>NC_135896.1:16798117-22755613 GCF_964194155.1 Cetorhinus maximus
CATGCCCTCCAGAGGCTTTTATTCAAAACTTAATATACTCTTTTGCTGAAGAGGTTAATGTTCAATGATATCCAACATGAGGAAAAAAAATGATCTCACAATAAAATTACAGACTGAAGTTGGACTGGGTTAGGCATGACCAGGCTCTCTCACCACAAACCACAGTGATAACACCAGCACCAGACCAAGACCCAATTAGGGCCTCCTGTTCATTGGCCACAAATAGAGGGGTCACTATGGTAGCTAGCCACAGCCTAATAACTGCAGCTGCATTGAGCGTGCGTTCCTGTAACATGTAACAGCGGAGTTTTAAAGCACCAGACTGCAAAATGGGTGAGCAATAATGACAGGTTTGCTTTAAAAAGAAACCTGATCCTTTTCCTCAACCTACTTTGCTACAGCACACCTCCAGTTAGTGGACCTTAAAGATAACAAGCCCTTGCATGATTTCCCGACTTTTGCTGACTATCAGTATTGTGGCCCTGTGCAATAGTCCTTGGAAATACTTTTCACATTTCCATGGATATGGCACCATCACCACAGTCTCTCAGGGCAATCAACTGTTTTGGTTTTTGAAATAAAAATACATTTAAGTAGAGTTGATTGGAACTATGGTCTTCTACCTCTCCATATATTAATAAGCACACATTTTGGACTGATCAGGTTATATCTATCAGGAAAGATTGAACAAGGTGGGATTCTTTTCCTGAGGGTGGCCTAGAGGTCTTTTAAGTTCTGGAAAGTTTTGATAGGGTAGACAGGTTTCCAAAAATAGGGGCTATAAGTGTAAGATAGTCACTAATAAATCCAATGCCACATTCAGGAGACTGGCTGGAATGTGGAACTCACTGCCTCAAGGAGCAGTTGAGGCAAACAGCATTGATACATTTCAGGGGAAGCTAGAAACACACATGAGAAGAAAGGACTGGAAGGATATGTTGATAAGGTTAACTGAGGTAGGGTGGGAGATGGGGGCTTTGTGGAGCATAAACACCACTGAGTGACCTGCTTCGGCGCTGTGCATTCCATCTAACTCTATGTAAAGATGACCCTGTCCAGCTCTGTGCCTGGGCAGCGCGATGACGCTTAATGGAAGTTATGCATTTGCACATTTCTCACCATCAGAAGAGGGGCCTTCTCTGAGATGCAGGCATGGAACTGGACGATACTGTGAGTATACCTACAATCCCACCGTCCCTGATTTGGCTTTTTTGCTTAAAAACACATTCTAGTGTGACACTGAGTCACAAGGTGAGTAAACTAACTCCGCTGGAAACGAGTAAGGTAGAAAGTTTTGCGGCTGCTATTTTACTTCCCGTCATTTTAGTTGAAGTCCTCATTAAATTATTTTTCTTAAGCTGGCGGCAGCTCATGGATATAATGTGATATGTTACAGGACCTTTCATTCTGGCCCATTCTATTCGCACAAAACAATATTAAAAATACAACTCAGTTATTAACGCACGCAATAATTCAGTTTTGAAAACAGTAATAAAACTGCATCGCGAGTAAAATAAGACTTGTCACGGGCACCTGTGTAATATGATTTATATTTCCACTAGTGTGGCCGACAGTCTCTCTCTCTCTCTCTCTCCTGTGACTTTGTCACTCGTGAGTTATCTGCTCAGTCTCAATTGTGAAGATATAAATCATGTTACATGGGTGGCCATGACATATCCTTTTTGTTGCTTTGCAGGGAGCCCGGCTCTCTGAAGATACAGCACTGAGCTTTTATTGCTATTTCACCCCCCACCCCCCTTCTCTTTGAGCGTCTATGCCAAATCTGACCCGCGCACCCCTTTCTCAATTGGCGCTGCGGAGTGCCACCCAATGCCATCCAGTAAACATTGGTATTTAACTGAGCTTTCGGTGCCTCTTTTGTATGAACGCGCTGGGTAGGAAATGGCCTCATGCTGTGCAAGGAAAGGTTAAAGAGGTTATTTCCTTCCGATTCCCAGTGCAGACATAAATTTCATTTACAAACAGAATGCCACTGAGAGCACCTGAACTAGCAACAACTCACAGCTTTGTGCCACTGACATGCCACTCTGTTCTGGAGTAATGGGCAGATGCCGTGTGCCCCCCAGGAGTCATTGGCAGTACCTCAGATGCTTTATTAACATCATCGCTCTGCGCAGCATGGCCCAAACTTTGTGCATCACCGCTGAATGTATAGTGGCACAAAGAAAATGCATTATATCCTCGTAGTAAAGTCTGCTCGAGTCAACATCGCACCGCCGACCCGGCAGTGGGGAGAGGAGCTTGGATTACTTTGTAGTGTCTGATCTCAAACTGATATGCCAATGCTTAAATCCTTAACCACGGCTGCTTCGTACAACTGAAATTATTCAATCAGTTTTATTCATGCCGAGTGGATGGGTCAAAAAATGTAGCCTCTCTACCTTTCACGAGGCATCATTTCAAACCTCCCTCGGTGGCCTGGATAGCGAGAAGAAACAAATGTAAACTTGTCCGATTTACTGATCAGTCTGAAATCGGGAAAGTGGCGGACGTGAAGGCGTTGGGGAAAAGTTTATGGCACGTGTTCAACTGGTTCTCAAGTTAGTCAGACAAATGGCAAACAGAGTTTAACATCAAGTGATGTAAAGTGATGCACATCTGATGGAACTGGATTAGCATGAGGAGATTTGGAAATAAAAAAACCTGCCAGTGAAACTAGACTCTGCATATAATGTGCAAAGCAGTCACAAAAGGTAATAGAATTCCGGGATATATTATACAAAATGTTACAGTACAGAAACAGGCCATTCAGCCCAACGGAACAATGTTGGTGTTTGATCTCCCCACGAGCCTCCTCCCACTCTACTTCATTTAATCCCATCTGCATATCCTTTAATCCTTTTTCCCTCCTATGCGTGTCCAGCTTCCCCTTAAATGCATCTATGCTTCTTGCCTCAATCATTCCATCCAATTGCGAATTCCACATTCTCACACTTCTCTCAGTAAGGTTTCTCCTAAATTACTTATTGGATTTATTAGTGACTATCTTATATTTATGGTCCGTAGGTTTGAACTCCCATACAATAAATTGTTATGGACGGTCACGACTGCATTATCACATTTATAAATTACACAAAGAGCAGTTTCGTGAAAGGTGAGGAGAAAAATGGCCATCACATCTCCAGGAACCACAACTGAAAGAGACACCTACATTCATAAGACGCCTTGGCCTGTTTTCACACATGGCGCTGGATTTAATGGCGGTGACAAGAGTCTTGCCTGCTTGACAGAAGAGCCAGCAGGAGACCTGCATCACTTCTTTTAGGGAAGGTCCACCGAATTAAGTGCCAATCAGACATTTAACCAGGCAGCACCAGGCCTTCCCTGGGATCAAGTTCCCCAGGGTTGTAAGTCCCACCCACTGAGAACTGCCAGCCAATTAGAGGCGTGAATGGTGGTAGAGGGGAGTCATGGGATGGGGGCCAAGGGGTGGGCCCTCTCTTCACAATGCCAGGTCCCTCGATCAGGATGCCTTTGAATGAGAGACCACACCTTGGGAGCCTGTGAGCAACCCCACACAGATTTGCCAGTCATGCTCCCTGCATGCTGAGCTGCCCTGCCCACTGCTGGGTTAATACAAGCGGTGGTGGGTGAGGCCCTTAAGTAGGCAACAACTGCCCACTTAAGGGCCTCAATTGGTGGTGGGGCGGAAGGACCGTCCACGGACCTTCTCACCATGGGTTTAATCAGGGTGGGGGAGGGAAAGGTGGAGTGATCCCCACCTGCCATCATCCCGCGTGATTAAATGCCCCCCTCTCCCCGCCGACGACAAACTCACCATGGGGGAGGGCATTATATTCCACCCATAGACTGCATATTCTCTGCACAGATGGACAAGGCTGTGCAGTGTACATTGGGGCTGCTATAGTACACTTGCAGTACAGCCCAGCTCTGATCACCAATCTGCCTAAAGCCCCATTCCACCACTGCAAGTGCTACGGAGTAGAGCAACAGAATGAAGGAAAGGGAATGGTCTTTGTGGAAATGGTATGTAAACAGAAGCTTTGTCCAAGATGGGACTTCATCAAGTTGTGGAAAGTGATGCCATCCATACAGAAGAGCCCCAGTCTTCCTGGCAACCACTCCATTGGCACCAGAATAACTAAGCGGGTTGCTCTTCCTACACAAACCTCTGGGATGCACTCCTTTTCTCCTGGGATCTCCCGGGATCTCAGCGATACTCAAGCCAAGGGCAGAGTTTTTCACAATTTTTCATGGTGCACGCTGGGGTATATGTGGGGATGTGGAGGGAGGAATCAGTGGAAAAAACACTTGCTGATTCCTCACCTGAATTTAAAGAGCCGAAGAAAATGGGATGGGCCTATCCCAAATTCCTAGCTCCCTAGGTGAAATTAATAGCTTGCTGGCTTCTCTGATACCATCCCATCCCCTCCCAATGAGGAATTTTGGGGGCCAGTAAAATCCTGAATACTTCTTTAAAGAAAGTCAAGAAAGTGGAATAAAGGCATAAATCTCATATAGTGAAAAGTATATTAATAAGAAACTTTAAAATAGTCTGGAGTTGTCTACGAGATGGAGAGGAGAGGCCAGAACATCAAGGATTTTAAAGATACAGCTAGATGTTAAGGTGGAACAATATGAAAGCGATGAGCTTCATGGTCAGTTGGCCTTTCCCCACATGCCTTTTCTTGACATATCTTAAGTTCTTATGTTATTTTATCTTTAGCCAGGATAATCTTAACAAACGTTGGTTCAAATTGAGCAAAACTCTAATTTATAGCAAAAACAGAAACAGAAATACCTGGAAAAACTCAGCAGGTCTGGCAGCATCGGCGGAGAAGAGCACAGTTGACGTTTCGAGTCCTCGTGACCCTATCGTTGAAGCTTCGTTGAAGGGTCATGAGGACTCAAAACGTCAACTTTGCTCTTCTCCGCCAATGCTGCCAGACCTGCTGAGTTTTTCCAGGTATTTCTGTTTCTGTTTTTGTTTTGGATTTCCAGCATCCGCAGTTCTTTGCTTTTATCTCTAATTTATAGTATTCATTCCACAACAGTTCTTAGTCTTCACACTGTGCATTGGAGGCAAACCTTTCCCCAGTCAGATTACCAGGCTTGCTAGGAAATCAGATATGCCAGGGTTAAACACACCTCTTTTCTTTTGTAAAGAAAATATACTTTGGGGGGTTATTTTAACCCCCGACTTGCCTGACAAAAATTGGGTGTGCGGGCATTAAGATTGCCCAGATTACTGACTAGCAGAAAGGCCGCCAGGGCACTCAGCGATTTAAAATTTAACCAACTCGCCTGAGCAAGTGACAAGAACACAATCTCAAAGCCTGCTGAGCCCTTCTTCACATATGCATGTCAAGGCCTCGCCTCGACTTATCTCTGCGACCGCCTCGGGCCCTACAAGCCTAGCCCAAGCTTGGCCTCTTGCATTTCTCTGATTTTAAATGCCCCATTGGTGCCTAAGCTGTCTGGGCCCCAAACTCTGGAATGTCCCCCCTTAAACTTTCTGTTTCGCTACCTCATTTTCCTCTTTAAGATGCACCTTAAAATATATCTCTTTGGCCAAAGGTTTGGTCATCTGCCCTAATATCTTCTCCTGTGGCTTGGTGTTAAATTTTGTTTGATTGCATTGTTATATGTCTTGGGATGCTTCACTACGCTAAAGCATTTAGTGCAGAGTTTCCGCTTTGGGTGCAGTGATCAGTGTTGGTACTGCACTTGAAATTACACAAATTTTGCTTTTGCTCAAGTTTCAGCTCAACTCACCAAACATAAAATCTCCCAGTGCAGACAGGCAACGTCATAGAATGCAGTCGCTTATTATTTCTCCCACATTAGAATGCATTCCTTTAAGAATGGTAACCTTGTGCAGTTTTATTAATACAGCTGAAATGAGTTTACCACAAAAATAAACGTTTTTAACTAGAGTGTCTGGTCGTCTGCCTATTAGTAACCCAGTTGGAAATCACCTCAAATTACTTTAAAAATGTAAGGAAACATTTATTAATTTCACTGGTGTACACTGGTCAGTTTCTTCATAAATAAACACCTTGTAATATTAAAAAAAATCTTTTGGAACTTGCAAACGATTGCCATTGTGCTTAATTTTAAGAGTGTCCTTGAAGTATCACAAGCTGAAGAAGTCAGTGGAATTGAAAATTCATGTCCAAATGCAGCAAGACCTGGACAATATCCAGGCTTGGGCTGACAAGTGGCAAGCAACAATCGCACCACACAAGTGCCAGGCAAAGACCATCTCCAACAAGAGAGAATCTAACCATTGCCCCTTGAGGTTCAATGGCATTACCATCACTGAATCTCCCAGTATCAACATCCTGGGGGTTACCATTGACCAGAAGCTGAACTGGACTAGCCATATAAATACTGTAGCTACAAGAGCAGGTCAGAGGCTAGGAATCCTGAGAGGAGTAACTCACCTCCTGACTCCCCAAAGCCTATCCGCCATCTTCAAGGCACAAGTCAGGAGTGTGATGGAATACTCCTCACTGGATGAGAGCATCTCCCACAACACTCAAGAAGCTTAACACCTTCCAGGACAAAGCAGCCTGCTTGATTGACACCACATCCACGTCCTCCACCACCGATGCACATTAGCAGCAGTGTGTACTATCTACAAGATGCAATGCAGGAACTCACCAAGGTTCCTTAGGCAGCACCTTCCAAACACACGACCACTACCACCTAGAAGGACAAGGGCAGCAGATAGATGGGAACACCACCACCTGGAAGTTTCCCTCCAAGCCACACACAATGCTGACTTGGAAATATATCGCTGTTTCTTCATTGTCACTGGGTCAAAATACTGGAACTCCCTCCCGAACAGCATTGTGGGTGTACCTACATCACAGGGACTGCAGCGGTTCAAGAAAACAGCTCACCACCGCCTTCTCAAGGGCAACTAGGGATGGGCAACAAATGCTGGCCCAGCCAGCGAATCCCACATCCCATGAATGAATAAAAAAGAAGAATTTGGCCCTGGTGATTAATTTGATCTGGTGACATGGCCAGCTTTGTGGGTGGGGTCAGCTCCACTGCCATATTCCTTAAACAAACATAAAAGATAGTGATTTACTACTGGACAAAATTCATGCTTAAAATTCTTTGACCTTTGATGTTGGTTTGGTCACTTTGGTGGAAACTCTTTTGGCCTCGTGTCCTACCTCGTGTCAGCGGGAGGCTTCCGGTTTCTGGACTTTCCACTGCTTCTCCCTTCCTCTGACTTTCCACCGATTACTGGAGTGGAGTTGGTGGGGTTTAAACAAGGTTCAGCCGTGAAAATGAGCTGGGTCTTTGTTGCTGTTCCTTTAGCCCCACATAACTCATTTAGAAATAAGTGGCACTCACTTATAAAGGGTGAAGTTAGTCCTGATTCCCAAATTATCTGGATCTCAAATTATTTGGATTTAGGCACTTATAAATTTAGCCAATTCAACTGATCAAGTTGCGATGCTAACGTCCGTCACAATTTGGAATATTTTGACTATTTTTCCTTCAGAAATGGATTAAAAAATAGTTTCAAACGTTGTCTTTTTGAGGCGTTGCTTATCCCTCAAGTAAAATAAGGGGCCTGATATATTCGGCAAGATGATATAGCTTTGATGTTGTTCCCTTATTCGCTGCAAATAATGGGCTATTTAGTAGCTTAGTAAAGTAGAATAATACAGCCATTTAGCCCATTGTGCTTGTGCTGGATCTCTTTTGCAACAAAGAAAAGTCCCAGAAAAATACAAGCTCAACAAGTTAGGATTTAGAGAATCTTGTCCATTTATGTCAAGCAAGGTGACCCAGAGAAGCGGGTGGATACTCATTATTTTTATGCTATTTGATGGAAATTGAACTAAATGAATCTGATCACAACTATTATTCTATACTTCATCTTAGTCTAGGACAAAGCAGCTGAACAATTCTAGCCTTGCCTCATCTCATATTAACTCAGATTCAAGAAATACACATTTCTACAGCAATCCCAAATCCATAATACCTATTTCTGTATTTTTTGTTTTTCTATCACATTTTCATCATTTGCAATTTTTGTTTTCTCTGCCTATTGATGCCGTAATGATGTTCTTATAGCCGATAGCCTAAGACAATTCCTATTTAAAAAAGCCTTAGTAAAGAAAATCCCTAGCCAAGGTTACGAATTTAGATTTGACGGAGCGGTTTTTCTTATTAAAATTATGAAAGGCTTTAAATCTTGAAGATATATTTCAATGCCATCATCAAATTTATGCTATATTCCTGATCTTAATCGAGTTACTAAAATGTCAAGGGTTGGAGATCATCCTCCAGTGAAACTGTTCATGCGGAAGGGGGAGAGGAGCACGTTTCCAATTAGTGCACCTCCTGCTATGGTATCAAACCTCACATAACCAAACATAACAGCAAGGTCTCAGGGCTTCCCTTGGTATATGTATAACACGTGGATATCAGCTAGGAGATTAAGGGAGAGGAGTTGCTACAATTGGCCTCAGTAGCCTTGGGCTGGGCAACAAAGGAAAATGTCAGAGAGCCTGCCCCTGTCTGGTAGCCCCATTCCAAACAGCATATGGATAGATAATGAAGAGGTCAGAGCTGGGCTTCATTCTGGTTGGCCAGTCAGTGATGAAGGGTTAATCAATTCGAACATAGGATGCTTTGCCGGAGGCTGTGGTTGGGGAAGAGAATATTTAAGAGAAAAGTCGATAAACATTTGAAACAGAGGAAAGTACAGAGCTGTGGGGAGAGCAGGTCAGTGAGGTTAGTTTAAGAATTGACATAACACAATAGACCAAATGGTCCCTTTCTCTTGCTGTAAGATTCTGCAAGGGCCTTCACAGCCAGAGTGGGGTGACGAGGCTGTACACTGTGTCTGGGTGGCCGAGAACTGTCTGCCCCACCAAACCCTTTTTTCTCAACTCTCAAATGGCCAATGTGCCAGGGACGACAAAGAAAATGTTTCAGAGACACTTTGAAGCTCTCCTTGAAGCGCAGCAATATTGACCGTAATGACTGGGAGGAGCTTGCTACTGATCTTTCAGAATAGCAACAACTTGACCATCGAGCCAAATCACACCCTGAGTCCCGGTGCCCTAATGATGAGGCAGAGTGCTGGCAGAGAAGGAAAGAAAAGGAAACAAATTCTGCACTCCGAGCCCCACTACCTCATGGGACGTCCTGCCCCATGTGCCCAAAGGCCTGCTGGTTAGAATCGGCCTGTTCAGTCACTTGAAGACCCATGGCAGAAACTTGTCACCCTGAGTAGATGTCAAACTCAAATCGAGAAACAGCCGACAGCGACAGGGCAAGGAGGGTCATTTTCACCATCACCATGCGGGCAGTAATCCAGTAGATCTCTAATTCTGATCACTTGCGGATCCCTGATTTCCATTGCTCCACCAGTACTAACCGTGCCTTCAACTGCCTATGCCCTAAGCTCCAAAATACCCTTCTTAAATTTCTCTACTTCTCTCTGCTTCTTTAAGTTGCTCCAACCTACATCTTTTACCAAGCATTTGGTTAACTTTCCTAATATCTCTTTGTATGGCTTGGTGTCAAATTCTAGTCGATAAAGCTGCTGTGAAGTGCCATGGGAAGTTTTGCTATACTGTATTAAAGGTGCTATATAAATCCAAGTTGTTAATGCAGCCTATGGAAAACACAAGGCAGAAAACTGAATGGAAAATCGGGTGGGAGTGTTGTGAAGAAGAATAAAGTGACGCTTGATAATGTAATCTAAGGTGCCAATGTCGGATTTTGAACTTTTGAATATAGACTGGTTATCTATCAGAATTTAATAAGTATTGTGTAAGGTCAGGGCTATACTTGACATGAAAACAGCACTTCCAATTATTTCAACCAATTAAGAGATGAGGAATTAGTGTGAATAATCAAGAGTTCAGATAACTGGCTTTAAGGTTTACATTGATGGGGATGGGTGGGTGGGGAGTGCGGGGATGAAGAATGTGATAGCTTAGTTGACTAGACTTCAAAAACGAACATGACTGCATTTTAAAAACTTTAAAAGTATTTTGCGCTTAAAAGGCTAATTTATTTTTCCAAATGTCTAGAAGATTGTGGCCGAATGATCTCATGTTAAGGGCAGATACCGAAATAGAATAGAAATGCTGTAGGTAGTATATCAAACCCATCTGCTGTCCAAAGGTGAACAGAAATATGCTCCAAGAGCTGAGGGCTCATGTTACAGTATGACACAGTGTCACCGATGCAGCATTTGGCACAGGGGAAGAGGTTAGTCCTAAATTACAATGTGAAGTGTTGGGCAGAATGATTAGCGAGGAGGCTCAAATATCAGATGGCAGAATTATATGCAAGCACACCACAAGTGAAATGAAGAAAGTCAGAACCTTTATGGAGAACGCAGATGAACCACCATACAGATAGCATGGTAGTTAGACACTGGCTGATACTTTGACAGGCCATATATACATGCTGGATTTAAAGCTTTGCTTGGAATAGATGCTCAAGATAGTCACTTCTCTTTTGGTCTGACTCTGCTTGATTTTGGGAATGTAAGGTTGGAAAGATGCTTTGTATAAATTGGTAAAATTGAAACCAAAACTGAAATTTAAAGTAATTAGGCCTTCAGGAATGAAAGCCATACTTTTGGCGATGCTTCTTAACTTGCCCAGTGATAAAGTGTTATCACATTATCACCTGCCCATCATTTCATTGTGCTGGCTACACAGTATAGAATGTGCCCTATTGTACTCTGTGCATAGTTACTGTGATAACTGTTCCAAGTCATTACACACATTGAACTACTTCCTTACACCATCCACAAGGAGACTATAGGCCTGGTTTATATTCATAATTTAGGATGAAATTTCCCTTGAAATTCACTCGCCATCCTGACTTGGAACTATACCGCCATTCCTTCACTGTCACCGGGTCAAAATCCTGGAACTCCCTCCCTAACGGCACTGTGGCTGTACTTACACCACATGGACTGCAGTGGTTCAAGAAGGCAGCTCACCACCGCCTTCTCAAGAGCCATTAGAGATGGGCATTAAATGCTGGCCTTGCCAGTGATGCACACATCCCATGAACAAATAAAAAAAAAACATATTTTCCCTTTTCTCCCCTCACAACCTTCCCTCCTCCTTTCCTGAGACATTGATTTATTGCTGGGTTATAGTTCCTACAGTGCTAGGCAGTATCTGCTACCTGTCCATCCTGTGTTAGATATGACATGAGTGCTTGTTGGGCTATTCCACTGCACCATGGCCAAGTCTGATTGTGACCTTGGTTGATGTCCATACAAGATTGAGATCAGGTTTGGAAAGTTGGTCTAATTTTCTCAGGGGGAAATCCCCAAATGTGCTAAGGCCAATTGTAATGCCCCCACCCCATCACCACTCTGCCTGAGATGAGCTAATTCAACAGAAACTGGGATCCTTTCCAGGGCTGTGCTGATCTGTTCAGCCACTCAGTGCCAGAAAGAACATGTGTGCACATTGTGCCTGTTTCAACTAAACAAAATAGGTGACAGCTATTCGCTGACTCATTCCTCAGGGCAATGCCTTGGCCAATCAGGGTCAAGCCGCCTGGTTTAAATTTTTAAAATTGCTTGGCAGTTAACTGTCAGCCACCATCAGTGGTGCATTCTCCATGGCAATGCCACTTGCCAACCAATCAGCACTCTCTTCACACACAGTATAAATTGTTGTTTTTCCCCTTATATTGGTATTCTTGCAAGTGTCCTGATGAGTGCAAGATGAAAAGCTTAGACATGTCTCTTTTTTCAGCAAGAACCAAATACTGTGTAAATCCAGGGCAGTGCCGAACCTGATTTGCAAAATGTCCATCCAGGGGTTCATTAGGTTGCCTAAACCATTTTTGAAGTCTTAACTCACCTTAATTTAAATACTCTCCTTTCTTTCTAAAAGGTTAACTTCCCAGAGACAGCGCGAATATATTCAGATACATTAAGAGTTCTGTCCTAAATGGGGACACTTGAAGTTCCAGCCTTTTAAGAATCAAGGAATATGAATAGGATTTTGGCTGGTTGTAGCCCCAAATTTATTTTCCAATAGTTAACTGATGAATGGATCCTTAGATTTAGACTGCTGGACTATTGTGTTAGCATTTCAGCAGTTTTCGAGCTGGCAATCCCTATCTACCAGGAACATCTGAAAGGAAGAATGTTTTTCATCTAAACTTTTGGAGGACTATTTGTACCTGTATTCCAAAAAAAGGAAAGCAGAATCAAAGAATCATGGGATAGCACTGCAACGAAGGAGGCCATTCGGTCCATCGGGTCTGTGCCAGCTCTTTCAAAGAGCAATCTAGTTAGTGTAATAGAAGGATCTGGTACCTAAAGGGTTAACATGAGACTGAGTACAGTACTGCTCACATGGTGATGTAGGAAGCATATGACTTACAGCTAGGGCCAATCTAGAGATAATTAGCAATGTATAAGGACTCAATATGCAGTCTTCTCCATACCTACCATAAATATATACACAGTTCAGCATTGGTAATAAAGACTTCCTTGTAACTTATACAAGACTGCTTCATGGTGATCAAGCAGTATCCTTCAAGTGTAGTGACAACAGAATATATCATGGTACCCATGGTAGGATCCATCAGTTAGTCCCAGTCTCCTGCTCTTTCCCCACAATGAAAGAGCATGTTGACTCTAGAAATCATATCAATCAATCTCCCAGGTCAGTTCTATGTAAATGCTTCATAGTCTGTCTCTGTGGAGTTTGGTGTCTATTATGAAATTAGTTTTTGTACCAGGATTCATGACCATTGAGAATGGAATTGATACTTCAGTTGACTCAGTCTTTATGAAGTCAGTTCTTAGAACCATCTTACTGCATGCCCTTGCATGATAATACAGCTTAATTAATGCTGAACACTACCTTATTGAGAAGGCAATGAGTGAAAATAGCTACCTGACAGACAAAGTTCTTGCCAGGTGCTCTGAAGTACATATTACTGTCTTGTGGTGAAATCAGCCAGCAACATAGCAATTTTTTTTGCCAGTAAGGGGATTTTCTCTGAAGTTGCATTCTTGGTCAAGAAACTTTATTGTGGTTTTGTTGTACCTGAAAGCTGTTGCATGTAACTTCTCACAGAATTTCAACATGTACAAATTTTAGATTTTGTAATGCATGAGTAAAGACGTGCTTCTATAGGGTACGTGACAGTTGCAGCGATATCACTCTACCCAGAATGTTCTGCTAGGAGAAGGGGTGGCATTCTTTTATGGTTATAAAGTTACATGTGTCCAAAACAGAGCAGCATGTTGCTCAGACTGTTTGCAGTGATATGTTTGTATGCAAAGTTACCAAACTTAAACAAGCCAGGACTCTTCTGAAATCCATTGATCTGCCCCACTCAAATTCCTGATATGCACTCCTTTCC
The DNA here is from genome assembly GCF_964194155.1 of Cetorhinus maximus. Classification (NCBI taxonomy): domain Eukaryota; kingdom Metazoa; phylum Chordata; class Chondrichthyes; order Lamniformes; family Cetorhinidae; genus Cetorhinus; species Cetorhinus maximus. Next base: position 16,811,501 of record NC_135896.1, read on the forward strand.
TATCTTAATATTGTAAGCTAAATTAAGAAGAGGTCTAACCTGTTTAAAATGATAACTTTTTACAACTTCTTTTGTTTCACACATAATAGTCTTTTTTCAGTGCAAATCATTTAAGAAGTACATTCCTGGTCTAAACATTGCCAGAATCTAATGCACGAGATGCATCATTCTTAAAGTAACCTGGATTCGTGTTGACACCAAAATCTGGCACATCACAGACACCTCCGGGATACTCATGATCCTGACAGCTATTGCTCCTAAACTTCTAGAAAGACAAGCCCTACGGGAAAGGGATCCCACCAACCGACAGTGTAATGAATACCTAAGAAAGAATCCATATGGATCAGCATGGGAATGTAACCTTGGTTTGAATGATGCATTCCATGACTACCTAGTATGAATAGATGGGATGAACATTAAACCAACTCAAAAACCCAGTCAGTCCCTCTCTTTATATTATGGCAACTCCAGAACTCCAAAACATACGGGGCAAAGGAACTTCTGATACTAATAACAAAATTAAGTGGCCACGATGTGAGAAGTCCCATAGCTCATTTGTTGTAAAGCTTTCTTACAAAGATGAAGCACCTTTGAATCCACATCAGTGTAATTCCCAAACCAGCCCAATTTTGATTGATTCAGGTTCCTAAATCTGTTTGCAGATCATTCCTAATTGCATCTGCTGAGATTGCAAATTCAGTAAGTTGAAATGTGCTAGGCTGGGTTCACTAGCATTGGCTTTCTGTAGACCTGTTAGAGCGTAAACAATAATTTTCTATGTATAAGATTACCGTCACATCCACTTAACGTGCAACCCTGATACAAACAAATTCCTGTTACTATGTAAGCAAACCTTTAGCGAGATCTAATTTGTTCCTGACTTCCATCCTTGTTTGTATACATGGCTGGATCAACAAAAATATGGTGATACAATTTATTTTGTAAAATTTCACACTGGATTTTAGTCATCATCCAAAGCCTTGTAACCAAGTCCTTTATGAACCCCTGTTATTTGCATCCTCATCTACTATAGTAGTATCACACAAGTGAAGCTATGTATGACTGACAAAGAGCACAACTTGCATTAATATAGTCCCATTAATGTAGCAAAACATCCCAAAGCTCTTCACTGATGTTATCAGACAAAATTTGACACTAAGCCACATAAGGAGATATTCAGACAGTTAACCAAAAGCTTGGTCAAATAGGTAGGCTTTAAGGAGAGAGAGAAAGGCTAAGAGGTTTCAGGATGGAATTCCAGAGCTTAGGGCCTAGACAGCTAAAGGCATGGTTACAAAAGATAAGATGAAAGACATCAAAGATGCCCAAGAGGCCAGTACTGGAAGAGTGCAAAGATCTCAGGGGGCTATAGGGCTGAAGGAGGTTACAAAGGTTGTGATGGGAGAGGCCATGGAGAGATTAGAACACAGGAATGAGAATTTTAAGTTTGAGGCATTGCTAGACAAGACATGTAACCTGCAGAGTACTACTGACCAGTCTGCTGAGGGAGATGAAGATCTGTGTGCAAATGGAGCCAGATTTTAACTCACCTCAAAATCCACACAAATACAGATTTAAAATTGGGCCTATGATGTCAGACATGTAGTGTGCTATGCTCATTGGCATATGAATGCCAGTTAACTTAGAACCTAGTGTGAAGGTGATGTAAGACAGACCTTAGTTAACGTTGGAAAGACCAAAAATTATATGTAAAAAATAAAGTTACACTGGTTGCAGTAGTGTCAGGCTGAAACTGAGTTTGTATTTACATTTTGCATTGACAATAAGCTTAACCTGCTTAGCATTAATGTCAAGAGCGTAATATAACTAGTATGCAACTCGGGCAGGGAATCTGCCCATATTATCTGGTCTGGCCTACGTGTGAATCTAAACTCTCAGTTGACTTTAATGCCCTCTGCAATGGCTTAGTAAAAATCTCAATTGCAAAGTAAATAATTATAAGAAGAAGGGCTTCTATCAGCTTCTCAGGGTAACAAGGGATGGGCAATAAATGTAGCATTGTCAGCATCACTGACATTCTGAGAACCGGAAAAAGTCAATAAAATATATTAAATACAGCCAGACCCTATTTACAATCTACAATTTCTAAATAGGGCCCTTTAAGGGGGACAGTAGGACTGCAGAGTAATAAAATAATGGGTTCTTTCTAACCTTTATTTAGACAACACTGAGAGTTGTGGTTGCACCCCCTCCTCTTTCTTAAATCATGGTTTGAGCGATCATTGTCATGATAAGGGGTCATTATTATTGGGTACAGTGCCAGACAAGACACTGTGGGGTTGCCAGTCCACTGAGGTTTTCTCATTTGTCTGCCATAACTTTGACGGAAACTTCACGGAAATCTCGACGCAAGTTATGTGTCTCTCCTGCTAATGTTACTGCGGAGGCAAAGGGATTATCTGTTGCACAAGGAGCAAAACATGCGGCGACATTATCTGAGATGGAAATGCATCATTAACCACCCTACATGAAGACTTTTTATATGAAGGTAATTTAATTAGAAGGAATATCAGAATTGTGAAAAGTATCTATAATAGCCCAAGCTGTCTCAGATCATTGAAAGTCAACCTTTAAATGGAGCAGATGTTCTGAACATCCTAGTAAACTTCCATTATGTAAAAAAGAAGCAAATTCTTTTGAAACTAGGAACAAAATATTCATTGTTCAGAATATTATACCAAAGAAGTTTGAAGCATCCCTTTACAAGGGTAAATGTAGTTATAGGTTGTGAGGGGGGTAGGTGAAGGGGATTTCGAAGATGTTACCAGGCTTGACTCTGGACAGTAGACAGAATGAAAGAAGAACTTTAATAGTGCCTTTTGCATCAGGGCGTTCTGAGACTGCCAATAAAGTACTTTTGAAATGGCGTCTTTGTGGTAAAGCAAACTGGCAGCCAATCTTTACACAACAGAACCTGAGGAGAGCAATAAGGCAAATCACAGATAATGTGTTTTTATGACGCTGGCTGGGAGGTTGATGTTGGCTAGGGTAGCAGGATAACCCAGTTTTTTTATTGATGGGAGGCCAGACAGGACCTCAGTGTGATGCCTCATCTGAGAGATGGGCTCTCTGACAATGCAGCACTCCCTCGGTCCTGCACTAAAATGTCTGCCTAGATTCTGAGGGTTTGAAATCACCATCTTCTGACTCAGGCAAGAGGGCTACCATTGAATCAAACAAGTCAAGGATGGACCAATTGGCATCAATTGGACTGTAAGCACCAGTTTAACATTTATTTCTACCTAAAAATACCTGTCAATCCACAAGGAAAGTCAAAAGTAGGTGTAGACTTCAGTTGAAGTAAGTTTTGTTGGGGAAGGGTTGGTTGTGGGGAGGGAGACAATGATTGGAACTGTACACAGTTGGAATGGTTAAACCCCCATTTTAGCATCATATCTTTTGTCCTCATACGAACATATGAATTAGGAGCAGGAGTAGGCCACTTAGCCCTTTGAGCCTGCTCCGCCATTCAATGAGGTCATGGTTGATCTGATTGTAATCGCAACTCCACATTCCCGCCTACCCCCAATAACATTTCACCCCTTTGCTTATCAAGAATCTAGATTAAATAACCTTAAAAATATTCAAAGCCTCTGCTTCTACTACCTTTTGAGGAAGAGAGTTCCAAAAACTCACGAGTTCCAAATTCTCCTCATCGCTGTCCTAAATGGGCGACCCCTTATTTTTAAACAGTGGCCCCTAATACTAGATTCTCCCACAAGAGGAAACATCCTCTCCACATTGACCCTGTCAAGACCAGGATCTCTAGGTGTCACTATAAAAATTCCGGTGTCCACGTTTACAATGGGAACTCCCTCTGTATATTTGTCATTCTGTAATTACACTTTCCTGCCACTGGTGATGCTGTAGAGCCTCCACTTCGGGGTGGCGGAGGGTGCAACTTTCTTAAGGCACGTTTTACAAAGGCAGTTTCTGTAACAAATGTAGACATAGAAAATTATAATTGTAAAAATTGACTGGAACTGCAGGTGGACATAAAACATTTACTATATTACATAATATAAAGTCTGTAATATATTATAATTTTTGTGATTGAATGGAATTTCTGTTGTCGCACTTTACTTGCTGTGTCATACTTTATTACATCTTGTGGCACTTAATAATGTCCTGTGACTATTAGTAACAACTGCTTCCATTACTTTTAATGTTGTTATGCCTGCACGTATCAATTTTAATCTGTACTTATCATTATATTTACCTTTCAGTCCTCTCAACACTTGATGGCACTGTGGGGTGAGTTGCTCAAGTCTGCCCGCCATTTTGTTTCTAACAAAATTTCCCCTTTAGTTTTATTTTAATTTACTCCATTTCTTGAAATCTGTTGTTGGCTCTACCTTAAAATTGAATTAGGCCCTTGTCACAACTCCGAGCTTTCCCTTGCTGTTCCTGCTATGGGTAGACCTCTCTTGCCTACGGGATTTGCCCCATTGTTCTTCACCCTTCCCTGCTACCATTGCCTTGCTGGTCTCCACTTGGCTTCCTTGCTACCGTGTGGAGAACCGCTTCTCTTCCATTTGCATCCCTCCGGTGTCCCAGTAGCCTCCCCTAGCCTTCAGTGATAATCTCGGCCCTGTTCTGTCACCCTGCTAATGTTGCTGCTGATCTCCCATAAGGCTTCCCTGCCTCTCCAGCAACCACTGCCCTGCCCTCTCTTGACGTCCCCTGGGCTCCCTGTCTCCTAGCAATGACCCACTGGTAGTGTTTTCTTACTCAGTAAAACACCTTGCCCTTCTGGCTGTTTTTCTCCCTGAATAAAACATTCATTCTGCACCCCACACAACACCTCAATATCTTTCTAACGTTCTCCCGTAAGGTTCAACACATTGACTTTACCATAGATTGAAACTGCTCATTTCTTGAAAATATTCATTTGTTAACAGGTGTTTATGATCCTCTTGCTTGGATGGACATTATAAAAAAATATATAAAACCATGTCTAACATAAGAGTGTTACTTAAGGCAGGCTATGTCGAGCATTTGATCTATACACACACACACACACACACACAGATATTTATGCATTAATTTCTATTGATAGAAGTAAGTTTTAAAACATTTCAATGATACAAGGAGCCATGGATAAATATTATGGTGCAGCGATAAAGAAGTCCATGATGCAATCACCTAAGACTGTATCATTATCCAGGCTTAAATGTGCTTGGAATAAAAAAGAAAGAACTTGAATTCATACAACAACAGCAGCTTATATTTATATAGCACCTTTAACATAATGAAACGCCCCCTTGGCACTTCACAGGAGCATCATAAAAAAGAAAGTAAAATACTGAGCTGCATAAGGAGGTATTAGGTCACATAACCAAAAGAGGTAGGTTTTGAAGAGTGTTTTGTAGGAGGAAAGTGGGCAGAGAGGCAGAGAGATGTAGGGAGGAAACTCCAGAGTTTGAGGCCGAGACAACTGAAGACTTGGCCACCAGTGGTGGAGCAACTAAAATTCGGGATGGAGAAGAGGCCAGATTTAGAAGAGCGCAGATATCTCGGAGTGTTTTGGGACTGGAGGTGATTACAGAGTTAGGGAGGGGCGAGGCCATGGAGGGATTTGAAAACAAGGATGAGAATTTTAGAATCAAAACGTTGTTTGACTGGGAGCCAATGCAGTTCAGTGAGCACAGGGGGTGGTAGGGGTACTGGACTTGCTGCGAGTTAAGACATGGACCAAAGAGTTTTGGATGACCTCAAGTTTACAGAAGGTAAAATATGGGAGACCAGCTCGAAGCACATAGTCAAGCTTAGAGGTAACCAAAGCATGGATGAAGGTTTCAGCAGCAGATGAGTTGAGACATGAGCGAAATTGGGCAATATTACGGAGCTGATAATTGGCGATCTTAGTGATGTCACGAATATGAGGTTGGAAACTCTCCTCGGGATCACATGTGACACTAAGGTTGCAAACAGATTGTCTTAATCTCAGACTGTTGCCGGGGAGAAGGATGGAGTCAGTAGCGAGGGAAGAGTTTAGAGTCAGGACCGAAAACAATGGCTCCAGTCTTCCCAATATTTCATTGGGGGAACTTTCGGCTCATCCAATACTGGATGTTGGATATGCAGCCTGATAATTTAGCAATAGTGGAGGAGTCGAGGGAGGGCCTGTGGTGCAGTGGGTAGTGTCCCTGCTTCTGAGCCAGTAAATCTGGGTTAGAGTTACCCTCTAGAGCTTGATGGCCACAGAAGGTTTGTTCATACCATGGCTAAACAGGTTGATTATCAACCTATAAATCCTTACAATACACCTATGGCAAGTGGGAAGAGTGGGAGAGTGTCCTTGTCAGCCATGCTTGATGTGGAGTGGTGCCCCTCAAGCTACAGCCTCCAGTGACAGGCTAGCGACCTGTTCCAGGAAAAACCAGCTATGGAAACAGACGTAAGCACATGCTTTGCCTGCCTCATACACCACTTGGCGTGAGAAGAGAAAAGAAAGAAGAAAGAGGAGTCGAGAGAGGTTGTTGTGCGGAAGGGCTAGGTGTTGTCAGTGTGCATACAAGTTATAAGGTGCTTTTCTTGACCTCAGGATATCCCCAGAGCACTTCGTAGTCAATGAAGTACTTTTTAAACTAGAGTCACTGTTGTCATGTTGAAAACAGCCGCCAATTTGCACAAAACTAGGTCCCACAAACAGCAACAAGATAATAATGATAGTTAATGATATTTTGTGGTTAAAATAACGTACCTTGTTAATTGTCACATTTCAGGGTTTTTAAATTATTTTTTCCACAAAACAAATCGAGAAATGAGTTACATTTAAACATTAAAAACGTATCCACACTAGTTGGGAAGAAAACCCATTGAGACAAAAAGATGGTTAAAATACTTGTGAACTAGGCACTGAAGTTGTTTCCCCGAAGCCAAAAACAAGGTAGGATTTGTAGGATCGGAATCCCCTCCAACTTGGAAATTTATGGAATATAATTTCAAACCCACAGACATGTTTTGACCTCATGATTGGAACTATAAATTACAAAAGCCAAGTTGCAGTCAGCAGCAAGGGGTTAATTTGGACATTCAGTGAAAAAACAGCGACTCATCAGAAGGGTTTGGACATTGACTGACTGCTATCAGGGAACAATGGTACCAGGGAAATGCCATTACCTGCCATTGACTAATGCAATCAAGAAACCTGATTACCCAATACAATGGCACAAAGGGTACATCTTCATTACAATACAATCAAGAAATTATGCAACTAAGGTCTGCACCACAGACAATAGTGTTGGAAATAGGGTCATTCAAACTCTCAATAACTTGAGAGCCAGGGTGATGTTACTGTGTTACCTGAAACAGCAGGAGAATTGCTCATACAATTAGAACTGATAATTTTTGTCTGGATACATCTTCCATGGAAAACCCCATATTGTTTCAACTAGCAGGAGCTGATGACATTTGTCTAGACTTTGTGTGGAATCAGCTAACTAGACATTGGAACAACAGGGAATATGTTTTGACATGTCTGAGTTAAATTATGATAAAAGAAGAATAGATCTGAGTATCTGCGCTGCAGTCAGAAGGAGGGTCAGGGTTGGTCACCTTGACTCGGGCCTACATTTAACATTGGACAGACCAGCCATGTTGGGGATTGTAATTTCCAGCCAAATCATAGTGATATTGGTCTGAGGGTTTTGTGAAGGTTTGGGGCAAAAAGTTGGGCCTGAATCTAGTGTTCTGAGGTTGGGTTTTTGCCCGACCTGAACACACATAAAATTGTACGAAATTACATTGGGCGTGCATCCTGATATTGAAGTTGGCGGGCATGGCCAGGAATCAGAGCAGCACCCACTGAAATTAAAGGGCCATTTAAAGTCATTAAAAGGCCTATTGCAATTTTACATTGCCCATGTGACTTTTTAGCTTGTTGTACGGGCAAAATGGGTGTGGAAATCATATTTTAATCATTTCCTCATCTCCGGGCAGGATAAAAGGCCCTCAGAACTACAGCACCTTCTCTGTCATTGCCAGTCCTTTGCTGTGTGAGTACAGAGTTATCCCAGATCCGATTCTTTGCATCGTTTGATTGTCAAGTCTGCCTTTCAGCATCTCAGGTCCTCATCTTCCCTGGAAGGTTCCCCTGAATATTGCAGCATCAAGGTACTGGTCCTCTGCACTTCATCTAAGGGGGATAGTGTATTCTACTGGTGGAATCTCCTCTGAAGAGAAAGAGAGGGGCAGGAGGTAGAGGAGGCCAGGCGGGCATGGGCAGAGTACCAGGAGACAGACCTTTAAGAGGAGAGGTACGGGCTCAGTTGGTGCAGGGCCAGTAGGGAGGCCAAGGTGGGAGGGGATGCCGAAAACACCACTATCCAGTGGCTAAAGTGTTCAGGCAGCATTCTAACTACCTTCAGGTGTCCAAGGTCCAGTGCCACAGGAGGATCCACCTCTCCATGGACACAGTGACAGCAATATGTCACATGATAGGTCTGCAAATCACCTCCATCTGCGTGGGTGGACACCCCACGCCGGTGGCTTTGAAGATCACAGTGGCCCTCAACTTTTATGCCTCCGGCTCTTTTCTGGGCTCAGTGGGGGATCTGTGCGGCATTTCTCAATCAGCTGCACACAGTTGCGTCAAGCTTGTGACTGATACTATCTTTAGACACATCCACACATTCCTCCACTTCCAGACAGACAGAGGCGAGCCAGGCAGAGAGACCACTCACATGTACCAAAGCTGTTCCTCCCTGGGACCCCTCAGCCTCTGCCAGCCCCTCATGCGAGTGTGACGTGCCCTCACCACTGTGCATTACCTGCAGAGCCGAAGAACTAAAACCTTCCGGCGTGTGAGTATCTGCCCTGGTGCCTGGCTCAGAGAGACAGTGTGGCACTGGTGCAGGTGTGATGTCTTCCTCAGAGATCAATGGGGGGGTCCTCGTGGTCGCTGGCAGCTCCTGCAGGTGGCACATCTGCGGGAGGAAGGCAAAAGATCAGTACATTCAATCATCATAGTCACTATGCACGCTAGGCAGGCTGAGGGGACAGTGGAGGTCTGCTGCATGTTGCCACTTGCATTGGAGCTTCAATGGGCCCTCTGGCTACGACAGTTCAGTTTCTGAAGAGAGGAGCCCATTGTGTTTCCAGTATGTATCTGTCACCTGCACTCTTACCTTCATCCGAGACCCCTATCTCACTGTGACCGAGGAGCATGCTGGCCAGTGGCATTCCAGCTGTGGTGCATTGCCTTCATGCTTTGTGAGGATGCACAGATTTGGCACTCCCCACCCGTTCTGCGGCACCCTGCGGCATTATGACTGCTCTCCTCCTAACCGGGAAAAATAGCCTCATTATTGCTCCGCCTCCCTGAAGGTCCTTCCCTGGTTCCCCCCCACCCAACCCCCCGCCCTCCCACCGGGGCATTAGGCCGGCCATGCCACTGTGGCACATCTCACCCTGCAATGCACTGAGGCCAGTTGTGCTGACATCCTGGCCTTGGCAGGGCAGGTTTCAGTGCCAGTTAGCATACACACTCTTAGACCCATGAACTTTCTGAGCAACGGGCACCCGACTAAAGTTCTCCGCACAGGTTCATGTCATTTCTGCACTTACCCTTGCTGACTGCAGCAGATCATTGAACCTTTTGCGGCACTGAAGCCATGTGCAGCGCACCACGTCGTGCCCACTGACCTGGCGGCGACCTCTGTCCAGGCCTTCTTTGTCAGGTTGGGTGGCCCTCTCTTGCCATTAAGATATGCCGCCTGACGCTGACCTCTTTGACCAGGCACTCATCTGAGAAACGTGGGGCAGAATGCCCACTTGACTTGTCCTCCTGCCTCCCATGACCACCGGGTGCTGAGGCCACGACTGCACACCCAGGACACTTCTTGAATAGCTTCAGAACAGCTACCTCACCTCTGTCACAACTCCTGGCAGCCTTCAGGGAGCTGCCTCTTCCGTTCCTGAACACCCCACCGGCTCCCGAATGGACACGGCACCCGATGCCTTCCCACCCCTGTGCACGGAAAACACAACCAGCAGTCACGTTTTACGCTGGGCGGGCCTTAATTGGCCACCCAGCGTCAGATTGCATTCACAGCGTGAACCAGCCGGGAGCGGGTTTTCCACCCACTCCTGGCTGTGCCAACAGCTGGCGCACCCCGAGGGCAGAATTTAGGCCTCGGTGTTTTTCTGCCAGCAACTTGTAATTTGTTTCAGCCACATCTTGGTGATATTGGTCTGAGGGGTTTTTTCCTTAAGGGTTCTTAATGTCAAGATGTGGTGTTCTGCCTGTGTTTTTGCAAGTTTAAACTGAGTCGTGGGGACGTCGTGTGGAATTAGCATTTTTGTAAGTTTTGGCCCGGGTCGTGGTGACTTCGTGAAACAAAAACAAAAAAATAGCTGGAAAGACTCAGCAGGTCTGACAGCGTCTGCGGAGAGGAAAACAGTTAACGTTTCGAGTCCGTATGACTCTCTGATGAAGAGTTATACGGACTCGAAACATTAACTGTATTCCTCTGTGCAGATGCTGTCAGACCTGCTGAGTCTTTCCAGCTATTTTTATTTTTATTTCAGATTTCCAGCATCCGCAATATTTTGCTTTCATCTTAGTGGAGACTTCGTGTTAGGTACTGGGAACAGGTTGTTTCAGATTTTGGGGTTTTGTACTGTGGGGTTGTGGGTGATTCAATAAGGTGATTGTGAATTATCAGAAGAAACTTGTCTCACTGGTCATTCTGTTCAAACCATATACATGTGAATCTGGTCATGAACTCGGGTGTGGGGAAGGTCTCTGAGGGAAAAGGGGCACCCCTACAAATTTCTTAGCATATCTGGGTAATTGATAAACATCTCACACCCATTGGGTTGGGAAGTCTATGGTCCCAGGCACTCAGCAAGGCTTTTCTGCCTTTGACTTTCCCATTGAGTTGTGAATAAACAGAGATAAAATAAGGGATGAAACCATCAGGTGTTTAAAATAAAAGGCTATCTTCCACCTAAGAGTTTGACTGCAGGTATGTAGGTAGAAGGTATTTTGCTTCAGTCAGGCAAGGTGATGCACTGATGCAGGGCTGCAGTTTCTTTGACATTTTCTATTATGCAAAGCCAAGTTTTACTGATTGAATTAAGTGATCCCGATCATAACTGTTGCTTTGTATGGTTACTTGCTGTCTGAGAAAGAAAACAGCTTTGTCTTGCTGAAGTGTAAAACCTTGTCCTACTGAAAGATTAGATAAATCAAGGTGATGAAATTCAACGTGAGCAGGGATGCAAAACAAGCGGAATCCAATTTGCTGCCTCTTATACAACATGTTAAATTGAAGTCAATGGAATTGAATAGGGAGTGGGGCGTCTAACGGGAAATCGATTCAATATCACCTATTTTGCGTACTTGCCCATGTCAAATTTCTCCCCAGAAATACCCAGTTTCTACGTGAAGCTACTGTGTATAAATATTCTGCAGCAATGGAAGGGGTGAGAAATCTACTAACAACATTGAAAGTGAGAAGGCAGACACAACTTGGCAACGTTAATATATTTTGCAGATCGTGTCAGGATGGAAGGTATAAGTCACATTTTAACCATTGAAATTTTTCTAATTTGATGTTTTTCTGCATCTTATTGGATGAATAGACTCCATCCTTATTAAAACATGGTCCTTAAGATCAAATATTTTCTGTACTATGAGGCACATACTAGTGTGTCCACCATAACATAGCATAAAATTTGACTTGATGATCATGACAGCCAACATCTAAGTATTATAGCAGACATTGTACACTGCTCTCCACAATTTTCTCCCCAAAAAACTGTTTTCTATATATATCTTACCCTTTAAAAACCTCGTGTTTTTCAAGTGTTTCAATTACCACCCCCACCTCCTCAAATCTGTTCCCATCTCCTGCTCTCTTCTCCCTTTGTAAAGCACTTTGAATTGTTTGTTTATACTGTTATGATCTCCGTAGAGAAGGATAACTTTTAAAAAGAAATTTGAACTTGCAGGTAATAGCTGAAAGAATGACACGTCAGCATTTCACGTTTTCAGATGTTTACTGTAACAAGTGACTGAAAACCCTACTGATTAAACGCTATCCTTATAGGCGATTCATACTTTAACCCAAATGGAAAGCTCCCCTTTTATGCTTGTCACACATCATACTATCACGGAATTACAGTCCTTATAGCGAACAGTTCACAGTTGCTCCCAGCTTCCATTGGGTTGCCATGTCCCCGATATGCCGAGCAGTAACTTCTAGTGACTGCCTCCAGGCACTTCCCTTAGTTTTTGGAGAGTTTTCTAAATCCACTACCAGCAGTGAATCCACTACCAGCAGTAAAGTCCCGATGATTATTCACCTTGGATGAGTCTCCCAGAATCCTTCGATGGCTGTGGATATGTCCCTTTGACTAGAGACTGTTTCCCTCCTGCAAATGGCTATGGTAATTTGCAAAGCCAAACAGCCCCCTTCTCTCTGCTGACCACACAAAAACTGCTGTCTGTCTGTGGTATCCAGTGATTTGTAGGGAAGCCTGTAACCTGATCACAAAAATGGCTTCCTCTGCCATTCCTCTGGTTCCCCGTGGCAACATAAAACACATTAGCCTTGCCTCCAGATAGAAGTGCTGATTATTTATTCTTGACCCCAATTCTCTTTTGTCTTAGAAGTAAACTGACAGTTTACAGCACAATTATTTACCACCTGATAATTTCAACACCTTTCTGGGACTTTGGGAGACTCAGAGCCTACCTGTTGTGAACTCAGAGACTGCTACCATTTTCTCCAACTTTGAACACCTTACACCATTGCCCCAGTAACACAATCTGAGCCTCCCTTTGACCTCTAACTGCCCCAGACCTGTTGCCAAGAGACTGCAGCATAGGTCACATGACCCCCTCCATTCTACCTTAAATTGAAGTCACAGTTTCAAAACATAACAATCTTATAAACCTCTTAATTGTAACAAGGTGTGTGAGGTGCTAAACAAATACAAGTCACCGTTGTTAGCTCATTATAAACAGGGTTAATGTTTGACTTTCCGCTCCCCTCTATGATAGGATGCTTGCATATGGATATTTATAATGCACTAATTGTGAGGGCATTGGAAAGGGTAGTGACTCAATAACATCATCTCATTTCTCTAATAGTCACTTATCATTCAAGAATGACAGTGATTTGATTTCGTTTCATAGATAATTACACTCCAGCATTCATTTAATGGCATTGAAAGCACTGTATATGGTACTGGTTATTAAAATGAAGGGGTCTGCTATTAATTGAGAACTGGCAGTGAAATAAAAAATAACTACACAGTTCAGAGACTAGCAAAGTGAGTGTGGAAAACTGTTGGAAGGCAGAAGGGGTTAAAATAATTTCAGATATTCAGAGCACCAGTCCCAGATCCTCTTTTGTTTATCTGTCCCAGTGTCCCTCATTCTTTTATGCTTCTGGCAAGAACAGATGTTTATTAGGAATCTCTAGTTACAACACTCCTTTTTATTACTGGTACTGGCTCACATAATCAGATTATAATAGACTTATATCAACTTGTGCTGAGATTGGAGACTGCAAGGCTCAGCGCAGTTTCGTGGACTAACAGAAGCAAGGTTGATAATACTAACACAAGTCAATTACTTTCTGTAATTTATACAAGCTGGTGAATAACTGTATGCCTCAACAGGAGGAAAAAAAAGGTCCTGTAATGTTTCTGTGTCAATATCATGCTTTTGCTTTCATCAGGCGCAGAGGCTTGTAACATGCCCGCATTGATATCTCAAAAGGTGGGCATGGATCATCAGGAGGTTCCGTGTGTAAAAAGCCAAGTAAACTGCTTAATGCTAAAAACCATGGGCCGAATCATTGTCTGGGTTTGGAGATGCGTTTCAGTGTGTGAATGGCCGCACTTTGTTTTTTGGAGGAAATCTGATTTTCCTTCTCATTCCCGAACTTGCGCCATTGTTGTGGTTTCCTGTTGTTGCAGGGAGGGAATGTCTCCTGGGCGAAATGCACATCCGCTCCCCTCCTGCCCCGCCCGGCCCCCTGCTGCCATCGGATTTCCCCCAGTATAGGAGGGTAGGAGGGGGCAAAAATAGTTATTTTCCTCCCACCGCCACCCGCCCTTATTTTTGTCAGCACCTGTGTGTTTCTTGACTCCATTAAACATGCGTCTCCACTATCGAGTTGTGGAGAAATTCTACAGACCAGGAAGAGGTGCTGAGGAGAGTACAGAAATTTACCTTACTGTTTTGCTGCAACTCTTGAAGCACCAGACACTGCCTGCAAGCAAGCTTAGTGTCCGTAAGGGAGGGAGGAGAGGAAGGAGAATAGCCTTAAAGGTACACCTACCACATCTGAATTTCAGCAAAGAGGAGCCATGTGCCTTCAACCTCAGCCTCCGAGTGTTTAAAAAAAGCACTTTGAACATCTGCAGTCTGCAGTGGGAGCAGCCCCATCCCATCTGCGGTACATACAGGCCCAGGTGGAGCAACAGCAGCAGCAGCAACAGCCTGAAATGGCTCGCATGCCACTTGCGTGGCCCCAAGTCAGTGAAGCACCACAATGCCAAGTGCCCACGAGAAGATGTAGAAATGCTGAGGAACTACCCACCTGAAAGGCTTTACGGGAACAGGGTAACTTACTTTGATATGGCCGAGAGGCAATGTCAGAGGAGGATGCGCCTGTCCAAAGAAGTGGTCCTTGAGCTTTGTAAACTTGTGAGGGACCTGCAGCCAAGGGTAAACCAAGGTGTGCCCCCACAGTGGCCTTGAAGGTAACTGGTAGCCTAAATTTCTTTGCGAGCGGCTCTTTCTAAAGCTCTGCATTTGAATTCTGTGGGATCTCACAGCCCTCAGCACACAACTAATCCACCAGGTAACTAAGTCTCTTTTTGCCAGGGTAGATAACATCAAAACCTTTTGACACAGATGGTGCAGCACAGACACAGAGGGTGACAGGGTCCGTGGGGTCTCCAGATTCCCCCAGGTGCAGGGTGTTGTCGACGACATGCACGTAGTGATAAAGGCACTGTGCGCGAATGCTGATTAAAGAGCTACCATTCCCTGAACGTCCAATTCACCTGTCACCACAGCAAAAGGTTTTTACATGTCTGCACCGGCTGCCCTGGCAGTTGCCATGATTTGTTTGTGCTCAAGAAGTCTGGCGGCCAAGAATGTTTAGACCAACCCCCCTGGTGTAGGGCTGGACACTCAAGGATGAAGGCTACCCCATGGAAATGTGACTCCTCACATCCCTGCAACATCCCCAGACCCAAACGTAGAGGAATACAATGAGAGCCAATGTCACAAAAACGCAAGAAATAGGTGCAAGAGTAGACCAGACTGCCGGATGAGCCTACCCTGCCATTCAATACAATCATGGCTGATGGGTTTCAGCTTCACTTTCCCGCCAGCTCCCCATATTCCTTGATTTCCTGAGAGACCATAAATCTGCCTATCCAAATCTTAAATCCCACCCTTCACACGAGAATATTGAACAGGCCATTGGCCTTCTAAAGATGAGGCTCAGGTGTCAGGACTGCTCAGGGGGCTTGCTATAGTATGCCCCTCACAGAGTCTCCGGAATCATTGTGGTATGCTGCATGCTTTACAACCTGGCACTGAGAAGTTCCTAGATCCAGAAGATGAGGAGGAATGGGGCCTCTCCTCAGATGAGGAAGACGAGGAGGGGGAGGAGGAGGAAGAGGAAGCATTATGCACCCATGAGGAGGGTGAGGTGGAAGACCAATAGGAGGCTCCCCAGAGATAAGGGAGGGTCATCCATGTACATGCTATGAGGAGTCCATGCAGGACAAAATCATTGCCAGAGACCTTCTCATACATACATGCTTCATGTGATGTAAACCTGCCAATAGTTAGAAAGCTTACCAGGAGGTCTGAGTAGGTGATTGGCTACACCAAGGGAAGGCCATTGGAAGCAACCTGTGATCTAATCTTATAAAGGATTGATGAACCACATGTGGATGAACAGCTCAGGTCAGCCAAGACAATAAAGACTTTAGACTACATGGACACATCTGAAAATCTGGATATTTATTGTACGTAGTTATTATTTTCCAGAAATAAAGGCTTTTCTTGCTCCCTTCCATGGCCCATGTGCATCTGGGAGGGAGGACTGGCCATCAGGCACACTTGGCATTCCTGCGATGACCATTGCCCTACTTTCCGCGGGTTTGATATCCTTCAGGTTTGGAAGCCCACCACTGGTCCTTGCCATCTCCCTCAGGTTGTGGGCCCTCTTCTCCTGAAGGCCAAAAAGGGAAAGGGGTGAAGTTTAGGCTCATGAAGGTATGGTGCTTGAAGATGCCTCCAAGGTGTCGCACATCTTTTCTGTTCACATGAGAATAAGTTGTTTCCCATTGGCTTCCCTGAAAACGGAGTCATCAGTTCTTTCACAGTGGCATTAAATTCATTTTGTTTCACTTTGTGATGTTCCACAGAGACAAACTCAAACCTGAGGGATCCTTGTAGAGTGTGAAGGTCCTTCAACAGGTTTTCATTTTCGTTGCAAAGCTCAAGTACTTCGTATTAAGTTTTCTTGTAATTTATGAGAGTCTCATTGAGTTTGTTCTGCTTTTCAATCATTCTGCTGCTCAAGGTATTCTCTATTCCATCATGTTGCTGAAGGATAATGGGCTGCTTTTGAATCTGATCCAGAAGGACAATTTGCTGCTCTTTCATCTGTTTATTTTCTTCTTCAGCACTTGTCTTCTCACTCTGCATATCAGTGTATAGCTTTGTCATTGCTGATAGCTCTAATGCAGCTTTTTTTGGAAACTCCTTGTGTTTTTTCAGGGGCACATATTGATTCATCAAAGAGTCTTTCAAGGCAATGAGCTCTGTAAGTGCCTTTCTTGTCTGCTGTTGTGCCTGGCTGTACTTCAGGTTGAGTTCTTCCAACTCAGCTTTGAGACGAACATTCTCTGATTGTACTTCTATTTTTTCTTGATCCGCCTGCCATAGGGCATTTTGCTTGTCATTCACTACTAGCTGCTGGTACAGGTCTGGAAAAGTGTCCACATCCTTGAAAAGGAAATCATTTGAGACTTCTGTCTCAGGCTTCCGAGAAAGATATATTACTGGGGCTTCTGAAGAGCTCTCTGCCTTTCTGGCACCCCCGTGTGGTTTGTTCAGTGCTGTCTTTTGCCTTTTCATCATTTTGCTGAGGTTTTTCTATGTCTCTTGTCTCTTTTTAAGCTCTGCATGCTCCTTCACTTGAAGATTAAAACATTCGTCAAAGGCTTTAAATATTTCATCGAAGCTGGTTGAGGACACATCAAAGCACTGGATTAGGATTACATCATCAGCAAGTTCACCAAATGAGGATAAAAAGGACTTCTGATTTCTTACTGAGACCTCATGGCCTCCAGGTAACCCAATTTTTCATTAGATTTGGCCCTGGGATGAGTCCAAACTGACCTGGTAAGTTGCATTTATTATCCCTGGCCATTTTTTTTTTTTGCAGTCACAGCTTTAAATGTTGCCCTTTTAAGAATGGCTGTGCAGGAACTGTTTCCCCGGAGCGCACGCCTCCCCCCCACCACCCCACACCAGCTTTTCAGCAGTTACAGCTTTAAATGTCATTGCCATTTTAAGAATGTCTGTGCAGGAACCATTTTGTTTTTCTCTTCAAAATATCTTTGCAGCTGTCGTATTTTTTCTTCCAATCTTCCAGCACATTTTCAAGTTCAGCAGGCTCCCACTGCAATTGTGGGCTCTTTTTTTTAAACTTATCAACTGTTTAATTTTGCAAAAGAATACTGTCAAACTCATAGTGTTTGCTAGCAATTTGCTTCTCTAAGCTTTGGAGATCAATCGCAAGGCGATTTTTCCTCTGCCTTCTGTTTTGTTTTAAAAACTTTTTTTTCTTAATGGAGCTTGTTTCAGCTCTCTGGATTTCAAGATGATGTTGCTGGTCACTTCAGAGACAAAGGAGAGCTCTGGCGCTTGCTGGTTTTGGTGGGCTCTGCAAAATGGCAGTGGCACAATTCTGGTTGAAAATGTTTAACAATGGCTGCATGAGTTGGCTGTCTGCTGACCCAACCCAATTAGTGGTGTAGTGTTGCAAGTAATGAGGCATTTAAATTAACTGCAGGTTTGCTGTTTAAGGATTCGGACAGTCGCAAGTCTCCCGGGAGTTGAGCAAGTTGATTCTTAAGTTTTTCTTTCCTTTATGAACTCAGGAGTCACGCGTGGAGACTTGGAGTCGTGTTTCATTCAAACGGTGCTTCTGACAGAATTAGTAAAAGAGGCTTCCCAGGGCTGATTGCAGCCTTGAAGTTAAAAATATTTAGCTCACCCTTGCAGGCTATGTCAACTCTGGGCTCGGAAGCTGGACTTCCAAGGGAAATTCATTGGAGTCTTCTGCTGCAGTAAAAATCCCTGCCTTTAGCTTCCAGGCCTTTCTCTGGAGTGTTTTCTGGTGATTTTTTTCTCTGTACCAGTAGTTTCTGTTGGGAGCTTCTGTCAGTTCAAAATCCTTCAAAGATTTTCTTTTTCTTAGCTTTTCAACATTTTTGTGAGATTGAGTGTGTTTTGATCCCCAGCTGCTACCATGTTGTCATGTCTTGGTTACAGAGTGCATCTGTTAAGGAAGTCTTTGTGGTCTTCTGCATGTTAACAGCAAATCTTTATTAACTACTTGTAACTATATACATAAATACAGTAAGGGTACAGGCAAGGAGTTATCTCCATGCCCACGTCTCTGGCCAACACCACACTCGTCCTAGCTCTGGGTCATGTACCTCCTTACATCACTGTGTGGGCAGTGCTGCACTCAGTCGCACATTAACCCTGTATATGTCAGACCCTTATACTACATGATGTTTGTTCAAAATTCAAAGGCTAACATGCCTTTGAGTGGTGCTGCAGGGAAGTGGTAAGATAGGGTAGAGTGTCAATATTGGCATAAAACAATTAACACATTAGTAACTAAAACATTCAATGGGCTAGCTCACACAGGGCAGCATTGCATCAGCCAGCAAAAAAATACTTACATTTAAGGGTCAGAGGCCAACCCCAGCAGCATGTTAAGCCTTTCCCGGGCTGATGTGTTGGTTGCTGCTCTGTTTGGTGCCCTTTTATCCACAGGTGACAGGACGTGTTCTAACCCCAATCCAATCTCGGCTCACAAACGGCACTCACAACCTGCTTCCTCATGAAAATTCCAAAAATGGCGGGTGATTGAGACAGGGGTGGTGGGTGCAGCATGAGCCGTGGTGTGCCCTGGCTTGTGTTTCATAACCAAAGCACAAAAGTTCGGCCCTTAAGGGCAGAATTTTCTGTGCCCGCTGGCATTGGGTGTCATGGCAGGTGTGAGCCGACAATATGGCGGGAAGCCCAAAAATCGGTTTTGCAACGTCGTGAAACCAGTTTGCGGTGCGTTCCCTGCCACCGCCCGTTGGGAACTTCATTGTAATACATCTGCATATCAGTATAAGGCCAGCTTGCCGGAATCATCCCCGCCCCACACTGGAACATCTGGGCATGCCGACATGTTTTACAGCTGTGCATGAGCGACGTGCACCTGGTGAGCTGCACCTGGCTCAGAACTTTGAGGTTTGTTTGCCTACCTTGCTTCGGGTAGCACTCGCGATCATCAGCACCAGGCTTCACAGGCAGCACCACATTACTTTTAGTGGGAGCTCTTGGGCAGGTCTTTACCTACTAGATGGGCTGTAAGGTGGTGGTGGCTTTTCAACGGTTGCAGGGCTAGTGCTTGCTTGGTGAAGGGAGAGGAGTGGCCTCAGGCAAGGGAAGAGGCTGCAGGGTGAGGGCTGTACTGGGGGAATGGGGTATCCCAGGGTGTGTGTGTGTGGGAGCACATGTTGATCTGTGCAAGTGGCCCCAAGAGGGTGAGGGCTGAGGAGGCAGCCTCCAGAGGAGATGAGGCCAGATGGAGATGTGAGGGTGTGTGTGTGAGAATGGGTGGTGATGTCCCTTGAGCTGGCAGTGAGTGAGATGCCAGTGAATGTGTGATGGGCTTGTGAGTGTGTGAGTTTAGAGTGATGAGATGGTTTCCTTACCCTGGCTGCGCAGATGGGATCATTCATCCTCTTTCTGCACTGGGTGGTCAACCACTTCTGTGCACTGTTGGCATTGACCACCACTGCCACCGCCTCCCAAGCTGGAGTGGTGAGATTGCTGGACCTCCTGCGGTCAGAGCGAGGGTGGAAGACATGAGGGCAAGTCTCCAAAAGGCATTCTAGTGACGGGTCATTGAACTCTTCTTGGCTTTCAGGGCCATGTCTTCACTGGAGCCGTCCTGGGCTGCAAACATCGAGAACTGTGTGCGCGGCTGCAGTTTAGATATGGCACCCGGAGTGAGGAAAAGGTGAGGTAACAGCGTGGCGGGTGATTCAGAGGCTGCCCGCCAGCGAGACGGCATGGTTCCTGTGCCTGCATAATTAATGAGCTGGGATTGGATGATAGGCGTGAAAAGCCATCATTGTGGCTGGCGGCTAAAACATCCTTTTTCCCGCCCGCTCCTGCACTTAGTGCAAATCTGGGACGATTCCACCCTAAGTGTTTCAAATAAATTCTCACCACTGTGCTTAGCCAATATGCACTGTAAAAGGTTATGGATGAATAAAACTAGCTTTTCTGTCAACTGATACACTCTGGTAAAGTGTAAATATTTACACATTTTCAAAATGAAAAACTGTGAAGAACCTGAAATACTTACATTAATAACACTAATTAAACAGCATCGCTTTGAATGTGGCATCTCTGCTATACCCAGGAATGCTCTGTCTAAAATGCGCAAGTGCCAGTTTGTTACATTATAGGCACTATACAAATGCACTTTGTTGCTGTTGACTTTGAATGGAACTTGCCAGAAGAAAAGCCAGCCCACCGTGCCTAAGTAGGATCCAAAGGTGGAAAGGCATTACGCTAAAGCTCCTTTTTACCGCCGCAGCGCACCACATTGCACTCATCTCTGTAGCTTCGCTAAGCCGTGAAACTGCCGCCGCAGCATTTTGTCTCCACTAACCGTCCAGCAGTTCCTGTTTCAACAGCATGGCAAGTGCAGCAGCCGGCTGATGGTTTCATGAGTCATGGCCGAAATTGATTCGACATCGCTGTACAGTCACTCGAGGCCATTTTATGTATCATACATGCAAATAAAATTTCAACCTGACTTTTTGTTTGCTAACCACTCTGATCAATTTGACAGATCCCAAAATCTCTGGGCTTAGTTTCAGTGGCGTAGATGGTGCAACCTTTTGCTGTAAAGTGCTGCATGTTTGTGGCTATCTCCTCAACGCAGGTGGGGAAAGAGTTTTTTTTCCCCTGCCCCTGGTGCCTTTCGAATCAAGATTACCATTTCACTTACATTCATATTTAAAAACCAGAACACCTGCACTCATAATCGGAAGGACTTATGATCAGATATTCACCAAGTGAAAGATCTTAAGGCAAGATAAATTAGTGACAGCGTGCTCAGCTGAAACGTCTGAAGCGAAAGGTCACAAATTAACATAAGAGACTTTGGGTCAGACGATCGTTTCTCGAGAAGATACAAGAGTGTGAAGCCACTAACATTTGATATTGCCTGACAGCCAGCTCGAAGAAGCAGGGTTTGAGAGGTTTGAGAACCTGGGTTCTCAACCTTAGGTTCACTGGTGAAAAAAGGATCCGGTGAAGTGGAGTCTTGCTGTTTATGCACATTTGTGGTGTGTTGAAAACCCAGTTGTTAGAAAGGTAGTGTCGCTGCCTCACAGGGCCTTGACTGATCTAGTTACTGCTAGATATGTCCTGGCACAGGATTACAGCAAAAAAAACAATTTTATGTAGTGTACATGGCTGCAAGTCAATGTGGCTACCATTCTCCCTCCTCCCCATACCCTCCTCAGCAAAGTATAATCAGCTCACTTAGTTCTTCTTTGCTTTGCCTGAGGTACAAAAAGTAGCGGGCTTCTGAAAAATGGTGCACCCACCGCATTTTGGAATTGCAGCGTAATAACACTCGATCATGCACCACTTCCTGTGTGGAGCATCTTCACTTTCATTGCAGCACTGTGACCTAATCTTCCTGTGCATTGTCTTGACATCATGTCACATTATGACACCGCTTTTTCATTTCATCATCATTACATCACTTCCTCCAGCTAATGTCAGTTTCCTATGTTACCGTGTAACACTGTTAGTTCCCCCATGCTGACACCAGTTTCCTATGTTACTATGTAACACTGTTAGTTCCCCCATGCTAACACCAGTTTCCTATGTTGCTGTGTAACACTGTTAGTTCCCCCATGCTAACACCAGTTTCCTATGTTGCTGTGTAACACTGTTAGTTCCCCCATGCTAACACCAGTTTCCTATGTTACTGTGTAACACTGTTAGTTCCCCCATGCTGACACCAGTTTCCTATGTTACTGTGTAACACTGTTGGTTCCCCTATGCTGACATCAATTTCCTATGTTACTGTGTAACACTGTTAGTTCCCCCATGCTAACACCAGTTTCCTATGATACCGTGTAACACCATCACTTCCCCGTACAGTAATAACATCTCTGGCTCAGGTTTCTTGAGGGCAGTATACTCACGACCACTGCAGGCATAAATTTATAATACTGAGGACATAATACGAAGGCTTATTTTGTCAAGGCACATAATATACACTAATGTGACAGTAAAGGAAATAGCCACACACTTAGTGTACAGTATTAAAGCGAGTAATGTATACTAGGGATACTGCTTGCAAGGTCTACTGTCCATATCCTAACTCACCTCATGTACTTACCACCTCTGTGCTCACAGGCCTACATTGGCATCACTTCAGTTTTAAAATTCTCATGCTTGTTCTCAAATTCTTCCATTCTTTTGTTCCTCCATAACTACGAAACCTCCTTCAGCCCTACAGGCAGTTCCCGCCCCCACCCCTCCAAAGACCTCCGTGTTCATTCAATCCTGGCCTCCTGTGCATTCCTGATTTTCTTCACTCCAGCACTGATGGCCATTACTTTGGCTGCCTGGGCCCTAAGGTATGGAATTCCCTCCCTAATCCTCTCCGCTTTGCTACCTCCCTCCCCTCCTTTAAGATACCTTATAAATCCTTCCCCTTTGACCAAATGTTCAAATGGGCACCTGTTCTAATGCAATCAGATTTAATTTGATAAGGCTCCTGTGAATTGCCTTCAGATGTTCCACTATGCTAAAGACATTATGTAAAGGTAAGTTGCTCAAAAAGCACTGAAGAGATAGTATGGATGCATGTAACATACACTGACACAAGATGAAGAGTGCAATATGTAGTAAGGACACCACTTCCTCCGGTTTCACTCTAATACAGCATGTCAGCTGTGGTGGTGGTGTGCTACAGATAACTCGGAGTCTGAGTTGCTGTGACAACATGCACTTTCGCATGTGTATTGTATGTATAGTGATGGTAGAGGCTCCATCTTTCTTTCCAACACATGGTTGACCAGGAATCTCACCTACTTTTCACACCTGTCATTGGTGTGTGTTGGAAGGATGGACAGTTTGATACTCAACCTGTTTGGCCATTATGAACACACCTTCCTTGGCCATCAAGTTCTGGAGTAGGACCTGAATCCAGGGCTTCTGGCTCAGAGGCAGAGATACTACCCACTGTGCCACAAGACCTCCATGGTGACTGTATGGAACGCGTAATATAAAATTTAGATTTTCATGAATGAGCTGAAATGTCACAAGCCGGAAATTATGCGTTTCCATCCCTGTGACTTCTTGTTCCTCTAACATTCCTCAAAATATTGTTATGACCACAGCCAGTGTTAAATACTGTACAAACCAAATTCCAGAGGGAAAGTTTGCTTATGGGCCATAGCCTTTTTTTTGTGTATTCTGAAACCAAGGTGAGGACGCACTGATCTCAGCAGTAAGAAGTCCAGTAACACTTGTGGGATTTTAAAAATTAAAGGCAAAAGTTTTATTAACAAAAATAAAATAAATCTTAAGCACACAAAATTAAAATTACACAATTAAGGTTAGTCTTACAAAACATTCCCCCAAAAACTCTATACTTGGTCAAACCCACAAGTAAACACCTTCTAGATAATACTTCTTTATAGATGTTAATTGCAAAATCCAGTAATATTACACAAGGTAAACTGCTGTAGCTTCAATAATGGTGTGCACATGACTTTTACCCACCTCCACTCTGCAGTGGAATTCAATTCAGAATAAAACTGCTTGCTGCATCCCAAGACTTTTCTGGTTTGACTGGCTGGGTAATTCAAACTGTATCCTCACTCATCCCAGTGTTCCAGCTATCTCAACAGCTCAAACAGCTCCAGCTATTTCCAGCCATATCTAGCTCTCCTTCTAGCTCAACAACTATCCACAGTAACTCTTATGTACCTTTTATCCCTTCATCTATGTTCCATAGTTCTTACACCTCTTTGAAACTCAAACCCTTCCAAATATAAGATCTTTCATATTTCCATCTTGTCTTTGCTCTTGGGTCAATAAAATATCATATACCCCCTACTTGTTCACCAATGGACTCCTGCAAAACGTAAACATGTTACTTGTTAACTTTGACTCCCCTTTGATATTCAAACAGACTCACAACTTATCTAAAAATGCAAATGCTAGATCTCACCTACTTCTACCTCAACTTAACACCTATATACTTTTCATATTTCCAAACCCACAGATAAGCTGACTCCTATCAAACTCTTGCCCAGCTTAATTAAATCATACGCACACAGACCCAGACACCCAACCTTCTTTACAGAATAACACAATATTCCCCCAAAATATTTTAAAAAACATGCATTCCCACAATATATGCCTATATATTCATTGCTAAGTGTTGTATGAAACTAGAACTACTTCAAAAAATAGCCAGCAAGAATGAGATACTTGTTTTTTCAACCAAATTTGTTGTGGAATGTGCTTCCATTGAGGATAGTCACTTTTAATAAAAACTGATATTGTTCCAAAACACCTAGTCGTACACAGGTAAATCTACTGATTGTTATGGGGGTTAATAAATTATTGACAACATTTCGGCTAATCAGGATGTGCACTGCGAGTGAAGCTTCATTGTTAGCAAAAATAACCATGAAACCTCCAGCTGAACTGCTCCAAAGCTTGTTATCATATTGAACGGGTTAGATGATATGTAAGACACTTATGCTAGGGCTTAGCACTTGCTATAGTGCCTGTGCCAGATCTGGAGAGTCACACACTTCCATAAGAAAGAAAGGAATAAAGGCAAAGGAAGGAAAAGGAAAGAAGGAAGGTATGTAGGTAGGTATTAGATGGGTGGATGGATAGATAGATCGATCAATGGATAGATAGATGGATAGACAGGTAGATAAGCAGATAGGCAGACAGATTTGATTGACAGACAGACAGAATAGATAGATAAATAAATAGTGTTATGACCGCAGATGGTGTTAATTGCTGTGCAAAGCAAACCCCAGAGGGAAAGTTTGCTTATGTGCATAACTTTTTTTTTCTATTCTGAAAATGAGAAGAAGATGTACTGACCTCAGCAGTGAGAGGTTCAGAAACATTTTGGGATTTTAAAAATTAAAAGTAAAAGTTTTATTAACAAAAATAAAAGAAAACTTAAGCACACAAGATTACAGTTACACAATTAAGGTTAGTCTTACAAAACAACCCCCAAAAACTCTCTACTTGGTCAAACCCACAAGCAAACACTTTCCAGGCAACAGTCCCTTATAGATGACTACTATGAAATCCAGTAATATCACACAAGGCAAACTGCTGTAGCTTCAATAGAGGCGTACCTCATGACCTTTACCCTCTTCCACCCTGTGGTAAAATCCACTTCAGAATAAAACTGCTTGCTGCAGCCTAAGACTTTTCTGGCTTGACTGGATAGGTGATTCAAACTGCAACCTCTCCCTGCCCAGTGCACCAGCTATAACTCAACAGCATAAACAGCTCCAGCTATCTCCATTGATCTCTATAGCTCCAGCTCAGCAGCCACTCTAAAATACAACTTTTTCCCTTTCATCTCAGTTTTGTTGTTCTTATGCGTCTTTGAAACTCAAACCCTTCCAAATATAAGATCTTTCATGTTCCCATCTTGTTTTTGCTTTCAGGTCGATAAAATAAAATATCCCCACTACTATTTACCCTATGAAACTCCAAGATGCAAACATGTTTCTTGTTACCTCTGACTCCCCATTGATATTCAAACAAACTCTCAACTTATCTAAACACGCAAATGTTAGATCTAGCCTATTTACTTGTACCTCATACTTAACACCTCTATCCTCTTCATGTTTCTAAACCCCAAGACAATCTGACCCCTATCAATCTCTTACCCAGCTTAATTAAACCATACACACAAACACACACACACAATTCTTTACAGAATAGCACAATATTCCCCAAAATATTAAGAAAAGAACATCCATCCTCACAATAGATAGATTAACCTAGCATTTATGTAGCACCTTACACAACCTCAGGACAGTCCAAATGGTTTCACCGCAAGTGCAGTACTTTTGAAGTGTAATCACTGTTATAATGTATGAACACCTCAGTTAATGCACACACAGAAATGTCCCATGAACAACATTGAGATAACAACCAGATCACCTGTTTCACATGTTGGATGAGGAATAATGAGGTAAGATGAGGTAAATCCAACAGTGCTAGTAAGGTGGCACCAAGCTAAGATTTTAAACCTGTAAATTGTAGGAAACATTGAGGGAAGTAAGGAGTTATACAGACATTGAAGTAAAAGAATGAATGTGTCAGTGTCCATGAGATGAGGTACAAACTCAATGCAAATATTTGACATAAAACTACTTTATAAGAGGTATATGTAGTACAGCTGATATATAGGCAGTATTGTAATGTAGAAAATGCTGCAAACAATTTACACAAATAGTAATGTAATAATGACTCAATAATCTTTATTTAGGTGTTGGTTAAGAAATAACTATTGGCTAGGACATTAGGAAAGAACTTCCCTTGCTCTTTTTCAAATATTGCCAGGGGGTTTTTTACATCCACCTGAGAAGACAGACAGGGGCTTGGACTCAAGTCTCATCAGAAAGGGGGTATCTCTAACAGCGCAGCACTCCCTCAGCATCACACTTGAGTGCTAAACACTAGATTATATGCTTAACCCTCTAGAGCAGGATTTGAACTCATAACCTTCTGACTCAAGAGATGAGAGTGCTACTCACTGAGGCACAACAGGAAATGGAACTGCCTTGGTGCCTGACAGTCAGCTGAGATGGTTGTGTTGTGAGTTGAAGGCAGCAAATCTATCATGCAGTGGCTGGAAGCTCTACTGGCACTAACTAGACACCAGGAGGCGCACACGAACAGACTAAGATGATTCATCCTCCTATGTTACCTTCCTCTGAGGAAAGCTGGGGGAAGAACAAAGTCCCTTACCTCCATCTTACAGGTGACCATGGTTTTTGCAATGGGCATTGAAAGCTACCACCTCATCATGCAGAAGCTTTGCTGCCCTGCTTTACTTGACTTCACTCAGACACGCAATTGCTGGGGCTGTAATTGTTCAAAATTTCTAACTGTTTTCCCACTAACGGGAGTTGCAATTTGGAGGGGAAAGAAGAAAGCCTCTCTGGGGACTTGAAGAAATTAAGTGTGGCCTCTGCCATCACCAGAATGACAATTGATTTCACATAATAATGAAATAATAATATTGTATTTGAATTTCAGATTTGACTCCAAAACTTGTCGTATAAAGAGTTCTCAGTGGTAAGGGGTTGACTAGGTCATTCTTAGTCATGACTCATAATCCCACGTGCTGTTTATGAGTCATTTTGTCACACTCACTGGTAAAATACATTCCATTTTAAGTAGCACTTTCACTGTTGCATCCTACCCTCCGAATACACTTAAACTCACACACCACCATTGTCACAGCCATCCCATCGATCCATTTATTAATGCATTGCTACCAAGGTACGTGTATTCATATATAATTATACATAGGACATACATGTAACAGAAACGACTACTTAATCCTCCCCCGGCTGCTGTAGGATAATGAGAAAAGAAATCAGTAATAACAGAAAAGTAATGATAACAGATAAAAAGAGAACGGAGAAGAGTGATACATCTTCGGAAGCACAAGAAGGGAAGAAAAATAAAGGGAGAGATAAGAAATTAAAGAGAAAGGGGAAAATCTTCCCATTCAGCAGACCCTCAGAAGCAGATTGTCATCCAATTAGAGGCAGGTAGACTGTTTGATTAATCTACCTAAAGCAAAAAGCTCACATAAGTCACGGTACCAGGAGGCACTGAGGTACCTTGTAATCCTCAGGGATTTCAGCTGCCATGCATTAATGTGATCAGGTGTGCCTGCATAGTCATATTCCAGGACAACTGTCTAGTTTGAATTATTACAGCTAATTGTGAATACCAGCTCATGGTGTTGGGGAAAGCGGATTGAGGCTGTTGAAGGACTACCTGCTAGTGAGAATAGGCAAAGTCCACACACAATTCACAGGCTCCTCTAATGGGCAGCGCTGTGACCTCTTGTTAAGCGAGTCGCCTAGTTGCCACCTCCTTTCATTTATTGATAAGTGGAGTTCTCCTCACTGCAGAATATCAAATGCAACTTTCATAATTCATTAGAGCTCGCTTAAATTGACTTGTGTTTCCACTTCAAATCCCAGCATTATTTGCCCTCTGAAAACAGCAAAAGAAAATCGAGGTCTATTCGTTCTTATTAGAGCAATTTATTGTTTTGAAAAAAATTTGATTTAAAAGCTGAGGGTTGGTGCCCAATCCTAGGAATACTGCTGTAAAGGGCTAATGAGACCCAATAGCCCCGTGGTGTAGAGAAGCTCTCACAGTAGTTCAAATGCCTTAGGTTAATGATTGAATTTATATGTGGTAATTCAGTCCTCACACACTGCCATGACATAGCATCCTACCGCATAGAATGAGGCCATTCAGCCCATTGTGCCTCTGCCAGCTCTTTAAAAGTGCTTTCCACTTAGTCCCACACTTCTCTTCTTTCCCCACAGCCCTGCATTTTTTTTCTCTTCAAGTAGCTACTTGCAGAGGTTATACCCAATGATCTGCAGTTGAAATTAATAACGGAAAAGAAAGCCAAATGTAATTGTGTAATGTTTAATTTGAATTCAGAGTAGGGGTAGTGACAGTGGAATCACTCTATTTTACTGTGAAAGTATTATTTCCAATCAGCCCAGTATAAAATAGGGTGGCTAACATCACTTTCATAATATCAAAACCTGCTGAAGTAATGTAATTAAAATTTTGGACCATAATTTGAATCTGTGGTCATTGTGTTGAAATTCACTACCATTCTTTGCATACCATAACACATCAATCACCGGATGAATAATTTGCAGCTTGAAGCCTTTAATACCTTTAAGAACAGCACTATTATTTTGCTAACTGTACATCTAAACACCTGCCTGACCATCAGCCTGCTCTTCACTGAGTGATTGACTGATTATTGACAGAAATAGTTGCAGTATTCATTACCATGACAGTATTGGTAGGATTGACCATCGCTCAGTCCTTGCAGAGACCAAGTCCTGTCTTATGTCTGTGGACACTGCTCATCGTATTATATGGCACTACCACCGTGCTAAATGGGATAAATTCAGAACAGATCTAGCAGGTCAAAACTGGGCATCTATGGGACACGGTTTTGAGATGAGAGCAGATTGCCAATGTAAAAATTGAGTGCAATTAGGTCATTCTGTGAGGTACCAAAATAATGCCCTGGGGTGTTAGGATAAGTCAAATGAAATGTTAACCTGAGATCCCATCTGCTCTGTCAGTTGGATATAAAAAATCCCACGACATTACTTCAAAGAAGAGCAGTTAGTCAGTGTTATCCCTCAACTAACAGCACTGTAATCAGATTATCTGGCCAAGTATCTCATTGCTGTTTGTGGGAGTTTGCTGTGCTCAAATTGGTTGCTGCTGTATGGTTTTGGGTTCAGGAAATACAGATATCTATGAAAGGCAGTAGAGTATTTGTAAGTCATTTTAAGGTAGTTTATAAAGTCCCTATTTCTTACTCTACATTTCCTACATTACAACACTGACTCCATTATATAAACATTTGATTGGTTGTAAAGTCCTTGCCAATTTTCTGAGGTCATGAAAGGCGCAGGTTATTTCGTTCCTGATACTGTTGTGATGCACCACATTGGACACTTGTGCAGGTTGGTAATCTATAGTTTCTTAGGCATTTTGCTTGTATGTTTCAGGCAAGAACTCTCCTCTCATTCAGGAGACTGAGGCACAGAGGTGGCCTGAATTTGTGTTTCCTAGCCCCAATTAAATGAATGTGGGCACAGGTACAGATGTGATGGCTCTGGTGTTGCATCATTTGATCAAAACCTTCAATATTTGTCAAGAAGGTTGCACACTGGAACTCATCACAACACATTTCCCTTTTCAGAAGAAAATTAAAATTGACCTTAAAGGGGTGTTCACTTGATGTAAAGCATTTGACACATTTTTAGGGCCTAGTTTGCAGTGTGGGCACACTGCCAGCTACCCACTCTCCCAAATTGGGAAGGTCTAACAGCCTCATCAGATCTGCCATGGTGAGATCCCAGCCTATAATGGGCATGAAGGTGGGCATTCTGCAAAGGAGAAATGGTGTTCTTCATCGTCCCTCAAAAGTGTGCAAGCCAGAATGGAAGGAATGTGGTGACTTAAAAGGCAAACTGTAATGGTCTTTCCAAGATTTTATGGTGTTAAAAAATGGGTGGCCAGAAGCTTTTTTAAATTCCTTCTTAGGATGTGGGCTTTGCTGGCTAGGCCAGCATTTATTGCCCATCCCTAATTTCCTTTGAGAAGGTGGTGGTGAGCTGCCTTCTTGCACCGCGGCAGTCCATGTGATGTAGGTACACCCACAGTGCTGTTAGGGAGGGAGTTTGAACCAGCAGGTAGCAAAATGAAATGGAGATGTTGCTATGAGGGATGACTGCCTTAGGGCTGGCCTGTTTTAAACTTCAGGGGTACCCCACCACACCATCCATTCACCTAAAACACATCTGTGAACTGTGTTAGCAAAAGGTGACAGATGGCAATATTGCTGCATATAAAGCCCACAGGACATAGACACAGAGATGGAAGAGGATAACGAACAACACTATTCCTCTTATCAATGACCCCCTGTGCATGGGAAACACAGCGGAGAGATGACATTGAACATCTGCATCATGTTTCCTTTGCTATTCAGTGGAAAAGGAGAATAGTTTGCTGTGTTCACTGATGCAGCAGTTACTCGTTTGACACGTGTGGGGTAGCACATTGACTGATACAGAAAATGACCTGCATGTTAGCCTGGATGAAGATGCGAGCACAAAAGGCCACAGTGGCTGAACTTATTTGGCAGTGCCTGATGCTGCAGGTTGGCAGCAGACTTCATTGCAATAGATGGCACAACTTTGCAGTTGGATCTGTTCTGAACTGCTACTAGTGATGGTACATGTTTTCAGTCATGTACCTGCAGATATGGTCAGTGGCATAACGTTGGGCATGGGCAGTGTAGTACTGGCGTCTGATAATTTTCCAGGCAGACACTCTTGTATTTTACACAGTCTCATGCAATGAAAACAGTATTTGGCGATTCCAAAGGTAAACCCCGTCATTCATTTTATCTTGATTTACAGCTGTCATGGGTCTCGGTGGCTTGTGTTTAATCGTCTTATCTGGCTCCTGTGAAAATGTGTACTTTTTCAAGTCTGCTTTATCTAAGTGCATCTGGTCTTGCTGAATCCCCGCAACTCCTTCAGTCGCAATTGTCCTTCTGGTAATTTGGCAGACATTTGATTATTTTTAT
Source organism: Cetorhinus maximus (assembly GCF_964194155.1). NCBI lineage: Eukaryota > Metazoa > Chordata > Chondrichthyes > Lamniformes > Cetorhinidae > Cetorhinus > Cetorhinus maximus. The sequence goes on from NC_135896.1 coordinate 16,843,285, forward strand.
TTAAACTCATTAATTCCCCACAATTTCTGTGGTGATAAAGAATTGGGGAAAAACAGTGAAACTGAAACATACACTAAATATCTACCTGAAGAGCTAAAGTTAAGAAAAAACATACAAGAAGATTGTCGCCCTTAATAGCTCCATCACACATGAACCTATTCTTTTCACCCATTTCAAATGTACAATGAGAGGTTGGCATTACCTGTCTTTAGCTGTAGAAAATTGCTTTATCATACCTTAACATTAATTATAATATTTATATTAAGTTCTTGCATATTTTTGTATAATCCAGCCTAAAAGGCCAGCGGCAACATGGCTTCCACCTCACCAATGCAAAAATAATCCATTTTATGAAGCAACCCTTGCCAGTTATAGCCCCCTCTGTGTAATAGTTACCCAGCATATGCAGTGAATGGAACATGACTGCTGGAAACATTCAGTCGTGAACCTATTTTTGGTGTGAGTTTTCGCATTTAGCAAGTGGAGAGATTTTAGCGTCGGGAGTAGGGCATTGGGCGATGTGGTAGACTCGCAATGGCCCTATGAGGTAGCCTGGCACGCCACCTCAATGTGGCCCAACACCACCTTCTCAGGGAAACTAAGAATGGGCAAGAAACGAGGCCGTGCCAGTGTTACCCGCAGTCTGAGAATGAGTAATAGAAGTAGTGACATTTTGCCAACATAGCTAGTGCCACACAAGGGCCAGGATTTTATGGGCCCTCCTGCCCGGATATTATGGTCCTGCTGAATTGAATGGAGATTTAAGTGGCTCGCCGCATCCGCTGGGGTGGGGATGGAGGAGACACGCCGGGGTGGGGCCCTTAAAATCCTGGCCAGGTTGCACTTGGCTACTGATGGGTGGTCTCTCAATCCAAATTGTGCCTGTAGGTAAGTGCAATAATTGTATTAGTCCATGCCATAATGTCACAATGAGCACTGGGCTCTGGGATGCTGCATCCGTTTCAACTGTTAGGTTAAAGTAGTTCTATGCCCATGACCAAGTCTCATTAATACGAGAGTCAGTACTGAGCTGGCAGGTCTCCACTCGATTTTAAGCGCTGTGAGAATGTGGGACTAAAAATCTTACATAAGGAGAGGCACTAATGTCTCGATTCAATAGCAAGAAACAAAACCACACTTTACAATATAATTGGTTTGACTTTTCCTCAGGAGACACCTCTGTTAGATGGAGAAAAATAATGAAGTTCCAGCAAGATCTCCTTGACTTTCTCCAACATGGAGCAATCCTGCCTTGCCCACAGCTGCAGGGCTTTCAGTTGCTCACTTTAGCATTTTTTTTCTTTGTCATTACTTTGGTGCAATGATAAGCCTAGCTGTTATAACATACGGCAGCTATTGTCATTCTCCAGAGTCGCAGGAGCAATTGCTCCTGCAGTGGTCCCTCAATCACAAATTATGATGGATTTGAAGGATTTCATTGTAACTGCTGTTGAACCTCTTACCCCTTTCCCATATGGCCATGTAACACAACAGAGAGCACCGCACTGGACATTTGCTGACAGTGTTCAAAACCACATTGGACTTCATAAAATGGTAACTATTCAAACATATTCAAACATGCATGGTTGCATCTTTTTTAAACCGAGAACACGTGAGGTGACATCAGGAATCAAAGGTTGTTGAGGGTAGGGAGAGAAAACAAAATGAAACAAGTAACGATTAAGTGACGGCAAAGCTTACAGTGTTTAAAGTATGTAGAAGAATGGGAGAATGAGCCTCCACACTTCCAAGACCAGGGGACAGAATATGTGTTCAGGGTGATGCCCTGCTTTTAAAGCAGGAAGGTTTCAGGGAGGAAGAAGTATATGGAAGACAACAGATTCAGAACTCAGGATGAACAAAAAAAGGAAGATTCAGAGGAGGATTGGAGCCAGGATAATATTAATAAAGTAGAGACAGGAAAGGTTGCAGTAAAGAGATAGAGGTTGGAAGCCGGAGGTGAGAGATGCATCACCTATCGGATGACAAGCTTTTTCTTGTATCCTGTCCAGACGTGTAAGAGAGGTGTTCGAAGAGTTATGACAGTTATTCTATCTCTAATATATACAGGACGTTGAACTTTCAGGTAATCAACTGCAGATTATTTCTTGCAGTGATGATCTCACAATTATTAATCCTCTTCTGTGAATGTTACCATGCATCAAGGACAAGGGCAGTGCTGACAGTCAGAGTCGGTTCAAAAACAGAATAAAACCGCCACAAAAAATGAAGGCAGTTTTTATGATTAAAATATGACAGATATCAGCGATACTGAAGAGTGTAATGTAAGCTTGGGGTTCAGGTGACAGTTATAAACGATTTGAGTTCCGGTCGTCTGGTTTGTGCTGTCAGTTGAACCCCTTGCTTAGATTACTGTCCTGTAATCACTCCCAGGCATCCACTTTTCCATGCGTGCCTGCTATTATTTGCAATTAAAACAGTGTCACGTTTCTTTGGAATTAGAAATCAAATCACGAAAAATAGCCAAAACACGGAAAATTAGAGAAAAGTGCCAATGCTGACCATAGAAGCAATTATATATCGTATGACCAAACTGGGATACCTTCTGAACCCTCACCTCATGTTTAGCTTCACCGCGTGCTAATTTTGCCCTTTCCCTTCCAAAGTCCTTTGTTGCCTCCCAAACGACCATCCTGCAACAGGTGTGAAACTCTCCCATTAGGTTTACATCCCTGTCACGGCACTGAAATTACCTTAATCAAAGTCATAAATGATATCTTCCTTGCTCTCTTTCTCTGTAGCCTTTGTCATAGTTGACAAGACCTTCTTTCGTGCTTCATCTCCATTTTCCAGATCAGTGAGATTGTCCTTGCTTGTTTTTACTCTTACCTACTTGGCCACAGCATCTCCAAAAATGGCTTCTCTTTTCAACCCCCATTACCTCTGAAGCACCCCTCCCCTGCCCCACCTACCCCACAACCCAAGAATCTTTGGTCTTCCTCCTCCTCTTCTTCATCTACATGCTGCCCCTGGGCAATACCATCTGCACACATAGAGTCATCTTCTGCACATATGTGATCACACACAGCTCTACCTCTCCATCACCTCTCTCAGCTACTTCCTCTGTATTATCAGGCTGCTTGTTCAACATCCAGCTGTGGATGAACTTCAGTTTTCTCCAGTGGCAGTCCCAGCAGGAAAGCTAGGCCTTACTGTCTGAATTTTCCCTTGTTGTTTGCTCCTAGAAACTGTCCAATTTTGGGCAAGATCACAGAGGTGAATCCACTATATGCTGAAGGCTGATATTCCTCTCTTAATGAAAAATGGGAGGGTGGTTTTATTCTCCATAATTAACAACCTGTTGATAAAATCACACACTCCAAATTTTATATAGTCAGCAGCAAACTAATTATGAAGAAAAAATAATGGCCATTCTCCCATCTTTTGTTAGGAGTGGAAGTTAAGACCAGTACAACTATATAGTACTGTGTTTTCAATCTATCTCAAGGTCCACACAACACAGTTTAGGAAAAGTCTGAAATTTCTACACTTGGACCATTGCAGACTTGATAGGGTTAGATGAAGTAGGATGGGAGGAAGGTCATGTGGAGCATAAAGACCAGCATAGACCTGCTGTGCTGAATATCCTGTTTCTGTGTTGTAAAAACTATGTAATTCTGCAGACACCAAATATTTTGAGGGCTAAAAACCTCCAATTCTTTGGCATCTCCAGTTGATTATGTTCAGCTTACCAAGCAAGACAGGGTTAAGTTTAACACTGAAGAAATGAGAGAGGATTCTGACAATTAAACACAATCTCTTTTCTTTCAGTTGTCACTTTGCACATGACCGGGATTTCCTCGTCAATAATTTTTCCTCCACTGACTCTAATCCGTTACATTGACACCTTATGATACCAGTGAAAAAACTTATGCAACTTTATTTAGATGACTGCATCCCATATCCTAATTTTTAGGGGAGGAAGCTCTATAGAGAAAAAAAACACAAACTGATGAAAATTGTTTAGCTTAATTAAATATACGAGGCAGAACAAGGCTCACTTTATAGAACAAAACATAAAGCAAAAAAAAGCCTCCAGTTTATTTTAAAAAAAAAGCAAATTCCTTTCTGATTGAATTAACTTTAAGAAATCATTTCATTACCCAAAAGTTAAAGTATGTTATCAGCAATTTCTGCTTGCAAAACAACATCATTGTCGATTGATGCAGCCTTTAGAACTTCAAAATGTTTGGAGAGGTTTAATCTTCAAAGTGTCCATTCTCCTAATGTTTTTTGTGTGTTAGCTGTTCAGTACTCTGTTCAGCAGAGAAAAGGACTTAGAAATAATATTAATTGAAGTCAATCTATCCATCTCATATATGTGAAGACTGTCACTTTCAAGCAATTTAAGTATTTCTGTCAACTACTAATATAATAATAGACATCGTTGTCTGTAATGACAATGTTCCACCCAGTGCAATGGGCCAACATGATGTTCTTTAACTTTGTAAAATCTTAGCAGAGACGCTGGCTTTACATTTAAAGGACAAATTGTCTTATTCCCTTCTCAACGTTCTTTGGCCACCTTGTGTGCTTCATCCCCATTGCAGAATCTTTGTCTCATGGCTCGGTGGGTCTGAGCAGCAAATCAGTTCAAACAAGCCACAACTGACAGTGATTGATGGGCCTTGCAAACTCCTGATTCGCTGATCTGATCCATCAATCAATATGCAAATGTGAAAAATAGCATGTCATGAATATGCACAAGCTGTCCAGAGAAATAAAAGAAGGGGGCGGGTGGAGAGTAAGTTAATGTGAGCCAGTGTACCCCTTTTAGAAAACATGCTTGCTCCCCTTAAGCCAATTCAGATTTTGAATCAAACTAATTAAGTAACAAAGCCAGTTGTCATAGGAACTATGCTACTAATTTATCATTGCAAATAGTCTGTGCGATTTGCCAGTTGCCTGGCAACAACCAATGGGTGTGAAGTCGATTGATGACAATTCTTCCTGCTACAAATGTGTGGATCACATTATGTTTTGAGTCTTGCTTCCACTCCATCCACAATCTCAATGTCACACGTCATCTGAATGATTGATAAAAATGGTCTGGTCTGACTGCAACATGACTATCCAAGAAGGCCTGAGGCACATAGGCAAAAAACCTGGTGCCTCTCACACTTCCTCTTCAAACTGTGCTAACATTGGACCAGTTAGCTACAAGGCTTAGCATTTGCACTAGTGTGGATCAAAAAGCTGCGGTATGGGAGCATAATGGCTATGTTGCAAGACCAGTATCTGGTGGGCTGGACTAATGATTCAGAAATAGGAGTTTAAATCCAAAACATGGAATCTCTGACAAAATGCTAGTATCAGTGATGGTGACCATGAAGCTTTTGGATTGTTGTAAAAACCCTTTTTGTTCATTCGTGTCCTTTAGAGAAGGAAATCTACTTATCCCTACTCTGTCTGGACTAAATGTGAGCCCTGCCCTCTGAGATAGTTTTGCAAGCCAGTTAAATAGGTAGCTCACCACCACCTTCTCAAGGGCATCAAGTGTTGGACTTACCAGCAACGCCCACATCCTGTGAATGAATAAAAAAGCTGTAATGACAAAGCTCTGGTTCATCATTTTAGGCTGATACAAAATGCAGAGAAGTTCAAAATCCAAATCTGAGACTTGGTAAAGTGTCTAGTTAGCTTCTGGTATAACAAACCCATGCCACAGTCGACTAGATAACTGTGCACTTCCAAAATCCATTACTTTCTTCCATTGCTTAATGTTAAGCTGAAGTTCAGAGGCAAAATAACTTGAGTTAGGTTCATTATAAAGGGACTATAATTAATTACAAAATGCTGGAGAGGGAAACTGCTAATGCTTTTTTAAGCAGATGTCTGTTGTAACAGGGGTCCATTGAGATTGAAGTCCATAGGCTTCAGTTGGGCTTCACCTGGAATCACTGAGACATTTGTAATAACTAAGTCTATTGCAACAAAAATTGACTGCAGGGTCCCAATCTGGACTGTTCATGACCTATAAGTAAGTAATCAGTAGTGTTTGTTTCAAATAACACTGAATTGGTATAAACAATGATGATAAGTGCCTTATCCTGCCAAAATGACTCAAAAGGCTTCACACAACAAGTTACTTTTTGGAATGCAGTGACTGCTGTTATGTAAGGAAACAATACATCCCTACTATGCCAGCCACATTCCAGGAATAAGACAAAATGAACAATTAATCAATGTTTTGTGGTAGGAATATTGGTGTCAAAATGGGAGACTCGTGGCTCTTCATCAGATACCATTATGGGATCTTTAATGTTCACCCAAATCACCAGAATTAACAGACAGAAGGACAACTTCAAGGATGGCATATGTGACAATGTAGCACTTACTCAATAGTGTACTGGAGTATCAGACTGGATTACATGCTCAAATCCTGGTGTAAGGCTTGAACTTCTGTCCCAGATGTAAGAATTGTACTAAAGTCAAGCTGATATATTCTTAGCAATTTACACACTCGAATTGATTAAAATGGATTCCAGTTCGGTAACCCAGAGGTATTGTCTATTAGGTGAATAGCTCAAAGTTTCGGATATTTCTGAAACTCAGTTACCTCAAGCGAGTTTCAGAAGAAAGTTCCAAGCAACTTCTGTTTATGATAGACTACAGCTCCAATAGATGCGAGGTGATTTTATTGAAACATATAAGACCTTGAGGGGGCTTGATAGGATAGATGCTGAGAGAATGTTCTGCCTCATGGGGAAATCTAGGACTGGCTAGAGGGCACAATTTAAAAATAAGGGGTCTCCTTTTAAAGGCAGACATCAAGAGAAATTTCTTCTCTCCAATGGTAGTTAATCTTTGGAATTCTCTTCCACAGAGAATAGTGAAGGTTGTATCATTGAACATATTTAAAGTTGAGTTAGGGCAGATTTTTGATCTACAAGGAAGTCGAGGGTTATGGGAGACAACCAGGAAAGTGGAATTAAGACCACAATCAGACCAGCCATGTTCTTACTGAATGATGGATGAAGGCTTGAGGACAGAATGACCAACTTCTGCCCCTATTTCTTTTGAATTTATTCTCATTCCATTCTATGAATTCAACCAGACATTAAGAACAGATTAACATTTCCCACTTACTGTGGAGCCATTGGCAAGTTAGTTGGCTACATGTGTTTGTCTGTGTATGTTTGTGACTGTATGTGTGTTTGTGTCTGTGTGTATCTGTGTGTTTGTGATTGTGCCTGTGGGTGTGTGTTTGTGTTTGTGATTGTGTCTGTGTGTGAATGTGTGTTTATGATTGTGTCTGTGGATGTGTGTTTGTGATTGTGTCCATGGGTGTATTTGTGTGATTGTGTGTTTGTCCTGTCTGTATTTGTGTCGAGTTGTGTGATTGTGTTTATGTCTGTGTGTTTGTGTCTGTATGCCTGTGTGTGTGTCCATTTGTGTGGTGTAGTTTTAATCTATGTGCTGATGTCTATTAACTCGCAGAGAAGATCTATTCAATCCCTCGCAACAACCTAGCTTTATGAAATAAACTGTCCAGCATTGATATTTTTACTTTTTACATATTCAGCAAGCAATGTAATGCCATCATCTGGCGACTGAAAGCTTTTGATAGTCTTGTACAGAGCAGCTAATAGTCATTACCAGATAACCAGAATCCATCCAAATTCAAGATTGCTCTTATCGTGTAGATAGAACATTACAAGAAGCAGATTACTGCTTGGAACGAAATATTGTTTCTTTCTATTTATATATATTTATCCCCCAATCAACATCACTAAAACAAATTCTCTGGTCGTTATCACTTCACTATTTGTGGGAGCTTGCTGTGTGCAAATTGGTTGCTGTATTTCCTGCATTACAATTGTGCATACACTTAAAAAATTACTTCATTGGTTGTAAAACGCTTTGGCACGTCTTGTGGTCATGAAAGGCACTATATAAATGCAAGTCTTTCTTTTTAGAGGATGAACGATGGCATTTTCTTTGTATTAATTTTGAACGTAACAGGGTAGCGGTGGAAGGTGAAAGCTGGGGGAAATAAAAATTGTCCGAGTTTGTTCTACCTCCTCTGCTATCACCACCACAAAACACCCACCCCCCAACACCCCCGAGCCACCCCACCAACCACCCCAACAGAATGCCAATTCTGTTCTGTTGAACAGAATGGGCCAGGAGGAAAGGCAATGGTTTTTTCTTTGAAATGAAGAGTTTTGTCTCCCAGACTTGGTTGGGGGTCAGCCCACCAGACCCACGGCGGAGAAAGTGGGGTGGGCGAGGGAGGTGGGAAGTCGGGGGTGGGGGTGGGGGCTGCTGCGAAGGTGACCAGCACCAAGAACGAAAGTGAAAGACAATCCCAGTGTCCCTGAACCAAGCCGCTGACATACCTACACACACACCCTAGCCCATAACAACCTAGCCCATGAAAGATATCCATCATAGCTGAGGGACAATAATTATTTTTCTGTCAAAATTAATTGATAAGAGCCTTTTGTAATTGTGACACCTTCAGAAAAAAAAAGCCAGTTGACGCTTTTTTTTTGTTTTGTTCCTCCTTCCTCTGGAAGTTGCTACTTCAAATGAATTCATAAAAGCCCAATACAGCTGTTTCCCTCGGAGGCAAAGACAAAAACACATTTTCTCATTTAAAAGACGGAATAATTCCTTTTGAGATGCAATGGGGCGGGGGGGGGGGGGGAGGAGGGGAGAGGAGGGAGGGAGTGGGGGGGAATAGGAGGAGGGTGATATAAAAAAATCTGAATTTCAAAAAAAAAATTACAAGATTCCACTTATGCGGCAAGCATTAGATTTCATTTCATCAGCGGCATCACAAACGGTTAGGGTGATTTTTTTCACATCATGCAAATGCCCGCATAATGTCTGCTCGTAGCATGTAAAATCGAATCAGCATTCTAATACTGCAAGGTGCTGATGGGCTGGGGAATAAATATGCAGAGCAGCTAAAAAAAAATCAAGGCAATCAAAAAGAGCCACTGTCCCAACTCCCCCTATAAATCTCTGTCTGTTTCAATCGCAGACTCGGCCGAATCAGTGTAAAAGTCGAGCAGGGATGTCATCAATTTCTGTTAACCTCTCAATTCTTCTTTGTGTTCATGCATACGTGATGGATTGTTTTTGTCACTTCTGCTCAGTTCACAGTATGTTAACATCGGAGGGCGCATTCAGGTTATGAGGAAGGGCTATTATTGTCCCGGCAGTGACTGGACTTCCCTTCACTGCCTTCTGCGAGCACTCACAAAAAGCACTGATTACACCGTGCCAGTTAAATAGACAAGTCGCTCTCTCTCTCTCTCTTTTTGCTTTGCATTCCCCTCTCCCCACCCCCCAACCCCGTCTTTTAATATTCAGTCGCTCTTCGCAGCGAACAGGATTTTGCATCGAGAGGGAAACGAAATCTTCTCCAACTCAACCGGCTCTCACAACCATTCTTGTTGGTCATCTGTCTCTAAATTTGTACACGTTGGAGGAATTGATTTGAAGCTCGGGGTTGCCATTTTAAACAGAGGCTTAAAAAGAGCCCGATATCCCCGTTCCGAAGCCTGGATATGTAGTAATCTAAGGACAGTAGGCCATTCAGCCCCTCGAGTCGGCTCCTTCATTTAATCCCAAAATGGTTTATTTGTATCTTAACCCCCATTTACTCCGTAACACTTAATACCCTTGCCTAACAAAAGCCTATCAACCTCAGTTTTAAATTTTTGAATTGATCCCCCAGCCATTGGGGAGGCAGGAGAGCTCCTGCTTTCTACTCCCCTTCAGGTGAAGAAATGCTTCCTGACAACTTCCCTGAACAGCCCAGCTCTAAGTTTAAGGTTATCTTCCCTTCTAGTATTTTCCATCAGAAGAAATAGTTTCTCCCTATCTACCCTATCAACTTCATTATTCATCTTAAACACTTCAATTAACCTCCTTAGTCTGCTATACTCAATGGAATCCAAATTGGATCTATGCATATGTGTGTGTGGTGTGTGGGTGCGTGTGGCTGTGTGTTTGCGTTGTGTGTGCGTATGTGTTTGTGTTGTGTGTGGGTGTGGGTGCATATGTGTGCATGTTTGTGTTTGTGTGTGTGTGTGTTGGAGCTTATAGCTGAGAATGATAACAGCTATAATACCTGAATTACTGATGGAAGAAATTTGGCAGATTTTTTCAAATTGTTCCAGAAACGAATCTGGTATTGCATTTCAGCAGAGGTCATGCTGATACCAAGGAGACCGATGAATTTGAACTTTGCTATTGGGATGCAGTGCACACAGACTAAAATATATCAATTTGTTCCCATTTGGTATGGCTGGTATATGCATCAGTGTCAACAGATCTACCCATGCACACTGCAGGCCTTAAAACCCTGAGGGCGAAAAGTCATCAAAGGTGCTAAAGTTGGGAAGTGGAGCCAAATTTACCTCAACTGTTGTAGGCCCATCAAAGTGCCGGATTGCACAGAACTACAAAGGATTTACAGAAACAGGCTATTCAGTCCAAGTCACCCATGCCACTGTTTTTAAGCTCCGCATCAGTCTCTTCACATCCTACTTCATCTCACCTTATCAACATATCTTTCTCTTCCTTGCTACTTCATGAGCTCATCTAGCTTCCCTTAAATGTATCTATATTGTTCACTTTAATTACATGTGGCAGCGAGTTTCACATTCACACTACTCTCTGGATAAAGTTATTCCTGAATTCCTTGTCAGGTTTATTATTGACTCTGATGATGGCTCCAAATTTTGGTCACCCCAACAAGTGGGAACATCAGGGGGTTGGTGGATGCTCCATCGTTGAGTATATTTATGGCTAAGAAAAACAGGTTTTTGGCCTCTTGAAATCAAGAGTAATGGGGAACAGGCAGGAAAGTGGAGTTGAGGCAGAGGTCAGCCATGACCATACTAAATGGTGGAGCAGGGTTGAGAGGCCTTATGCTCTACTCCAGAGTCTAATTTTTATGTTCTTATCTATATTTGCCCTATCAAACCCCTCCATCATTTTAAAGATTTCTATTATCTCTATTTTCCAGGGAAAAGGATCCCTGGCTGTACATTCCTGATTTTTATAATCTCTCATTTCTGGTATCATCCTTGTGAATCCTTTCTTCACCCTCTCCAGTGCCCCTATATAGATTTTACATTCTCATAAAATCTTGGTTTACTCTGAGAAACTAAATACGTAGATATATCATTAAAAAAAAATGCAGAATCTGAAATGAGGGCACCACTCTTTAAAAAAAAAGAGGGTGACTGAAAACCTGCAACTGATAACCTAGCAAGGCAAAATTACATCCGCCTCATAGTGGAAAAGAGATGCCACTTGAAAGGAGCTGGTACTAATTTGTCTGGCATCTCAGATAACAAATATATGGTATAGATCTTGTATTACGTATGCTCTACAGCAGTTCCTGTGTGATTCATTGTGAACTTACATGTAACACAGCTGGTTCTTGCACGTTGTGTTCTTTTTGCCTGTTCCTCCACCCTGGGGAAAATTCGAAGGACAATGGGTACATTTTTCTCTTTACTGCTGGCTGCAGAGCATGGCCTGGGTGAAGGGCAGAGAGATAAAAGGCGGCTGCGAAGTTGGTGCATCTCAGTTACAAGGGCCCACTTTAACCGGGCATGTTCTGTTGCTGGCCTGGCTCCCCCGATGCACCCACCCCTGGCATTGCAATGCCTTCTGCACTCTGGTGAAACGTTTCACCTGGGGAGCCGAAGAGAGAAATCCAAAGCCGTGACTGTCTTCACGCTTAGAGACTGACAACAGCATGACACCTAAAGGCAGCAGGTGAATTAACTTCCTTAACTCGAGGTTAACCGCCATTTCCAGGATCTCTAAACCATTCACCTTCAATCATTGTTGTCACTGCTTCTTTCTCAACCCACCCTGGTATTGTACTTGTAACATTGACCTGGCATTGGTATCTGCTGCTCCACTTATTGCTTCTGGCCCTTTCCCTTTAAGATGTTACCACAGGCCAATGATGAGCAATAGCCAAGCCAGATCACTTACCCTCCAAAACAGCAGGCTGCTCACAAGAATCAGAACTCACCTATCAATGCAAATGAAGCCCGACAACCAAACTTGATCAGGCCTCCTGCCAATGCTTGTGTGATTTGTACCATGAATCGAAATCTGTGTCCTCATGAATCTTAATCCAAGTGTAGCTGGTAGGTTCTAGTGACTGAGCTGTCGAACAGTTTCTGGGTGGTAGATTCTGGTGTTAGTGAGCTGCGAAATGCCATCTTTGATTGGCTTTGTGGCAGATTGGATATCTATCTGGTTTCAAATCATCTATTCTAACAGGGTGAGGAACCAGGATCTCTGATCCGAAATCACGAGGCCACAGTGCCTGATTTTTCATCCATTTAAATTAATAGATTAATGCCTCTGTATGTTTTTTGCATTTCTAAATCACTCCAATGCATTTTTGTAGCCTGAAATTTAAGCCCTGCCAGTGTTATTTGTCGAGCAGTTGGAGCCATCAGAAGAGAAGGCGATGTCCTGCGTTCATTTGCAGTGAGTTTATCAGCACACTACTTCAGAGATTACTCAGTCAGCTTTGGAGCGGAGACGGGAACCATTGGTGGAAGTGGCTTTTTGCATTGGGCATGAGAAAAAGTATCTGGAGCTCCCAAATCATAACAGGTAGACTGAGACATCGAATGATATGACCAAGACTATGGCTACTGAACTCTGTCAACAGTGAACTGCAAGGCTCGGTCCCTGGAGAAAGTGAGCTGTAGGAATCAGACCCTGGACAGAGTGAGCTGTAGGAGTCAGTCTGTGGACAGGGTGAGCTGTAGGAGTCAGTCTGTGGACAGGGTGAGCTGTAGGAGTCAGTCTGTGGACAGGGTGAGCTGTAGGAGTCAGTCTGTGGACAGGGTGAGCTGTAGGAGTCAGTCTGTGGACAGGGTGAGCTGTAGGAGTCAGTCTGTGGACAGGGTGAGCTGTAGGAGTCAGTCTGTGGACAGGGTGAGCTGTAGGAGTCAGTCTGTGGATAGGGTGAGCTGTAGGAGTCAGTCTGTGGACAGGGTGAGCTGTAGGAGTCAGACTGTTATGTTCTACAAGGGGTCGCTTTGCTCGCGAACCGGTTGCACGCTTATCGGTTGGCAGGTGAGTGGATTACAACATACTGTAGATGCTGAGACCAATATGAAATGAAGCACATGTTATTTATTTACACAGACAACAGAGTACTAACATGATGTGTGCTTCCCTAATCAGACACTACTCTAGACTGACATTAAAATGTTAGTCTGCATTGCATAGCTATTGGGTCTTACAGTCATGTGGTCAATCCGCTTACATTCTCTTAAAGGTGTATTACACCTCAGATTACCACATCCCTCCCCCTTTACTTGAAAGTACATTTTACAATATATTAACTATTTACATAAATGAACTATTTACAAATTCAGTCTCTCAGGAGGCTTTTTCAAACGTGTCGCCCATCGTAGTTCTATGACTTCGGATGGTTTATGTGAGGCCTCCCTCTCAGGAGTTATCTGTCCACTCAGTAGAAACCTGTAATTTTGCCTCTTCGACTCTCTCAGGCTCAACAAGTCCTACAGGTACTTCCAAAGCAAGAGGAGTTCCTTCTACCTGTGGTGTCAACTCCAACGGGAATGTTTGGCGCACCTTTCCTTGTGGATCTGTTTCCTGTTTCCTGAGTTGATCTATATGTCTCCTGATTATCCGACCTTCAACCTATATATGGTAGGACAGGGGTCCTGTCATTGCACTGACTTCACCTGATAGCCATTTCGGCCCATCTCCAAAGTTCTTTGCAAAAACTGCTTCTCTTACAGTGAAGTTTCTTTCATGACTTTGGTGATTGTGTTCATTTCTCTGGGCCTCCCCCCACTAAATTTTGCCTTATGTTCTGAGATGTCTCTTCATTAGTAACACTGCGGGGCCAATACTGGTGATGGTATGTGGTGTAGTCCTATAGCTGAGCAGGAAACATGATAACTTTATTGCTATGGAGTCCCCGTCTAGTTTTTTCATTCCGGCCTTGAAGGTCTGGACTGCCCACTCGGCCAACCCATTGGATGCAGGGTGGTATGATGAGGTCTTGACATGTGTTATGCCATTGAGACTTGTAAATCTTTGGAATTCCCCCCTGGTGAATGCTGTTCCATTATCAAACACTATTATCTCTGGTAAACCGTGTATTGCAAAACTCTGATGCCATCTGTCTATAGTGGCGGCAGGTGTGAGTGATCTCACCTCGTGTGCCTGCATCCATTTGGAGTGAGCATCGATAAGTAAGAGGAACATTGTGCCCAGAAAAGGCCTCATGTAGTCAACTTGGAGGCGGACCCATGGCCTTCCTGACCATTCCCAAGGATGCAGTGGGGCAGAAGGAGGCAATTTCTGCACCTGTTGGCACTGCATTGGGCTCTTGACCATGTTTTCGATCTCAGTGCCCATCCCTGGCCACCATAAGTAGCTGTACACCAGCATTTTCATTCTGGAAATGTCAGGATGAACGCTATGCAGTTCTATCAATAATGGCTGTCTTCCTCTGGGAGGCACAATGACTCTCACTCCCCACAGTAAGATGCCATCCTGGCAGGCGAGCTCGGATCTCCTGTTAAAATAGGGCTTCATTTCGTCCAACTTTGGCTCGTTAGACCATCTCTGCAAGACTTGTTCCCTGACGTGAGACAAAACTGGATCACAGACTGTCCATTCTCTGATCTGCTTGGCATTCACTGGGGATGAATCCTGAAAGTTTAATAACAAGACAAGTTCTTGAGGGATGGGGACGTTCGCATTGCTGTTCTTTAGAGGTAATCGGCTCAGTGCATCGACATTGACAATCTGGCTTCCTGGCCGGTTGATAAAAGTATATTCATAAGCAGCTATAATCAGTGCCCACCTTTGGATGCATGCCGAGGCGATTGGGGGCCTTATCTTCCCCAAACAAGCCTAGTAGTGGCTTGTGGTCGGATATAATGGTGAAGTGGCGACCATGGATGTACTAGTGGAATTACAATAGATTAGCCTTCTCTCTCTATTTGTGAGTATCTTTGTTCTGCCACACTGAGTATTCTTGAGACGTAGCCAATGGGCCGTTTGGAGCCACCCACAATCCGGTGGGAGAGTACTGCCCCTGCCCCATAAGGGGATGCATCACAGGTTAAAATCATTTCTTTCTTTGGGTTGAAATGTACCAACAGGGCCGATGAACATAGTGACTGCTTTACTGTCATAAAAGCCTGTTGTTGTGGGGCTTGCCAAGTCCACCTGTGGTTTTTCTTGAGTAACCTGTATAATGGAGCCAGTACTGTCGACAAATTTGGGAGAAAACGACTGTAGTAGTTAACCATTCCCAAGAGGACTTGAGCTCTGTGGCATATTTCAGGGCTGGCACCTCACGAATAGTTCTCGCCTTATCTTCTACTGGGTAAATTCCATGCGAGTTGACCCTATGACCCAGCCAAATCACTTCTTTTGCTTAGAAAATACATTTTTCCCTTTTCAAGTGCACTCCAGCTTGTGAGAAACGCTTCAATACCTCTTCCAAGTTAGCCAGTTGTTCGTCATCAGTTAGTCCTGTTACTAGGACGTGATCGAGATAAACTACCAAATTTTCCATAATCTATTGGAAAATGGCACAAGCCGATGAGACTCTGAAGGGTAACCAGGTATACTGGTATAACTCCCTATGTGTGTTGATAGTCACAAAATCTCAAGAGGCCTTTTCTAGCTCGACTTGCTGGTAAGCGTGGCTCATGTCGAGTTTCGTATACGCGGTTCCCCCTGCCAGCTTGGAGTACAATTCATCCATTTTTGGTATAGGTATAGGTATAGGTATTTTTGGTATCAAGTCTGGCCACTTTGTTAATGGTCAACTTGTAGACCGCATATTCACACACTCTGGTCAATCTTTAGTACTGGAACTATGGGCGTTGCCCATTTGGAAAATTGTACAGGTTGTAAGGATCCCAACCTTTCCAGCCTGTCTAATTCAATGTCCACTTTTTCTTGTAATGCATAGGGGACTGGCCTTGCCTTCAAATATCTGGGGGTTGCTCCAGGATCCACGTGGATTTTAGCTTTCAGCCCTTGAATCTTCCCGAGCTCTTCCCTGATCACAGGGGCATATTCCTGTAATAATTCTTGCAGATCTTTCATTCTGAGTTGAAAAATCTCAGTCCGCTCCAACTTTATTTCCTTAAGCCAGTTCTGACCATGTAGAGTTGGATCCTCCCCTGCTACCACAATCAGGGGTAGGTTAGCAGACTGGCATCGATATTGTACTGGGACCTTGCGCATACCCTCTACCTGAATGTTTTTGCCAATATATGTCTTTAGTCTGGCATCTGAATTTTCCAGCTTTAGTGAGTAGCCTCCTCCATTCAGATACATGTGTTCCCCTATGACTGTTGGGGATGCGCCTGTGTCCACCTTCATTCAAATGGGTTTTCTGTCGACTTCTACTGCCACATAGACTGGCTTTGTTTTACCCATTTTTAAGTTGTGCAGTGAGTACATATCTGACTCTGTTTCTTCTGGCTCCTTCATTATATAGATTTCACGACTTCTGCCTTTTTGTTTGAAATTTGGCCTCAATCTTTCTTTACAATATTGCATAATGTGCCCATTGCAATGACAGCAGAAACACTCGTTTTTTTAAAATTGTCACTTGTCGGTAGTCTGTCCAGATCCAATTCTGCTATTATGAATGTGGTTTTTATCTGTTAAGCCATTGCTTTTTGCTGGTTGTTAATGGCGGCTGTTTCCCCACCTTTCCGTGGAGCTCTGTGCTTCCGCACTATTTCCAGCCAGTGCCTCCCTCCCGGTGTGAAGAACGGTGTCATTTTGTGCTCCCTTGATTAGGCCGTGTGTTTTACTGCCACATGTCGATAAGAGAATCGCTCACAGCTTCTCCTCCCCCAATATGTCATTGGCCAACAAGAAAAACACGAGGCGATCAATATAATGCGACCAGTCATCGGTGGCCTGATTAAACGGGTTTGATGCAGCCAAATTGTGGCATAGTGGAGGTCAATAACTTTGATGACTATGGTCAGGGCTTACAATTGTAATGTACTTAGCATTGGCCTGCAGGGCGTGGCTAATTCACTACAGTTGCGTTTTCACGGCCTTCTTTAGTGTCGTCGACTGGTCGTGTTTTGCCTCGTCGCCAGTTTTTATGTTTTATTATAGGGTCATTTTTCTCACATTAACATGGTAACCCATGCTACATAGCTATTGGGCCTTACAGTCCTGTGGTCAATCTGCTCACATTTTCTTAAAGGCATATCACATCTCAGATTATCACAAAACCCTTATTGATTAAGGTTAGATCCGGTGTCGAAAACAATGTTGCAATGGAGGACTCTTTATTTTGTACCAGTCTTATACAATTATGTCTTTCCTTGAAGAACTTATTTTTAAAATCTCTTCAAGGTGCATTACGCCTCAGATTACCACACAGATTTTGGACAGAGTGAGCTGTAGGAGTCAGTCTGTGGACAGAGGGAGCTGTAGGAGTCAGTCTGTGGACACAGGGAGCTGTAGGAGTCAGCCTGTGGACAGAGGGAACTGTAGGAGTCAGTCTGTGGACAGAGGGAGCTGTAGGAGTCAGTCTGTGGACACAGGGAGCTGTAGGAGTCAGCCTGTGGACAGAGGGAACTGTAGGAGTCAGTCTGTGGACAGAGTGAGCTGTAGGAGTCAGTCTGTGGACAGAGGGAGTTGTAGGAAGTCTGTGGACAGAGGGAACTGTAGGAGTCAGTCTGTGGACAGAGGGAGCTGTAGGAGTCAGTCTGTGGACAGAGTGAGCTGTAGGAGTCAGTCTGTGGACAGAGGGAGCTGTAGGAGTCAGTCTGTGGACAGAGTGAGCTGTAGGAGTCAGTCTGTGGACAGAGGGAGCTGTAGGAGTCAGTCTGTGGACAGAGGGAGCTGTAGGAGTCAGTCTGTGGACAGAGGGAGCTGTAGGAGTCAGTCTGTGGACAGAGGGAGCTGTAGGAGTCAGTCTGTGGACAGAGGGAGCTGTAGGAGTCAGTCTGTGGACAGAGGGAGCTGTAGGAGTCAGTCTGTGGACAGAGTGAGCTGTAGGAATCAGTCTGTGGACAGAGTGAGCTGTAGGAGTCAGTCTGTGGACAGAGGGAACTGTAGGAGTCAGACTTTAGTGGAAATAAACATTGGTTGACTTGCTACTGTGTGTTCCACTCGATCACATGAGATCTACCCTTATCAAACCGTTGAAATGCAGTAGCTGGAAGCAGAGTTTGATTCTGTGCCACTGATATGTTGATCATGCTCTCCTGGCCTTTAGGCAGTCTGCAGCCCACAGTGAAACTTCAATGCTGGTAGCTGCCATGTAGAGCTACTATGAGGAAACACGTGTATGAGGCAGTAACAATTATTGGCAGGGTGGTGATTTAGTGATATCTGCATGCCTTATTGTGAATTATTGCTATTAAATCCCACATTGGAAACAGGCATTTCCGATTTAAGATCCTCAAACAATATAACACACATTGACAACTTGGATATCAAATAGAAGGCTGGATTTTAATGGCAGTTACTTCTACAATTCAGTAATAGGGAGAGAAGCGATTAAATTTTTATAGAGATGGCAAGCGACCCAATTGCAAATCTGAAACAAAAACAGAAGCAGAAATACCTGGAAAAACTCAGCAGGTCTGGCAGCATCGGCGGAGAAGAGCACAGTTGACGTTTCGAGTCCTCATGACCCTTCAACAGAACTGAAGTTCAACTGTGCTCTTCTCTGCCGATGCTGCCAGACCTGCTGAGTTTTTCCAGGTATTTCTGTTTCTGTTTTTGTTTTGGATTTCCAGTATTCGCAGTTCTTTACTTTTATCTCTGCAAATCTGAAAACTCAATGCTCTCATTTCATTGGATAGTTTACAAGACCTTGAGAACCAATCACAACAGCTACATCGTCATATGGTCATTCCCCCTATTGCATTAGTCTGGTAACTAGGATATGACTTTCCTCTCGGCTTGATGGAATTGTAATCACCTTAATAAAGTGAAGAGCTTGCACTGCACCGAGTGAGGACATACTCCCCTTAGAAATGATTTGCCTTGTACTTCTTTGTTTCTTTTCCATTTCCTTTGGTTGTGCAGAGAGTTTATCACCACATATCGATCTGACATGTTGCGGGGTGAGGAGCGAGAGGAGAAAACCGGAACAAATACAAGGAAAAGAAGCCCAAACTATCAAACAACTGAAGGGTTTTTGCAGCCGGCCCTGCTCATTAAGAATGCTGTCATCAAATTAATGAAAACTCAGTGACCCCCCTGAATTTTTTTTGCATAATTTTTTTTAATTACATGAAGTACTTAAATAATAAGTTGACTTCCATCAGCATATCTAGGTCAGAACAAGGTGATATGTAGGATACAGTTAGCACCAATTCCCCATTATTTTCCCTGGAACTTTTAATATTTCTTATCACATTTGCTGGGATCTTTTATTACGCTGCTCCAAAAAAAGAAAAAAAACCGGCTGCGAATTAGCCAGTCCCCAGTCCCTTAAAGCCACATATTAATTTGTGAGGTAGTATGAATAAATTGTGTTTCAGAATATTAACAATCTCGCATTCGTGAGTTCTTCACCAACATACTTCTCACCATGTTTTCTGTGTTTGTTTGGAAGAGCAATTTTCCATTTTCTTCCCTGAAATCAATTTTGTCTACCATACATGGGCAAGAGAAAGTGACCAATTTTTCCACCTATTAATTCTTGTCCACATATTCCGCCCCTCTTGGTGATCTTGGGAACGTATCTATGTTCTGAGAATGTGGGTCCATATGTGAGTTTGGAGCATGGATATGTGTGTATACTCATGTGTGCCTAGGAATGTGTGTGTGCACACGTACACATGGGAGTCTGTGCTTGGGCATTAGTGTTTGCATGTATGATGCGTGTGTCCATGAGTGTGTGTGTATGAATGCATGTGCATGAGTACATGACTGTATATGTGATTGTGTGTGCACAACTTGTGTGCATTCACACACATTCATATTCTTAAATAAAAACGGAAAAAGCTGAATATGAACAGCTGATAAGGGTATCTGAAAGAAAATAAATTCGAATGATGGATTATACTAAGAATATTTACCTGTCTTTTTTCTTTCCAATGCTGACTGACCTGCCCTATATTTCCAGCATTTTCCATTCTTATTTCTGACTTTCAGCATTGATAGTTTTTCTTCTTATCTCTGCCTATTTCTCTGTCGTTGTAAAAGCTTGGCAGGTCCACATGAGAAACATTGGTGATATTTTCTCATGTTGGGAGGGTAATGCAACAATGCAAAATTAGATGTTTTTAGGGTTACAGTGACAAATTCACAGCTCTCATTAAGATCAAATGGCAATTTTAAGGTTAGGGCTAATTTCATTCCTAATAGATTGTTTTACTCATCTATAGAGGCTCGAGCAAAAGCACAAGATTCAACATCAACAAAGATGAATGCTCAGTTATGTTCTGGATACCCCTCCAGACCTTGAAGAGGGGATTGGCACTGACCCTGCCCAAACTGAGCTATGATAGAAACAACCACGGATGCCCACAGGGAACAAGCATCCACTTCGGGAAAATGGATAACATTTTTGAATGAGCAAGGTTACGCAAGACAGTTAGTCTGAAAATCAACTAACTCTGGAGGAATTGTCAAAAGATACAGGCCTTGGTGTCAAGCTATCCATTCTGCTGTCTATCATCATTGCCTTTTTGAGAGAGAGTGCCTAATCCGCGCCAGTCAATTTAAAATGAATCTTGGGGTAGTTCGAAAGATGGACTCAAGGCTGTTGCTGCCCGAGCTCAATTTCTATGAGGAACCTTTGTAGCCACCAGGAAGATATGGATACTATTTGGCTGATCAAAGCAGGAACTAAACCCCGAGTAGAAAGAGCAGCGTTCTTGATTGTGTGTTTTGCAAAGATCAGCATACAAATAATTAATAGGAATAACTGCCATTCTGTTTCTATCTCAAAGCAGGACAGTTATAAGGCCGAAACAACATGGGAAACAGAAACACTAACTTACTGCTGGTCGTCTCCCTCTTCCAATTTTCAGGCAGGGCCCAACTTAGGTGACCAGCGCTCGTCCCAGAATAAAGTGCAGGCTCCTTTAGTGAATATATGCAAATTGAGGTCAAATGACAAAAGGTGTTTTCATCTCTGCCCAGGTACTATTAGACCCTGATTCTGTCCACAAACCAAGACAGGGGGGGTCACTATTTCCAATGATACTTAAAGGGATCGTCAGCTTCTCTCAGGTAAAGCACTGGAAATCTTTGGGAGCTATTTCGTGTTACATTATGTTTTGCTTTCCTCCTTAAACTATTTAAAGTTGTGTATAGTTGGTGTAAAATGTTCTCAACTTTTCCCTTCATGGGCTTCCTTCTGGTAATTCCACTCTGTCAAGACAAGGAAAAGAAACTGCAGTCGGATGAAGGAACAAACAAGGTTTCAGCTGGAGGGTGAGCAATTAGGAGGAGCCAGGCTCACAGGAATCCTTACCCTCCCAGCAGGATTTATAGGCCCAGGACAACATGCCTGCCATTCTCTAAGGAGCAGTGCATAAGGAGGCTGCACTTTCTCTAGGGAAGCTGTCACAGAGTTGTGTCACCTCTAGCAACAGACCTGCAACCAGAGGACACATCTGGCAAGGCAATGCCTGTTGCAGTCAAGATCACTGCAGCCCTCAACCCCTCTACTTCTGGCTGCCCCCAGGCTATTACAAAGACCATCAGCAACATCAGCCAATCCACAGTTTGTGCTTGAATTAAACAGGTGCCCGATGCCCATGGTTTCTCGAGCAAGCACTTTCATTACATTCCCTGGGGATATTTGGGAGAAGTTTCCCTCAGGGTTAGAATGCAATTGGCAGTGCTCACTTCAACCTCTGGGCTCCTACAGATGCCACACATGAATCACAAGAGCTTCCATTCTACTGCTGTGCAGCCGGTGTTTGATCACCGGAGGTACATCATGTAGATTTATGCCCAATTTCCTGGTAGCTGCCATGATGGTTTTATCTTGCACAACCCTCCATTGTCCCCATTCTTAGTGTCTCCATGGTGAGTGAGAGGCTGGCTGCTTTGAATAGTTTCCCAAGCCTGATGGATGAACCCAGAACCTACATAGCTGCAGTATAACCATTCCTAAGAAGTGGTATAAGTGGTGTCACTAATTCCTAAAGGAATGGTCCAGATTCAGTGCACTGCTTCACAGTTGACTCAGTGTTATTACCATGTGCCAGAACCTCACATAAGCTGACAGTGAACTTGTTCACACTCTCCACCATGTAGTGCAGACTCTCTGAGAAGCAGTCTGATGCATTTACGCAATGCTTGTGAACAGAAACCAGCATTCTTTTAAAGATTAGGTCCATAAATTCTGCACCCTTGATCCCTTTAGCAGATCTGGAATGTGAACTTGCCTTCCAATGAACTGTCTCCACCTGCATCGGACTTATGCTCAGTGAATTACATAGCACAGGTCCTTCAAATTCTGACAAGTATACCACACAAGGTGTTGGCTTCCACAGTGGTGCATGGCAGAGTGAGAGCAAGTGTTCAGGAGAGTTTTCACTCTCAGCCTGTGCATCTACAAGGCTCCAGATGAACTAGAAGACAAGGGAGGAACAAGGGTTCAGCACAATGACAAGTATAAGCAATGGCAGATGAGTGGCAACACAGTAGACAAGTGGGTTGTCTTGCTAAGTGTATGCCAAGGCAGAAAAAGAAGATGGTCAGCATAGTATTTTTGCTTTAAGGGAATGCCAGATAAGCACACATGGGAGGATATTGTAACAGAACAATGGGATACCTTTAAAGAGATGGTTCAGGTACAGCTGAGGTACATTCGCACAAAGGGAAAAGGTAGGGCAAAAAGAAACAAAGTTCCCTTGACGAGGAAAGAAATAGAAAGTAAGGCAAAGAGTAAAATGTTGCATAAAATAAATGTCAGGTTGATAATACAAGTGAGAACAAGTCTGAATATAGAAAGTTCAGATGAGGAGATGAAAAAAGAAATAAGAGAAGCAAAGAGGGAGTATGAGAAGAGAGTGGCAGCTCGTAAAATGGAATCCAAAATTTTCTATAGGCATATAAATAGTAAAAAGGTGGTAAAAGGAGTGGGGGGTGCGGTGCGGTGCTGATTAGGAACCAAAAAGGGGATTTACACATGGCGGCAAAGGCATGGCTGAGGTATTAAAGGAACACTTTAAGTAATATTCAAGGTAGTTGAGACACTGGATGGGCTAAAAATTCTATGTTAAAATATCTTGGTGTGTGTGTGGCCTCTGGACAGGCTGAAGGTGCATGTCCTCTCTTTCTCTGCCAGTGATGTTAGTGGTAGCTAATCCATTCATGTTTGCATCTATATAGGCATGGCACCTCCTCCTGCTGTTGCACTTTCCCTTCTGTTGTGAAGCAGCTTCTCCTGCACGGAGGGTGATAATAGATCAGTCTGGGCCCTGTTAAAGTATTTCTAAAATATTGGAAGCCTCTGGCCATAGTATATATGATAAGAAGAAGAAGCTGCAGGATAGGTCAAGTGGTTGAGGGAGGGTGGTGGGTAGCAGTAGTAAGGGCAGTGCAGTAGGTCTTGAAGATTTGAGTGAAGTGTCCGGATCTGATAGCAGAGTGGCATGGAAAGCGAGTTAGGAAGGATTGATAGTGCTGGGGCTAAAGCAGGATGGTGCAGATATATCTAGAGAGTAAGGGAGATCTGAAGGGGGTTCCTGCCTTGGCAGTCCAGTTTAGTAATGAATTTCTATCCCGCATTGCTGACAGGTCTTGTGAAGAATACTCATGGCACTTCTTTGTTCAGCCAGCTTTCTTCATTGCGACTGAGAATTCTTCCTAGATCCCTGTTGCCCATCAGTGGGGAGAAGAACTGCTTCCTGCTACTCACTGGTTCCATGAGTACCTTGATGTTGCAACAGATTATCTGGAGACCAAAATTGAAATCTAGCTGCTCTCTGCTCCTGAAAATCACTTTCCACCATTGAAAAGTACGCTCCCCCTTTCATGAACTACAGGGTGTCTTTAAGTAGCTGCCCACCTCCTCTCCACAACTGAAATTCCCGTGCTGCCAAGCAGTGAGCTGTACCCAGTGGGCATGATTAGTGCTGGCAGCTCAGCCATTACTTATCAATAATAGCCTTCCATGAAAAAGCACAGCCCTTCACCCAACTGTATCGCGTGGGCCGAGCAGTCATCCCACCAATCCCATGTCACACATGAAAATTGGCCTCAATGTGTTCATTACAATTTTCATACCCGCTGTCTCAATAGACCTATGAATGGTTCCATTTAATTTTTAATAATTATTTTATGGGATGTGGGCATTGCTGGCAAGGCCAGCATTTGTTGTAAATCCCTAATTCCCCTTGAGAAGGTGAGCAACCTTCTTGAACTGCTGCAGTCCATCTGGTGCAGGTACATCCATGGTGCTGTTCCAGGGAGTTCCAGGATTTTGATCCCATGATAGTGAAGGAAGGGCAATATAGTTCTAAGTCAGGATGGTGTGTGGCTTGGAGGGAACGTTGCAGGTGGTAGTGTTCCCATCCATCTGCTGCCCTTGCCCTTCTAGGTGGTAGAAGACATTGGTTTGGAAGGGGCTGTTGAAGGAGACTTGGTGAGATACTACAGTGTATCTTATATATAGTACACACTGCTGCCACTGTGTGTCGGTGGTGGAGAGAGTGAATGTTTAAGGTGTTGGATGGGGTGCCGAGCAAACAGGGTGCTTTGTCCTAGATGGTGTCAAGCTTCTTGAGTGTTGTTGGAGCTGCACTCATCCAGGCAAGTGGAGAGTATTCCATTGTAATCCTGACTTGTGTCTTGTAGATGGTGGACAGGCTTTGGGGAGTCAGGAGGTGAGTTAGTCACCTCAGAATTCCCAGATCTGATCTGCTTTTGTAGCCACAGTATTTATATGGCTGGTCTAGTTCTGTTTCTGGTCAACGATAACTTCCAGATTGTTGATGGTGGGGGATTCAGCGATGGTAATACCATTAAATATCAAGGGGAAAAGGTTGGATTCTCTCTTGCTGGAGATGGTCATTGCCTGGTACTTGTGTGGCACGAATGTTACTTGCCACTTATCAGCCCAAGCTTGAATGCTGTCCTGGTCCTACTGCCTCAGCATCTGATGCATTGCAAACGGTGCTGAATGTTGTGCAACCATCAACAAACATCTCCACTACTGACCTTATGATGGAAGGAAGTCATAGATGGAGCAGCTGATAATGGTTGGGCGTGGGAAACTCCCCTGAGGAACTCCTGCAGCAATGTCCTAGGACTGAGATGATTGGTCTCCAAAAAGCACAACCATCTTCATTTGTGCTAGGTATCACCAGTGTAGAGTTTTCCCTCTGACTGCCATTGACTTCAATTTTCCCAGGGCTCCTTGATGCCACACTCAGTCAAATGCTGCCTTGACGTCAAAGGAAAATATCGGACAATGGGACTTCATGCATGGCACTAAATGTAAGCACACTAATACTAATCTTCATGCATTACAAAGGTTTTTGTTTCAAAGAATGGACAGATTTTTCGATATGGATCTAAAACCCCTTTGGGTTACTAAATTAGGTAATTTAATGTACTGTGGCACCCAGTTTCTGCCCGCAAGCCCAGCTTTTGTGCTGGGTCCTAAATATCCTCTCATTTGCATTAGGTTAAATTTACTATCACCAGACCTTGGAAAAGTGAAAAAAAATGTAAATTTTTGGCTCTGGTTAATACATATTTTTATTGGGTACAAAGAAGATTTGCAATTATTTGTACAAATTTACTTGGAGTGACAGGATCTTTGTTGCGGTAATTTGATCCTTCCTCTTTTGGATTTGCACAAAATACAGCTGAACCTTGAACTTGTATATTTAAACAGCCCTGAAATTTTTCCCGGAGGTGATGGCCAGACATTAATCATTGATGGTATGTGAAAGATAAGGGGAGGTGACTGAAAACATGGCCAAAGCAATAGGTTTGGATGAGAATTTTGAAGAAGAGGAGAGCAACTTGGAGAATGGGAAAGCAGTGCAGTTTGGCTAAAGAAGCATTGGGGTTTTGGAATAAATTAAATTTTATGTAGCATTAAGCCAAACATGTTGATGATAAGAACATTGGAATGGTCAAGCCTAGAAGTGATGAGGATATGATTAAAGGGTTCAATTGAAGTACAAGTGATGCTGCAGAGGTTGAAATAGAGGTGGTCTTGGTAGTGGTTGGGTGTGAGACTTGGAAATCCATCAGATGCATCAAGTTGCTGATTGTTGGATTCAGTCTGAATGAACTGGAAGAGGACAGAAACCAGCATCTAGGATCATAGAGTTAAGGTAGTGAACTGAGTGTTGTCTGCATAAATGTGACAGATAACCCCACTGATATGAATGATCTAACTGAGGAGCAACACATGGACAATTGTGGAGATGGGACATAGTGACCAACTTGAAGAAAATGAGAACGGAAGGCAGAAACAAAGGAACTGTTGAACAGGGTGAAAGAAGTTGGGAATTTGAGAAGATGCTTTAATCCTCTGCAGCTATCTTAATTGCTTCTGCTCTTGCTTTAAAAAGTTGGATCATTTACCTGTTTATTGATGTCCTTAATAATCGAATGTTGGTATTAATATCATGCTGTTCACAATTAGCATTAAAAAGCTTAATAAATCTGCATGAAATTCCTTTGTCTGTTATTTTAACAGAAACACTAGCCAGTTCGTTCTAGAAGGGTTAAGTGATATTGCACAATGTAACTTCAAGGTCTTTATGAATTACCCTGGTAAGGACTTAAATTCGCTCTTGTTAGCAACACCAGGCCAGCTGCTCTGGTTTGTAGAATTGCTGCAGGCTAGACAAGAAGAGACAGCGCCCAGGGTACAAACTATTGGATAACACATTCCATATCAGAAATAGTTTAATCTGTGCATGAATATGTTTCACAACCGTTTCATAAGCATCAAAGTTTCATTGCACAAAATCTCATTTGCTTGTCAATTTGCTTCGACTCTTGCAGCTGACGGCAGTGCCCTCCTGGCATTGGACCTTTCAGCTGCCCGTACCCCTCTGTCCAGGATGTCTGAGCAAAGAAAAATACATTGGGAAAGGCATAGGGATTCTGAGCTTTTGAAGAGAGGAATGTCAGTGTTGGAGAAGGAAAGATCTTCTCAGGTTAGATACTAGAGGTTTATATCAAAGCTGACAAGCCTCGTAGTGCAAACTCTAGAACGTAAGATGAACCTCCATTCACAAATTGTGCTATTGTAAACATTTTATTTATCATATTCTTGGGCACTCTTTCGCAGAAACCATAGCGCTAAACTGGGGCAGGCCTGCAACCCATACTTACTATAAATTGGGTTGTGACTACCCAAAATGATTTTGATCAAAGCCCTTATCACTGACAAAGAGAGAGACTGGTTCGTATTCAAATTTGGGTCCCACAGGTAAATTTACAGTCTGCTTTAAGCCACCAAATCAACCGGGACCTCAATAGATACCTGGTATTTGAGTAGAATTACTTGATGGCACTTAATCCTATTACCTGTCGGTTCAATTTAATTAATAGCCAAAGTCTTATGACAAAATGATGGGATGTTAACCTCTTTTTAAAACTGATGATGAAGTTGAGGTGTCAATTTGTTGCAGCAACAGTACAGAAGTAATCAACTCAAAGACCATTATATCGAATGATTCAGTTGGGCCTATCCCTTCTGCACAGCGTTACTCACTAATTTTTAGTCTGCAAATTCCTCCGTGCAGTACATTTATCCCTTAGGACAAAGTCATTTACCCACTACAACTGTGCCTCTAAGATACCTGTAATGCAGAAAGGAATTTCTAGCCCTTTATTGGTGACCACAATCTTTACCAATGTATTACTCAATGACCATTCGCTAGAATGGTGCAAGATAGTGCAGCATGGAATGATGGGTTTTTAGATATGATCACACCAGTCCTCACCCAGTGATGCACCTTCATTTCAGTATTTGGACAGTCGCCAAAGTCTTCACCACAGAAAGGGGAGAGAAACCAAATGCGATAAAGTGATTGCCTTTTGCTTGCTGAGATAATCCTGGAATCTAAGGCCATTGTCTTTTGCTTCTTTTGCAGTGCAGCCTTTTGTTTGAGACATTAAACTGAGGCCCCACTTGCCCCCTCAGGTGAGAATAAAAGGTCGCCTGGCACTATTCTGAAGAAGAGCTGGGAGTTCACCCCAGTGCCCTGGCTGAGAGCTGTCCTTCAACCAACACCCCTGAAGAGAAAGCTTCAAGCTGCCCTGCCATTGTTGCATTGTTGTTTGTGGAATCTTGCTGTGTGCAAATTGGCTGTCACATCTCCCTATATTATAACAGTGATTACACTTCAAAAGCACTTCATTGGCTTTTGGAAGTCCTGCGAGTCATGAGAGGAACTATATAAATTACAAGTCTTTATTTATTTCTTTTCGGGGACAGGAAATAAAACAGCAGCACTCGATCCTAATTAGGTTAACGTCCACCTGATGGATGAAGGCCTGGAGTCAAGTCTTGTAGCAGGTGTACCGAGGCCAGGCTTGAAGGTGAGATGGGCCACAAATGATCCATAAATTGTATTGAGAGCACCATTGCTTTAGCAAGCTCTTGCTTTGGAATCAAATTGCTCCACAGTAGTGGAGACACAAATGCAACAAGGTTAGAATCTCTAGTAAAAATAGAAAGGTGACTCGTCGCTGATAACATTATTTCCTGTTGAAAGAAAACTTCTTTGTTGGAAAATTCTGTGTGCTATTCAGAAGATCTGACCATGGTGTTCTGAATATGGCTTGCTATAAAAATTGATAATAGTGTTATGATTCCCATAAAGTTCGATAACTTCTAAAAAGAAATTCAAACTTCCAGTGAGTGACTGAAAGGATCGTGTGACCACAATTTCAAGTTTTAAGGCTTTTACTGTAACAAGCAAACTGAAAGCAGCATTGAGGTAAACACTATTTCAATAGGCAACTTATACTCTAAACTACAGAAACATTTCCCTTAAATGGAACCAGTCTAAAGCTATTCTCAGCTCCTGATGGCTTGCTTCCTTTTCCCTTTTCCAACTGGGTAACATCTAATCCCTGAACTGACCTTCACTGTGAGGATTGCCCTGGAGATCTCTTCCTCTAGCCAAAGTTAGATGAATCTTCCAGCCTCATTTAAATCTTTATGAACTTGGTCTCTTTAATCTGAGTGCGAACTCCCACCTGCATTCTGCATGGTGAACAATAGGCACTGGCTGCCTCTATCCCTCTGCTCTCTTTCTCTCTCAGTTTCTTGCAGACTGACCTGTTTGCAAGCTTCAGGGGTATCTTAAGAAAAACCCTGTGAGCAGATCTACAATGACTTCCTACGAACTGTTTTGCTCTCAAAGCCCATCTCCGTGGCAATATGAACTGCATTGGGCTTGTATGAAGGTAGAAATTATGAACAGTTATCTTATAAACCCCCAAATCGATTTTACCTTGGAATTAAATAGACAGTTTCAAGTATAACCATTTACAAAACCTGGCATTCCTAATACCTCCCTGTGAGACTTGGGGACTAACAGTCCATTCACTGTCAGCACTGCTGGTCATGGTTTACACGTGTGAATATCTAATACCTTCTTCCCAGTAAGACAACCTGGGCCCCCCTTTAACCCTTAACAATCAAGGAATTCAAGCTTGTTGTTGGGCAGATTTCAGAACAGGTCACATGATTCCCCTCATTCCTCCACTTTACCGTAAATTAAAGAGACAGTTCCAAAACACAACAACATTTCAAACTTTGTATTTGTAACTCCTCCCCCACAAAAGATGAAAATCCACCACCAAAGTGATGACTATCCAAAATCTAACAACTTATAACATTATACACATTTAAAAAACTAATTTATTACACACAGTGTATTTATCAATCTCTTCCCTTTTGTCCAAACTCACCAGTACAGAATCCACATAAATGCTCTCACACGGATAAGTCCAACTTATATGAGTCTTTAAAATTTTTTCTGAGAATTTATTTTACTGCTGGTAAAATATGCATTTTCCAGAATATCACCCTTCTCACTTTGCATAGTTTGTACATTTTCCAGTATCCTTGATTAAAAGATGGCACAATTAGTTCAGTCTGGGTTACTTTGTCAAAAACTATGCTGTCACTTGCTGGCAGTCTCTGTGATTTTTGAATTCCATAAGATGTGAGCTGTAAATCAAGACAGAATCCTCTATCACAACTAGCCTTAGATTACAGGAGGATATAGGCGGGCTGGTCAGATGGGCTGATCAGTGGCAAATAGAATTTAATCCGGATAAGTGTGAGGTGATGCACTTGGGCAGGACAAACAAGGCATGGGAATACACAATGAATGGTAGGACCCTGGGAAGTACCAAGGATCAGAGGGACCTTGGTGTACATGTCCATCAGTCCCTTAAGGTAGCGGGACAGGTAGATAAGGTGGTTAAGAAGGCATATGGGATACTTGCCTTTATTAGCCTTTATTAGGCATGGAATATAAAGGCAGGGAGGTTATGCTGGAACTGTATAAAACACTGGCTAGGCAACAGCTAGAGTATTGCGAGGAGTTCGGGAATCCGCATTATAGGAAGGATGTGATTGCTCTAGAGAGAGGGCCAAGGAGATTTACCAGGATGTTGCCTGGGCTGGAGAGTTTTAGTTATGAGGAGAGATTGAATAGACTAGGGTTATTTTCCCTGCAGCAGAGGAGACTGAGGGGGGACATGATTGAGGTGTATAAAATTATGAGGGGTATAGATAGGGTAGACAGGCAGGAACATTTCCCCTTGGTGGAGGGATCAATAACCGGGGGCATAGATTTAAGGTAAGGGGCAAGAGATTTAGAGGGGACGTGAGGAAGAATTTTTTCACCCAGAGGGTGGTGGGAATCTGGAGCTCACTGCCTGAAAGGGTGGTAGAGGCAGAAACCCTCATAACATTTAAGAAGTATTTGGATGTGCACTTGCGATGCCATGGCATACAAGGCTATGGGCCTAGTGTTGGAAAATGGGATTAGAACAGTTAGGTACTTGTTTGACCGGCGCAGACTCGAGGGGCCTTTTTCTGTGCTGTAGACCTCTGTGACTCTATGACTCTATAACTACTCTTCTCATGTGGCTTTAGCATGTTCTTTTGTTCTTTTTTAGCATCAGGCATTACATTGTCAACAGAGTGATGACTTTTAAATGCAGCCCATGAACCAGCTTGTTCAGGTTTTAACTCTGAATATCCATTCTCTTTCATGGCTGTAGGTTTTTTATTGTCCAAGTCAGTAAAGAAAATCTTAGCCAATCAAAAAACTGAATCATTTTCCTCCAGTCTAAATGCAGGAATGTGCGTTTTCTTTGTAGCTTTAAGAATTTCCTTCGGATCATGTTGATGATCAGTCAAAAATTCCTGATCCTCTTTTCTAAACAGTTCACAAATTATTTTAAATTATTTTCCCCACGCTGCATGAACTTTGCTTAATTTGTCCCTCAGAAAAGCAAAACCTTCATCATTCTGAAGTTTTAATTTACATGCCCAAACTCCGAATTCATCCTTGTAGTTTCACAGTATCAGTATTGGTTACAGCCAAGTCATTTTGTTTTAAAGCACTGTCTTTCTGTTTCTCCATCAGCCTGGAGCACTGCTGGTTTATTCTGCTTTGACACCCTTCAACTTCGGGTCTGCCTACAAGCTTAATTCAGACAGGGGAGTGGGACTAATTGGAAAGCACATTTAAAAAGCTGGGTAATTTAAGAAAAACCTTGTAAGCAGATACTACAATGATTTTCTATGGCCTGTTCCCCTTGCATCCAGGTAGAAATAATGAATAATTATCTTCTAAACCCACAAATCCATTTTAGACACTTTGGTGTTCCTTTTTTGCTGCATAATTCCATGTTTTTTTTATCCTTCTTGGGATGTGAGTGTCACTGGCAAGGTCAGCAATTATTGCCCATCCCTAATTGCCCATGAGAAGGTGGTGGTGAGCTGCCTTCTTGAACCATTGCAGTCCATGTGGTACACCCATAGTGCTGTTGGGTGGGGGAGTTCCAGGATTTTGACCAAGTGACAGTGAAGGAGGGGCAATATAATTCCATGTCAGGATGTTGTGTGTGATTAGGAGTGGATCTTGAAGGTGGTGGTGTTCCCATGTATCTGCTGCCGTAGTCCTTCTAAGTGGTAGAGGTCACAGATTTTGGAAGGAGGTTTAATGAGTTTTTGCATTGTATCTTGTAGCACTGCTGCTCCTGTGTGCTGGAGGCAGAGGGAGTGAATGTTTAAAGTGATGGTTGTTGAGCAAGCAAACTACTTTGTATTGCATAAGCTTCTTGAGCGTTGCTGAAGCTGCACTCATCCAGGCAAGGGGAGAGTATTTCATTACACTTCCGACTTGTGCTTGTCAATGTTGGGAAGCTTTGGGAAGTCGGGGGGTAAGTTACTTACCACAGAATTCTCAGCCGTTGACCTGCGCTTGTATCCACAATAGTTATATGGTTGATCCAGTTAATTTTC
This sequence comes from Cetorhinus maximus, assembly GCF_964194155.1. Taxonomy (NCBI): domain Eukaryota; kingdom Metazoa; phylum Chordata; class Chondrichthyes; order Lamniformes; family Cetorhinidae; genus Cetorhinus; species Cetorhinus maximus. Next base: position 16,875,788 of record NC_135896.1, read on the forward strand.
TGGTCAATGATAACCCCAGAATGTTGATGGTGAGGGGTTCAATTTTGGTGACTGTCAAGGGGAAATGGTTAAACTATCATTTGTTGGAAATGGTCTTTGCTTGTCACTTGTGTGGCACAAATGTTACTTGCCATTTTATCAGGCCAAGCCTTAATGTCATACAGATCTTGTTATTTGTAGGCACAAACTACTTTAGTATCTGATGAGTTCTGAGTGGTACTGAACTCTGTGCAATCATAAGCGAACATTCCTAATTCTGATCTTATGTTGGAGGGCAGGTCATGATGAAGCAGCTGAAGATGTGTTGGCCATGACACTAGCTTGATGAGCTCCTGCAGCAATGTCCTGGGGCTGTGATGATTGGCTTCCAAAAACCACAACCATCTTCTATGTGCTGGGTATGACTCTAATCAATGGAGAGTTCTCCCCTGTTTCTCACTGACTTCAATTTTGCTAGGGCTCCTTGATACCACATTCGGTCAAATTGTGTCTTGATGTCAAGGGCAGTCACTCTCACTTCAACTTTTGCCCATGTTTGGGCCAAGGCTATATTGAGGTCTGGAGCAAAGTGGCCCTGGCAGAACCCAAGCTAAGCATCACTGTTATTGCTGAGTAAGTGTCGCTTGATACTAGTGTCAAAACATCTTCTATTACTTTGGTGATGATCGAGAAATAGACTGGTGGGGCAGTAGTTGGCCGGATTGGATTTGTCTTGTATTATCAGGTAGATGCCAGTGCTGTAGCTGTGCTGGAACAGCTTGGCTAGGGACATGGCTAGTTCTGGAGCACATGTCTTCAACACTATAGCTGGGATGTTGTCAGGGTCCATAACCTTTGGTGAATCCAATGGTTTCAGCCGTTCTTAATACCATGTAGTGTGAATCAAATTGGCTGAAGACTGACGTTTGTGAGGCTGGGGACCTCAGGAAAAGGCCAATATGGATCATCCACTTGGCACGTCTGACAGAAGATGGTTGCAAATGCTTCAGCCTTGTCTTTTGCAATGATGTGCTGGTTGCCCCATCATTGAGGAAGGGGATGTTTTTTGAAGTCTCCTCCTCTGGCTAGTTGTTTAATTGTGGACCACCATTCACAATTTGATGGGATTGGACTCCAGAGATTTGATCTGACTCCTTGGTTATGGGATCACATAGCTCTGTCTATTGCATGCTGCTTTATTTTTTGGGATGTGTGCAGTCCCGTGTTGTAGCTTCACCAAGTCACTCAATTTTACGTATGCTTGGTGCTGCTTCTGGCATGGTCTCCTTGCCCCTCATTAAACCAGGGTTGGTCTCCTGTCTAGCTGGTAATGGTGAGTGGATATGTTAGACCATGTAGTTGTAGGTTATAGTTGAATACAATTCTGCTTCTGTTGATGGTCCATAGTGCCTCATGAATGCCCAGTTTTGAGTTGCTAGCTCTGTTCTGAGGCTATCCTGTTTAGCTTGGTGATAGTGCCACACAAAACAATGGACAGTGTTCTTAGTGTGAAGATGTGACTTAGTCTTCACAGGGACTGTGTAGTGGTTGCTCTTACTGATACTAAAACAAGGACAGTTGAATTTATGACAGATAGATTTGTGAGCATGAGGTATGTTTTTCCCTGATTTTGCTTCTCTCACCACTTGCTGCAAGACCAGTCTGGTAGTTATGTCTTTCAGGACCCAGCCAGCTTAGACAGTAGTGGTACTACTGAGCTTCTGTTGGTGATGCATACTGTGTGAGTACATCCTGAGCCATTGCTGCTCTCAGTGCTTCTTCCAGCATGTGTCCAACATTGAAGAGTGCTGATTCATCAGCTGAGGGAAGGTAGTAGCTGGTAATCTTCAAGAGGTTTCCTTGCCTGTGAGTGACCTGATACCATGAGAGTTCATGGTCCAGAGTCAAAGTTGAGGACTCCCCAGCCCAACTATACACCATGTGCCACCACGTCTGGTGGGTCTGTCCTGGCGGTGGGATAGGAACTAAGTGATGGACGATTCTGAGACATTGGCTGTAAGGTATGATTTAGTGAGTATGACTAGGTTAGGCTGCTGATTGACTGGTCTGTCAGACAGCTCTTCCAATTTTGGCCCAAGTCCTCAGGTGTGAGTATGGAGGGCTTTGCAGGGTCAATTGGATCTAGGTTGATGTTGAGTGGTCAGAACCTTAGAAAAGCTAAAGTTAAAGTCTGTCCGGTTTTATTCTTATTCAACTTTTCTGTAGTGGTTTGATACAATTCAGTGGTTTCTTAGGGCATTGCTGAGGGCAGTTAAGAGTCAACCACATTGTTGTGGGTCTGGAGTGGTGTGTAGATCAGACCAGATAAGGATGGCATATTTCCTGTCCAGAAGGGCATTCATGAACTAGATGAGCTCTTCTGACAATCTGGTACTTCCATGGTCTCTATTATCAAGACTAGCATTTTTTTGCAGACGTATTAATTAATTGAATTTAAAATCCCCCAGCTGCCATGGTGGGATTTGAACTCGTGACTTCAGAGCATCAGTTCAGGCCTCTGGGTAACTAGTCTGACTACCACTATGCTACTATTCCCCATGATTCTATGAAAGGAAGAGGCCTGTATGAAAAGGTAAACATGGAGCAAATATATGTAACAAATATAGTAAAGAGTTTTATAGCCATTCAGGTTAGGATAATTAAAGGGTGGATGGGACCACTTAAAGAAAAATGGGAGCAGGGAGAGGGGTGGTAGGGAGGGGTAGTTGGTGCCTCTTGTACTTCAGTGTCGGATGGTGGAGGAGATGATGATTAAGCATTTTGCCTCAGTTTATACTGAGGATTGTGAACGTTTTGACTGTGGTGGTACCTGAGAAAGACATGAAAGCGCCTCAAGCTGAAATGAAAAAAAAAAGCTGTGGTTAAAAAGAAAATGGTACAAAAAATAGAAAAGTCGCCAGGGACTAGTGCCACTTATTTGGGAATACAGAAAGAGGCCGGGGAAAAGATAACGGACACTCCTCACCACAATTTTCCAAAAAGGTTGTTGGAAATGGGAATTGGGCCAAAGGAATTGATATTAGCAAATGTTACTGTCTTGTTCAAGAAAGGGGAATAACCCAGGAAATGACAAAGCTCAGTTTTGGTTATGCGTCCAGGGTCAGATTTTCCATTTATTATTCATGAGTGTAAAGGATTGCCAGCGCACAGTTCATAGAGGGAAATTGAGAATCATATGTTCAGAATGGAGCCTGCTTGATTTTTTTTTTGTCCATTCATTTTCATGCACAGAAAGTCATCAGTTTCCACTATTCACATGCAATCCTCTCCTCTCTTCTCTTCTATATGCTGCGTTTGGTGGAATAATAGAAAAATCTGCCTTCAATTAATTAATAAATCTGGAATAAAACCCTGGTCTTGTTAATAATGATCATGGAAGTACCGCATTGTCCGAAGAACTTAACTGGTTCATGAATGCCTTTCAGGAAAGGAAATCTGCTGTCCTTATCTGGCCTGGTCCATATACCATTCCAGACCCACAGCAATGTGGTTGACTGTCCTTGATGCTATCATAGACTTAAGAATGTGTAAACATTTAGAAAAGCATGGGGGTAACCAAGGGTGTCAACCTGAATTTGTAAAAAGACTTGCAATTATGTCACCTGTAGTAAGGAGATTGGGATAGAGGTGGCAAGTGGTTAGAGGATAAGGTTAAATGGATGTTTTTTCGATTATTTTGGAGTGTGAAAAGTGGTTTGCCCCTTCAGTTTACATGGGACCTCCTTTATGTTCCATTTCTATAAATAACTTGGGTATAGCACAATAGAAATGATATTGAAGTTTGCAAATGATGTTAAAATGGGAGTCATGGCAGACTGTGAGGAAGAAAGCAAGAGGTTTGAGGTGAACAAGGATAACCTGGTGTCAGAAGAGCAGAATGTATGTGTGGATATATGAGCATGGGGAAGGTTAGCAAGGTAGACTGGATCAAAACACAAAGCAAGGATGTCTACATTGGGCCTGGTAGAGCTCGGAGAGGATAGGCTGGGAGTCAAGGTAAGGACAATGGCATTGTGAAAAACTGGTGGAGAGTTAAGGCAACAAGGCCTGATGAGAAAGCATTAGAGAATTCATACCATAGGCTGATAATGGTTTTGGAGTGCTAGAGGCAGATGCAGACGATGTTGTCCCTCATACAAAAAGTAGTCACGGCATAACATTAATCACGACCAGATTGGCCTCCTATATTGGTTAAATGTCTAAAAGGGGTTGGAGGGAAACTTTTCCAGATTTTATTTCCTAATTGGCCTGGGTTTTTAATCTGTTTTTTTGCCCTTCACATGGCTTTTGGGTTTGGTGGTGAGTGCATATATTGTGATGCACTAGGCACTTTACTTGGGTGGGATAGTCCATAGGGGGTCAATGGGTCTTTTCCTGTCAGTTGTTGTTCATATGTTTGGATGAAGGAAGTGTTTTTGGTGAAAGAATAGGTGAGGTAGAGGAAGTTCAGCTCAAGCAACGAATACCTAGACAGGACACTTAGTCCATTTAGTAATAATTACCATTACATATAGCAGAAATAGAATCATGTCGACATTATCTTATAGCGTAGATGCAAAGTTTGAAGGGACATATTTAATCTCAGGATTTTAGGTACTGCATTATTTTTCTCATGAAGTGTGTGATGGATTCTGACTGTGACCTTATGCCAAAACCAGGCATTCTGAAAATTACAAACATCCAGCATCTGATAAATAAAATGATGATCTTACTCTTCAGTATTTTAAAAATATTAATAGTTTTCTTCCTCTCATAATCTGGATTAGTGCCCCACAGATATCGTCCTCCACTATAGATCTGCTTGGCACAGGATGGGATGGGCCGTGAACTTGTCCAAGAGCTGGTGTCAATGCTGCTGTACTGATCAGTCGACTTGAGGTGTACCTGTGCAGGGGAAAGGTTTGCCTGCAAGCTTTTCACCTACGATTGTAAGACCTCTGCCACTGCAGCTCCATCTAGCTGCCTTGCCAAGAGCTAATAAAATCCGACCACTGAAATAGTTGGCACTGATCCTCCAGTGCAGTGTTTTACCTCTGAAATACTCCAACTGTGTAGTGGTTAGCGTGTGAACAGGAGAAAGCACCATTAACATGGTGTTGGGACTTCAGAGGCAGCCAGAATCAGTTTGCAGCAAACCACCCTCCCACAGCAGCCACTGGGGGGACAGCGTGAATGGTGGTGGACTTTATATCTGCTGCATTTAAAGCTCAAGCAACTGTCTTTACATATCAACTTACTTTAAGTGGGGATCATTTGCAATTTGCCACTGATATTTATCAATGACACGAGAGGTATTAGCATGGGTACTTGCATTTACAAAGCTGCAGTGAATGAGATAAAGATGGAAATAATAACATAGAAAACAACCAAAAAGATGGAAATCTTCCTTTATGCCCACATTTATGATTTGCATTCTCTGCAACTGAATCGATTAACACAATAGAAATTACTGTTGGCGATATTAACGGATCAATGCTTAATATGTTTATACGGCATTCCTCTATCCCTCAGACACAAGCATTTTTTGATAAATACTATGCTGAAATAGCATGCAAAGGATTGTCATATGAGCCTGTTGAGTGTTCATCTGTTAATGTCAACAATTCCTAGGGTTATATAAGATTTAGTGAAATTCATTCTGGGGAGAGTTTTTAGCTCGGTGGGCGGGTGTGCGCCTGACCCGACCGAGCGTAAAATGATGTGCGATGAGGCTGGGTGAGCGTCCCAATGTCATTGCGCACTCACGCAATGTTTCGGTTGGCGGGCGCACCCCAGAGTCGGCAGCGTGTCCTCCGACAATTAAAAGGCCTATTAAGGCCATCAAAAAGGTAGTTAAAATAAACTTTTCACTGCCTGTCCAACCTTATGCTTGGCGGGCAGGTGAAAAGGCCAAGCGGCCTTTGCACTCGTTAAGAAACCTCATCCACGGGCGGGATGAGGTTTCCAACAGCAAATAAAAATAAAATAAAAATTTTAAAATTTAATTAATAACTTGTCCCTGCTCATGTGACAGAGTCACATGAGGGGACGTGTTTTGTAACATTTTAGAAACCTTTATTTTTTTATTTTGAAAACTGTTGATCTCCTTGAGGCAGCTCTGTGCCTCAGGGAGATTTTCAAGCGTGCACTTGCGTACATGCGCGGAGTTCGCACTCGCCCTCCTCGCGCCCCACACAGGCAGTGCTGGGCGCAGCTGCACGTGTTTGACGCTGGACGGGCCTTAATTGGCCCACCAGTGTGAAATCACGGTCTGGCCCTGATCGTGGGCGGCAGTCGGCTTCTTGAATTCTGGTGTCTCGATTTTATTTCGACTTTAATCGCTTGAACATTGATGGCCAAGCCTTCAGTTGCCTAGGCCCTATGCTCTGGAATTCCCTCCTTTAACCTCTCTGTATCTCTTCCTCCCTTTCCACCTTTCAGACGCTCCTTAAAACCTACCTCTGGCCAAGCACTTGGTCATTTGCCCTAATATTTCCTCATGTGGCTCAATGTCATGTTTTGTTTCATAATGCCCCTGTGAAACACCTTGGGACATTTCATTACCTTAAAGGTGCTATATAAATATAAGTTGTTGTTGTTAATTGTAATCCACGCAGTGTAATCCAGCATGTAAGATTTACTTTGATTCTATAAATTTGGTTGTACAGTCCAGAATTTAATCAATTCAGTCCTTCATACAGTCCCAGACCAGAATTTATTTATATAGGGTTGAATCAGATGTATAAAATTATAAGAAACAGGGGCAGGAATAGGCCATTTGGCCCCAAGAGCCTGCTACGCTATTCAGTAAGATTATGGCTTATCTGATTGCAGCCTTAACTCCATTTTCCTGCCTGCTCCCAAATTGTTTGACTCCCATGTCAATGAAAAGTCCGTCAACTCAGCCTTATATATTCAATGATTCAGTCTCCACCATTCCCTGGAGACAAGGATGCCAAAGACAAACGACCTTCACGTTTTTTAGGAAACCTTGTCTCGGTCCTAAACGGGAGACCCGTTATTTTTAAACTGTGCCCCCTCGTTCTATAGTTCTAGGTTCCACCACAAAGGGGAAACATCCTCTCAGCATCTACCCTGTCAAAGCCCCCTCAGAATCCTATGGCCTAAATTTTTCAGGCAGCAGGCGGGCTCAGCGGGAGTGGGCGGGGGCGGTCGTGGAGCCGATTGCCACCTGCAATTGGCTCCACGCCGCCATTTTACGCCGGCGGACCAATTAATGCCCGCCCAGCATAATACGTGAGCTGTAGCGCTCAGCGCTTACCTGTGCTGGTGGGGGGAGGAGGGAGAGTCAGGGCCAGCGCTCTTTCACGCATGCGCACGAAAGGGCGCTTCAACTTCCCCGAGGCATGGAGCTGCCTCAGGGAGATTGAACCGATGTTCAGAAAATTAAATAAATGGTTGAAAAATTTATTTAAACATGTCCCTTCATTTGACACAGTCACATGAGATGTGGCATGTTTTTATATTTAGGAAATTGTAAAAATTTATTTCATAAAAGCTTTAGGAAACTTCATCCCGCTCGTGGATGAGGTTTCCTAAAAAACGTGAAGGCCACTTGGCCTTTTCGCTTGCCCATCAACCTTAAGGTTGGATGGGCAATGTTACTAATGACATCAATTACTTTCTTAATGGCATTAATAGGCCGTTTACATATAGGCACACGCACTGAATGAAATATCACAGGGCTGCGTGACAACGTCGGGACACACGCCCGACGTCATCGCGCGTCATTTTACTTGTTGACATGTTGGGCCTGCCCCCATCATACTGACTGAAAAATCCTGCCCTATATGTTTCAATAAGTTCACCTCTCATTCTTCTAAACTCCAATGAGTACAGGCCCGATTTGCTCAATCTTCCCTCAAAAGATAATACCTTCATACCAGAAATCAGCCTAGTGAATCTTCTGTGAACTGCTTCCAATGCAAATAAATCCCTAAGGAGGCCAAAACTGTACACAATACTCGAGGTGTGGTCTCACCAATGGCCTGTACAATTGTAGCGAGACCTCCCTACTTTTAATACTCCATCCACCTTACAATAAAGGCTAACGTTCAATTTGCCTTCCGAATTACTTGTTGTACCTGCATGGTAACTTTTTGTGATTTATTTACAAGGACACCCATGCAGACTTCTCTGTACTGCAGAATCTTTCCAGTCTTTCTCCGCTTAAATAATATTCTGCTTTTCTATTCTTAATGTCAAAATGGACAACCTCAAGTTTTCCACATTATACTCTATCTGCCAAATTTTTTGCCTACTCACTCCCTATGTTTTGGACTACATCAAATATAGTTTGGATTGTATAATCTTATCAGTAGTACTGAAACAAATATATTCTAGATAGCAAACCCTTTATTCAGTATTGAATCAGACATGCTCTGGGCAGTGAAATCATTGAATGCTGTTTATAGAATGTATTAAGGACATATTGAGCTAGACCATGCATAATGGACCAATTTACAACTTTCCTTTCTTCAATTGCAATGATCTCAGAACTATTCTATTTGCATCAATTCAATGAGGTAAAGGAGGTTAAAATAAACATCGCGGGGAGAGAATTTCCATGTGCATCTCTCAATTTCCTAGCTGAAGCTCAGTATAAATTTTGGAAAAATGGTTGAGAGGCATTCCGTCATTTTTCAAGAGTTTCCTCTGATCTTCTGGTACCATTGTGGCAGGAGATTGGGAGAAAACGCCTCATGGCTTTCAGTCTTCTGTTGAGATGGAGGAAAAATAATAAGGAAACCCAGGAGGCAGGAGGACAAGATGAAATGGGGTAGAGAAGGGAGTGGAAAGGGAAAAAAGGACAAAGATATTGTGACAATGGGATGTGGAGAGACTAACAACAATTTATCTGTAGACTAATGCCTCCAAGCAACTTAAAAGAAGGGGAAGTGGGTACTGAAGCAATGGGGCGTGAGAGACTAAAAGCAGGATCAGAGAGGATTGTAAGTGATGGAAAGAGAGAGCAAGGACAAATGGGGTGGGGTGCTTGTTAAAAGACAAATTGAATAAAGAAAAAGAGAGATAAACAGAGCTGTGAATGAAACAAAATAACAGCAGGAAAGAACTAGAGAAGGAGTAAGGATAATGAAAAGAGGAAAAGACACAAAGTCTAACAAGGACTGCGCAGATCACAGACTGAAGATTTAAGACTGCATACAGGGTAGGCAGGCCCGGTGATAGATTTAGCTTTCAATGGATTATGTTACCAGTGTGGCGTCTAGGGAGGAGAAAGATATTATCTACAGCAATCTTAGACTTGCATCAGAAAAGATTAAAAAATAAATCTACCTAATCATTAAATAATCAATTGTTTTTTACATGATAAATTGACTACAAATGCATATTATCATTTTACTTTTTATTTGAGCCCGTGTGACAGTAAATAGAAGGTACAGACCGATATCTGGGATGGGTGGGGATGTGGAGTGGGGGGGGAGGAAATCTGGAATCATGTGACTTTTATCTCGGAAAAAAATATGTAACTTCGGTTGATGTTATGGCGAGGGTCTGGGAGGTGGAAATCAGGCAGGTAGTTGCTTGGGAAATGTAACAGATGTCTCCTAACTTTCAGCTTGTCCCTGGAGTTTTTTTTTCATGGGCTCCAGGTCAGGAGAAATCCACCCTGGGGTGGTTCAAGGGAAGGAAAATAACAAGGAATGGGCGTCTGGGGACCGAAACAATGTTTGCATCCACTGTAATCATCTGCAGAATGGTTGGTTGCTTCAGTAATTTACATAATACCATTCTGACACGTTTACTTCAGTCATCAATCACCGTCGGGAGGCTTCTTTCTATTTTCTGTCTCTCTGTGTCTTGTGTTTATCTGGCCAAGCAAAAAAGATTGATTTCTCATTGTTTCTGCCCTTCTTGTTCAACAAATATGAATTTCGCAAATGATGAAACGGTGAGCAGGCTAATAAGCAGAAGACAATATGCACAGCACAGCTCTGTCTTTCATTTTTAATGAGTTGTATCTCCCGAAAAAAATAAAAAAAAGTACGTCAGTTTAATAGAGCTTCGTGATTTACAGTTGACTGCAAGTGTCTGATGTAGGTTAAGTTAGGAATGCTTTTTTGTTGTACTGCTGATAATGGACTACTGCACTAGTGTGGGTAACAAAAATAAAATACAGATTTATTTACCTTGAGTGACTTTCCAGTCCTGTGGTGTTTTTGATGCCTTTCTTTCCCTGTGACAAATTGGTTGCAAATCATCATTTGCTATCCGAGGCATTCGTAATTAAGTCTTGGATGGTGGTTTGTGGGGTGAGAGCTGGGTGTCACGGCTCTGGAGTGACCTAGATGCAGCGATTTGTTCAGCGGGGATCACAGTTTAACCCTGTGAGCACTGAATGACCTTTGCAACTTTCGAAATGCACGTTTAAAAAAAAAAATTAAATTACAAATTTGCAAAGGCAATGGTTGGGCAGTGAGTTCCTAAAGCATAATATTACAAAATCAACATTCCTCGCAACCACAGAATTTTATTTTTAAACCTGCAGTACACATTTTGAATGGAACCTTTTCAAATTGCCAGACACTTACCCCCGAATTTGATGTCAATGTTCTGGCGCAGGGGTTTGCTGTGAAAATTAAAGAGTTAATCCTCTCTCACTGGGCAAGCCATGAATTCCCCCATGTCCAGAATACACAGTCAGCTCAGTATACTGCCAACATCAAGTCAATATAAAACTCCCAGAATGTGTCATTTTATTAACCACTAACAAAGCGGCATTTTACTCTGATGCAAGTTGAAATTGCTGTCTAATTGGTTATAAATCAATTAGACAATAAAAAAGATTGTGGCTGCATTAGGAAATAGCAGGGGAGGTAAGTTGTGAGCGGTGGGGCGGTGATTTCTTTGGTAACTCATAGTCAAAAGATGGCTGACGCCCTTATCGCTGGAATTTTACGCTGCCTGACAGCAGCCAGAGATTTGTGAGACATGATGCGTCTGCCGAAGACTTGGGGTCTTTCCTTGCAATTAGGCCTGGCCAGTAGGATGATCAGTACGGACTTAAAACTGCTTCTAGCAGAGCTATGAGCTGGAACAATGTTGGCCATTTTTGTTAATCTGTGTAGGTCGGAAGTGGGGGCCGGGAAGGAGGGCAATAAAGTTTGGAATCAAGCATTGATTCGTTGGAAAACAGAAACCCCTTCTGGGAGATCTTTTGGCTTAATTATACAGCACAACAAACCTGTGATGTGTTCTTGTTGCAATGCTATGGAGTCCATTTTACCATAAGTAAGCTCCCTGCTTCCAAATTATAATACTAGGATGTTGTTAGGGGGGAAAATGTCAACACCCACTCTGTGTTAAAGGCCTGTAGTTTACACATGAGAACAAAATACGGATACAGGTCAGTCCCACCCTTGACCTGCTCCCTGCTCTGGCCCAGAAGGCCTCCTTTTCCCTAGTCTGGAGCTCCATGTTAAGTGTTTGGCAGAGTGTAAAGGATTGCGATGGTGGGGGGAATCGGCATTCTTCTGCACAGACGAGATGAAGGCTGCTCCTCTAAAATGCTCCCTTGAAATTTTGCGATGCCTGTTTTTACAGCCATACTGGATGCCTCGACTGCTTTACGTGTTCACAGTAGAGAATATTTTGCTAGTATTAGGAAAGATGGAACTCGCTTGTAGTGAAAAGGGCTCCTGGCAACACCGAGGCAGGAGTCTGGAAAGTTTTCTGCACAACATGGGTTCAGCCAAAAATTCCCAGAAGAGGTTTCAGTTTTAAAAGAATCAATGATTTATTCCAAACCGATTAATTTTCTCCTGCCCTATTTAAGCTCACAAAATGGTTGAGTAATCGTGGTTATAAATACACTGACTGATACTAATAACTTCTTTTAATAGTGCTTGGAAACTGGATTATCCCACCGCTGTTCAGAAGGCATTTAATGTCGATGTCACAACCATCCTTGGACTGTAGAACACCTCAAAGTCATCGAGTACCTCAACGCAAACCGTATGAATGCCAGCAGGACAATCAAGATCATCAGGGATACAGGAGAGATCAAATGGATTAGGCCCACATTATTCCCTTGAAGTTAGAAAAATGAGTGGTGATCTCATTGAAACATAGACAATTCCTGAGGGCTCGGCAAGGCAGATGCCGACAAAATGTTTCTCCCGGCTTGGGAATCTGGGAAACGTGGGTCAGGGCCTCAGAATAAGGGGTTGACCATTTAGGACTGAAATGGGCAGAAATTTCTTTGCTCAAAGAATTGTGAGTCTTTGGAATTCTCTACCCCAGAGGCCGGTGGATGGTCAGTTATTGCATATATTCAAGACCGAGATCAATAGATTTTTGGATGCTAAGGGAGTTAGGGGATATAGGGATAGGAGAGTTGAGGTGGAAGATCACCCATGATCTTATTGAATGGTGGAGCAGACTTGACGGGCTGAATGATCCAGTCCTTCTCCTATTTCTAGTTATGTTCTTAGGTTATACCATCGGTGGCCATCATAATGTCATCAAATGAATGCAAACGGAAGATCACCAGAGGCACTAGTGCATGTACCCATAAGTTAATCAATATTGCATGATCATACTGCTTGGGTAGAAACAGCATGCAATCCCATACTCAGGATTAACTCCTGAAACCTTAATATTTGTGAATAATTCCCAAAATCTTGTCAATAGGAAATGCAACCAGGTTATCACATAACCAGCAGGTTAAAGTAATAGTTGATTGCTGAACTAATTTTATTGAAGACAGATTGACATTTGAATGTACCACAGTGATGTAATATGTTCACAAATTAATGTTTATTTATTTGTTTATTTCACGGGAAATGTGCATCCCTGGCTAGGCCAGCATTGATTGCCCATGCCTAATTGCCCTCGAGAAGGTGATGGTGAACCGTCTTCGTGAACTGCTGCAGTCCCTGTGGTGTAGGTACACCCACAGTGCTCTTAGGAAGGGAGTTCCAGGATTTAGACCCAGCGACAGTGAAGGAGTGGAGATATAGTTCCAAGTCAGGATGGTGTGTGGCTTTGAGGGGAATTTGCAGGTGATGGTGTTCCCATGCGCCTGCTGCCCTTGTCCCTCTAGATGGTAGAGGTCATGGGTTTGGAAGGTGATGTCGAGGGAACCTTGGTGAGTGCACAGTGTAGATACACACTGCTGCTACTGTGCATTGGTGGTGGAGGGAGTGAATGTTGAAGGTGGTGGATGGGGTGCCAATCAAGCGGGCTGCTTTTCTTGGATGGTGTCAAGCTTCTCAAATGTTGTTGGAGCTGCACTCATCCAGGCAAGTGGACAGTATTCCATCACACTCCTGACTTGTGCCAAGTAGATGGTGGACAGGCTTTGGGAAGTCAGGAGGTGAACTACTCACTGCAGGTTTCCTAGCCTCTGACCTGCCCTTGTAGCCACAGTATTTATAGGGCTAGTCCAGTTCAGTTTCTGGCCAGTGGTAACCCTCAGGATTTTGATTGTGGGGAACTCAGTGATGATAATACCATTGAATGTCAAGGGGAGATGGTTGGATTCTCTCTTGTTGGAGACGGTCATTGCCTGGCACTTGCGTTGCATGAATATAACTTGCGACTTATTAGACCAAGCCTGAATGTTGTCCAGGTCTTGCTGCATATGGACATAGACTGCGTCAGTGCCTGAGGAGTTGTGACTGGTGCTAAACATTATGCAAACATTAGCAAACATCCCCACTTCTGGCCTTATGATGGAAGGAATGTCATCAATGAAGTAGCTGAATATATTTGGGCCTAGGACTAAGGAACTCCTGCAGTGATGCCCTGGGACTGAAATGATTGATCTCCAACAATCACAACCATCTTCCTTTGTGCTAGGTATGACTCCAACTAGTGGAGAGTTTTTCCCTAATTCCCATTGTCTCCAGTTTTGCTAGGGCTCCTTGATGCCACTCTCGGTCAAATGCTGCCATGATGTCAAGGGCAGTCACTCTCACCTCACCTCTGGAGTTCAGCTCTTTTGTCCATGTTTGAACCAACGCTGTAATAAAGTCAGGAGCTGAGTTTCCCTAGTGGAACCCAAACTGGGTGTCAGTGAGCAGATTATTGCTGAATAAGTGCCACTTGATAGCACTGTTGACGACACTTTCCATTACTTTGCTGATGATCGAGAGTAGACTGATGGGGCGGTAATTGGCTGGGTTGTATTTGTCCTGCCTTTTGGGTACAGGACAGATGAGGGCAATTTTCCACATTGCCGGGTAGATGCCAGTGTAGCTGTACTTGAAAAGCTTTGGCCAGGGGTCTGGCTAATTGTGGAGCACAAGTCTTCAGCCCTATTGGCGGAATGTTATCAGGGCCCATAGCCTTTGCATTATCCAGTGCCTTCAGCTGTTTCTTGATATCACGTGGAGTGAATTGAATTGGCTGAAGACTGGCATCTGTGGTGCTGGGGACCTCAGGAGGAGGCCGAGATGGATCATCCATTCGGCACTTATAGCTGAAGATGGTTGCAAATGATTCAGCCTTATGTTTTGCACTGATGTACTGGTCTCCCCCATCATTGAGAATGGGGATATTTGTGGAGCCTCTTCCTCCTCCAGTTAATTGTTTAATTGTCCACCGCCGTTCACAACTGGATGTGGCAGTACTCCAGAGCTTAGATCTGATCCGTTGGTTTTGGGATCACTTGACCCTGAGTGGAATTTTCTGTGCTCGGTGGCGTGAGCGGGCAATATGGCGAGAAGGCCAGAAATCGGTTTCTCAATGTCGTGAAACCAGTTTACGATCGTCCTCTCAGCCTGTTGATGGCGGGCCACATTTTTCACCGTCAGACTTTGGGAACCTCAGTGTAATACATCTGCAGATCATTATAAGGTCAGCCCATGGAAATCATTCCCCCACGGTGGATCATCCACCAACGTCGGTATGAATGCATGCCGGTGCTGAGCACGTCTTGACAACTGTGATGTGCGCAAGTCAGGACTTATTATCAGGGCCTTGCTCACATCACAGACATCTGAAGAGCAGAAGATGCTGGAGCCCGACAGCAATGGCACACTGGAGGAATGTCCATGGCATGCTGGGTGGATTCTCAAGGACACGGCTCTGCTGTGAAGCAACCCACGGAAGGTGGAAAGTCACCATTGAGGCTCTGCTTACAATGGAGATGGCTGAAGGGGTGGAGAGGAAGGTCCAGCTGTGTTTGGGAAAGGAAGGTCTAGGAACGACTGGGAGAGGAAGAGGGTCAGGATGGGATGAGGTTGGGAGGCAGGGAAGGAAGGTGTCGGGGGGAGGTTGGGAGGGGGAAGGGAGTATGGGGAAGAAGACGGCAACTGGGGAGGAGGGTGTAAGTGGGGTGGGTGGAAGGTGAAAGGCAAGGCGTTCAGAGGGGGGAAAGAGTGCAGAGAGGGGAGGGAGTCTGGAGAGAGGAAGGAGTGCGGAGAGGGGAGGGAGTAAGGGTGAATGAAGAAGTAAGGGTGGAGGAAAGAGTTGGGAAGGGGGAAGGACTAAGGGTGGCAGAAGGTGTCTGACGGAGTCAGGAAGGGGGAGGGACTAATTGGGGCAGGAGTCCGGGTGGGTGGGGGTGGAGGACTAAAGGGGGAGACCCAGAAGGGGAAGGGTTCCAAGGTGGGGAAGGGTTTTCAAAAGGGGAGGGGGTCTGGAGAGAGGAAAGGGTTCTGGCGGGGAAGGGGTCTGGAGGGGGGAATATCCAGCTGAGCATGCAAGGGAGGGCTCTGATGAGTCCATGACTGCCTACTGGGGAACGAACTAATGGTGGGCGTTTTGAGGCAATGGTGAGAATGACTGAGGGCAGAGTGAGCCGGTAGGGTGGGAGGGTGAGGGTTTGACAGTAGCGGTAAAAGGGATGGCGAAGGTGGTTGGTGGGAACTCGGAGGCTGACACGGACCCTGGGGTAGGGAAGGAGGAGGTTGCGGAGGTGAATGTGGATGATGGTAGGATTTTTGGGAAGGAGGGGAAGGTGCAAATCCCCAAAGGAAAAGGGTTGTGGCTGGTAGGTCATGGAGGGGAAGTGGAAGGTGATGCCAGGGGTGTCAACAGTGATGCTGGGAAAGGAAATGAGTAACTGGGGGAGGAGAAAGGACAGGGGAGCAAAAGAAAAACTGTATTACCACCGTGCTGGCTAAATGGAAAGTGAAACGAAGTCATGGTGGGCGAGATCAAGTGCTGTATGGGAGTGTGATCATTGGGTGGGGGGAGATGCAGGTCAGCTCAGATGGACAACTGAAAGCGAATCTCAGCAGGCAGCATTGAAAGTGCTCAGGACATTGAGGTGAGTGCGATACGGGAAGAATCCGCGTGTGTGGCAGCAGGAAATGTGGCCCACCATTCCCGGGCAGAGCGGATAATTGCAAACTGGTTTCACGATCTCGTGAAACTGATTGTTGGCCTTCTTGCCTTTTTGTCTGCTCACGCCACCAAGCACGCCTGCCACCAAAGGGAGTGGATGATTCCTCCCTTTGTCTCTACAAGGGCTGTGTGGTGGTTACTCCTACCAAAAGACCATAAGACCATAAGACATAGGAGCAGAAATTAGGCCAATCGGCCCATCGAGTCTGCTCTGCCATTCAATCATGGCTGATAAGTTTCTCAACCCTATCCTCCTGCCTTCTCCCTGCACCCTTTGATCCCCTTACCAATCAAGAACCTATCTACCTCGGTCTTAAATACACACAATGACCTGGCCTCCACAGCCTTCTGTGGCAATTAATTCCATAGATTCGCCACTCTCTGGCTAAAGAAGTTTCTCCTCATCTCTATTCTAAAAGGTCTTCCCTTTACTCTGAGGCTGTGCCCTTGGGTCCTAGTCTCTCCTACTAATGGAAACATCTTCCCCATGTCCACTCTATCCAGGCCTTTCAGTATTCTGTAAGTTTCAATCAGTCATGATCAAATGCATCTCTGATGGGTAGATTGGTGAGGACGAGATCAAATAGGTTTTTCCCTCTTGTTGGTTCCCTTGCCACCTGCTGCAGACCCAGTCTAGCAGCTATGTCCTTTAGGACTCAGCCAGCTCAGTCAATAGTGGTGCTATCGAGCCACTTTGATACTCATCTGAAAACATTAATAATCTATCTTTGATAAGTCTTGGTAGGGGTCAAACAAGGGTGACAAGGTTCAGTAAATCAGGCACTAAAATGTAGACTTCAATACATTCGATGTATAATTTCTCTTACGCTATTCTCTAGCTGCCTTCATGAGCATGTAGCTGAGCTATATACACCGAGAAGGTGTAAGGTTCAATGCCCAGCCTGTTGAGTTACATGAACGCCTTTGGGTTTGGAAAATGTGTGTGTTGACAGGGGTAGGCCTGGCTATGGCTCCCTCCAGGTTTTAATAGCCTGCAGACACTTGCTGTCAAGGGTCAGACATGAATAATGGTTGCTTGGGCAATGTATCAAAGGACAACCAATGCCCATGACTTTATACTGTAGCAAGAAATCAATGATTTCAGGAGAAGGGAGAGGAGAAAATTGGCAAAGAGGAATAAAAGGTGACTTCCCTGACAAAGCCAGACCTGATTCATTTTATCATTGTGCATGTAGGTTAGTGCACTTGGGAACATCATTCTATGAGAACATCTAGTGGCGTGAGAAACCTGTGGCAGCTGTGGGCTGTTTATGACCTCTCAGAAAGAGAAGTGGTTCACTGTGCACTGTTTATATTTATTCCTTTAATTCAACAGAAAAGTTACCTTTGTATTGTAACACATCCTAGGTTACTGTGGTTATTGATACTCTGGTCTGATATACTGGCCCAGGGAATTAGAAGACATGCCCTCAGTGTGTCTGAACTCAAGCCTGTGATGTCAAGAGATGGCTGAGCAACTGACAAAGTGTCTCTCTATTGGAAAAGAGGGAAAAATCATTGGGATTTAATCCCATCTACTGTTATGTATCTCCTGGTGATTGAGGCATGAGCAATATTGGTCTGAGAATAAGTTGACTGTCTGCTTTTTAATTGTACTTGGCCTTGAGGATTATACCGAGTTGTATAATAGGGTAAAGGCATCTAATTTGCAATTTTTTTCTGCCACACTCCATTGGGTGTTGTCCCCTTTTCCAAATTGTGACACCATGCCACCAGCAGGGACCAATTGATGCTGACCAGGAGCAGAAAGCTTTGGCTGATTTTCATTGAGATCGACCTATTCAGCACTGACCTGGATTGAAGTTGTTGCTGTGATAAAGGTGGGACTTGGCAATGGGTGGCAAATTGATAACTGTAATTTACATCTGTGATCTGCACATACCCGGGAATGTGGAAAAGTGCCCAGGTATGTCCTATACACAAAAGACAGGACAAGTCCAACCCACCCAACTACCACCCCATCAGTCTAATCTCAATCATCAGTAAAGTGATAGAAAGAGTCATCAACAGTGCTATCAAACGGCACTTGCTTAACAATAACCTGCTCAGTGATGCTCAGTTTGGGTTCCACCTAGGCCACACAGCTCCTGACCTCATTACAGCCTTGGTTCAAACAAGGACAAAGAGCTGAACTCCAGAGGTGAGGTGAGAGCGACTGCCCTTGACATCAAGGCAGCATTTGACCGAATGTGGCATCAAGGAGCCCTATTAAAACTGGAGTCAATGGGAATCAGGGGGAAAACTCTCCACTGCTTGTTATCATACCTAGCACAAAGGAAGATGGTTGTGGTTGTTGGAGATCAATCATTTCAGTTCCAGGACATCACTGCAGGAGTTCCTCAGGGTAATGTCCTAGGCCCAACCATCTTCAGCTGCTTCCATCCTAAGGTCAGAAGTGGGGATGTTCACTGATGATTGCACAATGCTCAGCACCATTTGAGACTCCTCAGATACTGAAGCAGCTCATGTCCAAATGCAGCAAGACCAACAATATCCAGGCTTGGGCTGACAAGTGGCAAGTAACATTCATGCCACACAAGTGTCAGGCAATGACCACCTCTAACAAGAGAGAATCTAATCATCATCCCTTGACATTCAATAGCAATGCCATCACTGAATCCCCCACTATCAATGCCCTGCAGTTACCATTGACCAGAAACTGAATTGGACTAGCCAAATAAATACTATGGCTACAAGAGCAGTCAGAGGCTAGGAATTCTGCCAGAAATACCTGGAATGGCCAGGTTTTCTTATGAGGAAAGGCTGGACAGGCTAGGTTTGTATCTGCTGGAGTTTAGAAGAATAAGGGTGACTTGATTGAAACATATAAGATCCTGAGGGGGCTTGACAGGGTGAATGTGGAAAGAATATTTGCTCTTGTGGGAGAATCTAGAACTTAGGGTCACTGTTCCAAAAAATGGGAGCACCCATTTAGGACAGAGATGAGGAAAATTTTTTCTCTCAGAGGGTTGTGAGACTTTGGAATTCTCTTCCTCAAAATTTGGTTGAGGCAGAGTTCTTGAATATTTTTAAGGCAGAAGTAGATAGATTCTTGATAAGCATGGAGGTGAAAGGTTATCAGGAGCAGGCAGGAATACGAGGTTAAAATCAGATCAGCCAGGATCTCACTGAATGGCAGAGCAGGCTTGAGGGGCTGAGTGGCCTACTCCTGCTTCTAATTTTTAAGTTTGTGTGTTCATATGAATTACTTACCTCCTGACTCCCCAAAACCTGTCCACCATCTACAAGTCATAAGTCAGGAGTGTGATGGAATACTCTCCACTTGCCTGGATGAGTGCAGCTCCAACACTCAAGAAGCTTGACACCATCCAGGACAAAGCAGCTCACTTGACTGACACCCAATTCACAAACATTCCCTCCTTCCACCACCGACACACTATGGCAGCAGTGTGTACCATCTACAAGATGCAGTGCAGGAACTCACCAAGCCTCCTTAGACAGCACCTTCCAAGCCCACAACCACTACCATCTAGAAGGACAAGGGCAGCAGATAGATGGGAACACCACCACCTGGAAGTTTCCTTCCAAGGCACTCACCATCCTGACTTGGAAATATATTGTTGTTCCTTCACTGTTGCTAGGTCAAAATCCTGGAACTCCCTCCCTAGTAGCACCGTGGATGCACCTACAGCACAGGGACTGCAGCAGTTCAAGAAGGCAGCTCACCACCACCTTCTCAAGGGCAATTAGGGTTGGAAAATAAATGCTGGCCTACAAATAAATGACCACCACCTACACCCCATGAATGAATAAAAAATATAGAGGGGTTATAATGGGTCGTGGTGAGACTTTGGGGCGTCTTTGTCAGAAAAAGGCAAAAGTTGAAAACAAGGCAAAGAATAATCCATTTATGTAGAGATTGTCAATCAATCTGGTAATGGTCTGTGTGGCTGTAAAGCATGGATCAGTGACTACTGCTGAAATGGTCCATGGGGGTTATCCGACGATAGGCTGGTTCAAGGTCTCATGAGGGTTTGTGAAAGACCAACTTTTGGCTCCTCCCAGCTTCCTAGTTTTTCCTAGAACACATCTAGTGTTCAGGGAATGGCTTTGCCCTTGGTGCTGGTAAACAGTTTAACTTGGCATTCCCCACTGATCTTGTAAAAGCTCTTCAGATGAATAACCCACTCAGAGCCCCAGGTGAGAACATGGCATGGCGTGTCAGGGCCTGTCTGAATCTGTCATGCTTCCAAGCCCTTCAGCAGCCTGGTGCAGGTCAGAAGTGCACCCACATTTTACAGAATCACACAATGCTAATTTTCCACTTAATTGTTTAAGCTTCAAATTTCAATTGGAAATTCTGCATTCACCGTTGTTTGGGTAAAAACACAACTGAATCTGGTTGTTGTGTTCCCTGTATTAACACCACCACGCCCCTATCCCCACACCCCCAAGGTGAATGTTGAGTTGGGGGAGGAAGTGCTGAATAGTGAAATATGTAGAATGTGACACCAACTGCACATCTTCCCTCACAGGTGGATCCAGTGGCATTTTTCATTAACAGCAAGAAGTTTTCCGGCTAACATTTCTAGTTAACTGCCTTATCCCACTTCACAAAGGGACATTTATTTTATTCTTTTATGGGACATGAGCACTGCTGGCAAGGCCAGCATTTGTTGCCCATCCCTAATTGTTCTTGAACTGAATGGCTCGTTAGGCCATATCATAGGGCAGTTAGTCAACCACATTATCGTGGGTCTGGAGTCACATGTCAGCCAGATCAGGCAAGGATGTGAGATTTCCTTCCTAAAAGGACATTAGTGAACCAAATGTGTATTTACAACGATCAATGATAGTTTCATGGGCTATCATTACTGAGACTCGCTTTCAATTCCAGATTTTATTATTTGAATTTGAATTCAAATTCCAACAGCTGCCGTGGTGGGATTGGAACCTATGTCCTCAGAACTCAGACCGGGGTCTCTGGATTGGATTGCGCTCTCCCTGCACCCTCACCAACCCCCCCCCCCCCACCTACTGGCTGACCATTTATCCTACTGCTGTTTGTGAGAGCTTGCTATGTGCATATTGACTGCCACTTTTCTCTACATTACAATACATTACAATAATTAGTACTCTTCAGAAGGACTTCATTGGCTGTGAAGCACTTTGGGTTGTCCTGAGGCTATTAAAGGTGCGATATAGATGCAAGTTCCTTTTCTTTTACTTGAGAAGTCCCAACCTTTAGAGGAAGCATTGGTAAAAGAAACTAAGACAGTAACAATGCCAATCCCAGCTCAAGGTAGTGACACCCAACCGATGGACCTGACAATGCATCAGTCAAGTGGGACTTCTCTGATTGGATGACAAAGTGGAAGTCTGGGAGGTTATTTTCTCACTATGAAGGTTAGATATCATCCTTTCTAGCAGGAGAGATTATACACAATATTGCTTTACAATGTTTAGTTCATAAATGTTCAAACTGGGAATTGTGAGGTCATCAGATTATCTCTCTGCCAAGGGCAAGTGTCTTGAGAATTCTGTCTTTGTCGATCCACTAGAACGTAATTTATGTTGCAGAATACTAATAAAAACATTTTCTGCAATGATAATGCTGTATTCCTTTGGGTAGCTGACCGTATCCTTTGGAAAGAGAGGCAGAGAGTCTAAGGTCGCAAATTTCGGCTTCATGCATTGGTATCAAAATGGCCTCTGAGCAGACACGCTCATTTCTGGCACAGCCCGTGCTAAACCCATTAGTGTGGACATTCTGAATGTACGCAGGAAGTAAGCCCAGTAGGCAGATTGTGGTGTCAGTCATCATCTAGTGCTGATTTGACACCAACGCTGACATTTTGAACCTCTCTGCCCTAGTTAATATCCCCTGTTAAACACATACACCCGATCATGCATTCAGCTGCAGAAAGGTCCCCTCTACCACTGCTATTTAAAGGAATGATAATCAACATTTTACAGTTGCTGATTACTTTCTGCTGATTCTGCTAAGGTTTTGGAAACATCTCGTGTTTTGAAGAGTTGGTTACAGTTGATGAAGTCTGTAGAAAGTGATGCTATACATGAGGAAGACATTGGTTGTGACTGCAAGGGCTTTGGACACACCCTTGCTCCCAGTCACCGGTGCCATAGTTGCAGTCCCATCTTGAGCTGCAGCATGAGAGGGAGATGTTGCAGAGACTGCAGGTAAGAACACCAGCTGCTCACAGAAGGAGGAAAATGAGGAGAAGGCCTCACAGCATGAGGCCTTATCCATCTAATGTCTTTTGGGGGCAAGTCTCCTACCTCCACCTGAGCAATGTGTGCACTGCCTGCAATTCACCATGAATATGGTCATAGAACTCTGCCACCTCTAGAAACCAAACATGAAGCATCAGAACAGACTGAGAATAATCCTGCCAGTGGCTGTGAAGTGACCGTAGCCCTACATTTCTTTTTGTAGGTATCTCTCCTGGCTGGAACAGGAAACATTTGCAAAATCTCTTGGTTTATCAGCCATTTCTGTATCTAACTTCTATTACTTCTGAATGAAGAGAAGCTGGTGGAATGTGCAAGTGGCCTTGCTAGGATAACAGGCTTCTCTATATTGCAACATGCCATCAACTGCACACAGGTGGCCTTGCAAGCATCAGACATCAATTTTGAGACATATCTCAACTGTAGAGGTTACCACTCCCTAAATGCCCGATGGTGTGTGACCATGCTCAGCAATCATGCTGTTGAATGCCCACCAGCCTGGCAGCAGTCACAATTCATTCATTCTGCGCAGACCGATGTTACCTCAGTCTGCCAGCCACCATGTCAAACCAGAGGGTGGCTGCTTGGCAACAAGGGCTATCCGCTCTATTGTTTGTGTTCAGGAGAAAAGGGTGCTGATTGATTAGCAAGTCGACTCTGATTGGCTGAGGCATTGCCATCAAGAAAGCAATGGGAACAATGGGTCCCCCAAGCTCTGGGTAATTCACAAAAGGCACAAGACTTGAACATATTCCTTTTGTTTGCAGAGAACAGGCCCCCTGCGTATGAATGTATGTCACTTATAGTGAATGTAAATAAGCCACATTGTGAGCTCAACTGATCATCTTAAATTGGTTGCTAGTGTAGGTAGTAGCACACTCAGGATTGTTAAACAAGTGCTGCCCAATTGCGGAATCACATTTAACAGTGGACATTTTGTTTTGGGTTTTGCGGTGCTGCCTATACTTTGCTTATTTTTTCCTTCACTACAAATCGTTGTGACCATTTGAAATTTGGCATTCTTGCATTTTTCCTAACAAGTGCAAGATGAAAACATTTGACAACATGTCTCTCTTTTCAGCAATTTTATTTGGATCACCTAATTGCATGGGCAAGCAATGCCTGAAAGAGAGAAGGAAACAGGTTTGATAGGAACTTTCAAAATAGAATTGGATACATATATGATAAGAAAATTTTGCAAGGCTGTGTGGAAAGAGCAATGGAGTGGGCTAATTGATCCCACTTAAAGAGCTGGTGCAGGTGCAATGGACTGAATGGTAACAGGTTGTGTACATATAGTCATAGTGAAGAGAGTATGCCTAAGCACGGAACACATTTGCCCTTCAGATGTTACCTGTCAATCATTCTCGTTGGTAATTTTACACTCCTCCATCTCTAGTTTCCAAAAGCTAGGTATTCTGTACTAGCAGCTGAATTATTAGCTTTCACTAGAACAGAAGCAGATATTTTGCAAAATTGTTAAGAAATAAAAAGCTATTCGCAGGTTAAGTGTTCCACGTTTCACAAACTTCTTGTTGAAGAATGGATAACAAGCATAGATTGCATGTTGTGCACACAGAGATATATAGATTGTAAAGCAGTAGCTCTTTGAAGGGTCTGTGAAGAGACAATTTACAGGAGAACAAACTCATTGCACCAAGCAATGTTGGGATATGGTTGCATGTCCATGTTCTGCCATGCACTTCTCTAAACACCTTTAGACTGAATGTAAACCTGGCTGCTTTTAGACCAGCTGAGATTCCCATGTGTTTCCGAACGGCTTGTCTGATATAAAAACTCCATGGCCAGAATTTTGAGTTCGGTGGGTGGTCAGTGTGCTCGGGAAATGGGCCGCCACCCACCATTGGCCCCCGACCACAGTTTCACACTGGTGGGCCAATTAAGGCCGGCTGAGCATGAACGGACGGCACCCTAATAGTCGGGAAGGGTCAGGCGGGGGCGGGGTGGGGCCTGTTGGCTGAAGGATCCAATGGTGACCCGGCGGCCGGTTTAAAACTGGTACAGTCAGGCCCTGGAAGGCTGCCGACAAGGATGACATCTTCGGTGTTGTCAGCAGGAGATTGAAAGTTATGGATTCCAATGGGGCTGCAGACGCCAGCCGGGAGGGCAGATCAGATCAGCACTCGGCCCCACCCCCTAGTTTTCTGATGATTGCCGCGTGGTCCTCCTGGAGCAGGTGGCTGCCAGAATGGAGGCCCCTGTCCCCAGGAATGGAAGGAGGAGGCCACCGCGCCTCAAAAAGAGCTTGGGAGGAGGTGGTGGTGCTGATCAACAGCCATGATGTTGTGCGGTGCACCTGGGTCCAATGCCACAAAAGATTTAATGACATGCTGCCCTCAGGAAGGGTGAGTACCATGTGGGCATGGACCAGTGTATTGATGCGTTCAGGGCTGGCTATCTCGCTGTGGAGCTCAGGGGTGTTAGAGTCTGAGTGCCAACTGTCAATGACACCAGAGCTGACCAAGGGGGTGAGCCCTGGTTGCTGGGACTGAGTGTCTTGCAGCTCGAGGGGCCACGACTCGGATGTGCCCTGCAAGGTGTTCCTCAGGTGGGGTTGGCCAGGCTGCAATGGCGCTGCAGGTAGAGAGTGGACTAATCAGTGCTCCTCTGTCCTTTCAGGAGGAGACGGCCCATAACAACATTGAGAGGTCACGGACTAGCGGAGGCCCCGCTAACCTCCTAATCCTAACCACATACGAGCAGGACGCCTTGGAGCTAGAGAGGCACCACGCACCTCGGCAACCAGCCGCAGAGAGGCTGGGGTGTCGGACGAAGTTAAGAGTGCAATGCACAGAGGTGAGAGTTTCGGATGCTGCAAACATTCTTGTGTCATCTCATCATTGATGGAAGCCTCAAAACTGGATTCTGCATTGATCGTTGAAAGACGGTGGCACCATGATGCAGACGTCCATGGTCTCACCAGGGTGCCTGGCATTTACAATGACAGTGTGATGACTTAAACTAATGACAGGTCGTTGTTCTCCCTTAGGTTTGCCACCATGCACCCCAATCACAGAACCCGGAAGAGCCACCCCTAACGCCAGAGGACCGCCAGGCTCCAGATGCCCCTGCGTCACACCCGCTCTCTGAACCAGGCACCAGAGCAGATACCAACACCTCAGTGGGCATTAAACCTTTGGCTAGAATGTCTGTGCACAGAGGTGGGGGCACTTTATGCTTGCTTGAGGTGCAGGCAGAGACAGAGAGTGCCCAGGATGCCAGCAAACAGAGGAATGCTGGAAACCAGGACGATGCTCAGTTGAAGGAGGATGATGAGCCTCTGGAATCATCCATTAGGCAGCAGATGCTGGATGTCCAGCGAGATGTGCGGGAGGATCTGGCAGAGATCCATGAGGATCTGCGTGCCATTGTCTCCGTTATGGAGGAGTCCATGCTGAGCATCAGCACTGCATTGACCCTCATGGCCGAGTGCACTGCCTCTTCCATTGAAGGGGTGGCGACTCTCATGGAGAGGCAGCTCCAGGAACAGAATCAGGGATATCTGGGGCTGCGCTCGGACCTGCAAACCCTCACACAGGCAATGACCTCAGGTGGTCAGTGCCAGTGTGGGAGATGGATGAGGCACCCAGTATCCCAGCTAGGGGCCCATCCATCAATGGTGAGCAGGGGGGTCCAATGTGACCTCACGTTGGTGCATGAACTGCCCATCGTCTCTGCGGGCTCCTCTCAGGGTCGCTCTGGATGACGGCAGCAGCTCCTCCACCCCTCCGCCAGTGACTGTGGCATCTGATGAGGCTGCTGCGACTGGGGAGATGCCAGCTGTGGCACTGGCCGCTCCCTCCCAGGCAGGACCAACACAGGCTCCACTGACCAGAAGGTGACCACCAAGATCATCAAGGCCAACACGACAGCAGAGTCAGCAGGCTGTCTCCAATACTGGTGCCAGCGAGGGGGGAGCACCGAGACGTAACACTGGGAAACGTAAGGTTCAGGCACCATGAGCACAAGAGGGATTGGTCACAGGTGATCTTCTGTTGTGCAATGTTTTGTTTATTTTAACTGGTCTGGGGCTGAAGACAGAGAAGGCTTTGTTAATTTGTTTTGACTGTCAATATGAGATAAATTTTCTTTTGCCATAATGGCCTGAATGTGCTTCACGTTTTTTATTTAATGTGGTGCAGGGTATGCCAATATGTAATACTGGATGTGGGTGCCTTGAAGCTTTATTGCACAGGCACTGAGTGGACTCTGGGTTTAAAGGAAAGGACCATTTCAGACATCTGGGATGGAGGTGGCAGCCCTGGCATGAGGTGGTAGCGCTTATTTGGTATAATAGCTGAAGGAGCATTGGATCAAGGCATCCCTGGTGTCCCTCTCCCGAGAGGTTACCAAGGTCTGCCTCCACACCTTCTGCATTCTCCTTAGCGTGCTCCTCTTCTGACTCACTACTGGATTCATCCTCTGTGGCCAATGCAGCTGCATCAAGATCCTCTTCCTCCAGTGGGCCACATTTTCAAGGGATAGCCCTTGTCACCCAGCAGCCATCCATCCAGTCGGGCTGGAGCCTGAAGGGCCTCGGCACCTGGGAGTGTCTCAGGAAGTAAGTGTCGTGGGAGCTGCCAGGGTACCTTGCACAGACTTGCAGAATCTGCATCCTATCTGCACGTTCATGGAGTGGAATCTCTTCCTGTTAACTAAGGCGTCCGGTGGACACACAGCCTAGCTGGTCACATCCATAAGAAAATGAATAAAACTCAATACCCGCCTCAACAGAGTTTCTGTCGCCAGCTTAACACAATCATGGACAGCTGATTGGGAGACTCCACACAGATCTCCCACTGACTCCTGGAAAGAGCCGGAGGTATAGAAGTTGAGGTCCACTGTGACCTTCAGAGCCACTGGCATGAGGTGTCCCCACACACTGTTGGAGGTGACCTCAGGCCCAATCATCTGACAAATGGAGATCGCTGTCTCCCTCGAGAGGCGGCGCCTCCTTCGGCATTGCACCTCGGACATATTGAGGTAGTTGCATCACCGCGTGTAAACCCTGGCAACAGGATAGTGGCGTCTTCTGCGGCCCCTAACGCCTTGGACTAGCTGCTGGCCCTGCGCCCCCCCCCACCACCCCACTGCCTGCACCTCTCCTTCCACAGGTCACTCCCCTGGAAGCTGCATTGGGACACCTGGCCTCCTCTCCCTTCTGCTCCTCTCTTCCTCCTCAGAGGAGGTGCCTCCAGCGGAGACCACCATCCCCATTACCAGGGTAACAGAAAGCTGTCTGATACCTGAAAGGGTTCACATGGTCTGAATTCTCCGGGGGCCTTGGAGACACCAAGGAATCCTGAAATGAAGCCTGGAAATGCTAACAATGAATCCTCGAACAGAGATGAAGCTGCCAAGTGCCAATAGGTTACCAGCATAAGAACATAAGAACTAGGAGCAGGAGTAGGCAATTCAGCCCCTCGAGCCTGCCCTGCCATTCAATACGATCATGGCTGATCTCATTTCGGCCTCAACTCCAATTTCCCGCCCTCTCCCCGTAACCTTGTAATCCGTTACTAATTAAAAATTTGTCTATCTCCTCCTTAAATTTATTCAGTGTCCCGGCATCCACTGCACTCTGAGGTAGTGAATTCCACAGATTCACGACCCTTTGAGAAAAGTAATTCCTCCTCATCTCTGAATTAAATCTACCACCCCTTAGCCTAAAACTATGGCCTCTCATTCTAGAATACCCCACAAGGGGAAACATCCGCTCCACGTCTATTTTGTCTATCCCCTTTAGCATCTTATACACCTCAATTAGATCTCCTCTCATCCTTCTAAACTCTAGCGAGTATAGGCCTAAACTGCTCAATCTCTTTTCATTAGACAAGCCCCACATCTCTGGAATCAATCTAGTGAACCTCCTCTGAACCACAGCAAACTATCTACCAAACTCCACACTACTCACGCTGGCAATGCTGCTGACCCCTTTTTATCCCGACTGTGGGGGAGGTTTTTGAAATTGTCGGCTGGCCGCCTGCCTGTTTTGCCTGTGCGACAAGCGCAAAATTGCACGGGCAACGCAAAATTGGCATCAATTGACTTTTTAATGACCTTAGCTGGCCTCTTAATTAATGGTGGGCTTGGCTCCGGTACCTGTGCGCACCCGCCGAGTGAAATATTGCTGGAGTGCACGATGATGTTGGGACGCTCACCTGCTGTCATCACACGCTATTTTATGCTCAAGCATGTCGGGCGCGCGGCCACACACCCAGTGAAAAATTCTGCCCCATGTTTCCCTCACTGATAGTGTGACCCTGCTTCATTCTGTGATGTGTTGGTGGTTATGTGTATCTGGGAGAGATTTCCAGCGGTATATGGATTAATATTTCCCATGTCTCATTACTGGTTTGGTGCTCAATGTGTGTTTTTTATGGTGGTTTTAAAGTTTCCATCCATTTTCTCTGGTTGAGTGGCTATTCATCCGACTCCTTGGTGGTCTAGCAGGGTGCGCCCATAGATTACTGGTGGTCTGCTGATGGGGTTGTACCCACCACAAGATGACACAGTGATATGTGATTGCGTGAGTCTACTTGGAGGAAATAGTGAGGACAGAGGGGTGAAGGAAAGATACCATCACACATAGTTTAGCTTGCTTAATAGCAAGTATACATCAAAATCCAAGGTGGTATGTGAAAGCATCCTTGGTGTTCTAATGCAGAGCGTGTGTGCAATATCTAATGTTTTACTTGTTGGTTTTTGAACCTTGATGATCAAATGGAGGCTCTGGTTCAATCATCTTTTAAATTGCGAACTTTCGATAGAGATTAGCAGCATCACCACCTGGACCTCCCAAATCTGAAGAATCAAACATGTCTGAATATTTATTGCCAGTGATCTGTGTCAGTAAATGTATGTGTATTTGTGCATTAAAGCCCCTCAAAGCATTACATTCAATTAAAAGAAAGTTTTCTCTTAAAGAGGTTTGCCAAGTCTGAATAGTTCACTAATGCTTAACTGTTTCAAATGTCTCTTCTTCCAAAATTATCTCCATCTGATCTGGAAAATGTAAATACGTTTATGTTGTCTGGAGCAGATGGGGTGAATAGTGAAGGCAGTGGCTTGCAAGGGCAAAGGGACTCACTCATTCCCTGTCTGTCTGATCTCAGGCTTAAACTGGTGGTGTATAATTAAACAATAATGAATGAGGAGGTATGCATTTGTTGTGGGTTTTTGTACACCAGTGTGTGTTCTGGCATGAGGCGAAGCCAAGTGCTAAAATGGATAACGGTGCATGGAACCCCGTAATAAACACGCACTGTAATGTTTATTATTGCCATCATCAAATTATGGGTTTTCAGTTTTCACATTTTTCTCTGTTGCACTTGGTAATTTTCCTGCCTTAATACTAGTTTCAAGTTTTACTGCCCTGGAGCACATCGAAAGAAAAGAAAAAGTTCCAAGACTGTGCCAGAACAGGCTTTATATTGGCAAGGATAAGGGGTGCATTCATCATGGGTTTTCATGTTGTGAGGTAAAGTCAAATTTTAAAGTGGGGCACTGTGCCGAAACTCTGGATAACTGCCTTCCTGTGAGTTCATTACCTCAATTAGACAATGGTCAACTTTCTGAGGTTGCCCATACTTGTTACCAGCAACTCTGACTGTTATATTATTTGTAAAGAAATAGGAACTAATTGTGAGGTGAATGTGCATCTGGGATGCCACATTTTACTGCTGCACTGCAGTCAGGTGCCGAGTAACAATGCATCAACCCAACAGCCATACGGAGAGCTGGAAGACCTACACTTCTTGTTCTGAGCTGGCTCTTAGTGTTGTGGCATCTATCACCTCATTTACAAGGTTGTGGGTTCAAGCCCTGCTCCAGACACTTAAAACATGAAGATTTAGGCTGGCATTCCAGTGCAGCGCTGAGGGAGTGTGACATTTTCAGAGGTGCTGTCACTTGGATGAGATGTCTGTTATTGTTGGGTTGCCTTGGAAGACATTGGGTGTCTCACTCCAGTAAGAGATCTGGCTGGAGACAAAGATCTTTCCTTAAAAGTACTTTTATATACAAGATTACAGAACATCAGGGCAGAAATATAGTGCTCCTCTCTTCTCACTCATCTCTCCATCTCTGAGTGACATCATTATGACATAGCTCCTTATATACATGCTCAGTAGCTATTATTAGAATAGTGGTAGAGTTAACCATTTACACTACATCTCCCTCCAAGTCTTTATCCCTACATGCTAAATAGATATCGTCCTACACCTCCCCACCAAAGTCTCTATTTTTAAAGCGATAGTCTACTTGGTGGCTTCACCAATTTTCCTCAATGTGTGCGGAGTTCTTGTTGAGGTTGTTGCAGATCTGTTTGTTCTGAACTCATTCCCTGAGAGTTGTCAATCCTTGTTGCCCTTATTAGTGGTTCTGCAGATGTGATGTCCCCCTGAGGATCAGGTTATGCAGCCCATCCAGCTAATGATTTCCTGACCACTGAAATCAAGGTACTCCTGTTTCTTCAGGTGATACCTGTTTCTGCCTGGAACAGATACAATCTTGGTTGTTGTAACTTCTCCACTACTGTACCTTCTTGCTGCTGCTCTCTTATCCACACCATCCTCCCTTCGAGAGTGGGAAGATTGTGAGCCCTGTATCATTTGTTGAAAGTTTGGTCTTGACCTGCTCTGTAATCATGGTCTTCTACTATAATGTTTGGCATCAACCTGTGGAGAAGGAAAGGAAGTTGGGTTCTTAGCTTGCGGTCCATCAGAAACTCGCATGGGACAAAACTGTTCCAGAGCAATAACTGAGCAGAGTGAGCTCAAAGTCTTCATTTTTTCTGAGTAGGTCTTCAATTGTTCATTCAACCCTCTCAGCCTTTCCATTGGCCTGAGGGTACTTTGGTGAACTTGTTAAATGGACAAATCCATATGATGCTGCAAAGGATTGGAAACACTTGTTGATGAGTTGTGGCCCACTGCCAGAGACGACAATGTCCAGAATGCTGTGTGTAGAAAAGATCCTCTTCAGAGATGTTATAATGACTTCAGAGGTGACGTCATGTAATTCTTTGCACCTCTATCCAATGGGAATAATAATCCACATTGATGAGAAACACTTTCCTTTTGAATTCGAATAGGTCCATGCCAAGGTGTCCCCATGACCTGATGGGAAAGAAGAGGGCAGAAGTGGTTCTTTTGGCTCCTGTCTGTGAATGGTGCAGGTGATGCAGTTGGAGACCATGTATTCAATAGAGTTGAAGATACCTGCTGCCATATGGACTGTTGAGCCTTGGCCCAACGCTTGGTAATATCAAGATGTCTTTGATGAAACTTCTGGAGGACTTCCAGGTGGAGAGCTCATGGTACCACCAATCACTTATTAAAGACGAAGAGGCCGTCTATGATGCTGATGTAGTGATGTTGTTCAAAGTACTGCCTCAGGACAGTGTTACTTGGAACATACTGTGGCCATCCATCAAGGCAATATGTGTGAACCTGCATAGATTCTTTATACTGCCTTTAAAACCCTCAAAATCCTTGCAGCTTCTGCTCTGTTGCTGGCAAGTATTGAGTGATTAAAGTTGTGAAGGTCTCGGCTCCCTCAATAAAAGTTGTATCTTCTTGTTCGTTGACTTCATGAACTTTAAGGATTAGGTTCAGGCCTATACAGGCTTTCTGCTCAACAAAGAGCATTCCTGGTTCTGAATGACATATAGTGTCTCAGAGATTTTTCTATCTTTGTATTTTAATTTTGTATCAAGCAGACCTTTGACATTTAACTTGATTACTCCTGGACCTTGGAGTTAAACTGATGAAGGTTGCAGAGTAACTTTTTGCAGCAGCTGAAATCTATCAGATAAACTCTATCAGATGAGGCTCCAACTCCTACATCCAATTTGAATCCTGTATGATTTTCATTGACTTCAATGTTAGTGCTCTAGCATTGACTTTTATTTTCTAATATTTCCTATAGGGAGCTGATCGCCTGATTGTCTGTTGCCTGTATTTCTTGTATAGAGCTTCTTTGAAAAGGCTTTTCTTTTTGCCCTCCACACTCAACATACCCAACTAATGCAGGAATCCAAAAAGCCAGAAAGCAACAGCGATTGAACAATAGAATGCAAGTGGGCAGGTGTCAGAATCAACCTGTACAGTGCACCGGCCAGAACATACCTTGAGCGCCATGTTCAATTCTGGCCGCCAAGACACAAGGAAAATATGCCAACATTGAGGCAGTGTGGAAAAGAACTAGGGGGCAGATATACCATGTGTCTAAGTTCTGAGAAACGATTAAGAAACTTGTACATTTCAACCTTGAAAAGAGACCTCTGAAAGGTTGCACTAAGTCATAGTTGATGGTATGGAAAAAGTAAATCCGGAAAATTATCTCAAAGTATGAATAGCACAAGGGGATACAGATTTGTCTGGTAAAGGGCAGATTTAGGAGCATTATCAGAACGTTCTCCATGGGAAGAGTGATCAGTACACAGCATGAATTTTTCAGATAGAGTATGGAGGCAGAAATCCTGCAATCAATTAAGAATCAATTGGATGTTGCAACGGAGCGACTGAAGAGTATCTCTGGATAAATGAGTTAGAACGGCTTTCCGCATTTGTACTTATCTCGAGATCTAGGGGAACATAGCGGCGGAACATGGAATTGTGCTCTGTATCCCCTTACACTGAAGTCTCTGCTTTAGTCACATTATAACTAACAGGAAAAATTGAACAGGCTGGGGTTCATTTCTTTAGAAAAGAGAAGGTTCAGGGGTGACCTGATGGATATCTTTCAAATTATTAGGGGTTCAATAGAGTAGATAAAGAGTAGATGTTTCCACTTGTGGGGAGTCCAAAACTAGGAGCCAAATATATAAGATGGTTACTGATAAATCCAGTAGAGAATTGAGAAGTTTCTTTACTCAGTGGTGAAATGCGCTATCATGTGGAGTGGTTGAGATGAATGGCATAGATACATTTAACAGGAAACTAAATAAGTACGAGACAGAAAGGAATAGAAAGATATGCTGATATGGTGAGATAAACAAAGGTGGAAGGAGGCTCAGGTAGAGCATAAAAATCAGCATAGGCCTGTTAGGCTGAATGGCCTCTTTCTGTGCTGTAAAATTCTATGTAATTCTTTGGAATCACAATGGAAAAATGTTGAGTCACAACCAAACCCTTCTACAAGGGAAGAAAGAATAGATCAGAGAGAGTGAGGGATCAGTTGCCCTTGTACATCAATCACAAAAGGTTAACACGCAGATACGGCAGATAATTAGAAAGGCAAATGGAATGTTGGCCTTTATTGCAAGGGGAATGGAATATGTAAGTAGGGAAGTGTTGCTACAACTGTACAGGGCATTGGTGAGACTGCAATTGGAGTACTGTGTACAATTTTGGTCTCCTTACCTAAGAAGAGATACATTTGCATTGGAAGCAGTTCAAAGAAGGTTAACTCGGATTCCTGAGATGAAGGGATTATCTTATGAGTAAAAGTTGGGCGGGTTGGATCTATACTCGTTGGAGTTTAGAAGAATGGGAGATGATCTTGTTGAAATATATAAGATCCTGAGGGGGCTTGACAGGTGCTGAGGGGATGTTTCTCCCCATACAGAATCTAGAACCAGAAGGCACACTGTAAAGGGGTCTCCTATTTAGGACGGAGTTGAAGAGAAATTTATTCACTCAGAGGGTTGTTAGTTTTTGGAATTCTCTTCTGCAGAGATCGGTGGAGACTGGGTCATTGAATATGTTCAAGGCTGAGTTAGAAAAAGACTTTTGACTGACATGGATTATGGGGGGTAGACAGGAAAATGGAGTTAAGGCCACAATCAGATAAGCCATGATCTTATTGAATGGTGTAGAAGGTTCGAGGGGCCAAATGGCCTACTCCTGCTCCTATTTCTTATGATCTTATGAGCTTATGAGTGTCATCCTCAGGTCACCCTTATCTTCTAGTCATCGTCGGCTATCCCTTAATTTGAGAATGACATCCATTCAGGGTCACGAGTTTCTACCATGGGTCTTCATGTTACTGAACAGGCCAATTCTCAACCAATAGATCTTTAGGTACATGGGGCAGGATGTCCCATGAGGTAGTGGGATCTGGAGTGCAGGGTTTGCTTCCTTTTCCTTCCTTCTCTGCCGCTGCTCTGCCTCATCATTAAGGCTGGCATTAGATACAGATGCAGAACTTTGCCTCAACTCCCAATCCCTCCTGGTGAAAAAGCACATTGCTTATGCTGGGGGTCTTTAGCCTTGAAAGGAAATGATTGAGAGGTGGCCTTACAGAGGAGCGAAAGGAGTAAAGGCCAGAACCTACAAACAGTCAGAAGAGCTTTATGTAATCAACATTTGGAATGGAGTAGCATAAGCAGACACCTTGAGTATATAACAACCCGTTTAGATGACATGATGGAAGGCTGTCAGTTTTTATCTTGGATCAAGGAACTAAGATAAGCTTCCTTTACCTGCATGTATTTTGGGATCTTGGTTGGCAATTCCTCACATTGACTTGACCAGGACAAGAATCCCAAGCATAAAAGGTTGTTGCACGTGAACTCTTTTGATCTATTCCTTCACTTCCTTTTCACTTTTTCCCTCCCACTGTCCCCCTTTCTTTAACCTATGTCTTTCCTTTGTTGTCGTTCTCTTCAATTTTCATCCTTGGTTTGTTAGATCAGAAAAGATGGCTAAGGTGAAATTAAAGAAGCCAAGCTTAACTGTTGAAATCTGAGCACCTTATCCAGAGTTAATGAGGACCCAACAATATCCAAGATGCTTTTTACTTAAGCATAGATATAAGTAGCAGTCAGTACAAAGGCTATCAACTTCTTTAAAACAAAAATAAAGAAAATGTTAAAAGGATAATTACAATCCTTTGATTCTTTCCCTGCTCGCACTGGTAACAATTTCATCATCCCTTAGCTTGTTAGTGACTTCAGGGAAGTCTATATCATGAATGGAATTAACATATAAAAAAAAGCAGCTCATTTTGTTCCATACTGAGTGAGTTCCATGAGCTTCTCTTATAATAAAAGAAACCATTAGCTCCTGTCAAGGAATGGAAGATTAGAGATTATTATTATTGAAATAGGAAAGGAATGATAATGTCAACTCTGACTGCGAAGATATAAAATATTACATCTAATAAATATACTGCCGATCTGGGAGTTGGTAGCTAGTTTTTTTTTTGTAAATGCAAAATAAATAAATAAAATAAAATGCTTTGTGAATGCAATATTATATATATTTTTTTAAAAAGGCATTATCTCCTTTGGAACTAGCTTGCACAATCTTTTGCAACTTTTAACAGCGATTGTTGCTAAAAATGCACAGTGATTTTATTTAATGTGAAAAAAAGTGCAAGAATTACTGAGCTGGGGTAGATGGAAAGTAACCATTCAGTGATAGCCTTGACTGCTCAAACTTTGAATCATGGTACCAGGTTTTAGCTTGGGGATACAGTACTTTCTGGCTGACCACGGGTAGCCAGCGCTAACTGATCCCGCAGGTGCTTTAGACTAATTAGGTCAGATTCACATGGTTGTGTTTTGAGTCCTCTGAACAGGGCATGTCATTCTTAAGCTCATTTGCAACAATCGCTTGGCCATCTCATTGGCTGCGGCTCAGATCTGCACACGCTTCAGAGAATTGCTTGTGACATGGAATGGACCATTCTGTGATTTTGTTAAAAAAAGAGAAGAATCAATTTTGATGTTAATTCATTGTCGTGGTCCCAAAATGAGGTTGCTAACAGATGTCCTTTTGTTGAGAGAGCTGTGTTTTGTTGGAAATATTTAACCCCAGTAGTGTGGGCCTGTGTTAAAGCTTCATCTTTAGCTCTCCCATATGTAAAGCTATGTGCAGCTCATGTTTACCCATGGGGGCTGGTTCCATGATCTGGGGCTCTCACTAGGGAGAGGTCCTGGTGGAGAAGCAGCAGCCATTATCATCTTATTCATTATATGCAGCTTTCTGAGGCGCAATTCCTGTAGGCAATGCTCAACATTGGGAGTGCCAAGCCATGGTCTCCTCCTCAGAGGAACAGCAATTATAACTTGCATTTATATAGCACTTTTAACGTGATAAAGCATTGCAAGGTGCTTTACAAGAACATAAACATAAAAAATTGACACTGAACCACATAAAGTGATATTAGGATAGATGACCAAAAGCTTAGTTAATGAGACAGGTTTTCAGGAGTCTCTTAAAGAAAGAGATAGAAATGGAGAGGCAAAGAGGCTTAGAGAGGAAATTCCTGAGCTTATTGTTGAATTGAAGAATCACAGACCAATGCAATGCTTCTGTAAGAAGGTTTGGAATTTCCTTAGTTCATAGACAGCTGAAGGCAGGGCTGCCAATATCAGCTGTGGCTCAGTTTGTAGTACATTTACCTCTGCCTCTGAAGGTCGTGTGTTCAAGTCCCATTCCAGACACATATGCACACTGTAGTGTTTAATGGTTTGATTTGATTATGTTAGTCAGTTCTCTGATCCTTGTAACTATAAATGATTGCTTAAGCATATGGGTGGAGCTAGAGAGTGAAGAAATCAGAGATCCTTCCAGAAAGATTGAGGGTCCCTGCAGAGTTCATGTGTGTACAAAATCCTGTAAGTTCTGAGATGCTTTAAAGTTTTCCAAATAAACCTACTGGGATTTAGAACGAGATAAATCAGACATAGAAGATATAGAGCAAATTGGCAAATGCATAACACACACTGGTCTGACCCTCCAGTGTAGTACTGAACATGTGCTGCACTATTAGAACTGCTGACTTTCAGATGAGACATTAAACTGAGGACCTGTCTGCCCTCTGAGGTGGCCTTAAAAGATCCCACAGCACAATTTTGAAGAGGAGCGGGTGAGTTATTCCTGGTGCCTTGACCAATATATTCCCCATAATCAACATCACTAAAGCACATTGTCTATCATTACCACAGTGCTGTTTATGGGAACTTGCTGTGCACAAATTGGCTGCCATGTCCTGAGGTAGTGAAAGGTACTGTATAAATGTAAGTCTTTTTTTAATGGTGGTGGAGTGAAAATCAGGGAAATCAGTGACTCATCTCAATGAGAAAGTTGTATAAACCACCTGATTTGCATTTTTCCAACTCATTTCTCTCTTTAGCATGCTGACTCCTGCCCCAACAGATTAGTATTTTCCAACAGTGGTCAATGGATGGCAGCCAGGAGCAGAAATCTTGGCCTATATTTATCTTCACTTGACCAAATGCAGCATATGTTACCACCTTAGCTATTTAAGCACAGACTTTGTATTCAAATCATGCATTTTGTTTGTCTGTTTTGTTCAGGCCAAGGCATTTACATACTGGCTAACAAAAGTAAATCCAAAAGACAAAAGCAAAATACTGCAAATGCTGGAAATCTGAAATAAAAACAGAAAATGCTGCAAATACTCAGCAGGTCTGGCAGCATCTGCTGCGGAGAGAGAAACAGAGTTAATATTTCAGGTCGTTCCCACCAGAACTGAGAAAAGTTAAAAATGTAACAGGCTTTATGTGCGAGGATGGAAAAAGAACAAAGGGGAAGGTCTGTGAAAGGGCGGAAGGTAGGACACATTTATTGACAAAAGAGTTGGTGGAGCAGAGCCAAAGAGAGTGATAATGGGATAAGTAAAGAAACAAATTATGTGTCCAGAAGAGGTGTGATTGGCAGAATAATAAACAGCTGCTGTCCAAAAGCAAAGCGAGGGAAACAAGGTAAAGACTGACATATGCAAAGAAAAGGGAAAAAAAAGGGGGGCAGAGATTGCAGTCTGAAATTGTTGAACTCAATGTTGAGTCCAGAAGGCTGTAAAGTGCCTACTCAAAAGATGAGGTGCTGTTCCTAGAGCTTGGGTTGAGCTTCACTGGAACACTGCAGCAGGCCAAGGACAGAGGTGTCAGCGTGAGAGCAAAGTTGAGAATTAAAATGGTAGGCCACCGGAACCCCGGGCTCAGGCTTGTGGATAGGAAATTCAAGTTCTGTCATTAAAAAACTTCTGTCAGCTGCATTGCTTATTTTGCACAATCAGGAGAGCACCACATTCTATAAACGTGGTGAACAGAATGTGTCACATTCAGCAGTGAAACACAACTGCGACTGTTCTGGTAACATGTCTGGTCAGCCTGACATGCAGAGATGCTTGTCTCATCTTGCCGCTTTCCCCTGACATAACCTTTATTTATTTGGGATAGGTTCGAGAAAAAGTTAATAAGGAGGTATTAAACTGGCCAATTTAAATGAAACATTAGTGAATTAGCATTTACAAAGTGAGAATCAGTAATGATTAATCTACCGTTGTCTCCGTGCGTAACTGTATAAGGCATGGGTTAGACTTGTTCTGGACAGCTGTGTCCAGTGCTGAACACCAGAGCACGGAAAAAGTATCAAAGCCCTTCAGGTGGACAACACAGGGGTCTTCCCAGTTGACCCAACTCTCAAACATTGAAATTATGAGGACAGGTTAAAGAAATTGGGCTAGCTCTTTAGGGTGAACTAATTTTTACTATTAGGAAGATCAAGAAACTTCAAAACTCCAAACGAGTTGTTTACAGTGATGTAGGGTTCAAAATCTTTGGACACAATTTTAAAACAAGGGAATTCAAAGTCAGCACATGGAATTTGGACAGAACTATTTGATGTAAAGAGTAATGTAGTTCATTGGCTGAAAAGTGCTTTGGGAAGTCCTAGAAAACTGCTTTTTTCTTTCATAGGATGTGAGAATCGCTATATAAATGCAGACCTTCTGTCTTTCCTCCTTTTTTCCTTTCACACTTCCTTTCACAAATATATGAAATAAGTTATCAGTGAAGCTGGCCAAAGTGAATAGTTTAAATGAGTTTCAGAGACAATTGGAAAAAAAACCTTAGGTGGGAAAATGGGCTGAAATCAATCAAAAAATCAGAAGAATTTGTACAAATGGGGAGGCATTTTACCATTCTGTTTAAATACCTCACTGGGCTTGTAAATTCTCTGAAAGCATGCCCCAATTTATATTTTTTTAATAACACACATACTTTTAATTACATATTTCTATAAAAACAGAAAATGCTAGAAATACTCAGCAGGTCAGGCAGCATCTGTGGAGAGAGAACCAGAGTTCAATGTTTCATGTCAATGACCTTTCATTACAATGTATCTTTCTTTCCCCTTGACTTTCATCCAGTCTAGTTTCCTTTTAAAAGCATCTATGTTAATTGTCTCAATCACATCCTGCAGTCGTGAGTTCCACGTTCTGTCCACTCTCTGAATAAATGAATTTCTTTTTATTTCCCTGTTGGATTTATTAGGAGCTCTCTTCTATTTATATCCCCTAGGTTTGGATTTTCCTACAAGTGGAAACATTCTCTGTACTACTACCCTGTATAACTCATTCATAATGTTGAAGACCACTATCACTGTTGGGTCTTCTCTTTTCTATAGAAAAAAGTCTAAAACTGTTCAATCTTTCCGGATAGCTGTAATCTCTCAGTTCTGGTACCCTCCTTGTAATTCCGTTGCACTTTTTCCCGTGTGTTAATGACTTTTTTCATAGTATGGAGTCCTCTTAAGTGTGGCCTGACCAGGGTGCTTATATAAATTTAACATAATTTCATTACTTTTGAATTCTAGACCCCTAGAAATAAATCCCACTGCAGAGCATCTTAATTACATTGCTGACATGTAATGCTGTTTTTTATTATTTGCTCACCTGTATCCCAAGATCTCTTTGCTCCCCTGCCCTATTCAGCTTCTTATTTTCTCAGG
This sequence comes from Cetorhinus maximus, assembly GCF_964194155.1. NCBI lineage: Eukaryota > Metazoa > Chordata > Chondrichthyes > Lamniformes > Cetorhinidae > Cetorhinus > Cetorhinus maximus. The sequence goes on from NC_135896.1 coordinate 16,916,068, forward strand.
TGTAAGTGATGTTCAAATGTAAAATTACCAGCTCCATCACTTAATTGGCCTTGATGTTGCTGGGAGCATGGAAAAGCTTTGAACTAAGGGGAGGTGAGGAGAATCCTTTCACACAGTGAGTTGTGATTGGGACTGCAAAGCTGCTGGAAAGAATGGTGGAAGCAGATTCAATAGTAACCTTTGAAAGGGAATCGAATAAATACTGAAAATGAGAAATTTGCAGGACTACGAGAGCAGAGGAGTGGGGCTACTTGGATAGCTCTCTCAAAGAGTCGACTGGCCTCTGTCTGTACTGTGTGATCCTATAACCCAATGCATACGCAAGCTCTCTGTTTAACATCTGGATTAAAGGAGTTATAAAACTGGGAGGGGTTTTCACAGTGCATGATTATTTTTGTTGCAGTTATTTTGTGTGGGCTCTTTGAAGCGATCCGGGATGCTGATCTTTTGCTGTGTGAGATACACACGGGGGTCTGTTTTAAGCTCTGGTACATCGTGCGATGGCACAATCCTGATTCACAATCCTGCAGAGGTTTGGCAAACTTGCTGCATCTCTTTGCAGTTGGAAAGTATAGACTCTGGCACAAAGTATTTGTGTTACATCAAGTCTGCTGGTCTGCACAGCTTTGGGCTATGTTGCCTCGAGGATGAAGAGCTGGATTTTCTTCTGGACTTTGTGAGTTAGGGCAACAGTAGACCTTCACTGGATGGAGTTTGTTGATGGAGGTGTAATAGAGTCATGTTGCATGTTCTTGTGCTTCATGCACATTGAAATTCATTGTATTAGCAACTCTTTTCGATTGACTTTCATTACAGGAAGAGATTCATTTACCATTTGATTTACAACACGAACAGCAACATCAGCCTTAAAAAGACATTTATGAGGCAGGGAGCTGGTTGGGCCAGAAGCCTTTACCATTCAGAGGTTCTGTGTCCTCCAGAACACCAAAAGTAAGACAAATACACCAACCTGTGTTTACCGTAAAAGATAAGAGGAGCTTAGAAAAGCATGTGGAAGGGCAGTTTATTTAGCTCCTTTAGCTGAGGGTCACATTGAGTGATTTATCATTGAGTGGCTAAACACTCATTGACATCGGGGCTTCTGTTACTATGGTTCCAGCTCTTTGACTGATTATAATGGAGCTTCCACTAGAACCAGGGCAAAAGCTTGTTATAACGAGAGATTTGTAATAACGAGGTTGTGCTGCAATCTTTTCTTTCTTATCCCTAGGCTGAGATGTAAATGAGGTATTACAGTGTGATTACATTTTGAGAGAATGTTCAGATTCGAGTCCAAGGGTAGGATAATTCCACCGAAGCCCAGCCAGCATATAAACCATCAAAAGGGGGATACTGTGTCTTTAAAGAGAATGCCAACACATTCGCATATTTAGATAATGTTTGTGGTATTAATGATCTGGGCCTCAGGAACACCTGCTGTTTGTGAGTGTGTATAATGAAGCGATGTAAGGAATGCTTCAGAGGAGACATAGAGACACAGGGACACGAGGCAGCGCACGTCTCTACACTTGTTATTTGAACATGACGAGAGACTGGGAGAAGAAAAGACACTCCTCACAATTCCTGTGGGGATTGAGAGACATTGCCTCTTGAATATTTCACAACGTTTTCCATGTCATATAACAGCTCTGTGCAGCTGTCCCACAGTTCAAAGATATGTTATATTAGGAGTAGGACAGCACACACTGAGTTTATTCTCTCAGCAAAAAAAAAACAATTTACTAGCACTTGTCATATTACCTTTTTCCCTTTCTTCACATCCTATAAGGTCTAACTATGAACCGTTTTCAGCCGATTCTTCAATATATATACTTTAAGGGAACTGGGCTGGTGCAGTGTGCTAGTGAGAGCATTGTCCTCTTGGCCTTTTTGATCTGTGCTTCCATCCATCCCAGTGTGGAGAGTGTTATACTGCACTGTTGACTATAAAAGATTCTGATGTGAAAGAGGTCTAGGAAGTTCCTACCGATTTCCTGGTGAACAGTAATATCTGTCTCAAAGCTGGTATAGAATTGGGCACCAATCTGGCATTCTACTTCAGTCCATGAACATTGCAGAGGTACCAATCTCATAATAGTACACATCGCACAGAGACAGTTTGGAAATTAAAAAGGCTGCATTGGTGCAGTAGGTGTGTTCCGTAACTTGATGTACATTGTCAGAGGCAACATACTTTGCGTCTGACTTGTTTGTCCCAGGTGAAGCAGAGATGGTGGCAGTAGCTGCACCATGAAATTGATGAAGAAATATGAAGTAGGTCCTGCTTAGTCATTAGCAAAGGACTTTTAAAAAATTATTCTTTCACGTGATATGTGGGTCGCTGGCTAGGCCAGCATTCATTGCCCATCCCTAATTGCCCTTGAGAAGGTGGTGTTGAGCTGCCTTCTTGAACCACTGCAGTTAATGTGGTGTAAGTACACCCACAGTGCTGTTAGGGAGTTCCTGCATTTTGACCTAGCGGCAGTGAAAGAACGGCGATAAGAGTTCCAAGTCAGGATGGTTTGTGGCTTGGACAGAACTTGTAAGTGGTGATGGTCCCATGCATCTGCTGCTCTTGTCCTTCGAGGTGCTGGAGGTTGTGGGTTAGTAAGGTGCTGTCAAAGGAGCCATGGTGAGTTGCTGCAGTGCATCATGTTGATGGTACACACTGCTGACACTGTGCGTTGGTGGTGGAGAGAGTGAATGTTGAAGGATGGGGTGCCAATCCAGCAGGATGCTTTGTCTGGATGGTGTCAAGCTTCTTGAGTGTTATTGGAACTGTACTCGTCCAGGCAAGTGGAGAGTATTCCACCACACTCAAGAATGTGCCTTGTAGATGGTGGACAGGCTTTGGGAAGTCAGGAGGTGAGTTACTCGGCGCAGGATTCGCAGCCTCTGACCTGCTCTTGTCGCCACAGTGTTTATATGGCTGGCCCAGTTCAGTTTCTGGTTAATGGTTACCCCCAGGATGTTGAAAGTGGAGGATTCAGTGATTGTAATGCCACTGAGTGTCAAAGGGAGATGGTTAAATTCTCTCTTGTTGGAGATGGTCATTGCCTGGCACTTGTGTGGCATGAATGTTACTTGCCACAAGTCATCCCAAGCCTGAATGTTGTCCAGCTTTTGCTCCATTTGGACATGGACTGCTTCAGTACCTAGGTAGTTGTGACTGTTGCTGAACATTGTGCAATCATCAGCGAACATCTCCACTTCTGACCTTATGATGGAGGGAAGATCATTGAGGAAGCAGCTGCAGCTGTTTGAGTCTAGGACACTGCTGTGAGGAACTCATGCGGTGATGTCCCAGGACTGAGATGACTGGCCTCCAACAACCAGCGCCATTTTCCTTTTGTGCTCTGTATCATTCCAGCCAGTAGAAATCAGTTTCCCCCCTGATTCCCATTGACTTCAGTTTTACTAGAGTTTCTTGATGCCACACTTGATCAAATGCTGCCTTGATGTCAAGGGATACGGATGTGTACGTTGAAAATATCAAAAGAATACATTGAAAAACAGCCTCCACAGCTCTCTGTGGTATACACTTTCAAAGATTCATGACTTTCTGAGAGAAGAAATTTCTCCTCATCTCTGTCTTAAATGGACCACCTGCTTTTCTGAAGCTATGTCCCCTGGTTCTAGATTTTCCCATGAGGGGAAACATTAGGCAGAATCTTGTTGAGGCGTCGGGGGTCTTACCTGTCTGCTGGAAAGTCGGTGAGAGATCCACGCTGCCTCTTTTTGGGAAAGCCCACTGAGCCACAAGCCAACCGGGCAGTGAGAGCCCACTGTTGGGCCTTCCCCTGGAATCAAGACCCCAGGGGCAGAGGTCTCGCCTACTGAGAGCTGCTAGCCAATCAGGGGCCAGTAGCTCCTGTGCACAGCAGCACCACAGCTGAGGCTGTAGCTTCTGCCGGATGGACAGGCACTGGAGCCCCAGGGCTGTGGAGCAACCCAGGCCATAGCTAAGTAATATCGGGGGCGGAGAGGGTGGTGCTCATGGGGTTGGGGGTGGGGGGGGGGCGGGGGTTGAGGGCCAGCAGCAACGGCAGAGGCCCCGCCCTTCCTGATGTTGAACCCCTCGATCAGTCACTGAGTGCCTTTGATCGAGGGACCCCTCCCCCCACCCCTCCCCCCAAGGAGGTGACAAGCTGGCTGCAGAGTTTTAGCTGCCATTCGGCTGCCATGGGATGAGGCCCTTAAGTGGTCATTAATTGGCCGCTTTAACGACCTTACTTGGCAGCTGGGCAGGAAAGTCGACCATGAGCCTTCCTACCCAGAACTTAATTCTGATGAAGGCAGGGAGGCAGTGGGGTCCAGGCAAGCCACCACCCTGCCTAATTTAATGCCCTTCCCAACTCCAAGCTTGTCACCCGAGAGAGCAGAAGTTTCATCCCACCCTCTCAGTATCTACCCTGTCAAGCACCCTCAGAATCTTATAAGTTTGAATAAGATCACCTTATTCCAATGAGTATGGGCCCAACCTTCTCATCCTTTCCTTTTATGACAACGCCTTCATCCCAGGAATAAAACTAATAAACATTCTCTGAACTGCCTCAAATTTAAGCATATTCCTCTTTAAATAAAGATCAACATTCCATTTGCCCCTTTAATTTATGTGCTGTACCTGCAAACTAACATCTTATACACCCTACATCCCTACACACTGTTTAGATATACACTCCAAATACTTACACATTTTTCAGGCACAGGTCTCACACCCCTGCACATTGTACAGACACAGACCCACATCCAGGTCGGACAAATTGATGCAAATTCTGTCGGATACACCTTTATGTTGTGAGAGTAACGAGGCGATTTTTAATTGTAACAGCTCTTTCAACTTCAGGTGAACATAGGGTAACCACAACAATGCAGCATTCTAAGTAAAACCCACAAATGGTAATGCTGTGCTGAAGTCTTTTTTTCCTCTCTTTTTAAATACCTAACCACATAGTAAATCTGAACCTTGAATTACCATGTTGTACAGTTTACTGCCTGATGTTATTATTGCATTCAATCTAACCCTGTGGTCCGACAATCAACTGTGGGGTGGTTTAGGAGTTAAACCAGCACTAATTTTGCCCAGGAGAACATGCTTAACTACTGAATGGTGTGAGGGCATACTGAAACATTGCTTTGATTGTCCGGGGTATGTTTGGTGTTCCCTTGATGTTGCCACGCCACCTGTCATGTCTGAACATGAACAAGCTGAGGACCTCAGAAGCTTATGGGAATAAAATTCTGAAAGAGAGAATAAAGGAGCAGCATTCAGTTCATGTTAAGTCAAGTCAGATAAAAAAATAATGGCTTCTCCCACCACCCCGTGAACTCAGTTGCTTCAGCGGATGCTTGTTGGACTCTATGCTGGAAGGTAAAAAACATTGCAACTTTGACTTAACCTTAGCCAGTTAGGCTGAGGTATAATACAGGATCTGCTTACACCGCAGACAGGAATTGCTGCACTATTCCATTGAAACAGTACAATAATGTCAAAGAAGGCTGCATGTATCCTAACTTGCACCACCTCCCATTCACCCGTCACCTCTGTGCTCACTGACCCTATGCTAGTTCACAGTTCAGCAACACCTTAATTTTAAAATTCTCAAATTGTTTTCAAATTCCGCCAAGGTCTCACACCTCTCAATCACCTCCAGCCCTATGACCCTCTGAGATCTCTGCGCTCCTCCAGTTCTGGTCTCTTGCTCATTCCTAATTTTAATTGCTTGACCTTTGATGGTCATGCCCACAGCTGCCTAGGCCCTAAACTCTGGAATTTCCTCCCGAAACCTCTCCAAGTCTCCGGGCTCTCTCTCTCTCTCTCTCCTCCATGAAGAAGCTTCTTACCTCTTTGTCCAAGCTTTTGGTCATCTGTCCCAATATCTTTATCTGTAGCTCTGAGTCAAATTATGTTTGATAACACTTCTGAGAAGCACCTTGGGACAGTTTATTATATTAAAGGTGCTACATGAATGCAAAGTTGTTGTTGGTGGTGATGGTGGACTTTCAAACATTCATTGGACATTCTTTTAAAGTTTCAAGCAAATTTAATGCTCAGTAGCTTCCCGTGTCCTACGTTGTTAACTTGAACGAACAAGGGGGAGTCTGAGGTGGCAACCCAATCCTCTAGCTCAGACAGCATCTGTAGCATTCAAATCTCCAAACTCTCGTAGATGATGCAATATGACGCCCTCAATTTATGTCCCAGCAACTGAATAGAAACTAGGAAGCGAAAAGCAAAACTTCAAACAATTATGTCACCTGTATTTTGTTGTGTTACGTAGGCTTATAGCTTGAGCTTCCTGATGGCATAAATGTAAAGGTCTGAAAGATCAAAAACATTCTATTAAGACACCAGAACAGCAAAACTGAATAGCCCTGAAATTGGGCTTAGGCATTGTGACGTGCAATTATGCCATGCCTGATCAAAGTAATTCAGACAACACAACATCTTCTCATATGTGTGGTCAAGGTCAGTGAGTGCATATAAATACCAAATCCTACCAACTGCAACACCAGCCTCAGCCACTGCTCAACCCAATACACTCACATCACCCGCCTACCAACAATCTATCAACAGGACTCGACCTCGCATTCTTATATTTCACTTCACTCTTGCACATTTAGCACTGCTGCAAGCATCTCACAGATTGCACACAATGACAGCTATTCACCCATGACAGCCACATCACCCAAACATATTGCACCATACTCACTGAGACACTTCCCTCTCTCTTGCAGGAGTTGGCCCACAGTAGGAACCTGGGAGATGGCACCAACTTGGCACAGGGCTTTGCGTAGAGCTTGGAGCCCATATTTTCCAACACAAAACTGATGGTCATCTCCATCACATACTCATGGACCAAATAATAATACAGCATCTGATGGCTGATGTCTCAGCTTTCTTGCAGCAAAGGCTTCCACCAAGAGTCTGAGTGCTTCATTGGAAACTCAGACTGCTACCATCATTGCTGTGGATACCAGTGCTCAAAGGGGCTTGCAGGACCTTGAAACAGTCGAAGAATCCGCCCTCGAACAGATCTTTTGGGTTGTTGAAGGTGACCCCTGGGGGTGTGACATTGGCTTCATGCAGCAGGAATCTACTGTCCTCTCTCAGGATGATAACATTTGTGGTCCCACCATTGTCACCAGTGCCCTTGCTGTTGCCTGTCAGCCAGCCAGCCCTGACATCTGCCTCCCATGCCGAGATGGTGTAGTCCATAGCCAGGCCTCTAGGCTCAGAGCTGCTCGAGGTCTCCTATGGTGAAAGTCAGCAGTCTTCCACCAGACATGCTGCGGCCACCAGGGTAGAACTATAGGAGCACGAGGATAGGCAAAGGCCCATGGAAGATAGGCACTGGAGAATGCATAAGGATGATTAGTTACATATTGTATATTAATTTAGAAAATGATTTATTTGGTAAACAGAGGACTGGAGTTGAAGTTATTGGAATTGCACTTGAATTAGTTCTTCATGAACGGACTGTGCAGAACATGAATTTCGAGGTTGCAGCCTCTGTCCCACCTTCTCCTCTTCTATCCCCTTCTCTTCCTCCTCCCTGTGCTCCTGCTCCTCAGCTTCTTGTCTGATGGATGGTGCCAAGGGCTGTTTCCTCACAGTAGTCAGGTTGTGTAGCACACAGCAGGCCACAACAATCTTTGGACTCATTCAGTAGAGCACTGCAGGATTCCTCCAGAGCAGTCCGGGCAGGAAATCATTGATTCTACACACCAATGGTCAGCTATATCACATTTCGCCTGGTTGCATGGCTCTCAGTCATACTGTACACTTGTGGGCGGATTGTGCACTGGAGCCATGAGCTATGTGGCAGTGGATAGCCCTTGTCACCCAGTAGCCACCTTTGGTTTGCCATAGTGGCTGGAATACAGCTGGCACAGTGGACTGCTGCAGAATGAAAGCATCACAGTGGCTGCCAGGAAACTGTGCATTGATCTGCATGGCATGCTGTCTATAGTCACACATCAGCTGGATGTTCAGGGATAGGAATCCCTTTTGGTTATTGTACAGGGCAGAGTTGATATGTGGTGCCCACAATGTGCATGGCAGCAATAGAACCCTGCACCACGGGGAATCACGTGAACACAGCAAACTCTTATATTCACTCTACCTGCTTCTCTCCGCAGAAAGAGAAATTCAATGAAGTTTGCTCTTTAAATAGAGAACCTTAGTGACCTCCTTTATGCAACAGTGGAGCGGCAATTGCAAGATTCTGCAAGTACCTCCAGCACTGGCCTGGAAGGAGCCAGGTAGATATAAGTTCATAGCCATGATCACCTCACAACTATTTGCAATAAAATCCCTGTAGATTTCAGTGATGATCTCCTTAGTCAAGGGCAGGCATCTCAAACATTGGTCATCGCTGAACACCTTGGATGAATGTGGCCTCTTGCTGGGAGCCTTTCTCCTCCTCTACCTCGCTCTTCTGGCGAACTGTCCTGCTCTGTAAGGCCTCTGCTTATTCTTCCAGTCATGCTCAATTTGAAGATAAAAGCCTACCAGAGCACCCATGTCTAGGGGGCAGTTAGTTTGTGTAGGAGCTTTGAACCAGTAGAAGGTCCATCAGCACCTCCCCCTGTAGACTTTTGAAACTTCAAGCAGCTATGGAAAGCACTGAAAACTCATAGAGTTGGAGCAAAAGCCAGGAGAACCAGCAAATAACCTGTAAATAGTTGATGATTACTAAATAACATTGGTGGGGATGGGGGAAGGGGCTCCTTCATGCTGATTAACGCATGTTCAGCCGAGCAAGATTAAGAGAAAGCGGAGGCTGGATGGTGAAGCTCCAAAATGGCAATGCTAGTGTCAGATCAGTGTTGCACTGCCTACTCCACATAGTTCAGGTGACTCTGGGTGCCCGCACCATGGACGCCATTTTAGAGCCCTGTCACTCTCAGCACCAAAAGACAGGGTGCTAGTGAACCAAATTTCACTGCTAGGACTCTTGGTCGCCTTATAGTGAGCGTATATCAGAAACTCTGTGCAGATTCCAGTAACTTTTTGTGTTCCTGATTTACATATACTATCAGGCCCATCCAGATATTTAACATCAAAGGCAATAAAAATTATCCCTTTCCGGGTCATTTCAAAGAATGCCTCAAAGGTTTTAGTTATCCCAGTCTGGGGTCATGCTTTATGCTGGGTGCTGCTGTGGACGTAGTGATTGTGGAAGTTACTGAACTGGTTGGTAGGATCTGATAGTGCTGGTCATCAGTCAGCAATCAAAAGGGACTGTTGTGTAAATTTAAAATAAATTGGAAATGTGGGATACTTAGATAACGCATGTGAATTTCCTGTCTCCGTTATTTTACCGAGGGTGCTTTTTTAATTTATTTGTTCATGGGATATGGGCATCGTTGGCTAGGCCAGCATTTATTGCCCATTCCTAATTGCCCTTGAGAAGGTGGAGGTGAGCGACCTTCTTGAATCGCTGCAGTCCATGTGCTGTCGGAACACCCATGGTGCTGTTCGGGAGGGAGCCCCCAGGATTCTGTTTTATATTAAATGGGTTAATGTCTCCACTGAAATTGGGAGGGGTTGAGGTGGGATGGGGAGAGTTTCAGGTTAACAAGAGAAGTGTTTGTCAACTATGAGGCATTGGAGTTACTGAAGAACTCGGATTCTTCATGTGCAGAGCTCTGTATCAGATAGCACAGTGCCCAAGGAGCAAATAAGGGGGAGCTTTGACCTGTGACAGCACTTTTCGCTTGCTTTGCCAAACATCTGTCTTAGGTGATGCATGTGAAAGGTTTTTAAGCTATATGAAGAGTAGCTATGGAAGCATATGCTGCATGGTTGAATTCATGGTATTAACAACAAAAGTACCAAGTTATATCAAATCTTTAACATTTAACCCTGAGATCTCTGCTTTCCTCCAACTCCAGTTGCCTCTTCTGCATCCCCACTTCCTTCACCTCACCGCTGCAAGTCGCAATTTTAGCTGTTTAGGTCCAAACTCTGGAATTCCCTCCCCAAAATGTCTCTGCCTCACCACCTCCCTCAGGTGTAGCTCAGTTGGTAGTACACTCGCCTCTGAGTCAGAAAGTTGTGGGTTTAAGTCCCTCCCCAGTGCGCAAAGTTCTAGGTTGACACTAGGTGGATTGTTGGAGATGCCCTATCAGGCAGACATAAATGATCCCATGGCATTATTTCAAAGAAGAGGAGTGAAGTTATCCTTGGTATCCTGTCCAATATTTATCCCTCAATCAACGTCACAAAAACAGATTGCCTGGTCATCATCACATTGCTGTTTGTGGGAGCTTGCTATGCGCAAATTGGCTGCTGTGTTTCCAACATTATAATTGACTAAATTCAGAAGTGCTTCATTGTAAAGCAATTTGAGACATCTGGTGGTTGTGAAAGGTGCTAAATAAAAAAAATTCTGCTTAAAAGCTAAGTCTGACCAAATGTTTGGTCACCTGTCCTAATGCCTCCATTAATTGGCTCAGTGTCAATTTTTATTGGATTACACTGCTGGGATGATTTACTATGTTAAGGATGTTATACAAATGTACTATATTGTTGTGGTAGAAAAATCTCCCAAGCTGTTTATCATGGGTCAAACAATGGGGGTGGGGGTGGGGGTGGGGGAGGGAGGGGGGCATGAGGGGGCAACCCTATAGGAATACTGGGTTCACAAACTTGAGGTGGGGGTGAGAGCAAATCTAATCCTCAAATGGCAATCAAATTCACCTGCCTTTAATGGGAGAGTCTCATCACTTCTTGCCTGGGTTGCCATACCGAAAGGCCACACAGTAAGGGAACAATCAGAAATGAATTGTTTCTGTGCTTGATTACTGCACTTTCCCAACACTGCCCCTCTCAGTCCCATCCCTTTTCATGCATTTCTTTTTTAAGCCTATTTTCTTTCAGGCATCTCTTCATGACGATCTGACAGGGGAAGGAAGCAGAAGTAACGAGGAAGTGTGAGTTTTGAAGAAGAGGATTGGGAGAGTCAGGCCAAGTTTACAAGGTCACAAGTCAGGTGTGGACAAAGAGGGCACATGACCCACTTGATTTCATGCTACCAGGATGCCAACCCTACCCACTCGCCATTACAGCACCCAACTGTTCCTTAAATGAGCCTAGTGTCCTCACCTCAACCATTTTTCCTCACAGCCCATTCCAACTTCCCGCAGCGCACCTTCTGCCAAGCTGGGTTAGAGTGAAACAGGGAACAGAGGCTGGAGAACTAGATTGGCTACTCATCCAGTTGGTTGCAGACAAGACAGGCGTGTGTGTCATTTGAAGGCAACTAAAAAGACAGAGAATTTTTTTTAAAAAAAGGAATAAAAGGATGGTGGGGGAAATTGAAATAAAATGTCTTGGTTTTTAAAAAAATATATATTGCTCAATGCCCTTCAGCCCAATTCAGAGGGGAGGAATGGAGCCTGGGTTTCCGTCCAAAAGCATCATTGCTTTCACGCATCAATCCATTCAGCCTGAAACCATCTGCAGTTCACTTGGCTGAATCGGGCAGAGTTGAAAGGGGGGGGTGAATGAGGACAAGGGCAAGGCAGCAGCGTTCTGGCCAGGATGCCAGCTCTGCGTCGTCTCGTGCCGTTGGGGTGGCTCTCAAAGTGCCGCTGTTTAATACCAAGATAATTCTACCTCACAACCTAGCAGCATTCTCTGTGGAGAATAGAAGCCTCCAAAGTAAACCTCATCGCTTACTTAGTTCATTTTCACACATTAGGGTCCATTATTTTTGATGCTCGCTGTTAAAAACAACAGCTGAGAAATGAAATTATTTTGCCAGAGATTGCACCAAACTCCCAAGGTAAAAATAACAGAAGAATGAGGAACTCTGAAAAAAAGGACAAATTCAATTTAACTTAATCTCGATATAAACAAATGTTATCCTGCACAAAATAGAACAATCTATTATTTTCTGTAAAACAGCATGAGTTTTAAATTGTGTTAATTTGCTTTTCTGATGGTAACCAACCTTGCAACTTTTCCTCTTACATGTCAGTCCTAATTCACTGCGATTCTGCTCTCAACAGGGAGCTTTCCTCACTGCGAGTGAATATCTCCAATTGGAGTTTTCTGATCAGGATCAATCAGAAATCCAGGGGGCAGGACGCCACTGAATTTCCAAAATGCCCTTTCCCAGTGGACTACCAGTCCATTGTCTAAAGGCAGAAAAATGACCTTTATAATGTCATTTTTTTCCCCCAAACACTTGAATTTCAGCATGTTCCACGTAATGTCAATTTTATATTATATATGCACACCTATTCCCACGCTTACATAAATGCGCATACAGACTCATATATATATACACACACACACACACACGCACACTATATATATATTCAGCAGCAATGAAGGTTTGGTTTGATTTGCAAGCATTTTAAATTATAAAATGCCACAAATTGCAACACTTTATTTTTTTTACAAACTTAGTTCTAAAATATGTATAGAACATTTCACGGTTAATAGACCATCACCATTGATTTTTTTTTTCCCCCCTCAGAAAGAATCAAATGTGTAAGGTGGAAATCTGAAATGAAAATGAATCCCTGCAGGTTTGACAGGGAAGAGGCCACTTAATGTTTGAGGACTTTTGAATTGTGATGAAAAGCCCATGTCGAGTCTGTCCTGATTCTCTCAGTAGCTGACTGACCGGCTGTATTTCCTGTTCTGATTGAAAATGTTAATTTTATGATATTTTATTCCGATACATTCACCGTTGTGTTATAACAAGTAATGGGTCTGCCACGTGGTGTGGTTAATGGCGTGAGCAGCGTGAGAAAGCGTGCTGCATGTAATGAGGGCTGTGGGTAATATTTTCACGGTTTATAGTGTAAAGGAATCGATGAAAAATCAAAGTTTTGAGAAGTGCAAGGCGAAACAAATAAAATCAATCTGTATTAAGGTTTGCTGAAAAAAATGAGGGATTGGGCAGCATAATGGGGCAATTTTACTGCTCTTTTACTGCTGGGGTTTGTATCTAGCCCAGGTTGCTGGGATGAGATTCTACCCTTCCTCCCTGCTGAAAGAGTCCTTCACAGAGGAATGTCAATGCGAATCCTAATGGGAATGGGTGCACAGCTTAAACGATGTGAAATTCAGAATAAACCCAAGGCTTTAAGGAAGGTTGATCTGAGGACTGGACTTGTCTCAATGCTGCTGTCAGGGTGCGATTTTCATATTGCTTGCTCAGGAGTGAGGCGACTGGGCGGGAGATGCCCCCTTGCTTGGAATAGGTTGAGGAATACAGAAGGGTTTGAATAGAAAACAGAGGAAACTTTCCTCAGTTTCAGGGCTTGAGTCGAGGGGAACCTTTCCCTTACCTCAAACCTGATTCGGAAGTGCTTGATGCTGATGGTGAATGCAGACAGTGGAAGCAGTGTTTCCTTCCTCAGTGTTTGGAATGGATATGGAAATTTTCCTAACATTTTAAAAAAGGAAAAGAATACAGTAATGGACAGTGTGCAAGCGATTCCAGAAATGTTCATTCCTTGGAAGGGCGATAGAAGCAGTTTCAAAAATAAATTTTGAAAAAAAAAGGGAATTGGATATATACTTGAAAGGAAGAAATTGGCAGAGCTCTGGGGAAACAGCAGGGGTGTAGGACTAATTGGATAGCTCTTTCAAAGAGCCGGCACATGCACAATGGGCCGAATGGCCTCCTTCTGTGCCTCTGTGATTCATCTTATATATCTTTTTTTTGGTTATATATTCAGCACCGGGAGGAATTGTTGATGCTGATGGATGAATGAAAATCCAAAGTGCATATTTTATAACTCAGAAGCCAGAGATTGAAAAGTAGATCACATTTTCAGTGGAATGGGGTTAAAACAAATTTGAATAGATTTGAGTTTTGATCATTTTGAACTGTAGTCTTGGGGGCAGTGAGAGAGCAGGCAAAGATCAGAAGATTGTGTGATTGAAGCTTCTGAAAAGTCAACAAGCCTCGGTAATTGAAGATTCCATTGCAACAGTGCAGAGGAGATGTTCTAGAAATAATGGCAATATGTTTGTAACGCTAAACCTGACACTTTCTCCATATTTAGAGTGCTAGATCCTAGCTCTGCTTTACATGCTCTCTGGGAGTGCAGGCTCCCTGAGAATATTGCTTTTCAGCATTAGGCACAGCTCATGCATTGCATTATGTTATTAAAAGTAGTTAAAGCCTGCCCAATCTTTCATAATTAATTATAATGCTGCTGTTGTCCATCACCCCATTTGAAAATATTATTATTTTTCAATGGGTTTTTAATTCTAATCTTCATTCCCCTCCTGGAATGTTGGAAGCGCCTGATCTGTAGTAACTTGAGGCATGTTTCTCACCAAAGTTTTATATAGCAACTCCTTCTGTGCACTGTGACATAAGATTGGACGAAAGTCAAGTACCCGTTTGTAAAGTCTACATATGTCGTTCCTTTTACTTTCTCATCTGCTTTTGTTTATGCCTTTGGGAATTACTTGACTCGACCATCCCATTTTCCTTTTTGTTGTGAAATCACTTGAAAAGTTTCACGGTTAAAAATTTGCATCTATCTTGGGTGCTAGCACAAATCAGGCCTTAGCAAATTGGCAGTTTGTTTTACATCCTGCCTGACTTACTTCCCTTTGAAACCAGGCGGGCTGTGAACTGAGGAAGGGGGTGAACTGGGATCCGGGGGTTGGTTGGACCGTAAACCAGGGAAGGGTGTAAACCTGGGAGACGTGTGAACTGTGTGAGGGATGGGCTGTTAACTTGGGAGGGGTGCAAACTCGGTGGGTGGGTGGGTGAGATTGGTTGCAAATCGGGGGTGGGGGGGTGGGGTTGGGGTGGTAATGGGGTGCACACCACAACAGCTGATTCACTAATGCCTCTTTTGCATTATCTCCCAAGACAGATTCTACCACTCCCAGTGGCCTCTTTAAGGAGCTGTGGGGTTTATTAATACCCAATCTAATATTGTAGCCAGATATTTAAAGTAAAAGCAAGCATCTAATTTTAACAAACCTGCGATGAAGCCACAGTTAATGGCGTTTTCATAATCTTAAAGAAATGATGGGGATGCAATGTTTCGAATTCCAACATCACTGGGAACCAGTTTAGGGGAGTTGATTTTCTACTGCGACAACTCTCCCTGTATAATTTCAAACAGCGATCATAAGCTACCAATAAGCACTGATCTGCAGCAAGGATGCAAGCAAAATGCTTACATCTTTTTTACGGAAATGATGCCTCAAGCCTAAAAGAAAAATGTTTAATCAGCCAGTGGATAAATGCCCAGGTGGAATGTAGTAAGTGACACAATTCGGACGGTCCCAGATTTAATTCAGTGTCCATTTCTCTCAGCCAGGGCAATGCCATGGGTACTAGAATTGTTTCCATTGACCTTCGGCTATTCCTATCCTTTAGCATCCTGGCTCGGTGGCTGGTTGAGGACAGGATCTTGCTGGACTGTGGTGCTGCCCACGGTTGAATGCCCAGCTGGTACTCCACTGTCAGTGCCTGCATGTGAGTAACAGCCAGCTGGATAAGCTAACGGATGATCGCTTGGACACAGCGGGCTTGCAAACGCCTGACCTTCCCCTCTCCCCACCCCCACCTTTCAGAAAACAAGGAGAAAAGTGGCAACAAAAGAAAAATGCGTTCAAATTCATTATCACAGTGTCAGCTGTACTTCTTTAAATATTAAAAAGAGCGACCACTTTGAGAATTTGTTCGGCATCTGCTTTAAAGCATGTCCGGGAGGAGAGAGTTAAAGCATTCGCCTTGAGGTACAACTGTTTGGATTTGAATAGTGTAATCCTGTACCTTGACCTTTAAAGGGTTAAGTATCTAGATAATCTTTGCTCCTACATTTGCTTCATCGGGGCTGCACCATTGTCGAGGAAATCAGCCTCCGCCATTTGGCACACAATCCCACGCATAATGAATAAATCATAGCTGAAAACTATGGACATCAACATATGGGGATAATTTGTACTCTGACAGAAGGAGAGGGCCTTAGCTCTGGCTTGAAGGGGAGCCTGTGTATCTTGGAAGATCTCACTAATTATTTCAATTATTTACCTTTAAAAGGGCCTTTCATGCCCCCAGCGTTATGAGAGACAGAGACAGAGACAGAGAGAGAGAGAGAGAGAGAGAGCCCTGAATGGGAATGGGTGGGCAGGACATGTGAGGAGAAGTGGACACCTTTATTGTATATACAAGAATCCAGATGCTACTGGGGCACATTTTGACATTAAAAAAAAGGCCCTTCTGTCTCTCGGAGCAATTATAATTGGAAGAGATGCCGAGATTAGCCCATTAATTGACTGTTTATTGAGTGCAGCTCAGGTTTATTATTTTGGTATCCTCTAGTCAATTAATAATGAAAAAATAGTTCATATTTTTACCATTACAAACCTTTTTTACTATATTGAAAGCACTTATAAACAATCTAGTACCTGTGCGTCGGTTTCTAATGCTAGCTTCCTAGTGTATGCCATGAATTTTTTGCCTGTGATTCTTTTAATGAAAAGCAGATAAAAGTTACTTAGTTCAACAAAGGGCTGAGCTCTCAACAAGGCTTCATGGCAGTATGAAGCGGGTTTGTAAAATTGTGCTCTCTCTCTCTCTCCTTTTCTAAGTTTTCTCTTTTTTTAGCCTGTAGGTGCTAACTGCTTAACAGGCTGTGGTTCCACAGGCACCAAAAGCCCTCAAGTTCCCCTTGACCAAATGACCATCCATCATGCATGAGCCTTTAGATGGGCAGTGTTATTAGAGGTGTTCGACCATGGAGGGCATCGCAGCTGAGCCTTACACTGATCTCAGCCAATGTCCACAACATGTCTACCTTCCAACAGGAGTGAATAACAATCAGGAATAGGAAAACCCTATGGTTTTCCCTCCTGAGTCCAGGGGCATTGAGGTCCACTGTGGCACTAAAGATTGATTTTCAATCTCCACTCTATCGCTTCCTACTTTGTTCAGAGCAGACAAGGGCCTCAGCCCTCCAGAGAAGTTTGCCACCATAGTATTAGGGCATTCAGGACTGAAAGGGTTAATGTGGGACTGGGGAAACAGTACCGCCCACACGATGATGTAAAGGGAGTCACATGCCTAGTAATAGTCTGGTAGTAGTATGAATGGAGATAGCTCATGTCTTGGAGTGAAGAAGCCTACTGTCATGTATATCTGTACATGGTTGTGTTAGATAATAAGTAGTTACTATTCAGACTCTGTAGGCGGAATTTTCCATTCCAGAGACTAAGTGCGATGGCGGGCGGGTTCAGAGTGGGTTTCCTGCTGGCTGGCGGGGTGGGGAAATTGTGCCCGGTTTTACGCATCGACGTGTAGCTCTCTGCATCACATGGCAGGGCGGGCACTGATTCATCCGTCCTACTGTTACCTAATGGGGCTGATGGTCCGAGTGCCATATTTAAATACCACCCAAACGTACATATTCACTGTTTCCAGCCTAGCTGAGCAGGAAACTTCTTGATATGGCTCCACCGAAAATAAAAGCGGCTTCCAGGTTCAGCAATTACTCCCTTGAGGCCCTCATCCATAGAGTCCGCAAGCACTGGGATGTCCCCTACCCAAGGGATGCCTCCAGGAGGCCCACCAGCCTCACCTCACCAGCCTGGGAGGCGGTTGCAAGGGAAGTCAGCTTGCTGGGCACCTGCCCGAGAAACGCCATCCAGTGCAGGAAGAGGATGAATGATCTCATCCACTCTGCCAGGGTAAGTTCAGCTCACTCCAATCTCACACTCTCATCATGGCATCATGCACTTAAAGGGTTGCACAGCTCAAGGATCTCACACAATCAGTGGGGGAGACATCAGCACTGATTGTCTCGTGGGCACTTTAATATCATCAGCATCTCACCTATCAAGCTGCACTAACTCCATCCTCAGCCCTTGCTGGGCAGGGCTCAGCACACACAGGAGGCATGCATGCTTCCCAACCTCTCCTTCATCTCTTCTCCTCACATTCCATCCATGTGTCTTCATGCAGGTCAAGCTCACCCACAATCAGAGGGTCATATCCTAGACAGGAGGAGGGATGGCAGACGTCCAGGAACTATCCCAGTTTGAGGAAGGTGCTGCGGAGTTGGCAGGTGAAGACAAAGATTGCTCCTGTGGGGATGGTGAGATCGGCCTCTCCCAGCAAGCTGGTATGGATAAGCCCTCCGGGAACTGATCACATCCTGACAATCGCAATGAGTGACATGCAATGTTGTATTCCGCCTGCCTATGACATAAATCTATCTTCTCTCCCTTACAGGCATCAGCAGGCCCAGACAGAGCTTCAGACTAAACATAAGCCCCAGGCCACCACAGAAGAGGATGCATCAGATGAAGAACTGTCAACGCATTCACCTGTACCATCCACCGACGCAAAGACACACACCCCGGTGGGTCATAAATCTAGATTAGGCTTGGGGCCACATTCTGGAGAACACCTCACTGACACGTCTACTCAGCAGTCAGAAGCAGTGACAGCCCAGGTCCCTGACACTCGGAGGACCACTAGAGATGAGGCACCCGCTGAGCCTGAGTCAGATGATGAGCCCCTGCAAGCGACCATCTCTAACATGCTGGAGATGCAATGCAGGCAGCGGAAAATCAGGTAGGGTAGTGAGAGGCAGTCAATAGATGAGCTGGTGAGGACTGCATCAAGTCCTTTGACACAGTGTTTATGCTGTTTTTCCGGTTTTCACTTCCCAGAGCGCACGGATACAGGGTTTGCCACTGACCATTCCAAAGATTAGGGCCTGGTGAATCTTAAGAGTTGAAGGTGCAAGTCCGAATTCTGAACTTGCTCTCAATGTTAGTGGTTGTAATGGCCTTTCAGTGCACTGACACTAAGGGACAGAAGGAATGTGGCCGTGTCTGGTTTCCTGCATCTTATTCCTCCTGGAATCTTGTGGCTATCAATGTGGCACGAGCACATCTTCCATGTCGTGCTTCTTCAACAGCATCTTCAAGTGGAGCTGACCCTCATCTCCCATTTCAGCTTCCTGCCCTTCCAGCTCTTCATTGTCCGAGGAGCTCTCAGCCTCCTTCACATCTTCCTCTGGCAAGGGAACCCCTTTTGAAGCACCAGGTTGCGAAGGGCGCAACACACCACGATCATGTGGGACACCCTCTGTGGAGAGTACTGCAGAGCCCTACCTGGGCAGGTCAAACATCAGAAGCACATCGTCAGGATGCCAATGGTCATAGAGTTATAGAGTCATAGAGGTCTACAGCACAGAAAAAGGCCCTTTGAATCTGCGCCAGTCAAACAAGTACCTAACTATTCTAAATCCATTTTCCAGCACTAGGCCCATAGTCTTGTGTGCCATGGTATCGCAAGTGCACATCCAAATACTTCTTAAATGTTATGAGGGTTTCTGCCTCTACCACCCTTTCAGGCAGTGTGTTCCAGATTCCCACCACCCTCTGGGTGACAAAATTCTTCCTCACATCCCCTCTAAACCTCCTGCCCCTTACCTTAAATCTATGCCCCCTGGTTATTGATCCCTCCACCAAGGGGAAAAGTTCCTTCCTGTCTACCCCATCTATACCCCTCATAATTTTATACACCTCAGTCATGTTTCCCCTCAATCCCCTCTGCTCCAGGGAAAATAACCCCAGTCTATCCAATCTGTCCTCATAACTAAAACTGTCCAGCCCAGGCAACATCCTGGTAAATCTCCTCTGCACTCTCTCTAGTGCAATCACATCCTTCCTATAATGTGGATTCCAGAGCTGTTCGATGATGGATTGTGTCGAGCTATGCGCCTCATTGTCGCTCTCCTCTGATGCACTCTGAGGACATGTGGGTGTCATGAGCCATTGTTTGCATGGGTATCCTTATCCTCAAGCACCGAGCCCTGTAATCGCTGAGGCTCTTCACATATGGAGGCACTTGGGAGTGACTCAGGATGTATGAGTCATGGGAATTCCCAGAGCACATGGCACAAGCGTGCATGGTGTGCTTCTGATGATCACACACCAGCTGAACGTTCAGGGAGTGGAACCCTTTCCTGTTAATGAACATCAGGGCTGCTATCATGGAGCTCTCAATGCCACATGTGTGCAATCGATCACACCCTGCAGTCTAGGGAAGCCTGAGATAGCAGCAACTCCCAGAAATCTAGCAGCCTGGCTAGATTCACCCAGTGTGAAGTTCACATCATGATGAATCTTACTGTAGAGGGCTTCTGTCACCTCCTCCTTGATACATTTATGTGCTGAGGACTGTGAGATGCCACATAGGTCCCCTGTAGATCCCTGGAACATTCCGCATGCAAAACAATTGAGTGCAGCAGTGACCTTCAGGGCCACTGACAGGGGATGTCCTCCCAATCCATGGGGCGTTAGATCCTCCTGCAGAATGTAGCTGATATGATCCACCACATCTCTGGGGAAGTGCAGATGTGTGCGGCATTGTCTGTCGCTCATCTCCAGATAGGAAAGTCTTCTTCGGTGGACCCTTGGTCACGTGAGTCCCCTCCATGGGATGGGTCTAACCTTCCCATCCTCTGAGTGTTGCTGGGGTCCCTGGACCATGGACCTGAGGCTGGGCCTCCTCTTGAAGCTGCGCTAGGTGGTGCTGGGCCCTTCTCCTACCCCTCATTGGATCACTGCCATCAAGAAGGCAGCATTGAGAGCAGGCTCCATTATTCAACCTTCCTTCTCCCTGTGGACTGATAGGTGCAACAGATTAATGAACACTGGGCAAATAAAGCAGACCTCCCAATTGGACTCAGAAAGCCAATGTCATGTCATGGAGCTAGTATACTGATTAAGCTCAACTTGCACTTCAGCAATGACTGAATGTCTTTTGGCCCGTCATCCATGCCAACTGGAGAAAGCATGTTTTCATTGATGATCTGGTAGGTATGCAGCAGCTGTGCTTCCTTAAAGGTTGCCTGCATTTTCCATTCTCACATTCCTCTCTGTTAATGCTCAAATGGAGCGACTGTATTGTGAAGCCAATGACTCCTGCAGTCTCTTGTTAAAGTGCACCAAAAGGCAGTGGCTCCAATTGCACCTTCTCAACAAAATCTTCCTCTTTTCTCTCAGCTCTGACTATATTGCAATGTTGTGACTCTAAGCAGTTTGATGGTGCCCCCTAAAAGGGCTCCTTAGTCTAGCCGTGGTCTCCTCCTACATTGCCTCAGACTCCTCCCATGCAGATTCTTTTCCAGTTTCGATTTTAAACTGTGCAATAACTTTGGGGTTTCAAGATGGTGGTGCTGCATTTCTACTTTGGGACCATCTTCGACCTGCCCCCTGTCAGTGTTTGGGTCCCTCCAATCTGCCTGGAACCTCACGATGTGCAGGTAGACCTCCCTCTGGTTATTCTCCAGCCTCCCCAGTAAACCTGGATCCCATTGTCATTGTGGTGGACATTCCAGCCCTCCCCCCGAACCCATCACTGTTGATGTCCTTGTGCCCCATATGGACCTCATTTCTCCCCATTTCAAGGCCGTGTACGGTCACATACAGAGGAAAACCCCTCAAGCAGAGCTCCGAGTACCCGCCTTTTCCCCATTTACAAGCTGAAGGCGCCTCCACTAACCATGACCATCCCATCTTCAGCCCAGTACCAAGCTAGACAACCCCATCACCACCGACTGTAAGGCAATGAACAGGCCCTGCAGACTAAGCTGTGCCTTATCCCAGTCGGGCACACAGGCCTTCCCCTCCCTGGAACAGGACTACGATATCCATGCCCTGCCTAGCCCTGTAGTACGGCCTGCAAAGCCCCAGGACTGCCTTTAATCTCTCACCCAGACTACGAGGTCCACAATGCCCAGGACTGCCTTTAACCTTTCACCCCTACCTCTTGGCCCCAGACCAGGAACTATGACTGTCTTTCAATGAGCTCTCCCATTCCTTCATGACTGATGACAACACAGTCTCCCTTCACCACCCCCCACCAAACCCCACCCCCTGCCCCCACCATGAGTCTCTGTGCAACCCATCCCTCTTTTGCCATATAACAGAACCCCCCCTCTCCTGTTTTGGAGTCTGTGTGCATCCCCTCCCATTCATACACTTTGATTCCCACCCACCCTCTTCTGTGCCTGCGCTCTCGTCTTCCATGTCGAGGCTTCCCCACCCTCGGCCTCCCCTCTGCCTTCCATTGTCCCCCCACTCCAACCATACCCCACGTCTCTGTTATCCTTATCCCCGCCACCACCACCACCACCAACCCCACTCTCCACGAACCCCTGGTTGAAATGTTGGTCTCTGTTTCAGAGTGCAGCCCTCCCTGAGATCTGCGGTACACAATGAGCGCTGTCCTCCCGGAGTCCGGAGGCACCTACCCGTGAGCGGACCAACCCTACACCCTGAGTAGTGTGGCATAACACTGGCATTGCTGAGAAACCGGAACAGCGCTGTTACAGGTGAGCTTTGAATATTGCACTCGCCTCGTAGCCATGAGCGAGGTGAGGGTGGATAGCTGCGCACCACTTCTATCCGGTCGTGATTTAGAGTGATCTCATTTCCAACTGGGGCGGCACGTAATTGGGAGGGGGAACGTGATTCCGGAGCGTAGCATTCCTAGTGAGGATTCATGACACAAATGGCTTCCCTGACATGGATCAGCGGAAAGCGACTCGCCATCAGCTCGCCATTAAATCGGCGAGGGTGAACTATTTCCCTGCCGGCCAGATTCCAACTTTTGGCCTCCCTCCAAAATGTTTGCTCCCGCCCACCACGAGACCTGCCACAGGCTGGAAGGGAAAATTCCACTCTGTGTCTCTGAACCCTCTTCCTCAGGCGACCACAGCAACACACCACAGTCGCCTCTGTTAATGTCTCTTTGTAGTTTGTTGGGCTGGAAGGCAGAACATACTGAAACTCGGAGTCTGACCATTATCCCCAAACACAAAGTATAACATCAATGAAGACATGTGGTTTCATTCACTAAGCCAGGGATCTACCAACACAAATGGGAAAATTGAGCTGAGGACAGTTACTCTCAAGAGGAGAGTCAGGATCGTTTTGATTCTGAGCAATGGTTTGAAATGAGTGATAACAGATCAGTCACCCCACACACATCTCTCCCTGATTTGTATTTCCACTGAACTCACTATTACCCCATTTTGCAAATCAGCCCCAAATGACCTCTAGTCAGTCCGGTGGAACGGTGTGACATTGCAGGTAAACATCCCTCCTCCACTCTCATGGCTTGGCTGGATCTGCTGTTCTTAGGGTGGAATTGTCCCAGGTTTGCACTAAGTGCAGTAGTGCACAGGAGAAAGGGCATTTTACCCACCAGCCGCAATGGCGGCTTTTCACGCTCTATCGCCCCAATCCAGCGTCATAAATTGTGCATTCCCAGGAAACACGCCGTTTCCACGGTGGGCAGACTCTTATTTGCCCGCCACGCTGTCACCTCGCTGCTTCATCACGCTGGACGCCATATTTAAAGTGCAGCCGCACTCACACCTCTCAGTGCTTCCAGCCCAGGACTGCTGCAAATAAGACTTGGCCCTAAAAGGCTAAAAGACTGCAGCCCCCATGTTCAATGATGCATCTCTCGAGCTCCTTTTGGATGAGATGGAGGCTCTCCGTGATGTCCTCTACCCCTGCTCTGGCTGCAGGATGGACAGCAACCGCACTAATCCAGCCTGGGAGGTGGAGGCAGCTGTGGTCAGCGCCAATGCCCTTCAAAAGAGGACAGCCATCCGGTGCCAAAAACAGGATGAATGATCTCCTCTGTTCCGCCAGGGATAAGTCACTCTTCTCATCACTCTCAACTCACACACTCACAAACCCATCACACATCCACAGGGCCCTCACTCACTGCTGGTTCAAGGGACATCACCATTCACTCTCTCACACACACCCTCATCGCCCTCATCCCGTTCATGGGACCACTCACCACCCACACATGCCAGGCATACTTATCACCTGGCCTGGCAGGCGCCCTTCTTACACTCTCTCCATCTCTATTCATGCAGGACAAGCTGGCACACAGCAAAAGGGAGATGTCACAGACTGGTGGAGGAATGCCCGAAATCAAGGTCCTCTTGGATTTTGGAAACAGAGCCATCCAGCTGGCTGGCGAGGATCTGGACCTTTCCTGCGCTGACGGTGAGGTCAGTGTTGCTCTACCAAGTGAGGATCCAGCAGTGCAACGTTCATCAGACAACCATGCTGTGAGTGATGTGTCCTGTTTTACAGGCCACTGCCATGCACTAATTATCTCTCTTTGCTTTTACAGGCACATCTGGGAAACAGCCGACAGAGTCCACAACCCAAGGCCTCCAATCAAGCCCTAAAGAAATCTCTAAAGAGGAATCTGAAGGCACCTTCATTGAAGACCCATTGCAGCGCTCACCCACACCCTCCACCAGTGCAGAGATGCACATCTCGGTAGGAGCTAGCTTTAGAGTAGCCACAATCTGGTGAGCACATCGCACTTTCTGATCCACAGCAGGCGGTGCAGGGACTTCCCAGGTCTCTGGCACTCCACCCCCCCCTCTTAAGCAGTATAAATTCCATCACATTTCTGCTTCTCCTTAGCCCTGAAGAAGAGTCATGTGGGCTTGAAATGTTAACTCGGTTTCTCTCTCCACAGATGCTGTCAGACCTGCTGAGCTTTTGCAGCATTTTCTGTTTTTATTGGAGATGTGAGGGTGTGTGTGAGTGAGTGAGTGGTGATGTCCTTTGAGCTGGCAGTGAGTGAGATGCCAGTGAATGTGTGATGGTTTTGTGAGTGTGTGAGTTTAGAGTGATGAGATGATTGCCTTACCCTGGCGGCACGGATGAGATCATTCATCCGTTTTCTGCATTGCGTGGCTGACCTCTTGTGTGCGGTGTTGGCACTGACCACCTCTGCCAGCGCCTCCCAAGCTGCAGTGGTCAGATTGATGGGCCTCCTGTGGCCAGAATGGGGTAGAGGACATTGCGGCAACCTCCATGGCGCCCAGAAGGCATCCCAGAGATGCATCATTAAATCGTGGGGCTGCAATCTTCCTGGCTTTGGGGCCATGTCTTGACTGGAGCAGCCCTGGGCTGCAAGCATTGAGGAGTGTGCGTGCAGCTGCATTTTAAATATGGTGCCCAGCGTGAGGCAACGGTGAGGTAATGGCATGGTGGGCCAATCGGAGGCCACCTGTCAGCGATTCGGCGTAAAATGACGTTTTTCACGGCTGCTACCGTACTTAATGCAAATATGGGGCCATTCTGCTGGATGATTTTTGTTAGGTAAGGTTATTAAGGGTAGATGGAGTTAAGATATGGATCATCCATGATCCAGTTGAAAAGCTGACCAGGATCAAGAGGACTGAATGGCGTACTCCTGTCCGACACTCCTATATGTGTGATGACTCCTAAGTTGAGCAGAGTGAAGGAGCAGCACATAGGCTAGCACCTTTGGAGCCTAAAAGGAACAAGAAAGCTCAGAGCAGTTTTGACCTTAGTTATATTGATAAAATAGGTACAACGATTACATAGAATTATGCAGAAATTACTGCACAGAAATAAAGCTTTCCATGTTGGTGTCCAACCACCCTTTTGATCACCTGTTATTCTCAAACCTAACATGGTCCCTGCTTCAACCGCTTTGGTAGTCTATTCCACTGCCTCTCAAGTGTCTGTGAAATGGTTTCTGCTTCTCTCTGTCCCAAATCTCTTACTTTTAAT
Organism: Cetorhinus maximus; assembly: GCF_964194155.1. Classification (NCBI taxonomy): domain Eukaryota; kingdom Metazoa; phylum Chordata; class Chondrichthyes; order Lamniformes; family Cetorhinidae; genus Cetorhinus; species Cetorhinus maximus. The sequence goes on from NC_135896.1 coordinate 16,941,671, forward strand.
CTTATGTTTACGTCCCCTCATTCGGGAAGCTTGTCATGGGGAGTGTTTGGAGTCCACTGGTAAGAGCGATCACACCTGAGATTGATAGATTTTTTGTTAGGTAAAGCTATCAAGAGACATGGAGCAAAAGTGGGGAAATGGAGTTGAACTCCAGATCAGCCACGCTCTGATTAAATGGCAGAGCAGGCTCAGGAAGCTGAATATACTCTCCCTGTTACGATAGAAGTTTTCTTGCCTCTTCTCCAGGAGAGCACACGAGTCATGGTGCCAGATGGTGGACTCTCTAAAAAGGATGGTTAGTGGGGAGGGTGTGGTTTTTTAGATCCACTGGGGTCAAGGACAGGTTTTTGATGCTGAACTGCAATAAATTCACAAGCTGAGATTGGCTGTCATGAGTTACAAAGGAGCCATAGGAACAGGAGTAGTCAAACCTGCTCTGCTTTTCAGACATCATGGCTGCTCATTAGCTTAACTCCATCTTCCTGCCTTGGTTTTTATTGACTTAATACCCTTGGCTAGCAAAACTCAATCGATCACAGGTTTAAAATTATTTGAAGCAGCATTACTGCTTTTTCTGGGAGGGATTTCCACACTTCTATCATCCTTTGCATGAAGAAGTGTTTCCTAATTTCTCTTCTGAATAGCCGGGCTCTGACATTAAGGTTTATTCGTCGTGTCCTAGACTCTCTCCATCAGTGGAAAAAAACAATAAATTCCTTTCAAAATCCTAAGGTCCTCAATCAGATGACCCCTTAACCTTTTACTTTCCAGGGAATACAAGCCCACCAGGAGATGTGGCGACATCTTTCACCTCTACCAGTTCTCGCAGCTTTGAAGGGGGTAACAGGCTGTTGCAAGGCTATGTTCTACCATTGCAAATAAAAAAGCACTCCTCATGAACCTCTTGTAGTATTCAATGCTCAACACTTGGGAAGAATCTTATTCCTTTTCGTCTTCTACTCACTTGAGACATGCTTTGCCTCTTTAAAGTCACAAGCACAGAATCACAGAATTGTTAGGGTGGAGAAGGAGGTCATTTGGCCCATTGTGTCTGCACTAGCTCTCCAAATGAGCAACTCACCGAGTTCCAGTCCCCCGCCTTCTCCCTGTAACCCTACACATTCTTGCTTTTCAGATAATAGTCTAATTCCCCTTTGAATGCTTCGATTGAACCTGCTTCCACCACACTCTCAGGCCGTGCATTCCAAACACTAACCACTCACTGCGCAAAAAGGTTTCTCCTCACCTCACTTTTGCTTCTTTTACTAATTACTTCAGATCTGTACCCAGCTTGCTCTCGATCCTTTCATGAGTGGGAACAGTTTCTCCCTACCTACTCTGTCCAGATCCCTCATGATGTTGAATACCTCTATCAAATATATGAAAGGCCTAGGCTGGGATTTTCTGGTCCCACCTGCAGCGGGAATTGTCAAGGGCGTGATGGAAAATTTGTCGGACCAGCCAAAGGCCCGTCGGCCTTGGGCGGGAGTTTCTTGGCCCTGAAGTGGGCCTTGATGAAAAGCAATAGACATTAGCGCAAGATGCCATCTTCAGTCAAATCACAGCCAAGAGACGAGCTGAAAGAAAGGAAAGGAAAGAAACAGGGAATCGAAAATAAATAGCAGGATGAGGAAAAAAAAATAGCACAAGGAAATGAATTGAACGATGACAAGAAGGGCAGAAAAAGGTGAAATGTGAGCAAGCTGAAAATAAAGACGCGATTAACATGAGGGGAGGTATTTTTAACCCCACCACGAATGAGAGGAAATCTATGGGATTGGAGGGCACGCTTGTTTTGTACCCTATCCAATATTAATTCTGTTAACTTCACTCACATTGCACATGATGGGCAGGTTAGGTTAAAATTGCTCCCCTATATAGGACAGGATTTTTGGGCCCCGCTGAGGTCTAAAACTAGGGTTGCCAACTGTGATTAAATGTATTCCTGAAGGTTTCATCGCATGACTTGCCGCCATGCTCCAGCCATTAGTCAACAGCACATCCATCCTTGTGATGTACTGCCTCCCTATGCTAAATGGAAAGCAAAAAGACACACTACCCAATTGGTTAATGCTTGAATGTGAGCCAAATATCTTTTTTTTCCCATTTTCAATATTTTTAGAACTGGTAAAGATAAATGTTCAAAAACAGTGACAAAAAAACCCTATCTTTTTTAATGTCCCAGTTATTTTTCTCCAGGGTTGCTCTCAGAGCTTCAATACCTGGAGACTCCAGGCCAATTCTGGAGGGTTGGCAACCCTGTTAAAAATGGTGGTAGACAGGGTCATTAAATACTGATGCCGCTGGCATGCCGGGTTCCATACTCCATTTCCGGTGTTGGCTATTTTAGAGGAGGCCAGCAAATCAGCTAATTAGGCTTGTTTTGGGGTCTTGTTCAGGACTGTTATAGGAGGTCGACCAGGAACTTGTCGCCATGGCAATTAAGGGGGCGGCACAGTCAAAATCTCAAATAGTGACGGTATACCCCCTCCCCGGGGGCAGGTTCGGGAGCTTGACACAGTCCGTTCCCTGCCCTGAAGAGAATTCAGCCCATAGTGTTGATGCCACTAATCCTGTTCTTGGAGGCAGGGCTCAGACCACAGAAGTAGCTTCAGAGCTCTTACAAGATTCAAACTGAAACCTAAGCCTCTGTCTTTCCCTTTCAGTTGCTGACTGACTTGCCCTGCACTGCCAGCATTCCATGCCCTTTCGAACGACAGCCGAGATTTTCTGCTCCCATTTGTGGCGGGTGTCATAGCAGGCGGGAATGGAGAATATCGGGAGATCACAAAAATCGGTTTCATGTTGTTGTAAAACCAGCTTGCGATTGTCCGCTCTGCCCATCAATGGCGGGCCGCGTTTCCCACCGCTGCACATCTGGAACATAATTTCAATACTTTAGCATCTCATGAAAACCCCTGCCCGCCGGAATCATCCCCCCACGCTGGATCTTGAGCTCACCACACCGACGTGTTTCACAACAGTACATAAACGGCGTGCACCAGGCGACCTGCACTTCACTCGGGACTTCGAGGTTTGTTTGCCTACCTTGCTTCAGGCAGCAATCAGGTCATCAGTGCCAGGCTTCACAGGCAGCACCACATCACTTTTAGGAAGGCTCATGGGCAGGTGTCTATTTACCAGACCAGCGGAAAGGCAGGGGTGGCTTTTCAATGGCTGCAGGGCTAGGACTTGCTTGGGAAAGGGCAGTGTCCCAGGGTGCGTGTGGGAGCACATGTCGATCTGTGCAAGTGGCCTTATGATGGTGAGGGCTGAGGAGGCAGCCTCCAGAGGAGATGAGGCCACATGGAGATGTGAGCGTTTGTGTGAGAGAGTGAGTCTCTAGAGCTGGCAGTGAGTGAGATGCTAGTGAATGTGTGATGGTCTTCTGAGTGTGTGAGTTTAGAGTGATGAGATGGTTGCCTTACCCTGGTGGCACAGGTGAGATCATTCATCTGTTTTCTGCACTGGATGGCCAACCTCTTCTGTGCAGCGTTGGGAATGACCACCACTGCTACCGCTTCCCAAGCTGGAGTGGTGAGATTGCTGGGCCTCCTGCAGCCAAAGTGGGGAGGAGGACATCACAGTGGGCCTCTGAAAGGCATTCCAGTGATGGGTCACTGAGCTTTTCTTGGCTTTCAGGGCCAAGTCTTCACTGGAGCAGCCCTGGGCTGCAAACATTGAGAACTGTGTGCTCGGCTGAAGTTTAGATATGGCACCGGGTGTGAGGAAACGGTGAGGTAACAGCGTGGCGAGCAATTCAGATGCTGCCTGCTAGCAAGATGGCATGGTTCCTGTGCCTGCGTAATTAATGAGACGGGAAGCGGACGATATGGAGCGAAAACCCACCATTGTAGCCAGCGGGAAAATTGTCTTTGTTCACGCCCGCCGCCACACTTAGTGCAATTCAGGGAAGTTGCAGCCTGACAAGTAGGTTTTATTTAGGACACAACAGAAATGCACCTCACTGTCCACTACACTGCTCACATGTTCATTTTCAAATCAAGCAGAACAGCTTAAGAAACCGCATTTTGGACAAATCATAAAGTTCCATTACATTAAAAAAGAGACAATAAATTCAATTGCATTTCAGTGAGAATACCTAGCACTGGGGATGACCTAGTGAGGCCATTCAAGAAATCAGGGGCTTTACCTCAAATCAAAATCAGGTTTCTATGAATAATTCACTAAGTGTCAATGTACAAGTAGATAAGCAAATTCTGTGCTGGGTTTCATGCACAGACAAAATAATTATTGATATTTTCTATTTAGAGCTTTCAATTTAAATTGAATGTGCTTTAATGCCATGTTCCCCATACATTTCTTAACTAAATACATATGGAGCTCTCAGTTAAAATTGCCTCTGAACATCTATGTTTTGTATTTCAAACAGAATTATAAGTTTAAAAAAAAATCACGGTGGGACACTTTGTAAAATTATGTAGATGAAGAAAGCCAGGCGTTTTATCTGTAATCTTGTGACTGATTTGAATATGTGATTCCTCTCTGATGATACATTGGTGAATTACATGATAATTCCCTTCTAAACTTTTGGTGAATATGGAATCGCTCAGACTGAAGTACAGCAGTGTGTTGAATGATATTCTGGGCCCCGAGGGTGGGCTCCGTACCTGGACGTTGGTGGCCTTTGAACTTTTGGGCCCACCTTTGGAACATGACCGATAAGATATCAATTGGGGCTTAGGGCGGGTTTGAGGGCAGGATGTCCAGCCTCCAAGGGTGTTGACCATGGCCCGGAACAAGGTCACAGCCAGTAGTTTAAAGAGCCCCCTGGAGCGGGACAGTGTCAGGGACCCAGCAAATGCAGTATCGCTTCAAACTCCGCAGCATAATTTGTCATTGAGCGGGTTGCAGGTTTCTAAGGTGAGTGCGTTTTATTTTGACTTCTGCTGTCTCCAAACCTTGGCACTGATCAGAGGTGACATTCTTTTTTTAACCAGAACTTTTAACCATTTATTTGCATGGAAGAGTGGTCCAGTTGCTGCATGTTTCCCTCCAGAGATGTCTTCACCTTTGGAGCGAGAGGAAATGCGGGTGAGAAGGGGAAAACCAGCCAGCCCCTAGATTCAATAAGGACTCCCTCAGAGCCCTCCTACATGTAGTCTCTGACCAACATGTGTAGCTGATGCCTACCCCTGGTAAGAGAAGGAAGCTGAGCTAGGCACATGTAGCCTGGGAGGAGGTGGCCAAGGTGGGCAGCAGTATTGGGCTGGTCAGAAGGAAATGGTCTCAATGTCAGAAAAGGCTCAATGGTCTAATGAGTGTGACCAACCTGAGTAAGGCCTCAGCATGTGCAACCTTGTGCCAGTGTGCTATAGAGCACGCTCATGAGTGCAGGAGGAAAGTCAGTTTGGTTGGACATCAAAGACAGCATGATTCAACAAGGACACAGCTGTCTTCGACCATGTCATAATGCATTTAAAGCTTTGGTCCAGTTTTAGGGTGAGTGGTTGGCAGAATGAGCACAGGACTGATGAGCACAGCACCCAGGCTGGCACTGGCATGCACTTAGCTAATAATGGGTAAGCAGCAAGCCATAAAATAGTCGGAAACTGTTAATGAGTGCGCACTTGCACATCTTTTCAGGAGCAGCAAGACCACAATGCTCATTTCCCTCAGATACATTATACTCCACGGTATGACCAGGAACAAAATATAGCACTCAGCAGAATACTCAGCAGCCTCTAACTGATGTGATTTTAAAATGGGTAGTTTGTTCATTCACATAGGCACTCCCAGCAGTAACAGATCTATTAGCTGCTAAGGTGAGGCTCAGGGCTTAGCTGCAGCTTTTAAACCCACCCCAACAAGCTGCCCCTTAAAAAAAAGGGAATCACACGTCGTAAATCTGACTCTAAAGACGTATTATAGCGTTCACACCTTATTTTGGCGGTGAATTAGGTCAGTAATGATCTTAAATACACTATTAATTGACACTTACATAATGTAGGTGGGGCTCTGACTGTTAAGCCCCTCTGCCTGCCGTATTATACAAAACTGGGGTGATGACTTCGGGAACGCTGCCTGACATCATCACACCCGATAATACATCTCCGGATGCAGGGAATGTTCCCGATTTGGGAATGTATTATTCTGCCCAGTGTGAGAGAATGGGATACTTTACCCTGCCTTGCGCCCAACACTTTTATGCATTAGCATTCCTATATCAGGTACAGTGCAGGCCTGATGCAGAGTATTGGACCCCTATACTTTCCCAGCAATGCACCTCAATCCCAATCACAGCCTTCCCATTTCCTTACTCGGTATCTGTGTTGTCCATTTTGATTCTGGAAGTATTTGTTACTTCGAAAAAGTGTGCAACAGTTCCATTTCCAGCATTAGCATCCTTCATCTTAATGAAAACAGGAAGTCACTGGAAGAAAGAATAACAGATAATGGCTGCAAAATTTGTTTCCGTAGTGCTGGTAGTTTTGGTACTATGTAAGCCAGTTAAGGTGAAAATGGGAGGGGGTCCACTCCTAACCGGTTCTGGCTTGGCCATGTTGTAGAGGGCAGTAGCACAGGCATTCAGTGTATGTGCCAGAAGTATACAGAGGGGGCAGATAGTGATGTTGGTCAGCCTGTCATTTTGGACCTTGCTGCTCCTAGTTAACATTCTCTCTTATACACGCAAAACTGAACATTCTTTCAGCTGCATGAAGAACTATACACCCCCAACTAGTACTATTTAAGGGTATCACCATACAACTTGCAAATAAGTTGCTTTTGTCTAATTGCTGCTGCAGAGTTACTGTAAGTACTGGGTTGATGGAGGAGTTCTGAAATGTTGGTTAAGCCAGAAGGGTGTGGTATAGGACTTTTGAAAGGAATTGTGTGTATTTGAAGGTCCTCTTGCTCCCAGTCATGGGGGCTATAGTTGCAGTTCCCCATGGACTGCAGCATCAGGGGAAGCTAGAGTAGGGATGGGGGAGAAAGAAGGAGGAGAACTCTCAGCAACACTTAAAGCCACATTAATTGTAATTACAAGAGAAGGTCAGAGGCAAGGAACTCTGCAGAATGTAACTCACCTCCTGACTCTCCAAAGCCTATCCACCATCTACAAGGCACAAGTCAGGAGTGTGATGGAAAACTCTCCACTTGTCTGGATGAATGCAGCTCCAACAACATTCAAGAAACTCAACACCATCCAGGATAAAGCAATCTGCTTGACTGGCACCCCATCCACCAACTTGGGAATATATTGCTGTTCCTTCACATTTGCTGAGTCAAAATTCTGGAATTCCCTTTCTAACAGCACTGTGTGTTCATCACATGGACTGCGGCAGTTCAAGAGGCTGGTGGCTCACCATCACCTTCTCAAGGGCAATTAGTGATGGGCAATAAATATTGGCCTAGTCAGTGACGTCCACTTCCCATGAATGAATAAATAACAAAAAAGAACAGCAGGCCACACCCACTTAGGGAAGACCTAAGGGAGCACTTCCCCTACCTGCACCTAAGCTAGGAAATGTATCTGAGGCTAGTAAAGATTGATAGGATTTGTCATGTAAGGATGCTTCAGTGACCTTGATTACTCGTGTGATGTTATTACATTTCTTGCAGGACTGCATGCATATCCTTGGCATTGACCACCACAGCCACCTGCCTCTACTGCTTTCTGAACAGCTGCCTGGAGGGCATCCTGGCCCATGAGGGAAGAGGACTGTTGTGTTATAGTACCTTGGGATTATTTACTGTACAAGACAAAAGGCATCAATCACTCAAAGGGGATTGGGTAATACATTGTGGGTTCATTTATTAAGACGAGCGTGAGGAATAATGTATAACTTTAAGTTTAATTAATATTTGTATTTGTGTGTTAAGAAAGGTGGAACATGATTTCAGTTTCATTTAGTTTTTTTGTGAGCTTGGTGCCAGGAAATCTGGAGGGCCTCCTAGAAAAAAGGTCAGGTTTTCTGGATTTGTTTGTATACATGCATTTTTAATGAGGTTTTACAACCCTTGACATGAAGAGCTGGGTTACAAAGGGTTTAGTAGTTTAGTGATTTGGGGAGAAAGCACAAAGTCTAAGTGACAGGGGTCCAGTGAGACACAGAGACATGGGGAAAGACAGAAAAGAAGTTCAGAGTGTTTTTGTCAGAGAGGGAAGTCAAGAGTTCTAAGCTCTCTGATGAGAAATACTGCCAGGCTGCTGGGGGAATTAAGATTAGGGAACTCATGTGTTTGCTCTGAAGTTGAAGTAATCGTAATTTAGAATGCTGCTTAGGTGTCTCGGAGAGATATACCAGCTGGGGAAAAAGCATCTAGTGAATGCTCAGAAATCCGCTGGAAGATAAACGTTTGCAACTTTTTGCAGTCCATGTCCAAACGCAGCAAGACCTGGACAATATCCAGGCTTGGGCTGACAAATGGCAAATAACATTCGTGCCACACAAATGCCAGGCAATGACCATCTCCAACAAGAGAGGATATAACCATCGCCCCTTGACATTCAATGGCATTACCATCAATGAATCCTCCACTATCAACATCCTGGGGGTTACCATTGACCTGAAACTGAACAGGACTAGTCATATAAATAATGTCTCTACAAGAGCAGGTCAGGGGCTAGGAATTGTGCGATGAGTAACTCACCTCCTGACTCCTCAAAGCCCATCCACCATCTACAAGGCACAAGTCAGGGGTGTGATGGAATACACCCCGCTTACCTGGATGAGTGCATTTCCCTCAACACTGAAGAAGCTTGGCACTGTCCAGGAAAAGCAGCCCACAATATTGGCACCACATCCACAAACATTCACTCCCCCTACCACCGACACACAGTAGCAACAGTGTGTAACATCTACAAGATGCACTGTAGGAATTCACCAAGGCTCCTTAGACAGCACCTTCCAAATCCATGACCACTACCATCTAGAAGGACAAGGGCAGCAGATAGATGGGAACACCACCACCTAGAAGTTCCCCTCCAAGTCACCCATCATCCTGACTTGGAAATGTATCGCCGTTCCTTCACTGTCGCTGGGTCAAAATTCTGTAACTCCCTCCCTACCAACACTGTGGGTGTACCTACACTACATGGACTGCAGCAGTTCAAGAAGGCAGCTCACCACCACCTTCTCAAGGGTAATTAGGGATGGGCAATAAATGCTGGCCCAACCAGCGAAGCCCACATCCCATGAATGAATAAAAAGAAAAACTGGGCCAGCCCGAGCAAGAAGCTTTGGTGTTAAGATAATGGTAAATCTTCATTGGGTTTTTGTAGCTGTACAGGTATTTCTGGAATAAAAGGAATAGTGTGAGATTGAATAATTTTCTGGTGTTTGTATTGAGGTCTTTCCAACTTTTTTGTCTGGTGTTATATAGTTCTTTTACCCTTGTTTAATAAATGTTTTATTCTTTATGTTAAAGGTTCATCAGTGAACTTCTGTGAATTTGTTCAGTAACTTTCCACCACAGTTTCAAAAAAAAAATCTATCAAGCTGTGTTTCACCCTGGGATCTGACTTGTCCAGTATTAACATCAGCTGGAAATATAACACTAGGCGCATGAGAACAATTATACATGGATATAAAGCTTGAAGGCATGAGAGCTGTGTGTGTGTGCGCTTCTCAAAGCATAAGTGAGACTAAGACTGGATCATATGACACAGTTACCTCCTAGTGATGTCATGTTGATATCCCTTAAAGGCATATTACAACAAGAAACTCTCTTCTCCAGATAACCAGGGACTCCAGTGCAGCATCTGAAAACTTGGGAACAGTTGAGATCTCACCTGCTGAATTGAATGATTCATGCGGGTATTAAAGATCCTATGGCATATTTTGAAAACAAGCAGGGTGCACTCCTTGTTTGCTCTTCAGAGTTCTTTGCTAGGCAAATGCCACCAAAGGCATCCCAGTGCTGTTTGCGGGATCTTGTGCGCAAGCTGGTTGCCTGACTACCAATCAAATCATTGAATGTGAAGTTCTTTGAGCTTTTGGGAGATGTGATAAGATGCTCAGTAAGTTTCTATGTATTAGATCAGCAACACAGCAATGCAATCGTGTTGGTAACTGTATACCACTCTTTGTTCAGAAACATAGCAAAGTCATTTTACAAAGAATATTATTGTGACAACATTATCCCTATAACGTTAAGTCCTATTGGAACCAAAGGTGGATGAGGCTAACTACATGTTGAAATGACAATCACCTGTCTGAGGTGGACAGACAGACATCTGTTCCTTTAGAGAACCTGAAAGGTACATTATTGATGTTTCTTGTTGAGTCTATTATTTCATTAGTGAAGTCAATGTACAATCTACAAATGGAAATGCGCCCATTGGAAGGCTGGTGAGGTTAGCAAAAAGCCAGACAAAACAAAAATCAATGCACAACATATAAGGAAGGAGAAGCTGCAGGAAATTTTGAAAGCATTCAGAGTCTTTTGACATGACTCAAAGACTTTTAGCCTTGAAATGACATTGTGTAGTATTAAGGGAAATTCAGCCAGGCTCTACTCCAAAATTGAACGCTCACTTGACTCATGGTTGCCTTCATCCTCTGACCTGGGTTCCCACCTACCGAGGGTCTGGGACAACAACCTGGCATTGGTACTATAATGCTTTCATTTGCTATCTTTAATTCCTTTCGTTTGGTGCTTTAACAGACATGCTACAGTGTTTATTTAAGGTGCAGGCAAACACATTTCTTAATGTTCTATGCTAATATTGCTCAGTCAAATTGCTGGTCTTCATTATGCAAAAGTAACTAACATCAATGCCACTTTCTTGCCAAGGCAAGTCAATCCTGTTTAATGAAAACTGCAAACTTATAAAATAATGTCACTCTGAAGGTATAATTACCCAGTTGGCAACTAATTATCAGTTATCGCTATTATTTTTGAACTCTATTGTTCAGAAGCGAAGTGAAAGTTTGAATTAAAAAGATCAAACACAAGTCAAGATACAACGAGCAAAGATGTTGGCAGCCGCGCTACTTTGACATACGACATGAATCAATCACAGTTTCATTTTGCCCAGTTTTTCTCAAGGGTGTTGTTTTCTTCCTTTATTTTTAGGTCCTTCCACACTAGGTGCCATTTACCCCGCCAAGAAAGTGAACTCAGTGCCTTGTTTTTCAGCCTGTGCAGGCGCTGGTCTGGAGGTCAGTGAGAGTGAGTAGGTGGCTGGCCTGTTCGTTGGGACAGATTTTAAAAAAAAAATTTTCCCACCTGCACTGTCGAGCATTGCTTAGGCAACGGGAAGTCAGATGGGAGGAATTGTGATCGAGTCCCACCTGATTTTCCTGCCTCCCTGCATTCTGCCGTTTAACGACACACCAGTAAAGGCGAAAACCCACTCCAATGTTAGGCCTCAGTTGCTGCTTATGCTGGCAATGGGGCTGAGACTGGGCGCTGCCTGGTGAATTATGCATCCAGGTACTGCTGCTGTGTGGCACAGAGAACAGAAATGCCAACTTGCTCAGTCAAGGGGCCTCCATGGTGCCAGGAATCTTGAAGCCACCCGCTCCTTGGCCAATTGCCGAAATAGCCCATCCACCCTGTGCACACAGGAAATAATTAAGCGTACAGGTTGATTTTTTAGATGTTGTAACATCCTGTATTTTAAAATTTTATTTTAGGCCCTCTTACATTATCTGCTCACTTTTAAGCATGGATGCAGAATTGAAATTATTTTGGCAAACATTTCTCTTTGGCATAACAGACACCTTTTAAATGTTGTTGCCATTGATAGTTTACAGGGCCTTTGTTGTTTAAAATTTGCACCAGCCCACACCCCGATTAATGTTAAATGCACTTCTGACTGTGAAACTAGGAATCAATTGTTTTTGTGACCTCATGTTCAGGAGGAAGGCTGTGTAAAGGTCACTTGGTAAATCAAAAGGGCTGCAGAGTGGTTCCTCATCACAGTTGATATAAGGGCCAGATCAATAATGGCATCTATGAAAGATTCCTCAGGCTGGAGGCTTTTTTTTTCTTCCCACCGCAATCTTCTTTTCCCTTTCCCCTCAGTGGAAGGGCAGAGTGCAGACTAATTCTCTCCAGAGATCTTTGAAGGAGTAAAGCTGCAGCTCAGAGCAGCTAGTCAAGAACACTTCGAATGCTGTGTCAGAAGGAGAAATCGACCCTGTCTGTCTGATGTCCTTTCCTCACTCCTGTCTCTGACCCACAACTGAAAGGCAATACAAGATCACAGGCTGCGGCATGCTGATATCGTGCACTTGCTTCATTTAAAGAAGCCTGCGTCAGAGTGAATAAGGACCTTTCTCATTGAAATGATTAGGTTTTTTCAAACCTCATCTTGCCATTTGATATAAAATAGTCAAAATAGTTAGCAATAACATAGTTGCTGCAAGTCAAGTCTGAGGTAACTCACTTTCTGATTTTCTACATCTCTCTTTCCACCCCAGCTGCATGTCACCATGTAGGGAATTGGAGGTTTGAATCCATGTACTAACCCTGCGCAGTGCAATACATGTGAGCAGAGAGGTTTGGAATTAGATCTTTATTGTAACAAGGATGGGACTGCTACTGTACTTATGGAATGCTAATGCCAGGGGCTATTTAACATACGCTGCTTCTCATGGTCTTTCTACTTTTAACTAACCTCCTACCTTTATTTGTCCTCTGCTACCTACTGCTCCTCTCAGTTCTCCTCCTCCACTGCAGATAAGATCACAAAACGCTTGCTATCTAACCATCATGTTGCCTGCACATGTTTAATATTAATGCTTTGCTGAGACCTTCGATGTTCCAGGAAGCAGTGTTGATGACATTTCTTACATACTGCAATGTGACAAAGATTTCCCACTTCTTTCTATTCACCTCTTCCATACAGCTCTGGAAATGACAAGTATTAAGAAGGCAACAGAGACTTATTTTATCGTGCCATGAATACCTGGAGCATTTACGAGGCAGCAAGATAGCTAAGGAGTTCAGGTGACTTCACAGAGTGTGACTGTACACCTCAAGTGGTTACTGTTGTTGCCAGAACTTTGCAACAGCTGTGTTAACCTGGAATATGTGCTCAAGTGCGGCCTGATTAAACTTCTGAACCAGAGGACAGAATGCTACAAAATGAATCATGCTGATGTAACTTAGTCAGGTGGTGTCAGCAGGTAACTTAAGCATGAGGGTCGCAAATCTGAGGCCAATTCTCTTCCTACCCAGGATCCGCAAATTTGAGTAGCGATCACTGCATCAGGAATAAGAAACCTGGCTTATAGTTCCTCTTTCTTTGCCCAGGGATGTGAAGGGTTAGTGCCTCTATGGCTACAATTGGCTGCCAGTGCACCTGCCCATTGAACCTGCTGTGGATCAGCAATACCAGGGACAATTTTCACTGAATGTTTTTTGCTCTAAGGAGGCAAAAAGAGATATGACTAAGATCAGGTCGTAAACTGAAATGCCAGTTTATCCAATGTTTAACACTAGACTTTATTTAAGGAGTTGAAGCCAGTGCTAGAAACAGCCACCTGGGGGCTTGTTAAGCAGCCAATTGTCACTTAAAATGTCTGCTAACTCTCATTAAAGAGGCTACATGGCATTTTGTTGGCTTATGCTTCAGCTAATGCCCTGACCTAACAGCCACCAACTGTTTGGTCTCAAACATGGCGTTACCGTGAATTTCAAGCGTAACGCAAAGGGATGCTTGCCATTTCTTGGTCAATGCTAATGGAGTTGTGAAGAAGACCTCTGGATCAGATATCATAAGGCTTTCTGGTGCAAGACTTCACCAATAGTTGAGCATCATTTATTACTAAGGCTCCGTGAGGACTTCATCTAAAAGGAGCAAGTACTGTGCAACTCCACCTTAACAAGGGAGTGCTCAGTTACGGGCATCTTACTAGGGGCCCCATTTGTCTGGATGAAGAATTGGAGGAGGGCATCATGTCAGGGAGAGCAGCAATCTGCTTCTGCAAGAGAGAGGAGGACGGGAAGGCAAGGAGGGTGAAGTGGCGCCTTTCACTCTGCAGGTACAGGACATTCCTTATTGGAACTGCACCTATTTAGCATCCACTTTCACCCTTTGGCCAAAATAAGCCCTCCTACCTTTAATTATTACCAAAAAAAACCATTCTTAAAACCATCTTCAAAACATGCATGGGGACATGAGGAAAAATCGAGTGTTTTGAATCTGGAGTGCCAGACAGCATGGTGGATACAGGTTCAATTGAGGCGTTAAAGAGGGAATTGGATTGTTATCTGAAAAGTAAGAATGTGCAGGGCTATGGGGAGAAGGTGGGCGAGTGGCACTAGTTAAATTTCCCCTACAGAGAGCTGGTGCAGTCACAATGGGCTAATTGGCCTCCTCCTGTGCTGTAACACTTCTGTGATACTGTGAAAATGGTCACGTAAATGTGTGGCTCAGAATAAGCCTGTTTTAACACCTAAGTTATTTTTCTAGAAAACAACAGAACTACAAACAATCTTTATTCATTTTCTCTAGTGATCTATTTTGCAAGAATTCAAAAGACAACAGCCTTGCTTGATTGGCACCCATCCACAAACATTCACTTCCTCCACCATCGACTCACAGTAGCAGCAGTGTGTACCATCTACAAGATGCACTGCGGGAGCTCATCAAGGTTCCTTAGGCAGCACCTTCCAAACCCACGACCACTACCATCTAGAGGGACAAGGGCAGCAGATACATGTGAACACCTCCACCTGGAAGTTCGTCTCCAAGTCACTCACCATCCTGACTTGGAAAAATATCATTGTTCCTTCACTGTCACTGGGTCAAAGTCCAGGAGCTCCCTCCCTGACAGCACTGTGGGTGTACCTACACCACATGGACTGCAGCGGTTCAATAAGGCAGCTCACCACCTTCTCAAGGGCAATTAGGGGTGGGCAATAAGTGCTGGCCGCATCCCATGAATTAATAAAAAAGTGGGTTATTCGCTTTTTGCCTTTTTAACTAACCAGCATATTTATACAAGTCATTCTGAAGAACAGTTATTTTTGACTCGAAACATTAACTCTGTTTCTCTGTCCACAGATGCTGCCAGACCTGCTGAGCATTTCACAGAATCACAGAATCACAGTGCAGAAGAGGCCCTTTGGCTCATCGAGTCTGCACCGAAATGTGAGAAACACCTGACCTACCTACCTAATCCCATTTACCAGCACTTGGCCCATAGCCTTGAATGTTATGACGTGCCAAGTACTCATCCAGGTACTTTTTAAAGGACGTGAGGCAACCCGCCTCCACCACCCTCCCAGGCAGTGCATTCCAGACCGTCACCAACTTCTGGGTAAAAGAGTTTTTCCTCACATCCCCCCTAAACCTCCTGCCCCTCACCTTGAACTTATGCCCCCTTGTGATTGACCCTTCAACTAAGGAGAACAGCTGCTCCCTATCCACCCTGTCCACACCCCTCATAATCTTGTACACCTCGATCAGGTCACCCCTCAGTCTTCTTTGCTCCAACGAAAACAACCCAAGTCTATCCAACCTCTCTTCATAACTTAAATGTTTCATTCCAGGCAACGTCCTGGTGAATCTCCTCTGCACCCCCTCCAGTGCAAACACATCCTTTCTATAATGTGGCGACCAGAACTGCACACAGTATTCCAACTGTGGCCTCACTAAGGTTCTATACAACTCCAACATGACCTCCCTACTTTTGTAATCTATGTCTCGATTGATAAAGGCAAGTGTCCCATATGCCTTTTTCACCACCCCACTAACATGCCCCTCTGCCTTCAGAGATCTATAGACACGCACGCCAAGGTCCTTTTGTTCCTCAGAACTTCCTAGTGTCATGCCATTCATTGAATACTTCCTTGTCAAATTACTCCTTCCAAAGCATATCACCTCACACTTTTCAGGGTTAAATTCCATCTGCCACTTATCTGACCATGTGACCATCCCGTCTATATCTTCCTGTAGCCCAAGACATTCAACCTCACTGTTAACCACACGGCCAATCTTTGTGTCATCCGCAAACTTACTAATCCTACCCCCCACATAGTCATCTATGTCATTTATATAAATGACAAATAATAGGGGACCGAGCACAGATCCCTGAGTTACGCCACTGGACACTGGCTTCCAGTCACTAAAGCATCCTTCTGTCATCACCCTCTGCCTCCTACAACTAAGCCAATTTTGAATCTACCTTATCAAATTACCCTGTATCCCATGTGCATTTGCCTTCTTTATAAATCTCCCATATGGGACCTTGTCAAAGGCTTTGCTGAAATCCATATAAACATCAGCTGCACTACCTTTATCTACACACCTGGTCACCTCCTCAAAAAATTCAATCAAATTTGTTAGGCATGACCTCCCTCTGACAAAGCCATGCTGACTATCCCTGATCAAACCCCGCCTCTCCAAGTGGAGATAGATTCTCTCCTTCAAAACTTTCTCCAATAGTTTCCCTACCACTGACGTGAGACTCACTGGTCAGTAGTTCCCTGGCTTATCTCTACAGCCCTTATTAAATAGCGGAACCACATTAGCTGTTCTCCAGTCCTCTGGCACCTCCCCCGTGGCCAGAGAGGAATTAAAATTTTGGGTCAGAGCCCCTGCGATCTCCTCCCTAGCCTCCCTCAGCAGACTGGGACATAAATCATCCGGACCTGGAGACTTGTCCACTTTTAAGCCTGCCAACACCTCCAATACCTTGTCACTCCCTATATCAATTTGCTTAAGAATCTCGCAGTCTCTCTCCCCGAGTTCCATACCTTCATTCTCATTCTCTTGGGTGAAGACGGATGTGAAGTATTCATTCAACACTCTAGCAATGTCCTCCGGCTCCACCCATAGATTGCCCCCTTGGTCCCTTATGGGCCTTACTCTTTCCCTGGTTATCCTCTTCCCATTGATATACTTATAGAATATCTTGGGATTTTCCCTGCTTTTACCAGCCAGAGCTTTCTCATATCCCCTCTTTGCTCTCCTAATTGCTTTCTTAAGCTCCACCCTGTACTTTCTGTACTCCACTAATGCCTCTGCTGATTTGCTTCCCTTGTACCTGCTAAAAGCCTCTCTTTACCTTCTCAGCATAACCTGAGTATCTCTGGTCATCCATGGTTCTCTGGGCTTGATACTCCTTCCTATTACACTAGAGGGAACATGTTGAGCCTGTACCATCCCCATTCCCTTTTTGAACACCCCCTACTTTTCCTCTGTAGATTTCCCCACAAGTAACTGTTCTACCTTGGCCAGATCCTGCCTTATTTTACTAAAATCCACTCTCTCCCAATCCAAAACATTTTTTTGCAACTTGTTGATTTTTTTGTCTATAACAAACTTAAACTCTACCATGTTGTGGTCGCTATCGCTAAAATGCTCGCCCATCACCACCTCAGCCACCTGTCCGGCTTCATTCCCCAGAATTAGGTCCAGCAATGCGCCGTCCCTTGTTGGACCCTCTACATATTGACCTATAAAGTTCTACTGTACACATTTCAAGAAATCCACTCCATCCAAGCCCTTAACACTATGTCTATCCCAATTAATGTTGGGAAAATTGAAATCACCTAGTATAATTACCCTATTGTTATTGTTTTTACACACCTCCACAAATTGTGCACATATTTGCTACTCACTTTCCCGCTGACTATCTGGGGGTCTATAATAAACACCTAACAATGTGGCTGCCCCTTTTTTATTCCTAAGCTCTACCCACAAAGCTTCATTTGATGCCCCCTCCAAGATATCATCTCTCCTTACTGCAGTAACAGACTCCTTAACCAATAATGCAATGCCTCCTTCTCTTTTACCCCTTCCCCTGTCTTGCCTGAAGATTCTATATCCCAGAATGTTGAGCTGCCAATCCTGCCTTTCCCTCAACCACGTCTCAGTGATGGCTACTATATCACAATTCCACGTGTCAATCCTCACCCTTAACTCATCCGTTTTACCTGTAATACTCCTGGCATTAAAGTAGAGGCCATCCAGCCTTGCCTTACTCCCTTGAAGCTTAATGCTGTACTCTCTCTGACTTGATTGTTTTACTGTATTATGATGTGTCCCTATTCTACTAACATTCTGTGTCCCCTCCCTCTGCTGAATTAGTTTAAACTCCTCCCAACAGCACTAGCAAACCCGCCCGCAAGGATGTTAGTCCTGCTCTGGTTCAGATGTAGACTGTCCCGCTTGTACAGGTCCCACCTTCCCCAGAAACGGTCCCAGTGATCCAGGAATCTAAAACCCTCCCTCCTGCACCAACTCTTAAGCCACGTATTCATCTGCGCTATTCTCCTATTTCTGTGCTCGCTAGCACGTGGCACTGGGAGTAATCCATAGATTACAACCCGAGAGGTCTTGCTTTTTAGTCTACTGCCTAACTCCCTGAATTCTTGATGCAAGACCTCATCCCTCTTTCTACCTATGTCATTGGTACCAACATGTACCATGACCTCTGCCTTATCACCCTCCCCCTTCAGGATGCCCTGAAGGATTTCCAGCACTTCGTTTTTATTTCAAATTTCTGGCATTTGTGGTATTTTGCTTTTATCTTCATACATGTCTTGATTAAGAAGATGGACTGTCAATAAGAAGATTATTGCATTAAAATTCTCCAAAGTACCAATTTTATGCAACTTGTGATCTGCAAACCCATGCACTCTTTAAAATCAAAGCTATCTTTATTCAACTTTGACATTAAGACAAATATGTCAAGGGAGGAGTATCCTAACAGAAGAACATAAGAAATAGGAGCAGGAGTAGACCACACGGCCCATTGAGTCTGCTCCACCAATCAACAAGATCATGGCTGATCTTGGGGCTTCAACTCAATTTTCCTGTCCGTTCCCTATATCCCTTAATTCCCTAAGTGACCAGCCTTAAATGCATTCAATGATGGAGTATCCACAAACCTCTGGGGTAGAGAATTCCAAAGATTTATAAACCTTTGAGTGAAGAAATTTCTCCTCATCTCAGTCCTAAGTGATCAGCCCCTTATCTTAAGACTGTGGCCCCATGTTTTAGATTCCCTGACCAGCAGGAGTAGTTTCTTAGCATTTGCCCTATCAAGCCCCTTCATAATTTTGTAGGTTTCAATGACATTGCTTCTCATTCTTCTAAACTCCAGAGAATATAAGCCCAATTCATTCACCTTCTCATTACACGACAACCCCATCATCCCAGGGACCAATTTAGTAAACCTTCACTGTACCTCCAATGCAAGTATATCCTTTCTTAAATGTGGAGGCCAAAACTGCACACAGTACTCCAGATGTGGTCACAGCAAAACCCTACACAACTGTAACAAGACTTCTTTATTCTTGTACACCAATCCCCTTGCAATAAAGGCCAACACGCCATTAGCCTTCCTAATTGCTTGTCACACCTGCATATGAACTCTCTGCGTTCCTTGTACCAGCACACCCAAATCTCTTTGAGCACCAAGATCCTTATATACAACCCTAAAGAAAATCCTCACAGATGTATTGCACCGATGACTGTCAGAGATCATCTCCATCTCTGACTTCCAGATAACTGGATGGTGTCAAATTGATTGTCTTTGGAATAAGTGGTTATTCAGCTTGCAATGGTGCACTAACACTGCTTCCTCAGCCGAACACTATAGCTGATATTCTCCAATTTTGAACAGGTGGCCTTGTGACCAGGGCTTAGAGAAAAAACAACTTGAGGGAAACTGCAGCTTCAACACATCCACCTCCGACAGCAGTGTCGGGATTCCACCAGGAGCAAGCTAGGCTCGTTTCAACAAAGAGTTAAATTTCATTGTCCTGTAAATGATGACAAGCAAGGAAAATCTATTCAGTCTAGGAAAGCGCTGACAGGATAAATTAAATCTCATCAAAAACGTGATCTGAAGTGGTACTTGCCTTAATGCAGAGTCTAAAGTGTCATGAAAGAGCCTCTGGATATACTGAAATGAGGCTAAGAGATTAGGGAGACCTGGCCCCAGTAAAAGTTTGGAATTACGAACAAATTCTTTCAGCCATTCCGGAGAAGGAGGCCACCCTATCCTCTGCTCATGTAAGCGTGTAGGAGGAGCCAACATTTCTCAGCATCCAAAAGTAGCAGAGACCTTCGTACTTTGCTAATGAGACCTCACACACCTGAGGAAGTCTTCTGTGCTCCACCACCATAGTGTGTCCAATAAAACCATACAGCCATAACAGGTTTTTCCTTGACTCAGGCAGTGAGACTGTGGCTCCTGGGGAAACAGGGGTGTTTTTTTAAGGTAAGCCACTGAATCACATTGTGAGTTGCCCTCTGTTTTCTCTGTGTCCTTATGGAGAAGTGCTTAGCTTCTACTCAGCACCTCCATCTGATACATTGCCAAGACTAAGAGCTCATGATGCGCGAAATCTTTGGCACAGACCCAGGTCCTACCACTCCATGTTAAAACACGTTGGCATACTGGTGGCACTGTGCCATAACCCATGGCACTGTGCCTCCTTTTTTATTAATTTTAATTTGGTACTTAATCTTTCTTGTAACTTCCAAAATGATGTACGTCTTCTGCCAAAATTCAGCTCCAAGACTAACTGTCAATATCTATTTTAAGTTGAATTAGATAAATTGGCAGATGTATTGGTTAGATTTTAATCTGTAGTGGATTTTAGCTTGTATTTGGTGTTTCAATCTGACACACTAAGGCTGATTGATACTGATGGCAAATTCTAGTTATGGCTTTGCTGGGGCCTGTGACCATTGATTCAGATTGTAAGTATTCCAGGTGACTATATGTCGCCATGCCACCGGTGTTTGCTATAGCTCGAGGTCTTTCATCTTACAGTCAAGTGAACTCACAATGTTGTTGCCTTAAAGGAGCAGCTGTGAGAAAGTTAACTTTGGTTGTGTTTTCATAGAATTACATGAACAAAAGAAAAAGCTTATATTTATATAGCATCATTTGTGACCTTAGGATGTCCCCAAAGTGCTTTACAGTCAATAAAGAACTTTTGTAGTATAGCCAATGTTGTAATGTTGGAAAAATATCGGCCAATTTGCACAGAGAAAGGTCCCGCAAAAAGGAATGTAATAATGGTTAGATAATCTGATTTTTCAGAGATGTTGGCTGAGGGTTAAACATTAGCCAGGCCACCAGGAAGAACTCTCCTGCCCTTCTTCGAAATAGTGCCATGGGGTCTTTCACGTGTAGCGGAGAGGGCTGATGGGTTTATTATCTCGTCCAAAAGACAGCACCTCTGACAGTTCAGCACTCCCTTAGTATTGTAGTGGAGTGTCAGCCTAGATTATGTGCTCAGGTTTCTGGAGTGGGACCTGAGCCCACAACCTTCTGGCTGGCCAGAGTGCTACCACCTGAGCCATAGCTACCACCATACAGGAGGCAAGTCAGCCCATCGTGCTTGTACTGGCTCTTGGAAAGGGCTCTCCAATCAGTCACACTCCCTCTGCTATTTAAGCACCAGTCAAACTGAGATATTTCACTCTTCTATATTAATTGCTTGGTGTTGTTATAGTTTTCTCCAATGAAATATTATAAAGTTGTCAGTGGCATATGCTAAAGATTTAAAGGTGTGGATGTGAATAATTTGTTAATACTCTTGGCAGTAGCTGGATAGGTACCTAGGATTGTTGTATTGGTTTTGCAGAGCAAGAATGTACGTCAGGTTATCTAACAGAGGGTGTAAGTTTTAATTTCTACATCATTACTGAATTCTTTCACAGTGATATATACACAAAGATAAAGATATTAGTATTGATATATTTCTTGTGTATTGTTGGACACGCTGTCGGTAATTTCCTCAGAAGCTCAACACATGAAATTAAGCTTAATATTTAATAATGCATTGTAGGTAAACTGAATCATCACATTTAAATATAGAGGAAGCAATGGGTATAGGCTGGGATTTTCCACTCCCGCCTGGGGCGGGAATCTTGGTGGGCGGGAGTGGGAAATATCGTGAGATGAAAAAGATCAGATTCACGTGGTGGGAAAACAGGGTCCTATGTCAGCTCAGGACTTCAATGGCAGATCACACTTCCCGACTCACAATATCGGGAATACCGTTTGAATACATTTAAATGTCATGAATGCTCATTATAAAGCCTGCTTGCTAGTGTCATCGCCCCACGTTGGATCAAGGGGTTATGTCGGCATCTAATTAGGCTGACGTGTTTCACAACTGGACATAAGCAACGTCCTCCTGGTGACCAGGACTTCGCTGTGACTTCGAGGTTTGGTTGTCTACCTTTCATCACGCAGCACTTGTGGCACCTTGACCCAGCACCAGGCTTTACGGGCAGCACAACATCATTCTCAGGGGGTATCACAGGCAAGGCTCGACCTACCAGACCAGCGGTAAGGCTAGGGTGCTATGCAAGGGGCCGCAGGGTAAGGCCTCCACCGGGAAGGGGCAATAGTGGTCAGAGGTTCGATTCGGAAACATGACATGGAGGTGTTCGGTGGGAAGTTGTCCTCTGGGCCACATTAGGGTAGTTTCTGTTACAAAGGGACATAGTGAGTTGGAGCCAGAATGGAAGGATAGTGGCGTGAAAAAGCGCTTTATTTTACATGGTTGACTTTGCAAAAACTCTCCTTGTCCCGATCCATGGAGGGTGAGGGCATGTCAGTCCAGGGTCAGTACTGCCCAGAATGTTGTGCACAGGTAGCCTTTGTCACACCACGCACCTCAGTCCATGGGGGTTTCTGGCATTATGCTGTGCTGCTGATGGCACACTCACAGTTAAGGGAGGCATCTGCAGCCTATAGATGGGGAAAAGGTTGTGTAGGGGCATTGGAGGTGTAGTAACTGAAGGTATAGCCTCTCCCGCTGTCTATCACGTGATGTTCTCGGAGGCTCTGAGCAATGAGCCTTAAGCGCATGTAATCTGGTGGGGGGAGCGGGGCTTTCTGTCAAGGATCCTGTTCAAGCATGTAGCATCTGAAAAGCTCTCTGTAATAAAGTTTATCTGTTTCTAGTCGAAACCTGTCCAGTACGTCAACTCACTACATTTGCGCGATGGAGGTAAAATATCTCTGACACTGCTCCTCGCCTTGTGAACGTGGCTACATCAGATCTTAAGAAAAGAAAGAAAAGAATATTCACCAGTCATGCCACTCTTCGGCAGAATCGATCCGTACGACGCAACAATGGAAGATGAGCCGGTATGTAGAACGCCTTGGTTTTTATTTCGTAGGGAATGAAATTACCGCGGAGGAGAAGCAGAAAGCCATTTTCTTGAGTGCCTGTGGCAGTGGAACGTACAACCCCACCCGCAGCCTGACGGACCCGAACGCGCCCAATTCTAAGACTTTTAATGAATTAGTGGGCCTCATGAAAATGTACTTCCAGCTGAAGCCATCCGTAATAATACAGATTTAAGTTTACTTCCAGAGTTAGGGCCCCGGGAGAGTCCATCGCAACCTATGTAGCGAAATTGAAGCAGTTGACAGAACACTGTGACTTCGGGGACACACTAAATAATATGTTGTGGGACTGACTAGTTTGTGGAGTTCACAAAGACGCCATTCAGTGTCGTTTACTCACGGAGCTCGACATCGATTTGAAGCGGGCCATTTAAATAGCAGCGGCCAGGGAAAGTGCTGCGAGAGACTTGCAAGTACAACATGGCGCTGTTCTTCATGTGGGGCGGGAACCTACCGCTGGGCGTGGCGCAAAAACCAGAGACACAGCAGCGAAGCGAGAGGTCATGTCCGCTGTTAGAAACACGAAAAGGCCTAGTAGAAACACTTCAGCAGCGACTCTGAGGTTAATCTGTTATAGATGTGGGGGTGACCATGCACCGGACACCTGCAGATTCAAGGCGGCAGAATGCCATTACTGCCACAAGAAAGGTCGCGCAATAAAACAATGCAGGGCGAAGGTGAAACAAGCCATAAAGCAGCAAACCAACATGATTAGATTGAAAAATACAGCAGAACCTGAAGCTGCCGATATCGACGTCTATTCCCTGCACAATATCACAGCGGTAAAAACCGAACATATTACTGTCACAATCCAAGTTAATGGGAAGCCACTAATAGTGGAGGTAGATAAGGGAGCCTCAACCACAGTGATGGGGCAGCACACATTCAAATACCTAAATGAAGGTACCCAGCCACTGAATCTGGAGCAGGCAACTACTAAATTGAAGTTATACACTGGAGAATCTATACAGGCAAAGGGCATTGCCACATTACCTGTGTATTTTAGGCAACAGACAGCTTAGCTTCCAGTGATCATAGTGATGGGAGAAGGACCTAGTCTTCTGGGTCGAGACTGGTTACAAAAAATCAAGCTTGACTGGTCTGAAATACTTCACTTGAGAGCAGGCGGAGTTCCTGAACTGCTAACGAAATCCGGTAGCATATTTTGGGATGAATTAGGGAAGTTAAAAGGCTTGCAAGCAATAATACATAGAACCATAGAACCATAGAACACTACAGCACAGAAAACAAGCCATTCGGCCCTTCTAGTCTGTGCCGAAACATTATTCCACTAGTCCCATTGACCTGCACCTAGTCCATAACCCTCCAGACCTCTCCCATCCATGTATCTATCCAATTTATTCTTAAAACTTGAGCCCACATTTACCACGTCAGATGGTAGCTCGTTCCACACTCTCACCACTCTCTGAGTGAAGAAGTTCCCCCTAATGTTCCCCTAACCTTTCCCCTTTCACCCTAAAGCCATGTCCTCTCGTGTTTATCTCTCCTAATCTAAGTGGAAAGAGCCTACTCGCATTTACTCTGTCTATACCCCTCATAATTTTTGTAAACTTCTATCAAATCTCCCCTTATTCTTCTACGCTCCAAGGAATAAAGTCCTAACCTATTTAATCTTTCCCTGTAACTCAACTCCTTAAGACCCGGCAACATCCTAGTAAATCTTCTCTGCACTCTCTCAATCTTACTGATATCCTTCCAGTAGTTAGGCGACCAGAACTGCACACAATACCCCAAAGTTGGCCTCACCAATGTCTTATACAACCTCACCATAACATCCCAACTCCTATACTCAATACTTTGATTTATGAAGGCCGGTATGCCAAAAGCTTTCTTTACAACCTTGTCTACCTGTGACGCCACTTTCAGGGAATTATGTATCTGGAATCCCAGATCCCTTTGTTCCTCCGCACTCCTCAGTGCCCTACCATTTACTGTATATGTCCTACCTTGGTTTGACCTTCCAAAATGTAACACCTCACACTATGTGGATCTTCAGGCAACACCCCAGTTCTTTAAGGCCAGACCTGTGCCTTATGTGTTAAAGGAGAACATAGATGCAGAAATGTGCTGGTTAGAAAAGCTGGGCATCATCCAACCAGTCTAATTTTCGGAATGGGCAGCACCCATAGTCCCAGTGGTGAAGCCTGACCAACCTAAATGCATTTGTGGGGACTATAAATTGACCGTGAACAAGGCAGACAAACTAGGTAAGTATCCTATCCCGAGGTTAGACAACTTATATGCAAAGCCAGCTGGAGGCAAATCCTATACAAAACTGGACATTAGCCATGCTTACCAACAGTTAGAGCTGGATAGCACATCTAGAGGATACGTAACTATTAACACCCACAAGGTTCTTTATCAATATATTCGACTACCCTTTGGAGTATCATCTGCATGTGCAACCTTCCAAAGGACAATGAAGAGTCTTTTGCAAGGACCTCCCCGAGAAGTAGTATCCTAGATGATGTTCTGATCACTGGGTCAACCGAGACCAAATACTTGGCCAACCTAGAAGAGGTGCTAAGAAGATTTTTGGAAGCCGGTGTACGATTAAAGGAAGATAAATGTACATACAAAGTGCCAGAAGTTACTTACCTGGGTCACGGGGTGGATGCCATGGGTTTACATCTGTTAGAAGAGAAAGTTAGGGCAATCAAAGATGTGCCCTCTCCGTCCAGTGGAACTTAAGTCTTTCCTGAGTATGATCAACTATTACAGCCTCTTCTTGCCAAACTTGTCAACAGTGTTAGCATCATTGATTTGTTGTTAAAAAAGAATCATCGTTGGTCGTGGAATTCACAACAGGAAGAAGTCTTTGTGAAAGGGAAGAAACTATTACATTCACCATGTTTATTGGTATACTACAACCCATCAAAAGAACTAGTATTAGCATGTGATGCTTCTCCTTATGGTGTAGGAGCTGTGCTATTACATAGAATGGAAAATGGATCAGAAAGGCCCACTGGCTAGGTCTCGAGAACCCTCTCCACAGCTGAGAAGGGTTATTCCCAGCTAGAAAAGAAAGGTTTATCGGTGGTAATTGGAGTGAAGAAATTCCACCAGTACCTGCAAGGATGACATTTCACCATTGTGTTAGACCATAAACCATTAATGGGTTTACTCAGTGAGGATAAGGCCATTCCGCCAATAGCATCAGCAAGAATATAACGCTGGGCTTTGATATTATCTGCGTATGACTATACCTTTATGCACCATCCTGGCTTACATATTGCAAATGTGGACGCACTCAGTCATCTCCCATTACCAGATAGCATTGAACATGCTTCAGTGCCACAAGAAGTTGTGCTTGTACAGAATTACTTGGATTCTTCACCTGTTTGTGTGAAGAAAAATTAGAAATTGGATGAACAGAGTTCCAATTTTGTCGAAAGTCAGCAGCAACAGAAGTTGCCTGTTTCAGCTCCACTACCTACGCCTGATCAACCTGGGTTAGGCAACATATTGATTATGACATTCTTAGGTACCATGTTTTTGTTGATCGTAGATGCACATTCTAAATGGATGGATGTGTATGAAGTCAGATCACCAACATCGAGCACAAGTATCAAAAAGCTGCGTCATTGTTTTAGCATACATGGCTTACTGGAAATCATTGTTTCTGATAACGGTAAAGTCTTTCCCAGTACAAAGTTTCAGAGATTCATGAATTTAAATGGAAACAGAAGTATTAAAACAGCCCCATAACATCCCTTGTCAAATGGTTTAGCTGAGAGAGCTGTGTAAACTTTCAAACCTAGAATGAAGAGGCTATCAGCAGGTACTCTAGAAGCTCAACTTTCCCATTTTCTTCTCAGTTATCATCCAATGCTTCATTCAACTATGGGTTCAACACCATCTGCATTATTGATGAAACACCACCTATGTATAAGGTTAAGTCTGGTGTTTCCAAACTTAGAGGAGAAGGTAGAGAGGAATCGGAGTAATCAAAAATTGAATCACGATATTCATAGCACAGCTCGCAGATTCACTGTAGGAGACACAGTATTCATGCGGAATTTTGGAAGCGGACTTTATTTGGATTCCTGGAACCATTGTCTCCAAAACTAGTCCCTTATCTTCCCAGGCAAAAGTAGAAGACAGAATTGTTTGAAAGCACGTGGACCATCTTCGGGATAGAGAAACATTCCAACAACCTACTATTCTGCCTGTGATTAACGTCGAACCATTAATCCCTTAGGTGACAGATCGCCCTAGAATAGACATGCTCAATGTCTCTGTAGAGTTGCCTAACCCTGAACTTCCACTTTCTAATGATGTATCTGGTTCTGCAGTTCCTGATCATGTTGATCCTGTGGAAGAACTTCAACTGGTAGAGCTATGCCGCTCTGACTGAATAAGGAAAGCATCTCAGAGACTTAATCTTTAATCGCTTCAGTTGTATGTATGTATATGTTTTTGGTCATTCAAATGGCTCTGTAAATATGTAAATCCAGGGCTGCAATTTTCCACTTCCCTGTGCAACAATGTGCCCCCAATGCAGACAACATGTGGATCCAGAATTGGGCTCCTCAGTCATCTGAAGTCTTACCAAGCCTGACGGATGTCATCCTTGACTCTGAGGGACCTCCGACTTAGACAAGGTGAAGCAGTTTGACATGGTCTATGTTACCTTGTCTAATACACATGCTGGTATAGAATCAGAATGAGCACTTATGGTCCCACATCAAATTTGTAAGAGATATGTAACTAGCAGAGCCTAGTGAATGCGCATTCCTCTAACTGTCGTGCAAATGAGCTTGAGTGTGATTAAACTCCGGCTTGGATGATGCTTCATGCGCATTTGCTCAGACCCAGAAATGAAAAACAGTTCGGACCAGTACTCTTATTTCCCAGTTTTACTGGTGTTCCATTTTAGGGTATATAAGACCAGTTCGGACCAGTATTCTTATTTCCCAGTTTTTACTGTTTTTTTCCTCCTGGGGTCTCTTCAGCTCCTGCTCCACAGAAGCCTAACGGCAGAACTGCAGTATCAAAACAAACAATGAGATGGATGTTTAACCTTGTGTTATTTATCTGTCTGACTGGCATCTGCACTGGCAGAAACAAATTTAACTTTGAATGGAGATGGAGCTCATGCAGCTTGACTTCAACCTATTAACGAGCAATGTGCTGAAAATAGATACAGCCAAAAAAAAGCGCTGTTTTATGATGGCTTAATGTTTTATAATATGTAACTAATTGCTACAGTAATTGCTGGACTATACTGTTCTGCAAAAAAAGCAAATATAGACAGCTACAGTACATGCATTACATTACTAAATGTGATACAGCTTTTAAAAAGGAGAGGCATAGCTTTTGAAGGCCACACTCCACGTGTTGCTGTACAGCCTGTTAGTTCATCCCTTCGACGAGCACATTCTTCAGTGTTGTTTTTTCAGCTTCGTGGCAGTCAGCCAGCTTCACTGGGCGCCCTGTTGGCCCTTGGACAGGAATACTTAGACAAAACATCGGAAAGCAAGAGGAGCTGAAAGCTTGGCCCGATAGGAGGTCTTGACATGGAAGAAGCATTGTCAGTTTGTTAAAAAAAATGAATTTGCTTGGACTGTATTTATTTCGTTCTTTATTTACTTATAAAACACAATTTTTGCCTTCCCTTGGATCTTTAACTCACCAGTGAATAGCAGGCATGGCAAATCTCCAGGATGGAGTGAATGTGGGCGTTCAGGTCAGACTCAAATCCAAGTCCAATTGTTGAAATCTGGATTGCTCAAATCTGGAATCCGTTAAACAGTACTGACATGCGAGCAGTGTAGATCACCCTCTATCTTCAGGGAGCTGGGATGCATTTGGTCCTTCAGTTTGGCAGGAAACCTTGGCTAAACAGACAGAAAGTCCCCAGACCACCAGGGAATTGGAAACCATTTGGAAAAAAAAACACACTTGGGCACCAACAGAATTGAATGCCATGACCACAAAATTGCCAGTGGGAATCAAGTGTAACAGGCAAATAGCAACAAGCCGGGCAGGGAATTGGACAATGTGGGCATGTGGCTATTAGGTGGCCAGAAAAAAAAAAACAAAATGTATGTTATAGTTGAATAGCCACCAGTCACTATGGAAACTGGACAGACTGGTGCATAGCATACCAGGGAAATCAGGACACGTAGCTTTCAAAGAAATTGAACGGGCACAAAGCCATCAGGTTGCTGGGGAACCAGAGTTCATCTGATCCATGACCTAACCAAGGAATCTGGGCAGTTGCAGAATTCCTAGACTATTAGGGAATCTGGACAGACAATAATACAAAGAGAAATGTTAGGTTAAATAAGAGTTCACTTGACAGTCAGACCTCAGCAGCCCACCGAAAACCTCAAAAACTAACGCTGTTAGCAGATCTCTGGTCTGCTGATGGTGATGCGTGTCCTTAGGATCAATAGATATAAAGATCTTTCTGCTGGGCGTTTGTGAAGCCATTATTAGCATTTTTTGAGCAGACAGACTATCAAATCCAAATTGTCCAAAATTGGCTAAAATTAGGATATTTGGAAATTAATCCAAATTGGATCACTTTGAATTCCAAATCCATTTCAAAGCATTTCCCCTAGCAGAAACCTAGAAACTAAAAAAAGGGTTCCATTCAACTGGCGAACTATGAACCTTTACAGGAACCACTCATCAATTTAATGATGATTACTCAGTAAATTCTCTAACTAGGGAACTTCTAGCCAGATGTATAGCTATTTATTGCTCACTTGTACAAGACACTGGTCAGCTCCTTGTGCGATGTCCTTTCCAGCGCGTTTTTTTCCTGTACGTGAATGTCAGTACCCACAGCTGTGCTTTATAAGGTAACATTCAGTTCATAGAAAACACTGTCACGTAATGGTCTCTTGACTCCATGCATCTCCTTTGTAAAATCTTCTGTTCAGTGCATCAAGCGTTTCCTTGAGCGATGCACAGTTCAGGCAATGCAAACTGTCTATTTCATTGTTTAATCCAGAGTTTAATGTATTCTCTGCAACATCGATACACGGACACACCCACATACAAAGCACACACTAGCGGATGCCCGGTGACATTGCTCACAATGAGTGGGGGAAATAACTGCAGTGGGGCACCATACTGCAAAACACACAAAGAATTCCTTGGGATTCTGACTTGCTACGACTAACTGGGACAAGTTTTCTGAGCCCAGTCCAGCAGGATTATACCTAATTCAACCAAAGCATACGCTGGAATGCCACAGGTGCTTTTCTCATGCAGGCGTACTGGAGTTTGAAAATATTATGACCATCAAGTGAACCATTTTCCTATTACATGGATATAGAAGTGTGATTTAGGGTCAAATTGTATGGTTGTGTCTATTCCTCTGTGAAAACTAAAGCAATGCTGTTGATTATTACTGAATAGCCCTTTACTAATTTTTATCCCATAGTCTGTTTTGATAGTCAAGGATATATTGTAAGAGGTAGGTGACATGTACCCAGTTAGAGACAGTCACTTAGTTAATTAGCAGTACAAGGATGTGGAGGCTGGTGAAGGTTAACAGTACTAGGGGGACCTGTGCTTTAGTAATGGGATAGATCCTGGGTTTGGTAGAACTGGAGTGAAGGTCCACATCGGCGGTTGGAGTACCTCAGCTTAGGATTGTCGAGAAATTTCTAGCATTTTCCAGCTCTGAGAGTTTACTAGCACTGGGGAATGGGGTCCTGGGGGTTAGGTAGCTCTGAGTTTGGCAGCACAGCCTGTATTTATGCTCTATTCCTTTCTCCCTTATGTACTTATCCAGCTTCTCCATAAATGCATCTATACTATTCACCTCAAAGATTTCATGTGGAAATGAATTTAACATGTTTCAGCATTTCCCCAGTCAATCATAAGGGGGCTACAAATAGAAAGTTTGAGATGGAAATAGAAATGTGGGCCTGGGTCTTCTGAGCTGCAGCAATGATCGTCGGTTTGGAAACTCCACCGACACGATGCTGCTGCATGTTTCCACTGGGACCTTCGAGTCTGACTTTCCCAGAAATGAGCAGCCTCAGGGAACTTCACACTCAAGGAGTAGAGTTGGGGAAAGGCAGGACATGGACCCTTTTTATGGCACTAATTTCCATATGGTAAGTTTAAAGGCCCAGTTTGAATGTTTGTCAATGAATGCTAATGGATGGGTAATGAGTGAATGGATAGGTAGTTGAGGTAGGTAAGTGGGTGAGTTGGTAGGTGGGAGAGGTGGCAGATGGGTGAGATAGTTAGTGGATGAGCTGGTAGGTGGGTGAGGTGGTAGGTGGGTGAGGTGGTAGGTTGGTGAGGTGGTAGATAGGTGAGGTGGTAGGTGGGTGAGGTGGTAGGTGGGTGAAGTGGAGGGTGGGTGAGGTGGTAGGTTGGTGAGGTGGTAGATGGGTGAGGTGGTAGGTGGGTGAGCTGGTTAGTGGGTGAGCTGGCAGGTAGGTGAGGTGGTAGTCGGGTCTGGGGGGTAGTTGGGTGATTAAGAGTGTAGTTGGGTCGGACTGGGGAGTTTTCAGGTCGGGTTAGTGGGGTCAGATTGAGAGGGTAATCGGGGGTCAGGGGAGAGTCAATGGGAGAGACTCGGGGTGGGGTCAGATGTGTAGTTACCCAGATGTTAGACTAGGTTTTAATCTGTTTAACATTTCCTGGGTAACTACCCAGGCAAGTAAGTCAGAACTGTTTGACGTCTCCAACTCAAACTCAGAGTCAGAGAAACGTTTGCGGACGGTCCCTGGGACAGGGGAATTTCCTTTTGGAAGTCCCAGGAAATTCCCATGTAAGTCCATATGTCAGGACTACCACAGGGTCCTGACACGCATTTTCAGTCGTACATCCGGTCTCAGACAACCCGGAGACTGGAAGATTTGGGTTGAGCTATCCCAGCCATGGGAATGTTAATTATGGGGGTTCTGAAGCTTTCTTTCGAGGTGCAGATCTCAATGTGAAATGTCCATCAAAATGTTTGGTTTTTGGCCCCTTACCACAGGGGGCAGATTGGGTCTGTAAATATAGTTTTCCCAGAGTGGTCCTGGGATGCCACCTTTAGATCTGCAAACCTCCTGCCAATGCCCTGAGGTTTAGGGGTGGAGGTGCAGTGCCAGGCTGTAATGACTTGAGGTACTGGACAGGTTTCAACAAGAAACAGATAAACTTTATTAAAGAGAGCTTTTCAGATGCTATATGCTTGAACAGGATCCTCGCCAGGAAGCCCCACCCCCAGATTATCCGCGCTTAGGGTTCATTGGTTGGAGTATCCAAAAACATCATGTGACCCCTCATAAACAGTAGGAGAGGCTATACATTCAGTTACTACATTTCCTCTCCCTTTAATTTTTTTTACAGTTTCTATTTTCAGAGAACATTTGAATATCCAACAATATATACACATATATACAACTCAGGTGATTAAAGATTAAGCTTCTGAAGTGCTTTCCTTATTTAGTTAGAGCAGCATAGCTCTACCACTTGAAGTTCTTCCACAGGATCGCCATGATCAGGAACTGCAGCACCAGATATATCATTAGACAGTGGCAGTTCAAAGTTAGGCAACTCTACAGAGACATGGGACATGTCTATTCTGTCACCTCAGGGATTAATGGTTCGACATTAATCACAGGCAGAATAGTAGGTTGTTGGAATGTCTCTAACCTGAAGATGGTCCATGTGCTTTTGAACAATTTTGTCTTCCACTTCGACCTGGAAGACTAAGGGAACAGTTCCTGAGACAATGGTTCCAGGAACCCAACAAGGTCCACGTGCAAAATTCCACATGAATACTGTGTCTCCTACAGTGAATCTGCAGGTTTTGCTATGAATATCATGATTCAATTTTTCATGACTCCGATTCCCCTCTACCTTTCCCTCTAAGTTTGGAAACACCAGACTTAACCTTGTACATAGGCGGTGTTTCAGCAATAATTCAGAGGGCATTGAACCCACAGTTGAATGAGGCGTTGTACAATAACTTAGAAGAAAATGGGAGGTCAAGTTTCTAGAGCACCTTCTGATAACCTCTGCATTCCAGATTTGAAAATTTGGACCATTTGATGAGCGATGTAATGGGGCTGTTTTATTATGTCTGATTCTACTTAAATTGATGAATCTCTGAAACTCTGTGCTGGTAAAGACTGAACCATTATCAAAAAAGATGATTTTTGACAGGCTATATATGCTAAAACAATGACGCAGCTTTTGGATAGTTGTGCTCGATGTTGGCGATCTGACTTCATACACATCCATCCATTTAGAATGCGCATCTACGATCAATAAAAACATGGTACCTAAGAATGGCCCTACATAATCAATATGTAGTCTAACCCAGGGTCAACCAGGCCAGGAGCTGAAACAGACAACTTCTGTTTGTTGCTGACAATGGAGACAGTGCTTGACCATACTTTCAATGTCACTGTCAATGCCTGCCCACCAGACATAACCTCACACCAGCATTTTCATCTTTGATATGCCTGGATGTGCACTGTGAAGTTCTGTCAAGAGCGGTTCTCTTCCTTGCGAAGGAACGACAACTCTTGATCCCCACAACAAGATTCCACCTTGACGACTTAACTCTGTTTTTTGGTAATGGAATGGTCTCATCTCTTCAGACACTGGTAAATTTGACCACCCTTGCAATACAATGTCTCTGACTTTTGACAAAATTGGATCTCTGTTCACCCAATTTCTAATTTGCTTTGCACACACAGATGAAGAATGCAAGAAATACAGTACAAGCACAACTTCTTGAGGCACTGGAGCATGTACAATACAGTTTGGTAACGGGAGATGACTGAGTGCATCCACATTTGCAATATGTAGGCCAAGACGGTGCATAAAGGCATAATCATACGCGGATAATATCAGAGCCCAATGTTGTATTCTTGCTGATGCTAATGGCAGAATGGCCTTATCCTCATTGAATAAACCCATTAATGGTTTATGGTCCGACACAGTGGTGAAATGTTGTCCATGCATGTACTGGTGGAATTTCCTCATAGCGACTCTATGTATTACTCCCCTTCATACAAATCCACTGAAACCCAATCCCCCATCACCACACCCCCACTACAATGCTCTGTTCCTCATAGCTAGGCACTGACTTGTATGCCCCCATTAATAAAGGCTAGGGTACTGTATGCTTTGTTAACTACTCTGTCAACCTGATCTGCCACCTTCAATGACTTATGCACATATACACCAAGGTCTATCTGCTCCTGCACCCCATTTAAAACTGTACCCTTTATTTTATATTGTCTCTCTGTCTTCTTCCGACCAAAATGAAGCTCTTCACATTTCTCTTTAGTGAATTGCATCTGCCACTTGTCCACCCATTTCAAAAACTTGTCTATGTCATTTTGAAGTTCTACACTATCCTCCTCACAGTTCATAATGCTTCCAAGTTCCGTATCATCCACATAAACAAGGAAGTTATGTTAAACTTGTACAAAACACTGGTTCAGCCTCAAATAGAGTATTACATCCAGTTCTGGGCTCCACGCTTTAAGAAAGATGTGAAGGCATTGGAGAGAGTGCAGAAAAGATTCAAGAGAATGATTCCAGGGATGAGGAACTTCAGTTACGAAGATAGATTGGAGAAGTTGGGATTGTTTTCCTTAGAGAAGACAAGGTTGAGAGGAGATTTGATAGAGGTATTCAAATTATGAAGGGTCTGTCAGAGTAGATAGAGAGAAACTGTCCCCGCTGGTGGGTTGATCGAGAACAAGA
Source organism: Cetorhinus maximus (assembly GCF_964194155.1). NCBI lineage: Eukaryota > Metazoa > Chordata > Chondrichthyes > Lamniformes > Cetorhinidae > Cetorhinus > Cetorhinus maximus. The sequence goes on from NC_135896.1 coordinate 16,976,473, forward strand.
GGACACAGTTTTAAGGTAATTGACAAAACAAGCATTGAAGCTACGAGGAGAAACATTTTCATGCAGCGAGTGGTTGAGATCTGGAATGCGCTGCCGGAGAATATGGTGGAGGTAGGTTCAACCAAGGGGGAATTGGATTATTATCTGAAAAGGAAGAATGTGCAGGGTTATGGGGAGTCAGGGAAAAGGCACCAGGTGAATTGCTTATTCGGAGAGCTGGTGCAGATAGCCTCCTTCTGTGATGTAACAATTCTCTTGTGATTCCAATTCTCCCCTCGCACACGGCTCACCAGCAGCCTCCACCACTCTCCTCAGTCTATGCTGCCCCTTGGCTCAGAAAGAGACCACGCCAACCATTCGCAGCTGTGCTCCAGGCCACACACAAACAATGGGAAATTATATGGTGCATTTTCTGTCCTAATTTTCCTCATTCCCTCTGCATGACAGCTTTCCTGCATGGACGGAGCCAGCAAGTGGGGAGGTCTAAGGACAAGGAAATATGCTTTAGCTTTGAGCTGCTCTGTGTTCGACTGACAGGCAGTTCAATTTGTAGCTGAGTGAGATGGCACATGTCATCTCCCAGTCCCTTCTCTTAATACTGCGTTTATGCTATAATCAGCACCCAGCAGTCAGTTCCAGACAGGTGGACTGAGTAGAGCTGCTCTGTTCAAACTATTTGGCAGTTTCTTGCCCATCATTTGAAACTGATATTTGTTAGCTGTATATGGCAAATGATGAATGAATATGGAATATGTGTATGTGAAAATTTATTTTAATGAATATTAGGATACAGGTGAAAAGAGGCAGGGCATAGCTAGGATGTGATAAGCAGTGATTGTATGGTGTGGAGGGGAGAGGAATCATAGGGGGGTCATTCAGCCCAATGCTCCTGCATTGTTGGTAGTTTCTCAACTAGGCGCTATCTATCATGAGGCATTTTTCTTGCCCTTTCCGAGGACCCTTTTACATTCCTCATTTTCTAATACTTCCCAACTCTCTCTTAAATCTGCCACTTGTGTTCAAGTGTCCCCTGTTCAAATAACCTCCAATGTACGTGCCTCTGTTGAACAGGCTGAAAATGGCATCATACCCCATTTATGTTGGTGTCGCCATCTTGGGTAGAGTCCTGAGTTGGGAGTCCAGAGTACCCATGCCACCTGTAATATGCAACTCAAGATCTTGCAAGGTATGTAGGGCCTGGGTTATAACAACAGGGGTGCAAATGGGTAGAGCTTGCACGGTGTTCACTTTGCTGATTTACATTAAGCAACCGAACCACTAGAGGCTGATCAGAAGACTTCCAGTGTTGTATTGTCTTAGTTTTGATTTTATTGACGGCCAGGAGGAGCAATAGCTGTTCAAGGTCCTCACACCTGTGACTGGTTGAGTTCTGGAACAACAGTGGGAAGTGGAGACTCCAGTGATTGATGATACCAAGTCTGCTCGGTGATGGAATAGATATGTGCCATGGCACTAGTTACACACTGTGTTATAAGTCTACCAAATCAGTCTGTGTCGATCAATTTAAAGGGCTAATCCAGCCTTACAACTTAGAAGCTCTTAATGCCAGGGTTGGAGAGGACACTGTCAGGTCCTGGCATGTCACGGGACAACCATAATAAGGGAGATCAGTCTGCTGAGATGAACGCAAACTATATACAATATAAATTTTAATTTGATAATGTGTTCAGAAGATGTGTTATATAAAATATCACTTTATAATGTCATCGGCTGGACATATATTACGTTGTAATGTATAACATATGTGATGTAATAAAGGCTATGTGTACACATGTATTGAACTATTTTGAAAAGGACACTTTTTGAAAGCAAAGGACATTGGCTTACAGAAGCTACCATGATGCATTTGCAAAGGACACAAGCTGCTGGAGACACAGAGTCTATGGAGAGGGAGGTCATGTGATCCAGCTCTTGGGTGAAAAAAAAAATGGATTTTGAATAGTCAGAGAGAGACTGCCACAGGAGCATCCCATCCCTCTTTCTTCTGAAACCTCTCTTATCAAAGCTGAGCTGTTTGTGGTTTGAAAAACCCACCAGAAAACCTCATTGCTGCAAAGCGAGAGTTCGTAAAGGAGAATTCCAAATCAACACTACTGTTTCCAGTGAGAAACCACAAGAACCAGCAGCTACTGTGAGCTGGGACCTTTCAGTTCTGAATAAATCTCTGGACAATCCATGAATATTTTTTTTCCTGACTTTACTTGTTACTTGGTCAAGTTTTTGATATCTGATACTTTGCAGAGTTTTATCTCTTTTCGTGCTTGCTTGGGGGGATTGTGTTTGTATTGTTTTTGCATTAGTGGGCACTTGGCCATATTTGTACTTTTTAAACCTTTTTAAAATAATTTCTGCATCTTTACCTGAGTGAGTTTTAGCGATAAAACTAACTCTTTACTTGTTAGCTTAAGGAACCTGGTTGGCTTATTTCTTATACCGAGCTATCCATAGTTAAACAAACACATTGAATGGTGGACAAAATACTTAGCATTGACATTAGCTCCAATGAAATTTGGAAGTGTAGCCTGGTGTATTTCTTTATCCAGCGTCTGCATTGACAGGACCTGCACTTGGGCAAAGGCCCTGTCACGGCCTCATCAATAGCAAAGGTCATTCAAGAGGACACCCTGCACTCAGTGAAGGCACTGACCAGGCCTCCACATCTGGTGGATGGGGCTCCTGCACAGGGTAAGGGCACACCCAGAGGCACTTCTGCACTGGATAAGCACACTGCCAGAGGCACTTCTGCACTGGATAAGCACACTGCCAGAGGCACTTCTGCATTCCTTGGATTTCCCAAATTGAACTGATAGAATCCGTTAAGTCAGCGTGTTGCCCCCTTGTGAGAACCCCAAGCGCTTAGTGAACATTCTCGTTGTATTAGTAACTTCAGTATTCAGCGTAAGCCATAGAAAATACCATTGAAAGGTCCCTAAAGACGGTCCTTTACTATATGCTTCTCAATTGAGCCGATGCCAGGGCACCTGAAGGGTTCATATCAATGGCAAAACTGTTAGGGCCCAACTTGTGCATTTTTCCTGATGGATTAGAACATGTTTATTCTGCATATTCCTGCAGAATGGTTGCATTCTGCTGTTTTTTGGGGGGTGAAAAGATCGAAAATTAGGATGTTATGTGGATTTACCTGAGGGAGTCCCAGTGATCAGCCCCCAGCGGAAGACAAACCAACATTTGTCTGAGTCACAACGAGAAGAAAAGTCAGAGAGAATCTCTTCAGCTACCCTGTGCACGAGCTGGCATACATAGCCTGGTGTGCAGAAATGTTTTACCTTTTACCCAGTGCACACTGTAGAGTGGCTAGTGCAACCCTGCACCATATTTGGGAGGGCATGTCAAAATATTTTCTGCCAATAGGGGGACGTATTTTTGAGAACAGTTATCCTGTGGTCAGCCTCGGCTACGAGTTGTGGACCCTCCCATTGTGAAGGAGTGACCCTTACTTGTCGCACCAGCCTAAGACATCTTTGTCAACGGTCAAAGTTAAAAAACAAGGACTGAGCAGCAGTGATTTTCTTTTGACCATCCTAGCAGAGTGGATTAAAGAAAAGTCTCATTGAGACATTCAAATATGTATTAAAGGCCTTACGGCGAGAAATTGAGATACACTGTCACTGACTGTAAACCTACCCCATCGACAAAAACGGTGGATTATAAATAATAATCACTTGTCTTTCAGGCACAAATTTACAAAGAACAGAAGTAAGGAAACAAAGGCATCTTACCCTCAAAAACAATAGATCCTTGAAGATCCTTCCTGCTTTTTAAAGTAACATGAAGTCCTTGGGTGGGGCAGAGGGGCAGGAATTCTGTCTTAATCTTTTGTTCCTAATTTTGTCTTTGTCTCCTGAAGGCAGTGATTTATCATGCAATGATTATGTTACTCGACTGATAATCCAGAGAATGTGAGTTTAAATCTCAGTTTAAAGTAACCATGAAGTTATTGTATTGTTGTAAAAAAACATTTGATTCCTAATGTCCATTAGAGTAGGAAATCTGTTGTTGTTATCTGGCCTGTCCTATACAAGATAATCTACTTTCACCTCCGTAACATCACTTGCCTTGTCTCAGTTCATCCATGCCTTCGTTTCTTGACTATTCCAATGCACTCCTGGCTGGCCTCCCTCACTCTAGCCTTCATAAATTTGACTGAGGTCAAATGCTCTGCAACTGTGACTTAACTCACAGAAACTCCCATTTTCATTACCCCTTTGCTCGTTGACCTACATTGGCTCCCGGTCAAGCAACATCTTGATTTTAAAATTCTAATCCTTATTTTCAAAGCCCTCCCTACCTCTGTAATCTCCTCCAACCCCACAACCCTTGGAGATATTTGGTCTAACTCTGGCCTCTTTGTGAATTCCTAATTATAATTGCCCCACCATTGGTTCTGCCTTCAGTTAGGTCCCCTAGCTCTGGAATTCCCTCTCTAGACCTCTCCTCTCTCAACCTTTTTTTTAAAATAAAAATTAATCATGGGATGTGGGCATCACTGGCCAGCATTTATTGCATATCCCTGATTGCCCTTGTTCAAAGGGCATTTTAAGAGTGAACTGCTGGAGCCAGATAAGGTAAGAACAACAGACTGCCTTCCCTAAAGGGCATTAGTAATGGGTTTTTACAACAATCATGGTCACCATTAGACTCTTTAAGTCCAGATATTTATTGAATTCAAATTCCTCCATCTGCCCTCGCATGATTTGAACCCAGATTTCCAGAGCATTATCCTGGATTAGTAGTCCAGCAACAATACCACTACACCATCACCGCCTTCTTAAAACCTAACGCTTTGGCCAAGCTTTTGGTCATCTGACCTAGTATCTCCTTATGTGACTCGATGCCATACTTTATTTCATAATGTTCCTGTGAAGCGCCTTTGTATGTTCCATTGTATTAAAGATGCTATATAAATATAAGTTGTTGTTGCTGATGTTGTATATGTGATTTGATCCTATATCAATGCGGTTGACTCTCAGCTGCTGCCTGGAGTGGCGCGGCAATCTATCCAGCTGCATGAGGCCACTACAAAGAATAACACCACACAGACTCCGTGGTTTTAAAAAAAGACCAACTACCACCATCGTTTCAGGGCAACTAGAGTTGGGCAATAAATGCCAGCCTTGCCAACATGAACAAAGAAAAAAAAAATTCCATGGCCATCAGCCACCTTTTGGTGCTTTTTTAAAGTGAGCGGTCTTCATGTGTGAATCTAGTGATTGAGTCTTGGAAATGCTATTCACCCCCATGGATATAATGCAGCTGGATCTTATGACGAGGTACATTACCAGTTAATCCGGATTTTAGTCTGACTGTTTGCCTGGACAGCAGAAGTGCCCGCTATACACCTTCAAAAAGGTCCACGTTGATCCTAAACACTCTGTTGAGCCAGTGGGACCAGGATGAGGCCTTGCTTTAATGTCTCATTGCAAGAAACAGCATCTCTGACAAGGCAACACTACATCTGTGGTGCACTGGAGTTTCAGGTTAGATTACAAACTCAAAAGGGCTTTGAAGGTATGTGGAAGAAATGTATTGACTTTTTTTTTTAGCACACAGCTTTCCGCTGCATTAAATCTTACATGACAGTCTTACCTGTCTCTCTAAAATTCTGTAATTAAAATGATGCCTTGTGGGGAATAAGCTGTCAATAAAATTGAGATAATTATTTCCATTACAATAAGCCTGCAAGTTCTCTCCTTTCCAAAAAAACTCGGAAAATAACTGGGAAAGGGCAGATATAAGGGCAAATAGAATGACCGCACCTCGTGTTGCTTTGAAATTTAGGACAGTTCACAATCTGAGTGCCTCAGCCCTGCTTCCGTCTGCTCAAAGCACCAAGAGGGAAGCACCAAACATGGATGTTTCCAGTGATCAACTGCAGATTATTTCTTAACAAAATTGGTCCTTTTGTGTGGATGTCATCACGCATCAACAGCTCCGAGCTAGTGACAGTTGACATGGGAACTGACAGCCACTGCTGGCATAAATATGAACCAAAATAGGTAAAGTCCTCATGTAAAGCAAAATATACAGGGAGTGATTTCAAGACGGTACTGGGATTTTGGGGTTCAGAAAATGGTGGTCAGCTGGAGCTTCCACTGGTATTGGCTCCTGTTGTCATCTGAAGTTTGTGTCACCTGCCAATCCATCCTAAGTATCAATCATTCTCGGTCATCTTGTTCCACAAAGGATGTGAATTTGAAAATATAACATCGGCAAGCTTTTTTGTTTGTAATTATTAATTTTCCAGATCGTAACATTGTCAAATTATACACTTCAGAACAGCATGTAAAAACTAAGGGGTGGACTGTCCTCCCATTGGTGGGATAGGGATGTGCAGGGACTTCCACCTGCCTGTGTAGCCATTAATTGGCCACTTAAGAGCCTCATTGGCCAAAGCATTGGGGGGGAATGCCCAATGCCTACTCCGCCACTAGTGAAATACCAGTGGAGGCTGGTAGGCGACAGGCCTACCGTGATGGCACCCGATTTTACGGCCCCCAAGCCTGCCATCCAACTCCCGGGGAGTGGGGTCGTGGCTGGAAAACTCTACCCCATGATGCCCACCTGAGGTGGCGGAGGAGAGTGAGCTTCAACACCCAGTACAGCAGCCCGAGATTAATAAGTTGTAAATTGAAAGTGCTGCACTCCCCTATCTGTGGCATAATGTTGTACAAGAATTCACAAAGAAACATTAAATAAAAAGGTAAAGATTGTGTTTTCAGAACTGAAAAGGCCTCTCAGTGTTCAAAGTGCTAAAACAGAACAATGCTCCTCTTATGTGCCTATCCAATACACCGTCATTGACAGGGCCATTTCTGATCTGACAGGTGTTATTATTGCAGTTACTCCTGGGTACAGTGCATTTGTGTGCACGTATGGTGATTTGATATAATTTTCTACTCTTCTGTCACTGGAATTTAGATGCGAGAAGTGAAGGTAAAATATTTAATGCTCAGCTTCACTCTTTTATTGGTTAAAACAGCACTGCCCTTTGGTAAAATATCTAAAAGCAGTGTTATCAGCCATGCATTGTTGGACTGATTCCAATTGACTCAACATTTGTTTAAAATACTTAAGTGCGATTAAAGAGAAGCTGATTAGGGAGGCTAGGTCAATTGAAAATTGCAAAAGTGAGGTTGCTAGATATTTGTTAGGTAAACAAAGGGTATTAAGGAACGTGGTGTTAATACACAGGACAGCCATGAATTAATTAAATGGTGGAAATGGATCGGAGGGCTGAAAGGCCTACTCTGTTTCAATGATCTTTGTAAATCTGACACTTTGTCGTCCAGTGAGGAGAATCGATTGGTCATCCAGTGATAAGAAGAGGCTAATGTCAGACATGTTCTGGCCTTGGGGCGGTTGGGTGGGATTGGGGTGGGGAGGGGGGCTGTGTCATTATTCAATCTTTGGTGATCCACTGGAAATGGTCCAGCGTTGGTTCTTGCTAATCTGAATGAGAACATCTGCTGATGTATAGGGTGGTGGAGGGAAGGATCTGAATCTCTTTTGGCGAGTGGCAATTTCAGCTCTGTTGCTCTTGTTGTGAACAAGTTTGGTCACAGGAAATACTCAAATCCAGACCAGCCTAAGGAAAGACATTTCTCCCTTCTGAAGCAGGTTTATTACAAAAGGGAAAATCCTCACATTTATATAGCACCTTTCACGACCACCAGATGTCTCAAAGCAAATAAATTACTCTTGCAGTGTAGTTACTATTGTAACATAGGAAACGCGACAGATAATTTGTGCACAGCAAGCTCGCACAAACAGCAATATGATCAGGACCAGATGATCTGTTTTAGTGATATTGGTCAGGAGTTTCCCCTCGGCGATTTGGGGGCGGGGCCCACTCGCCGATGGGAAAATGGCGCGGGACGATGTCGGGAGGAATCCCCAACGTCATCCCGGTCCCTTTAAATTTTTAGGAAGTCGGGTGGACAGTGAAATCAGCTGTCCGCCCGCCGGATAATTAAGATAATTAAAGACCTGCCCGTCCAAGCTTAAGGCTGGTGGGCAGGCCAGGAGCCCCAGTGGGCTCCAGATTATTCATGAAACCTCATCCACTGGCGGGATGAAGTTTCATGTCTGTTTTTTAAAAATGTAATAAATTTTACGAATTTATTATTAACATGTCCCATCTCGTGTAACATTGTCACATGAGGGGGACGTGTTAATAATTTTAATATTTATCTATTTTTAGACTTTACTTACCTCTCACGAATTTCCCTGAGACAGCACTTTGTCTCAGGGAGAAGTGCGCGCATGCGCGAGAGAGCGCACTTTGACAGATGGGGAATCCCTCCCCCCGGAACAGGAAGCACATAGCGCTTCCCGTCGGGCAGGCCGCTGGGTGGGCCTTAATTGGCACACCCACTCAAAATGGTGGCGGGCCCCATTTCGGTGGCGGGGGTCGGCTGTCTGCCCGCCGCCGAGCCGGTGGGGCCCACACGCCATCCGAGGGCAAAATTCTGCCCATTGGTTAAGGGATAAATATTAGCCAGGACACCTGGGATAACTCCCCTGCTCTTCTTTGAAATAGTGCCATGGGATCATTTTTATCCACCTGATGAGGCAGACGTTTATCATCTCGTCCAAAAGTTAGCACCTTCGGCAGTGCAGAATTTCCCCAGCTAAGCACTAGAGTATCATCCTTGATTTTTGGACTCAAATCCTGGAATGGGACTTAAACCCATAACCGTACTGACTCAGCAGTGGGACTGCTACCAACTGAGCCATGGCCTACAATATTCCAGCTTGGGTTGCAAATTTGAAGATTTGAATTTTGGACACTCGTGAGTTTTCCTCTTCTAGTTATTACACACTTATGGTCTACCAGTTTACTTCTGCCATCAGGTTAGTAGTTTGCTTTTTCAATTATAGATTCATCATCTTTTATCCCTTAACATGCATAATCACACCAATTATATTATGGAAGAGTGAATGGTTTTGAGACTGGGCCAAGCTTAGTTTTAACATAACATCCAGCCAAAGGAGACCCACTAACTTGAATCTATCTGGTTTAATTAGGCAACAGGGAGTAAAAGGGAACATGCTTAGCAAAGTTTAGCACTTTTGATACTGCTTTGACATCAGGTGAGACTCAGTGTTGAACTGGATCATTACTGTACGAGTAGGATAAATGCGTATGAACCTGATCTTACTTTTTATTAATGTCTTAAATCATAGTTTTAGCTGCTACCTGCAATTCTACCGACTGTACAGCAGCAGTTCTCTTGTGGTGCAGAACAATAAGAGGTTCTAAGCCTGAGTGAAACTGTGCATCTATCACTCTGGTTACATGAGAGAGAAACATTGACGTTAAATCACATCGATCTAGTTTTAGTGGGGCTGCATTCCTGTCACCTATCTAGGTTGAACAAATGTAATATGACAATGAGTTAATTTAAGGTAACTTATTTTATTTAAGTCTACCTACTCTTTTGCATATTAACCAATTATGAACTGAACTCGAATTTGAAATATATGCATTGTCAATGATTGTGCATTTAGGTTTTGGCAAATTGTCTCCTGTGTAAACATCAGGGACCGGATTTAATGCACAGTTTTAAAAAAACTGCATGATTTTAAGTTGACATGTGATTAGCATGCAAATATAATGGGCTAGATTTTCCTCTCTTCCCCATATGCAGGATGAGAAATAGTGTATGAAATCTAGATGTATTCAATCAATTCCTGAACATCATTTTAAGTTACCATTTTACTGACCTACACATAATAAAAATAAATTATTGGAAAAAGTAACAAGCTGCCTAATAATACACTTGCCCTTCCAGATCAGCGATTGGGAGGGGAGGGCAGAACGTTCCTGAAAGGAATGGAGGTTTGAAGTTAAAGAGCTAATCATCCTTAAGAATATGTGGTGGCCATGATAAAACATTTGCCTGGTAGTTATCTTACAATGGCCTGCTAGTAGCCCTTACCTGGGGAGAAAGTTGCCCCCCAGTAACATCCCCTTTCCCTCTCCCATTGATTTCAACATCTTTCAAGGACTCGTCAATGTCTGCATGCCTATAAACACTCTCCTTCCCCCCTATCTCTCCTGTGCTTCTCTTCTTTCTATCCCATGATGCTCTTCCTCTTTCCTCCCCATCTCCTCCTCCTCTTCTTGTCCTCCTGACTCCTCCTCTGCTCTCCCCTCTCAACATTTCCTTTTCCCCCATCCTCTCACCCACTTCCCTTGTCCTTTCTACTTTATCTCCATTTTCTCTTACCTTCACCCCTCAACTCTCCCTCTCCTCCCTTTCCCTATGCCCTCTCCATTCTATGCCCACCTCCCTTCCCTGTCTCTACTGCTCTACCCTCTTCTTCTGTGCCCTTCACCTTGTCTCCAGTTCCATCCCTCCCCATCATCCATCTCTCCCGCATCTTTCTATTTCATTCCCCCCTTTCTTATTATTCCCCTCCCCTCTAATTCTGCTTGACCTGAAGTATGGCCTTGGTCTTGACTCTCCTTATGCAACACCGTGAGGGATCAATGATTATCTTGGGTCCAGTGTGCATTTGTCATACCTCATCTCATATGCACACCCCAGGCACTTAAGGGATACAGAATGGGCAAAAGACAAAGAAATTAGCAAGGCTCCAAAGTGTATCACCTGAAAGGCAATGAGCCTCACCCCTCCTCTCACCCACCACCCCAATGGGGATTACCTTTGCTTCAGCAGTCTTGGGGCCTTCCTAAGTGTTATGGTTGCCACAGGTCACACAGGGCCTGTCAGAAGACATGCAGGGGTGGAAATCCTTTGGTCAGGCGGGAATACTCCCACATACTCCCAGTACAAAGGCTTTGCTAGATGGAAAGGGAGTTGGCAGCAGAAGTCCTTGCTGAATTTAGGATTGAACAAGACAGGGGTAAAAACCCAGCAGAACTGATTCCTCCCTCAAATTTATTCCACAAGTTTCTTAATGAAGAGTTTTAACCAAGTAGCAGTGTCTCAAAATACCAGTGTCATTCTGTAAATGCCACATTTGTGGACCACGATTCACAGAATTAATATAATTGGCTTCCACAACTTCAAGAACACGCTGACGATTGCCTCTTTATTAGCAGCAACTACGACAAACTTGCATTTATAGAGCATCTTTAACATGGTAAAACGTTCCCTGGCTTTCACAAAAGCATTATTAAACAAAATTTGCGCCACATGAGGTGATATTAGGACAGATGACCAAAAGCTTAGTCAAAGAGGTATGTTTTAAGGACTGTTTTAAAGGAGGAGGGAAAGGTAGAGAGGCGAAAAGATGTTGCGAAGGAATTCCAGAGCTTAGGGCTTAGGCTGCCAAAAGCATGGCCACCAATGAAGGAGCTAAGAAAGCCAGGGATGTGCCAGAGGATAAATTTGGAGCAACACAGAGATTTCGAGAATTGTAGGACTGGAATAGATTAGAGATAGAGAGGAGTGAAGCCAAGGAGGCACTTGAAAACAAGGATGAGAATTTGAAAATTGATGTGTTGTTGGGGTGTAGCTAATGCATATCAGTGAGCACTGGGCTAATGGGTGAATGGGATTTGGTGTAGGTTTGCTTGCACTGGACAGAAAGGGGGGAGTTTATAAACAGCTTGTGGATCATGGACTTGCTATGCACATTAAAAAATTTGGTTCTTTGAAGACACTTATTGTTTGGTAGCACAGAACCTGAATATTGCTGGAAAGGGAGACATGTTGCAGAACGTTTCTGTCTTGCACTCATCAGGACAAATGCAAGAATGCCAACTTTCAAACAATCACAACAATTTATGTTATAGTAGATAAGAGTTCTGATTGGTTGGCAAGTTGACTCTGATTGGCTGAGGTGTTAGCATGGAGAAAACAAAGAGGAACTATAGGCTACCCAAGCTCTTGGGTAATTCAGAAAAGGTGGAAGGCTTGATGATATTCATTTTGTTTGCACAGAATGGGTCCCTGTGTATGAATATATGTCGCTCATAGCAAGCATAAATGATCCACATTACGAACTCAACTGATAAATTGGTTGTTAGTGTAGCTATTAGTGCACTCAGGATTGTTCAGCAAGTGCTTTCCAATCACAGAATCACATCTAACAGTAGACTTTTTGTTTTGGGTTTTGCAATCATGGGCAGGTTGAGTACAGTATCTACTCTGTCTATTACAAGCAACCCAAAGGAACATGTTGTTTGATTTGATCAGCCAAATGTGGAGACTTACGGCCTATGAACCTGGCATCACACCAGCACTGAAATTCATACACGACGTTGCTCAACTGTGTGGTAGGCAGAACGTCTTTTTGAACTGACGGCATCATCCTATTAGTGGAAAGTACCACTCGCATAGCTACTGCATAGTAGCAGCATGATTGAATTGGACATGGGGGCCATGAACTTCTCCTGTATACAATTACATAGAAGAAAGGAGACACAGACACAGTGGGAGCATAATGAACTGTAAAGAATCCTCATCGTTGCTTTCAAATTCCTGCATGGTCTATCCCTTATCTCTCTCGGTAACCTTCTCCAGCTATAAAGCCCTCCAAAATCTTTTCACTTCTTGAGCACTGTCCTCTTGTGCAACCCGATTTTAAACGCATCACCTTTGGTAGCTGTGCCTTGAGCTACCAAGACTCTAAGCTCCGAAATTCCCTCCCTAAACCATTCTGCTGGTCAACAACAACAATTTACATTTATATAGCTCCTTTAATATAGTGAAATGTCCCAAGGCATTTTGCAGTATAAAGCAAATAAGATCTGACACCGAGTCACATAAGATATCGGGGCAGATGGCCAAAAGCTTAGCCAAAAAAGTAGGTTTTAAGTAGCATCTTCAAACAAAGAGAGGTGGAAAGATTTAGGGAGGAAATTCCAGAGCTCAGGCCCTTGGCAGCTGAAGCCAAAGCCACCAATGGTAGAGCAATTAAAATAGGGGATTCTCAAGAGGCCAGAATTAGAGGAGTGTAGATATATTGGAGGATTGTGGGGCTGGATGGGGTGGGGGGCTCACCATTGGGGGGGTCCCAGTTACCACACAGTTCCTGCATGCACAGGCCAAGAAAATAGGTCTTTTGTTGTTTCAAGGGCTGTTTTTCTCGGGTCTGTTTTCCTGTCAAATGTGGGAGGTTGACTAGGAGCGCATTGGAATAATCAAGCCTAGAGGTAGCAAAGGCATGGAGATGTGGTCGGAAATTCATCTCAGGGTGAAATATGACAGTGAGGTTGTGAACACTCTGGTTCAACCCTGGAAGAGGGAATAGGTGGCTAGGGAGTAGAGTATGTGATGGAGGCCGAAGACAGTATCTTCACTCTTCCCAATATTTAATCAGGGAAAATTTCTCATCTGACACTGGGTGCAGGATAAACGGTCTGATAATTTAGAGACAGTGGAGGAGTCGAGAGACATGGTGGTGGTGAGGTGGAGTTGGGTGTAGTCAGTGTACATATGGAAACTGAAACTGTGTTCTTGGATGATGTCACCGAGGGGCAACCCAGAATTGAGGAAGGGGCCAAAGATAGATCTTTGGGGGACAGGAGAGGTAATGGCGCTAGATTGGGAAGAGAAGCCATTGATGGCAATTTTCTGACTATGATTAGATAGATAAGAATGGAAACAGAGAACAGGTAAGAATAGAGTTGTATCTCTCTCTGCTCCTTTACAATACCCCTTTAAATCTATGTTTTTGACCAAGCTTTTGCTCAACTGTTCAAATATCTTCTTATGTGGCTCAGCGTCATAATTTTGTTTAATAATTGTTCCTATGAAGCACTTTGGAATGTCTTTACTACATGAACAATGCTATATAAATGCAAGTTGCTGTTGTTTTCTCATAGTGAGCCAATCCAGCTTCCTTTCCCTTATTTTACTAACATCCACAACCCACCCCACTCTGGGAATGTTCCTCACCCACTTGAGGCCACAGGGCTGCCCAGGCTATCGATAACTCCATGCCCTCTTTCCCTGACTGGTGGGTCTGATGCGCTGTTGTGCAACAAGATCGTAGAAGCACCATACCTGGAACGTAATGCTTGAGTTCAAGTGGGAAACATGTTCCATCTTCTGATGCTGTCATCCTTTGTTTAAATAAACACGCATGCAGGAAAGAGAGAGAGAAAAAAAAAAACAAGAAGAAATGTAGTAACAAGACAGTGTAAAGAATACTGGAATAACTGACAAGAGGGTGCTGGCATTCCACACAATAATTGACTGAGAGACACTACATGTTTGTGAGCGTTGACCCATTTGCTCAGTATCGGGAGTCAAACTGTTCTTTGGTGCTGCTAAAATTGGATATCACATTTATGCCGAGCATTAGTGTAGTAAAATAATAAGATAATGGCTAGATAAGAACATCAATTATTTATTTTAAAGGTCAGGGGATGTTCCATGTGCCCTGGTGATCCAAGGTCATGTGATATCACCAGCACTGCTGCCAGTACTGAAATACAGCAGTGTACGTATCCCATTGCATGTTGGTTAGAGAATGGTCACTCACATTTGAATTGATGGTACAGTGCAGAAAAACAGTAAATGGGATTTTCCATCTGCCATGTATTGCTAGCAACAACTGTAAACCGTAAAAATAAGGGCTGAATCTCTGCTAGAATAAAAAAGGGGACTCTGACTGACTTTCAGCAAACAACTCCTATCACTGTGTTAAAGGACTGTGGATGAAAAGCTGGGGGAGATTATCCAAAGCCACCCTGGTCTCATTATTTATTATTCAACAGCTAACCATTGCTCAGATTTATAAATATTTAATTACAGAGCAACTGTAAATGGTTATATCTTCTGGAAGGACAGGCAAGTTAAAAAAAAAAGAGAGGGAGAGACGGAGCACGGGAAAGAAAAAAGACAGAGAGATGAAATGACGCATGTTGATTATGTAGCTACAAGTGAAAAGGTGTGAAGGACACTGCTGAATTGGGTTTTATAATCAGATTGTGCCAGTACCTGAAGAGTAATTCATTTGTACTATTCACTGGGCTTCAAAGCTATTTTCTCCAGCATGGCAAGAGTGACAGAGGGTGCCCTTGGAGAACAAGCTGAAATGTTTTTAATGAAAGGAGGCCCTGAGCAGCGTGAGATGCCATCCTGTCCCCTTTTGTCTGTCTCAAAGTGAAGTTGGCAGGCTCCTTGACTATCAATAATTTATGAGGGAAACAGCATCCCAAAGTCAGTGGAGGGAAGGGAAGGGAACGGAAGGGAGGCCTCTGATGCCTTGGCCTGAAATCTACAGGAATAGAAGATGATAATTCCAGTATGGAAATTATTCATGACAAGAGTTAAACAATCGCTGCTTATTCTGCTGAACAATGTAGCACACACTGAGTCCCCAGAAGTGGACTGTGTCTTCAGGTGCAGCAACACTATCAGACCTCATTACGGTGAGAGAAGGCAGTGCTGGAAAGTGGAACACTGCTCCACATTCGGAGTCCTTGTGAGGGGTCAATGGCATAGGCTGTCGACATTAAAGGGTGTTTATTTTATTATTGGTCTCGTTTCGAAGGAGTGGTATCGAGGGTTTGACTGAGTTGGGAGTTCAAATCCCCAGAAAATATCTATAGTCTGAATCCCTTTACCTCAGTTTGGAAGCCAGTTCTGAAGTGGAGGTGCGAGGGAAATTGTCATATGGAAACAAAGTGCACAATCAGGGGAAAACAAATCCGAAGATCGGTCTCCTTTGGCCAGCTGTCCCATTATATAATGGGATTGACAGAATTTGTGACCCAGGCCAGCCCTCTCTCCGGTTGGGAAAGGAATGCGAATCAGTCTCCAAAGGGAGATGTGCTGAATTACTAACAGGATGCAGTGTTGATTGTATGACATTTGGAATATTTATCTCATTTGCTGTTTTGCTTATTATCCAATTCCACATATTCAATTATTTTTCTATTCTACTTTGCACCTACATAATTCTATTTGTACTAACAGTTTGTGCAGGCTGATAAAAAAAAATAGGCAGAGGTTTTGCAGCTAAGTTGCTGGTGAAGTTCTGTACCCTTTGAGGTCACATTACATCATCCACATTACTTCCACGTTATAAACTAAATAGGCACAACCGCACCACTGGGTTACAGGTCATGTGACACACCACATAAAACATACATTTGTGTGCACATGTTCATGGAGGTGAAGGACTATGATTCCCCGGAATGGAAATCTTATCCACTTTACACCCAGTGGCAACATCAAGCACTCCCAATACCAATTAGCGTTGGATTTATGACCACTTCTGTATTGTGGACCGGTTCACTTTCAGCTGTGATTAACTGCTCAGACCCATTGCACTTAGGAGCCATCCCAGCCATTAGAAAGTGGAGACCTTTATCCTCCTTGTCAGGCCTCGATTTAAACCCATGTTCCTGAGGTGAAGAGTGTGTCAGCAAAATTACTTTTCAACACCCCAAATGGAGCTGTGCACGGCTCCAGCAATCTCTTCTGGTTATTGCTAAATTGACCTACACTAGGCAATTAGAGATCTGTTTTCTTAATATCTTGCAATAACATCATCACATAAAATGACAATGGGGTGAATGTTTGAACTTTTTGGCCTTTGGCTTTATCCTTAATTTCAGAGGGCTGTAAAGCTATTCCCTCTTGGTCCACAGTTTAGTTGATAGTGTTAATGGTTTTCTCTCCTCGGGTATTGTCTCCCACTCCTGCAAATTTGCCATCATCAATGCTCTCCTGAAAAAAAGCAACCATTAACCTTACAAACCACCACCCCATTTCCAAACTCCCTTTCCTCTCCAAAGTTCTTGACTGCGTTGCCACCTCCAAGATCTGTGTCCATCTTTCCCAGAACTCCATGTTTGAAACCCAGCTTCAGGTTTTTGCCCCTGCCTCAGTATCGAAATGGCTCTTACCAAAGTCTTGAATGACATCCTATATGATTGTAACAAAGGTAAACTATTGCTTCTCTGCCTTCTCAACCTGTTTGCATCCTTTGGCATGGTTAACCACACCATTATTCTCTAATATCTATCCTCCATCAGGACTGCACTGCGTTCCATCATTACCAATCTTACCGTAGCCAGGAAGTTACCTATAATAGCTCCTCTTCCAGTCTGTGCAATATTACCTCTGGTGTCCCCCACCTGATTCATCGACTATGGTCCCTTCCTATTTCTCATCTGCATGTCCCCCTTTGCTGACATCTTCTGAAAACATAATATCAGTTTCTACATGTATGCTGATGACACACAGCTCTACCTCTACCTCTCCTGACTCCTCACTGTCTCCAATATGTTAGGTTGCTTCACAGCAACCTATCTATCCAGCTTCTAACTATCCAGCTTCTATCTACCTTCACCTGTTCCACCCCCCGCTCCTTAAATGGTATAAATTTCATTATATTTTTACTCCTCTTTAGCTCTGAAGAAGTCATAAGGACTCGAAATGTTAACTCTTTCTTTTCTCTCCACAGACGCTGTTAGGCCTGCTGAGTTTATCCAGCATTTTCTGTTTTTGTTAGGTTGCTTGTCCAACATCCATTAGTGTTTGAGCAGAAATTTCCTCCAATTAAATATTGGAAAACCAAAGCCATTGTCTTCGGTCCTCAGCACAAACTCTGCTCCCTAGCTTCTGACTCTATCCCTCTCTCTGACAACTGTCTGTGGTTGAACAGGCCGTAGGCATACTTGGTGTGATATTTGTTCCCATGATGAACCTCTGATAAAATATCCACACCACCACTAAGGTTGCCCTCTGTAATATCGCCTGACTCTTTCCCATCTCAGCTCATCTGCTGTCAAAACCCTCATCCATGCTTTTATTGTCTCTAAAATTGGCTATTCCATCGCAATCCTGGCTGGCCTCCCACATTCTATCTTCTGTAAACTTGAGGTCATCCAAAATTCTGCCGCCAGTGTCCTTACTCACACCATTTACCCATCATCCCTGTGCTCGCTAACCTACATTGGCTCCCAGTCAAGCATTGAATCAATTTTAAAATTCTCATCCATATTTTCAAATCTCACCATGGCATCACCTTCCCCTATCTTCGTAATCTTCTCCAATTCCACAACTGTCCAAAAATTCTTAGCTCTTCCAATGCTGACTTCTTGAGCATCCATCAGTACTGTCTGTGTCTACAACTGGCAAGGCCCTAAGCTCTGGAATTCCATCCCTAAATCTCTCCACCTCTCCAACACTCTTTTCTCTTTTAAGGTGCTCCATTAAAAGTACCTCTTTGACTAAGCTTTTGGTCATCTGCCCAATATCTCCTTATGTGTGCAGTGTCAAATTTTGGATTATAACTCCCCTATGAAGTGCTTTGGAATGTTTTATTGCACTTAGGTGCTATATAAATGCAAGTTGTTGATATTTGTGAGGCACAGGACCATACGCTGATGGTTTCAAAACAAAACAATGAGGCTTTATCAACATTTCTAATAAATTTTATCTAAAGGGAGGTGATCAATTTGTGCTCATAAAATTGGCAGTAGGGATGGAAACTTTTCATTTTGGGTTCCCAGTATCAGCACTAAGCAACATCTGGTTGGTACCATGCATGTTTCCTCCAATTTCCTCCAACAGGAGACTTTGGCCCCTGTTTTAGAAGAAAGAACTTGGATTTATATAACACCTTTCACAACCTCAGGATGTCCCAAAGCACTTAACAACCAGTTAAGTACTTTTGAAAAGTGTTCACTGATGGACAATAGGGCAACATGGCAACCAGTTTGCACACAGCAAATTATCACAAACAGCAACGTGATAATGGCATGATAATCCCTTTTCAGGAGTGACCCGAGGGATAAACATGGGCCAGGAGAACTCCCTTGATCTTCTTTGAAGTAGTGCCATGGGGTCTTTTATGTATACCTCAGAGGGCAGATGGGGCCTCGGTTTAACCTCTCAATTGAAAGATGGCACCTCTGCCAGCACAGCACTCCTTTAATGCTACCCTGAAATAGTCAGCCTAGCATATGCACTCAAAACGGTAGACTGGGGCTTCAATAATGTGAGTTGCTCCATTTCTAACACGAACATCATTCAAGTTTTTCTAAGTGAGTTAACCAAAATTGATGATAAATGGTAGCCAATTCTGTGCTGTGGGTCCTCACATGCCAAGACCTGTATTCAGGATGGACAAATTCAATTCACGTCAGATTGTGACATCTGCTGGAGAAAACAAACTGTTAACCCATTAGTCTGGGCTGGACATAAGCCTGAGATCCAGAAGCAAAAGGAAAGTGTGCAAATCACTACGTTTGCCAATCCAGCAGCAATTATGTTTAGTTTTAAAGTCACTGATGTAGTGCCTGCCAAAGAGACCAGGAGAAACCTCAGAGCCTCTGGAGACTCAAAGCTAAAATGACCAGCCAGTTAAGGGCAGTAATCAACAAAACTAACAGCATGTTAAACATTCCTGCTCCCCCAGAGCCCAGGAAGATAGCTCAACAGTTAACTTTATAGGACCTCTTTACACACTCTCCTTTTGCTTCTGGTCCTCAGGCTTATGTCCAGCCCAGACTAATGGGTTAACAGTTTGTTTTCTCCACCAGATGTCACAATCTGAAGTGAATTGAATTTGTCCATCCTGAATACAGGTCGTAGCACGTGTGGAACCATGGCACAGAATTGGCTACCATTTATCACCAATTTTGGTTAACTCACTTAGAAAAACTTGAATGATGTTGGTGTTGGAAATGGAGCAACTCACACTATTGAAGCCCCAGTCTAGCGTTTTGAGCGCATACGCTAGGCTGACTATTTCAGATAGTACTAAAGGGCTAAAATGGCAATTGAGTCCTGTTCATGTGATCTGGTACTACAGATCATTCAGGGAGTCCAAGCTGCTGTGGCAACATAACTTTTTACATGGATGTTGTTGTGAACTTGTTGGATAGTGATGGGAGAGGCTCCAACTTTCTTTCCATTACATGGCTGACCAGGAGCCGCTCCCGTTTTTATCACTTGCTAATGGCATGTGTTGGAATGATTTACAGGTTGATAATTAACCTCTTTGGCTGTGTTATGAATGCACTTTCCTTGGCCACCAAGTCCTTAGGTGGACTCGGACCTGGAGTTTCTAACTCAGATGCAGGGACACTACTGCACCACAGGACCTTCACATTTATGTCATACAGTGCTTATGTCCATGTTAAAAGGTGCCTTTTGTCCAAAACCCGGCAATAGGCTCCTTTCAAAATGGAGCCGGCTGCATTGCCCGGTGTTAATGGCGCAGTAAAGTTGGCATTTTGAGGTGGTTATTGCCCCATTAATGCCAGGCATAGGAAATAAAAATCCGAGGCAGTGTGTTAATGTATGCACTCCATGCAAGGGCAGCAAAAGCCCTGCAACCACTTAAGATATAATGGGATGCTATGAAAGGGGAATGCAAAGATATCTTTAGGTAGATAAATTAAGATGGGCAAGATGACTTTCCTCATTACTTTGTGATCTTATGATGAGCAATAGGGGTGGAACATCTAATGGAAGTGCCAACTGGCACCTCAGGTGGATGTAAAAGATCTTTTCAAAGTAGAACAGGGGAGTTGGTTGAGTTATCCCTCAACCAACCCCACAGAAACAGACCACTGGCCATTATCCCACAGCTGTTTGTGGGACCTTGTTGTCTAATTTCCTAAATTACAACTGTGACATTGGCTATAAAGTGTTTAAGGATGTCCAGAGATTATGAAAGATGCCATATAAATGCAAATCATTCAGTCCTTCTTTCTTTCCATGAGCGCATATGCCATTATATTTTAAAGAACCAAGTAATTGCTTTGCACTTGAAAGAGAAGGAACAGATAAAAACATTTTGTTCTGTCATTTTCCTTTAACTGTTGAATTGGAAAGGTATTGGGTGAAATTTGGATGTTTGTGGATTCCAAAATTGTCCAATTTCAGTCACTTGGGGTTCACAATTGCACTTGATGCTGATCATTAAAACGACCCACGTTCCTGAAAAAGATCTCTCAGAGACAAAACTTGGTATTTTTACATAACCTTACACATGTATCTGACAAGTTGGGAGAGTGTTCCAGAATATGTTGAGCGTTGTTTTCAGTAGGAGCAGTGAGGTTATATAACGCTATTATAATTAGGTGAATAATATTAAGCTACAGAAGAAGGTTGGTATTGCACAATATGTTAATTAGATGAATATTTCCAAGATTTCTATTTATGCAGTAGGTTTGGCAGATGAATAACTCACGTTAATGAAGAAAATATATTGCAAATACAAGTAGACCGAAAGACAGGAGGGGGGAAGTTTGTTCAATCTGGGAAATGAGTACACTGGAAGTTACAGGCAACACGCACTGGCCGGAATTTTCCAGTCCCCCTGTGGCAGTTTCCCCTGTGGCGGGGCTGGTGAGGCATTGAAATCTCTGTTCGCATTGGCGGGTCCGGAAGATCACACCAGACTGAGGGGCTGTGTCTGAATGGATGGATCCAAGATGCACCTACTATTGGGCCTCCGGCCTCATTATCATCCAATGGTTCAGCAGCAGACACCCAATGGGCGGCTTCAGGCAACTTGCTGGAGAGAAGAGGCTTCAAAGATCAGGTAGTTCCTTAAAGGAATCAACCAGGGTTGGATGGGAGTGACTGATGTGGGGGTTGGGTCGGAAGAGGAGTCTATTGTTAAGGGAACAGAGAGAGGTTTCTATGGCCACAGATGTGAATCCATGATGCTTTGATGGTGCCAGGGTCAGGGGTGTCACTGAACAGCTGCAGAGCACTCTGAGGGTCGAGGGTGAACAGACAAAGCTTGTAGTCTATGTTTGTACCAAAACTTAGGTATATGAGGTCCTGTAGGCAGATTTTTGGGAACTTATAGGAAATAAACTGGCATGTAGGACTTTAGAAGGTTGTAATCTCTGGATTACTTCTGGGGCTACATGCTAGTGAGTATAGACATAGGATGATAGAACAGATGAATGCATGACTACAGAGATGGAGCAGGACAGACTAGATGAATTTTACCTCCACAGAACCGGGGCGAATACCTTTGCGGGCAGCTTGAGAGTACTATTGGGAAGGGTTTAAACCAAGTTGGCGGGGTATGGAAACAACAACGCAACATTTTAAAAGAAAACAAGATGCACGAAGAATTGGGAGAGACAGGTAACACTAGAGTAGGAAATAGTAAGATATTAGGTGGGGTCAGAGTAAGAGGGAATGCAAGGAGGTCTAAACAGGTTTACAGTGCATTTATGTAAATGCACAGAATGTGGTAAATAAAGTTGGTGAGCTGCAGGCACATATACCCACATGGGAATTATAACATTGTGGAGATAATGGAGACCAGGCTCAAGAAAAGGGCAGGACTGGGTACTAAATATTCCTGGACACAAGGTATTCAGGAAAGATAGAGAAAGCAAGAAAGGGGGAAGGGTGGCAGTATTGACGAAGGGGAATATTATAGGGCTGGAGAGAGAGGATGTCCTAGCGGGGTTAAGGACAAAACCTATTTGATTAGAGTTAAGAAACAGTAAAGGTACCATTACATTGTATCGTGTATTCTCCAGGCCACCAACTAGTGGGAAAGGCACAAAGGAACAAATTTGCAAATAAATTGCAAAGATGTGCAAAACTAGTAGTTAGAATGGTGTTTTAAATTATACTAATATAGACTGGGACAGTAAAAGTGTAAAGGGTGGAGAGGGGAAAGAGTCTCTGAAGGGTGTTCAGGAGAATTATTTACACCAGTATGTTTCCAACCCAATGAGGAAAGAGGCAATGTTGGATTTGGTTCTGGGAATGAGATGGGTCAAGTAGTTCAAGTGTCAGTGCAGGAACATTTAGGGGACAGTGATCATAGTATTATAACTTTTAGGTTGGCGATGGAAAAGGACAAAGAGCAATCCAGAGTAAAAATAATTAATTGTTGGGGGAGGGCCAATTTCAGTGGGGAGAAAACTGATCTGGCCCAGGTAGATTAGAATCAAAGAGTGGCAGGCAAAACTGTCATAAAACAATGCCTTTAAAGAGAAGATGGTTCGTGGACAGTTGAGGTGCATTCCCATGAGAAGGAAAGGTAGAACAAACAAAGCCAGGGCTCCCCAAATGACATAAGAGATAGTAAAATGAAGCAGAAAAAGTGCACATATGACACGTCGGTTGATAATATAAGTGAAAACCATACTGAGCTTAGCAGCGATGCCCACACCCCATAAATGATTAAAAGGAAATGGGGATTGATGCCAAAGTTGGGAGCGTTGTCCCACAGACTACGTCAGTCAACAGCCTGACATAGTCATGCTCAGAGAACCATATGCACTGCAGGGTGTCACCAAGTTTCTGTGGTAGCACCTTCCAAACCTGCAATGTCCACCACTTAGAAGGACAAGGCCAGCAGGTTAATGGGAACATCTTTACCTCCATATTCTCCTCCAGCTCACACACAAGCCTAACTAGGACAGATATCAGTGCTCCTCCGCTGTTACTGGGTCACAACTGTAGGACTTCTACTTGACCTAACAGCCCCTTCACCACACGAACTGCAACATTTCAGGAGGTAGCCTATAACCAGCTGCTCAGGGAAACCAAGAATGGACAATAAATGGTGGTCTTCCCAACAATCCCCACATCCTGAAAATGAAAAATAGAAGAAATATAGTCTTGCACTGGCTTTGCACACCCCTACCAACAGCCGGGTTGAGACTGTGGAAATAAATTTACTGTAGGACCTTATTATAGGTGTTTTAAAGAGATTCCATGGTAGATAATATTTTGCTGGAACAAAAACATATTTTCATAAATCTGAAAGAGGCATAATTCATGAGTTCCACAGGAATGAGTGAATATATAATGTCATCATGCCGCTGCAGCAGCTCAGCCCTATGAGAATTTCTATGAATTAGCAGGACTCCCCACTGAGGGACGACAATGTGCAGGATACAGCAAACACCAATGAACTGAAGAGTTTTGTGGTGCTGTTTCCCTGGGTGTTTTCAAAATGGCCACCCATAACTTCTAAAGTTTAAACAAGGCTGCAAAGATTATTTCCATGAGTGTAAATGAAAGCCGTGGCCACCCAGCTTGCACTGCTGTTTTGCAGCTTGCTGGGTTGTCCTGGAGCCCTGGGCCAATTTTTGAGTTTAAGGTTGTTCCATTTCTGTTGACCTTTCAGCACTCTCCCCTCACCCTACAATCCTTTCCCCCCAAATTTTACAGGATAAGAAGGGGCCATTCAGCCCATCTCAACTGTGCTATCTCTCTAAAAGTACCATACAGTCAATTCCATTCTCCCAGCCTTTTTTCTACCTTCTTTAAAATGTTTATTTTTAAAACATTCATCCTCTTTCTGTCAAAAGCTATTATGGATTCTGCTTCCACTATCGTCTTCACAACCCTTGCCTTAAAAAAAAAATCTCCTAACCTAAGTACAGGGTTACGAAGACACTCCTTTAATAATGGGGTCATTGGCTTTATTTATAGAGGCATAGACTACAAGGGCAAGGACATTATGCTAAACTTTTATAATACATTGATAAGGCCTCAGTTAGATTATCTTGTTCAATTCTGGGCACCACACTTTAGAAAGGATTTTATGGTCTTAGAGAGGGTGTAGAAAAAATTTACTAGAATGGCTCAAGTGATGAGGGACTCCACTATGTGCAGAAGCTGGGGTTATTATCCTTAGGGCAGAGATGTTAAGAGGAGACTTGATTGAGGTGTTCAAGATCATGAACAGTTCTCAGGAAGGAGAAACCGGTTCAAGTGGCAGACGATCTGGCAGACCAGAGGGCACTGATTTAAGATGATCGGTAAAAAAACTGGAGAGGACATTTTTTTAATGCCAAGCGAATTGTTATGATCTGGAGCGCCCTGCCTGAAAAGATGATGGAAGCAGATTCAGTGTTAACTTTCAAAAGGGAATTCGATAAGTACTTGAAGTAAAAAAAAAATCTATAGGGCCATGGCGGCAGAGTTGGGGAGTGGAACTCGTTGGATATCCTCTTTCAAAGGGCTGGCACAAGTGTGATGGGCTGAATGTCCTCCTTCTGTTGTGTATCACTCTATGATTCTGTGATTCTCTGGGCAGAATCGTCCCATATTTGCACTATGTACGTTAGCGGGCGGGTAAAACGCCGTTTTATCCACCGGTCGCGATGGTGGGTTTTTACACCGTATCATCCCAAATCCGCCACATTATTTATGCACTCTCAGAAACACGCCGTTTTGATGGTGGGCGGGCTCTCACTTCACCGCTTCATCATGCCGGGCGCCATATTTAAAGTCCAGCCGCAAGCACATATTTCAGTGCTTCCAGACCACGACTGCTGCACGGAAGACAGGATGGCCCCAAAAGGCAAAAAGACTGCAGACCCTTGCTTCAGCGAAGCATTTCTGGAACACCTTTTGGACACCGTGGAGTCCTGCCGGGATGTCCTGTACTCCTGGTTTGGCTGCAGGATGGGCAGTGGCTTCACCAACCAGGCTTGGTGGCTGGTGGCAGTGGTGGTCAGCACCAACACCCTTCAAAAGAGGACAGCCACTCAGTGCCACAAGAGGATGAATGATCTCCTCCATTCCGCAGGGTAAGTCACTCTTCTCATCACTCTCAACTCTCACACTCACAAACCCATCACACATCCACAGGGCCCTCACTCACTGCCAGTTCAACGGACATCACCATTCATCTCTCAGACACACACCTTCATTGTCCTCATCTCGTTCATGGGACCACTCACCACCCACACATGCCAGGCATACTTATCATCTGGCTTGGCAGGAGTCCTGCTTACAGTCTCTCCATCTCTATTCATGCAGAACAGGCTTGCATACAACAAGAGGGAGAGGTCGCAGACTGGTGGAGGAATGCCAGAAATCCTCACTGGCTTTGAAAACAGATCCATCCAGCCGACCAGCAATGATCTGGACTGGCCCTGTGCTGACAATGAGGTTGACGCTACTCTATCAAGTGATGATCCAGCAGTGCAACATCCATCAGGCAACCATGCTGTGAGTGATGTGTCCTCTTTCACAGGCCACTGCCATGCACTAATTATCTCCCCTTGCTTCCGCAGGCACGTCCATGACCCAGGGCCTCCAGTCAAGCCCCAAAGAAACCTCCGAAGCGGAACCTGGATGCACCATCCTTGAAGTCCTGTCACAGTGCTTACCCACAACCTCCACCAGCACAGAGACACACACTTCATTGGGATCTAACTTTGTAGTAGCCTCGGGATCACAATCTGGTGAGCACATTGCACTGTCTGATCCACAGCAGGCAGCGGCAGAGACTTCCCAGGTGCCTGGCACTCAGAGGACTGCTGGAGGCCAGAAATTTGCTGAGTCCGAGTCAGATGATGAGCCTCTGGACTCAGTCATGTCACAGTTGCTGGAGCTGCAAAGGCAAGCTCGGGAACATCAGGAAGGGATGTCCGCTGCACTCCTCAGATTGCAAGGCACAATGGAGGAGTCCATTCGCCGTCAGGCTGAGGTGATAGCGCCAGCATGCCAATGCACTGAGGTCAACACTGGTAGGATGGCAGCCGCCTTGGAGAACTTGGTCCAGGATGTCGCTCCTGCACTGCTGCTCGGGCTGAACTCCATCGCTGACACCATAATTGGCCACCAACAGTGTGTACGCGAGAGGAGTGCTGGGCAGTTTGACCTCACTGCAGCTACCCTTTCTCCTCAGGGAGTCAGGCTGGGGTCCTTGGATACCCATAAGACCATAAGACATAGGAGCAGAAATTAGGCCATTCGGCCCATCGAGTCTGCTCCGCCACTCAATCATGGCTGATAAGTTTCTCAATCCTATTCTCCTGCCTTCTACCCATAGGGAGGAGGATCAGCAGGTGCACATTTTGGGGCCATCCACCCAGGTGGCTCTGGGTGTGTACGGCCCATCCAAATCCCCTCTTCCTGTGACCTCAGCAGCTCCAGCTCCACAGGCCGAGGAGGGTGCCACTGCCACACAGCAGGAACCCCTTAAACAGGCCGGGGCCCTCCAAGTCTCGGCCTTGCAGAAGACGCCCGCCAAGGTCATCAAAGTCAGCAGGCTGCCTCCACCCCCGCTGTGGAAGTCCGGGGAGAACTATTCATAGCAGCAGGGTTAGGAAAATTAGGTAAAAGTAGTTGCACAGCCTGGGCATGGGTGTTAATCATTTGTACACACTCTTCACTATTGTCAGTAAACTCCCAAGAATGTTTTCCTGCTTATGGCTCCTTGTTCTGATGAGCAGTGTTCTTGTCACTCAGATGTGAAACCTTTCTGCACAAGATAAAGGCAGGTGTCTCAATCCAGGGCCTCTTCCCTGTGCTCTGTACTGCCTCCAAACCAAAGTGATGGTCCGGCCTCTCACTCCCTGGAAACATTACTGATGCCTGCACCTCGGCAGTGCCTGTCATTTCTGCCAGGATGTAGTGGGCAGGCACCACAGAGTTCCCTCATTCTCTCTGAGTGCTCTCAGCACCTTTAAGGTGGGGCTGGTCCCCATCTCTTCAGCATCTGTGACCAGTGATGCTGTGCGCCTGAAGGGCTCAGGTGCTGAAGGTGGACAAAGGATCAGATTCTTCTAAAGTTTCTTGGCTGTGTCTCTATGATATGACCCTGATCACAGAGCACAAGCGAGCTGCCCTCGGCCAGACAGGAGTCAGATATTCTCAGAGGCTATGTGAAGATCTATGGAGTGTCTTCACCACATGTCGTGATCGTCCTCCTGCATTCGAGCCACTATTAAGGCCTCCAATGCGTCTCCATGATAGGAGCATTCTCACAGAGGGTATTCGCACTGCCATAAGCCAGGCTGGAGTCAAACGTTCATCGATGCAATGTGAGGATCTATGGGGTCACCTCACTGCATGTCATCATCATCATCCACAAATCTAGCAGCTATGAGGGACTCCCGAGCGCGCATGCCTCATCTGACCAGTGAGAGGGCCTCATCCCCGTCTTCGTCGCCTCTAAGGACCTCCTCACCCTCATCCCTGTTGGTGTCCTGCTCCTCGGAGGAGATGTGCAGCTCCTCTATCTCCTCCTCAGCCAGATTGTCTCCCCATTGCAGCACCAGGTTGTAAAGGGCTTGGCAGACGACGATGATGCATGACACCTTCTTCAGACTATGTTTCAGGGCTCCACCAGACAGGCCCAGGCACTGGAACCATATTTTCAGCATCCCGATGGTCTGCTCCTCCAAATTGGAGCAGCAGCATGAGCCTCATTGTACCGTTGCTCTGCTGCAGTCTGAGGCCGCCGAACAGGTGTCATTAGCCACGGCCTCTGCGGGTAGCCTCAGGACCCTGAAAGATCTGTGACCGACTGAGGATGTAGGATTGATGCACAGCCCCTGGAAACCATGCGCCGACCTGCAGGAAGTGTTTGTGGTGGTTGCACACCAGCAGCACATTCAGCGAATGGAATACCTTGTGGTTGATGCAGTTTACCGTGTGTTGTGACAGAGACCTGAGCACCACGTGAGTGCAGTCAATCACAGCCTGAACCTGTGGGAAACCTGAGGCCTGGGTGAATCCGATCGCTCTTGCATCCTGGCTGTCCTGGTCCCGGGCGAAATTCACAAAGTTGTGTGCCCTCACCAAGGAGGCAACCGCGACCTTATCAATGTATTTGTGGGTGGAGAATTGTGAGATCCATAGAGATCACCTGAGAGGAGCCACTGGCGTAGAAATTAAGCGCCATGGTCACTTTCACGGCCACTGGCAGTGGATGACCTCTATGTCCCTGTAGCACCAAATCCTGCAGTAGCTGGCAGATGTGAGTGACCAGTTCCCTAGACATGTACAGTCTTTGGTGACACTGGTTCTCGGTCATCTGCAGGAATGACAGGTGGTGCCTATAGATACTGGGTGTCACTGGGCACTGACCAGCAATGGCTCGCTGTAGCTCTTTGGCGGTGTGTGTGGGAGCCCCAGCCACCACTTCTTCCTGAGGTTGCTGCTCCTCCCCCTGTGCGGCTTGGAGCCTCAGCTACTCTCTCCTCCAACGTCTTCACTCTCTGTAGGCCATCAGGCATACAGCTAGTTCACCAGGCTCCATGATCCTGATGCACTGCTCCTGCAGGGTGGAAGAGAGAGACGCGTGGTTAGCATGGGTGTACTCAGAACCTGTCCTGGTTAAGTGTGAAGGCCCCTTAATGATTCCCGGAGAGTGTTGGCCACCACTTGGATGGCCAGAGTTTATTGGGCTGCATGGCTGCCTGAACCCCACCCACCTCTGCCCCACTCCACCCGGCCGATTGGAGGCAGCTTTGCCCACTGGACTGCATGCTGTGCTCTCAGCTCAGGCGCAGGCATTCTCCTAACCCACACTGCAAGGCTACACTGTTAGCTTGAAGCATGGGGCAGACTGGTCCAAACCGGGATGCTGACATTGCAAGGGGCTGTGAACACCTCCACCAGTGACTGCTCCATGGCCAGTTTTAGCAAGGAGATTGTACAACTTGTGAGGTCAGCCAGCCATTCTGCAATCTGCTAAAATGCTCATGACTTTGCAGCCTGTGCCGGGGGCCGGGGAGGGGATGGTGTGGGGGGTGTGAAAAACTTTGGAGCACTTGGTGGCACTTTGATGCCTCTGTGTTGCTTGAGTGGGCAGATAAGCTAAAAGCCCGACTCCAATCATATTGATGCGGCTGAGCCTGACCTGTTTGGGTTGCAGAGGAATAGTCACTTTATACAAGTTTCCCTAATGCGTAGCCACTTCCTTCACCCACCCTAACCCTCCACCCGATTGCTTTTGCACTATATGCAACGGTAGGGCAGCCCTTGCCACCCCCTCCACCCGCACAAGGTACCTCAACAGCAGGGCTGCCCTTAACTCTGACCCCCCCAGCGCCCCTCAAACTTGAAGTCCAACAGGTGTCCCTGGCAAGCGCTGCACAACGTTCCTGTGTACTCACCTCCAAGTTCCCCTCAAATTGCAGCCCGCCAAGTGCACATTGCTTATGTGCTGTTGTGAAACACGACTGTGTGTTTACCCACCGAGGTGGATGGACAATTTGGCGTTGGAGGGACAACTCCGGCGGGCTGGCCTGATAATGATGTGAGGATGTATTACAATGAGGTTCCCGACGTCCGATGGTGGGAAACGCGGTCCGCTGTTGACAGGCTGAGCAGATAATCGTGAACTGATTGCACACCGTTGTAAAGCCGACTGTGCCATATTGTCCGCTCATGCCACCGAACTCACCCGACACCGGCAGGCATGGGAAATTCCACCCCATATCTTTATTTTCACCAAGGAGTTTCCCATGCCTCAAATTGAACTGTTGATCATAGAAATCTGCTCTTATTTCTATTTGTGTTCATATTTCTCATATGCTGCTTGAATTTTGAAGGCCTGGAAGTTTTGAATGGTTTGTTTTGTTGCTTCATTGATGGTAAATCTTGAATCAAAACACCCTTATCAGTTAGTATCAGCAAGTCTATACATATATATTTGGGGGCACAGATTTAAACTTAATCTGCGATCTCTGAGGCAACAGAGAACACACCTATTTGGCTCCTGAAGGCAAAAATTTGATACTCCAGCCTTATTAGCCTCTGGGAAGCATGAGTTAGGATCCTTGGAGCTGAGTTTCTCAGTCTCTATAATCATTGGGTGCATGTGTCGTGACAGACTCACTAAGGACTTTAAGTGAATGAAACTGAATGCAAAAGAATAAGGGTAAAGAGCATTCTATCAGAGTGATGTGGAAAGAGATGTGGGACAGTTATGCTTCCTATATAAGTAAATGATTCAGAGTTATGGATGGAAGGAATGATCTTGAAATTTGTTAACAATGCCAAGTTGCATGGAATGCCAACTAGTGACAAAATCTGTAAAAGACTAGTGGAAAGCATAAATAAGTTACCAGATTGGATGTTTAGGTGGAAGATGAAACTCAATGTAGAGTAATTACAAATGTAGGTAAGGTCATAAAATTAAGAGACAAAATGCAAAAACAAATAGATAGTATTGAACTTTTATCTTTTTTTTATTAATGGTGTGCCCAAAACTATGCACGGTGCTTCCACTGAAGCCAATTAAAGATTGATTTAAATTATGTGATCACTTGCTCTGGAAATTGAGGTCTTGTCAGAGGAGTAAGTCTACAACAAGGTAAAGAGAAAATAATTAAGAAATAACAGAGAGAAAGAGAGAGTCATGGGGAGAAGGTACAGGAAATAGAGAAAATAGTGAGAATAGAAGGAAAGATCAGAATAAAGAGGTGGATATTTGTGCAATAACATTCAATGGGTGTTGGCTCATTTACAGTCTTTCCTAATTTCTATTACATCGACTTCGATATCTTTCAAAATTTTTATTTTGATATACAGTTGGTAATTTTATAATAAAATATTATTAAATTTCTGGTGTTTGTTGTGTATATCGAGTTGGTTGTTATTGTCATCATCTTCGATCATCAAGTCAGCAAACTAGTCAACTTCTTTCTCATTGGTTAAAGCTCTAACGCCTCTGTCCTTCCTCATAGGTTGCTTTCTGCTCTTGTTAGTTACCATTCACACGCTAATTTAAATTTTCTTCTTATGACATTCCAGGGACCATGACAAAATTTACAACGCAACATGCACATAAAAAAAACCCCCTCAAAATGACAAACTTTTGCATAAACCTTTCTCTGACAATTCAGCACACTCTCAGAGACACTGTGTACATCTTGGCTCTCTGAACATCTTGACTGCTAGGTATGCCCACCCTCCCTAGTCAGCTAACTCCTCATATCTGGTTACCTCATGATGTGTTCTGCTGTGAGAGCCCAATATGGCGATGGAGATGAAACCAGGCTGTACACACCACCTGATTTTGTTTTGCGTTATTGTAAAAGAGAGTCGGACGGGTTGTATAATGGGTAACCAGATATGAGGAGTTAGCTGACTAGGGAGGGTGGACATAGCTAGCAGTCAAGATGTTCGGAGAGCCAAGATGTGCACAGTGTTTCTGGGAGTGTGCTGAATTGTCAGAGAAAGGTTTATGCAAAAGTTTGTCATTTTGAGGGATTTTTTTTGATGTGCATGTTGTGTTGTAAATTTTGTCATGGTCCCTGGAGTGACCAGCTGCATCTCTTCCCCTCCAGTGAAGCTTAGATAGATTCTTGATTGACAAGGGGGTCAAAGGGTACAGGGGGCAGTCAGGAAAGTGGAGTTGAGGCCACAATCAGATCAGCCATGATCTTATCAAATGGCCGCGCAGGCTCGAGGGGCCGAATGGCCTAACCCTGCTGCTAATGTTTGTGCGTGTTCATGGCTAAATTGTATTTGCTGTAACTCCTAGGAGTCAATGCCTCCAATACATCCAAAGCATTTGCAAACAGGCTATCTGACTGCCAATGTTTGTAGCTTTCTTGGGTGTCTCCAGTGTATGTGGAAACAGGTCAGTTAACACCCAGCTCCAAGTTCCAGTATGCACGGCATCAATGCATTTGCAGAATGATGAGCTGAATTGCTGACTTTCTAAAAATATTTTAAGGAAATGAAATGGAAAGGAGAGCAACAGGGCCAGAAGAAGTAGAAGCGGGCAGGCAGAGAAGAAGGACACACCTGGAATTAAATATTAACCTAAATATTAACATTTAAGAAGTGGGAGAAGCCAGGAAATTAAGGATGAAGAAAGTTTTTGAGGAAATAAGCTGAGGAGCAGCCATTGTGACTTTTAGATCGTGGCAGCAGGGGGAGTTCAGAGTGCAAAGGTCACAATCAATAGTCCATGAGCTGCACCACAGGAAATCCACTAAATTTCCCATAGTTTATTAACAGTGTTACATTAACTGCACTTTTTGATAACGTTAACATTGAGTCGATCTGGTGTCTAACAGTGTGTAAGGTGGAAGTGACCACCCAGGAAGAACAGAATACTCTGGAGATGCCAGTGCAGGAAGGGTTAGAAATTGTTTTCTTTTAAAACTCCAGTCATATTAACATCTGATGGACATTAGCACGTGGATGGAAACAATTAATGATAATTGCAGGCTTTTGCTGAGACAGATTCTACAGTATTTCATGTGTGTATGCGATCATTTATGATGTTGTGGGCAATGGAAATACCAATTGCATCAATAGAATGAATAATACTTTATTTCTGGCTACTTTATTTGTTCCCAGAACACTGCAACTCATAAAATGGCTCTTCAATTTACTCCCCTTTCCAACTTACTGGTTTGATATTATACTTATGCAATGAAACATAAACCCTTGTTAACGTTATGAAATAGAAAATATCTGCATATCTTGAAAGGCTGCATCTGTGTCGTTCTGAGGTATAGCCTGAGATCATTATGTCCTCCAATCCTCCTTCCATCTGATGGATCCTTTCTCTTCCCAATAGTTCTGATGCAATCAAAAACCTACTGTGTTTGGGAATCACAGGCGTAAACCCATGTCCCAACTCTCTGACACAGCATGTTCTACATCACCATTCACTTGCAGTTCTTTCTTCTGGTTTCTGATGTTTATGCAGAACAGCCAGTTTGGGAGTTTTCAATGATTCAGTCATTTTAATTTTCATGTATTTTCTGAAAGGAAATTGACATTATTTTGATTAATTCAATTCTCATCGTCTTGTTCGGACTCAACTACAAGATTGAGCTTAATTTCCTCTCCATTCAACCTCCACATGTTTATATCCTATCCGCACATGTCCAACCTACCTCCAAATGCCCATCCTCCTTCCTCCAACCCAGGCTAAGTACAGACCAAGTGTTCCGATAGAAAATTAATAAAGTTCTTCCGCCTCACTCTGAAGATGCTGGACACTTTGGTACATTGGATTGCCTGTGGGAAACACTTAGAAAATCAGGCAGACAGAAGTGCAGGTCCATAACAGAAAGCACCCAATTTTTCACCCATTTAAAGATCATCAATTGAACTTCAAGTCGGCTCTGTTATAGATGAGCGCTCCTCCCTACTCAATTTGCCTCCACGCACTATACGCAGGTGATGTAGCCAAGCACCTTTAAAAGAAAAGGAGCCCCTCTGACTCACATTGGAGTAGGTGAGTGCCATCAGCTCTCTTTGAACATTAACATGGAGATTTCAGCGTCCAAAGCAGAGGTTACATTTGCTTTGGAAAAATTACATATTATTTTCTGCAAGGTGAGGGAATGTGTAGGAGGATGTAAATATAATAATAACGGGGATAAAGACTCGCGGAGAGATGTAAATGGGTAACTACTGAGCATGTGCCTAAGGAGCTATGTCATAATGATGTCACTCATTGAGAGAAGGTGAGTGATCAGCATCAAAGGGATGGGCTGTAGCTATCGCCTGATGTTCTGGGACCTTGCTTATAGTTATTTATGGCAGTGAAAGAGTTGTGAAGGAAAGACCATTGCCTCCAGTAAGATCTCTTCTAAAGTAAGTAAACCATTGGCTGGGATTTTCCCCTAATTGCACTAAGTGCGGCAGCAGATGTGAAAAATGGCGTCTACCCGTCGTATCATCTGCTTCCCCCCGCATTAATTATGCATGCACGGGAAACACGCAGGATCGCGGGCCGGCAGCCTCTGATTCGCCCACCCCGCTGTGAGCTCACTGCTTCCTCACTCCAGGCACCGTACTTAAACGGCACTGGTGCACAGCTTTGTCAATGTCTGCAGCCAAGGACTGCCACAGGTGAGGGAGATGGCCCCAAAAGGGAAGAAAACAGCAGCCTCCAAGTTTGGTGACGCCTCACTGGAACGCCTGCTGGATGCTGTGGGGGTCTGCTGCGATGTCCTCTACCCCCTGGATGGCTGGAGGAGGCCCACCAACCTCACCACTCTGGCTTGGGAAGCGGTGGCAGCAGTGGTCAGTGCTAATGCTGCGCAGAGGAGGTCAGCCATCCAGTGCAGGAAGAGGATGAATGACTTCATCCGTTCCACCAGGGTAAGTCAACCATCTCATCACTCTCAACTCACAAACTCAAAAGCCATCACACATTCACAGGGACATAACACACACGGCCAGCTCAAGGGACAAGACCATTCACTCTCACACAGACCTTCACATCTCCATCTAGACTCATCTCCTCTGGAGCTTGTGTCATCATCCCTCCATGGCTCCACTCACCACCCAGGCATGCCAGGCATCCTTATCACCAGCCCTGGCATGCACTCAGCTCACACTCTCCATCTGTCTTTGTGCAGGACAAGTTCACACACAATCGCAGGGAGAGGTCTCAGGCCACAGGTGGGATGTCGGAACTCAAGGTCCTCACTGCCTTCAAGAATAGAGCCATCGAGCTGGCCAGAGAGGACGTGGGCAGTGTCTGCGGCAACAGTGAGGTCGGCAACAAACACTCACGTGAGGATCTTGCACCAGCTCATCCCTCAGACAACGGTACTGTGAGTGCGTTGGCCTGTTTTCCAGCTGCCTGCCATGCACTAATTATCTCTACCTTCTTTCACAGGCACCTCTCCGAAGCGCCTGAGGCCCTCAGCCAGCCAGGCCCTTAGTTCGAGCCTGACAACACCTCAGGTGAGGAACCTGAGGACAGCACTGTTGAAGACCCATCACAGGGCTCACCCA
Organism: Cetorhinus maximus; assembly: GCF_964194155.1. NCBI lineage: Eukaryota > Metazoa > Chordata > Chondrichthyes > Lamniformes > Cetorhinidae > Cetorhinus > Cetorhinus maximus. Next base: position 17,011,914 of record NC_135896.1, read on the forward strand.
AACCCTCCAGCAGCACAGAGACATGCGCCTTGCTTTTAGTGCAGCCTTGGGGTCACAATCTGGTGATCACATCACACAATCAGGTTCATAGCAGGTGGAGGCAGGGACATTCGAGGTCACTGGCACATGGAGGGCTGCTGAAGGTCACGATCCTGCTGAGTCCGAGTCAGAGGATGAGCCTCCGGACTTGGTCCTAACTCAGTTGGTGGAGCTGCAGTGACAATCACGGGAATATCAGGAACGGATGTCAGCTGGCTTTCTCAGATTGCAACTGATGACGGAGGAGTCCATCTGCCTTCAGTCTGAGGCGATAGCGCCGGCATGCCAACACACCGAGACCAACACTGGTACGATGGCGACCACCATGGAGACGTTGTTGCAGGACATCGGCCCAGCACTGCTGCAAGAACTGCACCTCATCGCTGTAGTCATTGGTGGCATCCGTCAGTGTTTACGTGAGAGTGGGGCACGGTACCCTAATCTCACTCCAGCTGCCCCTTCTCCTCAAGGAGTCAACCAGCGGCCCTCGGGCACCCAGAGTGAGGAGGACCAGCATCTGGACACCCCCAGGGCCATCCACCCAGGTGACTCCGGGACAGTCCAGCCGATCCCAATCCCCTTTTTCTGTGACACCAGCACCTCCAGCTCCACAGGCCAAGGAGGGTGCACCTGCCCCACAGCAAGGCACCCAAAGCAGGCCAGGGCTGTCCAGGTCTTGGTCCTTCAGACGACGCCTGTCAAAGTCATCACTGATAACAGGACGTAGCAGTCAGCAGGCAGTCTCCACCTCCGCTGTGGATGTTGGGGAAGCACACAGATGTAGCGGTAGGGTTAGGAAGATCAAGAAAATTTAGGACAAAATGGTGGCACAGGTGTTAACAACATGTACATAATGTTCACAAATGTAAATAGAACCACACCCATTTCACATCTTGTGTGTACGCCTCCTTTTAATTATGAGTTTTGTTGCTGTCAGTCAGGTGTGATACCATGGTGCCTCCCTCCACTTATCGCAGATGTTGCTATCATGGGCCTCTTGTCTATGTAGTGTGCTTCCATATCACCACACTGTATGCCCCTGTTTCGGGTCATTCTCAACATTAATGATGTCTCGACCTTAACGTTATCACCAGTTAGCACCTCATCTCAGCAAGGACACATGCTCCCGAGGCTTCATCATCCTTCAAAGAATCAGGACATTGTGGGCCTGATGTGTAACTATTCACTCATATTGAAGTGCATGGTTGAAATGAGAGGAATAGTAACGCTGGTGTTCATACTGGCCAATGATGGAGGGCACTTGTCCAAGAGGGTACTCACTGCAACTCGTCATCTTCCTCGTGGAATCTGGCAGTTATGAGGGCCTCAGCTGCATACCTGTCTCATCTGGCCTATGCTACTGCCTCTTCCCTTGCAGCCTCAGCTTCCTCAAACTCAAAGCCCTTATCCCCTTCGATGTCCTCTTCATTGAAGGAGATGTGCGGCTCCTCCATGTCATCAACTGGTAAGTCCTCCAGCACAGCAAGCCATAAAGAGGGTATTGGGGTGCTCCACCAGATCTGTCCAGGCATTGGAATTGCATCTTTGAGATCCCTATGGTGTGCTCCACCAATGTTCAGGGAGCAGCATGAGCCTCATTGTGCTTTCTCTCTGCAGGATTCTGTGGCTGCCGCATGGGCATCATTAGCCATGTCCCTTGCGGGTACCCTTTATCACCGAGGAGCCAGCCCTTGATCATGTGTGGTCCCTCAAAGATGTCTGGGGTCTGCAATCTGCTCAAGATGTGAGTTGTGGATGCTTCCTGGGTATCTGGTGCAAACCTGCATGAGAAGTTTATTATGGTCACAGGCCAGCTGTATATTGAGTGAGTGATAGCCTCTCCTGTTCACCTATTGGAGTGCCTGTTGCCAGGGAGCTTTTATAGCCACATGAGTGCAGTCGATGACACCCTGCACTGTGGGAATCTGCAAATCACTGCAAAGCCCAGTGCTCTGGTGTCCTGGCTTGCTTGATCTCTGTCAAAGTTGGCATAATTGCGGACCTTGGCAAAAAGAGTGTCTGTTACTTCATGTATGCATTTGTGCATGGATGCCAGAGAGATCCCCAGTAGAGCACTGGAAGGAGCCACTGGCATAGAAGTTGAGTGCATCCATTACTTTCAGAGCCACCAACATTAGATGCCCTCCCAGTCCCTGTGGCGCCAATTCCTGGAGAAGGTGGCAAATGTGAGTCATTAGATCCCTGGACATGTGGAGGCGGTGACACTGTCTCTCACTCATCTGCAGATAAGACATACAAGTTCTGTACGCCCTCGATCCTGTTTCTGTGAGTGTCATCCTCTGCATCCACAGGTGGCCCTGTTGGCCCTTGGCCTTGAGCCTTTGGGGAACCAGGTACCTCTGTCGCAATCTTCTCCTTCTTCTCTGCCTGTATATGACTATGCAGCAGCAATAACTCCAGGCTCCATCTTCCTGATGGTCTCCTCTCTGCAGCATCAAGAGAAACAGATATGAGCCACCATTAGTCTCCAAAGGTACTATTTCTGTCAATGATCTGTAGTGAATGTGGTTTCAAGGGCTTTGTTCCTGTGTCAGCAACTATTCGCCCCTAAAATCCTGGCCAGCGCAGGGTGCGTTTCAAGGTGCTCCTCTCGTTAACCCCTGCACCCCACCCCTTAGTCATGTGTCTGAGTGCAACGTTTTCCGCTCTTATCCCCGCAGGGCAGTCCTGACCCTGCAGCCCATTCTCATGCCTCAAGTCAGTTTCCCCCCCTTCCCTATTAAAAGACTCCCCCACATTACCACTGGTCTGGTAGGTAGAGAGTTGCCTGTGACAACCCCCTGAAAGCGATGTGGTGCTACCTGTGAAGTTTGGTGCTGATTACCGCAAGCGCTGTGAGACGCAAGGCTGCAGCGCACAAGCGCATACTAGTTTCATGACGCCGTAAAACCGACTTTCGGCCTTCTGGCGATATTTTCCGCTCCCGCCCGCCGTGACGTCTGCCGTGAACGAGAGCGGAAAATCCCAGCCAATGTCTCCCGAGATAACCCAACAAAGACAGAGAATGAAGGATGGCAAGACACCCTGTAAGTGAGTTTGCTTTGTTGAGTTTTACCATTGCAAACTGTGTGTGTGTGAGATTATTGTGCTTGACAGTCAGATTTTGATTTTGTAGGTCCCGAACATCTTCACATTGATTGACGATGGGTCCTATTGCTCAGTAGTCTTCTGGCTGAGGAAGTAGCATCAGTGGCTGCATGGCCAACTGGAAAACTACAGGCATAGACATATAATGTAATGTAATTATTGTTCTAAAATAAAAAATCCAACTGGTTCAATAATATCCTTTAGGGAAGCCATTGCTAACCAGTCTGGCCGACATGTGGTTCCTGTCTCACATTATCTGGCTCACCCAATGCTTTCAGGGGAAAGGAATGATGGGCTGTAAATGCTGCTTGGCCAATATTATCAACAGTCCAAGAACAGATAAAAAAAAGACACAGAAGTCCCTCCACTTGGATCACTGACTAACTTTGATGGACCTGCATCAGTGCCAGTAATTTCCTCAGTTGGACTTACAGTGCGCTGCTTGTTCACATGGGCCGTGACTGTTATCAATTGTGCAGGGCTACGTGCTGGTACATTCCTGCAGTTGGCATGAGCATCAACTATCTGCTTCTGTTTTATTTGGTGCACACCACTGATGTGGGAGGCCTCTTTAAAATACTCACTGATCGCACAGGAGAGTGAGCGTCCTTGAAATTCTGGAGTCCCTCCTCGGTGCTTTCCATAATATTCATGCCGGTTCTGGAGTACATTAAGGTAAGTCATGCAGTTATTATATTTGGCTACTGGTATTTTGTTACCACAAACAAACCTTATTGTCAGGAAGTGTCTGATTGAAAGCCACGTGTGCCTGTGACTTTGTTATTGGTTTCTTAGTTATGGTTCAAAATGTCACCTTTCAGCTTTTCCCTGGGGAAATGGCCCTGATGTTGTGGTAGGAATAAAGGGGAGGCAATGAGAGATTCCATCTCCCCATTCCCGGTAATATTTGTGTTTTGAAAAACAGCATGGTGGATTCACTAAAGTAAATTACTGCAGATGCTGGAAAATTTGAAAAAAAGCCCCAGAAAATGTTGGAAACACTCAAGAGGGCAGGAAGTCTCCCTGGAGAGAGAAACAGAGTTAAGGGACTGAATGTTTGGGCTCCATCAGAGGTGGGAATGAGGGCGGACAAGGCCCGAAAGTATCACCGCTTGGCGAAAATGCTGGTTTCCTGACGTCATTCCCAACGCCGGCTATTTTTGCTGAGGCGGGTTCAGGGCTCACGACGCTAGATACCCTTGTGCACTGGATAGTCGATTAGGCTTGGTAAAGGCCTATTTAAGGCCAAATTAAAGGAGGCTGACTGGGATTTTCTAGTCGGCCTCCAATTTCCCACACTGGTAGGGGCCAGTTTAGGTGCCAGGAGGTGGGCATCTAATGGCAGCCTAGGGGGCCAATGCTGCAGGCAGGGATGGAGGAGGCCTGCCTGGGTCTGAGGGCAGCCTTAGTCTGCCCTGGGTAAGGATTCCCCCTGGTTCCACCCCACATTGGACCTGTTTGCTCCACCATGTTGAAATGCCTTCTCTCTTACCTTCCATTACAGCCTGCTCATCTCAAGCTGGAAGATTCGTTCAGAGCACGCCCACCATCCTTAACTGGACAGAGAACCTGTCTCCATGCCAGGGGGCTCCCAACAAAAATCCCAATTAGTGACAGTTTTCCCCAGGGGCTGGTACAGCACTTGAAAACAACCCTGACTCCAGGAAAATTTAGCCCAACCTTTCAGTAGCCAGAACTGTATCTGAATATGATTGAGTTGTGCCCTCTTTGTGAATCGGTTCCTATGGAAGGTTATTGACCTGAAACTTTAATTCTGTTTCGCTCTCCACAGATGGTGGATTTATTGTTGCACTTTCTTACATCCTTTCCTTAAAAAATACACAAGCTGCTGAATCATAACAACACAATGGATGACTTGGTTTTAAATACATTTATATATTCGAGCCACCTCAAAGCTCGTTTTTGAATCATATAAGGCTGGCATTTCATTTATGTTCAATACAAGGAGTTAGTAATGTGCGCAGAGAGGGTACACGCCCATCAAACAAGGAGTGGCACACTCTCCCTTACTGTACAACCATGGCGAGCATTAGCTATTGTCAGACATTAGTCCTTTTAGCTGGACTCAACATTATGGTTTACACCAGGCCGGAAGCATGATAGGGAAAGCTGAAAAGAAATGAGTGCCATGGATCGACCGGTCATTTCAACAGTCTGTGGGATTCTGCAAATGTAGATTTCATAAATGTAGCTTCCAGTGGCGTCCCACAGGGCTCAGTGTTGGGTCCCCTGCTGTTTGTTGTAAATACTAATAATTTGGACTTAAATTGGGAAATTTGCAGGTCACACCCAAAAAAAAAAGTGATTGGTGGAAGGATTAGAGGGGACATGAGGAAAAAAACCTCTTCAACCAGAGGGTGGTGGGTGTTTGGAATTCGCTGTCTGGTATGGTGGTGGAGGCAGAAACCCTCACCTCATTTAAAAGGCACCTGGGAGGTGGGATTAGGATAGGCAGCTAGTTTTTTATTTTTGGGGCTGGCGCCGACATGATGGGCTGAATGGCCTCTTTCTGTGCTGTAACATTTCTATGGTTCTAGATATAGTTTGCATGGTTCAAAGCTGCCAACCTAATAAAGAAACCCTGTAAGGCACCATCATTATAACAGGGCCTACATTATAGCATATAGCTCCCAAATGCATAGTCAATGGTCTTAGGAGAAGATAGCACAGGAAACTGAATATACTGACTGAATCGAACAGTGATATTGATATTAATAAGCTGTGGGGAGCCAACGAATCTAATGAGAGAGCGTATAGCCTTTAAACTTGACATGCCAGTGCACAATATTCACAGAGAGGGCACAATTCCGTAACATTCAGATAGTCACACCTCTGACTGCATGCTTCTGGCTCTCAATGGCAACAGTTTGATTGTATTACTGCCACTGTTCACGCTGTGGTCTAGAACAGCAAACAGTCACTTCATAATCTCCCCCTTCAGTCATTTGATTTTCCTTCTGATTCAGCCAGATTTAGCTGGGTCAGGTCACCAGGCAACTGCCAGAGCTTGCCTCGGCTTTTCCTCGTTAAAAAAGAGATACAAATAAAGTAAATAAATTCAATTGCTTTTACAGCGCTCAGTCAAATGAGTTAATTAGGAAGGCTACTGGGTTTCTTAGCATGGGAGAGGCTGTTAAGGAATGAGGCCTTGTAATAATTTACTGTCTGTTTTGGGTAAATCATTGTTTTTATGAGGAGGAGATGCTGAGACATAAGGGTGTGTGATAAATCCTTTTTTCGTACTGACAATAAAGGGCTAGTTTGGGTTTAAATTAGGAGAGTTCCCATGGCAGTATGGCTTGTGGTCGCCACTTGGATGCTCTCTTTCTGTTTTATTTCTCTTCCTGTGTTTTTTTTTTCCATCAGCATTTGCATGTATCAACTTGAAGCAGGATTAATAGCATCAAGCCAGCCGCATTAGAACCTCAAAACAGCCTGCAGACAAGTGGGAAGATGAGAATTCGCTTGGCATGGGCTCAGAAGATGAAGCTGCACCCCAGAGGATTTGTGGTGAAATTAAGTCCCTGATAAGGCGTCAGGCAGCAATGACCACCGTCCAATCTGAAGCATTGAAGTATGCTCAGTGTCACCACCGCTGTGTGCTTCAACAATATGCTGCTGAATGCTGTCTTTCACTAAAATAAAATTAAAAAAAGGCTGAGGCACTCTGATTCCAGGGCTGCCAGTTAAATGTTTTGAAGGGGGCGGTGGGGGTTAGGAGTGGGGGGGGGGGGGAGTTGGTGGGGGTTGGTGGTCGGGGGAAGACAGATTTTTCTTGCAGCTGCGCTCCTGAGGTTGTATCCCATAGGATGACAAACTCGACTTAACCCTTTGTGCGCCTTGGCTTCATGCCAGGCAATTTGACTGAGTTGGAATTGTTTGGATTGTTTCAGCAGGACAAGTTGTAATGTGTAGGCTGACTGATATGGGCCGTAGGATTGTGTCAAAGCTTTATTTCACAACACAGGTTTCTGAGGTAACTCAGCTGTATTTTCCCCCCTTATGTGGCCCCTTTCTTTTACCAACCCCCTCCCCCCTCCCGCCGCTCCCCACCTCACCATTCTAGCTTTCGCTTTTCTTTGGTTAAGGCATCGGCGGAACGTAAACAGCCACAGACCGTGCTTCAACAGTAGGCAGGCATATTGTAGAGTGAGACAGACTGTCAGAACCGTAGAGCAAGGCCCAACACACTCTAAAAGTGGATTAGACTGTCGGCTACAAGGAGTTTTGTTTTCGTACTGTGGCAACACCAGGGTGAGTGCCATATTGAGTGCCATATGCCCCTCTTTACCAACCCTGCATGGTACAAGCAAAATGCATGCACCAATGCACAGGCTGCATCAGCTCCATGCAATAACTCAAGAACCAGTTACCTAATGTTATGAGTACAGTTACTATGGAGTAGCACTTTTGAAGGGGGCTGGTAGCAGATATATAGGGTGGACTTATGGTTGACGCAATTAAATTTTCCCCTTTTGCTAGTCCAATGATCAGTGCAGTGATAAGTCTGCTAAAAGCTGAACTTATCAGTCGAAAACTTGCCCAGCTGTTTTCCTTGAAGCATTGACCAAAGCTGCTGCCTTAAGCGACCCTTTAACCTTGGATAAAAATAAGGTACTTGTATTTCTATAACACCTTTTAGAACCTCAGAATGTCCCAATGTGCTTTGAAGCAATTGGGTTTCGACAGAGGGTGAGGGTAGGGAGGTCTATGCACTTCAATAATGTAAGGGGCTTTAGTAAGGGAGAATGGAAAGCCCATTTTACTCAAAAGTCTCAACATCAAGTACTGCAAGTTTGAATATGGAGCACGGGGTTAGTTGCACAGTGAGGCATAAAAATGGTTAACCATGTTCTTAGATTACTATTGCCTCTTGCAGTGGCACTTTCTTGAGCCTCTTGAAGTGAAAGTACAGTTTTGTGGCAATGGACAGTTTTGAGCTGGGGACCGAGTCACACTAGAGACCAGACTATTCTAGAACCCTTTAGCTGAAAGAACCCTTTAGCACAGTCAGAAAGCTAGATAGGAGACCTTCATTCCATCAATCTAAATTGTATTTGAACCATGTTGTCAGGGTCAAAAAAACATGACTCCCAATGGATTTCTACTTATGGGTCTCCGTACATCTCAGGGAAGCAAAATTTTTTTTAAAGTAAAACCATTTGCCTTGAAAATGACTCAAATGGCCGTTCTGTGCTGCAAATTATTCCTGGAGCATGGGTCAAAATCAGTAAAAGAGATGAATAGTACTTTGGCCAATTCAGGGAGGAACAAATTCTAATACAAGAGCAAGAAGCACTGCAAACGCTGACAATCTGAAATAAAAATAGAAAATGCTAGAAATGATCAGCGTCTGTGGAGAGAGAAACACAGTAGATGCTTCAGGCCGATGATCCCCCGTCAGCAATAAATTCTTTTCGTTCTGGATTCATTAGTTAGACTTAGCACAGTAAAAGCAGAATGCAAATGTTTAAGACAAGGCCACACAGGGCTCCCTGATGGATCTGTGAGTTAAAGTACCACGTGGTGTGGCACTGAACAATTTAAGTTCATAAACAAGAGAAAAGAGCACGCAACAAGTCCATGGATGGAATTTTACTTCCCCAACCTGGAGGGGGTGGGGTTGTAAAATGTGGCAAGTCGTTCAGAAGTCCATTGACTTCGGCCAGACCGTAAAATCCCACCGGTGTAAAATTCCATCCCATGCATTCCATACACTCTGCTGCACAATTCCCAAGCTTGTTTAATCTTTTGATTGAAACTATGCTATAAAAAACCTATCCAAATTCAGAGATAATCAAAAACAAAATTCCAGAGCATTTATCCAACCTCACTGATCCACCATCAACCTTAGGCTGCTAATCAGCATTTGCCACTCACCAGCCCTAGGAGGGCGGATACCACAATGTCTTGTGAATCGCCTGGGGTTGTCCTATCATTTTATCATAGGTTATCTAAAACAAAAAACAGAAACAGAAATACCTGGAAAAACTCAGCAGGTCTGGCAGCATCGGCGGAGAAGAGCACAGTTGACGTTTTGAGTCCTCATGACCCTTCAACAGAATTACGTTCGATCTCAGGTGATCCTCAATGAACTGATCATACCTTACACCGTCACTATAATGAGCATCCCTGTGTTAGGCTGAGAAACTTGGATCTTGTCTCTCGCTCACCGTCAAGCAGTCCGTCTAGAGTTGAGTACCTTGGTGACACTTTTAAAAAAAAAAGCAGGATGGATAACTCTTTGAAAAAGGGAAATTGCAAAAGGAAAAGGACAGGGAAGTGTTTCAATTGGACAGCTCTTTCGGTGAACTGAATGGGCCAAAGGGCCCCAGTCTGTGCTGTTAAATCCTATGATTCACTGCCCAATGTCACACCTGTAGGATGGCTCTTTAGTCAAGTGGCAGAGCAAAATCATTGCCTGTGGAAAATGAGCTGCTATTTTCAGGAGACGAAGATGAAAGAGGAAGGAGACTAGATTGGAATGGAAAATGAACCTTTAAAAAAAAAAATCCCTATGAAGTAGACATTGAAATGTCATGCGCCACAAAGGCAGCTTACATTTAGTATGGCATCCTCACTGTTAGAGAGAAATCAATGGCTTTCTCAAATGTTGATTAATCCATTTCATGAAAGCTTACATTTTAGCCCAGTGATAAGGTGTAATCTAAGGTGATCAAATACAATGGTAACAACACAATGGTTTCTTTGTTACCAGTCCAGTGGGAATAATAAGGTACATTTAATGAATATTTTTCGTAAAGCTACTTTGATGCCTTAAGTGTCGATAGACATGCAAGCAGAGTTTCAAATGGGATACTGGATATTTGTATGTCAGGAACAAATGTGGATCATCGAGGCTCAAATTTGGAAAAAAAAACAAGCCAGCGGCCATTCTGAAGAAATATTTGCCTTGTGTGTTTCCTCTCACATTTGTTTATACAACAGCAACTTCTTTCCCCTCACTGTGCATGCAATTGTGATGATGGATAGGTTTTGATGAGAATGAATGTCCATACAGGTGCAGTATCATTCTTTGATCATTTACAAAGAGACCACATTCCCAGTTGCATTCTTGAAAAGTGTGACTTTAAGCAAAACAACGTTAAGCGAATCAGGTTTTCCCATAAGCATCAATGTATAAACTGGAGTTGGGTTCGTCTGGACATTTCTCGTCAGAAAAAAAAAACCCACTATAAGCTGAATTACTGTACATTCTTAAATGAAATAACTTTAGAAATAAAATACATTTTTAAACATAAAAGAAATATAACTGTAAATAACATAATACTTGACCGCTGTGGAGCTTCTTTGCTCAGTGGCCTGTTTTCAGAGTGAGCTGGATCCATTGGACGTTGCTGATCCCAGCTGCGAGCTGTGGAGAGGGTGAATCACCAGGCGTAGCCAGTTTGTAGGGTTCCTTTTCCGGCATGGATTTCAAGTTTGAGCCCATGGCTGATGGAGGGATGTGTTCTGAAGGTTTTGGACGGAGGAGAGTGGCCGGCCGGGGTGCAGAGGCATGTTGAAGGTTGTATTTCCTGTGTTTTCGGTGGCCGTGACTGCTGGAAGAGGGCGATGCAGGAGAGGAACGAAGGAGGTGGAGGAGAAGCTGGTGTGTGGGGAAGACAGTATTATTGCATTGGTAAGAGGATTTCTGTTTAACTGCTTGTGCGTTTCGATGGGGGTGTTTGTGAGATTATATCTCCTTTGTTCCACGTCGGACTACCATGGGGGATGGCTCGTTGGAAAAGGCTGAAGCGCCCGCACACCGTGCCATTGCACTGACCCCGGAGGAGTAAAGGAAAATTAAGAAATGGCATCCTGAAGACTGGGCACCCTTGCGATGATGACTTAGGAACAGAGCATCGGATCTCCTCTGGACCTGTGAGCTGTGGAGGGCGATAGCAGTGTCCGCTGTCTGTATCTGAGCCCAGATGTGGGTCAGCAGGAGAGCAGAAACTACTTCCTTGCTGAGAAATCTACTGCACCACGGCCAACCTGCTCCATGCACCCATTGGTGGTAGCTGAGTTGAAGGGGCATCGAAGGGCACAGAACCAACCTGGTTGATGCCAGGACTTTCGTTGAGAGACATCTGAATCCAGTGAAAACCATAAGAATTGCAGTTGCCATCTGCAGGTTTGTTGTCAGCTTATTAGTCAAGAAGCAGGATTTTGAATGGTGGGGTTTTCCCCATCCCCACCACCAAAAAAGTCACCATAAAACTCGCCCCACTCCAGCCAGCTGCCCCACAGCCATTTAACGCACTGAGGAGCATTAATTGGCTTCAGGCGGGTCTTCTGTCCACATCTTAGAAGGAAATCCTGCCTTAGAGCACTGCTGGTCCCAGCAGCGCCACCAGCAGCAGTGGCCACTGCTGGGACTGCATCCAGTCCCCAAAGAAAAACAGATAGGAGCTGGATGACAGGTAAGCTGGGGGAGCGGGGAGGGGGAGATCTCGGTGGGGCCTGGATAGGAGCCCTTGGAAGGGGTGTCAAGGTTTTGGGGGGCCGGAGTGCACAGGCTGAAGGGATTACACCCGGGTGAGGAGAGGGGGAGGGCAGACTTAGAGGTGACCTCCAATCAGAAAAGGGGGCCTGTGAATGAAGTGCTCCTCTTTTCCCCACCCGAGGCCCAAGCAGGCTTAGCTGCTGTACTTCTCTCCCACCACCAAACCTCTCCCACCAGCTTTAACATCGCAGCCTGCCACTTAAGGTTCTTAGTTGGCATAAGGGCAGCTGGGTCATCTGAGGCTTCGCCCACTGCCCCTTAAATAGCAGCCAGGTGGGCGTGGGCAGGTAGGCGGCAGGAAAGAGACCACAGGATTTTACGGGACTCCAGGCATGTAAGCTGCTCGCAGGGGTGCTTAAAATTGTGCCCAAGGGAAATCTCAGATCTTCAATCTGGAATGTGCAGGCCATAGAACAGGAATTCTCTGGCAAATGATGTTTATAGCAAACATCATAACATTAAAAGGAAATGTCTTCCCCATTTTATCAGTGACATCATAGTGAAACAAATTGACTGAGTCAACTTCAAGTGAGGAATTACTATATTTTTAAAGTACTATCTTGTTTAGTCAGATTTACTTCCCAGATCCTGAGTCATGGGAGAGAACTGCTCCCAACCATTGCTGACTGTGTTGCTCTCTCCCTGTATCTAGGTAGTCTGGTAGACTGAAAGAATAACACTTCAATTCATTAGCGATCTAGTGGAAATAGGAGGTGGAGGCAAGTATATTGGCTTTAAATAATTCTTAGTATTATTCTAATTCCTCTTCCTATTTCTAAATAAGCTCTACAAAATGCTGACATATGTTTTCTGCTCACCAATGTTACTGGTTGTGTGCCCTATCTTATATCTTGAATTATTTTTTCACAGGGTTACAAAGGCTCCTTTGTTTGTTGCATGTTGGCATTCCAATGTAAACTATTATGTTCCTGTGTTTATGTATCCAATTTTCTTTGAAAGTGGGCATTAGCCCCTCATTTGCATACTTAAAGGTCCTTAAAGGTCCTGCCCAGTGTTAGGCAGCCGCCAGGAGTATCCGAGAAATCTCTGATGCAATTTTGGGTTGAACATTTCTCGAGTGCTCCTGAAGTACAGGATGACACTCCCCAAAATGGGCCTCACCCGTAAAGCAAGTGCCGCAATGTTCAATTTCTACTCTATTGTGTCCGATTGTGTTAATTGGAACACCTATACATAGCACTAGGCCCTTTCTTGAGGCAATGTCTTCATTCCTGTTTTTTATTTGTCAAAACAATCAATGAACTAATTCACTTCCAGACTTTCGGACAAATGTGAATTATTTCAGATGAGGTAAAAAGAAGGGAGACGGCAGACCAGAACCAGGAAGTAGCTTTAAGAGCCTCAGGTCTTGGTTCTCAAATGTCTTGCCTTTTCTACTGTGGATTCAGTTGTCCAGAGTTTTGGCAGCAGAATGGGAAAGTACATTTACAAACACCTGTGACTCTGCCTCTACCCATCACTGTAACACAGCTAAACAATATGTAGGTGTAAATAATATGAAGGGGCTATTCATCCGTGGGTACTCAACAGGTTCGACCTGTGGAATGGAAAGCAATAATTTATATATTTAAAACCGCTAAAGCCTTGGAACTTTGAAATTAACCCAAAATTCAAATGCATGAAATAGTTTGAATTGACACCTAGACCATGGACCACATAGTCACTAATAACCCCAAATGGGGAATTCTGGAGAAATCAAATTACCTAGGAAGTGATTAGAATATGGAGCCCGCTTCAATATGGAGTGGTTAAGGCAAATAGCATAGATGCGTTTAAGGGGAAGCTAAATAAGGACATGAGGGTGAAAGGAATATCATTTCGAAGCAATGCAGATTTGCTACAATTTTCTTTCAACAGAAATTGTACAATTGGAACAGAAGAGTGATTTTAATGTGTTGTGATATCAGACATCACCTTTAAGCTTGCTGTCAATATTCAGCAACTCTGAATGCACAAGTTACCTTCACCTGGGGTGGCTAACAACGCTCTAATCGGTGCCCAAAATGCCAATATAAGTTGCTACAAATCTTCTGAAAATTGTGACAGTGATTGTCAGGAATTTCTGGCTTATTTTTAGCCAGACATCTAACAAGCAAACAAGTTAGGCATGTCACATCTTTGACAAGTCATGATAGACTCTGCCAAATTTTCTCATCATTTCCCAGAACTGGCCTTTTGTTTACAACCAGGAATTTTAGATCTTACAAGCTCCCAAATATTTCATGGTATCAACAACATTCGACCTCACCCTGGAAACACCTTGGTTCCAAACAAAGACTCCATTTTCTAGGCATATAGTTGGTCATCTCAGCTGCCATGATAAGAGGCGCTAATTACTTTTTCTGTATGGGAAATGACAGAGTTCCTTTAATCTAACATTTCAGAATAGTTTCCCTGTTAATTTACATTAATTAACCATTAAGGTATAGTTTCCTGTGCCTTGACATTATTCACATAATGTGATGAGATCCAGGTACTGTGTTGTCCACACTGAGGCGCATTGCTGTCAATCTGGTTTGCACAGTAGATCTTGTGTGGATGAGTGCAGATCCATCAACACTTAAGAAGCTTGACATCATCCAGGACAAAGCAGCCCGCTTGATTGGCACCCCATCCACAAACATTCACTCCCTCCACCAACGCACAGTGGCAACAGTGTGTACCATCTACAAGATGCACTGCAGGAATTCACCAAGGTTCCTTAGACAGCACCTTCCAAGCCCATGACCTATACCGTCTAGAAGGGCAAGGGCAGCAGATACATGGGAACACCACCACCTGGAAGTTCCCCTCCTGACACCAACCTGACTTGTAATTATATTGCTGTTCCTTCACTGTCGCTGGGTCAAAATCCTGGAACTCCCTTCCTAACAGCACTGTGGGTGTACCTACACCACATGTACTGCAGTGGTTCAAGAAGGCAGCTCACCACCATCTTCTCAAGTGCAATTAGGGATGGGTAATAAATGCTGGCCCAGCCAGCGGCGCCCACATTCCATGAATGAATTTTAAAAATTCCCGTCTCTGAGCCAGGACATTGTGAGTTTGAGCCCCAATCCAGAGACTTGAGCACAAATTCCAGGTCAATACGTCAGCGCAGTGCTGAGGGAGTGTTGCACTGTCAGACGTGATGTCTTTCAGAGTAGATCTTAAACTGAGGCTCCATCTGTCCTTTAAATAGGACATAAAAGATTCCACAATATTTAGAAGAAGAGTTGGGAAATACTGCCTGGTGTTCTGTCTAGTATTCATTCCTCCACCAATACCACTAAAACCGATTATATGGTAATTTATCTCATTTCTATTTGTGGAAGCTTGCTGCATGCAAATAGGCTGCCATGTTTCCTACATTGCAACAATGACTAGATTTCAGAAACATGTAATTTGCAATAAAGTGCTTTAGCAGCCCTGAAGTCATGAAAGGCGCTATATAAATGTCTTTCTTCTTACTCCTTATACTCCTGAAATTTCACTGTTTTACTTACAATTCTCAACAGGTTACATATGTAGATAAAATTTTTCAATTGGAGTAAGCCAGTTATAGAGTCATTAAGACACAGAAGGACGCCATTCAGCCCAGTGAGTCCAACCCAGCTCCTGTAGAGCAATCCAGTCAATCTCATTCCCCTATCCTATCCCCACAACACTGCAAGCTCATTTTTCTCAAATGCCCAAACAGTTTTCTTTTGAAATCATTGTATCTCTGGCCCCAAACCTTAAATCTGTGTCCCCTAGACTTTGTACCATCAACTAATGGGAACAACAATTTTTGTCTATCCTATATAAACTAGTTATAATCTTGTATGGCTCTATCAGATCTCCCCCCAACCTCTTTTTGCACTGAGGAGAACAACCCCAGCTTCTCTAACCTAACCTTGTAGCTAAAATCCCTCAGCCCAGAAGCATTCTGGTCAATCAACTCAGCACCCTCTCACATCCTTCCTAAAGTATGGCTACCCGAATTGGACACAGTACTCTCATTGTGATCTAACCAGATCTTTATCAAGGTTCAGCATAACTCGCCTGCTTTTGTGCTCAATACCTCTATTTATGAGGCTCAAGATTCCATATAGTTTTATGTCCTGCCACCTTTGAAGGTCTTTGTCCCTCCTACCCTGTACTCACTTTGAACTGTGCGATTAAGTATATGTTGCCTCTCCCTATTCCTTCTGCCAAAATGCATCACCTTACACTTCTTTGTAATAAATTCCATCTGCCGCTTTTATGCCCATTCTGCCAGCCTACCTATGTCCTGTTGCAGCTGATTAGCATCATTCTCAGTTTGCCGCACCTACAAGCTTGGTAGCATTGGCAAATTGTGAAATTTTACTCTGTATTCCAATATCCAAGTCATTTAAATGTATCTAAGGAAGCAGTGGTCCTAACACTGACCCTTGGGGAATACCACTGTCTACCATCCTCCAGTCTGAAAAATAACCGTTCACCACAACTCACTGTTTTTTGCCTTGAAGACTATTTCTTTTATACAAGCTGACATTGATCCTCCTATTCCAAGACCCTCAATTTTGTTAACCAGCCTTTTATGGGCAGCATTTTGCCCCCGTTGGGGGGGGGGTTGTGCGCGAGTGGGCGTGAGCGAGCAAGTTCCCGATCGCCGCTGCCTCAGGGAGATCGGTGGAAGTTATAAAAAATTTTTAAAGGACAGAAAAAATTTTCCTGACATGTCCCCTCATGTGACACTGTCACATGAGCTGGGACATGTCCATTACTTTTATTTAAAAATATTCTGAAATTTTTAAATCCCTCATGAAACCTCATCCCGCCCGTGGATGAGGTTTCATGCTTTTTTGGAAGGCCGCCTGGGCTCTTCGCCTGCCCTCCAACCTCGGCTGCGCGCCCGCCAAACTGAAAATCTAAATGAAAAAATCCATGCGGACAACATCCATTGCATTCCCTTCATCAAGCTTCTCTGTTACTTCCTCAAAACATTAAATTAAATTTGTGAATCTACCTTTTACAAATCCATGCTGGATCCCCTTAATTAACTCAAACTCCCTAAGTTCTTGATAATTTTGGTTATTGTTTAGAAAACCTTATCCAGAACCGATGTCAAAGTGACTGTCCTGTAGTTGCTCAGTATGTCCTTACACCCTTTCTTGAATAAGGGTGCCAATCCTCTGGCAACTCCCCCACATCTCGGGAAAATTGGAAGATTATGGCAAGCCCTTTCACTATGCCACGCCCACCACCACCTCCCCGCCCCACAATCCCCAAGCAACCAGGAATGCACAAGCCATCTGAACCAGGTGGCTTATCCACGCAAAGAATTACAGCCTTTCCCGAAAATACTGCCTATCAAATATCATCCTTTCCATCATCTTTACCATCTCCGGTTCTAATGGCATTTTTTCAGCATTCTCTTCTTATTAAACACCAATACAAAGCACTCATTAATTTATCTAGCCTTGCCCTGCACCTCTAAGCATATATCACCTTCTTTGCCCCTAATCTTGCTTCTTACCAACCAATTACTATTTACATGCCAATAGAAGAATTTTGGGTTATTTATGTTAATGGAATGCTATTTTTATATCCACTCTTTGCCAGTTTTATTTTCCTCTTCACTTCCCCTCTTGACTTAATTGTATTTGGCCTGATTTTCATTTGAGGAATTCACTGGACAAGCATCACACACACTAATTTTTTGATTTACCTTATTCCCTATCTCCCTCATTATCCAAGGAGCTCAGGCTTTGGTCTCCCTGCCTGTCTCTCTTGTTGGAATGTGCCTAGCCTGTATCAGAAACATCCCCTTCACGATTCCATTACAGATTTTTTTTCCTGGCAGTCTTTAGTTCCACTTTACCCTGGCTTGATCCTCTCTCATCACATTGAAGCTTGCCCTCCTCCGATCTAGAAATTCTACCTTCGCTTTTTCCCTGTTTTTCTCCATTGCTAATCTGAACCTTATGATATAATTAATACCCAGTGTTCCCCACAGACCCTTGGTCTGCTTGGCCCACCTCATTCCCAGCACCAGTTCCAGCAATGCCTCCTTCTTTGTTGGACCAAGCTCATAATGGTCAAGGATGTTCGACTGAAAGTATTTCAGAAATTCCTCCCCCTATTTTTCCTTTACTTGCACACCAACCGAATCCATAATTGGATAATCCAGGTCCCCCACTATCACCACTCTATAGTTCTTGCACATCTCTGTGATTTTCCTGCAGAGTTGCTCATCTCTCTCTCTCTTTCACTATTTGGAGGCCTATAGAATACTCCCAGTAGTGTAATCATCCCCTTTTTGCTTCAAACTTTTAAGTTCGGCTTGGCTTCACAGGACAATATCAAACAGAATTCAATATAAACAGATTCCACTTAGCAGCACTAGTGAGATTTACATATTTATAACCTGCTATGGATGTAACACATACAGCTCATTAGCGGGGAATGATCAATTTGTGATAAACTGAAATCAATAAAACCCCATGATCTCATGGCATCAGGTCAAACATGGGCAGGGAAACCTCCTGCTGATTACCATATACTGCCATGCTTCAATCGATGAATCAGTACTCCTCCATGTTGAACACCACTTGGAAGAAGAACTGAGGATAGCAAGGGCACAGAATGTACGGAATATAATCAGCTGTCTCAGATCCATCTGTCCATGACAGTATTTGTAGGAGTGACCATCGCACAGTCTTTCTGGGAACAAAGTCCCATCCTGACACTGATAACACCCTACACTGTGTGGTGTGGTGCTACCACCGTGCTAAAAGGGATAGATTCAGAATGGATTTAGTAGCTCAAAAGTGGGCAGCCATGTGCTGCTGAGGGCCATCAGCAGCAGCAGAATTGTATTCAACCACCACTTGTAATCTCATGGCCCGGAATATCTCTCACTGTACTGTTTCCATCAAGACAGGGGATCAACCCGAGTTCAATTAGGAGTGTAGGAGAGCGTGCCAGGGGCAGTATCCGACATACCTAAAAATGAGGTGTCAACCTGATGAAGATACAACACATGACCGCATGCATGCCAAACCATTGAAGCTGCATGTTATAGACAGAACTCAGCAGCCCCAACAACCAAAGAATCAGATCAAAGCTCTGTAGTCCTGCCACAATGACAATTAAACAACTAACGGGAGGAGGAGGCTGCACAAACATCCCTAACCTCAGTGATGGCGGAGTCCAGTACGTCAGTGCAAAGACAAGGCTGAAGCATTTGCTGCAATCTTCAGACATGTGGATGATTCCTCTCAGTCTCTTCCTGAGGTTCCCAGCATCATAGGTGCCAGTATTCAGCCAATTCAATTCACTCCATGTGATATCAACAAAAAGTACAAGGCACTGAATATATGAAAAGTTATGGACTGTGACAATATCCCAACTGCAGTGCTGAAGACTTGTGCTCCAGAACTAACTTCACCCCTAGACAAGCTGCTCCAGTACAGCTACAACACAGGCATCCCAACCAACAATGTTGAAAATTGCTCAAGTATGTCCTGTTCACAAAAAGCAGGATAAATCCAATCTGGCAAATTACAGTCCTATCAGTCCACTCTGAATCATTAGCAAAGTGATGGAAGGTGTTGTTATTGATAGGGCTAATGTGACACTTACTGACTGATAACCTATAGGTTCAGTTTGGGTTCATTACAGCCTTGGTCCAAACATTATTAAAAGAACTAAATTCCATAAGTGAGGTGAGAGTGACTGCCCTTGACAGAAGATAGCATTTGACCGAATGTGGCACTAAGGAAGCCTCATAAAATTGAAGTCAATGGGAATCAAGGGGAAAACCCTCCATTGGCTCAAGTTATACATAGCACAAAGGAAGATGGTTGTGTTTGTTGGAAGTCAATTATCTCATCCCTGGGACATGGCTGTGCAAGTTCCTCAGGGTAATGTCCTAGGCCCAACAATCTTCAGCTGCTTCATCAATGGCGTTTTCTCCATCATAAGGTCAGAATGGAGGTGCTCACTGATGATTGCAGTGTTTGGCTCCATTTGCAACTCCTCAGATAATGAAGCAGTCCATAATCCCAAGCCACAACACCTGGTCCACATTCAGGCTTGAGCTGATATGTAGAAAACAACATTTGTGCCACCCAAGAGGCGGGCATCTCCAAGAGGGAGTCTAACCATCTCCCTTGACATTCAGTGGCTTTACTGTCATTAAATGCCCCATCATCAACATCCTGGGGGCTTCCATTGACCGTATACTTAATTGGACCAGCCACATAAATATTGTGGCTACCAGAGCAGGTCAGAGGCTGGGTATTCTGTGACAAATGACTCACCTTCTGACTCCCCAAGGCCTTTCCACCACCTTCAAGGCACGAGCCTTGTAAAGTATAAAGCATAGGGGATCCTGGGCTTTATAGATAGAGGCATAGAATACAAAAGCAAAGAAGTTATGATAAACCAGTATAACCATCCACAACAAAAGTACTGTGTCAAATTCAGGACACCACACTTTAAGAGAGATGTGAAGGCTTTAGAGAGGATGCAGAAAAGATTCATGACAATGTTTCAAGGATGAGGAACTTCAGTTACATGGATAGATTGGAGAAGCAGTGGCTGCTTTCCTTGGAGAAGAGAAGATTAAGAGGATATTTGATAGAGGTTTTCAAAATGATGAAGGGCCTGGAGAGAATAGAAAGGGAGAAACTCTTCCCGTGGGCAGGAGGATCAAATACTGATTTAAGATGATTAGCAAAAGAAGCAATAGTGACGTATGAGAATGGATGTTATTTTTTTAATATTTTGGGGGAATATTGTGTTATTCTGTAAGGAAGGCTGGGTGTCTGTGTGTGTGGGTGTGTTTGTGTGTGTGTATGATTTAATTAAGCTAGGCAGAGAATGTTAGGAGGTGCTTGTCTGGGGAGTTTAAAACATGAAAAGAATAGAGGTGCTAAGTTGAGGTACAAGTAAATGGGTTAGATCTAACATTTGCATTTTTAGATAAGTTCAGAGTTTGTTTGAATAGCAAAGGGGAGTCAGAGATAACAAGAAACATGTTTGCTGTTCTGGGTATTATATTTTATTGATTTGAAAGCAAAGATAGACAGAGACATAAAAGATTTTATATTTGGAAGGATTTGAGTTGCAGAGAGGTATGAGAACAATGGAACTGGAGAGGAAAGAGAAAACAGGTATTTTAGAGTTACCTTGGAGAGCTTAGGTCAGATAGCTGGAGCTGTTTGAACTGCTGAGCTATAGCTGGAGCTCTGGGCTGTGAAAAGATGCTGTTTAAACCAGCCATCCAGTCAAGCCAGAAAAGTCTTGGGTTGCAACAGGCAATTTAATTCTGAAATGGGTTCCACCGCAGAGTGGAAGATGGTAGAGTTCATGTGGTATGCCTTTATTGAAGCTACAACAGTTTGCCTTGTGTAATATTACTGGATTTTTTCAACAGTTAACATCTATATGGGAATGTTGCCTGGCGGTGTTTACTTGGGGGTTTGACCAGGTAGAGAGTTTTTTTTGGCAATGTTTTGTAAGACTAACCTTAATTGTGTAACTGTAATCTTGTGTGCTTAAGTTTTCTTTATCCTTGTTAATAAAATTTGTACTTTTAATTTTATAAATCCCAAGAGTGTTACTGGACCTCTTACTGCTGAGATCAATATGTCTTCTTCTCATCTTCAGAGTAATTTAAAAAAAGGGTTTGGCCCGTAAACCAATTTTCCCTCTGGGATTTGATTTGCGCATCAATTAACACTGGTTGAAGTCATAACACATGAAGAAAGACTTTTTTATGTTGTGAGTGTTTAGGATCTGGATTCCACTGCTTGAGGGTGTGATGGAGGCAGATTCAATCATGGCTTTCTAAAGTAAATTGGACAATTACCTGAAGAAAAAATTGCAGGGCAACAGGGAAAAGGTGGGAGAGTGGGACTCGGTTTATTGCTTACGCAGAGAGCTGTCACAGACATGATGGGCTGAATAGCCCCCTCTGTACTGTTACCATTCTCTGCTTCTACAATTCTATATGTCAGCGTTGTGAAGGACTACTCTCCACTTGCCTGGATGAGTGCAATTGCAATAACACTCAAGAAGATCGACGCCATCCAGCAAAAGGGAACCCACCTGACTGGAACCTCGTTCACCACATTGAACATTCATTCCCTCCATCAGTGGTGTATTGTGGTACCAGTGCCTGCCATCTACAAGATGCACTGCAGCAACTCACCAAGGCTCCTTTAACAACAACTTTCTAAGATACGACCTCAACCTCCAAGAAAAGCAAGAGCAGAAGGCGCATGGAAACACCACCACCTGCAAGTTCCCCTCCAGGTCACACATCATCCTGACTTTGAACTATATCATCATTCCTTCACTGTTGCTGGGGCAAAATCCTGGAACTCCTTTCCTAACAGCACTGCCTGTGTGCCCAAGACCCATGACTGAATAGAAAAAATACATAGAGTAGCGTATTCAGCATTATACTTAAGAACATGAGAAATAAAAGCTGAAGCGACCATTTAGCCTTTCAAGCCAGCTCCGCCATTTAGCAAAGTCATGACTGATCTTCTGCCTCAATTCTGCCTTCCTGCACTACCCCCACATTCCTTAATGTCCTTTGTACCCAAAATTCTATCGACCTTTATCTTGAATATGCTCAACAACAATTCTCTGGACTAGATAATTCCAAAGATTCACAACCCTTTGAGTGAAGAAATTTCACCCCATCTCCGGCCTAAATGGCTGATCCCTTATTTTGAGACTGTGGACCCTTGTTCTATGTTCCCCAATTAGGTAAACATTATTGCGGCATCTACCCTTGTAAACACCTTAAGAATTTTAGATTGTTCTAGGTTATCTTGGATTCTTCTAAGGGAATATAGTCCTTGTCTACTCAATCTCTCCTCACAGGGCAATCCCCTCAGCCCAGGAACTAATCTATTCACAGCACTCCCTCTAGCTTATATTCTCCAGTCCATTATAGAAGGAAGCAAGTAATACACCTTTCACAACCTCAGACCATCACAAAGCACCTCAAGGCCAATGAAGACCATAAGACCATAAGACCATAAGATGTAAGAGCAGAAGTAGGCCATTCAGCCCATCGAGTCTGCTCCGTCATTTAATGAGATCATGGCTGATTTGATAATCCTTAACATCACTTTCCTGCCTTTTCCCCATAACTCTTGATTCCCTTACTGATTAAAAATCTGCCTTTCTAAGCCTTGAATATACTTAACTACCCAGCCTCCACAGCCCTCTGCGGTAAAGAATTCCACAGATTAACTACCCTCTGAGAGAAGAAATTCCCCCTCATCTCTGTCTTAAATGGGTGACCCCTTACTCTGAGATTATGCCCTCTGGTCCTAGACTCTGCCACAAGGGGAAACAACCTCTCAGCATCAACCCTGTTAAGCCCCCCTAAGAAGCTTATATGTTTCAAACATAGGCCCTTTGCATTGTAGTCACTGTCATAATGAATAAAGTGTGTCATCCAATTTGTGCACAGCAAGATCCCACAAACAACATTGTGATATCGAGCAGATCATTCCTTTCTCTCTCTATATAATATATGGCACGTTGTATCTGATAAACTGGACAACAGATGCAAGGCAGTGAAAATTCAGCTTTCCTGTACTTGGCATTCCTGATTATCTGCAGGATTTCCCCCAGGATTTGGAAGACAAGGGAGAGGAGCAATCAGTAGTGTCGCACATGTTAGGGATAGCCTGCTGGTCGAATCCACTGGAAAACCACAGGCCCTGGCTGAGTTATGGTCCTCAGTGTTTCCAAGATTTCCTGGTTGGTCTTGTAAGGTTTATCACCACCACCTGCCCTTCCTAAGGCCAATGATGTCAATGAGTGGGTGCTAAAGGTGGAGCCAGGCTTAACTGTAAACTGGCATAGGGTTGGAGGACAGCATGCCAAGAGACATGAGGCATCCAGGTGGGTGCTAGTGGGTAATGGTGGAAGGGAAAAAGCGAATGAGACCAAGGAGACTTCGGACACCTGAAGTCTGGCATTTCTTTCAGTCCCCTATTACATAGCGTTGCCAACTCTAGTTGAATGTCACCCTAGCAGTTTCATTGGCTTCTCACCTCCAATGTCAAGCAATCTGGTTTTCCATCTTCAGTGTCCTTTGTAATTAGTGAGCAAAAGTGTTCAAAGAAAGTGTGAAACGATGGCCTGAATATTACCGTTGGCGGGCGCACGTGATCAGTGGGCCTGGGGGCGGTCGGGAAGTGGACCGCCACCCGCGATCGGCCCCCCGGCCGCGATTTTGCACTGGCTGGCCAATTAACGGCCAGACAGGGTGAAACGTGTGCTGAAAAGCTCAGCCCCCCCCTGGGGTGGGGGTGGGAAGGGGGGGGCAGGCGATGACGTCTCTAAGCGTGCGGGTGAGCATGGCGAGAGAGCTCCCTGAAGACGGGACAGCCGCCTCAGGGAGCTGCAGGCCTTCAAATGGTGAAATAAAGGTTGAAAAAGCTGCAAAGAAATGTTCATGCATCACAAGCAAGTGCCTGAAAATGTACCTCGTAAAAAATGCTGTCCACAGATAGTTATCTTTATTTTGTTTCATAATGGAAGTTTCATGAGGTTTGATGAAAAATGTAAAGGCTGCCTGACCGATACGCCCATCCGCCAAATGTAAGGTTGGACAGGCCACAAGAAACTGGAGACAGTTGCGTTAATGGGCTTATTTGCCCCCTTGATTGTCGGCGGGTGCGCTTCTGACTTTTGCACGCGCCCGCCAAGGGAAATATCGCGCAATTGCGCGATGACGTCAGGACGCTCGCCCAACATCTTCTGGCATGATTACGCCTGGTCGGGTTGGGTGCCAGCGGGATGTAAAATTCTGCCCGATATAATTATTTTTCTAATGTCCCGACGATTTTTTTTTTTCTTCATCTAGGTTTGCGCCAGCAGATTAATCTTCAATTCCCGGAGACTCCAGGGCTATTCTGGAGGGCTGGCAACCCTAATGGGGCAGGCAGCCACCCTCTGGCCCTACAGAAATTAGGTGCCTGCCATGCCAACACAGGAGGGCACCACAGTAAGTGGGCAATTCCAGTATAGCTGCTAAGGCTGGGGCCAATGTGTTTTCAGAGCCCTGATGCATTTTCTGAACAAAATTTTTGTTTTGTATTACAGACATTTGGTTGATTCTGGGAGGGAAAAGGTGAGAGGCACTGAGAGTGCGTCCTACATACAGGAGCTGTTCCATTGCACATTGATTTGACACATATATATTTAAAACATGATCTTAAGCGAATGTGGTTAGCAAACTAGAAATTCCATAGGAATAAAGGGAACTGAAATAAATTTGACTTTCAATGGCATCTCTTTATAGCAAATCCTATCTGTTTAATTAATATATACAATATATATATTGTATATATATATATAAAACCCCTTCAGCTCCTTCTGCGAACAGCCAGAGGCACAAGGCACACACATTGACAGAGCCCCAAGCAATGGAAAAGCCCTGGTGCAACTGGAGGAAGCATCCTGAACAGATTTAATCAATAGATATGCCTGTGCTCCTAGCTCTTGAATTTTAATTATTTGGCATAAATCTGGGGACTTTGCTCATCTTCCAATTTTAAATAGCCTCCAAGGGAAGGTGGTGGTAAGGATGGGAAGAGAAGAGCCTCTCTGTTGTGGAGGGCATTGGAAAATTCCTCTTGAACATTTCAGGCCCTGTAATAAATTCTCTTCAAAAATCTCTGTAAGAGCGAAGTGTGGAGGTTTATCAAAGACCTGTTACTGCCTCATTCTAAAGTATGGAGAGCGAGTGTCCTGTGTGACAGATTGAAAAGGTGGGGCATTGTATCACACGATTCAGTCAGCAGTGATTGGAATTCAGTCATCTAATCGACACGGGGATTAAGTTACTTTACTGATTTGGCGCAGCATATGGGAACATCTTACATTTTCTGTCACTTACAATTGCTTCTCAATGATGAGTTGATGAAAATAATGTTGTTCTCTTTTTCAAAAGTAGCACAATTTCACTGCTCTGATTTAAAAGGAGACAGAAAATATTCCAAAAAAACAAAATTGCAGGTCACAACCATTGAGTTTGGTAGTGTGCATCCAGTCCTTTTGTGTGCTGTAGCTGTTCTGGTTCTAAAACCTAAGGTGGATCTTTTGCACCAGGTTAACATTTGAGTCCATGCTTTATACAGAAGAATTCTACTGAGTTCACACTAGAGGTAACAACTCCTAGTATTACCAAAGCTATTGTTTAAGTCTTGTGTTCAATTGCTGCATGTTAACATTTTGAGTGCGTATATTATTGGAATAATATTCATATGGTATATAAGTTGACCTTAAAAAATCCATCCACAATCAAGCCTCCACAGCTTATTTCTTTATACATGCTAAAAAGCTGAGGGATACTTAAAGCCTTTTCAGTACTGAGTTTCCTTTGAAGCTCAAAGCTATTTATGTGGGCCCCACTAGAATGACCCACGCTAGTTGTCTAGAATTACTGTATTATTATTGGCTGAACCAAACAACTTCAGGGTTATACCAGCTGCTGAGAGATTGGAAGAAAAAAAAACTAGCTAAAAAAAAAACACCTATTGAAATGTTGTTGGTAAGTTCGTTGGAAGATCTAGATTTGTTAAAAATCGAAAGTATAATGTTAAAATTTGATGTTTTAAAAATGTACCTCAGAGGTCTGTTATTACCTTTTTAATGCCATTAGTGTGTTGGCAGCTGTTCTCCGTCTCTGCTTCAGAGGAGCTCTTTGCAGCTTATGGGAGGCTTGGTGATAATTTGCACATATGGAAATGCTTTCTCTCGCTATTTCTTCTTCTGTGTTGTGGACAGATGGAATTAGCGAGTGCTCAGAAGCCGTGAAGCTAAACACATCAAAAGAAAACCCCTTCGTTTCGTGAGAAACTCGAGGCAAAATAAAAACAGAACAGTTGATCTGATGCAGGCAAAGTAATAACACATTCTGTTTTTTTTCATTAAGCAGTGTCTACATTACAATTAGTTTTTAAAAGCTGCAGATCTCATTTATGTCAGTGAATGGTCTCCTCATAAAATGCCTGATTTTTAAAAAAAAAGCCTTGAAAACAACTACGTTGGCAAGCAGACAGATTAACCCCTTGAATGCTGATATTTTCAATGTTTTCAGAAAAGGGGTCTGGACCCCCATGCTTTACTGTTTATTGCTGCTATATGGCTTGCCAACATGTGGCATGATCCCAGGGAGAACTAATTGGATGCATTCCCATTCTTCTCTGATTCCAATACAGTAAAGAGGGCAAACGGGTTCTTGTCCTTAGAACAGAAAAGGAAAAAGGAGTCAAAACAGAAAATGCTGGAAACACTCAGCACGTCAGGCAGCATCCGTGGAGCCAGAAAGAGTGCGGGACTAGAAATTGCTGCCCAAAGTCAATGGACCTTTTGCTGGTCCATCAAATTTATCATCCCGTCTGTGATGATTCCAGCGGTGGGCAGGACCAGAAAATTTAGGTCAGTGTTTTGACCTAAAACATTGGGCCCAATTTTAACTCTACATAAGTGAATACATTTTGATTATGTTAAAATCTCATTCATTAACTCAGTTGCTCTCTCCACAGATACTGTCAGTCCTGCTGAGCATTCCAAGCATTTGGCAAAAGAATCCGAGGTGGCATGAGGAAAACAGGTTTTTATAAGTTGAGTGGCTGGGATTTGGAATGCCCTTCCTGATAAGATTCCTGGTAGAAATAGATTCAATAGTAGCCTTCAAGGGGGAATTGGACAAATATTTGAAGGAGAAGATAGTTGCAGGGGTATAGGGAAAGAGTGGGGCTAATTGGAATGCTCTTGTTGGTACAGACTCGATGGGATGAATGGCCTCCTTCTGTGCTACACTGGTCTAAGGGCAGAATTTTACGTCCCACGGGTGCGTGCGTGCCCGACCTGATCGGGCGTAAGATTGTGCGAGATGACGTCGGGCAAGTGTCCTGACATCATTGCCCGCTTGTGTGATATTTCGCTCGGCGGACACGCGCATAAGTCGGAAGTGCGCCCGCTGACAATTAAGAGGGCAATTGAGCCCATTAACGGTGCAATTGTCTCTGATTTTTCGTGCCCCGTCCAGCCTTACAGCTGGCGGACGGGTCAATCGGCCAGTTGGCCTTTACATTTTTCATCAAACCTCATCCAAGGGCGGGATGAAATCTCCATTATGATATAAAATTAAAATAAATATCTGTGGACAGCATTTTTATGAGTTATATTTTCAGGTGCTTGATTGTGATGCATGGACATTTTTTTTTTTGCAGCTTTTTAAACCTTTATTTCACCATTTGAATGTTTGCAGCTCCCTGAGGCAGCTGCCTCCCCTCAGGGAGCTCCCTCGCCACACTCACCCACACACACGGTGACATCATCGCCTGCCCTCTTCCCGCCCCACCCCAGCAGCACTGATTTCTCAGCGCAGGCTTCACACCGGCTGGCCGTTAGCAGCTGGTCAGCGGCGTGAAATCGTGGTCGGGGGCCAATCGCAATGGGCAGTCTGTTTCCCGGCTGCTCCCAGGCCCACTGATCGCACGCACCCGCCAAAGCTAAAATTTGGGCCCATGATTCTGTGATTCGATATTTTCCTCCATCACTTGACACAGAACGGCGTAATGCCAAAAGGGTAATCATTTCATTCCGATTCTCAAACTCTTGAATACCCTTGTTTCAGGGCAACGCACAATCAAGTGGGCCATTGTATTCTTTTTTATTCATTTACGGGATGTGGGCTTCGCTGGCTAGGCCAGCATTTATTGCCCATCCCTAATTGCCCTTGAGAAGATGCTGGTAAGCTGCCTTCTTGAACTGCTGCAGTCTCTGTGGTGTAAGTACACCCACAGTGCTGTTAGGCAGGGAATTCCAGAGTTTTGATCCAGCAACAGTGAAGGAACGGCGATATAGTTCCAAGTCAGGATGGTATGTGGCTTGGAGGGAAACTTCCAGGTGGTGGTGTTCTCATGTGTCTGCTGCCCTTGTCCTTCGAGATGGTAGCGGTCGTGGGTTTGGAAGGTGCCGCCTAAGGACTCTTGGTGAGTTCCTCCTTGTAGATGGTAGACACTGCTGCCACTGTTCGTCGGTGGTGGAGAGAGTAAATGTTTGTGGAAGGGGTGCCAATCAAGTGGGCTGCTTTGTCCTGGACGGTGTCAACCTTCTTGAGTGTTGTTGGAGCTGCACTCACCCAGGCGGGTGGGGAGTATTCCATCACACTCCTGACTTGTGCCTTGTAGATGGTGGACAGACTTTGAGGAGTCAGGAAGTGAGTTACTTGGCCCAAAACTCCTAGCCTCTGACCTGCTCTTGTAGCCATAGTATTTATAGGCTAGTCCAGTTTAGTTTCTGGTCAATGGTAATCCCAGGATGTTACTAGAAGGGGATTCAGTGATGGTAATGTCATTGAATGTCAAGGGGCAATGGTTAGATTCTCTCATGTTGGAGATGGTCATTGCCTGGCACTTGTTAGCACAGATGTTACTTGCCATTTGTGAGCCCAAGCCTGGATATTGTCCAGGTCTTGCTCTATTTTGACATGGACTGCTCCAGTATCTGAGGGGTTGCAAATGGTGATGAACATTGTGCAATCATCAGTCAACATCCCCACTTGTGACCTTATGATGGAAGGAAAGTCACTGATGAAGCAGCTGAAGATGATTGGGTCTAGGACATGTCTTCCTAAGTGCAATGAAATCCACGTGCCATGATAGGTAAACCTAAGACTTTACAAAGTTTACCAAATTTTCTCTAAAGTGGTGACTTTGCTGCTCCACCACATTGGAGCTGTGTTTAAGAATTTATTTTTGAAAATTGATGTCCCTGGGGTTGGTTACCACTGTTGTGTGTCAGCTTCAGGCCAACATGTGAATCCAGCCCAGGCTGCTATGCTGATAATCTCGCTGTGCTAATGGCTGTTAGTGGTCCAAGTTGAACCAAAAATTGGGCAGCTTCAATCTAGTTACCTGTCGAGATGACTCCACAGCACAAACCTGCCAGGAGTTTGACAGTTAGGAATCCTCTGTGATACCCGACATTCCTCCCAAGATTATCAATCAATTTTATGCTTGTTTGGAAAGGGCAAACTGCATGGTTTCAGTATGGACTTATTAAAAAGATTCTCAACAACAGGTAACCAAACATTGTCCCAAGATGATTTGAGGAGAAACGTGCCCTCTTAAGTGGCTTGGGAAGTTTTGTTACATGAATCAACAAAGCAAAGCTTGATAAGGGACACAATATATGTATGCTCAGTAATATCATCAGTAATGACTTTCAAAAGGGAATCGCATAAACACTTGAAGGGGAGGGTTTGCAGGACAATGAGGAAAGGACAGGAGAAAGATAACTCTTTCAAAGAGCCAGCATAGGAATGATGGATGGAATGGCCTGCTTCCATGCTGCACCATTCCATGGTTCTTTGGCCTTAATGCTTCCATGTTCCAACAAGGCAATCTGGGAAGATGTGCACTGAGCTTAATAAGACCCGATGAGCACATTGGAAAACAAATTTTTGGAGGCCAAAGAATAAATATGCAAATAATAAATGTGAAGCAACAGTTATCTGTCAGTAACAGCACAAGCAGCACTCTGTGTTTGAGAATTAATTTAAAGGTGTGTTGGCTGTAAATATCACAAGCTGACAACTACAACAAGCCAACTTTACCCTCATCACCCAACATTAGCATCCATATGTATTCAAGCACCTCTTTCTGACTGACCTGGGCGTATAAACCAACAACAGGTCTAGCACTAATTCGAAAGCATTTTTAAAAATTCGATGAAAAGATTATATTTGGCTTCCCAATTTGCAGTGACAGTGTGAGTTGTGAAAAATGTATAACCCTACTTACACACTGAGTCATACTAGAATAAATCCGGAAAGCGTCAAGAAGCCAGTCCTGATATAAAAAAAGCTTTTGATTGCGAGAGGTCACCAAAGTTTGATTACTTAATTACAGGCTTGTAGCACTGGAGAATGCTTCCTTAAATAGCTATTAGCCTTCACTACAGGTCTATAGCAACAGACTGCAATCCACAAGCTAACATCAAACATAGCCTACACTGATACTTGTGCTTCCCAGTTTACAGGTTTAGATCGTGTTCTCTTCCAAATTTGCATTGATGACCTGATGGATCAAGATGCAGCTCTGAATCAAGCCAATGCAACCTGTCAGAATCACAAAGTGCCTGCAACACAGGTAAATAAAAGCCTTGAAGCTGTGGTGTGTTTGTCAGGGAAGTGTTGTGCCCTGTTTAATAAAGACAAGACATAAATGTTTACTGTCAGCTTTACCTGTGATTTACCCTCCACATCCACGTGTTTATGTCAGTAGGCTAGCTGCTCGGAGAGATCGCCAATATTCGACCTGTGGCTGT
Organism: Cetorhinus maximus; assembly: GCF_964194155.1. NCBI lineage: Eukaryota > Metazoa > Chordata > Chondrichthyes > Lamniformes > Cetorhinidae > Cetorhinus > Cetorhinus maximus. The sequence goes on from NC_135896.1 coordinate 17,042,941, forward strand.
GATTGTCAAGAGAGAAGTGACGTGGGATGAGTGCAGCAGAATAAATTAGGACAGATAATTGGATATGTCCAAAATCCTGGGATCCTACAGCAAAAGGAGATTAAAGTTCTATTCAACCTAAAATGGAGTATGGCAGCCCTGAGCAACGTCGTAGCTTTCTCATCCCAATTCCACCTATAGGCCAGCACTTTTACCACATTGTCAGAAACCAGACAATTCACCATTTGGTCACAAGCTGGAAATTACACCAACTGGCCTCTTTTATCACATGTGCCTGCACTATATCATCTTGCCTATTATAGTTTGCCATCAACTAAAAGATTTAATGGAGGTGCATCACAAGCAAGAAAGGCCATTTGCACTCTGGAAGGTGTTCATTACCACCCATCATAGTGACACTGTCAATCATAGTTTACTTGTGGTTATATTATTATTTACAGTTACTTTTGAGAGAGGCCACAGCCACAGGTTTTACAGGCAGTACGATGGTCAATGCTGTGTGGAAAATTGCAACATGTGGTACTAAGGTGACAGGTTCTATCTAGTCTAAATTGAGTTTGCTTCTTTTACCAGGTCAGCAATGCACCTTGGCTAAGGAATGGAGTTGGCTAGAGAGCAGTAAGGTCAGCCAGGGTTCCCAACTGGGAGTCAAATCCCGTGACTACATGTAGCTATCAGGTTGCAAGACTGGACTTACCATTGGTATCCTCATTGATTCAGTGGGCTGCCAACACTTATCCCCTAAGCCCACACGTGAAGAACAGCCACTCAGTTGAGATGCCAGAGGAGTGCTGCCATTATGAAGGCCTGCTCAGCACGATTCAGTAACGTGTGAAGAGAATGTGAACAGATTTTGATGGGAAAGAGGAATTATCAGGTGCTTTTCTAAAGTTTAGGCACAGTCCTAGAGAAACGTATGGAAAGAGCTTCATATTATGGCTGTCCATTGTGTACCTGACCAGAGTTTTCCATCTCTAGCACTGCAATCTTTCACCTCTCTGGACAAATATTATGGTGCTTGTCTCACAGATTTAGTGAGTTAGTTCATGTTCCTGAAAAGCTGAACAACGCTTCTGAATCTTGACTCTACATTTATCATCAGTATTTGGTCAGCTCAGTAGGGGGTCCCTCATTGCTAACCATCTCTCCTACTGGCATAAAGGAAGTTTCAGATGTACATACAAAAACAATTGGGTTTTTGTGCCAAAGTCTCCCAAATGTCGCTAGCGAAGACATTGAGATACCTGCAGTGGAGTGCGGCATAAGCAACCTTTAGAGTAGAGTATTGCTGCATTGTTCAACCTTCTCTCTACTTTATCGAGGTAACTACTTGGGGGAGGGGGAGTGGGATCTGGGGAAGGAATGGATTATCATCTCCTATTAAAAAACATGATTTTTTTCCTTCCAATATTCAGGTCAAAACTAAATTTTGGACATTAAAACTTTGAAGACTTTCAAACTACAGATTCTCCTATCCTAATGTTTAATAGGAATTATATATGGGCACAAGCATTCAGAGGAACTTGAACTGCTAATTCAGCTGACTCAATATACATACATTCTCAATGCAAAGTTAACAAGAATCAGTTGCAGGGAGTCACTTTCGAACATTATAGTTTCTACCTATGACTTGCCAGCAAAGGACCAGGTCACCTGCAAAGTTTGGACTTACCCCTAAGGGTTACTTATCACTGAGGCCAGCTTGCAGGTGTCTCCCAGAAGCAAGAATTACTTTTGTTTTATTGTCTTTGGGTGAGTATGGCTACTAGTGAATATAAATTCACATTCTCCAAAGCTATAAAAGAGCTGAAGCTTTTTTTTGCATAATGAAAGCACATTTTATGCAATAGGATTCGATGATTTGTGAATTGAATCTATACGTTTGAAATTTTGAAGCAATTTCTTAAATCATTCTTTGGAAGGCAATGATGTATCAGTAAGGTAACCAATGATCTTAACTCTCTGTGGTTCTTGTAGCCTTTGTGGACAACAATAATAAATATGACAAGATTTGAATTTTAAGTTTATTCTGAGTATTAATAATGAAGAATCCCCTATGGAACAGAAATATATTGCAAAATAATCTAAAAATATATTGCAGTGTATTTCATTACCATGAGGGAACAGTACACTATGTGCTTTGAAATGTCATAATATTCAGCAATGTAATTTTATTTTTCAGAGATATTATATGATAGGAATTAGGAATTAATGAGCCAACCTTCCTTTATGGACAAATACCTGCCTTTGTAGTTACTGGTACTTCAGAAAGATGTTACAGATCTTCTGGCACTATCTGTAGAAGAGAAGGGTCTTTTCCCAGCATCCTGCTGGTGTACTTCCTTAAGCTACCACCATGAAAAACAGATTGACTGCCCATTCATTGTGTTGCTGTTGGAGCTTATGAACAATGGACTCCATCTGTGTCTACAGTTCAATAATGGTTCATTGAATGTGGAGCACTTTTGAGGTGCTTCTGAAAGATGTGGTACACTGTCAGACAAATGCAAGCCTTTCTGTTATTGACTGATCGTTTGAAGGGCCTAGCGAAATTAAGATGAATACAAAGAGTGGGCTCTCCCATGAATACATGAACACTCATACTGCAAGCTTGTAATGACAGTGGGGTTGAAAGTTTCTAATGGAGAATTCTAATCATTGATACCTTGGTGGTTAAGTTGGTTGGTGATGCGTAGGTGCAGTGCCGACTAGAAAGGTCCCCAGCTGCATTCCCCAGGTTATGTTCAGTATGTTGACTGCATTCAGCACAAGATAGGATGGCTGCAATTCGTATCATTGCCCTTGAGCTAAGGAGGGGAGGAATCAGCCAAGGATTCCTCTCCTGAGAATTATGCAACTGAAGTGTGCTTGAGTAGGCATGGGGTGAGAAGAGGATGGGATTTGATGGCACAACCCTCTAAGGTCGAATTAACACTGCTATCTAAACTCACACAAGATGAATGACCACTTGAGTCCACCATCAGAAGACTTCTACCATTCATGGAAATGTGGCCCATCAAAAGTCGGTGCTTTGAGGATAGGAGCGAAAACTACATTTTAAAAATGCATCATTCTACAATCAGAACACACAAAAATTAGATATCTGCTTTGTGCCTAAGCTTTTCCTTTTTGAAAAAAAGAGCTCTACTTTAGAGCAAAGGCATACAACAATGAAAAAAGAGAACACACATGAGAGAGAGAGGGAGAGAGAGAGAGGGAGAGATAGAGATGCACAGCTACTTGAGAGAGCATGGAATAGTTAGGGGAGCCAAAGACTGAAAACAGCCTAAGAGGAACCTTATGGTCAGGAGCCCAGCCAAACCGTTGAAAACATTCCAATATCAAAGAGGGATGGGCTGTGGGCCAAGTGAGGTAGGATGAAGTCCAAAAACACAGACTGGCATGTAAAAGGGTGAGCAACCCCAAAGGAAAGAGACAAAAAGGACAAAATTATACCAGAGAGCCAAGAGGTTTGCAGTTGACCTCTGGGAAGATCTATAAAAAGAACTTGCTTTTAAATGGATGGTGAGTGCATGGAGTGGGAGGGTAAAAGGAGAGGGATATTTTCTATGATATAAATAGTGTCTGCATAAAGTAGATCAGGAAGTGAATAAAATGCCCAGTGCTCTGAGTCTCCTGGAGACCGATACTGGAGAATCAAATTGTCTTTCCATGACGGTCAACCAGAGGAATAACTTAACTGGTAGTTGTAGAGGAGAAAGATGAGGAAATGAATAATTACTCCTGGAGGATGGTCCATCCTTAAGACATTGGGAGAATCATCTTTATTGTCAAATTCTGAGCAATTAAACAGTGAGTCGAGGAAATAAAACTTCCCTAAGTCCAGACCTGCTTCAAATCTTAAAGTTTGCATGGAGTAAGATACAACCTTGTCTATACTCAACTTCCTTGTCTGAGGTAAAAGAGTGAATTCTGTCAGGAAGTAGGGAGATGGAAATTACCTTCAGGTGAAGGACAGGCAAGCCTCTGTGTCATGAAAAGCTAATTCTTTAGCTGGATAGAAATAAGCAATATGTGGAAACTTGTTTTAATGAAAACAATAAATGAGGCAAGCATTCATCTTGCTCAGAGAAGATAGAGGATGGTCACTTAATAGGGCCAGTGGATCAGGTGAACTGGTGGTCACTTAGAAAGGATTTCCATTCTCTGAAAAGAAAGCTTGCAGCTTTATGTCCCACCCTTCATGACTTCAGGGTGTCCGAAGTGCTTTGCAGACAATGTGGTACTCTCGAAGTTATGTTATTGTGAATGTTATTATGAACTTACTGTTATGACGTAGGAAACACGGCAGCCAATTTGTGAACAGCAAACTCTCACAAACAGCAATGAAACAACTAACCAGAAAATCTGTCTTCGGTATTGACCAGGACAGCAGAGCGCCCCTGTTCTTCAAATAGTGCCATGTGATCTTTTTACCACCTGAATGAGCTTAACACTTCACCTGAAAGACGGCATCTCTGATCGGATGGTACTCCCTGAGCACTGCGCTGAAGTGGTAGCCTAGATTATGTGTTCATGTCTCTGGAATGGGACTTGAACCCAGGACCTTGTTACTCAGAACTCTACCATTGAGCTGCTTGACTCTTAGGCTATATTAAACAAGTCTGAGAGCCTCATCTTCTGACATATGAACAATCTCCTTAGCCTAACTCACCTAATGGGAATGGTAGTGTGAAGTGAGCCCAATCCAAAACCATGTTAGCCAAATCATGAAACTCAGAGGAAGGATGGAGCGGGAACCTAAAAACACACGCAGAAATGACAGGGTTAAAACAGAAACAAAATATGAGGCTCACCTCTTACATTCAACTGTTACTTCTTCTGATTGTTAAATGGAACGGGGGGACCTGATCTGTGTACATTTCATGCAAGATAAAGCAAAGCTTAATACATGTATTTTTATGTATCAGGTTCGGACTCCAATCCGAGTGTTCTTTCATAATTGCTCGTATGATTAAATCTATTATTCAATTTTATACACACCTCACATAGCTGATTTAATGATCCATTATTAAGTGAATAAAGAAAGCAAGCCCACCAGACTGCTTTAAGTGATAAAACTTACACATAATGAGCACATGAAGGAGTTAAATTGCACCATAATAAATTAGCAGTAATTATGGCTGGCAGAGCTGGTGCTTTGCCAAACAGCTGTCCGGAGCGGGTCACAACTGGCTTTTGTGTCTCCTTGGAGGACAGTTGTGTTGATGCAGATGAGCATGGTTCCCCGAGGGACGTTATTTTACCTGACGCCTGAGCTGGATGGCACGCTTCACTTCCAAAACACCTGCTTTCTCTTTCCCAGCTGCCACTCACGCCCACCCATTGGGGTGAGAGAGAGGGAAAGCGAATGCTGATAAAAAAAAACAACTTCAAGGAGTCTCACACTAAAATATATAGCCCTTACAACCATAAATGTTGGGGGGGGAGAGAGAGAGAGGGAGAAAGAGAGAGGTAAGGTGTGAGAGAAAGAAAAAGTCAGAAAGAATGACAAAGAGAGAATTTGAGAAGGTAATTGTAAAAAATACCTTCCATAATATGGTATTACCCTTGGGAGAAATGATTGATTGACAAGGATATTGGTTATAAGATACTCTGGTTAAACATCATTCACTTATCATACTTCTAATACTTTATCATTTCTCAGGGTTAATCATTAAAGAGTCAATCTCTGTGCTAAAAATGAACAGTTCCAAAAATTATGAATAACCTCACTGTCCTTTATATTTTGCCATTTCTATTGTCTATTTTTGAAATAATGGATATTGATTAAATCAAAAGGCGAATAAAGTTAGAGGACCTACTGAGCCAGACAGTATGTGGAAGGAAATGAATAATAGTGGATAATCATTTACTTGGGTACTTTAGTGAGTTTACTGTTTGGGTTGTGCATGCTGAAAAGCCTCCATCACATTTGTATATGGATTCATTAAAGCTAAAACAATCCATGGATATACTTTGTTGCTATTAGAACAATTTTAGGAAAGAATTAGGGAATAAACATGGGCTTTCCCATTTCGTACCCTAGTTTTCATTTTTTATATGAAATAAAATATGGTGAAAATTTTACCCACAAAAGAAGCAGAATAAAATCTAAATGGGTGCCAAAATTAATAGTAATTTTTTCTCACTATTTAATTTTTGACAGTCTCCCTTCTTCAAACAAATGAATAAATTGTTTCTCTGCAAGCTAGCTTACTAAATACAAGAGCTACTGTTTTAAAACTTACCTCTGGAGTGCTCCCTATAATGTTCACAAGGTGATTAGGTGAAAGGATATGTTAAAATAAGCACTGCAGGTCGACCTAATGCCAGGACATACAATTAAACTCACCACTGCTGTTAGTTTCTGAATTTTTATGTGTAGATGGTACTCCAATTTTGAAATATTAAGATGAGCAACTCTGATTACGCTATGAGTGCTGCTTAAGGAGGAGTGTCACAAATAAAGGTCATGAAATTCAGCTCCATAGTGCCACTGGTGCTGGAAATTTCCCTCCATAGAGGGAAGAGGAGAAGGGGTCTCCGCAGAAGGCCTTGCCAAACAAGAGTTTTCAGGGAGCTATTCTGCTAGCTTAACCTCAGCCAGGAGCAATGCCTTAAGGCACCTCAGATTCAACAAAGAAGTGGTCACAGAACTGTGCATCTTCTTCAACAGAACCTGCAGCCTTGCACTAGGGTGGGGATGGTGCTGCCAGCCACCATCAAAGCCGTCACTGCTTTTAACTTCTACCTGACCAAGTTTGGATTAGGAGGCATTGTGAACATTTCCCAGTACATAGCTCATTGCTGCATCCAGGATGTGATGGAGACCCTATATACAAGCATTCTAAGCAGACAGAAGCAGGATGAGTGGTGTGATTGGCACCACATCCACAATCATTCACTCCCTCCACCACCGATGCACAGTAGCAGCAATGTGTACCATCTACAAGATGCACTGCAGGGATTCACCAAGGCTCCTTTGACAGCACCTTCCAAACCCATGACCACTACCATCTAGAAGGACAAGGGCAGCAGAAAGATGGGAACACCACCACCAGGAGGTTCCCCTCCAAGTCACTCACCATCCTGACTTGGAAATATAGTGCCGTTCCTTCACTGTTGCTGAGTCAAAATTCTAGAGCTCCCTTCCTAACAGCTCTGTGGGTGTACCTACACCACATGGACTGCACCGGTTCAAGAAGGCAGCTCATCACCACCTTCTCAAGGGTAACTAGGAATGGGCAAAAAATGCTAGCCCAGCCAGCAAAGCCCACATCCTGTGAATGAATAAAAAAAAAATAACCATTGACCCAGAAGCAAGGAAAATTTGTAATTTCTTTAAAATGTCTTGGGATCTTTAATTGTTTTTAGGAATGTTTGAAAGGAACTTTGAAGAGTTTGCATCAATTGTAAAGGGATCAATTCTAACTTTCTAGGGTAATAAGAAATACTGGTCCATATTTGACCCTTGATGTGGAACAGTACCAACAGAAATGAAGTTAAACTACAAAAGATATGTGGCCAGACAAAGAGAAGACAGACAAAGAAGTTACTGCTGTAAAGAAGATAGGAGAGCTGGAGGGAGAAGGCGATCAGCACACAGGTACAGACACAAAGAGGAAGCAGACAGAAACAGAAAGAAGAACACAGAGTATTCTTGTGAGAAGGAGAAGCAAATGACTCCCAGGAGGAGATCAATTTTTTTTTGGCAGGAAAGGAGGCAGGAGCTCTTGGAGGTACTGTGCGAGCTGCGCTGGTGAAAAAGGTCTAAAACCTGGAATTCTATGTGAATAGCTTGGAGGCGTTAAAGAGATGGGTGTTTTACCAGAAGTGATTTTACCAGAACTGTGCACCAGAGTGTTATTGGTTAATCAGTTGAAAAGGAACACCAGCCATATCAGTCCTGATGGTGGAGCTTTCCAAAGGGAGAGAGTGTTCGTAGAAACGTGCCTTGCGGGTGACAATCATACCCGTGAAATTTGAAGGTAAAAGCTTTTGTTGGATACGTCACCTGACCTACCCTACATGAATAATGAGCAGCATATTGTGGAACTGTGTAGCTATATAATGCCACATGGCTACAGGGAGTGAAGTGGGTGTTTGAGGTTGAGTAAGATGCGTCTTGGTTGTATCGACTATTTATAGTGAAACTTACCCATTTATTTGAAGTATCATTTTGCCCGTTAATTCATGTTTAATTTATGCTGGTTCTGATTCGTGTTAAAGTAAAAGTTACAAAAAGCGAAATCTTGTTGGCAATTTCTTCATTTGGGGGTCATTCAGTAAATTTAATTATTTTGCTTTATGGTTTCCCCACACGGATTATAACATGGATTTGCTAGGATAGTGAGATTCGCACTGGTGCAGGGAACCATCAACTGCATATGTGGTTTTAAGGGACCATTACATTGACGGGGACAGGTCGAGGAACCACAAGGGCTAGCATTCCATTAAAATGCAGCTGGTGTGAGGCCATGCCTGGACCATTATGTCATTGAATACCCACTGTCCTGACAGCTGGCAGCATGCTTTCATCCTATACCTGGCTGATTACCCCTCTCTGCCACCCAACCACTCGAGACCTAACAAGTGTGCACTGAAAGCCATGTTGCAACCATGCTTAAACAATGATCTTGATGCCTGGACTGCTCAGAGAGAGCCCTATAATACTCTCCATGGTTTGTATTCAAGTTCATTGCGGTCTGCCCTGTCCTCAACAACGTCATTGAGAACCCTTTCCTGCAGGGCAGGCTGTTCAGAAGCATCTATTCAGACTCTGATTTCCTAAGGAGATAATTCCTTCACCACCACAGCTCCACTATTCCCCATTTTCCCATCCATTTTTGGCATCAGATTCTTGGAATAAAAAACATCAGCAAAAACCTTTCTATAATATCTTCATCCAATAGCACATCTAATTAAACAAACATAAATGGACAATTCTTCCTTGTGCATTCCCACATTGTGTCTGCCAAGCTTTAGCCTGGCCCAGTGGCTGGAGCATGGCTGGTCAAAGGCAGTTAACTTGCAATGCGGGAGACTGCAGATGGCATTACAGGATGACCATGAATAGATATGCATGTTCTTTTTGCTTTCATGGGATGTGAGAGTCTCTGGCAAGGTCAGAATTTGTTGCGTACTCATAATTGCCCTTGAGAAGGTGGTGGTGGGCCGCCTTCTTGAACCACTGTGGTCCATGTGATGTAGGTACACCCACAGTGTTGTCCAGGATTTTGACTCAGCGCTAGTGAAGCAACGGCAATATAGTTCCAAGTCAGGATGGTGTGTGGCTTGGAGGCACACTTTCAGGTGGTGGTGTTCCCATGTGTCCACTGCCCTTGACCTTTTAGGTGGTAGAGCTTCTGGGTTTGGAAGGTGCTCTAAGGAATCTTGCTGAGTAGCTGCAGTGCATCTCGTGGATGGTCCACATTGCTGTTGCTAAGTGTCAGTGGGCGAGGGGATAAATGTTTAAGTTGGGGGATGGGTTGCCAATATACATTACAATAGTCATTCCACTTCACTTCAAAAATGTGTTTCATTGGCTGTAAAACACTTTGCACTGTCCTGAGGTCATGAAAGCCGCTGTAAAATGCAAGTTCCCCTCCAAGTCACACACCATCCTGACTTGGACCTATATCACAACAACGCTGTGGGTGTACCTACACCAGATGGACTGCAGTGGTTCAAGGCAGTGGATCACCACCACCTTCCCAAGGCAATTGGAGATTGGCAATAGCCAGCAATGCCCACATCCCCTGAAAGAATAAAGAAAAGTCCTTCCCTTTTCATCCTTCTGGAAATGCCAGGGGTGATGTTAGTGTTCGAATGCTTATCGCACTTGTATCAAATTCCTCTCTCCGATATTTTTCTGTAAACCTGTCTATTTTTAATAGGTTTACATCTTTGTTAAAAAAAACGAAGGAAGGAGTTTGATTGTGATCGAGTTAAATGTTTGTTTGGTAATGGTTCTGACAATAATTTCCAGCCTGTCGGGAGTGATCCCGCTGTCCTGAATTTCCATAAAGGAGGGCATGATAGACGGAAGAACGGGTCAAAGAAAAGGGCTACGATGCCAAAGCCTGTTCTTCCACCCCGTGTACCCTGTCAGCGCAGCTCCCTGCACACTGACAAAAAAAACCCCCCTGCATTAGTCCTCCACTTTGAGCGATAGCGTAAAATGGGTGGTGAGGACTCAGCTCCCCACGGTACATTACTCCAAACTTTATTTCCACTGGCTCCTCAGTTGTGCCTTCCCGTTCTGTCGGAAGTGCTTCACGCAACAAATGGCATTTTTTGTTTGGAGTACTAGGGGAGTTGCTATGGTTTGCCTGGCAACAGCAGGAACTCTAGCTATTTTTCCACTAGCTTAAATAAGCAGGCTTGCAGTGGAAAATGTGAATTAGTTTGGTTTCTATAAGTGAAAGCGGTCCACTCTGAAGTGCAGCATGATGACTGAATAGAAATTAGGCCCTACAAAAGAGTCAGGCCTTAATAAAAGTAATAAAGCAAAACAATACCTTTTTTTTTTAGATGGAGGAAATAATGGTTCTCTTCTCTCCATCTGGCTGCAGAGCACTAAACTGGATAATGGCGTGAACCGCTAGAAATAAGCCACTTCTGGGCACTTAACCTGCAGTTGGCCCTCGCACAGAGAACACATTGGAGATGGGATTTCTGAGCCGCAGGTACCTACATTATTCATTATCCTACCCCTGGTCTCTCTTCCTGTGTAACTATGGTCCATTTATCCACAGTAAACTTCCTGTAAGCATTTGATCACTAGGGGTCTGATGATTACAGGACTTTGGCAATCAATAAATCATGAGTTCTTATCGATTTTGGTTTGATTAATGGATTAAATCATTAGCGTTCATCCATGGGAGAAGCTTCCCATCAGGACAGTTCTGGTCTTTTTATGTGAGAATTGGTTCTCATCTTATATTCAGAGTATTGTTACAAAGAAAGCATGTTATTTATTTCTCCGGTTACAGTGGTAATTTCCCATCAGAGTTATGCTCCGTTGTCAGTACGCCAAACTGCATGCACTGTTCTTGATAAGAAATGCCTGCATGCACACATCGCACTTAGTATGATTTTACCATGTGGGAGCTTTGCACTATTTCTCTAATAGCACTCTGCACAGGAGATGATGCCGTTTCATACAACTGCTGTAAGTATCTGACATGCTAGGTACATGAATGCGCTACCTTTGTCACCAATACAGTTGTGCTCTCAAGTGCTGGCTTCTCTTCAGCAAGTGCAAGAACTACTAACCCTTTTTACAGCGTGTGTGCCTTGGAGTCATTACATGGGCTGTACAGCTGTTGATCGCAGAAACTGTCAGCTTCTCCCTGTTGTTCCAGCAGTGGCTGTTGTTTGATTTTCTCCCTCAGAAATGGGCAGAGTAAAGTTTCCGTGCTCCTGTTGCAGATATATCTTGGTTTCCATTTCTTGCAGTATAGCACTGCTTAAAGGTACAGTGCTCTTCTGTATGGTTGTACAACTGACATTTTTATCTGTCCATCAAGGTGACCCTAATGAGCCCACCCAATAGGTTCAACTTTAGGTAAAAACTGAAAAACATAAGAGATTGCTGGAAACCTACAAGAAAAACAGGGAATGACAGAAGGTCAGTTAACATTCTGCAAAGCAAATACAAAAAAAAAAATGACAGACTCGTGTTTTCTGTGTGTGCTGTAAGAACTGATGAGGGAGGCATGTCCTAAGTGACAAACCTGCCATTGCTCCATTCAGCTGTTTGCACATCAGGTGTGTACCTCCAGTATTTTCAGATTCAAGCTTGGTTTCGGACAGAGCAAAACCCAGATCCTTCAAATCCAGAGTTTGTTTACTGTAACACTTGTCGAAAAGAGAAGATCTTTTACAATATTGGCATCGAATCAGAGGCATACTGTCACCAGACCACCAGGAATTTGGAACCATACCCATAACTAGACCTCCTTGGAGACTTGGATGCATACCTATTACTAGACTCCAGGGGCTTGGATCCATACCCATCTACAGACCACCAAGGATTGGTGCAGATGTATCTCCCCCAGTGGACCACCAAGGAAAATAGTTTAAACCACTAATGCCACCACAAAAATGGACTGAAATGAAGATGAAAAACAACATTTAAACAATTAAAAAGATTTGCATCTCGTGTGCATCTGTCACGTCCTGCCTTTCAAGACAGCCACACCTGAAAATGCAGCCTTAAAAATGTTACACTTCAGGACGTCACACCACAAGGACATCGCATAATTACAGGGCAAAAATCAATAATTGGCTGAAATAAGCACTCATCGTTGAAAATGCCAATTAATTTGCTGATTGACTGATTGTGAACAAATCAACGTCAGTTATCTGCTTTGGACCTGGAAAAAAAAAAGATCTGAACATTCTTTGAGAAGCTACGAACTGTGGAGAGGCAAGAGATTTTGGAGTCCTTGGAGAGAAATCACTCAAAACTAGTGGACATGCATAAAGGATAATTAAAAAGACTAATGAATATCAACCTTCATCTCAATACAAAGGAGTGGAAGCTATTCTGCAATGGCATCAATCACCTCTGACAACCTCTCCCTTTCCCTCAGCATCTTCCTATGCAAGCACAGGAGATGCAACTTCTACCCTTTCAGCTCTAAACAAATTAAACTTGACCTGCTGCATTTTATCTAAAGTGATTTTAACTATTCTTTCCACCACCCACAAGGCACAAGTCAGGAGTGCGATGGAATACTCTTCACTTGCCTGGATGAATGCAGCTCCCACAACACCCAAGAATCTCGACACCATCCAGGATAAAGCAGCCTGCTTGATTGGCACCCCATCCACCATCTTACACCTTCACTTCCTCCACCATGGACAGACTGTGGCTATCTACAAGATGCACTGATGCACTGCAGCAACTCACCAAGGCTCCTTGGACAGCACCTTCCAACTTGCGAGCTCTATCAACGAGAAGGACAAGGGCAGCAGATGCATGGGAACACCACCACTTGCAAGTTCCCCCTCCAAGTCACGCACCATGCGGACTTGGGACTCTACCGCAGTTCCTTCATTGTAACGAGGTCAAAATCCTGGAACTCTCTTCTTAATAGCACTGTGAGTGTACCAACACCACATGGGCTGCAGCAGTTTAATAAAGCACCTCACCACCACCTTCTCAAGGGCAATTAGGGATGGGCAACAAATGCTGGCCTTGCAAGTGACACCACACCCCATAACTGAATAAATGAGATAATTATAGTCGAGGGACTGCTTACTTGTATAATTACATCCCATGCACAATGTTATTTATTTATTCTAACTGTGGTACGAGGGAGGATTAGACCTCTTTCTATATCTACTGACAGGACTGATCCCACAATCCCATTCCGCCAGGGAGAACTGTGGGCAGAATTTTCTACCTGCCAGGCGGGCGGGCCCAACCCAATCTCCAATTAAGGCCCGCCCAGCGTGACGCCCAGCGGGAAGCGCTATGCGCTCCCTGTGCGGGCGGGGGGGATTCCCCAAAAGTGAGAGTGCGCTCTTTCGCGCATGTGCATGAAAGAGCGCACATCTCCCTGAGGCTAAGTGCAGCCTCAGGGAGATCGCTGACAGTTTTGAAAACGTTAAAAATAGAAAAAAAAAAATCCTTAACATGTCCCCCTCATGTGACAATGTCACATGAGATGGGACATGTTCATAAATTACACTGAAACTTTATGAAACTTTTAAAATCCCTACATGAAACCTCACCCCGCCGGTGGATGAGGTTTCATGTTTTTTCTATTCCCTGCCGGGGCTCCTGGCTGACCCGCCAACCTTAAGGTTGGACAGGCAGGTCCTTTAATTGTTTCAATGATCCTGTCAATGGCCTCCACTGATTTTGCTGCGGGCCTGCCATCCTGAAAATTTAATCGGGGAACCCCCTACGTCATCCCGCGTCATTTTAGGTGTCGGTGAGCGGGCCCCGCCCCCCTGCTCGCCGACAGCAAAATTCAGCCCTGTGACTCAGTGGTAACACACCATGTGCCATCAAGTTCAATGGGCTGAAGATGGGGGGCTGTGCCGTAATTTCCAGCGTTGTGCCCTCTGCTGTCGCAACTTTGTGCCACGAGCGAATCAGCTCTGATGGGTTCATTTGTTTCTGTTTATTTTTCTGGGAATCTGCCAAAAAAAAAGGGCAAATTCTCCATGACATTTGGGAATGTAGCGACGTGAGAAATATACCTTCCAGATTTAAAGGCATCAAGGGACCAAAACTTGTTAGCGCCAGAATATGGGCACCTATTGGGTACAACGATTGATGAGTGCCCCAGCAGAGCCGGGACTGTCCGTTACTGATCCTCAGCGCCTACATTTTTTAATGCCCCTGTGATTTTCCTCCTGGGGTATTCACAACGGTGTTTTGGATTTTGATTCCAGCAGACTCTGGGGCAATCCTGGAGGGTTGGTAACCTTTGAGGGAATAATGGACAGCAGCAGCAAGACCAGAGATCAGAATAGGCAGAACAATCGAGGGAGAATGGTAACAGAATCATCCTCGGCCAGGCCAAGTGAGGAAGTAGTGAGCAGAAAGGTAGTACTTTCAGCCACTTCTTTTATATATTTTGAAATTTTGTGTTGTAGGGCTCAGTGATTTTTTGTAGGGGGGGAGGTGGGGGTGGGGGTGGTGGTGGGCATGAACATTTTGCGAATGGGGTGGCTTAAATTCCACGGGCATAACTTTTAGCTCGGCGGGTGGGCGCGCGCCTGACCTGCTCAAGCGTGAAATGATGCGCGTTGACGTTGGGCGAGCGTCCCGACACCAATGCGCAGTCGCACGATATTTCAATCGGCGGGCGCATGCCGGAGTCGGCAGCACGCTCGCCAACAATTAAGAAGCTTGTTAAGGCCATTAAATGATCAGTTAAGTTAAATTTGTCAGTGCCCACGGGCGGGATGAGGTTTCCTAAAGCAAATGAAAATAAAATAAAAAAATTTTTAAAATTTAACTAATAACTGCTCATGTGACAGGGAACGTGTTTTATTACATTTTAAATTTCTTTATTTAAAAAAAAATAACTTTTCATCTCCCTGAGGCAACTCCGTGCCTCAAGGAGATTATCAAGCGCGCGTGCACCATGTTCGCGCTCACCCTGCTTGCCCTCCTTCTCCGGCCCCCTCGCGTTTCACACGGGGCAGGCCTTAATTGTCCCGCCAGCGTGAAATCGCCTTCTGGGCCCGATCGCGGGTGGTGGTCGGCTTCTGAACTTCCCCACGCCCACCCCTGCCTGCCCCCGTCCGACGAGGGCAAGATTCTGCCCCATGTGTGTGTGGATTGAATTAATGCCACAGGATCTTTTACATTCAGCTCAGAGGGCAGATGGAACCTGATTTTAATGCTTCATTTGAATGGTGACACCTCACACAGGACGCCTTCCATACACACTGAATTACCGTGATGTGCTCATGTCTCTGAAGCGGGGTTTGTACGTGACTAATGTTCACAATTGACAGTAGTGGATACGATCTTCAAGGCTGCTGGCCAAATACCACAAGCATCACACCAGGTTAGGAACTAACTTTTACTAAAGCAGATGTGCCCTCTGCATGAAAAGGTTGAATGCCTTGTTCTGATTAACAAGATATATATTAACAGTTAACGTGTACTTTTACTGTACCAAAAGATGCCGGATGGCATTTTATATCTTTGCACACTGATGGTACCTTTTTTTAGAAGAAGAGTTAGACCGTTTGAAGCACATTTTACGCCATATTCATCCACCCAGACCCAATTCTGCCTGTTGCAAAAAAAGTAGTCTGCAGTCAGGTCAATGCACAGGACAGGATCTTGCTGCAGAATTGAGGTTCAGTGTCACTTGCAGCATCTCTGGAACTGTTATCTTGACTGAAGAAAAACAAGAATGAATCACAATTAAAAAGCACCTTTCATTGCCTCAGGACATCCAAAGTATTTTACAGGCAAGTAAATACTTTTCCAATTGTGGCTACTGTTGAATATAGGAAAAGTGGCAGCCATTTCCACACAGCAAACTCCCACAAACAGAAATATGATAACAACAAGATAATCTGTCTTTTTTTTAATTGATGTTGATTCAGGGATAAACTTTGGCCAGGACACCAGGGATAATTCTCTGACTCTTCTTTGAAATAGTGCCAAGGGGTCTTTTCTGTCCAGCTAAGAAGCCAGATGAGACCTCGGTTTAATGTCTCATCCGGACGACAGCAGACCCAACAGTGCAGCACTCCCTCAGTACTGCACTGGATTGTCAGCCCAGATAATGTGCTGGAGTGGGACATGAAGCCTGACTCAGAAGCAAGAGTGCTGTCAACTGAGCCAAAGCTGACACTTAATTGTGGCATAAGTAACAGTTGCTGAGCACTGACATCATCCCATCAGCTCCTGGACTGCACAGATGGTCAATGTTCACAAGATTGCAACCAAACCTTAACAGAACCAAAGGGAGCACCTGTCAATAAGTTAACAGTGAAATTTCCCATGAATAACAGTTACTGATCTTAAAAACCTGCTGTTTTGTGATACTGAGTCATTGCAAGATGATCTTATCATCTTGGTAGGGTGTCAAGCAGAAACCAGACACTGTTCCATAGAGAGGCAAGACAAATAGTCAAACGCTGTATGATGCTGGGTCATTCTTGCCCATCTAATAATGGTATTGGCCAGGTAGAAGGTCATCTGCATCCTTAATTTGAATCTACACCCATCATGAGTCCCACAGAAACTTTTTTTTTGATTTATTTATGGGATGTGTGCTTCGCTGGCTAGGCCAGCATTTATTTCCCATCCTTAATTGCCCTTGAGAAGGTGGTGGTGAGCTGCCTTCTCGAACCACTGCAGTCCCTGTGGTGAAGGTACACCCACAGTGCTGTTAGGGGAGGAGTTCCAGGATTTTGACTCAGCAACAGTGAAGGAACGGCGATATATTTCCAAGTCAGGATGGTGAGTGGCTTGGAGGGGAACTTCCAGGTGGTAATGCTCTCATCTATCTGTTGCCCTTGTCCTTCTAGATGATAGTGGTCATGGGTTGGAAGGTGCTGTCTAAGGAGCCTTGGTAAGTTCCTGCAGTGCGTCTTGTGGATGGTACCACTGTGCGTTGGTGGTGGGGGGAGTGAATGTTTGTGGCTGCGGTGCCAGTCAAATGGACTGCTTTGTCCAGGATGGTGTCCAGCTTCTTGAGCGTTGTTGGAGCTGCACTCATCCAGACATGTGGGGAGTATTCCATCACACTCCTGAATTGTGCCTTGTGGTGGACAGGCTTTGGGGAATCAGGAGGTGAGTTATTTGCTGCAGGATTCCTAGCCTCTGACCTGCTCTTGTAGCCACAGTATTTATTTGGCTAGTCCAGTTCAGTTTCTAGGGGAGAATTTTCTCCCCATTGGGCAGGCTGGATGGGATCGCGTGCGGGTGGGCGTGCAGCTGACCGCCGCCCGTGATTGGCTGCGCGCTGCCATTTTACATGGGTGGGCCAATTAAGGCCCGCCTGGCGTGATGTTCACCCAGCAGCACTCAGCACTACCTGTGCGGGTGGGGGGGAGGAGGGAGAGTTGGGGCCTGCGCTCTTTTGTGCATGCGCGCAAAAGAGCGCGGAAACCTCCCTGAGGCACGGAGCTGCCTCAGGGAGATTAATTTCATCATGAAAAAAGGGAATAAAAGAATAAAAAAAATTATTCAGACATGTCTCCTCACGTGACACTATCACATGAGCTGGGACATGTTCATGAATTTCAATAAAATTTTTTATTTAAGTTATAAACCCTTCATGAAACCTCATCCCATCCGTGGATGAGGTTCCGTGAAAAATGCGAAGGCTGCCTGGGCTCTTTGCCTGCCCCCCGCCAACGTTAAGGTTGGACAGGCAGCCCTGACAACCACTTTAATGGGGTTATTAATGGCCTTAACAGGCCTTTGACAGTTCAGCGGGCACACAGCCGACTCCGGTGCGCGCCTGCCGAACGGGAGATCAGAATGATGCGCGGTGACATTGGGACGCACGCCCGACATCACCTCACGTCATTTTACATGTCGGCGAGCGGGGCCTGCCCCCGCATGCCTAGCAGAAGATTCTGGCTGTTGTCAATGGTAACCTCCAGGATGCTGTTCGGGCCTTGGTTCCCTTTCCGTTATTGCAACTTTCAAAAATTAGAATTCTACCACCAGACAGTCACATTAATTCAAATTGAATGAGACCCACCTCAAATCATAAACTTGGGGATTCATTCCCATCGTGGGACTCATTTCAGATTCAGATCGGAGAATCATTGCCATTACTTGACCTACCTCAAGCCAACAACTTGGATCCACACCGCTACCAGGCCTTCTGAAATAGCCTGATCAGTAGCAATGTGTGTTGCAGGTGGGATCTTAAGTGAGAAGTGAAAAATCAAGTTTAATAACAGAATGGGGGAAATCCCAGCTATATTAAGATGAAGATGATTTTCAGAGAGAGAGCTCTGAGCTAATCCAAACTTTCTCTCATTCGTACCCACCAAACAAGGTAGCCACCCTGCAAGCACCTCACTTGAACAGTCCTCCCAGTTTGGCCTTTAGTACTGATCAAGTGTCGGCTGCAAGTCCCAGCATTTGGACGCTTCGGGAGTAGGGAGTTCATTGAAGGCGGTGGTAAGGTGAGAAACTAGCTGATAAGTTAGGTCTTAGGGCAGAATAGACATGTGAAGTGTTCTACAGTGGAAGCTTCTTAAAGGGGAGCAGCATGAGTAACCTATTTCCTTCAAATGCTTGTTTCTTTGAAGTAAGCAGTTGGAAATGGGTGACAATTGTTTCTGTTGGAGCAAACTGTTCCCTTTAAACAAACACACCCACTAACAAAGTATCTATTAATTGGTTTGTAATGTGCTAGCAAAACAAATTCATAGAGAAGAATGGTGTTTTAATAGGACAGTTCAACAAAGCATAAAGAATTTAGGAGTACAGGATGACATTTACTCTGGCAATTCTTTGACAATGAATGAATAATAAGGTACCGGAACCATTTAAATGAACAGTGCAACTGTGAGCAATTTCAGAGGTGAGAATGAGAACATTAAATAGCTGTATATGTGTGCGCTGTGTATATGGAATAAGAAAAACTATACACTTAAGTGAAAATGATCCTATTATCTTCCAATTGAAGTTGATATAGTGGAGCGCATTTGTCGGGTTTGATTGACAGGCTAAAAACATTTGTGTTGGAAGACAAAACATATTGTCCATTTTGTGTATATTTCTGATAAATTTTTGGGAAATTTGTGGTACAATGTGGAGTCATATGGAAAGATTGCTACAGCACTGAGGAAGGAAGGAAGCAAAGCAAAGAAGGAGAGGTATATCATGAGGAAGGTTGTTTGGCTCCCCTTAGTTCATCCATCCTGAATTGCCCTAAAGTCTCCTTACTGTAGCATCCAATTGTTCCTTAAAGTTTCCCAGGGATTTCCCCTCCATCACTCTATCAGGACTCTAGCTCATGCGTCGATCATTTTTTGGGAGTAATTTTGACATTGTGAGTTTGTGCAAAGTTAAGTCAATGGAATTGGGCAAGATGCAAAATAATCTACCAACTTCCTATTGCACGAGGTCAAAATTATCACTGTGCACGTAGAAAAGCTTCCTGATACCAGCCTTAAACATGCCTTTTAATATTTGATCTGCTCTTACAATTTAATCTAAATTAATTTTCAGAATTTAGCCTTTCATACCACTTATTGTCTGATTTGGCTCTGTCAGATCATCTCTCCGATCTCTGCTATGAAGGCTGAAAGGACAAAGGGCCAAAAAATAAACTTTGGCAGTGGCGCAAGATGACTGATAAAGAGTATCAGAGGGCCCCCACCCCCAACATATACACATGCTGTGGCTTTCTTACCAGTGGGGTCAGAAGAGCCCCAAAAAGGAAGTCTTTAGGGTAGTTTAGCCTTCTCCAGACCTGAGCATCCCACTCCCCTCACTCCAGCTCACCTTGGCCCGCACAAACTCCTCTCCGCTACCTTCCTGAGTGCTAGATACTATTCCTTCTGTTCATCTCAATGGTTTCCATCCATCTGACATTATCTCTCATAGGTTCTAGGCAGGAGACAGACTGAGTCTATCCAGATGAGCCAGGGTGTTAAAATCTCCTGGTGTTTCATACTCTTCTCAGCTCCTCCTCGCCTGACAAGTCAGGGCTTTGCATCGTTTGGGCTCTGTGGTTTAGTAGTTAATTGACTTTGTTGATTGCTGGACCATTGAAACTATTGTGACTCTTTAGTCTCTTTCAGTTCTATCCTTAACTATTTAAATACTACTTATGGGAGGAAGTGCAATGCGCACATTTTCTTCTGCATGGATTTTACATTCATCTATGTTAAAATTTTATTCACTATTGTTCTGCTCTTCCCATAGGTTCTGATGTTAACCTGCTTTAGCCTGCAAGATGAGGAGGACAACCATTGGCACCCAGCCATTGTTTTGCATTTCATCCAGTGCATTCTGCACTTGCTAGGCTGCCTCATCCAATCCCACTACCGCCCTTAGTTTGATATCACCTGAAAATCCAATCATCTTGCATTGGGCTTCTGTGTCCAATTCACTGATTTAAATTAATGACAGTTGTGGTGGCATCACTGATCCCAGAGGCACCTGACTTAAGAGATGAGAAGGTTGGTCAGGCAAGGTTGTCCTTAATAGAATTAAATTGTACAGATAATCTTCAAGTTTAATCAATTTTATTACCTTCCATGAGATTAGAGTTAGCGCAATGGGCCCTGAGTTTAATTTGTCATCCGTTTGGATTATGAACACCATTGTCACTTTGGGGAACTATTACAATGTTAGAAACAATGTCCAGTAACTCCCTCATAATGATTGTCAATGCCTGACAAATCTCCCAAACCTAGTCTTCTGTAGCATGTTGAGATAAATACTGTCATTGTTGGGGATTTCGTATTTTACAACCCTTTTAACCTATCAAAGATTAGCTCCTCACATCAAAGCCTTCAATATGACAGGGATAGCTCTTTTTTGAGAAGGGCATGTTGCTCGTGTCTTCTCTTGCAGGGAAATGGAAGAAATAGTCATTCAGAATGTTTACTATCCTGTGCCCATTGTTTTAAAGAAAGAAAGAACAGACAAATTGCATAGAGGAGACAGTGGCGTTATGGTAATATCACTGAACTGTTAACCTAGAAACCAAGGTTAATGCCCTGGGGACATGGGTTCAAACCCCACCACAGCAGCTGGTGGAACTAATAAATTCAATTAATATGACTAAAAGGAAACCTGGAATCAAAAGCTAGTCTCAGTAATGGTGACCATGGAACTATTATCAATTGTTGTAAAAACCTATATGTAACTCCAGACCACAGCAATGACTCTTAATTGCCCTGAGAAACAGTCCAGCAAGCCACTCAGTTTTACCAAACTGCTACAGAAAAGTCAAAAAGGGATAAAACTGGACAGACCACTCAGCATAGGCTTAGGAACTGGAAGCAACAATGGCGTTCCCTGCCCTGTCGACCCTGCAAAGTCCTCCTTACTTTGTGCCAAAATTGGGAAAGCAGTCCCAACTAATAGCCTGACATAGTCATACTCATGGAATTGTACCTTACAGCCAGTGTACCAGACACTACTATCATGGCCCTTGGGTATGCCCTGTCCCACAGGCATGGCAGAGGTAGCAGCACAATGACTACACCACTTAGAAGGAGCACTGAGGGTGGAAAGGGCACAAAATGTATTCTGGGTTGGGGACTTCAATATCCATCACCAAGAGTGGCTTGGTAGCATCACTACTGACTGAACTGGCCAAATCCTGAAGGACATATCCGCCAACTGGGCCTGTGGCAGGGATGAGGGAACCAACATGAGGGAAATAACATAATGCACCTTGTCCACATCAGTCTACCTGTTGCAGATGCATCTGTCCATGACCATATTGGTAGGAGTGACCAACATTTCTTGTGTATACGAAGTCCTGTCTTCACGTTGTGGATACCCTCTATCATGTTGTGTGGCATGGGCTTGACTGGCGCAGACTCGATGGGCCGAAGGGTGTTTTTTTGTGCTGCAGACCTCTATGACTCTATGACCACTGTGCTAAATGGGATAGATTCAGAACAGAACAGAGCTCAAAACTGGATATCCTTGAGGTGCTATGAGCAATCAGCAGCAGCTTATTTTTCTTTATTCATTCACGGGATGTGGGCATCACTGGCAAGACCAGCATTTGTTGCCCACCCCTAAATGCCCTTGAACTGAGTGGTTTGCTTGACAATTTCAGAGGGCAGTTAAGAGTCACCCACATTGCCGTGGATTCGGTGTCCAGTAGTCCAGGCTAAGTAAGGTTATCAGATTTCCTTCCCTACAGGACATTAGTGAACCAGATAGGTTTTTAATAACAATCAATAATAGTTGTCATGGTCACCATTACTGAGGTTAGCTTTATATTCCAAATTTACTAACAGAATTTAAATTTCACCAACATTTATGGTGGGATTGAACCTGTGTCCTTAGAGTATTAGCCTGGGCTTTTGGATTACCAGTCCAGTAATATCACCACTATGCCACTATTTCCTCCACCACTATTAGCTGAATTATATTCAACCACAATCTGTAACCTCATGGCCCAGTATATCCCCCACTCTACCATTGCCATCAAGCCAAGGGATCAACCCTGGTTCAATGAAGAGTGTAGGAGGGCATGCCAGGCACAGACCAGGCATACCTAAAAATCAGGTATCAACCTGGTAATGGTACAATACAGGACTACAAACATGCCAGGCAGCAGAAACAGCATGCAATAGACAGAGCTAAGTGATCCCATATGGATCAGATCAAAGCTCTGCAGTCCTGCTACATTCAATCATGAATAGTGGTGGACAATTAAATGACTAACTGGAGGAGGAGCATCCACAGATATCCCCATCCTCAATGATGGGGGCCCCCAGCACATCAGTGCAAAAGACAAGGCTAAAGCATTTGCAGCTATCTTCAACCAGAAGTTCTGAGTGGGTGATCCATCTCAGCTTCCTCCGGAGGTCTTCAGCATCACAGATGCCAGCCAATTCGATTTACTTCACATGATATCAAGAAATGGCTGAAGGCACTGGATATTGCAAAGGTTATGGGCCCTGACAACATTCCAGCAGTAGACCAGAATTAGCTACACACCTAACCAAGCTGTTCCAGTACAGCTACAACACTGGCACCAACCCTACAATGTGTAAAATTGCCCAGGTAAGTCCTCTACACAAAAAACAGGACAAAACCAATCCTGTCAATTACTGCTCCATCAGTCTACTGTTGGCCATCAGCAAAGTGATGGAAGGTGTCATTTATAGTGCTATCAAGCGGCATTTACACAGCAATAACCTGCTCACTGATGCTCAATTTGGATTCCACAATGGCTACTTGGCTCCAGACCTCATTATCACCTTGGTCCAAATATGGATGGAAGGACAGAATTCAAGAATTGAGGAGAGAGTGACTGCCCTTGAAATCAAGACAGTATTCGACCGAGGTGGCATCAATGAAGCTGAGCAAAACTGAAGTCAATAAAATCACTGAATACCCCACGATCAACATCCTGGGTGTTACCATTGAGCAGAAACTGAAGTGGACTAGCCATATAAATACTGTGGCTACAAGAACACGTCAGAGGCTGGGAGTCCTGTGATGAGTAAATTACCTCCTGACTTCCCAAAGCCTGTCCTCCATCTACAAGATACAAGTCAGAAGTGTAATGGAATACTCTCTCCTTGCCTGGATGAATGCAGCTTCAACAACACTCAAGAAACTTATCCAAGACAAAGTAGTCCACTTGATTTATACCCCATCCATCACTTTTTAAATATTCACTCCCTCCGCCACCATCGCACAGTGGCAGCAGTGTGTGTATACAAGATGCACAGCAGCAACTTGCCAAGCCTCCATCGACAGCACCTTCCAAACCTGTGACTTCTACCACCTAGATGGACCATGCAACAGATCCAAGGAAACACCACCACCTTCAAGCTCCCCTCCAAACAACACACCATCCTGACTTGGAACAATATTGGCATTCCTTCACCATCACTGGATCAAAATCCTGGAGTTCCCTTTCCAATAGCACTGTAGATGTAGCTACACCACATGGACTGCAGCAGAGAGAGCTCACCACCAACTTGTCAAGAGCAATTAAGGATCAGAAACAAATGCTGGCCTAGGCAGCAATCCCTATGTCCCAAAAATAAAATAAAAAAGCATTATATACCACCATACCACATCCTCAGAATGTTTGAAAGCACTTAGCTGCTATGCTTCTGAAATGCATTAACCGTTATATAGTGGCCATTTTGTCCACAGCAAGGGCCCATAAACAGCAACTGAGAATGAACAGCAATCTGTGTTCAATGATATTTTTTGAGGAAAGGATCACAGAGACACCGCCTGCTCTTTAAATAACACCCTGAGAATTTTTATATTAACCTATTTTTTGCTGAATGGGGTCTTGGTTTAACTGTTCATCCAAAAGATGGCAGCTTAGAAAATGCAGGAGTTCCTCAGTACTGAAGCATTAGCCTTATGTGTATAAGTCCTGGAGTTCGTCAACCTGTAATCTTCTGGCTCAGAGCAAAGTGTATCACCATTAGAGCCAAGCCAAGGAGCTGACCAATATTTCAGGAAGGGTGCACATAGCCTTAGAGAAGGAAATGAGAATGGGGAATGACTGTCGGAGGACAGCAGCAACCTGATGGAGGAAAGATGACACAAATGTAAGGAATGGCTTCTCCTCTCTCCACATAATAAGCTCTCAGACATTTTCATGAATGTCATTAATGCCATTCTCTGATCAGCTGCCAGGAGATGGACTTGAACCTACGATCAAAGGGCTATATTTCCATTGTAATCCGCATTCTAACTGCAAGAAAACAAAACACTGGTATGGAAGTGCATTGAAAATAATAAACGTGTGTTAAAATGTACGCCTGACTGGAAATTTGTGTTGTAATCTGTTTGGGTTTTCATAGATACGCATGAGAGAAAACTTCATTTTTACAACTGAAGATAGATTTTTCTAAGGTATACAATTGAATGTTTTTTGTTAGAAAGTTACAGGTTATAGAATAGAATCATAGAATGCTATATTATTGAAGTACACTTTTTGGCCACATGTGCCTGCTCTTTGTAAGAGCAATCCAATTAATCCCACTGCCCTGCTCTAGCCCATAGCCTGGCGTTTCTTTTCCCTTTTCAAGTATTTAGCCAATTTCCTTTTGAAAGTTATTATTAAATCCTTTCACCGCCCTTGCAGGTGGTGCATTCCAGATTATAAACTTGCTGTGCAAAAAAAAAAGTTTCCTAATTCTGTCTCTGGCTCCTTTGCCAAATATCTTAACTTTGGGCCATTTGGTTAAAGAGCCTTTTGATACGTGAAACAATGAGCCAGAAATTCCATGGGGCGGCAATCAGTCGGATTGCCAACCTGCTCCTCTTTCCCTGCACTGAACTGCAGCCGCAGCTTTCTCACCCAACCTTCTGACTCAGGCCGGGTGAGAACAGTGCAGTGCAGTGGGTTCCTGAGGCTTTCGACTGAGTGCAGCAGCTTCGGGGTAAAGGAAGCCATGCCACTTTTCATTGTGACACTAGCTGCCCTAAAGCAGGTAGCTTTAAAGGTCCCAGTCACTTTGAGAAGCCAGGGAGAGGGTGAGCGTGTAAGGTATGTGGCTAGGATCCTGGGGTTGGGGAGAGGGTGTCAGGTGGTCAGTTGAGGGGTGGTCGGATGATCAATGGAGGAGGGCTCTGTGGGGGGGGATTGAGTGGTCAGTGGGTGGTGGTGGGTGGATGGTCAGCAGAGGGAGTTGGATGACCAGTGGCGGGGTGGGGAGATTCAGATGGTCAGTGGGGCAGGGGGAGGTCCAGTGGTCTCCAGGGTGGGTGGTCAGTGGGGAGATAGTCGTAGTTGTGGCGGGAGGGGTGGGGGCGGTAGTCTGGTAGTCGGCAGTTCGGGAGGGTAGTTGGAGTTCGGGAGGGTAGTTGGTGGGATGGGAGGACTTTAGATGGTTGCAAGGGTAGTCAATGGGGTGGAGGGTAGTCAGGGGTTCTGTGGGAGGGGGGGCAGCCAGGAGGGTAGTTGGGGGTTGTGGGTAGACTGATGGGGGGGGTTGGGGAGGGTGGTTTGAGGTCGAGAGAGCAGGTGGAGGTTGGTAGGGATAGTTGGGGTGTCGGAAGGGTAGTTGAGGGGGTGGGGTGTGGTGGTGGTTCCATGGGGGGGCCAGGAAGGGCAGTTGAGGGTTGGGGGTGCTATTTGGGGGTTGGGAGGGGTAGTTGGGGGAGGCGTGGGGAGGAAATCAGAGGTGTGGTGGGTAGTTGGGGGTTTGGGGTGGAGGTTAGTCCGGGGGTCAGGAGGGTAGTTGGGGTGGTCAGGAGAGTGGTTGTGGGATCAGTGGAGGGGGTGGGGGTGTGTGTCCAGTAGTGGGTTGGGGTGGTGCAGTCTAGGGGTCCCATGGGAGGTTGAGGAGCAGCAGTACTCTAATTACCTGTGAGTTAGAAGTGGTTTTAATTCTTCCAACTCTTCCTGGGTAACTATTCCTGTAAGATGGTTGGAACCATCCAAAGACTGTGATTTAAATCGGAGCATCGGATGGTTCCCAGAGTGGGTTAATTGCCCAACGGAAGTTTGAACTTCCCGGGCAATTGTTATGCAATCCTTACATGGGGAACTCCCGGGGAGGAGGGGCGGAATTTTACAGCAGTGGGATTTTACATTCCCGCCGAAGTCAATGGAGGTTAGAATGACTCACTGCAATAAAACTCCGGCCGATGTGTGGGGGGGTGTGGTGGGGGGAGGGTGAGTGGTGGGGTGGGGGGGAGGAGGTCCCCCAGCGCATCTTTCGGGTACCTCCCCCCCTCCCCCGCTACGATGCCCCGGAGATTGGAAGTTATGGGCCAATTTCTCTTTATTTACTCTACCTAAAACCTTTCCAGAATTTGAACACCTCTATAAAATCTCCTGTTAAACTTCTCTGCTACAAGGAGCACGGACCCAGCTTCTGCACTGTAGCCGAAGCCAATCATCCCTGGTAAATCTAAATCCATTCTAGCAAATCTCCTCCTTATCATTCTTCCTAAAGTGGGGGCCCAGAACTGAACAGCTGGGGGGGGCTAACCGTGCAAGGTCTAGTGTAACGTTGCTCTTCTTGTACTCAATACCTCTGTTTTAAAGCCAATGATCCCAAATGCTTTTTTTTTTAAACAGTTTTCTCAACTTGTCCAGGACACCTTCCAAGATTTGAATATGTACACCCCCTTTAAAATGGTGCCATTTTGTCTTACGGCTCACCTCATTCTCCCTGCCAATATGAAGCACTTTGCATTTCTCTGCATGAAATCTGTCATGTGTCTGTCTGTCTCGCTGCTCCTTAAGCCTGCCTCCTTTTTGTACAGCACAGAAGGAGGTAACTCAGCCCATCCATCAGGACTTTGTCACCTCTTTGAAAGATTTATCTAATTAATCCCACAATTCCCTATTGTATTTCTCTCCTTCACGCTTTCATCCAATTCCCTTTTGTAGGTTAGATCTTCTTCCACCACGCTGCCGGGCAGTGCATTCCAGGTCACAATAAACTGACATGTAAAAACAAATGTTTCCTGATGATGCCTGTTATTCTTTTGCCAGGCACCTTCAAACTGTGTTATTTCATTGCCAACTTATACCACTGGACACCATTTCTCCTTATTTACTTGATCAAAACCATTCATAATTATGAGCACCTCTAACAAATCTCCTCTTAACCTTTTCTGCTGCAGGGAAGAGCTATTCCAGCTTCTTTTGCCTCTTCAGGCTACTGAACTCTCTCAGGCCTGGTAGAGTTGCCAACCCTCCAGGATTGGCCTGGAGTCTCCAGGAGTTGAAGATCAATCTCCAGGACACTGCTGTGCACAACCCTGGGGTAAATCAGTGGGACATTAAAAAAGATGGGCTTTTTTTGGTCATTTTCTTTGAACATTTCTCTTTACCAGATATAAAAATATCAAAAATGGGAAAAAAAGACTGTTTGGCTGACAGTCAAGCATCATCCAATTGGGCAATGAGTTTTTTTGCTTTCCAATTGGCATAGGAAGACAGTATGTCACACGGATGGATGTGTTGGTGACTAATGGGGGAAAATCATATGATGAAACCTCCAGGAATACATTTAATCACAGTTGGCAACTCTAGTAAATCTCTTAGATCCAGACTAAAGCTTTGACCTACTTCCTCTAGTGTGGTGCCCACCGTTGAACACAAGCCTCCAGCTGAGGTCTAACTAGTGTTTTACAAAGATGTGACGTATCTTCCATGCTTTTGTAATCCATGGTTACATTTATAAAGCCAAGATTCCCATATGTTTTTTTTTAACAGCCTTCTCATTTTGTCCCATCATCTTCAAGGACTTGCGTATATATATCCTCAGGCCTCTCTGTTCACCCCTTTTAAAATTTCACCATTTTGTTTATATTGCCTCTCCATCCTCTTACCAAAATGAATCACTTTGCACTTCTCTGTGTTAAATTTAATCTGCCATGTGTCTGTCTATTTCTCCAGTCTGTTTATGTCTTCCTGATGCCTGTTTTCTTTTTGTACACAGCGAAGGAGGTGATTCAGCCCATTGAGCCTGCCCCCTCTCTTTGAAAGAGCTGTTTAATTAATTGCATAATTTCCTCATAGCCCTGTATTTTTCTTTTCCCTTTCAAGTATTTATCCAATTGTCTTTTAAATGATGCTATTTAATATGCTTTCACCAACCTTTCCGACAGTGCATTCATGATTATAACAACTGGCTGAATTACAAAAGCGTTTCCTCATGTCACCCCTGGAATTTTATCAATCACCTTAAATGTGTGTTCTTGGGCTACCAATGCTTCTGCCATTTGAAACAGATTCTCCTTATTTACTCTATCAATCATGATTTTGAACACCTCTACCAAATCTCTTAACCTTTTCTATTTTAAGGAGAAAACCCCCAGATTCTCCAGTCCTTCCAGATAACTGAAGCCCCTGGTAACCATTTTAATTTATCTCTTCCACACTATCTCTAAGGTCTCGACATCCTTCTAAAGTGCGGAGCCCAGGATTGAACACGATATACCAGCTGAGCTCTAATGAATGTTTTATAAAGGTTCAGCACAACTTCCTTGCTTTTTATTACATACAAACATTTCTTTATTATTAAAGCCAAGGATCCCATAGGGCAGGATATTGCCATCGAGTGTGCGGGGGCGGGCCCGATACGCCGATGCGTAAAATAATGCGCAATGACGTTGGGTGTGCGTCCCGACGTCATTTTGATATTTTGTTTGGCGGGCGCACGCCAGAGGCGGCTGCGCGCCCACCAAACTGTCAACGGCCTATTAAGGCCATTAAAAAAACAATTAAAACTGTTGACAATGCTACCCATCCAACCTTAAGGTTGGCGGGCAGGTGAAGAGCCCAGGCGGCCGTTGCGTTTTTCAGGAAACCTCATCCACGGGCGGGATGAGGTTTCCTGAGGCTTGTATAAAATAAATAAATAAATGTTCTTGACTTCACAAATATGTCTCAGCTCATGTGACACTGTCACATGAGGGGGCATGTTTAAATAATTTTTTACTTTACTATTTAAAAATTTGTATTATCTACTTAACCTCCCTGAGGCAGCTCCGTGCCTCAGGGAGATTGCTGCGCTCTTTTGCACTCATGCACGAAAGAGCGCAGGCCCCAAATCTCCCTCCTCCCCCTGCCTGCACAGGTAGCGCTGAGCACTACCGGCCGCGCATTACACTGGACGGGCCTTAATTGGCCCACTCGCGTAAAGTGGCAGCACGCAGCCGATTGCGGGCGGCGATCAGTTCCGCGCCCGCTCCTGCCCGGCCCGCCCAACATACATAAGATTCTACTCATAATTTTTTAAAAATTAACTTCTCAACTCATTCTGCCACCTTCAAGGACTCATGTACGTCCACCCCAGTCTCTCTGTTCCTGCAACTCCTTGACAATTGTAGAGTTTAGTTCATCTTGTCTCATTTAATTCTTCCTGTTAAAACATATCAGTGTGGTATGATGCCAGGATTGTAGGTTATACACCCCAGCGACTGGCTGATCAAATCAAGGGGAGAGCGGTGGAATAGTAGTATTGTCACTGGACTAGTATTCCAGAAGCCCAGAATTATGTTCTGGGGACCTCGGTTTGAATCCCACAATGACAGATGGTGAAATTTATGTTCAATAAAAATCTGGAATTAAAAGTCTGATGATGACCACAAAACCATTTTCAATTATTATAAAACCCCGCCTGGTTCGCTAATATCCTTTTGGGAAGGAAATCTGCCATCCCTACCTGGTCTGGCCTACATGTGACTCCAGGCTCACAGCGATGTGGTTGACTCTTAAAAAAATGCCCTCTTAAAAATGCAATTAGGGATGGGCAATCAATGCTGGCCTAGCCAGTGATGCCAACATCCCATGAACAAATCAAAAAAACAGAATCCCCTTCACAAGTTTATAATAGGCAGAGTACAGACTGTACTCAACCAGCCCATGTTTGCAAAATTGCAAAACCCCCCAAAAATTCCACTACTAGTTGTGAATTGCGATTGGGCAGCACTTGCTGAACAGTCCAGGGTACGCTAATAGCTACAGTAACAGCCAATTTAAGATTCAGGCAAACTCATAATGTGGCTCATTTACACCTGCTAGAAGCAGCATGCATTTATTCATAGGAACCTGTTCGCTGCAAAGAAAAGGAATATGTTCAAGTGTTGTGCCTTTTTTGAATTACCTGAGAGCTTGGGGAGTCTATAGCTGTTGCGTTCTCCATGGCAATGAGTCAACCAGTCAGAGTCAACTTCTCAACCAATCAACGCCCTTTTCTCCTACAGTATAAATAGTTGTGATCATTTAAAATTTGGCATTCTTGTATTTGTCCTGATGAGGGCAAGATGAAAAGTTTCAGCACCATGTCTCTCTTTTCAGCAATTTAAAATGCATCACTTTACACTTCTCTGCATTAAACTTCATCTGCCTTGTGTCTGCCCATTTCACCAGTCTGGCTGTCCTCCCGAAGTCTGTAACTATGCTCCTGCTGTTTTCTACTCTTCTGTTTGCATCATCTGCAAAAATTGAAATGAGGACCTGTGCACCCAAATCAAGGTCATACATATATATCAAAAAGAGCAGTGGTCCCAACACTGATCCCTAATGGACAATTCTGCACACTTCCCATCAGTCTAGAAAAAACAACTGTTCACCACTACTTTCTGGCCCTTAGCCAATTTCACATCCACACAGCCACTGCCCTTTTAATCTGATGGGTTTCAGTTTTGCTAACAGGTCTACTTAAAGAAAAGGTTATTTAGGTTACTTAAGAAAAGTAACTATAAGGAGAGTGGTCGTACACTCTTATAAGTGGTACACTGAACTCCAAACCAAACAGGTGGGATGGAACTTCTTGAATTCTGAAGGCCGTTGAGAGGCACCAGGTGCAAAATTGAATCATGTAGCATCACTTTGAACAGCACTCCAAAGGCGCTCTTTGATTCCCCGGGGACAGGCACTGCCATGGGCCACTGCCTGGGTAGTCCACATGGCATTCTTTATAGGTAAGGGCACACACAGTTGTGCCCAAAGACATTCAATTGGTGCTATCCTGATGCCATGCAGCCAACCGGCTGATGTGGCTGGAGGATTCCAAATTTGAACACCGCAGGTCCTGGCAACGTCTGTGTAGTCCACTCCTGACAAAAGAAATGTGAAGCAGCAAGAGGGGGCCTGCAGTGGCCTTCCTTAAAGGGCCACGTACCCTGATTGCAGATGAATTAAATTCTTGAAACTTTTTTCAATTGCAACGCTTCTGATGGTATCCTCGGGTGTTTTTTGGAGATTTTTTGATGCATTTGACAGAGAGTGCTGCTGCACAGGGATGACCGAGGACTAGTGACCTGTCCACATAAAGGCTGCATTAGGAATGGGTGTAGCAGTGTCAATGTCTCTAGGTTGCAACACTGCAAGAAGGTAGACCAGAGACTGTAGAGTGGGCAGGCTCCGCACCATGCCATCTGCCAAGTTGGAGCTGGGCTCCTCCCGTACTCCTTGATGGTGATAGAAGGCCAACAATATGCCCAGCATCAGTGTGCACGCCCATTCTGTCCTATTTTGAATATTACCCCATCGAGGTCCTCAGCTGAATCATCTGCAGCATCATCTGTGACATCGCCCTCCAGTCAGCTGGTAAATAACCCATCCTTTACCCCTGGCCTGCTGCAGCCCATTCATGCCCAGAATCTCACCATGTGCTGATCCCAACTTTGTACTCACCTCCAAGGTGAGTGCAGTGCCAGTGTCTGAGCTGGTAGTTGTGAGTGTCAAGTGACAGGGTCTATTCATCAGTGCTATGCTGTTACTCCTTCCTCCTCCGAGGGATCCTGCAGCTTGACAGGCAGTAGTTCTTGGGTATCCGAAAGCAGAAACTCAGAAGGCAAAGGTTGATGGGGCAGCAAGCAAGAGGTCCATCGTCACACAATCAGCAACTTGCTCATCGGGCCAGGTAGCAGGATGAGGGTGAGCTAGGAGCTGAGGAGGAACTTGTTGTCATCCTCAATGCTCCCAAGATCATTGGGTGCCATGATCCTTGTCACAGCCTACACCATGATACTGATTGTCATCGCCTCTGTGGGGCTCAGGAGATGCAGGTGTCCTTGTCGACCGTTGGATCTGCCCTGCTCTCTTCTATTGTGCGCCACCTTGTTCAAGAGAGAGGGCAGAGTTTCAGTGACTGTGTAGCACTGTGTTTGGGCGATGTACCTGCCATAGCTGAATAGCTGGAGGCATGTGAATGTAGCAAGAGGAGGGTATGAGGTTGGCAGCATTGGTAGGTGTGTGAGGGTGAGCTGCAGGATATGGATCTTAGGCAAGTCCTGAATGCCAGGGAGTGGTGCTGGATGAGTGATGGGGGTATGTGCACTGAGCAGCATGAGAGGTTGTTGTTGTGTGTAGGAGATGACATGTGAAGATACATTCATTGATGCTGATGACCTGAATGAGGCCATTAAGCCTCTTGTGACACAGCTGCCAGTCAGACCCAAGCTCTGGAACTGGACCTTGCTGGTCGCCTGCTCCTACTTCCTGCTGATGGTGGACCTTGAGGGTCTTCTGACAGTCCCACTCCCCACCACCATAGTGGGACCATGTCACCCTTCCTCCTGTTCATCTGCACCACTAATGCCACCAGTGCTGCATCCATTAGTCTGCTTACCTCGTGCAGAATATTAAGTTTGAGGGGGGGGGGGGGGGGGGGGGGGTTGTGGAACGTTCAGCTTATCCACCAACCCCCACACCCCCACCCCCAACAAGAACACTCGGAAGCAAAGTCAGCGGGAAGCCAACCCGCTGCAGGCCAGCCCAGCCTTTCCCACAGCCAGAACGAGCAGCGGGCGGGCTAAGCAAGGGCCGAGTGGGACTTACGCCCCTCACTGGGGAGGACGTCCTGCCCTCGGGACTGCTGGCCAATCCGAAAACCTTTTTAATAATTGGCCCACTCCCACCTGGCTGCCCACGCCAAATGTCTTAAGGCTTGGGCAGCGTATTATCAGTGTCAATTGGCTTGGTAACACACTTAATTGACCCTTAATTACTTATTTAAATATGGCAGGTGGGCCAATTTTGGCACTTGCCCAACCCCGTATTATGGGGGCGAGCTCGGCGGTGGGAGTGAGGGTGGTGGGATGGGCACCTGCACTATTTTACATGCCACCCTCATTGAAAACACGCCCTGCGGGGCCATGTAAAATGCAGCCCTTGTTCAGTTTTCAAGAATTTCCATTGAAGCAATCTTTCTTGTTAGCTTCCCTTTAAGGGTCAGCGTCCTTTGAAAAAGAGCAGGCCCCCTGCCTGTACCACATGGTCTGCAGCAACGCAGCCTGAGCCCCTCACTGTATACACATCCCCCAGCAGCATTGAGAAGGAGGGGGCAATGCCGGAGATGCAACAATCATTCAGATGCGTTGACTAGGTGAATTTGGCGTCTTACCCACTTTGATCTGAATGAGCACACGCACGCAGTGAACTGTGGCCTCGCACCCAAAAATCAATATACATCTTGCAATCCCTGAGTCCTCAATGAAATGAGGTTGGCCAGCCTCAGCCTATAGGCCCCGATGAGCAGACGCAAGCCAAGCAAAACTGCCTTCATATTCAGCACAGTTGGGATTAATTCAAGCAATTCGACCCACTGAGGTCCCACGAGTTGCGGGAAGCATGCAAAATCTCAAACTGCGATAGATAGTCCACTGAAGTGAGCCTCTTGGAAGACAGATTAGGGTTTAGCATTAATGACAATGCTTGGTGGTGGGGAGGGGGAGTCATTGTGGAAGCAGGGGAGCCATAGAATGCAAGGGAGGGATTGACAAAATAAAATAAAAACACTGGGCGGTGTCACATCCAAACAACCCCAATCTTGTGTCAGAACACAGCACTTCCTGTGAGTTGAATAATAGTTTTTATTGAAAAAAACGTTAAGTTGTTAAAACTTTCCACTGATATTTGGCAATAGGGAGGACTTCTGATCACTGCACCAACTTTGAACCCTAAGCGTTAACTAGGGAGCACCTCAGGAATCAATATTGCTGGCTCCCAGGCAGCCCAGTGCATTGCCATAAAAGCAGTGAAAATGGAGGAAAGCACATACTGTATCAGCGCTTAATATTCTAACACACAAGCTTGCAGCTGACAAAATGATAGCTTATAAAAAGCAAAACTGGTCAACAGGGAGATAAAAATACACAATTACCACATGCTGAGCATAAAATGGCTTCAGCTTGTTTTTTTCTTAAATGCTGATTGATGTTCCCTGAATATTCACAGGCTGAATTAAGGTATTCAATAAGATAGGCTGCCAAAGCAATAGACCGTTTCATAATATGTATTGTGGGAGTGATTTTTATGAGAGTCACTTTAAAAAGACAGTCTGACAGTGGTGCCGATGCCACATCACAAATACAGTGCTCCTTTGCAGTTTGGTAACTGCAAAGCAAACCAGGCAACAGCAGTGCAGAAAGAAAAAAATAGAATTGTAAATGAAATTCACTAATATGTACATATCACGTGGAGTAACAGATATCTCTCAGTGACCTTAAGGGATTAATCTAATCTCAAGGTTCGAATGAACTGCTCAAGCTTCATTAACCTTTAGCTCTTGTGGTTTATAATGTCAATGGAAACCCTCAATTGGATTATTGCTTTGTAATTCGCTGACAGGTATCCATTATTAACTCATTTCCACTTTTTAATATGTGTATAAAATGAATATTTTTTTTCAAATTGTACGAAAGGCCACAGGTGCTCAGGAGAAGGTGAGAACTACAGATCTCTATCTGTTCTTTCAGAAAATCGCAATACATGAAAGCTGCAGAAAGAAACGACAGGATAAATTGGGAAATAATAATCAATCCTATACATGTAGGTAATTTCTGCAGAACTCTTAACCAGGGATAGAATTCTAATGGGCCAAAGTGCTTCCCATTCATCCCTATTATACAGGAATCCAAAGGACCACACCGTACCTATTGAATAGGTATCCAATGAACCACATCATATTTATTGGGCAGAAATCCAATAGACAACATCACCCCTATTGTACATGTATCCAATGGATGACACCACATCTATTGTATAGATATGCCCAACAGACCAATTCAATTTACTTGTACTGTACACAATTCCAATGGATCGAATTATATTCCACTTGCTCCTATTGTGTCAAATTCCAAACACTCAAATCAGCACTAAGCATCATTTATTTTTTGATTCAAATTGAAGCCTAAACTCTGAAGACACACGCAAGTCATTTTTTAATGTATAAAATGTGCCAACCATGGAAGAAGGCCAACTACTGGGCAAGTGCACTCATCAATGACCCCTGGAGCCACATTTTGCCAAGATAACTGCACTAATTTTCACAGCAGTAAGAATTAATGGCCATTATATTCATTATGTATAAAGATCTATCAATATTTCTATGGAGGAAACATCACTTTTTAGAAATCATATCGATTTAATGTAACATATTTTTTGTTGTACTCTCAATTATGTTTTTGTTTCAATGGAATTGCAGAATGAATAATGTAATGGACTGCGGTCGCCTAGTTATGTGTCAATCAGCATCTGGCTATATTCAACTCCAAAAGCAGCCAGACCTTAAGCCCTAATACCATCTCATGAATGAGAATATCCCTCAACTCGCTGCTGTTTGATTATACTGCACTACTCCCTTCTACTGGCCACTCGATGCTTTTCAAGTTACACTCACTAAACACTCTTTCAGTATCACTCAAACTAATAACTGCCTCTTCACAGAAAATATAGAATCTACACCATCACCATGATCATTCAAAATAGGGAATTAGTTGTCTGAATAAAAGCTGCACATGTAACCAACAAGATCACCAACGCCTTAATGAGTAATAATGTACTGACAACTAGCTCCTCCCACACCTCTCCACTGTCATCCAGCTGGGTGGGATTGCATTTGCCTGATCCCATTCTTATCTATCTAATCATAGCCAGAGCATCACTTCCTGTGGCTTCTGTTCCTGCTCACATACATTTGATGTATCCCAAGGGTCAATTCTTAGCCCCCTTCAGCAAGATCATCCAGAAAAACTGTTTCAGTTTGCACATGTACGCAGGTGACAACTCGACCTCACCACCACCTCTCTGGACTCCTCCATTGTTGCTAAACTATCAGATTGCTTGTCCAACATCCAGTACTGAAAGAGCAGAAATCCCCATTAATTAAATATTGGGAAGGCTGAAGCTATCGTCTTTAGTCCACGCTACAAACTACATTCCCTAGCTACCAACTCCATGCCTCTGCCTGGCAATTGTCTGAGGCTGAGCCAGGTTGATCACAACCTTGGTCCTATAGCTGGCTCTGAGTTGAGTTTCCAACCACATATCATCAGCATCACTAAGACTATCAGTTTCCAGATCCATAACATCACCTGACTGCAGCCCCTTCCTCAGCTCATTTGCTGCTGAAACCCTCATCCATGCCTTTGCTAACTCTAGGCTTACCTATTCCAATGCCCTCCTGGCCAGCCTCTCATATTCGGTAAACTTGAGGTCATCCAAAACACTTCTGCCCGTGTCCTAACTCACACCCAATCCTGTTCACCCATAATCCCTGTGTCCACTAACCTGTACTGGCTCAAGGTGAAGCAACACCGTAATTTTAAAATTCCCATCTATGTTTTCAAATACCTCCGCAGCCTCACCATCCCCTATGTTGGTAATCTCCTCCAGCCCCACAACCCTCTGGTATGTCTGCACTAATCGAATTGTGACCTCTTGAGCATGCCCAAATTTAATCGCTCTACCATTGGTGGTCATGCCTTCAGCTGCCTGCACCCTAAGCTCTGTAATTCCCTCCCTAAACCTCTCTATGTCTTTCTCTTTCTTTAAGATGCTCCTTAAAACCTACCTCTTTGACCAAACCTTACGTGACTCGATGTACAATTTTGCTTCATATTGCTCCTGTGAAGTGCCATTTTGTGCTCTTATTATGTTTAAGGCACTATATAGAAACAAATACATACATTACAGGTTTTCTATACCATTGCTCAAGAGATCATGTTGTGATGGTGGTGGTGGGACCAGGATTGGGGTGGCGGGTGGGGATGGGTGGTGGGGATTTTTGGGGTGGGTGGGGCTGGGTGGGGTGGGTGGATGAGTGGTGAGGAGGGTGGTTCACATGTAAAATAATTTGAACCAGTTTAAGGGGCCCTCTGAAGAGATGGTGCATTGATTTTTAATCGATTTCTGGAAATGATTTTTAATTGATTTCTTACCCACTGCAGATAGATGAATAATTACTGCTATTTACATAAATAAAGCTTTTCAGGCAATATGAGAGAGTAGCCTTTTCTGCTCGATCTGCTTAGTTTCTATAGCAAATGCCACAAAATACAAGCAACTTAGGAAAGGATTAAATTTATTTGAATCTTTCTGCATCAAATATCATTGCAACTCTCATTACCGTCACTGAGAGATTCTACTTAAATAAACAGGTTTACATTCATGACTTTTATTCAAAAAATTCTTCTAAACTCAAAATATGATGCTGTACAGTCATTTTGGAACTTGCCACCGTTTATACAAATGAACCGTTTTACCGGTTGTTTTTGGACTCAGAGACGAACATGAATGAAGAAAATACATTTAACATAATTATTTCAAATACAGTTAAAAGGTAAAAGCGTGTTCTGTGGCAATCCTATTTGAGTTCTTCACACTTGCTGCTTTCGCTTGTAGCTGTCACTTTATGCAAGTTTATCTAGCATATAGCGCACATGATTTTTGCTTTCCAAGTTACCTCAGAGAAAGTTGAATAGTTCATATGTTAGCTTTATATTCCCTCCACTACAACAGTGACTACACTTCAAAGGTACTAAATTGGCTGCAAAGTTCTGTAGGACGTCTCAAGGTCACGGAAGGTGTGACATAAATGCAACTCCCCTCTTTCTTCTTTGCTTTAATCAAAAGCCTAATTCTGGTTACCTTTTTTTGTTTCTAACTGTGGTTTCCCTCAGGCTTTAATCAGCAGTAACTTTCCCTGGATACACAGGAATCCAAATTGGGAGCTGCGCATTGAAACAGCAGTCTTGGCATGCACTGCGAATGGACAGTCTTTCTGTCATTTTCAAATAAAAACCTTTGCAGCTTAGAGCTACAATTTCATGATGGGAATTAATACCTATTATTGAGTTTTGTCTATCAAAACCTATGCTTTACAGACAAGCAAAGGAGTTTTTTTGGAGGCATTTTAAACATCAACATTATATTGTTTGTATAAGTCAAATCATTGGGTTCTTGCACATTTTGTAATTTCTTATAAGCCTTATGAGCAGTGTGACCTCACCTCAGTGTGGCTCCTTCTAGTTCTCCTCGCTCTTCAGCTTCCTGTCCTCCCCACCTATGCCCACAACCACGCACCCTCTATGAGGAAGCTACTAGCCCTCAGTCTACACACCCCCCAACTGATGCAGCTGGGAGTAGGAATTTGAGAACACTTGGTGCTGTGCCCTCATCTTTTATTTCTCCATGGCAATCTATATTGCTACTGTTATTTGCCTACATCAACATGCTGTCTTTAAAAGATCAGTTTATTGTTTCTAAGCACAAGCTTGAATGCTTCAAGGGGGGGGGGGGGGGGGGGGGATCATGGTGGAGTGGTACTATCACTGGGCTAGTAACCTATAGGCCCAGGCTAATGCTCTGGTTTCATGGGCTCAAAACTCACCATGGCATCTGATGGCATTTAAATTCAATTAACAAATCTGGAATATAAAACTATTCTCATTAATGGTGACCATGATTATTGTGTAATGACTCAACAGAGTCAAGTCGAGAAACTAAACTTTATTACAGAGAGCTTTTCAGGGCCTACATGCTCAATCGGGGCTCTCATCATGAAGCTCCACCCCCCCAGATTGCCCACGCTTAGGGCTCACTAGTTGGAGCCTTAACAGAATGGCATATGACCCCCAATAGACAGCAGGAGAGCCTAAACCACATTTCCTCCCCCTTTAGTTCTTTACAATTTCTATTAACAGGGGCACATTTGAGCATTCAACAACATATACATATATACAATTTTAAGTGATTAAAGATCAAGCCTTTGAGGTGCTCTCCTTATATGGCTAGAGCAGCATAGTTCTACCACTTGAGGCTCCTCAACAGGATCGACAGGATCTGGAACTGCAGCATAAGACACATCATCAGAACATGGCAGTTCACGGTTTGGCAGCTCTACAGAGACATTAGGCATGTCTATTCTAGGTTGATCAGTCACCTCAGGAATTGACGGTTCGACATTAATCACAGGCAGAATAGTTGGTTGTTGGAATGTCTCTCCAGCATGAATATGGTCTACGTGCTTACGGATGATTTTATCTCCCATTTGTACCTGGAAAGATAACGGACCAGTCTCTGAGACAATGGTTCCAGGAGCCCAACAGAGTTCACTGTCGAAATTTAGCGTGAATACTGCGTCACCTAAAGTGAATGTGCAAGCTTTGCTGTGTATGTCGTGGTTGAATTTTTGATCACTCTGATTACTCTACCTTCCCTTCTAACTTTAGAATCACCAGGTGTAACTGTGTACATAGGTAGCATTTCATCAATAATTCAGACGGTGCTGAAACCTTGGTCGAATGTGCTGCTGTACAATAACTGAAAAGAAAGTGGGAAAGTCGAGATTCCAGAGTGCCTTCTGATAGCTTTTTCATACCAGACTTAAAAGTTTGTACTGCTGTCTCGGCTAGGCTGTTCGATGAGGGATGGTAAGGGGCTGTTTTAATATGTCTGATTCCATTCAGACCCATAAATTTCTGAAACTGTGCTGGTAAAAGCAGTGCCAGTATCTGAAACGATCATTTCTGATAGGCCATGTATGCTGAAACTGTGACGTAGCTTCGGTATAGTTGCATTTGACGTTGGCGACTTGACTTCATAGACATCCATCCATTTGGAATGTGCATCTACAATCAACAAGAACATGGTACCCAAGAATGGTCCTATATAATCGATATGTAATCGAACCCAGGGTCGACCAGGCCACTCCCACAGATGCAGGGGAACCAGAACAGGCAACTTCTGTTGTTGCTGACAGTGGAGACAGTGCTTGACCAAGTTTTCAATACCTCCATCAATGCCTGGCCACCATACATAGCTTTGAACAAGCATTTTCATTTTTGATATGCCTGAATGGGCACTATGGAGTTCTGTCAAGAGCGGCTCTGTGTCTTGAGGTGGGACCATCACTCATGATTCCCACAACAAGATCCCACCTTGGCAGCTCAATTCATTCTGTTTGACATGGAATGGTCTCAAATCTTTGGTTAAAGGCAAGTTTGGCCATCCTTTTAAGACAAAGGGCAGATTGATCCATGCCCACTGGCATCGGGCATGTTTGGTGGTGTGAGAGGGCAATATGGCAAGATGGCCAAAAATCAGTTTCAAGACATTGTAAAACCAGTTTGTGACCATCTGCTCCGGCAGTGATTGTGGGCCCTGTGGATATGTGATGGGTTTGCGAATGTGTGAGTTGAGATTGATGAGAAGAGTGACTCACCCTGGCGGAACAAAGGAG
Source organism: Cetorhinus maximus (assembly GCF_964194155.1). NCBI lineage: Eukaryota > Metazoa > Chordata > Chondrichthyes > Lamniformes > Cetorhinidae > Cetorhinus > Cetorhinus maximus. The sequence continues at coordinate 17,084,071 of NC_135896.1, forward strand.
ATCATTCATCCTCTTGTGGCACTGGGGTGGCTGTCCTCTTTTGAAAGGCGTTGGCGGTGACCACCACTGCCACCACCTCCCAAGCTGGATTAGTGAGGTTGCTGCCCATCCTGCAGCCAGAACTGGGGTAGAAGAACTCACAGCGGGCCTCCACTGCATCCAAAAGGCGCTTGAGGAACGCGTCATTTAACCTGGGGGCTGCAGTCCTTTTGCCTTTCAGGGCCATGTCTTCATTGCAGTAGTTATTGGCTGGAAGCACTGAGAAGTGTGTACGTGGCTGGACACGCAGCACCTGGCGTGCTAAAGCGGCGAGGTGATGGCATGGTGGGCAAATGAGAGCCCACCTGCCATGGAAACGGTGTGTTTCCCAGGAATGCGTAATTAATGTGGCGGGTTAGGGACAATACGGTGTTATGACACAGCAGCTGGTAAAGTTGTTTAAATCCCAGAGGGAAACTTGAACAACTGTCATAACCTATATTTTCAATTGGTATGATTGAGATGCAGCTCTGAATTCAGCAATAAAACCACCAAGCCTCAAGAGGTTTTTTATATACAACTAAATTAAACATTTATTAATTTAACAACAACTTAAACACATACACGCCTACAAATTACTACCACAATAACTTTTAAACAAATTCTCAAATTAACCACTTCCAGGTAAATCTTCACCAAGGAAACAATAACCCATAGACATTAAACAGACACCAGGCAAAGCACATTTGTCCTTATGAATTCAAAATGAGGTCTCTTGTAATTTAGTTCCTATGCAGACAGTTGTGGGCTTACAGGCTGATTATGTGCCTCTGTCCTCACACACACAAACTCCTTTCTGTTTATACTTAACTTCCCCTTTGAATGTAAATTTTCCATTGTATTACTAAATCTTTTAATTGTTCCTCTTCTAACAATAATTTTTTCATTCCGCCAATTTTATTAGCAATATAAACACATTGCTTATGTTTCCCAGCTAGGTGCAAGATTTTACCCATTCTTTTGAATGGTTTATTCAACAAATGCAAATTGCACTTTACTTTTTAACTTCCGTTTATCTAATTAACGTCTCAAAACTACTATATATCAAAGCACCCAGACGAGCTGGCTTTAATCCAATTAAGCCACACACAGACACACACATAGACAGACACAGACCCTGCTACAATTCCAATTAAAAATAATTTCCAATAACATTATACACATTAATACCTCTTCATGACAACGGCATGAAAAGCCACCTTTGTAGCCAGCAGGTAAACTGTTGTTTTACCTGCCTGCTACCGCACTTAATGCATATCTGGGATGATTGCACCCAAAATCTTTGATTTTCAATATTGTTGGATTTCTGTCCAATTTCTAATTTGTTTCGCACATACAGGTGATGAATCTAAGAAGTTCAATAATAGCACTAATTCCTGCGCAGCAGGAGTATGCACAATACTGTCTGGCAATGGGAGACGACTGAATGCATCTGCGTTTGCAATGTGTAGGCCAGGATGGCACATAAAAGTATACTTGCATTCAAATAATATCAGAACCCCATTGTTGTATCCGCGCTGATGTTATTGGTGGGATGGCCTTGTCCTCGCTGAATAAACCCGTTAATAGTTTATGGTCTGACACAATGGTGAAATGGTGATCAGGCAGGTACTAGTGGAATTTTTTTCACCCCGAATACTACCTATAAGCCTTTCTTTTCTAGCCGGGAATAGCTCTTCTCAGCTGTGGAGGGGGTTCTCAAGACATAGCCAGTGAGTCTTTCAGACCCATTTTCCATTTTATGGAATAACACACTCCCACTTCATAGGGAGAGGACCCACATGTTAATATCAGCTCTTTCAACGAGTCATAGCATACCAATAAACATGATGAATGCAACAATTCCTTTGCTTTCACGAAGGCTTCTTCCTGCTGTGTCCCCCAAAGCTTCAGTAACAAGTATAACAGTGTCAACACAGTTGATAGGTTTGATAAGAAGTTGCTATAGTAGTTGATCAAGCCCAGGAAGAACTTGAGTTCTGGTACATTGGATGGTAATGGCGCATCTTTTACTGCCTGAACTTTATCTTCTACCGGGTGCAGTCCCATGGCATCCACCCTGTGGCCTAGATAAGTCACTCCTGGTGCCTGAAATGTGCACTTTTCCTTCTTTAACCGTACGCCAGCTTCCATAAACCTCCTTAGCACCTCCTCCAGATTGGTCAAGCGTTCTGTCTCGGTTAACCCCGTGATGAGGACATCATCTAGATATACAGTCATTTGTGGGAGTCCTTGCAAAAGGCTCTCCATTGTTCTCTGGAAGGTAGCACACGTCAACAAGACCCCGAAGGGTAGGCGGGTGTACTGATAGAAACCCTTGTGTATGTTAATGGTTACGTATTCCCTCGATGTGCTATCGAGTTCTAGTTGCTGGTAAGTGTGGCTCATATCCAATTTTGTATAGGACTTGCCTCCAGCCAGTTTGGCATGTAAGTCATCTCTCCTTGGGATAGGGTACTTGTCTAGTTTGGCTGCCTTATTTACGGTCAATTTATACTCTCCACAGATATATATGGTGTGGTCGGGCTTAACCACTGAAACTATGGGCGCAGCCCATTCCGAGAATTGAACAGGTTGGATAGTGCCCAGCTTTTCTAACTGGCACAGCTCCTCATCAACCTTTTCTTTCAATGTATAAGGCACAGGTCTTAGCTTAAAGAAGCGAGGTGTTGCCTATGGCTCCACATGTATCCTGGCCTGCATGCCTTTTCACTTCCCTAGTTCATCTCGAAAACCATGCTGTATTTTCTTAGAAGTTCTGGAAATCCAACAGGTTTGAGATAAAATATCTTAGACCAGTCGAGCTTGATCTTCTGTAACCAGTCTCGGCCTGAAAGACTGGGTTTTTCTCCTTTCACAATTATTACAGGCAGTTGGGCTGTCTGTTGCTTGTAAGGGGCTGGTGCTTTGGCTATGCCTTTTACCTGAATGGATTCCCCAGTGTATGTCCTTAATTTAGCAGTTGTTCACTCCAGGTTTATTGGCTGTCTGCCTTCATTAAGGTACCTGAAAGTGTGCTCTCCCACCAATGTAGTTGAGGTACCCGTATTCACCTCCATTATTAGTGGTTTCCCATTAACCTGGGTTGTCACAGTAATAGGTTCGGTTTTCACAGCTGTTACGTTATACAGGGAATAAACGTCGGTGTCGGCAGCTTCAGTATCTGCTGTATTCTTTAATCCCATCACGTTGGTTTGCCGTTTTGCGGCTGCTTCAGCTTTGCCCGGCATTGCCTTACCACATGACATTTCTTACGGCATTTGGCCTCCTTGAATTTACAGGTGTCTGCTCCGTGGTCACCTCCACATCTATAACAACTTAATCTTGAAGTTGTCGCTGAAGTGTTTCTACTAGGGCTTTCTCATGTTTCTCACAGCAGCCATTGCGTCTCGCTTCGCTGCTGTGGGTCTGGTTTTCGCACCACACTCAGCAGTAGGTTCTCATCCAACATGAAATACGGCACCATGTTGTATATGTTGCAAAGCCTGCGAGTCTCTCGCAGCACTTTCCATGGTTAGGGAGATTTCTACGGTGCACTTAAAGTCAATGTTGATCTCGGCAAGTAAACAGCGCTGTATGGCATTGTCCTTAAGTCCCCAAATTACTCGGTCCTGCAGCGTATCATTTAATGTGTCCCTGAAGTTGCAGTGTTCTGTTAACTGTGTGAGGTTTGCTACATAGGTTGCGATGGACTCTCCCAGGGCCCTAACTCTGGAATTAAAGTTAAATTGCTGCATTATTACAGATGGATTTGGCTGGAACTGTATATTCACCAGGTCTACTAATTCATTATAGGACTTAAAATTTAGCGCGCTCGGAGCCATCAGGTTGCTAATTAGGTTATACATTTTACTGCCACATATACTCAAAAGGATGACTTTCTGCTTCTCCTCCGCAGTAATTTCGTTCACTACGGAATAAAATCTGAGATGCTTTACATACTGGTTCCAGTCTTCCACAGTCGCATCATACATATTGATTCTGCTGAAGAGTGGCATGACTAATGAGTAGTCTTCTTTTTCTTAAAATTCGATGTACTCACAGTGAGAGGGCGAGGCACAGAATCAGAGCTAATTTTACCCTCGTCGGAGCGGACTGGTTTAAAACAACAGCTAAACTTTATTACAGGGAGCTTTTCAGGTGCTACACACTCGATCAGGACTTTAGTCAGAATGCCCCATCCCCCAGATTGCCTGCGCTAAGGGCTCACTGGCCGGAGCCTTAACAGAACATCACGTGACTCCTGATTGACAGCAGGAGGGGCTACACCCTCAGTTACCACATATTGATTATCATAAAAATCTATCTAATTTACTAGTGTGCTGTTGGGAAGGAAATCTGTCTCCTTACCTGGTCTGGCCTATAGGTGACTCCAGACCTACAGCAATGTGGTTGACTCTTAACTACCCTCTGGAATGTCCCAGCAAGCCACTCAGCTCAAGGGCAATTAGGGATGGGCAACAAATGCTCCCACATCTCAATGAAAGGACAAAGACTTGATTTTATTGGTAAATGAATGAGCGCACATTGTAAAAGCCACTAGCAAAGTTTGCAAAGAATAGAGGAGAAGGTGGACCAAACGAACAAGTGGTCCAAAGCTTAAATTTTTAAAACTATTGATTTCAAGGGGAAGGGGAGGTGAAGAGTTTTTGAACGTTTCTCCTCTTTCTCATCCTCCTAAATCATCAGGCTTTATTTCAAAGGCCTGTGGAAGAATGAATTAGAGTCAGAAATGGTACAATGAGCTTTGAATGCAACACAAGGAATTTATCTACTTGCTGATACATACCTGTCAAATTTCCAGTAAACTGAATGTGGGTTATTGTTACACTAATGTTGTACGTCATTGCTGCAGTGTTCTCAGGTCATTCTGTTAAGTAACATGTTTTAAAATTTACTCTTTCATGGGGTGTTATCACCCACTTCATGGTGATAAACATCTATTAATTTCCAGTGTGAATTATCAAGTCACTCTGAAGTGCACCAGCCTTTATAACCATTCACTAAATGTGCAACGTACCTTGTATTGCAGATGTGTCTTATCCAGTACTTAAATCAACTTTGCCCTCTCATGTTAAGAAAGAACATGGGTTTAGATTTAGCACTTTTCACGACGTTCCTAAGCACTTTGCAGCCAATAAAGAGCTTTTTAAAAAAAATATCCTTACTGTTATAAGATTGGGGAACGTGACAGCCTATTTGCATGCGGCAAGCTCCCACAAATGCAATATGAGATCAATGACCAATTAAACTGTTTTAGTGATCGTCGTGAAGGCATTGCCTCAGTACTCAGTTTAATTTCTTTGACACAACTTGGCTTCTGTTATCATAATAGGAAGTTTGAATGGTTCCTAAGGGTCAAAGGTAAAGGAATGTTAGAATGTAATGAACAGAGAGAGACCTGTCTCTGTTTATCTCACTCCTAACATTCCTTTCTAAGTGATCCTTGAAGGCATGTCTATCTTCAACTTTTGCTTACGGCTGAAACAAACTCAAACATGGGCTTAAATCTCTGTTTCAGGAACGGACTATGTCTTTGCTGGAGTGACTGAGCTGCCCTGTATCTTTTTTGGAATGTCTTTTTAAATACAATCTGGTTATCTCATTGAAATGGTGAAAGTGACAACAATTTTTCTTTAAAACGTCAATTGACTGAGGGAGGGGGCCTGACATCCTTGTTTCATGTAAGTTGAAATACTTAAGAATTTATGATTGGGACTTCTTGGTATCTTTGGCACAACACCAATTTGTTATGCAGTCAGAAGAGATAGCAATTTTGTGATCTGATATAATGGTGATAAGTCAATATAGCCCTCGGTCTGGCGTACTGTATCGCAGTAGATAGCAGGTATGAACGGCCTACGTCCGCTCTCATCTCAACTTCCAGGAAGCACTGGTGGTTTGGTAACTGGTGCATACTTGATTCTGTCAGCTTGTGGAGATAGTAACAAATGTATTCTCTCACACAATGTGTTGAGTGCATGACTGTCTTTCAGTCCTTCACAGGTTCAACTCAAATCAGTTATTAAATGCCTTGTGGTTTGTTTTGTGGTCACAGTATCAGTTAGTAATGTCACCTTCGACAGGTGGCTACTCAACCGTTTAACCCCTTCTGTCCTTTTATGTTTTTCTGTATTTCATCTGAAACTCTGCGCTTGTATCCTAACTCGCACCAAGTGCTGTTCACTCTTCACCCCTTGTGCTCAATGACCTACATTGGCTCCTCACCCGGGCTCAATTTTAAAGTGCTCATCCTTGTTTTCAAATCCTTCCCAATCTCTGTGACCTCTTCAAGCTCGATAACCCTCCAAAGTCTTGGAGCTCCTTCAATTCTGGTCTCTTGCAGATCCCCGATTTTCTTTGCTCCATTCGTGGTCGAGTCTTCAACTGCCTAGGCCCTAAGTCCCGGAATTCCCTCCTGAAATCTCTCTGCCTCTCTACCTCTCTCTCCTTAAAGTTGCTTTGACCTATCTCTTTGACCAATTTTTTGTCGCCTGACCTAATATCTCTTAATGCAGTTCAGTGTCAAATTTTGTTTGTTAATGCCCTTGTGAAGTGCCTAGGGAGATGCTTTGCTATGTTAAATACACTGGCCAGGATTTTCCCCTCGGCGATTTGGGGGCGGGGCCCGCTCGCCGAGGGGAATACAACGCAGGATGAGGTCGGGAGGAACCCCTTACGTCATCCCAGTTCATTTAAATCTTCAGGAAGGCGGGCGGACAGTGAAATCAGCTGTCCGCCCGCCGACCTGTCAATGGCCAATTAAGGTCATTGACAGGCTAATTAACCTTGTTAAAGACCCTGCCCGTCCAAGCTTAAGGCTGGCGGGCAGGCCAGGAGCCCCAGCGGGCTCCTGATTATTCATGAAACTTCATCCACTGGCGGGATTAAGTTTCATGTCCTTTTTTTAAAAATTTAATAAACTTTATGTGTTTCTTATTAACATGTCCCATCTCGTGTGACATTGTCACATGAGGGGGACATGTTAATAATTTTAATATTTCTCTATTTTTTGACTTTACTTACCTATCACCAATCTCCCTGAGACAGGACTTTGCCTCAGGGAGCAGCACACAAAAGAGCGCACTTTGACAGCTGGGGAATCCTCCCCCCCCACCCCCCCCCCAACTCCCGCACAGGAAGCGCATAGCGCTTCCTGTCGGGTAGGCCGCTGGGCAGGCCTTAATTGGCCCGCCCACTCAAAATGGCGGCGGGCCCCGTTTCGGTGGCAGGAGTTGGCTGTCCGCCCGCCGCCGAACTGGTGGGGCCCACCCACCCACCAAGGGCAAAATTCTGCCCACTATATATAAACGAAGGTTGTTGTTCTCGTTTTTGTGTGAAATTTTCTGCTGCAGATGGTGAATACAATCAGTCTCCTTTTTATCATACTATGCAACAAATCTATCAAAATTGCTGCTGGGCAGAAAAAGGGCCGGAAATTTGCCAGTTAGGCCTCGTCCCAATGTCCCGTCCCCAGGTTCCAGATTATAGTCCTATTGCAGCTCTAGGATTATGGAATTTCGCAGCTTATATCATCTCTAAGAGTTAAATAAGTATTTGAAAGAAAGGATATATAAAATAAGAATAAAGGCAGAGAAATGAAATTACAGTTGAAACTTCCAGTTTGTGAGCTAGCAGCAGCACAGAGATGATGGGCCAAATGGTGGTCCTTCTGTCCTGTAATTTCTATAAAGCTGCATGCAGAATTTACAGTGAATAGATAAGTATTCTGAATGCAGATTTTAAAAAGATACATGACTATATGGTGATGACCTTTGACCTGAAAGCAGGACAGTGAGGAAAATGTATAATTCTTTTAAAATGTCTATGAATTTGAAATTGTTTTTAAGAATGTTTGAAAGGGTCTTTTAAGACTTTGCATCAATTGTAAAGTAATCAATTATACTTTTCTTGGATAATAAGAAATACTGTTCATGTGACCCTTGACCTGGAAGCAGTACCAACAGGAAGGAAATAAAGACAGAAGCCATGTGGTCATGCTAGAAGAAGACTTGCCGGACAAAGGAGAACTGGAGGCCCAAGGCGATCCACAGACAGATGCAGACACAAAGAGAAAGCAGACAGAGACAGAAGGAGGGAGACATGGCATTGTTGTGTTCAGAAACAAATCTCTTTCGGGAAGAGGTCTGTTTTTCTGTTAAGAAAATAGGAGCTCTTGGAGGCATTGTGCGAGCTGGCTAAAGAGGTCTAAAATTTGGAGCCTATGTGAATATCTTGGAGGAGTTAGGGATCTGGATGTTTTACCAGAAATAGGCAAACTGTGAGCCGGGTGTTAATGGATGGTCAGTTGAAAGGAACTCTAGAGAGCTACATCACCAGGATTGTCATGATTCGAGGGAGAGAAAATTCATAGTAGTGTGCCTTGCTGATGATAATTGTACCTGTAAAATGCGGAGGTGAGAACTTTGTCAGATAAGACTCCTGACCCACCCTGCATAAATAAAGAACAGCATATTATGAAGCTGTGTAGCTACGTAATGCCATACATGCTGAAGGTGAATGCTTGTGATTGCGTAAGATTTATCTTTGTTGTATCAACTATTTAAAGTGAAATTTACCTTTTTATTTGAAGTACCATTTGCCTGTTGGTTCTGATACATGTTAAAGTAAAAGATGCAAAAAGTGAAATCTTGTTGATAATTTCTTCATTCAGTAAATTTTATTATTTTGGCTCATGGTTTTCCCATGGGGATCATAACAAAATCTTCTTTGGTTTCAAAACTATATCAATTTGTGTTTTATTCACAAAATCCAACAATCACACAACAGCTTTCAATTTGTACAAACATGATGGTTGCAGTTTGGAGTTCTTTACTCTTGGCATTTTTCTTGGGTTCAGCACCTCAGCCCACCCCTGAAGGTGAGTCCTTCCTCTCCTAACCAAAAAGTTGATTATTAGAAATATCTCATGGCCCCAATAGATTTTCCGTGGCTACAGAAGTAGAAGGCAGACAAGGAAACACTTCACTTGACCATCCGCAGGCTGTAAATTTAAAGTGATAGATATGTCAAGAGAAGCAACGATACACTGGTTCTCATTAGTGTCCGGCTTAACAAGCCCCTCACTCAGCCTCACTAAAAACAGATTATCTGATCATTGCCGCATTGTTGTTTGTGGGATCTTGCTGCGTGCAAATTGGCCGCCATATTTCCGGCATTACAACAATGTCTACACTATAAAATTGGCTGTAAAGCACTTTGGGATATACTAGGAATGTGAAAGGCGCTATGTAAATGCAAGCATTTTTTTTCCCCCTTGGAAGATGGAAAAATAACAAGCAGTCACACCTGTTGTGAAACTGCAATGCAAATTGGACTGGACATAAGGTCTCTAATATTAAGCTTCTTGTGGCAATTTTTTGCTGACCATCCCTGGAGTCTCTTGTATCTCTCCTTATCGAATTACTCCGATCACCCAATTTCAGCAACAGGCTGAGAAACAAATCAAACATATGAACAGATATAATGCGGCAGATGCCTGTATTTCAATTGTATGATGTGGCCCTTCCTTGGACACCTCAGACATGCCCAGATTGTGAAAGTAATATTGTAACAAAATAACCTTTTTTTATTAACCCTGCTTTTACCGAGTGGGGACAAAGATAATATCATGATACACCATAGAAAACAACACTTAATTATTGTCACGTCTCACTCGAGTCTCTTTTACTCAGCACAACCAGTCCCTTTCCAAAGCTCTGAAACTATCAATTTAGTTTGCGTCTGCATGTATAACACAGCATAACTACAAATCACGTAGTGCTTGCACACCTACACACCCACCCTCACCCATCATAAAACCATTTAACCATGAAACACCACTCCTGTCATATGCCTGTCTGGTCGTCACTGTTATTTAGCTTCCCATGCTGTTGCTCACAATTTCAAAGAAAAATGTAGCATGCGTGCACTGAATTCTCAGTGATATATAGCTGGATATTGTTTGCTTGCGTGACCCCTGATGGGACCCTAACATTTCAATATACATTTAGCTACGTTTGTTTCTGGCTTTGTGTTACATTTTTCAATTTCACTTTCACTAGGAGAGTATTTGGGCAAAACTACACTTATGTTTTGTTACGTTTTTCTTGCTTATCATTAGCCTTGCACTCTTTGTCCTAAATCTTTGGCAATGTTATTGAAGAAATGCCTAACAACCTTGTGAAAATGTAAAAAGGCTAATGGAACCCTGATCTTTACCAGAATACAAGGGGGTTGAACTCATACTGCAGCTATATAAGCCCCTGGTTAGAACACAGCTGGAGCACTGTAAACAGTTCTGGGCATCAAGTCCTAGAAAGGGTATATTGACCTTGGAGGGGGTACCGCATAGGTTTATCAGAATGTCAACTGGACTCCAAGGGTTAAGTTACAAGGAGAGATTACACAAACTAACGTTTTATGCTCTTTAGAAGGTTAAGGGTGATTGAATTAAAGTTTTAAAGATGCTGAGCTGAATAGACAATAGATAGAAACTATTTCTGCTGGTTAAGGAGTTTAAGACTAATGGGCATATACTAAAAATTAGAACAAGATACCTCAGGAGTAGAATTCGGAAACAACCTCTACACACAAAGGGTGGCAGAAGTTTGGAACTGTCTTCCACAAATTGCAATTGATGCTGGATCAATTGTAAATTTTAAATCTGAGTGTGACACATATTTGTTAATCAAAAGTATTAAGTGATATGGGGCAAAGGTGGGCATATGTCCTTGGCTCACAGATCAACCATCATCTCACTGAATGGTGGAAAGACTTGGGGCTCCCTGTTCTTTTGTCCCTATGTTCCTATGTTGTGTCCAGTTCTTTTCAATTTTAATGGAGGCATTAAGTTGTTTATTTTAAGCAGGTTAATGCTTCCTTAAAAATCGTGAGGAGAGCAATTTGATATTTATTTTTATTTGCTCTTGGACTGTGCGTGACACTAAGAATGCTGGCATTTAATGCCTATCTCGAGTTAACTGGCAAAGATGGTCCTTCTCTTTAAAATTGTCACCTTCTGTGCTCCCATTATGATAAGAAGTAGGCAATTATATCTTGCCTCAGCCATGATTGAGATATGGTAGTGATCTGTTTTTTTTACCCATAGAGCAAGTTAACAGTTCATCTGGAATAAGGGTAGTCAACAAAACCAGTGGAAAATACTCAAGTGAAACTTGACTGAATTTCCTTCAGGTTAAGTGACGATTTCAGTGAAAACTTCATGACAATTTTCAAGTGTGCCCAGTGGTCAGACGGTGTATTAATGTGCGATGTTATGCATTGTTAAAAATAGGGTTCACATAAATCTGATTTACATTTGCCTAACCCCTGTCCAACAATTGAACAAACCTTCAGATAAACAGATACCAGATCACCGCAGAAACCATCACTTCAGAAAGCCGTCCGTCCACCACAGAAAATGCTTTTGCGTAGGAGGTGACCATTTGTGTGATCGTCTGGTGACGAGGTATTTAAGGTGATCTTCCTACAGTTGCCTAGCCACAATGAGGAGGAACTTCTTTAGAGCTGCTGCTGCTCAACTTTGCCAGAAATGTGACCAAAACCCTGTTTATGCACATATAGTGGGATCAGCTCCGAGGAATTTCTTGGCCTGCATGTCTGTACTAGCTGTTATTGTGGTAAACTGACTATTAAAAGGCTCCATTCCCAGGGTGAAGCACCTTCTAGTTGGTAGACAAGTGTCAGAACCGACCCTATGATGTTGTAGCCTAGCTCTGACTCATTATCTAATGAGGGTCCACGCTACAGATTCACCTTTCCAATGACTACCAGTGACACCTGAGATGACTTTTTCTGTAGTTTCAGTGATTACATGACTCTCGGACTCCAGGTTTATTTGGAGGGTCTGAATGAAACCATCAATAATCATAATTTAAAAAATTCAGAAGGAAAATACATTTCTAACAATAAAAGGACATCAACTATTGGCCTATGTTGATTAACTAGATGAGAAGTAAAAATACACAGTAATGGGAAAAATTTCTCTCTCAAGAGTAGAACTTGCTGTCCACGAGGGTGGTGGAAGCAAAGACGATTAATGATAAAAAAAAAAATTGCATGGAAACTTGAAGGAAATAAACTTCCAGGGTTACAGGGATAGAGCAGGGGAATGGGATTGGCTGGATTGCTCCATGAAGAGCTGGCATGGACTCAATGGCCCGAATGTCCCAGAAACATAGGAATAGTAGCAGGAGTAGGTCATTCGACGCTTCGAGCCTGCTCCACCATTCAATATGATCATGGCTGACCCTCTATCCCAACGCCATACTCCCACTCTCTGCCCATACCCGTTGATGCCTTTAGAGTCTAGCCTCCTTCCGTGTCATAAATGACTCTATGATTGTATATGACCCTGACTCAAAGAATATTCACTCCAAGTTCAGGACAAATCACCGAACTTTGCATCCACTCCCATGCCCTTTGGTGGATATATAGCCAGAACTTCAGATTTAATTCATATGTTCAAACCTCAGAAACCAACATGAGGTTGAAAAGCAGCTTGCGACAGGCAGTTCAGTTCATCCAAATCCGGTAAATGAAATATTTGAACCGACAGTTAAGTCTTTCTTTAACTCCCTCATCCACCACCACCACCACCCCCCCCAAAATTTGAAACAAGAAACAAACCAAACGGCTGCCAAATAAACTGCCTTTGTGCCACTTGTGAGTTTTATCATTAAAACTAACTAATAGGTAGGGTTTTTCCACAGGCCTCATGACCGCGACATTGGGAGTCAAACAGGGGCCTTGAGTCCGCACTTGCTGGGAGCCAGACCGGGAGAGTTATTTTCCCAGGGGCGGGGTCCTATTTGGCCACCTCCGTGCTTGCCATCCAGTTAAGGAGGGCGGGCCGGCTCTTGATCCAATCACTGGGCCAGAAGCTCTAGAGCCTTGGCAGCTCCACCGGGAGAGGTGGGCATTCCTGAAGCAGGTAGGAAATCTCAAGAGGTTCTCAACATGGAGCTGCCCTCAGAGGCAAAAAATTAAATTCAGTGGGGCCAAGCAGACAGGCCCCTCAGCGGGGAGGGAAAGCCCTTTTGGCAACAGTGGTTGGACTGCATATGCGGCCTTTGCTATCAGCAGCTCCCTCTCTGTAGGCCATTGAGGTAGTGGCCTCCCCTTGCACTGGGATGGGGGTGGGGGTTTGGCGGGAGATGGGGGAGCAGTTGGGGAGGTTGTCCATCGCTTGGAAAATGCCAGTGAGCCCAAAATGTTGCCCACAATTGGGGCCTTAATTATTTAAATTGGTTGCCTGCCTCTGTTCAGCAGGCATTCATGACCTGCATCCTGGCCTGCCTCTGGGAATGTGCCAGGGAACCATCCCAATGCGGATCCCTCCTGATTTGTCTGGACCCCTTGCGCCCCCTCCAAGCCCACTACCCAATGGCCAGGAAAAACTGTCCCAGGTCTTTGACACTATCAGGCATTGGGTCAGATGCATTCGTTTGGCAAATCAGCTCACACAGTTGGCATCCGTTTCGTGTCTGCATTAAAGGATAAGGCAATGCAATGCATGTCGTGTCTCCACTTAAGTATGCATGTGTGGTGAATGGGAAATAGATTTGTGATATTATCTAAGAGGTCCAGATGGAGCAAAAACAGTGCACAAACTGTGAGAAGTGAGAAAGCAGTCCATTTTCGTTACTGAGTCAAATAACAACTGTTCACCCAATTCCCTAGGACAGTACATTCTGGTTAACAGCTTTGTGAAAATGCTGAACTTACATATGTGGTCATTGTTTCTAAGTGAAAAACCTACAGGAACCGGAACCACAGGGTGCAAGTAAGGTTGTAATTAATACTAGGACTTTGACATATTTGATTAAGGTCGGCTCCTTTGTTCAAACTGAAATTCTGACTGGAAAATATTCTGTTTTGGTATTCTTCCTTCCTTCCTTTTTCCCTTTCTGCTTCTCGTGTTTCCGTGTTTCTCATCCTCTTTTCACTGCCTCGCTAATTTACATTCTCAAATATACTTCTTGGAAAATTAACGTTGGGATTGCAGAGCTGAGTGTTAGCGCGGAAGAAGGTATGTTTTTGATCAGTGTGCTAATTGTGATCGAGCAATTTGAGTTCGCTGTAGTCGGTCACCTCTCAACTGGAGGGGAACTGGTGAAATTTTAGGAAGTTTGAACCAGGTATTAATATCAATACTGGGCTCACACCAATGAACTAGGCTACTTGAATCCCTCACTCCACTAAAAGGCCCGACCATGGAGTTTGCAGCCCCAGTCCCACCCTCTCCAGCCAATTTCCCAGCCCCAATCGTTCATGCTGCTGACTGTCAGGGTAGGTAATGAATAAGAGATCGAGCGTTCTTCTTGGCACTTGTCGCAGTCTGTCTGTCACTATTGAATCCTGAGCAATCGTCCCCCCCTGTCCCCCCCCACCGAACTCCTCCCAAGCCCCTGTAAAAATAAACATTTTGGCAATAGGCCATTGGGGCCCCTGGTCATTTTGTTTCTCCTCCTGCTGTTGAGTTGCTCCACCTGACAAGCAGAGTCCTAACTTCCGCCAGCTCATCAGCTCAATCATTTGCAAGCACAGCAGAGCAATTAACACAGTGCGGCTGAGTGAAGCAGCTGCTCCCTGACAGACACGGTGCCACTGATGCTATCTATAGTCACAATCCATCTGAGGGGTAAACAACAGCCGATTGCAATATGCAGGAGGAAGTACCATGCCGAGAAGTAGCATTTGGGGACCGGCTTCGTGGCCCCTGTGGTTCTTTTTTTAACTCATTCTGTGCCAGCATTCATCCCCTGAACAAGGGTGAGGGGAGGATTAGGTTTTCTACCTTAATACGGCTTGTTGCAAGTTTCCTTTATCTGCACTTTCACATATGAACTCGATCGCTTGCAGCAGTTTTGGACACAGTCCTATCGGTAACACATTTTCACTGCAACAGATCATGCCATTGCCTTTGTATCACCATAACTCAGAGCAAATTTAAAAAATACATTCACAGAAAGTTCTGGAAACACTCAGCAGGGCTGGTGGCATCTATGGGGAGTGAAATAGAGTTAACATTGGATGACCTTTAATTAGCACTGGAAGAGGTGAGGTATTCTAAACAAATACAGCACCAAGGCGGTGGTTTTGAGTGGAGGAAAGATCGAAAGGGAAGGCCTGTGATAGGGTGGAGGGTAGGAATGACTAGTTGATTAAAAGGATCATGGTGCAAGGCACAAGGCAGTTGTCATGGGAAAATAAAGAAACAAAGGATATGGTGTGGAGGTGGTTACAGCGAAAGCATTACTGGCACCTACTGTCCAAGGAAATGAGGGCTGAGGTTATGATCTGAGGTTGTTGAATTTAATGTCAGACGGAATTTTTTTCTCCAGCTGGTGGCGAGCTAGGAGATGCGAAGGGCATTTACTTAGGCAGGGTGGTGATGTACCTGAACCCTGCCTCCTTTCCACCTCCACCAGAATTAAGTTCCAGGTGGGAAAGCCCATGGTCGACCTTCTCGCCCCGCCACCAATGGAACCCCTTAAGTGGCCAATTAATCACGACTTAAGGGCCCCATCCCGCCACCTCTGGGATTAGCCCAGCTGCAAGCAGGCCTGTCACCAGGTGATGTGCATGTCAGGTAAACCTGTATAGGCTGATTGTCACCCTGCGGGGAGAGAGGGGCCCCTTGATCAAAGGCCTGATCAAGGAACTGGACATCAGGAAGGGGGGATGGGCCTGCTGAGAGCCAACCCCATGCCCTTGCTTTCAACCCCCCTGCCCACCTCTCCATATGACCCCCACCCTGCAAACCACCCCCTCCCCCCGTGTTACTTACCTGTACCCTCCATGATCCTGGCACTTTGAGGTGGAGGTGAAGGCTGACCTTCCAGCTGCAGCCATGGGCTCTTCAGTGGCGATGCTGAGCGCAAGAGCTGCCGGCCTTTGATTGGCCAGCAGCTCTCAGAGTCTTGATTCCAGGGGAAGACCTCGCCACTGCCCAATTAGCTTTTTTGCTCGGCAGGCCTTCCCAAAAAGAGGCGTTGTGGGCCCCTCGGCAGCTGTCCAGCCAGCAAGTGAGACCCCAGTGCCCCATCCAAAAGCTGTAATGTGCCCAATGGAAGTGCTGCCCCTTGAGTTTGCATTGAGCTTTGCAAATAGGTCGTCAACCGGCAACATGAATTCCGTTTCTCTCTCCCAAGATGCTGCTTGACCTGCTGAGTTCTTCCCGCTTTTATTCCGGCATCCATCGTGTTTTGCGTTTGAATAACTGAAAGCAAATTGGACTTATGGAGCATGTAGACTAGGAAGTTTTAGATCACAGTGAATGAATCATTGAGTTATAACAGGGTATGGAATACATCAGTACCTCAGTCCCCATTGAATTTCCTATTGTTCTACTGTTTAACTTGTCTACATTCAATTTATTATAGCAAAACATTGAAGTAAGAAGGCAAAGGAGTTTAAGTTTTTGCCTCTTCACACACTTTGAGCAAATCCAAATGCTTATGTAATTCAAAAGGATTGGGTTTCTGAGAAGGATAGTACAACATTGAATGTTGAAAATTAAACCCAAACCTACACCTCAATCTGGTCAAACCCATTCTTGCTGTCTATGCTGTAAATTTGAGTGATTTTTTTTTTTAAAGACAAGAGATCCATCAATAAGATACAAGACCACCAAATCACACCTTAATAGATAATAATACTGAATAAATATTTCTCACACACCATAATTGTAAAAAACAGAGGCTGAAGGAAGTTTGGTGTGTTAAAGAGAGAGAGAAGAAAGCATGACCGAGCAAAAAACAAAATGACGTAGGGAACAGGTCCAAAAGCAAATAGCACCAATGTCGTGCACAGCCATATTCCGATATGGGGGAACAAGGTAAGTAATTAGAGTGCAATCTCTAAGAGCTGGACACAAATTGAGCCAATGGGAAATGAATTTGGTCAGCCAACAGTCCAATCTCACAGAGCAAACTTTGGCCCTTTCTTTGCATATAGGGTCTATTTCC
The DNA here is from genome assembly GCF_964194155.1 of Cetorhinus maximus. NCBI lineage: Eukaryota > Metazoa > Chordata > Chondrichthyes > Lamniformes > Cetorhinidae > Cetorhinus > Cetorhinus maximus. The sequence goes on from NC_135896.1 coordinate 17,101,104, forward strand.
TGTGGTGGTTCTATTGCTAGGTTGCCATTTTTCTTTTTGGCCTTTGGGCTATGGGGCAGGTTTTTCAGTCAGTACCGCCTGAGAAAAGCTTATTCCATGACACAAATGGCAGGAAATCGGGCAGAAACCTATAATGGACACAGGCCAAATATTTCCAAGGAAATGGGGCAGAAATGGAGTGTTTCCAACATTTCTATCCGGATGTCCCTAGATCAGAATGTCTGAGAGTTCCAGCTAGCAAAGCAGCATGAGGCTGCAGTGATGAGTGGCACTTTCGCATTGCTGCATCCCAACAATTCTTGGGGCCTGAAGGCCTCCTGCCTGTTATTTTCCAATGGCAACCAATGGGTTCCAAGACTAGAGGTTGGTTCTTCAGACCATTCAGGCCTGTAGAGTCAGTTCTGTTTCTGCCTATTTCTTGGTGCAAGGCCTTGCCAGGTGGTGAGCCTTCACTGTCAGGCCAGTTAGATTAAGTTAATGACCCAGCCTACATAAATTAGGTGTCCTGAGGTGTACTGATTTGTGGGTGAGCATGTTGAATTCGCTTTTGAATTTGGAGGTCAGAAGCGCCTGGGATTTATGCAAGGATTTTCTGGTGCTGCTGGAGGCGGCCTAAGATCTAAGACAACATCCAGTTTCTCTGGCAGTCCAGTATGCACAAGAACATTGGATCAGGAAAAGGCCATGTGCCCCTCAAACCTGTTCTGCCATTCAGTGAGATGATGGCTAATGTGCATCTTAATTCCATTCACCTTACCTCTGTATCTATATGATTTCCCCTGTGGTATAGGAGGCTGGCATATCCAAACTCCTTGGCAAGTTGGGGACATATGGTCACATTCCATGGACATCAAGGGCATGTGCCTGACTTTCTCATTCCCATGGATATCCATGTGATTTTTGAACTGGATGCAGACCATCTATAATTGTTTCACTGAACATGAACTGTGGATCCATCCTAATATTCATCAGCACTGCTTGATTCTGTTACAGGGAGCAGGACGAATATTTCATTCCCAGCTCTGTCATGGCACAGCTCAGTGGCAGAATTTTCACCATGAATTCATGTGTAAATGTATTGATAGCAAGAGGGAACCTTGCCTGCAGTTCTGAAACAATATCACCGGAGGACTGCTTCACAGCAGAAAGTCCACTTCTGCTTCAGTGACAATGTCATTCCAAGAAGGATCCATCAATATAAATACAGCTCTACAGCCATCTTGTAACAAACACCGTTTTCCTTTGTTTTAGAGCTTATTGGTATGTCATTGGTGCTACACGGAACTCTGTCATGCTACCTCTCATTTGCTGCCAGTCCAAATACAGATGACCTATTACAAATTTGATTCAGATGACTTATTACACTCCAATTTATTTGCTGGCCATCAAATTGGCTGATATAAAAATAAGAACAATGACTTGCATTTATATAGCACCTTTCACAACCTTTCACACTTCAGGTGTCCGAAAGTGCTTGACAATCAATGAAGCACTCGTGTAATAAGCATGGTAGCCAATCTGCACGCAAATCCCACAAACAGCAATGTGATAATAATCAGATATTCTGTTTTTGTGATGTTGGTTGTGGAATAACTATTGGTCAGGACATTGGGGAGTATGGACATGAAAGTTACAAATATGTCTGAGATCTAAACTGTTTGACAATTGAGTCCCATATAGAGGTAGAGGAAGGTACTACTGTTAATGGTATGCTAATTATAATGTTAAGATACACAGGTAAAGAGCATTTTAATTACGTACCTAGAGCACCTATAAAGAAAGAATGTTGGGCCACAGGGGTAGTAGGTAGGAAGCAGACAAATGTAATGTTGCATTCTGTGAATAAACCAATTATCAGGAAAACTATTAGTATCCTGTATTTTATTTCACCAACTGGCTTGGGATCAAGTTAACAACTGCTAGGCCCTCTCCCTCCATCCCTGCTAGCTCTGGGTCTGGAAGATAGAAGCATGTGGCAGGCAGGGAAGCGCCTGCTAATGGCAGATAGAAGGAAATTGAGGTTAGGTCGACAAGACCGTGATAGGCCTCAATGCCCAGCTTTCCTCATTGCTGATTTTCAGCAGAATAGCAGGAGACAGCCCAACCCTTATTTTCCTCATATTAAATGGCACATCAGACTGAACTTAAACAACCAGCTAAGGTTCCAAGCCCCAGGTGAAACTGTGAAAGCCTGGGATTAACTGAGTATCTTGCTTGTGATTTGTTTCGGGTTCTGTTTCATGGCTGAGACGGACTTTTGTGGCTCTTTCACACCCGTGGAGATATGCTGGCAACTCGCTGTCACTTCCTATTTCCTGGCACTGATATTATCCGGGCAGGTGTTGTATCACAGCCATTTCATACAATCATAGAATCTTACACCATTAGGCCCATCACATCTGTGCTAGGCTCTTTGAAAGAGCTGTCCAGTCGAGCCTCACACCTGGCACTCTTTGCATTTTAAACTGTAACCCAGCAGATTAGCCCTTTTTAAATACATGCTAGACTGCTTTTTAAAAATTCGGATGAATTCTAATCCCTTTTGGGCAGCGCATTCCAGATCTTAACAAGCCTACGGCCTGAATTTTTCTGTCGGCAGACGGGCTCGTCGTGAGCAGGCGGGGGGGGGCGATCGCGGAGCTGGAGGCTGCCCGTGATTGGCTCTGCACCGCCATTTTACGTGGGCGGGCCAATCAAGGCTCAGTGCTACCTGTGCAGGCGGGGGGGGAGGGGGAGGAGGGAGAGTCGGGGCCAGTGCTCTTTCACTCTTTTGCGCTTGCGCACGAAAGAGCGCTTCAATCTCCCTGAGGCACGAAGCTGTCTCAGGGAGATTGAAGCGATTTTTGAAGACATTAATGAAACCAACGAAAATTTAAAGAAACACGTCCCCTCGTGTGACCGTGTCACATGAGATGGGGCATGCTTTTATATTTCGGAAAGTTTTAAAATTGAATTAATAAAAGCTTTAGGGAAGCTCATCCCGCTGGTTTCCTAAAGGCTTCTTGGCCTTTTCGCCTGCCTGCCAACCTTAAGGGGAGCGTAAACAATGACACTAATTAATTCGTTAATGGCTTTAATAGGCCTGTCAGTTATCGGCGGGCGTGCAGCCGACTCCATCGCGCATCCACCGAACAAAATGTTGTGAGACTGCGCGATGATGTCGGGACGCACGCCAGATGTCATCGCGCGTCATTTTACGCTCCGCCATGTCGGGCCCGCCCCCACACACCGACTGAAAAGTTCAGGCCTACGTGTGAACAGAATTCCCATTTCTCATTTATTTCTTTTACTAATTATTTTAAATTGATGATCCTTGGTTACCGACTCACTTGCCACAAAAAATTGATTCTCCCGACTTGCTGGATCAGGACCCCTCTTAATTTTGAATTCCTTTTCTACTCTAAGGAGAATGATAGCGGCTTCTTCACTCTCTCTACATAACTGAATTCCCTTATCCCTGGTATTTCCCTGGTAAACCTCCTCTATACTCTCTTCAGGACTTTGACTTCCTTCCTAAAACGTGATGCCCAGAATTGTGTGCAATATTCAAGCTATAACCAGTGATCTGTAAAGGCGTTCCTGTTTCTGTATTCAGTGTCCCTATTTATAAAGCCAAGTATCCGATAAGCTTTCTTAGCTACCTTACCAGCTTTGTTTGCCACCTTCAAAGATTTGTAAATTTGCACAGCCTGCAAAATTGTAAAAAAAGGGACTTGCATTTATGTAGCCCCTTTCACAGCCACTAAGGCACTTTGCAGCCAATAAAGTGCTGTTGAAGTCCACACTGGGAAAAGTCAGGGGTGAAGTGCGGGAGCGGGCGCACCATTTTACGTGGGCGGGCCAATTAAGGCCCGCCCAGCGTGACGTCCGCTAGGAAGTGCTATGCGCTCTGTGCGGGCGGTGGGGGGGGGGATTCCTTCAGCCGGGAGTGCTCTCTTTTGTGCATGTGCGTGAAAGAGCGCACAGATCTCCCTGAGGCTAAGTGCAGCCTCAGGGAGATCAGCTCCAATTTAAAACTTTTAATAAACATCTTTAAAAAGTTTCCCTGCCATGTCCCCTCATGTGATGCTGTCACATGAGTTGGGACATGTGCATAAGTTTTATTGAAACCTTTCTTAAAAATTTAAATACCCTCATGAAACCACATCCTGCCCGTGGATGAGGGTTTCATGCTTTTTCCGAAGCCCGCCAGGGCTCCCGGCCTGCCCACCAACCTTAAGGTTGGACGGGCTGGTCCATTAATGACCTTAATTAGTTTTTCAGTGACCTCAATTGGCCATTGACAGTTCGGCAGGCGCACAGCTGATTCGGCTGCACCCCCGCCGAACTGAAAATGGAAATCACGCGGGGTAACACCGGGAGTTCCACCTGCATCATTTTACACGTCAGCGAGTGGGCCCCGCCCCCACTCACCGACCGGAAGATCCTGCCCATTGTTTTAATGTAGGAAAGTTGGCAGCTAATTTGCACACAGCAAGCTCCCACAAGCAGGAATGTGATAATGACCAGATAATTGGGCTATTGATTGAGGCCCAGGACATGGATGATAGTTTATGAGACAATTGCTACATTTGCAAGTTTCACACCTTTTGCTTATATAAAGCTCCACACCATCAAAATGCAGGAAATAAATTTTAAAAATGTACATTAAAGATATATTTCTTTTGAGCCATATGAAAACACGTATATTTACAGAAAGGTTCAGTTTGTACCAGAGGCCTGATTCATAGTGAATGGATCCCATATATTCCAAGGGGAGTTTAAAAATACAACATCTGTTGGTTTGGTTGACACCGCGGGGGTTGTACCCATCCCTGTCATCACTTAGGAGGAGGCTCTGAGGGAACGGGCAGGACCCATGGTCTCTGCCATTCTCGCAAAGCAACTGATGGCTGGTAGAAAGAATTCCCTAAGTGGGGAGCTGCTGATCCTGACTACGGATGGGGATCCAGCCTTGTAGTAGTAGTGTTCAGTATGCTGAGAGAGAGAGAGATGAGGATTATCTGCCATTACAAAAGCTCTTGTAGGCCCCATCGATGAGTTCCAGGCTTTGACAAGTGACCTAAACCCTGGGAAGGAAACAGAAATCTTTCTGCATTGGGCACCCACCCTCAGGGACGGATCACACATGATGACTGGGTTACGGGGAGGAGACCTGGACAATCCCCAAACTCCCATGAACAGATAGTTGTCCAGATTTCGGGGCACGCGGGGCAGGTGGGAACCAAAGGTTTCACCCAAGTGGCACTACCGTCTCCCTTAAACCAATTTGTCCCGTCCAAGTGCAATTGTTTCCTCACCCTTCATTTACAAACGCTCATTTTCCAGCAGTGGCTACTGGATGTCTATTTTGAATGGTAACATTGTTATGCGAGGAGGCCTGTCGGGTTTGCTTACAGCCTCCCGATGGGTGGGGGATCCCTTGTTCAAAGCCACTCAGTGCCTGATTAAGGGACCCGGTATCGGGAAGGGACAGGTCCGCTGCCAAAACCCCTCCATCCCATTCCCTCGTGACCCCCACCCTGTGACCCCCCATCCCACCCTCACTAATGTTTGGCCTGGGGTCCATTGATGTTGCTGGGCCCCTGGTGGGTGCATTGTCAGTGCACAGCTGCCAGCTCCCATGGTAAGTTATATTTTAACTGTGTCAGTCAGACTATTTCTCTTCATGTACAGCGTTTGTATTTGTAAATTGAAATGTCCTTTTAACTCAGCAACGTGCCTTATTGCAGCCAAATATGTAAAAACAGATCCAGCAGCAGATACAAATCAAGAGGTAGTAGCAGCCCAGGTAAATGAGTCCTGAGCGATTAACCCCAGGAAATATCGCTATAGCATATTTTTTTGTCAAACTTTGAGGTCGCAGAAGAAAATACATTAAATTATATACACTAGCAAAGACCAGATGGGCTGTATGGTCATTTTCTGCACTCTATATTCTATACAAAATAAAAGACTAGATGGAGGACTTTACGATTATGAAAAAGTACAATAAGGTGAATATAGAGGAATTGCTTCCACTTATTGGGGTAGATGAAAACTAGGCGCCATAAATGAAGATGGTCACTAGTAATTCCAATAGGGAATTCAGGAGAAACTCCTTTACCATGAAGCTGATGACCACAAGAAATTGCTGAGGCGAATAGGATAGAAGTAGCTAAGGGGATGCTAAATACAACAACAACATGCTTTTTATAGCATCTTTAATGTAATAAAATGTTCCAAGGTACTTCACAGAGGCATTGTAAAACAAAATATGATACCAAGCTGCATAAGGAGATATTAGGGCAGATGACCAAAAGCTTGTTCAAAGAGGGAGGCCATAAGGATTGTCTTAAAGGAGGAAAGCGAGGTAGAGAGGTGTAGGAAGGGCATCGCCGAGCTTACGGTCCAGGCAGCTGAAGGCCTGCCCTCCAAGAGTGGAGTGATTAAAACTGGAGATGCTCAAAAGAACAGCAATAGGGGAGAGTAGATATCTCAGAAGGTTGTGAGGCTGGAGATTACAGAGATACGGAGGGAGAAGGCCATGGAGGGATTTGAAAGCAAGGATGAGAATTTTAAAATAGAACCATTGATTAATTGGGAGCCAGTGTAGGTGAGTGAGCATAGGGTGATATGTGAACAGGACATGGTGCAAGTTAGCTCATGGATAGTATGGCTCTAGATAACCTCAAGAATATTGGGTAGAATGTGGGTAGCCAGCCAGGAATGTGTTAGAATGTGAGGTGACAAAGGAATGGATGATTGTTTCAGCAGCTGAGGTAGGGGCAGAGTCGGGAAATGTTATAGGCAATCTTAGTGATGGTGCGGGTATGTGACTGGAAACCCATCTTGGGACCAAAGATGACGCCAAGGTTGTGAACAGTCTGTTCAGCCTCAGTCAGTTGCTAGGAGAAGGATGGTGGCTAGTGAGCAGAGTTTGTGGTGCAGACTGAAGACAATAACTTTTGTCTTGTCAATATTTAATTGGAAGAAATTTCTGGCCAAGCAGTCTGATAATTTAGAGACAGTGGAGGAGTTGAAAGAAGTGGTAGTGAGGGAGAGCTGGGTGTAATCAGTATACATTTTGGATGACATCACCCAGGAGCTGCATGTAGATGAGAAATAGGAAGGGACCAATAATTCCTTGGGAAACGCTAGCGGTAACTGCACAGGAGTGGGAAGAAAGGCAATGGCAAGTGATTCTCTGGGTACAATTAGATAGTTAAGAATGGAACCAGGCAAGTGCAGTTCCACCTAGCTAGATGACAATGGAGAGGCACTGGAGGAGAATAGTGTGATCAATTGTGTCAATAGTTGCAGACAGGACAAGGACAAGGAAGAATAGCTTCCCTTTATCACAGTCATGTAAAGTGTCATTTATATATAAACAAATAATACAAACACTAAAAAGATAGAAAGATATGCTGATAGGGTAGATGAAGACGATGGATGTAGATTTGTTTGGAGAACAACCATTGGCTTAGACCAGTTGAACCAAATGGCCTGTTTCTGAGCTGTATATTCTATATAAAGTGACATTTTGTACAGTACTGATGTTTGCTGGTGAAGTAAAAAAGCTCAGTGTAAGATGGAGATGGAGATCCTGTAGCGCTGTGGATAGTGCCTCTCACCCAGAAGATATGGGTTCAAGTCCCATTCCAGGACTTGATGGCCAAGGAAGATGCATTCATAATGCAGCCAAACAAGTTTACTAACAACCTGTAAATCCTTCCAACATACATCAATATAACAGGTGATAAGAATGGGAGAGATTCCTGGTCAGCCATGTGATTGGAAGAAAATTGGAGCCTCTACCATCACGACTCATAGCTCCAGGCTACAACATGCATGTTGGCACAGCAACGTGGAATCATTGGGAGAATTAGTGCCAACAGCACGGGAATTCAATCCCTGTTCTGGCTGGGGGGATTTGGGACCTGCCTCCTTGCCCTATCTGTGGTGGAGGTCACAGCACTGTGGGTCATTTGGGCAGAGAAGGTGAGGATCCATAACCTATTTTTGCTGACTTATTTGCAATCATTATACTTTCCAAAGACCATATATGCAGATTAAGCTAATAAAATGCACGTCATTGGCTTCTATTATAACACCTCCTACCTATCACATGGCAGGAAAACATCTGACAAAAGCATACATGGTTACAGTGGTAGTTCTAACAGAAGAATTGGTGGTGTTAATATAACCTATTGACTGAAGGGGAACATTTTCCCAATGTGCTGTGTGGAATAAAATTGAGACACTGTTCTTTATGACTGGGGCATCGAGAGAGAAATAGGGTAAATTACAGCCAAATCTGAAAGAAGGAGGAAAATAGATTGCATTAAGTGAGAGAGATAACAGAGAAAGAAACAAAAAAAGTTTTTTTTTCCTCTTATGAAATTAATTTTAAACATCTGTAAGAACAATTTAGTCCATAGTTTAAATTGTTCACTTTTATGGACTGAAGAGGTTGATTGGCACTGCATTAAAAATATACTTATTCTGTTAAATTCCAGCTCTAACTTTCTACAGTGAGCTTAATTGGCAATTAATGCACAAATGCAACAGTCTCGCAGAGCTGTCAAGGAGGTTGAAAGCGAGCTGTTGTTTCTGTGAGGCTAACTATGGAACGGTACAAATTGTCCAGTAACTTGTGGCAATTCGCAATTCATGAAGTATCTCTTCCTCACCACAAGTAAACTTGTTACTTTAACAGAAAAATCTGGGCCATTGTCATCAGCTCCTAGTGAAGGCACACAGCAGCCTGGTAACCCCTCACAGCCACCTGTTATTTTTATACACTCTTAGCGAGGGAGGAATTTTGTTTTCCTTTGTTTTGTTAATGATTTCTTTCATCATTTTGCATGACCTTCCTTCCTCTTTCACCAGAGGGCTCTGTAAAAATAGTCGCAGACAGTACTGGAAGATGCCCCTTGACCTGAAGAGCGCAGACCTCTCTGACCAGTCGCTGACAACAGAGATTCCCAGAAACCCTTATCGGAATCTTTTGGTTCTGTTCCACCACTGGAAGATTCGATTTCAAATTGTTGGCGCCTTGTCCGGTTTGGGGCATTGTAAAATGGCTGCATTTTAAAACAATACCTTGATTTCTAAAGGTAAGACCATGGCATTAGACATGTTCAGTTTTTCCTTCACACGCAGGCTAGCAAATCTGAGTTTGAGTATGAATGCTGGTCCAGAAAGGGATAGATTTGTTTATTTACTTGTTGGAGACTGCAGCTGCTGTAAATGTCTAAATATGTTCCTAACTTGATTATACACTTCTAAACTAGGGCGTTGTGTGCCATTTTACAAATGCCCAACTGTCTATGGTCTTCAATTACCATAATATTTCAGTCACACCCTCACCTCCACTTTGATGCAGCAGTAAAACCACTGCTCTGATATAGCTCACATCTCTGCTCTCTTAAATCCAAGTGACGCAGATTTGAAAGTTTATGGTAGACGACTGCTTTAGCAGTTTATCGCTAGGTCTAGCTGAATCAGATGAAACGCTATCAGGTCCTACTCTCTTCTGCGAAAACTGCTCACCGCTTCAGTTATGTCCTGGAGGTAACACTCAGCTAAAACCTTTCTTAACTCCCTCTCACCTGCCTACTCCACCTGCACCTCCAACAAATGCAAGGAATCATGGACTTCTTTGTCACTGAGATTGCAACCATTTGTTCTGCTGCCTCTGCCACTTCCCTGCCTTTCCTTAGCCCCATCAAACCATAACCTACCCTAAGGTTCACCCCGCTGCCCCACCCCTGAACTCATATACCCCTTTCTAGTTTATCTCCTATATTTTTCCTCGTGCCCTCTCCAAGCCCATCTTGTCCCTCGAACCTATTCTCACCAAACTACTGACCACCCAACTTTAATTCCTAGCTGATATTTTTAAAGGTTTCTTTTCCTCTGGAAGTGCTCCTCTCCTTTTCAAATCTACCATTATCACCCAACTCCTCAAAGAAAACACTCTCGACCCCGTTAATCTCGTAAACTACTGCTCATTGATTGTTATAAAAACCCATGGTTCGCTAATACCCTTTAGGGAAGGAAATCTGCCATCCTTACCTGGTCTGGCCTACATGTGACTCCAGGTCCACAGCAATGAGGTTGACTCAACCACCCTCTGAAATGGCCTAGGAAGCCACTCAGTTCATGGTCAATTAGGGATGGGCAACAAATGCTGGCCTCTCCAGCGACATCCACATCGTATGAAAGAGTAAAGGGAAAAAATAGTCCCCCAAGGATCTATCCTTGGTCCCTTCCGATTTCTCATCTGGTCCTCAGTGACATCACCTGAAAACAAAATGTCAGTCTCCACATGATGACACCCAGCTCTATCTCATCATTACCTCTCTCGACCACCCCATTGCTTTTGATTTGTCAGGCTGCTTTTCCATCCAGGACTAGATGAGTAGAAATTGCTTCCAACTAAATATTAGGAAGACTGTCCCTGTCACAAACTTTGTTCTCCAGCCACTGACTCTGTCCCTCTCCCTGGCCATGGTCTGGGGCTGAATCAGGTTGTTCATAATTCCCGCATCTGAAGTGAGCCAGTCCTGACCCCATTATCCTCCCAACCACAAAGATTGCCTCCTGGAATATAACTTGTCTCTGCCCCTGTTTCAGCTCATCTGCTGCTGAAATAGTCAATCTTGCATTTGTTACTTCCAGGCTCATCTATTCCAATTCTCTCCTGGCTGGCCTCTAATCTCCCATCCTACATAAACTTGAGCTCATCCAAACCTCTGCTGCCTGTATACTATCTCATAACAACTTCCGTTCACCCAGTACCAATCTTTGCTGACCTTTGCTGCCTGTCAAGCAACAGTTCGCATTTAAAATTCTCACCAAAGTTTCAAATCGCTCATGATTTGCCCCATCCTACCTCTGTAATCTCCTTCATCCATACAATTCCTCGAGATCTTTGCATTCCTTCATTCTGGCCTCCTGTCAATTCCTTGTCCCATTGTTCCAACTTTGCAGTTATGTCTGGAGCTGCCTAGGCCAGAAGCTCAGGAAATCCCTTCCTAAATCTCTTTGCATCTAACTCTCTTTCTTCCTTTAAGATGATCCTTAAAACATATCTCCTTGGCCAAGCTTTTGGTTAGCTGTCTGAATATTACTTTATCTGGCTCGGCATTAAATTTTGTCTAAAAACACTTCTGTGAAGCACCTTGGAACATTTTACTATATTAATGGTGCTAATTTCAATTTACTGTTATTGTTGCTATCCAGGGACAGTGTCCACCACTGGTGCTGTTATACAGGGACAGTATCCATCACTGGTGGTGCTATACAGGGACAGTGTCCATCACTGGTGCTGTTATATAGGGACAGTGTCCATCACTGGTGGTGCTATACAGGAACAGTGTCTATCACTGGTGCTGTTATACAGGGACTGTGTCCATCACTGGTGGTGCTATACAGGGACAATATCCATCACTGGTGCTGTTATACAGGGACAGTGTCCATCACTGGTGCTGTTATACAGGGACAGTGTCCATCACTGGTGGTGCTATACAAAGACAGTGTCCATCACTGGTGCTGTTATACAGGGACAGTGTCCATCACTGGTGCTGTTATACAGGGACAGTGTCCATCACTGGTGGTGCTGTTATACAGGGACAGTGTCCATCACTGGTGCTGTTATACAGGGACAGTGTCCATCACTGGTGTTGTTGTAAATGGACAGTGTCCATCACTGGTGCTGTTATACAGGGAAAGTGTCCATCACTTGTAGTGTTTAACAGGGACAGTGTCCATCACTGGTGCTGTTATACAGGGACAGTGTCCATCACTGGTGGTGTTATACAGGGACAGTGTCCATCAGTGGTGCTGTTATACAGGGACAGTGTCCATCATTAGTGCTGTTATAAAGGGACAGTGTCCATCACTGGTGCTGTTATACAGGGACAGTGTCCATCACTGGTGCTGTTATACAGGGACAGTGTCCATCACTGCTGCTGTTATACAGGGACAGTGTCCATCACTGGTGCTGTTATACAGGGACAGTGTCCATCGCTGGTGCTGTTATACAGGGACAGTGTCCATCACTGGTGGTGCTATACAGGGACAGTGTGGTTCACTGGTGGTGTTATACAGGGACAGTGTCCATTACTGGTGGTGTTATACAGGAACAGTGTTCACCACTGGTGCTGTTATACAGGCACAGTGTCCATCACTGCTGCTGTTATACAGGAACGGTGTCCATCACCGGTGGTGTTATATAGGAATATTGTGCATCACTGCTGGTGGTATTATACAGGAATGATATTCGTCAGATAAGCTACAGGCTACTTCCTGTCCTTGTATCATTTGCATTTTAATAATACTAGGTGACATGATAACTCATGAGACTGGGGAAGCCAGAGGCACCTATAAGGAGAATAGGTGTCTCATGAATTTGGCATGCATGTGTCCTGGGAGGAGGACAAGAAAAATATGGAGCGATTACACTCTAGTTTCAATCAGCATCCCCAAGTCTTTTGGGCTGAATGTCTACAACCCTGATTGAGCAAACAGTAGTCAATTCTGCATTTGAACATCTGAATACAAAAGAAAAGAAAGACTTGCATTTATATAGCATTTTCATAGCCACTGGGCTTCTCAAAGTACTTTGCAGCCAATTAAGTACCTTTGAAAATTGAGTCACTGTTGTAATGTAGATAACACAGCAGCTAATTTGCACACAGCAAAGTGCCACAAACAGCAATGTCGACCAGATAATCTGTTTTTTGTGTGATGTTGGTTGTGGGATAGTTATCGGCCACTACATTGAGGATCACTCACTTGGTCTTTTTCAAGTGCCATGGAATCTTTTACATCCATTCATTCAGGCAGATAGGGCCACAGTTTAACAGCTCACCTGAAAGGTGGCACCTCCGACAGCAGCACTCCTTCAGTAACTGAACTGGAGTGTCAGTCTTGATCTTTGTGCTCAACCCTCAGGAATTGAATCCAGAACCTTGTAATTCAGAGACAATGGTGCTACCAACTGAGCCGTGGTTGACACAGGGACTGCTGTTTTCAGTCAGATAGGCCTGTCACACTTGCTGGCATACAACTACTCAAAAAATAAAGACAATCAAATCAAAATAATCTTCACACTTTTAAACAGAAGCAATTTCTCAGTACCTGTTAACGTAAGTCTTGTAGATGAAGTAACAATTTATTAGGTTTCTTCCTCAGACACACACGCAGGAAATCCTCTTGCATCACTTCCTTTGTTAAGATTGGCTGAACAAGTGCTGCACAATCTAACAAAGTTCTTTGACGTTTTTAGCATTAGTAATAAAAATAAGAACGGTCACAAGAATTGTTTTTTAAGCATGTAAAGGGAACTTCATGGACACACCTCTGTGGAAGAAAAGCAAAATGGCTTTCATTATTGCGGGTGAATCCTTAAGGCACATGTAATCTTGACCAATAGGAGATTTACTCAGCTTAAATTAATTTTGGAACCATTTTCAGCTCCATACACTATAAAGGGGATATGCTACCCAATGCCCAAACATACACAAAAACATTCCCACCTCAAGCCATGGAAGGATGTAACGTAAATGGGAAGTACTGTACACAAAACATGTCTAGTTGCCTGGTAACAGAATGAGCTGTTGTCCTGCTTTCTGAAAATACTGATCTCGGTGTCTGGTAGCTATTGCTCCAGCCATAAGGGTCCTGAAAAGAATGACTGAACTTAGCTTTGTTTTCTGGGATGTTTTTTGGATTTTATTCTACATGTGTCCCATGGCCCCTCTTACCAATCGCCTTTAGTTGAGTGATTCAGGTTGCATGTAGGCTTTGTTGTTAGTGCTGAACCATGAGCTCCTGAGGGGAAGCTGACTTCTAAAGGGACAAACTGGCTGGTTGTGTCCATGACTCCGTCCCTCCCTCCCTCGCGATAACCAATTCCCAGTTGGTGCTGCCAAAATCTGATTGACCCCCTCTCCCATCTTCTTCAGTGCATCATCAAATGGAATAGCGCTGCTAGGACCCTCAGAGAAAGATCGAGGCTGAACCAGTCCACACTCCACTGGAGAAGGAGACAGTGGGGGTGGACAGGGGCAGCAGGCATAGAGCAGAAACTTCCATATTCCATTCTTCATAAAGGAAGGTTAAAAAGGATTATTAAAATCTCATAGTCTTCATCAATTATGAATGAAAAACAGTTTAAATAATCAATCCCTTTTTGTACATATTCTTAGCGTTTTGAAATATTTTAGTGATAAAACATCTGTGCCTCAGGATGACTGCCAGTTATATGTAAAATATGTAAGAGCATCCTGTTAGGCCTGTACTAAACCATGGCACAAAAAGGTAAGTATATGTACATGCATGTGCATTTGAATATAAGATCACTCTATGATACATCAAATAAATGAGAGTTTCACCATGTTAGTTCAGAAAGTCACAAGCTATCTCATTCTATTCTTCTTGCAGATAGTTACCTCAGTGCCAGCTTAATCTGTAATTCCTTAAATGAGTATCTGCCAAGTTTTAGGATTCATTATTTATTATCTGGATCCTTTTAACCTAAAGTGTGAAATAAAATGAGACATTCGGCACCTAAGATTAAATACAGAAGTATAGCTACTTGAAAAGCAAAAAGTTAACAACAGCCAACATTGCACAATGGTGTTAGCCTTGGCAAAGTGGTAGCTCTCTTGCCTCTGAGGCAGAAGGTTGTGGGTTTAAGCCCCCCTCCAGAAACCTCAGCACATAATCTAGGTGAACATTCCAGTGCAATACTGAGGAAGTTTCTGCATTATTGGATGTTTTGTCTTTTAGATCAGACATTAACGCAAGACTCTTTCGCCCTCTCCAGTGTAAGTAAACAATTCCAATGCACTTTTTGAAAAAGAGCAAGAGGGTTCTCCTGGTTAATATTTTTAACTCAACTAACATCACCAAAACAGACTATCTGGCAATTTATCTCATTGCTGTTTGTGAGACCTTATTATGCATAAATTGGCTGCTGCATTTCCTACATTACAACAGTGACTGAACTGTAATCATGCTTCATTCACTCTAAAACACTTTGGGATATCCTAGGGTCATGAAAGATCTGCACACATGTATGCAAGTATTTCTCTCTTAATGGAAGAGTGCAAAATGCAGGGGGTAAATTTCTACTTCATCCCCTAGGCAGTAACCAGGAACCAAAATCAGGCAGCTTCCATAGACGGCAGGAAATTGTCTTAACCAAGTTACCTCCCAGTATGCAAAGGTGAAAAACCCTCCCACTTGCACACGTGTCACAATGGGGTAGGATGAATGATTGTACATATATTTAGACAGAGAGAATGACTGGGAATGAGTGCCTATCAGAGTGCAGTATGGGGAGGCAGTAAATCTGGAGTCATGTTCAATATTGCATGCCAGTCACCAGCATCTCCTGGGGTAAGCAGGCCACTGCACTGATGAAAGTAATCTTTATCTAAGCCTACCTTGTACACTAAGATAAAGGCAAAACACTGCGAATGCTGGAAATCTGAAACAAAAACAAAAAACGTTGGAAAAACTCAGCAGATGTGACAGCGTCTGTGGAGAGAAAGACAGAGTTAACGTTTCAAGTCCGTATGGCTCTTCTTCAGACCTGTACACTGTTACCTGCCTGGTTTACAATCACCTAGGCCAGGATTTTATGGTCCCTCCCGCCCGGCGGGATATTATGGTCCTGCCCAACTGAATGGAGATTTAAATGGCTCGTCGCATCCACTGGGGGGAGACACACCGTGGTAGGGCTGTAAAATCCAGGCCCCGATTTGCCATTTTTAAAACAAGTAAAATAAGGCTTACCCGAGTTACCATATTTTGTCATAGCTTTGGGTTTAAAACTCAGTCCCAAAGGAACTTCCACAAACAAACCAGCAATTCTTGGATGTAAATTGAATTTCACAGACTACATTGTGTGACACCCCTGGGATTATATAAAAAAGGGAAGGAGGTAGAAATGTCGGACCATTCAGGCACCCATAGTTCTGATCTCCAAAATGTATGTACGTGTCAGCTTCTCTCTGCTGGGAGCATGTTCATTGTTGTGTATTTTACTTCTTGGATCTAATCAGGGATGACACTAGTTTTTATGTGTGGAACAGGTTTTATTCACAGTGCTTTAAAATCTCTATCCAGCCCTTTCTACAGTTTTGTTTACTTTTGCCTGAGTCCACACCCAAGCTTAACCAATCGAGCACAGTGAGCACGATTAGTAAACAGGTTCACATATCAAACACAGAACAATTGAACACTACACTCATCACTCAGTCAGGCTGTGGGTTTATACCCACCCTAGGATGGGAGGAGATGAAACTCAGCTGATAACCCATTGTAGGACCAAGGGAGTAAGTATCAGAGGCACCATTCTTCAGATGTCAAACCAAGGCCCTTTCCACTTGCTCCTGTAAATCCAGATGAATGTCAAAGATCCCATGCACTCTTGAAAGAAGGGTAGGCAGTTCCCCTGGAAAACCACTGCAGTACTTCGCCAAGCATAACCGTGGACCAATCCAATGGCAGTCCATGGTTGCCAAGGCCCTCTTAGGTCATGGCACCTGAAGGAGGGGGGAGGAGGAGGCAGTGCCCCATGAGTCTTTACCAACGCACTCACCTATCAGCCCCTAACCATAAAAAGATTATCTTGTGATTCAATCATGAGCTGGGATCTTTCTGTGTGCAAATTGGCTTTTTCCGATGCAATAGTCACTAAACTTCATAGAAAAATGGGACACACTTTGGGAGATTTTTGAATAATGTGAGGTGTGGCATGGTGATGCAGTGGTTTGTGCTGTTGCCTCACAGCTCCAGGGACCTGGGTTTGAACCTGACCTTGGGTGTCTGTCTGTGTGGAGTTTGTACATTCTCCCTATGTCTGCGTAGGTTTTCTCTGGGTGCTCCAGTTTCCTCCAAAAGATATGCTGGCTAAGTTAATTGGCTACAGTAAATTGTCCCTCTGTGTGTGAGTGTCTGTGTGTGTGAGGGCTGGTGTCCTGTTCTGGGTGTACCCCGCCTAGAGTCTGTTACCTGTTGCATAAGACTCCAAGTCCCCCTTGACCCTGAGTTGGATAAAGCAGTTCTGGAAAGTGAGTGAGTGAATAATGTGATGAACACCATGGGGACTACACTAGATCACAGTGTGGGATTAACCCATGCCCATTTCTTCTGGTGAAGGCAGCATGCTGATTTTATGCTGTGTGTCAATGAATATGATTGCAGTGTGCAGCCAGTGCTAAAGCCAGGGTCCAAAATTGTGGTGGGTAGCACCATTTAAAGTCAACCTGCACCTCTTAAAAGGGGAAGAGGACTGTGCCTGGAGCAAGTGGTGGAAGCCATTGTGGGACTCATTCTGACATGAAAAAGACATAATAATGGCACAAAACAGAAGAGACCGGACTCCAAGATGTTCCAACAGTACACTGGAGACATTGGTCGAAGAGGGTGAGAGATACTATCTATCCATAGGGGTTAGGGGGCCCTCCAGACAGACTCTCAGAAGGTAGTGGGGCCAGATAGCCTGTCGGAATGAATGGCTGGAGTCAAGTCCCTGAATGTTGTGCTGTAAAAGGTGCAGTAACCTCACACAAGTGGTTAAGGTCAGTGAATTCATCTCCAAATGCAATATTCCATCAACTGTGCCATTAGCCTCACACGCTGCTTAATACACCACACCCCCTTCACTCACCCACCAACAATCTCTATCAGTCATATCTCACACCTCACATTCATAGCTTCAACTCACCTTCACATGCTGAGCACTGTTACAAGCATCATACCCACATCTCACAGCTTGCACACAGTGTCAGCTTTTCAACCCTGACAACACATAAACACATTGCATCACATTCACTGACACACAATTTCTCTCTCTCCTGCAGAACAAGGTGGTGCACAACAGGAGGCAGCAGCGCCTGACCAGCAGAGCAAGGAAGGGCTCCCTGCCCTTACCCCTATGAAGGAAACAGTGCCTGTCATCACTCGAGCAGCCATTGCTGAGGCCGGGGTCTAGAAGCAGGGCTAAAAAGTTGGAAGATAACAGTATTCCCATATCTAATCACGCTCTCACATCCCACAATCTCTTCTGATTTAGAAGCAGCCGATGGTGTAAACGTGCATCACTTACTTCCACCACCACCCTCCCACCGCCATCCTGCTCCCCACACATAAGCCCTCATCACCACCCAACCATCTTGTCTTCGTCCTTTCACACACCCAAGAACTGCAACTTGGCCATGTTGTGGTGGAAGAGCAATAGGTGGAACAGCTTGAAGGCACTCACCAGTGACCAGCTCAGATCCTGTCACTGCACCTACTATTGAGGGCGGCGTGGAGCGGGGTTCTGTGCGTGTGGGCTGGATTTTGTTGGGATGGCAATAGCCCTACATTAGTCCAGAAAGCCAGGGGTAACCATGCCTCAGCTGTGTGGGGGAACCCTGGCCGAATTTCTGTGGCAATCTAGCAGCTGATGAGTTGCCGTCGGCTCTCCCTTCCCTTTAAGGGACAAAATCCTGCCTACAAGAGCTGCCGGCCAATTAGAGGGTCCGGCAGCTCCTCAGTCCCAGCAGCCCCACCAGGAACAGTAGCAACTGCTGGGCCTACACCTAACTTGGATAAATAGTGATGAATAACCTAGGAGCAAGGTAAATGGAGTCGGGGGTCACTGAGGTCAGTCAGGTCCTAGTGAAGGTGGCAGGATGGTTGGCGACGACTGGGTGAGATGTTGCCATGGGGGCAGCCATTGCTGCTGAAGGACCACAGAATTTCCGATCAGGAAGGCCCCACCCCTTCTGAACCCACAGGGAGGCAGCCAGGAGTCAACAAGCAGTCTCCCCGCTCGACTGAGGGCCAGCCTGCTGCTGGTAAAATACCTCAACCCCCAATCTCCCTCCTGATATTTCAGCTCACCACACCACACCACCCCCCAGCCACCCCCACCCCACCTTCATCCCCTATCCCGTTCCCGCAGGCAGTATAAAATTCAGGCAATGAGTCTCTGGGCATACGTGAGCAGCAGCCAAGGCAGGGAGGCAGATGCCAGCTCCCCAGAGGGTGAGGTCAGACATGAGTTCTGCTGCAGAGGACTCAGATGGGAACTTCAATGGGGAAGTCCACAGGAGAAGATTGATGCATATGCTCAATAAAATGTGAGGTCAGGAAGCCTGCGGATGATGTCAAAGAGGATAGAGGAGTCTGGTTCCATGTTTTTTCATGGCTTTGCATGGGCCTGAAGCCTATCCTTTCCAACATGGAAATGGTGGCCAAGTCCATTGGCACACGTACAATTAACCATGATGCAGCATCTGATGGCTGATGCCTTAGCTTCCATTGCAATGCAGACAAGGTCCTTTAGGGAAGGAAATTTGCTGTCCTTACCTGGTCTGGCCTACATGTGACTCCACACTCACAGCAATGTGGTTGATTTTTAACTGACCTCTGAAATGGCCTAGCGGGCTATTCAGTTCAAGGGCAATTAGGGATGGGCAACAAATGCTGGTCTTGCCAGCTATGCCCACGTCCCATGAAAGAGTAAAGAGAGAAAAATAAAACAGACACTCAACATCTGGGCTTTGCAGTTCAAGCTCAGACTGCTGCCATCACGGCTGTGGATACCAGGGGTTTGCAGTCCAGCAGTCTGCCTTCTAACAGATTACTAGGATGAGGAGCCGCCCCAGGGGAGTGGTAGTGACTCTGTGGTGCATGAACCTGCTGTTTGGTCTCTCAGCATTCACCATCCCACCAGCTCCACGCTCCAGCCCGTGCCCTTGCTGTGGCTTGTCAGCCAGCCAGCCCATGTTGAAATGGTCCAATTTTAGGCCAGAGCTGCTCAATCTCATCCTGCAAGGCCATCTGCAGCCTCCTCCACTTAAAGTCAACAACCTTTCACCAGCCATGCTGCTGTGTAGGAGCCCTGGACCAGGCAAAGGCACACAATAGACAGGAACTAAGGGAATGCGCACGCACGACTAGTTGATACTTGTATGCATTATGGCACGGTTTCATTTATACATTTGGTTTGGAATGTTTATTTTGTGGTGGCTTTTATTTATGTATTGCAGCCAGTGGCACGGTCAATGATTGAGGGAAAGTTGGTGAATGGGGAAATGGGGCTGTGTTTACTGATATCGCAAGATGAGTTATTCATGGATAACTGAGCCAGAAAGGGGCTGTCTAGGTTGCCTCTTTCCTTGCTGTACCCTCATGATGGCGAGATCACCACCACAAATCTTGACACCAACTCTGCTGAGTACGGCAATGAAAGTACTGTTTCAACATGCCCATGGACAGCATGGCTTTCACTGTATGCATGTAGTGCATGGGTCCGTGGGTTGCACACTGGAATTGAGAGGCATGTTGTCAACGGATAGCCCTTGTCATTCTTTGGTAGTGGCCTAAATGCAACTGGCACAGTGGACTATCACAGCATGAAGATATTGTGACAGTTACCAGGATACAGGCCACTGACCTGAATGATTCACTGCCTAGATGCTGAGGGAGTGGAATCCCTTCCGGTTGCTGTATGTTTCAGAGTTGATAAGCTGCACCCACAAAGGGATCTGGATGCTGTCAGTGGCATCCTGCATCATGGTGAAGCCTGCAATCTTCGTGAAGCCATGTGCTCTCTTCGCCTGTTGCCCTCTAGCAAAATAGAATGGAATATATCCAGCTGTATTTGAATAGGGAACATCAGCGACCTTTCTTATGCAACAATGGATGTCAAACTGTGGGATGTTGAAAAAACCGCAAGTCCAGCCTGGAAGGTGCCCAGCACATAAAATCCCACGGTCACCTTCACAATCATTGGCAATGCTGTCCTCACCCTGCTTTGAGGTGGCAATTGTGGCTCCAGCAGGCACAGCTTTCAATGTGGACATCCTCCATTGAAGCACATTGTCCCTTCACTGAGATTTAGGTAGGAGAGTTACTCACCGAACACTCTGGGCAGATATGACCTCCTGCTGAGAGCCCTTCTCCCCCTCCTCCTCCTCCCTGTTCCAGCAGCTTTCCCTGCTCTTGTGCTGCCTTTGCTCATTCTCCCGGTCATGTTGTATTCCAAGGGGAATGCTTACTATTGCACCCAATGTCTGAGAGCGAATGGTTTGCACAGAAGCCTTGACCAGTCCTCCAGCACCATTTGGACTTGAACAACTTTAAAGAACTCCAGAAAGCATAAAGCACTTCTAAAACCATAGTAACAGCCAAGAGAAGTCAATCAGCAATAAACTTGGAAGTAGTTGATGGTCCCTTTAAATATACTGGTTATGGGGGTCGGGGGTGGGGGGGTGGGGATCCTTCCTGCCCCTGAATGAGTGTTCTGCCATCCATGACTAAGAGAGTGTTAGCTGGAGTGCTGAGCTCCAATATGGCAGTGCTGGCATCAATTCAGTGTTACATGCTGATTGACATCATGATCTGCCCACTTTGGGACCTCTAGGGTTGATCTCTAGGGTTACTTGCAGCAGCCAAGAAACAACTGCTATGGATCCGAATTTTGCATTATTTATAAATGCACATTATTTCGTTCACTCGGATTTGGGGGAGAGAGATGCAGATACCCACAGTTCTTCATCAGCTTTCCCATTTGCGGCTCCTCCCTGATGTTAACTGATGCAATTGGTTGACCAGTGCGGCCTGCAGTAGTTCAGTCAAAAAGACCTGCCCACCGTGTCAGGAGCTGCTTACCGCGCTGATAATCCTGGCCTTGCCCCAGTCGAGTTGCAAGGTCCAGGCAGTCCCAGTGACACATGCACAGCGTCACACTAAGTGGGAGGCTGCATGGAAACAGGAGGTCCCGTGCTGGAGCAGACATATTAGCAAAATCGCTGGGAGAAGCGGGACACGTGAGTAAAGAACAATATAGTTCTGGTTGAATTAAAGATGGAACGCTGCAATGTTGTGACAAGGTGGTGAAGGGAAAGTGAAAGAGTGTGCAGTAGAGTTCGCAAACATCACAAAATGATTATTAAAGATTCACCTCAGATGCTGTGAGCAGAAACAGATGAAAATTGCCACCGGTCCAGTGTTTTAGAGTTTAGTCTCTAGCGGCTGCGTATTTCCATCATGCGGTGGAAATAAGAGCAGTGAAATTTTTAGCACCGTTTTGCTGGATCATTAAATTAGTCAGGGATTAAAATCACTCCAAGATCGCTGCAGGGTTGTGTGTTGTTAATCAACTTAGGGCTACCTCGGCAATGACTTCAGCTGCATGAGTTTATTTGAAAAATAATAACTGTTGCTTGCAATTAATTATAAATAATTTAATCATTTAATTAAAAAATAATTTAAGAGAAAAAATCCAACAGCTGCAGTTTTTTAATGAAAATATATCAAAGGGATTACTGTAAAATAATTATGAATTATTCAGGTCCATAGTCCAAAGGATTTGAGTGATACTTGTTCTAAAGATGCATAATCTTAAACAATGTAAATATACAATTAGAAAAATCATTTATCAAAACAATGATATTGTATATTTTTTCAACACTTTTGTTTAGGGTTTGAATGTGAGCTATTGTACTCTTATTATCTGTGTTGATTGTGTTATTAATGCTCTAATGAGAAGCACAGCATCCACCACAGCAATAACCCTTCCACCTTGCTGTCTTC
Source organism: Cetorhinus maximus (assembly GCF_964194155.1). Lineage (NCBI taxonomy): Eukaryota > Metazoa > Chordata > Chondrichthyes > Lamniformes > Cetorhinidae > Cetorhinus > Cetorhinus maximus. The sequence goes on from NC_135896.1 coordinate 17,123,694, forward strand.
TTGTGTAAGATTGCAAGGGATTGTGTGTGTACAACTGTGAGAGAATGTGTTGGTAAAAGTGTTAGGGAGTATTACATAGAAGCAGCAGCATAGAAATTGGTCATATGCTCCACATGAGCCTCCTCCCATTCTACTTACCTTCTCACTCTATCAATATATCCTTCTATTACTTTCTCCCTCATGTACCTAACCAGCTTTCCCTTAAATGTGTTGTATGACGTTGTCTGTGCCTGCATGTCACTGTAATGTAAAGGTGCTCGGCAGAGCAAGGGTTAAATTGGGACTGGAGAGTAGCACTGCCCACGGTATTATCCATAGAGTCACAGCCTCAACACTGGCATCTACCTGGCAATGTGGGAAATTGCCCAGATATGTCCCGTCCACAAAAAGCAGGACAAGACCATCCCAGCCAATTACTGCCTCATCAGTCTACTCTCGGTCATCGGTAAAGTGAAAGAAGGGGTAATCAACAATGCTATCAAACCGCACTTGTGTAGGAATAACCTGCACACTGACGCTCAGATTGGGTTCCACCAGGGCCACTCAGCTCCTGACCTCATTACAGCCTTGGTTCAAACATGGGCAAAAGAGCTGAACTTCAGAGGTGAGGTGAGAGTGATTACCCTTGACATCAAGGCAATATTTGAATGAGTGTGACATAAAGGAGCCCTAGCAAAACTGGAATCAATGGGAATCAGGGGGAAAACTCTCTGCTGGTTGGAGCCGTGGTTGTTGGAGGTCAACCATCTCAGCTCCAGGACATCACAACAGGAGTTCCTCAGGGTAGTGTCCTTGGCCCAACCATCTGCAGCTGCTTCATTAATGACCTTCCTTCCATCATAAGGTCAGAAGTGGGGATGTTCGCTGATGATTGTACAATGTTCAGCACAATTTGTGACTCCTCAGATACTGAATCAGTCTAGGTCCAAATGCAGCAAAACCTGGGCAATATCCAGGCTTGGGATGGCAAATGGCAAGTAAGATTTGCGCCACACAATTGTCAGGCAATGACCATCTCCAACAAGAGAGAATCCAACCATTGCCCCTTGATTGCATTACCATCACTGAATCCCCCACTATCAACATCCTGGGGGTTACCATTGACCAGAAACTGAACTGGACTAGCCATATAAATACTGTGTCCACAAGAGCAGGTCAGAGGCTAGGAATCCTACGGCGAGCAACTCACCTCCTAACTCCCCACAGCCTGTCTAGCATCTACAAGGCACGAGTCAGGAGTGTGATTGAATAATCTCCACTTGCTTGGATGAGTGCAGCTCCAACACTCAAGAAACTCGACACCATCCAGGACAATGCAGACCACTTGATCAGCACCCAATCCACAAACATTCACTCCCTCTACCACTGCAGGAACTCACCAAGCCTCACTAGACAGCACCTTCCAAACCTACGACCATTACCATCTTGAAGGACAAGGGCAGCAGATACATGGGAACACTACCACCTGGAAGTTCCCATCCAAGCCACACACCATCCTCCTGCCCATCAGGCAGTTAAGTGGTCAGCAGTGGGCTTCCTTCCAGGCTGAGGACCCCAGAAGATGACTCCCAGCCCACCATGAACCTCTGCCCAATCAGAGGCCACCAGCTCTTGCACTCAGTAGCGCCACGGAGGAGGCCGTGGCTGCTGCCGGAACATTACCCCGTGGAGTGATCCAGGAAAAAGGGAAGTGCTGTTGTGGGGGGTGGTGGTGGGGGTCTCATGGGGTGAGGGTCATGGGGAGATAGAGTCCATGAGGGTTGGCAGCAAGAGCAGCGAGGTGGCTGTCACCAGCCACCACCACCCCCCCACCCCCCACATGTCCATGCCCTCGATCATGCACAGATTAGTGCAAATTGAGGGACACCCCGTGGCTGACATGCAGCTCACACAGTTTAACCAATCGTGCAGGCCGCGTATTGGCAGGCCAGCCTGGAGCTGGGAAGATTGCAGCGGAGGCTGGAAAAGGCCCTTAAGTGGTCATTAATTGGCCATTTAAGGAACTCAAGTGGAGGCGGGGCGGGAAGATTGACTATGGGCCTTCCCGCCCAGGACCTACTTCCAGTGGAAGTGGGGAAGGCATTGGGTATTGGTTTCAATGCCAACCAGCCAAACTCTCTGGCCTGCCTGCCTCCTTCCTTGCCTCCTGTGGGGGCAGAAGATTCCGGCCAACATCTTCAAGTGAGCCCAATATCTGATCTTACAGTGTACAGCATCTGGTTGCTGTTAAAGACTTGAGGCTATAAAATGACATAGAGACGATTATCTGGGAGGTAATGTAACAATTCACAAAAATAATCCCTTTCCTCTGCCAACTCATTCTGGACTGGATTGATTACATCTGTAGTCTTGTTGCTTGATTAGGGAAACTTTTAACTTTGGGCAGCTCTGTTGCAGTCTAACATGTTCCACATATCTGCATATTGGATATAAATATACTTTACCACTACTGTGGTACAACATTGGCGGTATGATGTCAAGCCATTCCACATGAATAGGCAGCAATGGGCTCAATTATGAAAAGCCAACTGCAAGCTATTTACAATTGCGGCTAAACCCGTAAGTCATTCAATACTACATTGCGTTTCTGTTTGTATGTACCCAAAGATTATTGTTACTACAGTGTTAAACTTTTGTAAATAAATCTTGCTTATTCCGGCATTTCACTATGGCAGGAGCTCGCTGATTGAGTTTTGTTGCCAATTTGAGGTAAATTGTGAACCCTAGACTGCATATCTGGTAAGTAACTAGCAGAACTGGAATTGCTTCCTGAACTGAGCAAGGTGCTAAATAAATGCAATTCTTTCTTTTCTTTCTTCTTCCTTTCTTACTGCCTTCTGAGGTTAAATAAGATCATGCAATGGACGTAATAGAACCGATGGCCAAATCAGCTCATAATGACAAGAGTTTTGTTCAACCATTGGAGTCACCAAATGATATAGATGTCAGGCAGGTAAAGGCACACTCCAGTTTGCATTGACAGGGGGCCCACCTATGAGAACAGACTGAAGCACTGCCCCTGAGAAAAATACCTGAAGTAAAGCTAACTAACATAGGGTTCTTACGGACGACAAGAGTGTGAAATCAGCCTGTATACTGGCAGAAAAATCTCAGCGCCAAAATTTAAAATTAAGACTTAGAATTCTTACCTGGGGTCTTCCACCTTCCAAAATCGATGGGCGGAGGGTTTCATAACCATCATTGTGGGTTGGACTGGAAACCAGGCTTTAGAGATAAAAGGATTTTGAGCTAGGCCTCTGAATCACACTGTTGCCCTTATGCTTTCGATTGGTGAGAGTGTCCAGCAGCACAATAGAAACTATTACTGATGTCAGACACCTTCTTCCCATCCAGTCCATTTGTGCGGCAGTAGTCACCAAGCAATCTGCTTGTCACTTTATTTAAGAAAACAGCGAAGCATGCAGTATTAAAGTCAGAGTTAGACTAATCTGTCACACCTACGCAGAATTGTTAAACTAAAAATGGTGAGCCGAGAGTCTTCATATCTTACGCAAATCAGTGAGTCATTATGTAACTACAGCATACCAATTTGCATGATACAAATTTGTTAATAACTTTTCCCTTTTCAAAAAATAAACCATACGGGTCCTACATTAGCCTTTCTCGCTGCTGTCCAACATTGGAGAAGCTGGGTTCTTTTACTTTGGAAAAAAAATTACGGTAGCATTTCTGGATTTAACTAAGGGTTAATCCCTGTTAAATATACAGGGCTTCGTGCCAGATCAATTCTTTCTTTGATTCTGAACAAATGCAGTAATATCATGCATACTGTGAGGTAACTGGGCTGGGCCCAGAGGAGCCTCCAGGAGCCTGGTGCCATGCTTTCCTCCCGGCTCGACTGAGAACCCCCATGCAGTTGTAATTATCTTTCTCATCCAACCTTTGAAACCATCGAGTTTAAAGAGCATCTCAGGGGACCAGGCACAAGGTGGATTTCTCCTCTTTTTGCAAATTGAAAACAAAATCGCTGTTCGGAAAGGAGAATAACTTCATTCTCGGATAAGATGCCAAAACAGCATTCAGAGTATTCTCATTACCACCCCCTCTGTCATGCACTATTATTCCTTTATCGTTGAATCAACCCCTGCTCTCCACCCTGTCTCAGACCTTTCCCTTTTGTGCTTTGCTCCCCCTAACACCACCCACATCTTTCCTCTGCCTCCGTACTTGCTTACATGCTGTTAAACCTTTAACTTATTTTAATTCCGATGAAACATCATTGAAATGTTAACTCCATTTCTCTTTTCACAGATGCTGCCTGATCTGCTGAGTATTTACAGCATTTTCTGTTTTCATTGCTGAGGAGATTTGTATTAGGTTAAATATGCATAAGTGGCCATTTTCGATCTGTGTTAAGTCCTGTCATGACAATTTTTTGTTCTGTGCTGTTTATGATATTGCTGACTCATCAGGCCAGAATTTTAACATTAGACCTGCTTGTAACAGGGGAGGCCGACAATGGATAGGGAACTTGAAAGTTGCTGGGGGGCTTCGCTATGGCTTTTCACCTCAGCTGTGACATCAGCATCCTGCTTCTGGGCTTCCTGACCTATCAGAGCACGTGGACGTGATGATGATTCACACCTAACATTAAAGACTCTTTATTTAAAAGGACCCTGGTGTCATGTTATTATAATGATATATTTCCTTGGGCTTATTTTCTGTCTAAGACACAAGGCACCAATCGCTCATAAGGGATTGGGTAAACACATTGTGGGTTCAATTATTAAGGTTAGACACGTGAGACCAGTTACACATAGGTATTAAGGTGTGTGTGTGCGTTCTGCTCAAAGCAAAAGTGAAACTAAGACTGGATCACATGACACACTTCCCTTCTAGTGATGTCATGCTGATATCCCTTAAGGCATATTACAACATGCTCCTTTCTTTTTAAAGATATTTTCACTTCTTCCAAAGACGTATAACTATTTACAATACATGTTTATGTTTAGTTACCATTACACAGGTGCATAGAACTGATCAATCTATGTGTCTAAATCTTAAAGGTAATCTACTGGTACACCCAGATCTTGTGATGCTAACTCTTTGGGGGTTTCTTTAATTCCTCACCATGATCTGTGGGATTGTCATTCTTGGACATTGTCCTTGGTTGCACTTGGGATCTTGTCCTAGATGCAATAGGACTGAGGAACGGATCTGATTTGCCCTCTGTTATGCTCCACTGTTGTGCCTTTGTGTGTAGTGACTTCATAGGACCTTGGTTCTGAACAAATCTTTGTCACCTCAGCTGGTCGCCACACACCTTCTGTGGGATCCTGGATGCAAACTTGTCCCAACTGTAAACTTGGCAGTCCTGTACCTACATTTTTATCATGCATGTTGATCATCTTCTCTTGTAGTTTTAATAAATTGCTCTCTAGTTTCTGAGAGAGTAGAATGGGTAAGAGTAGGTAATTTGGTACACACTGGTCTGCCAAACATGAGCTCTGCCAGTGATGGAATAGTTTTACTTAAAGGTGTTGCTTTCAGATGTAGCATTGCAACATGTAGACTTTGCTTGGCTTGTCTGCATTTGCAAATTATGGATTTCATTGTGCGATTCATTCGTTCAGCTAGGCCATTTTTAAAATCCATTTATGGGATGTGGGCATTGCTGGCTCAGCCAGCATTTATTGTCCATCGCTAATTGCCCTTGAGAAGGTGGTGGTGAGCTGCCTTCTTGAACTGCTGCAGTCCATGTGGTGTAGGTGCACCCACAGTGCTGTTAAGGAGAGAGTTCCAGGATTTTGACCCAGCAACAGTGAAGGAACAGCGATATATTTCCAAGTCAGGATGGTTAGTGGCTTGGAGGGGAACTTGCAGGTAGTGGTGTTCCCATGTATCTGATGCCCTTGTCCTTCTAGATGGTAACGGTTTGGAAGGTGGTGTCTAAGGAACCTTGGTGATCTATGGTAATAAGGAGAAGAAGTAGTGTGATTGATATTCCACTTCTCACACATATCCTGAAATGATTCACCAATAAATTGCAGAGCATTATCCATAATGATCTCTCTAGGCATGCCAAACAAACTAAAATAGTATTTAAAAGGTGCATGACAGTTGTGCTTCATGTATTATACAATTGTCAAATAATGGGGTACTTGGTAAAGTACTCGATGATGACGAAGTCAGTGCCAAGCACATGAAAGAGGTCGGATGCGACTTTGGACCAAGGATAGGTAGGGACTTCACGTGTAATCAATGGTGTTTCGTGCTGACAGCCTGTGTAGACCTTCATTCCCAATTGCTAAGCAAGTTTTTATGGTCTGCTTGTTTGGTTCAAGCACACCTGAATCAAGAAACTAGTAGGCTGTTAAAACATTTTCAATTCGGGCAGGAGGTCAGCTGCATCTCAATTCAAACTGGGGAATTGTGTGGACATTCTGACAATATCCCTTTGACCTTCCTTCTTCTGTCACACCTGGGATGAGTGTCGCTGTAGTTGCTTTCACCCACTTTTCCGAAGCTCTGCCCATGAAGATGAGCAGTGGCAGGAATGCACCATGGACTAATGGCGTCTTTGCTTTTAATTCAGTTTATTGTTAAGCAACTCCCACAACCACCCATTATAATCGCAACCTTCTCTGAGCCGATTTTTATGAGTTTTTCTTTTGCATTTTATTTATTTGACTTTCCCCTGCTCGCTATCAATCCAGCCTACTGGTCACTCACCTTCCCCGACTGAGCTAATCTGGTGCTGGTCCTCTCGACGCGCTGTCCCACTCACAGAACAGACAGGCTAAGTACTGCAGTCTCACCACGAAGGATCCATCTGCTCACCAGCTCTTTACTTGAGCACTAGATCAGTGCTTTGTTCCCAGAGCTTTTCTTCATAGTTGTGACACTGCATTTTCAACACTCTCGAATGCTGAGACTTTGTTGCAGTCTGACCAAAATGTCAAAGGTCTTCTCATGCCATGTAGCACAATCTAAGGCTGTTCACCATGTTGTACCTGCACTTAATCTTGCTGCCACTGTCTGACCACTGCTGATCACCATGTTGTATTATTATAATGATATAATAACTTCTTACTGTACAAGACACAAGGCACCAATCACTCATAAGAGATTAGGGAAAACATTGCGGTTTGCTTATTAAGACTAGCACATGAGAATAGTTATACATAGGCATAAAGTTTGAAGACATCAGAGTTGTGTGTGTGCTCTGCTGAAAGCAAAAGTAAAACTAAGGCTCTGCCACTTGTTATATTTACCTTTAAGTGATGTCATGCTGATTCCTTAAAGGCATATTACAGCACCATGAGGTTCAGAATGCATCCATTAGAGAACTGTGAGAAAAGAGACAGCAAGCACAATGATGGAGGCTCAATGTGGGAAGCCTGACCCCTCACCCTCTCACCCACTCCACCCCCCCAGTTATGAGGCATCCCATAATGTGGACTGTAAAAATCCACAGAGAAACATTGCTCCCTGCAGATATTTGCCAGACTCTGAAGCCATGCAGTTGTGGCTGGCTAAAAGTGGCTGTGGAGATACCTCACAGTTGGATACTGTACTGAAAGAAGTTCATTGACCTCATCAGGACACAGAAGATAAGTGGACTCCCAAATTCAAGTGCATACCTCAAACTCTAAATTCCCCAGCATTCATCCGCACAGCACTCCTCAGACCAACAAATCTTGCAGCTCCACCCATTCCTGTCTTGAGGCACCTCCTCACATCCCCCTTTGAACAGCCACTACTGACACTCATCCTCATTTTATTGCCATCCTACACCCATCCCTCACAGCCACCCTCCACAAATGTCCTTACATCCTCTGAAACCATTTCATTTCTCAGCTCACAACTCTTTATATCCTTGGAGGAGACGAGAGTGCAGATCACCCAGGAGTGGCAGAGCACCCAGGAGTGGCACTCCAGTCATTGCAACCCTGGCCCCTGTCGAAGAGGAAGCTATGGAGATCAACTGGGTGGCCGAGCGCCTGGACATTGACAACAGAGAGATGGCGGTCTCCCAGATACCTGGTGGCAGAATTACATATCTCACTGCCACATGCCACATAACAATCACTCACTTTGAATTGATGTAACCACTAATTGAAATATGATCATCTGAGCAATGTTGACTTTGAACTTTTTCCTCTTGTCAGTCTTAATTCACATCTTTCATCTCTCGCAGGCTTCAAGTGTGATGTATGAGCTGGTGTAGGATGAGGCCAGAGGTGGTTGTGCATTCTGAGGAAGTAACATCACACGAGTCATGCACACTCTCCACCAGCTCAGTGCACTCACCTCAGTTCAGCCTCCAGGGCAGGCAGCAACATTATCACATGGTGAACCTCACATCACAAGTGATCAGGAGCAGGGGCTGGAATCAGGGAGATTGGAGAATCTCCGTAGGAGTGCACAGGATACTCCAAGCTCTGCTCAGCTGGATGCAAATACTGAACCGCGGGGATCATCTACCGGGGGGATAATTCAGCAGAGAATGTGTGAGGTTCTGTCAGCATTTCCAAAGGCAGTGTGCACGATTGCAAAGAGTTTGGAGGAGACCGTCTTTAACAAGAGAGTCATGATATCTTAGCCCAATGCACTGATGTCCGCCTCCAGAACGGCCACTTAGTTGGAGCATCAGACATGGCAGGCAACTGAGTGCATACTGACCCTCCCCAATGGCTTGTTCACTCAGTCAGCCAGTTTATATAGGATGGAGGAACGCCTTGCCTTGGCAGTTCAGTGACCTACTTAAGAGCAGCAAAGTGTTCCCCAGCTCTGGAATAACAGGAGAATGCCCATGGGACATGGGTCAAAATCCTGGAACTCCCTCCCTAACAGCACTGTGGGTGTACTTACACCACAGGGACTGCAGTGGTTCAAGAAGGCAGCTCACCACCACCTCAAGAGCAATTAGGGATAGGCAATAAATTCTGGCCTAGCCAGCAATGCCCACATCCCGTAAATGAATATAAAAAAAATCATGGAGGAAGGTAACGTGGAAGTTGAGGCTCTCCTCAAAATGCTCCCAGTCCTCACCCCTTCCCCCCTCCTCAGCCAGAGCCCCTCATGCTGCTTCCTGTTCAGATGATGGAATCTGTCCTTGCACAGGAGGGGAAGCCTTTGGTGGGGCCCTCAAGGGTCCCAAAACTCTGGGCTCATCTATCAAGAGCATCTCAAAAATCAGAGCATGGGAATAAGCATCCTGCCTCCAGCTCTGATGATGCCACAGGGGTAGCACAATGTAAAAGTAATAGGAAAAGGACTTTGTTACTTCACAAGAGGAATCACCAGGGTGTTTACAAGTAGAAACACGGAGAAAAAAATTTACAGGCTAGAAGGCGGCCATTTAGCCATTATGTTTGTGCTGGCTTAATTGCCACTTAAAGGCCTCATTCTGCCTCCGCTGTGATTTTTCAGCCTGCGAGGGAAGGTGGAAGAAAGGCAACAAGTCCGACAGCTTTGACAGCGTGGGCTACTGTTGGGAAGAAAGTGGAGTGCTACCTGCTTTGGACGGTACCCTGTACCCATCGGGGGCGCATCCCCTAAGATGGTGCTGCCTCTTTGTGCCTTCCTTCTGATCCCAAAGACCCAACACCCCCACCCACCCCACCCAATCATTGCCCACCCAAAATGCCCGGACTTTGTCCGGGAGACATCTTCTTCCCTTCTGGAGGTATCTTGTCGTCCAAGCAATGACGACTACTGTCTTCTGGCATTACTTGGACTACAGAGCAGCCAGCCAATCAGAATGTATTGTCGCTGTGGGTCAGCTGGGTATAAGCTGAGGTGCCAATGGGCTTTTAGCTGAGTGGGTGGTGGGTAATCGGTCCCAGCCAAATTCACCTCAGTGAGTTCCAGAACCCCACCATCCTCTGGGTGAAAAAAATACTTCTCAACCCCTCTAATCCTTTCACAATTACTTTAAATCTATGTTCCCTGCTTATTGACCTCCCTGCTAATGGAAATAGGTCCTTACTATCGACTCTATTTGGGCCCCTCATAATTTTACACACCTCAATTAAATTTCATTTCAACCTCCTCTGTTCCAAAGAAAGCAACCTCAGTGTATCCAGTCTTTCCTCAGAACTAGAATGCTCCATTCCTGGCAACATCTTGTAAATCTCCTCTGTGCCCTCACTAGTATGATCATCTCCTTCCTGTAATGCAGTGATCATGGTGTGTGCAGTGCTCTAGCTGTGGTCTATCTAATGTTCTATTCACTTCTAGCATAACCTCCCTGCTCTTATGCTCTATGCCTTAGCCAATAAAGGAAAGAAGGCCAAATGCCTTATTAACCACCCTACTTGCCTGTCCTGCTACCTTCAGACATATGTGGACATGTTCTCCAGGGTCCCTCTGTTCCTCTACACTTCTCAATATTCTACCATTAATTGTGTATTCCTTTGTCTTATTTGTCCTCCCGAAATGTATTAACTCACGTTTCTCCAGACTGAATTCCATTTGCTACTTCTCTGCCTACCTGACCAGTCCAGTGTCATCTTCCTGTAGCCTATGGATTTCTTCCTCACAGTCAACCACTTGGCCAATTTTTGTATCATCTGCAAACTTCTGAATCATGCCCCCTTACATTTAAATCTGAATCACTGATACATACCATGAACTGTGGGGGACACAGCACTAAGCCCTGCAGAATTCCACTGGAAACAAAGTTACAGTCACAAATACACCTATTGATCATTACCCTTTGCTTCTTGCCACTGAGCCAATTTTGGGTCCAATTTGCCACTTTTACTTGGATCCCATGAGTTTTTAATTTTCAGGCCAGTCTGCCATTAGGGACTTTGACAAAAGCCTTGCCAGAACCCACATAAACTACACAAAACGTTCTACCCCCATTGACCTTTCTCATTAACTCCTTCCACTGTCACTGTGTCAATTTTATTGTAAATGTTAACAAACCACAATCTTAATTTCAACTCTCCGTTGTCCAGTCAACACCAGGATGCTGATGGTGGGGGATTCAATTAATTATAATGTCATTGAATGTTAAGGGGGGGATGCTTAGATTCTCTCTTGTTGGAGGCAGCCATGGCCTGGCACTTGTGTGGCGTGAATGTTACTTGCCACATTTTTGTCCAAGCCTGAATGTTGTATATATTAAGGATATTTTTAAAGGTGTTGTTCTGCCCAATTGCGCTGGGTGCTGACATATCTTGTTTTCAGCAATATGCAAATGCTTTTGCCTAGAAAGTCAGAGGAAAAGAAGCACTTCTCAAAATGGGAGTAATTTTGGGCGCAATTTACTCTAGCCCCAGCAATTTGATAATGATTTCAGAAGCACTTTCAATTTGAGAACCATTGTCAATTCTTTTCTGTGTATAGTGATTTCAGAACAAAAGCAGCCTGTAGTATGTTAGTTGTTTAGTCAGCCTCTTGTTGAGCTGTACGTGTCATAGTAAGGGACGGGTACTTTCAATGTGCAGATCCCTACCAATGGCCAAGTTACTAACAATGTCTAGTTATTCAGGAAGATACCAGGTACCTTGGTGTTGACAAACTCTATTGGTTAGGGAGAGAGGGTCAAATAGGTGTCTCGATCAAAGGGCCAGCAGAGGCACAATGAGCCGTATGTCTTCTTTCAGTGTGATATCATTCTATGAGGTATCAGGAAAACTCCAAGGGGAAAACCTCTGTCGTGGTCAGAAAGAATTCATGATTTGACGTTAAGTAAGGTGGATCTGAGGTAGGCCACCGTATGCCCCTTCTTTAGTTGGTAGCAAGTGAAGCATCGCATTCAGAGTTCTGTCTGTTTACCTGCAGTGGAATAAACCCACTTATGCATCAAACCAAACAATTGTGTCAACTCAGCCCACTTTCCAGAAATGCTGAAGGAGTACAGGGTCTAGCGCGCAAGCAGGGTTCATTGTTGCTCCCCCAGGTTCCGCTAATATCCCCACTCCAATACATCTTCTAGTGTAAGTTCCCAGTAGGAAGCAGATCATTTAAATGAACAGCTGAACTTGTGTAGAAAGCTGCAACAGACTGGAATTTGTAACAGTCATTTATAGAGGGTGTGCTATGCAGTTTATAGTCACTGTACTGAATGGGCTGTAGCAGTTACTGAGTGGAATAGTTGTACACAGTCTATTTTTCAGGTTATGGAAGTTTATATGGTTTTTCTATTGTGTATTTTACAGCTGCTCTATTCAGTAGGTGTAATGACTAGGTTATAATAAATGTGCTGTGCACATTATAATGGTTGTATTACGCAGTTTATAGTAGTTGTAATGCAGTTCATAGTAGTTTATACTGGTTCACCTTAAATATTTGTATTGTGTATTTTATTGCAGTTGTATTGTGCACTTTATAGTAGCTGTGTTAAACAATTTATAGGGGTTGTGCCGTGAAGTTTATAGTGGTACTGCTCAGTTTATAGTAGTTGCAATGTGCAGTAGGGAGTTGAGATGTTTATAGAAGCTGGACAGAATAATTTCTCGTGGTTATTTTGTACAGTTTATCATAATTGTGCTGTGCATTTTGAGTGGCTCCATTGAGGAGTTCATGGGAGATGTACTGTGTAATTTTTTAGTAATTGTATTAAATAGTTTATAGTGATTGTACCGAGTAGATTTTAATAGTTAAGACCAGTTCACAGTAAATCTCTAGTGGTTGTACTGTGTGGTTTATTGTGCTTGCATTGTGCTGTGCAGTGTAATGGGGCATTGAATATTTGACAGTGGATGTACTGCATTGTTGCACTGAATACTGTATTGAACTCTAGTAATTGTTTGATGCAATCAATAGTGGTGAGATTGTGCTATTTCAAATAGTTGACTTGAGTAGTTTCTGGTCATGAAGTTTACAGTAGTTTATAATAACTAGATTAAGTAGTTTATTATGGTTGCTCTGATGAGTTTTGTCGTAACTATGCTGCATAGTTTTATAGTATCTCACAGTGCAGTTTACAGTTATTTTACTGAGTAGGAACAGAAAATGCTGGAAATAATCTGCAGGTCAGACAGTATGTGTGGAGAGAGAAACCGAGTTAATATTTCAGGGTGATGATCTTTCCTCAATTTTACTGATTATTTTTTAATGGTAGTCTTTGAATGTTTATAGCTGTTAAACTCTGCAGATTATGCCAATTGTAGTATGTACATTATATTGGTTGAACTGAGAAGCTTTGAGTAGTTATAAAGAGTAGTTCACAGTAGATGTACTGAGTGGGTTGTAGTAATTTTACAGTGTTGCATTATAGCGGTGGTACTGTGCAATTTACAATGGTTTAACTGTGTAAATTTTAGTGGTCACACTGTGCATGTTGTAGGAGTATTGGGCAGCTAATAATAGTGGTATTTTTCAGTTTATAGTTTTTTTGTGCATGGTATAGCGGTTGCACTGAATAGTTTATAGAAGTTGTCCTGTGTAATTTAGAGTGTTTTTACTATCAATTTTATAGTTGTTGTACAGCATAGCTTAAGTATTGATTAATTTATTGTAGTCATCCTGAATTGTATAAAGTGGTTTTACTGTGCAGTTTATAGTTGTATTTAGTAGTTTATGAATGCTATATTATGCAGTTATAGTGGTTGTAGAGACAAGTTTATATTAATTGTCCGGAGTAGTTCACAGTGAGTGTAAGGAATACTTTCAGTGATTCCTACTGGTAGGTCCGCTCTCTAGTTCATAGCAGATGTACCGTAGTTTATCTTGGTAGAGTTGAGTAGGTTATAGTGATTATACTACTAGCTTACAATGTTTGTATGGGTAGTTTATTGTTGTTGTACTGAATAGTTACACATATCTGCACTGTGAAGTAATGGCTATAAAATTTGAAAGTGGGCAGAGAGAGGCCTCAGTTGATCCGTCTTGTTCTGGGGCGTACTGTTGCAATCTTATTTAGAGGAGGGAGCACCCTTTTAAACAGTGGCTTCCAAGGAGAGCTCTTGAGCGGCAGTAGAAGGAACAGGTCTTATCCAACACCCAAGCCAGTGCATTCCTCATATGGAAACTCTTGCTGTAAATGTTTATCAACCTTACCAATTCTGGCAAAGTCAGAAATAGAGAGTTACACCATCCAAAATTGCACCACACAAAACATCCCAGCCACAATGAACTCCTTTGAAAGCTTTGAAGTTTCAGTCAGTCTGCTTTCCCAGCTTCTCTGTCAGACCTAACAACCATGGATGCTACTTACACAGTGACGCCAATGGGAATGAGCAGCCTGATGAGATGGAAAATGGGACACATAAATTCAACACTTCGTGATGCTGTCATTTTGTGTGTGCCTCCCAAAAACCAGGAAATCGGAAAGACGGCAGAAAATGTACAAGGGCTCAAGTGGCTTGGAGGTCCAGTGTGATGCACCTCTGTTCCATTGCCCATAAGAACAAACCCGTAACACTTGGGAAATGGCTCGTACTGGTCGGAACTGGAGTTCCATTTTAAGGTGTACAAGACCAGTTCAAACCAGTACCAGTCATTTCCCAAGTTCTACTGGTGTTTCCTTCTGGGTAGCCACTGTTCACAATCAACTAATAACACAAAATTGCATGGAGGTCTGTGCAAATGCAAAGCTGTTGTCTTGGAACTCCAAAAAGACTGTGCCACAGTGTGTTAGGATATGGATCTAGTTCCCAATTCACTACAGGGAGAGTTACTGAGCTCAACCACACAGCACTGGGGGATGTGCATGTTAAGAATAATCACACTGCCCCTTGTCCCTATCTATAGAATTAGGATATGCACCTCTCAGCACATCATAGTTTCTGAACAGGTGACTTGTCCACATTGCATTCATAGACAATTTGTGCAAGGGGGGGATGCATGGAATAATAAACACTTTTACTTTCAAAGAAACACAAATAGAATAAAGAAAGGGTTGAATTCCTATAGAAGCATTAAGAATCTTTGGAAATCCCAAATCACTTGACAGCCAATTCAGTATTTTTGAAATTTAGGGCAGAATATTGTCGAGGTGTCAGGGGTCTCGCTTGCTGGCTGGAGAGCCAGTGAGAGACTCACTCTGCCTCTTTTCGGGGAGGCCCGCTGAACTACAAGCCAAACAGGAGGTGGCCAGGCCAGCAGCGAGTCTCCCCCTGGAATCAAGACCCCAGCGGTGAAAGTTTCACCTCCTGACAGCTGTTGGCCAATCAGAGGCCAGTAGCTCCTGTGCTCACCAGTGCCGCTGGGGAGGTGGTGGCTGCTGATGGAAGGACGGGCACTGGTGTCACTGGATTGCAGAGCGAACAGACCACAGGCAAGTAATGTGAGGAAGGGGGCTGTTTTGCGGGCTGGGGGGAGTCAAGGGTAAGGGAGTTTAGGGGGTCAGCAGCAAAGGCAAGGGGAGTGGCTGTTAGTGGGTAACCCCCCGCCTTCCCAATGTTCAGTCCCTCGATCAGGCACTGAGTGCCTTTGATCGATCACCACCGCCCCCCTGCTCCCCAACCCCTGGGAGGTGACAAGTTGGCCACACAGTTTTACCTGCCGCGACCGCCTCATGGCAACAGGCCCACCCACCAATGGGTGAATACCAGTGGCAGTGGATGAGGCCCTTAAGTGGGCATTAATTGGCCTCAACAGGTGGTGGGGAGCGAAGGTTGACCATAGACGGAGGTCCTGGCTGAGACAGGAAGATGTTGGGGTTCTGGTACGCCAGCATCCTGCCGAAGTCAATGCCCTTCCCACCTCCAAGCTCATGACCAGCGAGAGCGCAAGATTCCGCCCACAGTTTTTGCTGTACGATAGAAAATGCAGCAACCAATTTGCACACAGCAAGCTCCCACAAATAGCAATGTGATAACGAGCAGATAATCTGTTTTAATAATGTTGGTTTTAAGATAAGTGGAGTTGCAAGATATTTTTTCAGTCCTATTTGCCTTTGTGCAAATGTACCTTTCATAAAGTTTGGCTGATATTAGCAAGTCAGGTATATTCTCATGGCTCGTGTGTAAAATGTGTTCTGCCTGAAACAAGAGGAGTTGTTACAGCCTCGCTTGTCAATTCCATTTCTGCTCGGTAACAATACGATGTCCTGCTGTGGCTTTTGACGTGATTTCTGAAGCAACCCTTTCAATAAAGTCCCTTTGTACTGTCAGAAATGTGAATTGTGTGAAGCTTGTTTTCTGGCAAAGCCCAGCCTGGTCCAGTGCAGTTAGGAGTGAAGCTGATCAAGCCATAACTTTAGATTACAATTTCACTCGTTGCAATCATGCAATATCACGTTTCCACTTTATCACAAAATATAATAATCAGAACCAGTCACTCTGGTTATGTCAACCACAATTTCCAGGTCTCTTACAACCATGAAAGCTTCCTCCTTCTACTCGATAGCATACATTTTCCTAATTCTTACCCATAGTGAGGTACTGTGCACTGAAGTATACCGAGAAGAAAATACTGGCGATACACTAATGAAGTATTATAACTGTAATAATAATGGTGCCAGCCATGGCTCAGTGGTAGCACCTTCTCCTCTGATCTGAAGATTGTGGGTTCAAAGTCCCATGCCAGTGCAGGACTGAGGGAATGCTACACTGTCACAGTGTCTTTCAGATGAGACGTTAAATTGTGGCCCCGTCTGCAGTCTCATAGAAGAAGACTGGGAAGCCCTCCTCGGAGTCTTGGCCAATAATTATCCCTCTACCCAACATATCCAAAGCAGGTCTTTTGGCCATTTATCGCATTTCTGCGTGTGGGAGCTTGCCATCCACAAAAAGACTGTTGCATTTACTACAGTGCACTAGTGTCTACAGTTCCAAACTATTTCATTGGTTGTAAGCGTTTTGGGATGCTCACTCAGCCTCATATTCTTTTTAAATATCTCTGATTTAATTTTCAAGTCACATGAAACCCAGTCCAAAGGTTCTTTCTACTTTCTGATGCAAGTGTAAGCCTGAATTTCCCAGTGTATGCTTTTATTTTTAAATATTGACAACTTATATTTAAATATCACCTTAAATGTAGTACACTGTTCCAAAGCACTTCATAGGAGTGCAATAAAGCAATGTTAGACGCTGAGCTACATAAGGCGATATTGGGACAGATGGCCAAAACTTGATCAAAGAAGTAGGCTTTACGGAGTGTTCTAAAGGAAGAACGAGAGATAGAGAGGTGGAGAGGTGTAGGGGTGGAAATCCAGAGCTCAGGCAGCTGAAGCAAGGCCACCAATGGTGGACCAATTATAATTGCGGATGCTTATGAGGCCAGAAGTAGACAGGTGCAGATATCTCAGAGGGTTGTGGGACTGGAGGAAATCACAGAGTCAGGGAGGGACTAGACCATGGAGTGTTTTGAAACATGCATGAGAATTTTAAAATCAAGGCATTTGCTTGACTGGGAGCCAATGTAGGTCAGTGAGCATAGGGGTGATAGGGGAATGGGACTTGATGCAACTATGGACATGGGTAGCAGAGTTTGAAATAGCAAAGTTACTTTAAATACGGATCACATCAAGATATAGGACCATAGAAAAGGTATGGTGCAAAAGAGGCCATTCGGCCCATTGCGTCTTCTCTGGCCAAAAAAAAAGAAAAAAAAAAGAAGCTAGCCTCTCATTTTTAATCCCACGTTCCAGCACTTGGTCCATAGCCTTGCAGGTTACAGCACTTCAGCTGCATATCCAGGTTTCTTTTAAATGAGTTGAGCATTTCAACCTCAACCACCAATTTAGGCAGTGAATTCCAGACACCCACCACCCTCTGGGTGAAAGGTTTTTCCTCATGTCCCCTCTAATCCTTCTACCAATCACCTTAAATCTATGACCCCCTGGTAATTGACCCCTCAGCTAGGGGAAACAGGTCTTTCCTGTCTACCTTATCTAGGCCCCTCATTATTTTGTACACCTCAATTAGGTCACCCCTCAGCCTCCTCTGTTCCAAGGAAAGCAACCCTAGCCTATCCAATCTTTCCTCATAGATGCAATTTTCAAGGCCTGGCAACATATGATATTATGGAAGGCTAACAGGTAATGTCAAAATCTTTGAGTTGCAGTCACATCGGAGGGAGATACTCTGCAGGGTGGGGGAGGGATATGGAACCTACAATGTCAGATTTCATTGAAACAGTGAGCAATGAAGGGAAGATATTGTCTAGTTGCTATTGGATCATTTTAACCTGCAAGAAAGCACACAGATGTCGGTGCATACTGAGAGTTAAAACAACTGAGAAGTGCCAGCATATCAAAAGCCCAACATGATCTCTCCCAACTTCTGTTACTTCTATAACTTTTCACTCTGGCTTTAACTGCCAGAAACTAGCCACAGTCGACATGGCAGAAGCACTGCGGTGAATCACCGCTCTGGGAAGCCTGTAAATACTGAAGCAGGAAAGCTGCTTCCTTGCCTACGTGAAAGGCTGTTGTTCACACAATCTGTTCCCACACTGTGCTTTCACTGCTTTGGAGGCGATTTCAAAAACTTTGAGGGTCACTTTTGCTATCTTGGACCTTTTTGACTTTGATCTGTACTTCCCTGCTGTCAGCCTTCATGGTTGCTTGGGAGCAACTTATGCAGTTCGACCTTGTACCTCTGATGAGGAAAAAGAGCAGCAACAGCAACACCATCAGCAGCAGAAGCAACACCATCAGCAGCAGAAGCAACACCATCAGCAGCAGAAGCAACAGAAGGGGCAATACAGGCAATAACACCAGCTACCTTATCCTCAGATCCAAGGGACAAAGAGGATGGACGCAGAGCTCCAGCCCACAGCACAGAGTATATTGAGAGAGGATCAGCTTTCTGGACATGACTGAGCAACAGTGCCTGGGCAGGCTCAGGCCTTCTCAGCTGGTCATTACCGACATATGCAGCCTCCTGGAAGAAGAACCCCTTCCAAGTGGGCCAGGTGAGCACACATTGCCAGTGGTTGTCAAGGTCACCACACCTCTGAATTTCTTCACCTGCTCCTTTAAGGGACCAGCTGGAGACAGCTGCGACATTTCACAATCTGAACCACACAAGCCCATCTCCCAGGTGACGGATGCCATTTTTGCCAAGGTCCCCACTTACATCCACTTCTCAACTGATGAGGCCAGTGAGAACAAGAAGGCCCCCAAATTTACTGCAATTGCTGGATTCCCACAGGTACAGGCAGTGACAGGCAGCACGCATGTGCTAATGAAGTTGCCCTCAGATCACCCAAGAGTATTCGTCAATCAAAAGGGATCCCACTCAATTACTATTCATCTGCAACATGAGAAGGGCTACCCTCTAAGATATGGCTGATGACACCAGTGTGAAACCCTAAAACTAATGAACAGGATATAAATCAGAGCCACATGAACACAAGAGCAGTCAATGACCAAGTGATTGGATTGCTGAAGATATGATTCAGGAGCCTGGACAGATCTGGGGTCACCCTTCAGTATGCACCAGCAAGGCTGCCCCATATGATCATGGTCTGCCATGCCTTGCACATCATAGCATTGCAGAGAGTACTGGAGCTGCAAGAGGAGGAGGATGGTGTAGAGACTAAAAGCCCAGCGATTGCAGGTCTACTGGCATGCCACTACCTCACACTCATGACAATGCATGGAATCAGTCAGACATCATATGGAAGGTCAACCTCAGAAACTACTTTCACCTCAGTTCATGATCTAACATCTAAATATTGAGAATGTGTTGACAGAATTGGCAGTTTCAGGGGAACTGCGACATTGCACTTACAAGAGAATGCAAATCCGTCAATTGACCTAATTGAAGCAAAGACAAGACAAACTGAAGGTCAAACTAAACAAAATAGAGAGGGGCGGAATCATGAGAAGAGAACATGAGCAGGAAACATGAGCTTTAGTGTATGGAATCATGTGTTTTCATACCTGTCTATGTGGCAAAAGATTTGTGGTAGAGACTGAACATAAGCCACCGGAGATGATTTGGGAAGAAAAAACATTGACCAGTGCACAGCCAAGATTGGTGCAGCACAATTACTAGTGTCATGTAGAAGGTTGGATCGGTGAGAGTGTGCCTCGATCCACAATGTTTAAATGCAGTTTTGAAATGTTGTCCTTACAAAATACCCACATTAGAAGAGTTAAATCCGAGATTTGCAGGTGCAAAATTTTTCTCGAAGTTTGATGTTATGCATGGTTACTGGTCGGTACATCTCACGCAGAAATCCTAAGAGTTTAATACATTTCATACCCCATTCGGATGATACCGTTTTCAATGATTTCCTTTTGAGCTATCTGTTAGCCAGGATCTTTTTTCAAGCTCACATGGGCTCCATCACATGCATCATGCCAGGATGCATCTGTATCGCTGATGACATTGCCATTGTGGGAAGAACAAAGCAAGAACATGAACACAACCTGCACTTATTGATGCAAGCGGCATGAGTGAAGGATTGGTGATTAGCAGCCTGAAACGTGCCATCAATGTGCAGCAGATCAATTTCTTCAGTTCTCTAGATTCCAGTGCTGCCATATGACCCAGTCCAAGAAAAATACAGGTTATTAAAGCCAAGCCAACCCTTCAAGATGAGGATGATCTTTGACTGTGTCTAGGTCTCTTCAATTTTTGTCTCCATACATTCCCGACTTCTTTCAAAAATCTGCAGTGCTCAGGGAATTGTTGAGAAGGGATGTACCTTTCCTGTGGCACGTAGACCACTGATACCTCTTCAAAGCACTGAAACAGTCACTATCAGAAAGCATCGACAATGCAATTTTACGATCTTAGGGAAACAACACTACTGGAGATAACAAAAACAGAATTACCTGGAAAAACTCAGCAGGTCTGGCAGCATCGGTGGAGAAGAAAAGAGTTGACGTTTCGAGTCCAACATGACCCTTCAACAGAACAGGGAATATGCACACTTCAAAAATGTAAACTGAATGCATTTGCTTCAAAATCTTTGTCTGCAATGCAATCCAACTACTCCGACATCAAGTGGAAAATACTAACTTTGCTGTTGGAATCATGCGTTTGCATACCGGTCTATTTAGCAAAATGTTTGTTCTGGAGACCGACGACTATTTACTGGAATTGCTTTGGCAAAAATCATTGACCACTGCACCGCCACGATGGCAAAACCTCTTGATGCAGTTTCAAGATGAATGACTGTGAGTTTAGGTACAAGCCAGGTACCTTGATGTTCACATCAGATATATGAGCAGTGCAATCTCTATACACCACACGATGCAACCTCTATAAACCACACAGAGCAACCTCTGTAAGCCACACAGTGCAACCTCTATAAATTAAACAGATTAATCTCGATAAACCACACAGTGCAACCTGTATAAACTATACACTTCAACCTCTATCAATCACACAGTGCAACCTCTATAAACCAGACAGTGCAACCTCTATAAACCACACAGTGCAAGGTCTATAAAGCATACAGTGCAACCTCTGTAGGCCACACAGTGCAACCTCTATAAATTAAACAGATTAATCTCGATAAACCACACAGTGCAACCTGTATAAACTATACACTTCAACCTCTATCAATCACACAGTGCAACCTCTATAAACCAGACAGTGCAACCTCTATAAACCACACAGTGCAAGGTCTATAAAGCATACAGTGCAACCTCTGTAGGCCACACAGTGCAACCTCTATAAATTAAACAGATTAATCTCGATAAACCACACAGTGCAACCTGTATAAACTATACACTTCAACCTCTATCAATCAAACAGTGCAACCTCTATAAACCACACAGTGCAAGGTCTATGAACCACACAGTGCAACCTCTGTAGGCCACACAGTGCAACCTCTGTAAAACACACAGTGCAACCTGCATAAACCACACAGTGCAACTTCTGTAAAACACACAGTGCAACCTGCATAACCCACACAGTGCAACCTCTACAAAACACACAGTGCAACCTGTATAAACCACACAGTGCAACCTCTATAAACCACACAGTGCACCCTGTATAAACCACACAGTGCAACCTGAATAAACCACACAGTGCACCCTGTATAAACCACACAGTGCAACCTCTGTAAAACACACAGTGCAACCTCTATAAACCACACAGTGCAACCTGAATAAACCACACAGTGCACCCTGTATAAACCACACAGTGCAACCTCTACAAAACACACAGTGCAACCTGTATAAACCACACAGTGCAGCCTCTATAAACCACACAGTGCACTCTGTATAAACCACACAGTGCAACCTGAATAAACCACACAGTGCAACCTGTATAAACCACACAGTGCACCCTGTATAAACCACACAGCGTAACCTCTATAAACCACACAGTGCAACCTCTATAAATCACACAGTGCAACCTCTATAAATCACACAGTGCAACCTCTACAAAACACACAGTGCAACCTGAATAAACCACACAGTGCAACCTGTATAAACCACACAGCGTAACCTCTATAAACCACACAGTACAACCTCTATAAATCACACAGTGCAAGCTCTACAAAACACACAGTGCAACTTGAATAAACCGCACAGTTCAACCTCTGTGAACTACGCAGTGCAACCTCTGTAGACCACACAGTGCAACCATTATAAACTGCACAGTGCAGCCTCTATAAACCACACAGTGCAACCATTATAAACCACACGGTGCACCCCCTTTAACTGACACAATAAAAACTCTACAAACCATAGAATGCAATCAGTGTCAAGAACAGAGTGCAGCCTCCATAAACCACACAGTGTAGCCTCTATAAACCACACAGTGCAATCCCTTTAAACCACACAATAAAAATTCTACAAACCATAGAGTGCAATCACTATAAAACACACAGTGCAACCTGAATAAACCACACAGTGCAACTTCTGCAAAACACACAGTGCAACCGCTATAAAGCACACAGTGCAACTTCTGCAAAACGCATAGTGCAACCGCTATAAAGCACACAGTGCAACCGCTATAAAGCACACAGTGCACCCTCTGTAAACAACAGAGAGCACCCTCTGTAAACCACACAGTGCAATCTCTGTGAACCACTCAGTGCAACCTTTATAAACCACACAGTGCAACCTCTGTAAGCCACACAGTTCAACATCTGTAAATCGCACAGTGCAATCTCTGTAAATCACAAAGTGTAACCATGATAAACCGAACAGTGCAACCCCTGTAAACCACACAATACACGCTACAAAACATAAAATGCAACCTCCCAAAAGGGAACAATGCAACCTTTATAAACCATACAGTGCACCCTCTGTAAACAACGCAGTGCAACATCTATACACCACACAGTACTACCTCTGTAAACAACGGAGCTACCTCTGTAAACTACACAGTGCAACCTCTATAAACCATACATCGCAACCTCTGTAAGCCACACAGTGCAACCTCTGCAAACCACACAGTGCAATCTCTTTAAACCACACAGTGCTACCTCTGTAAACCACACAGTACAACCTCTGTAAACTATGCAGTGCAACCTCTGTAAACTATGCAGTGCAACCTCTGTAGACCACACAGTGCAACCATTATAAACTACACAGTGCAACCTCTATAAACCACACAGTGCAATCTCTTTAAACCACACAGTGCTACCTCTGTAAACCACACAGTACAACCTCTGTAAACTATGCAGTGCAACCTCTGTAGACCACACAGTGCGACCATTATAAACTACACAGTGCAACATCTATAAACCACGCAGTGCAATCCCTTTAAACCACACAATAAAAATTCTACAAACCATAGAATGCAATCATTATAAAACACAGTGCAACCTTTATAAACCACACAATGCAACTTCTGCAAAACACACAGTGCAACCTCTATAAAGCACACAGTGCAACCTGAATAAACCACAAGTGCAACCTGAATAAACCACACAGTGTAACTGCTATAAAGCACACAGTGCACCCTCTGTAAACCACAGAGAGCAACCTCTGTAAACCACACAGTGCAACTTCTGTGAACCACTCAGTGCAACGTCAATAACCCACACAGTTCAATGTCAATAACCCACACAGTGCAACCACTATAAAGCACGCAGTGCAACCTTTGTAAACCATACAGTGCAACCTCTGTAAGCCACACAGTTCAACCTCTGTAAACCACACAGTGCAACTTCTGTAAAGCACAAAGTGTAACCGTGATAAACCAAACAGCGCAACCCCTGTAAACCACACAATACAACTCTACAAACCATAGAATGCAACCTCCCAAAAGGGAACAATGCAATCTTTATAAACCATACAGTGCAACCTCTGTAAACCACACAGTGCAACCTCTGTAGGCCACACAGTGCAACCACTATAAAGCACACAGTGCAACCTCTGTAAACCACAGAGAGCAACCTTGGTAAACCATAAGGTGCAACAGCTGTAAACCACACAGTGCAACATCTGTAAATTACACAGTGCAACCTGTATAAACCACACAGTGCAGCCTCTAAAAAGCACACAGTGCAACCTCTAGAAACCACATTGTGCAACCACTGTAAACCAAACAGTGCAACCTCTGCAAAACAAAAAGTGCAAACTTTATAAACCACGCACTGCAACCACTATAACAAACACAGTGCAACCTCGGTAAACCATAAAGTGGAACAGTGTAATCATTATAAGCCACACAATGCAACCTCTGTGAAATGAACAGCCCAACCTCTATAAACCGTACAGTGCAATGTCTGTAAATGACATGGTGCTAACTCTGTAAAACAGACAGTGCAACCTCTGTAAACTAAACAATGCAACCTCTATAAACCACACAGTGCAAACTCTGTAGACCATACAGTAAAACCTCTGTAAACTACATATGGCAACCTCTGCAGACCACAGTGCAAACTTTACAAACCACACAGTGCAGCCTCTATAAAACACACAGTGCACCCTTTATAAACCACAGAGTTCAACCTCCGTAAAACCCAGAATGCAGCCTTTAGAAACCACACAGATCAACCTCTGCAAACCACACAGTGCATCCTTTATAAGCCTCACAGTGCAACATCCATAAAACACACATTGCAACCTCTATAAACTACAGAGTGCTACCTCTGTTAACGAAACAGTGCAACCTCTATAAACCACACAGTGCAACCTCTGTAAACCATGCAGTGAAACCTCTGTAAACTACACAGTGCAACTTTTGAAGACTACACAGTAAAACCTCTGTAAACTACACACTGCAACCTCTGTAGACCACACAGTGCAACCTTTATAAACCACAGAGTTCAACCTCCGTAAAACACAGAATGCAACCTTTAGAAACCATGCAGTTCAACCTCTGTAAACCACACAGTGCAACATCTGCAAAACACACAGTGCAACCTTTATAAGTCACACAGTGCAACCTCCATAAAACACACAGTGCAACTCTGTAAACCACATAGTGCAACTCTGTAAACCACACAGTGCAACCTCTATAAACTACAGAGCGCTACCTCTGTGAACCACACAGTGCAACTTCCGTAAATCACACAGTGCAATCTCTATAAACTGCCTATTGCAACCTCTGTAAACCACAAAGTGCAGCCTCTATAAACCACACAGTGCAACCTCAATAAACCACACAGTGCAACCTTAGTAAATCACACAGTGCAACCTCAGTAAATCACACAGTGCAATCCATGTAAGCCGCATAGTGCAACCTCTGTAAACCACAAAGTGCAGCCTCTATAAACCACACAGTGCAACCTCTGTAGGCCACACAGTTCAACCATTGTAAACCACACAGTGCAACTCCTTTAATCCACAGAATAAACATCCACAAACCATAGAATGCAATCGATATAAGGCACACAGTGCAACCTCTATAAAACACAGAACGCAAACTCTATAAACCACACAGTGCAACCTCTATAGACTACACAGTGCAACCTCTGTAAACCACACAGTGCAACGTTTGTAAACCATACAACGCGACCTCTGTAAACTACACAGTGCAACCTTTATGAACCACGCAGTGGAACCTTTGTAAGCCACACAGTTCAACCATTGTAAACCGCACAGTGCAACCCCTTTAATCCACACAATAAAAAATCTACAAACCTAGAATGCAATCAATATAAGGCACACAGTGCAGCCTCTATAAAGCACAGAGTGCAAACTCTATAAGCCACACAGTGCAACCTTTATAAACCACACCGTGCAACCTTTATAAACCACACAGTGCAACCTCTGTAAACTACACAGTGAAACCCCTGTAAACTACACATGGACAAACTCTGTAAAACACACAGTGCGATCTCTGTAAACCACACAGTACAATCTCTATAAACCACACAGTGAAATCTCTATATACCACACAGTGAAATCTCTATAAACAACACAGTGAAATCTCTATAACCCACACAGTGAAATCTCTATTAAACCACACAGTGCAACCTCTGTAAACTACACAGTGCAACCTCTGTTGGCCACACTGTTCAACCATTGAAAACCACACAGTGCAACCCCTTTGAACACAACAAAAAAAATCTACAAACCATAGAATGCAATCAATATAAAGCACACAGTGCAGCCTCTGTAAAGCACAGAGTGCAGCCTCTATAAAGCACACAGTGCAGCCTCTATAAACCATACAGTGCGACCTTTGTAAACTACACAGTGCAACCTTTGTAAACTACACAGTGCAACCTTTATAAACCACACAGCACAACCTCTGTTAACCACACAGTGCAACCTCTGTAAACCACGTAGTGAAATATCTGTAAACTACACAGTGCGACCTCTGTAGACCACACCGTAAAACCTCCGTAAACTACACACGGCAACCTCTGTAGACCACACAGTGCAACCTTTATAAACCACAGAGTTTAAACTCTGTAAAACACAGAATGCAACCTTTAGAAACCACACAATTCAAACTCTGCAAACAACACAGTTCAATGTCTGCAAAAAACACAGTGCACCCTTTGTAAACCACACAGTGCAACCTCTGTAAACTACACAGTGCAACCTCTGTAGGCCACACAGTTCAACCATTGTAAACCACACAGTGCAACCCCTTTGAACCACACAACAAAAAAATCTACAAACCATAGAATGCAATCAATATAAAGCACACAGTGTAGCCTCTATAAAGCACACAGTGCGGCCTCTGTAAACCATACAGTGCGGCCTCTGTAAACTACACAGTGCAACCTTTATAAACCACACAGCACAACCTCTATAAACTACAGAGTGCTACCTCTGTAAACCACAAACTGAAATCTCTATAAACCACACAGTGCAACTTCTGTAAACCACGCAGTGAAACCTCTGTAAACTACGCAGTGCAACCACTGAAGACCACACAGTAAAACCTCTGTAAACTACACACTGCAACCTCTGTAGACCACACAGTGCAACCTCTATAAACCACAGAGTTCAGCCTCTGTAAACCACAAAGTGCAACCTCTGTAAAACACACAGTGCAACCTTTATAAGCCACACTGTGCAACCTCCATAAAACACACAGTGCAACCTCTGCAAAACACACAGTGCAAGCTCTGTAAATCACACTGTGCATTCTCTTTAAACTGCATACTGCAACCTCTGTAAACCATAAAGTGCAATCTCTATAAACCACACAGTGCAACCTCTATAAACCTCACCGTGCAACCTCTGCAAAACACAACGTTCAACCATTGTAAACCATACAGTGCAACCCCTTTAATCCACACAATAAAAAATCTACAAAACATAGAATGCAATCAATATAAAGCACACATTGCAGCCTCTATAAACCATACAGTGCGACGTCTGTAAACTACACAGCACAACCTTTATAAACCACACAGCGCAACCTCTGTTAATCACACAGTGCAGCCTCCATAAATCACAGAGTGCAATCTCTATAAACCACACAGTGCAATCTCTATAAACCACACAGTGCAATCTCTATAAACCACACAGTGCAATCTCTATAAACCACACAGTGCAATCTCTATAAACCACACAGTGCAATCTCTATAAACCACACAGTGCAATCTCTATAAACCACACATTGCAATCTCTACAAACCTTTCTGTGCGACCTCTATAAACCACACAGTGCAACATCTGTAAGCCACTCAGTGCAACCTCTATAGACCACACAGTGCAACCTCTATAGACCACACAGTGCAACCTCTATAGACCACACAGTGCAACCTCTACAAACCACACATGCACCCTCTGTAAACAACAAAGTGCAACCTCTGTAAGCCACACAGTTCAACCATTGTAAACTGCACAGTGCAACCCCTTTAATACACACAATAAAAAATCTACAAACCATAGAATGCAGTCAATATAAGGCACACAGTGCAGCCTCTATAAAGCACAGAGTGCAAACTCTATAAGCCACACAGTGCAATCTCTATAAACCACAGTTCAACCTCTGTAAACTACACAGTGAAACCTCTGTAAACTACACATGTACAAACTCTGTAAAACACACAGTGCAATCTCTATAAACCACATAGTGAAACGTCTATAAACCACGCAGTTCAATCTCTATAAACCACACAGTGCGACCTTTGCAAACCACACAGTGCAACCTCTGTAAACTACACAGTGCAACCTCTGTTGGCCACGCTGTTCAACCATTGAAAACCACACAGTGCAACTCCTTCGAACACAACAAAAAAAACTACTAACCATAGAATGCAATCAATATAAAGCACACAGTGCAGCCTCTATAAACCATACAGTGCAGCCTCTATAAACCATACAGTGCAACCTCTGTAAACTACACAGTGCAACCTTTATAAACCACACAGTACAACCACTTTTAACCACACAGTGCAACCTCTGTAAACCAAACAGTGAAAGATCTGTAAACTACACAGTGCAATCTCTGTAGACCACACCATAAAATCTCTGCAAACCACACAGGGCAACCTCTGTAGACCACACAGTACAACCTTTATAAACCACACAGTGCAGCCTCTATAAAACACAGAGTGCAACTTTTATGAACCACAGAGTTCAACCTCTGTAAAACACACAGTACAACATCTGCAAAACACACAGTGCACCCTTTGTAAACCACACAGTGCAACCTCTGTAAACTACACAGTGCAAACTCTGTAGGCCACACAGTTCAACCATTGTAAACCACACAGTGCAACCCCTTTGAACCACACAACAAAAAAACTACAAACCATAGAATGCAATCAATATAAAGCACACAGTGCAGCCTCTGTAAACCATACAGTGCGGCCTCTGTAAACTACACAGTGCAACCTTTATAAACCACACAGCACAACCTCTACAAACTACAGAGTGCTACCTCTGTAAACTACAAACTGAAATCTCTATTAACCACACAGTGCAACCTCTGGAAACCATGCAGTGAAACCTCTGTAAACTACGCATGTACAAACTCTGTGAAACACACAGTGCAATCTACATAAACCACACAGTGGAATCTCTATAAACCACACAGTGAAATCTCTGTAAACCACACAGTGCGACCTTTGGAAACCACACAGTGCAACCTCTGTAAACTACACAGTGCAACCTCTGTTGGCCACACTGTTGAACCATTGAAAACTACACAGTGCAACACCTTTGTACACAACAAAAAAAATCTACAAACCATAGAATGCAATCAATTTAAAGCACACAGTGCAGCCTCTATAAACCACGCAGTGAAACATCTGTAAACTACACAGTGCAACCTCTGTAGACAACACCATAAAACCTCTGTAAACACCACACGGCAACACCTGTAGACCACACAGTGCAACCTTTATAAACCACACAGTGCAGCCTCTATAAAACACACAGTGCAACCTTTATAAACCACAGAGTTCAACCTCTGTAAAACACAGAATGCAACCTTTAGAAACCACACAATTCAACCTCTACAAACCATACAGTGCAACCTCTGTAAACTACCCAGTTCCACCTCTGTAGGCCACACAGTTCAACTATTGTAAACCACACAGTGCAACCCCTTTGAACCACAAACCAAAAAAATCTACAAACCATAGAATGCAATCAATATAATGCACGCAGTGCAACCTCTATAAACCATACAGTGCGGCCTCTGTAAACCATACAGTGCGGCCTCTGAAAACTACACAGTGCAACCTTTATAAACCACACAGCACAACCTCTATGAACTACACATGTACAAACTCTGTAAAACAAACAGTGCAATCTCTATAAACAACACAGTGCCATCTCTATAAAACACACAGTGCAACCTCTGTAAACTACACAGTGCAACCACTGTTGGTCACACTGTTCAACCATTGAAAACCACACAGTGCAACTCCTTCGAACACAACAAAAAAATCTACACCATAGAATGCAATCAATATAAAGCACCCAGTGCAGCCTCTGTAAAGCACACAGTGCAGTCTCTATAAACCATACAGTGCGACCTCTGTAAACTACACAGTGCAAGCTCTGTAAATCACACTGTGCAATCTCTTTAAACTGCATATTGCAACCTCTGTAAACCACAAAGTGCAGCCTCTATACACCACACAGTGCAACCTCTATAAACCACACAGGGCAACCTCTGTAAGCCACACAGTTCAACTATTGTAAACCGTACAGTGCAACTCCTTTAATCCACACAATAAAAAATCTACAAACCATAGAATGCAATCAATATAAGGTACATAGTGCAGCCTCTATAAAGCACAGTGTGCAAACTCTATAAACCAAACAGTGCAATCTCTATAAACCACAGTGCAACTTCTGTAAACCACAGAATGCAACATCTGTAAACCATACAATGCGACTGTTCTAAACTACACAGTGCAACCTTTAGAAACCACACAGTGCAACCTCTGTAAACTACACATATACAAGCTCCGTAAAACCCACAATGCAACCTTTATAAATCACACAGTGCAACCTCTATAAACCACACAGTGCAACCTCTATAAACCACACAGCGCAACCTCAATAAAACACACAGTGCAACCTCTATAAACCACACAGTGCAACCTCTATAAACCACACAGTGCAACCTCAATAAACCACACAGTGCAACCTCTATAACCCACACAGTGCAACCTCAATAAAACACACAGTGCAACCTCAATAAACCACACAGTGCAACCTCTATAAACCACACAGTGCAACCTCAACAAACCACACAGTGTAAACGCTATAAACCACACAGTACAACCTTTATCAACCACACAGTGCAACCTCTATAAACCACACAGTGCAACCTTTATAAACCACACAGTACAAAATCTATAAGCCACACAGTGTAACCCCTAAGCCACACGGTGTAAACTCTCTAAACCACACAGTGTAAACTCTATAAACTACACAGTGCAATCTCTATAAATCACGCAGTGTAATTTCTATAAACCACAGTGTATACTCTATAAACCACACAGCACAACCTCTATAAACCGCACAGTGCAACCTCTATAAACCACACAATGCAACCCCTAACCACACAGTGTATCCTCTATAAACCACAAAGTAGATCGTACATAAATTCTACAGTGCATCCTGCGCATTGTGTAATGTTCTACATACTACACAGTACAAGAATACAACTATGATATACAATGTAGTGCCTTCACTGTATGTTACATTGTGGATATATTGTATATATTGTATATTGTAGATCTAGTATAAAAGTCTCAGTGCAAACACCATAGACTCCATTTCATAATCTATGCTGTAGAACCACTAAATACTATACTGTACAGCTGCAATAAACTGTACAGTACAACTGTTGCAAGCCACTCAGTTTAATGACAACAGGCTGATCCTTGTAGAGTGGAAACTAAAATCCAACCTTTAAATAATGATTGGCATCAAAGTAGGGTGCTCACATCCAGGTGGAGAGACTACTGTTTAGTGTTAGTCTTCCATCAATGGGAGGGAAGTTTTAGGTTTGGGACCCACTGCAGAAATCCCAGTCTATTGGAGACCAGTTCTGAAAACTGGATCGACACCAACCAGAATCCTTACATCTAATGGGTCTGAATGCTCCCCCTACTAACATTGTAGAAGTTTGGTGGTGTTGACCTGGAAACAGTACAGTAACGGAAATTTGTAAAGTTTGTGGAGTCTGTAATTGTTTTAAAGAATGCTTGGAAAGTACTTTTAAGAGTTTGCATCAATTGTAAAGGGATTAATTTTAATTTGATTGGAGGCTGTGTGTTTGTAATACAGTTTAAAAGGACAGAAAGCTGAAAACAGGGTAAGAGCAGGAAATGTGAATTGGGCAATTTTACTTCTCCTGCTTCAGTTTTTTCAGAGCTGACCAGACCGTTTAACAGGGTTGATTAAAGGGTTAGGAGAAGGGCCTCCCGGGGGAATCAGTGCCATCACGACTGTCATAAACCTAACATAGGAGGTTCTGCAGAAGTGTGCCATTCAGGTGATGACCATCTCTGGGGACTTCAGCTGGAATACAACTGCGTGTGAAGCCTGCTCAAGGGTCAAACCGATTGAGTGGGAAAATGAGAGATCCTGTATACCAGAGGCCAAGTTAGAGAACTTTGGAACCACATGCGGTGTCACATGTCTGTGGGGGGTGATGCGGGAGCTTATGGTTTTGTAAGATATGTCTTTGTTGCATCAACTTTTTAAAGTGAAATTTACTTTTTTTTCTTTGAAGTGTTATTTGCCTCTTAATTCATATTTAATTTATGTTGATGCCAATTCATTTTAAAGTAAAAATTACAAAAAGTGAAAACTTGTTGATAACTCCTTCATTTGGGGACCATTCAATAAATGGAGTTATTTTGCTTTAACAGTGGGTTTCTTTAGCCATGCTTGCATCCCACCTGGAATAATTCACTTTTCACATAAAATCTGTGAGGAAGGAAACAGGAAACCACCTTAGTCACTCTTCCATAGGAAATGGTTCAGGAATCTTCCATGAGGGCAGAGGTCAGCGGACAAATGGATTCATTACAGCTACAGTACTATAGAGTTCATGATCCAACTCATTATAAACTGGACACTACAACCACTAAAATATAGGCTGCACTGCTTTCCTGGTCAATCCTACTTAAAACTACACTACAACTCTAAATTACAGACCATAGCTGGTTACTATACCATTGAACGAGTGCAAAGTACAACAATAATATTCTACAACAAACAGAAGAAACTATAGAAATTGGACAGTACAATTACTGTAAACTACACAGGAGAGCCATTATAATATCCAATAGAGCTACCTGTACTATAAACAACACAGTTTAGTGCAATTAATGTAAATTCTTCAGCCCTGTGCATTCTTATGACCTGTGCAGTCCAGCAATTATGAACTGCACAGGATTGCCATTACAAGCTGCTTGCTACAGAGCACACACTGTACACCTAATATTAACTGCTCAGTAGAACTACTATAAACTTCAAAGTATAATGACTATAAACTGCACAGTTCAACTGCTAAATATAGCGTAGTACAACTATAAAGAACTGCACAACTGCATAGTATGCCTACTATAAAAGGCATGGTACATCACTGTAAATTGAACAATACATTTCTTAGAAAGTAATGTAGTACAAACAGTACAAACAGAACAACTGCAATAAACTGTATAGTAGAACAAGCCTAGCCCAGTCTAATGGGATAACAGTTTGCTCTGATTGTGTGAACTCAAATGAAATGTGCTCTGGCAGCCTGCGTGCACTTCCTAGTTGGTGTTGATCTAGAGCATTTACCTGTTCATAATTTGGCATAACGTAGAGAGAAGTTGGCCTTGAGAATGCATGTGAGAACTGAAACATCATACAATAGCGCAAGAGGAAATGTCTTTCTAAGCTGGAGTTAAATTATGAGATGAGGCTGAGCAGACACAAGTTTACTCTGTGCTGGCCTATATTGTAAATTACCCTGGGATTGTTTAGTCCTAACATTATGTGCAGGAAACGTCCCATATACTATCACCAGAATAGACCTAAATTTCAGTAAAGTGTGCCAGAAGTTACAGAATTAGATGTGCTAACATGCTTAGGCGTCAGATGATGTTGATAGACTTGATGGACTACCACTTATATGTTCTCCTGTAAATTTCATGCAGTATAAAATCATGCTGTTAATGCCACATCATACCATGAAGAGCTGGACCCAGGGATCCTGCCTCCCCTAGATCTCTGTATAAGATGCATTTAAGGGGAACGCTTGGTATAAACTGAAGCAGTCTGTGTCCATATGCAGTAAGACCTAGACAATATTCAGGCTTGGGCTGACAAATGCCAAGTAACATTTCTGCCATTCAATTGTCAGGCCATCTCCAACAAGAGAGAATCTAACCATCTCCCCTTGACATTCAATGCCATTACCATCACTGAATCCCCCACTATCATCATCCTGAGGGGTTACCATTGACCAGAAACTGAACCGGGCTAGCCATCTAAACACTGTGGCTACAAGAGCAGATCAGAGGCTGGAAATTCTGTGGCAAGAAACTCACCTCCCAACTCTCCAAATCTTGTCAACCATCTACAAGGCACAAGTCAGGAATGTGATGGAATACTCTCCACTTGCTTGGATGAGTGCAGCTCCAACAATACTAAAGAAGCTCAACACCATTCAGGACAAAACAACTTTCTTATTTAGCATCCCAAACACTACCTTAAACATTCACCCCCTCCAACATTGATCACAGTGGCAGCAGTGTGTGCCATCTACAAGATGCACTGCAGCAACTCCCCAAGGCTTCTTTAACACCATCTTCAAAATGTGCGACCTCTACATCCTAGAAAGACAAGGGCAGCAGATGCATGGGAACACCACCACCTGCAAATTCCCCTCCAAGCCACTCATCAACTATATCATCGTTCCTTCACTGTCGCAGGTTCAAATTCCTGGAACTCCCTCCCTAACAGCACTGTGGGTGTACCTACACCACATGGACTGCAGAGGCTCAAGAGGCAGCTCATCACCATCTTCTCAAGGGCAATTAGGGATGGAGAATAAATGCTGGCCTAGTCAGTGATGCCCACATCCTGTGAATGAATAAATTAAAAATAAGGAGATAAAAATCAAAGAATGTGCTGATAGGGGTGGATGAAGAGGGGTAGGAGGAGGTTTGTGTGGAGTATAAGTGCTGGTATAGGCCAGTCAGGCCGAATAACCTGTTTGTGTTCTGTAAATACTATGGGCAGAATTTTCAGATCATCAGGCGGGCCTGGGAACGGCTGGGAAGTGGTCCGCCACCCACCATCGGCCCCCGGCCGCGATTTCATGCTGGCTGGCCAATTAACCGCCGACCAGCATGAAAAGCACGCTGAAAGGCTCAGAACTGGCAGGGTGGAGGCAGGAGGAGGGTGAGCGCTGAAGTCTGCGCAGGCGTTGGGGGAACACGCAATGAAAGCTCCCTGAAGGCAGAGAGCTGATTATAAAATCAAAAATAAAGATTTGGAAATTCTGAAAAAAATGTCCCCATATAGGACTCACTCACATGAACATATACATAATAAAAATTATGTCAAAACATTTTTTTTAAATTAATATCGGAAACCTCATCCTTCTTGTGTATGAGGTTTCCTCAAAAATGCAAAGGCTGCCCGGCCGATTCGCCCACCCGCCAACGGTAAGGTTAGACCGGCAGTGAAAAACCTCTCTTAATTTATCCTTTCATGGCCTTAATAGGCCTCTTAATTGTCAGCGGGAGCGCTGCTGACATCATCGCGCGCTATGTCACACCTGATTGGGTCCGGCGTGCACCTACCCGTGGGATGTAAAATTCTGCCCTATATAATTCTATGGAATAGGCATCTTCCCATGTCACTCCCAAACAATATTCTACTATGGATTTAATTTTAAAACATAAATAAATAACTTTCCAATGTGTGATTTAACACAATCTTATGTAGGGAAGTGGATAAGGGGAGAAGAATGAAATAAGTCCATGATAGACCAATCTCTCAATCCCTGAGGATATCAGTCTTGATCAGCTCTTGGGCTCTCCATTCCAGCCACTCACCCCCATGTCTCATCTCCCTTTACATCTTCCCTTTTCTAATCCCATGCCCTTTCATTGCCATTCCCTGGGTTTTAGTAAACAAATGCCAACACGCTTAAGAACATTGAGGCTTACTCTCAGTCTCCTCTACTGCAAACGAACTCAGCCTCATAATTTCTCAGTTCTGATCCACCTGAAATGTCAACTCTGTTTCTCTGCACAGATGCTGCCTTGACCTGCTGAGTATTTCCAGAATTTTCTGTTCCCAGTTCAGATTTCCAGCATCTGCAATATTTTCTTTTTGCTTTCTGGTTCCACCTTGCTTCTCAGGTGTTTAATGCGATAATTTGAAAACGTTTTTGCAATGGAGCTGACCAAACTCTGTGGTGAACATGCTTTTCATATTTTATACTATGTATGTTGGGGACATTATGTCCATCTATTATCAATTATTACTTCACTGTCTGGGGGGGGATTTTCAAACACGTCGCTTAGAATCCTAGACAGTTTTATCAATAAATAGCTGATTTCTTTTTTCCCATTTACCCTTCACATTTTCCTAGTTCACAACAATTCAAGTATTTCTCCATTTGATGGACACTATAATGCCCAGTGTTCCTTTGAACTCCATGCTTTGAATATGCTGTTCTACATATTCTACCCATTTCATGTATCCTTCAATGAATTCAAAACTGAAATCCCTACCTCTCTAAACTCTCCCCTTCTTCTTTACGATCTACAATTTTATAAAACAGTGTATTTTGAATTTTGCTTAACCTACTCATTAATTTGACCTGTCGCTTCCACCACCCTTGTCAGATGTGTCTGCAGTACATGAGCCCTGGTTTTTCAGTTATGTTTCTCAATAATTAAAAAGACTGGCTTCTTGTGTGCTGAGTTAATGTCATTCAATATTCAGTAAACCGCCACAGAGGTAAACCCGTCCTGCTGTTGTTTGTGCTTTCTTCCCTCATTCCGTCCCTCCCTCGCTCTGAGGACAGAGCCTTTCATTGCTGTACGCTGCCCTACCCAGAAGGTTAAGAAAGAGATGGTAAAGCTCAGCTCAACGGAGGGTCAACTATTGGGCATGACCGCCGTTCAAATTTATCAACACATGTTGAGGGACTGGTTGGTCTGAGGCCATGTTTTTAACATAATTAACATGATCATCAGCTGCATCTTTTAGGAGCAAAGCAGATCCGCAGAGTTTGTCTTAAAGATTTTACACAAAATTGATGCCTCTAAAGTATGGCAGTCTTAAAAAAAATGTTGCCGGGGGTTGGGGGGTGGGAATGGTGGGTGGGAATCACATTAAGTGCAATCTAATTACTTCGATGTTTATTAGAACTAGGGCACCATCAAAATTTTATTTAAATTAATCAGGTTTTGAATTAAGATATTAAATTCAAATTAATCATGTAAAAATGTAAATGAACCTTGACGAATTTCCAGCTGTGAGTTCAGTCTGTTTCTTCGGAGTCACTTTCAGAAATGTCTGAGGGAGGAGGGGGAAGGACGGTGCCCGAAACTCCTGGAAGTGTTATTGCAATTAAAAGATATTCAGCAGGACAGATGTAAAGAATGTGTTATAATTAAAAAAAGATCACAGTGGAAGTATCACAGATTTGCATGATTGGCTCATTGTGAGGCATCATTGATTACTGGGTGCACCAGCTAAGATTAAAACCTTCTCTTAACCCTTCAAGGGCCAGAGCATGGTTTCAGCATTGACAGAGGAGAGAAAACTCAAGAAGGCCAGGGCCTCAAACAGGCGGACATGCAAAGGAATTAACTTCTGCTTCAAGTGTCAGCAAAGGACGCCTCTTGTTTGTCCATCCAGAAGCGTGCTTCCACTTCCTGCCTGCCATTTTGGAAGCTTAGGAGGTCATGTAGGGCACTACGTTGATCAACTTCTAAGCCTGCTTCTTTCAGTATTCTAACACAGCTTCACTAATGAAGACCACATACACAACTTGCTATGTTTTCTGATCCTACTAGACAATCTCTGGTGACTTTGCACGGATGAGGTCAAAATCAAGTATCGTCTTAAGATGAAGCAGACTTAAGGGGTTTGGGATATTTGGACAAGGGTATTTAGTAATTCAGTGCCCACTTTAAAGCCATAAGGGGTCAGTTTTCATCCGTCTGAACTGGATGGTCAAAATGACAGCGCAACACGAACAATTCCTGCCAACATCTAGCTCTCTGCCAATTTTGAAGGGCCCTTGAAATGGACTGTTCAATGCCAGAAAGAGACAGCAGCCTTGTTAGCCCAAGAAATCTTCAGGCACCAATGGCCAGCCTGTATGCTGTGCACACTATGCCCATTCATACTTGTCTTTGGGCAACTTAACCAACAGTCACTGAAAGGACCGCAAAAGAAAAAGTTTTGAAGATCATTTTTGTGAGAAGGGCAGAGTATTAATGATCTCCTTGGCTCCACAGAAATGACGATCTTCCCCACACCCCGCCCACAATAGGGGCTCCCTCAGGATAACCTCCTGCTTTTATCTGCATCAGCTAGGGTGCATGGCGGAGCCACTGGGTTTCCCACCCCTTCCAATCAACACGATATTCTAGCAGGGTAATCAGCTTGCCAACAAAAGGTAGATGAGATGCATGGTTTGGGTCTGCTTCCATTGAACTGACCGTGGAGTCACCACATCTGCCTGCTGCCCAATGCAAGTGGTCACCTGAAAATCTAACCCAACATTCTGACCTTATTTTTGTATTTCCATTATAAATTCCCACGTCGACATTTATAATGGGAAGTGTTGCCAGGAAAGACATGTTATTAATCTGTTGCTACACATGCTAGAACAGTCAGTGTTACAGATTTCACACAAACTGTTCAATATAAGGCATCCGATAAAAGTCGTTGCTTTCATAAGGGACTTACATTTCTATACCACCTTTTGTGTTCTGAAGATATCCCAAAGCACAGTGTCATCACTGCTGTATTGCAGGAAATGTGGCAGCCAATCTACGTTCAGCAAGATTCCACTAAACGGCCATGAGGTAACGTACCAGATAATCAGTTTTATTGTCGTTCGTTGAGGGATAAATATTATTCAGGAAGAACTCCCTTCCTGGTTTTCAAAATAGTCATGGGGTATTTTACATCCACCTGAGAGGGCAGAAGGGGCATCAGTTTAACATCTCATCCAAACGACAGCACCCCCCTCAATACCACACTGTAATACCAGTCTCGATCTTGTACTCCGGTCCCTGGAGTGGGTACTTGACCCTACAATCTCCTAACTCAGAGACTGGAGTGCTACCAACTGAGCCACAGCAGAAAACCCTCAGAAGGAAATTTGCTTCTTCCTGACTTTCTGTGAGCAATAGTTGGCTAGAAAATACACTGAAACATTATCAGAAGAATGTTTCACTGCTATTCGGGTATTTGAACTGAGGCCTTAACCTGTTTATTATAAATGGATTAATCTGCCCTGTGTTAACAACTGGACAAGTAATTGAATCTGAGCACGATAAGCTCTCCTTCCATAATGGTGCACAATGTCATTGCTAGGCAATATTTCCTTATGTGGTCTCGACAGATGAAATGACTGCTACACTGAAAGGAAGTAAATATACACGGAAACTCATAAATATACAAAAGGGTGAATAGATCAAATCTTGTTATTTACAAACTGTTGCGACAAACTCCATTATAGTCAACAAAGGAAATCACACTGGATAAGCTGAACAACTCGTCAACCTTGTTAGTTTGCTGTACCGAGATTTAGTGCAACTAATGCTTCATATGACAGAGTCATTTTGTCCTGGGGATGTGACCTGACCAGGGCCCTCGCTATTTATGAACACCCAAGAGTTTTCTATGTGCATAATTTTGGAGCTACAAAGATATTGTACAAAGTAACCCGAGGGTTTGCAAGAGTGACTGAGACGGATACTTGTAGACTGACAAATCTATTTAATCGTAACCTTTCAGCCATTTTGGGCAGCGCTCGAAACCGACGGTTGCTGAGTGCCAGCTGCCTTTGTTCCAGTGTTCACCAACAGAAGACTGCAGCCCACTGATGTAAATTGAACGTCGATTGTCAGGAATTTCTACCAAACTGAAAAGTGAAGCCAGTACTCCCTGTCAGTTCACAGAACTGAAGATAAAAACAGTAAAGTACAAGGATACCAGCAGAAAGTTTCCTCAAACCCTATACCTACAAGATAAAAAAAAGAGAGTGGGTTTTTTTAAACTGATCTGAAAGCCTTGGATAGTGTTTAAGAAGCATTTGCTCTCCTCACTCCTGTCTCCTTTGATTCACAGAGCTGGCCATTATTTTAGAGTCAGCAATTTCCTTACACCGCACTTTAACAAGTGCTTCTTAGAATGAAAACTGCAGTTGTTTCCACATTGGGCTAGCTGCCTTTCTGGTGTGTAGCTGTAGGATGTTTTATACACTGGGAAGGAGAAATAAAGAGTCTTGTTAAAATACCGCAACACAATGCCAGGGCAGCAGAAACAGCACCAGCTGGAAACACAGAAGCAAACCCTCCATTGACAGTCAATGTTTATCCCCAATCTATAAACCTTAACTCAGTGAGTACTGGAGTTTCAGATAGGCTCTATACTCAGCTCCTGTCTGCAAGGTGAGAAAGGTGGAACCTGTTGGTTTGCATCTCCCCTGTTCATGTGCGTTCACTTTTAAGCTCCTTTTTTATTCATTTTGGAGTAATGCATGGTGTTGCCAATTCTGGTTGGAGGTATCCCTGAAGTTCCCATTACATCACCTCCCATCACCAATTGCGTCCCTCTCCTCCATCCCAACAGCCTTTATTTGTGTCCATCTCCAATATCAGTTATGGTAAATGATAATGAAAATGAAAAATACACCATGTTTTTTTATTTCCATAGTGATTTTTCTCCTGAGTTTCTCACAGCAATGTTCGGAGATTAACCTTGCATTCCTGGAGGCTCCAGGGCTATTCTGGAAGGGTGGCAGCCCTACTAATGAATGATTCTTTAAATGAGGTGGTACCATGGTAAAGGGTGGTATAGTTTATTCTGGTAATAGATACAAAAAGTGACTTGTTGGAGAGTGACAACTCATGGCATGTTTAGCTTGTGTAGCATGAGTTGCCTGCCCGAAAAAAACCATGTTATATGAAATCTCCCAGTTGCAGTAAAGTGCAGCTTCTCAATGAATCCAAGTGAGGATTGGCTATAAAAAATGATTTGCCCAGAAACTCTGTTACGTGTCAACAAGAGAAGGCCATTCAACCCCTCTATCCTGTTCCACCATTCAACTAGATCATGGCTGATCTGCACCTCAATTTAATTTACCCATCTTAACTCCATATCTCTTGATATCCTTTCACAAGAAAAATCTATTGATCTCAGTCTTGAAAGCTCCAATTGAACTCCACCATCCATAGCCTTTTGGGGGATGAGAATTCTAGATTCCTGTTACCGATCGTGTGAAGAAGTGCTTCCTGATTTCCCTCCAAATCACCTCGCCTGAATTTTAGGAAAGGTTCTTGATTCCCCCATCAGGGGAAATACTTTGCTGGTGTTGACCTCATTGAATCCTTTTAACATCTTAAACAATTTGATCACATTATCCTCATCATTCCTCTATACTCAAGGGAATACAAGCCAATAAGTTTTTGGAATATTTGGTAATGAACTAACTAATGTTAATCTGCAAGTTTACTTTTGTCATCTTGATTTAATTGAGCTGGCAGAAATGTCATACTATTGACTTCAAAATCGCGAGATGGCTGTAAAAATTAAACACATCTCTCTGATTATTTCAATGAGGCCTCCATTTCAGACTGTAATTCTTATTAGTTCTGACTTTTGAACATTGTTTAACCTTCACAGGTCTCGAGTCTAAGTATGGCTATGAAGGGGAAAAAAAATGCAAATGCTGGAAATCTGAAATAGAATCAGAAAACGCTGTAAATACACAGCAGGCCAGTCAGTGTCTGTAAAAAAAATTAAAGGGATGGAGTTTCAGAGTGTAACATTCACTGAAATGTAAATGAAGGATGTATACTTAAAATATCGTAATTTGTCATTTTACAGGTACTGACTGATCTGCTGTGTAATTAGAATCATAGAATAGTACAACACAGAAGGTGACCATTCAGCCCATTGAGTCTACATTGACATGGGTAAATGCCACATCTGGAGTATTGTGTACTGTATTTGTCTCCTTATTTAAGGAAGGATGTAAATGCATTGGAAGCAGTTCAGAGAAGGTTTACCAGACTCATGCATGGAATGGGAGGGTTGTCTTATGTAGAAAGGTTAGACAGGCTAGGCTTGTAGCCACTGGAGTTTAGAAGAGTAAGAGGCAACTTGATTGAAACATATAAGATCCTAAGGGAGTCTTGACAGGGTGGGCATGGAAAGGGTGTGTCCTTTTGTGGGACAATCTAGAACTAGGGGGTCACTGTTTAAAAATAAGACATCACCCATTTAAGACAGAGATGAGGAAAATCTTTTTCTCTCAGAGGGTAATGAGTCTTTGGAACTCTCTTTCTAAAAAGGCAGTGGAAGCAGAGTCTGAATATTTTAAAGGCAGAGGTAGATAGATTCTTGATAAGCAAAGTGGTGAAAGGTTATCGGGGGTAGGTGGGAACGTGTAGTTGAGGTTACGATCAGATCAACCATGATCTTATTGAATGATGGAGCAGGCTTGAGGGTCTATGTGGCCCACTCCTGCTCCTAATTCATATGTTCACATGTACGTTGGCTCTTTCAAAGAGCAATCCAGTTAGTCCCGCTCTTCTGCTCTTTCCCCATATCCCAACAATTTTTACTCCGTCAAGGGATTCACACTTTTAAAACCTAACTTTTGAATCTGTATCCACCACCTTATCAGGTAGTGTATTCCAAATCCTAGCCATTTGCTGCATAAAAGGTTTGTCCTCATGTCATCTCTGGTTCTTTTCCCTTAAATCTCTTCCCTCTGGTTATCAACTCCTCAACCATTGGAAACAATTTCTCTATCTAAACCCTTCATGATTTCAAACACCTTCACCAAATCTCCTCTTAGCCTTTATCTGCTTTAAGGAGAGAAACCCCAGCTTCTCCAGCATTACTGTGATTCCTCAACCCTCGAACCATTCTAGTAAATCTCTTCTGTACTGTCTCCAAAGTCTCCATGACCTTCCAAATTGTGGTCCGAGAGTTGGACTCAATACTCCAGCTGAAGCTGAGCTAGTGTTCAATATAGCTTTAGCTTTCTCTGCCTTCAGTACCAGGATCCCATTTGCTTTACTAACTGTTAATCTGGTACCTTCAAAGGTTGATGCACACACTTCAGTCTCTCTTTTCTTGCAATTACCTAAAATTGGACCATTTAGCCTATATTGTCTCTCCTCATTCTTCCTACTAAAATGGATTCCCTCAAGCTTTGCTGCATTGAGTTTCCTCTGCTCAGTTTCAGCCCATTTAGCTAGCCTGTCCATGTATATTGTCATCTGCTTCATTGTTTGCTATTTTAAATATTTATTTGCTTTTATCTCAGTTGAAAGTACATAAAACAGATCCTGAAAGATCTATTCAAATATTAAACCCATGCCAGTGCAAGTCCTGTAGGACTTTATGTGGACATGCCAACACAGAGGGCGGAATCGCCCGTGCCCACTGGCGTGGGGCGTGTTCAGTGGCATGAGCGGACAATATGGCGAGAAGTCCAAAAATAGGTTTCACGACGTTGTGAAACCAGTTTGCGATCGTCCGCTCAGCCTGTCGATGGGGGGGCCACATTTCCCACCATCGGACGTCGGGAACCTCATTGTAATACATCTGCGTTTCATTATAGGACCAGCCCACCGGACTCATCCCCCCCACTGGATCGTCCACCTACATTGGCGGGAAAACACGCAAGTGCAGAACACGTCTTGACTATTGTGACGTGCAGAAGTTGGGACTTACTGCCAGGGCCTTGCTCACATTGCAGACATCCGAGGAGCAGAAGATGCTGGAGCCCAACAGCAAAGGTTCACTGGAGGAACGTCCATGGCATTCTGGGTGGATTCTCATGGACATGGCTCTGCTGAGAAGCAGCTCACGGAAACTGGAAAGTCACCATTGATTCTTGCAACAGATGGTAATCGAGGGGATGGGAAAGGAAGGACTAGGGTCGACTGGGAGAGGAAGCGGTGTCGGGGGTGTTGAGGTTAGAAGGGGGGAATGAAGGTGTCGGGGAGGAGGTTGGGAGAGGGAAAGGAGTACGGGAGGAGGAGAGGATAATGGGGGAGAAGATGGCAGCTGGGGAGGTCGATGTAAGGGGGGTGTAAGGTATAAGGGAAGGAGTTCAGGTGGGGCAGGAGTGCAGAGAGGGGAAGGAGTAAGGGCGGAGGAAGAAGTAAGTGTGGAAGAAGGAGCCGGGAAGGGGGAAGGAGTAAAGCTGGAGGAAGAAGTTAGGCTGGAGGAAGGAGTCAGGGGTGGGGAAGAACTGAGAGTAGCAGAAGAAGTAAGGGTGTCTGTAAGAGTCAGGAAGGGGGAGGAACTAAGCGGGGGGTGGGGTGGGAGGAATAAGGGGGAGAGGAGTTCCGGAGGGGGGCGATGGGGTCCGGAGTGGGGAAGGGGTTCCAGGGAGGGGGAAAGAGTTCCGGGGAGGGGGAAGGGGTTCTGGGGTGGGTGGGTGATGTGACCAGATGAACAAGGGAGGGGTCTGATGGGTCCATGACTGCATGACTGCCTCCTGGGAGTGACCTGAGAGTGGGTGTGGTATGAGGGAATGGTGAGAATGACCGAGGGCAGAGTGAGGTGGTAGGGTGGGAGGGTGACAGTTTGACGGTGGTTGTAGAAGGGACGACGAGGGTGGTTGGTGGGGACTCAGAGGCAGGCACAGACCCTGGGGGCAGGAGGAGGTCAGGGAGTGGGATTTTTGGGAAGGAGACGATCATGCACGTTCACCAGGACATCTCTGAAGTAAAAGGGTTGTGGCTGGTAGGTCATGGAGGGGAGGTGGAAGGTGATGCCAGGGGGTCAAATGTGATGGGGGAAAAGAAATGGGTGACTGGGGAAGGGTAAAGATCGGGGAGCGAAAGTAAAATGGAATTAGCACCATGCTACCCAAATGCAAAGTGAAACGAGAGTCGTAATGGGCGGCATCAGGTGCTGCATTGGAGTGTGATTATTGCGTGGAGGGAGATGCAGGTCAGCTCAGATGGACAACTGGAAGCCAACCACAGCAGGCAGCATTGAAAATGCTCGGGACAGT
Organism: Cetorhinus maximus; assembly: GCF_964194155.1. Classification (NCBI taxonomy): domain Eukaryota; kingdom Metazoa; phylum Chordata; class Chondrichthyes; order Lamniformes; family Cetorhinidae; genus Cetorhinus; species Cetorhinus maximus. The sequence continues at coordinate 17,168,599 of NC_135896.1, forward strand.
GAGATGAGTGTGGGGGAAGGATCCGTGTGTTTGGGAGAGTGCTTGCACGAGGCTTCGAAAGGCCCTGCCACACACACACACACTTCTCCCTCCAGAATCACTCATGAACTGGCTGCTCTCTCTGCAGTTACAGAGGATGAAGTTGAGGGGCTCACAGGCCAAGGGGACTCGGAGGGAGAGGACAGCCTCTGAGATTCCTGAGCGAATGACCCAGGGGTGTCCAGCTGCTGCTCCTCCTCCCTTTGGGTGACCGAGGGCCCTGGCCTGACTCATGGAGGGGAAGGAACACCTTGAGGGACATCAAGGCACCCAGTTTCCCTCTCGCATTGGCACTGCAGGAATTCACCCATGGCTCCTGCAAAGGAGTGCAGGTCTGCGCGCATCTCCGTGTTCTGCTGGGCCAGGGTCTCCTTGGCATTCGCCATCCTCCCCATGAGACCTTCATACGCACACATGTGGTCACCACTTCAACACAGAGCAGTTGGACGCGCTCCTCCGATGCATGCCACCCTGTTGAGGGCTTCCAACAGCTCTGCGTGATGATCCCCCATTCATCTGCTGACTCTCCAGGATGAGTCAGAAGGTCAAATACAGAGGCTCATCATCTGACTTGGACCTGACTGCAGCTGTCCTCCGAGTGCCGGGGAGCTCAGCTGAACCTGCCTCCTCAAGCTGTGGACATGTGTCCGTGCGGTGACCACCAAATTGTGAACCTGAGCCTGCTCTAGATCTAGGTCCCACCAAGGTGTGTGTCTCTGCGTTGGTGGAGGGTATAGGCAAGCTCTGTGGCGGGTCTTCCAGGCTGCTTATTTCCAGCTCTTCAATGGAGGAGGTGTCCTCTTGGCGGGAGGTGAGGATGTGGATGGAGCTGAGGGACTGGCTGGCTGATGGTGTTGTTTGCTTGGGAGAGCTCCCGGTGAACAGAAGAAGAGATAATTAGTGCATGTCAGCAGAGTCAAAAGCAGGAGACAGAGCACTCACATTTGCATTGAGAGAGGGATGATGTGGTGCAGGATCCTCACGCAGGTGTTCACCGCCAACCTCACTGTCACTGCAGGCATGGACCACGTCCTCACCAGTCAGCACAATGGCACACTCCTCAAAGTGAGTGAGGGGCCCAATGTGAACCATTCCACCCCCGGTCTGGGACCTCTCCCTGCTGTTGTGAGCCAGCTTCTCCTGCATGGAAACAGATGGAGAGAGTGTGAGCAGGACACATGGCACTGTGTGGAATGTTTGTGTAGTGAGCAGATCCATGGACGGGATGAGGTTGCGGGTTCGAGAAGGTATGAGCCTGATGGAGATGTGAGGGTGTGTGAGAGAGTTGTGGATGTGAGAGTTGTCCCTTGAGGTGTGTGATTCCTGTGGGTGTGTGATGGATTTGTGATTGTGTGAGCTGAGAGCGATGAGAAGAGTGAGTTACTCTGGTGGAACGGATGAGACCATTCATCCTGTAGTGACACTGAGTGGCTGTCCTCTTTTGCAGGGCATTGGCGCTGACCACTGCTGCCACCGCCTCCCATGCTGGATTGGTGATGCCACTGCCCATCCTGCGGCCAGACCGGGGGTAGAGGACATTACAGTGGGCCTCCACTGTGTCCAAAAGGTGCTCGAGGGACGCGTCATTGAACTCAGGCGATGCCATCGTTTTGCCTTTCTAATACCTTCATGTCTTCTTTGCAGCAGTCGTGGGCTGGAAGCACTGGGAGGTGTGCATGTGGCTGGACTTTAAATATGGCACCTGGCATGATGAAGTGGCAAGATGATGGTGTGGCTGGTGAATGAGAGCCCGCCTGATGTGGAAACAGCGTGTTTCCCGAAAATGCATAATTAATGCAGTGGGTTTGGGATGATACGGCGTGAGAAGCCGCCATTGCAGCCAGGGGGTGGGTAAACATCGTTTTGCCCCCTCGCTACCCCAATTAATGCAAATCTGGGACGATTCCCCCCTACAATACTGATGACCACTTCTGGGTATCACACTTTAGGAAGGATGTAAGGCATTCGAGTGAATGCAGAAAAGATTCATGAGCATGTTCCCAGGGATGAGGAACTTCAGTTGGATAAATAGATTTGAGAAGCTGGAGCTGTTCCTCTTAAAGAGAAGATTGAGAAGAGATTACAGAGGTATTCAAAATCATGAGGGGTCTGGACAGGGTATATTGGGAGATATTGTTCTTTGGGTGGAAGAATCGAGAACGAGAGGACACCGATTTATGGTGATTGGCAAAATAAAACAATGGTGGCATGAGGAACATCTTTTTTATGCAGCAAGTGGTTCGGACCTGGAGCATGATTGAGGCAGTTTCAATCATGGCTTTCAAAAAGAATCGGAACATTATTTGAAAAGGAAAAATAATGCAGGGCTATGGGGAGGGGTGGGCAGCGGTACTAGGTGAATTGCTCTTGCAGAGAGCTGATATAGACATGACGGGCCGAATAGCCTCCTTCTGAGCTGTAACCACTCTATGATTCTATGACCGTTTAAGATATGATGTAGAGATTCATTGGGATATGAAATAACTTGTGGAGAATCACAGTAACTGTGTGAATTGAGCACAGTCCCATTGGATGGAATGAGTTCAATGGCCATTTGACCTTTTCCCTTTGCTTACCTCCAAATGTTTTTGCTACCACTCTTTTGCCCACGAGCCAGGCTGGGAACCTGACATGCCTGACATGCCTGTGCATCAGTTGGGTCAGGGTCAGGGTTCCAGAGTCACAGAGTTGTCGCTCATGCTTTCATATTTCATTCTGGCAGTTTTTTACTCAGGTTTGGAATTGCAAACCACCAATTGTATCAATTTCCCCTAAAAAGGAATTCTATGCAATTGCCTACATTGCTTATGCCCATAATGCAAAGTGCAGCTGGCAGTATAGCTTAGATTTTCAGAGTCTAAGGCCAGTTTAAAAACTGGAAATTGCGGGAAACGCTTACTGGGTCAGGCAGCATTTGCAGCGAAAGAGAAACAAGCATTAACATTTCAGGTCAATGATCTTTCAGCAGAACTGTACCCCTTAAGCGATTTCATGTAACTAGAACCACAGAAACAAACTCAAATCTTATTGGGATAATTGAATATTAAATAATAAATTATCTAATCCTAGTTATGGTTTCTGGCATTCTCACCATTCTGCACTGGAGTGCCAACCTCATTAGGAGCTAGAGTAGGGCTTGAACACACAACCTCCCAATGTAGAGATATGAGTGCTACCAACTGAGTCACAGCTGACAATGCACTAACACAGCATTCCTAAATGCAGTATATTCTTCCAATTATATACTTAAATGCATTGAATTGATTCATTTCAATTTACCCTTATTTTAAAGTTAATTTTCTCTCGCTGCCTCTTTAGATTGGCCCACCTCCCTCACACTATGTACTATTCTCCTGTCGATTGGGGAAAGGGAGGAATATTTACCAGCCAAACAGAGGCTCAAGGCTGTGTTCATTTGATTCTCCCCTTTTCCTAGGAGTTTCCCTCCCACTGAACCCTAACTCAGGATGGTGGAGTTATCCCATGAGGAAAGGTTGGACAGGCTGGGCCTGTATCCATTGGAGTTTAAAAGATTGAGAGATGATCTTATTGAAACATATAAGTTCCTGAGGGGACTTGACAGGGTGGATACTGAAAGGACGTTTCCCATTGTGGGTGAGACTGGAACAAGGGAACACAACTTAAAAATAAGGGGTCTCCCATTGAAGACAGAGATGAGAAGAATTTATTTTCTCTCAGATGGTTGTGAATCTTTGGAACTCTCTTCTCTAGAGAGCAGTGGGGGGGCAGGGTTTTTGAATATTTCTAAGGTGGAGATAGGTAGATTCTTGATCAGGGAGTCAACGGTTACAGGGGGTGGGCGGAATGTGGAGTTGAGGCCACAATCAGATCAACCATGATCTTATTGAATGAAGCAGCAGGCCTGAGGGGCCGAATGCCCTACTGCTACTCCTAATTAGTATGTCTTTATGTTCACATGGAAAATGACAGGAACAAAACTATCCTCCAGAATGGCAACAGCCCAGGCCACCAAGTCTGCTCTACCATTGTACTGAAGTAGAGATAACTCCGTGGCTCTCATCCACTTCATCCTCCAGGCTTGTCAAACAGCGCATTTCACATGAATGCTTGTTGAAGCTCTTTATAGGGCCTTTATACTGACTATTCCCTTAAGAGTAATCAAGCGTGTTAGTGATCAAAAACATTCCTGTCAGAATAAACTGTTCAGACCCCAGAATCTGTGTTTTCATCTATTGGAGGTTTATGGGAATGCCATAAATATTTGGCAAGGTGTTAACTTTCTTTTCCTGCTTTCTTATATTTTCACCTCAACTTCTAAAGAAGGTGACCCATACAATTCACTGGACTTTGTCAGTTCTCCAACGTCTTGTCCAAGTGGCCATTCTTTGTAGGTGAGTGAGTCCAGGTGCTGAGTACAAGCTGGTCATACAACGAAGTAGGGTTTAGATCCAGATTCTGTCCTTACTTTAAACACACACACACACACAAACATGGCCTATCACAGTTGGATCAGGCAATTCACATGATATTTGCTGATGTCATCTTCCTATCAGATGTGCCTGAGTGTCACCAGTTCCAGCTATAGTTTGTGGGCAGCGTTTAGACCAAGCTGTAAGGAAGAGTTGGCAGGGGAGAGAGTGCGGGGAGGTAGGCACTGGGTGTTATCTTCCAGAAAGTCAGATGGCGAAGGATAGAACTGGAGCCAATTTTTACACATTATTATAAGCATTTATTTACAGAGATACAAATTATAAACATGCACCTCTTAACCCAACAAACACAGTTTTAGTCTGTTCCTATTTTTAGGAATGCAAGTGAACCCCCAGCTTATGCCCACCACCTGCAAACAATTAAATACAATGAATATCTGATCTACGCTGGATACTTGGGTGAGATGGGCATGGGAGTGGATGAGAGGATGGTGGGGTGGTTAATATGCCATTGCCAACAGATTCAAAGAGCAGAAGAATGTTCAGGACGCCTATTTGAAACCTTTGGTGATCTCAGATGTTATGACCCACTGTTAAGTTGTCCTTACTCTGGCAGAATTATTATTTTTTAGCTGCTTTTGTTTTCAAGTCAGTGCCAGGAACGGTCAGGGTTACCCTTGGAGGTTAAAGGGACTGCACTCTTGCCCTTTTTTTCTCATTTTCAGTTCACATGAGATCTACAGAGGAGCCCAGCAATCAAGTTAAGAGCAGAAGGGAAGAGCCACTCATGGATCCAGATGTGGCCTCCGTGCCAGGGGGACTACAGACAGGTTCTTTCAGTGAACATCGCAAGTAAATCGTAAATAACATACGTTCACCAATCCACCTAGATACCATGAGGATTGGGCTTGATAAATATTTGGTCTGTAAGGGCCTCTTTTCCGTACTGTGGTGAGTGCCAGCTGAACCCCTCTCTCTCTGTTTGTATTGCGTATAGAGATGGCATGGTAGTGGGGAGGGGGCAGGGGTGTGGTACCTCAGCTGCACAGGGAGCCCTGGCGCTTACAGGCGAAGGCTGAGAGACATCCCTGAACAGTCAGCAGGCCAATCAAGCCTGCCCTGCATGAGTTAAGGTGGATTCACTCCTTCCTCCATCTCACCACGACCCCCGACCCCACGCCCACCCAGCAGCGTCATCTCCCTCTGAAGTTTCGTCAAATGTGTGTCATCGTCTCTTTTAATTATCCCACAAAAGATCATCATTAATTCCTTGGCTTTAATGTGCCCTGCAGGATGTCAATGTAGTGCATAGAAAACAACCAGAAAAATGCACCCCCCTCCCCCAACCCCCAGCCAGGGCGTAAGTATTGTTGTCAGGTCCAACTTGCAGTTTTGTCGATAGGATTGCTTACAAAGCTTCTGCTTGTTTGGCAGTATAAAAGGGAGCAAATATTGCACAGATACCACAGGCTGATTGACAGAGGAGTTCTCGTTCAGTGAGAAGGTTGATATTTTCATGGTCAATGTCCTGGTTGTAACAAGGTTTTTGAAAAGTACTAACGGGGAGTTGGTGGGGGTGGGGTCAGGAGGGGAAGAGGAGGAGAATTACCAGTGTCCTGGGCAGCTTTATTAAAGGCTGTGTTTACAATGTTACTGCCCCTAGCAACCAAAGTATGTTTGGCTTCTCTGGGCCCATCAGTTAACATCTGTTGGAAACTTATTTTTCCATTGTTATTTTCTTATGACTCTGATTTAAATGGCTGAGAGAAGCTTAGCTCTGCCCCAACTGGTCACCCAGCCCGCACAAATCCCTTCCCAAAATTTATTCCTCAAAGAATCAGAGAATGGTTACAGCACTGAAGGTGGCCACTCAGCCCGTCATGCATGTGTTGGCTCTCTGCAAGAGCAGCTCACCTAGTGCTACACCCCCACCTTTTCCCCAGAGCCCTGCAAATCTTTCCTCTTCAGAAAGCCACAGTTGAATTTGCCTCCACCACTCAGTGCATTCCAGATCTTAACCACATAATGTGTAAAAAAAAATGTTGCCAATCTGTGCCCTCTGGTTCTCGATCATTCCGCCAACAGGAACAGTTTCTCCCTATCTACTCTATCCAGACCCCTCATGATTTTGAACACTTCTATCGAATCTCCTCTCAACCTTCTCTCCTCCAAGGAAAACAGCCCCAGCTTCTCCAATTTTTCGACGTAACTGAAGTTGCTTATCCGTGGAACCATTTTTGTGAATCTTTTCTGCATCCTCTCTAATGTCTCCACATCCTTCCTGAAGTGTGGTGCCCAGAGTTAGACACAATACTCCAGTTGAGGATGAACCAGTGTTTTATACAGGTTTATCATAACCTCCTTGCTTTTGTACTCTATGTCTCTATAAAGCCCAGGATCCTGTACGCTCTGTTAACCACTCTCCCAGCCCTGTCCTGCCGTCTTTGATGCTTTCTGCACATAAACACCCAGCTTCCTCTGCTCCTGCATGCCATTTAGAATTGTGCCCTTTAATTTACATTAAAATCTCCGTGTTCTTCCTGCCAAAATGCATCACTTTACATTTCTCCGCATTAAATTTCATTTCCCAGTTGTCCACCCATTCCACCAACCTGTCTATGTCCTTTTGAATATTAACATAATTGTCCTCGCAGGTCACAATACTTTCAACTTATGTGTCATCAGTAAGTTTTGAAATTGTGCCCTGTGCACCCCTGCCAGCCATTAACATATATCAAGATGATTTTTTTTTCTTTTTTTGATGGCCTTCCTGGTGGAGAGGGTTGGGGGCAGATTGCATGAAGTAGGTGGGGTGTGGTGGTGAAGGGTGATGGTATACATCATGACAGCATACAATAGGTTTGATAGACTAGTTGAGTTTTTACCTGTCATTCCCTTGTGCGTGTTTGCAAATTCCTGTGAATTCAAAGAGGTTTTCCGAACTGTTCTTTTTCAAGTTACGTTCCCTGCCCTTATGGATTACTTCTGACTGACAAAGAACTTGGTTTAAACGGTGAGAATTCACAGCTTGGCATCTGGGCCCGTGCCTCAAGTTTGTCTTTATTTTTAATTTAAAACCTTTTTTTTGTTGTTGTGATGCTGCTCTCTGATCCGCCTCTCCTGTGGGGCTGTTTGGCATTGAAAGCCGTTTAGCTGTTATATTGCAGCCAGCGCTTGGAAGCATAGTGGGGAGAACTAAAAGGGGGGCACTTCTTGATGAAATGGGTTTGGGTTTATGCTCTCGGGTCTCCTACTGCCGGCTCCTGTGGTTTAGTCTCTTTTCAGCTGGGACTCAAGGGAGGGCTGAGGCCTTCTGCACAGCTTTTGGGACCATACGAGGCCCTGCGACACTTCTGATCTAACCATTTTCCTCATCTGCTGAAGATGGTGTGGGTGACAAAGCAGTCCCAATCTGCAACTTAAACTCATAGCTAAAGGTTTAATTTCCTCTAGTAATAGCTTCACATAAAACCCCTTTACAATATTTTAATGCAGTTGTTAAAATGTTTCATTTAAGTTAAACATGCTAGAGCCCAGTGCTTGACTGCTTAAGCTATCAGGCTGTTGAAGGGAGATTTAATGAACGCCAAATTTTCTTTCTTCACTTACTTCTCCTTGCAGACTTTGCAGCCAAGAATAACCAATCCCTTCCTTTGATGTTCATTTGAGCTCACCTGCCCCCATGGGGATGGGTGGAAAAGTAGAGTTGATGTAGAAGTTTAGTCAACATCTTGTTGAGAGGTGGAGAAGGCTCGTGAGGCCCACTGGACTACTCCCGCTCCTATTTCTTATAATAAGTATCTGGTCAATACCCATAGTTCACCTGTCAAAGTGGAATATCACATCATTTGTCAGTCCCTGACTGTGGACAGTCTTCGTATGGGAAAACACTAGCAGCCCCATCACTACTCTGAAGAGGCACTTTGCCCTACTGATGATACTGATCATAAAATCACAGAGAACAGAAAGAAGCCATTCAGCCCATCGAGCTTGTGCTGACTCTTTGAAAGAGCCCTTCCCTCCACACTTACCCGATAGCCCAGCAATTTTTTACTCTTCAAGTTTTTGTCCAAATCCTTTTTGTAAGTTACCATCACCTCAACTTCCACCACCCTTTCAGGCACTGAATTCTAGATCATAACCACCAGCTGCCTAAAGCAAATTCTTCTCATCTCCCCATTATCTTAAATTTATGCTCAACCTTTCTTTCAGTGGAAATGGCTTCTCCTTATTCACTCCAACAAAACCTGTCCTAGCATTGAACACCGTAGTTAAATGTACACTCAACTTCCTCCATTCTGAGGAGGAAATAACCCCAGCTACCCTAGTCTCATCTCGTGAGGGGCAGGGTGCAGTCCGTGATGCAGGCTGACCCCCGTCAAACTGGGGAGCAACCCACAACAGGGCGAGGCAGCGGTGGCAAATCAGCCTCTCCACAAATAAAAACAATCAAACTCAAAAAAGAGAAACAAAGGCAAGTAGGCGCTCGGAATATTGAAGGTAGCACGACCTTAACAAAACAGCCAGCTGTAGTGGGAGAACATCAAGTAAATGGCTGTGTAACCTTATCCCACTCACAGCATCCAACTGTGGACGCGCCACCTTTATTGAGGATGGCTTCATGCAGCTTTCAACATTTTGCTCTCCTTTTTATAGACCAATTACACAAGAACTTAAACGCTGTGATTAATCGTTTTTATACTCAAGCTGTGCTTCTGGTATTATCAGTGGAACCGTACTTGATTATAGATCAGAAGATGAGGTCTACAAACACAGAAGCCGAACATTTGTTCCCCGTAATTTTATTTTCATACGCTGTCTCGCGCCCGCCCCACCCCCATCCACCCAGTGAAAGATATTTTTGTACAATTTCAAATGCTGAATCGCAAGGAGAAACTTATTAGCTTACAGTCTAAAAGCCTCTCCATAAACACTTCCATTGCAAAACCTGTAGTAGTCGTAGCTGGGATCAGGTCTTACTTTCCGTTGGTTTTATCATGATTTTTTTGGCTTGCTTGCTGGAAAAATGAGCTGAAGTTGTCCACCACATCCCCTACCCCCCACCCTCACCCCCCACCCCCCACACCCCACAAAGTGAGATATCTGGTGAATCTTTTAAAGTGGAAGCACGGGCGGAAATTTTCGCTCGCCAGGCGGGAGCACGCCCAACCCAAATGATGCCCGACGTCATCATGCACTCGTGCGATATTTCGGTTGGCGGGCAGGCGGGGGAGGGGTTGGCACAGCGTCCACTGACAATTAAAAGGCCTATTAAGGCCATTAACAATCTAATTGGCTTAAATTTTTTGCTGCCCGTCCAACCGTATGGTTGCCGGGCAGACGGAAAGGCCAAGCGGCCTGTGCATCTTTTGCAGAACCTCATCCAATGAGGTTTTGATCCGTCATTAAAAAAAAATCTTCATACTAATTTCCAACAAGTCCCCGTTCATGTGACCGAGGAGGGGACATGTTTTTAAAAATCTTAAGATGCTCTATTTTTAATTTTTCATGTCTTCATCCCCCTGAGGCAGCTCTGTGCCTCAGGGATCTTTTCCTGCGTGCACGCATGTGCAAACTGGTGCGCTCGCCCTCCTCCTCCCCCCACCCCACACAGGCAGAGCTGAGCTCTGCAGCACATATTTCACACTGGCCTGCCGGCATTAAATTGAGGTCCGGCCCCAATTCTAGGCGGCGGTCGGCTTCCTGACTGCTCCCGCCCGCCACCGCAGAGTCTGCCCAGCGTGGGCAAAACCCTGCTCCACGTTTACATGGTCGAGCTTTACAATTGCTTAAAACTTTCATATGGAAATTTTTTCTTCATTAGTGAAATGTGTGGAGCCATTAAAATAAATGGCGTTAAAATAAAGCGTCTCTTAAACTCACTCATGCGTTAAGCGTCAATATCACACAACATGATTTCACCTCTTAATGTTGACAGTGACATCGAGGATGGGAGCCATATTGGGCAAATTCACAGTCTTGTAAATGATTAAGATGTGAACTCTTCCTCACATCAGGTGACAAAATCTGCACCATCAACGAGAAGATTTCTGAAATAAGAATTACCTTTGTGGAACTGTACCCACGGGGAAGTGGACTGAAATCACCAGACTTCCTCTTACAAGCATTCCATTAGCACTTAACAGACATATATTTCAAAGCCTCTGGCTCAGGGAATATTACTGACTGCAATACTATTGGTGTTCTGAAAAGAGATGACCAAGAGAAGCGGTAAGTGAAGTTAAACAGCCTTCTGAGATCTTTTTAGTTGTTCTACTGCTGGGTGGTTTCAGGTCTCCCAAGGAGGGAAGGACTTTAGCCACCTACTGTTTCATTAGTACTGTGAGCTAAATTGTCCTGCCTTGTGGTAGTCTCACAGTTATGTTTCAGTTCCAATTATGGTGCACATTGTTGCAAGGCAAGAACATCCTTCTTTAGGTAAAGAGATCAAAACTGTACTCCAGGTATAGCAAAGTTGATAATACTCAAAGTAAAAGCGAAAGCTTATCACATGCAGCTTTCTTCGGGCTCAGTGATGCTAGGGGTCCAGCTGCCATTGCCTTATATAGTTGCAATAAGACTTCTTTACTCTTATTCCCCAATCCCTTTGTAATAAAGTCTTACATACCATTTGCTTTCCTAATAGCTTGCTGTACCTGCATGTTAACTTTCTGTGATTCATTCACAAGGACCTCAAACCCTTCTCAATATTAACATTTACCAGTTATGATCATTCAAAAAAAGAAAATTCTGCTTTTCTATTTTAACCTTTAAAGTGGAAAACTTCACACTTCCCTAATTATATTTCATTTCCTATGTTCTTGTCCACTCCCTTAACCTTTCTAGGCCCCTTTAGACTCTGGTCTGAATTTTTGCGCAGACAGAGAGGCACTCCATTTGCGTGAAAATGCCACCACAGACCCGAACCCAGGAGTCCTGGTAGTTGAAACCGGCCTCCACCATTTTTGCAGGGGGGGAAATGGGATTCTAAATTGCACATCTGTGGTTCACAGGGACAGCTGCCCGTACAGCAGCTGCCTCCATTCATGTCTGATTCTGGTAAGGTAGATGTCTGAAACCCAACCTGTGCAGATTAGACCTGGTAAGAGTAGGCCTGAAACCCGTAGGTTCATTTGCATAGCCAGTGTACCCTTCTGGAAATGAAAACTATCCCTTTAGATATGGTCCAGAGACATCTTTGGCAGAGATCAGGTACCATTAACGATAGGTCAGATGCCCTTTGGGATTGTTAAAGTTAGACATGGATTTGCATAAAAAGGACATAAACTCATTGGAACTGTCAATGCTACCAAAGAACTTTTAAGCTGTGAGAGAACTGTCACGATGTCAAAGAACTATCAAAACTCATTAGAACTGTCAAAGCTGTCAAGGGATATAATTCTGCTGGGCTTTAAATTAAAAAAAGTGTGGAGTTCAAAAAAAATCAGCGCTTGCTATTTTACTCTGTCTGTTGACATAAGCCTATTATCATTATAGGATTTATGCTGCATGACTGATTTTACAATCTAGCGTTATCACAGTGGGGTGCCTGTGAAGTGAACAGTTTGCTATAGGATAAAAATGTTTGTTTTCATAAGAGATTAGTTGGAGGAATTTCTATGTATTGAATGTTTTATTTTAATGAATGAACATTTTTTTTAATAGTGACATCATAGATAGGCCCATAACTTTGCTTTATACCAGCATGGGTCCTGAGGTTTGCCCATGGTGGATACTAGGTGAGTGGCAAGAAGGACGCAGAATGAGGGGGTATGAGGAGTCAGGGTTGCTTTTTGTTTTATTCATTTTTAAAATAAGGGGCTGAATCTTCTGGCTGGCATGCGGGTGGCGGAGTCCACATGCCAGCGCTTAAAATGTCGCGCGCTGACTTCGCATGAGCGTCCCGATGTTTCGGTCGGCGGGCACGCTATGCAGCGGGACACGTGCCAACCATTAATTAAAGGCCTTGTTAAGGCCATTAACTCTTCAATCGACCAGGATTTTGAGGGGCCCGTGTGAACTTCGGCTCGGTGCACGGGCCCAACGGGCAGGCGGGAAGGTGATTTTTTTTTTTTTACAAACCTCATCCAGTGGCGGGATGAGGTTTGATATCGGAATTATAACATTTTTGTGTGTTTCATTAACATGTCCCATCTCGTGTGACATTTTCACATGAGGGGGACATGTTACTGATTTTTAAAATTTTCTGTTTTTAATGTTTCAGTGCCTTTCAGCGATCTCCCTGAGGCAGCGCTTTGCCTCGGGGAGATGTGCACACTCTGGGAGTTGGGGAATCCTCCCCCCCCTCTGCACAGGAAGGCAATAGCGCTTATTTGCCCTTAATTGGCCCATACACTTAAAATGGCGGCGGGGCCTGTTTCGGCGGCGGCGATCGGCTGCCCGCCCGCCGCTGAGCCGGTCGGGACCACCCGCCCATCGAGGGCAAAATTCTGCCCAATTTAAATAAATTGCCGGGACATCGAGGCTGGCTTCCACCCAGCCCGCTTTGGCACCTGGCTGCCTCCACCATTGTTCCAGGGTTGGCCGGCTGACTCCTAGGAAACCCCAATACTCTGGAACGAAAATTACAACTCCTGGGGCACTTTCTCCCCTGCCGGGTTTGCAGGCACCCGCCTGACTGCACCACCCCCACCCCTCCGAATGCACAACCTTGACTGCAGCCCCCCCAAATCCATGCCCCTGACCGTACACCGCCTTACTGCACACAACCTGACTACACCCAAGCCCCCACCGAAAACCCCCCTGTCCAACACCCCGCATCGACTGCCCCCCTCCCCCACAACAAGCCCTCTCCCCGCCCCACAACCGACCCTACCCCCTAACCCTACCCACTTACCTTTACAAATCTACCTTCTGCCTGGCTTGAAAGTGGCTGGACCTTTAAACATACTTGATTTATGGCAGCTAGTGCATTAAAAAGGAGGTGTGGACTCCTTACATCCGACTGCGCAGGCCTTGATGGAAGGCCCCAGGAGTCCGCTGCCCTACACAGAAGGTCAGGTGAGAAACTATCGCCTAGGTTTCAAAGTGAGAAAGTAGGAGTGGAGCAGCAACCTGACTCGGATCTCCATTCCACGGAAGCTCTGGTCCCCACTTAATGCATTTGAGGAGAACATTTAAAAATGAAGCACAGGTTACAAATGAGTCGGAGAAAGTGGGGATGGCCTTTTTTTTATTCTCTCCTGTGACGTGAACATTGCTGGTAAGGCCAGCATTCGTTACCCATCCCTATAACCCTGAGAAGGCTTGAAGGCTGGGAGACTGATGCTAATGGCTGCTGATGTTTCCAACCTTTTGCCTTCCTCACCAGAGGACAACGGATCAGTACATGAGTGCCTGCCTTCGGATGATTCATGAACAAAAGACTTTCATGGCATTAAAGTGCTGAACATGTTGCAAAACGTTATGGTGAATATTTTGGTGAATATTTGACTTCTCCACAGCAATGTGTGAAGTAGTTCCATAATTCCGGCGTATCTATTTGCATCAGAAAGACAGCCCCAGGGCATTTTGAAGACCGTCTTTTTCACCTTGAGTGAACTTTGGCATAAATGCGGTCCTTCCATGCGGACACTCCTTCATTAACCTGTTACCACAGGGCAGAGTCCACATCCTCCCATAAAGCTTTCGATCTGCGCAGCACAATCAACAAAACCTTTTGAACTCCCCTGCTGGTGGATTATTACTACAGACTATTGGATCAGACATTATCTCAGTATAATGCTCACCCAGACTCTGAGGATGCTATTGTGGGTCTGTTGAAGTGTATCAGGCTTGTCAGTGACAGGAACCCTAGTCAGCAGGTGTTAATCGATGGAACATTCGAACGTACATACAAACATAAGAATTAGGAACAGTAATATAATACAGGATCATTTTTATTTCATAGCACACTCTTATGGATAAGCATAACCAACTGATTCTGTTTCATCTCCCGAGAAACCATCTTGACCTGACAATGAGCTGCATCATGTCCCTCCTTTCCATCAACTATCAGTTGCTCTGAAGACTCATCAAAGGCACTTTCTTCTTTACAGTTATCTTCACAGGACCCCTGCCTAGTGGAAGAACAACAGTAGGATCTGGTCATCAGTTGTTTGTGGATTCAGTTACTATAGCCAGGAAATCATTGATCATAACATCAACATGCCATCAGTGGTCACAAAGACTCAATCCAAGACTTCATGTTCACTAGTATTGTTCATGTGGCCGAATGCCATTCTGATTTGGTAGTCACCCTCTATCTCGAGGTCAGCATCTACCTGAAAGAGCTAAGAGCTTCCCCCTTGATGAATTAGCCAGTGGTCAGAGGTTTCCCAGAGACATGGAATAATGCAATTGTAAAGCAGAAGATGTGCCACGTTATCACAATTACAAAGTCAAATGCTGTGCCTCTCCGGATCCCATATCAATGCCATGAGTAAACGTAACTGGCAAAGAATTAGAGAGAGATTTGGACTAATTTTGAAGCTTCTTGTCTGCCATGTTCTCAAGTCACCTTGAGAAGCAATGGGTAGTAAAGAAATGTCTTTGAAAGGCTACCAAAGATGTACCTACAGTCTTGAAGGTTATCTGGTGCTCAGCGCTGAATTGAGAAATACAGACATCACAAACTAAGGAATAGGCTGCTTAAAAGATGTTTTTGCCCAAAGAAGATTAGTCTCAATCTTCACAGCAAACCTGTCTTAGTGAATGATCAAAGCCATGCTGCTGGTTCCATAGGCTCTTCAACTACTTGGTAACCATTGGTAATTGACCTTTCCACACAATTCCTGTAGGGCAAGGACATAAGTCCATTCCAGAGAAAGGAAAATTTTGATCTCAGGCTGATATTGATAGAATACATTAACTGCAGCTTCTCTGGTGACTGAGTTGGGAAAGATGTCAATTAACAAGGCTTGTGCTTAAGCTATTTGCCAAGGTGGGCACAAGACAAATGCCATCAGAGCGATGGAAGGAGCCATTAGCCATGGCTCTCTGACCCTAACCAGTGCCTCCAGCTGGAAAGTGTGTGCGTGCAAGTGACAGGATGAGATTTAACTGGCAGTGTCCAGTGTTTCAATAGCCTACCAAAATTCAGCATTTGGGAGCACACTTGAAGGACTGATTACTTTGGTAAAGTACTGCAGGACAACTAGAAATATCAGAACCCAAACCTCACTCAAGTCACTGCCTTCATGAGAAGAGGGGAAAGATGCATAAGGGATAGAAACACATTACATGCCATACTTTAAGATGACTTTAAGGCAAATTATGCTTAAGTATACAGTCGTATTTATATTGTCTGCACAAACATGATGCAATTTGGCATCCATACAGTATGTGCAGATAATCTACCTGTAACCTGTGTACTCAAGCACCATCTGCAAGGGGTAATAGAGCATAGTATAGCCCTGACGTTGGTCTTGCAAAAACCCAACTTTTTTTTTTTAACTTACTCCAGCCATTTTTCATCACTTTTACTCCAGCCTGGCCACTCACATCCATATATTTAAATTGAAGAAAGTGAGCAAATAGGATGGAACTTCCAGTTCCTCACAGCTGCTGATGCATGCTGCTTTGTACTAGGCTGAAAAGAGGCAGACTTTATTGTACAAAAAGGATAAAGGGCCAGCTTTAGCCCGGAGGTAACATATGTCACCGGGCTGCCCAGTCTTTTATTTCTGTGGCGCACTATTAATGGAAAAGAATAGGATGATATCCTAAGGGTTGTGTCCTCCAATACATGTGGGCAAAATAAGCCCATTCTTTCAATTTCATAACAAAATATGAATAATCTGTTATTTATAAAGAAAAGATCACCATGTGGCTACAGATCCCCCATTAGGCATGCCACCTTTGCAGTGTTTCCTGGGCAGACTTCGCTATATTTCTTTGCTTACTCTTGACAGTCCCTTATCGCTTTCAATGGGGCAAGCTTCTTTCTCGGCTGAGGTGGAAAGGGGAAGATTAGATCTGGGGGAGCTCAAGGCATGGCCTCAACTCCAAACCTTACGTTTCAGAGCCCAACTTCAGAAAAAAAAATATCAACAGCAAACAGAGCGTCAATCGTTTGTTAAGAAAAAGAAATACGTACAAATAATTATTCCTTAAAATAAAAGGGACATAGTTACTGGAGGATACAGTCATGGGCTTGCCTTATCTTGGAGTGTTTTGTTAATTTTACTGTTGGTGCTTCTACATGACTAAGGGCTCAGCATCAAAGATGCCTGCAAAAAGTCTTGAGCTGACTTGGAATACTGAACCTCCATGTTTGTGGCGTTGTGGGAAACTAACTTTATCATTAATGCTATTTTAAACTGTCATAGTACAAAGTCTATATTAAAAATATCACAGAGTTTTCCACAGGGTGAACTTGACATTGTCTAGCAGGTCAATTCGCACTGACTTGGTGTTAATCTAGCTTGTTATGCTTAATGTTATACTTGTTCAATTTGTAAATCTCTTCTCTAATAGCTGCAAATACTCACTGCCTGTCTCAATGTGGACACGCATCTCCGTAAACAGTGCTTTAATTGCTGATTTTCTCCCTATTTCTCACTTTTGCTCCAGAAGTTGCTAGTTCATGTTGGAGGCCCAGCTCCATGAATGCTCTCAGTATCCTGAACATGCGGCCATCTTTCATGTGAAACTCTGCTCACAGGATGCCAACAGCTTGTTTGACAGTAGGAGATAACACAGCTGAAATCTTAATCCAACAGGTAATACTTTCTAACATGATTTGCTGCAGAGTAGCAACCTTGGCTTATTTTCACCTTACAGCGCAGCAAACAATATATATTTTTAAAATATTCACAATCTGCATGTGCACACCCTACCTACAAAGCACCTATTTTGTATTGTCAATAGTTTTGTGACAACTTTTTCCATTCCTTATTCCAACTTTTCCTATGTAAACATGTAACGTTGTAATTACAACCTTCCACCAGTGGTGACACTCTCATGCTACAGTTTGGCATCTCCCAAGACCTCAGACTGTCCCACAGAGAAACTCCACTGCTCTGACACACTTTATTTCACAAATTGTGGTAAGTTTTGTGATGCCTAACCATAAAATTATAATAATCTTACCTCAGCATTCCTTGGTCCAACTGTTACTCAAGCACGAACCCCCCAGGAGTGTGCACAATGCCAGAGGAGGTTAACTTGTAATATTTGAGATTTGCTGTTTAAAGACAACATCCAAGGAAACCAGTGTTACATTAGGAAACATATTTAGCCAAATGTTCCATGATTAACCTGTAGTCTCATTACAACTGGAGGTGCTTATGCTATAATTAATCCTACTGGCTGTCACAGCACTCCTGTGGGGTTACCAACCCCCCAGAATTGCCCAGGATTCTCCATGAATTAAAGATTAGACCTGCAGATACTGCTGAGAGCAATCCAAGAGAAACATTATAAGAACATTAAAAATCATTGTGCAGTTTTTTTGAGTGTTTTCGTTTAACTTTCAGAATAAATATTGGAGATGGGGAAACAAAGGCTGTTTGACTGAGCTGGGCAGTTCATGGTGGGATATCATGTGGTTAAACCTCCAGAAACACATCCAATTAGAGTTGGCAAACCTAATTCCAGTTGAACCCTGTACTCATTGGACCATGTTAATCTCTACTTCAAATCCAGTGGTGGAGGGGATGGGGGATTGGGGTGTGTCGTATGATGTTGCGTGGGCCTCCTCGCCATTGTAATGTAAAGGTGCTCAGCAGAGCAAGGGTTAATGTGGGACTGGAGAATGGCACCACCCACAGTATGATGCATAGAGTCACATGGTAATAGACTCAGAGAACAGTCTGGAGAGAACACTCTGGACCCAGCCGGCAGGGAGGTAACAGCAGCATACATGACCATACCTTGGATCTGTAAATAGTTAAAGACTACCAATAAATGGTTCATGATTAAATATACAGGTCTCAGGATCTCATCGTTGAGACACCACTATTACAACATGGTTGGCATCGGTGGGAGCTCCTAAAAGATATGACATCAGAGATAGTACCATAATCCGACATGGTGATCTGCAGTGATATGAAAGGTGGCAGCTAAGTGCATGAAAGCAGAGCAGCATCCCAAGGTATGAAAAACTGAAAGCGGCTGAAGCCGAACTAGAGAGATGCGCTCCTAAGAAGAAAACTTGAAGAGAAAGTTGAAGAAACTTCACTACAAACTTGGAAGTTGAGGAATCCACCAAAGTGAGTGGAAGTTTATTGCAAGAGCCCTGGGTGATGCAGCGTAAAAAAGAAACAAATACCTGGTTAGGCCACAAAGACAGGTGTGCAGAAGTACAAAAATTGCAAGACCCTGAGTGACGTACCGTGAAGAATACTGGACAGTTTGTGAGATGGTGAGAAATAATTATAAAAAAGAAGCTGGACAGAAAATTAGAAGAGATCCCAGGGCAACTCCACCAAGTGCAAAGAGAGACCCCAGAGAGTGGGCAACTCCACTCAGGGCAACAAGAGACTCCAGAGAGAGAGAGAGAGAGAGGACAACTCTGTCAAGGGCAACAAGGGACTCCAGAGAGAAGGCAACTCAGCCAAGGGCAACAAGAGATCCCAGAGAGAGGGCAACTCCCAATAAAGTGCTGAGGGCAACAAAAGACCCCAGAGAGAGGGCAACAAAAAACCCAAGAGAGAGGGCAACAAAAGACCCAAGAGAGAGGGCAACAAAAGACCCAAGAGAGAGGGTGACAGAAAATCCCAGGGAGAGGGAGCCGAAAGACCCTTGAGTGAGGGAGACAGATGGCAGTGCAGAGTGAGGAGATGGCTGTGATGAAGGAAAGTGATCTGAGGTAACCCAGAAGAAGCAAAATGTGCAAAAAGTAAATTAAGCTGTTCTCCAGGAAAATGTCTGTATCTGAGCTGAACTGGAAGATTTCAAGCACAAGATTCAGATGACTACATACCTTTGAAAAAGCATGGTAAACTGAAGTCTTCAATGACCCAAGCTGTTCGCAATCTGAACAAACAAATTTCAAAGACGATACAATGGTATCGGGAGGAGATAATGACCCTCAAATCAAAGCAGGAATTGGGAAAACTCAACCAGATGCACAGTCAGGCAAAACAAGAGGCAGAAGCAGCACGCAAAGAAGTTAAAAGCCTGAAATATCCCTTGAATAATTAATGTAGCCATGGAAAACATGATGAGCTAAAACATGATGAACATGACATTCAGAAAAAGCTGCACTGGAACTATCAATAGCAACAAAATGATGCACTGAAGCCCAGAGTGAGATGGCAAGAGGTCAACAAGAAGATGAACAGTTGAAAGAGCAGTTGCTTGTCCTTTAAGATCAAATGGAAAAGGAATGCACAACCATTCAGCAACATGAAGAAATGAAGACTGAAGAATGGAAGCACAGCAGAAGAAACTCGAGGAGACTACTTTGAATTACAGGAAAGCTCAAGATGAAGCAAGTGAGCTTCACAAAGGAAAGGAAAACCTGTTGAAAGACCTCCATGTGTTACAAGAATCCCTCAGGACAATGCTTATTCTTCAGGAAAATTACAGAGAAATGCAAAATGAACGTAATGTCACTGAATAAACTGAAGAACCAGTTGGCAGAGAAGACTCAGCAATATTCAACATTCCAGGAGGAAGCTGAAAGCTACAAGGAACAGACAAAGGAGCTGAAGAAGCAGTTGAATGGAAAAGAGGAGACATTGAAAAGAAAAGCAGTAAAACTTACCAAACTGCGAGAGGATAATGAAGCCATGAATTGCACACTTACAGAACTGAAACAAGTTAAGACTTTGCCGGAGACAGACCTGGTCAACAGTGTATCCAAAATGAAGGACAGGAAAAAGTTCTGTTTGCAGACAGAGAAAGAAAAGACAAATGAGATCGGAAAATATAAATCTGACACTGAAGTGCAAGGAACCAGAAGAAGAAAAAGCTGAGCTGAATGACAAGATTCATAAGCTTGCAAAATGATTTGAAAATAAAACAGCAAACAAATGCTTAGCTAAGATTGTGAAACAAGCGGAAATGAAGGTTTGATTTGTGAAACATGTATGTCCAGCAAGAATATGACGGATGCCACAGAAAAAGAAAATTCAAGTCCATTCTAGGAATGAACAGAATGCACATTCTCTTTGAAGGAATGGGACAAACCCGCAGTGTTCAACAAAAGCAGACGAGCTGTTAATAAAGAGAAACACAACTTGAAGGAGCGCAAAAAGCAAATCAAATGGAGATAGCCAAGTACCAAAACACAGAGTACCTCAAACTACTACCATTGCTCCAACTGTGACAGACCTAGATGTGGAAGAACTGTCAAGCCTCAAGACCATTTGAATTTATAAAGTCAGAGACTTAAGATGGGGGAGCAGAGACAGCAAGTAAATGTTGTATTACAAAGAGTTACACTCCGTTGGAAAGGAAAGCTTTATTTGGAGAAGAAGGGGGGATGTTGTATGATGATATATATGCTTGTGTGCCATTGTAATGTAAAGGTGTTCAGCAGAGCAAGGGTTAATGTGGGACTGGGGAATGGCACTGCCCACGGTATGATACATAGAGTCACATGGTACCAGGCTCAGAGAACAGTCTAGAGCAAATTCTCTGGAACCAGCCTGCATGGAGGTAACAGCACCATGTATGCCCATACCTTGGATCTGTAAATAGTTAAAGACTACCAAAAACTGGTTCATGTTTAAGTATACAAGTCTCAAGATCTCATCGTTGAGACACCACTGTGTACCATAATACAACAGGGTGGGAGGAGAAAAAAAATCAAGAGGAATTGAGGGTGGGATGGTGAATGATGCAAATGATTGTGGGGGGGTTAATAGTGGGAGGAATTAGGTGGGCTGGCAATCATATAATAGCAGAGGGAGAGAGCTGGTAAGAAGTCCTATCAGAGAGAAAAACACAACATGCTGTTTGAGGACTAGTTAGAAAAAGTGTATTTATGCATATTGATTCAGATTTATGAGGGGATTAAATGTTTTTGATATCTCAGGTTTCTCTTCCTTTGTAAGACAAACAGATGTTTTGCGACAAGCTCTGTAATAGTGGATGAGATTTGTGACACGGACAGGGTGTGTTGTCCACGTCTCGTTGATTTAATCTCTCATCGGAGGACAGTAATGCAGCAGCAGATGTGTGCCTCGTACCTATCTCCTGTCCTTTTGTTATCTTCTTGCCTGATTGTTTATCTTTCCTTTTCAAGAACAACAAAGCTTTATTTTATTTTAGTTTTTCGTCGTTTGGTGTGAGTGATGAGAAAAAAAAAAACAAATCAAGGGAGGGTGAGAGAGGAAAAAAGAGAGAGGGAGTGAGAGAACTCCACTGCTGAGACAAATCTCTAGAGCCATGGTTAGAGGAGATGGTAATGACAGATTTTTAATGTGGCGGGAGACTGACAAGATTTCTGCAAGAGTGTCTTCTGAGCTCTCTCGCACCAGATGGAATGTGAACGACTCATTCGAGTATGGAAAACATCTGATATACACAGTCACTGTGTTATTGTCTTTTATCCCCCCTTGTCTCTCCTTTCCTCATTTTTTAATATTGCTCACAATATGCTCGCATGGCCCTACGCAACCCCCCACACAATTGCATTTTAAAATGTGTGTCCTACCAGTTTAATTGATTGATTATTTTGTTCCAGCTTTGTGAGACTCCAAATTTGTCTTTAATAGTCAGAGTCAGACCTTGCAGTTATTGGGAGTCCCCTGACATCTATTTGATCTAAACTGGAAAGCCATTACCAGTTAATACATGTATATTCTGTTGAAAGAAAATTATCAGTAATGAAATGAGGGAAAAATTACTGAATGGTTATGGGCGAAAGCAGATGTTGTGGAGGAATTATACTAGCATAGCTAATCACCAGTGAAACTTTGTGTGATAGGGTGTTAAAGGAAGGAGGGGTGAATATCTCACTTTCTGCTCTTGGAGCGAAGGCACAAAGAGGCATATAGTGACTAATTACAAATACAGTTCTAATTTACCGTAAGTGGATTGTGTTTAAAGGGGAATTGTCATGATGTGCCCATGTATCCCGCACTCTCATTCCTTTATACGAACATATGCCATTTTAGAATATCAAACATGGTGGCCGACAGACAAGCTCAATGCACTCATGACAAAAGAGACAATTTCAAATCATCTCAATAGCTGGGATTTTTGGGAAAAAAAAACCCTTTCCAGTGATATTACCACTTTCAAAATGATCTGGTGAGGCATATCATGCTAATTTGGGATGGCTTTCCATGCCTGCATTAGCAGCGACAACAAGGGAAGTCTTCAAATTTATTTAATCCAATTGGAACAAATTACTGTATTGGTTTCATTTTTATTTTCGAATTTCCTTCACAACACTGATTCAAAAAGGCCTGCTCCTGTGAAATAAAATAAATCAAACATGAAACTGCACTTGTGAAGCAGGATAATTTAGTGAGGGGTAGGGTATGTCCAGGTTTTCCTAAGACCGAAGTCAGGATGATGATTGGGCTCCTTGGGGAGCTTGTAGTGAGGTTGGGATATTGCAAGCTTGAAAGAGCTCACAGCAATTGTGCTGAGGTATCGGGTGAGGGGGGGGAAGGGGGGAGTGTGGGGGGATGGAGGGTGTAGGTGAGTGTGAGATCCCTGAAGTCGGTAGTAAGGGGGGATGAGATGGGTGTAACTTTCCGGCGTTTCAGTGAGAAGGGAGGTGGGTGTCAATCTTGGAGATTGTAGTGAGGGGGAGGAGTTGAGTGTCAGTTCCCTGGCGCTGAGGGAATTAACAGGAACTAAGAGGAGGGGAGGAGATTGGTATGATTCCTTGGAGGTTGCAGTGAGGGGGTAGGTGGGTGTATGTTCCCGGGGTTTTAGTGAAAGGGGTGGGGCTGGGTTTGAGTTCTCCGGGATTGTAATAAGGAGAAGTTGCTGATTGGGAAGCACCGGGGGCTGTTGTGATGAGGGAGAAACTCTGTCACAATTTCCTTTAATAACTGTCAAGGAAATTCCTGTCTAAGGTTCTATGGCAGCTTGGATTGAGGAAGTATTTTGATCCGAATACATATTTAAGGGTCGTATTGTTCCAGCATTCATTGATGAAGTTGGGTTTGAATGGATCGTGGGAAATCATTTAAAATTTAAAACTGATGGTGTGATGGAATCAAAGCTTGTATTTTTTGAGATGGACCCTAACTAAATGGGGAACCAGAAAAAAACAACAGAGAAAGGACATTAGCCCTTCCAGTTTCTAAGGAAACAAAAACTGAAACTAGGATTGGAAACCAAAACTTCTGGAAAAACTGAAACTGGTGCAAACATATAAAAGGACACAGATCAATCCAAGCTCAGTAGAAGTCGGTGAGTCTAGTGGTGCAGTACAGGTAGGCTGAAGAAGACAGAGGCTAGATCCAGAGGCTTAGAATAAGCAAATACACAGTTGCTGCAGCTGTTTCTGTTACTTGAAGCGAACGTTGGTGGATCTCCGCCATCCACACTGAGCTGAGGAGGTTCTGCAGACATATGTCATTTTTTGTTGGAGACTGTGCACAAGGAACTTGGAAGAAAAACAGAGCATGCTGGAAAAGCTCAGCAGGCCTGACAGCATCTGTGGAGAGAAAAACAGAGTTAACATTTCGAGTCTGTTCGACCCTTCTTCAGAGAAGAAGAAGGATCTGAAGAAGGGGCATACGGACTCGAAACGTTCACTCTGTTTTCTCTCCACAGATGCTGTCAGATCTACTGAGTTTTTCCAGCATTTTCTGTTTTTCTTTCAGATTTCCAGCATCCGCAGTATTTTTCTTTTACCCAAGGAACTTGGGCTGATTGTGCACTGCTGTCGGCTGGGGGTCAGACTAGCTCCTAGAAGAAGAGGAGCTGAAACTCTTCGTAAGGAAGGCAGAGTTTTTAAGGACCTTGTGGCTGAGTTTAATGATCTTCATACTGAGTAGACTGCTGAACCAATTCGTAAGATCTGTCTTAGCTGCATCTGCTATTTAATGTGTAACTCATACTTTATAATCAACCACAATTTGCCTGTTAATTCATGTTTACCTTATTCTGGTTCTGGGTTTAAGAGTGTAGGGGGACACTTAAGATAATATTTACTGTTTGCTTTGTTTGACTCTTGTACAGTAAAAAATATTTTGTTTTAAACTGTGGAATTTTGTGGCATTATTCTTTTAGTAAATAACTGGAATTTCAGATTTCATTTTTTTTAAAAAAAATGTTATTGGCTCCTAACTGAGATCATAACAATAGCTATAGGCCTGACCTAAGGATAGAGAGTGATAAAGATTCATACATCCATAACCAAACTCTCTTAGAAGTTTACAACGCAGAAAGAGGCCATTCAGCCCACTGCGTCTGGTGGGCGACTTGAAACAAACCTGTAGTACCTAGATCCAAATCGTCTGATCTCCTGATTGTAAGAGATGGGGTGTAAGTTGGGTGAGGCATATCAGGACCCCATGGAAGTCCTGATGCACACACATGCATGGAAATTGCCTGGGAAGTTTAAACTTCTGATGGGCTGATTACTGCTGCCTTGAGCCCTCTACAAATGCCTCTGTCACTGAGCTGAATGTCAGAGACTTGGGCCAGATATGTGGAACTTACCTGGATACTTATCCTGGGAATGTTACACAGTTTAATACCTGGTATAACTCCACGAATAGTCAGCATAACTCAAATGAGCACCACAATCAAGCCCCTCCAAAATGCCATTCCCCAAACCCCCAAATGCTATTCCTCAACCACCCGACTATGCCCACCAACGAACAACCCCCCCCACCCAACTACCCACCCACCTCACCCATTCACTAACCCACTCACTCATTCACTCAACTATTCAGTAACCCATTCATCCATTCACTAACCCACACTCATTCATTAAAAGACTTGAGAACTTTAAAAACCTACCTAAATATGGAAATTACTGTCATAAAAATAGGGCATGTCCTCTCCCCCTCCCCCCACCACCCCCCCCACCCCCTCGCTACACCCCCCCAACCCCTCTCACCCCCCATCGACTCTCCTTCACTTGCCGATCTTTTGCGTGAAAGGGTTCGCCGGTCCCTTTCTGCTTCAGCTGGGATCGGAAGTCCGGGCCGAAAATGGGCAACATCATCAGGGCAGAGGAAGCTTTGCTGGGCAGCGGTAATTTGCCCAGCATTTATTTCCAGTGGTGAGCTTATAATGGTCGTACAGAGGTACAAAACTGTGGTTACTGTAGAGCTGCAACTGGACTTACTTGTTCAGACCAACAAATGACTAAAGTAAGTGCTCAGGCATAAAAAGCAATTTTAAAAACGGCTAAGGCAATGTTGGTTGTTATCTCAAGGGAGTTGGACTATTAAAGCGAGGAAGCGATGTGTCAGTTGCACTAAACCTTGGCCAGAATTCTGTGATGATTAGCTTTAGGCACAGGAGCTCAGGAAGGATATTTTGGCAATGGAGTGGTTACAGAGCATAGCCTCACCAGAATAATGCCAAGGTTCAAAGGGTTAACTAATGAGGACAGGTTTGCATAAACTTGGTTTGTAGTCCCTTGAGTTTAGAAAGCTGAGACGTGATCTCGTCAAGGTCTTTAAAATGTTAAAAGGATCCAATCGGGTTGATATAGTTGTATGACCAGGCAGCCATTGGCTTAGACTGTTATGAGTGGGTCAGGCTAAGAGTTTATTTGTTTCAACATTTGATGGTCAGTGTCAGTTCCTCTAATATACGATTATTTAACCTTACTGCTTATTTCCTCTGCCTAGTCTCCTCACTTTACATCTTCAATTACATCTGTGTCTCATCACCAGCACCACAGCAACAAAAACAACAACTTACACTTATATAGCACCATTACATTGTAAAACATAAGAAGTTGGAGCAGGAGTAGGCCATTTGCCCCCTCGAAGCTGCTTCACCAGTCAACAAGATCATGGATGATTTGATGTGGCCTCGGCTCCACTTACCTGCCTGTTCCCCCATAACCTTCGACTCCTTTGTCAATCAAAAATTGCCTAACTCAGCCTTGAATGTATCTAATGACCAGCCTCCACTGGTTGCTAGGGAAGAGAATTCCAAACACTAAATGTCCCAAGGCACTCCTCAAGAGTGTTATCAATCAAAATTTGACACTGAGCCATGTAGAAAGATAATAGGATGGATGACCCTAAGCTTGTTCAAAGAGCTGGGTTCTAAGAAGTGTCTTAAAGGAGGAGAGAGAGGAAGGACTTTAAAAATTGGGGTTGCTCAGGAGGACAAAGTGGAGGAGTGCAAAGATATTGGAGGGTTGTGGGGTTATAGGATGATATAGAGGTAGATAGGGGCGACGTCATGGAGGGATTTGAAAATAAGGTTGAGAATTTTAAAATCAAGGCGTTGACGGATAGGGAGCCAAATAAGGTCAGCAAACACTGATCCCTGTGAAATTGGCCCATTATTTGCAGTCTACCCCCTCCCTGACATTCATCACCAACTTTATTTTTGTTTCAATTCTAA
Organism: Cetorhinus maximus; assembly: GCF_964194155.1. Classification (NCBI taxonomy): domain Eukaryota; kingdom Metazoa; phylum Chordata; class Chondrichthyes; order Lamniformes; family Cetorhinidae; genus Cetorhinus; species Cetorhinus maximus. The sequence goes on from NC_135896.1 coordinate 17,195,508, forward strand.
ACTATTTTACCATCCTATATTGTTCCCTATTAGAACCATACCCCATACCCTTTTCCCATTCAGATTCACCTCATTGTATAAGCATCTTTTGTTTCCCCTGATCAATTTTTGACGTACTTCAGAAGTTACTCCTTATTCCATGTCTTCTGTCCTTGTTGACCAATCACTAGCACAGCACATTGTTAAAAACTTTGTTAAATTTAAATATTTAAAGTGGTCTCAGTTCTTATTACCCCATAATTACTCAAAGAAACTTAATCTATTTGTCAAACATGACTTCCTTTCCATGAAGCTCTACTAACTTGCTCCATACCTAGCTCTATGTACTTCATTGAAAAAAGGCTTGCATTTATATAGCACCTTTCACAATGTCACTTTACAGTAAATGAAGTATGCTTTGAAGTGTAATCACTGCTGTAATGCAGGCAACACGGCAGCCAATTTGCACAGAGGCAGATCCCAAAAGCAGTAATGTGATAATGACCAGATAACCTGATACAGTGATATTGATTGAGGGATAAATATTAGCCAGGACATGATGAAGATTTCCAGTGCTGTTCTTCAAAATAGTACCATGTGGTCTTCTACATTCACTTGTGATGGCAGATGGGGCCTCAGTTTAATCCAGAAGATGGTCCCTTCAACAGCGCAGCACTCCTTCAGTGTTGAACTAGAGTATCATAAATTTTGCACTCAGGTCTCTAGTGTGGGACCTGAAGCCACAGCCTTCTGACCCAGAGGAGAAAGCTCCCTTCTTAGGTTTTATAAATTTACCACATGTAATATTTAAAGTTTTGAAACATCCAAATAGACTTGGTTCATTGCATATATGTGAAGTTCACCTCCGCCCTGATAACCAACCACAGTCAGTGACCCGGTAATGTTCCACAAACACCAATGTGAAAATAACAAGATAATCTGTTTTTAGTGATATCTAATAATTAGAAATATTTTGCACGCTAAGTGGCATAAGAGCAAGGTCCAGCTGGAAGTAACCGTAGTTAAATTCAGATGTCCAATAAAACTGAATCTGGGAAAGCCTCAAAAGTTTGTGGTGTAAAGTGAAAAAAAATCAGCCCATATTTATTATGGACAGGGGAGCAGAGATAAACTTAAATCTCTAATTCCTTTCCCTTATTGTCCATAATCAGTGTGGCAATTTTTTTTGGAAAGGTAGATATGTGTGTTTCCTAGCCCCTTGTTTAAGTTGTGTATTTAGTGAGTACAGTAATGGAGTAATGCCCCTGCTTGTGATACAGTGACCTATATGCACTGAAGTGAGTGTGATTTCCTCTGTCTTGAATCAAGGTAATGAATATTTATAAATACAAACAAATATAAGGCTGCATGGGCAGTATTGGAATCTATTGAATCAAGTCTGAGAATACACAATGGTGAGGTTTTACAGTGCTAATTGTATGTGAATGGTTGGCTTCATAGCATGTTGCCAGTGATGCAAACCAAGGGATGCAAACCAATTAGCTTTGAAATAATCTGCATTTATTTATGTTCAAGCACAGCTCAACCATGTCTCATCCATAGTTTGAATTTAATAAAGGCGGGGGACAGGTTAGGACACTCACGAAAGTGTATCGTATGGGCAAGGCCCAGGCTGAACCATAGAGAGATCCTATTGAACGTGCATGATTGTATGCTGCACACATATCACATGAGAGTTATCATGCCTGTCTTGTTTTGGCGACAGCACATGGCCTAGTTGCAGTTTTTCTAATGAAACAAGATTTGTACCCTCTGCAGGTACTGTCCTCAGGAGAAATTTCATTGCGCTGTCCTGAAACCTGGACATTGCAAAATCATTAATAAGCACATGCATCCTTGAGGCCCCCATGGGGAGTTTAAAGAACTTTAGCACTGGAGATTTCATTTCATACTTATTTGAACACAATTAGTTACTTTGAAGTCAATTGGCGTATAGCTTTCTGATTAGATTCCTCTCACCTCTAGGATCTGTTTCCAAATTCAGCCCTGAGTGATTTGATGCACCTCTCTCTCTGTTGGCTGTAAGGGCAAAAACTTAGTCAGCATGAATCCACAGCACAAAGCTGATAATTCAGCACCAATGGCATGAAATTGGTAGCTTCACTCAAAGAAACCGCAAGAGTCCTGCTATGGGGATGGGAAAATCAGGGTGGTCCAACGGAGAATGTTTTTCTGAGGTTAGAGTTAGAGTGTATTGATGAGGAAGAGTATGAGCAGTTTCACATCACGTGTTGTATCTGACCTGGAAATGTGTTCTAATCCTTAGCACTGAAACACTATCCTGCAACATCTTCCCACCACATCCCCTCTCCCCTCGTCTATCAAGAATGTCTCCCTTCAGCTCCCAATCGTACACTAGAATATTTTAGTTGAAACAGGGTGAGAACCACCTTCAGGATAGATCCTGCCCATCCTGAAGCCCACTCCTGAGAGTTTGCGGCAGAAGTTTCTAAATAATGATCTCTCCTTTGCCTCCACCTATCACTGGCCTTCTATCCAGCTTCACCTGTCCCACTCCCCTTCAACAGTATATATTTCACTACGTTTTTACGTCTCTTTAGTTCTGAAGAAGAGTCATATGGACTTGAAACGTTAACTCTGTCTTTCTCTCCACAGATGATGTCAGACCTGCTGAGTTTTTCCAGCAATTTTTGTTTTTGTTTCAGATTTCCAGCATCCGCAGTATTTTGCTTTTATCTAAAAAATGATTGAAAGCTGAAACCAGGACCAATTCAGAACAAACTTCCTTACCCAAAGAGTGGAACTCACAAGGAGTCGTTGCAGCGTATAGTGTGGATGCATTTAAGGGGAAACTAGACTAGCATTTGTGTGAGAAAAGATTCGATGGTTACAATGGTATATTTAGATGAGAAAAAAATGGGAGAAGGCATAAATACTGGCATGGACTGGCTGGGCTGATTGTCTTGTTCCTGTCTTATATATCCTATGCAATCCTATCCTGTAATCCTGGGATTTTTCTTTCCCATGGCCTTCTTGGCTGAGATTAGTACAGCAAGGGGTGAGACTGACCCATTCCCAATCTGTATGCCCCATCTGGCACCATTTTATTTTCTCCCATGCCAATTTTGACATGAATTTGAACTACTTTCCCACTTATGGCTCCATAGTCAGCAGCACTTAGGTACTTGGCCAAACTCATCATTTTCATTAAAGCATCTGGACAGAGATGTCAGCATGCTATTTGGTGATGGGCATTGTTGTGTTGTTATTATTATATAAAGCCACCAATCACTCATAAGGGATTGTGTAACCATATTGTGGGTGTATTTATTTAGACTAGGCACATGAGAATAGAGATACGTGGATAGAAAGCTTGAAGGCATCAGCTGTTTGTCTGTGTGCTCTGCTCAAAAGCAAAAGTGAAACTAGACTGAATCACATGACACATTTCCCTTCTAGTGTTGTCATGTTGATACCCCTTAAAGGCATATTACAACATCCCCCTTTCTTTTGAAAGACACTTTCCCCTTCCAAGGAAGTAAAAGTATTTAAACTACATGTTCATGTTTAGTTATCATTACATAAATGTATAGAAATGTGGAACCTATGAGTCTGTATAGCACAGAGGTAATCTGCTGGTATGCCCAGATCTTGTAATAGTAACATTGTTTGGAGGTTTCTTTAATTGCTCACAGTAATTGCTCACAAATGCAACCAGGAAAAACATCGAAGGATGACAACCTCACAGATCACTGTGAGCAATTAAAGAAACCTCCAAACAATGTTACTATTACAAGATCTGGGCATACCAGCAGATTACCTCTGTGCTATACATCCTTCGATGTTTTTCCTGGTTGCATTTGTGATCTAGTCCTCAATGAAATAGGACTGCATGGTGGTTGAGGAGCTGGAATGGATCTGATTTGTCCTCGGTTACGGCTCACTGTTGCGCCTTTGTGAGGCTTCATAGGACATTAGACCTGGACAAATCCTCGTTACCTTGCTAGTTTCCGCATATCTTCCATAGGATCCTGGATGCAAACTTGTTGTCACACCTGTAAACATGGTACTTCTGTACCTTCATTTTAATTCTACACGTTGGTCATCTTTAGCAGTTTTAAAAGTTGCACTTTCAGACCTGAGAGAGTAGAATGGGTAAGAGTAGGTAAATTGGTGCACATTGGTTTGCCAAACATGAGCTCTGCCAGTGATGGAACAGTTGCACTTAAAGGTGTCACTCTCAGATCTAACATTGCAATGTGTATATCTTGCTTAGTTTGTTTACATTTGAGGATTAGGGATTTCACCACGTGAATCATTCATTCAGCTAGGCTGTTAGATCTAGGGTAATGAGGAGAAGAAGTAGCATGATTGATATTCCACTTCTCACACATATCTTGAAATAGCTTATCAATATATTGCGAATGGTTATCTGGAATGATCTCTCTAGGCTCAATGAATAAACTGATAATAGCGCTTAGAATGTGTGTGACAGTTGTGTTTGACATATCTTGCCCGAAGGTACCTGCTGTGTACAGTCTGGTTGGATCAGTGCATGGCTCTTTGTAGCTGCATCAGCCTTTGCTCCAGCGCACTGTCGATGCCAATGGCCCTTTCTGCCACATGCCTTTCAGAATTGATGAAAAGCTGGGTATTTCCTTGGTGCATGCAGATGCCCACACATTGCGCATGTCTTGCTCATTTTGGGTGCTCTAGTGAGTGCAAAAACAATGGAGGTTTTACTTAGGACCTGTAAACTTCATCGATGTGCAAGGATTGCTTCATACTTACGTCCATCCTTGAGTAGCTCTTTGATCCTGTATGTTTTGGGCTCGTCTAGCAGATCATTCTGGGATGCTTCCATGGGAGTGGGTGTGATCACCAATTCAACAATTCTGTCTGGTAGCTCTGCATTTGAAAATCACAGTATGCACCCTTTTTTCTACATCTACTGATGAAGTGATCTCTGGGTTCTGTAGGCTGTTGTCAAAATAACATGAACTCTAGCTGATGAAGACAGAAGTTTGACTTGATTCTGAACCCGTCTTCCAATGTAGTCCATATCTTCTGGAGACCCTTTAGCTCTTCTCCCGTTAGTCCTGACATGTTCAGCCTGTGTAGACCTTTATTCCTAATTGCTAGGCTAATTTTCATGGCTTGCTTATCTGGTTCAGGCACATGTTATGACCAGGATGGGAGAAGTGCATGAATTATCAAGCCCCTCTACTTTGCAGGCCATGCCATTAATTTAAATGTTTAATTTCCTCACCAAAATGGCCATTTGTGTACCTATACCTCTAAAACCCAGAAGAAAAGAGACTCTGACCAGGCTTCTTTCAAAAACTGAGAATGATTGATTTATTTAAAAACAAAACTTCTTTTGACAAGTTGCAAGTACTGGTTAACACACGGTTGTAATCAGGAAGTATAACTATCTATCTCTTCCCAAAGAATTCCCCCTGCACACACACACACACACACACACAGACAAACAAAGAACAAACAGATAGAGTCTTTCTGAGAGTTGGACTTTGGAGGATGGGTATTATAAAATAAAGGATAAAGTCCACAGGGCCTTGACGCTGTCAACCAGGAGTTCTCTCGTGTGAAGACAGGTCGCTGGTCCCAATGGGTGCCTGGAAGTTCTCACCAACTCTCAGTTTTGCAGGTTCGCATGCAGACTAGTTACACTCAGATGAGGGTTCTTTGGCTACAGGTTGATAGCCACACACAAATTTAGGCAAAGTGGAGAGAGGAAACCAGTCAAGGTAGCCTTCCTTGCTCAGCTTGGTCTCTAATAAGACTGCCTTCAAAACAAGCAGGTTCACAACTTAAGCTTTTTTCCCTCCTCTTCCCCCATGTGATTACCTTTTGCCCCCCCTCCAACTTTTCATTGATTAAAGTGCTTTGCAGTTCAACCCAAACAAATGACTCCTTCTCAAGTACCATATAGGTCAGGTGATTTCTTGGAAGAGGCCTGCTTGTTTACAGTTCCAAGGTGAACTTATGACCTTTTAAAAAAAAATCCCAGGTTAGCTTCCACATGTCCAGATCATGCTAAATCCTTCCATTTTGTAAAAGAAAACTTCAGTCTTGAGAGATATGATTCTAACACACACCTGAATCAAGAAACCATAACTGTGTTCGCTGTATTGAATTCAGACAGTAAATCAGCTGCATCCCAATTCAAACTGGGAAATTTTGTGGATGTTTTGACAATATCCCTTTGATCTTCCTTCTATAAACCCTGGGATGAGTGCCAGTGTAGCCACTTTCATGTGCTTTTCTGAAGCCCCGCCCATGATAATCGCAACCTTCTCTGGCCCGATTTTTATCACTTTTTTTTTGTTTGACTTTCTTTCGCTTGCTATTGATCCGGCCTGCACCCTGGCCACTCGCCTTCGCCGACTGAGGTAGCCTGGTGTTGGCCCTCTCGACACGCTGCCCCACGTGCTGAACTGAGAGGCTATGAGCTGCCATCTCACCATGATGGATTTGCCTGCTTGCCAGCTCGTTACTTGAGCACTATCTCGGCACTGTGTCTTCAAAGCTTTTCTGTGCAGTCACCACACTGCGATTTCAACACTTCCCAACGCTGCAACTCAGTTGTGGTCTGACCAGAACATTAAGGGTCACCTCATGCCTTGTAGCACAATTTAAGGCTGTTTAGCATGTCGTACCTGTACTTAATCTGGCTGCCTGGCAGCTTGCCCACCATTGAATACCATGTCATGCTGTTGAAATGATACCGAGCTACCAATCATTCACAAGGTACTAAGTAAACACGTTGTGGGTTCATTTACTTAGACGAGGTGAACATAGAACCATAGAGCCATAGAAAAGTTACAGTGCAGAAAGTGGCAATAAGCCCATTGTGTCTGCGCCAGCCAAAGAAAGGAACTAGCTACTCATTTTTAATCCCACCTTCTAGCACCTGGCACTTCCGGCGCAGAACCAGCCTCAACCACCAATTTAGGCAGTGAGCATACATTGATAGAAAGCCTGAAGACATCAGCAGCAGAGCTGTGTGTGTGTGTTCTGCTCAAAAGCAAAAGTGAAACTAAGACTGGATCGCATGACACACTTCCCTTCTGGTGCTGTCATGCTGATATCCCTTAAAGTTATGTTACAACAGGCATTATCTTATCCAAGGCTAATCCTACACTTAAATCCATAGTTCCACCAGTAATTAGGAGAGTGAACTCTGGTTGATCTTTGCCCTCCCACCCTATGGAAAGTCAGGAGAAAATGTAGATATCTGTCTGCCTATCTGCTTGCACATAGACACGGGGACATTTCTGTCTTGCCACCACCTCAGTCAATGATTTATCCACTATAACTGTGTAGGAAAGAGGAAAGACTGGATAATACAGCAACAAATTGAATTTATATAGCACCGTTAATATAGTAAAACATGCCAAGGCCCTTACAAAAAGCCATTTAATTCCAAATCACACTTAGATAGGAACATAGGACTTAGTAGGCCACTCAGCCCATCGAGCTTGTTCCACCATTAAATAAGATCACAGCTGATATGGTTGTGTCTCAACTCTACTTTCCTGTCTGCCCCCCATAACGCTTGACTCCCTTGTCTATCAAAAATCTGCCTAACTTCATCTTGAATAAATTCAATGGCACAACCTCCATTTCTATCCAGGCAAGAAAATTCCACCTACTAACAACCCTTTGAGAGAAAAAAAAAATTCTCCTCATCTCCATCATAAACGGTAGACCTCTTATTCTTAAATTATGTCCCCTGGTTCTAGTCTCTCCCACAAGTGAAAACGTCCTCCCAGTATCTACCTTATCAAAGCCCCTCAGAATCTTATATGCTTCAATAAGATCACCTCTCATTCTTCCAAACTCCAATGGGTATAGGCCCAACCTGACCAGCCTTCGTAGATAAGTCCCTCATCCCAGGAATGAGTCAAGTGAACCTTCTGTTGTATAAGTTTCAGTCTTGGTTATTGAAATGTTTCCTCTTAGAGGGTCAAACACTGGGTACATTGTGAAATATTCCCTCTGGCTTCCTAACATAGAGCAGCATTGATGGAAGCCCATGAACAATCTGGAATTCCAGAATTCCCTTCCTATTGTTACGGCCGGTCCCCAGGCGAATTCCCTCAATTTGTTATGATCCCAGACAAGATACCTCAAATTATTACTGAACGGGACCCTAATTTCGTTATGCTCTCAGGTGAGGAGGAATGACCTGGTTCCCCTCCTTTATTCAACCCCCTCAGTTGGTCACAACGAGATTAATTTAAAAGAGATCCCTTCCCTCGTGGATACCTTTTCCCAGTCTAAATTTATTTATCTTTTATAAGGAGCCAATTTAACCAGGCTTTCTTGATTCAAAGAAAGAGTAAGTTTATTAGTTACTAAAACCCAAGAAAAAAACAATAAAAATGTGACACATATACACACAGATCAGAAATGAGAATTTGAGTCCAAAAATAAAAGTTAAAAAAGATATACGAATCAGTCTTTGGTTTGTCTGTGAGCAGTAGATGACAAAACATTGCAGCCATTAAGTTGGGTGATTCCAGCAGAGCTGACTTTGGCAGTTGAGCGGTTGGTTTGGAGACATTTGGTTCTGCAGGTTAGCTGAAGAAGTTGTCCTGTTTCTTCTTTTGCTATGGCTTTGTTGACTTGCCTCCAGCCAGAGAGAGAGAGAGAGAGAGAGAGAGAGAGAGACTTTTACTCGCAAGCTGCATGGATGCCTAGGTGATGTTCTTCTGCAGTGACCTTCGTAGCACACACTAGCACACCAGAACTAGAACACCAGAAGCAGCACACACAAATCAGGTTTGCAGCTGGCTTTTTAAACCCCTTTTCTTGTGTATTCCTGGAAAGGAAAAACAAACATGTCGTTCACCCAGAATGTGCTTTCTTTCAACTCAGGCCGTTTCCACATTCTGATATATAACTCAACAGGAGGTGGTGTCTGCTGAGGTATGGCAATCAGTCTCCAATGTCTCTGCAACCACAGGAGATTAAAATTCAGTCTTTTGCATTGCCTCTCTCCATTTCAAGTGTCTTTGTCTGATGTAGGTCCTGACACCCTTTTTAGGTGCAACACTCCATGTTCTCTCTGGACTAGTCGGTCAAGTATAATTAACATAGGAATTTTCCAGAAAGAGATTACTTTACATTCTCAGCCAACTTTTTGCTAGTATGTCTTTTTAAAAAACACATATCTTCATTTAAAAGGTTCAATATGCCTATAGGTAAGTGGGGGGCTGTGTTCCACTGTCGTGACACCATCAGTATAGCTGCACCACTTGGACTGCAGTGATCTAAGAAGGCAGCCCACCACCACCTTCTGAAGGGAAATTAGGAATGGGCAACAAATGCTGGCCTTGACAGCGATGCCCAAGTCCCATGAAAGGACGAAAAAAATGTATCCAGCCTCCCAGCTGGATGAAAAGGGCTGAGTGATGGTGAATTATTTGTAGAGAAGGAGAAAACAGGAAGAATGAATAGCCCTGACCTTCACGCTAAGTGGCCTTTCAACTCTCAGAATTATATTTGGACATCAGTTTGCCTCTAAATGGGACACATATGTTTGGAGCGACCTCCAAGTTAATTAGTGCCAAGGAATTTATTTTTAAACATTTCCCCTTTAATTCCTTCCCCTTTTCATGACACAATTTTTCTTCCAAGTAGAAATCCCTGGCAATGCATTGTTGATGGCGTTAGATGGGTGATGAACAATCCTGCAAAATCACATTCACACTACAGTGATGAGCAGCTGAAATTCAATAACGATGCCTCTACCACACTACATTATGTAAAAAAGGCTTCTGTTCATTTTTTCCTGCCTTTGTGCATTTCCTTCTGCATCGAGCAATTCATTTGTTCAGAGTCCTTCACTGTGTTAGCATTAGGCGTTTGCGACAAACATATTCTGTGTTACTTATGCATATCCTGCCCAGCCATCTCCCCACCAAAAAACATAGGTTGCATTTAAAAAGTCCTTGTAAGAACATGGGGCTTCTCAACGGTGTGACTTTGCAGCACTAATGAACAGAAATTATTGGCGATGTATGGGTAGATATTGCAGCTCATTGCACCCGTTTGTCCATTATTAAGTGGGTGCAACAAGGAACCATTTTGGTGACAAAAGCCCTGTGCCCCAAGGATGCCCGGAGCTGGGTTGGGTCATTTTGCAGCCATCCATTGTGTTGCCTAATATAGGTATTATCCCCCACAGCATTCCGTCTCATGAGATGATGGTTTGTGGTCAACTCTCTGTTAAACATCACCTGTTGTGGCTCAGGAGTCCGACTGAGGTGGTGGCGTAGTGGTATTGTCGCTAGACTACAGGGCAATGCTCTGGGCACCCGGGTTTGAATCCCACAACAGCAGATGTTGGAATTTGAATTCAATAGAAATCTGGAATCAAAAGTCTAATTATGGCCAAGAAACCATTGTCACCAGTTCACTAATGTCCTTTAGGGAAGGAAATCTGCTGTCCTTATCTGGTCTGGCCTACACATGACTCCAATCCCACAGCCTTGTGGTTGACTCTTAAATGCCCTCTGAACAAGGGCAATTAGGGATGGGCCTAGCCAGTGACACCCACATCCCGTGAATGAATAAAAATAAATTGCTGCAGATGAAAACTATGGGCAGACAAGGTGCAGGATTCATTGGCCTCATTTTCACTGGGCTCTCTTCTTCCCAGTGGAGCTTTGCCCCATCGAATCAGTCTCCAGAGGTCGTGGCTGTCAGCGTCTGCCTCCCAGCTGTCCCTGTCAATCACCACCATTGACATATCTTGCTTGCTGGTGTCCTTGTAGTGGAGTATGTGTGTCCAGCAGGTAGTGACCCAGTGATCAGTTCACTGTACAGGAGATCTTTGTGTAACTGGCTACCATTCACCCGACGAGCATGGCCAAGACATCACAGACATCAGTAACGAGTGTAAGGCACAGACACATTGTGCTGAATGGCCTCTTTCTGTGCCGTAATGTTTCTATGGTTCTCATTAGGGCCCTTTCATATATAAGTGAGGGGCCTAGTGTCAGCAAGGTCCCCGAGAAGGTGGGCTGCAATAAGAGGGGCAGGTCTCCCATCTTTACTGTTCAGGATTCATCAGTAGCCATTGTGGCCTATTCAACACCTGTTGGTAAGTTGATATTAAAAAGAAATGTTAAAAAAACTTTCTGTGGAGCCAGGAGTAGCAAGAGTTGGTGCAAAAGGGCAAGATGCCTGTGGTTACATGACAAGCAGCAGCACTTCACCCAGCTTAATGTGACCTGAGGCCACCTCATTTGGGTGCACGTTGCCTTCTTGGCCCAGACTGGGCTCCAATGCCTTTGTACCTGTGGTAGCTCTATTACCTCCTATCCATCCTCATATATCAACTGCAGTTTCCAACCACCAGCACACTTACACCCACCCTACACACACACACGCACACACACACACACACACACACACACAGAAAACACACACACACACACACACACACACACACGTACACAGAAAACACACACACAGAAAAAAAACACACACACAGAAACCACACACACGCACACACGCACATATTCTAGTGCATCCTGCCAAGACTATGACTGGTCCATATTACCACAGAAGGTCTCAGCCTCCATTTTCAGTCCAGGCTGATCTCATCCCTGGCATCAGTTGGGCCACTCCGATTGACCTCAACACCTTTTCCCTACAGAGGAAATAAGCAACCAGCATTTCCCCTTTCTGGTTGCTGTACAGATCCATTGTCGGGAATTCACGTTTGTCTGGGCACACATTTGTGGGAGAGGACAGAGCTGCCCTAGCCAATGATCCTCCATCTAGGATTATTCAGGAAGAATTATATGATGTTGTAAAAAGTGGTCTTAGCGCGGAATCAACACCTTCAAGAGGAGGAGGGAGACAATTGAAAAGAAAAACTGCTGAAAAGATGATTTAAAATCATTTTGGGCAGGCCCTAAAGGCAGCCCACTGGAGGTGTGAGGAGCAAAGGTTTGAAATAGGCAACTTGACGCATTTCGTGGCATGACTAACATTGGTCCCCATAGTAGGGTTGGGGGCACAAGTTGTCATTTGTGATTCACTCAACAATAAACCTTCCCAGCCTTGGAGCATTCACACAGGGTGATATAATGAGTGAAGAGCAATTGTTCAATAACAGGGAGGGAGGAAGAGGCGGGGAAGAAGAAAATTAGAGCATGAGTTGACTTTGACCTTCCGACAGCACTGCACCTCTTGCGTGTTGACAGAGAACTTGTGATTGGGGTCTGGGAGTTGGTTTCCTACCTCACCGATTAGCTAGGGAAAAGTTCCAGTGAAAGGGGTACCCAAAGTTACGGGGGGAAAGTAACCGAGACATGGGCCTACAAATATTGTTATTTATTTTAAATTAATTGGTTGATTGGTTTATGACCGCAGAGTGGTGAAAGACACATTATTATGACTGCCAAGCAAGCATAACCAGAGTGTTTTTAACTGCAGTGAGGTGTACCATCAATTTTAATGTCAGCCTCACTGTGCACTCATACTCATTAAAACAAGCTGATTATTTTCACTCCCTGTCATAATACACTAGCCCCTCACCTTAACACAATCTGATGTACTGCTATCCCTGATAAAACACACATTATTTATGGCTGCATTACTAATAGACAAACCTTATGAAACTCCTTGTCTATGACATGTCCCTCACGATGACGTGCATTTTTCATGGCTCTCGATGACAGCATTATAGAAAGGGGCTAGCACGCTATTTATTTACTTCTACAAACTACTGCATTGAATGGGGATCCTAGTTACAGGGGCCACTCTCTGTCTTCAGGCATTTCTAAGTTTGAGACATTGCCACAGTTCGGGCCACAAATAAAATTTAGGGATACTGCTAATGGAATTCTGCCTTACAACTGTGTGTCCGTCATCAAAACTTCATAGAACAGACAAGCAGCTGATCATCAGCACAGTGATGGCCCCAGTAACAGACCCATTATCAGTGATTATATGATCTCTTGTCATTATGTATTGAAATAAAAGCCAGTGTCACTGCAGTTAAAATGACAAGGCCCAAACACATGAGTCCGCTGTCCACTGGCATCTGCCACGGCACCAATCACCCTGTATACCCTGTATCACCCATATACCCTGACTGCACATTACATGGAAAAACATTCCAAAGGTTGGAGAGCGTACTAAACTTTGGAGGTTAGGTGACAGTGATTTTTTTTTTATGCCTTTGTGGGACACTGGCAAGGCCAGCATTTGTTGCCCATAACTTCCCTTGAGAAGGTGCTGGTGAACTGTCTTCGAATTGAGTGGCTTGCTAGGCCATTTCAGAGGGCAATTAAGAGTCAACCATATTGCTGTGGGTCTGGAGTCACATGTAGGCCAGGCTGGGTAAAAGATGTAGATTTCCTTTCTTAAAAACACTAGTAAAATAAATGAGTTTTCTTACAACAAATTGGTTGTTTTGTGACTACCATACAAGCTTTTTGTTCCAGATTAATTAATTGAGTTTTAAATTCCACCAGCTACCATGATGGGTGTTAAACTCATGCCATTACGAGAAATTAGTTTAGATCCTCAGGATTACAGTAACGTTACCACTACACTACCGTCACCCTAGAGTCAGTAAATAAGGTAGATAGGCAACATATGCAGTGACATTTTCCTTCCCTCTTTTGGTGGATTTGGCTCATTACCAGGATACAGTTCCACATGTGCTTATTGCCCTTCAGCCCATCATTCAAACTCTTTCGAGTTATCAACAGTCACAGATTGCAACTCTTTTGAGTACAATCACAGTTCTTGGTTTTTCCGGGAGTGGGACATGAACCCACAACCCTCTGATTCAAAGGCGAGGGTGCTATGAACTGAGCACAGATTGCAACTCTTTCGAGTACAATCACAGTTCTTGGTTTCCGGGAATGGGACATGAACCCACAACCCTCTGATTCAAAGGCGAGGGTGCTATGAACTGAGCCACAGCTGACACCTCTAGCCCATCATTCAAGGGGTCATTCAAGTGTAGGTCAGGACAATGAGCCATAATTAACCATAAGTAGCATCACAGCCAATTCCAATTACCTGGCAGCCAAAAATATGCATCTTCCAAGCAGGAGCGTAGGAAATCATAAGGAGTGCCTGAATTTTTTTCATCTTATCCCAGGCATGTTGGGGCTAATTGTAACATCTTAACTGCTGACCTGTTGTCTTTCACCTCATTGGAACAATCTTACCAAAGACAATGATATCATTTCTCGACATTCCTGTGCGAGGAAAGGGTTAACTAACACAGCACATAGGGGAGATGTGGCCACTTCACTGAGATTTGGGTGGATTAACCGCGGCAGAAGTGGATAAGTGACCTGCAGGTCTGTTTCATAACTGCAAATTGAAACAAAATGCCTCCAGTGCATCATGAGCCCACATCTCAACTGTATTGCTGTGTTGAATAAAATAGCAGGCTGTGTGGGATTGCCTTGACTATTAATGCAGAACACATGAAACAAATGCAAAATCAACTTGAGAAAACTAAGTCTTAACAATAAAGGCACTTGGACCCCTTTGCACAAATGCATTTGGATCAAACCTTAGTCCAAATAGAGAGTCAATTTTATTCACATCCCAACTCTGCCAACCTTTTTTCAACCAACTGCCGGCGGGGTCTTGACCTCACACAGTTAACGACTTAGCACGCATGTGGCTGTGTGAATCAGCCATGGCATCGCTGTGCCATGAGAGGAAAGATCAACTGGCTTTTCCACCGCTCAGAGTTACCCAGTGAACCTGCTGATAGGTGTGCATTGGTGGGCCTCAGGTGAAGGGGAAGGTTGGGGGCTGGCAAACTCAAATTCTGCGATGAAACCCCCAAGGTTGAAGATTGTCTGGGCTAATGCTTGAGGTGCCAGATGGGGTGCATGCTGCCTGCAGATGTGAGCCCCTTCAACAGAGCAAAGAAAGGGAATAGAAAGAGGTTAGAAACTCATGGTGTGAAACGTTGCAGTGAAACGCTATTGTGGAAATGTTGCCCCCTCCACCACCCCCCCCTCCACCCACCCCCTCAACCCCTCCCCTCCCCCTCTTCATTGACAGGAAAATGTGAAGCTACATCTCCTTCCAGCAGTGGAGCTGGGTGTGGAGGGGGTGGGGGTGGGGGTGGTGGGAGTGGTGGGGGGGGGTTTGGTGTTGGTGTTGGAGAGGGGAGAGAAGGGCACTCTGTAGCTGTGCTGTATCAAACTTTCCATGGGATTTTGTCTCATTAAATATATAAGGCATGAATTATTTATGGAACCAAATTCTGCTGCGCTGCTAATGGCCACTTTCCTTGGGGGTCAGTGACAAAGACATCCCAATGGGGGTGAGTGACAGAGGAACAGTCTTTATGATGAAAGTATGCAGCAAGGACAGCTTGATGTGACAGCAAGGAAAAGTAAGACAGAGAATTTTTTATCCTCTAGCATGTTATGAGGAAATGTATATTATAAAGCACTCTCAAGCTCATGTTTAATACAAGTGTTTTATATATATATATATAGATATATATATATAGATATATAGATATACATAATGAGGTAGTGAGTTATTTGCCACCTTGTATATTTTATAAGAGCTTTTCAGTAAATGCACTGAATTATTGTAGGGGGTTAACAACGACATATGAGACTGGTGTCACTGTTCTCAAAATGATTGAGTTTACACAAAGACCGCTGTCTGTAATGAACTCTTGCAAATGCGCTTTTGCAGGCAAAAAGAGAGAAAAAAAAAGCATACCTCCAACTACTTCCTGTAATTGCGCATTATTATAAAGGAAGCAGGAGGAAAAGATTTTGAAATTACGATCCATTATGCTCAAGAGGGAGAAAAGCATCACCCTCGTGAAGCACAGCTGACAGGCTTGACTAAATTAGCCCAGGACCATTACCAAAAAAAAAAAAATCTCTTAATTGCCAACCATTTTGTTAGGTCAATTGACTCTAATTGAAAAAATAACAAAAAGCTTATTATGCTGCAAATGCAGCCAGAAATGAGGCATATGCTACGGAGGAAACAATCATTCTAAATTTCTTTTGCCACTACAGTAGTGGCAAAGTTCATTATATGTCTGAGCATATCAGTTGTCTGTTTTTTTTATGGAATGATGTTTAACAGATTTTATTTTGTGTGGAGGGGTGGTGGGAGCTGCGAGAAGGAAAGGATTATTTTTTTTTTTGCCATGATTTAATATATTTGCTCTAATTTTCTAAGATACATTTTTAGTCTCCCCTCTTTACTTTAAATTACAGATCATTGAAATGTATGTAGCAGCTGAAGCAGATAGAATGAGCAAGCCCTGGAAGCACTACAAAACACCAGCAATTTAAAAATCACTGAAGCAAATATCAGACCAATTTGGACAACAGTTGAAATGAGAGGCCAGCTTTAATAGCTAAAATAGGTAAATTGCCATCCTAAACACTTAGCCAAATAAATTTTTGATGATTAACAGCAGGCGTTGTCTCTCTTTTTAACCTTGAGAAAGTTGATGTGAAATTGTTGAATGTTTACACTGAGTCAGAAAAGATTTAGCTTGATCTGTCATGGATCCAATTGCATGAGCACTTGTGATCTCTCAGCACTCATCTTTCATGCGGAATGTTACTGAAGCCTTGTGTGCTCTGAAAGTCCCTCTGTGATATGAATGGCCTGGTCATACTGGGCAGGAGTAGGCTGCCACACCTCCCAATGGATCACACGCATGAAAGGGCGTCATTGAATTCTGCCTGCCTTGCTTCGACAATTATAGGCATTTTGCAGTCAGAGCCATGTATAACATGGACAAATGCTCCTTGCTAGCAGGGAATGAAATCTCGCATGATACGTGTAGCCCTACAGAAGAGCAGAGGAATTCTCCTACTAGACCATCAAAAATACAGAAGAGAAAGATGGTTTGTTCCTTAAAATGCATCTTTCTGTGCAAAACGATATCTCACCTTCTTGCCCAACCACCCCACCCTCACTGGCTGTACCATATCATCATGCTACCTTTTGAATAACTCTACAGAGTATTTCACTAGAGCATCCAAAATATTTTGCATCCACCACACTACCTTCAAAGACATTCCAGGTTATTAATCACTCAATGTTAAAAAGTTCTTTCAGCCATTAGCCCTGAATCTGCCTTTTCCTAGTTGGTCCATGTCCCCGCACCTTGTGGTTGTCCTTTGTACCTTAAAGTAATACTCAGGATTGACCATTTCAATTCCACGTGGAGTGTTATAAGCCCCCTGTAAGGTCTCTGTCATTAATCTCCTTTCAACACTGAATAATCCTAGCCTTTTCACCTGATTAGAAGACAGACTGCTGCTGATGGTTTCCACATTTCAGAAATTTTTATCAACGTTTATTGAAGAGAAAAAGATTGGGTGCACTTTTGTTTTATCCCTTAAGGTCAGTCTAGTGTTGAAGTGCCTCAAATACAACAGTTCATATGGGGCCCACTTCCCTGTGCTTATCTACATGATGGTCAGAAGGACATCAGCATGACCAGGCTCACCAACTGGAATACATTGAGAAGCTCAGAATTAACATTTCTTTAAAGGAATATTGCCCAGTTTCCTTAATTAGGTTCCCTTAAGACATAGTTAACACACTTGGCAGCTAAAATGCTCTTGAGCTCCTTTTACTGCTGTTTATAACCAGGGCTAGGAGGTTTACAGTGGTCCATGGTAGCTTGTGCATATAACTCAAGCCCCAGTAACATGAAGCAATAGCTGGTCACTGCTCATGCCATCTGCTTGATGCCTTGCCTGGGGTCAGAAATTTGACTTTTTGTGTGTCTGGAATTGTGCGTTAATCCAAAGCAATTGTCCACACTCAATGGGTTAAAAATTTAGGACATTTGGCAAAAATTCAAAAAGGGATTCAGGAAGAACAGATAGAGATATGCAAAAAAGGTATTAAAAAACTGTTACAGTAAATCTGTCAATATTAAAGTTTTGACACCCTCCATCACTGTACAAATACACACTTAAAGTGCGGAGGTTTAGGGGGGATGTGAGGTAAAACTTTTTTACCCAGAGGGTGATGATGGTCTGGAATGTGCTGCCTGAGAGGGTGGTGGAGGCGAGTTGCCTCACATCCTTTAAAAAGTACCTGGATGAGCGCTTGGCACATCATAACATTCAAAGCTATGGGCCAAGTTCTGGTAAATGGGATTAGGTAGGTAGGTTAGGTGTTTCTCACATGTCGGTGCAGACTCGATGGGCCGAAGGGCCTCTTCTGCACTGTGATTCTGTGATTCTGAACTTTATGAGTGCCTAGCCATCTGAAAACCAAACATTATTGAAATGGTGATCACACAACCTATTTACACCACATGAATAACTGAAAGGGTACACCTGCTTATCATGTAATAGGTTCAATAGTCAACTAGAGGAATTCCTAAAGAAAAGAGGCACAGAGGGATGTAGTTGCTGATCATGCAGTCCTGTCTCGGTGGCAGCAGAACCTCACCTGCGTACCACATGAGTAGCATGACAACCCAACCGAGCCTCAATTTGTAATATCAGATCTTTCAAATCGTTTGAACACCGTCAGGTTTTGTGGTCGTTGCCTATTCAGATGGGCGGAGATTTGGGCACCATTTGTATTACCCTGTTACTATTCAGCTAGGCCCACAAGAGTCTGTGTCATGGGCGGGACCCATTAGCTTTTTGAGAATTAGGTTCAATGGGACATTCCAGAGGAGGATTATTTTCCATTTATCAAGCATAACAACAGTCCAAGCTGACCAGAAAATGTGGTATCTTGACCCCTGAATCTAAGACAGTCCTAGTTGTGGTGTTGACTGTTGACCCAACGAACCAATTCTTGACATGGAGATAAAAGCAAAATACTGCAGATGCTGGAAATCTGAAATATAGAACAGAAAAGGCTGGAAAAACTCAGCAGGTCTGACAGCATCTGTGGAGAGAGAAACAGAAGTTAACATTTCCAGTCCGTATGCTCTGAAGAAGAGTCATACAGACTCGAAACGTTAACTCTGTTTCTCTCTCCACAGATGCTATCAGACCTTAACATGGAGAGCTGGCAGACTGAGACTGAATACTGACCTTTTCTTCCTCTCTCCCGGATTAGAAAAAAAAAGGAAATCTACAGAAGTTTGAGTTTGAAACAGCCAGAAAAACTGAGAACCCACTGTTACCAAGTGAGTGCTCGGTATCAGCAGTATGAACTACTGAACTAACATGAGCCCACATCAAGGAGAAATGATATGCAAGTTATTAGTTTTGATGTTACAAGAATTGAGAAGAAATAGAAAATTGTTTGGTGTCAAATAAATCAGTTTGTTGACTTGTAAGAGCCTTCACTCACCAGAGTGCTTATCACTCCATCTTCCATCAGAAAGGAGAAATGTACGTGATGGACCTGCAGGATCATGGTTCTTAGTACACACATTGTGGGATCTTATTCTTATCGTCCTGGGTCATGCTATCAAATGAGTAAATAGTAGGCAGAAAAGGCACTATCAAGATGCTAGAGGAGATGAGTAGGGATAGCCCACTAACACTGCATTCAAGAGATTATCTAGTGTAAAACCTAAATTCAAGAGATTATCTAGTGTAAGGTCTAAAGCACATTGCCTGTGTTCATGGCCTCAGTGGCTCCGTGCCTGACTGAAATATTGACGGGTCACTCAACAACTCTTCTCAGTAGGGGAATTGAATGAGTTTCAATGGCTTAAAAAGTATGTGGCCGCATAAAGGGACAAAAATTCTTTCTAGCCTTTGGGAAAGCTGGAAATATTTATTTTAGTATTTGTCAACTTTCCCAAAGATTTTATATCAGGAAAGTATATGGTAGACCAACAGCAAGAGAGGCAGGACAAAGAAAACTGCAGCAAGGTTTAATAGCGAGTAAAGTGGAACTGTTGCTTCATGACTAGAGCTGAAGAGGGTTTGATCTATTTGACAGTCCAGGTCACTCCCTCCACAGACTGCAGTGCACTGTTCCTGACAGGATTAGCAGCCAGTTTCAATGCTGCATGAGTAACCTGTAGAATCTAGGAACTGATGTAGGAGAATAAAGGAAATTTTAGGGAACCTGGAAAGGAAAGACTACCCATGCCAGGTAAATGGCCCAAATCTGCACACTAGAAAATATTACTTGTTAACCCTATTCGACAATTATGGTTTCCCCATGCCACCATGCACCTCCCAACCCTCACTGACCTCATATACTTACAGCTCCTTTGTTTGCATCTCATCCATACCTACACTTTGGTATGTCACATGTACAAGCTGCAACTTGAAAGCCTTGTTACATTCTCATCCACCAAGGGTTTCATATAATAGACCATTATAAGAGTAAACATAGCCACTTACTACCACCCAGAAAGTGCTTCAGGTCAGGTACATGGTAACGGATAGTGACTCTTTTTAAAAAATTCATTCAGGAGACCTAGGCTTCCCTGGCTAAGCCAGCATTTATTACCCATTCCTAATTTCCCTTGAGAAGGTGGTGGTGAGCTGCCTTCTGTATTTTGGGCAATGCTTCAGTGCAGTAATATTTAGCAGCAATGTCATGTTTATCAATGGGAAAGGAAGTGGAAATGTTGGCTGTGTGTATGGCACATTCAAAATTAAATATTGGGAAGACTGAAGTCATTATATTTGGTCCCCGCTCCAAACTCCATCCCCTAGTTACCAATTCTATCCCTCTCCCTGGCAAATACCTGAGATTTAACCAGTCTGTTCGCAACCTTGGTACCACATTTGATCCCGAGATGGGCCTCTGACTTCATATTCGTGCCATTGCTAATGATGCCAATTTACACTTCTGGAACATCGCCCAACTTTGCTCCTGAGTCAGCTCATCTGCTGCTGAAACCCTCATTCAGGCCTTCGTTACCTCCAGACCCAACTATTCCAATGCACTCCTGTCTGGTCTCCCACATTCTACCCTCTGTAAACTTGACCTCATCCAAAACTCTGCTGCTCATGTGTTAACTCACAGAAAGGCCCGTTCCACTATCATCCCTGTGCCTACTGACCTATATTGGCTCCCAGTCAAGCAATGACTTTAAAACTCTCACCTTCTTTTCAAACCCATCCATAACCTCGCCCCTCCCTATCTCTGTAAGCACCAGCCCCACAACTTTCTGACATACCTGAGCTCCTCTAATTCTGGTCTCTAGTGCATTCCTAATTATAATTGCTCCCCAATGGTGACCGTGCCTTCAGGTGCCTAGGCCCAAAGCTCTGGAATACTTCCACCCCCGCCCCCAACACCTCTCAGCTCGCCATCTTGCTTCCCTCCTTTAAGCCACTTCTTAAAACCTACTTCTTTGACCAAGCTTTTGGTTACCTGACCTAATAACTCCTTATATGACTCACTATCCTACTTTGTTTTATAATACTCCAGTGAAACACCTTGGGACATTTCATTAAGTTAAAGGTACTATAGAGGTGCATAAGTCATTTGTTTTTATTAATATTGCATGCAGCTGGGAATGAACCATAGACAGAATGGCCCACGGCAATGGTGAACTTGCTAACCTCTTGTCCCCATTTTGCAATGGTGGGTGCCTCTTTTGCAGATGAGAATGTTCTGAAACTATCTACCTGTTGATCCAGAGCAAGTTGAGACAGAGGGAGTGTGCTTTCTAGGCTTGCTTGCTGTGCCCACAATTAAGCAGATAGGCTAACATGATTGTTTTGCATAATTTGTTTTAATAACTGCCTTTGCATTGTAGTAAAGCAGTGGTCATTAAGCAACATTTAGCACCATATATATATAGAATTAAAATAAACTTTTTGACACAGTTTGTTCCATTTTTTTTCCAAAATGAATCAAATATTGTTCTTAAGGTACATTTACACAGTGTCAACTGTGGTTCACTGGGTAGCACCCCTACCTTTGAATCAGAAGATTATGGGTTCAAGTCCCACTCCAGGGACTTGTGTGAAGAATCAAGATGATACTGCAGTGCAGTACTGAAAGAGTACTACACCATCAGAGGTCCCATCTTTCAAATGAGATGTTAAACTGGGAGCCTGCCCTCTTTGCTGGATCCAAAGGATCCCATTGTACAGGCTGAAGGAGAACAAGGAAGTTCCTCCCATTGACCATGGCAATATCACTAAAACAGATGTCATGATCACATAGATATTTATGGAAGCTTGCTGTGTGCCTGATAGTTGCCGTATTTCCTATCAACAGCTTCAAACGTATGCTGTTTCTCTCGCCCAGATGCTGCCAGACCGACTGAGTATTTCCAGCATTTTCTATTTCAAAAGTATTTTATTGGGTATAAAGCACATTAGGGTCACCTGTGGAAAGGTGCTATATAAATGAAAGTCATTCCATTCATGATCTGATGAGGAGATTTTCAAGTATCAGCACCCTTGGGAACCTTGAGCAGGAGCTGTTTAAGGAACCTGCCGGATCTTCAACCATTTAAATGAGTGAAGGAAAATTATGGGGACTTCTTTATAGGCATGATAGATTTTCCAATATTGACGAGGTCCGGGCTATGCATTGTATGTGAGTATGTGAACCTCACCAAATGTATTAATAGAAAAAAGCGATATTTGATACTAGCACTGGGTGAAATAATGGGGAAAAATTCTATTTCCTTTGACATTGTTGAGTACAATTCTAAAAATTAAAGAAAAAAGCTGTCGTAAGGTCTTTAGCCACTGCTGCAGAGACGACTGCTCATTTAATGATGTAATGAAGAACCTGCAGTATCATATGTTATTATCCGACCATTTTTTTCTGTTGAAATATATCAAATGGAGTCACCGTTAATATGATTGTCCTAATGGAATTTGTCCATCATTTCCTCATAAATTTCTCATTTTAACAAAAAAATTACTATAACATATCTGGGGACCCTTGCCTTTATTTCAAAGAGCCAATAACTTCAAATGCACAGATATCTAATGTATAACCCCAGCATGGAAATAAAGATGCAAGTTTCGCAGGTACCATCATCATCTCCTTGATTGCATTGTTCCCTGTGAGGCATCTGCCAGCTGAAAGTGCGATCCAGTGCTTTTCCACCTCTGTTTATCTGCTTTATGGTTTTATATGTATTAGATGCCTCGCCCAACCTGAAACCAGTCTAGAAGCAGTAGGGGCTTAGTTAATTTCCTATACTGGACAATCACACATTTAGAAAGATTGATACTTTCGTTTTCACAAAGTCAAAGAGCAGGCAGCTGCCTGGCCCACGTCGGTTTTCACACTTTCAGCTGGGACCTGTGGTTTGAATCAAAGCTGGGCTGATTCAGTCAAGCCCCCATGCCCCTCATGCCCCTCATGCCCCCAGCTCCCAGCACCCCCCCACCCCACCACCACCAGCCTACTGCCTCACTCTGTGAGCTGCAAAGTTTGTTTATGCTTGAGCGGGAGTACGGTAATATACTGGTTATGTTACTGGATTCGTAACCCAGAGGCCTGGACCAATGATCCAGAGCCATGAGTTCCATTCCCACCATAGAAGCTAGGGAATGTAAATTCCGTTAATTAAATGCATCTGGAATACAAATCCAGCATCAATAATGGTGACCATGAAACAACTGGATTTGTACTAAAAAATCTGGTTGATTATTGCCCTTTAGGAAAGGTTGTCTGCTGTTCTTTCCCAGTCTAGCTTTTATGTTACTCCAGACCCACAGCATGTGGTTGATTCTTAACTGCCCTCTTAAAGGGTCCAGCAAGCTACGCAGTTGTATTAAGAAGGTGACTCACCACCATGAGCTTCGTAAGGGCAATAGGGATGGGCAATAAGTGACAGCTTTGCCAGTGATGCCCATGTTCCATGAATTAATAAAAAAGAAACTGAGTTTCCAGTTAGTCATGAAACCAAATTGACAATTTAGTCAGGGAGCTTATAAGGGTAACTGCTGTGGAAAATTGAGAAATTAGTTCTGAGTATATTTCATTATATGACTAAAGAGTGTTAGAAATAGAATGCATTATGAGGGGTAATGAAAAATAATTTGTACAATGGACCACAATTCATTATTCAAACTAATTGGTCGATCTCATTCATAGAGAAAAAGTCATACTTAACCACATTGCATGTCAGCTGTTTATTTTTATGTCTGCATTGTTACTGCACACTTAAGTTTGTACATATCTATACATAATTATTTAATACCTGGAGATAATGTTTAATAGGAGTTAAAACAATAGCTATAAATTGCTGAAGATGTTAGAAAATGCATTTGCATGATATTCCTTTGCCCCTTTTCTCAGGTATTAGCCTATAAGTGGGTTTGTGCTTCCACTAAAATAACTGAGGAGAGATTTCTCCTTGACATTATAGTGAATTAGTACATTTCTAGCCTAATATTATAAGCATGTAAAGCGTAACCTAATGTCTTAACTCTCCACAACCCACCATGTCCTGGGCACTTTAAAAATGCCTGCCCAACAATTTTCACAGGCAAGATAGAATTTCACAGTAGGCTGATGGTGGTGGTGGTGAGGGTCAGATGGGGTGCGAGAAACAGTGCAAATCTTATCATTCCCTCGCCTGTGAGATTCATGGAAGCAGGTTCTCGTAAGTGAGAGCACAATGGATAAGATCGCCAGGCGAGATATTCAGATGATTTGACATCAACGGATTTGTTTGGTGACTACCTGAGTTCCCGTAGCAAGGCAAAAGCAAATTCAAGGTAGAGTCCGAACACTCTGAGCCCACCAAGGGGAATAAAGAACACTTTTCAGGAGAGATGTTTAATACGGTAACATTCTCCGGACCAAAGCACCTCATCAATTAACCACAGTAAAATAATTACCACGTACATTAAAGAATAATAGATTAAAAGGCTGTGTCAGTTTTTAGCACTTCAGAAAGCACTGGCTCCCCTGTCCCTTCTGAGTCTTGACATGTTAACTGGGTAGCAACTAATTAGATGTCAAAAATTCATAAGCACTGTTAAATATTGCATATCTCAAGCAGGCTTTTCAATGCACTGAAAGGGGGGAGTGTGTTTGCATTGAAGGGGCACTGCACCAGCACAGCAGGCCAGGAAACCAAAGCAAGAAAAATAAAAGAGTTTTCCTCTTAAAAACCTTCAGAGAAATGTGTCATTGGAAGTCCTCAGTTACATATTCCAAGAGGCTCATCTTAATATGATGAAAATGAATCGAAGCTGAAGGAAGATGTAGCAGAAGCAAGGATTGCGGAGAAGGGGGGGGGGTGGGTGGAGAGAGAAAGAAAAGCCTGCTCTCCCATCAAAGGACAATGACAGGTAAATACTAATTTGCTATGCGTGCACAATGAAGATGACATGCCTCTTTGACATGAGAGTGCGGGCGATAATGAAAGCCACTCTATTGTGGCATCTGTCATGGGGTGCTTTTTTCTTTCCCTTTGCGAATGGAACCAAGGCTCAGTGATGTTCCCTGGCAGCTACCTCCTGTTTGAACCATTACAAAAGCTGTGAAGTAATGGGAAGTTTTTTTTTTGCATTATGCTAGTCGGAGTTAGTTGTTTTTTTTTGCATGTCGAAATGACAGCTTGAGCGGATAGGCTCTCATTGCCTTGACAACTAAAATAACTCAAAAGAGCAAATCAGCAAATCATTAGACATGAAACAATCATGATTCTCCATGTAAAAATAATAATAATAACAATAATAAATCTCCACAGTAATTGATTACTGACAAAGAAAATTATGTCTTATTTAAACGTGAGGATTTGTACTGAACGAATGTGAGTACCAACCAACGGTTCTGTTATTAAAGCGGCGGGCACAGGCGCAGCTCTGTACAGACATTGTGTCGAGGTCGAGCAGATCTTGTTCCACTGAATGTTGTTGGCAATTAATGTACGCATTATGTGTGGTGGATGAAAAATGAAATCTGAATGAGCGTTGGTGGTGGAAGTGGCAGGAGGGCTGGGGGGCTGGGGGCTGGGGGAGTGGAATTGGGTGAAGAGCTCCTTCAAGGTGATGTCAAAAAATGTGTGAGATGGCTGAATGCGCATTGAACCTTAGATTAATGTCAGTTTTTGGTTGATTTAAGGACCCCGAATGTTTGACTCTGTCAACACCACCAGAAAAGAAAAGACAATGTGATAGAACAAAAATAATCAGCTCCTCGACACTGCTGCACTCCCACTTTGTTTGCTCCATATGACCAGCTGCCATTTTATATTTACATTATGTGATCTGAAGCCTACATTTGCAGAAGAGCAGAACTGGCTGTTATCGCTTCAGATCCAACGTGCCAGTACCACTCTCCTCGCTCTACCAAATGCAAACTCGCATCAAGTTTGTGTTATTATGATGCTCCTTTACTTAAAGATTACTTGCCAATGCATGGGAGCAGTGGCAGCAAACCAATGCAAGAAGAATTGCTAGAGTTTATGACAAACCCAGTTTGCTTTTCTCTCATGGTTTATAATGTAACACGATGGGTCTCACTATCCTTTAAACTCACTAGATTTTTAGGCTTGTTGATTCATGGGAAAGATGAATTGCAAAATGTCAAACTTAATTCCAGCATTTCTATTTTCCTATTCTAGATCCAGCTGAATAATGCAATAACCTGGACCTACAAAAATCCTAGAGCCTGTGGAGGCTCCGGCCCAGAGTTTAATACAGCATCTCTCTTATAGGTCACAATGTCTGATATAACAGACATAGATATGGTACTGTTTCATTATACTTACATGGTATGGAACTTGCCTGATATACCACAACCTCTAATATAACTTACATATTAGCTGATATATCACAGCTTTATTATAACACACATTTTATACTGTCATTGGATGATATACTAAAACCCCTATTGTTTTAATATGGTGTCAGCTGTGGCTCAGTGGTAGCACTCCTGTCTCTAAAAAATTATGAGCCTGAGTCGCTTTCCAGAGACTTCAGCGAATAAGCAGGCTGACATTCCAATGTGGCACTGAGGCAGTGCTCTAATGTGGGAAGTGCAGTCTTTTGGATGAAATGTTAACCGAGGCCCTCTCAGGTGGATGTGAAAGGTCTCCCAGCACTATTTCAAAGAGCAGTGAAGATCTCCCTGGTGCCTTGGCCAGTACTTCTTCCTGAATTATATTGCTATGTATTCTCATTGCTGTCCGTGGAACCGTGTTTTATGCAAATTGGCTACTGCAATACCAACATTACAATAGTGACTACACTTCTAAAGGATTTAATTGGCCGTTAAGTGCTTTGGGGGTGTCCTGAGGTTGAATAGGTGCTGTAAAAATACAAATCTTTATTTCTTTTGAGTGACATCTTAGCCTCTGAAATAATATATTAGTAAATTACTTAACTAACATACCACAAGCTGTAAAACCGTGTACATACATTAATATAATACCAGACTGATATACCACAGCCTGTGACATAACAAGCATTCTCCTCACTCATCAATACAGAACATTTTTCTTGCTTCTTTCTAAGACACTCATTGTTATAACATGCATTTCTATACAGACAGCTCCAGAACATACCAAGTTGTTCTATTATAGCTTAATTTACAGTTTAATTTTTACTTGCCAAATAAGGCAGAGTTTGGTGTTAACATGACTAATGCTGTGGTTGGCTTCTGTAAATGTTAATGTACTTCGTTATTTATTTAAAGGAATGGCAGGAAAAGAAGGAACCTGCATTTCTATAGTGCTTTTCATGATCTCAGGATATCCTAAAGCACTTTACAGTCAATGCAATACTTTTACATACAGCAATTGTTGTAACCTTTGACTGGATTTTATGCCACCCCTTCCTATGCCAGCATATTTGAAGATGGGTGGGGGGCTTCGTAAAATAAAGCAGGTGGCCTTCCCACCACCTTCTCACCTATCCCTGTCCTGTCTCCCACATTATGGTAAATGGGGAAGGTGTCGGGCAGCTCACCCACTCTAAGGCCTATTAAGGCCCTTAAGTGACCATTTAATGGCCACCAAAGGGCTGCATTCCTCCCCCGCGGCCAATTTAATGTGCAGCAGGGAAGACAGGGGCGAGGTGGGTGGCCGAGCAGATTTCACTGTGCGTCTGCTTTTGGGGCATGAAGGGGGTACCTCCTTTATTGGTTCCCCTGTGCCCAACAGTGGCACAACCTCCCCAAGATCGTACTCCACCATGAACCCTCTACTCCGACCTCTCAAACCCAGGCCTCCACCCCCCTCCAACCACTCGCTGGGGTCTGTCAGCCAGGCCTGTCCAAAATCCCAGACTTACCTTTAAGTCCGGGCTCCTTCACTTCTTCCTCAGGGGCTGCCTGTGGTCTCAGCGATGGTCACCGCTTGATCCTGGTGCAGAGCTCCCTGCCAATCAGATTGGCCGGCAGCTCTCTAGGGCGAGTTTCCTCGAGATGTGGATGGAAGTCTCACCCTGAAACAATGAAGGCGACTCCCAGCATAATTTTGCTGTGGGGCTGCTGGGCTTTTGTGGGCAGGCTAACAACCGACTTCTCGGTCGGGGGGAGCGGGGTGCGTGGAATACGGGGCAAATAACCCTCAGGGAAGTAAAGTATAGATGAAGAGGCAATGAGAGTGTAAAACAGAAATGTAAAATCAATTATTTTAAATATTTAAAAAAGAGACTTTTCAGAGAAAGTTTCCTCAGTCCTAGGAAAATAGGAGTTGGTGTGTTGGGACAGGTTTCCCTTGAACTGGTCTGGGGCCAACGTCCTGGTGAATCAAATAATAAGAGTTGTGGATAGGGCTTTCAATCAAAATAAAGTGGGGAGTGATCAGGTGAGGGAAATTTAGAAACCTAAAGAGAAAAGTTAAGGCAGTAAGAGCAGTGTGGCGATATGATAAGCAGTGTTACAAGAAGGGTCAAGGAGTTTAATAGTAATTGTGTATCAGGTCAAAGCAGGGAATAATGGTAAAAATTAAAATTGAAGTCTCTTTATCTGAATGCACCAAGCATTTGTAACAAGAAAGACAAATTAACAACGCAAATAGAAATAAATGGATTTGATCTGATTGCCATTACAGGGTCATGGTTGCAAGGTGACCAAGTTTGGAAACCAAATATCCAGGATTGAAATTTTGAAATCGCAGGAAGGTTAGAAAAGGAGGATAATTAGCCCTGATAATAAAGGATTATTACATAAGGACAATAGTGAGAAAGGATCTTGGCTCAGAGCAGGAAATAGAATCTGGTAAGTAATAACAAGGGGAAGTAAACTCTGGTGGGAGCAGTTTACAGGTGCTCTAACAGTAGCTATACCATTGGACAAGAAATACTAGGAGCTTATAACCAAGGTAATGCAATAACCACAGAAGACTTTAAATTTCCTACAGATTGGAGAAATCAAATTGGCAGAGTTGTCTGGAGAACATGTTTACGGAATGCATTCGAGACAATTTCTTGGTACAATGTGTCATGGAACCAACCTGGGATAAGGCTATTTTAGATCTTATATTGTGTAATGAGATAAGGTTAATTAGTAATCTCTCAGTAATGGATTCTATGGGGAAAAATGATCATTATTTGAGAGAATTTCACATTAAGTTTGAATGTGAAATACTTAAGTCTGAAACAAGAGACTTAAACTTAAATAAGGCCAAGGATAGAGGTGTGAGGAGATGAGTTAGTGAATGTATGAAGGTGGATAAACGGTGCCAAATATTTACAAAAAATATTGTGGGGTTTTGGTTACGTCTCGGTAGGAAAGATGAAGTCTTCATAGCCTTTAACAGGCTAACTAAATTTTTATTATCTACAGGACTATTTACAAATATACAGTAAAGGGTATAAGCTAGCAGCTGTCTTCATGCTAAGGTCTGTGTGCGGATCTGACCAACACTGCACTGACCTCTAGGTGCAGGTCATGTGTTCTCTGACATCACTGTGTGGGCAGTGCTTGAATCACTCCCACATTAACCCTCTATGTGCCAAACCCTTATACGGCAAAAAAAAAAGTTCTCAACAAAAACACATGCTATTCAGGAACAAAAACTCTGGAGGTAAAGAGATCTTTCCAGGAGTGACAAAAGAAGTTAAGGATAGAATTAGATTAAAAGAAGGGCTTATAATGTTGTGAATAATAATTATAAGGCTTAGCGGTGGGAGAGTTTTAGAATCCAGCAAAGGGTAAGCAAAAAAAAATGATTAAAAAGGAAAAGATAGAATGAGAGTAAACTACCAAGAAATATAAAGACCAATGGGTGAGCTTCTACATCAGGCTCATCCAACCTTCTTGTGCTAATGGCCACACTTCAGTTTTTTTCTCACTCAAGGGATTGATGAGCAAATTTCGAAAAGATAAGATTTGGCACAACATTAAACACGAATTTCAAAAAAAAGTTGAGCTATGAAGAAAAGGGGCAACTGGCTGAGCAAAAATAAAGCAATATCAAAGCAATAAATGGATCATTTTTTTAAAAATGAGTAATTAATGGAATGGCAATTAGAGAGTGAGAGCAGGTATCCGGTTCACTCCCAGTCTCAAGGTGTTCACTCACTCACCCTTACCCAGCCCACTGTGTGTGGGTGTGCGTGCGTTGGTGTGTGGAGGTGAGGGTGAGTGAGAACACTGAGACTGTGAGTGAACCAGACCACACTCACACACACTCATTCTCTCTCTCAAACACACGCACTCTCTCTCTTTCTCACACACACACAAAAGCACAGACACACAAACACAATCTCTCTCTTACACACGCACACACACACTCTCTCTCAATCAAAAACACACTGTCTCACTCACATGCACACTCTCGCACTCACATACACACATACACACACATACATTCTTGCGCACACACACACTCTCTCACCCACACACACTCCTTCACATGCACATAGGGCAGAATTTTGAGGTCAGTGGGCAGGCGCAGTTGGCAGGACCAGGAGCGGCCGAGAAATTGTCCGCTACCCACTATTGGCCGCCAACCACGATTTCATGCTGGAGGGCCAATTGAGGCCCACCCAGCGTGAAACACGTCTGGTTGGGAAGGTCCGAGTGTGGGCGGGGGCCTGTCAGCCCAGGCAGCCTCAGAAAGGCTGCCACAGAAGGACGTCTATGCTGTGTTGTCTTGATGGAGTCGAGTGTGGCTGGAGATGCCAGGCAGGAGGGCAGGTCAGGTGGGCACTCGGCCCCCTGCTTTTCGGATGAGCGCCTCGTTGTCCTGCTGAAGGAGGTGGCTGCCAGGACGGATATCGTTGCCCCCAGAGGTGGGAGGAGGAGGCCACTGCACCTCACCAAAAGGGCATAGAAACATAGAAACTAGGAGCAGAAGTAGGCCATTCAGCCCATCGAGCCTGCTCTGCCATTCATTATGATCATGGCTGATCATCCAACTCAATAACCTGCTCCTGCTTTCTCCCCATATCCTTTGATCCCTTTCACCCCAAGAGCTATACCTAACTCCGTCTTGAA
This sequence comes from Cetorhinus maximus, assembly GCF_964194155.1. Classification (NCBI taxonomy): domain Eukaryota; kingdom Metazoa; phylum Chordata; class Chondrichthyes; order Lamniformes; family Cetorhinidae; genus Cetorhinus; species Cetorhinus maximus. The sequence continues at coordinate 17,226,807 of NC_135896.1, forward strand.
AACATACAATGTTTTGGTCTCAACTACTTTCTGTGGTAACGAATTCCACAGGCTCACCACTCTCTGGGTGAAGAAATTTCTCCTCATCTCAGTCCTAAATGGCCTACCCCATATCCTCAGACTGTGACCCCTGGTTCTGGACTCCCCCAACATCGGGAACATCCTTCCTGCATCTACCTTGTCTAGTCCTGTTAGAATTTTATAGGTTTCTATGAGATCCCCCCTCATTCTTCTGAACTCCAGTGAATATAATCCTAACCGACTCAATCTCTCCTCATATGTCAGTCCCGCCATCCCAGGAATCAGTCTGGTAAACCTTCGCTGCACTCCCTCTATAGCAAGAACATCCTTCCTCAGATAAGGAGACCAACACTGCTCACAATATTCCAGGTGTGGTCTCACCAAGGCCCTGTAAAATTGCAGCAAGACATCCCTGTTCCTGTACTCGAATCCTCTCGCTATGAAGGCCAACATACCATTTGTCTTCTTTACCGCCTGCTGCACCTGAATGCTTACCTTCAGTGACTGGTGTACAAGGACACCCAGGTCTCGTTGCACATTCCCCTCTCTCAATTTATAGCCATTCAGGTAATAATCTGCCTTCCTGTTTTTGCTACCAAAATGGATAACCTCACATTTATCCACATTATACTGCATCTGCCATGCATTTGCTCACTCACTCAGCTTGTCCAAATCACATTGAAGCATCTCTGCATCCTCCTCACAGCTCACCAGCCCAGCTTTGTGTCATCTGCATGGGAGGAGATGGCAGCACTGGTGAGCAGCCATGACGTGGTGCGGTGCACATGGGTGCCATGATGGAAGTGGTTCAATGACCTGCTGCACTCAGGAAGGGTGAGTACCGTGTTGGCATGGGTCAGTGTGCTGAAGTGTTAAGGTGTGGCCATCCCCCCACCGTACATCTCAGGGGTGTTAGAGTCTAAATGCCAACTGTCAATGATGCCAGAGCTGGCCAAGGGGGTGAGTCCTGGCTGCTTGGACTGAGTGCCTTGCGGCTCAAGGGCCACAACTCGGATGTGCCCTGCAAGGTGTTCCTCAGGTGGGGTTGGCCAGGCTGCAACCTCGCTGCAGGTAGAGAGTGGACAGAGAATGCTCCTCAGTCCTTTCAGGAGAAGACGAGCCATAACCAAGCAGAGGGTTCACATACAGGCGGAGGCCCGCCCAACCAGGTTTGAGCAGGACACCCTAGAGCTGGAGAGCCGGCACGCTCCATGTGCAACCGGGCGCGGAGTGGCAGGGGTGCCAGACAAAGGTAAGAGCGCAGTGCATAGAGGTGAGACTTTTGGATTGTGCAACCATTCTAGTGTAGTCTCTTCATTGATGTGAGCTTCAAACCTGGAGTCCCCATTGATCATTGGAAGATGATGGTACCGTGTTGCAGATCTCCATTGTTGCACCAGGGTGCCTGACATGCACAGTGACAGAGTGATGACATTAACTAATGACATGTCATTGTTTTCCCTTTTAGATTCGCCAGCGCGCATTCGCTCTCTGGACCTCGAAGGGCCACCCCTGAAGCTGGAGGATCACTAGGTTTCATTTGCACCTGTGTCACACCCGCTCTCTGAAGCAGGCACCAGCGTAGATACCAGCACCTCGGTGGGCATTAGATCGGTGGCTAGAATGTTGGCGCACATTGGTGAGGGCACCTCACACTTGCTTAAGGTGCAGGTGGAGGCAGAGAGTGCCCAGGACGTCGGCAGTTGGAGGGCTGCTGGGGACCAGGATGATGCTGGGTTGAAGGCAGATGATAAGCCTCTGGAGTCATCCATTAGGCAGCAGATGCTGGATGTCCAGCAAGATGTGCGGGAGGATCTGGCGGAGATCCATGAGGGTCTGTGTGCCATGGTCTCCGTTGTGGAGGAGTCCATGTGGAGCATGAGCACTGCATTGACCCTCATGGCCGAGCGCACCACCTCCTATATTGAGAGAGTAGCAACTCTCATGGAGAGGCAGCTCAAGGGACAGAATCAGGGCTTCCTGGGGTTGCACACGGGCCTGCAAGCCCTCACACAGACAATGACCTCAGGTGGTCAGTGCCAGTGTGGGAGATGGATGTGGCACCCAGTATCCCAGCTAGGTGCCCGTCCACCAATGGTGAGTAGGGAGGTCCAGAGCGACCTCACATTGGCGCAAGAGCTGCTTGTCATCTCTGCGGGCTCCCCTCAGGGCACTCTGGATGACAGCAGCAGGTCCTCCGCCTCACTGCCAGTGACCGTGGCATCTGATGAGGCTGCTGCGACTGGGGAGATGCCAGCTGTGGCACTGGCCGCTCCCTCCCAGGCGGGGCCAGCACAGGCTCTGCTGGCCAGAGGATGACTGCCAAGGTCATCAAGGCCAACAAGACAGCAGGGTAAGCAGGCTGTCTCTAATTCTGCTGCCAGTGAGTGGTGGGGTGGTTGGGGGGGTGGTGGGCACCAAGACATAACACTCACAAATGTAAGTTAGAGGCACCATGAGCACGAGGGGATCAGTTCATGTGTGATTTTCTGTTCATTTATGTTTGGGTTTATATGTCTGCTGGTGTGGACATCAACACCAGTAATGGTAATGTCATAATGATTTCAATGTGATGATAAAATTAAATTTCTTTTGGTTCTGATGGCCTGAGTATGCTTCACATTTTTTTCTTTCTGCTGCAGGGTATGCCAGTATGTAATGATGGACGTAAGTGGCTGGATGCTTTATTGCAGAGGCAATGAGTGGACTTTGGGTGCAAATGTAATGGTCATTTCAGACATTCGGGATGGAGGGGGCAGCCCTGGCATGAGATTGAAGCTGGTCTTTGGTAGCCTAGCTGAAGGAGCGTTGGAGTAAGGTGTCCCTGGTGTCCCTGCCCCCCTGGAGGTTACCGAGGTCTGCCTCCATGCCCTCAGCATTCTCCTCACTGTGCTCCTCTTCTGACTCACAACTGGACTCATCCTCTGTGGCCTGTGGAGCTGCATCAAGATCCTCTTCCTCCAGTGGGTCCCTCCTGCCAGATTGTGAAGAGTGTAGCACGCAACCACTAAGAGTGACACTGTTTCTGGGGCGTATTATAGTGCATTCCCTGAATGGTCCAGGCATCGGAAGGCATCTTTGGAAGACCTATGGTCCTATCTACTACCACCTTTGTGAAGGCATTACTCATATTGTAATGCTGCTCTGTCTCTGGTCTTGGATGGTGTAGAGGCGTCATGAGCCACCTCTTTAATGGATAGCCCTTGTCACCCAGCAGCCATCCATCCAGTCGGGCTGGAGCACTGAAGAGCCTCGGCACCTGGGAGTGTCTCAGGATATAAGCATTATTGGAGCTGCCAGGGTATCTTGCACAAGCTTGCAGAATCTGCATCCTGACACACTATCTGCACATTCATGGATTGGAGCCCCTTCCTGTTATTGAAGGCAACCGGCTGACCCACTGGCACCCTGATGGTCACATGTGTGCAGTTGATTGCGCCCTGGACGTGGGGGAACCCAGCAATCGCTGTAAAACCTCTGGCTCACTCAGCCTGGCTGGCCTCATCTGTACTGTAAGGAACATACCTTTGTATTTTCTCTTGACTGTGGATTAGAATTACAATGGCTGTAGTTTAAAAGACATGTCCACTGGAACAGGATGAAAGCTATATACAATGTTGCAGTCCTGGAACAGAATGTGCCATTAAAGACAGGATGGTGCTGAAAAGGAGTCCTGGACAAAGGGAGCTGCCTGACAACAGCATTTTAATTGGCTCCTGACCAGGTGACCAGGGTTTTTGTATGAGTGGAGCAGAAAGATCCTGACCTGCAAAGAGAAAACACCTAAAATCTCTTTTCCTCATATCTCTATAACCTGCTCTCTCTCTGGAAAGCCCTGGCAAGAGGCAATGGGTGAAATCACTGTTAGAGACATTGAAAAGTAGGTTCTCACCCAATGAACAATATACTGAAAGTGCCGGAAGACCACCTCGTGTCATCAACAAGAACTGAAAGGAATTTGGAAGACATCGATCAAAATCAACCCATCAAATCCTGTACACCGGATTGGTGCTACTGAACTGGCCCACTGAACTCCCCCACTGGCCACTGGAAAGAGCCGGAGGCATAGAAGTTGAGGGCCACTGTGACCTTCAGAGCCACAGACATGGGTTTCCACCAACACAGCTGGAGGTGATCTCAGGCCCAATCATCTGACAAATAGAGGTCACTGTCTCCCTTGAGAGGCGGATCCTCCTTCGGCATTGCACCTCGGACATATTGAGGTAGCTGCATCACCATCTGTAAACACTGGCAGCAGGATAGCGGTGGCTTCTGCGGTCCCTTCCTGCTGACCCTGCACCTCTCATCCCACAGATCCCTCCCTTGGGAGCTGCATTGGGACACCTGGCCTCCTTTCCCTCCTGTCCCTCTCTTCCTCCTCAGAGGAGGTGACACCAGCGGAGACCACAATCCCCATTACTAGGGTAACAGAAGGCTGTCTGATACCTGGAAGGGTCTATACGGTCTGAATCCTCCAGGGCCTTGGCGACACCAAGGAGAGCTGAAATGAAGCCTGAAAATGCTAAGAATGAAGCCCCAAACAGAGATGAAGCTGCTAATTACCAGTAAGTCACCAGCAGCAAACTATGTACCAAACTACTGATATAGGCAATGCTGCTGACTCCTTTTATCTCACCCATGGATGAGGTTTTTGAAATTGTCGGCTGGCCGCCTGCCCGTTTTGCCCATGCAACGAGCACAAAATCACACAGGCAATGAAAAACCAGCATCAATTGGCTTTTTACTGGCTTTAAGTGGCCACTTAATTAATGGCGGGCACAGCTTTGGCACCAGCGCGCACCCGTCGACTGAAATATCGTGCAAGTGCGCGAAGATGTCGGGACGCTCACAAGACATCATCGTGTGCTATTTTAAGCTCAGGCATGTCAGGCACATGCCCGCACGTCAAGTGAAAAATTCTGCCCTCTGACTCACACACACACACGCTCTTGTGCACACACACACACAGACACACATGCTCTTGTGCACACACACACACACACACACACACATACGTTCTTGTGCGCACACACACACACACACATACGCTCTTGTGCACACACACACACACTCTTGTGCACACACACACACACGCTCTTGTGCACACACACACATGCTCTTGTGCACGCACAGACACACACACACGCTCTTGTACACACACACACACACACACCCCCACACGGGGCTGAATAATACACTCCGGTGTGGGAGGTAGGTTCCGGAAGGCAGTGGTCTTCCAATTCCGGGCCCACCATTGAAACATGGCCGATAAGGCACTAATTTGAGCTCTTGATTTCACAGGGCTAGTTTGAGGTCTTCATGCCGGCCAATCAGTGCTGGAGGGCGGGATGCCTGGCCCCCCCCCGAGGTCATTGGCCATGACCCGTAACAAGGTCACGACCAGTAATTTAAAGGGCTCCCTGGCACTGGACAGTGCCAGGAGCTCAGCAAATGCCAGCATTTGTCAGAGTTGTGAAGCTCATTGGGACTTCAGAGGTTTGCAGGCATTTAAGGTGAGAGTGCACTTTTACGCGTTCTGATGTGTCCAAGCTTTGCCAGTGAGCAGAGAAGGCTTTATTTTTGAACCCGAACAAGTTTTCCACACCTTTGCATAGAGGAGTTGTCTAGTTGCTGCATGTTTCCCTCCCGAGATGTCAGAGCCATTGGGGCGAGGGGAGGAGGGGAGGAGAAGGGCCAATAACCAGCCCCTCGATTTAATGATGACTCTCCTCCGTGCAGTTTCTAACCGATGTGACCAGCTCGTGCCATCTGGTGGGAAGAGGAGAAACCCGATCAAAACACATGCTGCCTGGGACGAGGTAGCTGCTGAGGTCAGCAGGGTTGGGCCGGTGATGCGAACCTGGTCTCAATGCCAGAAGGAACTCAGCGACCTGATGAGGGTGGCCAGGGTGAGCAAGTCCTCAGTATGTGTAATCTTGTGCCAGTACATTACAGGGCACTATCGCGAATGCAGGGGAAAAGTGAGGGCGGCTGGAGCTCCAGGGCAGCACGATACAACAAAGACATTGCTGCCAATGCTGATGCCAGTGTGCTCTTATAGCTTTGGTCCAGTTGGAGAGCGGAGGGTTGGCAGACTGTGCAGATCAGGGATGTGCACAGCATCTAAGCTGCCAGGCACTTTGCTAATAATGCGTTGGCGGCATGCCATCAAATAAGCTGACAGTGCCAGTGACTGCAACCTTTGCAGGAGAAGCGTGCCCACAGTGCCTGAGAGTGAGGCCGGCCTGGCGGGTGTATGCTGAGCCTAGTGGTCCTGACTCCGTTCGAGGAGGCGGTTTAGATGCTCACTGAGACAGAGCCATCCGGGACCATTGGCAGGGGCGTGGCTGGAGGAAGGCCTGGGGCTGTTGAGATGGCAAAAAGCACAAACTGACAGAAAAGGGGAGAGGGCGAGTGGGAGGTGGATGGAGGTTTGGCATGAAGCAGTGAAACTGGTTAATATCATTCCAAGACTAGAACCCTGGGAAGCTTCATCATCAGAAACTTTAGGTTTTGGTACAAGTGTGTATTATCTCTGCATGTTGGACAGGAGTAATGTTGCAGAGCTTAGTGACCTTGTGGAGATGTGGGAAGGCCTGTGATACCCACTAACCCCCTTACCGCTGTCTCTTTGTCAAGCTGCCATCCGTTCCGAGGAGGGGGAAGTATTCTCGGAGGATGCAACATCACATCCTCTCTCTGTCCCAAGCACCAGTGCAGAGACTGGCACCTCGGCAAGGGTTTGTGCATCGAAATAGGGGCATGCGCAATCTGGTGAGGGCACTTCACAGCAGCATGTGTAGCTGCCGGAGAGTGTGGTGGAGCAGGTGGAGGAGTGTCTGGGGTGATCCTGAGGCTGATTCCGAGTTGGATGATGAACATCTGGAGTGTACATAAGGCGAATGATGCTGGTTGTCCAGCGGAGGTCTGTGAACATTTGGCAGATACACTAGAGGGGTTGCATGATCTGGCCTGGACTGTGGGGGCATCCATCCAGGCCATGTGCACTGCCATCACCCAATCTTTGGAGTGCCAAGCTTCCTCCATGGACAGGCCGCGATTATCCTGGAGAGATAAACCGAGCGTATTGCAGACACAACCGTTGGTATGCGCTACGACCTGCACACCATCGCCCTGGCTCTGAGCTCAGGGGCCCAGGTCAGGGCGACAGGGTGACTGGGAGCCTGGGAACAGGCCCAGCTCCTGCAGCCTCACAGGAAGGTAGGGAGAGCCAAACAGCCCTAGTGGTGGAGGATGAGCAGCAGCTGCCACCATCTAGAAGCATCTCTCAGGGCGCTTCTGATGGGGACAACATCCCCTCCGTCCACCCGCCACTGACACAGTCCTCGTCCAGCGCTGTGGTGATAGAAGATCCTCCTGCCTCTCAGCAGGAGTCTTCCAACATGGTGGGCCACTCAAGGCCACCGGCACACAGAGGACGTCCATCAAAGTCACCCAGGGAAAGGGAGGCAGCAGATCAGCAGCCTTTCTCCAGTGCAGCAGCAAGTGAGGGGGGAGCACTGCACCAGAACATTCGTAAACACATCAAAAAGCTCCACAGACATCACCAAGAGGGACACTTGGTTGAGTAGCTTATGACTGTGATTGTCACTAATCATTGTAAGTTGGTAAATAAACTCAGAACCCATAGTCCCTCATGCTGATGATTTTCTACTCTATCCTGGCTACGGGACTTGTATCGAGAGATAGACAAAAGCACAAAAGCTTTATAATTTCAATGCAGGGCGGGATGCTTTGTGTGTTAATGTTTGGACAGGGTAAGTGTGTTGACAGGATGGTGACATGAGTCGCACATTGCATATGGAAATAGGTTTGGACACATGTTGCGCACACATCTCTAAGACTAGGACCTCACAAACTATTGAAACCTCTGCCTTATTAATACATCCGTGTTGTCACGGCCATCCATGCAATCATGTCCAGAGCCCTCGATCTGAACGTCGCCGTGTTCCCTTAACTCATCCTCACCCTCATCCTTTGATGAATGGCCCCTATCTGCTGTGCCCTCTTTGGATAGTGAGGTTATGGAGGGTGCAGCACACCACAAACATGAGGGACACACGTGAGGGAGCGTACTGCAATGCGTCTCCTGATCTGGTAAGGCATCTGAACCTCATTTTCAGGAGGCTGATGGTCTGCTCGACGATGTCCCTGGTGTTTCCGTGGCTGTCATTATATCTCCTCTCTGCTTCTGTTCTGGGTGCCCTCACTGGCATCATTAACCATCTCTTCAATGGGTATCCTATTAGCCATCCAGCCAGGGCTTCAGAGCAGCTGAATAGGTCTGGCACCTGTGAGTTTCAACGAATGAAAGAGTTGTGGTTGCTGCCTGGATACCTGGTGCATACCTGCGTGACCCTTCACTGCCGATCAGGGACCAGCTGGACATTCAACCAGTGGAAGCCCTTCCTGTTGATGAAGGTGCAGGGCTGACCAGCAGGAGCTTTTATGATGATGTGAGTACAGCCAATGGCTCCCTACACCCTGGGGAAACTTGCAATCACTGCAGAACCTCTGGCTTTATCCGGCTGACTCTGCTTGTCCTGTGTGAAAGAGATGTAATCCCCTGCCCTTCGAAACATAGCATCAGTGAAGACCTTGGTGCCATGGTGTGCAGCAGGCTGTATTATGCTGCTGAGGCCTCCCCAAGCTGCCTGAAAGGAGCCTGTTGTGAAGAAGTTGAGCGCCACAGTGACCTTCAGAGCTACAGGCATCGGGAGCCCCCCAACAATGCAGTTGGAGGAGATCTCTCCTGCCAGCATGTCACAGAGTGATGTGACTGTGGCTCTTGAGAGCCTGATCCTCCTCTTGCATGGTGTTTTGGCCCTCTGCAAGATAGCTCATGTCCCTGCCTGAGGGGCAGCAAAAGACCTTCTACGTCTCCGATGTATGACAGCTTTATCACCCTCTGGGTCTGGCACAACTCTGGCCCCTGCATGTATTACCAGTGCATCCCAGGCCTCCTGATCTGCCCTACTTCCTCTCACACTCCCCCTCCTCCTCTCCTCCTCACTGGAGGTTGTGTCTCCCACCAGTACCACAAAGCCCATTTCCCGCAGTTACTTTAAAGCCAGGGACGATGGACAAGCACTAAATAGAGCTCTCGGCAGGCGGATAAAAGGCCTCTAATTAATATTAGTTTTAAACGGAAACTCAGCTTCTTGAATGAAGCACTCCCAGCAGTACCAGATCTCTGAACTGCTAAGATGAGACCCAGGGCTCAGCTGAACCTTATAAACCCGCCCTAACAGACTGCCTCAGAAAAAAAAACATGAACCCCACATGGTTTTAAGCAGATTGTGCAAGCGTATTAATGATGGCACAAAGTATTATTCCAGTCAACTGGGTCGTTAACAACTTTAATACCCTGCTGAAATAAAATTGGAATAATGTGGGTGGGCTCCCAATTTTTAACCCCGCCCACATGCCGTATTATTCTAAACTGAGGTAATGACGTTGGGAACGTGACTTGATGTCATCACACCCGACAATATGTTGGCGGGGAGCGCTTCTGATTTGGGAGCGTATTATTCAGCCCTCTCTCTCTCTCACACACACACACACACTCTTTCTCAGACACACGCACACTGGCAACCTGTCTCTTTCCTGCACCCCACTCAGCCATCCAACCAGCCTCTCCCCCCATCCTCCCCACGTCCCTTGCCTAGGAACCAGCCCCCACCCAGCGCCTGCCTTTCCCGCCCCCGCCTGGCAGCCATCATCTCCCCCAGCCTTGCAGCCAGTCTCTCCTCCCCTGTCCAGCAGCCAGCCTCTCCCTACAGCCCAGCAGCCAGTCTCTCCTCCCCTGTCCAGCAGCCAGCCTCTCCCCACAGCGCAGCAGCCAGTCTCTCCTTCCCGCTCTGGCAGCCAGCATCTCCCCACAGCCCAGCAGCCAGTCTCTCCTCCCCCATCTGGCAGCCAGTCTCTCCCCACTGTCCAGCAGTCAGTCTCTTTCTCTCTCTCTCCCTGAAAAGCTCCCTCCCTCACCAGCAGGCATGTTCAGACCTCAAGCCGTATGCAGCACACTATCTGCTGCTCCTCCAATCAGAGACTGCTTTTCTCCCACATTTGCTCACTAGTGAGCCTATCAACAGCACAAATGGGAGAGAAACAGCCTGTGATTGGAGGAGCAAGAGCAGCTTCTTGCAGAATCTTCAACCCCACTTACCGACATTTTGAATACCAGGTCCACAGGCTGGATCTTGGACAAGCCTGTTCTACAGGTAAGTAAAAGGGAAGAGGTTAGCAAAAGTAAATGTTGGCCCCTTAGCAGCTGAGGCAGAATGAGTTATACTGCAATTGGAAATAAGGAAATGGTGTGGACATTAGACAAATAGCTTGTATCTATCTTCACAATAGAAGACATAGAAAGCGTCCTAAAAACAATGAAGAATCACTCTTATAAGAGTGAAGAATTTAAAGCAATATAAAACAAAATATTAGCAGAGGAAAAGAGCTAGAGAATCCAATGGGACTAAAAGCCAACCCTCTAGATCTGGTGGCCTATATTCTAGAGTTCTAGAAAAGGTGGCTGCAGGGATAGTGAAAGCATTGGGTTGTGATCTTCCAAAATGTCCTAGATTCTGGACCCAGTGGATTGAAAGGTGTCAGTTGTAACACTGCTATTTAAGAATGAAAGGAGAGAGGAAACAGGGAACTACAGGCTCACTTGCCTGACATCAGTCATTGGGAAATGCTGGAATCCAATCTTAAGGAGGTGTTGACAAAGGACTTAGAAAATCATGATGCTATTAGGCAGAGTCATCATAGTTTTATGAAAGGGAAATCGTGTTTGACAAATTTATTAGGGTTTTTTTAAGGATGTAACTAGCAGTGTAGATAAAGGAAAACCAATGGATACAGAGTATTTCAAAAGGTGCCACATAAAAGATTATTACACAAGATAAGGGTTCTTGGAATTGGGGGTAAAATATTAGCATGGTTAGAGGATTGATTAATGGACAGAAAAGCGAGAGTAGGGGTAGAAAACATATTTTTAAGTTGGCAGGCTGTAACTAGCGGGGGGGCGGGTGGGGTGGGTGAGGGGGGGCATGTGGTGGTGGTGGTGAGAATCACTGCTGTAGCCTCAGCTTTTACAACCTATACCTGTGACTTAGATGAAGGGGCTGAGAGGAATGTGTCCAAATTTGCTCCCGAAACAAAGCTAGGAATGTAAGCTGTGAGGAGGACACAAAGAGGCTGCAAGGGGAGAACGGTAGGTTAAGTGAGTTGGTAATAAGGTGACCGATGGGAGTATAATGTGGGAAAACACTTTGGTAGAAAGAATAGAAAATCCAAATATTTTTTAAACGGTGAGAAATATTGAAATGCTCAGAGGGATTTGGGTGTCCTAGGGCAGGATTTTCCAGCCCTATCCCGCCACCAGGATCATCCAGTCCTGCAGGAAGTCAATGGAATTTTGGGCTGCCCCATCCCCCGGGTGGGTCCCACCACGGCAGGGCCCGGAAAATCCCGGTCCTTGTACAAGAAACACAGAGGGCTGAATTTTACGACAGCGGGGTTTTGCGTTCTCGCTGTCGCCATTGGCATTTATAACGGCCCGTCGTATTTTACAGTCCCGTCCCCGCCGAAACAGGGCTGTAAAATTCTGCCCAGAAAGTTAGCATGCAAGTACAGCAACTAATTAGGAAGGCAAATGACATGTTGGCCTTTATTGCAGTACAAGAGTCAGGGAACCTTGCCATAATTGTATTGGCTTTTTGGTGAGAACACACCTGCAGTGCGGTGTACAGCTTTGGCCCCCTACCCTACGAAGAATATGCTTGCCTTGGATGCAGTGCCACAAAACTTCACTAGGTTTATTCCTGGGGCTGTGAGGGCTGTCCTATCATTAGAGGTTGAATGGAATAGGCTTATACTTGCTGGAGATTAGAAGAATGAAATGGGGATCTCATTGAAACATACAAAATGCTGAGGGGGCAGAATGTCAGGATAAGGGGTTAATCATTTAAGACTGAGGAGGCACTTTTTCACTCTGAGAGTTGTGAACCTTTGGAATTCTCTCCCCCAGAGAGATGTGGATTCGTAGTCATTAAGCATATTCAAGGTCGAGGTAGGCAGATTTTTGGACTTTAGGGGAATTAAAGGATATAGGGATCGGGTGAGAAAGTGGAATTGAGGTCAGCGATGATCTTATTGAATGGCGGAGCAGACTCAAGGGGCTATGTGGCCTACTCCTGTTCCTATTTCTTATGTTCTTATGAGACATCAAAGACTTAAAAAAAAAACATTGAAGTGTTCAGGCCCAGACCCTGCAAAGTGTTAATACCTCAGTTCTGTCCCTCTGTGATGCATATAGCAGCAATTTTAGTTAAAACTCAGGTGCTGCCAGTCCTGGGATCAGGCACGTTTGGTTTTTTAAATAGACCTGAAATGGACAAATCTTTTTAAAATGTGTTTATAATGCACCTCATCATTCACTGGCGTTCGGTCACAATATATTCAGTGCCTGTGCTGTCGCGATAACTTTGTCATTTAGCCAGCTTCAGAGTGCTTTGAAGTTCAGCAGGTAATAATAACCAATAAAATGTGTTATAGAAAGTCCAGTCGTTATGCTAATGGACTAGCAACCCTGAGGTTCTCAATTTTCACCATGCAGATTGCGAGATTGAATCCCTTAAATCTGGAGATTTGCACCAGAAAATGACCATGAAGGTGACCCGATTGCTGTAAAAAATCCGACTGGGTGAATGCTGTCCTTCAGGGAAGGGAACCTACCATCCTCACCTGGCCAGACCCTGTTAACTCGATCTCAAGCCAATTGGTGAAGTATTAAGTGAGACACCCTAATATATTCCTTGATAATAGGTTTATTCACAGAATGCAGCATTATATATATCTGCTTCCTACCTACCAACCCTGTGCCCCAACAGAAGTGCTCTAACTCCTTAATTTAACAATGCCCTTCACCTACATATTTACAATAGAATTAAAATTCTGTTAACACGGACTATGCCTGACTCTCATCCTGCACTGCATGATTTCCATGGCAGTTCTTATGAACATCCATTGTAACTTTGGTGTGAGATACACACACACACACACATACACCTCCCCCCCCAGAGAAACACCTGTTCCCAGGGGTTTCCAAGGACCGCCTGCCGAAGTTACAAATGACACGGAGAAGCCCCACAGAAATGAATAGTGGTAATGTCCTCAGGGAAATGAATAAATAAATATTACCTTGCCCATTCTAAGATAAATTAGCAAAGTTATATCTTTACAAGTTGGATAGAACAAAGGAAAAACGGCAAAATATTGGATATCTGAAATTAAAATGGGAAATACTAAAAATAAGCAGCTATCTGAAGGAGAAAGCATAAATTAATGTTTCAGGGAGGGAGCCTTAATCAGTCAGGGCTGTTTAAAGGCCTACACCCAAAATGTTGACCAATCTTTTCACTTTTCAGGTGTCGCAGCAGATTTGCTGGATTATCTACTTTTCACATTCACACCACCTCCAAACAGCCCTTTACTTATCCCAGTGCCACCCTCTTTGCACCATCATCCCTTTTGTCATTTGACCCCTCCTGCCTTCCACCCTATCATGGCCCAGATTTTCATCTTCGAGCTGGGAATCGCAAGTTTCGCTATTTCCTATAGTTGGAATCCCAACTCCTGTCTGGCAGTGCCCGCCCATGCTATTTTTGTGGTGGGGTGGTGGGGATGGGCTGGAGTCAGAGCTGCTGCTTCCCAAAACAGGCCCGGGGCAGGAACGAATGCCAAAGTAGGCTGGTTAGAAGGCCCGCCTCCATTTGCTAAAATATTGGCCCAGTTCCATACATGGCTGTTTGGCAGCCTAACCTCACCTCTCACCCCATTCAACCCCTAACCCATTCTTATTTCCCCTTAAAGCCTCCTTCCCCTCTAATATTCCCCCAGGTCTCCTTAATGCCCATGCCCCCTCCACGCCCTCCATGCCCATCCACCCAGTATCCATTATGGACAGAACTCATGAGCCATATAAAACATAAGGAAGTCTTTGAGATACACAGGAAAATGTCCAAATAAACAAATAGCCATTCAAAAGCTCTTCAAAAAAAAAAATCCTCTGAGGAGCTTATAAAACTGTTAATCAAATACGCAGCCATTCAAACTCCACATGAAAATAAAAAGTAATCCACTTTAGTGACCACTAAATTGTCAAAACAAACAACCATTCAAAACCCTCTTCAAAAATATTAATTCTCTTAGGAACTCATAAATCTGTCAATCAAAACAAAGCTCAGAGCCCCATTGACAGCGGTATCAACAACCCCTGTTGAGCTGAACCTAATCATGGGTTTGGAGCTCAGCCAAGCATTCATAATGAGATTCCATTGCACAACTGCGTCAACAAAAGTTCCACAACTAAATACATTAAAACATTTTAAATAGTAGAGCAGATGGCCATCTGTTCCACAACTTAAGAGGCTGAAAAGATGGCTGGGCTGTCAATCAAAAAAATCAGCCACATTTTCAGCTATTCCAAAGACTTTGCTTTTGTGTGGGCTGTCAATCAATGTAAATATCAAAACACAGGTTCTAATCAGGCACTAAAATTTGAATTTCAATATTTTTGAATGCAGAAGAGTACCTCATCCACTGGAGAAAGTACTCCAATGGCTCTGAAGACTTATCCACTTTCACAATGGTAGTCAATTTAATGGTCACTTACCTTTTCTGAACAAAGCCCTATCATCAATCACTGCATTAAATTATGACATGTGTATTGTCAACACCTTTTGAACTTACTTTCAATTAGTTCCCAACTCCAGTGGTTCACAATACTGTGAACCATGCCACATACCAAAACGGGCCCAACTGCCTGAAGATAACTTGCTGTGTTCAGGCTTGATAATCACACCCTTATCTCACATTCTTAACAGTGCCATATGATGGGGATGGGGGCAAGAATCCTGGAATCGGATCCTGCCCACCAATTTAAAATCCCATCCGCCTCCATTCCAACATGGATAAAGGCACAAAAATCTGGCCCCTTCTCTTTTGTTCTCTCTTCTCTCCCCATATTCTTTGTATCTGCTCTTTCTTCAAACCTGTTACATCTCTAACTATTTCCGATTCTGGCAAAAGGCCATCGTTCTGAAATGTTAACTCAGTTTTTCTCTCTCTACAGATGCTGCTTGACCTGCTGAGTATTTCCAGCATTTTCTGACTATCTGCTGAGTTACCTTTGACCAAAAGCCAAGTCAATTAATTAAGATATATTTATCCTTGTTACTGTTGTCTGAATTCTGTTTTATAGGATTGTCTAAAGCTGTGCCAATCATTTTCCATTGATTATTTATTGATTACAAGTCAATTTCACAAATTCTCCATCCACTAGGCCTGACCTAGAAATTGAGTCTCACCAACTGGCTGAGTGAACAATATCTGATTCAGAATGGGTAGGCATGAGGCTTACCTCTTTTTTGTGGAAAATAAAACCTCATGGATAGGAAATTGGCTGGAGATCAGGAAGCATAGAGTAGGCATAAATGGGCCTTTTTCAGGTTGGCAAGATGTAACTAGTGGTGTGCCTCAGGGATCAGTGCTGGGGCCTCAACTGTTTATAATATATATAAATGACTTGGATGAAGGGATTGAAGGGACAGTTGCCAAATTTGCTTATGACACAAAGGTAGGTAGGAAAATAAGCTGTGAAGAGGACATAAGGAGGACACAAAGATATAGATTAATGAGTAGGCAAAGACCTGGCAAACAGAGTATAATGTGGGAAAATATGAAATTGTCCATTTTGGCAGGAAGCAAAAAGAAAAGCATATTATCTAAATGGTGAGAGATTGCAGAGCACTGAGATGCAGAAGGAGCTGGGTGTCCTATGCACGAATCACAAAAGGCTAGTATGCAAGTACTAATAATTAGAAAAGCTGGTTATCCAGAGACCCAGGGTAGTGCTCTGGGGACCCAGGTTCAAATCCCACCATGCTAGATGGTGGAGTTTGAATTCAGTAAAAATCTGAATTAAATGTCTAATGATGAACATGGAATGATTATCGATTGTTGTAAAAACTCGTCTGGTTCACTAATGCCCTTTAGGGAAGGAAATCTGCCGTCCTTACCTAGTCTGGCTTACACATGACTCCAGACTTACAGCAATGTGGTTGACTCTGAAATGGCCTAGCAAGCCACTCAGGTGTAACAAACGGCTACAAAGGCACAAAAAAAGAATGGAACCAGACGGACCACCCAGCATTAACCTAGGCACTGGGAATGACAATGGCAATCTCAGCTCTGTTGACCCTGCAAAGTCCTCTTACTAACATCTGGGGGCTAGTGCCAAAATTGGGAGAGCTGTCTCACAGACTAGTCAAGCAACAGCCTGACATAGTCATCCTCATGGAATCATACCTTACAGATAATGTCCCAGACTCCACCATCACCATCCTTGGGTATGTCCTGTCCCACCAGCAGGGCAGACCCAGCAGAGGTGGCGACACAATGGTATACACTCGGGAGGGAGGTGCCCTGGGAGTCCGCAACATCAACTCTGGACCCCGTGACCCCATAAGGTCAAACATGGGCAAGGAAACCTCCTGCTAATTACCACGTACCACCCTGCCTCAACTGATGAATCAGTGCTCCTCCATGTTGAATACCACTTGGAGGAAGCACTGAGAGTGGCAAGGGTGCAGAATGCACTCTGGGTGGGGGACTTCAATGCATCACTACTGACCGAGCTGGACAAGCCATAAAGGGCATAGCTGCTAGACTGGGTGTGCGGCAGGTGGTGAGGGAACCAACAAGAGGGAAAAACGTATTTGACCTCATCCTCACCAACCTGCCTCCGCAGATGCACCTGTCCATGACAGTATCGGTAGGAGTGACCACAGCACCGTCGTTGTGGAGCTGAAGTCCCAGCTTCACATTGAAGATACCCTCCATCGTGTTGTGTGGCACTACCACTGTGCTAAATGGGATAGATTTCGAACAGATCTAGCAACTCAAGACTGGGCATCCATGAGGTGCTGTGGGTCATCAGCAGCAGCAGAATTGTACTCGAACACAATCTGTATCCTCATGGCCCAGCATATCCCCCACTCTACCATTGCCAACAAGCCAGGGGATCAACCCTGGTTCAATGAAGAGTGCAGAGGGCGTGCCAGGGGCTGCACCAGGCATACCTAAAAATGAGGTGTCAACCTGGTGAAGCTATAACACAGTACTACTTGCTTGCCAAACAGCATAAGTAGCAAGTGATAGAGACAGGGCTAAGCGCTCCCACAATCAACGCATCAGATCTAAGCTCTGCAGTCCTGCTGCATCCAGTCATGAATGGTGGTGGACAATTAAACAACTCACTGGAGGAGGAGGCTCCACAAACACCCCATCCTCAATGATGGAGGAGCCCAGCACATAAGTGCAAAAGATAAGGCTGAAGCATTTGTTACAATCTTCAGCCAGAAGTGCTG
Source organism: Cetorhinus maximus (assembly GCF_964194155.1). Lineage (NCBI taxonomy): Eukaryota > Metazoa > Chordata > Chondrichthyes > Lamniformes > Cetorhinidae > Cetorhinus > Cetorhinus maximus. The sequence goes on from NC_135896.1 coordinate 17,244,281, forward strand.
AGTGAATGATCAATCTCGGCCTTCTCCGGAGGTCCCCAGCATCACAGATGCCAGTCTTCAGTCAATTCGATCCACTCCACATGATATCAAGAAACGACTGAAGGAACTGGATACTGCAAAGGTTATGGGCCCTGATAATATTCCGACAATAGTACTGAAGACTTGTGCTGCAGAACTTGCCGCGAAATCCCTAGCCAAGCTGTTCCAGTACACCTACAACGCTGACATCTACCTGGCAATGTGGAAAATTGCCCAGGTATGCCCTGTACACAAAAAGCAGGACAAATCCAACCCGGCCAATTACCACCCCATCAGTCTATTCTCCATCATCAGTAAAGTAATAGGGTCATAGAGGTCTACAGCACAGAAAAAGGCCCTTTGGCTAATCGAGTCTGCACCGGTCAAACAAGTACCTAATCATTCTAATCCCATTTTCCAGCACTAGGCCCAAGGCTTTGTATGCCATGGCAACGCAAGTGCATATCCAAATACTTCTTGAATGTAATGAGGGTTTCTACCTCTACCACCCTTTCAGGCAGCGATTTCTTGATTCTTACCACCCTCTGGGTGAAAAGATTCTTCCTCACATCTCCTCTAAACTTCCTGCCCCTTTCCTTAAATCTATGCCCCCTGGTTATTGATCCCTCAACAAAGGGAAAAGTTCCTTCCTGTCTACCCTATCTATGCCCCTTATAATTTTATACACCTCAATCATGTCCCCCCTCAATCTCCACTGCTCCAGGGAAAATAACCCCAGTATATCCAATCTCTCCTCATAACAAACTCTCCAGCCCAGACAACATCCTGGTAAATCTCTTCTGCACTCTCTCTAGTGCAATCACGTACTTCCTATAAGGATTATAATCCTATAATCAGGATTCCAGAACTGCATGCAGTACCCGAGCTGTGGCCTAACCAGCGTTTTAGGCAAGTATCCCATATGCCATCTTAACCACCTTATCTACCTGTCCTGCTACCTTAAGGGACCAGTGGACATGCACACCAAGGTCCCTCTGATCCTCAGTACGTCCCAGGGTCCTACCATTCATTGTGTATTCCCGTGCCTTGTTTGTCCTGCCCAAATGTATCACCTCACACTTATCCGGATTAAATTCCATTTGCCGCTGATCAGCCTATCTGACCAGCCCGTGTATATCCTCCTGCAATCTAAGGCTACCCTCCTCATTATTTACCACCCCACCAATTTTTGTGTCATCCGTGAACTTACTGATCAACCCTCCTACATTCAAGCCTAAATCGTTTATATATACCACAAACAGCAAGGGACCCAACGCCGATCCCTGTGGAACCCCACTGGACATTGGCATCCAGTCCCAAAAACACCTCTCGACCATCACCCTCTGCTTCCTGCCACTCAGCCAATTCTGGATCCAATTTGCCAAATTGCTGTGGATCCCATGGGCTCTTACCTTCATTATCAGGCTCCCATGCGGGACCTTATCAAAAGCCTTGCTGAAGTCCAAGTAGACTACATCAAATGCTTTGCTCATCTGCGCACCTGGTCACCTCTTTGAAAAATTCAATCAAATTGGTCAGACATGACCTCCCCTTAACAAAACCATGCTGACTGTCCTTGAGTAATCTCTGCCTCTCCAAGTGTAGATTAATTCTGTTCCTCAGAATTGCTTCCAATAGTTTCTCCACCACTGAGGTTAGATTGACTGGCCTGTAGTCCCCTGGTTTATCCCTTCCTCCCTTCTTGAATAACGGTACCACATTGGCTGTCTGCCAGTCCTCTGACATCTCTCCTGTGGCCAGATTGGCACTGAAAATTATTGCCAGCGCCCCTGCTATCTCCTCCCTTGCCTCACTCAACAGCCTGGTTTACATTTCATCCAGGCCTGGAGATTTATCTACTTTTAAGCCTGCCAGACCATTTAGAACCTCCTCCCTTTCTATGCTAATTTCTTTAATCATATCACAGTCCTTCTACCTGATTTCCATACCCACGTCGTCCCTCTCTTTGTGAACACCGACACAAAGTATTCATTTGGAAACCTACCTACGTCTTCCGGCTCCACACACAAATTACCATTATGGTCCTTAATGGGCCCCATTCTTTCCCTAGTTATCCTCTTACTCTTAATGTACTTGTAAAATAACTTTGGATTTTCCTTTATTTTACCTGCCAATGTTTTTTCATGCGCCCTTTTTGCTCTCCTAATTTTCTTCTTAAGTTCCCCCCTACACATTCTATACTCCTCTGGGGCTTCTGCTGTTTTGAGCCCTCGGTATGTGCCATAAGCCTCCCTTTTTCACTTTATCTAATCCCTCGACATCCAGGGTTCCCTGGATTTGTTGGTCCCACCCTATATCTTAACTGGAATATGTTGACCCTGTAGTCTCCCTATTTCCTTCTTGAATGAGTCCCACTGCTCTGACGCAGATTTACCTAAAAGTAGCTGCTCCCAGTCCACTCTGGCCAAATCATATCTGATCTTTTTAAAATCGGCCTTCCCCCAATTTCTGGCCCATCCTTGTCCTTTTCCACAACAAACTTGAATCTAACGGAGTTGTGATCACTATCTGCAAAATGTTCCCCCACTGATACCTTTACAATTTGCCTGGCTTCATTCCCTAAAATTAAGTCCAGGACCGCCTCCTCTCTTGCAGGACCTTTTACGTACTGGCTTAAAAGCGCTCTTGGATGCATTTTAAGAATTCCGCTCCCTCTAAACCTATCACACTATGACTAACCCAGTTAATGTTGGGAAGTTGAAATCCCCCACTATTACTACCCTATTATTTTTACAGTGCTGTGAAATTTGCCTCCATATCTGCACTTCTATTTCTCTCTGTTTGGGGGCCTTTTTTGTTTTTAAGTTCTACCCATATGGCTTCATTTGAGGAGCCTGATGTAATTGATTCCTTGATCAATATTGCGATCCCCCCTCCTCTTTTACCTCTTTCCCTGTCTTGCCTGAAGACCCTATATCCTGGAATAGTGAACTGCCAATCCTGACCCCTCTCAAACCATGTCTCGCTGACTGAAATGACATCATACTTCCATGTGTTAATTTGTGTCCTCAGCTCATCTGCCTTATTCGTCAGACTCCTTGCATTAAAATAAATACCATAAACCTTGCCAAACTCCCTTTGCCTTAACTGGCCTATAATCTCTATGTCTTCCAGACTCACCTGCTCTCTCTTCTAATTTTGGCAGTGCGTCTCCCCCTGCTGAACCTCTTTCAGGATCCCATCCCCCTAGAAGGGGTGGAAGGGGTCATCAACAACGCTATCAAATGGCACTTGCTTAGCAATAACCTTTTCACTGATGCACATTTTGGGTTCCGCCAAGGCTACTCAGCTCCTGACCTCATTACAGCCTTGGTTCAAACATGGAGAAAAGAGCTGAGCTCCCGAGGTGAGGTGAGAATGACTGCCCTTGACATCAAGGCAGCATTTGACAGAGTGTGGCATCAAGGAGCCCTAGCAAAACTGAGTCGATGGGAATCAAGGGGAAAACTCTGCTGGTTGGAGTCATACCTAGCACAAAGGAAGATGGCTGTGGTTGTTGGAGGTCAGTCATCTCAGCTCCACGACATCACTGCAGGAGTTCCTCAGGGTGGTGTCCTCAACCCAACCATCTTCAGCTGCTTCATCAATGAACTTCCTTTCATCATTAGGTCAGAAGTGGGGATGTTCACTGATGATTGCACATTGTTCAACACCATTTGTGACTCCTCAGATACTGAAGCAGTCTATGTCCAAATGCAGCAAGACCTGGATAATATCCAGGCCTGGGCTGACAAGTGGTGAGTAACATTCGCACCACACAAGTGTCAGGCAATGACCATCTCCAACAAGAGAGAATCCAACCATCACCCCTTGATGTTCAATGGCATTACCGTAACTGAATCCCCCACTATCAACATCCTGGGGGTTACCATTGACCAGAAACTGAACTGGACTAGCCATATAAATACTGTGGCTCCAGGAGCAGGTCAGAGGCTAGGAATCGTGCGATGAGTAACTCACCTTCTGACTCCTCAAAGCCTGTCCACCATCTACAAGGCACAAGTCAGGAGTGTGATGGAATACTCCCCACTTGCCCGGATGAGTGCAGCTCCCACAACACTGAAGAAGCTGGACACCGTCCAGGACAAAGCAACCCGCTTGATTGGCACCACACCTACAAACGTTCACTCCCTCCACCACTGACGTACAGTAGCAGCAGTGTGTACCACCTACAAGATGCACTGCAGGAATTCTCCAAGGCTCCTTCGACAGCACCTTCCAAACTCATGACCACTACCACCTAGAAGGCCAACCCCATTTTAAACTCCAACCCTCTAGCAATACAGGCCAAAATTCCATTTGCCTTCTTAATTACTTGCTGCACCTGCATGCTAACTTTTGGCATTTCATGCACAAGAACATCCAGATCCCTCTGTGCTGCACTTTTTGGAGTCTCTCTCCATTTAAGTAATAGCCTGCCTTTTGATTCTTCTTATCAAAGTGCATGACCTCACACTTTCCTACATTAAACTCCATCTGCCACGTGTTGGTGCAGACTCGATGGGCCAAAGGGCCTCTTCTGCACTGTGATTCTGTGATTCTGTGACAAGGGGCAGCAGATAGATGGGAAAACCACCATCTAGAAATTCCCCTCCAAGTCACCCACCATCCTGACTTGGAAATATGTCACTGTTGCTTCACTGCCGCTGGGTCAAAATCCTGGAACTCCCTCCCTAACATCACTGTGGGTGTACCTACACCACATGGACTGCAGCGGTTCAAGAAGGCAGCTCACCACCACCCTCTCAAGGGCAACTAGGGATGGGCAATAAATGCTGGCCCAGCCAGTGAATGAATAAAAAAAATAGAATGTTATCATTTATTGTGAGGGGAATTGAATACAAAAGTAGCGAGGTTTTGCTTCCATTGTACAGAGCACTAGTGAGACCACATTTGGAGTGCTGTGTACAGTGTTAGTCGCTTTATTTAAGGAAGGATGTAAATGAGTTGGAAGCAGTTCAGGGAAAGCTTGCCAGACTTATAAGACAATCCATCCATTCCAGGTATGAGGAAAGGTTGGACAGATTAAGCTTGTATCCGCTGGAGTTTAGAAGACTAAGAGGTGACTTGATTGAAGCACATAAGATCCTTGGGGGCCTTGACAGAGTGAATGTGGACAGAATGTTTCCTCTTGTGGAAAAATTTAAAACTAGGGCCTGAATTTTACCTTCGGAGGGCTCGCACGTTCGGCGGGCCTGGGAACTGTCGGGAAACAGACCCCCGACCTCGATCGTCCCCCGACCACAATTTCACGTTGGTTGGCCAATTAACAACCTGAAAAACCCAGCGCTGCTGAGGCGGGGGTGAGAAGAGGGTGGGCGATGACATCTCCGCGGGCATGGGTGAGCACTGCGAGAGAGCTGTCTGAAGGCAGACAGCTGCCTCAGGGAGCTGCAGACCTCAAATCGTCAAATAAAGTTTTAAAAAAGCTGCAGAAAAATGTCCATGCATCACAATCAGGGACCTGAAAATAAAACTGATAAAAATGCCGTCCGCAGATTTTACTTTTAATTTTATTTCCTAATGGAAATTACATCCCACTCTAGGAAGAGGTTTGATGAAAAATGTAAAGGCCGCCTGGCGATTTGTCCCTCCGCCAACCATAAGGTTGGATGAGCCAGAGAAAATCGCAGACAATTGCACCCTTAATAGGCTTAATTGCCCTCTTAATTGCCGGCAGATGCGCTTCTGAGTTTTGCGCACAGCCACCAAGCGAAATATTGCGCGAGTGCGCGATGACATAGCCCGACGTCTTTTCGCGTGATTTTACGCCCGATCAGGTCGGGCGCGTGCTCGCCCGCAGGATGCAAAAGTCAGCCCTTAGGGGTCACTGTTTAAAAATAAGGGGTCGCCCATTTAAAATGGAGACGAGGGGAAATTTTTTCTCTCAGAGGATCGTGAGTCTTTGGTGGTGGAAGCTGAATCTTTGAATATTTTCATGGCAGAGATGGATAGATTGTTGGTAAGCAGGGAGGTGATGGGCTATCGGGGGAGAGTGGGATGCAGATTTCAGATTACTATCAGATCAGTCATGACCTAATTAAATGGTGGAGCAGGCTTGAGGGGCTGAATGGCCTACTCCCGCTCCTTGTTCGTATGTTTGTATGTTCTACCTTCATCAGTGCAGTGGGCAAAGCACTTCCAGCATGGAATGTGCATGTGCATGTCCCCTGCAATAATGAATATTTAACTGTCTGTCAAATGGTTGCTGCTTCAAGCAATCTCCAGGATATTAAGAAGTCTCCCAAATCTCTGTGTGTGAGACACAGGAAGGGAAGTCAAGAAGGTGGGGCACAAATCCCAAACCTGGCTTACAGGTGGAGATGGGTGACAGAGGCTAAGAAGAAGCACTTGATGCCCCTCTGAGGTAGACCAGTGATCGTAGTCTGATTTAAAACCCAGTATTACTGAGGAGAGAATTAAATATCATCCAGGTTTCCTACTGTAGGCAACTCTCCAGTAACCCCTGCTGCAGAAGGCATGGACATCAGGTAGGTACACAGTCAGGTTCTGCTGTGATGCTCCCCCATAAAAAATTGATTTATATGAGGTTCACCTTGAACAATTTCCAGATCCATGAACTAACAAGAGGGCTACTGGCACCTATGGGACTGCTTTACGGAAGAATCAAATGGTTTCATAAGAACAAGTGGGGGGTTGGAAATTCGTGAAAACATATCCTTTACTGGCCTTAAAGTGAAAAAGAAATGGATGATGGAGATGGAATGGTTACAACAAGTGCCACAGCTTACAGCTTTACACAGCCAAAGGTCTCCACTTATAGATCATTGAAACACTCAATGAAATTAATTATTTGATAATTTTTTACAGCAAAGATTTTTTTGGAGTTTTTGTTAATGCAGTCTCAAATGATTTACCAAAATGCTACCAGGGATGAGGGACTTCAGTTTGGTGGTGAGACTGGAGAAGCTGGGGTTGTTTTCCTTAGAGCAAACGAGAAGAGATTTGATCAAGGTGTTCAAAGCCATGAAGGTTGTTGAGAGAGTAAATTAAGAGAGATTGTTTCCAGTGGCAGCTGGGTCAGTAGCCAGAGGGCACAGATTGAATGTCGTTGGTGAGGGACTGCAGATGGGGCCTCAGAAGACTCCATTCAGGAGCTCTGGACCTTAAGGGCCCACCTCCAGACTGCACCACCTGCATATAGACGGCAGTAGTCTGGGCTGGCTGGATGACAGGCGACAGCAAGGCCACTGGTGGAGCGGCAGTGATAGGAGCAACAATGCTGTCACCCTGACAGAGAACAGCAGGTTCTTATGGAGCTGTAAGACCTGATGTGTAGGTAGTTTGCCCAACTCTGCAAGATTACTCTGGAATCTCCACGAATTACAGATTAATCTCCATGACACTGAAACAACATCAGAAAAGAACCAGAGCAGAATTAAAGTTTTTTTCACTTTCTTCAAATGCTTTCATTTACTAAGTAAGAAAATATTGGAGATGGTTAAAAGAAAGGCTGTTTGATCAGGTGTCAAACAGTCCGTTCATTTGAACACATGAATTAGGAGCAAGAGTAGGTCATTTGGCCCCTCAAGTCTGCTCCGCCATTCAATAAGATCATGTTTGATCCAATTGTGGCCTCAACTCCAGATTCCCGCTGAGCCCAGGTAACCTTTGACTCCTCTGTTAGTCAAGAATCTATCTACTTCTGCGTTAAAAATATTCAATGACCCTGCCTCCTCCGGTCTTTTGGGAAGGGAGTCCCAAAGACTCACAAGCCTCTGAGAGAAAAAAAATTATTCACATCTCCATCTTAAATAGGAGACCCCTTATTTTTAAAGTGTTCCCTAGTTCTAGTCTCTCCCACAAGGGGAAACATCCTTCATATGTTTCAGTAAGATCACATCTCATTTTTCTGAACTCTAATGGATACCGGCCCAGCCTGTCCAACCTTTCCCCATAAGATAATGCCCAAGAATGACACCCTACCACCCACCCCATCCCAGGTACCAAACCTTCTCTGAACTGCATCTAATGCATTTATATTTGATTTTTAATTGACCTGGGAAAGCAGTGTGTGAGAATGTGGGCATATTGAGCGACCAATGGCAGGAGTGTGGTGAGTGGGGGAGGGGCAGTGGGAGGTTGGGGGTGGGGGCGTCATGTGGTGAAATCTCCTCATATACTCCCAAACAGAGCTAACTGTGTAGGGTAATAGGATGGGTCTGATTCAATATGTGCTAGCAGCAGGTTGGGTTTCAGTCAACGATGCCCATCATTTTTAAAGGCATTTTTAATGGCACTTTTTTTTTGCACCACCTCAGTTTCTAATACCTCATCACTGGCCTGAATAGAAGGCTAGGCTGTGCTGGGATCTATGGCCAGAGAAAGCATTAGTTCAGGACATAATGTGGTGAAGACAGAAGCCCTACTTAAGAGATCAACCAACAATTGGTAAGTATTTTTAAAAAATTACAATATTTAAAAAACATTATAAATTTTAGCCGACACTATCTGAATCCAGGCTAATATCAGAGCATAAAGCCATTTTGGAACCATGTCCTAGAGCACTTCATGGGCATCACAGCTTCTCTATGAGGGCCCTCAATGAGGGCACAGGGCCTAGAAAGTTGAGTGTGCCCACTTTTGAATGTTAACAGTACGAGTTCAAAGTCTGAGGAGCCTTGGATTTTGGGCCTCAGGTGGCGCTGTGGTGGGAGGTTGCATAGGCTCGTGTTCCAATTTCCAGGTACAAGATCATGGCTGGGTCTGGAGGAGGTACGGGTGATCTATGTTTGGGGTTTGGTGGGGTATCAGGTACCAAGATTGCAGACATCATACTGCTGGGTGTCAGGAGTGTTGTCAGGGATATCTAGGAGGTCAGGGTCAGGCTAGGGCCAATGGGACATCATGGGGGCCGTGGTGGGGCCTGGATGTCGGAGTTGGGCATTAGGTCAGAGATCTCATGAACACCAGTAGTGATGATTATGGTAAACACTTTATTTACTTACGTGGTGTTTAGCATTGGTTTTACAGAAGTTATCAACACTGGTGCTCCAGGCAAGCCACACGCACCAGGGACATGAGGCTGTGGTCAGGCAAATGGACTAATGTGGGTAAAGGATGCCTCTTTTCTGTCCTTTACCAAGAAGGGTTCTGGCTAGATTCAGAGCAGAAATGTGCACCCGTACATCAAACACCATTTTGGTCCAGAAATGGCGCTCACAGTACCCAACAATGGACACTGCCAATTTCAATTACATGCCTACTGCCTTTAGAAACGGAATGAATATAAAACATTTTTGAAATGAATTATATAAACGAAATGCTGCATATATTTTCATGAATCATTATTATGCTTATAAAAAGGCCAAGAAGAAAAAAAAAACTTTCAAATGCTCTTCTTATCCTTCTATGTATCATGGGCCTAAAATACTGTCAAATGAGGCATTTTTTACAGTAAAATAATTTTCACGTTAGTCATGCAAGGGCCGTTTAGTGTGAATTTATTTTCACTGTGATGACTTTACATTGCCAAATCATTACAGGAAATGGTAGGCGATTAGCATGAAAATGATTTCATATTTAGTGTTAAGTATTTCAAATGGCTGGTATGGCTTGCATACCCGTATGTCTTCCTCTCGATTCTACCTCCGCTTCTCCTGAAGGTGATTACTTGTGTTCGGAGATGGTTCCTCAGCCACAGAAAGTTCTCCAAAATTATCCCCGGGGTGTACAGACATTTGTGACTGAGCACGACTCTCGATTCTGCTGCTATCCGCTGACATGCCTGCCAGCAGAAATCACTGTACATTCACAAAGGGTGGAAACCCTGGATGATTTTTAGCTTCCTAATCTGGGGAGGAAGGGCTATGGCCAATTCTTACATCCACTGACCCATCTACCTCCAAACTCGGCACAGATCAGGGATTGAATCTGGGGTAGGTGGGGATTTAGTTGGTTTGGTTTGAGTTATTTTAATGCACATCTTCCGACATAAAAGGTGGAAGACTGAATACTGCAGGTTGGCATCCTGTTGAACAGTTAGAATCCGCATATGTGTATTCATGAGGGAGTGCACTTACGTATGAATGAATGTCTATATGCATATGTGTATGAATGAGTGTGCATGTGTGCAGAGGGACGTGGAAACAGTTAAGGTAGGATAACGCAGAATAATGCACATATGGCTGCCACATTTGACTACATAATAATAGTACCTGCACATCAAAAATACCTCATTGTTTATGAATACTTTTGAAACATTTCAGACAGACATGATCAGACACTGTGTAAATGAAGGCCTGTCATTTTTATTAGTGACAGATCAGAGCCCAAAATATGCCCCGAGATTGATTGCCAAATAAGTGTCTCCCGCAATTCCGCAAAGAAGTGAGTTCATAAATCTAAGCATGTCTCCGTGGGGAGGTACTGAGTTTGAGCTCAGGCATTTTGCCACTGGGAGGATTGGAAATTCGGAGCGATTGTCACTCCAGGCCATCCTTGTGAGCCAGCTATAAAGAAGCGTGGGAGGATATCATCTGAGAACTTGGTCTCCACCCTGTCCACTCAGGCAGGGAAGCTGTTAAGCAAGAGGCTTTAAGAGGGAAAGAAGTGAAGTTGATAAAAAAACACAACAAAGCAAAAGCAAGGCACAAATTATTGGCTATTCGTAGCATTTATGTAACACTTTGTACAATGATCTGGAATAACCCAGATTGCTTCTACACTGAATGGCATCTTAATGAGGTCATCCAACAGCCTTGGTAGGACTAATACAGAGGAAGCAGTCGAACCCTGGCTAGTTTAACACATTCATTTGTACCAGACGGTGTGACAATTCTCAGTAATCAGGAAGGATACAAGCAAGAACAACGCAATGACTCATCCCATTTAAAATTTATTTACAATCTGATCTTGGCCAGGCAATGAGGAGGAGGCAATGAGCAAAGCCAAGTGTCTTTGCCCCAAGGGAGGGAGGGAAAATAGAGGGTGAGTCAAGCCACAGCACCTTGGCATTGCTTATCGCAGCAAGATAAAGAGAAGCACCGACAAAAGTGTGGGATCAGTTTGACCGTAGATCCATTTGGTTGACCATGCAGGGGAAGTTATGAGGGTCATTTCTAGACATGAAGTGAATATGAAAAATATTAATACATTCTCTATGTTTGTATGTCTCATTTATTCAGTAGAAAGAGATAGCAAAATCAGAGCTGGACTAAATTGGATCAAAGTTGGGAATCCAAGATAAAAGGCTAAGGCTCATTGTGTAGGTTAATCAAGAAATAGCGATTAGATGGGAAGAGGAGTAGGGTATTTAGCCCATTGAGTCTGCTCTATCATTCAGTTAGGTCATGGCTAATCTGTATCTTAATTTACTTGCCTTGGCTCCATTTCACATCATACTTCACTTAACAAAAAGTTATTGATCTAAGTCTTAACATTTTCAATTGACACCGTCTTAACAGCTTTTGGAGGAACGTGATGGCAAGCTTGTAGATTAAAAGCACGAAGACTGTAGGAGGGAGAGAAGGGGGCTGAGGGGTTGGGGAGGAAAGACAGAGTGTTGAGGACAAATAGATTTCAGGAAAAGGCTGCAAAGAGCATTCATTTCAACATAGTGGGACTTTAGGGAGGAGGAAATCTATGTACGGCGAGACATTTGGAGTTTGTAAATGTCAGGAGAAAAGCCATATTAAACTGAGCAAGAGAAGAAAGCGTGTAACAAGGAGAAACAATGATCACCCATCAAACAACAAACTACTTTTTCTTGTGTAAGAGTAAAATACTGCTGATGCTGGCAATCTGAAATAAAGACAGAAAATGCTAGAAATACTCAGCTGGTCTGCAGAGAAACAGATTTACTGTTCCAGGTCCTTGACCTTTTATCACAATCAGCAACCAGCTTATATTTCACCCCTCTCCTAATATTACTCAGTTCTGTTAAAGGGTCATGAGGACTCGAAACGTCAACTCTTTTCTTCTCCGCCGATGCTGCCAGACCTGCTGAGTTTTTCCAGGTAATTCTGTTTTTGTGTTGTAAATGATGGAAGGTGTTGTCAGCACTGCTATCAAGTGGCACTTACTCGCTAATAAGCTGCTTACTGATACTGTTTGGGTTTCGTCAGGGCCACTCAGCTCCAGACCTCATTTCAGTCTTGATCCAAACATGGACAAGAGCAAAGTTCTAGAGGTGAGCTGAGTGACTGCCTTTGACATCAAGGCAGCAGTTCAGCACATGTGGCATAAAGGAACCCTAGCATAATTGAAATCAAAGAAATCAATAGGGGGAAAAGTTTCCATTGTTTGGAGTCACACCTAGCACAAAGGAAGATGTTTGTGTTTGTTGGAGGGGAATCATCTCAGCCCCAGGACACCGTTGCAGGAGCTCCACGTGGTAGAGTCCTCGGTCCAAACATCTTCAGCTGCTTTATCAATAACCTTCCCCCTGTCAAAAGGTCAGTAGTGGAGATGTTTGCTGTTGGTCGCACAGTGCTCAGTTCCATTTGCAACTCCTCAGATAATGAAGAAGTCCTTGCTTACATGCAACAAGATCTGAATAACCTTCAGGCTTGGGCTGATAAATGACAAGTACCATTCATGCCACAATTGTGTCAGGCAATGGCAATCTCCGACAAGAGAGAATCGAACCACCTCCCCTTGACATTCAACATCAGTGCCACTGTCAAATCCCCCACTATCTACATGCTGGGGATTAGCACTGACCAGAAACTTAATGGGACCAAGTATATGAACACAGCAGCTACAAATGCAGGTCAGAAGCTAAGTATTCTGCAGTGAGTAACTCACCTCTTCACTCCCCAAAGTCATTCCACCATTTTCAAGGCACAAGTCAGGAGTGTGATGGACTACACTCCACTTGCCTGGAGGAATGCAGGTCCAAAAATACTCAAGAACCTTGACACCATCCAGGATAAATAGCCCATTTGTTAGCCATTCAATCAATCACCTTAAAATTTTGCTTGCTCCACCACTGATGCACCTTGGCTGAAGTGTGCACCATCTACAAGCTGCACTGCAACTAATTGCATTGCACTGAAATTATGAAACTGCATTTTTAGAATTGGCAACTCTAATCCTTGGATTAGTATTTTGTATGAGGTGTATGACTGGCAACAGAAATTTTTTAGTTTTGGAATTTGTTGATGGTGAGATTTCCAACCAATGTGTAGTTGGGAGGGAATAGGCCTATAAAGGAAAAGGCTCATGAGGCAGATATTTGAGGACGGTGTTTTCTTGCACAGAAATAACATAGTCTGCTTTGATTTAAAACCACAAGGCTTCTTCAAAAATACCTTCCAAACCAAAGACTTCTATCGTAAAAGAACAAAAAAAGCAGGTGCATGAGATCACCACCTCCTGCAAGTTCTCCTCCAAGACAGACACCATTCTAACTTGGAACTATATCGCCATTCCTTCACTGTCGCTGGGTCAAAAACCTAGATCTACATTCATAATTTCCCCGTAGGACTACCTTTATCATACAGACTGCAGCGATTCAAGGAGAGGGCTCACCACAACCTTCTCAAGGACAATTAGGGATGGGCAATAAATGCTGGCCTTGCCAGTGACTCTCATGTCCTTTGGATGAATGCCAGAAAAAATGTTATACTGCAAGAGAACTGGAGATTCTGAGCATTGAGGACAAAAAAGCTGTGGGCTGCAGTGTGGAATCATTAACAAAGTAAATGAATGGATTGGATGATAAGTTGATGATGTCTTTGATATGAAGAAGGAGCAGAGTGGAAGAGAGATGCAAAGGATGAGCCAAGTCACGAAAGGATTTGAGAAGAGAAGGGATTTGCTGAGAATCTATATCATGGCACCTTGTTTAGAAGTATAATGCGCTAGACCAGTCAAATGATTCAGAGGTATCTAAGGCATCCAAGATGGATGATTTACTACAGTATTCATGAGCAGAATTCCTAAGTTGCATTATGTAGATAGCAAGATCATGCTGAAAACTATACTGGAGACCATAGGTTAGGCTACAACGCTGGACATGGTGTTTAACTGTAGCTTCCATAGCACGAGAAAGTATTGATGTAGAGAGAATAGTATAGGAGTTACAAGGGTTTGAGAGATCACTTTCCTTAGAGATAGAATGATCACAAGCAAAATTTGAAGGAAGGGGTAATATGTGACGGGCAATGGGAGTAAGTGACAATGTAGAGATCACATTAGATTGCCTGGTTTGAAAGCACGCATCTCACAATAGAAGGTCACAAGATCAGAAATTTTACTGAAGTTTAGAGAGTGGAGGTTTTGACCAGCTTCGTAGTTCTAAGATGTGTACTGGGTTATGATTTGTCAGCTTGGCTCCGTCAGTGGCACTTTTGTTTCTGAGTAAGAATGATGCGACATTCTCGGACTTGAATGCTTAATCTTTGCTGATACTTCAGTGCAGAAATGAGGTATTAAGCTTTCCATGCTAGTTAGGATTGTATCAGTTACTTTGCTGGCACAGATAAAGAGACAGAAAAATAAAAGAAGCAGTTAGATTTATTCGTGGGAGGTGGTGATACTGGCAAGGTTTTGTTTACTGCCTACGTCTCATTGCCCTGAGAAGATGGCACTGGTCTTTTTCTAAGAGCCACAGCAGCCCTTGAGGCAATGGTGCTTATTGCAGTGGTGTAGGTAGGGAATCTCAGGACCTTGACCCAGCAACAGTGAATGAATGACGTTGCATGTCCAAATTTTTGGATGGTGTGTGACTTGAAGGGAAACCTGGAGGTGATATGTCCTTATGAATTTACTGCTCTTCTCCTTCTCAGTGGTAGTGGCCGTGGGGCTGAGGGGCTGTGTTGAAGTAAGCTTGCCAGGTTGTGGCAGTGCACCCTGTGGATAATACACACAGAAGCCGCAGGCACTGGTAATGGTGTTGTGAGTAGCAAGTTTGGTGGCAGTTTCAAATAGATTGCTCTGTCCTTCATGGGCCAGAATTTTACACCACGCACCCCACCCCACTGCACCAACCAGTGGGTTTTCAGGTGAGGGTTGGGGCAGGAAGTGTGAAGTTGAAGGGAGTGAATTCCCTCCGGGTTCCCACCCACCCCAACCATGCAGCGATTTTATGTTAGGGGTGGGTGGCAAGGCCTCGGATGGGAAGTCTGCCCTTGCCCCAGTTGAGGCCCTTAAGTGGCCAATTATTGGCCACTTAAGGGCCATATCCCACCCAGCCTCAATTTTTAGGTAGCGCGGGGATTGAACTAGTGTGGAAGAAGGCCGAAAATCAAACTCAGGTGAGGTGTTTGGCGAGGGGGGAGGGTGAGGGGGGAGGGTTGCATTGGAAGCACCCTTCTGGACTGCCCTGGGACCCTTTGAACTTAGCTGGGCCCCAGTGTTCCACCATCCTCCTGCATTTCTTCTTTTGTCAACTGCTGTGCTGTTGCTGCAGGGTCGAGCAAGCTGCCAGCCAATCTGATTGGCCAGCAGCTCTCTAAGGCAGGACTTCCTCTCGAGGGAATCCCGCCTGCAGCCATTTAATGCTCATTCAAGCGTGAAATGGCTGTGGGGCACTCGGAGTCGGGGGGATCTTTCTTCAGATGGCGGGAAGCGAGACCATGCCATCTGGATAAATTCAAGCCATGGTGTTGAATTTCTTGAGTGTTGCTGTGGCTGCTCCTATCCAAAGAAGTGGCAAGCATTCCACTGCACTGTTGATTTGAATATTGGAAGTCTAGCTCTAATCCTAACCCTTGTAGACATTGTAGTGAGGCTTTCAGAAGTTAGGGGGTGACACAGCCATTTTAGGGTAGCAAGAATCTTCACTACTTTTGTAGCCATGTGCTAATATAGATATTCCAGTCAAACTTCTGGCCAGTGCTGACACCCAGTATGTTGATGGTGGGAGGCTTAGTGATAATAACGTTATTGAAAGTCAGGGGATGTTACATAGATAGATTGAAGAAGTTGCGACTGATCTCCTTGGAGAAGACAAGATTGAGAGGAGATTTGATAGAGGTGTTCAAAACCATGAGGTGCCTGGACAGAGTAGATAGGGAGAAACTGTTCCCATAGATGGAAGGATTGAGAACCAGAGGACACAGGTTTAAGGTAATTGGCAAAAGAAACAATGAGAAAATGAGGAAGAACTTTTTTTGTGCAGCAAGCGCTTAGGATCTGGAATGCATTGCCTGAGAATGCAGTGGAGGCAGGTTTAATCGATGCATTCCAAAGGGAATTGGATTATTATCTGAGAAGCAAGAAAATACAGGGCTATAGAGAGAAGGCAGGGGAGTAGCACTAGGTGAATTGCTCCTTCAGAGAGCCAGCACAGATGTGATGAGCTGAATGGCCTTCTTCATTACTGTAATCATTCTATGGTTCCATGATTGGGTTTCCCTTGTTGGAGACTGTCCTTATTTGGTACTTAGGTAGCCTGAATGTTAGCTGCTACTTACCAGCCCGAGAATGGATGTAAACACAAAAAGCTAAAAGCTACTGCAGATGCTGGAAATCCAAAACAAAAACAGAATTACCTGGAAAAACTCAGCAGGTCTGGCAGTATCGGCGGAGAAGAAATCAGTTAACGTTTTGAGCCTTCATGGCCCTTCGGCAGAACTGAAGCATAGTTAGAAGAAGGGAGAAATATAAATTGGTTTAAGGTGGGTGGGTGTTGTCCAGGTCTTGCTGAAAGCTGGTATGGGCACTCTGGTATTAGAAGAGTGTTGGCAGACAAATTGCTTCTCCACACATGTTTGATGGTATTTTATTTATTGCACTCAGCATTTTTATCGATATCCCTAAAAATAAATGTAAACTAAATGCATATGTATATATTATATTCATTATAGGGTGAATTGTGTTACATTTTTCCTGGTGGTTTACTCTATAGGAGAGCGTATCTCTTGTTAACAGTCTAATTATTGAGGATAGGTTAGAAAGGTTATAGTGTCCATTGTAGCTTTACCTAGCTACAGAATATTACAATCCAGTAATAATTCTGCTTTTTGTGGGAGTAGTAAGTGTATTGAACATACTGGCACTCTAGGAGAACTCTTTTGCTCCTTCTGTAAGCGGAGCTAAACCCCTGCAAATTTCCATGAGTGTTAATATTGAGCAGCAGTAAAGTTTTCAAAGGTTCAAAGTACTCTTCAGCGTCACCTTGGACTAAGCTCTGCAGTACTGGTTAACTGTCAGCATCTACAGCTTATTCTTTGATAGCTTCATCCTTTAGATTTCACACTCCGACAGCTTCCCACTCCAGGCTGCCTTTGACAGACACTGCAAGCTTCCTGTAACAAATGCTCCAAGTTCCCAGCGACTGTTGCTATAAGCTTTGTGTGATGGACGCTCCAAACTTTCCACAGCCAATTCGTTAGGTTTGCTGTGACAGATGCTCCAGGCTCCTCATGACTGACACTTCAGGCTCCATCTGACAGACACTCCTAGGCCCCACACCTGAAGGATATTACAAATTCCATCTCACACAGTTTTCTGCTCTGAAGGGATTTTCGACAAACCTGTGATGCTTTTGCGAACCTAATATGGCCAGAGAATTTTTTTTTTGCATAAATTAAGGGTATAATCTTGAAAGGCCCATAACCAAGGTTAAAAGGAAGTCTTGAGTTTTGACCTCCGTCTAATAGACTACACATGCTTGTCTAGTTTAAATTTGTACCGTAGCATTTTGCCCCAAGTTCTAGTTAGAGGTATAAGATCTAGATTAGTTCACAAGCAGGACAATCAGCTGATCATAAGGGGCAACAGAGGAGGGGTGTGGCATTTTGAAAATTATGGAAAAGATTTCAAATAACTTTTCTGAACATTGCTGGATTTCAGCAGCGTTATGCATTCAGCCTTAAGAAAACGGCTTTCAACAGTTTGAACACATCAAGGAAGAGATTTTGCCCGAGGAACTTGACTATGACCTGAATATAATGAAGATAGTTGAAAATGGGAAAATGGGTGGAGCAATGAGGCAAAACATTCGCTATTACCTCGGGCAACCGAATTCAAGTTCAACTCAAAGTACTAGGGTAAAACTCCTTGCCTGGGCAATGTTGATAATTCAGAGCAAAAGTTTTTGGATACTTTGGCATTTTGAATTGATGCATTTATCAGACGTTCCTCTGCTAGTTTAACAGAGACACTACCACATTTATTTTAAATAGGTTAATGCCATTGTTAAATTTGTGGAGAGAGAATTTTGCTGGCGTGTTTATATACCGTTATCCAGGGCATAAGTTGAAGTGCACTTAGTGTAATTGCACAGGAAGTGCTTTGCAGCAGCAGAAATTCTTTCCCTCTCTTCCCACAGGGAACTGCATTCCCTTTGCTCGGTGTCTCCCCCAGGTGGCTTGGCTGAGACTGTGAACCTACCATGTTGAGTGGCGGAAGGGACTGGCGGTCTTTGGGAGATGGGGAGGCTGCGGGGCGGGGAGGGAAATGCAATTGGAATAGTTTTGAACCCAAACCTAAGAATGACTGAGGAATAAACATTGTGCAGGCAGTGCTGTAGTGATCTTCCCCTCCTGAGAAGCCCATGATGATAACTCATGAAAAGACAGTGTTAACGCTCCGTCACCAGTGTGATATCCTACACGCAACAGACTACGCTAATACCCTTCAGGAAGCTGTCTTGATAAGAAAAGCAACCTCTACATGACCTGTAACATGTCTCCAGTGCATTGAAGATGCAGGACGCTACCAGCATGTAAAACATTGACAAGAATACAGATCCTTTGAATGTGATCTTGAAGCTTATTCACTACCCTTTGCTGTCTAGCTTCTCCCTCTATACAGACACATCTATCTTTCTATCTTTCTATCTATCTATCTATCTATCTATCTATCTATCTATCTATCTATCTATCTATCTATCTATCTATCTATCTATCTATCTATCTATCTGTTGTCTGTCTGTCTGTCTGTCTATCTGTTGTCTGTCTGTCTGTCTGTCTATCTATCTATATCTGTCTGTCTGTCTGTCTATCTATATCTGTCTGTCTGTCTGTCTGTCTGTCTGTCTGTCTATCTGTCTATCTATCTATCTATCTATCTATCTATCTATCTATCTATCTATCCATCTTTGATTGATCTATCATCAGTTTGTCTATCTATGTAGAAGAATTATTAAAATGTTCCTCAGAACATAAGTTAATTACTTGCATTAAATTAGATTTCAGCCAATGCTGTGAGATTTATTTTTACTAACTCTTGGCAAATGACTTGTTTTATGTTATTTCTTTCTGATAGCTTTTGAAATGAAATGAGGGAACACTAATAATCGAGCCAGAAATGAGTGTTTATGGAATGAGTGAGTACTTGACATTCCTTAGTTTCCCATTTCAATGCAAATATTAATCTATTTATTTAGATTGAGTTAATCCCTCACCTAAAGTATCAGACAGTGGAATGTTATGTGAAAGCATTAAACATTCTTCTGTTGCTCGAAATGAGCAAATTTTCACCTGTTGATTCAAAAGGGAATTGGATATATACTTGAAAAGAAAGATTTTGTAGTGCTATTGGGAAAGACTGAGGGAGTGGGACTAATTGGAAGGTCTTTTAGAGAACCAGCGCAGGCACAATGAGTTGAATTTTCTCTTTCTGTGCTGTAATGTTCTATGATAATTAGTAAAATTTAACGTGAAAGATATGCAACAAGAGTTCAGTAAATAACTGGAAATGCGAGAGGTGTAGTCACAGTGAATGGTCTCAGTTCAAAACATTAATGTCTTCTTTTTTCAGCTGTCGATTAACCCACTCTGTAATTTGAACATTTTTTGTTGTTGCTTCAGATTTTCAGCAGTTAAAGTTTATTGTTTTATTGCTTATCTGTGACAAGCTTTAATTGTGGGTACGGTGGCCACTGCTGGGACGATAGGCAATCCCACCAGGCCTAGGAGCCTAGGTGCATCCAAGGTTGGGGGTCTTGGCAAGGGGGGTGAGGGGATGGGAGGCTGGGTTCAAGAGGCTAGGGGGAGAGAGTTAAAGGGAGGGGGGCGTTATGACCTTGGAGTGTGCCTGTTGTGGGCCCAAGGGGCCTACAAAGAAGGTCCCTCTGTTACCCAACACCAGGGTTTCCCATGGCGCGGGGCTATCCCCACAGTAGATAAAATACCATCCAGGGTGGGGGGAATGAGGCCCATAAGTAGCCATTAATTGGCCACATACAGGATTCAATAGGCAGAAGCGTGGGCAGGCCGTAAAATTTCACACAGGTCGTGGGTGGGCTGGTGGGCAATGGGAAAGTCGCCTGCTTGACTTTACACGTCCCTCCAGCCTTCAAACCTGCTGGAGGGGAGTGTAAAATGCAGCCTACATTGTTGAAAGGGGTCGCAGGCTTTCTTTTTTTTTTAGTTCATTCTTAAGGAGTGGACATCACTGCATCACCAGCATATATTGTCCATCCCTGTGAAGGTGGTGTTGGGCCTTCTGTTTGATGCATCCAACATATAGGCCAGACTAATAGAAGGTGTCCTTCCCTAAAGGACATGTTATAAAACTATGTTTTATATCAAACATGTCTTTGTTTACTGAGTGGGCTGAGACCACAAGACAAATGTTGAAAAGACTGACAACAGTACTTTGAAGTGACCCGAACAGCAGTTCTCAAAATGGCCAAATATTCACATAACTTCTCTTGGCAAATTACAAGCCTATCAGAAAGGAGTCCTGCTATCTGGAAGCAGCCCACCTGGATGATCAGCTTAAACAAATGTGAATGGCTCTGAACTGTTTGGAGATATCCAGACATAATCTGTTTATTCAGGTGGGTGAGGATCAAGCAGTAAACTCAATAACTTTGGACAATGGACCCCAGCTGAGAAGGGGGCCTTACTGACCATTTATTCTAACCACTTTAAAGAATGGAGCTAGAATGAGAGTTTCCCAGCTTACTGACCATATTTAATAACTGGCTGGTTTGTGAATGGAGATCATGTGTGACAGCAAGCTACCCCTTTCTGTTTGAAAAGAAATTACTTTTCCAAGGTCAGAATCAGACAGACCATGAGCGAGTCACAATGAGAAGAGAATTCATGGCCCCTCTGGGCAGAATCATCCCAGATTTGCACTAAGTGCGGTAGCAGGTGTGAAAGAAAGATGTTTTATCCATTGGCTGCAATGGCGGATTTTCCCATCGTATCATCTCCTTCCCACCTCATAAATGATGCAGTCGTGGGAAACACGCCGGATCGCTGGCGGCATGGCTCCAATTGGCCCACCACACCGTTACCTCGCCGCTTCCTCACGCCGGGTGCCATATTTACAATGTAGCTATGCGCACGCTTCTCAACAGTTGCAGCTGTGCTGAAAGCAGGGCTTTAAAAGCCAGGAACAGTGCAGCCCCCCCAATTTCATGATGCATCCCTGGGATGCCTTCTGGACACCGTGGAGGCCCGCCTTGAAGCTCTGGCCGCAGGAGGCCCTTCAGTGGGAGGCCCTCCAACTTGGGAGGTGGCGGCACAGGTGGTCAGAACCAAAGCTGCACACAAGAGGTTGGCCAACCAGTGCAGAAAATGGATGATTGTTCTCAGAAAACGGATGAATGATCTCAGAAAACGGATGAATGGGTAAGCCAGCCATCTCATCAATCTCAGCTCACACACTCACAAGGCCATTACACATTCACTGGCACCTCACCCACTGCCAACTGAAGGGACATCACCACTCACTCTTTCACACACACCCTCACATCTCCATCTGACCTCATCTGCTCTGAAGACTGCCTCCTCACCCAGTCCATGGCTCCACTCAGCACACACGCACGCCTGCCATCCTTTTCATTTGGCCTGGCATGTGCCTTGCTCACACTCGCGCCATCTGTCTTTATTCAGGACAAGATCACGCACAATCACCGGGAGAAATCCCAGACTAGGGGTGGAATGCCGGACATCAAGGTCCTCACTCCATTCGAGAGTCCAGCATTGAAGCTGACCGGAGAGGAAGTCGGCCGTTCCTGCGGCAATGGTGAGGTCGACAGCGAATTCCCATGTAAGGATCCTGCACCACATTGTCCCTCTCTCAACGCTACTCTGAGACCACTGTTCTGTGTTCAACACGGCTGACAAGCACCAATAATCTCCACTTTGTCTCCTAGGCACATCTCACACGTCACTCTCAGGCAATTGTGACCCCGAAGCCAGTGCCGAGAGCATCTTGGATGAGGACCCTGAGGGCAGCACCATTGGAGACCAGTCACGGCGCTTCCCCAGACCCTCCACCATCACAGCGACACACACCTCAGTGGGATGTGGATGTAGAGTACCCTCGGGATCACAACCTGTTCCACAGCAGGGGGAGGCAGGGACATCCTTGGTCATCGGCACTCAGAGGACTGCTGGAAGCAAGGAATCTGTTGCGTCCAAGTCAGATGATGAACCTCTGGGCTCAGTCCTCAATCAGTTGGTGAAGCTGCAAAGACAATCACAGGAACATGAGGAAGGGATGTCTGGTGCACTCCTCAGATTGCAAGGGATGATGGAGGAATCTGTCCGCCTTCAGTTTGAGGTGATAGTGCCAGCATGCCAATGTGCCGAAGTCAACACTGGCAGGATGGTGGCTGCCATGGAGTCCTTGGTCCAGGACATTAGCCTTATGCTGCTGCGCGGGCTGAACTCCATCGCTGATGTCATAGTTGGCCTCCAACAGTGTCAGTGTGAGAGGGGCGCGGGGAAACTCGATCTCACACCAGCTTCCCCTTCTCCTCAAGGAGCCAGCCAGGGCTGTCAGGGAGGAGGACCAGCAGTTTGACACCCTAGGGCCGTCCACCCAGGTGACTCGGGGAACATCTGGCTGATCCAAATCCCCTCTCCCTGTGATCCCCGCAGCTCCAGTTCAAATGGCCAAGGAGGGTGTAGCTGGCCCACAGCAGGATACTCAAAGCAGGCCGTGGCCCTCCAGGTCTCTGCCCTCCAGAGAATGCCCGTCAAGGTCATCACAGACAAAGCATAACAGCCAGCAGTCTGTCTCCACCTCCTCTGTGGATGTCAGGGGAGATGTAGTTGCGCAGCCTTGGCATGAGTGTTAATCACTTGTACTGAATGTTCACTATTACAAATCAACTCCCAAGAATGTTTCCTTGACTATGGCTCCTTGTTATGATGAGCAGTGTTCGTGTCACTCAGATGTGAAACCTTGGTTCCTGTGCAAGATAAAGGCAGGTGCCTCAGTCCAGGGCCTCTTCCCTGTGCAGTCTGTAACCTTCAGACCAAAGTGATGGCACAGCTTCATACTCACTCGAAACATTACTGATGCCTGCACCTTAATGATGCTTGTCATTGCTGCCAGAATGCTGTGGGCAGGCATCACAGAGTGCTGTCATTCTCTCTGTGTGCTCTCAGCACCTTTAAGGTGGGGCTGGCCCAACATCAGTCTACCATCTGTGGCCATCTGTGACAGGTGATGGTGTACTCCTGAAGGGGTAAGGTGCTGAAGGCTGAGAAAGGGTCAGGTGCATTTAAGGTTTCACAGCTGCATCTCCATGATATGACCCTGATCACAGAGTGCAAGCGAGCTGCCCTCAGCCAGACAGGAGTAAGACATTCACAGAGGCTATGTGAAGATCTATGGAGTGTCCTCACTGCATGTCGTCATTATCCTCCTGGAATCTAGCGACTACTCGGACCTCCACTGTGTCTCCATGACATGAACCTGAGCACTGAGGGTATGTGCACTGCCATCAGCCAAGCAGGAGTCAAATGTTCACAGATGCAAGGTGAGGATGTCAGGACACGTCCTCACTGCATCGCGTCATCATCCTCCATGAATCTTGTGGCTATGAGGGCCTCCCAAGCGCCTGCCTTGTCTGGTCAGTGCGATGGCATCATTGCCAGCATCCTCGCCTTTGATAACCTCATCACCATCATCCCCTTCGACGCCCTCCTTATCGGAGGAGACGTGCAGCTCTTCCACCTCCTCCTCAACCAGGTCCTCCCCCCGTTGCAGCGCCAGGTTGTGTAGTGCGCAATGATGATGCACGACACCCTCAGTAGATTGTACTGCAGTGCTCCACCGGACCTGTCGAGGCACTGGAACCTCATTTTCAAAATGCCTATCGTTTGCTCCATTCAAAATCTGTGTCGCGGCATGAGCCTGGTTATACCGTCGCTCTGCTGTAGTCTGAGGCCGCCGCACGGCTGTAATCAGCCATGTCCTCTGTAGGTAGCCCTTGTCCCCGAGGAGCCAAACCTGCAGCCTGTGATAACTCCACGGAGATTTCGTCAAGAAACAGTTAACTTTATTACAGAGAGGTTTACAGATGCTTTCACGCTCGACCAGGACTCTCACCAGGAAGGTCCTGCCCCTCCCTGGATTCCCCGCGCTGCAAGCTCACTGGCTGGAGTCCCCGCAGTACATCACGTGACCCCCGACTTATAGAAGGGAAGGACTATACCCCCAGTTACCACACAGTATCTGTGAACCTTGGGAGATGTCAGGGATCTGAGACCTGCTAAGGATGAAGGAATCATGGACGCTCCCTGGGAATCGTGCGTAGACCTGTAGGATGTGTTTGTGGTGGTCACACACCAGCGAGTGGAAGCCCATGCGGTTGACATAGTTGACCGTTTGTTGCCATGGAGATCTAAGTGCCACGTGAGTGCAGTTGATGGCACCCTGCACCTATGGAAAACCAGAGATCTGCACAAATCCCAATGCTCTTGCTTCCTGGCTTTCCTGATCCCGGTTGAAATGCATAAAGTTTGCTAAGATGGCATCCGTGACTTCCTGGATACACTTGGGCATGGAAGCTTGTGAGATCCTGCACAGGTCACCTGTGGAGCTCACTTCTTCTTCTTCTCTGCTCCCTGTAAGCCATGAAGCATACCGCTAAACCACCAGGCTCCATGAAACTGATGTTATCCTCCTGCAGGATCAAAGAGAGAGACACGTGGGCTAGAATATATGTCCTAAGAACCTCTCTTGGTTAAGTCTGAATTCCCCGTCACGCATACAGGAGGATGCTGACCACCACTTGGATGGCCAGTGTGTAGTGTGCTTCATGGCTGTCCAAAGCCCTGTCCACCTCCGCCTCACTTCACTTGACCAAATGGCGGCAGCTTTGCCCATTGGACTGCATGCTGTGCTCTCAGCTCAGGCACAGGCATTCTCCTAACCCGCAGTGCAAGGCTGCACTGTTAGCTTGAACCATGAGGGATAATGGTCCAAACCTGAATAAAGACATTGCAAGGGGCTGTGAGCGTCTCCACCAGTGACTGCACCATGTCAAGGGGATTCTACAACTTGCCTGTCAGCCAATTGCTCTGCTGCCCCCTAAAACACAGATTAATTTGCAGCCTGTGCCAGAAGGGTGAAAAGTTCCAGAGCATTTGGGGGCAATTTCATGCTTTTGCGTTGCTTGAGTGGGCAGAAAAGCTTCAGAGACCCGACTCCAAGCACGTCAATGGAGCTGCGGCTGAACAGTCTCAGCAGCAGAAGAATGTTCACTTTTGACAAACATTTCCAAGTGCGAGGCTGCTTCCCTCACCCCTCTCCCCTTGCCCCCCCACCACCACCTCCCCCCTACCCCACCATCCAGCCTGTGCTTGTGTACTTCCTGCAATCTGGGCTGCCTTGTGCCCACCCCCCTAGCCCCACCCTGCCCCACACTGGAGCCCTTGCCCCAGCACTGCACTGAAAGCCAGCAGAGAGAAAGCGACTTGCCTGTGCCCCCTTCCCAGCCCCCGAATGCAAGGCGCCTCTTCCTTGATGTTCTATGAGTGATGCTCAAGGGGCACTTTTCTAGGTTGTGCGCACTCACCTCCAGGTTCCCCTCGACGTTCCGGTCGCCGGGTGCACGCCTTTTAAAGGCAGTCGTGAAGTGCGCCGTTCTGAAGTCACGCCCACGTAGGCAATATATTTGACATGGGGGGAGCGATTCTGGCAAGCAGGGCTCATAATGAGATGCTAAAGTGTTGAAATTAGATTCCCGACATGCAGCGGTGAGAAACGCGGCCCACTATCGATGGGTGGAGCAGACCACCGCAAACTGGTTTCACGACGGCCTGAAACCGATTTTTGGCCATCTCGCCACATTGTCCACTCACACCCGCCATGACACCTGTTGCAAACAAGACCGGACGAGTCCGCCCTATGTCTCTCTCGAACCATTCTGCACATGTGTGCCCTGCCTGTATCTGAGCTGCCAAACGCTGCAGCATCTTCAATGTAAACCAAACAGCTGCTGGCTTCAGAGAAAACGACCAGAAATCGTCTGTCAAGATATTAAAATGTCTCCGCGCAGAATCCAGAAAAATCACCAAATGCAGCCTGAAACCATCAACATACAGGATCCATGTATGATTCACTTTCTTTTGGACACCCTTTAAACAGTTTAACCTACCCTCCCTTCTTGTAATCAGCTTCTGTTCGTGTGTGTGAGTCTCTTGATTACATGTGTGAGTGTGAGTTGGAGCATTTCTTTTGTTATTTTTCATTATCGGGTGTTGTAGGATATGAAACACTGTTTCCTTTTCTTTTAAAACTTACGAGAAAACCTGTCTATGTGTGTCTGTTACAGTCACAGCATTTAAACAGTTAAACGCTCACTAAATTGATAAGCAAATTCTTTTAAAGACACCTGTTGCAGACAGCCAAGAGGCAGAGAGAGGGAAGCCATAGCACTTACCTGGCAGTGACAGACATTAGTGAACCAGTTAGATTTTTACCGCAGCTTTATAGTACTTTTTCTGATATTAGCAATTTAGTTCCAGATCTTTTTGTACTGAATTTCAAATTCTCAACCTGAAGCATTTGGGGAGTCTGTGGTGTAGGGGTTATGTCACTAGACTAGGAATCCTAGAGGCCTCAGCTAATATCACTGGGGATAGTTTCAAATCCCATCACAGCAGCTGGTGGAATTTAAATTCAATTAATAAATCTGAAATTAAAAGCTAGTCTCAAGGTGACCACAAAACTATTGTCTATTGTTGTATAACCCATCTGGTTCTCTGATGCCCTTTAGGGAAGGAAGTTTTCTGTCCTTACCTGGTCTGGCCTACATCTGACTGCAGGTCCACAGCAATAAGGTTGTATCTTCGAAGCCCTCTGAAATGGCAGAGCAAGTTACTCAGTTGTATCAAACTGTTACAAAGTCGAAAAGGAATGGAACTGGACAGACCACCCGGCGTTGACCTCAACAGCAAAAACAACAATGGCACACCTAACCCTGTCTAACCTGCAAAGTCCTCCTTACTAACATCTAGGAGCCTGTGCCAAAATTGGGAGAGCTGTCCCATAGACTAGTCAAACAACAGCCTGACATAGTCATACTCAGGGAATCATACCTTACTCACGGAGTCTTATTTTACAGACAATGTCCCAGTCACCGCCATCACCATACCTGAGTATGGCCTGTTGCACTGACAGGACAGACCCCCCTGAGGTGGCGGTACTGTGGTATACAGTCGAGAGGGAGTTGCCCTGGGAGTCCTCAACATCAACCCTGGACCCCGTGAAGCCTCATGGCATGGCATTAGGTCAAACATGGGCAAGAAAACCTCCTGCTGGTTACCATCTACCACTCCCCACACCCCCATTGCCCTCAGCTAATGAATCAGTGCTCCTCCATGTTGAACACCGCTTAGGGGAAGCACTGAGGGTGGCAATGGCACAGAATGTACACTGGGTGGAGGACTTCAATGTCCATCACCAAGACTGGCTCAGTAGCACAATTAGTGACCGAGCTGGCTGAGTCATAGAGAACATAGCTGCTAGACTGGGTCTGCGGGAGCTGGTGAGGGAACTAACAAGAGTGAAATCCTACTTAACCACATCCTCACCAATCTACCTGTCGCAGATGCATCTGTCCTTGTCAGTATTGGTAGGAGTGACCATCACACAGTCCTTGTGGAGACGAAGTCCGATCTTCACATTGAGGATACCCTCCATTGTGTTGTGTGGCACTACCACTATGCTAAATGGGATAGATTTCAAACAGATCTGGCAGCTCAAAACTGGGCATCCTTGAGGTGCTGTGGTCACGTTCAGGGGTGTGATGGAATATTCTCCATTTGCCTGGATGAGTGCAGCTCCAACAGCACTCAAGAAACTGAACATCATCCAGGACAAAGCAGCCCGCTTGACTGGCACCCCTTCTACAATGTCAGCATTCACTCCCTCCACCACCAAACCATCAATGCACAGTAGCAGCTGTGTGTACCATTTACCAGATGCACTGCAGCAACTCAGCAAAGCTCCTTCGACAGTCCCTTCCAAACCTGCAACCCCCACTGCCTAGAAGGACAAGGGCAGCAGATGCATGGGAACACCACCACCTGCAAGTTCCCTTCCAAGTCACACACCATCCTGACTTGGAAATATATTGCTGTTCCTTCATGGTTGCTGGGTCAAAATCACGGAACTCCCTTCCTAATAGCACTGTGAGTGTACCAACAGCACTACGTGTATATCTACACGTGGACTGCAGTGGTTCAAGAAGGTGGCTTAGCACCACCTTCTCAAGGGCAATTAAGAATGGGCAATAAATGCTGGCCAAGCCAGCGATGCCCACATCCCATGAAATAAAAAAATAACACACCTTTCCTGTATTATCATTCCAATCGAACAGACTATCTTCTCATTCCTTTTCTAAAAAGGGGTGCATTTTCTATTCTGGTAGGAATCCTATGGAATTGAAGATTTGGTGATCTGTCAATCTACCTATTCCATTCCACCCTGACCCTCACTGTCAAAGTTGACGTTTTATGATGGTACTATTCTGAAGAAGAGCAAGGCACTTCTCCCTGGTGTCCTGGCCAATATTTATCCCTCAAGCAACATCACTAGAAGCAGCTTATCAGGTCATCATCTCATTGTTATTGGTTGAAACCAAATGTGCATAAATTGGCTGCCACCTTTCCAATTTTAGAACAGTGACTCCACTTAAAAAAGTAGTTAGTTGTGGTTGGAGCGTGGAACTAGCGACCACCTGGTATAGTTGAGGTGATTCGATTGGACGCATTTAAGGGGAAGCTAGATAAACTCATAAGGGAGAAAAGAATAGAAGGATATGCTGATGGGCTTGGATGAAGGAGGGTGGAGGAACCTTGTGATGAGCATAAGCTCAGGGAGGACCTATTGGGATAAATGGTCTGTTTCTGTGCTGTAAATACTATGCAAAAGTATTTTACGGGTGGCAAACTGCTTGACTGCACCCCCAACCCCCAACCGGAAGAAAAGTCGGTGCCGAGCTCACCAACTTTAAACAAAGTCACCCAATGGTCATAATGCTCGCCAGGCAGCCTTAACAAGGTGAGGGTCGAACCTCCACCCCTCAGTTGGAGGAAGTCCTGCCCCCGAGAGCTACCAGTCAATCTGATTGGCCGGAAGCTCTAGCAGTCCCAGCAGCGCCAGGGCTCAGTAGTGGGCGCTGCTGGGACTGCAAGCAGACTCATGAAGGAGATTGATGGTGAGCGGAGTAAGGTAAGTCCCTTAGAGCAAGAAGGGACTGGGCCCTCTAGGGAGGGAGGCAATGGGGGTGGTGGTGCAGGTTTTGGTGGCTAGGTGATGAGGCACAAACGGGGGGAAACATCTTGGGGGAATGCCTCCAATGCACACTGGGCATCCCCCCAACCTTTCCTACCATCCTTTAAACAGTTGTATTAAAAAATGCAGTTCACACTCTTGCCTGCTGTCAATTAAAAAAAATTCTTTCAAGGGATGTGGGCGTCACTGGCTGGGCCAGCATTTTTGTTGCCCTTCCCTAATTGCCCTTGAGAAGGTGGTGGAGAGCTGCCTTCTTGAACTGCTACAGTCCTTGTGGTGTTGTGGTTTTATGGCAATGGTGGCAGATTGAGAGCCTTAAGTGGGCAATAATTGGCCTAAGAGCGGGTGGCCTAGCCTTACCCACTCCCCCCATATTATGGAGACTGGGATAGGAGTGGGCATGAAGGAGGTGGGCTAGCCACTCAGTAAATTTTACGTGCCCCCCCACCTCCCCAATCCCCGGCACCCCTGTCAAAAGAACATCAGGCAGGCGGCTGTAAAATCCAGCCCTATCGACTTCATTAGCTGTAAAGTACTTCGGGACATCCTGAGATTGTGAAATACACTGTATTAAAAAGAAGCCAAGTCTCTTTTTTTAGCAATGTTTGGCACCAAGGGCACAATGACATTGCTGCTGCCCAGCATTGCTGTGGTGTTAATTATGGAAAATGCACTAGAAGAGGTATCTCCATTACCGATATTTAATTTTGAACTTGTCTGTTCAAATGTAGCCAGATCTATTCAGCATTCACCTTCACCGCCATTCCTTCAGTGTCGCTGGGTTAAAATCCTGGAACTCTCCTCCTAACAGCACCAAGGGTGCACCTACATCACAGGGACTGCAGCGGTTCAAGGCAGCAGCTCACCACCACCTTCTCAAGGGCAATCAGGGATGGGCAATAAATGCTGGCCCAGCCAGTGACTCCCACATCCCATGAGTGAATAAAAAAAGACTTCTCGTGGGAAAACATAGAAGTAGCAGCGAAGATCAGAGAAGCCAGTGTAACAGTATTCCCAGTATTCATATGCCATAATGCTAACTGACAATATTGTAAACAGTTCTGAAATTTGGGTTGAAATCTTAAAGAAAGATATGGGAAAAATTGCTAATTTATTGTGGAAGAGAGGGTCTTAAGAAACAATAAAGATGTAAAATTAAAGGTCAATGGGTTTTTTTCTCTCACCAATTTCCTCCTCCCCACTTTCTTTCCGGAAGATTTTGATCACCCCTTGGAGTCCAGCTCCACTGCTGCTGATGGCACCTTGTCCAATTAAGTGAGCACATGTAAGCCTTGTTCTTGTTCAATATAGCCCATGCACCCGTGCTAAGCACGGGTTACTGGGTAGAGGATTGGGCAGGACCCCTTGCCCATTTTCCAACCCAAACCAATCAGACTGAAAGCTATTATATTGGTACCCTGGTGAAAGCAGCACAGCCAAATGGTTAACTGGAAAAATGACAAACATACAAACATGTGAAATAAGAGCAGAAATAGGCCATTTGGCCCCTCGAGCTTGCTCCGCCATTCAATAAGATCGTGGCTGATCTGTTTGTATTTCTAATTCCACATTCCCATCTACCCCTCATAACCTTTGATTCCCTTGCCTAACAAGAATCTATCTACCTCCATCTTAGAAGTATTCAATGACCCCGTCTCCACAACCTTCTGAGGCAGAGGCTTCCAAAGTCACACAACACTCTGAGAGAAAAAAAATTGTTCTCATCTCTGTCCTAAAAGGGCACCCCTAATTTTAAAACTGTGCCCCATAGCTCTGGACTCACCCGTAGGAGGAATCATCATTTCCACGTCCACCTTGTCAAGGCCATTCAGGATCTTATATACTTCAATCAAGTCACTCCTCACTCTTCTAAACTCCAGTAGAAACAAGCCCAGTCTGTCCAACCTTTCCTTATAAGGCAACCCATTCATTCCAGGTATCAATCTTATAAACATCCTCTGAACCACCTCCAACACATTTACATCCTGCCTTAAGTAAGGAGACCAAAACTGCACACAATATTCGAGATGTGGTCTCACCAATGCCTTGTATAACATCCTTACTTTTATGTTCAATCCCTCCCATAATAAAAGATAGCATTCCATTAGCCTTCTTAATTACTTGTACCAGTATTCTAACTTTTTGTGACTCATGTACTAGAACACTTAGATCCCTTTGCACCTCAGAATTCTGCAGTTGTTCTCTGTTGAAGTAATACTCTGTTTTTTTAATCTTCCCACTAACGTGAATAACTTCACATTTTCCCACGTTATACTCCATCTGCCAGATTTTTGCCCACTCACTTAATCTATCTATATCCACTTGCAACCTCCTTATATTCTCTTCACAACTTATTTTTCTACCTATCTTTGTGTCATCTGCAAATTTAGCTACCATGTCTTCACTCCCCTCACCTAAGTCATTGATACAAATTGTAAAAAGTTGAGGCCTCAGCACAGACTCCTGCAGGACTCCACTTGTCACATCCGGCTAATCAGAAAAAGACCCATTTATACATACTCTCTGTTTTCTGCAAGCCAGCTAATCTTCTAGCCATGTTAATATGTTACCCCCTACACCATGAGCTTTAATTTTCGGCAATAACCTTTGATATGGCACCTTATCGAATGCCTTCTGGAAATCCACGTGCAGCACATCTACAGGTTCCCCTTTATCCACGGCGCAAGTTACACCTTCAAATAACTCCAATAAATTGGGTAAACATGATTTCCCTTTCACAAAACTATGCTGCCTCTTCCCAATTACCTTCAGTTTTTCTAAGTGCCCAGCTATAACATCGTTCATGACTGATTCCAGCACTTTCCCCATGACAGACGTCAGGCTAACTGGCCTATAGTTTCCTGTTTTCTGCCGCCCTCCCTTCTTGATTTGAGGGGTTATACTTGTTACTTTCCAGTCTGATGGAGCCTTTTCAGAACCGAGTGAATTTTGGAAAATCAACACCAACGCATCTACTACCTCATTATCCACCTCTTTTAAAGCACTAGGATGAAGTCCGTCAGGTCCCAGACACTTGTCAGCCTGCAGCTCTAACAGTTTGCTTAGTAAGGCTTCCCTAGTGATTGCAATTTCACCAAGTTCCCCTCTCCCTTCCACCTCTTGATTTACGGCTATGACTGGAATGTTTTTTGTATTCTCTGTATTTGTATTCTCTGTGGTGAAGACAGAAGCAAAATATTTGTTCATTTCATCCACAATTTCCCCATTACCTACTAATAACTCCCCATTCTCACTCTGTAGAGGACCAACACTCACTTAACCTACTCCTTTCCTTTTTAAAGATCTGTAGAAACTCTTGCTATCCTTTTTTACATTTCTAACTAGCTTCCTCTCATACTCTAATTTCTTTCTCCTGATTAACCTTTTAGCCATTCTCTGCCATTCTTTATATTCTGACCAATCATCTGCCCTGCTACTCATCTTTGCACAGTTATATGTGCTTTCCTTAAGTTTGATGCATTCCTTAACTTCTTTAGTTGACCAAGGACGTTGGGTCCTCCCCTTCGAATATTTCTTTATAGTTGGAATGTACTTATTCTGAATATTCTGAAATGTCCCCTTAAATATCTCCCACTGCTCCTCTATTGATGTATCCTATAGTTTAGCATCCCAGCTCACTTCAACTAGCTCAACTTTCATGCCCACATTGTTGCCCTTATTTAAGTTTAAAATTCTAGTCTTAGACCCACTCTTCCCTCTTTCAAACTTGATGTAAAATTCAATCATATTTTGGTCGCTGCTACCTAGGGGTGCCTTTACTCTGAGCTCATTAATTAATCCTGTCACATTACGTGATACAAAGTCTAATAAAACCTGCTCTTTGGTTGGTTCCAGAACGTGTTGCTCTAAGAAGCTATCTCAAAAACATTCTATGAACTCCTCATCCAGGCGACTACTGCCAATCTGATTTCTCCAGTTTATATGTAGACTAAAATCATCCATGATTATCACCGTCCCTTTATCACAAGCACCCAATATTTCTTCTTGTATACTTTGTCCTTGTGGTTACTGTTATGGGGTCTGTAGACCACTCCCACTGGTGACTTCTTTCCCCTACTATTCCTCATCTCCACTCAAACCGAGTAACAGAACAACGTGAATTCACTGTATTCCTTGCTGTGATAAATTTCCATCCTGGCCACTGGAGCACAAAATTACACTTAAAGGTTAAAGCGCAGATAAATAAATTACAACAGATAGGTCACAAATTAGCCAGAGCCAACATGAGGGAAAACATAATAAAGATATACATTTAAATGAAGCTGAATATAATGAACTCTCAAGGACTTCAGGGAACATTAAACATCAAATAGTAGGAAATTGCAGGTCCAGCATTGTTCAACATATCCTGTACATAACTGAAATGTTGTGAGTTAGACTTTCATTATGTAATGAATATTATTGAATATAAACTGAATATTCCTTCTGCAGTTGAATATGTGCATATTTATAGTGTAGGATAGTGAGGTGTTAACTTTGAGCAGGTCTGTGATTTGTCTGATAAGCCTTTAATTAAAATTGAGCTGTACTGTTTGAACTGTTTGATTCCTGACAGACCTCAGTGAGGGATGTTCAGTAATAGTATCGCTTTTTCTTCCGTTTCTCAAAAGAGCTCAAAACCCTCCCAACACTGAGTATTTAGGGAATCCTTGGAAATGAAGCTTGAGGACTGGAGAAGGACGAATGTCGATAGAAGGATGCATGAATATAACCTATGATTAACAGGCCCAGTAGGCCCAACATATCCAGCAGGTAAAACATTATGGGACATCCTGAAGGGGCGAATGATGTAGTACCTAAAGCAACATTCAGCATGGCTTTATAGAATACATATGGTAATGTTACAGGATTTTAAAAATAAATAATACAGGACCATATGGGGTAAGAGCAGTGAAGTGGGAATAGTTGGATAGCTCTATCAAAGCGCCAGCCCAGACATGAGGAGCTGAATGGACACCTTGTGAGCTGTAGGATTCAATAGAGGTAATCATCTGCCCATCTCCACATCTCCCCCAACAACATGACTTCATCATTTCTAGAATCTATTACAATGTTACTTTGGTCTCAGGAACCGTGGTGAAAGGCTCATTGGCTATAATTTTTAGAAGGGCTCCTTCAACCCAAATATTTAAGTGGGTAGTCATTATAAACAAATGTCCCACCACCAATGTTCCCTATTACACTTCCAAATTCATCCTAACACACTTCGCTTTGCAGACAAGTTAATCAAGTTCAGTGAGTGCAACTTTGTTAATTATTTCCCTCCTTTGAATTTTTTTCCCCCAACTCATCACATCACGTTTGGGATCTTAATTTTTTTGGTGGGGGCCTTAAATTAACACTATTGCTTGAGATTGCTTGTTAAATTGATTGGCCATTAAGGGAAATTGCACTACCAAAAATAACCTACGTGAGTGTGCATCTGCAACTCATGTAATTCCAGATGGCATGAGGTTTTGCTGCCTTCAAGTGCTCCTCTTATCCTCAGTGGAATGTCCATAGCAATGGTCCATTCTGAATGTGGCTGTCACAAGTGGCAAGTAAGCATTTAGTTTTTGACTTCTCTTTTCCATATGTGTCATTAGTGCACATTTAAAAGGAGTATATTGAAGTGGTAAATATAATTGCTGCATAGATCCCACTCCTCTCCAGGCATAGGGTTCATTCAAAGCAAAAACAAATAATTCCAGGAACACCCTGCAGGCCAGGCAGCATCTGCGGAGAGAGTAATGCCTCAGTCGATGACCTGACACCAGAATTCAGAGAAGTTAGAGATTTAACAGTTTGTAAGTAAGTACAGAGCCAGGGTAAAAGTGGGGTGGTGGCAAGGGGTCATAGGTGGTGGAGAGGAAAGAACAAAAGGGAAGATAGATGCTGGGTTGGAGGACAGGAAAGACTAAATAACAAAAGGGATGATCATGCAAGGCAAAAGGGAGTGGTAATGGGATAATAAACAAAATAAGGACCAAAGGCATCATTCAGCTCCTCCAAGTTCCAGTGTCTCCAGCCTTGGTGACAATTATGCCTTCTCCACCTCCAGCAATGATTACTTAACAGGCGTTAATACCCAAGGGATCCATCTCCCTTTACCCCCTCCTCCAGTCTATGTAGTAACACTGTGGTTAATTTCAAACTTTGCTGACCAGAACATATCGTTGTCGAACCCGCTCAATTTTTATGCTATAAAGACCGGACAATTCTTTCCGCCAGATTACTGCTAAAAGGTGAAGTTCGAAATGCCTGTCACTATTACTGACCAATCAGTCTTAATCTCTTCTCCTATTGTTAATGTCTGAAAGAAATTGTCAACATTTACCCCAGGACGTCCCTCAGGAGAGGCATTTAAATAGGTAAACCTCCTAAAAAAACTTATAAGATGTTTTGGTAACCTTGAATTCTTTCGCCATAAATAAAACAGACTCGGCAAGTAAAGCACAATTTTAAAAGGATCCTGTGGATGGTCGAAATCTGAATTTTCATATTCACCTTTCTCAGTGTTTATCATGCTGAATATTCTCGTAAATTGGAGTCATGTTCAACTATATGGGTTTGATTAAGGACATTGTAATAAAGATTGGGCTTGTAAACAGATGCCAAATGACAAAACACTTCAGGAAGCATATGGCTCGTGAAGCCTCCCAGGCCATAGTTGGTTTTGTGCAGTGAAATACAACTTTGTCATTGACTAACTTCACAGTCATGGCAGGGAGCCACAACCTGTGCCCTGCAAAGCCCTTCAGGCACTAAAAATATCTGTTTTTCATTCAATAAGCTTGCAAGAGAAAATAAAACTGTCCAAATACACATACGTTTTTCCTTGTGAGTAGGCAGTCACCACATAGACCAATTTTCTGTGAAATCTTTGTGTGGTAAAGTAAGAAGAAAGCATTCCTCTCTCTTTGAAAGACAGACCAGCAAGGATCTCAGGGCCCTGGCAAATATTTCCCTTAATGGTTTGCTGCTGAGAATCAGTTTTATTTGAGTATCCAGCTGAACTATGATATTTAATCTTAATTCTCAAATTTTCTGGGCGGAATTTTCCTTGCCTGCTGGCGCCGGGCGTGTTCGGCGGCATGAGCAGACAATATGGCAAGAAGGCCAAAAATCAGTGGCACCAGTTTGCGATCGTCTGCTCAGCCAGTCGATGGCAGGCCACGTAGCCCACCATTGGACATTGGGAACCTCATCGCAATGCAGCTGCATATCATTGTAAGGCCAGCCCGCCGGAATCATGCCCCCTGCTGGATCGTCCGCCTGCGCTGGCGTGATTGCAACAGCATAAACAAGGCACTTGGTGGGCTACACTTTGAGGGGAACTCGGAGGTGAGTGCACAGTAATGTTGCGCAGCACTTGCGATGGTTGCCTGTTGGACTTCAAGGTTGAAGTGACATTGGTGGGTTGGGGGGTGCGGTGGGGGGCAAGGGCTGCCCTGCGGTTGAGGCACAGTTCCCAGGGTGTGTGCAAGACTCCTAAATCCTCAGTCGGTCACAGATCCCTCATGTCTTCCAGCTTCCACAGAAGCTGCAGGGATGGCTCCTCGGGAACAAGGGCTACCCGCAGAGGCTGTGGTTGATGACACCCGTGTGGCAGCCTCAGGCTGCAACAGAGCGAAGGTATAACAAGGCTCATGCTGCAATTCACAGCTTGGTGGAGCAGGCCCATCGGGATGCTGAAAATGAGGTTCCGGTCTGATGGAGCCCTGCAATATAGTCCACAGAGGTTGTCATGCATCATCGTCACCATCTACAACCTGGTGCTGCAACGGGGAGCGGAGCTGGCCGAGGAGGAGATGGAGGGGCTGGAGGTCTCCTCCGATGAGGAGGATGTCGAGGGGGATAAGAGTGAGGAGGTCCTGAAAGGCGACGATGACAGCAATGAGACCCTCACACTGGCCGGACGAGGCAGGTGCGCTCAGGAGGCCCTCAGTTGCTAGGTATGTAGATGATGATGACGACATGCAGTGAGGAGACACCATAGACCCTCACGTTGCATCTATGAACTTTTGAGTCCAGTCTGGCTTATGGCAGCGCACATACCCTGTGTGATAATGCTCCTGTCATGGAGACGCAGTGGAGGCCCCAGTAGTTGCTCGGTTGCAGGAGGATGATCACAACATTCAGTGAGGACACTCCATAGATCTTCACATTGCCCCTGTGAATCCTTGACTCCTGTCTGGCCAAGGGCAGCTCGCTTGCGCTCCGTGAACAGGGTCATATCATGGAGATGCAGCCATGAAACTTTAAGAGCACCTGATCCTTTGTCCGCCTTCAGCACCTGAGCCCTTCAGGAGCACAGTGACACTGGTCACAGATGCTGAGGAGATGGGGGCCAGCCCCACCTTAAAGGTGCTGAGAGCACTCAGAGAGAATGACGGAACTCTGTGACGCCTGCCCACAGCATTCTGGCCATCGAGGTGCAGGCATCAGTATTGTGTCCAGTGAGTGCGAGGCCAGACCATCACTTCAGACTGAAGGCTACACAAAACACAAGGAAGAGGTCCTGGACTAAGACACCTGCCCTTTATCTTGTGCAGAAAGGCTTCACATCTGAGTGACACGAACACTGCTCATCAGAATAAGGAGCCATCAGCAGGGAGATGGGAGTTTATTTAGAATAGTGAACGTTATTTAAAAGTGATTCATACCCATACCCAGGCTGTACAACTACACCTTCTTAACCTTCCTAACCCTGCTGCTACGTCTTGGTGCTCCCCGGACATCCAGTGGAGGTGGAGGCAAACTGCTGACCGCTACGCCCTGCCTGTGATGACCTTGATGGGCATTACCTGGAGGGCCGAGACCTGGAGGGCTGAAGCTGCAGGGGTGACAGGAAGAGGGGATTTGGATGGGCTGGACACTCCTGGAGTCACTTGGGTGGATGGGCCAGGGTGTACACCTGCTGATCCTCCTCCCTATGGGTGCTCAAGGGCCTCTGGCTGACTCCTTGAGGAGCAGTGGAAGCTGGAATGTGATCGACCTGCCCTGAACCCCTCTCACATACACATTGTTGGAGGCCAACTATGGCTTCAGCAATGGAGTTGAGCCTGCCCAACAGTGCAGGAGACCCAGGTCTCCAAGGCGGCTGTCATCCTACCAGTGTTGACCTCAGTGCCTTGGCGTGCCGGCACTATCACCTCAGCCTGAAGGTGAATGGACTTCTCCATCGTGCTTTGCAATCTGAGGAGTACAGCGGACATCCCTTCCTGATGTTCCCGAGCTTGCCTTTGCAGCTCCAGCAACTGTGACATGACCGAGTCCAGAGGCTCATCATCTGACTCGAGTCAGCAAATTTCTGGCCTCCAGCAGTCCTCCGAGTGCTGGGGACCTGCGAATCAGATAATGCGATGTGCTCGCCAGATTGTGATCCTGAGGCTACTGTAAAGCCAAGTCCCACTGAGGTGTGTGTCTCTGCGCTGGTGAAGGGTGTGGGTGAGCGCTGTAACAGGACTTCAATGACTGTGCCTTCAGATTCCTCTTCAGAGGTTTTGTCGGGGTTTGATTGGGGGCCCTGGGTCATGGACCCCTTTGGCTGTCTCCCAGATGTGCCTGCAGAAGCAAGGGGAGATAATTAGTGCATGGCAGTGGCCTGTAAAACAGGACACATCACTCACAGCATGGTTGTCAGATGAATGTTGCACTGATGGATCCTCACTTGGTAGAGCAGCGCCGACCTCACCGTCAGCACAGGACCGGTCCAGATCCTCGCCGGCCAGCTGGATGGCTCTGTTTTCAAAGTCCAAGTGGACCTTGGTTTCAGGCAATCCTCCACCAGTCAGTTGTCCCTCTTGTTGTGTGCCAACCTGTCGTGCATGAATAGAGATGGAGGGAGTGTAAGCAAGATGCCTGCCAGGCCTGGTGATAAGTATGCCTGGCTTGTGTGTGTGGTCCCATGGATGGGATGCGGACAATGAAGGTGTGTGTGAGAGAGTGAATGGTGACGTCCCTTGAACTGGCAGAGAGTGAGGGCCCTCTGGGTGTGTGATGGGTTTGTGAGTGTGTGAGTTGAGAGAACTACCCTGGCAGAACGGAGGAGATCATTCATCCTCTTGCAGCACTGGGTGGCTGTCCTCTTTTGCAGGGCGTTGGCACTGACCACCGCTGCCACCATCTCGCAAGCCGGATTGGTGATGTTGCTGCCCTCCTGTGGCCAGAGCGGGATTAGAGGATATCACGGCGGGCCTCCACTGCATCCAAAAGGCACTCAAGGGACATGTCATTGAACCTGGGGGCTGCAGTCTTTTTGCCTTTTGGAGCCATGTCTTCCATGTAGCAGTCCTGGGCTGGAAGCACCGAGAGGTGTGCTCATGGCTGCACTTTAAATATGGCGCCCAGTGTGATGAAGCAGCAAGGTGATGACATGGTGGGCAAATGAGAGCTCACCCGCCATCGAAATGGCACATTTCCCGGGAATGCATAATTAATGTGGTGGGATTGGGACAATACAGCGTGAGAAGCCGCCATTGCAGCCAGCGGGTAAAATGTCATTTTTCCCACCCACTACTGCACTTAGTGCAAATCTGGGATGATTCCACCCTCTTTCTTTGCTTCTCTGGCTCTTGAATTCTAACCTCTGTCTAAAAACCTTAATGCTTACGATCATACTATATTTACATAGTCAAACAATGGATTCAAAAGGAGAAATAGAGTTGAAAAGTGGCCAACCCTGGTCCCTAACTTTCCTTCCTATGGATATGTCATCCTCAATGGTGTTCCCTCAAAAAGCCCTTTGTGAATTTTGTTCTTTTATCATTTAATTTAGGATCCCAAGGGAAAATCAATTAATGATGTACTACATAATATGTTTTATATATAGCTTCATTCCACAGTCCAGCTGCTGCAAATTCTTGGATCAGATACGTTTATGGCAAGTACCGACATCTAAACCTTGAGGCTTTTGTCAGTCTGACTTTGACCTGACAAATATTGTTCAAAGGCTCCTATTTCTGACAGGTGCATGCCTGTAGGCTCTACCATATCCTTTGCATCACTTCAGATATTCAGTACTTAACACTTATCTTGAGTGGTGGTCAACCATAGGTCAACAGTTCAATTGGTCATAAATTACTTGACTTATGGACTATGCCAACCTTTCTTTTGCTCCTTGTTTTCCTTGACTGGGAAATTCAGTAGGATGATTGCTCATGATAAGAATGATTGTATTCACATAATCATGACCTTTTATTGGTGTTAAATTGTATTCCCTTTTGCCTTAGGATAAAGTAACTCAGTTCTGTTTCCTTCTTTTTTCCATACTCTCTTAAACTGAAAGTGCAACTGAATGACCTGCACAACTTAAAAGGCACGTGAACCTTTTTCTGCCAAGGCATCCCTTGACAGAAGGTTTTTAGGGGGTACTTGCAGTTAGCTGCTTGAGCTCCTTTTGCCCCTTCTGTTTAATTGATACCCAGAAGTGGAAATGTGTGAATATAACTACTTTCCTTTAGCAGCATTAGGGCTCCACTGGAATCCATCAATAATGCCTGGACATAACAGATCTGTGGCTATAATAGAATTCTTGTTCTATTTTAGAGCATTACAATGTCCAAAAATATTCAGGTAGGTAGGTGATGCCAGGAGTGCTAGATCCTGTGATAGATCTTGACTTTGTGCATAGCATAGAACTGGTGATAGTGAATCAGCAACCTGTTATATATCTCTCCAAATTTTTATTTCCATTTTACACCTGAACAGACAGATCGATTGTTGACAATACAGCATTCTCTCATAACTGCAATGAAAGGTCAGCCTATGTTATATACTGAAGTCTTCGGTGGGGCTTGAGCCAAAATATTCATGACTCAGGTGAGAACTGAGCCTAGCTGATATGGATAGCATACAACCAGTGTCAAACTCAGTTCCTCAAGTCTCCTCCCTTCATAACTGTAGTTTTCCATCTCTGACAGCAACCTGGTGGGCCAACACTGCATAATCTATACTATATGGTTTTAATCTCTGTTCTATAATGGAGTGCCCATTGCTGCACACAATTACTTAAGCTTCACACCTGACATTTATCATTTTATTCACCCTTTCAACAAAATTACTGCCTTCTCCCAACCATCTGACTTGTGATCAGTGCATTTCATAACAGCTATGCTATTTCACAGTAATCAATTGTTGATTGGCACTTAATATTTTTTGCAGGCATCATCCAACAATAATTTTGTTCTGTCTGGTTCACAGTAGCTTTGTAACAACATACAACCATGATGCTGAGACACCCTTGTCACCCAGAGCAATTCTTTCAATTAGTGGCACTGACTAGTTGTAAAACACATGAAAATAAATCAGAAACTGAAGCAGAAACCTCACTTAAAAATCAACTTGCATATAAATTGGATCGTAAAAAAAAAACTTTGAGAGATCTTAAGACTGTGATCTACTGTTGGAGGTTCAGCTGATCATTATGAACTAGTCAGTCTTAACTTGCATCACTTACATGTAAACTGACACTGTGATCTACTGTTGGAGGTTCAGCTGATCATTATGAACTAGTCAGTCTTAACTTGCATCACTTACATGTAAACTGAACCCTTTGGGTGATTACGTCCTTATATACTGGATTGCCGTTTTTGTCTTGTAGTTCACTATCCAAATAAGCTTTTGTAATAATATACAAACCTTTCAATATGTGAGGTCGGATGTCATACAATGCCTAATCTGTCAGGTCCTTTGTCACTACTGTTATCTTCAAAGAAAGACACTCCTGAGATCAAAAGAAAATGTCAACGCAAAAACAGAAAACTGATTTTATGTGAAGAATTCGCCGTCTCGTACGTATTACAAATAATACCAGACGCTGATCATGGAATTTAAGGCAATTATCCAATTTTGAGGTTCATGTAATGAATAGAGACACCTAAGCTTTGTTCTCACAGCTTAAGGCGTCATCTCAAGCCCCTCAATTAACTTATCTCCTTGAGGGGCATTTCATATCTTCTGTGTGCGCTCGCAAGAAATCCATTATTTTTTAGGTAACAAGGAAGGTGTTGAAATTGTCCATAATATACTGTTAAAAATACCAGTCTTAGAACATAATACAATGCAGAACAAATTCAGTAAGAGAACGTGGTTAGATAAGAGCCGCAGCCAGAAATAGGCCTACTGTACTGTTGTCCCAATCCTCTAGCCTGTATTTAGTGACCCTAGTTCCAGAGTGCAGTGTAACTAAATTTGCCCTTATGTTTTGAGTTTCTAAATTTAGATTCTAACTTTTTGTCCTACTCTCTGTTGTGTCACTCTCATTACCAAATATGACTAGAAAACTTTCCTATGAAGCAAAGGGATCCTCAGACTTCACTATCTTGTGGTCTAATTAGCATCTTATAATTGATCTATTGGCCATGTAGAATTGGATGACCCCAAACAAGTTGACATTGAAGAGCAAATTTATATTTGGCACAATTATTATGATGGCTCCATGTCTTCATCCAGAGAGCAACTGTATCATAGTCCCAACATCTTTATGTTGATGAGAAGAAAATGGAGCCAGTGCACTAGCTATCTAATGAATCCCATGCTGGAATCAAGCAAGCTTCCTTCCCCTTCCCCCAACCACGCCTCCATCTCTATTTGGAGTTGACAGAAATTCTGTTCCTCAAACTAGGCACAGGAGCAAGTAGCAGCACAGGAGCTGAGCATCCAGGTGACAGCCTGGTCAGTGAGCCTCAGT
This sequence comes from Cetorhinus maximus, assembly GCF_964194155.1. Taxonomy (NCBI): domain Eukaryota; kingdom Metazoa; phylum Chordata; class Chondrichthyes; order Lamniformes; family Cetorhinidae; genus Cetorhinus; species Cetorhinus maximus. The sequence goes on from NC_135896.1 coordinate 17,287,425, forward strand.
TCCATCTGGTTTATGGATGAAGTGCATTGGGAGACCTGTGGACTTTAAAAGCCATGAATTTTATATCTACAGATCATCACTATTTTTGGATGATTTTTCTTTGTTATGTACTTCAGGTGTAATGTACAGCCAAATGCAAAGCAAATCTCTCTGTACTCTGCTAACAAGGATTTGTTTCTTTAAATTCAAAAACGAGGGACAATTTTGACATGAGCCCTGAAAGCAGTGGCTATATTTGTTGCTCTAATTGTGTAGATGGCCAGTTCAGGGGGTCAAAGTTTAACAGTGTCAAGCTGATCTATTGGTCATTGCCAGGTTCCCTGAAAGGTTAATGACTTATACGACAAAATTATTTTTTACTGGTATTTTTTTAAAACTGAAGCTAACAAGCCAGTGTTTTCACTGCTAAATAGTGCGATTGCAACACTCAACTTGGATCGTATTAGTTTGTGTTGAGCTGAATTTGGGAGATAGCATTTCTGGTCACAAAGAGCATGATGATGTGAAAATCGGAAATGATAACATAGAAATTGTGCTGTAGCCATTTTACGGATGTAAGGTGGGCACCATAGGGTCCATTATGTCAGGTGGCGTGTGAGTGCTCATTCTCCGTTGCCTGCCAGTTTGGCCAAACTTATGACTGGTTGTAACTTCCACGTGCCACTGACTATTCTTAAGCCGTCACCTCTATCCAACCAGGATGTTAGAGTGAAAGCAGAAGAAATCACAAAGCATCAAGTTAAAGCAAAAGCATACTTTGACAAGTGAGCCACATAAGGAGAATTAGGTCAGATAACCAAAAGCTTGGTCAAAGAGTTGGGTTTTAAGGAGTGTCTTAAAGGAGGAAAGTGAGGCAGGGAGGCAGAAGGGTGTAGGGAGGGTATTCCAGAGCTTAGGTCCAAGGCAGTTTCTTTTTATTCATTCATGGGATGTGGGTGTCGTTGGCTAGGCCAGCAATTATTGCCCATCGCTAATTGCCCTTGAGAAGGTGGTGGTGAGCTGTTCTTCAACCGTTACAGTCCATATGGTGTAGGTACACCCACAATATTGTTAGGGAGGGAGTTCCAGGATTTTGACCCAGTGACAGTGAAGGAACGGTGATATATTTCTAGGTCAGGATGGTATGTGGCTTGGAGGGGAATTTCCAGGTAGTGGTTACCCTTGTCCCGGCTGCCCTTGTCCTCCTAGATGGTAGTGGTCAAGGGTTTGGAAGGTGCTGTCGAAGGAGCCTTGGTGAGTTCCTGCAGTGCACCTTGTAGATGGTAGACATTGCTGTCACTGTGCATTGGTGGTGGATGGAGTGAGTGTTTGTGGATGGGGTGCCAATCAAGCGGGCTGCTATGTCCTGGATGGTGTCAAGCTTTTTGAGTGTTGTTGTAGCTGCACTCATCCTGGCAATTGGAAAGTATTCCATTACACTCCTGACTTGAGCCTGGTGGATGGTGGACAGGCTTTGTGGAGTCAGGAGGTGAGTTACTCACTGCAGGATTCCTAACCTTTGACCTGTTCTTGTAGCCACAGCGTTTATATGGCTAGTCCAGTTCAGTTCCTGGTCAATTGTAACCCCCCAAGGATGTTGATAGGAACAGCCACCAAGCATGTAAAATTGGGGATGCACGGGCAGTCAGAATTAGAGGAATGCAGATATCTTGGAAGGTTGTGGTGTTGGGGGAAAATACAGAGATAGGGAGGGGCGAGGCGATGGTGGGATTTGAAACAAGGATGACAATATTAAAATCAAGACGTTGCTTGGCTGGGAGGTCAGTGACCACAGGTGTAATAGGGGAACAAAGCTTGCTGTGAGTTATGACATTGGCAGCAAAGTTTTGGATGACCTCAAGTTTCAAGGGTGGAATGTCGGAGACAGCCAGGAGTGTATTGAAATAGTCAAGACTAGAGGTAACAATGGCATGAATAAGGGTTCCAACCAAAAATGAGCTGAGATGCGTGAGGCTGAGCGATATTATAGAGGTGGAAATAGGTGGTGTTATTCTGAGAAGAAGGGTGTGTGGGTCTGTGTGTGTGTGTATGTGTGTGTGTGTGTTGTGTGTGTGTATGTGTGTGTGTGTTGTGTGTGTGTGTGTGTGTGTGTTGTGTATTGTGTGTAAATTATTTGATTAAGTTGGGGAAAGGTTGCTAGAGACAAGTTATCTGGGAGATTTTAGACAGGAAAGGATAGAGGCTTTAGGCGTGCACTTGTAATGAGATATTATGGTTGGTTTGAGGTACAAGTAAATAGGTTGGATCTAACATTTGCATTCTTTAGGTAAGTTGAGAGTTTGTTTGAATATCAAAGAGAAGTCATAGGTGATAAAAAAAACATGTTTGCATCTTACAGGAGTTCCATGGTTAAATAGGAGGGTATATTACATTTTATTCACCCAAAAATAGAGACAAAATAAAAAAAATGAAAGATTTTATATTTGGAAGGATTTGAGTTTCAAAGAGACGTGAGAACAATGGAATCTGAGATGAAAGGGGGAGAAAGGTATTTTAGAATTACTGTGGAGAGCTTAGGGGTTGGCTGTTGGCTGTAGTTGGCTGTTGGCTGTTGGCTATGTGAGGAAGATCTCCTGGAAACAGCTCTAGGCCAGGAGAAGATACAGTTTGAATCAGCCATCCAGTCAAGCCAGAAAAATCTTGGGTTGCAAATAGCAGTCTTATTCTGAAGTCTTGGATTCCACAGCAGAGTGGAAAAGAGTTTAAGAGATCATGTGGTATGCCTTTATTAAAGCTACAGCAGTTTTCCTTGGGTAATATTATTGGATTTTTATAGTTAAACATCTATGAAGGACTGTTGCCTGGAAGGTGTTTACTTGCAGGTCTGACCAAATAGGGAGTTTTTTTGGGGAATGTTGTGTAAGACTAATTTTAATTGTGTAATTGTAATCTTGTGTGCTTAAGTTTTCTCCTCTTCTTGTTAATAAAATTTTATTTTTAATTTTTAAAATCCCAAAAGTGTTAGTGGACTTCTTGCTGCTGAGATCAATACGTTTTCTTCTCATTTTCAGAGTACAAAAAAAGGGCATGGCTCATAAGCCAAGTTTCCCTCTGACCTTTGAACCAAGTTTTTTTTTCCAATTCTTTCACGGGTGTGGGTATCACTGGCTAGGCCAGCACATATTCCCATCCCTAATTTCCCTGTGAAGGTGGTGGTGAGCTGCCTTCTTGAACCGCTGTAGTTCATATGTAGGAACACCCACAGTGGTATTAGGATGGGTGTTCCATGATTTTGACCCAATGACAGTGAAGGAACAGCGATATAGTTCCAAGTCAGGATGGTATGTGGCTTGGATGGGAACGTGCAGGTGGTGGTGTTCCAATGCATCTGCTGCCCTTGTCCTTTTACGTGGTGGAGTTTGCAGGTTTGTAAGGGCTGTCAAAGAAACCTTAGCAAGTTGCTGCAGTGCATCTTGTAGATGGTGCACACTGCTGCCACTGTGCATTGGTGGTGGGGGAAATGGATATTCAAGGTGGTGGATGGGGTGCCAATCAAGCGAGGTGCTTTGTTTTGGATGGTGTCAAGCTTCTTGAGTGTTTTTCGAGCTGCACTCATCCAGGCAAGTGGAGATTATTCCATCACGCTCCTGAATTTTGACCAATAGGTGGTGGACAGGCTTTGGGGAGTCAGGGGATGAGTTACTTGTCTTAGAATTCCCAGCCTCTGACCTGCTCTTGTAGCCACAGTATTTATATGGCTGTCCAGTTCAGTTTCTGGTCAATGGTAACCCCCAGGATGTTGATAGTGGGGGATTCAGTGATGGTAATGCCATTAAGTATCAAGGGGAGATGGTTTGATTCTCTCTTGTTGGAATGGCTATTGCCTGGCACTTGTGCAGCATAAATGTTACTTGCCATTCATCAGCCCTAGCCTGAATGCCATCCAGGTATTGCTGCATATGGACTGCTTCAGTATCTGAGGAGTTGTGAATGGTGCTGAAAATTATGCAATCATCAGTGAACATCCCCACTTCTGACTTAATGATGGAAGGAAGGTCATTGATGAAGCAGCTGAAAATGGCTGGGCTTAGGACACTACCCTGAGGAACTCCTGTAGTGATGTCCTTGGACTGAGATGATTGACATCCAACAACCACAACCATCTCCCTTTGTGCTAGGTATCACTCCAACTAGTAGAGAGTTATCCCCCTGACTCCCATTGATTCCAGTTTTCAGAGGACCAATGTGGGCTAGAGCAGAATGCTCCTGAAGGAACTCAAATTGAGCATCGGTAAGCAGGTTATTGTGATTTGATAGCCCTGTCAATGACACTTCAACATCTTTCATCATTTTTCTAATGATGGAGGGCAGACTGATGGAGAGATAATTGACCAGGTTAAATTTTTCCTGTTTTTTATGGACAGATCAGACATGGGGCAATTTTCCTCATCATCGGATAAATGGCAGTGTTTGACTGTGTTGGTTTATACACCTGAATGTGTGTGTGTGTCTGAGTGTTTGTGTGTTTGAGTGCATGTGTGCATATGTGCACTGAGAAAACATAAGGTTGTCAGGTGCTCTGAACAAAGTGAATTTCTGATTTATATGACAATAAAGATTTCTTTCAACATCAATGAAGTAGCTTTGGAGTGACAGGCATAGCAGGCAGATATAAGTTTCTGCACTTTCCTCTGTATATGATATTACTCTTGGAGCCTGGGCTGCTTAGCTTAATAATATACATGAGGGGCTGAATACCTCGGGGGACGGCGGGCAGGGGGTTCCTTCTGGTAAGTACTACTAAGAGGCACAGTGCCAGATAAATGAATAACTAGGTTCTTGAACTGGCAGCCACAGTTTATGAGTTGATAGCACTGTTCAAAGCTTTACTTTTATTTGGTTAAGTGTGGTGGTTCGGATCAGTTCAAATTGGCAATTTTTTTCTCATGTGGTTGATCTTACAGTGAAGGACACTCGCTTTAACATTATGATAGCCTTTGTCTGCTTGCGCATCTGTACTTCTGCAAGTGAAATTGATCAAGCATTATCTTGCTTGAGACTTCTGTTGGATTAGGAGAAACAAAAAGTTCTTATCACCAGTGTGGCAGTCAAAATAAGAGGGTGACCTTTGTAACAATTGACTGACCTGCATCGCAGGTGTCAGAGCCAGGCATTTCCAAGATAGGGGTTGTAATTAAGCTAATCACTTAACAACAATAACAGTGGTCCTTTGACGTCACCAGTTTAGGTAACAGACCTCACTAAGGATTGGCACTCAGCCAGCTCGTTAGCCAACTGTTCCCACTTTGAGCCCTGCTTCCCAAACTAATCTGTTTGAATCCATAAATCTGTTTACAGATCAGACCCGGAACATGCACTTGTCACCTATGTCACTGCAGCTGGCATATTGAGTATTAGATTCTTCTTCGGCAATCCCTTGGAATCAAGGATGACTTGTTTCCACTCCGTTTCGATGGGCTCTGAGATGGCTGATAAGTACAATGTGCCACCTGCAGACTCTGCCACATGCAAAGTAGTTGGTGCTTGAAGGGTTGGGTAAACGAGTTGTTTAAAGGTTTGTGCAATCCCTCTGACTCCTTGGCTTCACTTTTGCATGTTCCCCACAAAGTTTCACGATGTGTTTGCTGCCTCCCGCGATGTGCCTTCTCCACTTTGATCAATGACAAGCCAGGGTCTCCCATGAGTTGGCAGGCATGTTTCCATTTTTTAGGGATGCTATACCCTCTAAAGCGCTTCACTGTCCTCCTGGGAGTCTCCTGCCATGACTGAGTTCTGAGTAGAGCGGTTGCTTCGGGAGTTTGGTGTCAGGCATACGAACAACATGTCCTGGCCAGCGCAGCTGGTTTTGAGTGATTAGCCTTTCAATGCTTGGCTTGTTGCCTTGCATTAGGACCAGTGCAATAGTCCTACAAGGCCATCAACCTGGTATTTTTCTATTATGAACTTTGTTTACAGCTGGTGAGAGGGGAGAGGAAAGCAGGTTGATGTCTTATGTGCACCCCCTCATCAAAATTCCAGTTCCTGAAGTGGCTCCACTTTGGGGTTGAATTTCTGAATGGATTGTCCTGATCATTCCACCAGCTCCAGGAGAAAATCCTCAGAAATCGCGGCAGAATGACATCAACCCCACCTACGCAATTACCCTGGATTTACATGGCCTTCGGCTGATGTTACTCAGCAGAATTTCAACCCTTTTCTCTTTTGTGCGTCATCTTGGTTTAGTTGGTAAACAACTTGAAGGGCTATGTAAAAAGTGCGGCAGAACAGGATTAGCTGAATTGCTCTTGCAGAGAGCTGGCACTGACAGGATGGGCCGAATGGCCTATTTCTGTGCTGTAACCATCGTATGATTCTAGTAGTGCATTTCAGAGTTGGAAGGTTGTGGTTTGATGCTCAGAAGCAGTTCCTTACACTAATAATTTGATCTGACACTCTACTGCAGTACATTAGGTGACCTGCTTTGCCTTGGGGGTAAGGAGTCAAAATTTTATATGGGCTCCTTTTCAGGAGGCAGTGGAGTGCTGGTATTGTCACTGGATTAGTAATCAAGATACCGAAGGTAATCCTCTGGGGACTCGAGTTCAAATCCAACCGCGGCAAAAAGTGAAATTTGAATTCAATAGAAGATCTGGAATTAAATGTCTCAGGGTGACCATGAAACCATTGTTGACTGTTGTGAAAACCCATCTGGTTCACTAATGTCCTTTAGGGAAGGAAATCTGCCATCCTTACCTAGTCTGGCCTACATGTGACTCCAGACCCACAGCCATGTGGCTGACTCTTAAATGCCCTCTAAAATGGCCTAGCAAGGCACTCAGTTCTCAAGGACATTTAGGGATGAGCAATAAATGCTGGCACAACCAGTGACGCCCACATCCCATGAATGAATATAAAAAGAAAGGTACAGACATGGTGCGGTACAGGCTGCTCGTGTTCAAACCAAGAAGCCTAGGCCGGCCCAAAATTGGGCCTCAGGCCTCATTAGCATTTCACATGGGAAGAGTTGGTACCTGCCCATGCATAGGATTTAAAGAAAAAAATTTCACGGGATGTGTGCATCTCTGGCTAGGTCACTGTTTATTGCCCATCCTTAATTGCCCTTGAGTAGGGTACATAGGCTATGATTACATAGGGTATACAGCACAGCAACAGGCCATTCAGCTCAACAAGCCCGAGCCGGCACTTATCCTCTACTCGAGCCCCCTCTTATCTTCTCTCATCTACAGCTATCACCTAACCCTCTATTCGCTTCTCCATCATATCCTTGTCTTGTTCCCTTTATATGTATCTATAATGTTCATTTCAACCACTCCCTGTGGTAGCAAGTTCCACATTCTCATCACTCTTTAGATAGAGAAGTTTCTTCTGAATTCCCTATTGGATTTCTTGCTGACCATCTTATATGGATGACCTCTAGTTATGCTTTTTCCCACAAAGGAAACATTCTCTTTGTATCCACTCATTAAAATCTTTCATAATTTTAAAGGCTTCTATTAAGTCACCCCTCAACTTTTTTTCAAGAAAGAAAGTGTGGTAAAGTGAGGTACCCTGTCCCTTTAAGAAATTGCAAGCGTACTGATCATGTGACAGCACTGATGAATCACTGTACAGTGGGAGCAACTGGGAACTATAAGTCTAGCTCTGGAGGTTTCTGAGTGAGCACGAATGATCTGGTGCTCTGCCCTATGTCTCAATAAATCATCACTCTTTATTCTTACATCAGTCTCTCCCCATTATTGATTGCAAGCAGCAATTGATGAGAACATAGGAAGGCGTGCAGTTAGAGTTTGGTTGGTCAATGAACTCATTTACCCAAGACATAAAAGAAAGAGACCCAGCAAGTTCATCCTTTTCTAATACTTTTACACCACATTTCTGGTATCACCATTGCAAATCTTTTTTGCAGCCTCTCTTGTGTCTCTATATCCTTTTTATAATATGGTGCCCAGAAATCATGCAGCACTCTCAGTGCGGTCTAAGCAGATACAGACTTAGCTTAACTTCCCTACTTTTTGATGCTATCCCTCTAGAAACAAAGCCTAGTGCTTGTTTTTTTTTTACGGCCTTACCAACCTATGGTGCAACATTTAGTGATCGATATATTTGTACTCCGAGATCTCTTTGTTCCTGTACCCCACCTAGACTCACACCTTCCAGGTAATATTTTGCAAAATGTACAATCTCATTTTTAAAAATTCGTTCATGGGATGTGGGCGTCACTTATTTATTGCCCGTCCCTAATTGCCCCTTGAACTGTGTGGCTTGCTAGGCCATTTCAGAGGTCATTTAAAGTCAGCCACATTGCTGTGGGTCTGGAGTCACATGTAGGCCAGACCGGTTAAGGATGGCAGATTTCCTTCCCTAAAGGATATTAGTGAACCAGATGGGTTTTTATGACAACCAGCAATGGTTTCATGGTCATCATTAGACTTCTAATTCTAGATTTTTTTTACTGAATTCAAATTTCACCATGGTGGGGTTCGAACCTGGGTCTCCAGAGTTTTACTCTGGGTATCTGGAGTACTAGTCCAGTGACAATACTATTTATCTGTGTTGAACTTCATTTGCCAATTATTTGCTCATTTCTGGAAGTTTTTTCCTATAATTTGTTGACTATCACCTCCCCCCACCACCCCCTCTACCACCCCTACCCCCAGTTTGGCGACGCCTATGGGTGCCTTGCGTGTCATAGATGTTGGGCCACGTGCCTTGATAACTGTAGTCCAAAGGCATAGTCCAGAGTGGGATTGAGGGCAAGGGTGTTATAGTGGGCCATGGCGACAAGGGTTGGTGGTGGAGGGGTTTGCAATGAACGCGGAGTTGTCGAAATACTGATGCTCTTCCTGGTTCCAGTGGATGGTTGTCTTTCACAAATAGTTAAAAATGGGTTAAAAAAAAACACTTACCCTTTATTGCTTAATGCAAAGAATCCTGAGTGGAACCACCCTGCAGTCATCTGAAACAAATTTGCAGAGCAATCCTTCAACATGCATTAGATCCCTAGTTACCAAAATGGTTAGTGAAATGAGGAAATTCAGCTAAAAGGTTAAGTTAGAGAAGCTGGGGTTGTTCTCTTGGAGCAAAGGAAATTGAGGGGAGATTTGATTGACTATACAAGATTATGATAGGTTTCAATAAGGTAGTCAAAGAAAAGCTGTTCTCATTAGCTGATGGCACATGGATTAGGGGGTGCAGACTTAAAGTTTTAGGCAAGGCATACAAGGGTATATGAGGAAGAACATTTTAAAGCTGCAAGCAGTAATGACCTGGAACTCGCTGCCTAAAAGGATGGTAGTAGTTGAGGTGGTCAGTGATTTCAAAAGGAAATTAGACAGGCACTTGAGGGAAGTAAACTTGCAGAGCTACAGGGACAGAGCAAGAGAATGGGGCTGTCTGGATTGCTCTGCAGAGAACCAGCATGGATTTGAATGGCCTCCTTCTGTTCCTTAATAACCCCAAGGCTGTATGTGATCAGGGATATATTAATGTAATTTTATACTTTTATTCCACTTGTTTAGAATTATAGGATTCAGAATCATTAAAAGAAATTGTCCAATTTAAATTGGAAAATCTGGTCCTCTCTCGTAAAGTTTGCTTCCAATGCTGACTCATTTTCTAACAATTCCTATTTGCGCTGAAAACCAGGGCAGCTCTTTAAAAAGGTTAAGTTGTGCATATCCACAGTCATCTTCCACAATGTTACATGTCATAAAGTTTCTTCATAGCCTGAGGCTCACGTTGTTCTCAGCCCAATTTTAGATACTTTATTTCTGATTGATGGCCAGGTAAAGGACAATGAACCTGAGCAGCAGATTACACAACCTCAGCATCACCTTGGAAGTGCTCTGAAGGGCAGTATGGAGCTGGTAACTTTCGTAAGCTCTTGCAGAGAATTGTTCTGAACCATTTATCCTGGAAGACTATTACAGTAGGGTACTGCACTTCTGTGCTTTCTGTGGGGAGTATTATTGCCATCTTATTGCTGGTACATTCTGTAATGACCCTGACCCTGATCATAAGGTGCCATCAGTGGGGTACATGCAAGGCTTATTACTTTCGGTATTGCCCTGCTATTTAGAAAAATGTCTTGTAATAGTGATTAACGCCCTTCAAAAGACATTTCACAGGGGCATGCGGAAAGAAAATGGATGGCTAAGCCAAAGGAGATTTTGGGTGGTTTTGGGGTGACCAATAGTGCAGGCAAAGTGATAGGTTTTAAGGAGCTTCACAAAAGAAGCGAGAGACATGGAGAGGCAAAGGGGTTTAGAGAGGGAATTCCAGAATGTGGGGCCTAGAAGGTTGAAAGACCAGCTGCTAACACTGAGGCAAAGAAAGAGGTGATGTATACAAAGACAGGGTTGGAAAAACAGGGAGAGTTTGGGGGAATTGAGGAGATTTTAAAGATGACATGGAGTGAGGCCTTGAAGGGATTTTAAGGTGTGTTAGGATCCCCGTAGATGTTAACTTTTAAAAGAAGAGATATGAACTTCCCAGTGACAAACACAAGGAATTGCATGACAAGGTTTCATGTTTTATGACTCTTACTTTGACAAACAAACTAAAATCAACATTGACTAAACATTACTTAGTAGGCAACTAATGCACTTAACCACAGAAAAGTACTCCCCATTAACATCTTAACACCACCGAAAGCCCCATGCCACACCGTAACCTCTTACTCTGCTGCCTTCAGAATGTGCCCTCCTACTTTGCTCCTTGAGACTGTTCATCTTACTCTGCCCCCTTCAGGCTCTATCTTTGTATGCTGCCCTAGCTCCAGCCCATGCACAGAAATTCCGGACGTTGAGATTGTTTAAAGTTCCAAGCACCTCTTGGCTTTAACAGGGCCTCTTCTCCTTGCCCTACCAGGATGAATCATCCAGCATCTTTACAAAAGAACACCCACTCTTCAGAACATAATTGAATGGACCTCCTGTAGCAAAGCACCCTCTGGGGGCTCCTTAGTTCTTTACTCTCCACAAGCTTTGTTTCTTCAAGCAGGAGTTCTGTCCACACCAGCAGGTTAACCTGAAAACAGTCCTTTTCCTCTATAATAATATAAAAGCAAAATACTGCAGGTTTTGAAAATCTGGAATAAAAACAGAAAATGCTGGAAAAAAACTCAGCAGATCTTGCAGTATCGGTGGAGAGAGAAACAAAGTTAATGTTTTGAGTCTGTATGACTCTTCTTCAGAGCTGAAGAGAGGTAGAAATGTCCTTTTCTTCTGCCTGAAATAGCAGCACCTGAGCTCAGCTTCTTCCCCAAATTTCTCTGTCTGACAGACTGAGCCTGCACGTAGCAAGAAGAGGTGAGGCTGGCATGAATGAGAATTTCAAAGAAGATGGCCAAGGCAGAGATGGAGGCAAGCAATGTTGTGGAGGTGGAAGTAGACAGCCTTTATGATGAAGGGGCTAGATTTTACACCACCACATTTAGACAGTTCTCTCTTACACTATCCTTCAGACTGTGGCCTCCTACACTACTCCTTCAGACTGGACCCTCTTACACTTCTTCTTCAAACTGTGACCTCCTATACTGCTTCTTCAGACTGAGTAGTCACTGAGTAGGCACTGCCCCTTCAAACTGGGTCCTCTGAGATTCCACCTTCAAACTGGGTCCTCCTAGACTGTCCTTTCAGGCTGTACCATCTTACACTGCCACATCAGACTGTAAACTCTTACACTGCTGCCTTAAGAATGTGTCCTCCTACTTTATTTCCTTCAGGCTGTACCCCTTACTCTACCCCCTTCAGACTCTACCTTCATATACTGCCCTATCCCCTGCCCATGCATGGGAATTCCAGATGCTGAGGCTTTAGTTTCAGACCTGCCGTTTAACTTCCCCTCACTTGCCAGGGAGATGTTCAGCTGATGAAAGCTTTGATACTTGTCAGCAAGTATCAGGGCAGGAAATAATTTCCATTCCTTGATGCTGATTGCAAACGATTGAAGATGAGACACTTAATTCTTGGCCAAATACACAGCATCAAGCATCAAACTGGGAAGCGAAGTCTTATAAAGCTTTGAATAGCTTCAACCAAAAGCATTTATATAGTGCCCAAAGAACTCTACAGCCTATACTGTATAGTTACTGTTATAATGTGGGAAACTTTGTTAAAATTAATAAACAATATATAAGGTCCTGTTCAGCCATGAGCTAAGTTTTGTGACACGGCCGGTGATGTGTGCCAGACAGACCAAATCCACAAGGGAAACTTGGCCATGCTATCAAAATGGTTTTGCAAATTACATTTATTTCAAGAATATTTGTGCACTGAATTCAGAAGTAATGAGTTCCCTGACAGCTTTAGAGATTTTAAAAATGAAATTAAAACATTTATTAACAAAAGAAAAGATTTCAAGTACATACATAAGATTACAGTTACTTAACACTATAGCAAATCCCAAAATTCCTAATTAACCTGACTGACCCCCAACTATACACCTGCTTTAAGGCAACAGCCCAAAATAGATTTTAAATTTAATCAACAAGCCAGCAAGTTTACCACAGCACTCACTCAACAGTGGGATTCCAAAGACTTTCCTCCACCTTTGGTTACTGGACACAGCAGACCTCTGCTAAAGTGGCTGGAGGCTTCCCCAAGGCTGTCTTATATGGTCCTTTTAGATCTTGCATTGCCCCCCCCCCCTCCCCCTCCAAGCCTTCCATTCTCTTTATATATGTCTCTCTCTCTTTAATCTGTAAATTCCATTGTTCTATGTGTCTTTGGAAATTTACTTTTCCCAGAACACAAAAATCTTTCATGTTGCCAATATGGTCAGTACCTTTGGGAAAAAAGAAACACGTTGCTTAGCCTTGCTTACCTTGTTAGTTGTAAACATCGTATCATCCCTTTGAAACCTAAACAACCCCTTCACTTCTCCAAAAATGCAAATTTCCTTCACAACCCACATGCTAAGCCCTATTCCGTGTTTACTCATTAGCATTTCAAATGCCTTTTACCCCTAACTTCTTTTGAAAATTTCAAGCTTGCAGCCTATCTGACACTAATTCAATTAAATCAGCTACACGGACAACCATTCATATTCACACCCATTAACCTACCTACAATAAACCACAATAGTATATTGAAAAAAATGTTAGTTTCATGACTTAAGCCTTTGACTTTTCACCCACTTCAGCACAATTACCACCTACTTACACCTCTGTAACCTTTACTTCTACTACTATCTTCAGCTGAAATCTTCAATTCATGCCTTTGTGAGCTGTAGACTTGACTATTATCATCTTCACAGAATTGTGTCGGCACAGAAGGAGGCCATTCGGCCCATCATATCTGCACCGGCTGTCCGAATGAACAACTCACCTAGTGCCATTCCCCTGCCTTCTCCCCGTAACCCTGCACATTCTTCCTTTTCAGACAACAGTCTAGTTCCCTTTTGATTGCTTCAATTGAAGCTGCCTTCACCACACTCTCAGGCAGTGCATTCCAGACCCAAACCACTTGCTGCATGATAAAGGTTTTCCTCATATCACTTTTATTTCTTTTACTAATTACTTTAAATCTACTCCCTCTCGTTCTCAACCCTTTTACCACTGGGAACAGTTCTCCCTATCTACTCCGTCCAGACCCCTCATGATTTTGAATATCTTTATCAAATCTCCTCGCAACCTTCTTTTCTCTAAGGAAAACAGTCCAAACTTCTTCAATCTATCTATGTAACTGAAGTTCCTCATCCCTGAAACCATTCTCGTGAATCTTTTCTGCACTCTCTCTAATGCCTTCATATCTTTCATAAAGCGTAGCACCCAGAACTGGAAGCAATACCCTAGCTGAGGCCAAACTGAAGTGGATTATAATCCTAGTCCTTTTTTGGGACTATCCTGGATCAGGCGTACTCCTTGGATGATCACTCTCACTTAAGGTTGAGAAAGACAGGATCAGGGCACTTAAATTGATCTGAAGAACTGATCTGACTACCCCTGAAAGAAAGGAACCACTAGAGAATGTTACCATCATCCAGTAGCCTTTTTAACACATTTAGCTAGATTATAACAAGCTGAACATTATAAGGGTTTAAGCATCTCTCCTCAACAATATACCTCTCCACTGAAGAGTGTACAAGGATGAGTTTTCGAGTTTAGATACAGAAGATTACATGAGACAATATATTTTCCAAATTATGTAAGAGTTTATTGAAGAACTGAACATGCAATTCACTTTTGATGGTCACTCAATTGTAATATTGACAGTTTGAGGAAAAATAAGTATAATCTTGTTTCTAATAGAGAATCCAAGTTTTATTAATGTTACAGAGAGATATTTAAGATATCTATCAATATTTAAAGTAGTATTTACCTTAAATCCCCAAGTAGAAAGCTATTGAGTCTAGCAAGACACTTCTATCCAAATTAAGGGGAAAACTATCATCACTACACTACAGCAGCTACCTTTACCTTGAGAGATGCTGGAGTGAATCCAATGAATCTAGAACTCCTACTGTGTAGTTCCAATATTTACACCCTAAATGAACTAAACCAGGAGGGACAAAAACAGAATTACCTGGAAAAATTCAGCAGGTCTGGCAGCATCGGTGGAGAAGAAAAGAGTCGACATTTCAGGTCCACACGACCCTTCAACTGTTCTGTTGAAGGGTCGTGTGGACCCGAAACGTCGACTCTTTTCTTCTCCACCGATGCTGCCAGACCTGCTGAGTTTTTTCAGGTAATTCTGTTTTTGTTTTGGATTTCCAGTATCCGCAGTAGTTTTTTGTTTTTAAACCAGGAGGGAGCATGTTGAGCATTCATGCTGGACAACATCCTGCAATTTTCATCAACATCCTTCATTCTTAGTCAACATCCTTCAGTCAAACTGGATATTGAGAGGTGCAGACAGTGGTGACTTCTTTGCAGCACTCTGTTTCCAGGATTCAGTTAGTAAGTTATTTATTTTGGGTCATCCTTAAAGTTATCCATTGTTTGATTGTAGTATTTTACAATTAATCAATGCCTTGCTGAGGTGGTGTAAAGACCAGTTCCTGTTTTATCAAAATTGCCATGTGTTAGAGGATATGCCACAGGATGTTGTTGTCCTTGTGCACACACTTATGCCCAGACATGTTTATACACTTATAAACCTTTTCCTAGCAGATGAATTCTGCTTTTAATTTTTAATCCCCACCATTTTATAATCTGACCAGATCTCCTTATATGACTTGGTGTTATATTTTGTTTTATAATGCTTGTGTGAAGTATCTCAGGATGTTTCATTACATTAAAGATGCTATATAAATACAAGTTGTTGTTGAAGGAAAACTATGAAGGAAGGCTTTCTTACAAAGTCTGGATAAAACAAATCTCTTCAGAAAAATGTATTTTATTAATTCATATTATACTTGAGAAGAATCTACCCTTGTTTAAAGCCCATTTGTTTTGTAATGTGCAGGGTGCATTTATTGTGACACACCATTGTGGGATCAGGCTGGTGGACAAAAGGGTCTCTTTCTGTCCGTCATTGTTCATTTGTATGTATTTCCGGGAACCTAACCACTTACTGGTAAAAATGGCTTTAAAGTCTACATTTTAAAGCAAGCAGTGAACATTTCAAAATGGCAGAGCAACAGAGGTTTGTTAAGTCAGAAAACTGTTTAATGTATTCTCTGTGGATGAACAGGGAGAAGGAGGTCTATCTTTTCCTTGGCTGGACTTTTATTTGCAGAAGAGGACTCGCGCTGATACCTTTTAGTCATTCGGCCCTTCGGACCTACTCCATCATTCAATATGATCATGGCTGACTGTCTATCTCAACGCCATACTCCCACTCTCTCCCTATACCCCTTGACACCGTTAGAGTCCAGAAATCTATCTATTTCCTTAAATATATTCAGTGACTTTGCCTCCACAGTCTTCTGTGGTAGAGAATTCCACAGGATTATCACCCTCTGAGTGAAGAAGTTTCTCCTCATCTCAGTCCTAAATGGCCTACCCCTTGTTCTAGAACCCCCAGCCAGAGAAAACATCATCCCTACATCTAGTCTGTTCATCCCTGTAAGAATTTTATGCATTTCAATGAGATCCCCTCTGACCCTTCTAAACTCCAGTGAATACAGGCCTAGTCGGCCCAATCTCTCCTCATACAGCAATCCTGCCATCCCAGGAATCAGTCTGGTGAATCTCCACTGCAATCCTTCTATAGCAAGTATGTCCTTTCTTAGGTAGGGAGATCAAAATTGCACACAATACTCCAGGTGTGGTCTCACCAAGGCCATGTACAGCTGCAGTAAGACATCCTTGCTCCTGCACTAAAGTCCTCTCGCAATGAAGGTCAACATACCATTTGCCTTCTTAACAGCTTGCTGCACCTGCATGGTTACTTTCAGTGATTGGTGTACAAGGACACCCAGCTCCCTTTGTACATCAACATTTCCCAATCTATCACCATTTAAATAATACTCTCCCATTCTGATTTTCCTGCTGAATTGGATAACTTTACACTTATCCACGTTATACTGCATCTGCCATGTGATTCATTGTGTATTCCCGTGCCTTGTTCGTCCTGCCCAAGTGCATCACCTCACACTTATCCGGATTAAATTCCACTTGCCACTGATCAGCCCATCTGACCAGCCCATCTATATCCTCTTATAATCTAAGGCTATCCTCTTCACTATTTACCACCCCACCAATTTTCGTGCCATCCGCGAACTTACTGATCAACCCTCCTACATTCAAGTCTAAATCATTTATATATACCACAAATAGCAAGGGACCCAACACTGATCCCTGTGGAATCCCACTGGACACAAGCATCCAGTCACAAAAACACCCCTCAACCATCACCCTCTGCTTCCTGCCACTCAGCCATTTCTGGATCCAATATTTCAAATTGCCTTGGATCCCATGGGCTCTTACCTTCGTTATCAGTCTCCCATGCAGAACCTTATCGAAAGCCTTGCTGAATCCAAGTAGACGACGTCAAATGCATTGCCCTCATCTGCACACCTCTTCGAAAAATTCAATCAAATTGGTCAGACATGACCTCCCCTTAACAAAACCATGCTGACTGTCCTTGAATAATCCCTGCCTCTCCAAGTGTAGATTAATTCTGTCCCTCAGAATTGCTTCTAATTGTTTCCTCACCACTGAGGTTAGACTAGTTATATCCTCAAAAAACTCCAGTAGGTTTGCCAAACATGACTTCCCTTGCATAAATCCACGTTGACTTTATCTAATCCTGTTGATATTTTCTATGTGTCCTTTTATCACATCCTTTATAATAGACTCTAGCATTTTCCCTACTACTGATGTTTGGCTAACCGGTCTGTAATTCATTGTTTTATCCCTCCCTCCTTCTTTAAATAGCCGGATTGCTTTTGCCACCCTCAAATCTACCAGGACTGTTCCAGAATCTACAGAATTTTGGACGATGACAACACAACGCATCTACAATCTCCATGGCCACCTCCTTTAGTACCCTGGGAGATAGATCACGAGGCCCTGGGGATTTATCTGCTTTCAGTCCCATTAATTTCTTCAGCACTGTTATTTTAGTAATACTAATTTCCTTGTAAAATTCAGAATGTAGCATCTCAAAATCCTTCATTGAGTTATTCCCAAAGTGCAGTGACTACAAGCTAGGCAAGTGTACTAAATAGGTAACGTGTGGCCTCTTATCACTACTTTCCAAAAGCCTACCAGTGGGTTTAAGACTTGCATTACTAAGGTACAAACTGGTAGCAAAAGAAAACCCCATTAAGCTGCTTTAAAAGTTTTGTCTCCTTTTTACTTCCTCCATGTGGTTACATCTGTTTCCAATTTTTCTGGAACAGGTTGTAAGCTGGTTGCCGGAGACTACGGCCAGGATTTTGCCCTTGTCAGTCGGGCTCAGCGGGGGCGGGCGGGAGCGGCTGGGAAGCCGACTGCCGCCCGCAATCGGGGCCCGACCGCGATTTCACACTGGGTGGGCCAATGAAGGCCCACCCAGTGTGAAACACACACGGCAATGCTCAGCGCTGCCTGTCTGAGGGGGAGGAAGACAAATGCGCAACTTTGTGCATACGTGCGGATGCACCCTGGAAAAGCTCCCTGAGGCAGAGAGCTGCCTCAGGGAGATGAACGGTTATGAAAATGAAAAATAAAGAATTGTAAAATGTTAAAAATCATGTCCCCTCATGTGACTCTGTCACATGGAGCAGAAATTTTCGCTCGCCAGGAGGGCGCGTGTCTGACCCACTCGAGTGTGAAATGACGCATGTTGAGTGTGCCAACGTCAACGCGCAGCCGCGCGATAGTTCAGTCAGTGGGCGGGCGCCGGAGTCGGCAGCAGGTCCACCGACAATTAAAAGGTCTGTTAAGGTCATTAAATAATCAATTAAGCTAAATTTTTTGCTGCCTGTCCAACCTAACGGCTGGCGGGCAGCGAGAAAGGCCAAGCAGGCTTTGCATTTTTTTGTAAACCTCATCCACGGAAGGGATGGGGTTTCCAAAAGCAAATAAAAATTAATGTTTTGCAGTTGAGTTAATAACATGTCCGTGCTCATGTGACAGAGTCACACGAGGTGATGTGTTTTATTACAATCTTATTTTCTTTATTAATTTTTTAATATCTCTTCATCTCCCTGAAGCAGCTCTGTGCCTCAGGGAGATTATGAAGTGCTCACTTGTGTACATGCGCAAAGTTCACACTCAGCCTGCTGGCCTTCCTCCTCCCCTACCAACCCACCCCTCACAGGCAGCACTGCTTGCCCGCTGACCAAAATATCGTGAGTGCGCGATGACATTGGGACGTTTGCTCAGCTTCATCTTGCGCTATTTTACGCTCATTCAGGTCCGGTGTGCGCCCGCCCAACAAGTGTAATATTCTGGCCCACAGCTTGAGGGGTGTCACTCTGCATCAAGCATGGCTGACCAGGAGACTCTTCCACCCTAACCACTTACCACAGGTGTATTGGAAAGATTTACATGTTGATAATCAACCTGCTTGGTCATGTTATGAATGTACCTTCAGTGGCCATCAAGTCCTGCAGCGGGACATGAACCTGAAGCTTCTGGCTCAGAGGCAGGGATGGTACCCAATGCGCCACAAGATCTTCCCATGTAAAAATATCCATGGGGGACATAAAACACTCATTTGCTTTTAAAAGAACCTGCTGCTTCATTTCGTATCAACTGTGGCTCAATGGTAGCTCTTTTGCCTCTGAGTCAGGAGGTTGAGGGGTCAATTCCCACACCTGTGAGTCAAGCACAAAATCTAAGTTGACACTCCAGTGCAGTACTGTGGGAGTGCTGTATTATCAGAGCTGCTGTCTTGTGGATGAGATTTTAAACTATGGATGTGAAAGATCCTATGTTACAGTTTCAAAGAAGAGCATGGGATTTTCCTTGCTGTCCTAGCTAATTTAAATCCCTCAGCCAACCTCACTTTAATGGATTATCTGGTTAATACTTCATTGATGTTTGTTCTGTGCACAATTTTTGGCTGCTGTGTTCCTTACATCACAACAGTGACTACACTTCAAAAGTATGCCATTGGGAAAGGCGATGATAGGTGCCAAATAAATGCAAGTCCTTTCTTTTCTTGCTCTCCCTTTAAACAAATCAGCAGTGCTAACTTTCATTGCACTAATCACCTAAAGGTTTTTCACACATTAATACTTAGAAAAGTCAATCAGTCGCAGTATCAGTTAACAACATCAAATTGTGCCTTATTCAGGTTAAGAATTAAACTGCAGAACACGCCATCGTGGTGGTGCTGTGTTACAGTTCACTCAGGGAATGCAAGTTGCTGTGGCAACATGCGTTTTTAACATGCATGTGATAGTCTGGAGCTATGGGTAGCGATGGTAGAGGCTCTAACCTTCTTTCCACAACATGGCTGACCAGGAATTTCCCCCACTCTTACTGTGTTGGAGGGATTTGCAAGTTGACACTCAACCTATTTGGCCGTGTTATGAATGCACCCCATTTGGCCACCAAGTCAAGCCATAGTAGAGACAGTTTATTTTTAAATGCTGTGCTGTGGCCTCCTATCACCACATTTCATGCTCCAGTTCTGAGTAGATAAAGTCCTCTTCAGTCACTGCCAATGTCATTCCTCAACTGACCAATGGGAAGATACATTTGTTTGAAAGGCCTGAATAGAGAGAATTTCATAAGTATCCTGGCTGACACGTTGCAAATCTTCCCCAGAGTAAATCAACAGAATGACTGCTGATACTGGATACATTGCTGGATCCTTGAATTGGGAGTGTAATGCTGTAGCACTAGATTAACCCAAATGCACAGTGAGTTCCTTAGATTAATTTTCATTGTTAGAAGGCGAAGAAAGTAGAATATGACATCCTGTTGGTTCTCAGAACCTGTTTGACAAGAGCCAGGTATTTTCTGGGGTATCATTATCAGCACTACTTATACTTTACCGAAACAGTTTTTCTCATCTCTTTGAACCCACACTGTCACTGCTGCCTGCCACCTGAACAATGCATAGGATGCTGACAAACTTCATGCTCAGCAAGGTCATACATCAGACAGAATGTAACTCAAACCTCACCAGCAGAGAAGGCCATACTGAGACAAATTATGTATCATGTTAAATTAAAGATGCATCTCTTTCTACAGCAAGAGTAAATAGCTGGAGTCTACTTTTGTGTGTATATATATGAATTATTTTGCTGTGCTTTGAGAAATGTCGCGTGGTGCAGTTTAGCATTATTTTTTCTCATTCGGCACAGCAACAAGTATTTGGAAGTTATAGAAGAAATATGACAGGACCCCACAACCCCCCCCCCCTCTCACCAGATCCAACCCCCCCACTGTCCTTTGAAAGGTGCAAGGCGTAGACTGCATTGTATAGTCACTTCTTAAAAGTATAAGGTCAATATTTCTAGACTGAAAGAACATGAAACAGAACAGTATAGTACAATAACATATTTCATTTTAGTTAAAACTGTAACTCGTTGCATTTCCATTTCCTTTTAGCACTGCTTTGATTCATTTTGGCGTATTTCCCACTCCTTTCTGTGGCACATCAATCTTGGGCTTGCACCACTGCTCTGTCAGAAACAGGAAAAGGTTCCTTGGTAGAGGCATCCATTTTCTGACCCACTGTTCAAATTAATCTTCCAGATGTTCTTTAGCCTTTACCAATTAACCCCGTCAGCGCCAACCATGGCTAGTGCATCCCCAATTCCCTTCACTCCACTATTGGTGAAGGTCGTGCCTTCAGCTGTTTAGGCCCTAGACTTGGTAGCCAAGGGTCTTGGCCCCAGGCTCTGGAATTCCCTCCCTAAACCTCTCCACTTGGCTACCTCTCTTCCTTTAAGATGCTCCTTAAAACCTAACCTTGGCCAAGCTTTTAGTCACCTGCCCTAATGTCTCCTTCTTTGTTTCGGTGTTAATTTTTTGGTCTGATTACAGTCTTGTGAAGGACCTTGAGATATGTTACTATGTAAAAGGTGCTATATAAATATTAGTGGTTGCTTTTTGAAATTCTAGTCATTCTATTGAGTTCCCAGCTGCTTATACATTGGTTGATCCCTCAGTTAAATACTATACAGACTTGCTTTATTCGAAGTCGGTATTTCCTCCACTCAGTTTTATGTATAGCCATTTTACTAATAGAGCAGCCAAAATAAAATTATGAGAGGTATTTTTAACAACAACAGCAGCAAAAACAGAAAATGTTGGAAAAACTCAGCAGGTTTGACAGCACCTGTGGAGAGAAAAACAGAGTTAATGTTTCGAGTCCGTAAGACTCTTCTTCAACTCTTCTTAAAAGTATAAGGCTATACGGACTGGAAACATTAACTTTGTTTTTCTCTCCACAGATGCTGTTAGACCTGCTGGGCAGGATTTTACACATCGGCGAGCGGGAGCCTGTCCCGTTCGCCAACGCGTAAAATGATGTGCAGTGACGTTGGGGGGAACTCCCAAAATCACCACGTCCCATTTACATTTTCAGGAAGGCGGGGGCACAGCGAAATCAGCTGCGCGCCCGCCGACCTGTCAATGGTCAATTGAGGCCATTGACAGAGGCAATTAAGTAATTAAAGGACCTGCCCATCCAACCTTAAGGTTGGCAGGCAGGCCAGGAGCCCCAGTGCGAATTGGAAAAAGCACGAAACCTCATCCACGGGTGGGATGAGGTTTCATATAGCTTTTAAAAAATTTTAATAAAGTTTTTGTGAAAATTATGGACATGTCCCAACTCATGTGACATTGTCACATGAGGGGACATGTTAGGGAAATTTTCTTTTTCTTTTTTTTAATCTTTTTGACATTTACAGCCGATCTCCCTGAGGCCTCACTTAGCCTCAGGGAGATGAATGCGCTCTTTCGTGCGCATGCACATAGCGCTTCCCGCCGGATATCATGCTGGGTGGGCGCCGTGCCCCCAAATGGGGGCACCGATCGGAAGCACGCCTGTGCGCACCCGCCATTCAACTTCCCGACCGAAGGGGGGAAAATTCAGCCCGCTGAGTTTTTCCAGCAGTTTCTGTTTTTGTTTCAGATTTCCATCATCCGCAATATTTTGCTTTTATCTCATGAGATATTTTTAAACTGGATGCTGAAAATCTGAAGAAATCCTGGAATCTCTTGCAGAGTCAGCATCTGATAGCTAAGTTAGAATAATATTTTTGATGGGGCACTTACTCTTTAATAAACAATGGGGGAACTGCAGCTTGTTCATGCTACTGACCTGTCATTGTGGAATGCAATCGTCATAGGCATTTAGGTTGACATGGCCCATACCCCCATTACCTGACTCCTGTTCCAACGACACCACAATGTACGTAGACAGACAAAATAGATTAATTATAATTTATTCACAGGCATGATATTAGACAAGGCAGAGGAAATGGCTATTTTTGAGTTTATGGGTTAGCCACAATTGATGAGGGGCTTGAGGTCATGTTGGCGGAGCAGGGAGATGCTGTTGTTTATCTGTTGATTTCTTTGGCGGGCAGTCAGCAACCTTTCCTGCAAAGCCTGAGGATGTCTCCGAGGAGCTGTCAGCAAGTTAAATGGGCGCAATTGAAGAAATAACCTTGACTGATATTATGACTGATACATCATTTTCCAGGAGAGGTTGCTTCTTACAGTTGATTTGAACAGGAACTTTCTAAATTCTTATTTAATAGTGAAGAAAGCTGATGTGTTCCATTATCTAAAACTCTTATAAGTAAATTTTATGTTCTTTTATTTGATGACTCATATAGGTTTTTTGTTCTCTTCTGCACACTTTGGTTCAATGCAATTTCTGTCGTGTCATGGTATGTGCGAGAAATTTTGCTGTATAAGATGATTTTGTTGATTTTTAAAAAATGTTTGTAATATATAGGTCTCACAGGTAAGGATGGCATTTATTGGCCCATTCTTGTCACCACATGAGAATGTGGTAACAGGCCTTCTCCTTGAACTGTTGCAGCCCATGTGATGAAGATACTCTCACAATGCTCTTAGGGTAGGCAGTTCCAGAATTTTGACCCAGAGACAATTAGCATCGATTAATCAGTAAAAGTAAACACCAATCTGAAATGTAGCCACTTATATATTGTTAGTATCATTCCGTAGAGACTTAAAAACATGATGCACTTTAAGAGCATAAGAAATAGGAGCAGGAGAAGGCCATACTCCACCCTTCAATATTGATAATGAATGATTTTGGGCTTCAGTTCTACTTTCCCACCCACTCCCTACTATCCATTGATTCCTCAAGAGATCATAAATCTGTCTATATCATCCTTAAATATATTCAATGATGGTGCATCCACAACCATCTGGGGTAGAGAATTCCAAAGATTCACAACCCTTTGAGTGAAGAAATTTCTCCTCATTTCAGCCCTAAATGATTGGCCCTTTATCCGGAAAGTGTGCCTCCTTTCCCGAGGGAAAAAGTGCCTCAGTACCTACTCTGTAAAGAATGTTTCAATGAGATCACCCCTCATCCTTCTAAACTGCAGAGAATGTAGGCTCAATTTTCCCGGTTCTCGGACATCAAGGGACAACCCCCTCATCTCAATCTAGTGAACCTTTGCTGTACTACTACCAATGAAAGTATATCCTTTCTTAAATATGCAGACCAAAACTACACACAGTACTCCTGGTGTGGTCTCACCAAAGCCCCTTACAATTGTAGCAAGACTCCTGTACTCTTCAAGTCCCCTAGTAATAAAGGCAAACATGCCATGGCCTTTGCTTGCTGTATCTGCATGTCAATTTTTTGTGTCCCTTTTATTAGTGCGCTCAAGTCTCTCTGTCCATCAACATTTACAAGTTTCATGCCTTTTGTTAAAGATTGGTGCTTCCCTTGGGATCCTGCTCTATTATCTTTGATAGGCCCTCCCAGCCCAAGAGTTATGTTGGAAGCATCACTCTAGCCGTTACGTCAACAAGATCTTTGAGAATACCTTTAAGATATCATTGCAAGCAGTGGCTCTTCTTCCTTTTGTGCAGTCCAAAGTGTTGGCTGATTATGTGCCTGCTACTAGCCACACTTAACACTGCTCTGAGCCACTTGGCAAGTGACATGTATTAAAGACTCAATAGAACTACTTCCACTGAATATTCCTGCCCCACTCCCCACGTTTCCTCACCCAAACCATGGGGAAAAACATGAATTTTGCACCCTAATTCCTCATAGGAACGCAATGAATGCCAAGAACTCCAACACACTGGCAATATTTATAAATTCTTCACATAATTTAAGAACAGTAGGCTCTGCTTTGTAGGCAAGTATAATCGTGTCTTGTATTTATATGTTTAACAGCACATTTACATTGAAGCAAATATTAAAAAGAAAATAATGTGCCAGCATCAGTGCAACAGAGTGGGAGGTAACAAGTCTCACTTCAAATTCGGATTTAAATAGGCTGTGTTTACTGCCCCCGAGGAATGAGACGATTCTTGTCTCGCTCATGCAAATGAAATCCACCCCTAATAATTGACTTTAATTAGTATTTTTGTCAACTGGTACTATTTAAGTAGTGTTTAGTAATAAACGGACATTATGGGATATTGAAAGACAGGGATGATAATCCTTTACAGCAGGAGGTAATGTACCTTAATTAGCTGTGACATCACTGACCCACCCTGTACAGTGCTAAGCTAAGCATTGGTGACCACTAAAATTTCATTGTGTGAATTGAGCCTAATTCTGAACATGTGAGTAGGAGCTCAGGGAGCCTGGACCAACTCGCCTACCGCTTATCAAAGGGTTGCACTAATAAAGTCGCAAAAATGTGTAAGAAGCTAAAGCTCAGTTTAGGTCCAAAATGCCCTTATCATTGGACTCTTTTACAAAGCACACATCCCAAAGAATCTAACAGTACAAACATCCACAGCTGTGACCTTATTACTTTACACCAGAGATTCTCGGCTGACACACCAGCGTAATACTGAGGAAGTGCTAGTCAGGCTGTCAGAGGTGCTATACTTTAGATGAGACTTGAAACCGCGTCCATATCTGTTCCCTCAGGTGGGCGTACCAGAGCACTGGGAGTGGCAAGAGGCAGCTCACCACCATCTTCTCAAGGGCAATTAGGATGGGCAACAAATGTTGCTTTGCCAGTGTTGCTCACATCCCATGAAAGAATACAAAAAAAACCCACGGTGCTATTCGAATGGAAGGGCAGATCTCTCACCAGCGAATATTTATCCCTTAACCAGGATCAATAAAACTGATTAGCTGGACATTATCTCTTTGCTGCTAGTGGGAGCTTTCTGTGTGCAAGTTGGCTGTGGTGCTTCCTACATTACAACAGTGACTGTGTTTCAAAAGTACTTCATTGGGATGTCCTGACGTTGTGAAAGGCACTACATAAATGTAAGTTCTTTCTTTTTTCGCTTTTGTCATACATGTGGATTTCCCTTCCACTACATAACATCAACAGCTGAACAATTGAATTCACATTATAAGATTAGCTGTAATGGGTTTGTCGGCATGATTATCGAAAGACTCTCTTTCCGTTGTTCAAATTTCATTCTTCTATTCAGGTATGAAATCATAACTTTAGGTTACCTGCGGGCACCAATATCAACTGCATATCAATCAGCAAAAGTAACACCTTGTTCTCTTGTCAACCTCACACAGAAAGCAATGAACATGTAGAACAGACAATCAAGGAAGTTGGCATCCTTGGCACCTTTAAGAGCCCCCTCCCCATTTGGGGTGAGCAGAGAGTATCCTGAAAAGGACTGCACAGTCACACATGCTGCTGCCCAGAAACAGCTTTGCCTCAACAAAGGTGTCCTATGACATTTTTTTATTCTTTCACAGGAATATGGCCTTCGTTGGCTAATTGCCCTTGAGAAAGTGATGGTGAGCTGCCTTCTTGAACCCCTGCAGTTCATGAGGTGTAGGAATACACACAATGCTGTTAGGAAGGGAGTTCCAGGGTTTTGACCCAACAACAGTGAAGGAACAGTGATCCAAGTGAGGGTGGTGAGTGGATTGGAGGGAATTTCCAGGTGGTGGTGTTCCCATGCATCTGCTGCCTTTGTCCTTCTAGGTGGTGGAAACTGCGGGTTTGGAAGGTGCTGTTGAAGGAGCCTTGGTGAGTTGCTGCAGTGCATGTTGTGGATGGTACACACTGCTGCTACTGTACAGCGCTAGTGGAGGGAGTAAATGTTTAAGGTCATGAATGGGGTACCATTCAAGCAGACTGCAGGGTTCTGCAGGGTCCTGGATGATGTTGAACTTCTTGAGTGTTGCTGGATCTGCACTCATCCAGGCAAGTGGAGAGTATTCCATCACACTCCTTACTTGTGCCATGTAGATGGTAGACAGGCTTTGGAGAATCAGGAGGTGAGTTACTCTCTCCAGAATTCCCAGCCTCTGACCTGCTCTCGTAGCCACAGTATTTATATGGCTAGTCCAGTTCAGTTTCTGGTCAATGGTAACTCCCAGGATGTTCATGCATCTGGAGCCTTGAGCAGATTCTCAGCCCATCCCCATCGCCAGTCCTTCATTGCCACAGGACTTGGCTGATGGGCCTTGATAGAAGACTGCGCATGACTTCATTTAACATGGGGACCTTGGGGCACCATCGTTGTCCACATGACCTTAATCGCTTAGTGATCAGATTTCAGTGACATGTCAAACCAAGATGATCGGGACCACCGTGCCACTGCAGCCTTCTTCTGTCCTCACAGCCAGTGAGATGCACTCTTCCTTTACTTGCATGTTCTTTGGACTGCACTTTTCCTGGCAACTCCCCCCAACCTTGCCACCGTCAGTGGTTTCACCAGGTGCAAGGAGCCCCTGATGGCATTGCTCAAGGGATCGCCAGAATGCATAAGCCGCTCCACCATGTCAATGTGACAATCCATGAAAAATTATCTAATGAGACAGTGAATGTGGATGAGGATGAGTTGATAAGCAACAGAACATAGAGTGTTGAGATTAAAGAGATAGAGTACAAAATCCTGAGGGATCTGAGATGCAGTGTAAAATGGCACTGAGGGATATAAACTATCTTTTGGTACTAAGGTTAGAATCTAGAATGGTATAATTTAATCATTTTTGAATGTTGGTGCTGGCCAGCTGGACTATAATAGTCTTTGTCAGCCCTAAGCATTCCCCAGCTCCTCAACTGTTTTGTGCTTTATCATCTCCCCCAGTTAAACTGAAGGCTTAGAAACATCATTTAAGGCACTTATTCATTTTATCCTACATTTCTACACTACAGTTTTAATAAGAGAGCCACTCATTGTCAGAATTGAAGTCTTTTGCTGATAATCACCTAGCCTGGGAATTTCCTTTAAACTCTTGGCAAGCAAAAGTAGGGCTCAACCTATTTTCATGCTGCTGTGCTGATCACTGCACATTGATCAGTTCCAGCTGTGTACTCCTTACTGTCTGACATGTGTTCAGCACTTGTTGCATATTTTGGGGATTTTCAGAATGCAGTAGATGTCACTGAATCATATTTGAACATTTCAGACACACTCCATCCTCATTAGAACACAGAGCCAAGCATTTTGTGTGTCTTAATGAGGAGCACATTGCAAGTCCATAACAGGGCAGGATGAAGGAGCTAGAAGTCCGTGGTACAGTCATATAATGAGGTTTGGATGAGTTTGATTTGATGGTCCAACCAGATGGAACATTTACAGGAGCTTTCAGCTAAGTGGAAGCTGGGTTGGTGTTCTGATTTTTGTTTCAGGAAATGCAGTTATAGGAATCCCATTCATGAGGTGAAATGAGATATGAAATAATCAAACTTAATTTGCCAAAAGGAGCAGAGATTCCTAAAAGTTCAAACAGGAAGAAAGCACTCCAAAATATAGACAGAAATGATTGTAGTTAATGCGGCTATTATGGAAGACTCATTCACTGTAGACATGCCAGGTACCACCTGAGAGTAAATGTAAGTGGTTTGGTTCTCCCTAATAAAAATCCTTAGGAAAATACAACATTAATACTGAGAGGTGCGAGTGTTTTTGTGTGTGTCTTTGTGTTTGTGTACACAGATGTACATTTGCTTGAACACGCAAGGCTTTCAGTGAACATGCATGCATGTGCTCATCCCCCTGCATGTGGGATTTTAGATGCATACATAGCCATTGCATTATGCACGCAAGAGTATGTGTTACATTCGCACACATGTATTTCAACTTCCCTGCATGTATGCACCTGTCTGTGTACTGAAATGCACACCCAATTGTTTTCAGTGTTCATGAATGCATGCGTGTGTGTGTTCCGGAAAAGTCAGGAACTAACTTACAGTTTTCAGGTCTTAAAGACAATTGTAATCGACGCAGATCTGTATTGTTTTAAATTTTCATAAGCAATTGCTTCCTTTTTCAAATAATTCTACTTCTCTGCAAATAAATAGACCAAACCTCGAGTGTTTGTTGTTTAGTTCACAGGTAGGTAAGGTTCCAATAGGCCATCAGTAAGCACTATTGTTCAATAACTCAAGTCTCTGGGTATTTATATGTTGCCCACAAGCAATCTATTTTATCTGGATTTGCCTTACAACCACCTAGACTTAAAATTGTTGAAAAGCCTAGTAAAGTATTTATTGAAGTAAATAATTTAATTGGTAGTTTTCAGTAAGACGCTGTTTTACTCGTGCTGTGAATAACCTTGACACATTCACTTAGTTAAAGAATACAAAGAGCTCATACTTTTGAAGCCTTTATATGAAGAAGGTTTATATCACTATTGTATTTATTTAAGTTTTAAATAGGAACACGTTGTGTTTAATAGTCAGGGGCCCAGATCTTCATCCCCAGGTTTGGGTGCATAGAGTCGGGAGATTTCCCAGCTTGGCAAGATGACCTTTAAAAATGGCTGCCTGAAGGTCAGATTCTGAGGGGTGGTGCAGGTGGCGCGCCAATGGCCTGAAATAGCAGTTAGGGAGACGACCCCGGAACGAGTGCGGAGGCTGCTGGGTGTGTAGGTGGGCTGGGCACAAGGTCACTTTATGTTTGTGTTGGCACTGTGTTTAAATAAAGAAAAGCCAAAAAACCTCCCTCCAGTCTTCGCCCCTCACCACCCCACTCACCCCCACACACTCCCTATGCCCCATCTATGCCAACCTACATGTATGCCAGCATGTACCTCCACCCACTACCATGGCCCCTCATACCCCTTATGGCAACTTAGTGCCAACTCATGCCAGCCCATATTCCGCACCCACCACTCATTGCCCTTACCCCCTCCATGTCCACTCACCTAGTGTCCTTTGACACTTCATGGACAGTTTAACAGTTCCTTGACAACTTGACATTTCTTGGACAGCTTGACAGCTCCTTGACAGCTTGACAGTTCCTTGGCAGCTTGACACTTCCTGCACAGGTTGACAGTTCCAATTAGTTTGTGCCTAAAAAGTGCGTAATCTTATTTAATTCTAATATTCCCAAAGGGTGCCTTCCCTCTCCCAAAGGGTGCCTTATCTGTCCCAAAGGTGTCCCGGGATCCTATCCAAAAGGGTACCTTACGTTTCCAGAGGGGTACCCTAGCTATTCACAGAATCCACCAAGTTCAGACCTCCTCCTAACTGGTCTGCTCTGTGCACTCCAGGATTCATAGAGTCATAGGGGAAAATTTTCTGCATGTTGGGCAGGCTGGTCGGGAGCACGGGCTGGCGCGGAGCTGATCACCGTCCACGATTGGCTGCGTGCCGCCATTTTATGTGGGCGGGCCAATTAAGGCCCGCCCAGTGTGATGCATGGCCGGTAGTGCTCAGCGCTGCCTCTGCAGGCGAGGAGAGGAAGGAGAGTCTGGGCCTGTGCTCTTTCGCGCATGCGCATGATAAAGAGCGCAGAAATCTCCCTGAGGCAGCTCTGTGCCTCAGGGAGATTAAGTACATTAAAAAAGTTCAGAAATAATACAGTTAAAAATTATTTAGACATGTCCCCCCATGTGACAGTGTCAGATGAGCTGGGGCCTGTTTATGAATTGTGCAAAAATTATTTACTTATTTAATAAAGCCTTCGGGAAATCTCATCTGGCCTGTGGATGAGGTTTCCTGAAAAATGCGAAGGCTGCTTGGGCTCATTGATAACTACTTTAATTGGGTTTTTAATGGCCTTAATAGGCCGTTGACAGTTCTACAGTCGCGCAGCCGCCTCTGGTGCCAGCCCACCGAATGTAGTATCTAAATGACCCGTGCTGATGTCAGGACGCACGCCCGACGTCACCACGCGTCATTTTACGCGCCGGCGTGCTGGACCCGCCCCCGCACGCCAACGTCAAAATTCTGGCCATAGAGTCACAGAGTTATACAGCACAGAAACAGGCCCTTCGGCCCATCGTGTCCATGCCGGCCATCAAGCACCTATCTATTCTAATCCCATTTTCCAGCACTTGGCCCATAGCCCTGTATGCTATGGCGTTTCAAGTGCTCATCTAAATGCTTCTTAAATGTTGTGAGGGTTCCTGCCTTTACCACCCCCTCAGGCAGTGTGTTCCAGATTCCAGCCACCCTCTGGGTGAACATTTTTTTCCTCAAATCCCCTCTAAACCTCCTGCCCCTTACCTTAAATCTATGCCCCCTGGTTATTGACACCTCTGCTAAGGGGAAAAGTTTCTACCTATCTATCCTGTCTACACCCCTCGTAATTTTGCACACCTCTATCAGGTTCCCCCCTCAGCTGGGGTTCAAAAATCGCACTTCAGTGGAGGCAGCTGCTGATTTAAATGGCACAGCCGCCTCTGCAAATGGTACACGAGCTAACACCGGCCTGACTCCAGCCCCGGCCCCCGCGAGGGTGGGAAATGCCGGGTTCGGGGGCCGGAAATTAGAAATTCTGTCCATTTCTGGGATTTTCACCACGATGGAGAGCCTCTCTGTCATGGCGAAATCCAAGCCGAGGGCTAGCATCCTGACTCTCTGAATTCGAATTTGAAGTTCAGACAGAGAAACTGATACATAAGAATGGAGATTATATAGGACACCTCAAGCTCAACCAGCAATACTTGGACCCATTACCCTCAAACCAGATGAAAACCCAGACTAACAGAGGTGGATATTTTACTCTCTCCCATAGTGAGTGAGCCTCTGGCTTCCTGGCGGCATTTTTTTCCTGAGTCAAAGGTGAAAGGTTTGAACCAAGCAGCACAGTGAGTGTAGTCTGGAATATGGTTTCTAAATATTGGGTTGGCTTTGTGTCTGGAGGTTTTGACCACTGGCTCCGTGGTAGTGTTTATGCCTCTGAGTCAAAAGGCTGGCTTTAGGCCCCACTCCAAGCAGAATACATCACTCCCTCCAGGTTACACAAAAAGAGATTTATTGCCTTTAGCTCCAAAAGACCAAGACAAACAGACATTGGATTTATAGTTACTGTCAACCTAACGCAACAGAGCAAGAATATGTACATCCCACAAACCCGGGCCAACAAAGATTTCAAAATTGTTTTCTGCAATCTAGACCAAAAGAGATTGAATAGGTATCTACTTCCAGTCTAAGCTAATTGAGTACCTCCTTCCAATCTAAACCAACAGATATTGGATACATTACTGACTCCAAATGTTGAATGCATACCTCCAATAATCGCACGCCAACAAAGATTTGATAAGCATGACAGAAAATAGGCACATACCTTCCTCCAAGCCAAACCAGCAGACATTAGATATATATTGCCTTCCATTTCTCCTCAGCTTGGACCAGCAGAGACTTGATGGACACTTGCCTTAACTTGGACTAATAGAAAATGGAATTGCTTCTCAGGCCAACATAATATATAAACAGAAAATGCTGGAAATATTCAGCAGGCCTAGCAACAACCGCAGAGAGAGAAAATATAAGAGAATGTTTCAGGTTTGTGGCCCTTTGTCAGAACTGGCCAGAAGAGGTTCTGATGTAGGGTCATCAACCTGGAACCTCAACTCTGTTTTTCTCTCTACAGGTGTTGTCAGACTTACTAAATATTTCCAGCATTTTCTGCTTTGATTTAATATTTCCAGCATATGCAGTGCTTGGTTCTTGTATTAAGATCTAGATGTATTCCCTTTTCCCTAACCTGGAGCAGTAAGATGTGTGCATCCCCTCCTCTCCCCACCCCAAGCTGGGTTAATAGTATGGTAGCTCTTGGCTTCCTACAGAATGGACTGACTGGATACATGCAATTTAGACTAAGAGCGATTTATACACACCCTGTCCCAATATGAACAAGAATGGGATGTAAAAAACATCTTCATAGACAGTCAAGCTCTTGGAAACAGACAAGTAATATACAAAATAGATCTGAAAACAAACCATCACAAATGGAATATACAAAAAGGTACTTAAAGTACAATGGGATATTTCCCATCTTGGTTGAAATACATACCTGAAATTACCCTCCTGCCCTCCCTTCCACTAACCATCAGGTTGGCACTGATCAGGACTCAGGTACATGCCTACTCTTGTCCCACCAGACTGGATTATTATATGTTTAGATCTCCAAACAGACCACCAGGGATTGGATGAAAACCTTTCTTTTTGCCAAACCACCAGGAAAAAAATGCCACAAACCACTAAATTACCATTAAAAAATACAGGAGAGATGAAGTCATCAAGCCTTTTTGCAGACACTCCCAGGGCAGGCACGGACACCTACCGAAGCATAAGTAATGTTCTCCCTCTTCAAATGTACTCCAATGTTCTTTTCCATTAGGAAACACATGTCTTCAAGTCCAAATGGAGTCAAATTGCTGATTTGCTTTCTGGGCTGCTTTACAGCAGTTGAAGCAGCCATTTTGGAATGGACTCCTTTCTTGAATGGAGATATGTTCCTTCATTGAATATAAAATGGCACACCCTCTCTCCAATCAGGAGCAACATGCTGGCTTAAATGGAAGTTGCAAGTTCAAGCACCTTCTCTGCTTTATTAAGATGAGCTCTCTCCAGGGCTCGCTCAACGTGTTGGACTCACGAGAAACTGCGACAAATTATTTTGTACTCCCTGCTTCGCATTTGTGACATGATATAGCCACAGCTGCAGGTCAGAGTACCCCTGCTGGGGCAGAATGCGTGAGTTAAATTAGGAAACAGAAAGAAAACGATGGTCATGATATGGGCCATGAACGCTGATTGGCTATATCCCTTCAAGCAAGAGCTGGACTTGTTTCTGTGTGGGGTAGTGATCAGTTCTTACAAGAGGAAGGTACTTGCTGATGTAAATCAGTGCCAGAGTGGTCTCCTGGACTAATTTTGATTACTTAAAGGGGTCAAAGAGTAATTTTCCAGTTTTTTTCCTCTTACTTGGCCCGGCTTCTCGCCTCTCCCAGGAGATTACATGGCCTTCGGGTGGGTTTGGGAGTGTACATGTTGTGATGCACGAGACATCACTAGGTGCTGGACTGGCCTGATGGGCTAACGGGTCTTTTCCTGCCTGCCATTTTATTCACCAGTGTGTAATGATTGGCGTCCTCCGTCCTGTTACAAAATGGGAAGTAACACAATGAAATCCTGTCGTGTTCAATATGTCGGCACGGACAAAAATGTTTAGATGCAACCAGACTGGTTTAGCGTGGGAGTAGTTGTGTCAAAGGTGACTAATTCAGGAACAAATTGGAACATGCTAAGGATTTCTTTACATTCGGACTTGGCCAGAAATTTATTTATGTCAGGTTTGCAGTTAATTGGATGTGATTAAATATTAGGAAATATTTTATCACCTACCTTGGGGGAATTTAGTGGAGCAAGCTGCCCACACCTTAAAAGAAATGCAGCCTGATAAATATCTATATCAGTTTCAATAAACACATTAAAAGTTATTTATTAGTCTGTCTATATATTGGGAATAACTATTATACTTGTGCCTAAAATGTGCTGGTGTTGCACCCTGCAGGAAATTGGTTGTGTTATTCTAAACAGGATTCCCTTAATGAATGTATCTTTTTAGACAGGTTATGGTAGGTAACGTAAGCCACTGCCAAGATTCCACAATGAGAATGTCAGACTGCAGTGTCAGGCTGAATGCAACTCGGGCCTGTGCCCAAGCCCTCAGGTAAAGGTCCATCGCCTAGGCAGCCAAATCCAAAACCCATGATTTATGGATTAAATAAACCTAAAAGGAAATTCCTTACTGAGAGAAAAAAAGACGGAGACACAGTGAAAGAGAGAGAGAGAGAGAGAGAGACACACACACATTTACAGGGAGGGGCCTGTTCACAGCTCACAATGTGAGTAGGGGCCCAGCGTTTGGGTACACACATACCAGGAATTGGAGGAGGCTCAACAGTCCACACCTGAGATCTGTCAGCACAGGAGATTTATTAATTTTAATAGGACTCAGAGGTAAATGCCAAGAAATGTGTGCTGCAAATTAAAGAGAGTTGGCTAATTCTTCTAGGACGTTAAGCAGGACACTGCCGACACTATGCAGGTATGACACTTGAAAGAGTTTAAGTGATAACATCTTTAATAAAATTAATTAATCTAATTGTGATTGCTAATCAAAAAACTAGATTTCAGTGAACATAGCATTTAGTCAATTTTAGTTAGCCTGGAAGCCTGCATGATAGCGGCCCTGAAGTTATATCAGAGGATACTAGTAGATGGACACTGTCATGTTGGTTTCTTTATTGGCTTAGTTGGAGACATATAGCCTGTTTCCAATGAATGGGTTAGCCCTACAACCCCTTGAGTTTCCTGTGCTCCTCTAAGCGTGGTCATTTGTGTATCCTAAATTTCAATCAGTCCACCATCTACTGCTGTGCCTCCAGTTGCCAAGGCCCTATTTAGGCACTACAGTTGCACCAGTGCAGCAGACCCTTCTGAGATGGGGTCATTTGTATAGCTGGGGCAGGCAGCCCGTACTTCAGGAATGGGATTGGAGGCAGAAACCCAAGCTGCCGGACACTGATCCGGCCAAGGAATTGCAAGGCCAAGGAAAAGCCAAAGGAAAGGTGGAGATGGTTGATTTTTAAATGTTCTGAAGGGAGCAAAGTGCAATAATTTCATGGGCAATCAATCTCCCCTATAAGCGATTACCTTTCTCTACAGGAGTCTTGAGTATACTAGAAGGCCTAGAGCATGTTTCAGCTGGTGTGGGTTCTGTTCGGCCTATTGGATGGCACACTGGGCAAAAGCCCCAGGGTAACTTAAACATAACTCCAAGGCTCTTCCACATGTGCACGAAGAAGGCTTAGCACCTCCTCTGTCATCACCCAATTGGAATTTCACAGCTACATTGAACAGGATGGGAACCCAACTAATAGGGTTCTGCCCCAAATTTCATACCAACTTCTTGGATGATCCATCCATCCTTCCCCAGTCTTCAGCTGAATATCAGGCCCAGTGGCTTTAAGCAGGTAAGCCCAAAATAGACACAAAGGGGAACAGCTGCTATGCTCATCGGTTTCTGCAAGTGCGTGGCTTTAGCCCAAATCCTGGGCCTCATTCAAATGCACTGCAGTTCACCATTGGCTGGCCAAAAAATTGACCAGCTCCTGCTTTGTTCTCTGGCAAGTTGGGTTTGAAGGAGTAGCTGTGGTGAGGTGATGATGGAAGGGGAGGAGAATATGTGCCTAGAACAGGCCGCAAGCAGGCCAGTGGTTTTTTTTGTGTGCAGGCCCAAGTGAAGCTGTCCTAGTACCAGCAAAATAGAGAAAAAAAAATCAGCAATTACCTGTGCCTTTCAGGGCAGTTGGTTAGGCCATTCAATATCCAGTAAAAGTGGGCGAAGGATGCATGGTGCACACTTTGTCCATTAGTAGCCAAGTTCAACAGTCAGCACCCTCCAACCAATGTAGGACCAGGATATGCATAGTTAAGCAGCCTTCCGCCTGTTTCGGGTGAGAGGGCCGCTTGCCCATTCACAACAGCTGGATGCTCATTTTTCCTGGTATCAAGTGGGCAGAGCGAGTTTTAATCTCCCAGCCCCCAACTCCCTCAAGAGCCCCATTCCAGTGAACCTGAATACGATTTTGGTCGACTACCGCGTTTTATTTTAACAGGGCATGCTGACACACAAGCCACCTTTTATCCTTGCATGTTTGTGCAGTGTGAAGAGATGCCCCTTGTATCTGACTGGAAAGCAAAGAACCCATTGTCCCTGGATTTTCATTTTTTCCTTTCGAAAAAAAAAACTTAGGTGTGGTGATGTTGACAGACTCTTGTCTCCTTGGGGCAGAAAAGTTGTTTTCCAGAAAGTTCTTTAATGTTTCTTTTGAAATGGTTTAATTTGTGGTGTCGCATTTGAGATCTGACATAAAAATGTTGGCTTTACTCTTGTCATGAAAGTGATATTTTGTACTAATATCGCAGAAAAGTAAGATAGGCCACTGAGACGTTCACAACAACCACCAGGCCAGCCTGAGCCATTAATGCCATCTCAAAGATACTAGGGTAACAGAATTTCTGAAACACTGGCATTAAATCCCCTTTAAATGCAATGGCTGTCACACGTGTAGGTGAAATTTAATAGGATTGGGCACAAACACAATGGGCCAATTGGCCTCTTTCAATGCTTTATCATTCAAAACTGTCCACTTTGTGCTTGGGAAGCAACTCTGTTTGTCTATTTATATTTTGAATGCAAACTGTTCCTATTAATGTGCTATTCACTGCACATTATTAAGATGCATGGAATGTGCCAAGGTTTTTTCTTATCGTAGCTAACCACGACCCCAGTGAACGGAAAATATTTTGATGTGTGAGAGCTGTTGAGTACCATGCAAAAGTGACCTGTGTTGCATCATGTCAGATAAATTTGTTGAGCACACCGATTTGGCACAAATCTAACACAGAGGATTGGCTTGCCCCCATTAAAACAAAATAACAGTGCCTGAAGCGCAGATGGGTAAGATTGTGCTACAAAGCTAAATCTTACAGCATTCCCAGGCAGTCTACTCCAGAGAAAGAGAGACACCAAACCTTCCCAGTCTAGTAATGCAAAATATTTGTTTCACCCGGTGGTCTAAAAGTGGGTGGAGATATATTTGTTTGCCTGTGAGTTGATTTACTCATGAGTGTGGGATAA
This sequence comes from Cetorhinus maximus, assembly GCF_964194155.1. NCBI lineage: Eukaryota > Metazoa > Chordata > Chondrichthyes > Lamniformes > Cetorhinidae > Cetorhinus > Cetorhinus maximus. Next base: position 17,324,764 of record NC_135896.1, read on the forward strand.
TGCTGGGCATGTCTAATTTCCCTTGTGATCCAGATGATCTTGTGGCTGTCCTGCGTTATCACAGGAGGATTTGGATTTATTGCTTCTCTTTCCAAATATCTGACCTTTCGTACTCCCTGAAGAAGCAGTCAGCTACTTCCCACTACATCTTTTCTCAGACTTCAGGCCGATGGATTGGACTGACCTCACACCTTGGCCAGAATTTTACATCCCACAGGTCGGCGCGCACCCGACCCGAAAGGACGGGAAATAGCGCGAGATGACGTGGGGCGACCATCCCGACATCTTCGCGCGATATTTCGCTCGGCGACTGCGCACAATTAAATGGGCAATTAAGCCCACTAACGATGCAATTAACAGCGATTTCACGTGGCCCGTCCACATTCCCGGTTGGCGGACGGGCTATTCTCCCAGGTGGCATTCACATTTTTACTCAAACCTCGATCCAGGGCGGGGTGAAATCTCCATGGGGAAATAAATTTAAAAGAGATATCTGGGGACTGGGTTTTTTTAATGAGGTACGCTTTCAGATGCTTGATTGTGCTGCATGGGCTTATTTTGCAGCATTTTTGATGTGTCCTTTGGCCTGTGGAGGTCTGCAGCTGTCTGCCTCTCTGTCTGAGCTCTCTCACACCGCTCACCCGCACCTTCAGTTACGTCAGTGCCTGACCTCTTCCCATCCCCACCCCGGCACCGCCGAGCATTTTAGCACAGGTTTCACGCTGGCTGCCCTTTAATAGACCAGCCAACATGAAATCGCGGTCCAGGGCCAATCGCGGCCAATGGCCCATTTCCCGTCCGCTCCTGGTGCCCGCCAATCGCATGCGCCCGATGACCAAAAAATTCAGGCCCTTGTATCGTGTCTGCTGCTGACTGGACGCAGAATAGGTCTGATGACACCTGTGGAGAAATTTGTAAGTGGGGGCGATGAGATTTGTGGCAGCGATCAGCCGTACATTACCACGATTTTCTCTTGCTCCACTGGGCCCCACTCTAATGCTAGCCCATTCTCAGCAGTGTCACACAGGGCCTCATTATGGACTGATACCAATTCAATCTTAATTAGAGTCACATAGAATGTACAGCACAGAAACTGGCCTCTTTTGGCCAATCTGCCACATATGGTTTATGCTCCACTTAAACCTCCTTCCGCACTACTTCATCCAACCACTAGCAGTGTCATACCAGACCCACCAAGGGCCTGATGTCAGTTCAGCTTCCGTGTGGTGAAATTGACCCCAACATTGCAAGTTGCTTGTTCCCCCAACCTCATTGTACGGTGAAAGCCCAGCATGTTTATATCTGCTCATTCTCTCAATGCTCCTTCGTGCAATCTCTCACATCCTTCCCTGAAATGTAGGAAAAGATTCCCACCACAGCCATCTGTGCCATTCCCTAATAGGATTGAAATTTCTAGTTTTAGCGTTGGCGTTGGAAATATGGATGAGCTAGGATTCAAAGAAGTCCATAAGAAACCCAAAGCACCAGAGTGATTCCTCTAGCATGTCCATTCAATGCAGCACCTTGGAATGCAGACATCTAAGGCATCATTTTACAATAACATTTACTTCCTTTTAAGGGTAGACATATCCACTTATAGAATGGCAAAATATTGCAGACACTGGACATCTGAAACAAAAACACAAACTGCTGGAAAAACTCAGCAGGTCTGACAGCATCTGTGGAGAGGAATACAGTTAACGTTTCGTACGATGAAGAGTCACTCTGTTAATTCTGTCTTCCTCTCCACAGGTGCTGTCAGACCTGCTGAGTTTTTCCAGCAGTTTTTGTTTCTATATCCACTTATATATTGCTCTAATTAGGACAATATTCAGTAGTAAGTAATAAATAGCAAGTAAATTTTGCGCCGCACAAGTGCCAGACAATGACCATTTCCAACAAGGGATAATCTAACCTCCTTCCCTATACATTCAACAGCATTACCTTCACTCAATCCCACAACATCAACACCCTGGCAGACATCATTGACCAGAAACTGAACTGGAGCAGCCATATAAGTACTTAGGCTACAAGAGCAGCCAGAGGCTGAGAATCCTGAGGTGACTAACTCACATCCTGAATCCCCAAAGACCTTCCGCCATCTAAAGGCACCAGTCAGGAGTGTGATGGAATACTCTCTACTTGCCTGGATGAGTGCAGCTCCAACAGCACTCAAGAAGCTTGACACCGTCCAGGACAAGGCAGCCCTCTTGATTGGCACCCCATCCACATCTTTAACATTCACTCCCTCCACCACCGACTCACATTGGCAACAATGTGCAAGATACAATGCAGCAACTCACCGAGGATCCTTTGGCAGCGCCTTCCAAACCCGTGATCGCTATCATCTAGAAGGACAAGGGCAGCATGGGAACAGCACTGCCTGCAAGTTCCCCTCCAAGTCACACACCATTCTGACTTGGAACTATATCGCCATGCCTTCATTGTCACTGAGTCAAAGTCCTAAAGCTCACTTCCTAACAGTACTGTGGGTGTACCTTCTCCAGATGGGCTGCAATTGTTCAAGAGGTCAGCTCACTGACATCTTCTCAAGGGCAATTAAGGATGAGCAACAAATGATGGCCTAGCCAGCGATGCTCACATCCCACGAAATAATTAAAAAATGGCATTTTTGTCAGCAATAAATACAAGTTGTGTGGATCAATAATTCGATAGTGACTCATTACAGCATTACTTGAACAGCAGAAGGGAGACATACTGGTATTAAATTAGTTCTGACAATATCAGCAGACTTTTTCTCTTCAGTACGCCGCTCAACCTCCCCACCCCCAGCCTCCCTACCGCACCCCCCGACTCAGTTGAATACTCCAACTTGCTTCACCTCATTATTCTACCCACAAAACTGTCTACTTACAGCCGGTAGAGTTTTTTTTGGAATCACGATATAACAAGAGACATAACAACACAAAAAGGATAGGATATAGGGACTTAATGTTAGGGGTGTAAAGTATAATCCAAGAGTTAAGGCTTGCAGTTCATATTACACGCAGAACACTGTCAGGATTAAGAGAACAAGAGTAATATCAGGGGGGGAAATAATCATAAGAGCAGTGGAGATGTGAAGTGCCACTAAAACCAAGAGGTGTGGCAGGCAATTGTGAGTGACATTCAGTTCTTGGAATTAAGCCACCTAGTCCAATTGAAAAGCTGGTGTCATGTGGGTGTGGACAGAAAATAGATTGCAATTTCTATTCATTTAAGAGGCACCTTTACTTAACAGGCTTTCAGTTAAGTCGAGCCTATTGTGCCTCTTTTTGTTCAGTTGTCTCAGCTCTTACTAATGCAAGTTCATCTCTCATAAAATTGCTTCTTTCTTACTGATTCTTTGGCAAAACAGAACTGGCCTCTTGAGGATTTGACAGTATTGAAAGTGTAATTTCTTGCATGGACAAGTCTGATATCTAGCACATATAGAAACTTGTATATAGGTACATAACTCCTCTTGAAACATTTTTCTGGAGATTGGGCCACCCATGTCTCAACTGTAAACGAGACTTTGATGAAGATATCGGCGGCCAGGTTTGTATCTATGGCTGCTAACTCGAGGCTGGACGCGTTTCTTTAAGTTGCATCACAGGACCTCTCACCTTTAACTGCGCCGCCCAGTGAAGCAGCCATTTTCTCCATCTCCAATATCTTTCTGACTAATAAATTAAAGTACTCAAAGAAAATGAAATAGCAGCCTTTTTTTATTTAATGCCCTATGATTTTTCTTCTCGATTACTTGCAGTAATGTCTAAGAGACTAATATTCAATTGCTGGAGACACCAGGGGAAGAATTTTCCCCCCGTCGGTGGGGGAAGTGTAGGAGCAGGCACGTGCAGACGCACTTCCGATCGGTGTGCACTGCCATTTTACATGGGCGGGCCTTAATTAAGCGTGACATCCACCAGAGAGTGCTATGCGGTCCCTGTGCGGGCGGGGGGGGATTCCCTCAGCTGAGAGCGCACTCTTTCGCGTATGCGTGTGAAAGAGCGCACTCATCTCCCTGAGGCTAAGTGCCACCTCAGGGAGATCGACGACAAATTTAAAAATGGTAAATGTACAAAAATAAAATTTCCCCGACATGTCCCCTCATGTGACACTGTCACCTGAGTTGGGACAAGTCCATCACTTATAATCAAACTTTTATTAAATTTTTTAAAACCCTCATGAAACCTCATCCCGCCTGTGGATGAGGTTTCATGCTTTTTCTGAAGCCCGCCAGGGCTCCCGGCCTGCCCACCAACCTTAACGTTGGACAGGTTGGGCAGGTCCATTAATTACTTGAGTTACTTTCTTATTGGCCTCAATAGGCTGTTGACAGGTCGGCGGGCGCACAGCTGATTCGGCTGCACCCCCGCCGACCTGAAAATGGAAATGAGGCGGGGTGAGGTCGGGAGTTCCGCCCAACATCATCCGGGGTCATTTTACGCTTCGGTGAGCGGGACCCGCCCCCCCACTCGCCGACCTAAATACCCTGGCCCAAGATTGGGCAGAAGGTTGGCAACCCTACCTGTAACTATTTCACTTGAAAAATACCCTGTAAAAACAATCAGCGAGAAATGGAATGAAAAAAAAAATTGTTTTCTGAATGTTTAAACGTTGTGGCCACCCTGAACTGCATGTGTAAAGTGGGGTCTTCTCATCCAGCCATGGGTACTCTATGGATGCAAATAGCGTGGTTAATTTGGAAGACAAATGCATGCTTTTGCTGCATTGGCGAGAATATGCTTAACTGTGGACAACTATCAAGAAGATGAGCTCAATTTAGGGTTGAGCCAGGAAGGAGCACTAAAGAAATATGAGTGGAATTTTACGTTCCGCGGGCAGGCGTGTGCCCGACCCGAATGGGCGTAAAATCGCGTGAGGTGAAGTCGGACGAGCGTCCCAACGTCATCGCGCGCTGGCATGACATTTCGCTCGGTGCATGAGTGCAGCAGTCAGAACAGCGCCCATCGCAAATTAAACGGGCAAGTAATGCCCATTAATGATGCAATTGTAAGCGATTTTTCGTGGCCGGCCCAACCTTACAGTTGGCAGACCGGCCAATTGGCCAGGTGGCCTTTACATTCTTAATGAAGCCTCATCCAAGGGCTGGGTGAAATCTCTGTTAGGATATAAAATAAAAAGTAATATCTGGAAACTTTTTTTTATGAGGTTCGCTTTCAGGTGCTTGATTGTGCTGCATGGATGTGTTTTTTTACAGCTTTTTTGTGCCTTGTTTTATTATTTGGAGGTCTAAGGCTCCCTGAGGCAGTTGACTGCCTTCAGGGAGCTCAGTGGAAGTGCTCATCCAGGCCCACGGTGACATAGTCACCCGCCCTCTTCCCGCCTTCACTCGGGCAGCGCTGAGCCTTTCGGCACACGTTTCACGCTGGCCGGCCATTAATTGGCCAGCCTGCATGAAATCGCGGTTGGGGGGGCCGATCCCGGTTGGGGGGCTGTTTCTCGACCGCTCCCGGACACGCCGATCGCGCGCACCCAACGAACGCAAAACTCAGGCCATTAAAGTGCAGAACAGATAAATCCCAAAACAGAGAATTCAGACCTCTTTGGATTAGTCTCAAAATTGACCAGTTTGGATCAATTCACAACTGGCCACAACTATTCCCTGCACATTCTATGCAAAAAGTAACAGCAGACGATTGCCATGGTTAACAAATGAAGCTGCCGGCAGTTTAATTGGATTCTTCAGAAATCTGAATCCAAATTTGGATTGGGACTTGCCCTCCCTCTTGAGAGGCATCCAGATTCCCTGGAAGATGAGGGAGAATTAATAAGATTTTCCATGTCTACTTAGCAGCTATTAGAGCACAGATCAGCTATATAAAACCTGAATGCTTATTCTATTCAGAATTATTGTAGTTTCACCGCTGTAATCTTTGTAAATCTGGGTTGGATAGGGATGCAATAAAACTGTATATTCTTGGGCACCTGTCAAAGTGTGACTGCTGCAAATTTCACTCCTTTTGTAAAAGTCAGATGGTTAGAAGGAATCACTTTTTCCTTCATTTGATTCACTTCTGAACATTTTCGTTTTCTTGGTCAGGGACCCTGAATCGTTCTGCATGTGGGCACGGACTGCTTCATTATCTGAGGAGTCATGAATAGTCCTGAACACTGCAATCAGTGGCAAATAACCCCACTTCCGACCTTATGATGGACATTGATGAAGCAACTGGAGAAGGCTGGGTCTACACTGCTGCCCCAACAAACTCATGTGGCGAAGTCCTGGGGCTGAGACAATTGGCCTCCAATAAGCACAACACTTCCTTTTGTGCGAGAGATGCCTCCAGTCAATGGAGCTTTCCCCCTGCTCCCACTGACTTTCATTTTACCAGGACTCCTTGGTGCCACATTCAGTCAAATGCTGCCTTGGTGTGAAGGGCAGTCACTCTCACCTCTCCTCCAAGGCTGTAATGAGGTCTGGAGTCAAGCGGAATAAAAAAACAGAAAATGCTGGAACAACTCAGCGGGCAGAATTTTGCCCTCGGATGGCGGGCGGGCCCCATCGGCTCGGCGGCGGGCGGGCAGCCGAACTCCGCCGCCGAAACGGGGCCAGCCGCCATTTTGAGTGGGCAGGCCAATTAAGGCCCACCCAGCAGGTTTTAACCTTGCCTGTGTTTGATCTGATGCCATAACACTTCATGGGGTCCAGAGTCAATGTTGAGGACTCCCAGGGTCACTCCCTTCCGACTGTGTACCACTGTGCTGGATCTGTCTTTCCAATGGGACATGCGTAGGGATGGTGATGGAGCTGTCTGGAACATTGGCTGTAAGGTATGAATCTATCAGGCTATTGTGTGACTAGACTATGGACAGCTCTCCCAATTTTGGCACAAGTCCCCAGGTGTTACTGAGGATATCTTTGTAGGGTGGACTGGTCAGGGTTTGCCTTTTGTCCTCTCTGATTCCAGAGCCTAGGTTGATGCTGTATATTTTTATTTTTATTATAGTCTTTAGTTGTGGTTTTCAGAGGACAGTCAACCACACAGTCATATGTTGGTCTGAATGAGTGCAAACAGCAGGTTTTCTTCCCTAAAGGGCATTAAGTGAGCCACTCAACTTTTTACTCCTGTCCAGTACTTCCACGGTCACCATTTTAATTTTTAAAAATTATTTATAAGACGTAGGTGTTGCTGGCCAGGCCAGCATTTATTGCCCATTCCTAATTGCTCTTGTGAAGGTGGTGGTGTGCTGCCTTCTTAAACTTCTGTACTTAATGTGTTGTAGGAACGCGCACATTACAAATATTAGCTTTTTATTCAAGTTTCATTTAATTTGCCAAATTTAAATTCCTAACTACCATGTGGGATTTGAACTTACGTCTCTAGATTATTAGTTCAGACCTCTGAATTACTAGCTCAGTAAAATAACCACTATGCTACCATACCTGTTGATACTTTAGCTGTCTGAGGGAAGTATATTGGCCTGAATATTTCATATAGTGACTTATCTTTAAACTCCCGCATCAAAACTCACTTTGGTATCTAGTCTGAAGGACTGCGACCCTAACAGTCCAGCACTCCCGCTTCACTGATGGATTCATCCCTGCACAAAAATGTCAAGCTAGATTACGTGCTCAAGTTCGAGACTGGAGGTCAGGACCACAACCTGCTGCTTCAGAGGTGAGAATGCTAATCAACTGAGCTATGCCAATGTTATGAAGAAGCTGAATTGACATGTAGTTCAAACTGAAGTATAACAAGGTGAATAACAATTGATTTTTCAGCTTGCTCACAGACTTAGGCTCAGTAACTGCCCTAAGGTATTTAACCAGACCACGTAATCAAAAAAAAAATAAACAAAAAAATATTTACCAGGTGTCCCTCTCGGTCACTCAGTAAGACATGTAACTGTTTTTACTGAATCGATAAATGCATTGCAAAATCAACTGGGGCGATTTTGACTTTGGGCCACAGTATAAATGGTTCAGCTATCAATTAATACCTTTCCCAAGTTTTGTTTCCACTGAAATCATTGTCGACTGAAGCCAGAGTGACCTCCAACAAACAAAAATGGAAAGGAAATCAAACCTTTTTTCAAAGTATATATTTTTATTTTAGTGACTCCTTTGTATATATTCGCATTTACAGTATATTAATGGTACCAAAGCAATATACTTCAATACCAGTTGCTTCAAATATCACAACGAGAACCTCGAAAATGAAAGGCAAGGAAAGGGCACCAGAAGGCGTCCATGTAGACCTACCTCACAACATATAGGGGGAAACAGCATGGAACAAACTTTCCTTCTATCAGTGCCTAGGCTTTATAGATTGCCTGAATGGTGCATGGAAAATTAGAGCGGTTAGGATTCCATGCTCGTAAGGATGCCTGGCTGATTTTGTTAGTTAATTTAAATGGATGAGAAATCAGGCAATATCCATTAGAGCAGTGTTTCCCAAACCCCTCTCTGGCCCTTTTGACTTCCCCAGAGTATTGACAGAGCCCTGAAGAAACATTCTTCTTATTGTTGAAGAGTTAAACCACAATAACTTGATTGTTTTTGTGCATAGATACAAACATACAAAAACAAATTTATAGAAGTCTCTTCTATTTCTTATATATGTACATGTGTAAAAGTTTAAAAGTTCTCTTATTCAACATAGTACTTAAGTCTTACCTTTTTGTCATTTTTAATGGGAGGAGTGATGCTGCTTCTTTTGCTCACGAATTTGTTTAATACTAGGAGAGATACTGGAGAGCTGGACTCTCATATCAGACACAGACACACACACTCCTCCCTCTCGCACACACACTTTTCCCTCTCTCTTGCACATGCACAAACACACTCTCCCCTCTGTCTTGCAAACACACACACTCTCCCCTCTCTCACACACACGCACGAACACACTCACAGCCTCCCCTTTCTTTCTCACACAGACACACACAAACACACACTCTCCCCTCTCTCTCACACACACACAAACACACTCACAGCCTCCCCTCTCTTTCTCACACAGACACACACAAACACACACTCTCCCCTCTCTCTCACACACACACAAACACACTCACAGCCTCCCCTTTCTCACACAGACACACACAAACACACACTCTCCCTCTCTCTCACACACACAAACACACTCACAGCCTCCCCTCTCTTTCTCACACAGACGCTCACACCCTCTTTTCTCTCACACAGACACACACAAACACACACTCTCCCCTCTCTCTCACACACACATGAACACCCTCACAGCATCCCCTCTCTCTCACACACACATGAACACCCTCACAGCATCCCCTCTCTCTCACACACACATTCACTCCCTTTTCTCTCTCTCTCTCACACAGACACACACAAACACACACGCTCCCATCTCTCTCACACACACCCACATACAGATACACGCACACATACAAGCACATAATCTCCCCTCTCTCTCGTGCACACACACTCACACTCTCACCCCTCTTTCTCACACAATCACCCCTCTCTCTCACACACACACACACACACACACACAGACTCACAGATACTCACATACACCCACTCTCACCTCTCTCACCCACACATGCACACACTCACAGCCTCCCCTCTATCTCTCACACACAAACACACACACACTCCCCTCTCTCTCACATGGCGATGGGCCCATTTCTCCCACCCCACCCTTACCCCATTCTCCCCCTCGCCACACTCTCCCTCAAGCTCTGAGGCCCTTTTGCCCTCTCGCTCATGGACCAAGGCCCTCTCTCCCTCCCGCTCCAAGGCCCTCTCTCCCTCTCACTCCGAGGCCCAGTCTCCCTTTCGTTCCTGCTCTGAGGCCCAGCCTCCCACTCGCTCTGAGGCCCACTCTTGCTCTGAGGCCCCCTCTCCCTCTTGTTCCTGCCCTGAGGCCCAATCTCCCTCTCGCTCCGAGGCCCGCTCTCTCTTTCGTTCCTGCACTGAGGCCAACTCTCCCTCTCGCTTTGACGCCCGCTCGCCCTCTCCCTCTAAGGCCCACTCTTCCTCTTGTTCTGAGGCCCACTCTCCCTCTCTCTCCTGCTCTAAAGCCCGCTTTCCTTCTTGCTCCTGCTCTAAGGCCTGCTCTCCCTCTCCCTCCAAGGTCCGCTCTCCCTCTCCCTCCAAGGCCCGCTCTTCCTCTTGCTCTAAGGCCCACTCTCCCTCTCGCTTCAAGGCCCGCACTCCCTCTCACTCCAAGGCCCGCTCTCCCTCTCGTTCAAAGGCTCACTCTCCTTCTCGCTCAAAGGCCCACTCTCCCTCTCATCGGAGGCCCACTCTCCCTCTTGTCCCTGCTCTGAGGACCACTCTGCCTCTTGCTCTGAGGACCACTCTCCCTCTTGCTCTGAGGCCCACTGTGTCTCTCACTCTGAGGCCCACTCTCCCTCTCACTCACGCTCCACGGCCCGCTCTCCCTCTCGCTCTGAGGCCCGCTTTCCCTCTCAATCCTGCTCTGAGGCCCACTCTCCCTCTTGCTCTAAGGCCTGCTCTCCCTCTTGCTCTAAGGCCTGCTCCGCCTCTCGCTCTGAGGCCCTTTCCCTCTTTCTTGTTCCTGCTCTAAGGCCCACTCTCCCTCTCGCTCTGAGGCCCACTCTTCCTCTCACTCCGAGGCCTGCTCACCCTCCCACTCCAAGGCCCACTCTGCCTCTCACTCCGAGGCCTACTCTCCCTATCGCTCATGCTCCAAGGCCTGCTCTCTCTCTTGTTCCTGCTCTGAGGCCCACTCTCCCTCTTGCTCTGTGTTTCGCTTCCCCTCTCGCTCCAAGGCCCATCCTCTCTCTCGCTACAAGGCCGGCTCTACCTCTCACACCAAGGCCCGCTCGCCCTCTCGCTCCTAGGCGTGCCCTCTCCTTCACTTCAAGGCCCCCTCATTCCAAGGCCCGCTCTCCCTCTCGCTCCGGGGCCAGCTCTACCTCTGCCCCAAGTGTTGCTCTCTCCCCTATTCTGAGGCCCGCTTGCCCTCTCACTCCAAGGCACGCTTTCCCTCTCACTCCGAGGCCCACTTGCCCTCTCACTCTGAGGCCCATGCTCTCCCTAGCTCTAAGGCCCACTCTACCTCTCGCTCTGAGGCCCACTTGCCCTCTTTCTCTGAGGCCTACTTGGCCTCTCGCTGCGAGGGCCTCTCACTCAAAAGCCTGCTCTACCTTTTGCTCTTGCCATGGGGCTTACCTTGAAACTTACTTCCCCACTGTTTCCTGCTCATCCAAACACACTAGTGAGACTATCAGTAGCCAATGCAGTGAGAAACCAGTGTCTGATTGGACCAGGCAGCTTTATGGCATTTTTCAAATGTATGTCAGTTGAATGAGTTGAATCCCACAAGTTGGACAAGCCTGGCCTACTCCTACACTCCGCCCACTCTACCGCAGAAGCCCTTGATATATTGTACGGAACCCCAGGGTTCTGCAGAAGACAATTTGGGAAACTCTGCATTTTAGATCTTTGCTGTCTGATTGAGGTATTCAAAATCATGAGGAGTCTGGACAGACTAGATAGGGAGAAACTGTTCCTGTTGGTGGAAGGATCGAGAACCAGGGGACACAGATTTAAGGTAATTGGCAAAAGAAGCAATGGCGACATGAGGGCAAACTTTTCCACACAGCGAGTGTTTGGGATCTGGAATGCATTGTCTAAGATTGTGGTGGGGGCAAGGGAGATTGAAGCTGTCAAAAGGGAATTGGATCATTATCTGAAAAGGAAAAATTTGCAGGGCTATGTTGAAAAGGCAGGGGAGTGGCACTCGGTGAATTGCTCCATCAGAGGGCCAGCACAGACATGATGGGCCAAATTGCCTCCTTCTGTGCTGTAACCATGTTATGTTTCTGTGGTCTGAATTTTACGCTCGTCGGGCGTGCGTGATTGGCGGGCCCAGGAGCAGACGGGAAACAGGCCCCTGACCGCGATTTCATGCTGGCTGGTCAATTAATGGCCAGCAGCAGGAAAGACGCGCTGAGAAAGGCCCAGCACTGCTGGTGGGGGGGCGGGAAGAGGCCGGGAGCTGACATCGGGGAGAAGGCGGGAGAATGGGGTTGAGAAACTTATCAGCCATGATTGAACGGCGGAGCAGACTCGATGGGCCGAATGGCCTAATTTCTGCTCCTATGTCTTATGGTCTTATCACGGCGGGTGCTGGTGAGGTTTCCAGGGAGCTCCCTGAAGGCAGACAGCTACCTCAGGGAGCTGCAGATCTCCACAGAATAAACAAAACAGCAAAAATGCTGCAAAATATGTCCTTGCAGCACAACCAAGCATCTGAAAGCGTACCTCATAAAAAATCCAGTCCCCGGGTATCTCTTTTTATTTTATTTCCCCACAGAGATTTCATCCCACCCTGGGTCGAGGTTTGAGCAAAAACGTAAAGGCCGCCTGGCCGATTGGCTCGTCCGCCAACTGGAAAAGTGGACAGGCCGTGAAAAATCACTTTCAATTGCTTCCCTAATGGGCTTAATTGGTCGCTTAACTGTCGGCGGGCGGACTTCCAACGGCCGTGCGTGCCCACCGAGCGAGATATCGCGTAGGTGCGTGATGACGTCGGGAAGCTCGCCCGGCACCATCGCGCTATTTTGCGGCCGGACGGGACGCCAGCCCCCAACCCCCCCGGGATATAAAATTCCGGCCTATGATTCTGTTCCATGTATTGTGCCTGCTATTCTGTAAATCTGCACGTGGCATGATCCTCTGCAATCCTTCCACTCCATCACGTCCGCTACTGACCATCTTAAACAGTGGCCTTAACATCGATCCAAAATGTACTTAAACACGTTCAGGACTCGAAAATCGGGGGCAGGAATTTTCGCTCGGCGGGCGGGCGCCCGACCCACCCGAGCACGAATTGGCGCGTGTTGGTGTCAGTCGAGCGCGCCGACGTCAATGCGCAGTCGCGCGATAACTCAGTCGGTGGGCACACCCAGAGCCGGCAGCGAGCCCCGCAGACAATTAAAAGTCCTGTTAAGGCCATTCTGTAATCAATTAAATTACATTTTTCGCTGCCCATCCAACCTGACGGTTGACGGGCAGGCGAAAAGGCCAAGGGGCCTTTCCGTTTTTTTGGAAACATCACCCACGGGCGGGATGAGGCTTCCAAAAGCAAATATAAATAAAATAAAAACTCAAATTTTTCATGAATAACATGTCCCTGCTCGTGTGACAGAGGGGGGACATGTTTCATTACGTTTTTATTGTTTTCATGTCTCTTCACCTCCCAAAGGCAGCTCTGTGCCTCAGGGAGATTATAAAGCGCTCACTCGCGTGCGTGTGCGAAGTTCGTGCCCGGCCCGCTCAACCCCACACAGGCAGCGCTGCCGCTCGCCTTTCACGCTAGGCGGGCTTTACTTGGCCCACCAGTGTGAAATCACGGCCCCGTGCCGATCGCGGGCGGTGGGCGGCTTCCCGACCACCTGCCGCACTCGCCCCCGCCGAGCACCCCCGCCAAGGGTAAAACTCTGCCCGTGGAACTAACTGCCCCTTCTCCCACATTTGTGCCAACGAGCATCCATGTTGTAGGACTCCTTAAATTTAAGTTGACAAAGTATATGAAAATACTGCTGCCATAATAGAAGTAGTCTCATATGTCCTGCTCTATAATGACGCCAAGTGTCTGGTATGCTGCCAAGCGAGTGACTGTAGTTTTTAAAGCCATCCTTTTTTTTCCAATGAATATAATTCTATGGCACAAACAATCTTGAATAATTGGTGTGCGAGGGGTTATATCCAAATAAAAGGGGCATTAGAATGTTGGCTCAGTTCCCAGATTAACAAGGCCAGGTCCTCTGGCAAGTTGTCAGTGTTTTCAGTCTGGGCTACAGGCTCTGATTCAGTGTATGCTCATTTCTGAACATCTTCTGCCTAGCTCTTCTTTAGTTAACATAATTTTAATATCTATCTATCTATCCATCCATCTGTCTGCCTGTCTGTCCGTCTGTCTATATATCTACCCATCTGTCTATCTATCCGTCTATCTATCTACTATCCGTCTGTCTGCCTATCTATCTATCTACTATCCGTCTGTCTGCCTATCTATCTATCTATCTATCTATCTATCTATCTATCTATCTATCTATCTATCTATCTATCTATCTATCTATCTATCTATCTATCTATCTATCTATCTATCTATCTATCTACTATCCGTCTGTCTGTCTGTCTGTCTGTCTGTCTGTCTGTCTGTCTGTCTGTCTGTCTATCTGTCTATCTATCTATCTATCTATCTATCTATCTATCTATCTATCTATCTATCTATCTATCTATCTATCTATCTATCTATCTATCTATCTATCTATCTATCTATCTATCTATCATGTTTAAAAATCTCATTATCTTAATTTGAAGGCATTTAGCATGCCCTCACTTACTAAAAACAGACAGATAAATTATTGCCAACATTCTGCCAGTATTGCTCTTAACCTGATTGATGGATGTCCTAGATTGGCCAAGAGTGGTTTGCCTGCTGATTTCCCTGACCTCCCTGTGGGGACCTGACTGGCCTCCATTCACTATTTCCCCTTGGTAGAACATTTGAGGTCAGGAATTCACAGTGAGGGATATTACATTGTCATTCTGGTGCAGCTCCATAAAAGGGTCTTGAAGAGCTGCCAACTTTCAGAGCTGACGTTTGTCAGATCTTTGGGGAATTCATTCATTCACGACGGTACACATATTCAAATAGGTGAGATCACAATACCAACCTCTTACATTAGCTCTCCATGTGTGAAGTTATCATAGCTAATAGCAAAATCAGGCATTGCTACTTAATCAAATTTTGCATGTGTATGAAGTAACATAGAAATCAACAGCAGGTCAATCAGCATGTGAAATGTAAGAAAACTGGTCCATTCAGGCCTACTACTTCCTCAATATTATGCCAGATATGGACCATACAAAATTGATGGATAGCGGAACAGGAGAAGCATAATGAGTACACTTCTTCAGAGTGTCAGAAGGAAGCATTCATTAATGTAACAGAATAAAAGTTCATGGAGGAAGCCTGAATGGGGATTTGAGCAAAGAACATTCCACACAGCCAAAGAAGAGGCAAGCATTGTTTTAGCCTACACTGCCAGCATAGAGTCAATGGGCTAAATGGCCTTCTTCATGTCGTAAATGACTCTATGACTTGTTCCCGTCATCAACGATGGACAATGTGATGGTAGCGGATGAGTAGAGAAGGGAAGCATACTCAAAAAAATGTCACTAGGTCAGAACAAGAACAAGTAGTAGTCCTAGAGCGTGTCATCAATGTCCCTCTTCTTTCTTTCTCTTTTACATGAAGCGTAAACAAGAAGGAACTGTTTCCAATATCAGGAAGATCAGTGACCAAAGGATACAGATTGGAGGTGTTGTAAGGTGTTGGTTATTGTTTGGTGGGTCTGAAGAAGTCTTCGTAATCATATGTAGATGAACTGTAAGTCTCTATTGACTCTTAGAGCTATTTACAAGCATACAGTAAAGGGTAAAAGCTAAGAGCTGTCTCCATGCTTGCTGGCACACATGGCTCTGTCCAACACTCAGCTGACCCTGAATGCGGGTCATGTGCTCTGTTATATCACTGTGTGGGCAGTACTGTATTCAGTCCCACATAAACCCTATGTATGCCAGACCCTTACACTACAGAAGATAATTGGCAAAAGGAAAATCAGAGACGAGGTGAAGAGGAATATTTTGACACAGCGAGTTGCTGTCACCTGGAAAGCACAGCCTGAAAGGGTAGTGGAAGCAGATTTGAATTTTCAAAAGGGAATTGGGTTAAATAATTAATGAGGAAAAATTTGCAAGGCTACATGGAAAAGGAAGGGCAGTAGGACTAATTGGTTAGCTCTACTGAAGGGGCAGCACATGCACATTGGGCTGAATGGCCTCATTTGGTGCTGTGTCATTCTATGATTCTTGGTCCTGGTCGACCTCTTGTGTGGTACCAGCATTTCTTTCTGTCAGAGCTGCAACATTCAGAGGTACGTACACGTGAGATGTGAAGTGGAGCACCCATGTAAGATGCTTTTTCTGTGAATATGTAAGAAAGTTTCACTCACTGCAGACATGTGCTAAGCCTGACGTAGGATTTATTAGACAAAACAAAAACAGAAACAGAAATACCTGAAAAATCTCAGCAGGTCTGGCAGCATCGGTAGGATTTATTAGAACTGTCACTCAGCAAGGAGGAGAACACTCTAAATTCCCACATTGTGATGCCTCTCATTAATGAGACTGAATCCCTGAATTGAAAACTTACCTGATTCCCATGTGAAGGTTTGTAAAATGTAAGTGTTGACTCGTTTGTGGGGAGTGAATCATAACACTGGGAAGATGAGTAAGTATTAGCAATCTCCAGGTTATTGGCTCAAACCCATGAAACAAAGGAGTGTGTAAGAATGAGTCAAAGCTTAGTTATGACAGGATGGTGGCTGTGCAATTGTAGTGGAATACCCGTAATAAAGTTTCAGAAATCACCCATTTTCACTGTAGGTATTGCATAACTGGTAGGCATCAAGAATAAATTTGTCACTTTTTTCAACATCAAACTTGCATTTACAGTAAAACATCCTAAGACACTTTGCAGGAACATAGACAGACAATAAAAAAATAAATGGTATATTAGGACAAAAACAGCTTGGTCAAAGTTGTAGGCTTTAAGGAGAGGTCAATTAAAGGAGGGGGGAGGGGGAGAGGTGGGGAAATTCCAGAGATAAGTGCCGAGACAGCTGAAGGCACAACCACCAATGTTGCGGTGATTGAAATAGGGGAACATGCATATACTATTTGACCGGATCCTTTGTTTTTGCTCATTTCTGTGTTCATGGCTGTACATTAGATGAACTCTGGAATTTTCCCGACAATTCCGTTGTCCTTTAAACCTTGCCTCAAAAGGACATTCTTCTTGCATCTTTGTGACTTGTCCTGTGCAAAAAAAAGAGCAAGATACTGAAGATGTAGGGCAGAATTTTCCATTTTTCGGAATAATCAGGTGGAGTGGTCAACTTGTTTCCTGCTGGTCGGTGGGGCAGGTTCTCATGCCCGAGTTTCTGCTTGAAATCTCATTAGTTATGCATCGGCGAGTTGCTAGCGCCATGTCTAAGCAGTGACCAAACACACATTCACTCTCTACAGGCCAGGTATGTGGTGTAACACAACCACGATGTCTACCAGGAGAAGCAAGCCCTGTGCACCATGCTTCAGCCACGGCTCCAGGCTGCCCGCAAGTGCCGAGATGTCCTCTTCCCAAGGGATGGCAGTAGGAGAGCAACCAACCTGACCTCATCAGCCTGGGAAGTGGTCACCAGGGAGGTATGTGTCCGTGGTACACAGAAAATGAGTATGCTGCGGTGCAGGAAGAGGATGAGTGACCTTGTCTGCTCCACCGGGGTAAGTCTACCTTCTACTCAATTTGGACTCTGTTATGACCTGTCCCCACCCCAGGCGAGATCCCCCAATCTGTTAACTTCCTGAATGGGACCCCAATTTTGTTATGCGCCCGGGTGAGGAGGAATGAGCTGGCTCCCCTTCTTTATTCAACCCTCTCAGTTGGTAGCAACAAGGTTAACTTAAAAGGGATCCCTTCCCCCCACCCCACCCCGTAGATACCTTTTTCCAGTCCATATGTATTTATTTTTTTGAAGGAGCCAATTTAACCAGGCTTTCTTGAGCCAAAGGAAAAGTAACTTTATTAGTTACTAACACCCGAGAAAAAACAATAATAACACAACACACATACACACAGGTTAGAAATGAGAAGTTAAGGGTCCAAGCAAAGGTTTAAAAAAACATACAAATTAGTCTTTGGCTTGTCCGTGAGGTGTAGATGGCGGTACATTGTGGCTGTTAAGTTGAGTGATTCTGGTAGAGTTGACTCTGGCAGTTTTGCAGTTTGTTTGGAGACACTTGGTTCTGCAGGATAGCTGAAGAGGCTGCAGTATTTCCTTTTTGATTGTGGCTTCTGCTGAGCCTTACCTCCAACAATAGAGAGAGAGAGAGAGAGAGAGACAGAGAGAGAGAGAGAGAGAGCGACTTTACCCGCAACTGCAGGGGTGATTAGTTGGTCTTCTTGTGCTATCACTCTCACAGCACACCAGCACACGCTGCACTGTTCTGCAGTTAGCTTTTTAACCTATTTTTCCTGTGCATTCCAGGAGAGGAAACAGCCATCTTGCATTTAAATCAGAATTATTTACACGTTCTGAGATATAAATCAACAGGAGATGGATTTTTGGGTGCTTTTGAGATGTGAGATTTGAGATGTTCAAATTAATCTTCTGTCTCCACAGCCACAGGAGATTAAAGTTCAGCCTTTTGCAGTTTTCCTATCTCCCTTCCAAGTGTTTCTGCTTGAAGAAGGACAAGACATCTTTTTCAGGTGTGACATTCCACATTCTATCAGGACAGGTCTGTCAGTATAATCCACATAGGGATTTTCCAGAAAGTGGTCACTTTGCATTATCAGCCATCTTTTGCACAGTGTCCTTGCTTGTATTTCTATAAAAACACACAAGTCTTCCTTAAAAAGTTCAATGTACCTGTAAGTAATTTGTGGCGGTAATCGGCTTTTTGTGACAACTCACACACTCATAAGGGCATCAGGCACTCTAAGGGTTACAGTCTACAGGGATCTCGCACCAGCAGAAGGGATATCTGCACTGAATGCCTCACACACACTTTAATATCACCGCCATCTTATGTATCATCCTGCACAAATAACATCTTCAGCCCTTAGTGTGGAGAGCACAGCACAAACAGCAAGTATACATGTTTCCCAACTTCTCTTCCACCCTTTCTCATCATATTCCATTCCATCTGTTTTCATGCAGGCAAAGCTAGCCCACAATAAGAGGGAAAGATCCCACCCCAAACCCAGGGGCTGACTCCCTTTGAGGGGGAAGCAGTCGAGTTGGCAGGGAGGACAGGGATCACTCCTGTGGTGAAGGCGAGATCGCCCCCGCCCCAGCAAACCAGCATGGATGACCCCTCCATTAGTTGGGCACATCATGACCTTCACAGTGATTTAAATGTATTGTTTGATTCAGCTTATTAAGGAACTAATTCTATCTTCTCTCCCAGGCACCAATAGGATCAGACCAAGCCAAACCTCCAGCCAGCCCCTCAACCCCAGCCCCCAGTGCATCTCGGATGATGATGCTGAGGACCTGTTGGATATAGATCTTTCACTGCATTCACCTGCACCCTCCACCAGTGCAGAGATGCATGCCTCATTGGGACCTAGATCTAGATTAGGCTCGGGTTCACTATTTGGAGGACACCTCATGGACACATCTCCCCAGCAGTCAGAGGCAGTGACAGCCCAAGGTATCTGGCGTTCATAGGCCAGCTGGAGAACAGGCCCCTGCTGAGTCCACATCAGAAGATGAGCCTCTGCACTCGGCACTTGCGCTCGTGCTGGAGATGCAAAGACAGGCAGGGAAACATCAGGCACAGTTATTAGATGTAGTCACCAGACCAGAACAAAGAATGGAGGAGTTCCTCCGCGCTGTCTCTGATGTTGTAGCTCTGACATGTGAGCATATTGAAGTCTCCATGGGAAGGGTGGCGGCTGCCTTGGTGACCCAGGTCCAGCGGTTTCTGAATTTACACTTGGACCAGCACACCATAACTCTAGTCTAGGTGTGATCCGTCAGTGGCTAACTGAGAGGTGGGGTGGGGCACCTCAACCTCTCTCCAGCTGCCCCTTCTCCTTAAGGAGTGAGGGAGGGCCAATCGGGCACCCAAGGGGAGGAGGAGCATCAGCCGGGAACCACAGGGCCATCCACTCAGGACACTCTAAGGATGTCCAGTCATTCCCAATCCCCTCTGCCTGTAACCCCATCAGCTCCAGCTGCTCAGGCCAAGGAGGGTGCACCTGCCCCACAGCAGGAGACCCAAAGCAGGCTGGGGTCTTCCAGACCCCAGGCCTTCAGAGGATGTCCGCTGAAGGCATTCAGGCAACAGGGCGTAGCAGTCAGCAGGCTGCCTCCACCTCCGCTGCGGATGTCAGGGCTGCATCTAAATGTAGCAGTAGAGTGCATAAAATTCAGACATTATGAATGTATATTGGTGGCACAGGTGCTCATTCACCCTATATATAATGCAACTTTATAGATACAATTTGATTTTATGGCCCAATATCTCAGGATGTGAACACTTCTTGCATATGATTTCATGTGCCATCTTATTTCAAGGGTAACCTAAGCTCCCATTCCTCAACTGTTTGCCTTTGTGTCTCTAAGATTCATGTTATTTTTTGCAAAGTCATGTTAGTCACTTGCCCCTTGTGTCCTCTATGGGAATCATGTCAAGCCAGAGCCTGAAAGTGCATGTAGATAGAGAAATGCTCTTTTAAGTCTTGCAACACACAATCGAATTATGTGTGCCCCCGTGTCTTGGTGGGGTGGTGGGGGGAGTGACATTTAATGTTGTGGTATCAGCATGAGCTGTGTTCCTCGTGGGTGTTAAAGCACATGTCCGGCTGCATTCTGTTCACTGCAATCAAGTCCAATTCTGCTTGCTAGTGGCACAGACTGTCCAAAGTACATTGACTCAGGGTGCACGCTGGTGTGCTGCCTCTCAAGTCACATGGGTGCCACATGCAGCAATGGGTGCTGACCTTTCCAATGCTGATCCCTTCGTTATCCTTGAGAGTTACTGGTCCCAGGCTGAATGAATCTTGCTTGAGATGTCACTGATTGATAAGCACTTCCTGATCACTTCCGTGCCTCTAAGGGACAGGGGAATTTAACACTTGTCTTCCTGTGTGGACCTTACTCCTGCTGGAACTGAGTGACAATCAGTTTGTCACGGGGACGTCTTCCATGTCATGCCACTGTGATGGCAACCTCACGTGGAGCGTCTCCATCCTGACCCTCTTCAGGTTCCAGCTCTTCCAAGTCCTCCTTGTCCGAGGAAATCTCTGCCTCCTCCATATCTCCCTCTGTCAAGTGGTCACCCCTTTGAAGTGTGAGGTTGTGAAGGGTACAGCAGACTACGATGAAGCAGAGAGGAGTGAAGAGCCCACCTGAATGGTCCAAACATCGGAAGAACCT
Organism: Cetorhinus maximus; assembly: GCF_964194155.1. NCBI lineage: Eukaryota > Metazoa > Chordata > Chondrichthyes > Lamniformes > Cetorhinidae > Cetorhinus > Cetorhinus maximus. The sequence continues at coordinate 17,345,737 of NC_135896.1, forward strand.
CTTCAGGATGCTAATGGTTTGCTCTATGATGGGCCTTGTCACAGAATGCACCGCACTGTATCTCTCCTCCGTAACACTTTGAGGACGACGCACAGGTGTCATAAGCCAAGTCTTCAGCCCTTATCATCCAGCAGCCAATCCTGTAAGCACCGTGGGCCCTCGAAGATTTGTGGCTCCTGGGAGTAACTCAGGGTGTAGGAGTCGTGAGATCTGCCAGGGTACCTGGCACAAACATGCATGATCTTCTTCTGATGATCACAGAGCAGCTGCACAGTGAGGGAGTGGAGCCTTTCCTGTTAATGAAGGTCAGTGGCAGTGAAGCTCTAGAGCGACATGTGCAACCAATGGCAGCCTGCACACGTGAGAAGCTGGAGATCACCGCAAATCCCAAAAACCTAGCAGCCTGACTGGCTTCATCCAGGCAACGGTGTGCCTTACTGTAAAGGGCATCCATAACTTTCCTTCTACATTAATGTGCGAAGGACTTAGAGATGCCACATAGGCCCCCAATGGATCCCTCGAATGATTTGCAAAATAAATTGAGTGTGGTAGTCACTTTTAAAGCCTCTGACAGTCCATGCAGCACCAGATCCTCCCCGGGAATGTGGCAAACATGAGCCACCAGCTCCCTTGACAAACGAAGGCATCTGCAGCACTGAACCTCACTCATCAGCAAATATGAGAGGCCTCTTCGGTATACTGTTGGTCACGCCAGTTGCCTCCATGAGGTGGGTATCACCTCCTTAGCCTCTGGGTCTTCCTGGGGCCCACCTGGACCATGCACCTCAGGCTGAGGCTCTTCTCTAAACCCTGCCAGATGGTGATGGGCCCTCCTTCTCCTCCTTATTTTGAATACAGCCATCAAATAGGCAGCATAGTCTGCAGCCTGCACTCCTTCTTCCTGTGGGCAGATAGATCAAACACATGAATACAGCTTACCCTGCAAGGATCAAGCTCCCACTCCAAGGCAGAAATCCAGTGTGGAGCTCTTGGGCTGTGCTCATTACATACGTGCCATTCCCAGATCCACTCTTGCAGCTGAGGCGCTACCTCAAGGATCATTGGTGCCTAATAATCCCCCAATAACTTGACAGCACATTCATAAATAGGGTTGGAGAGGGTTGAGTAACAGCCATGTGACCTCAGACTCATTCAAGGCTCTATCAGGCTGCCTCATTTCGATTTGAATGCACCCCTGCCTTGCACATTTTGAATATTTGAGATCCTTGCGCCCTGTCAATTCCACAAGGCAATGAGTAGGGTCTCATGGAGCATCTTGCGTATGGCATATGTCCTACTGCTGTATTCCCTGAATGGTGTGATCCCTCTTCCCTTCTCACAGTCCCCTATTGGTAAAAAGCTCAATCAGACCAACCCAAATGTGACCCCAAGCCCCAGCGTGTTATCATGTCAAAGCACACCATGAGGTCGGTTCGCAATTCATTCACTCTTCAATTCAGTCTTCCCTTGTGCACTGTCGTACTTTCCTCAGCTGAGTTTTGATCTCCATGTTCTCATTTGGAAAAAATGAGGATGCCCCTTGAATGGGCCCAGGACTCCAGCCGTCGACTCCACCCACATAGCCTCAGACCCCGCCCCAGGCAATTTTTTTCTAAAATTATTTTTTAACTGTATCAGTCCATCAGGCATGCAACATGGTGGTGCTGCACTTTTACTTCCAGACCAGGCTCCAACCACACCCAATCTTCCTGGAACCCTACGACGTGCAGGTAGACTTCCCTCGGGTCACCCTCTTGCCGCCCCCAGTAACCCTGGAGCCCATTGTCATGGTTGTGGACATTCCTACACTCCCCCTTGAACCTATCACTATAGATGTCCCTATGCCCCATGTGGACTTCACCCCTCTCCATCTTCAGGCTGTCTTCACCATGAAATTCCAAGACCTCCCCACCAACCCTGGTGAGATCTCTGATTACACCCCCCCCCCCAACCCTCCCAACCCCCATCTTAGGTGTTCACCATTTACAGGCTGCAGATATCTTCACTGACCATGACAACACCAGTAGCCCCGTACTGAGCCGCGCACCCCCAGGGTCCCCATGTGTGAGGCACTGACCACACCCTTCTGTGCACGATCCCCATTGCACAGATAGGCCTTCCCCCTCCCTGGATGGGGACCATTACGTGCGTGATATGCAGAACCCTGTAGCATGGTTTTCACAGCCCATGGCTGCCATTAATTTTTCATCCCATCATTGTGGCCCGCAGAGCCCCGGGACTGCCTTTAATCTCTCACACCAACCATATGACCTCAGTCTCAGGACTAAATGACTGACTGACACTTACCCCCCCGGTTCCTTCAAACCACCCCCTCCGCCAGTCATAAGTTTGTGCACCCTCTCCCTCTGGTACAATACTAACCCCCACCCACACCCACTCACGCCTCTGAGCCTACCCTTCCATGTCGGGCTCCAGTTCCCCCCATCCCAGTAATTCCATAATTCCTCTGCATGCCACCCTTCTCTCCTTTGTTTCTCATAACCCTACCCGCCCCCAGTCTTTCTTCTGCCTGCCATTCCCTCCCTCCCTTGGTCCTCTGAAACTCAAACCACCTCCCCATGTCATGACTCTGCCTATTCCACCCTCTCCCCGAGTCTGGTCTTGCATGGTAGGGTGCAGCCCTGCCAGCGCCCCACACCAGCCTCTCCGGGTATAGTGCAGCCCTTCCTGTGCCCACGCCAGGCTCTGCTGAGATAGTTAGTGCAGCCCTGCCAGCGCCCCACGGCAGGCTCTCCGGGTATAGTGCAGCCCTGCCTGTGCCCGCACCAGTCTCTGCTGAGATAGTTAGTGCAGCCCTGCTGGTGCCCCACACCAGGCTCTCCAGGTATAGTGCAGCCCTGTTAGCCCAACCCACCCCAGTCCCCCCTGAGAGAGCAGCATTGCCAGCAGCCGGGAGCCAGAGCAGAGGCGAGAGGTGGCAGCAGTGCCATCGCAGGTAGGCTTAAGATGTTGTACACAGCTCGAAGTTGCAAGTGAAGTGAAGGTGGGCAGACGCACACCACTTTTACCTGATCGTAAATCAGGCCAATCAAATTACCCGCTGACGTGACACTAAATTAGGAGGGAGAGTGTGATTCCGGTGATGTGTGATTTTAATGAGTATTCATGACAGGCTGATGCATGCAAATCGGTTCCCAACATGGATCAGCGGGAAAGTTGACCTGCTTTTAGCCTGCCATGAAAGTCCTGAGGGGGAAATTCCAACTTATTTTCCTGCCGGCAAATATCCGACTAGCCTCAGGTCCAATTTTGCGTTCCCACCTGCCACAATTCCCGCCGCTGGTGGGAGCAGAAACTTCCTCACATACTTGTTGAGAATCAGGGTATGAGGGTTAGAGACATTCAATGTTTTCATTTCTCTTGAGGAGGTAAAAGAAATTACTGTTACTTGAAACAAGGAATCATCAGAAAGGATTCAATCACAAAGTAATCCTACATTAGACCATAAGACCATAAGACATAGGAGCAGAAATTAGGCCATTCGGCCCATCGAGTCTGCTCCGCCATTCAATCATGGCTGATAAGTTTCTCAACCCCATTCTCCCGCCTTCTCCCCGTAACCTTTGATCCCCTTACCAATCAAGAACCTATCTATCTCGGTCTTAAATGCCCTCCATGACCTGGCCTCCACAGCCTTCTGTGGCAATGAATTCCATAGATTCACCACTCTCTGGCTAAAGAAGTTTCTCCTCATCTCTGTTCTAAAAGGTCTTCCCTTTATTCTGAGGCTGTACCCTCGGGTCCTAGTCTCTCCTACTAATGGAAACATCTTCCCCACGTCCACTCTATCCAGGCCTTTCAGTATTCTGTAAGTTTCAATCAGATCCCCCCTCATCCTTCTAAACTCCATCGAGTATAGACCCAGAGTCCTCAAACGTTCCTCATATGTTAAGCCTTTCATTCCTGGGATCATTCTCGTGAACCTCCTCTGGACCCTCTCCAGGGCCAGCACATCCTTCCTGAGATACGGGGCCCAAAATTGCTCACAATATTCTAAATATGGTCTGACCAGAGCCTTATAAAGCCTCAGCAGCACAACTCTGCTTGGACATGGACAGAACAGGGCTAAATGGAAGAATGTCCTTTCCTCATTTTGCGTTTTCTTATGTAAACGTTATAACGATCTTTCCGTCACCTTAAGGAAAATGGTTCCCGAATGTTGATGATATTTCTACATCCGAAGCATTGATTTGAGAAATTAAAGAAATGTTTTGACTTTTCAGATGCTGTTGAATCTGTGATAAAGCATTTTCTATTTTTATTTTACACTGTACACGTGTTCATATTGCCACCAGCAGAAGACAGCTCCTGTGGTTGGGTTAATTTCTGCCGTTTCCAGTTCAGTGCTCAGAGTTCAGGGCGGATTATAAATATAAAAAAATTGTAAAAGATATTCTCCTGAGAAAACACTTATGTATATAGCATAGACCCATATACACAGGTAATATTAAAATGAAGTTTGTCGCAAAAAGTTAATCACCTGAGAGGAACTTACAGTGAAATATTTGTCATTGCATGCTGACACAGATCATGATGCACTTCTAATTGTAATATACTTAAATCTATGTAATACTTAAGAGACTGAAAGCAAAGCTTTTGCCAGTTGGGACAATCTAGTAAAGATGAAATGATCCCAATTATTAAATCATTGACATTAAGCAAAATGATACAGGACTGATTAAAGCACATCGGGGATTAATTGATACCTTAGAAAATATCCTCCCATTGAAGAGTTTTCCATTTATTTGGATCTCGATTGATGTCAATTTTAATTTGATTTTTGGGCCCATTTCATTTATTGAAAAATAAAAGAAAAATACTTCTCTGAGAATTGAAATGACCGTGTAATTTGCAAATTGTTAAAATATTGATTGTTAGAACGTCAAATAATCATTTGAATAACAGAACTGTAATCATCCCACTGGAACAAGAGCAAGTGAGACACAGGACAGAAAGATTCAAGTTCATTACAAAACTTTAATCCTACTTTTATTAAATAACCTGCAGGTACACCGCTGGTAACATCATTCTACTGGCTGGTTAGGGAAATGATTTTTTTTTAGCTGTCATTGCTACAAGAAAAGATGTACAACATACTGATTTTGCTGCCTTCATCTCAAACTTGCATGCAGATCAGAATCCAAGAATGCATTGCAGTGAAAGGCATGGATGTTGGTATCTGCATGACCCACTACACACATTTGTGTCATTATAGAATCATAGGCCCAGAATTTCCTGGAATTCTTTTGTGTAACTACAGCATTAGAGCTGAATTGCATCAGGTTTTTTTCTGTTTTTATATTACCAGCCAACTTTCTCTCACACTCTACTTTCCCTATTTTTTTTGGTCATTAGTTTCTGATTCTTAAAATCTAACCAGTCTTCTGACCTCATACCAATCTTTGCAGATTTGTGCAAATAGATTTGTTTCTTTCAACAAAAGTGCTTCTTTCAATTTGATACGATCTTTAACTTCTCCATTTATCCACGGATAATGTAGGTTTCTCAAAGAGTCTTTCATTCTCACTGGAATAAATCTTTGCTGAGAATTATTAAGGATCCATTTAAAAGTCTGCCACTGCATTTCTATTGTCCTACCTTTTAACCTGGTTTCCCAGTTCACTTCAGCAAGCTCTGCCTTCATACTCTTATAATTACCTTTATTCAGGTTTAGACACTAGTCTTGGACCCACACTTCTCCCCTTCAAATTGAATGTGAAATTCTATCATGTTATGATGACCATTGAAGAGGCTCCTTTATCATGAGGTTATTGATTAATCTTGTCACATTGCTCGTTACCAGATCTAGAATAACCTGCTCCTTGATTGACTCTAAAATGTACTGCTGTAAGGAATTGTCCCAAGTACATTCTGTGAACTCATTTTCCAGGCTACCTTTGCCAATCTGATTTGTCCAATCTACATATAGATTAAAGTCACCCATGATGATTGTAGTACCTTTCTTGCACACCCCATTTATTCCTTCCTTTATCCTCTGTCCTACAGTGTAACTACTGTTACTATATATTATTCTCACAAGTGACCTTTTCCCTTTCCTGTTTCTTATCTCTACCCAAACTGATGTAAAGCTGAGCTAAGGTCATCTCTCACTACTGTACTAATGACAGACTTAATGTCAAGAACTACCCCACCACCTTTTCCTAGCTTCTTATCTTTTTGAAATGTTAAATACCCTTCAATATTCAGGTCCCAGCCTTGTCACCTTGCAACCATGTTCTGTAATGGCTATCATACCTATGCATTTCTAACTGTGCTAACAATTCATCCATTTCATTATGAATGCTGCGCATATTAAAATATGAAGCCGTTAACTCTGTCTTTTTTCCATTTTTACAATCTCTGGCATTACCTGCAAGTGCACTCTTACATTTGTATGTTCTGTCCCTTCCTGCCACACTCCGGTTATCATTACCCAAATCGCTACCCTGCTCTATCACCTCATTGTTTCCCTTTGAATTACCACATCTTCTCTTACATAATTCCTTCCGCCCACTATTTAGTTTAAAGCCTTTTCTACTGCCCTAATTATATGACTCACCAGAACACTAGTTCCAGGACAGTTCAAGTGAAACCTGTCCAAACGGTACAGTTCCCAATTCTCCCATTACTGGTGCCAGCGTCCCGTGAATTGAAACCCATTTCTCCCACACCGGTCTTTGAACCATGCAGTCATCTCTCTATTCATATTTTTCCCACATTAATTTGCTTGTAGCTCAGGTAATAATCCAGAGATTATTATCTTTGAGGTTCTGCTTTTTAATTTAGTCCCTACTTGCCTTAATAAGAACCTCTTTTCTAGTCCTATTGTTATGACTGTGTGAGGGGGAATGACCTGGCTCCACTTCTATTCAGCGCCCTCGGTTGGTCACTACAAAGATTTTAATTTTCCTTTTTTCCCATAAATACCTTTTCCAGTCGATAGGGAGAATTTTCTCCCCATCGGAGGGGTTGGTCGGGACCGGGCGTGTGCAGGCGGGCAACCAAGCGCCGCCCGCAATCGGCTGTGTGCCACCATTTTACATGGGCGGGCCAATTAAGGCCCACCTAGCGTGAGGTGCACCCGGAAGCGCTGAGCGCTCCCTGTGCAGGCGGGGAGAGTAGGCTGAGTTGGGGAATGTGCGCGAAAGAACACAGAAATCTCCCTGAGGCACAGAGCTGCCTCAAGGAGATTTGTTTGATTTGTAAACATTTTAATAAATAAAAAGAAATGTTTAAGTGGCACATGCGCTGGGACATGTCAATGAACTTTAATAAAAGCTTTCATTCAATTTATAAACACTTCATGAAATCTCATCCTGCCCGTGGATGAGGTTTGATGATAAATGCGAAGGCCGCCTGGGCTCTTCGCCTGCCCACCAACCTTAAGGTTGGACGGGCAGCTCAGTTAATCACTTTAATTAGTTTAATAGGCCTTTGACAGTTCGGTGGGTGCGCAGCCCACTCCGCTGTGCGCCCGCTGAACTGAGGATCAGAATGACCGCGCGGTGATGTCAGGGCACATGCCCGACGTCACCGCGCGTCAGTTTATGCGTCAACGAGCCGGGCCCGCCCCCCCCACTCGCCGACCCGAAGATTCTGGCTTATAGGTACTTATTTGTTTATAAGGAGCCAATCAAACCAGAATCTCTTCAGTCAAACAAAGAGTAAGTTTATTAATTACTAAACCTGAGAAAAAATAATAATGATGCGACGACACACACACACAGATATCAGAAGTAAGAAAGTTAGAGTCCAATAAAAAGTTTCAAGAATATATGATTAAGTCCTTTGCTTCGTCTTTGAGGTATAGATTGTTGAACGTTGCAGCCATTTGAAGTTAAGTAGTTTCCTTTAGAAGTCTGGAGTTGATTTGGTTCAGGTCTGCACTTTGTTGAAAACACTCTTTTACCTTCAGAAAGAAAGAGAGAGAGAGAGAGAGAGAAAGAGAGAGATATTTACTACTCTCTTCCATCAGTGTTTATAGGTGACTGTGATGTTTCTTTCTCCTTCTCCTCCTCCTGATTCTACTTGGTAGAACCAGTTCTTAAAACTCCTGTCTATATATTCCAAGAAAGGAATTTGATTAACATGTCTTGCAGTCACTGTTGAAGACCAAGTAATCCCATTTTTTGATCTTTTTACCTCCGAAACCTTTTACAGATTTCAAGATAGAAATCAACAGGAGTTGGGATTATTTCATCCTCCACAGGGGGTTTTGAATTTCTGATGAATATTTGACTGGTTAGCAGTCCCCATTGACTTGATAGAACTACAGCTTATCAAATTCCAGCACTTTGCATTTTAATGCCCCTTTCGAGAGAATCCCGGCCTGAAGTGGACCTTGACATCCTTCCAGGTGTGAAATTCCATGCAAAATGCCTGCAGTGCAATTCATATAGAAACTTTCCAGAGAAGTGATCAACTTACAGTATCAGACATCAGGTGACTCATGGCAGCCATTTTTTGATCAGTGTCTTTCTTGTATTTTTTGAAAAAACAGGTCTTCTTTAGCAGCTCAATGTGTCTGGTTAGCTGGTAAAGTTGTAGGTAGATCTCACTCAGTCACAGTTTCCTGTAGTTGTGAAACTATCTACATCACTGGTACCAATGTGGACCATGGGAACTGGATCCTCCCCCACCCACTGCAAGTTTCTCTCCAACCCAAGCAGATCTCCAAAACCCTGGCACCGGGGCAGGCAACACCTGGTCTTTTGCTCTCGGTTGCAGAGAACTGTGTCTATCCCTCTGACTGTACTATCCCCGACTACCACAATCTTCCGATTTACTCCTCCCATTTGAATGGCTTCCTGAACCATGGTGCCATGGTCAGATTGCTCAGCCACCCTGCAGACCCTGCTTTCATCCAGACAAGTTGTAAGAACCTTGAACCCTTTGGACAATGGCAAGTGTTAGGAAATAGAGATAGTTTAAGCAAATTATATGTGTATTTGGGTGTTAGGAATAAGGTATATCTTTAAGTTTAAGTTCAATTTATTTATTTTTTCTAGTAGTGGGGTAAAAAATGAAACCTGGGATCTTGTTTCATTTTTGATTGGAGACAGCAGGTCTAAAGCTTTGCTTGTATACCTGCATTTCTAATGAGTTTTATGACTGCTGAAGAGAAGTTAAAGCAAACACAAGAGTAGAAAAAACTGTGCTGTTGCCTTGCAACAGGGTCCAGAGAGGGGCACACACACATGCACACACACACACACAAACACAGACACACACGGAAAAACAGCAGTTTGAGTGCATTTGGAAGAAGGTGCCAGAACAGGAAGGACATGAAAAGGGACAGATTGAAAGTCCCAAGCTAAAGAAGATAGGTCCCAAGGCCGAGGAATGAGACAGAAACAGGAGAAAGTCCCAAGAAGACCTTCTAGTCAAAGGTCCTGGAAAAGGTCCTGTTAAGCGAAGTTAAGAGTAAGGGGCAGGGAAAGGCTTCAAGCTGCAGGAGGCAGAGTCAAAGTGATATAGGCTTTAGAAGCCATAAGGTGCAAAGAAACAACTGAAGGTCTGTAACACTTTGCTATGGGCATACAAAGCAGTGGTGTACTGCTGAAGGCTGAGTCAATGAGAGAGAGTATGTGGAAGAAAGCTTGAATGCATGTGGTGACCAGGGGAGAGGAACATCGGAAGGAGATTTCGAAACCCTGGAGGTGAACCGTTGCAGAAAGTGTCTGAGAGAAAGCATCGGTTTGGGAGAAAATTTCAAAGCGAGTTCTTGGAGAGTCAAGATTGGAAACCCTCATGTGAAAGAAGGGGTTCAGTGAGACTGGTTGGCTCATGGTGTGACAAATGTCTAGGGGGAGTTGATGAGAGATTTATAGTATCTGTTTGGGGTGGCATCTGTCACTTTGTTTCAGAGTGTGGGTGTGTCTGACCACAGGTCATCAATTGGTTTACATGGACTGTGTGCTTACTGTGAACATTAGAGTATAAGATAGTTTTTGTAACTTGTGCTAGCCTTACAAATCTGTATATACATGTAAAGGTATAATTGTGTGTGAAGGAGTAATGTAATATAGTTCATCTTTTCTTGTTAAATAAATACTTTATTCTTTTGTTAAAAGTTCATCATCTGACTTCTGTGACTATGTTCAGTAGCTACTCTCCACGTATCTAAGCAAAAAATAAAAGTTAGGATCTATCAAGCCGGGTTCCACCCTGGGACCTGGCTTGTCCAGAGGTAACATCAGCTGGGATCATAACACGGGCTGAGGCTCTTCCACTTCTACCGTCTCATTCGCCTTACCTGCCTCACTTGCAGTCACACCCTCCTGTCCCTGACCACTGACAAATCATATGACCCTATCCTAAGGGGTGTAACTGCCTTCTGGAACAAAGTGTCCAGGTAACTTTCACTTTCCCTGTGTCTGTGGCTCGGCCGCTAGCTCACTGCCTCTGAGCCAAAGCTCCATGAGCTGCAGAAACTTACCACAGACATATTAGCCCTGGATCACACTGACATCTAGCAGATCCCACATACTGCAGCCGCAACACCTCACCTGCCCTGCCATTTTTATTATGTGCGATTAATTCATTTCACTTAATAAAACATACTATGCCTATTAAGCCTTACGACTGCTAAGAAACCTTACTGCTGCTAATAAAATCTCACAATAACTGGTAATTTAGGAACATTTTGAAAGATAGAACAAGAAAAATGCTCACAAACTAGTCAGTTACTGTTTCTCTGTGACATTACACTTTGATTTTTCTCAGAACGCGGTCAGTCCACAAACTGGTTCAATGCTTTTAAACTCACCGGATCTGCCCCTTCTGGTGCCTGAAATGTGCAATTTTCCTTCTTTAACAGTACGCCGGCTTCCATGAACCTCTTTAGCACCTCCTCCAGGTTGGTCAAGTGTTCTGCCTTGGTTAACCCCGCGAGGAGGACATCATCTAGACATACAGTTACTGGTGGGAGTCTTTGCAAAGGGCTCTCCATTGTTCTCTGGAAGATAACACATGCTGATGAGACCCCGAAGGTGTACTGATAGAGACCCTTGTGTTGCTTGTAAGAGACTGAGGTTGTGGCAATGCCCTTTACCTGAATGGATTCTCCCGTGTATGTCCTTAATTTAGCGGTTGTCTGCTGAGGGTTTATTGGCTGTCTTCCTTCATTAAGATACGTAAAAATGTGCTCTCCTACCACCGTGCTCGGGGCACCCGGGTCCACTACCATTTTCAATGGCTTCTCATGAACTTGTAATGTTACAGTAATAGGTTCGATCTTCACAGCAGCCACGTTATAGAAGGAGTAAACATCAGGAGCAGCAGCTTCAGCCATCGTTGTACCCGTTACTTCTGTCAGGTTTGTTTGCTGTTTTGCAGACTGCTTCAACTTTTTCCGGCATTGCCTAACCACGTGATTCTTCTTGTGACAGTAATGACATTCAGCCTGTTTGAATTTACAGGTATCTGCTCCGTGGTCACCCCCACATCTATAGCAGCTTTGCCTTGAAGTCACTGCTCAAGTGTTTCTACTAGGCTTTTTAATGTTTCTCACAGTGGACACTGAGTTGCACTTCAATTCTGCAGCTCTGGCTTTAGCGCCAATTCGGCGGCAGGTTCCCATCCAACGTGAAATACGGCGCCATGTTCTATGTGATGCAAAGCCTGCGAGTCTCTCGCAGCACTTTCCATGGCGAGGGTGATTTCTAGGGCGCGCTTAAAGTCGATGTCGACCTCGGCAAGTAAAAGGCGCTGTATGGGGTCATCCTTACCTCCACAAACTAATCAGTCCCGCAGCGTATCATTTAAAGTGTCCCCAAAGTCGCAGTGCTCTGTCAACTGCTTGAGGTTTGCTACATAGGTTGCAATGGACTCCCCCAGGGCCCTAATTCTGGAATTAAATTAAAAACACTGCATTATTACAAATGGCTTTGGCTGGAAGTGTGTTTTCACCAGGTTCACTAATTCGTTATGAGACTTGGAATTGGGCTCAGGGCTGCCGGGTTGCGAATGAGGTTGTACGTTTTACTGCCATATACGCTCAAAAGCTTTCTGCTTTTCTTCCGCGGTAACCTCGTCTGCTAGAAAGTGAAATCTGAGGCGCTCTGTGTACTGGTTCTAGTCTTCCGTAGTCGTATCGTGTGGATCGAGTCTGCTGAAGAGTGGCATGAGTGGTGAGTAGTTTTTAAAAAAAAAAAAATTCGATGTGCTCACAGTAACAGGATGAAGCGCAGAGTCGGAGCTGATTTCACCCTCGTCGCCAATGGCGATGACTCGACGGAGCAGACAGGTTTCATCAAGAAACAGTTACCTTTCGGCAGGATTTTCCCCTCATCGGGCGGGCGTGGCGGACGGGGCCCCGGAGCGGGTATGGCACCCGATCGCGTTTTCACGCTGGCTAGCCAATTAATGGCTGGCCAGAGTGAACTGCGCGTGGAGAGTCTCAGTGTTGCCGGGGTGGGGGTGGGAGGAGCATGAGTACTGAAAGCACCCTGAAGGCACAGAGTTCCCTCAAGGAGCTGAAGATTTTTAAAATGATAAAAGAAAAATCGACAATTAATATAAACATGTCCCCACATGTGACTCAGTCACATGAAGAGGGACATGTTAAAGCTGAGTTTAAAAATTTTTTATCGGTTTTTTAAAATTCATTGTTGGAAACCTCATCCCACTCATGGATGAGGTTATCTTAAAATGCAAGGGCCGCCTGGCCTATTCGCCCGTCCACCAACCGTAAGGTTGGACAGGCAGCAAAAAGTTCTGCTTAATTAGCTGCTTAAGGGGCCTTAATAGGCCTCTTAATTTTCAGTGAGCGCGCTGCCGACTGAAATATCGCGCGAGTACGCCCAATGTCATCACGCGCTATTACACTCTCAGGCGTGTCGGGCACATGCCCAGACACTGAGCTGAAAATCCTGGCTTTCATTACAGAGAGGTTTCCAGGTGCTTTCGTGCTCGACCAGGACTCTCGCCAGGAAGTTGCGTCCCCCCAGATTGCCCGCGATAAAAGCTTACTGGCTGGAGCCCCTGAAGTACATCACATGACCCCTAATTGACAGAAGGGAGGGTCTATACCCCCAGTTACCCCAGCCGCTCTCCATGCTGCTTTTAAATGCACTGGGTCTGCCGCTCTCCGCGGTGCTTTTACACTCTTTACTGTATATCCTCTGTACTGGAGTGAAACACTAAATTATGCTCTTGAGCCTTCGAAGTGAGATTTGAACCCAGAACGTTCTGACTCTGAGGCAAGAGTCCTGCAACTGAGGAAAAGCTGACACCATCATTGTGCAATGAAACCTGACCCCTGAAATTCAGGAAATTCTGTCTTCAGAATCGAGGAGGTGGTATAAATGACCTGACCGGAAAATCCAAATTGATGGTGGTTTGCTTAAAATTGTCTTCGCTAAGCCTAATCTGGAGTGAAAACCCTGACAACAGGCTGCTCTGAGCTAACACTGTAATATGTAATGCTGTCACTCTTTGATAGTTACTAAAATGAAGTAGTGTATTAATCCCTCCTTTAAAGACCATGCTGTTTAGACATCATTCTAAATCTCAATCATCATGTAGTTATGGAAGGGAAGAGTAAAGCCCATTGAGAAACCTTACTTTGTCTACTAGTGCAGCACTGGAATATATGAGTTTAGGTCCTGGTCTCCGCAATATTTAAACAAACCCATTAGATATGTTTTGCCACTTAGCTCTATTACTGGGCAAAGCAGTACAGCAAATGAATGTTTCTTGAGCAGAAAAAATAAAAACTTATGTCCTAGTGCTACAACCCTCCACCCCTAACACACATACACACACAGTAAATCAATAGTCTTGATAGTATTTATTGGTAAGTGTGTAGCCTAGATCATCCAACTGTGCTGAATGAAGGAGAAAGCTTACCAGAGTGAGTAGACCGCAATGGGGAGGTAAAGATTACAGATGTAGGGATTATTGTCTAAGAAAAGTAATTCAGTTAGCAAAATACACAGAGATCTTTGGCGAGTCTTGGCATATGTTTTAAAAGTATTCTATTCATTTTTGATCATTTTGAAATAAAGTCTAGGTTGGTTGACAAAGGGAAAGAGGGAATCTTTAATCTGTGTGAGAGAATTAATTCAACAGTGTCTGGTTAGTTAATTACTTTATCCAAGATGCATGCAAAAAGTAAAATATCAACAAGAGAATACAGTTGATGCTGGCAAGGGAGGGGTTGAGTTGGCCTTTCATCAATGGTTTTTGGCTTTTTCTGAAGGGCAAGTGTCTAGAGATGTGGAATGGTTCCTTTTAAGTGTACTGTACTTTGGAGCTTTCTAACCTAAATATGCCCCAAGCAAGGCTTTTATCCAGACTTTCAGCCATGAGACAGTCACTGAAATATTCATACAAACTTAAGTGTGCAATGGATGTTTTCCCTCCTTTCGTCCACCACAATGGATTTCACATCAAGGTCAGTAAGGAAAGTAATGCAGAACTTTAAAAGTTCTAGTCCCAAAGGAGCCAGACAAAGTAAGTGAAGTCTGTTTTTTTTTTTAGCTTGTCTGAGGATTGTACCGGCATATACAGAGAAAAATGTATTTGTTAATACATTAAGGCTCAGATTTTCATCCCCGGGTCGGGTGTGCAGTCGGGAGATTTCCCGGCTCGGCAAAGTTGACCTTTAAAAATGTCCGCCCACAGGCCAGATTTTTACTCGGTGTGGGGGTAGTGGTGGTGGTGGTAGGGTGTACTGAAGTAGAAGTCGGGATGGGCAATCCCGGAATGAGTGTGTAGGCTGCCTGATGCAGAGGCGGGCTGGGTGGAAGGCCTGCCTCTGAGCTCCGGCACTGTGTTTAAATAAATAGAAGGAAAATAATAAAACAGAAAACAGCCCTCTAACCCTCACCCCTCATCTTCCCTCACCCCCTCAAACATTCCCTATGCTCTATTCATGCCAACCTATGCCAACCCATGCCCCCCACTACCTCTCTTTTCCCTTTCTCCCACCATGCCAACTCACCTAGTATCCCTGGGCATTTCCTTGACAGTTTTGACAGTTCCTTGACAGTTCTTTGCACTGGACAGTTCCAATGAGTTTGTGTGTAAAAAGTGCATAACTGTGTTTAATTTTAACAATGCCAAAGGGTGTCTTACCTCCCCCAAAGGGTGCCTTACCTCTCCCAAAGGTGCCCCATGACTCTATCCAAAGGGGTAGCTTACCTATCCAATTAATCCATCAAGGTCAGACTTCCTCTTATCTGTACTAATCTGCACACTCTGGGTTTCACACTTCTGACCTTCCACAATCCCACTTCAGTGGAGTTAGCTGGTGATTTAAAGTGGCCAGCTGCCTCGGAGACTCATGCATGCATGAACCGCAGCTCGACTCCATTCCGGGAAACAAATGGGTCAGGTGCAGGGTTTAGAATTTTGGGCAATTTCTGGGATTTTCACCACAATGCAGAGGCTCTCTATCATAGTGAAAATCTGGGCCTAAATCTTTTAGGTAATATACTTTAAACTAAAAATATCTCTAATGGAGAAGGTGTTAGAGATGAACATTTTCCATGTATTTTTAATAGCTTGTGATTTTCTTGCTAGCTGCCAAAGAATTGCTATTGAGCATCTAGCAGAATCTTTTTCACAATGTTCAAGAATTCACTCTCTAGATGGTAAACGTAGTACTCAAAAAGAACACAAAGGCATCTCAGGATCTCAACTAATCTACTCAGCAAATTGCAAGGTCATTTTCCTTTCAATAGGACAGTTTTCAAGAGGTTTAACAGCTTATAGTTTGACATGCACATTGGTTTGGCTTGAGGCATAAGTAATAGAAGAAGTTGACATGAATGAGGGGCATTAGGTTCTAATTAACCTAGGTTTAAAAAATACCATGGCCCCATTAGATAATCTTTTGGTCAGGTTCAGTTCTTGGAACAGTCAGTCTATCCTGGAAACCTCCAGGTCAGAACATTCAAACCATAATAGCCTCAATAGCCTTTAAATTATGTCACATGATGTTAGGGCATGAATGCTTCATCCTTTTGTACGATCTTCCTTCACGTACTATTTTAATGGAGGTCTTAACCCATTTCTGTGAAATCAGTCGCAAACTGGACCAAGGAACTTCAGGCAAACGCATCAAGCATTCATATGCTACCACATTGCATTGTCATAAGGCCTCTCTGTTGAGGTGTAAATTTTATCAACCACTGTTTCAATGTTTTATTCATTAGTGTTCTTATTAGATCTGGGATAAAATGAATAACTGTTATACCCCACATTATGTGCAAAAATACATTATAGCTAGAATTCTATGCCCCCGCTACCTGTCTCCCTCCCCCTTGTATTGAGCTGGGAGATGAGGGGAGCATAAAATCAGGTGGGAAGCAGGTGGTGGGGGAGGCAGCAGGATTGGCTGGTGCTGCACTCATTATGTTCCTGCCACCACTGGCATTTTACCAGCAGCAGGGAGGGTAGAACGTGGCCCACCTACCTTTAGGCCAGTTGAGACCTATAAATGATCAATTTGCCATCTGGAGAGGCTGCCTAGTTAAACCTGGTGGATCCCTCCTGATTGGGCATCCCATAGCCCACAGAAGGACCCCTCAGTGGCAAGCGGCGCCCCCACTGGAAGACTCCACCCCTTGGGATCCAAACTCCCTCCTGGCTGGGGCCTGCCTGATTGGTCCCAGTGAGCCCTGACGCCACTCACCTGTATTTCGGGCCTTCTCCATTGACGCTGATCCAGGGCCTGCTTCAGTCCCAGCAGTGGCCACTGCTCCCAGTGGTGCTGTGGGAACTGAAGACTGAATTGCCCAGCAGCTCTTGGGAGGTGGGACATCTTGCCTCAGTGGGGTGGAAGCCATGAGTGCAGGCAAAAAATTACCTGAGGAACATAAAATCTGGTTGTGCGTTGCAAGGCCAGTGGAGCCTGGCTGCCCTGGACATGCCAGCTGGTGGGTGGGACCACTGCCACCATGTAAAATCCTGACCCATGAATCAGTGTTTTGATTAACCCCATTTTTGGACCCAGGAAGGCGATAGATGCGGAATGCACTTGTTGGATGTCCCTCTGTACAGTATTTCAGTAGCGCAATTCACCCGCTTTAAAATAAACAGCTGAACATTAGTGTTAAAATAGGAGACAGACATCAACTCTCTAAACATTCATCTGCTAATAACAGCAACAGTTGGTTCTAGGCTCAAATCATTTGACCAAGGGCAGGATTTTCTGGCTGGTCGGGGGAGGGAGGAGCAGAGCGGGAGCAGGCATGTACCTGATCACCGCCCGTGATTGGGTCCGCGCCGCCATTTTACGCGGGCGGGCCAATTAATGCCCGCCCAGCTTGAATCACGGCTCCTGAGGACAGCGGGAGCGGGCAGGCGGCAACGGGACTGCAATGACAGGCCAGGCAGGAGGGTAGGGCATGGGGGAACTGTGCCCCTTATTTTTTGGATGATTGCCTTGCTGCTCTCCAGGAGGAGGTGGCAGCACGGCGGGAGGTCTACGTGCCAAGGATGAGAGGAGGAGGCCCCCCCACATGATGAAACGTGCCTGGGAGGAGGTGGCGGAGGTGGTGAGCTCCCACGACATGGTGCGGTGCACCTGGGACCAGTGTCGCAAGCGCTTCAATAACCTCTTGTGCTCAGGAAGGATGAGTACCATGTTGGCATTGGTCACTTAACCCAGCAGGTAGGCTTTCCCCCCCCATCGCCACACCCCCTCACCCACCCCCCCCCCGCCCACCCCGGCCAAGTCTGAGTGTAGTGACTGTATTGAATCATTGACGGCATGTGTCCTTCACTGGGTGGGCCAGCAGGTATTGCCCATGCCGAGGTCACCCCGAGAGGGTGGTGAAGAGATGGGTTCTGCACCCGCAGCATGTGGTACACTGAGACCCACATTACTGTTTTGGGGGCAACATGGAGGAGCTGCACCTAGGCGCAGTGCTGGAACTCCAGGGCATGTCAAAGTCAGGGTGATGACATGCTGGGAGGGGTGCTTCAAGGTGGCATTGGCACCGATCGATCTGCTGCCCTCTGCGCTCCACGTGCTTGTGCCTCCTTGCTATGGAAGGTTAGACCGTGTGGTGCCTAAAGTGACATAGGCAGCATTTGGCCAAGGGGCGGGGGGAGGGGGGATGGGGAACAGGCCTAGCATCTTTGTGTGAGTGTTCGGCAGCAGTGGGGTGAGGAGACACTGGAGACCTGCAATGTCCCACTCTGGTTGGGGTGGGCCGTCCGCGAAGAGAGTCCAGGTACAAGTAACACAAATCAATGCTCTTCTCTCCTTTTCAGAAGAATGCACATAATGCCGCCGAGCGGGTGAGGACTGGCGGCGGGCCAGCACAGTTGGTGATTCTAAGCCGCTTCAAGCAGGAGGCCCTAGATCTGGGGAGGCGCCATGCGCCCAGGTGCACTGGTGTCGGGGTGCCACGGGCAGGTATGTATGCCCAGCAGTGAGGTCTCCAGCCATGACACTGCTGAATGTTCAGTGATTGAAGTTTGCAACAAACCTTAACCATTGCCTATGGAAGGATGATCCGGGGGACAGGGATACACATTGACATTGTCTCCACGTTAACTGATCCAATGTCCTTGTTCTTCCTTTCAGCATCAGTGGAGCAGGGCTGGGAGGAGGAGCAGCAGAGGCCCCCTCTCACACCTGAGGGGCCTGAAGTCTCACCAGCGTCACACCATCTCTGCCAGGCAGGTACCAGTGCAAATACTAGCACCTCGGTGGGAATTAGAACATCGGCTAGTGTCCCGGGGCACAGCGGTGAGGGCACTTCACAGTCGCTGGAGGAGCTGGCAGAGACAGAGAGTGCCCATGGTGCCAGCAGTCAGAGGTCTGCAGGGGACCAGGTACATGCCTAATGGGTGCCTGATGATGTGTCTCTGGAGTCGTCCGTGACGCAGCAGGTGCAGGAAATGCAGCCGGGTGTGCGGGAGCATCTGGTGGAGATACATGAGGCTATGCTTGGCTTGGTGTCTGTGGTGGAGGAGTCTACGCGGACGATCGCCGAAGCAATGAGCCTCATGGCTGAGCGTCATGCATCCTCCATGGAGAGAGTGGCGACTCTCGTGGAGAGGCTCCTCCAGGAGATCCATCAGGGCTTCCTGGGGATGCACTCAGACCAGCAAGCCCTCACATCGGCATTGACCTCAGCTGGTCAGTGCCAGTGTGGGAGATGGTCTGGGCACCAAGTTTCCCAGCTCGGTGCCCATCCATCCACGGTGAGCAGGGAGGTCCGAAGCAACCTCACGTCGGCGCAGCAGCTGCCTGTCATCTCTGCGGGCTCCTCTCAGGGAGCTCCGGATGAGGGGGCAGCTCCTCCGCCCCTCTCCCAGTGACTGTTGTATCCGAAGAGGCTGCAGCGAATGGGGAGATGCCAGCTGAGGAACTGGCAGCTCCCTCCCAGGCTGGGCCAACACGGGCTCCACAGGCCAGAGGACGACCGCCAAGGTCATCGAGGCCAACAGGACAGCAGAGTCAGCAGGCTGGCTCACAAGCCACTCCCAGCGAGGGGGCAGCACCAAGATGTAGCACCTGCAAATATAAACATAAGGCACCTTAGGCACACCACGGGTTTATCACTGGTGCTTTTGTGTTGGCCTGCAATGAGGTCTTCATGAATTGGTGTGATTTTTATCATCTTTATCATTTTGTTTCATTAAGTTCCTTTGGTTATAATATTAAATTCAGACATGTCACCATGGCTGAGGGAGCCTCTTTACTTCTGCAGGTGGATGGTTTCCAATAATGAAATGATTGTTTTGTGGGACATTCAGTTTTATTAACAAGGCCCTTAGTTAATGTTCCTAACCAGGCAGATTTTGCACTTAGGTGTCGAGTATCGAGCCTACAGCCCAGGCTTGTCCTGGAGGTCCATATGTGTTGTGCTAGCTGAAGGTTCATTGGATTAAAGCCTCCCGGGTGTCCCTGCCTCCCTGGAGTATGCCCGGGTCAGCGTCTACCCCCTCAGCATTTCCCTGTGTGTGCTCATCCTCAGACTCACTGCTGGACTCATCGTGTGCAGCCACAGACACTGCGTCAACATCTTCATCATACACTGCGTCCCCCCTTTCCAGCGCAAGATTGTGGAGAGCGCAGCATGGAACCACTATCAGCGACACACAATCTGGGGGGTACTGGAGTGCGCCTCCCGAGCGGTCCAGGCATCGGAAGTGCATCTTGAGAAGACCAATGGCTCTCTCCACCACAGCCCTTGTGAAGGAATGGCTCCTATTGTAGCGCTGCTCAGCTTCTGTTCTTGGATGGAGGAGAGGTGTCATGAACCACCTTCTGAGGGGATAGCCCTTGTCACCCAGCAGCCATCCTTCCAGTCGAGCTGGAGCACTGAAAAGCCCCGGCACCTGGGAGTGTCTGAGGATGTAGGCATTGTGGGAGCTGCCTGGGTACCTTGCACAGACTTGTAGAATCAGTATCCTGTGATCACACACTATCTGCGCGTTCATGGAGTGGAAGCCCTTCCTGTTGACGAAGGCACCGGGCTCACCTGCTGGCGCCTTGATGGCCACATGTGTACAGTCTATTGCACCCTGGACACGGGGGAAGCCAGCAATGGCCGCGAAGCCTCTGGCTCACGGTGTCTGTCTTGCCTGGTCCCAACGGTAGTGGATGAAGGTCAATGCACGTCTGAACAGAGCGTCTGTAACCTGCTTGACACAAGTGTGGACAGCTGATTGGGAGACACCGCAAAGATTACCCACCGAGCCCTGGAAGGAGCCAGGGGCATAGAAGTTAAGGGCAGCTGTGACCTTTAGAGTTACTGGCATGGAGTGTCCACCCACACAGTTTGCGGAGATCTCAGGCCCAATCATCTGACAGGTATAATTGACTGTCTCCCTTAAGAGACGGAGCCTCCTTCGGCACTGTACCTCAAACATATTGAGGTAGCTGCTTTGCTGCCTGTAAACCCTGGCAGCAGGATAGTGGCGTCTTCTGGGGCCCCTTCCACCTTGGACAACCTCTTGGCCCTACATCCCTTGTGCCTGCGCCTGACCTCCCAAAGGTGGTTCCCCTGGAGGCTGAATGTGCACTCCTGGCCTCCTCCCCTTTCTAGCCCACCCTTCCTCCTCAGAGGAGCTGCCTTCAGTGGAGAGTTCAGCTCCCATTCCCAGGCAAAGGGAAGGCTTCCTGAAACCAAAAAAGAATCCTCACTGCAGAATGCTGATCTGAAGGTTGTGAGTCCAGTCCAAGCAGCTGGTATACGTTTTGAAGTATTGCAGATCACACAGGCAAGTATCAATAACTTTGAAAAATCAATATTTGACAGAGCACACTCGCGACCCCACTGAGCCCTCTTATCCTGCCCGTGGATGAGGTTTATACAAATGTGCCCTACCAGCCTGCCCGTGCACCGACCCGAAGATTGCACGGGTGCCGAAAAATTGCAGTCAACTGGCACCTCGAGGGCCTTAAGTGGCCTGTTAATTAATGGTGGGCACACATCGGATATCATCGCACACACGCCCAACAAAATATCACGATGGCGCACGGTGATGTCGGGGCACTCGCTTGACGTCACCACACGTCATTTTACGCGTCAGCGTGCGGGTCCCGCCCCTGCACGCCAACAGGAAAACTCTGCCCCAAGCTGTTGCCAGTACCCTTCTACTGAACTGCTCACACCAATTCATTACTATCATTTCATCTACACAGCTAAGGCTCATTTCAGTCTTAGCCAGTCAACCACCACGACACACCAAGGAGTAATCCATTGGATGTGAATTGCTTTGGGATATTCTGAGAAACACGACAACGTACTTTACAAATCTAAACTCCTCCAATAGATTTCCGGTAGCTCAGGGGTGGGGGGAGACATTCATTCCTCGACAAAGTTGTCTGGCCTTTGCCGCATCGGTGTCTCCTGAGCCTCGGTGTGTGCAAACTGGCTTCTCCACATCTTTCCTACTTGGCAACAGTGACTACACTTCAAAAAATACTTCATGGGTTGTAAAGTGTTTTGGGAGATCATGGCCAGAATTTTTGGCTCGGCGAACCAAGGCAGGGCCCACTCGCCGAGGTGTAAATTGATGCAGGGTAACATTGGCGGGGGGCAGGCGAAGAGCCCAGGCGGCCTTCGCATTTTTTATGGAACCTCATCCACGGGCGGGATGAGGTTTCACAAAGTGTTGATAAATTGAATAAAAAGTTTTATAAAAATTCATTGACATGTCCCAGCTCGTGTGACACTGTCACATGAGGGGGCGTCTTAATTTTTTTTTCTTTTCTTTATTTAGATTTTTAAAACTTAAACTAATCTCCCTGAGGCCCTGACTCAGGGAACCACCCCCCCGCCCCCACCCCCCACAACCACAGACCCCTCCCCCCCCCCCCCCTCCCACCCACCGCCTGCACAAGGACCGCACAGCGTTTCCGGGCACACGTCACGCTGAACGGGCCTTAATTGGCCCACCCACGTAAAATGGCGGCGCGGACCCGATCGGGGGCGCTGATTGGGTTCGCGCCCGTTCCCGCCCACCCCTGCATACGCCCCCTGAAAATTCTCCCCCATGAGTTCACGAAAGGCCCGATATAAAAGCCTTCATTTCTATCTTTCTTCTGATGTTCCGTTTTCCTGAAGCTGGTGGCAACTTGAAAAGAAACTTCTTGACCCTAATGAATTCCAGCAAGTTTACACACAGATCATGGCCGGTTGCGTGAGATCTGTGGGTTGGGAACTTGGATCCTGGTGCAATATAAAAAGCACTTTGAAATACATACAGAAATTAGGAAGATCTATGTATATGTATAAAAAAAACATTTATTAATTACTCCCCATATTACATTGCGGAATATATTTCCATCAATTCTTTGTTGCCCAGCCAAGGTAAACATGTGTACTTATTCTTCTAGGAAACCAGGTAAACCTTTTCTAAGACTTGACTTGTGCTTGGTAACATGCCCTGAGAAATTGTGTAAGAGTGTTGGAGGCGGACTTACACTTAATCTCAATTCATGCTGACAACTCAAAACAAGAACACGAAGCTAGCAGTGTGAGGAAATCAGGGGTGTGAGTCAGTGATCTACAATCTGGTGGCACCAGGCATTCCTATGACATCCCACTGTCTCAGCTCAGCGCACAAGTCTCTACAGCTCAAACATGTAACACATCAGAGTGGAATTAACTGCCATCTCCACTACGCCAAGTAATTCTAATTGGGTAGCCTGCATGGCCCATAAAGGGGAACCCAAGGCTCCCAGGATCCCTGATGCTCACACTGAGAAACAACTTTCACAGCAACTGGAGCAGTATCTCTACATTGATTCTGAGTTATGTGGATGACATTGGTATCAAATATAGTCTGATCTGTTACTGCCCAATGTTACTAAATGGTGCCCTTGTAATTGAGATCAGTGGAATTGGCAAATGGTTAGCACCATTTGTTTGATAGCTGTCTGTGATGAGTGGTGTAATTGGTGGGGCCTGAATTTAAAAGTTCAATAAAATGAAGTAGTTTTATCTTTCACACTGTTTTGAATACCAATGTGTCTTCCGATTTTTTTTAGACATCCATATGAACATATCAACATAAAAACTGACATATAAAAACCAGAAATTTTTGAAAGAAATAAAGGCTTGTACTTAGTTAGCAACATATCACATCCCCCAGAAACATCTTAAGGTTCATTGCTGACTGACAATGAATTTGAACGTACAGTGCCTATAGGTAAGCAAACACTACAGTCAATTTATGCACAACAAGAGCTCACAATTAGCATTGAAAGGGATGGCCAACTTATAGGATACCACGGTTCACTTGCCCTTCAAATGGACCCCTGGAACTTTGGTCACTATCTGAACCACCATAATAGACCTCAGATTAATACCCCATGCCAAGGGCTCTCTCAGTTAGATAATGCACTCAAGTTCTGGAGTGTGGTTTGAACCTACAAACACTTAACTTGAAGTGAGAGTCCTGCCAACTGTGCAGTTGATTACAGATGTGAAGGAACCTGTCAGGCCAATCAGATATCGCAGCAGGTCATAAAGATAATTTTTCAATAAAAACTGAAAATGCTGGAAACACTCAACAAGTCAGGCAGCATCTGCGGAGAAAGAAACCTGAAGGCCATGTTACCTAGGCTGGTTTTTCCTGTCAACAATTGCAGTATCTGGTTCTAGATGCAGTGCATATATATGTAAATATTAATGGTAGAAAGGGACATATGCCAGATGCCAGACTTATTAATTTTTATGACCACAACGGGTGGTATTAATTTCTGATTTGTTTCCCATTTTATCCTTTTTGTGCAGGTACTTATTGCCATTTCCATTTTCAAATCATCATCTGTCGAAAGCATGTTCTCAGGGATAAAAGACATTGAGTCAGAACCCAAGGGCATCCAATGGCTACCTACAATCTGACAGACCACTCTCGGTGCTCAGAACCACTTAGTCTCACTATCCCATAAGGAATGATCCTCTTCTCAATGTTTAAAGTCCACAATACCGTTCTGCTCCCACTCCACTCACAGCCCACTCCACTCACAGCCCACTCCTTTTGCTTCCGACGCTCAGGACTGCCCTCCCAACATTACCAACCTATGCCACCTCCCCCCACCGCCACCTCCTTTCCAACCCCCACTAATATACTTTTTTAGTCTCCCAGACCTCAGGGATACCCTCCCAAAAATATCTAAAACACAGGCCCCGATTGCCCGATGCTGCTGCATCCAGTATCTGGAACCTACTTGCAACCTGAACCACCCTCCTTACCGTCTTCCTTTGTATTCTGGGTTTCTGATTGCACATTTAACAATTAGCAATCAGTGATTTAACCATTCAGCACAAGCATGCACCTAGCTGGAAAGTAAATTTAGATTATTAGGTGCTTATTGGTTCTTGACTATTGATAATGATAAGCTTCTCCTCACTTTATTTTGGCTCTAAAGGCAACAGTGTTCTCTTTTGAGAAGGGCAGAGACACATCTTTTTGGTTGGTAGGGTTTTATTTTGTATAATGCCTGGCGGGGACCAAGATGTGAATGATGGTTTCAGCAACAGTGGGGCTAAAGTGGGGTTGAGACAGGCAGTCTCCCACATTCTGCATGGTGTGAAACCCACCAGTTTATGAATCAGTAGGTCACATACATTGTGATCCATTGAGTCCGAATAGATTTCCAGGGTGTTTATAATAACAGCTGAACAGGACAAATTGAGTGCTCCCAAGATTGAGATACAAGAAATTCTGGCTCCTTCATGACTTGATGACACACAGCCACCTCTGTGGGATTTGGGGGCATTTTTCTCCATCACGTTTCCAATGTGTCACTTCAATGTCACACCGTGTAACTCATGCTAACTTTCTCTCATACTTTCACTTGATTGGCTGGAATTATGTCATTATAAAGCAGTGACGAATCAGGTGTAGAACATAACCAATCACCACACAACAAGTAGTAAACTATTAATTAGCAATTTCAAAAACTTCCAAAAAATCTCAGTGGGTTAAAGCTATTAGTTATGGGAAGCCCAAGCGGAGCCAATGAAATCGCTTCAAATAACTGATGAAAATCCTTTCATTGGCTGCTCCACTAATTTGAGCATTTTCTACTGGAAATAAAATCTTCAAGAAAATCGGAAAAAGAGACAACAAAATTTATAAGCAAATAATTAAGCTTAACCTGTAATCTGCATCTTCTGTGCTTAAACCAGTGACAGGGCTTCTTTCCTTCTGAGTCCCGTGTCAATGTCAGAAGCCGGAATGTGGCATTCATTCGAACTGTTTGTGACTGACAGAGAGACTGGCCATCAGCAAAACATCACCCGGACTTGCTGATTGTAAGCCCCATCTCCCCTACACTCCAGTATTAATGGAAAAATAACCAAGATGTAAACATTCATCTTGACCTATTTTTAGAATGGTACAAGTGAAATGGAATTATTTTTATATAAAATGTCAAAAACCATAAAAGCCTGAATTATTTCTCCGAGCTAATGGTTAATGTAGACTGCAATGATCTGACCTGACCTCTCCTCCATGAACACATGGCTCACAACGTAACCCCTGAGCACATTTGTCCAGATGTGTTGCCAGATGCAGCCACTCCCAATGTCTTCCAAGGCCCCAGATGGTAATCTCATTGAGATTTGCCTGACCCCCACTGTTCCACACATTATCCCCCATGATTATTCATGAGTCCCATATTCACATCTATACCTCTTCCACTCTCGCACTCCAAACCTAACCCCCTTGATGCCTTCTGCTCTTATTAAGAACCAAAGAACCCTAAAAATGTTGCGGCACAGAAAGATGCCATTCAGCCCAAAATGTCTGTGCCGGCCAAAAAATAAAAAATAAAAAACTAGCTACCCATTCTAATCCCACCTTCCAGCACTTCAGGTGCATATCCAGGTACCTTCTAAATGAGGTGAGGGTTTCTGCTTCCACCACCAAACCAGGCAGCAAATTCCAAACACCCACCACCCTCTGGGTGAAGAAGTTTTTCCTCATGTCCCCTCTAACCCTTCTACCGATCACCTTAAATCTGTGCCCCCAGTAATTGAACTCTCCACTAGGGGAAACAGGGCACCCCTGTCTACTCTATCTAGGCCCCTCATGACCTTGTACATCTCGATCAGGTCACCCCTCAGCCTCCTCTCTCCTGCTGCATGCCCTCATTCAATCCTCCGCAACAATACTCCGACTGCCAGTCCCCTACCGCCCCCTCTGTGGTGTATCCCATCTTCCACTTTTCCAGGATTTGTTTTAACAGATAAACATCATTTTAACAAATCATAGGCATGTGAGTTGGTTCAAACCAAGTCAGTTGAATACGTTGTTACATGGCAGCTGTCATTAAGCCCCCTCATGCAGTACATACTAGCCGATTTTTAAAGCACCTTGAGTTGCCGCAGTAAAACAGTTCAGCTTCCCTTTGTAGAAATCATTAATTATGATATTGCCTTTTTGTCTGCAATTGTCACCCTAAAGTATTCGAGGTTGAGTTGATCGGTAATTGTCTGACTGTGATGCCACATCACTATAGGGTTAATCTGATGCTTCTCAGTGAGAACTAAGGGGCTACTGTAGAATCATTCATTTGTTAACTCATTCTCACAACAAAATTTAATGCTTACTTCAATACGTAGTTATCAGCAATGAGGTAGACAACACACATTAAGCATCCAAGAGAACAAAGGACTTTAGTCGTCATGAAGTCTATGATCGTCCTTAAATAGGCTATTATTGTTTTTAAAGGCACTAACATTCTAAAACTCTCCATAAAATATATCAGAGTCCTAGTCAGACCACATGGTGCAGAATACAAGAATCAACATCTCTTTTAATTACAACAAAAGGCTATAATTAAAAGACAGGTGTTTCACAGAACATACAACGTCCAGTTCTCAGTAGCTAAGCTTAGAATGCAAATTTCTATTACACTGCAGGGCTAAAACATCTAGAGAACAGGTCCTGCCACTTTTTTGGAAATCAAAGTGACAAAAATAACAGGTTTGTATTTTGTCTGTTTAATTTTGCTTCTTTTCATTCAAACAATTAGTTTCAGTGTTGTCCTCTCACAGTTCAGAGCGAATATTCACAGCCCCCAATTATCAAAAATCACTTCCACTTCAGTGAAGCTTGCAGCCATCTAATAGCAGCCCATGGCTGATGATGGAAAAGTTTGTTTCAATAAAATGTTCAGCCGCATTGAGTTTTGAGGCCTAGATTTACGAACATATGAAAATACGAAATAGGAGCGGAAGTAGGCCATTCAGCCCCTCGAGTCCGCCCTGCCATTCAATAAAATCAAGGCTTGTAAAACGGGCACCTAATGTGCCCAATACGGCAGGTGGCATGGTGTGCCCATCCCACACTGGAAGGGTTCCGCCTGGCATATTGAATCGGGCTCCTCCATAGACATCAGTACAAGCACTGGTAATATACCAAACAATAAATAAACTTAAAATACGATCCGAAACTTGAAACAACCCTTTTATGAAAATGAAAACAAAAAACTGCGGATGCTGGAAATCCAAAACAAAAACAGAATTACCTGGAAAAACTCAGCAGGTCTGGCAGCATCGGCGGAGAAGAAAAGAGTTGCCGATGCTGCCAGACCTGCCGAGTATTTCCAGGTAATTCTGTTTTTGTGTTGCCTTTTATGAAAATGATCTATTCTGGTGCCTGACGCATCACGTGAGAATCTTGCTCAACAACTCATAGCACAAGCAGGCAGCAAGGACCATTTAGCAGTTCTATTTAATGGGCTCATCCACTACACAGAGGTCAGCTGTTGGTTTGTCATTTCAGGCTGCTGGTTAACCTTCGGGTGTAGTTAGCCTATTTCCTCACTGCTAGACTAGGTTCTGACCTCTGCAAAGTAAGTTTTGCTGGTGCTGCACTGCTTTTGGTTGCTTTCAAAATAGTTTCAGTGCAGTCCTGGGCGGTCTTTTAAGGTTGGAGGATGAGGGACAGCAGCCAAGAGAACAGGGGAGAGCTTGATCAACAGGGAGAAGAGGGGGGAGGAGGAGGGCATTATATATGAGGTCATATCCATTGTTGATTATTAGGGAGCATTTCTCTCCCTGAACTGCACTGAGGAGAAATGTCTCAGGCATTTTTGCTTCTCAAAGAAAACTTTAATTGTGCTGTAACACCTGCAACAGTCACAAGATAAGCCTGGAGGCAGGGCATGGACAGCACTGCCTGTGGCTTTCAAGGTCACCATGGCTGTTAGCTTTTAGGTAACAGGCTCCTTCCAGGCTGCTGTAGGTGACATCAGCAATATCTCACAGCTCACAGTCCATGACCGTACCAGAGAGGTGGGTTCTCTATGCCTGCAGGAACACCTACACTTGAAGAGGAACAAGACAGCACTAACCTTTGCCCACATTACAGCACTGGCAGGGTGCATTTGTGCCCCAGCTTGCCTTTCCCATCTCCCATGCTGGCGTCTTTGTAACTAGAAAGGGATTCCCTCAGTGTTCACTTTTCTTGTGGCCACAGGCAGCAGCTCATCATGTGGCTCTGTACCCTGTTTCCTGCCTCGTTCACTCTGTACCAATCCTCTGTGCTGCTCCTATTCCAACCAAACCATCAGGTTGGAGGCTAGCGGGACAAAGGCTATCCCAGTTAGGCTCATCTCACCATTGTCAACAACAAGCTGTGGAAGTGGCCAGCAATTAGATCCCTGCTGTCACCAGAAATGCAATCAAACAGACATGTATTGTCACTTGTATCTACACATACAACATGTATAAGTGACTGCCTAAACCATTTGGGAGAAGCTTTAAAGTACGCCTCTGACAAGGTATCCAGGTTTGTGGTCATCTACTGAATGCTTCATAATTTAGTCACAAGAACATGGGAACATAGAAACATAGGAATACAGGACTTAGGAGCAGGAGTGACCAGCCCTTGCCACCACCTGGGTAGCAAGTAGTGAAGTGAGAGGAAGAGAGGGATCAAGAGAAGGAGAAAAACCAAAAATGGCTTCAACCGCCAAGCTGCCAGAGATACCAGGGAGCTGCTCATCAAAGGATGCTTCTCATGAACCATCCCTCCCACCACCAATACACCGTTAGCCCCACAATGTTATCACCACCATCTTTGCTACTTCCACCCAATTGCTTTCCTTCTGTCCCGCCTATTGGTCTTGACTTCACTTAACTACAAATATAAACACTAACACTAAATCCAGGACAAAAATCAAATATATCAAACAACTAAATTCAATCTTTTTCTAATAGTTAACAGAAATAATTATGAATTGGTCTTGTGAGACCCATTAGGTCCTATCTTCTGTGCTTGTTTCCCAATCTACTACTCCTACCAAATGTTTCCCCAGTGACAACAACTGATGATCTGCCACCCAGAACATTTTGGGTAGCTATGTTTGATGACTACAAGCAACTCAAGGTCTTGAGGGCTGGCTGCCGATTTCAGTAGTTTAATGTTGTCCGGGTGGGCCCACTTGGCTTTGTGGCACTAACAAAGGTATTGGCTTTAGCTGGTAACAAGGGAGTAGTTATGCTGTCATCCTGAGAAAGGACAACAGGTGCCTCTCCCATAGACCCAATGCCACTCGCTTGGCATTGCTCCTCAGCACAGCAGAAGTTCAAGACGAAGTGTTAACACTGGGCTTTATTTGAGCTTCCATGACAGTGGTGTGAGCTGCCATGGGAGTTTCCAGAGCGAAGTTCCATCTTAGTGGAGGTCATGGTCATATCCCTGGAGATGACCACTTGGTCCACATCGGACAGAATGGTCTACATACTTAGCGTAAAGCACCACCACAAGTTAGAGCTGGGCCCCTTTGTGCTCTGAGCCATTGTAAGAAAGCTTGTTAGTAGGGTGCCAGAGCATGGAGCGTTTCATGTTGTATGCTTTCTTTGGTAGCCTAATCCCTCAAAATCAGCATCCGAGTCCTCTCAAAAAGGAGCTCTTTGACCTCTGTTCACGATCTTATCGGACACACTGATCAAACAGACAACCATATTGCAGCAAACTTCTTATATTCAAAAAAAGAAATTCTTCAAGAACATCCATCTGCTGGATGATGAAAATATCTGAACTAAAATAGCCCAAGATTAAAGTCTCCACAATGAAGAGAGACACAAGAGACTGTATCAAACACCTTGTACATGTCCCAGATGGTGCATAATCAAAATTATCTAAGCAAGGGCAAGGTTTTGTCTCCAAAAAGATGCTGGCTACAGCTAAAAAAAACTAGGTCAAATCTTGAAACTATATAAATGTAGGCAACACAACATCTGGC
Organism: Cetorhinus maximus; assembly: GCF_964194155.1. Taxonomy (NCBI): domain Eukaryota; kingdom Metazoa; phylum Chordata; class Chondrichthyes; order Lamniformes; family Cetorhinidae; genus Cetorhinus; species Cetorhinus maximus. The sequence goes on from NC_135896.1 coordinate 17,376,443, forward strand.
AAATCTTCAGATTTTGTTATGGCATAATATAAAAAATAAATTGTCCTTTGCATAATAAAAAATTATAACATACAATATAGAATAGCATGCTGCAGATGCTAATGACACGTTGCAAATGAAATAAAAGAAAACATACACATGTATGTTGTCTACATCTAAGCTTGTTTAACTGAGGCCTGCATGGAAAAAATGTTCTTAACACTCCTCAAATGACGAACAGCCCAAGTTACAACTGTTTGCGCAGATGATTGTCGTACCAATGTAGAGAACTCCATTCCGATCCTCAGCTAAAGTGAGCTTAATTGCTGTTTCATAGCGCTCCTCAGTATAAAACTCCTTGGAAGTAGGTAGAGTTGGCCAGTGTGACAAGGACAGGGAAGACAACATACAAACATATGAAAATGACAGGCAGGACAGAAACCAGCTGGTCCATCAAGCTGACCGTAAAAAAAATGGATCAATTTAACACAAGATGGTTTAGACTAAACTATTTACTAACCTTCTAGAAGTGAGAAAGAGAAAAGCTAGAGCACACTGCTTCATTTTCAGGATTCTTCAAATGCTAAGATTATTGGGCAGAATTGTTCCAGGTTTCACTAAGTGCAGTGGCCGGCATGAAAAAAGACGTTTTACCCGTCGGTCGCAATGGCGGATTTTCACACCGTATCGTCCCCTTCCCGCCTCATTAATTATGGAGCCATGGGAAACACGCTGTCTCGCTGTTGGGCAGCTTCCGATTTGCCCACCACGCCATTACCTTGCCACTTCCTCACGCCCGGAGCCATATTTAAATTGCAGCCACAAGCACATTTCTCAATGCTTGTACCCCAGGACTGCTCCGGTGAAGACATGGCCCCAAAAGCCAAGAAGAGTGCAGCCCCCCGAATGAGTGATGCAACCCTAGGACGCCTTATGGATGACGTGGAGGCCCACTGCAATGCCCCCTACCCCCGCTCTGGTCACAGGAGGCCCATCAGTCTCACGACTCTGGCTTGGGTGGCAGAGCTGGTCAGTGCCAATGCTGCACACAAGATGTCAGCCATCCAGTGCAGAAAATGGATGAATGATCTCATCCGGGTCACCAGGGTAAGTCAACCATCTCGTCAATCTCAACTCACACACTCACAAGCCCATCACACATTCACTGGCATCTCACTCACTGCCAGCTCAGGGGACATCACCACTCACTATCTCACGCATACCCTCCCATTACCACCTGGTCTCATCTCCTCTGAGAACTGCCTCCTCAGCCTTCACCATCTTGAGGCCACTTGCACAGTTCAACGTGTGCCCCCACACACACCCTGGGATACCCCACTTCCCCAGTATAGCCCTCGCCCTGCAGCCTCTTCCCTTGCCTGAAGCCACTTCTCCCCCTCCCCCAAGCAAGCCCTAGCCCCACAGCCATTGAAAAGCTACCCCCACCTTATGGCTTGCCTGATAGGTAGAGACCTACCCATGAGCCCCCCTAAAAGTGCTGGCTGTGAAGCCTGCCGCTGATGACCGTGAGTGCTGCCCGAAACGAGGTAGGCAAACAAACCTCGAAGCCCCGAGCAAAGTGCAGCTCGCCAGGTGCATGTTGCTTAAGTACAGTTATGAAACACGTCGGCGTTCAATCCCACCGACATGACCGGATAATCCAGCGGGGGGGTGAATGATTCCAGTGAGCTGGGATTATAAAGAGATCCCAAAGTATTGAAATTAGGGGCAGGATTTTCTGCACCCGCCCGCCTGCCGCCAGGATCTCCCTGTCCCGTCACCAGTCAATGGGTTTCTAGCTGGGGCACTGCCTCGCCCGCGGCGGGTCCCGCCCGTGACAGGGCCAGGAAATCCCTGGCCTAGGTTTCCGGCGTGTGGTGGCGGGAAACATGGCCCGCCATTGAAAGGTGGAGCGGACGATCACCTCACAAACATGACATTAAATCACTTTTGGCCCTTCTTGCCATATTTTTCACCTCCCCCCCGCCCGCTATGACGCCCGATACCAAAGGACCTGACAATTCCGCCCATAGTTGTCATTCCAGTTGCTAACCATGAAGGGTAAACCAACACAGGAGTCGTCTCTTTAACTAGCCCACCTGGAGTTAGCAAGAGACAGTGGTTGCTTCAGACCTCAGAGTGCTGGGTAAACTGCCATCTATCAGTTTTAACGCCACAGTAAACCAGACAGGTGAGCAATTGTGTCTGGCTTACTGTTGAAATAGTGGCTAGTCAATCTCCACAGTACAGTTCATAGACAATGTCAGTCAGATCACATTGGAGTTACCTGATAGACTTGTTAGGACCTCCCCATGTAATTAGGTCGTAGATCTTTCCATTTATTTCTCAAATGTTTACTACAAGTAGCTTTTAGAGATTTGCTGTAAAGAAGATAACAGGTTTTCAGCCCAAAGTTAGTCCTTTCATGTTGCAGTAAGGACAAGGAGTAATGTACACTTAACCCCGACACCAGTTGTCTGATTTGTTCTCTTCATTATATCTTTTTGTACTCGTGCTTATACACAGATCTGCAAGACAGCACTGTGTGCTATTTATGCTGGGATGTTGTGGAGCAAAGGAATTTCCTTGCAGTGTGTTCTCTAATCTTTACAATGGTGCACATTGGAGCCAATTTTGGCTTTTCTTTTGCTAAGTCACTGCTAGATTTTACTCCTTTTTAAATAACCAGCATGCTATGCCATTGAACGGATTATGATGCAAGAGAATCCTTTTCCCCTATATCATTCCAGCAGATTCGCTCCATTAAACCTGCGATCACACTAAACGGCTTCTAAAGTGCTGCCAAAAGCTTGGAAGGTGCCAGAGACAGGCTATCGCTGTACACAAGGAGTTCAGCTAAGCTTTCCTTCAACATGTTTTTCCCCATTCCATGCCATGTTGACTGTTTGCTAAATCATTGCTGACATCACCAAGAGCGACAATTGCTTTTCCTTGCTAATATTGGCAGGGAAAGAAATCCCTCACTTCTTGATGGTGTTTGAATACCATAATTTTTAAAAAGAAAAATAACGCAGTCAACATGCAGGAACAAATTGGGAGTTGTCTACAATATATTTCAGGACCAGGAGTCCGGTCTGGCCATCTCTCCGAGTGAAATTGATCAGGTAACTGATGAGCAGTCATAGTCTCGAGATTCATCATGTAATCTCCATGGTCATGAGATGGTCAATGGACAACGTATATTTAAAATACCATTGAATTTAGAGTTGTGTGGCACTATAAGAGTCAGGATAAAAAAACAAACAAATTCTGCACTTGCTAGACCATTTTCATGTGTTACAAAAATTTAGTTCTTGATCTCCTTAGTCATAAATATTCATTTGTTTTTTTTTTCAAACTAATCTTTATACAAGAATACAATGCTGTAACTTTAGTGCGTTTCGTGTCTGCTTCCATCTTAGATATTACTGATGAAGTTGCTATGGTAACAACCTCGCTGTTCTACCTGACATTGACATCCTGCTGCTGTCTCTCCCTCTCTACAAGACATCGTACCTCTCATTTCATTAATGTAATTAATTTCAAACAAAATTGATTGCGACAGATTAGAATGTAAGTTACTACAGATTTAAAATAATGGAGGTTAAACTGTTATTTAATGGGAGCTTCAATTAAACTTACATCCCACAACACAAGTATTCCTTATAGTTTTATTAAATATTTGAACCTTGATCTTTTTGCTTGGAGTAATGTTATTGGTATTTATTTTGAATGATGTGATGTTGTTATTTAAATTAGTACTAGGATTAGATGAGCTTCCTTCTCCTTCATAGAGCGTGAACTTAGGACAAATGTTAAGTTTGTTTTTTCAGGTGAGCTACTGCAATAGCCTTCACTTTTTTTCCTCCTCTGCTTAATATATGTTAAACTGGGGAAGATTCCCTAAGTGTGCTACCAGCAGCGAAAGCACACATGTGCTTCTTCCACTGGTGTTAACCATTTCACTACAGATAGTGAACAAAGGAAATGATCCTCCAAAGTAGCCATGCTTTTAAGGTCATTCACCCACCATCTGTGCACCCTGCCATGTTCCAGGTGACAAGGGATATGTTAGTGAGATTTGTGGCTACTTCCATTACAAAGACTTTTGTGTAATAATAAATTATGACTTTCTAGTAAGCTGTAAAAACTTGAAGAATCGAGAAGAGTAAAATGATATTTAACCAGATATGTAAAGCGCCATCTGAGACATGTCAAGGTATTTTACAGTGAAATAATAAAGGGAATGGCGGGTGAAGCAGTGGGCTAGTGAATGAAGGCTAGGTGGAAAAGATAGGTTTTGAGGAGGTTTGCTTTCAAGGAGGAGAGACAATATTAGAGAAGTGCAGACATTTAATGAGAGAATTTCAATTAGTAAGGCCAAAGCTGTCACTGATGGTAGAGCTAGACAATGGAGGCACTGTAGACCAGAGTCAGGAGGAATGAAGGGTGCAGGAGTGAATGTATGACTGAAGGAGTTTGTGGAAGTAGGCTACAGGCAGCGGTATTTTGGATAAGGTGGAGTTTATGAAGAATGAAGAATGGAAGGCCAATGAGAAAGAAGATAGTTCCTGGTCCCACTCTAAGATTTGAAAACATAGTGAGATAGCATCTTCGCTGGGGTCCCCAGATCGCTGCCCACAAGTTCAGCAGGTCAGTGGAAAATCTGATGCAACAGGTAGATTGGGCCTGAGTTTAATATCTCATCTGAACGATGGCACCTCTAACAGCGCAGAAATCCCTCAGTACTGCAGTGCAGCATCAGTCTAGATCATGTGCTCTAGAACGTTAGGTTCCGCAGATGTTATGGAGGGAGATCAGCAGAACCCCATGTGGCAACTGCTGTTGCCTGTTTATTGACTCTTCAATGCAATACTGTGGAAACAAAAAGATGAAAATCTGAAAACCAAAACAAAAACAAAAAACATTGGAATTATGCAGCAGATCCATCGGCAACTGTGAAGAGGAAAAAACAGATTAATAATTTGAGAGTAGACATTCCATTGTAACTTAGATGCTAAGCATTGAAGCAATATTACATTATCACATGAGACATTAAAGCAAGGCTGTGTCTGTCTAATCCAGCGATTCAGGTGGATCTCAAGGGTCTCATGTTCAACGAAGGGCAGGAGGCTCTACCAGTGTCTATCAGTATTCTGCCCTTAACCAACATCGATATCAAACACATTTCACTGACCATTCGCGTTATAGCTTTTAGGGGAACATTGCTGTGTGCAAAATGGCTCTTGAATCTGCTATTAAATTAACAATGATCAAAACTTCAAAGTAATCAGATGAGTCCTTTGAAACTTTCCTGAGAGGCATCATAAGGTTTGTATAATTGCAGGTTATTCTTTTGCTTCCCTTTTGTCACAACCCTCTATTCCCTCATTCGTAAGAGGCCTATCAAGTTGTCTCATAGCTATTACTTCCTTACATGGCCTTCAGTGTTAATTTGTACCATATGTCTACCCTTTGTATAAATAGTTCCACCAAAATGTCCTATTCATTATCTAGTTTTTAAATTACGTCCTCTAGTTGTCAAATCCTTCATCTAGATGAATAATTTGGCTGGATCAGCTTTTCCCATTAGCGTTTTGAAAACTTTTTATTAAGTCACCTCGAGTTCAGTGCTTTATTTTTCAAACTCAGTCTTTTCCTTGGGTTCGCTGAAGTGCTGCTTCCTCCTCAGTTCAGTTTGGTATACAATTTCCCCCTCTTCACTTCCAGCAGAGGTGAAGCCAGACTCATTAATAAAGGTCAAATGGTTAATTTGCAATTGTTAAGATGGAAAGTTATCCACTTTTCTATCAGATTACTTAAGTTAGCACTACGAGTAATGTACCACTTGGAAGAGTATGGTGCTGATAGACCAGTGGTAAATATTCATATTTAGCATCAAAGGTAGCCAATCTGTCACCCCAATACAGAACACTTTCCCCGATGCTTAAAACTGCTCCATTGGGATTGGCAGGATAATGAAATAAAAATATTGCATACATAGTAAGAGACCCTGTAAGTAAGTAGTCATAACCCACAAGGACTAAAGGCATCTCGCTTTATTGGAGGGAGACAATTGATTATATAGCTTGAGGGGCACCCACTCTACAAGTGTGGGGTAAGATGAGGAGGCAGGCCTCCATGAGCTACTACAGCTGGTATGGGGACTGAACTTGTACTGTTGGTGTCATTCTACATTACATGCTAGCCATCTAAGCTAACTGACTCTGCCCCAACCTCTATATACATATATATGTGAGAGGAATAATAGAAGCAAAGGCAATGGGAGACAGTTAAGCAGTTATGTTCCATATGAACATGTTAAAATATTTGTTTGAACTTCCTCTATCCATTGTTTTAAGGAGGCAGTGACCAATTAAAAAAGGAAGGTTCATGTGTTATTAAAATTCACAGATAATAGAAAAGTAATGGATAATCAAACATCTTGAAATAATAATCTCATGGTGTGATTTCACTCCATTGAGGCAACTGCTAATTATTAATACCGCGAAAAGGATCCAGGTTACAAGGCAAGACTCAGTAGTAAACCTTTTAGGAGGGCAATGACTTTGATCTGATTGATAAATTCTCAATTTGTGGTCACTAAATTGACAAAGCCCAAAATAAAAACAGGAAAGGCATGAGGCATCCATTCACTACTCCCATGTGAATTGCTAAATAAAAATGTGCGATGGCTTTATGAGATTATACATGTGTATGCAAACACTTGAAAATGCAATAATGTGAGCGCTGCAGCAGGTTGTTTGTACAGAGTGAAAAAAGAGACAAAATGCCTAAGAAACAGAGCTCCATCGGGTTATATCCTGCATTCCCAGCAGGGACCGCCTTCAAATAGAGCATGGGTCAGAGATAGGGCCTCATCACTCTGGCACTGATCCTCCAACCTGCCCTCCCTTCAAACTCAGCTCCCCACTGGGAGTATGGGACTAGTGACTATCCCCTTGTGTGCAGGATGCAACTGCTTGTTTAATTCAGTTCGGTGATATCATTGGTAATTAAATCACATGCTAATTAATCACAGAACAGCAGCTTTCAACATAGAACAGAGGATCACTGATTTAAAAAAAACAATTCTCTATATAAAATTTTGGTGGGTTTTGAGGTGCTAAACCCTGCAAGATACTACTCCCGAGCAACACAAAGTCACAGCTAGGTCAGGTAGCACCATAAGCCCGAGTCTGCGACTCATACTATGATAAGGGATTCTCAGCTTCCAAAATTTATTCTGAGGTTTGTTTATAAGATGGGGACAGGGTAGGTCTTGCTACCTCTGAGCCAGAAGCTTGGGGTTCAATTCCCACTCCAGGGCTTGATGGCCACAAGAGGTGCATTTATAACATGGCCAACAATCAGCAAATCCTTCCAGTAGGCCTATGGCAGGCAGTAAGAGTCAGAGAGTATCCTGGTCTCCAGGATCATGTGATAGCTGCAGGACAAAAGCTTTCCCATGTTAAAAGACTCCACACTCAAGTTCTTGCTACAGGTTGTATCCCATGGCAAGCACACTGCCCACTTCAAGGGACTACCACTCGTCATCATTTAAGGTGGCAAAGAATAGCAGGCAAATTTAGTTATGTGCTTTTTGGGCTTTCTCCTACATTGTCCCTTCAATTTTGTAGCGTTCCCTGGTAGGTCCACAATCTCTAAATCTGCAGGTGATAGAATCACTATTTTAAAGGGATCCTACTGCATTATTTTTTTAAACATCATTTAACAAACTTTATTTTGTTTGACATGAGAGAGTAACTGTGCATTTTTCTCAGCACATTGATACTGTTGCTATTGATGCACGTCACATGTCTTTTAAAAAAAAAATAATAGTTTAACAACTTCCCCAAAAAGACCTCAGCTCTTGAGACCTTCCACTGGGTGAATGGTACAGACTTGCAGTGACTATTTCCCAGCGCCGTTACTTAAAAACCAAAATCTTTCATGCCAATGGTCAGCTGTTTTGATCCACAAAATGAAGGCTCCTTCCAGGAGGAAGCAGAGAGAGGAAGCAAAAAATCACACAAGAAAACAGAGAATGTTCACCCAGGAAATTATTTTACTTAATGCCTTCAATCTCCAGATGAAGACTGAGAGGTCATCTCTTGACAGGGTAAACTCAGAGAGGCTGTTTCCCATGGTTGGAGAGGCTAGAACGACAGGGCAAGGTTTCAGGATAAAGGGCTGCTCATTTAACTGAGATGAGGAGGAATTTCTTCACTCAGAGGTTTGTGAATCTTTTGAATTCTCTACCCAAGTGGGCTGTGGATGCTCAGTCATCGAGTATATTTAAAGCTAAGATTGATAGATTTTTGATCTCTCAGGAAATCAAGGGATATGGGAGCAGGCAGCAAAGTGGAGGTAAGGTACAATTTCAGCCAAGATCTTATTGAATGGCAGAACTGAGCAGCCTACACCTAATCCTTATGTTCTTATGTATTCTCTGATTTTCATTACACAAAAAACATATTCATATTTTATAAGGCAGTATTGTACGCAATAATTTTTAAATTGCGAGACGAAATGATTGAAGAGTTTTTCCTAAAAATGACATTTTCTTAAAGACATAGAATGAAACGAGATGGTAATTCTGCTGCCGCACACAGGTTACCCAATGTCACATGACCCATTACCGGTAGTGTGGGTACAAAGTTACAGAGTTGGCATTACCTAGTTCAGTCCGGCTAACCTATTGCCCAGTAGAATTACCAGCCAAAGGTGAAAAATAAGTGCTGGTATATCTCCATTGTGCTGTAACAAATAATGGGCCTGAACTTCCAATAAGTGGCAATCAGAGTCGGATTACTATTCCGCTTCCAGCTTCCTACCTGGAATTCCAACCATTCCTTTCTCACCTGACCTTCCAACTAAGGCCGGGCAAGAGCTGTGCAGGGTAACATGCTCCTGAGACCTTCAGTCGAGGGCTGCAGAGTCAGAGATAAGGGAGCCATGCTCCTTTTTTACAGTACTAGCGGCCGTAAAGAAGTTAAGCTTAAAGGTCCAGCCACTTTCAGAAGCCATGGAGAAGGTAGCCTTGTAAGGTAAGTGGGCTGGATTGGAGGGAGAGGGCGTAGGTTGCCCTGATGGTCGGGAGGCAGGTCAGGTGGTGGGGGGGTGGTCGGGGGGAGGCGTGGTCGCGTGGTCAGTTGTGGGGGGGGTGTTGGTTGGGGGTGTGGAAGATCGGGGGTGTGTTGGTTGGTCAGGGGTGTAGGGATCAGGTGATCAGTGGGGGGCCTGATTGGGGGTGGGTTTGTCAGAGGGGATTGGGTGGAGGGGGTCGGGTGGTTCAGGGGGCGGGGATTGGGTGGTCAATGAGAGGCGGGTATAAGGTCATTTGGGGACCGACTGGGGGTTCAGGTGGTCAGTGGGGGTGTGGAGGTTGGTCGGGGGGTTGGTTTGGGGGTCCAGGTCGTCACCTGGGGGTGTCAGGGGGTTTTGGGGGGTCAGGTATTCGGGGGGATGGTTTGGGTGGTCAGTAGGTGGTGGGGGTCGGGAGGCCGGGGTATGGTCAGTGGTAGGGTGGTCAGTGGGAGTGGGTGGGTCAGGTGGTCAGGGGGATGCCATAGGGGTGGGGGTGATCAGTGGGGGGGGGTTGCCGTAAGGGGTGGGGGTTTGGTCAGGTGGTGGGGCTGGGAAGTCCCGTGGGGTTGGGGATCTGTGAGGCGGGGTCAGTACTATAGTTACCCAGGAGTTAGAAGTGCTTTTTAATTCTTCTAAGATTTCCTGGCGACCTATTCCTGTAAGTGAGTCGGAACCACCTGAAGGCTATAATTTGAGTTGGAGTATCAGATGGCTCCAATTGTAGGGCAATTGCCCAACAGAAGTTTGAACTTTCCAGGCAATTGCCAGACCTCCTTACCTGGGACATCCAGTGGTGGTTCCCCAGCGCATCTTTTGTGTACCTCCCAGCTACAACGTCCTGGAGCCCAGAAATTACAGACCAACATTGTGCATAGAATGATAGAATGGTTACAGCATAGAAGGAGGTCATTCAGCCTGTTGTGTACATGTGGGTTCTCTGAGAGCAACTCACCTAGTCCCAATCCATCCAATTTTCCCTGTAGCCATGCAAATGTTTTCACTGCAGATAATTATCCAATTCTCTTTTGAAGGCCTCCACTGAGTCTGCCTTTACCACACTTTCAGGCAGTGCATTCCAGATCCTAACCACAAGCTGTGTAAAAAAATTTTCCTCACGTCACCATTGCTTCTTTTGTCATTCACCCTAAATCGATGTCCTCTTGTTCTTGACCCTTCCACCAATGGGAACCATTTCTCCCTATCTACTCTGTCCAGGCCCCTCATGATTTTAAACACCTCTATCAAATCTCCTCTAATTTTCTCATCTCCAAGAAGAACAACCCCAGCTTCTCCAATCTATCCGCGTAACTGAAGTTCCTTATTCCTGGTACAATACTCGTGAGTCTTTCTATACCATCTCAAGAAGGCAGCTCACCACCACCTTCTCAAGGGCACTTAGGGATGGGCAATAAATGCTGGCCTAGCCAGCGACGCCCACATCCTGTAAATGAATTAAAAAAAAATGCCTTGCACCACCTTCCTAAGGAGTGGTTCCTAGAATTAGACGCAATACTCCAGTTGAGGCCGAACCAATGTTTTATAAAGGTTCATCAAAACCTCCTTACTTTTGTGCTCTATGCCCCTATTTATAAAGCCCAGGATCCTGTATGTTTTATTGACCACTTTCCCAACCTGCCCTGCCAGCTTAAATGATTTATACACATATACCCACAGGTCTCTCTGATCCTGTGCCACCTTGCCCTTTATTTTCCTCTTCTTGTTCTTCCTACCAAAATGAATCACTTCGTGGACCCTGGTTGTGCTAAAGTTAGTTGACAGAAATGGATTCTCTAAGATGTAATCTGAGGAAGAGACATATTTTATGGGACATATGAAATGGCTTGAAGCCGACATCGTGCTCATTAAGTTAAGAACGGTGCATGTGGTGGATTTCCATTTCCATGTCCATTGTTCAGTAAGGGTCTATCTGTGGGAATACACATTCACTCTGTCGAAATGAGCTTGGAAAGGTGGTAACATATCTAAAGTCCAGCTTATTTTGTGAAGCAATGTCCCTCCTACAAAAAACAAGTGGCTTGGTAACCATCTTAGCTCTCCGTCGTTCACCGCGCTGTCACAGTTTGTAGCTGTGATGTAACAACCAGCTTCTCAAACAAAAAGAACTTTGTTGGGCACATAATTCGATCGCAACAGAAAACAGAGCACATTTTCAAACGAGCTAAACCAAACAAAAACACAGAGCTCGAAGTGAAGCAAACCTTGTGGCAACCACAAACTAATTGCTAGTGAGGGAAAATGTAACTGTTACAAATTTTGAATATAAGAGGCAAATTTGCTTGTAACTGGTGCCAATTCCTTGTACTGTCTGCAAACTATTCATTACCGTTTTGGCAGAGGCTTTCCTGCTCCTGTTGTAATTCTGCCGCTCTCCGTAATGAGTGTCATCCCTTTGTCAGGGGGCCAAGTAGCAGCTCCACCACTGAAAAAGCTCCGTGTACATTTTGACTGGACCCATTAACTGAATATGCTTCCCTGAGAATAAGTACTTTAACTGAGCTCCCAGCTAAAATCACTGGTCCTTGATTAGCGAAGCGGGCAAGAGGAATCATCAGCTTTGGTTCGGTTTTAGCCGTGGTAGGTTATTGTCAAACGCACCCCTTCTGGGCTGTCTCTTTGGAGTGCTGCGCCTGGCAGGAGTGTAGAATGTAGATGTTGTTTAATCATGCTGCCGTCCTCATGCTCCATCCGTTTTAAGGGGAGTGCTGAGTGCAACAAAGGCATGGAGGCTGCTAGCACAGGGTCTGAAACCAGCCCTGCTCTGTAACCTATACTGAGCGTGGTACCTTAACTCTTTCAAAGCTGCATGCTTTGATTCTTGCTGGCACTTAGGAGCTAATTGCTATCATAATTGTCATCATTGCCATACAAGCACAGAAACTATGCTTCTTGATGAAATTATGAGTTGTCCTTCAATGTTAATAATATCAAACCATAACTGATGTTTTCAGCTTGCGTTCAGCAACACCATCAAAAAAAGCAATCTGCTGACATTCTCAAATCGCCAGTAATTAAACTAATGGCCAAAGCCATGTATATGTGTGCATGGGATTTAAGAAACCAAGGGAGAAATCTGCAGGTTATTTTCAAGATCCTGTAGCTGTCATTAATACCTTCTGATGTGCAGGCTACTGAGGACGGATCTGTTATTGCTCACTGTCTTTTTCATACCTGGAATTCCGTTAAAAACAAAGACCTATGTGGGTGGCCCTGTCATTGGTGTTCTGCAGAGCTTCCATTTAGAAAAAAACTTGCTCAGTCTCCCTCCGCAGAGGCCACCTGCTTTTGGCTCAGCCTTCAGGGGCCACACAGTATTTCGAAGCGGGGCAGGGGTGGAGGAGAGGGGTAGGCATGGAAAGGGGGGTGGAAAATGAAGGATGTAGAAGTGCTGAATCTGTTAAAAATACCTTGCAACAATCAGTTCATAGAATCATAGAATGATACTGCATAGAAGGAGGCCATTTGGCCCATCGTGCCTGTGCCTGCTCTTTGGTAGAGCTATCCAATTCATCTCCTGCTCTTTCCCCACAGCCTTCTAATCTATTTCTTGTCAAGTATTCCAATCACAACCACTCGCTGTGTAAAAGAATATTTCCTCATGTTCCCTTTAGTTTTTTGTCAATCACCTTGAATTGAGAGTAGACAGTGGCTGACTATAACAATATGCTGATTTGCTAGGCCAAGAAAATGTACATGTGATGGCTGAAACAAACAGTTTCAAAATGCTTCTGCATGTGCTACTCTGCCCCTCACTGAAAATGGAAACACATTTCTAGGGACTGCCACACCCAAACCTTCCACCAAATGCTACCACATTTAATTTGTTCTTTCACAGGGTGTGGGCATTGCTGGATAGGTCAGCGTTTATTGCCCATCCCTAACAGCCCTTGCGGAAGTGGTGGTGAGCTGTCTTCTTGAACTGTTAGATTCCACGTGGTGTAAGTCCACCCACAGTGCTATTAGCAAGGGCATCCAAGATTTTGACCCAGCGACAATGAAGGAACGGTGATTATAGTTCCAAGTCAGGACGGTGTGTGGCTGGGATGGGAACTTGAGGGTTGATGGTGTTCCCATACATCTGCTGCCCTTATCCTTCGAGGGTGGTCGAGGTCGAGGTTTCGTAAGGTGGTGTTGAAGGAACCATGGTGATTTGTTGCAGTGCACCTCACAGGTCGTACACACTGCTGACCTGGTGCATCAGTGGTGGAGCAAATGAATATTTAAGGTGGTGGATAGGGTGCCAATCAAGCGGGCTACATTGTCCTGGATGGTGTCAAGCTTCTTGAGTGTTGGAGCTACACTCACCCAGGCAAGTGGAGAGTATTTCTTCACACTCCTGACTTGTACTTGTAGATGTCGACAGGCTTTGGGGAGTCAGGCGATGAGTTACGGGTCTCAGAATTCCCAGCCTCTGACTTGCCCTTGTAGCCACAGTATTTATATGTCTGGTCCAGTTCAGTTTCAGATCAGTGGTAACCCCCAGGGTTTTGTAGGGGATTCAGTGATTGTATTGCCAAGGGGAGATGGTTTGATTCTCTCTCTTGTTGGAGATGGTTATTGCCTGGCACTTGTGTGGAGCGAATGTTATTTGCCAATTATCAACCCAAGCCTTTTGCATAACTAACAAGATAAATTGTTGGCTGACCAAAGAAAAATGGTGCTGTTATTTGGCAGAAAATATTTGATATTAGTACACACAGCGACAGAAAGAATGCGCTAGTGAGCCAACAAATGCAACATGAATATAGAAGACAGAATTCTAGAGGCACTGTGCTTGTGCTGTGTGATATTCTTGGCCCAATGCTGACATAAATCTTATGATTTGAGGACCCCCTTGGGATCCCCTTTGTAATGCCAGTTTGAAAACCAGGAAGCCAATTAACTTAAAAAATGAGGGCTAGGTTTATTTTATGTTTAAATCAAAAGGCTAATGATCTAGGCTTAATAGATTTTATTTAACTATAAGCTTGACTGGACATATTATCTGTATTCAACCAAATATCACAGACGTGTTATATTCGGCTCCAAGAACTGTCTACAAAAACATTTGCATGGGCATCAAGCATGCCTGAACATGGCATTTATTTGTTATTGCTGAAGTGTATTGCCAGCTTGGCTCATTTGGTAGCACTCAGGAAATTGGAAATCCAGGCCTGGGTTTAGGAGTTTAAATGATGCTGATGCTTCAGTGGAGTGCTGAGGGAGTGCTTCACTGCTGGCAATGCTGGCATTAAACAATCTCAATTCACCTAATCAGCTGGATGTTAAACATTCCTTGGCACTCTTTGGGGAAGAGTAATGAATTGTCCAGGCTAACATTCCTCCATCAACCTAGGGCAGATTAATGGCTCACTCACCTTAATGTTAGTTGTGGAATCTTGCTGTTTGCAAATAGGCTGCTATGCAGGTATATCTACACTTCAACCTTGAGATCACTACAGTGCAAATGCCATTGTTGTTAGGTTTCTAATATAAAGTGATACAATGCGATATAAATCTTTATGCATGCATTCCTAAGAAATAATCATGAACTTCTGCTCATGGGTTTTTTTGGGCAATATTTTTCCAAAAGGCTCAATATTAACTCTCACCATCAGAGGGCCTTTTACATGGAATCATCGAATAAAACCATAGAATGATTATGGCACAGAGTTCTACTCACCCACTCTTTCCCTGTAGCCCTTCAGTTTTTTCCCCTTCAGGTGCTTACCCAATATATTTTCATATATGATATGATTCAATATGTTGAGCGAAAGACATTATCAGGATTTACAAATCAGAAATTTCCCCATTTTCTGTTATTAAAGCCACATCAATAAGAATAAAGTGAGCCTGGACTTGTTGAATAGTTTGGGTTTGTTTTGTACTTTTGCAACATAGGAAATTTAAGGACAGGAAAAGGCCTTTCTCTCTTCATGTAGCATCCTCATTGTCGGAGGGTTGGTAATCAAGGCTTAGACCATGAAATTGCTATGAGGCAAGGTGAGGATGTAGGCCCAAGAATTACCACAGCTGGAACAGAGATTGAACCCTGGTGTTGGCATAAAGCTGTATCACGCACACTCTAGTCATCTAAGCTGACCGACCCCGTAAAAGGTCATTAAGCCGAACAAGCCCATTCCTTTTTGATATTGTTGTGTGTCCCTGCATGCCATTATAATGTAAAGGTGCCCTGGAGAGCAATGGTTAACATGGGACTGGAGAATAGCACTGCCCGTGGTATGATGTATTGTGTCTTTTGGTAATAGACTCGGAGAACTGTCTACCTGCATGGGAGCAGCACCAGGTAGTTCACCACCACCTTCTCAAGGGATGGGCAATAAATGCTGGCCCAGCCAGCAAAGCCCACATCCTGTGAATGGTTAAAAAAAACATGCATAGCAGTAACTGGGATCTTTATATGGTTAAGGATTACCAATAAATGGTTCATGTTTAAGCATACAAGTCTCAAGATCTCGCCAATGAGACAACAAACAAACCTATAACACAACAGATATCGGTTACTTCATTGCACTATCTTTCACAATCCCCTTACTTTCCAGAAATACATCTGTTAGCTCTTAAACTCATTTATACTTTTTAACTGTTTACTTTGGTGGCTTCTCCCATTAATCCAATCCAACTGTCTATTATCCATTGTGAGGTATTTTTTTCCCCTGAATTCCCCACTGACTACTAATGTTTAAATTGTGAACCCTTTGTCATTCAAAACAATCTGCCTGAGTCAACCCCGTTCATAATTTTGAAAACTTGCCATTAGTTCCTCTCGAACTTTATTTTATCCTGATAACGAGAAGCCTAGTTTTCCACACAATTCCTCAGAAGGTGGATTGCTGGGATTTTGGGCTGGATTTTACATTTTTGAGCAGGGTGAGGGAGGCAGAACAGAGACTGGGTGGTCCGCTCTTACCCGCCCTGTCCCCTCAACTCGTTGAATCAAGTGTTGGATGACCAGTGGGAAGGAGGCCAACTAGAGGTGGAAAGGGGGTCTTCGTGCCCAAGTGTCACTGTAGGCAGGGATATCAAATGGCATAGAGGTAATGCTGCAAACAGGAAGTTAGTCACAGCTACAGGTTTAAAGGCCCCCTGCTCTCTGAATCTCCCTTTATTTTTTATTTTTTATTGAAGGCGTAAAAGCTTAAAAACATGTGTTAAAAAAACATGCAGACACTGTCACCTTTGCCAAGAGCACCTACTGCTGCATTCAGCTATGACCCCGGTGTCAGGCCCTTTCTTCCGCTCCTGGGCGGCTTGTCATAGCTGCTGTAAAACGCTCCCAAACCTTTTTCATGTCCGAAGTCCAAATAATGCAGTGGACAATGAAAAACTGCAGGTGATTGAATCATTAACAATAGCTTGTTAATGAGTCATTTCAAAATGGTGGGCAAGGATTCCTGTGTCCGCTCGCCTTCTGTAATTTTGGAGACTGGTGTGATGACATTGTCTGGTGATCCAACATCATCACACTGTATTTTACATTTGCGCGGGGTCCAGCCTGCCTGATCTTCCGCCATTAAATCTAGCCCCTCATATCACTTTTGTGAATCCTTGCAGGGGTAACAGTAGACACTGAGAGTGAAAAATTGTTGAGTTGTTTCAGTTACTATTTTTTTGCTCAGGAATATTAATTCCTGAACCTCTTTCCCAGACACTAGATAACTACTCCATTCAATCTTTATCATAAAGTATATTGTCATTAGTCAATTTTCTTCTTCATTGTTGGTTCAACTCCTTTGTTCATCATCTATATTTTCTTGAATCTTTTCCCTCAACTGCACTCCATCATAAAAGTACCCTATCACATTTTACTTGAAGGAATCCCAACTACCATCAATTATGGTGTATAAGTCAACCCGGTGTATAAGACAGCCCTATATTTTTGGCACCAAAATGCATGTCTAGGCTTTTACTCGACATATAAGTCAACCCCCCCATTTTTTTCAGCTAATAGATGCACATTTAGGGATATACTCACATTAGGAGTCAACATCAATCTTTCAGCTCAGACATACATGTTTAGGATGATACTCATCTTATAAGCCAGTGCATTGGATCAAGTGGGCAATACAGGCCCTGTTGCTAAGAAGATGCATGGGAGTTTAAGGCAAGCCCACACATTTCAAAATGGCAACCACCTACACCCACACTGGCAATTCACATTTTATACTCAGCATATAAATCAACCCCCAGTTTTGGAAGGATTTTTGAAGCTTAAAAGGTCGATTGTGACGCCTTGATCCATGGTAAATCCAAGTCCGCGCAGACATAGGTCCCAGTGCTAAATTCATAAGGCCCTTTTAATAGGCATTTCTGATGGTGCCTCAATATGTAGGCATGTTAATTAGGTGCCTAATGCCTATTGAAGGACCCCTGGGTGGCCAATGAGCAGGGCAGGTCTGAGTCTGTGGAACCAGAAGGAGTGGCACTGCCCCTCCCGATTCCATAGGTAACCCAGTCAAAATGCCCCCAAAACCCCTCTCTCCATAGCCCTCTCCAAAGCCCCCTCGTGGAACTTACCGGCAAGTCACTGAGGCAGCTAGGCCCACATTGACCTTTATGATTAGGCAACTTACCTATGGAGGTGTGGCCAATGCTGGCAGTTCACTTTTACTACACTGATGTGGTCCAAGGATCAATTTAAAATCATGGAATCATAGAGATTTACAGCACGGAAGAAGGCCATTTGGCCCACTTTGCCCACCCTGGATGACAAGGAGCCGAGGTTCACTAGGCTGATATAAAAGTAGAATGCTGCAGGTGCTGGAGATCTGGAATAAAAACGGAAAGTGCTGGAAAAGCTCAGCAGGTCTGGCAGCATCTGTGGAGAGGGAAACAGAGGTAATGGCCCAGATTTTCGCGAAAAAGGAGAGCCTCTCCCTCGTGGTGAAAATGGCGGATGAACCCGGAAATGGGAAATCCCTCCCCTGAACATGGCACTTCCTATTTTTGCGGGGGCGGGCTGGAGTCGGGCCTGGGTTTGCACTTGTGGGGCGGAATTTTACGGCAGTGGGACTTTACGTTCCCGCCGCAGCCAACGAGGTTTAGAATGTCTCACCGCAATTTACGGCCCCGTCCCTGCCGATACGGGGCCATAAAATTCTGCCCGTGGTTTATGGAGGCAACTGGCCAGTTAAATCACCAGCTACCTCCACTGAAGTGGGATTTTGCAAAGCCAGGAATGTGAAACCCAGAGTGTGCAGGTTAGAACAGGTAAGAGGAGGTCTGATCTTGGTGGATTCATTTGGATAGGCAGGGTATCCCTCTGGAGAGATTGGGTACCTCATTTGGATTTGGTCCCGGAACACCTTTTGGGCAGGTGAGGCCTCCTTTGGGAGAGTTAATGTACCCTTTGGGATTATTAAAATTAAACATGATTGTGCATAAAAAGTCCATAAAATCATTGGAATTGTCAAAGCTGTCAAAGAACTGTCAAAGCTGTCAAAGCTTTCAAAGAACGGTCAAAGGATTCTAGGTGAGCTGCCATGGAGGGGAGTATGGACAAAGGGACATAATAAATAGGAGCAGGAGTAGGCTATTCAGCCCCTCAAGCCTGCGCCACCATTCAAAAAGATCATGGCTGCCCCACATAACCCTTGACTCCATTGTGAATCAAAGATCCATCTAACTCAATGAAAGAAGAAATTCCTCCTCATCGCCATCTTAAATGGGAGACTCCTTATTTTTATACTGTGCCCCATTAGCTTGTGATCCACTCAGAATGTGCTCCATCAAGCTCCCTCAGAATATCATATGTTTCAATAAGATCACCTTTCATTCTTCAAAACTCCAATGAGAATTGGTGCAAGCTGTTCACCCTCTCCTCATAAGACAAAAGCCTCACCAATTAAAGTGTTGGAAAAGATCAGCAGATCTGGCAGCATCCTTGGAGAGAGAAATAGAGTTAACATTTTGGGCCCAATATGACTCTTCTTTGGTACATTTTGAAGAAGAGTACCTGAAACATCAGCCCAGATTTTTGCTCCCAGGTTGGGTACACAGAGATGAGAGAATTCCTGGCTCTTTTAAAAGAGCTGCCCACAGTTCTGATTTTGTTCCGGTCGGTGGGTGGCGGGGGTGGGTGGGTGGGGTTGGTGGGCTGGTTTAAAAGTCTGGCACATTATCCTCAGTACGAGTGTGGAGACTGCTGGGTGCAGAGGCAGACTGGGTGTAAGGCCTACCCCTGTGCCCTGGCATTTTGTTGAATTAAATAAAATAAAGATTTAAACAAAAAAACAGCCCTCCAGCCCTCACGCCTCACCACCCCCACACATTCCTCATTCCCCGTCCATGCCAACCTATGCCACCTCATGACCCCCTCCCACCCCCTTGGCACCTCATACCCCAATTCCAACCCATGCTTCTCTACCCAACCTCAGGGCCCCTCATACCACCTATGCCAACCCCTGCTACTTTACCCACCCTCAGGGCCCCTCATACCCCCTATGATAACCCCTGCCACTTCACCCAGCCCCATGGCACCTCATACCCTCTATGCCAATCCATGTCATTCTATCCACCCCCATAGCCCCTCATATCCTCCATTCCTCCCACATCCCCATGGCCCTTTAGAGCCCCATGCCAGCTTAGAGCCAAATCGCGCACTTTCTGCTTTTAATTGGCGAGGCTTTTGTCTTATGAGGAGAGGGTGAACAGGTTGCACCTATTCTCATTGGAGTTTTGAAGAATGAAAGGTGATCTTATTGAAACCTATGATATTCTGAGGGAGCTTGATGGAGTACATTCTGAGTGGATCACAAGCTAGTGGGGCACCGTATAAAAATAAGGAGTCTCCCATTTAAGATGGAGATGAGGAGGAAGTTCTTCACTCAAGTGGTTGTTAGTGTTTGGAATTCTCTTCCCCAAAGAGCAGTGGAGGCTGTCATTGGGTGTATTCATGGTTGAGTTAGATGGATCTTTGATTGACAATGGAGTCAAGGGTTATGCGGGGCAGGGACAAAAGTGAAGTTAAGGCCACATTCAGATCAGCCATGATCTTTTTGAATGGTGGAGCAGGCTTGAGGGGCTGAATAGCCTACTCCTGCTCCTATTTCTTATGTTGTTATGTTCTTGTGAATCATTCAGCCTAATCCCAATTTCCAACTCTTGCTCCATTTCCTTGATGGTTACACCACTTCAAGTGAAAATCTAAGTCTTTTTTATTATTATTTCTGCCTGTTCCCTTTCAGAGAGTGAATTCCAGGTCTCCACAAACCTCTGGGTGAAAATAAAACCCTCCTCGAATCACTTCTAAATCTCTTATCCTAAATCTATCTCACCTGCTTATGGACCAAGGGGAATAGTGTCTTTCTACCAACTCTACCTAGACCTGTTGTAAGGGACATGTGTTTTTATTTCTGTTGGACTGTTGTAAAGAACATATATTTTTACTTCCTGTTGAACTGTGGATTAACATTACAATGGTTGCAGTTTGAAAGACTTGTCCACTGGAACAGGATGAGAGATATATACAATGTTGTAGTACTGGAACAGAATGTGTCATGAAAGACAGGATGGTGCCAGAAAGGAGTTCTGGGCCAAAGGAACTGCCTGACAACAGCATTTAATTGGCTCCTGACCAAGTGACCAGGTTATATGCGAGAGCAGTGCAGCAGAATTGCTCCTAGCCTAAAAGGTACAAGATCTAAAATGTCTATTTCCTGTGTGCGGAAGACAGTAATTCCACAATAATAGGTAGCTGGCTTTTTCTCTTCATGTCTCTGTAACCTGCTCTTTCTCTGAAAACCCCTGTCAAGAGGCAAAGGGGAAAATCACAGTTAGGGGCATTGAAAGGCAAGTGCTCAACCAGTGAACTAAATACTGAAAGTGCTGGAAGACTATCTCATGTCATCAGCAAGAACTGAAAGGGGTGGGGATGGAGGAGATAGTTCATGATCTAACATTGTTGAACTCAATATTCTGTCCAGAAGGCTGTGAAGTGCCTAGCCGGAAGGTGAGGTGCTGTTCTTCTAGTTTGCGTTGAGCTTCACTGGAACAATGCAGCAAGCCAAGGACAGACATGTGGGCATGAGAGCAGGGTGGAGTGTTGAAATGGCAAGCGACAGGGAGGTCTGGGTCATGCTTGCGGACAGACCGAAGGTGTTCTGCAAAGTGGCCACCCAGTCTGCGTTTGGTCTCTCCAGTGTTGAGGAAACCGCATTGGGAGCAACGAATGCAGTAGACTAAATTGAGGGAAGTGCAAGTGAAATGCTGCTTCACTTGAAAGGAGTGTTTGGGCCCTTGGATGGTGAGGAGAGGGGAAGTAAAGGGGCAGGTGTTGCACCTTCTGCGGTTGCATGGGAAGGTGCCGTGGGAGGGGGTTGAGGTGTAGGGGGTGATGGAGGAGCGGACCAGGGTGTCCCGGAGGAACGATTCCTGCAGAATGCCGCCGGGGGGATGAAGGGAAGATGTGTTTGGTGGTGGCATCATGCTGGAGTTGGCGGAAATGGCGGAAGATGATCCTTTGAATGCGGAGGCTGGTGGGGTGACAAGTGAGGACAAGGGGGACCCTATCATGGTTCTGGGAGGGAGAGGAAGGTGTGAGGGCAGATGCGCGGGAGATGGGCCAGACACGGTTGAGGGCCTGTCAACCACCGTGGGTGGAAAACTTCGGTTGAGAAAGAAGGAAGACATGTCAGAGGAACTGTTTTTGAAAGTGGCATCATTAGAACAGATGCGATGGAGGTGAAGGAACTGAGAGAATGGGATGGAGTCCTTACAGGAAGCGGGGTGTGAGGAGCTGTAGTCGAGGTAGCTGTGGGAGTCGGTAGGCTTGTAATGGATATTGGTGGACAGTCTATCACCAGAAATTGAGACAGAGAGTTCAAGGAAGGGAAGGGAAGTGTCAGAGATGGACCATGTGAAAATGATGGAGGGATGGAAATTGGAAGCAAAATTAATAAATTTTTCCAGGTCCAGACGAGAGCATGAAGCAGCACCGAAGCAATCATCGATGTACCGGAGAAAGAGTTGTGGGAGGGGGCCGGAGTAGGATTGGAACAAGGAATGTTCCACATACCCCATTAAGAGACAGGCATAACTGGGTACCCATAGCCACACCTTTTATTTGGAGGAAGTGAGAGGAGTTTAAGGAGAAATTGTTCAGTGTGAGAACAAGTTCAGCCAGACGGAGGAGAGTAGTGGTGAATGGGGATTGTTCGGGCTTCTGTTCGAGGAAGAAGCGGAGAGCCCTCAGACCATCCCAGTGGGGGATGGAGGTGTAGAGGGATTGGACGTCCATGGTGAAGAGGAGGCAGTTGGGGCCAGGGAACTGGAAATTGTTGATATGATGCAGGGTGTCAGAGGAACCACGGATGTAGATGGGAAGGGACTGGACAAGGGGAGAGAGAATGGAATCAAGATAGCAAGAAATGAGTTCCGTGGGGCAGGAACAGGCTGACACGATCGGTCTGCCGGGACAGTCCTGTTTGTGGATTTTGGGTAGGAGGTAGAAGCGGGTATACGCTCATTAAGTTTACAAACCTGGTCCTCGCATTCTGTTAGCCAAATTAAACAGTTAGGTCGAATTGGGGCAATCTGGTGGTTCGATCAAACTTTTTCACATTTATTGCTCCTCAGGGAACAGTGGGGCTTGATATTGCTGCGCACTATCCCCAGTGAGTCATGACACCATGATGATATTATATACTTAAATTAGGTCTCGCCTCAGCCTCCTCTGTTCCAAAGAAAACAACTCTTGCCTATCCAATGTTTCCTCATAACTAAAATTCTCCAATCCAGGCAATGTCCTCATAAATCTCCTCTGTACCCATGTCCATGAATCCTTGGACATTTGGCTTGAGCAGGTGCTGGTCGCAGAAACAGGTCCAGACCAAAATCTAGCCCATAGCTTCTAAATCAGATAAACCTACAAGACACGCAATAATAACTTTGTAAAAGCTACAGAGAAATCTGCTATTTAGCAGTGAGATATCTCACTCGGATGATGCCACTTACCCTGGAACAAAAGAGACCCTTTCCTATCAGGGTCTTCCCCCTCCTTCAGGCACCATGCCAGAAGAGGACATTGGTGACCATGGACTTCCTTTGGATTGGCCCATAGTTATGTTTGGCAAAGCACTGCGGAGGTTTGCTATTGCCTTCTGCAGTATGGCTGATCAGGAAATTCTCTCACTATCTGCCATCAAGTGTATTTGAAGGATTTACACACTGATAATCAACCTGTTTGGCCACATTATTAACACACCTCCTACTGCCATATAGTCCTGAAGTGGGACTTATACCCAGAGTTGCCAGCTGAGAGGTAGAGACACTACCACTGCACCACAAGACCTGTAAGGATCTCAGGCCACTAAAATGAATGAGCCTTCACTTTCATAAGACGTATTATAAACTCCTATAAATAAAAGTTTAGACTGTTGCTGATTAACTTCAGCAGGTATCAGAATAGGGATTAGTGCCTGACAGCATCGCATTCTATTGCCTGCAAACAATGGCATTTACCATTTCTGATGTCTCTTCTTCAGCGCCAATGCAGACTGAGATTACATTTTAGTGAAATACTTAACTGCTAATAGATTTTTTTTAGTAGCTTATAGAAAATTATTATAATATATTTTTTATGTTTAATTTATGACTCCTTGAGGAAAGAACATACAAACATAAAAATTGTCAAGGACAATGCAAGCTGCTCCCTCTATTACTCTCCATCCAAGTTTATTGAAAGAATGAAACAAATGATGACAAAAATTTTAAGCTTCTCTATTTTATCAAAGGTTGATGAGCACTTTTATAACCCTTGAGTCCATTAGAAACCTTAATTCTACTTTTCTCATCAGACTGTAAGAGTTGCCAACTGATGTTAGCGCCCGAAATGGCAGCTGGCAGGTGAAGAGCTTTATGTGAAGCGATCATGTCCCAGGTGTATGACCAGGAGCAGAGTTTTGCTCTTGGCGGACGGGCTCAGTGGGGGCGGCCGGGAAGCTGACTGCCCGTCGCCTGCGATCGGCACCGGGCTGCGATTGGTGGGCCAATTAAGGTCCGTCCAGTGTGAAACACGAGCGGCAGTGCTCAGCGCTGCCTGTGCGGTGGCTAGGGTGGAGGAGGGTGAGCGGGCTGAGCGCCAATTTTGCACATGCACATGAGTGAGCGCTTCATAAACTCCCTGAGTTACCTCAGGGAGATGAAGCATTGTTAAAAAAAGAAAATAAAGAAAATAAAAATGTAATAAAACATGTCCCCTCATGTGACTCTGTCACATGAGCAGGAGCATGTTATTAATTCAATTGTAAAATTTTTATTTTATTTTTATTTGCCTTTGGAAGCCTCATCCCGCCCGTGGATGAGGTTTCCAAAAAAATGCAACTATCACATGATTGTATGCTGACGTCAGCACACTCGGCCGACGTCAACGTGCGTCATTTCACGCTCCAGTGGGTCGGGTGTGTGCCCACCCGCAAAAATTTCTGCCCCAGGAGTATCTAGTGGGCAGCATGAGAGTGTCTGATGGAGGAAGGTTGATGTGCCAATTAGCTAAGTCTTATGCCTTCAGTATTGGAAACTTAGAGAATTGTTACAGGGACCTAGAAAGAAGATAGAGAAATCCATATATGTTTGAGTTTCAGCTAGTTATGGTTTACTTAGCTGATTATCTCAATAGTTGAGATAGAATGTAAAGTGTAGAATTAGATGTTAAAATGGGTTAACATTGTGAGTAGAGTTTCTTTTTGCATCTTGAAAATGTTTTGTTATGGTGTTAGAGAGAGTGGAAAGAAATCAACTAAGGTTTGCCTCACCATTTTGGGTTCGAGCCGGTTTGAACTGGCCATTTTTGGGTACACTGTCAGTATAAGATAGGGATGTCGCTTTATTGCATCAAGCTCATACGTTTGGACATCACAATGCATTGTGAACCCCCATCCTTCAATTACGTTACACAATGGACATCTTATCTTTGTTAAGGTTGCCCTCCTGTCGTGTAGCTGTGGTTTTTTTTAACATAGTATTAAGAAGTTGCTACTCCTCATAACCACTGCTCCCTTTTTTTTGGAACAGCAGTTGTTGGTAATTCTGCTATTTCCACTTACGCCTCCTCAAAACTCATCTTTTGTCTCTTTACTTGTCCCATTACCATCACCTTTGCCTTACCTATCACAGACTTTCCCACTTATTCTTGCCTCCTCTCTCCCCTTTCTATGCCTCTGTAAAACCTTTTACATCTCCAACTATCTCCAGTACAGATGAAGGGTCATCAGCCTGAATCATTAACTCTGTTATGCTTTCCCTACAGATGCTGCCTGACCTGCTGAGCCCTACCACATTTCCTGACCATGTTACTGAGATGGCGAGCCTGAAACAAGACCACGAACTTAATTGTAGCTGCCACCAAGAATGAAATGAACCGACTGTCCAAAATCTCCCTGACTTTTTTAATTTGCTAGTTTTCCTTCATGTCCAGACACCATGTTTCCAGCTTCTTAAAACACGCACTCAGGTGGCTGGAGGATGGGGGTCAGCGGGTTGAGGGGTCGGGAGGGTGCGGATTTGGGGGAGGGGTGGGGTGCTGGTTGGAGGTGGGCGAGGGAGCAAAAACAGTAATTTAGCAGCAAACACCACCTTTGGCATGTCTGGGGCAGGAAGGCAGATAAATAATGTTTGTCTTCAGAGCAATAGAGGAAGGTGGAGACTTAAGTTTAAGTGCCATAGGCCACCCAGGAACATCAGTGAGGTGAGAGTTAATGGCAGACATTTATTGACTTTTCTTTCTGATTGAAATTACAACAAAAAAAAACGCTTTTCATGCCTTACTTTCATGAGATAAGATGTAGGTAAATTATATTAATAAGGTAATAGATATCACAGCGAGTGTCAAGGTTTTTTTTCCCTAGCCAAAATAATGCTTGGGATGTCAGCTGTGTATTTATTATAGCTTTAAGATATGTGTGTGTGTGGGGCTAATTAAAAATGTGAAAGTGTTCAGCCGAGTCCTGCTTCCCTGCAAGTCTCCCTGCCAACACTTGCCAGTTCTCCTGTCACCGATCCAACTATTTAGACTTCAGAGGGACTCCTGCCAAGCCACGCTGCAAGGCATTGTGGGAGCCGAGAACCCTGAAGGTGCAGTTGATTCTTTTATGTGTAAAACATATTTTCCAAATGAAAAATTCATACAAGTTATCAGGAGTTTTATTCTCTTCAAAGGCTAAGTCGTCACTGACCTGAATTTCACTGCTTCACTGGCACAAATGCAGGTTTAAGCAGGGAAGAAAGAGAGCACCTTGGTTCAGCCAGAAATTTGTCGATTCTGCGGCCATCCGAACACTGCAGAGGATCAAAACGTAATTGCGGTGCCTGGCGTCTTGCGCAATCTTTTCGAGTTCGGCAAGATCATTCTGGAAAGCACGGTGCATCTCAGCCAAACGCGGTTGCCACTATGTCCTTAAATCCTACTTCCTTTCAACAAATTGCAATTCATCTTTTAAGAACACAATGGCACCATTGTTCTCAATTTTTTACCTCAAATCGGCTTGTATTAGGCCCAGGGTTTGCCGATTCCGGTTGGAAATATTCCTGGAGGTTTCATCACGTGATGTCCCGCCTCCAACCGCACCCCCCCACCCCCCACGCCCCCCCCCCACCATACTACCTGCTATTGGTCGCCCGACTTGTCCATCTTTGGGGTGTACCGCTTTACTATGCTAAATACAAAGTCAACACACTCTTCATGAGCTGATTGATTATCCTTCACTGTCAGTCAAACAGCCTCTATCCCCATGTTTGACATTTTTATAACTAATAAACCAAAGTGCGTAAATAATATTTTTCTTCAAAGTATTTATTGTTGCTTCTGTGATTTTTTTTTTTCCCTGGGTTGCTCACAGCAGTGTTCTGGAAATTAACCCTTAATTCCTGGAGATTCCAAGACAATCCTGGAGAATTGGCAACCCTATGCAACCAATTCACGCCTAAGCACATTTTGCTTTTGCCAGAACCCCAGTCCGGCGCCAGCATTTATAGGTGCCCCCTGACTGGGTTGGTTCAATCGCAGCCAGCACTCAAGTCATTTTTTTAATTCATTCACGGGATGTGGGCTTCACTGGCTGGACCAACATTTATTGCCCATCCCTAGCTGCCCTTGAGGAGGTGGTGATGACAACTGAGCAGCTTGCTAGGCCATTTCAGAGGTAATTTTTAAGAGTTAACCACATTGCTGTGGGTCTGGAGTCACATGTAGGCCAGACCGGGTAAGGACAGCAGATTTCCCTCCCTAAAGGACGTTAGTGAACAAGATGGGCTTTTACGACAATCAACAATGATTTCATGGTCATCGTTAGACTTTTAATTCCAGATTTTTATTAAATTCAAATTTCAACATCTGCCATGGTGGCATTCAAACCCGGGTCCCCAAAGCATTACCCTGGGCCTTCCAGGCAAGATGATAATTGTCGTTTCCCACACTGAGAATATTTTGGCCTGAAGGGCTTTGATTGAAGTCACTGTTAAAAAGAAAGACGCTGACTTTTTATTGTTGGACAATTATACTGTGAACTGTTACTTCCTCACTGTTTCTCTGAAGGAAATGGCATCATATCAGAGCAAACCTCATCTTTGTCACTTCCTCACCTGACAGAGTGTTTGTGAGGGACCTGTTTAGGCTCTCTGTGTTACACTTGGAAAAGCCTCTACATTGGAAGGGTGGACTGTGATATTTTCTTCTTGATCAGCAGGTGTGGGGAGGGAGTTCAAAGAGTTTATTATTGTATAGAGCTGCCTTTGGTCCTTTACGCTCGGCCATTGAGTGTTCTGGTGATGAATTTGTCACAGGGCGACTAAGTTGTACTATTAATGATTGAGTTGATCTGCAGACACTTCTTGGGTGGAAACATTGGGCTGAATCTCCTGGCTGGCGTGCAGCTGGCAGAGTCCGCACGCCAGCGCTTAAAATGACGGGTGCTGACGTTGCACCAGCGTCCCAACGTCAGCGCAGGCATCGCGATATTTCGGTCGGCGGGCACGCTATGCAGCGGGATGTGCGCCCGCCATTAATTAAAGGCCTTGTTAGGGCCATTAACTCTTCAATCGACCAGGATTTTGAGGGGCCCGTGCGAACTTCGGCTCGGAACACGGGCCCAACGGGCAGGCGGGTAAGTGATTTTATAACAAACCTCATCCAGTGGCGGGATGAGGTTTGATATCGAAATTATAAAATTGTAACAAAGTTTTTGTGTATTTCATGAACATGTCCCATCTCGTGTGACATTTTCACATCAGGGGGACATGTTAATGATTTTTAAAAATTTTCTATTTTTAATGTTTCAGTGCCTTTCAGTGATCTCCCTGAGGCATGCGCACGAAAGAGCGCACTCTGGCAGCTGGGGAATCAGCCCCCACGTGCACAGGAAATGCATCGCGCTTCCCGCTGAGCGGGCCATAATTGGCCCGCCCACTTAAAATGGCGATGGGGCCTTTTTTGGCGGCAGCGAACGGCTGCCCGCCCACCGCCGAGTCGGTCGGGCCCGCCCACCCATCAAGGGCAAAATTCTGCCCATTAATTTTATTTACAATATACTCAGCAGCAACTACACCAACTCCTTTCAACTCCAACTCTATCTCTACACTGACTGCTGAGGTAGCCCACGCTACTCTCCTATTGGTTACTACAGATCATGTTATCTTGCCTAATAAGTATTATTCTTACACTAAATAAAACCATAATTACGACATTCCTCCCCCTTTAACTCGGCTATACATATTATGTTTACAACTACATATTTTTCAAGGCAACATAATATTTACACTGGGTAAGGAATTTACAAGTTCAGTTTTTCGGGTGGTTTCCTGATACGTGTGGAACGTTGCAGCTCCACAACTTCAGAGTCTTTGTCAGGAACCTCCTTTTCTGGAGCTGCCTAAACATCAGTTGCTTCGGTGGGCACTTGCAGTTCTGTATCCTCAACTCTTACAGGGACATCAGACATGTCAGTTGAGTAAAACAAAAACAAAAATACCTGGAAAAACTCAGCAGGTCTGGCAGCATCTGTGGAGAGGAACACAGTTGACGTTTCAAGTCCGAATGACCCTTCAACAGAACTAAGTAAAAATAGAAGAGAGGTGAAATATAAGCTGGTTTAAGGGGGGGTGGGACAAGTAGAGCTGGATAGAGGGCGAGTGGTCCAAAAGTCTAATGATGACCAATTGAAAGTCTAATAATGAAGCCATTGCTGATTGTCATAAAAACCCATTTGGTTCACTAATGCCCCTTAGGGAAGGAAATCAGCTGTCCTTAACTGGTCTGGCCTCCATGTGACTCCAGACCCACAGCAATGTGGTTACTCTTAAATACCCTCTGAACAAGAGCATTTAGGGATGCCTGTGACACCCACATCCCATGAATAATAAAAAAGTAATTGTGACAATTCCCAGGAGTCATTATCCAACTCTTGTCAAGCTTTATATACGTTGTCCCTCCTGCCAGCTTGGCATACAGGCCTTTGACTTTTAGAATGGGGAGCCTGCCTAGCTTAGCTAATTTATTAACTGTCAGTTTGTAGACTGCCCAAATTTGGACGCTTTGGTCAGGTTTAAGGACAGGAACTATGGGTGTTGCCCATTCGGAGAACTGAACAGGTTGTATAACGCTCAGTTTCATTAGTCGGTTCAGTTCAATGTCTACTTTTTCTCGCAAGGCATATAGCACCAGTCTCGCCTTCATGCAGTGAGGGGTTGCTTCTGGATCCACCTGAATCTTGGCCTGCGGGCCGTGGATTTTCCCCAGTTTGTCCTTAAAGACGGTAGCACACTTTCTAAGTAGCTCTAGTAACACACTTGCTCTCAACTGGAAAATTTCAGCCCATTCTAACTTAATCTCCTTTAACCAATTTCACCCCAGGGGGCTTGGCCCTTCACCAGCTACCACCATCAATGATAGCTTTGCCGATTGGCTTGCATAATGGACAGTTACTCTGCTGATGCCTTTTACTTGAATGTCTTCACTCGTATATGTTTTTAGCTTGGCAGCTGTTTCTTCTAAACCTAATTGATGTTCACCATTACTCAAATATCTGAAGGTATGTTCCCCAGTTAATGTAGTGGAAGCTCCCATGTCTACTTCCATTCTAACAGGGTTGCCATTTACTTTCACTGTGACAAATATTGGTTCTGTCTTTCCAACTTTCAGATTAAACAATGAGTAAATGTCTGAATCTGTTGTTTCAGGCTGTTCCACATCATAGATTTCATTGGGTTTCTTCTTTTGTTTACAGGCCGCTTGAATCTTTCCTTGCATTGCCTCATTATATGTCCATTTCTATGACAACAGTAGCATTTGATTTTTTTAAACTGTCAATCGTTAAAAGACTAATTGTGTCCACCTTTATTAAAATTATTCTTCGATATCGCTACTAAGTTGTTTTTCTTTATTCTTCAGCTGGTGGGCGCTGTTTCCCGCTTCTCGGCAGAGTCTCGCTTTCTCGCACCTTTTTCCGCTGAGGTTTCCCGTCTGATGCGGAGGACGGCGCCATTTTGCGCGCCCTGTATTGTTTCTGAATCTCTCGCTGTGCTTTCCATGGCCAGTGCTATCTCTCGCGCCTTCTTGAAATCTAGATTCACTTCGGACAATAATCTTTTCTGAATAGTGTCCTCTTTCACACCACATCTCTGGCGCATGTCGTTCAGAGTCGTACCCAACTCACAATGTTCCATTAGCTGCTTCAAATTTGCCGCGTAGCGTGGAATTGTCTCACCCGGGGCTCTATTTTGCGAATTAAACCTGAACCTTGCATCATGACTGAGGGCCCTGGTTGAAAGTGACCCTTCACAAGGTCCACCACTCATTGAAATTCTTTGGCAGCTTTGGGTGCTGTCAAACTTCAAATCAAGCTGTAGGTTTTGCTTCCACAAGTACGGGAGCGAGCGGGAGCGGCTGCAAATCGGGACCGCAATCCACGATCGGGCCGCGAACGCCATTTCACGCTGGCTGGCCAATTAATGGCCGGCCAGCGTGAATCACGCACTGCAGTGCTCAGCACTGCCTGTGTGTGGGGGGGTGAGAGGGGTGGGGAGGAGGGCGAGTGTGGAACTTTGCGCATGCATGTGGGTGCGCGCAGTAAAAGCTCCCTGACGCACAAAGCTGCCTCAGGGAGCTGAAGCTGTTTGAAAATAAAAAATTTAAAAATGTTAATAACATGTGCCCTTATATGACTCTGTCGCATGAGCAGGGACATGTTGCAAATCAGTTTGAAAATTTATTTTTTAAATCACTGTTCGAAACCTCAACCCGCCCGTGGATGAGGTTTCGCAAAAACCCAAAGGCCGCTTGGCCTTTTTGCCTGCCCGCCAGCCGTAAGGTTGGACAGGCAGAGAAAAATTTCATTTAATTAGATCTTTAATGGCCTTAGTAGACCTGCTAACTGTCGGCGGGCCCACTGCCAACCGAAATATCGTGCAAGGTGCGCGATGACATCAGGGCGCTTGCCCGACATCAGCACGTGACATTTTACACTCATTCAGGTGTGGCACACGGCCACCCAACGAGCGCAATATTCTGCCCATTAAATTTATTTACAATATACTCAGCAGCAACTACACATGTGCTTTCAACTCCAACTCTATCTCTACACTGACTGCTGACGGTGGCCCGCGCTACTCTCCTATTTGGTTACTACAGATCATGTCATCTTGCCTAATAAGTATTATTCTTAAAGGTACATTCCACACTAAATAAAACCAAAATTACTACAGAATTACAGGTCATCCTTTTTCAATAAAACCGAGCAATGCAACACTGTCGTTAACTTTTTAGCGTGAACAGCACCCAGTGGAGGGGACACGAGGATAGCCAGAGGTGACACAAGAACTAAATCAAAGAAGAGTGACCTTCCACTCACATTAAACTAAAACTTGGACAGTATCAGATGTCAGGCAAGACCTGACATCTTGTGCTAAAAATCTTGTGCTGCTTCTAAAACGTAGGTGATCCTTTCAAGGTCTGGAGAAAGAATAAGGAGCAGCATCAGAGGATGGACAAGGAAAGATAAAAGAAGGAGGCACCTCAGAATTCACTTGTATTGCACTAAACACCAAGAATATCAACATATATTTACATAATGCCTTTAATATGAAAAAAATACCAAGGTAATCCACAGGGGAATAAGGGAAAAAATGAATGCAAAATCAAGGAAGGAGATATTAGGATGTGTGAACAAAGGTTTGAAGGGTCTGATTAGTAAAAATGATAACAGGGAAGCTTTGTTTTAAGAGGTAGACCCCTGCTTTATAGGTCAGAAAATGCATATGTCATATGGGTAGCTGTTGGTTGCATGAAGCCAGGGAATTAAATTTGCCCCAGCATAACCCCGATGGCATCTTATTAGCTTGCCTCCCTCACCTTAGCACCACCACCCCATGACTCATTCAAACTGTAACCCAAGTTAAAATCAGGGCATCACTTTTTTGTTGTATGTGTGCGGGTTTATGTGTGTGTGTGTGTGTGTGTGTGTGTGTGCATGTCTGCTTGTGTGCGCATGTGTTTATATGTGTGTGTTTGTGTCTTTAACAATTGGTTTACAAATATATTTGTATTTTCAAAGGCTGCTCTGTGGAAGGAATAGGATATTCCATATCAGCCATGGGACCGTGATTTGGTCATGCTGGCGTGATATCTGAGGATCTCCTTTAATTGCACCAATCTCCTAACGCTACTCTCAATGTCCTTATCACACTGTCCAGAGAGTGATTGCTGCTTATTTCCTGACTCTCTGCTGACTTTTGTTTTATTGCTATTTTAGTTAAGCGTAGACGAAGTTGCATGTCATCACTCTGGGTCCAATGGGCCCTGCCCAGATGCTAATCATGCAAACTTGACACAAACAATTGAGAACAACAGACAGAACCTAGAAAATAATTCATTGTCCTTTAGATGGAGTGAAGGTCTGCACTCACTTTTACCACAGTAACGCAAACCTATCCGACTGTTATAAAAAAAGAGAAGTGAGACAGGGCCCCTGAGCAAATGCAGAGACAGATCACCTGTGGTACCATGAGAGTACACTGGGGGATTTCCCTGGTGTATAGGTGCAGACTCCCTCTGCCATCAACTGCTCATCCTAGGCAGCTGCCAGGCACAAATGAGTTGCTCCACCAACACAGCATTAACTCCACACTAGGCCGCTTAATCATAAAAGGCCTGTCAGCTACCAGCAGGATGTTTGTCTATAGGAAGGGCTCAGGTGAAAGAATAGGTCACCGCTCTTCAGAAAAACAGAGACAAAAGATTTGTTTTTAACTTTGGGCTGTTGTTGTTTTGGATAGGGTGGAGAGGGATACTGAGTAAACTTAAACTCTGTAATCCTCTGAGAGCTCCGTGCTCCTCCATTTCTGGCTTCCGGCGCATCCCCAGTTTTAATCGCCGCGCCATTGGCGGCTGTGCCTTCAGCTGCCGAGGCCCTAAGCTCTGGAATTCCCTACCTCTGCGCCTTTCTAATGCTCTCTCCTCCATTAAGATGCTCCTCAAAACATTCCCCATTTGGCCAAACTTTTGGTAGTTTTGTCCTAATATGGTTTAGTTCGTGGTCCAGTGTCAAATTTCACTTGATAATACTCCTGTGAGGCGGCATAAGGAGCACTTTGGAAATATCATTTGTTGTTGATTTTAATTAGTGGCTGGTTGATCAGTGGAGAGCTTTCACAGCATGTCCATTCCAGTGGCGAAGGGGCTGAAGCCATTTTGAGCCGATCATTTCAATGGAGATGCAGGGGTCAAACGGACATCCCATGCAGCCCCAAGCAGATTCGGGCCAGCCCAATATCGAGCTTCCCGGAGACCTCTAGTCCAGCAGCAGGGATGAGTCTTGTGGTTCAGTATGGGTGGGATGAGGATTGGGCGAAACTTGAGGATCGTTATGGTGCTCAGAAAAGCATCTTCAACCACAAGGAAACCAGTGGGGTGCGCTGCAAGAGAAGCGGGCAACAAGACATCCTAGAAGGCAAAGTTGTTTCTTTCATTTGAGTTTCCTGTGAGGTCACAATGATCCGCTGACTCCCACAAAGACAGCTCCAGCCTCCCTCATCCCAGGCTTCTCTCCCTGGCAAATCACCGAAAACCCCACCCATGCCCATCGGCTAGCTGCCAACCTCCCGCCTGGCACAGGCAGGGGACTGGTAGGACCCAGTAGTTGAAATCCTCCCAGGCATCACTCTGTGGAGTAAAAACAAAAAATGCTGGAAAAACTCAGCAGACCTGGCAGCATCTGTGGAGAGAGAAACAAGGGTTAATGTTTCGAATCCAATTTGACTCTTCTTCAGATCTCTGTGGAAATCCAGGTGGTTTGCCATCCACATTGGTCCCTAGCTGCACAACCTCTGTCTCCAGTTACAATTTTAATAAGAGCATAAGAAATAGGAGGAGTAATAGGCCATACAGCCCTTCAAGCCTGCCCTGCCAATCAATATGATCATAGCCAAACATCAACATCAACTTCACTTTCCTGTCCATATCCCCATATCCCTTGATTCATAATGCATGTTTGCATTAGATGTGGCACTCCAGGTGTAGACCCACCAAAGCACCTTATCACTACTCTTTCAGATTTGGATTCTGCTATTATGGCTCTGCAGTTTAACATTCTTTTGGCTTCTTTGTTGGGATGTATTGATTGGACCTGTTGTGTCTAACCCTAACCCTAATCCTAACCCTATAGGACCTTCCTATTTCAACCTTAGCCACTTCAAAAGTGGGATTTTCTGGCCCTGTTGCGGGTGGGGGCGGCGCCCCAGCCAGAAATCCATTGACCTGCGACAGGACCGGAAGATCGCGGTGGCGAGCGGGTGTGGAAAGTCCCACCCATGGATTGTGTGTGTCACCCTTCCCCCTCCCTCTTTGGAGCACTTTACGCTAATTTGCACAAAATTTCACCCGCCTTTGCTCAGCCCACTGGCACATTTTGTTTAACTCATTCTCACTGGGAAAATCCTGGAATTCCCCGCATACAGGACTGTGGGTGTACCTTCTCAAGGGCTATGAGGGATGGCCAATAAAAGCCAGAAAAGCTCACATCCCATAAAAAAAACAAGATTCTGTAAATGTCCAGGTTACCTCATTCAATTACCCAATGTTCATTGAATATTTGATCAACTCCCTTCCTTTCTTTTTCTGAATCATTGACGGACATTATAAACAGCGCTGATGCCAGTGCTGAATTCTAAGACACTGCACTTGGCACTCCCCTTCCCTCTGCCTCCAGCCCTGACAATAACCATTTCCACCAGTACCCTGCTTTGTACTCTGGAGTCTTTCTTATCCCTTCATAAATTTTGACCTGAATCCTCACAGCTTTAAGCACAATTTGTACCCTTTTGTGTGGAACTTCATGAAAATCTAAGTGGCTAACTACAGTAATCGGAGAGTTTGATCAGGCAGGACTGACCTTACTTAAAGCTCTGTAGGCTGCTGCTAACTAGATCATTGTTCTACAGATAATCTTTAAGTTTACTCCTAATGATCAATTCCATTATTTTACACAGAATTTAAGTAAGATAAATTAGTCTATAGTTACCCTTGCCTGTTTTGACATCCTTTTCACATATGCCTACCACCTTTTCCTGATTCCAAGTCCCCCTGTCCATTGACCCCCTCCTAATTCCTCCTCATTTGAGGCCTCTTCAATCTGCAAAATTTATTTTTCCCCAATTTTTTCTATTTTCTTGCCATATTCCTTACAGGGCTAGAGTAAGGTGTCAGGGGTCAGAGGTCAGGGGTTGCATGTCCCCATTTCTACATTCTTCTGTTTCGATGCATTCATTGCATGGCTGAAATGATGTTTGACCTTATCTAGCAGTTTCCTATTTTTCCATTACTCAGCAGGTCATCCCATCCATTCACCTCCTCTCCAAGATTGGAGTATTCCCTCTCT
Source organism: Cetorhinus maximus (assembly GCF_964194155.1). NCBI lineage: Eukaryota > Metazoa > Chordata > Chondrichthyes > Lamniformes > Cetorhinidae > Cetorhinus > Cetorhinus maximus. The sequence goes on from NC_135896.1 coordinate 17,412,391, forward strand.
GCCTCCACCTCCCTTATTTCCCAACCCTACCAATGGGGCTGTCTGATTTTCCAGGTTCAGCAGTGATGAACATTTCAGCACAAGGTGTTAACAGACTCTGACAGACCTGATGTATATTTCCAGTATTTGCTACTTTTATTTCAGAAGTTCGGCACTTGTAGTTTATTTCTTCCTTTCCACATTATGAAAAGAATAAAGTGATACTACAGAAGGTGCAAAAAAACATTTACAACTGAAAGGTTACCTGGCAGGAAAGCTTGAACACATTAGGCTTCTTTTCTACAGAGAAGAAAATACTGAGGGTGGCCTGATAGAGGTTCTTGAGGTTATGAAAGAGTTCGATGGGTTAAACTGTTTCCAGTTGTGGGGGAGGCCAAAGCTCGGGCCTATAAATGTAGGAGAGTCATTAATAAATTCAACAGGGAATTCAGGATAAACTTCTTCACCCAGACAGTGGTTAGTATGTGGAACTCGCTCCCACAAAGAGCAGTTAAGGTGAATAGCATAGATACACTTCAGAGGAATCTAAATAAGTATGAGGGAGAAAGGAATGTTTTTAGAGGGTGAGGTGTAAAGGGGTAGGAGAAAGTGGAACATGAGGAGCAAAAGCACCAGCACAGACCAGTCGGGCTGAATGGCCTGTTTCTATGCTGTAAATTTTATTCCATTCTTCGGAGAAGCTACACCTAAAACACTGCAATTTCCATGAAAGGCGACTCTGTCAGTTTTGCATAGGGTGGAGTGGGGTGGTGGGCAGGCACAAACACTACTTCAGGCGCATCAGATTTCAAAGTATGCTTCAAAGTATGATGAAACTCGATGGAAGCTTTTTGCTTCTTTCACCCCCATAACCTATGTAGCTTTGTATGAAATTTGCTTAGTGAGACAAAATTCCTTTAAAGAGAATTGGCCCACGGAAATAGACAGGAGAAAAAAAATACCCAAATAGTTTCCGGCTGGAATTCTGGACAAGAGGATGGAGGCTTAACTCCAGGCCCCACGTCCTTAAAGGGATTTTAAAGTTCATTTCAATCCTGCGTGGGCTTTAATGGCACGATTTCCCCCTTTAATCAAAAAGCACCTTGGTTGCTCTGCAATTAGCAAAGCAGACATCTCTGGAGATAAATGAGAAATCGTTTTACTTTGTACAAAGCAACATGCTTTTGAGGTATTTGACAGGTAACTACGTCAAGAGCCAGGCTGGATACTGTTCAATTATAACAAAACCAATAAATCATTAAACTCAGCCATCTGATTTATGAATCAGATGAAAACAGATGTTTCTGTAGCTTTTTTTAAAATTTAAGTTGTTTGACAAATTTGTTGCTTGCAAAATGAAATGTTTGCCCACCTTTTGCTCCTAGTGACAACTTCAACTACTCCCATGGCAGTCAAAGCAAGGTCAGGTATACTATAAAGCTCCCTCAGTAATATCTTAACATAAAGCCACTTCATTGCCTTGTCCACGGGAGTTCATTTGAAAAAACGCAGGTGTAAGCTGAGGCCAGGATTTTCCAGTCTTGCCTGCAGCAGGAATCATCGCAGCCAAGATGGAAAATTTGATGGAACAGCCAAAGCTCCATTTACTTTGGGCGGGAATCGGGCAGAAAACCCAGGCCTTGATTGGATTAAAAAAATTCTTAGAATTGAAGGAAGCCATTCAGCCCATTGTGTCCATGCTGGCTCTTTGAAAGAGTTATTTAAATAATTCCACTCCCCGGCCCTTTCCCTATAGCCCTGCAATATTTCCCCCTTTCAAATATCTATCCAATTCACTTTGGAATGAATTTGCTTCTACTGCCCTTTCAGGCAGTGCAATCCAGATCATGGCAACTTCTTCTTGACTTCTCTGCCTGAAGGGAGGTCCAGCCCACAACAACATGACCTCCAGCACAGGCAGGACAAGAAAGCAGCTCCCAAATCCACTCCAGCCAGAACAGGGATTCAACTGCGTGTAGTTGGCACCGGTCTGATCCACACCGGCCATCCAGTCAACTGAGCCAAACCAGCCCTCGAGGAGTCTGAGTTGCTGTGGCAACATGCAGTTTTACATGCATGTTGTAGCCTGGAACTATGAATTGTGATGGTAGAGGCTCCAATTTCTTTCTATCGCATGGCTGACCAGGGATCTCTCCTGCTCTTCCTGCCTGCCATTGGCGTATGTTGGAGAATTGACAAGTTGATACTCAACCGGTTTGGCCATGTTACGAATGCACCTTCCATGGCCATCAGGTCCTCAAAGTGGGACTTGAACTTGGGACTTCTGGATCAGAGGCAGGGATGTTACCCATTGTATTACAAGATCGCCACTCATAATGACTTAATGCATCAATAAATTTCAGCTCATTTCTCTCCCTGTTCTTTTACCAAATATTCTAAACCTGTGTTCTCTGGTTCCTGACCTCCTTCCTTTGGAAACAGTTTCTCTCTATTAATGCTATCAAAATCTCTTATAACTTCAAACACCTTGAATTTTATCTTGAATTTATTTTCTTGAATTTCATGCCTTGATTTTATTCAAGGCAGAGTTAGATAGGTTTTTGATCGACAAGGGAGTCAAGGTTTATGGGGAGCAGACAGGGAAGTAGAGTTGATAGCACAACCAGATCAGCCATGATCTTATTGAACGACAGAGCAGGCTTGAAGAGCGGAATGGCCTACTCCTGCTCCTAAGTCCTATTTTTTTTTATGTACCTCTATTACATCACCTTTTAATGTTTGCTGCTGTAAGGAGAATAATCTCTAGAACTACCAAACATTTCCAAAAGGTTACATTTATGAATATGCGTTCTAAGCTTCCTCAGGACTTGCCTGTACCAGAATCATGCTACAGATGGCCTCCAGTACTGAACCCACTGGAGTTCGCAGGGCCAGTGCGGAGGGGGAGCAGATTGTTTATGGCTGCACCACACATGTGAATCAATGTGCCATGCAACTGGAAACTCTAGTGTCCATCTTCCCTGGTAAGATGATGTTTCCCAACACCCACTTGACCCCAAAATCTCCCCTCCTCAGGTCCTCTGGACAATATTGGAATTAGAGCAAATGAGCAGCAGAAACTGTGCAGCCCACCCCTATAAGAAGAAATCTCAATGTTAACACATTTTTTAAAAAATGAGGTTACCACCTACTGCACATTTCTGAGGCATGACATTCTGTCGCTGAATCTCAGCCTGTTGCACTCTTTGGCTGTGTGTCACTTTGAATTAGTAGCAGCTCTGCTGGGATCTGAGGCTTACCAACTGAATGTCATCTTTCCACCCTCAGCGTTGAGAAGATTAAGAAGCTTTGTGGTCAACTGCATTTTTTTTTCCTGGGTGCTTGCAAACAATATTTGTTTTGTTTTAAAAGTTAAATTTAAATATCTCAGTGTGTTCCTCAGGAGAGCACTCCAAGCTGCATCAGTTTGACATATCCCGTTCCTGAACCCATGTTGCTCCTTTGCAAAGAAATTTGCTTACAAGCACCATGTTGTGTGCAGTTTTGGGCCGGGGATTTGCACTTACTCTGAACAGGGTTGAAACTACCCATAGATATTTCGCTAAGTCAAACACAAGAATTCCAAAGAGTTGAAAGAGATTGTAACTTACTTATATCAAGCTATTAATCAGTTTAAAATGGAGCAGCAAGGAAATGGTTGACAGGTGATTTTCAACACAAAGTGCATTAGTGCAAGCTCATGTTCAATTGCACACATGTACAGATTTCCCCAACTATAGTGCAGTTTGCCACTTAGTTATGAAAAATATGAAAAGGATAATAAATGAGGTGAGATAGGGGATGGCAATTTCCAATAAAGGCGTAAGGAGCCAGGAGCATAGAGTTAGATTGCCGTTTAAATCAATGTAACCACCCACCTCCCTCCTACTTGTCAAAAAATGAGGACATTGGCTGGTATCGGAAGGAATTAAATATGGTCTTCTTCGAAACACCACTAAAAGCCACCGGACCACTGTAATCAACTAAACAGCCAAGGTGCTCAATAGCAATACCTTGAAAATGAAAGAAGGTTTCTCGCATACCCTGTTCCAACCTCAAGTTCACCTGTGAGACCACCCTCCTGGCAGATCAACTACAGGAACCTTTGCAGCTACTGAGAAATCTCTGCTTACCAAGACCTTCACTCCAGCCAAAGCATCAACTCAACTAAGAAACATTGGGCCTGCAACGAGAGACTGAGATAAATTTCATTTTTATAACTACTGTTTTTATCTTCACCTGTATCTAATTTTGTGCATGAGTGGTGAGTAATAGTGTGGGTGAGTCGAGTGAGTGAGACATCGCATTTTTCTTAACCGCTGGGGCAAGTGTGTAAGAAATAAAATAACCTCCCTCATTTTTAAGTACACAAAAGTTTGCTTCTGGGTTATTAAAAATTGAGTAAACCACTCTGAGGGTAAGAAAACACACATACCTACGTACAAACATATTGATCACAGGCAATAAAGAGGAAACACATAAAATTTGTCCATGACAGCTGCCCTCTGATAGAATTCTGCTCGAAGACTGCTGTTATGCTTTAAAAGCAGGGAGCAAAGGCCACCTTAACTACCTGACCTCGTATCAAGTGCTGAGTCATTGTCCAAATAAAGGGATGTGTCAATTCGATAAGCATTCTGGACTGCAGCTTTTCATAGCTGTAGTTTCAGACAACCAAAGGCCTTCGTGTTTGAAGGGTAGACCATCATATTACAATAAAGAGTTGATGGGCTTTGTTTACCTTTTGGTCGGAGCCACAATGAATCACATCAGTCAATAATGTGCTTTTTTGTTCTCTCTGGAAACAGGGTAGTTTGAATCCACAAGAGAAGTCTGGTGTCCCTGGATGCCATCTTTTACATCTTTAAAAATGTAGCCTTTAGAATTTGTAACATCTTCATTCCTGTACTGGGCTTAACATAGCTAAGAGTCAACCACATTACTGTGGATCTGGAGTCACAGACTGGCCAGGCCAGGTAAGGATTAGTGAACCAGGTAGGTTTGTAATGACAATCAATGATGATTTCCTGGTCACTATTACTGAGACAAGCTTTCAATTCCAGACTTTGTTAATTAAATTTTTACCTACCTCCACGGTGGGATTTGAGCCCATGCCCCCAAAGCATTAGGCTCGGTCATTAGATTATTCAGTCAATGATGTTACCACTGTGCCACCAGCTCCCTCAGCTTTGCAATGGGACCAATAGTATCAGATGCAGTTGTTACCTTCTAACAGCCAAAGCTCATATATTCGTTATACTACCAAAAAGGCAGGTAGGGAGGGGAAGAGGCGCACAATCCTTTTATCCGTGTGTGAGAGTAAGACATATAGATTAATTTGAAATCTGTTGGTGCCCAGTGGTCCAGATTCAAAAAGTTGTGATGACTTAGTGAACCTCGTAAAGAATCATTATCAGCCCAAGGCGTCGGTGACGATGCAGCCGTTCAAATTTAATTCAAGGAATAGAGCTGCTGGGGAGACAGTTGCTTGCTATGTGGCAAGTCTGAAACAATTAACTGAATATTGCGAGTTTGGTACATCTATCAATGATATGCTGAGAGATCACTGGGTGTGCGGTATAAACGAAGATGCGATTCAAAAGAGATTACCGTCTGAAACAAATTTAGGTTTTCAGAAGGCATTGGAAATCACTCTGGCTATGGGAGGTGCAGTGCAGACTCGGAAACCATACAGGGAGCGGAAAATGGCGCCGTCCTCCACGTTGGGCGGGGAGCCTCAACCAAAAAGAGCGCGAAAGTGCAAAGCTTTACTCAGAAGCGGGAAGCAGCCACCGCTAGCAGAGAGATAACTTAGCAGCAAAAAGATGACATAATGGTAACAGAGATGGAAGCAGACAACCTTGTAATGGATCACAGTTTAAAAAGATCGAAGTTTTTTTTATCGTAATGGACACCTCATGAGACATTGTAAAGGTAGAATCAGGCAGACTTTCAGAGAAAAGCAAAAACCCCAATGAGATTAACAGTGTTGAAAAGCCTAAAGTAATGGATTTCGATATTTATTCGTTATATAATTTAAAGTTAGGGAGAACAGAACCTACCTGTGTAACCATGAAAGTGAATGGGAGACCTATCAGAATGGAGGTGGATACTGGAGCAGCCGCTACGGCGATAGGTGAGCATACTTCTAAATACCTGAATCATGGGGAACGTAAACTAAATTTGGAAGAAACTAATGCCAAATTGAAAACTTACACAGGAGAAGACAAACAAATCAAGGGTGTATGTAAAGTCACAGTACACCATGGAGGTCAAACAGTGAAATTACCCCCGATGGTAGTAGCAGACGAGGGACCTAATCTCCTCAGATGAAACTGGCTGAAAAAATTAAATTGGAATGGATTGAAATCTTCCAACTGAGAACTAATGGGTTATCAGAGCTACTACAAAAATATGCCTCAAGGGTGAACTTGGAAAAATTGAGGGGCTACAGGCAAAAATTAATATAGATCCACAGGCAACACCATGATTCATGAAGGCAAGACCAGTGCCTTATACAATGCGGGATAAGGTAGATGCCGAACTGGACAGATAAAGCTGGGAGTGATACAATCAATGCAGTTTTCAGAGTGGGCAGTGCCAATTGTACCTGTTCTCAAACCTGACCCACAGCATTTGAATTTGTGGGGACTACAAACTAACAGTCAATAAAGTGGCAAAATTGGATAGACATCCCATATCTAAAATTGAAGACTTATACATTAAACTGACAGTTGGAACTGCCTATATGAGGTTAGATATCAGTCATGCCTATCAACAATTGGAATTAGAGAAGGCATCCCGGAAGTTTGTCACCATTAATACACACAAAGGGTTGTACCAATACACCCGTTTAACTTTTGGTGTACCTTCAGCTTGCACCATATTCCAAAGAACCATGGAAATTTTACTACAAGGACTGCCCTACATTGTAGTTTTTTTGGATGATGTTCTCGTGACTGGACTCACTGAAAAGGAACATTTGATGAACTTGGGACAAGTTTTGAAATGTTTTTCACAGGTTGGAGTGAGGTTGAAAAAAAGATAAGTGCACATTCCAAGCAAAAGAGCTAACACACAAAGTTGATTCACAACGCCTACATCCAGTTGAAGAAAAAGTGAAAGCCATTAAAGAAGCCACAGTGCCAAAGAATACATCTGAACTGAAATCACTCTTGGGAATGAACAATTACTTTGGATGCTTCTTGCCTAATTTGTTGACAGAACTGGCACCACTGTATTACTTGCTCAAGAAAAACCAGCGATGGTCTTGGCAAACCTCACAGAAAGAAGCTTTCACAAAAGTGAAACAGTTACTACAATCATCTACACTTCTAGTACATTTTGACCCAAAGAAAGAGTTGATATTAACGTATGATGCATCACCTTATGGAGTGGGAGCAGTGTTTTCCCATTGAATGGATGATGGGTCAGAACGATCTATAAGATATGTATCAAGAACACTCAGTATTGCAGAGAAAAAGTACTCTCAAATAGAAAAAAGGTCTGGCAATCATTTTCGATGTTAAGAAGTTCAATCAATATGTGCATGGTCATCATTTTACTGCCATATCGGACCACAAGCCATTATTAAGGTTATTCTGTGAAGTCAAGGCTATGCCCACTATAGCCTAAGCAAGAATACAAAGATGGGTGTTGACCTTGGCAGCGTATGAGTATGCTTTCATTCATAGACCCGGAAGTCAAATTGCAAACACAGATGCACTCAGCCGTTTGCCCATGCAAGCTAAAGTTGAGGATGTTCCAATTCCTCAAGAATTCGTTTTGTTATTGAACTTCTTGGACTCATTACCGATATGTGCTGGACAAATTAATGTTTGGACAAATCAAGTTCTTCATGGTTGGTCACCAAAACAAGAATCTGATTAAATGAAACCTTATTTCCAGAGAAGCTATGAAATAAGCAGCCAAGAAGGTGCCTTATTGTGGGGAGCTCGAGTGATTGTTCCTCCAAAAGGGCAAAAGCCATTGTTATCTGAACTTCACAGTTTACACCCCGAAATTTCCAAAATGAAGGCAATAGCACTCAGCTACATGTGGTGGCCTGGAATGGATGGAGAAATAGAAAACTCGAGGCGAGGTTGTATGCAGTGTCAGCAAGTACAAAAATTACCTGCAACAGCTCCGTTACACCACTGGGAGCGACCAGGAAGGTCTTCGTGGGAGTACACATCGACTATGTGGGACCTTTTATGGGAACAATGTTTCTACTTATCGTCAATGCTCATTCAAAATGGATGGACTTATATGAAGTGAGGTCGCCAACATCTTCAGCTACAATAGACAAACTACAGCAAAGTTTCACAATCAATGGACTACCTGAAGTGCTCTTATCAGACAATGAAACAGTATTCACGAGTGCTGGATTTAACCAACTTACAAGCCTTAATGCTATTAGTCATGTCAAAACATTTCCATATCACCCTTCTTTGAACGGACTGGCCGAGAGAGAAGTTCAGACATCCAAATCTGGTATGAAGAAATTGTTTGGAGATTCTATAATGACTTGCTGATGAAGCATTGGCTCCGATTGAGACTGAGGCTAATTTTTCCAAACTTGGGTGTGGGTTGAGGGGGGGTGGGGGTAAGGGGTGGGTGGGAGAGGTGGAAAGAAGGCAGGGGAGTCAGAAAATTGGGCATGACTGTCATGGTCATGACAGGACACTTGACGTAGGAGAGAAAGTATTTGTGAAAAATTTTAGGGAAGGACAAACATGGTTGTTTGGTGACATAAGTGCAGTAACGGGACCTCTTTCCTACCACATGAAAGTGGAAGATTGAGTAATAAGGAGACATGTGAATCATATAAGAAGAGGAGAAACAAAATACCCAGAGATGATTCCACCAGTGTTCGAGATAGAATCAACATCTCCTGTTAAAAGAACTCAGTCGAGGACAGGTGTGTCTGAAGGGCTGACTGTACCTGAAAGAGTCAAAGAAACATATTTACAGGTGCCTACTGAAGAAACAGATGCTCAGACAACTACAGTAAAGGAGGTTCTGGATCAAATATCAGTAGCTGTAGAGCTGAGATGTTCTACACTCATAAGAGACCCCCATGACAGACTGACTTTGTAAATTATTGATCTGTGTAAATAACTTGATATTTTGAGAAAAATTGTAAAATGTATTTTTGAGTAAAGGGGGAGAGATGTAGCAATCTGATGTGCAATATATCTTTAAGACAAATGTTGTAATGTAAGCTCACATGATCTTGATACCCAATAGCAGAGTAGCACGGGCTCCCTCTGTAGTCTTGAGTTAGAGCCTGAAGGGTAAAGACGGAGTTTTGAGATGTAAGTGGAGCTGCTGAGTTTCTTTTGTAAATAAACAGCATGTGTTTATTCTAAGAACGATCTACTGATGTTCTCTGTCTTTGTACCAACTCAGTCATCCCAAAACAGGCGTGCTACCCGGATCCTTTGGCCCCAACAAACCAGGGCACTGGATCCAACACCCATTGATTACTTTCTCCCATGAAAAAGGGTCTGGGCGGCAAGCTAATTAAAATGTCAATGATTCAGGCCTTCTGAAGTTTCAAAAACCACAGACCACAAATACTTGAAAGCATTTGCTTATCTTAACAAATATTGTGAAATTGACAGCAGAGATTAGAGAGCCTAAGCTGTCAATCAAACAATGTTTCCCCTTGGGAGCAGGTGTTCTGTTATTTAAAATAGATGTCTGGGCTCTCAGCCAAGTATACATAATGAGGCATAGTGTGCATAATTGCAGAGGAGTAGGAGATAGCTATCTCCACAATGGAGCCAGCCAGGTCTAGAGTGCTGAGTGTGGGCTTCTGACAGGAAGCAGCCCACATCCTTTAAAGCCATTCTAAAAAATTACACAGCCCAGGAATGGGGCCGGGAAACCAGGAATTGGGATCTGCCCATCATTTTTAAAGGGCTGTGGAATCAGCTCGACTCAGTGAAAATCCAGGCCTCGATGTTTGAACTCCACCACCCCACCAACCACATTTAAATCCAAGGAGGTAAACTTGAGTCTTCTGGTGAAATGGAAACCCTGCCCTGGAAAACCTTTTCTGATGGAGTTAAAGGGATCATTTGGCAGACACGCAGGATCATACATCTGGGAACACTTGCAAAGTCATTGTTAGATTTCTATTTTGCTTTTTTAAAAGCTGCCTTTTAGTGAACAGTGCCACTGAGGGGGTTGATCACCTCAGAGGAAAGTAATGGCATCAGCTATTTGTGACAGCTCAGACAAATTCATACTTTGCTTCTTAAATCTCACGAACCTTATCTGAACCATTTCATTGTGGGAGTTATTTGAGCAATTTATTTACCCGGAGAGTGGCGAGAATGTGGAACCTGCTACCACAAAGGGTAGTTGGGGAGAATAGCATGGATGCCTTTAAGGGAATGTAAATAAGTATATGAGGGAGAAAAAAAAAGTTAAAGGATATACTGAGAGGGTGGATGAAGAGGAATGGAAAGTGGCGCATGTGGAGCATAAGCACAAACATTGGGCTAAATGGCCTTTTCCTGTGCTGTAAATCCTGTGCATCGTCTATGAAATATGCTGAAACTGAAAGGGACAACAGTATAGAGCTCTGAAATATGGAAAATTAATTTAAAATATCAAGTGTGTTATATTCCAAAAAGCCAGGTGTGTAAGATAGTCCAATTTTTACCTTAATAAGCTTTTTGTTACAAATACTTTCCAAAGATGCATCTCCAAAACTCAACCACCTCAGTTTTGGTCTGCTTCTTTATACAGGATCACAAGTGTATCACTAGTTAATGCCCTCCAGCTGAATACGATGAAACACAATTATTGTACTATTGACAAAGTGGGTACAATACTGGAAAACCACATTTCTTTATGGGGTCAAGTCACTTAAGTAAATATTTGGATCATTGAATTGTGCTGGGACTTCACACAGATGAAAGGATAAGATTTTTGAGGCTCAGCTTTTCCTAACAAAACTTGTCGATTTTTAACATTCTTCCAGTGATGCATGACTTCTGGTGCAGTTACTGCCGTAGAGTTTTGCCTGGTGGCTACACGATGACTGAATGAGCCTAAATGAGCTTAAAGGACTTCTCAAACAGTGCTGTGGGACTGTTAAAAGACCTTGTGGTGATGTAATGATGTCATGCCATGCCATTCCACAAGGAAAATGGTTGTCTTGTCATCTCAGCTGTAGAATATCACTGTGGGCATTTCTCGAGGTAGTGTCCTGGGCCCAAACATCTTCAGCTATTGCATCAATTGCGTTCCCTGCATCATAAGGTCAGAAATGGATGTTGGCAAATTATTGTTTTGTGTTCAGTTCCATTCACAAATGCTCAGATAGTGAAGTAGTCTGTGCCCACATGCAGCAAACCCTGGACAACATTCAGGTTTAGGCTGATAATTGACAAGTAATACTCATGCCAGAAAAATGCCAGGCAATGGCCATCTCCAACAAGAAAATGTATAACCAGCTCCTTTTGACATTCAATGGCATTGCCACCATCGAATCCCCCAGCATCAGCATCCTGGAGGTCATGATAAACAAGAAACCTAACTGGACCAGTCACATAAATACTGCAATTACAACAGCAGGTCAGAGGCTGGGTATTCTCTAGCAATTGACTCACCTCCTGACTCTCCAAAAGCTTTCCACTATCTTCAAGACACAAGTCAAGAGTGTGATAGAATACTCTCCACTTGCTTGGATGATGGCAGCTCCAACAACATGCAAGAAGCTTGATGCCATCTAGGAAAAAGCAACCCGTTTGATGCACTACCTTATACATTCTCTCCCTCTACCACCAGCACAACGTGGCTACACAATGTACCATCTACAAGATGCACAGCAGCAACTCACCAAGGCTTCCTTAATAACATCTCCCAAACCCAGAAGCTTTACCATCCAGAAGAAGAAGAGCAGCAGTCGCATTGGAATACCACCACTCCCAAGTCACAGACCAACCTGATTTGGAAATATTCTTCGTCACTGGGTTAATGTCCTGCGACTTACCTAAGAGCATTTGTAACCACATGAACTGCAGCGGTTCAAGAAGGTGGCTCACCACCACCTTCCCAAGGGTAATTAAGGATGGGCAATAAATGCTGGCCTAGCCAGCGGTACCTACATCCCGTGAATGAATTTTTAAAAAAAATTCCAATCAATAAGTGATCATAACCGAATGTGCGCATATATCAAAATGAGAATTAAAGGTTGTAGATGAGATAACCGCTGGTCAATAAAAATTAATTAACTGCTTGAGGCAAGCTGATGTAATAGAGTAGGGTGAGTGAGGCCAACTTTTTCTTCAAACTGCTGTATTTAACAAAGAGACAGGAATTAGAGTTTTGGTATGGGAAAATATTGGCTTCATTACAATAGATACCATTGATGGTAAGTGAAACGTTTATTTTAATTTTTCCTCTGTCCCAAGTAGGATGTTCAAACACTCCTAGTTCAGAGTGTAGCACAAGCTGAACGACCTTGAGTTTGCCTGGTATAACATTGGCAACTTCTATTGGTGGAGCAAAGGAAGAAAAGGCACAAAAACGGTTTTCAATTTCTTCTGGTTTCTAGGGCCTGTGCATGTATCTGGTCTTGTTTAGTAAATAGCTCAGTCAGTTTTAAGTGCTGAGGTTTGTTATTTTCCTCATATGTTTGATACTGCTGCTAACTCTATGCAAAGATGGATACAGTGGATAATTATTTGAAATCCATTTAGAGGCAAAACCAGCCTGAAAATAGTTGATAAGTATATTTACCTTCAGGCCCATGTTGCATCTTCTATCTCCAGCTGTGTCAGCAAGCAATACTGAGCAGGGGAACAAATTCTCAGAGATGTATGGGTGTGGTGGGGAGAGAAACCAGCACACACATTGTCACAATCACAACATATTGTATTGGCATGATATTTCAATTAATCCATGCCCCGTACTCAGTGGAACTAGCCAACTAATACAAATTTGCACCATATTGCAAGTGATTCTTGTTAGGCAAGGGAATCTAAGGTCATCAGGGGTTGATGTGAATGTGGAATTCGAAACACAAACAGGTCAGCCATGATCTTAATGAATGGTGGAGCAGGCTCGAGCGGCTGAATGGCCTACTTCTGCTCCTATTTCGTACGTTCGTATTTGTATGATGTTGTGTTGTGAGGCCATCTCTACTGGAAGCTAGTTTAGGGCTAAAATTATGCTTGCTGATTCTTTGCTGTGGGCAGGGTTGTTGCCTCAAGCTTGTTGCCCTCTGTCTCAAGAAACTATTACCGCTCTCAAGAAAATTGAGGTCGATAGACTTTTGTTAGGCAAGGGTATTAGGAATTACAGAATCGAGGCAGGTAGATGGAGTTAAAATAGAGATCAGTCATGATCAAGTGAATGGCAGGATAGGCTTGAGGGCTGAATGGCTGACTCCTCTTCATTTGTTCCAAGGGGCAACAAAAAAATGGCTGCCCATACTCCTCCCTCCCTGTGGGTGGGGGCACCCTTTTACACAACGTCTGTTAACTACCTACGTAATTTTTTCCAACAACAGAGGTCTATTTTAATATCAAAGTAAAGTTCATTAAAAAGTTGTAAAAGAACCCCAAGCTGTGTGCAGTCTGATTCAGCATTATCACTAGCTTTATTTAAAAATTGCTTTCTGCAAGTTGCAACTTTAAAGAAGCAAAAGAGGCAGATAACAGGGAAAGACTTTCCTTGCGAACACATATCGGAGTTAGAGATTCAGAAAGGGAATCTACCTCTCAGCTTATACCAGCTGGAGTCCGCACACCTCTGAATTGGCCCTGAGTCAAGACCACCTCTTGAGCTGGATCTGGTTGAACTGGATATCTGCTCAATAATGGGTAAAACAATTCCAGATTTCCAACAAATGCAGACTTTTGCTATTAAAAATGGCCATTGCATGCTTGTAAAAAGCTGGCAGACGCCGTACTTTTGAATAACAGTGTCAGCGAGAACACAAAGGCCATATTCCAAAGTAGCCATATACATACATACATTATAGAAAACAATGAACTGTCCAGAGTCCTTTCAAGGTTTTTTGAACAACATGTCATTACTTGTTTTATCCTCCTCTGCTCCATGTTGCTGGCTTGCTAAGGCTGCTCCATTTTGATGAAGATTCTTGACCTGTGATATTGCTCTGTCTTTTGTCTGATCAGATGTTGATGGACCTTTTGCCTATTGTCATAATTTCCTGATCTTACTTCCAGTTTGGGTATTTGCCAGGTATTTTTTCACCAGATGAGTCAGTCTGGACTGTTAATTTCTCCATTGAATTAAGGTACACCAAAAAGAAAGAGAAGAAAGGCTTGCATTTATACAGCGCCTTTCTTGACCACCAGATGTACCAAATGCTTTGGAGCCAATGAAGTACTTTTGAAGTGTTGTCACTGTTGTAATGTAAGAATGCAGCAGCTAATTTGCACACAGCATGCTCCTGCATACAGCAACATGGTGCCTTTTAGCTTTCTTTGAAAGAACGAAAGATTTGCATTTATATAGTACTGTTCTCAACCTCAGGTCATTCCAAAAACACTTTATAATCAATGAAGCACCTGCAAAGTGTACTCACTGATGTAATGTAGGAAATCTGACAACCAATTTGTACACAGCAAGCTCCCACAAACAGTAATGAAATAATAACCAATTAAACAATTTTAGAGATGTTGGATGAATATTGGTCAGGAAACCAGGAGAGCTCCGCTGGTCTTCAATGAATAGTGTCATGGGATCTTTTATGTTCACATGAGAAGGCAGACCAGCCCATAGTTTAGCACTGGACCCGATAGAGAACACCCCAATCATGCAGCACTCCCTCCTGAACCTCTTCAGGCAAAAGTGCTACAGATTGAGCCAAGATTGTCATTTACAGTTAGGATTGAGATGGGGTTGGATAGGAAAACCAAGATCACGTAATATAGCTTAGCTTTATTATTTATAGTTAGTCAAATACATAAACCTACAATAATTGTGTTAGGCTTGTTCATATTTCAAAGAATAAGGAGAGGCATCATTCCATGGACTACCCTGTGCCTCAGTGTTCATCGAACATCAAACACTGGAGGTTAAAAAAACTAAATAAAACTAGCTTCACCATCTGTATATTATAACAGATAGAAGGGATTGCCAGGCAGTAATCTCATCTCAGGGTCCAAACGACAGTTCAAAACTGCTCAAGCTTCCCTCTTGTGGTTTATGACATCATCTCTTGATGGGTCAGTGCTTGATAATCATTGCCAGCTATCTGCTCTCCATAGGAATTTAAAATAAAAGATTCAAAGTTCCAAAGCTGCCAAACAGGATCAAAATGATCCTGACTTTTCATGGTAGGGCACTAAATGGTCCATCTGAAACTCCTCTCTCCCGTATTGTAGCAGAGCATTAATCGGTTCGAAATAAATTGAGTCAACACCTCCAGTGAAGAGCAGCGAGGGCAATTTCAGATGAGGACGCAATAACCCACTGCGTGCTTTTGAGGCCGTTAGGCTTTCATTTCTTCTAGTAGTTTGATGCATTTGCATTGACGATATTTTATACTAGTTGTTCACCCGTTTACTTTATGACTGTTAAGTAACACGCAAAGAAATCTTATGGTGAATTCCAAAGCTGCACAAAACCAGAGCGAACGATTATCACCCGTCATCACTGGGTTGTCAACTCCAATAGGGCATGTTCCTGGGCGTATCACCACATGACCCTCTCACCTCCGACACCCCCCCCCCTTCCAACCCCCTCACCCCGCCCCCTCACACACCGTCTATTCTTTGCCCAACATGTGTTACCATAGCGCCCTACCTTCCCATGCGAAATAGAAAGCAAATAACCTCACCAATACCTGAGTGGATGGTTCTGAGCTATTAGTTTAACAGCCTTTCACTCCCCCTCCCCAATCCTCAACATTCGCACAACTTACAAACAACAGTGCTCAAAGTAAATGGGAAAAAAAAACATTTTTTTAATGTCCTTTTGGCTTTTCGTTAGGATTTTTTGCTGCAAGCAGAGGCGAGCAGATCAATCTTCAATTCTTGGACACTCTGGAACAATCTTGCAAGTGTGGCAATTCTGCTCCACCACCCCCACCCCCCCCCCCACCCCACCCCCCTTTGATATAGGGCTATTTTGTCATGGGAAATTTTACTCAGGGTACTTCAAGCCTTTTTAAAAGTTCGGAGCTAAAAGCTTTAAGAAAAAAATTTTCAGCGATGTTTTCATTTAGGTTAGGGCTCTGCACTATTTTCATATGGCTATTTGGAAAAGAAAGCTTCAGTTACTTTGGCCCCCTCACTGAGGAATTTGGCCTGCTGTGTGGCCACTCTTACCAGGTTCTGCCACGCAACCCGCTCCATCGAATTTCCTCCGAAGCTTTTTCCACTCGCACGCTGTGCCGACCCACCCACCCACCCACTCCCACTGACTACCCCCCCCGACCCACCCAACTTGTTAGTATTTCTTTCAGAGCAAACTTGTTAAGGTTGTTGTTGGCACTGGGCCATCCTGGCCCTAAGCCATGTGTGTGCAGCCATTCCAAAAAGCAGATCTGTCGCTTTTAAGATTGCTTCCTTCTGCCTCGCATCGCAGCCTATGTGCCTCCTCTGTGCCAGTGCGTGACACAGCAGACCTCACACAACTCAAAGCCCTGAAAGCTGACAGACCTCAGTCGATGAATTTTTGGTTGAATGTCACTTCCTCCGGCTGGCTCTGATTAGTGCTGTGGGTTTTTTTTTCAGGCTTTTTAAAGCTTCTTCTAAGAGAAAAAAGGAAGAGAAAAAAAAAGAGAATTTTCATGTCGGCCTGGCTTGAAGAAGAATACATTTAATAAGCATTTTTAATATTCCTGCTTTTATTATATTCTACTGCCCCACTCCGTTTTTTCATGGGATACTGGCACCTAGTACTGGGGCAGGATTGTGTCATTGGGATGCATGGGAAAGATAAGTAGGGTATTTTAACTAGTAAGTAGGAGTGGGGACATGTGGTTGGGTGGGGGTGATGGTGGTGCTATTGGGATGGTTCAGGTAGAAAATGTAGAGTAAGTGATAATTCTAATATGTGAAAAAGTGAGTAGAATGATAGACAGAAAATGTACATGAGACAATACAGTTAAGGAAGACATTAAAAGATGCAAGGTAATTAAATCAGGAGAAAGTAGTAAGAAATGTGTGAGAAAAACAATAGAACAGAAGTACAGGTCTGGCCCAAATTAGCATTCTTTATACAAACACACCGAGTATAAGCAACAGAATGGATTAATCTCAAGAATAATTCAACTTGGACAGTATGACATGGTAGCTATTTTTTTATTCATTCATGGGATGTGGACATCACTGGCTAAGCCAGCATTTATTGCCTATCCCTGATTACCCTTGTTCAGAGGGCATTTAAGAGTCAACCACATTGCTGTGGGTCAGGTCTGGAGTCACATGTAGACCAGACCAGGTAAGGTCAGTAGATTTCCTTCCCTAAAGGGCATTAGTGAACCAGATGGGTTTTTACAACAATCATTTCATTGTCATCATCAGACTTCTTAAAATTCCAGATATTCTATTGAATTCTAATTTCACCATCTGCAATAGTGGGATTTGAACCTAGAGTCTCTGAAATACTAGTCAGTGACAATACCACAATGCCACCATTACTGAGACACAGCTGATAACAATGGCACTGTCAATGAAAACAGGGAAATAACAGACATGCTGGCCCCAAGAAAATTAGTTTTGAATTAGTGACAGCGGTTTCACCGGAACTAACATAAGCAAATTGACAGTAATGAAGAAAATAATGGCACTAATAAGTGACAAATCTCCAAAATCTTTCCATCCTAGGTCTTTAAAGGAAGTATCTGAGACATTTTAGAGGCTTTCATTGTGTCCTTCCAAAGCTCCCTTGATTCAGGAGCCATTACTTTAGATTGGAACAAATCACCATTTCAGAAAGGTGGGAGAGAGGGAAATCAGGGAGTTGCAGATTGATTCTGTTGCCCAACATCGGTTGTAGGGAAATCAGTAGAACCTATAATTATGGACAGGGTGACTGAACACCATGAAAATTTTCATCTGATTAGAGAGAACCAGCATGGGTTTGTAAGAATTGGTCATACATGAAGAACCTAAATAGAC
Organism: Cetorhinus maximus; assembly: GCF_964194155.1. Taxonomy (NCBI): domain Eukaryota; kingdom Metazoa; phylum Chordata; class Chondrichthyes; order Lamniformes; family Cetorhinidae; genus Cetorhinus; species Cetorhinus maximus. The sequence continues at coordinate 17,430,489 of NC_135896.1, forward strand.
TTTTTTCAAAGAGGTGACTGATGTAGTGGACGGAGGAATATCTATTTTTTTGTTTTTTATATGGAATACTTCTGGAAAGTATTCAATAAAGTCCATAATAATATGGACTGTTAGCTACAATTGAAGCTCATGGAATTTAAGGGAAATTATTGACCCAGTTTGGAACTTGAGAGGAGGTTTCCTCTTGTGGTAGAATCTAGAACTGGAGGTCACTGATTGAAAATAAGGGGTCGCCCATTTAAGACAGAGATGAGGAGAAATTTCTTCCCTCAGTGAGTAGTAAGTCATTGGAATTCACTTCCTCAAAAGGCAGTGGAAGCAGGGTCTTTGAATGTTTTCAAGGCAGACGTAGATAGATTCTTGATAAACAAGGGGGTGAAAGGTTACTGGGGGTTGGGGGGTTACAATCAGATCAGCCATGATATTATTGAATGGTGGAGCAGATGCAAAGGGCTGAGCGGCCTACTCCTGCTATTAACTCGAATGTTCGTATGTATATTTGCTCAATGGGAGGAGACAGGATGTAGGGATAATGGGCAGGGACTGCAATTGGCAGGTGTCCCACATTGATCTGTGTTAGGGCCTCAAATATTCAATGTATTTATTAATGACTTCAATGACATTGTTGTTGTGATCTGTCTAAGATCCGGTCCTCTGCTCATTTCTCCATGCCTTGCAGTTTTGCGCTTTCCTCTTCTGTTGCTTGTAAGAGCCTCCCATTTTCAATTTCAATGAGCAAGGTGATTCAGGAAAAGAATACATGAGGTGGTTTCCCATTGCTTTCCTCGTGTGTGCTTAAAAGAAATGCAAGACCTCTTCCCAAAGGATCCTCCGCCTGTTAACAGCCATTGTCCCTCGAGGTTCTAACTCTTCCACGATCATCACTGAAAATTTTCTGGTACTGCCATTAGGCATGGCTCATAACCCTGAGCATGGGACTCTTACCTGGGCCTGGGGTGGCTCACAAAAGGGACAACCACACCTTGAAGTCTCAAATGGCCCTGATACTCTACATGACATGACATGATAAAGAGCCAAATAGCCAAGTTTGCCAATGGCACAAAGGTAGGCATCATTGTAAAACAGTGTAGGTGGAAGGATAAGTCTACAAAGAGATGTTAATAGATTAAGTCATTGGACAAAACTGTAGCAAATGGATTTCAATGTAGGCAAGTGTGAGGTCATCTACTTTGGACCTAAAAAGGATAGATCAGAATACTTTCTAAATAGTGAAAAGCTGGAAACACTGAAAGTCCAAAAATACTTGGGGTTCAGGTGTATAGGCCATTAAAATGTCTTGCACAGGCACAAAAAAATAATCAAAAAGGTGAATGGAATTCTCATCTCTACCTAGAGACCTAACATTCAAGGAGTTAGAAGTTATGCTACAGTTATACAAAGCTCTGGTTGGACTATACCTGGATTACTGTGCTCAGTTCTGAGCACCGCATCTGAGGAAGGACATTCCACCCTTCCACCCTCATACCTTCTACCCCCTTACTCCTTCCTCCCCACCCTCACTCCTTCCTCCTCCTGTACTCCCTCCTCCCCCCAGACACCTTCCCCCCATCCAAACTCCCTCCCTTACACTTTCCTCCTCCCTTACACTTACCTCCCCACTTACACTATTCTCCCTTGTTTACACCTTCCTCCCTCCGAACTCCCTCATCCACCCATACTCCCTCCTTCCCCCCAGACACCTTCCCCCATCTGAACTCCCTCCCTTACACTTTCCTCATCCCTTACACCTACCTCCTCACGTACAACATTTTCCCCAATTACAACATGTCCCCCCCCCCGAACTCCTTCCTCCCCCCCGTACTCCCTCCTTCCCCTGCAAACCGTTCCCCCTCCAAACTCCCCCTCCTCCCTCCTCCCTCCTCCCGGACACCTTCCCCCCTCCAAACTCCCTCCCATCTTCACCCCCCCTGACACCTTTGCTGCCCCCAGCTTTACACCCACACAAGATCATCCTCTCCCACTCAGACCTAAACCTTCCTCTTCCCCCCACCCTTAAACTGCATCCTTATCAGCTCATGGCTAGGTCCATAAAGTTCTGAAGCAGGACCAAAGCATTGGCAAGGTCCATGAAGTTCCGAAGCCTCAATGAGTTAAAAGCCTCCGAGACCTCCCACCTTCCGAGGGCTGCTCCACAGCGGAGCCATGTGCATGAGGCTCCGCTATGCGATGCACGTGTCCTTCCAGGGTCCGGTAGCTGTAGGCCTCCAGCATCTCTTTCTCCTCGAATGTTCGCAGTCTGAGCAAGGCCCTAAAGCTAAGTCCCGACTTCTGCACATGGCGCTTGTCCAGACGTGTCCTGGGCCGGCCTTCATTTGCATCCTATTGACGGCTTGCAAATTAGCTTCACGCCGGCCTCCAGCGGGATTCCCGAACTGCCATGGCGGTCAGCATCTGAAGATTACGCTGAAAATTCACAGGCGAAACCAATTTTTGGGCCGCCCACCGAATTCTCCCCTCACCCCGCCCACTATTGACCCCACCGGGGCATGGGAGAATTCCAGCCCCTGTCTTGCGTCTTATGATCCATATTCTGAACTGCAACAGCCAACGCGAAATAACTTGTGCTGCGATCATAATGAAAATCACGGTTTGATTTTGCATCTGATTGCTATTACCTACTTGCTTACAATGGGATTGAGTTGAAAGCATGCCTCTTTCCCCCTCTCACTACTTATTTTGCACATGAACACCATTCAACCTCATACTCACCAATGGCAAGTGGATTAAAATGACGGAGAATCCATGGTCCGATTGGTAGGTAGCTGTTCTGCTACTACTCCCTGGGAAACTGAATACTAAAACTCACATTGATGTGGATTCCTCTCTTTATCCCAGAGGAAATAGAAAAGGTCTCTAGAACAAAGAGTCCTGAAAGCAGATGTGGCACAGAGGCAACTTTGGAAGTTAATCGCAAAAACTTGCTGGAGCACCTGCTAGTGTTGAAGCTTGAATTATTGCTCTTTTGATCAATAGCAATGCAATACTACACTTTATATAGATTCCCATGACCAAGTAGGGCCATGCTGATGAGTCTAGGAGAATGGACTTTGTAAGGCCCCTAAGAAATAGGAAATGACACATATAAATATATATATATATATATATATAAAAAACATCTATATACACACATATAAAAGCACACACATACATCTCTTGAGGGGAGTGCATGAGTATCAAAGTAATTCAGGAATATTGTAAGAATGCAACATGGTGCAGTGCTTTAGTATCTAATGGTTTCGATGGGAAAAAATGGAAAGCCACCAAATATGCCATTGTGAAATTTGCCAATTTCCCACAAACTTCCTTCAAAGGGCTCCAGGAAATTCTGAATGTCTCCAGTCTAGAGTTGTGAGAGGGACATTTCTAGTTTCTGACAAGTGTATGGACCTGTTGAACTAAACCACCTCTGCCAACCATGTCCAGTCGAATTTTATATTGCTGTGCAGTAATGTCACCAGTCTCACCTTAGTGAAATCAGAAGACACAATATGATGTATCAATGTCCCACCCTGAGTTTTCTCCATCATCATGGTCTGGAAGTTGGCCACAGAAGATAATGTCTGAAGAAGTAGGCCCTGCAACTTGTATTGGATGCAAGCCAGAGCTGGCCCTGCAGCAGACCCTGCTACAGATGTGAAGTCCTCTTGCCACTCAGCAGCAGCAGTAAGGTCCAGACTTTGTCTCTCATCTTGAAGAGTCTGTGGCTTATATTTCTGCCTGCTTTCATCATTCCTCCTCCTCTAAGATGCTGATGGGTTCTTGGAATCATTTCAAGGAACTGGAGGCAGAAGATTCATCTGCAGAGGCAAGAAAAGGTACGATCGTTGATTAACTTTGGGTTGCTCAAAAACTGCAGATTTTTACAAGACTGTTCCAGAAAATCAATAATGGGGAATATTTCCTCTAAATGCATTGTGCAGTTGAACCATAAATCCATTCTTTATAAACTCATTAATGACCTTGCAATCAATGTATTTATTCCAAGTGGGACATAGGTGGTTTTAAAATGAGATTTGCAAGTCTTTGCTAAATGTTCTCAGTAAATTGAATAGAAAGTTAAGGTATTACAATACCACTTTTTGAATGATTGTAGCAAAGTGATTATGTTACTTGGCTAGTAATCCAGAAGCCTGGGCTAACAATCCAGAGGATTATGCGTTCAAACTTCACTACATCTGAATTCAGTTTAAATAAAACTCTGAAGGTACCAGATTATCATAAAGGCCCAACAGGTTCCCTTAATGGCTTTTACAGATGGGAACCATCATCTTTACCCAGCTGGGCCTATCCAGTCCCACACCAAACATGGTGGATTCTTAACTGACTAGGGAAAGGCCATGCGCCACCATTTGTTCAAGGGCAACTAGGCTTGGGTAATAAATGCTGGCCCTGATAGCAATATCAATATAATTTTTTTTAGAATGGAATCTAGCAGTTACATGATTCAGATGTGTTGGTTTACTCATGGCCAACTGAGGACTTGTGCAATTATTCCTTTCACTTAAAGTTTCTTTCTGGAATGGTCTAGTAGTGTTCCTCCTCTGCAGAACGTTGATCATGTGACAGTTGAATGTAGCCGCAATTTTAAATCAATTGTACACTTCTTGCGGTATGTTACGTGTCTGACAACTTTATAAACTTTGTTGACTTATCCACCGATGATCCTCCAGGGCCATTTTACCACACCCTCTGTTGTGGGCAATACTGGTAAACAAAGGGAAGCAAGCTTAGATCTAATGCATTGCTTCCATAAAACAAACACTTCAGCCTCAATGAGGTATGACCTAAGTTGTCATGCGTTTTCATATCCTTTACTAGTTGAGCTCCATAAATGAATGTTTGTTTCGGCAGGTTAGCTGCCTTTTTTTGCTTCTTGGTGTGATGAAGTTGAATCATTTGAATAAGCATCTCAATGGATGTTTTTTTTAACTTTCTGTCAGCAGTAAGTTAAACAGCAAAAGACTGTACCTGGTATCAGCAGCTTGGCAGTAAATATACGCATCTGGTACCAGATAATTGCCTAAGGGGATAATGATATTGCTACTTTCCTATTGAAGGCAAAGCAGTTTCAGGTGTGCAAAGAATTGGAAATGGCAGTCAAATCAGGGACATGTGGCATCAATGATTTGCTTTCCTAATACATTAACTTGAAAAAATACGATTCCGCCACTAGTAGAGTTCCAACACTTCAGTTCCATAACAGAAGCAGTATAAACAACAACTTGCATTTATATAGTGCCTTTAACTTAGTAAAACATCCCAAGGTGCTGGTGACAAAGGTTGAATAGGTGGGTTTTAAAGATCACCTTCATGGAAGGAAAGAGGTAGAAAGGCAGAGAGGTTTAGGGAGGAAATTAGCGATCACCTTCATGGAAGAGAAAGAGGTAGAAAGGCAGAGAGGTTTAGGGAGGAAATTACAGAGCCCATGCAGCTAACTAGGCAGCCACCATGCAGACTCCAATATCACTGAGTTCACCTTAGTTGGTTGTATAACCTGCGTCTTCTGAATGAACTGTGCACTCTGCGGTTACTAACCCACTTAAATGTCATTTTACCTAAGGCTCTAGATCCCTGCCCCATAAACACTGTCCATTTAATCAAGTAGTTTCATATAAAAATCAGGAAAAGAGCTTGGAATATCATATAGTCCTGCAGATTTGATTTTCAATACTACTAATGTGAGGATAACAGCTACAGATAATTCTATATTTATTTGACAAGAGTTGCTTAAAAGGATGTTAACAGACAATAAAGATATGATTTAAAATTCTTACTCTGATGGGTTTACACAGTTATGAAATGTTTACTTAATCTTATTCTTTTTAGTTTCCAGATGACAATATCCTAGTTATGCCCCACAGTAAGCTCACTCAGTTAAATAGTGCTTTTTCTGAAAGTGTGCAAAAAGGAACATTCTAAACTTCATTTAAAGCATTCCCTGCATGCTAAAAGCATTTTACACTCTAAGATTACAGTGGAAAGTGGCTAAAAGCTCTTTGTTAATTTATCCTACAGAGAGACAGCATGACAAAAGCAATGAGTTTACGATACATCACTACAGACCGTAATATGGTTGTTTTTGCTATCCTCATCCATTCCAACTGCTCCATGCCCACCTATAAACTACAGAGCACCTCAAAATCCAACAGCATACCCCGACAGTATGCAAAATGCAGCTTGGGCATCACTTATTGCATTTATGCCATGTGAACGGGTCATTGTTTTGCATACTCTTAGGTGATTTTGAGCATCTGAGAGGTTTAAGGGTGAAAATGATTGTTATATTGTTACATTGAACTTGCACCTATACCAAGTTCCCTCTCTGCTATTTTAAATGTTATAACATGGAAACAGGGAATTCAGGTCAACCAGACCATGTTGGTATTTACCCTCTGCATGAGCAAGCAGTTCTATTCACATTTAACCATTCTATCCCCATATTCCTTCAGCCCCTCTGAGGGGTTTGAATTTAGTATTCTCTGCTTTGGCCTTGCGAGGGCTGTTCAGTGAAAATTGAAGTTGAGCCATTTTTCTTATTAACAATTGATTTTTTTTAAACAATTTCTCCACTCTGTTTTCCTGGGGCCAGATATATCTTGCACTTATAGAGAGCAGGGAGCAGTAGACGAAACTGTTTGCAGTCTTAAGCCACCCCTCATAAATGATTTTCTTCATTGACCAACAGGACCACATAAAAAATGGCACACTGGAGCTTGTCCTTCTGATTTTGCCACTAGATCCCACCAGTTGAAATTAGAGGTTCAGCCAGATTGGGGATGGGTGGGGATGGGGGTGTCCATTCTGCCTCAAAACTGCAGGTCCTTCTATCAATGTACACTTGTACCATATCTCTCTCTGTTTCCTTTAATTTATTAGTCCCTGTACTGTGATGTGGGAAATACAGCAGTCAATTTGTGCACAGCAAGTCCCATAAACAACAATGAGATTAACGACCAGATCATCCTTTTTTGTCAGAATCACAGGATGGTCACAGCACAAAAGGAGGTCATTCAACCCGTGGTATCTGTACTAGCTCTCCGAAAGGGTAATTCGCCTAGTGCCACATCCCACTTTCTCCCCACAGCCCTGCACATTCTTCCTTTTTGGGTAATAATCTAATTTAGCGATGTTGATAGAAGGATAAGTATTGTCCAGGACCCTGCTCTTATTTGAATATTGTACATGAAGTGGGTGCATGAGGCGCTGACAAAGAATGCAAAATGTTTCACTACCCAGAACCAAAATCCTTCACCTTGATGAGTACAAAAACATTTACATTAAAAGGGAGAGACAAAGGTACAGAGACAAAGAGATGGAAAGAGGCAATAATAGACAATGAGGAAAAAAGATGGATGATAAGAAAGTGATGGGAACATTGACAGATCTCTGGTTTTTGCTTACCGACACACAGTAACTACAGCTTTTGTGTCAAAATATTCAAAAGGGAACACTGCGCATCATTATTATTAACACGCTGTGGCCTTCTTGAATCACTGACAAAACCTTTAATTAATTTAAACAAAGACAAACCTCCTGCAATAAAAAAGAAAATTCTTTAGCAGTTGGTCCCCTTCTGCTCTCCACCCTCCCCTTCCCATCGCAATAAACATCTCAGAAATGCTATTTTAAAGGAAACCACAGATATTTATTTCAGGGGACTTGAAGTACCTTAATGGCAATCTTACGTATGTTGAAGTTCTTTAATAATTTATAAGCAAAGTCTTTTAGTGAGTGACAGGATTTTCTTTCTTTTTGTCGGATGTGGTCAGATCCTGTCCAGTTATATCTTTTTTGATGGACCCCTTCTGCTCAAATCAGTATGAAATATTTCATAACCAAAATGTTGTGAAATAATATTACATGAAAGCCCTGAAATATTTGGAACATTCAGAACGAAAGTGGAACATCAGGTGCAAATTACAATTTTATTTAACTTGAGGCATGAAGAGTCTCATCTAAGCTGGGTCCCCATGAATATGGTATACCATTCTGGCCATAATGGTGCTGAATAACCTTTGTGTTAAATATGATCAGGTTGAATGCCCTCTCTTAATGGTCGTTATACGGCCTGATGCAGTACCAAGTCGCAAATCAGAAACAGCCCAAGTTGTTGGTCTTTGTTGAGCTGGGAGATCTAAGTGAGGCCACAACAGGAGTTACTGCGTTTAGCCTCGACATTATTGAAACTAAGCCACAGTGGGTAAGAAAGGGGATTGAATCTGCCAGAATTCCCAGTGACTGCAGCTGGAAAGTGCATGAAGAAAAACTGTCCAAGAACAGTACCAGGCTTTGGATGAAGCCAATGTCCTAGTGTTTGAGTAGTGTGTTTAACCATCAGCTTGGCTCACTTGGCAGCCTTCTTGCCCATGAATGAGAAAGTTTCAGGTTCAAGGACATGCATTCATAAGCCAAGCTGTCACCTCGATACTGGGTGAGTGTAGCAGCTTTCTTGGAGGTGCCATCCTTCAGCTGAGATGTTAAGTTAAGACACTCCTTGTTTAGCCAAACGTCATGGATCACTTGATTTCATCCCTTGTTTTTAAATCCCAACATGGCTTCACCCTACCATGTCTCTGTAATCTCCTGTGGCCCCACACCCTCTGAGATACTTGCACTCATCTAACCCTGGCCCCTTGCCCATTCCCAATTTGCTCCACCATTGGTGGCTATGCCATCAGGAGCCCAGGTCCTAAGCTCTGGAATTCCCTTCCTAAACCTCTCCACCTCTCTTCCTTCCTCCAAGGTGCTGTTTAAAACCTACCTCTTTGACCAAGTTTTTAGCCATCTGCCCTAATATCACCTTTTGGCGCTCGGTGCCAAACTTTACTTTCCAACACCCCTGTGAAATTCTTGGGACGTTTGAATTAAAGGTGCAATATAAATACAAGAAGATGGAGATTTTCCAAATCTTCAGGTCAATATTGCTTCATCACGCACCCCATGAAACATGGATTGAAAAATATATTTTAAAAGATTAACCAGTAGGCTATTTCATCGCTGATTGCTGAACTTTTCGGAAGGGAATCTGTCTCAATGTTTGGCTGCCTGACCCAACAGTCATTGCCTTTCAAGGTATTGAGTTGTGTGCCAAGTGTTTTGGGATGTGATAAGGTGTGAACAGCCATTTAACAGGTGTATGAGCCTGTGGTACAATTCCCATTCTGAATCCTCCAGGGAATATTAGGAAAAAATTGAAGGTTTATGGGGGGTGATAGGGATGTGAAAAATAAACAATTGATTTGAAAACTTCCTTGGTATGAAAATCTATGGGCTTTGATCCTGGCAGTTATGTTGAGACCATGCCCATCAGGGTACTTCTGTGCTGATTTTGGTGGGGTGGGCAGGGTCAGTTGGAGGGCATCTTATTTATCTGGTATCAACCTGATCCACTAATACATTTTTGCATTCACTAACCCTATGGGAGGGGGTGTGCCCCAGTACGCTCAGAGAAACCTTTGCTGTGATGCTTAAGGAGGCTGAGGCCATATTTTTAAAGTCCTTATATTTTTCAGAGGTCGTTCACTTCTCTGAGCTGGACCGCAATTGTGAGGTTCCCTTGCAACCTTCTGAAAGGACAAATCATCTTATTGGTTGCACCAGCCTCTAGTCGCGTTGTGTCCCATATAGGCCGGGGAAGTTTGAACTCCCAATGTAGACATTCCCCGGGCCTCTGGCTCCGCCCTCTCCACATCCATGGCTTCATAAGAAGTGGGCAGTAGCTTTTCCTCCTTAATGGGCTGAGTGGGAAATTACAGGTTAGATGCCTGTTTTAAAACCACTCTATTGACTCCCACCGCACACATGCACGCACACACATGTACCCCAAGGCTGGAAGTGTGGCAAGGGTTTGCCAGAGCGACCAAAAGGAATTTAGCTCCACGTTAGGTAAAGCTAAAATAAACACCTAGCGCGTCTTTGGTGATGCTTAGGCATTTGGATCATACTTAACAAGGTATACCTTTAATTTGCAATAAAATGGATCTACAGCAGCAACTGCTCAGGTGATGCCTCAATAGAAACAGGGATGAGATACATCTTTTCCTGCTCTGGTGATTTTATTGTATGGAAATGCAGACAGTTTATTTTTAGCATGTAGCAGGAAGGGGTGTGCCTGAAGTTGCAGGTACAAGCAAGTCAATTATGGGGCTGAGAATATAGAATTTGCGTGTGTGTGTGTATGTGTGTGTGTACGTGTGCACGTGTGCGTGTCCTATAGATACTGATCTCCATTTATTGACTTCTGCTCATCTGACCCGAACAGGTCAATTGCCATTTTTCTCCTCAGAGATGAATCCATCTGTCCAGCAGCCTAGGTTTGTGCATCGTAAACTCAATGACCTTTGAGCAGGTAAGACAGACGGCTTTGGAGCCTAAACTTCTATAGTGTCTGATTAGGCGGGAACTACACCAATCCCCTCAGATTAAACCGTAACATAATTTGACCTCAGGTAATAGCTATAAACTCATCTTTGTGACATAAAATCGGCAAATCATTTATCAAGTGCAAAAAGGGTTAAAAGCATTTTACTTGGTAGTGATTTCGATTTTTAAAAAAATCCTATGCACCCAATCTTATCTTATGAGCACCATGTTCTAAAAAGAAAATAAAAACACATGGGCCCTTGGAAAGGATAGGACAATCATGTCTCTTCAAAACCTGTTTCTTTCAAAAGAATTGTCCCACGAAGCTCTTGGCAAGACTACCTTCAGGTGAAATCTTTCCAAAAATACCTGTCCGATCTGAAATCCTATCAGCTATTATCACACAGCCAAACAATCCATCATTTGTTCATCAACAGGGACAATGAAAGAAGACAGAATAAATTAGATACATAGTGATATGACTAGAGACTGACTAAACTCATTGAAATGCAGAGACGGTACATTGGCTGCTATTGTGGGATGCCCGGCAGACATGGTCACCTCATTATAGACCTACACCCAGACCCGGGGCAAAAGAGGAGGCAAGTTTGATTGATTATAATATTTTATATGCATTTATTAGCTGCAGCTGTTGTCAAGCAAGACCTGGCAGGTTCTTTCACACAAGCAAGTTTCTCTGCTCAGGTACAGTCCAAAGCTTGCCTTATAGGCTTTGAACCTACTTATATATGAAATTTTAGACACCTATTATGGAAATTCTCTAAAAATTAATAAAACAGTGTCCCTTTTGTTGGACAAATTTTGTTCGCTGAACGATTTTTTCTTCACCCCAGCCATTGTTAACATGATAGAACTTCAGTGAATCTTCCTCCCTTCCCACTCCTGCACTTCAGGTTGCCAACCCTCCAGCGTTGTCCTGGAGTCTCCGGGAATCAAGGATTAACCTCTTGGATGCCACTGGGAGCAACCCAAGAGGAAACACATAGAGGTTCTATAAGAGAAGTGTCTTTCTTTCCATTGAACAATTTTTTTACTGACTATAAAAATATTGACGATGGAAGAAAAAGCTGCTTAACTAGGTGGCAGAAGTGCAGGTGGGAGGTCATGTGATGAAATCTCAAGTAATATATCCAACCAGAGTTGGCAATAATTCTCCATTGGGGAATATCCCGTGCAATCTCGACAAGTGAGCTACTGAAGTCTTCCGATGGTGTATATACTTTGTGTCACAATATAGTGCTTTTGTTTTGCACTGATCCAAAATATGTGGGACAGGTAAAGTCAACAGATTGACAGTGGGTTGACTTTGCCTCGGTGGTAGCACTCTCACCTCTAAGTCATAAGGATGTGAGTTCAAGTCCCACTCCAGTTGCTTGAGTACATAATCTAGGCTAGCACTCTAGAGCAGTACTGAGAGAGTGCTGCATTGTCTTTCGGATGAGATGTACCTGAGGCCACCACGTGCCCTTTCAAATGACTGCAAAGGGCTTTATTGAAAAAGAGGAAGAAACTTCGCCTCAGTGTCCTGCCTGTTATTTATCTCCCCACCAACATCACAAAAAACAAATTATGCATCATTATGTCATTGCAATATGTGGGATCCACTGTACGCGAATTGGCTGCCACATTTCGCTATCATCCAACAGTGACATCCAACAAAAGTACTTTGTTGACTGTAAAGGGTTTTGGGACATCTTGAGATTGTAACAAATGCTCTGGTTTGGCAATTAGGCTTACTCTAATGCCCCGTCATGCTGGCCATAACTGCATAACTTCATAACTGCAACTCTGGCAAAACAAACTTTAAAAATGTGGCTTTTGGTCCTTTTTTTAATATTAGCACATTGCCAAGGGGACAACTCAATTACCATTTACAGAGCAGTGAACACAGCTCTTGAGTGGACTCACATGCATAGCTCTTCATCCTCTGACCAGGAAGCAATGCCACACTTAGAATACTGTGCATAGTCCTGGTCCCTATCTTACAAAAGAGGACATACAGGCACTGGCACTGGTGAAGGTTTCCAAAAATGAAAGAAACTAAGAGGTGATCTCACTGAAACATATGAAATTCTTAAAGGGCTTGACAGAGTAGATGTTGGAAGGATATTTCCCCTGGCTGGGGCATCTAGGACTAGGAGCCACAATCTTAAAATAAGGATTCAACCATATAAAACTGAGATGAGGGGAAAAAGAGTTGTGGATTTTGGAATTCTCTTCTCCAGAGAGCTATGCATGCACAGTCATTGAGTCTATTCAACACTGATATCAATGGATTTTGAGGTACTAAGAGAATTAAGAGATACTGGGAGGATGCGGGAAGGTGTAGAATATCAGTCATGAACTTATTGAATGGCAGAGCAGGCTCGAAGGATTTAATTGCCTACTCCCACTCCACTTTCTTATGTTCTTATCACTACCAAGAGTGACTGAACAGGCAAGGCTATGTCCTCTAGGGAAAAGAAGGTTGAGAAATCACCTGATAGAGGCCTTTAAAATGACGAAGCAGTTTGGCTGTGTAGATATAGAGATGTTTTCACATGTCAGGAGTCCAGAACTAGGGACCATATATATCATAGAATCATAGAGCTTTATTTCACGGAAGGATTTCAGTCCATCGTGTCTGTGCCAGCCATAAAGGGGTCATCCAGCCTAATCCCGCTTTCCAGCTTTTGGTCCATAGCCTTGTAGGCTACAGCACTTCAAGTACATGTGCAAGTTCTTTTTAAATGCAATAGGATTTCCTGCCACCATCACCCTTTCAGGCAGTGAGTTACAAAACCCTATCACCCTCAAGGTGAAAAAAAAATTGCCTCAACTCCCCTCTAATCCTTCAGCCAATTACTTTAAATCTATGGCTCCTGTATAAGATAGTCACTGATAAATCCAATTGGAAATTCAGCAGAAACAACCTTACCCAGAGAATGGTTACAACGTAGAATGTTGAGCCAAATCACACAGCTGCATCTAAGGGGAAGTTGGATAAACATATGCAAGGAAAAAGAATAAAAGGATAACAAAAACAAAAATACCTGGAAAAACTCAGCAGGTCTGGCAGCACCTGCGGAGAGGAATATAGTTAACGTTTCGAGTCCGTATGACTCCTCAACAGAACTAAGTAAAAATAGAAGAGCGGTGAAATATAATCTGGTTTGGGGGGCGTGGGACAAGTAGAGTTGAATAGAGGGCCAGTGCTAGGTGGAGATAGCCAAAAGATGTCATAGACAAAAGGACAAAGAGGTGTTGAAGGTGGTGATATTATCTAAGGAATGTGCTAATTAAGGGTAGAAAGCAGGACAAGCAAGGTACAGATAGCCCTAGTGGGGGTGGGGTTGGGTGAAGGAATCGAAAAAGGCTAAAAGGTAGAGATAAAACAATGGATGGAAATACATTTAAAAATAATCAAAATAGGTGGGAAAAGAAAACTCTATATAAATTATTGGAAAAAAAAGGGGGGGATCGGAAAGGGGGTGGGGATGGAGGCGAGAGTTCATGATCTAAAATTGTTGAACTCAATAGCCAGTCTGGAAGGCTATAAAGTGCCTAGTCGGAAGATGAGGTGCTGTTCCTCCAGTTTGCGTTGAGCTTCACTGGAACAATGCAGCAGGTCAAGGACAGACATGTGGGCATGAGAGCAGGGTGGAGTGTTGAAATGGCAAGCGACAGGGAGGTCTGGGTAATGCTTGCGGACAGACCGAAGGTGTTCCGCAAAGCGGTCACACAGTCTGCGTTTGGTCTCTCCAATGTAGAGGAAACCGCATTGGGAGCAATGAATGCAGTGGACTAAACTGAGGGAAGTGCAAGTGAAATGCTGCTTCACTTGAAAGGAGTGTTTGGGCCCTTGGACGGTGAGAAGAGGGCAAGTAAAGGGGCCGGTGTTGCACCTTCTGCGGTTGCATGGGAAGCTGCCGTGGGAGGAGGTTGCCCTCAACCGTGTCCGGCCCATCTCCCGCGCATCCGCCCTCACACCTTCCTCTCCCTCCCAGAACCATGATAGGGTCCCCCTTGTCCTCATTTATCACCCCACCAGCCTCCACATTCAAAGGATCATCCTCCGCCATTTCCGCCAACTCCAGCATGATGCCACCACCAAACACATCTTCCCTTCACCCCCCCGGTGGCATTCCGCAGGGATCGTTCCCTCCGGGACACCCTGGTCCACTCCTCCATCAGCCCCTACACCTCAACCCCTCCCACGGCACCTTCCCAAGCAACCGCAGAAGATGTAACACTTGCCCCTTTACTTCCTCTCTCCTCACTGTCCAAGGGCCCAAACACTCCTTTCAAGTGAAGCAGCATTTCACTTGCGCTTCCCTCAATTTAGTCTACTGCATTCATTGCTCCCAATGCGGTTTCCTCTACATTGGAGAGACCAAACGCAGACTGGGTGACCGCTTTGCAGAACACCTTCAGTCTGTCCGCAAACATGACCCGGACCTCCCTGTCGCTTGCCATTTTAACACTCCACCCTGCTCTCATGCCCACTTGTCCATCCTTGGTCTGCTGCATTGTTCCAGTGAAGCTCAACACAAACTGGAGGAACAGCACCTCATCTTCTGACTAGGCACTTCACAGCCTTCCGGACTGAATATTGAGTTCAACAATTTTAGATCTTGAACTCTCTCCTTCATCCCCACCCCCTTTCCAATCCCCCCCTTTTTTTTCCAATAATTTATATAGATTTTTCTTTTCCCACCTATTTCGATTATTTTTAAATGTATTTCCATCCATTGTTTTATCTCTACCTTTTAGCCTTTTTCGATTCCTTCGCCCCACCCCACCCCCATCTGTACCTTGCTTGTCCTGCTTTCTACCCTTAATTAGCACATTCCTTAGATAATATCACCACCTTCAACACCTTTGTCTTTTTGTCTATGACATCTTTTGGTTATCTCCACCTATCAGTGGCCCCCTATCCAGCTCTACTTGTCCCCCCACCCACCTCCCCGCTTAAACCAGCTTATATTTCACCTCTCTTCTGTTTTTACTTCGTTCTGTTGAAGGGTCATGAGGACTCGAAACGTCAACTTTGTTCTTCTCCGGCGATGCTGCCAGACCTGCTGAGTTTTTCCAGGTAGTTTTGTTTTTGTTTTGGATTTCCAGCATCCGCAGTTTTTCCCTTTTATATTAGAATAAAAGGATATGTTGTTAAGAGTGATGAAGTTAGGTGGAAGGGCATTTGTGTGGAGCCATAAAAATTTGAGCCAAATGGCTTGTTCCTGGGCTGTACATTGTATGTAATTCTATGTAATATGGGACTAGCAGAACAATTCAAGTATGATGGCACTCTATAACTTTTGACAGACACTGAATCCACACTCTGATCCCTGTAAAAAAATTCTCTGGAGAAATTTGTTGTCAGGCATGTGCAGTTTATTTTCATTTCCTCCTCTCTCTGGTGGGCGTTGAGTTCTGCTGGTGATCAGTCCCATAGTCGACTGCAGCTCTCCTGGGCTTTGCTCACATGCCCAGTCTGGCTGAGTGAGGTGTGAAGGTGTGAAGATCTGTAGGCTATTCAGTCATGAATGGAGAGATAGGCTAAGGCTGGGCAGGGAGGGGGATTGTGTGAGACCAGGGAATGTTTGTGCTAACATACAAAATCCCCAGGCAGGAAAGGACCAACAGGCCCATCAAGCATGCCCCAAAATCATGGTGATTGTAGCATCTTAACTAAACACTTCCTCCCACCAAACCTCCCCCCGCTGCTCCTCCCCACCATCACCACCACCAGCCCCCCACCACCGCCCCACAACCCCCCCCACCAACCCCTACCACCTCCCCCTCCCTCCACCACCTCATCTTCACCCTACAGCCCCACAACCCCATAACCTCCTGGGGAAGGCAAAGAAAAAGGAAAGAGATAGAATGTAGACTGTTGTAGTGAAGGCTTTACATTGCTTTATGCCACTGTTAGTGACTTGGAGGCGGGAAATTTAGACTATCATTTGTAGTGAATAACCATAAGAAGCCCATGGAATTCTTCCAAATCACATGTTACTCTGAAAAGATGAATGCTCAGTATCCACATCTGGAGAAATTGATATTAAAACAACAACTGGCAGAGCCATTTCTGCTCTTCATTATTTAGAGCAATATCAGAAACATGTGTGCAAAGAATGAGGTTACAATTTCAGTATACAAAGTGACCAGTGAAAACCTTTCCCCAGCAGTGAAAGCTGCTTTTGTTCTGCCCCATTTAAATATTGGGAAAGGTGACTGAAAATGTATTCAATTTTCTATACAGCCTCCAAATGTAATTGTTTAAAATTCCACCAGGAACACTCTGGTAGTGAGGCTAATCCCTTTTCCAACACACGTCTGGTATCCGTCAGCTTAGTGGCTGCCTTGAAACATACACTGCGTTCTGAAAAAACAGTGAGCTGAATTTTGTGTGCCCCCCAGCAGGTATGTTTCCCGGGGGTGGGGGGGGGGGTGAGGACGTTGAGGGGGGGAGCACCTAAAATAGGGTGGGCGTCCATCCCACCACCTTCCCGCTCACCCAAAAGTACTCCCCCATGATACAGGGGGTGGGCGGGTGCCAAAATCAGCAGCCCGCCTGCAGTATTTAAATGAATTGTAAATTAAGCTTGTAATCAAGCCAAATGACCCTGATAATACGCTGTCCACGCCATAAAACGTTTGGGTAGTTGGATAGGAGATTTTTTAACTCAAATGTTTAAAGTTTGGGAGGGAGTGGGGGAAGAGGTTCGATCCTCGGGGGCTGCCGATCATGGGGCAGCCCCCCTCAGCTCAAATCTTCCTTTCCTTCCTAGCCACTCCCTCCCGTTACCCCACCTCTCACCCCTTGCCCCTCTCCCTAACCTACCCAAGCCCTCCTGACCTAAGAGCCTGGGCTTCCCTGCTCCAGGGATCCATGAGCCCTGACCTTCCTCTTTTCCAGTGGTCCCGGCAGTTTTCATTGATGCCTGACTGGCACTTGCTGGGACTGATGGAGCTGCTGACCAATCTGTTTAGCCGGCAGCTCCAGAGGGCGGGTCTTCCGCCCCAATGAAGGGCGGAATTCCAACTCAGCCCTCGTTAGTTGGCCCTGCTTTATGGCTGCGGGGCGGGTCGGCGTGTAGCACGTCAGCTCCGCACCAACATGGTTTCTGGAGGAGTGTGCCGTCCGTGCCCACCTCCCTCCCATATTATTCAGCCCAGTGTGTGTGTGTGTGTGAGTTTGTGTGTGAGAGAGCTAAGCAAATGACTGTGTATATGTGTGTGCACAATTGTGACTGTGCATATATGAGTGATAGTATGAGTATATTTATGAGAGAATATGTGTGAGACTGTGTGTACGTGTGAGTGAGAGAGTGCGCGTGAGAGTGTATGTGAGTGTACATGTGTGAGCGTGTTTGAGAATTTGTATGTGTATAAGTGTGCGTTTTTGTCAATAGGTGAGAATGTGTAAGCATACATATATATGACTATGTGCGTGTATGAGTATACATGCGTGTGAGAGTGCGTGTGGATTTCTAGCAATTCTCAGCTGAGCCTGTGGGTGGAGTGAGAAAAAGAACAATGTTCCCTGATTTATTGTCATGTTTGTTTTAGCACTCCTGTTTGCTGAGTCATACTATAATACTGGCATAAACAACTGCCGATGAGCCAATTGACAATTTCCAAGTCTTCAGCACACAGTCAGTGTCTTGAACGGGAGCTGAACATTTTTGCCTGTGTGTTTTTTTATTGCACCCACAGGAATGCCCAAATTTATTCAGCAGACTCAGGTGCTCTAACAACTAACAACGCGGTGGCCAATCAGAAAGAACAACGGCCACTTGGTTGACTACGCACTTAGTTAGCAGAGTCGGGAAGTGTCAACGAATCCAACTGCAGAGTGTACAATTTTTACAAAAAGAACAAATTAAGATTTACAGGTCAAATAATGTTACAGTCAATAATAGACAGTTTGACAGGTTAGTTGAAGTAAGCACAGGAGGCTATCGCACAGAAGAACAGTGAAGGGTCTAATACCAGGAAATGCTGCAAGGATATCGAGAATAAAGGTGTCAGACTTGGAGAAAAGTGCCAAAGTGGGAAATGAGAATGAGTGTGAATAAACATAACCTGCTTCAAATGTTGGTAGCCACTTATGCCAATCAAAGCATTTAGTATACTTAACTCAGGCTGAGCCAGTAAACAGCAACAAATGCAGAACAAAGGAAGAAATGCCCCTACATTTATTTAGCAAGGCTCATGACCTCAGGATCTATCAATGTGCTTTCAGCCAATAAAGTACATTTGAAATGTTGCCCCTGTTGTAATGTAGGACACACAACGGCAAATTTGTGCACAGCAAGGTCCTACAAACAGCATTGAGATAACGGCACATATTATGCTTTTGTGATGTTGGTTCAGGAATAAACGTTGGCCATGTCAGCAAGGAGAACTCCCTGCTCTTCTCTGAAAGGATGCCATGGGATCTTTTACATCTACCTGCTTGGACAGACAGGACCTCAGTTTCACGTCCCATCTAAAAGTTTTTCTGACTTACAGGCGCGAATGTGAATGTGGAATCATGATTGGCACCAAGGGCGAGAGCAAATATCATCGAGACCGCCCATGGCAGGATCCAAAACTGAGGGTTTGGGATGTTGCAGTGGAGGTGCTGATTAGTAATGGTGCATTGTCTTCATGGGTAGTATTCAAGCCTGACTATGAAATGAAGAATGCTTCATGAGCACAAATAGGTGCACCAGTCACTTGAAAACAACACTGCAAACTAGGTTGTGAATTCTGTTATCTGAACACTGTCATGAAGCAAAGACTCTTTGTTCTGCAGGCTGGCATTGAGCAGCACACAACATCAGCAGGGGAGATCTCAGGCATTCAAGTGGCAAGTGCAGTTGGAGCATCTCTAAGGAATGTTCTCGCTAATGATGTTGAAGCATTGAGAACCACACTCTGTGAATCTACTTGTTTGGAGACAGTCTCCAGAGAACCGTGTGTAGGTGATGTTTCTTCCTTCTTAATTCCGGAGACTGAAAACTACAATTGATATAATCTCTTAATAAATCCAACACCTTTATTGAGGATTTTAAACAAAACAGTTTCAATTAAATCATACAGTTACCCTCAGGTGATCTTTGGAGTGATCTTTGACCGAGACCTCCCTGCTTGGTTCACCGGGATTCTTCCTGTTCATATATCTTCTGTCTTCATTCTTCGAGCACTGCCCATCAATAGGTACCTTTTGTCTTTCTTACGTGCCCCTGTGTCGGACTTCTCAGGTGTTTGCATACAGATTATAGTTTGTGAAAGACCTCATGCACAATCCTCTTCGGGATGCCCATTGGTTAGCTGGGTGCTGATTCCCAAGTTGTTTTCCATTGGCTTAGCCATATAAGGACTACTTCCCATCCTGCTGCCATTTCTTGTCAGGTTTCGATCAGTCTCCAATTATTTCAACCAGTTTCTGTGAGTAATAGCCCTATTCAATTCAAATTGTTCTATTCAATTCAACAGTATCACTGCGATTAACATAATCAATGTAATTAGCAAGTATCGTACCCATCTGGTTTCCATATAACAAACACTGCTCTGAACTAAAACAAAAATAGCTGGAAAAACTCAGCAGGTCTGACAGCATCTGAGGAGAGGAATACAGTTAACGTTTCGAGTCTGTATGAGTCTTCATCAGAACTGCTCTGAACTTGTAGCCAGTCCATTAAACCCTTCCTTACACATGACTAAGGTAATCAAAGACTTTGTGACTGTATGCTCCTCTGCGTTTGAAGGGAATGGTAGCTAATGGGAAGATCAGAGTTGGTCAATTGACACAAGGGTTCTCCCACATATCAGTATAACTTGAGCAGAAGAGCTGCAGAAGCCCTGGAAAGTGGCATAAATACTGTTTACGTCATTTTCCTGCAGCTCTTTCATCAATATTCCAGCAGATCAGTGCTGGATGCTGCTGGAAATTCGTCTCCTCATCCCCAGGGTGGTGCATTGAGTCTCAAGCACCAGTAAAGACGTATGGACCTCAAGTGACTGCCAGGGTATAGCCCGCAGCTGCCTCTGGACAATTTTCAGGATAAAACCCTGAAAGTAAGCCAGATTCAGCTGCTGCAACAGGAATGGCTAGAAATATGGAACATCTGGGTCTGGAACACACCGAGGGGGGTGGGCAACTGGAACACAAGCTCACTTAGGAAACATCCACATCTTACCCTGCCGATATTACATCAGATGGGAATAAGTAGTGGATTAGATGTACTGCCATACACCACTATGCCACAAATAGCCATAGCAACCCATCTCATCGAATACTCATTTCAATCTCAATTTTAACCCTGCCCACAGGGTGTTGCTGCATGCTGGCACTGATTTTAATGTATTCACCAGCATTTTAGACTAGGGCATCTTTGAATTTGGGTCATTCAGCGGTGAACTGCAAACTGACTGATCTTTGCCAAGTCTCCCACTGTGCCAGAAGGAAGCTATCCTTGAATAGATCATTAAAATGACAGAAACATATGCAAAAATTACTCAAAAAGCGTAACTGAATGCTGCCCTTTATGCGCAAAGGAATCAAATGCAAAGGAGTAGAAATCATGCTTCAGCCACTGAATCCCGGTTAGACCACACCTGGAGTACTGTGAGAAGTCCTAGACACCACACCTTCGGAGACATATATTGGCCTTGGAGGGAGTGCAAAGTAGACTTATCAGAACGCTACCTGGACTCCAAGGGTTAGATTACCAAAAGATATTAAACAAACTAGGGCTGTATTCACATGAATTTAGAATGTTATGGGATGATTTGATTAAAGATTTTAAGATATTAAGGAACTCAGGACGGATAGAGAGAAATTATTTCCACTGGCTTGGGAGTCTAGGGGTAGGGGGCTATAGCCTAAAAATTAGAGCCAGACCTTACAGGAGTGTAATTAGAAACAAATTCCAAGCACAAGGTTGGTAGAAATTTGGAAATCTCCTCCACAAATGGCAAAGGATCAGTTTTTAATTTTGAACCTGAGACTGATAGTTTTTTTTGTTATCCAAAGGCATTAAGGGATATGGGGCAAATGCTGATATATGGCATTGGATCGCAGATCAGCTATGGTCTCATTGAATGTCGGAACAGGGTCAAGGGTATAAATGGCCTCCTCCTGTTACTATGTTCCCATTCTTAACAGCCTCTGGGAGTGATGTTGATTCTTCATTGGAATATTGAGCTCAGGAGATGGCACATCTTTGCTGGAAACATAACTTCCTTACGCATTGCTCCTCAGTGCTGGGCATGCTTTCTAGAGAAGTAATTCATCCTGGTAATCCTTCTTTCTTCAAATGATTCTTTGGCCCTTCTGTGCTATGCATTCTCTTCATCCTTTCACTCCTCTCCTCCTCCACCAACACCTCCAGCAATGTAAGACACGCTAAAATATTTGTATCATTCTAACTTGTATAATCGATTTTTACTAATTCTCACTATTTCCTTAATGCACCATTAGCACAATGTGGACTGAAAGAGAACAATGAGTAAATCTGTATGTTCAGCTTTAACTGATGATTAGCAGCCATATATATATTTAAAAATAGGTCTAAGGCTCAAAATATATTAAATAATACCGTATTGGAGAGAAATTTGTAAGCATGGAGAAAAATGCACTAATGCTGTGTTAATGCTAAAGCGCCAAATTACCACACATTAATACATACTTAGTAAGTACATTAGTGCCAATGGATAGAGTAAATTTCCCATCTCTGGTTAGTAGTGGAGCAAAATAGAGGAGGGGATAAGGAAATTAAAAGCCTCAGCTCCTAACCCACAGCACTTCACATTTAAAACGATCTACCTTGTGTTCAAATCCCCTCATGGCCTTGACTCTCCCTTTCCCTGTAACTTCTTCCAGTTTTACAATCCTCCGAGGAACTGTGTTCCTCCAACAAATGGCATTTTTTGCATTCCCTGGCCACTTTGCTCCACTTTTGGCAGTGTATCCTCCAGCCATCTAGGTCGTACACTCTGGAAATCCCTCCCCAATCCCCTCTGCCTTAATTCCTTTAAGGTGATCCTTCAAACCTATCATTTTGCCCCAGCTTTTGACCACCCCCCTCTAAAATTTCCTTTTTTGGCTCAGCGGGCTGAATAATATGTGCCGGTGTGTGGGCTGTGCACCTAGAGCGTCAGGTATTCAGATTTCTGATCCTACCACCCAAAGACGCCGTAAAAAACATCAATTGGGCCAATTAAGAGTTCTGGGCAGGGTCCAGGCTGCAGGCTGGGAATATCCTGGCCAATCAGAGCAGTAGGGTGGAATATTCGCTGTTGGAGCTCGTCGGCCATGACCTGGGTCGATGTCATGGCCTATAATTTAAAGGGCCACTCCAGCCTCTTTCGCAGCACAATGCAAAAATGAACTTCTCTGCATGAGGCCTCAGACTCTTACATCATGAAGTTGAGTCAGTATACAACTACTTCTTCCCCCAAGCACTTCCAGCAGCCAAACAACACTGAACAGCCAAGCTTTAACTCTTCCCCCAGACAACCCACCAGTACAGCCTGTCTGATGAAAAAATGAGAAGTACGCTGGCATAAATCCCACTCTGAAAGCGTTTTATTCCATTCTGCACATATTATGGCACTGGATTGCTTTTTTAATGAGCACAACTAGCCTATTGCCTTTAATGAATTGGCA
Source organism: Cetorhinus maximus (assembly GCF_964194155.1). Taxonomy (NCBI): domain Eukaryota; kingdom Metazoa; phylum Chordata; class Chondrichthyes; order Lamniformes; family Cetorhinidae; genus Cetorhinus; species Cetorhinus maximus. Next base: position 17,453,536 of record NC_135896.1, read on the forward strand.
GCCTCTCGATTTTAAGACCCGCCCACTAACCATATTATCCCAGATTGGCATGATGACGCCGGGAACGGGATCCGTCTTCTTTGCACCCGATAGAATGTTTGCCCCTACGCAGTTAGCTCCCGTTTTATTCAGGCCAGTGTCAATTTTTATGTGATTCCACTTCTGTGAAGTACCTTGGGACATTTTCTGCTGATTCCCCAGTTCTGAAATGCTCATGAGGATTTAAGCGAACTGGAAACTGTAAGGCTAGTCAGGTTACAGGACTGTGCAAATACTTTGTGCATGTTTAACAACAATTTACATTTCTATAACATCTATTATACATTAAAAATGAGAAGAAATGGATGCTGAGCAGTAAGACAAGTGTTAGAAAAAGGTATACCAGAGACTAGACCTGGTACCTGAAGGCTTTGCTTCCAATGACAGGTTGAGAGAGGGAGGGAGAATGACGATGTGGGGACCAGTGTCTGAGAGCCAAAGAGTATGAAACAAGGCCAAGGACCTGGGAGTTTGCAAATGACTGAGGCCATGGAGGCAATTTTAATTAAGAAAGAAGAACATAATTGGTTGGGGATAGGGACTCAATGGAGTTTGGCAAGGACAGGGGTGATGGGCAAAGAGGACTTAGTGCAGGATAAGATATGGCAATGGAGTTTCGAATGAGCTAACAATGGTATTGGGCAGAATGGAGGAGTTCAATGAGGAGTATACTGGAAAAATCAAGTCTGAAGCTAACAAAAGCATGGATAAAAGTTTCAGCAGAGGCAGGTATTGTGTGTGTGGAACTATCTTGGTCATCGATGGGACATAGAGCTTAAAGTTTCATTTGGAATTAAGAGAAAACATAAGGTTGAAAATTATTCAATTTGTTCAAGTAATAAGTATGGAAGATGGAGCAAGAGGCAAGGGCCAAGTAAAGCGGCATTGATAATCCCAAAATTCAACTGGGGAATTCTGTCTTATTCATGATTTAATATCAGGCAACCCACCTGACAGCACATATGCATCGTGGTGAAAAGATAGAACGTGGTGTTGTCAGAACACACATGGCACCTGCCCTCATTGTGGGCAATGATGTAAAGTGTGGCAGCTTGAGATATTCAGGAGGTGATCATAGAGGGTAGGGGAGAGAAAGTACTGCTGCAGTTGTGCTGTCTTCGTTACAACAAGTAGAGGTAGAGGCAGGCAAGCACAGCTTCATTGAATGGTCAATTGTAACAAATGCAATGGGAAGGCCAAGTAAGATAGGGATTTGCTTTGTCCACTGCAACTGCACTCATAGAGGATGGAATTGCTGATTTTGATGGGAATAGGCTGAATGCTGTAGACAGGGCAGAAACTGTGTAGTCGGGGTGTGGAAGAGTTAGAGATGGAGATCGATGGGCTTAGTTGGGTAGAATTGAAGGTCAAAGGCCCACAAGCAAAAGACTGGTGGCAGGCGAAAATAAGGAGGACTTGACATAGAGCTTTGAAATAAAGTTTATGCTGCATAAACATTAAATAGAAGAATGTCAATGTCACGCAATGTTAAACACACCCAAATGAATCACCTTGTGCAGCCACCATTTCCTTTTTCTTCCATTTCCTGTGACACCTACATGGTGCAACCCTGTCATTTTAGCAGAGCTGGAGGCATGCTGCTCATTTCCCTGCTCAGACTGCTCAGATGCTCTTTGAGCCCATGAGGACTCTGCCCAAGTACTATCTCACCTGCATCTGCACAGGGCCAAACTCAGCCATTGGGACCAAGAAGTAGCAGCCGGGTTTCAGACTCGGCTGGGGTTGGGGGAGGGGGTTGCAGGGTATGGTAGCGGTGAGAGATCAGAACTGGACGAGCTTTGAGCAGAATCCTCATTTTCAATTCCCCTTTTTCCATCATCCCTCTCATGGCTGCACTTCCTCCAAAGCTGGACAACATTTTGCTGCACTTCAGTGAGGTATTGACCAGCCAAGGCGAGGTTTTCCTCCACCCTGCCATTATTGGCAGTCTGAATTTGCAGGCCTTTGTTCTGGGCCAAGAATGCACCGTGTTGCTTGCCATGCCTGATGCTTCATGCAAATGGCTAATCTTTCCATGGATGTAGAAGTCAGTGCAGTGGGCTGAGACATCGTGGCGCTCATGCTAGAGATGGACTTCACAGAATCACAGAATCACAGTGCAAAAGAGGCCCTTCGGCCTATCAAGTCTGCACCGACATGTAAGAAACACCTGACCTACCTACCTAACCCCATTTACCAGCACTTGGCCCATAGCCTTGAATGTTATGACGTGCCAAGTGCTCATCCAGGTACTTTTTAAAGGATGTGAGGCACCCCGCCTCCACCACCCTCCCAGGCAGCGCATTCCAGACCGTCACCACCCTCTGGATAAAAGAGTTTTCCCCTTCATCCCCCCCCTAAACCTCCTGCCCGTCACCTTGAACTGATGTCCCCTTGTGACTGACCCTTCAACCAAGGGGAACAGCTGTTCCCCATCCACCCTGTCCATGCCCCTCAGAACTGGACGAGCTTTGAGCAGAATCCTCACTGGGGTTAGGTAGATAGGTCAGGTGCTTCTCACGTGTCGGTGCAGACTCGATGGGCCAAAGAGCCTCTTCTGCACTGTGTGATTCTGTGATTATGTGAAGTCCATCTCTAGCATGAGTGCCATGATGTCTCAGCCCACTGCACTGACTTCTACATCCATGGAAAGATTAACATTTGCATGAAGCATCAGGCATGGCAAGCAGCCCTTCTCACATCTCTTTTCAGTAGTGTGCATTGTTTCTGGAAATGCTGACAGACCCTCACACATTTCTTACTGCTGCTTCAGAATAGTCCTCGATAGAGATGATGCCCAAGGCTCAGCATCTACATCCAGCTGAGCTGAGCTTGGAGGGTTCTGGGTCCTTTGACATGGACTCTCCACCGCTCTCTCTGTGTCCACCACCTTGATCCTGCTCACCTCTGATGTGTGCTTCATCAAGTGACAATTACCTGTCTTGGCGACTCCACCAATTGCATGTACCTGAGCTGGTGGAGAGTGCGCATGAGTCTTGTGACGGTGCTCCCTCAGAGTGTCCTCTGAGGAGTCATCCTGCTTGTCTGTCAGAATCTCCTGAGGGATTCTTCTGGACTTGTGAGAGATGAAAGACCATGAATTAGAACAAAAAAATGAAGAGGGTTCTAAGTAACCATCATGTAGATCATCATATTTCAGTGATTGCTAACATCAAGTCTACATGAGGGGGTGCTGTATTTGTTTTATTCATTCACGGGATGTGGGCTTCGCTGGCTGGGCCAGAATTTATTGCCCATCCCTGGTTGCCCTTGGGAAGGCACTGGTGAGCTGCCTTCTTGAACCACCGTAGTCCATGTGATGTAGGTACAACCGCAGTGCTGTTAGGAAGGAAGTTCCAGGATTTTGACCCAGCGACAGTGAAGGAACGGCGATATATTTCCAAGTCAGGATGGTGGGTGACTTGGAGGGGAACTTCCAGGTGGCGGTGTTCCCATCTATCTGCTGCCCTTGTCCTTCCAGATGGTAGTGGTCGTGGGTTTGGAATCCAATTGGTATGCAGTGTGGTTGTGACATATTTAATTCTGTCACTTTGCAGTTGGGATCCCCTGGCCTGAATTTTCAGCTCGGCAGGTGGGCGTGATAGGTGGACCCGGGATTGGTCGGGAAACGGACCACTGACTGCGATTTCACACTGGCTGGCCGTTAATTGGCTCAGCGCTGCCGGGGTGGGGGGTGGGAAGAGGGCAGGCGATGACAATTCCGCGGGCACGGGCCGGTGCTGACAGAGAGCCCCCTGAAGGCAGAGAGCCGCCTCAGGGGGGTGAAGACCTGAAAAAGCAAAAATAAAGGCTTCAAAAGCTGAACAAAGTCTCCATGCATCATTATCAATCACCTGAAAATTTAGCTAATGAAAATGCTGTCCACGGAAATTTATTTAATTGTTATTTCATCCCGCCCGTGGATGAGGTTTGATGAAAAATGCAAAGGCCGCCTGGCCGATTCGCTCGTCCGCCAACCGTAAGGTTGGACGGGCTACGAAAAATCGGAGTCAATTGCACCATTAATGGGCTTAATTGCCCTCTTAATTATCGGCGGGCGCACTTCCGACTTTTGCGCTCGCCCGCCGACCGAAATATCGTGCTATTTTACGCTTGATCGGGTCAGGCGCATGCCTGAGCGTGAGGCGTGAAGCTCAGCCTCCCATTTCTCCATCTTCACTGGTCATACATGCTGGTCATGGCTTATCTCCATCGATTACCCTCATTTTCTTTGAGATGTTAATGCGGCAATGATTGAGGGGCCGATTCTCTGCCTCTCCTTGGTGTCTTCTGCTCACTTCTCCTGCAAGGAGAGAAAGAAGAGATTAATTATTGGGAGGTAGGATGTTTTAAGATGATGGAAGGAGGTTCACTTTGAGGGCTGGGTGAAACATTGTAATAAGATGAGAATCAGTAGTAGCTTATCAGACTGGAATCTGAGAAGGTGCGTCAAGGGAGAGGAAGGGGTGCACCAGCAAAGTTTGTTCATTTGAGGAGTGATTTCATGGAGAAGGCTGAAGAAGGCAAAGTAAGGGGTTTATATTGAAAATGCCATGCCAATCGCTTTTCCTGTTCTCTGATCAGGTAATTGTGGCATAGTATCAAGGAGCAAGGCACCACACTCTTGCTGCTGACCTCCTGGGCAGCCTCCAGCTACGCCTGCTTGTACTCTGTTCTTTCTGTTGATTAAAAGTGGTCTTGTCTTCATGAGAGTTATTGGGTACCTGCAATTTTCTGGTCAGATGATTGGCCAATTACTCCCCTTACCAGGTCTCCCAATTTCATCAAAGAAACCGCATGGTAATCACGGCTGAAGAAAGCCGTTCAGCCCATAATCACAGAATCACAGAATCACACAGTGCAGAAGAGGCCCTTCAGCCCATCGAGTCTGCACCGACCTGTGAGAAACACCTGACCTACCTACCTAATCCCATTTACCAGCACTTGGCCCATAGCCTTGAATGTTATGACGTGCCATCCATTCAGAGAGGTTTTAAATGACCCTAATTGAAACATAAGAGTAGGAGCAGTCCATTCTGTCCATAAAGCCTTTTCCGTCACTTAATGGGATCATGGCTGATCTATATGTTAACCCCATTTACCAACCATTGCTCCATATCGCTCAGTACCGTATGTAACGAAAGATCAATTGATCTCAGATTTAACACTATTAACTGAACTAGAATCTATTGCTTTTTTGTGGGAGAGTGCCCCACATTTCTAGCATCTTTTGTGTGAAGAAGTGTTTTCTAACTTCTCTCTTGAATGACCTGGCCCTGATTTTAAAGTTATGTCCCCTTGTTCTAGACACCGCCCCACCCCTCCACAATCTGTGATGAATGATTCCCTCCATCTACTTCATCAATTCATTTGATAATGCTAAAAAACCTTAATGAAACCAGCTCTCAGTCTTCGATATACCAGGGAAGCCAAGGGCGGAATTTTACACCCACGGTGGTTGACAGGGCCCTCAACCGTGTCCGGCCCATCTCTCGTGCATCCGCCCTCACACCTTCCCCTCCCTCCCAGAACCATGATAGGGTCCCCCTTGTCCTCACTTATCACCCCACCAGCCTCCGCATTCAAAGGATCATCCTCCGCCATTTCCGCCAACTCCAGCATGATGCCACCGCCAAACACATCTTCCCTTCACCCCGCCCGGCAGCATTCTGCAGGGATCGTTCCCTCCGGGACACCCTGGTCCACTCCTCCATCACCCCCTACATCTCAACCTCCTCCCACGGCACCTTCCCATGCAACCACAGAAGGTACAACACCTGCCCCTTTACTTCCCCTCTCCTCACCGTCCAAGGGCCCAAACACTCCTTTCAAGTGAAGCAGCATTTCACTTGCACTTCCCTCAATTTAATCTACTGCATTCGTTGCTCCCAATGCAGTTTCCTCTACATTGGAGAGACAAAACGCAGACTGGGTGACCGCTTTGCAGAACACCTTCGGTCTGTCCGCAAGCATGACCCAGACCTCCCTGTCGCTTGCCATTTCAACACTCCACCCTGCTCTCATGCCCGCATGTCTGTCCTTGGCCTGCTGCATTGTTCCAGTGAAGCTCAACACAAACTGGAGGAACAGCACCTCATCTTCTGACTAGGCACTTTACAGCCTTCCGGACTGAATATTGAGTTCAACAATTTTAGATCATGAACTCTCTCTTCCATCCCCGCCCCCTTTCCGATCCCCCCCTTTTTTTTTCCAATAATTTATATAGATTTTTCTTTTCCCACCCATTTCCATTATTTTTAAATGTATTTCCATCCATTGTTTTATCTCTACCTTTTAGCCTATTTCGATTCCTTCACCCCACCCCACCCCCACTAGGGCTATCTGTACCTTGCTCGTCCTGCTTTCTACCCTTAATTAGCACATTCCTTAGATAATATCACCACCTTCAACACCTCTTTGTCCTTTTGTCTGTGACATCTTTTGGTTATTTCCACCTATCACTGGCCCTCAATCCAGCTCTACCTGTCCCATCCCCCCTTAAACCAGCTTATATTTCACCTCTTTTCTCTTTTTACTTAGTTCTGTTGAAGAGTCATACGGACTCGAAACGTTAACTGTGTTCCTCTCCGCAGATGCTGCCAGACCTGCTGAGCTTTTCCAGGTATTTTTATTTTTGTTGCGGAATTTTACGGCCCTATCACGGCACGGGCGGGGCAGGAAAATGAGGCGAGCTGTTCAAAACGCCATTGACTTTGGCGGGGCCGGAAAATCCCATCAGCGGGAGGCGCTTTAAAATTCCGCCCTTAGTTCACGTAACCTCTCCTCATAATTTGACATCTGGAGCACGGGTAACATTCTACACTCCATTCTTTCCAAGGTCAATATACCTTTCCTAAGGTTCAGTGCCCAGAACTGTACATCGTACTCCAGATGTGTTCTAACCTGAGTTATAGCTATAGCAATACTTCCTGAATGTTCAATACTTTCCTAAATTAATTGATTGCCCTCAGGAAGTGTATTTTACCGTGGACCACAGTGGTCAGCTTAAGTCTTCTCCAGCGTTTGTTCAGTCCTGTGGTTTATAAGTTTTCTTTTCTTTGCAGATGAAGGTGAACTTCTGACCTTGGCGCAGAAAGAAGCATGCGTGAAACAATTAGGGTGAAAGTTGCTCTCAGTATTACCAAGTTAACGTAATCAGAGGGAACCCCCTGTGTGCCATTTTAATCAGTTAATAGGTTGATAAATGCATTAAAATCGGGCACAGAGGAACGTCACAAGAAGGCAATTTACATGGCTGTTACAAATATCACTGAGAGTAACTCTACCCCAAAAAGATTTATTTTTTAAAGTGTATTTTAACAGTAGCCTTTAGTGTCACTGTATGCTCACCTCTGTTATAGAGAATTGACAAAATAACTGCAAAGTCAAGCCCTGACCAGACTCCAGAGCGAAGAGCGAGACTGCTTGGAGGTGGCAACCTCCTCGCACTTGAATATGACACCAGATGGAATATGATTCCACTGTAGTGTCAAACCAGGTTTAAAGAGCGCTCAGTGCAGAAGGGGTGCGTTAGACATCCTTAGTACTTTTGAAACGTGCCCAGAGCTTGTTTTAATGTTTTGAGAGCTCCCAGCCATGTTCTCAAAATGTTTTAAATCGAAAGGCTGGAAGTGGAGCCCTCTCCGTGCTGGGAGAAGTCCAACTGGAGCTCAGCAGTATAAACATGGTACTGTCTGGCTCCAGCCTACAATGTAGTTACCGGTGTCAGACAAACATACAAGTGGTTGTCACAAATGGATACATTTACAAACTCGAACCTGCCAGTTACTGGCATGAAAGGAAAATGTCCAAAATGAGCAGTTAACAGATTTACCACCGACATCCTGCTATAAGGCAAAGTAAAAATCTAGGCCAAAGAGTAAAATGAAGAGGTTACAGGAAAACACTTAAAATAATATTGACTGCTGATTCAGACTGTTTAGGCTCAATGCTAAACTGGATCAGAAACTCTCACAAGCTAACACCAGCCATGGCTCAATTGGTAGCACTCTTACCTCTGGGTTACATGATTGTGGACCCAAGTCCCGCTCCACGACCTGAATGCAAAAATCAAAGTTGACACTGCAGTGTGGTGCTGTGGGAGTGCTACACTCTTGGAGGCACTGTCTCTCTGATGAGATAGTAAATAAATAATGTGAGTGAGTCAATGTCCCCACATAGGACTCTGTTCTCTTAGGTGGATATAAAAAATCCCATGGCAATATCTTAATGAAGAGCAGGAGAGTGCTCACTGGTATCCTCGAACAACATCTCAAAAGCAGCTTATCTGGTCATTATCATACTACTGCTCATGTGCAAATTGGCTGCCACGTTTCTTACATTATACAACAATAATTTTGGGCAGGATTTTCGGGTCATCGGGCGGGCGGGCGCAGGAGCAGCCGGGCAACAGTCTGCTGCCTGCGATTGGCCCCTGGCCGTGATTTCACTCTGGCCAACCAGTGGGAAACGCACGCTGAAAGGCTCAGCACTGGCGGGGTGGGGATGGGAGGAGGGTGAGCGCTGAAGTCTGCGCAGGCGTGGGGGAGCACGCAATGAAAGCTCCCTGAAGACAGAGAGCTGCCTGAGGGAGCTGAAGAATTTTAAAATCAAAAACAAAGATTTGATAATTCTGAAAACAATGCTCCCACATCGGATTCACTCACATGAACATATACATAATAAAAATTATATCAAAACATTTTTATTTCTTTTTAAATTAATGTTGGAAACCTCATCCCACCCAGGGTAATGCTCTGGGGACCAAAGTTCAAATCCCACCAAGGCAGATGGTGGAATTTGAATTCAATAAAAACCTAGAATTAAAAAGTCTAATGCTAACCATTGTCAATTGTCATACAAACCCATCTGGTTCACTAATGTCCTTTAGGGAAGGAAATCTGCCGTCCTTACCTGGCCTGGCTTATATTTGACTCCAGACCCACAGCAATGTGGTTGACTCTTAAATGCCCTCTGAACAAGGGCAACCAGGGATGGTCAATAAATTCTGGTCCAGCCAATGACTCCCACAAAAAAAAACATATCTTCTCTTCCTCTCCACTTTAAGCATTCCGAAGAGATGATTCCCTCTGCGACATCCTCAGTCACTCCCAACCTGCCGTGCCCTACCCACAGCACTTTTCCATGTAGGCACAGGAGATGTAACATCTGCCCATTTACCTCCTCTGCCCATTTACCTCCTCTGCCCATTTACCTCCTCTCGCCTCGGTCCAAGGCCCCAAACACTCCTTCCAGGTGAAGCAACAATTTACACATACTTCTTACAATTTAATATATTATATTCACTGCAGTTCACAATGCGATCTCCTATGCAGTGGAAAGTCCGAATGCAGATGTGATGATCACTTTTTGGAACAACTCTGCTGAGTCTACAAGAAGAACGCTGAGCTTCCAGTAACTTGCCATTTTAATACCCCAACTTGCTGTCACGCTGACACCTCTGTCCTTGGTCTACTGCAATGTTCCAGCGAAGCTCAATGCTAGCTCGATAAACAGCACCTCACCTTTCCATGAGACACTTTACAACTTTCTGGACTCAACATTGAGTTCAACAATTGCAGACTCCACTCCTACTTCCAATTTTGTCTCATTTTCATTGCAGGTTTCAGTCTTAACCTGTCTTATTTTTGCTTTCGAGGAGCAGGTGTTCATTATTCTGACCTTCACACCTCCTCTGGGCACATATTTTGTTTCTTTACTTGTCCCCTTAACACACCTTTTGGCTATTCCCACCAGCTCTCCTTTAATGCCTCCTGTCTTCCACCCTATCAAGACCTTTCTTTCACTCTTGTTTTTTTTTTCATCCTCCCCCATTTCACCTCCTTAAAAGCTGTTCCATTTCTAACTATTCCCAGTTCCGATGAAAGGTGGTGACCTGAGATGTTAACTCTGTTTCTCTCTGAACAGAAGCTGCCAGGCCTGCTGAGTAATCCCAGCATTTTCTTGTTATCATTTCAAAATCCCCTTCCGTGACTTGGCATCAAGTTTTGTTTGATTACGTTCCTGTGAAACGCCTTGGGATGTTCCTTCCAAGTTAAAGGCGCTACATAAATGCAAGTAGTAGCGGCTGTTATTGAACACCGACCTGAGTTTGTGAGCACCCAGGGAGTCAAGCTGAATTTCTTTTGCGTTTCTGCAGTGACAGCCGGAGAAGTGGGCAACTATTGCTGAAATGTTAGGGGATCATCTCCATTTGTGAACAGTCAGGCATGAGGCAGACAAAAAGAAACCCTGATGTCTTGTGCATGACAACTGGAAGGAGCTCATTTAAATTGGTCTGGAGTGGGGACTTTGTGACTAGGTCAGAAATAATTGGTGCTAATAGCTATCAGGTGGCCCGCTGTTGGTGCAGTAAAAACAAAGCACTTAGGCTTGTGTAAGTAATTGGCTTTAAGTGCAGACCCTTGGCTCTCAGAGATCACAGTGGGACCTATTTACACAAACAGCTGTTTACCTTGATGCTAAGAGGCTACAGGGAGATTACGCATTTGCAAAACAAGAAAGGTCACTTTTGTCTGAGGCTGTCGGTTGAATGTTGCTCGATCGATCAGGACTTTTCATTATAGGTGACTTTGGGAGGTGGCAGAACATGAGTTGCGATGTGAGAAATGTATAAACCAAAGAGGAAGCATGTTTAATCTGAATTATAATTTTCAAATGCTAATAGAATTGAAAACAAACGCCAAAGCCCTATTTAAACTGGTACCCACAGCAATTCCTAATACTCCTGGTAAACCCCTGGTAAAACAAATAAGAATGTCTGAGCTGCACCATTTAAACTGCTCACAGCAGGAAGCTGAGATAAGGAAGATAGGCGTCTTCCCCAGAACCCCCACCCACCCCACCCCCACTCCCCCCTGGAGCTCTGTCTATCCCCAGGGAGGTCTAAAAGGTGTTTGGTCATGGTATATATATACATAGGTGGTTTTCAGTCAGTACTGTACCTAATGGGACAGTTATTTGCCACACGTGCAGCCTTGATGCTGGGGATGCTTTTCATGGTGGCACATTTCTCACATTCAAATGTAACTTTTTTTTAAAAAGCTTGTGCTTATACAGCAACCTTGTCACATTGCTCAGAAGCATCCCAAAATGCTTCACATACAACGCATCATTCTGAAGTACAAACATGACTGCCATTGTGTACAGAGTAAGACCCCACAAGCACCAATCATTCAGCTAGTTTATGCACTGTATTTCTGGTGGCATTGTTTGAGGGATAGTTGCTGACCAGGACATTGGAAGTGTTCCCCTGCTCTTCATGTAGTGCCATGGATTTTTTTTTTTCACATTCATCTAAATCACTGGAGCAGGTAGACGGAGCCTTAGGTCAATATGTGGTCTAAAGACAGTGCATTGAGCAATGCAGTGCCCCCTCAATAGTGCACTGGAATGTAAGTCAAGATTTAAATATGATCATACAAATATGAAGCAGAATATCACATCCATCAATGAAATGTGATGAAACAGATAACAGGCTCATAGCATTGCTGACCCTATAATCGTCAGTGAACTGTTCTTGTGGAGGGAGTTATTATGTTGGTAGTTCATCTCGAAAATAAACCAAAGGTGACTGCTCGTTTTATTTCCATGTTTAATTGACTTTCCCCTCTTTCCTCTGCATTTCCACAAGAGCTCCTTAATTTCTTGTAACATGTCTCACCACTTTTTTCTTTCTCTTAGTCATTCAGGTCATGTCAGTCAATTTTCACTTCCATCACTGGATGGTAACAGGGCAGTGGTGGCCTCCAATTTAAAGCTGTCCCATTAAAATTGATGTGCAGAACAGTGACATTTTGAAAGGGGCGCCTAAAGCACCCGGCTTCTCGGGCAGGAGATAGATTTCAAAATGCCAATCGGGATCCTAAGCCCTTGATTGCATTTCTAGGTTGGAGTATCCACTGTACATGCTGACCAGTTCCATGAGAGTCGGGGAATTCTCCCCAGTGTCCTGGCCAATATTTATCCCTCGCCCAACAACACTAAATGAAAGCACCACCTCCTTGCTGTTTGTGGGATCTTGCTGTGCATAAATTGGCAGCTGTGTTTCACAACAGTGACTACACAACAAGTCTTCTGCTACTTGACATTTACCTGACCTCTAAGCCCTAAACTCCGCAGGGCCCTCTGCCATTTCAATATCCCCCCCCTGACCTTCTGTAAAATGCTTCAGGACATCCTGAGGTTGTGAAAAGCACAACATAAATGCATATGAGTTAGTCAGCTGTGCATGTATGTATGTCTATAGCTGTGTATTTCTTTTTTTCTCTATCTTCATGGGCACAGGTATCAAAGCAGGATGTTCAGGATGATGATCTTTTCTCAGATAACATCAGTGGCACTCCATGGTCATTAGATATGAGGGGTGATTGAAGCAGGGCAAGTGGAATTTTGGCAGATGCACATGACAGTGATAAAACTCCTTTCTCCTTCTATTTGGAATGATTCATTGTCTGGTCAGCATACTGACACAGCACACGGTTGTTCCTGTCAAGCACTTTTCAAAAATGTTAGCTGAATAATCATTGGTCACACTGAGGTGATTCTGTAAGTCCTTCAGAGCTCTATTTGACCATTGTATAACACTGAAAATAGAGTTCGTTAAATAGGACAGAATGTTAGTTTGGGTTATATATAAAATTATATTAAAAGCCTGACCCTGAAAGTCAATTACAGCTACATGAGTTAGTGCAACAGGATGAGGAAACTTCTTCAGTTTATTTTAAGCAGAGTTAATCACAATATTTCACAGGGATAACCCTGTACATTATGGACAAATGTATCAGTATTCCAATACAGTTTACCTCTCCGATTTTTTGGAGAAGTTGGACTCTGCAGTCACAAGTAGTGTAGGCTGGGATTTCTGACAAAATCCACAGAAAATTCTGCCACAAGCAATCAAATGGCTCAATCTCTTCCCGGAGGATATTTATTTCCTAAATCTCCACCCGCACTGCCAGCTCTACTTTTTCTCTTCCACTGCCCCAGAGGCTTTGCAGAATCTATTGCCAGGTGACTTGATCCCATTGCCCTATCAGTGCTCTCCTGAACCAAGGTTAGATCATACATGAGAAGATTCATGAATTAGTCTCCGTCTCCTTCAGGTCAAGTGTTTCTACCTCCCACAGGAACATAGCTGAGTGGGGAATCAAGCCAATTGCTGCATCACTCTTCTAATATCCAGCAATAAAATAAAAATTGCTTCTAAACTGCATCCAAAATCCTAATTCTCTGCAAACTAGATTAATCGCTGGAACGGCAATGAAAAGAACTGCAGGGCTGGTGAGGTTCCACATCCCTCAGTGCCAGAAAGCCTTAAGATGTCAACTTCAGCTCAGTGGTAGCACTCTCGCCTTTGTGTCAGAAGTTTATAGTATCAATTAGCTGAGGGATAGAAAGCAGAGAGCTGTGGTAAATGGTTGTTTTACAGGCTGGAGGGAGGTATGTACTAGTTTTCCCCAGGGGTAGGTATTCAGGTCACTGCTCTTTTTGATATATATTAATAACCTGGGTTCACAGGGCACAATTTCAAAGTTTCCTGATGACACATAACTCAGAAATGTCTTAAACAATGAGAAGCATAGTAACAGACTACAGTCCATTTGAGTACTGGGCCTCAACATCATCGAGTTGGCAAGTTGGGGCTGGAAGCCTAGCAACCTGAGGCAGCCTTCTGGCTCTGTCTCAGACTATCAGGGGGACCAATTGACCTCCAGGATGGAGGAAGGTAAGTTCCTAAGTGGGATATAGGTGGGTTGGGGGTTGGACAAAGAATTCTCGTCAGCTGGATCTCATGTTAAGTCTGTTCAAGAATGGTGTTCTACTCACATCGTGGTACTCATCAGATTCCCCTTTTAAATGGGCTCACCATTTTTAGTTTTCTACCATCCAGGTTCTGCTCTGCAGCAGGACCAAAGATTCAGTCCAGTATTTAACTGCATAAAATTAAATCTGAAAATGATCAACAAACTGCAACAATCTCTAGCCATTGAGGTTTAATCTGGTTGCTGCATTAATACAAATTAACGTGAGAGAAGGCTTCACTGCTGACCCCATAAATCAACATCTTCCAGCAACTAAAATGGCAGGGGCCGCAATCACCAGTTAATTAACCGCAAAGACTGAAAGCTGCAGAGTGTTGGCGCGAATGATACATCTGACAAAATAGCCCTATAGGAAGTGTAAAACCTTTACACATGCCCTCCCCAGCTGCCTAAGTGATGGTGGAAGTACTGACAGAATAAGCAGACTGTAAGCACAAGGGAGGATCTCAAATCCAACTCTGCCAAAGGTAATGCTTGGCAGTTACCCGTAATGACCACAGCAGCATTGACCTTTTTGACTTTAGCTCATTTGAGGCACCTGCATGGGACATAAACTGGCATCAACTGGATCTTCATGCTGTGATGCATATTGCACCAGATTGTTGTTCTTAACAAAGAAGCAATGTTTAATGTCTGCATCCTACAGTCAGTCTAGCAGAAATAGTCCATCTAATAGCGGGTTTCTCTCAATGTCTGATGTCCAATGGATAACATGCATGTGGTTCTCAAGGGGACCTGCCTAATGCTGATGATAGACTTCTTTGATGGGCCAAATACATTGGCTTTCTGACAGACCTCCTGGTAAATTTTATTCCACCCTACCTGGATAACCCTGAAGCAGGCTCCGGCTAACAGCTCATCATGATGTCTGGCAACCTCAGAGATGAGGAACCAAGCTGCCCAGTGGAACACACAGTAAGATTGAATCAATATGAAAATCTCAGCTTGAATTTGTGCATTAATTTGTACAGGGAACTTGGTTGCCTTTCCCAATCTATCACCCGCAGTACATGATGGTCTCACTCCATCACAAAATAATGATACAGGAGCTGTAAGCTACAGGAATGCTTTGGAAAGCCGTGTGATGGGCGTTTTGGGGCAATTCTGATTGTGACAGGATTGACGTGAGCTGGCCTAAAGTATTCCATGCTGAGCCAAGCTGTACGTAGCTTGGCGAAAATGAAACATTGACCAGCTGTGTTTGCTTGTTGCCTGTGATAAGTACTCTTAGGTCAGACAAGCTGTGGGTCAGGAAACTGAGAAGAAAACCATACGCGCTGCCATCTGATGCCAACTAGGCACCTGCTGTCTGAAATCAGTTCTCTCTAATGGGAATCATGTACATGTGCTGTGAGGTACAACTGAAATAAGAAAAAACATGGTCTTTTTTTACACTACATTATAAATTCACAGATCAATCATGCACCCAAAAAGCCTGAAAATATATAAAATATATTATAACATATTAACATAATAAAGTTGATAAAATAGAGATCTTTTGGCAAAATATTTTTGTTGTGTTCAGAAAACCGAGCCCATTTAAAAAAAATAGGCATAATGCAAAACTCTTTTAATGAAGTCCATATTTTTTAAATTGTCTAAAATTAATCAAATTATTTTATTATCTTTGCCCTTTATAATCTCCTCTAACCATACAGCACTGCACCCCAATGACCCAGATTTCTGCATAACTCCAGTTGCTTGTACATGCCTCTTTCCCTTTGCTCTATCATTGCAACCTAACATTCAGCTATCCAGGTATCACACTCTAGAATTCTTTCCTTCTGTCCAACTCCCTCTCTTCCTTTAAGACCCTCATCAACACCCATCTCTTCCTTCAAACATTTGATCACACCCACTAATATCTCCTTTGGTCCAGTGTTCGTTTCTGCCTGATTGAGATATTTTCTAAGTTTTAAAAGCACTGTATAACTGCAAATTATTGATGCTGCTGTTCCAGTCTGAATCAATTTAAGTGCTTGTTCATGGGCAATATAGCCTTAGGTAATAAGAACAACTGATAAGCCTTCTCTTACTTCCCACCAACTGGTCCTCTCTCCCTCTTTCTCTGTTGTAACATTTCTTATCTCTATTTTATCAACTTTATAACGTTAATACTCTTCTGATCATTGTAACTTGAAATGTTGGATCAGCTAGAACTTCTTCCAAATGAACACTGGCAAAATCAAAAACATCCTATTTGGCTCCTGCAGGAATTCGACTGCCTAATTCTCCCCCGCTTCCTGGCTTTTTGTTTAGCCTGAACTAAATGATGCACAACAACAGTCGCCTCTTCAATCTTGAACTGAGCTTCAAACCCATATTCTAGCCAGCAAAAAAGCTGCTTGCTTCCACCTCTTCAGTATTACTACTTCCACCCTTACCTTTCCCCATTGCTGTTGAAACTCTTATCCGTGCTTACCACTAGGCTCAGTTTTTCCACTATCCTCCTCATTAGCCTCCCAAGCTCTACCCCACATAACCTCCATAAGACCATAAGACATAGGAGCAGAAGTTAGGCCATTCGGCCCATCGAGTCTGCTCCGCCATTCAATCATGGCTGATAAGTTTCTCAACCCCATTCTCCCGCCTTCTCCCCGTAACCTTTGATCCCCTTACCAATCAAGAACCTTTCTATCTCGGTCTTAAATACACTCAATGACGTGGCCTCCACAGCCTTCTGTGGCAATGAATTCTATAGATACACCACTCTCTGGCTAAAGAAGTTTCTCCTCGTCTTCCCTTTACTCTGAGGCTGTGCCCTCGGGTCCTAGTCTCTCCCACTAATGGAAACATCTTCCCCACGTCCACTCTATCCAGGCCTTTCAGTATTCTGTAAGTTTCAATCAGATCCCCCCTCATCCTTCTAAACTGCATCGAGTATAGACCCAGAGTCCTCAAACGTTCCTCATATGTTAAGCCTTTCATTCCTGGGATCATTCTTGTGAACCTCCTCTGGACCTTCTCCAGGGCCAGCACATCCTTCCTGAGATACAGGGCCCAAAATTGCTCACAATATTCTAAATGTGGTCTGACCAGAGCCTTATAAAGCCTCAGCAGCACATCCCTGCTTTTATATTCTAGTCCTCTCGAAATAAATGCCAACATCGCATTTGCCTTCCTAACCACTGACTCAACCTGCAAGTTAACCTTAAGAGAATCCTGGACTAGGATTCCCAAGTCCCTTTGCACTCCAGATTTCTGAATTCTCTCCCCATTTAGAAAATAGTCTATGCCTCTATTCTTCCTACCAAAGTACCTCCACTCATTCTAAGCTGATCCTGCCATTAATCAAAGGCCACTGACTGATATTTCTTCCATACCCAAGCTTACAGGATTGATTTGCCTATCACAAAATATCTGATACAACTTGCCCCAGCACCTGGACCAGGAAGTGAAACTGAAGGGAAAAATCTATGAGAAAGAAGTTTAAAAATACTTTTGAGAATAACGCAACAGCAGAAGAGACAGGCAGGCCCCTGTTGTAATTCATGTGCTTCAGTTTTAGTTTCACTTTTGCTTTAAACAGGTCACACACACACACACACACACACAGCTCTGCAGCTCTAATGTCTTCAGCCTTTATGCCTCTGTATAAATGTTCCCATGTGCCTAGTCTCAACAACTGAACCCACAATGTGTTTGCACAATCCCTTATGAGCAATTGGTGTCTTTGTATCATTATAACAACACAACATACTGAAACAAAAAGAAAATGAGAAAGAAGTTAAAAAATACTTTTGAGAATAATGTAACAGCAGAAGAGACAGGTAGGTCCCAATCATACCTTTCCATTGAAGCATGTATTGTCAGGAAGAATACATATTACTTTTAAAAGAAACAATCTCTGCTAAATAATTAGAGATTTTATAAATAGTGAAATGTTGCGAAAGCATAAAGCAGTTACAATGAAAATCTGTCACCATAATCTATCAAAATACCTTGACCAGAATCATGCTGCATGTGATATTGTTGCCACACATTTAGCGGTCCTAAAGTGTTTGATCCTTTTGCCGGTAATGTTACTTTTCGGTATAATTACTGCCAGTTCATATTTTCCACCTTGAATCAAACACAGCCATAATGGATTAGCACGTGATGACTAAAACACCAATTACACCACTAATTAAGGGGCGGGGTTGAATAAAATAATCCAAGCTGCCATTTTCCACATTTTAAATGTCTGCTAAACATGTGTGCCATAAGATGCATTTGACATAAAACTTAATGCCTCCTATACTGTTAGACTAAATGTTTAGTTGTAAGCACCCCATTTACTTTCATTTGATAGGAATGTGTTATACAGCTGCTAAGATTCATTTACATTCATTATTATGTAATGTTAAAGGTATTTTAGGACTTGTTAGAAATATATGATCATTTTAAACTGTCTATTTGCTTTTAATATCATCTAGATCGAAAGAAAGACTTGTACTTATATAGTGTTTTTCATGACCTGAGGAAGTTCTTAAGTGCTTTACAGCCAATTAAGTCCCTTTGAAGTGTGGTCTCTGTTGTAATGTAGGGAACCGTGGCAGCCATTTTATGCACAAGGTTCCACAAAAAGCAATGTGAAAATGGCTAGATAATCTGTCTTTCAATGTTGATTAAGGGATAAATATTGGTCGGGATAGTGGGGAGAACTCATTGATGAACCACCTGAGAGGGCAGACCAGCCCTTGGTTTAACGTCTGATTCGAGAGGGCACCTCCAACAGTGCAACACTCCACAGTACAGCACTCGAGTGTCAGGCCGAGATAATGTGCTCAAGTCTCTTGAGTGGGACTTGAACCCACAACCCTTTGACTCAGATTGCATGAAGGGAAAATACAAATATTGCACAAAAGGAAATCTCACTTCACATAATCTTTAATCCATGAGGGATTTATAATATGGAACAAAAGGATATTGGGGAGAATGGTGATATTGGATCAGCCATCCATGATACACTATGTCCAATTTACTTTGATCCATTTATGATAAAACAACTGTTGACATTTGTTGCAATAGTTCCTTTATCGGAAGTCATCGGTGAAGTAATGAGAGACTACGTGGTCAAGGAATTGGAGCATCATTACATAGGGACTGAATATATGAAAACGACAAATAGGAAAAATCCTCCAACCTGCTGTGCACTCCTCATGGCTGAAGGATCATGATTAGACACATTGACCCCGCCCCTGCACCCCCTCAGCCTTGTAATCCCTTGAGAGGCAAAATGAACAGAGAGAAAACCAGAGCCAGTGAGGAGTAATACTCTACAAAATTCCTCTCCAAGCCCCTCAGGGGATTGAAGCCAGTAAAGATAAATAAGGAAAAATTTGCTGAACGTGTAGCTCCCTCCAGAACACAGGAGCTGGTTCATCTCCATTCAAACTGTTGAATTCTCTGTTCAAATTACTTTTCTTTATTCCATGCTTTGCATCTATCTTTTTCTATCAAATTCTAGTCCTAAAAGTCTTATTTTAAATCTCCTGCAGCAGCTATTTGTCCAGCTTCATTATCTGAAAGAGCCAATTATTGCTTCTTTAACTGTATTGGAGGGAGTTAGCCTGTATGCCACTGGCAGAATAGCCCCAATTTTTTGTTCCATCTGTTTAAAATGTTGCAGTCTTGCTCTCTTGTTCTACTGCTCCTGTTAATTATAAATACCCTATGACTATCAATTTTATTGACCTCATCCCTGATTTTATATACAGCATTTGTTTCACATGTCGTCCATACTCACAACCTATTTCCTTCCTAGGAATACAGACAATGTTGACTAGTCCTTTTGAATTTTCAGTGCGAAAATTCAAAGAAAATCCATATAACAAGATTGTAATTCTTTTACAAAGTGAGCATGTCAGCGGGGGAATGCATCTTTGTTTCTGCGCAATTATCTAATTTTACTTAATCCTGTTCATAAACGGGTCCATATTATCGTTTTTCTGCCATTACATGGGGGTGAATTGTTCATTCGCTGAGAAAGGCCTTTCAGTACTCAAAATGTTGAAACCTTTCTTCATAGCTGATAAACATAAGGGATTATTATTTTTGATGTAGAGTGTAAACTATGTCGGTGACATGTGCAATAACTTCATATAAAATATGGTTTCTGCTCCCTTGGCTACGGTGCTGGTTTATGAGAGGTGTACTTGCCAGCGAAATAAAGTGGGTGAAGGAACTACAGCTATTGAGGACACAAGTTTGAAAAAAAATTGCAGATAATTTATGACACTGCAGCTACTCTCAAAACAAGATCCTCCATGATGAAGGCATTATAAGCAGTGATCATTTAAGGTACTGTGTCAATTGACGTAGCATTTAAATATGGGCAGTCTTACAGAAGTATAGGATCACCTCATTCCAGTTACAACAGACCAGGCCTTTCTGTTGCACGGGATACATTTGAAGGAGAGAATCCATTGTTCTTTGCATGTATCTTTGAGACACTCTGCTAGTTAAGACAACAATCTAACGTCATGCTAGATTCCGATCAACCCCCATTTACAAATTTCCAGCTTCCAAGCAAAAATGTTCTGACAATACCAGTCCTGCTGCCAGATGTCCAGAGGCATACTTAAAGGCACCAGTAAGTTGACCACCTGGTGCCATATAAAAAAAAAGTAGCAGAATAAATGGGAGTTAACAAGTAAAATTAAAAAGAGTCTCTATCTTTTCAACCACAACCAATGGATGGGTAATACCCACATAACTGATTGCCAATTATACCCCCAGTGATCTAAGCCTAGTTGAACTGAAACATTAATCCAGATGCCAACCTGCAATATGTTTCCAGGATTTGCTCAATCCGCTATCCCTATAATGCTTTTACATGTACTTTCATTTTTCTTTTTTTTTGGTTATTGTGGTCAAGTGAGGTACCCTGTCCCTTTAAGAGAATGCAAGTCTACTGATCATGTGACAGCACTGACGAATCACTACAGTGCAGGCAACTGGGAACTGCAAGTCTAGCTCTGGAGGTTTCTGAGTGAGCACTTATGATCTGGTGCTCTGCCCAATGTCTCAATAAACCATCACTGTTAATTCTTACATCAGTCTCTCCCTGTTATTGATTGCAAGCAGCAATTGATGAGAAATAGGAAGGTGTGCAGTTAGAGTTCAGTTGGCCAACAAACTCATTTACCCAAGACATAAAAGTGGCGACGAGGATAAAGAACCAAAGAAAATAAATTTCAAGACGGGTGAGCAAAGCATTGGAAAGTGCATCTGTACTTGTCTTGTAAAATAGGCGACAGCCGGCAATTGGAGAAGAAAGCAATGCTGCCATTTAAAATTAAAAAAACGCTGCAGAATTGCGATTGAAGGGATCCCGCCAACACTCAAAAATAGCATGAAACCTAGCAGAGAAAAGCCGACAGCTGCAGAGACAGGTTTTTAAAAAACGGTGACTGCTCTTAAAGCGGCAATACATTTAAAATGGTAAATACATGAAAAATGGCTATGGAGAGAAAATTATAAGAGACCACAGAGAGAGGGTGACTCCACAGTAAGCCAAGCACCTAAATTCATCGTTACCCGGAAAGCCTATCGGAGGTGCAGTCCCTTTGCAGTTGATCACGGTGCCGCAGTTCAGGCGCGTTGATGCATTGACCCCATTTCAGATGACTGGTCTCAGTATGTCGAACGCCTAGTGATTTTTTACCGCTAACGACATTGTGGGGGAGGAGAAGAAGAGGGCAATTCTTTTGTCCTCATGCGGTAGCGAAATATACGGGCTGATCCGTAGCCTTACGTCACCTGCGCCCCAGACTTACGACAAGTTAATAAAAATTGTACAGAGCCACCTCCGATCAAAGCCCTCAGTTACTATGCAGCGCTTCAAGTTCAATTCAAGGACCAGGCTTCCAGAGGAGACAATAGCTGACTATGTGGCCATTAGGCCACATTAACAAAGGCATTAACTGAGCATTGCGAATTCGGAATGTCCATTAGTGAAATGTTGAGAGACCAGCTGATATGTGGGATTGTAGATGATAGTATCCAAATACGTTTGCTAGCCGAACCTAGTCTAGGTTTCAATAAGGCATCAGAATTAGCTACTGCAATGGAGAGCGCTGTTAGAAATTCCAAAGTATAAAAGATACACAAAATGGCGCCGTCCATCTGGTTGAGCGGGACAATCCAACAACAAAAGGCTCGATGGAAAGGCGGGCTCCATGGAAAGGCGGGAAGCGCTCTCTAGCTCCAGACCATTGAAAAACAACGGCACTGCAGTGAAAACCCACAAACTGAATGAGAGAAATACATCCAGGCCTCCAGTGAATGAACAACAACTCAAACAAGTCGAGTGCTTTTTCTGCCACCCCTATGCCCACATAAGGCGGCACTGCAGGGAAAGGCTAAAACAACATTATAAATGCAGAAAGAAAAATTGTGAAATATGCTTCATGGAAGAGCCAGAAGAAATAGAATCAGACAACCATTTGCTATTTAACCTCAAAGTAGGTGGAACCAAGTTAATCCAAGTAGTCATTACAGTTAACGGACATCCCACTAAGATGGAAGTTGACACGAGGGTGTTGATGTCCATCATTGGAGAGCATACATTTAGCTATCTGAGTAAAGGAACACATCCTTTGAAGTTAGAAGTTTCGGACACAAAGCTGAGGATGTACATGGGCAAAGAAATAAGATTGAAAGGGTTATGTCAAGTGTCGGTGCCGTATGGAGATCAATCTGAAAGGTTGCCCTTGATAGTGGTGGCTGGAAAGGGCTTCAGTTTAATAGGCTGCAACTGGCTCAAAAAGCTTAAATTGAAATGGGCTGAAATTTTTCAAATATGAACCCTCTGGGGAGCAAGGGCTATGATGCCCCAGAGGGGGCGAAGGCCATTATTAGTTGAGCTACATAGTGCTCACCCAAGCATTAGCAGAATGAAGATGCTTGTGCGCAGCTTTTTGTGGTGGCCAGGCATGGACTTGGATATAGAAACCCTGATCAAAAGCTGTCCTCAATGCCAGCAGGTGCAAATGGTCCCCCCCTTAGCTCCATTACACCCATGCAAATGGCCGGGGCAGCCATGGGTGCTCCTCCACTTCGATTATGTGGGACCCTTCTTGGGCACAATGTTCCTTTTATTGATTGACTCCCACTTCAAATGGATGGATGAATATCTATGGAGTCCTGTCACCCATGTCAGCTGCCACCATAGACCATTTGTGGCAGAGTTTTGCAGCGCATGGCTTGCCGGAGGTCCTCGTGTCCGCTTTTACCAGCGGGGAGTTCCACAGGTTCACGGCCCTTAATGGCATTATCCATATCAAAACCTTACCCTACCACCCAGCATCGAATGGCATGGCTGAGTGGGCAGTCAAAACCTTTAAATCCAGGGTAAAAAGGATGGAAGGGGATTCCATCGGCATGAGATTGTCCCAGTTCTTGTTCGCATACCGGACCACGCCATACACAACGACCGGCATTGCTCCTGAAGAAGTACTAATGAAGAGATATCTCTGCACCCGCCTGCCCCTTATCCAGCTGAATTTAGAGGGGAGGGTGGAGAAAAGCCAAGAGGTGCAGGAGACCAGGCACGATGATCATGGTCGCGAAAGCACTTTCACAGTGGGAGATGTGGTCCTTGTGAAAATCTTGGAGATGGGCCCAATTGGCTGTTAGGTGAGGTGAGTGCAGTAACTGGACCCCTCTCCTATAATGTATCGGTAAATGGCCAACTAATTAGATGACATTCTCTGCAAAAGAACACTAGTCTCACAAGAAGAAGTGCTTCAGTTTGTGCCGCATGTGGAGGACAGGTCACATGATTTGGAAGTACCAGTGGGGCCTGTGGGACCCGAGGGGGTTGGGGAGACAAACCTGCCAATTTCCATTGAGGAACCTAGCGGACAACTGTCCTCTGAAAAGGAGGTCTCGGACAAACCAGCCGAGGTTGTTGAACTGAGATGCTCAGCACATCCGACAAAGCCTCCTGAGAGACTTGACCTGTAAATAGTTATTGTGTAAATAGTTAATGTGTTTTAAGCTTGTTAGCTGTATTTTTAAATAAAGGGGGAGGGATGTGGTAAAGTGAGGTACCCTGTCCCTTTAAGAGAATGCAAGTGTACTGATCATGTGACAGCACTGATGAATCACTGTACAGCACATGCAACTGGGAACTGCAGGTCTACTTCTGGAGGTTTCTGAGTGAGCATCTATGATCTGGTGATCTGCCCTATGTCTCAATAAACCATCACTGTTAATTCTTACATCAGTCTCTCCCCGTTATTGATTGCAAGCAGCAATTGATGAGAACAGAGGAAACTCTTTCGAGTTACCAACAGTCACAGATTGCAACTTTTTTCGAGTACAATCACAGTTCTTGGTTTTCCAGGAGTGGGACATGAACCCACAACCCTCTGATTCAAAGGTGAGGGTGCTATGAACTGAGCCACAGCTGACACCTCATGCAGTTAGAGTTCAGCTGGCCAACAAACTCATTTACCCAAGACATGAAAGTTATCTTCACTCTAATGAACTCCAATATCCAAGTAGAGTGGCCTTTCACCTGTATACTCATTTAATCACCTAACACTGGTTTACCATCACACTATAGCAATTCCTCCAAACTCAATGGGCCGAAGAACCTCTTCTGCACTGTGTGATTCTGTGACTCTGTGTTAATGGCTGACAGTGCAAAGATGAAAAGCTGGGTGCCAGTTTACTGAAATGCTCTAGAGATTATTTCACAGAAGAGAAAGACGGTGACAGCTCTTTGCCCTTGAGTACTAATTTTTGAATTAGCTTGAATTCTAAAATGGTGGAATTCTCATAAGGACAATTGTCTTTGAGAGCAAACTTTGTTGGGTAGGCGTGTGGAGGAGAGGACAATGGAGGAATCACACTTTGTTAAGCTGCCAGCCAAAGAAATTCATGCAACTGTGTTAACACAAGTCATCTCTACTTCTGCGCAGTGCCATTTCAACACCTTTTGTGGCTCAAACTGGAAATGTACAAAAATTAAAGGCAGCAATATTATATCAAAATGTGAGTCATTTTAACGAATTGAGTCTGAAAATGTCTGCCAATAGCAATTGTTTAAAAGTGTGATATCTCCATTGTTGCCAATATTACATAGTGTAAATTCAACCTAAGTGAGTGCTACTATTATTGGGATAGCTACCTTCAAGTAGTGGCCATCACTAGAAAGGAAAAGAAAGACTATTTATTTAGTGTATTTAATCACCTCGCAACATCCCAAGTGTTTTACAGGTAATTAAATACATTTTAAGTACAGTCATTATTGTAACTTAGGAAAAGCAGCAACAAGTTTACACTTTGCAAGCTTCCACAATGAACAATGCGATAATGACAAGATAATATTTTTTTAATGTTGGTTGAGGGATAAATATTGGCCAAGGCACTGGGCAGAACTCCCTTGTTTTATTTTGAATTGTCCAATGGGATTGTTAATATCCACCTGAAAGGGCAGATGGCCCAATAGTTTGGTATCGTGTCCAAAAGACAGCCCCTCAGGCAGTGCAGCATTTCCTCAGCTCTTCAAACTAACCTCAGCCTAGACTTTGAGCTCCCAATCTCTGGGGTGGGACTTGATCTCTTTCTGGCTCAGTGATTGGGAGGAAGGTTGTTTGAACAATATCAGGAAATACGATCCAGCTCTGACTGAGCCTTCCTCCTGGACCCATAGAGTCTTGAATTAATAAAATAGTACAGGAATGCTGAGCCACAGCCTGAAGTAGCTGATAGCCAGCAGTCTAAGCTGAACTGATCGGCTTACTTGTCATTCCCGGCTTCGTCTGCTCCACCATGGGCGATCGCTTTTTCACCCACTGCGCCTGGCCCTGTGGAATCTCCTCCCACTCTACCTCTGCCTTGCTACCTTCTTAGCTGCCTTGAAAAGTCTCCTTACAAATCCATTTTGGCCGTGCTTTTTGCTCTCTATTCCCTTCTTCCTCCCCGCCAGGTGTCCTCTCATTAGTCAGCGCACGTATAATGAGCACTGTCGAAAGGGAAGCTGTTGTAGTTGTTGAAAACATTGAAAAGGATCTCTGCTCTCCAGAAACATGACAAAAACACAGGGTTAAATCTAAGTGGCAATATAAGGTGCAATTTAATGAATGTAGAAAGCTGGCAGCCTGTAGGTGTAATTGGGAGGAAGATTGTTTGAACAATATCAGGAATGACAATTCAGCTCTTACCGAGCCCTCCTCCTGGACCCATAGAGTCTTTGCCTGGAAAAAAAAAATGAATTAATACAATAGCACAGAAAGGGATTGGAATACATTTGCTCTGTCTGTAGATTTAGGTCTTTGTCTGTATAAACAATCTGTGCCCATACAAAATCCTTTACTGGGAATAACACATACTCCACAGAATGCTGGTAGAAAGTAGCAAATACTTGCTATATATTTTAACAGATTTTTTTAAAAATCGTGGGATGCGAGCATCGCTGGCAAAGGCAGCATTTATTGCCCGTCCCTAACTGCCCTTAAACTGAATGGCTGGCTAGGCCATTTCGGAGGACAGTTAAGAGTCAACCACATTGCTGTAGATCTGGAGTCACATATAGGCCAGGCCAGGTAAGAACAGCAGATATCCTTCCCTAAAGGACATAAGTCAACCGGATGGATTTTTACAACAATTGATGATAGTTTCATGGTCACTATTACTGGGCCAAGATTTCAATTCAAGGTTTTGTTAATTGAATTTAAGTTCCAGCCGCTGCCTTGGTGGAATTTGAACCTGTGACCACTCGCCCACTACCCCACCAACCCCCAAAAGGATTAACCTGGACCTCAGTATTACTAACCCAGGGACATTACCACTATCTGCCACCATCTTCCCCCCCCCCCCACTATTACAGAAGCCCTTCAAAATTATGAAGGGTTTCAACAGATAGTGAGGAACTGTTTCCACTTGCAGGAGAGTCAGAGGAAACAGATTTGCGATAACTGGCAAAACAACCAGGAGGGAGATGAGGAGGTTTTTTTTAATATAGCAAGTTGTTATCATCGAGATTGTAATTTTAAAAATTCATTCACGGGATGTGGGTTTCGCTGGCTGGGCCAGCATTTATTGCCCATCCCTAATAACCTTTGAGAAAGCGGTGGTGAGCTGCCTTCTTGAACCGCTGCAGTTCATGTGGTGTAAGTACACCCACAGTGCTGTTAGGAAGGGAGTTCCAGGATTTTGACCCAGCGACAGTGAAGGAACAGCGATATATTTCCAAGTCAGGATGGTGAGTGACTTGGAGGGGAACTTCCAGGTGGTGGTGTTCCTATCTATCTGCTGTCTTTGTCCTTCTAGATGGCAGTGGTTGTGGTTTGGAAGGTGCTGCCTAAGGAACCTTGGTGAATTCCTGCAGTGCATCTTATAGATGGTACATACTGTTGCTACTGTGCATCAATGGTAAAGGGAGTGAATGTTTGTGAATGGGGTGCCAATCAAGTGGGCTGCTTTGTCCTGGGCAGTGTCAAGCTTCTTGAGTGTTACGGGAGCTGCACTCGTCTAGGCAAGTGGGGAGTATTCCATCACACTCCTGACTTGTGCCTTGTAGATGGTGGACAGGCTTTGGGGAGCCAGGACGTGAGTTACTCCTCGCAGGATTCCTAGCCTCTGACCTGCTCTTGTAGCCACAGTATTTATTTGGCTAGTCCAGTTCAGTTTCTGGTCAATGGTAACCCCCAGGATGTTGATCGTGGGGGATTCAGTGAAAGGGTGGTGGGAGCAATACTTTCAAAAAGAAATAGGATAAATAACTTGAAAATAAACATTAGCAGGGCTATGGCAAAAGAGTAGAGGAGTGATACTCATTGGATAGCTCTTTCAAAAAGACATCACAAGTATGATGGGCCAAAGGGTCTCCTTCTGTTTCTATGCAGGTAACTTTAACTTCCAGGGCTGGTGAGGTGTTAAAAGTTTTTAAAATGGGTGACCCAAGACAACCAAATCTGATTTACCCCAACCCGTCCACTTCCAGATTTAACAGAGGCTGGTCAGCAGGAATAGGCAACCAATCTACTCTCAGGAGGTGGGTTGATCACTAAGGTATTTAAAGTAGTCTGTGTTCCTCCATTTGAAGTCGAGTTTTATTTTTAAACACGTGTAAGCCAGGTTTCCTGAGCCCAGGGAAACCTGGCAGCAGAAGGGAGATGCGAAGGGCCAAGTTCATCAGGTAAGTGCCTTTTCAGAGCTGCTTGTGGGCCAGGAGGAGCACGAGTGCTTTCTCTTGGCCCACCAAGGTTCCCTGTTTACGAGTTGCGAGTTGGTGTATATCCACTGATTATCTACCATCTTCTCTATCCTAGGTATCTCTTGGCAGGAAAAGGTCAACAATTCAGAGGTCCTGGCACCTGCTAATTCCATCAACATACACTCATTGCTAAGCCAACAACATCTGCACTAGCTTGGCCATGTTCATTGAATGGATGACGGCCAAATACCCAAAGGCGTTCTGCAAGATGAATTGGCCACTGGACCTTGACCACCATGGTATCCATAACTCCGCTACAAGGACACCTGCAAGTGGGATATGAAGATGTCGGATATTAGCACTGACAGCTGGGAGATGTCGCTGACGGCCATGACCTCTGGAGGCTGACTGTTTGGAGGGGCATCGGAAGAGACGAGCAGAAACGAAAATGTCAGTTGGCTGAGAAGAGGGCCCAGAGAAAACAAAGGCCTGCGAATCGTGCACATCCTCAGCCCACTGTCTTCCTCTGCACCAAATGTGGCAGAGACTACCATCCTGAGCCACACCAGGAGATGCTTTACGCAGAGGTGACCACCATGGCACAAACTATCGCTTCACGAGATGGAAGGCTGCCACCAACTACCTCTAAGTATTAAGTCATCAGTTCCAGCCTGGCTTGTGCTGCAGGTGGCAAAATCCCCAATCTGAGGAAGAACGAGATGGCGATGACAGCAAATGAAATGGTCCCTGCCAGTTTACATACTTAACATCATGCCTCTTCCATTCCTTTATCAATTGAAGATATTTGAATTGGGAATTATTTTGAGATGTGGCTCTTCTCTGTACTGAAGCTTAAAAGAAACAAAGTCAATTTACTCTGAATACTGGCACAAGGAGTGATTATTTTTTAAAGCTTTTTTATCTTCATTTATCACTTGTATTGGAGCCATGCCCAAGGCATGGTTTCCGCAGCCAGACCGATTCCTGGCGGCCATGTTTCTTCACTGCCTCAAATCAGTTCTTGAGTTTGCCACAATTTGTTGCGACATGAATGTCCCAGATTTTCACACTGAATTCCTGCGACTCTAGATGTTGTTAATAATGGTAAAGAAACCCTGAATGGACTGATCTGTTTTCTCCATATGCTTCTCAATTTGCTGCTATCAAGAATACATCAAACACAGGCTTCCCTAAAACTGAGATTTAAATTATCTTAGCCAAGTTATCTTTGAAAGTGTCAGTGAGGGGCACGGGGGATAAACTGAACAAGGACTGGTTTTGGATCACTTAGGCATATTTTTGAGTCACGAAAGAGCAATGTAGCATTCACTGAAGCACAGAATTCGAGAATTGAATCTAACTGGAAAAGAGTGGAAAACTCATACACCTTTCATGCAATGTGGCAGGTTTTTCTCCTCACTACACAGATTGCTGGAGTGTAACTCACAGAGTGCAACTCTGGCAGAGAGGTTCCCACACACATGATGGAGCCTGCTGGATTTTCCTTTGGTGCATAAGGCATGGCTCAGTTGGTAGCAATCCTACCTCTGTGTCGAAGGGTTTTGGGTTCAAGTCATACTCCAGGCCTTGAGCACAAAAATCAAGGTTGACACTGTAGTGCAGTACTGAGGGAATGCTGCATTGTCAGAGGTGCTGTCTCGCAAATGAGTCATTAAATTGACTCCCTGTCTTCCCCCTCAGGCGGGTATAAAGATACTATTGTAAAGGGGGAATTATCTCTGGTGTCCTGGTCAATATTTATTCCTCAATCAACATCACAAAAACAGATTACCTGGTCATACCACATTGCTGTTTGTGAGAGCTTGCTGTGTTTAAATAAGCTGCTCTGTTTCTTCCATTTGAAGATGGTGGATATTGACGCTGACAACTAGGAGGCATTCGCTAACAGCAATGACTCTGGAAGCTGACTGTATGGAGGGATATTGGAAGAGGCAAGCAGAAATGGGTAGCTCACTGGCTGAGAAAAAGGCCCAAAGCAAACAGAGGCTATTGAATCCTTTACCTTCTCAACCCACTGTCTTCCTGTGCAACAAATACAGTAGAGACGGCCTTACCAGAGTGGGGCTCCTGAGCCACACCTGACAATGTTTAACACAGCGTTGACCAACACGGCACAAACCATAGCCTCACGAGACAGAAGGCTGCCAAGATATTCAAGATGTTTCTTGCATTACACTTTAAATAGTGCTTCGTTGGTTGTAAAGCACTTTGGGATGTCCGGTGGCTATGAAAGGCGGTAGATAAAAGCAAGCCTTTCTTTTTGAGGTTGAAATGCTGAAGCAGAAAAAATTATCCCTATGCTTCTCTAAGCTGTACCATATTGAATTGTTTGACATTTAAATTGATTGATGACTTTGGCTGGGTAATAGGAGATACAGCTCTACGTGTATCTTTTAACCTGAAAGCTTAAAAACAGCATACAAAAATTAGGAACAAATTGACAAAATTGGGGACATTTTGCTTTATCATGCATAATACTGTAAATAATCAAATATTTTCATTTTTGTGCTATTATGTATGAGCCGCTAATGAGTTTATTGCATTATTATTGTTTCCATAAAGCCAAATTAAATGAGCCTCAACTTGGTGTGTGCTTAATTTGTTTTTCTCTGAGCATTTCACTTAGACAGATTTATAAATTATTTCATTTTGGTTACAGAGAATTTAGTTCTGGTAGCAGAGCAAGATTGCAGTGACTGACACACAAAGTTGGGAGAGCTGGGTGATGTGGGCACCACACATTATCCTGGTTAGATCACCAGCGCCTTACTGCGTGTTTTGAACCTGGGATCAACTCAATCACCCAGGGCTGAGCTGGTGCCATAACTAACCCTATGAAACACAACTTGGACTAAAATGGTGGCGACACCTTAACTAACACATTCAATCTTGGCTCAAAGTTATGGCAGCTACTGTAACGATATCAAGAAGCATTTATCTTTGGGTAAAAAGCTGGGTTATCCACATTATACCAGAATATAGTGGGACAATCAATTCTCCCTCGTTTCTTAAGGACCTGGGCTGTCAATGTTTTTTTTTTACTTTGTAGTCTGATCTTGAGCATGAATGGCAGGCTGCAATGCTGTCTGGTTATCCATCGCTAGCTCAATTATAACATATTCCACGATAAGCTAAACGGGCAATACATGCTGGATAAAAACTGACAATCCACTCACATCTGGTACTATATGGTATATGTACATGTGCGCTATAAAGTGGGCAAATTATGCGCCTGCTGCAGCAAAGGAGTTGACGCTTGACAGCAGGACAAGCTGCCTTGATGACGGAGGAGCTGGTGTTCATTTGTCGAGTGCCTCAGCTTGCTATCAGTGGTATCTCTAAACACAGAGCACACCTCCCACGCAAGTAGCGTAACTTGTGTCTCCCGCTTAAACAGCATCCAGTGTCAGTATGATACACGTGTGAAACACATGTGACACATGCAGCAGTGTCAGCTTTTACGTGACATGTAAACTGAGGTTATTTTAATTTCCATCCCAGCTCGATAAATTTCCAGACCTTCTGTTCTCAGAATTAACATTGCTAATGTGCACTTACGTTTGAATAAGAATTCTGTAGGTACAACAAAATAAGATTCTCTTTTCCAGCATTGGCTTTTAAAACAGATCTCCAGCTAATTTGATTTCAGTCAGGCTGGGAGGAGCAAGGCGATTTGAAACCTGGAGATTCCCAAAATTCCAACTTTGGTCTCGGGGGTAATTTGTTGCTCAGGACTGGAAGGATTGTATTTGTTGCACCCACCCCAATGGTGGTGGTGGGGGTGGGGGGGGGGGGGGGGGAGGTGGGGGGGGTGATGAGTCGTGTTTGTCGAAACCATCGTAGTCAGTAGTCGAACCTGATGGGCAATAGCACCATGTCACATCCCATTCCCTGAGGAATTGAAGTTTGAAGTTCAGGCCTCACGCAATCTAGCCAAATTAAAGTTGCCAACCCTCCAGGATTGCCCTGGAGTCTCCAGGAATTAAATACTGAACTCCAGGGTACTGCTGTTGACTACTCAGGGGGAAAATAATAGTGGTAATAAAAAATTTTGTTTCTTGAAAAGTATTCTTTAAACAATTTTGTTTACTCATTCTAAAATTATCAGAGAAGGGAGCGAAAAACATTTGACTGAAAACAAGAATCATCCAATTGGCTAACAAAGAGTCTGTTTGCTTTCCAGTCAACAACCAATGTTGGGGGCAGATGGAGGAAGGAGATCATGTTATGATACCTCCAGGAACAAGTGCAACCAGAGTTGGCAACCCTAAGCCGACATCTTTGCCATCGTAGCAGCTAAATCTCTGGGAACTGTTTTGTTCATCAGTTTCCACTGCCGCTTTGATGCTAATATTTTTGCACTTTAGTTCCATCTTCATCAAGAAAATCCATTGTATATCAGAAGGAGCTGGTAAAAGTCGAAAAGACACCAAGATGGCCGCATGACAAGTTTTATGACACCATCATGTACCGGCATGTAAATTACATGAACACATTTGAAAAAAAAAATGAAAGGGAAACAGTGCAATGAAGTATTTACAGGTACATATACCATATAACTTCAAAACAAATAAATACATCTCTGTGAACGTTCACGCTTGGCAAAATAACAGCTGACTCTTTTTCTCTATAAGTGATATCTATAAATCAAGTCTAACAACTCGTCATTACCTATGGTTGCCAACTGTGATTAAATGCATTCCTGGAGATTTCATCACATGACTTGCCCCATGCTCCAGCCAATAGTCGGACGACACATCCACCCTTGTGATGCACTGCCTTCCTACACCAACTGGAAAGTAAAAAGACTCATTACCCAACTGGATGATTGCTTGACCTTCAGCCAAACAGCCTTTTCTCCCCACCATTTTCAATATTTTTACACCTGGTGAAGAGACATGCTTAAAGAAAATTTTTAAAAAAACAACCCTTTTTCATATCCTGGCGATTTTTGTCTGGGGTTATGCCCAGCAGTGTCCTGATGGGAGATTGATCTTCAAAGCCTGGAGACTCCAGGCCAATCCTGGAGGGCTGGCAACCCTATCAGCATCTCTGTGGCTGGTCTGCTGGGAACTTCTGCACAGTGATTAAATAGGAAGTGGGGGTTCTTGGGGATTTCACACATTTAGTCCATTTCTTGCAGTTGGGGTTCCAATACCTTTGAACCTCAGAACTTCAGCCCTGAGATCACCAAGGTCATATAGGTTGCATTGACATCATGCTCAATTGTCATCCAGAATTGACCCTGTGGAAGCTCTTACAATTGAAGTCCACGAAATTGTGAGCAGGTCTATACCTAGGTGTCACCGGTGAGGCCTTTGCATTCGGGGAATCTTGCCATCCATTCGGATTGCACAGCCTCAGATACTACAGCTGGCCAACATATGTGGGAAGCAATCAGGTTTGTTGCCCTGATGACTAATGCACCAGCGACCTGTATGACAGATCTGTGAACTGGCAAATAGATATATTGCTGCTGACCCTTGTGGCAGGTGGAAATGAGTCAGGTGCATAAAAGTTCGGTGCTGTAGTAACCTTCACAGCCACTGGGAATGCTGTCCTGTCATGGAAGCTGCCATGAGGCTATATTCCAGGGGACCACGCAAAGGGACTGATTTTCCTGTTCGAGGTTGGAATTGGAAGGCAGGACCGATCCCGGCTCGCATTCCTGCCTTCGTTTCCAGCCGGCCAGGAGCCTGATTTTCAGAATTGTGGGGTCCTCGTGACCCTAGAGACCAGTCTGTCACCCAATTAGTGGCTGGGGGGAAGAATAGAGATGGGACACCAGTGAAGTGGGCCATGTTCTGGCCTGAATCCGCAGCCATTGTTGTGGCTGCCAACTGTGCATTGCCTTAAAAAAATGAGAGGATCTTCATCTTCAAAGTGGTCAGCTGGAGAGCTGGGACCTGGGATAGGGTGAGGAAAGGTTGGTTTTTAACATTCCATTGCTACTCAAGAGTTTTTTTTTGCCTAAACTTGCTTCCATCAAATAAAAGTGCTCTAGTGCGGCCACCCCCATTCCCGCCAGGCTAGAGCTGATCAGCTTCACAGAGCTCCTGATGGTCGCCCGCCACCATGAAAATCTCAGCAAGGCCGAAG
Organism: Cetorhinus maximus; assembly: GCF_964194155.1. NCBI lineage: Eukaryota > Metazoa > Chordata > Chondrichthyes > Lamniformes > Cetorhinidae > Cetorhinus > Cetorhinus maximus. Next base: position 17,487,691 of record NC_135896.1, read on the forward strand.
GAGAGCTCTTACCGAGCTCCCTAATGATCTCAATCTGCCTAGTTAATGAGGCGGGCGACATCACTTTCCCACTCTCCCCCACCCCCGCTACACCCGCTTTATCCTCCATCCTCAGGAAAATCAGCAGAGATTAAGAACGGAGGCGGAAGATCAGACTGGCACGCGGGCTGCTGCGCCATTTTTTTTGCCCCTGTTCCATCCCAATCCGGGAGGGGAAAATCCAGCCTAAAATGTTTACTATCTCCTGAATGAAACAGAACTCCTGTAGGCAGCTTTTCTCCAAGCTTTCAAGGTCAGCGTGCCCGGTGCCTGTGGGATATGGTTCCATGGGTCATGGTTGGTGGAAGTAATCTGGCTCTGGACCAGCCTTTCATAACCCTCTTCATCCTCCAGATAACACTGACAGTGAATAATCCCCATTAGAATGCCCGTTTTGTAAATTAATAATTGTGACAACTAAAACCAGGTCACTTGAATCTCTCAGGCAAAATGCTCTTACAAAAGCAGGTTTAAAAATATCGCAAAGAAAATAAGATCTATCAGCAATTTGAATTTGTGTGATGCACTCCATGAGTAGTGCCAATTCATAAAATCAAACCTCTCAACTCAAGACGTTGCAGTGTTGAAATGAAGCTATTGGCTGTTTTCAGTGACAGTTCCTAAGAGTCCTATATTAAGGTGCATAATGAGAGGAGACCTGGTAAGATAAATCACTGCTTAATTTGCTGGCACCCTCCGCACTTTCCCCCTCCTTCGCCTCCTGGCCCAACCTGAGCCAGTCCTGCTCTGGTACCATCAGCAATGGAGATTGGGAAAACCTTTCTGACTGAGTGTGAGTAGTGTGTATGAGTTAAAAGTAACGCACACCAGGTGCAGTGAATGCCTGTGCCTACTCATTATCTTTCGACTTTGATAGTAGCTGCTAATGTCTTTCAACAAGTTTTATCAGGTTCATAATGTAGTCTATGCAAGTTGTTCCCCTTTCCCCGCTGGCCTCTTCTGGGTTGCCTTGTGTCCCAGAATTCATTTAAAGAGATGCTTAAGGTTCAACTAAGAGCTGTACGCCTACAGAATGAACAGGATATATCTCAATGGTAACAATGAGCTACAAGCGAAAGGCTCACTTCTGCCTGCGGTGTGCGTGGATCACAGGTCCTTAATGCTGGGGAAAGGACTGCTTTCATTTACCATCATTGGCAGGGGGGTAATAGGCTCCATTTAAATGAATGCAAAAAAGTACTGCTGCAGTGAATAAATCAAGCTAAGATAAAAACAGAGCACAAGGCAATAACTTTGACTTGGAATATGCTGGATCTTTCAGTTTTAATACACAGAAGCTGAAAGCAAGCAAGGAGGTAGTAGGCACATGCACAGGGAAAAAAAATGTAATTGTTTTACATAAATAGCATATTCCATTGGTGACCTTCCTTATCACTGCTCATCAACCTAGAATACTGATCAGCCCTCCACCTCTGTGTCAGGTTGCTAATATATCCCTCTCGGACAATAAGAAGAGATAAGGAAAGAAACTCAGGAGACAACCTCTAATTAATCCACTGCTTCAAACATAATTATTTCATCCTGTGGGACCCACCCAAAGAAGAGGGAAAAAAAAACCCACTGAAGCACTATTTAAAACACGTATTAGTGAGCATATTTCACATGCTGAATAAAAGAGGGGTTTAACACTGTGTCTTCATCACGTATTTAAACAGTGATGAATGCAGAAAGCATTAGATCAAAAGAAAATATCCCTTTTAGGACTGAATTTGCTATTTTTAGCTTCACAGCGCTCAAATTAAATCTAAAATCTATCGCAATGAAATTCTTCAAATGTTATTGTTCGGTAGCCATCCGTTAACCATCAAATCCTAAACATTGAGAAGATTTTATTTGCTACTCACAAGATGACAATAAAGAGCAAACAACCTTTCTTGCCATAAATGTGCCTCACATGTGATTGGACAAATGCCTTCCAAGTAATTGTTAACATGTTACCGAACTAGGCAATGTTCCACGTCATGGGTTAACACGGTGAGGTAGAGGCATATTTACAAACTCATTTCTTCAAAAATGGGGCATATACAAATGGAAAGAGCCCTGAGATACCCTGTGCAAGCTGCTGAGATTGCGTCAGAAGTTGTGTCAGAGGTCATTTTTTTCTGTGGCTCTCAACCTTGGATTTCCATAGCTGTAGGTCACTGGACAATCCGCATCTTTCTGACTATTCACTACTGAAGGCTCCCTGATGGGGACTGGGGCTGTTGTAATGTTCTCACCCGTAGTCTTTCTCTTCCATCTCCCTCGACACCATTTTCCCATCTGCTTCCCAAATCCCTTGACTCCCTGAGAGACCAAATATATGCCTATCTGAACCATCAATATATTCAATGACAGAACATCCACCACTCTCTCGGGCAGACAATTCCAAAGATCACAACTCCCTGAGTGAATTTCTCCTCATCTCAGTCCGAAATAATTGACCCCTTACACTGAGACTGTGCCCCCCCACCCCCCACCAAACCGGCCATGTTCTAGGCTCCCCTGCAAGGAGAATCAGCCTCTCAGTGTTTATCCTGTCAAGTCCCTTCAGAATCTTAAATGAGATCACCTCTCACTCTTCCAAAGTCCAGGGATCATAGGGTCAATTTACTCTGCCTCTCAGCGTAGGACAACACCCTTAGCCCAGGAACCAATCTGATGAACCTTTGCTGCATCGCATCCAAGCAAGAATATCCTTTCTTAGATATGGAGACCAAAACTGAGCACAGTACTCTATGATCCCGTCAAAGCCCTATGCAACTGTAGCAAAACTTCCTCATTCTTGTACCTCCAGTCCACTTGCAGTAAAGGCCTTTTGCCTTCTTAATTGTTAGCATGCTGACTTTCTGCCTTCCTTGTATGAGTAAATGCAAATCCACCCTTTGCCTTCCCCTGTTAATCAGAAAGTGAATAGGCACTTTATTACTCAATTGTTTGATTTAGGACTCTCAGTCAAGTGGCTTTTTCTCCCATCTCAGATAGTTTTACTACTTATAACAAAATAACTTACGTTTTGAAGCGGACATTTTTTATTTATTTCCCTATGGATTTTCTCCTAGGTTGCTTGCAACACTGTCCTGGAGATTAGGTTTTAACTCCTGGAGACTCCAAATCTGGTATCAGCAAAAGTGGTCCTGGGTTGAATTTTAGCAGCCCTTTGGCAATGGGCTGGGAGGCAGAAACACTGGCAAAATGGCACTGGAAGGTATGCCTGATGTCTTTTTCCACCAGGCCATTTTGCCAGCAAGTGGCCCGGCTGCTTGGGCCACTTAGGTGGTCAGTTGAGGGCTTTTCCCACTTCAGCGGACGTTTTTCCCACTTGGGAGGGCCATCGCCTTGAAGGAAGACCATCAGGTAAACCTGACGGCCTCCCAGTGGGTCCCAGGGCATGTGCCTCTCCTTTTTGGTGACTCTTTAGCTCTTGGAAGAGCTTCCAGTGGCATTGATTCCCTACGGCAATGGTCACCCCTTTACAGCCACTAACACATGGTCCTTGCTTCTTCTGTGACTGCAGCTGTGGCTGCAGCGGGTGCCACAAGTTGTTTCTCACTTAGGGTTATGTAGGAGAATCACTCCCTCAGTGTCCTGACTCCCTGCTCAGAGCCCTGCTCCCTTTCTCCTTCCTCCTTTTTCCAAAAGCATAGAATCTGTTCATTCTCCATGTTATGCTGAATTCCCAGGGGAATGCCTCATAGTGCATCTATATCTGGCAGCCTTCAAGTCAACTGGACAGCTTCAGCACCTTTCACACCACTCCCTCTAGATTTTTACAACTTGAAACAACTATGAAAAGTCATGGCTCAATTGGCAGGGAGTTCAAGCACAAAACACGAGGCTGACACTCCAGTGCATTTTTGAGAGAGTGCTGTACTGTCAGAAGTACCATCTGTCGGGAGATGAGATGCTAAACCGAGGTCCTATTTGGTCTCTCAGGTGGACATAAGAGGCATTATTTTGAAGAGGTTAACCTTGGTCACCTGGACAATATGAATCTCTCAATCAGCATCACTAAAATGCAGATCGTCTGGTTATAAGCACATTGTGGGAGCTTGCTGTGTACAAATTTCCAACTGCATTTCTTATATTACAATAGTGACAGTACTTCATAGCCTTTTGAAGTAGTTACGGATGTAATGTAGAAAGCACAATGTGGGGTATAGTAATGTAATAGCTGGAGTAGTAACTTAGGCCCAGCTCTTCTTATCAGGATTGAAAACCCTACTTGGATTGGGATTGGAAACAGGATATGGCTATAAAGTTCAGGATTTTACTGTACTTGAAGATTATAAAAGGTTGGTTTAGATTAAGAAAATGGCCAGGGTTGGGATGGGCTTAGTAACATGGAAGAGGAATTTGTGACTGATGCCAAAGATTCTGGCTTTGACCCTGCCACTGATGATCTGGAGTTGGTTGTGACCCGCAGACTGGAATAGTTATCAGCACACTTATAAGTTTATGGCCGGGATTTTCCGGCCCCATCGCGGGTGGGACCCGCTGCGGGCGAGGCTATGCCCCAGCCAGAAATTCATTGATTTGTGGCGGGACCAGAAAATCCCGGCGGCGGGTGGGTGCGGAAAATCCCGCCCTATGGCTGAAAGGGGTTGGGCTTCACCTCATGTCTTTCTGATATACCAACCCACGATAAGTGGTGGAGACTACTCCACAATCCATTAGAACTTATTAGATTCAAGTAGTCACTTGGTAGTACAGAACTGAGCATTGTTGAAAAAAGAAACATGCTTTCTAAACTTTTCATCTTGTGCTCATCAGGACAGAGGCAAGAATGCCAAATTTCATTTCCCTTTGAAATTTGGTATTCTTGCATCAGTCCTGATGAGTGCAGGACAAAAATGTTCAACAGCATCCCTTTTTTTTCAGCAATTATTAGATTTATCTATCAGCTCCAGCTCACTTTACCCATTTTGGATACAAGCTATTAGATTATTTTATTTCTTTCCACCTGTTCACTCAACACCTTAGTCCCATACAATCCAAGGCAGCCACATGGGATGCTCAAGGTAGTGACCTGAGCGCCCGTCCTCTGATATTTCCTTTCTCTCTTGAAAGGAATGTTTGGTTTACATTGGACACTTCTCTTTGACACAGCAAGCTTTCCAATTTAAGTAGAAACTTGTGGTGCTCAACTTATGCCCCATTGCTTCATGATAAAACTTATTAATGCTCCAACAAACATTGCCACCATGACACTTTGGAAGTGGTTTTCAAATCAATAGAAGTTTATTGTTACATCTATGTTCCCCTTCTCTGTGCTCTGTTGAAGTCAGTTTTCATTGCTTTTGTTTGTGTACGGTATTATTACGTCCAACATTTTGAAAGGTTGGAGCTTTCTAACCTCATTTATGGTGTTATACCTCAGCGCAAACAAGGCTAGCTGCATACATTCACACTACAAAGGCTGGAATTTAAATTTGCAAATCAAAGCAATGGCACTTGTTATGCTGATCAATACCAATCCAATACTTAGGCATGCACTGACGTGTCCCCCCAGCAAGTGCCCACTTCACTGGATAGCATTCAGGGATATGGGAATCCTACCCAAGCATTCAACTACCCCTGCTGAGATCAGCCACCATAGCATTTATGAAGAGTTGAACCTTTGACCCCCCCCGGTCTCTACGGTAATGCACTGAACCATTGGAGAGTTTTAAAAGTTGATATCTAATTCGTCCTGGCACTTGGAAGTTGCAAGTCAAGGGAGGCGATTAATAGCAGTTCCACACTTCAACAGAGAAAAGCTTGACTCCTGATGCTCCAGGTATGTGCACAAGCTTCACATGTCATTACATTGACTTGCAATATAATTCCAGCAAACAAAGTTGTTTCTGTTTCTAAACTCACACTTTGCAGCACTGCATCCATGAGTTCTAAGGGAATCTGGTCTTCATCACAAACTGTCACGTTCAATGTGCTTGAGAGGCAAAGAACTTCCTAAAGGCCAGCTTGATCTTTAATATTACTGAAAGTAGCATGCCTCTGTATAGGATCAGCAGAAAGACTTTGACCGACTGAAGCTGCTCTGCGTTTTTTAAACCATGGTACTTCCACACGGTGACAGTCCCTTCTTCTTTCGCATGACAGCAAAGGCTTCAAAAAGGATGTCTAGTTTGGCTATCCATTAGAGAGCCTCATAGTATGTGCCTTGGAGATGCCCCCTCCAACATATCTGAGTGGGCAGGTTGAGGTGATGTGTTCCTGTTGGATTCTAGTCACCAGTTTGTTGGATCCTGTTCGCACGCTTGTTGTAAGGGGTGGCCAATTTGGTACTAATGATAGACTTGAGTAGCAGACACTTAATAGAAGTGCAACTTCATAGAAACTCTGTGTTTATTTGCAAAGGTGCTCAGCAGCAACCAAATGTGCTAACACTTCAAATTCTATCTCTATACTACCCTATCTACTAACTGCTGACCACAGACTGCTAACTACAGAGGTAGCCTGCGCTACTCTGCTATTGGATACTAAGATCATGTGATCTTCCATTATCACATTCTTCTTAAAGGTATATTACACATCACGTTACCACATCCCTCCCCCTTCACTCAGAAATACATTTTATGTTTACATTTACAATCTTCTCAGAGTAGCAAAATATTTACACTGATAAGTAATTTACAAATCCAGTCTTTCTGGGGGTTTCCTTATGGGCGTGGAGCGCCCCAGCTCTACAACTTCAGATGCCTTGTCAGGAACCTCCTTTTCCAGGGTTGCTTGAACATCAGGCGCTTCGGTTGGCTCCTGCAGATCCATATCCTCCACTCTTGAAGGAACAAAAGATGTGTCTGTACTGGGTTGAGTTCTCTCAAGAGGAAACGCTGACCTGGTCGTGAACACTGGTCGAATCATTTTTTGGTGCATAGTTTCTCTCCTCCTTAGATGATCTACATGTCTCCATATGATCCATCTTCCACCTCCATGTGGTAAGGTAGGGGTCCAGTCACTGCACTTGTTTCACCTGCTAACCACTTTGGTCCTTCTCCAAAGTTCTTCATGCATACTGTCTCTCCCACGGTAAATTTCTTCTCACAACTATGCCAATCGTGTTTAGTTTTCTGACTTCCCTGACTCTTTTCCACCTCGCCCCCTAAATTTATCATTATTAAGCTCAATCTCACCCTGAGATGGCGTTTCATCAATAATTCCACAAATGTGACACCTGTTGTGTGAGGGGTGGTCCTATAATGTAAAAGAAAGCCTGCTAGCTTGCTTGTTAAGGAATCTCCAGTTAATTTCTTCATGCCTGCTTTGAATGTTTGAACCACCCTTTCGGCCAGTCTATTTGAGGAAGGATGGTACAGTGAAGTTTTTACATGAGTGATACTATTGAGGCTGATAAACAGTTGAAACTCAGCACTTGTAAATGCTGCGCCGTCATCAGAAACGACCACATCTGATAGTCCATTAATGACAAAACTTTGACGTAGTTTCTCAATTGTAGCAAAAGATGTTGATGACTTCACCTCATATATGTCCATCCATTTTGAGTGGGCATCGACAATGAGCAGAAACATTGTTCCCATGTAAGGTCCAACGTAGTCAATGTGTAACCGCACCCATGGTCTTCCGGGCCACTCCCAAGGGTGTAATGGAGCTGCTGAAGGCAACTTTTGCAGTTGCTGACTTTGCACAAAATTCTTCACTAAACTCTTTATTTCACCATCCATCCCAGGCCACCATAGGTAGCTGCAAGCTACGGTCTTCATTCAGGATATTCCTGGATGTGTGCTGTGTAGGTCAATTGCAATGGCTCTCTACCCTTTGGAGGTACTATCGCTCATGCTCCCCACAATAAGATACCACCCTGGCTGGTTATTTCATGTCTTCTGTTGAAGTACGGCTTTTGTACCACTACTTGTTTTTGCTGCTAAGTCATTTTTATTCATTTTCCTGCTGGCGGGGGTTGTTTCCCGCCTCTCAGTAGAGTATTGCATTTTCGCACCCTTTTTGACTGAGGCTTCCCACGCGATGTGCAGAACAGCACCATTTTGAGTGCTTTTTAAGGCTTTCGAATCTCTAACTGCACTTTCCATTTCCAGTGCAATCTCTAGCACCTTCTTAAAATCCAAATTTGTTTCAGATAACAATCGCTTCTGAATCGAGCCCTCATTCACACCACATACTAAACGATCTCTAAGCATATTGTTTAAGGATGTACCAAACTCACAATGCTCCGCATTGCTTGCAACTGTCTGCTCCGGGGCTCTATTTCTTGAATTAAAGTTGAACCTTTGCATCATTACTGAGGGCTTTGGTTGGTCATGGCCCTTCACCAGGTCCACTAATTCATCAAAATTTCTCGAGTTTAGGACACTGGTTGCTGTCAAACTTCGAATCAAGCCATAAGTCTTATTCTTGTACTTAAGAGGATCACCCACCTCTTCTCTTCCCTCATCATCTCATTTGCTTGGAAAAATAACGAGAGACACTCAATATAGTGAGACCAATCGTCCATTGATGTATCGAAAGGATCAATTCTTCTGAATTGCACCATGCTGTGAGGGAGTTACTTCAATGACTTGAACGGAACTTCTACTTACCATTGCTGTGTGGGGTATAGTGCCAATTTTGTTTCTTTTGCTTGCTTTTGTTTAACTTGTTTAATCCTCATCACCAGTTTGTTGGATCCTAATCATCAGCTTGTTGGATCCTAGTCACCAGTTTGTTGGATCCTGTTCGCACGCTTGTTGTAAAGGTTTGCTGATTTGGTACTAATGATAGAGTTGAGTTGCAGACACTTCATAGTAGAAACTCTGTGTTTATTTACAAAGGTACTCAGTAGCAATTGAACATGTGCTAATATTTCAAACTCTATCTCTATTCAACTTTAACTACTAACTACTGACTACAGACTACTAACAATAGAGGTAGCCTGCACTACTCTGCTATTAGATACTAAGATCATGTGATCTTCCATTATAATATTCTTCTTTAAGGTATATTACACATCACATTACCACAGTTCCAAGTTTATCTGAAACAAATTTAGATTTTAAAAAGGCGCTAGAGATTGCACTGGCAGTGGAAAGTGCAGTTAGAGGTTCGAAAGTCTGGGACTCAGGCCGCAATCACCCTTTGGATTGTCCCTCATCTTCCACTTATGGAGCTGATCCCTACATTGTCTCTACCATGTGCGGATTCAGTGGAGCGCTGTTATGACCAGTGCTGTTGGTAAAGAGGAGTTATTTAAAATTCCCAAAAGGATACTTTAAACAACTGTCATAACGTATAATTTTAAGTGTTATGTTTGAGATACGGCTCTAAATTCAGGAATTAGACCACCAGTTTTCGAGGCTTTACATTAAACTAATTGAAAAAATTTTTAATTTACACAGGTTAAAATATGTACACATGGCTACAAATTGCTACTATCATAACTTTAACAAATTCCCAAACTAATCTCCATTAAGGCAACAGCAACCCATAGACCTAATCAAACACCAGGCAAAGCATTTTCACCTTACGAATTCAAAATGAGGTTCTTTTCACTGTGGAGCCAGTTGGAGGCTTGCAGCTGCCTTTTGATCTCACATTGCCTCTGCCCTGCACACCCGAAAACTACTGAAGTTATATCTACCAGCCCCATTGAATGTTAGTTCATATTGTATCAACAGCCTCTTTGAACTTCACCTTTTACCAATGAAACCCCTTTCATAGTACCAATTCTATCAGCAATATAAACATGTTGCTCGGTAGCTGCTAGAAAGGTTTTCACTCCCCCTTCTTGAATGCTCTATTAAAAAAATGCAAATACACTTTACCTCTCTGTTTACATCTCAAACTAGTACATATCAAAGCATCCTAGCTGACTTTAATTCAATTAGCACACACCCACAGACTAAACCTCTATTTTAAAAGAAAAATATTTTCCAAAATATTATATATATTAATAGCTTCATGACAAGCACTGCCCACTATCTTTGAGGGAGGTTGAACCTCTACGGGTTCAGTGATGAGCGGTAGTTCTTTTCCTGCAATCCCTTGATTCTGTCCATCTTTGTAGTGGATTAATACCAGCTGAATAAATATCTGCTGCTGTTTCAAAGAATAGCCCCATTTTAAGTGCATTCTTCCTATGTTTTTCAAACATTCATGAATGGGAATGTCAGTCAAAATAAAGAAGTCTTATTATTCCAGCCTCTAAATCACCTTCTTATTTAACTATAAATAGGGCAATAAAAGGATATGCTGATCATAAGGGACATTGAGTCCCCTTATGGGAGTGAACAGATTTGCTACCCATGCGGTCTACACGTCATTGTCCAATGTTATGGGTGCATGCAGTGAGGGGGACCTGACTGGCACTTAATACAGCAGAACTCCCCGAAAAGAAGCAATGCAGGGCTCTCTCTATCTCCGGCCAACGGGCGAGACCTGTGTTGCCTCCACAAGATTCCAGCCACAAATACAGATAAAGCATTTCCTCAAATAGAGGAATCCAGAACAAGAGGGCATAATCTTTAAATTCGAGCAAGGCCGTTCACTCGTGAAATCACAACGTAGATTTTCACACAAAGGGAGATCTTGAATCCTTGCCCCCAAAAGATTGTAGGTGCTGAGGGGCAAATAAAATGACTGTGAAATGAAGTTGCAATGTAGCTCAGTCATGATTTAATTGAACGACAGATCAGGCTAAAGGGATTGAATTGCTTACTGCTGTTCCTACTTTAATGAGATTATCTGAAGAATTTGGCACTGGACATTTCAATGGGCAAATCATTTGATGTGGTCTTTAAGCAGAGTCCTCGGTGCCAATTTTGTTTCCAAACCAGAAAGAAAGTGAGTAAAATTCAAACAGATCATTCTTCCTTTAAAATCTCAAGCTTTCTGCCCCTTAAGATTGGAACCGAATTGATCTTTCCAACTTTTACTCTGTGGTTTAATGAAAACATCATGAAGATTTCCATTTCATCTGAAGCAGCATTTTATTTTTTATATTCATAGTAATAGTGTATGGCAGTTATCCTGGGTATATGAAATTAACAGTGTAATTTCCAGTTTACTCTCTCCCTAATGACCACATTTGTCTCAAACTAGTATCCATTTCATGCAAAAACATCTGTGTGATGTTGGCACGAAGACCCGAGTACAGTCACATGGCATTCCTTTGTCCATCATTTCAAGTGGAGTCAGCCTGTTTCTTTTAATAGCGCGTGCCACGATTAATGAGCTTTGTCAGAAAAGTGGGGAAATAAATATTCCATCATGGAAACTTTTGTCACGACACTGGGTTCTGCAATATGCCAGCCTCCTGTTCCCTTACTGCCAGATTGATGAATGGAACTTCCCCACCCTCTTTAATTGCCCAAAGTGATCAGTCTCCCCCTGTGGACATAAGTCACCTATAATTCTGAACAGACTGGTAGTAAAGGGACCGTCAAACTCACAGGGATAATGTGTGGGAAATGGAAGAGTCTCAACTTTGCACTGTCCTGGGATTGAGGTGGAGTAAAAGGATCTTTGTTCTGCTATTATCCTTTCCTGTATTTGACCTGGGAATGTTCGGGATGGGCACTGTGAAATTGAAGCTCCAACCAGGAACAAGTTTGGCAAGAGAAGCAGGGGCAAGTGAAAAGTGGTGGGTGGAAAGGACATGGAGAGTGACAATGGCTGTATGCCTTGGATTTTCACTGAGGAATGTTGATTTGGCAGGCATAAAGTACAGGGAAAGGTGGAGAAGACAAGGCGCAATGGGTCACCACCTGGCTTTTAAGTTGCTATGAAATTTCCGGAGCTTTCTCCGAGGCGGAAGGATCTGAAATCGATGCAAGCTAAGGGGATACCATATAAATGGGGAGGGGTTAATTCCAGATTCTCCTGCCTCAGCTTCCTCGTTTCTTGCCTGCAGAGCAGCCATTGTGAGGGGCAACCAGAAAAAGTGCACACAATGACCGCTCCACCCAGAAGATTAGAATCAGATAGGTATCAAGCAGGACACAAAAGTAAGTCCTTCATTGTTCGGTTTTGCAGGGATGTCTGACACAAGGATTGGTGCTGAAGACCTTGGCTGCAGTCTCTTGCCAGATGATCCTGGCAACCATTGCTACATAAGTCTCTCAGGCTTGCATCAATAATGGACGTCCCTCTCTCCCACTCCTGTCCCCTCCCCCTCCCCCACCCCCCTTTACAGGCACATGCTGTGCACTGTCAGGGTGGGTCTGCTCCAGAGAAATGTATAGGTCACTAAAATCATTTGCAACTTCAAATGCAGACAACTCCAGGTCATTGCAAGTAGGGAGCACTTTCAGTGCAATGCTACCACAGGAATATCCATCTTTCTCTTTTTCTCATTGCTTTTGACCATTAGTAACGCTCTTAAGAGTAGATGATTGAATATTAAGTGAAGAGAGAAAGTCAAATGTTACTTGTGGAGATCATGTTAAGGTCAGTTGTTAGGACACTGTGCCATATTCCAAAACTGCACTGTGTATGTTATGTAGGAGAAAATGACATCAGGTGCATATGCACCGAGCCCACTTATCCAGCACTGTGGGTGTACCTACACCATATGGACTGCAGTGGTTCAAGAAGGCAGCTCATCACCACCTTTTCAAGGGCAATTAGGGATGGATAATAAATGCTGGCTGAGCCAGTGACAACCACATCCTGTGAACAAATAAAACATATGTCCCCATCATTCTAGCTCTGCATCCTCTCCACCTTCTGCCAGGAGGTCTGAAAAATGCCTTTCTGATGCCTCAAAGGTGGTTAGGTAAGCCCCAGGTGGGCCTAAACTATTGATTTATTACTCAAGATCTTACCTCCTTTCTGTTCAGATTTTGATTTTCCAGAAATAGTAGCTTCTAATAGCTTCTTGAAGCAGAAAGTGGAGATATCCAGAGAGAGAGCAGGATGGTAGTGGCTAAATGAGGGGCCATCAGTAGTGAAGAAATGAAAACAGTGAGCAGTTTGGTTGGGGGAGTAGAGAGCACGTGCAGGATTTTGAAAATTAGACTAAAATATTAAGTCAACTCCGTGGGTCTTCCATAGGGCAAAATTTTTACTTTGGCGGGCGGGCACGTGCCCAGTCCGCTCGAGCATAAAATGACACGCGTTGATGTCGGATGAACATCCCGACGTCAACGTGCAGTCACGCGATATTTCGATCGGTGGGTGCACGCGGGAATCGGCAGTGTGCCCTCTGGCAATTTAAAGGCCTGTTAAGGCTATTAAAGTCTCAATTAACTGACTTTTTCCACTGCCCTTACGGTTGGCGGGCAGGTGAAAAGGCCAAGCGGCCTGTGCACTTTTTAGGAAAACTCATCCACGGGCGGGATGAGGTTTCCAAAAGCAGATAAAAATAAAGTAAAAATTTTAAAATTTAATTAATAACATGTCCCTGCTCATGTGACAGAGTCACATGAGCGGGGACATGTTTTATAACATTTTTCAAGTCTTTATTACTTTTTCTGAAAACTCTTCATCTCCCTGAGGCATCTCTGTGCCTCAGTGAGAATCTCACGCGCGTGCACAAAGTTCACTCTCACCCCCGCTGGTCCTTCTCCCCCCCTCCCAACCCCGGACAGGCAGCGCTGAGCGCATCACTCGCGTTTCACACTGGGCAGGCCTTATTTGGCCCACGAGCGTGAAATCACATTCCGGCCTCGATCATGAGCGGCGGGTGGCTTCCCAATCGCCCCCGTCTGCCCCTGCCAAGCCCACCCGACAAGGGCTAAATTCTGCCCATAGTTTTCAAGCTGAGAGAGTTTGAGAGAAGGAACAGGGAGAGAGAGCGAGAGCGTGCGTGGGAGAGAGAGAGAGAGAGAGAGAGAGAGGGGCTGCACTTGCGTTTCAATCCCTCCCGGATCACCATTTCCAGCCTTTCTCCCACGGGATACTCAACTCTTTTTAAAATGCCAGCAGCAGCTCTCTGCAACCAGAACCACCAGTCTGCAGCCAGTCAGCAACCCGATTCCAACCCGAATCCCTGAACAAATGTCAGCAGCAGTGATAAGCATGAGATTCCATGTCCCTCTCGCAAGACCGTGAGCAAGGATGGATTTGGGCTGAGAAACTGCGTCTCTGGTGATAAATTTGCCAAGTGTTGGAATTGTCTGCTATCTTAAAATCCTGAAAAAAATGCAAGGACGTATAAACTATTCATAAGAGTAAATCTGATCTGTGCACAACTTGCTTATTGCTTCATCATCGAAAAAAATGAAGAAAAATTAGATATGGGGTGAAATTGCACTTTGTACTATTAGCATACAAATGTGTTAGCACTTTTACATGAAATTCTTTTGACCACCATTTGAATGAAGGCGATAAGCTGTTTAAAATAAGCATGTTCATGTGTTAATATTACAGAGCTCAATACCAGTAGGGAATAATAGATCCTCCAGGACATGAATATCCTCAAAGCATTAATAAAATGTGAGAGAAAAAAACTCCAGTGCTTTATAACTGTCACCCAAATCTCTGAAATGAGATTACATCCTTGGATGTATCCATTATTTTATAATTCTAGCAGGTATTCCTGTGGTATTACCCATGGTAAATCAGAAGACACTTTAAAGTGAAGTGTGAAGGTCTGGCAGTTGCCTTGATTTTAAAATTCTCATCCTTGTTTTCCAATCCCCCCATGGCCTCCCACCTCCCTATCTCTGTATTAACCCCCAGCTATACAACCCACAGATATCTCAGTTCTCCTTACATTCTGGCCTATTATGCATCCCGATTTTAGTTCTGTCACCAGAGGTGGCTTTGCTTAAACTCTGCACTCCTTCCATAAGCCTCCTTGCCTGACTACCTTTCTCTTCCTTTCACATGTTCCTTTAAACCTGCCTTTACGACCAAACACCTGTCCTTACCTGGATTGGTGTCAAAATCTTGTTTGATCACACTCCTGTGAAGTACAGTGAGGTATTTACTATGTTAAATGTGTTATATAAATCCAATTATTGTTGTTGATTTTGTTGGTATGAAGTGTGTCACTGAAGTGCAGCAGAAAGGAATTGTGATTCTGACAGGAAGTGTGGACTATACGCAAGAACCTTAATGGGCCAGAATTTGCTATCAAAATAGTGGTGAGGCTAATAATATGCACTGTTATTTATGCATAAATGCTGTAGTAACTTCAGGTGAGGCACAGACATGAGGTTAAGTGCTGATATCTAAAAGTTGCTCTCAGATTTCCACCACTCTCAGCTTCGCAAAAGCGGCATCTTGCTGACTGCATTACCATTGAAATGCATTAAAAGAGCAAAGTAGTTGCTGTATTGACTGGTTAGATACTAAACTCACCACAGAAAGTTAAGTCTTGTCATTTCAAGTTTAAGTAGCCTTTTAATAACCTGATAAGCATTCATTGTTGCCAATAAATCTCTTTGGTGCTGAAAATTAACAATCCAATTGGAGACCCTCACTCCTTCAAGTGTTAATTGTTGTTGTAGATTTTAAAAGTGTCAAATTTTCAATTTAAAAGAGAAAAAAAAATCCTTTCTGTCTCCTTTTTTTCTCTCAGTCTTAAATCGATCTTTCTCTCCCTTTCATTTCTCCGTCTGTACCTGATGTTATGGACAGGAGGGACTTTAATTTAAACAGCCCTGATTTCTCCTTTCACCACCCATCCATAAACAGAAGTGTGTCTTCATTTTGATTCCCCCTTCATAAGTGGTGGCATATTTTCTAGCCCCTCAGCTTTGGTGTGATCAAATTTTTATTTATAATCCCGCAGCAAACTTGAGATAGAGTAAACTCAATTTGCACACATTCAAAACACAGGAGGGGGCTGTCACTACATAGACCCAGGTGCATTCATAACATTAAAGAGGGATAGAGAAAGAAAGATTTACAAGGCAAAGAACACAGAGCAAAGAAGTATTGTTCCATGTGAATCCAGAGTCCAGAATCAAAAGCCCAATGGTGGATTCCTTCACAGAGGTCAGCAGGTTGAAAACTGATGCTGGATAATTCACTTTTCCAGTAGAGCTAACTTCCATGATGAGATAGGCTCATGATGAGTTAGTCTTGTAGGCGATGGTGTAGAAGTTCAGAAGTCCCAGTAGAAACAGTGTAGATGGGGGCCAGGCATTCAAACCTGGATAGAGCCCTTTGTTCTGAGCTGCTGCTTGCTAGATGGAAGGCGGCAGACTGAGATTTGCAGCTCCACATCACAACATTATAGGTTCCTCTAGCCGGAGGTTGGTGGGGGGGTGGGAGAGGAGAGGGGGGGTGGGGGTGGGTTCATGTTACATAACTCCCACCTCTCCACTTTGGCTTTGACAAATAGTGTATATTTCTTTGCCTGGGCTCCTTAAATTGTTAATGTTCCCATCATTAAGAATTCCAAAGGGAGGTTGCAGGAATCTTTGTGCTAGCAGGCTAATGGACACCCGTGGTCATTCCTGGCTTATGAAATGTAGACAGCCTTTGTATAATTCCCTTTGAATTTGGTTTCTGCAGTCCACAAGGTCATTAGCATCTCTTCAGTGATAATGAGGCCCAAGTTTATTTGGTACTGCTAGATTAACTCCTATTGTTCAAAGGTCACAGCCAGAGATGGCTTCAGTCATTTATAAAAGGTCATTGTCCAATTTGAAAATTTTAGGAAGCAGCAATGATGGTACATATATATACTATATATATATTTCATTAAAATATAGGGGAGGAATTTTCCCTCCTTGGGTGGGCTCGGCGGGGATGGTCAGGAAGCCGACTGCCACCCGCGTTTGGGGCCGGAACGCGATTTCACAGTGGGGGGCCAATTAAGGTTCGCCCAGTGTGAGTTGCGTGTGGCAGCTCTGCCTGTGGGGGGGAGGAGGGCGAGAGTGCAAGTTCGCGCATGCGGGTGGGTGCATACTTGAAAAGCTCCCTGAGGCACAGAGCTGCCTCAGGGAGATGAAGAGTTTAAAATATTAAAAATAAAGCTTTTTAAAATGTTATAAAACATGTCCCCTCATGTGACTCTGCACATAAGCAGGGACATGTTATTAATGAAATGTTTTAATTTTTATTTAATTTTTAATAGCGGTTGGAAACCTCATCCCGCCCGTGGATGAGGTTTCCT
Organism: Cetorhinus maximus; assembly: GCF_964194155.1. Lineage (NCBI taxonomy): Eukaryota > Metazoa > Chordata > Chondrichthyes > Lamniformes > Cetorhinidae > Cetorhinus > Cetorhinus maximus. The sequence goes on from NC_135896.1 coordinate 17,504,756, forward strand.
AAAAAGTGCAAAGGCTGCTTGGCCATTTTTGCCTGCCCGCCAAGCGTAAGTTTGGATGGACAGCAAAAAATTTCATTCAATCGCCTTTTTAATGGCCTTAATAGGCCTTTTAATTTTCAGCAGGCGCGTTGCTGACTCCAGATCGTGCCCGCCAACTGAAATATCACGCATATGCACGATGACATTAGGATGCTCACCTGACGCCATTTTTTTACATTTGGCCGGGTCGGGCGTGTGCTTGCCCCACGAGTGTTTTTTTCTGGCCATAGTGTGAGGTCTTAGCTCTGTTACACTGATTTGACATTGAATTCACCTGGTCTAATTAATAAGTTCTTATTCTTCCTTGCACTGTTTGTTTCTAAGGAGATGCCCAATTTCTCTTCCTCTTCCCTCAGCTCCCCGATGCCCTGTTTCCCTTGTTACACGGCTATGACCTCATTTTCAGAAACTTGCCGCACAAAAAAAGTTAAGAGCCTAAACCTGCAAAGGGAAAGTTTGACTAATGATAGATATTGTTAGATGCCCTGCTACAGTAAAATTCTGTCCCAATTTTTTATCTCTATGCTTTGGCATTTATTTCCAATTCAGTTTTATCCAACAGCCAGCGTCATGGTGGATATCAGGAACAGGGTTATCCCATGCTGTTGGATATGTGATAATGCCCACATTGAAGAACTGAAGCATGACTGTTGGTGAGTGCTAATCTTCAGTTGATTAACAGGGTATAATACAATTACTATGTATGATGTGTTACAGTAAGCATCATGGTGACACACAGTGAGGGATACAATGCTTCGCTCAGAGACTTGGGAACAACAATCCTGGGCATTACCTTTTGGGCTAGGTTTAGTTGTAAATCTGATTTATCTGCATGGTGGCTCACAGAAGGTCATAAAATAAGCAACTGTGAGAAGAGGTAATGAGATGCTATTGGAGGTAATGACTTCAAAAACGCATTATACTATATTACAGTACAACTTTCAAAATGCTTGTTGTAGTACATTGCTGTCATCCCGTGGGAGGCATTAATAATTAAAGGACTACAGTAACAGTACCTGCTACACCTCCCCATTGGATTGTTGCAGCTACCCAGGATGCAGTGAGCCATTAATGGCCACTTTTTAATGCAGAGTAATGACAATCTCACAGGATGGTGCAGACACAAGCAATATGAATTTGCGGGGTTCATCATATAAATGAAGTAATCTTGAGAGGATTAACATTTTTCTAAATAGTTAGCCACCTGAGGCTAACTGAGATCTGAAGCCTAATGACCCATTGACCCACGAGGGTTTTGTACTGGCAACGTAGACTATTCACCATTAACTCTTTCTGGACCATGACTTTGAAAATTGCCATTATTTTCAATAGAAACTCAGCAATTGTTGTCAGCTTTGAGTGGAAGGGTTCCATAACCAGGAGTGCCCAACAAATTGTTTGCTGGTTCAGTCTATGCTCCTTCTCACATTATACGCACAAAGCTGACTTCAACTCCAGTGGGGAGTTTTGGCATCCCGTGGTTTATATATTCATTTTTACCCCTTAGGAGATGAGCAAAGATGCATTGATTGCCCATTCCTAGCATACAGAGAAGGTAGTATTGGATGTTTTTCTTGTACAGATGTATTCCTTCTGCTGGTGGCAATCCCACAATGGTTTTAAGTAGGAATTCCAGGATATCACTAAGACCGCCTATTTCCAAGTCTGTAATGTCATCCGGCCCTGTCTCAGCTCATCTGTGGCTGAAACCTGGTTTTTGGTTTGGTTTTCACTTTAAATACCATTTGCATCTCTTTTTAGGTAACGTGTGACTTGTTATGGCTTGGGAAAGTTTCCCGCTACTTATGAATGACTTAGGTCCAACTCCAGTAATTGTTCTTCAGAAACTCCTTTATTTACACTATAATGCATTCTAAGCTTCCAGGTAAGTACATCTCTCTCTTGTACAGACTATCCATCTTCCCTTCTCAGTTTCTTGCACATGACAGCTAATGTCACTGTTACATCATGATACATATCACTATCTCATCACCATAACTATTAACTCATTATTCTACATCTCCCCCCAAGTCTAATCTCAACTTTTTTAATAACAATCTTAAACTATTTTCTTAAACATTACATTTTTGAAATTCTGTAAATCTCCTGTACTGTTACACCTTCTATCCAATACGCTGTCATAAAGGGCTTCAATCTCCCACAGTGTTCTTGGCTCTCTGGAAGGATGTTGTGGACATATGTGGTCACTCGTCTTTTCCCTGGAAGATGAACACATTAGCAGGGTGGGATAGCAGCTTTCCACAACTGCTGGTAACTGGGCTGTGATCTCTATGGTGGCTGAACTACAGGGGTCATGAAACCTTTTCAGTGAAAGACTGTTTCAAGAGAGGGAAGACTTCAGCACACGGATGATCGCTTGAACAGGAAGAGGACACACTAGCACTCTCTCTGGAATCTTCTGCTCCCTCTTAGCACACTGGAGAAAGACCTGAGAAGATGAAGCATCCTCAACCTCAATGAAGAATTGCGAATCCGGATCACTCGTTGTTTCATTGAAGATGGAAAAAGTATTCAATTTCTGAGGTCTGAATAAATCTGGAAGATGAGAAGAAGAATGACAAAAATCCGATGGACAAGGCTGGATATGAAGAAAATATGACTTCCCTACTATGTGCACTTTCTGTAGGTAGTTGGAACTTTGCCACACTTACTTCAGAGTGAGGCTGCTCCACTGTAGGAAATGGGATGACAGTGTCAACATAAGAAGGTAAGGTTGCAAGGCTACACTGTCTTCAACAAAGGAATGAATCTCCAGGACCGAATCTAGATGAAGATCCTGTTTAGAACACTTTGGCTGCATAAGCTTTGCATTTTTGGCCTCTGCTTTTGCACTGAAAGATGGATTGTTGATGAGATTGAAGTGCGGGTGTCAACTTACTTTCACATAAATTTATAAGCTCTACCTTCACTCTACCGGCTTGATCCACCTTGGAATCAAACAGTTTGTCTCCCTGGACAGCTCAGTGTTGTCAACCAATGATTTACAATGCATCTTATTAGTGGGTTCAGTGGGACAAGTATATGAATTTAGCTCTACAGCAGCAAACAGAGCTGAATCCTCAAAAAAGGCAACAGAGATTTCATATGCTTTTGGCAGTAGATTCAAGGGGCGTACCAATCTCTAGGACGTCATCTTCTAATGGATTACTCGTTGCTACGATGACCTCTTTCTCATGACCTTTGTCAGGAAAGAGCCAACTAGGTCTAGAAGCTTTGCTAATGGATGTGGTAATCTGAGGTGTAATACACCTTTAAGAGACTGACCACGTGACTGTAAGAACCAATAGCTGTAGAGTGCAGGCTACCAGGTTAATGTTAGTCTAGAGGAGGGTCTGGCTGGAGAAGCACACATCATGCTAATGCTCTGGTGTTTGTGTAAATAAAATAGTATGTGCTTCATTCCATATTGGTCTCTGCGCCTGCCATATATTGTAATCGGCTTGCCTGCCGACAGATAAGCGCACAATCGGTTTGCGAGCAAAGCGACTCATAGTTAAAACATAACAATTGGCGATGAGGCAGAACACCACCAGTCGACGACACCAAGGAAAGCTGTAAAAACTCAACTGTACTAAAGTAGCCATGCCAGCAGGCCGACTGTAAGTACATTGTACATTGTAAACCCTTACCGTAGTCACCGAAGCCAGTGCCCTCCAGTGTGCCCCAATTTGGCCACATTGAACCATTTGATCAGACCACTGGTCATATTATATTGAAGGCCTCGCATTTTTCTTTTTGGCCAACGACATATCGGGGGAGGAGAAGAGGCAGGCGATCCTCTTGTTGACATGTGGCAGTAAAACGTACGGCTTAATGCGTAGCCTATCGGCACCCAACGGCCCAGATTCCGAGAGTTTTGATGAGTTGGTGAATCTAGTGAAAGGCCATTTCCAACTGAAACCCTCAGTAACAATGCAGCGTTTTAAATTTAATTCGAGGTGCCGCGCCCCTGGAGAGACAGTCACTTGCTGTGTAGCAGCCTTAAAACAACTGACAGAGCACTGTGAGTTTGGGACGTCGATTAATGACATGTTAAGAGACTGATTAGTGTGTGGGATTAACGAGGACGCCATTCAAAAGGGTTGCTGTCTGAGACAAATTTGGATTTCAGCAGACCCCTGGAGTTGAGGCTCGCAATGGAAAGAGCAGTCAGGGTCTCAGAAGAAATCAAGGGAGCTCAAAACGGCGCCGTTCTTCACGTCGGGAGGGAGGCATCGGTGAGAAATGGCACGGGAAGCGCAGGGCTTGGCGGAAAGGTGGGAAACAGCCGCCGTTAACAGACCAGCAAAAAGCAATGGCTTAGTGGATAAAACCACGTTCATAATAGCAGAATTGGAACCAGACAGCCTACAAACAAATGACAATTTAAAAGAACCGCGTGCTTTTACATCCATCGCAGTGGACACATTATGCGATATTATAAAGAAAGGTTGTGGCCAAAGTTCAAACAAAATGGCAGAAGTTGTGAAATTTATATAATGGAGAAGCCAGAAGAAACAGAGTCAGATATTTACTCCCTAAACAATTTAAAAATGGGTAAAACAGAGCCAATCTACGTGACAGCAGAAGTCAACAGAAAACCCCTTCGAATGGAGGTGGATACACGACAGTCATAGAACAGCACACATTTAAGTACCTGAATGGAGGAGGCCACTCACTAAAGCTGGAAAACTCAGATGCCAGACTATAGACATGTACTGGTGAAAACATACAAGTGAAAGGTATATGCAAGGTTCCAATGCAATCGAAAAGGCAGTCTGCAAATCTGCCCATCTTGGTAATAGAAGGCAGAGAGCAGAGTCTCCTCTAAAGAAACTGGTTAAGAGAGATCAATCTTGAGGGATTACTGAGATCTCAATCAGAAGTAGGAAATGTTGCTGTTTGGAAAAAGGAGCATTTAAAGACTCAACAAAAAAAACCCGTCGAGCTGATGCTTAAGAACAGAGTTCGAGTTGAAGTCAGTAACCACCAAAAGGTAAAAGAGGACCTGCTGAAGGACTTATGCATATTGCAAGATTCCCTCTGATTCCAATTTGTATCACTGAAAAGCTATGAGGAAGAACAGAAAGGATTCCACATATCTCTGGCTGAGATAAAGAATCAATTAGCCGAGAAAGCACAACAATACTTAATTCTCCAGGAAACAACTAACAAATATAGAGAAGAAATGGAGAACCAGCTACGTGGAAGCCAAGAAGCCTTAAAAATACAGACCCCTGAGTTTTCAAAGAAGCTGACAGGTGAGAAAATGCCAGAAGACTCAACCACCAAGTTCACTCAAGTTGAGCTCATATATGAGCCTAGTCTGGCCAATGGGGAAGCTGAAGAAGAAGCTGAGATGAAAGTCAGCACTGCCAAGAAGAAAACCCATCAAAATACTAACAAGGCCCCCAATTTTTTTTACACAACAGGAAGCTGATCATTTTGTGTTGCATTTAACCTGACCCAACATCCTAATTCTCAGAACCTGCCTGACAGTTACCTTTCATATTGTTGATCTAGGAGGGGAGGGGCAGCAGCAGTGCATGCGATGGGGCCCGAAAGAGTGTGAAAACATTCCTGTTGGAGTCTACACCACAGGTAGAAGGAACTTCTCTTGCTTTAGAAGCACCTGTAGGACCTGTTGAGCCTGAGAGAGCTGAAGAGACAGATTGGTAGGTTCCTACCGGAGAGCCTTGTGGACAGATAAATCCTGAGAGGAAGGCCTCAGATAATCCATCCAAATTCATGGAACTACCATGGTCAACACGTTTGAAAAAGCGCCCTGAGAGACTGAATTTGTAAGTAGTTTATTTATGTAAATAGTTAATATATTGTAAAATGTACTTTCAAGTAAAGGGGGAGGGATGTGGTAATCTGAGGTGTGATACTCTTTTAAGAGAACATGAGCAGATTGACCACGTGACTGTAAGACCCAATAGCTGTGCGGTACAGGCCACTAGGTTAATGTTAGTCGAGACTATGGTCTGGCTGGAAAAGTGCACATGATGTTAATGCTCTGCTGTTTAGTATGATCATTTTGTGTTGCATTTAGCCTTGCCCAACATCCTAATTCTCAGAACCTGCCTGGCAGTTGCCTTTCATATTGTTGATCTAGGAGGGGAGGGGCAGCAGCAGTGCATGCGCTGGGGCCCGAAAGAGTGTGAAAACATTCCCGTTGGAGCCTACACCACAGGTAGGAAGAACTCTTCTTGCTTTGGAAGTACCTGTTGAGCCTGAGAGAGCTGAAGAGACAAATTTGTATAAACACAAAATATGTTTGTGTATGTGCTTCACTTCATATTGGTCTCCGCGTCTGCCATATATTGTAATCGACTCGCCTGCTGACAGATAAACGCGCAATCAGCTTGCATGCAAAGCGACCCATAGTTAAAACATAACAGTCACCATCACCTTCAGTGCCTTCCATTTCTGCCCCTTCTAACCTGTCTGCAAAAAGAGCTGAGAGATCTGCAATCTCCTCCTGAGGTCCCGTGGATGGTGCTTCTGTAAAAAAGAATGATCCACTGCTCAATGAATAAACATCACCAGCTGCTGCTGAATCGAAACCCACCAGTTCATCACCCAACCCTGGAAATTCCTCCCTGAACGGTACCTGGCTGTCCTGCTGTAGGACTTTGTCTACCATTTCCAGAAGATCCAGTTGATACGTGCATTTCTGCTCAGTAAAGATGTGCTTTGATTTTGCAGGACACAGATGGTCTCGATAATTTCACGCCCTTGTGGCTAAGGGTGGTGGTTATCTGACCTTTCACTTGATGACCCATACCGCCTGGGCCTTGCAATTTAATTCTTGATGGCCAGATGCCTACTGCTTTGAGCCATTCCAAATAGTCTGTCAGTACTGTAACACCAGCTCCACTGTCAAGTTTGAACTCAGTTTTAAAGCCTTTCACTTCTAAAGCAACTGACCAAATTTTTTGTTCTTGATCCTTCACTTCTCCTAGGAAATCTGTGTTCTCATTTCTTTCATTACTCCCAATTTTCTGGATTATCTGCTTTTCAGAAACATTATCTCGATTTCTTCTTTTACTTGCATATTTAGATATTTAGATTTACAGAATGGCTTTGTGTCCTGTCTTTCCATGTTGGAAACACTCTGCACACACAGCTGAGCAATCTTGCCTTCTGTGCTGACTTTTAGCTCTGCAGCGTGGGCACTTTAAAATGGCTGCTGCAGGGTTTCCCGCTTTATCCCCTGTTTTGGCGGGCTTTTGAGTAGGCAGGGCTGCCCTCTTTGGGCTCACCCAACTAACAGACTCATCCAAAGCATCAGCATTTCCACAGGTTATGGCCTGATTTTGCTCCCTAAGTTCAGTTTGCCTATTGTATTAAACTATTTGTTCGAATGTTAGGTCATCTTTTGTCTACAAAAAATCTGACGGCTTTTTTGTTGCGGACACCGACAACAAAGCATTGCAAATAATTTCATCTTTCAATGCACCATACCTTCAGCAATTGACTAAGTCTATACAGGTCTGTAAGGAACAATTCAAAGCATTTGCCTGGCCTTTGGGATCTCTGATTGAATTTCACAGCTCAATTATGAAGTTCCATTTTTTGCTGAAATATGCAACAAATGCTTTCAGGAGGGTTTCAAAACCTGCAGAGGTCTCTTCTACCCCATGTCAGGAAGACATAAGCAGCAACAGGCCCCACTGCATTCAGGAACGTATTAGCCTGGTGCTGCTGCTCTTTGGCATGCTCGATACCCCTGGAATTGCTTTTTCCACAACTCCAAACACTGGCCTCTCTGTGGACCTTCAAGGTTTTCCAATGGCTACAGAAGGTGCAGTGACTGCTCGACTGGTGCTGACATCGCTACTGATCCTCAGTGTGCCTCTCACCAAGGTAAGTCTTCTAATTGTTCCTTTGAAGAAGTCTTCTTCTGATTTTTCACCATGGGTGTTCTGTCGATGGCACATCATTGTTAGGTTGGTATAACCATTGCTACTACCATGGTTTGTGGTTTGGTTTCTACTTTGAATATGATTTGGATCTCTCTCCAGGCAACTTGTGGCCTGTTCTGGTTTGGGAAGGTTTCCCACTATTTATGAATGACTTAGGTCCAACTCCAGTAGGTTTCTGCAAAAACTCCTTTATTTATTTACTATAGTACATTCTAAGCTGCTAGGTAAGTACCATAACTATTAACCCATTATTCTAACTCATGCCTTTGTCAGCTCTAGACTTGACTATTCTAATGGGCTCCTGGCTGGCCTCCCACATTCTACCCTTCATAAACTTGAAGCCATACAAATCTTTGCTGCCTGTGTCCTAACTCACACTGAGTCTTGCTCACGAATCATGCCTATGCTCACTAACCTACATTAGCTCCTGGTCAAACAATGCCTTGATTTTAAAATTCTCATCCCCTATTCGGGGCCTACCACACTCAATCGAATGTTGCCTGAATGTCAAGGCCAGCTACTGTCATTTTTTGTGTGACGTGGATCAAGCATCTGAAGAAATTTGCTCCTGGCAGAACCTAAACTGAGCATCAACAAGTATTGTGCAGATGTCAATTGGTGGCATCAGTGAAAGTTCCTTCTCTCACTTTGGCAGTTAACTAATGAGGCTGCTGCGATAAAATTGCAGGGGCTGAATATATCCTGTTTTCAGAGAAACAAGCAATTTTCCACATTGTTGGATAGATTACAGTGTCATAGATTTACAGAATTTGAATGTTAAAAATATTTTATGAAATTTATATGGGAAGAGTTGGAGGCAGGATCAATAACTCATCTCTGGGCTTTCAATTTTCCCATCCGAAGGACTTACAATGGACATAGAGTACAAAATCAAGGAAGTCATGAAACTTTATAAATACTGGCTCTGCCACAAATGCAGTGTTGTGTCCAGCTCTGGGCACCACATTTTAGGAAGGACAGGGAGGCCATAGAGAGGGTGCAGAGGAGGTTTATGAGAATGGTTCCAGGGATGAGGGACTTCAGATTAGAGGGGTTTGTTCCCCTTAGAGCAGAAAAGCTTGAGAGAAGATTTGATAGAGGTATTCAAAATCATCAGAGGTGTAGACAGAGTAGATAGAGAGAAACTGCTCCCAGTGATGGAAGGGTCTAGACACAGAGGACACAGGTTTAATGCGATTAGCAAAAGAACCAAAAGCGACAAGAGGAAAAAGTATTTTAGGCAGCGAGTGGTTATGATCTAAAACACGTTGCTAGAAAGGGTGGTGGAGGCCGATTCAATTGTGGCTTTCAAAAGGGAATTAGATAAGCACTTGAAGGGGGATAAGAAATGCAGGGCTAAGGGGGAAGGACAGGTGTGCAACTAGCAGAGTTGCTCTTGCAGAAAGCCAGTATGGACACAATGGCCAAATGGCCTCCCTCTGCACTCTAAGCCTTCACGATCCTATGACTCTATGCATCATGACTGATGAATTGAGAAGAAGCCTTTTCCGCCAAAACAGACCTCCAGCTGGGAAGCTCAAATTTGAAGCTGAAGCTTCCTGGTATTTATGTTTCAAGGAAGGGAGGGAGAGGACTTATAATGGAAGAGATGGGAGCATGGTGGGAGGGGAGATGGGGGGAGAATGAAGGACGGGAGTGAAGATGTGGGCGGAGAAGGTGGGAGTGAGGAAAGGAGAGAAGAATAGGAATGTTGATGGAGGAAAGAAGAATGGAAGTGAAGACATGGCAGAAAAGACTGCTGGTAAGAATGGGCAGGAAAACCAGCTTAGAAACACTGGGAATAATAACCTGACAAGCACATTCATCGAGGAATAATTAACCCTTTCAACAAAAATCCTTATCAAGGAACTACCTAGCTTTTTGCTGGTAGCTGATGATGCCTAAATTTGGCTCTCTGACCTTTCGAATATGAACCAGTTTGGGTTATATGTACATTTACGCTAACAACCTTTCTTCGGAATCTGTATAAACTGCTGAGTAGATGAATTCCTTTTTGCCAAGTAACAAACTGACAATTTTAAACAAAGAATCACAATGAACTGGACTGAAGATTAAAACTGAAAATGCAAACGTTTCATATAGTGTTAATTGATTAAATAAATAAGAGGTTACAAAGGCTGTTCAGATATGTCACAGTAGTTCAGAATTAACAGCTTGCTGATTATAAATTTGCAGTTGAAATCAGTGTCTGAGATTGACATAAATTAGTGAGATTAATTTTAGACTTGTATTCCCTTGATGTTTGACAAGATTGCAGAATTCAATAGCCAGTCTATAGAATAGATTAAAGTCTTCCACACTTCCAGCAAAGTTCTGGATGTAGAGGGAGAGCAGCTCTGAGGAGCTTAGGGGACTTCATCTGAAAACATGAGAGGGGTTATTTCCCACCTGGGTGGTAAACTGTCAGAGCAGGTCAACCCCCACCCCCCCCACCGAATTGTAGAGCTTGATGGATCTTCATCTCATTGAAATTGGACAGGTTTGACAATGGGCAGGTAATCCACTCCACCTAGACAAATTACTGCCAAGAGGTCTCAAGTTGTATACATTAATTAACTTGCCTCTTCGCTTGTGGGGGATCTACAGTACATCACATAGTGGCTGAAAAACTTACAGGCCAGCAAATGACACTAGGTCAAGGCCATATAGGAGGGCCCAATTTGTTTGAGGACAATGATAAGGCTTGGAGGCAATAACTGTAACAAAGAGCTGTTTTTACACCAGTTGATTACATTGTCGTGGTTCATTTTGAAACCAAGTCTAGAAATTTTGTGTTGATGATATCGGCAGGCAAATCTCAACGTGGTTGCTTGATTTATTTTTTCTGCTATTTTACCAGTTGTGTTAAAGATAAATTGGTGAGCCACCTGTATTCAAAATGGCAGCGAACATTACCCTTGACCAATAATTAAGCATCATTGCAGAGCACATTTGGAAAATCGGATGCTCTCCTTGCAATGGACAGAAAATTGGCACGTGACCCTCTCCATTCACTTCTCCATACGTCTATCACCTAGATGATAAGCACTAACACTTCTTCATAGATTGCCACTTGACATAGTGGAGAGTTTGCGTGCTCTGATGATCCCTTGAGCGATGCTGTCGGGAGATCCTTGCTCCACATAGGACCAACCAAGGAGGCAAGATCAGGGGGAGATGCCAGTCCAAAAGCACACTCCAAATAATCATGAATGCCGAACAGGTGAAGGAAGACCAGCAGCGAAGGCAGAAGAAGGCAGCAGCGGCAAGGTGGTCACAATCATCATAGTTTAACACATCACCAAATTCTGATCACCAACCCTGGACAATTATGTCTGGACAATTATGGCGTCCCGAGGTAGCTTAGGTTAAACCAAGTCACAAGCAGACTTCCACCAGTCGTCATTAGAGACTCAGGGTGGAAAATTGTGACCCTGAGTAGACACATTCTTGAATCAAGGGACAGCCAGCACTGCCAATGACGATGAAACACTAGCAGAAAAGAGAAATATCTGCCTTTCAAGTGTCTGTCTGTGGACAGAGGCAGCCACAGTTTCTGAAGTCAAAAGGCACATTGTTGGATAAGAACAGAATGAATTACCAAGAAAGTACACCATGTCGTTCATCTCAATCACCTATATTGCTGTTTATGCTCCATAGGAGCAGTAGTCCTATTGCCATGTGTTCATCCTGTTCTAATATCCCTTTATCTTCTTTACTTTTAAGTGTCTGACTAACCTATTCTGAAAAATTGACATGCATCAAAAAGAATTATAATGACCCAGAGCTTCCAGTCTCTGGATCGTCAGAGACTGAGGTACCCCTGAAGATGTACTTTGGGTTCCCTAGGAAGGCCCAATGCACTGACTGCATGGGAATTTCCCGGGAAGTTTGAACTTCTGACGGGCAATTGCCCTGCTCCATGGGACCCTTTGAAAAAGTCTCCAACTCTGAGTTAGAGTCGAGACTTCGGACAGTTCCGACTTACTTACCTGAATAGTTACCCAGGAAATGTTAGAAGAAAAGTCTTAGTCTAAATCCTGGGTAACTATACAACTGACCTCCCCCACCCACGACTCCTGCCTTGACCCAACTTGACAACCCCCAACCACCTGACTCCCCCTTACTTCACCCCCCATCCCCCAACTCCCTCTGACCCAACCTGACAGCCTGACCCACCACTCGAATCCCTCTTACTTCAACCCCTCAACCCCTTGACGCGCCTTCGACCTAACCTGACTAGCCTCCGCCACCCGACTCCTCCCGACCCCCTGGTCTCCCCCCCCAACCGAGCCCCCCCACTCTCTCCCTACCTGACCTGACCAACCTCACCACCCTACCTACCCACTACTGCCATGCCCAGCTGCCACCCTACTCCTTACCCACTTACCTCATCCACCCTACCTCTTGACCGACATACCTCATCCACTCTACCCCCATATTCTCCCTATCCCCCTTACATACTTACCTACTCTCTATTGCTTTTCAAAGAAGCTTTGGGACATTTAAATGCTTTGCTTACCAGAATATGGCAGCTGGTGCCGTAAAAAGGGGCATGGCTTCTGTGTGGATTCCCTTTGCTGATGTCTCTGAGGTTTCCTGCACTGAGTGAGGTTTGTAGGATCTTCCATTAGATGATTGCCCAGAAAAATCAGAGGAAGATAAGTAGGCATTTTTTTTTGAAACGCCTGTTTCCGACACTGAATGGAAGATTTTGGTCAGTATTTCACTAATAGTACATCATACATATTTCAGCATTATAGATGTCTCCTGTTCAGTGGGGTATATTCTCTCATACATATTATGCACACCAGAAAATATTCACAAATATATATACATCTAACCCAAGGAAAACTGGAAAATGCACCAAATTAAGTATCAAAAGTCAAAAACATTTCTAAGGACACTCTTAAAAAATAACTCCTATGTGCATTGTAAAGGACATCCACTTCTACAATTACCATGGCACCACTATAAGAAAAATTGCAAGGAATCTAATATCCATTCATGTTATGCAAAATGCTCCTTCTGTGATACTTCTAATTTATCCCACTAATCTAGAGCATGAAATAGTCACCTCAGGCGATTACCCAAGTTTGAAAGGGCATGTATAATTGCACTGCTGGGTTTTTTTCACTGCTGAAGTGCACCCAGCACAGGAATTTTGCACACCATTATGCTTCCATGAAATCCTTGTGATGACACAGTAGCTCCGGATTGGGGGGAAAAAAAAACTTCACTTCGCCAAGGCAAGTAAATACTAATGAAAGATGGATCTAAAATTTAGATTTGCATCTTCCTTGTGAATAATCAAACTCTTGATCGTATAAGGATATTGTCTTTTAATAAAGCTGATTGAGGAGATGTACAGTTTGACCATTTTCCACTGCAGCCTATTGAATAGCAAGCAAAAGAGATGCTGCAGCATTGACTGCAAACCTATCATTGCTTGGCAAATGTTAACAATGGTAAGTACTGATAAGCTGTGACTATAAAAAATATATATCTCTGGAACTTGGATCAGATGAAATTCGCAGGCAGAGAAATTTGAGCCCATTCTTTCATGAAAGGGTGACCTTTGCAGAAGTCAAAGGTCAGCACACGAAATGCTTAGACTTGACTACCTACTTCCTCCACAACTTTGCTTTTATTTGCATGTCTGGTCAGCGTCTTACCCACAAGGGTCTGGAAGAGAAAACAAAGCATTTTTGCATTATACTGCTACTGGCTGTTAAGAAGAGGCCAAGTTTAATTAAATTTGATGGCAATCTTTGTTTGCTCATTGGCTACTGCAGCAAACAGCTGTTCAATGTGCTAAACCCTAAGCCAGCCAAACCAAGGCTTTAATGGGATAGTTGGTCCAATCTGATAGGGTCACCGTACCGTGAGAACAGAAGCATATTCAGTGTTTGCAGATGTCCATAAGGCCCAGGTGACTTGAAATTCAATGCATGTATCTGCTAACAATGGACTGAATGCTAATTGAGCAGCTCCAGAGGATTAATGTAGCCCTGGAGCAATCCTGCTATCAATGGTGGTATCTTATAACCATGATGGGACTCAGCTTCCTCTCCTTTGGCAAGGGCTGCACAAGAACACTGTCCTTATTGAAAAAATCTTGCCCAAATATTTGAAAATAGATGAAACTGTATATAATAACCTGGGATGCCGCACACTGGGTCTGACATTTCGAGGGCGAGTGCCTTCAAAATTGCAGAAAACTGATATGACTTTAACCTTTGGCTGTGAGGAAAGTTATTTTTCTGAACTGAATCTAAGAATCATAAAAAGATATAGCACAGAAGGAGGCCATTTGACCCATACTGCCTGTGCCAGCTCTTTGAAAAAGCTATCCCATTAGTCCCGCTCCCCAGCTCTGCTCTACCATCCTTTCAAGCAGAACAGCCCAGGTCATAATAACACACTACATAAAAAAAAAATGTTTCCTCATGTCTTAGCTGGGTCTTTTGCCAATCACCTTGAGTCTGTGTCCTCTGGTTACCAAGCCTTCTGCCACTGAAAACAGTTTCTGCTTATTTGCTGTATCAAGAGCATTCAAGATTTTGAACACTTCCGTTAAATCTCCCCTTAACCTTCTCTATTCTAAGGGGAACCATTCCAGCTTCTCTAGTCTGTCAAACATAACTGAAGAGACTCATCCCTGGTATAATTCTCTTCATCCTCTCCAGAACCTTGACATCCTTACTGAAGTGTAGCTTGCAGAAGTTTTTTAAAAATTTATTTATTGTTTCATGGGATGTGGGCGACACTGGCAAGTTCAGCATTTGTTGCCCATCCCTAATCACCCTTGAACTGAATGGCTTGCTAGGCCATTTCAAAGGGGAGTTAAGAGGCAACCACATTGCAGTGGGTCTGACATCGTGGGTAGACCAGACCACATAAGGACATTAGTGATCCAGATGGGGTTTTTTTTTCAACAACGATCAATGATTGTTTCATGGTCACCATTACTGCGACTAGCTTTCAATTCCAGATTTTATTAATTGAATTTAAATTTCACCAGCTGCTGTGGTAGGATTTCTTCCTGCCACCATCTCCAGCATGCTGTGAAGTGCAATTTTCGTGGGGACGGCATCTTAATGACCCTAGACATGAGGCTTCTTCTCAGTTGGTGGCAGGGCTCAGGGAAGAGAATGAAGGCAGAACACCAGGGAAGCGGGTCTCATTCAGGCCTGAACTGTCAGCCATTGCTGCAGCTGCCATTTGTGCGTGGTCTTAAAAAAATGAGGATTTTGACTGGAGCAAATGTGACGCTGGATAGGGAAAGGTTAGTTAGCAAAATTTTATTACCGCTCTGTAATTTTTTTTTTGCCCAGGCTTGCTCTTTTTTGCATCAAATACACTTTTTTCAGCACTGCCACCCCTGGCCCCACAAGGTTGGTGCTGGTCAGCTTCAGAGAGCTCCTCATAGCCGCCTGCCCCCAAGAAAATTTTGGGAGGCCAGAAGGCGAGCTCTTTTAAGCACCCAAATGACCCCAATCCTCCCAATTAACCAGGAGGGCAACTTAACTTTTCCGCCCACGTTAGGGTGACCAACCATCCTGAAATTTACGGGATCGTCTCATAATTGGGCCGGCTGTCCCATGTTTCGGGTGGTGTGAGGCTAGGACGCCATTTTTCCTGTATTTGCGCCGTTGGAGCTTTGTGCATGTGCAGTACTCACCCCGCATGTGCACTGCGCTCTCCTCCTTGATCTTCTTTCTGGTGGCCTGAAAAGCCCTGGCAACACCGGGGAGGGGGGTTGAGGGCAGGGAGGGGGCGCCTCCCACCTCTCTGGCAGCACACCCTCACCCCCACCCCCACCCCCACCCTGGTTTAACAGGTTCGTGCCGATACCAAAATGTCCCATAACATTTCTGCCAGGAGTTGGTCACTCTGGCCCACACCCAGCCCTCCTCCCATCCTTGGGAAAACCAACAGAGTCAGGAACAGAGGTGACAGGCTGACATACAAGCCACTGGTGCCATATTTTTCGCCGTCTCACATCCATTCTGCCCCAGTTCATGGCAGGAAAATGCGGCATTTGATGTTTTGTGAGTGACGTGCAGATTTGTCGGATGGACCTGCAAGTTCAAATTTGTGAAAATCAGCTGTGTGACATCATGGTGGCGCGCATTCAGCTGCTGGCACAGGCACAGCGGAGCCACATGCAAGGACCCTTCTCAAGGGCGATCAGCTTCAGTAGCGCCGTCTCCACTGAAGCTATTGATCCAAATTTTGCACCCTCTGCCTCTGTTATTGAATCTTCTATGCCTTGTACTCAACCTTCTCACCTTGCCCTGCTACCTTCAGAGATGTGTTGCATACACCCCGGGTCTCTCTGTTCCTGAATCTCCTCCTTAAAATTGTATCATTCAGTTTATGTTGCCTCTTCTCATTTTTCATATCAAAATGAATCACAACACATGTCTCTGCGCTACATCTCACCTACCCTCATTTCTCTCCCCCTGAATTCCATTACTTTCATTCTCACTGTTTACCACATTTCAGTTTTGTGTCATTTGCAAACTTTGAATTTAGGCTCTATATATCCAAATCTAGATCGGTACTGCAGTTAAAAATAAATAGCAGTGATCCCAATATTGATTTTTGGGGACACAACTGTATACTCCACTCCATTCTAAAAAGTATTCATTCCCCACTACTCTGCTTTCTGTCCCTTAGCCAATTTTGTATCCATGCTGGCACAGCCCTGTAGATTCGATACATTTTAGCTTAGCTAACAAATTGATTATGTGGTACCTTATGAAATGCCTTTTGAAAGTTCAGGGCTTCAACCACATTACTTTCATCAAAGAACTCAACCAAACAATTCAATTTTGCCATTAACAAATCTGCTGACTGTCATCCTATTGGCTAATAAATTTAAATTTGTTAAATTGTTAATAAATTTTCCCAAGTCATGCACTTGTCCTCACCATTGCGGACAGACTATCTGGTCTGTAATTGCCTGGTTTATCCCTCTTCCCTTTTTTTGAAAAGCGCTGTAGCATTTGTAATCTTCCTGTCCTCTGGCACCACTCCCATATATAAGGAAAATTGGAAGATTATGGCCAAAGCCTCCATAATTTCCACCCTTACTCCCGTCAGCATCCTCCAATGCATTCCATCTGGACCACCTCATTTTTCCACTTTTGCTACTGTTCTAATGTAACCATTAATAGCAATATCATTTGTCTTCTATTTTAATGGAGTCATCGCCCTGCATATTTCAAAAGGAGGTTAAAATCCCCATTAAAATAGCAAACTGAGGAATGCCATGCAAATAATCCAAACCTTCATCCATTAATAACAGCAACAGTAATATTTGAGCTTCAATGAACATTGTGGTATTGATGCTTTTAATGGTTTTTGGTCACGAACTAAAGGCAGGTTAATGACTAGTAAGGACTCTTTAAAGTTTTGTTAATTAGCTGCTTTTTTAAATTCCTTAAGTTAATTTCCAATAGTGAGGGAATAATTGCTTTGACCGCAGTGCTACTTCTTCTTCAGAACCTAACACCTTGAATCCTCCTCCAGCTAACCTGAGTCATCAACTTCACCATAATCACTATTAAGTGGCTTTGATCAACAAGGTTGGCTAAACAGGCAGTTGATAGGTTTCCGTTCTCATAAACTGGAGTGCATCATGTACACAAGTTGTCAGTTTTAATGTAACTCACGTTGAACAAGGTAACTCGTCATGAATGCAAGACAACTCTGGATGTAGCTCCAGCACAAGAGTGAATGAAAGAGTTGGACTGGCTCTCTCAATCTAATGGTTACAAATCTTATATATAAAAACAACTTTATTTAAGGTAGACGGAAATATGAACAAAGTAATTTTTTAAAAACTTAGTAAAAATGTCATTGGCTATATCAATCCTTTCAAATATCCTCTAATGATCCAGACAATTATTTTTGTTTATATAATGTATAATATAAAAACAAAAGATGCTGGCAAAACTCAGCAGGTCTGGCAGCATCTGTGGAGAGTGCAACAGAGTTAACATTTCAAGTCCCTATGACTTCTTCAGAGCTTTGCTTTCATCAATTAATTTTGTTTATCTGCGAAGTGTATTAACGTGCACTGTAGGCAATGTGTAGGTTGTTTTTAATTATCTTTTGTCAATTTGCAAATATGCAACACCTACCAGGAGGCTATTTGTTCCGAGTTACATAAGTTATGAAATCTCCATGGGCAACCAATTTCCTCAGATACCGTAGATGACAGCATCTTGCTGGTATCAGATGAAACTTCTGTTGTAGAGAGAATGAACGTGTGCAAGTGCTGGCGGAAAATGTAAAAGATGTAAGTAAAACTCTATTATAATTTCTGTTAAAATTCTATCTATTTGGCTAGAGCTAAGGAACAAAAAAAGGTGCAATTATATTGCTCAGTTTAGTCTACAGATCACTAACTAGTGGCAAAGATGTAGAGGAACAAATTTGCAAGGAAATGACAGAGAGGTGCAAGAATTATGGAGGAGCTATAATGGGGGACTTTAATAGTTGGGGACTATAATATGTGTTGCAGTGCATTTGGTTTTCATTGGCACCTGATCCTTACAGAGCAATGTGAAAAGGGATGCAGGGTCAAACAGGCAACAGCCATGGCTGCTGCACAGAAGCAAAATGGACCTTGCAAGCCTCAATGTTCCCAATGTACTGGTCATGGCATTCAAGGCACCATGTTTACATTCATGACATAAATACAAGGGTTGGATATTGATAGTTATTGTCTAGGCTACTGGAGGACAGCTAACAAACAATGTAATCATCCTGCAAGGGCTGGGCTGGGGATGCTATGTACAGGTTGAGGGCAGATGCTAGAGACTGGATTCCTGCCTTGGGTATGGAAGGAGACCATTCAAGGGGAACTACCACTGATTGCTCAGTTGCGTCTGTTCACAAGGAGGAGTGGAGAATGCAGGCTTCAGGCAACACTGCTGTGTTGATAGCTATGATTAGAATGAAGAGAAAAAGGGCTTGTCGCTGATCGGCACAGCTCCCTAAGGAACAAGGACCAGCAGGGCCTGAGGGAGTCCCAGATGCTGCCAAGGAGGGGAAAAATCTACAAAAACATTTTGCATGACCAGAGGCCTACAGAAGATGCAGCACAATGAGTGAAAGACAGTGTGGCAGGCACCCTTGCTTGTCTAGGGTTGTGGTAGCTCACATTTACCACCTTCTCCATGGGGAACTCATGCTGCAAGAATTTGGAGGGCATCCCTTGACAGTTGCTTTGAAGGTGACACTACACTAAACTTTTTTGCCAGCGGGTTCTTCCAGAGCTCCACGGGGGATCTTTGTAGAATCTCACAATCGGCAACATACAAATGCATAAAGGAAGTCACAGATGCCCTTTTCAATAAATTGTACCAAATAATACCATTATGTGCGGTTCCATATGGATGACGCAAGCCAGCATGCCAGAGCTGTGGGATTTGATTTGGTCTCAGGTTTTTTGAAAGTCCAAGGCACCATCGACTGCACACATGTGGCCTTGAGAGTTCCTTCGCAGCAGCCATTGAGATTCATTAATAGAAAAGGATTTAACTCTCTGAATGATCAGCTAATTTGCGATCACAGAAAACAGATCCAGCATGTTTGTGCTAGGTACCCAGGGAGCTTTCGCAACTCTTCCATTTTTAGTCACTTGCAGGTGCCACAGATATATTCGGCACTTAAATGGTTGGCTCCTTGGTGACAAGGGGTACCCCTAGAAGACAGCTAATGATGCCCATTCATCGGCCACAGAGTGCATCTGAGGAGAGATACAATGCAGTGCATTCCACCACAAGGTCCTTGATGGAGCTAACCATTGGCCTCCTAAAGAAATGTTTCCGATGTTTGGACCCGTCAGGCAGTGCTTTCCAATACTCACCACAGAGAGTGTCCCATATCATCATTGTTTGCTGTGCCCTGCACATCCTTGCACAGCAAAGGGGGAATATGTTGCCGGAGGGAGACATTGAGGGGCTAATTCTCAGATAAGGAGGAGATGACAACCATGTGGCAGACATGCCCATGACAGCCTCATAGCTACAAGATTCCAGGAAGAATAAGATCATGACAAGTTTTCACAGTCAAAATTCTTTTCAGCCTTCAATGCAAGCGACCGAACAACACCTTCATTCTCAGCTTGAACATCTCAGAAAAGGTCAGGAATCTCACAATGATTGTGGAAGCAGCATTAGTCACCTTCTGCCCCAATGATGGAAGGCATAGTAGCTTTCACAACATGTGGCTGCTGTGGAAGTGATTAGCACTCTATTAGCACATGCCTTTAAGCAGCTGCACATAGTACAGCCCTTCAAACCATGGCGTCACCCGGTCAGTGGGCATGGCAGCTTTCAAGCAGCTGATAAGTCAATTCGTACATGGATTCACTCAAGTCAGTATGACACCAGCTCAGCAAGGTGGCCTGAACAAAAAAAAACATTCTCAGTGGTTTGCGCTTGACGATCTCAAGAGGGGGCAGCATCCAGAGAACTCCATCTCTCCAATCATCAGCTCTCATGGATGAATAATGCAGAGACACATCTCGCTACTGACCCACAATCACCCTTTGCACATAAGGACGCAGTAACCTGTAACTCTACGTCCAAAGCTGCGAGGTTTGTGCACAGGGTACTCACAGAGAGCACCTCACCAGGACAAAAGCAAAAATTGCTGGAAAGACTCAGCAGGTCTGACAGCATCTATGGAGATGAAGACAGTGTTAACTTTGCAGACTCTTTTCAGAAGAGTCATATGGACTCGAAACGTTAACTCTGTCTTCCTCTCCGCAGATGCTGTCAGACCTGCTGAGTTTTTCCAGCAATTTTTGTTTTTGTTTCAGATTTCCAGCATCCACAGTATTTTGCTTTTACCACCAGGACTATGGTTTGATTACAAGCACTCAGGACCCTGCAATCATTGGAAGCCTGACAACTTTCCATCCTGGATGATCTTTGCATTAGGGAGAAATGTGGCCCAATCAGTATCGACACAGCAGTCAATGACAACTTCTTCCCTTCATCGGCCCTGCTGAGGACCTAAGAGATGTGCAAAAGCATTATTTTCAAAGCACGACAGTCCTCAACATGGCCCAGCTCAGAGAGGCCAATCCTTTCCATGTACTCAAAGTCAATGAGTGCACTTTCATGCAATGGATTCCATATCAAGGTGTGCTGTGTCTTCACACAAGGATCACGTAAAGCACCTCTAGGCAGCCAGTCAGGAGCAAAGTAAGATCCTCACAGGTAAGAAAATGGCTTCAGCAAGATGAGCAGACACCCCAATTGATCCTTACTTCTCTCATTCAGCATCATGCATGGGGAAGAGTGGGATCTAAGAATGAAATGATATTCAGCTTTAAATGCGGAGATGATAACAAGCTGCTGGGAGGCATCAAAGCCTATGGTGCTCAACGAAGAGTACTACTTTTTCCAAAAAGTACTACTTTTTCTAATGGGAATCAGGGGGAAAACTCTCCACTGGTTGGCATCTCAACTCAGTCTCATAAAAGCAATGCCATTGCAAAGTGCACTTTCAATAAACAATTATAAGTTTTGTCGTAACAAATACTTGTGCCATCCACAGCAACAGACATCAGTGCAACAGCAGCAGGATGATCAGTAACCTTGATGAGTAATTCCCCTTAGCCCAGAAAATGTCAGCCAGGACCTTTGACCCCATGAGGCAATGGTGAGGCAGACAAATTCCTGACTGCCCCACTAAGAGATTCACCGGCTTCCTCGCTGATGCATAATGAATGAACTAAAAAGCAGAAGATCGCGCATGTTCAGCTGACCCGTTGCCCAGCGGGAATCACGCTGACTTTCCCGCCTGTCACCACACTTAGTCTCCAAATGGAAAATTCTGCCTGATATCTTTTTGCAGCTTCTCTGTGTCCTCCCCGTAGCTTAACTTTCCTCCCAGCTTTGTATCATCAGCAATCTTAGATACATTACTCACTGTCTCTTCATATAAATGATTAATAAGTCATTAATATTAGATTGTAAATAGCTAAGGCCCCAGCACAGATCCTTGCAGCATTCCACTAGTTACAGCCTGCCAACTTGAAAATACCTAATTTATGCCCACTCTTTGCCTCCTGTCCATCAATCAATCCTCTATCTGTGCTAATATATTATCCCCAACTTCATGCACCCTTATCTTGCCTATTAGCCTTTTGAATGACATCTTATCAAATGCCTTTTAAAAATCCAGGTATACTACATCTACTGGTTCTCTTTTATCTACCCGACAGAAAGCGCTAATAAATTTGTCAAACAGGGTTTCCCTCTTGTAAAACCAGGTTGATTTGTTCTAATCATACTTTTTTTTAGTGTATTCTTAAGACTTCCCTAGTAATTGGTTACAGCATTTTCTCAATGGGGCTATTCCTGAATCGAAGGACTTATGAAAAATCATAGATTGCACGTCCACCATCTCTGCAGCTATTCTTTTTAGAACCCTAGGGTGTGGGCGCCAGGTCGACGGATTTGTCAGATTATAACCTTATAAGTTTATCCAATGTTTTTTCTTTGCTGATATTAATTACCTTGGTTTCCTCACTCTTTTTAGTCCCGATGTTACCCTCTATTTCTGTTATGTAATTTGTGTCTTCCACTGTGAAGACAGGCACATAGGGCTGAATTTTTTGCTTCTGAGTCAGGAACGCAGAATCTGGAAAATTCCCAACTCCCCAAACCAGTCTCCGAAGGAAGTGCCCCAGATGGTCGGATTTTCATTCCAGGTGATCAGGTGCTAACTGGAGTCAGGCCCGTGGCCCCTGGAAAGAGTATGGAGGCTGCCACATGGGCTGTCGGGTGCCGAGGCAGGCTGTTTAAAAGGCTTGCCTCAGTGCTCTGAACATAAGAACAAAAGAAATAGGAGCAGGAGTAGGCCATTTGGCCCCTCTAGCCTGCCCCGCAATTCAATAAGATCATGGCTGATCTGCCCCAGGCCTCAACTCCTCTTTCATGCCAGCTCCTCATAACCCTCAACTCCAAGACAGTTTATTTTAATTTGCTTTTGGAAACCTCATCCAGCCCGTGGATGAGGTTTCCAAAAAAATGCAAAGGTTTGTTGGCCTTTTTGCCTGCCTGCCAACCACTAGGTTGGATGGGCAGCGAAATTTTTATGTTAATTGATAACTTAATGGCCTTAACATGCCTTTTAATTGTCGCCGGGCACGTTGCTGGCTCCAGCAGGTGCCAGCCGGGTGAACTATTATGTGCCTGTATGTTGACGTTGGCACGCTCTGCCGACGTCAACACGCGTCATTTCACACTTAAGCAGGTCAGGCTCGTGCCCGTCCACCTAGTGAAAATGTCTGCCCAAAATCTTTTTAAAACAAACATTCCTATTCATAGCCCCACATCAAAGACAGATAATCTCTTTGTGACCTTCTAGAGCTATCAATCAAATTGTGGATTGATTGGCACCCCACTGTGATAGTGGTCGGTTGTGGAAGCAGTCAAGCAACACTAACCATATAAGGATAGCCCGCAGGCTTATGTTAACAAACATCTCTTGAAATTACAAGCACCGGTATTTTTTCCAACTGCGAGTCACAACAGACTGTTTTTTCTTTCAAAATTTAGAGGTTGTGAAATTTAAATGACTTGACAGCTTGACAGTTCCACAGAACTAACCCACTTTTTATGCGCACACCTGCCTACTGTTAACAATCCCAAAAGTTACCTGAGCCCTGAAAGGGCACCTGACTTCTCCCAAAGCAATACATGGACTTCTCTAAAAAGATGCTTTAGCTCTCCAAAATGGGGCCTTATCCCTTCAAAGACCTCTGGTCAGTTCAGAACTTTTCCTCAAATGTTTAAAGTCTGCGAGCCTTTTTGAAACTACAATGGCCAAAATTGCATTAAATGTGCAGCCACTTCCATGAACACCAGATTTGCAAAGTACATCTCACCCGCACCATCCCTCACGACCACTGGCGAAAATGGTGGGTGCCGGGTTCATGGGTGTGGCTTCCAGGTTCTGGGCTCCAGTGCCATTTTGGCTAAGGTGCAGAGCCCTTCTGACCCTGCAAAATTTCAGGCCACTATACTTCTTCAATAGCTCTGCTATTTCCTCATTCCTCAAGATAATGTCCCTGTCCATTTCTAAGGGACCAATGTTTACTTTAGTTGTTCCCTTCCTTTCCATATACCTACACACGCTCTTACAATCTGTTTTTATATTTCTGGCTAGTTTGCTCTCATATTCTATTTTTTTCTCTTTTTATCAACTCTTTGGTGGCCCTTTTGCTGGTTTCTAAAGCATTCCCAATCCTCAGGTTTATTATTTCTCTTTGCAATATTATAAGCCTTTTGTTTTAATCTCATATGATCCTTAACTTCCTGAATGCACCATGGATTGGTCTTTCTTGCTAAGTTTTTGGTTTCCAATTGAATGTATATTTGTTGTACATTTTGAATTGTTTCTTCAAATGTGTCCCACTTTTTATTTACCACCATACCTTTTAGTCTATTTATCCAATTAACCTTACCGGTTCTCCCCTCACAGCTATGTAATTGGCTTTGTTTAAGATTCTTGTTTGTGGTTGGAGTATATCACTTTCAAACTTGACATGAAATTCAATGGTATTATGATCACTATTTCCCAGTAGATCTTTTACTATGATATTAAAGGTTGGTAGGCATGCCTGTGAATCAAAGGTTGGGAGGCAAAATGGTAACTGAACATTGGGCTGCCTTCAAAAAGGAGATAGTTTGAGCACAGTCAAGGTATATTCCCACAAGGAGAAAGGTAGGAAGAACAGATTCATTGGATATCCAAAGGGATAGAAATTAAGAAGAAAATATCTGCTCGTGACAGACATCAGGTGGATAATACAACCGAGAACCAGAGTGAATTTAGAAGGTTTAGAGGGAGAGTAGAAAAACAAATAAGAAAAGCAAAGAAACAGAATGAAAGAGGCCAGCAGATAACATAACACAAAATCCAAAAGTCTTCTATAGGCATAGTAATTGTAAAAGAGTGTTAAAAGGAGGAATGGGACAAATTAACGACCAATAAGGAGATTTACGCATGAAGGCAGGCGCATGTCAGAGGTATTAAATGAATAATTTGCAATTGTCTTTACCAAGGAAAAAGATGCTATGCAGGTCATGGGGAAAGAGGAGGTAATTCAAGCACTTGACAAGTCTAAAATGAGGCTATCCTTAAAGTTGATAAGGCACCAGAACTGGATGAGATGCATCCAAGGATACTGAGGGAAGTTAAAGTGAGAATAGTGGAGGCACTGGCCATAATTTTCCAGCGTTCCTTCAACTCAGGGGTGGTGCCAGAGGACTGGAGAATTACAAATGTTACACCCTTCTTCAAAGAAGTGTGTAAAGATAAGCCCAGCAACTACAGGTCAGTCACTGTAACCTCAGTGGTGGGGAAGTTTTTAGAAATGATAACTTGGGACAAAATTAATAGTCACTTAGGAAAATTTGGGTTAATTAAGGAAAGCCAGCAAGAATTTGTTAAGGGCAAATCATGTTTAACCAACTTGTTAGAGTTTTTTGATGAGGTAACAGAGAGGGCTGATGAGGGTAATGCTGTTGTTATGGTGTACATGGACTTCCAAAAGGCATTTCACTCGTGAGCAAAGTTATTACTCATGGAATAAAGGGGACAGGAGCAACATTGGTACACATTCAGCTGAGTGACAGGGGACAGATTTGTGGTAGAGTTCCCCAGGGGTCAGTGTTGGGATCCTTGCTTTTCCTGATATACACTAATGACCTAAACCTTGATGTACAGGGCACAGTTTCAAAATTTGTGGATGATAAGGAACTTGGAAACATTGTGAACTGTGAGGAGGATAGTATAGAACTTCAAAAGAACATAGGCAGTTACGTGGAATGGGTGGACAAGTGGCAGATGAAATTTAACGCAGAGAAGTCTGAACTGATTCATTTTGGTAGGAAGAACATGGAGAGACAATATAAATAAAGGGTATAATTCTAAAGACAGTACAGGAGCAGAAGGACCTGGGTATTTATGTGCATAAATCATTGAAGATGGCAGAATGGGTTTAGAGAGCGGTTAATAAAGCATACAGTATACTAGGCTTTATTAACAGGGACATAGAGTAAAAAAGCAAGGAAGCTCAGCTGTAGCATTGTGTCTAATTCTGGACAACTTCAGGAGAAATGTGAAGGCATCAGAGAGGGTGCAGAAAATATTCAGGAAAATGGATCCATGGATGAAGAACTTCAGTTATGTAGATAGATTGGAGAGATTGTGCCTGTTTTGCTTAGGGAAGGGAAGGCTGAGAGGAGATTTGATAAGGGCATACAAAATCATGAGGGGCCTGGACAGAGTAGATAGGGAAAAACTGTTCCCATTGGTGGAAGGATCAAGAAACTTCATTAGCCAGAGAGTGGTGAATCTATGGAATTCATTGCCACAGAAGGCTGTGGAGGCCAGGTCATTGAGTGTATTTAAGACCGAGATAGATAGGTTCTTGATTGGTAAGGGGATCAAAGGTTACGAGGAGAAGGCGGGAGAATGGGGTTGAGAAACTTATCAGCCATGACTGAATGACAGAGCAGACTCGATGGGCCAAATGGCCTAATTTCTGCTCCTATGTCTTATGGCCTTAAGAGGACATAGATTTAAGGTAATTGGCCAAAGAAGCAATGGAGACATGAGGGAAAACGGTTTCACACAGCAGGTGGTTGGAATCTGGAATGCACTGTCTGAGACAGTGGTGGAGGTAGTTTCAATCGAGGTATTTAAGAGGGAATTGGATTATTTTCTGAGAAGGATGTATGTGCAGGGTTACAGTGAGAAAGCTGGGAGAGGCATTGGGTAAATTGCTATTTCAGAGTGCCGGAAAAGACATACCATACCAGAAAACTTTGACGTTAATTTTACATTCCATTGGGCTCAAAATGACCAGTACATTGTTTGACATTAAAGGGTATAATTTGGAATGAGCTTTGATCACAGAAACAGTGATCATTTGTCATCAAAAATGCTCGGTTAGCCATCATTTAGCATCATTTTGATCGCTCCTGCTTCAGGAGTCATCAAAGTGCTGAAAAGCACTCGAAAACCATCGCAGATTGTTAAATTTGTGGAAACCATCATTAGCTGTTAGTAGCAATCATTAGCATTCAGAGGCGATCATTAGTGACCAAAAAGCATTCGAGAAGTGATCACTGGACAGAAATGATCATTAGGCATCAAAAGCAATCATTAGGCATCAACAGGCGATCATCAGGCTTCAAATGCAATAAAGAGAATATCAGTGCCATTTCCTACATATTATGATGGGAAAAGTAAACAACAAATCTTACCGCTTATTTTCAAAATTTTTCCCAAGGTCTTCACTCGTCCCTTCCATTTCACCTGGCACGTTGCCCCTTCCTCCTGTTCATTCTCATTGGCCACAGCAGACAATGGCTCAATGCTGGTCAGCTGTTCCACAACCAGGACACCAAACACAACTTTTAGCTCAATGTGGCTGACTCTGCTGGGGCTGTTGAATGTTTGGCAGTAGCAATAAGGTCACTGATATCAGATGAGAAGACATCATGAATGATCAAATGATAAGAACAATGGCCAAGTGTGCTAAAAACTTGATAAGGACGAAAAAGTCTGAAAGTTAGTGGTAGAAGACAAAAAGGTCTGGAAATTCTTTGTGGTGAGGGTTTATGTAATTATAACACTTTTTACGAGTGAAATGTAGATGCATCTGGGCCATTCCAAATGGGTGGAATAATTAGGCTTCAAGTGGGTGGAAACATTAGTTTATTCCTTTGTTTGCTCTAAGTTAAATGAAAGGAAATCTGCATCTAGGCTAAGCCTGGAATGATACAGAGGAAGGTCAATTTTAAATAAAATAATGCCGGAATAGAACACTTGCAGCAGTTGAAAAGACTCCCATGTTGAGATAAAAGCATAAAGGCAAGGAGAATCTCATAACAATAACCTCGATCCTGTGCTCCCCCACCTTCTCCTGATGGTAGCCACGCTCCCCCCTACCCCCCAATCTCACCCTGCTCTCCCATACTCCTCCCCTCTGCTCCTGTCCTCGATGGAGGCCCCGCTCCCCCCTTCACCCCCCACCCCCCCTCCGATCTTGATAACGTTTCTGCACTCCCACCCTCCCCCTAGCTCCCGATCTCAGTGGTGGCCCTGCGTTCCCACAGAGTCAGACTCCCCTACACCCCACCATAAATTCGCCCAAACCCAACATTCTGCCTGTTTACCCCACATCCCACTTGTTCTGCATCTCCCATGCTGAGCACTCGTGCTGTGAGCGCTGCACGCCAAACTCCATCACTTCCCATTCCCGCCCACCCCCCCTGAATGCTTCACCGACAAGAGAGAACCGCTGCTGGAAGTGGGGGTGCTGGCGGTGGTGGTGGGCGGGAGATAGAAAACCGATGTGGGGTGGTGAGAAAACTGTTGTGGTGGGGAGAGGGTAAGGGGGGGGTGATGC
Organism: Cetorhinus maximus; assembly: GCF_964194155.1. NCBI lineage: Eukaryota > Metazoa > Chordata > Chondrichthyes > Lamniformes > Cetorhinidae > Cetorhinus > Cetorhinus maximus. Next base: position 17,533,187 of record NC_135896.1, read on the forward strand.
TGCATTCTGGGGGCGGGGTGGGAAGAGGGAGGTGCTGAAATCCAGTGGGGTGGAGGGGAGTTGCTCAAATCTGTGGTAGGGTGATGGGTGGTGGAATCAGGGAGTTGGGGCACCTTGTTGGCCAAGCTGTACAGACCAGGGGAATTTGCAAAACTCCTGGTGGGTACAAAGGTAAATCCTAATGAATAATAATGGAATAAAAAATAATGAAGTCCACGATTGAGATCATGAAATAATCTTGTTATTATCTTTGTGATATGGAATATTGCAAATGTATTAGTTCCCATAAATACCGAGTTTATTCTCAAGAGCCAATTAAGATCATTTTAAAACGTGCAAATCCTCATTGCAATTGTCACTTATGCAACTCTTGCAATTTTCTGCATAAAAAATATGCTTTAACAATGAGATAATTAACATGCCCCTCAAATGGAGTTTCATTAAGGGAACATAGCCGATCACAAGAAGCGACTGTATATAAAGGTTAGGGGGTACAGGGGTGGGAAGGGTGGTTACTGGGGATGAAAGTCAGCTGATAATGGTAGCGTGTATGATGGATCATGAATACCTCGGTGCGCATGTTAAGGGGCCACCTGAAACTGTGTTTGGAAACTTTGCCCAAATTTGTTTAATGCAATGTTCCTCCAGATCCTCGTATCCCCCACTATAATAGTCACACTAGTGATTTGCGCACACAGCGTACATATACTGATTTGCGCATGCAGCGTACATATACTGCATCAGCTGGGACTTAGAAAAATAAAAAATATGATGCCATTAGCCAATTTAGCTGTGATTGCTAGAACAGTTTTTCCTCACTAACAAGCTCTTTGATCGCTTTTGATGTCAGCTGAATGCCTTCAGAGCACTTCAATGATGCGAGATGTTCACAAATAATATTGTTTGAGCTTTGTATGATTTCATTTCATATCAGTTGATCACCAGTTATGTTATTTGATCACTATTTGATGTCAAATGATGGCTAAATGATCACTTTTGAACGCAGGTGATTACAAATGAGTGAAAATGATCTCAGAACAACGTCAACACAATTTTCTGGCAGGGCAATGGGTGAAATGGCCTCATTCTGTGCTGAAACCATTCTGTCATTCAAACATATTTGTTGTATAATCACAAGATGACGTGGACTAGTTAGAATCCTGTCCAGTGGTTTATGACCTTTTGCTGTAATCTTACTAGTCAAAGTACATCCGGCTCAATTAGTTACAAATTTCCTAACCCCTAATGCTGTAGCTGATTTCTACAAAAGCGAATCATGAACTTGCAATTCCACAGAACTACAACATTCCACCGATTGGGGTTTGGTGTCTTGGTCCAAGAGCTTCAATGGGGTCAAGGAAACACTGAGTTCAAATCTTTAGGATGAGAAGTAATAGTAGCTCATGTGGAAGGAAACCTGCTATTCTTTTTTCTCATTTCCTAATGAAATTTAATGACAGAACACAACCAAGAGCAAGGATTGCCACTGATTGTAAATAGTACACGGTGAATCTGAGTGATATGCAATATAGCTAAACAGGCATTGATTTAAGCGATCAAATTAGAGAGCTTGGGGTAGATTTTAACTATAGGTAGAGTTCAGTGGGTCATGTCATCTACCTGAATTTCCTGGGGAAGGATCCCAAGCCATTTTGAGAGACTTATATTTATATTTTTCTATCCACTTCACTTTTGATTATGGATCCTGTTCCCACCAGTGTTTCTGACAGGCTATTCCATGTCCTAACAAGCGTCTGCATCAAAAGGATCATTCCCATGGGGACAATTTTCCTACCTCAATTGCCTGGGCTCCGTGGACACTGGGCAGATAGGTGTGCATGTGCATAAAGGAAAATTGGGCCAGTTCCTTTACTGACTTGAAGCTGACCTTTTGGTATTGACTACCTCAGACTCTGGAAATGTATAATATCCATGCTCTCCAGTGCCTCCATAGAAAAGCACTCTGAATAATCAAGGGGATAAAAAAAATTAAAACAGAAAATGTTGACAACATGCGGCAGATCAAACAGTATTTGAATAATTGATTAACATTTTGGGGTGTGACTTTCTTTCACTGGTGAGAAGTAAGGTGATGGATCTTCCATCTGCAAAGATGTTTCCCATATTCTGCTCCCTTTCTAAAAATCCCCTTCCTAATTCCTTTTCCTACTCGATGAAAGATGAAACAGTGCAGAACTGTCATAATGATCTGCTGTAACATCAGGTTTATCAGTTCGTTGCCGATGCTGTGTCTACAGGATTTGGAGATCATTGTTTTTGGAATGTGTTTACCGCGCTGACCTTCTCAACTACAGATAACCAGCTGAGTACAAATGAAGGGCGTGGAGCAATTTTGCTTTGAAATAATATCAAATGTCAAACTGGATTAATTCTGTAACCCCCTCAGGCTATATCCCAGTGAGATCAGCAAGCAATAGGTGTCACTGTTAGCTGAGTCACCAAATTAGACATAAGTATTTGCATTAACAAAACAATTGAAATATATAGCATCTTGTCAGACTTGAGCAGGCAGAATTAGCAGTTTGTTAGTGATTTAGCAGCATAATGCATTCAGTGTGCTCCTTGATTCAGTTGTACAGGGAGGCCAATCTTCCCCCTCCATTGTTCCCCTTTGTAACACTATGAGTAATTCCCACCTTCCCCATTTATGTGATAATCTGATGGAACAGATTACCCGACCATTTTATATTAACTCATTGAAATCAACAGTAAAATAAACATTTTGAGTCTTCCAGTTCTTCTCAGGTACAGGACCAGACTTTCGCTCCTGGGTCAGTACACAAACAACTTCTTGTAGTTCTTATTTTCACAATGTGGTTGGGGGGTTGGCGGGGGTGGGGCAGGTTGCGGCCTGGATTAGAAGCTGCCCGCCCCTAGAGTGAGTACGGAGTCTGCTGGGTGTCAAGGCGGGCTGGGTGGAGGACTGTCTCTCTGCTCTGACACTCTGTTCAATTAAATAAGAAAAATGATTAAAACAAAACATAGCCCTCCTGCCCTCACCCCCCCACCCACACACTCCCTATGCCATCTCATGCCCCCTACCCAACCCCCATGGCCCATATACCTCCTATTCCACCTTATGCTGCCACCCAAACATCATGGCCCCTCGTACCACCATGCTAACACACGCCCCCTTTACCCACCCTCATGGCCCTTCCTACCCTCTATGCTCCCATACCCCCATGGCACTTTATAGACTCTATGCCAACTCAGTGTCAAATCATGCCAACCCATGCCCCCCACTCACCACCATTTGCCCTTACCCCTTCCATGCCAACTTACCTAGTGTCCTTGTACAGGTCTTTAACAGCTTTGATCGCTTTGACAGCTCTTTGACAGCTTTAATAGCTTTGACAGGTTTTTGACAGCTTTGATAGTTCATTGAAAGCTTGGACAGTTCCAATAATTTTACACATAATCATGGGTGGAATATTTAGCTTGGTGGGCGGGCGCACGCCCGGCCTGCTCAAGCATTAAATAAATCGCATTGGCGTCGGCTGAGTGTGCTGACGTCAACGCGCACTCTCGCGATATTTTGCTAGGCGCGCGCGCAATGGAGAAGGAGGCATGCCCACAATTAATTAATTGGCCAGCTAAGGCCATCGAGATACCAATTGGTTCTGACTTTACATAGCCCGTGCAATTTTTAGGCTGTTGCACAGGCAACATGGGCAGGTGGGCAGGCCACAATTTGCAAAACCTCATCCACGGGCGAGATGAGAGGGGTCAGTGGCCTTGTCAAAGTGATTAGTGCAGGATATCTCTTGCTGCTGGTTGCTTCTGTGAACAGGACAGCTTCATTTTGCTTCAGAGCTGCATTCAGATATTTCAGAGGCTTCAGTTCCGGATACAGCTGTTGTTTTCCAGGCTCCCAGAGGATTCATACCGTGTGGGGCCTTCCAGGTATCAGACAGCCTTCCCTTACCCTGGTGAAGGGGTTTGTGGTCTCTGCTGGAGGTACCTCCTCTGAGGAGAAAGAGAGAGCTATAAGGGAGAGGAGGCCAGGTGTCCCTATTCAGCTTCCAGGGGAGCGACCTGTGGGAGGAGAGGCGCAGGCATGGGGAGGGGAGGGTGGCAGGGCCAACAGGAAGTCCAAGGCGGAAGGGACCGTTGAAGATGCCACTATCCTGATGCCAGGGTTTACAGGCAGCGATATAGCTACCTCAATATGTCTGAGGTGCAATGCCGACAGAGGTTCTGTCGCTCAAGGAAAACAGTGAACTCCATCCGTCAGAGGATCGGCCCTGAGATCAGCTTCGACTGTGTGGGTGGACACCCCATGCCAGTGGCTCTGAAGGTCACAGTGGCCCTCAACTTCTATTCCTCCAGTTCTTTCCAGGGGTCAGTGGAGGATCTGTGTGGAGTCTCCCAATTAGCTGTCCACAGTTGCGTCAAACTGGTGACAGATGCTCTGTTCGAGCATGCATTGACTTTCATTCATTACCGTATGGACAAAGCCAGCCAGGTTGAGTGAGCCAGAGGCTTCGCAGCAATTGCTGGGTTCCCCTGCATCCAGGGTGCTATAGACTGTACACATGTGGCCATCTAGGCACCAGCGGGTGAGCCCAGTGCCTTCGTCAACAGGAAGGGCTTCCACTCCATGAACGTGCAGATAGTGTGTGATCGTAGGATTCAGATTCTGCAAGTCTGTGCAAGGTACCCAGGCAGCTCCCATGGTGCTTACATCCTGAGACACTCCCAGGTGCTGAGGTTTTTCCATGCTCCAGCCCGACAGGATGGATGGCTGCTGGGTGACAAGGTCTATCCCCTGAAAAGGTGGCTCAAGACGCCTCTCCACCATCCAAGAACAGATGCCGAGCAGCTGCACAACAGGAGCCATCAAGGGCAGTGGTGGAGAGAACCATCGGTCTTCTCAAGATGTGCTTCCGATGCCTGGACAGTTCAGGGGGTGCACTCCAGTACCCCCCAGATCGTGTGTCATTGATAATGGTTGCGTGCTGTGCTCTCCACAATCTGGCGCTGAAAAGGGGGGACGCAGTGGAGGAAGAAGATCTTGACGTAGCTGCATAGGGAACAGGTGATGAGTCCAGTAGTGAGTCCGAAGACGAGCATGGTGAGGGGAACGTTGAGGGGATAGACGCTGACCTGGGTAACCTACAGGGAGGCAGGGACACCCAGGACGCTCTGATCCTATGTTCCTTCAGTTAGCCTACCGAATAAGAAACACCACCACATGCCAGGGCTGCAGGCCCCATACTCTATCCCTGACAGGACCAGTGCCTTGGTCAACAACATAAAATATGTGCCTTTGCAATGAAGTTTCAGGAGACACACGTCCATCATAATGTCATGGCATACCCTGCAACTACAGAACAAATGAAGCGTACAGAGGCCAGTTACACAAATAAGATATCATTTATTTATGAATGTTATAAGTCGCAGAAATTAACATAAGCCAGTGTTTCCCATCACACCATTAAGAAAAAAAGAAAAATGGGGGAACCAATTATTGCCCTTGATAAGCCCGTGTTGTGCTTAAGGTGCTTTAGGTTTTCGTTTACTGGTGCTACATCGAGGTGCTCCCCCCTCTCTGGCACCGGCATTGGAGACAGCCTGCTGACTCTGCTGTCTTGTTGGCCTTGATGACCTTGGAGGGCACCTTCTGGCCAGTGGATCCTGTGCTGGCCCTGCCTAGAGGGAAAGGCATCTCCTCAGTCGCCGCAGCCTCATCAGATGCCACGGTCACTGGCAGAGGGTCGGAGGAGCTGCTGCCATCATCTAGAGCGCCCTGAGAGGAGCCCGCAGGGACAACAGGCAGCTCGTGCACCAACACGAGGTTGTTTTGGACTTCCTTGCTCACCATTGATGGATGGACACCCAGCTGGGATACTGGGTGCCCAATCCACCTCCCACACTGACACTGACCAGTTGAGGTAATTGTCGGTGTGAGGGCTTGCAGGTCCGAGTACATCCCCAGGAACCCCTGATTGAGTCCCTGGAGGAGCCTCTCCATAAGACTCACCACTCTCTCCATGGAGGAGGCATTGGGCTCAGCCATGAGGGTCAACGCAGTGCTTATGCTCCACAATGGACACCATGGCACGCATACCCTCATGTATCTCTGCCAGATCCTCACGCACACCCTGCTGGACTTCCAGCAGCTGCTGCCTCAGGAACGACTGCGGAGGCTCATATCAGCCACCGACTGAGCATGTTCCTGGTCCCCAGCAGTCCTCTGACTGCTGACACCTTGGGCACTCTCTGCCTCTGCCTGCACCTCAAGTGAGTGTGAAATGCCCTCACCAATGTGCACCAATAGACTAGACAGCGATGTTATGTCCACCGAGGTGCTGGTATCTGCGCTGACAGAGAGGGCATGGCGTTGGTGCGTGGTGAGCATGGTGGTCCTCATGGGTCAGGGGTGGGCCTTCAGGCTCTTCATAACGAACTGCTGGTGAGCCTAAAAGGGAGAAGAAGGACATGTCATTAGTTTAAGTAATGAAACTGTCACTGTGCATGCCTGACACCCTGATGAGACAGAGATTTGCATCATGGTGCCCTCGTCTTTCAACTATCAATGGGGATTCCAGATTCGAGCCTCACATCAATATAGAGACTGCACTGGAATGGTAGCAATAACCGACATTCTCACCTCAGTGCACTGCACTCTTACCTTCCTCTGGCACCTCAACCTCATCACGGCCGCTTGACTGAGGTGCATGGTGCCTCTCCAGGTCCAGTGTCTCCTGCTCATATCGCGAGAGGATGAAGAGGTGTGGGGGGCACCCGCCATCCCGCCAGTCCGTGACCTCTCAGCATTGTTATCGGATGTTTTCTCCTGAAAGGACAGAGGAGCATTGATTAGTCCACTCTTTACCTGCAGCGCCATTGCAGCCTGGCCAACCCTACCTGAGGAACACCTCGCAGGGCTCAGTCCATTCGTGACCCTGGAGCCATAGGGCACTCAGTCCCAGCAGCCAGGGCTCACCCCCTTGTCCAGCTCCTGCCTCACTGACATTTGGCACTTACATTCTAACGCCTCTGAGGTCCACAGAGAGATGGGCAACTCTTAACTGTTCTGCAAAGTGACCCACAGCAACACGGTACCCACCCTTTCGGATTGCAGCAGATCATTGAAGCGCTTCCAGCACTTGACCCATGTGCACCTCACCACGTTGTGGCTGCGGACCCTGGATGCCACCTCTTCCCAGGCCTTTATGGTGAGGTGGGGGAGCCTCCTCCTCCCCTCCCTAGGGACAAGGATTTCTCTTCTCGCTGCCACCCCCTCCAGGGGGGCTATGAGGAACTCTTCTGAAAACTACAGCTCCGACTGCCCCATCAGCCTTCCTTCCCACCGGCTGTGTCCACCCGCTATGGTCGCCATTCGCTACACTTCAGTGTCTTTCAGTGGCAGCCTTCCAGGGGCTGCTAAAGCTGCATTTGAATCAACCACCGGGTCGCCATTAGACCCGGCGGACATCATGCCCTCATCCCCACCTGCCCCTTTGCGCACATTCCAGGCTGCGTATCACGCTGGGCAGGCCTTAATTGGCCTGCCCGCATAAAATTGCAGAGCGCTGCCAATCGCGGGCGGAGTTCGGGACCCAACCGCACCCGTACGCCCCCGCCAATCCCACACGCCAAGGGTAAAATTATGCCCCATTTTAGCATTCCGAAAGGATGCCTTACCTCTCCAAAACGGTGCCTTACCCCTCTCAAAGGTGCCCCAGGACCAGGTTCAAAGGGGTACCTTATCTCTCCAAAGGGGTACCCCTGGCTATCCAAACAAATTCATTAAGTTCAGACCAGCACTTACCAGGCCTAATCTGCACACTCCAGGTTTCACACTCCTGGCCTACCAAAACTCCACTTCAGTAGAGGCAGCTGGTGATGTGAATGGTCAGCTGCCTCGGTTAGCTCTGCATTCGCGAGCCCCAGCGCAACTCTAGTCCTGCCCCTGAAAAAATAGGAAATGCTGTGTTGGGGAAGGGATTTAGGATTTCTGGACTTGCCTGCCATCATCACCATGACTTTCAGGCTCTCTGTCTTGGCGAAAATCTTGGCCACAGTTTCTTCGTGTCTCTTGCTACTCAAACTGAGAACTCCCATTTCCCTTTCATAGCTCAACTGTTAGTCATCTTTCGTTTATTCATACTTTTGACTTCTAACCTGAAAAAGTCTTACATTTTCATTGCTAGACACCTCTACAAGTAGCCTGATGACCCTTTTAGTGCCGAATACTTCTTTTCCTCACATTCATGTGGAACTCATTAAAGCACAACTAATCCAGGACTTGAACATAGCTTCCCTGTGAGGCAAAGTTCATCTAACCCCTCTCTTATTCTTCTCTCAGCATTTTAATTCTTCTTTTCTTTCTCTCCTTTATCACCAGTGGTATGGTCAAAGTTCCTCTGAACTTTCCTGTCTCATTTCTCCTAAGCTCCAAATGTGCTCTTCCACATCCCTAATGCCCCAATAAACTGAAATAAAAGGCTCATTGCATTAACTCTAACTTACTCAATAACTGTGGAACCCTTTCCTCCCAAGTGAATTGGTTCTTACTCTGGGCAGACAAGTCACCGTGGCATCTTTTTTTTATGCTTCTTTACCTTTCTTGCATATTCTAGAACCTTCTATACCAAAAATAGGATCCATGAGGAGGAAGAGGCCTTGGATCAGGACAATCACTCTAGTGGATGTACCATCAGAAGCGCTACTCCTATTCGGCAGGTGAGAAAACATGACCAATGAAAACATTGGGCAGAATCTTCTGTTCATGAAGCGTGTTGGCATCGGGCGTGCGTTCCGACGTCACTGCGCATTATTCCGATCATCCGTTTGGCGGGGGCGCACCGGAGTTGGCTGCGCACCCACCGAACTGTCAAAGGCCTAGTAAGGCCATTGATCAACCAATTAAACAAGTTGACAGGGCTGCCCATCCAACCTTAATGTTGGCGGGCAGGCGAAGAGCCCAAGCGGCCTTCGCGTTTTGCATGAAACCTCATTCACATCCTCATCCATTAAATAAAATTTTTTATGGAAATTCATAAACATGTCCCAGCTCATGTGACACTGTCACATGAGCTGGGACATGTCTGAATAATTTTATCTTTTCTTTTTTACCTAACTTTACAACTGCACTTAATCTCCCTGAGGCACATAGTTGCCTCAGGGAGATTTCTGTGCACTTTTGCGCACATGCGTGAAAGAGTGCAGGCCCCGAATTTCCTTCCTCCCCCCGCCCGCACAAGTAGCACTGAGCGCTACCGGACGCGCGCCATGCTGGGCGGGCCTTAATTGGCCTGCCTACGTAAAATGGCGGTGCGCAGCTGATCGCGGGCGGTAATCGGCTCCACGCCCGCCCGCCCGCGCCCGCTCCCGACCGGCCCGCCCAACGGGGAGAAAATTTTCCCCATATATATTGGTTCCAGGGGGTGAAGGTCTTCAGTTATCTGGAGAGATTGGAGAAGCTGGGGTTGTTGGCTTTAGAGAAGATGAGATGAGAGGAAATTTGACACAGATGTTCAAAATCGCGAGGGGTTTTACACATACAGAGAAACCGTTCCCATTGACAGAAGGGCTGAACCACAGAACACTGATTGAAGGTGATTGATGAATGATGACATGAGGAAAAACTATTTTACACAGCGGGAGGTTAGGATCTGGAATGCACTGCCCGAGAAGAGGCAGATACAATCATGGTTTTCAAGGCGAGATTGAATACAAAGACAAAGAAAAAATACAGGCCTTTGGAAAAGGGTGGGAGAGTGAGGTCAGGTGAGCAGAGAGCCGATATAGACACACAAGGGGCTGAATAGCCTCTTGCCCTGCTGTAAACATTCTTTGATTCTATTGAAATGTTAAAGTTGGCTGCTGTAGAGAAGGAAGAAAGCCTTGCTTACTACAATGGTATTTTTGGATAGCAGGCCTTTGTGCCACAGGGTTCTGAAAACCAGATGAGGAATTAGGACAAATCATTCCATACTTTAAGCTCCAGTCAAATGTTTTCTATTTTTTTATTTGGCAAATTGGAATTGACACTAAGCAGAAGCCACTGTGCAAGGTTAGAAATTCCATTTCATTCATCATCGCCTATAAACACTGGCACCTTTTTTATGTCTGTGCTTTGTTCTCATATGAGAGCATTTAGTGATATGCTTCTGTCAAGTGCAAGTGTAAGGTTAGAAAAAAAATTATAGTAAAACCACTTATATGTAAACCCAATAAATGTAAAATGTGCGATGGAGAATGCAGACTGAGCCTATAAATAGTTTTACAAGCAAAAGTAAAATAAGAATGACTGTGATATGGATCCATATAACTTTGAAACCACTTGTGATGGGAACATGTTAGAAAAACGGTGAATCTGTTCAGTCAAAATAAAATAAAAATAGAAAATGCTGGAAATACTCAGGTCTGGCAGCATCTGTGGAGAGAGAAACAGAGTTAACGTTTCAGGTCAACAATCTTTCATCAGAACTGAAAAAAGTTAGAGATGTAACAGGTTTTAAGCAAGTACAGAGACAGGGAAAGCAGGAGAGGGGAAGAAATAACAAAAGGGAAGGTCTGTAATAGGGTCGAAGGCAGGAGGGATTAAATCAAAACGGGTGACAGTGTAAAGGGAAAGGCATTGATAATGGGTAAAGAAATAAAAGATGGTTCTAGAGGAGGTGTAAATGGGAAATGGCAAAACCATTGCTAATAGCTCCTGGACAAAAATAAAATTGGGGCAGAGGTTGTGCTTTGAAATTGTTGAACTCACTTTTGAGCCTGGAATACTGTATGGTACCTAACCAAAAGATGAGGTGCTGTTCCTGAAACTTACACTAAACTTCACTGGAACAGTATTGGGGGCCAAGAAGAGAAAGAGCAATCAGAGTGGGAGTGGAGTAGAGAATTAAATTCCAGTCAAGCAACTAGAAGCTCAGGGTCACACTTATAGACTGAACACCAGTGTTCCAAAAACGGTCAACCAATCTGCGTATACCAAATTGCAAGAAGTACGAGTAAACCATTGTTGCACTTAGAAGGGGCATTTGGGGCCTTGGGCTGTGAGGAGAGAGGACATGTAAGGGCAGGTGTTGCTCTTGCATGGAAAGGTGCCATGGAAGGGGAGGGGTGTTGGCATGATTGAGGATGTCACGGAGGGAATGGTCCCCTCAGAATGCTGAAAGGGGAGGGGAGTCGAAAATTAATTCGGTGGTGGGATAATGCTCAAGGTGGTGGAAATTGCAGAGGTTGATCCTTTGAATGTAGAGGCGGGTGGAGTGTGAACGTGAAGACGTGGGGACCCGATCGTGGTTCTGGGAGGGAAGAGAATGGGCGAGAACAGAAGTATGGGAAATGGAGCGGACACATTCCAGAGCCTTGTCAACCATAGAGGAAGGGGAATCCTCGGTTGAGGAAAAAGCAAAAACATATCAGAAGTGTTGGTATGAAAGGTGACATTGCCAATGAATGCAATAGAGATGAAAAAAATGGGAGAATGGAATAATGGGGAGGGAGGAAATGTGGTCATGGTAGCTGTGGGAGTCAATTGGTTTTTAGTCAATATTGGCTGATAGCCTATCTCCAGAAATGGAGGTAGAAGTCGAGGAAGTGAAGGGAAGATGGAAAATGGACCATGAGAAGGTGGGGGAAAGGTGGAAATATAAAGCAGAGTTGATGAAATTTTCCAGTTCGGGTCAAGTGCACCGATTGCACTGATGCAGTTTTCAACGTATTGAAGAAAAAGGTGAGGAAGAGGACCTCAGTAGAAATGGAACAACGAATATTCTACATATCCCACAAACAGACAGGCATAGCTAGGACCCACGTGGGTTGCCATACCATTTCCTTTTATTTGTAGGAGGTGGGTGGTGTCAAAAGAAAGGTTGTTCAATGTGAGAATAAGTTCAGCCAGGCGGAGAAGGGTGGTGGTAGATGGAGGAGTGGTTGGGCCTCTGATCAAGGAAGAAGCAGGGGGTTCTAAGGCTGTCCCGTTGGGGGATAGAGGTGTGGAGAGATTGGATGTTCACAGTGAAAAGGAAATGGTTATGGTCTGCAAACTGGAAACTGTTGAAGTGGTGAAAGGGGCGTGGATATAGGTGGGAAGAGACTGGACAAGGGGAGAAAAAAAAAGTCAAAATAGGAAGAAATCAGTTCTATGGAACTGCAACAGGCCAAAATGATGGGTTGACCAACCTTTATGGACCTTGAAAAGGAGCAAGAGTTGGCTGTTCAGGGTTAGAGGACTACAAAGTTGGAGGTCATGGAGGATAGATCTCCAGAGGGCAGCCTTGGAAATAATGGATAGATGTTCAGTGGTAGGGTCATGGTCCAGAGGAATGTTGGCAAAGTGTCAGAGAGTTGGGAGTTAGTATCTGCTCAGTAGAGGTGAGTTTGGCAAATGACAACAGAGTCGTTCTTATCAGCAGGTTTGATGACAATGTTAGGGTTGGAAATGAATAAAGTTCTGCAAATTCAGAGGGAGGCACAGTAGATTAAATGTGGGGAGCAGAGAAATTGAGCTGTGTGTTTTAAGCTGGGAATTTCCAATCTAGAGAGAGTTAGAGGTCAGGAGGAGGGATCCGGGGGATCAACCCTCCCCACTCCGCCAGTAGAGGTGTGCACCCCCCTGCTCCTGGTGTCTGCTTAGTACGACTCCCCAACCGACTGGATGCTAAGTGTGTCAATCAGTCTGGCTTCTGGATGGGGAGCCTGACAATGATATCACTGTGGTCAGTAAGCCAAAATTTCTGTTGATTTTTTTTGTTATTTTATCAAATGCTTTGTATTGGCCAATATTTGTCCCTCAACAAACATTAAAAAAAAATTGCATTTTGCTTTTATATAAAAAAATTTGGTGGGTATCACATTGCTATTTGTTTGAGATTACAATACTGCAAAATGGATGCCACATTTCCCACATCATAACAGTGACTACATTTCAAAAGTAGTTTGTTGACTGCAAAACACTTTGGGACATCTTCAGGTTATGAAAGGTGCTATATGAATGCAAGTTTTTTTTTTGCTTTGTGGTCTTTGACTGTCTCACAGTTTCTGTGGCTACTGTCAAGGCAATAAGGGTCAGTCCAATGGGATCACTTCATTCTGGGGACCCATTTATTCAATTTCTATCCAAGTTCCTTGGTGTAATTGAAATTGTTGCACCTCCTCTGCACATTGTGCAGTTGGTGCTGCCAAATTTCCTCTGAGCAGGGTCAGTGAAGGTAAGTGCTCCTCTTTACAATGCATTACATTTTCAATTGAGGAGGATGTAGATGGTCAAATGCATCTAATCCTTTTGCACTGTAATTTTGCACTGTTTGCATTTGTGACAGCCTGAATCCAAGTACAAATTTGTTTAAACATTCACTTGCTAAATAACTTTCTTCTCCATCCTCACCGATTGCATAAAGCAGTGCTCCCTCATAGAAAGGTAAACAGACTATTTCCAGTGTAAAATAAATCCTTTAGCTCGCAATGGGTTAATGTCTCAACACTTGCAAGTACAAGCCTGACCCAACCAAAAAAAAAACCTGATTGGAGGAAAGAGATGAGGGATAATGAAACATAAAGATGTATAAAGGAGACAACCTGCCTGCTAAAAGCTGACCAAGCAATCTGACGGATAGAGTCGTCTTAATTGCTAATAATTCTACCTTCCTTCATTCTAGCTTGTACCTTTGCCCTCTGATTCAATTACCAGTTACTGATAGGTACAAGAAAGACATGCAGTTTGCAACAATCTGACTATTGTTTAGTCTCGAGTTGTCACGTGACTGAACATGTCTATGCAACCATTTTACTGGCCAAATTCTTCTGATAAATTGACTTTGTCTGTTTATTCTTGGTATTGTTCAGCAAAATGACCTTGGAAAGAATAGTGCGTGCAACCTTGCTAGCTATAGCTTCTCAACTTTACAAAAGGTTTCAATATTTAAAGCCTCGTGCTGCTGTTTCCAACCAACATGGTACCTTTCTTTCTATCAGTAATGGGGAGCAATGGGAAATTGACCTGCCGGTGAGAACTGGGACGATCCCCGTGTCAGGAGAGCTAGGCCTGGTACTAGGCCTCAAGCCTACTGCACATGAGCTTGCAGCTCACCGGCGATGAAGTTTCAATTACAGGCCGCTGCATTCCAGGAAAGGAGAAGAAGATCGGGGGGGGAGATGGAGCCAATGGAGAGCTGGGGTGAGGGAGTGGAAGGGAGTGAAATGAGTCGGGTCACCAATCCGCCAGGGCAGCGCTGGAGGTAAAGATTAATCTCCTGTGAGTAACAGGAGACAAATCATCTTGTATTGGTGCTTTCAATCACTGAACACATTTGTTTAGTTGTAAAAGTAAAAGAAAAAAGGCTGTGACACTGTCACATCTCCCTGTCACAGTAGGCAAAATTATAATCAAATTTCACCAATGCAGCTGGCTTTAATTCACATTCAGGGGAATAGAAGGACACAATGAAACAGACTAGGACATAACACATTGCAACTTACAATGAAACCTAGCAAAAAGAAAACTATCAAAATAGGCAGTCAAGCAACAGCTACCAATAGTAAGAAGCAGAAAGGAAGCCATTCAAATCACTCCAATTACATTTTTGATCATGTATTTGATCACCAACTTGTTTTGCAGGGAATATATTTATAGGGAAGGTGTGGGAAAGGCTGGAGACATGACCTGTTGCTGGGGAGCTGGGATGGGGAGGAGCCACATGTGCTCCTCCTGGCCCACAAGTAGCATTGAAGCCACCACTTCAGTGGTAGAGTCAGATGCTCCTGCCTCCCTTTCACTGCTGGGTTTCTCAGCCCTTGGGGGAACCCAGACAGCAGGATCAATGTTAAATCGGGCTCCCAATTGCACAATGGGAGTCGGATTTAAAAATGTTAATTCGGTGTCACCCCTCCACACCAGGTCACTCAGATGGTGGGCAAGTGCATGGGGACACGTTCCCCATATTTAATTATTTAACCCAGCCTGACACCTGATCCCCTCCCACCATTTTACTTGCACTTGGCACGTTCAAGGCTATGGGCCAAGTGCTGGTAAATGGGATTAGGTAGGTAGGCCAGGTGTTTCTCACGTGTCGGTGCAGACTCGATGGGCCGAAGGGCCTCTTCTGCACTGTGTGATTCTGTAATTCTGCGATTTTTGTTTCTTCTTTCATGGGATGTGGGTGCCATTGGGAAGGCCATCACTTGTTGCCTATCCCTAATTGCCCTTGAAGTGAGTGGCTTGCTGGGCCATTTCAGAGGGCAGTCAAGAGATCAACCACATTACTGTGGATCTGGAGTCACATGTAGGCCAGACCAGGTAAGGGTGGCAGGTTTCCTTCCCAATAGGGGCCTTAGTGAGCCAGGTGGTTTTTTACAACAACCGATGATAGTTGCCATTTATATTCTAGATTCATTAATTGAATTTAAATTCCATTTAAATTTAAATGCCATGATGGGATTTGACCCTATGTTCCCCAGAGCATTAGCCTTGGCTTTTGGGTTACAAGTCCGGTGACATAAGCACCGTCTCCCACCTGCCATTAAGAAGTTAATATTAATGCCACAGAAACACAGGACAGAATTTAATACTCTCCCAGAGAAGGGCTGGGAGTTCAGGGGCCCATATAACAGGGCGGGAAAGCAAAGGGCAGAGACTCCCCCAATTAAGTCAGGGGTGGGAAGGTTTGGAGATGGCCTTCCTGCTGGAGGCCAATTTATGCCCTTAAGTGGCCTCTTAAAGCCCTGCTCCCGCTGTTGTTAATATTCATGGCCAGGGTCATGCCATATGGGCAAACAGCCAAGTAAACCTCAGTGGGCATCCTGGGACCTGATGATGGGAGGGTCTTGGGTAACCTGTGTCTAAAGTAGCCACCATTGGCACAAAGGAGGGACCCATGGGAGGGACATCCCTTGCCTTTCACAATGACCCTCCCTTCCCCTCGCTGGGGCCTTCCACGATTTCCCCAGTGATCCTGCCTGACTCACTTTGGTCCAGGGGTTCCAGTGATGATCCTTCACATAAGCCCCGCTGCTGTATTGGCAGTGGCCACCGCACCTGATGGAGCTGTCAGTGCAGGAGAGCTGCCAGCCTCTGATTGGCCAGCAGCTCTTGGAGGTGGAACTTTCCCCAGCACCAGAAAGCAGGATGGGACATTGTTCCAGCGGAGCAGGGAGCCCCAACAGCACGTACCTGGGACAGAACTTTCCCCCCGTCGGGGGGGAAGTTGATGGGCGGACGCACTTCCGATCAGCGCCCCCTGATCGGAGGTGCGGCACCATTTTAGGTGGGCGGGCCAATTAAGGCCCGCCCAGCGTGACGCCCGCAGGGAAGGGCTACGCGCTCCCTGTGCGGGTGGGGGAGGAATGCTTAAAATCGAGAGTGCGCTCTTTCGCGCAAGCGCACAAAAGAGCGCACTCATCTCCCTGAGGTTAAATCAGGGAGATCGCCTCTACTTTCAACAATATTAAAAATAGAAAAAAAAATTCCCTTACATGTCCCCTCATGTTAGGTTTACAAGAATGTTGCCAGGGTTAGAAAAGTGTAGCTACGAGGAGAGATTGGATAGGTTCGGGTTATTTTCCTTAGAACAAAAAAGGCTGAGAGGTGACTTGATTGAGGTGTACAAAATTATGAGGGGAATAGATAGAGTGGACAGGATAAAATTGTTTCCCTTGATGGAGAATTCTAGAACCAGGGGACATAGATTCAAGATAAGTGGCAGAAGGTGTAGGGGGGACATGAGGAAGAACTTTTTTACGCAGAGGGTATTGGGTGTCTGGAATTCGATGCCCAAGTTGGTGGTAGAGGCAGAAACTTTAAACTCTTTTAAAAAGTACCTGGATTTGCATCTAAAGTGCTGTAAGCTGCAGGGCTATGGGCCGGGTGCAGGAAGGTGGGATTAGAAAGGGCAAATGGGTGTCCTCGGGCTGGCATGGACAAGATGGGCCGAATGGCCTCCTTCTGTGTTGTAACTTTTCAATGGTTCTATGGTTCTATGTGACAATGTCACATGAGTTGGGACATGTTCATAATTTCCATGGTGACTTTACTAAAATTTTTAGAACCCTGCATGAAACCTCATCCCGCCGGTGGATGAGGTTTCATGTTTTTTCTAGTTGCTGCCGGGGCTCCTGGCCGACCCGCCAACCTTAAGGTTGGACGGACAGATCCTTTAATTGCTTAATTGATCCTGTCAATGGCCTCAATTGGCCATTGACAGATCGGCGGGCGTGCAGCTGATTTTGCTGCGCTCCCACCTTCCTGAAAATTTAAATCGGGCGCGGTGACGTCGGGAGTTCCCCCTGACGTCACCGCGTGGTATTTTATGCGTCGGCAAGCAGGCCCCGCCCCTGCTCGCCGACGGTAAAATCCTGCCCCTGGTTTTCTAATTGAGACATAATCCCAACATAATCCCAGCTCCTGGGAATGGCTGTGGCTGGGTTGCCACAGGCTCTCCAGTGTTGGAGGACTGACCCACCATTGAGACCGTTAAATTCTGCCTACAGAAGCAGTTCTCTCAGTCAATCAACTCTCCCTCCATTAAACTGAATATATAGCTAGCCATATTGGGTCTGAAATTATTTTTCCAGGCGCTAAAAGGAAAGAAAAAAAGATTTGCATTTATGTGGCGCTTTTTCATGCCCATCGGAGACCTCAAAGCACTTTACAGCCAATGAAATACTTTTGAAGTATAGGCATTTTTTAAATGTGGGGAATGTTGCCATGATTGTGCAACATTGTGTTAGGGACAGGTTGTACAACAGGGACAGAGTGGGAAACTAAGAGTCACCATGTCAAATTTCTGTTTGCTCCAGGGTTTCCGAAGGCCAAGTGCTGGAGACAATATCCCGGTGTATTTGAGGGTGGGTTTTTACTACCCTGGTATTGGAAAGACATAATTATAATTACTATTGTAAAGATCTGTCCAGCTGGCACACACACACAAACACAAACACACGCATACATAAACATGCACACACAAACAAACACACATACAAACAAACAAACAAACACACACAAATACACATGCAAACACACACAAACCAACATACACATACAAACAAACACACATATTCCACCAGTCTTAAAGTTTCACAGGCCTGACATATTGGTGAAAGTTTGAAATGATGTTCACCATTTTATCACTGCTTTGTAGTTTGTATTTTATGTTGATGGCCAAAAAAAGACCCATCATTGCAGCTCATTTCAAGCTAAAGGAAACAACTGAAAACTGAAATAAAAAAAAACAAGAGGTGTTGTCTGTGTCAGGCAGTTCAATGGTTCCAATTAAATGATGCTGCGCCCCTTAAAATGCTGCAGCCTCTTTATTGTCAGAACAAGTGGGCACCATTCACTTTCCACCTGTCTGTCACTTGAAAGTATCCCTCAATGGAGGGCTGCAGTTAGGGAGAGTTTGATCAGCTTTGTTACATCAGCGTTCAATTCCTTTAGGAGTTGAAGATATTTTGATCCGCTTTTGTCATCATGGAACCTGAGGCCTTCCAAGGATATTTCGAATAAGCACCTTCGCAGGTATCTGCAGCTCTGCTAAAGGTGGGGGGAGGGCAGGGGTCGGTGGGTGTGCGGCAAGGTGTGGGTCGGTGTATTTGGGGATTGACCGACTTATGGCCCACTCCATTGCGCTTGTATCAGCAGAGCTTCAGCCCCTCACTGTCTTGCTGTGTACAGTCCTCCCTCCTCCTCCCGAAACGACCAACAAAGTATTGCCAGATTTGTTTCAGGACTTGAGTGTATTTAGTCTTTCGCAAAGAAAAAAAGTGACATTATCCCTTTAAATTCAGCGCCAGGGAAGCACAGCTGCCAATTTCCCATTCAGAAATAAAACCTTGTTTCGAAAGTCGGAAACCTGGAATTAAAACAGAAAATAGTGAAAATATACAGCATCTATTTCCAAAACGACTTATCTGATGAAGGACTTACAGTGGAATTATTGACTCCTGTTTTGTCTCTCTGGGTGCTGATCAGCCTGTCCTGTACTCCCTGTCTTTTCTATTCCTAATTCAGGTTAAGAGTACTGACCTTGTTTACCTCTAATATTGAGGTCATTGTATTTTAGCGGCGGTAGCCATTTTGCTGCTTTATTGTTCCAGGCCAATTAAAATGGATGAAGCAAAAGACCAAGTTCAGCATTTACAGTGTCAGACAGGACTGCAAAACAAATCCATCCCTCCCCCTCCACACTCCCCCCACCACCCCCACCCCCCCCCCCCCCCCCCCCCACCCCCATGCCTGCTCTCCCACCCCCAGAACAACACAAAACAATTTTTATTTTGAAATAAAAAATCCCTTTTTCTCTGTAATGTTATCAATTCATAATATTGGGTTTTGGCTGGCAAGTGCAATCTCAGACCCTCAGAGTCATTACAAGGAAGATTAATTCCTAGCATGTTTGTAAATATAATTTGTTCCTCCCAGTCCGAAGGCCTGAGTTAAGCACTTTAGGTATCGGGCTGCTGAGCTAACATCTGTCAGAGACCAGGGAGCTCAACACAGGGAGTGAACCAAACCATTGGACTCCATGCATGGTGGTTAATTGCAGTCTTGGCAGGTAGCTAGGTTTACAAATCTTTTGTAGAAACTAATATCTCTGCTCCACACAATTTTCCTCTGAGCATACCTATTAACAGCTCAGAGGCCATCTGAGTTTCCTTTTCAAGTTTTGCCACTAGCTGTGCAGCCTGTTTAGCTTCTACAAGATGTTGCTAGAAACTTGCTGCTGGCAAAATAGTTCATGTGAAACAAGAAAATACTTAAAATTTTTCATATTGGTTAAAAATGGAACATTTTACCTGCTGACATGACTCATCCTGAAAGCAAAAGATGTTGTGGAATTAATAATTAGTATTTTATATCTTTCCAGGCACTACGCCTAGCCTAAAACAATCTTCAGCGTTTGCCTCCATAGTCCAGTTTTTATTCCCCATCTCCTGAACCCTCTGACCCAACCTGGGGCTACAATCTCGTAAGTGCCAGTGCGCCACAGGCACCCTCAGCACATTACCCGGGATGTGTTACTGAAGTAAAAGTCCCCATTAAATTTAACGTAACAAAGCTTCTGCCTCGTGGAGGGTTAAAAAGGAGCAAGTGCCAGATCTTTGTGGTGCACGCAGCCAGGAGAGCGACATGAAAGTTGGATCAAAGAGATCTGCTTTGAGAAGGTTTTGAAAGGTGGAATGATGGTGTAATCTTTGGGGAGAGCGCTGGGCTGAGGAAAGGGATGCTATGACCATCAGTGGCGGAATGGAGGAAGAGGGGAAATGAAAATGGAAAGGAAGGCAGAAAACACTTGCATTTAACAAACACTTTTCATGACCACAGGGTCATGGTAAAGGGCTTTACAGCCAATAAGGTACTTTTGTGTTCATTGTTGTAGTGTAGGTAAAGGAGACCATTGTAGTGTTCAATTGTGTTTCTGTGTTTGATTATGTGAGTCATTCTGTGTTCATTCTGCTTGATTAGTTAAGCCTGTGTGTGGACTCAGTATAAAGTAAACAAAGCTGAAGAAAGAGCTGGAAGCTAGAGCTGGAGCATGGAGCAGACATTTTAAAGCACTGCAAATGAAACCTTTTACTTACATAGAAAGTAGTGTCATCTCTGCATTGCTATGAGATAAATAAAATATACAACAGCCATGGTCAGAGGATTAATGTGGAAGGGGGTGTAGGACCAGAGAAAGTTGCAAAGGTTGAGAGGGGATTTGTAGACATGGGCAAAGATTTTAAATTCCATCTGTGGGTGAGACAGATTAGGAAGTAACAGAGAAATTAGAGTTTAGTGTGAGGCAGGATGCAGGCAATGGGCTTTTTGAATATTTTGGAGTTTCTCACAAATGATTGCATTGAGTGGAAGAGGATGAGGTGCTCAAATGAGGTAAAGATTCTGAGGATTTGTGGGAGAACCTAAGGTGACGACTTGACAAGGTGAGCCAGCATTCCTGCTGCAACAAGTCAGGCAGAGGATTTGTTTGGAATGTGTGGCCAGGTATAAGGTTTCAGTGAAAGGGAAGAAACCTCGACAGGTTTTAGGATGTCAAATGATTCATCCACACAAATGTCATAGATAGAGGGGGCCATTTTTGTGCAGCAGTGAGTGTTCTTTAGGGTGAGATAGAGCTCATCAGTAGTGTGCCAATAAGGCTTAGGAAGGTAGCAGTGGGCGGTGAGAAACTAGTGGGCAGGAAATTATCTAGTTTAACACTGGGGACTGAGCTCGGTGGAATGGTTGTTGAGAGCAGGGAGAAGAGAGTTGAGTTTGCTCTTCTGGTAGAGTCAGTGACAAGTGCTACGGTGAGCACTGTGGAGGATAGTGATGGTGAAACAAAGGGAGGCCAAGCATTTATCAAGAAGAGACTCAAGCGTAGGACAGAAGCTGGATACCCTATGATGAGCAGCTCACCTCCTCTTAGCACCTTTATCACCTATAAGCTTAAATCAGAAGCGTAATGAAATGCTAACTCACCCAACAACACAGCAGCTACAACTTTCAAGGAACACCGTTCATGGCAGGACAGGCTGTTTGCTCAGCATCCTTATCACTGGACTCAACCATTCCCGCCATTTGCGATGCACTTTGACTGTAGTAGCTATGATCTACATAAAGCTCTGTAACAACTCAACAGACTACTTTACCAGCACCTCCTTCCCCGTACCCTTACCAACCCAGAAGGACTAGAGCAGCAATGCCATGGAAAAGCAACTAGCCTCAGGTTCTCCTCACACCACCCTGACATGGATATTTTTGACTGTTCCTTCATCGCTGCTAAAATTCTCTAAGTAACACCATTGTTGGGGGCACTGTCACCACAAAGACCGCTGCAGTTCAAGGAGAAGGCCCAACAATGCCCTCTCAGGGAAACTAGGGATGGGTAATAAATCTGACCTTGCTCTCACCATTTACATCTGAAGAATTGAAAAAAGTAGATAAATACATTATTAAAAGGGAAGGTGGTTTGCTGGAATGTTGGGAGCGGTACCACTTTCTGAATTTGACCACGATTCTCGAGCTCTGGGCTCATCCAAAAGTTAAACTTTAAACTGTCTTCTCAGTTTTGATGCCAAGTTAATCTGTACTGAAGCTGACCACCAAACTCTTATTTGCCATGTATAATTTACATATAGGAGAGGCGTTAAATAAAATTATTTCTGTTACTTCTGTATTCATGGTATCAGGGATGCAGGGGGTTAAAATTCTGCTTCAACTTGCTTTTTCGCCTCTGTTGAAGTGACTGGGTGCAAAGTTCCAGGCATGCAAGCACAGAAGTGGAATTTTCTCCCCTCGATCCCTGTTTCAACATCAAATACAAAAGACGAGCACCTAACATGTCTGTCACACTTGGAGCATCACATTTCAAAGTGTCAAAAGAGGGAAAAATAAGGCTGTTATTTCAAGCTGGTTTCTTCTGACTTGGTGCCAAAATTTTACTAGCACCTGCCCATCTGAAAAATTCCCTCGCCAATGGCAATTACCCTCTAATTGACCTCTCGTTAAGCCTGTTTTAAACACAGCTCCACGTTACACTATCTAAAGCTCCTGTTGATTTATCTGGCTACACTGTGCTACAGGGGATCCACCTATAATAAAATCTGTAATAATGTGGAGACAATACTACAAAGTTGTCCTGTGCCTTGTGAAATCACTTTCTAGAAAGTTCTGGCAAATGAACTGCCTTTATCCTCATTTCTTTAATGTATGCATGAAGAAGGTGTCTTGTCTTGTACCAGGTAATTCATTAAGATGGTTAGCGAAAGTGCAAGTTTTATCTATTCAATATTTGTTATGGTCTGTCTTAAGTATACTACATAATGGGCCCTATATTCAGAGGATTTGTAATTTTACCGCCTAAATTACACTTTCCTATCATTTTTCTACAGCTAAGCAGATACTGCATCATACTCATTGTTAATGAATTCCAATTGTTCTATAAATCCCTGCAGTTTGATATGCAGCAGAAGTTATATGGCAGATTTGTGACCAAGTATTTCTCTTACAAAGTGGTAATATTAAACTGTATTCAAAAAAAGCCTTAATTGCACACATTCAGTGCTCAAAAAACTGATTTAACATCATCACTGGCCTTAATCTAGTTTATTATACCCTTTAATTTTTGGCTTTATTAGTGATTTACTGCATGGGTGGTAATGCTTAATACTTGTGATTAATTCGCCACCCACAATTCAACTTCGTAGCAATAATGGCCACTGCACATTTAAGGTTCAAAGCACAATTTTGCAGTGAGCATTTCTGCAGAAGGATAACTCTATTTCCTTTTCACTTCAGATTGAGTCACATGGTCTGGGTCTTGTGGGATCATTCTATCTCAGTTTGGTAGTGTGTTATTTCAGTTTGAGTCTCACAATATCATGTTGTTTCACTATGAGCTATATGGAATATGAGCTGAGATGGCCAAAGATCTAAAGGCCAGTTGGCATGGTAAGGCAGAAAGAGGTACACTCAAGAAAGCAGAAGACAATTCAGGCAAGGTGTGAAGGGCTGATGTTGCATGAAGGCCAATAAACGGAGAAAGTTAGACTAAGGACAGAAACCTAATGATACTGGTTACCAGGCAGAAGTATAGAGAGTGAAGGAGAAAAAGAGGCAAAAAGACTGGCGTTGTAAAGAAAGAAAATCAATACAGAAAGTGAGACACCAAGGACAGATATAGACATGGATATCAGGACATTGAGAAATGCAGAGGTCAATTCACATACTAGGGTTGAGATAGATAAGTGCCGAGTCTATTATAGAAAAATACGGAGACCGGGTCAAGTGAAACACAGGGATCAGAATAATAAGAGGCACAGAGGCTGGGGAAAAGAGAGATGAAAATGAGGGCCAAAAAAGGTGTAAAGTGGCACGTACAGGAAATAAGGAGCTCTGAGACACAGTTCAGATCAATACAGAGTGTGGGTCAGATAAATGCCATGAAAGTAATATCAGGGCATTTCAGTGATGCAATGCAATAGCGTTTAGATGGCTGAAAGATGTCAGCCCACACCGTCTGCATAAGTGTGGCAGTGTAGGTGCAGGTAATGCCTGCTCCTGGCCTTGTTGGTATGTTCATTGCCTGGGCAGGGTCACCCTTTACGCATATATTGAGTGTCATTCTGGGACCATTTTGGGCACCCATTAGAGGAAGGTGGGCAGGGAAAATTGTGCTGACAAAGCGCCTGCTAGCCAGAAGAGAAGAATGGGTGGTCACCGCCCAGACAGCCTGCATCATTCTGCCCGCATTCTGGAGGGAGATGAGGGCCAGACCCAGGCCTGAACCCCAAAGTGGATTCCACTTTCACTGCTTTGACATGGGTGTCAAGTTCATCATGGTTAGAGAATTCCTGGTGTGAGAAATTCCTGCCCCTCTGCCCTGCCCCCTCTGATGTTGGGAGTCATGTTTGGGCAGATGGCCATTCCGCCCCGAGTAGGTAATAATTGAGATTCAACAGGCTGGACTGGAACATGATGTGTTTGGGTCCATTGTGACCCTTTGGTATACTCTTGATTGACTCACATCAGCCTCATGGCGCTGGAGCTGTCAAAATTTAGGGCCTAACTTATCACCTCTGAAGAGTCATCTGGACTCAAAATGTTGACTCTGTCTTTCTCTCCATGCATGCTGTCAGACCTGCTGAATTTTTCCAGCAATTTTTGTTTTCGTTATCATCTCTGGGATCTGGTTCAAATGTAGCTTAGACTAATGGGATGAAAGGTTCCACTGCCTGTTCATTTTACAGTGAAATTACTTTGGCCATTCTTAATGTAGGCCCCAGATGTCCTGGGTTGTTATTAATTTTGCAATCACATTCAGGCTAATACGGGAAATAGAAAACTGTCGTCATGGCCTAGTAGATTTATGTTGAGGTTTGACACTTTGAGATTAGGGTATATTGTTGGGGCAACGCAGGGTGAGCTTTATTCTGCACATAACCATGCTATACTTGACCTGGAAGTGCTTGATGCTGATAACAGTTGCCCAAAATGGAAAGTATTCTGTTCTCCAACACCAACATTCATCACCTTGATGAGCAGACCAATGAATACAAAGAAAGAAAGATTAAATTAAAGCAACAGAGACTTTTTTTTATTCGTCCATGAGATGCGAGCACCACTGGTAACATCAACATTTGTTACCCATCCCTAATTGCTCTTAGAGAGGTGGTGGTGAGCCACCTTCTTGAACCAATGCAGTCCACCTGGTGTCTGTGCACCCATAGTGTGCTTGACTTTGAGGAACACATGCTGCACACAGTAGATTTAGGCAGAAGGAGGTTGCACGAGAAAAGTGCAGTGACTGGAGTGTTAGTAGTTGCTGGCTGTGCGCCAGGTTGAGGACAGGGTCTATGCTACTCTATAAACCACTGCTGGGAAGAGACACTGCCCCATCAGATCCACAGACATCTGCATGTCTGCCAGTGTGGGACAAGGGTGATTTCAAATAAATATATAGAAAATTTGTGATCAAAATATTTATCAAACTGACACAGAAAGTGCAATGTCCATCACACGAATAACATTGCAATGGTGAGTGACTACGAATAAAATGTTCAGTGCAAATGACAGCCCCATGCCTGCTACTGAATTTTCCTACAGAATTGGAAACTGTCCATGAGAGACACTTTATCCAATGTGCACTGCTTGACTGAGCTGCCTGGATATTGCAATATTATTTACATTCTGGAACAGTAAGATTTGTCTATAACCATCTATGGAACTGAGTTCCTAATATAGATATTTATTTATTTATTCATTCACAGGATGTGGGTGTCGCTGGCTAGGCCAGCACTTATTGCCCATCTCTAATTGGCATTGAGGGGGTGGTGGTGAGCTGCCTTCTTGAACCGCTGTAGTCCATGTGGTGTAGGTACACCCAAACTGCTGTTAGGAAGGGAGTTCCAGGGTTTTGATCTAGGGACAGTGAAGGAACGGCGATATATTTCCAAGTCAAGAAGGTGCGTGGCTTGGAGGGGAACTTGCAGGAGGAACTTCAAAGTCACTGTTCATTAATTTATAGTATGGAACCCATACTCTCAAGAGGATAATGCAATTTTATACAGGTAAAGTTCGGTGCAGGTTTGACAGTCACACACGACATAATGTCATTAAGATGATTATAGTTTGTGCATACTAAACCGAAGTAGATGTTATGGGGTAGATCTTGATTTTGTGTGATAGTGTAAACTGGGTAATAGTGAAGTAGTGAGTTGGCAGGCTGTTTTCCATCTCTATGATGGAAATACAAATTGAGAGTGATGTTAAACAGGCAGTCCACATGCTATTAACGGCTATACACAATCGCACAGAGTCAAGATCTATCCCATGCTGCTTAAGATCGAAGCATATTTTAGGGAATCAATGTACAGTTTTTGATATTATCAATGAAGGTGGCAAATGAGCATGTTATGTTTTAAGATTAAAGGCTGCAGCGTCCTGCTGTCATATGATAGTTAGTGCGGTGAATATCTATATTAAAGAAATGCTCTTATCACAGGTCGAGCAATTTTTGACAGGTAAAGAAAGGAAAACTGGACAGCGAGCCACCCCTGGGGCCAGAATTTAGTTGGAGGTTGTTGTTACCAGTGGTTCAGGTGAAGGACAGTTGCCCATGCTATCACACAGGAAACGATGCATTCATTCATGGGAAGATCTAATGAGATAGAGGGAGAGAATAAAAAAGAAAGCCATTTTATTGACCTCATTTGGACCTATTGTGAATGCTGCACGACAGATTTAGACTTGTTCTTAAGTCATTTTGAAATGTTTACTGAAATGAGCAGGAACACATTTATGGATATGCCCACTTTAATATTATATCTTGAAGCATTTGCTCTTTGTAAGCAAATTCTAGAAAATCGCAAGCAATGTTTGAAATGCAAAAAATTGGCCCAGTTACTATACTTCAGATCAGCACATTTGTTGTCATAGTAACAGACACAATCAGCTTATGACCTTTGAGACCAAATGGGTAAAGATTGGATGGATGGCCAAGCAAGTAAAATGAAGGGGTCGGATGAAAGACTGTGTGATATGGATCTCAAGCACTCCAGCATTCAGCGCGCAGGCTAAAGTATCACATCCAAGAACAGACCGATCAATGCAGGCTTTTTACAGCTTCAAAGAGATCTCATTAATGCTCAGAAGGTGCCTGCACTTGTGCCCTGACGACCTATTGGGAGCAGTCTAAGCAAGCATCTAGTTCAATATTTATGCGGTGGAACAAGAGATGCTAGGACCTTGGAGAAGCACGGCAAGTTTCTGTACAGGTCAGACATACAAAGTGAGAGAGAAGGAAAAAACAATACTCCTGGCTTGTATGATAGAAAATCCTAGTTACAAATGTGCTGCGAAGAAGGTGTCATGCGGAGTGTTGGCTTACTGAGGTTTCCTTGTACAAATGTATTTGTGACCAGGTTTGAGGAAGGCAATATGGAAGAGGAGATGATATCATACAAATATGTTCCCTGCTGAGAACGATCTCTTTTGTCCAGACCCATGCAACATACATATGGGAGTAACGTTTCAAAAACCCCCACCCCCAAAGAATTTCATTACCAGTTCAATTTGCAACTTCAATCTGACTTTTTAACCAATGAGTTATTGTCAGAACACACTGGATTTTAGCAGAATGGAGGCATGAACCAGATGGGTCACTGCACAATTGAGCATAAACATTTTTACAATCAGGAAAAGACACAACAAGCCTCTTTTTGAAAATCGGTTTCCCAAAATTTCCTTTGGTTTAGAAATGTTACAGCGATATCTTGCACTATTCAGCCATGGTACGTTCTGATGTGATTTCAATGTTTGCCACTTTCTTTGCAGGCTCTTTTACTCAAATGGATTTGCCCCCTTAACCAATTCTTGTCCTTCTACAAGGCTACCCAATGCCCTGGACACAGAAGTTGTCCTAATCTTCTGTCACAACATCAGTGGGAGATCACTACTAGAAAATGGGTGACAGATGTAGAAACTCTCTTCACATTTAAAAAGCACTTGGTTAAGCACTTGAGGTTCCATGACCTACACAGGTGTAGGGCGGAATTGCCCCAGATTTACACCAAGTGCGGCAGTGGACAGGGAAAAGAACGTTTTACCCACCTGATGCATTGGTGGCTTTTCGGGTCGTATCATCCCAATCCTGCCTCTTTAATCGTGCATTCTCAAGAAAAAAGCCGTTTCGATGGCGGGCAGACTCTCATTCGCCCGCCTTGCTGTCACCTCGCTGTTCTCTCACTCCAGGCGCCACATGTGAAGTGCAGCCCCATGCACACCTCTCACTGCTGCTAGGAAAACACGGCCCGGAAAGGCAAGAAGACTGCAGCCACCCCCACCCACACCCCCATCCCCACCCCCACCCCGATTCAGTGACGCATCCCTGGGATGCCATCTGGACACCGTTGGAGCCAGCCACAATGTCCTCTACCACCACTCGCCGCATGAGGCCCATGAGTGTCACCACTCCGGCTCGGGAAGCAGTGGCTGAGATTGTCAGTGCCAACACTGCACAGAAGAGGTCCTCCATGCAGTGCAGAAAACAGATGAATGATTTCATCCGTACCACCAGGGTAAGTCAACCATTTTATCACTCTAAACTCACACACTCATAAAACCATCACACATTCACTGGCATCTCACTCACTGCCAGCTCAAGGGATATCACCACTCACTCACTCACACACACCCTCACATCTCCATCTGGCCTCATCTCCTCTGGAGGCTGCCTCCTCAGCCCTCACCATCTTGAGACCACTTGCACAGATCAACATGTGCCCCTATGCACACCCTGGAATACTCCCCTTCCCCAGTACCATCTTTTCCCTGAAGCCTCTTCCCTTACCTGAGGCCACTACTCCCCCTTCCCCAAGCAAGCTCTAGCTCTGCAGCTGTTGAAAAGCCACCACCACCTTATGGCTGGTCTGGTAGGTAAAGACCTGCTTCTGAGCCCCCCCCCATAATAGTGATGTGATGCTGCCTGCAAAGCCTGGCAAGAGAAGTGCAGCTCACTGAGTGCACATTGCTTATGTTCTGTTGTGAAATACGTCAGCGTGCAATCACATCAACATGCTTGGATTATCCAGCGACGGGGGGATGATTCCGGTGAGCTGGGCTTAAAACGATATACAGATGTATTCGAATGAAGTTTCCGATGTGCGACGGCGGGAAATGCAGCCTGCTATTGATGGGCGGAGCGGACAAATGCAAACTAGTTTAACGACATCATGAAACCGGTTTTTGGCCTTCCCGCCATATTGTCAACTCATGCCCGCCATGTCACCCGACACAAGCGGGCAAGGAAAATTCTGCCCATAGTCTTGGAACTTGAAGGTGGAATTAGACTAGATAGCTCTTTTTCAGTGGTACGGGCATGATGGGCCAAATGGCCTCCTTCTGTGTTGTAAATGTTTCCGTGTTCCTATGTTTCCATCACCAGAGTCCCCAGATAAACAGCATAAATGGGTAAAAATAGCTATTTAAACTCTTTTGCCATGGGTTTCGTTGATCGCTCACTGAAATTATATGAGGTGGTTTTGACAACTCACTTGTAAATGCAAGACTTCATGGTTCAAATGTGCTTGTTGTCAAAGAATTCCCAAGTCTGGTTGTGAAGAAGATTCTGAAACTAGAATGCTTTGGTGAAGCTCAACGCAAACTGGAGGAACAGCACCTCATCTTCTGACTAGGCACTTTACAGCCTTCCGGACTGAATATTGAGTTCAACAATTTTAGATCATGAACTCTCTCTTCCATCCCCACCCCCTTTCCGATCCCCCTTTTTTCCAATAATTTAGATAGATTTTTCTTTTCCCACCTATTTCCGTTATTTTTAAATGTATTTCCATCCATTGTTTTATCTTTGTCTTTTAGCCTTTTTCGATCCCTTCCCCCCACCCCACCCCCACTAGGGCTATCTGTACCTTTATTAGCACATTCCTTAGATAATATCACCAGCTTCAACACTTCTTTTACCCTTTGTCTATGACATCTTTTGGTTATCTCCACCTATCACTGGCCCTCTATCCAGCTCTACCTGTCCCACCTCCCCTTAAACCAGCTTATATTTCACCTCTTTTCTATTTTTCCTTAGTTCTGTTGAAGAGTAATACGGACTCGAAATGTTAACTGTGTTCCTCTCCGCAGGTGCTGTCAGACCTGCTGAGTTTTTCCAGGTATTTTTGTTTTTGTTTTGGATTTCCAGCATCTGCAGTTTTTTGCTTTTATGCTTTGGTAGAGACTGTTTATTGCTCGCCACAGGGCTTACTTCTCCACTCTAACACCAGACGCCCAGTGCTGGTTGACTCTTCTTTATATACCTACATCTGGGTATAACTAATTAACTAATACCCAACGCCTGCCCACCTTAAAATACAATGTATTTAACATTCATCAGCAAAACCTATTAGATACTAACACTTCTCCTTATCACTGGTTCTACATGTTCAGTTGTGTAAGTCTGTAAGTTTCCTTTTCCATCTAAACACCTCATTTTTTAATGTTTTGTTTATGCCATTATTTTTCAACCCGTACCCTGATCTTGCCAACCGTAGCTGATTGACAATTACCTACTGTCAGTTAAATTGTGCGATTTCTCGCAGAATGAAAATCAAATAAAGAAATTGAATGCTGTGTTTAATTTAGGTTGAATAATGACACCTGAGATACAATGCACTATAATGAACAATGACTGGTTGATAGAGATGGAAGGCTTTGCGTGGAACTGGAAGGTCCACACTGAATCTATGACCTTGCCTGCAGATGAGGCTATGATGGTGCTTGACCAAGTTGTCACTTGGAACGATAAGCATAAACACCTTGAGAAAAATTTTATATATCGCCATCTGAGAAATCCTGCCCGTGTATTTATATAGCACCTTTATCATAATAAAATATTCCAAGGTGCTTCACAGAAACATTATAAAGCAAAACTTGGCACTGAGTTTCAGGAGACGTTAGGGCAGATGACCAAAAGGTTCATCAAAGAGGTAGGGCTTTAAGGAGGAAAGAGAGGTAGACAGGCTGAGAAGTTTATGGAGGAAGTTCTAGAACCAAGGACCAAGGCATCTGAAGGTGGAGCTTTGAAAATCAGGAATTCTCAAGGGGGCAAAATTAAAGGAATGCAGCCAATATGAGGGTTGTGACACAGGAGGAATTCATAGAGGTAGGGAGCAACGAGGCCGTGGGGGATTTGAAAACAAGGATGAGAATTTTAAAATCATGGTGTTGTGTAACTGGGAGCCAATGTAGCAAAATGGTGTGTTTCACCTGGTGGAAAAGAGGTAGGGAACCTCCTGCTGTAAATAGTGCTCGATTGGATGATGTTGATGGAAGTTAGCCATGTAGAACCAACGTGGTGTCTGGCACACTTCCAGTCTGGACTGAGGCATGAATAGGTCGCAACATAAAACTTGGAGGCTTGACACCCCTTTAAAGGTATAAAACAGGTGATAATAAGTTCAATAAGGACTAGTAATTCAGAAACCCAGAAACCCAGCAGGTAACGTATCCAGGGTAACACTCTGGGGACCTGGGTTCAAATCCCACCACGGCAGATGGTGGAATTTGAATTCAATAAAAATCTGTAGTTAAAAGTGTAACGATGACCATGAAACCATTGTTGATTGTTATAAAAACCCATCTGGTTCACTAACATCCTTTAGGGAAGGAAATCTGCTGTTCTCACCTGGTCTGGCCTACATGTGACTCCAGACCCCCCACAGCAATGTGGTTCACTCTTAAATGCCCTCTGAACTAGGGCAACCAGGGATGGGTAATAATGTTGGCCTGGCCAGCGACACCCACATCCCATGAATGACTAAATTCCACCCACACCACCACGCTCCCCCCCCACCACACCCCCATAGAATCCTTTTTAAATCTCTCCCTGTTAATGAATGTGAATCTTTCAGGAGCAAGCTAAAGAGGCAGAAGAAATTTTGTATGAGTCCCCACCCAATTTGCCATTCTAACTCAGACAGAAGATTGGCGGAATCCTTGGAGAAATGGTGCAAATGCCTGTTTTGAGCTGCTAACATTATTTTTTTGGTGGTTCTGCCAAAGCTATGGCAGGAGAGTGGGAGAACCTCGGTGGCTTTTTCAGGTGTTGACCTTTAGATTTTCATTCCCAGCTTTGCTCTGTTTGAAGACCCCTATCAGTCTTACAGGGAAACCTACAGAAGAAAAAAAATGGACTTGTAAAAAAAGCCACAGCAGCTTCTCTCCGTCTCCAAGGTTTTTGGAGCTGTCAGTGTAAGAGAATCATGTGCAGCAGCAGGAAACGCATTAAAAACTCAAATAAATATTGACGATAAATTCCACACACCTGTAATCTAATATTAACAAACTGGAAACTCCACACAACATTCACCTAATCTGATCAGTGGCAAGGACAAGATCACTCAATTCTCAAATACTGCTGTCCTGTAACTGCAGAAAGCATCAGCAACTTATAAGGAGCCACCAAAAGGTTTTCAGGATGTAGCAAGTCTGAAAACTTTGCAATCCAGTTTTCTTCCTCCCAAACAACACTCTTTTTCATCAAATATGGGTTGAAATCGCGCTGTGCAAATTAGTAATGAATGTGTTAATATGCTGGTATCGAATTCCTCTGTCTGTTATCTTAATGAGGTGTTAATCCGAATGGGTTATACCAATTGTTAAGGTAGCGTATAAAGGCACATGAACAATATAGCATCTTTCTTCCTTATATCAAACAGCATGAATCCAGCCCCGTGCAACTTTTACAGGAGGTGAATTTCTCAGCAAAACTTTCCTTTCCTTTTAATCACTAGAGTTTATGTTGTAGAACATGGTTTTGTTTCATCCCTGAAGAGATGGAAGTGATAGAGCGAGTGCTAAACACACGTCTACTTGCTGTTCATAGAAGAATAGAAATATACTCTGGAAATTTCCTCTGGGGTTGTTCTGATCAGATGCCAAGACTTTGTCAGAGGATTGATGGAAATCCCTGTGGCGGGGAGGGGATTTTTAACACTCCTCACCCAGGGGAAACCTGGACTACTTACCCACCAGAAAGGTGCCTGGATCCTAAGCTAAACTAATTTAACCCTGGAAGCACAGACGTATGAGATTGTAAAAGTCTGAAGTGTACATGGCTGCCTCCTGCCATCTACCTCGATGTGGTGACAACAGAAGCTTTGGAGTAGATTATTTTAGGTTCTGTCAGTAACAGAATCCATCTGGAGGGCAATAGTGTTTTTTTTAATTATTCAAAACACACGCGTTATGGTGTGGGATAGTTAAATGCAACTTCAATCACATTTAAGGAGAGTATCACAATATCAGTATTTTCACAACAAGGCATGGCCTGCAATAAATTCATCAATTTAGCAACAGGCCTCAGCACTAAGCCAGCTTGTCACATATCAGAGTGGAGGAATAGCAGTTTTAAAAGTGCTGTCATTTTCCAAATGACTCATTATGGTTTTAATAGAAGGACCTTCACACAATAACAGTCTACTGGCCTGGAGCCGTTAGTGAAGACTATAGAGTTTGAAGTATTACAATCATTGGGAGCCTAATCACATTTATTATTTTGTCTTTTTGATGAGGCTTAAATGAGCTGCATGTTTTATTTCTATTTAATGAAATGTAAATCAGGATTCTTTCACTCCTCAAAAAAATATGCTGAATTATTAGTGATATGATCACAGGATCCAGCCAGCATCACTTCCCCCAGCCCAATCACCGCTCCCACACAACCCACCCTCCCCTTCCCATTTTGTTGTCCCTGGCTCAGATCAAGCTCGACATAAAATGCCCATCATGCGTTGCCAAGGACTTTGTCATCAAGCTTCAGCCAGATAGGAGCAGATTTGCACCCTTGCCTGGTACACTGGTGCTCCTTTTATAGATTTTATGCAAAGAAAGTATCTTTTTTAACAAACATTTTTCTTGAATATTGGTGAAAAGAGAGATATGTTGCTGAAGCTTTGGGCCTTGCACACACCAGGACTAACACAAGAATGCCAAATTTCAAATGATCACAATAATTTATACCACAGGAGAAAGGCAGTTCTTTCCCCATGCTTCAAATAATTCAAAAATGGTGTAATGTTTGAACATACTTTTGTTTGCAGGGAATGGATCTCTGTGTATGAATGTATGTCACTTCTAGCAAGCATAAATGAGCCACATTATGAGCTTAACTGATTATCTTAACTTGGGTGTTAACAACCACTAACATTGTTGTTAGTGACACTAACAACCAGAATTAATTGGAAGCATTGGGGAACCTATGGTTCCCTGTTTCTTTCTCCATGACAATTCCTTAGCCAATCAGAGCTGACTTGCCAACCAATGAGGACCCCTTTTCTCCTATGGTATAACTTGTGATTGTTTTAAATGTATTCTTGCATTTGCCCTGATGAGTGCAAGACCAAAAGCTTCAGTACCGTGTCTCTCTTTCCAACAATATTTCAACATTTTTCTTTGGCAGCTTGCAAATGGAAGAACTGCAATATTCAAACAGTGCCAATTTCAGACAGGTAACACTTAAGGTCGCTGCTAAAGCTGATAAGCAAGCGTTTTCCATTATGTTCTGCAAACACAGAAGGCATTTTATATGTGAAAAATGTTGCTATGATTCAGAAAGTTGATTGCTTGCACATGACATCATCTTGACATCAATAATATGTTTGCTCCACAACATCTAATTGATGTTCATTTAAGTGTCTCAGCTCTTTCGAAGTGAAATCATTTTCTTCTCAGTTTCCACTGTGAAGTTTTACAGTGGAGCTATCATCATCAATATGGCTTACAAAGTCCTCCATTGGATTATTATTGTTCCACAAGAAATTCCACTGTACCAGCTATACAGAAACAGACTGAAAGTTAG
The DNA here is from genome assembly GCF_964194155.1 of Cetorhinus maximus. NCBI lineage: Eukaryota > Metazoa > Chordata > Chondrichthyes > Lamniformes > Cetorhinidae > Cetorhinus > Cetorhinus maximus. The sequence goes on from NC_135896.1 coordinate 17,568,010, forward strand.
ACTACCATAACTCAGGTACTTATCCTGCACTACAGCACTAGAGATTAGGCACTTCCCTTCACCATGGTTAAGAAAGAAAACCAGGAAGGATCATTTTTCTTAATCTGGCTTGTTTTTATGATTCCAATGACTCAACTTGTCTTACTGTTAGCCATTGGGATGGCAAGAGATGAAAGCAGTGACATTAAAAATATGCCCTCCTACACATACATGCAGCTAATTTTTTTTAAGGGATTTGGCATCACTGAAGCAAAAGGAATCCAAATTAAGTACACCCAGGCCTTAAAGCTTTGACCAGGACATAAGAAATAGGAACCAATGAAGGCCATAATTCCTTCTGCTCTGCCATTCAACAAGATTATGAACCTCAACTTCAATGTCCTGCCTGATTCCCATATGCCTTGATTCTCTTAGAGTCCAGAAATCAATTGATCTCAGTCTTGAATATATTCAGTGACTGAGCATTTGCAGCCATTCAGGGTGGGGAATTCCAAATCTTCATAACCTTCTAAGTGAAGAAATTTCTCTTATTTATAGACATATGAAACATACATAGGAATTTACCCAATATGGAACTTTGCAGATTTTGTTATGGACACCAATTCAGTAATTGTGCTGAGAGTTGAGAAGGGTATGAGGGTTGTGTGTAACTTAAATGACAAATTTCAAGTGTTGGACTGTCAGGTGCTTCCTGAGATTGGGGGAGGGGGAAGTGCTTGGATGTACGAGTGCATTGTAAAGGGGGGATTGAAACCATCTCTGTTATGAGCCTGACCCCTGCAGGATCCAACTCATTGAGATGAGCTGCAATGCAGATAAGAGCTCCAATGTTCCATTCTCCGGTTCTGTTTTTCCTTCACATTGATGAATGCTAAAAGTTCAAGAGAAACCAAACCTTGTTAACCACACTGAAAGTTTTTTTTTGCATAACAGTTTTTAAGGGGATTTTTGCACCAGACAAGACTTTTCAGTGAAGGTTATAGACATCTGTTCCCACACACATTTCTCTTATCCGCCCAATCTGTATGGTCGTTGACCTCAAACTAGGCCAACAGTCCCTCGCAGACCTTATGTAGCATTGGAGTTTATTATACAATGTTCAGGATTCCAAAGGCTGGTAGCACACATTCATCTTTCCTTTTCTGGTCAGTGAAGCCTAGAACAATTTAATCTATAAATCAAATTTGGTCACTGAGTTTACATGATATTAAACTCTTCCATGCACTTGGGAATTAAAAAAGGTACTTCAGAGAGATGTAACAGTCTATGCACTTGTTTTAAATAGATATGAAAATGAAAGAGAAAGGAGGAAAACCCATATTTATTGACTTTTCTTTGTGACAGTGATAATCTCATCTATCACTTTCTTCCTCAGTTCCATTGGTTTTCTCAGGCCCTGCACCAATTTCCAAGTCCAATGAAGCCCTATCAATTAAAATAGCTCATTGAAGACTGCAGGACAACCCCCAGGCATTGAATGATTTTCCCACCTTGAGGAACCCTTCTCCTCATTTTCCTACGCTTTAAAATCAACTTTTCCTCAATATTTCTTCACCCAGTCTTTTTAGCCGAGAGTGGCAAGGGTTAGGAGCCAATATGGGTAGATGTAGCTAAAATACAGATCAGCCATAATCTAATTGAGCGGCAGAACAGTTTCACGAGCTGCATGACCTGCTCTTGTACCTACGTTCCAATGTAATGGCATCATCGGGGAATGGTAAAGGGGTCAGTGCTCTTCTCAATAGCTACAAATGATCTGGATTTGCATATAGAGGTACACAGTATGAAGAACGGGGAGCCCCTTTAAGATTGTGAGTGACTTCAGGAGGAAAAGGAAGAGTTTGTAGAATATTGGATGAAATTTAGTGTGATAGTAAGTGAGGTGCTACATACTGGGAGGAAGGAAAGGGAGACTAATAAGGGTAAATTTTGCGTGCAGCCAGTTTATAATCAGAGAACTGAAGGAAAGCTGATGATCACTGAGATTTCGGGGTGCAATTATATAATTTATTGAAAGTATGAATGTGAATCAATAAAGCCACAAGAAGCATTTGGAGTTTTATAAATAAAGGAAGCAAAGAGATTCCAATAAATTTGTACAAGACAAGGTTTATGCCTCAGTTAGAGTACTGTGTGCTGTTTTGGATGCTGTATTATGAAAAGGTTAAAAGGGTTACAGAGAAAAATCAGCATAGATTCAACAGGATGTTGCCAGGGATGAGAAACCATAGTAAAAATGATAGATGAAGAACATGGGCTATTTCATTGGGAGAATAGGGAAATGCTATTTTTTCTGGTGGTGAGCATGATTTTTTAAAAAATGTCACTAAGAGATTCAGGAGAACTTCTTTGTGCAAAGATTTGTTAAGAGTGTACAATGCTGTGCCACAGAAAATGGTTGAACCAGAGACCATTGCATCTTTTAAACAAAGAGTAGATAAACACCGGAAGCAGTGGAAGATTGAGAGAGAACAGAGTCGTGAGGTTAGCTTCGGATCGCTCTGACAGAAAACTGACACAGACACAGTGGGCTGAACAGTCCACTTCTCCACTGCAAACTCTCCACTTTTTCCTCAAAAACTATATCCTCTTATACTTCTTCGCATCAAAATGCATTTTTCACCTGTTTCACATTATATTAACATTTTGACGATCTCGTAAGGTTGCTATTGTCCTCCTTGCTGTTTATCAATCCTCCAACTTTTGTATCCTCACTAAACCTTGTTATATTGCCCCCTACACTCAGCGCGTGTGGACTTGTGTGAGTCTTTGGGCAGGATTTTCCAGCCCCGCTCGTGGCTGGAACCGTCCAGTCCCATGGAATGTCAATGGACTTTTGGCTGGGCCGCCAAATCTCCATCTGCAGGACCCACCATGAGGGGGCCAGAAAATCCCATCCTTTGGGTCTAGTGCTAAGGTACATCATTTCAGAACCTTTCCTGCTAAGAACAATGCCAACTAACTCAATCACTAACTCTAACTTTGCTGTTATTCACTATCAAATGGCCCGGATTTTGCGGTGAGTGATAAAGTAATGGCGCTTGTCTTCGACCTTGTAGAAAGCTGCTTACAAAGATCTTGCAATCTCTATGACACAAACTTCCCCTTTCCTGACCAGTATGTAGCAACAGTGATGTCATGAAATAGGGTAAGCAGCCAATGGCAGCAAAATATCCTCACAGACAGCAAATCAGGAAATTTCAGATAGCGAAATAAATAATTATGATTGGGTTAAGATCAAAGCTAAAGTAAAGATAAATTAACTTTAAAAATATTACTTTAAAAGTATATAGTATCATTTTTATCATAATGGGGAAAGTTGATATTTCACAAATATAAAATTAGCTTTTCAGTGTCAATGAGTATGTTTAATTATAATTACGAAGTTCAACCACCATTTAAAACCTAGGCTTGAATTTTACCTTTGGCAGGTGCGTGCGATCGGCGAGCCCGGGAGTGGTTGGGAAATGAGCCCCCAACTGCGATTGGCCCCCGACCGCGATTTCACCAATTAACGACCAGCCAGTGTGAAACATATGCTAAAAAGCTCCACGCTACTGGGGTGGGAGCGGGAAGAGGGCGGACGATGACATTTCCACAGACGCGGGTGAGCGATGCAAGAAAGCTCCCTGAAGGCAGACAGCGGCCTCAGGGGAGCTGCACACCTGAAAATGATCAAATGAAGGTCTAAATAGCTGCAAAAAAAAATGCCCATGCATCACAATCAATCACCTGAAAATATAACTGATAAAAATGCTGTCCACAGATATTTATTTTTATTTTATTTCAAAACGGAAACTTCATCCCGCCCTTGGATGAGCTTTGATGAAAAATGCAAAGGCCGCCTGGCCGATTCACCCGTCCGCCCACTGTAAAGTTGGACGGGCCACGGAAAATCGAAGACAATTGCACTGTTGATGAACTTAATTGCCCTCTTAATTGTCGGCCGGTGCGCTTCCGACTTTTGCGCACGCCCGTTGAGCGAAATAGCGCGCAAGTGCACGATGATGTCTGGACGCTTACCCGACGTCTTCTCACGCAATTTTACACCCGATCGGGTAGGGCACCTGCCTGCCCTCAGGGTGTAAAATTCAGCCCCTAGTTACACTTCTTTCAACAGGGCTTAACTTTTTAAGGTGTTTTTTTACAGTTTTAACAGCATAAAAGCGGACGTTCTCATCAATTCATAGATTTTCCATTGATTGCACTCTGGGGGGAGCTCAAAAGCACACCCCCTAGAGAAGCATCGAATCACTCAAAGCAGCTTCTGGATTCCTGTGTTATTCTGCACATGTGCGGACTCCAGAAGTTGCTGTCAGTTCTAATGAAGTAATGACATTGAACATTGGTAGTTTAATTTTCATTACTACTGCAAAATCTGAGCTATTCTAACAGTGTTACAACGCACCGCTTGATTTACTGTATATGCATCCCGCAGCATACCATGTGAAAATGTATTATACATAGCGGCTAGAATTATTCAAGCTTTATGTTGTGAACCAGCCATAACTCTGATGAGAAACTAGCAGAAATCCCCCTCTGCCCACAAAACAGAGGGGATCTCATTGGGTCTGATCTCTGCTGTTTCCTGGGATTTTGAATTTGCCACCCCTTGTAAAGAGAGAACTTGTATTTATATAAAACTTTCATAACCTCAGAATGTTTCAAAGTGTTTTATAGCCAATGTAATACTACTGAAGCTTAGTTACTGCTCTAAGATAAGGAAATGCAGCAACCAATTTGTGCAAACTAGGGCCCCACTAACAGCACTGAGATAAATGACTGGAACTTTTTGTTTAGTGAAGCTGTGGTGTTTTTTGAGGGAGAACTATTGACTAAGATATCAATTGGTCTCCTTATTTAAGGAAGGAGGTCAATGTACTCAAAGCTGTTCAGAGAAGATTTACTAGGCTAATACCTGGAATGGGTGGGTTGTCTTATGAGGAAAAGTTGGACAGACTAGGCTTGTATCCACTCGAGCTTAGGAGAGCGAGAGGCAACTTGATTGAAACATATAAGATCCTGAGGGATCTTGACAGGGTGGATGTGGAAAGGATGTTTCCTCTTGTGGAAGAATCTAGAACTAGAGGTCACTATTTAAGAATAAGAGGTCACCCAGTTAAGACAGAGATGAGGAGAATTTTTTCCTGTCAGAGGGTGGTGAGTTTTTGAAACTTGCTTCCTCAAAATGCAGTGGAAGCAGAGTCTTTAAACTGTTTAATATAAAGATGGGAGCTCTCTTATTTTGATCCAAAATGAAGGAATAGAGCCAAGACATCAGCAAGCTGCAGGCCAGGGATTTTGAGTTGCAGTTTACGGAGGGTCTGGTAACTTTCTTCCAGCTAAATCGCATTATGCTTTGTCATAGAGTTATTTAGATATGTGCAGCTCATGCCAGGTGTAAATGGTAACTCTTTGTGTTGTACTATGCAGCCAATGTACACACCAATGTCCCTTTGATTTGACTTGATTGGCAGCTCTGTATCCAGGGGCCTTTTGATGGGTGGATGTATGAAGCAGTTATTTCCAGAATCTGTTTTGGCTATGTCTACAGGTATCATCAAGGCTCTGTGCTGGGAGGCAAGAACATCGACACACCCACGTACAAAAATCATTTCAGGAAGTTGACAAATATCAGGGTCCTTCATCAGTTTGACAGTTTTTGGATTGTTTTGAAGAAAACATTAACCAACACGTGGAGCACTGATATAATCTTTCTGTTTTATTAGCATTCAGACCAACAATATATTGCTGTCTTCTTTTGCTTCCTTGTAATTATAAATCTGTGAATAAATTTGATTGATAGTTTTATCCTACATCTCAAAAACATTTCACTTGCTGTAATGGGGCATCCTGAGGTTGTGAAAGTCGCCGTGTAAATGCAAATCTTTCTCTATCCTGAATGACATGGGGTTCAGGTTTTAACTCCCTAGCAGGAGTGTGGCAAAGGAAGCAGCAGCAGCCAGGCTTGGCCAGGCTTCATTAGCGTACAGTTTTCCAACTTCCCCACCCAAGGAGCTGACACCAAGGGTTCACTTTGCTCTCAGACTCTGGCAAGCTGTTGCTGACCAGGTTCACAGTGTTCAATACAAGAACTGCAGTTCAATTTTTGAGGAAATGATCATTGTACGGAACTAATAAAACCATGCTTTAGCTCAGAAAAGCAAAACTGTGGGCAGGACATCACACCCGGTGAGCGGGCGCGTGCCTCAACCGATCAGGCGTAAAATAGCGAGATTGACGTTGGGCGAGCGTCCCGATGTCATTGCGCAAATATTTCGGTAGGCAGGTGTGCGTGAAAGTCGGCAGTGTGCCCACCGACAATTAAGAGGCTTATTAAGGCCATCAATCCATTGATTAAAAGATATTTTTCGCTGCCCGTCCAACCTTATGGTTGGTGGGCGGGCGAATCGGCCAGACGACCTTTGGATTTTTTAGGAAACCTCATCCGTGGGCAGAATGAGGTTTCCACAATTACATTAAAAAACCAAAAAAAATTTGGGGGCAAAATTTTTATTCCGTTTATATTATCGTGAGCGAGTCCTATGTCAGGACTCAGAGCCTAAGTCCGGGATTCCAGGAAGAGGTACGTTTTGGGGGTCTCAAGGAGGGTGGAGGGGAGGACTGAGGGGTGTGGAGAGTGATGATTGGGGTTTCGGGGGAGAGGCTGGGATGGGGGGGGTGGTGGGGGAGGGAGGTCCTGTGGTTAGCGGACCTTAAAGTGGGGGGGGTGCCTGAAGCTAATAGGGGCCTGCTGATTAGGGCGCCCTCCCCCCCCTTTCCCACCCGAGGCCTGAACCCAATTATTTTCGGGCTTCCCCAAGACCAGCGAACTCCTCACACAAACCAAAAATTGAGGCTGGGCGGGAAACAACCCTTAAGTGGTCGATAATTGGCCACTTAAGGCCCTCAATTGGAGCAATGGCGGCTGGCTTGTCCGAGGTCATGCCTGCCCTGGCCTAAAATTGCAGAGAGGTTGGGGCAGGCAGGAACATGGCGGGAAGCCCATCTGAGAAATGTTATGCTCACCCCCCCGTCTACAAACCTGCTGGCGGGGGAGGTGAAATCAATCATATCAGCCTGAGGACCCAGAGGAGCGAAAACAAATTGTATTGCTTTTGGTTTTCATTCAGATTCCATTCATCTTCATAATTTCAAAGGTACCTAACGGTAGGATTGCAATGCTTTGTCAGCTGCAGAAATAATTCATTCAAATCAGCATTTGGATATACTTAACTTTGTTTATTAATAAGTTGGCCCTCTATGTTTAAAAGAAAGGCTTGCATTGTGTAGGATATTTCATGACCTCAGCTCATTCTAAAGCACTTTACAACCGACGAAGCACTTTTGAAGTGTAGGCACTGTTATAACATAGGAAACACAGCAGCCAATTTGCACACAGCCAGCTCTCATAAAAAGCAGTGTGATAATAACCAGGTAACCTGTTTAATGATTTAGCGTTAACAGATTGATAAGGTTTTGCACTGCAGGGGAACTTTTTTTTTTCTCTCTTAGTAATTGCTTCAAATCAATCCCGCCGAGTACAAGGCATTAATAGGGTGTAGTACAAATAGGGTAGGAATTTCGGGTCATCAGGCGGGCAGGGCGGGAGGCCGAGGGCCCGGGAGGAGCTTGGAAACGGTCCACCACCCGCAATCGGCTCCTGACCGCGATTTCAAGCTGGCTGGCCAATTTTGTACTATGTTACGGGCCTTGTAGATAAATGCTCAATGCAAAGCCAGGTTGAAGGTTTCATCTCATCATAAAAAAAAAGGCCTGCTCGAACTAAGAAGAAAGTCAATAAACACATGAGGGAGAAAGGAATGGAAGGTTATTCTGATGGGGTTTGATTAAGAGGGGTTTGGTGTATTAACACCAGCATGGTCCAGTTTGGCTGAATGGCATTTCTCGGTGCTGTGAGTTAAATCTAATTAAATCTATGTAAACTGAGGACAAGTTGCGACTGGGTCTGTGTTTCACACTCATTTCTTGGATCTCCAAAGGTGATGGTCAGTTCTCAGGAGCCAATGCCATATGCCAACCGGCCTTTACAGCATTTAAAAACGTGTTAGCGTGCAATAGTGGAGGAAGTCTGCCATAATCCCAAGATTAACAGTCAACAGCTGACCTCCATTAACTGTCCCCAACCTAGACCTCCCCAGAGACCAAAGCTTGGCTCCATCCACTTGCAGCATTAACAACTGCATGGGAGACTGGGCATTTTTAGAACCTTCAAGTACTCACTGTAACCCCACCCCCCTCCCTTACCTAAGGCTTATTATGTGGAATAAGGTCTGTGGCAACATTGGTTTAACAAGCATGTGCATTTTATCACTGTTAAATAAACTGTGGCCGCAAACATTCCGACGCCAGTTAAATTATAGGTTTGTTTTAAGATGAATGCCTGTTTCTGTCTTTCTTTTTTTTTTCTAAAACATGGCCATAATTTCCATTCAGTAAATGAAATCTGTGCGGCCTAGTGTGGGAAAATGATTCAGTCAAGCTAATGTGGCAATTCAGTATGGCAGCTATTATCACTTTTGCTTGAAGGCAAGTTCTAATTCCTCTAGCCACTAACCACAGCTATTTTGAAGGTTTTGTATGGCCTACTTATTCATATATGCACATTTAACTGTTGTGGTTGTGACAGTTTGTGTATTGGGTATTCTTAGTAAAAATAAAGTCCTGCATAATCTGTCAGAAAGGATTTTGTAATAGTTTGACCATCCTGGAGGTTAACTCTTCATGTTGCTAGAGTATGATGCTCCAGGACACACATTAAAATGGTTGTGTAGGCATAATCCTGACACCTATTCTAGCACAAAACCTCCTCTTGATTCAATGCCTCTGGTTGGTTGACCTTGTTTATTTGTCCCTAGGATTGGAGACTATTGAGAGGTGGAGAATTCCAGAATGGTCCGAGAACTAATTCTAGAGTTCTAAAATTGTTTACTGACGACCTGCCTGAGGTAAATTCTTCTTATTTGATGAGGAATGCTGTACTCAAGTTAAACTAATAAAGTGACATCTAGAATGACTGGTTTTGGTTAGAAATGAAATAAAGCCTGAGGCCTTTAGCTTACATTCAAGATCTTGTGATTTATCATCACTGGTGCTGGTGATCTTCACTTTTCTCCAGAAGCTCTCCCTTTGTAACTTAAACCTAGAAATTATAATATGGGATATTATTATACAAGTGCTTAATGTGTTCATATCAACTTCCTTTGTCCACTCATTTAATGGATGGATTAACCCATTTAGAATGTGTTAATGCCTCATTAAAATAACGGTTAGGGGAATTTAATGAATATGCATTAAGCACTCGTCCGATAATATCGGACAACACCTTAAGTCTCAAAATTATTCTTGTTGCTCTTCTTTGGACCGCCGCCAAATCTTTTAGTGTCCTTTTAAGACATGATTCCCAAAATTAACCACAAGAATGTGGCCTTATTAACTGATGTGCAAGGTTCTAGCAACTCCAGAGAATTCTGCATTTCCTGGATCAACCATTATTTTCACACTCTCAGCTCCTGTAATGTGATGGCAAAATATTCACCAAAGAAATGATGCCACTCAGATGTTGAATACTTTTACCACTGCAAGACTAATATTTTCCTGCTAAAATAAGCATTTCTAAAATAAAAGTTTAAACAAGTTTTAAAATCATATACTTTGTCCAATGTCTCTACTTTCCTTTCTTCTCTTGGATACTTATTAATTATGTACCTATTTGACATTATTCATGTCCTAATTATTATATTTTAGCTTCTAAGTAACTTTTTATTGCTTGTTTTAGTTTGATTAATAACCTTCATCTGACTTACTCTATCTCTAGCATGCTGCTGCTTCTTATGGGCCTGGGACCCTCACAGGCCAGCATCTGTTCCATTTAGAGACTGAACATTGGAATCTGATATGATCACATCATTAGGTGACCAAATCAAATGTTAAGGTGCTTTACAGGCTGATGTTTGAAGGCATGAGTGCTCAATGAGATAACTTAATGTTGTTGCTGTGAACCAAGTATCACCAACACGAGTTGTCCCCTTGGAGATGTTTAATCGACCAAAATAATCTGCTCTGATTTATAATAAAATATTCTTGAGATGCATCCCAGACTGCAATTAGCCCCTGTTGATGAATTCAAAACTGATACTTTTACTGAATGCTCAACATATACTCAGAATACATAAGAATGTAACAGCAAGGCAAGATCATTTAACATGCTTTACTGACCCATGCTAGGGAGGTGATGGCATAATGATATTATCACTGGGTTGGTAATCTAGCAGACCCAGAGTGATTCTCTGGGGGCCTCAGTTCAAATCCCAAACATGGCAGATGGTGGGATTTGAATTTAATAACAAATCCAACGATAGCCATGAAATGATTGTTGTAAATTCCTGATTGGTTCACTAATGCCCTTTATGGAAGGAAATCTCCTGGCCTGGCCTGCATGTGACTCTAGACCCAAAGCAATGTGGTTGACTCTTAAATGCCCTCTGAACAAAGGATTGGCAGTAAATGCTGGCCTAGCCAGTGATGCCAATGAATTAAAAAGGAAAAATCTATTTAGATTTTCTGTCATACCCACAATGATTACCGTATACCTCACTTCTCACCCAAGCCAATATCTTGTTGCCTGTTGGTGAGCCAGGAATTCATATTGAACCAGGGACCCGCTGCTGAAGATACGGTACTATTTGGAGAATGGTGTTTTGGTAATAGTGTGAAATAGTGTGAAAGGTTTACACAACAGAGTTCATTGGAGTTGAAACCAAACTGTGTTCATTCGTATGCACTGTTATTCCTTGTGAGAGCTCCTGCCGGGAACCAAGAATACTGAACTTTAATGAGACCTAACAAGAGAACTCTGCTAAATTAGAGCATAAGAATGGACAAGTACCTTAAAGGGATCACATTTGAAAGCTGCAAATGGCATCAGACAGATGGCTCTCGCACTATCAACTGCATTGAGAAATATAAAGTGCCTAACTGATGTTGCACCAACTAGTAAACGGGCCTCACATGTCATTTCTGGACACATTGGTTCTGCTTCTATCCAGCACCTGTTGCAAGGTTGAAATGCAAATGGTGGAAGGGAGGCATCCAGGGGCTGTTCTCCAGAAATTGGTACTACATTTTAAAACACATTGCAACAAATGCTATTGCATCATTTAATTATTCTTTGCATGTTCCCTAATGTTTTTGCATTTACTATCCAACTTGGGAAATTATTCCAAACACTTAGCAATGTTTGAGTAAAGATAATTTCCCAATCTCTAAACAGAGATTTCAAGTTCACTAATTTAGTGAAAAGACTTCACATTATCACCTGAGTACAAAAGCCTCGTTGTTGTACTTGACCAGTAATATCAGGGGGCTGATGTTACATGCACACGGCATCCCAGCTGGATGCACTAGACACCTTTGGCGTCAGTCACATTAACCTTCGTTGGGCCTGGCCCCTTAGTTTGAAAGAAAATCAGCCTCCTTGGCCTTCTTTGTAAAATAGCCAAAACATTTTCTCCTTTTTGGGATCCAGGCTGGTGTGCATTTTATATACTTGATTTGCCTCAGAGCAATGCAGAGATGGCATTAGTTTCTAAGTGTGGAACGGATTTATTTACAAGAGTTTTAAAATATCTCTGCAATCTTAACATGGCTGCACCATGCTTATCCCAGCTCTAGCTTCTAATCGCTTCTGTGCTGTCTGTTTGCTTTGCTCTGAGTCCACACCCTGTCTTAAGCAATCAAGCACAGTGAGCATTGATCAGTTACAAGACTCACATAATCAAACAAGGAACAACTGAATAATTTAACACTATGCAGGCCATGATACAGGCCTTAATGCACAGATATTACCCAGCCAAAGCATTGAAGTGGATCGCTTGGATTTTAACTTTGTTAGGAGTGCTGGGAGTGACGGGTTCCAGTAGCAGGCATGAAACCCAGAAATAAGTGCAGCACATTTGTCAGTGGCTTTTTAACCCAAGCATTACATTCCGATATTATTTCTGGGTTTCCTGAACAATTAACATGAATGGACATGATTCATCAGCCCTCATGGTGTGATTTAAATTCCAATATTTAAAGGGATGCTCCAACTATGCAATTTGATGGTGTTTGAGGTTGGGAACACAACAGAAGAAATTGGCAGAATGGAGCCAGATCGTTCAAAGTATGCACCTTGTTTTATTGATGTGATGCTAGTTGTAAGGGCCGACAGCGCGATAGAGTTTCCCACTAAATAAGCCTGCCAGTGAAATAAAGAAGGCATGGCAGAAGCTTGCCCATGAGATCTGCAAGTGGGTGGTGCCACACTCGTGGATTCAATGCTGAAAGTGACTCATAGACGTCTACAGCACAGAAGGAGGCCATTTGGCCCATCGTGTCCACGCCGGTCAACAAAGATCTGATGACACTAATCACATTTTCCAGCGCTTGTCCCATATCCCTGGAGGCTATGGCAACACAAGTGAATATCTAGACATGGAATCATAACAGTGGCACATTCAACTACACCTGACGTGTGCACCATGCCAATCCCCTCCCTCTGCCTTCTCAAGCCCAGCACATCACTCCCTACCAACTTACCTGGGTGTGTAGCCAACTCTCTCTGTCTATGCACTTCCTCATATCCCCATCTGTCCACCCACCACTGATATTCATTCTTATCTTTATACAATGTGCCTCACTCTCATAGTCACCCTCAAAAAATAACCAGCCATCCATTTATCACATGTCATACTCTCACTATTGGTCTTTTCTTTCTCTCCTTGTGTGAAAAAAAGGGAACAGAACACAAGGGAGAGGCAGAGAGGGTATGTGGTTACCATGTACCTTCTGTGGAATCCTGGATGCAAACTTGTACCAACTGTAATCTTGACAATTCTGTACCTGCATTTTTATCACGCACATTGGTCATCTTCTCTTGTAGTTTTAAAAGTTTCTTTCTTCTTTCTGAGAGAGTAGAATGGGTAAGAGTAGATAAATTGGTACACACTAGCCTGACAAACTGCTGGCGATGGAATATTTGCACTTAAAGGTGTCACTCTCAGATGTAACATTGCAATGTTTAGACCTTGCTTGGTCTGTCTTCATTTGAGAATTAGGGATTTCACCATGTGAATCATTTGTTCAGCTACATCTAGGGTAATGAGGAGAAGTAATGTGATCGATATTCCACTTGTAACACTTGGCATGAAATGACTTACCAATAAATTGTGAACTGTTATCTGTAATGTTCTCTCTAGGCACATCAAATAAACTGAGAATAGCACTTAGAGTGTGCACGACAGTTGTGCTTGACATATTGTGCAATTGTCGAATAATGGCTATTTGGTAAAGTCATCAATGATGAAATCAGTGCCATAGAAATGAAACAGGTTGGATGAGATTTTGTACCAAGGGTGGGTAGGAAATTCATATGGGATCAATAGTGCTTTGTGCTGACTTGGCATATACACCTGTCATGTCTTGCACTTCCTAACGATGACTTCAATGTCATTGTTCCTATCCGGCCAATAGACTGTGTCTCCTGGAAGTCTCCTCATCCAATCTATACCCATATGTGAGAGATGAAGTTGTTGAAGAACATCACGTTGCAAAGATTCCAGTATGATGAACTGCCTTCATTTAAAAATGACTCCCTGAAAGATGCCAATAAGGCCAAAATAATCTCATGTGTTGAATTGAATCAGGCCATCCTTCAGTGATGGTTTTCCAGAGTTTCTGTAGTGTAGAATCTTTCACCATTTCTTCTGGTAGCTGCTGACATTTGTATTGCACAAAATGTACCAGATAAAGTTTGATATCAGTGAAGTCAACTTGTAAATCTATGGATATATCTGCTGATTTCACTGGCTTAGGCAGTCAGCTAAGTGTACCCGATGTGATCATCAAGTTACCTGGCTTAGTCTCACAGTCGTAAACTTGAATCTTTATCAAGAGACATTGCAATCTTGGTGGTGCACTGGTCAATAGTTTTCATCCAATCATCTACAGTGGCTTGCGGTCAGTTGCTACCGTAAATCTTTAGCCAAATAGACCATTATAAAAACGCATGATTCTGAACACGCAAGCTAATTTTTTTCGCTCGATGCTGGGGTAGTTGGATTGCATTACAGACAGAGATTTTGAAGCAAATGCAATCAGTTTGCCTTTATGTAGTATGCATGCTCCCAGACCTTTTTGTAAGGTACCTATCTCCAGGGGAGTTATCTTTCCAGGTTGCTAAAATTGCAATGTCAATGCTTCTGATAATGACTGTTTCAGTGCTTCGATGAGGTATTGGTTGTCTTCGTACCACAGGAAAGGCACATCCCTTCTCAACAATCCCCTGAGCACTGAAGATTTTTGAGTGAAATTGGCAATGTATGGAGACAAAAATTGAAGAGACCTAGACATCTTCAAAGATTGCCCTTACCTTGAGGAACTGGCATGGCGTTAATATCCTCTATTTTACTTGGATCGGACATACACCAGCACTGGAATAAATAGAACCAAAGAAATTGATCTGTTGCACATTGATGTTACATTTCAGACTGTTGAAGAACAATCCTTCATTATGTGCCGCTTGCATCAATAAGTGCAGATTATGGTCATGTTCTTGCTTTGTTCTTCCCACAACAGCTATGTCATCTGTGATGCAGATGAATCCTGGCACGGTGCATGTATTGCGGTCCATGTGAGCTTGAAAGAGATCCTGGCTAACGGATAGCTCAAAAAGAAGCCAATGAAAACAGTACTGTCCAAATTGTGTATCAAATGTAGAAAGCTCTTAGGACTTATCCGCGAGATGTACTGACCAGTAACCATGCTTGGCATCAAGCTTTAAGAAGAATTTTGCACCTGCAAATCTTGGATTTAACTGTTCTAATGTAGGTATTTTGTAAGGATGTTGTCTCGAAGCTGAGTTTAAATGTCATGAATTTTCGACACACTCTCATTGATCCGTCCTTCTTTAAGATACATGTGATTGAGTCACACCAATCTGTATGCTCTTGTACTCTTCTAATGAACCTGTCTTTCTCCATTTTGTCTAGTTTGACCTACAGTTTGGCTTGTATATGGATGTTGCACTTATGTGGTGAATCAGTTAATGGCCTTGCATTCTCCTGCAAGTGTAATCTTCCACCTCCCTTGAAACAGCCAACTTTGTCAAATCATTCTGGATAATTCAATGTTAGGCCATGAACTGAGGTGATGGGGTAGTTTCTGAGGTTGATCCGCCTTGTGAAGTCTGACTGGCTCCAGGGATTGTTACTAGTGTGAGATCACCACGTGCTGTTAGACCTACAATTGCTGGGCCTTTAGCTTACATGATGTAGAACAGCTGTGACACCCAGGAGGATTGGTTTGTACTTGCACTCCAGGACTATGAATCCTGCAAATGGAATTAGTGAACCATTGTACACTGAAAGTTTCACAGCAGTAGGATTTGCCATGACCTTCCATGTCTGTGGATATGTCCTTTAGAATCCGCAGAGGTAATATGTTGGCACTTGCCCCTGTGTCAATCTTGGTCAATTACAAAAAGTTACCAACTTTCTTACGGCAGTTAATTTGAATCTTGGCAAACACTTTGGATGGTGCAATGGCATTTATGTTTTCCATGAGACTGACAGTGTGAAATATGTGTTCACCACTCGTCTCGTCGTGCACATCATCATCATTTTCTGGTTTGTCAATCACCTAATTTATATATTCCTGACAGGATACCAGAGGTAAATCTTATTGCTTGAAGGTACCTGTTGTGTACGGTCTGTTTGGATCAGTGCATGGCCCATTGCAGCTGCAACAGCCTTTGATCCAGTGCACTGCCAATGCCAATGGCCTTTTCTGTCACATGCCTTGCAGAATGGCTGAAAAGCTGGGTATTTCCTTGGTGCATTGCAGAAAGCCACACCTTCCACATGTCCTGCTAGGTTTGGGAGTTCTAGTGAGTGTGTCAACAATTGGCATTATACTTAGGATTTGTAAGCTTCATCAACCTGTGAGGATTGCTTCATATTTACATCCATCCTCGAGTAGCTCTTTGAGGTTATATATTTTGGGCTTGTCCAGCAGAAATTTCTGGAATGCTTCCATGGGAGTGGATGTGATCACCAACTGAACAATTCTGTCTGCTTGCTCTGTTTGAAAAGTCACAGTATGCACTCTTTTCTCTGCATCTGCTGACAAAGTGGCCTATGGATTCCATAGGCTGTTGTTGAAATGACATGAACTCTAGTCGATGAATACGGAAGTTTAACCTAATTCTGAACCGGTCTTCCAATGTAGGCAATATCTTTCGGGGAGCCTTTAGTTCTTCTTCTATTAATCCTGACATGTTTAACCTGTGTAGGCCTTCATTCGCAATGGCTAGGTGAATTTTTATTGCTTGCTTGCTTGTCTGGTTCATACACTCCTGAATTAAGACACCATAGCTCTGTACGCTGTTAAAGCATTTTGAATTTGGATAGTAGGCCAGCTGCATCCCAATTCAAGCTGGGGAATTTTGTGAAAATTCTGACAATATCCCTTTGACCTTTCTTTTTCTGTAGTACTTAGGATAAGTGTCACTGCAGCAGCTTTTTCATGCTCTTCTGAAGCCCTGTCCACGAAGACGAGTTGTGACGGGAACGCAGCACAGAGTGATGGCGTCCTTGCTTTTTATTCAATTTATTGTTCAGCAACGTCCGAAGCCGCAACCTCTCCGGCCTGATTTTTATGACTTTTTTTGCATCCTTGCGTGCTATCAACCCAGCCCACACCTTACTCAACTTTCCCAACTGAGCTAACCTGGTGCTGGTTCTCTCGACACGCTGTCCCACTCATAGAACAGACAGGCTATGTGCTGCAATCTACCACAAGGGACCTAGCTGCTTACCAGCTCTTTACTTGAGCACTAGCTCAGCACTATATCTCCAAACTTTTTCTTCACAGTCGCCACGCTGCATTTCCAACACTCTCCGTGCTGCCACTTTGTTGCGGTCTGACCAAAACGTCAAGAGTCTTCTCATGCCATGTAACCTGATCTAAGGCTGTTCATCGTGTCGTGTTATTATAATGATATAATGCCTTGGTCTTATTTACTATATAAGACACAAGGCATCAATCACTCACGGGGAATTGGGGAAACACATGGTGGGTTCATTTATTAAGACCAGGCACGTGAGAACATTTATACATGGGTATAAAGCTTGAAGCATCAGAGCTGTGTGTGTGTGTGTGCTCTGTTCGAAGTAAAAGTGAAACTAAGACTGGATCACATGACACATTTCCCTTCTGTTATGCTGATATTCCTTAAAGGCATATTACAATAACTATCTCCAACAAGAGAGAATCTAACCATCTTCTCTTGACATTCAATGGCATTAGCTGAATCTCCCATTATCAACATCCTGGGGGATTACCATTGACCAGAAACTGAACTGAACCAGCCAAATAAATACTGTGGCTACCAGAGCAGGTTAGGGGCTGGGAATTCTGTGGAGAGTAACTCATCTCCTGACTTGGAGCTATATTGCGTTCCTTGAATGTCGCTGGGTCAAAATCCTGGAACTCCCTTGCTAACAGCACTGTGGGTGTACCTACACCACATGGACTACAGTGGTTCATGAAGGCAGTTCATCATCACCTTCTCAAGGGCAATTAGGGATGGCAATAAATAGTGGCGTCCATACCCCAAGAACAAATATTTTAAAAATGCCCTGCATCTGTGCGATGCCAGCCAAGTACCCACTCATTCTGACTGGCATCATTGCAGGAAAAGTGTACATAATGATCAGCCCTGCAAACAAGCCATCAGTCATCGATTTGACGCATTTATGAGCTGCCGACTGCAGGATCCTGCAAATGCCTTTGGCAAAATCTTGCGAGGATGCAGTGGCAAAGAAGCTGAGGATGGAGGTGACTTTGACAGAATTCCACGGAATTCCTCTATCTGGTCAAGCTGAAGGTCTTTGAGGTGCTGGCCATTCTGGTCCTGCTGCTGCTGCTGTTGTTAGTGTTGTTCTTGCCAGTGCTAGTCAACTTGGTCCTTATCTGAGGTTCAGGGTTTCACAGCATAAGTGGGACCTGTGCCGATCTAATGGATCAAAGCTCCAAAGTACACATCAGACATACAAACCTTTAAAATGTAAGAAAAATCTCCCAAGTTGTCAAAGCAACCTCCATACACAAGTATTGTGAACAAAGCCTTTCACCCAAGCAGGCAAAAAGGCAGAAACAAAATACTGTAGCTGCTGGAACTCATCAACCCAATCATCAGAGCTGTTCTGATGAAAGTTCATCGACCTGAAACGTTTACCCTTTCTCCCCATAGATGCTGCCTGACCCACAGAGCACTTCCAGCATTTTCTGTTTGAGACAAGAAAGCTATGTTTCCCCGTCATGTTTTCAACCTCCTCAAAAGCCACTGTCCTTTCACCATGCTTTCACTGGCGAGTTCCAGAAAGCCGGAGAAACCAATGGACCCACAGTTAATTTGCAAAAGCTGTGTTTATATCTCTGTAACTGAGTAATTCATACATTAAAATTGACAACTCATCACTCCAGAGGGGGCTGTGCACATGCAGCCTAGCGTGCCAGGGTTATTTGAGGAAGTCAGCAGGTTGGTCCCTGACAGGATCACATTTTTCCATGACTTAAGCACCCTAACAACACCCAAATCCACGCACTCCATGTTAAAACTCCCCGCAGTATATCAACAACCAGTGCTGTCCCTTGTGTGTATTTCTGTGCATGGGCACACCTCTTCCATGTGTGTGGCTTTAGTTGGAGCAGCCAGAGACCCTCACTGACACCAGCTCTATGTATTGTCTGTATTCCTCATCTTTCTCAGCCTCACTACATCCTTTAACAAGATTGACCACAGCATCCTCTTCCAATGCTTCTCTCCTGATATCCAGCTCTGTGGGACTGCTTTCCCTAGATTCAATGTTTATATGTTCAACTGTAAGCAGAATCCCCAGTAATGCCATCTCTTCTGGCTCCTGCACCAACAATTCCAGAGTTTTGGTCCTCTTTCCTACATACTCTTCAGACTGACATGAAACCATAAGAACCTTGGAGCAGGAGTGAGCCATTTGGCTCCTTGAGCCTGCTCTGCCATTCCATAAGATCATGGCTGCCTCAACTCCACTTTCCTGTACTATCTCTCTATCCCTTGATTTCCTTAGTACCCCAAAACCTAACAATCTTGGCCTTGAACATAATCAACAACTGAGTATCCACAGCTCCCTCAATCCCTTGATGACATCCCCTGCTGATATAGGGGTGAAATTCAAAAGAGAGGAATCAATGCTTCTGTTGTATAGAGGTCAGACCCCATCCGGGCGACTGTGTTCAGCTTGGGGGCACATTGGGGGAGGCACAGGCTGGATATGATACCAGGGCATAGAGAGTTACCTTGTGAGGACAGGTCACCTAAACTCGGACTATATTCCCTCAAGTTTGCAAGGTTGAGGGGATGTTAAAAATGTTCCATGGAATAGATATGGAGAAGCAATTTCCTCTGGCGGGGGATTCCAGAGTAAGGTAATGTAATTAGGTATGGTCCACAAGGGGCCAGAGGCATCTCTATCCATTGGAGGGAGAGAGATATGTGGTTACATAGCTTGAGGGCCAGCACTCCGCATCAAGCCTGGGGCAATTAGACAAGGTGGCAAGCCTCCCTATGCTACCACAGCCAGTAGAGGCATTGAACTCAAGCTGTCGGTGTTATTCTGCACCACACTCTAGACATCTAGTCAGCTGAACTGACTAGGCCCCACAGGGAAGTTAGTAGGATCTTAAAATTAGAGCTAAGTCATTTAAGAGTGAAATCAGAAAACACTTTTTCCACACAAATGGAGGTTTGGAACTCACTCTCAGTGTGTGGATGTAGGGGAAGTTCAAATGTTCAAGACTGAACCTGATAGATTTTTGTTAGGTGAGGCTGTCAATACTTATGGAACAAAGGTCTAGACTCAGTGGTAAAACTCGTGCTTCTGAGTTGATTCAGGGACTTTATAACGTAATCCACTTCGGTGCAGTACCGAGGGATATTTAAGTCAATAAGAAAAAAAACATATCTCAATAGTTGAAAAATTGGCCACCTTTAATATGTTTGTGTATCAACTCCCACTGAGGTATGACTTTGTGATAATACTTGAAAACTGATATTAGTGAATTGCAACATTGGATAAAAAATGAATGGAAAAGCATAGAAAGAAATGCATGTATTTAGAATCTTTGCAGCTCAAAATGCTTCCTGTACTGTGAATTAATTTTGAAGTGTGCTATAGACAACCACAACAATCATTTTTTGCATATAGGACAATCCCACAAACTATATTAAGATGGATGACCAATTAACCTACTTCTGGTGGTGTTGGTTGAAAGGGGAATGTTTGCCATCTCATCAAGGAAAATCATTTTGCTCTGCTTGGAATAATGCCATGGAATCTTTAACAACCATCTGATTGAGCAAATTTTTAATATTCATCTGAAACTGTTTGCTTGTTAGTGATGGCTACAATGGTATAGTTGTTATGTTGCTGGTCTAGTAATTCAGAGACCCAAGTTAATAAACTGGAAGCATGAGTTTGAATATCACCACAACAGCTCGGAATTGTAATTAAATAAATAAAATATTGGGTAAAAGGCTAATATTGTTAATGGTGACTATGAAACCACTGGATATTTGTAAAAAAAAACATCTGGTTCATTCGAATATTTTGCTAATAGCTAATCTGCCCTATAAGTGACTCTAGGTCCACAGCAATGTGGTTGACTTTTAACACCCCTATTGAAACACCTCAAGCCAATCAGTTGTATTCAAGAAGGTAGCTTAGCACCATCCTTTCAAAGACAATTAGGGATGGGGAATAAATGCTGGCCTTGCCAGTGACACCCACATCCTTTGAATGATGGGGCTGGATTTTACGCAGAGGTGTTGCCCCTGACCACCCGCTGAACAATCAGAAGCCAAGACTAGATTTCGTGGCCCTCAGACAATTAACAGCCTGAGGCCACGGCTCCTGCCTCCTTGAGGGAGGATATCCTGCCTCCAAGAGCTGTTGGCCAATCAGAGGGCCGGCAGCTCTTCAATCCCAGCGGCACCACCAGCAGTGGTGGCCACTGCTGAGCCTGCAGTCAGTCCCCGATGAGGGGTCATGGAGGAGGCTGGGCTTGCAGGTAGGCGGGGTGGTTTCACTGAGGCCGGTTAGGCAGACCGGTGGCCTCGCCATATGGTGTGGACACCTCCTGCTGCTGGTAAAATACCAGTGGCAGCCTGTGGAAGTTACTAAGCGGCCAGTAATTGGCCACATAAGGGCCTCAATTGGTCCAATTTGGGTGGGCCACCTGACACCTACTCTGCCACTGTTAAAATACGAGCAGAGACGGGGAGATGATGGCCATTGCACCTCCCACCATCCTACCTGATTTAATGCTACCCCTGCCTACCAGGAGGAGGGGCTGGGGGGAGTGGGGTGCATAAAATTCCGGCTAATAAATCTGATAATGCACTCCCTCATTATAAAGAGCAGGAGTCTTACAAAAGCAGAAAAGGACAATATCAGGAAGTAACAGTGGAAAGAGATGACAGCAAGTCTAATCCCTGAAGATAGTTGTCAAAGACTCTTGTAGCTTCCATTTAATCATCATGTCCACTTTACCTCAGTGTAGCAGTTGAGGACACTGTCCATGCATTGAACTGATACACTGTGGTTGACACTGGAGGCCTGTTGCTCATTTTTTCAAGGTTGGCTCAGAATGAACGATATTGAAAATTTTGACATGATGCAATATCTCATTGCCAGTCTAATATCCCAAAATTCACAATTCCTTCTGCAAAAATAAAATTATCCCCAGAATGAATGCTGATATTAATATTATCACTAAAGCACTCCAGGCACCAAGTCATGAATGCGATTAACTGTGTAGCAGCAAGCAAGGAGACAGTACTGAAACAGTGCCTAAACTATTTTTATACTGCCTCAGCAATCTCAATGTTAACTGATTGTGTTCAGTTTCTCACACTGGAAAACAGACCCTTTCCTTGAATGGAGCATAAACACCGGCCGAGACCTGTTGGACCTAAAGGTCTGTTTCTGGGCGGTAGCATGTAATATTGTGCCATGTGTATCTTAGCATTAGGTGCAACTGTAGGGGTCAATTTTAACCTCACCCTCCTGATAAGGGACTGAAGGGATCAGATACAATGCTGGTTTTGCAACCTTCCAAATTTTACTCTCCATTGAAGTGAAGAGAGAGTAATATTGGACAGCGTGCAAGCCCGGCACTCTGCCTGCCTTTAATGACATTGCCCCTTGTGAACACAGAAAGGTGCATGCTGGAACGTGGGATGCAAAATATGTGGAAACAGCCAACCGTTTCAAAAAGTTCACGATCCCTTATTCCGCCACTGAACCTGAATCGATCAAACAAATCCTGCAGACAGTTGAGTAAAAAAGAGACAATGCTGGAAAAATCCAGCAAATCCATTGGAAACTGATTGAGAGAAACTGTTTGATATTTCATGTAAGACTGTTCACAATTCTAGGCAATGCTGCTTTGAAATATTTATGCTGGCTCTTTGGATAGAGTACTCTTGAGAAGAAAACTCTCAATGGGCAGTTGCTGGTTTGAGTGATTATGTTATATTAGTTTTATCCTTAAGGTAAAGAATTTTTATCACTCCCTCACGATTCTTTTTAGTCATGATCCATTGATAAGTGTGCACTTCCTTGTGAATGGAAAAACAATCCTGTGAACATCACTTAGAGAGTAGGTCACAGAGCAAGCAAGGAACTCTTTTGCAGTTTGGATAGTCACAACAAACAATATGGAACATCATCGTGCACACTTGATCCTTCTAACTGACTGACTGTTAACTCAGAGCAAAACTATTCACCCCTGTTTGTTAATAATCAAGTTTAAGTTTGAAGCAAAAAAAAATGTAATGTAGATTTAGTGCTTTACATATACAGCCTGTTCCAAAGCAAGAAATTATCCAAAACCTTCACAGTTCCTTTTGCATCATGCATCCATGCTGGAAAGTTTTGTGGGACTGAACTCTCATGGGTGGCTCCATTGATCCTGACTGTTATAGCAGAGCTACATTCCTGGGTTGCATGAATCAGTTTTGCATCATCCAGTGCATTTACTCCCTGAGCGTTCGGGTCCCCAACCCATTATTTTTCAATTAGTGGCACTGTTCAATTAAAAATAAAATGAAAGCAAGTTTCAAGCCAACAGTTTTTATGCTGCCGCTGCTTTGAGACAAAATACATGGCCACTCCTTGCAGCTCAATTCTGCTTCATAATTTGGCTAATACAGTCTGCAACATTGCACTAATGTGTCAAAAATCCCGTCCCAGGGAAATTGTGCTGCATTGGCATCTTTGGCACTTTGCTCCCCCTGCCCTGATTCAATTTCTGCTCCTTCATTTCTTTCGACTCTTAGTAAAATGCCTCTTTCATCCTTTAGTCCTGAAGAAAGGCACGTGTCCAAAATATTGTGGAAAGAAAGAGTTTACATTCATTTAGCACCTTGCACAACCTCAGGAGGTGCCAAAGTGCTTTGCATCCGATGATGTATTTCGGAAGTGTAGACAATGTTGGTTTGTAGGCAAATGTCTTTTCATGTTTACAAGTGTTGACTGGCCCACTGAATATTTCTGGCAGTCTACTTCAGATTGTCAGCATTTGCAGTTTAACACAGAGAATATGAAGTGAAACATGGAATGTTGGGCTGGGATTTTGTCGGCCGACAGATTCTCGCCCACTAGTCAGAGAACTGACCAGGAAACTTCCACTGGTACGTGGGGGTGGCCCAACAGAATCAAGTACCCTTCAGGCACTTAAGTGGCCATCATCGGGCCTTTCGCACAATTGAGGTCCTGGCAGCGGAAGTCCTGCCCACTGAGAACTCCAGGCAACCAGAGGCTGGCAGCTCCTTATTGCTGCCAGCACCAGTAGGTGCAGTGGCAGCTGGTGGCAATGCACCCACCGGAGATCAGGGATCATCGTGTGACCCCAAACCAAATGTGAGTAAAGACGGGAAGGGAATAGCGGGGTGGGGCCCTCGGGAGGGAGGGAGGGAGGGAGGGAGGGAGGGTGAGGACGGAGGCAAGGGCTTTCAGTGGTGCACCCCCACCTTCCCGAAGCCTGGTCCCTCGTCCAGGCACAGAGTGCCTGACCAAGAGGGACCCCTCCCCAGGATACTGCTGGCACCTTCCAAGGGCATGGGAAAGCCGTGGACTATAAAATAATCCAGAGATTATGACCTTTGATGTTCTGCTTTTCAATTTATCCCCATCTGATCATAATCAATAATCAGAGCCTCTTTCCTAATCCTATCTATGTCATTGGTAACCATGTGGACTATGACAGGTGGATCCTCCCCTTCCCACTGCATGTTCCTCTCCAGCCCAAAGCAGATGTCCTGAACACTGGCACCAGGCGGGCAACACAGCCATCTGGACTCATTCTCTTGGCTCTAGAGAACTGTGTCTATCCACCTGCCTATTCTGTCCCGTACTATCACAACATTTCTACCAACTCCCCCGGCTCAAATGGCTTCCTTCATTCACCTTGCAGCCCCCGCTCTCATCCATACAATCTGAAGAACTTGTTGAACTTGTTGGACAATTACAAGGTCTTACACTCCTCCACTTCCACCTTCTTGGTCCCCTTACCTACCTCATTTGCAGTCACGCCCTCCTGTTCCTGACCACTGACCAGATCAGACAACCCTAGCCTAAGGGGTGTGAATGCCTTCTGAAAAAAACTGTCCGAGTAACTTTCTCCCTCCCTGATGTGTCACAGGATCTGTAGCCCAGCCTCTGGCTCAATGAGTCTAAGCGGAAGCTCCTCAAGCTGCAGGCATTTACAGCAGTTGTGTTTGCCCTAGATTACACAGGCATCCAGGAGCTCCCACATTCTGTAGTCACAACACATCACCTGCCCTGCCATCTTTATTATGTGTTACTTAATTTATTTTTCTTAATGAATTTATAATTACTAAACCCTACTCCAACTAATAAGTTTTGCTACTATTAGGAAAGCTTATTACTGCTAATAAAACCTTATAATTACTAATAATTTAGCTGAGTTTTGAAAGGAAAAGGAGAAAAGAACTGACCAACTGGCCAACCACTCACCTGTTATTTTAGCTCACTGTTAGTTTAAGGCTTGCTGAGCCTTTATTGCTAACTTTTTCAAGGTACTTAAACATTATGCTGCTATTCGAAGCAGCACATGCCACATTATTACTCTAAAAATATTTGGGATCTGAATTTTCTGTTGCACTGAGTGTTGGGTATACATGCAACACAGATACAGGGCGGAATTTTCCGTGCCCGCTGGCATCAAAAGGTGCTTGAGGGATGCATCACCAAAGTGGGGGGGGGGCTGCAGTCTTTTTGCCATCCTGTCTTCTGTGAAGCAGTCATGGGCTGGAAGCGCTGAGAGGTGTGCGCGCAGCTGCACTTTAAATATGGCACCTGGCGTGATGAAGTGGCGAGGTGATGGTGTGACAGGCGATGAGAGCCTGCCTGCCCTTGAAAGATGTGTTTCCTGGGAATGCATAAATGCAGCGGGTTTGCGATGATATGGCGTGAGAAGCCGCCATTGTGGCTGGTGGGTAAAACATTGTTTTTCCCATGCGCTTAGTGCAAATCTGGAACAATTCTGCCCACAGGGTATACACCTCAAACTTGGTGGATAAATGCGCATATGAAAACACTTCACATTCTTTTCTATCAGTGCAAAATTTGATTGGTTCATCTTAGTTTATGGTCATTAATAATTTGGGACTAGATTTTGCTGTAGCCAAGCGTTATCGTGCTGATATATCGATTTTCAGGTCATGTTATACATCATTCGTGTATTTGCAGTGTAGTTGAAATATTCATTGGAATTTTCCACTGCTGATACAATCTTTAAAAATTAAAGAGAAAAATTTGTGTTTATAGGGCACCTCATTGTCAAATCTCTTGCTACAAAGAAATGGCTTGCTACATTTTGAAGTAGTGATTATTGTTATGTAGTTGAATGTGACAATCATTTTGCACCAAGCAAGATTCCACAGACATCAATGAGATGACTATCCCAATAATTTTTTTTATTCATTCATGGGATGTGGGCTTTGCTGGCTAGGCCAGCATTTATTGCCCTTGAGAAGGTGGTGGTGAGCTGCCTTCTTGAACCGTTGCAGTCCATGTGGTGTAGGCACACCCACAGTGCTGTTAGGAAGGGAGTTCCAGGATTTTAATCCAGCGACAGTGAAGGAACAGTGATATATTTCCATGTCAGGATGATGACTTGGAGGGGAACTTCCAGGTGGTGGTGTTCCCATCTATCTGCTGCCCTTGCCCTTCTAGATGGTAGTGGTCATGGGTTTGGAAGGTGCTGTCGAAGGAGACTTGGTGAATCCCTGCAGTGCATCTTGTAGATGGTATGCACAGCTGCTACTGTGCGTCGGTGGTGGAGGGAGTGAATGTTTGTGGATGTGGTGCCAATCAAGCAGTGTCCTGGATGGTGTCAAGCTTCTTGAGTGTTTTCACTTTGACTTTGTGCAATCACTGAAATGACACCCTATTTCCTCTAATGACTGAAGAATTCAATTGAAAGGATTGTCCGGACCACTCAATGTCTGTACACCAGTGCTGCTTCTAAATTACATTTTATTCCCTTGAGTAAGGTAAGCTGTAGGGAGGGAACAGAGAGGCTGCACAGAGACTTAGACAACTGAAGTGAGTGGACAACAAGATGGCAGATGGAGTATGATGTGGGATAATGCAAAGTTATTCACTTTGTTCGTAAGAATAGAAAAGCAGAATATTGTCTGAAAGGTGTGCAACTTGTGAACGTTGATGTTCAGGGAGATTGGGGTGTGCTCATGCAAGGAACCTAGAAAGTTAGCATTCAGGTACAGCAAGCAATCAGGAAGGCAAATGGCATGTTGGCCTTTATTACAAGGGAATTGGAGTACAGGAATAAAGAACTCTTGCTACAATTTTACAGGGCTTAGATGGGACCACATCTGGAATACTGTTTGCAATTTTGGTCTCCATATTTAAGGAAGAATATACTTGCATTGGCAATGGTACAGTGAAGGTTCACTAAATTGATCCCTGGGGTGAGGGGGTGGTCCTAAGATGAGAGGCTGAGCAAATTGGCTGGGAATATTCTCTGGAATTTAGAAGAATGAGAGGCCATCTCATTGAAACATACAAGATTCTGAAGGGGCTAGATAGGCGAGACTCTGAGAGATTGTTTCCACTAGTTGGGGAATCTAAAACATGGAGCACAGTCTCAGGATAAGGAGACGATCATTGAGGACTGAGATGAGGAGAAATTCACTCAAAGTGTTGTGAATCTTTGCAATTTCCTAGGAATTGTGGATTCTCTATCATTGAATATACTTAAGGCTGAGGTAGACAGATTTTTAGTCTGTCAGGGAATGGGGAGCAGGCAAAAAAGTAGAGTTGAAACCCAAGACCATATGAACATACGAACAAAGAACAAGTAGGCCATTCGGCCCCTTGAGCCTGCTCCACCATTTAATAAGACCATGGCTGATCTGATTGCAACCTCAAATCTGCATCCTGCCTATCCCCAATAAACTATTATCCCCTTGCTTACCAAGAATCTATCCACCTCTGCCTTAAAAATATTCAAAGACTCTGCTTCCTCCGCCTTTTCAGGAAGAGAGTTCCAAAGACTCACGACCCTCAGAGAAAAAATTTCACCTCATCTCTGCTTTCACTGGGTGACCCCTTATTTTTAAAGAGTGATCCCTAGTTCTAGATTCTCCCACAAGAGGAAACATCCTCTCTACATCCACCCTGTCAAGACCCCTCAGGATCTTACATGTTTTCAATCAAATCAAATCAGCCACTATCGTTCAGAATGGCGGAGCGGGCTCGACAGGCTGCTGGTCTACTCCTGCACCTATCTCTTGTTTCCTTGAGTTAATATTAAAATATAAAAGTTGTCATTTTGTTGCATGTTCGTCACCTTTCATTTTTAATTCTGTAAATTTCTAGATCAAATTATTCAAAATCCCATTTGAAAAAATGATATACCGCTTTGAGAATATTTGAATAACTCACTCAAAATAGTTTTGCATTATCAAGCCTTTCTCCTTGGTTGGGTTAAATTAACAAATCCACACTGAGTAGCCTCTATATACGCCAAGAGGTGCTACAAATGTACCAGTTCCTGCTCCTGAATTTGTATCTGATTTTTTCAACTGTAAGTGCAAATGGCAAAAACAGACATCTGAAAATAGCACACATTATTATTGTGAGACTGGAGAGGGGGGCATTAGTCTTTGGAGGGCCGTGTTCTATACTTCATGTATCCCATGTTATTACTTCTGCTGGGAGGGCTACCGTTCCACAAGGCAAACTGTTCCATTCTCCGATGTCATTTATCATCCCACATCTTGATGAGAAAGCCAAGAGAAGAAACAAGTAGGGTGCTTTCTGGGATCAGGATGACATTTCCGTCAATGGGAGATTAATGCCACATTAATCCTCTGAGGCAGACCTGGTAAACTGGCACCTAGGCCTGGTCAGTCCAAGGATGGTTGACCAGCTTGTCTAGAATTTAAAGGGGTAGCAGTGTCCTTAAGGGCTGGGACTTTTCCTGCTTGGTTCCAGAATAACTCTATGAATGAATGCTTTAGTAGGTAGAGTGGACATAATTGGACAAGTGGTGAGAAGCATATGTGTTCTGTGTTGATAAACTGCATGGATTTCACTGATTAAACTCCACAAGTACCCCTGCACGTATTTAGTTGCCGTGGCTCTTGCAGATCTGAGCTCTCTTGGCTGACGAACATTGGATGTATCCCATTGAGAGAAAGTGTGCCTTCATATCAAGTCTACAGAAACATTATTATGTTGATTTATCAGTGAGTTCCTTAGAGGGCTTTGAAACAGAGTGGTCTGTTTGCACATGAAACCCAAATTTAGAGATTTTGGTAAACAAATCTTACATCACTAAAGAGAAATTGAGGCTAACTTTCATTTCTATTCCTCTGAGTGAGTTGATGCTTATATGGCCATATTGCCCTCTCTAACCAAACTTGGCAGGTACTCTGTGTAGTCGTGCTCTATCCATTACAGACCGTACAAGAAAGTATTATAATTATTCGAAAAACCCACAACATAAGCAGTAAACCCTACCATTACAAGCCCTGTTATTGCAAACTTCTCATTATAATAGATTTTCCCCAATGTTGACTGAAGCTCCATTATAATTAATGGTAGGGCTCCAAGCTCAGTAAAATGAATTCAATGACACTGAAGCTGGGAGATCCCATGAGGTGGCAGCATCAAGCTTTGACAATGAGGAGAGCACAACTGGACCTCAAGAGTTTCTTTGGTTGAAAACCATTTTGGAGAGTAAGGTGTTGCAAAAAGTACCAACTTTGTGGGACTATGTTCCACACCAAGACGGCACCAAAAACAATCACGTGACCCCTGATAGGCAGTAGGAAAGGCTATACCTTCAATTACTACAAGCCTAACCCCTATTTTCATGGCTATTCCTTCACTGTTACTGGGTCAAAATCCTGGAACTTCCTTCCCAGCAGCACTATAGGTGAACCTACATGAGATGAACTGAGCAGTTCATGGAGATGGCTCACCACCATCTTCTCAAGGGAAATTAGGGATGAGCAATAAATGCTGGCCTAGCCAACAATTCCCACATCCCGTGAGAGAATAAAAACAAAGACCCTATTCTGAGATTTGTCAATACAAAGCAGGTCATATGCTAGGAAAACTTCACCTGTAGCCTGAAGGGTTCTCAAAATTCCCACATTTTTCATATCATCAACAAGGATATGACTTTTGGACTTTTACCTGAAACCAGACAACGAGAGGAGACAGAATACACATTCTTCCCTTTAAAACAATCAACACGAAACTAAAGCCCATCAAAATCTTGCATAAATAATCGCTACTAGCTACGGGGACAGGAAGACCACAATCAATGCAATTATGCGAACCCATCAATACTCCACACATACAATGGCTTTCAGTTCAAGACCAGTTATGGGGGCAGGAAGACAATGATAAACATCAAGCGAGCCCATTAAAAACAACGAGACATCAATCACCTGGGAAAGCCCACCAAAATCAAACAAAGAACTAACATTGATTTGGATTGAGAGAAGAAATTCGAAAAAAAAACAGTATAACTGGGCCAGCAGATCTGAGTGTGGGCAGTTTGTTTGTTTTTGGGCAGTGAAGAATTTAAGCAGGGAACTGAGCCAAGTGGAGGAAGGCGATCTGGAGGTTTGCAGGCCCGCAGGCAACATCACGGCGAGGGGCATGGGGTGGCAGGCTCAACCGAAGACAACAAGGCTGCAACCACAGCCCTCCGCGAAGATTGACCACCCACAACCGCGCCCTCCACCCAACTGAAGAACCTTCGCAGATTCCACAGACCAGGACCACGAAGGGACAGCAAGCCCCAGAGGACACAAAGAGCGTACCCCAAAACTGCAACCGGCTTACCTGGCTGGATTTCAAACTGTCAAGGAACCCTGGTTGGTGAGCATGATCCCTGACCTTTCCTAGTTCAATTTAGTTAGGTTTTGGGGCTGGGACAAGGGTAAGGGGATTAGTAGCGCGATTTTCCCTCGTTATGCCGTATGTTCCCCATTCTTAACTAAGTGTACCTTGTAGGTCCGTATAATCTCAGTGTAATCCTAATGTTATAAGTTCATTTGTGACTTCAATAAACCCAGTTTTTTTTTCTTGCACCAAAACCAGTTGTCTGCTGCACTTTGTCACAACCCCCAAATAAGTCCAAGGTCTAGAACCCAGGGAGTGGGAGCGATTCGAACCACTCAGAAGTCAGAGGTGGAGCTGACACACACCACCACCCTCTACAAGCCTAACCAGCAGACCTTAATGGGACCACTTGATGCCTCCAACAGAGTGGCAAGTTTTTCTTTCTATTTAGTTTAGTATAGAGTAAGGGGGAGCAAGAATGCTCCTATTTTTCAATTCTAATGAAGGGTCATTCCTCAAATCATTAAACTCCCCTTTTCTTCTGTCAGATGCTGTTGGACCAGTTGTGCATTTCCAACATTTTTTCAGTTCTCATATTGCATTTCCAGTAATTTCATTCATTTCCTTTGTGTAGAAAAGTCTTTCTAAATGACCTTTGTCAGCTCTGCCAACACCCTACATGCCCACCAACCTGATAGTCTGTTAGTAAAAGAAAAACTTGGTTTCCTAAACTATAATCATCTGTACTTGTTCAGGCACTAGTCCATCCTGTATTATTTCAGAAAATAATAAATGCAGCGATTCCCACTGGTGGCAATAAGTGACTGGAACTTTCAGAAATGTAAAAGATCCAGAACTCAGGAGCTCATGGGCATACGTGCGCTGATGATCTTTTGTGCAATTGACTGAATATCCAGATCTAAGAATCTCTTTTAAGACATTCTGGTATTCCTCAGGAGTAAAGGATCCCTCATACCACATGTTTATCAGATAGAGATTAATAGGTAGTTGGGAATGATTATGAGCCAGTAATTCAACAGGGTGGTCATAAGGTTTGAATACCTTCTGAAGATTAGGACCCACCACCTTGACGCCTTGTGCCATATGCAATGTAATAAATATTAAATTGTTTTTCTTATTGGTTTTTTTTTATAATGAGAGGGACAAAGCTCTTTCTGTCAATAATTGGAATGAAAAAAGTGGTGTGAGTACAAATGAAGATCACAATCCATTACCCAGAGAAAACACACTCCTAAATTTCACTGTGGGAAGAAGAGAGGCAGAAAGAGAGAAAAGGGAGGGAGGGGGAAAGGGGGTCAGAGAATAAGAGGTGAAAGAATTGCATTCACGTAATGGCTTTCACCTCAGACATCTCAAAGAGCTTCACGGCCAACTAATTACTTTTGAAAGTGTGCCCGATGTTGTTTTGTAGTCAGGTGAGAGAAAGGGGAGCGTTGCGACAGAAATTTAAAAAGGGAAGAGAGGAAAGGACGAGAAATAGTGGGAAGGGAAGAACAAAGAGAAACAGAGAGCTACAGAAAGAAAGACTGACTGTTGTTGCCTTGGCTCTTCCCCTGCATACTCAACAGAACACCTGCTAGGCTTAAAATATTATCACTAACCATCACTACCACAATAATGGTGGTTTCACCTTTTTTGCAGCAGTTAAACTGGATTTTCTCGGGTGGACCGACCAACCTTCACAATTCACCTTGAATTATTTCAAGCAGGAACCCAATCAGGTTTGAGTGTGTTTGTAGAATGTTTCTCTGAACTCCTTCCAGCTGCACCGATTAGTTTTGTGGTATTCAATACTCTATTCAATTCAAATGCAGACTTCAGAGCCACACTCACTGCACTGGACCTCAGCAATATCCACCCTCTTACATAGGGTAACCGAACAGAGGCAGAAGGATGCAATGCTCCACACCTGAAACCTGTGCAAAGTTTGAAAGAAGAGATAAGTTAAAGAGCCTAACTGCTCTATCCAACAGGCAACTGGCTAGTGTTGTACTAATGTTTTACGAGTTGATAAAATGTCTGCCTCTGGTGATGCTTAACCTACTTTCCCAATTCTTTGAGGCTACAAAGAAGCTCAGCCGATTGATTCTGGCAAGAATTGTCCAGAAACATGTGAGTTGGGTCCTCAGCAGGTGAGGCCTAAGGTGTAGTATCAAATTATGAACTAAATTCTCAATAAGTACTAAATGGTCTGGAGTGGGTGTAGGATAGCTGCATTTTTACATTTAGCTTGGAAGCTGGGAACATTTTTTTTTTTCATTTTAGCCCCCTCAGTACAGACGAAATAGGCTTCAACATGCACCATAATGTGCACTCCAGAGGAGGATCATTTCACTGGCAATGAGCACACAAGGTGCCAAATAATAGGTTAATTGTCTCCCAGTGAGAATGTGCCGGCTTTTCTTTCAAAGTCTCCCAGAGACCAAGGCAGGTGTTGGGAGCATTATGTTGCAGGGCTCTGTGAGGGCAGGAGGGCAGAATAAACAGCAGCAACAAGGCATGTCGATGTTTGGTTTTTCAACACGATTTTCGGCTTCTATTTCTCTCCCGCCGCTAGCCCACCCATGAAGTAAATGAGACTGATGTGAGACTGTAACAGTTCGGGCTCTCCCCAACCAATTATTTTTCTCATGTTTGCTGCCCCCATAAGCAGACCCAGGCTTGACAACCAGCCTCCCGTTTTTTTGATAGGTTGTTTACCGGAGTATCGCCACGACATCCATTACAACAACAACAACTTGCATTTAAGTACTGCCTTCAACATAGTGTAATGTCCCACGGGCACTTCAGCGGAGTGTTAGCAAACAAAATCTGACACCGAGCCACACAAGGAGGTATTAGAGCAGGTGACAAGGAGGTAGGTTTTAGCTCATAAAGGAAGGGAGAGAGATGCAGCGGGGTGGAGAGGTTTAAGGAAGGGATTTCAGTGCAGCTGAAGGCCTGGCCGCCAATGGTAGAGCATTGAAAACCAGGCATGAACAAAAAACTAGAATTAAGTCAGAAAGGAAAAAAGAAAATCTAACCATGCATCAGACTACTGCATAAAGGCTAAGCTTGGATTTATGTACAGATAAAAGAAACCATTGAAACAAAACATCACACATAATGATATAGTACATTATCCAAACTTAAATAATATAGGTGATTACCAGGGTTTGTTGCACTGTTGCCCATTGGGCACTGGCTCCCTGCACTATTGAGTTCAGAGGCACGAGGCCTGTTATTTATTCAATGTTTTCCCAATGCATTGTGCGCTGAGATCGTGAAGACAAAATCTGCAAAAAGCTCATTGCATTTCAACAATTTATTTAAATTACAGACCCCTCCCATTATTTTGGAATGGCTGCTTCAGGGGAAGTCAATGGAAGGTGGGGATGGATTTTAAGTGCTGGCGGACCCTCTCTCTAAAGTAAGGCCATTCTCCTTTGTTGATGCTTTTTGCCAAACTGTACAATGGGAACAAGCTCTAATTTTCTGATCCATGCACCCTACTAGGGCAGTTTGCCATTGAAAATGTAAAATCAGCTCTTACATACACTGGCATGACATAGAAGAGATGGAAGCTGAACTTCTTACAGCTTTTCCCAATAAACTCTCAGGCCAAGAAATTGTGCTACTGATGCACCAAAGTGATAATGGCGGCTGGGAGGATTCCACCCGCTTGCAGTGTGACCCATACAGTGTGCACTGACTGATAAGACCCTAACATGGATGTGCCTGGCATGCGCCACAAGCATGAAAGCAGTTGGACCGTGATGTCAATCAGCCTCTAAGGCTGATTTGACGCACAATCTGCCATTTTGTCTGCCATTTTGGACAAGGCAGGCCCAGTTAACAGCCCTTCTTAGTGAACATGGGTTCAGCTGTATGAGGGATCTCACCAATTCACCCCCTTCCTCCAAATTTAATTATTTAAAGGGCTAACCGTTCAACTTCCAGGTAAGGTGCTACTGATAAAAGCAAAATACTGTGGATGCTGGAAATCTGAAATAAAAACAGAAAATGCTGGAAAAACTCAGCAGGTTTGACAGCATCTGTGGAGAAAGAAACAGAGATAACGTTTTGAGTCTGTATGACCCTTCTTCAGAGTGATGCTATTGACCTTCTTTGGCTGATGGAGAGTTAGTGGAAGTAGTGTGTTGTGTTCTTGGAGGAGTTTTGCTGACGTTTGGATTTTCAGGGGAGCCATGTTGTATGCCAACAGTGGGGGGGCTCAGAGGGATTTTCTGTTATGGGGGCTATAGTTGCAGTACCTCTTGGGCTACAGCATGACTTGGAGATGGAGCAGAAGCAGCAGAGAGGGAAAGATATGTGCAGAGGGAATAGGAGGAGGGCTCTCAATACAAAGCCCAACCCACCAAGGGCCTTAGTAGAGTACTTCTCCTATCTCCACCCCAGCCACAGGAGGTGTGTCAGGCACCTGCAGTTCAACAAGGAGTTAGTCACTGAACTGTACCACCTCCTGCCATGGTAGGGTGAGAACACTGCTGTCAGTGGCCAACAAGTTCACTGTTGTACTCAATTTCTATGCCAGCAGATCCTTCCAGGCAGGAGCAGGTGACACCAGCATTATTTTAGAGCTGGCTGTCCATTTCTGCCTCAGGGAAGTCACATAAGCCCTGTAGGCCGGGAAAGGGAACATCATCATCTTCTCACTGACCAGAGAGAAGCATCCTGTGAGAGGGTTCCCAATGATGCACGAGGAAATCGACTGCACGCACATGGTTCTGTGGGACCCACATCTTAATGGAGATACGCTCCGTAACCGCAATGGATACCATTCTTCCAACATCCAGTTGGTGTGTGACCATGACCAAAACATTGTCTCGGTCATTGACTACTATCCTGGCAGCAGTCATGACTCCTTTATTCTGCAGCAGTCAGCCATACCTAACAAATTTGTGACAGCACAAAGATCCCAAAGCTGGCTGCTTGTTGACAAGGGATACCCTCTCTACACCTGGCTAATGATTCCCCTCGGCCAACTGACCACACAAGGACGCTGTCCCTAATATGAGAGTCAAGCAACAACAAGGAACTGATTGGAGCAGACCATCAGTGTCCTGAGCCAATGGTTCTGCTAGCTTAACCACTCAGGGAGAGTCCTCCAATACTCATCAGAGCATCTATCATGGTGGTCTGCTGCGCCCTCCGTAACCTAGCTACCATGAGGGCACAGCCCTTGCCACCAGGCTCTTGGAGGCCACCTCAGGAGGAGGAGAAGGAAGAGACAGTCTCCCAGAGCAGTGCCTCAGCAATCCTCATAATCTCTAGGAGCACAGATTGCGGGATGGCTGTAAGAGCCTGCATGTACCTTCGAGCATCGATCACGGGTATCTTTTGCAGATGGCAGCAGACTGAGCATGAATGGCACCAGACATGGATTTGATGATCTCAGCCTAAGATTTCATTAAGCATTAAGACATTGGGTGGCCTTTTTGCTTGTGCTGCCATGGAAGTTGAGGGATCCGTCACCAGATGTTGCATCACAGCTGGGACAGCACTTGTTGTCATGCCCACCACTTCCACATTGTAAAGGATGGGCTCCCAGCTCTGCATGAAGCTCTGTGAAAAGTTGGAGCTGGAATCCTCTATGCCCCTTAACAATGACAACAGCCTGTCTGGCTGGCCTGTTGATGTCCCAAGCATCTCACGGTGCATCAATATCAATGTTCTCCTGTATGCCACCCCATTGAAGCTCATACTTGGTTCCCCTGTAGCAGAACACTCCTGCAACCTTGACCTTCGAGGAACTGGAAAATGAATGGTTGTATCCAGCTGGGCTGATTGTAACCCACTTGTGCCCAAATGGCTCACCACTTGCTGATCCTGAAGCTATACTGCCCTCTAAGGTATACGTAGTACCAGTATCTGAGCTGGTGGCTACGATTGTCAGATCAAGTGATAATGCTTCTTCATTGAAGGTCAGCGTGGTAATTATGGTTTTATCCCATGTGTAATGTACCTTTAAGAATAATACATGTTAAAGAAGATCACATGATCTTTAATACCCAATAGGAGAGTAGCGTGGGCTACCTCTGTAGTTAGTAGTTAGTGGTGTAGAGATAGGGTTTGAAGTGAAAGCACATGTATAGTTGCTGCTGAATGCCTTTGTAAATAAACTTAAAGTTTCCATCTGAGAAGTGTCTGCTGATCAACTCTATCAATAGCACCAACTCAAGCACCTCTCACAACAAACTGGCGACGAGGATCCACAGGATCCAACAGTCAGCTGCTCTGGCCCTTCCTCATTTGGCTGCAATGGCTCGCCAGGTGACAGCTCTTGGGTATCAGAAATGCAGAAATGGAGGGTTGGGCTGAGGGAAGGGGAGTGTAGGAACACAGATTTTTCCATATAGCCTACTGTAACTTGACCAAACTTAAGAACTGACCAAATTTTATAAAGCTTCACAAGGCTGAAAGACTTTTCAAAGCAACATAAACTGCTGAATGCTTTAGGCTGTTTTTTCTCACAGATAAGGAAGACCTTGAGCACGAATGACCTATTGCACCATTGCTGAAAACAAGAACATCACCAGATCATAGGATATCAGGCTCTGAGGCCAATGGATGATTTAACCAACTCCTGATAACAGGAACTAGAAACAATTCTTGCTGGAATGCAAAGGCTAATTAGTGTGGTTAAGGAATGAGAACGGGATAGCCATTATGAATAGTTTATTAGCAGGCTTGATGAACAGCTCTAAGTATAAACAGCTGATAATGGACAAACATGATCAATGAAGCTCCTGAAAATTAGTTTGAAGGCCAGAGATGAAATGTTTCAGGGAAGTTGTGGGGTTGATCATAGGGAATGGCATAGGATGAAATAAGGGAAGAGGATGATAAAAGATGGAAAGTGTGTGCAAAGACCCTGGACGCTTGTAGCACATGGACAGCACTAGGGTGGGGTTTTACCTCATGATTTGGACAAAGAACTTAACATTTTATTGAGCATCTTGTATTAAGGGGAACCTTTATTGGACAA
Source organism: Cetorhinus maximus (assembly GCF_964194155.1). Taxonomy (NCBI): domain Eukaryota; kingdom Metazoa; phylum Chordata; class Chondrichthyes; order Lamniformes; family Cetorhinidae; genus Cetorhinus; species Cetorhinus maximus. The sequence goes on from NC_135896.1 coordinate 17,605,531, forward strand.
TAAGGTCCTGCCAACATAACACTCAAGTCCACCCCTGATAAAGGGTATAAAGGATGTTGTAAAAAGATACTCGGTGCTGTAATCAAGGACAATTTTGGCAGTTGCCAATTGAAGAGTTACATCGAGTCAATGTCAAACTGACCACTCACTGGTGTTCATAGTATGTGTTATTTGTCTATAGTTTAAATGAAAGGGAAAGTTCTGTGCATGCTTATGTGTAATCTGGGATTACTATGTGACAGTACTATTCGATACTTACTTGTAATCTCTTACTGATTTTTAAGTAAAAGTAATTTATTGCCGAAATCTTTGTCTAAATTGTTTATTCCACATGAGCAAACTTGGTGAACTGTTGACAAAGGGAATGCCTTACAGGGGTGGGTTGGAAAGCAAGAGGTCCATATTCACACTATCTGCAGCTTGCGTTTCATGTCAGATCGCAGAATGGGGTTGAGGTGGGATTTGTGAAGAAGCATAAGGCAAGAGCGTCCCATTATACTGAATATCCTCAGCATTCCTGAATGCGATGGCCTCTATCGTAGCCAGTCCCATGATGCAGAATGCCCTCTTCTCCAGAGTGCTGAGGTGATGTAGGTCTGCCTATCCCCTTCAGTTCTGATCTGATCCCTTTCTATTGTGTGTTACCTTGTCCTGAAAGAGAGGGGTAAGAACATCAGTGAGCGCGCAGCAACATGTTTGTGCGATGTGTCTGCCAGAGCTGAATCACTAAAAGTATGTGGAAGCTATGAGAGGTGGACAAGAGGATTGGTATGAATGTGAGAGTGAGACGGAATCTCTGAATGCTATTCCTGATTGCTGGAAATTTCTGCTGGGTGAATGATAGGGGGTGTAGTGCATTGAGCAGCATGAGAGGTTGACAGTGCAGTGAGTCAGAGATGTTGTGTGAAGTTGAATTCACTGATGTTGAGCACCCACATGAGGCCATTGATTTTTTTTTGCAGCACAGCTGCCAGGTCCTTGGTGTCAGACTCCAGGAATTAACCTCCTTGATTTTCTCAGCGTCTACCTGGAGCACTTCCTAACACAACCCCCACTCCCCACGCCCGGCCACCCCACTCTGGTGGAAACATTGCAACTCTTCTCCTTTCCATCACCTGTACTAATGCTTCAGAAAATGCCACATCAGAAAACCTGCAAGTCCCCGCTCTCATCCACTGCTCTATTTTATGCTCCTTTTCCTCTCTCCAAGTCTCCCACACACAGTCTGCGGTCAATGCCACACAAAGGATGCTGCTTCCCTCTAAAAGAGACAGGCTTGCTTTAAGACGAGCAGGCTAGCTGAAACACATGCTAATAACCCATTTAGCTTGGAGGGGCTGTACCTAGACATCATTGGAATGAAACAGCACCAAATTTATATGTTGCCTCAACAGGATTGGGCGTGGGGTAATTGTGCCTCATGATTCCATGCCCAAAAACAGGCCTTGACAAATTCTCCCCTCTCAGTCTCTGGCAGCTCCTGTGGCAAATTCATAGATGCTTGCAAAATTGAGCCTATAAGTCTGTTGCCATTACAAGCAGAAGTGCCAACACCACGTCACACATTACGTTGTTCAGTGGGTGAGGTGGAGAATGCCTGGTCTGAGTGTTTCCTGGCAGTCAAATTAAAATGGTGCCAATATAAAGGCAGATTTACTGGATCTTGGAGGAGGATTTTCACGTTGGCATGTGGGGGTGGATGACATTGGGTGTATGCCCCGATGTCAACGCACGACATTCCAATCTTTCATTCGGTGGGCACCGAATTGTCAAAGGCCTGTTAAGGCCATTAAGTAAACTAATTAAACTAATTCTCAATGCTGCCCATCCAACCTTAAGGTTGACGGGCAGACCAAGAGCCCAAGCGGCCTTCGCGTTTTGCATGAAACCTCATCCACGGGCGGGTTGACATTTCATGAAGATTTTATTAAATTAATAAATATTTTTCACACAATTCATAAACATGTCCCAGCTCACGTGACACCGCCACATGAGAGGACATGTCTAAATAATTTTATTCTTTCTTTATTTGAAACTTTCATTTTGAACTTAATCTCTCTGAGGCAGCTCCGTGCCCCGACTCTCCCTCCTCCCCCCGCCCTCACAAGGTAGAGCTGAGTGCTACTGGGCATGCGTCATGTTGGGCGGGCCTTAATTGGCCCGGTCATGTAAAATGGCGGCGCGCAGCCGATCACGGGCAGTGATCGGCTCCACGCCCGCTTCTGACCGGCCCGCCTGGCAAGCAGAAGATTCTGCCCTTAGAATTAGAGAGAATTTCTAGCACAGAAACAGGTCATTCAGCCCAACTGGTATCTGAAAATGCTTACATTACCTCCTCCCATTCTGTTTATTTCATCTAAACCAACCAGCGAACCCCTTCTATACCTTTCTCCGTCAAGTGTTTATTTAGCTTTCCCTTGATGCATCTCTGCTGTTTGCTTCAACCAGCCAGTGTGGTAGTGAGTTCCACATTCTCATCACTCTGTATAATTATGTTTCTCCTGAATTCCCTATTGCTTTTACTGGTGACTATCTCGGTGTAGAGGTTCAGCTTTGGACACAGTTGGCAAATTCTAAGCGGTCTCTGGGTGAGAGAGGCAATGATGTTTTTGCCTGGCACATTCAATGCAGGACAGAATGCAAGTAACCAGTTCCATTGTATCAAAGAGTTCTTTATCAGAAGGTTACATGAAGTGTACCGGATTAAAGTAGCCAGGCATATTGACCATCTACATATTATAATTCTCACAGCATACGGTCATGCTTTTCTAAGTCGAGGTGTAGCCAAAATATTTGAAATTGCAGAAAGTAATGACAAAAAAAGCCCGTCTCCATCACATACTTATAACAATTAGCATTGAAGCTTCTAATTTCAGACGGGCTATTTATTTTAGCAGGCCGGGTCCTCATTAATGACTGTGAAGTCAAATCAAAATGGTGAAAAGTCGGCCTGTCTGGAAGGATGGGGATGGGGGGGTGGGGGTGGGGGTGAGGAACAGGGGATAGGGTGTTCCTAGTCAGCCAGCACCTCACAAAGGTAGACAAGGGGGAGAGGGGAGGTATACACTTACATCGTGGGACTGGGAGGGGTTCCCCTGATCCTTCTAGCCCCACCAAAGGAAGTTAAAAGTTTACTTGAAAGGCCTCTTTGGCGAGTTGAATATGTTTCAGCTGTTGGGCCTGTTACTGCTTGTGCCCTGCTTAGTCCCAGGTCGCAGTTGTGTCGAGGCCACTGGACCCCAATTCACATAAATGTATGAGCCTCTCACTCAAACCCAGGCCTGAAAATTCTGGCATTTGAAAATGGCAGCTGAGAGGGAATGGTCAGCCATTCCATTGTAACTGCCTCCCGCCTGGATCCTGCCGGGCTGGGGGAGATAAAATCATCAACCAATGTACCTAATACTCACTAGGGGCCATGATAATAGAGAGCAACACCCACATCACAGAAGGAAAGAACAACTTGCATAATGGAGAAAAGCATCCCAAGGTTCTTCACAGAGGAAAGAAAGAGCAAAAGCCAATGATGAGAGTCAAGCCACCACCAATAACCGTGGATACCCTGATTTGAAATGTAAGTCACTGTACCTATGATTTTTCTTTCTTAATCATTTTATGTATAATAAATATTAATTTTCAATTTTGCCTGGATATCAATGCTCTTTTCGAAGAATTTCATCCTATTTAGTTCCACCACCCTGGCTCATGCACCCTATTGTTCTGTGGGCAATGGGTCAGAATGCATCTTGCAGCCATTATGGGTCATTTGGTAACACGTCCCTTCTGATCTTTCAGACAATCCATTTAATCAGGTTTCTGTTTCCTTCTAATTTTGTATGCTTTGGAATCTGTCAGCCAATCAGCAGCGTTAGTCCTTGTCACCACAATTACAGGGTTCAAAAGAGTTGGTGGGCCTGTTGCATCCTTGAGGCTGATGATAGTAATAATGTTTTCTTTACTCTGTCAGAAGTTTGGAGAGCCCACTCACATCTTGCATTTTGGTCACCCAGGCAACATTCTATTTTTACTTTTCTGTCTCCTTTCATGTAGTCAGATTAAATGGGGGGTATCCCCTGGTGACTTATTTAGTAAGAATACGGCTCAGTCTGCAATTGAGATATATGACTAAGACCCGTCCCAGATTACATACCTGCTGTGCACGGGGTTAAACCTCGGTGACCATAGGGTATGAAGGAGAAAAATCAGCTGATTAAAGTGACACCACTGCTCACAGCCAGGATTGAAATGGTTGGTTTATTCCCCAACAATCACACCTCAAGACCACAGTGTTAGAAGTGACTGGGATTCATTTTCCGGACATTGTACGTATGTAACTATCTTCTACTTACTGCATTTTGCTGGAGTTCTTAGGTGGAGAAGTTGTTGCAGCTTTGGCCCTGTATTAGTTTGACTTTTGAGTTCATAGAGGCTCACTTTAATTAGCCTCTGGAAAGAGATTATGTTTATATTGCTGTTTGCTTTATTTGCTGTAAAATACAATTGTTTGCCATAAGTCCTATCCCATCTCCAACTCGTGGACTGACACAGTGATGTTCATTGACCCGCTGAGAAAAATCAGCCAGGCTGCTTGATTAATATTCTATGGCTCCTGATGGAAAGCATGGATGTTGGATGGACAGGATTGGGATCGACTGGGAAGCTCCCACAAGTGAACACCATGCCAAGAATCAGTAGCAAAGTTTGTGCAGAGATGTCACACAAAGACCACCTCTGTAAAGTACTGACAGACAGCTGGCAGCCTACAGATGCTGGGTCAATGGAAGCTTTCAAGACTGAGATGGTTTGATTTTTGATTAGGTAAGGGTGTCAAAGGATGTGGTGTCGAAGGCAGGTAAATGGAGTTCAGGTGCAGGTCAACCATGATCTCACTGAATGGCACAACAGGTGCTTGGGGGTGAGTGGCCTCTTTTTGCTCCTATGTCAGCATTGGACAGCATCTCCTTGAAAAGGAGAGGGTGAAAACAAATAAAGGGACCCTTTCTTGGTTGGTGTACCATTTGCTGCTCACAGTAAGTGACTTGGCACGCAAAAACCGTTTATGTCTCTTTTAATCTCATTATGCCAATGATGAAATTTAACCACAAATTATTTTTACTGAATCAACCCAACAAAATATTTTGCATTCACAAGTAAATGGAAAATAAAGCTTTGTAATCTCCCAGGCCTTTACTGATTGGTTCCTGTTATTCTCTCTCATATTTGTTCATGGAATGTAGGAGTCGCAGGCAAGATCATTTTTTGCCCTCTCCCCCCACTCCGACCCCCTTAACTGCTTTTGAGAAGATGGTGGGGAGCCATCTTCTTGAATCCTTGCAGTCCATGTAGCATAGGATCACCCACAGTGCTGTCGAGAGGGGGAGGTGGGGAGTGGGTTCCGGGATTTTGACCCAGCGACGTTGAGGGAACAGCGATAGCGATCCATGTCAAGGTGGTGTGTGACTTGGAGGGAATACTTGCAGATGGTGGTGTTCCCATGCATCAGCTGCCCTTGTTTTTCTAGGTGGTAGAGGTTGCTGGTTTGGAAGGGGCTGTTGAAACTGAAGACTGAGCATGCATAGTTAGTTATAAATTCCATGTCTCTGTCCATCCGGCTTATTTCCCAGAACAGACTTGTCGTCAGAATCAACATGATGCATGCAAGATTCTGCTCCTTATTCAAATAAATCTGTTTTTACTTATTATTCATAATTTCTTTGATGAAATGTTTATTTTTAGCAGGTACTCATTTAAGTGGCAGGCTATTTTTGCTGAGTTTCTTATTAATCTTGTAATTATATTTTAGCACAGTCATCTGGTTCACAATGTGCCAGTCTGTGTGGTGTTTAGTATCTGAAGGCTGTCTGCTCGGAGAATTCCATCTCTGCTGAGGAATTTCCTGCAGTGTACGTTTATCTCTTGAATCCAGGCTGTTGGACTTTTATGTTGCTTACTGGGGCCATTTAAATGACAAGATGTTTGTGAAATAAATGGAGTTTTTTTTTTGGAGGAGCTGAAGGTGTTTGCTTATCGAGGTGAGGGAATTCAGCCAGAAGGAATGTTTTTGCTTCATTCACTTGGTGGCACCCTTGTCTCCAGTCAGAGATTTATGGATTCAACCCTATTCCAATCTAAATTGGCAATCCAGTGTAATACTGAAGAAGCTCTGCATGGTCAGAGGGGCCATTCTTTGGATTTGGGCCTTATCAGCCTCCAGTGCATAAGATAGGGGTTAAAGGCCCCATGCGACTGTATGAAGAAGAGCAGCAAGTTCACCTTGTGTCCTGACCAATCTTTTTCAATCAATCAGCAACGCACCACAAAAATTTAAATCAATTGACCATTTTTCTGATTGCCAAACATGGGATTTTTTTTTCAAAATGGCTGCCAGCTTTGCCTACATAAAAATAGGAAGTCACTATGCCTTGTCTGTGATGCAGATGGTTGTGAGAAATATGATAAATGCAAGACTTACTTTTTTGGCAACCATCAAGCCCACCTAGGCTGTTAGATGCAGAGTAAAGCCCCTGCTACTTTGCCTGAATTATGTTGCTTAAACCCAACCTGCCAACTCCTATTGTACCGTGTGATATTTCCTAGTCACTCTTATGTCTTCTCTGAGCGAAATTGTTGATGAAGTAATAGCCTGTGCTGAATTATGGGCAACGTTCGGATATTTATTACCAACAATTTAGGAGCTCTTATCATAGGGAAGTCGTCTGGCACGTAATGTAAGAACATAAGAAATAGGAACAGGAGTAGGCCACTTAGCCTTTCGAGCCCGCTCCACCATTCAGTGAGATCATGGCTGACCTCCTACTTCAACACCATTTTCCTGCACTATCCCTATATCCCTTGATTTTTTTAAATATGTAGAAATCTATCAATCTGAGTCTTGGACATTCTCAACAACTGAGCCTCATGGGCAGAGAATTCCAAAGATTCACCACCCTCTGAGTGAAGAAATTCCTCCTCATCTCAGTCCTAAATGGCCTTCCCCTTATTCTGAGACTGTGCCCCCTGATTCTAGACACCCCCAGCCAAGGGAAACTTCTTTCCTGCATCTACCCTGTCAAGCCCTGTAAGAATTTTGTATGTTTGAACGAGATCACCTCTCATTCTTTTAAACTCCAGAGGATAAAGGACCTGTTTATTTAATCTTTCCTCATAAGAATCAGTCTGGTGAATATTTGTCGCATTTCCCCTATGGCAAGTGTATCTTTCTTTAGGTAAGGAGGCGAAAACTGCACACAATGCTCCAGGGGTGGTCCTAGCAAGGCCCGATATAATTGCAGTAAGACAGCTTTACTCCTATACTCAAACCCTCTTGTAATAAAGGCCAGTACAATTTGCCTTCTTAATTGCTTGCTCTACCTCCATATTACCTTTCAGTGACTCCTAACAAGGACACCCGAGTCCCTTTGAAGTTCAACACTTCCCAGCCCCTCACCATTTAAGAAATGCTCCGTATGTCTGTTTTTCCTACCAAAGTGGATAACCCCACATTTCTCCACATAATGCACCACCTTCCAAGATCTTTCCCACCCGCTTAGCCTCTCCAAATCCTCTTGAAGCATATTTGCATCCTCCTCCCAACTCATACTTCCACCTAGTTTTGTGCCATCTGCCAAATTGGAAACATTACACTTAATCCCCACATCCAAATCATTGAGATCAATGGTGGATAATTGGGGTCCATGCATTGATCCTTGCAGCACCTAACTAGTCACAGCCTGCCAGCCTGAAAATGACCCATTTATTCCTACTCTCTGCTTCCTGGATACAAGCCAAGCTTTCAGGGCAGCAGCTAAGCCATTACACCACCCAGCCTCTCCTTTTTTCCTAATATGTCTCAGGGGCAATCACTGGATTAATAAGGAGTGTTTCCCTGGAGAGATTTCAGATTGGATCCAACCCTCGCTGCCAGATGAGTTGTGACTGTTCCTGTTGTTATGACCAGGATGGGAAAAGTTCTCAGTATCTCTAGCCCCACTCCTCCACAGGTTGTACCATAAATGTAAATATTTAATTTGCTCACCAAAATGGGCAGTTGTTTACGTTTGCTACGGCTAGATCCAGAATAACTGAGATTTTAACCAGGCTTCTTTCAATAAACTCAGAATAATTGATTTATTACGAAACAAAACTTTTTTTAAAAACAAGTGACAAAACTGGTTAACACACCATTTGTAACCTGGAAGTGTAATAATTTACCCCTTTTAAAATCCTAACACACACACACACACAAACAGAGGACAAGACAAATAAGGTATCTGCAGAGGTTAGCGTAAGGGAACACTTTATGAAAAAGGATAAAGTTTGAAAAGGTCTTGACGCTATCGATCTGATGTTCTTGTGTGCAAAGATGGAACTCTGGTCACACTATTTGTTTGGAAGTCCTTTCCAAAGGATTTTCAGTGAGACACTGTCTTTGTTAACTCCCGCTTGTCACAACTTTGCATGCCTGCAAGTGCAGGGAGTTATACTGAGATGAGAATTTTCTGGCTAAAGGTGAACACCCACTCGGGGCTGTAGGCAATACAGGGAGAGAGAGGGAGAGAGAGAGTGGAACAATCTTCCTTCACAGTTTGTTCCCAAGTCATGCACTGAGTTCAAAATAACATGTTCGGACTGAACTTTTCCCAGGCCAAGTCTTTTTGGTCAATCAGCAGGAGCCCACAACCTGGCAACAGAATTTTTTTTCAGCAATTAAAGTTCAAGTAAACAAAATAGCTCTTATCTCCCCAGGTGTCTTTCTGATCATTTACCTGAAGTCATGTGATTTCTTAGAAAAAGCAGCTTGCTCCCAGACCAAAGTGAACTTGTAACTTTAAAAAAAACTCAAGAGAGTGTCCAAATAATTCAATGTCCTTCCTTTTTTTTATAAAGCATATAGCCCTTAGAAATATGGATTCCTAACACTTTATAAAATGTGTAAATTTACAGCACAGAATGATACTCTTTCCACTATATTCCATTTCACCCCATTAATGTATCCTTCTATTGCTTTCTCCCTCATGTACTTACATAGTTTCTCCTTAAATGCATCCAAACAATTTGCCTCAACTATTCCATGTTTCTTTTACTCGTTTATGGGATGTGGATGTCGCTGGCTGGGCCAGCATTTATTGCCCATCCCCAATTGCCCTTGAAAAAGTGGTGATGAGCTGCCTTCTTGAACTGCTGCAGTCCATGCGGTGTAGGTATACCTACAGTGCTGTTAGGAAGGGAGTTCGAGGATTTTGACCCAGTGACAGTGAAGGAATGGCGATATATTTCCAAGTCAGGATGGTGTGTGACTTGTCAGGAAACTTCCAGGTGGCAGTGTTCCCATGTGTCTCCTGCCCTTGTCCGTCTAGATGGTAATGGTCGAGGGTTTGGAAGGTGCTGTCTAAGGAGGCTTGCTGAGTTGCTGCAGTACATCTTGTAGATGGTACACACTGCTGCTACTGTGCGTCGATGGTGAAGGGAGTGAATGCTTGTGAATGGGGTGCTAATCAAGCGGACTGTTTTGTCCTGGACGGTGTCCAGCTTCTTGAGTGTTGTTGGAGCTGCACTCATCCAGGCAAGTGGAGAGTATTCCATCAGACTCCTGACTTGTGCCTTGTAGATGGTGGATCTGTTTTGCGGATTCAGGAGGTGAGTTACTCACTGTAAGATTCCTAGACTCTGACCTGCTCTTACAGCCACAGTATTAATATGTGATCATAATTTCCACATTCCAACCATGCTCTGAGTGAACAAGCTTCACCTGAATTTCTTGGTGGATTTATAAGTGACTATCATACATTTATAGCACCTACCCTTAGCTTCTCCCATAAGTTGAATTACCTTCTCTTTATTGGTGAGAATTTAAATGTCATTAATAAGGAGATAGCCCAAAGATGAAGAAAGAGAACCGAGGTTTATTTCTGCTAAACTATAAAACTATACTCATTTTGTTTTATAGATTGGGCTGTTGATTGACTTCTGTGATACCAGATTTATATAACATGAAAGTGTTTGATTTTGGATTAAAATATGTTTGATTTAGAATGAATTTTAATATGAAAATGTACCTGACTCAGAACCGAAATATCCCAGACTTATGGAAATTCATTTGAGTTGTAACAAAGTTACAACTAAACATAAAAGTGCAGGTTGTTTTACTGACGAAATGCATCTGATTTGGAATCTCAGTTTAATATAAAAATATCTGTGATTTTGAAGTATACTGAACCGGATTTAGTATGAAGATCTGATTTACATTGGAAATCCATCTGATCTTAAATTAAACCGTGGCTGATTTATAATGCAACTAATTTGCTAAGGAAGAAACAGATTATATTTTTGATCTGGAAGGGGCAACTAGAGGGTGTTGCAGAGGTAAACTGTGACACTGTTCCACCAGCAGAATTGCCAACCAGCTGTGCAAACTTAAGGTAACTAAATCTGAGGAGCTGGATAATATGCATCCAAGGATCCTTAAGGAAATAAGAGAGGAAATTGCAGGAATCCTGATACAAATCTCAGAAATTACTGAATATGGGAAAGGTGCTTGAGGACTGGAGAGAGGCAGATGTTACTCCTGCTTTTAAAGAAGGTAGCCAAAGTGATGCAACTAATGAAACTAAAGAACAATGAGTTTGCTGTCCATCATGGGTCAAATTATGGAAACTTATTAAAGAGAAGATTTTGGAGCATCTGGATTTTTTTTTAAATTCCTTTATGGGATGTAAGCATTGCTGCCGAGGCCATCCCTAATTGCCCTTGATAAGGTGGTGGTGAGCCACCTTCTTGAACTGCTGCAGTCCATTTGGTGTAGGCGCTCCCACAGTGCTGTTAGGAAGGGAGTTCCAAATTTTTTGACCCAGCAACAAGTCGGGATGATATGTGGCTTGGAGGGGAATTTGGAGGGGAGTGATGTTCCCATGCATCTGCTGTCATTGTTAATCAAGATGGTAGTGGTTTTGGGTTTGGAAAGTGCTGTTGAAGGGAGCTTTGGTGAATTGCCACAGTGCATCTTGTATGTGGAACACATTGCTGCCCCTGTGCACCAGTGGTGGAAGGAGTGAATAGTTAAGCTGGTGGCCTGATGGGTTGTCGATCAAGCAGGCTGTTTTTCTTTGATAGTGTTGAGTGTCGTGAATGGTATTGGAGCTGCACTCATCCAGGCAAGTGGAGAGTATTCCATCACACTCCTGGCTTGTGCCTTGTAGATGGCGGAAAGTCTTTGGGAAGTCAGAAGGTGAGTTACTTGTCGCGGAAGTCCCAGCGTCTTACCTGCTCTTGTCAAGGTCACTGCTGTAATCTGATGTGTAATATACCTTTAAGACAAATGTTATAATGTCAGACCACATGATCTTAATATCCAATAGCAGAGTAGCATGGGCTATCTCTGTGGGGGAGTCTTGAGTTAGATGCTGAAGAGTGAAGACTGAGTTTTGAGTTGTGAGCACACAAGTGTAGTGGCTGAGTTTCGTTTGTAAATAAACAGCATGTGTTTATTTTAACAATGATCTACTGATGTTCTCTGTCTCTGCACCAACTCAGTCACCCCAAACAAGCGTGCAGCTCGGATCATTTAGCCACAACAAACCAAAGGCACTGGATCTCGCAGTCACTCAGGACCTCAATTGGCCTAAGGGTGGGAAGTTGATGGGTTCTCCACCCTTTGCCTTCCTACCTGATTAAGTGTCCCCTGCCCCCCAGCCCATTACTGGGGTGTGTGCGGGGGGGGGTGGGGGGGGTGGGGAGTGTGCATTAAATTCTGCCCATTTTTTGGTGAGTGTGTGGTTAATCTATGGAACAGGTTTGCTAGCAAGTCAGTGGAAATAGATGGTATTGATTCATCAAATGCCAATTAGTTAGATTTATTTCAGAAAATAATATTTTGGGATAGAGCATAAAAGTATTTTGTGACATGGCATGTGGTAAGTTAAACAGGCTTGGGAGAAACCGATGACTTTTTTCCTATGATTCCTAAAGCTCTCCACCACAGGGGTTATCCTTGTGTCATTTCTGGGTCTGTTTAAGACTAATTGATAGAGATAGATTGCTATATTTAGTCAACAACTCCATTAACATTGTGTTAGTGATGACCAGGATGGTAAAAGGCAAATTAGATGGACCTTAGTCTTTTACCATTTATCAATTCCTGTATTCCTGTGCATGGGAATAGGGCTGATACTATTTATTACTGTTCACACAAAACTATGTGAAAGGAACGTATTATGATCCTAAATACTTGTAATGAGTCACAAAGCAGTCCAGGAGAAAGGAAAGATTTGTTTCTAGAATCTCCCAATTTTGTTGCAGTCATTAACGTGACAAAAAAATCCTGATGTTTTTGAACAGAGAAAGGGAGAATGAGAAAAAAAAGAAAGGAATGATGAAGAAAGAAAATGATTTAGTAAAGGAAAAGGTATGAATAAAGAATTAAAAATCATCATGGAAACATAGGGAGATATTTTACAGCAGTGGGATTTTACCTTCCCGCTGAAGCCAATGAGGTTTAGGATGTCTTGCCGCATTTTACAGCCCCGTCCCTGCCAAAACAGGGCCGTAAAATTCTGCCCATAGGGCTGAGTTTTACAGCCCCTCCCGCCTGTGGGGTCGCCCGTTGCTGCCAAGGTCAATGGAGTTCTGGACGGCTTGCCACATTATATGGCCCCGCACCCGCCGCGATGGGGCCATAAAATTCCGTCCATAGAAATTTATGGCACAGAAGGAAGCCATACTGCCCATATCCATATGGGCAATATTGGACCTTTAAACACCATGCTCAGTATTTCTTCCCATTGCTTGAGTTTCTCACAGCCATTGAGTTGGGTTATTATCAATTACATGTTAGCTGAAAATCAGCATGACCTAAACATTTGAATAAAACAAATTTTAATATTTCCACTTATCTTGAAGATAAAGAGGAAATCAAGTAGAGAATGCAGACGAGAGACTGGGCATATGCGGAAGTGAGGAACTAGAGTTTGGAAGGGCGATGATTGATAGAGGGGAACTGGGCAAGTAAAGTACTGAGGGACTGGGAATTGGGAGCATGGGGATTGAGGTAGGAAGGATTGGGGATGCACAGATAGAGTCAGGGAGAATGAACCAGTCGACTTTGAACTCATGAAAGGGGAGCGTGGAAATGAGGGTTGAAGGAGCAGGAAATGAGGGAGCATGAATTGAGGGGATGGGAATCAAGACCGCAAAGGCTAAACAAAGGCAATTGAGGGAGATGATTTTGAAAGAGCCGAGATTGAATGTTCAGGGATTGAGAGGGTTTAAAATATGGCAGCGGACGTCGAGAGAATGGGGAACTGAGAGAGATATAATGAAGGAGTTGAAAGCAGGTAATGAGGACAGTAGCTTTGCAAAAGAAATTCATGAAAAAACAGATTTTAAAACATGAATCCTACCTGGATGGTCGCTGTGTCTCTGAAGTAGTAATTTTCAGAGAAAAAAAAACAATTTTGTTTAAAATTTAAAAAATATCGGTTCTCAGTTAGGTAGGTGATAGAAAAATTACAATAATGTTATATTAACATGGAAGAATGGAAGTTACGTTTTAAATACTTAATTGAAGAAACAATCTGAATAGAAAAACCCCGAAGTACCTCAGACTCGATAAATGAAACCAGGATTTCCTTAGGCTTTTGGAAGTTTTAAGCAGTGGGAAATGAAGTGCAGCTGTAAAATGGATGCCAGTTTGATTTGTTTATCTTTTCTCCAGATTTTTCTCCACTCCTTCTTCTCCACGGCTTTCAACTTCATGTAATCTCCACCAGGAGGAAATGAATAGATGTTGGACACTTCATCAAGTATTCCGAATGTCGACCAGCTTCACTTCACCTCTGCCCGGCGTGAAATACCTAACGAATTGAGAAACAAACCAATACTAAAATCTATCTTCAAAGGCAGATGTAGTCACAATAACAACAACAGTTCCATTTATATAGTATCTCTAATGTGGTAAAACATCCCAAGGCACTTCACAAGAGTGATGAGCAAACAAAATCTGAGACTAAGCCTCAGAAGGAGATATTAGGACAGATGATCAAAAGCTTGGTCAAAGAGGTCTTTTTCAGGAGTGTGTTAAGAAAGGAGAGAGAGATAGAGAGATATAAAGCTTTAGGGAGGAAGTTCCAGAACTTAGGGTCTAGGCAACTTAAGGGGGAGCAAATAGAATCAAGGGTGCTCAAAAGGCGAGACTTGGAAGAGCTCATAGATCTTGGAGGGCTGGAGGGCTGCAGAAGGTTAGGCTTAGATAGAGACAGGCAAAGCCATGGAAGGATTTGATAAACAACAATGAGAATTTTAAAATCAAGGCATTTCAGGACTGGGAACTAATGTAGGTCAGTGAGCATAGGGAGTGATGGGTGAAAGGAAAATTGTACAAGTTAAGATATGGACAGCTGAGTTTCCATTCTGGAAATAGTTAAAAGGAATATAATTTTCTAACAAAATCGCTACTATTCACACAGTGATCTAATTGAAAGGGGCATTGAGAGTACAGTGAAGTACCTTGTAAGAGTTATTTTTATTCAACATTGATTGGAGGAGTCTGTAATGGTTGAACACAATGACATAATGATATGATTGTATCTCCTATCACGTTCAGTGTTATAAGCTTATTGTAATTTTTGCACATATATCGGCAACCAGCCAGGAGGAGAGATGCAGGGATAGAAAAATGTTTCTCAAAGGTGAGGGTTGACATTATTATCTCCCCTGCATGCTCCTCTTCTGTGGAAATCATAATGATAAAAGGACATAAGAAACAGGAATAGGAGTAGACCATAGGGCCCCTTGAGCCTGCTCTTCCATTTAGTAAGATCGTGGCTGATCTTCTGCCTCAACTGCACTTTTCCACCTGATTCCCACAACCTTTGATTCCCTTAGATTCCAAAAATCTATCAACCTCAGCTATGAATGTACTCAATAGCTGAGCATCCACAGCCCTCTGTGGTAGAGAATTCCGAAGGCTCTCAATCCTCTGAATGAATACATTTCTTCTCACCTCAGTCAGAAATGGCTGACACCTTATCCTAAGGCTATGCCCCCTAATCAAATGCAACATGCTAATTAATGTCCCCAGGAACAGAGAGCTCAAATTATTAAGTACGGCTCTGGCACTGATTTGTACTATGAGGTAAAATTGTTCACCCATGTTTCTTCCTTCCTGTAACGGAGGTTCATGCCCGTAGTCAGGTTCCATAGGTATCTTATATCATGATCACTCATTATGTTGTAAGCCTAGTAGTGAGTATCGGCTGGCTATTTACCCTTGGAGGGCTTCACAGTTGAGTGTGATTCTATTCACATCTGATATCCACACACACGCACACAAACATGCGGGAGTAATATTGACCTTCTGTGGTTGTATAAAATAGGTGACTTTAATGGAAATGAAAATTGGGAGAGATATAAAGGGCGTCAGAATCAATACTATATGGTTTGCATGATCATACAAGGTTAAACTTACCTCCACCATACTTGTTAACGAGACAGAATGGGTTGTGATCGGGAGGTGACGACATTCTAAGCCAGAGAGAGAAAAATTTGGAACTGATATCAGGAAGAAGCTTTTTACACAAAGTACAACCAACAGAATCTGGTTGTTTTCCACATTCGGTTTTTCTGGTCAGGTAAGCAAAGATGAGCAAATTTATTTCTTCGTCTATTTATCTTGAGATGGAGTGTGATTCCTGAGCTGTCTGATCTTGTGCCAAACCAGGCCCTTCAAGCATTAAAACATCAGCGAGTGATATCCTTTCCTGAGAAACATAATCATTGAAAAAATTTCATATATGCAAAATATTTCTAATTTTCAGTCTGCTGAATTGTCTCTGTTTTGCTTCCAGTTATCAAACACCCCTGTTCATGTAGGTATACACCCAAACACATGATCAAAGTCCTATTATCTTTAGTGCTGTTGAATCACAATTACTCAGGGCATTACAATGATTATGTTGATCAAATATCAGCTGCAACTAACTATGTGTCTCTAACAATACTAGAGACTGACAGTTTTAAAACTGTGAGGCAGTAGGGATCCATTCTACCTTTTCTATCTAATGCTATAGCTGCAGCATATTAATCCATTTTATCTGTTTTGTGCTAAACATTAGCTGTAATAGTTTGATCCATTCCATGATTTGTATCTGATACTTGCTGTAATATCGAGGCCCTCCATTTCTGTATCTCTTAAGTACTGCAATCTTTTGATTCGCTTCCTGTTTTATATTTAACATTGTTCCATTTCATTCTTTGCAGTAGCATTTTCCCAACGCAGTTTTCCAGTGGTGGGAACAACAGCCAATTTAAATAGTTAACGACCCACTTAGGGTTGATTCTTCAGGCCCGGTGGGATTTTGCTGGTGGTGTTGCGTCCTCCCACCCGCTCCCACATGGAGAGGCTGTCAGTTTAATGGAGGCAGCCTCCCTGTGTTAACCCGGGGTGTCTACTGGAGACAAAGGCCCCATAATACCTCAGGAAAGGTTTCTCCTCTGATCCTTGGCCCCAGAATATTTTACTTTTACCTTACTAACCTGAAGGCAGCCCAAAGTCAACGACCTGCCTCAGCTACGCTCACCCCTTCCTTTGGCACAGCTAAGGCGACATGAGCTACCAACACCAGGAGCCTGACCACCGTCCTTAATTGGACAATGGGCCTGGAGGCAGCCAATTGGGCGGGAAAATCGCTGAGCTGGTTCTTTTGCCGGCAAGTGTGGGGCCCAGACCCTCATCTGAAACCGCCTTTGGGGTCCCCAAAACCCACAGTAAAATTCAACCCTTGCTGTAATATATTGATCCATTCCATGTTTTGTAGCTGACATTTATTATAATATAGTGATCAAGACAACAGCGACGATTTTCACTCAGTGAGTTGCGCTACTGTAACGCCAATGAAAAATATTATCACCCCCGAGTGATCTGGAGATCGATTTGGCAGGAGAGATTTTCCGGCTCAGCTCACTCACTCACCTATTGTTGGACCTATTGTAATAGATCCCATGCAAC
This sequence comes from Cetorhinus maximus, assembly GCF_964194155.1. Taxonomy (NCBI): domain Eukaryota; kingdom Metazoa; phylum Chordata; class Chondrichthyes; order Lamniformes; family Cetorhinidae; genus Cetorhinus; species Cetorhinus maximus. The sequence continues at coordinate 17,622,530 of NC_135896.1, forward strand.
ACAGGGGTGATGTGCTGGAATGCATGAAAACTGGAGCGCAGCCTTTACAAACACAGACCTCTGCCTGCACAGTTCAGCAACAGCCTGGTAAGTAAGGAGCAATGCTTGCTTGACTTACAGATAACTTCACTGCAGGTCCCATCAATCCCTTTGTCATACTTTTCAAGGACATCCACAGCAGGAGCTTAAGCAACAGCCGTGCAACCAAGTTAGGCAAAAGGGCCTAATCCTGGAGGAAACTGAATTAAAGCGGCACAGTGGCCTGGGTAGGATGTCAAAGCTCCAGGATTGCCCTGGAGTCTCCTGGAATTAAAGGTGAATCTCCTGGACACTAGTGCAAGCAATCTAGGACAAAGCAACATAGAGGCTTAAAAGAATGAGTTTCTTTTATTTTCTTTGAACACTGTTTATTATAAAAGAATTATTGGAGTTGGAAAAACAAAGGCTGTTTATCTGGGAAGGGCGGGAGGTCATATGATGAACCCCTCCCCCCAAGAAACATGTGCACCCTGAATTGTCAACCCTACTTCTTGGTGCCCATACTGACAAACTAGCTAAGCCTGGACGGAGTTGGGCATTCAATGCCAACTCCCTCACCCACAGGATTGCAGACCATAAGAACATAAGAAATAGGAGCAAGAGTAAGCCATGCAGACTCTGGAGCCTGCTGCAGCATTCAATAAAATCATGGTCAAACTTTTACATCAACTCACTTTTCCACCACATCTCCTTATTCCTTGATCAGTGCCCAAAAATTTATCAATCTCACTCTTGGATAGACCAGTGTTGCAAAAAGTTCAATGACCTACCCAAAACAGGCAAGGTAACGCAGTGCATATTCTCCTTTCGCTTTCATGTCCCCACTGAGGACCAGCGCATTCTGCATTCTCTTAAAGCAACACTTGGAATACTAACGCTTCACAGTGCATTCCAGCTATGGGAGATTCAGATTTGGTTCCATGGCATGAAACCCCAGCCCCATAGCAGCTCTAGCTCCTTGAACAACAATTACTTACAGTAACTATCAGGAAATCCTCTTCTTCCATTTGAACAGTTTGACACCCCATCTCCTTCTTCAGCCCTCCTGTGCCACTTGACATTTCTACAAACAATGTAAGCAACGAGCCACAGCAATGGCCAGCAGTGACTTTCAAAATTAGGCATAGTCCAGGCCTCTAAGGGAAGCCAACGTTCAACACCAATGCTTAAAATTGTAACAAAAAAAATCTTAAACATATTGGAAGCAGTGACACCCACAAATGTGTGGGCATTGCAGCCTGAACAGTTTGGCAGAATTATATAATTTCCTGAGGCAGGTACAATTACAGCATGCAATTAAAATGTACATGGGCTGATGTGTTGGAAGACTTTTGTCTCTTTTCTTCATTCTGAGCAGTCCATCTGTGCCATCTTCAATGCCCACTGGGTGGCTCAGAAGAGTTGGACTGAGGGCAAAGCAAAAATGTCCCATGACCATGTCAGCGATTTACATTCGGGGTGCAATGCTATGTCACACCAAGAGCTGGGAAAACTTTCTCTCTAACTTATTTCAAGTAATTGTCTACTTGTTGCTATAATGCTAACTGGATTGATGATATGATGCTTATTGTGCTTAAATAATACATGATCATTACACACACATATTATGTGGTAAGGGATACAGAAACAAAATGGGCAAATGGATTTAAAGATACAGATCGGCATGATGTAATTGAGTGACAGGCTCGAGGGGACAAATTGCCTACTCCTGTTCCTATATTTAAATGCAATTTGTGTGCAGGTAAGATATCAGGAGAGCTTGTTCTCTCTTCTAAGGAGGTAGTGAAAAAAAATGTTCTTTAATTCCTCTGTTGCATATGGAAGTGGGCCAAATCAGGTTTTCCACCCATCAACCTGACCCTGAGTTATTTACCTGAGTTGAGGTTAGTTTAATATGCCAAGAGGACTCCCAATGACATCTCCAGTTGAAATCCTCTGCTGCGAACAGATGGGAGATATCGAAGCTGAGGACAGACATATTACCGGAAATGGACCTGGTCAGTTTTAAAGTGGGTAGAATCCTTCTCAGTGGCCTGGCACACAGGCTCCCAATTACCCCATCAGCTGAAAAGTGCAGTTCTGGAGGGGAGAGAATTATTCAGCTCTCCTCCCTCACACTGGAAATCCATTCTGCCTCATGCTACTACAGCCTCCTTCTCACCTTGGAGGCCAATTGGCTGGAGCCATTAGCCCTGTGCCCCTTTGGGAAAGGGTGAACAGCCAATCACTGGGAAATTTTAGGGGCGTGGATTCAGTGGGAATGTTTCCCCCGGCACAATTTTCCTTGATTCTCCATAGCAGGACCATCCTATTTTCAGGCTGTGATTAGGAAGGCAGTTCTTGGCAATGTTTTGTTCAGAAGACAAATAACAGAATCGCTTTACTCCAAACCCACCTTGGTGGCATCTCAGTCAAACAGTATGATAACCAACGGGGTTTTCAGGTCCCGTCCACCATGAGAGCGGAAATTCCCGCCTGAAGTCAACGGATCTTTGGCTGGCCCGTCAAGTTTTCCGTCCCGCCCATAACGATTTCCGCGGCAGGCGGGACTGGGAAACCTCGGTCATTGTTGTGGTGAGTGAAGTGACCTGTTTTGTTGGGTTCTGGCCCAGAATGTGTGCTGAACTCAAACTCTTCTAAACGCGGTGCCAATTTAAAGGAGCATTCATGCATCTCACCTTAAAAGTAAACCTAAAATAATTATGGCAAGATAGTGCCAATAAAAAGCAGTGTGCATTCGAACATTTGCATCCACTTATGAAGAACATGGGAACAACAGGAAGCCTATCAGCCCCTCAAGCCTTTCGACCATTCAATTAGATTGTGCCTTCACTAACTTGTGTCTCCCCCCAGCTAAGAGCTGGAGTGGGTTTCCAATCATACGCCAGTGTGGGATGGGATCACTCCTTCTCCACCTGGCCCTCAAGGAACCTTCCTGGAGAATGAAAACTGCAAGTTACCAAGGCTTCTTCCTGCCACTCTGCTGACTCTGGTATGTTTTTTCTGGCAGGTTTACCCTCATTGCTCTATTTATAATAGAAACAAAAAATGCTGGAAATTCTCAGTGCCAGGATTTTTGGGATGGCGGGGATTCCCTTCCCACCATCTGAAGAGTCAGCGGAGAATCCACCCCTGCCGTTACTGCCTGCCCTGCAGCCATTTAACACTCTACCAAGCACTACTTGGCTGGAGGCAGGACATCCACCTCTCCCTTGGCCGGCAGCTCTCTAGCCCCTGCAGCGCCAGAAGCTGCAGTGGACAGGACTGGGACTGCAAGCAGTCCCCAGAGCCTGAGTCCCAGGAGTCGAGAACCAGGTAAGTTTTGGGGGTCTTAGGGCAAGGAAGGTAGTTGAGGCCTGTGGGGGGCGGTGGGCAGAATGGGGTCGAGGGTGTTGGTGGAGAGACCACGGGGAGGGAGGACCTGCTGGGACTGGAGCTTCTCGGGGGTGATGGGGGGCGTGCGATGTTAGAAGGAGGCCACTGATGGAGGTGCCCCCCCCCACCCCCCAACACTACTTCCCACCTGAGCCCTAAACCTGGTTTATTTTCAGACCTCCCCAGACTGCCCGGGAACTCCTCTCGCCAGCCTGGAAATTGTGCCTGGGCGGGAAATGGTCTTTAAGTGGTCAATAATTGGCCACTTAAGAATCTCAACTGGGGCAAGAGAGGGCAAGCTGGCCTAGGCCTCACCTGTCCAAGTGTAAAACTGCAGAGGAGTCGGGGCGGGCAGGAACCAGGCAGGTAGGGCATCCGAAAAATTTTGCGCTTAGCCCCCACCTACAAACCCACCAGCGGGGGGATGATAAAATTCTTCCCAGCAAGTCAGGTAGCACCTGAAGAGAAAGTGAGTTATTGTTTGGTCAGACTGGGAAAAGCTTGAGGTGTAGTAGATTTAAAACAAGTAGAGAGGTGGAGGAGAACACAAGGGAAGGCCTATGATGGGCTGGAAGGCAGGAGAGATTAAATGACAAAATGAAGATGGTGCAAGACAAGAGAAAATGGTATTGGGACAAATAAAGAAACAAAAGGTGGGTCTTGAGGAGGTGTATGTGTGTATAGCAGAATCACTATCAACAGCTGCTGTCCGAAAGAGAATATAGCAGCAATGGTGAGGATTTGAAATGACAGAATCAAAACCACAGTATTGTTCCAATGCAGAAGGAAGCCATTTAGCCCTTCAGGTCTCCACTGGCTCTCCGAATGAGCAATTCCCTTCGTGTCATTCTCCAGCCCTCTCCCCGTAACCTTGCACATTCTTTAGAAAAATAACAATCCAACAGCTTTCATCATCATTTACTGGCGCTGGCCCACAACCGAACATATTTAATGAACTGTCAACCTCGGGGAATTTGAACTTGTGATCTCTGGCTTGCCAGCCCAATGCTGGGCTACAAGTGTTGAACTCAATGCTGAGTCCGGAAGGTTATAAGGCACCTAATGAAAGGATAAGGTCTTGTTCCTCAAGCTTATGTTGGACATCAATGGCACAGTGTAGGGAGCTGAAAACAGAGAGATCAGTGTGGGTGTGGGGAAATGGGAAGTTTAGGGTTGCACTCGTCTACTGAATGGAGGTGTCCCACAAATCGATCACCCAGTCGGCGTTTGGCCTGTCCGCTGTGTCGAAGAAAGAGAATTGCTCCAACTTTTGGTTGTCAGGTTCAAATCACCTGCACGAAGTCAATATTACACCAGCTAAGTGTAAAGGAGACTACACCGTGAACAATTCTGGTTAAAGCAGCGTGGCGGTGCAACTGAGGTTGCCAGGCTGTGACTTCTACCTTCCAGTAAGGCCCACGCTTCCTGTAGCAGGAGCCCTGGCTGACCTGAAGGGCGACAATGGAACGACCCGATGGCAGTAATTTGGCGCGTCTAAGTTTCCCCTCTGCCATGCATCATTCCTGTCCTGTGGGGCATGTGGGGAGGGTTAAAATCGACATGAAAATGCAGCGATTCCGCCTTGTCTTTCATAGGTTGCTGTCGATGTCACTGTGAAGCAACAACATTTGAAAAATGCATGACACACATTCCTCTAACCCTGAGGTCCTACTCTGTGGAAGTCAAGGCCCATTGTTATGACCGAGCAGTTGGTAAAGCTGAGTTATTTTTTTAAAAATCCCAGAGGGAAACTTTAAACAACTGTCATAACCTATAATTTTAAGAGCTATGTTTGAGATGCAACTCTAAATTCAGGAATCAGACCACCAGTTCTCGAGAGGTTTTACATTAAGCTAAATGAAACATTTTATTAATTTACACAGTTAAATATATACACATGGCTACAACAAATTCCCAAACTAATCTCCATTAAGCAACAGCAACCCATAGGGTAGAATTTTCGGGTCAGCGAGCGGGGGCAGGGCCCACTCGCCGATATGTAAAATGACGCATGGTGTTGTCGGGCAGGCGCCCCAACATCACCGCGCGTCATTTAGGTTTTCAGTTCGGTGGGCGCGCGGCCAAGTCAGTTGAGAGCCTGCCGAACTGTCAAAGGCCTATTAAGGCCTGTTAAAAGCTAATTAAAAGAATTAAATGAGCTGCCCGTCCAACCTTAAGGTTGGCGGGGGGGCAGGCGAAGAGCCCAGGCGGCCTTCGCATTTTTCATGGAAACTCATCCACGGGCGGGATGAGGTTTCATGAGGTGTTTAAAAATTCAATAACCTTTTTAAAAAAAAATTCATTGACATGTCCCAGCTCATGTGACACTATCACATGAGGGGACATATTTTAAAAGTTGTTAATTTCTTTATTTACATGTTTAAAACTTAAACAAATCTCCATGAGGCACAGAGGTGCCTCATGGAGATTTCTGCGCTCTTTCGCGCACATGCACGTGAAAGAGCGCAGGTCCCGACTCAGAAACCACCCCCCCACACCTGCTCAGGGAGCGCTTAGCGCTTCGAGATAAGCGTCACGCTGGGCGGGCCTTAACTGGCCCCGCCCACGTAAAATGGCAGCGCGGCCCTGATTGGGGGCGCCGATCGGGTTCACAAACGCCCCCACCTGCCCCCAAACAACACCCCCCACAGAAATTTCGGCCCATAGACTTAACCAGACACCAGGCAAAGCATTTTCACTTTACGAATTCAAAATGAGGTTCTTTCCATTTAGGTTCCTGTGGAGACAGTTGGAGGCTTACAGCTGCTTTTGATCTCACATTGCCTCTGCTCTACACACACAAAACTGCTGAAGTAATACCTAGCACAGCTCACTGAATGTAAATTCCATCATATCACCAGCCTCTTCTAACAATAAAACCCCTTTCATCGTATCAATTTTATTAGCATTATAAACATATTGTTTGGTCTCTGCTCGCTAAGTGCTAGAATTCACCCCACTTCTTGAATGCTCTATTCTAAAAATGCAAATGCATCCTACCTCTCTGTTTACATCTCAAAACTAGTACAAATCAAAGCACCCAGACTAGCTGGCTTTAATCCAGTTAAGACACACCCACAGACTAAACCTCTATTTTAAAAGAAAAATATTTTCCTATAATGCTATATACTTTAATAGCTTCATGACACCAATGAAATTACCTCTAGTCTAATCCACTCTATCCCTAAGCTTCAGAGCTGTGGCATTCTTCAGTTGTCCCTTCTGTGTGTAAACTTCAAGCTTGGTGACATTTGATCGCTGCTTCTTGAATTCATGTTCTCTGCTATTCTTTTCAACCCTGGCCATGTATTACATAATGGGCTTTCGGCCTTCACCTCGGTTTATCAATAATAAATAAAAGCTCAAGCCCTTTGATTTTTGTTCTTCCTTTCTTCTTTCATTTGTGCTTATTCGAGATTTTCCTTATTTGAGAGCAAGATTCTGGAGGATTGCTTTTGATTTTTCTTTCTAAATTGCCACGGTAGTGAGTGTACCATCGGGGCATACATTAATGAATGGCTGATCTGTATCTTAACTCCATCTATATGCCTGGCTTCTGTAACCCTTAAAACCCTTAACTGACAAAAATCTATCAACCTCAGCCTTGAAATTTTCATTCGAGCCCTCAGTCTCAACAGTGTTTTGGGGAAGCGAGTTCCAGATTTCCATTTAGATGATAGTGGAAAACCTGTGCAAACACCTGTCCCTTTTGTTTCCTAGGTTTGGAGTTATGAAGAGAATTATAATCAGATTGGAATGATGATCTGTTCCTGCGTGCTTGGAATGTGAATGGAGGTGTGAATCTCTGCGACTTCTACTCTAGTTTTTTCTTCCAAGCAGGACCAAAGACCAAAAGCAAAATACTATGGATGCTGGAAACCTGAAATACAAGCAGAAAATGCTCAGCAGGTTAGGCAGCATCTGTGAATAGAAAAACAGAGTAAACCTTCAGGATGATGCCTTTGCCTCAGATGTGTGCGAGACCCTGGCTGCTCAGTTTTACCTTAGTAGCAACGCTGATGCCTTTTAACTAAAGGATTTTTATTCTAAAAAATATATACTTTACATTTTGCTAAGGTCATTTTTTGATTCATATAAACATCATTCTGCCTCATGGTGTGTGCCAATAAAATATGTTCAGCTCTGTGGATTTGTCACAGCCAAGAGGACAGCAGATTCACTAGAATGATATGAGGGCTGAAAAGATTAAATTATGAAGACAGGTTGGATAAACTAGGCTTGTTTCGTCTTGAATATAAAAGATTATGGTGTGAGTTAATTGACGTGTTTAAGATGATTAAAGGATTTGATAGAGTAGACAAAAGAAACACTTTTGATGGGAGAGTCCAGATCAAGGGCAGGTGTTGGGGGGGAGTGGGGGCAGGGGGGGGCGGGGGGAGTGGTGAAACCTGAAAGTTGGAGCTCAGTTGTTCAGGGTTGATGTCAGAAAGCACTTCTTCACACAAAGGGGAATGGAAAACTGGAACTCACTCTCCAAAAACGCTGTTGAGGTGGGGATTAAATGAAAATTTCAAGACTGAAGCTAATAGATTTTTGTTAGGTAAGGGTATTAAGTTACAGAAGCAAGGTGTATAGATGGAGTTAAGATACAGATCAGCCATGATATAACTGAATGGTACAACAAGCTCAAGGGGCTGAATGGACTCCTCCTGTCTCCATGAGGCAGATCGGTTAGAGACAGCCATTTTGTTTTCAACACTTGGGGTCGAATTTTGCAGTCTCCTTTTGTGACCAATGGAGTCTGGAATTTTTTTTTTAAAATGGCCACTAAGAGGAGAAGGTGGAAGTCCCGCCTCCATTTTTGTCTCCAACTATTTTCAGAGGTGTGGGAAACAGGAACCTTGCCTGCTTCTGTTTAGAAGTTGTCGGCATCATTTTGGACAAAAGCAAAATACTGCAGGTGCTGGAAATCTGAAGAAGAGTCATATAGATGCAAAAAGTTAACTCCATTTCTCTCTCCACTGATGCTGCCAAGCCTGCTGAGTTTTTCTGGCATCATTTTGGAATTGGGCATTTCAGAACTCCTGCAATTTTCTATTTTTAAGCATTCACAGGATGTGGGCTTCGAAGGCTGGGCCAGCATTTATTGCCCATCCCTAATTGCCTTTGAGAAGGTGGTGGTGAGCTGCCTTCTTGAACTGTTGCAGTCCACGTGGTGCAGGTACACCCACAGTGCTGTTAGGGAGGGAGTTCTAGGATTTTGACCCAGCGACAGTGAAGGAACGGCGATATAGTTCCAAGTCAGGATGGTGAGTGACTTGGAGGGGAACTTCCAGGTGATGATGTTCCCATCTATCTGCTGCCCTTGTCCTTCTAGATGGTAGTGGTCATGGGTTTGGAAGGTGCTGTTGAAGGAGCCTTGGTGAATTCCTGCAATGCATCTTGTAGATGGTACACACTGCTGCTATTGTGCATCAGTGGTGTGGGGAGTGAATGTTTGTGGATGTGGTGCCGATCAAGTGGGCTGCTTTGTCCTGGATGGTGTCAAGCTTCTTCAGTGCTGGTGGGGGGGCTGCACTCATCTAGGCAAGTGGGGAGTATTCCGTCACTCTCCTGACTTGTTCCTTGTAGATGGTGGATAGGCTTTGGGGAGTCTGGACGTGAGTTACTCATCGCAGTGTTCCTAGCCTCTGACCTGTTCTTGTAGCCACAGTATTTATATGGCTAGTCCAGTGCAGTTTCTGGTCAATGGTAACCCCCCAGGAAGTTGATAGTGGGGGATTTAGTGATGGCAATGGCATTCAACATCGAGGAACGATGGTAGAATTCTCTCTTGTTGGAGATTGTCATTGCCTGACACTTGTGTGGCACAAATGTTACTTGCCATTTGTCAGCCCAAGCCTGGATGTTATCCAGGTCTTGCTGCATTTGTACATGGACTGCTTCAGTATCTGAGGAGTTACGAATGGTGATGAACATTGTGCAGTCATCAGCGAACATCCCCACTTCTGACCTTATGATGGAAGGAAGGTCACTGATGAAGCAGCTGAAGATGTTGGGCCGAGGACACCACCCTGAGGAACTCCTGCAGTGATGTCCTGGAGCTGAGATGACTGACCTCCAACAACCACAACCATCTTCCTTTGTGCTAGGTATGACTCCAACCAGCGGAGAGATTTCCCCACGACTCCCATTGACTCCAGTTTTGCTAGGGCTCTTTGGTGCCACACTAGGTCAACAGTGGCCTCGATGTCAAGGGCAGTCACTCTCACCTCACCTCGGGAGTTCAGCTCTTCTGTCCATGTTTGAATCAAGGCTGTAATGAGTGGAAAGAGTATATATGGAAAGAGTGAGGCATAAATGGTGAGTAAAAATGGTGTTGCCTCCATATTTAGTTCATCACAAAATCCTGTGGCCTGAGTTGTACCTGTGTTTATTGAAATAGTGATGACAGTGCTACAATTGGAAAGGATAAGTGACTATTAAAAACTATGTTTCCCGCATTGTTACCTCTGATAACTGCAAACTATCAAGTGAAAGAACAGCATTGTAAAAGTGGAAAAGTCTTCAGATGCATTAGAATGGATTATCCATTGGATAAAGTGTTATTCTTAGTTACACGTTATCGAAAGGCTAGCCCAGTTTCAGATCCAGAGCTGAGTGTTGAAACTCTCCCCATTGACATAGGCCAGGATTTCCCGGTCGGCGAGCGGGGGGCGGGGTCCGCTCGCCGACGTGTAAAATGACGCGGGATGACGTTGGGCGGAACTCCCGACGTCACCCCGCCTTATTTCAATTTTCAGGTCAGCGGGGACTCAGCAGAATCAGCTGTGCGCTCGTCGACCTGTCAATGGCCTATTGCGGCCATTGAAAAAGTAGTTGAAGTAATTAATGGACCTGCCCGTCCAACCTTAAGGTTAAGCATAAAACCTCATCCACGGGCGGGATGGGGCTTCATGTAGGTTTTAAAATTTAAAATGACATTGTCAATGAAAGTGATGGACATGCCCCAACTCATGTGACGGTGTCACATGGGGGCAGATGTCAGGGAAATTTATTTCTTCTGGTGTTTAAAATTTTTTCAGACAGGAGCCAATCTCCCTGAGGCAGCACTGAGCCTCAGGGAGATGAGTGCGCTTTTTCACGTGCATGTGCGAAAGAGCGCACTCTTGACTCAGGGAATTCCCCCCCCCCCACCCCACCCCCGTCTGCTCAGGGAGCACATATCACTTCCTTGTGGACGTCATGCAGGGCAGGCCTTAATTGGCCCACCCACGTAAAATGGCAGCACGTCCCCGATTTGGGACACCGATCGGAGGTGCGCCTCCACGTGCCCACTCCTAAACATCCCCCCCGACAGGGGGAAAATTCTGCCCATAATTCTTTCTTTGCAGAACAGCTCAGGTATCTGTTTGGCCATTTGAAAGATTTGACAGATATATGAGCTTTTGGCTGCCTTTAAAGGCAGTAATGAATTCTGTACAGCAGAGTTTGTTTAGGCAGTTGTCCTGGGGAATGTGAGTTTGATGACTTTGGCAGATTTAAGAGAATAATGGATTTTTAAGTGTCTATTTAAATAATATTTATTACTTTTGACAGATGTATGAACTTTCCAATGATTCCCAACTGTTATAGGGCTTGTGAATTATGTTTATATAGTGAATACTGGGTGAGTGGGTTGCTGGGACGGGGGGGCGGTGAGGGGGAGTGGGGGAGTAAAGGGGATGGGACGTTAAGGGGGCAGAGGGTGAGGGGGGCTTTACACTGACCCGAGGAACTGGGCTAACATCTCTAGGAACAAAGGTAGAACTTTTGACCTGACCACATCAGTAGCGGCCCAGCCCTGACAGCGTGGCCGACTTCTGACCATCCTACCCTGTAGGAGAGGAAAATCCCGCCTGCCACCACTGCCAGGACAGTAGCAGGATTGCGATGTCCAGAAATTTCCTGACTCCCGATGCCCACCTCCATGATAAAAATACAACCCTTGGAAACTTGATTTTCATTCCAGCATCTTTTGTAGTACAAGGAAAGCAAAGTCAAACTCATTCCTTCTGACTTCAAATTTATTTCATTGTGTTTAGGTCCAGAATAATTAAAATATACATCAGGAAGCAAATTATAGATTTTACATTGCTCAGTTTAGCTCCCCCGCCCACCCCCACCCCCAGCCCCACCCCCGTCATCGCCATCCACCCCCCCCATTTTATTCTATACAACGAAAAAGCCAACTGAAATTATGATGACCTTTTACAGCAGATATAATTTTTTGCTTTATTTTACAATCTTTTGTTTCCTATTTTCTTGTGTATTTGGCATCTTATCTTCTTGGTGCCCTCACCCATGGGTCCAATCGGGGTTCTTGAATGCCAAGTGCCAGCTTGGTTCATTTGGCTCCACCATAAATCTTGAGTGATAATATTATTGGTTCAGATCCCACCCCAGAATTCAAAAACATAATTGCAGTTCAACACTGTATGAGTGCTGCGCTGTTGGAGGTGCCATCATTCCACTGAGATGTTTACCAATGCTCTGCCTTCCTAGATGAAGCATGAGTTAGAGAATGGAAGGGGTGCCCATGAGGGTTCCGCACTCCACCAACAGGACCAGTGGGGAGAATTTTCTCCCCGTCGGGTGGGCCGTTTGGGAGTGGGCGCGGGTGGGTGCAGAGCTGATTGCCACCCGAGATCAGCTTTGCGTCGCCATTTTATGTGGGTGGGCCAATGAAGGCCCACCCAACATGAAACGCGGCTCCCGAGGATAGCGGGAGTGGGCGGTCTGTGGCAGGAGTGCAATGACCACCGTGTCCAATGGCGCCCTGGTGGCCTTTTCAAATAGAGCGCTGGCAGCCTTGCATGGCCAACAGAATGGCTCCCCAGGGCGCTGCTGGAGAGCAGGCCAGGCAGGAGGGTAGGGCAGCGGGGAACTGTGCCCCTTGGTTTTCTGATGAGTGCCTAGCTGCCCTCCTGGAGGAGGAGGCGTGCGGCGGGAGGTCCTCGTTCCTGGGGATGGGAGGAGGAGGCCCTCCCACCTGACCAAACGTGCCTGAGGGGAGGTGGCAGACATAGTCAGCTACCACGACGTGGCGCGACGTACATGGGTCCAGTGCCGCAAGTGATTCAACAACCTCTTGCTATCGGGAAGAGTGAGTACCATGTTGGCAGAGGTCACTTAACACAGCAGGTAAGCTTTCCTACCAGCACCTCCCACCAACCCCCCACCCCCCACCAACCCTGAGTGCAGTTACAGCATTGAATCATTCACGGCATGTTTCCCTCGCTGGGTGGGTCAGCAGATATTGCCCATGCCTAGTTCACTCTGAGAGGGTCGTGCTGAGATGGGTTATGCACCCGCAGCATGTGCTACACTGACTCCCAGAGTACTGATTTGGGGGCAACCTCAAGGATCTGCACCTAGGCGCAGTGCTGGAACTGCAAAACATGTCAAAGTCAGGCTGCTGACATGCTGGGAGGGGAGCTTCCAGGTGACGGGGCACCAATCCATCTGTTGCCCTTGGCGTTCCACATGCTTGTGCGTCCTTGCTTTGCAAGGTTAGACCATGTGGTAGCAAATGTGATGGAGGCAGCATGTGGGCAAGGCGGGGTCAGTCCTGGCTTCTTGGTGTGAGTGTGCGGCAGCTGCGGGGTGATGATTCACTGGAGCCCTGCAATGTCCCACTCTGGTTGGGGTGGCAGGGATGCAATGGGAATCCAGGTACAGGGTTGACTAATCAATGCTCCTCTCTCCCTTTCAGGAGAGGACCACACACAATGCCGCCGAGTGGATGCGGACTGGCGGAGGCCAGGACCAGTCGGCCATAATCCCCAGGTACGAGCAGGAGGCGATGGATCTGGAGAGGCGCCATGCGCCCAGGTCCACCGGTGGCGATGAGACTGGGGTGCCATGGGGAGGTAAGATTGCCATGCACTGAGGTCACCATGTGTGACCCAGCAGCCATCCCACTGCTGAATGTTCAGTCATTGAAGCTTCCAACATTAACCATTGATTATGGAAGGATCAGCGCACACTGATCCGGGTGACAGGGATGCACATTGACATTTCTCCACTTGAACTAATTAAATGTCCTTGTTCTTCCTTTCAGCATCACCGGAGCAGGGCCAGGAGGAGGAGGCAGAGGGGCCACCTCTGGCACCTGACGGCCCTGAACAAATGAAATCACCGCGAAGCCTCTGGCTCGCTCTGTCTGGCTGGCCTCATCCAAGTGGTATTGGATGAAAGTCAATGCATGCCTGAACAGAGCATCTGTCAACTGTTTGACACAAGTGTGGACATCTGACTGGGAGACTCAGCAAAGATCACCTACCAACCCCTGGAAAGAGCCGGGGGCATAGAAGTTGAGGGTAGCCGTGACCTTCAATGCCACTGGCATGGGGTGCTCACCCACACAGTTGGCGCAGATCTCAGGGTCTATCATCTGATAAATGGAAGTCATTGTCTCCCTTGAGAGACGGAGCCTCCTTCGGCACTACACCTCAGACATATTACATAGCTGCCTCGCTGCCTGTAAACCCTGGCAGCAGGATAGTGGCGTCTTCTGCGGCCCCTTCCGCCTTGGACTTCCTGTTGCCCTGCGCCCCTTGTGCCTGCGCCTCTCCTCCCAGGTGGCTCCCCTGGAGGCTGAATGTGGACTCCTGGCCTCCTCCCCCTTCTGGCCCTCCCTTCCTCCTCAGAGGAGGAGCCTCCAGTGGACAGCACAACTCCCATTCCCAAGCTAAGGGAAGGCTTCCTGAAACCTGCAAGGCTTCAGAAATGATGTTTACTCCAGAGTCCTGACCTGAAGCCTGTTACTCCTGTTCAAGCAGCTGTGGTGAGTTTTGAAGTATTCCTGCTCACGCAGGAAAGTATTAGTAACTTTGAGCATTAAATGTCTGACAAGTAACTCTCAGGATTCAACTCACACCTTTTATCCAGCTCGTGGATGAGGTTTATAATAATGTGCGCCCGTGCGACGACCTGAAGATCGCACAGGCCCCAAAAAAGCGGTGTCAATTGCTGCCTCAAGGGCCTTAAGTGGCCCATTAATGAACAGCGGCCTACCCACTGAAATATCGCGATGGCCTGCAGTGATGTCGGGATGCTTGCCCAACGTCACCATGCATCGTTTTACACGCCGACGTTAAAATTCTGGCCATTAACTGGTCATTCATTCAGTTGCTGTTCATAAGAGCTAACTATGTGAAAATTTACTATTGTGTTGGCTTAATTAACAAGCGCCTGTAATTCAAAGAATTTTCTATTGGTTGTCAAGCACTTGGGGGTGTCTTGAGGATGTGCTAAGATGCTTATGAATGCAACCTTACTCTTTCTTCTTTGCACACAGCAGCCAATATAATCAAAAACCCAAATGGATGATAACCCTAAGCTTTTGGGTCACTTGCACCACAGTTTTAACAGGGCAATTTATGACAGTGCATCTTGCATTTTCTGCCCATATATTGAACGGCTTGGACTGGAAATCTCATTGACTGAGAAGTCAGCCCAGAAATGGAGGATACTCGTGATGTTTCGATCAATGAACCATGTGCCTAACAACAATAAACGCCTAATGGGTCTTGGGGTAGGGGGAGGGATGTCACATCTCACTTAACAGTACTTGAGTAGACATTCCTGAAAAAAAAGTGGAGGCCTTGAATTCCATGTGGAGCAGAAGATGTCTTAATGGAAACTTGAATATTTAATTAGCAATAGTCCTCCACTGATATTCAAAAGAGCACCCTGCAGTTGAGAAACCAAAGCTTTTCAAGCAATGTGGTAACTCAAAGGTTAATATAAGGGAACATAATCTTAAAATTGAGCCAGGTTATACAGAGAGAAGTTAGGAAACACTTCCGAATGCACAGCCTGGTAGAAGTGTGGAACTCTCTCCCACAAAAGAACAGTAGGTGTTTGTTCAATTAATAATTTTATTCCTGAGATTGTCAGATTTTCTTCTAGCCAAAGGTTTTAAGATATCACAGGATTTAAAGGCAGGTGGTTGGAGTTAAGATTAAGGTCAGCCTTGATCTCAGCGAATGGAGGAACAGTTTGAAGGGTGCATGGCTTCCTCCTGTTCCTATGTAAATCTGGAGCATGACGACATGACAAAAACCTAAAACTAATGAATAGCACATTTAAGACTGTTGTCAGGAAGTTATTCTTCACACACGGGTTGGAATGGACTTCCGAGTGGAGCAATGGAAGGGAAAAATTGGGGAAACCATTTAACAAACTGTTGAATGTCACGATGGGAGAGAGTGAGGGAATTCAAGAGGGATGAGCCCAGGAGAGCTAAATGACCTTGGTCACCTGCTGTGATTTATTAAATGTAAAGCTTGCACCAAGATCAACTGCTTACTGAGATGACCCTCCCAGGTCTCCAAAGCTGCAAATCAATCCCAGGCCTCAAAAGGCTCAGGACCTAGTTGGATCTACCGGGATAACTTTGACTATCGTGGCCTCACAGGGGTTAACAGGAGTGGAGAAGGGGGGGGAGAGAATGCAAGGGAGATTCAGCACCCACGGCAAATCCTCAGATGTGGTGTGGCATCTAGTTCAGAAAAATCGAGCAAGTCAGAAGAAAATAAGACGACAGTCGAAGCTTCACATTTTACTTAACGTCTTTTTTTCCGGCAAGGATAAAAAAAATATATAAAACAAAAGGTGCAAGGGAAGCATGGGTTATGTGCAGGCCAGAGCGCCCTTCCCTTCACTTTAAAGAAAAGATATCTCCAGCCTGAAGAGTTTTTCCCAATCCCAGCGTCACTGGCCTATAGCATTTGCTGCAAACCGCTTTGCTGTGGCTCAAGGGTCTGGTCACAGCAAAGCTGCATTTAATGTTCGCTTCTGTTTATTATTTGGCTGATTTTCTGTGAGTGATTTTTTTTTTGTACTTGCACACACTCTCTCAAGTCTTCCTTGCACTGGGTTTTGCTTCATCTGGTCTTTATTAATCGAATGCCAGACAGCTTTGTGATCCTATTGAATACACTGGAATGAAATGAATGATTCAGAGCTAAATATAGGCACGTGCCACCCCACAGACATCTTCAAATCTAAATATTGGACTGTGTGAGAGACAGATTTGCAATGTTTTTATTGATAAAATCCAAAAGTTTTGTTTTGTTGCATGAATTTTGTTTTGCAAATGAACTGTAAAGTTGATAGATCATTTCCTGGTATGGATTGCTTTACCATCACAAAATGTGGCTACCAGAGTGTCATTTAGAAGTTTACAAAATATCCACTCAAACATCTAGGCCTGGATTTTCACCATAATGGGGAGTTTCTCAGTCATGGCGAAAATGGCAGAAGGTAGCAGTAGGTCGGAGCTTTGTGGATTTGTTTGGATAACTGGGGTACCCTTTTGGAGAGGTAAGGTACCCCTTTGAATGTGGTCCTGCCACACCTTTTTGGGAGGTCAGGTGCCCTTTGGGAGAGGTAAGGTGTCCTTTAGGATTGCTAAAATTAGGCATGAATGTGCATAAAAAGTGCATAAGCTCATCAGGACTGTGAAGCTAATTTGAACTGTTAAAAGTGTCAAAATGAACTGTCAAAATAACTGTCCAAAGTGTCAAGATGAACCGTCAAAGGGACCTGTCAAGGCACTTAAAACTCCTGCCCTTTAACTTGAAAAAAAATATTGCTTTCTGTTTCACTCTATCTGTTGACATAAGTCTTAGAGCTACCATTACTGGATTAGTGCTGCATGACTGATTTCACAACTGTCCATTATCACAGTAGGGTGTCCGCTAGTTCACTGTTTGACTGACAGCTCCAAGTGGCTATGGACTCTTTGAAGTAGGACTATGAATTCCAATGCTTGTTTTAATGAGAGATGATGCAATTGAATGAAATGTTTGTTGTTATTAGGGATGATCTAGCTGAAGGAGTACAAATGTAGTAAATGGGTTTTTATGAATGAGATTTTTTTAAATAAAGCCTGGAACTTTATTTTATTTGATCTCAGGATGGATCCTGAGGTTTGCATATGGCAGATACTGGTTGAGTTGGCATGGAAAGTGTAAGGGCAGATGATGGTGAGTGCAGCAGACATGGGTTGGCATGTGTTGGCACTAAGTTGGCATAGGGAATATAAAGAGCCATGGGGCTGGGTGGGGGGCACAGATTGGATGGAGGGCATGAGGGGCCATGGGGGTGAACAGCAGGGCATAGGTTGATATGGAGCATATGATGGGCCAAGGAGCTGGGGGGCGGGGGGGGTGAGAGGGGGCATAAGGTGGCATGGGTTGGCATAGAATGGGCATGGGGAGGGTGTGTGGGAGGTTGAGAGGGTGTGAAGTGTGAGGCTGGAGCGCTGTTTTATGTTTCTCTGTTTTTTTAAAACTTTGAAACAGTGCCAGTGTATGGAAGCTTCTGCCCAGCCTGCCTCTGCACCTGGCACCCTCCGCACTCTTTCTGGGTTTGCCCAGCCTGACTCCGAGGGAACCCTGCCACCCGAGAACTGAAATCCGACCTTCCAGGGCCACTTTCTCCTGGGTCAGGTTTGCGGAGCTGGGAAATATCCCAACCCCATGCTCCCGAACTGGGAGCAAAAATCCAGGCCTGACTTTTCAAAACGAGAAAGAGGAAAACCATTTTTGCCACATATTCTTGTGCCTTTTGATATTGGGCAGTCAAACAACAACATTTCCAACAGTAAAATATGGCAGACGCTGGAAACCTGAAAGACAAACAGGAAACACTGGAAACGCTCAGCAGGTCAGGCAGTAGCAATGGACGAAGATGGGCAGAATTTTAGGTCCTGCAGGCAGACTCGCACCTGACCCGATCAGGCGTAAAATTGTGGGCGATGACATCGGGTAAGCGTCCCGACGTCATTGCGCACTCGCGCGATATTTCAGTCAGAGGGCACGAGCGGGTGCCGGAGCCCCGCCCACCATGAATTACGAGGCCACACCAGGCCATTAACCATCCAATTGACAGTGATTTTTCTTTGCCCGCGCGATATCGTGCTCGTTGCACGGGCAAAACGGGTAGGCAGCCAACAATTTTCAAAAACCTCACCCGTCACAGTGGTCCTCAACTTCTATGCCTCCGGCTCTTCCCAGGGGTCAGTGGGGGATCTGTGTGGAGTTTCCCAATCAGCTGCCCACAGTTCCATCAAGCTGGTGACAGAAACTCTGTTCAGGCAGGTACTGACATTTACTCTTTACTGTACAGATGAGGCCAGCCAGGCTGAGTGAGCCAGAGGCTTCGCAGCCATTGCTGGCTTCCCCCATGTCCAGGGTGCTATAGACTATACACATGTGGCCATCAAGGCGCCAGCAGGTGAGCCTGGTGCCTTCGTCAACAGGAAGGGCTTCCACTCCATGAACATGCAGATAGTGTATGATCACAGGATGCTGATTCTACAAGTCTGTGCAAGGTACCCAGGCAGCTCCCATGACGCTTAAATCCTCAGACACTCCCAGGTGCCGGGGTTCTTCAGTGCTCTATCCTGACTGGATGGATGGCTGCTGGGTGACAAGGGCTATCGGTTGAAGAGGTGGCTCATGATGCCTCTCCACCACCCAAGAACAGAGGCAGAGAAGCGTTACAATGGGAGTCATGCCTCCACAAGGGCAAAGGTAAAGGGGACCAAAGGTCTTCTCAAACTGCGCTTCCGATGACTGGACCATTCAGGGGGTGCATTACACTACCCCCCTGAGCAGGATATTGATAGTGGTTGCATGCTGCGCTCTCCACAATCTGGCACTGACAAGGGGGGGACCCACTGGAGGAAGAGGATCTTGATGCAGCTGCACAGGCCACAGATGATGAGTCCAGTAGTGAGTCCGAAGGTAAGCATCGTGAGGAGAATGCTGACGGGCATGGAGACAGATCTCAGTAACCTGCAGGGAGGCAGGGACACCAGGGACACCTTAATCCAAGGCTCCTTCAGCTAGGCTGCCAAAGGTCTGCTTTCACCTCATGCCAGGGCTGCCGCCTCCATCCCAGATGTCTGAATAGAACCTTTCACTTGAACATAAAGGCCAATTACTGCCTGTGCTAAAAGGTTCAGAGCCACCTGTGTTCAGCAATACATACTGACATTCCCCACACCAATTAAATAAAAAAGGTGAAGTGTACTCAGGCCATGACGACAAAACAGAATTTATCTCGTTCTGACAGTTCAATATTATTTACATAAATGTTTCTTCAACCCCAGACCAGTATAGACAACATAAATGAACATAAAATCACCCATGACCTGACCCTCTTGTGCTCATGGTGCCTTTAACTTACGCTTGCAAGTGCTACATCTTGGTGCTCCCCCCTCGCTGGCACTGGCATTGGACACAACCTGCTGACCCTGCTGCCCTGTTAGCCTGATGACCTTGGCGGTCGTCCTCTGGCCGATGGACTGGTCCTGCCTGGGAGGGAGCTGCCAGTGCCACGGCTGGCATCTCCCCCATCGCCGCAGCCTCATCAGATGCCATGGTCACTGGCAGAGGGGCGGAGGAGCTGCTGCCATCATCCAGAGCGCCCTGAGAGGAGCCTGCAGCGACGACAGGCAGCTTGTGTGCTAATGTGAGGTCGCTCTGGACCTCCCTGCTCACCACTGATAGACGGGCACCTAGCTGGGATACTGGGTGCCTCATCCATCTCCCACACAGGCACTGAGCACCTGAGGTCAGTGCCTGTGTGAGGGTTTGCAGGTCCAAGCGCAAGCCCAGAAACCCCTGATTCTGTTCCTGGAGTTGCCTCTTCATGACAGTCGCCACTCTCTCAATGGAGGAAGCAGTGCGCTCTGCCATGAGGGTCAACGCAGTGCTGATGCTCCGCATGGACTCTTCATCACGGTGACCATGGCATTCATACCCTCATGGATCTCTGCCAGATCCTCCCACACATCTCGCTGGACATCCAGCATCTGCTGCCTAATGGACGAATCCAGAGTCTCATCATCTGCCTTCAACTGAGCATTGTCCTGGTCTCCAGCAGTCCTCCGACTGCCAGCACCCTGGGCACTCTCTGCCTCTGCCTGCACCTCAAGCGAGTAAGAAGTGCCCTCACCAATGTGCACTGAGATACTAGCGCCGATCTAATGTCCACAGAGGTGCTGGTATCTCCGCTGGTGCCTGCTTTAGAAAGCGGTGTGACACAGGTGCAACAGAAGCTCGGTGGTCCTCCAGTGTCAGGGGTGGCCCTTTGGGGTCCGCAGAGCGCACGCCTGCTGGCGAACCTAAAAGGGAGAACAAGGACATGTCATTAGTTAAAGTTATCACACTGTCACTGTGCATGCCAGGCACCCTGGTGAGACAACGGAGATCTGCAACAAGGTGCCCTCGTCTTCCAATGATCAATGAGGACTCCAGGTTTGAGGCTCACATCAATGAAGACACTACACTAGAATGGTGTCACAATCCGAAAGTCTCACCTCTGTGCACTGCAATCTTATTTCATCTGGCACCCCTGGCCTGCTCTTGTAGCCACAGTATTTATATGGATAGTCCAGTTCAGTTTCTGGTCAATGGTAACCCCCAGGATATTGATAGTGGCGGATTCAGCGATGGTAATGCCATTGAACATCAAGGGGCGATGGTTGGATTCTGTCTTGTTAGAGATGGTCATTGCCTGACATTTGTGTGGCGCAAATGTTATTCGCCACTTGTCAGCCCAAGTTTGGATATTGTCCAGGTCTTGCTGCATTTGGACATGGACTGCTTCAGTATCTGAGGAGTTACGAATGGTGCTGAACATTGTGCAATCATCAGCAAACATCCCTACTTCCGACCTTATGATGGAAGGAAGGTCATTGATGAAGCAGCTGAAGATGGTTGGGCTGAGGACACAACCCTGGGAACTCCAGCAGTGAAGCCCTGCAGCTGAGATGACTGACCTCCAATAACTACAACCATCTTCCTTTGTGCTAGGTATGACTGCAACCAACAGAGAGTTTTACCCTGACTCCCATTGACTCCAGTTTTGCTAGGGCTCCTTGATGCCACACTCGGTCAAATGCTGTCTTGATGTCAAGGGCAGTCACTCTCACCTCATCTCGGGAGTTCAGCTTTTTTGTCCATTTTTGAACCAAGGCTGTAATGAGGTCAGGAGCTGAGTGGCCCTGGCAGAATCCAAACTGGGCGTCAGTGAGCAGGTTATTGACACGCAAGTGCTGCTTGATAGCACTATTGATGACCCCTTCCATTACTTTACTGATGATCAAGAGTAGACTGATGGGGCAGTAATTGACCAGGTTGGATTTTTCCTGCTTTTTGTGTACAAGACATACTTGGGCAATTTTCCACATAGCCAGATAGATGCCAGTGTTGCAGCTGTAATGGAACAGCTTGGCAAGGGGCGCAGCAAGTTCTGGAGCACAAGTCTTCAGTGCTATTGCCGGAATATTGCCAGGGCCCATAGCCTTTGCCGTATCCAGTGCCTTCAACCGTTTCTTGATATCATGTGAAGTGAATCGAATTGGCTGAAGACTGGCACCTGTGATGCTGGGCCAAGATGGATCATCCACTCAGCACTTCTGGCTGAAGATTGTAGCAAATACTCAGCCTTATCTTTTGCGCTGATGTGCTGGGCTCCTCCATCATTGAGGATGGGGATAATTGTGGGGCCTCCTCCTCCAGTGAGTTGTTTAATTGTCCACCACCATTCATGATTGGATGTGGCAGGACTGCGGAGCTTAAATTTGATCCGTTGATTGTGGGATCGCTTAGCTCTGTCTATCACTAGTTGCTTATGCTGCTTGGCATGCAAGTAGTCCTGTGTTATAGCTTCACCAGATTGACACCTCATTTTTAGGTATGCCTGGCACCGCTCCTGGCATGCCCTCCTGCACTCTTCATTGAACCAGGGTTGATCCTTTGACTTGATCATAATGTGAGGGATATGCCGAATCATGAGGTTACGGATTGTGTTTGAGAACAATTCTGCTGCTGCTGATGGCCCACAGCGCTTCATGAATGCCCAGCCTTGAGTTGCTAGATCTGTTCGAAATCTATCCATTTAGCACGGTGGTAGTGCCTCAAACACAATGGAGGGTATCCTCAATGTGAAGGCGGGACTTCGTCTCCACAACGACTGTGCAATATTCACTCCTACCGGCACAGTCTTGGACGGATGCATAGGCAGCAGGTAGGTTGGTGAGGATGAGGTCAAGTATGTTTTTCCTTCTTGATGGTTCCCTCATCACCTGCCGCACACCCAGTCGGGCAGCTATGTCATTTAGGATTTGTCCAGCTCGGTCAGTAGTGGTGCTACCGAATCACTCTTGGTAATGGACATTGAGTCCTCCGCCCAGAGTACATTCTGTGCCCTTGCCACCCTCGGTGCTTCCTTCAAGTGATGTTCAACATGGAGAAGTACTGATTCATCAGCTGAGGTAGGGTGGTGAATGGTAATCAGCAGGAGGTTCCCTTGCCCATGTTTGACCTGCTGCCATTAGACTTCATGGGGTCCAGAGTCAATGTTGAGGACTCCCAGGGCAACTACCTTGCCACTGTATACCACTGTGTTGCCACCTCTGCTGGGTCTGCCCTGCTGGTGGGACAGAACATACCCAGGGATGGTGATGGTGGTGTCTGGGACATTATCTGTAAGGTATGATTCCGGGAGGATGACTATGTCAGGCTGTTGCTTGACTAGTCTGTGAGACAGCTCTCCCAATTTTGGCACGAGCCCCCAGATGTTTGTAAGGAGGACTTTGTTTGTAAGGAGGACTTTTGCAGGGTGGACAGGGCTGAGATTGCCGTCGTCGTTTCCGATGCCTAGGTCGATACTGGGTGGTCCTTCTGGTTTATTCTTTTTTTGTGACTTTGTAGTGGTTTGATACAACTGAGTGGCTTGCGGGGCCATTTCAGAGGGCATGTAAGAGTCAACCACATTGCTGGGGTCACATGTAGGCCAGACTAGGTAAGGACGACAGGTTTGCTTCCCTAAAGGGCATGAGTGAGGAGTTTTTACATCAATCGACAATGATTTTATCATCATCCTTAGGCTTTTAATTCCAGATTTTTATTGAGTTCAAATTCCACCATCTGCCGTGGTGGGATTCGAACCCGGGTCCCCAGAACATTACCCTGGGTCGCTGGATTATCAGTCTAGCGACTATGCCTGATCACCATAAAACCATTGCTGATTGTTGTAAAAACCCAGTTAAGGAAGGAAATCTGCTGTCATTACCCGGTGTGGCCTACATGTGACTCCAGACCCACAGCAATGTGGTTGGCTCTTAAATGCCCTCTGCACAAAGGCAATGGCCTAACCAGCAATGCCCACATCCTGTGAACGAATTAAAAAAACTAGCATCAGTAGAAGGTAAAATTGGGTAGGGCTGTAAAATGGGCCTGCAATCTGATGTCCTTAGGTTAGGTTCAAATTACCTTCAATATCTCAGCTTGTTTTACAAGGTAAAGAGATAAAACTGAGCAGGAAAAGAGGAGAAGGCCTCATGAGCAGGGCTGGGGGGTTTGGGGTGGGGTGGGGTGGGTGGAGCATTGGACAGTATGGCCAAAATGAGATCTTTGAAAGAGGTTTTAGAACGGAGGTAGCAAGACTAATTTAGGGGAACAAATTTAAGGACTGATGATGGACATACCCAAAATAATAACTTACTAGAAACTTCTTGTCAAGAAGGAAGAAAAACTGATATGATGCCACATTTGCCTCAACAAACACGCCCCCTGCTGGTAAAGCAGTAATGATGTAGGGCTGGCCATTCTGCTTGTTGGGCCTTTCAATGAAACTAGGCTTACCCTTTGCCAGCTGTTCAGTTGTTGACTGGGCTGCCCGCTGATTTCGAAAAATGAAAACTGGACTCCAAAATCAGTGTTTTTTAAAATCAATGTCTACTTTCCCTTCTTCTGCATCTTGTGTTGCAAAGGCATTAAATATTAATAACACTTAGGTCTTGAAAGAAATGTCTTCATTGGTAAAGAAAACGGCAGAACTGACACTGTGACTCGTTCACCCTATCCTGATTCCTGCCTGCTTTTGTACTTGCAAAAGTGTGGCAGCTCTATCTAGACTTTGTTGAGGGATAAGCCTTTCAGAGGGAAGACAAGGCTGAAAGTCAACTTGAAAGGTAAATCATATATTGCAGTCATATTGTATTATTACAGTAGCAGATGAGAGAGATGATGGAGCAGTGTGGGATTTGAGCTGAATCCAACTTTCTATGCAAGCCAGATCTGAAGTGCTCAATTCATTGTTGCAGGCTTGCCCAGTTCCACTATTGTTTGATGGAAAAAAAAATCTCTTATGTCTTCCCCTCTTTGGAAGTTGGCACTGCTCAACTGCATATGGATTTGTAACCAGGCCTGATCTGTGTGTTTATAAAATCTCGCCCTGATAGTGGAGGGGACTCATCCCCTTAAGCTCGATGTTGAAGAGAAAATTGACTCAACTCCAAGTTTCCATTCTAATATTGAAATTAGCCTGAACTAGGTAACACTGGGCAGGATTTTTCACTTGACGTGCGGATACACGGCCGACACGCCCGAGTGTGAAATAGCGCGCGGTGACGTCAGGTGAGCGTCCCAACGTCATCGCACACTTGAGCAATGTTTCAGTCAGTGGGTGCGTATGAGAGTCGGCAGCGCACCTATTGAGGCCATTAATGTAGTAATTGGCCTGGGTTTTTCGCTGCCCGTCCAATGTTACGGTTGGCGGGCGGGCAAATCGGCCAGGCAACCTTTGGATTTTTGACGAAACCTCATCCAAGGGCGGGGTTGAGGTTTCCAATATTAATTTTAAAAAGATGATAATGTTTGGGCAGAATTTTTATCATCAATATGTTTAGGTGAGTGATTCTTATGGGTGGAATTTTTTTTTCAGAATTTCACTATGTTTACTTCATGGTTTAAATTCTTCAGTTCCCTGAGGCAGCTGTCTGCCTTCAGGGAGCTTTCATTGAGCGCTCCCTCCGCGCTGACTTCAGCGCTCGCCCTCTTCCTGCCCCCACCCTGGCAGCGCTGGGCCTTTCACGCTGGCCGGCCGGCCGGCCGCTAATTGTCCAGCCGGTGGGAAATCGCGGTCGGGGGCCAATTTTCCGGCCACTCCTAGGCCCGCCCACCACGCCTGCCCACTCAGCTTCGATTCGGATAAAATAGCTTTCTGTCCCTCCCTCTATCCCTTCACTCTACCCCTCTCCCTGCCTTTAAAAATTGGATCGCTTTGGATTTAAGGAATGAGTCACATGGTTAATGCTAAATTCTATTTCAGAGGCCAGAGTTTTGAGTTCAGTGGGCAGGTGTGGTCAGTGGGCCCAGGAGCAGGATGGGGGAAAAGGGCCCACCGCCTGCCATCGGCCCCTGACCGCGATTTCACACGGGTGGGCCAATTAAGGCCTGTCGAGCGTGTGAACAGCGGCTCCCCAATGCTTGGGAAAGTGCGGGGGGGGGCTTTTCAACCGAAGGATCCAATGGTGACCTGGCGGCCGGTTTAAAACCGGTACAGTCAGGCCCTGGAAGGCTGCCGACAAGGATGACATCTTCGGTGTTGTCAGCAGGAGATTGAAAGTTATAGATTCCAATGGGGCTGCAGACGCCAACTGGGAGGGCAGGTCAGGTGGGCACTCGGCCCCACCCCCCCCCCGGGTTTTCTAATGACTGCCGCGCGGTCCTCCTGGAGCAGGTGGCTGCCAGAAGGGAGGCCCCTGTCCCCAGGAATGGAAGGTGGAGGTCAACCTCACCTCACAAAAAGAGCTTGGGAGGAGGTGGTGGTGCTGGTCAGCGGCCATGATGTTGTGCAATGCACCTGGGTCCAGTGCCGCAAAACATTTAACAACCTGCTGCGCTCAGGAAGGGTGAGTATCGCGTTGGCATGGATCAGTGTGTTGAAGTGTGAAGGACTGCCCCCCCCGCCACCAGGTGGAGTTCAGGGGTGTTAGAGTCTGAGCGCTAACTGTCAATGACGCTGGAGCTGGCCAAGGGGGTGAGCCCTGGTTGCTGGGACTGAGTGCCTTGCAGCTCGAGGGGCCACGACTTGGATGTGCCCTGCAAGGTGTTCCTCAGGTGGGGTTGGCCAGGCTGCAATGGCGCTGCAGGTAGAGAGTGGACTAATCAATGCTCCTCTGTCCTTTCAGGAGGAGACGGCCCATAACAACATTGAGAGGTCACGGACTAGCGGAGGCCCCGCTAACCTCCTAATCCTAACCAGATATAAGCAGGATGACTTGGAGCTGGAAAGGCAAGAAACTGGAGAGTTTCGGATGGTGCAAACATCCTTGTGTCGTCTCATCATTGATGGGAGCCTCAAAACTGGATTTTTCATTGATCATTGAAAGATGATGGCGCCATTATACAGATCTCCATGGTCTCACCAGGGTGCCTGGCATGCACAGTGACAGTGTGATGACTTTAATTAATAACATGTCCTTCTTCTCCCTTAGGTTTGCCACCACGTACCCAATTGCAGGACCCCAGAGAGCCACCCCTGATGCTCCAGATGCACCTGCGTCATACCCGCTCTCTGAATCAGGCACCAGCGCAGATACCAGCACCTCGATGGTCATTAGGCTATAATGTCTGTGCACAGTGGTGAGGGCACTTCACACTCGCTTGAGGTGCAGGCGGAGATAGAGAGTGCCCAGGGCGCCAGAAGTCGGAGGGCTGCTGGAGACCAGGACACTGATCAGCAGAAGGCAGATGATGAGCCTCTGGATTCATCCATTAGGCAGCAGATGCTGGATGTCCAGCGAGATGTGCGGGAGGATCTGGCTGAGATCCATGAGGATCTGCGTGCCATGGTCTCCGTTATGGAGGAGTCCATGCTGAGCATCAGCACTGCATTGACCGTCATGGCCGAGCGCACTGCCTCTTCCATTGAAGGGGTGGTGACTCTCATGGAGAGGCAGCTCCAGGAACAGAATCAGGGATATCTGGGGCTGCGCTCGGACCTGCAAACCCTCACACAGACAATGACCTCAGGTGGTCAGTGCCAGTGTGGGAGATGGATGAGGCACCCAGTATCCCAGCTAGGTGCCTGTCCATCAGTGGTGAGCAGGGAGGTCCAGAGCGACCTCACATTGGCACACAAGCTGCCTGTCATCTCTGCGGACTTCTCTCAGGGTGCTCCAGATGATGGCAGCAGCTCCTCCGCCCCTCTGCCAGTGACCGTGGTATCTGATGAGGCTGCGATGACTGGGGAGATGCCAGCCGTGGCACTGGCCGCTCCCTCCCAGGCGGGGCCAGCACAGGCTCCACTGGCCAGAGGACAACCGCCAAGGTCATCAAGGCCAACACGACAGCAGAGTCAGCAGGCTGTCTCCAATGCCGGTGCCAGCGAGGGGGGAGCACCGAGACGTAACACTGGGAAACGTAAGATTCGGGCACCATGAGCACAAGAGGGATTGGTCACAGGTGATCTTCTGTTGTGCAATGTTTTGTTTATTTTAACTGGTCGAGGGTTGAAGACCAGAGAAGGTTCTGTTTATTTGTTTTGACTGCCAACATGAGATAAATTTTTCTTTTGTCGTAATGGCCTGAGTATGCTTCACCTTTTTTATTTAATGTGGTGCAGGGTACGCCAGTATGTAATGCTGGACACGGGTGGCTCAAAACTTTATAGCACAGACACTGAGTGGACTTTGGGGTCAAAGGAAAGGGCCATTTCAGACATCTGGGATGGAGGCGGCAGCCCTGGCATGAGGTGGTAGTTCTCATTTGGTAGCCTAGCCGAAGGAACATTGGATCAAGGCATCCCTGGTATCCCTGCCTCCCTAGAAGCTACAGAGGTCTGCCTCCAAGCCCTTAGTGTCCTCCTCACCGTGCTCCTCTTCTGACTCACTACTGGACTCATCAACTGTGCAGCTGCATCAAGATCCTCTTCCTCCAGTGGGTCCCCCCTTGCCAGTTCCAGATCGTGGAAAGCGCAATATGCAACCACTATCAGTGCTATCCGCTCTGGGGGCCTATTGTAGTGCTCCCCCTGAACGGTCCAGGCATTGGACGTGCATCTTCAGAAGACCCTATGATCCTATCACCGCCCTTGTGAAGGTATGACTCCTATTGTAAAGCTGTCCTGCCTCTGTTCTTAGCTGGCAGATAGGTGTCATATGCCATCCTGTCCATGGATAGCCCTTGTCACCCAGCAGCCGTCCATCCAATCAGGCCAGAACACTGAAGAGCCTCGGCATCTGGGAGTGTCTGAGTATGTAAGCATCATGGGAGCTGCCTGGGTACATTGAACAGACTTGCAGAATCTACATCCTGTGGTCACACACTATCTGCACGTTCATGGAGTGGAAGCCCTTCCTGTTGATGAAGGCAGCTGGCTGACTCACATGTGTGCAGTCGATTGCACCCTGGACTTGGGGGGGGAAGCCAGAAATCACTGCAAAGCCTCTGGCTTGCTCAGTCTGGCTGGCCTCGTCCATACGGAAATGAATGAAAGCCAATAACCACCTGAACAGAGTTTCTGTCACCATCTTAACAGAACTGTGAACAGCTGATTGGGGGACTCCACACAGATCCCCCACTGACCCCTGGAAAGAGCCGGAGGTATAGAAGTTGAGGTTCACTGTGACCTTCAGAGCCACTGGCATGGGGTGTCCACGCACACAGACGGAGCTGATCTCAGGCCCAATCATTTGACAGATGGAGGTCACTGTCTCCCTTGAGAGGCGGAGCCTCGTTCAACATTGCACCTCGGACGTATTGAGGTAGCTGCATCGCTGCCTCTAAACCCTGGCAGCAGGTTAGAGGTGTCTTCTGTGGCCCCTTCCGCCTTGGACTACCTGCTGCCTGCACCTCTCCTCCCACAGATCGCTCCCCTGGAAGCTGCATTGGGACACCTGGCCTCCTCTCCCTTCTGCCCCTTTCTTCCTCCTCAGGGGAGGTACCTCCAGCGGAGACCACCATCCCCATTACCAGGGTAACAGAAGGCTGTCTGATACCTGGAAGGTTCCACATGGTCTGAATTCTCCAGGGTCCTTGGAGGCACCAAATAGTCCTGAAACGAAGCCTGGAAATGCAAACAATGAAGCCCCGAACAGAGATGAAGCTGCCATATATCAATAAGTCACCAGGAGCAAACTATCTACCAAACTCCACATTACTCACACTGACAATGCAGCTGACCCATTTTATCCCGCTTGTGGGTGAGGTTTTTGAAATTGTCGGCTGGCTGGCTGCACAAAATCTCACGGGCAACGGAAAATAGGTGTCAATTGACTTTTTAATGGCCTTAACTGGCCTTTTATTTAGTGGCAGGCACCGCTCCGGCACCTGTGCGCACCCGCCGAGAAAAATATCGCGCGAGTCTGCGATGATGTTGGGACGCTCACCCGATGTCATCACACGCTATTTTGCTCTCGAGCGTTTCAGGTGTACGCCCACATGCTGAGTGCAAAATTCTGCCCATAATGTCCTATGTAGAAAAGTCTTGATAGAATGACATAGAATCCACAGCACAGAAGCAGGCCATTCTAATTTAGAGCACATACTGAAACCTAGATTAAAATTTAAGAAGATCCTGACTTGACTCCTTAGGGGAATTTTTTGAGTCTCTCGTGATGGTGGAGCAAGGCAGACACGGGAGGATCAGGGAGCAAGAAAGGGAGCAATCCCATACCATCTACACCCGATACAAATCACATGCAGACTTCTGCTTGGGCTTTAAGGCAAGCTTTTCACCAAAAAGAGGTGAGAGGTTCATGTTAGTATTATGTTATACTGCAGACTGATGCTTATGAGCATGTGTGTCATTTCCTGTTATCCTTACAGGGGGTGAATCTTGAGTTTGCCTGCAGAGAATAGACCTTGGAGGCAGACAATTTCTGGGCTGACAGGATATCAGTATTTAAAGGGGAATCCACTTTATATCTGAAGATGGAATTTATTATCTTTCATTGTATTTTCTTAAATGTGTTATTTTAAACAATCTTCTTCGTCAGGTTATTTTTGGAAGTAATTTCCCAAGAGTTTTGGATGTCAGATTTTTAGTGGCTGCAATTATAATTTTGATAATGGACATTCCAATGGCATTCCAATTTTATGTTATTTAGACAACGAGAAAGATGTTAATTCAATTATTCAGTGTTATGACCAGGTGAGGAGGGGTCCACTGGCTCCTCTCTTTGCCCTTATTTGACCACATCAGATTCTCCTGTTTTGAGAAGGATATACCTGCTAGTTCTGTGAGTACTTAGCTGTTTGCGCACTGTGATCATAAAAGAAACAATCGAACAGGTTTTCTTGAGTTTAACAAAGAAAGAGGTTAGCTTTATCATACTTAAACCAATCTAAGTAAAATAATAAAATACGCTCTGACTTTCGCAGACACACATGCACGTGCATACACGAATACAGATTACAGGGTGGGGAAGGATAGGTTGGCCAAATTAGAGTCCATTAAAAAGTAAAATGAATATACAGTCTGTAGTTTGGTGACTTGGCTGGCTTCAGGCTGTATTTGGTGGTCTTGATGCTTCCAATTTAAAGATGTAGCTAGCTGATTTTGCTGTTCTTCTGGAGATGGTAGTGCTGGGCTGGATTTCTTTTAAGAAGTCACTGTTTGCAACAGGAGTGTTCCTGGATGGTCACAGTCAGCAAACAGAGCTTGAAGCTTGCCAGGTGGGTTGGAGAGAGAGGGAGGCAGGAGGGAGCCCACTTGCGTCTTCACTCCCAGCTTTTCTCAGTTCTACTGAAACATGTGCTTGAAATAATCAAAGGATTGGCTTATCATGTGTCCTTCCTTCTCCAACTCCCAGGTGGATCCCAAATAAAGTCAATTTGCCAATGTTTCCAAGGTTAGCTTGATTAACACATGTCTGGAAAGTTATCTTAGCCAGGGTCCCATTGTCCAAGCGATTAGTCTTAATGGTCTGTCTCGAACAGCTGAATACCTCAGGTGATTGCTCTAATGCCTTGTTAATGGGGAAGGAGCTGTAAGTCCTTCATATGCCCCAGGAGGTCATTGGATTGGAAAATTGATTGTGTAGTAATGCAAATTGGGGCTGCCACCTTGGGCTGCGATCTCAAGTCACTTTTATCCTGTGTTTTAAAAAGTTTGCTTTTTAAAAGTTCAATTCATGTTTCCAGTTGTTGGATTAAAAATCATTATTTGATATAAAACACATCTTCATGGAAAGAGACAGGCTACCGAAACCCACATTTATCCATAAATAAGTATCTATGGGCCAAGGAATACCAAATATGACATATCATAGGATAATTGCCATCAATCATATTGGCAAAACATCCTTTAAGAGCAGAAGTGTAAATACAATTGGACCTGGTATGGATTGAGAGGCATTAGCTTCATTCATACCTTCTGCAGCCATGCCCTTGCTGCTGTGCACTCTGTCAAAAGGTCCAGTGATCATCCCAGTGGGAAATTTCTGGAGAACAATGAAGTCAGTGAAACACTACATAAAGGCCCTCTCCAACTAATCTCCCAGCCTGATGAAACCAGATGCAGCAGCCTTTGTGATAGAGCCCAAGATGTCCAGTGCAAAACCCTTACAATTCACAAGAGATACCCTGACTGGCTTCAGCACCTGTGGCACTGGGGCTTTACTTCAGATATCCCTGGAGCTGTCTCCCACTATGTATACACTGAAGATCTGCTAAACAACTGCACAGATGCCCCAATAAACTTTTCCATAGTCTGCATGAGCACTAGCAGAGTGCTTAACACTCACAAATGGCTGGAGAAAATGACACTGTTCTGATAGTGTCCTCCTTTACAGTGCCGATCCTGAGGAGTTATGTATCTGTAGCTGAGCAAGTCCATGAAATGGTCCTCCATTCAGCTGGTTCCTATCGTCCCTCTGCTTCCACCTATTCACTCACGCTCTTGATGGAGGGAGGCAATATAATAGTGGTAGTCTCGCTGGACTAGTAATCCAGAGGCCTAACCTAATGCACTGAGGACACAGGTTCGAATTCTACCATGGTGGAATTTAAATTTAATCAATAAATCTGGAATATACAGCTAGTCTTAGTGATGGTGACCATGGCCAGGATATTTAGGTCGGCAAGCGGGAGGCGGGGTGGAACTCCCGACATCACCCCGCGTCAATTCAATTTTCAGGTTGGCGGGGGCGCAGCCGAATCAGCTGTGCACCCACCGACCTGTCAACGGCCAATTGAGGCCATTGAAAAAGTAATTGAAGTAATGAAAGGACCTGCCTGTCCAACCTTAAGGTTGGTGGGCAGGCCGGGAGCCTTGGCGGGCTTCAGAAAAAGCATCAAGCCTCACCCACGGGCGGGATGAGGTTTCATGAGGGTTTTTAAAAATTTAATAAAAGTTTGATTTAAAGTGATGGACATGTCCCAACTCAGATGACAGTGTCACATGAGGGGACATGAGAGGGAAATTTTATTTTTGCCCCTTCATTTTTAAATTTGGCGCCGATCTCCCTGAGGCAGCACTTAGCCTCAGGGAGATGAGTGCGCTCTTTCGCGCGCATGTGGAGGTGCCGATGGGAGGCGCGCCCACATGCGCCCATTCCTGCATTTCCCCCCCAACTTGGGGGGGGTGGAAATTCTTCCCCATGAAACTATAATCGATTGCTGTAAAAACTTATCTGCCTCAATAATGCCGTTTAGGGAAAGAAATCTGCCGTCCTTACCTGGTCTGGCCTACATGTTACTCTAGGCCCACACCAATGTGTTGATTCTTGCCTAGCAAGCCACTCAGTTCAAGGGAAATTAGGGATGGGCAACAAATGCTGGCCTTGCCAGCGATGCCCACATCCCATGAAAGAAAAAAGAAAAAAACTTCACTTGATGTGCCAGTTTGCTGTGGCAAATGTAATTACACTGGTGTGGAGAGTGTGATGCTAATGTTGAGTGCTGGCAGAAGCATCCTTGTTTAAATGTAGCTCTAAGGAAGATATTGAGCCTGGCAGAGTGAGGTTCAGTGAATTAGCAGCCACTGTTTAAATTACACGATTGCTGATGTATCCTGGTTAATAAGCACACGTTTTGCGAATTAAAGTTGTCTCTACAATGCTTTCCCAGAAAATGCAATGGGCAGGATTTTTAGGTTGACGGGCGGGCGGGCGGGCGTGTGCTCGATCCGATCGGACGCGAAACCGCGCGAGATGATGTCGGGCGAGTGCCCCGACGTCATCCATCCTGCGCGCACGCGATATTTCGGTCAGCGGGCGCTCCCCAGTGCCAAAGCGCACCTGCCGACAATAAAGAAGACAATTAAAGTTGTTAAAAGTTCCAATTGCCCCCGATTTTTCGTGGCCCATCCAACATTACGGTTGGCGGACAGGGTGAATCTGCCGGGCGCATTTTTGATGAAACCTCGTCCAAGGGCAGGGTGAGGTTCCCGTGATTTAAATTTTAAAAAAATAAAAACGGATGGACAGAATTTTTATCATGTATATGTTCAGGAAACTGGTTGTGATGCGTGGACTTTTTTCCCCCCGGTTTTTATGGGTTTTAAAGTCTTCAGCTCCCAGAGACAGCTCTCTGGCTTCAGGGAGCTTTCATTCAGCACTCATCCACGCCCACGCTTACATCAGCACCTGCCCTCCTCCCACCCCCCCACCGTGCTAGTGCTGAGCGCGCTGCATGTTTGCTGGCCGTTAATTGGCCAGGCAGTGTGAAATCGCCATCGGCCCCCAGTGGCTCCCAGGCCCCGCCCACCCACACCCACACGGCGACCTAAAAATCCCGCCCAATATGTATGATTTACAGTGCAGCTGGTAAGACCTGCAAGCAGGCTTATAATATTGCAAAAATGCACAGTAAGGGGATTTTTCACCCATTCACTGTGGCACTTATTCTGCAACAAGCATTCAATCTTTCATTTTTCTTGAAAAGCACGTGAAGCGCCGGCTGCTTAAACTCATTACGCAGCAGGGAAGGCAGACAATGCAAACACACTTCTCCTGATCGCCAACATGCGGGTGTCTGAGGGGGCTTCTCAAGAGTTGGCGTTTACAGGAACTAATTCCGCTCCAAAAACTCCCCAGTATTGCACTGGCACCCCACTCAAGGTTTCAAAGCAGAGGCTTCAGCATTTAAATTTGCTGTATTCAATGATGTGGGCGTCTCTGACAAGACCAGTGCTTATTTCCCATCTACACGCAAGAACTTCCATGGTGGAGGAATCCTGCTGAGCTGCCTTGTGAGGCTAGAAATCGCCGATACAACTTGCATCACTCAGTAAACGTCCCAGAAACGAAGGAGGTAGTTTCTTTTTTTCAAAAACTCACCTTTAAAAATTCATCTGAGAAACAGGATCTGCAGCTGGCCCTATGCCAGGCCTCTCATATGCAATCTGTGACAGCTCTGCTGGCCCCATTTCCCTCACATCCCACGGTCCAGTTTCAAACGTGTCAGGCTCTATGTTCTTTCCGTCACTGTCCATGGCTGCATGGTGGCTTCTCAACACTGTTAGACTGGCTGAGATGAGAACTCCTACCATAATGCGGCTACACTTAAAGAAGCCAATACATCCCACGCGGCACCAAAGGTCACAGATCTTGCAATTCCTTCCTTCACGATTTACTTAGAAAGGGCTCCAAAGCAATTCTAAACATTATCCGGAGCTGCTGTTCTGAATAGGGCTGGTGTATGGATTGGAGCATAGCTGCATATAACTGCCCCTTCAGCCTGACAGCTGTTCCCTTCACAACAGACCAGAGCAACAACAGATGCAGAAGACAGCAATCTGAGAGGAAGCAGAAATGGCTAGATTAGGGTTGCATTAGTGTAATTAGCAATTAAAAAGAGATCAAGTCATTCTTCCAAAGCAACTTCTGAAGCACTAAAGCGCAATATATGAAATCATATTAAGTAGATTAAAATTAAATTCTTGGTATTGGTTGTGTCCAACATTTTTTTGCCACTTAATTATACTCACCATGGACCAAGTGCAAACATTTAGGAGACAAAACAAAACACTGACCTACTCATTATGATTGCTAAATTAAACACAACTATTTAAGCATAATTTCAATACACATGAAAGCATTAGCTCTGAACTCAGCTGTAAGTGGATTTTGAATTCTTCCATCCATGAGGGGGCTGTGACCTTACCAAACTGTTTGACCTGAGATACTAAAACACCTAAACCCAAGACTGTGAGTGCTAATAGAAACTGTTTTATCAGGGCTCCGTGGGTTCAGTGAGTTGTATTTTGACCAACTTCAGACCTCTGCTTTGTAAGTTGTTATTTTTTTCCCTTTAAAAAAATGTGCAATCATTTCATTTCAAGGCGTAATGAATATTCTTATCACCAAAGAATTAGACGTAGATAGAAATGTAAAGCATTGATGCTCAAAGGTGCAAAATGATTTGCATAAGTACGATAGGACTCACCACCCCCTTCTCAAGGGCAATTAGGGATGGGCAATAACTACTGGCCTTGCCAGCGACACCCACATCCCCTGAACAAATAACACAGACAGATCAAACTGTCTAAAAAAGCGTTATTAAAAAAGAACTTCAACGAGGAATGTGATTGTGAGCAGATATTTGATGAATAGTATAAGCAACTTTGTGGCCAGGTTGTCTGAGGCAGTTACATTCCAAATCAGCAGGTTGTGGGCTTAACCTACTGCAAACATGGGTATCTAATCTTAACTGGCACGCCAGGATGCTGCATTGCTGAGGGTGCTGTCCCATGGGGTGAGTTGTTTAAGACTGACATCTCATCCCTAAGTGTATGTCAGAGATCACATGACAATACCTGAAGAACAGGAAGATGTCCTAGTCAACATTTTTGCTTAATTAATCCGATGAAAATGGAAATTATCCTTGAAAGAGCTGGGCAAATTGAATCCGATGTGCTTTCCGTCCCTAGAATCTAAGTAAGAATTGGTTTGGGGACTGAAGGAGCAACGATAGTGAGATGAGGAGAGCGTAGATCTAGATTGAATACTCGGACATCAACTGGGCAGCTCAGCTTGATCAAAATTATCCCTGTTCAAGCTAATTAAAATGAATACTTTTTTAAATGATGCAATTCTGTGTCATCATTGCAGATACCCAGAATCCAGAGGTGAATAGATGCTGGGAGGGGTAAGCAGCAGGGAAACAAGGTTTTGAAAAAGGCACCAAGACAACTATTAGTGCGAGAACTAATGTTGCCAGTGCCCACTCTCCAAATGTGCAGTGAGGCAAGTTTTCAGTTTGTCATTGCTAGGGAAATAGGTCCTGATTGTGTTTTGGCACCCAAGGCGTGAGGGCATACACACATTGTACAGACAGGGAACGATGCTCTGATATCTTGTGTATTGAAATATACACTCTCACTGCACCCAAAGGACCATGCTATCTCGTGGGAGAGGTAAAAAAAATCAGATAAAAACTCAGGCCAATTGGGGGAAAAGAATCTGGGAATTCCTCTCATGCTTCCCTGCTAGCTCCCCCCCCCACAAAACCCCCCCACCACGTACCCCCGCCCCCCCCACCCCCTCCACCCTCAACACCACACACTCAATGGGATTTGAATAGAATTGGTGCATAATGCCATTTTGTTGGAGTTTAGCCTGAAGGCTACATCTTAAGCACTATTGTCAGGATCAGTTCAACAATTAAAGCGCTTCAGGTTTTGAAAATAACCTGTGGGGATTTCCTAATATTGGACACTACAATAAAGAGGTACATAAGATGGCTGTGGGCTCAAACCCCACTGTATGACTAGAGCATCTAATCAAGACTGACACCTCAGTGCAATGGGATGGCTACACTGTGGGCCTTGTCGTATTTCAGATGAGGCGTTAAAGCAGTTGACATAAAGGACATTTTCCAGAACTGTCCTAGGGATGGAGCATTTTACCTTCAAGGTTAGATTGCAGATGCTGGGGCTGTTCCCATTGGAACAAAGAAGATTGAGGGGAGATTCGATAGAGGCGTACAAGATTGTGACATGATTGGATAAAGTAGACAAGGAAAAACTGTTCCCATTGGCTGATGGTGCAAGGACTAGGGGGCAGAGATTTAAGGTTTTGGGCAAGATACGCAGGGGGAATGTGAGGAAGAACTTCTTTTATGCAGTGAGTGGTACCTGGAACTCGCTGTCCAGAAGCTTGGTGGAAGAAAGACAATAGCTTGTTTGAAAAGGATGGATACTTTAAGAAATAAACTTGCAGGGATATAGGCATAGACTGGGGCAATGGAACTGACTGGATTGCCCCATAGAGAGCCAGCATGGACTAGATTGGCTGAATGGCCTCCTTCTGTGCCTTGAATAATTCTATGACTATGACTTTCTGAGGAGTAACAGGGAAGTTCTCCTCGTGCCTTGCAAAATATTTATCCCTCAACCAAAGTCACGAAAACAGATTGGCCCGGGATCTTTGGCGAAGCTGCAATCCTCATTGGATTGCCACTCCGCTTAAACTTTTCCATGTCTCAACACTGCTCAGTATTTCTTGCCAGGTCTTCCAAGCCCGGCTTCTCCACAAATGTGGAGCACAGCATCCACCGGAGAACTCCACCACAGCACTGAAGCGTCAGAGGGAAGGCAGGGCTTGCCCCCTTTTCACTGCACTAGCTGCCGTATGTTAAGTTTAAAGGTCCTGTGTGAATGTTAGTGAATGAGTAAATGGGTGAATGATTGCGAATAGGTAGGTGGACGAGTGGACGAATGAGTGAATGGGTTGGGTGTTAGGGTGGGTAGGTGGGTGAGGTAAGTGGGTAGTGTGGGTAAATGAGTACAGTGGCAGGTGGGTGGGGTAGCAGATGGGGACAGACAGGTTGGCAAGTCGGTGAGGAGGTAGGTGGGTGAGATGGTGAGTGGGTAGGGTGGTATGTGGGTAAGGTGGCAGGTGGGTGAAGTGTTAGGCGGGTAGGATTTTAGGTGGTAGGATGGCAAGGCAGTAGAGTGGCAGATGGATGGATAGTAGGAAGGGTGGCAGGTGGTAAGGTGGAAGGTGGGTGAGATGGTTGGTGGGTAGGGTTTTAGGTGGTAGGGTGGCAGGTGGGTAGAGTGGCAGGTGGTAGGTGGGTGACATGGTAAATGGGTAGGGTGGCAGGTGGGTAGAGTGGCAGGTGGTAGGTGGGTGACATGGTAAATGGGTAGGGTGGTAGGTGGGTAGAGTGGCAGGTGGTAGGTGGGTGACATGGTAAATGGGTAGGGTGGCAGGTGGGTAAGGTTGCAGTGGGTGAGCTGGCAGGTGCGTGAGGTGTTAGCTGGGTCGGTTGGGTACTTGATTCGGGTCAGGGTGGTAATCGGGCTGGGATTTCAGAGGGATCGGGGGGTAGTTGTGTGGTTGGGGGAGGATTTCAGTAGGTCAGGGGGTAGTCGGTGGGTTAGAAGGGGTTGATTGGGGGTCAGTTTGAGTGATAGGGGGTCAGTTCCTTAGTTACCCAGGAGTTTCCTGGGTAACTATTCAGGTAAGTCCCATGGAACTGTCTAAAGTTTTTGACTCTAACTCAGAATTGGAGACATTTGCGGAGGGTCCCGGGGAGCTGGGGAATTGCCCACCAGAAGTTGAAAGTCCCTGGGCAATTTCCATGAAGTTCAGTGTGTCCGGACTTACTCAAGGTCCCGACCTGCACCTCATGTCATATGTATGGTCTCCAACGATCCACGGACTAGAAAATCTGGGCTATCTGTTCATTTATCTCATTGATATTTGTGAGGCCTGGCTGTGTGCAAAATGGCGGCTGTATTTCCTGACATTACACAGTGACTAAACTTTCATGGGCTGATGATGGGTCTGCTGTATTTTCCCATCATTTTCTTGTTTCATTTCAAATTGTCAGCATTTTCAGTTGCTCTTTGAAACATCTTTATTGATACAAGAATGGTGCTCCTTATGTTCCCAATTCCACAATGGTTTAGGGTTGGTCCACATCTTTCATTCAGAAGTATCGACAAGGATCCTGCAGGATCTTGCAATGCTTAAGATATAGACTGAGCACCCATTTGCCACAGAAGAGGGGAATATAAGCAGGAATTTGGGTCAAACAGAGCAGGAAACAGTTAAAGAGTTAGATGGGTTCTCACTGGTACCAGAAAAGGGTATGATAATTGTTCTCATAATCAGCTCAGTTTAGCAGATTAGCACTTGCAAAGGTGGAAATGGGGATTGGTATAGAATGCAAAACTGCACACTTAACTGAAAACCACCCTTATTATTACATACTTAACAGAACAGGTGTCCACAGAAATGAGCAGAGGAGGTTTTGGTTGTAAGAATACATATATAATTAAACAGGCTGTACACTTGACAAGTGCAATGCTTAGTGCAGCAAATAGGTCTGCTTAGAGTTTGGTATTACCCTTTTAAGAAGGGGTAATGTATGGCTCTACTGCATGAAATGTGGGATTCTCAAGTCTAAGGCTTGTCCAGTGAGTGCCACTGTGTAAAACTAGTGCCCTCTTTTGTCAGCACTTAAGTCTACAGTGTGCATTTTGAGAAGTAAAAACAGAAAGTGCTGGAAGTATTCAGCAGGTCAGACAGCATCTGTTGGGAGAGAAACATTTCAGGTCAATAATGTTGTTTCAGATGGAAGATAGTGTTTGGGCCCCGGATGTTGGGAAGGGTGTAGTTGAAAGGGCAGGTGTTGCATCCCCTGCATTTGCACTGGAAGGTTTCATGGGAAGGGGAGGAGGTGTTGGGGGTGACGGAAGAGGGAATCAGCATGCCACAGAAGTAACTATCCCTTCGGAATGCTGGGAGGTAAAGTGTGCTTGGAGGTGCCATTGTGCTAGATGTAATGGAAATGGTGGGGGATGATCCATTGAATTTGGAGGCTGGTGAAAGGACAAGGTGAATCCTTTTGCCTTCTGCGTCTTTCACACCATCCACAGCTCAAACACTCCTTCCAGGTGACACAGCAATTTACATGCACTTCTTTCATTTTAGTATACTGTTATACTATATAGTATAGTATATTGCTGCTCACCACCCAATCTTCTCTACGTTGGGGAGACCAATTGCTGGCTGGGTGATTGTTTCACTAAATATCTCCATTTGGTCCAAAGCATAACATTGAGTTCTGCACACTTTCCATTTTTAGTTCTCCGGCCCACTCCCACTCTGACCTCTCTGTCCTCAGCCTTCTAGGCTGTCCCAATGAAGTTCAATGGAAACATGAGGAACACCACCTGACAAGAACACAGGAAATAGGAGCAGGAGTAGATCACATGGACCATCGAGCGTGCTCCGCCATTCAATACGATCATGGCTGATCTTCAGCTTCAACTCCATTATCCCTCTGGCATCCCCTATCCCTTACTTCCCTGAGAGACAAAAAAAAATCTATCTATCCTAGCCTTAAATGTACTCAACGATGGGGTGTCCACAACCTCACTATTTGAATTAGGTATTTTGCAACCTTCAGAACTTAACATTGATTTCATTCACTTCAGATCATAATCACGACTCCTATTTCTCTCCAACAGGAGGAAGGAATAGGGAAGTGCAACCCTTACGTCCCATAAACGAATAAAATAAGATGCTGGTAACAATTCTGCTTTTTGCTATTTACAGCTCCTTTCGACCCATCTTTTGTTTCTTTACTTGTCCCATTGCCACCCCCTTCTGCCTTGCACTAGCAACCTTTTGTACTTTTAAACACTCTTGCCTTACATCCCACCACAGATCTTCCTTTTTGCGTTTTCTTCCTCTCTTCCCCGCAACCCTCTTTCCCTCTCTCTGTACTTGCTTAGAGCAGTTAAATCTCCAACTTCTTTTAGTTCTGGTGAAAGGCCAGCGACCTAAAACATGAACTTTGCTTCTCTCACTTCAGACGCTGTCTTACCTGTTGAGTGCTTCCAGCATCTTCTTGTTTTTACTTCAGGTTTCTAGCATCCACAGGAATTGTTCATTTTTTTTTATATAGGTGAACATTCTAAGGCCTGAATCACAAAAGGAAAATGAACATCTTTGGTGTAAGACATTATATGAATACCAATATGTAGTTTAGGCTATAAATAACCACTGCACACTGCTAAATAGACACAACTACAGGAATTCTGCTTAGTAGTTTAAGCAAATGCAATCCTTTCCCTCTCTTGTTTCTGAGATAGCTATGTGACTGCAGCTAGTGCAACATCCTGTGGGTGCTGGTTTTAAACAGCATCATTGTTTACTGATGCTGCTCTATGCTTGTCGTGTCACTGGCATAACCCCTTTGAAAATTTTAATTACAAAGAGTTACTCTTTTTTTTCTCTGCTTGCTTCTGCTGTTGTTTTTCCTTTCAACTTATTGCTGCTTTATCTCTGGCCAGGGTTTTGCAGCTCTCAACTTCTCTATTAATTCACTCACATGAGCCTCAGTGATTCAGCGACGAAAACACAAAATGCTGGAAGTGCTCAGCAGGTCAGGCAGCATCTGTGGAGCAAGGAACAGAGTTAACGTTTAAGGTCAATAACCTTCAGCAGAACTGGGAGGAGTTTGGGATGTAGCAAGTTTAATGCAAACACAGAGGCAGCAAACGCAGGGAGAAATCAGGGAGTGGCGGGAGTGGAGGGAGAGCAAAAGGGAAGGTCTCTGATAGGGCAGAAGGCAGGAGAGATTAAATCTCAAAAGAGTTGATGGGGCAAGGCAGAAGGAGATAGTGATGGGACAAATAAAGAAATGAAAGATGGACCTGGAACATTGAGCAGAATTTTCACTGCCAAGCTGAGGTGGGTTTGGATGTGGGCACAATGAGGTGTTGGGGGGGGTGGGTTTAAAGAACTGAAAAGTGGTCTCGCGCCGGAAATCCAACATGATCCTGCCCTCTCCTGGGTTTAAACTGGGCGGGTTTCAGGCAAGTGGGGAACCAGTTTGTAGATGTCGAGCAGGTAACTTTAATATGCAAAGAAGCAATTCCTGTAACTCAGGATTTAACCCAGCATTCCAGTTTTAACAGCCAGAGCTCAGGTTACCCGTGTTGTGTGGAACTCACCACACGGTAAGTGTGCAGCAGGGAGTGCTACTCCAGTGAAACTAAAGGCTGGGAAAACAGTGAAACAGAGTAACTGCGACCCTGCCTACATGAGAAACTGCAGTTCACAGCACTTCTGCTGAGAGCATGTTCTTACTGGTTGAAAGGCGATTTCCAACTGCCCCGAAGTCAGTTCACCTGTCTTGGACTTCACTCACCTTGATCTAATCTTCCACGCTGTCAACCTTCACTGCAGCATGGGAGCAGAGTATGCAGATCTACCTTTGATCTCTGATGGGATACAAGGGCAGCAGCAACACCCACAGCACTAGGTGCAGTAGCAGCAACACCAGCAGCAGCTGCCTTCTCCTTATGCTCCTCCAGAAGGCAGAGGGGATGGATGCAGAGGTCTTGCTGGAAGGAGGTGAGACCTCGCCCCCCCCACCACTCCTCCAAACACAGGGTATGCAGGCAGAGAATCAGCTCCCTCATCATGCGTGAGCGCCTCAGGAGACCCAAGCTTTCATGGCAGGTCACTGCTGACACCTGCAGCTTCTTGGAACAAGACCTCCTGGCCCAGTGGACCAAGTGTACATGCATTGCCAATGGCCGTCGAGGTGCCAGTCACTGGAGCAAACCTGCCCACTTTCTCTGCCTCTCCCTGGTGTTCTGCCCTCTCTACTCCTACAAGGAGAGAAAAGCAGAGAATAGTGGGTATGGGAAATGGATTGCCTGAAGAGGAGGGAAGGACAACATTTGTGGACGGTGAATGTGAGGCATGGGCGTGAGAGGGGCACAAAGATGAGGGTGAGCGTGAGAGCCAGCTGTTCAGATGGGGGCTTGAGGTGCCCTGAGAGAGGAGGAATGAGCGGAACTACAAGTTTGTTGGTCTGAGGAGTGTTGTCCAGGAGATTGCTGGTATAGCTGGAGTGTGGGACTAGGAAGCTGAAATTGTTACACCGCTCACCATTCCTGGCCTCCTGGGGTCCTTGATCCTCTGGGCGCACTGTCTCTAGGTTTGTGGGGCCACACTGCTGCTGCTGATTCCCCCAGTCACTTCCATCCATACTCTGCTTGGTTGGAGAGATTGGTCTCTTCCCCCCATCCTTGGCAAACATCACCTCACTGCAAGCCCTCAGATCTTGCAGCAGGACCTCCAGGTCACCCAGAGAGAAGCTTTTCTTGGTCTCTTCCCCATAGTTGTAGTTACTAAAGCCACAGGAAACAATGTACAGTTCAGTCATTCGAACCCATGTTGCAGTCTCTTTAATTGGAAATCCTTCCTTTGACAGATCTGATGTGTCGTTCGACCTATCCTTTCTGGTGGGAAAGCCTGTAGGCGGGATACTAATGCTGTGGCATTAAAGATTCATAGGAAAGCCCCAATGACAAACAGGCTTCTGACCCACAACTGGCTACTTTACTGTGGGTGGGTTGGGTTTCAATAAAATTCCACCCGTTAACTCTGTTTCTGTCTCCACAGACGCTGCAGTGTGCTTCCAGCATTTTCTTTATTTTTTCATTTCACATTTCCAGCATCTGCAGTGTTTTGCTTTTCTGTCAGTAATTCAGCAAACCTTTTGTTCCCATTTAATATTGTCAGTGCTTCCTTTTTAAACAAAAAATATTCATGCAATTCACCTCAGAACTCAAATAAATGGACATTAAGCCGTAATCATTCCCTATAACTGCGAACCTTGAGAATCTTTCACTTACATCTAATAGGAGCAAGAGAGACCTATGGTAGTTCCAATGTAAAGCACTCCCCCCATCCAATTAACACCAAACTGTCAGTTGTTTTGTTTTAATTCCCTATGTTGTAGCAGAAATTAGATTGTGAACTTGTTTTCTGCTGCCTCTGGAGATCCAGCTAACCAAACTTAGTATTTCTGTTGACATAAGTTCAACGTGAGCTTATGCAGAAAGAACTTGTTGTTTGATAGGCAACCTCTCTATCACCT
Source organism: Cetorhinus maximus (assembly GCF_964194155.1). NCBI lineage: Eukaryota > Metazoa > Chordata > Chondrichthyes > Lamniformes > Cetorhinidae > Cetorhinus > Cetorhinus maximus. The sequence goes on from NC_135896.1 coordinate 17,666,617, forward strand.
TCAATATTTCTGTTGCAACCTTACTTGCCTCTCTCTATTTTATCAATACTACCAAGGTTCTGGCTTCTTTGACACTCCTTGTCCGTTCTTCAGGGGTTCCAAATACACCAGGGGTTATGGTATTGATCTAACCACTCAGAGGTCAGGAGTTCATACTCCCAACATAGCAAGGTGTGAAATTGAATTCAATAAGAATCCAATATATTGCGCTATCATGAGAAAACTAATCATGGACATAATGGATTGTTGTGAAAACCCAACTGGTTCACTAATGTCCTTCAGGGAGGGCACCAGCTACCCCATGTGATTGGTTGCATGTTCTTGGGGCCACCAGGGACTAGAAATAAATGCTGCCTGGCTGGTACTGCATATATCCAAAGGACACATTTTTCAAAATGTCATGGTCAACCTTCCCCATCTTTGCATCCATGCTGTGTTGAAATCCAAACTCTTCGCACTCTCTCTAACTGATTGTTTCCCACATCCTAAGGCAATGGAATTCCTTGCTTCCTTCATTCTTCCTCAGCCTTAACTTTAAACTTGCAGGCTATTAAAACCCAAGATTGCTATCAGCTAACCATTACTCCTTGATCGACCCCACCTTCCCTTTCCAACTTAGCGCTGGCCTGCACTGTGAGCCTTGACTCTTCACCTTGGTTGTTTAATATAAGAAGAAAATAAATGGCACAAGGCTCTCGACCTGCTTCCACAGGTGTGCCATTTTTGTGTGGATTTTGATTCAACCTATAGAGAGGGGTAGAATTGCATCAGTGACAGATAATATACAGAGTTCATTCTGGATCAATGGGGATAAAGTGATCATTGGACTGTAATATAACCTAGGGTTTCAGGTGACAGTATGAAGTTGAACCATGAACATGAAGCTGATACCAGTTTACAAATGTTATTTTAACTTCCCTAATCTTTTCTCCTCCTCTCTTCAGGCATTCAGCTAATCTAGGGGACAGAGCCACAGGAAACAACTAATCTCTAGTGTATCACTCAGGTTTTGTTGTACAGTCGCCAGTTTGTTTTATATTTTATATGTTTGATTTGCCTCAGAGCAATGCAGAGATGACATTAGTTTCTTAGTGTGCCTAGGTTTTATTTACAGTGTTTTAAAATAGCACTGCTATCACAAAATGTCTGCTCCCATGCTTATCCCAGCTAAGCTTCTAGTATCTTTTAACAGCTCTTTTTAATTTAGCATTGAGTCATCACCCAGGCTTAACCAATCAAGCACAGTGAGCGTACATTAGTTACCAGACTCACATTATCGAACACAGATCAATTAAACACTATAGGTTTGGCTGTTCACCATGACTACCTCAATGGAGTGTGAGAGTATTGGTGAGTTAATCTTAAATCTTTTTCTAAAAATCTAATATTATATAGATTTAACATTTAACTGCAACTGCTTTTTAAATTCTAAGTCTCATCCAAGAGCCTAAACAGGGAGATAGAAGCTATCCATTGGCAGTAGCTAATTAATTAAAGGAACAAGCTTGAACTGGCTTGTTCTGTACCTGGGCTCAGTCCCTTTGTTTCACAACATATAAATTCAGACATTCTCAGTGTGACCAGCATCAAGTGCAACTTTAAGGGATCGTGAGAGTTTGGTGAGCTGGGGAAGTTCAGTGAGGAGGAGAGGGAGGTACTCCTTTTGTTCTTTTTTCTAATTTTTTCACCTTGCAGGAATTGGTTCTTGCTCTACTACAGGGAAGAAGCTAGCTGACTGGTATGTATCTGGTAAGCCGATAAATCTATTCTCTTCCTAAGGTTCAAAATAGTACAGAAATTTGTGGTCTGATTTGATAAACACACATAAGAAGATAAATGATTGACTAAAATAATTAAGTCATTAATTAAAGCACATAAAGAGGACAAATGATGTGTCATGGCTGCAGTATGTGGGAGACCCTGGGTGCCAGTGCCATAGGGCAAACATGTCTGCAGTCGGTGCCTGTGCCTTGAGGAGCTTTGGCTCAGAGTCATTGAGCTGGAGGCTGAGCTGCAGACACTGTGTCACATCAGGGAGGCGGAGAGTTACCTGGATGCTTTGTGCCAGGAAGCAATCACAACCCTTAGGATAGGATCTTCTGATTTGGAAGGTGGCCAGAGAAATGAGGCTGTGACTGCAAGTGAGGCAGGTAAGGGGACCCAGAGGCCAGGAGTGTGAGCCTTTGCCATTGTCCAACAAGTTTGAGATTCTCTCAGCTTGTTTGGATGGGAGTGGGAGCTGCAGGGTCAATGAACTGACTGACCATGGCACTGTGGTACAGAAAGTCATTCAAATGGGGGGGAGCAAAAAGGAATGTAGTGCTAGTATGGGACAGTATAGTGAGGGAAATTGACACTATTCTATGTAGTAAAGAGCAAGAGTACAGTCTGCTGTGATGCCAACCTGGTGCCAGGGTTTGGAGCGTTTGCTCAGGTCTGGAGAGGAACTTACAGTGGGAGGGGGAGGATCCAGTTGTCGTGGTCTGTGTAGGTACCAACGACATAGGCTGGACAAGGAAGGAGGTCCTGCATAGGCGGTATGAGGAGCTAGGCACAAAATTAAGAAGCAGGACCTCAAAGGTAATAATCTCTGGATTATTACCTGAGCCATGTGTAATTTGGCATAAGGCAAATAAGATTAGGGAAATAAATGTGCGGCTGAAAGACTGGTGTGGAAGAAGTGGCTTCCGGTTTGTGGGGCACGGGCACCAGTGCTATACCATTGTACCATTGGGACAGCCTGTCTGTGCTGGCATTACTAGGGAAGTGGGGAGGGCTTTAAACTAAATAGTGGGGGAAAGGGATCAAATTTGAGAAGATGTGATAAAACAGTAGAGACAAGGCAAGAGTGAAAGATACTAATATGGGAAATGATAAACAGAATGTGAGAGGAAGCGACAGAGAGTACAACTCTAAGAGTAAATCAGCAGATAAGGCCAGACATTACAAAAATAATAAAAGGACAAAATTAAAGGCTCTTTGTCTAAATGTACATAGCATTCAAGACAAAACAGATGAACTGATAATGCAAATAGAAATAAATAAGTACGAACTGATAGCCATTACAAAGACACAGCTTCAGGGTGACATAGATTTGGACCTGAATGTTGAAGGGTATGTGACATTTAGGAAAGACAGGAAGCCAGGAAAAGTTGGATGGGTGGCTCTATTAATTAATGATGGTATTAACACATTAGAGAGGGATGACCTAAGTTCAGGAAGCCAGAATGTAGAAGCAATTTGGATTGCGATGAGAAACAATAAAGGCAAAAAAACACTTGTGGGAGTGGTGTACAAGCTCCTTAATTGTAACTACATGGTAGGACAGAGTATAAAGGAAGAGATAATGGGATCTTGTCAGAAAATCATGTGGGATTTTAATCTACAGATAGACTGGAAAAATCAGATGGACAAAGGTAGCCTTGATGAGGAGTTCATAGAATGTTTTTGGATAGTTTATTGGAACAGCACGTCTGGAGCCAAACAGGCAGCAGGCTATACTAGACCTGGTATTGAGCAATGAGGTAGGATTAATTGATAACCTCATAGTGAAAGCACCCCTAGATAGCAGCGATCATAATATAATTGAATTTTACATTCAGTTTGAGGGGGAGAAGAGTGGGTCCAGGACTAGTATTTTAAACTTAAACAAGGCCAATTATGAGGGCATGAAAGCAGAGCTAGCTAGAGTGAACTGGCAAATGAGGTTAAGGGGTAGGCCCATAGACATGCAGTGGCAGAGTTTTAAAGGGATATTTCAGAATACACAGAATAGATACATTCCAATGAAGAAGAAAACTTTCAAGGGGAGAACCCACCATCCATGGTTAACTAAAAAAGTTAAAGACAGTATCAAACCTAAAGAAAAAGCATATAATTGCGCAAGATGGATGGCAGGTCAGAAGATTGGACAGAATATAAAGAACAGCAAAGAATGACAAGAGGATTAATAAGGAGGGAAAAATTAGAGTATGAGGGAAAGCTAGCTGAAGATATAAAGACGGATAGTAAAAGTTCCTATAGACATTTAAATAAGAAAAGAGTTAACAAAGTGAGTGTTGGTCCTATAGAAAGTGAGTCTGGGGAATTAATAACGGAAAGTAAGGAGATGGCAGATGAATTGAACTGGTATTTTGCATTGGTCTTCACTATTGAGGATACGAGTAACATCCCAGAAATTGCTATAAACTATGAAATAGAAGGGAGAGGAACTCAGGAAAATCACCAGGGAAGTGGTATTGAGCAAATTGTTGGAGCTGTGGGCTGACAAATCCTTGGGTTCTGTTGGACTTTATCCTAGGGTCTTCAAAGAAGTGGCTAGTGAATTAGTTGACGTGCTGGTCTTAATTTTCCAAAATTCCATAGATTCGAGGAAGGTTCCATTAGATTGGAAAATAGGAAATGTAGTTCCTTTATTCAAAAAGGGAGGGTGATAGAAAGCAGGAAACCACAGGCCAGTTAGCTTAACATCTGTCATAGGGAAAATGAAGGAAGCTATTATTAAAGTTTAATAGCAGGGCACTTAGAAAAGTTTGAGGCAATCAGGCAGAATCAACATGGTTTTTGTAAAAGGGAAATAATGTTTAACCAATTTATTGGAATTCTTTGAATGAGTCACATGTGCTGTGGATACAGGGGAACTGGTGGATGTACTGTACTTAGATTTCCAGAAGGCATTTGGTAAGTTGCCATATCAAAAGTTATCAAAAATAAAAGCCCATAGTGTAGGAGGTAATGTATTAGCATGGATAGAAGATTGGCTGGCTAACAGGAAACATAGCCATAAATGGGTGTTTTATGGTTGGAGGGACGTAACAAATGGTGTGCCACAGTGATCAGTGCTGGGGCCTCAACTTTTTACAATTCATATAAATGACTTGGATGAAGGGACAGATGGTATGATTGCTAAATTCGTTGATGACGCAAACACAAGTAGGAAAGTAAGCTGTGAAGAGGATGTAAGGAGACTACAAAGTGACATAGATAAGTTGAGTGGGCAATGACCTGGCAAACGGAGTGTAATGTGGGCAAATGTGAAATCACCCATTTTGGCAGGGAGAATAAAAAGAAGCTTATTGTCTAAATGGTGAGACATTGCAGATCTCTGAGATTTAGAGGGATCTGGGTGTCCTAGTGCATGAATCACAAAAGGCTAGTATGCGGGTACAGCAAGTAACTAGGAAAGCTGATAGAATGTTATTGTTTATTGCGAGGGGAATTGAATACAAAAGTAGGAAGGCTATGCTTCAGCTATACATTAAGGAAAGATGTAAATGTGTTAGAAGCAGCTCAGGGAAGGTTTACTAAACTAATATCAGGAATTGTCTTATGAGGAAAGGTTGGACAGGTTAGGCTTGTATCCCCTGGGGTTTAGAAGAGTAAGAGGTGACTTGATTGAAACGATTAAGATTCTGGGGGGTCTTGACAGAGTGGATGTGGAGGGGATGTTTCCTTTTGTGGGATAACCTAGAACTAGGAGTCATAGTTTAAAAATAAGGGGTGGCTCATTTAAGACTGAGATGAGGAGAAATGTTTTCTCTAAGGGGGCCGTGGCTCTTTGGAACTCTTCCTCAAAAGGCAGTGCAAGCAGGGTCTTTGAATATTTTTAAGGCAGGGCTGGATTCTTGATTAACAAAGGGGCTGAAAGGTTGTCAGTGGTAGGTGGGAGGTTACAATCGGATCAGCCACGATCTTATTGAATGCCAGAGTAGGCTTGAAGGGCCGGATGGCCTACTCCTGCTTCTAGTTCGTATGTCCATATGTGAGGGCCTACACAGTGACCGTCAATAGACTGTGGGAGTCGTAAGTCCCAAAACTATTCCTGTCTTCATCCAACATATGATCATGAGAAATTTCCACCAGGAGCCACTGGTCAGCAATCAGGAGCAAAGTCCCATCGGCACTAATTGGTCAGTTGCAGCATGCCCATAAGATCATCACAATCAATAATTGAACCTTGACCTAACGTGCAAGATTCACTGTCTTTACCAACATCAGAAGACCTTCTGTGGAATTACATAGAATATACGGCAATGAAAGAGGCCACTTGGCCTAACTAGCCTGTGCTGGTGTTTATACTCCACATACATCTCCTCCTGTTCTAACTACCTCATTGCAGCCTGTCAGCGTATTTTTATTTCCTTTTCTGCATTTAAATCCAGAGCTTAGGTGATACCCTTGAACTAAGTCCCTTCTTTGGTGGTACATTATGTATTGGTTGTCACCGTCTGCTTCAGCTTACTTGCCAGTCTTACAATTTCTAGCTGCAGTCTGGGGCCTGTGTATCATACTCTGGGTAAGCTTCATCTCAGCAGGTGTGATTTTATTTGCATTCCTTTTTTTTTAAGAGGGATGTTATTCTCCAGTAGGTGAATTGAATTATTTCACTCCTATTAGTAATAATGGTACAACGAGAGTCGATGGAAGCTCATTTCAATTTATTTTAATAAGTGAGTTGCTGCTGTTTTAGTACCTGTGGATATTTTGTGATGTAGTAACAGTTTAAAAACAAAGGAGTGTGACCTTCGTGAGGGGGAAGTATATTAATTACTCACTTTGCGTCACTCCTGAGAAATTATCTCCACATAATTAAAAGGAAGGTCGATATTGTAAGATTATAATTATAGTCAAAATTTTCCAAATCCAATTTGACATTCCAGCCAAGGGTCCAGTCACTCATGAGCTAGTTATAGTAACTTTCTTGAGTCAATGAGTCACACGTTCACCTAGTGAAAATGAGAATAATAATTTCGGAGTCATATTAGCATTCACAACAACACCTCGCATTTGTATAGCATCTCTAACATTCTAAAATGTTGCTAAGCACTTCAATAGAAGCTCAATCAGAAATGAATTGATAGTAAGATGAAGAAGCAGACATTAGGACAGATGGCCAAAAGCTTGGGCCCAGATTTTTGCTCCCAGGTTGGGTGAACAGAGACAAAAGAATTCCTGGCTCCACAAACACGACCTTTAAAAATGGCTGCCCGGATGTCAGATTTTCAGTCCGGGGGCATGGGCTGGATTAGAAGTTGGGGCAGGTGGCGCAGGGTGAACTGTGAAGGATGCCAAGTGTAGAGGCAGGTGGAAGGCTTGCCTCGAATATCCGGCACTGTGTCCAAAGTTTAAAAATATAGATTAAAATATGAAACATCCCTTCAACCCTCACCCCTCAACCCCCCTCACCCCCACACACTTCATGCCCCACCCATGCCAACCCATGCCACCTCATACCCTCCCCAACCCCTCATATCCCCCATGCCAACCTGTGCACTTCACCCACACTCCATGGCCCTTTATAGCCCCTATGGCAACCTATGCCCCTCCACCCACTCCCATGGGCTTTAATAACCCCTGTGCAAACTTAGTGCCAACCCATGCCTCCCCACCCATCACCATTTTTCTTATACCTACCATGCCAACATACCTGGTACTCACAATGGCCAGATCTCAGGACCCATGCAGGGATTAAATAAAATTAAGTTCTATGAAATAAAGTTCTATGTATCTATTGCAGACTTTACTATATTGAAAAAACACTCTCATTATTGAAAACTCACGTACTATGTTTAGATTCCTTCAACTACATAAAGCCGTATAACAATAAACATTAAAGTCAAGTGCACGATCCCTTATAACAACAAGCATTGGAATTCATAGTTTCAGTTCAAATAATCTAAAACCACTTGTAGCTGTCTATCAAACAGTGAAATGGCAGGCACCCTACTGTGATAATGTATAGTTGTGCAATCAGTAATGCCACACTCATTCAGTAATGGAAGCTCTCAGGCATATGTCAACAGATAGAGTGAAATAGCAAGCAATCACTTTTCTTCATTCCTCCAGATATTATTTTTCAAAGATTTAAAGAGCTGGACTTTAATTTTTGACAGCTTGACAGCTGCCTCTGACAGCTCCCTCTGACAGGTCCTTCTGACAGCTCCCTTTGACAGCTCCCTTTGACAGGTTTCTTTGACAAGTCCCTTTAATAGATGCTTTTGACAGTTTTGACAGTTGATTGTGATAGGTCTATTGACAGTTTCCAATGGGCTTGACAGTAATGCGTTTATGCATTTTTTACCTACATTTATGCCTACTTATAACAATTCCAAAGGGCACCTTACCTCCCCTAAAGGTGTCCAAGGACCAGATCCAAAGGGGTACCTTACCTCTCCAAAGTTCAGACCTGCTCTTACCTGGTAATCTGCACACTTTGGGTTTAATACTACTACTGACCTACCAAAATCCCACTTCAGTGAAGGCAGTTGATGATTTAAATGGCCAGTTGCCTCCAAAAACTGAAACACTTCCTGCGCCCCGAATCCACCCCCGCAAAAATGGAAAGTGTCGTGTTTCGTGGCGGGACCTAAGATCTTTAAGCATGTCTGCTATTTTCACCACGGTGGAGAGGCTTTTGAAAATCTGGTCAAAGAGAAACATTTTAAGTAGGACCTTTGAAATTTTCTCCCCCTTAGGGCTTTGGATGTTTAGCCGATGAGTATATTTAAGAATGAGGTTGATTGATTTCTGGGCACTAAGGGAATCAAGGATTACAGAGTGGAAAAGTGGCATTGATGCAGAAGTTGAATGCATTGTAATATTAGGTGCCTAACCTGTACTGTCAGACCTGGCAAGGGATGTCTTTCTGAACAGAATGATTAACAAAAAGTTTCCTGAAACTTTTCTTTGTTTTCATTCAAATTTGAGTAACTGAACCATTACATTTGGGAATAAAGTTACCCTAGCTGTATTCCCTTCACACAGGGAACACACGCTATTTGTATAACATAAAGTGCAGCTGTTGTAGCCATCTATGATGAATGAGTTCAGTCTCCTCCACCATTATAACATCTTGTCCTATTCCCAAATATCAGTTCTTCTGCTGCAGCAAGCATACAACTTACACTGTTTCTAGGAATATAGCAACAATGGAATAAGAGTAGACCATTCAGTTCCAGTACAGCATGGTACATTGCACCTCTTCAACTTAGAAGTTATGTATGCATGTTGCCTGCCACCTTGAACACAATGCCATTGAAGCTTTAGTCTATATCTGCTTTTGAGACATTGGCCTGAACACTGGAGTGAAGTTCACGGCCCTTCTAATAGTGCCATGGGATCTTTTATGCCTCTCTCAAAAGGGCAGACCAGGCCTCAGTTAACTTTTGATAATGTAGCACTCCCTCAGGACTGCACAGGAATTTGAAGCTGAACTATGTTCTCAGCTCTCTGGAGTGGGGACTCGAACCCATGGTGGAAATTAAAATAATGAATTGAATGCATTAAAAACAAAAGCCGCTAAATCATAAGACATGTGAAGCTCATAAATGGATAGACTTACATTTTTTTCAGAATAAAGCTTTTGGTATTCAGTTAACATTTTACTAAGTTCGACACAACTGCTTGCTTCCAGACTGGATAACTGTTAGCGCTACTTTGCAATGCCAGATGTGGGTAAACCATTAGGCCTTCTCAGCACTAAAAATTTCTGTTACAAAGATACCATTCCCAGAGGATAAGCAAGGATTGGGAACAGGCTCCCCTTGAGGAATGATGTTGAAAAATTAGACATCAGAATCTGCGTATTCTGCATTTACCCTTGCCGGACTTGTGTGTATGTGCTTTGAAATGAAAGATTATACAAATAGTTACAATTTCTCTTTTTCAACAAGGAATATAATAAAATGAGAAATGCCCAGAGGTTCTGAAGGTTTTCTAATCCTCGATTACTATAGTCAGTGTCAGGAATCAGCAGAATATGATTTTAAGAGATGCTTTATGACCAGAGATAGCTGCATGGTATGAAAAAGTGAGAAAGACAATCGGTGCTGAAACTGTTAAAGTCTATTTCTTATGGGAGCTTTTTGTACATTTATTCCCACCATCTTATGTACAAGCAGAAACTGTGTTTTTACTTTTTTTTTTAACCTAAAATGGTCCCGGGATGTTTCACTTCTTTATGTCAGTGATTAACCTTCATACTAATAAAGGAAAACCTTTACCAAGCCAAATTTACAGGAAAAAAAAATTACAGCGCTTTCCAGTAGCATGTTGATCAAATAAAGAAATGTTTCACAGCATCTGGTACCTAAGGGGACAGACCCCATGCTCAAAGGTAAAAGGAAAAATCGCAAACGTAAATCTAAAGAAGCAGAAAATGCTGGAAACGCACACCAGGCAAGTCAGCACATAGCAGAGAACAGCCAGTCTAATATTTTGAGTGGAGACCCTTCATCCGAATCATATGAAGATTTCTTCCCTGTTCAGAGTAGGTTTGCTGAGAACCTTATAATGAATAAAGTGCCTCATTAAGGAAAGCAGGCACCATCACAGAAGATAACTGTTATTGACCTGTAGAGAATGAGACAATTCATCCGAATAAAGTATCGGTTTCAGTTGCATCAGGTGTTCCATTTGTGAAGTATTGCTGTAAACACAAATTATTGATGAATTTACAAGAAGCAGTGACTGAATATGCGTTAATAATTTTTTTGCTGTAAATTCATCTTTCAGTTATTGTTTTCAGTCCTGTCAGGGGCTGAGGTGTTTTTTTCATGCAGGGGTTTCTGATGCAGTCACTCCACTTGGGCGATTACCTGGCCGGTGACTGCATCTCCGTGAACTGAAACTGAAAATCCACATCCGTTTCCGAGCTTTGCCCATTGCTAAAGTCTCCCTGTTAAATGAATCACCTTTCGCTGCAAAAAAGACTCTTTTTTTTTGCCAAGCTTGCATTATTATTTGACCGCACTTACAGTTGCTTTCTGTGTCATGCAAGGTCTGACTTACATTATTTACCAAACTGCAGAATTACATGACCCAACAGTTTACAATGGAGAGGATCTTCTGCCCTGTCATTCCGTGTTGCTCTGAGCTTTGCCTTGCTGCCCGATTTACTTCTGAACAGACATGAGCCGCTTTCCATGGCGATCCCAATCAATTTAGAAAAAAGGCTTTTATTATGCTCCAAGCATAAGTTATGGGAGTACTTAACAAAGCTAGAAATTCAAAGGAACCAGATGCTTTGGGCATGTGGACCTCTAGGGTGTGACAGGAGTTGGACACATCAATTAGAAAACCCTTCAGAATGCCAAGGGGCATTCATCCAGATGTGCCCCTAGGCCATCAAAGGCACCCATTGACAAGAGCCACCTGGGGAAAGAATAGGACAGATGCATTGGCCTTCGAAGCTGCAAGGTACCAGACACTGGACGTATTGAAAAGCATCCAAAGAGCTTATAATGAAGTGGGTTTGAGAAAAGGCCTCTTGGCCTAATGCCAGATAGGAACAGATGTGAATTTCAGATGAAAACTTCCAAGCACTTATAGCATAACCCCCAAAACATGAAACATTCTTTGTTGTAGTCCTCACCACATGGGCTGCAGTGGTTCAAGGGAAAGGCCAATCACCTTCTTAAGGAGAACCAGGGATAGGTAATAAATGCCAGGATGTCTTGTGGTATAGTGGATAGCGTCCTTGCCTCTGAGCCTGAAGATCTGGGTTTAAATCCCCCTCCAAGATTTAATGGGCAGGATCACGGAGCCTGGTGACCTAGCTGTATGCCTCATGGCGTACAAAGAGCAAAGACAACTAAGAAGAGACTGACTGAGATGTCTGATTGTGCAGAGGGGGGAGCAGTGCCCTTTGAGAACGTCTGCCTCCTGTTTGGCCAAGGGCAGCTCGCTTGTGATCAGGGTCATATCATAAAGGCACAGCCATGAAACTTTAAAAGCACCTGATCCTTTGTCTGCCTTCAACACCTAATTCCTTCAGGAGCACAGGGTCACTGGACACAGATGCTGAAGAGATGCAGGCCAGCCCCACCTTAAAGGTGCTGAGAGCACACAGAGAGAATGGTGAAACTCTGTGACACCTGCCCACAACATTCTGGCAGCAATGACAAGCACCGTTGAGGTGCAGGCTTCAGTAATGTGTCCAGTGAAGGCCAGGCCAGACCATCACTTCAGTCTGAAGGCTCCATAAAGCCCAGGGAAGGGGCCTTGGACTGAGACATCTGCCTTTATCTTGTGTAGAAAGGATTCACATCTGAGTGACATGAACACTGCTCATCAGAACAAGGAGCCATGGGCAGGGAGACATTCTTGGGTGTTTATTTATAATAGTAAACATATGTACAAGTGATTAACACCCGTGCCCAGGCTGTGCAGCTTCATCTTCTTAACCTTCCTAATCCTGCTGCTACATCTTGGTGCTCCCCGGACATCGACAACAGAGGTGGAGGCAGCCTGCTGACTGCTACACCCTGTCGGTGATGACCTTGGCGGGAGTCCTCTGGAGGGCCGAGACTTGGAGGGCCCCAGCCTGCTTTCGGAGTCCTGCTGTGTGGCAGTGGCACCCTCTTCAGCCCATGAAATTGGAGCTGCTGAGGTCACAGGAAGAGGGGATTCAGCTGGGCCGGACACTCCTGGAGTCACCTGGATGGATGGCCCTGGGGGGTACCCCTGCTGATTCTCCTCCCTATAGGTACCCAAGGGCCTCTGGCTGACTTATTGAGAAGGGGTAGCTGGGGTGAGATCGAGGAGCCCCACACCCCTCTCGCATACACATTGTTGGAGACCAACTATTGCGTCAGTGATGGAATTGAGCCCGCGCATCAGTGAAGGAGCGACATCCTGGACCTAGACCTCCATGGTGGCTGCCATCCTACCAGTGTTGACCTTGGTGCATTGGCATGCCGGCACTATCACCTCAGCCTGAAGGCAGACGGACTCTTCCATCGTGCCTTGCAATCTGAGGAGTGCAGCGGACATCCCTTCCTGATGTTCCTGAGCTTGCCTTTGCAGCTCCAGCAACTGTGACATAACCAGGTCCAGAGGCTCGTCATCTGACTCGGACTCAGCAAATTTCTGGCCTCCAGCAGTCCTCCGAGTGCCAGATATCTGGAAGTCCCTGCCGCTGCCTGCTATGGATCAGACAGTGTGATGTGCTCACCAGATTGTGATTCCGAGCTTACCGTGAAGCTAGGACACACTGAGGTGTGTGTCTCTGCGCTGGTGGAGGGTGTGGCTGAGGGCTGTGATGGAGGGTGCCTCTAGATTCTTCTTCAGAGATTTCTTCGGGGCTTGATTGGAGGCCCTGGGTCATGGGCTCTGTCGGCTTTTATCCAGATGTGCCTGCAGAAGCAAGGTGAGATAATTAGTGCATGGCAGTGGCCTGTGAAACAGGACACATCACTCACAGCATGGTTGTCTGATGCATGTTGCACTGCTGTTCCTCACTTGGTAGAGCACCGCCAACCTGACCGCCAACACAGGACTGGTCCAGATCCTCGCCGGCCAGCTGGATGACCCCGTTTTCAAAGTCCGTGAGGACCTTGATTTCAGGCATTCCTCCACCGGTCTGTGACCTCTCCCTGTTGTTGTGTGCCAGCTTGTCCTGCATGAATAGAGATGGAGAAAGCATAAGAAGGATGCCTGCCAGGCCAGGCGATAAGTATCTGGCATGTATTGGTGAAGAATGGTCCCATGGATGGGATGAGGACAATGAAGGTGTGTGTGAGAGAGTGAATGGTGATGTCCCTTGAACTGGCAGTGAGTGAGGGACCTGTTGATGTGTGATGGGTTTGTGAGTGTGTGAGTTGAGAGTGATGAGAAGAGTGACTTACCTTGACAGAATGGAGGAGATTTATTCATCCTCCCGTGGCACTGGGTGGCTGTCCTCTTTTGAAGGGCGTTGGCGCTGACCACCACTGCCACCGCCTCTCAAACTAGATTAGCGAGGTTGCTGCTGATCCTGTGGCCAGAGTGAGGGTAGAGGACATTGCAGCGGGCCGCTACAGCATCCAAAAGGCATTCCAGTGACGTGTCATTAAATCTGGGAGCTGCAGTCTTTTTGCGTTTCATGGACATCTTCTCTGCAGCAGTTGAGGGCTGGAAGCGCTGAGATGTGTGCGCGCAGCTGGACTTTAAACATGGCGCCCGGCATGATGAAGCAGCGAGGTGGTGATGGCGTGGCAGGCGAGTGACGGCCTGCCCACCATGGAAATGGCGTGTTTCCCAGGAATGCATAATTACTGCGGCAGGTTTGGGATGATACGGTGTGAAAAGCCACCATTGTGGCCAACGGGTAAAACGTCATTTTACCCTCCTGCCATCGCACTTAGTGCAAATCTGGAATGATTCCGCCACCTGACACATACTTCACACCTTCGTCAAGGCAGGAGGCTCAACTCTGGCTCAATGTTGAGTGTAGAAAGGGTTGCCGGGGTAACACTGGCCATAACTTGGAATGAGATATGAACATACTGAAGCTACAATGCAGAGTTTAATCTGGGTCTTTAATTTCCGACCATTAGTGACACAATTAACTTTGTGATCTTCCACAAACTCTCTATATAAACCATCAATTATCGGTGATTAAAACACTATTTCTATTCTTTTGAGCTAACCTTACACATTGAACACTGGTTTGTCTGTGAATGTACCCAATTGATTTTTAAAAATGAAAACAAGTTGCTAACGCCTTACCTCCATAAAATTAACCACATATTTTCACAGGACAGGAAACCACGATATTAACCTCTGTGTCTTTCTGCTCTTTTATGCATGTTGTTTTCTTATAATGATTTTATGAGGACATTCTGCGAATTAACAAGTTTTATGCAAAGGTATGGTCGCATGAAAACCTTTTGAATGCAAATGTGATATTACGTACTGCTAGGGATAAGTTATTTGCTGAATTATGACTGAAGTTAAACCAGTTATTTCAATGCCTCGCACCTCAACATTTTTTTCAAGAATATTAAATAAAAAGGGATGACAGAAATGTACCATCTGCTCCCTCGTGTTTATTCACTGAACATTTGCACCATAGACCAGATCACAGATTAGATCCTTGTTCTGTGCTGAGTTAGGTGAGCAAAGGGGGACTTTTTATTTTTTCATGGGATGTGGTTATCACTTGCAACATTTGTTGCCCATCCATAGTTGCCTTTGAACATGCTACACCATTTCAGAGGGCAGTTAAGAGTCAACCACGTTGCTGTGGGTCTGGAGCCACGTGTAAGCCAAACCAGGCAAGGACAGCAGATTTTCTTCCCTAAAGGGCACTAGTGAACCAGATAGGTTTTTTACGACAATCATTTCATGGTCACCATTACTGAGACTAGCTTTTCAATTCCAGATTATTGATTAAATTTAAATTCCACCAGCTGCCATGGTGAGATTTGAAATCTTATCCCCAGTGCATTAGCCTGGGCCCCTGGATTACTAGCCCAGTAACATTACCACTATGCCACCATCTCCACTGAAATGTGTTAAAATCACCCTTAACATTCCGCAGATCAAAGGGAGGTAAAATTGTCCACGGCTCCCAATTTTGACTGATGTCCAGCAACCGCTGGAAGTACATGAATGTCAGGCGAGGGAAGGATCATATACACAGCTGCGGTATCTCTCCCACCCACCATGTTTAAATAGGCTGTTAGTGCTCAGTGACTAAACACATACATGATAAATAAAGGGTGGTCTAGCACCGATGAATCCTACCCTTACATCACAGCAGAAATCATAAAATCATGAAATGGGGACAAAACAGCAGGAGGACACTCGGCCCACTGTGTCCATACTAGCTCTCTGCCAGCACAACATGGCTAGTCACATTCCTCTGCTCTCTCCCTGTAGCCCTGCATCTCTTTATTCTAAAGGTGCTTATCTAATTCTGATTGTATCTGCCTCCGCACTCTCAGGTAATGTGGACCAGATCCTACCTACTTGCTATGGAAAAAGAATTTTTTCTCATGTCACCATTAGATCTTTAGCCAATCACTTTTAATCAGTGTCCTCTGGTTCTTGACTCTCCCACCTACAGGAATAGTTCTTTAGTTAATCTGTCTAGACCGCTCATGATTTTGAATACATATCAAATCTTGTCTTATCGAGACAGAACAATCCCAGTTTCTCCAACATAAAAGCAAAATACTGTGGATGCTGGAAATCTGAAATAAAAACAGGAACTGCTGGAGAAACACAGCAGGTCTGACAGCATCTGTGGAGAGAGAAACACAGTTAACGTTTCGTGTCCATATGACTCTTCTTCAGAGTTGAAGAAAGGTAGAAGTGAGATGAATGTTATGCTGTTGAAGAGGGGGAGGAGCAGGTGGAGCAAAATAGAAGGTCAACGATAGGTGGGAGCTCAGGAGAGATTTGACAAAAATGTCATGGACACAAGACAAAGGGAGCGTTGATGGTAGTGATAAAGACTAAAGGATGTGCTAGTAGTGGCATAAAGGTCAGATCGCACAATATGTTAATAGTAGAACATGGGTCAGCACTTTCTGAAAGCAAAACATAAGAACAAGTCACAAGGGACCTTGTGGTAGGTGGGGGTTGGGAAAAAAATGGAAAAAATGAAAAAAATGATCAAAATGGAGAACAAAGTTCATGGTCTGAAGTTGGTGAATCCAGAATGCTGTAAAGATGAGGTGCTGTTCCTTCAGTTTGTGTTGGGCTTCATTGGAACATTGCAGCAGGCCAAGGATGGAAATGTGGGTATGAGAGCAGGGTGGTGTGTTGAAATGGCAAGCGACAGGAAGTTCAGGGCCATGCTTGCGGACTAAGCGAAGGTGTTCCGCAAAGCGGTCACCCAGTCTGCATTTAGTCTCCCCATTGTAGAGGAGACCGCATTGTGAGCAGTGAATACAGTAGAGTAAATTGAAAGAGGTGTAAGCGAAGCTCTGCCTCATCTGAAAGGAGAGTTTGGGGCCTTGGACGGTGAGGAGGGAGGAGGTAAAGCGGCAGGTGTTGCACCTTCTGCGGTTGCATGGGAAGGTGCCGTGGGAAGGGGGTGAGGTGTTGGGGGTGATGGAGGAGTGGATCAGGGTGTCACATAGGAGCATGAGCTCTGCCCTCCATTTTGATCATTTTTTCCTATTTTTTTCCCAAACCCCTCCCCCCACAGGGCCCCTTGTAACTTGTTCTTATATTTTGCATTCAGAGAATGCTGACCCTTATTCTGCTATTAACACATTCTGCTATCTGACCTTTGTGCCACTATTGGCACCTTCTTTTGTCTTTAACACCATCGCTAACACTTCCTTTGTCTTGCACCCATGACATCTTCGTCAAATCTCTCCTGAGCTCCCACCTATTGCTGACCTATTTTGCTCCACCTGCTCCTCCCCCTCTTCAGCAGTATAAAATCTATCACATTTCTACCTCTCTTCAGTTCTGAAGAAGAGTCGTATGGACTCAAAACGTTAACTCTGTTTCTCTCTCCACAGGTGCTGCCAGACCTGCTGAGTTTTTCCAGCATTTTCTGTTTTTATTCCAGTTTCTCCAATCTATCCATGTAACTGCAGTCCCTTATCCCTTCTCGTAACTTTTTGCTGCACCATTTCTAAAGCCTTCACATCCTTTTTACAATGTGATGCACGGAGTTGGACATAATACCCTACTTCATTTAACTGTTTCCTACCATCTAACAGTTTTTCATGCAGTTGTTAACCTCACTTTAATCCCATAGTCCTTATTCTTCTCTAGTAATCTCCAATTTAGTGGCTTGTCAAAGGTTTTCCTAAAGTCCAAATACACTACACCCACTTGAATTCTCCATCTACTACACCGGTTACCACTTCAAAGAATTCTATGAGATTTGTCAAGCACAGTCATTCCTAAATGCCTGCTGATGAAATACATTCGAGCTGCAACATCTTTTCCTTGGCATCCTAAGACTCAGGATCATTACATATTGGCCCAGATCTTCTAGTCTCTGGATCGTTGGAGGCTGGATGTAGAAGCCAAGATGTGTGTCAGGGCCCGGCAGAAGTCCCGACGCACTGACTTCATGGGAATTGCCTGGGAAGCCTGAACTTCCGATGGGCAATTCCCTTGCTCCTCAGGATCCTCTGAAAAGGTGTCTGACTTCTGAGTTAGAGTGGGAAATTTCAGACAGTTCTGACCTACTTAACTGAATAGTTGCCCAGGAACTGTTAGACAGAAAAATCCTAGTCTAACTCATGGGTAACTATACAACTGACCTCCAATCACTCGCACTGACCCCCTGGCAACCCCCTCAACCCTGACTACCCGCCCCCAGCCCCCTTACCCTGCTATCCACTCACCCACACTAGCCATCTCACCTACTACCCTATCCGGCGGACACTCCAACTAGTTGCCACCTTTCCCACTCACCCACTTACCTCACCCACCTACCCACTTACATACCTACACACTTAGCCATTCATTCACCCATAATTCACACATTCACTCACCCATTCACTCACCCATTCACTCAGACATTCACTCACGCATTCACTCACCCATTCACTCACACATTCATTCACACATTCACTCACACATTCATTCACACATTCACTCACACATTTACTCACCCATTCACTCACCCATTCACTCAGACATTCACTCACACATTCACGCACCCATTCACTCAGACATTCACTCACCCATTCACTCAGACATTCATTCACACATTCACTCACTCATTCACTCAGACATTCATTCACACATTCACTCACACATTCACTCACTCATTCACTCAGACATTCATTCACACATTCACTCACTCATTCATTCAGACATTCATTCACACATTCACTCACACATTCACTCACACATTCACTCACCCATTCACTCACTCATTCACTCAGACATTCACTCACCCATTCACTCACCCATTCACTCACACATTCACTCACACATTCACTCACCCATTCACTCACACATTCATTCATTCATTCAGTCACACATTCACTCACTCATTCACTCACACATTCACTCACACATTCACTCACCCATTCACTCACCCATTCACTCAGTCATTCACTCACCCATTCACTCACACATTCACTCACCCATTCACTCACCCATTCACTCACCCATTCACTCACCCATTTACTCACCCATTCACTCACCCATTCACCGCACTTACCGCATTGAATGTGATTCCCAGGACAAGTGCCTAGTGCCAGATTGCCTTAAAACAAATAAGCTGAAAAAAATCAAGACAAGAGGGTAAATAGGGGCTTGCTCAATAGGAGCAAGTCAGAATAAAAAACCGGACTAGTGTCAAGTTTCTTCTTGAGCTGTGCAGTCCCATGTCATTGGCATGTTTTGCTGTAGCTGTACATGAAACTAAGAGGACAGCAAATTGCCTGGAAGATTTTGAAACCAAATTGACTTGATTAGCAGTGTTCCAGTTTT
The DNA here is from genome assembly GCF_964194155.1 of Cetorhinus maximus. Taxonomy (NCBI): domain Eukaryota; kingdom Metazoa; phylum Chordata; class Chondrichthyes; order Lamniformes; family Cetorhinidae; genus Cetorhinus; species Cetorhinus maximus. The sequence goes on from NC_135896.1 coordinate 17,685,796, forward strand.
CAAATTTAATCCTAAAGTTCTGTTCTCCTTTGCCACGTGGGAGGGATCAGAGAGAAGAGCTTGATTGCTATCAGAAACCAGGTCACAAAGGGGGAAGAGGTAGTATAGAAGCTCTACCCACTTCCCACCCTTTTTATTTTGATCTGTGTACAGTAGCTCCATTCTAACTACTCCAGTCACTGACATTGGTGAACCCTGTAGGCAATCCAGGTAATACAGCTTAATGTCTGAATGTACAATGACTGTAATTTACGGTTAATTACAGCAAGTTATTTTTCTGTATAACACTGGAGGCAAGAGAAGTAGCTCTTGTCACGATGTGTAGCAGATCATAGATAATATTAAAAAAGATGTAACTATCAGAATAATTCTTCCCTCCTGGTATGATCCAGATTTCTTGTACTTTTAAGGTCATATACGTGTATAAATATATATGTACTTAAATCCTTCTCTTCTTGAGCTTCTCACCTCTAAATGTCTTCAGTCTGCTTGCTGTTGGGTCAATTAAGGTTGAGTGCTCCATCCCACTGATCCAAAGGTACCCCATTTTCAGTAGAACAAGCTGGACAGTTTTGTTTTTCTTTTCCTGCTTCCTGCTGGTAGGTGTCTCATTGAGTGAATCAGGCTGAAAAGGAACAAAATACATCCTTGCTATGGCAGAAAGACTTGAATTGTCAAGGAGGCCTTGGGACATGTGCCCAGAACCAGCTGGACATCAAGCCAGGACGGCAAACAGTCAGCAACTGGGGCTGCACGAGTTGCTGACTGATTTTTAAAGCATACGTTTGAAGGGAGGGATCAGTGTTGCTCATTTTTGTTCCAACTTTTGCTTCAGGGTTCATAAAATCAGGGAATTGGAAAACTTGGAGAGTCAGATCCTATTTCCAATACTGCACGCCAGCAAACCTCTGCAAAAGATCAGGGAACACTCATATAGCCTCTCAGATGACATTGCGAGGGAGTCCAGATACATTTTTTACCCTCTACTGGCTCAGATTGGATGCAGGCTTCCATTGGCAGATCAACACTCCCTCCTATCAAAGATTGATGAACTTTCTTCCCAGCGTTAAAAGGGAGGGATTGAAATCTGAAAGAAAAACAGGAAATGCTGGAAAATCTCAGCAGGCCTGGCAGCATCTGTGGTGAGAGAAACAGAGTTAACTGTTCAAGCTGAGAAGCTCTTTAGCTCTGAAGAAGAGTCATACAGACTTGAAATATTAACTCTGCTTCTCTCCCCACAGATGCTGCCAGGCCTGCTGAGTTTTTCCAACATTTTCTGTTTTTATTTAGGCCAAAGCAGCATACTTTCATGGAAGAGCATTAGTGAACCAATAGGTTTTTAGAAGAAAGCAGTCATTTTTAAGTTATCTCATAAAGAACCAAATTTGGCGAAGTCAGTTTTGTTAATAGCCATGGCGGCATTTGATGTCAAAACCATTGACTTCCTAGTTGATTAGCACAACCACTGCACTCCTGTATTACCCAATGACATAAAGCATCACCTTAATCTTCACTATTTATTTATGCCAAAATGGGAAGTTGTTTCATACAGCTTCATATGAAACAACGATAGATGGGCAGATGCTGCAGTCCTGGATATCGAAATGAGCTCTTAGCCCTTTTCAATTTTGGGAGGTCAGACCATGAGGTGGTAATTTTGACGTTGTGTGATTATATAAAATGGGTGACAGTAAATCAGTAGCTCCTTTTGCATCGCTCTCAGATATTAATTTCCATTTAAGTCAATAAAAATGAAAATCAGGAGAGATGTAAAATGGGCTGCTTATTTGTGTCACCCATCTTACAATATCCCCCAAAATTAACATTACCTCTTGAGTATTGATGGTACTGAAGACTGTTTCATGTCTCTGTGGGTGCTCAGAAAATATGTCACTGCTATAGCAGAATGGATGTTCTCTTTTAAGTTTGAGGTCATTCTCAGCATGATTCTCAGAGCTGAGCTAAAACCGAGCTTTTGGATCCTTAAATTTACATGAATCGACCAAATCGGGAATAGATTTTGGTCTGAAGTTTGTTATTGCTCACTCCTCCACTTGACTCTACAGCTCCCAATGGGATAGAGAGCTCACCATTTGCTAAATCTCCCAGAGGAAACCTGTTGGAACTTTTCATCCATCTAGATATTACCCCCAACAATAGAGATTTATTTTGAAGTGAACTCCCTAATTTAATTCTCTCCCCCATTTCTGTGTCTTCAACGACCACAAAATAGTTTTATTTGGAGATGCCTTTTAATTAAAAACTGCTCCTTTCATATCTCAAAACCCAATTAAAGTCCAGATTGAAGCACATTTTCACTTGCAATACCCCTGCTAGAAGGAAATCCCCTCCATTTTGTACATTGAAATTGAGCCTGTGACTTTAAGCGCTGGTTGGACTTTTATAGCATCATGTATTCTTACAGTACCAATTTGCAACAAAGTTGAAAATTGCTGCACAAACCACATATGGCATGTTCAACTTCACTTAATCAATAGTTCTAGAAGTAACCAATAAGCCACACGAAATCTTTGTCATGATTCCACAGCAACTTGTTAAACTTTGGTCCACAAAACGACAAGAATAATTTGTGGGTGTAATCAGAGGTTAACCGAACTGTGTTGGCTATATAGATAAATGGCTCAAAGCTGCTCTGCATTATGGGGTGCAATCTGAAGGTTTTGGCACACACTGTCCAGTCCATTTGGCTTGCACATATTTCTGCTACTTTCCATGTGGAATGGTGTGGTGGTCAATGCAAGCCAGTTCCATTGGCCTGTAGGAGCGAAGACGAATGTTAGAGACTTGAGATCACTATGATTAACAGCTGCGTTTATAAACACAGCTCCTATGATGCATATCCTAAGAACATACAACACAGGAGGCCATTCAACCCATCATGCCTGTGCCAGTTCTTTGAAAAAGCTATTCCCAAAGCCTGTTCACCATATGCAAGGCACAAGTCAGGAATACAATGAAATACTCTCCACTTGCCTGGATGAGTGCAGCTCCAACAACTCTCAAGAATCTTGAAACCATCCAGGACAAAACACCTCTGACAACTAAACTCCCACGATCACTCCAGCTGTGACCAGCCAACCAGTGTGTCCAGAACTAGTCAAATCTTCAGGAATTGCTGCATGAAATGTAGTCCTATGAGAATCCGATGGCCATTCAATTACAACGCATGAAATGCATCACAAGACAGTGTTTTATGCTGAACAAGTGCAGCACATTTCATGCTCAACAAGGTTTGAATCTCTAACTTTTTAATAGCCAGATTATCATGTGAAAAATGGGATTTCTATGAAATAAGGGAAGAATTCAGACAGGATTTAGTTTGCCGAAATAGAACAGAGAAACTATGATGCCTACAATTTGTGAAATGCTGGAAATGCACAATAGGATCCATCAGCACCCGAATGGGAGAAGACCAGGTAGTGTTGCAGTTGGTACCCTTCACCAGCACAGTTTCAATTCCCAGCCTGGGTATAAGTTCCCAGGTTTGAAGAAAGTAAGATATAGTGCCGATGAAAGTGTAGTGCTGAAGACGCTAATCTGTTTTCTCATTCAGATGCCAACTGTGCACTTTCTATTTCTGTTTTGCCTTATTGCATTCGTATTTCCTGCCTAACTTTAAAATACATGCAGAGTGATTGTAACACCAAGAGTATGTGCATTATGCCATGAGGTGTATGCATTGCTGAAATTAATACCACAGGCCCAGTGCCCAAATAGAAACAATCTATGACAGATCTCCTGCCTGCCGTCATTATTATTGTATGACATACTTTATTCATCCTATAAAAGCCCTGTAATATTCTTTATACTTGCTACTTATGAGCCCTTATTTATCATAAGAGAATGACGATGAGCGAAGATCGGCATGTCTCCAAGTTGATGGTTGGGCATGCCTGAACTCTTTAACATGCCACAGACTGCTGGTTATTTGGATCCAGTTTCTGTCTGATGCAATTTAAACTGACAGCAACAAGAGAGGCAAGTCATCCAAGTTAATTTAAAAGAGAACCCATCGAGGGGAAGCCAGCTTCTTGATGGGAGCTTCCATATTTGATGCCACTGTGAGGCTAGATGTTCGAGCATCATGGGCCAGATTCTCAAAGCGGGGTCAGGAACCCAACACCTGGATAATTCCTGGGTCCCGACCTCGCACTACCACCTTGTTGTTCACACGATGCTATTTTTAAATGCTTATGCCCCAAGTAGGCCGGAGGCAAACTCGCCGTCCGATTAGTGGTGCTAAGAGTCTTCAGCAAGTGGGGGCTGCATGCACAGCCATATGGGCTCTGCTGCTGTCTTGCTGAAGAGAACAGGCATCACCTGAGAGAGCCAACAGTGTTCGTGAAAGTGGCTAGACAGCCAAAATGAAGGTAAAGCGCACGATCCAAAGAAGATCCCCCCCCCATACTTCTCATTGTTTAAAAACAAACTTTAACTTCTCTCCGCATTAAACTCTACAGCTGTGCATTAAATTGTGCCAGACTGTTTGGGTTCACCAAGCTCAGCTTTCAAACTTGCCTTCTCACCCTCACCGGCCAGTTAACAAACACCTCAAGGAGCTTAATGGGCGTTAATTGGGGGCGAACTGGTTCCCCAATCCCCCCTCCCCTCCCTCTGTCCATCTGAAAATTGTAGTGCACCCATTAGGCATCTGGATCCAGAGACGCCCTCTGGGAATGCAGTTTTTAAATTATACCCACACCTGTTCTCAACTCTGCCGGTGACCGAAAATCCAGCCCGATATTCCTGCATCAACTTTGTCATCCGGGCTCTCCCCTCTGAAAGTGATTGATGTACAGAAAGCAGTGAGTTTTCACTTCTCACTGTTGCTCAGATGTCCGGAAAGGATGAAGACAAATAATGCTCCTATTCCAGGGCCAAATGGCCCATTTCTGTGCTGTAAATTCTGTGTCATTCTTCTCATACGTAAGAATGGTTAACTAATTCATGATTAATCTAAAAACAAAATTCACTTAAAATTAACAATTTACTAAATGGAAGATTGGTCCAGTTGTGGACATTATAACTGTAGATTCTTAGAATATTCTATAGTCCAGTCCTCAACTGAACGATTTCTATTTAAGCGCCCTGTTTAGTGGGAAGATCCCACAAATGAAAGGATTGGGGCTAATGCAAATTATACAACGTCAAATGGGCTGAAATTCAACTTTTAGGAGGCAGAACCAGACTCCGTTATACACCCTGCCTCCCAAATTCCTGCCCATCTTTCTCAGTATTCCATGTTTGTATCCCTCCAATCCGAACTCCCGACTTGCCATAGTACTTGCCAATGCCTATTATTAAAGTTACAAATTATATCCTGTGTGATCTTGACAAAGGTGAACTATGCCTCTTTGTCTTTCTTGTGCCTGGTTGACCATGCCATCCTCCTGCCTGTCCATTACCATCCAGCTGGGTGAGACTGCACTCAGCTGGTTCCAGTTTTACCTATCCAGTTATATTCAATGGCTTTTTTTCCTGCTCCTGCTCCTTTAACTCATGTGCCCCCACAAGGATCTATCTTTGGCCCCCTCCTACTTCTCACATATGAACTGTTCCTTGGCGACATCATCTGAAAACATTGTGTCAGTTTTCACATATATGCTGATGACACCCAGCTTTAGCTTGACCCCTCCATTGTTTGAAAATTTTCAGACTGCTTGACTGACGTAGAGAACTGGACAAGCAGAAATTTTCTCCAACTAGATATTGGAAAAGCCGAGGCCTTGCATTTGATCCCGGCCATAACCTAAATTCCCTGGGCACTAGCTGCATCTCTCTCCCTGGCAACTGTGTGAAGCTGAACTAAACTGTAAGCAACATCGGTGTCACATTTGACCCCGAGATGAGCTTCGAACCACGTGTCCAATGACCATAACAAAGACCACCTCTTTCCACCTCCGTAACATTGCCTGACTCCATCCCTACTTCAACTCATCTGCTGCTGAACCTCTCATACATGCTATTGTTACCTCCAATATAAGAGCTCGAAAGTGCTCCTGGCATTGTCTCTTGTCCATACATGTGAAGTCATCCAAAATTATGTTGCCTGTGTCCTAACTCATTCCAAATCCAGTTCACCATCACCCCTGTGCTCACAAACCTATGTTAGCTCCCAGTTAAACAATATCTCAATTTTATAATTCATATCCTTATTTTCAAATTCTTCCATGGCCTCTGAGCTCTCTATCACTGTAACCACCTCCAACCCTAACACCCCATGAAATATGTGTGCTTCTCCCAATCTGGCCTCTTAAGCATTCTCAATTTTAATTAAATGCTGCACCATTGGTGGCTGCGTCTTCAGTTGCCAACGTCCTAAACTCTGGAATTCTCCCCCTTGGCCTCTTTACCTCTGTTGTTCTCTCTTCGGTTTTAAAATGCACCTTAAAACCAACCTCTTTGACCAAGCTTTTTGTCATCTGTCTAAAATATCTCCTTGTGTAGCTTGGTGTTAGATTTTATTTTATAACTCTGTGAAGTGCCTTAATGGGACATTTCACGATGCTAAAGGTGCTATTTAAGTAAAATATGTTGTTGTGATAATTCATCTGCTCCAATGTCACCGCATTTGGCTACCCACATTATACTTCTGCCAATACCTTTGTATAACCATGGTGTCATGAAAACATATAGGAAATAAATATTGACTGCTGTGTTTCAATGTGCCTTCATCCCACACATATCACTGATAAATTACATTTTCAGTTTCTGGCATAGCTTTAATTGTTTGATTTCACTGGGCTTTAATTTTCATGGTTTTAATTTTTTTGGAACATATTTCCAGCTCTCCATTCCTTGACAAATATAGGCATGAAAATTTGTGAGCCTTTGTCATATGTCGTGATTATGTGGCCTATTTTCGAGCGGTCCTGTTATAGTAGGGTCTTCCTTTTCCTGATGCTCAGAGAGCTCATTGAAGCACAGGACAATCATCAACTTTATTGCTATTTTCTTACTGACAGAATGAAAGTAACACTGACAGGATATCCGCTCTTTGCACTAAAGGTGAAGGCTGATTACATCATTTTTTTTTAAATAATACAAAGGAAGCTGTGGTGTCAGCTGTCAGTAAGGCCTGTATGCTTCTCTAGTCAATGATTTCATGCAATTGTTGCTATAAACCTGTCCAATGGTTATGTTTTACAGGTTTAGCTCTCTGCAGCACTCTATTCATTCCTATTCTTTCGTAGGGCCTCAACCTTTCTCAGGCTTTCCTTTCTCGGATCGTCTTTTTTTATTATTCATTCATGGGATGTGGGCTTCACTGGCTGGGCCAGCATTTATTGCCCATCCCTAATTCCTAATTGCCCTTGAGAAGGTGGTGGTGAGCTACCTTCTTGAACCGCTGCAGTCTATATGGTATAGGTACACCCACAGTGCTGTTATGAAGGGAGTTCCAGGATTTTGATCCAGCGACAGTGAAGAAATGGTGATATATTTCCCCAAGTCAGGATGGTGAGTGACTTGGAGGGGAACTTCCAGGCGGTGGTGTTCCCATCTATCTGCTGCCTTGGTCCTTCTAGATGGCAGTGGCCGTGGGTTTGGAAGGTGCTGTTGAAGGAGCCTAGGGTGTTTCAGTGATGGCAATGCCATTGAACACCAAAGGGCGATGGTTGGATTCTCTCTTGTTGGAGATGGTCATTGCCTGACACTTGTGTGGCATGAATGTTACTTGCTGCTTGTCAGCCCATGCCTGGATATTGTCCAGGTCTTGTTGCATTTGGACATGGACTGCTTCAGTGTCTGAGGAGTCACGAATGGTGCTGAACGTCGTGCAATCATCAGTGAACATCCCCACTTCTGACCTTATGATGGAAATCTTCAGTCTTTCATAACTTAGCTGGGTGCCACCTGATTTACCTCATTTTCTCTCTTACTCTTTTCGATGTCATTGCCCAATGGTTCTTGACATCCTTGAAAGGATTGATATGGGCCTAATGGTGGATCTCAGGAATGATGATTGTAACTTTTCACTTCACAGTGCAAGAATAAACTTTTCTACTCCTGTACCCACAATACAAATGAACCTCCAAGGCCCAAAACAATTAAATCCATGAAAACCCGCATTAAAGCAATGATAAGAATGACATAAGTACAGGCCTTTGCTTGATATACCATATAAGAACGCAGAAACAGGAGGACTTCATTCAGCCCCTTGAGCCTATTCCACGACTCATGGCTGATCTGTATCTTTCCTCCATCCCATCTTGGTTCTGTAACACTTAGGGTAGGATTTTTACCTCGTTAGGCGGGCGCAGCAGGCTGGCCCAGGAGTGGCCGCACAACCAACTGCCGCCTGCAATCGGGCCCCGACCACACTTTCACGCTAGCTGGCCAATTAACGGCCAGCCAGCGTGAATCGCACATTGAAATGCGCAGCGTTGTCTGGGTGGGTTGGGGGGGCAGGGGAGGAGGAGGTCGAGTGCAGAGGTCAGCACATGCGTGCAGGTGCGCTCAGTGAAAGCTCCCTGAAGGCACAGAGCTGTCTCAGGGGGCTGCAGACTTTTAACTTTAAAAATAAAGAATTGAAAAATAAGGAAAACGTGTCCCCTCTGTCACATGAGCAGGGACATCGCTGTCACATGAGCAGGGACATTTTAGAAATGAGTTTTAAAAGTTTTGTAAAAAAAACCACTGATTGAAAGCTCGTCCCGCCCGTGGACAAGGTTTTGCAAAAAATGCAAAGGCTGCTTGGCCTATTCGCTGCCCACCAACCGTAAAGTTGGATGGGCAGGGAAAAATTCAATGTAATTAATTAATTAATGGGCTTAACAACCCTCCTAATTTTCGGCAGGCGCGCTGCTGACTCCCATGTGCGCCCGCCGACCGAAATATCGCCATGGCGTGCGATGACTTCGGGGCGCTCGCCTGACGTCGTAATGTACTATTTTTCTCCCGTTCGGGTTGGGTGCGCAGCCACCCGGTGAGGGAAAAATTCCGCCCTTAATATCCTTTCCCTCATGTGTAAGACTGAGTTCAGTTAGCTCACAGCTGGCTCACGGTGTGCCAAGCATCTGGGGTGCGGGGGGTGGGGGTTGATCCAAAATCCATAGCATCTGTTTGGGGTGGCACCTTTCACTTGGTGTGCCTGACCACATATTGCCTACTGGTTGACATGGGCTGTGTACTTGCTGCGAACATATGCATGTACGATAGCTTTTGTAACTTGTGTTATCCTTACAAATCTGTATAAACCTGTAAAGGTATAGTCAGGGGTGAAGGAGTATTGTAATATAGTTCGTCTTTTCTTGTTTAATAAATGGTTTATATTTTTGTTAAAAGTTCATCATCTGACTCCTGTGACTCTGTTCAGTAGCCGCCCTCCACTTTTCCAAACAAAAAATAAAAGTTAGGATCTATCAAGTCGGGTTCCACCCTGGGATCAGGCTTGTCCAGTGGTAACAACAGTTGGGATCATAACAGTGTATATCTTGTTTGTGATATTGAATTCATTTATTTCTATCATGTTAGGATCTCTTCCAGCATCACGTTGTATGAGCTTGAAGCAAAAAGAAAGTTTGTCACCTCAGGGAGACAGATATCTCCCCAGATGCTGAATCCAAAACCTCTTTTCCCTAATGCCAGGGAAGACAAGTTTAAAAATCCCCTCTCCCCTAAAGACAGCACTGAAGAATTGCCTTTTAACTGAGTGTTCCTGTATGCTGATGGCAACATACCTGTCACCACTAGCTGGGTAAGGCCTGAGTTTGGGGATCAGCAGTGCAAACGCCCAAGCGAAGCAGCTTGTAGGTTAAGACTGACATGCAGCAAAATAAAATACAAACACCTGTGCCAAAGCATTAGGTGAACACATTGGACAATATAAAAGGCTAGTGGAATGTGTATATTAACTCACAGAGGGCAGGTTCTAATGGATCCATCCCTGCTGCGTGAAACCTTCAGCCAAAAAGGGGAAACAGGCAGAAATATGGATAAAAGTATCCTTAATCCCAAAATAATAATTTTCTGCTCAGCAGTAAGTGGGCAGTTACATTAGTGTTTTTTTGAGAATGCCCCTCTTTGAATGTGAAATAAATAGTCTTGCTAGTGATAGCAGCAGCTACTCTGTCGCAATCTCACAATTTCCCTTTTGAGCTGCAAGACACGAGCTATTCAAATCACAGATGATGCTAGGTTTACAGATATATTGTAATCCATAGCTGGAAATGAGGTAATAATCCATGCAGGGTGCATTATATTTGCAGAGTGAGTCGCAGGGCTGCAGCACAGAATAGGGACCCCATGGCTTCAAAAGACTAGGAAACCATGAGCATTTTTACCACCTGAGCAAGAGGTTTTGCTGCTGAGACACCAGCTATTCTGTCATGGCGAGCACATAACTGCACCATTTTATAGTTTACAGGTGTTGACATTAGATGCACAAGACATATGGTGCTCGATAGGAATGAGTCGTCAGAAAGGTGTTGTATAGCATGAGCTTCGGGAGCTAGGTGGTCAAACGTCCAGTACTTTGGAGAAGTCTGTGTAACGTTATCCTTTACACATTCAAAGCCCAAGCACTTGCATCACAGCAGCATAGTATTCAATTCAAATTCACTGCGACAGGAATATCTCCTATTCACAATGAGCAATGATCTAAATCTAAATGTATTCAAATCTCAGAGGTTTTGATTCAATTGCAAGCTGGGTTCAAATTTATCTTCTTGAATTCAGTGTACTGCTACAATCCCAAGGGCTGGAAAGGGTGGGGGAAGGTAAAAATGTTTACAGGTCGAAACAACAGACTGCAACTGTGTGCGTGATAACTGCACAAATGAATGAACATTTAAGAAATGTTTCAGCTCCTAGAAGGATGCACAGATATGTTGGAACCCCAGGGACTATTATATATTCAGCTGTATCTTCGTGGGATAGGAGCGAACTTGTCAGAAGTACTGCATTGAGAGGCAGCACTTGCAAATCAACTGACTTTGGACTGATTTGGTTTGCCAAAGCCTCAACCTTATGCAGTTGAGCTGACACAGGGAAAAAAATGTTCCTCCACATAACAAAACTAAAGCCAAAGCATCCAAACACGGGCCGAAGATCATAGGAACAGGAGTAGGCCATTCAGCCCCTAACCTGATGTACATTCAGTTAAATCATGGCTGTTCAACTTCATTTATCACAACCCCCCCCCCCACCCCACCCAAGCCCCTCTGCCATAGCTCCATCTCTTCATACCTTACCCCACAAAAATATATTGATCTCAGTCTTGAAAGCTCCAATTGTCCAGCATCCATAGTGGGAGGGAGTTGCCGATTTCTGCTAACCTTTGTATGAAAAACATTTTTCTCAGGCTTAGGTATCTCTCTTTGCTGTTGTTTGTCATATGTACATACGAATTAGGGGCAGGAATAGGGCATTTGGCCCCTCGAGCCTGCTCTGCCGTTCAATAAGTTCATGGTTGATCTGAATGTAACCTCAACCCAACATTCCTGCCTGCCCCCAATAACCTTTCACACCTTTGTTAATCAAGAATCTATCTCGCTCTGCCTTTAAAATATTCAAAGACTCTGCTTCCACTGCCTTTTGAGGAAGAGAGTTCCAAAGATTCACAGACCCCTGAAAGAAAAGAATTCTCCTCATCTCTGTCTTAAATGAGTGACCCCTTATCTTTAAGCAGTGATCCCTAGTTCTAAGTTCTCCCAAAAGAGGAAACCTCCCTTCCACATCCACCCTGTCAATACCCCTCAGGATCTTAAAGGTTTCAATTAAGTCACCTCTTACTCTTCAAAATTTCAGTGTATACAAGCCTGACCTGTCAGCCTTTCCTCATAGGACAACCCACCCATTCCTGGTATTAGTCTAGTAAGCCTTCTCTGAACTGCTTCTAACACATTTACATCTTTCTTTAAATAAGGAGACTAGCACTATACACAATACTCCAGATATGGTCTCACCAGTACCCAGTACAACTGAAGCATAACCTCCCTACTTTTGTAATCAATTCCCCTTAGAGTAACTGATAACATTCTATTAGCTTTCCTAATTACTTGCTGTACCTGCACACTAACCTTTTGTGATTCATGCACTAGGAAACCCAGATCCCTCTGAATCTCAGAGCTCTGCAATCTCTCACCATTTTGATAATAATTTTTATTCTTCCTGCCAAAATGAATGATTTCACATTTGCCCACATTATACTCCATTTGCCAGATCTTTGCCCACTCACTTAAAACATCTATGTCAATTTGAAGTGTCCTTACATCCTCTTCACAATTTACTTTCCTACCTATCTTTGTGTCGTCAGTAAAATTATCAACCATTCCTTCAGTCCCTTCATCCAAGTCATTTATATAAATTGTAAAAGGTTGAGATCCTAGTGCTGATCCCTGTGGCACAACACTCATCACATCCAGAAAAAGACCCATTCATGCCAACTGTCTGCTTACTGTTAGCTAGCAAATCTTCTATCCACACCAATATGTTACCCCCTACTCCATGAGCTTTTATTTTCTGCAATAACCTTTGATGTGGCACTTTATCGAATGCTTTCTGGAAATCCAAGTACAGTACATCCATTGGTTCCCCTTTATCTACAACACATGTGGCTCCTTCAAAGAACTCCAATAAATTGGTTAAACATGATTTCCCTTTTCCAAAACCATGTTGACTCTGCCTGATTGCCTTTAATTTTCTAAGTGCCCTGCTATAACATCCTTAATAATGGCTTCTAACGTTTTCCCTATGAGGGATGTTAGGCTAACTGGCCTGTAGTTTCCTGCTTTCTGTCTCCCTCCCTTTTTGAATAAAGGAGTTATATTTGCTATTTTCCAATCTAATGGAACCTTCCCCAAATCCAGGGAATTTTGGAAAAGTAAACCAGTGCATCAACTATCTCACTAGTCACTTCTTTCAAGACCTTAGGGTGAAGTCCATCCGGACCTGGAGATTTGTCAGCCTACAGCCCCAACAATTTGCTCAATACCACTTCCCTGATAATTGTAATTTTCCTGAGTTCCTCCCTCCCTTCCATTTCCTGATTTACAGCTATTTCCAAGAAGTTGCTTTTGTCATCTATAGTGAAGACTGAAGCAAAATATCTGTTTAATGCATGCGCCATCTCCCTATTTTCCATTATCAATTCTCCAGACGCACTCTTTCTAAGATTAATGCTCATTTTGTTAACTCTTTTCTTATTTAAATATCTGTAGAAACTCTTACTATCCATCTTTATATTACTAGCTAGCTTTCTCTCATACTCTAATTTTTCACTCCTTATTAATCTTTTTGTCATTCTTTGCTGTTCTTTACATTCTTTCCAATCTTCTGACCTGCCACCAGTCTGCATAATTATATGGTTTTTCTTTAAGTTTGATACTGTCTTTAACTTTTTTAGTTAACTATGGATGATGGACTCTCCCCTTGGAATCTTCCTTTCTTATTGCAATGTATATATTCTGTGTATTGTGAAATATTCCTTTAAATGTCTGCCACTGAACTTCTATTGACATATCCTTAACCTCATTTGCCAGTTCGCTTTAGCTAGCTCTGCTTTCATGCACTATTTGAAAAGGTGGTGGAAACTGATTCCAGGAATAATTTTATAAGGCAATTGTACAGGTGCTTGAGGATGAGAAACTTACAGGGTTACTAACAAAGAGTGGGGATATGGTACTATATGATTGCTCATTCAAAGGGCCAGCACAGGTGCAGTGGGCTGAATGGCTTCCTTCTGTGGTGTAAGTCTCTACCATTCTATGATTCTATAACTGTGTAGCCCTAGCACTTAGTTCCTCTGTTAATTTATTGCATAGCTTGGGCAGCGAGTTGTGATGCAATACACAGGCCTATACTGATTAGATGAAGGATTACCTGTTGGCCCCCTTGTCTTCTTAAATAATCTCTATGGTAACCACTAGTTGCTTTTATTTCAAATAACCTTACTTAGCATCAGAAATGCCATCATTGTTTTCAGCACTTGCGCTTTTTCAAAAACGTACTGAGGGAAATGACGAGGGTCATGTTTTACAATTATTACATTGAGAAACAGGGCAATCTGATCCGAGTAAAATTATAAACTACAAATGCACAAGTTTCCAAGCCACTGCAAAATCATAATGGTGTCACACATTGTGGTCTCATTCATAGAATCATAGAATTATCAAATGATACAGCATTGTTCCTCATCACTGGTACCATTCTAGTACAGCTCTTCTATACCCTCTCTGAAACCTTGATATTCTCCCTAAAGGGTAGTGTCCAAATTTGAACGCAACACTCCAACTGAAGATTTAACCTATGTCTTATTAGGAAATAGCAAAACTTCCTTGAGCTCTATTTCTCTGTTACTAAAGCCAAGAAACCTGTATGCTTTCTCAACTTTTCCTGCCACCTTCAAAGACTTGTTCGCATACACCCACAGGTCTCTCTGTTTCTACACCCACTGTAAAACTGCACCATTTAATGGGGCGTCCTTACTAAAATGCATCATTTCACATTTCTCTGCATTAAATCTCTTCTGCCCTGTGTCCGCCCAGTTCAACAATCTGTCTTTTTCCTCTGGGGGCTGAATTTTCCAATGGCCGTGGGGGTGGGACCGAGGTTGGATGGGCCTGTAATTTCCTGCCACCAGCCACTCCTTGCAAGCAGCAGGTAGCTAATTAGACATCCTTAAAGGTTTGTTAGGGCCACTCAGCCAGTGCCAATGGCAATTTTCTGGTCAACCTATGAGAACCTGCTGAAGCTGAAACCCGACTGAGGGATGGAGGCAGACTCCCAGCAGCAGACCCAGGTGCAAGTCAGTGGGGCTGTGGGGTTCCAGTGCTCCATCATTAAAGTAAAGCCTCCGCCTCCCACCATCTCTGCTCCCTCCCCACCCCACCCCCCCGCCTATAACCAGAGGGCCACAGCTACAAGCCACCCTGTTCTCCCTCCATGATGATGGCCTAGCAGCTTTGGCCACTTTGAAGCTTCTAAAAAGTCTTCAGAGGACAAATCTCTCTTTCTTTAAATTCTCCCTTGCTGCATTCTTTACATCCAACTCTTCAATTTTTTGCGCACATCATCAGAATTAGGAACAGCGTTAGAATGAGTTGATGTGAGATATGCTGTAAAAGGTTGCTTTGTATTCGCCGTATTCAGATACTTAATGAAATGAAAAGCATGATATTAATCAGACTAGATTCTAGTACTGTGCCTGCTGAATAAGTGCGGGACACTTCACCAAGAGTGGCCTAACATCCATAAGCTCATAATGTTACAATTCAATGCGATTTATGTGGCATTATGTGTTTCTCTGTAAAATGAAAGAAAAAGCTTTCATGAAGGTGATGCCCCTTTGAATCGAGGCGCACATAAACTTCTGCTGATTCTAAGCCCTCGGCTCATTGTGGGTTGAGCTTTCCCACAGGCATCGGGAACCCAATGTTGGGTTTCTATCCTGCTGGTACCTGGTTCCCCTCTGGCGCCACCCCCCGCCCCCCCCACACCATTTTACAGGAGGCGACCAATTAACAAGCCATCCAATTAGGGACGGAGGGCAGGTTCTGGAAATAAGAGTGCAGGATGTCAAGGTCCACTCCGATGGAGGCTTCATGGCAGCCCTCACTGTGAGGCCAGTAGGATCACTGCTGAGTACCAGACTGGGGTTGGCAAGGAGGCACTGCAGCCACCATTAAAGTTCGTTCACTGCATATAGCCATTGGAGACATCTATCCCCACAATTTTATCACTCAATGACAAGGCTGCGATAGGGGTAGACAGCAGCCTTGCCATTTGCTGCTGAGGAGCTCTTGATCAACAACCTTAGAAGTTAGGAGGACTCCGACCTCCCATTGTAAAGCTGCCTCCTCTCTACTGTCAGGGAGCGAATGCACAGGGGTCCCCACGCACCACTCGCAAAGCTTCAACTCTGTCAAAAGACTAGGCTCAATTGTCCTTTTAAGTTTTGGTCTCCCTACCTAAGAAGGGATATACTTGCCATAGAGGGAGGTGCAGCAAAGGTTCACTAGGCTGATACCAGGGATGGCAGGACTGTCGTATGAGGAGACATTGGTTCGACTGGGCCTGTATTCACTAGAGCTTGGAAGAATGAGAGGGAATCTGATTGAAGCGTATAAAATTCTAACAGGGCTAGACAGACTAGATGCAGGAAGGATGTTTCCCCTGGTTGGGGAGTCTAGAACCAGGGGCCACAGTCTCAGGGTATGGGGCAGGCCATTTAGGACTGAGATGAGGAAAGATTTCTTCACTCAAAGAGTGGTCAACCTGTGGAAATCTCTACCACAGAAAGCTGTGGAGACCTGGTCACTCAGTATATTCAAGAAAGAAATTGATAAATTTTTGGATATTAGGGGCATCAACGGATATGGAGAGAAAGCCAGAATATGTCGTTGAGCTAGAGGGTCAGCCATGATCTTATTGAATGGCGGTGCAGGCTCAAAGGGCCAAATGGCCTACTCTTGCTCCTAGTTTTTAGATTTCTATGTTTCTATGTAAGCGCCTTGATTGGCTACTCGGCACTGTCACTAGGACCCCATCTCTAGGAAAAGTGCTCGGAGGCAGGAAGACACCTTGACGTGTGATGTTCCAAATTTTTACATACACGTCACCCCTTCCAACACCCCCTCCCCACAACCCCTCGCCCCCACCCTCCACCCCGCCGCACCCCACCTCCAAAGTTGCCTCTCCTGGAAAAATGGGCTGAGAAAGTCACTGTAAGACAAGTATTTGTAGTTCAGCATAGCTGTGGGGAAGTCTGCAGATTGGACACAAGAACTAAGGAAAATACCTCTGAAAACAAAGGCAGAAGCTTACAGAAGTAATGTATTGTCTCCTCATATGTGCGTTTGTTGGTGGGGCTGGGGTGGTGATGGTGGGGTGGGGGGGGGGTAAGGGGGGAGGGACAACTTACAATGGTGTGGAAACAAGCCCTGAAAAAGGTGATAATCAGCTGGCAGCAGAGTGTCATTGGAAGGCCAGAAGATAAAGCTGAATTCTTCACCTATAGTGCTAAGTATTTCAGTGAGATCGCAGGCCTATTGCTCGAGATGTTAAGCAGTGAAGCCTCATGTTTTGTGAGTGAATTTAGTTGCAGGGTTGCTAGATTTGATAATTCAGTTAATGATGAAAGTATGTAACCTATCCATACAGATCAGGGAGACTGTCCTTCAACCCCTAGTCTTTACTGAGGTAGTAAAACTCAGCCTAGTGATGTTAGGGCACCATGATTGGTCTCAGCAGCTCTGGTTACAGAATCAGCCACAGTGTCTGCTCCTGATCATTATCCAGTGTCAGCGGCTGGAAGGTATGGGGAACTTATTATAGGCCAAACCAGGCCCTGCTTTGATGCCTTCCCTCCATCCGATCCCACATTGTCAAATACCCTGTAGACACACAGGGGCAAATTTTACCTGAACAGTCAGGTGGGAAACCCACGGGATCATGTGGAACACTGGTCAGTGCAGCATTGCTTTCTATTCACTTCCATGGAGATTAAAACCAGGCAGTGCTGTAAAACCAGTGTTGCACCCAATCCCATGGGTTTGCCGATCGGCAGGTTAGGTTAAAATTGCAAAGATTACACACAAAGAACACTTGGGGAAGGCATTCAACAACACCCTAAAATTATCAGTGTCTTGGTAGAATTAGAGTCGAATATAATGCTGAACTTCAACCTTTCGTTTACTGTAAAAAGTGCAAACTTGTGACACAAAGTTTCTTATCACCACAATAAACAGGTTGCATGTTTTGAACTGAAAAAAAAATTGCAAAGTATTTTCAGGAAACTTGTTCTTTGGCTGAGAATTTAAGTCCTCTGTAAGGAGCTGTGTTAGTTTGTAAATCACACAGCAAGGTTGCAGTGAAACACAGCAACAAAATCAGTGATATCATGAGATCATGTCAGTTGTTCATTTTTATGAAAATTGCACATCAAGACCAACGCTAGAAGAACTAAGCCTAAGGGCCGGGCCGGGCTGGGCCGGAGGGGGTGGGGGTCATGGGTGGCAGGGTCATTCTATCTTTAGTCAAGGGAGTGAAATGGGCAATATCGGACTGGATGTCTGGGAGACGCCACACCCAGTTTTGAATTGAGCACGAAGAAAAATTGGACCAGTTGTGCACTAGACTTTTTATGCCATCACCAAAGGTTATGCCATCCTAAAGGATGCCTTAGAAACAGGTATAACAACTGCTAAAACCTTTCCTCAACAGGCAACAGGGTAAACCAGACTGTTTGACTTCCCAATCAGGCAGCAATGCCCCTGTAAGTGACTGTGCTTTGATTGATCCTGTACCACAATGGCTATCTCATTGGGATAAAGAAGCGGGGTTTTGATTTTTAACAATGGTGCATGTCTACAAGAGGCACACTGGTTGGACTAGCTGCACTGTGAAGTACACACTGACGATTTCTTTCCACAGTGTGTGAGTGGCAGGCCGAACTCCCTTGTTCCGCACACAGCTGAGCTAGCACTTGTCTAAACTCCCGTTTTAAAGGTTGAAAGGGGTGGGCAGAGAGTCCCATGCAACCCACTATCAATGCGATCTGGCCTTAAATGATTTATTAGTCATTTTGACCTGGGAAGGGAAACTGATACCTGATCAGTCTGCTCCTCCAGCACTCTGCAACTGAAAGGTTTCAGCTGAATCACAGGATACATTGCTAGTAAAAGATGCTTTAATCTCAAAAGAAGACAAAGAAAAAAAAAAATGACCCTAAATCAGGTCAGTGGATTTTAGCTGTAAGGATCGTAAGGTGACGCACATGATGGCAATGAGCAAATCTTACGCATATGTTTACCTCCGCATTTAAAATGAAAGAGCAATTCTTTTTTTAAAAAGCTGTCGCCATCTAATGATCATTTAGTACAGGGATTTTTCTTTAGCTTGAAATCCAAAAAATGAACGGACGTATAAGTAGCAGTAAGTTTAACTTAACCCATCCATTGAATCCACCAAAGAAAGCAAAACCGGAGAATGATTAGAGAACGGCTGGCTGACTCGATCCTTTCTGTTTGCTGCCAGGTATATTGGAGAGAATAAAGAAAGAACGTGAATTTATATAACACAATTCATAACTGCAGGACGTCCCAAAGTGCTTTACATCCCACTTTTAGTGATGTCTGTCCGCTGTTTAATGTAGGAGGCAAGGCAACCAATTTGCCCACAGCAAGATCCCACAAACAGCAATATGATAAGATCATCTGTTTTCTCAGTGACCTTGGGTTAAGGGATAAATATTGGTCAGGAGACCAGGGAGGGCTCTAAAATTAGTCCCACTATTACCAACCAATATAGTTTAAAAGTATTTATAGCACAGGAACAGGTGATTTAGCCCAATGGGTCCTGGCTGATGTTTATGCTTCATACAAGCCTCCTCCCATACCCTTCAACTAAAGCTAAATGTTTCACAATAATTATCTGTAGATAAACCCAATGACACTTCCAATTTTATGGTTCCTTTAACACAGAGAAACATCCCAAAGCATTTCACAGAGGCAAAAGCAGAAAACACTAGGCAAAGTATCACATGTTGGGAGGGCGGGCCTAAAGCCTGGCCAAATGATTGGGTTTTTAAAAGGGCTTTAAAGGAGGTGAGGGAGGAGGACCGATTTTTGAAGGCATAGCCAGAGATGGTGGGACAAAGTGGGTAGGGATCCTCAAGAAACCAGAAGCAGATGAATAGAAAGTTTAGGAGTGAGGGAAAGTGGGGTGTGGGGTTTGAGGAAATTGCAGAGATAGGTGGCGACGAGGCCATGAAGGGATTTGAACATAGGAAAGCACATCTCAAATTTGTGGCATTGTGAGGCGCAGAAATAAATGAAAGACATGCTAGTGGGAGAATGAGACTTCCAACAGGCCAGGATATGGACAGCAAGGCAATGGAGTAGCTGAAAATGGGAGGGGCAGTGATGGATGATTCCACAACCTGCATTCCAACCAACATATCAACAATGTTTCTAGGTGAGTTTTGCACTTGTTTGGCAGAATCTTGTGCCCTCCTCTGTGGTGAGTTTGGTGGCGGGAGGCATTTAATCAGGTGGGTGTGTGGTGCATGGCGACCTCGCCACCTTCTCATCTCCATCCCCATTGGGTCCTTGATGGGGAGGCCCATGGATGGCCTTCTTGCACAGCCACCAAGTGAGGCTTCAACCCTCTGCCACTGGTAGGTGGGGGGCGGGGCTCGCCAGGTGGAGTATGACAAGCTCATGCGTGTTTGCTTTTGGTCTTCCGAGAGGGCAGGGCGGGGGTCTCTTGTCCAAAGGCTAATCGAGGGACCTGACATCGGGACGGGGCATCCACTGAGAGCCATCCCTCTGCCCTTGCTGTTGACCGACCTCCCCACTCCCTTGCCACCTCCTCCCTGCCCTTGCTTCTTTTTTCCTGGCCCCCTCAGCGATCCACGAGGCAGGAACTTCCCCCCGTCGGGGGCAAAGTTGAAGGGCATACGCGCACAGGTTCGCGCTTCCGATCGAAGCCCCCAATTGGGGGCGCGGCACCATTTTATGTGGGTGGGCCAATTAATGCCCACCCAGAGTGACGTCCGCACGGAAGTGCTATGTGCTCCCTGTGCGGGCAGGGGTGGGGGGGAATCCCAAAATGGAGAGTGTGCTCTTTCGCTCATGCACACAAAAGAGCGCACTCATCTCCCTGAAGCTAAGTGCAGCCTCAAGGAGATCAGCTCTAAATGTAAAAAAGCTTAAAATAGAAAAATAAAATTTCCCTAACATGTCCCTTCATGTGACACTGTCACATGAGTTGGGACATGTCCATAATTTTTATAAAAACTTTATTAAAATTTTTAAAACCTACATGAAATCTCATCCCGCCCGTGGATGAGGTTTCATGCTTTTTCTAATTCCCGCCGGAGCTCCTGGCCTGCCCGCCAACCTTAAGGTTGGACGGGCAGGTCCATTAATTAGTTTAGTTACTCTGTCAATGGTCTCAGTTGGCCATTGACAGGTCGGCGGGTGCACAGCTGATTTTGCTGCGCCCCCAATTACTGGAAAATTGAAATGGGCGTGGTGACGTCGGGTGTTCCGCCCAACATCACCCGCATCATTTTATGTGTCGGCGAGCAAGCCCCACCCCCTGCTTGCCGACGGGAAAATCCAGCCCACGGTCTTGGGTGGCTGTCGTACTGGCAGCAGCCACCACCTCCCCGATGGCGCTGTTGAGTACAGAAGAGCTGCTGACCTCCTGATTGGCTTGCACCTCTCAGTGGGCGGGACTTCTACCCCCAGGGTCCTTGATCCTGGGGGAAGGCCTCCACTGGCCTGTCAAGTGCCTGTGAGGCACAAGATGCGGTGGGCCTTTCTGTAAAGAGGCAACACTTGGGGGGGGGGGGTTCTTATCGATTCTCCAGCCAGGGGCCAAGAGCCCCAGAGCCTCCACAATATTCCACCTGTTATTATGCATGCATTGTATTGCATAGTATTTACTGCACAAAAAAGAGGCCATTCAGCCCAACAGACCCATGCCGGTGTTTATGTTCCACATGAGCCTCCTCTCACCTTTTTCCATTTACCCCATCAGGGTACTCTTTTATTTCATGTCTTTATCTCACTTTCCCTTTAATACTCAATGCTAGTCACCTCAACTACTCCTTATGATTGTCATTTTTTTCATGGTAGGGACAGTCCAGAATCATACTTTCCCTGCAATCAGCAGATACAATATGTCATAATTGCCAGTCCCTAAAATCAATTTGGGACAGTCCCAGCTTTTTTTTTTACATATAGAGTCCCAATTTACAACCGAATAGCCCCGATATGGTGATTCGATGGATTATTTCCTTCCACTTCCTGTTATTGGATGCTCTTGAGCTGGTGCAGTATGAGAGACATTCCACATGAGTTAGGCCCCTTCGGCACTTCAACTCCAACCCGAGTACCTCACAAACACAAATGCACAAAGAGCTGGTCACTTGGATGTTAAAGGTGGCTGACCACAGAAGCAAACTTGAGAGGAAAAGACCTCACGGGCTATACCCTGGTCCTGAATTCTGGTCAACAGACATTTGCCAATGTGATATCCAAATATAAGATAACCGTACCATACACAACTGGTTGTGAATGGAATTTTAGCCATCCATCCGTCCCTTTGATAGGGCATTCTCAGCCTTACCACCCCATTCCTGCAGGCCATCATTTTAACTGCCTTTTGAAGGCTGAGGCACCTAATTTTGGTCCTAATGGGACACTGATTACATTTTAACTTTGGCCTGAGCAACAAAATCATCACAATATTCCTGTCTGGTGAAGGCAGCCTAAGAGGATGAACTGCCTTCTAAGGGGAGTGGAACTCTTTCTTTTGTGGGGGGGGCAGGGTGGAGCAGAAGTGCTCCTCTGGGCTCCACAAGGAAAGCCAAGGCCTCCCCTGCCTCGGACCTCCCCCACCCTCTCTCCCCTCCAGTGACACCCTTCCCAATTCCTTCCCGTTGCTTTGGCTGTTCCTTTGCGACTGCTACACCTTGTGCCTACAGACCAGCTGCTGTCTTCCATTTGTTTTAGACAGGCCTCTGACTATGTAACACACAGGATTAAAATGCCCTAGACCTGGAATTTGGGCCTTAGGTTACGATTTTGATTTGCCTCACCCGAACCTTGCGAGGAGTTAAATCCAATATTTAGCTTTAGTTCGGTTAGGGGAAGTGCCAACAATGCCGACTCCTTTACATGTGCCCCACAAGGTTCGAGTCTTAGTCATAGAGCAAAGTAATACTGAAATTCTGGGCATCCAATTCAGTCTTTTGAATTTGCCTTTCAAAAGTAAATTTCTTGTCTTCCTGTATCCCTCTCCCATATCTACCCTACAACTGCAGAGGCTGTAAATGGATCATCAATTACGTTTACACTTTAAAGAAAATGGATACCTTAAAAAATGCTTCATATTAATCCAGCAGTGGCTCTAAGCACTAAAATTGTTGGGAAAGGAGGAAATAATTCTTAATTGATCTTCAGATTTCACTTTTCTTTTCCTGATTATTGGTTCAGAAAGCCAGGTGATTTCAGCTATGAGATTTTGGGGAACCCCCCCAAAAATATGAATAGTTGTTATCAGAAAATAGAGCAGTAAAACAATATTGGAAGCAACTGATAAGGCACTTGAAATAAATTTCCCAACTGCCTTCAGAAAGCCTAATGTTAAGTACTGAGGTACATAGTGAGCTGTGTCCTTAATGGCTCACACCTCCACCCCTCCCAATCCAGAGGACGTTTATTCAGCTACCTGTACAAGATGCAGGTGAATGGAAGGTATCTCTTCAGCAATTCTTCCCATCATATGGGGAGAAGATGAGGCACATCCATGGAACAGTGAAATCAGCCAGTTGCGGCTCTTCAGAACTGCAGTTTGCTGATATTCATGGGGTATGCTTTAACCCTCATTTTGAAATTTATCCTCAAGGGTAAGTACAGACTTAACCTACAAATCAAAAAAGCTTAATTTATCAATGATACATATTAATGGAAGGAGTGTGAGAGAGTAAGAAAGAAAGAGAGAGAGAGAGAGACATTCTGTGGCTTTCACTGATAGCAGTTGCCATTCTGATCCTATACAATCAAATACTAACACAGGGCTGTTTACACCGAAGTGATAGGCTGGCAAATTTGCAAACAGCACTTAAAATAAAGGAGCAAATTATATTTCATCACATTTTCTGTTAAATTAAGTGCAAGTTTATGCCTTGTCGCGATGGCAGAAGAGCTGATGTTTGAGACCAGGGACAAGCTGTTCCAGTGTTGGAGGAAGAGGATTCATCTGTCCACCACCTCAGGCAGTAATAGCAGTGCATAAATATCCTCTGTTCGCAAACAAGTACGTCTCCAGTATCAATGGTGTGCATCTTGCATGTGTAGTTACACATGCAAAGTGCTGACCAAACATCCAGGTCTGTAGAGTGGGTGCAATGGGTGGAGAGTGGTGATAACACAGTGTCAATCTGTGAGCTGCTTTGACATTTGGAGACTGCCAGTCCTTGCTAACTTGTGTCAACTGCTTTGAGTTTCAGTCTTTTCAAAGTGTGGAATCAAGAATTTTACGCACTGCTTGCAGTGAGAAGTACAGCTCTGTGTGGCCTGGCAGACAAGCGCACAAGCAACTTAGTTGATGCAGGTTAGCAGCCCCAAATTAATATTCCCATGAATTGAAGTTATTCCTGTAGCACTTATGTCTCAGCTCTGTTGGAATTGTGACTGGAGTCCAGGGGAGGGAGGTGACCTTGAACTGCATGGGGACTACACATGCTTTGACTTAAGAACTGGAAGATATAGAGCTTCATCCTGGACTCGGTGGAATGAGCAATGCGTGTAGCATTGTTGACCCATTCTATACAGAGTTAGCTGAACAACCTGCTTCCTGAAACAGGTAAAGGGGAAAGTTCATCCTCCACAGTGGGGGTGGGGTGGAGGGGTTGTTTGTGAGGGTTGTGGGGGGTTGCGGGGTGCAGGGAGTGATGTGCGTTATTTGTCCAAGTTAAATCAAGGCCTGGTTTACAGCAACATTGAATCAACATTCTCTAACCAGCCCACGAGGAGGACATTTGCCTTGTGTCTTGCAGGGAGCAAAAGGCCAAGTTTATAGGCATCTGTGCCCATATGATGCAAATGGAACTCAGCACCATATCCACATCCATCTCTTACCAGAGAGGTTGAACTTAAGTATCACAAGGCAATAATGAGCCTGTAAGGAACAATGAACCTGCTGCATCAAATATCATTCAGGGCGTTGTACTGCAGTGGAGACATCCTGACTTTGGAGAGGGCACTGAGGAAGGCCATTAAAAGGATAGTGGGGACATAGGAACATAGGAATATGCAATTTAGCCCCTTGAGTCTATTAGCCACCTAAATCAGGAGGGAAGACGAAAGAGGCTGGGAATATGTTTACATCAATATTTTAAGGATTGAAGTTAAACTGAATCCTCACCAATGTTTTGGAAGCACTTTAGGTTTTATATGGAAGCCCTGGCTAGATGGGCTAAATGAGCTCCCTCACCAGGACTTGTAATTGGGAATAAAATCAGAAAATGTTGGCGATACTTATCAAGTCAGGAAGCATCCTTGAAGCGAGAAACCGATATTTTGTGTCAATGACCTTTCATCAGAACTGGGAAAAGTTAGAAATGGAATAGATTTTAAGCAAGTGAAAGCAGGGAGGATGGAAAAAGAACAGAAGAGAAGGCCTGTAATAGGATGGAAGGCAGGAGAGATTAAATGACAAAAATGTTGGTGGTGAACAGGCCAAAGGGAGCGGTAATGTGACAAAGAAACAAAAGATGTGTCCAGAGGAGGTGTGAATGGCAGAATGATGAACAACTGCCATCTGAAAGTAGAAACAAGGGAAAAATGAGACGAAAACCAAGACCTGCAAAGAAAATGGGGGCAGGGATTAAGGTTTTGAAATTGTTGAACGCACTGATTGAGTACGGACGGTTGTAATGGAAATATCCCGCAAATTGGTCACCCAATCTGGGTTTGGTCTCTCCAACATGGATCATTGCAAGCAGTGCACTAAATTGAAATAAATAAATAAATACATCGCTGTTTCACCTTGAAGAAGTGTTTGGGATTGTGGATGGCGAGGAGAGAGGAGGTAAAAGCCAGGTGTTGCATCTCCTGTACATGCATGGAAAGATGCCATGGGAAAGGGAGATATGTTGGGGCTAATTGAGGCATGGACTAGGGTGTCATTGAAGGAATGGTCCCCTTAGAATGCTGAAAAAGCGCGGAAGGGATAATTGTCTTTGGTGATTGTATCATGTTGGTGATGGTGGAAATAGAGAATGATCTTTCACTTGCTTAAAGCCTTTAATCTTTCTAACATTTTTCAGTTCTCATGAAAGGCCACAGCTTGAAATGTCACCTATGTTTCTTGCTCCACAAATGGTGCCAGAACTATTGAGTATTTCCAGTATTTTTTGTTTTTATTTCAGATTTCCAGCATCCACAGTATTTTGGAATGCTATTTGGGAAATTGTTGAACATGACTATAGGCAAGTACCTAAATAGAATGATGTGTATTGCACTAAGACAAACGATTACTCAACTGCAGACAGTCATTATTGAACAATGTTATTTACAACTCCCCAACAGAGAGGACAGCAGAAAGGGCTCTACACTACACTCCCTCCCCACTTAAGAAAAAAGACATTATGTATGAAAATGTAAAATGGTACATGTAAGTTCGCAGAATACGGTATGACTAATCCAGCATCAACAATACCTGAAAATTTAACAGATTGGATTGCTTATTTGTTCTTACTGTAATTACAAGCAAAAGGCATATAACTGATACTGCCAAAGTGATTTACTTATAAATAAAATATGTTGTTTCCTTTACTAGTCATCATTTGACAAGAAGAAATGAAAAGAACAACTTACTCCTCCCTCCTTCCCATATACTTTCAATTAACCTATCTGGTATCTTTCTTTTCTGTCTGGGTATCTCCTGCCATTTAAATTAGCTTGATTCTGCTCTCTGAACATCTCTGCACATCTCTGTATCAAACCTGTACTTTGACTGTGGGACTGTGACATTGATTGATTTGTCTTAATCAAAGACCCTGGCTCAATTTGTTCTTTGGGTGCATTCTGTAATATTGGCAAACTTACTGTTTTTTTTGTGACTTTCACTTTATTTCTGACTTTAACTTTGGACTATAGGAGGAATTTGGACAATAGGAGAGTTATCATGCTCTCCCTTTGTCAGATTTCCTCTTTTAAGCAAATCTCTCCAATCACATACTTCTCCTTATCACCTCAGTAGATTTTCACCATGACCTTCTGACCAGCACTGGACTCTCCAAGTTTTATGCTTGGTGTAAATTGACTCTTCACTTTGTCTTGATTTTCTTAACTTTGTTGTTGTCATCAGGCTTAAGCATACTAAACCTCGTCCTAGAAGTGTGTTTAAATATTAAACGGTAAGGTGAGCAACCTGTAGTAGACTGTGAGGTTATTCTGTAAGAGAACACGAAATTGCCTAGCCTGTGTCGAAGAGAAACATGGAATTAACCGCCAAGCTTGTCACCTAGCAATCCTTCTGCAAAGACATCTTCACAATCTATACACTTCTTTCTGCAGCACCATTTGATGTTGGGTAATATGGCATTAGAGTGTGTTTGATTCCATTCTTACTCAAAACATTTCAAATTCTTCTGATGTAAATGCTGGACCATTATTTGACACCAACACCTCTGGCAACCCATTAATTGGGACCCAACTTCTCAAAACCTCAATAGTTTTGAAACTTGTGGCATTTGGCATAGACTCAACAGTTATACACTTGCAGTAGCTATTGACCAAAACAAGATACTCTTTCCCTTCCAGTTCAAAGAAATCAACATGTACTCATTCCCCGCGGCTTTCTTATGTTTGACCATGGAATGAAAGGAATTTTGGTTGGTTCATTTTTCATTCTGAGATATACTTCACAACTTTTCACCAACTCTTCAATATCGCCATCTACCTTTGGATATCAAAATAGCTTCTTGTTATTGCTTTTAGATGAACTAACCCTGTGTGTTCTTGATGAATTTCCTCCAACAATCTCACTCCAAATGTTGGATGAAATAATGACTCTAAAATCCCATGGAAGACAGCCTTGATCTACACTCAGTTAATTTCTATGTGTGAAATACTCCTGTGATTTCTCATAATTTCTCCTGCAATTTCTCATCATCACACTCTTTAGAACAGCCATCCATAACATAAGCACTTTACTAAGCACAACATCCTTGCAAGTTCCTTCACCAATTTCTCTGGCAGACACTGGCATGTCATTTGTGTGTGTAAAGTAATACACAGGTAAGTCAGTGGCCAGAACTGAATCAGTGTTCCTGGGAAATCTCAAAAGAATGTTATTATTTGCATGATCTTCTGACTTACAATAGTTAATATTGCAATGATGGGCCATAAAAATCAACCCTCATCTCTGAAGCCATGCTGCCCTTAATGATGGTACTCCCTTCTTTGTACAAAATGTGATCATAAGGACTTTATGGTCAATTTAAAAAGTAAACTTCCTGCTGTGCAAGTATCTGTAGACCTTAGTTAAACCATATATACTCACTGATGCCTCTTTCTCAACTTGTGAGTAATTTTGCTCAGACTTCATTGAAGTACGCAAAGTATGTGCTTCACACCATCTTCCAGTATGTGAGATAATATCACACCTAACCCCTGTGGCATTATAAAACCAATCTTTTCTTGGTTTCATTGCGGATCAAAACAGCATCACTGGTCAGTACTTTATTCACTTCTTCAAATGCTTTCTGACACTCCACATACCACTTCCGATGAGCAGTTGATACGGTGGAGTGTGTGTATTAGCTAAGTCAGAGAGTAACTTAGAATAATACGCGACAATCTGTATGAAAGTTTTGAGCTCTTCTTAGTTCTCTGCTCTCTTTGCTTTCAAAACCCCCTCAATCTTCTCTTGTGTTGGGTGGATAACATCACCATCTATTTTGGACTCAGGGATGTTACACTTGATACCATGAAGCAACACTTGTGCTTTTTAGCTTTGATGCCATACTCTTGAAGTCTCTCTAGGGCTTCATTCAACCTTATAATGTGCTCTTTCTCTATCTTATTGCTACTTAGAATGCCATTTAAGAAGCAGCGCAGTCCTTTCATCCCACTTAGTACCTGATCCATGATGCTCTGGAACATTGCAGGAGCATTAGATACCCCAAATGGTAACCTTCTGTACTGGTACAACCCTTTGTGTTTATGAATGGCAGCAGCTCCCTTCTTTTGTCAGTTAATTCTAATTACACATTTGCATTTGACAAATGTATCTTACTGAACACCTTTCCAGTGGCTAAATTAGAAAACAAGTCTTCACTGGTAGGCAGTGGATAAATATTATTCTCAATCACCTTATTAATCATTTGTTTATAATCTCCACAATTCCAAACTGACCTGTTTGCTTTTTGAATTACCACAATGGGTGTGGCCCATTCACTGCTCTTCTTAACTGCCCCTGTTTTTTAAAAAATCTGTTCAGCTCTTTACTTACTGCTTCTAACTGTGCATAATGCACTGGCCTAGCCTGGCAAAAATGTTGGCCGCACACTGTCCTTTATCTTGACTTGGGCCTTGCGATGCCTAATTTTATAATTTGGTCCATCTTGCTCAAGACCACTTTCTGCTCTCTTCACACTTTCTCAATGTCAGGCGTACTCTTACTGATCCTGACTGTAAATAACACAGCCCAGTTTAACTGTATCCTCTTAAACTAATTCCTTGCCATCAGGGAGACTTTGTTCCCTCCTGCTGTTAGCAATGGCAAATAATACGGTGCAGCATCATATTCTACACTGACACTAACTTCTCCCAACACTGGAATGCTGCCACTAGGATAACTAGTCAGTTTCACATTGATTTCACATAAAGGAATGTGACTTAGGGATTTATTTTGTACATACCTTCCGAGATAGCAGATACTGCTGCAGCTGTATCAATGATTAAAGTAAATTGCGAATCTCTGGCTTTCATTTTTACTATGGGCACTGGAATTATGTCTTATGCCCTGTTACTCTCATCTTCCATGTGCTGTTTTTCTTGCTCTCTGACTGAGTACAATTCTTGATCTTTCTGCTCGATAACATTAACTTCAGCTTCCATATCTATCATATGTGCATTTGAGGAATTCCAAACTCCTAAACTAACTTTACATCTACCAGGACCTCAACCTGGTGCATGGCTGCAACCAGGAGCAGAATTTTACAGCCCCGTTTCGGCAGGGACAGGGCTGTAAAATGCAGCGAGACATTCTAAATCTCATTGGCTTTGGCGGGAACGTAAAATCCCGCTGCCGTAAAATTTCACCCCAGGGGTTTTACGGCGACCTGAAGCATTACTGTTTCTTCTATTCCTGCATGCCAACTGGATATGACTGAGTTAACACAAGCATAGCACTTTGACTGGAATTGGGGGCATTTAAATGGTTGGTGGTTACCATGGCATTGGTAAAATCTAAACTTCTGGCTCTGGGACTAACTCGGGAAAAGAACTCCTTTTGCAATTTACAACTATCTCTTTCTGCCATTTCCATGGCTGTTAACTCATCACAGGCCCTCCTTCCACATCAGCTTATTGCCTATGCTCAAAAGCTTGCCCTGGATCATATTGTTCTTTAGGCCTCCTGCAAACAGGTTTCTAAGGTTGACTTCTAAGCTTACTCTACAACAACAGTGATGAGAGAGTTTCTTTAATTCGAGAATGTTATCTGCCACAGTCTAACTTGGCAATTACTTCCTTCTATGGAATGCATCTTTCAGTGCAATCTCATTCTTCATTGTGCTGTAATATGAGTCCAGAATCTTATTAATTTCAGGATAGTCCATAGTGCCAAGGTCTCAGGGGCAACACTGGTTAGACACCACCTCAAAAGCATTTGGCCCCATCATAGTGAAGAAAACATTTACTTTATTCCCATCTCCTACTTTATTCACTTTCAGCCAAATGTGTAGCCTTTGTATGTAATTACACCAGGCCTCTTTGTTAGGGCTGAATTCCCTTATTGTCCCCAAATATGACTTCAGTCCTATTTTTTCAGTTATGTACCATGCTAACTCCTATATACCTGAATATGATGTGCACACACACAGCAATCTTTCAAATTGCTCAAACCTTCTCAAATTACCCTTTAGAAGCTCCAAATGTGCGTCACAATGCTCTTCAGTACTTAATTTCTTAAATGAAATGTAAAAAGGAGTTCTATTTTATCCTTGTCCCCATATTTCTGTTGTATATTGCACTAAGTAAGACCAACACTTGCTTGATTGCAAGCAGCCATTATTGAACAAAGTTGTTTATTCCTCCCCAACAAAGGAAGCAGAAGACAGGGCTCCGCATGATACTGGACGAGCAAACTAGAGATGAATTTTAAGTGAGGGGGGAAGGGTCTCCACCCTGCAGCATAGAAGTCAGGGGAAAAGCCACCTCCACTTAGCTGGCTTGTCCCTCAGCCATTTAACTGCAGTTGGGCCTTTAATTGGCTTGTGGTGGGCCTTCTGCCTCCATTGGATAAGAAGTACTGCTTCCTGGGACCAGTGGCCACTCCTGGGACTGCAGTTAGTCCAAGAAAGGACATGTAAATCTGGGTCTCAACAGGACCAGGCTAGCAGGCCCTGATGATGGAGGTTGGGGCCAATGGGATGGACAGGTTGGGGAAGATGTGAAACACTGCACTACAAATACATCCTTCCTGAGCAAAGCAGGCCATTGAAGCGCTTCTGGCACTGCACCCATGTGCGCCGCACCATATCATGGCTGCTCACCATTGCTGCCACCTCCTCCCATGCCACTTGGCAAGGTGCGGTGGCCTCCTCCTCCTACCATTTCTGGAGACAAGGGTGTTCCTCCTGGCAGCCGCCTCCTCCAGGAGGACAGTGAGGCACTTGTCGGAAAAACGGGGGGGGGAGGCTGAGTGCCCACCTGACCTGTCCTCCCGCCTGCCGTGTCCATCCGCGCTCCCCTCCATAACTTCGGCTTGGGAACGTCGAGGAGATGTCCTTCCACGGCAGCCTTCCAGGGGCTGCCTTGGCCTCTTTTAAACCGGCCGCCGGGTCGCATTGGATCCGATGGCCAACAGGCTCCTGCAGTTCTGAAGAAGAGTGATACGGACTCGAAACGTCAACTCTGTCTTTCTTTAACACAGATGCTGTCAGACCTGCTGAGTTTGTCCAGCAATTTTGATTTTGGCTCTCGCCCCCGCTTGGCCCTTCCCGACCAGTGAGGAGCCTCGTTTCACGCTGGGTGGGCCTTAATTGACCCGCCACCAAGAAATCGCGGTCCGGGACCGCTCGCGAGCAGCAGGAGCCTGTTTCCCAGCTGCTTCCAGGCCCGCGCACTGTGCCAACCCGACGACCTCAAAACCCTGCCCTATGAGTTCACATCTTACCATGCTAGCAAATGGATTTGAATAATCTGATGAATCGTGGGCTAGAAACAGAATCATGAAAGCTTCTGGATTATAGTCAAAAAGCCAACTGGTTAACAAATGCCCCATGTGAAAAGGAATTTGCCACCCTTATCTGGTCCAGCCTAAGTATAATGAGTCCCATTCTGCATGGCTGACTCTTAATGTTCTCAAGCAACTTCAGAACAGGCAATGGATAATAGATTACTAATGCTGTTCATATTTCAAGGGATGATTTTTTAAAAAGTCAGTAACCAGGGGTAATGTACTTTAGTTCATAAGAATAGAAGTGACCAGATCCTTTCAATGTAAGGACTTCACAGGGAGGTTGATGATTGTCTGCCCAGGGATTTGGAGGAAACATTTCATGCGAAAAAACTCAAGAGAGAGAGAGCTGAATAATTTCCTTATGAAAGACGTAATTGAGGGGTATAAGGGATATTGTACAGCCAGGCTTTTTCTGATCTTTGGTGCCAGGCAAATTGACCAGAGTCTTGAGCATTCCTAGGTCTTATTGCTCAATATAAAATCTTGATTTGGTCAACATTCACATTAGTTGTACTCTGCCCTTCAATGTTAACATTATTCGCATCTGTCATCTCTCTTAAAATTTTTGCTGACTGTCTTTCTTTTTTTAAAAATGCTCCTGCTGTGAGGCCGTGGTAAATGACTTGTGGTTAAATCAAGATTAGATTAGAGTTTCTTCCTTTCTTCTTCAAGCACAGTATGCTTGCTGATTGGTCAAGGTGCATGCACAGCTCTTACAGATAGCCCTGAAGCTGCACTTTTATGCTCTTTGCGGGCAACTTAGCAGCTGAATGCTGACCTCCGCACACTGACCACACTCAGCGTAATCATTTAGCTGGAGGGAAAGGAAACGAACAGAAATGAATTAAAGCAAAGGACCGCAAGGGCTCTTTAAAAGAGCCAGGTCATGAGTCACACCTTTCGATTTTTATGGCAACTCATGCTCGAGTTTTTGAAGATTATTCTTATTGCAACTCCATGCCCCCAGGAAGTTTGAGACTTGCAAAACTGATCATAGATCTGAAAATCTCACTATTTCCCCATAATGCCCTTCACCCCCCCCACCCTCCGCCCCCCCCCCACCCCCCCCACCCCACCTTACCGTGTCCCAAAGAAAAGATTCTGAATAATACAAGATATTAGGCCACTTCCCTTTCACCATCAAAGCCACCCCATCAAGGAATAGGTATTAATTTGCACAGGCCTCTTTCTGTGTTAACATTTCTATCAATGGTTTCAGTCAGTGTCTAAGGCCTTCCACTTAGACATAACCAGAAGCATCATTGTTGAACCACAGGCTGGATCCAGTGCCTTTTCCACATGCGCAGTGAAGTGGCCCAGATACTTTTCCCATTATATTGCTCTCTGCCCTACATCAACAATCATAGTCACCAATCTGTTCATCTGCTATCTTCCTCTGCCCTCCAAAGTAAACTTTTGAGAGTCGGTTTGAGAAGCACTTCTTACCCCAGTACTGCCCTTTGTCAGAGGGTATGCTGTAGATGATGTAAAGTCTCTGCACATGGTGTGATCCTCACAGGAAGCTCTGAATAGTGATTTAATTGATCTGAGCCTGAGAATCAACCAGGCTGCTGTTGGAGGACCTATCTAATGATCTATATAATATTATCAAGGGTCAGAAATCAGTAACTAGTGCCACTGTCATCAGCCGTGGACTGGATGGGGATTTCCGTTACTTTGCTAAAGCCACAAGTGCTGAACTGCTCTTTGAAGAGCAGAAAACACAAGAGTATCCATCTGGTGCAGGATAGAATGCTACTTTTCATCTTATTTTTGATTGTTTTATTCCTCCATTCCACTCCATTTTCAGGGCCTTTATCTTTAAAATTATTCTTTCAGCCATTTTTGAAATTTATCGTTATCTTATTATTGTAAGCCCTTATCATATTACTAGTTGTATTTATTTAGAAATTCATTCAGAGTGCCCTACATTTAATTTTTTTTTTACTAACACTCATGTTATATTTAACTTTCACTGACCCATTTCCTGTGGACATTGCAAGTATTGCTTCTCCTTGCCCCACATCTCTCACCCTGCCTGCAGCCAAACTGATTATGGTTCTCCCCAGGGTTTATTCTGAGGCCTGACTCTAAATTGGTTCATGGACCAGGAGATATTCAATTACATGTCTGATGCGTGTGCTGAGCTTTGACTGATAACTGAAGTTGGCAGAAGCCTTGCGCTCAGTGATTGTAGCAGCCTGACGTACCGCTCTTGCTTTACTCTCGTGACACAACTATCACAGAAAACTTTTAGTGGGAGAACATTTTTTCCACCTGGCACTGCTTCTACACAGACATACATTAATTCCCCAGTGCCTCGGGCTGCTACTTGCGGCGCTCCTCAATGATATCAATGAGAAACACTAGGAGTCGCACTACACAAACAAATTTCTTCCCCATGAATTCCCCCATCCGATTTGACAAAGCGACTCTAAGGCAATCATAATGGCTGTGACTTTGTAGGAAGCTAACAGTGCATTGGAAATTGCAGGACCAATAATGAGTTGGAAGAGATTTCTGGAAAGATTGGGGGCATCAAGAATAAGGGACAATTAAATATGTCAAGACTGAGATTGGTAGGATTTGTCAGCCAACAGCTTTAAGTAAGATAAGGCTAATAAGGCAGCTAAGTAGAGCTGAGGTACAGATCATGATCTAATTGAAAGGCCAAGCTAGCTTGAGGGGCTGAATGGTCTCCTCCTGTTCCGCATGTTTCTACTATTATTTAAGAGGCTGATTTATAGTTCCTTCTAGACCTATATTTTTAGCATTTTATAAATGTCGCTGGTCTCTATTATTTATGTATATATGCCAATGTTACAATATTAATTTCTTTAATGCTGAATATATGTCTTGTAAAAGTTCATTCATTTTCATGCTTGATGCAACTGTGACATTGTTTACTCTTGCTCAGTTATTGGACCTGGAGATGTTTACTGTGGACATAGCCAACAGCTCACGTATGGTCAAGTCTAAGGAGTCAAACAACAATCCATTTAATTGAACTCATATCCCAGTGTTCTGGGAAGGATTCCCAGGGATCCATATCCTAATGCCATAATAGAAGGTGATGTTGGGGATAGTCATTTCTAGTGCTACAATGGGAAAAGACGCAAGGAATAAGTATCCCAAAATTACAATACAGGATGATGCTGGTGATAAACATGCTGCTGTTACAATGAAACTGATGCTAGGATTCTGGTGATTTTGAGAATATCAATAAATCATTGCATTAGTTTAGTACAGAATTTACATTTTAACAGAGATTTATAAGAGGCTTTAAAGTTTTGTCAGGTTTTCCAGCAAAAGTGACCAGTGTAAAGTCTAGCACTACTAACAGGATAGGAAGAAAACAGTTGTTGTCCGGTAGTTGATTCTTTGCTCACCTCCAATTTCCAAACTCTGTTTCTCAACCTTTGTCTGTTATAAGTTTTCTTTCCATTCCCTATTTCAATTGGTGTCTTTATGGCCAATGCTGGTTCTCAACATAGATCTCCTACTCCATTTCTTCCATTCCATACACTATCTGTTCATATTCACCGTGTTGTAATTAAGGCTCACTGCACACCCTGTTGTTGTTTCCCAGGGCTTCATCAGTGTGAAGCACCCTTTCTCCTTAGCCCCCATCTTCCCCCCAACCAAACTCCATCACCTCCTCACCTCAGTCTCACTCAATTTCAAGACACTTTGGGTGAATTTTCTGAGACCCCACTGGAGTGCCTGACATGGACTGAGTGCTGGATGATCGAAAGTGCAATGCCGGTGACTTTCTGCCTGTTAGTAGCAGATGGCTGCACTGTATGATAACCTGCTAGTCCTGCGATCCCTTGAAAAATTCCGCCATTAGAACTAAAACATTCCCTTTTTTAACATTTTTTTCTTCTACCTTCTTGTCTCCTGCACTATTGTTTCTCAATAAAGAGCAATGCTTTTTTCTAAAAAGCAGCTGTTTAAGAAGTGTTAACTAGTACATTCCCACGGTGCTCTTAAAAACATTTGTCACTCACTGTGATCACATCAGTTCAATGAAACAAGCATGTTTCATACATAAAACCGAAACAATGAACCAATTTGTGTTTGATATCAGGCAAGATTAAAACCTGCAAGATACATGTTTTTCCAGTTTTCTTTCCTTCCCTCCCCTCCTTTCCTGAAGGCACTGACTCATGTTGTGGTCAGTTATCTGGAAGTCAATGGTCCCCCTGCACCTTGCCCAAGTGACCATTCACTATATGGTGAATCTCAGCAGGCCAGTTGTGTATGGCAGGCAGAGAGAGGTAGGGCAGTTCTATGACTTGATATCATTGACAAGTTCAATTTCTAGCAAGGGGTTTGTGATTGGGACCAGGAACGTTTTGCTTTCCTAGTTGGGGACATTGTCAATGTAAAGCCAGATAGATGGATAATGTCAAGAGTGACTTGTCACTGAAAGAGATGCAGTTGATTAGCCAGGCTAGTTGAGAACTGGAAACAATAGAGCTAATGGATTCATGCACCCCCATCTAACTTGCTTAAAGCCATTTCTTATGAGTGATTTAGGCGCACAGTGCATCCACTTGGGAAGATCAGTTTGTAGCCTCACTTAAGTGGAATTTCCATCAATTTTCTTATTGAAAGGCATGGAATGTACAAGAAACAGCCATCGGAAGATTGAGCACTTCTTACTTTGGGTGGACATTGTCAATGCAGAGTTCCTCCCAATATCTCGACACTTGCTCTGTGTTGGTTTGCTGGCACAGTTGCGTTAATATTCCTTGACGTTGCCTCAACACTAGGTCTTCCCTTTAAACATCCTGGTGTAGATTTTGATTGTTTGTGCTAATGTAAAATGGGTGATATGGAATTGGCAGCCTGTTTTACACCTGGGACCATAAGAACATAGGAACAGGAGTAGAGCATTCAGACCTTAGAAACAGTTTCGCCATTCAATTAGATGCTGGCTGATCTCTATCTGAACTCCATCTGCTTGTCTTGGTTTTGTAATCCTTTAATACCCTTGTCTAAAACAAATCTATCAATCTCAGTTCTGAAATTTACAATTGATCCCCAGCATTTGGGGGAGACAGTTCTAGATTTCTACTGTTCTTGTTGTGAAGCAGTGCTCCCTGACTTCACCCAGAATGAGCTGGCTCT
Organism: Cetorhinus maximus; assembly: GCF_964194155.1. Taxonomy (NCBI): domain Eukaryota; kingdom Metazoa; phylum Chordata; class Chondrichthyes; order Lamniformes; family Cetorhinidae; genus Cetorhinus; species Cetorhinus maximus. The sequence continues at coordinate 17,722,882 of NC_135896.1, forward strand.
AGTTTTAAGGTTATACTTCCTTTCTCTGGACATCTCACCAGCAGAAATAACTTATTTCTATCTACCCTATCAGCTCCCTTAATCAACTTAAACAGCAAACTTAGATGACTGCCTTGATCTTCCATACTCAAGGGACTACAAGCTTAGGTCTGCATTATTTTAGAAAATGATTCTGAAAACAAAAATTGGCCCATTGGAATACATGAGTCACTTTGTGTGTGTGTGTGTGTGTTGTTTTTGACAAGACAGGTGTTCATGACTTAAAGCAAGATTGATTTTCGCAAAACACAGCCAGCTGGATAGTGCAAAGAGATAAAATAGAGAAAACATGCGCCTTTTCCTGAATGGGGTTTGGACTAGTGCTGCTCTGGTACAAAACAGAAAACCTCATAAAACTCGCCTTTATCTGTTGCGATACTAAAGGTACGCCTGCGGTTTTTGTCCTGTGACCCTTTACTGTAATAATAACAAAAACATATGTAAGCTTTTTTTTTTAAAATGCTGGGTATTTTGTGTCTCGCGATTAATTTAAATCATATTCAGAGCAACAGTGCACCCTTCATGTTGGTCAACGTGAATTACCCAAAGAAAGTCAAAGCCCCAAATCTTTCATGTATTTTTATACATGATATTTTTCTTATGTAATTTCCTTGAAATGCAGTAGAACTCTAGCTTCGTGGTCATGATTCAAAACTCAAAGCTTACCCAAACTTTGCCATTTACTTGTCAAGTAGGCTAAGTTGGACAATGAGCTGGACCAACTATGGCCAGGTCAATTTGAGAGGGTTGCAACCAACATAACCTCCATTTTTTTTTTGTAGCACATGGGCAATTCAGTTAAGCGATCGTGCATTTAAATTTTTTCGTGTGGCTGGGTAGGCTCGGTAACTTAAAGGAGCCAACTTGCACTCGACCTGCATGGGAGCATTCAGGTTGCTGTGCAGCCATACAGTTTGATGACAGCATTGGTTGTATTTTGTTTAGTTTTCAGAATTGGCCAATTCAGTTCAGCAGCAAGATGATTGGTAATTTAGAAAATGGCAAATGGACATTAAAATGTCTAATTTTAAAGAAGAAGTTTGCTTTTGCTTCTGGTTAACACTGACATGAAGGCACTGATAGGCCCTTCAAAGACTCTGCATCGGGAGCAAAGAAAATGCCTAGACCCCATCTATTGCCCCATCCTACCCCAATCTATCTATAGGCACACCCTATCTATTGCTCCACCCTATATCCTGCCACAGAATTATTTTGAACCACAGAAAAATTATATCCATTAAGTGCATGTTGGCCATTTCCTATTGGACAGGCCAATGGTGACAAACAAGGAGAAGACATTTGAAGATAATTTCATTTTTCCCCTCTTATTTACTCTGAAAAGACCCAATCTTATTCAAATCTCTGCTTAAGTTTCAGCTTTCCATTCTAATGAAACATATTTTCTCTTCACAGATGTTGACTGACCTTCTGCGCATTTTGAACACTTTCTGTATTTGTTTCTTTACATATCTACAGGACTTGCCTACATTCTATCTACTACACATAAGTAATTAATATGTGGCCATTATATAGTGGTGCCTATGCCCATGTACTGGAGAGAACAATATTTCTGGGTTATTCATCTTACCCAATTACAAGTTGATGTATTGATTTTCCTTTTGTTTTGATAATTGATACTTAACATGAGGGCTAAATTGGCTCAGTATAAACTTGTCAAGAAAGCAAGTGTTGCCTGATATAGCATTAATCCAAGAACCCCCTCTACCTTTCACCAATGAAGGCCTCAGGTTGAAAAAGGTGCCAAGCCTCAATACCTTGCACACAAACCCAATCAACATTTCTCCTCATATCGGTGTGTTTGTTCAAATGTCAGCAGAGGGCATCACCAAATTAATGAACTACCCGGTGGTGTATCAGAGTAATTAAACATTCACAACTTCTGCAATGTGTGTGCTGATAGACAAAGCACTAAAAGTGTCGTGTATTCTCCAGCTGGGTTGGGTAGGTGACCTCCAGATCACTGCTGTGAGTTGGGTTCCTGCTGCACTACCCCAACAATACTTCAGCCTAAATATCGAACACTTCCATTCTTTACTTTCCAGCCTTGACTTCTCAGAACAATTACCCTAACAGGTACCTAGGCCGATTTTACACAGTAAAGGAGTTTATTGCAATCCCAAAATAAAATGAAAGTAACTTAAAATCAGTAATTTTTCAGTATCTTTATTGTGATTTTTGTTTAAAGAGCATGGTGATCTGTCTTATTTAGTTTTCTGGTGGGTTTTTGGTGATTTGGTCAGATATTTTAGCTAGTTTGGGAAAGTAATGATAATGATTGGTTGTGTTGGTGCATTTTGGTGATTTTGTTGAAATATTTGGCAGTTTACTAAGAAAGAAAGGCTTACACTTGTATACTGCCCTTTCACAGCCCCCGAACATCCCAAAGCACTGTACAGCAATCAAAGTACTTTTGAAATGGAATCGCTGTTGTGAATAGTGACAAGAGATCTGGTACATCCACCAAAGAGTACAGATAAAAGCTTATTTAACATCTCATCTAAAGGATTGCATCTCTGACAGCACTCCCTCAGTTACTGCCCTGGAGTGTCAGCCTAGGTTTTTACACTCAAGTTGTTGGAATAGGATTTGAACCCATAAACATCAGACTCAGAGGCAAATGTGCTATCTACTGAGCTATTGCAATGGAGTTATTAGAACTTCTAGTGAATTTCGTGGTGCATTTTAAAGAGTTTGCTGCTGTCCTTCAGTGAGATGGCTGGAACACTAGGATGAGGTTACTGGTGGATTTTGGTGAGTTTGCTGGACTGTCTTATTGAGGTTGGCTGGAATATTTTGACTAGTTTGTTGGTCCACTTTGATCATTTTTGTTGAAATGTTTCTGTCATATTCTCAAGTTTGCTGGCTTATTCCAAAATAGAACTTGATTCAACAAAGTTGAAATTAGGGAATCTTACTTAGACAATCATAGCCATGGAGAATCAAGCATCCACCGTCATTTACTTCATCACTTGATGAAGGTTAGAAGGAATGAGAAATGCGCTTGATGAAGGTTAGAAGGAATGAGAAATGCGCTTGATGAAGGTTAGAAGGAATGAGAAATGCGCTTGATGAAGGTTAGAAGGAATGAGAAATGACGAATCAGTGAGTAAATTTTCACCTAGCTTCTATCTTCAACATTCTTCTGCCTCTGATGAGGAACAGAATCCCTTTGATCGCCTTTGAACATTAAGCAGTCCTCAGACAAAGTCTTCTTTTGATAGGAAATATGGATAGGCGTGACTGTCTTAACCAGCTGCGCCCCCTAGCCCTCCCCACAGAGGTCCGACTGAAGGTTGTTGGAATCTAGACAGATGTGGCTAACTCGCGACCAACGAACATAGGTGGCGGTTTTACTGTTGTGAGTTGTGGCCTTTAAAAAAAACATCTTTTCATTGCAGCAATGAAACCGATATGTTTCTCTTAAGTAACTGCAAGAGATACGCAGAGCACGGCTGGTGTGCGATTCGTTTTGTACCTTTCCTCTGGGTTTTTTTTTGCAAAACTTTGTAAAGCAACATATGTAGGTCAGCCGAAAGTCAACCCATCTCTTTCAAAGAAACAAAAGAAAAAGATATATATGATCTGTTTCCTGTAAATGTTTGCGGACTTGCATACCTGAGCATTGTTTCAGAAAACCGGAGAAACGCCTTGTTATTCCTTTTTACCAGTTTTAACACTTTGCTATTGCCTGACATCTATCTTTAATTTAATGTTGTGGATGCCAATGGTTTGATTCTGCCCCCTAGTTAAGGCAGAGGTTAACAATACAAATTAAGTTAAAATTTTACGGGGGGGATTCAGCCCAATGGTGGTCAGAATGCAAGAAGCTCTATATAGGAACGCATTGCAAAATTCCTTATTTTATGCAATGAACATCTCATAACTGCATCACTGCGGTATTTAGTGAATGGAGTCTTCAAAATAATCTTAGATAATTTACACACCAGAAACATACCCATAACACTGTGAGACCTTACTTAAGACCTCTATTCACAATGGCCTCACATTTTTGTGTTTGAACTGAACAGCATAATACATTTATGTTATAATGGATGCCCATCCATGCCAAACAGGGAAATTGAAGGCAGATGATTGTTGTCTTTTATTGTGATTTGGAACAGCTCTGGGCAAAGGACCCAAGCAGTACATCATCAAGACTGAGAAGAATGGGGTAGAAAATGAGATAGATCAAGTATCAGTGCCCACCTCACCTATTACTTGGACCATCAATGGGTGCATTCCTGACTCTATAGCCTATTCACATGGCAGCTGATATGCTGTTGAGTTACTGAGCAGGAGTATCGCAAAATCCCATTAAAACTATTTAGCTGCTAGTTTTGGCAAAGAGGGCAATCAATCTTATTGGGGTCAGTGGCTGCCTTTGGACATGAATCAAATTTTATCTTTGTACAAATGCACATGTGAAAGCTTTTATTTCAGATGTTTTTAATTTTGACACCAGTATACCGGACTAAAACTTTACTGGGGGTTAAAACTGGTATCACGTAGCAATAGCTCTGAATGTGATAACAGTTTGTGCAGGTATTTGTGTTTTACGCCTTAGTAATGTGCATCTTATCAACACTGAAATCTGGGATCAAATTCATGTTCAACGTTTGAATGTACAGATAAATGTATTAGGAATAGATTCAGCACATAGTCATGTGGAGGACTGCTAAATCCACATTGGGGGGGTTACTCCTCTGAGCAACTCTGCCTTTTTTTTAAACGTAGATTTTACAGGTGTATACTGGACTGCAAAGCCATGTGTGTTCAGACATTCTCTGCTTTAATTTCCCATGGTGCCAATCATAGTCATGAGTCAATGAAAGAGGGAGAATGAATAGGGAAAGAAGCATGCATCCCTGCCCCCTGTCCATTTGGCAACCTGTCTGTGCATTACTTGTGAACTTTTGGTACATCACTGATTCAAGACTCAAAGCTGTCAGGCCATTTATGGTGCAAATATGATGCATTAAGGTATCAGCTGTGGCTCAATGGGTTGCACCCTTGCCTCTGAATCAGAAGGTTGTGGGTTTAAGGGCCCTTCCAGAGATGAGAGGCAGAATCGTCCATTCCCATTGTCGGTGGGTATCATGGCGTGTGCGAATGGACAATATGGCGAGAAGGCCAAAAATCGGTTTTACGCTGTCGTAAGATCAGTTTGTGATCAACCGCTCCACCCGTAAATGGCGGCCTTCATTACCCGCACATCAGGGGCCTAATTTCAATCCTTTAGCATCTCATTATGAGCCCTACTTACTGGAATCATCCTCCTAACTGGATCATCCGGGCACGCCGACGTGTTTCACAACGGTACATAGGTGACATGCACCTGGTGAGCTGCACTTTGCTTGGGACTTCAAGGTTTGTTTGGTGACCGTGCTCCTGGCAGCACTCGCGATCATCCGCGCCAGGCTTCACAGGCACCACCACATCACTTTTAGGGCCATTCACAAACAGGCCTCTACCTACCAGACCCACCGTAAGGTGGGGTGGCTTTTCAAAGGCTGCAGGGCTAGATCTTGCTTAGAGAAGGGGGAGAAGTGGCCTCAGTCAAGGGAAAAGGCTGCAGGGTGAGGGCTGTACTGGGGAAGGGGGTATCCCAGTGTGTGTGTGGGGGCACATGTTGATCTGTGCAAGTGGCCTCAAGATGGCGAGGGCTGAGGAGGCACTTTCCAGAGGAGATGAGGCCAGATGGAGATGTGAGGGTGTGTATGAGCGATTGAGTGGTGATGTCCCTTGAGTTGGCAGTGAGTGAGATGCCATTGAATGTGTGATGGGCTTGTGAGTGTGTGAGTTTAGGGTGATGAGATGGTTGCCTTCCCCTGGCAGCACAGGTGAAATCATTCATCTATTTTCTGCACTGGGTGGCCAACCTTGTCTGTGCAGTGCCAGCATTGACCACCACTGCTACTGCCTCCGAAGCCAGAGTAGTGAGATTGCTGGACCTCCTGCAGTCAGCGTGGGGGTGGAGGACATCACAGTAGGCCTCCAAAAGGCATTCCAGTGACGGGTCACTGAACTCTTCTTGAGTTTCACTGGAACAGTCCTGGGCTGAAAGCACTGAGGACTGTGTGTGAGGCTACAATTTATATATGGCAGCCGGAGTGAGGGAACAGTAAGGTAACAGCATGGCGGGCGATTCAGCGGCCGCCCACCAGCGAGATGGCATGTTTCCTGTGGCTGCATAATTAATGAGATGGGAAGTGGACGAAGGCGTGAAAACCCGCCATTGCGGCCAGCAGGTGAAACGTCATTTTTCACACCCACTACTGCACTTAGTGCAAACCTGGGACAATTCTGCCCAAAAGCACAAATCTTGCCTGGCGCTCCAGTGCAGTACGGAGAGAATGCTGCACTGTTGGAGGCGTTGACTTTCGGATGAGATGTTAAACCTCTCAGGCAGATGTGAAAGATCCCCTGGCACTATTTGAAGAACAGCTGGGAGCTCGCCTGTTGGCCTGACCAATGTTTATTCCCTCGACCAACGTCACTAAACAGATTATCTAGTTATTGTCATATTGCTGTTTGTAGGACCTTGCTACATGTGCAAATTGTCTGCTGCGTTTGCTACTTTATAACAGTGACTACACTTCAAAAGTATTTCATTGGTTGTGCAGCATTTTGAGACGTCCTCAGATTTTGAAAGGTGCTATATAGCTGCAATTACATCTTTCTTTCTCACGAGAACTGGCGCCATGGGTACACCTTCCCACTTGCTGCAAAGTAAAAAAATGTTGCGAGTCTTTTAAAAGTTCATTTCGCAATGGTTTTTTGGAGGATGTTTGGGCAGACTCCATTCCTGGACAGCCAAAAAACAATCAGCTGCATACCCATCCACCTCCGTGCTTCTGTAAAGGAAAACGTATTATACTTTCATCTAGGAACATAAACTGCTGAGGCACAGCCTTCACATAGCCTTGTTAGGCTTGAGATCATTTAACAGAATCTAAGAACTTTTAGCAGCAAGGCATTATCACTGGTGATCGCATCACTGTACAATTTAAAATACTGGCGAACAAGTTACCTCACCAGGCTGACAAGACCCCTTTCAAAGTGAGTTAAAGAGCAATTTACCTCACACTAAGAGCCTCAACATTAGAAAGGTGAATTCCACATTAGAACGTATATGGTCAAGATCACCTTCTGGTGGAAAATACTACTCATCCTTACATATATTTCAGAGGCATACATATCGTTTAAAATCGAACCTTCGCCGGCCAGGCACCTTTTGACTTTCTCTGCTTTTATCCCTGTTTTAAATTTGTTTCTCAGCCCACCTGGGGTGGTGTTGGTGGGGGAATGAATTCTTCCCGTTGCTAACTTGATAGAAAGAAATGCTAGTGTGAGCACAAATTGGAATTTCCCATTTTAAAATTTATATCGGTTGTTGTTAAGATAATTTTGTTTGACTCTCCACCAATCTACTCTTTGGATAGGAGGGCAGAGGCACCTGTTCTTGGGCAATGCCATTCTTACAATGCTTTCACCCCAGTAGAGCTCTGCTGACAGCAGGAGTGCTGCACCCACAACACTAATGGCATTCGATAATACAAGTGGTGAATCTCTCTATAATTCCATGGTGCCTGAGATCCAGCTTTAAGTAGGCCTCAAAAAAGGAGGCTGGAGACACAGAGGAACATGGGCCTCCTTTAGTTGGCTCTCAAATGGAGATGGACAATAAGTGGAAGATAGTGCTGCTCAAGGGTCCTGAATTGCTTCTCGATTGAAATTTCCCTGGGAGCCCTTGTCACAATAAAGAAGTATCTTCAGTTCCAAGAGGTGTGCAAAAGTGAGCCAGGGAGACAATTTTGACAAATGTAGAAATATCTTCATCTCCATTTGGCTCCAGGCAAGTAACATGCTAGGTTCCTCACTCAGTCAAAGTGTAGGGAGATGGTGGAGTGTCTCAGTACATAAACATCATGGCAATCACTGACTACCTTCTGCTCACATACACAAAGTTTAGAGGCAGTGATATAGCCAACCATATAATGAAAGGACCAGCGTAGTCAGCTGCAGCTGACATTATTCTGCTTCAGAAAGCTCACAGGCCCCAAGCTTGGTAGGTTTTGCTGGTGGGTCTGAGAGTTGATGGGAACTCCCAATTTAAGTTTTGAGTTAAAATGTTGTGTCCAAGAATATCATCATTGGAGCATGACTTTGATCTTTTAATTAGTGTCCTGTGTCGTTGGGTTAGGGACTTGACATGGAGCCAAAAAACAGGTCCAATAAAATGGTGCAGGAGGCAGAGAGGAAACAGTGCAGGAAGAACCTGATTAATCTGACATATGGCTCAATACTTGCACAATGGCACCTGTATGTATGGAAAGGGAATTATTCAACGCTGGGATGGAAATCTTACATATTTTAATAGGATTTCTTGCTGGACCAGTACAACATACCTAAAATAGACAAGGCCCAATTAATCTTGATTATGGTGTGCATGCTTTTTATGCCTGGTTGAGACATGTGCCAGTGTTGAAACGTGAATTGAGTGGAGTTGCTCTGTTTTTCTTACAGCTCTTTCACATATATATGAAGGTGTAGTTTTATTGCATTTGTGGCATGCTTGCATATGTCAGACAACAAATGTGTACAGCAACATTAACTTGTATTCAGATAGCATCCTTAACATAGTAGAACATCCTAAGGTGCTTCACAGAAGGGCTATCAAACAACATTTGCCACCATGCAAGCAGATATAAGGACAAGTGACCAAAAGCTTGGTCAACAAGTTAGGTTTTAAGGAATATCTTAAAGGAGGAGGGAATGTTAGAGAGGCAAAGAGGCTCAGGAAGGGAATTCCCGAGCTTTAGGGCCTTGGCAGCTGAAGGTTTGGCTGCCAATAGTAGAGCAAAGGAAATCAAGAATGCGCAAAAAGCCAGATTTGGAGGGATGCACAGTTCTCAGAGTGTTGGACTAGGCTACAGAGTTAGGGAGGTTGGAGGAATTTGAACATTAAGAATGAGAATTTGAAACTTGAAGCATTGCTGGACTGGGTGCCAATGGAGGCCGGCGGGGTGATAAGAGATAGGTACAGATGAATGTATTGGTAGTAGATTTGACAGACTGTCAATTTATATTGTTAAATCCCTTCTTAGTAGTAAGCTAATACTGCCTGTGTTGTGGGATTCTGTCTACCTACATGTGCAAGTACAGGTGCAGGTGCTGAAAATTGCAAGTTCAAGGCTTATGGTTTTTCCCTGTTTACACCATTGCACCATTTATTTCAGTTCAGAGTTTACATCATTATGCTGTTTAGATCACTGTGCTGTTTATATCACTACAGTGCTTACATCATTGCACTGATTATATCACTGCAATATTTACACCATTACACTGCTTATATCAGTGCACTGTTTACATTGCTGCGCTGTTAATAACACATCACTGTTTACATCACTCATTGATCAACCAGTTCACTGAAGCACTAGTATGCGGGATATTGTTCTATTTCAGTACATGTCTTCACCATTATCAGCATATCACTGAAAAAGCCCAAACCTAGGGAGGAATATAGGAACAGGAGTAGGCCATTTAGCCCGCTGATCTTTATTGGTTATTCAGTGAGATCATGGTGGATCTGCAAGCTAACTCCATTTACCCACTTTTGTTCCATATCCACTAGTGTCTTTTGCTAACAAAAATCTCTCAATCTCAGTTTTAAAATTAACAATTAATCTGGCATGAATTGCCAGTGGTGAAAGAGGATTTTAAGCTTCTACCGCTTTTAGTGTAAAGAAATGTTTCCTAATTTCATTCCTGAATGTTCTGCTCGATTTTTTATGACTATGACCCTTAGTCCGAGGTCCCTGCCTAACAGAAAGATTCTCTCCCAATCCACCCTAACTGTTCCTTTTAGTAGTTTCAAAATGTCAATCAAATCACCCCTTAACATTTTACATTTCAGGGAATACAGCCCTAGTTTATTTAATTGCTCCTCGTGGCTCAACCCTTGGAGTCCGTGGTCTAGATTTACATCACCAAAGTGGACAGCGGGAAAGTGGCCACAAAGGCAGGGTACTCATTGTCAGGGGAGCTGGTGTGGGTAGAGTTGGGCCAGCCAACCTGTGAAAGAGGCTGGAGGTAGCCACAGGGGCTGCTGGCTGTGGAGGCGGGCTGTTTAAATTTCCTGGCTCGGTGCTGTGGGACTTTGGCCCAGTTAAAATAAAAACAGAAAGGCTCTCTAGCCTTCGCCCCGCACACCTTCCCCCCCAACCCCCCACACACTCCCTATGCCTTATCTATGCCATATCATTCCCCCCACCACCCCCATGACCCCTCATGCTCCATGTGCCAAGGTGAGGCCCCCACCCAGCCCTATGGCTTCTCATGCCCCCCATGCCAAAGTAAGGCCCACCCAAACAGCCCCAATAGCCCATCATGCCCACATGCCAAGTTATGCCCTCCATTGACTACAGCCCCTCATGTCCCCATGCCAAGCAATGGCACACCCATGCCTATTCACCCACTATACACTGTACAGAAACAATGAACCATATAGTGACAGTAGTAAAAAAAACTTTTAAAAATAGTCATTCATTGCTAATTTCTGACTTTCAATAAAAGTGTCCATCATCCAGACCCTTTAAAGTTTCAATAGCTGACTTCCAAAACACCTGAGCCCCAGGGAAAACATTGCTTGAATAAGAGTTCTGACTCTCTGATTTCTGCTGTCAATTGCACAATATTTGTTTACATAAGATAAAGTAGTTTCAAGTGCTTGCAGTTTCAGCTATTGAAACTTTAAAGGGTCTGTATTATTGACACTTTTATTGCCCTGTAGTAAAAAGTTTTTTTAAGAAAGTTGAGAATTACCAATAAATGAATGTTTATTAAAGATCTTTTAACACATCCTACCATCACTATAGGGTTTATTGCTTCTATACAGTGGGTAAATGGGCATGGAAGTGCTAAAGCTTGGAATGGGGGGCATGAGAGACCATAGGTGGCTTGGATGGTCTTAACTTGTCATAAGAAAGCACGAGGGGCCATAGGGCTTGTTTGGTGGGCCTTTCCTGGGCATGGGAGCATGAGGAAGACCTTTAGAACTTACCCTTTAAAAGGTATCTTCATGCAAGCTATGGTTGACGGGCTCCTCTGAGGGGCCTTGAACCATGAGTCCTTTAAAAGCTGGTCCATGAAAATTACGGAGGACTAGGACATGCCTATGCCCGAAATGGATCCTGCCAAGTTGTGAGTACTGGGTGCAGGCTATTGACCCAGGCCTGGACCCTTTAAAGGCATTCCTGAAAATCGGACAATGTGGGAATGGGGTTGGGAATCACGGAATCGGGACCCACCTGCCATTTTTAATGGCTCCCGAGTCATTGGGACTCAGTGAAGGTCCAGGCTCATGTATTTTTCCAGTAAATCTCAGCTGCACTTTCTCCAGGGTCAATATATCTTTCCTAAGTTGTGATACCTAGAACTGCTACAGTACTCCATGTTTGGTTTAACCAGAGTTGAAACATGACTTGAACCCCCTTATAGTCTCATCCTCCAGATACAATGGTCGGCATTCCAATTTCTTCCTGATTATTTTCTGTGCCTGTCCATGACACTTTAATGATTTGTACATGTGGACTTTCAGGTCTCTTCAGGACTCCACAGTTTCTAGCTTTTCGTCTTTTGGGCAAATGCGAGATGTGAGACAAAAGCGGTGAATTTATCATTCATCCCTCGATAGCACAACCAATCAGGTTCGCCAATGTTACAGCTGCACCACCATTTACAGTAACCATTCTAGGAGGAATCCATGACAAATTTACAGGAAACTGATTCTGCAAAGCCAGGGGAAAAACTTCTGAGTTGAACTTTAAGTACGCAAATTAGGGGCTTCCTTTATTCTTACTAAGTTGCTCAGTGGACACGATGGTTGCAAGAAAACTTTCAGATCCAACTCTAAATGGTATTATACTTTTTCACTGGATAGCACCTTGAGAGAAATCTCTCTGTTATCTTTAGAAAGAGTTAGCGAAGGTCGGGATTTGATTTCCTTTTCGAAGAGTGCCAGCCATATTTGTGTAGTTTCCGTGCACCTTTTGTTATTTATTTTTTTTAACCATAAGAGGTCCTGTTTCCGCTTCAGCAGCATTGCTTTGTGGTATTTTAATCTGATTTTTCATTTCATGAGAAATTAAAAATCAGGTTAAATAAAGAAAACTCACACTACTTAGCAAAAGGAAAATACCAGCGCTTCAATATAAAGTAGAGAGAGAGGGAGAACAGTTGGACCGTAACTCCAGAGCTGCTTTCCACCTTTAGTTCTCAATTCCTGAGGTTTCTCCATGTTATCTCCATAACACTAGGGAATGCGCTTTCAGTCAGCCCCATGAGTGCCTCAACATTTGTCAGCTTTGCAAATTTGCACCTGTTTTCTGCAACATAACAGCTGTAAAATAAATGATTTTCCAGATTTTACTAATGGAGAATTCTATCATAACTTTTTATAGGATATTTTTTCTCCAAAGTGTTTAGAGACTAAGATTGAGACTGGCCATTCACCTGCTTCCCCCATGCCCACCAAGATGAATCTTTCCCACGTTCCCTTCCCTGCCCTAGCCCCAAACCCGTATTTCTCTTTTTTCTTCCCTCTCCAAGCTGATTCTGTCCATGGGTTCTACCTCCTGCCCCTTCAACTCAGTTCTTCTAAACTTCTGACCATCCAACCTCCCCTCCTGGCCCCAGTGTTAACTTCTCTTTACTTAATCTTTCACAGGATGTGGGTGTCGCTGGCTAGACCAGCATTTATTGCCAATCCCTATTTGCCCTTGAGAAGGGCAAATAGCCCTTCAAGTGCCTCTTGAACCACTGCAGTTCCATGCGGTGTAGGAACACCCACAGTGCCGATAAGGAGGAGTTTTCGGTATTTTGACCCAATGACAGTGAAGGAACGGCGATATAGTTCCAAGTCAGGATGGCGTGTGGCTTGGAGGGGAATTTGCGGGTGGTGGTGTTCCCATGCATCTGCTGCCTTTGTCCTTCGAGGTGTAGAAGTCACGGGTTTGAAAGGTGCTGTTGAAGGAGCCTCGGTGAGTCACTGGATTGCATCTTGTCGATGGTACTCACTGCTGCTACTGTGCATCAGTGCTGAAGGGAGTGAATGTTTAAGGAAGTGGAAGTGGTGACAATCAAACAGGTGGCTTTGTCCTGGGTTGTGTTAAGCTTCTTAAGTTGCTGGAGCTGCACTCATCCTTGCACGTGGAGTGTATATACTTCCATTGTAAATGTTTCCCTCACATCAGGTATTATCCCCTTCCTTTCAAAACTATCTTCATCTCCCACTACCCCCAAAAAAAAATCACCCTCCACCTGTCTGCCTCATCTCTAAATTCTCATTCCTTTCCAAAGTCCTTGAACTTATCGCTGCCTCCCAAATCCATGCCCATATTTCCTGCAAGGCTCCAGGCAATTTTTTGCTGTGCTACACTGAAATGGCTCTAATCAATATCATGAATAATGGGCTACATAACTGTGGTGAATTATCTCTCTTCACCTTTCTCAGCCTCTCCATGACCTTTGACATGGCCCGCTACACTATCCTTCTCAGACTCCTCCATTGTCCATCTGAGTGGGACTGCCTTTGATTGCTTCCATTCTTACCTATCTAACCCTAGGCCAAACATCTTCAATGGGTTCTAACTTGGACCCTCCATTTTCTCATCTGCTTACTGCATCTTGGCAGTATCATACATGGGGTCAACTTCCACCCTTACGCTGAAAACACCAACTGCAACTGTCTGCCACCTCTCTTAATTTTTCCACTGCGTCTGCTTTGTTAAGCTGCTTGCCTGACATCCATTCTTGAGCAAATCACAATTTCCTCCAGGTAGACATGCAACAGACCAAAGACATCATGTTCAATCATCACAACATACTCTGCACCCTCGCTACCAATTCCAATCCCTTTTCCAGCCATTGTCCCAGATTGATCCAGATGGTTTGCAGCCCCTGGACCATATTGGACTCTGAGCTGGGCTTCCAACCCCATTTTCTCTCCATCACAAAGATCATCTACATCCAACTGTGTAGCATCAGGTGCCTCTAATCTTTGTCAAATACACCTCTGTGAAGCACCTTGGAGCATTTCTCTACATTGATGGCATTATATAAATGAAAGTTGCTGATGTTGTTGGCATAAAGAAAAAGCACAGTGATACAATATTCAGTGAGAGGACTTAATGCAGCAGAATGCTGTAGGCCACAGGCTCAGAGCTTTTGAGTCACAGCCCATTGGGATCTAAAAAACTTGAAGACTGTCAGTAAACGAGCTGTGGCAGTCTGATCTGGGACACTGGATAAATCACTTAGGTGAAGCAACCCACCTTCTTAAGAGCAGAGAGTAAATTACTATGAAATGTCCCAATGTCCATCTGTTCTGTAGGCTAATCACCAGATACACCAGATACAAATGGCAGGATAACTTAATTGTTTTTAAAATAATTGTTCACACAATGTGGGCACTGCTGGCAAGGCTGATAATTCCTTGCTCTGACAATCTGGTGGTGGGCTTTCTCCTTGAAGTCCTTGAAGCTACAGTCCTTGTGATAGTTCTCCCATAATTTTAGCTACTAAGGAGGGTACTTGAGCATTTTGACCTAGTGACAATGAAGGAACAGCACCCTCAAGTGAGAATGGGATAAATAAAAGAAAGACTTGCGTTTATATCTCAGGTTGTCCCAGAGTACTTTACAGCCAATTTGAAATGTGTAGCTGTTATAATGTAAAAAACACGGCAACCACACAAGGTCCCACAGAGAGTAATGAGATAATGACCAGATAATCTTTTACTGATGTTGGTCGAAAGATAGATATTGGCCAAGACACTGGGGAGATCCCTGATCTTCTTCAGCATAAAGCTATGGGGTCATTTACAACCTTCTGAGCAGGCACTCGGGGCCTTGTTTTAAAGTCTTAATTGAAAGACAGCATTGTTGACAGCGCAGCACTCTTTCAGTTCTGCACAGGAGCAGCAGCCTAGATTTTGTGCACAAACCTCTGAAAGGGAATTGAACGCACAGCCTTCTGACACTGTGCTGGGGATGCCACCAACTGAGGTGCAGCGGACGCAATGTCCAAGGTGGAGGGAGACTTGAAGGTGATAGTGTCTCCATGAAATTATTGCTTAGACATCCGTGCCTCAAAGGTGGGACTTGAGAGCCAACAATGTGGGAGTCAAAACGTAGGGTTTCTCTGGTGGTTGAGTAAATAAATAAATGAGCAGACAGGGAATGCCTTGGGTAATTACACTGTAGTATGAATCAGCAAAGGAGAGACCAGAGTTCAAAAAAAAAGATTTACTTATTTGAAATAAAATTCAACCGGAATGAAACAGGAATCGTGAGCTTGTATTGAAATACACTGAGTTCTTGTGGAAAGTGATTTTCTTTTCCTGGTTGATAAAATTGTGCAGATGAAATGAAAGCACTGAAAATCAGTTAGAAAAACCATATTAACAGAAATTTAGCTTTATTTAAATATTTCTGCGCTTGATTTCAATTATTTATTTTTGTGCTTTTCTGACTTTGAAGGATCAGATTTTGGTTATTTAGGTGGGTAGCTCGTGTTGGGAATGTTCCTGACTCACCGGACTCACCTTGGTAAAAGTGCCTCTACGTGCACAATTTTTGCTCGGGGGATGGGTTGGGATGGGGGTGTCGGTGGGGATAGAGTTGGGCATGCCGACCCTGGAAGCAGAGTATTGACAGCCACAGGGCAAGCGAGTACCGAGGACTGCTGGTTATAAGGCCTGCTTCAGTTCTCTGGGACTCCATCCCAGTTGTGTTAGAAGATTTTAGGCCCTCTACCCCTCGCCTCTCTCACCCTGTCAACCGCCACTCGCCCCCCTCAATGGCCCCTTATACCTTCCATGCCAACTCATGCCAACTCAATGCTCCCAACCACATCATGACCCCTTATATTCTCCATGCCCGCTCAATGCCAACTCATGCACTTTTCATGCCCATTCACCTAGTGTGCACTATGCACATAACCAATAAACCATATAATATCAATCGCAAGTGTGGAAGTGCTGAGAAAAAGAAAACACCCATTCACAAATCTTCTTGTGTAAAAAAAAAATTGCTATTTTTACAACACAAGAGAGAGTCAATCAGACGGACCATTAAAGGTTCATAACAGAGGCTTCAGGCACTTCACACCTCTTAATCTAGTCCAAATAAACATTGACAAAAGGGACGACACAAAGAACAACTTATTATAACCAATTAAAGATGTCAATCAAGCAAAGTCAATGGGCAGAATCGTTCCAGATTTGCACTAAGTGCAGTAGAAGATGGAACAAAGGACGTTTTACCCACTGGCCGCAATGGCAGCTTTCCTCGCCATGTCGTCCCAATTCTGCCTCATTAATTATGCATTCCAGGGAAACACAGCATTTCGATGGCAGGTGGGGTCTCATTCACCGGCCACGCCATCACCTCACCACTTCCTCACGCCAGGTGCCATATTTAAAGTGCAGCCATGTACACACCTGCCAATGCTTCCAGACCAGGGCTGCTGCATAGAAGACATTGCCCTGAAAAGCAAGAAGATTGCAGCCCTCTGGTTTAGTGACATGTCTCTTCAGCGCTTTTTGGACACTGTAGAAACCCACCCTGATGTCCTCTACCCCTATTCTAGACGAGGACCAGCAAGCAAGGTCACCAATCTAGCATGGGAGGCAGCGGCACCGATGGTCAGTACCAATGCCCTGCAAAAGGGGACAGTCACCCAGTGCCGCAAGAGGATGAATGGTCTCACCCATTCCACCAGGGTAAGACACTACTCTTATCTCTCACAAACCCATTACACATCCATAGGGATCTCACACCTCAAGGGGCAACACCACTAACTCTCACAGACACCCTCACATCTCCATTAGGTTCATATCCTCTTGAGCTCGCACTGTCATCCTGTCCATGGCTCCGCTCACCACACAAACAATCCTCACAGTGCCATGTGTCCTGCTCATGCGCTATCTGTTTTCATGCAGGAGAAGCTGGCTCAAAACAGTAGGGAGAAGTCCCAGACCCGTCACTTGCAGGTTCACCTGGGTAACCCCCTTCCAGACTCCTTCCCCCCACACTCCTCTTACCACTGACTCCTCCCCGCTCTTAGCCATTCCCCCTTCCTGACTCCTTCCTCCAGCCTTACTTCTTCCTCCAGACTTACTCCTTCCCCCTTCCCGACTCTTTCCTCCACCCATAATTTTTCCTCCACCCTTACTCCGGTCTCAGTCCGGACTCCTTCCTGCCCCCAGACTTCTTCCCATATCCGGACTCCTCTCCTTCTCTGGACTCCTTCCTACCCTGGACTCCTTCCCCCCTCCAAACTCCTTCCTCCCTATGGACTCCTTCCCCTCCCTGGACTCCATTCCCCATCCGAACTCCTTCCCCCCTCTGAACTCCTTCCCTCACACGTTTTCCCTCTTACACTTACCTTCCCATTTGCCGTATTCTCCCTTGTTACCCTCTCCTCCCCCTGTACTCCCACCCCCTCCCAATCTCAGCCCCCCGACACCTTCATTCACCCCTCACAACCTCGCCCCCTGACACTTTTGTTTCCTCCCCCCTTCAACCTCACCCCCCAACACCTTTGTTCCCCCAATTCCCAACCTCACCAACCCCTGACGCACCTTCCTCTCCCGGTCAAACCTAGGCCTTCCTCTCCAACCCCCTGGTACATCTACCCTCAAACAAAGCTGAACCTTCCTCTCCACCCTCTCAACAATCATCCATTGCAGACCATGGCCAAGGCACTGAACAGATTCTAAACAGTGACTTTCCACCTTCCATGAGCTACTTTGCAGCAGAGCCATGTCCATCAGAATCCACCCAGCATGTGATGGACATTCCTCCAGGGTCCTTTGCTGTCGGTCTCAGCATCTTTTGCTCCTTGAATGCCTGCGATGTGAGCAAGGCCCAGACAGCAAGCTCCAACTTCTGCACGTCACATTTGTCAAGACATGTTCTGCACCAGTGTGTTTTCCAGTTGACATGGGCAGTAAATTTGATGTGGGAGGATGATTCTAGCGAGCTGGGCTTATAATGATGTGCAGATGTTTTACAACAAAGTTCCCGAAGTCCGACGGCAGAAAACGCAGCCCACCATTGGCGGGCAGAGCGGACGATTGCAAACTTGGTTTCACAACCTCATGAAACCAATTTTTGGCCTTCTTGCCATATTTTCCACTCACACCGCCAAACACACCCACCACCAACGGGCACAGAAAATTCCGCCCAATGATTCACTTCGGCTGTCAAAACAGACCCCCTTTTATTGGTGTACGCTCACAGCCAAGCATGCATAATGAGACTTTCTGACTCTCTACCAGCTTCAGGTGAGGTCCCACAAAGACTGAGTGCATGACAATTCTGGGATTTATCCTGATCAGTTAGGATTCTTAGAGGAAAGTAGCAGTTGTAATCCTGGTAAAACGCTTTTGCAACCCAAGGATTCCATATGATCCTCAGCTGAGCTTCCAGCCTCTTATCCTCCCCATCACTAAGATTACCTCCTTACACCAATGTAACATCACATGCTTCTAATTTTTGTCAAACCCGCATTTGTAAAGTGCCTTGGGCCATTTTTATTCAAATTTTGACTTTGGGTAATAATGTGAAATGGAGGGTATTGATTCAGCTACTCAATCTGAGAGGAATGTGTAGCGGGAGGCTGAATTGATATCTTCAGTTTCATGCTATCATCCAAAGTCCAAATCATCCTTCTTGTTTCTTTTATTGCATGTTTGCTGCATTTTGCTGTATGCGTTCATAGATTCTGCTGGGTAGTCAGTCATTTTAGGAATATTTTTCATTCTGCCAATGCTGTCCCAATTATTTTCTTGGTTGTTGCTGTCATTTAAATTGTAACATATAAAGCGTGAGGATGAGCCTTTAGACCATAATATAAAAGCAAAATACTGCGGATGCTGGAAATCTGAAACAAAAACAGAAAATGCTGGAAAAACTTAGCAGATCTAACAGCATTTGTGGAGAGAGAAACCGAGTTGCCATTTTGAGTCCGTATGACTCTTCTTCAGAGCTACAGAGAAGTAGAAATGTGATAGAAATTTATACTGTTCAAGAGGGGTGGAGCAGGTGAAGTTGGATGGAAGGCCAGCAATAGGTGGGGGCAAAGGAGAGATCGATAAAGGTGTCATGAACGAAAGGACGAAGGGAGTGTTAATGGTAGGGGTAAATGCTAAAAAAAGTGCTGATAGTGGCATTAAGGTAAGAAAGCAGAATGTGATAATAGCAGGACTAGGGTAAGCACTCTGGAAAGAACAACATGAACAAGTGACAGATGGCCCTTGTAAAGCTGGGGCGGGGGAGGAGACAGTTGGGGGGGGGGGAAACGGATCGAAAATTGGGATAAAAAGAGGAGGATAAAAAAGGGGATAAAACAATGAATAAATGAATGTAAATATAAATGAATAAAAATAAAAATAAGTGGATAAAACTAAAAATGAATTTTGACAAAAGAGATAAAAAGGGGTGTAGATAGAGGAGAGGGTTCATGATCTGAAGCTGTTGAACTCAATGTTATGTCCAGAAGGCTGTCAAGTGCCTAATCGGAAGATGAGGTGCTGTTCCTCCAGTTTGCGTTGGGCTTCACTGAATCATTGCAGCAGGCCAAGGGCCAACATGTAGGCATGAGAGCAGGGTGGTGTGTTGAAATGGCAAGCGACAGGAAAGTCTGGGTCATGCTTGCGGACAGACCGAAGGTGTTCCACAAAGTGGTCACCCAGTCTGCGTTTGGTCTCTCCAATGTAGAGTAGGCCACATTGGGAGCAGTGAATGCAGTAGACCAAATTGAAGGAGGTGCACTTGAAGCGCTGCTTCACCTTAAAGGAGTGCTTGCATCCTTTGAGGAGGGAGGAGGTAAGGGGGCAGATATTGCACCTTCTGCAATTGCATGGGAAGGTGCCATAGAAAGGGGGTGAGGTGTTGGGGGTGATGGAGCAGTGGACCAGGGTGTCCTGGAGGGAATGGTCCCTACACAATGCCGACAGGGGATGGTGAAGGGAAGATGTGTTTGGTGGTGGCATCATGCTGGAGTTGGCGGAAATGGTGGAGGATGATCCTTTGAATGCGGAGGCTGGTGAAGTGAAAAGTGAGGACAGGGGAGACCCTATCATGGTTCTGGGAGGGAGAGGAAGGTATGAGGGCAGAGGCTCGGGAGATGGGTCGGACATGGTTGAGGGCCCTGTCAACCACCTTGGTTGGGAAACCTCGGTTAAGGAAGAAGGAAGACATGTCAGAAGCACTGCTTTGGAAAGTGGCATCATCAGAACAGATGCGACGGAGGCGAAGGAACTGAGAGAATGGGATGGAGTCCTTACAGGAAGCGGGGTGTGAGGAGCTGTAGTTGAGGTAGCTGTGGGAGTCGGTGGGCTTGTAATGAATATTGGTGGACAGTCTATCACCAGAAATGGAGACAGGGAGGTCAAGGAAGGGGAGGGAAGCGTCAGAGATAGACCATGTGAAGGTGATAGAGGGGTGGAAATTGGAAGCAAAATTGATAAATTTTTCCTTTAGTCCATGTCCATTAATGCTGCATCACCTATGATTAAGACCACTCGACACTGACTCGATAGACAAGATTTGTCTTTACTATCGAAACAACAACTTGTATTTGCATAGCATCTTTAATGTTGTAGATCATCCCATGCACTTCACAATATTTAGCACTGGTCCACATAAGGAGACATTAGGACAGATGACCAAAAGCTTGGCCAAAGAGGTAGGTTTTAAGGAGTGTCTTAAAGGAGAAGAGAACGAGAGGTGGAGAGGTGTAAGGAGGGAATATTAGAACATAGGGCCTGGGCAGCCCGAGGCATAGCCACCAATGGGGAGTGAGTAAATTAAAATCAGGGGTTTGTTAGAGGCAAGAAATGAAAGAGTCAAGAGATCAGGATTGAATGAAATTACAAAGATAGTGATGGGTTTCACAAACATGTCTGCAAAAGAACTGTAGCCTCTGCTAAAGAATAACCTGCAGACAACATCTGGAACATGGTGGGCTCTTCCCGCAAGTTGGAGGCTTACCACAGCTTAAGGTTTTCCGGCCATCTTCACACCAAAGAGGGCAGCTTTTACCGCACACAGTCCTGCAATGCGTACCTGTGACAAACAATTGACAACTTTAAATTTAAATGGTGGCAACAGCTGTGTTCGGCCATACAGGGCGCACGTTTGCTGGTGGAAGAGTTCCTTTGAATAGGGGGTATTGGGTATTACAGATTACACCATTTGGGCATCATTCCATATTGAGCCTATATGAACAGAAAGTGTTTGTGTTCCATTACTTTTCAAGTAACGCTTGGCCACAGAAAAATTGATATACATTTAAATGGCCACTATCCGTGATGCACTCATTACGTGGCATCATTTGAAGGAGGAGAAACACTGAACGAATGGCTTTTAAAAGGCCTCTGTGGTTGCAGACATCACTGTGAAACCTCCTAAATACAGAAGACCACCTTAGGCTGGATACCTCATGGCCTCTTTGCTGTTCCTTAGTTGCTGCATCCAGTTGTAAAAGTGTGACATGCGGGTTTGGCACAATGAAAGAGTGTGGGGAAAGGGGGAAAGGTGGTGTTTGAAGTATCCTAAATGGTGGGAGTTCCTAAGTTAGGATTGTGCCATGTTTAACGAGCCTCATAAAGAACCTGAGGAGTACAATATTTTTACCTTCCAACTAGAGGCCATAAATATAAGATGGTCCCTGACGAAAACAGAAGGGCATTCAGGAAAAACTTCTTTATCCAGAAATTGTTAGGTTGTGAAACTCACTACTACAGGGAATAGCCAAGATGAATAGCACAGATGCATTCAAGGGGACGCTAAATATGCACATGAGGGGAAAGAAATAAAAGGCTATCTTTTTAGGGTTAGATAAAGAGAGGTGGGAGGAGGCTCATGTGTAGCTTATCACCAACCTGTATCTGGTGGGCTGGATATCCTGTTTCTGTTTTGTAAATACTTTGGATTACCTTTTATTTGGAGCCATGTATAAGGTAAGTCAGCAATTGCACTAAGTCTGCTGGTGATCTATCCCCATGGAGCATGTACCTGGGTTTTTACCGGAACAGATCTTAGCTCTAAAACCTCCGTTGGTGTACCTAACCCTAACCTTAACCCTAACCTCTAGCCTTCCACATCAAAAGTAGTGCTGCTTCCCGCATGGGTTCACTGCACCATTATAAATATGTGGTCAACTTTCTTGTCATCACCAGAACTTTTCCTTTAATGGCGAGTCCCAACCTGCCATATTCTCTGCTCCCCAGTAAAGCTTGCGACAGGGCAAGTCATCTGTGAGAGCTTTTCACATGTCAGTTAGCTACTCAAATCAAAGGCAGAGGAGGGTGAGTAAACCTGACCCTACCTCAACTAGAGCTTTGCCATTACCTGAAAACCAAAGTGTAAATGTCCTTTTAATGGAGTTTTTTTTCAATATAGGCAAGCACAGACTTAATAAATGTAAAAATGCTTCTTCCAAATGTCAAGTTCCAGTATGTTATGAACTTTTAGTCAATACTTTAAATTTTGAACACAGCAGTCTATTAAAATGGCCTCTCTAAATCATATGGCCTTTGGCATTCTGAGCTCCAGACAGTCCTTTGTTTCAAGCAAATACCTAGGCTGAATTTTGCCGTCGACGAGCAGGGGGCGGGGCCCGCTTGCCGATGCATAAAATGACGCAGGATGATGTTGGGGGGGAACCCTCGACGCCATCCCACCACATTTAAATTTTCAGGAAGCCGGGGACATAGCCAAATCAGCTGTGTGCCCGCCGACCTGTCAATGGCCAATTGAGGCCATTGACAGGATCATTGAAACAATTAAAGGACCTATACGTCCAACCTTAAGGTTGGCGAGCAGGCCAGGAGCCCCGGCGGCAAATAGAAATAACATGAAACCTCATCCCGTAGGGATTTAAAAAGTTTAATAAAGTTTTAGTGTAATTTATGAACATGTCCCATCTCATGTGACATTGTTAAGGATTTTTCTTTCTATTTCTAACATTTTTAAAAGTGTCAGTGATCTCCCTGAGGCTGCACTTAGCCTCAGGGAGATGTGCGCTCTTTTGTGCGCATGCGCGAAAGAGCGCACTCTCGCTTTTTGGGAATCCCCCCCTACCCGCACAGGAAGTGCATAGTGCTTACCAGCAGATGTCACGCTGGGCGGGCCTTAATTGGCCCGCCCACGTAAAATGGCAGTGGGGCCTGCTTCTCCGGCGGGGATTGGCTCCCCGCCCGCCGGAGATTGGGTCGGGCCCGCCCGCCCGGCAGGCAGAAAATTCTGCCCCCTAATTTAATATGGATATTCACAGCCATCCAGGAAATTCACACATCCTTTTGTTTAAGAATGGACAGTCAACAAAAGAACAATGGCATTCCAGCCTTTCTATTTTACCCTGGACAAAAGAAACATCGAGACTCAATATGCATTAGATGAATGTGTAAACAAAGCACCACCCCCTTTTGGAAAAAAGACTTTGAACTTGCACAAGTCAGGTGGTAAGGGGGCCATTTTGCGGTCTCCTTTTAAAAATAACAGCAAGAAGCTGTTCTACAGACAGAGTTCCATCAGAAGGCATCGAACCAGCTGTAAATCAACTAAGCATCCAAGCTAATAAACAGCAATACCTTGAAAATGGAAAAAAGGCTCTCCCCAACCTGTTACAACTTCAAGTTCACCTGAGAACCAACCTTTTGGACATTTGACTGTAAGCAGCCTCACAGTTTACTGAGAAACTGCTGCTTTACAAGAATTTCACTCCAACTAAAGCATCAACTCATCTAAGAAGCTACAGGCCTGCCACAAAAGAAACTGAAACACTCCTAAATTGTAATTGATTATTTTTTTCCCCCTGCAACTGTATTTAATCTTTGTGTGTGATAGCGTGTGTGAGCTGAATGAGTGAGATGTCGCATTGTTAAACTTCTGGGACAAATGTGTGATAATAAATAACCTTATTTGTTTTAAAACTCATTTAAAAAGCCTTACATCTAGGTTTGAACTCTGAATCCAGAATCCCAATGGTGACCCTCACTGGACTTTACTCCATAATCCTCAGGACAGTGCCCATGACTGACAAGGAGTTTGTATCAAATTCCAAATTAGCTGCTGGGTTAATTAAATTGGGACAATCAATCTAAGGGTAAGAAAACACACACCCTTTACAAAAGAACAGGCTGATCTCAGGCAGAATTATAACACAAAAATTCTGTCTGTGGCACAAATTACTTACAGATACAGACAGCCTCTACCCAGAGTAAACACCATCGAATGTGATCTCTTCGAGTTCATTGGCTGTCTGTTTTTTAAGTGATTTCTTGACAAGCATTTTTTTTAATAAATATTTATCCCTAACAACGGCAAGTGAGCCTTCTGATGGGCTGATTTGGAATTTGATTAACAATAGTGTAATGGATGAGCAGAATCACTGCACAGCTGTAATATGAAGGAAGAACTCAGATGATAATGGTGACTGCAGCAGTGGCCTAGTCGAAGTCTGAGATTGTGTTATTGATTTTGCCTCCCTCCTACCTACTTCTATATTTACATTACATGTAATTCTGATGTATATACGTAGAATCTGCAAACCGCTTGTCAGTCATGGGCCCTGCCCTGAGAATTATGGGGGAGAATTTTCTCCCTGTTGGGCGGGCTGGTCGGGAGCAGGTGCAGGTGGGGGTGGAGCCGATCGCCGCCCGTGATTGGTGGCGCGCCGCCATTTTACGTGGATGGGCCAATTAAGGCCCGCCCAGCATGACGCGCACCTGGAAGCGCGCGGCGCTACCTGTGTGGGCAGGGGTGAGGAGGGAGAGTCGGGGCCTGCGCTCTTTCGCATACGAGCGCGAAACAATGCAGAAATCTCCCTGAGGCATGAAGCAGCCTCAGGGAGATAAATTTGATGATGAGAAATTGAAAAAAAAGAAAAAAAAAATTATTCAGACATCTCCCCTCATGTGACAGTGTCGCATGAGCTGGGACATGTCTATGAATTTTAATAAAATTTTTATTAAAGTTATAAACCCTTTATGAAACCTCAACTCACCCATGGACGAGGTTCAATGAAAAATGCAAAGGTCGCCTGGGCTCTTCACTTGCCCGCCAACCTTAAACTTGGATGGGCAACTCTGACAGCTACTTTAATTAGGTAATTAATGGCCTTAACAGGCCTTTGACAGTTCGGCCGGCGCGTAGCCGACTCCAGTGCACGCCCTCCAAACTGAAGATCGGAATGACGCGCGGTGACATCAGGACGCACGCCCGACGTCACCTCGTGTCATTTTATGCGTTGGCACACGGGGCCCACCCCCGCACGCCAAACAGAAGATTCTAGCCATGGTGTAAAATCCAGTAAGGGCCACCACTGGCATTCTGGATTCAGAGTTCAAACCTAGATTTAAGGCTCCAATGTTAGCGCGCATTGCATTTTGGATAGGAAAAGAGTGCAGACCTGGGGGGAAAATGCCACAGCTTTCCAACTCGGCATGGACTTATTTCCATTTCTCTGCATTGTCTTATAGGAACTTAAATGGGAAGAAAGTCAAAGTCCAGCTAACTCAATCATCCCAGTAGTCGCATGATACAGTGATAATGGAGTTCCTGACTAACTTAGCATTACAATCTCTGTCAATTGTTACATAACAGACCCAGAAGTAATTTTAGAAAACCTCAGTGGTGAAGTCTTTGAGAGCCCTAACCTTGAAGTTCATCACCTCCCTTCCAGGCACCTACCGTATGTCATCTCACAATTGCCTGTCTACTGTATTCCAAAATTTTATTCTCTGAAAGAAATCTATGTAATTTGTATTTCACTGAATCAATAACAACTGCTTCTAATGTCTCCCTTGGCAGTCTTGTTCTGTCGGTTGACTCACTGAAATTTGGGGGAATTTTAGCTGCCCTGGATGGGAGGGGGAGGGATGGAGAAAGGAGGTTAACATTTCAAAACTCTGAAACCTGACCTTAGCTGGTCTCCAACACACCCACCTCTGGTTTGAACAAAAGTGTGTTTGTGAGGTTGGGTGACGGCAGACAAATATGCTGCTCTTGAGAGGTAATTGAGTCATTTAAATATTTTAACGAGGACGCCTGCAGCAATTTTTACCAGCATTTTTGACTTCGCAGTTCTGGGCTGGATTTCCCAACATTCGGGAACTCTGGCAGCCGAAAGGAGGTGGGATGGGTGGATCCAACTGGGAAGTGCTTTTCCAGCACTGCTTGTGGGCTAGAAGGAGCAAGTTAACCTGCTTCCCTCCCTGCCATTGACCACCGCCCCCCCATGAACTGAACCCCCTCCTTGCCGCCCCCCCCCATTCTGAAACTGTTCCCACTCACGATCTCTCCTTTCCCCCACACCTCTGCCCCCCCACTCCATCCTTGCTTCCCACTCTCTGAACGTGGCTTTGTGCTACTGCTGTTCTCACCTGCCAGCCAGCCTAACCTACTTACTCTGGTCGTCTGTCAGCTGGGTAATAGTGACAAAAAAACTAAAAGGTGCACTGCTATTGAATTCAGCAAGACCTCTGCATTATCTGGATTTCCAAGGTTTCTGTCCACTAAAACCACCACTTGTCCCCTCCACCACTTTCCTCTAATATCAGATTAGATGCAAATTCAACCTTCACCTTCAGGCACTGCCATATCCTCTGGTTCTGGACAAGGAGAAATAGTTTGTCATGATCTACATTATCCAGTCCATTTATAATCCTATTATACGCCACGATTACAGCACCTCTTATCCTTCCCATATCCAGTAAGAACATTGCCAAGTCTGCCTGAAGCTGGCAGACAGGGAATGGCAGAACTATCGAGTGGGTATGGATAATCAGACAGGAGGCCTGACATTGCCAGGGACCCAAAGGAAACAGTCCTTGGCAAGTGCGGAGTGCTCGGGATCCAGACAGATTGCTTCCAGGAAAGGAGGAAAGGAAAGTCTGGGGGAAGAGGCCCAAAGTTTCTTTGTTGAGACAGGAGGTGTGCTCTTGCTTAAACGACTTTATGAAAGCATTTGTTAAAGACACTCACAAGGCTCCTTCAGGCCCAATGTTAATTGCATGTCCAACACTGCGATTCTTCTGATCCTAGGAGTTAAAATTGTGTGGGTGTCCCTGTGCTGTCACTAAGATGTAACTTCACTATTTAAATTAGGCCTCTGTCTTCTGCCCATGGGTGCCTTTCACATCCCTGATTTCAGGGTTGTTAAACCATTAATTCTGTGGCTCTGGGAGTCACTGATGAAGCATTTACTGCCCATCCCTATTTGCCTTGAGAGGATGATGGTGGGCCTGCTTTCTTGAAACACTAGGAGTTGTTTTATGCATCTAAGTGATTTGCTAGACCACTTCAGAGGGCCCCTGCTTACCTCTCCTAATCTCTAATTACGCTGCAATCAATCATGACCTACTATCAGAGTAGGGCCTGAAATAGGCTTTTGATCATGGATTTTCATAGACAATAAGAATAATGCTTGTTTCAGGTGGGCACCCGAGCAGGGAAGCGCTTAATGAGCACGAGCACGCTGCATATAATGTTGGTCCCTTCATGTTTTGTACCTGAAAAACAGGCTGCACCATCCAGTTTTTAGGCCTAGCTTTTTTACTTAACACCACCCTCTGCAACAGATCTGAGGCAGTAACCCAGTAAAATGGAATATTGAACCCTCAATCCACTTTGCCACAAAATCACGGTATAGAGCTCCAGCAAAGCACTCACCAACCATCCTTGAATGCAGATTCTCCCTCATCCTTTTGTTTATACTCACAGCCATAGCTTTTCAGGTCAAGGCGGAAACATTAGTGAAAGGGTTAAAGGAACTGAGTTCCTCACTGTCTGTTAGACCATGCACCTGCTGCAAAAGAAAAGGAGCTGAGATAAGAATCTTTATCCTCTGCTCACCCCACATTCATACTTTTAACAAGCATTTGCAAATTGTGCAGAAAATGTAGTGACTGGCTGCCAACTGGGGTGTGCAAACCTTCTCGATTTAGCTGAAGTACAATTTGCAGGTATTCCAGTCCAACTAAGAACAAGTAAGATGGGAGAACGTTCCTCATAAGATAAACTTGCCCGTGTCGACCAATTCCTTTTCCTTCATATTAAATGTAGGCTGGTTTTACTTACTTAATTCTTTGTGAAATGCAAGCACTGATGAAATTCAATGGGGGTGTCGGGAGGGGGTTGGGGAGCAGGTAAGGGTAGTGTGAGAGCATACACTGTGGATCCAAGAAAGACAAATCTAAACATTTTCTCACTGGTGAAAGCCCAGGAGCTGTGGAGGAGCAAAGCCATGTCAGTGTCAATATAAACAATTCACTAAACTCTAGCATAAAGGTATAAAAAGCGATCAAATAGCTAAGACTGAATGCAGTACTAAGGCTCTGGACAACTTAAAAAAAAATTCTTTCCTGGAATGTAGGCATCACTGGCAAAACCGGCATTTGTTGCCCATCCCTAATTGCACTTGAGAAAGTGGTAGAGAGCCATCACTTCTTCACTATCCCAACTCTCTTAAGGTTCAGACACATAAAGCTTTGGCCAGACCCCATCTGCATTCAATATGAGGCAGCCCCCACTCCCACTGAAATCCCACTGGCGCTTGCATTTCACAAAGAATTCGATAAAACTGGCCTACAATTAGCATGAAGGAAAAGGAATTGGTAGATGTGGGTAAGTTCATCTTCTGAGGAAAGTTCTCCCATGTTATTTGTTCTTAGATGGACCGGAGGACCTGGAGATCATAGTTCAACTAAAATGAGAAGGTTTGCACACCCCAGTTGGGAGCCAGTAGTCACATTTTCAGCACAGTTTGCAAATGCTTGTTATTGGCCTTGGAGAGGGTACTGTGCAGATTCACTAGAAGGGTAAAGGTTTGCATGCTGTGGACAAAACTGGGCTTATATTGGCTTGCGTTCAGAAGATTGAGTGGTGATCTAATTGAGATGCTTAAAATGATAAAGGGATTGGATGAAGTAGGTATGGAGAAGCTCTTTTTTTAAATTCTGTTTTTGTTTTGGATTTCCAGCATCGCAGTAGTTTTTTGTTTTTATCTATGGAGAAGCTCCTTTGGTGGGAGAATTCAGAACAAGGGAACATGATCTTAAAACAATCACAAAATATCTAACTGGCATGAAGAGTCATGAAAAGCTCGAATCCTCTCCCCCACAATTCCGTGGATGTTAACACACTTGAAATATTCAAGACTGAGAGTGATATCTTTTTTAATAACAAAGGACTATGGGTCAAAGGCAGGCAAATGGAATTGAGGTGGAGATCAGCCATTATATAAATGAATGGCAGAATAGGTTTGAGGAACTGAATGGCCTACTCCTGCTCGTTTGGGGATGATGTTGCTTTTGAGTTGTTGCAAAGATAGGCAATAGTGAAGTTGCAGCTGGCTTTACACCTTTCTTGACATTTCTTTTCCAAAGGACAATGGGCTGTTGATTCACTATTGCCTGTTTTGCAGTCGCTCCAAAGACCCATTCCCCCTTTCTGCTCCTAATCTACAAGCTCATCATATCATTGGGCTGCACATTGCTAAATCTTCCCATCTAATCCCACGATAGCACTTCACTGAAACCCAAATATTGAATAAATTCGTCCTTGTTAAGAATCAGTGGTGTGTTTTCCAGGATTTTTCTTCACACATAAATAAGCTTTCTCTCCACGTTTAAAATGAATTGGCCTGAATTGTGATTGTGCAAAGGCAGTGTGGGCGACGGACCAAGCTTTTCATTAGGAATTTCAATTGGCTCCATATTGATCAGTTATGATTACTTTGCTGAACTGGTGTCCATGAGTTGAGTGTTTGTTCAGAATAATAGTTCATTAATGACATAACTGTCATTACTGGAGTCCATCACATCTCAGTGGTGATTTGTTTCTGGACATTCATGGTGCAGGAAGCATTTTGTTTTCAATCCACAGACTGTATAGCAGGCAGTTAAAAGTATTTATCTGATGCAGCATCACCGTTGAACATAATGTTACTGAGCTGACATTAATTAGCTCACAGTGAAGGCAAATAAGATAAGACCAAG
Source organism: Cetorhinus maximus (assembly GCF_964194155.1). Classification (NCBI taxonomy): domain Eukaryota; kingdom Metazoa; phylum Chordata; class Chondrichthyes; order Lamniformes; family Cetorhinidae; genus Cetorhinus; species Cetorhinus maximus. Next base: position 17,753,012 of record NC_135896.1, read on the forward strand.
AGAACTAAAGCTGCAACTATTTATCATTTCATAATTTATCTAACTCATTCGCATACATAACTATCTTCATAACTGTCCTGAACGTATTGACAGTTCAATGTTGCTGATAGTTTTTTTTCTTTCATAGGATGTTGTCATCGCTTGCAAGGGCAGCACTTGTTACCTGTCCCTAATTGCCCTTGAGAACATGGTAGTGAGACACCTTCTTGAACCACTGCAGTCAATCTAGTACAGGCGCATCCACAATGCATGTTCGTCAAGTGAGCATGAAGTTTGATCCCCACAATTTAATTAAAATATATCTGCCCTCAAGTGATCAAAAACTAAAAACTGAAAGAATCTTTGTGGTGTTAATATGGTAAGCATTATTACAGTGCACAAAACACATGGAAGGAGAGTTTTTCAATGGACATCATTTAAATTAAAAGTTTGTTTAGTTGAGCTTTCCTTTTAAAGTCTTTTGTTTTGGTTAGAAAGAAAGACTTGCATTTATAGCACCTTTCACGACTTCAGGATGCCCCAAAGAACTTTACAGCCAATTAAGTATTTTTTGAAATGTAATTGCCGTTCAACAGCAGTGCCATGCCATACCTAATAGTGGATCAACGCACTGAAGTCCATGGTCGCCAATGCCCTCTTATGGCATGGCGCCCGAAGAGAGAGAAAAAGTGTTGACATTAGAATGGTTACCTTTCAAAGAGCCCCTCCATTCCACTGGAGGGCAGCCCATTCATTGCTACAATATAGATAAGGTAGGGATGTCAGGAATGGCTGTAAGGCTGTTTTGGTCCTCTCTTCAGCAGGTATACACGGCATGCATTTGTATACACGGTGGAATAAAGAGTGCAAATAGAGGCAACAGCGTTCAGAGCAAACACCTCGTAAAATTGCTCATTGAAGAGACCACATTAAGTTCGGAGGATTTTTACCATATGTTACGATAAGGACGGGAGGATTGCGCAGTTTCTCTAGCCCCACTATTCCACAGGTTGCAGTATTGATGCAAATCTTTAATTCACTCACCAAAATGGCCAGTTGTTTACTTTCACTATTGTTAGACACAGAATAAAAAGGACTTTAATCAGGCTTTTTTCTCAGGACAATTGATTTATTATGAAATGAAATTTCTTTTTAAAAGCAAGTTGCAAAAAACTGGTTAACATACAATTTGTAATCCAGAAGTGCAATTATACTCCTTTTAAACCCCAACACACACATACACATACAAACAAAGGACAAAACAAATAGAATCTCTGCAGAGGTTGGCGTGGGGAAAAAAAACACCTTTTCCCAGTGGAAATACTTTATAAAAAAGGATAAGGTTCGAAGGGCTTTGATGCTGTTTATCATGTGGCCTGGTGTGGGAAAACCCCTCACTGGACACAGTAGTAGTCTGTAATTTCTTTCCAAAGAAGCTTCGGTGAAGCACTATCCTTGGGAATTCTCTAGCCACAGCCTCTCAGGCTTCCAAATGCGATGAGCGACACTGAGATGACGGTTCTCTGGCTGAAGGTGTACAGACACTGACCTCCGGGCAAGATAGAAAGACAGAGAGAGTGAGAGAGAGCAACCTTCCTTCTCGGTTTGCTCCCCAAAACACTTTGAGACCAATAAAGCATGTTCATACAGAAAACTCATCTCAGGTCAGGTGTTTTCCAGAAAGTCAGCAGGGGTCCACAGCCTGTAAACAAACAGCAGTTTTTTTTTCCCTCCAGCAGTTAAAGCTCAAATACAAATAGCTCTTATCTGCCCAGGTGCCTTGCTGGTCATTTAGCTGAAGTCATGTGATTTCTTTGAAGAAAATAGCCTGCTCACAGTTCACAGTGAACTTATAACCCTTTTAGAAATAATCCAGGCCAGTTCCCAAGAAAGTCCAAATAATTCAATGTCCTTCCAAGTTAAAATAAAATATAGTTCTTGGAGATATGGATTCCTAACGCAGGGGTCTCAATGGTTGGAGCTAATGCCTGCCTGCTCATGGTCCGCAAGCAGTTCTATCTCAATAACTGATACTCAACTCTGAGCTTCAATGGCTGTACACAAGAATCAGAGTTTGAGGTGCTGATACTGTTTGGAAAAATGTCCTAGACAGGAAAAGAAATGTATGGCATTTGCTGCATGCGTTTCATGCAGGCTTTCAAGAACTAGTGGTGAATGTTGAGGTGCTGCTGTTTTGCTGAAATCATGGGCATCTGGCTGAAGGACTAGCAGCTTTGTGTTGTTGCCGTCAGACTTGTGGAGGACTGATGACCAATCTCTTCCGTTTTAATGGGGAGATATTCTGGAACTCATCTAATCCAAGAGTTTGAATTTATTGAGACAAGCAGCAAATACAAGCTAGCTTTGCTGCAGCATTCCAAACAAGCCTTCAGTATTCCATCACTAGACTTTGGAAAATCCTTAGTTTAACGCGCTTTTATGGCTTGTTTCCTTAATAAATCACAGGCTGTGGCTGCGCAATTCTTGATACTTGTGCCCAGGCGACACTGTCCTGAGTCTCAGCGTGCCAAAATAGGAAGTCTCCCTTGAAACATTTAAGCCTTCATTAAGAAGATCTTACATTTATATAGTGCCACTCCTATCCTCAGGATGCTTCAAGGTGCTTCATGGCTGTACACTACTTCTCGAAATAGAGTCACAGCTGCCTCAAAGAAAAGTTGGATAACTATTTGCTGCTAAAGGAAGGTGCAAGGAAGCAAGGAGATGGTTTCAAATAGAGATTTTTAAAAATTCATTCATGGGATGTAGGCTTCGCTGCCTGGACCAGCATTTATTGCCCATCCCTAATTGCCCTTGAGAAGGTGGTGGTGAGCTGCCTTCTTGAACTGCTGCAGTCCATGTGGTGTAGGTACATCCACAGTGCTGTTAGGAAGGGAGTTCCAGGGTTTTGACCCAGTGACAGTGAAGGAACAGCGATATATTTCTAAGTCAGGATGGTGAGTGACTTGGAAGGGAACTTCCAGATGGTGGTGTTCCCATCTATCTGCTGCCCTTGACCTTCTAGATGGTAGTGGTTGTGGGTTTGGAAATTGCTGTCAAAGGAGGCTTGGTAGATTCCTGCAGTGTATCTTGTAGATGGTACACACTGCTGCTACTGTGCGTTGGTGGTGGAGGGAGTGAATGTTTGTGGATGTGGTGCCAATCAAGTGAGTTGCTTTGTCCTGGACAGTGTCAAGTTTCTTGAGTGCAAATGGGGAGTATTCCATCACCCTCCTGCATTGTGCCTTGTAGATAGAGGACAGGCTTTGGGGAGTCAGGGGGTGGGTTACTCATCGCACAATTCCTAGCCTCTGACCTTCAGTAATTATATGGCTTGTCCAGTTCACTTTCTGGTCAATGGTAACCCTCAGGATGTTGATAGTGGGGGATTCAGTGATGCCAATGCCATTGAACATCAAGGGGTGATGGTTGGATTCTCCCTTGTTGGAGATGGTTATTGCCTGATACTTGTGTGGTACGAACATTATTTGCCACTTGTCAGCCCAAGCCTGAATATTGTCCAGGTCTTGCTGCATTTGGAATTGGGCTGCTTCAGTATCTGAGGAGTTGAAAATGGTGCTGAACATTGTGCAATCATCAGTGAACATCCCCATTTCTGACCTTATGATGGAAGGAAGGTCATTGATGAAGCAGCTGAAGATGGTTGGGTCGAGGTCACTACCCTAAAGAACTCCTGCGGTCATGTCCTGGAACTGAGATGACTGACCTCCAACAACCATAACCATCTTCCTTTGTGCTAAGCATAACTGCAACCGATGGAGAGCTTTCCCCCTGATTCCCATTGTCTCCAGTTTCCACCCCAAGTGGCTTGCTGTTCAGCCGGCCTTCCTGAAAAGAGGCAGCACGGGCCCCTCACCGATTCTCCAGTTGGCAAGCGAGACCCCCCTCACCTCAACAAGACTCCACCCTGTGTTTCTAAGCAGAGTTAGGTTGGTTTGAGATTGCTGATTCCAATCAGATATAATAGGCCCAATTGTAAATCGAGGTAATGAAAAATTAGAACAGCCAAGCTGGTATGAGGCCTGGGCCATTTTAACTCCCAGGCTTCATCATCATATCTGATGCCTTACTTTTTTTATTTAGTCATTCTCAGGATGTGGGTGTCACTGGCTGGGCCAGCATTTATTGCCCAAGTGCCCATCCTATTGCCCTTGAGATTCAACCACATTGCTGTGAGTCTGGAGTTACATGTAGGCCAGACCAGGTAAGGACATTAGTGAACCAGATTGGTTTTTACAACAATCAACAATGGTTTCATGATCATTATTAGACTTTTAATTCCAGATTTATTTTATATTGAATTTACATTCCACCATCTGGCATGGTGGGATTTGAACCCAGGCTGCCAGAGCATTGCCCTAGTCCTCTGGATTACCAAATCTAGTGACAATACCACGAACCACTGCCTCCGCTCCCACACAAACCTGTTGGAAATGATGAGGGAGCAGTTGGGAACAGTTCCCAATGCTAAGTTAAGACATCATTTAGGGGGAGTGAGGGGAGGGCAAGAATCTTGAGGTAGCTTGGCCTAAGGTTTCCTTCTGGGGTCTACAGGAGCAACTGCTGCTCTGCCTGACTCAGAAGGAAACCATTAAAAAATTAAGCTTGCCTTGTTGAAACTTTTCTGGCCTTGGACCCAACTGCGCTTACCATTCCCTGACGCTCTTGACACTCAGCTAGAATAATGTGGTGTCACAGGATTATGTGTTTTCTTATTGTCAATGAATAAGTATTTTTTGTGAGTGTGTTTTCTTACCCTCAAAGTGCTTTGTCCAAATTAAAATCATTTCCAGCAGCAAGCTTTTGGTGAATTTTAAAAATAAAGAGGATTATTTATTAACACACATTTGCCCTGGAGGTTAAAACACACACACTATCATACACACAAAGATTAAATACAGAGGAAGGAGAAAAAAATACAATTACAATCTGGGATTATTTCAGTCTTTTTCACAGTGGGTCTGAAGGGCTGAATTTTCACCGAGTCAGGATGACCTTTTAAAGATGGCAGGCAGGTCCCAATTCTGGGATTCCAGATTCATCCCGGATGCTCTGGTTTTCACGAATGCCTTTAAAGGGTGCAGGCTGGCTCCTGTCAAACACCGCACCTGGCACTCCCAGCTTGGCCAGCTGCATTGCTGACACAGGGGCATATCCTACTCCCCCACAGTTTCATAGAGTCAGGCCAGGTTTTAAAGTGTCGTGGTTTGTGGTCCCTCAGAGGAGTCAGAAACCCTGCTCTGCATGAGGGAACCTTTTAAATGGTGAGTTCAGAGGGTCCTCCTCATGCCCTTTATGCCAAGCTATGCCACTTCACCCACTCCCTATTCCCCTAGTGCTAAACTATGCCTGTCCATCCACCTCCCTTGGCCCCTCATACCTCCTATGCCAAGCAATGGCACTTGTGTGTCCATGGACCCACTATACACTGTATCAAATCAATGAACCCTACAAGGGCTCTCAGCCAAGCTTTGTTGTGTATGCTTGTCTGAGAGCCCAAACACTTATTACCCTTGTTGAAACAGCTGCACCCCAGAGAAAACATTGCTTGATTGACAGGTCAGGCTCTCTGATCTCTGCTGTCAATTTCACAATGTTCATTTACACAATGTCAAGGGCTTATGATTTCTGTTATTGATACTTTAGAAGGTCTGGTCTATTGACACTTTTATTACCTCCTAGTGAAGTGACATTTTTTTTAGCATAGTGGAAAGTTATGCACTCATTACTTTTTTAAAGCTTTTTATACTGTCGTTATAGAGTTCATTGGCTCTATAAAGTGTATAGCTGGTCAATGGGCATAGGACTTCAAGGGTTTGGCATGGGGGCATGAGGGGCAATAGGCAGTGGATTAAACTGCATAGTTTGGTATTAGGGGCATGAGGGGCCATAGTGGGTGGGTAGAGGTGGCATGAGGTGGCATGGATGGGGCATGGAGAATACGTGGAGGATGAGGGGTTATGAGGGGTGTGGGCTGAGGCCCTTTGTGTTTTAATTTTAACTGGGACAAAGTCCCACAGTTCTGAGGCGGACCTTTTAAACAGCCGGCCTCAGCACCTGGCAGCCCGTGGCTGCCTCTGACCTCTTTCCAGGGTCAGCTGGCTCAACTCCAGCCCAGTCCCATGCCACCCCCCCATCACTGCCCCCCATCCCACGCCGCCCGCCCACCACCACCCCCCCACCCCGAACCCTGGCCATGAAGATTCCACCTTTGAGGCACTTTTTCCCGAGGCAGATGGGCTGCGCCAGGAATTTTCCCAACTATCCACCTTGAGGATGAAAATTCAGGCTGTAGTTTCTTAGGTGCATTGATGCTTTAGCTGGAGTGGAAGTCTTGTAAAGCAGAGAATTCTTGGTAAATTGTGAGGCTTCTTGTAGTTTAATTGACAGGAGGTTGATCAGCTTCTCAGGTGTTAATGACCATAACTAATGTTAATTGCTGTGCAAACCAATGCCAGGCCATACTCTTGTGTTTTTTTATATATTCTGAAAATGAAAAGAAAACATACTGATCTCAGCAGCAAGAAGTGCAGAAACAATTTTGGGGTTTTAAAAATTAAAATTGAATGTCTTATTAACAAGAATAAAAGAAAACTTAAGCAAGCATTCCCCCAAAAAGACTCTCTACTTGGTCAGACCCACAAGTAAGCATCTTCCAGGCAACATTCCCTTACAGATGTTTAACTATAAAAATTCAGTACTATTGCCCAAGGCAAACTGCTGAAGCTTTAATAGAGGCATACCAGATGACCTCGTAAACTCTCTCTGACTTTTTTGTGGAAATCCAAAACTTCAGAACAAGACTGCTTTTTGCAGCCCAAGACTTTTCTGGCTTGGCTGGATGGCTGATTCAAACTGTATCTTGTCCCAGCCTAGAGCTACAGCTAATAGCTACAGCTAACAGCCAATGGCTACAGCTACCTAAAGCTCTTCACAGTAAATCTAAAATACGTTTTTCCCCCTTTCACCGTAGGCTCCATTGTTCTCACACCTCTTTGAAACTCAGATCCTTCCAAATATAAAATCTATCATATTTCTATTTTGTCTCTGCTTTCGGGTCAATAAATATAATATACCCTCTACTGTTTACCTATGGAACTCCTCAAGATGCAACCATGTTTCTTGGTACCTCTGACTTCCCTTTGATATTCAAATGAACCCTCAACTTATCTAAAAATGCAAATGTTAGATCCAACCTATTCAATTGTACCTCAAACCTAACGCCTCTATCCTTTTCCTCAAGAAAATCCGTGTTCTGGTAACTTTTCCCCAGCTTAATTAAATGATTCACACACACACACACACACACACGCGTTGGGGAAGAATTCTTCTCCCACTTTCCAGGTGTATCAGCTTTGCTTTCGCTGTGTGGTGGTGGTTCCATGGTTTAGATGGTATCTCTCATGGTGTTTTTGATGTATTTTGATCTCAACAGCTTTTGCTGTTATTTTTTTAAAGAACAGGTAACAAACATGGCCAACTTAATCATGGAACCAATTATGAGCCCCAAAGCTTTTCTTCTAAAAAAAAGGTATTGGGTTGGGCTATACACATCCTGTGTTGTCGCTTTTCACATGTTGATAATTTTTGAGACAGCCATGTTTTTTGTACTTGAGTGCCCATTAATTTACCTTACCCTTTTGAATATTTTTTCAGGGAAAAGACATATTAAAGCAACAGCAGTCTGGACAGAACCTTTTGTCCTCTGGAAACAGGGGAGCATTTCAATCCACAAGATAAGTCAGGTGAGCCCCTTTTTGAACTTTCTTACGGCTAATTTCATTTTTTAATGTATGACTTTAAAATTTCATAACATCTCCGTGCCTATATTGGGCACGGCAGTGGGCTGGGCGTCAAAATTGCATTGGTGACCGAATGTCAGCCAACCCCAACTTTTAAATATTGATGGGGCTCTCATCTGCCTGCAGTAAGTTCCTTGCACACCTCCTGAAGCCCAATAGTTTTAATAGTGGCCTGCAGTGCCAATGGGGTGATCAGTACCCTTGGTTCCATTTTAGACATCCTCAAACCTGGTTCTCATTGGTGATGTGGGTGGGAGGTGCAGGCTGGTGGGAGTTAAAATTAATGTTGATGAGCCGAAAAGCCTCCTATGTAATCTTATAAACGTCAATAATTCTACAGTTCAAAGTGTAGCTGGCCAGGGGAATGGATATCAATCCATCCAATATCCACAACTAAATTTGAGCTGCGTACTCTTGACTCTAAAAGCAACATCAGTACAGGAGTAGGCCTCAAACCTGTCCTGTCACTCAATCATGGTTGATGTATATTAGCTCCATTTACTCATCTTGGTTCCATATCCATTAGTACCCCTGTCTAACAACAATCAGTTGAACTCAGTTTTGAATTTTGTAATTGACCCAGCCTCAACAGCTTTGTGTGAGGGATTTCCAGATTCCCACTACACTTTGCGTGATGAAGTGCTTCCTGACATCGCCTCTGAATGGCCAAGTTCTCATTTTAAGCTTATGCCCCCTTGTTCTGGTTTCACCCATCAGAGGAAATAGTTCCAGCCTAGCCACCCTATCAACTTCTTTTACCATCTTGCACACCTCACATCTAAATTAGATCATCTCTTAATCTTTGATACTCGAAGGAATACAATCCTAGTCAACAAGGGGGAGCTCTGGCAAAAGAAAATGATATTTGATAATGAGATTCCCCCACCCGGTGCAGAATAGAAGAAAATCATTTCTAGCTGGCCAGTGAGAAATGTTTAATTTGATTCTTAAAAAAAAAAATCAACCTACGATTATAGAAATGATCAGTGTGTACAGATAAGACTGATAACTGGGGACAAAGAAACTTTCACTTCAGAGTATATGTAACATTTCCCTGCCTTAATTCTTGCCAGCCTACACCCTCCTGTGGCTCCAAAGCATAAATTGCCCAGCGTCTACACCGCAAGGGATGAGAGCAAGTATCTTCTATGACCTGTGCAAAGGGGTTGAATCAATCCCCTGGGGTTCATTGAGAGTCCAAACACCTTGCGGGGGTATGATACTGACAGTGGCTGTAATTTATTCTGTAATCTTTGCGACGTTTATAATCTGGCATTAAAGATTAATTTCACAGAGAAATTTACAGCAATATTTATGCAGCCGAAATCCATTGGCCAGGAGAGGATTTCCTAGACGTGAACCTGTTCCATATGAGCCTGTTTATCATTTTAGTACGTAGAGTGCACAGAGGGAATTTTACTCCACAGTTAATAGGGCACAAGCACAGTTTAACAAAGGCATACACACACTCTCTCTCTCTCTCTCTCTCTCTGACTGTTTACACGGTCACTTTATATAAATGGAGATCCAGTCATGTTATTGCCAAGGCACTATAGCCTTCATTCATTGTTTGTGTTAACTTTTGTTGCTATTAGCCTTTTCTATAAAGCTGTACCAAGCATGAGTGTGAATTGAGCCGAAAAATTCAGTCAATACAAGTATCCTCGTCACTGCTCAAAGACTTAAATCACAATTACTTAACCAGACCTTGTAAATTGATTGAGCCATTGTTTTTGTGAGCATATTAAACAAATCAGTGGCGCAATTCAGTTTGTTGCCATAATCTTCCTATAGTAATAAACTAGTAACAATAAGAGCCTCATATAGGTTGGGGTGGCATCCATTTCCTTTATGAACACTCTGGAACATAGAAGTAACTTTCTTTTTAACACATCAGATCATAAAGCTGGCAGCTCCACCAACACTCAAGAAGCTTGACACCATCCAGGACAAAGCAGCCCGCTTGATTAGCACCCCTTCCACAAATATTCACTCCCTCCACCCCTGACGCACAGTAGCAGCAGTGTGTACAATCTACAAGATGCACTGCAGAAACTCACCAAGGCTCCTTAGGCAGCACCTTCCAAACCCACGACCACTACCATCTAGAAGGACATGGGCAGCAGACACATGGGAACACCACCACCTGGAAGTTCCCCTCCAAGCCACTCACCATGCTGACTTGGAAATATATCGCTGCTCCTTCACTGACGCTGGGTCAAAATTCTGAAACTCCATCCCTAACAGCACTATGGGTGTACCTACACCATAAGGACTGCAGCACTTCAAGAAGGCAGCTCACCATCATCTTCTCAAGGACAATTAGGGATTGACAATGAATGCTGGCCTAGCCAGCGATGCTCACATCCAATGAACGAATAAGAAAAATTGTCCAATAATGTAGTCCCTCACTTTCCCGACTAGATTTTCTGCATGTTGCACACTAAGATTGTAAGCTTGAATTGTATTTTGCATGGAACCTTATCAATCTGTCAACTGTAATAAACTGTCCCATTGGTGCACATTGCAAAGGGTTGCTTAAAGGTTAGCTGCAGTGTGTTTGATAATAATAGAAGAGGAACCATATAGAGTACAATCGTATTTCGATTGAGATGGTCACAAAGAGAAACGAACTAAAGCACATGTTACAATCAGGTATCTTTAAATCAGATAATGTAGGACTAAAGCTCTCCTAAATGGCAGGCCAGAGATTTCGGTTGGGATTTAACCTGGGACAGAAAACAAGCTAATCTCATAGGATTGCATCATGGCTGACAAAACCAACCCTCTTTCCAGTCTTTTCTCCTCATTTCTCCCCTTCAGGCACCGATCCAAGGAGGTATGCTGTTCCATGGGTGCCAGCTGTCTTTCTCCGAGGGCTTATTAACGTCTAAGTGTGTGTGGGAAGTGTTCCTCGATCCTGGAGAGCATCATAATGGAGCTTTGCTCTAATCCTCACCGAAGGTTTACTTATATCTACTTTCCAGTAAATAGCATTGGACAGTGAGCAGGAACCTTCACTCATTACTTTCTTTTCAAGGGGAGAGCTTTATTTAAGTTCACTCTTGAGTTATAGGCATCTCGATTGGCCATTATTGCCCAGTCCTAGTTACCCTGACAGTTTGGCATAGCTAAGTGACTTGCCAGGTAGTCACGAGTCAAGCATGTTGGCATGGGACTGGAGTCACATATAAGACAGACCTGGTTCAGGACAGCGGGTTTCCTTCCTTAAAGGACATCAGTGAAACAGTTGGGTTTTTAGAACAATCCAACAATTTAATGGTCACGCCAGCTTTTTATTTCAACTTTTTTAAAACTGAGTTCAAATTCTCAAATTGCTGAGATAGATTTTGCACTCACGTTCTTCAATCATTAGTTAAGGCCTCTAGATTGCTAATCCAGTAACATAATCACTACAGTACAATACCTATGAAACTATAATTGATCAGCACCAGGTTTAGTGTGGTATGTGTAGTTAGTCGGCTCGGATACTCTGGGATAAGTATATCAATGGTGAAAATGAGAAAATAACTACGATAGGCAGCTGAAACTTGGTGATAGATACTGCGGATGCTGGATATCTGAAAAACAGAAAACACTGGAAAATCTCAGCAGGTCTGGCAGCATCTGTGGAGAGAGAGAGTCAGAGTTAACATTTTGAGCCCGTATGACTCTTTTCCAGAGCTCAGAACGTTAACCCTGATTCTCTCCCCACAGATGCTGCCAGACCTGCTGAGTTTTTCCAGCAGTTTCTGTTTTTATTTCAGAAACTTGGCGATTTTCGATACTGCCAGGATAAACCACATTCTATACCAGGCGACTTCAATTTGTGGCTGCTGAGCTACCCAGTGAGACTCTGCTCATTATAGAGCCACAAATTAGAAATCAGCAAGTTAGAAATTTAAAAAAAAAATAGTAAGGGGAATGTCAGAAAGTTAGAAGGTTATAGTAGGTGTTAGTTAATTGAAATTTTGGTGGAGTTTTAACAAGCCATTCTACAAATCTGTGTTCTCAGTAGGAAGCCACATTCCCAGGGAGTTAGATCTTCCAGGTCACAATGTTGTCCTATCTTCAGCCTCTGCTTGCAGCTGAGATTATAGAATTACACTGCATGATTCTGGTAAAGCATTGAACATAAACCACTCTTGTACATTTAACACACATATGGTATAAAAAGAGATAACAGACTTATATGGTCAGGTCTGCTGCATAAACCTCAAATATAAAGTTTATTTATAATGTCATCTGGCCCTCCTCAATTGGGTGACTGCCTCACATCACAATCAGGATATCATTCAGTCGTTCATTATCTAAAATATTCTAGTAAGCACATCACAAAAGCCCATAGCCTGAGTCCCCACTTCATAAAATATATAATCTATGAACTGCTACATCATACTTCCTGAAATTATCCGCCATTAATGTTATTATGACAACTGAAAATACAGCTAACTCTTGTTTATGACATACACTGAAATATAAAACCTGCTTTGCATGAACATTTCACCATTCTCCATATAATAAATAACAATATCAGGTAGCATTTGGTTAATACAAGACAATAATACAACGTGAGACTGTGGAACATGAATGCTACAGCAAGGACATTGTTGGGCGCAGTTTATCAAATTATCTGTACCCCTTGATTGGAGTGATGTCTTACAATTCATTGAGTGGCACCCAGTAACCCCTTTGTAATTGCTCGCAGGTATGCATTGTCTCCTACACAATACTCCTGTCTATATTACAGTGACACGAAGAGATAAATAATTAGTGAGGGCGGGGGATGGGAATTTAGACGGGACAAAAAATATTGCAACAAAATGTGGCCATAAAATAAATTAGAGATTTCTAACTCCGTTGAAATCGTAGCTGTTTTAGAAACGGTACAAAAAAAATGGCAGCAAACTACAGACCTATATGGGGAGGGAAGGAATAGAAATCAGGACTGAGCAGGTTTAGATGCCTACTTGTAAATAAAAGTAATGTAGAACGTTTGCTGATGAATCATTCAAGACCTTCTGTATTTACTGAGCTGTAATAGCATTCATCATTCTTGCTAGAGTCAAGCATGTTGAGTAGCCTTTCATCTCCCTTTGAACGAACACTAATACCCTCTCCTTCCACCAGCTTCTCAATCGAACAGATTTCCACTTAATCAATCTAACAGCACCATTGTCCGACACAAACGAGCACAAAAAAAAACCCCACAGACTCAAGCCTTTTCGCCCCCCCTCTCCTCTTCTTCTTCTTCATCTCCCCTTAATTGTTTTTCACCTCTGAGGGATTAGTTTGGCCAGAGAGAGAAAGAGAGAGAGAGATGTCTCCAGCTCTGGGCCTTTTTGACATGTATTGCAAGGCTGCAAGTGAGCAAGCAGGGGCTGAGTTCTGACAAATTTGCATCTCTTTGAATGTGACGCTTGAGAAGCCGAGCCGTTAGATTAAATTTTGCCTGCTGGAAAATGAGCAAGCCGCTATCGTAGGTCTACTGGGAAGATCTTTATTCAGATTCTTGTTAGACTTGTTTATCAAGCTGACAGACTAGTCTTCTATGAGATAAAGGGCTTCTCCATCACTGGCCCTGACAGTGGTAAGACATGCAGGGAAATGAAAGAAGCAGGGAAAATATTATTAATAGATGCTGAGTTGATTTTCTTCTATTGCACGTCAAGAAGGAGCTGAGGCTTGATTGCAGCCTATGAAGTTCTGTCCAAAAAGAAGCTATTTTTCATTAAGTGATAGAAGGTCTTTCATGTTCTTGCTGAGTAGCTGAGATAAGTAATGCAGTCCTTTTTTAAAAAAGCCACTGATTTCCTATCAGTAAAGTACTGAAAGGCGGGACACAGCGTTCCTTCTCCAAGGTGCGGTAACCCCTTTTCCAATAATTTATTTGCCCATTCCAGGTCAGTCTTGTATATTTAGAAAAACCCTGCTATTTTGTTCGTCTCTAGGTGTGTACACAGGCTGATTTCCAAGTCAGACTGTCTGTAAATATATTACTGAGATAAAATGTTGGTAGCAAGTATAAGAGAAATGATGTAATAAATTTCAGAGAGAAATATAAACAGTGGACAATATTCCTTTACTAATCTCAGCCAGAAAAAGAAAGGCTTGAATATGCACTGAAGATTAATGCACCATTACTGAATATGTACCAAAACTGCGTGTAATTTTAATCAAAATGTGTTGGGGTTATAATATCGCTTCTGTTCTGGTGTTGGTCTTAAGACTGAATTACAGGACATTTAGGAGTGCAAGTACTTTGGACACTACTGCTAGTTAGTCCAGCTAGTTCTAAAGCAGTACAGATATGGAGTACAATATTACAGGTTATAAATTAGTGCAGACACAATGCACACATATTCTCGACAAATGCAGGTACTCTGTCTAATATACTACCAGGTACAAAGCGGTGCAGATATTAAACATCATATTACTAGGTATGAAGCTGTGCTAGGATTGTGTGTAATGTAGAATCATAAAATGTTACAGCACAGAATTAAGCCACTTGGTCCGTCGTGCCTGTGCCAGCTTTTCAGCTAGCCAATTAGTTCCACTCCTCTGCTCTAAACTTGTAAATTTTTCCTCGACCAGTATTTATCCAATTCGTTTTTGAAATTCATTATTGCATTTGCTTCCACGATTCTTTCAGGCAGTGCCTTCCAAATCATAACATCTCGCTGTGTGCGAACATACAAACATACAAACTAGGAGCAGGAGGAGGCCACTCGGCCCTTCAAGCCTGCTCCACCATTCAAAAAGATGATGGCTGATCTGATTGCAACCTCCTGCCTAACCCCAATAACCTTTCACCTTCTTGTTAATCAAGAATCTATCTAGTTCTGCCTTAAAAATATTCAAAGAACCTGCTTCCACTGCCTTTTGAGGAAGAGAGTTCCAAAGACTCACGAACCCCTGAGAGAAAAAATTTCTCTTCATCTCTGTCTTATATGAGCAACCTTTTATTTTTAAACCGTGATCCCTAGTTCTAGATTCTCCCACAAGAGGAAACATCCTCTCCACAGCCACCCCGGTCAAGACCCTTTAGGATCTTAAAGCTTTCGATCAAGTCACCTCTGATTCTTCTAAGCTCCAGTGGATACAAGCCTAACCTGTCCCACCCATTACTGGTATTAATCTGGTAAACCTACTCCAAACTGCATCTAATGCATTTACATCTTTCTTTAACTAAGGAGACCAATAATGTACACAATACTCCAGATATGGTCTCACCAATGCCCTGTACAACTGAAGCATAACCTCCCTACTTTTGTATTCAATTCCCCTCACAATAAGCGATAATGTTTTATTAGTTTTCCTAAAGATGTTTTTCCTCATGTTGTCTCTGATTCTTTTGCCAATTACCTTAAGTCTGTGTCCTCTGGTCACTGACCCTTCTGCCACTGGAAACAGTTGATCCTTATTTATTCTATCAAAGGCCTTCAATTTTTGAACACTCCTATCAAATCTCCCTTTAATCTCCTCTACCCTTAGAAGAGCAAACCAGCTTCTCCAGTCTTGGATGATCAGAGTTTGAAGAGAGTGGAGAGCATTTGAATGTATCTGGAGTTGACAAAAGCATGAATAAACCTGTTTGCAGCAGTTGGGTTGAGGCAGGTGTGGAGGTGGAGTCTCAGAGGTGAAAGTAGTCCTTCTTTTAATGTCAAAAGCTCACTTCAGGGTCAAACAGGACAACAAGGTTACAAACAGTCTGGCTCAAACTGAGGCAATGGACAAGAGGTGTTGGGAAAGCTGGGACGGCTGACTGTACCTTAGTTTTCTGAAAAGGTCAAGGAGGATGAGGAACGATCGCGTACCACCAGTCGCTGGAATTCCCTTCCTAAACATCTCTGCCTTGCTACTTCTCCACCTTCAAAAGCCACTTCAAACATCTTCAAACATGCCTACGGTCCCTCTCTCCCACCTCATCTCTCAATCCTCCCTGACGCCCTTGTTGAAAGCGTTAGGACATCCTGCTACATTAATGGGCACTGTATGAGTGCAGGTTGTTTTTCAGTTACTGTCAGGGCAAAAATAATTTTAATCTTCCAGAGACACTTTAAAGTAACACTACTGTCACAAAACTAGTATTCCTTCTACTTCTGAGAAAAACCTGTCAGAGAGATAAAAAGCCACCATTCAACAACTCACTCCTTAAAGGGACAAATTAATCCTGATCAGTCCACTCATTGTTATTAAATTTGCTGTGAGAATTTTTGGAGATGTTCCCTTAAACGTCATGCAGAAGATGAAAAGCAGAATTCCTTTGGGACAGGCATTTTTTTCATCATTATAGGAAATGTTATAACCATAAAATGCTCCATTTACTGATAATGCACCATTTTTACCTATTTTGCATAAATGCACTTTTAACAAATTGTCCAAACTGCAAAGAGGAATGTGAGTCACACTTTCTCTACAATTGTTTTGTCTAGGGAATTCAACCTGCCATGATGTGAATGCAAAAGCTTTAACTGAAGCTCTAAAGTTACTTTGTAAAGGCGAGCTCCACCCTAATTACAGTCAACCTATTCTCAGCGCCATTGACTAACTGATTGATTAATCACACCTGCTTGAACACTACGGGGCTGATTTTAACCCTGGACAGGTTTGGGCAGGCAAGAGTATAGCAAGTGTGAAATGCTTTTTTGTTGCAGAAAATGTCAGGCCTGGGGTATTTTAACTTCTGTTGCAGAAATGGAAACATGCACACTTTATTCGTGCAATTTCCAATGGGCCTCAAAGGCCTACATAAAGCTTAAAGGGACGTTGCACTCTGTTCCACCTGGCAACCTACATATGATCTAAGATAAAAGCAAAACACTTCGGATGCTGGAATTCTGAAACTAAAACAGAAAATGGTGGAAAAAATCAGCAGGTCTGGCAGCATCGGTGCAGAGAGAAACAGAGTTAACGTTTCGAGTCCGTATGACTCTTCTTCAGAGCTAAAGGGAAGTAGAAATGTGATGGAATTTATACTGTTTAAGAAGGATGGAGCAGGTGAAACTGGATAGAAGGTCAGTAATAGGCGGGGGGCTAAGGAGAGATTGACAAAGATGTCATGGACGCAAGACAAAGGGAGTGTTAATAGTAGTGGTGAAGATTAAAGAAGGTGCTGATAGTGGCATAAAGGTAAGAAAGCAGAATGTGTTAATGGCAGGACAAGGGTCAGCACTCTGTGAAAGAACAACATAGAAACAAGTGTCAGATGGCCCTATGGGGTGAGCGGGGTGGGGTGGAGGGGGGAGTGGGGGTGGGGGCAGAGGTGCTTGGGGAAAAGGATAAAAAAATGAATAAAAATAAATAAATAGGAAATAAAAATAAATGTGAAAAAAGGATTTAAAGAGGGGTGAAGATAGAGGAGCATAGGAAAGAAGCATTGTTTGTGCCTTTGTAACCCGCCCCACCACCCCCACAGGGCTATCTGACACTTGTTCCTATGTTGTTCTTTCACAGATTCACCCTTGTTCTACCATTAACACATTCCGCTTTCTTACCTTTATGCCACTATCAGCACCTTCTTTAGTCTTCACCACTACCATTAACACTCCTTTTGTCTTGCGTCCATGACATCTTTGTCAATCTCTCTTTAGCCCCCACCTATTACTGACCTTCTATCCGGCTTCACCTGCTCCATCCCTCTTAAACAGTATAAATTCCATCACATTTCTACTTCTCTTTTGCTCTGAAGGAGAGTCATTCAGACTCAAAACGTTAACTCTGTTTCTCTCTCCGCAGATGCTGCCAGACCTGCTGAGTTTTTCCACCATTTTCTGTTTTTGTTACAAATGACCTGCATGCCTGTGGCTGAGTGCCGCTTTACCTGGTGCTTCCAGCCAAATCAAGTCAGTTTGTGGAGACGATCCCACATGGTTTTACTCAGTAAATTGGCTTCTTGGATGTGGCTTCCAATCTGCCCAGTTAAATTCATGGCAAAGACTTTAATGCATTAAATGACCCATCTGCAGAATGGAGCCCCTGCCAATTTCCATCTGATGTACACCCCTAATCAGCACAAGATTGGAAGCATTTCCAGCTGAGTTTTGAAGTTTGTTGTGCGGTGAATCGCTTGTTGATTTCTTTCAGTCTCTCCCCAGAAAAGTTTTTTTTTTAGACGTTCATGAGATGTGGGCATCGCTGGCTGGGTCAGCATTTATTGTCCATACCTAATTGCGCTTGAGAACTGAATGGCTAGCTAGGCCATTTCACAGGGCATTTAAGAGTCAACTGTGTTATTGTGGTCACATGTAGACCAGACCAGGTAAGGATGGCATATTTCCTTCCCTAAAGGACATTACTGATCCAGATGGGTTTTTACAACAATCAGCAATGATTTCATTGTCGTCAGTAGACTTTTAATTCCAGATTTTTCACTGAATCCAAATTTCAACACTGAAACTATCTACTGAGTAAGCATGTCTTCAATTTTTTTCTCCCAGTGTGTAAGGTTTTGCATATATCTGTTAGAATTTTGCAATGATAGGACTAGAAAGGAGGTTCTGCTGAAAGAATTTGAACAGTTAGGAACTAAATTAAAAATCAGAACCTCCAAGGTAATAATCTCGGGATTACTACCTGAACCATGGGCAAACTGGCACAGAGTAAATAAAATCAAGGAGTTAAGTGCATGGCTCAAAGATTGGTGTGGAAGCAAAGGGTTTCAGCTCATGGGGCACTGAGGTAGAAGGGAACTGTTCCGGTGGGATGGGATTCAGTTGAACCATGCTGGGACCAGTGAATTGAATAACTAGGGCTGTAGAGAGGGCTTTAAACTAAATAGAGGGAAGGAGGATTCTGGAGAGGGGATAAGTAGGCTTACAAAGCAAAAGAATATGGCAGCATCGCAGGGCAGCTAGTTAGGTAATGATACCCAGAGTGTGACAGGAAGGGACAGTGTGTACAATCATAAAAAAACAGCAGAAAATAGGGTCAAAGGTGGAAAAAATGTTAAAAAGGCAAAATTAATGGGTCTTTACTTAAATGCACGTAGTATTCAGAACAAAATAAATGAATTAACGGCACAAATAGAGGTTAATGGGTATGATCGTATAGCCATTATGGAGACATAGGGCAGAATTTCCTGCCTGTGGTGTGGGCGGGCTCGACCCAATCTCTGGCGGGCGGGGAGCTGATGCCCGCTGGAGAATCGGGCCCCGCCGCCATTTTACGTGGGCGAGCCGATTAAGGCCTGCCCAGTGTGACGTCTGGCGGAAAGCGCTATGCCCTTCCTGTGCGGGCAGGGGGGATTCCCCAAAAGCAAGCATGTGCTCTTTTGCACATGCGCACGAAAGAGCGCACATCTCCCTGAGGCTAAGTGCTGCCTCAGGGAGATCACTTACACTCTGAAAAATGTTAAAAATAGAAGAAAAAAATTCCCTAACATGCCGTCCTCATGAGATGGGACATGTTCATTATATACCTACTAACTTTATTAAAATATTTAAAACCCTGCATGAAACCTCATCCCACCGCTGGATGAGGTTTCATGTTTTTTCTATTGCCCGCCGGGGCTCCTGGCCTGCCAACCTTAAGGTTGGATGGGCAGGTCCTTTAATTGTTTTAATGATTCTGTCAATGGCCTCAATTGAATTTCCCACTGAACACGGGAGTCTGAAACGCGCTGGGCGGGCCTTAATTGGCCCGCCCACGTAAAATGGCCACTATCCTCGTGGCCTAACATGCCATGGCATCGCTGCTGCACATCCAAAGACTTATTGCGTCTTAGGAGGGTTTGTACCTCCACCACCCTTTCAGCCAGTGCATCCCACATTACTCTGTCCAAAAGGTCCTCAGCACCTCACCTGTCAACCTCATGACACGCAACTGAAATAAATGCCACCACATTAGTCATCCCTGCGTCAAGGAGAAATGTTGCCTTCTGTCCACCCAGTCTATGCCCCTCATAACGGTATGAAGGTTAATAATGTGACCTGTCAATCTCCTGTGCTCCACGGCAAATGTCGCAAGTGTTTGCAATGTTTCCTCATAACTCCAACTCTCCAGGCCAGCATGCATCCAGGTCAGGAACCCCTGCACTCTCCTCACTCCAATGCCATCCCTCCGATGAAGCGCAGGTCATAAGTGAACGCAGAAGTGTAGATTTGGCCTCGACAGTGTTTTCTGCACTTGCAACATGACCTCCCTTTTCCTACATTCTATTCCTCGGCTAATAAAGGCAAGTCTGGCTTTGACCTTGTTAAACACCTTATGTTCCTGTTCTGCTACCTTAACGGGTCTGCCCAGCAAAGTCCCTGTAATCGTCGTGACTTTCCACAGTCCTACCATTACTCATGTATTCCCGCACCTTGCTTGTCTTGCCCAAGTGCTTAACCTCACACTTATCCACATAACATGCCATGTAGCATTCCTTAGGCCATCTGACCAGCCTGTCTGTTTGCACGTGTAATGTTGGGGCCTCCTCTTGACTATTTACCACCCCACCAATGTTCGTCTCCTTAGGTTCTTGAAGGTTGAGCGCATTATGAGCCTGGAGGGGAAAGGGATGAAAGGTGTTTCTGACTGAACACTAACTGATGCACTGTCCTTGTTGTTATTTCAGCATCACCACCACATGGCCGCCAGGAGGACGTCCAGAGCACCCCCTTCCACACCTGAGGGGCATCACTTGCAACTTGCGTCACATCCTTTCAGCGAGCCAGGCAACAGCGCAGTGACAAACACTTCAGTGGGGATTATGACACCGGCTAGGTGGAGAGGGCACTTCACAAACGCTGGAGGAGATGGCACGGACAGAGAATGCCAGTGGCGCCAGCAGCCGGAGGACTGCAGGGGACCAGGCACATGCTGAGTCAGGCAGTGATGATGTGCCTCTGGAGATGTCAACCATGCAGCAGCTGCAGGACAAGCGGCAGGGTGCGCGGGAGCACCTGGCAGGGTTGCATGAGAGTGTGCTTCAGTTGGTCTCTGTGGTGGAGGAATCCAGGCAGAGTGTCAGTGAAGGCATGAACATCAGGACAGAGCTTCAGGCTTCCTCCACTGAGAGATTGGCCATTCTCATGGAGAGGGGCTTCGATCGGATGGAGACTCTTCTGATTGGGTTACGCTCTGACCTGCAAACCCTCACAGCGCTAATGGCCATGGGTGGTCATTCCCAATGTGAGAGATGTTCTGGGCACCAAGTGTCGCCGCTCGGTGCCCATCCATCTGCGGTGAGCAGGGAGGTCCAATGTGACCTCATGTCGGCGCAGCAGCTGCCTGTCATTGCTGTGAGCTCCTCTCAGGGCGCTCCGGATGAGGGCAGCAGCTTCTCCGCCCCTCTGCCAGTGACCGTTGCATCCGTTGAGGCTGCGACAACTGGGGACGTGTCCTCCCAGGTGGGGCCATCACAGGCTCCACGGGCCAGAGGACGCCCGCCAAGGTCATCGAGACCAACAGGACAGCAGAGTCAGCAGGCTGTCTCACAAGCCACTCCGAGCGATGGGGCGGTACCTAGACGCAGCACCCGCAAACAAAAGCATAAGGCACGTTAGGCACTCAACGGGTATGTCACTGGTGATTTTGTGTTGGCTCTAGATTAGGTAATATATCATTACGTACGTCAGAGCGATGTTTGTTGTTTATTTTGCTGGCAACAAAGTCCACTTTTCTGACCATGGCTGAGGGTGTTTCCTTTGTGCTGCATTTGTATGTTTCACAGACATATCATGAGTGTTTGAGTGGACATTGATGTTTCTGTACTAAGCCCTTAGTTGCAGCTGATAAGGTGGAAGATGTAGCACCTAAGTGCCACGTGTGGAAGCGCCAGGCAATGCTGTTCCTGCTGATCCATGTGTGTGGAGCTAGCTGAAGGTTCGTTGAATTAAATTGTCCCGGGTGTCCCTGCCTCCTTGGTGTGGTAGCGGGTCGGCGTGCTGCCCCTCATCATCGCCCTGTGCTTCCTCATCCTCTGAGCCACTGCTGGATTCATCATGTGTGTCAAGGTCTTCATCGTCAACTGCATCCCCCCTTTCCAGCGCAAGATTGTGCAGAGCGCAGCATGCTACCACTATCACAGAGACGCGATCTGGGGGGTACTGGAGTGCGTCCCCTGAGCGGTCCAGGCAACGAAAGCGCATCTTGAGAAGACCGATGGCTCTCTCCACCACAGCCCTCGTGGTGCCGTGGCTCCTATTGTACCGCTGCTCAGCTTCTGTTCTTTGATGGTGGAGAGGCGTCATGAGCCACCTTCTGAGGGGATAGCCCTTATCACCCAGCAGCCAACCATCCAGCCGAGCCAGAGCACTGAAGAGCCCCGGCACCTGGGAGTGTCTGAGGATGTAGGCGTCATGGGAGCTGCCTGGGTACCTTGGACAAATTTGCAGAATCTGCATCCTGTGATCACACACTATCTGCACGTTCATGGAGTGGAAGCCCTTCCTGTTGACGAAGGCACCAGGCTCACCTGATGGCCACATGTCTACAGTCTATAGCACCCTGGACACGGGGGAAGCCAGCAATGGCCGCAAAGCCTCTGGCTCACTGTGCCTGACTTGCCTGGTCGCAGCAGAAGTGGGTGAAGGTCAATACCCGTCTAAACAGAGCGCCTGTAACCTGCTTGACACAAGTGTGGACAGCTGATTGGGAGACACCACAAAGATCACCCACCAAGCCCTGGAAGGAGCCAGATGCATAGAAGTGGAGGGTAACTGTGAGCTTCAGTGCCGCTGGCATGGGGTGTCCACCCACACAGTTAGGGGAGATCTCAGGGCCAATCATCTGACAGATACATTTCATTGTCCCCCTTGACAGTCGGAGCCTCCTTTGGCACTGCACCTCAATCATATTGAGGTAGCTGCTTCACCGCCTGTAAACCCTGGCAGCAGGATAGTGGCATCTTCTGTGGCCCCTTCCACCTTGGACAACCTCTTGGCCCTGCACCCCTTGTGCCTGCGCCTGGCCTCCCAAAGGTGGCTCCCCTGGAGGCTGATTGTCCACACCTGGCCTCCTCCTTATTCTATCCCTTCCTTCCTCCTCAGAGGAGCTGCCTCCAGTGGAGGTGTCAGAACCCATACCCCCAGGCTAAATGGAGGCCTCCGGAAAGCTGCAGGCCCGATAAAGATTACAGTCTGCAGACTGCTGAGCTGAAGCTTCAAAGTACAGAGAAAGCTGTTGGAAATCGATCTGAACTGCTAACAATCACACAGGCAAGTTTAAAACACTTTCTGCAATAAATACTTCAGATAAAACTTTAACAATTCCTCTGAACCCACATATTCTGCCCATGGATGAGGTTTGTTAAAAAAATCAGTTACCCGCCTGCCCGTTGCGCCCATGCGCCGGGGCGAAGATCGCACGAGCTCTTCAAAATCGGTATTGATTGCTGAGTTAAGGGCCTTAACAAGGTTTTTAATTAATGGCAGACACGCGTCGCACTTCATAGCGTGCCCGCCCAGCTAAATATCGCGATGTCGCGGGCTGATGTCGGGACGCTCGCCCAACGTCAGTGCGCGACATTTTAAGCGCTGATGTGTGGGCTCCACCACCCGCACGTCAGCCATAAAATTCTGCCCTATAGGCCAATTAGCTTAACGTCTGTCATTGGGAAAATGTTGGAGTCTGTTATAAAGGATGTAATGGCAGAGCATTTAGAAATGCATAATATAATCATGCAGAGTCAGCATGGCTTCATGAAGGAGAACTCCTGCCTGTCAAATTTATTAGAATTCTTTGAGGAGTAACCAAGTAGGATAGGTAAAGGGGAACCAGTAGATATAATATATTTGGATTTCCAAAAGGCGTTCGATAAGGTACCACACATTAGGCTACTCAATAAGGTAAGAGTCTATGATGTTGGGAGTAGTATATTAACATGGATAGAGGACTGGCTAACTAATAGAAAACAGAGAGTTGGGATACGGGGGGGCATTTTCGGGGTGGCAAGCTGTAACTTAAGGAGTGCCACAGGGATCAGTGCTAGGGCCACAATTGTTTACAATATATATTAATGACTTGGATGAGGGAAATGAATGTACTATCGCCAAATTTGTGGATGACACAAAATAGGTGGGAAAACAAGTGGTGAGGGTGACACAAGGAGTCTACAGAGGGATATAGGCAGGTTTAGTGAGTGGGCAAAAACATGGCAGGTGGAATATAATGTAGGAAGGTGTGAGGTTATGCACTTTGGCAAGAAGAATAGAAGAGCTGAATATTATTTAAATGGAGAAAAACTGAAGAAAGCTGCTGCACAGAGGGATTTGGGGGTCCTTGTGCATGAATCCCAAAAAGCTAGCATTCAAGTTCAGCAGGTAATAGGAAAGGCAAATGGAATGTTGGCCTTTATTTCAAAGGGAATGGAGTATAAAAATAGGGAAGTCTTGCTAAAACTATACAAGGCACTAGTTATACCACACCTAGAACACTGTGAACAGTTTTGGGCCCCTTACCGAAGGAAAGATATACTGGCATTGGAGGCAGTCCAGAGAAGGTTCACTAGGTTGTTCCTGGGGGTGGAGGGATTTTCTTATGAGAAGAGGTTGAGTAGGTTGGGCCTGTACTCATTGGAGTTTAGAAGAATGAGAGGCGGCCTTATTGAAGCATATAAGATTCTTAGGGGGCTTAACAGGTTAGATGCTGAGAGGTTGTTTCCCCTTGTGGGACAGTCTAGGACCAGGGGGCATCATCTCAGAGTAAAGGGGCACCCATTTAAAACAGAGATGAGGAGGAATTTTGTCTCTCAGAGGGTAGTCAATCTGTGGAATTCTTTGCCGCAGAGGGCTGTAGAGGCTGGGTTGTTGAGTATATTCAAGGCTGAGATAGACAGATTTTTAATCAGCAAGGGAATCAAGGGTTATGGGGAAAAAGCAGGAAAGTGGAGTTGAGGATTATCAGGTCAGCCATGATCTCATTGAATGGCGGAGCAGACTTGATGGGCCGAATGGCCTGCTTCTGCTCCTACGCCTAATGATCTAAAACATGAAAATTTAGTCTTGGCCCTTCTGAAGTTTCTCGGTTTCTTCATCTATGTTACTCAACCAACTCTCATTACATTTCTGAACCCAGGTCAGAAATATGCTTGGGGCTCTCCACTTAGAGTACCAGGCTATACTGATTCCTCCCTTTCAGCCAATTTGTTAAATACTTACAAGTATTACCCAGGATACCCATTACTTCCAACTTGTATGGCAGCCCTTCAAGCAGGACTTCGTCAAAGACTTGTCAGATGCCTAGGTGTGCTATACGATAACCAATTGGGATGTCACTTTCTCAGAAAAGTTAAGAAACATTATTGGGAGTATGGAGACCTTCTGAGACTATGCTGGCCCACCCCCCTCTACCAGCTTATATTTCATCACATTTCTATATTTCTTTAGTTCTGATGAAGAGTCATACGGACTCGAAACGTTAACTGTGTTCCTCTCCGCAGGTGCTGTCAGACCTGCTGAGTTTTTCCAGCTATTTTTGTTTTTGCTGGCTATTTACTAGGTATTTTCACATATGTAGCTCTCAAGATTCCCCATAACAATCAATTCCATTTATCCAGTTATTGACACAAGATTAATTGCTACCACATTGATTGTTTCCAACTGAGTGGGCCTTCCCTTGTATTCACTTATGATCATCAGCGCTTTATAGAGTTCATTGCTAATCTCATTTCACACCCTTGGCTATGCAACATCTCTGGATTTACTGCTTATTCTTGGCCTTTTGAGTCTGCCTAGGTAACTGGCTGGGGCAGAACTAGAGTTGCCAAAATCAGCTCCGGTTCCCCTTGTACCGAGGTGGGGAATAATCAACCTGATTGACTACTTCACGTAAACTGCAAATGCATGGACTTTAGGTAAGGAGAGGGTTGGGTTTGCTTGTAACATCCATCATGGTTACTTCTTGTTTTCATGCTGTGCTCTTTTGAAAAGGCTACGGATTAGTGACGGGATGAATCAGAGATCTGGGAAGATTTAGATTTATTTCAGAATCCTTAGCAGACCATTTGGAATTTGAGGCTGTCTGTATGGGGAAGGACACAGCGGTGGGGTGGTAGGGGGGGTGGGGGGAGGAGAAAAAGAGGAATACCCATGAATATGCACAAAGGCACAAATAACGCTTCTTTCCTATGTTCCGCCACCGATGCATATACTTACCGTGGGGACATTGAGTTTTCTCTCTAAATCCTACTGTTTTGTGTTTTGTGTTATTAGTTTCGTGCCCGTGGGATTTTCAGTTTTGTGATGTTAAAGGCTAGGCTGTTTACTGTTTAGCCATTCAAATGGATGGGAAAGATCCTATGGCAGTTTCCAAAGAAGAGCAGGTAATTCTGCTCATATCTTCATCAGCATTCCTCCACCAAATATTGTCACCAAGAAAACAAATGCATTCTCATTACTGTTTATGGGACATCGCAAACATAGAATGGCTCACATGGGAGAGTCACCTCACTCCAAAAAAGGTTAATTGATTGTCTGAAGTGCTTTGAAACATAAAAAGGTTCTATATAAGTGCGAATTTACAATTATTATTGTTTATTATTGTCTCATCAGGCATGTATATAAAAAGTCAATCAAGAAAAGTTCTTCGGCTCATTGAGCCACAAAGGGACAGTTGCAATTTATACCACCATTCAGCCTCCACTGCTTATTTAATCTTTCTTTACTGGAGACTCCACAACAATCCTGGAGGGTTGACAACACTGCTAACTCAGCGCCTCACACAAAGCTGGAGTCTTAGAGGGAAGGGTATTGGCATTCTCACTTCTCCATATGCAACACCCTATAGCAGCCCATCGGAGAGCAGCTGAAAATCAATCTAATGAAGCACAACACATGAGTGACAGGAAGCCTTGGACAGTGCCCACCTGGCTTTTTTGTTGGGACTATTATGGGGAAGCACTTTGCCTATCAGGCCTTCATTATGGCCATTACTTTTCATGAAACCGAGTTACTATGCAGCCTTTTACGAGTGGAGTGTAGAAATGGGGGAGGGGGGCAGATGGCTGTCAATTCAACTATATTCACTTGTATTTTACTATCTCAGCCCTTAACTCCCGATAAGATCGGCCAACCCAACAACTTCTCCAAACAAAGCCCATTAAGGGTTAACCCTTTTACTGGGTCATATCACTTGAAGGCACAAAGCTGGCAGATTGGTTGCTTCCTAATACATGAAACTGACACTTTCCATCACTGAGGGAGATAGAGACACTGCAGGTGTGCGAGGCTGAACTCACACAGTGCCCCAGTGGAGAAATAACACTTTGATAATTCATGCTAACATCTCACAGCACAGGTTGACTCGAGGTTTTTTTTTTTTGCTGGCGAGCGTCTCATGCTGTTTTCCCTGATTCCTGCTTCCTCGTTAACCTGAGCCTGGTCCATGCAACATCTGCGGGATCTGTACTATTAGCTTACACAGATTGAGGTGCCAGCCTAGGGACTTGGGGGCCAATAGCATATGCAGATTGGGCCGCAGAGCAGCAAGGTAACTCGGCAGCAGGAGAGAGGGAAAAAAAGTGCTCTCTCATTTAGCTTCAGCCTACTACCTTCTGTTTGAATTCGATTAGATCTCAGAGCTATAAAGTCACAGGGTGGGGAGTTCTGTGTCATTACATTTCATGGCTCCTGTTTAAGGCCATTTGATTACAATATGGAAGCACTTACAAGCAGCCGTTTGCAGATGTGTAAGGGAGCCCGCTGGCATTAGTCTAAAATTGATTTGCTTAATACGGAACAAGACATTAACTTCTTCAGTGCTGAAATACTTTTCCTATTTGTGAGGGGTTGGGGGGAAGAAGTAAATGTGACGTTAATTATTTTTAATGATCTTTAATGGGATTTTCCTGGAATCTACCGTATGAAAATAATACTGCAGGTCCTGTACATTTTATCACTTTGCTCTGTGCTTTGTATGACCGTTTTCAAATTTAATTGTGATTAGAAACATCTCTGTAAATATACCTTTTTAAAACTACAAAATGACTGCCTGAATTATGTGTAAAAGTGTTTTCAGATCCTACCTTTGCCTAATGGTTTGTGTTAGATATACCTAAGTTAACTTCTGTGGAGGTCAGATGATGACTGTAAACTGCTAGAGCCCATTTACCCCACCTCTCGATTGAGTGGCTATTTTGTTATCCATCTCTAGGTAGCTGTTATCCTCTGTGTGAGTGCATCGTGGCTGTTGCATAGAACAATAAAGTAAACTCTCTGCCTGCCAAACATTACTTTCATTATGCAATGTATGGTTTCATATTATCAAGCTTTCTGTCTTTGTTGGTCACATGGGGTATGCATCATGGAGTCTAGGGCAGATACATAAAAATGGCACCCCTTTTAACATTAACTTATAGACGTCTCAATTTGCTAATGCTAAAACACCTTGTTGTTCTGATTCAGGACATATCAACTTGTGACGACCTTTGACCCAGAATCAGTACAGTAAGGAAAATTTGTAACTTCTTTAAAAAGTCTGTGGAATCTGTATTTGTTTTTAAGAATGTTTGAAAGGGACTTTTAAGATTGTGCATCAGTTGTAAAGGGACCGATTGTAATTTTCTTGAATAATGAGACATACTGGTCTATGTGACCTGACAGCCCTTCAGCTGGAAACAGTACCAACAGGGAAGTAAGTTAAGGCCAGAGGCCATGTAGTTGGCAGACACAAAGAAGAGCTTCAGACAGAAAGGAGAAATACAGGCAGAGGAGCTGGAGGGTGAAAGTGATCAGCGCACAGTTGCAAACACAAAGGGCTGTATCTTCCAGTCAGTGAGCGGGGGCGGGGCCCACCTGCTGACATGTTAAATGATGCGGGGTGATGTCGGGCAGGTGTCCCGATGTCACCCTGCATCATTTAGATTTTCAGGTTGGCGGGCATGCAACCAAGTCAGCTGCACACTCGTTGATCTGTCAATGGCCTATTAAGGCCATTAACAAAGCAGTTGAAGTCATTAATGGACCAGCCCATCCAACCTTAAGGTTGGCGGGCAGGCCGGGAGCCCTGGCGGGTTTCAGAAAAAGCACAAAACCTCATTCACGGGCGGGATGAGCTTTCATGAGGATTTAAAAATCTCACAATATTTTAAAATAAAGTTATGGACATGTCCCAACTCATGTGTCAGTGTCATGGGGACATGGCAGTGAAATGTTTTTCTCAGCTTTATTTAAAGTTTAAAATCTGAGCTGATCTCCCTGAGACAGCACTTTGCCTCAGGGAGATCTGTGCGCTCTTTTGCGCGCATGCACGAAAGAGCGCAATCCCAGCTGAGGGAATCCCCCCGGCACGCACAGGGAGCGCATAGCGCTTCCTGGAGGATGTCATGCTGGGCAGGCCTTAATTGGCTCACCCACATAAAATGGCGGCGCAGCCCTGACCGGGAGGCGCCAATCAGAAGCCCACCTGTCTGCACCCGTTCCCACACTTTCCCCCCAACTGGTGGGAGGGGGAAATGTTGCCCAAAAAGAAAGGAGTTAGAGACAGAAAGAGTAATGCAGAGAAGAAGCAAATCATTCTCAGGAAGAGGTCAGTTTTTCTGTTTGGCAGTAAAAGAGACAGAAGATCTTGGAGGCACTTTGCAAGCTGGCTAAAGAGATCTAAAACCTGGAAAGCTGTGTGAATGGCTTGGAGACACGAAACAGCTTAGTGTTTTCCCAGAAGTGGCCAAAACCGTGAACTTTGGTGTAATTGGTTAGTAGGTTGAAATGGAACTCTGGAAAGTGACACCATCTGGACTATGATGACCCAAGGGACAGAGGGCTTATAGATGATAATCATACCCGCGAAGCTTGAAGATGAAAGCTGAAGTTGAATAGGGCTCCTGACCTACCCTGCATGAATAAAGAACAGCATATTGTGGAACTAGGTAGCAATGTCGTCCCACATTTATGTGGGGTGTGACGCAAATGCTTGTGGTTGCTTAAGACGTCTCTTTGTTGTGTTGTCTAATCAAAAAGAAATTTGCTGTTTTATTTGAAGCCTCGTTTACCCGTTAATTCCTGTTTAATTTACATTGGTTCTGATTCGTGTCAAAGCACAAGTTACGAAAAGTGAAATCTTGTTGGTAAATTTCGTCATTTGGGGGTCATTTGATAAACTTGGTTATTTTGGTTTACAGCTCCCCCCACAGGGATCATAACAAACTAATGAAAATCCCCAGGGCTACAGGAAAAGAGTGTTTGGACAGTTCTTTCAAAGTCACGATGAGCCAAATGATGGTCGGGTCAGGGCAGATCGCCAGTGTTCAGGGATTAAATGTGGCACTAAGACCAATGGCTGGACACCCCTGGATTAATGTACACCAAGCAAAATGCTGCATTAATGACTGACATCTTTGTGCATTTGTTATTTAAGCAGATGCTGCTGTTTGTAATAGATGGTATATTCTTTCACAACCCCTGTGGCCTGCTGCTCATTAACTTGCTTATATACAGGTAATGGTGGCTGTAAAAATGTCTGTGTGGTTCCATGAACTTTGATCCACATTGGAAAAAATGTGTCATTAATAGGTCTATTTTAGGATTGTCAACCTTCCAGGATTGCCCTGGAGATTCTGAGAGTTAATATATTTTTTTTATACCCTGGAGAGGCAACTGAGACCTGTGGCTTTTAATTCCTACACCATGTGGGAACTGCAGGACACTTCAAGTAACTTGGGGCACCATGAGCGTAGGAAGTCCCTCCAGCTGTTTGAGCTCAAACTCTGGATTTCTGAGGCTGAAAGCCAGCTGGAGTCACTGCAGAGCATCGGGGGGATATCAGTGTTTCCTGGATTTCATACTCAGGTGGGTGGCTACCTCAAAGGTAGCAAGAGTTCAGAATAGTAGATAGGTGGCCACCTGGAAGAGTAGGAAGAGGCAGGAAGTACAGGAATCTTCAAGGTATGTTCCACTCTCAGACAGGTACTCAGCATTGGAGAATGCTGCGCGAGATGACACTTTGAAGGAATTCAGGCCAGAATATGGCACCAATGGACAAGGGACTGCACAGGAGGGAACAAGAGTAGGAATGCACTTGCTACAGGGGATTCATAGATAGGAGGACAGACAAACATTTCTGTAACTGATTTTGTAAGTCACAGGGTGTGGTACCTTCCTGGTGCCAGCGAAGAACATCATGGAGAGGGTGAAGAATATTCTGCAGCGGGAAGTGAGTGAGCACAAAATTGTGTTACAAATTGGTGCCTACGACCTAGAGAGGGCAGGTACAGGAAAATCTCTGTTACGCAGCACACTGTGGAGGAGGTGCCACTTCAGCAAATGTGCCGGTTATCTGAGGTGTAAAGTGACTTCCATGTTTTCATCCAGTGAGAAAGCTCCAAGATGATCACATGGGCGTTGAGGTCACAAGAGGTCTGAGAATTCGCAAATCAAGCGGTGCCAAGGGCCAGTAGTACTGCAGGCCAGTGGGAGGCTGAGACCAGAGTGAGGATAGGCAGCCAATAACTGTTACCGGTGAGTCTGACATCTCCAATCAATAAAAAGACCCAAATCCAGAATTCGGTTAATAGAAAATTGCTTTAGTAGAATGCTGGAGAACAGTGTCAAGGTCCTAGGGTCAGATTTTCAGGAGGTAGGGAGGAAGTTAAAAAGTACAACCTCAAAGCCAGTAACCTCTGGATTACTTTCAGTGCCAAATGCATAGCGAGAGTAGAAATAGGAAGATAGGGAGGATCAATGCATGGCTTGAAGCATGGTGCAGGATTCATGGGGCATTGGAGCCACTTCTGGGGCAGGATGCACCTCTGCATGACTGGGACCAATGTCCTTGTGCTCGCTAATGTGCTGAGGAGAGTTTAGATGAAATTGGCATCAAATGGGAACCAGCATATAGAGATAGAAAAGAGGAATAAGGTGTATAAAGGAGTGAAGGCGTACTAGAGAAGGAAGTTGTACCATATTAGAAAGGAGCAGACAAAGAAGAACTACAATGGGTAAAAAGACAGGTTTAGAATGCATGTCTGTAAATGTATAAATTGTGGTAAATAAAGCTACAAGCACAAATAGCCATGTGGGAATGCATGAAGTGGCAATAACAGAAACGTGACTTAAAATTGGTGAACACTAGGTGATTAATATTCATGGATACAGATGCCTGCAAATCCGACTCGGGAAATGTATCCCGGAATTTCTGATTTTCAGTCTGGGGGGCTAGCGGGTGAAAACAAGAGTCAGATCGGTAAACCCAAAAAGAGTTCGGAGGCTGCCTGATGCTGAAGCGGGATTGGCGGAAGGTCTGCCTCAGTGCCCAGGCACTTTGTCAAAAAGATCAAAAGATGAATAAAACAAAAAAACAGCTCTCCAACCCTCACCACCACCTCCCCCCCACACACTTCTGATCTATGCCAACTCATGCCCCCCACCCATGCCCCATGGCCCCCATACCCTCCACGCCAACCTATGGCCCTCTAATCACCCCCAATGTCCCTTTATATCCCCTATGCCAACTTAGTACCAACTCATGCTAACCCATTCCCTCACCCACCAGCCTTTGCCTTTATACCTACCATGCCAACTCATCCAGTATCCACCACAGGCAGATCTCAGGGCTCATGTTGAGATGAAATTAAGTTCTTAAGTGTCTATTACTAGTCCCAGATCTAAAGTGCACAAGTTGTGTTTTGGACATCCCACTAGCCAAAATCAAATCTGACTGAGGCAGCTGCACTTTAACATGTGCAGTTGTCTCCGTGAACCAAGGGTGTGCACACTAGAATCCATTCCCATTACCCCCCTCCATGCGAAAATGGTTCGGGAACAGGACATCCAGATCCTCCACTGCCATTTTCGCAAAGGTGAAAGGTGCTCCCTTAGCACAAAAATCCTGGCCAAAGTGTTCAGAAAAAGTAGTGAAGGGAAAAAGGAAGTTGGATTGGCAGTACTGGTTAGGGAAGACATTATAGTGCTGGAAAGAGTGAGGCAAAGGTAGAATCATTTGGTTACAGTTGAGAAAGAAGAAGGGTGTGATCATACTATTGGGGGTATTCTATAGGTCTCCAAATAATAAGAGAGAGAGAGAGACAGACAGAGGGGCAAATCTGCAGGGAAATCACAGGGATGTGCAAGAACTATAGAGTGATGATAGTGAGGGACTTTAATTAACCAAATATCAATTGGGATAATGTTAGAGAGAGAGTAAGAGTTAGAGAAAGGAGAGGAATTTCCGAAATGTGTTCAGAAGAACTTCTTTGGCCAATATGTTCTCATCCCAATTAGGAAGGAGATATTTTTGGTCTGGTGGATTAAGTTTCTGTGGGGGAACACTTCAGTAAGAGAGATCATTGTATGATCAAGTTTGGATTAGTAGTGGAGAAGAGCAAGCAACAGTCTGAAGTAGAATTTCTAAATTGGAAGAAGGCTATCTTCATATTGATAGAAACGGGGAAGTTAGAACTATTGGGTGGGGTGAAAACAGATAGGCAGGATGTACTGGAAAGGCTATCTATGCTCATATTAGATAAATTGCTTAATCCAGATGGCTTGCATCACAGGTTACTAAGGGAAGTTAGGGTGGAGATAGTGGAAGGGCTTGCCAGAATCTTCCAAGCTTCCTTATATATGGGAGAGGCATGGTAAACGTGACACTTTTGTTCAAGCAAGTGTGTAAGGGCATTCCTAGTGACTACAGGACAGTCAATTTAACATCAGTGGTGGGTAAAGTTTGAGAAACAATAATCAAGGAATAAATTAGCAGGCACTTGGAGAGTTTTGAGTTAATTAGGAGAACTAGCATGGATTTGTAAAAGGCAAATTGTGGTTGACTAACCTAATTGAGTTTTTTTTTGATGAGGTAGCAGAGAATGTTGATGAAGGGAATGCAGTGGATGTTGTCTCTGTAGATTTTAAGAAATCTTTTGACAAATACCACATAAAAAGCTGATTGACAAAATTGAGGCACATAGAATAGGAGGGTCGGTAAAACCTTATATAAAATTGGCTTAAGAGCAGAAAATAGCAAGACATAGTAAATGGAGGATGGTAGGCAGTGTGTTCCCAAAGAGTCAGTGCTAGGAGCACTGTTTTTTATATATATATATATATATATATATAAATGACCTGGATATTGGAATACAAAGTAAAATTTCAAAATTTGCTGATGTTACCAAACTTGAAGGTGAGGCAAACTGTTAGGACGATACCAATCGATTGCAACAGGACATAGATAGACTGGAAGAATGCATAGTCAAGCGGCAGATGGAATTTAATAGCAAGAAGTGCAAGGCGATGCCTCTTGGCAGAAGGGATAGTGAGAGGCAATATAAACAAAATGGCACAGTTCAAAAGAGTGCGCAAGGTCAAGGGACCTGGGGTTCATGTGCATAGGTCTTTGAAGGTTGCAGCACGTATTGAGAGAGCAGTTAGCAATGCATATGGGATCTTGGGCTTTATAGAGAAATTGAGCCCAAAGCTAGGAAGTTATGCCGAAACTTTATAAGGCTTTAGTTAGGCAAGAACTATTGCATCCAGTTCTGGTCTCCACAGGAGATTTACCAGAATGGTTCCAGGAATAAAGTATTTTAGCTACAAGGTTGGACTGGAGAACCTGTGGTTATTCTCCTTGGAGCAAAGGGGTTTGTGGAGAGATTTGATGGAGGTGTACAAGATTATGACAGGTTTAGAACTGATAGACAAAGAAATGCTGTTCTCATTAGCTGATAGTACAACGATCAGGGCCCAGAGATTTAAGATTTGGGGAAAAAATTTCAAGGGGGATGTGCAATAAAACTTTTTTGTGCAGCAGGTGGCAACGAGCTGGAACTTTCTGCCTACACGATGGCAGAAGTGAAGGCAATCACTCATATCAAAAGAAAATTGGCTAGGCACTTGAAAGAAATAAACTTTCAGGGCCATGGGGGCCAATTGGGGGGATGGGGCTGCCTGGATTGCTGTACTGAGAGCCGGCACAGACTCAATGGGCCAACGACATCCTTCTGTAATGGCTCTGGGCTGAATTTGCGGCAGGCTTGTTTTCAGGTCGGAAACCCACCTCCGCGGAGAAACTGAGTAAAGTTAGGGTTTTCAAGTGGGTAAACCCTTAATTGGCATGGAGGTGGGTTTCCTGTCCAATTAAGGGTGATGGGCAAGCTCTTGAAGGATATTTTGCCCGCCAGCTGTAATGGCGGCTTTTCGCACTGTACCGTCCCAATTGCTGGTATGTCTCGCCTCATTAATGATGTATTTACGGGAAACGTGCCAGATCGCTGGTGGGCGGCCTCAGGTTTGCCCGCAACACCGTGATCTTGAGTGCTTCCTCACCCCAGGCGCTATTTTTTAAGTGTATGAGAGCACATGCTTACTTCGTGCCTTCAGACCGGGATTGATTCAGGCGTTATGTGGCCCCGAAAGCAAAGAAGACAACAGCCCCCAAATTTAGTGACTCCTCTCTGGGATGCTTGCTGAACGCAGTGGAAGGCCCCCCACGATGTCTGCCACCCCTGTTCTGGTCACAGGAGGTCCAGCAGAGTAACCAATCCAGCCTTGGAGGTGGTCAGCACCACCGGAGCTCAGAGGAGGTCAGCCATCCAGTGCAGGAAGAGGATGAATGCTCCCATCCGTTCTGCCAGGGAAAGTCAAACACTTCATCACTCTCAACTCACACATTCACAAACCCATCGCACATCCACAGGGATCTCACACCTTAAGGGACAACACCGCTAACTCTCACACACACCCTCACATCTCCATCTGATTCATATTCCCTGGACCTCGTGTCCTCACCTCGTCCACTCACCACACAAACATTCCACGCAGTGTCGTGTGTCCTGCTCACACTCCCTCCACCTGTTAACATATAGGAGAAGCTGGCTCACAACAGCAGAGAGAAGTCCCAGTCTAGGGGTGGAGTGGCCCCACATTAGGCCCCTCACTCATTTTGAGGAGCGTGCCATCGCCACTGACCAGTGAGGACCTGGACCGCGCCTGCGGCGACAGTGAGGTCGGCAGCGAACACACAACGTGGGGCAGGATTTTCCCCTTGTGCGGCAGGCAGACCCAGGAACGGCCGTGAGACCAACCACTGCCCGCAGTCCGGCTCCAACCGAGATTTCACACCGGTTGGCTAATTAACGGCCAGCCAGTGCGAAACTTGCGCTAAGACCCTCAGCGCTTCCGGGGTGGGCGAGCGCTTAAGTGTGCACATGTTCGGGGGAGCACGCACTAAAAGCTCCCTGAAGGCACAGAGCTGCCTCAGAGAGCTGAAGAATTTTAAATTCAAAAATAAACTTTTTACAAATGATCTAAACGTGTACCCATGTGTGACTCAGTCACATGAAGAGGGACATGTTAAAAAATGATGTTAATAAATATTTTTTGTTTTTTTAGTAACCGTTGGAAACCTCATCTCACCCGTGGATGAGGCTTCGTTACAAATGCGAAGGCCGCCTGGCCTATTCGCCCGCCCGCCAACCGAATGGTTGAGCGGGTAGTGAAAAATACAACTTAATCGGCCTCTTAGTTGTCGGGGGGGGTGCGCTGCTTCCTCTCATGCGTGCCCGCTGACCAAATGGTCACGGAAGTGTGCGATGACGTCGGTACGCTCGCCTGATGTCATGGTACACTATTTCACTCCCATTCGGTCCATCGCACGCCCGCCCGCAAGACGAAAAATCCTGTCCATGAGGATCCTGTCCCCCATCATCCCACTCTCAACTCAACTGTGAGTGCTCTCTCTCCTGCTTTAGACTCTGCTGCCATGCACTTATTATCTCTACTTTGGTTTACAGAGAGCTCTGCCTAGTGACCGACACCCTCAGCCAGCCAGCCCTTCAGCTCCAGCCACACTCTCACCTCCAGCCAAGAGGACTCTTCCTCCATTGAAGAACTGGAAATAAGCAGCCAGGAAGACCTGTCACAACGCTTACCCACACCCTCCACCAGCACAGAGACACACACCTCAATGGGGCCTAGATCCAGAGCAGGCTCGGGTTTACAATCTGCTGGTCATCGCACGGACACGTGTCCACAGTAGGAGGACACAGGGTCAGCCGAGCTCCTTGGTATTCGGAGGACTGCTGGGGAAGATGCATCTATGAGGCCTGGGTCAGATTACGAGTCTCTGCATTTGGCCTTCCAAATCATTGTGGAGAGTCAGCGGAAGGTGGGGAAACATCAGGCAGAGCTGTTGGAAGCCCTCAACAGAGTGACATTCGAGGCAGAAGAGTGTGTCCACCTGCTGGTGGTGCCCACAGGTGCGCATATGGAGGTCTCCATGGGAAGGATGGAGGACGCCATGGAGACCCTGGTCCAGCAGAACGCGTAGATGCGTACAGACCTGCACTCCATCTCGGGGGCCATGGGTGAGTTTCTGCAGTGGCAACACAACAGAGAAATGGGGCTCCAGGTGCCCCACCCACTCAAGGGCCAGAATCTTCGGCTCAGCGAGCGGGGACAGGCGTGCAGTGGAATCGCCTGCGTGTCTGCCGAACTGTCCAAGGCCTATTAAGGCCATTTAAAGTCCAATTAAAATGATTAATGGAGCTGCCTGTCCAACCTTAAGGTTGGGGGGCAGGCGAAGAGCCCAGGTGGCCTTTGCATTTATCATGAAACCTCATCCACGGGCGGGATGAGGTTTCATGAAGGTTTTTAAAGTTTAATAAAAAATTTTAATAAAATTCATTGACATGTCCCAGCTCACGTGACACATGTCTTAAAATTGTTTTTTTTCTTTTTATTGAAATTTTTAAAAACTAAACTAATCTCCCTGAGGCAGCTTTGTGCCTCAGGGAGATTTCTGTGCTCTTTCGCGTGCAGGCCCCGACTCTCCCTCCTCCCCCCTGCCTGCACAGGGAGCGCTCAGCGCT
The DNA here is from genome assembly GCF_964194155.1 of Cetorhinus maximus. Lineage (NCBI taxonomy): Eukaryota > Metazoa > Chordata > Chondrichthyes > Lamniformes > Cetorhinidae > Cetorhinus > Cetorhinus maximus. Next base: position 17,790,536 of record NC_135896.1, read on the forward strand.
TCTGGGTGCGTGTCACACTGGGCGGGCCTTAATTGGTCCGCCCACGTAAACTGGTGGTGTGCAACCAATCGCGGGCGGCAATTGGCTGCGCAACTGCCCATGCCTGCTCCCGACCAACTCCCCTGATGGGGAGAAAATTCTCCCCAAGGAGTCAGGACAGGTCCTCAGGCACATGAGGGGAGGAGCGGTGGCAGCTGGACACACCTGGGTCATCCACTCAGGAGTCTCAGAGGTTGTCCTCTCCCCCTGAGTCCCCTTTGCCTGTGACCCCCCTCAACCTTGTTCTCTGTCACCACAGAGGGGGCAGCTGATCCACAGGAAGACATCCAAAGCAAGCCGGGGCCCCCAAGGCCTCGGCTCTCCGGAAGACGCACCCCGACGCCATCAGAGGCAACAGGGCCAACCATTGCATAGGCTGTCTCCACCCCTGCTGCAGATGTCAGGGCAGCACCGAGAATATGTGGTAGGTCTAGAAAAGATAAGAAATTCTGATCACAAGTGGTTGCACAGGTGAACACACTGTGTCACTTTATAACCTGAAAATAAATTCACTTTCACTAAATAATGTGTAATGGGGCAAGTTGAAAGTGCGAGGTTCAATGATGAAATCTCCAGTTAGACTTACAACTAAAATTGGTAACCCTAGCCCAGAAGTGCAGTGCAATAGCAATGTCATTGTTTGGTAAGCATCTAGTGTTACTTTTAGTGCAGTAGTAACCTGCGCACTTTGAATTCCTGTGATTATCAATTTAAAAGTTCTAAACCATTGAAAATAGATTGGCGATTTCTACAAACCAGCAATCTGAGAGAAAAACATATGCACCGTTTCATTGGTCAGTTTAATAGATATTGAAAGTGCTTTTATTTCAATACAAGTGGAAAATAAAACCGACATATTTTATCTGGTATGTCTACTGCCTTTCACAGATGCTGCCTATCATGTCAAAGCCGCCCAATATTGAGACCTCTAAAACTGTGGTCAAGAGTAGATGAAAGACCCCAGAACCCCGTATTGGGTTCACTATCATTTTCATTCTTCCAGCTAGCAGAGTGACAGTTAGCAAGAAATGACATCAACGAAGCTTTGGCTCCAATGGAACACAGTTTTCCTTCGGGAGACATTCAGGATGAACCATCTTGCAATAAAACCACCCTCGAATAATTCAGTCACACAGTGACTGCTGGCTGCAGATTTTGCGCAGATTTTGATTACATGGTCCATTTAGAGAAAGCTAGCACCTGACTAGTGTGACAAGAAGATGACAATTAAGTGTAGATCTGCATGAAAATTGTGTGGAAGGAAAAAAATGTGCAATAGGCAGGCACTGACAGTAAAAGGGACAGAGAATGAATTGCAAAGAATCGGTCCTTAATTAGAAAAAGGTGACAGTAAGCAAGAAGTGACAATAAAAGGGATGACAGTAGGTTGAATCAAATATACATTATTCAATGACTGAATCCAATTTTTTCCCCCTATAACTGATGATTGAGTTTATGCTGCTGTAGGTGTAAAGCTATGACTTAGTGAAAATTAATTCACTCCATGAAAAGATGTAGCCAGAGTTTCATAATGTCACAGTGTGTTCACACTCCAAGACACTTTGCATAGTGCTTTCACCTCTGGGGTTTCCCCAAAAAACAGCGAGTTCCCAATCTCAGTCTTGTGAACGTGAGGTGCGCGTTACCCTATGTGGGAAGCTGGAGAATTGTCACACCTTCCATACCGGGCTCCTCCACACTACTCCTAAAGAGTTTATTAAAAAGCATCATCGACACAGGTCTCCGACCATTCCACTGGTTTTCTGTCTGGGGTGGCTGCGAGGTACAAGGTGAGATAAATGGGTGATAAAAGCAAAATACTGCAGATGCTGGAAATCTAGAACAAAAACAAAAATACCTGGAAAAACTCAGCAGGTCTGACAGCATCTGCAGAGAGATTCCTCTCCACAGATGCTGTCAGACCTGTTGAGATAAATGGGTGCAACTTCCTCTGTTTGTGAATGTTAGTAAACAGAAAAAGTCTACATGGGGATAAAGCAGAGTAAAATTAGCAAATACCTGGAAGGGGAGATTTAAAAATAACTTTAAAAATAGCAGCTTTAGAAAAGCTCCAAGACTTGCACACACACTTGCCCTGCTGGCTTCAATTAATTTGTCACCATGAGGAGATTAGAAGAATCGTATCCCACAAATAAACTTACTATTAGCTTTGGTCAAGGGCTTAAGACAAAAGGTAAGAATTGCCACTTGTAATATAGATTAAGTGCACTCCCCTGAATTTCCTGCAAATCCTACAATATACGACCCCCATGATGTCAGATCCATGTTGGCATGAATAAAGAGTACTGCTCATGTCAGCATTCAAAATGCTATTGGAAGGAACAGTTCAGATTTAAGCCACCATTTTCAAAACATAAGACAAGGTAGATTCAGATGGAATAGTGGTAAACTTGCAGATGTATCTGTTTATTATATTTGGTGTTATGGTGTAATCAATTATTTCCCTTTAAGATACCACTTCAGTACATTCCTTTTCACAGGTTTCACCCACATTAACACTGCATGAGGGAAATAAGAAAGGTACTACACACTGTTTGTGTCACTCAGGAAAGTACAAAAGGATATGTCTATCAATCAAGAGCAATAAACAGTAGTAAGCCATAAAACAGCACAATGATATGCTGGTTACTGGTAATCAATAACCTTAGAGGATGAATGCATGTTTGAAAGTTTACATCAAATAGCTCATAATAAGTATTATTTAGTACATGACTTGCAACAAGAGCTCATAAAAGGCTGTTACATATAATAATAAATGAAAATAAAATATTAATACTTAAAACTAATTGTGACAAATGCCCAAATATTGAATTGCTGATAGTAAGAAAGAATTTGCTGAAGCATTTAACACAATTTAATTTGTTGGACTTGCTGCTAACCTTGTTTGAAAATTAAATGATAGAAGTCCACCAATGGTTTTGAAATGTCATTGAATGGTGAGCTCAGCCACATAGACCAAGCATGTTTCCAGTCTGCTCCTCAGGCTGTGCTCATCCCAGCTGCAACAGCAGTAAGGAAATTACACTTGCACTCAGTGCATATGGATTATGAAGGGAAATAGGCGGATGGTAGCATAATATTACTGGACTAGTAATCGAGAGGCCCAGAATAATGCTTTGGAGACATGAGTTCAAACCCCACCACAGCTGTGGGTGGAATTTAAATTCAATTAATTAATAAACCTGTGAGAAAATGCTCGTCTGATCTTGAAACAGCTGGATTGTCATAAAAACTCATCTGGTTCACTACTGCCTTTCAAGGGAGCAAATTTGCCATTCTTACTTGGACCGGTCTAGAAGTGACTCCAGACCCAGGCCGAGCTAGTCACTAAATTGTATTAAACTGCTACAGGAAGAAAAAACACTGTGGGTGTACCTACAGCACATGGGCTGCAGAGGTCCAAGAAGATGGCTCACCACCACCTTCACAAGAGCAATTAGGATGGACAATAAATGCTGGACTTGGCAGCAACGCTCAGATCCTATTCCTGATTGATGTCTATTCACCCCTTCTGGAAATGTGGGCATATGGAAATCAGGGAAGGATAGGATTCAGTTTGGCTTTGATGCCCCCTATGTGATGGACACCTTGCTCACACTCACTGTCGATGCTCGGTCATGAATGATGGTCACATAGGTGAGGTACTGGAAGGCAACCGATTGCATATGGACAGGGCATCCTAGCAAAGAGTCTGAACCTTCAGAAAGGGGTAGGAAGAAAGCTGGCAAGAGGTCAAAAACGAATAAAAGCAAAGATGTCATCTTCTCCTCGTGGACATCCTTTTTCTTCTCATATCCGGTAAACCTGGGGAACTTTCTTATCCAGAGAAGAATCGGGTAATCAAACGCCAAAACGCACACCAATCTTCTGGAATGAGAAACGATTCTCAAACTATAAAGCTTCCAGAGTGTATTTGTTTGAGTGAATCCTCAGCCTGCAGGAAGGCTCTTTTCAACAGTATGAAAAGAGTTAAAAACCACTCCCATCATACTTTGGAGAAGAGCGAGGTGGGTGCCTCTTGTATGGGGGCGAGCAGGGTGTGGGATAGGGACATGCTCTGTTAAAGTCACCCAGAAAAATCAAGCATGATTCTAGGCGAGTATGAATATCAAATATTTCATAAAGGTATTAGTCTTAATTCTATTTTGTAATCTTCATGATTCTGTACTAATGCCCGTAGGACATACACTAAAATGCCAACTGCTCACTGACATTTGAAACATGAGTCATCTTTAACCACTTTTTTCTCTACACAAGTGAGCGAGAGTCCAATAACAATGATGGATGCTCCTCTGCTGTATTAATTTAGTCCGGAGCTCCTTAAAGATGGCATCAGCATTTCTCCAAATCAATTTCCATCTAATGGGGTCCACCGATATTTCAAGATCTACCTCCTTGCCCTTTTTAAGGTATAAGTGATCTGGATTAAAGGTAGTTACCAACCCAGTGCTGTTTCAGTGCCACCTGATTCAAGTCGAGATAGGAAAGGTTTCTGACAGGCAATGAGAAGGCAGCCATTATTAGACGTGAAAAGCAGGTTAAAGGGCAAATTTAGGTAAATAGCAAAATCTGAATGATCAAAGGAGGCTTCTCCTCTCCTGACTAAATATTAAGGAGAATTATTTTTCCCTCTCTCCTTTTTTAGCAACTAAGGAGACAGGTCGTCTGCTTGTTCCTGATTTTGTTGATTGTAATGTGTCCTCACAATGAGAGGTGTGAGATTCCACAAGGATGAGGTTTGAGATTTTGTCCTATAACTGCTATTGGAAACTTCCAGAAACTGTAACCAACTTGTGAATCATGTGACCTGTAGCACCCATCTTTGGGTTCAACAAAGTCCATTTTTTTAATGAGCAAAAAAGTAAGGTTTAATCTAAACAGTTTATGATCTCTTTCATGGCTCAGGGACATGACGCTTGTAAAGCCTGTTTTCCTCAGGAAATATGTCTATATTTAATTGACTAGATTCTTTATTTCTCATCTAAAAGGAGCATCAGTGATCCTTAAGCCCCATGCAAATATTTGGTGGCTGCTTGTCATCTGATAAAAGGACATAATTTTGGCACCTAAAGGGAGAATCTTCTCCCCGTTGGGCGGGCGGTTCGGGAGCGGGCACGGGCGGGCGCGTAGCTGATCACCACCCGCGATTGGCTGCGTGCCACCATTTTACGTGGGCGGACCAATTAAGGCCCACCCAGCATGACGCGCACCCGGAAGCACTTAGCGCTACCTGTGTGGGCGGGGGGGGGAGGAGGGAGAGTTGGGGTCTGCGTGTGTGCGAAAGAGCGCAGAAATCTCCCTGAGGCACGGAGCTGCCTTAGGGAGATTACTTTGATTATGAAAAGTTGAATAAAAGAATTTTTAAACATTTTCAGACATGTCCCCTCATGTGACATGTCACATGGGGCAGAATTTTCCCATTGGCATGCGGGCGCGGGCCCCCACATCTGCACGTAAAATGACGTGTGGTGACCTCGGGCTCAGTGAGGTTGCGAGTGTGCACTGTCAAGTATTTATTTTTCAAAGTTATTGAAACTTGCCTGTGTGATCTGCAGTACTTCAAAACGCATTCCAGTTGCTTTGTCTGGACTCTTAACCTTCAGATCAGCACACTGCAGTGAGGAATCTTTTCTGGGCCTGCAGGTTTCAGGAAGCCTTCCCTTAGCTTGGGAACGGGAGCTGAACTGTCCACTGGAGGCAGCTGCCCTGGGGAGGAAGGGAGGACGAGAAGGGGGAGGAGGCCAGGAGTGCACATTCAGCCTCCAGGGGAGCCACCTTTTGGAGGACAGGCGCAGACACAAGGGGTGCAGGGCCAGGAGGTAGTCCAAGCCGGAAGGGGCCACAGAAGACGTCACTATCCTGCTGCCAGGGTATACAGGCGGCGAAGCAGCTACCTCAATATGTCTGAGGTGCAGTGCCAAAGGAGGCTCCGTCTCTCAAGGGAGACCGTCAACTATACCTGTCAGATGATTGGCCCTGAGATCTCTGCTAACTGTGTGGGTGGACACTCCATGCCAGCGGCTCTGAAGGTCACAGTTGCCCTCAACTTCTATGCCTCTGGCTCCTTCCAGGGCTCAGTGGGTGAGCTTTGTGGTGTCTCCCAATCAGCTGTCCACACTTGTGTCAAGCAGGTTACAGACGCTCTGTTCAGGTGTGCATTGACCTTCACCCACGTCCTTTGGGACCAGGTAAGCCAGACACAACGAGCCAGAGGCTTCGCGGCCATTGCTGGCTTCTCTCACATCCAGGGTGCTATAGACTGTACACATGTGGCCATCAAGGCGCCAGCAGGTGAGCCCGGTGCCTTTGTCAACAGGAAGGGTTTCCACTCCATGAACGTGCAGATAGTGTGTGATCACAGGATGTTGATTTTACAAGTCTGTGCAAGGTACCCAGGCAGCTCCCACAACACCTCAGACACTCCCAGGTGCCGGGGCTCTTCCATGCTCCAGCCCGGCTGGATGGTTGGCTGTTGGGTGACAAGGGCTATTTTCTGCGAAGGTGGCTCATGACGCCTCTCTGCCATCCAAGAACAGAAGCTGAGCAGCAGTACAAGGGCTGTGGTGGAGAGAACCATGGGTCTTCTCAAGATGCGCTTCCGATGCCTGGACCGCTCAGGGGGCGCATTCCAGTACCCCCAAAATCATGTGTCGGTGATAGTGGTAGCATGCTGTGCTCTCCACAATCTTGCGCTGGAAAGGGGTGACGCAGTAGACGATGAAAACGTCAACGCAGTGGCTGCGGCTGCACACAATGAGTCCAGCAGTGAGTCCGAGGATGAGCATGCACAGGGAAATGCTGACGCGGTAGACACTGACCCAGGCATACTCCAGGGAGGCAGAGACACCCGGGAGGCTTTAATCCAACAAACCTTCAGTGAGCAACCACAGATGGACCTCCAGGACAAGCCTGGGCTGTCGGCTCGATACTTGACACCTAAGTGCCAAATCTGCCAGGTTAGGAACAGTAACTAAGGGCCTTGTTAATAAAGCTGAATGTCCAACAAAGCACTCAGTACAGTTTTGGAAACCATCCAGATGCAGAAGAAAAGAGGCACCCTCAGACATGGTAGCATATCTGAATTTAGTAATGTCAAGCAAACAAAGTTATGCCAAAAAAAAAGTGTTACAAATCAGAACAAATCATGAAGACCTAATCTCGGGCCAACACAAAAGCACCAGTGAAAAACCCGTGGTGTGCCTAAGGTGCCTTATGTTTTTGTTTCTGGGTGCTGCGTCTTGGTGCTGCCCCATCGCTCGGAGTGACATCTGAGACAGCCTGCTGACTCTGCTGTCCTGTTGGTCTCGGTGACCTTGGCAGTCGTCCTCTAGCCAGTGTTGGCCCTGCCTGGGAGGGAGCTACCATTTCCACAGCTGGCATCTCCCCAGTCGTCGCAGCCTCACCAGATGCTACGGTTATTGGGAGAGGGACGGAGGAGCTGCCGCCCTCATCCGGAGCGCCCTGAGAGGAGCCCACAGAGACGCCAGGCAGCTGCTGCGCCAACGTGAGGTCGCTTCAGACCTCCCTGCTCACCGTGGATGGATGGGCACCGAGCTGGGAAACTTGATGCCCAGACCATCTCCCACACTGGCAACGACCAGCTGAAGTCAATGCCGATGTGAGGGCTTGCTGGTCAGAGCGTATCCCCAGGAAAGTCTGACAGGTCTCCTGGAGGAGCCTCTCCACGAGAGTCGCCACTCTCTCCATGGGGGACGCATGGCGCTCGGACATGTGGCCCATTGCTTCAGCAATCGTCCGCGTAGACTCCTCTACCACAGACACACCAAGCCAAGCATAGCCTCATGCATCTCCTTCAGATGCTCCTGCACACCCGGCCGCATTTCCTGCACCTGCTGTGTCACGGACGACTCCAGAGGCACATCATCAGGCACCCACTGAGCATGTACCTGGTCCCCTGAAGCCCTCCGGCTGCTGGCACCGTGGGCACTGTCTGTCTCTGCCAGTTCCTCCAGTGACTGTGAAGCGCCCTCACCGCTGAGCCCCGGGACACTAGCTGATGTTCAAATTCCCACGAGGTGCTGTTATCTGCACTGGTGCCTGCCTGGCAGAGATGGTGTGACGCTGGTGAGACTTCAGGCCCCTCAGGTGTGAGAGGGGGCCTCTGCTGCTCCTCCTCCCGGCCCTGTTCCGCTGATGCTGAAAGGAAGAACAAGGACATTGGGTCAGTTAACGTGGAGACAATGTCAATGTGTATCCCTGTCCCCTGGATCATTGTGCGCTCATCCTTCCATAAGTGTCAGCGTGTGGGGCCTGCCCCTGCACGCCGAATGAAAGATTCAGGCCTAAAAGTTTATTTAAAAATATTTATTCGAGTTTTGCATAATGTTACCTCCTTTGTATACAACAAGTAGCTGAGGCTTACATACTAGGGAGGCCCCAGGCCTGACCCTGGCAGAGTTAACTAACTCGAGCCTGAGCAGGGATAGACACGTCGCTGAGTTTGTAATAGATTCAGGCAACAACAACAACAACAATAACAACTTGCACTGTATAGCACCTTCAACATAATAAAACGTTCCAATGCACTTCATAGGAGTTATTAAGTGACAAAATTTGACACTGAGCTACATAAGGAGATATTTGGGCAAGTAATAAAAAGCTTGGTCCAGGTGGTAGGCTTTAAAGAGCATCCTGAAGGATGAGAGAGAGATAGAGAGGCAGAGAGGTTTAGAGGGGATATTCCAGAGTTTATGGTCCAGGCAGCTGAAGGGATGACCACCACTGCAGGGGTGATTAAAATTAGGGGTGTGCAAGAGGCTAGTGTTGGAGGAGCAGAGAGATCTCAGAGAATGTCTTTATTCCATCTAGCTTACCTATCTAGATTATTTCTCAGTGTATTTCGAATATCTGCAATACCCTGGGTTAGCGAGAGGACAGTTGTCTAGGGTTCCCACTCCCCATTTTTCTAATAATATGCCAGTTTGAATGTAAGGAGTAAGAGATGTTCCTTAATACCAGAAGTGGGCTATGAATGTAGCAATTTAATTTAAACCTGGCCTTCAGGATAAAGTTTAAAAATTACCAGGAGCCGTTCATTGTTGTTAAATCTGTTTGAGAATGTAACAGACCAATCCTTCATTAATCTAGGATCTTAATGAAGCCTTGGACAAGTTCAACAAAATAATAATGCCATTACAATCCAGCAATCTTTGAATGTTGGGTGAAGGGAGTATGAGGCAGGGATATGATGGCCCCCATAGTCCAACAGCCAACATGCATTTAATGACTAAACCCGCCCATGTAGAATTTAGCTGATGTATTGGAGGGCGCTGTGGTGCTATGACACAGTGAGGGGTCAACATCTTCTGGAGATAAGGGAGAAAATTTGCATAAAAAGAAAGCTAAAAATATAAACATAAATATATACTTGCATTATATATATATATTATATATATATAAAATGCATGTATAAATGTGCATATAATTTTAGTTCCATTAATGCATATTAAAATATAAACATTTGGGCAAGTAGCCAATTTGATGTTGGCAGCAACATTTGGCTGCCTGGAATTCACTTTATAATTTTAAGGTGGAAGACATTTTGGCAGCCACATGGTGTACGAGGGTTAAAGTGAATCGAGTGTTTTTTTCAAACAAGAGTCAGTTGTTAGTCAATCTCTTGCAGAAGGTGGCAGATCAAACTGAGATGAGACGGCATATAATAGCTCCTTTTTGTTTCTTTCTCCCCCCCACCCCCCAACCCCCACCCCCCCCTGTACCTTGAAGCCAGAAACCAGACCCAAAATGCTTCCTCTGGGTTCATCACTAAATGGCGCTTTAAGCAGAACATTCATGCTAAGCCACGCTTGAATGTAGAGATGGGCATTTTGCCAAGGTGTCCTAAGGTGGAGAAACCACACTAAATTACCCATAAAAGCAAGAAGTCAGGATGGAATGCTGCCTTTCAATTTCAAACAAAGCAAAAAACTGCCAGAAGGTTAGGCTCAAAAGGCCTGAGCTCTGTGTGTTTACAAATCGGGTTTTCAATTCTCTACCTAAGAAAGGTTTCTTTTTTTTTTGTTGAACATTGTCCTTTCTTTGGTAGTTATTTACACTTTTCAGATTTTATCTCTATTGTTTCCACTGTATTTAAGCAAAACCCTGGCAGCCATCATCTGTGAATAAGTTTAAACCAGGCGTGAAGATAGAACTTGATAGCAACAGGGAAGGGAGCTGTCAGAATACCTGAACCCACAGAAAAAAATGAATGAGGAAAGCTTCCCTGCTGCTGTTGTGGAATCTACGCTTTTGGTATCAGCTGCAGCTCAATGGGTAGCGCTCTTACCCCCTGAGCCAGAGGTCGTGGGTTCACGTTTAACTCGAGCGCAAAATCCAATTTCAACACTGAGCAAGGGGCTGCCGATCTGATGGAACATTAAACAAAGGCCCCGCCTACCCTCTGAGGAGGCCCCACGTCACCACTTAGTAGAAGAACCAGGGAGATCTCCCCAGTGTCCTGGCCAATCCTGCAGATATCTCGGGTTCTTGACCTTGTAGTTAGGACCTGCAGGCTGTTGATGGATATTGGCAGCCAGAACATCCTGAATAGGTCACAAGAACCTGAGGTGGGTGCAGTTGGGAGTGGTGGTGCATTGCAATGGAAAAGCAGTTTCTTTTTAACACAAAGATTTAACTTGCTACCACATTATCTCTCTTCACAATCCAGCCAGTTACTAAATATGGTCACAGTGAGCTGGGAAACCCTCAGTCCAGGTCCATTGCTTATGTGTTAATTGCTTACTGTAGTGAGTTGTCTGAATGTTCTGGGCTGGAGACCTGCCTCAGCTGGGGTCTCTTGTCTAAAGTGATACAATTAAATGGTCGGTAGAGCCCCCTCTCAGCTAGGGGCCATTGCTTATGGTGATGAGTTTAACTGACTGGTCCACACCCAACTGAATAACCAGATTATATCCATCTGTAGTACAAGAGATGGGCCATTCACACTTGTTTAAACTGATTGTTCTGATGGTCCACTTCCAGGCAGCATGGGCAGAGTTCTCCGGTCGGCGAGCGGGGGGAGGGTGGAGCACACTCACCGAGGCGTAAAGTGACGCACGGTGATGGCAGGCAGGCATCCCGACCTCACCGTGCACCATTTAGATTTTCAGTTCGGCGGGCGTGCAGACTAGTCGGCTGCGCGCCCGCCTAACCGTCAAAGGCCTATTAAGGCCATTTAAATAGCAATTAATTCAATTAGCTGAGCTGCCAGTCCAACCTTAAGGTTGGCGGGGGGCAGGCGAAGAGCCCAGGCGGCCTTCGCATTTATCACAAAACCTCATCCACGGGCGGGATGAGGTTTCATGAAGTGTTTTAAAAGTCAATAAAAATTTTTAAAATAATTCTTTCACCTGTCTCAGCTCATGTGACAGTGTCACGTGAGGGGACACGTTTTTAAAGTTTTTATTTCCCTTTATCTAAATTTACGCATGTCAAACCGATCTCCCTGAGGCACCTCCGTGCCTCAGAGAGATCTCTGCGCTCTTTTGCACATGCGCGCGAAAGAGCGCAGGGAACGATTCAGGGAACCCTGCCCACACAGGAAGCGCACAGCGTTTGCCGGCGAGCGTCACGCTGGGCGGGCCTTAATTGGCCCACCCATGTAAAATGGCGGCGCATCCCCAACTGGGGGCACCGATCAGTTTCGCGCCCACCCCCAGATGGGGGGAAATTTCAGCCCCATGTCTCATTTCTGATAGCTCTGTAATTTGCAAGGTCAAGTCATGTAAATAGAAACCTTGGGCTGAATCTTCTGGCTGGCGTGCAGGTGGCGGAGTCCACACGCCAGCGCTTAAAATGTCGCGCGAGAGTCCCGACATCAGCGCACGACATCGCGATATTTCAGTTGGCGGGTGCGCTATGCAGCGGGACGCGCAGCTGCCATTAATTAAAGGCCTCATTAAGGCCCTTAACTTGCCAATCGTCGACGATTTTGAGGGGCCCGTGCGAACTTCGGGTCGGCGCACGGGCCCAACGGGCAGGCGGGTAGGTGATTTTTTTTACAAACCTCATCCAGTGGCGGGATGAGGTTTGATAACAGTTTGAAAAAAGTTTAATAAAGCTTTTGTTATTAACATGTCCCATCTCGTGTGACATTTTCACATGAGGGGGACATGTTACTGAATTTTTTATTGTTCTATTTATTATATTTGCCAGCCTTTCAGCGATCTCCCTGAGGCAGCACTTTGCCTCGGGGAGATGTGCGCACTCTGACAGTTGGGGAATCTCCCCGCGCCCCCCAAACCCCCCCCACCCGCACAGGAAGTGCATACCGCTTCCCGTCGCGTGGCCCGCTGGGTGGGCCTCAATTAGCCGACCCACTTAAAGTGGCGACGGGGCCCATTTCCGCAGCGGCGATCAGCTGCCCGCCCACCGCCAAGCCAGTGGGGCCCGCCCGCCCATCAGGGGCAAAATTCTGCCCATAGAAACATAGAAAATAGGAACAGGAGTAGGTCAATTGGCCCTTCGAGCCTGCTCCACCATTCAATATAATCATGGCTGACCCTCTAATTCAATGCCATACTCCCACTCGATCCCCATGCTTCTTGATGCCTTTAGAGTCCAGAAATGTATCTATTTCCTTCTTAAATATATTCAGTTCGACCATTTCAAGAGCTTAAAGAATACTGTTATTAGTCTTTTTAAAACGTATCCTGCAGATTCAGTCCATTAAATAAATAAAGTAATTTTTTTGATAAAAACATGGTTTTATAACAATAGTTACAACATAGAAGGAGGCCAGTGTGGCCCACAGCCCAATTAATACGTACTTGAGGAGAACTAATTAGCAGGGTTATCGGGAAAAGGCTAGTGTGTGGGACTAATTCAATGAACCAGCACAGGCGCGATGGACAGAATGCCCTCTTCCTGCGCTGTTAGACTTTCTGGACTAGCAAGAGGGTAGAAAAAACATCAGCCACAGTTCTTGCTTCTAATTGCAATTCAATGACTCATACCAATGAGCGTATAAGTATGGATGTCCCGTGAGGCAAGGATCCTGCTCCGTTGCGATGCCCCACACCGTTGAATTGCCTGCCGAGATTCATAAACGAATCTACGTGTGAGCTGCTTGAGCATAGCGGGCTAGCATCGAACTGTAACTTAGCAGGAGTTAGCACTTTCAAGAGAGGGAGGGAGAAGAGCTACCAAGAAAAGTCTAAATTTCTCCTTCTGATTGTACCAGCCTACAGAATTACCAGAATTGCGCCATAAACTGGTACCTGACTAGCAATCGGATTGTCAGCCATGGATCAGTGGGTAGCACTCCCATCTCTGAGATAAAGTTTTGTGAGGCTCAAGTACAATCCAGAGACACGGGGCAGAATTTCACCGATGTCGGGCGGGCTCGGCGGGGGCAGTCGAGAAGCCATGATCGGGAACCGACTGCAGTGTCACGCTGGCCGGGCCAATGAAGGCGCAGAGCTGCCTCAGGGAGATGAACAGACTTCAAAAAAAATTTTTTTATAAATGTTGTAAAACACGTCCCCTCATGTGACTCTGTCACATGAGCAGAGACATGTTATTAATTAATTTTTAAAACATTTTTATTTTATTTTTATTTGCTTTTGGAAACCTCATCCCGCCCGTGGATGAGGTGGCCAAAAACGTGCAAAGGCCGCTTGGCCTTTCTGCCCTCCCGTCAACCACAAGGTTGGATGGGCAGCGAAAAGTTTCTTTTAATTCACTTCTTAATGACTTTAAAAGGCCTTGTAATTGTCGGCGGGCGCACACCGGAGTCAGCAGCACGCCCGCTGACCGAAATATCACATGAGTGCGCGATGACATCAGGACCCTCGCCCGACATCATCGCGCGTCATTTTACGTTCGGTCAGGTCGGAACGCGCTGCAAGCTGCAAATTTTGCCCATGAGCACGATAACCTAGGCCAACATTCCAGTGCAGTACTGAGGGAGTGCTGCACTGTTTTTACACATTTAAGTTATGAAGAGAGGTTGGATAGACTTGGGTTGTTTTCGTTGGAGCAGAGAAGACTGAGGGGTGACCTGATCGAGGTGTACAAGATTATGAGGGGCATGGACAGGGTGGATAGGGAGCAGCTGTTCCACTTGGTTGAAGGGTCAGTCACAAGGGGGCATAAGTTCAAGGTGAGGGGCAGGAGGTTTAGGGGGGATGTGAGGAAATACTTTTTTACCCAGAGGGTGGTGACGGTCTGGAATGCACTGCCTGGGAGGGTGGTGGAGGCGGGTTCCCTCACATCCTTTAAAAAGTACCTGGATGAGCACTTGGCACGTCATAACATTCAAGGCTATGGACCACGTGCTGGTAAATGGGATTAGGTAGGTAGGTCAGGTGTTTCTCACGTGTCGGTGCAGACTCGATGGGCTGAAGGGCCTCTTTTGCACTGTGATTCTGTTAGAGATGCCATCTTTTGTTTAACCGAGGCCCTGTCAGCTCTCTCAGGTGGACATGAAAGATGCCATGGTGCTATTTTGAAGAGAACGGTACCCTCCCTATTACCCTGGCTAATATTTATCCCTCAAGCAATATCAATTTTTTTAAAAAGTGGATTATCTTGGCATTATCACGTTGTTGTTTGTGGGAGCTTACTGTGCGCAAATTGGCTGCTGTGTTTCTTGCATTACAACAGTGAGTAAACTTCAATAGTTTTAGGATGGCCTGCGATTGTGAAAGAAACATTATAAATGCGTCTCTCTTTTTTTCATTGCTTACCCCCCTACATGTGCATTAGGAGCTGAGTGATGTCTGTTTGTGAGCTTTCTCCCTGCTTCTTAAATGCAATGTGGTAAAAGCTCTTTGAAGTTGAGTCACTGACAGCAGGCACACAAGCTCAAGGCCGCTATTTAAGCGGTGTCATGATCAATGCTGGACAAGTGATCACAAGGAGCTTTGAAGTTTCTTTTCTCCTTTTCCTACTTTGTTCTCCCAGGATCTGGAAACCAACTTTACAATTCTTTACATTTTCTTGTGTTCATACAATTTCTAAATAAACCCCGGTGTCATCAAATGAAAATACAAAATACGAAAGTTACTTCCTTTTTTTAGAAAGGGCACAACTCATGACGAGTGGGACGGTAGATTAGGGGTAATGTTGCTGGGCTAGTAACCCAGAGGACCGGACTCATCATCTCGAGATATGAGTTCAAATCCCATTTCGACAGCTGGGAGAATTTAAAATTCTATTAATTAATAAATCTGGAATAAAATACTAGTCTCATTAATAATCATCATGAAATTACTGATTGATAATAAAAATCCATCTGGTTCACTAATGTCCTTTGGGAGGAGGAAGTCTGGCCTACATGGGACTCCAAACACACAGCAATGTGGGTGACTGTTAACTATCCTCTAATGGCCTAGCAAGCCACTCAGTAGAAAGCTCCAAGAACCAATAAAAAAATGAACTCACACCAAGTCCTGTGCACACATCACCCACTGTGATCATTGATCTACATTGATTCCCATTCTGGCAACGACTTGATTTTGAAATTCTTATCCTTGTATTCAAGTCCCTTGCCGCTCCCTATCTCTCTAACCTCCTCCATCGCTACAAGTCCTCATGACCTCTGCTCTCCTCTAATTCACCATCTACAGGGCACAAGTCAGGGGTGTGCTGGTTAAACTCTCCACTAGCCTGAGTGCAACTCCAACAACACTCAAGAAGCTGGACACCATCCATTTTACTTCCCTGATCCTCTCATCTCACCACGTCCTTCGCTTCCCTTAAGATGCTCCTTCAAACCAACCTTTTTTGACGGTTATCAGTCCTATTGGCCAGAATTTTCCGGCTGATGTGCGGATGGCATAGCCCACATGTCAGTGCGTAAAATGACACACGCTGATGTCGCGTGCGCCATCGCGATATTTCGGTTGGCGGGCATGCTCAGTTCACCCGCCATTAATTGAAGGGCTCGTTAAGCCCCTTAACTTGCCAATTGTGTACGATTTTGAGGGGCCCGTGTGAACTTCAGGTTGGCGCACGGGCCCAACGGGCAGGTGGGTAGGAGATTATTTAAGAAAACTTTTGCAATGTCGGGATATGTGGACTCAGTTCATATTTTTGACGAAGTTATAATTGATGATTATTTAAAAGTTGCCTGTGTGATTGTTAGCAGTTCTCATCGATTTCCAAGAGCTTCTTGTGTACTTTGAAACCAGTCTGCAGACAGTCATCTTTCTCGGGCCTGCAGCTTTCTGGAGGCCTCCGTTTAGCCTGGGGATATGGGTTCTGACATCTCCACTGGAGGCAGCTCCTCTGAGGAGGAAGGGAGGGATAGAATAAGGAGGAGGCCAGGACCGGACAATCAGCCTCAAGGGGAGCCACCTTTGGGAGGCCAGGCGCAGGCACAAGGGGCACAGGGCCAAGAGGTAGTCCAAGATGCAAAGGGCCACAGAAGATGCCACTATCCTGCTGCCAGGGTAAACAGGCGGTGAAGCAGCTACCTCAGTATGTCTGAGTTGCAGTGCCGAAGGAGGCTCCGACTCTCAAGGGAGACAGTCAACTATACCTGTCAGATGATTGGCCCTGAGATCTTCCCTAACTGTGTGGATGGACACCCCATTCCAGCAGCTCTGAAGGTCACAGTTGCCCTCAACCTCTATGCCTCTGGCTCCTTCCAGGGTTCGGTGGGTGATCTTTGCGGTGTCTCCCAATCAGCTGTCCACACTTGTGTCAAGCAGGTTACAGACGCTCTGTTCAGACGGGCATTGACCTTCACCCATTTCCGCTGCGACCAGGCAAGTCAGGCACAGCGAGCCAGAGGCTTCGTGGCCATTGCTGGCTTCCCCCGCGTCCAGGGTGCTATAGACTGTGCACATGTGGCCATCAAGGCACCAGCAGGTGAGCCCGGTGCCTTTGTCAACAGGAAGGGCTTCCACTCCATGAACGTGCAGATAGTGTGTGATCACAGGATGCAGATTCTACAAGTCTGTGTAAGGTACCCAGGCAGCTCCCATGACGCCTACATCCTCAAACACTCCCAGGTGCCGGGGCTCTTCAGTGCTCCGGCTCTGCTGGATGGTTGGCTGCTGGGTGACAAGGACTATCCCCTCAGAAGGTGGCTCATGACACCACTGCGCCGTCCAAGAACAGAAGCTCAGCAGGGGTACAATAGGAGCCATGGCACCGCAAGGGCTGTAGTGGAGAGAGCCATCGGTCTTCTCAAGATGCACTTCCGTTGCCTGGACCGCTCAGGGGGCGCACTCCAGTACCCCCCAGATCGCGTCTCTGTGATAGTGGTAGCATGCTGCGCTCTGCACAGTCTTGCGCTGGAAAGGGGGGATGCAGTTGATGACGAAGACCTTGACGCCCTGGATGAGGCTCCACATGATGAATCCAGCAGTGACTCAGAGGGTGAGGAAGCACAGGGCGATGATGAGGGGCAGCACGCCGACCCACTACTACACAAGGAGGCAGGGACACCCAGGACAATTTAATCCAACGAACCTTCAGCTAGCTCCACACACATGGATCAGCAGGAACAGCATTGCCTGGCGCTTCCACACGTGGCACTTAGGTGCCACATCTTCCACCTCATCAGCTGCAACTAAGGGCTTAGTACAGAAACATCAATGTCCACTCAAACACTCATGATAAATATGTGAAAAAGAAAAATGCACCACAGACAAAAGACCCTCAGCCATGGTTACAAAGGTGGACTTTATTTTGTCCAAAACAAAAACACACACCACTTATTAGCGATCACAAAAATATGGGTCCTTATTCTAAGGCCAACACAAATCACCAGTGACATACCCATGGAGTGCCTAATGTGCCTTATGCTTACGTTTTCGGGTGCTGCGTCTAGGTGCCGCCCCATCTGTCGGAGTGGCTTGTGAGACAGCCTGCTGACTCTGCTGTCCTGTTGGCATCGATGACCTTGGCGGACGTCCTCTGGCCCATGGAGCCTGTGATGGCCCCACCTGGGAGTGGCCAGTTCCAGAACTGGCACCTCCCCAGTTGTCGCAGCCTCAACGGAAGAAACGTTGACTGGCAGAGGGGCGGAGGAGCTGCTGCCCTAATCCGGAGCGCCCTGAGAGGAGCTCGCATTGATGGCAGGCAGCTGCTGCACCGACGTGAGGTCCAAATCTACCTCCCTGCTCATCACAGATACATGGGCACCGAGTGCTAGCGCTTGGTGTCCACAACATCTCCCACAATGGAAAACACCACCTGTGGCCAGAACCGCTGTGAGGGCTTGCAGGTCAGAGCGTAACCCAATCATATTTTGATCCATTTGGTGGAAGCCCTTCTCTATGAGAGTCGCCAATCTCTCATTGAAGGAATCCTGATGCTCTGCCCTGAGGGTGGAATCTTCACGTGCACTCTGCCTAGACTCCTCCGTCGCAGAGAGCAACTGAACCACTCCCTCATGCAACCCTGCCAGATGCAAACGCACTTCCTGCCACCTGTCCTGCAGCTGCTGCATTGGGGACAACTCCAGAGGCACATCATCAGTGCCGGACTCAGCATGTGCCTGGTGCCCTGCAGCCCTCCAGTTGCTGGAGCCATCGGCACTCTCTGTCCCTACCATCTCCTCCAGCGATCGTGATGTGCCCTCTCCACTGTGACGCAGGGCACTAGCCGACAGTGAAGTCCCCACCGAGGTGTGTGTGTCTCCACTGGTGCCTGGCTGGCTGAAATGATGTGCTGCAAGTTACACATGTTGCCCCTCAGGTGTGGAGGGGGGGCTGCGGGGTCCAGGTGCGGGTCGCCCTGGTGGTGATGCTGAAATTAACAACAAGGACAGTGCATCAGTTAGCGTACATTCAGTTCAACCTTTCATCCCTTTCCCCCCCAGCCTCATAAGTCGCTCAACCTTCAAGACCCTAAGGAGAAGAACATTGGTGAGTTGAAAAAGAGTCAAGACGAGCCCCAACCATTAGAAGCACATGCAGGCAGGCTGGTCAGATGGCCTCAGGAATGCCACATGGCATGTTATGAACCATAGGGGTGGGGAGAGTGCAGGAGTACCTGACCTGGATGCATTGTGGCCTGGATAGTTGCGGGGCTGAGGAAACATCGCAAACAGTTGTGATATTTGCCGTCCATCACAGGAGATTGAGAGGTCACATCATTGGCCTTCATTCCGTTAGGAGGGGCATAGACCGAGTGGGCAGAAGGCAACATTTCCCCTTGGCGCAGGGATGAGTAACGTGATGACATTCATCTAAGTTGAGTGCCATGATGTTCACAGCTGAGGTGCTGAGGACCTTTTGGACAGAGTAATGTGGGGCGCACTGGCTGAAAGGGTGGTGGAGGACCCAAACCCCCTAAGATGGAATAAGTCTTTGGCTGTGCAGCAGCGATGCCATGGCATGTGAGACCATGGCGATAGTGGTCACAAATGGGATAAGGTGGTGGAGATGCGATTCCTCAAGGGGACGAGGGTCCCTTCTGTATGACCCACACGTCAGAGTGTCTCAGTCTGTGAATGAGCAGTGTTTCAGCATTAACGATTGCAGCAACCATCAGTGGTTTGGATTGTGGGCAGACAGAGTGGATGGGACTGTGGACCTCAAATACCTGCCCGCCGGACCCCAGCCTCACCGCCCCCGGCCGCCCTGGCCTCCTGACTGCTGCCCAGCTCCATGGCCTGCTCTTCAAAAGGTGATGAGGCGCTGGAGCAGGAAGTGCCCACCTCCAGTCCGCTGGCGCTCCCGGGCATTGTGGTGAGTTTTTGCCTGCAAAACAGTGAAAAGGATTTATTGGGGCTGATCGCTCATGTACTCAGCACGCGCACGCCGCACCCCAACCACAGTGGCCTATTTGAGGCCTCGAGCGGCTCCTGTCCACACTACTGGTGATCAGTCCCCAGAAGATAGTCCGGCTGCTCCCAACCCCCTCCCCCAACAGCCACTTTGGATACATTCGGCGTCCATCACTTTGAATATCACACGGCTCTTAGCGCCCATGGCAAGGAGGCACAACTAGGTGCGGCGCCAATGCCAGCAGATGGCACTTGGCCACGACACCTTGAGGCTCCCCTTCCACCATCTCATCACCATCAATATGACATGTGTTGGAGTTCTGAGTATGTGTCTAGCTGCCTCCCCTGCAGGTTGCCCCCAGACTACTCGAATGCCACAAACACCAACATATGCTGCGGGGAGAACCCATCTTCTCCTCAACCACTAAGGCTGATGTAAGCATGGTCAGTACCCATCTGCATGCGATAGATGACCAATGCAGTAACGACAGCAAGACGTGGGGGGGTGGGGGGCCTCAAAGGCTAAGGCTGCCTTCTGGGTCAAATGGCCAAGACAGACATGGTACTCACCCTTCCAGAGCGCAGCAAATCATTGAATCGTTTGCGACACTGCGTGCCTGTGCGCCACACAGCATCATGGGCACTTACAGCATCATCCACCTCCTGCCACGCCTGCCTGGTGACATGGGGGGCCCTCCTCCTCCCATCCTCCGGATACAGAAGTTGCCGACAGATGCCCACCTCTTGCAGGAGGACAGCAAGGCATGTATCATAAAATCGGGGGGCCCAGTGGCCCCCCCGCTGGCCCCTCCTGTAGCCTGTCCCCCTCCTCCCCCTGCTCATGCTGCTCTGCACTCGCACCTCCCTCCCTCTCTCCCTGAGTGTCCATGGTGCATTGCCTCAAGCAGGCTGCCTGGCCACTCTTTAAACAGGCTGCCAGCTCCCCATTGGAACAGGCTGTCTGAGGCCGCCCGCCCCTGTGGCTATTTTCCCGTTCTCCACGGGAGTCACTAACCCGCTGGGTGGGCCTTAATTAGCCCGCCCACGGAAAATGGCGGCGCGGCCCGTTTCTTCAGCAGCAATCGGCTACCCGCCCGCCGCCGAGTCGGTCAGGCCCGACCGGCAAACAGAAAATCCTGCCCATTATCTTATTATGTGGCTCAGTGTCAAATTTTGTTTGACAATTTGCTCCTGTGAATCTCCCAGGGATGTTTTCCTATGTTAAAGGCACTGTATAAATGCAAGTTTTTGTTATTGTTAAACAATTAAAAGGCGAAAGAAACCGATAAGCTTAAATGATAATGCTTCTGCTAGTATCCAGTGTACCTTCCAGTCACTGTGATCATGGAAGTCTTCCAGTGTACCATTAGAAACGGTGTGCTCCTTATCGAGGATTACCTGGGGATGGGCAAGACTGTGAGGGAGAAGCAAACAGCCAGAGTGACCAGGATCTGTGTCCACCCTAGACCAACAAATGGCCACCTTGGCTAGGCCCCCGAGAGTAGGCCCACTAGGAGTCCCTCCAGCTTGCCTGCAGTATAATAAAACAGGTGGTTAGATTTCAGGGCCGCGCTGCTGTGCGGCAACTGCAGTAAAACAAAGGCATTGAGAGAGACAAAAAGAAACCCTGTGAATTTGAACAGCTTATTGCTCAAATAAAACCTGGTGCCAAGAGCTCTGTACAGCTGTGTTATGGAGGATTCCAGCTCGTGTAACTGCAGCTTTTCACCACACTCATGGGTGGGTGATGAGAGAAGGAGGAGTAGGGGCATCATTCCTTCTCCTTCCTGGAGTGTAACAAGGCTGTGGGCAGTTACCCAGAACCATACAGTCATGCACTAAAATATTGTCTCGCCTACTATTTGATTTTCACATTGGAGAAAGTAAATAAGAAAATAATCACATTTTTTGGCACCAAACACAAAAGTGCTGGAAACACATGGCAAACGCGAGTGCCTTCACAAGGTGCTACAATAGTGTGGGTATCTCGGCAACCTTACGGTTTGGCTTAATGCCAATTGCCTGTGACCTAGGCTTTGGGAATCCCCTGACACCAGCACAGTACAAGAAGGCGCACAGTTGACCTCGCCTTCAACTGTCTAGGGCCTAAGTTCTGGAATTCCATCCCTAAGCCTTTCTATCTCTGCACCTGTCTGTCTCTCTCTCTCTCTCCTCCTTTAAAACCAATTCTTAAAACCTGCCTCTTTGATTAAGCTTTCGTCACCTGCGCTAGCTCCATGTCTGGCCCAGTGTCAAATGTTTTTTTTTGGTATTACACCTGCCTCAGGACATTTTATCACTTTGAAACTGCTTTAGAGGTAGATTTGAAGGAGTGTCTTAAAGGAGGAAAGAGAGGTGGAGAGGCAGAGAGGTTTAAGGAGGGAGTTCCAAAACTTAGGGTCTAGGCAGCTGAGGGCCACAAGTGGTGGAATAGAGAAAACTGTGGATGCATAAAAAGGCCAGAATTGGAGAAGTGCAAAGATCTTGGAGAGTCGTAGGGCCGGCAGAGGTCACAAAGATAGGGAGGGGTGAGGCCAGGGCAAGGCTGGAAAAACAAAGCTAAGAGTTTTAATGCTCGCAACTTAATCTTTTGACTTTCATTTTGGAGCCTCATTCCTCCCCAGGCCTTTTTAGATACTGTCACAGCATAAAAGCCAGCAAAACTTGGAAATGACTGGTACTGATCTGAACTGGAGTTCCGTTTTCAGGTATACAAGACCAGAACTAATCATTTCCAAATTTTACCGGTTTTCCTTCTGGGTTATGATGGGGCTTTATAGCTTACAGTACAGTATTCCTTCTTCCACTTATAAAGAAATTATAGTTCATTAACCCCATTTATTAAAGCCAAATAATACAGATGCTGGAACGCTGAAATACAAACTGAAAATGCTAGAAACACTCGAAAGCTAACATTCTGATGAAAGATCACTACCCTGAAGTGTTGACTGCTTCTCTCCCTGCAGATGCTGCCTGACCTGTTGAGTGTTTCCCAGCATGCTCTGTGAATAACCCCATTTCCAATTTATTTTTGTAAGTAATTAGCATACTTGAAGCCTTGATCTCCATCTGTTCTCCCTTGTCTAGCCTGCAGAAAGCTTCCTTCAGATCAGTTTAAGTGAATGGTTGCTTTTGAAATGTTAAGCCGCCCTTATCTTTCAGATGCTGACCAACAGGCTGTACAATATTCCCTGTTTTTAGTTCACAGTGGTGCCATTTTACCCAGAACACGGGGAGCTGCAAGATCTGTCATAAGATGGAAGTAAGTCAACAAAAGTGCTCAGTAAAAATGTTTTTGTCAGTAAATTGTTAAACTGCCCAATTGTCTGAACTTGTATCGAATTTTTCTTTACGCTCGACATTGCCTGTTCTCCAACATTTTTGGTCAGGTTCACATGTAGGTAGTTTTAGGAAGATACTGTTTTGACATTCACATTATTAGAACAGCTCAAGGAATTAAGGATTATTTCTGGTAGTTCGTGACTGGAGTGTCAAAGTGACCTGTTTCAATGAACAGGTGAAGGATTACTGTTTGCAAGGGTGACAATGGTCCCATTAATCTACTGGCAGCTTGGCCATTGTATCCATGGATCTAAAGCTTTATACTCAGGTAAAATTGGACTGGTACAAAATATATTTAGTGGTTTTTCCCTCATGCAGGTGAAATCTGAGCCTAGCAGAAGGGAGAGAACAGCAGTACCATTCACAATGGTTATTATTTGATGCAATGTTTTAATCCCCACCCCCACACCCTCCCAACCACACCCACACCCCCTCCCCCAATCCCCTAACCCTGCCAACTAGGGTTGCCAAACCTCCAAATTTGTTCTGGAATCACCAAGAATTAAGGATGAATGTCCTGAATACTGCTTCCAGTAACCCTGGAGAAAGATTACAAGGTTTCTAAAAAAAAAAACAGAAAGGTACAGTATAAACAGAGGTCATTCATTGTAACCATGTCAAGTATGTTTTTTTCATTCTTTTTTGTACTCTTTTAATGGTTGGAAAATATTGGAAAATGGGAACCAAAGGCTGTCTAACTAATAGTCAATAATCACCTAATTGAGTTGGGGTACCGTAAAACTGTCCTCACGTGATTGACTAAGGAACAGTACCTGGAGATCTGAGAACTGCCCAACGGTGAGGTGAGTTGGATCTGAAGATTCAAACGAATGCTGTCCTCATACAATTCCTGGGATGACCAGGGATTAAAGGCTAATGTCCTGGGCACGCCTTACAGCAACCCTGGAGAAAAATTAAAATTCCTTCTTTATCACTTCAGAAAAGGTTCACTCAACTCATTGCTGGGATGAAGGTCTTATCTTATGAAGAAAGGTTGAACAGGTTGTGTCGATACCAATTGGAGTTCAGATGAATGAGAGCTGATCTTATTGAAGCATACAAATCCTGAGGGGACTTGATAGGGGGGATACTGGGAGGATATTTCCTCTTCTGGAGGAGACTAGAACTAGGGGACACAGCTTAAGAATAAGAGGTCTCCCTTTTAAGATGGAGTTGAGGAGAATTTTTTTTCTGAGGCTCTTTAGGATGTGGAATTCTCTTCCCCAGAAAGCAGTGGAGGCTGAATTTATTCGAGGCTGAGTTAGCTAGATCTTTGATAGACAAGGGAATCAAGGCATATGGGGCGGAGACAGGAAAGTGGAGTGGAGACCACAATCAGATCAGCCATGATCTTATCGAACGGCAGAGCTGACTGAAAGGGTCGAATGGCCTACTCTTGCTCCAAGACCTATGTTCCTATGCCCTCACATCTCCTCTATTTTCTGGCTGCCTACAGGAAGCAACGTTCTAATGGAACTCTGAGTTGACTATCTGATCGATGTTGCACTTGAGAGCTGCAAGTTATGGAGTTATGTTTCAATTCATGTTTTCCATGCTCTCGTTAGGTTTTTCTTTCTATTCTGCAATGTGGGGAACAAGGTTTGGCTTCAGACCTTCTGCATTGCCATTGCCCTTTCATGAGATCCTCCACTTAGCAACTAGATCGAATGCAGGAAAGGAAACTTCCTAGACGCACACTATGGGGTGATCAACTTTACCTTTCTCTTGAGTTACGAGCAGCAGTGCTCGGAAGATACATCTTTCTTTCCAAGAGAATCCCGGATAATCCAGGAGGTTTGGCGCCCTAACTGGTGTCCCAAATCTCTCCATCCCCTAATTTCAGTGGCAGATTGGCAGAAACCTGAAGAGAAACGATGTAAACATTGAATTTCAAGAATACCCACAAGGAAACTATAGGTGATTGTCTTTTGGCTGCAATTTTAAACTATTCAGGTGGATGTAAGCAAGCCCATGGTAGTATGTCCTACTGCTGCCTATACTATCTGTGCCAGAAAATCAAACCCCCCACCCCACCTCCCACCCACCCCCACCCCCACCCCGACATATTATTAGTGGTATCTCTGAGCTAGAGAAGGAATACAACATTGCATGTTGCCAATATCACTGCTGTCTTCAACAGTTGCCAGTTCTAAGGGGCAGAAATCATGAAACTTCCTCAGAATAGTATAAATAATATTGCCATAATATTTCCAACCTTGTTTTCACCATAGGATCGGGGGAAAAAAATCAGGTAGGATTGCTGTAACTCTGTGAAGTTTAGTTCTTTACCCACAATATGTCTTCAAGCTGCTGAACCTTATTTCACACCATTACTTATGATTAAGCATGATGCTTTCCTTGGAATATATAAATACAAGTTGCTGTTGCTGAGAAGCATGGATAGCAATGGTGAATGGGAGGGGGCATTGATGCAACAGGTTTTCCCGCTCTTCGGCCTTCCCCACTCTAAACCTGGCTCGGGAACACCATTTTGTTCTTTTCTTCACATTGGAACTTAATCACAGACACAGATTTTTGCAACTGGAAATTAATCACAAACAAACATTAATCATATCTTGAGTGCTCATCTTATATCCATGCCCGTGATGAGAAATACTTCAGGAATCTCACCCAAATAGCGTGATTGCCTCTTTTTTTTAAATTGTTTGTTAATTATTTCATCATCTCCTAAAATTATAATCTTATATTCCTCACACTTTTTGTGCATGCTTGTTCCAGATTGGAATACAGCTGTGAAATTTATATTGACTAAAAAATAAATGAAACGGAATCAGCAAGTCCAAACCTAAATATAGGTTATTGCCATCCAGGGCACAGTTAATTCAAAATTAAATATAGGGTTGTGTTGGTAAACAGATTAAACTGAAATCTTATGAAGTGTCAGTGTTTGTGTTATCATTATCATTATTGGTATTATTAATATGTCTACACCAAAGAAACACGTTTTACATCTTATTATTGAGCTTATTTTCAATATAACTTGAGAATCTACAGTTTGTTTATGGCTGATAATAATTTTTACATATTTTATAAATGAGGACACTGCATATTTTACAACAAACTGTTGAAAGTCCATTTTACCATGTATATGCAATGATGTTATGACCTGGAATGTGCTGCCTGAAAGGCTGTTGAAAGCAGATCCAAAGGTGACTTTCAGGAGTGAATTGGACATATAATTGAAAAAGTATAATTTGCAGGGCTTTAGGGAAAGGTATTGGAAGTGGGGCTAAGTGCCTAGCTCTTTCAAAGAGCTAGCACAGTCACAATGGGCCAAATGGTCTCCTTATGTGCGGCATGATTCTATGATATTAAATATTTGCATCTTAAATAGATTATTTATACTTTATAACAACAGGTGTCCCATAGTGTTAGTTATACTAAGGGCTGCGAATCGAGTGCGCAGAGTTGGGGGAATTCCCAGCTCCATGAACCCCCCAACTTCTAAAACTGGCTGCTTGGTCGTCAGCTTTTCAATCCCGGTTGGGGTGGGTTAGATTAGGAATCGTGGCAGGCGGCATCGGACGTGCAGTGGTGGACTGGGCTGAAGGCCGGCCTCGGGGCTCCTGCTCTGTGTCCGACATGAAACATCCCTCACCCCTCACATCCCCCTTCACCCTCACCCCTCCACACTCCTCATGCCCCATCCATGACAACCCATGCCACTTTATGCCCTGTACCCCACTATCTATGCCCCTTTACACACCCCCCATGGCCCCTTCTGCCTCCGTGCCAACTTATGCCCCTTCAACCATTCACCATTGCATCTTATAGCCCCTGTGCCCCTGCACCATCCCTTTTATAGCCCTTATGCCAACCTATGCCCCTCTACCCACCAGCCATGGTGCTTTATAACCCTTATGCCGCGTACCTATCCCCCATGGCCCTTTAAAGCCCCTATGCCAACTTAGTGCCAACTCATGCCAACCCATGCCCTCCCACCCTCCACCTTTTGCCTTTACACACACCATGCCAACCCAACCAGTATGCACCATGGGCAGACCTCAGGACCCATGCAGAGGTATTTCAGGCTTCACTATATTGAAAAAAAATCACTCTCATTCATAAAAACCCATTTACTACAATTACATTTCTTCAACTTCATAAAGCCTTATAACAATAAACATTTAATTCAAGTGCGCCATCCCTAATAACAACAAGCACTGGAATTCATAGTCCCACTTCAAAGAGTCTATAGCCACTGTAGCTGTCAATCAAACTGTGAAATTGCAGGCATCTTACTGTGATAATGAATGGTTGTGAAATCAATCATGCAGCAGTAATTCAGTAATAGAAACCCTCCGGCCTATGTCAACAGACAGAGTGAAATACCAAGCAATAATTTCTTTTAACACTGCGGACATTTTTTCAAATATTGAAAGGACAGAACTTTTAAATGCCCGGACAACTTGACAGTTTCCCTTCTTGGCACTTTTGAAAGGCCCTCTTACCAGGTCATCTTGATACTTTTTGACATTTTATTTTGAGAGGTCTATTGACAGTTCCAATGAGCTTGCAATTAATGAGTTGCTGCACTTTTTACACATATTCATGCCTATTTTTAACAAATCCAAAGAGGCACCTTACCTCTCCAAAGGGGTACCCTGACTATCCAAACAAATCAACCAAGTTCAGACTTACTCTTACCAGGTCTAATCTACACACTTTGGGTTTCACACTCCTAGGCGTTCAAAATTTGGCTTCAGCGGAGGAAGCTAAATGGCTAGCTGCCCCTGTAAACTGTGCATGTGCGAAACATGAACCTCTCCCATTCCCACCCCTGCGAAAACGGAAAATGCTGTGTATGGGGGCAGGACTTCTGATTTTTGGGCACTTCCACCACGTTAACCACAACACCAAGGCTCTTTGTCATGGCAAAAATCCAAGCCTAAGTGTGGTAATCTGAGGTGCAATATACCTTTAAGAGAATGTGAGCAGCTTGACCATGTAATTGTATGACCCAATAGCTGTGCAGCGCGGGCTACAATGTTAATGTTAGTCTAGAGTAGGGTCTGGTTGGAGAAGCATACATCATGTTAGTGCTCTGCTGTCTGTGTAAATAAATAGTATGTGCTTCATCTCATATTGGTCTCTGCGTCTGCAGTATATTGTTATCAACTCACCCACCGACAGATAAGCGTGCAACTGGTTCGCAAGCAAAGCGACCCCACAGTAGAATATAACACTAAGTCAGATGACAGGAGTTTTATACCCCGTGGGACATAATGTAATTACTGTTAAAATGAAACTGTGCTTAATCTATCATGACCATTTAAGCCCACAATGTTTAACTGTTGTAGCTAAACACAGCCTGAACCCAGTCAGGGTTTAATTGCTTTTGGTGAAGAAAACTTTCAGATTGGCAGATGTCTGTAAATTGCCAGCTAGTATCAGAAACAAAAGAATGAAATCACTGCCTATTTTCTCCTTTTTATATATACTTTCATAAATCCATATTTCTCCTACTCTTTGTCTGAAAAAATTTCCACCTGATTATATTCCTGAATGGCCCAGCTCTATAGATCCTCAAGTTAAATTGAAAATAAAATCTAATTTAAAAATATATCCTCTTGTTCTTATTCTCCCACCAAAGAAAATACATGCTTCCTATCTCTTCTATGTATTTTTCACATTTGAAACCCCTTGATATGGTCACCCCACAATCTTCCTGGATCAAAGCAATATAAGCCACATTTATGCAACCTGTCCTTATAATTTAACCCTCTGACCCTTGGGCCTGAATCTTCTGGTCTGCGTGTAGGGGTGGGCCCCACTCGCCGATGGGTAAAATGACGCGTGGTGACGTCAGGCCTGCCTCCCGATGTCACTGCACGTCATTCTGATCCTCAGCTCGGCAGGCACGCATTGGAATCGGCTGCGTGTCCGCCGAACTGTCAAAGGCCTATTAAGACCATTATTAAACTAATTGAGGTACTTGACTGGGCTGCCCGTCCAACATTAAGGTTGGCGGGCAGGTGAAGAGCCCAGGTGGCCTTTGCATTTTTCATGGAGGATGAGGTTTCACGAAGGGTTTAAAAGTTTAATAACAATTTTTATTTACATTCATTGATATGTCGCAGCTCATGTGACACTGTCACATGAGGAGACATGTCTGAAATTTTTAAAAAATTCTTTAATTCAACTTTTCATGATCAAAGTAATCTCCCTGAGGCAGCTCCGTGCATGCGCAAAAGAGCAAAAGTCCTGCCCCCGATTCTCCCTCCTCCCCCCGCCCGCATAGGGAGCACTCAGCACTTTTGGGTGCGCATCACGCTTGGTGGGCCTTAATTGGCCTGCCCACGCAAACTGGCGGCGTACAGCCGATCACGGACAGCGATCAGCTATGCGCCCATCCGCGCCCGCTCCCGAACTGCCCGCCAGACGGGGAGAAAATTCTCCCCTTGGTATCATTCTGGTAAATCTATGTTCGACTCCCTCCAAAGCCAGTACATCAGTCTGGAACGTGGTGCCTAAAACTGAATGCAATACACTGGATGATGTTCAGCCAAAACTGTACAAGTGAACCATAGCTTCCAGCCCCCTTGTGGTAAAGACCATCATTCCATTATCTTTTTATTCTAGTAAATGTCTCCTGCTCCTCTTTCAGGTAGCATGCCGTTTGAGAGCATTGATGACCATGCAATTGGGTTGGTCCATGATTATGCTTGGCAAAGTACTACAGTGGTTTGCCATTGCTTACTGCAGTGTGGCTGCCCAGGAAACTCTCCCACTCTTACAGCCTGCCAGCAGGCATATTGGAAGGATTCACAGGCTGATAATCAACCTGTTTGGCCATTTTAAGAACGTACTTTCTGTCAACCCAGTGGAAGTGGCACTACCACCGCACCACAAAACCTCCTTATATAAATGTGTACCAATGTTAAATGATTTGTACACTTGGACTCCCAAATCTCTTTGTTCCTGATTTCTCATCATTTAGAAAACACTTTGATTAATCTTTCTTGCATCTGAAGGGGATGTCCTCACACTTGCCCACATCAAACTCCATTTGCCAGAATTTTGCCCACCCACTTATTCTCTCTATGCTCCTTTTTTAAATGCTCTCTCCTCCCCTGATTGTTACTACTGGACACTGTTGGGGCAGAGACACCATGCACTCCAAACAGGGCCACCAGCATAGGAAGGGACATGTTCTGCGATGGGAACTTGCAAATTGGCGACTGTGATCCAGTCTGCTTAGAGAAAGCTGCTAAACCGGCCTGGCGAGTGGCTGAAGTGGGGGAAGCTTTGAGGTTTCAGGCCTCAGTTTTGATGTGGATTCCTAAGGGCTCTGGGATTATATTGTCTTTGCCTAAAGTGGGCACAGTCAGTATTTTGTAGCCCATCGCGCAAAGGGTTAACATCAGAAGTACCCTACTGATGTAACTATGATGCAATGTCATATGACTAAGTAACAGATATGGAGGAAATGAAAAGCCCAATCTTGTGTAGAGTCACTGAAGTGTATATAGAGCTGTAAATAAACAATAATTGTTTTTACGAGCTACAGCCTTAAGTAGCTTTATTAGGGAAGCAGTCAAACCGTAAAGAACCCCATCTAGACCCTGAGCACACTACTGATATCTGAAATCCATCTGTAGTGGCATATAAAACAGAAAGTCCAGCATTTCGCACAATGCCTTTCACATTCTCAGGTTATTTGATACCCCTTCGTGCCAATGAAGTGCTTTTGAAATGTAGTCATGTTTTAGAACAGGGATATGTGCCTGCTCATCTGAGGTAAATCAACATCCTCTCCCTGATCTTGTCAATTTATCAGGGAGTGCCAAAGCTCACCAGTGAGCATTTACCTGGGCATTTACATTGGAATTAAAAACCTACGGCTTTACAGTGCTACAGTGTCATTCAAGCATCCAGCATGCAGCTCACAACCCATACTATTAAGGCCCCGATGCAACATGCAGCTTGGTTGTGTTCTGTGTCAAGCCCCTCTAAGATTTAAATGCAACAGTTGTAAGTTGCAGCTTGTAACTATGTTCTATTGCTGCATGCACCAAGCACAGTGATATGCAAGATTGTGCAAAGGCTTTGAATGGGTAACAGTCTGCATGTGCATTCAGGGCAAATGCTTGGTACATGAAACTATTGCGCAGCCTTACTACAACAACCACAACTTGCTTATATAGCAACTTTATTGTAGTAAAATGTCCCAAGGTGCTTCACAGGAGCATGAGTTCACAAAGTTTGAAGCCGGGTCACATAGATAGAGGAGGTCAAAAGCCTGGCAAAATGGTAGGTTTTAAGGAGAGACTTGGAGAAGGAGGAGAGAGAGTGAGAGAGGTGGAGAGGTTTATGGAGAGAATCCTGAGCTTCGGTCCTACACAGCTGAAGGCATGGCTACCAATGGTGGAGCAAAGGAAATTTGGGTTGCGCAACTAGCCAGAATTTGAGGAGTTGTGGGGCAACAAGATTTGCAGGGATAGGAAGGGAGTAAAGCTATGGAGGGATTTGCACACAAACATGAGAATTTTAAAGTCCAGGCACTGTCAAAGCAGAAACCAGTGTACATCAGTAAGTACAAGGGGTTATAATCCAGAAAGCGAAGGATAGAACTGGATCCAATCTTTCCACACTTTTATAAGCATTTATTTCCCGGGATACATATTACAAACAGCCACCTCTTCACACATATAATTAACTAAAATTAATATACAATTAGGGGTGGCATGGTGGCACAGTGGTTAGCGCTGTTGCCTCACAGCTCGAGCAATCTGGGTTTGATTCTGACCTCTGGTGTCTGTCTGTGTGGAGTTTGCACGTTCTCCCTGTGTTCGCGTGGGTTCCTTCTGGGTCCTCCGGTTCCCTCCCATTGTCTGAAGATGAGTTGGTTAGGTGATATTGGCTACGATAAATTGCCTGTTTGTGAGTGAGTGCCCTGTGATGGACTGGCATCCTGGGTGTACCCTGCCAAGTGCCCATCGCCTGTTGGGATAGGCTCTGACTTCCTGCGACCCTGAATTGGATGAAGTGTTTCTGGAAGAACGAGTAATATGCAATTAACAGAAGGGGGATGGGTGAGTGGAGCTGTATATGAGTTAGGGTACAGGCAACAGAGACTCCGATAACCTCACGTCTATGAAGAGTATTAAATGGGAGGCCACCTAGGAGTGCATTGGAATAATGATGGCCTTTTTCAGATTTGCCATTCACTTCTATATTTGGAGCTGGGTCCTCCGGGTAATGCTAAAACTGGTCACCCTATCAGTTATCTCATGCACCAATCTTTTCTGTGCTGTCTTTTAATAACAGTCCTGCTTTCCCTCACTTCAACAAGCATGATATCCACTACAGCATCAGTGAAGCCATAATTGTGATGGAATTTCTAACTCAACACCACTCCCATGTCAGATGGGATTGCAGCTATTTCAGTGTCCACTAGCCTTGTGGTAACATTTCCTCATCCAACCTGCTTCAAGTGGAAGATAACACGGAATAGACAATATGCATAAATATTGGATATTGAGAGTAAGTGGCCAGCGAGTGCAGGCAACAGAAGGGCTTGAATTACAGCCTTCATCCCTGATTTGCACATGCTTGGGATATACAAAGGCTACAGGGAGGAACCATAGCAAAGACAGGTAGTGAGGCACTGACGGAAAGAGAGACTGAAAGGAAATAGAGAGCAAGAGAAAGAAAAACACACAGAGGGAGCTCACAAATGGATATTTTTACCCAGTTTTCTTGAGGTAATGTCCTGCTGCAGAGCACTTTCCTTTGTGACAAGTGGATTTCAATCTTAACAGTGCGTTTAGCTAATTAGTATACACACTGAATAGAATATATACTCCAAACAATCTATTGCAGTCTACAAGAATGACTCTGCAAAGTAGTATGCTTGCCTACATAATAATAGTGACTACACTTCAAAGAAAAATCAATTAATTGCAAAGTATTTTGGGACTTGAAGATGAGGTTAAGACACTTACAGATCAATAGGAGTTCTTCCTTCCTTCTGTGGTGTTCAGTTATGAAGATCACTTGGTGACGCTCCAAAGGGCTGCAATACAGGTTGGATGTTCAAAATCCAGCTGTCCAAAAACCGGAATTGCCTGAAAACTGGAATTGCCCAAAAAAAGGGCATTTTTGAAAATATTCCATTTGATATTCAGTTAAATGAAATTCAGACTTGCCCAAATATCGGGACAATTTGGCTAGACACAAGTTCTCGGTGGCATGCCGAAATAGTTTCGGCTTCATTGCTTGTTTACGCTGCTTTATTGTCCAATATCCGGGAAAATCTGAAATTTGGCATGGTTTTGGTCCTGAGGGTGACAGATTTTGGACACCCAACCTGTACTTCCAAAACTTTGACAAACGCCCAAAACTTTATAAATATAGCACCAAATCTGGCTACAGCTGGCTTGCTACTAGCTACTCAACTCTTTAATCAAAGGGTTTTGAAAATGGGTGGGATTTTTGGCCCCGCCCACTGCCAGGATCGTCCAGTCCCGCCAAAAGTCAATGGACTTTTGGCTGGTCCACCACATCCCAGAAAATCCCGGCCTACATCATAAACTGCAAGGGCACTGAATTAATGTCTGGAGCTCACTGCCAGCTGCTATTCTTTAGGTAATGTAGTCTAGGTTTGTTTTTAAATGAATGATCTTGGTCCTTGAGTTTTCATACCATTTATATCCAGAAAATGTTGCCAATTCTGCCTGAAAAGATGGGCTGAGAGCCGTCTGCAGGCAAGAAGCAATGAAACCTTCTCTTCGGAGCTCAGGCAACCAATTCTGGAGAGGGTTCCAGGTTTCTCCAACATCAGCAGCAATACCTTATTTTTAGGCTGAACGGCTGCTGATGAGAGGGGTGATATCAGCAAATAAAGAATGAAAGGTGGGGGCTTTCATTCTCTTGGTAACAATCTTAGATTTATATCCTCCAGTCAAGGATGTCAAGGCCCTGGAGTGGGGGCTGAGGAGATTTGCTGGAATCAGTGTATGGGGAACTTCAGTTATATAGCGAGACTAGAGAAGCTCTGACTCTTTTCCTTCCAGCAGAGAAGGTGATTCAATAGTGGTGTTCAAAATTCGAATTAGTTTTGATAGGGTAGGTGGGGAGAAACTGTTTCTACCAGCAGAAAGGTAACAATAGGGAACCAATTTAAGATAAATTGCTAAAGTAGCAGGCCAAGGTTGGAGGGGGCCGGGGAAGGGGGGGTGGTGTTGTGGGTACGAAGATGAGGAGATTATTTTTACATAGCAGGTTGTTGCAATTTGGAATGCACTGCCTGAAAGAGTGGTGTAAGCAGATTCAATAGTAACTTTCAAAGGAGAATTGGATATGTATGTGAAAAGGAAAAGAAATATGGAGCTATGAGGAAAGAGCAGGGAATGGGATTACTTGAATAGTTCTTTAAAGAACAGGCACAATGGGATGAATGGCTTCCTTCTGTGCTGTATCATTCTGTGATACTAGGTACTAACTCACTGCTCACCAGAAGTAGCTTTTATCCTATATACCTTATCAAAAAAGAACATAATTTTGAAACCCTCTATCAAATCTAACAACTTTCTTTGTTCTATTCTTCCCACAGGTCTTTTGAGAAATAATTTGCAGTTAATTACCAAAAGCTTTTGGTCACTATATATAAAACCATCTCACCAATCCCATTGATGTGACCAAAGGTAGGGAGCTAGCTTGTAGGATGCCTGGCTTAAAGGCCATAAATTTGTACCAGCAATATTGTTTAAAATATTAATTGAAATTTGAATTATGGATGAAACCATAAGGCATTTGTCATGTTCGTCCCCATGTTTCCAATCATTTGTTCCTCTTCAGTCGATTCTGGTACAACATACATACCATTCTCATCAGGAAAGGCACAACAAGCTTGCTTTTGGGATCCAATCCATAAACTGGTCACCCAGGAGATTCAGGAAAGTGACAATGGTTTCAGTTTCCCCCTTCATTTCTCCCTCTGGTGAGTCTAAGTGCCATGCAATGTGACTTCCCTAGACTCCCCAGACGAGGAACTGCTTATATCGAGAAACCATGGCAAGAGGCGAAGGAATCTTTCAATTCATGAATGCGCAAATGATGAATAACATTATCTACCGATTTACCTTCTTTGCCCCTTTATTTTCATTCCAGAATTGCCTGATTTCATGGATCTGTTCCAGACCCATATCAGCCTGGTTTCTATCTGTACTGTTTTGTGATCATCCAAAAGGAAGTGTGTTTGCAGCAAGGAACAGATGGTGTCACTTACTCCCAGAAGAACCCCTCCCCCATGGTGGAACACTCCAGTACGTATGGATTGGTGTTCCATCTGGTGGCCTTACCAAGTACTGACAAACACCTAAATGTGGCATTCCCTGTAAATGTAGAAAATTCCAATTTCTTCCTCTCCTTCAATGTTGGGTCAGATAAGCGTTATATCATTGCTGAAAAGGGTTAGAGGGATGAAGGCAAAACAGCAGGAGCACAGAATAGACCTGAAGGAACAATGTGGAAATTTCGACCCCCTCCTCATAGTTGGACATGAGAATGTTTCTCGCGGACTGATAAATCTCCTTGTGCCCAGAAAGGGTTAGGAGAATGCAGAAAAGCAAGCTAGAGCAACGTCTGTGGCCTGCATTCACTGCAAGGGTTTCCATTTAGACTATGAAAAGGTCACCTTGGTGCAAAAAGAAAGAGGCATGGAAGGGCTACAAGAGACAGAGACAATAGCAAGCAATTTGGCTGCCCAGTTTACCTGGAATACTCAGCTTCAAAACCAACATTGGATTGTTGCAAATTGGTTGAATCATGCTCCTCATACAAACTGGTGTTTGGGGGCTTGAGGCAAGTGTCCCTTTACAAAAATAAGAGGACAATCTCATTTCAAATCCAGGCCAATGAGTTCCTTCAATACAGCGGCCCAGTGGAAACTTTAATCTCCAAGTTTCCGTTTTATCTTTTAAGGTGGAAAAAAAGTAATAAAATTCATGTTTCAACAATACCAGCATTGCTCAGAGGAGCTTTTGGTCACCATACATTAAAAAGGTTATAGTGGCCTTTAAGGGAGTACAGCGTAGATTTACTAGATTGATATCTGGACTCCAAGAGTAAACTACGAGGAGAGATTAAACAAACCAGGGTTGTATTCCCTGAAATTTAGATGATTAAAGAGTGATTTGATTGAAGTTTTCAAGTTATTAAGGGGAATAGATAGGGTAGATGGGGAGAAACTATTTCCACTAGTTGGGGACTTGAGAACTGGGGGCATAGTCAAAAAAATTAAAACCAGACCATTCAGGAGTAAAATTAAGAAAACATTTTCATGCAAGGGAAATTGATGCTAGATCAATGTTAATTTTAGGACTGAGATTGGTAGATTTTTGTTAGCCAAAGAGGATGTGAGCAAAGGCAGACATGTAGAGTTAGGTATGGATCAGCCGTTTCATGGAATGGCGGAACAGGCTCGAGGGGTTACTCCTGTTCCTATGTTCCCATGGCCTTGATGTCCCATCATTTATATAGAAAAAAAAGAAGCCAAACATAATGGACAAAGAAGATCTCCTCAAATTAAGGATGGTTGAGACGGACTGATGAGTAAATAAAAGTAGCAATAAGTTTACCTCCTGAAGAAAACTCAGAATATCAAAGCTGCCTGTCACTTGAATCTGCAGTACCCCATCAGCAGAGCATTACCTGTTCATGATCTGGCCCCTAGGTGAGATGTGATGAAAAGCAAAGCGTTTCACCTATGAAATTGCCGGACTCATCTTACTACTGATCCAATGATAAGTAGCATTTACAATTCTCAAGGAGAAATCCACAATCATTTGCTTCTCAACCTCACAAAACAATCCAAACAAAATGCATTTCACCCTTTTTATCATTCAGTTGAGTATTTTATGTGTTATAGTGAAGCATGTGTAACAGTGAACATGTTATAAATTTGCATAAACATGAAAAAAATCAGGAAAGGAGAAGCAAGTGTTGAAACTTACTTTATACCAAAGTAAGGGTAGTGATGAAGGTGAGAGCTTTATTCTAAGGGTGGAGTTCAGGTGACACTGAATGATCTGGGTGGGATATGTAACAGCGAAGCCGTTAGGATTCCAAGTCTTAAAAATGAAGGTGAGGTCCCTGATTACAATCAGTAGAACGGTAGGATGAGTAAAAGTGGAAGTGTTATGACTGAAAGCCTTCATGGCAAGGGTATGTAACAGGGAAGATGTTATAGCTGAAAGCCTTACACAGGAAAGAGGACGTGCTCAAACAAAAGCCAATTTAAATGCAGATTGTTGCTCTTGCCAGGATGATTCTGCCTTGCCCAATTTTGCATGACATTAATCCGATAGTACTTTTTTCATTCTCTACCCTCAAAATCATGGTTTCTCTCAGAGCGGATACTTCTGAATTGAGTATTAAATTGAGCAAACTTCAGTGGTCCTGTTTACTTTCTATCACTAACATGCAATGTTAAAAACGACACATGCAAGCCAATCATTTTGGTTAAAACTGCACCTCTAAAAGGGGCTCATCAGATTTATTGTTTATTTTAACCCTGCCTCTCCATTGTTGTCTATGGGATCTTTACTGTGCTTATAGCTAACTGTAAGTAGCAATGAGGCTTTGGAAAGAAATGCCACTTTTTCCACTCAGTGTCTCAAATATAGCAAATAATTAATACATTTCAAATTTTAAAAAAAATCAGAAGGGTTAAATTAAAATGAGAAGCTATTAAAAAGTTAGAAGAAGAAAGAATATAGCAAAAGAAGGAAAGAAAATTGCCAAAACAGATATGTCTATGAAAACAGTAAAATGATTCTTAAGGAAATAAAGTATATGTTACACAGAAAAATAATTATTGCTGCTACCATTAGCCTATTGTGGCTGTTGACAGAAGTGTATATTTTGGAGGAGATGATGAATTTCCCACATTCAGTAAGTGTTGAAAAGGGGAGGATTTGGGAGGCTTAATACGAGTTCCAGGCAAGTTGGCTGGGACTGCTCAGTCTGAATGACTAGTTCTTCCAGCCCAGTGTAAGTGGGTATTCAGAGGTTACACCGCCCTCTTCTATTTTGTGCAATAAATGACACTTTTGCATCTGTGAGGTACATATTAAAAGACATACAAGAGAAAACAAAATCTAAAATCATTATTTCAAAAAGCTATAATCAAAGACAACTTCATATGTGAAGAAATGAAGCTTCTGCATAATTGGATGGTGTAGGGATGAATTAGGTCACTCTGCACTGTTTAAGTGTGACAGTGCCCCTTTTTCATATACCATTAGATTGTAGGTTTATATTATTCCTGCCACTGACACTAGCATTGTTGAAGATATCAAAAGTTCAAGAAAGCTTCACTTATTCAGTCAGCATTACTCAGATGTTTCCACGTGGAGTCAGCAGTAAACAGTGATAACTTACCTATCAGTTTCCAGTTTATGAAATGTAAATGGAGTTTATTGTCACATGAGGTAGTAAATCAGACGTATATATGGAAAGGGCTATTTTAACAAGAAGAGTATTACATTTCAAGGAGGGGGAACCCTCAGTATTTCAATGAGACATGAAACAATCACTGGACAAACTCGGGTGTCCTCAATAAAAGGAGAATCAAAAACATACAGTGGCAAATAGAGGAGAGCTCCTACCGACAGTTCTAAGAGTCCATCTACTTCATAAAGCGTATTTATTACTAAAATTGCAACAAACTTCACTGTTCTGCAGTCAGACTTCATAATGCTGACCACAGTGCTCAAAAGCTTGCACTGTAGCTGGTACCACAGTGGAGCAGTTACTATGTTAATGCAATAGGATAGTTCCACTTCTACCCTTTCTTCCTGTGATAATGACACGGCTCCATTAAGACATGATGCAGAGATTTTTGCAGAGTAACAATGCTGGTGAACATAATAAGATGGTGGGGACTTAGCAGAGTTTGGGTAGGGAAACTTAGAATGTGTTACCTTAGGGGCTGACGGCAATTCTGTAAATGGTGAAGGGAAGGTGGGGAAGGGCGATGGGATGACAAGAGATCAGATTTAGATGAATGATTAGTGGGTGAGGTGGGGTGGGGCTATATTGCAGGGAAAGGCTACAGAGTTAAGGAGAGATGAGGCCATGAAAGGATTTAAACACTAAGGTGAGAATCAATCTTAGATTTGAGGTGTTCTGGGACTGGAACCCAATGTAGATCAGTGAGGATAGAATGATGGACAAGCAAAACTTAGTACAAGTTAGGGCAGCAAACTTGATTAACTTGGAGGCCAGCCAGAAGATCATTGAAGTAATCAAGACTCAAAGCATATCATATACAATAAAGCACCTTGAACTATAGTGATTCATGCTGTGTAGGCAAATGTGGAAGTCATTTTGCATTCCATCAACAGCAATCTGATGAATAACTGGTTCATCTGTTTCTGAAGGAAATGAGATGAGGAGAGATTTTGAGACAGGATGCTGGGAGATTTCTCTGGCTTATTTGAATAGTGCCATGGACTATGTCTTGGATAGGCAAATGGGACTTTGGTTAATGTTACATCTGAAGAAGTGCACATCTGATAAGGCAATATTGTCTAAGTGCCTCATTGGAGTGGCACTCCTACTTCTGGAAATCCCAAACTTTTGAAAAAGATGTGGGCTTTATGAGCTGCACATAGCAAAATGTTAGAGAGCTTGATTTTCATGATCTTTTCACCTGAGGTATGTTCAGGTACCTATGTGTAAAGATCGAAATAAAGACTAGAAATCCAATTCCCCTGGCCTTCGCCATCCCTTCTGCATCACACATGGATTTCTAATCTTTCCTAGCAGGGGGTGGGGAGTTTGGGACCTGGCCTATGCCAGCAATAGATGTTAAATAAATGGGAGGAGTTTCAGGCCTCCTCCTTCATCATCCTTCTCCAACACATATTGGGTGTCAAAAAAATACAATGCCTGACCATTAAATCTCTTCTGAATGGAGGACCAATAAGTGTCCCTGGGCAGGCAAAGACATCATAATTAGGTCGTTACTCTCATTGTCCACATCTAATAGGGACCATTTACCTGTTGATTTCCATCAGCAGCCAGAAGATCCCAATCTCCAAGCTGCCTTGCCTTCCACCAATGCGAGGTCCTGTCATGAAAGGCCCTGGGCACTGTAAATAAAATAGAAAATCCCAGTGCGTCCGGGTCTCTAAAGGAGCTGTGTACTTCAAGTGCATTCTCTGTCCAACTCAAGGATGAAGAGACAGCAAAACCCTGCCCCCATGTTTGGTACAGAAGTAGGTTCGGTTCAGAAGTTCACTATAACGGTAACAACAGTTTCAAACTCCATATCTGGAACAAGACTATTTTGGTATTGGCATAGCTAGAGTCAAACATGAATGTATCATTCAGGGATGCACAACCAAGGACCTACATCTAATTCTGAATATTCTGCATTCCTTTTCCTTCTGATTTTTCTCCCTAGTTATCTCTTGATGACATTGACTCACCTGGTGTACGATTCCAAAAGCACAAATAGGCTATTTAACCATGAAAAATATCCCAATCAAGAGATATTCAACCATGAAAATTATTACGTGACATCAACACACAACGGTGCATTCCAACAGGGGTCAATAGAAACCCAGGCTGATTTTATTCCCCTTACCCAGCCCAAGCAGTAAATCACAGTATAGATTCCCTGTCAGGGTGCAATACATATAAAATCTTATACCCTTTATTTTGATAGGGATTCCTCTCTCAGTCACCACTTAAAAAGCACTTTAACTGGTCACTCCTTTCATTGCTGTTTGTGAGATTGTGATGTGTAAAATAGCTGTCAGTTGTGCCTATATTAACAAGTCACTGCACCTCAGAGTATTTTGGACGTATAAGGAAATCGAGGGATTTGGGGTGCTGTAGTTCAGTGCAGTGGAGGGAGAAGATCAGCCATGATCTTATTGAATTGTGGAGCACTGAACAGACTACTCCTGCTTGGATTTTTTAATGTTCTTATGTTCTGATGCACTTCATCGTGTGTCAAGAGCTTTGAGATAATTCTGACAGACACGGTAAGGCACTATATAAATATAAGTCTATCAAGATTCTTTTAGTTTTTGATTTTTCAGTTATTTGCACATGTCGATTACTTCTTCACCTAGAGAGTGATTAGAATTTGAATCTTCCTGCTGCATGGAGAAGTTGTGCCTTTAAGGGGAAGCTCGATAAATAAATGACGGAGATAGGAATAGAAGGGTCTGGAGATAGGATGAGATAGCAAA
This sequence comes from Cetorhinus maximus, assembly GCF_964194155.1. NCBI lineage: Eukaryota > Metazoa > Chordata > Chondrichthyes > Lamniformes > Cetorhinidae > Cetorhinus > Cetorhinus maximus. Next base: position 17,831,876 of record NC_135896.1, read on the forward strand.
GGATGGTAGGAAGCTCTTCTGGAGCAGAAGCGCCAGCATTAAATAGTGAGGCTGAATGGACTGTTTCTATGCTGTAAATTCTATATAACGTTGCTAAGAATTAATGGGGTCCTAAATTGGATAGCCCCCAAAACAGGTACAGTGACCATGATGCTCGATTAACCCAAGCCAGTCGATTGCAATGCAGATAGCAAGCCAACTTCAATGTTTGAATGGTCTCTGCACTCAACCACTGCTAACCACGCCATTCATTGTCTGGCACCATCATCAGGGGGGCTTTATCATAGGTGCCTAGCACCACCTAAAGCTAGCCTGCTTCTCTTAAGCCAGAGGGGAGCTGCAGCTGGCACAGGTGCTCAGACACATGGTTGAGGATAACCAGACCTGGGAAAGGGAGAGGGAGAAAGTGGGCTCCAAGGTTTTCAGACAATGCACTGAAGGTCTTAGTGAAGGAGGTGGAAAGGAGGACAGGTGTCCTGTATCTGCATGGTAGGAAGGAGGACATCTAGACATGCTCAGAAAGCAGCGGGAGCAGACAGCGTAGAGGTCAAATCCAGGAACCAAGCCCAAGGCCCTGAATGCAGTGCCGCAGGAAATGCAATGACCTCACATAAGGGGCCAAGGTCAGTGAATGCATTTTCAAATGCCATATCCCGACACCACTAACCTCACACACTGCTCAAATCATCACACTCCCATCACTCACCTTCCAACAATCTCTATCAATCACAACTCATTTCTCACATTCATAGCTTCACCTCACCCTCACACTGTTCTGCAGCAAATCACACGCCCACATCTCACAGCTTGTACACACTGCCAGATATTTGACTAGGACAGTCACATCACTAAAATAGATTGCATGACGCTCAATGACATACTACCCTCTCTTTTGAAGGACAAAGTGGTACACACTGGGAGGCAGCAGGAGCTAACCAGAGGGTGACAGCCCTGCCTGGATACTCCAACCCACAGAGAAGTTGGTGCTGGCCATTCTTGGGACAGCCTGCTGAGGGCTGAAAGCATTGAAGATGATGGCATTCTTATATCCAATCTCACATCCCCCAACGCCCTTACCCTACAAACTCCTCTGGTTTACAAGCTACTGATGTTATAAGCAAGTAGCTCTTCCTTCCTACAACCTTACCCTTATATCTTTTTTCTTTAAAATACATAAGATGTCTATTCTAGCAAGTCAGTGCAGGAATACCAAGAAGAGAGCAATGGTGAAGGCACAGCACTGTCATTTGATTTCACACTCGCAGCCACCAGCTCAAGAGACCAGGATGAGATGAGTGCAGGTATCTCAGATGGTTGTGGGGCAGAGGAGATTACAGAGATAGGGAGGGGTGAGATTGGAAGCATTGTGTAGGAGCGCCAGGGCAGGCAAAAGCACTGAGGGAAGGCACAGGAGTGATTTGTTGGTTTTTGAATGCAATGTGACATGATTTCATTGATAAATTTGGTTTGGAATGTTTATTTTGTGATGCTTTTTATTTTTGCTTTGTGGCCAAATGAATACTGTGATGGCCAGTGACAGAAGTAAGGTAAGGTGTGAGAACACTGGGGATTGGGAAATTGGGAGTTACCATTATTGATATTGCACTCAGTTGAGTTCTTTTATGGACAGCCCAGAGTTGCTTAGATTGCCTCCTCTTGTTCTTTGTCTTCCTTCTCCTCTTCCTCATGCTCCTGCTTCTCATTTGCTCACTGTATGGCTGGTGACAAAAACTGTGGCTGCATCATGTCCAGGTTGTGCAACATGCAGCATACCACCTTGAATCCTGGCACCCGCTCGGCCAAGAACTGCACTGCTCCTCCAGAGTGCTCCAGGTAGCAGAGGCAGTGTTGCAGCATGCCTCTGCATGGTCCCTTCTATTGCATCTTGTATGGTAGTTTGGCTTTCTTTGTATGCAGGCTACCATGTGACTGCAGTTTGCTTACCAGTGTCACAACAGATAGTCCTCTTCACCTTGCAGCCACCCCTTGGTTTTCCATGGTGATTCTTAAGAAGATGGCATGCAAAGCAGACTGCTGCAGAATGAAGGCATCATGATTGCTGTCACCGCACTGGGCATCAATCTGAATGATTTACAATCTATGGTCATGGATCAGCTGGATATTGTGAAAATAGAATCTCATTCAGTTCCGGCATACGGCAGAGTTGGCATATGCCATCCGTGATGCGCACGCGTTCATTGGCACCCTTCACCATGGGAAAGCCTGCAGTCTACATGAAGCTCTGGCAAGCAGGAATGAAATGTAGTTTGGTGTCATCGAATAGCGAACCTCCCTTATAGTGCCACAGTGCACAGAAAATTACAAATATCTCCAGCTCCAACCTGGAAGGAGGCAGGTGGGTAAAAGTTCATCACCACCACTAGTGTTAAATTAGTGTATGCGTGTAGAGTGATACTATGATCTCCCTGCACTGCACATGACGGATGTTCACTACATGCTAATGCTCGCACTAAATGGCTTCTGCCACGATTTGCCACGTGCACACCATGGATGCCATTTTAATGCTACTAGGGCATTTGCAGTGTTCCAAAATAACGGGTGCTAATCAGCCCAACTTCTTGCCGTATATTTATTGAAGTCTCCGGGATGGAATAGGGACTTCTGCTCATCTAAAATTTAATAAAAGTGTGCTTTCACCACTTGCCTGAGCAGCTAGCATCTTGGGTTTTATTAGAATTTATTGTCAGATGTTGGTTTGCCGCAACATGAGTTGTTATCGGTGTCAAATAGGCTTTTTTGTCCACTGTTGGATGAGTGGGCCCTGCCAAATTATACGCATACTGTTGTATATCAAAGTTGCTTTAATGTGGAGGTGTCATGCAGTACAGTTCCCTGTGACTAGACTGGGTTGATGCGCTGTGAATTTCCCGTTTAATATAGTACCAACTGTTCCAGGGAGGAGAAACAGAGGGGACTAAGCCGGCAAGCGTCTGAATTCTGGATGGATGAAAATAATTGAATTAAAAACTGTGATGTTGTTCTTTCATATCATATTATTATCATTAATATTAAAACACAGTTCCATCTTTTCCTATCAAAAAGATTGAGGCTTGAGGTTACTTTAATATTCTAATCTAATTCCGTTCTAACTTTCCCCACATTATAAATTTTACAACTGAAGGTTACTGAACATCTTTGTATGATCTGTACAGCTGCAATTTTCTAATAATTTTACACATTACTGCCAGTGTCAGACTGATGAAAGAAAACTGACCCCCTGCTGTGCGGCTTCCGGCAGTGACCATATATAGCAATTTTTTTTCCTCACACTTATAAACGCCATGCAGTGCACAGATCTCACCTCAATTATCACCCTGACTGACACAGAGACACGACTTCAAGTGAGGTGTTATTCGAAATGAATAGTTTAGCCAGGGAAAGGAATGAAGTGAAGAGCATGTGGGTATTCCCATCCACCACGGCCTTCCCGAGGCAGCCAATCATGTCTGCCCAAAGACAACAGTTGAACTTTCACCTTTTGGCCACTTTAATGGAGCAAAAGCTGCCCTGAGGGCTGAGCAGAAAAGTACGTGCATAGCAGCTGTGGCTGCTTTACGGGCAACAGCAAATAGCACTGCTTCAGAGAAAGACAAAGGGAGAGCTCGATAAGGGAAACTAAACATAAGCCGTATAAACAGACAACAAAATAGAAGAACAATTAGTGGATAAAGGACGCAGTATGGAGATGTAAAAAAAAAAGATAAAGAAACAACACCTGACAAAAAGGGGAACAAAGAAAAAGCCGATCAATTCCATTCCTCACTCAAAAGTTCATGCAAATGTTTTATGGAAAGGAAATTATGAAGAGCGAAATATTAAATTAGTCCGCATAAGGGGTAACAGATAAGTAAAAGAGTGGGGATATATTACTGCATCAAAAATAATTATGAGTTCCATCGTTAGGGTTTACTTTAGTTGATGTTAGTCTGTGTTTTGCAGCAGATGGTGCATTACCCACATCCAATAAGTGTCGAAAAGAGAAAGGATTTGGGAGTTTTAGGGCGGAATCGTCCCAGATTTGCACTAAGTATGGCAGCGGCGGGTAAAACAACATTTTACCTGCTGGCCGCAATGGCAGCTTTTCGCGCCGTATCATCCCAAGCCTGCTGCATTAATCATGCATTCCCGGGAAACACGCTGTTTCCATGGTGTGCGGGCTCTCATGCACTGGCCACGCCATCACCTCGCTGCTTCAGCACGCCGGGCGCCATATTTAAAGTCTAGCCGTGCGAACACCTCTCAGTGCTTCCAGCCCAGGACTGCTGCAAAGAAGACATGGCCCTGAAAGGCAAAAGGACTGCAGCCCCCAGGTTCAATGATGCATCTCTCGAATGCCTTTTGGCACAGTGGAGAATCGCCATGAGGCCCTCTACCCTGGCTCTGGCCTCAGGATGGGCAGCAACATCACCAATCCGGCTTGGGAGATGGAGGCAGCGGTGGTCAGTGCCAATGCCCTTGAAAAGAGGACAGCCACCCAGAGCCGCAAGAGGATGAATGATCTCCTCTCTTCTGCCAGGGTAGGTCACCCTTCTCATCACTCTCAACTCACACACACTCACAAGCCCATCACACATCCACAGGGCCCTCACTCACTGCCGGTTCAAGGGGCATCACCATTCATTCTCTCACACACACCCTCATCGCCCTCATCCCATCCATGGGACCACTCACCACCCACACATGCCAGGCACACTTTTCATCTGGCCTGGCAGGCGCCCTGCTTACACTCTCTCTATCTCTATTCATGCAGGACAAGCTGGCACACAACAAGATGGAGAGGTCACAGGCCAGTGGAGGAATGCTTGAAATCAAGGTCCTCACGGACTTTGAAAACAGAGTCATCCAGCTGGACAGCGAGGATCTGGACTGGTCCTGTGCTGATGGCGAGGTTGGCGGTGCTCTACCAAGTGAGGGTCCAGCAGTGCAACATCCATCAGACAACCATGCTGTGAGTGATGTGTCCTGTTCCACAGGTCACTGCCATGCAATAATTATCTCCCCTCGCTTCCACAGGCACATCTGGGAAACAGCCAATGGAGCCCATGACCCAGGGCCTCCAATTAAGCCCTGAAGAAAACTCTGAAGAGGAATCAGGAGGCACCCTCCCTGAAGTCCCCTCACACGCTCACCCACACCCTCCACCAGCACAAAGACAAACACCTCATTGGGACCTAGCTTTACAGTAGCCTCGGGATCACAATCTAGTGAGCACATCACACTTTCTGATCCACAGCAGGCAGCGGCAGGGACTTCCCAGGTGTCTGGCATTCAAAGGACCCCTGGAGGCCAGAAATTTGCTGAGTTGGAGTCAGATGATGAGCCTCTGGACTCGGTCATGTCACAGTTGCTGGAGCTGCAAAGGCAAGCTCGGGAACATCAGGAAGGGATGTCCACTGCACACCTCAGATTGCAAGGCACAATGGAAGAGTCCATCCACCTTCAGGTTGTGGTGATAGCACCAGCATGCCAATGCACTGAGGTCAACACTGGTAAGAGGCCAACCACCATGGAGGCCTTGGTCCAGGACGTCACTCCTACACTGCTGCGCAGGCACAACTCCATCGCTGTCACCATTGTTTGGCATCCAACAGTGTGTACGTGAGAGGGGTGTGGGGCAGCTCAATCTCACTACAGCTACCCCTTCTCCTCAAGGAGTCAGCCAGGGGCCCTCGGGTACCAATAAGGAGGAGGATCAGCAGGTGTACCCCCCCACCCCCACCCCCCCCACCCCCCCGGGGCCATCCATCCAGGTGATTCTGGGAGTGTTCAGCCCATCCAAATCCTCTTTTCCTGTGACCTCTGCAGCTCCGGTCCACAGGCCGAGGAGGGTGCCACTGCCACACAGCAGGACCCTGAAAGCTCCTCCCTCTGCGCAACCAGATGCCTCAGTCACTCTCTTCTCAGCCGTCTTCGCTCTCTGTAAGCCAGCTAGGTCACCAGGCTCTATGCCCCGATGTACTCCTTCTGCAGGATGAAAGAGAGAGACGCATGGGTTAGCATGGGTGTACTAAGAACCTGTCTTGGTTAAGTCTGAAGACCTCTTAACCCACACTGGAGAGTGCTGGCCTCCGCTTGGATGGCCAGAGATTAGTGCGCTGCATGGCTGCCCGAAACCCCACCCACCTCTGCCCCAATCCACCCAACCGATTGGCAGCAGCTTTGCCCACTGGACTGCATGTTGTGCTCTCAGCTCAGGCACAGGCATTCTCCTAACCCGCACTGCAAGGCAGCACTGTTAGCTTGAGCCATGGGGGAGACTGGTCCAAACCGGGATGATGACATTGCAAGGGGCTGTGAGCGCCTCCACCAGTGACTGCTCCATGGCCCAGCTTTAGCGAGGAGATTGTACAATGTGCCCAGTCGTCCAACTGTTCTGCAGTCCACTAAATGGCTCATTATTTTTCAGTCTGTGCCCGAGGGGTGAAATGCTCTGGAGCACTTGGTGGCACTTTGCGTTGCTTCAGTGGGCAGATCAGCTAGAGGCCCGACTCCAATGATATCAATGTGGCAGCACCTGAACTGTCTCAGCTGCAGAGGAATGGCCACTTTATACAAGGTTTCCCTAATGCATGGCCGCTTCCCTCGCCCAGCCCCCACCCCTCATCTCCCCCACCCTGCACCTGCTTGTGCGCTACCTTCAACCACAGGGCAGCCCTTGCCTCCCCCCTCCAAGTCGCTTCAACTGCAAGGCAGCCCTTGCCCCCACACCCCCACCTGCACCCAAACGTGCCTTAACCTTGAAGTGCAACAGGTGACCCAGGGGAGAGTTCCACAACACTACTATGTACCCACCTCCGAGTTCCAGTGCAGCCCACCAACTGGATGCCCTTTATATGCTGTTGTGAAACATGTTGGCATGATGATCCAACAGGGGGCTGGAGGTACGACTCCTGTGGGCTGGACTTATAATGATATGCAGATGTATTACAAGGTGGTTCCCGATGTCTGATGGCGGGAAACGCAGCCCACCAGAGGCAGGCAGAGTGGGCGATTGCAAACTGATTTCACAACGTCATGAAACCAATTTCTTGCCTCCTCGCCATATTGTTCGAACACGCCCGATGCCAGCAGGCACGGACGATTCCGCCCTTAATATGAATTGCAGTCAAGTTGGCTGGGGGACTGCTCATTCTGAATGAGGAAATATGGGGCAAAATACATTCCCTTCTTGATAATGAATGTTCTTAATGAAGTTGGACAACCCAGAATACAAGCAGAGGACGGTTTTAAATATTGATACAATGTCACTCTGTTCATTTCGGCAGGTAGTTGGAGAATGTTTAATTTATTAACCAGGGACAATTGGGTTGCAGACTGCACAGAAATGGCTTCTGCTTGCTGAAAGGGCAGTTGAGTAATTGTTAGTGTTAAAGAATATGGATAAGAACATCACCTACCTCAACTAGAGAACAGGAAAAGTACTGACCCCTTAACATTTATTTCTTACTACCTAAAGCATAATAGCATGGGAAGTTATGAATGAGTATTCATCAAATAGACTTTTCTGGGATAAATTCTCAGCTACTTTGAAGAGCAGGAGCCTGTGCTCTGACCTTACATGATATTTATTAGAGTCTGCGACGTTCATGTCGTAACCCGTGGTGCCACATCATCTTGTAAACCACTACCATTAGTTCACTATGAAGATAACTCTCAGTAAAAAATAGCCTTCCCTTCCTTCCTGCACTTTTTATCCATTTGTTTAAAGTTGAGTTAGCATCAGTGCACCTTTTAAACTCCCCCAACCTGGAGAGGAATGACTAGTAAGTACGAAAGCAAGCGGCAGTAATCTCTGTGCAGCAATATGAGTGGGAAGCCACAGTAATGTTGCTTCTAGTCTATCTTTCATGCCACATTTCTACCTTTCATTTTCCTACTTCCATAATACTGTAAGGGTCAAAAACTCCTACAATCCTAAATGACAGGGGACCATTTGACCCATTATATCATTATAGAATAGTACAGCATAGAACGGGGCCATTCAGCCCAGAGGAGCAATCCAGTTAATCCCACTCCTCTGTCTTACCCCATATCTCTGCAATGTGTACTTCAAATATCCAATTCCCTTTTGAATGCTACTATTGAACCTATGGTGTCATGACTATGCCTCATAGCCCCGAATGACTTATGGGCATACTGAATGTTTAAGTAAAACATGTGTTCTTTTTTTAAAAAGGACATATAAGCAAAAGCTGGCTGAGACTGTAAAGTAACCACTTGCTGGAAAATTTCTATGTGGGTTACACTTGACCAACTAGTCCAGAGAACGGAATGTCGCACCTAAAAAGTTGTCAAGGCCTAATTCAGGCAGAGACACTTCAAAGGAAAAGATGCAATGTGAAAACTGAACTGTAATCTCCTGTGCTTGCGTAGGTAATGAAAGTTGATTACCACCTCAGCAGAAATTGTCTCCTGTAAATTGTATCCCAGACTATAGGCATGATGTGAGCTGAAAAGAAAGCAGATCTGGGGAAAGACATGTTTGTTTGTTTCCTTCCAGGAATACACAAGAAAAGTGGTTAAAGAGCCAACTGCAACCCTAGTTCTGTGTACTAGTTTGGGTGTTCCTGGCCTGGTGTGCGAGGGCATGCTGTGAAGATCACAGCTGAAGAACATCAGCCAGGCACCCCTGCTCTTGCAGGTAAAAAAGTCCCCTCTCTGATTGCTGGAAGCAAGTCACAAGTTGCAAGTCAGCAAATCCACAGTCCAAAAGGACAACTCCTTTGCAGAACCAAGAATCTCCAAACCCACTGCTCAACTGCCACAGTCAGCTCTACCAGAATCACCCAGCTAAATGGCCAGAACGTTTCACCATCTACTCCTCACAGACAAGCCAAAGGCTGATTCGTATTTTTTAAAAATCTTTATTTCTGGATTCACTTCTCATTTCTAATCTGTATGTATGTGTGTTGTGTTTTTATTATTTTTTTCTCATGTTTTAGTAACTAATAAACTTCCTCTTTCTTTGACTCAAGAAAGCCTGATTAAATTGGCTCCTTTTAAAACATTTGGACTGGGAAAAGGTATCCATGAGAGAAAACACCCTTTTTAAATCAACCTCGTTGCAACCAACCGAGGGAGTTGAATAAAGAAGGGGAGCCAGTTTATCCCTCCTCACCCGGGAGCATAACAATTTGGGGGAACCTCGCCCGGGGACCAGCGGCAACAGTAGCCATCACCCTATCAGGCAGTGCAATCTAAATCCTAACCACCCATAGCATAAAAATATTTTCCTCATGTCACCTTTGGTTCTTTGGCTAATCACCTTAATTCTGCGTTCTCTGGTAACCAAACCTTCGGCCATTGGAAGCAGTTTCCCTTTACTTACTCTATTCATAGCTATGATCCCTGTAGAGACTGATAACTTTTAAAAAGAGATTTGAATTCCCAGTGACTGACTTAAAGGAATCGCACAAGATTTCAAATTTTAAGACTTTTACGGTAACAAACTAAAATCAACAGCGAACAAACATTATTTGGGAGGAAACTAGTACAATAAACTTCAGAAAAAAGTCTCTTATTAATTTCTTAACACAACCAATTAGGCCCAAGCCACATTTATACAATATGCCACACTCTCTACAGAATTATAGTCTTTACAAGAACAAATCAAAGGATGCTCACAGCCTCCAATGGACTTGCTTCTCCTTCTTTCACCAGGTTGTAAGTTGAAAGCCATTTCCCTTAGTCTTCTGAGAATCCCCAAACCGACTTCCAGCAGTAACACCCACTCCAGTGATTTTGTCTCCTGACATCACCCAGGCAAATCTTCCAGGGCCCTTAAGTTTCCACGAGTACTGTCTCTTCGACCAGAGAATGTGCTCCCACCTGCATTCAGCCTGGTAGCTAACAGAAAACAGCCTTTTCCCCTGCTGTCCACACTGGCTGTTGTTTTTCTTCTCTCTTACTCTCTCTCTCTCATATCCACATTTTTAAAAATCAGACTTTTTGAGACCCTCTATGTCTACCCTTGGCAAAACCAGCTTCTCTTTCCTTTGTTTTTAGGTATTAAATCTGGCACATGGGTTTTAATATAACTTGACCTGGGCCTCCTCAACCTTAGATAACCAGGTCATGCAGGATTGTTGTCATACAGAACTAGTAGCAGGTCACATGTTTCTTTTCATTTTACCTTGAATTTAAGAGACGGTTTAAAATATAACCATCTTATAATGTCTAGTGGTCATAACACTAGCTCAATCCTTCATGATCTTAAAAACTTCCATTTCTGCTCGAAAGAGAACAATTCTATTTCTCCAGCCTATCCATGTAACTGAAATCCTTCATCCCTGGAACGATTCTAGTAAATCTCTCCTACAGCCACTCTAAAGCCTTCAAATTCTTCCTAAAGTGTTGTGCCCAGAATTGCACACCATACTCCTGAGGGGTGAACTGCGGTTTTGTCCGCATTTTACATAACTTGCTGGCTTTTGTACTCTATTCCTCTACTTATAAAACCCAGGATTCCATATGCTTTATTAACTATGTAGTTAATATGTCCTGTGAAGGTGCAGAACATTTGGATTTATTTTAAAGTGCCAGCCAGGACCAGCAGCTAGGGCGCCAAAGCACACACAGACAAGGACACAGGATAACTCAATCAAGAAATGGGGAAGGCCATTTCACACCGTCTGATGGCCTCGAGCCACATCCAGTCAGCCCCCTGTAAACCTTTTGTATAGAACAAACATACATTCTTTGCTGTCTCCAAAAGGACAATACTCAATCTCTGCACTGCAATTACTGTACAAGAATGCAATTATCAGCCCACGGGGTGGGGGGGGTGGGGGGGGGGGGGGGGGGCGGTCATTGTGCTGTGGCCTTTGTCTAACTAATACCATTAAGTTGTAACTGATAGTTTAAAAATATATAAACTGTGCTTATTTGAACCTCGGTGGAGAAGCGCCTGGACTGACCAGCATTTGCTCCCCGCATGCGAGATAAAGGAACCACTTGAATATTGCATCTGGACTCCGAGTGTTGAAATTTTGTCCCAGAGTATTCCTCGGACCTTTCACCTGCCTCCTTTAAAGACTTTTTCAAAAAACGGCCCCAGATCTCTATTTCATTGCACCCCCTTTAAAATTGTACCATTTAGCATGTATTGCTTCTCCTCATTCTTCCAACCAAAATGTATCACCTCACACTTTCCTGCATCAAATTTCATCTGCCATGTATCTGCCCATTCCACCAACTGTCTAAGTATCTCTTGGAGCCTATTACTATCTTCCCCATTGCTGTGACACTTCAAAGTTCTGTGCCATCTGCACATTTTGATATTGTGCCCCATATATCAAAGCCCAAGTCATTAATGTACATCAAAAATAGCAGTGGTCCTAGTATTGGACCTTAAGGAACTCCACTGTATACTTCCCTCCATTCTGAAAAACAGCCATTCCCATCAACTCTATTTTCTATCCCTTAGCTAATTTTGTATCCATGCTGCTATTGTGCCGTTTATCCCATGGGCTTCAATTTTGCTAACAAGTCTAATATGCAGTACTTTATCAAACACCTTTTGAAAGTCCATATGCACTGTCATCATCTACCTTCTGTGCTAACTCATCAAAAATTCAATGAAGCTAAATAAATGCCATTTTCCCTTTAGAAATCTGTGCTGGCTCTCCTTTATGAGTCCACATTTTTCCAAGTGATTGTTAATTTTCTCCTGGATTGAAAACCTCCCTCACCACAGATGTTAAACTGACTGGCTTGCAATTGCCAGGTTTATTCTTCTCCCCTTTTTCTCCCAGTGTCTATGTCAGCTCTTTGAAAGAGCTATCCAATTGGTCCCACACCCCTGCTTTAGTCCTAATGTCCTGCATTTTTTTCCTCCTTTCAAGTTTTATCCAATGGTTACTTAGTTTGTAAGATTTAAAAATATTATTTAAAGGAATTTGAACTCTTTCATTGTGGGAATGTGGTAACAATATAAGAGCCTTGCATTCCCTTAACTTTCCATCAATTACCTGCCATTCACAATCCCAAGAAATTAGTCCTTAATCCCTCAACTCTGTTCCCTGGACTGCTTGTGTGCCAGTGTCAGCTCTGAGTCTTGATCGCTCTTCAATTCACCGTCTTACAAGAAACAGCCAAAAATGTTATCAGAAAATGAAAGTACCCCTACTCTTCCTACTGTGACGACAGGGTTGTCCTATGATGAGAGGCTGAGTAAATTGTGTCTATCTTCTCTGAAGTTTAAACAGGGGCACAGTCTCAGGATAAAGAGGTAATCATTTAGGACTGAAATAAGGAGAGCTTTCTTCACTCAGAGGGTTGTGAATCTTTGGAATTCTCTACCCCAGAGGGTAGTGGATGCTTCATTATTGAAAAAGGTTGGGGGATAGACAGATGGTGTTTAGTCTCTCAGGGAATCAAGGGATATCATAAGTGAACAAGAAAGTGGAGGTGAAGCTGAAGACCAACCATGATCATGCCAAATGGCAGAGCAGGCTCAAGGGACCGTTAGGTCTACTCCTGCTCCTATTTCTTATGTTCTTATGTTTTTGTGTACAACCTCCCGAATTGACACTGGGAGCATAGTGTTCATAGAGCACTTTCGTTCATGCTAAGAAATGGTGTTACATCATTTTCACTTTGCATGTAACTGCTACTAATGCAAAGCCTTCCTGCCTTCAATTCACTTTTTAAAAAATGTCCTGCAGATGTTCTCCTCCTGCCGCACTGTTCTCCTTACACTAATAAAGAAAGTCCATGTGCTTTCTTCAATCAGTGGATGATTACAAGGCTGGTAAGCAAAATTTTGTTCATATGGTTCAGCAAATGAGTGAAAAACTGTCCCACTTCCCATCCAATAATGAGGCAGGTAAGCAAGGTCTAACTCAACATCCAACTCACATTGTTGCACAGATGTTTCAACACTGCACTGGCAGGTGCAGGGTGACAGCATTAAGTACACCAAACCTCTGCAGTGTCTGATCTGTGTCTCTTTGGTGCTACAACTGGGGGGGATCAGAGGAACCACCCAACAGGGCTCTGATGAGCAAAACTACATGAAAAAATAATTTTACGAGGGACAGCTATGCTAATTCCTGGTCTTTCCAACTCATACAAACCTTGTTAACTTCATTGTAATTTGCTGCACTTGCTCTCACCTTGCATTAGTCAGCAGGCAATGGATCTTCCTCTTGGCTGCAGGCAATTAGTGTGTTTTCCATTACTGATGGTGGCTGGCAGATTAAAGTAGACAAATGTGCACCCAATGGTATTCTAGTCATGCTGTTTTTGAAATGAGAGCATGGAAAGTCTGACCAAGCAGTAAGCGCAAGCAGGGTTACAATAAGGTGAACCTGTCTGATGTAATCCCCATGCAACATGCACATATACACACAAATACACATACCAGTTGAATGCCCAAAGTAGTTCTCCCATGGAGGACAACATACTGTATGGAGACAAGTCGAGTTTTATGGCACTCTCTGTAATTTTCAAGTTGAAATGGTTTGTAACATATTTTTACAAATTTTATGAATAAAGTATATTTTAGGGAAAAGAAAGTTCTCCCGCATGGGTGGTCTTTTTTTTCTTTTAAGAGTTGGGGGAGGCCTTGGGCTGAAAAATTGTCAACTCCCATTGTCAGCAGCAATTTGTGATCTGTCTGTGCCCAGTCCCACTGAGGGGAGCTGCTACAGCGGACTTAGATGATTTTGATGGGATGGCATAGAGGAGAATATGATTAACCCGCACACCGAGATGCTTGGTGCATTAGCAGGTCTGCCAGACAGCCTCTTGTCAGTGAGCATGGGAAAGCCCAGTTCCAACCTGGAACAGCTGGCATTGCACAGCGCTTGGAGCCCATTGTTTTTCATCATAGTAGCCAACTCCATGACTGCACTTGTAGGTCCAATGCCTGGTGGCCAATCTGCCAGCTTCCACTGGAGTGTAGGCAGAAGCCACCCAAAGCCTCAGCGCTGCAGTGGAAGCTAAAATGGATGCCATGAGATCCATACTTGCTGCCATGCAGGTTGAGACTGCTGCCATCATGGCTGTGGATCTCAGTGCTCAAAGGGGCTTGCAGACCCTCGCAGCAGTCCAGACGTCTGTCTCTAACAGAATGCTAGGATTGTTGAGACGCCACCCCAGGCGGCTGGCAGTGACACTGTGGTGTACAGACCTGCTATCCCCTCTCAAGATGACACATTCATGCTTCCAACACGATCACTCTGCCAGTGCCCTTGCTGTTGCCTCTTAGTGAGCCAGCCCAGACTGCTTCCACCTGCCAAGGCAGTGCAATCCAGGCCTTCGGGACACAGAACTCCTGCAAGTCATCTTGCAAATTCTACAATCACCACATCGAAGGTCAGCAACATTCCACCAGCCATGCTGCCTACCACTGGGGTAACACTGCATACGAGAACTAGGCCAGGCTAAAGCACCCACTAGACAAGCACTAAGGGAACGCACAAGGTTGAATAGTTCATTTATGTTTGCTAATGGAATGTGTTATTGGATAAAGCTGTTATGGAAAGGTTCTTGTTCCTCATTTATTGCAGGATCTTGGCCAAAAGAACTTTGAGGGAAGGTTGGATAGGCTGGGATTGTTTCCCATGGAACAGAGAAAGCTGAGAGGTGACTTAATTGAGGTGCATAAAATTATCAGGGGCTAAGATAGAGTAAATAGGTGTCCCCCTGGAAGTCTCCTGACACGACCGAGTTACAATTACAACTGTTGCTTTGGGAGTCTGGTGGCAGCCATACAGATGACATGTCCCACCCAGCGGAGCTGGTTTTGAGTGGGTAGTGTCTTGGTGCTGGGGATATTGGCTTGGGAGAGGAAACTTCTGTTGGCCTGCTTTTCTTGCCACTGCATTTGGAGGATCTTGCGAAGGCACAGCTGATGGTACCTGCTGTAGGTTGTTCAAGTCTCTGAAGCACATAGAAGCCCAGGGATCACTGCTGCCTGGTAAACCATGACCATGGTTTGAGATCCTAGTTCTCAAATACTCTTTCCCTCGGTCAGCTGAAAGTTGATCTGGCATATTGGAGGCAAAGATGTATTTTGTCGTCTATGTCTACCTTCATTGACAGGAGGCTCCAGGATCTTGTCGCTGATCTTAATTGATGGAGGGGAGGCATTGTGCTGTGGGAGTTGGTTGGAAGAGGACCTTAATTTTCCAAATATTTTGTGAAAGGCCATCTTCTCATATGCTTCAAAGAAGGAGTCAACAATGACCTGGAGTTCAGTTTCTGAGTGCCGTTTGCATACTGAAGCTCAATGACTGAGGTTGGGGTGATTTTGGTTTTGGATTGAAGGCAACATAGGTTCAACAATTTCCCATCCATCTTCCCGTCTGGACTAGTAATCCACAGGCCTGGACCACTAACCTGGAAACATGAATTCAAATCCCCCCATGGCAGTTTGTGAATTAAATTCAATTAATTAAAACAATCTGGCATAATGAAGTATTATGAATAACAATCACCACGTAGATATTGTTTTGGTGCAAAAACCTAACTGGTTCACTGATGGCCTTTCAAGAAGGAAACCTTCCCTGATCTGGCCTATATGTGACTCCAGACCCACATCAATGTGTTGACTCTGTACTGCCCTGTGAAATGGCCTAGCAAGTCACTAAGGCAATCCATCCTGCAACATCTTCTGAAGAGCAATTTGGGATGGGGCTACCAGCAATGCCCACATGCCACAAATGATGAGTAAAAAGAAACACTAAAACAATAGCAACACCTAAGAGCAGCTCTTCTTTCTGGAATGTGGATCTCCCTATATTATCAGCAGTCTTTTTGGAAAATGGAAGCCATTATAAGAATAGGGGTAGCCAATTTGGAATTCAATGAGATCACAGCTGATCTGCAACCTAACTCCATGTAATCACCTTTGCCTAACCCTTAGTACCTTTTTAACAAAAATCTAACAATCTTAGATTTAAGATTAACAATTGATCTAGCATCGAATTTTCCCCTAGGTTAATTATCTAATCCACGGTGACCAGGAGTTATCAATCTCAGACATGCTGATGTGGAGAGATGCAAGGGAGGGGAGATTTGCTACAATCTGGCTGAGGGTCACCCTTGGATGTCTTCTTGTAACTTCAAGCAACTGCAGCAGGTGTGGAAGCAAACTAGCAGTCTGCCTTTACAAGCAGGGATTGGATTCTGCAAGGCGAGATGACAAGGAGGTGAAAGAAATCCAAACATCTTTTTAAAAAATAATTACAGGTGGCACACAACATATTCAACACTGAAGTATCTTCTTCTTCAGTTCCCTACCCACACTGCCATGATCTCCACCACAGGTAAGGGAAGGGGGCAGGTCCCAAACCCAGTCTAACCAGAACAGAGATGCTGTTGGCACTAATCTGATCCACACTGGCTGTCTAGCCAACTGCACTCCTGCCAAGCAGTCCAAGCTGCAATTACAACGTACACTTTTACATGCATGTTGCAGTCCAGAGCTATGGATAGTGATGGTAGAGGTTCCAATTTTCTTTCTCATCACATGGCTGACTAGGAATCTCTCCCACTCTTTCCACCTGCTCTTGGCATATGTTGACACTCAACCTGTTTGGCAGAGATATGAGCACATCTTCCTTGGCCATCGAGTCCTGGAGTGGGACTTGAACCCAGAGTTTCTGGCTCAGAAGCAGGGACACTACCCATTGCACCACAAGACCTCCCAGCCACTGAAATGTGATGCAGGAGTAAAATACAACAGTGAATTTTGGAAGAAATGTCACCCTTTACTAAGACGTTTCTCCCATTTCCTTCACTTTCTTCTGTGTTGCTCCCTGGGCAGATCCATCATTGTTTAACTTCGAGTCCTGACCCACAACCTCGTCCAAGAGTCCTGCGTTGCCTTTCTTCTGTTGATGCCGCTGGAATTTGGAATTCATTGCATAGGCTTAGAGACCTCAAGCCCTCAGTCCACCATTCCATGATACTGCACATAACGCCACCAGCGCATCATATCAACAATCTAACCAGATAAGAAGGTTTGTTACACATTTGCAGCTACATATAAAGGAGTAGTGAATATATCATTGAATCCATAACCTTTTATCCTCTCTACCAATCAGATATGTCGGCGGGGGCGGGTGGGGGGGGGGAGTACGCAGGTGGGGTGGGGGTGGGGTGGTGGTGGGGGGGGAGTTACGTTAGGGGTGGACAATTCAACCTTCTTGCCACCTGGGGAGCAAGTTTAACAGCCACAAAAAAAATTGTGATGTGGGATGTAGATGCATAATAATCCAGGCAACAAGAAGAAATGTGCAAATTCAAAATTCTGAAATTATAATAAATACAAAATTCAGTAGCACTCAGTCACGGTAATAATTGAATTCTGGTGGGAAAAAGTGACTTTATTCCATTTTGTTAGGGAGATATTAGCATCTGAGATCTGCCAAGCTGATTTGTTCATGATTGTGGAAAAGTCTCTGTACTGGGTCCAGACAGTTTAACAGACTTCTTCATGACAAAATGGAACAAAATTACATTCCCCCCCCACCCTAGTGCACCCCCACCAACCCCCCTTCCAAGATTAACTTATTTTGAGTACTATCGAATTTTATATTTATTAAAATTTCAATTTGAGCAGGGAATGTGGTTTAAAAAATAATGAATCTATACAGCGCTTCAAAGACCTCACTTAACTCTTCAGGGGCCCTAACCCTCAAGATGGCAGAACCTTTCAGTACATCATCAGGAGCTGCAACTTCTTGAAGTCCCCATTGAAAGTTGCTTTTTGTCTCATAATTACCAGTAATAACTTCACCATTGGGCAGATAACTCAGACTGAATCACATTCGCTCAATAAGCCTTTCATTCACAGAATGCCACTCAGATTTGAGATACTTTCATTGATAAAAGAGGAAAGAAAATGAAGTCAGCGATGCAAACGGAAAGGTAGGCTAATACCATTGAGGGTGCATTCTATTCCTGTCTAAATATAATTCTGTGCTGGCGAAGGGTGTGACAAAAGTGTATTTTCAGACCCTATGAATGAATGCAGTGGGTGAAGATTTTAATTATCAGCTGCTAGCTAAAAAGGTGCATTCCCTCACACGTGAAACTTTTAATTAATACTCGACAGTACTCACTGCAGCGAATACTGAAAATAAATCCAGAATTTACCTTCTCTTAAGCTGCTGAGGTGTGGCACTTGATCTTTCCCACAGCTAACGTCAGCCAAATTGTGCTCAACAAGTGTGTGGGGTCAGATACAGGGGTGACCCTGCAACCATCGATCAGCTTCAAGAGAAACAGAATGATTTGCATTTATACGGCACCTTTTCGTGACTGCAGGACATCCCGAAGCACTTTACAACCAATTAAGTACTGAATCACAGAATCACAGAATCTTAACGGCACAGAGGGAGGCCATTCGGCCCATCGTCTCTGCATCGGCTCTCCAAATGAGCATTATGACCTAGTGCCATTGCCCTGCCTTTTCCCTGTCCTATCCTGTTTAAATTGCAATCGTTGTTGTAACGTAAGGCAGCAGCCAATTTGTACACAGCAAACTCCCACAAACAACAATGGAACAAATGTCCAGATGATCTGTTTTAATTATGTCGAATGAGGGTTAAATTTTGGCCAGAGCACTGGAGAAAACTCCCCTGCCTTGGCACTTCTGGTTCTAATTCTAATTAGTTCTAAGTAGGCTGTCATTTCAGTGGAGTACTGAGGGAATGCTGCATTGTCTGAGGTTCCACCTTTCAGATGAGACATTAAATCAGATTCCAATCTGCCCTAAAGTGGGCTTAAAAGATCTCATGTCGCTCTTTGAAGTAGTGTCAGGACGTTCTCCCCAGTATCCTGGCTATTATGTATCCCTCAGCCAACATTCCTAAAGCAGCTTCTTTGGTCATTATCATATTGCTGTTCATAAGAGTTACTGTACACAGATTGGTTGCAACATTTCCTACATTGCAACAAAATTACTTCAATGTCTCTAAAAGTAGTTCAGGACATCCTGAGGTCATAAAAGCTGCTGTGCACGCTTTCTTCCTTTAAATGGTGCACATTGGATTTGTAGATGTTGTAAGATGTTTCAGAAAGCACCAGTTCTTCGAGAGTCATATTTTTGTCGTTGATTATTTTGGTATTTAATAAGAGGAGGCTGGAAGCCCAAAAGAATGTACTGAAGTTATGGTGAATCAGGCCAGGATAGAGGGAGACAATACAATTGAATTCATGGGATGTGGAGTTTTAAATAGAATTGAATGCCAGCTATAATATACTGGCACTGGAAGGTTTTGTAATTCAGCCTGAGTGCAATCAGCTGTACTATTCTCTTTCCCCCCCCCCCCTACTTTCTTTCCAGATATATTAAAAGCACGTCTAAAATATCTCTCAGCAAGTGTTAATGTTCAAAAATAATTCATTTGATATAATTATATTATAATTCCTAAAATATGCTAACTGTGAAGGGATGAATATTCAATTAGCAGGAATCCGAAAACATAATTAATAGGGGAAACATGTATTGCTCTAATCCTTTAAATCTTATGCTTGGCTCAGTTTTAATGGGAGCGAAGAGAAAATGGGCAGCAATCCGAGGTTTGGATTTGAAATGTCCTTGGGATGCAGGTGTTTTGTTTTCGGGAGTTGACTGCAGCACTTCACACAGCGTAAACGACAAAGCACAGCACTGTGGCGGCGGCAGGGTTAAATTAATAAGTACAGGTTTCATGAGGTCTGTCCTGCCGCACTTCCCAACAGATACATCTGTTCAACAATTATTACATGATTTTTTTTTCATAAAAAATTCAACACCCAGGGTGTCGCGCTAGCAAGAACCTGAAAATTTATGCAGCGAATGGAATAGTTAATTTCTCAGAGGAGAACAAGAGAAAAATTACAGATTTGAGTGAAATTCCTTGAGTGAAATGCATACGGTGCACTTGCTCTTTATCCTTAATCACAGTTTAGCATCAGGTATCAGGAAAATCCTGGTCCGCATGCTGATGAATTTGCACTGCTGTAGAGGAGGCAACTTGTTGAGGGAGTTGAAAATGGTAATTACATTTCCAAATGAAGAGCTAAAAAAGAAAATTTCTTTCCCCCCCGTTCTATAAATAAAGGCTTAGGTTTTCAACCATCCATCTGCGGATCCGAATTGGATTCCGCCAAGGATAGGGACCAAAATCCTCCACAGTTAGATTTAAGTCCGTTACGTGTATGTTATTGTCGAAAGGGCAGGTCGTTCCCATTCACTGCTACGGAGGTCTGATCCCCTAAGTGTGCGACAGCCAGGCTAATTTCCATTTAAGTGCAGGGCTTTGCAGTCCATACACACCATGCATAATTAAACAGCAGAATAATGGCTTCATCCTCACCTTTGCAAATGTTAATCTGTTCATTGCTCAACTCAATGACTCAGTTTAACACCTCAATATTCGCTAACTACCAGAGTCTAGCCAGTGTAAATGTCACTTAAAAGTTCTTTATAAAATACAGAACTGTTCTAATTTCTGTAGATATAAAAAAGCCAACTTCTAAACAAAATAAATCCATCTTCTTATGAATCAGGCTACTCCTAAGGCACATAATTGGCAAGCCTTCTATTTTCTAGTGCCCCCTTAAGAAGTACTTTTATTCGAAGTATATACATTTATGTCAAAAATGCTATACATTATGTTATTATATATCATGCCTTATCAGGAATGGCCGATTTATTTCTCAATGAGAATAAACGTTAAACTGAAGTAAAAGTTTCATCAGAAAAGGAGGAAAACAAAAAAAGGATAGTGCATGATAGACAAACAGAACTTTAAAGTAAATGGAAAAGCAGAACATTGCAGAAATTGGAAATCTGGAATAAAAACAAAAAATGCTGGAAATACTCAGCAGGACAGGCAGCAGTTGTGGAGAGAAACAGAGTTAACATTTCAGGTCCTTGACCTTTCATCAAAAGTGACGAAAGATGTAATAAATTTTAAGCCACTGGGAGGGGAGGGGGTAGGAAAAGGGTAAACCCGTGAGAGGGCGGGGACAGGGGAGATTAAATGACAAAAGGTTTTGTGGTACAAAAGCCAAAGCGAGCGGTAATGAGTATAGTAAAGGAACAAAAGATGCTTCCAGATGAGGGTTGAATGACTATTTAGCAGCCATCTTAATGCAACATGAATGAAGAAAGAAAGAAACGAAACAAGGATGAGTCAGAGAGTAAAAAAAAACACATAAAAAAAGATCGAAACAGAGGTCAAGATCTGAAACTGTTGAACTCAATATTGAGCCCAGAAGACTGTATGTAGAGTGCTGAATCAAAAGATGAAGTTCCGGCCCTCAAGCTTCTGTTGAGTTTCATTGGAATACCTTAGCAGGTCATGGGCACAAAAGTCAAGAGTGGGAGTAAGGTGAAGAATTAAAATGACAAGGGACTGGAAGGATCATGCTTGTGGACTGAATGGAGGTGTCCTGCAAAGCATTTACCCGAAGTGGTCTCCCCAACATAGAGGTAAAATAACTGGCATTTCCAGGAAAGCTAGCATATATAGATTCTCAGAATGGGAAGTGTGCAGGCTTCATTAAGGAGAGAAATCTCTTACAAAATGACTTGTACAGAAATCTACATTTCAAAAATCAAAATCTTACTTCAGATTTTGAAAAATAATTCTGTTGTCTCCCTTACCACAATATCAATATAACATGTTAGGCAGACAATTGTTCTGCGCATTGCATTGTATAGAACTTTGATTCAGGCTACAATCTGTGATTGAGTGGATTTTCCAGTGGTGCAGAGATTAACCCTTGCATTGTCAAGAGCAAGTAATTCTACAGAGTTGGTGTTCTATAGAGTTACAAATGTAGCGACTGATTTTTTTCTAAGGCATAAGGTACAGCACAACACAGTACAAAACATTCCCATTGAGAATATGGTGTAGAACTGAATAAATGCAACAATGATATCACTGGGAGAGCTAATTAAAATACAATGCACTTTAATCATCTCAGTCTTCGAGTCCAGAGTAGCGCTAAATGTCTTTGGCTGAACCATTTCATAGGTAATTTTTTTTGTCATAAGGATTTCATTTTTTTCTTATATCTATTAATTATTATTATACAGATAAATCCATAATATGTTTATAAATAGCTGTTCCCTGCAATTTGTTATTGGCACAAGACAACCAATGATAATTTTAAATGATCCACTTGTGCATTTGGTTTCACCAAGTGATTTGCTAGAGAAAAGAAAGTTAAAAACTCATTTCTTTGGAAATTGGAAAATAAAATAGGTTAACCCTGATTTGTGATTTATTGACGATGTAATGTGAAGCAAAAGATGTGCTTTGGAAAAGATGGAAGAATTAGCTACAGCCAAAAGAAAGATACTTAATGTAATGTAGGGAGATTTTAGGACAAAGTACATTTGCCAAGTTAATAAATTGTGAGCTTTGAGATTGAGCTATATTATCAGAGTCATGTTAGGGGAGCTTAGGTTCCAGCCTATTATCAGACATTAGAGAGGATTCAAGACTTGCGCTGCACTATTGTCAGAGTGCAATCAAGAAAGATCTGGAGTTGAGATGCATTGCCAAGCTAATAAACAAAAGCTGTAGGATGGAAATATAACATTAGGGGAAAGTAAATTCTAAGAACCTTATGCTGAGGTCCCGAGTGTCAGTCGTGGATCACTTGGTAGTATTTTTGCCTTTGAGTCAGAAATTTGCAGGTTCAAGTTCCACTCCAGAGACTTGGTTACAAAAATCCAAGGCTGACACTCCAGTGCAGTGCTGAGGCAGTGTTGCACCCTCGGATGTGCTGCTTTTTGGATGTAACATTAAACCAAGGCCCTTGTCTTAGGTGGGTGCAAAAGATCTCATGTTACTATTTTGAAGAAAAGCAGGAAAGTTATTCCTGGTGCCCCAATACAGTATTTAGCCCTCAGTTAAGATCACTAAAAAACAGATTATCTGTTCATTATCAAATTGCAATTGTGGGAGTTTACTGTGTGCAAATTTGCTGCCGTAATTCCTACATTACAACAGTGGCTACACTTCAGCTATATTACAGGACATAAATTAAAGCAAACCTTTCAAGTCTTTTTGGGGGAGATGGTCAGGATAATATTTAAATGACTGCAGGGTTAAGGTCCATGAGGTAATGCTAAGAAAGCTATGGTTGAGAGCCCGACCAAGGTGATATTAAGAACTCTTGGGTTGAAGGCCATATCAGGTAAATATCAATCTGCAGATTTAGCTAAGATTGGATGTAACACAGACAAAAGACCTGGGTTGAGAATTTATTTTTTCTGATTCCATTGCTTTCCTCCCCCTTTTTAACTCAACCAAGTGGCCTTTATTCATGTGTGAACATATGCAGTACATGTCGATAGTTGTGAGAGGGCAATGTATCCAAATCCATTTGAATATCCACAATAAGCATTATTGAGAAAGGGTCACTGAACTGTGTGATCAGGACTGGGAACGATGGGTGACTTTTCACTTGGTTGGCTTAATCTATCTCGTGCTCAGGCTAGGGATTAAACCTCGTGCCAGCCTGCTTTGTACCACATGCGGCAATGTATTTAGCCACTGAGCTATCTGGAGAGCTGACGGTGGACATTTTCAGGATAATATGGAGAAAGCTCCAGTTGTTAAGATAGTTTGTCAGGATAATGTAGAGCCATGCATTGCATCTGCCCATATATTTACTTCAAAGTGCTAGGTGCTGTCACTACCTGCAAAGTAGAAGATTCGCCAGTGCTGCTGTCATCCTTCACCTTGATGAGTGCACAAGCAGTAAAAAGCAGAAGTTTTCAGAATGCGCTGCAT
Source organism: Cetorhinus maximus (assembly GCF_964194155.1). Lineage (NCBI taxonomy): Eukaryota > Metazoa > Chordata > Chondrichthyes > Lamniformes > Cetorhinidae > Cetorhinus > Cetorhinus maximus. Next base: position 17,855,650 of record NC_135896.1, read on the forward strand.
TGTTATCAGGAATAAAACCTGGAACACAACTGACAGAAGTACTAACACAAAAGTTTGACTGGATGAGAGATATCAGAGCTTGCGGTGACATAGGGATTGGTAGCAGGGTGGTTATGGGTGGAATTTTCCGTGCCCGCCAGTGTCAGGTGTAATCGGTGGCACGAGCAAACAATATGTCGTGATCAGTTTTACGATGGCGGGAAACCAGTTTGCGATCGCCTGCTCAGCCCGCCGATGGTGGGTCACTTTTCCCGCCATCAGGCATTGGGAACCTCATTGTAATACATCAGCATATGGCCAGCCCGCCGGAATCATTCCCACCCTTCCCCGCCCCCCTCCACTGCTGGATTATCTATCCACGTCGGTGGGAAAGCACGCCAACGTGTTTCAGAACAGCACATAAAAGGTGCGGCCTGCACTTTGAGGGGTACTCAGAGGTGAGTACACAGTAACGTTGTGCAGCGCTCGCCTGTTGGACTTCAAGCTTCAGGGGCGTTGGCGGGTCAGGGTTCAGGGCAGCCCTGCCGTTGAGGCGGCTGGTGGCGGTGGGGGAGGCCAAGGGCAGCCCTGCCATTGAGTATAGCGCACAAGCTTTTGGGGTGGGAGGTAGGGTGGGTGATGGCCTCGCATTAGGGAAACCTGTATAAAGTGACCATTCCTCTGCAACTCAGACAGTTAAGGTGCAGCTGCGTTGATATGATTGGGGTTGGACTCCGAACTTATCTGCCCACTCAAGTAATGCAGAGGCATCAAAGTGGCACCAAGTGCTCCAAAGCTTTTTCACCACCACTCCCCCCTGCCACCCTCTGGCACAGACTGCAAATTCATGAGCAATTTAGTGGTCTGCAGAACAGTTGGACGATTGCACACATTGTACAATCTCCTCACTAAAGTGGCCATGGAGCAGTCACTGCTGGAGGTGCTCACAGCCCCTTGCAATGTCAGCATCCCGGTTTGGACCAGTCTTCCTCATGCTTCAAGCTAACAGGGCAGCCTTGCCATGCCACTAATCTCTGGTCATCCAAGTGGTGGCCAGCACTCTCCGAGAAGAGTTAAGGAGCCATCACACTTAACCAAGGCAACCTGATTAGTACATCCATGCACACCATGCATCTCTCTCTTTCATCCTGCAGGAGGAGTAGATCAGGATCATGGAGCCTGGTGAACTAGCTATGTGCCTGATGGCCTACAGAGTGCAAAGACAATGGAGGAGAGAGCACCTGAGGCTCCTGGCTGCGCAGAGGCAGGAGCAGCAACCTCAGGAAGAAGGGATGGCTGGGGCTCCCGCACACGCTGACCAAGAGCCACAGCGAGCCATTGCTGGTTGGCGCCTAGCGACACCCAGGGTCTATGGACACCGCCTTTCATTCTTGCAGATGATCGAGAACCAGTGTCGCTGAAGACTCCACATGTCTAGGGAACTGGTCGGTCACATCTGCCAGCTACTGCAGGGTTTGGCGCCACAGGGACATGAAGGGCATCCACTGCCAGTGGCCATGAAAGTGACAGCAGCACTCAATTTCTATGCCAGTGGCTCCTTTCAGGGCTCCACAGGTGACTTCTGACATCTCACAAGCCTCCACCCACAAATGCATCCATGAGGTCACGGATGCCGTCTTTGCAAGGGCACACAACTTTGTTCATTTTGCCTGGGACCAGGTCAGCCAGGATGCAATGCTGATTGGATTCAACCAGACCTCGGGGTTCCCACAGGTTCAAGGTGCGATCGAATGCACTCATGTGGGGCTCAGATCTCCATTGTAACAAACAGTGAATTACATCAACTGCAAGGGGTTACATTCACCTTATGTGTGACCGCCAGAAATGCATCCTGCAGGTATGCGCATGGTTTCCAGGGAGTCGGTCGCTGATCCCTGGGGTCTTCCAGGATCCACAGAAGCTGCAGGGATGGCTCCTCGGGGACAAGGGCTACCTGTAGAGGCCGTGGCTGATGACACTCGTGCGGCAGCCTCAGACTGCAGCAGAGTGACGGTATAACAAGGCTCATGCTGCAGCTCACAACTTGGTGGAGCAGACCATCGGGATACTGAAAATGACATTCCAGTGCCTGGATCAGTCTGGCAGAGCCCTGAAATACAGTCTGCAAAGGGTGTCACTCATCTTGGTCATCTACTGCACCCATTACAACCTGGCTCTGGAACAGGGCGTGGAGCTGGCTGAGGAGGGGAGAGAGGAGCTGGAGGTCTCCTCCGATGAGAAGGACGCCGGTGGGGATGAGGTGAGGAGGTCCTCGAAGGCGATGATGATGGGTTTGAGGCCCTTGTACTGGCAACAATGACAAGCACCATCGAGGTGCAGGCATTAGTAATGTGTCTAGGGAGTGTCAGGCTGGACCATCACTTTGGTCTGAAGGCTGCACAGAGAACAGGGAAGAGGCCCTGGACTGAGACACCTGCCTTTATCTTGTGCAAAAAGGTTTCACATCTGAGTGACACAAACTCTGCTCATCAGAACAAAGAGCCATAGGCAGGGAAACATTCTTGGGAGTTTATTTACAATAGTGAACAGTATATACAAGTAATTAACACCCATGTCCATGCTGTTGGAGGCCAAATATGGCATCAGCGATGGAGTTGCGCCAGCGCGGCAGTCTAGGAACAAAGCCCTGGACCAAAGCCTCCATAGCAGCTTCCATCCTAACAGTGCTGACCTTGGTGGTGCTATCACCTCAGCCTGAAGGCGGATGGACTCCTACATCGTGTATTGCAATCTGAGGAGTGCAGCGGACATCACTTCCTGATGTTCCCGAGCTTGCCTTTGCAGCTCCAGCAACTCTGACATGACCGAGTCCAGAGGCTCCTCATCTGACTCGGACTCAGCAAAGTTCCAGCCTCCTGCAGTCCTCCAAGTGCCAAAAACTTGGTAAGTCCCTGCCTCCACCTGTGAGGATTGGATGGTGCAATGTGCTCACCAGATTGTGATCCAGTGCCTATTCTAAAGCTAGGTCCCTCTGAGGTGTGTGTCTCTGCAATGGTGGAGGGTGTGGGTGAGCAATGTGACTGGACTTCAGGGAGGGTGCCTCCAGATCCCTCTTCAGAGGTTTCTTCGGGGCTTGATTGGAGGCCCTGAGTAGTGGAGCCCGTCAGCTGTTTGGCAGATGTGCCTGCGAAAGCAAGGGGAGATAGTTAGTGCATGGCAGTGGCCTGTGAAACAGGACACATCACTCACAGCATGGTTGTCTGATGGATGTTGCACTTGGTAGAGCACCGCTGACCTCACCATCAGCACAGGACCAGTCCAAATCCTCGCCAGCCAGCTAAATGGCTCTATTTTCAAAGTCCGTGAGGACTTTGACTTCAAGCATTACTCCACCAGTCTGCAACCTCTCCCTCTTGTTGTGCATAAATGGAGATGGAGAAAGTGTAAGCAGGACACCTGTCAGGCTAGATGTTAAGTATGCCTGGCCTGTGTGGGTGGTAAGTGGTCCCATGGATGGGGTGAGGACAATTATGGTGAGTGTGAGAGAGTGAATGGTGGTGTCCCTTGAACCAACAGTGAGTGAGGTCACTGTGGATGTGTGATGGGTTTGTGAGTGAGCGAGTTGAGAGCGATGAGAAGAGTGACTTACCCTGGCGGAACGGAGGAGATCATTCATCCTCTTGCGGCACTGAGTGGCTGCCCTCTTTTGAAGGGTTTTGACGATGACCACCACTGTCACCACCTCCCAAGCTGGGTTAGTGCTGTTGCTGCCCATCCTGCGGCCAGAGCAGGGGTAGAGGATATCCCGGCGGGCCTCCACAGCATCCAAAAGGTGCTCAAGGGACGCGTCGCTGAACCTGGGGGCTGCAGTCTTCTTCAGTTCCAGGGCCATTTCTTCCGTGCAGCAGTGGTGGTCTGGAAGCACTGAGATGTGTGCTTGCAGCTGGACTTTAAATATGGCGCCTGACGTGATGAAGCGGTGAGGCGATGGCGGGCAGGCAAATGAGAGCCCACCCACCGTGGAAATGGCGTGTTTCCCAGGAGTGCATAAAAAGTGTGGCAGGTTTGGGATGACGTGGCGTAAAAACCCGCCATCGCGTCCAGCGGGTAAAACATCGTTTTACCTGCCCGCTGCTGCACTTTGTGCAAATCTGGGATGATTCCACCCTATGTTGCTGGACAAGCAGTCCAGAGGCCTGGACTGACAATAATTATTGACTAATGATCCAGAGACACAAGTTCAATTCCTATCATGGGCAGAAAATTTAAATTATCTGGATTAAAAAGCTAGTATCAGTGATGGTGGTCATGTGATACCGGATTGTCATATAAACCACCTGGTTCACTAATCCCCTTTAGGGAAGGTGATCAGCTGTCCCCTATCTGGTCTTGGCTGCATGTGATTCCAAGAACACAGTGCTGTGATTGATGCCTAAAAGCCCCCTGAGATACCCTAGGCATTCAGTTGTACCAGACCATTGCGACAAAGCATAATAACAAAACTGGTAGTCCACCCAGCATATGATTCGGACATGAAAAAGGCACACTTAGTCAACCCTACAAACCCTTCCTCACTAACATTTGGGGAATTATGTTAATATTGCAAGAGCTGTTCCAACTGCATGGCAGACTCCTTCCCACCAAGGTGGTGGCACTGTAGGTATACAACTAGGAAGGAGTGGCCCTTGGAGTCCCCAGCATTGATTCTGGACCCCATGAAGTCTCATAATGTCATGGCAAACATGGGCAAAGTAATTTACCATTGACTACCACCTCCTGCCCTCTCTCAGCTGATGAATTTGTATTCCATGCTGCACACCACATGGAAGAAGCACTGAGGTAGCAAGGGTGCAGAAAGTACCCAGGGTGGGGGACATCAAAATCCATGCCAAGAATGGCTTGGAAGTATCATTATTGACTGGGTTGACTGAGTTCTCAAGGATGTGTTTGCCAGACTGGGCCTACAGAAACAGTCAAGAAAACCAGGAGGGAGAAGCCAACTTAACATTATCCTAACCAGTCTGCCTGTGCAAATTCTTCTGCCCATGAAATATTCGGAGTGACAACCTTTTTCAGATAAAGACACTTAGGAGCCCCTCCATCATTTTATATGGCACTATTGTACTAAACAGAATCGATTCAGAACAGCAGCTCAGAATGGGTCTCCATGAAGCACTGTGGTCATTACCAGCAGCAGAATTGCACTCGACCACAATCTGTGAACTTATGGTCCAACATATTCTTCACTCTACCATTGCCATCAGGCCAAGGGGGCAACTCTAATTCAATGAGAACAGCAGAAAGCACGCCAAGAGGAGCACCAGGCAAATCTAAAACTGCTGGTGAAGCTATAACACAGGACTGCATACATGCTAAACAGCTGAAGCAGCTTGGTATAAACAAAGCTAAGTGATCGCACAACCAATGATTAGATCAAAGTCATGCCACATCCAATCAAGAATGTTGGTGGACAATTAAACAACAAATAGGAGGAGGAGGCCCTATGAACGCCCCCATCCTCAATTATGTGTGCTGGGTGGCGTAGTGATATTATCACTGGACTAGGGTAATGCTCTGGGGACCTGGGTTCGAATCCCACCATAACAGATGGTGAAATTTGAGTTGAATAAAAACCTGGAATTAAAAGTCTGATGAAGCCATTGTCAATTGTCAGAAAAACCCATCTGATTCGGTAATGTCCTTTAGGGAAGGAAATCTGCTTCTGGCCTACATATGACTCCAGACCCACAGCAATGTGCTGACTCTTAAATGCCTTCTGAACAAGGGCAGTTGGGGATGTGCAATAAATGCTGGCCTAGCCAGTGGTGCCCACATCCCAAGTCTGAAGGATATGCAACCATCTTCAGCCAGAAGTGCCCGCCTGCCATCACGGAAGTCAATCTGACTCACTCCACGTGATATCAAGAAATGGCTGTGTGCATTGGATACAGCAAAAGCTATGGACCTCAACCACAACCTAATTGCAGTGCTGAAGAGTTGTGCTGCAGAGCTAAACATGCCACAAGCCAAGCTATTTCAAATGGGATGGGCAATAAATGCTGGCCTAGCCAGCAACACCCATGTCCTATGGAAAAAGAAATTGGCTACATAGGGTATGTACATGACAAAATGGGAAATTGCCAAGTGTGCTCTGTCCACAAAAAGTAGGACAAATCCAATCCATCCAATTAAGTGGCAAGTAACATTCATGTCACACAAGTGCTAGGCAATGATTATCCCCAGCAAGAGACCCTAAACACTTCTTGACATTCAATGGCATTACCGTTGCCAAATCACGCACCATCAAATCCTGGAGTTCACCATTGACCAGAAACTGAAGTGGACCAGCCACATTAATACTGCGGCTTCAAGAGAAAGTCAGAAGCTCTGTATTCCATAGCGAGTGACTCACCTCCCAAATTCCCAAATCTTTTTCACCATCTACAAGGTACAACATTAGGAGTGTGATGGAATACTCTTCAATTGCCTGGGTGAGTGCAGCTCTAATAAGATTCAAGAAGTTTGACATCATTTGAGACAAAGCAACCTGCTTGATTGGTAGCCCATCAACCACCATAAGGCCCAGATTTGCATCCCCTGGTCCGGTTCACCGAGTCAGCAGATTCCCCGGCTTGGCAAACCCAGCCTTTAAAAATATCCACCCGTAGTTGGATTTTTGGTCAGGAAAGGCAAGCGGAATTAGGAGTCGAGGCAGGCAACCCCGGAATGAATCCACAGGCTGCCGGGCATGGAGGCGGGATGGGTGCAAGACCTACCTCTGTGCCCCAGCACTGTGTTTAAATAAATAAAAAATAATAAAACAAAAAACATCCCTTCAGCCCTCACCTCTCCCACACACTACCTATGCCCCATCCATTCCAACCTATGCCAACCCATGCACCCACACAACTCCCATGCACCCCACATTCCTATGCCAACTTAGTTACCCCCTACCCACCACCCCATGGCCCCTCACACCCCTATGTTAGTTTAATGTCCCTCTCCCCACACTCCATGGCCCCTCACACCCCATGCCAACTTAATGCCCCTGTACACACCTCCATTGCCCCATAACCCTATGCCAACTTAGTACCAACTCATGCCAACCCATGCCCCCCACCACCCTTTGCCCTTACTGCTCCATGCCAATTAGTATCTTTGGACAGATCCTTGACAGGTCTGACACTTCCTGGTTAACTTTTACAGTCTTTACACTTCCTGGATAGCTTTGACAGCTTTAACAAGTTTGACACAACCTGGATAGCTTTGACAAACTTGACAGCTGAACAGCTCCTTAACATTTCCTTGACAGCTGGGCATTTCTTTGACAGCTGGTTCAGACCAAGTTCAGACCCCCTCTTACCTGCTCTAATCTGTGCAGTCCTGATTCCACACTCCTGTTCTCCCAATATCCCACTTCAGTGAAGGCAGCTGGTGATTCAAATGGCCAGCTGCCTTCACAAATCGCGCATTCCTGAACACCGACTCCACTCCAGTGAAGATGGGAAATGCCGGGTTCAGGGGCGGGATTAGGATTTTGGGCTATTTCTGGAATCCAGGCCTAAACATTTGCTCTCTACATCACTGGTGCACTGTGGCAGAAGTATGTACTATCTACAAGATGCACTGCAGCAACTCATCAAGGCTTTTCTGACAGCAGTTCCCAAACCTGCCACTTCTACCACCTAAAAGCACAAGAACAGCTGATGAATGGGAACACCCACCATCTGCAAATTCCTCTGCAAGTCATACATCATCCTGACTTGGAAATATATAGGCGTTCCTTCATCTCCGATGAGTCAAAACCTTGGAACTCTCTGCCTAAGTACACTATGGGGGTATCTTCTGCAGATGGACTGCAGCTATTCAAGAAAGCTCACCACTACCTTCTCATGGGTAAAGTGGGATAGGCAATAAATGTTGGTTTTGCCAAGGGCATCAACACCCTGTGAATGAATTAAAAATATCTGAAATCACCTTGCACTCCACACCAAATTGTTGGATTAGGTTTCAATATTTTGGAAAGTAATTAAAGCAGAGGGGTTGGTGGGGGTGCAGGGGGCATGTGGCGAGTTCTCTTTACTTCCCAATAAAACATAATTAAAATGTATTTAAAAAACAGGATAAGGCTAAGATAACATCTTACGATGGCTATCATTACATCAATTTGTGGAATTAGTACTGAGCAATCAAAAATAATGAGATCTCTTAACTGGCTGGTCAGTCCTAATAGCAATGACCAAGAAGAACTATTTCAGAACGTTTCTCTCTACAACCAGTTTAACTGTTTACAGCTGAAGTACTCTAAATGGCATTAAGTTTCTTACAACTGTGCCAAACTTTATTCCCACTGACAAATAAATCATCACCCAATATTTTTGGGGATGGGGAGGGGGGTGGAAGTTCTGGTGAACCACACAGAATGCTTAAAAATGAAAGCAGCCTATCTATCATGATAATGTCAGCCCCTTGGACCTGCACTCTCAGAATATGTTTACCAAGCACGCCCCAGGGACGCAAGTTATAATCCCATCGTAGACATGATTGACATGCTTGATTCTACTATTCAGTGCATGTCAAAACACCTCGGCGCATTAATTTGCATTTCCTGTACAGAGGACTGAGAGTGTGCAGCAAAGATGGAATTCAGTCAATGATTTTGACCAACGTCATCAGTAATGGGAATTCAAACAAGGTGGTCTATACTCAATACTCTTGATAATTTTCTAAAATTTAATGGAACATTGGAACGGGAGTAGACCATTCACTCCCTTGAGCCTATTCCGCCATTCAGTGAGATCATGGTTGATCGGAACTTTTATACAATTCTAATATTTCCATTATACATTACTAACAACAGACATCAGCAATAATATATTGCTTTGATAGGTCATACTTAATGTAGCAAATGTCTGCTTCACAGGAGTGTTATCAAACAAAGTTTGACAACAAACCACGTAAGGAGGTATTAAAACAGGTGATTTTAAAGACCTTCTAAAGGACGAAAGTGAGCTAGAGAGGAGGAAAGTTTTGGAAAGGGAATTCCAGAGAACAGGGACTAGGGAATTAAGATAAACATGATAATAGTCAACACCCAGACATGCAAACTACCCAAAGGAATTATTGAATAGCAATCAAGACACATGAAATCTGGCTGTTACTCCAATGCGCAACTGAAGAACATAAGAAATAGGAGCGGCGTTGGTCATATGCCCACTTGTGTCTGCTCTGTCGTTTAGTAAGATCACAGCTCAACTTCTATATCAACTGCGTTTTCCGAAAATATTCCCATATTCCTTGATTCCCTTAATGTGCTCAAAAAAATTTAGCCTCAGTCTTGAATGTACTCTTCAAAAGAACATCCACAGCCCTCTAAGGTAGAGAATTCCAAATATTCACAACTCTCTGAATTGAAAAGAAATTCTCCTCATCTCAGTCCTGAATGGCCGGCCCTTTATCCTGAAAATGAGATCACTAGTTCCAGACTCCTGAGCCAGGGGAAATAGCCTCTCAGCATCTGTCAAGCTCTCTACGAATTTTATACATTTCAATGAAATCATTTCTCATTCTTCTAAACTCCAGAGAATATAGAAGCATTCTACTCAATCTGTCCCTAGGGCAGTCCTCTCATCCCAGGAATCAATCTAGTGAACTTTTAAAAGACTCCATCTAAGGTAAATACGTTAGGGAGGATGTGAAAGCATTAGAGAGGGTGGAGAAAAGATTCATGAGAATGGTTCCAGGGATGTGGAACTTAAGTTAACTGGATAGATAGGAGAAGCTGGGACTGTTCTGCTTGGACAAGGTTGGGAGGAGATTTGATAGAGGTATTCAAAGTCATGATGGGTCTGGACAGTGTAAATAAGGAGAATCTATAACCATTGGTGGAAGAATCAAGAATGAGATGACACCAATTTAAGGCGATTGGCAAAGGAAGGAATGGCAATGTGAGGAAAAGAGGAAAACCTTTTGCATGCAGCTGGAATGCACAGCCTGAGAGCGCGGTGAAGGCAGATTCAATTGTGGCTTTCAAAAAGGAATAGGATCATTATCTTAAGAGGAAAAGAAATAAAGGGCTATGGGGAAAAGGCAGGGGAGTGGCCCTAGATGAACTGCTCTTGCAGAGAGTCAGCACAACAACAGCAGGCTGAATGGCCTCCTTCTGTTCTGTAACCATTCTATGATTCTACGATAAGCAATCATAGTTAAGGAGCCTGAAATTGCAAATAGCACTCTGGTGTAGTCTCACCAAACCCCTTTATAAATTTGGCAAGACTTACTCTTACACTCCAACCCCCTTCCAATAAAAGATAGCATATCATTTATTTTCCTAATTGAATTTACCATACCTGCATGTTAACTTTCCGTGATTCAGGTACAAGGAAGCCTAATCTCTATGAATATCAACATTTACTAGTTTCTCACCTTTTAGAAAATATTCTGCTTTTCCATTTTTCCTATCAAAGTTTATAATTTCACACTTCTCCACTTTATATTCTATCTGTCACCTTCTTACCCAATCAATTAACTGCTCAATATCACTTTTCAGCCTGTTTGTACCCACTTCACAGTTTACTCCCTCATAGCTTTGTTTCATCAGTAAACTTGGATGTATTAACCCTTGGTTCCATTGTTTAAGTAATTGAAATAGATTGTAAATATTTGAGGTCCAAGCACTGATGCTTGGGACGCTCTATGACTTACATCTTGCCAATCTATAGATAGCCCATTTATTCCTACTCTCTGATTTCCATTTGCTAACCAATCCACAATCTATGCGAATATATTGCCTCAATTCCATGAACCTTCATCTTGTGTAACAATCTCTTATAAGGTTGCACCTTATAGAAAGCCTTCTGAAAATCCAAATATATGACTTCCACTGGTTCCCCCTGACCTACCCTGCTAGCTACACCTTCAAAAAAAAACTAACAGAGTTGTCAAACACAATATCCTTTTCTGAAAACTATATGGACTTTGCCTAATCATTTTGGATTTTTCAAGTGCCCCATTACCAGGTCCTTAATAATAGGTGCTAGCATTTCCCTACAACTGATATCAGGCTAACTGGCCCATGCTTCCCTGTTTTCTCTGTCTCACTTTTCTTGAACATCAGGGTAATATTTGCTTAGGGGTAAGCCTGGCACTGGTACCAGCCCAGGATTTAGATCAATTAATACAACATGCAGCAAGACCAGGACAATATCTAGGCTTGGGGCTGACAATTGGCAAGTAACATTCACACCACACAAGTGCCAGGCAATGACCATCTCCAACAAGAGAAAACCTAACCATCGCCCCTTAGCATTCAATGGCATGACCATCGCCGAATCTCTCACTTTCAACATCATGGGGGTTACCATTGATCAGAACCTGAACTGGAATAGCCATATAAATACTGTGGCTACAAGAGCAGGTCAGGGGCTGGGAATCCTGTGGTGAGTAACTCACCTCCTGACTCCCCAGAACCTGTCCACCATCAACAAGACACAAGTCAGGAGCGTGATAGAATATTCTCCACTTACCTGGATGAGTGCAGCTCCAATGACACTCATGAAGCTTGACACCATCCAAAACAAAGCCGTCCACTGGATTGGCACCACATTCACAAACATTCACTCCTTCCACCACCTACAGCACTGTACACACTGGCAGCAGTGTGTACCATCTACAAGATACACTGCACAGAATCACCAAGGCTCCTTAGGCAGCACCTTCCAAACCCACGACCGCTACCATCTAGAAAGACGAGGGTAGCAGATAGATGGGAACACCACCACCTGGAAGTTCCCCTCCAAGCCACTCACCATCATAACTTGGAAAAATATTGCCGTTCCTTCACTGCCGCTGGGTCAACATCCTGGAACCTCCATCCCTAACAGCACTGTGGGTGTACCTACACCACATGGACTGCAGCGGTTCAAGAAGGCAGCTCACCACCAAGGGCAATTAGGGATGGGAAATAAATGCTGGCCTAGCCAACGATGTCCACATCCCATCAATGAATTAAAAAAAGACATAGCCTGGGGTTTGATCCAAGGCTGTCCTGGTCTGTATAGCTCAGCTGCTTTTTGGTAAAACTTTATGAGCCTCCAGAGTTGCTGCTTGACTTTGAAATATGGAGCAATCCCAAACACTCCTTTCTTGTAAGTGGAATGAGTTTGGGAAAAGCTGTCCAGAATCTCTTTTTCCAGTATATCTTTGGTTCAGTTGTCTGTAGCAATTCAAGTGTTGCCTCAGTAAAGATCTTCAGTTAAGTCTAGAATTTCAACCCTAAGTAATTTTGGAGCAAACTGAAGTTTATCCTTCCTTGCAGCAACTGTTCATGACTTCTACTTCGTTAAACTTTAGCGAAACTGTCAGCCTTTTTCTTCATCATCCTAAATCCTCCAGAGATCACTTTGGATGAAATACGAACAATGAAATTTGAGGTTTACCGATAAAATCTTATTGTTGTCAAATGCATCACATAATGTATTTTTTTAATGCCTTTTTCCCTCGCTATCTTTTGCTGCCTTCTCTTTTGAATACAAGGCAAATATGTGAGGTAAAATTTATTGTTGAAATAATATGTGTTCATGCACAGAAAGAAATGAATTTTTGTATCTCATTATTGATCAGTAGGCTAAGTTAGCTAAGATTATTAGTAGAATGCAACTGACAGAAGTGATGCGACATGAGAAAACATTCTGGATTTGCTTTTTAGGTTACATGGTATACAAGGCTCCACAAACAGACAGTGAATATAATATTAATTTCACATTCCTCTCCAGCCCCTTACAAAGATGCATTCCTTCATTCTGGCTTTGGATTCGTTCTTCCCCTACATTGCACACCCCTCATTTTTAATGCTATATTTTCAAAGCCCACCCACAGCTGGCCAATGAGGATTCTGCCTCTTCGAACCATTGCAATTTGACAACTCTTAGCCATAATACTCTGACACGTGTAATGTGAATTAAAAGATTCCTTAGGCAGATTGAACATTAATAATTTTGGGGGGGGAAATCATTTTTTTTTACAGCTTCATGAATCATAGAATGTCACAGAAGCGATGAACATGTAATATATGACAGGTACAATGCATTTGTTATATGCTCTATATACTTTGTTAAATAGATTTAATCTATGCGCTTTTTGAGTTTTGATTAAAACATTGCAGCCACCACATTTATTGTGGGTTGCACATTTTGGAGCCCATTTTAAGTCGTTTTGACAGCTGCTCACATCAAGAAAATGTTTTCAGGCAAGAGTGAATTGAAGATATTAAAAAAGAGAAAGGGAACCGAGGCATATGCCTCATCATTTACTAAATCCAGTCAAATTCACTCATATTTCTGATGAGTAAAATTTTGCCCAATTCATTTAGTGAAGTCAACACAAAATGCATATGTTTATTTGGCTGTGCAATTGATGGTGCAATCTGTATTATTTATACTCGCTTTCCAAAGAATAAATATAATCTCACCTGTGGGCAATAAGATACTCTTAAATGGATGGTGGCTATGGAACAAGGTTAAATCACTAGCACATAATGTGAGGTATATCATCCCATAGTCCAGCAGTGGTCCTTGAAATAGAAGCTGAAATGAGATTTGAACTGTTAAATGATTTTTTTAAAGATTGGGAAATCATTAAGATTCAGGATTATTTTTCAAGTACCTCTTCTTTTGAAAAGGGTATCAACAAGAGAATCGACTTATTCAGGGCATGATGTGTGGTCGATGTGTAGTTTTAAGGTGTAGAGTGATCACAAACATGATGATCGAGGACCATCAGTTATTGGAGTTCCTGAGGTCTGATCCTGTCAAATTATCTCTTGTTGAGCGGTCAGGCCTGTCCTGTGCCCATACCTCTCAATTGTCCTGCTTTGGTTGGATCATTCCCAAATGAAACAGTGCTTGACGACTCCAGTGTTGCCAGTAGCTACCGATTTGCCACTTCAGCAGCAAATTCTCTTCCCTCCTCACATTCTGATCCTTTCAGTACATTGCAGGCGAGGAGGTCTGATGCCTTCCCAACAATCTTCATGTCAAGGTGCCATCAGTGTGCTCTGTCTCTTGGTTCGAATTTGCAATCCACTCTTGTTAACTTCTCTATCTCTTAAGTCCGTGGTTCGTGGTTCACTCAAGTCTAGCCAGAAATTGGGCAATTTTGCTTTTCCTTTCAAATTTGCACCCTTCTCTCTTTCCTTTGCCAGTTATCTTCCCTTCCTTCTCTTATTTCTTGGAGGAGCATGAATGTTAATAATCATTCTTCAATAGCTTTGCTGGATCAGATTACTACTCATGTGACTACAAACAATGGAGACTTTTTTCCTTTGATTTTTTTTTCCCCACAAGACAGAACTAATTGGGGTAGACTCAAAATCACCAGTCTTTGCCTACTTAATACTCCACACGTACTTGCAGGGCTTTTCCTAGGGGTGGGGGCCTCTAAAAGAATTGAATATTTTCATTTGAAAGAGGAGAAAGCATTGAAATGAATTGCTCACAAGGCAAGGGTGACTCACTTACCTGGACTTCGACCTACAGGAGGTGCAAGTGAAATGGTCCCAGTGGTAAGTCCGCCATGCAGTTTCCACACAGCCCCCTCAGTTTAAAGGATCTGGGAGGAGGCTGTCAGCAACCTCTTGCAACCTCTAGTAAGGCAGGATTTCTTGTTAATTTTTAATGCACAGCAATAAAGGTTTTTTAGTGCTGGGAGTTTTCTGGTGGCTTTTTCTAGACAACAGCCAGAAAATGCCAGACAATGGCAACGACAATTGGTCCCCTGGTTTGGCCACAGCACAGCGTTCTATGACAGGAGGACTGCAAGACCATCTTAGTGACTTGAACCCACAAATACAGGCAAAGAGTAACGTTTTATAATCCTTATAGCCCCATTTCTTACAATACAAAAATTCCACTGTCCCAGAAAAGGAATATCAGCTCTACTTTGCATTTGTACTAATTTCCAAGTGATATTTTTGAAACTGTTTGCTTCTGCAGAAGTGTCAAATTACGCTTGATAATATTTCATGCTATTAATTTTTAGATATTTCCTGCAGGAATCACGTGTTAGCTAACGTATCCACTCTGAAAGTTACTTGGAATAGGCAATGCAGTACTTGAAGAGTTAAACTGTGCATCAGATCAGAGCATTCAGATCCATGTTCGAAATATTTCAAAGCCTGGCTTTCAGTGTGAGATCATACTGACTTCAAATGAGGGTAGACAAAGGCAATATGTCACATTAGGTCACGTCAGGTCTAATGTGCAATTTTATTATGTGATTTAATAAATTGCCGATAACCATTTCATTTTAATGTATGTTGCTTTGAACAGCAGTTGTAATAATCCCATCAGCATAACTGGCCTGTCATCCTGGAGATAGCTTCTAAAGCAGAGCTGCGATCATTTTCTCATCATAGTTGCTCGTTCCAGTTGTTAGTAATGATTATTTTGTCTGTGATCTTATCTCACAATGGTTCTTTAATTTGTTAGCCTTGTACAACAGTTTTCCTCTTGTATTTACTGTAGGTAGCTTAATTAAATGTTATTGCTAAGCCTATGAGTTGATAAAAGGCATCCAGAAGCAGGCAAATGAGAAGATGAATGAACTAATGACAAGATGGACTTGACTTGGATTTTCAGAAGGCATTTGAGAAGGTTTCAAATGTAAACCTTTTATTGAGCAATAGGAGTCGTGGAATTAATGGGAAATTAGACAGCTGAATTCAACACAGAATATAAATGGAAAATAACTCTTTTGGGGGAGTATCGCAGTGTTCTTCAGGCAGTCTGCTCCAGATCACATATGATTTCAAAATAATCATACAAGCGATATATTCCAAGATTTGCTGATACAAGTACTGGCAACCTATGCAATAAAGTGACAGATCAGGAGAAATAAACAATATTTCAATATACAGATGGACCAATTATGCAGTTCGGCTCAAGGAATGGCAGATGGATTCTTAAAGTAGATTAATTAAAGTATTAGATATTAGAATGGAAAACAGTGTATGTCTGCACAATACAAAGGTAAAATACTGCGAATGCAGAAAATCTAAAATAACAAAATAATGTAAAATAACAACAGAAAATGCTGCAAATACTCATCGGGCCTGACAGCCCCTGTGCAGAGAGGAATAGAATTAATGGGCTGAATTTTCCCACAGGTTTCAGGGCCCCGAAGACAGGGTCCAGTGGGGTCCCAAACCCACACTTGCGATAGCAAGACTGACATAGGGATGCCCCCAAAGGCAGCCTCTTAATTGACTGTGCCTAAGCTTGCTGTCCAATTGAGGACAATGGGTGTGCTCCTGATGATGCTGCCCTAGAACAGCAGCCCTAGAGCCTCGGCGGCCATCAGGAGAGGTGGATGATGCTGAGGCAGGTCAGGAATCGAGAGGCCGCCTCACCATGGAGGCACCTTTTAAGAGGTAAGGTTAAGATAAAAATCCAGAGAGGCCAAGCAGGCAGGTCCCTCTGATCAGAGGGGAAGACCCTCCAGGTGGCTTGTTGATGCCTCAGGGGTGCACTTTCCCGCTTGCAGCCCCCTCTTTACACCCCGCAGGCCATCAAAGTCAACCTGAATTAGTATCTTTAATATGGCAATTGGCTGACTGTTTCCATTCAACTGGCAGCTTATCTACATGCCTGCCCTTCACTTGGAAACTCCTGCAGACATGGGAATGCACTGGGGAGCCGTCCCGAGCTGGTTGTTTTCCCAAACCCGCCTGCCTCTACTCCCATCACTCCGGGGCGAGGAAAATTCTACCCAATGTTTCAGGTCTGACCTTTCATCAGAATCTGTCATCAGAGCCATCAGGATGTGTTCACAATGTCCATTTGAATCAGAAAGTTGAGAGCTCAAGTGCCATCCAGGGACCTGAGCAAATAACCCAGGCCGGCATTCCAGTGCAATACGGAGGAAGCGATAAGGCCCTTCATAAGGAATCATTTTTAGGATGAGACATTAAGCCGAAGTACATTTTACCTGCTCAGGTAAAATGGCACTGATCCAAAAAGAGCCGGGAAATTCTCCTGGCGTCCTGGGCATTATCTATTCCACAACCAACATCAAAAATAGATTACCTGCTCATTTATCTTATTGCTGAATGTGGGAGCTTGCTGTATGAAAATTGGCTGCCATGTTTCTTACATACACTTCAAAAGTACTTCATTCACTGTAAGCAACTTTTAAGTGACCTGGCATTACAAGAAAGCTATATAGATGCTAACCTTTCTTTTTTTTTGTTTTGTCTGCAACTCTCTGGGTTCTCTGCATTCCTCTAATTCTAGCCTCTTGAGCTTCCCAATTTTAATTACTCCACCATTAGTGGCTGGGCTAAAAGCAAAATACTGCGGATGCTGGAAATCTGAAACCAAAATAGAAAATGCTGGATAAATTCAGCAGGTCTGACAGCATCTGTGGTGGGAATAAAAACAGAGTTAATATTTCAAGTCCATATGACTCTTCTTCAGAGCTAAAGAGAAATAAAGATGTGATGAAATTTATAGTGTTTAAGGGGGGGGTGGAGCAGATGAAGCTGGATAGAAGGCCAGTGATAGGTGGAGGCAAAGGAGAGATTGCCAGAGATGTCATGGACAAAAGGACAAAGGGGTGTTAATGATGGTGGTAATGAGTAAAGGAAGTGCTGATGGTGGCATTAAGGTCAGAAAGCAGAATGTGATAATAGCAGGATGGGCCTTTGGCTGCCAAGATCCTAAACTCTGAAATTCTCTTCTACTCCCCTCTACCTCTTTTCCTGCCTTTAATATAGCACACTCCTTAAAACCTACCTCTTTGACCAAGCTTTAGGTCACTTGCCCTTACACTTCCTTACAGGGCTCAGTGTTAAATTTTGCTAGATAACGCTCCTGTGAAGCACCATGGGCTGTTGCACTATATTAATGGCGCTATATAAATGCAGGCTGTTGTTGGAGCTTCCCTGTTGTGCTGCCGATGTCATCCTATCAGATGCTGCTTCAGAACAGAAACTTGATGTAAGGCATGATACTTCGATCAGTTAGTAGATGGCATGTTTTGAAGATTGAGTTGTACGCTGTGGTGATGCCATTATTATATACCTGTGGTTCTCTGTCAATCAACTGACCATTTTGAACTGTTCTAATTGACTGGAACCGGGAAAAAAAGGAACTGACATTTACATAATGCCTTTGGCAGCAACCAGAATTTCTTAAAATCGCTTTCCTCAGCTGATTAATTACTTCTGTAATATGGTTACCGTTGTTATGTAGGTCAATGTGGCAGGCAATTTATGCACAGCAAGATCCCAAAAAAAACCACAGTGAGATGAATGGTCAGTTAATCCGTTTTGGAGGTGTTTGTTGAAAGATGAAGGCTGGACATCTTGAGATCTTTCTGCTTTTCATCAAAAAAGTGCCTTGGGATCGTTTGCCTCCACCTGATCAGGTATTTGGGGCCTCAGTTTAACACCTAATTCAAAAGGCACAACCTCCAACAGTGCAACTCCTTCCTCAGTATTGTACTGAACTGACAGTATGCATGATATGCTTAAATCCTGGCATGGGAATACATCGCCATCTGAATTAGACAGGTGTTGCCATTGAGCCACCTACTTCAAGCTGTCTTACTACATGTAATGCGATATGAGATAAATTGCAATCAATAAACATCCTGAAATGATTTCGACTTTACAGATAGTTGCATTTCTTTACTAAATAAGATACTATCTGTTTGTAATTTTCTATCTAATTTGATTATAAATTTAGAGGTATCATGTTGCGCCACTTATTTCTTTCATTATTTCAATTATATATTTCACGCATAGAGATGTACAAATAGCTTATCCCACTGTTCAGTGAGGTATTTGTATAATTTGAAACTTGAAAAGGTAATCAGAAAAGTAACTACCAAAGCTGCAAATGATTCTCACTTTCAAAATGAATTCCTATTAGACCTGGTATTCTAGAACTAGAGGAGTAGTTGCACACCTCCGAGGGAGAACTGCACTCGATGGGTCTATGGGATGGATAATCAGTACTTTGACATTGTCGCTTTATTCCTGTCCTGTGCTGTCCGCTCATTGCAAGGGTTCACATTGTCGCTTCTTAGATGTCCATTCAACTCCTGTGTCCAATTTTCACGTATATTGTAGTCATTCATGGATTTGAAATGGTGAATGCTACGGCAGGAAAAATGGTCTGTCCCTAGACATTGTTAGCATAATTTATAAATAAAATATACAATGGTAGTGGCATCTAGTGGTGAGATATTAATATTGCATATTTTTAAAGTCTTTCCCATGACATTGATCCTGCACAAATTAATGAAAATGGTTTTCAGTCTTTCATAAGGTGAATGCTTATACATCCAGTCTAGAGGCAAACCTGTTGGACAGCTCAGATATAACTCCACACAGCCAGCAATAATGTTATTTTAAAAATATCACTGACTTGGTTTGTCATTGGCCGAAGTCCTTTGATTCAAAGATGAAGCACAGAAAGGCAGTATATTATTGAAATGCAGAACTCTGCGGTACAGAGGGATCAGGATGTCCTGGTTAATGAATCACAGAAATTTAGTATGCTGGTACAGCAATGGATTAGGAAGGCAAATGAAGTGTTGCCATTTATTGCGAGGGGAATCAAGTGTAAAAGTAGCAAAGTGTTGCTACGGTCATACAGGGCCTTAGCAAGACCGCATCTGGAGCACTGTGAACAGTTTTGGTCTCTGCACTTATTAGAAGTAGTTCAGAGAAAGTTTATGCGACTGGTTCCTAGGATGAAGGGCTTATCTAATGAGTAATGGTTGAGTGAGTTGGGCCTATACCCATTGGAGTTTAGAAGAATGAGTAGTGATCTTATTGTAACATATAAGATCCTCTGGGGGCTTGACAGGGTGGATGCTGAGTGGATGGTTCCCCTTGTGAGGGAGTCTAGAACTAGGAGAGACAGTTTTTAAAAATAGGGGCCTTCCATCTAAGATGGAGATGAGATATTTTTTTTCTCTTAGAGGGTCATGAGTCTTGGGCACCATGGAATTCTTTTCCCTAGCCATAGAGGCTGGCTCATTGAATATATTGTCAGAATATATATTCTTAGTCAGGTAGATTTTTGATCAACAAGGAGTCAAGAGTTATGGGGGATAGACAGGAAAATGGAGCTGAGGCCACAATCAGATCAGCCATTATCTTATCGAACAATGGTACAGGTTCGAGGGGCTGAATGGGCATGCTCCTGCTCCTAATTCTTGTGTCCTTGTGTACTCATGGTTGTGAGTTTCTCCCATGGGTCTTCATGTTACTGAACAGGCTGATTCTCGTCGAGCAGGTCTTTGGGCACATGAGGCAGGACATCCCATGAGGCAGCGGGATCCAAAGTGCAGGATTTGCTTCCTTTTCTTTCCTTCTCTGCTGATGCTCTGCCTCATCATTAAGATGCTGTGATTCAAAGCGTGATGTGGCTCGATGAGCAAGTTGTCGCCATTAGGTAGCAAGCTCTTCCCAATCATTAACGTCAATGCTGCTGTGCTTCAAGGAGAACTTCAGAGTGTCTTTGAAGTGTTGTCTTTGTCCTCCCCTGGAATACTGGCCATTTGAGAGTTGGGAAAACAGCACATGGCAGATAAAATGGTTTTCAACCATCCAACATGGTGCCCAGTCTATTGAAGTTGGTTTTGCCTGAATTCCTCTGGAGCTGGCTTCAAGAAGGACAGTAACATTTGTTCAATGGTCCTCCCATTGAATCCGAGGAATTGCTCTAGTGCTCTTATGTGTCACTGATGCACAGTCCAGGTCTCACTGCAGTACAGAAGTGTGGCAGTGACAACTGTTCAGTACTCTAGGACTTTTGTTGACTTGTGGAGGTCTTTGTTGCCAAACACTCACTGCTGTAGTTTGTATAAAGCTGAGTTAGCCCAGCTGATCCAGTATTAGATCTCATTGTCAATGGTGACCTTTTGTGAGAGGTGACTGCCAAGGTTTGGGAAGTGCTCAGCATATTCTCGAGTCTCTCTTTCAACATATGTGGGAGGTGGAATATTTGGCTGACCAGGTGTAAATTGGTATATGAGTTTTATTTTGGCAAAATTCAAGGTCAAGTTTCTTGTACGCAGAATTGAGGAAATCAAGAGTGACTTTTAAATCTGGTGCAGAGTGGGCAATGACCCTGCAGTCATCTGCAAACTGTAGATCATGTATAGTTATGATGGTCAGTTTACTTTTGGCATAGAGGCGACTGAGTTTAAAAAGCTTTCCATATAGACAGTGGCCCAGAACTTCCAATCCCAGGGGGGCGGGGGTCATACCCGGGAGAAACCCCAGGAGATACATTGGCTGCCGCCCACCCCTCCCACCCCCCACTCAGATGTCCCCACACAATGACTGCACAGGAATTGCCCAGGAAGTTCAAACTTCCAATCATCAATACCCTGCATTGGGAATCATCCGATACTCCGAATCAAATATGACCCCCCGAACACCCTCTCACCACCCCCCCGGCCAACTCCCCAACTCCCAAACCCCCTGACTACCCTCCCACCCCCAACTATCACTTGACTAGCCCCCCACCCCAATTATCTCCAACTCCCTAACTACCATCTCACCCTCCCCAACTATCCTCCCAATCCTCGACCGCCCCCCAAAGCCTCGACCCTCCTGAAACCCCCTGACTACCCCCCACCCCTGACTACCACCCTACTACCCCCCACCCTTCCAACAAATAGCCACCCAACTGCCCGACCCATCATATCTCCGACTGACCACCCAGCTTTCCCCGACTCATGCTACCCACCCCAACTGACCACCAGACTCTGTCCCCAATCCTACCCCCAACCCCACCCCGCCTCTCCCCACCCCCACCCCCACATCCTACCCACTTACCTTACTCACTTAATTTCTCCCTGCCTTCTCAAAGTGGCGGGGATCTTTAAACTTACCTGCTTTACAGCAGCACAGGCTTCCTTTCCTCTGGCTCTGCTGCCCTAGGTTGAAGGCTCACTGCACTGCATTTTTCCGAGGAGGCCCAAGTCAGAAGGTTGGGCACAAAATGTGCAGCTTCTGACTAAGGTAAGTTAAAAAGAGAAGAGTGGCAATCTGACTGAATGCCACTCCTCAGAAGTTCTGGGCCTATATTTAATAATGACATTTGTTGATCTTTGATGAGGTGAATTGGTAGATTGTAAATAATATGGGGGTGATCACACAGCTTTGCTTAGCCCCAGTCCAGATTTTGTAGGCATCTGTTTCAGATCTCCCAGTCAAAACAGTTGCAGCTGTAACATCATGAAGCAATGGCAGTAGTAGTAGTTCATGGATGTTTTCCTGACTGGGGTAATATTTGTAGTGGAGTTCCCCAGGGTCAGTGTTAGGATCCTTGTTCTTCCTGATATGCATTAATGACCTAATGATATGCATTAATGACGAAGACCTTGATGTACAGGGCACAAAAATTTGCGAATGATACGAAACTTGGAATCATTATGAACTGTGAGGAGGAAAGTGTGGAACTTCAACAGGACATTGGGAATTTGATGGAATGGGTGGAAAGGTGGCAGATGAAGTTCAACGTGGAGAAATGTGAAGTGATTCATTTTGGTTGGAAGAACATTGAAGAGGTGACCTAAAATAAAGGGTACTACTCTAAAGTGGGTGCAGGAGCAGAGGAGCCAGAGGGTGTATATGTGTATAAGTCACTGAAGGTGGCAATTCAGGATGAGAGAGTGGTTAATAAAGCATCCAATAACCTAGACTTTATTAATTGGGGCATAGAGTACAAAAGCAAGGAGGTTCTGTTGGACTCATATAAGTCACTAGTTCAGCCTCAGCTGGAGTATTGCGTCCAGTTCTAGATGCCACTCTTTGGGAAGGATGAGAAAGCATTGGAGATAGTGCCGAAAAGATTCACGGGAACTGTTCCAGGGATGAGGAACTTCAGTTATGAAGATATGTTGGAGAAGTTGGGATTGTTCTCCTTGGTGAAGAGAAGGCTGAGAGGAGATTTGAAAGAGGTATTCAAAATCATGAGCGGTCTGGACAGAGTAGACAGAGAGAAACTGTTCCCACTCATGAAAGGGTTGAGAATGAGAGGGGACAGATTTAAAGTAATTGGCAAAAGAAGCAAAGACAATTCGAGAAAAAACTTTTTCACGCAGTGAGTGGTTAGTGTTTGGAATGCACTGCCCGACAGCATGGTGGAGGCAGGTTCAATCGAATCATTCAAAAGGGAATTAGACTGTTATCTAAAAAGGAAGAATGTGTAGGGTTACAGGGAGAAGGCAGGGGAATGGCACTAGGTGAATTGTTCATCCAGAGAGCCGGTGCAGACACAATGGGATGGATGGCCTCCTTCTGCACTGTAACACTTCTGTGATTCTGACATTGCAGGATTGTGAGCAAGTATCTTGGGCATCCAAACCTTTGGAGCACAATCCACAAAGCCTCACAATTTGCTGAGGCAAATGCTTTAGTCAGGTTGATGATTGAAATGAAGAGTTCCTGGTGTTGGTCTCAACATTTTCTTGGATTCTTCTGGCAACAAAGATCACGCTGGAGGTTCCTCTGGAAACCCTAAAGCCACATTGTATCTCTGGGAGGATTACCTCATCCACAGGTAATAGGTGATTCAGGAGAATGCATGTCACAATTTCCCCTGCTATGGACGAGCAGGAAATACCTCAATAGTTTACACAGCAAGATTTATCTCCCATCTTGAAGATAGTTGCAGTTGTCATATTCCTGAAGTCAGGTGGGTGGGTGGGGGGACGGAAGTGGGGGAGGGAGCAGAGTTCTTTTTCCTTCCAAATCCGTAGGATAAGTGCATTGAGTCTTGATCTGGGCAATAGCGTACCAGCATTGAAGACCCCAGCTAGAATGCCATTGGGGCCGCAAGCTTTGTTGTTTATCATCCATTTGGTTGCTTGTTGCAGCTCTCCCATCAATGGTGATTCACCCATAGATTCTACCACAGGGTACAGGGTGATAGCCTAGAGCTGCCACTGTGGATTCCCAGTTGAGGAATTGTTGAAAATGTTCCTTCAAGCATTGGTATTGGTATCCTTAGGAAGAGAAATACCACCCTGTGAACAAGGTGGGTTGTTGGTCCATCTGGCTTTGGTCTATAGATGGCCTTGGTGGCTTCAATGAAGATGTTCATGTCTTGATGGTCAGCATATCATTAGGTCTCTCAGGCTTTGTCTTCCCACCACATGTCCTTTATCTTCTGAATTTGGCTTTGGGTTTCAGCCTTGAGCTATTGGAATGCTGCCCTCCTGAACTCTTGGGTTGTTCTGCCAGGTGATGAAGGCTCTCATTTTTATACTCGGGGGTCACATATTTCAGCATAATTTTTGTCAAACCAGCCCTGGTGTCAACAATGCTTAAATCCAATGGTTTGGGCACAGAAGTCTAATACTGACCTTATTTGATCCCAACTGTTCTGTAGTTGAATTGGGTGTGTGAGGACATGCCAGATTGGTTATGAGCTGCATTTGGAATTCCTCTCTTGAGTCAGGCTACTTTAGGGCTGAGACATTGATCTTCTTCCTCTTGGACTTTTGTGCCTTGCAATGTCTTTGGGCTAGGTACATGTCCATCACCGATGGAACAAGTTGATCATCTGTTCAGCAGGCATCAATCTCCCGCATGGATCAAGTGATTCATACATCACTCCAAACAATGGCATAATCCAGGAGGTGCCAATACTTTGACCTAGGATTCCTCCGTGTGGTTTTTTATTTGTCTTTCTGGTGGCAGAGGGCATTTCTTATAATGAGACCATGCTGGGCATACTTTGTCAGCAGGAGGATTCATTTGCATTGGCATTTCCTACCCTGTTTTTCCCAATGGTTCTGCTCCAGGCACTGGAGTCACGAGCAGCCCCACCATTAAAGCCCCCCAGCATGATCATCCCTTCTTCTTTTGGGATGGCAATGAGGACCTCATCAGGGTCAGAATAGCATTTTTATTTAACATCTTCATCAGAGTCAAGGGCAAGAGCACTGAAAATGGTGGCATGTTGGTAATGGCTGGGCAGCAGGTTAAGTGTCGGAGTCTTTCATAAATGCAATTAGGGAGTCTGCGGCTACATCTAAGATCCTAATCCAGATGGCAAAATTAACTCCATGGGCATGAGGGTTGGTGATTATTTTTATTCATTCCTGGGATGTGGGCGTCATTGGCTGGGCCAGCATTTATTGCCAATCCCTAATTGCCCTTGAGAAGGTGGTGGTGAGCTGCCTTCTTGAACCGCTTGCAGTTCATGTGGTGTAGGTACACCCACAGTGCTGTTCGAGAGAGAGTTCCAGGATTTTGACCCAGCAATAGTGAAGGAACAGTGATATATTTCCAAGTCAGGATAGTGAGTGTCTTGGGGGGGAACTTCCAGGTGGTGGTGTTCCCATGTGTCTGCTGCCCTTGTCCTTCTAGATGGTAGTGGTCGTGGGTTTGGAAGATGCTGTCTAAGAAGCCTTGGTGAATTCCTGCAGTGCATCTTGTAGATGGTACACGCTGCTGCCACTGGTGGTGGAGGGAGTGAATGTTTGTGAATGGGGTGTCAATCAAGCGACTGCTTTGTCCTGGATGGTGTCAAGCTTCTTGAATGTTGTTGGAGCAGCACTCGTCCAGGCAAATGGACAGTATTCCATCACATTCCTGACTTGTGCCTTGTAAATGGTGGACAGGCTTTGGGGAGTCAGGAGGTGAGTTACTCGCTGCATGATTCATAGCCTCTGACCTGCTCTTGTAGCCATAGTATTTATATGGCTAGTCTAGTTCAATTTCTGTCGATGGTAATCCTCAGGATGTTGATGGTGGGGGATTCAGTGATAGTAATGCCATTGAATCTCAAGGGGCGATGGTTAGATTCTCTCTTGTTGGAAATGGTCATTGCCTGGCACTTGTGTGGCATGAATGTTACTTGCCACTTGCCAGCCCAAGCCTAGATATTGTCCAGGCCTTGCTGCATTTGACATGGGCTGCTTCAGTTTCTGAGGAGTCACGAATGGTGTGGAACATTGTGCAGTCATCTGTGCACATCCCCACTTCTGACCTTGTGATGGAAGGAAGGTCATTGATGAAGCAGCTGAAGATGGCTGGGCACTATCCTGAGGAATCCTGCACTGATGTCCTGGAACTGAGATGATTGACCTCCAACACCACAACCATATTCTTTTGTGCTAGGTATGACTCCAATCAGCAGAAAATGATCCCCCTAATTCCCATTGACTCCAGTTTTGCTAGGGTGCCTTGATGCCACACTTGGTCAAAAGCTGCCTTGATGTCAAGGGTATTCACTCTCACCTCACCTCAGGAGTTCAGCTCTATTTTCCATGTTTGAACCAAGGCTGTAATGAGGTCAGGGGCTGAGTGGCCCTGGCAGAACTCAAACTGAGCATCAGTGAGCAGGTTATTGTGAAGCAAGTGCCACTTGATAGCACTGTTGATCATCATCACTTTATTGATGATGGAGAGTGGACTGATGGGGCGGAAATTGGCCGGGTTGGATTTGTCCTGCTTTTTTTGTATAGGGCATACCTGGGCAATTTTCCACATTGCCGGGTAGATGCCAGTGTTGTAGCTGTACTGGAACAGCTTGGCTAGAGGTGCGACTAGTTCTAGAGCACAAGTCTTCAGTACTATTGCCAGAATGTTGTCAGAACCCATAGACTTTGCAGCATCCAGTGCCTTCAGTCATTTCTTCCTATCATGTAGAGTGAGTCGGATTGGCTGAAGACTGGCACCTGTGATGCTGGGGACCCCCAGAGGAGGCCGAGATGGATCATCCACTCGGCTCTTCTGGCTAAAGATTGTTGCGAATGCTTCAGCCTTATCTTTTGCACTGATGTGCTGGGCTCCCCTATCATTGAGGTTGGAGATACTTATGGAGCCTCCTGCCCCAGTGAGTTGTTTAATTGTTCACCACCATTCATGACAGGATGTGGCAGGACTGCAAAGCTTAGATCTGATCCATTGGTTGTGGAATCACTTACCTCTATCACTTGCTGCTTATGCTGTTTGGTATTCAAGTAGTCCTGTATTGTAGTTTCACCAGGTTGACACCTCATTTTTACGTATGCTTGGTGCTGCACCTGACATGCCCTGCTGCACTCTTCATTGAACCAGGGTTGATCCCCTGGCTTGATGGTTATGGTTGAGAGGGGGATATGTCAGGCCATGAGGTTACAGATTGTGATTGAGCACACTTCTGCTGCTGCTGATAGTGCCTCATGATTGCCCAGTATTTACTTGCGTGTTTGAAATCTACCTGATGTAGCACGGTGGTAGTGCCACACAACATGATGGATAGTATCCTCAGTGTGAAGGCGGGACTTCGTCTCTACAAGGATTGTGCGGTGGTCACTCCTACCAATACTGTCATGGACAGATGCATCTGTGGCAAGGCAGGTTGATGAGGATGAGGTCAAGTATGTTTTTCCCTCTTGTTGGTTCCCTCACCATCTGCTGCAGACCCAGTCTAGCAGCTATGTCCTTTAGGACTCAGCCAACTCGGTCAATAGTGGTACTACCAAGCCACTCTTGGTGATGGACAATGAAGTCCCCCACCCAGAGTGCATTCTGAACCCTTGCCATCCTCAGTGTTTCCTCCAAGTGGTGTTCAACATGGAGGAATACTGATTCATCAGCTGAAGGGGGATGGTATGTGGTAACCAGCAGGAGGTTTCTTTGCCCATGTTTGACCTGATGCCATGAGATTGATGTTGAAGACTCCCAGGACAACTCCCTCCCAACTGTATTCCACTGTGCCACCACCTCTGCTGGACCTGCCCTGCCAGTGGGACAGAACATACCCAGGGATGTTTATGGTGGTGTCTGGGACATTATCTGTAAGGTACGTTTCTGAGATGGTGACTATGTCAGGCTGTTGCTTGGCTAGTCTGTGAGACAGCTCTCCCAATTTTGGCACTAGCCGCCAGATTTTAGTAAGGAGGACGTTGCAGGGTCGACAGGGCTGAGATTGCCGTGGTTGTTTCCAGTGCCTAGGTCGTTTCCAGGTGGTTGTCCTGTTACATTCCTTTTAGACTTTTTAGCAGATTGACACAACTGAGTGGCTTGCTGGGCCATTTCAGAGGGCAGTTAAGAGTCAACCACATTGCTATGGTCTGGAGTCACATGTAGGCCAGGTAAGGAGGGCAGATTTCCTTCCCAAAAGGGCATCAGTGAACCCGATGGGTTTTTATGACAATCAACAATGGTTTCCTGGTCACCATTACAAGCGCTGCTGCCCAATGACCCCTCTGTCCCAACACGGGTTTCCAAACACCTTCGTACACCTTTCACCCGTGTGCAGGTTCTTGACGAGGGGTTCCCAGGTTCACAGCCCTGTCCCCTTCGCCAATTCTCCATCACCACAGGGCCTGGCAAGTGGACTCTGGTAGAAGCCTGCGTGTGATTTTACTTAATATGAGGAACATCATTAGACTTTTAATTCCAGGTTTTTACTGAATTCAGATTTCACCATGGTGGGTTTCGAACCCGGGTCCCCAGAGCATTACCCTGGGTCTCCGGATTACTAGTCCAGTGACAATATCTACACCATCATCCCCCCTGTCAGCCTTTCCTTTCCAGTAGAAGGTGTACCCACTGCTTGCTCCTTCAGGTGCCCCTCCCCAGGAACGCGAGTCTCACTGAGGGCAGGCAATGTCAATTTGGAATCTTGAAAGTTCACGTGCTATGATTGCCATTCTTCTTTCTGGACAGTCACTCTTGAAATTATCCTTGAATGTTCGAACATTGCAAGTTGCAAACTTTCGAGTTTTCTTTCTTTGACCACAAAGACGGCGATCCCACAAGGTGTGGCTTCCACAGCCAGGAAAAAGTTGGACAGCCTATTTTTAGGGCATAGTTTCTAGCTCTCTCCCTATTTAGGGTGAGCAAAGGGTGTCCTGAAGAGGATTTTTCAGTCACAAGCACTGCTGCCCAAAGGCCACTCTGTCCCAATACAGGTACCCAAACACCTTCGTGCATCTGTTGCCCGTGTGCAGATTCTTGATGAGGGACTCCCAGGTTCACAGCCCTGTCTCCGTCGCCAATTCTCCATCACCACAGGGCTTGACAATTGGACTCTGGTAGAAGCCCGTGTGATTTTATTTAATGTGAGGATCTTGGGGGCACCGTCCTTGTCCACATGATCTTGATGGGTTGGTGATCAGATTTCAGTGGCACGTCAAACTATGGTGACTGGGATCACCTCACTGCTGCAGCCTTCGCAGCCAGTGAGATGCATGGTATTCCTTCTCCTGTTCGGCCATTGA
The DNA here is from genome assembly GCF_964194155.1 of Cetorhinus maximus. Classification (NCBI taxonomy): domain Eukaryota; kingdom Metazoa; phylum Chordata; class Chondrichthyes; order Lamniformes; family Cetorhinidae; genus Cetorhinus; species Cetorhinus maximus. Next base: position 17,884,831 of record NC_135896.1, read on the forward strand.
GGTCTTTTTGGAATGCACTTTGTCTGGCATCTCCCCCCCCCTCCACCCCCACCTTTCCACCATGGGTGACCCTACTAGGAGTAAAGAGCTCCCAACGACATAGTTCAAGGGATCGTCGGAACGTACAAACCTCTCCACCATAACAAAGTGGCAATCCAGAGAGGGGATTTCAATAATAAGCATTTAAATTTGTAAATCTTTATCAACTTTAATAGGAGAGTAGAAATCTGGAATTATCTCCACAAAAGCTGTTGAAGCAAGGTCTATTGAAAATTTCAAAACTGAGATTGATGGATTTGGGTTCAACAAGGCCATTCAGGGCTAAGGAACCAAGGCGATTAGATGGAGTTAAGATACAAATCAGCCAAAATCTAATTGAATGGTGGTGTAAGCTCAAAAACTGAATGGCCTATTCCTACTCCTATATTTCTCTGCTATCTGAAGTTTTTTTATGTCTCAATACTATAGATTGTGCTGTACTTTTGAAACAAGGTGTGGAGTGGCAGCTGAATTATACTCTACCGCCTACCCAATCAATCTCCATAATCCCCATTGGTTGGAGTCTATCACATTTTTAAAGAACAGACAAAATAAAACCCTACTCCCCACTGAACTGGGTTCCAGTGGATTTACAGCTATAGTTGTCATCAGCGTCACTATATTAGCAGAGATTAAGAAGCCTTTCCTTTTCCCTCCTCCAAATCCACTTGTTCGGCACATCACCCACAGAGTTAAACATCCAGCCTGCCCACCACTGGCACACCGTGGCTGTGGTGCGTACTGTGTACACGATGCATTGCAACAAGTTGCCATAGCATCTTTGGCAGTGCATCCCAAAGACGCCCATTTCCTGAGTATAAAAAGGGCAACTGCAAATTGATTTAAACTGGAGCAACTTTTCTAAATGTAGTCAAAATTCCGAATTAAACATTGGATTTGGATTTTACCTTCAGGTACCCAATAAAGTTGGTTTTGATTTTTAAATTACTAGGCTTTGTTATAGTCACTTGATTTCGAATCAGTCAAGCATACTTTTCTGCACTTTTTTTTACACAGCGAGTTTTTGTGATCTGGAATGCACTGTCTGAAAAGTAGTGAAAGCAGGTTCAATAGTAACATACAAAGGATAATTGGTAAAATACTTGAAGGGAAAAAAATGACTGGGCTATGGAAAAAGAGCAGGGCAGTGGGATTAATTATATAGCTCTACGAAAGAGGCATGAAGAACTGATTGGCCATCTCAATTCTGTCCTATGGTTCTGTTTTATGATTCTAAGAAGTCTCCACTAACTTTTCCCCATCGAAAACAAATAAAAATTGCCAGAAAGATTATAGCATGCAAATAACTGTGGCAATATTCAAATATGATGCTTAATGTTTTAGAAGGCCCATTAAAGTTATACGCATTAACAACTGCTTTAAATTAGCAGAGGACTGCCATCTAAACAAGTTAGGCATTGGTCTGTTACTGTCACCAACAGGGATTCCCAGGTGGATATCTTGTTCAACCACAACTAGCGTTCTACATCCATATTATTATTGTTGTTCATCTTTCAAAGTGATGATGACTATGTCCATCATCTAGGATGTCTGGCAGGGTATGTAGGTGACTGCTAAGACCAATCTGTGCCTGGAAGGTTCTGTTACAAATAGGGCAGGATACTGCAAATGATTGAGTTAGGGATGAGCTGCTGGCTTGGGATTTTCTCTTCTTGTGTTTTCCCTGTGACTATGATTTTACATTTGCTTTCGAAGCAGGTCACGCACTATTTCATTTGGTTCTGTCAGGTGCAGCGATCCTGGGTGAACTTCTCCCAGGTATCTGGGCCAATATCAAAACTCCTAAGCAAAGCATTCACAGAATCCTTGCAGCACTTCCTTTGATTGCCATGAGAGTGCACCCCAGACTCAAGCTATCCATAGAAGATTTGCTATGGTAAGTGAGTGTCAGGCATTCTGGCTATATGACCAGCCCAACTCAGTTGCCACTGTCTCAATATGGTATGGTATGGCAAGTCAGCATCTCGGCGCCTGTTATTTTGTCCCGCCATCTGATCTTCAGAAACCTCTGAAAGCAGCTCAAATGAAAATGGTTGAGCTTCTTGGCATCACGCTGGCTTACAGTCCAAGTCTTGCATGCATGCAGCAAGGTGATCAGGATTATTGCTCTATAGTTTGGAAGGCATTTGAAATCTGCCAAAGGCTACACTTACATTGGCAATTCTTGCATGTGTCCTGTCATCAATATAGACAGCTCGAGAGAGTGTGCTGCCGAGATAAGTGAACTTATGGGGATCTTCTGCCCCATTCCCAGTTAAGCAGGGCTACGTACTAGCGCCAACCCTATAGAATCCATTAACATGGGAAGCAAGGACACTATCCAGCAATTTGGACATTTGACTTTAAATGTTGCAAGTTAAGCTGATTGGGCTTAAAGATATTTTTAATTTTGCCTGGAGATAAAGCAAAATGTTACTAATGTTTATTATCAACTATAAAACTTTTAAACACATTTAGCAGCACCTTCTAATTGAGAAATATTTATGTGTAAAGAAACTGGTAACTAGAGCAATCAAAACACCTGGCTGAAAATGATAAACAGCAGAACCTGGCAACTCAATTTGATCCTCCATGACTTGCCCCTGGACAAGGATTAAAACAACTGTTTTATCCCTCTCCTTCTGTAACTGTCACTTTAGTTGTCTTTCATTGTACAACTGCTTCTGCCTTCCTCTTTCTGAGAGGAGGGAATTAGTCTACTCAAGAGCTAACGTGTGCATTAAGCATTCAGTAACAGGTATAATTTAGTGCGTTAGCAGTATTGGAGCATTAGTGCAATTTTCTGTGCTCCCAAAATTCCCTTCGGTTTATGCATATTGACATAATGACCTGGCATTAATGGTATTTTGGATCATTAAGGGCTTGTTAAGCACCAATTAAAGTCAAACATCCAAATTTATATACACTTGCTTTTCAGCCCTTATTGTGTTAATGACATGACTGCAAAGGTGGTCTGAATGCAGCAGAGAGAGTTGTAAGTTCCACCTCTGATCAGAAAAGGACACATTGCAAACAATGGTTCACAACTGTATGGCTATAAAAGCAAGTTTTATTTCTCTAGACCTGTTTACAGAGGATGAGCAACAAGTTACTGGATTAATTTATGTTAAATATATTCATTTTGATTGGCATCACCAATTACCTACATGTATGACAGCCTCCACATATATCATGGCACATGTATTCACCAATTTTCATTGGCACTGCTTTCAGATTGCCACACAGTTGTGTATTACCATAATTATCACTCTGATCCACTTAAGCTTCCATATTATACATTGTTTCAAGAATAGAATTTTAACTCTCATTTAATTCGCTGCTTATGCATCGAGAGTAAATTTATTCTCACTGTCTATCTCACTTTTTCTTTCCCTCTTCCTTTATCTGTTACGTTTCTCACATTCTTTCTTTTGTCATCATCCTGACTATCTCTGTAGTTCTCTGACTTTTCTACTTTTTTCCCTTCTTCCCTGCAGACATGAACCCTTGTTGGAGCCCTGGCTGCCCTCTCCCTGGTACCTTAACCAAATGCCCAAACTTCTTCTGAAAGCTGAGGGTAGTCGGACAAGGTAACAGATGCAGGCATTTCAACTGGGCAAGCGTATTAATTGGAGTCTCCTCGCCAAACATTCACATAGCAGGAGTTGGTAGGTGGTAAACACTGGCTGATTTTTATTTCCCCTCCCTTGACAGGGAAAACTTAACGTGATAGTGAGGACCTGAGCTCCTGTCCCAGCTGCAATCAGCTACTTGGAATATGTAGAGAAAAAAATACTTTTGAAAGCAATGTAATTTGGTGTATGCATAAGTACAAAAGTCCTAGCGTTTATGTGCACATAAAATATGCGACTCGAATTGTACATGAATGATAGTTTGCTGAGAATAAATGAGCACATAACAGGCATGCCTAAGTGCAAATTAATTACGTGGTACTGATATCATAAAGTACTTGACTTTTTTTTAGTAACCTGAGCTCTTTACAAAGTATTTATCAACTTCTTTTCAGGCGTTATATTTTCAAGGTGCTAATTAAGCAGTTGCTAATGCCCAATATCAGCATTCACATGCGACAAGTGAAGTTTATGCATGTGCCAGGTACAAATATTCCAGCACGTGATTAGCAGACCACTTCACTGAGTGTTTATTGCATGTTGATTTCACCATTTATTTATGTCCTGGCCAAGATTTATCCCTGAGCCAACATCTCTAAAGCAGATGATCTGGTCATTTATCACATCGCTGTTTGTGGGAGCTTGCTGTGCCTAAATTTGGCTGCTCCATTCCCTGCATTATAAGAATGGCGACACTACAAAAAGTTCTTCATTGGTTGTAAGGTGCTTTAGGCCATCCAGAGGTGGTGAAAAGTGCTAGGTAAGTGCAAGAACTTTCTGTCTCTTTCAGGTAAGCACCTGACATTATAGCCGGTTTAAAATCTTCCCTCGGGAGTCCCTCGGGATTGACGATGTCTTGCTTCCACTCTGGTTCAATGGGTTCTGAGATGGCTGATAAGTCCAATTCGTGATCTGCTGACCCATGCAGGGCAGGCGATGCTTGAAGGGTCAGGTAGATGAGTTGTTTGCAAGTTTGCGCGCTCTCTCCAAATGCCTCGACTTCGCCTCTGCACATTCCCGATGAAGGCTCTCGATGTGTCCGCTGCCTTCACGCATGAACCTTTCCATTTTGATTGGTCACAAGCCAGGGTCTCTCGCGAGTCAGCAGAGATGTTTGACCTCTTCAGGGAAGTGCGTTTAAAATAGACTTACATCAACAGCAGGAACACAACTTCAGTTAGTCCACACATACACTGCTACTAATCCACCTATTATCAGTGAATGACATTGATGGAATATGCTTGATAATGCATCTGACTTTCTTACTAGACACTGGCCCCTCCATGATAACGACTCCCCAATACTACCCCCACCGCACCCAACCACATTCCCACCTCCCCAGCCTCCTTTTGGGTAAAAAAGAAATCTCCAGCAGTAAAGTAAGTAAAACCAGGCACTTTGGAAAGTCGAATTTCAACTCCCATTTACATAACAAAGCCCCGAGGATGAGGAATGATAAATGTGACAGAAGTCTCTCTTGGAAAGAAACTGTCAGTCGTGCCCCAAGATTCTCCTACTAAGCACATTCTTGGAACAAAATCATGCAACTGCAGCGGAAAAAAAATTGAATGCCACTGAAGAAAAAATCTTCATTTTCTGCAAGAAAATCCCTACCTAAAAAAAAATGAAATGACATTATGCATATGAAAATGTCCAGAATGATGTTAGATTTATGCATACATCAGACACAAATTCTATTACTACACGCGCGCTGTTGTGTAATTGCACTCTGAACACATGACTGCACTGATCAAATCTGATCTCATTAAGTCAGACACGGACAGCGAAGGAGTCAAGAGGAATTTACGACTTGGACACTTGAAAGAAGTAAATTGCAATCCTGTTTAAAAGGCTTCCCACCCTCCCCCCACCCCACCCACACCCCCCTCCCAATTCCCCCTTCCACCTCCCCCCACACCCCTCCCCCTTCCACCACCCCAGCGGCCGTGGTTGTGGCTCTATGATTAAGGTCACACTGAGTGTTCATTATTGGCTTGGCTAATGTGATTGCACTGGAACAATACCCTTGAACTTGCCGGCTCTGATGTGCATACTAATTGCCTAATTTGTCCTTCACAATGACCTTGGCAGGCCATCCGGTACTCTGTGATCTGCCAGCCAGCTTCTAATCACAAATCGTCATCAATGAATAAGTACACACTATCTATCAACCCTTCTTTCTCAGTCAGTCTCTCGTTTTCTCTCACTCTCTCACGCACACATCAAATCAAAAATTACTCATACATTCCTTCCTCCATTTCTCTTTTCTAAGCCACTTTTATTTTCCCTCTCCCTATAACCTTTGACAAATAAACTAGCATTTGAAACAAAAATCGATTCCTTTTTGTTTCCCCCCCAAACATTTCCTTGCTGTCTCTCTTCTTATCTCTGTCAAAACAAAACCTCTTTTTTTTTACACATCTTTGTCTCGTTTTTCACACATACCTTCCAGCTCGTCACTTTCATTTGCTTTGAACTGCAGAAGGAGCTGCACTGCCTCACTCCAACTCTTCACTGACTATACCTGCTTTGTGTCCCTATTACTAGAAATCTCCCCGAGCAGCCTTACTTTCGAAAGCTGTTTCATATCGCACCGAGACCAGTGCCGGTGTCACCAGCTCCCGATATCTGAATCTCCCACGTGGGAATCATCAAGGCCAGCAGCTTCACTTTCAGCTTAACAGTCGTCTGTGCAAAAACCATGTGTGGAGAGCTGGTGGCACAGACACAGGCCTCGCACAATGCGAAAGCAGCTTACAAAAAGTTTTTTGTTTCCCTATGACGGCAGAAGAGGGAGAAGGAAAATTTCCTCTGTGCAATAGGTATAGCAAAGTCATAAATGTGTTTATTGAGGACGGGTTTGCGATTTCACCAAGCCTAAAGCACAAATGAAATCTTTGCCAATGTGAAAAAGCACACCTGATTGCCCTGCTTTCCATCATTTCTTAATATCAATTTACAGGTTAAATTAAGTGGAGCCCAGCAGGGGTCTGTGCTGGGGCCTCAACTTTTTACCATTTATATCAATGACATAGATGAGGGGAGTGAAGGCATGGTAGCTGAATTTGCAGGTGACAGAAAGACAGGTAGGAAAGAATGTTGTGAAGAGGACATAAGGAGGCTGCAGGTGGATATAGGTAGGTTGAGTAAGTGGGCAAAGATCTGGCAGACGGAGTATAATGTGGGAAATATGAAATTGTTCACTTTAGCAGGAAGAATAAAAAAAGCCGAGCATTACTTAAACAGAGAACGGCTGCAGAATTCTGAAGTGCAGAGGGATCTAGGTGTTCTAGTGCATGAGTCACAAAAAGTTAATCTGCAGGTACAAGAAGTAATTAAGGAGACTAATGGAATGCTATCCTTTATTATGAGAGGAATTGAACATAGAAGCCAGCTTATATTTCACCCCTCTCCTAACTTCACTCAGTTCTGCTGAAGGGTCATGAGGACTCGAAACGTCAACTCTTTTCTTCTCCGCCGATGCTGCCAGACCTGCTGAGTTTTTCCAGGTAATTCTGTTTTTGTTTTGGATTTCCATCTTATAGAAGTAAGGATGTTATGCTTCAATTATACAGGGCATTGGTGAGGCCATATCTTGAATACTGTGTGCAGTTTTGGTTTCCTTATTTAAGGAAGGATGTAAATGCATTGGAGGTGGTTCAGAGGAGGTTTACGAAATGGGTATCTGGAATGAGCAGGTTGCCTTATGAGGAAAGTTTAGACGGACTTGCCTTGTTTCCACTGGAGTTTAGAAGAGTGAGGGATGACTTGATTGAAGTATATAAGATCCTGAATAGTCACGACAAGGTGGGTGTGGAAAGGATGTTTTCTCTTGTGAGTGAGTCCAGGAGTAGGGGGCACTGTTTTAAAATTAATGGTTTCCCTTTTAATACAGAGATGAGGAGAATTTTTTTCTCTCAGAGCGTTGTGCGACTTTGGAACTCTCTGCCTCATAAGGTGGTGGAGGTGAGGTCACTGAATATTTTTACGGCGGAGATAGATAGATTCTTGTTAGGCAAGGGAATCAAAGGTTATTGGGGATAGATGGGAATGTGGAATTCGAAACACATACAGATCAGCCGTTATCTTATTGAATGGCGGAACAAGCTCGAGGGGCCAAATGGCCTCCTTCTGCTCCTATTTCGTATGTTCATATGTTTGTACGTAAATTTATGCCCTATGGTGAGAGATGATGAAGTGAGAAATTGTAGGTCAGCCGTTTGGGGAAAGTCTCCTTCATTTCAATTTTACTTTCATTTATTTCCCGTATCTTAACCACCCGACTTTTAATTGGTAGGAAACCAGGATCTCCAGAAAATATTGCAACCCCTCACCAGCCACTTTAAGAACAAATCAATATTGTGACATCCATAAACACCTCAATATACCAGTGGTAGTATTATTAACATGTTGGGACACAGCAGGATGAATAGTCTCCTCGGCTGTAACTATTCTGTGATTCTAATATTGTAATACCACTACATTAACATCTAAAGATATAATAAGTGTTGTTGAAAAGTTATTTCTGCCCTGTTTGCTCTGCTAACCTTCTCTGCGTAATCTTTTATTTTCCAGTCATTCAATTGTTTCTTTTAGGATCCTATTCTGAGCCAATCTAACCTTTCTCCTTCCAGCCGCACTAATCTACTCTACCTTTTTCAAGCCAGATCACCTTGCTGCAAATCCTTCCCTGAATGGTTTCAAAGCCTATTCATTTTACATCGAATCAGGAGATAGGTTAGGGAAAGCCCTCGCTGACTGGATTATCAGAGTAACAGGTTTTTCATGAGACTACCAACTTCAGGAAGTGCAAAGCATTCAACAATAAGATGGTGGCACAGAATGGAGAATAAGTATAAATCAGTTAAGTCAGCAGCAGGGAAGAAGGACATGTTTTGTTTAGACATGGACATCGATAAAGAGATTGAATTCTACAGTGCATTGAAAGTTTTTCTTCACCTCAAGTTTGTGGGTTTCAATCCAACCCACTCTGAGAGCAGATGCGCTTATCCACTTTTAAATCCACATTCTCCTTTAGGACAAAAATAATTCGACTATCTTTTTCCAAGTGCCTGTGAGTCTGCAGCACGGAATGGTTCATATTTTGCATCTGTGAGTAGACAATCTGATTCAAATACGCCAAATTGATGGGGGAAATGTCACATCAGTGCACCAGCAGGGGGAGGGGGAATTGCTAATCTGACAGGGGGATTAGGACTCATCTGACTTTGCTCTTCTGGTAGTTGAAGCAATCATCAGAAAACCATGTGTGCCACTTGCCTGAATTTTTGATATATGCTGTCGTTAGACAACATACAAAAATAAGTGAGAAACAGAGTTAACGTTACAAGTCCAACGTGACTTCTTCGGAACCTCTCTTCAGTTCCGAAGAAGTCATATTGGACTCGAGTTGTTCACTCTGTTGCTCTTTCCACCGATGCTGCCAGACCTGCTGAGTTTTTCCAGCACTTTCTGCTTTTATTTCAGGTCTCCAGCATCTGCCGTATTTTGGTTTTTAACAAAAATGTGTCCTTGCTTCCATGCTCCATCCGAACTTTGTGCTAACACTTGGTGCAAAAATATTCACAGCTCCCAGGCCTATCTTCTTTCAACACACACACACACACACACACACAAAAAATCATCCTCCAAAGATAATTATTATGAAATGAAAACTTTTGTGAAATGTTCCTCCTGTGAGATATTGGTAGTGGGATATGGATGGAGAACATGGATTCTGCTCAGTTCCCATTCCCATCATTTCACCTGGATAAAAAAAGTCAGCAAAAATGGATATCGGAAAGACCTTGTGATGTTTTCCTGACACTGGATTTTGTAAGTGTGAACGCTGCCATGTCATCCAGAATCCCTGCGTCCCCTTCTAATTGGGATGGAACAATTGCCAAATGAATGGGGTATTATACCGCATTCTTTCATTCTTTTCTTCCCAGAACATTCAATCCCACCACTGACAGCACTTAAAGCAAAATATCATTGAATACCCGTGAAGTATAAATAAGCACAGCACGTGCAGGCTTATGGAGTACACAGGTGAAAGGCCAATTGTCCAACAACATTTTCACATTGGTTTTATAAAATGAGTTATTCAGCAGGGGGAGATTGCTTTAATCTGCAATCAGTTTTGGTATTGATTATGTTGGGAAGCAGTGAATGAAAGAGTTAGATGTCAGTTGTGGCACAGTGAGTACCACTCTCACCTCTAAGTCAGAAGGGTTCAGATTTGACACCTGAGGCTTGACACTCCAGTGCAGTACTGAGAAAGTGCTGCATTGTTGAAGGTGCCTTCTTTCAGGTGAAACATCAAACCGAGGCTTGCTCATTCCTTTTAGTGCAATTTAAAGATCCCATGGCACCGTTTCAGGGAAGAACTGAGGGGTTATAGGCAGCGTCCTGGTCAATATTTATCCCTCAAGCAGATTACCTTGTCATTACACCATTGCTCTTTCTGGGACTTTGCAAATTGGCTGTGGTGTTCCCTGCATGACAACAGTGATTACACTTCAAAAACACTTCATTGACTGTAAAGTGCTTTGGGACGTTTTGAGATCATGAAAGGTGTGATATAAATACAAGTCATTCTTTCTTTCTTTAATACTTTCAGTACAAATGGAGATCCACCACCAGGGCTAAGCCCTAAAAATGAAACTGCTATGTAATTGAGGGCCTCATTAAATAGAATAGGAAGATTTACTAAAAAAACTTTAGTTGGGCACAGAACTGAAAACCACCTGGAATTATTCTTCCCTAATGCTGGCATTCTTTTAGTTGAAAAATAAATAATTTGGGCAATTTAATCCCCATCCGCCCAATTTAATTCCCACCAAGTGACTAGACCATTAAAATTGCCGTGGTTTCTTACCCATCAGAAAGCCATTTGGATCCTACCATCTGCAACTTTAAATTGTTCTCCTCATCAGGCAGCAAAGGCATCTGTCCAAACTCCACTGGGGTCCTTCTTTACATATATATATATGTATCGAGCCCTGATAACATCTTTAGGACCCGAATCTGACAAGGCTGTTGAGATGAAATAGGCTGGGTCTCACTTCTACAGCCATGGCTAAGGGTCCAACTTATCTCAACACCCATCCAGAGTTAATACTGGAGCAATGCTGACCCACATTTCTGGTAGCTTGAATTGCAAATGGTGGATGTTCATTGATTATAGGAAGATAGCTAAGGAATGACAAAACAAAATAAGTGCAGAAGAATAACTTATCATGCTGTCAGGAAGGACCCCAGCATTTTGCAGGCATTTTTTCAACATGCAAGTAAGAAAATGGTAAACTATTTAGCTCAATGACATCATTTCTGAGCATAACAATGGCTTCCAACAAATTTCAATGGCAGATTTTGCATTTACTTCTTTTTTCACAGTACAGCACATTTATTCAAAGGTGACAACTGTAAGATAGCTTAGCAGCAATGCACTGTGTACGGTGAATTTTCCAGAGAGGCATAGAATGTTACACTTTACAGCAGAAGGTTAAATGCTGCACTCTGGAGTGGAACAGGTATATGTTGGTGAAGATGGTAAAAATATAACTGGCATGTGATATGTCACTATAGACTCCATTAGAAAACAGGGTAGTTTACATTACAATATTATGTGTATAATCAACTGTTGGCTACAATAGTAAAGTGAGAACCAGTGGTGTAGTGCCAAATCTTGAGGTGCCATAGCGCAAAGAAAATGTGTTGACCATATAATTTCTAAATCTACTCTTACATTGTTTCCCTATGTATTAATCATTTGGGTCCTCAAACATTAGTAAAACTATGCTTTTTAAGTGAAAAATATTAGTGCCGGTAGGCATTTTATTATGAACCATGTGGTATTTTGAAGGTATTTAGCATATCTAGAATTTCATTGTGCAACGGTTTAATTATTTAATTCAAGCCTATTAAAAACATGAATTACAGAAAACTTTACTTACTTCTGACTGAGGGATGGTATATCAAGGGCCCACTACTTTTCTTGATTCATATTAATAACCTAAACCTGGGTGTACAGGGCATGATATTAAAATTTGAAGATGATGCAAGACTTGGAAGTATTATGAACTGTGAGGATGATAGTGATAGGCTTCAAGGGGATATAGACAGGCTGGTGGAATGGGCAGACACCTGGCAGATGAAATTTAATGTAGAGAAGTATGAAGTGATATATTTTGGACAGAAGAATGAGGAGAGGTGACATAAAATAAAGGGTACAATTCTAAAGGAAATGAAGAAGCAGTGGGGCCTGAGTGTATATATGCATAAATCATTGAAGGTGGCAACGCAGGTTGAGAAAGCAGTTCATAAGTTATACTGAATCTTGGGTTTTATAAATAGGGGCACAGAGTACAAAAGCAAGTAAGTTATGAACCTTCATAAAATACTGGTTTTAAAAATGGGAAGAATGTGAAGGTTTTAGAAAGGGTGCAGAAAAGATTTACAAGATTGGTTCCGAGGATGAGGGACTTCACTTACGTAGATAGATTGTCAAGGTTGGGCTGTTCTTCTTGGAGAAGAAAAAATTGAGAGGAAATTTGTTAGAGCGTTCAAAATCATGAGGGGTCTGAATAGACTAAATGGGGAGAAACTGTTCCAATTGGCAGAAGGTCAAGAACCCTAAAGTGATTAACAAAAAGAACCAGAGGCGACATGAGGAGGAACTTCTTTATGCAAAATGTGGTTTGGATCTGGAATGCACTGTCTGGTAGTTTGGTGGACAGATTCAATTGCAGTTTTCAAAAGGGAACTGGAAAAATGATTTTACAGGGCTACAGGGAAAAGAGGAGTGGGACTAGCTGAGTTGCTGTTGCAGAGAACTGACACCGAGACAATATGCTGAATTACCTCCTTCTGTGCTGTAACCATTCTATGATTCCAGTATAGATACATTCAAGGAACTTGATAAACGCATGAGGAAGAAAGAAGCTGATGGTTACCCTGATAGTGTGATCAAGAAAGATGGGAGGAGGCTTGTGTGGAAAATTAATGCCAACATAGATGAGGTGGGCCAAATGACCTGTTTCTGTGCTGTAAATTCCATGTAAAGCTGCCAGCAGGGAATACAAACACTATAGTGTGTTTCACATCCTTAGGCCATCACAGCAAAGAATTAATGTCCAGTGGGCAAACACAGCAGAGTGTTTGGCGATATTGATGCTGCTTTAGATCCCTGGAACCTTGAGCTTCAAAGACCCTGAAATGTCTTTTGTGAGAAAGCTGAGTACAAGGAGTTGTAAGATCTGTATTTTTTTTACAGTCAGGGAGCTGTTCAGTAGGGTTACCGCTACTGCTGCTGCTGCTGCTGCTGCACATTGACTCAGAGACATTCAGTAGCAGCAGTGTGAGGCCCGGGAGCCTGGGCCCAGCATTCCCTCTGTCACCTGCTCTGGATTCACAGCCACACCGTAAGCTCTGGACATTCCGGTCAACTCTCACCATCCAGCCTGAACTCAAACTCCAGGAACTCATGGCTAAACTTGCCCTTGCGCCCCATGTAATACAGCAGGTGGAATTCACTCAACATTGTCCCTGTGCCGGCCTCCTCTGCATCACACATCATCCAGTCCTACGTGGTTGAGAGAGGATTTCCCTCCAGTTCTGATTGTTGTCATCAATGAGCCAAATCCCCCTGCATGTGTTACTCCCGGAAACAAATAGCTTCAATATTGGTGGCAGTGAGGATTGAAGTCCAGTTAGACAATTAACAGAGTGGATTCCACTGAGATCAGTGGAAAGAAAAATCAAGTGGGGTGTAAAACAAATGGCCAATCAGCAAAGGACAGTTTACCATACAGAGATGAATATAAAAGCCTTTAAATAGGAAATGCTTGAGCAGTGCTCTGGTGTGCTCCAGTAGCACTACATCTCTGTTTATGGCACAGGCTAAGGGACAGTAGTAAAAATCAAAAGCATATTCACAGATTTCACATCACAACAATAGAGTCATATCACAAGGCAACATTAACTCATTTTCTTGGACTAAAAAAGTATTCATTGAACTTTTAAGATTCATTCTCAGGCTGTGGGCATTGCTGACAAGGCCAGCATTTATTGCCCATGCTTAGTTTCTCTGAGAAGGTAGAGGCAGGCCTTTTTCTTCAACTACTGCATGTAACTGTTTGATAGAGCTGAAAGGCTTGCTAGGCCACTTCAGAGGGCAGGTAAGAGCCAACGACGTTAGTGTGGGTCTGGATTTACATGTAAACTAGACTGGGTGAGGATGGTGTGCTTTATTCCCTAAAAGGCGTTAGTTAATGCACCAGCCCAGATTTTGCCATTATAATGGCAGCAAAACTGTTAGCATTCTCTGAGTGAGCACCATCACTTCACTGCTGACCATAAAATCTGGGCCATTGTTTCATGGTCGCTTCCACTGATACAATTCTTTTTTCATTTCCAGATCGTGAAAACTGAATTCAAATCCTATTTCTGGCATGATGAAATTTTGATTCATTAATCCAGGTTTCTGGATTAATAGCTCGGTAGCATAGCCGCTACATTACAAACACTTTATAGAACACAACTAAGTGTCATTTCATTTAAATCAATTGCATAAAAAGTCATGTGGGGTTTCCATAATGGGCCATATGAAACGTGCGCAGGAAGCGAAAGATAATAATGTATCTAACAGGTCCATTCAAAGAGACCTTTGTCTCTTGCCAATGACAACAACTTAATTATATCTTATCTTGAGCATAGTAAAACATCCCAATGTACTTCACAGGGGTTGATCAGCTAAAAATTGACAATGAATCAAAGAAGGAGGTGCTAGGACACGTATCTAAATGCTCGGTCAAAGTGGTAAGCTGTGAGGAGGAGAGAGAGGCAGGAATGTTAACTATAGGACACCCATCTGTCAAAATTTACAAAATCAATGCTTTTAGTCAGGAACTTACCTTTTTTGAAATCTATTGAGCCATCTGACTCAAAAAGCTGATTTGTTCGATTTGTCAATCAGTCTTTTGTTGAGGGAAAGCCTATCTAATTTCATTTAATTTTCTTTACCTTAAATTTGTCTCCTTGGTGCTGGAATTGCATATTCTGAAAGCAATTCTGATTCCACCTTATTAAACCTCATCATTGACTCAAGGATTTCGATTAAGTTTACTTTTCTCTTTCTCTCCTTAATAAAGAAAATACTTCAGTATTAACCACCGCACAAGAGAGAGGAGGTGCCGGGAGAAGGTGACCCCAAGCTGACGTACATGACCGTCGTTTTTACAGTGGCTGACAGCATGGTGTCCCATCTTGGAGAGGCATGACACTTCATTAACATATTTAAATTGAGCTTCCGCTGTGCATTCAGGAGCCTTATTTAAATTATGCAGCTGCTGTGCTGGTTTCACAAGGCTCAGGGAAACTGACATCAAAATGGATGTGGTGCTGCTTGACCCTCTTATAGCACTCACTGTGAACCAGGAGGACCAGGAGAGATCCCCTGGTACCTCAAGGAAACTTTTGTCCTTTCATCTACCAATCCTTCTAGCCCATGCTGCGATCGCCAGCACCCCTCCCCCAATTGTCTCGTTCCGATCTGCAGCCTGCCCCCTTTCCATGATTGTGACTGACCCCCCCTCCCCCTCACCTCTAAGCCCTGACCTGCAGCTGCCCAACTTCCGGTTGTTGGGGCTGGTCCCTAAGCTTCCCAATCTGGCTGCCTATCAGGTGGGAAGTGCAATAAGGAAATGACAAGGTCCTTCCGTTAAATTTGGCAGGAATTCTGCCTTCTCAGCCTTGCTAGGTTCTTTGTTTGCATTCAACCACCCCGCTCTCTCCCAATAAATATAAGGGCCATACATGGTCTTACCACAACTTCACCTCTTTCAGGGGGTTATGCAAGCGCTGCAACAGAGCCCATCATTTTGTCTGTTTCCTTTATTACCTTGGAGAACTCAATCGATGGTGCCTGTGACCTTTTCACCGATGCTTAAGATTTCACTGTTGCTCTGACAGCTCCAGCCTGTTCTCACTGAGTACGAGCTCCATTTCACATTTTCATTTTTGATGCAGATAGGTCACTTTATATTCACCTAGCTTAAAATGCAACATGCCACTTTTCTGTTTCCAAACTCTCTGGCATCAATTATAACACAGGATGGGTTTGGTGCACAGTGATTAGAGCTGGTCAGTGTTAACAGGCAGGACTCATTTCAAATGTTTAAATCTGTCTCCAGACCGATGATAGCAGAAATGATTTTGCAGCTGGAAGCAGGGCTGGGGTGTGGTAGGGGGTGGGGGCAGGAATTAGGGTGGGATACAAAGGAACTGTCACCACTAGAAGTTCACCATCTCCAAGCCACAAGTCAGGAGTGTGATGGAATATTCTCCACTTGCCTGGATGAGTGCAGATCCAATAACACTCAAGAAGCTCAACACCATCCAGGACAAAGCAGCCCACTTGATTAGCACCCCATCCACCACCTTAAACATTCACTCCCTCCACCACTGATGCACAGTGGCAGCATCTACAAGATGCACTGCAGCAACTCACCAAGGCTCCTTTGACAGCATCTTCCAAACCTGCGACCTCTACCACCTAGAAGGACAAGGGCAGCAGATGCATGGGAAGGTGACTGCCTGCAAGTTCCCCTCCAAATCACGCACCATCCTGGCTTGGAACTAAATCACCGTTCCTTCACTGTCATTGGGTCAAAATCCTGGAACTCTCTCCCTAACAGGACTGTAGGTATACCTATGCCACAGGGACTGCAGCTGTTCAAGAAGGCAGCTCACCATCGCCTTCTCAAGGGCAAATAGGCATGGACAATAAATGCTGGCCTACCCAGTGACACCCACTTCCTGTAAATGAATTTTAAAAATTTAAGCGCTGGGGAGCAGGTTGGAGAGGTGGGTTGCAGAGTTGATTCCGGTTGTAGCACGGAGGCAGAAAGCCAGGTTTGGACTACTATCGGGGCCTGAGGGTGCACTGCTGCACCTCATGGCCCAAAAGGATTTCACATAAAGGTAAGCTTACCATAGTCTCTTCTGGCCCGTCTTTGGATCCCAGGCATGGTTGGTCTGTCGTGTTTGGTCCTGGTCGGGGGTCCCGAGTTCATGAGTTAAAATGGGGATGCAACACCGATGACGTCAATGGACTGTGACTTTTAGTTTTAAATAAGGCCCCTGCCTGTCTATGGCGGGATCCTCAGCCAACTTCAAATTTGGAGAGGATAAAACGTCACTATGGTCGGCAAGTCGGCTGGGAAATATGTTAACCCCTCTCATGTACTGTTCCGGGAGAATGGGGTTGGGGGAGGGGGGGCAAGTGGGTTCAAAAAGTCAGCCCCACTCTCTCTGAATTCCTCTGAATATATGGATGCACACTAGTTTTCGTCAAATGCCACTGTTTCCATTATGGCGTTATTTGCCAAGTTTGGATATTTTTCAAGTGACTCCGTGCCTCCTTAGTAATTTATAAAAATGATAAATTAGTCCCAACGTCGATCCTTGTGGCAGACCATTAATGATGTTCAATGAGGTGCCTTTCCACTGACTCCTGATCTCTTCTTTCTGTCAGTGAGCCCTTCTTTTATCCAATGCCATATAATTTGTGTTTATTCGATGGTCTGAATTTGATGCAGTCATTTTTGTATTAATGTAGGACCGTGTCAAATCTCTTTTCAGATTACAAGTCAGTCATATCAAATACCTAATTTGTGTCCACAAGGTCTGTAACATCATCAAAACAATCTAGTAGATTTGCCCAAATGAACACATGTGTTCATATTCACCTATTTTATTCTGATATGCAAAATAATAAAAGACTTCTTTTTTATCTAACATTAAATAGAACTTGACAGTCAAAATATTTATATAACATTATTAACATTTGCTCAGTCAAATTATATATTGAGGTATTAACGATGTGTGTAAGAAGCTTCTAGGAGATTCAGTGAATAATTCACTAATAATTCAACACAAGGGTATAACACAGCTGTCTAATACATTGAGATGTGCTTCAACAGATGGAGAAAGATTGTTTGGGTTGATACAATGTAATGTATGTTGAAGAGACCTAGAGGGGGCGCTGGTTTGGAGCCAGCTGTGAATCTTCCTGCAAAGATCCAGAGACCTTTCGCATCATATTTTTCATATGTTCTGTAACTAGCTGGGGGAATGCAGAGTTTTTAACCTGTCCTACTGGACGGGAACAGTGATTAGAAAGGCTAAAAACCCCGTGGATATCCCTACCGCTCTGCTGCTGCTCATTTCACGTCATTGTGACAGCGCCGACTACGTGGTTGACCAGAGGCAGCTGGCAGTCTCACGAATAAAGGCCAAATCAGAGCTCTCCATTCCAATTAGGACCTGTGTTTCACAGTGTAAGTCCACGAGTGCACCAGAGAAGTCATAAATGGCCAATGGTGTAGTGCCACCATTACTTGGTCCAGCTGATTTGTGCTGTGTGTTTTACCAGGTGCAGGCCCCTCTAACTCACTATCTCTCTGACCTAGGGAGCCAATCACTGTGTGGGTGGGATGCAGTACCAGGCAGAGTTTACTGAGGAGACATGTCCTCCTCCAAGGTATCTTTTTCAAGAGGTTTGTGTTGAGAATTTTTCTTCTGAGATATACCCAGAGGAAGGGTACAAGAGTTAGAATGACAATGGGAGGCTGAGTAGTATTACACTGGGTTAAAATCCTGGAACTCCCTCCCTAATGGCACTGTGGGTGTACTTACACCACATAGACTGCAGCAGTTCAAGAAGGCAGCTCACCACCACCTTCTCAAGGGTAGTTAGGGATGAGCAACAAATGCTGGTCTAGCCAGCAATGCCCGCATCCCATGACTGGATAAAAAAAAGCCCCTGAAAAACTTGACCAATCTGGTTGAGGGTTTGAAGTGGACTGAAGATGTGACTGTTTGTGGTACATGAAATGATAAACAGTCACTCTTGCTCACAGAAGCCACCAATATCACCATCTCTAATGCTGTTTCCTTTTCCTGTCCCATTGCCTCCTGCTCCATCTGCCTCACACCCATGGTTCTGGTGCACTTCACCCCCCACCCCCCCGGCCCCCCACCCGCAGCCATCTTATTTCTTAACTTGCCTTTTCCTGCAGAAGAAAGAAAGAATTATGAAAGATTTCTTTTTCATTTGTTCATGAGGTCAGGGCATCGCTGGTAAGACCAACATTTGTTGCCCATGCCTAATTGCCCTTGAGAAGGATGTGATGAGCCACCTCTTCAATCTCTGCAGCCTATCTGGTGCAATACACCCCCAGTACTGTTAGGAAGTGGGTTCCAGGATTTTGAACCAGTGACGAGGAAGAAATGGGAGTATAGTTGCAAGTCCAGATCGTGTGTGACATGGAGGGGAACTTGCAGATGGTGACATTCCCATCTGCCTGCAGACCTTATTCTTCTAGACGATAAAGGTCAGGTGCTTGGAAGGTGCTGTTGAAGAAGACTTGGCGAGGCGAGGCAGCACAGCCTGTTGCCACTGTGCATCAATGTCGAAGGAAGTGAACGTTTAAGGTGGTGGTTGGGGTGCCGATCAAGTGGGCTGCTTTGTCCTCGATGGTGTCGAGCTTCTTGAGAGTGCTGTTGGAGCCACATTCATCCAGGCAAGAAAGTATTCCATCACACTCCTGGCTTGTGCCTTGTAGGTGGTGGACAGGGTTGGGGAATCAGGAGGTGAGTTACTCTCCAATGAATTCCCCATCCTCCGGCCCACTTTTTTAGTCACAGCATTTATATGGCTGGTCCAGTTAAGTTTCTAGTCAATAGTAACCGCAAGGTGTTGTTGGTGGGATATTCAGCAATAATAATGGTGTTGAATGTCAAGGGCAGATGGCTAAATTTTCTCTTGTTGGAAATGATCATTGTCTGGAACTTATGTGGCACAAATGTTACTTGCTACCTATCAGTCCAAGCCTGAACATTGTCCTGGTCTTCCTGCATGTGGACAGGACTGTTTCAGCATTTGAGGAGTTGTGAGTGGTACTGAACATTGTGCAATCATCAGAGAACATCCCCATTTCTGACCATATGATGAAGGAGGGTCATTGATGGAGCAGCAGAAGATGGTTTGGCCTAGGACACTACCCTGAGGGACTCCTGCCGTCCTGGGTTGAGATGATTGGCCTCCAACACCAAAGTCATCTTCCTTTGTGGTGGGGATGACTCCAACTAGTGGAGAGCTTTCCCACAGTTTGAACTGACTTCAATTTTGCTCAGGCATTTTGATGCCACACCCAGTTAAATGCTACCTTGATGTTCGAAGGAAGTCACTCTCATCTCGCCTCTGGAATTCAGCTCTTTTGTCCATATTTTGGCCAAGACTGTAATGAGATCTGCAGTTGAGTGGTCCTGAACCCAAACTGAGCATTGGTGAACAGGTTATTTCTGAGTAAGTACCTCTTGAAAGCACTACTGACAACACTTTCCATCACTTTGCTGATGACCAAGAGTAGACTGATGAGGCGATAATTGGCCAGAATGGGTTTGTTTTGCTTTCTGTGGACAGGACATACCTGGGTAATTTTTCACCTTGTTGGATAGATGCCAATGTTCTAGCTGTACTGGAACAGCTTGCCTAGGTGCATAGCTAGATCTGGAGAAAAAATCTTCAGTACTACATCTAGAATGTTGACAAGTGCCCTTGGCTTTTAATACATCCATTGCCTTCAGCCATTTCTTTTTATCACATGAGTTGAAATGAATTGGCTGAAGACTGGCATTTGTGATGCTGGGGACCTCAGGAGGAGGCCGAGATAGGTCATCCACTTGGCACTTCTAGCTGAAGGTGGCTGCAAATTGTTTCAGCCTTGTCTTTTGCACTGGCATGTTGGATTCTGCCACCATTGAAGATGGGGATGTTTGTTGAAATTCCTGTTCATTATTTAATTGTCCTTCACCATTCGCGACTGGATGTGACAGGGCTACAAAGCTTTGATCTGACCCGCTAGCTGTGGAATTGTTTAGCTCTGGTTATAGCATGCATCTAGACTTGTTTTGTAGCGTTACCAGGTTAGCATTTGATTTTAGGGTTTGACTGTTGGTGCTCCTCACATGCTCTCCTACTCTTCTCATTGAACCTGTGTTGGTATCCTGGCTTGATGGTATTGATAGAGTGTGGGTTAGGCTGAGGTGGTGAGTGAGACTCCTACATGTAGTGCATAAGCTGGTTGAGAGAAAAGCAAGATGCTGGGAGAATGGGAGGAGGTGGGTCAAATCAGGAAGGATTCCTGAGAAGAGTGGCAGTTCTGCAATTGAAGGCAAGTGAGAAGACCATGCTGATAGCTGGAGCAGTGAAGACACCAAGCAGCAGATGAGTGTGTGTTTGGAGGGAGGATGAAAGGCAGTAGAGTGTGCCGCTGCAAATGATGCTCACGGACGCAATGCAGGGTTTACAATTGTTCTGAGTACTGATGGAGGGAGAAATAGACCATGACCAGATACATTGCAAGGGATAGGGACAAGCAGAGCCAACTCAACTTTACAGACCTTATGAGGTGACTGAAGCTCTAGTGGAACTCACATGATCTACCACCTTCCCTCCAGCTTTCTGAGCGAGGTTGTTGGACATCTATTTCCAACATTGTGGGGAAACCACTTTCCCCCGGTCCTGAAACCTGTCAACCACCCCCCTCCAAAGAGGTGTCCGGAAAAGAAAATGCAGTTGTTAATGGCAGGCCTTTTTCTTTGTTGTTTTCAGCCTGTGCTGGGTGTGTGGTGAGATTTTAGTGATTGCGAAGAAACTGGCAGAGACTGGGAAAGAAAACAAGAAATTAAAAAAAAGTTGTAAACAGATTGTAAACAAGAGTTCCTTTTATTGCGAATGATACAAAGCAGAGGCACTGCAAGGAAACTCCTTCAAAATGAACAAATATAGAGCTCAAGAGGGAGCCTTATAATTACAATTATTAAGAAACCTACAAAGGGGGAAAAGATAACTAATTACCTTAAATATGTCAGGGGAAGTACAAAATAGGATAGATATTCCAACCTCCGCGCTTCAGGTATGGAGCCAGTGAGCTGTGAGCTTTACTCTCGGACAAACTGGGGATGCTGACCCACACCCTCCTATCCTCTCAGGGTGGCCTAATTATATATTTAATGCAAGTTCTAGACTGTCACTAGGAGCTCACTTCACAGGAAGCTGAGCCAGAAGTTATTGGCCAGCAAAATCTGGCAATTGGAAGGGAAAGAAGGGGCCAGCAACACTCCCTGAGGGGCCAATAATCGACGGCCTCCCTGTTAGGTGGATCGTGGTTGTGGAGGTTCTGCTGTGTAAGTTGGATGCTGTGGTTTTCCATTTGATATTCCGTCCACAGGAAGATTGTGCCACTTGTCAATGTTGGCCACTTGACAGTGCCATATAGCGCCTAGGTGGCCCATACTTGCTATACAGACTATTGACCATCTACCTGCTCAGGATTTATTGCTGATGTGGTCCACAGCAAGCTGTCAGCTGAACTTACAGTTCTTTCATTGCTCACCATACATGTGCATACTCCAGCAAGGCACTCACATTCAAGGTGTGACTGGGGCATTGACATCTTTAGAGGGTATCACGCAACACAGCAGTGCATAACCTAGCTGCATAATGCATGGTTAATCACTGACACATAGGAAAACTGCAGATTTGTCACATGCCTTGCATCCATTCCACATGCTCCTTCAACAAAGTGAGAACAATCATTTACATTTATCCTTTAAGATAGGAACCCATTGCAACATGTTTCATAGGAGCATTAGCAAACAGAATTTGACACCAAACCACACACCCTCCAGAGTGCTCGTCACTCATTGTGGTTGTGCGCTGTGCCCTGCACAATCTGGCTCTCTCTCAGGGGGATCAAATGGAGGGTGAAGACTGCGATATGCAGCCACAAACATTTGAGGACGATTTCCACACAGACCCACAGATGCTGAGGACCCAGCAAGGCTGCAGCTTTTGGGAGCCATGGAGACCAGGGAAGCTCTGATTCACAGGAGCTTCCAGTAGGTTTCCAAAGTCAACAGTCCAAACCATTGAAAAGCTTCAGTAATGTTATCGCTCGGAGGTCATGAAGCCCTCCTGCCGCCCTCTTTCTCCTGTGCCTCTTCCTGAAAAAAAGATATAAGTCTCAAACACTTTTTTGGTTTGAGTTGCAGGCCTCCTATCTTAATAGCACTCATAGCACAAGGTGGACATGTGACATGAGGTGAGATTTTAATAAAGTGATGTGGAACAACGAAACACAACAATACAGATGATATGCTCACTGGCAGAGGGGTGGAGGAGCTGCTGCCATCACCCTGAGAGGAGCCCACAGATGCAGATAGCTGCCATTCATCCACCAACACGAGGTTTGCTTGTACCTCCCTGCTCACCATAGATAGATGAGCAGCTTGCAGAGTCAGCAGGTGCCTTATCCATCTCTCACATTGGCAATGCCCGGCTGAGGTCACTGTCGGTGTTTGAGCTTGCAGGCCTGAACGCAATCCCAGAAAGCCTTGATTGAGGTCCCGGAGCTGGCAGTCCATGAGAGCCGCCAATCTCTCGATGGAGGCTGCTGTGCGTTCAGAGCTGAGGGTGATCATAGTGCTTTTGCACTGCATGGACTCCTCCATTGTAAGAACCATGGCATGCAAACCCTCAGGAGTCTCTGTCAGATCCCCATGTACATCCAGCTGAACATCCAGCATTTGCCACCTAATGGATGATTCCAGAGGCTCATCATCTGCCTGGAATTCAGCATCTTCCTGGTCTCCAGCATTCCTCCAACTGTTCGAACTCTCTGTCTCTGACAGTTCCTCAGGCGAATGTGATGTGATTTCCCCCAGCGTGTGCAACCATCAGTGCTGAAGCACTTAACCCCACCAAAGTGCCAGTTTTTGAGGTGGTGTAAGGTGCAGAGCGAGGATGTGACACTACAATATCTGAGGGTCCCTCTTCTTCCGAGATTAATGGAGGACCACCTGCATCCTCTGCAGGTCCGGAAGAAGATCCATCTGATGGATGAGAAACAGCTGTGAGTATCCATGATCATTAAAGAGTCAGAGTAGGGAGCTGCAGCTGCATTCTGCGATTGGGTATAGCGATATTCAAACATTTACTTATACAAGAACATAATGAATGTAACCCTGCACTCTTTGACCCATTACCCTCCATTTCTGAGCCCCTCCCACATTTGAAAGTGTGCCCTCTTCACTCTTACCCTCCGCTGAAAACCCAGCCTCTCTTCAACCAGGAAATCTTGCTTCATGCTCGCAGGCAACTCTAATATGTCCTCCTCCATCGGAGTCAGCAGAGCCAGATTCCGGACCCCACCACCAGCATGGCTTCCTTCCAGCGCATTGTGCTTCCTCTTCTCCTGTGAAGACAAGAGCGGATTCAAGAGTCCCTCCTCGATATGGCTAAGGTTTACATGGGTTGAGAAACTTACCAGCCATGATTGAATGGCGGAGCAGACTCGATGGGCCGAATGGCCTAATTTCTGCTCCAATGTCTTATGGTCTTATGGCCCCTCCCCAGCGTCACTGGTCCATGTGCCCAACACATTGCAAGGCTTCCCCATTCTAGACGTGCCTACCATCCTGTCTAGTCCCAGGCAGCCTTATAGGACAACTTGGCAACTGCAGCTGGTGGCTTAACACCTTCCAGCCCCACCAAATGCCAGCCCGCACATGTACATTCATTCAACATGCAAAGTGGTTTCCTCACTCACCCTTGCAGAGTAGAGAAGGTTGGCCAGCCTCTTCCAACACTGCACCCAGGACCCTCAGATGTCCCCACGGTTGATGACTATTGCTGCCAGCTCTGGCCAGGCTTTCATGCTGACATGTGGAGGCCTCCCCCTTGCTGCCACATGGCAGCAGTATCTCCTGGTGATCACCTTTTGCCGACACAAGTGTCTGCAAGCAGTCACCTGAAAAACGAGGGGCTGCTTGGCTGCGGTCATTTCCATGCCCACTTCCACGGCTTGAACCTCTGGACAACATTCCTCAATTCCTTGCACAAGTTGCTCCTGCCTTTGAATCCGGGTGGAATGAATTGAACTGCTCCTGCCTCCGCACAATCGCCCAAAACTCCTCTCTACAACCTTCACTGCATCCTTCCTTCTGTTCTGCAGATGACTCCATGGAGGTGCCTGCCCTGTTCCTGCCACCCTCCACCCCTGCAGTGCTGCCTCTCTCAGAGAATGAGTTTCACGCTGGGTGGCTGTTACTTGGTCAGCCAGCACATGATTGCTGTGGGCTGCCGGTCTCTGGCGGGAGCGGTGTTTACATCTGCTTCCTAGTACGCCCAGGGAAAAATTCAGGCCCCACAGTTCAAGATTTAAAATCAAACTTTTGTGTCCTGCAATTTTGAGTCAGATGCGATTCTTTTTCAGAGCTGAAAAATATGCCAATCACAGTTCCAAGATTTTCCGCTGACCCCGAGCCTCAACAGCTTTTTCGTGGGGGAGATTTCCAAATTTCCATGACCCTTTGTGTGAACGAGTGCTCCCTGGAATCACCTCTGAAGCCTAGCTCCAATTATAAGGTTATACCCCCTTTTTCTAGACTCTGCCCACCAGAGGAAATAGTTTCTTTCTAGTGGAGTTGAGGTCGACGATCAGTCACGATCATATTGAATGGTGAAGCAGGCTCGAAGGGCCAAATGGCCTGCTATTTCTTAAGTTCTTATTTGACCGTATCAACTCGTCCAATCATCTCAATTAGGCCTCAATTAGATCACTCCTTAATCTTATATATTTAAGCCTATCTAAACAACCTATCATCATAATTTAACCCTCTAGCCCTGTTATCTTTCTGGTCAATTTACACTGCAACCCCTTCAAGGCTTATATCTCAATGGAAGTAAAAATCATAAGAGATATAAAATGAATTGCCAATTCACCATCACTCATTTTTCATAATCACACAATGTGAACATCTATCCTTCTGAATTAATAGCATTAGTCAGTGCCTTCCATATAACCAGGGGTGCAATGGCATAGTGGTTATATTATATTACTGAACTTAATGATCTGGAGACAAGAGTTCACATCACACCATGGCAAATGGGGAATTTAATTAATTCATGGAGAATTCAATTAATTAAATAAATACAGAATAAAATCTGAGTGTGAGCAATGAAGATTATTGTTGGAAAAACTCATCCCATTCACTAATGTCCTTTAAGGAAGGAAATCTGCTGCCCTGTACCCAGCCTGGCCATACACGTGACTCCAGACCTACCTAGCAACATGGTTGACTCTAAACTGCCCTCTGAAATGGCCTAGCAAGAAATTCAGTTGTGTGGGATTAAGCAAGAAATGCTGGCCTTGCCAGAGCTACCAATGTACGGCCAATGATTTAAAAAAACCACAAAGATTCTTTATTTAGCAGGGCGTGAGCTCTAAGGTCTAAGCTGCCACTCCAGTGCAGTTCTGCGGATGTGCTGCACTGTTGGAGGTGCTGTCTTTCTGATAAACCAAAGCCTTGTCTTCCCACTCAGGTGGATAAGCAAGATCCCATGGTACGATTTCGAAGAAGAGCAGGGGGGTGATCCCTGGTGTCCTGGCCAATATTTCTCCCTCAACCGACATCACAAAAATAGATTATCTACTCACTATCACATTTCTGCATGTACAAACTTGCTAAGTGCAAATTGGCTGCTGTGTTTCTTGCAATATAACAGTGACTACACTTCAAGGGTACACCATTGGCTGTAATGCACTTTGGGATGTCCTGAAGTCATGAAAGGTGTCATATAAATGTAAGTCTCTTTTTCTTTCAGTTTTCAGTTCTATACAATATTTCTTTTTGTCATAGATTCATTCTACAATTCTGCTCCTGTTTGCCTAGGTTTCTTTCAGAGACCTTAACCTTCTTGCAAAGTTCCACACTGCTTCACTACATTAACACATAACTACAGATTCTTCACCATCTTCCCCCCTCCAGGGAAGCACCAAATATTAAATCGACAA
The DNA here is from genome assembly GCF_964194155.1 of Cetorhinus maximus. NCBI lineage: Eukaryota > Metazoa > Chordata > Chondrichthyes > Lamniformes > Cetorhinidae > Cetorhinus > Cetorhinus maximus. Next base: position 17,911,427 of record NC_135896.1, read on the forward strand.
TTTTTTTTTCTCAGTATACAAGATGAACACTTATTCTTAATAGGTGGCAATTTGCTGGCTGTCATTTGGATCCTAAGTGAGAACTTCAATGATATTTAATGCAGAGCCCTGGGAATTAATAAACAATAATGTGCGTTTCTCACAGTGTTGTGATATTTATAGATTTTTCAGGGATTTTTTTTCTCTTCCCTACCTCCTCCAAACTCTCTCAAAAAAAAGCTGACATTTGTTAGAAATGGGAAAGATTCTGTTATTCAATCAGACATCTTGGGAAAATCTTCAAAGGCTTATGCATTCCAGCTGTTGGGTGTCTCTCTCTTTGGCTCTTATTTGGTTTTACTATTCCCCACCACACCTTGGTTTAAGAAACGTGATGTGATTCTGACAGATTAGCTGAAATGATATGTTTCCAGGTGCAGATAGCATGATTTGTAGAATTGGGTCAGGAAGTGTCAATTTGTTTTGCAGTTGGGAATGGGAGGGCGGGCATTTTGGGTGACCAATGACGGGAGCTTGGGGGCGGGTCATATAGAGGCAGGAGATCATGTGATGAAACCTCCAGCAGTACATCCAACCAGAGTTGGCAACCCTAATTCAGATGCATATTTGAATCAGGGTCTATCCCAGTAACTTCCAATCCCAGTGCCGACCAAATTAATAGTGAGGACAGTTTACAATTTAGCTGTAAGTGCCGATGATCTGAAGAAAACTTTCCTTGGGTAGTCACCAGGCCTCACAAGTCAAGTTAGATCAGTTAGCATTGAAGTCTATTCCTATTATGAAATTGGAAAGAGTTTTACAGTGTGGTGAGGCTACAAGTTCGTCAAGTTCACCTCATTCACGTTGCAGGACTCAAACAGCATGAGAGGTGATATCATAGCAACAGTGTGAGCAGTTGTTGAAAAGCTGCCTCAAAGTAACTGAGCATGTGCGATCTTTCATTGTTGCTCAAAAGCAACAGCTTTGACTTTCTGCTTCTGACTGGATGTTCCCTGTTTTTAGATAACATACAAATTTATGACTGAACAATGCAGTGAAATGGTTATCCTCAGCCCTGGGGTCCTGTTCCTTCTACTATGGCGCTTAGTGTATTATTCTTCATGCACTCATCTTTGCACTTTACCACATAGCATGACAAACTACAAACTTTTTAGCCAACATTTTTCACTTCGGTTATGAATATCAATTCTAAGTATATTAATATTCACATATATAAATGTACATTAAACACATAATTTAAGCTATTACTTCTGAAAATAATCATAAATATAAAAGCTTACTCTGCTAATAATATTTTGTCAATTCCATTCACAAACAATTATGTCTGCTGTAATCCAGCATTTTAGATTCCTAAATATATTTTTGGAACCTTATTTTCCCTTTATATCACTGCTTAACTTAAATATTGTTGGCTTAAAGGCTGTCCTAGAACTGGTATAAAGTTAAACTAAATTTACACAAACAAATACACACATTTTTAAAAAATTCATTCATGGGATGTGGGCTTTGCTGGCTGGGCCAGCATTTATTGCCCATCCCTAGTTTCCCTTGAGAAGGTCGTAGTAAGCTGCCTTCTTGAATCTTCAGTATCTGAGGAGTCACAAATGGTACTAAACATTGTGCAATCATCAGCGAACATCTCCACTTCTGACCTTATGATGGAAGGAAGGTCATTGATGAAGCAGCTGAAGATGGTTGTAACATCCTGGGGCTGAGATGATTGACCTCCAACAACCAAAACCATCTTCCTTTGGGCTAAGATAACTCCAACCAGCAGAGAGTTTTCCCCCTGACTCCTATTGACTCCAGTTTTGCTAGGACCCCTTGATGCCACACATTGTCAAATGCAGGCTTGATGTCAAGGGCAGTCACTCTCACCCCATGTCTGGAGTTCAGCTCTTTTGTCCATGTTTGAGCCAATGGTGTAATGAAATCACGAGCTGAGTGGCCCTGGCGGAACACAAATGGGGCATCAGTGAGCAAGCTATTGCTAAGTAAGTGCCGTTTGATAGCACTGTTGATGACCCCTTCCTTTATTGTACTGAGATAAGACTGATGGGGTGGTAATTGGTCAAGTTGGATTTGTCCTGCTTTTTGTGTACAGGACATACCTGGGCAATTTTCCACATAGCCGGGTAGATGCCAGTGTTGTAGCTGTACTGGAACAGCTTGGCTAGGAGCGTGGCAAGTTCTGGAGAACTGAAGACTATTGCCAGAATTTTGTCAGGGCCCATAGCCTTTGCCATATCCAGTGCCTTCAGCCGCTTCTTGATATCACGTGGTGTGAATTGAATTGGCTGAAGACTGGCATCTGTGATTCTGGGGACCCCCTGAGGAGGCCGAGATGGATCATCCACTTGACACTTCTGGCTGAAGTTTGTAGGAAATTCTTCAGCCTTATCTTTTGCACTGATGTGTTGGGCTCCTCCATCATTGAGGATGGGGATATTTGTGGAGCCACCTTCTCCAGTGAGTTGTTTAATTGTCCACCACCATTCACGACTGGATGTTGCAGGACTGCAGAGTTTAGATCTGATCAGTTGGTTGTGGGATCGATTAGCTCTGTCGATCACTTGCTGCTTATGCTGTTTGGCACCCAAGTAGCCCTGCATTATAGCTTCACCAGGTTGACACCTCATTTTTAGGTTTCCTGGTGCTGCTCATGTCACGCCCTCCTGCACTCTTCATTGAACCAGGGTTGATCACCCAGCTTGATAATTATGGTAGAGTGGGGGATATGCCGGGCCATGAGGTTACAGATTGTGATTGAGTACATTTCTGCTGCTGCCGATGGCCCACAGCACCTCATGGTTGGTCAGTATTGACTTGCTAGATTGGATTGAAATCCATGCGATGTAGCACGGTGGTGTTGCCACACAACACGATGGACGGTATCCTCAGTGTGAAGATGGGAAATAATCTCCACAAGGACTGTGAGGTGGTCACTCCTACAGATACTGTCATGGACAGATGCATCTGCGGCAGGCAAGTTGGTGAGGATGAGGTCAGGTATGTTTTTCCCTCTTGTTGGTTCCCTCACCACCGGCTGCAGACCCAGTCTAGCGGTTATGTTCTGTAGGACTCGGCCAGCTCGGTCAGTAGTGGTGCTACCAAGCCACTCCTGGTGATGAACATTAAAGCCCCCCACCCAGAGTACATTCCGCACCCTTGCCGCATTCAGTACTTCCACCAAGTGATGTTGATTCATCAGCTGAGGGAGGGCGGTACGTGGTAATCAGCAGGAGGTTTCCTCGCCCCTGTTTGACCTGATGCCATGAGACTTCATGGGGTCCGGAGTCAATGCTGAGAGCACCTCCCTCCCGACTATACCACTGTGCCGCTACCTCTGCTGAGTCTGTCCTGCTGGTAGGACAGGACATACCCAGTGATGGTGATGGTGGTGTCTAGAACATTATCTGTAATATATGATTCAGTGAGGATGACTATGTCAGGCTGTTGCTTGAGTAGTCTGTGAGACAGGTCTCAGAATTTTAGCCCAGATTTTTGTAAGGAGGACTTTGCAGGGTCGACAGGTTTGCTGTTGTTGTTTCCGGTGCCTAGGCCGATGCAGGGTGGTCCATCCGGTTTCATTCCTTCTTTAAGGCTTTGTAGCGGTTTGTTACAACTGAGTGCTAGGGTCATTTCAGAGGGCATTTAGGAGTCAACCACAGTGCTGTGGGTTTGGTGGACCTGGAGTCACATGTAGGCCAGATCAGGTAAGGACAGCAGATTTCCTTTCCTAAAGAACATTAGTGAAACAGATGGGTTTTTACATGGTCATCATCAGCCTTTTAATTCCAGATTTTTATTGAATTCAAATTCCACCATCTGCTGTGGCGGGAGTTGAACCCAGGTCACATATATGTGGTATTAGAGACAGGAGAGGAGAAATAAACTGAAACCTCCAAGTCCCTTTCCTTACTGTCCACTATAAGTAGTTTTTTAGCCTCCTGAATTTGTGGTCAATTTTAGTAACGGCAGCAAGCTTTCACGGGTTTAAACAAAGAGGACTATTTATTCACACACTCACCTCGAAAACCTAAACACTACGTCAGTTGCATACCACACACTCAAGAAAGGTATACTTGAAGAAGATAGTACACTTCTACAAGGATTAAACCAAAAGAATAGTTAACATTTCACGTGTTTAGCTCATTGTAGGAAAGCCAGTTTTTGCGGGTGCGTTGAAGAAGGAAGCCTTTTCCATTCTTTAATTACAGTTTAGATAAGCTCAGATAACTAGAGTCAGATATCAGGATAACTGCAGGAATCCTTCGAAGAAATCAATGTTCAGCAGGTCATGACATCAAGAGGTCAAATTTCTTTACAGACGGACTTGGAGTTTTGGAATCAGGTTGGGTGGCTTTCTAAAGACTTTACAGCCTCCAAGTTCTTAAAAGGCAAAGATGACATTGCCTTTTCTGCAGTTATTGTCTTCTTTAATGTTTTTCCACAAACTGCTCAGCTTCTCTCTGGGTCCTTAGGTAAACTCATTATCTCAAGTCAGTTTCAATCACATGACCAATACTGGTATCACTCAACCAGAATAGTTTGGAACTGCAAAGCCATCACTATACAATAGGAGATGGATGGTGGTATTTCACACTTAACTTGTGGATAACTGGTTTTGTCAGCTTTCTTTTGTTAAATTGCAAACTTGGAGACATAGGCCAGAATCTTCTGCTCGCCATGCGGGGGCGAACCCCGCACGCCGACACATAAAATGACGTGTCCTGATGTCACTGCACATCCTTCCGGTCTTCAGTTCAGCGGTCACGCACCGGAGTCAGCTGCATGCCCACCAAACTGTCAAAGGCCTGTTAAGGCCATTAATAACCTAATTGAAGTAATTGTCAGGGCTGCCCGTCCAACTTTAAGGTTGGCGGGGGGCAGGCAAAGAACCCAGGCGGCCGTCACATTTTTCATGGAACCTCATCCACGGGTGGGATGAGATTTCATGAAAGGTTTATTAATTCAATAAAATGTTTCGAGAAAATTCATAAACATGTCCCAGCTCATGTGACAATGTCACATGAGGGGACATGTCTGAGTAATTTTATTTATTCTTTTTTTCAATTTTTGATAATGAAATTAATCTCCAGAGATTTCTGCGCTCTTTCGCATGCATGTGCAGGCCCCGACTCTCCCTCCTCCGCCCGCCTGAACAGGTAATGCTGAGCGCTTCCGGGTGCGCGTCTCGCTGGTCGGGCCTTAATTGGCCCGCCCACGTAAAATGGCAGCACGCAGCTGATCACAGGCAGCGATCGGCTCCTCGCCCACTCCCGACCGGCCCACCCGACGGGGAGAAAATTCTCCCCAGAGAGTTTTGGAGCCCATTGATTCTCTGTTTTGAGTAAACTTCAAACAATGGCAAATGTGAATTTGACAAAGGGGTGCTGCCTAGGTATGTCCATTCAAGGGAAGGCCTTGCGCCCAGCACGACTAAATTCTGAACTTTTCGGAAGCTTGATGATCTGCATTGAAGTTGACCCTTTGCAGCCATCTTAGCAGTTCATCAGAGTCCATTTTAAAATATAAAAGACAGTTCCATAAGATTCTACAGGAACACAGTTAATGTTTGAAGTTATGAATAGGACATGCCTTCTCTGAGCATGACAATAGTCACATATCACAAACATACATAAAGAAATATATTTTCATCAAATGAGATACTTAATTTTATATTTCTATTGAGGTTGCCTGTTGTATTGGTTCCTATTTTATATTCCAGTTTGTATGGCATCATAGGGCAGAAATTTGCCCTTGGTGGGTGGGCCCCACCGGCTCAGTGGCGGCCAGGCAGCCGAACTCTGCCGCCGAAACGGGGCCCACCGCCATTTTGATTGGCGGGCCAATTAAGGCCCACCCAGCGGCCTGCCTGACAGGAAGCGCTATGCGCTTCCTGTGCGGGGGAGGGAGGGATTCCCCATCTGTCAAAGTGCACTCTTTTAAACACGTTAACTTTATGAAACTTTTTAAAAATGGACATGAAACCTCATCCCGCCAGTGGATGAAGTTTCATGTATAATCACGAGCCCGCTGGGGCTCCTGGCCTGCCCGCCAGCCTTAAGGTTGGACGGGCAAGGTCTTTAACAATCTTAATTAGCCTGTCAATGGCCTTAATTGGCCATTGACAGGTCGGTGGGCAGACAGCTGATTTCACTGTCCGCCCGCCTTCCTGAAAATTTAAAGGGAGCGGGATGACGTCGGGGGTTCTTCCCGACGTCATCCCGCGTCATTTTCCCATCGGTGAGCAGGTCCCGTCCCCAAATCGCCGACGGGAAAATCCTGGCCTCGGTATATGTATTTGTAACCTATTAGGAGGGGGTGATTTTTTTAGGCCTCATTATTAATTGTGACTGCCCAAATTCTTTTCAGCTGTGAACCTTGTGGATAACAGTTGGATCCTTCACCCCATCGATCTGGGCTGACGCAAATCCAGCTTCCAGAGATTGAAAAACTAACCCAGTAGTTGCATTTAGGTCATGCATGCGTGGGACAATGGCCCAATCAGAGATCTTCAGTCAGGCAGGGACCACGGGCTCATTAGAGGCGTCAAACCAGTCAGGGAGCCTTTGAACCAGTCAGGTTATCCAAATCAGCCAGGCACCTCGAGCTAGTTAGACTCCCACAAACCATTTAGGATGCCTGAACCGATCATTAGGCCCCACACCAGTCAAGAGGCCTGAGCCAGTCAGCGGCCCAAAAACCAGTCAAGTGGTCTTAACCAGTCAAAAGGGCCTGAATCAGTTAGCAAGCCAGGAGGCCCGGAGCCAGTCAGGAACTCTGAATGAACCCCATGAAAGGAGACCTAAGCTTTATGGAGCACATTGTTGTTCAATGTAGCACCAAACACAATTAGAAGGATTATTGAAGTTAGCTCCTGTAGCTTGTTGTTATTTTTATATTAAATAAGTAGCCCACCTTTGTTTTGCTACAAGTAAACTATTTGCTTCTGGTAAAGGAAAGAGAATTACAGGCACACGGAAGTTAGTTTGAAGCTGTCTGTCCTGGGGAAAGCCTCGTTCTTTGATTCCTGACCAAACTTCAGGCACTGATTTCAGGACAAACTTTCATTTTAGGGCTGCTGACACTGTGTAAAATGTTGTTGAGAACAACTGCTCCTGAGGTCCCAAAGAACATAAGGACAGAGTGATGTCAAGTCAGTGAGAGACATATGACAGGGAGAAAGAGAGAAAATGAAAAGGAAAAAAAAAGCCTCCTCTTGATGGGGTATAAAATCCTCTCACACCCTGAGGTTGAGTTATCATCACATCCCCTGGGATCAGGGAGTTCCCTCTATCCTTGGGTAAAGGGATTGAGTGCTGAGTGAAAGAGTGAGAGTGAGTGAAAAAGAGAGGATGTCTGAGAGAATAAATTAATATTAGTAAAGGGGGTGTTACCAAGTGAGACAGAGCGAGTGAGTGAGTGAATTAGTGAGAGTAGAGTAGGAGAGTGAGAGAGGATGAGGGAAAGTATGATTGAGTGAGTCATTGAGTAAAGCAAAGTGAGTGAGTGAGAGTCCAAGGGTGTGTGTGAGTGAGCCAGAGTGAGAGAGTGAATGTATATGAGAGTAATTGGGTGAGCGTAAGAGGGCAAGTTGCTGACTGAGAGTGAATGAAGTTGACTGAGTGAGTGAAGATGAGAGAGTAAATGAGCAATGGAGAATGATGTGAGTCACAAGCTTTAAATCACTTGGCTCTTCAGATATTATTCAAGACTTATATAAAAAAAACAAAATGCTGCGGATAATGGAAACCTGAAATAAAACAGAAAATGCTGGAAAAACTAGCTCAGGCAGCATCTGTGGAGAGAAAAAAAGTTAAAGTTTCAGGCCAATGACCTCCGACGAACGGTCATCTACTTGAAATGTTAACTCTGCTTCTCTCCACAGATGCTGACCTGCTGAGTATTTCCAGCATTTTCTGTTTTTATCATTCAAGACCTGTGTGCATCTAAAACATGCAAAGCTAGTTTCTGAGTTGTCATAAAGCTCGTATACTGCAACACTCAAGACCTTTAAAATTGTTCAATGTTTACTTCTTGTGTTTTCTATCACTTATCAGTTTGTCAACTTTATTTATATCACCTGTTGCAAACATGTCTTTACACGGTCTCATGTGAGCAGATACGACACTAGATTAAGTAGGTAGTATTTAGTATAATTGCTTAATAAAATGTAAAGATCCTCAAAGCGAACCTCTACACAGGCACCCCTACAAGGTGCAAATGCTGCCCATCCAGGGCTTGACTGATAGCAACACTCTGAGTCAGAAAACTGTGGCTTCAAACTCACTCTAGGGTCTGATAATATAAGAATAAATGCTCCAATTGTGCAATCACAGCAGAAATGTCCACTTTGTGAGTACAAATTAGGAAACTGTGACCCTCATTACTTTTCATTGTTCCTTAAAATTAATGGAGGGGAAATAATGTATTGTGCACACACAGTTTCCATGTATATGCACCTGAGGGATGAGGCTTTTGCATCAGGAGCTTGCATTCGCAATGTGATCATCTTATAATCCAGGCTATTCTTTAGTTCTGTTTATAAATCAATACGCTGCTTATTCCATTGCAATCCACGGGAACTTGCTGCCTACATGTTGATTACTTTTTTTTCAACATAACAACAGTCACTGTATAGGTCATTGTATGTAAAATAGTTTGCCATGTTTATAAGAGATGTAATAAGGTGCCATTATCATTTTTTTATACCAATGCACTCCTACTCCTCGTCCATGAATTGAAAGAACAGCACTTTTGCCAACTGTGCCAATTTAAATTGGCCTGCTAACATAAAAGCAAAAAACTACCGATGCTGGAAATCCAAAACAAAAATAAAAATATACCTGGTTCTGTTGAAGAGTCGAAACGTTAACTGTGTTCCTTTCCGCAGATGCTTCCAGACCTGCTGAGTTTTTCCAGGTATTTTTATTTAAATTGGCCTGCTGGCTGTTTCATCTGCGATTTTCCAATTGAAAAAGGAAGGAGCGGCATATGAAGACTTGATAATATAAGCTTTCCCAAAGTATCTGTTAGATTTTCTTTGAAAGAAGTACTCAAATCTTCAATCAAATGATGCTCTGTGCAGACTTCTTACATTGCACTTATAAACTCTTATTTGCGTTGTTTTTAAAGAAAATCCTTCAAAAAACACAGATGAAGTAATCCAATCAAGTCTGCACCTTGCACTCCACTTACCTATTGTCCTGAGGAACATTATCCAACATTTCTCCCTCACTTCCAACAACAACTTCCATTTACACAGTGCCTTTAACTCCAAAGATAGTCGAGTCAAACTCCAGAACATCCAACCATCCCAACATCCCCATTTGGTTGCTTTCCACAGATGGTATTTTCTTGGACACAGCACCACTGGAACTATCCTGGTCAGTTGATTCCATGCAAGTACCTTTAACTAATTGCATCAATTTTACTCTTGACACTTTAGCACCAAACGTTTGTCATGCTAACTGTGACAACAAGGTTAACGACTCAAAGAATGTATAAAACCAACTCCTATTTCAAGAAGATACAAAGTAAGCATCTAACAACATTGTCATGACAGGATTGTAAGCTGCCTGTAATGCCATAGACTAGGTTTTCCTCAGAAGTAGCACTTGTGTGATGTTCTTTAGATGTTTCAGTGATGAGATCTTGAGATGTGTATATTTAAACATGAATTCTTTATTGTTAACCTTTAACTATTTATAGATTCCAGGTCACTGTCATGCATGGTGCTATTACCTCCATGCAGGTTGCTTCCAGACTGTTCTCTCAGTCTATTGGCCTGTGACTCTATACATCATACCGTGTGCTATTCTCCAGTCCCACATTAATCCTTGCTCTGCTGAGCACCTTTACATTATAATGGCATGCAGGCACACCATACAACACCCCCCTTTCTTCTCCAAAGAAAACTTTCCTCCCTTCCAATGGAGTATTACATTACAATCTTTACTTGCTATCCCTCCTCCTCATCTCAAGTCTCTGACTTTATAAATTCAGATAGCCTTGATACTTAACAGTTCTTCCACATATCAGTCCGTAACATTTGAAGGAATGGTAATATTACTCTATGTTTCTGGTACTTGGTCATCTCTATTTCATTCGCTTTTTGCTTTCCTTAGAGTTATGTTTCTCTTTATTAACAACCCATCTACTCTTTTCAAACACTGTGGGTTTGTCCCATTCCTTCTGAGGGGAACGCGCACTCTGTTCATTCCTAGAATGGGCTCGAATTTTCTTTTTCCATGGTGTCCACCATGCTTTTGCTGGACGTATATGTTTCGCAAATGGAACCTTCATTTCCGCTTGTCTTACAATTTCAGCCAAACAGTTGTTTGCTGTTTTATTATCAAATCATTTTACAAACTTATGAATCCTTTTATTCAGCTCAGTGGTTCTCAGCACATCTGAGCCATCCAGTGCTTTTTCTTCTTCTAGTTCTTTGCGCTTCAGTGTCTAATTTAAATTTTCTGATCTTATTTCTGCCTTTTCTTCACTGTCTGCAATAGAACTTTGTCTTTGTCCTTCATTTTGGATTCACTGTTAGCCAGGTCTGCCGCCGGCAAAGTCTTAACTTGTTTCAGTTCAGTTCTTTAATTGTGCAACTTATGGCTTCATTATCTGCTCGCAGTTTGGAAAGTTCTACAGATTTTCCTTTCAATGTCTCCTCTTTTTCATTCAACTGCATTGACAGCTCTTCAGTCTGTTTCTTGTAGCTTTCAACTTCCTCCTGAAACATTGAACATTTGTGAGTATTCTTGCCAACTGATTCTTCAGTTTGTTCAGAGTAACATTAAATTCATTTTCCTTCTCTTTGTAATTTTCCAGAAGGATAAACTTTAACCTGAGAAATTCTTGTAACAGGGGAAGGTCTTTCAATAGGTTTCCTTTGTCTTTGCAAAGCTCGCTTGCTTCATCTTGGGCTTTCCTGTAATTCATCAGAGTCTCCTCAAGTTTCTTCTGCTGTGCTTTCATTCCTTCATGTTGCTGAATGGTTATGCATTCCTTTTGCATTTGACCCTGAAGGAAAATCAATTGTTCTTTCAACTGTTTTTGTTGACCTCTTGCCAACTCACTCTGAGCTTCATTGCATTGTTTCATTGCTACTGATAATTCCAATGCAGTTTTTTTCTGAAGTAATATTTAACATCCTCTGTAGCTCCTCCTGTTACTCCATGGCTACATATTGATTCTTCAAGGTTTCTTTCAGGGTTGCAACTTTTTGCATGCCTTTTCTGCCTGCTGTTTTCTTTGGCTGCATATCTGATTGAGTTTTCCCAACTCCTGCTTTGATTTGCCAACTGTGGAATTGGGGGTTGCTATCTCCTCCTGATACCTCCTGTCCTGTCTCTGAAATTTGTTTGTTCAGATTTCGAACAGCTTGGTTCATTGAAGACCTCAGGTTATCGTATGTTTTCAAAGGTGTATATACTCAGCTTGAATCTTGCGCTTCAAATCTTCCAGTTCAGCTCTGATGCGAACATTTTCCTATAGAACAACTTCATTTACTTTTTGCATGTTTCATTTCTTTTGAGTTACCTCAGATAGCTTTCTTTCATTCATAACCATCTGCTCACTCTGCACTGCCACCTGTCTCCCTTGCTTGGGGGTATTTTGGCTCACTCACTCTGGGGGTTTTCTATCACTCTCTCTCTCTGCGGTCCCTTGTTGCCCACGATCTGGGGTCTTTTGTTGCCCATGGTACTTTATTGGGAGTTGCCCTCCCTCTGGGGGTCTCTTCTAATTTGCTGTCCATGCCTATTTTTTATACGTGTAATTATAACTTTAAATGTCATTTCCCCTTTAAGACTCTGACTGCAGTAACTGTTTTTTTTTTCGCTTCAGGCTGTCTGCAGCTGCCTGTGATTTTCCCGTGCTTTTTGGGATCCCCGTGATTATGGGCTTTTTGTTTAAACTTTTGAAAAAATTACTGCAGCACCTTCTTCTCTGGGCTAGTTCTTTTTTTTTTAATTCCTGGATGATTTTTTTGAACATCCTGTGCTGTGGGAGTTTTTGGTGGGCTCACAGTCCAATTCAGGACCATTTTTTTCAACTTAAAGCAACAGCATTTTGTTCTTAAAATCTTCAGGTTTTTTTTTAACTCTGCTGGTTCTGCTTAACTTTTGACTCGGCCTGCTAGTTTTTACAGATTTGTTTTTATTTTAAACCTTTGTTCATTACTTGCAACTCTCTTTCAGCTGCCCTCTGGATGCTAAACCCTTGGGCCAGCCACTTATTTTAAAATGTATGTACAGCTACTTTTTCTGTATTTTTGCTCACCACCTCGTGAATTGAGCCACTCAGGTTTTTGCAATTTTTTTGTAATGGACTTCCACTCTGGTGGATTCCTCATTTCCAGCCTGTAGAGAAGCTTCTTCAACTTTTTCTTCAAGTTTTCTTCTTAGGTGCACGTCTCTCTAGTTCGGCTTCAGCTGTTTTTTGTTTTGTAAAACCTGGGATGCTGTTCTGGGTTCATGCATTTAGCTGCCACCTTTCATATCATAGCAAATCACCATGTTGGATTATGGTACCATCTCCAAGGTGATATCCTATGGAAGCGACCACCACAGTTGTATTCTAGTGCCAGCTGTAGTGTTCCAACAATGAGAAGGTCTTGCAAAGTTGTATACTTAAACATGAACTCTTTTTTGTTAACCTTTAACTATTTCCAGATTCATGCAGGCTGTATCCGGAGTGTTCTCTCCAGACTGTTCTCTCAGTCTGTTACCATGTGACTCTATACATCATACTGTGCGTGGTGCTATTCTCCAGTCCCACATTAATCTTTGCTTTGCCGAGTGCCTTTACAATACAACGGCATGCAGAACATCATACAACATGTGGTAGCAAGCACAAAGCCAACACAAATGGTTGCATTGAAAAGCACGGCAACAAATTCCCTGGATCCCATTTATGCAGACTTTATACCAAAATTTACGCCAGTTACTGCATCGATCTCACCAATGAGAACTTGCACTGAAATTTCCTGTGGAGCTCATTTACCTATGCTGGATCATAAATCCAGTATGAAATTCAGTGCCAGTAATAGGTGTCTCAAACTCAGAACCTCCTGCTTCTGCTGTTTGTCTTCCTCATCAATTATTACACAGGACAGAGATATATTCATTGGGAAGACAATTCCAGCTATTAGAGCCCTTCTGAATATGTGTCTGTGGGGAGGAGTAGCGGCGGTGATGGTGATTGTGCAGAGCTTCAACTCATTTTGGGGTGAACTGAGAGTGACAACGCTTTAGTTATGTATTTTGCTGATATATTTTGCTGATATATTTAAAAAATTTTTAAAGAGTGCAGGGGAACTCGCAACAAAACTCCAAGAAACCATAATTACACCAATACCAGATGAGTTCGGGCCATATTGCCTCTGAATTCTAGGGTGTGAATCTGCAGGAGCACAATGCTGACATAAATGCAGGAAACTCACACAAGAAGGTTTCTGCATTGGGTGGAGCTATTTTTTAAAAAATCATTCTTTCATGGGATGTGAGCGTCACTGGCAAGGCCAGTTTTTGTTGCCAAGGCTTTACAAGAAATGATGTTGCTGCGGCCTTGCAGTTACTCAAAAAAGTTCAAGGAAATTCTGTGTTAAAAAGTCAGAACTCAGCAGCAGACTAGCAGTTAATGGAGAGGCTGAATCTTTGTTCTGCATATTATGTTATTTTAGCCACCGATATTCAAATTTGAGGCAAGTACTTTGTTATCAGTCTAACATATTTTAAATGTGATACATCTTCAAAGTTTGACTATTGTAACATTACAATAGAGCAAGGATTGAAAAGAGGCAGGGGATTGGTTTATAATGTTACCTCATAAAGACTTTCGCAGTTACCTTAGTGGTTTTGTTTGATAAAAAAAATGTAGAACTAAACCCTAAAGGGCAGCAAGATCCCAGGTCCGACTCCTCAGATAATGTTAAATGAGTAGATTTCAGGAAGGATGGCATCAGCCATTCTAACTGTGGCCCCAGTGCTCCTTGAATGGGAAGGCAGAAAACAAGGCATCCTGGGTCCTGTTCCATGCAGTGACCTTTCCTGGTAAGTGGTTGTGTGTGCACATTGAGTAAGGATAGCATTGGACTTAGCTGAGATGCCCCTAACAGCACTGGGTTCACATATGCATGCACTGGCTGACACATAAGGAGCCATGTCCAGTTAAAAACCTTGAACAGAGGATTAGAAAAAGAATTGAAAATAACAACTTGCATCTATCTAGCACCTTAAATGCAGAAATGTCCCAAGGCACTTCCAAAACAAAAAAAAAATGACACAAAGCCAAAGAAGGAGGCATTAGGTCAAGTGACCAAAAGTTTGGTTAAAGATGTAGGGTGGAATTGTCCCAGATTTGCAAAAGTGCAGTAGTGGGTGGGAAAAAGGACGTTTTACCCATAGGCTGCAATGGTGGCTTTTGGTGCTGTATTGCCCCATTCACAGTGCCTCATTAATAATGCATTTACAGGGAACACACCAGATCGCTGGCGGGCGAGCTTGGATTTGTCCGCCACACTATGACCTCAGCGCTTACTCACTCCGGCCGCCATATTTAAAGCGTGTGCCTATTCATGTCTTCAGACCAGGGCTTCTCCAGGCAACAGATGGCCCCAAAAGCAAAGAAGATGGCAATCCTCAAATTTAGTGATGCCTCTCTGGGAACCCTGCTGGACACAGTGGAAGGCTGCCGTGATGCCCTCTACCCCTGCTCTAGCCACAGGAGGTCCACCAGAGTCACCAATCTAGCCTGGGAGGCAGTGGCAGTGATGGTCAGTGCCATCGGAGCACAGGGGAGGTCAACCATCCAGTGCAGGAAGAGGATGAATGCTCTCATCTGTTCTGCCAGGGTAAGTCAACCAGCTCGTCACTCTCAACTCACACATTCACAAACCCATCACACATCCATAGGGATCTCACATCTCAAGGGACAACATCACTAGCATTCATACTCACCCTCATATCTCTATCAGACTCATATCCTCTGGAGCTCGTGTCCTCATCCCAGCCCATCCATGGCTCCGCTCACCACATGAACAATCCAAAACAACGCATCGCCGTGTGTCTTCCTCACACTCTCTCTATCTGTTCTCATGCAGGAGAAGCTGGCTCACTACAGCAGGGAGAGGTCCCAAACCAGGGGTGGAGTGGCCCACATTAGGCCCCTCACTTACTTTGAGGATGGCAACAGTGAGGTCCTGCCCCCCCTATCATCCCTCTCTCAACGCAACTGTGAGTGCTTCATCTCCTGCTTTTGATTTTGCTGCCGTGTTCTAATCATCTCTACTTTGGTTCACAGGGAGCTCTGCCAAATGACTGATGTCCTCATCCAGCCAGTCCCTCAGCTCCATCCATGCCCTCACCTCCAGCCAAGGGGACACCTTCTCCAATAAAAAGCTGGAAATAAGCAACCTGAAAAACCTGTCACAGAGCTTACCCACACCCTGCACCAGCGCAGAGACACATACCTCAGTGGGACCTAGATCTAGAGCAGGCTCAAGTTCACAATCTGGTGGTCACCACATGGACATGTGTCCGCAGCAGCAGGAGGCAGGTTCAGCTGAGCTCCCCGGCACTCAGAGGACTGCTGGGGATCAGGCATCTGTGAGGTCCGAGTCAGATGACGAGCTTCTAGATTTGGCCTTCCAACTCATCCTGGAGAGTCAGCAGAAGGCTGGGGACTAACATACAGAGCTGCTGGAAGCCCTCAACAGAGTGGCACGAGTCGCAGGAGTGCATCCGCCTGCTCTCTGATAAGTCATGCCCACATGTGTGCGTATGGAAGTCTCCATGGCAAGGATGGTGGATGCCTAGTCCATGAGAATTTGGAGATGTGCACAGACCTGCACTCCATCGCGGTAGCTATGGGTGACTTTCTGCATTAGCAACGTTAGAGGGAAGTGGGGCACCTCGGCATCCCTCCAGGTGCTCCTTCCCCTCAAGTAGCCAGGTCGGGACCCATGGACATCCGATGGGAGGAGGAGCGGCAGCTGGACACCCCTGGGTCATCCACTCACGAACTTCAGAGGCTGTCTGCTCCCTCTGGGTCCCCTTTGCCTGTGACCCCCTCAAACTCTTCCTTTGTCACTGCAGAGGGAGCAGCTGGCCCACAGGAGGACAGCCAAAGCAAGCCAGGGCCCCCAAGGACTCAGCTCTCCAGACATCACACACCAAAGTCGTCAGAGGGACCAAGGCCAACTATTTAACAGGCTGTCTTCACTCCTGCTGTGGATGTCAGGGCAGCACCTAGAAGAAGTGGTAGGCCTAGAAAAGTTAAGAAATTCTGATCACAAGTGGTTGCACGGGTGAAGACATTTTATCACCTTATAATTCACTTTCACTGAATAATGTGTAATGTTGTCTTTCAACTTCATTGACAGGCTTCGCAAGTCCTCCCCTGCAATCCCCCCACTAGCAGTTCAACTGCACATAGCCCAACCACGAGTGATTCTGTCGGGGGAAGTGTGTATGTGGCAGGGCCTTACATAACCTCGTGCACGCTCTCTCCCATGCACACAGAGCCTTCATCCATCACAATCATCTCAATGTCACGAGCATTTTCACTGCTGCCTGCTGGGGCTCTCTTTCAGCTGTTCATCTGATCTAACCTGCTTCTCCGCTCACCAACTAATCGCATTCCCATGCAATACCTGTGCCCGTCCAACACGTGGCTCCGCTCACTTTCGATTTGAAATACATGGTTGTAGTCAAGTTTCTCTTAAGGTCCCTCATCTTTTCTCCTCCCCCAGTCACCCATGTCCTTTCCCCCATCACTGTTGAACCCCCCCGGCATCATCTTCCACCTCCCCATGGTCACCTACCAATCTGAACCCTTGTTATTCCAGGATGTCCAGATGAACATGCACGTTCCCTGCCTTCCTGAGAATCCTATCCCCATCCATATTCGCCTCCCCCACCTCCTCCTTCCCACCCCCAGGGTTAGTGTCTGCCCCTGAGTCCCCACCAACCACCCTCGCCAGCCCGTCTACCACTACCATCGCATTCTCATCCTCCTACCCTTCCAGCTCACTCTGTCCCCTCCCATACTCACCATTCCCTCCAACTATGCCCACCCTCAGTTTGCTCCCCAGGAGGCAGTCATTGACTCGACAGACCCCCATCCTTGCATATACACCTAGACATCCTCACAACTTGCTCCTTCCTCCATCCTTACTCCCTCCTCCACCCTTACTCCTTCCTCCCCCCACCGGAATCCTTCCTCCTCCACTGGGCTCCTTCCTATCCAGGATCTACTTCCTCCTTCTGCCCCCTAGTCTCCTTCCTCTCCCTGAACTCCTTGCTACCCCTGGATCCCTTCCTGCCTCCAAACTCCTTCCCCACCCGAACTCCTTTCCATACACCTTCCTCCCCACTTGCCGCATTCTTCCCTATTACACCCACCTCCCCCCCCACCGTATTCCATCCTCCCCACTCCCAACGTCACCCCCTGACACCTTTGTCACACCCCAACCTGCAACCTCACCCCCACCCCGACACCTTTGTCCCTGCACCCCCACCAACCTTAGCAATCCCCAGTACACCTTCCTCTCTCACCACGACTGCTAGCCTGGTACACCTGTCCTCTCCCACTCACTGCTGGACTTTTCTCTCTTGCCCCAACAATCATTCGTAGCAGCCCATGGCCAAGACCGTGATGTTCCGAAGCAGGCCCGAAGCATCAATGGAGACTCACCTTCCGAGAACTGCTTCACGGTGGAACCATGTCCATGAGAATCCACCCATCATGCTATACCTGTGTTTCCCCAGGGCCTGGTAGCTGTAGGGCTCCAGCATCTCCTGCTCCCTGGCTGTCCACGATCTGAGCAAGGCCCTAACAGTAAGTCCTGACTTCTGCACATCACACTTGTCCAGATGTGTCCTGGGCAGGCGTGTTTCCCTGCTGGCAAAACGGAAAATCTGGCGGGGGGGTGCGATTCCGATTGGGCCTTACTATGTATCCCATTACTAGGAAGCAAAGCAGGTTCACGCTGGCCTCCACAGGATTGGCGTTCCACCACGGCGGACACCATTGGATGATCCCGCTGTGCTTTCACGCTGGTGTGAAACTGATTTTTGGCCTTCTTACCATATTGTCCCCCCCCACCGCCCACCATGACGCCCGACGCCAATCTTACCGGAAAATTCAGGCTGTGGTTTTTAAATAAGGCCTTAAAGGTGTTGGAGAGCAAAGGATTATTCCAGAGATTAAGGTCTTGGAAGCACATGCAACAACTGCCAATTCTGGGAAGAAGGAAATCAGGGATGGAGAAGAGGTCAAAATTGGTAAAATACTGAATTTTCAGACGGCTGTAGGGCTGGAGGAGGCCAGAGAGTCAGGAAGGGGCGAGGCCATGGAAGGATATGAACATGAGAATTAGTATTTTAAAACGAGCTGTTGTTGGATATGGAGCAGGTGTAGGCCAGTGAGCGTTGGGGGGTGTTGAGTGTAGAGGACTTGGTGAGACAGTTCTGCCCATAGCTTATTCTTGGCAAAATATCGGAATGGCAATTGTGATCAACTGCCCAGTTAAAGCTTATGACGCTATAATGCAGCAACAATGTAGGAATACTATAAAATGTACTTACAGAATTGTGTAAATGCCCCCTCCCCATTCAATAGAAAGTACTGACAAAGTCTCATTTCTATACAGGGGTTAAAAGCTTTGGTGGGGCTGTTTGACTGGATGGTTTCCCTTGGACTGACTGTTAGCAAAGCTGCATTCTCACTCCAGCACTTCAGGCCCCTCTGCCCAATACTCTGTGCAGTACAGACATAGTTGTTCATTGTAGGTAGGGACTGGCATGGCTGTCATTGAGAAAATGCAGCAGGAAAAAAAGAACCATTTCTGTTTAATGCAAATACCAGACAAACATCTTTCCGAAGTTTCTGAACAATGATCTTGCCTCTCGGCTGACAGTTATACTTCAGTCTTCAATCTCTAGACAAAAGCTAAATGTTTTGCTAGGGGAATATCCACAGTGGAAACTGACAGTCTTAAGGCAAAGGGATGTTTCTGTAATAAGAAATGGTGAACAATAGGTGAAAAGGGTCACATTGTTACAAGGCTAGTGTGACATGGATTTTAGTTTCATTTAATATCGCTTGATTCTCCATTGCAGTTCAGATTTATTTTTCAGAATTTTATCTCCCTCTCCTCCTTAGCTTTGAGCTTTATTCCAAGTGGCCGATCATGTTTGCCTTGATGTAGTTTATAATAGTCTTTCTTCAGCCTTTGCTTATACTAATTACTTTCTTGAAAAATCTTCTACTCTGTTTTGATTGGATGTTCTAATTAAACTCAGCAGATTTGCATACCTTTTCCATGATTAACGATTAGATACTCTGACAGAAAGTGGAGAAAGAGAGAGAGAGAGAGAGAGTCCACTTGGCCCTTGGTGCTTCTGCATCATTGATACCAAACGCTGATATGTTTAGGACAAAATGGAAAAAGGTTGCAATGAACTATGTTCTCCAGAAAGTATTTGCAGGTAGACACAACTCCGTACACATTTTATATGGGATTAGTGAGACGCAAAGGCCTAAAATTACTTATTCTATAGCCATTTGTTTGTTTTTCAAGTACCAATTTTAGGACTACACTGCAGTCTTGGATGTACCTTTTTTTCATTCATTCATGGGATATAGGCATTGCCCATCCCTAATTGCCCTTTTTCCGAGGGCATTTAAGAGCCAAGCACATTGCTGTGGGTCTGAAGTCACATGTAGGCCAAACCAGTTCAGCAGATTTCCACCCTAAAGGACATTAGTGGGTTCTTACAACAATCAGCAATGTTTTTGTGGTCATCATCTGACTTTTAACTCCAGATTTTTATTGAATTGAAATTTCACCATCTGCTATGGTGGGATTTGAACCCAGGCCCACAGGGCCTTACCCTAGGTCTCTGGAATACATGTCCAGTGACAATAACACTATGCCACTGCCTCCCCCTTTTTCAATGATGGCAATCCATTGAATCCCCCACCATCAACATCCTGGGAGTTACCATTGACCAGAAACTGAACTGGACTAGCCATATAAATACTGTGGCTACAAGAGCAGGTCAGGGGCTAGGAATCCTGTGGTGAGTAACTCACCTCTTGACTCCCCAAAGCATGTCCACCAACTACAAGGCAGAAGTCAGGATTGTGATGGAATACTCCCCACTTGCCTGGATGAGTGCAATTCTAACAACACTCAAGAAGCTTGACACCGTCCAGGATAAAACAGCCTGCTTGATCAGTGCCTGATCCACCACCGTAAACTATAACTCCTGCTATTACTAGGGTACAGTGGCAGCAGTGTGCACCATCAACAAGATTCGCTGCAGCAACTCACCAAGGCTCCTTTAACAACATCTTCCAAACTAGCGACCTCTACCACCTTGAGTGACAAGGGCAACAGATGCATGGGAACGACACCAGTTTCCCACCAAGCCACTGACCAATCCTTCACTGTCATTGGCTCAATTTGGAACTCCCTCCCTAACAGCACCGCCGGTGTACATACACCACATGGACTGCAGCAGTTCAAGAAGGCAGCTCACCACCACCTTCCCGAGGGCTATTAGGAGTGGGCAGTGTATTCTAGCTTTGTCAGTGATGCCCACATCCGATGAAAGAATGAAATATAACGGTGGCCAAAATAAGGTCTTGAGCCGAAAAGTCATCTTAGCTTGTGTTTATTGTAAGTTGCCATCTTAGTGTAGAAGTTGAAGCCGACAGTAACCAGTTGTTTGGGAATAAACATGGTTTTTATGTTGATTGCAAGTGTTACTTAAAGGGAAGCTCACTGTTTTATGTTCTCTGAAACACATCGGAAGACTTTCTAGGACACTTTGGCTAGGATTTTCCAGCTCCCACCACGGGAGATTCAGCGGCCCAGCCAAAAGCCCATTGACATTCAGTGGGATCAGGCGATCCCAGCGCCAGGCAAGGCTGGAAATTCCCACCCTTTGTCAAGACTTCCCCAATATCCTAACACCATTTATTCCAGAAATTCTCTGAGGATTTCACCTAAAAGAACTGTTCTACTTCGCCTTATTGCACACCCTATAGAATCATAAGGAGAAAGAGAGCGCTTTGTCATCTGTATCTTGCAAGGGGGTCTCCCAGAGCTTGAATGAAACATAGGGGAAGAACATGGAGCCAGGTAGAGCAGCACCAGACATGCATGGGGGAGAGTCGGTGGGTGGGGAGGGGTTGTTGGTGGTACGAGGAGAGAGATCTGGTATCCTTTCCCCCTGCTGGCACAGGACATCCCTCCTTCTCTGGATCTTCTTCACCATGAGCTCCAGTGTCATGTCTGAGAGCCTGTACTCCTCTCCCTCAGTTCCTGAGCAATCCTGCAATGTACTGCTGCGTGCCAGTCAGAGTGCTCCACACCTTCAGGAGAGGCCTGTGAGCTCACAAAAATTATGTCTAATTAGTACTTGAGTACTAAATCTCCAGATGCCTGGCTTAGCACCTCAAGGCAAGTTCAAATGATGGTAAATCAGCAATTATGCTCTAAAATTGCGTGACAACTCCATACTTTCATATGCCTGTGTCTTTTTAACACAGCATGTATTTAGTGCCTGTTTTTACCCTTTGGCCAAAGTAAGCACCTTTATTCATAATTTACAAACTACAGTGGTGTACATTGCTTCCTTCCAGGTTTATAACTAAAGTCACTTGCACATACATGTCATCATAGCAAGAATGAAACATTATGAATGAAGAATGAAGAGTCTATAACTCTTCCACTTTCATAATTAAATTTAAAAAAATGTAAACCTCCTCAGAAAGATTTTCACCTT
Source organism: Cetorhinus maximus (assembly GCF_964194155.1). Taxonomy (NCBI): domain Eukaryota; kingdom Metazoa; phylum Chordata; class Chondrichthyes; order Lamniformes; family Cetorhinidae; genus Cetorhinus; species Cetorhinus maximus. The sequence goes on from NC_135896.1 coordinate 17,933,236, forward strand.
TGCTGATATGCTGACTGTCCTGGTGAGTTTGTTGGCAAATGCATTGTTCATGGTGGACTTGGCCAAGGCTCTTACAGGTTCAATCCTCTGACTGGGTGGTGTCAATTGATCTCAGCCAGTGTGGCAAGTAGAGGTGTGACAACAGGCCTGAGCACCCATGGGCTAAGGAGAGATATCATTGCCCAATGTTCCCCTGGGAAATCTGTGGCCCCATTGGATGCTACCTGGAACAGGAATTTCAATCAGCTGGGATTATCTTGGGTCTGGAAGTTTCTGAGAAAAAATAATTTAACTGGCAAGATTTTGCTATCCGATCCACTCCTGCTGGAAATTGTGGTGGATGGCAGGAGTTGTGATGCATTTGCTAGTTGAATAGCCCACCATCAATCATTACCTGGGTTCCTACTTGTGGAAAGGCATGGAAATTGAAAATCGTCTCAAGTAGCTTGCCAGGTAAACCGCGCATAATAGAGATTAAGGTGTGTTCATTTTCTGCACATTAATGTGTGAAATTATGGTTTTAATGAGTGAGGATCAATCAGATGGTTTAAATTCTGGTCGTTACACTGCTGACTAGAAACTGTTACAGTTGGAAGTTTTGCATTTTTCGCAACAAAATATTCTCTCCATGTACCCAGTGGGATGATACCTGGAACAAGAATTTCAATCAGCTCAAATTAACTTGGGTCTGGACGTTACTGAGAAAAAATAATTTAGCTGGCAAGATTTTAATGACTTCAGGATGTCCCAAAGTGCTTTACAGTCAGTGAAGTGCTTTTGTGTAATCATTTGCACAGCAAGGTCCTACAGACAGTGATGTTATAATGACCACATAATCTGTTTTTAGCGATGAGGGCTGAGGGATAAATATTGGGCAGAACACTGGGGAGAACTACCCTGCTCTTCTTGTCATGGAATCTTTATGCCTACCTGGGAGGGCACATAGGGCCTTGGTTTATGTCTCATCCGAAAGATGTTACCTCAGATACTGCAGGACTCTCTACACTATACAAAAGTGACAGCGTAGATTTTGCACTCAAGCTTTTGGAAGGGGACTGTGAACCCACAGTCTTCTACCTCGCCAGTGAGAGTGCTTACCCACTGAGCCACGACGGACCCATCCAATAGAGAGACCGGATACACTACTAATGGTACTGCACTGTCCTTTCAGATTGTGTACTTATTTCAAGACAGCTAGGGATGTCTTCTCTCTCATATGCTCAGGACCCTAAGAGAAATAAATGTTTGACAATCTAAGCCCATTTTCTAACAGTCATAAGTTCACAATACAATGCCAGCCTGAAATTTGGCAAAATTATTGCAATTTGGTAATCACATGCTGAGAAGCTGTAAAGAAAAAGGGAAGTGACAATATTTCACTCGATAAAGTCAGAAATGTTGTTTTGATGTTAAGGTGCATCATCAAAGAGTTGCAAGAACAACTCTGATCTATGCCTGACCAAGCCAGTCCTGACCTCTGGGAGCATGATACGGTCACTGGATATTTGGATCAATGTTTCAGTGCTGAAGATCTGTCATCTCTTCGCTTGATTAGCGCATCTAAAAACCGCACATAAAGCATTCTGCAGGGATGTAATGTGCAGAGCATGACTCACAAATAAGCATATTTTATGCCTCCAAAGTAATTCTGATAGTTTTAATTACCACAGTCTTTCTTACTATTGTTAGAGCACTTATATATTTAAAAAAAGAGAATTAGAGAGTGGAACTGCAGCATTTACGAAGAACCCTGCAATTTGGATAAAACGCTCCTTTCAAACTCTGAATTGTGCAGAAGCAGGCATTTTGCTGGCACAAAAAAAAAGGCCAGTTCAGGTAAACACAAAAGCATCCTTTATAATCAAGCAATGTGAAAATGCAAATCGCTACACTTGCGGCTAATGTATCTTTGTAAGTGCACGAAAATAAAAGCTGGCAAGGTTATCACTCACTTCCATGTCAACAGCCCACGTCGACAGGTAGCAGCAAAATACCACCCAGGAGACTCTATTCATCCTGCTCAGCGGGGAGACTGGCTGTAATTACCACTGGCCTACTTATTTTCAAAAAGTCCAATGCCAGATATTTTTCTTAATAGGTGAAGTCGAAGCTAAAGAACTGTAATTTTAATCAAATTCTTCACAGCTGCATGTCTCTTTCAAGAGAAATTGAGGATTTAAATGTATGTTGTTGGGCTCATCGAACGATCGCAGCAGGAGGGGGACTGACAGTAATTATCTTACACTTTAAGGTATTCTGCTGCCAAGCTTCTCGGCTTTTTTCTTCTGGGGAAGAGGACAAGTGCCTTGAGACACAGAGAGACAGAATTTCATCCCCTCTCTCATTCTGAGAGACCTAAAATGGCTCACTAACTCACTACTATAATGTTGCTGCTCATCTGTGTCTGTGTATGTGTGTGTGTGCATGTATGTGTGTGTGTGTGCACATGTGTGTAATTGTGTGTGTGTGTGTGTGTGCACGTGCTTGTGTGTGCACGTGCTTGTGTGTGTGCATGCGTGTGTGTGTGTATGTGCGTGTGTGTGTGCATGTATGTGTGTGTGTGTGCACATGTGTGTAATTTGTGTGTGTGTGCGTGCACGTGCTTGTGTGTGTGCATGCGTGTGTGTGTGTGTGTGTGTGTGCATGTGCGTGCATGTGTGTGTGCATGTGTGCATGTGTGTGTGCATGTGTGCATGTGTGTGTGTGTATGCATGTGTGTGTGTGTGTGTGTGTATGCATGCATGCGCGCGCGTGTGTGTGTGTGTGTGTGTAAAACTGTGATTGATAATAACCTAGATTTTTCTACCAAAATAGCAACGAATTTAATGGTGTTTGCTGTTGTTAATGTGTATAATTTTCCAGCAACTTGTGGCGAGGAAGAGATACCCTGAATTGCGACAAGTTGCGAGCCGTTAACTTTACGTAAACAACAGCTCGCCCTCAACCTCCTGGTGAGTTTCATGACATTTCTTCATTTGCGCATTCGTTGCCAATGAAATTCATTGCACAAAGTTAGGGCTGCTACTTAACAACATAAGTATCCTCTTAAATCGAAATTTATATTCAATTTTTTTTAAGCTGAGTTACAAATTACATATCAAATTTACAGCACAGAAAGAGGCCATTCAGCCTGATTGATCTATTTAATGTCTAGGCTCCATGTGGGCTCCCTTTCACCCCTCTTCAACTATCTCTATCAACAAAACCTTCTATTCCTTTTTCCCTCATGCGTTCAATGAAGGATCCCCCTGAAATACATCTATGCTATTCACCTCATGTATTACTTACACTGAGTGAGTTCCATATTCCATTCTAGTGAGTTCCATATTCTAGCCACCCTCTAGGTAAAAAAGTTCCTCCTGAATTCCCTAGTGAATACATGGGATGACCATCCTTATTTTTAAAAGCCTCCATGGCCTTGTCCCTCCCTATCTCTGTAAATTCCTCCAGCCTTGCAACCCTTTGAGATATCTGCACTCATCTAATTCTGGCCTCTTGAACATCCCCAATCTTAATCGCTTCACCATTGTTGACTACGTCTTCAGCTGCCCCAAACTCTGGACTTCCCTCCTTAAACCTCTCCGCCTCACTATCTCTTTCCTTCTTTAAGACGCTCCTTAAAACCTACCACTTTGACCAAAACTTTGGCCATCTGCTCTAAGTTTGTCTTATGTGTCTCAGTTCAAACTTTGTTTGATAATCGCTCCTGTGAAGTGCCTTAGGATGTTTCATTATGTTAAAGGTGCAATATAAATTCAAGCTGATGTTTATTGTTTTTGGGTGTGTGTCTTTCTGGCCTCTGTGTGGAACTCCTCGCACCATTTTTCCCAAAGTCTATCCTAACAAATTCTTTCATAACTTTAAAAGCCTGTACCAGAAGTTGAGGGAAAAATTCTAGCTAAGGATGCATGGTGCACAATGCCTCACTTCAGTTCATTTACTTGAAGCATTTCACCCACCTGGATGGGACAGAATACAGAACCTGTTGCTACATTGAAACTAAAGTAGAGCTGATGTTGAATCTAAAAGTCTGCCTGTATATGATGAACTCAATTAAATGTAGATAATCTAAAACCTTGCCATCAAGATAGTTGCTGCTGGGTTAATGGAGATTAAGCGAGACAAGAGACACACAGTCTGCATGTCCACTCCTCGCACAGCAGTAACAAGCAGCACCAATATACTTTGCTAATGGGCTGGCTTGCTTATCTCATTCTGAGCCCCGCTTTTTAATCCCTTAACCTTACTCCCTTGGTCGTTCCCCTTCACATTTATTCCTTGAGTTGGAGATCTCTGTAACTGCTGCCAATAACACTCTGTTAACTGCTGCCAACAGGACTCTCAATAGCATTTGTTTCTTAAACTAAAAGTTATTGTTAAAACTAGCTCCATCTAATGCATGTAAAAGGGATATTTCTTGGTTTTTTTTTTGGAATTTTCTGAGTTGAAACTTACAAGCTGTTATATTTAAACTGACTTATTGGGGGAGGCATGTGTGTGGTGTGAAAGCAATGGTAATATTAACACCGCAGGAGGTATGTAAGTCTATCGGAACCTTGATAACAGTGACTATACTTCACAATGTACAGCATTGACTGCAAAACGTTTCAGGACATGCTGAGGTCATGAAAGGTGCTATATAAATGTCGGCTCTTTCTTTTCTTCTTGCAATGAAGTTATCAACTGTCCAATTTAATATAGTTCTTAGCAATCCAGCTCAGGTTAGTGTTGCATCTACTTCAAAGCCATTATCAGGGGAGTTACCTCCATTGTCCTGGCCAATCTTCATCCCTCAACAAAATACACTAAAATAGATTATCTGGTCGTTACCTCATTGCTGCTTGTGGGACCTAGCTGTGTGTAATATGGCAGCTGCAGTTCCTCAGTTCTGAGGTAACCACACCTCAGAAACACTTCATTGGATATGAAATGCTTTTGCACGGTCTGCGTTCGGAAAGGTGTTACATAAATGCAGGACTTCCTTTGTTTATTAGGAAACTGCCAGTGTTGTTGCATCCCTGAATTCAGCTGTGTTTACATTTGGAAGCACGTCTTGTGTAGCAGTAAAAATTAGGTACAACTGTGCCTACTGATGGCTGAGAGGTGGTCGATTTTAAAATTCTCTTTCCTGTGTTCCGATCACCTCCGCAGCCTCATCCTCCCTATCTCTGTAACCTCCTGCAACCCGATACTTTTAAAGCTCTATCTAACGCTGGCTGACCTTTTCTCCTGCGCTCTACCTCCCACCATTGATGGCCATGCCTCCATCCATTTAGGCACTGAGCTCTGGAATTCCCTTCCCTGACCCTCTTTGCCCCCTCATTTCTCTCTCCTTTTCAGGCTCTGCTTAAAACCTAATCTTTGACCAAACGTTTGATCACCCATGCTAAAGTCTCCTGTCCAAGCTTTGTGTTAATGTCTGTTAAGGAGACTGAAATTCAATGTTTGGGTGAAAGAATCGTTTGTGTGCATATTAGTGGAGGCACACTGGTCCAGGCCAACTAGTGTGTGTACTGACATCAAAGCAGCAAGCACTGAAGATGTAAAAAGACTCGACAGCACTGCAGAAGGCGCAAAGCTAAGACTTGCACAGAATGGTGAGCAAGCCAAAGTGATCGTGCAGTTACCGTGCCCGTGTGTAGCACTGAAAATGGGGACATTAGAAGCCAATGATGAGAGGAGGCTCAAAAAAGCATTTGGAATGAGCTGTTGGTGTGAATTCCTTTTGGTGTCATGAGAAGAGATAGAATCCAAAATTGAAGGACACTGCAAGACCTTAGATGGTAGAAATAAAACCCAAGCAGAGCTTTCCATACCTTCGACATCTCGCACTGCTGAATGTTGAGTGTTAGCCTGCAAACACTCGATTAGGATAAAAGAGATAAAAAAATAAACTGGAAGGACGGAAATTCAAAATAAAACACTGGAAATGAACAGCAGGTTGGTCAGGTAAAGGCAGATGAATATTTCCTGCAAGCCACTTCTATCAGAAGCAAATATCCTATCTGCATGGTCGATTTCATGGTGCTCAATCTGGGAAAATGTTACAAAGGCATTGGGCGCATTTATCCAGAATGACAACTGTAAGCTGAATGTGAAGCAATGACAGCTGAAAGCAAAAGAAAGGCTTTGCATGTACGCTGCGCCTTATCGTGTCTCTTCAATGAATGACTTTGAAATACAGTAGCTGCTGCTTTGTATGCAAGCAAGAAGCCTTTTTGCAATCCCACAAACAGGGATTGGACGAAGGAGCAACGAGTGAATCCGTTTCCGTGGCTGTTGATTCAGAGACGAAAGTTAGCCAGGGCGAGCGGCGAGAAGCCCCTGATTTTCTTCAAATTTTTAACTTCAACCTGAACCACTAAAACAGGGCTTTTGCATGACACCTAATCAGAAGGATAGCTCCTCCAACAATGCCATGTCGCTCTCACATGTTACTTTAGGCTATCTATTAAGTTTTAAACTAGGGCCTGACCACCCCCCCCTGCTCCACCATCCCCCGTGACCTTGTGACTCAAATAGTGTGAGCAACTGACAGGTTAGGCAGCTGTGTAATATCTGTGTAAACTTAGGGCAAAACTTTATGCCTCGTGGGTGGGCGCACGCCCAACTCGATCGGGCGTGAAATCGCGTGAGATGGCGTCGGGCAAGTGTCCCGACATCATTGCGCACCCACGCGATATTTCGCTCGGCGGGCGCGCGCATAAAAGTCAGAAGCGCGCCTGTCGACAATTAAGCAGGCAATTAAGCCCATAACGGCGCAATTGTCTGTGATTTTTAGTGGCCCGTCCAACCTTGTGGCTGGCGGACTGGCAAATTGGCCTGGCAGCCTTGGCAATTTTCATCAAACCTCGTCCAAGGGCAGGATGAAACCTCCGTGAGGAAATAAAAATGTAAATAAATATCTGGGGACAGCATTTTTTATGAGATGTGCTTTCAGGTGCTTGATTGTGATGCACGGACGTTTTTTTGCAGCTTCTTACACTTTTATTTTATTATTTGGAGGTCTGCAGCTTCCCGAGGCGGCTGCCTGCCTTCGGGGAGCTCTCTCGCAGCGCTCACCTGCGCCAGCGACGGCATCATCGCCCGCCCTCTTCCCGCCCCTACCCCAGCAGCGCTGAGCTTTTCAGCACGCGTTTTGCACTGGTTGCCCGTTAATTGGCCAGCCAGTGTGAAATCGCAGTCAGGGGCCAATCAAGGTTGGCGGTCCGTCTCCCGGCCGCTCCCGGACCTGCCCATCGCACACGCCCGGCAAGGACAAAATTAAGGCCATAGATATATTCAAGTTTAGAGCACAAAGGAGGCCATTCTCTTGTATCTGAGCTAGTTATATCAACATCACTTGCAGTTCCCTGTTCTCTCCCTTCGGTGTTGAAGTTGGGCTCGGTGGAGCGCGTGCTACAAGTAACCTTTGGATTCCAAAATGCCGCCTGTGGTGTCTTACACAGTTCGGACACAAAGCCACCAGACATCATATTGGTAAAGAGGTTAGCGTGCACACATTTAATATCTGCTGGAGAAAAGGCAGATCATGACTAGATCAATAACATTAATGCTGTTATTTTGAAGCTCTATGCCTGTAACTGTGTCTTAACCTCACACAGCCGAACGCGCACTAAGCAGCATGAAGGACCTCCAACTAGCACTGTTTAAAGGGATCATCAATTGCCTCCAGATTAGTTGCCAGTTGATTTCTCCTGGCTGTTGTTGCAATTCTGCATAGTTTTTGGTGCTTTCCAGAGCTATTCCAAGTTTTAAAATCCACAGGGGGATTGTCAGGCAGGAGTTTTTATGCTGATGTAAAGGCTGGTGCACACAGCAGTTGCAACCAGACATATTAGGCCTTCATCTTAACATCGAGCCATGATGGCAGCAGTCCGAGCTTTCATGGCAGTAAGCTTAATTTGTATGGCTTCAGTATGAGCAGCCTGGGGCACTCAGAGGTTGAGTGGATGCTGCTTGTGCTGCAATGAAAGCTGAGACATCAGCCATCAGATCATGGTTGGCTCCATGTATGTAAATAGAGGTTAACACCCATTTCATGTTGGAAAGGAGAAGCTCCAGGTTCTGCACAAAGCCTATGCCAAATTGGACTCCTCCATGCTCTTTGATATTTAGGACAGGCTTTCCGCCAGGGTTCCCAGTGCACTAAGTATTAGAGGGTGTGCACCGGTGAACCTTCTTCGGTAGCCAGGCCCATTGGAGTTGTCATCATCTGAGCCCTCTGCAGCAGAACAAGTGTGCGTCTTCACCTTTCGGTGAGCTGGCACCCATTCTATCCTTTTCCCCTTCCCTGGCTGCAGCAGACTTGTGCCCAGTGTCTCACCATGTGTCGATCCTGTCACTATATCCTCCACGTTACATGCAACATCTGGCGGCTGTGACTGTGAAATCGACTGGCAGTGCATCTTCATTTTCACTGTGTTTTTGCTCTTTCTCCACTGCTTGGACTTCTTGAGCATGTGAAAGGAGGAAGGGACAAGGGTAGAGTGTGGTGAGATGAGGGAAGGAAGTAAGAGGTGCATAGTCACAATATCTGTAGCTTGCAAGTCAGTAGAGATTGTGGCATGAGAGATAGAGCAGATTGTGGCATGAGAGTATGTGGATACCCTCCTTTTCAATTAGCCCCACCAATGGCCAGGTTCAACCTCAACAATAGCCCTTTTTATAATGACCAGTTTTCTCCATGGAGGTTAGGACATGCAGGCGCACCTCTCCCCTCCATTTAGCTACTGCTGCCTCCTGTTGTGTGCCACCTGCCCTGCAAAAGAGAGGGAAATGTGTCAGTGAGTGTTGTATAATCTATGCGGGAGATGTGATTATCATGGTTGAGTAGTTGTCAGTGTGTGCAGGCTATGAAATTTGAATGTGAGGCTTGCAACAGTGCTAAGTGTGTCAGGGTGAAGTGAAGCACATTAATGGAGATGTTGGTAGATGAGTGATGGGTGTGGGGCGAGCGATTTGTAAATCTCGCAAAGCAGTTGGTAGAATATGGCACTTGAAAATGCATTCACTGACCTTGACCACTTATGTGAGATCATTAAACGTCCTCCTGCACTGCTTCCATTTACTTGGGACTATGTTCCTGGCATTGAACACTTTGCAATCTCTTGGCACTGCCTTCTGAGCACATGTGTAGAGGACTTAGGCCCCCTTGAGGACAGAGGTCATTTCTCCTCCATTCCACCTCTTCCACCAAGAGCTCCAGTGCAATATCTGAAAACTTTGGTGCCTGCTGTGTTATCCCATGATCAACCATTGTTGGTCGTTGCATAGCAAAATATTCCCAATGATTTCAGCACCACCAGAAGCCAGCCACAATGCACTTTCCTTTTAAAAGGTGCAAGCTAGCTTTAATTAATGCTGGCAAGTAACAATATTGAGGTCCCTGTTGATGCATGCAGTCAATGAACATTGTGGTTAGTACTGGCTACACACAGCAATCATTATGATGATTAGGCACTATGAAGCTGGGCATGTTGCCTGCATTACATTGAACATGCACTATATAATCACGCCTCGTTATCCCTGTGCCCATATTCAGGAGTTATCCGTATAGCCCCCTTGAACTTTATCAGCTTCAAATACTTATTGCAATTTTGTAATCTGCCTTCACTCAGGTGTCAAATGAACATCTCACTATGTAAGCATTTCATACTTTTTTGTCATGTTCTTAATATTATTGACAAGGATAATCATTAAACAAATGACTGTACAACATGCCCTGGTACCTTGCTTTTCATTGACAGCACCAGAAGGTGTACTAAACCATCTACCCCGCCACCCCCGCACCCGTTCACTCTGCAACACTAGAATATTTATATGTTATTAAAACAAAATCCAAAGAGTCAGGTTTCATTTCTAGCCAATATTAACAATGATCTTGATGCGGTTATTAATGATTCAAAATATATAACTTCAAACTTACAATTGACAATATTAACGGACAAATGCTTCACATGTTTGATATTCTTCTACAGTTTAAACATGCGTTTACTTTATTCGATTGCATATATACTTTTCTACACATACAGACATAATTTATAAAAGTGTTTGCATACATTTTATGAAAGCGTGCAAATATATTGATATTTTATGAAAGTGTATATTGGCATAAATCTTACGATCGTGCACATTCACACATACATTTAATGAAAGGGTACGCCTACGAGTATATTTTATGAAAGTGTAATTTGTGCATATCTTGTGAAAATGTAAAATCACTGCAATCAATACATTTTACAAAGCCAGTGAACATTTTGATTACCCAGGGCTCATGGGAAGATTGCGTTGATATATCTCGGTTCTGTTTTTCAACGAATTAGGGCCTTTGCTGAAATAATGCACAAAGAAATGACATACGAATTTGTTAGGTGTTCATCCAAAATCACCAATGGCAACTTCTAGAAGTAAGCTATAGCTTTGACGCTGAACTATTGCAAGTGTGCTGCAAACAAAATACAAACCTAAAAGTAAGCCCTTTCCTATTAGCACGACACTGCTCAAAATCCTTAAAAAATTTCTCACAAGTCAGTATGTTCCATCCAGGATTGCAGGTCAATTGAAATCCTTACAAGATAATGAGCAAATGCGCCTCCGCCCCCAGTCACATAGTCACAACCCGTTGTTTCTTTATTTGCTTAATTTGTCTGTGCTGATGGCATGCTGCAGCTTCTACAGTGTTAAAGAATTAATTCAACTTGTTTTTCCTGTACCATAATTACAAATAAAAACCTGTCATGTTGCATTGGTCAATTATATACCTCCTCCAGAGCAGAATTATTAGACATCAATCCGAAGGGAGCTCAGTCTTAAAGGGACAGCACCGTCTGCAGTGGGGTGTGGAAAATCCTTGTTGCAAACAAATCGGTGCTTAAATCTATCCAGCATGGCAGAACATTGCAAACTTAGAATTTGAGGAGCTCCAAACTGTGTGATCACCATACAGTTGAAGCAAAAGTCACTGCGCAACTTAAGGGTTTATATGATAGAATGTTTGTGAACTTTGTTGCTGTTTGGTGTGAAAATGAATGGTGTGAGATGAATCAAGTGTCATAGAGAAGTCCCCATCACAAGTGTTTAAAGGCATTTTGGTCAATTTGCTATACCTTCGCAACAAAGAAAATGTTTCTTTCCCTCGTGCTTTTCCCATGTAGCCCACCCTTTGTTAGCCTTTTCAGAAGTAAGCATTACCAACTCCCTCAACCTCTCAGCATGTTTATCCTTTCGAGTTATCAACAGTCACAGATTGCAACTCTTTCGAGTACAATCACAGTTCTTGGTTTCCAGGAGTGGGACATGAACCCACAACCCTCTGATTCAAAGGCGAGGGTGCTATGAACTGAGCCACAGCTGACACCTTGTTTATCCAGTAAACAGCTGAAACACATGGAATAAGGAAGTCTCAGGTTCAATCCTTGTTTGTCCTATAATCTCATCCCAGGATAGGCACCTCAGAGTGGGGGTGGCGGGGGGCGGGGTGGGGGGGGGATAGTAGAGGAAAATCAGCAAGAGTTCCCACTCTCAGTCACTAGCAAACAGCCCATACTGGAATCCAGTTGGTAAATGTCAGGTGAGAATAGAATCCTCTTCACTTGTGAGTCCCTTTATAGTCAAGCTCTACTTGTCCCACCCCCCCTTAAACCAGCTTATATTTCACCTCTCTTCTATTTTTACTTAGTTCTGTTGAAGGGTCATTCGGACTCGAAACGTTAACTGTGTTCCTCTCCGCAGATGCTGCCAGACCGCAGTTTTTTGCTTTTAACTTATTGCCACGGTTCAGGCACAAGGGAAATAGACACTTGCATTTTACCAGAGACTAGTAGACACTGAGCACCCAACCTTCTGCAAAAACTTTCTGCAAGAGAAGAAATTGGGGAAAGAATTGATCTGTCAGAAAAAAATAGGGTCACAAAAGCTTGTCGTTGGTTTGCAGTATGCTTTGGTGTTAGGTAGCCTCATTGTTACCAGTCCAAGGACCAAGTCATTGCTATAATTTGTCATTTTTTTCAATTTCTCTGGTCGGTTAGTAGACTTTTATGTTATCAGGTAAATTTGGTTCAAGGTAACAGATTAAGACCTCGATGTGTGGACACCAGGGTAGGTGGGAGAGGTAAGGACAGAGTAAAATGTTGCAAGGTGCTCCACAGGCATATTATCAGAAAAATTTGACACGCAGCCTATGAAGGAGACATTAGGTTGACCAAAGAGGGTGATTTTAAGGACCATCAAAGGAAGAGAGAGATATAAAGAGGTAGAGAGTTTTAAGGAGGGAATTCCAGATCCTAAGTGTTTAACAACTGAAGGGAAGCTGCCAAACAAGGAGAAGATGAAGAAGCATTGAATGCAGGAAAGAATGAATACATGAAAGAGAGTGTAGGAGAAGGAGAGACTGACATATTAATATCATGTTAATATAAACTATTTGTGTGCTTTCTACTCATAACTTACTCACATGGCAAAATTGAAGCATATGAGTCAGTGTGTCATTTCTGCAACTCGGTGATGTACCAGGTTTACGCAAACCAGCGGAAGTATCAGTTTGGATCCAGCACTAAATTTATTCCAGATTTAATATGGAGTGAAACATAAACACCAACCCAAAAGATTTCCTTTGCCATGTTTGTTTCTTGCCTGTGCCATTTATCTTGCAGTGAGCTTTTCTCATGACTAAACACGTCTTCAAACAATATCTGGGATTTTCGAATCTGGCTGCCAGCATGAACAGGGTTCCCAATGCACCTCTGGCAGAGGAGCAGGAACAACTCCCAGGGAATTCTCATTGTGAAAAGCTACTGCTTTCCAGTCACTTGAACATCTCAGCTGCCCTTCTGTGACGTGCAGGCACATGTTAACAATGCAAGCTCCACAAGCGCATCAAAACTTAGAAGATGCTAGGACAAATTATAAGAGAATATCTTATTGGTGACCCTGAATTATAACAGTTTTCTCACAAGCTTTAAAAATGATGAAGGACAAATTTGGCATTGTTGCCTGGCTTTTTTGGCCAGAAAATGAACAATATGGGTGAATTTCAGGTCTCCACTTCCCATGCCCGATCTCTCACGGAGGTGTGCCAGCTGCCAAATTAGAAGCTGTTGACTTTTATAGGCCCTCCCACCTGAGGTATGCACTGGGCACCTTGGGTATGCAAATCGGGATCCTGTGCCAGTTGTAAGAGCCCGATTAAAACAAGTGGGCAGAGATTTTCCCGGGCATGCTACGCTCCGTTCGTCTGGATTTTGAACAGCTTTAAAGAGACAACCTGAGGCTGTTCAATCAAAGGCCAGAGAGCTTTTTAACAATTACATGTCCGTGGAGCCAGGAGGAGCAAAAAAAAAAATACCGTGGACCGCTGCTGACTTGGGATGGATCCCCACCCGTTACTTGCCCTCTTTGCTTTGCTTCCCCTATGCCCCCACGTCTGATCCCAATCCCAACACCAAAATGCAGGCCGGAAGTGGGTAGAATTGGTCAGGTTTCAAAAGGTGAGCTGCATCAGGAGGCCCGAATGGTATCCGCAGCATTGTCTAGTTAATTTAAACAAGGTATGAGGGCTAATTTGAACCCCAAGCCACCACGCAGCATGCAAATCAATCCCTTTACTGGCTTGTTCTCCATTTTAGGCACGAGCCCAATTTCTCAACCCGCATAATTCACAACCACTACACTTGTGAGTTTAGCTGGTCTTTCACGACGAGCTAAAGAAAGTGTGAGGTCGCAGTGTAATTCGCTTTTCCTATTGAGCATGTAGCCTCTGGGAGAACGTTAATCACATCCTTAAATAAATTGTAAAGCCTTGCACTGCTACTGAGCACTAACCATTACTTCACATGTCCTGCGGGTAGTGAAAGTACCAATTAAATCCTTAAATTATTTTTGTAAATAAACTTATTACAAAATTGTTAAGTGTTTGTGGGAGCTGAGATGATTTTCAAGAGATCCGTTTGTAAATTTGAAATCACGTGAAGTATTAAACCATTCATTAGTGCATCAAGATAATTCCTGGCGGTTAGACATTTTACAACATGGTCTGTTGGGTTGTTGCATTAATGAAAGGGTTAATTGAGTTTGAGGCACAGAAAGCATATTCTCACCTATACCTGTCTTCCCACATTATAATTAACATGTAGTATGGGGAAGAAAAGGTTCTAAAAACGAAAAAGAAAATTATAGCATGGAAAGTCTAACAGTTAAGGAGGAATTTTAACTTGGGCCTTAAACTCCAGGTGGTTCATTCTTCTGCCAGCCTGTGGTGATTTTCACACTGATACCTCCTTGGAGGGGGGAGGGGGGGGTGGGGGGCGGAGGTTGAGGGGTCAGCTTAATTCATGAATATATGTTAATCAGGGTCTTATGATGTGCATAGGTATGCATTTTATTGGCCTATATCTGCTGTGGACACTTTGCTCACTCAATCCTGGCTAGCAAGAAGTGAAAGCCTTTATGGTAAATGTAAAATATGGGACCAGGAGGAACAGAAATTTTAGGCCTCATGATACCTTCTCAAACCTGTGCCACCCTCCCCTCTCCACAATGATGTAGATAAGTGCCGAAACACAGCCAGATGTTCCTGGGCTTCCTTTACAGGTGGGCAGCTCGTCTCATCTACCTCAATGAGGCCTGTCTGGATCAGGCATCTGTCTGCAGTGCATAGGCAGCAGGCCACCCTCCCATGAGTTAAAATTCCCTGCCACTCTTTAGTTTCATAGTCATCCAGTGGTTATTTTAACCACCGCAAATAAAATTGTAATGCAGGGAAAACCGCACTGAAAATTCCAGTTAGGTAACACTTTATTCCAATGACACCAAACATGGTAAGCACATAAATAATTTTTTAAAAAGTTATCGGAAGGACATATTCCTTACAGTGGCTGACTGTCGCTTGGCGACTCCGGAGAATCCAGAAAAAGACAGTTGAGAGCCGACTAACCATCTGCCGCGTTTGTGGCACCAACCCGCCTCTCCCGTGAGCCCTCCAAAAAAAAACCACCGCTTCCTTAACCTGAAGCAACTCTGGGTGCAGAAGAATCCAACGACCCCCTGTGCCCTCCAGCGCCACTGTCACCTTCCGGCGGAGCTTCACTGGAGCCGGCCAACAGCCATCACGGCAACCATGTGTGGGCCCAGCATCCAGGCCGGCTTCACCTGCGAAGAAACGCCACGCAGAAGTCGGGGAGGCAATGCGGGCCCTTCGCCCGCTACTGAACGATAGTACATTGAACTTTCCAACAATCGCCCAGGAGTTGCTGTGGGTGTTCCACTGAGTGAGGGAAATAAACTTGCAGGGCAACGGGAGTAGAGCAGGGGAATGGGGTGAATGGATTGCTCGACAGAGAGCTGGCATGGACTCGATGGGCTGAATAGCCTCCTCCTGTGCTGTAATGCCTCTATAGGAGGAATTTTACGCCGGCGGGATTTTACAGTCCCGCCAAAGTCAATGAACTTTTGAACTCCCACACGTCAAGCCAGCCAATAAAGCAGGGAAATCCACAATCCCGTATTGAACTACCAGCTTCTCAAGGGGCACTTAGGGGTGAGCAATAAATGCTGGCCCATAGCCATCCCTGCTGCAATCCCGGATTTATCTTCACTCCCCCGGCTACTTCCCAACCGTTAAGGTGGCTGGCTGCTGGGCAGGGAACCGGTTGAAAAAATTTACCACAGGTCCTGCCATTAAGTCCAGCAGGACCTGCGGGAAACTCATACATCTGGGATTCCCATCTGGATTTCCTCGCTTTACATTCTTCACACCTCAGAGTTATTAGCAGACTTGTGATAATCCAGAATATTACCCTTTGAATAGCGACTGCCTGTTGGCTGTTGTCACGTTACGGGATTTTTTGATTTTCTGTAGAAAGGATTTCGCCTCTGCGCTTTGGAGAATAGTAAGTGCATAAAGGTTAAAAAGGAAGCACTGAGGTGATGAGTCATAGGGCGGAATTTTACAGCCGCATCCTGGTGGGGGTGGGGCTGTAAAATACAGTACGTCATTCGAAAGTTAATTGACTTCAGAGGGACTATAAAATCCCGCAGACGTAAAATTCCACCCATAGAAACATTACAGCACAGAAGGAGGCTCTGCAGGCCGTCGAACCCATGCCAGCTCTCTGTAGAGCAATCCATTCTTCCCATTCCCCTGCTCTATCCCCGTAGCCCTGCAGGTTTATTTCCCTCTTGTGTCCACCCAATTTCCGTTTGAATTCATTGATCATCTTCACTTCCACCACTCTCGTCGGCAGTGAATTCCAGGTTAATACACCAATGGAAGTTGATTTGCCCAGAGATTATAGAATAGGCAATTCATTATGTTGTCCCCATAATCGGTGAGCACTTTGTACCTGGGGATCTCTCCCCTTTTAATGTAATGTGGGGGCCAAAATGACATGGTCCTTGTGCTCACATGAATGGGCACATGCGAAGTGCACTTGGCCCATTTCTCCCACATACTCTGGTGCAAACTAATCCCTTGGCTGAGGTGACTTTAAAAAGAGGTGGGGTCGGAGTGAGGAAATTCGAGACATGTGCTTCAGTGAAACAGTCCAACAGTCACTCTCTGGTTTCACCAATTAATTAGTTGGTGACTGGAGCCTGAGGAACTGTGCCCCAGGAAAAGGCAAAGTGAGGAGAGTAAATGAAAGCTTGCAGAGAATATAGTCCAAAAGCGTGGTCATACTTGGTAAAGAAGGCTTCTTTAGAAAGAGTTATAAATTAACCTCTGCTCTGAAGAAATAGTTATAGGGCTTCACAGAAATGGCCCTCAAGCCATAACATCAAATTTTGATTGTCGTGATTCAGTTAAAGCCAAGTGGCCGGATTTCAAATGAAGTAAATGAAAGAATGGAGATATGATTAACTCCTTTTCAAATATTCTTTCAAAACTTCAGAACTGACCTCAGTGCTCAGCTACTGAGGAGAACTATGAATCCTAAAGACCTTCATGGATACCAAACTTGACATGATTTTCTTTTATACTCCATCAATGAGATCTTTATTTTTTAATGCTGAGAGTTACACAACAGATTAAAACAGCTGCACAGATATTATGTTTTATGAACCTTTGAAATGTAGAGCAGTATAAAGAAGCATTGATGCTTAGACTTTTCAAAATTCTTTTTTTTAGAGTAACAGAGTAATTCCTCTGTTTTCTGGTTGCTGCAGGCTAGGCTTTGAATGCTGCTGTTCCTTTGATGCCTCCAAAATTTGACAAATATTTTTCTTCTGTGAGTTTGTGAGAGGATCACTGTCATGATTGGGAAAGGGATGAGGTTTATGTCCATGCACCTCTGGTATATAGAACTCAAGACCTACAACTTGTGGGAGTCATTAGAGAGCAGCGTATGAGAGATTCAAACTGTCACTCAGAAGAGGGAGGTTAAAGGAAAGTCCTTTAAGGAACCCAGGAACTGACCTCTTGTTAATACAGCAGCCAACTGGGAACTTTTGTAGAACATATATTTGCTAATAGAGGGCTGGTATAAGCAGGCTAGTCAGATTTCAAATGAAGGATGAACAAACTAGAGATATGACTTACTTTTTATCTGACATCTTTTTTTAAACATAGACAGAACAGAACCTAAGGGATCACATACTGAGGGGATCTTTGACTACTGAAAGACTTTTGATACCTTCCAAATTTGACATTTGACATTGTTTCATGTTACATCATGTAACAGATCTCTAAACTTAAGAGTGAGTATTACAAAGAAGAATAAAATACATGCTTATTTGGCATCAGGTACCAGAACAAGACATTTGCCTCCTGTGTAAGATATTCAAGGTGCCTAATGCCCATTTTAGGTTGGCATCAGAAGTCATTGGCTGTCAATTGGGCGGCTGCTGCATTTCCCAGGTGGATTCGGCATAGAAGATAGCGCCCAGACATTGGTTCTTCCAACTCCCATTTTTTTAACTGAGAAACTGAGTGAAAATGACTTTTCCACCTCTGATTTTGCAGAATATCACTGATTTCATCAAAAACAAACTTTTAATATCAGTACGCAGAATTATGTAGAAATGTTTAGGGGGAAAAAAAGGTTTCAAATGTTGATCACCATAAATTGGTATTAACATTATTACATTCTGGTAACTATTTAAAGTTACCAGGACTAGGGGATTAAGGATAGTTAATGTTCAAAGAGTTGAAGGTTAATGGAAGAATCTGGTTACATTTGGATTTCTGTCAGGATCATTAGAAACCTTTGAAATCATTCTAATTATTATTGCAGTTTTGAAAATGTTAAATATCAACAATTCTTACTTTGAACAGTAATTAGGAAGCTGTATCTAACTCTCACAACATGTCATAGCTAATTTTTTTGACCTTTATTCTCAGATATTTATTATTCAGAATTATTCAGATGCACAGGAAGGGTTTGTTTTGCAATAGCCACCTATAGGCAGTCTATCTCTTCTTTTAGAATCATGTTGTCTCGCATAGAAACCTTATTTGTATTTTTAAGTGAGTTTTTTAAGGTGAAAATGTCATTGCAGAATATTTCTCATTTTCCCATCAACATCAACCATAACTGAGCATTGAACTGCTTATATGTTTCATCTAAATGGACAAAAATTGCCAAATTGGCAAGAAAAATTGAGTGATTTGGTTTTTGTTGCATGTAAAAGCCTAGATTGAGAGAATTTGGAAGGAACAAAGATACCTTTAGTTGGGCATCGTGTATTTGTAGCAACCGAGGTACAAATTCTAGAGTGATCCACATTTGAACTTGTCATAGTTAATTTACAGGACTAATGGCAATGCATCATGTTTTGACCCTACTACATCGATTGCAGTTACTCTTCAGGCATTTCAGGAGTCCTCCTTAAATTGGGACTTCACTTCACACTTGATTTCAAAAGTTACTTTTCAAGTGTGTCTTCCAACTCTCACTCCCTTTCGTATAAAGAGGAAGGGACCTTGTAGCACTGGGCCTATTATGGGATGTTTTACATTATTGACAAACAGTGCTGGAGAATGTGAAAACAGAAATCAATTTGAATCTTTATTGTCATCAAGCATGTATGCACATGCTCAACATAGGTTCTTGCCAAGTTCAGATTGGAGCTCAAAAACAAACCTTAGGCCCCTAATTGGCATATCCAAGGTGCCCAATGTGTGTCCTATGTGGGTTTCCTGGACACTTGGAAGAGTTACTGGATGTCAGTTCGGCAGCTGATGTAGTTTTATGGGGATCGGGCATGGAAGATTGCATCCAGAATCTGGTTCCACCAACTCCCATTTCTCACCCGTAGGCGTGATGGTGACCAAATTCTCCTCCCTTGATTTTACAGAATGGTATTGACTCCAGCCAATATAACAGGCCGGATTTTCACCATGGAGTCAGGAAGTTTGAGTCAGGAAATCTCCTGACCCATACCCATGGAAACAACCCGCGCACATACAATTTTTGATCTGGGGGTCGGGGGAGGAGCAGGGGCATGATGGAGTTGGGCCTGCTGCCACTAGAGGCAGTGCGGAGATGGTTGTGGAGGCGGGCAACTCCATGAAAATCCAAGTTTTCAATAGCAGTAATTTTTAAAATAGGATTACATATTAATTACACTATGGGAACAAGCTAAGAATTCCACGTTGGTGTTTAATCCCTACAGATGAATTGGTCCTAATCCCACTCTGTTCCCTTGAGTCCCATTTCCTTCAGCCACTTTTCTAACCTATTCTTAAATATTGGCATGGCCCCTGCTCCGCTATTTAATTCAAGTCATGCATTGCCTCAAAACCCTCAGCGTAAAAACAGGTTTCTCCCGCTCTCTGTCCCAAGGGGGTAAGATTCAGTTTCAGTATAAAATGGCAGGCAACGGATTGACTATCCATTATACACCCCATCTGATTATAATGGACGACCAATCCATGAATCTCCAAAAATAAGCGATTGCTTTTATTACACACGTTTGTGTTTATTTTTGATATTTTCATAATAAGTGACCTTCACTTAGTATCTAATTGTTTTGCATCAAAAACCCAAGATACAACTAATAACAAAATAAACATTATCACATTCATTTAAGTATTTGCTTGCTATTTTCACTATTATTTGCTTTTTTTTAAATGGGTTGATATAATCATTTAAATATCAGACAGAAGAATTCACATGAACACATTTGCTACCATTAGCGCATAAATATACGTCCCTGTGTTAATGGATGCTGGAAAATGAATATACTGATTACACAGGAGTAGATGAAATAAAACAGATAACCACAACAAAAGCAAAATACGATGGATGCTGGAAATGTGAAATAAAAACAAAAACTGCGGGAAATACTCAGCAGGTCAGGTGCCATCTGCGGAGAGGAACAGAGTTAACGTTTCAGGTTGAGGTGACCTTTCATCAGGGCTCTGAGCGTACCTGAAATGCAACTGCTTCTTCGTAGCGCTGGATCGTCAGGGGAAGACAGCTCATGCCCCCTTTTAACTGCACCAGCCGCCATATTCTGGTAAAAGAGTTTAAATGACCCAAAGCTTCTTTGAAAAGCTACAGAGAGAAGGTAAGTGCGTAAGGTGGGTGAGGGGGTAGGGTGGTGAGAGGGTAAGGGGTAGAGGAGAGGGTGGGTGATGTAATTGAGCAAGGGGGTAGGGTGGCAGGTGAGTAGGGTGGCAGAGTGACTGTTGGATAGGGTGGCAGGTGGGTAGGGTGATAAGGTGGTAGGTAGGGTGGGTGGCAGGTGGGTGAGGTGTTAGGTGGTAGGGTGGCAGGGTGGTAGGCGGGGAGGGTTGCAGGTGGGTGGGGTGGGTGGCAGGTGGGTGAGGTGGTAGTGTGGCAGGTGGGTAGGGCTGTGTAGTAACTGAAGGTATAGCCTCTGCTGCTGTCTATCAGGGGTCACACGATGTTCTGGGAGGCTCTGACCAATGAGCCCCTAAACATGGGCAATCCTGGAGTGGGGTGGGGGGGGGCTTCCTGACGAGAGTCCTGATCGAGCACATAGCAGCTGAAAAGCTCCCTGTAATAAAGTTTATCTGTTTCTTGTTGAAACCTGTCCGCTCCATCGAGTCATCACAGGTTGCAGGTGGGTAGGCTGGTGAGGTGGGTAGGTGGCTGAGTTGGGTGAGGTGAGTAAGGTGGCAGCTGGGCAAGTGGGTCAGGTAGTCATGTTGGGTGGGGAGGGGTTGCCAGGTCGTGGGCTAGTCAGGTCAGGTCGCAGGGGTGGGGGGGAATGGGTGTGCTCGTGGCTATTCAGGTTGGTTTAGGGGCTGGTCAGGTCAGTTTGGGGCTGGTCAGGTCAGGTCAGGGGCTGGTCAGGTCTGGTCAGGGTGAATCAGCTGTGGGGAGGTCAGTGGGAAGTCGGGTGGTGGGGTCCGGTCAAGCCAGGTCAAGGGGGGAATTGGTTGGTGGGGGATAGTCGGGTTAAGTCAGAGGCTAGTCATTTTGGGTCAGCAGTGAGGCAGGAGGGGTCGAGGGGATCTGGTGGTGGGATCGGATTGGGTCAGGTGGGGTATCTGGTGGTGGGGGCTAGTCAGGTTGGATCAGAATGGGTCATGGGGTAATGGCGGGTCAGGGGGATAGCCGGAGGGTCAAGGGGGAAGTCAGGGGGTCAGTGTGAGTGATTGGGGGGGGTCAGTTGTATTGTTATCCACGGGTTAGATTAGGTTTTAATCTGTGTAACATTTCCTCGATAACTATCCAGGTAAGTAAGTTGGAACTGTCCGAAGTCTCCGACTCTAAGTCAGAGTTGGAGACTTTTTCAGAGATTCCCGGAGAGTAGGAGAATTGCCCATCGGAAGTTCAGAACCTCCCTGGCATTTCCCACGGAGTCCTCGTATTGGGACTTCCAAAGTGCTCTGTGGCACATCTTCTGGGCTATGTCTGACCTCCAATTATCCAGAGACTGAAAAACCCGAGCCTTTAGCTCTGTCTCCCTCTCGAAATGCTGCTCGACCTGCTGAGTATTGTCAGCGGTTTTTGTTTTTATGACATGATAATTAGCCCAGTCCATGCAGAGTATCCTCATTGGACATTGTTTTCCTGTCATAGCGAATGTAACAGTGTCTGAGGAGGAGAAAGCAGCACCCAGGAAGGGGTGAAGGAAAGCAAGAAGCTGAGAAGAGGGCAAAAAAAAGAGTTACTTAATCTACATCTACCAGGTGATGCAGCAGGTTTGCCCTGACACCGGCATCTCCGCCAAGACCATAAACCCCCATGAACTCTTTTGTGAGCAATTTTCCCGAGTGTGTTGTGACTGAAGCTTCCCTCCTGGCGTGCTACAACAAGCTCTCGAACATCAGCTCCAGGGAGATCCAGGTTACCTTGTGCCTGCTGCTGCTCCCAGGGCAAATAGCCAAATCAGGGCATTGGAAAGGGCAATGGCCTTGATCAAGTGCATCAGCTCTGAGTAAAACTCCCCAATGTACTGAAAAATGCCCGCAAAGATTGGCCATTTGTGTTGCTGGCACACAACATTACAATTGCCAGGAATGACAAGGGATTTAAGTTAAAGATGTAAGACTTGTAACGAATAACGGCTGGCTTTTTTCATTTGCCATGGATATGTCTGAAAGCCACTAGAGTGACACAAAGCTACTTAGACTGTACAGTGAAGGTGGTTAAAAAAAAAGTTGGCAATATATTAACTCAACAACAAAAAGCAAAACTCAAAATAAAGCAGCAGGTATCTCAGTATAAAGATGGTTGCAAGTTTTCTGATCTGTGAAACATTCTCGGAATTAATGAAAAACAGAAAATGCTGATAATACCCAGTATCTGTGGAGAGAGACATAGCGTTAATGTTTCTGTTTAATGACCTTCCATCAGAACTGGAAAAAGTTAGAGATGTAACAGTTTTTAGGCAGATATAGAGACATAGAAATGAGGAGGGCAAGAATCAAATGGTTAAGATGATTGTTTAAGTCACTCTTGGGGATTACAACTCTGACACTTCCAGCCAGCTGTTATACTCCTTAAATATAAGCTCTAGTTTTTGAAATTCAGAATGAAAGTATAAGATTCCTTTGGAGAAACACATTTCAGGACTTCTGAATCTATCAAAAAACCTTCCGGATTTAAAGCACACCTTTCAGTAGTCAGTTCATCTGTGTTTGTGGCAGGAAAACTGAAGAACTACTGAGCTGATATTTGAAAACTAAATTAAAAAGAATATATTTATTAACTCGACTTTATAATATTCAACATTTTGAAGCGCCAAAATGTGAAAGAATAACTATTGACTGTTTTATTCTCATTTATATTTCAGTTCCTTTTACAGCTGAAAAATGAAAAGAAAATACAGATGGCACCTTGAAGGTATCAAAAGATAGGAAACACAGAATCGGTAAGCAAAACCTAGGGAATGCAGCTGTCCTTCTTAAAAAAAAGGATGGTAAAAAGAAGAACTAATATCTCTGCTTTAAATTTTTAACCATGTGTTTTAGCAGCTCTCTTTCTTTCAGCTTTCCATCTCTAAAACTCTTTTTCATAAATGTTAAGGAGGTAAGTCTGGCTTGTTTGTGAGAAGTGGGAAACATGAATCTTAGTTTCCAAAGCTCTCCACCACATTCCTATCTTTTCTGGGTCTGTTGTAGACAATTGGTAAGAGATCGATGGCCATGTTTAGTTCAACAGCTCCACTATTGCAGAGTGGCAAAAGGCAAATTAGATAGACCCTGATACTTTCCTGTCCAGCATTTTCTAAAAGCCCCATGCTCACTGCACATTGTGATAATGGACACCAGGCCAATTCTTGCAACTGATCTCCGTGACTTTACAGACTAACTTGCACCTGATCCTTAGTGAAAGAAAAGCTGAGAAGCAGTTTGACAGATCTTTCATTTCCCCCTTTTTTACACCCTTTCCCCTATTCTTCCTCACTGATGTTCTGGAACTGAGGCCAATTACATCAGCCCAACATGTTCAAAGATCCAAGGTCTCAGTTCGTTTGTACAGCCCAGTGTTGCAGTTTGCCAGTGACTTTGCCTCAACATCCATGATCCCATGTAAGTAACTTCCAAGTATCCCAGCACATATATCGATCTCACACACGTGCAGCTGGCTTAATACTGCCACTGCTGCTTTGAACCTGGCCCACAATATGCAAACAGCAAAATCAGACACTTATGGCCTTTCACCCATTTGAGGAACGAATTCCACGGGAAACTGCTCTGAAATGTAGATCGATATTTGAAAAGTCTTTGCTGAGCTATTGCAGTTAAGGTTCCTATTGACACCTATCTAGAATCATTAGCTGAGATTTTGCTTATTTGTCAACTTTTTCTTAGATGTCTTTCTTCTCTCCTCTCCTGAATACATTCCAGTCTTTGCTGAGACTTGGTTCTTTGGACCTTGGTCACTCATTGGTGTTACAATTATGAGCTTTATAAGATAGTTATATTTTGAGACTGCGGCTTTAAATTTAGGGTGAATGAAGGGGGTCATTGACCTATTCTATAGTCTATGTGTCAGTAAGCCTGGGTGGTTCAAAGATCAAAGGAAGGTTTAGGTTATTTTGCTGGGAAGAGAGTGTTTGGAGATAATGGCAGCAGTTTTTGAGAATAAAATGAACAAACCCTGAGTCTCCCACAGACCCAGAAAGGCATTGTAGGCATCAGGTTGTAAACAGTTATGCTGTAAGTTATCCATTTACTTCTAATGACTAGTGGG
Source organism: Cetorhinus maximus (assembly GCF_964194155.1). Taxonomy (NCBI): domain Eukaryota; kingdom Metazoa; phylum Chordata; class Chondrichthyes; order Lamniformes; family Cetorhinidae; genus Cetorhinus; species Cetorhinus maximus. Next base: position 17,957,844 of record NC_135896.1, read on the forward strand.
GTACCGCAGGGGTCAGGGATGGGACCCCAGTTATTCACAATATATATTAATGATTTAGATGAGGGAACTAAATGTAATATCTCCAAATTTGCAGATGACACAAAGCTGGGTGGGAGGGTGAGCTGTGAGGAGGATGCAGAGATGCTTCAGTGTGATTTGGACAAGCTGAGTGAGTGGGCAAATGCAAGGCAGATGCAGTATAATGTGGATAAATGTGAGGTTATCCACTTTGGTAGCAAAAACAGGAAGGCAGATTATTATCTGAATGGCTATAAATTGAGAAAGGGGAATGTGGAACGAGACCTGGGTGTCCTTGTACACCAATGACTGAAGGTAAGCATGCAGGTGCAGCAGGCAGTAAAGAAGGCAAATGGTATGTTGGCCTTCATAGCCAGAGGATTCGAGTACAGGAACAGGGATGTCTTGCTGCAATTGTATAGGGCCTTGGTGAGACCGCGCCTGGAATATTGTGTGCAGTTTTGGTCTCCTTATCTGAGGAAGGATGTACTTGCTATAGAGGGGGTGCAGCAAAGGTTTACCCTACTGATCCCTGGGATGGCGGGACTGACATATGAGGAGAGATTGAGTTGGTTAGGATTATATTCACTGGAGTTCAGAAGAGTGAGGGGGGATCTCATAGAAACCTATAAAATTCTAACAGGACTAGACAGGGTAGATGCAGGAAGGATGTTCCCGATGGTGGGGGAGTCTAGAACCAGGGGTCACAGTCTGAGGATATGGGATAGACCATTTAGGACTGAAATGAGGAGAAATTTCTTTACCGAGAGAGTGGTGAGCCTGTGGAATTTGTTACCACAGACAGTAGTTGAGACCAAAACATTATATGTTTTCAAGAAGGAGTTAGATATAGCTCTTGGGGCAAAAGGGATCAAAAGGTATGGGGAGAAAGCCGGAGCAGGCTATTGAGTTGGATGATCAGCCATGATCATAATGAATGGCAGAGCAGGCTCGAAGGGCCGAATGGCCTACTCCTGCTCCAAGTTTCTATGTTTCTAAGATGAAAGGAAGCTGGGATAAAAATGAGCTAATTAGCATTTCTACCTAGATGCAAGGTTATTGTGTTTCACATTGCAATGAGGAAGAGGGCAGAAGAACCCATTTTGAGATCAGGTTACAGGTTTCCCTACAAATCCCTACAAATTAGTGAATATAACAGATAGATAGGAGTATTCTAAGTGGTAAGCAGAGAGATAAAGCTGCTTGACTTTGTGAGCTACCACAGCCGGATGCAGGAGGGGGACGATATCTAGTCGAAGAGACGCATCCTGCAGCCTTCTATGGATTCCAGGAGATTAATTCTAGCATAGCCAAGGGCAAAAAGAATCATCAGAACAGGCTTTAGTGGTGGTGGATTTAAGGAACTATCTGAAAACTGAGGAAAGCATCTGTAGATGGTCAATCGAAGTTATTACTTGGAGAAGCGGGGATATGGGAACCCATTGAAATCTGGGAGTAACTGTGCACTGTTTGCTAAAAGGACTGTAATTCCTTGGAGAGTGAAGTGGGTGGTAAGTATACAGGAGGCGTGTTACTTTCTGTAGTCAAAGTATAAGTTGCCTGCAAAAAGAAAATAGTGTTCACTCATGAGTGGTTTTAGTTATTTCTTACATTAAAAGTTTTAAAACATGAAATCTTACCATTTCATTCTTTCAGCTAATAACTGGAAGTTTGCATTTCTTTTTGAACATTATCAGTCTCTACAGAGATTGTAACACTGGTACTTCATCCAAGTGGCCATTCTTCACTGTGATACTTAACGTGAGGAGGCTTTTGGCTAAGGCGGTCATCAAAGCTGAGTTCATTTTACCCTCACCCAACATCCACCCACAGATAAGAACTTCTGGTGAGAATCATCAGAGAATGGGAATCCAGACTGACTTTATCCTCTTTAATTGAGGGGCATTGATGTCATTTATACTCCCACTACTGTTTCCTGCCTGAGATCGGACAGAGCAGGAATCAAAGCTAGAACATATATTCTCTGTGATTATGACCATGTTTTATTATCCTTCCTAATCCCCTTGACCTGTCTACAGACATGGTCAATCAGACCATCCTCCTCCAATAATTCTCCTCCATTGTCCTGTTTGGTGTGACTGTTCTCCTTTGGTTCCACTCTCACCTATTGATCATAGCAAAAGAATCCAACAATAGCTTCTCTTCCCAACCCTGTACGGTGATCTCCAAAGTCTTCCAAGGATCTATCCTTGTCCCCGCCCTCTTCCTCATCTACATTCTTCCCCTTGGTGACACACTGCTCAGATATGGAATCATCATCCAAGTGAACACTGATGAAATCTAGCTCAGCCTCTCAACTACCTCCACCCCTCTTCACTGTCTCTATTCTGTCAGACTACTTGTCGAGCACTCATTTAAGTGAGTTACAATTTTCTGCAACTCACCTTCAGGAAAATCATAGTGCATTTGGGCCTGGACTTTGTGATACAAATTATGCTGAGGCAAACAGTGTTTACTGCTATTAAGAAGTAAACTGAACAGCAGCTCCCGGGGACTACACAGGTTCAAGTTGCCCTGCTCATCCAAAATCTCTAACAGTACCTCTCCAAGAGTCTTAGCATTCAAGTACATGAAGGGTTTGAAGTTGCAGTATGAACCCCCTAGATTGAAGAATTCTGCTTTGGACACCATGAAGTATACTTCGTAGTCTTGAGTATATTAACAGCAAGTCTTTTTAACAACTCAGAACTATATATCTATATATAGTAGCGGGTACAGGTATGGAGCTGACTCCATCCTAGGTCTTTACACATCTCTGTCCATCTCTAAACCGACCCAGGCACTGGGTCATGTGCCTTATTACCACACTATGTGGGCGATACTGTACTCACACCCATATTAACCCTGTACATACCGGACCCTACTACTACATAGATAACCACTAAACATGCCAGAAAATGTTTAGTTTTGTTCATTCAAATGTAAGTGAATAGTTAATAGTGTGAAAAGTCTTAATTACTGACAAACAACCTCCCTGGCTCTGAAAATTTACTTTTAGACCTCTGGAACCTCATTCCTCCGGATTCTAATTATTGTTGATGATTTTTAACAATTAATAATGCAAATTTTTTTTTTGCTTTTTATTTCTGTCATTTTTAATCTTTCACTCTCTCGCTTAATCCTGCTTTTCTTTCCCTTTCTTTATTTTGCTTTATGTATATGATTTTACTTTGAATTAAATATTCTGACGCTTCTTGGTTGAGGCCCTGGCTGGAATTTCCTGGCCCCGTTGGTGCATGGTGGGCTGGGGGGGAGAGGGGGGGGGGGGGGGGGTGATGGGTGCAATGTGGCGAAAAGCCCAAAAATCTGTTTCTCACCGTGGTGAAGCCAGTTTGCAATCGCCCGCTCCACGCATCAATGGCAGGCCGCGTTTGCCACTGCCCCACATCGGGAACCTAATTTCAATAATTTAGTATCTCATTACAAGCACTGCTCACCGGAATCAATCCCCAAACTGGGTCATCCGGGCCACGCCAATGTCTTTCACAACTGTATGTAAGCGGCATGTACCTGGTCAGCTGCACTTCGCCCAGGACTTTGAAGTTTGTTTGCCCACTTTGCATCGGGCAGCACTCGGCCATTATCAGCGCCAGGCTTCGCAGGCAGCACCACGTCCCTTTTAGAAGGCTCACGGGCAGGTCTCTGCCTACCAGACCAGCCATAAGGCAGGGGCTGCTTTTCAATGGCTGTAGGGCTGGGGCTTGCTTGGGGAAGGGGGAGAAGTGGCCTCAGGCAGGGGAAGAGGCTGCAGGGCAAGGGCTGTACTGGGGAACGGGTGTATCCCAGGGTGTGTGTGGGGGCACATGTTGATCTGTGAAAGTGGCCTCAAGATGGTGAGGGCTGTGGAGATAGTCTCCAGAGCAGATGAGGCCAGATAGAGATGTGAGGGTGTGTGTCAGAGAGTGAGTGGTGATGTCCCTTGAGCTGGCAGTGAATGAGATGCCAGTGAATGTGTGATGGCCTTGTGAGTGGGTGAGTTGAGAGTGATGAGATGGTTGCCTTACCCTGGCGGCACGGATGAGACCATTCATCGGTTCCTGCACTGGATGGCTGACGTCTTGTGTGCAGCATTAACACTGACAACCTCTGCCACTACCTCCTGTGGCCAGAGCGAAGGTAGAGGACATTGCAACCAGCCTCCACAGCATCCAGAAGGCATCCCAGGGATGTGTCATTGAATTGAGGGGCTCCACTCTTGGGGCCATGTCTTCAGCGGAGCAGCCCTGGGCTGCAAGCATTGAGAAGTGTGTACACGGCTGCAGCTTAAGTATGACGCCCTGCATATGGAAGCGGTGAGGTGTGGTGACAGTGTGGTGGACAAATTGGAAGCCACCCAACAGTGAGGCAGCGCGTTTCCTGTGGCTGCATAATTAATGAGGTGAAATTGGGACGATATGGTATGAAAACCAGCCATTGTGGCCGGCAGGTAAAACAGCTTTTTTCCCACCTGCTACTGCACTTTGTGCAAATCTGGGACGATTCTACACCCTGTGTCCACAAATTTCGATACCGTAGTGTTGTTGGTTTCAAAACTATGGGAGCCAGGTGATAAACAAATGGTCAGGCATCCTGCTATCCATTGTCTTCTGGCCATGTTTTGAAGGGCACTAGTGGACGAATGCAGAATGCACAGATTGTGGTGTCAGTCAGCGTTTAACACTGATATGACACACGACCTGCCATTTTGGACCTCGAGGGCCCTGATAATGCCCTCTTTTAAAACACGTGGAGCTAAACATGCCTCCAGCGGAATGTAAGATGCCACCACTACCAGCCCAATTGCTGTGTTCAAAGGCACCACCATTCAATTTTCAGGTGAGTTGCTTTCAGCTGAGCTGCTTTTGACTAGTTTTTCCCTGTTGTAGAGTGAGTGAAAGTATTGTGCTGTAGGAGGAGTTGACAGAAGTTCTGTGAGTTGGAAGGGAGTGGCGTTGAGCCTTGGGAAGAGTTGTGTGCTTCTGAAAGGCTTCTTAGTACACCACTCGCTCCCAGTCATGCGGGCTATATTTACAGTCCCCCTTGGGCTGTAACATCACGGGTAGATGGATCCGAGGCACTAGAGAAGCAAGTTGCTCACTGAGGGAGGAGGAGCAGGAGGGATCCCAGCAGGAAGCTTTGCTCACCTAGGGCCTTCAGGGAGCACTTCTCTTCCCTCCGCCTCAACCAGGAGCAGTCTGTGGTGGCTATGCTTCATCAGGGACGTAGCCACAGAATTGCGCCACCTCTTGGAACTGGACATGTAGGCACAGGGCAGAGCAAGCACAGCGCTGTCAATTGTTGTCAAGGGGACTGTGGCCCTTGATTTTTATGCCAGGTAATCCTTCCAGATTGGAACAGGTGGCATTACAAATGTGTTGCAGTTCGCCGTTCATTGCTGCATCCTGGAGATCACAGAGGCTTTCTTCACCAGGAGACGGGACTTCATTGTCTTCTCTCTAAATGGAGAGAAGCTGAAGGAGCATATTCATGGCTACGCCAGTATAATGGGCTTCCCATTGGTGCAGGGAACCATCGACTGCACACACATGACTCTGCGGGTGCCGTATATCAATGGGGTGACATTCCACAGTGTAAAAAAGGCCCCCAGTCCCTGAACATACTGTTGGTGTGTGACCATGTCCAGGCCACCATGTTGGTGAATTCCAGCTATCCTGGAAGCTGTCATGATCCTTGCATCCTGTGCCAGTCATCCATTCCTGCATGGTGAAGCAGATGGGTGGTTGCTTGATAAAAAACATGGCTATTGACTCCCCTCCACCACCTTACCACAGAAGGGCAATGTTCCTACAAAGATAACCATGTTGCAACTTGGAATGTCATGCAGCAAACCATCTGTGTCCTGAAGCAATGGTTCCGCTGCCTACATTGAAAGTGAGAAGCCTTCCGGTCCTCACCAAAATGCGCCTCTCCTTTTGTGGTGGACTGCTGTGTCCTCCACAACCTGGTCATCGTGAGCAGGCAGTCCATGCCACTGGGGCTTTGGCAACCTCCGAAAGAGTAGGAGGAGGAGGAGAAAGGGAAGAGACATCCGAAATTTATCGCTCTGAATGGGCTGTCTGTGAATGTCAACTTGGGTTCTGGCTCCCTTGAAAACATCGCCAGATGCTCCGCATTTCCCTACCATTCTATCCCTATGTTATAGACCATCACTTCACCCTCTTGGCCTGAATCCTAAAATAAACAAACGTTCCTTGCCAACTTCATCCAACAACACTTCCAAAAGTCCATACAATACTCAACTATTCACCCTTGGATTTCTCTTTGTGCCTGTATTAAAACTACCTTTGCCAGGTCTAGTGCTCCAACACAGTGTTACCCCAGTAGCTGCAGCATGGTTCATGGAAAGCTGCTGAATTTCAATGGAGGAGACCATAAACCTGTGACTTGTATATTATTATATTAATTGGGTGTTTGATTCAGGTGCTAGACATTGAATGAGGACTCACCACTGCTCATGTGTATATAGGAGTACATTGAAACTGTGGTTAGTGGATTGGATGTTTGTCTCTGTAAATAAAAGTTTGTAAATGCATAAAGACAAGGCTTCAGTTTCATCCTTCACAAATTGGCCTTGTTGGACTTCCTCGAGTAGATCCCTGCACCCTCTCAGCTTGGGTAGCAGCAGCCCATTCTGGTCGGCAGAATGAATGCTATCTTCTTGGGACAAGACAGCAGGTTCATGTTCCACAGAGTCACTGCCACTCCCCTAGGGCGGCACCTCAGGAATCATGGTAATCTGCGATAGCACAGTTTGCTCGATGCTAAGAGAGCCTCAAAGACTGGAGCACTAGTATCTGCAGCAATGGTGGCAGCAGTCTAATCCCTCATGGCAACAAGCTGCACTTGCATGGCAACAGGTAGGGGTTCTCATGACCCCCATCTAAGCTTCCACTCAGACAATGGCTGGATTCTGCTTGTGCTGCGATGGAAGCTGACATCATAACTGGGTCAGCAAGCGCTGTCACGGACACAACTTTCATGCTGAAACGGATGGGCTCCAAACTCTGGTGAAGCTGTGTTAAGTTGGAGCTGGACTCCTCCATGCACCTTGAAAATGATGAGAAGCTCTCTGGCAGGCCTACCAATGCACCCAACATTTCTTTGTGCCTGCCTGGATCCTGTATGCTATCCCATTAAAGCCCTCATCTGGGCTCTCTGCAATAGAATCTGTCTCCAACCTCGCCTCCAGGAAACATGCTATCCTTCCCCCCCTGCTCTGACTGCAGCCCAGACATGCCTGATGATAACTTACCACATGCAGATCCTCCCTCTGTACTATCTTCCATGGTAAGTGCTGTGCCAGTATCTGAGCTGGTGGCTGCGAATGTCAGGTCAAGTGAGGGTGATTCTTCCTCAGGCTTTCGCTGTCCTTCTGGGCCTACACGCTGAGGGAAGGAAGGAATATGGTGGTGTGGAAGGAAAACAAGAAGTTCCTGCTAATGCTATCAGCAGCTTGTGCATCATACAGAAGCATATCGCCATCTGGACGATTTCAGCAATGCCGGTAGCCAAAGCCTCAGTGTTGGCCGCACCAATAATGCTGAGTACTACCTTTTCAAGAGGATGAGGACATTACATTGGGCCTGATCCCCTGCTTGTTTGTTGCCTTCTGTTCCATGCCACCTTGTTTTGCAAGAAAGAGGTAAGTGTGTCAGTGAGCATGTTGCGATATGTGTTTGAGTAATGTCCCTGTACAAGCTAAACAGCTGTAGGTATGTGGAAGTTGCAAGGTGTGGGCGTGAGGCTTGCAGCAGTGATAGGTGTGAGAGTGAGGTGGAGCATATAAATGTGAGACATGAGTCCCAGTTGCTAGAGATTGCTGTTGGGTCAGTGTCAGGGTGTGATGCATTGAGCAGTGTGTGAAGTTGGTGGTGCATGAGATGGCATTTGAAGGTGTATTCACTAACTTTGACCAATCGTGTGAGGTCATTGAACTTTTTCCAGCACTGTATCCAGGTCCTCATTTCTAGATACCTGACATCAACTTGCTTGGCTCTCTATCCCCACTGCCTTTGCAAAATGTCTAGAGGGCCTCCTGAACCCTTGTAAAAAGGTAACCCTTCTCCTCCTTTCAACCTCCTGCACTAAGGCCTACATCTGAGAACCTGGGAAAGCTGCTCTATAGCTTTGGTTTCTTTCTGCTCAGAAAATCTTTCCCATCCACTTCCAGCACCTGCTGCAACCAGAATGCATCTCCCCTTTAAGAGCTCAAGCAATGCAGGCTAACTTTAATTGATGCTAGCCTCACACAAGCCTGCACCCCCTGCCATTCAGCAATGCACTTAGCACCGGGCAGCACACTACCATCATGGAGTTGAGCAGGCAGCTCACAGTTTGCATCACTCCCACTGCGTACAAGGTAACCGTGCACCTGCTAACGGACCTTAGAAAATCTTCCTCCCCACCCCCTCCGTATGTCTCAATAAGAATTCTTTAATCTGATTGGTTAAGGAGACACACTGTTGCTTGCCCTGTTCACACAGATTCTGGATTCACTATAGAGGGTGCCACCTTGTTTTGCATTTCTAATTACTGCAAGTATCAATGCAAAAACCCACAGAAAACCCGTGGGAAAGTGTCAGTGTAAGGAACTGTTTGTACCATTTGCTCACCTCTGACTGTAAAATCTAGGCCTTAGTCTTTGGCCCTGCCACTAATTCCGTACTCTTATCACTGACTCCAATTCCCTCTCTGGTCACTTTCTCCGGATGAACCAGACTGTTTAAAGCCTCAATGTCCTGTTGAAGTCCAATCCATGTTTCTGGCTCCATATGGTGTTGATGGCAAAAATCACCAACTTCCTCCTCCACAACATGATCCACCTTCACTCCAACCTCAGGCCTTCTGCTATTGAAGCTCTCATCCATGTCCCCAGACACAACTACTCCAAGACTCTCCTGGCTGGCGTCCCATCATGAACACGAGCTCATCCACAATTCTGCTACAATTCCTGCATCAAGTCCCGTGCACTGCTCAACTCTGTCCATGCATCCATGAGGGTCATCAGCAGCAGCAGAATTGTATTCAACCACAACCTGTAACCTCACAACTGAGCATATCCTTCACTCCACCATTACCATCAAGCCAAGAAATCAATCCTGGTTCAATGAGGAGAGCAGGAAAGCATGCCAGGAGCAGCACCAGGCATACCTAAAAAAATGAACTGCCAATCAAGATTTCATCATTCCACATAGTATATAGTGGTGTTTCACTCCTGAGTCACCCTGTGCAAGTAATGTGACAGAGTTAACTGAACGGAATTACCCTGAGGCAGACTTCAAATAAAATTTCATTCCTTCTCGTACAGAATCTATATCAGTGGCAGTCTTTTAGAATGATACAGGAATTCCCTCAGGCAATCAGTGATTGCACTTAACAGGAACAAATTTACAGCACATGGCCACATGTGCTCTATACATTAGCAGAGGTCTTCATATTTATTTTATCATTTCTCACTCCAAACCTGCACAGATGTGCCACACCGATTCATCCGTCTGTTATTTACTTCAGCCAGTTGGTGCCATGAAAGTAACCCTCAAAATTCACTGCATCCTCTCCTACTTGAATATATTTTTTAACTAGGACCTCCAACAGTGCAACTCCTTGCATTGCTTAGTCATGTCAGTTTGTATCTATATCCTTCTAAGTCATGGTTAAACTTATCATAGTGCCCTGGATTTTTAAATATTCTATCTCTATAAATTCTCCTCTCATTTTCTTTCTTATTCATTCATGGGATGTGGGCATTGCTGGCTAGGCCCAGCATTCATTGCCCATCCCTAGTTGCCCTTGAGAAGGTGGTGGCGAGCTGCCTTCTTGAACCGCTGCAGTCCATGTGGTGTAAGTACACCCACAGTGCTGTTAGTAAGGTTGTTCCAGGAATTTGACCGAGTGACAGTGTAGGAATGACGACATATTTCCAAGTTAGGATGGTGAGCGGCTTGGAGGGGAACTTGCAGGTGATGGTGTTCCCATTATTCTGCTTCCCTTGTCCTTCTAGGTGATAGTGGTCATGGGTTTGAAAGATGCTGTCGAAGGAGGCTTGGTGAGTTCCTGCAGTGCATCTTGTAGATGGTACACACTGCTGCCACTGTGCATCGGTGGTGGAGGAAGTGAATGTTTGTGGAGGTGAATTTCTGTGAAAGTGTCCCTGTGGCCTTGGTGGAAGAGCCACGTTAAAGCCCAGAAAAAAATGACAAATGACATTTATGCCATTTTTTCCACAGATTTTCCATTCAAGTTCCAGCAAACAAGTGGGAAAGCTCCTGCAGAAATTCCCCACCCAAATTTTTCTAACCTTTCCTCATAACTCAGACTCCTGGCCAATATGGATAGGTTTCATGGGCCTGCTTTGTACCATCTCAAGATTGGTTGGTCCTCTTGCATCTCAGTGACAAGACGACATTGCAACACTCAAGATGTAGCCTGGCTAGAGTGCTAATCAGTTCAGGAAAAAAGACAGTTGCCTTCATGTAGTTCCGTTCATGACTTCAGGATGCCCCAAGGCATTTTTGCAACCGATGAAATACTTTTGAAATGTAGTTTCTGTTGTAGTAGAGGAAACACGGCAGTCAATTTGCACACAACAAGGCCCTACAAACAATAATGTGATAGTGAATAAATCTGCTTTGGAGATGTTAGTTGAGAGATAAATATTGGCTAACTCACCAGGGGAAGTACTCTGCCAATCTTCAAGGTAATACCATGGGATCTTCATGTCCACAATGCTTCAGGCTGTTCATTTTGTCACATATAAATGTATAAGGACTCTCTGGTCCTTTCAGCCTGTCCTACAAAATTGTGTTAAGAATCACAGGATATACACTCCACACCACCAGAAACCATGTGATCTCTGGGGAAAGATAAGAAACCAGAGCAAAATCAAGGTTAATTTGGAGATGAAATGAGCAATGACTCCATAACACCACATAACCACCCCCCTGCCCCTTTCATCGCCCATTAATCTAGGAGACCACTCTGCTTTTGCAGTACTTCCTTTGTCAGAAGCGACCTTTGCCCCAGCCAGAAACAGTTCCGACACTCGTGTGTAAGAACTCAGTGCATCAGCGTCCATCCTACATGCTGGCAGCCTGTTCCAGGGGCCTACTACTCTACATGAAGGAAAACAGCTCCTAATATTTAATCTCAATTTGGCCCGATACAATTTATAATTGTAGCCCCTGGTCCTCTCTAATCTATTAAATTGGAACCAAATGTTAACTGGAGCACAATCTATTCCTTAGGTGCTAGAATCTTCAACATCTTACAAACCTCAATCAGATGACCCTCGAGTCTGCTCTTCTCTAAAGTGCAGAGTCTCAACTCTTTGACTACGATGCTTTAAACTGGGAATTAATCTAATGGCCCATTTCTAAATCCTCAATAACACCCACCACGTGAGGAAACCAAAACCGGACACTGTATTCCTAACCAAGGAATGTATAAGGATAACATTTTCTGCGTTGTCTTATTGTCAATTGTCCAATGAATGGACCCCAATACCCTAGGAAATGTACTTGGATATCTTTATTAATTGCTGTTGTGTAATGACTGAACATGCTAAATGAGCTTATTATAAACCCTGCACCTTCTCCCTCAGCTAATTCAGCACCATCCTTTGGTAAGAGTGTCTTCCCTTCTTTCTTCTAATGAGGAACAGGTGCATTTACGTGTGTCGAGTTACATTTGCTATTGGAGTCTCCCAGCTTGAGGGCTTTTCTCGTGCTATCTTTGCCTCATCATACTCAATTACTCTCCCTTCTAGTTTAGTCTGATTATTTACAGAGTACCATGACTTTCAGTTCTTTTAAAAGGCCTGATTCCTAAGTGTGACTGTAAATTACTGTACTTTGGAACCTGTAATATTGATTATGAAGATCAGAGATAGACTTTTGATAGTTTCTTTTGCCCTATGGAGGTTAAGTACTTATGCACTAAAACGAGGTCTTTCTCTCAGAGTACTCACCCATAGTATTTGAAACTTACTCCATGAATTGTCACGTAATGTGACTAATTTCACGATGTGGCACCATCTAAATGTACGTTGTAAATGTTCAACAGTAGGGCGCACCCTCAGTGAATATATAACATAAAAAATTAAATCATGATGCCCGTCACTATATGATGTATGAACTCCATTTTCTTCTTTGTTTTAGGTTTAATCATGACGAGTTCTAATGTAATCACCTTCAGCGTGATGTTACCCCTCTGAGGTTGGGGATATGCTTGTGATATTGGTAAACTACTCAAAAAGCGGCAGACTAATCAGCACTTTCCCAGAGAAGCAAACTCAAAGCAAAATTATAACCATTCCCATGTAAGATGAAAAAAGATGTAATATAATTACTGCTCATTATTTTCAAGCAACAATGTGACTATTTTTAATATCAAGGATCATTATTTACATTTGAATCGGTCACAGTGTAGAGAGCACACTTCCTTTTCAATATCTTTTTCTCTGTCTTTCTTTGTCCTGTGATATTAGTTGGGGATCAATAGTAACCAAGTGACCCATTTTATCATTTGATTTGGAAATGTACTTACTTACAATAAAATATTTTCAGTAAGTCAGCTTCCTTGAGCAGATGCTGAAACCGTTTAAGGGTTTGTAGAAACATTTAAATACTGAAAATGACATTACTTTACAAGCTGCAAAACTTTGCTAGTGTGCTTATTGTGCATTTTTACTGAGAATTCTTGAGGTTCTTTGTTATATTGTGATGGCACGGGTGTGTCAGTGCACTGAGATCTCTTTCAGATCTTGGATTGGGAGCTAAAACACACAAGCTGCTGTTGTTGCTTAACAACTTCCCTGGGCAGCTATGGTTCAGTTCGTAGCATCTTGCCTTTGAGTTGCAAGGTTCTGGGTTTAAACCCCACTCTGGGACTTGAGTACAAAAATCAATGCTGACAATGCAGTGCAGTACTGAGGGAGTGCTGAACTGTTGGAGATGGAGTTTTGAATGAAACCTTAAACCGTGGGCTATCTATCCTCTCAAGTACAGTTTCCAAAGAAGAGTGGGGGAACTATCCCCAGTGTACTGGTCAATACTTAACCCTCAATAAACATAAAAAATACAGATTATCTGGTTATAATCGCATAGTGAGGCAGTTTATTCAATTTGTTTCAGCTTCCTCCTCATTGTCATCTTTTCTGGATCAAGGTTGCCTTGAACTCAATGGAGTTTCTTAGTTAAAAGCAAAATACTGCAAATGCTGGAGATCTGAAATAAAACAGAAAATACTGGAAAAACTCAGCTGGTCTGACAGCATCTCTCAGTCGAAATCTCAACTTGGCTCCACTCAGGGGTTGAGCTACCCATGGCTTCATCACCCACTTGCATTTTGGAAAATTCCATGACTTTTCCTTCTAATGCCTCTTTAGTTTCATTCAGCTGATTCTTCAGCTCTTCTATCTCCTTCTTGTATCTGTTGGCTTCTTCCTGGAACCTTAAACATTGCTGTGTCTTCTCTACCAACTGGGTTCTTCAGTTTGTTCAGAGTGATGTTGAATTCATTCTTCTTCTCTTGGTAATTTTCCAGAGGTACAAACTTTGACCTGAAGAATCCTTGTAGTGTGTGAAGGTCTTTCACCAGGTTTTCCTTTTCTTTGCGGGGCTCACTTGCTTGAATTCTGTAATTCAGCAGAGTCTCCTTTAGTTCTCTTCTGTTGTTCGTCCATGCTGTTGTTTAAGACAGTCTTCGTTTCCTCAGGTTGCTGAATGGCTACACACTCCTCTCATACCCTGTTAAAATCCTTGGACTCTCCAGGCTCATTCTGAAGTGCCACGTGTTCCTTTCCCAACTCAGGAACTCTTCCTGCTTCCTTTTGAAATTTCACTGGCCAATCAAGGTTAATTTCCCTCAACCAACTGCGACCCAGAAGACTTGGTCCTTTGCCTTCTACGACTATCACCAGGAGTTGTGCTGTTTGGTGCTAATAATAAACAGGTACAGTGGTAAACAGGTACCTGGGTAATACCCTTCACCAGGATAGCCTTTCCAGTGTAGGTTTTCAATTTGGCTGAAGTCTGTTCCAAATTCAATTGTTGAGTACCCTTGTTTAAACAGTTGAAGGTATGCTCTCCCGCTAGTGGTTGAAGCACCAGCATCCACTTCCAACATTAAAGGTTTTCCATTTACCTGCAGAGTAACAATGACTGGCTCTGTCTTCCCTACTTTTACAGGGACAACGCCGGACCTGATTTACTCTCGTAATCAGTTTGTTATGGATTTTACAGACAGGTTTCTCATTAGAAACATCAAACTTTATTTACAGGCGGCAGCATGCTTCCAACAAGCTCCACAACGAGAAGAGAACTCTGACTCCAAGATTCCATGCGCTTAGAGCTGATTCGTTCACACTGTCACGTGATACTATGCAACACAATAGGTTTTAAAGCTACAGTCACTAGTCCTTAAAGCTACAATCACCACAAGTACATTACAGCGAAATGGCGTAATTTAGGCACCAGGTTCCCATAATCAATCAAAATGCCTTTCGACTTTCTTCCGTCATCCTTTTTTTCTTAGCAACTGGGATCAAAATATCCGAAATCGGGGTTTTTATTTAAAAGATCCCTTTCACTTTAGCATGATTAGATTGGTCCATCAAATTATCTTTTGTCTCTTTTAATGTCTTTGTTACAGTTAATGCTTGAAGCACATTGGGTTGTTCAATGATGACAAACGCAGTATAGACGTGGAAATTGTAGTTGAAAGCTCCAGTCTTTTCCAGAAAGCTTGGCTTGCAGCTGAATATTTTTAGCTCACAACAATTAAAAAAGAGCTTTCAATCAAGGCTGTGCATATAAGCATGTGCAGTTTGCAAAGTTACCCAGTCTGTAATCCATGTATCAACATGCATTGAAGTGTAGAGGGTGTGTCCCCTATCTGGTGCTGATTGGAGAGTTTCTTTGCATTTCCCAAGGGGATTGAAAGTTACTGGAGGTTGAATTCTTGGAGCTTTTATTTCAGGCAAGTGATACATTTTATATAAATATATTGCTGTTGTGCTTTTCTATTAGGAACTTCTCAAAGAAGAACAAAAGCAGCAAGGTTGAAGACAAATAACTGTTATCATGTCAGAGACAGCAATAGGGATAACAACAGCTGTTCATGGCTTGGTTTTGTTGGTGGTTGGAAAGGAAAGCAGTTTAGAGGGAATGGGTGTTTTTACGCAATCATTATTTTGGTTGTATATTTCCAATTAAAACATTGCTCCAGAATTATTTTTGAAAAGCTTAACGATTTTGATATAAAATTTTGAAAACTGCATAAGTGATGAACTTTTAGCGTTCTATTAGGCAATTTTTGTTTGTTTATGGAAATTTCTGTTTATTAACGACTGTCTAATCAGCAAACTCAGTTACACTGTGATCCTGGCACAGGCTGGGAGTGCATATCAGGAAATTAGCCTACCATCTTCTGCCCATTAATTTTAACAAGCAGAAAATTTACAGGTAAAAGCTTGAAGGCAAGATCATAAAGGTGGGAACTGGCTGTCGTTGGGGAAAGTGATGGGGGTGGGCGGTATCAGACTTGCATGGACACAGGAGGGGTGAGGACCAAATGGTTTTAAAGGGGCCAATGGCAATTTGGTCCCATCCTTCTAACAGCCCTTAGCACTAGCTATAAGGCGATTGGCTGAGGAGGAGGAGGAACAGGTGGAGGAGGAAGAAAAGAATGAGTAGGTTGGGACGTGGCAACCAACACAGCCCCTTTTTAGCTATGTTCTCCATGATCAGCTCACCTGACTGTTACCACTGAACTAATCTCCCATTCACTGACAGTTCCAGGATTTTTCTATCCTCTGTTACTAACATAACATAATTTAAAAATTCAACAAATTTAAATTCAAATTCAAATTCACCCTTGTTAGCGCTTGTCTCCTGTGTGCCTTTCCTTTTATCCTGGCGCTCCTACTCAGTGCTACCCCAGTAACAGTGGCATAGCTGGTGGAAGGCTGCTGGCTTTCAGGGAGAAGACTGCAGATGGCTTTGCAGCACGCGCTCGAGTAGCTCTGGCTCTAGAAGGCCCAGCTTCAGATTACACCACCACAGCATGGCTGAGAGGCAGCAGAAGGGCAGGCAGAGTGGCTGTGCTGGGTGGAGGAATGCAGTCAGCCTGACATAGGTCAACAGGTGTGTGCCCTATGGAGGCACTGCATCTCCCCTGGGGTGGGGGGAGCCTCACCAATCCTCATAATCTGCATGACAGTAAGCTGAGGCTGCACAAGAGAAGTCTGAGCTTGCAACATGGGCTTCCATGACTTCAGTCATGACTGCAGCACTAAGACGCTGGGTGGCTTCTGCTTGTACTGCAATGGAAACTGAGACATCAGCCAAGTGTTCACATGGAGCTTCATTTGCATGCTGGAAATGGGAGGTTCCATGCTCTGCGCAAAACCATGTGAGTTGGTGCTGGAATCTTCCATGCTCCTTGACATTGACTGCAGGCTTTCTGACAAGCTTCCCAATGCACCAATCATTTCATCGTGTATAGTAATCACCCTTCTCTGGTTGGCCATCCCATTGAAGTCCTCACCTGATTCCCCTGCAGCAGAATTTGTGTGTGATATCGTGTCTGGAGAACTGGCACATGCGCTAGGCTTGTCTACTGCCCTGGCTGCAGGTCACTCATGCCCAATGCCTCACCACCTCCATCTATGCCAGCATCTAAAAACTGAGCTGCTGGCTGCGAGTATGAGATCCAGTGGCAATATTTCTTCTGTTAAACCCCCACTACCTAGCCAGGGCGCAGTTGTTAGGTATCTGAAAGGACAAAGGTACAAAAGTACAGTTGTATTCGGGGCAGTGGAACGTGCTTGCTTAGTTCACTTGCAGCTTCTAAATTAGATGGGACTCAGAGATGAGGGGGAAGTGGGATGTCAGGAGGATTAGGTATGAGCATACATTCATCTTTGTTGTTTTCATACCTGACCCTGACCATGGCCTCAGTGATAGTCATTCCAGTGGTGGTGAGTATGGCCATCTCCATCGGGTTAAGGACATGGAGTTGTGCCTGTTCCCAACCGATTGGCTCTTGTTGCCTCCAGTTATGTTCCAATTTATCCTTCAAGGCAGAGGTAAGTGTGTCAGTGATTGTGGTGCATTGCAATTGGTGATGTGACTGACATGGTTGAATAGCTGGCAGTGTGTGCAAGCTGAGACTCAAATTTGAGTCTCACACCAGTTCCAAGCGTGTGAGGGTAAGCTATGAATATGAGGTGTGGGTCGTGAATGAAGAACGTTGTTGGTAGGTGAGAGGTGGGCGTGTGGTGCATTGAACAATCTCTGAGGCTAATGGGGCAGTTGGTGGGACGTGGCATATGACGATACATTTACTGACCTCGGCCATTTGTGTGAGGTCATTGAACTTCTTGTGGCACTGCATCCAGGCCCTTGGGGCTAAAAGGCTGGCATTGACCACCAGTTCTTTGGCCCACTATTTTCTGTGAATTTGTCTGGAGGGCTTCCTAGGCCCCTGTGGATAGATGATATCTCTCCTCCTCTGCACCTCCTTGACCAATGCATCCAGTGCAGTGTGGGCGAGTGTTGGAACCCACCTTCTCCTATGATGTGCCATATTTCAGACACACTCATCTGCTACCAGTTCCAACACCTGCTCCAGCCAGAATGCACCTTCCTTTTAAGAGGTGCAAGCTGGCTTTAAGTGTAGCACATGTGAGATTTAAATGGTGCCAGCTTCCGACAATTTTGAATCCCTGTTCAGGTGTGTAGCACGCCACAGTCCACTTAGCCTGGCTTCCTAATAAAATAATTCAAATGAGCTGGTGGCACTAAGATTGCCTGCAGCAGAGGGGACGGCCATGAGTTAATCGCGGATCACAATCCTTACAGCCGTTTTTGTGCCTTATCGAATTTTGCCACCTATATATTTTACTCACACATTGCAACAGTGTGGTACAAATGAATCACAAATATGAGGGCAGTGAAACGTATGCATTTGAGTATTTCTAGTCTGTGATGTATGAATTATACAACACAATGTATGGGGTTTTATGCATGCACTGTCTCTCAATAATGCTTCCAATTGCCGTTCATGGTGACAGAACCAGTGGGGAGTCGAGGAGTAATTTATTTTAGGCAGTGAGTTTTTATGATCTGTATTGTGCTGCCTGAAAGGGTGATGGAAACTGATTCCATAATATCTTTCAAAGGGGAATTGGACATATACTTGAAAAGTAATAATTTGCAAATCTATGGGCAAAGAAGGTGGAGAGGGGAAGAGGGAAAATTTCGATAACTTAATCAAGGCTGACACTCCGGTGCAGTACTGAGGAAGTGCGACACTGTCAGAAACATTAAACCAAGGCACTGTCCATCCTCTCAGGCAGGCCTAAAAGATCCCATGGGACTATTTCGAAGAAGATTGGGGGGTGGTGGGAGGGGAGGTGGGTGGTGGGTGGTATCCTTGGTGTCCTGGCCAGTTTTTATGCCACAATCAACATCACAAGAAACAGATTGTCTTGTCATTGTCACATTGCTGTTTGTGGGATCTTGCTGTGTGCAAATTATCTGCCGCACTTCCTACATTACAACAGTGACTACACTTTTAAAAGTCCTTCATTGCCTGTAAATTGCTTTAAGATGTCTGATAGTCATGAAAGGCTAATCTTTCTTCCTTTCTCTTTCAAAGAGCCAGCACCAGCATGATGGGCCAAATGGTATCCTCTTGTGCTGTAGGATTCTATGGATCTATATTAAACTAACCTATCCTGTGTTGCATTTATTCAGCTGAGATTCTAGGGTTGATGGCTCCTGACACGTGGGGTGCAAGCAGCTGGTGACAACCTGAAGTGAACTTGGCGAGGGTTCATTAAGGTTAGGCACGGAACACACCAATCATCCAGGTAACAATGAACACCAAAATAGCAGAGGTGAGAACTGCAATGAGGAGGGAATGCTGCGAAAGTGGGCTGTGTGTTTATAAAATCCCACTGCCTTGATTTCACACTTGAGGACTGAATAGGAGTTGGGTGCTGGAATCTGGAATGAAAATCAAGGCACACTTCAGTGGGGGCTAGATATCACACAGGGCTGCACAGTGATTACTGGACTGAGGATGTTCTGCCACAGTACTCAGAGGGTTAAAATATTATTACTCCTCCTCCACTAGTAGCAAAAAAAAATCCTGTAATCAAATGCATCTGCCATGGGCTTTTGGTCAGAAATTTAATTGGCTGTGGACAGGCTTTACTGCCTTTATTACTTTTAATCACTTTACTGCTGCTGATTGCTGGAGCCAATGGGAAATTTAATATGTGTCAATACAATATTGGGATTGTCTGCATATTCAGCCAGTGATTAACTGCACCAGGGTCCATCACAGTGGCAACATTATTGTGTTAGCTACCTCTTGGGAAATGTGAAATTAAATTACATTAAAAAATGTTGTTGATTATCATTAGAGACTTATTTGTAGTGTACAATTACTGATATGTTGTAAAATAAATCAATCTTTTTTTTATCCTCCATGTACAAATTAGTTGTAATGTTGGAGAGCTGAGCATGAGCAAAGAGGCTCATTGAAGGTACCAGTCAGCATTGCATAAACAAGGGCAATTTGCAGCTCTACAACTGTTCCGAGGCTTTTTATGCATTTTTCTACAGTTATTATCCCCTCTACCTGACTGAAGGTAACGAGGGATTTAGGAAATCATTCCTCCTTGTGTACCCTGCAGTATTATACATGCCACTCTACTTCAGGAGCAACTTTAATCTGTGCAATAAATGCTAAACTTGAACAGCAAAGAAGAAAAGAAATGTTTACACGTGTATCACAGTGTTCATGACCTCAGGATGTCACAAAATGCTTTACAGCCAATTCGCAACTTTCCAAGTACAGTCATTATTGTAATGTAGGGAAAAGCAGAAGCTAGTTGGCATACAGCAAGCTCCCAAAAAAAACCCATTGAAGTAAATGGCTAGATTACATGTTTTAGAAGTTAGTTGAGGGATAAATGTTGGCTAGGACCTCTGGAGAAGTTCTCTGATCTTGAAAGTATGCCATGGGATAGTTTACATCTACCTGAGGTTGCAGACGGGAACTCGATTTAAATTAATATCTGAAAGACAGCACCTCTGACAGAGCAGGACTCCTTAATTCCTCTGCACTTGGGTGTGAGCCTGGAATAAGATTTTCCATTGAGCATAACGGTAGGGAGAAAAGCACTCACCATTACTATGGATTCCAGAATCCAAAGATGTGCAATTAAATCAGAAAGTTGTAGTGCAAGTTACAGTGCTCCTCCACAGATTTCACTGCACCATTGATAGACTGGATATTGAAATTCATGCAAGGCCATGAAGTAGTTATATTTACCAACTATGTACCTAGAAGCAAACCAGAAAATGTTAGAGTCTGTGCTTTCAGGTGTAAATGATTTTTTAACAGCATGACCAATCATAATTATTAATAAACAACCTCCTTGGCACTAAAAAGCAAAATTTACAAGTGTGGAGTCTCACTCCTTCAGAACTTAATTAGTGCTAGTGATTTTTTTTTAAAAGAACATTTTGGTTTACTTTTTCTTTCTGTCTTTTATCTGTCTCTCTTTTTATTCCATCTTTCTATTCAAGTCTTTTTTTTTTGCTTTCTATAAATTATTTCACAATGAATTAAACCTATTTATACTTCCTGGGTTAGACTTTGCACGCCTCAGTCAGGATTCTTCAATCCGTTTGGCTGAAGAGCCACATGATGCCTATTCTTGCTGACACACACCACAGATTCCCTGTAGAGGGCATCACAATAAATCAGATGCCCAATGACACAAGGAGGAATGATTTCCTAAATCCCTCTTTAGCTTCAATCAGGTAGAGGGGATAATAACTGTAGGAAAATGCATAAAAAGCCTCGGAACAGTTGTAGAGCTGCAAATTGCCCTTGTTTATGCAATGCTGACTGGTACCTTCAATGAGCCTCTTTGCTCATGCTCAGCTCTCCAACATTACAACTAATTTGTACATGGAGGATTAAAAAAAAAAGATTGATTTATTTTACAACATATCAGTAATTGTACACTACAAATAAGTCTTCAATGATAATCAACAACATTTTTTGCTACTCGAAAGCTCTCAAAATATTTGTGAACAGCAGTTGGTGTAGTGAACAGCGAACACCTTTCTTACACTGCTGACTGAAAGATCCGATCTTTTGGGCCGAAATTTCACCTGAGGGTTGGGAAACAGCAGCCTGGAATGCTTCCATATCTGAACTCGTGCTCCAGGGGTAAACAGTCACTGCCCTGAAATTTTAGCTGATGCACCCCCTGAATTGGCATGGAGACAGGTTCCCTGTCCCATTAAGGACATTAGGCGGGCTTTTGAAACTGGAGGGCCAGTTAGAGGCCTTCCAGCTTCAGAGGAGATGCCAGTTGCTGTAAAAGGTAAGTAACTGAGAGGGCACTTCAACAAGAAGGTGCCCTCAAGATCACTCATAAAAATTGAAATAAAAGATACCAGTCTACCAGTGTGAAGGAGCCAGTCTACAGGGCAGCCAGGTAGCCAGAGAGGATTTGTAGGCCTGCCTGGAGTGCTGTCCCCTTGGCCTGCCACTGGGTGCCCGCCCCTGGTTTATTAGGTAGTTAACCTGCCCACTGTCGGGAAATTGGAATCTGATCGGAAAATCCAAGAGCCAGCCACCTTGATCCCTGGTTAACAAGTCTGTTAATGAGCCTAATTGACTGCCCACCTTGTGGGGACAGACAGCCTTAGCGGGCCACAAACCCACATTGGCCAATGCTGGGAACAGAGTCAGGAAACCGGCACATCAGCCTGCCCTGTTATTTTTAGGCCCTTTTTGCCTTCATTCCCGAATCTGTCGGGGCCCGAAAATCCTGCCCATTGTATTCAAATTTTTGGAATATGAGAATACAACCTCCTGACTCAGAGGTGAAATTAGTACCAACTGAGCCACAGCTGACACCATATGATCATATTAACTTTGGAAGACAAAAAAATAGACATTGCATGAAAGACATTCAAACTTGTTGTATCTTCACAGTCTTCCCTTGGAGAATAGAGAAAAACAGTAAAAGGATTTGCAGATGGGCTAACAGTATGACAGTCCCTCCAGCCCACCCCTGGATGGTAGCTGGTCATGTGGCTGGCGAGAGTCTAGGATGCAGTTGTAGTAATAGAGGTATCCTCTGGCCACAATAACGATGAGGTATTCTCACACTGACCATGTGTACTCTGGCAGGATCGATGCTAGAAGGCACTGGCAAGCGTGATCGCGTTGTAATGGCTATGATCACAGCCTAGGGATGTTTAGACTCTATATTTCTCACTGCTGGGGAGGCTGTGGCATAGTGGTATTCTCACTGGACTAATAATCTAGAGACTCAGGGCACTGTTCTGGGGACCTGGGTTCATATCCCACCATGGCAGATGGTGAAATTTGAGTTTAATTTAAAAAAAATCTGGAATTAAAAAGTCTGATGATGACCATAAAACCATTGCTGATTGTTGTAAAAACCCAGCTGATTCACTAATGCCCCTTTAGGGAAGGAAATCTGCTGGTCTATCCTATGTGTGACTCCAGACCCACAGCAATGTGGTTGATTTTTAACTGCCCCCTGGACAAGAGCAATTAGGGATGGGCAATAAATGCTGACTTAAAAAAGTAAATATGGGTGAGTCAGATCATCAGCTATACGATATGTTTGTCCATATAAACACAGCTGCCACAGTAAAGTTCAAAGACTGTTTATCTATATTTGAATACAACTGAGAGAATTAGCAAATCTAAGCAGCAAAGTGTCAAAAGAAGCTTCTTAAGAATAACACATCTGAAACTATCCTTATGAATTTCAGATTGTAATATCTATTAGTGGGCTATTAATTAAAAATGTACAACTCTGACCAGTCCCAGTACTGGAGCAGAAATGTTGCCCAATAGGTCAGGACCCAGACTTGGATGCTTCTCACGTGTAGAAAGACATCGCAATGCACTTTTCATGTGGAAATCAGCTGTTAAGCAGGAGGGAAAGAGGGGAAAATAGGGCAATTTACATAAGCACTTCATGTGCCTATAAATAAACTTTTGTCATGTTCTAGTTTCCAGAGAAACAGCACTCCTTTCAGTTACTGTTAATCATGGTGTATAAGTCGACCCACTTTTCTGGCCCCAAAAACCATGTTCTTGCCTATACTTGGCGTAAAAGTCAACCCCGCCACTTTTCAGCCATGACATGCTTTACTTGCATTCGTAGATGGCCTCAATTTTTTTACCCCGCAAATGCATGTTTCATTTACCGGTACCTTACACCTGGGCACAAGGGATGAAGCAGGCGATAAGGGCTGTGTTCCAAAAATGCCCCGGGAGGTTAAGGCGCGCCCAGTCTTTGCATCAGACGCCGACGACCTTTCAAAATGGCGACCGCCCACATCCACGCTGACGATTCACTTTTATACTTGGCCTATATGTCGACCCTCTTTTTGAAATTATTTTTTTTGGGCTTCAGTTATTGACTTATATGTTGATATCTGCAGTGCCTCATTTAAGAATAGCCTTCCCCCAATAGACATTAGTTGGTGTATTTAAAAAAATATATTTGTCTTGCTATTTGTGATTTATAGCATTTAGCGATGTCTTTAATGCCACATGTTCAAACATTGGAAATGTATGAACTGAGCATAAGATCTGGGCAAGCAAAGCATTGTACAGAGTCTCTGTACAGTCAGCAGATTGCACAATAGGCCTCTTCCCAGGAAGAACCAAACGAACCTCTAGGGTTTAAACTTCCAAAAGCCATTTCTTGTTCAGCCCTATACAACATCTGCTGACTTTTGTCATGTTAAAGAATATGTTAATGACTTTTTATCTTACGCATTCTTAACTGACAGTAATACCCGAAAGCCATCTCTTCATGGTGATATCTTGTCATAAAAGCTGAAAGAATAATATTTCAGTTACTTATTAATTTCTGTAGTTGCCATTCACCATTTTCTTTCTAATGCAAATGATTGAAAGCTACATTTTCTGGATGGTTAACCCTTCAGACCCAATTAATTATTTATGATAATTAAAATATTTTCTTTGTAAAGTGTTTAAGGTTAGCAAATAACCTGGTAATGGTCACATGATTGACTTACAAGCACTCGGTTATGTCACTGAGCTTGTAATACATAACTCGCTGATAGCCTTTCAACAACTCAAGGATTTGTGAATGGTCTGTTAGTTACCCATAATTTGCAAACTGAATAAAATGAATTGTGTGCAGCACAAAAACTGAGATTAGCATTAAGGAAAAAAGGCAGACTTTCACATTCATCATACCACCTCCTTGACATGTCTCAAACTTCTCCGCCTCTGTCCTTTCTCTTCTCTTTTAAGAAACTCCTCAAAATCCACCTCTTTGAACAAACTGTTGGTCACCTGTCCTAATACCTAAAGCTTGGTGTCAAATTTTGTTTGATCACGCTCCCGGGAAGCTGTTTGATATATTTTACTGTGTTGTAGGTGCTATATAAATGCAAGTTAAGAGTTTACATGCTGCAGCTTACCCATCATTTGTTGAACACGTTTAACTTCCATCTCTTTGATCAGGTGGATTCCATTAAGAAAAAGGGGCATAAGAAATAGAATCAGGAGTAGGTCATTTTGCTTTTTGAGCCTGGTTGAACTTCGACTCACTTCGTATTCCCGCACAATCCTTAATTCCCTTAGTACCCAGATTTTTGCCACGACAGAGAGGCTTTCCATCATGGCGAAAATCCTGGAAATGGTTGAAACGTCAAAGTTGCCCCCACTGAACCCGGCGTTTCCCACCTTTGTGGGGGGCGGGACTGGAGTCGGGCTGGGTTTCATGCATGCACATTTCGTGGAGGCAGCTGGCCATTTAAACCAACAGCTGCATCCACTATTGGTAGAACAGGAGTGTGGAACCTGGAGTGCGCAGATTAGGACGTGTAAGAGGAGGTCTGAACTTGGTGGGTTCCTTTGGATAGCCAGGGTACCCCTTTGGATTGGGTCCTAGGGCACCTTTGGGAGAGGTAAAGCCACTTTTGCGAGTGGTAAGGAACCTTTTGGGGAAGGTAAGGCAATCTTTGGAATTGTTAGAAGTGAACATGATTATGCACTTCTTACACACAAACTCGTTGGAACTGTCAAGCTGTAAGAGAGTTGTCCAGAAGTCAAGGAACTGTCCTGCTGTCAAAAAACTGTAAAAAAAACGCTGCCCAGTTGTCAAAACTGTCAAAGCTCTGCAGGAGGTGTCAAAGCTGTCATGGAACTGTCCAAGGACACTAGGTGAGTTGGCATGGAGGGCAATGGGTGGTGGGCGGGGGCATGGCTTGGCATGAATTGACATTAAGTGGGCAAAAAGGGTATGGGACAATGGGAGTGGGTAGAGGGGCACTAAGCTGGCCATGCGGTGGTTAGACAGGCATGGGTTGGCAGAGGGGATATGGGGTCATAGGGGGTGAGTAGTGCGCATGGGTTGACATGAATGGGGCATAGGGAGCATGTGAGGTGTGGGGGTTGGAGGGATGGTTTTAGCTTTATTATTATTTAATTATTTATCTAAACAAAGTGCCGGAGCACAGTGGGAGGCCTTGAACTCAGCCCCCCTCTGCACCCGGCAGCCTGCGCGGTTTGTTCCAGGGTTGCCTGCCCTGACTAATTTTTCAGATCCCCCCACCCGGCAACTGAAATCCCACCGGCAGGTGGCCATTTTTAAAGCCAGGTTTGCCGAGCTGGGAAACCTCCCGACTTGGGGAACCCAACCAGGGGAGGGAATCTGGGCCTGAGCATCCTTGCTCTCTGCAATAGAAAATTCCAAAGAATCACAAAACAGTGAAGAAATTTCTCCTCATCTCAGTCCCAAATGACTGACTCCTTATCCTGAGACTGTGACCCTAGTTCTAGACTCCCCAGCAAGGGGAAAGCTTTTCTCAGCATCTACCCTGTCAAGCCCCTTAAGAATTTTATATGTTTCAATTTGATCACCTCTCAATCTCCTAAACCCCAGGAATCCATGCCTAGTCTACTCGATCTCTCTTCCTAAAATAATCCCCTCAAACCAAGAACGAGTCTAATGAACACGTGTCACATTCTCTCTAGCACAATATGTATGTCTTTAGGTAAGGAGGTCAAAACTGCACACAATACTCCAGATGTGACCTCACCAATGCCATGAACAATTGAAGTAAGACTTTCTAACTTGTATACTGCAATTCCTTTGTAACAAATGCTACCCTACTAGTTGCCTTCCTAATTGCTTGCTGTACCTGCATGTTAATTTTCTGTGATTCACGTATAAGGTTACTTAGGTCCCTCTGAATCCAAGCATTTCCCAAACTTTCACCATTCAAAGAATACTCTCTTATTTTTATTTTTCCTACCAACCTTTGCCGCATTGTATTCCATCTGCCATGTTCTTTCCCATTTACGCAAGCTGCCTATATCTCTTTGCAGCTTCTCTAAATCCTCCTTACTGCTTACTTTCCCTCCCTAGGGTGCCTGGTCCGCCCTACTGAAAAAGCCTGGGATTTACCTGGGTCCGATCGCCATCAGTCTTCTGCTGGGGGCTCTAGCAGTGCCCACGGATTGGCTGACAGCTCTCGACGGTGGGATTTCCTTCCACTGAGGGATGAAGGTGCGACCCTCAGCTTGTTACGCAACCCCCCCCACCCCGCAGCATGATATCGCTATGGGGTAGCCTTCTGTTAAAGCCGGTCAGTTTGTGATGGCCTTTTCTTCCAGGATGTCGAGCAATACATCACTCCGCCACCACTCCTCCCATAAAATTCAGCCCCATCAGCCCTAATTTTGTGTAATAACCTCTTGTGTGGCACCAAATGCTTTTTTAAGACTCAAATACCCTGTATCCACTGTTTTCCCCTTATCTATCTTTCTGGTTTCATCCTCAAAATCTCTAACAGATTTACAGAGGATTACATAGGATTTACAGGACAGAAACAGGGCATTTGGCCCAATCAGTCCTTGCCAGTGTTTACATTCCATTTCAGTATCCTCCCATCTTGCCTCATCTAAATCTACCAAGCTAACTATCTATTCCCTTCTCCCTCATATGTTTGTCTAGCTTCCCCTTAAATGTATCTATGCTATTCAGTTCAACCACTAGTTCCACGTTCTCACCATTCCTTGAAATTTCTTCTGAATTCCTTATTGCATTTCTTGGTGACTGTTTTACATTGCTTTATCAAACACTATCTACCTTACAGGGGGAGGTAGTGGCATAGTGGTATTGTCACTGGACTGGTAATGCCTCAGGGACCCAGGTTTGAATCTTATCATGGTAGATGGTGGAATTTGAATTCAATGAATATCTGGAAATAAAAAATCTAATAATGCCTATGAAACCATTGCCAATTGTTGTAAAAACCCATCTGGTTCACCAATATTCTTAAGGGAAGGAAATCTGCTGTCCTTACCTGGTCTGGACTACATGTGGTTGACTCTTAAAAGTGCCCTCTGAACATGGGCAATAAATGCCCATATCCCATAAATGAATAACAAAAAAATCCACGTTGACGCTGCTTAATCATATTATGATTTCCTAAGTGCCCTGTTAACACATCTCTAACAGATTCTTACATTTTGTCTACTACTGATGTTAGATTAACTGGCCTATGGTTCCCAGTTTTCTCCCATGCTCCTTTCTTAAATAACAGTGTTATATTTGCTACCTTCCAAATCCTTGGGAACTGTTCTAGTCTATAAGGAATAAGCAATCTACACAGACAGGTTGCAGACAAGTGATAAAGGTAAACTTTGGGCCGCATCTTTGCTCCTGAGTCGGGAGCCCAGAGTTAGGAAAATTCCCAACTTTGCAAACCTAATTGGGGAGAAAGTGCTCTGCATATTCCGATATTTGCAGGGGTTGGGGGGCAGGTGGTGGTGGGTGGGGGTTGATGGGTATCCTAAGGTAGTGTAGCGGTGGAGGCGGGCCTAGTGTGGGTTGGGCGACTTGGTCGGGTGATGCACTGACACATTCAAGAGGTTTCTCCCTGGAATCGCCGAGGCCCTCGTCTGCTCTACATGTGCCAGTGACAATGGCTGCCCCTGCAGAAATGCCAAGGCCCCAGTCTGAAGGAGGTCCCCAATGGGTCCCTGCACAAGGAGGGCACCCACCATGCTCCTCAATACCATAAAGCATGAGAAGTGAGCAGCCTCCACCTCCTCCAAGGCAACACAGGGCGCACTTCAGAGGAGCATGCTCAGGCACCGTCTCGCCTCGATCACTAATGGATTTACCATGGTGACACTAACACTTTGTACATATCAAAATTAGGCACTTTTTTAATACATATCACTACGCTGAAAAATGATTCAGTCTATTTTGCAGACTAGTGCCCTCAATGGGAATGTTAACAGAATGAAGTGGCCCTTACCTGTATGCTGAAGGCTGTATGCTGAAGTCCATGTCACGTTGATGCCAGCAGGAGCAAGGGTGTGCCCATACATGACTGGCAATGGAAGGCTGTTTCCTTCTCCAGCCCTTCGGATAAGGAAGTCGTACAGCACAGGTTGTGGATTGAGACATTTCTTGCAGCATTTCTTGTCTATCAATGATTCATTTGCAGGGAGGATCAATGATCAGACTCAAGGATCAGATGTTTTCCCTTTTGGGCAAGTCCAGAACTAGGGACACAGTGGCTGGGATTTTCCACTCTGGATGGGGGTGGGAACCAGGAGTGTTTCCCGCCGTGGAGACTGGTGGGAATTCGTGCCGAATAGTGCAATGCTGGGCTCATTAATTATGTAGTCGGGGGTTTTCTGACATATTGTGTGGCAGGGTGGGCTGGGTGCACGTGCCCTACCATCATTTCTTGGTGCCATATGTAAAAGGCGCCCGGACATCAACTTCCTGGTCTCAAACCCACAGTAGAAGGAGGGGATGGCCTGGCGATCCCACGGAGCTCCAGTCGCCAGATTCAGTGATGAATCTGCTCAGTGTGATGCAGCAAAGACCAGGAGGGGCATCTTGTACCCCGAGGATGGAAGGAGGAGGCTGAGTCATGTAACCAAACCTGCATGGGAGAAAGTTGCCAGGGTGGTCAGTGCCCATGGCCTCCACCGGAGGACTACCCTGCAGTGCAGGAAATGGGTGAATGACCTCATCTGCACTGCCAGAGTAAGCGAACCCTCAGCTGCTCACACTCACCTTACTGAATGGTAGAGGGGACATGGACCTTAGTGGCAAGGGCACCATCCGTGCAGCCCATGTGTAAAAGAGCTACTCAATGTTATAAGGTGATGCCTCATAGCCCCACTGCAGCCCACCAAGTCTGCAGGCGGAGAGGCCACTGCAGGTCCCTGACCCTTCCATGCAGAGAGTTCAGATGCTGTCTAGGGAGGGGAGATGGGGGTAAGAGGGTTAGGTGTTGAGGGCTCCAGCAAGCATCACTAATGACATGCACCCATCAGCCTTATCCTTCTATCTGCATGGGCTCACTGCCCTGGAGGGCGCTGCCCCAGAACCCTTGTGGACAACCTGCAGCGCATCAATCACATGCCATACAATCCGGTGGGTTATTTGTAAGGGTCTAAGCATCAAAAAGATAACTGAAACCCAATTGCTCTCAAACCCATCTGCTCTCTTTGCACAGGAAAAGTTAGGGCACAACAGGAGATGGAGAGAGTTTGGGAGGGGACCGCCTGAACTGAGGAACCTTACAAAGTTCAAGGAGCGGACAGCCAAACTGACAGGGGAGGAACCGGACTGAGCTTGTGTAGATAGAGAGGTCGGCGGGCAACCTCGAGCTAGTAAGGATCCACGCATAATGTGGTCACACCTAAGGGTCATGTGTTCCTCCATGTTGGAGACAGCTCATCTGGTCACTCACTCTCTCCTCTCTCACTTACATGCACCGACAAGAAGAGGGGAAGGCCAGAAGAGGAAGTCCTGTCCAGCAGGTCGTCCAGCCCACAGAGGACTGAGGACATTGGGGAGGAGGAAGAAAATGCACCTGTAGAGCCATCACAGCAGTCACCTGCACCCTCCACCAACTCAGAGACACACACCTCAGTGGCTATTTGGTTTAATTCAGGCAGGGTCATTGTACGGATACTTGTCCGCAGCAGGAGGAGACAGGGTCAGCCAAGCTCACCGGCACCCAGAGGACTGCTGGGGAAGAGGCATCTGCGATGTCCAAGTCGGATGACGGGCCTCTGAGATCGTTTCTGCGTGAGATGCTGGAGATGCTGCGGAGGGGGGAGGGGGGGGAATGCCTGGCAAAAGTGATGGAAGCCCTCAACAGAGTGGCAGATGAGGCAGAGGAGTCCATCTGCCTGCTCGCTGATGAAGTGGTTCTGACCTGTGAGTGCATGGGGGTCTCCATCTTCCATTCTCCACAAGTTGCCCCAGGTCCTCTTCCAGATGAGTCCCAACATTTCCACGCCACGTTGGTCCAGGCATTTTCCGGACCGGCATGTTATCTCGCTGGTGGCACAAATAATTGGACAGGGGAGGGGCAATCCCGGGTCGGGGTTTCATTGGTATCGCAATAATGGGGTGAAAAATGGCTTCACACTGGCCTCTGGCGGGAGCGCATGTTCCTGCCGTCATTTCACGCCAGTGAGAAACTGAATTTTCAGCGCCCCTCCTGCACCTTACCTTTTCGACTAGCTTGATATCATCAGCAAACTTAGATAACGTTACTCTCTGCCTCTTCATCTAAATCATTAATATAGATTGTAAATGGCTGAAGCCCTAACACAGATTCTTGTGGCACTCTACCTGCCAGCCAACTTGAAAAAGATCCATTTATGTCACTCTCTGTTTTCTATCCACTCACCAATCCTCTGCCCATGCTATTACCGCAACTCCGTGAGCCCTTATCTTACCTATTAACCTATTGTGCGGCACCTTATATCGAATGCCTTTTGGAAAGGGCTGGGATTTTCCGGACCTGGCCATGATGGAATCATCATGGGTGGGATGGAAAATTTCATGGACCACCCAAAGACCCATTGACTGCGGGTGGGAATTTCCAGTCCCCTGGCAGGTGGGACTGGAAAACCCCGGCCCAGGTACACTACATCTACTGGTTCCCTTTAATCTACCCTACATCCTCAAAAACCCTCTAATAAATTTGTCAAACAGCGTTTCCCTTTAGTAAAACCATGTTGACTAGTTCTAATCATACTATGCTTTTCTAAATGGCTTCCTTAATAACAAATTCCAGCATTTTCCCAACAACTGATGTTAAACTAACCGGCCTATAGTTCACTGTTTTCTCTCTCCCTCCTTTCTTGAAAATCGATGTAACATTTGCCACCTTCCAATCTAGTGGGACCGTTCCTGAATCTAAGGACTTTGGAAAATCATAGCCAGCACATCCACTATCTCTGCAGCTATCTCTTTTAGAAGCCTAGGTTGTAGGCTATCAGGTCCCAGGGATTAGTCACATTTTAGTCCCTTAAGTTTCTCCAATGTTTTGTTTCTGCTGATATTAATTTCCTAATTTCCTCACTCTTTCTAGCTCCTGGATTGTCATCTATTTCCGATATGAAACTTGTGTCTTCTACTGTGAAAACAGATACAAAATATTTGTTCAATGGCTCTGTGATTTCCTCAATCTTCATGATAATTTCCCTGCCTCTGCTTCTAAGGGACCAACGTTTACTTTAGCTACCCTCCTCCTTTTTTACGTAGTTACTAAAGCTCTTGCAACCTTTTTTTTATATTCCTGGCTAGTTGACTCTCATATTCTACTTTTTCCCTTTTTATCAACCTGTTGGTGGCCATTTCATCACATGGCTGTTGTTATAATGTCGTTCAGGTTCAAGTTGCAGCCATTTAAAGAGCTACTTCTAATCAGCTACTTCTTTAAGGGCACCCTTTGTCCCCCGGAAGCTAACCATGGACCTGTGTCAGTGTTTGAAAAAGCTGAGACAGCTGGGAATTCCTCAAGAAGAATGAGCTGTGGCACAAACGTGTAGGGAGCTCTTGGTGTGGGCACATACCACCTGCATATTCAGGGAATGGAAGGATTTCTGTTATTACATCCTTTATAATACACTCTAACATTTTCTCAATGATGAATGTTAAGCTAACTGGCCTACAGTTACCTGTTTTTTTTTTATATCTCCCTCCCTTTTTAAATAAGGGTGTTACCTTGTCAATTTTCCAATCTTCTGGGACTTTTCCAGAATCTAAGGAAGATTACTACCAGTGTATCCACTATCTGTGCAGCTGCTTCCTTTAAAATCCTAGGATGCAACCCATCAGGCCCAGGGGACTTATCAGCCTTTAGCCCCATAGTTTCCCTGGTACTTTTTCTCTAGTGATAGTTATTGTATTTATTTCCTCCCCCGCTTTTGCCCCCTTGATTATTTGGTATTTTTGGTATGCTATTAGTGTCTTCTACCGTGAGGACTGATGCAAAGTATTTATTCAACTCCTCTGCCATTTCCTGGTTCCCATTATTATTCCCCCAGCCTCGTTCTCTAAGGGGCCTATGTTCACTTTGGCCTCTCTCTTCCTTTTCATATATTTAAAGAAGCTCTTACTGTCCATTTCTATATAACTTGCTAGTTTGCCCTCAAAGTTTATTTTCTCCTTCTATCATTTTTTGGGTCATCTTTTGTTGGTGTTTAAAACTTTCGCAATCCTCTGGTTTACCACTAATCTTTGCCACATTGTATGTTTTTTCTTTCAATTTAATACTATCCTTAACTTCCTTGGTTAACCACGGTTGGTTTATTCCTTTCCTCTTCCTCACTGGGATATATCTTTGCTGTGAGTCATGAACTATTTTCTTAAACATCTGCCATTGTTCATCAACCATCTTTTTTGCTAAACTCCTTTCCCAGTCCAATTCAGCCATCTCTGCCCTCATTCCTTTGTAATTATCTTTATTTAAGTTTAGCACAGTTTTTTCCGACCCAAGTTTCTCATTCTCAAACTGAATGCTAAATTCATCCATATTATGATCACTGTTTTCTGGGGGATCTTTTACTCTGAGATCATTTATTAAGCCTGTCTCATTACACATTACCAGATCTGAAATAGCTTGATCCCTGGTTGGATCCACAACATATTGTTCTAGGAAACTGTCCTGAATACACTCTATGAATTCTTGCTTGTGGCTACCTCTGTCAATTTGATTTTCCCAATGTACATGAAAAGTAAAGTCACCACAATTAATGTGCTGCCTTTTTTACATGCCCTCATTATCTCCTGATTTATTATCTGTTCCACAGTATAGCTACTGTTAGGGGGTCTATAGACTACTCCCACCAGTGTCTTCTTCCCCTTGTTATTCCTTACCTCCACCCATATGGATTCTACATCTTCCAATCTAAGATCATTTCTTGCTGTCGTACTTATTCCATCCTGTACTACCAAAGCTACCCCACCACCGTTTCCCTCCTGCCTGTCCTTTCGGAAAGTCACATACCCCTGAATATTTAGTTCCCAGCTTTGATCTCCTTGTAACCATGTCTCCGTAATGGCTATAAGATCATACCCATTAACCTCTATTTGTGCTGTTAATTCATTTATTTTGTTCCAAATACTTGGTGCATTTAAGCAAAGAGCTATTAATTTTGCCTTTTTACCATTTTTCCCCCCTTTGACCCTACTTGCTGCTGTTTCTTTATGTTTGTACACTCTGTCCCTTCCTGTCGCATGCTGGGTATCATCACTTAAATAGCTACCCTGCAATGCTGCCATATCCTTTTGCTTTGTAAGCCTACGTATCCCCTCTCCAGAACCCTCCCTCCCTCTGTTTAGTTTAAAGCCCTCTCTACAACCCTGGCTATTCGATTCACCAAGACACTGGTCCTAGCATGGTTCAAGTGCAGCCCACCCACTGGAACAGCTCCCTTCTACCCCAGTACTGGTGTCAGTGCCCCATGAGCTGAAACCCCTTCTTCCCACACCACTCTTTGAGCCATGCATTTAACTCCTTGACTTTATTTACCCTAAGCCAGATTTGATGCCAACGGAATAAAGGATCCCTGTGTTATAACCATGTACAGTCCACATGCTTGAATCACACCTTATAAAAAATCAAGGTAAAGGAGTGAAAGATTTGTGTTATGCACCTGATGAATATTCTTGTCAGAGTATAACTTTTTTTTATATCATAGACCTCATCCCTTGACCTACATGGATATGTATGGAATCCTCCATTTGATGTCAGTTGGTAGATGCAGCCCATTCTAATGGATCAATGATTAACTATACCACCCGTGTGGTATTGAACCATACAGATCATAGATGTCCTCAGTTTGAACACTGTTCAATGCTGAGTTTACTAATCTCACAATTGGTTTTACCATTCACAGGCAAGGAAAGAGAAAAACTGAATATTCCGACTTCTGACAGAAACACATGAACAAGAGGTCAATCAGCCCCTCAAATCTTTTCCGCCATGTGAGTAGATAATCACTACATTTCAAATCCATTCACTTGCATTGGTTCCACCCCCCTTAATCCATATCCCTTAACACATAAACCTAACACAAATTTATCAGTCTCAGTTTTGAAATTTTAATTCATATAGCCTCACCAATTCTTTGATACAGCTTTCAACATAGCATAACTTCCACCCCTTTCTATTCCAGATCCCTTAAAATAAAGGCCAACATTTCATTAGCCTTGTCAATATGAACATATAAACATACGAAATAGGAGAAGTAGGCCATTCGGCCCCTTGAGCCTGCTCTGCCATTCAATAAAATCATGGCTGATCTGTTTGTGTTTCAAATTCCACATTCCCATCAAACCCAATAACCTTTGATTCCTTTACCTAACAAGAATTTATCTACCTCTGCCTTAAAAATATTCAATGACTCTGCCTCCACCAACTTCTGAGGCAGAGTTCCAAAGCCACACGACCCTCAGAGAAAAAAAATTCTCCTTATCTCTGACCTAAGAAGGTGAGCCCTTCCCTAGCTCTGGACTCACCCACAAGAGGAAACATCCTTTCCACGTCCATCTTGTCGAGACCATTCAGGATCTTATATAGTTCAATCAAGTCACCCCTCGCTTTTCTAAACTCCGATGGAAACAAGCCCAGTCTGTGCAACCTTTCCTCCTAAGACAACCTACTCATTCTCAGTATCAATCTAGTAAACTTCCTCTGAACCTCCTACAATACATTTACATCCTTTCTTAAATAAGGAGACCAAAACTGCACACAGTATTTGAGATGTGGTGTCACCAATGCCCTGTATAACTGAAGCATAACATCTTTACTTTTATGATCAATTCTTCTCATAATAGAGGATAGCATTCCATTAGCCTTCTTAATTACTTTCTGTACCTGCATACTAATTTTTTGTGATTCATGCACTCGAACACCTAGATCCTTCTGCACCTGGGAATCCTGCAGTCGTTCTCTGTTTAAGTAATATTCTGCGTTTTTATTCTTCCTGCCAAAGTGAACAACTCCACATTTTCCCACATTATACTCCATTTGCCATATTTTTGACCGCTCACTCAACCTATGAATACATGTCTGCCAGCACCTTCACAACATACTTTCCTTCCTATTTTTGTGCATCATTGCGGTATCTGCAAATTTAGCTACCATGCCTTCGCTCCCCTCATCCAAGTCAATGATATAAATTGTAAAAAGTTGAGGCCCCAGCACAGACCCCTGCGGGACTCCACTCATCATATCCTGCCAATCAGAAAATAACCCATTTATGGCCACTCACTGTTTTCTGTCAGCCTGCCAATCTTCTATCCATACTAATATGTTACTCCTTACACCATGAGCTCTTATTTTCGGCAATAACCTTTGACATGGCACCTTATCAAATGCCTTCTGGAAATCCAAGTACAGCATGTCTACAGGTTCCCCTTTATCCATAGCACATGTTGGTCCTTTGAAGAACTTGTCAGTCTCATTTTCTCAATTACCTTCTTTTTTTTACTTATATTGAATCAAATAAGTTCCTCCTTCATTTAGTTTTAGCTTTCCTTGTATCAGGGGACAGGAGAAAGAGCTGGTGAGGAAAAAATATTTCTTTCAAAAGTGGAGAGAAAAGAGAGGGTGAGGGTAATTTTTGATATCCACTAAAGAAGCAGATAAAGGGACAGACAGGCAGAAAGATCTTTTAGGGATAAAGTGACAGAGGGAAAGAGAAAATATGTGTAGGAGGATATATACAATTAGGATAAGGACTTGGAGGGAGATGTAAAGGGTTAACATCAGGAGCACCTATTACTGGTGTAATGACTGATATAACTATAATGCAATGTCACATGATTAATTAACTGAGATCTGGTGGGAAGCAGAAGTACAGCCTTGTGTAGAGTGCTGATATATATATATAGATCTGTAAATAAACAAGAATGTTTTTTTTTACGAATTACAGACTAAAATAGCCTTCTTAGGGAAACAGGCCAGCCCGAAAGAAATCCTATTTAGACCTCGAGCTCGAGACAAAACAATATGGACAATTGACAGGAATCATTCTAGGTGTTTCTTTGATGTCTCCAATTTCAAGGTAAACAGACACACAGTATAAACAGGAGGTACCAGCTTTGTGCACACAGCCTGAATTACTGATCCAGAACATAACCATCAATATTGTACATTATTCTTCTTCACCTAACATCCTGAAATCTTTGAACACTTGTTGGCCCAATCTAACTGAGCTCAATTTTTAAATGGGTCAGTTTGCTACCTTAATTCCTAACCACATTGTAGATGGCATCTATCTCTTTCAAAGTGCATTGACTCTCGTAATGTAAATACAGCACAATATTTTTGGAGGCAAATCTGCTTTAGTGCTTCACGCTTATTTTCTGTTATTCTTCTGAAGTACGCACCTGAAATCATGCATGATTTTTGTGTAATATCACATCCCAAGTAATTATCTGCATTCCCATTTGTCATTTGCAGAAATTCTAATTATCTGTGTTGAAAATTTTATTGTACTCTTAAGAGAGTTGTGATTTTTCACTAGAGTGCACTCTCGGAAATTACGGATGCTGAGGACTCTTTGGGATTTCATAAGTGTCGACCACTGATGGGCTCCCTTGGATCTAGAAGAGTTCACTTGAAATAAGGGCTTAGAAAATGAATTCTTTGTTTAACCGCTGTGCTAGCACCATGCCACTGCGTCAATCTTCTGGGCATTTCCATTGCGACAGGTCCTTGAATTAGCCCATTTTCCTCTTGGTATTCACTTAATAGGTGTCATTACACTGGAAGGAAACTGTCTTGCAATATTTTCATGTAAAAAATTACATGTCATACATTTTGGGTTATATTTTCACTAGTTGGGAAACAAAAAAAAAACTGGGAGAAACCATCATTTATTTTTGTAACTTACAGCAAGTGAGAACTCTCAGGAACACAACATATTGAAACAAACACTTTCGGAACATGTGATTTTGTTGACAGGGCTATAAAGAAAGCTACCAACGACGAAGCATCCGTAACAATGATACTTTATCACTTCCGAAGCAGTGAGCAAGCTATTTAAACAGTATGGGAACATAGAAATATACAGGATCAAAAAAGACTACTATAGTCTATTTGGCTGGTTCAAAATGCAAAAACCCAATCATATCACACTCTGGGGTAGAGTTTAACTTTGTGTGATAGTGCAAAATGGGTGTTAGCGAATCAGCAGCCTGTTTTACATCTCTTGACTTCAAAGCAAATAAAAATTGGAAGAGATGTAAAACAGGCTGCCAATTTGCTACTGCCAGTTGACACTGTTGCAGAGTCAAAATCCACCCTCTGTCTCTTTTTTTTTTAAAAAAGCTTATTTCATCCAAAAAAAAAACTCAGGCCCTTTTTAAATTTGCTGACTCAATTAACGTCATTTATTTTCCTCAGAGCAGCCTATGCAAAATTGTTAAATCTTACTACTGTTATGTTAGATAAGTTATTAGGGTTCAACTTCTCTATACCAGTACCGCCTTGAAATCTTCGTTAAGATCTCACATAGACCATTTTTTGTCCAGTGTAAATATTCTCAGCTTTTTTTAGTTTCTCTTCATGGTTCGGGTACCTCGTCCCTGGCATCAGTTTGATTATCCTCTTCAGTACATGCTCCACACAACTCACTGTTTCCTGTGAGTTCTATCCTATTTATTGTCTATACACCCCAAGATCTTGTTTACCTTCTTGTCCCATACATTCCACCAGTACTTCCAGATTCCTCACTTTTATCATTATTAAAGAGTCTATAAGTTTTGATGCAAAATGCATAATATTGCTGTTAAATTGCTCAAGGGGAAAATTATAAACCCTCAAACAGCATTTATCAAACTGGATAAAACCAGAAAATTCTGGGTATACTCAGGTATCATCTGTGGAGAGCCACAGAGTTAACATTTCAGAACTAATGAATGGTCATCGACCTAAAACATTAATTATCTTAATTTCTCTCTCCACAGATGATGTCTGGCCTGCTGATTATTTCCTACATTTTTGTTATTATTTCATATTTCAGCATCCCACAGTATTTTGTTTTTTTGTCAACCATATGGGGTTAGGCAGTTGCTGGGATACCTCAAAATCTTTTGCTTTATCGAAATGATTCCAAGTCTGACCCAAGTAAAAATCCTCACTTTTCGAATAGATTCTGCTACTGCTGTACATCTTCATCATTAATTACCTCACCGAGGCCTTAACAAGGAAAATACTCTGAATTATCATGCATTTTGCATTAATGTTCAGTATTCCAATTAGCCACGTTAGAAGTTTCTCCAGATGAACATGAACGCAAATAGGCCATTACTATTGTTTACCAATATCACGTCATTTTTGCCAAGCTTTACATTGATCCTGACACAGGTTTGAATCTGACTGAAGCTGAAATGATGAAAGTGCCCTCTCTCACAGTGCCTGAGCCCTCAACCCATTTGCTAATGGGCATGAGTTCACAATGCCAGCTATCCATAATTCATATCCAAATTGATACTAAATTTACAACTGGCTCAAGATGACTAATGCAGCAAATGAAGTGAAAGCAGGAGCAGCTCTGTCCATCTGGTTCCCTCTTAGTCTATTTGAGGCAATCATCTGACTAATAAGCTTGGATGGGAGCCCTAATCCCCAGTGTTTAGAGCTGCTTTGAAAGAAGCTTCATTCATTTGATTCTTTGGTCTCCAGTGTCATTATTAGGCTACAGTGGTCCAGTGGAAGCCTGCCATGGTTTAACCATTAGATTCAGAAGATCAAGCCTTTTGCATCCATTGGATTTGAATGGTGCTCTTTGGCATTTTTAGCTGTTCTTATTTATTGTCACTAATTAAACCACAAATTATAAGAGAAAAATTCTTACAGAAATGAGAAGTGTTTTCTAGAAGCAAACCACAAAGATACCCTTTCCAATTCAAAGTGCCAAAATGGCTCTGAGCCTCATCATGAAATAACGGGAATTCCTGAAACTCCAGAATGAATGAAAAGTTTTGCAATAAATTGCTACAGGGTCATTGAAAATTACAGGTTTGCAGGCAGCGATCAGCATAATGTGGTTTAGCAAAAAGGCCACCGGGTGATTTTTCGAACCTGTTGTAACCAAAGGAACATGGAGGTCATCAGTTAAGTAGTGTGTATATTTGGCAGTGCTAGCAGTTCATAAATGTTGGCCACCTATTCAAATTGATGCAACCCTATTCAGCGTCATTAGGAGGCACTGTGTGGTTACTCCTACCCTTGTCAAAAAGGGTTGACTTTTCTAGTATTTGTGATGATGTTTTCCAGGCTGATACCATGATCTCAGCAACCCAAAATCACCATTCAAAGTACGGATGATAATTTCATTTAGACCAAATTAACATATTTTGTCTGTCTGTGTAAGCTGAAAAAATTCTCAGAACAACCCATTATGTCCTGAATGAGATGTCATCTTCAATTTACAATGTTGAGCTAAATTAATTTACCACTTTTATTCAAAAATCCATTCAGAATATGCCCTGCAAAATAATAGCTTAATAGTCCAACTTATTACAAGTAATGGTGTATTTTTCAAATTGTAATTAGCAGTCTTAAGTAAATACAGACCATTTAATCACACACTCAATGATGGGGAACACATAGAGATAAACATAGGAAGCTCTTCTGTACCTAAGAGCTAAAATTTCAGGCATATCATTCATTTTAGCAGAAAAACTAGAGATGCCTAAAAAAAATCTGGTGAAGTGGAAGCAAATTGCATCAAATGATTATTCGACTCTGTCCAAGGCAATATTTATTGTTCAATAACCTAAAACAATTGGTCATCAGCCCATTGCTGTTTGTGAGGCCTTGTTGTGCACGGACTGGCTTCCACATTTTCCTACGTTGCAATACTAATTGCACTGCAAAAAAATACTTCATCAGTTGTTAAGTGCATTGGGACATCCTGAGGTCGTGAAAGGAGCTAATGTGAGTCTTTCCTTTTACTACTGTTTTGACCACTCCTGCTGATCCAAAAATGGATTAACATATTAGCAACAAGTAAGAGAAAAAGGCAATATTTGTATATAATTAACGAGGAACTCTTACGCCATTATGCAACATCACACTTAAATGAAAAACTGAATGGACTGGATTTTGCAGTGAGTGGCAAAAGGGCACTCACCTCTGACCTCCAAGAAAGCCAGTTTCCTCTTTTCCCGATGCCAGTTTTAAATCTGGTGCCAAGTCAAGGGAATGCTCTGGCGTGCAGCTGTTAGCACCGAGTTACACCTCATTCAACAAGGTGTAACTTTTTCAAGGGTCCTTACAGCAAAGACAAACAGCACAAGACTGCAAGTTGTTGTCCATTCAGTGGTTTTTCCATTGATTGCAGTCTGGGGGAAGGGGGTTTGGGGGGGTGGGGGAGCTTAACTGCACACCTTCTGGAGAAGTGTAGAATCACTGAGAGCAACTTTTGGATCTCCATGTTGCTCTGCACATTTGTGGAGTCCAGGGGCAGAGCTTTACTGCTCTGCAGCTGTTGTGTTTGCAGGCATAGGGGCACGTCAGATAGGATGGGTGGCAAGCTGACTGCTTTCTTACCTACCCCCGAGTTATTCCCCATCATATGGTGGGCAGGTAAGGCATCAGCCAGTCCGCCCACCCTTAGGCTTATTGGGGCTCTTAACTGGCCAATTAATGGCCAGTTAAGTGCTTGATTTTGTGCCTATCATAATAATACATATAGCTGGGGAAGGTGGAATGAAGGAAGTCAGCCCACTACTTCACCATCTCAGGTGAAAAGGGTAGGAAGGGATGGGGGTACCTCCATCGTGGAGTGCTCTGTGCCCCCACAAGACAGTACCCCATTTAGTTTCCCCTCCCTAGCCTCCAGAACCTTCCCCAAACTCCCTAGGGTCCTTGATCCCTCCCCAAACAAAAACCTCAGTTCAGCATCCTTTTTTGCCTTGCTTCTCAGAACTGCCTGTAGTCCCAGCAGTGGCCACTAACTGAGTTCTGGCATTGCTGGGGCTACTCAGTTGCCAGGTTGGCCAACAGCTCTTGAGGGTGGGCCTTCCTGTCCCTGAGGGGCATAAGTCACACAATTACCTTGTTAAGGCACCCCCCAGTGTATTATTGCTGTGGGGCAGCTTTTTAAAAAATCAGTCAGCTCATGACTGACTTTTTTACTGGGGCGGGGGGGGAGATGCTGGGGTGAGCAATACACCCTCGACCCGTGGCCCCCCACCCCAGAAAATTCAACTCCAGAAGCTTCAGTGGAGTAATGAAGGTGAGGGCCGTCAAACTGTGGGTCAGGTTTGATGTTAGCTGAATGAACAAGTAAATTGCGGAGTCAGTGTCAGAATTGAATAATGTAGAGGAGCTTTTTTTTATATCAGAGTTAAATCTGCTGTAGACAACCTCACAGAAGGTGCTTCCACAGGCAGCTAGTCTACTAGGCATGGTGGAGAGAGACTGTGACTGAGGTGTGTCACTTAGTCCATGAAGCCATAAACCATATAAAATACATGACCAGTAACAGTGAGGATCAGCATTGCCCTGAAGTTAATACCCTAAGACCCCACCCAACAAGACATTTCAGAATGCAACCACTTTGTTTTTTGGATAACTGATGCTTTCTGTTTTGCTAAATTAAAGAATAGAACCACAAGATTAGTGAAAGTGAATGCATTTACTTAAATTGTGCAACGGCATTGGTGTTTTGCAATTAATGTTCCTTGTTGACATACTTACCTCTTGTGCATTGTGAACTTCTCTATACATGTTGTCCTTGCACCCTATGTGCTCTTCCAGTCATGGAGTAGCAGCAAACCTGAATGGCTGTGCAGCCGTGCCAGGAGTATCATTTGCTAGAATCACTGCTTTTAGAGATGGCATCTACTACTACTTGCAGAAGTCTACTTGGTAGCATAGAACTGCCACTGACATGAGCATCAGTTGTTGTTCCTGTGCTACACGTTATGTGCCATTGCTGAAGGCCATCTTTCCCACCACGTTTGTTGATCTAGAATCTGCAACTGAGCATATAATACATGGAATGGGGACTGCAGGTTGGCTGTAGGCACAGATGAGGCATCTGCAATGTATGCATTCACTGTTAAAATAGAGACTAGCCCATACCCCACCCACTGGAAATGCACCAATTGCTATTAGCAACACGACTGAGCAGATTTTGCAACTTATTTTGGCACCGCTAACGAAAAACATTGTCAGATTCTAATCCTGTCATTGAAAGAAGGGGCAGGAAGATCTGCTCATAAGCTATTGCTGATGATGTGCCATCATGTTAATTGCCACAATTTTTCTGATTTTCCAATGGCTAAAGGTTTCACAACAGTGGGATATTGGTGCCAAATTGTGTTTGTGGAACCAGGAATTTTCTGGAAAGACCAGAACTAAAGCAGTTCTTTTCAGTACCTGCAGTTTTATGCTTATGCACAGACACTGGAATGGATTTGATTCCATATCATTATTGTTTTCTGTCACATGTCCCACATTTTCCCTTGTATTCACTGAACAGTTCTTTGACAAATTTTCCTGAAAAGTAAGAACACATCAATTGAGGGGGGTGTCCCTCATTCAAAGACATTCAGTACTTGATTGAGGCAACCAGCATCAGGAAGCAAAGGGGACCTGCTGAGAGCCATCCCCTTGCCATATCCTCTAACACCATCCCCTGCGACTCTCCCACCCCGCGATTCCCCCTCCTGCTATCACCTGTGCCCTGACTCCATCGGTATTCCATGACCCTGGGTGGGTGCGTTATCAGCAGTTGCCACCGCCTCCCCAGTGGCGCTGCCGAGCAATGAAGATCTGCTGGCCTCTGATTGGCCAGCAGCTTCTTGGTGGGCAGGAATTCTAACCCTGGGGCCCTTGGTACCCGGTAAGGCCCGCCACTGCCCAGTTAAGTGCACCTGATGCACTGGGCCTTCCC
The DNA here is from genome assembly GCF_964194155.1 of Cetorhinus maximus. Taxonomy (NCBI): domain Eukaryota; kingdom Metazoa; phylum Chordata; class Chondrichthyes; order Lamniformes; family Cetorhinidae; genus Cetorhinus; species Cetorhinus maximus. Next base: position 18,001,194 of record NC_135896.1, read on the forward strand.
GAAATGAAACCGGACTCTTGCCAGCTCTCCAGCCGACGATCAAGATCCCCGTTGCCTACATTAAATTCCGCCCATTGACACTGTTGATGTTAAGGATGTTTTGTTGACGACCAAGTATTTTTCCCTCTGAGCTACTTCCGACTTTCTGCTTTGTGGCTCAGTTGGTAGTACTCTCGTGTCTGAGGCAGAATTGATTCTGGGTTCAAGTCTCGCTCCAAGATTTGCGAACAAAAATCACGGGGAGAATTTTCTCCCTGTCGGGCGGGCACACGTGCACAAAAGAGTGCAGAAATCTCCCTGAGGCACAGAGCTGCCTTGGGAGATGAAGTTCAGTTTTAAAGTTCGAAAAAAAGAAAAAAGAAAATTATTCAGATAGGTCCCCTTGTGTGACAGTGCCACATGAGCTGGAACATGTTTATGAATTTTCATAAAAATTTTTATTTAATTAATGAAACCTTCATGAAACCTCATCCCACCCATGGATGAGGTCTCATGCAAAACTCGAAGGCTGCTTGGGATCTTCGCCTGCCCGCCAGCCTTAAGTTTGGATGGGCAGCCCTGTCAATTTGTTTAATTGATTTATTAATGGCCTTAACAGGCCTTTAACAGTTCAGCGGGCGTGCAGCCAACTCCAGTGCACACCCGCCGAATGGAAGATGACATGGCTCAGTTGGTAGCACTCTCATGTCTGAGGCAGAATTGATTCTGGGTTCAAGTCTCGCTCCAAGAACAAAAACCACGGGGAGAATTTTCTCCCTGTCAGGCGGGCACATGTGCACAAAAGAGCGCAGAAATCTCCCTGAGGCACAGAGCTGCCTTGGGAGATTAAGTTCACCTGAAGAGAAAATTCTCTCCTACAATTGACATTCCAGTGCTGTACTGGTGGTGCTATCTATTGGATCAGATGGTAAAGCGAGGCTCCATCTTCCCCTCTCAGGTGGACGTAAAAAGAGTAGCAGAGTTATCCCTATTGTCCTGGTCGATATTTATTCCTCAATCAAACACAGAGTATCTGGTCACTGTTACTTTGCTGTTTGTGAGGGCTTGCAGATCACAAGTTGGCTGCCACATTTCCTGCATTACAACCATGACTATGCTTTAAAAGTGCTTCATTGGCTGTAAGTCACTTACATACTTGCTGTGGTGCTATATAACTACAAGACTTTTTTTTCTGTCCTCTCTGCAGATTATGTAATATTTGTGAGCCAACAAGAGCTGAGGATCAACCTGCTGTGAATCAGCTCTCAAGGTGCATTTGACAGCAGTGCAGATAGACCTCTCACTAAAATATTCCTTCGCTTCCCAATGGAATGGAAGGTACCTCTGCTTGGCATCCCTCCTTGACAGCAACTTATTGAAATGGAGGAACTCAACAGCAAAAGGGATTGAACCTACATCCTCACATCAGGCGACACTTTGTGTTGGTGCTTCACACTATCACAGTGGCCGTTGCTCGCAAAACTAATGATTCTACCCGTGATATTATAAATATTTACAATGTCACTTTTTTTGTAATTGGTTAGTCATTATTCCTATAGCAAATTGCGACAGACTTTGATGATCACCATAAAATCACTGCTAGCCAATGAGAAAACCTGACAATACTCTTTACAAATCTGCCAGACCGTATTAGAAGTTCCCCGGCTGTGCAGAATTGCAATAAACCATCAGAGAGCGATAGACTCCCTGGAGTGATGGTTGGTTTATAATACAGTATTTACATAAAATTGTTGCAATAGATTATATTTCCCCAAGTTCATAACTAGAAACAATTTTCAATTAAACAGTTCTCAATTACTGAGTGTTACAAAAAAATTGGACTCCAAATGGAGCTTAGACTATTTAAAAACGAGAACTTTTCTGTAAGCATAGCAACGCAGGTCCTTTTGAGTACATATTCAAACAGTGATAACGATGAAGTAAAGGCCTCAGGCTACAGCCTGTGCATTACTCCCATTCAACAGTGCATACCAAAGAGATAGGACAATTTACAATATACATGAGGCCATTACAATTCAATCGAAAGATGTTTTGAGCAAAATAATGTGAAATTAAATCTTATAGGACTCTGTATATTAAAACTTAGGCAGTCAATAAAATCTGGCCTACTATTGCCATTTGTCATGGGGCGGATTATTTCTCTATGACTAAAGTTTCTTCTTTATATGTGTTGTCAGTTTAAATGTTTAAAATACAAATATAATATCATTGGAATAAAGCTAGCCTTGACAGATTGGGGTCCACAGGCAACATTGTAAAAGGAGTAAATGTCGAGAAAGTTAATTCCTTTATACAGGACATAATTTATTTAATGTAGCCTGTGTTTTCTAATTTTCTAAATTAGAAAAAGTACATTGGTTAGGTGCATGTGTATGAAATTTGGGAACTACACTTGTATCAGAAAATTGGCAAGACACAATGTAAGTTGCCTATTATTGTACCATCATAGATCATAATCCAATAATCAAAGAAATCTAAAACCCACCAACAAATTCTTGTACAATGAGTTCAATTTTATTTCTTTTAGAGAGTCAGGTTAATGACATATGGCTCAAAGCATGCAGAATGATGTCTTCTGTTCTGCACAGGGTTGGAGAAGAGGGGTAGGTGCTACCTGTGGAGAAACAGCACATCGAGATTGGATAGTGAAGATGTGGGATGAAATATCCATTAGGGAGTATTTGTGCATTTGGGTCAACTGGTCAATGCTAGAGTTAATAATCCACACAAGCCTCCTCCCACTCTAATGCTTACCCTGCCCCATGTTCCTCTATTTGTTTTCCCTCATGAACACATCAATCCTCCTATTAAATGCATTAATGCTATTTGCTTCAATCACTCCGTGTAGTAGCAAGTTTCACATTCTCACACACTCTGTTTAAATGAATCCTAAATTCTTTTATCTTGTCCTGAACTCATCCACAAGTAGAAACAGTTTTCTCCACGACCACTTTAACACTTTTGGTTATCAGGTTTGCTTTATCCAGCGAATGTGAGCTGCGCCCTTGATATTCACACATTAGTTGGTGGCTTGAAACAATATAGGCAGAGAGACCGATTAACTGAACAAACACTGATGGTTTATTGGAACTAAGAACAGGACACTAACACAATGTATGCTTCTTCAATCACCTCCAGCTCCAGACTTAGTACCCAGTAGCCCGTGCTGTTTAGCGATTGGTCAATACAGTCACATGGTCAACTAACTACATTCTCTTAAAGGTACAGAGCACCCACTTTACCACACTCACCTTATCAAGCTCCTTTATAATTTGCAGACTTCTATCAGGTGTCCTCTTCATGACTTTTCCAGAGGAAAGGGCTCTGGCCTGCTCAATCTTTAATTAGGTTAAAGAGATGGATCAGATTCCATTAGAGAGTGAATTATATATTTGGCTGTAGGAGGAAAATGCTCTAAGTGCCACTTATCCAATTTTCGCCTGTAGTCTTATATGGATATAGAAAGATAAAAGACATAGAAAGATCAGCTGATCCACTGCACCCTACCCTGCACCATAAGACCCGTCTGTTTCACCGCTATCATCCCCCGCTCCCCCTCACCCCATCAGCTACGCAAGTTCCTGCGAAAAGTATAAGAAACCTCAGATCAATTTAGGAAAAACTTGAGACAATCATTTCAGACATCCCAGAGATGATCAAATAAGCTCTGGAATATCATGTTAACTGACTGATGCATTCCCTAATACCCGCATACCTTCTACACGTCATTAGAGATTTTTTCCTATTTGTTCATTGGTTTGAACATCACTGGCAAGGCCAGCATTTATTACCATCCCTAATGAAGGTGATTCTGAGCAACCTTATTGAACCACTGCAGTTGTTGTGTTTCAATGGCTTCCAACTTCAAGTTTCCTAACATAATAAGATAAAGAGGGCCTTAAAAACAAAGCCGTGTCATGTTTGATGCTTTCCTTGGGCCACAGTTATCTCTGCTTACTCTAGTTTTTACATTCTGAGCTATAAGCTAGAAAGATTCTCAGCAAATTCCAGCAGCAAGATTGACACAAAAACAAGTATAAATTTCATGGTAAGTGTGATCCTGGATTTTCTAGCCCATAGTATACAGGAGACTTCAATAATCTTGACAGCTCAACTGTGCATGTTGATCCAGCACTTTCGCACTACAGGGCTTAATACTTCCTACTCATCATCATCAGTCATTGTTTGAACAAAATATTCAAATTAATTCAAGCGAAATAGAGAAGAAATCAAAAGGGTGTCAATTACAATTCTTTGCAACTGATTGATTTTTAAAGAGGCACTAATAGCAAGGCTTGCTCTCTAACAGGTGAACAACCAAACTGTTTGTGAATGGGCTTTTGATTGGGTTTATGAATTTCTCCCTGCAAACATTAACATTTGAAGAACCCTCTCATCTGGGGTGAGCAAAAATAAATCAATTAACCTCCAGAGTGCCTTTTGGTGAGATGCCTTGTTTCAGCAAAACTACCTACTGTACTGAGACAGCGAGTGACGTTCCTTGTCCTTTTTCACTTTTGTCATAGATAAAAGATTGAAGAACTCGATTTGCTGACCAACTTCTGTCATCCGGTCGACCTCCAATAATCATTAAGAGAGGAGTAAAAACATTTATAGAAATAAACATTCAACATAGTTTCAGGTAAAGGATGAAAAGGAGAAAAAGAGGAGGGACATATAACTGGCTTTCTCTGCAATCGTTTTGTATTTACTGGGGAAATAGTGTAATCTGTACGTTATACAAAGTCCAGCAACTGCCCACTTCTCCATTTCGTTCTTATTTCCTTTGCCGCAATTTTATGCCCACCTCTAGACCTACACTGAAATTACAAAGCGGAAATAGGCCAGTCAGCCCATCTAGCCTCTGTTGGTGATTTTTCTCGAGATTGTTGAAATTATTTTGATACATTGCTATTTAAACATTTATAATGAGAATTTTCACATTAACAATCTCGGCGCTTTGGGCTGCATTTTGCCACATGCCTGAAGAACCCCTGCTCCAATGGGCCCCCTCCATCCTGCCACAGGGAGGCAGCCTCCAGTAAGATGGTTGCATTCACACACAGCAGGAAAGGCCACTCCACTACTGGCAAAATGTTGGCAATGCTGCAAAATCACCCCAAATGGGGCCTTAACAATGCAAATTGGCTATTGCCTCCATGGAACAGTCAGCTGATCTGCTTCCTTGCCTGCCCCTGAAAAAGTTCCCTGACACGGCTCCCCCCCTATTTTCCCCATAATCCTCTACCCCTCTGCACCCACCCCACCCCTCCCACTCCACCACCTTCGAGCCCTCCACCCAAGGACAAGGAAAATTCAGTCCTTTAAATCTATGTACTTCTGATTCAGAGGCTAGCGTGCTACCAACAAAGTGATGCTGATAATTATAACACTTAACCTTGCTGGTTAAGGAAGACTTTTTGGCCCATTTAATCTCATCGTTTCAGTATTACAACTCTACTTCCTTCCTCAAATGGGTAGTGGGCAGGTGGTCACTTTAATTCTTTGGTGATATTGTAAAAGGGACTATATTGAATCAGTTACCATTATACACCTCCCCCCATGTGTGTTTCCAAATCTCCCCCTCCCAACAATCTAGTGCTATGAAAATATTGCATGTTTTTCCAAAGTTTTTATACCATACCATTGAAATAAGCAGGGAATTCTGCAACCCCACCCCGCCCCACCTCCCCCCCACCCCCCCCCCCGGCCCGCCGTTTTTTCTTTTGATAAGTAGGGTACCCTCTGGCAGTGTATGAGCACAATGCTAAAAAGGACAAGGGTTTGATATAGCGGTCATCGTGAGGGGCAGATGTCACTCTGTAGCATGATTCATGTATGAATTGAACAATGGAACTGGTAACCAGCTGCTTCTTGACAAATAGCACTTATATCATAGCAATGTAGTCCTGTCATCATCTGCGTTCACCCTAATTAACAAACATCTGTTTCCCATTTTCATTTACACAAAGAACAAGCTTGTCTAATCTATTACTTCTAATTCCCGACTCTCCCTGGGAAGATATCCCCCATCTCAAAGCTTCATTTCTGACATGAGTATGCCTTTAAATAAATGACCATGCGCCATTGGCACTAAACTATACTTTTATACATTTTTTATCCCTGATAATCGTACAGACCTTCTCCCTCCCATTGTGTTTTACAATGGCTCCATAGTCCTGGGAATATTCAGTGAGTTCACAGGGTCACTGCTTAAAATCAAGCACATTTCAAATTGTTTAACATTTAATAAGTATTAGGTCATTAATAACGATCAAAATTAAATTGACTCAGAATCCTTGTGGTCCTCATGCTCAACAATCTCCCCCTTCCTTCAGTGTGACACCTTCTATCATTCCCATCCTGTGACATCTGAAGAAGCAAAATTGAAAGTGTTGCAGACATGCTAGACTTCAAATTAACAAATGCATAAAACTACGTGGGGTTTCCATCCTCGAATGGTAATCACCACCTCCATAGTGTTTTTCCAAGGGCTTCAATGCAGCAGGGCCTGGCTTCACCACATGTTACATCCCATAGCTTCTCATTTCTTACTACTGAAGTAGCGCACAGAATTACAGGTATCTGGATAGGGAACAGAAGCCCATAGCACAACTAAGGGATTATTATGACTTCCTAAACAGGCAGGCATAAGGCTTTTAACTCTTCGGGTATATATTACAGCATTTAGCTCTCTCCCAGTCACATGTTATAAAACATAAAACATATTTGGATCTTTGAAAAATTGTCATTATTATTAAGAACAAGTCAGGAACAATACTTTTGAGCCTGTCAATTAATTGTTGGCTGGCAATGTACCTAAGTGCATGTTAAAGTGGTGAGACATAAATGAATTATGAAGCAGAGGCTGATGCTGGGGTATTACAGGTTTTGGAGTTACTTCTTATGTACTGCAGTATGTAGGAAACAAATAACTGGTGTAACTGGTAGAAGGTCTGTTTTTGTGGGTTTGTCTTGGGATTCCTTGGTTTATTACTCTAGAAGAGATCTTGCTGGGGGCAATGGGGGATTTAAAGTGCAATTCATGCAACTGTTTGACAGTCAACCTGTTGGCATGGGAAACTCTTTCGAGTTATCAACAGTCACAGATTGCAACTCTTTCGAGTACAATCACAGTTCTTGGTTTCCGGGAGTGGGACATGAACCCACAACCCTCTGATTCAAAGGCGAGGGTGCTATGCACTGAGCCACAGCTGACACCTCCCTGGGGGCAATGGTCTTTCGTTCAAAATGCCTTTATTTACATCACTAACTATTTACAAGGCTATAGAACATCAGGCGATAGCTACAGCTCCTCTCTAAGGCACTGCTCACTCATCTTCCCTCAGTGAGTGACATCACTATGACATAGCTCCTTATACACATGCTCAGCAGCTATTATTAGAGTTAACCCTTTACTCTACATCTCCCCCTGAGTCTTTATCCCCATATTATATGCAAATCCTCCTATTATTATATACATCTCCTCTCAAAGTCTCTGCTTTTAATGGGATAGTTTTCTTGGTGATTTCACCAGTCTTCCTGAACGAGTGCAGAGTTCCTTCTGGGGTCGCTGGGAATCCTTTCACTCCAAAGTCAGTTCCTGGGGGCTGCCATGCCTGGTTTCCCTCATTTGTGGTTCTGTAGGTGTGACGTTTATCTGAAGATCAGGGTATGCAGCCCATACTGCCAATGGTTTACTGTCCATTTAAATCAAGGTAGCTCTGTTTCTTTTAATGATGCCTGACTGTGCCAGAACCAAATGCGATCTTAGTTGCTGCAGCTTCTCTATTATAGTACCTTCTTGCTGCAGCTTTCTAATCCATGCCCTTTCGAGGGAGGGAAGGTCATGAGCCCCATACCTTTGGGTAAAAGTATGAGCCTGACTTACCCTGTAAGTTGCTTCCCTTTTTCTAGCCTGACTGTGGTCTTCTACCATGACTTTTGGTATCAATGTGTAGGGAAGGAAAGGAATGGGTTCTCAGCCTATGACCCATCAGGAGCTTGCATGGGGCAAAACCATTCTGCAATGGTGTAGAGCGATAAATGAGCAGAGCGAGCTCAAAGGCAACATTTTTCCTTAGTATGTCTTTTACAGTCCGTACTCCTCTCTCAGCCTTTCCGTTAGACTGAGGGTACTTTGGCGAACTCGTGATGGACAAATCCGTGATGATGCTGTGAAGGATTAGTTTCCAAGATCGCCCTAATTTGAATAATGGTGGCGAGCTGGTGACAGGATGGTTGCCCCTCATTGGGGGAGTATTATTTAAAGGGAAAAGAATGTGGGTATCACTGACAAGGTCAGCATTTATTAGCCATCTCTTCTTGCCCTTGGGAAGGCGATAGTGAGCTGCCTTCCTGAACCGCTGCAGTGCATGTGGTGTAGGTGCTGTTAACAAGGGAACTCCTGGAATTTGACAGTGAAAGAACCACACAATATTTCCAAATCAGGATGGTGTGTGACGTGGTGGGGAACTTACAGGTGTTGGTGTTCGCACGCACCTGCTGCCCTTGACCCTTGGAGGTTTGAGAGGTGCTGTTGAAGGAGTTGCTGCAGTGCATCTTGTAGATGGTACACACTACCAGCACTGTGTGCTAGTGATGGAAGGAGTAAATGTTTAAAACAATGGATGGGGTATCAATCATGCAGTTGTTTTGTCATGGATGGCATTGAGAAACTTGAGTTTTGATGGAGATGCTTGCTTTGTGCTGCTGGATATAAAGGCCTGCAGTGGGCTAAAGGAACCCTAAAAATTTTCCAGTCAAATAATAATGGCTGTGTAGACATAGTATTCTTTAGGTTTAGGATATCAAGAACTTCCGTTAACCCAAGTGCACTGTGAAAATTTAGCGATGTAAGTGTTGCTTCAAGAGAGTGAAGACTGTGCTGCTGCATGGAATAGGTAAGGAATTACATTACAGAAAGCTCAGTTTTTACTTTGACATCCCATAAAAGCTGAATCAGGCTGTATTGTGTAAATAAAAGGGGTACAAAGTGGCCCTTTGCAAAATGAAGATATCCTTCTTTCTGACTGATTGCAGCAGGAGTAGTTGGCATCCTTCCATCTCTGAGAGAATATGGACATGCAGTAAACAATCCATTTAGGTGGGGTGTCTTCATTTGCTGAACCTTTGCGCTTGGCTATGAAGGCCAATACTTGAGAAGCAGGTTCTGCCACAAGTGCCACACATGAAGCTGCCAAGCCACATTGTGGATTGTTGTTTTTCGCATTGATACCTGTTGCCAAGCTGCTGTAGCCACTGCTCATTGTGGTAGTGCCTGTCAGCCCCTAAGAAACATTTTCCTTTTTCACCAGCTAGTGACTCCCAGGTGTGATAGTCAATGTTTAGGGGCTTCACGTCATGCTTGCAAGCATCCTTGAAGCGAAGCCTTGAGCGCCTGGCTCAGCTACCTCACCATATAGAAGGTCCTTAGGAATAACCATCTTCCATCCTGTGGACATGCCCGATCCACCGAGGCTGCCTCTGTTTGATTAGTGCCAACACATTTAGGAGCTCTGCCCTTGAGAGGACTGCCGCATTTGTGATTTTGCCCTGCCAGGGTATACCCATAATGCATCACAGGCAATGAAGATAGAAATTCTTGCGTTTCTTTTTGTGGTAGCCGTAAGTTGCCCATGTTTCACAGATGTACAACAAGGTGCTGAGAACACAGGCCTTATAAACTATCACCTTGGCCCTAATGGTCAGCTTGGTGTTATCCCATGCACATTTCGCCAGTTGCCCAAAGTTGGTAGCTGCTTTCCCATTGTGTGTATCAAGCTATGCATCACAGGAAGATTGACTGTCACTGTGGACTTAATGTAGCAGAATTTGCTAACCACTTCAAGCAGGATGTTACTTAGTGTGATCAGGGCAGAGATGTAACACCTTGTCCCATGACCATTGTTTTCTTGATGCTTATCACCAGGGAGAACAAATTACAGGCTGGAGAGAGACAGTCTATGAGTCTGTTTAGTTAAGTTGCTATGTTTTCGACTAGCATAGCATCATCCATGTAGAAGAGTGATTAAAGAGATTAAAAAGATATAAGATTAAAGGAGTAACTTGACTGATTGCAGCAAAGTAAGTGCAAACTAGACATTGCCTAATCAAATGAAAGAACAGGCACGAAGGGCTGAATGGCCTACAGCTGTTCCTAATAACTACAGAAACATCACATGTGCAAAATAAACCAAACCACAAATATTTTGAAACATTAAAGACATGAAATGCAGGAAATAGGCAGCAAATCCATTAACACCTGAAAAAAAGAAAATATTGGTGTTTTGGAGGGAGATCCATTGTCAGTGTTTGAGGAGGGTCTTTGCCTTTATAGCTAACAGCTTCTCTTTCCCATTCATGTATGCTGTGTATTTCCAGCAGTTTCTACTTTCTTTCCTGATTCACATCATCTGCATCTCTTTTGATTTTACATTTGCCCCCGATTTTAACTGTTGCCCAGTTTTGGGTGAAGTAGTCTTGTGGGTTTTTAAAGGCCGCTGGCCAACCATCCACCCGATCCAGGTGAAAAGTCAGTGGGAAGCGGCAGAGAATCCATGTGGCCTTTAGGCTGCCTGTCCATGGGAGGGCGGTGGAGGGTCTGCGTTGGGAGGATTGCGGCCAGGGAGTCCAAAGCTTTCCTTGTGGGGTCTGGATGGGCATTCCTAATCTTCCTGGCCCCAGAAGCAAAGCTGGGGGATAAGAAAGCATAACTGACCTCTTCCGGCCCTGATCTAACTTCCTCGCTGGGCTGGTCTGGTTAGAAACTCAATCCCATTTCCCACTCAGGCCACCTAATAAAAATTGTAGTTGGGTCTCGATTACATCATCAAAACCCATCATACATGTATAAAATACTCTGCCCATTGGGTTGGTGGCATTAAAAGTGCCAAGTTTGCCTCTATTTCAGGAGGATTTTAGCACTTCAATTATTCAAAAAAAAAATTGAATGAATATCTCCTCCATGAAATTCAGTAAATGGTCTTGCAGGAAATTTGTGAAAAATTATTGTAACATCGTAAAGCCTACACATACCGCTCAAACTAATGATATTACTGATTGTGAAGTTCTTGGAACAGGTACAGTTACATTTTCAGTCATGGACATTTAGAATTAGAACTGCATGAGTGTTAAACATGGATCCTTTATTATCTCTTCCTAGCAGACTCCCTCTGCTGGTACATGTGTGCATGTAGCCTCAAGTGGACCAAATGCAAAATGCAATTTTCAATACACCACAATGATATTCATGTGTAATTATTATATTGGGTGGATATATCCCCTGAAGTCATCCAATATGCCAATGCCCCAGTTTACAAGCATATCATTCCGGGATTTGGTTGCTTTCATCATTCAATTAATAAGCCAATTTACCTGGTAGCTCAATGATGCTGCTCAGTAGCAGCACTCTTGCCTCTGAGTCAGAAAGTTCAAGGTTCAAGCCCCAATCCAAAGACAGAATCAAGGCTGACACTCCCAGTACTTTAGTGAGGGACTGTTGCACTATCTGAGGTGCTGTCTCCCAGATGAGATGTTAAACCAAGGCCCCTTCTGCCTTCTTAGCTAGTGGACTAAAAGATTCCAATTGGCTTTATCGAGGAAGAGCAGGGGAGGTCTCCCAAATGTCCTGACCAATATCTATCCCTCAACCAACAGCACTAAAAAACGGTAATTTACCTCATGCTGTTTCCGAGCCTTATGAACAAATTGGCTGCTGCATGCCCGACATTGCAACAGTGACTACACTTCAAAAGTTCTGTAAAGTTCTTTGGCTACACAAACACAAATCTTTTTTTATATAAACTATCTCTTAGGGCAGCTCCCTTTTAGAGTATTCTTCAGCTGTGAGTATTACAAGCAACAATATGGCTGACTATCCCTAGCGGAGGTTCCATTCTGTAGCCTAGATATTTGCTTGCAGTCTAGTTCATATCCTGCCATGTGCTGCTAAAGTAGATGCTTCATGATGTCGTGTTCCAGTGCTATTATAACATTTATTATGGAACTTGTCTATATTAATCTCCTCTATCCTTCCCAAATACTCCTACATAAGCATATAGAAATTCTAATAGATGTATAAAGTATATAAAGTAAAACACAAGGCCAATGGTGAGGCTAGGTTGATAATTTAATCTTAGGTTTCTGCAGATGTTCATAAACTACCTGAACTTTGTGCTTGTGATTTATGATGTCAACAAAACTGCTAGATTGAAGCATCTCCTTGTAACTCACTGACAGCCATCTATTACCTTGGGAGCCATAATATGTTTACTCTCCTTAGCACATCCTGTATGCATAAGATGTTAGGCAAGAAAGCATTCTGTTTATGATGGGCATTAGCATATCAGGAGCTACCTTTGGTTAGAGCTAAGTATAGTGGTAGAAGTAATGCTGCCAAGTTTGGGAACTAGATAATAAACACATCCCATTGTGTTCATTATTAAAGCTTGTGCAGAATCTGACCCTGTGTTCTTCTCTTTCTGAAATGCTTATTTTCACACAGTTTTTCTACCACTGACTGCGATTATGTGACTTTATGTGAACACTGACACTGAGCAATGATGAGACTGCGAACATAACTGAAACCAAACACGTCCGCCACATACTAAGAGTCGTATTCAGTGTCTTTCGTTCGATCTGCCCACCTTACTTCTTGTTAAAGGTGATTCAATCTCATTCTGTAAAATTTGCAACTTCTGCACAAATCATTTAAAATCCTCTCAATTTTGAAAGAAAATGAAAAACGTAATACTGTATTATTCGTAATACATTTTTATCGATACAGCACCATGGTTTCCTTTGGGGCTTTTCTCTATACTTGCAGTATTTATGTGCCTTAAGGCAGCAATGGGGAGCCCCAATACTTGCCTGAAGATTGCAGAGACCAAACAAGGTATGGTGTGAATACACTATTCTATGGCCTTAAAATGTACACATAAAAGGAGCTTTATAAAAACTGAGTCCGCTAATTGTTCCCCACTTTGTAAAACAAGATAAAATGTTTGCGTTTAACCATAATTAACAAAGGAATACATGTCCTATATTTCAATTGAGAAATACATTATTTCACATAAATGATTATGCTGAGTTGGTTGTAGCGAAAAATGTTAATTTAGAAATGCTTTTAACTAATTTGTTTAATTCATTTCAAAGCTCAAATAAAAAGAGTTGGAGAAAAACATGATTCATTAAGACTTCATTAATATGCATCATTATGCAAATTAGTCTGCAATTAATGAGTTCCTGAGAGCATCTTCTATAATTAATACAAGTTTAATGACATCATTACTTACCAATAGTTTTGTAAAAATTAAAAAAGATACTTTGAATAACCCATGGAACAAGCCATTTTGAAAGGAAATCAGCCAGTCGATAATCAGATTTAATTTATTTCATTAAAATGCATTTAGTCCAATAAAAAAATGAAAAGTGTGTTATTGTGCATTAGAGGACCACGCGACTGATTGTGTATTCAGCTTAAAGAAGTGTGTTATACACACATAAATCAGGATAAACAATAAAAGAGTTCAAGGAACTGATGAACTCTACAGAGAACCTGATATATCAGGGTTGATTTTAAGCTCCTCCGATTGGCAGAAAAGGGACAGGTGGTCCGAGCAGGTAAAATGGTGTTGCTTTATCCCATTGTCTTAATTTAACACCATTGGGTTTGGAAGTCAATGAGTCTTCCACAAGGAATGGAATGGTGGCACATTGAAAATATTGGCACACGATTTACCGCCCAGTTCCTGCCAACATCGGGTAGAGGCCTTGAAATAGGTGATCAAGATACCTGCTGAAAACATGCAGAATATAGTTTATCATGTCAATAGGACCCCAGTGCATGCTTCATTCCTTGCTACCAGATTTAGACCAGCTTAACCATCAGTCTTTAAAGGAACAGCTGCAGCACTAATCTCTCCTGGGGTTGACTCCCCTTTTTCAAACCACCCACACCCATTGGGCTTGGCTATGCAACAGCTGGGCTTCCCCCACCCTCCAATTTGGCAAATTGTTCCAAAAACACAAATCCACCTCCAGCCCAATGGAAATGCCCATCGGAGCATTGATTCCATTATCTTTTTATGACATCTAACAGCCTTCCACTAAGCAGCTTGTAGATCATTCCTTACGTTCTTACTGATTGATGTCTCTGCTGGTTTTCTTCAAGCCTTCAGTCTTTCCTCTTTATTTTCCCAACCATACTAAAATGCTTGATGACCTTTCAGTTTTTCATTCGGAAGAAAGATCTACACCCAAAATTTCACATCCTGGGGGTTGAAATTGGTCTATAGCCAGCAACACGAAAAGGGGTTGTCATGAATTGGCGTCCGCATTTTCGCCACACTAGTTTTTAATTTTCCTTTGACTTGGAAAATGTAGCCAAGATTTCTCTTTTCACATCAAGTAAAACCAACAATGGGACTAGAGAACTAGGGGTACGATTTTCCCTGCCGGCTTTGGAACTCTGCTGTAAGGTTCAAATGGGAGTCAGAAGCCTGCACTGTTTGGGAAACAGTCACCTGGCTGTGATTTTCCCTGAATTGGCCAGTTAATAGACAGATTGTGGGCTAGCTGTCCCATTAAGGACAGTTCTGAAGAAGAGTCATACGGACTCGAAACATTAATTCTGTCCTTCCAAGTTTTTCCGGCAATTTTTGTTTTTGTTAAGGACAGTGGATTGGCTCCCATAGTTGGAGGGCTAATAGAAGGCCCTCCAGCACTGAAGAAGCAGCAGGCTGCCTTTCCAGGTAAGTGAGAGAGGTTGTCCCCGAGATGGAGGCACCGTCTCTCCCAACCTTTTCGACTTTTAAGTGAGAAAATGGTCTCAACAACCGAACCACCATTGTCCGGGAAGGGTAGGTTGAGGTTGAGGATGGGGGTGGGGGGTGCAGTGACGCCTCAACACTCTGAGCCTGCAGCTGCAGCTGAAGCCATGTATGCAGAAAGGGCCTCGAGGCCTGCCTGGAATGCTGGTTTCCCTTCGTCTGCCATCCAGCGGCCACTTCCAGGCAGCTACACTGTTCCCTGACGCCTGCGGAGACTGGGAGGCCCACTAGATAGCTCCAGGCAGTCTTCGACGGTGGGACATGATAGGCCTTTAGCTGCCTGTCACATGCGGGGAGTTGGCACACGAGCAGTGGCGGCTTGAATTTACGTGCCTGCTGCCTCTGTGCCTATCCCCATCGGGCCCTAAAAATTCCGCCCTAGGATTCCAAAAAAGAGTTTGAACTATCTTTCTGTGAACTTCAGGGGGAGAAAAAAAAGACCAGGCATGGTGAAAAAACTAACTGCTGATTTGCTATGAGCACATTTTGGCATATGACCAGTTTCACGCCCACCATCTATTGTCTTCACAGGAAGTGTGAAGTTTCAACATTTTCCGTTTTTATTCCAGATTTACAACATTTGCAGTTCTTTTCCATAAATTGCCATGAGCCAGCTTTTTTTAAATAAGAGCTCAGTTATGCATTCACTGACGTTGTTTAACAGTGTTATTTAAACAGTGCCCATATAAGGTCGCTTTTGGCAATTCCGTGGGCTTGTAACGTCCCCACCCCACCCCTGCCCATCGTCTCATCCCCCCTCCCCTCCACTTCTCAAATTCAAGGTGCTCGGTTGCCTTTTAAAAAAAATTCATACCATCTCATTATTCTGTGAGTGTTACTGCGATGATCAAAGTTCATGTTCAAGTACAGATATTCATTATTTTTCTGGAGACAAATACATTTTAAGTGGCGGGTTTATTAATATTTGTGTATGCAAATGTAAGGAGACTAATTTTAGAAGCTGCTTTATGTGGAAGTACTTGTTATGCAGGTGGCATTCAGTAAATTTTATTTAAAAAAAAGCATGCAAATGCATTTATCGCTTAACAATAAATAACTTTATTTCTTTATTATGAATTGACATTTTCTGAGATTACACACGGCTGAATTTAATCTTGCCTTTGAAGGGCCTTCCTTCACAACCACAAAAGCCAAAGCAAAGAAAATGTGATCATTAAAACAATACAAACTATAATAATGTAATCTCACTAGATATCAATTCCACTCATCATTTTCTTTGACAAGTCTGTAGCTTGTTCTGAATCAAGTCAATTATATCTTTCCTTCCCCACCCCCAATCAATTTTTATGATGTAAAATTTGTGTTAAGAACATGTTGTTATCATTTTTCAATGTATTTGTCAATTGCTCTGATCCAAATGATCTTGTATTAAACGTGAATTCACAACAACAACTTGCATTTGTGTAGAACTTTTAACGCCCCAAATTGCTTCACTACCAAACAAAGTCTGATACCGGAGATATTAGGACAGATGAGCAAAAGCTTGGTCAAAGAGGTAGTTATTGAGGAATGTCTTAAAGGAGGGAAAAGAGGTGCGCGCATTTAGAAAGAGCAACATTTATGAGGGAATGTCTGCAAGCCTTGGAGAAAAGGAGGTGCTGTCTCACAAACTTGATCAGATTTTTAACGATCAAGAGACAAAGTTGGCAAATGCTGGAAATTTGGTCGATATGGTATGCTTTTAAAGTCTAAAAGTGTCACACAATTGTTAGGTAAAGCTATGCCTTGTGGGATTGCTGAGCAGAAGTTTAGGTTGGTTAGTGAATTATTGGTTTCCGTGTAGAGAGGAGAAGATTAATAATGCAGCTCCATGTGGATGGCTGGTCAGCGATGCTGCAGGGAATCATGTTGGGTCTGATGCTCTTCCCCATGACAGATGGCATCAAAGGAACAGTTCAGAAGTATGCTGATTGCACTAGGGTATGTAAGACAGTTAGGGCCTTATCTGAGCATCAAGATACACTGGCGAATCATTGACCTCTGGAAAAGATTGCAAGCATGTACAGTGAGTGTGAATTAAAAGAGCAACATAAGTTCCTGAAGGACATCTCAATTTATTACAGGTAGCTGAGTAAATGGGCACTAATGCCGGTCACCGTGATCTCCTGGATATGGTTTGATTGAGGGATTTCTCAGTATCTTCCTAGATTGATCTAAGGATTTTGTTCTTTGCTACCAGCTGCCAGCTTGTGTGACCTCAGGATGGGGGGGATGGGATTGGTTGGGGTTGACAGTGTCTGTAGTTGCACCATGTCAGTGTGGGAAAGGCTGATCGTCATTTGGTATTTCCATACTTTTTTTGCATGCTTGCACACTACTGTTATCATTGGATATAGGATCCTGAAAGAATAAAGGAATTCACTCCAGAGCTTCCAACTACATTTTAGGAGTTCAATATTTGATTCAAGGAACATATTGGTGAAGAATGATGCTTTGCCATGTTAAAAAAAAAGATACAACTTGTAAATATGATGTAATACTTTGTAACTGTCTTCAACTTTTATTTTTATGTTAACATGTCTAATTTGATCACTGTTGATATGAACAATTGTATTTAATTACAGATTCAATCAATCATCAAGTGGCTGCATGGCTGAGTCTAACAGGTCCTGATCCACTGCCATCCGATGGTTTAAACCAGGCTTGGCCAACCATTTCACTCGGGGGGCCAGTTTTGCATTTTTTTCTCACTCAAGGGACCAATGAGCAAATTTCGGAAAAGTAAGGTTTGGCTCAACATTAAACTTAATTTCAAAAGAAAAAGTTGAGGTATTAAGATAATAAACAATTCCTGAGCAAAAGTAAAGCAATGTCATGAAAATCAACTGTTAAGTTAAAAAAAAGTAATGAATAGAAATGACCAGAGTGTGAGAGGGTCTCACTCCCAGTCTCAGGGTGCTTACGCACTCACCCTCACCCACTGTGAGTGGGTGTGTGTGTATGTGTTGGTGAGAGTGAATGAGAAACCTGAGACTGGGAGTGAGGCATTCACTCGCTTCTGCTCTCCCACTCACTCTCTCCCTCTCTCCCATGTACTATCTCCCACACACTCACTCACTCATTCCCACAGATTCACACACTCTCACTCACACACATTCTCTCACTCCCACACATTCACACACTCTTTCCCACATACCCACACTCACTCTCTCACTGCCTCACGCTCACTCTCTCACTGCCTCACGCTCACTCTCTCACTGCCACACGCTCACTCTCTCACTGCCTCACGCTCACTCTCTCACTGCCTCACGCTCACTCTCTCACTGCCTCACGCTCTCACTGCCACACGCTCACTCTCTCACTGCCTCACGCTCACTCTCTCACTGCCTCACGCTCACTCTCTCACTGCCACACGCTCACTCTCTCACTGCCTCACGGTCACTCTCTCACTGCCTCACGCTCACTCTCTCACTGCCTCACGCTCACTCTCTCACTGCCTCACGCTCACTCTCTCACTGCCTCACGCTCACTCTCTCACTGCCTCACGCTCACTCTCTCACTGCCACACGCTCACTCTCTCACTGCCTCACGCTCACTCTCTCACTGCCTCACACTCACTCTCTCACTGCCTCACGCTCACTCTCTCACTGCCTCACGCTCACTCTCTCACTGCCTCACGCTCACTCTCTCACTGCCTCACGCTCTCACTGCCACACGCTCACTCTCTCACTGCCTCACGCTCACTCTCTCACTGCCTCACGCTCACTCTCTCACTGCCTCACGCTCACTCTCTCACTGCCTCACGCTCACTCTCTCACTGCCTCACGCTCACTCTCTCACTGCCTCACGCTCACTCTCTCACTGCCTCACGCTCATTCTCTCACTGCCTCACGCTCACTCTCTCACTGCCTCACACTCACTCTCTCACTGCCACATGCTCACTCTCTCACTGCCTCACGCTCACTCTCTCACTGCCTCACGCTCACTCTCTCACTGCCTCACGCTCACTCTCTCACTGCCACACGCTTGCTCTCTCACTGCCACATACTCACTCTCTCACTGCCACATACTCACTCTCTCATTGCCACATACTCACTCTCAGTCACGCACTCACTCTCTCACTCATGCACTCACTCTCTCACTCCCACACCCACATACTCTCCCGCACCTACACACTCACTCTCTCACTCCCATGCACTCACTCTCTCATTCCCACACACTCACTCTCTCACTCCCACACTCACGCTCACACAAACTCTGTCACTCCCATACACTCACCACAGCACCATCTCCTGCCTGGGCCCGCCACAACTTTGCCATCCTAGGGCCTGCCACAATCACCTTCCCGGGCCCACCAAAACTTCACTTTCCCCCAGGCCAACCAAAACTTCACCTTCCCGGGCTCTGCCCCGCATTACCTTGGCTCCCTGGTTCCAACCCCTCCGCACCTTCTCTCCACGGGCTCCAGCCCCACTGTACCTTCGCTTCCCTTGGGCCTGGCAGCCCTCAGCACATGCACTGCTGCCTGGTGTTCGCTGCTGCTCCAATCAGAGACTGTTTCTCTCCTTCATTTGCTGCTGTTAGGCTCAGCAGTGAACCTATCAGCAGCAAAGGCCTTGCTTTGACATCTCATTTGGCAGATGGCACCTCTGACAGTGGTAGCATTCCCTCAGTACTGTACTGGGTGTGTCAGCACAAGTCACTGGAACCCATGACCTTCTCACTCATAAACAAGAGTACTATCACTGAGCCATCTCCAGCAACCAAGCCTGATACTTCCTGACGATGAGGAGCAGAGAGAAGAAAATTGATGAAGGTTACAACAAAGCTTCACCATTCTGATTCCTGGGATGAGAAGAGATTGAGTCGACTATCCATATATAATCCCATATATGGGATTAGAAGAATGAGAGTTGCTTCACTGAAACATATAAAATTCTTAAGGGGCTTAACAGAGTTGTTGCTGGGAGGATGCTTCCTCTGGCTGGGGAATCTAAATCTAGGCATCACAGTCTCAAAATGAAGAGTCTGCATTTAGGATTGAGAAGAGGAGAAATTTCTTCACTCAAATGATTGTGAATCTATGGAATTGTCCAACACAGAGGGCTGTGGATGCTGAGCCATCATTGAGTGCATTCAAGCCAGAGGTCGATGAATCCCTGGATGCTAAGGGAATCAAGGGATACGGCAATAAAGTGGGAAAGCCAAGTTGAGGTGGAAAATCAGCCACAACCTTATTGAATGGCGGAGCGGCTTGAGTGGCTGAAATGCCTACTGCTGCTCCTATTTCTTGTCTCCGTATGTAATTCTGTATGTCCTAATTTAGCTAACACTTCCTTGTGCAGAATCTTATCAGATGTCTCCTGGAAGTCCATCTAGACAATGTCAAGACACTCTCCATTTGCCAGACTCGTGACCTCCTCAAAAAAAAAACCAGCCAGATCAGTCAGACTTGATCCATCCTTCACAAATTCATGCTGGCTGCCTTTGTTCAACTGACACCTCCATGTGCTCAGTTGCTCTCTCCCCGCAACTTGCTTACCATTGAAATTAAACTGACAGGTCTGTCATTGTATGATTTGTCCCCCTCTTCTTACCTCTTCTTAATTAACGGAATGACATTTCGAAATTTTCCAACACAAGGCATCTTCTAGTATTGTGGATGGGCCTCGATGGCTTTGGATCGAGGATGTCCTCTTGTAGCACTTTCACGGGGGCAGCATGGGCAAGACTGCACCCCGATTCTGGCGCATCTCTTTTCTTGCCACTTTACTGCTGAATATTTGCAATGTTTATAAAAAGAAAAACCATTAGTTTTACTTAACCCACTCCAAATCTCTCATTCTATATAATTAAAATTAAATCTAACTACCCACATTAACCCTCCTACTCTAATTAATGCAATAACTGCTACACAGATTAGATACAGGTGGGACAAAGAGATTGCCTTTTTAAGTATTGTGTAAAATTTGGTATATGTAAGTAAAAAATATGTGCTGACAAAGTCTAAACATGCAGCTCCTTAATTCACAGGCTGCAATATTTAATGAGAAACTAATTCTTGTCCCCCTTTACTAAATGTTTCACCTGAAGGATCATCTTTCTTGTAAGTGCTTTGTTCAGCGGAATCTTTCTTTAAAATCCTTATCAGTCTTAAACTGCAGACATCTAATAATCGAAGTTCAGATGACATTGATAAAAAGCAATGTTACCTTTGTTGTATCTGATCTACTTATGTAATGCTCATAGTGAAACTTTCCTTTAAAAATAATAAGCACCGAGATACCATCAAAAATAGTTACAGATAAAGAACTGTGACTTCAGAAAGGTTTATCAGAATCGAGTGATTTCAAAAGTATTGAAAGTGATTAGGTACCAAAAATGGCATGGTCTAATTAAATAGAAAACTGCCAAAATGACTGGTGCTACTATTTTTAGATATTTTTTTTGCTCTGGGAAATGTTATTTTAATCATAAATGTTCCAAGTTGGGAATGGTTACAAATAAACTCTTGCAATGAATTTCTGAAACAAATGAACAACATATCATCCCACAGTGCCAAATGAGAACGAAACAGTCATTAAAGGGGAGGAAGCCGTTAGCTATTGACCTCAAGCTTTAATTAGCTCCTTGTGTTCCTGGGTGCAGTATGGAACCTGTTCAATCATACCCAACTTTCTCCATTCAAACCATCAGGACAGGAAGTTACAATTGCCCCTGCGGGTCAAAGGTAAAGGAATGTTGCAGGTGTCAGGAATAGAGTGGTTCCATTCATGATACCCCTTCACCTTTGACCTGCAGAGACCAAAACAGTGTGCCATTGTGAAACAGTGACTAGGGTGAATTGCTGGATTGGGAATGAGTTCCACTTCCTTTAATGCTGTGGAAAGCAGCCGGGTGTGATCACCACTTAGTGCGATTGTTCAGTTACTGTAATCATTTGCAGAATTACTGACTTTTTTCACCCTGCTTAAAACAGCTGGATTGCATGATCAATCTCCCATGACAAATCAGTTAGTGTAATCAATTTTAGACCAATTAAATGGCAAGAGTGCAGAACCAAAATTTATCTTCATGATACTTGTCTATAATAAAAAATGTTTAATGCTAGATTTCAGTAATGTTAAACCGTGCATTTGATTTACGGAAACTGCCTATTTGACCACATCATATTAGTAATTGGTAATATTATTTGCTGTCTGGAACTACATTTAATAGCCGGAAAATTTAACATGATAGAAAATGGAGTAAGGAAAGCAGTTGAACTGCAATTATTGAAGCTATCCCTCACAAGATAGAGCAACGGTGGAGAATATGGGTTATACTTTTCAAATTACCATGGTGGCACACTGTCCTGCTCCAGTTATGCCTAGTATCATCTTTAAAATCGCACTGTCGGTCTCAAAAGTCCAACAGGGACTTCTGGCTCCTTTATCCAGCCTCTGTGTGAGAAGTGATATGAAAAAGGATAGAAAAGATAGCATGAAACAGGGGAGGGTGATAGGGGAACCAATTTGAAATAAAAATGAAATGCTTCAAGAAAAACAAACAACCTGAGATGTTAAATTAAAAAAAATAAGGAAGGGTTTTGATCTCAACCCTCCAGCATAGCAGTTAACAGAGACATGTTGTCAGTGATTTTTGGCATTTAAAGCTAGCAACTCCTGTTTGTAACAACTTGTTATGTGGCAATGAAGTTGTTGCTGCCAGTGCAGCTGGATCAGTGATATTAAACATGATAGGTTGACTCGGCTGCAATTTTAGAGATTTTGGGTAGTCCCAGAAGCAGATTCCTTATACAAACAGATTTGTATGAAGAACCGACTCTTGATACTGCCAAAATACTAAAAAAAATATCAAGACAGTCTTGATCTATCCCCTGCGGCCTTCAATAATACTGGACTAGCTGCACTATCAGTAGCAATGCCATCATGTAATGAATTGTTCTGAGCAAACATTTTTGGCTACTAAGTCAGAAACTTCTGTTGACAGTATGACAGTATTCGCTACTGGCTTCATGTCACAACTTTGTCTGCAACTGATGATAATTCGGTTCGATTTTCTTCAGTATTAAGTTCTTAAAAATTCACAAGCCATTTGTGTAGTAGAATTCAACCCTGAGAGCTGGGGCAAGTATCTCAGTAGATTGCCAAGAAACATTTTGTACCGATAAAGAACACAATTGCACACTCATATGTACTTTGGTCCATGGGCCTGCCACAAGCAGCTCTACAGACCACACAGCCCTGCCAGGTACACTGGACACATATTGGGCCATTAGACTGGTTGTATCTAGATACCACACTAAACAGGTGCACACATGTTTTCAGATCCAGCAACTGATGCTGGGGTAAAGATGATGGAATTAGTTTCATTCAGTGGTGACACCTGGGCAACATATGCCAGACAGGAAAAAAGGCTGAACAGTTTCCACTTTCAGTGATTTTGTCTCAGACATATAATTGACATCTGTTGGCAGGACAAAGTCACCAACTCAGATGTCTTGGAGCATGCTAAGTCCATCAGCACACTCTTATTTCTAAGCCAATTATGTCTGCGCTGGCTTGGCTACCCTTCATTGGATGGATGACAGCCATGTACCCAAAGACTCCCTGTATGGTGAATTGGCCACTTGGTCACAACCTTCTAGCATCCACACCTCTGCTACAAGGACACCTGCAAGCGAGATAAGAAGGTGGCCGATATTGACACTGACAAACTGGGAGACAGTCGTCGACGGCCGTGACCTCTGGAGGCCGACTGTTTGGAGGGGCGTTGGAAGATGCGAGCAGAAACAAAAATCTCAGCTGGCCGAGAAGAGGGCCCGGAGAAAACAAGAGGCCAGTGAATTGTGCGCCTTCTCAGCCACTGTTTTCCTCTGCAGTAAATGCCGCAGAGAATGCCATTGCCAGAGTGGAGCTCCGGATGCAAACCATCGTCTTCTGAGATAAAAGGCTGCCACAGAAAGATAGTGTCATTCTCAGGACTTTGTTAATCTATGATGGCACCCAGCATTTTAAAACCAAGTGTGGCAAAAGTTTACCAACCTGAAATAGACTACATTGGTTACTATAGATTGTGCTATTTTTAAATACATCGGCTTGCAGTGTTTTACTCTCTGTCGTCTGTTTTAAGTCTGCCATGCACAGTGAAGAGCAGTGAGGTGGTAGACTGATAGTCTAGAGTTTCTGCTAATGCATTCCTTGAACATTATCATGATGCAGACTGGCTCCACTCAGCACCTCATGGTACCCAGATGTTGCTGTACACAGGATCATGCACAATGAACACATCCTAACTGCTCATGTTATCATTGCCACTTGAAGGTTTCCATCCATTTTAAATCTCATGGCTACAGACACTTAAATACAGCCACTCTATGGATAGGAAGAGGTGGCTAGATTGGAATATTGGAACAGCGTAGGCCATTTAGCCCATCAGGCTTGTTCTGCCATTTACTTGGATTATGGCTGATCTGCACCTCAACTCCATTTACTAAACTTTGCTCAAGATCTCGCGGGACTCTTACCTAACAAATATCTACTGACCTTCGTCTTGAGAATTTTAATTGATTCAGCATCCACAGCCTTTTAGGAGATAGAGTTCCAGATGGGCCTGTTCTAGCAGAGGAGCAATTAACTTTAGAGCCACCATAACAATCAAAATGTGGGATAAAGACAAACATTCAAAAAGATCCCTGTCAGAGTCCAACAGCTACTGAGTTACTGGAACCGCCAGGTAATCTAAAATCCCTTCACAATCATCATAAAAAAAACACACTGCTATTGTTTAAATTTATATGAATTAAAGCTCATCAATTGCAACTATGAGGTACAATTACAAATTACAACAGTTATCGCATTTTAAGAAGTACTTCATTGGCTGTGAAGTGCTTTAGGACATGCTGAGGTCATGAAAGACACTACAGAAGTGTAGGGGTGGAATTTTCAGGTTGGCAGGCCCGGGAGTGGCTGGGGAAAGGGCCATCGCCCGCCATCAGCCCCCGACTGTGATTTCACACTGGCTGGTCAATTAACGGCCACGCCAGTGTGAAATGCGCGCTGAGAAGCTCAGCGCTGCCGTGGTGGGGGCAGGAAGAGGGTGAGCGCTGAAGTCAGCGCGGGCACGGGGGAGCGTGGAAGGAAAGCTCCCTGAGGGCGGAGAGCTGCCTTAGGGAGCCGACGAATTTAAAATCAATAAAGACAGAATTTAAAATCCGGAAAAAATGTCCACACATCAGAGTGAGTCCCCTGTGCGTGGACGTTATAAAAATTCTGTGCAGAGAGCTTTTTTAAAAATTAATTACGGAGACCTCATCCCGCCCTTGGATGAGGTTTCCTGAAAAATGCAAAGGCCGCCTGGCCGATTCACCCATCGCCAACCGTAAGGTTGGAGGGCAGCGTAAAACCCCTGTAAATTGATACGTTGATGGCCTTAATAGGCTTCTTAATTGTCGATGGGTGCACTACCGACTCTCGCGTGCGCCCACCGGACAAAATATTGCGTGAGTATGCGATGATGTCGGGACATGACATCACCGCACGCTATTTTACGCCCGATCAGGTTGGGCGCGTGTTCACCCGCGGCACGTAAAATTCTGCCCTAGGTCTTTTTAAGTTCATAGCCATTGACCATGGTTTTCTTTAAACATGGTGATCTCAAACAGTCATTTCCACCTAGGTGAATGTGTGATGAGCATCCAATTCCGTACACTTGAGGTCATCCAGAACTCTGCGGCCTGTGTCCTTAGTGCACCATGTCCCATTGACCTATCACCCCTGTGCTCGGTGACCTACATTGGCTCCTGGTTAAACAATGCTTAGTTTTTAAAACTCTCATTCTTGTATTCAAATCCCTCCATGGCCTCAATCCACCCCCATCTCTCCCCCAACCCTACAAGCATCTGAGATCCCTGCGCTCCTCTAATTCTGGTCTCTTGAGTAATCCCGATTTTAATCATTCCATCATTGACCGTCATGCCTTCAGATGCCCAGGCACTAAGCTCTGGAATTCCCTCCCTAAACTTCTGCAGCTGACTTTCCTCCTTTAAGAGCCTCCTTTAAAATCTATCTCCTTGATCGAGTTTTTGGTCATCAGCCCTAATATCACCTTATATGGCTTATTGTCAAATTTTGTTTGATATTGCTCCAGTGATGCACCTTGAGATGTACTACTATTTTAAAAGTGTTATATAAATACAAAGTTTAACTTGTCGTTCTTGTTAAACCGTATATTTCAGAGCATGTAATATTTGAATATTTAAAAAGTTGAAACCAAAGATCTGACTGTAATCCTGTGGGAAATGAAGGATATTTGAATACATTACTTCGCTCTTCCTCACTTAACCGCTATGGCCAAAACTTTTTATCTTCCTTGCAAAATATTTTTACACAGATCTTCACACCTTTCTGCTAAATTGAGCAAGCCATTTGTTTTCTCAAAGCTGATTGTGCTGACTCTGGATTCACTTACATACTGTTTAACAGTTATGACACTGTCGAAGAAGCAGGCACCAGCAGCTGTTTTCACTAAAAAATCACAGCAAGCCTTTAAAAGCTGGTAAAGATGTAGCTTTTTTCCATTTACACCACAGGGAGTCGCTCCATGGTACACAGCCCCGAGAGCAGGACTCTAAAAGCCACCCTAAGTGAGAGCAATTAGGTAATGTGTATTTATCACCCCCTGGAGACTGGTTCTACACTGTTTGTTTTTGAAGATTTAAAATGGTAGATTTGAAGAACACTTCCTCCGTTTACTGAGATGCTTTAGCAGTTGAGCTGTCTTGTGCTGTACTGAATCCTCAATCTTAGGGAAAATTCTGTCATGGTCTTAAAGACCTTAACACAGCAGTGAGACAGCCCCATGTCGTAGACTCTTCTACATGTACACAGTCCATATATTTGCCTTCAGCTGGAATAGGGTACTTTTCGATACAAGTAAAACTGTTCTACAGTTCATAGCACCCTCGCCTTTGAATCAGAGGGTTGTGGGTTCATGTCCCACTCCCGGAAACCAAGAACTGTGATTGTACTCAAAAGAGTTGCAATCTGTGACTGTTGATAACTCGAAAGAGTTTCAAACTCCCTTTCCCATGAATATTGTGTTCACTAGGTAAGGTTTGTTATTGCCAAGCCATCCACTTCCATTTGTGGCTGCGGAAAGTACTCCCAGATATATCAGAGTTAGGATGCTCTTGTGTGCTGGAGTGCCATACTCCCACTACTGATTGCTAACAAAAACATCCCTGTTTCTGCTTCTGGTCTTATAATGTACTGAACTGCCTTGCACGTTTGGTATTCGATGTCATGATGACAAATAGCATCAGGAAACCTGCGCACAGATGCACAGCACTGGCTAAATGGTGGAAACAATGGCAAAACTGTGCTCCACAGATCTGGGGAATCTGGTGAAAATACAAGCTTTTGCTTTCTTTTCATTGAATCCTTTTCTGGGTTACTTTACTCTGGCGCTTTTATTCCCCCAGGTCCACTTTCACCTTGTATTTATGTGACCTGAAGCAGCACATTACAGCGATGATGCCACAGAAGCTCAGTACAAAAGCTGGGTCTTGGGACTCCCGAGTTTCAGAGCAATCTTCAAATGCCTCCGCGGAGGGCAAGTTATTACAAGCAGTGAGGGATCAGCAAATAGAAGTGTGACTCAGAAATGTACTGAAATTCAAAAAACACCCTTAGATGAAGAGCTTGGCTTGGCTGGCTGTTTCGTCTGAACCCTATTAGGGTGCCCCCTACAGCATAAATGTCAATTTAGAAAGTAGCAAAATATCACCAAGTTTTGATAAAACTGGCACAGCCTCCGAAAAATGACAGTTGACACAAAGAGCATTGACATGAGGTGGGAATTTCTTTAAGCCGACGATGGGTGTGGAAATGGGCATTGAGGCTTGCCTGAATATTATTTTGGCCTTGCTGTGCCACAATGGACAGCTCTCCCATTTTTAAAAAGGTGAACACTGAGTTCCTTGCCCGGCTAGCATTGACCCGAAGGGGTGGAGCAAGCGCCCACGGAGCACTCAAGCCTTCCCAGGAACTAATGTATTTTTTAAAAACATTCTTTTTTGTGGTGGCTGCGGAAGGATTCAGAGCAGGTCAGGCCCGGCTTCTGCCCCTCTACAATTTCAGCACCTACGTACGAACATGCAAATTAGGAGCAGGAGTAGGCCTCTCAGCCCTCGAGCCTGCTCCGCCATTCAATAAGATCATGGCTGATCTGATTGTAACCTCAACTCCACATTCCCACCTACTCCGATAACCTTTTACCCCCTTGCTTATCAAGATTCTATTTGGCTCTCTCTGCCTTAGGAATATTCAAAGACTCGGCTTCTGCCGTTTTTTATCAAGAGGGTTCCAAAGACTCATCACCCTCTGAGAGAAAACACTTCTCCTCATCTCTGTCTTAAATGGGCGACCCCTTATTTTTAAACAATGAAACATGCCTTTTTATATTCAAACAGTGAATCACCTAAAACATGTCTTTGGATCTCATTTACATAGCCTCTTTTAGTCAGCCACCAAAAATGCCTGAAAAATGGCCCAAACTGAGACTAGGCAGGACAACTTTAAGGCTTCCTTTGGGTTAAGGATATTGATTCCTGAAATTGGCCCTTATTGCTCCCATTAAATTCCCATAAAATGGGCACAACAAAGTCTAATTTACCTCAATAAATCTTGCAACAACGAGGGGCTGTTCTCAAAGGTCAGTGGGACATGAGGATATCATGTACGCTGTAGGTTTACCCAACCTTCTTGTAACTTGCAGCTATGGTGATTGTGAGTGCTGAAGTGACACTTCATTTTGACCTTCAAACTGAAAGTAAAGGCCTGGATTTTAAGGTCAGCGGTGAAGGGATAACACTCGCCGTTCACCTCGCAAACAGCTGCCAGGCTTTTGAGTGGAGACTTTCTCTAATCTGGTGCCTGACCCAGCATAGTGCCCTCTACAGGGTATGAGTGGTATCTTGAGCAGGACAAAAAAAAACGAGGTCCTTCAACCAATCAGATTGAGGAATCCTCACTGAGATGCGCAGTGGGCAACTTTAAAGCCCAAAAATTGGGCAGGTTGTGGTTCGGGGAGATGTAGAAAATTTTTTAAATCTCAAGCATGACATCAAGTCACCTCCCGCCCACTTCCAGGTTTAATGGCGGTGGGACAGGGGTCGGGCAGCCTTTTCAGGACCCAGATTGGACAATTAAGTATTATAATGAGGCTGAGTGTTTCTTTTTAAGAAGCTTTTACTGGTTGAACTCTGGCCGCCCTGGTTTCTCACGTCAAGGGAAACTCAGCAGCTCAAGGGGAGCAAGGATAGCATCGCAATGCTTCCTCCCACCTACCCCTCCAAGCTTATCTGCTTTCCCAGCATCATAGTCCCTCATTCAAAGACCAACCCCCATCCCCAAGTGGGTAATCAACCAGACTGGCTCCAGGCAGGAATCCTGTTTAAAGAAATGACACTCACTGCAGAGTCTAAACCGGGGAGTAGAAAGCTGAAAGTATACACTAGAATTAAATCCTGCACAGAAAGTGGAATAAAGTTTGGGAAAGACAGATGGGATTAAGCGACAGAGGGATAAAAGCGACAGACAGAAAAAGTAAAAAACATTTTCTTGGAAAAGCTTCAACACTAATTTACTTCTGAGAGAATGACATTCCAGACTTTTAATGGAATTACATTTTCAGGGCCAGAGATATTGTTTGGCAGTGATTATCTCTCATCACAACATTAAGAATTCTCTGACTCCTGAATGCACCACTTTTTCAGCTATCTGTCAGAGGAACTAGTGGGCAAGTGCCACTATTACATTCATTTCAGTGCCGGTTCTATATACAAGGCCTGTAACAGGACAGCCTGTGGAGGAACAGAGTATCTCTTGTCGCAACTTGGACAGTTAAGTGTAAAAGAATAAAAGAGAAGCATATTATCTAAATGATGAGAGATTGCACAGCTCTGAAATGCAGAGGGATCTGGGTGTCTTCGGGCATGAATCACAGAAGGTTAGTATGCAGGTACAGCAGGCAATTAGGAAAGGTAGTAGTATGTTATCATTTATTGCGAGGGGAACTGAATACAAAACTAGGGAGGTTATGCTTCAGTTATACAGAGCACTAGTGAGACCACATCTGTAGTACAGTGTACAGCATTGGTCACCTTATTTAAGGATTGATGTAAATGTGTTGAAAGGAATTCAGAGAAGGTTTACCAGGCTAATACCTGGAATAGGTGGGTTGGACAGGCTCAGCTTGTGTCTGCTGGAGTTTAGAAGAATAAGAGGCAACTTGATTGAAATGTGTAAGAGCCTAAGGGGACTTGACAGGGTGGATGTGGAGAGGATGTTTCCACTTGTGGGAGAATCTAGAACTAGGGGTCACTGTTTAAAAATAAGGGGGTCGCCCATTTCAAATGGAGATGAGGCAAAAAATTTTCTCTCAAGAGGGTCGTGAGTCTTTGGAACTCTCTTGCTGAAAAGGCGTTGGACTTTTTAAGGCAGAGGTGGATAGATTCTTGGTAAGCAAGGGGGTGTAGATTCTTAGTAAGCAAGGGGGTGATAGGTTGTTGGGGTCAGCGGAATGCAGATTTGAGGCAACTAACAGATCAACCATGATCTTATTAAATGGTGGAGCAGGCTCGATGGGCCAAATGGCCTACTCCTGCTCCTTGTTCGTATGTTTGTATGTTTGTAACTTTCAGATTTCCACCTTTTAACTGTACATATGTGCATGCCAGAAGTTGCTGCCCAACTTACCTAATTATTAAAGTCTCACCATTATTATCCACCATAAACCCAGCCCAATTTCACCTGGCAGGGTTAGGAGGGCTAGAAATTGGATAGCCCCAGTTTTTGAGTTCTGAGGTCATGATTCATGACTTGTCCATAAAAATCGAGGTGGGGAACATGCAAAATTTGATGAACCCACCTCAGCTGGATGGTTGTGGCGAATGTCTGAGCAGACCCTATTCCTCCACACTGCCTGTGGCCTCTGCACTCAGCGGGTGGGGCCTCCAGCATTGTTTGGAGACCATGTGATGCAGCCAGCCTACCCTTCTTAAAGACAGGCAATCCTTCTTAAAGGAAAGCTGCACTGAACATTACTGTTGTAATTTAAATTATCGTAAACTGAATAGCAGGGCACCAAGAGAGATGAATGTGACACTGGAAGCATCTGTGGTGGAGGTGGGCCAGAGGAGAGAAACCATGGTGTCACAGGGGGGGGACAGAACAGCAGGCCTGCAAGAACCACCTTCAGAAGGGAATTGGAGATGGTGACCAGGGAAGTCAACTCTCAGAGCCTGGACCCGGGGATCTGGAAGAACTGCCTCAAAATGTCTAATGACTTCATGGGAGTTCAATGTCAGTGTATGCATCTTCACATGTCATCTCCTACCCACCAGACTGCCTCTCACCCTACCCAATACTAACGCATCACCACTCCCTGGTACTCCACATACCTCCAGCTATTCACCTTTGGCAGGCACAGCACCCAAAAACAGTGTTATACACTACTGTTTTCTCTCTCTCTTCCAGGACAAGGCATCACACAATAGAAGACTGCAGGGCAGAAACAGGGGGAATGATAACACCTGCATGTCCTGCATCCTATGGAATAATTGATGCTCAGTATCATGGAGCAGGCTGCAATGGGGCCCGTGGCATCCGGCAATGCTGAGAACATTGAGGATGATGGGAGGTTCCTGCCTAATGCCTCTTCTCAGGTCTCCCTCATCCTGTTATCTAGCAGGATGAGAAAACTGCTGATGGTGTGATCATGGATCTCTTGCTTCCCACCCCACCCTCCCCCCTTCCTTCACACAACCTTCCCCTTCTCAGTTTCTGCTTTCCCCCAGAAACTGCCATCTGCCCATCCACAGCAACCCGAGGAGGAGGAGGAGGACAGGGAGCAACAACACAGGACTGAGGAAGAGGCCCCTTCACTTGATCTGATACTTGCAGCCATCAGCTCAGATACTGGTGCTCCACTTACCCTGGAGGCCAGTGGGATCTGCGCATGATGAGTTATTCAAGCGTGGGAGACCCGCAGCCATATCAAGGGTAAAAATGGTTTCCTGCTCACCAGAGGGCGAGGTTGATAACGAGTTCTGCCGCAGAGAATACAGATGAGGATTTTGACAGGGCAGCATAGTGAATGGACATGTACACCAATATGCTGGATGTATGAACTGGGGCCTGCCAGGCAGCCTCCTGTCACTGGGCAGCAAGGAGGAGTCCAGCTCCAACTTGGCAGAGGGCAAAGTGCAGAGCTTACCCTCTCTGCAGCCTCTGCTCCATCTTCACTATTGTGCCACAGACCCAGAGGCACTGCCACTGCAACCTCCATAGCCGTTGCCGCCTCTGTGTGGACAGGTAAGTAAATCCTCTGCCCTTCCTGTGGGAGTGCTGCAACACTCGCTGCCGAATCCAAGAACTCACCACACCACCTCCAAAAACACTCAAGAGTGCATCCAGATATTTAGCAGTAGAAAAAGTTCCAAAAAATTTCCTCCGCTGCAAATTGGGTGCCTGGCTCTTTATATAATGCTAATTCAGGGCCTACCTTGCAGCTGTATACTTGGTGCTCATGAGTGAACAACAAAGAGGCTGCCTATGCGTGCATTTGGATGCCCAAATCCTGGCACCACATAGACCAGTTGCTCTGTGTGATTTCAGGATGATGGACCTGTGTGTGCCCATCTCCTGTGGTGATGCCACCTATGCTGCACAGAAAGCTGGCAATGGCCAGCAGCGCATCTCACCCCTAAGGAACGGCAGTCGGCCTTTGTAGTGGTGCTCGATATGGTGCCACATGAACAAATTTCTACCCTAGCATATTTCGAGTATGAAATTTGAGAGCGTTGGGTTGCAAGCATTTCAAGTTAAAATAATAGTCTCTGTTAAAGCAGCAAACAAAACACTTAGATAAAAGCAAAAAACTGCGGATGCTGGAAATCCAAAACAAAAATAAAAATACCTGGAAAATCTCAGCAGGTCTGGCAGCATCAGCGGAGAGGAACACAGTTAATATTTCGAGTCCGTATGACTCTTCAACAGAACGAAACACTTAAGTGTTCATTTGTCATTACCACCAACAGTCATTTCCAGCCTTTTTTGCTCCAGAAAGAAAAATTGTTACAACTGCAAACTGTAAAAAAATGTCAAGTCCACATGTGATTTGCAGAAACTGGACCACGGGCGGAGGATAGGGGCGGCAATTAATGTGTACTGTCAGGCAAAGCTGAATGACTGACTACTGTCTGGGGTTTGCAATCAATTGTAATCTTATTGACCATTGAAGTGAATTTTCACATTCCCCATGGATATTAAATGCTCCTCCTATATGGAAGATGTCAACTCTCCCTTGGTTTTCACATGGTAGCAATGGCACCTCAACTGTGCATGTAAAGGAACCGAAAACAGTTGTTTCAGTTCTAGAATGGTGCAGAGTGCTATGACTCACTCTAATAAGACCAGGGTTTCTCATAAAAGCATTTAATGTACTGTAGTAATGTGGCTCAGATTGTTCAAGCTCACTTTGTACAACTATGGCCGGCCAACAAAAAATATTCATATTCATTCCATTCACCCGGCTGAGAATTTAATCCAATTCCCAGAATCAGAGGCCAGGGTCTAAAGCACTGCACCATCCAGCTTCCCCAGGTGAAAGAAGTTTTTAATTTTCCCCCTCATTTTACCTCCTGCAATTCATCACAATCCAGGGCTTTGAGATTAGGTGTGATTATCCGACTAGAAGGAGCAGAAGGACAGCAGCATCCACATGCAGGAGGAGTAGGTAACTTCCTGGTGCAGAATTCTACCATTCTAGGTATCTCAGCGTATACCCCCAGTAACCAAGGCAGTCTGCCAGGTTAGGGGGCTTCACATACCACAGCTCGAGCCATAACCTTGGAATAATTGGTGTTGAAGGGGAACATGAGACCTTCATGCAGTGTTGGTCCCACATGTAAGTTGGCAATGGTTGCTACATTCATAAATTGTTTTAATGCCTTTTCAGTGGTGCTAAACACATTGACAGAAGCAGTCCTTTCCCCATGGTGATTTTTTCCTTGTGAGAGTCCACCTGATTACCTAAGCCACCTGAATGCAGTGTATAATCATTACTATCATCAATAATAAGCGATTGGGTGAAATTTATTGCCCTCCCCCATGGTGGGTTTGGTGGCAGGGGTCATTTAATTGGGTGGGATGGTGGCAGGTGAGGATCCCACTGCATTTCTGCCTCCACCCCAATTAAGTCCTTCTCTGGAAGACCCATGAATGGCCTTCCTGCCCCGTCGCCAATTGAGTCCCTTAAGTTGACAATCAATACCCACTGAAGGGCCTCATCCCACTGCCACTGGTGTTAACCCAGCGGCGGGCAGGGGGGCTCGCCATACAGGGAGCATGTGTGTAGAGT
This sequence comes from Cetorhinus maximus, assembly GCF_964194155.1. Lineage (NCBI taxonomy): Eukaryota > Metazoa > Chordata > Chondrichthyes > Lamniformes > Cetorhinidae > Cetorhinus > Cetorhinus maximus. The sequence continues at coordinate 18,035,411 of NC_135896.1, forward strand.
TTTTGTGTGTTCCTAGGGTTGGGCGGGGTGGGGTGGGGTCCCTTGTTCAAAGGTACTCAGTGCCTGATCGAGGGACACAGCATCAGGAAGTGGGTGGGTGGGTGGGGTCGCTGTTGAGAGCTACTCCTGCCTTGCTGCTGGCCCTCCTTCCCCTGTCACCGTCATCACTCACCTGCAGCCTGGGGTCTAGGGGGGCATAGGGCTGGCAGCAGCCATCGCCTCCCCCGGCTCCTGACTGCCCAGCAGCTCTCGGCGGGTGGGTCTTCCACCCCTGGGGCCCTTGATTCTGGGGAAGGCCCACCACTGTCCAGTTAAGCACTGAGTGGCCCTTATTACAATGGACCCTCCCTAAAAGAGGAAACACGCGGCTCTCGCTGGCTCTCCAGCCCCTGTTGCCTCCATTAAATACCACCTAATATGTGGGAATTGCTGATTATATTATAATTTTGTAGAATCACTTATGACTTACAGTGATTACATTATCTGTACTTTAAAAAAAAGTTTCCTTTGAATTAAGCACTTACCATTACTTGAAATGACAAAACGTTACTCTGCTGTCGAAGAGGTCATCAACAGTGCTATCAAGCGGCACTTGCTTACTGATGCTCAGTTTGGGTTCTGCCATGGCCACTCAGCTCCTGACCTCATTACAGCCTTGATTCAAATATGGACACAAGAGTTGAACTCCTGAGCTGAGGTGAAAGTGCCAGGCAGCATTTGACTGAGTGTGGCATCAGGAGATCTAGCAAAACTGGAGTCAATGGGAATCAGGGGGAAAATTTTCCACTGGTTGGAGCCATACCTAACACAAAAGCAGATGGTTGTAGTTGTTGGAGGTCAATCATTTCAGTTCCAGGACATCACTGCAGGAGTTCCTCAGGGTAGTGTACTAGGCCCAACCATCTTCAGCTGCTTCATCAAAGACCTTCCCTCAATCATAAGGTCAGACGTGGGGATATTCGCTGATGATTGAACAATGTTCAGCACCATTCGCAACTCCTCAGGCACTGAAGTAGCCCATGTCCAAATACAGCAAGATGGCAAGTAACATTCATGCCACACAAGTGCCAGGCAATGACCATTTCCAACAAGAGAGGATCTAACCATCATCCCTTGACATTCAATGGCATTACCATTGCTGAATCGCCCACTATCAACATCCTGGCAGTCACCAATGACCAGAAACTGAACTGGACTAGTCATATAAATACTGTGGCTACAAGAGCAATTCAAAAGCTAGGAATCCTGTGGCGAGAAACTCACCTCCTGACTTCCCAAAGCCTATCCACCATCTGCAAGGCACAAGTCAGGAGTGTGATCCACTTACCTGGATGAGTGCAGCTCCCACAACACACAAGAAGCTTGACACCATCCAAGACAAAGCAATCCGCTAGATTGGCACCACATCCACAAACATTCACTTCCTCCATCATCGATGCACGGTGGCAGCAGTATGTACCACCTACAAGATGCACTGCAGAAACTTACCACGGTTCCTTCGGCAGCACCTTCCAAATCCACAACCACTGTCATCTAGAAGCACAAGGGTAGCAGATACATGGGAACATCACCACCTGGAAGTTTCCCTCCAAGCCACTCACCATCCTAACTTGGAAATATATCTCCATTCCTTCACTGTTGCTGGGTCTAAATCCTGAAACTCCCTTCCTAACAGCACTGTGTGTATACCTACACCACAGGGACTGCAGTGGTTCAAGAATACAGCTCACCACCACCTTCTCAAGGGCAATTAGGGATGGACAATAAATGCTGGCCTAGCTAGTGAAGCCCACATCCGGTAAAAATGAATGAAAAAAATCGTTATTGTTGGTATTACTCCAAATTATTTATATCGTCCCCACAAAGGTGCTTTGGCTTGTCTGAGAGTCAGTCCCAAGGGGTTAATCTACATGGTCCTACACTCACCTCTGAGGGTTGGTGCATTGACATTCAATCCAGCTGCCTTTCATTGTTAGCTCTGTTTGTGCAGATTTTATTATTCCTTTTCCCTCACAAATGTTTCGCTGTGAGAACTCAAGGTCAGAATATTACAAAGGTTCATCTCAGCAAGTCATCACTGTACAGCTACACAACAAAAAAAGGACCAAACATTTATAGTCAGTTAATCAATCAGTCCCATTTGAATAATTGTCCCTGTTTGATTTGTCTTTTCTTCAGATTCCCTGCCATCTTCCACTATTGTTTCCCATCCACAAAGACCCTGAGACTTCTGCTGTGCACAAAGGACCAAACTTTTTTTTATCACCCCTTGCATTTCTATACCTTTTTGTAGCATTAGAACGATCAATTAATTGCTTAAATAGATACTTTTCATTTTCTCTGAAATAATTAGCTGCTCAGAGAGGGATAGAAAGAAGAAAAAAAAAACTTTATATCAAAATGCCAAGCTCAGCTACGCAGGTTACAAGGTCAAATCTCAGAAATGAAATGAAATGACTCCAATCTGTAAGTATGTTTTAGTTATTCTGATCCTTCCCCACCTCACTTGCTATGTTAGTTCAAGACTTCAATCTAGCGATTATTTAATCAATTTATTATGAGGATTCATTGGTCCATAACAAACAATTCATCCATTTTAGCGGAGAGCAAACCTCGATCCCATCCACAATTCAAGTTTCCCCAAGCTCGTAAAAGCAACATGAAAGGGCCTCTGTCTCTGCAGTCTGACTCGATGCTCAATCCCAGGCTTTTAATGGCATTGGTTCTTTATATTCACCACAACTTTCTAACCATTCCCATTCTTCTGTTCTGTGTTCTGTTTAGCTTTGAGGCTTTCTGTATAACATTTCTTGACAGTGGGTGACCACAAGTTAAGCAATGTTTAGAATGGGCTGCCAGTCAGGCCCCTATTGTGCCCACTACCCTGGACGATGCATTAAGGGGAATGGCTTTACTAATCAAAGTAATTTATTAGCCTAATAAAGAAAGCTTTTGAATAAATACCGCCGCAATTGCATTGCTTGATAAAGATCATCTACAATATCGTATTCTTCCCTTAAAGATATATTTTGCTCTGCTTCTTAAATCTTGTCACACTGCAATTGTACTCTATTCCTTAATTCAACATGGTAGCTATGCTCCAAATATTTATCAATTCACTGGCACATGAGCCTCAACATTGTTCTTGGAGATATTAGTGGACAAAGATTTAACCTGATGCCGTGGCTTTAGTTTGCTGTGTTAACCCCCAACCCACTTAATAGAAATGCCTTGTTATAATAATGGGTGGAGGATTCTTACATGTATGCACTGAGTGTTTAACCACTAACACTGTCAATTGTAACATTCAGACTAGGGTGTGGCTGATTGTCAGGTGCTTAAAACACGATCGTGTGACCAATGTTTTGACTAGTCAATGGTTGACATTAAGAAAACTAAATCAACATTTGCTTTCAAATTGTTCAAGGATCGTTGACATTACATTAACTCAACCAACATTTCCTTTCAATGTTCACATCAAACCATATGTCAAACTGACCACGACTTAGAAAACTATCCACTACCTTCTGCAAAATTAAACATGCATTATACCAACACTTCGATGAATTCTTCAATAGAGAAATGTGTTCTGATGTAGGGTGTAAATTGATAATATAGATATCTCTATGCACATAAAAGGCCTCTTTAATTTTTTTCCAGTACAATCCATTCCATTCTAGGGATATTAAAGTCTACTGTTATGTGCTATTAAAAGCAAGTTCCAGGCCACTGCTTTCACAGCACTATCCTTGGTGAAATGCAAGCATGACTAATGCAATGCCAAAAGATTGTAATGCTCACTTCAACCCCTTGCCATGTGATTGAGCTTTTTAAAAATATATATATATCGTAACTTGAATTTTGAAATGAATGATCAGAATATTAGTCCAGCTGTACTTTTGAAATTGGTTACGATCACAATTAGGCAGCACATCCCAGTACAGAACTGTAAAAGATCTTTACTTTGAATCATCACTATTGTGCACTTGACAAAATACTAAAAATTGTGGGCACTATCTAAAGGTCCGTTGAAAGCAGCCTGCAGCAAGGTTTTGGCACTGTAGATTTTGAATCCAGCTTAGTAAGTAGGAAATGAGGTGTATGATTCTGTGAAAGATAAAGAGCCTCATACTGCAGATCAACAATTTCTCAGACAAATATACTTTTCTCACCATATCAGTTGAAGGGAGTAATGGGTGGCAACACAAGCAAAAAACAATCAACAAATGTTACAGATGTAGCAGATTTCAATAAAATGTGCATCTCTTAAAAACATGCTTATTTAATTAGTTAGAACACTGAAAACCACAATTAACAGTTGTCTATACCCATCCATTCAGGCCCAGCTGGATGCATATAACGTAACCCTTTCTAAATATTACCTTTAACTGAACAAATATTAACTCCTTATTTGCAGTTTGTATCTCAAGTTAAATTTCTAGTAACTGATGAATCTGCCTTGGTATTGCTCTTGACAAGTCAGTTTTGCCCTGCTTCATTCCAAACTCTAGTATATTATCCTAATGCATTATGCTGATGCTTACGTATTTGCACTGTCCCACACCTTTAAGGTTGTGTAGTCTACTTCTTGTCAATAGGCACATATATTTACATAGCACTTTTAATGTAATAAAATGTCCCACGGTGCTTCACGGTAATATTATAAATCAAAATATGACACTGAGCCTCAAAAGGTAATATTAGGCCAGGCACCCAAAAGCTTGGCCAAATGATTCAGTTTTAAGGAGTGTCTTAAAGGAGGAAAGTGAGGTAGCGAGGCAGCGGGGTGTAGAGAGAGTATCCCAGAGCACAGGGCTTAGGCAAATGAAGGCGCAGCCACCAAAGATGGAACAATTACAATTGGGGATGCTCAAGAGGCCAAAATTAGAGGAGTGCAGATATCTCGGAGGGTTGTGGGGTGGGAGGAGACTACAGAAGTAGGGTGTAGCCGCAGATGGATTTGGAAAAAAAAAAGAGAATTTTAAAATCAAGACTTTGCTTGATCGGGAGCCAATGTAGGTCAGTGAGCACAGGGGTGAGAGGTGAACAGGACGTGGTGGGAGTTAAGACACGGGTAGCAGAGTTTTCGATTACCTGAATTTTCCAGAAGGTAGAATGTGGAGACCAGCCAGGAATGTGCTGGAGTGGGCAAGATAGAGGTAGCAAAAGCATGAATGAGGGTTTCAGCAGGAGATGAGACAGGGGTGAAGTCAGGCAATATTGTAGAAGTTTGTTTATTTCTGTTTGATGTTTCTTCAAAATAATCGAGGGCTATGGGGAAAAGGTGGGGGCTTGGAACTAGATGTGTTGCTCTTGCAGAGAGCCAGCACAGACATGGCAGGCCAAATGGCCTCCTCCTGTGCTGTAATCATTCTATGATTCTACCATTCTTTGATCTCGGATTAATTAGAGGATATTGGGGAATGAAGAACTGCAAGTGCTTGTAAATTAACAGCTCCAGGCCAGCATGGCACTTTGACAAGTCACACTTGAAGCTGGGTGTTTGACATACAATGGGTGCAAGACGTTTGTTTATATCAGTGGCTCTCCCATGGTTCTGTTTGGGGTGGGGTTGGACATGTTACTGAGGTATGATTGTGGGACAGGGATACACATCTCCGGTGAAAAGATTTGTGATGGCAAAGTAGGTATTTCACAATTGGTTCCTGAAAAATACATAAGTAGTGTTTTCCCTACCAGCTGTTAAAATCGTGATAGGGACCATTAACGTTTAAAGAGAAATTCAAACACCCAGTGATTAACTGAAAGAAATTGCGCCACAAGATTCCATGGTTTAAAGGAAATTAATTTTACTATACAAGAATCAAATAAAGCAAACACTATTAAATAAACACCACCTTTGGTGAATATTTATACTTTACATCGAAAAGCATAATAAAACACAATCACGTATATCTTAGTCTAAAATTCTCAACTGGACCTCCCGTTTCCCTTATGAATTCACCCCAGAATACCTTTGGCTACTTATCAGGCTCTTGAATGTTCCTCCACTTCCTGGGACCAAACCAAAATGCCACGGCTCTCATGAATTCACTTGGATTACTCTTCAGTGTTCCAGCTGTATTCTGAGGTTTAAAATTTTACAGGGAAAGCAATCCTCCAACATTTCTTCAAAACCTCATGACTGTGGACTTCTCAGCTTAAGCGTGCACTTCACTGCATCCTTGCTTAGTGCCTCTACATCAGAGATACGTTTGCTTCTGGTCTACCGCTGCTTTTCAGCTCTTAGCACTGTCATTCTTAGTACAGGCATGAAGATATTACAAATTTTAAAGTTATATTTTAAAAAGTTAAGGATGCACCATCAACAGAAAATGTAATAATATACCAGCCAACATGTCTTTCTGGCTCCCCATGGACAATGGAGACATTGAAACTCTGTGGGTGTTAGACACATATGAATGGATCCCACTGACCTTTCAGTGTATTGTGATGGCTCCTCATGCCAAGTACAAAGACCTTGGCTGTCTGAAACTCTCAGGATGTGAAAAGCTAAAACACAGGATGTTTACCCATCTAACACACCACTTAATTTAGAAAAGGGCTTTTAGACTTGAAACAGGTCATATGGGCAAGGCAGTCAAGTTTGCTACCTGCCTTTAAAAATAACAGCAGAAGCTCTTCTGGGACAGATTCATCAGAAACACCATCTAAGCCATCACAAGACAACGACGCAGGCAAGGCAATATACAGCTATACCCTGAAAGGAAAAGGACACTCCCTATTCCAACTTCAAGTTTACCTGAGAGCCAACCTCCTGGTAAAGCAACTATAAGAAGCCTTGCAACCTACTGAGAATCCTCTGCTTTTAGAAGACCTTCACTGTAGCTAAAGCATCAATTCATCTAAGATACTACAGGCCTGCCAGGGAAGAGACTGAAATAATTCCAGATTGTAATCATATTGTTCTTTCTTTCATCTGTATCTAATTTTTGTGTGTGTGATAGTGTGTGTGAAGTGTCATGTTTAAAGCACCAGGCCAAGTGTGTGATCATCAGTAATCTTCTTTATTTTTAAATTCACAAAAGCCTGCTGCTGGAATCATTTAAATTGGGACAAACCACTCTGAGGGTAAGAAAACACACCAACTGCACACTTTAAAACACTTTGATCATGGACAACAATAAAACACACAAATTTTGTCCTTGACAGCACAGCCTTTCTTTCTCTGCCTGCTGAACTCAGGGCTTACACCCACTTGCGTGCTTCTAGCTTCAAACCCAAATAACTCCTGCGGAAAAAGAAATCCCACAGACAACCTCCCAGAATTCCAACCGAGACTCCACTCTGAATTACTCATCTCTATGGCAACAGAGGTTAGTTGAGATGTCTGCCAGATTTTCAGATTAATTAACTTTTAGCTTCAAAATCAAACTTTTTGACCCTGAGGTCTGCATGAATAATTTAAATTTCTAATGAAGTCAGGACACTTCTCCTCAGACTTACTGTCTGCATTTCACCAGCTAAATGAAGACCACCTGCCATTTTTATGGCTTCCACTCTCCTAACTCTGACCTCGTAAGCACACATGGGACCCTTTGAACTGCCATTATTTGAGGTGTTCTGGCAATTTCTAAAGGCCAGCATTTTAATCACCTTACCCTTGCAAATTTAATCTTCCCAAAACTAAAAATTACCTCTAAAATATTAATATAAGTCATGAACTAGATGAATATGACAACTGAAATGAATAAATAAAACTTCTCCCCTCACAAACTACACTCGGTTAAACAAATAAATCTCGTTTATAATATCAATACATTACATTTGTTGTTCATCTCTCGATTGTCACTTTTCATGATGATGTCCAAGAAGTACCTAAATTTTTAATCTTTTCACACTTGCATTTTCTTTTTTTTAAGTAAGCATTAGTGGGATGAAATTGGTCTACTGCGGATTTTCATCTTAAAAGCAACTGTAAAGAAAGTGGGGTGGGATATGAAATGGTCAGCTATTCACTCTTCCCCATTCTGTGCTACCACCAAATAACAATTTGACCCTCAACATGTTTAAGTAAAATAATTTGATAATATATTTTAAATTCAGCCCTTTTTAATAGAAGCTCCCCTTAAACTTAATTAATGCTACTATTTTTCCAGAACTTTCCGTATATTTATACAATTGCTTTTAAGTTTTCAAGATAAAATAAACAGAAGAAAGGCAAACTGTGTGCATTTAGAATGCATTGAGTTGAGTCACTTTGAAACATGGCATTGTTTGAAGCTTAATTCATCACATATATAGCATGTAGTGAACAATCTCTTGAATATAAGAACTTTGATTGTCCTTTAGAAGAAAATTACTTCAGAAGAAGGTGCTTCATAGTACAGAACTTGAATATTGCTGAAATGAGAGACATGTTGCTGAAGCTTTTTGTTTTATATTCGTCAGGATAAATGCAAGAATTTCAAACGATCGCAACAATTTATACTGCAGGAGAAAGGGGTGCCGATTGGTTGGCAAGGTTGCTCAGGTTGGTTGAGGTGTGGCCATAGACAAGGCAAGGGGGGTCCATAGGCCCCCCCCATTTCCTGGTAATTCAAAAAAGGCACAAGGTTTGAACACATTCCTTTTGTTTGCAGAGAACCAGCCCCTGCGTATGAATGTGTGTCGTTTCTGGCAAGCGCAAATAAGCCACATTATGAGCTTGACTGATTATCTTAAATTAGTTGTTAGTGTAGCTATTAGCGCATTCAGAATTACATTCAGCAAGTGGTGCCAAATCATGGAATCAGACATAACAGTCAATTCTTTGCTTTGGAAACAAAAACAGTAACAGAAATACCTGGAAAAACTCAGCAGGTCTGGCAGCATCGGTGGAGGAGAGCACAGTTGACGTTTCAAGTCCTCATGACCCTTCAACAGAACTAAGTAAAAATAGGAAAGGGGTGAAATATAAGCTGGTTAAGGGGCGGGGGGTGTTGTTGGGACAAGCATCCAGTAATAGGTGGAGATAACCAAAAGTTGTCACAGACAAAAGAACAAAGAGGTGTTGAAGGTGGTGATATTATCTAAAGGAATGTGCTAATTAAAAATACAGAATTTTAGATCTTGAACTCTGTCCTCCATCCCCACCCCCCTCCCGTTTCTTCCCCCTCCCTTTTTGTTTTTTCCAATAATTTATATAGATTTTTCTTTTCCCACCTATTTCCATTATTTTTAAATGTATTTCCACCCATTGTTTATTTCAACAAAGCCCCCCTTACCCCCCCCCCCGCCCCCCCACCGCCTTAAACCAGCTTATATTTCACCCCTTTTCTATTTTTACTTAGTTCTGTTGAAGGGTCATGAGGACTCGAAACGTTAACTGTACTCTTCTCCGCCGATGCTGCCAGACCTGCTGAGTTTTTCCAGGTATTTCTGGTTCTGTTTTTGTTTTGGATTTCCAGCATCCGCAGTTTTTTGTTTTTATCATTGTTTATTTCGACCTTTTAGTATTCCCCCACCCCCACTAGAGCTATCTGTACCTTATCTATCCTGTCTCCTACTCTTAATTAGCACATTCCTTTAGATAATATCACCACCTTCAACACCTCTTTGTTCTTTTGTCTGTGACAGCTTTTGGTTATCTCCACCTATTACTGGCTGCTTGTCCCAACAACCCCCCACCCCCACCCCCCTTAAACCAGCTTATATTTCACCCCTTTCCTATTTTTACTTAGTTCTGTTGAAGGGTCGTGAGGACTCGAAATGTCATCTGTGCTCTTCTCCGCCGATGCTGCCAGACCTGCTGAGTTTTTCCAGGTATTTCTGTTTCTGTTTTTGTTTTGGATTTCCAGCATCCGCAGTTTTTTGCTTTTATTAATGCTTTGCTTTGTGTTTTGCAAGTGCGGGTTGGTTGAGTACAGCCTGTACTCTGCCTATTGCGAATTCTCAAAGGAAAACGCTGTTTGATTTGATCAGCCAATCACTGGGATGTATGGCTTATGCACCTGGCACTGCACCTGCACTGAACTTCATACATGATATTGCTCAGTTGTATGGTAGGTATATGTCTTTTTGGACCGATGGCAGCAACCTGTTAGTGGAAAATACCACTTGTGTAGCCATTATATAGTAGCAGCATGAAACAGCTTGCTTCGCCTGTTGTTCTTTGGCAACCTCTCTCTTTTCAGCAATATTCAGAAAAAGTTGCAGAATTCATATTTTCAATGTTTAATAAAAACATTTACCTTTACTGTCATAAAAATGTTTTTTGCAGTGGTTTTTCATTCTCATTCACTTTTTTTGATACACAAGAGCAAAGAGAGGGTGGGGATGACAAACAACAAGTCTGGCAAGCCTGCAAATCTTAATGTCAATCACTAAAGAATTCTAGCACAGTACACAGGGGGAGCTGCAGCTTATTAATGTGAGCCTCTTCAGCTAATGGTGATGGGATCTGAAAACTTGAACCCATGACTCAGTCTTCTCACATAGGCACAGGTTTGTGACAGAGAAAACTGCTGAAGACATGTCGAACAAGAAATGCTATGGTGTGGTGAACTGTTATACGCTCTGAAAATGTTGTAATTTAAGAAAAGTCTTTATCATGCTAATAATTTAATTTTATAATAATTTTATTTCCTGTAGTAAGTGTTCGGCTTAAGAGAGAAACAAGATGATGACTGCAGGTAGTATTAAATATATTTGGAAATTTCCAATCGTATTTCTTTAATTGGTAACTTTTTATGACCACTTATTCCCGATTCCTTGTTTTCACATGATTTTATCAGTTGCTTATTGGAAGTTTATCTACCCGATTTTCTAGTGATGATTACTATGTTCTCCATCTGCTCAGCTGTGATTTGTTGGTGTTTAATGAATACTAAATTTGAGCGAATCAACTACAGGAAATTACCATATATATAACTGTGACACAGAAGTGTGATACCTAAGTATGACACAGGAAGACTCAAATAACAGATATAATGCATGCTGTTCACATAGAGTTGTATAGATTTAGCTTTCTATAGAAATCGTGATCATTGACAGTTTAATTTTTGAACAGTCTATAACTATCATTTTCTTGCTCCCATACCAATGATTGCACCTGTCTCTTGAATGAGTCACCCCAACATGACTTTCATCAGTTTAAACAGCTTGGACTATGGGCTTTTGCAACAATATTTCCAATGATATTGATACTTCCAAAGGAAGTTTGCAGGGCTATGGGAAAACAGTATGGGAGTGGGACTATATGGTTTGGGTACTCCAAATGGCCTCATTCTGCGCTGAGTAATTCTAGGAACCAAGTGCCAAGAGGTGAATATGGGGTACACTTTTTTTGTTTTAACTTCCTAACTCTGCAAGGCCTTTGCAAAGCACGTCTATCTCGTAGCTGGACCTTGATGTTATTTTTCAGCTTAATCTGATTTTCAACTCCAGGGGCTGGGGGTGTCTCAAACTGCTAGTGTTGCATATTACCTGCACGACACTGTAATAATCAAGTGCAAGATCAAAAAATTGTTTATCGGTGCAGCACATCCTTCCCGCCTGCTGATGTTATGACCCTTATCCATGATCAGAATCTTCCATAACACACAAAAGGCACATCTCTAGTCACTAAAGTTTGACACACCTGTCACATGCCAAACTTTGGCAGTCACAGTGTCAAGGTCAGACAGAATAAAATAAAATGAAAAAAGTACGGAACATAAGAACATATGGCCCCTTGAGTCTTCCCTACCATTCAATAAGAAAGCGTCTGAACTTTAACATCAATTCCACTTTCCCGCCTTAACCCACACCCCTTGATTCCCAAAAGTCTATCGATCTCAGTCTTGAATATATTCATTGACTGTGCATCCACTGTCTCTGGGGTAAAGAATACTGAAGATTTACAACCCTTAGTGGCAAACCTCTCCCTCATCTCCTCAATTCTAAATGGCTGACCCCTTAATCCTGAAACTGCGATCCCCAGCTCTATACTCCCCAGCCAGGGAAAACAGCCTCTCACTATCAACGCTACCAAGCTCTCAAAAAAAAAATGCTTCAATGAAATCACCTCTCATTCTTTTAAAAGCCAGGAATATGGAGCTAATCTACTCAATCTCTCTTCATAGGGCAGCCTTGTTCTCCTAAGAATCAATGACGATGCACACCTTAATGATAGAAGTCACAAAGAGATTGTTAAATTAGCCATCAGGGTGTTCAAGCCAGTGGCACATTCTTACGTTTTGGGGGACATTCATAAACTGGTCAACTTCAGTCATAGGGTCTGTGACATTGCCTGGAGTTCATTATAACCTTGTAATGTAAGCTGTTATGTGTGTTACAAGAAAGAGTTAATGAGGAGGTCCTTATCATAGCCATCCACAGAACTCCTGAGAATCGTATTAATCAAACTTCTCTACCTCTATTGCATTTACATAGTGCCTTTCGTGACCTTGGGATATCTCGAAACGCTTTATAGCCGATGGCCTACTTATGAAGTGTAATCACTGTTGTCGGAAACATGCACAGCAAGTTCCTGTTGTAATATGCCTTTAAGAGATTGCAGCATGGCATCGCTGGAATGAATTATGTCATGCAATCCAGTTTTAGTTTCACTTTTGCTTTTAAGCAGAGCACAGCACAGACAGCTCTGCTGATATGTCTTCAAGCTTTATACATTTGTGTAGCTGTTCCCATGTGCCTAGTCTCAATAAATGAATCCACAATGTGTTTACACAACCCCTTATGAGCGATTGGGGCTTTTATATCATTATAAAAACACAACATCTCTCACAAACAACAAGGTGATAATGACCAGATAATCTGTTTTTGTGATGCTGAGAGAGGGAGAAAAACTGGCAGGACATTAAGCGAGCTCCTCTTAGGTTAGGTAATTTGCCTATTTCCCCTAACAAGATGAAATAGGCATCACTAGCTTGTTTAGTTGCGTTGGTTGCAGTTAGATTGAAATGCCAGCTCGGGGATTCAAACCTGTAACCAACAGTTTGGAAGAGAGGCATTCAATTATCTGCAGTAATGGCCCATTAAAGATAAATTGGTAAATGTTTCATGAATGCAAAGTGAGTCATTTCCCAGGGAAGGGAGTATTGTTGTCATTTCTCAGGTATTCTTTATGACCTTTGCCCCATATCAAAATCATACTGCTTTAGGCTTAAATTTGAATGAAAGTCTGATCATCAACACAATAAGAAACTGCACCTTCCGGGTTAACGATACAAATGAATACCTCAGGTCGCAACAAAATCTCAAAGCCTTGCCCCTTAAAAGGAACAAGTAAAATATTCACCATATGCTCATCTTTGGAAAGGATGACAGAATCTGCATGACATCCTAGAAAATCCATTGTAAATAATTCTCTTTAAAGTGTCATTGTTGGAATGCTATAAACATGTCCTTTGAGTATGTGGCTTGTGATCAATGATAAGTCACCATATTATTTCTAGATTTAAGGAATCTGAAATCTTAAAAATACTAATTAAAAACTAGAAACACGAGTGAAGTACTGTGACACAAAAACATAGACATGTTTCTGTACAACTCAGGGTCTGTAATGTTGTTCAATCAATTGCCTACTAAATAAAAATATTAGACTCCCATTAAGGATAAATAATGTGAAACAAAAGGTAGCTACTTCATTTAGTATGTTCTCGGATTCTGTATACCACTTGAAAGAAAAACTATGGCTTCTATATTAAGCAAAATAAGTAGCTTTTCATGTACCATTGGATTGGAAGCTGTGTATTGGAAAGAGAGATTGAGGGGGGGATTCACTTAGGTTTTGGAAGGGAAGGGGAATTAGGGAAATCAGGCAGAGGGGAGAAAGGGAAATCAGGAAGATGAGTGAAGAAGAGGGGAGACCAATCTCACACACCATATTTCATTCAGACACTTAAGGCATTTTTTTCTCTTGGTGGCTCCAGATTTTCCCAGAAATCTACTACTACACGCAGGAATGTTCTCCCAAGTTGGCAGTTCTACCAGTTCAACTTGATTTTAGTGAAGCCAGAAAGGATTACCACACATGTCAGAATAATATGCGTGTCTGTGTGTGGGGAGGAAAAAAAGGGTCTGTAACTTTTTTGTTAACAGATGTTATAACTGGCCCACATGGAATTGATAAATTTCACAAACATCTATTTCAGGGGAAAATAATCCAAACAGGCTCTGAGACTATTAGAATTGCTGCATAGTAATGCTGTATTGACCCATTATGCTGTTGGGATCAGGATGGCATTCGGTTTGACAGCTATTATAAATTCAGTGAAGGAACCTTTGGAACATCATTAGTTCAACAAAATGGAATTTGGTGCCAGCTGGGCAATTTGTCGCATGGGGCCTGACACTAATAGATCAGTGCTTCTTTTTTGTATTTTTGCTTCCTAATTTTTCCCATTATTTTTCCCTTTTATCCACAAAAATTGGAACCTATGCCTGACAGGCATCTCCATGACTGTACCATAACACCACTTCATGACCAGTTAACTCAAGGCACCGTTATTTGTGAAAATGAGATAGACCACGTGAAGAGATCTGATAGAGATGTTCAAAATTATAAAGGATCAATAAGATAAATACGGAAAAATGCTATTTCTATTGGTCATTCAGTCAATGACTGTACAGCATGAATTTAATATCATCACCAAAAGAATGAAGAGAGAAGTTACGAGAGTTTTATTTATGCAAGTTATGCAGATTTGGAATGCCACTTGTGAAATAAAGGCAGAAAAGGAATTCAGTGTAAGAGAGAACTTGCATTTATATAGTGCCGTTCACAACCTCAGGATGTTCCAAAGCACTTTAGAGACAACAAAGTACGTTTTTGAAGTGTAGCTGCTGTTCTAGCCACTTTGAAATAGTGCCATGGGATCTTTTACATATACCTTAGAAAGCAGACAGGGCCTTGGTTTAACATCTCATCCAAAAGACAGCACAGCAGTCCCTTCAGTATTGCACCAGAATGTCAGCCTAAATTTTTGTGCTCAAGTCTCCAGAGTGGAACTTGAAGCCACAACCTTCTAATGCAGAGGCAAGAGCACTATCACTGAGCTACAGTAGCTTTTAAAATTAAAATGGCTAAATAGTTGAAAAGAACAAAGTTAAAAAAGAAAAGGGATGGGTCTCAGTGGATTGTTTTTTTTAGATTTGAATGCAAATAAGAAAAACCTGGAGCTCAGATGCTGGCACATTGCTTAGATGTTCATTATACCTGTGATATTATAACTAGCTCAAGCAAGATATCCTTTGACCAGTCAATGACGTTTCCTGTTATTAATGTTATGTCAAATTACTTCAAAGTAAAATAGTTTTAAACATCGAACAATATCATTTATATTGCAGCATTTACCAAATATACCTATATTGCTAATGAAGCTTAAGTCCATCTTAAATCTATGTATTCTAATAGGATAAAATAAAATGACCAGGTTTGGTTTGACTATTTCAGTACAATCAGTAGCATTTGCCAGCTGTGAGGTATTCTGTGAATAAAGAACACATGAAACAGATGCATTTCAGAATTTTCTTTTAACATACTAGGCAGTATCTGCAGGACTGTAAAGATGAATTTTATTTCATCCACGCACACAAAGGTATATATACATATTTACAATGTTACTGTTGGTGATCTTTAAAATTATTTTACAATTGCAAAAAGGAATCCATTGTTCATTTTATTTTAAATAGAATTGTTATTTTATTCTTTGTTTTATAGCATGAGGTAATTATAATGTAATAGATAGCAAGAAGAGTGAAACCTTCATGTGAATACTTTCATTTCTTTTCAAAATAATTTCAGTTCAGATTCACTGACTTAAAAAAAAATGTTTTCTGTTACAGGCCCACTGAAAAGTCTGGTTACATCTTTATGAATTGTGGGTTTGTGTAAGATGAACATGTACAGATGCACACTACCACACAGAGCCCAGATGTTTAATTGTCAATATTTTTACTACTATGCATACACTATACTGGTATTCTTTAATTTTTCTTTATAATTTATCGTAATTAGATTACTCGGTCAGTTTATGCTATGGCGAGATTTAATTAACATCATTTACAGGGTAAATCAACGAACACACAATCATTCTTAAAATCTTTGGTTTACAAAGGGATGAAATTAGCCCACCTTCTGACTCCCCAAAGCCTGTCCACCATCCACAAGGCACAAAGTCAGGAGTGTGATGGAATACCCCCCACTTGCCTGGATGAGTGCAGCTCCCACAACACTCAAGGAGCTTGACACCATCCAGGACAAAGCAGCCTGCCTGATTGGCACCACATCCACAAACATTCACTCCCTCCACCGCCGACGCACAGCAGCAGCAGTGTGTACCATCTACAGGATGCATTGCAGGAATTCACCAAGGCTCCTTTGACAGCACCTTCTAAACCCACAACCACTACCATCTAGAAGGACCAAGGGCAGCAGATAGATGGGAACACCACCACCTGGAAGTCCTCCTCCAAGTCACTCACCACCCTGACTTGGAAATATATCGCTGTTCCTTCACTGTCACTGGGTCAAAAACCTGGAACTCCCTTCCTAACAGCCCTGTGGGTGTAACTACACAACATGGACTACAGCAGTTCAAGGAGGCAGCTCACCACCACCTTATTAAGGGCAATTAGGGATGGGCAATAAATGCTGGCCCAGCCAGCGAAGCCCACATCCCGTGAATGAATAAAAAAAATAAAATGAAAGTGAGTTTACTTAAACAGTCTGCACCTGAATTGACTCCCAAGCTTGATTCCTGTTGTGTGACCAATCACTTATTATTAACAGGGATGTTTGATTAACCATCAGGTCTTGTCTCTCCAGCTGACCTGGAGTGAAGGGTGAATCATTTTTAATTTAAAAATAGGGTCAATATCGAAAATCCAGCAGTCCTTTTAGCACCATGCACTATAGTTAGTAATCGGAGTTGAGCTAAATACTTGCAAACTCCTAATTTTTGAAAAGTATTTATCCAAAATACTGACAAGAAAACTTATATTAATAGAGAGACCATTCTTTCCCCAAGAAATTTAGCATTGAAAACTTAGATGCCAAATGGAATCCACCTGGGTACAACTGTAAAACCAACAATATCTGCAACAAAATCTATTCTGGTGCAGAACTATCTTTAAAAAGCTGTTTACAGACCCTTTGAATAAACTTGCATATGAAATAACACAGCCAGTGATCGGCACAAAGATATCAGAAGTCCTTTGTACCAGAAACATAGTTCACAACATGATCTTCTGCAAGCACACATTGATATTTAGGACAATATAAAACTGATGCTGTCACTTTAAGTAAAGAAAGTAGCAGGGTGATGTTTCCTGCAAAGAGCATATGTAGGACAGTGCGGGGATACTGTAGCCCAGACTTCCGTTAGACAGCAGTGTGTTGGACTGTGCCAGAACAGGTGGGTTCACCTCCGCACCCACAAAATCGACCAAAGTGGGGGCACTAGACCCATTCTCTATACTTGGAATGGAAGTTGGGCAGACAAACACGACAGGGTATGAGCGGGAACCCACAGGACTTCTAAACCAAAGCAACATGCCTGCAAAGATGCTGTTAACCTACACAGAACCAAATGTCTGTGCAGTCAGTCTGTTGCACTTAGGTTATCTATTGTCACATCAGAAGATAAGCGCATGTTCTAAATAGCTCTTTTTTGGACCATTTCGGAATTGACAGAAACAATGTGGTTTAAAAAAATATCTTTACTCTTGTGGTACCGTATTTTCAATCCAGGGTGTCAACCCTGTTAACCTTTGATATTCTATATAACTTTATTCTGCTCTCGCATGTATTTCAGCAGTCAGCTTTGCCATTTCTACTGGAAGTGCGCTTGAAGCATTAGAGGGATTGTTTGCTCAGTCTCAAGCCAAATTGTTTACAAATTAACTCAGAATGTATATGTTTTATTGAACGAAAACCTACTTGACACTGTTCGAAGAAACGGATAGTTTCCCACAAAGATCTCAACCAAAGTTTTGCTGTCAACCAAAAAAGACAAAGTTAATTCCCTGACTTTAACCAGTAGTTTTCCCCTTCCTTGTTTCATCTGTCCTCTCGTCCTGAAAGCATCAATTCTCGCAGGGCTTCGGTGTCAACATCCTTCCTATACCTCGTTCAAATGATCATCCTTCTTGGCTGAGCAGACGCCGTGTATGTCAGCAGGCTGGTTGGCCATGGAAGCCCCCTGAATCATTTTCATGCATCTGATTTTTACATGCAAACATTTTCCAAAGTGGGTGACAGGGTGGGGATTTTTACAGATATTATATAACATGCTGGTACGGGGAGCGTAGTGGGTCAATAATCCAGAGATTTAGCCTAATGTTCCAGAATCCAACAATGAGATATTGAATCCAGTTTAAATTTTTAAAAATCTGGTAGCTGTAAAGATGATCATGAAGCTGTGAACAACCATGTTAGGGAGGGAAACTTGCTGTCCTTAACTGGTCTGTCCGATCTGTGACTCCTGTCCCATAATCACGTGGTTGGGCGAGATTTTGTGGGGGCAGTGATGGTCCCGATGATGGGCTGGAAAGCCAGGGGTAATTCACCCTCGGTCATTTAGGAGAGCCCCAGTTGTGTTTTATGCCGATCTTACAGCTAATGAGCTGCCAGTTGGAGGTCTGGCAGCAATTCAGTCTCAGCCGCAACATCAGGATGGTGGCCACGGCTGGGACTACGCCCACCGGAGAGACTCATCAATGAACAGTGGCCTTGCAGCAAAGTAAGTGGGGTTGGGGATCACCAGGGCCAGTCAGCCAGATCCCAACAAAGTGGTGGGAGGGGGGAGGTGGGGTGGGTGGGGGGGGGGGGGGGGGGTTGGGGAAGAGGAGGTGTGTTGGCTAGTGAGGATGGCGGGGGAGCTTTTGCCGTGGGGTAGACTATTGCTCCTAGGTGGGCCACAGAGTGGCTGATTAGGTGGGCCCCCAACCCGCCGGTGCTGCTGCGATGCCACCAGGTAAAATGCCAGTGGCAGCGGGCAGAGGCCATTAATTGGCCCCTCAGGTGGAACAATTGGCCACTGGGCAGAAAGACAGCCCCTTCAGCTTCCCCATTATTGGCGGAATGCCAAGGCAGCGGGGGCAGCGACAGACACTCACTCCGTCCTCCCTCCTGATTTTTGGCCACCCACCCCATCATCCCTCCCAGACCCACTTCCTATCCTATTTCTGTAGGCCCCATAAAATTCAGCCTAGTCGAGTCATATCCCTCACTCTGATGCGGCTTAGCAAGCAACCCTCAGTTGTATTAAAGCTGTTACCAGTGGTTCAAGGAGAAGGCCAATCACCACCTTCTCGGGGAAATCAGGGATGAGCAATAAATGCCAGTGACACTCGCATCTGAAGAATGAATAAAAAAAATCAGGAGGATGACACCTGAGATAGAGTTTCCACTCTATCGCACTGTTTATTTCAGTGTAACTCACCTGAAATTGGCGAAAGCAATGCAAATTATTGTGGAATTTTAACGCAAATTGCATCCAGCGCAAATTGAAGTTCCCTGGCATTTAGTACTGATTTCAAAAACAGGGCGCATTAAAAGCCAGCCCTGCTCACAGGAACGACTGTATCGCCAGGATGGAATTCAGCACCGTTGGAAGTTTCCACTGGTTTTGCTCTTTTGCAGGATCCAAAAATGAAGCTGGTACTTTTGCACACAAGGGCACTAGCCGGCACATTTTAAAAAGCTTTTGAACATACACCCAGGCTTTCTGTTGGTAATGGGAGTGGAGCTGTCAGTGTTCACTGTCATTACTCTCTGAAACTGATAGAAACTTGTAGAGCCTGCTCACATGCACTTAAAAGCAGAGATCCAAAAGTTGCTGTCAGGGAGCTTTTGAAGATCCTCCAGACTGTACTCGACTCAAAATCACTGAACTGATGAGAGCTTGCCCTTTTAAGCTATTTCTCTCGCAGTAAAAACTTTGAAAAAGTTACACCTTGAGGTGTTGACTGGGTTTTTAAAGCTGTACTAAGCTCATAATTACTGATGGACAGCCTTGCTGGCCACGATAAACTAATTTTATATTTGCGGAATGTCACATTTCTATTATAATACAAAATACACATTTTAACTTTATTTTTAAAGTTTGTTTATAATATTTTAGTTTCTACCTGAATTCCGTGTCTATGCCCTAATCATTTATTTCACTCCTTACAAGTTTTAATTGTGTGGAAAAATTCTGTGTATTTTGCTTCCTGGTTTGCTGCCCGTAAGAATACTTACAAGTGATTGGCCACCTACTCTTTTGATGACATCACTTTAGCTGGACACCTGGAGATTCCCCCTAATTTGGCACTAGATTCAAATGGATGGCAGGAAAGGGAAAATCCACAGCCTAGAGATCACTAGATACTGCAAAGGCTATGGACCCTGACAACATTCTGGCAATAATACTGGAGACTTGGGCTCCAGATCCAGTCGTGCCCTAGCCAAGCTGTTCCAGTACAGCTACAACATTGGCATCTACCCAACAATGTGGAAAATTGCCCAGCTTTGTCCTGTACACAAACAGGAGAAAAGATCCAATTTGGCCAAATACTGTCCCATCAGCCGACACTCGATCATCAGCAGTGATGGAAAGTGTTGTCAACAGCTATCAAGCAGCACTTGCACATCAATAACCTGTCCACTAATTCTTAGTTTGGATTCCACCAGGGCCACTCAATTGCTGAACTTATTACAACCTTGGTTCAAACATGGGCAAAATAGTTGTATTCAAGAGAGGACATGAGAGTGATTGTCATTGACATCTAGGCAGCATTTGACCGAGTGTGGCATCAAGGAGTAAAATTGAAGTCAGTGAGAATCAGGGGGGAAACTCTCCAGTGGTTGGAGTCATACCTAGCACAAAGGAAGATGGTTGTCATTGTTGAAGGCCAATCATCTCAGTTCCAAGTCACTGCTGCAGGAGTTCCTCAGGGTAGTCTTCTCAGCCCAACCATCTTCAACAGTTTCATCAAGTCCTTCTGTCCATCATAAGGTCAGAAATGAGGATGTTCGCTGATGATTGCACAATGTTCAGTGCTGTCTGCAAGTCCTCAGATACTGAAGCATGTCCATATGTAGCAGGGCCTGGACAACATTCAGACTTGGGCTGATATGTGGCAAGTAACATTTGTTCCACACAAGTGCCAGGCAATGGCCATCTCCAACAAGAGAGAATCTAACCACCTCCTCTTGATATTCAATGGCATTACCATTGCTGATCCCACAACTATCAACATTCTGGGGGGGTTACCATTGATCGGAAACTGAACTGGACCAGCCATATAAATACTGTGGCTACAAGAACAGGCCAGGAACCTGGAATTCTGTAGAGAGTAACTCACCTCCCGACTCCCCAAAGCCTGTCCACTGTCTTCAAGGCACAAGTCGGGAGTGTGATTGAATGCTCCCCACTTGCCTGGATAAGCGTGGCTCCAACAACACTCAAGAATAATAATAATAATAAGGCAGTAATAGTAGGGGATTTTAATTACCCAAATATTAACTGGGATAGTTTAGTATGCAAGGTAGGGAGGGAGAAAAATTCTTAAGTTGAGAACTTGTCAGCTCTGGACCTAATATTCGGGAGTGAGCCCGGGCAGCGGGAAGGCATATCAGTAAGGGAGCATTTTGGACATAGTGACCATAACTCAATTAGATTTAGGAAGTTATGAAAAAGGATAAGGCTGGGCCGGGAATAAAAGTTCTAAACTGGCGAAAGATTAATTTTACTAAGCTGAGGTGTGATGTGGCCCAAGTGGACTGGGAGCAGCTTTTTGCAGACAAAACTGTGTCAGAGCAGTGGGGGGCATTCAAGGAGGAAGTAGTGAGACTACAGGCAAATATGATCTCATAAAGAGAAAGGGGGCGGCCAAGTCCAGAGAACCCTGGATGTCAAGGGACATAAAGGTTAGGATTAAGAGAAAATGAGAAGCTTGTGGCAGATACCGAGGGCTCAATACAGCAGAGTCCCTAAAGGAGTATAAAAAGTGCAGGGGGAGCTTAAAAAGGAAATTAGGAAAGATAAGAGAGTGCATAAGAACGCATTGGTGGGTAGAATAAAGGAAAACCCAGAGGGGTTTTTTAAATTTATGAAGAGCAAGAGAATAAGTAGGGAAAGAGTAGGGCCAATTAGGGAACATAAAGGTAATTTGTGTGTGGATCCGGAAGACATGGGTACAGTCCTCAATGAAAACTTTGCGTCGGTCTTCAGAATGGAAAAGGACGACACAGGTGTAGACATCAGGGTGGAGGACTGTGAAATATTAGAGGAAATTAACACAGAGAGAAAAGAGGTAGTAGCGGGTTTAGCGGCCTTAAAAGTGGATAAATCCGGAGGCCCGGATGAGATGTATCCTAGGCTGTTGAGGGAGGCAAGGGAAGAGATATCAGGGGCCATGGCAGTAATTTTCAAATCCACTTTGGTCACAGGTGAGGTGCCAGAGAACTGAAGGACTGCTAATATTTTCCCACTATTAAAAAAGGGAGGAAAGTATAGACCAGGAAATTACAGACCAGTTAGTCTAACCTCGGTGGTGGCGAAGTTACTAGAAAGAAGTCTGAGGGACAGAATATATCTGCACTTGGAGAGAAATGGATTAATCAGGGACAGTCAACATGGATTTGTTAAGGGAAGGTTGTGTTTGACAAATTTGATCGAGTTTTTTGAGGAGGTAACTAGGAGTGTTGGTGAGGGTAATGCATTTGATGTGGTTTACGTTAACTTTGGCAAGGTTCCTTTTGATAAGGTCCCTCATGGCAGACTAGTCAAGAAAGTAAGAGCCCATGAGATCCAAGGCAAAGTGACACGTTGAATCCAAAATTGGCTGAGAGGCAGGAAGCAGAGGGTGCTGGTAGAGGGATGTTTCTGTGACTGGAAGTCTGTTTCCAGTGGGGTTCTGCAGGGCTCGGTGCTGGGGCCCTTGCTGTTTGTGATGTACATAAATGATTTGGACCTAAATGTAGGCGGCATGATCAAGAAGTTCACGGCTGACACGAAAATTGGTAAGGTGGTAAGTAGTGAGGAAGATAGCCGTAAAGTGCAGGAGGATATAAATGGACTGGTCAGGTGGGCAGAGCAGTGGCAAATGGAATTTAACCCGGAAAAGTGTGAGGTAATGCACTTGGGGAGGGCTAACATGACAAGGGATTACACTATGAGTGGTAGGACCCTGGAAAATACTGAAGATCAGAAGGACCTTGGTGTGCATATCCACAGATCCCTGAAGGTAGCAGGGCAGGTAGATAAGGTGGTTAAGAAAGCATATGGGATACTTGCCTTTATTGGCCAAGACATAGGATACAAGAGTAGGGAGGTTATGCTGGAACTGTATAAAATGCCGGTTAGGCCACAACTGGAGTACTGGTCCACCACATTATAGGAAGGATGTGATTACACTGGAGAGAGTACAGAGGAGATTTACCAGGATGCTGCCTGGGCTGGAGGGCCTGAGCTATGAGGAAAGATTGATTAGGCTGGGGTTGTTTTCCTTGGAGCAGTGAAGGTTGAGAGGGGACCTGATAGAGGTGTATAAGGTTATGAGGGGCATAGATAGGGTGAATAGAAAGGCACTTTTTTCATTAGTAGAGGGGTCAATAACCAGGGGCGTATATTTAAGGTAAGAGGTAGAAGGCTAAGAGGGGAGTTGAGGAGAAATGTTTTCACCCAAGAGGGGGCTGGGAGTCTGGAACTCATTGCCTGAAAAGGTGGTTGAATCAGAAACTCTCGTAACATTTAAGAAGTATTTAGATATTCACTTGCGTTGCCATAGCCTCCAGGGCTGTGGGTCAAGTGCTGGAAAATGGGATTAGCGTAGTCAGATCTTTGTGAACCAGTGTGGACACGATGGGCCGAATGGCCTCCTTCTGTGCTGTAAACGTCTATGAGTCTAAAAAGCTTGACACCATCCAGGACAAAGCAGCTCAATTGATCAATACCCCATCCACCAACTTAAACATTCACTTCCTCCACCACTGGCTCAGAGTGGCAGCAATGTGTGTCATCTACAAGATGCACTGAAGCAACTCACCAAGGTTGCCTTGACAGTGCCTTCCAAACCCTCGACCTCTACCACCTAGAGGGACAAGGGCAGCAGATGCATGGGGAAACCACCATCTGCAAGTTCCCCTCCAAGTCACTTACCATCCTGACTTGGAAATGTATCGCCGTTCCTTCACTCTCACTGGGTCAAAATCCTGGAACTCACTCCCTAACAGCATTGTGGGCGTACCTACACCACGTGCACTGCAGTTCATGAAGGCTGCTCACCACCACCTTCTGAAGGACAGTTAGGGATAGGCAACAAATGCTGGCCTAGCCAGCAACGCCCACATCCCATGAAAGGATAAAAAAACAATATTTCTGGGTAGCTTTTTCGAGATTAGCAGTGACCTCCATTGCTTCATTGCTGACTGTGAAATCCAAGCCATAATGTTCTTGTTAATTTACTAAGAGCTGACTGCTGTGCACCTCTCTAACCTGGGCCATTGAGCCAACTGCAAAATTGTATTGCTGCCCTGCCTGCGATTTTAAACTCCTTTTTTAAACTTCTGTTGATCTATTGTCAAGTCTTACCAGTTGCATTAGCTAGGAAATGGCGATGGCAGATTGCTGCAGAGAGTGCTGCGACTTCCATGCCAGAAAATTTGGTAGTTTTATATGATGATGATGTAGCATAAATACATATTAAAACATGCACACAATGGTCTATAGCTTTGCAACAGCAACCTTCATATGCAAAATATTAAAAACAGTATGGGCCCATTTAGGGGACACACTCTAGTAACCTGGCTTATAGCGCTTTAGTTTTCAAAGTTTCACCTCGCATCAGTGAAGCTTTAACTCTTTAGGCATGAGTACATGATGGAAACTGTATGCAGCTAAATCATAGAATAGTACAGAACAAAAGGAAGCCATTCAGCCCATTATGCCTATGCCAGCTCTTTGAAAGGGCTATCCAATTAGCCCCTCACCACGCTTTTTCACTATAGTCTTGCAGTTCTTTATCCCCCTTCAACTATTTATCCAATTGCTTTTCTAAAGTTACTATTGAATCTGCTCCTATCATCCTGTCCGGCGGTACATCCCAGATCACAACAATTCGTGTAAAAAGCACATCTCATTTTCCTGTTGGTTCTTTTGCGAATCACCTTAAATCCGTGCCCTCTGGTTACTGGCTCTCCTGCCAGTGGAAAATTTATTTACTCCCTCAAAATAGCTCAGGTCAAATCTCAATTTTCTTTAACGAAGGAGGTAATTAGGCAACAAGCTCATTGCGTTTGGCAAACCCAAAGCAAACAGACATGATGTGGTGCAAAAATTCGAACACCAGCTCCCGTCTATCTCACATCAAGCACTGCGAAATCTAGCTTTTCAAATAGCTAACATACAACATGCATATTAGAGAATGAGAAATGCACCAGATCAAAGAATTTTTAAAAAATACATTGATAATACAGCAATCCGACTGTAACTTCACAAATAAAACAGAAAGTGCTGGAAATACTCTGTGGAAAGGGAATCAGAGTTTCAGGTCCATGGCCTTTCCTCAGAACTGGAAAAAGTTAGAGATGCATTACGTTTTGAGCAAGGGGCTGGGTGGGACAAGGACAAAGGACTGTTGCTCAATGCCTATTACATGACTAATCTTTTCCCAGTTCTGAGGAAAGGTCATTGACCTGAAACGTTAACTCTGCTTCTCTCTCCAGATGCTGCCTGACCTGCTGCGTTTTTCCAGCATTTTCTGTTTTTATTTCAGATTTCCAGCGCCCGCAGTATTCTGCTTTTCGACTTGTGCAACTCCACCAAGATGTTTTCAGTCTGCTGCTATTTGTTGCAAAGGGTTAACACGGAAGTCTTTTCTAAAATCAAAAAAAAACATTTTGAGGAAGGGTCCCAACTTGAAATGCTATAATCAGGCTGCCACTTTTTGACCACCTCCTGTGCATTTTCGGCATTTTCTGGGTTTTTTTTTAAGCCTTCTGCATGTTTTTCACCACATGGAGACTGTTCCAGCAACATCAATCTCCAAATATAAAAATGTGATGATTCAAGGTCATGTTTTTACTCTCAGTATCTTAGAACTGGCTTTCACTATTCATGCCTTTGGAAACATTTTCTCCTTCGGCCCAAGGCCAATAGGGATACTTGTGCTGATGTAAGGCATTCTTTTAGTATTTTGAATATTTAACAACAATTGAATCCATAAAGAAGCTTTGCTAAATAACTGAAGAAGAGGCAGAAGCTGTTGCCAGTGTTTTCATTGTAATGTAGCTGCAGGGAACGAGTTAACAGAATGGATGAATTTCTCTTATTATGCTCCTTTTCCTCCCCCTCCTTTCCCCTTCGACACATGCTGTATGTTTTGATCGGACTGTCCGCTTCTGTCAGGCGACTGATTAGGTCCCACTTCAGATGGAAGAGGCGAGTTCAGTTTCCTTGTAAGTGAGTAATTACTGTTCCTCTGATTCACAAGACATGAGAAAATCAAGGACAGAAGTTGAAAATCTGACGAAGACCTAAGTTTAATTAATATTAAGTTCTCATGTCACATTCCTTTCAACCTTTGTAAGAATTCAGTCTTAATTAGAAATACAGTCAGCCAGTGAACAAGTCTCCAGGAGAGATGAAATGTTGCAAATAAAGTTTATGCCTGTGTTTTTTTCCCCCCTCCAGTTTTCTAGACTTTTCTTCTCTGAAGAATGCAATGGCTGTCACTGAGGAGAATGTATAACAGCACATAATAGGTCTCAGCTCGTGTGACCATTCCCTATCCGTGAGGTTAGACTGTCAATGGTTGCAGCCTGTCCAACTGTGTAGGCATCGCAGTTGAACCCCATGCATGTATCCAAAAAGGCCTAGATGCTGGTATCAATTGAAATTTTCAAGACTGGGGTTGATGGACTTTTGTTGGGTAAGGATATCATTGGACGTGAAACAAAGGCAAGTGAATGTAGTTGAGGTGGAGATCAGTCATGATCTAATTGTTTGACAGAACAGGCTAGATAAGCTGAATTGGCTACTCCTATTCCTATGTTCCACTCAATATCCACTTATACATTTTCCTAAAGTGGATAATAATTAAAAGTAGTTCCCTGGCTGATATCTTTACTCCTCCCTAGCTCAGGAAACCTAAGCGTGCAATAGCATCCCAACTGTTGTCCTTGTTGAAATCTCGAACCTTTTGCTCTGTATGGTTTCGTGCAACGCCAGACAGTGCCATTATTCACTTGGCCACCAGAGGGAAACATGATACAGCTACCCCAGTGTTTTTGTAGTGTTTTCTTATCAACTTGACGTGGATTTAGTTCTGGTCCCCATACCTTCTGCTGTGAAATCAAGAATACTATAAGCTAAATGCAACATGTTGGAAAATGGCGGAAAACACGGTAGCCTGGTGAAGAGAAAAGACGCTGGTCATTGCATTCCTTTCACAAGAATGGTTATAGTATAGACTGCAAACCAAATTAGTACCAACTAATAATGTTGGCTGAAGGATGAATGTTGGCTTAGATATGTGTTAGCATGGAATGTCTGGAAAGCTAAGAAAAAATGACCTTTAAAAAGACAGGTGTGTTATTTCCGACAATGATCAGTCAAATTTCCAAGAGACAGAATACAGAAAACAAAACCTGAAGTATGATACTTTGCTGCAGGATTCTTCACTGAGACCACCTTGCGAATGAAAGCCAACATTGTAAAATTCTGCGCCATGCAATGGAAGAAAGCGAAATTCCCTGAGAGAACAAAAAATGTTTTTTATGCTGCCGGAATAACATGGAAAAAGGAGTCGGCCATTCAGCCCTTCGAGCCTGTTAGATTGTGGCTGACCTGTATCTTAACTCCATCTACCCGTGTCTAGAATTGTGCACTGAAATGATATATGTATACAGCAGGATAGAAATCGTTAGCCAAATAGGTTTGCCTTATTAGCAACATACCTGCTACACCATCCAGGCTCCAAGCTGCACAGGGACATCACCAGTCAGATGCCCTACAGATCTCCTGCTCGGCAACCTGGTAGGTTTTTTGGGGGGTGGGGGTTGCCATTATGTACCATTTTGAGCAATGCAGGTTTTCCCTCTCTGTTTAAGACTTTCATTTCCTACCAGCACCAGCATGGACAATGAAAAAGATGATAGATTGTTATTTATATCGGAAAGTTTACAAACTGAAATAGCCTTTTGGCCCCAAAAAGCCTGCTCATTTTGATCCAAATACGTAAGTGGGATGTTTTTATAAAAGTCTTTTCAGGTAATAAAGGACCTCACATCTACTGTATTTCGCAACCTTGGAGCTATGTTCAGAAATGAGGAGCTTTCATGCAACGTGTTTTGCAACTTTTGGAGGAAGATGTGTGTCCATTGGCGGTTTGGAAAGGTATTAACGCAGATGTTCCCTGAGTCAGTTTGCATCCCTATCTTTTGCAGCAGCGATTAGTGTAACCTGCACCTCCACAGGGTGCACTGTTACAATCTTAGCAGAGGGAATCAATTAGAAATCATACACTTGTGGTGATTTCACACAAATCAGGACTGGGGTTGATGGACTTTTGTTGGGTAAGGATATCATTGGACATGAAACAAAGGCAAATGAATGTAGTTGAGGTGGAGATCAGTCATGATCTAATTGTTTGACAGAACAGGCTAGATAAGCTGAATTGGCTACTCCTATTCCTATGTTCCACTCAATATCCACTTATACATTATAATTATTAGAAGATTAAAATGGATAATAATTAAAAGTAGTTCCCTGGCTGATATCTTTACTCTTCCCTAGCTCAGGAAACCTAAGTGTGCAGTAGCAATAATTTAAGGTTAAATTATCAACACACTATTCTAGCCACAAGGAGCAATGAAAAAGTTAAGCCATGTTCAATCAGGATTAGGTGAGTTTTCAATGGGGTGTCAAGTTATAATCATTGAACAACTTCTCTGGCCCTGAAAAACTAACTTACAAGCACAGAATCAAATTTTGTCAGATTTCCCAGGAACTCTAACTTCCAAAAGAAAGTGGCAGCCACCCAATGGACACATTATCACAACAGAATCTTTTTCTATTAGTATAAGACAATAGAAATATCATCAATTTCAATATTTAAATATTGCAGATTTTTTTTTTAGAAAGGCCTGTTTTCAAAAGTTTATGTTCTGATATTTATTTCAATTTCAGTACAATGATTCAAGTGTGCTTTGCATTTCCTGCTTTTTACTTCCTGCCTTGCCATCTGTGAGAATTATTCAGCCTGATTGGCTGATCAGCCTGCCTTCTGCCTGCCCTGTTGCTGCAGGCTGCAGATCTTCTGCAGCAGGCACTAAATTCAAAGTGATATCAGAGGAGATTTGTACTCTTGACCCTGCTAAACCTTTGTGGGCAAAGTTTCTCAAGGTCAATGGCGTGCCCTGTGACTTCATCACTGACCACACAATCTGGGCTGGTAAGAAAATATTAAGCAGTCAATATTCAGGAAGTCACTAACGCTTCACAGACAGCCTATCTACTCACTGCATGTAATCAAAGAAGCTCAAGAATTGAGGAAAATAACCAAAAAAATGTAGGTAGACACTTGAATATTTAAATTTGAACATCTCTTCCATAAGCAAAAAAAGCAATTGAGTAGGGATTGATCACTCTGGGAAAATGACTCTTTAAAAAAAAATTAAAAAGAGAAATTTCTGGATTACAAATGCAAGATGAGCTAACATCTCAGTTTGTTTTATTAGAACATAAGGTGCTTACTTGCAAATATGTTGATGTGAAAATGACTTGGCTACAGGGCTGTCAAAGTTTGTAAATCAATAAAATTAATGCAGCACCTCCCCAGAGAATACTTTGACATATATCAACATCCAGTAAATCCAGCTGATATTTCCCTCCTGTCGACATCTGCACTGAAGTATAGTCAATTCCAGACACACTTGATCTTCGTGCAGAGCCAAACCACTTCCTGTGTTACATAAAATTCCTGATTCAATTATAACACTTAAGGACAAAATCCCAGTTCAAGTGGATGATCTTTCCCAATTATCTATTTTTAAAGCTCGTCTTGTAAACAATACTTAGGACAAGCTCTTGAATATAGAATGCATCTCTCGAGGGGCGGGTATGCACACATCTGGAACCTACTAAGCTGAAGTGAGTAGATCCATTTGTAAGTGTGATCCGTTCCATATTAATGAGCTTACCTTCAACTAATCTATACCAGATTCAGGCGTGTTAGGGGATAGCTTTTGAAAATTTTGACACATTCCCCAGGAACTCTAGCTTCCAAAAGAAAGTGGCAGCCACCCAATGGAAACATTGTCACAACAGAATCTTTTTCTATCAGTATAAGACAACAGATGTATCATCAACTTCAAAAGAAGATGCTGAATTCATGGGCAGAATCGTCCCAGATTTGCACTAAGTGTGGTAGCGGACGGGAAAAACAAAGTTTTACCCGCTGACTGCAATAGCGGATTTTCACGCCGCATCGTCCCAAACCTGCTGCATTAATTATGCATTCCCGGGATACATGTCGTTTCCATGGCGGACAGGCTCTGATTCGTCTGCCACACTGTCACCCCGCCGCTTGATCACGCCAGGCACCAGATTTAAAGTACAGCCGCGCTCAGACCCTCCAGCCCAGGACTGCACCAAAGGAGGCATGGCCCAGAAAGGCAAAAAGACTGCAGCCCTCGAGTGCCTTTTGGATGCCGTGAAGGCCAGCTGTGATGTCCTCTACCCATGCCCTGGACTCAGGAGGGGCAGCAAAATTACCACTCCAGCTTGGTAGGCGATGGCAGTGGTGGTCAGTGCCAATGTTGCACTGACGAGGTTGGCCATCCAATGCAGGAAGAGGATGAATGATCTCATCTGTGCCACTAAGGTTTGGCAACCATCTCATCACTCTAAACTCACACATTCACAGGGCCATCACACATTCACTGGCATCTCACTCACTGCCAGCTCAAAGAGCATCACCACCCATTCTCACACACATACCCTCACATGTCCATCTGGCCTCATCTCCTATGGCGCTGATGACTGCGAATGCTGACCAAAGCAAGGTAGGCAAACAAACCTTGAAGTCCCGAATGAAGTGCAGCCCACCAAGTGCACACCGTATATATATATATATATATATATACATGCTGTTTTGAAACATGTCGGCCGATTAATCCGGCGGGCTAGCCTTACAATGATATGCTGATGTGTTACAATGAAGTTTCCGACATCCAATAGCAGGGAACGCAGCCCACCATCGATGGGCAGAGCAGGCGATCGCAAACTGGTTTCATGACGTCGTGAAACCGATTTTTGGCTTTCTTGCCATATTGTCTGCTTGCGCCATCAAACACTCCCGACGCCAGTGGGCATGGAAAATCCTGGCCCACGTAATACTGAAATAACCGCATATACCCATAACTGGACAGAAATACCATAATCTTGCAGCCACCAACTCTGGATTCCCTTGTAGAACCTGGGGACGCCGGTTTGCAAATCTGTAGCAAGAGCAAAAAGAAAGGAGAAAGATTGAAAGAAGGACTGACTTGCATTTATTTAGCACCTTTCAAAGCTTCAGGATGTCCAAAGCACATTGCAGCCAAGGAAGTACTTTTGAAGTGTAATGCAAATTCTAGAATATTAATAGAAATAAGCATTATTTTCTCCTTAGGTCAGCTTTATTTTAAGGCAGATGACCAGATTGTGCTTTAAGGTTACTCACAACTTAAATGTGAAGTAGCAAAATGTTGTCAACCATTTTGAGAGACCCATTTTAGCAGCGATTAAAGTTATGGACAGATGCAACCATAAGTATGGTGTATTTTAATAGCTTGTCATAGAACAGGTTTAAATTTCAAGCTTCTTGACTCAGTAGCATTCTAAATATATCAATAGAAATCCATTTTAACAGTACAGCAGCAAGCAGCCATACCATCCAGTATATGCAATGCTTCCTGCTTGAGTCACGACCTAACCTGCCAATTTTTAATAAGTATTTATATTCTTGCAACTCTTGCGGTGCCAATGTGCTGCCGAGAACATTTAAATTAGTCCCGTGACAGATTACCATAATATACTACTTTTGTAGTTTTGACAGAGATATTTCTGGGAGCTCTGAGCAGATGAGGAAAGTAAACCCGGTTTCCATATTATGCAAATATGAGGCCATTGATTAGCAAAAATGTACTTAACAGTCTGTGTCTCCAACAAATGGGATAAGCTAGATATAATCTCCCTACCCCTAACTCCATTGCAGAAGTAAAGTCAATTTTTGTGCCGTGTGGTGTGCTTTTGCTGTTCAGGCTGAAAGGGGCACAGCATAAAGAGTTGAAAATTAGATATTTTATCAATTCAGCAACAATTCGCATTTATATAGCACTATCAACATAGTAAAACTTAAAGGATGAGAGAGGGATAGAGTGACAGAGATATTTTGGGGTGTAATTCCAGAATTTAAAATCGAGGCCTTGTTGTGGCTGGACCAATATGGGTCAGCAAGCGCAGGGGTGCTGGTGGATGGGGTGAGATAGGATATGGCAGCTGAGTTTTTGGTTGGAGCTGTGGAAGCTGGCCAAGGCAGCATTGGAATATGCACTCTCCTCCACAGTAACTGACCTTTCCTGGAGTAGAGTGTGTCACCCAAGTGCCCACCAAGAGTAATCGGCAGCAAGCAATTTCAGGGCAGGGGAGGCATGAAGGGGCCCAATCATTTATTAGCCCAATGTCCAGAGCCTTACACCTTCAATTGGATCACTGAATAGGGATTGGGAGGGAGGAGTCAAGTAACACCCCCCCACCGCCCCCCCCCTCCCCCCCACCCCCAGCTGGTACCCTGTCTCAGATAATCTAACTCGGCAAAGCTGGAGCTGAATCTGGGCCCTTCTGGCTTTCTGAACAAAGCAAATTCTCCAATAAACCAGCCTATTCATCTCTCACCCTGGTGCTTGCTGACCTACATTGGTTCCCGACCCAGCAAGTCTCAATTTTAAAAGTTCTCATTCTTATTTTCAGATCCTTCTAACTCCTTTAACCTTCTCACCTCTGTAACCAGTTCCAGCCCTACAACCCTCCAAGATCTCTGCACTCTTCCTATTCTGGCACCTTGTGTAACCCTAATTTTCATCGCTGCACCGTTGGTAGCCATAACTTAGGTACTTAGGCCCCAAGCTCTGGAGTTCCCTCCTAAACCTCACCTCCTCCCTACATCTCTCTGCTTCTTAAAACCTACCTCTTTGACCAAACTCTGTTCTAACATCTCCTTATTTCAGATTTGGGCCTGGACTTCCAGTCCTGTGTCAGATAGTACAAGTCATCAAATTTTCCAGCTTGCCACACTTGCCTGGGGAAGAAGTGGCAAGAAATGGCAGGATCTTCACTTTGGATGGCGGGGAGTGGGGGTCTTGGAGGTGCGGAAGGGAGTCTGGCCCACCAAACACGGACATAGATCAGAGGCAGCCACAGGGACTGCCAAGGACCAAGGTAAGCTGTTTAAAAGGCCTACCTCGGTTCTCTGGAACATTGTCCCAGTTGTTTTCTTAAACATTAAGGCCTCCAGCCCTCACCTCTCACATCCTCTCACCTAATGCCCATACACGCCAACGCATGCCAACCTATACCCCCAACCACCTCTAATGGTCCCTCATACGCTCCATGCTAGCCCGTGACTCTCCACCTACCCTCATAGCTCCTTATGGCCCCTATGCCAACTCAGTGCCAGCTCATGACTCTGCCCGCCCATCCCCTTGTGCCCTTATAGCCTGTATGCTAACTTGGTGCCAGCTCATGCCACCCACCCATCATTCTTTGCCCTTACACCCTCCATGCCAACTCATCCATTATCCACTGTCAGGCACCATGCTGAGATGAAACAAAATAAAGCTTTAAACACCTATTACAGACTTCACTATAGACCACTCTCCCTCATTCATGAAAGCCAATACATTAAGACCCCTCAAGTACTTAAAAAATAAACATTTATATGCATAATCCCACAGCAAAGACAGCTAATCCTTTAATAACCCCTTTTAGCTGTCAAACTGTGAGCGTACAACACCCTCACTGTGATAATGGTAGGTTGTGTAAAGCAGCCAAGCATTAATAATGCTATAATAATAGCAATTAGGGTTGTGTCAACAAGCAAATATTGAAACTGCTAGAACAGTTTTTTGCACTTCTCACATGCACAGTTAGGCATATTTTTTTTTCAATGTTTAAGGGGCTGGCTATTTAAATAACTTGACAGGTCGAGTTTGTTCAACTCTCCCAGATGTAGGCAGGCAATGTTTTTCAATTTTTAAAAGGCTAGCCATTTAAAAGCTTGACAGAAGTTAAATAACTCTAAAAGACCTTAAGTAACCTTCAAGAGCATTTATGCCTTTAAAGATCTGTAACTGTGGGTTAAGGCCCTTGCTCCAGTGAATATGAGGTTTGTCTGAACCCAGCACTAAGTTCAACTGGCCCCTGCTGAGTTCAAGTTTCCCACATTTGGAAGTCAGGTACCACTCCCATTTCCACTTCCCGCACCACCACCCTCTCCCCCCCCCACCCCACCCACCCAACCCTGACCCTGAACCTCCACCCCAATGAAAATAGGACCTGCTGCAAATAGGGGTGGGATCTGGGTTCTGCCCACCTTTTTGGGAGGTCCCCGGAGCCACCACCACTCCACAAAAGTCCAGGCCTTGCTGTCAAGTTTAGTTTGATAACACGCTTGTTAAGCACCTTGGAACATTTCACTACGTTAACGTTGTTATATAAAGGCAAGTTGTTATTGTATTTTTAGAGCTGATAGAAAGTGTCTCTTGGCAAATGAGTCAACACATTCATCAGGGCTAAAACATGTTAACTATATCATGAAGTGTTGCAAACATTCGTGTTGGCACCAATTAATCAATCCTACTTTCAGAATTGTATAATATTTCTTTAAATGGTGCCCTAATTATTTGATACAAAAATAAATAAAAATGTTATCTTCTATGCTCTTCTTCAGCTGGATCAACCAATCAGTTTAATCCTTGATGGGCCTTCAGAGAGTTACGTATTTTACAGGGCCCCAGTTTTCACATTGAAAAGACCGACTGCATGAATCGTGTGGGTGGTCTTGCTGGCCAGCAATTAGCCCTTGCAAATATAATGCCACCTAGACTAACAGTGAGAACGGGTAAGTCATATCCTGCCATTTGCTGAACATTACCACTTCTATTTCCTCTGGGAGGCAAGCCTCATACTTTCACCGCCACCTCCGCACCACAACATGTCACCAGCATGGGGAGTCATTCTGCCTGAGTCAACCAGGATTTCCCAGCCCCGCTGTGGCAGGACCCGCCCTGCGGGCTGCGGCCGGCCAGCCAAAAGCCCATTGGCTTTCGGCGGGATCGGATGATCCGGACGGCTGGCAGGGCTGGAAAGTCCCACCCATCACCACCACTGCTGCCACCGCTAAAGCCAATTGACGGGGCATTTATCCCATTTGCTGGTTGTGGAACCTTGCTACGTGCAAATTGATTGCTACGTTTTCTGACATAACAACTGTGACTACACTTTGAAAGTAATTCAGCGACTGTGGGACGCTTCAGAATATGGGCTGTCCAGACAATGCAAAATTTGCTGTATAAACGCAGCCCCTTCATCCCTTCTCAGAATGCATACCCCAGTAGGAGCATTTAACCTCAGGTAATGACAGAAGAAAATTGGAGAACAAAAACAAGATAGCTTAAAAAAATAATCACTTTGTTCACAGTGGCAGAATGATACCAGCAATAATAATAATGTAAAAATAAATATTACAAACACAGCAAATAGTACTGATAGAGGAAATAGTACTGGCAAAACAAACAGTACAGACCGCTAATAGTTCTGATGAGCAAACAATGCTGACAATCAGCATCCTTTAAATATGTACAATTTAGCGTTTTCTGATTTAAAATTCCATAAAGATAAAATGATTTTAAAATTAATGTGGTAATTTGTTACAGTAACACACTATTACTCATGGGCAATTTGACTTCAGATCTGAGGGCTGGTGTAGCCTTCATGTGCACAAGCAAAATATCAATGTATAAATTATGTCATACATCTGATCGCTTCCCTTAAAACAATTATTAACGTGGTGGCCTACATTCCCTGGGCAATTCAGTCAATATAACCCTGAAGCACAATGAAAATAAAAATCAACATGGGTCAGGGATATATTCCGCATTTCTCCATTAACATGTGCAAATGTGTTTCAGAAAGGAAGTCAGGATCTCCACTGAGTTAATCCATGGCACTGATATAGAAGAGTTCCGAAGAAGAATCATATTGTACTTGTCAAGTTAACTCTGCAGCTCTCTCCGCAGATGCTGCCAGACTTGCTGAGCTCTTCCAGCGCTTTCTGTTTTTATTTCAGATCTCCAGCCCCGCAGTATTTTCCTTTCACTATACTGATATAAAAAATGTTTGGACAAAAGAGCGCTACGACACAAGCCTAGGGAGCCGCAAACTACAGGGATCAAATCCTGTACAGAAAGTGAAATAAAGAAAGGAAAAATGGAAGATGCGATTGAGAGAGAGTTACAAAGTGGAAAGAATAAGTAAAACAAAAATAATTTCATTTCATTTTTTTGAAATTTGTAACAATGATTAAAAGCTGAAGGATTGAGTCACCAGCCTTGTAAAAGTTAACTTTTGTTCTCCCGACAGATGGGGACCTTAAAAATGTACCGGCACTGGAATGGACGAACCTTAGCCTTCTAGTGAATCAAGTGGGTATATATCATCTAAGTTCAGTAACTTCACTGTTCTATGTATTCCAATGCTGTATCTCTTGGTGAGTTTAGACTCAATGACTAAACAGAAAGGCAGAATTTTCCCAAATTTTCACTAAGTGTGGTTGCAGGCGGGTAAAATGACATTCTACCTGTGGGCCGCGATGATGGGTTTTCATGCTGTATCGCCCCAAACCCTCCACATTATTTATGGACTCCCAGGACACACACCGTATCCATGGTGGGCTCTCATTCTACCGCCCGCCACCACCTCCTCGTTGCAACACGCCGGGCACCACATTTAAAGTCCAGCCGCAAGCACACATCTCAATTCTTCCAGACCACCACTGCTGCACGCAAGACATGGCCCTGAAACTGAAGAAGACTGCAGCCCCCAGGTTCAGCGACGACTGCCTTTTGGATGCCATGGAGGCCTGCCGGAATGTCTCCTACCCCCACTCCGGCCGCAGGATGGGCAGCAACAGCACTAACCCTGCTTGGGAGGCAGTGGCAGCAGTGGTCAGCGCCAACGACCTTCAAAAGAGGACAGCCACTCAGTGCTGCAAGAGGATGAATGATCTCCTCCCTTTTGCCAGGGTAAGTCACTCTTCTCATCGCTCTCAACTCACACTCTCACAAACCTATCACACATTCATGGGGCCCTCACTCACTGTCGGTTCAAGGACATCACCATTCACTCTCTCACACTCACTGTCATTGTCCTTATCCCGTGCATAGGACCACTCATTACCCACACATGCCAGGCATACTTATCACCTAGCCTGGCAAGTGTCCTGCTTACATCTTCTCCATCTCTATTCATGCAGGACAAGCTGGCACACAACAAGAGGAAGAGGTCACAGACCAGTGGAGGAATGCCTGAAATCAAGGTACTCACCGAATTCGAAGACAGAGCCATCCAACTGGCCGGTGAGGATCTGGACCAGTCCTGTGCTGACGGTGAGGTTGGTGCTGCTCTATCAAGGTCCAGCAGTGCAACATCCATCAGACAACCATGCAAGAGTAACATCTCCTGTTTCACAGGCCATTTCCATGCACAAATTATGACCCCTTGCTTTCGCAGGGACATCTGCCAAACAGCCGACGGAGTCATGACCCAGGGCCTCCAATCCAACCCCGGAGAAACCTCTGAAGAGGAATCCAGAGACACCCTCTCTTAAGTCCCACACCCTCCACCAGTGCAGAGACACACACCTCATTGGGGCCTAGCTTTAGAATAGCCCCAGGATCACAACCTGGTGAGCACATTGCACGTCCTATCCACAGCAGGTGGAGGCAGGGACTTCCCACGTTTCTGACGCTCGGAGGACTGATGGAGACCAGAGCTTTGCTGAATCCGAGTCAGATGATGAGCCTCTGGACTTGGTCATGTCACAATTGCTGGAGCTGCAAAGGCAAGCTCTGGAACATCAGGAAGGGATGTCCGCTGCACTCCTTAGATTGCAAAGCACGATGGAGGAGTCCGTCCGCCTTCAGTCTGAAGTGATAGTGCTGGCATGCCAACTCACCGAGGTCAAGACTGGTAGGATGGTGGCCACCATGGAGACCTTGGTCCAGGGCTTCGCTCCTGCACAGCTGCGCAGGCTCAACTCCATCACTGATGCCATAGTTGGCCTCCAACAGTGTGTACACGAGAGGAGTGCGGGCAGCTCAATCTCACTCCAGTTACCCCTGCTCCACAAGGAGTCAGTCTGGGTCCCCGGGCACTGGTAGGGAGGAGGATCAGTAGGTGCACATTCCAGGTCCATCCATCCAGGTGAATCTGAGAGTATCCAGCTCATCTGACTCCCCTCTCCCTGTGACTTCAGCAGCTCCAGCTCTGAGGAGGGTGTCACTGGCACACAGGAAAACCCCAAAAGCAGGCCGGGGCCCTCCAAGTCTTGGCCCCCCAGAGAATGCCCGCCAAAGTCATCACAGGCAGGGCGTCTCAGTCAGCAGGCTGCCTGCATCTCTGCTGTGGATGTCCAGGGTTAGGAAAGCTAAGGAGAATTAATTGCACAGCCTGAGTGCAGGCGTTAATCACTTGTACATACTGTTCCCTATTGTCAATAACCTCATAAGAATGTCTCCCTGCCTATGGCTCCTTGTTCTGATGAGCAGTGTTCGTGTCACTCAGATGTGAAACCTTTCTGCACAAGATAAAAGGCAGGTGTGTCAGTCCAGGGCCTCTTCCCTGTGTTCTGTGCAGCCTCTGGGACAAAGTGATGGTCCAGCCTCACACTCCCCGGACATATTACTGATGCCTGCACCTCTGCGGTACTTGTCATTGCTGCCAGAATGTAGTGGGCAGGCGCCACAGTTTTCTCATTCTCTCACTGTGCTCTCAGCACCTTTTAGGGAGGGGCTGGCCCCCACCTCTTCAGCATCCATGACCACTGATGCTGTACTCCGGCTCCTGAAAGGCTCAGGTGCTGAAGGCAGCCAAAGGTCAGATGCTTCTAAAGTTTCATGGCTGTTTCTCTATGATATGACCCTGGTCTCAGAGCGCAAGCAATCTGCCCTTGGCCAGACAGGAGTCAGACATTCTCAGAGGCCATGTGAAAATTTTTGGAGTGTCCTCACTGCATGTCATCATCCTCCTCCTGCAATCAAACAACTATTAGGGCTCCAATGCGTCTCCATGACAGAAGCATTCTCACAGAGGGCATTCGCACTGCCATAAGCCAGACTGGTGCCAAATATTCACAGATGTGATGTGAGGAAGTATGGTGTCATCTCATTGCATGTTGTCATCATCCTCCACAAATTTAACAGATATGAGGCCCCACCGAGCGCGCCTCATCTAGCCAGTGCGAGGGCCTCATCCCCATCATCGTCGCCTCAGAGAACCTCCTCACCCTCATCCCCATTGGCGTCCTCCTCATCGGAGGCGACGTGAAAGAAGAAATCATGTTTGACATATTTGCAAGAGCTCTTTGAGTATATAACAAGCAGAGTTGATAAAGGGGAACCAGTAGATGTCATGCATTTGGATTTCCAGAAGGCATTCGATAAGGTGCCACATAAAAGTTTATTGCACAAGATAGGAGCTCATGGTATTGGGGGTAGTGTATTAGCATGGACTGAGGATTGGTTAATGCACAGAAAACAGAGTCAGGATCAATGGGTCTTTTTCAGGTTGGAAAGTCCTAGGGCCTCAATTATTTACTATCCATATGAATGACTTGAAGGAGGGGACAGAGTGTAACGAATCCAAATTTGCTGATGATACAAAAATAGGTGGGAGGGCATGTTGTGATGAGGACATAAGGAATCTGCAAGGGGATATAGATAGGTTGAGTGAGTGGGCAAAAACTTGGCAGATGAAGTTTAATGTAGGAAATTGTGAGGTCATGCACTTTGGTAGGAAGAATCAAAAGGCAGACTATTATTTAAATGGAGAGACTCCAAAAAAAGTGCAGCACAGAGGGATCTGGGTGTTCTTTTGCATGAAACACATAAAGTTAGCATGCAGGTGCAGCAAGTAATTAAGAAGGCAAATGGAATTTTGGCCTTTATTGCTAGGGGGTTGGAGTTTAAAAATAGGGAAGTCTTGTTACAACTGTGCAGGGTGTTGGTGAGGCCGCACCTGGAGTACTGTGTACAGTTTTGGTCCCTGTATTTAAGAAAGGATATACTGGCATTGGAGGCAGTTCAAAAGAGATTCACTAGGCTGATTCCTGGGATGAAGGGGTTGACTTATCAAGAATGGCTAAACAGGTTAGACCTTTATTCATTGGAGTTTAGAAGAATGAGTGGTGATCTTATTGAAACATTCAAGGTTCTGAGGGGGCTTGACAGGGTAGATGTTGAGAAGATGTTTCCACTAGTGGGGGAATCTCAAACTGGGGACATAGTTACAAAATAAAGGGATGCTCATTTAAAACTGAGATGCGAAGGAATTTCTTCTCTTAGAGGGTAGTGAATGTCTGGAGTTCCCTGTTTCAGAGAGTTGTGGAGGCTAGATCACTGAAAGTATTTAAAGAGAAGGTAGATAGATTTTTGAAATATCAGGGAGTTGAGGGCTATGAGGAGCAGGCACAAAAGAGGAATTGAGGCCTGGGGTAGATCAGCCATGATCTTATTGAATTGCAGGCAGGCTTGAGGGGCCAAATGGCCTACTCCTGCTCCTATTTCCTATGTTCTTATGTTCCATCTCCTCCTCAGCCAGCTTGTCTTCCCTTTGGAGCACCAGGTTGTAAGGGGTGCAGCAGACGACGACGATGCGTGATACCCTCTGCAGACTGTATTGCAGGACTCCATCAGACCGGTCCAGGCATCAGAGCCTCATCTTCAGCATCCCGATGGTCTGCCCCACCAAGTTGCGAGCTGCAGCATGAGTCTTATTATACCGTTGCTCTACTGCAGTCTGAGGCCACTGCACGGGTGTCATCAGCCACGTCTTCTGCGGGTAGCCCTTGTCCCTGACGAGCCATCCCTACAGCTTCTGTGGGCCCTGGAAGACTCCAGGGATCTGTGACCCACTGAGGATGTAGGTGTTGTACACACTCCCTGGAAACCGTGCGCACACCTGCAGGATGCGTTTCTGGTGGTCGCACATCAGCTGCACATTCAGTGAATGGAACCCCTTGCGATAGATGTAGTCCATCGTGTGTTGTGACGGAGATCTGAGTGCCATATGAGTGCAGTCGATCGCACCCTGCACCTGTGGGAAACCCGAAATCTGGGCGAATCCAATCGCTCTTGCATCCTGGCTGTCCTGGTCCCAGGCGAAATGAACAAAGTTGTGTGCCCTCGCAAAGATGGCACCTGTGACCTCATGGATGCATTTGTGGATGGAGGCTTGTGAGATCTCACAGAGGTCACCTGTGGAGCCCTGAAAGGAGCCACTGTCATAGAAATTGAGCGCTACTGTCACTTTCATGGCCACTGGCAATGGATACCCTCCATGTCCCCATGGTGCCAAATCCTGCAGTAACTGGTAGATGTGACCGACCAGTTCCCTAGACATGCACAGTCTTCAGCGACACTGGTTCTCGGTCATCTACAGGAATGAAAGGTGGCGTCCATAGACCCTGGGTGCCATTAGGCGCTGACCAGTGGTGGCTCACAGTGGCTCTTGGGCGGTGTGAGCAGGAGCCCCAGCTGCCCCTTCTTCCTGAGGTTGCTGCTCCTCCCTCTGCGCAGCCAGGAGCCTCAGTCGCTCTCTCCTCCGTCGTCTTCTTGCTCTGTAGGCCATCAGGCATACAGCTAGTTCACCAGGCTCCATGATCCTGATGTACTGCTCCTGCAGGATAGTAGAGAGAGATGCATGGTTTGCATGGGTGCACTCAGAACCTGTCCTGGTTAAGTGTGCCAGCCCCTTAACTCTTCCCGGAGAGCGCTGGCCACTACTTGGATAGCCAGAGATTAGTGCGCTGCATGGCTGCCCTGTTAGCTTGAACCATTGGGGAGACTGGGTCCAAACCGGGATGCTGAGATTGCAAGGGGCTGTGAGCACCTCCAGCAGTGACTGCTCCATGGTCAGCTTTAGCTCAACAATGTACAACGTGCGCAGTCATCCAACTGTTCTGCAGACCACTAAAATGCTCATGACTTTGCGTTATGTGCCGGGTGGGGGAGGGGAGGTGGAGGGAGGGGGCTGGTGTGGGGCGTGGAGGGAAGCTCTGGAGCACTTGGTGGCACTTTGATGCCTCTGCATTGCTTGAGTGGGCAGATAAGCTCAGAGCCCAACCCCAATCATATCAATGTGGCTGCGCCTGAACTGTCTCAGTTGCAGAGGAAAGGTCACTTTGTACAGGTTTCCCTAATGCGTGGCCACTTCCCTTGCCTACCTGACCCTCCACCCCGAATGCTTATGTGCTATGTTCAATGGCAGGGCTGCCTTTAACCATCCCCTGGCACCAGCCGTCTCAAGAGCAAGGCTGCTCTTAACCCCAACCCCCGACACCCCTCAAGCTGGAAGTTCAACAAGAAGAGGCGACCCTGGTGAGCGCTGCACAACATTACTGTGTACTCACCTTCCGGGTACCCCTCAAAGTGCAGGCCGCCAAGCGCACGCCTTTTATGTGCTGTGGTGAAACACATCGGCGTGCTTTCCCACCGAAGTGGACAGATGATCCGTTGGGGGGGGCGGGGGTGGGAGGGGAATGATTCCGGCGGGCTGGCCTGATAATGATATGCTGATGTATTACAATGAGGTTCCCGATGTCCGATGGCAGGAAACGTGGCCCGCATCTGCGGACTGAGTGGACAATCATGAACTAGTTTCCCACAGTCGTAAAACTGACCGTGCCATATTGTCCACTCACACCGCTGATCACGCCCAACACCAGCAGGCACGGAAATATCCACCTAAGAACACTGGGGATGGAATTTTCCATCCCTGTTGGTGTCAGGTGTCAAGGCGGGTATGAGCGGACAATAGGGCAGGAAGGTCAAAAATCGGTTTCACGTCTTTGTGAAACCAGTTTGCGATCGTCTGCTGCGCCTGTCAACGGCAGGCTGCATTTCCTGCCGCCGGACATCAGGAATGTCATTTTAATATATCTGCAAATCATTATAATCCCTGTTCACTGGAGT
This sequence comes from Cetorhinus maximus, assembly GCF_964194155.1. Taxonomy (NCBI): domain Eukaryota; kingdom Metazoa; phylum Chordata; class Chondrichthyes; order Lamniformes; family Cetorhinidae; genus Cetorhinus; species Cetorhinus maximus. Next base: position 18,078,636 of record NC_135896.1, read on the forward strand.
CATCTCCCCACACTGGAGTAAGTGTGAGGTTAGAATGAATGCACGCCAATGTGTTTCACAATTGAACATGAGCTATGTGCACCTGGCGAGCTGCACTTCGCTCGGGACTTCGAGGTTTGTTTGCCTACCTTGCTTCGGGCAGCACTCGCAGTCATCAGTGCCAGGCTTCACAGGCAGCACCAAGTCACTTTTAGGGGGCTCACGGGCAGGTCTCTACCTACCAGACCAGCCGTAAGGTGGGGATGGCTTTTCAATGGCTGCAGGGCTAGGGCTTGCTTGGTGAAGGGGGAGAAGTGGCCTCAGGCAAGGGAAGAGGCTGCAGGGTGAGGACTGTACTGGGGAAGGGGGTTATGCAAGGGTGCGTGCAGGGGCACATGTTGATCTGTGCAAGTGGCCTCAAGGTGGTGAGGGCTGAGGCGGCAGCCTCCAGAGGAGATGAGGCCAAATGGAGATGTGAGGGTGTGTGCCAGAGAGTGAGTGGTGATGTCCCTTCACCTGGCAATGAATGAGATGCCAGTGAACGTGTGATGGCCTTGTGAGTGTGTGGATTTAGAGTGATGAGATGGTTGCCTTACCCTGGTAGCGCGGATGAGATCATTCATCCTCTTTCTGCACTGGATGGCCAACCTCCTCTGTGCAGCGTTGGTACTGACCACCACTGGCACCGTCTCCCAAGCTGGAGTGGTGACACTGATGGGCCTCCTCTGGCCAGAACGAGGGCAGAGGTCATCACGGTGAACTCCAACAGTGTCCAAAAGATGGCCTAGGGATGAGTCACTGAATCGAGGGGCTGCACTCTTCTTGGCTTTTGGGGCCATATCTCCACTGGTGTCCTCCTAGGCTGGAAGCACTGAGAGGTGTGCGCGCGGCTGCACTCTAACTATGATGCCCAGCATGAGGAAACAGCGAGGTGATGGAGTGGCGGGCGAATTGGAGCCCACCTGCCAGCAAAACGGCGTGTTTCCTTGGAATGGGTGATTAATGAGTCAGGGTTGGGTGCGAAAACCCTCCATTGCGGCTTGCGGGTAAAATGTCCTTTTTCCCACCTGTTACCGCACTTAGTGCAATTCTGGGATGATTCCGCCCTATATCACCTTTCCTTCACTATCGCTGGATCAAAATCGTGGATCTGCCTCCCTTGCAGCATCATGAGTGTAACTACACCACATGGACTCTAGTGGCTCAAGAATGCAGCTCAAAACCACCATTTCAAGGGCAATTCGGGATGGGAACTAAATGTTGGTCCTGCTGGTGATGCCAATGTCCCAAGGATAATTAAAAATAAATTGGTGCCCTTCCCTCTTCTGCACATGAGCCATTACAAACACTCATACCTCTCTGTTTTCAGGAGAGAGAGCACACACTTTGGCAATAGGTAGAGACCCTGGGGGCCTGTGTGGGTGGGCGGAGGGCCATTGGTGATGGCAGGGGATGACCCCCCATGACAGGCATTTTGCCAGCCATTGGTAACTCATGCCCAGTTGCTGCACTGGGGAGGATGCCTTGTTCCAGGATGCTGCAAATGTCAGAAGCGACCTGGCATGAAAGCCTGAGCCTCCTGAGGCACTACACTAATGCTCAGACATGTTGAGAGAGTGGCTCCTCTACCCATAGACCCAGTATTGGATTTCACTTCCTCCTAGCTGGATCTCAGTGTCCAATCCATTTGCCCTGTGAGGGTGGGGGTTGGGGGTTCGTGGGGGTAATTGGGGCATGTGGCTGAGTAGAAGACAGCTTGTGCTGTTGCTTGTATTGCTCCTGCTGCTGGAGCAGTTGCCTCCTGCACATTCCGGCCAGGATTTTCCAGTCCCAGCAGCAGCGGGAATCGTCATGGGCTTGACCGGAAAATTTGGAGGGAAACAAAAAATCCGTTGACTTTGAGGGACCGGAAAATCCTGGCCTCAGTTTCTTATTTTCGAAGGTGTAGGTGATGTTTTTGTTCTTCCTACCAGAGTATATCACCTTGCATTTATCAATGTTAAAATTCATTTGCCACTTAGCTGTCCACTATGCAAGTTTTCTGATGTCTTATTACGTTATGTTGTGTTCTTCCTCAGTGTTAGCTATATCCCCCCAGTCTGGTATCAACTGCAAATTGTAACTCTGGATTACTTGTTCCTAAATCCAAATCATTCATGTAAATTATGAATACTAGTCCCAGCATGGATCATTGTGGAATACCACTTTCTATCATCTTGAATCTGTGTAACTACCCTTTCCACCTACCCTTTGCAGTATTTTTTTTTTAGCCAATTTCCTCTCCATTCAGCTATTTGACTCCATATGCCCTAAACTTTGTCATGAGCCAAATGTGTAGTACCTTATCAAAGGCCTTTTTGAAAACCAAGTATATGACTTCTACTACAGTTCCCTTGTTCACTCTTTCTGTTAACTCTTCAAAGATGCCATCAAGTTAGTTAAGTGTGAGGCAGTCTTTTAGAATCCATGATATTTATTATTATAGTTTCTGTCTCGGGGTGTTCTGCTATCACTTATTTTACTACCGGTTCCAGTACCTTTTCAATCGCTGACATGAAGCTGACTGGTCTATAGTTTTTAGGGTTTGTGCAATCTCCCTTTTGGCAAATAGAAACAACATTAATTGCTTGCCAGTCCTCTGTCATTATCCCCTTTTCTATGGAACTTAAATATGTAAACTAGAGCCTTTACTAACCCTTCCCCAGTACTCTTGAGCACGTGTTTATCTCGTTTATCCTTTAATGGTCTTATCCATACCTTCATTTTTCTTTTATTTATGTGTCTACAAAAGACTATTCTGTATTTTATATTCCTTGATGATTTGATTTCAGAAGTTCTCTTTGCCTTTCTGATGTTTTTTTTCAACTTCTTTGCCAAGTTCTTCAAACTGTCTTTTAACCTTCTGTCCTTTAATGTCTAAGTACTTCTTATCTGTATTTTTTCATTAGATTCGATTTTCTTTCTCGGTCATTGTTCAGCCATGGCACCCCATAATTAGCTTGCTTGTTTTTGGTTTCTAGTGAAATACTTTTCAGTTGAACTCTATTGATTAGCCTTTTAAAGATTTCACACTATTTTCTGTGCTGGTTTTTCAAGACTTTCCCCTGGTTTTCCTTCTTTAGTTCCAGCCTGTGCAGGTTGGGACACTCTCAAATAAGTTTCCTAAAAAATGAAAGGTTTGCATTTATACAATGCCTTTCACCAGTTCAGACTTTCCCATAGCACTTTGCCAAGGAGTACTTTGAAGTGTAGTCACTGTTGTAATGTAGGAAATTTTGCAGTCAAGTTACACACAGCAAAACTCCAACAAGTAGAAACGTGATGATGACTAGATAATCTGCTTTAGTGATGTTGATTAAAGGATAAATATTGACCGGCACACCAGGGATAACACCCTTACTCTTCTTCAAAGCCATGCCATGGGATATTTTATCTTGAAAAGACAGAGGGGGCTTCAGTTTAATGTCTTGTTTGAAAGGCAGCACTAATAGTGCAGCACTCTCTCAGTACGGTGTTGCAGTGCAAGCCTACATTTTGTACTCTGTTACGACAGGTGAGGACACATGTCAAGTCTGGGCCTTTCTTTCCCACTTCTTGTTTGATTGTAACAGGGTTTTTTTGTAATCTATAAGTGTCATGCCTAGAAGACATGAAGGACAATGTTATATTTGTCTATATATCCTGGCTACTTTATAACATTATCTTTTTTTCAAATGGTCGAAGACTTTACACTGATTGAAGCCTGAATAGCTACGGCTCCCATAGGAAGAATTTCCAGCTTTCAGAAAACAGCAAGGATCTTGTTATCTCTAAAGAGGCGCTAATGCCCATGGAGACTGCAGAAATCAAATTCCAAGGAAATGCACAAAGAACCTCAGGCAGAGCTCTGGACAATAGAGATGATATGTCCGTGAGGACAAAGGGGCCCTGAAACCACTGAACCTTATTAACAGATGCAACATTTACCATCTCAAGAACCCAGGTCAGGAATATACATCCTTTGTCCAAACCAGGGGGAAGAAGTGGGAGTTATGCCACATGACACCCCCTCACCCCCACCCACAAAAGCTGCTAAAACGTGTAATATTGCCTTGCGGAGCTGAATCCAGGCAGTCTGCCATCTTGCATCAACAAAGCAGCAGCAGAAACAGAGCTCTGTCCAGGTTTAAATTGCCTGGCCCTCATCTACACTATTTTCTAGTGGAACGTCTGAATTTTGGTACCAGTGCCTACTGCAGAACTGATTCATCTCTACGTGCTTCTCCCATCGTGGGAGTCAGCACTACTGGACAGGCACATCACCCTGCATCAGTTCCAGCTGGCTAACATCTCTGAAGGGATATACCATTGGACTTTTGATTTGGGACTTTGGACCTACGTGAAACAATAATACTTATTTTGTCTGTGGTTTTTTTTTATTCATTCATGGGATGCAGGCTTCACTGGCTGGGCGAGCATTTATTACCCATCCCGAGTTGCTCTTGAGCAGGTGGCGGTGAGCTGCCTTCTAACTGAATGGCTTGCTAGGCCATTTCAGAGGGCATTTAAGGGTCAACCACATTGCAGGTCTTTGCCCTGTAACCCTTTCTTTCCCTTATCCCTCTTTTAATGTGTGAATGCACATACGTTGCAAACCCCTTCCCATGTTTTTGAGTGTGTGTAGAATAAACTTACCCTTTGATTTTACTCTATCCTGAGTTTGCTGTGGGGTTATTAACAGAGGATTGGATCACTCCAAAACTGAAGGGTTGGGGAAAATAAGCCACCACTTATAAAGGGGGAAATCAAAAATCAAAAGCACCTTTCTATTTACGGATGGGTGGTGAGAGGAGAGATCAGGGCTGGTTTAAATTAAACCCCCTCTTGTCTGTAACATAAGGATGAAGGCATTAATGTGTTTGTACTTAGCCATTTATGTGCTCATTGTAAAGAACTCAGTCTGACAGACTTTCTTGAGTTTAAACACAAGGGATTAGTTTTCATTGTGCTAAACACCCACCCAGGTAAAGATATAAAGATATTTAAAAAGGTAAACCCATGTCCTGATCTTTGCAAAACACACACACAAACACACACACAATCAGTCAAAATTATAACTTAAACAGTAGAGGGTGGTAACTTTTGGCCAAATTAAGATTGAATGATAAAAAGCAAAAAGATAGAGAATTCACAGTTATAAGTCCTTCACTGATGTTTGTGGATGAGGCAGACATTTTCAAGGTGGTCTTGGAATTCCAGTGGGGTTGAGGTTGATGTAAACTGCAATTTCTGGAGACAGTCTCTTTTAAACTGTAATCTGTCTTTTACAAAAGTTGATTATATTGCACCTGAGGTTCCTTTTGATTGAAATTCTCTATCTCTATGATAGATTCCACAATGTAACAAAGATAAGGCTCTGAACTTGAGAGCAGGGGAGTGAGAGATGGTGTTACTGCTCCATGGCAGACTTCTTCTTGTAGACTGTCCAAAAGAAACCAGCGTGTTGTAATAAAAGAAACTTCAAAGGGTTATTCTGCTCATATGACCTCGCTCCCCATATTGTTTTCGGTATTCCACAGAAGGTAATTGATTAGCTCATCTCCGGTCAGACTTTGGTTATTGTGTTATGGCCTAGGTGATTTATTTATTTAATGTCCCATCCATCACTTCTGAATAGATTATTCTTCTCTGGGATGAGCTAGGAAGAACATATCAGTGCCTTCTTTAAAGTCATTTTCCTGGCAGACTTTCTGTCTCTTCCTGAAGGGTAGCATTGTAGAAATGCAAATGGTGAGAGCCAGTTTCAAGTTTCAGTTCATCTTTATGGTAATTATTCACATCAGCAGGTGTGAAATTCCATCGGAGGTTTGCTTTGTCATGTCCTAACTGTAATCCACATTAGACTCTTCCAGAAACTGGTCAACCTGTAATACCAGATGTGTCAGGTGACCTGTGGCAGCCACCTTAAATCAGTGTTCTTGTTTTAAGAAAAGTTCTCCTGAAGAAGTTCAATACATATGTTTGACCAGCCGATGAAATTAAAGATTAATATTACACATGCATAAATCATATCGTTGTGACAACTCAAATCCCCGAAGTGAGATTTGAACCCACAACCTTTTTCTTCAGAGGCAAAAGTGCTAGTACTGAGCCTCAGTTGACACAAATTTATGAAGTTTTGCCCCCTTTTATTTTTGGTTTGGTATTTTACATTATTGCTCTAAAAAGCCAGGCTGTTGACATAAAACCTGGATACAAACAGTGACGTTGCAGATGCGCATGTTTTTTGCTTTAACGTCCCATAATGTAATTTCCAAGTCTAGGGTTTCTAAGCAGTTTTCTCAGATGGGATTAGGGTGAAATCACTGTAAGATGGTGACAGAATCAGTGTGGGAGACTTGATACTTAGGAGAAAGGCTGGCAATCTGTGACACAAAGATGGTCTGAACATAATCCTTGTGTCGGTGGCTGCTTGCCAAATAATGAGCTGAATTCTCTGTTTGGACCCAAAGCTTTCCACATTGATGAGAAGCTGGGAGTGAAGGAGGAAGGCTGAGGTGGTGGATGGGGAGTGAGGGAGCGGGGAGAGTGGTGAGGTCAGGCAACGGTTCAGTATTGGCTGTTTGGCCATTCAGGGACAAATTATACAACATGAAGCTATGATGGGGCCCTTAAAACAACAACAAGAGTTCTGGAATTCCCATTCTAAACCTTGCCAGTTCTCTATCTCTCCTCCTTTAAGACACTCCTCAAAACCTACCTCCTTGTCTGGTGGTTTGGTCATCTTTTTGGTAATCTGTTCTGACATCTCCTTTTGTGGCTCCATGTCAAATTTTGTTTGTGTGAAGTATCTTGGGACGTTTTACCAATTAAAGGCACTATATAAATGTATATTGTTGTTGCTGTTACCTCGGCTAAAGCGACAAAACAACCCTAAAAAAGCAGCACACATATCGTCTAGTTGGTTGATTGAAAAATGAAGCAGAGTTTATTGTAATGAAACAAAGAAGAGTTGGCACAGGAGTGAAACCTACACCTGGATAGGGTAGGAACCAGGAGGCTGGTGAGGAATATAGAAAATTGGACACACTTCAAATTAGATGGGGAGGCAAAGGTTTGTCGGGGCAGGGCTGCACAGAAGACCAGACAGGATAATGGAAGTGATCAGGACTTGGCCAAAAATACAGCGCCACAAGGAGTGTCATGTTACCTAGGCATCAAGACTCGGCAATTAAATAGGTAGGAAGGTTAAGGGGACAAAGACTAAAATTAGATGTGTATATGTATGACTGTCACAAGCACTTGAAATAAAGTGGTTGAACTTGAGGCATGGATTGCAACTGGTAATTATAATGTCGTAGGAATCACAGAGACATGGCTAACCCAGGGTGATGAAAATGAATGCAACTTACAAAGATAAAGGGAGTCAGGAAGGATGGGAGGGAACAGGATATGTGGAGAGTTTGCCTTATTGTCAGGAACACTGGGAGGTTAAGAGCCAGCATCACACGAATGTGTCTAAGCTCTTTGGTTAGAAATGTATAATAAGGAAAAGGACAGAATAACACTCACAGGTAATTTTCCAACTTTGCACTCCCAGTGGGAAGCCTCGCCAACTGATAATGCAGATCGACAATCCAAGCATGGTTTTACGGCCATTGATTTAAATAGTAAACAACGTGCAATGCATGCTCAAATTTCAGTGGGCATTACTGATGGCATAATATTGGAAAGTTATTCATTTGAGATTTGAAATTAGGGCAAAATAAGTGGAATGGTTCTTCACATTTATGAGAAGGATAAGAAAGAAAACGTAAGTTGAATTTCAAGAAAGAGGATTTCAATTAGACCATCATAAACCCGGAATGCCCAAGCTGGAAGGATCTGGCTGAGTTAGTCAACCTACTGTACAAATGATGTCTGACTTAATGGGGGGAGAAATTTGACTTCTGCACAAAATGGGTGAAAAAGTGGGAAATGCAGCCACTCCCACCTGCCCATTCATGCTGACATGAGGCCTGAACCAGATTTGGGTTTGGACCTCTATACCATGCCAGTAGGAAGTTCAGCACTTAGGCATAATAGAGGGGCTTAATTGAGGAGGAGGGAAAGCCCAGGATGGCAATAAATCATGTGGAGACTCTGTACCCTGTGGGTAATGCAGTCACTATTCAAGGAATAGGTATAGATACTACTAGATGGTGGTTGTTATGCCAGAAGAACACTGATAATAACTAGATGCTTCTGTTCCCAGACCCTCAAGAAGATTTCATCAAAGAATAATGAAGCAATACAAGAGAAGACCTTGCCATGTAAAAGCTATAAGGTGCTTACTCCTATCAGGGGCCCATCGAGTGTTTAGTTAGTAATAGTCGATACCCATTTAATAGTTTCGACAATGCAATGACATTCAATCTAACTTGTTAAGCCAAACTTGTGTAACAAAACTCTTGTATAGAACTCAGTGATTGGCGAAAGTTAGGAGTTTGAGAAACTTCATAACACATGCTGAGACCACTAGTTAACAATAAGTGTACTAGTGGTAAATGAATTTCCTTGAACAGCATTATGTGGAGCAAAACACAGGTATACATATACGCAGCAAGAGTAAAGCAAGTAAAATGCTCCAAGAAGGAAAAACATCTTTATTACAATCAGTGTGACATTTTCCTTTCTCACAATAGCTACCTTTAAGTGAGACTACTGATTTAACATTGAATTAGGACCAGTTTTGTTTCCTTGCTCACAAGGATCTGGGTTAAGGCTGCCCAGCTTAATTTCACATAGGAACCTTACAGTCAGAGACAAAAGGCTCACATGTAACACACTGAGCCGTCGACTTTTCTCAATTAACTTATCCTTCGATCAGAGGCTCTGTGCCATGAAGAAATATGGGGACACCCTCTGCTAGGTTAGTGGATCAATCTATTCAAACCAAAAAGTTGCAGGGTCATTTCTGTATCAGCTGAACTCAGGACTATTAGAGCTGACCTCAACATTTCATGACAAGGAACTTAATCCAGTGAGGCTTATTGGAAAGTGCATGTAGTTGGTAAGGAAATAATTATTGTTGAATGGAATTTCCACCACATTTCTGGCCAAGTAACATTGGTGGAGTGGAGCCATCTCCAAGGAATTTCTTCACCATAGTTAGACCAGAAAGCCTATATTGAGGGGTTTTGAAACAGATCCTGTTCATGCTGAAGTTTAGCACAGCACATGCAAAATCTTCCAAGCAGGCATAGTTGAGCCTGTAATTACTGTGAATCTATATTGTGTTGTTGCTGTCGACCTATCAGTTTATGCTTAATAAAACTTAGTCAGTTTGTAGCTTAAACCATGGCTGAGTGAAGCATTGCTCAACCACCATCCAAAGTCAGGGAATCTTACAACGGGGAAATTACGGAAATGATAAAGATTTTCCATTTAACACCTGCACCGCTTCAAATTGCCCAGCCATTCAGTGCAGGGTAGTACTAAGGAAATCCAGCACTGTCAGGGGTGTTATTTTTCCGATGAGATGACAAACTGGGGCCCTATCTGCCCTCGGAGGTCAACGTTTAGGATCAAATGGCATTAATGCAAAAAAGAGCAGGGGAGTTATCCCTGGTGGCCTGGTCAATATTTATCCCTGAACCAATATCACTATAATAGATTACCTCGTCATTATCACATTGTTGTTTGTGAGGACGTGCTGTGCACAATCTGGTTGCTGTATTTCCTACTTTACAAGAGAGAAAACATTTCACAAATACTGCACTGGCTGTAAAGTGCTTTGGGGTACTCTGAAGCGGCAAAAAGCTCCATGTCAATGCAAGTCCTTCTTTTTATTATTGGGCAGGTACAGGAACACCCAGGTCAGGGAGAGACAGGGCTCACCTTTAGCAGCGGTCTGAGACACTGACCTAAAAAAATCTAGAACAAAGCTCCAAAAACATAAGAATAGCCTTTCCAAAACAGAAAGATGCAGCTTCAGAGCAGGAATAAAACTTCGAAGAACCCATAGCAGGGCCGTACTAAAATTCAAAAACTGCGATCTAGGTGTTGGACCATGACTGAGCAATCCCAAAGGAGATCAGCAGGTACAAAATGAAAAGAGAAGACAAATCAACAATTTACACTAGTGGCTCAAGCTGTCTGCTGCCATCTTTGATGTTACTCAACTGGATACTTTTTCAATGTAACGTCATCACTCAGTGCCATTTTGCTAATAGAGGTTTTGGTTGGCAAGCAGGTTTTTCTGGACTGCACAGCATCCTTAATAAAAAAAGGAGACTCAGAAAATCACTTGTCAGTTCAAATAGACCACTTCAAAGTCTTTCTCCCCTTAAAGGGGCATGTCACATCAGGTTGAATTCCTCTTCCTTAAAAATGACAATGTGTCACGGTAATCTCTTTGGATTTATCTAATTTCAGCCTCCTGAAGCCACTCTAAAGATCTGAAAATAAACATCACACAGTTCATCCAAGCAACCGTGAAACATTTCCCGAGATTATTATTTCCTAAGTGTTTATCCTTTTCAGATTGAAACCAGTGTGAAGTATGGTTTCGTTTAATAGGTCACATTGCACAGCTTGAGAATTTCTTTATCAGTCAGTGAGGTAACAATGGATTCGATCATCATTCATTCTATCAGAACAGATGGAATTGAAATCTATTCCTTTTCCGGCTCCTAATGAAAGTGTTTCGGCCAGGATGTATTGGATTTGAATCCAGAGACAAAACTATCCACATGTAACTTGTGCTAATTTAATTATCTCACTGCAGAGCAGCCAAAAGACAGAACAGCATGGCATTGTGGTGGAAGTGGCATAGTGTGCTGGTCTAGTAACACAAGGAATGGCAAGAAAACCGTTTTGCACCCTTGAGTTCCTATTCTCACTCAGACTATCTGAGCAGGTGCCAAGCAGATGACAAGCACTTACACACAGGAAGGTAGGAAGACTCCGCTTCTCCTGCATCCTTCTTAGTTCCAGAGCACCACAGGCTAGAGTGGGCTAAGAGCGAAGGAACGGCGGTGGATACTGAGAGAATTATTTTTAATGTTTTGCACGGTTCGTGTAAAGTGCTGAGCTGCTTAATCTTGTTCACGGAGTAAGCCGGCAAGATGCTCTTTTGCCATTCTCTGAGGGGGTCATTTTAATCCAATGTAACTGGCAATAACCGAGTGAGTGGGCAGTTCAAGTCAGCCAAGTTAATTACCGGCCCTGGATCGGTGCCAGAAGAGGCCCAAAAAGTTAATTTTGTTTTTACTTTTCTTTGGGGTCAGGAGTAGGGTTGCCAACTTTTGATTCAATGAATCCCCCATACTCCAGCCATTCGTTGGCCAACACATCCATCCTTGTGACACGCTGCCCAATTCCTATACCAATTGGAAAGCAAAAAGGCTCATTACCCAATTGGATGAGACTTGACTATCAGCCAGACAGCCTTTTCCCCCCCATTTTCAAAATATTTTTTTATATCTGCCAAAGAGCACAATCTTTTTTAATGTCCCAGTGATTTTTCTCCAGGCTGCACACAGCAGCTTCCTGGAGATTGATCTTCAATTCCTGGAGACTCCAGGTGATTCCTGGATCATTGGCAATCCAAGTCAGGGGGAGCACAAATGCTCCTCTGCTCCCCTAAGGATAGCTTAAGCTGGCCTTACCTTGGAATTGCACCTCATTCCCAACTGCGATATTGCCTGGCAGAGGTCGGCGTGATTTTCCACTGTACCCTTCATCTTCCTGCTGCGGAGGGTAGGAAGTTAGCTGTAGGCTTTAAATGAGGCCTGGGAGGTCTTATTTCAGGGGCACCATGTGAGTTTCTAAATCATGCCATGACCCACTTACCAAAAACTGACCTGAACTTAAAATCAGGCCTTAGTGTCAGAATCTCTAGGCTGGGTTTCTATACTGCTAAGTGCAGCAGATCACAAACGTGATAAAATAGTATCAGTAGCTTTCACATAACTTTATCAGAACATGACATATCTGTCTCAGTATGTTTCCAAATAGCCAAAGAAGCATTAAGATGTCTAAGTTCCTCTGATAGCACATTGACCACTGCATTCATCCAAAATTCCCTCCTGTCTTATTTTAGGGCTGAACCCCTTGGATTAATCACCGTGTCTGAATAGATCATTAAAGATATTTACATTAATGCATAAATCAGCCCAATCCCAAAGAAGATGTCAAATCTAAAGAAAGTTAGAACTGGTACATCTCCTTATTTTTATTCCTGAGAGCTGAAGAGTGCACATAGTAGGGTGAATGGTTGGGTTTACTAAATTATCCCACATATCTTGACCTTTGTTGCATGTGGAATCTATGGATATTACACTGTTGGAGACAAACATGTGAACTTTAACACATGAACCTGTGACACTAGTGAAATAAATCAAACAAGCATCACAGACAGAATGTACCTGTTCTCTTACTGCCTGTGATTAGTATGTTTTTTGTGGAAAGAGGTGTGTCTTTTCTTACCCTTGGAATGTCTATTTCAATTAAATAATTCAGAAACAAGCTTTCTTGAGTTTAAAATAAAAATTTAATTTATCCTGACACACTTACCCTGAATTAACACAGCATCTCACACACACACACACACACAATCACACACACACAGATACACATACACAATCACACGCATGCACGGACACACACAGATACTCTCACACACACACACAATCACACGCATGCACGCACACACAGATACATCGGCACACAAACACACAATCACACAAGTACACAATCACACACACACATGCAATCACTCTCACACAGAGACACCCACACACACACACGCAAAGATTGAAAACAGATGAAGAGATAAAGATTATAGTTAATTCAGTCTCTGATTTATGATTTTGGCTCTCCCACATGGCAGGCCTGTGGTTTCTTAAATGGATTTGATGATTTAAAGTTGAGGTGAGGGTCTTGTGAAGGGTTCACAGCAGGTTCCAAGATAGTCAAGTAGTAGTCAAGCTGTAGTCAAATATCTAGGAGGTTGCTTCTCAGGTGAACTTTGAAGCTGGAGCAGGTTAAGTACTTTGGCTGCTTTATGGCTTGCAGCTAGTTTCAGAGTCTGGATCTCAGACTGGCTGGTGACTGATGGTTCTTAAAAGGAAAAGATGGCACAGCCTTTCCCTGTAGCTATTGTCTTGTCAGTGTTCTTCTACAGTCTGCCAAGGTCCCTGAGTCTTTAGATAAAACTCAGAATAATAAGAAGTTAAGCCATAATCGTAGAGAGAGAGAGAAGATGGGAGGACATGGGCCACAGATGAAAGAACTCACTGGTTTCGAGGAGCGGGCAGCACAGCTGGCAGGGGTGGAGTGGGACACATCCATCGGAGATGGAGAGATTGGCCTCCATCCAGTAAGGATCCATGCATGTCATAGAAAATTCAAAGTCAAGGGTGCCTCCATGTTGGAGGCAGCTCATGCAGTCACTCACTCTCTCCTCTCTCACTTACAGGTGCCTTCAGGAAGAGGACAAGGCTCAAGACTCAGGAAGCCCTGTCCAACTCGAACACAAGCCTGGACAGGAGTGAGAAAATCGCTGATGACCATAGTACACCTGTAGTGGCATCACAGCAGACACCTGCATGCTCCAACAGCCCAGAGACACACAATTCAGTGGGCATTAGCTCTAGTTTAGGAAAGGTATCACATTCATGTGGTCACTACATGGACACGTGTCCACAGCAGGAGGAGGCAGTGTCAGCTGAGCTCTCTGGCACTTAGAGAAGTGCTGGGGAAGAGGCATCTGCAAAGCCCAAGTCCGATGACAAACCTCTGGAATCGACCACCCAGGAGATGCTGGACAGGCAGCAAGAGGTGGGGGAACATCAGGAAGAGATGTTGGAAGCCGTCAACAGGGTGGCACATGAGGCGGAGGAGTCCGTCCGCCTGATGGCTGAGGAAGTGGTGCTGATCTGCACCTGCATGGAGGTCTACATGGGGAGGGTGGCAGACACCATGGAGAACCTGGTCCAGCAGATTTTGCCAGAGTTGTGTGCAGACCTGTACTCCATCGCATTGGCCATGGGTGAGCTTCTGCAGTGGATGTGAGAGGGGGACGGGGCTCCTCCAGGTGCATATTCTCCTCAAAGAGTCAGGCAGGGACCTTTAGGCACCCAAAGGGTGTGGAAGCAGCAGCTGGACATCCCCAGGACCTCCACTCATGGCTTTCTGAGGTGTCCAGCCCTTCGAATGCCCTTTGCCTGTGACCCCTACAACCCCATCCTCTGTCATCGCGTAGGGAAGAGCTGCCCCACAGCAGGACATGCCAAAGTAACCCTTCAGGCCTTGGGTCTACAGACGACAGCCACCAAGGTCATCCAAGGTGATAGGCTAACAGGTCAGCAGGCTGCCTCCACCCCTGCTGCATATAGAGGCTACCATTGATCAGAAACTGAACTGGACTAGCCATATAAATACTATGGCTACAAGAACAGGTCAGAGGCTAGGAATCCTGCAGCGAGTAACTCACCTCCCGACTCCCCAAAGCCTGTCCACCATCTACAAGGCACAAGTCAGGAGTGTGATGGAATATTCCCCACTTGCTTGGGTGTGTGCAGCTCCCACAACACTCAATAAGCTCAACAATATCCAGGACAAAGCAGACTGCTTGATTGGCACCACACCCATAAACATTCACTCCCTCCACCACTGATGCACGGTAGCAGCAGTGTGTACAATCTTCAAGATGTACTGCAGGAACTCACCAAGGTTCCTTTGACAGCACCTTCCAAACCCATGACCACTGCCATCTACAAAGACAAGAGCAACAGATACATGGGAGCACCACCACCTGGAAGTTCCCCTCCAAGCCAATCACCATTCTGACTTGGAAATATATTGCTGTTCCTTCACTGTCGTTGGGTCAAAATCCTGGAGCTCCCTCCCTAACAGCACTGTGGGTGTACCCACACCATTTGGATTGCAGCGGTTCATAAAGGCATCTCAATACTATCTTCTGAAGGGCAATTAAGGGTGGGCAATAAATACTGGCTTAGCCAGCGACGCCCCAACCCTTGGTGCCTTTTCACATGATATCGCCACATGCTCACCCCCCCCACCCTACCAGCTCCCTTTAACCATTACCATCCCCTCCTACCACTGGTTCCCTCAGTTTGCCCCCCCAGGAATTCTCCATTGATTCCACTGACCCCTTCCTCTGAACCGCTTTCCCCTTGATAGCTCTCACCATGCGCGTCCGCATGTTTGCACAAGCCCCCATGCCCCTTCACACCTGCCCAAGCTGCCACTCTACTGCCCACACTACAGCACGGAACATGGCCCTTCCCACCCTCCCGCTCAATAGCAGCTCACCCATTGCCAGAACTGCCTCAGGGAGACGAAGGTATCAAAAAATAATTAAAAATATAAAAATGTACCGAAACACGTCCCCTTATGTGACTCTGTCACATGAGCAGGGGCATGTTATTAGTAAAAAAATTAAAGCTTTTATTTTATTTTTATTTGCTTTTGGAAACCTCATCCCGCTCATGGGTGAGGTTTCCAAAAGTGTGCAAAGGCCGCTTGGACTTTCCACCTGCCCGCCAACCGTAAGGTTGAACGGGCAGCAAAAAGTTTATTTTAATTAACTTTTTAATGGCCTTAATTGGCCTTTGAATTGTCGGCCGACGCACACCTGCCGACCGAAATATCGCGCAAGTGTGCGATGACGTCGGGACACTCGCCCGACGCCATCACGCGTCATTTTACGCTCGGTTGGGTCGGGTGTGGGCCTGCCCGTTTACCCCAGGAATCTATCGACTCTGCGTTTTGGGTAAGCTTCGAACAATGGCAGGAGTTAATTCCACAGGGGTTTGCTGCCTGGGTATGTTCATTCCCCCATCCTGGGTTCTTCGATTTAGAACTTTCCAGAAACTTGATCGTCTGTGTTGAACAAGCAAAGGTCACCTGAACCCCTTGGCGGCCAACTTAACAGCTCATCGGTGTCCATTTTAAACAAATTAACGATGCTCCCGTGCAAACTCAGTCCATGTGTAAAATTATGAATGTGATATGCCTTTACTGGACACAACATAAGAAATTACCTGGGAACTTTACAAGTATAGACAGCCATTGTCAAAAGCAGGTTTGATATGAATAGGTTCACTTTAGCTGCAAATTATCCCATCGTATGCATCTATGCAATTCATACCAATTCTTGAGAACAAGCAATTTCTTACAAAAGTAAGAATTTTAAAAAATTTTAAAATGAGGGCCACCGAATCTGGAGTCAGCATCTGAAAGGGAAAGATATGTTAGTCTTTTAGATGGAGGGCTTCACGCAAGCTGGTCTGGTCACGTAGGAGAAGTCCCTTTATAAGGCTGACCAAAGCAACCAGCGGGGCACTGAGCAAGGGAGACCAGATAGAAGCCAAGCTATGCTTGCATAGAGAAAAAAATGAATGTTACATTTTATTCTCTCTATTAAAAAAATCCAATTTACAGAATGTGATGGTAGGGGAGGTCAGATTTATTTGATTCTGATGTCTAGCCACAAAAGTATCTGATGTATTTTGCTGCCATTTTTTTTTAAAGTTCCTTTGATGTGTTCTGTAGGCTTCTATTCATGAAATAAGAAACAGTTTTATCACATATATATTATATATATATCAGCTCTGCATTCAATTAATGGAAAGAGAATACTGAATAAGAACAATTTTGGATATAAGTAAGATTGCTTTTGGCAAAATAGAAGGTGCGGTTGCCATGGAGAAACATATTTATAATATTTCCAGATAGGAGAGCAGGCAGTTATACAACAGGGGTTCTAATGATATTTGTGCCTCACAAATCACTTTGAGCGTGACAAATTTATTAGGGCCCTGTAGTCTTAACCAAGGCGGAAGATTATTTTATAAAAAAAATTGAAAAAATATTCAGTCAAAAGAAAACACCACCACTTTAGTAATGATTCGTTGTATTTGGGAGAAGCAGATAAAATAGATTCACACAATAATAGAACTGGTGTTGGACTGGAAGGATGGTGGCCAATGTATGCTACAGCCCAAACACTTTCTCTGCTCGTTTAATGAAGAATTATCCTCACTGGAAACGAATATGGCAGCCCAATAATACGGATGCACCACCTCAAGCATAAGAACCCCAGGATGCCCAATGTGCACTTCTGAAGGTAAAGGCAAAGGAATGCCATTGGCTTTTCAAGCCCCAAACCTGAAATCGTCAAGGCAAAAGAATCTCTAAAGTTTGAATAAGAATGCCAGCTCTGACAAAACTCTTCTGGCAGAAAATCACCAGTCCTATAACTTAAAACGTAATTCAGCCCCCAGCTGGCAAACTAACAAATATGGCAGAACGTGATTTTCAGTAGTAAATTGGCTTTATTAGACTTTTTTTGTAGCTTTTTAAACCACAAATTGATTTTTTTTGGGGGGCTTTATGTTTCTCCAGGCACCATGCTGAAGTGCAGGTAAGCACAACAGGCAGCAAGAAGCA
Organism: Cetorhinus maximus; assembly: GCF_964194155.1. Lineage (NCBI taxonomy): Eukaryota > Metazoa > Chordata > Chondrichthyes > Lamniformes > Cetorhinidae > Cetorhinus > Cetorhinus maximus. The sequence continues at coordinate 18,096,054 of NC_135896.1, forward strand.
TTTTGCAGCATTTGTAGTAACTAGTAATATTGTAGATGTTTGGTGAGCTGGGGAAGGGATGTGCAACATATATTAACATCAGTTTTGTATGTTGGCCTTGGAGCCTGCTTAGTGAGTGAGTTTTAGTCCGCTGCAAAGAAAGAAAGACTTTCATCTATATAGAGCCTTTCACAACCTCAGCATTTTGCAAGGCACTCTACAAGCAATGAATTACTTTTGAATTTAGTCACTCTTGTAATGTAGGAAATCGGCCCTCAATTTGTGCAGAGATACCACAAAGAGAAACATGATAAAGATGAAATAATCTGGCTCAGTGATGTTGATTGGGGGATAAATATTAGCCAGGACACTGGAGGGGACACCCTTGCTGTTCTTTGAATAGTGCAGTGGGATCTTCAATGCCTGCCGGACAGGGAAGACAGGACCTCTGTCTAATGTCTCATTCAAAAGACAGCACCTCTGACATTGCAACACTCCTTCACTACTGGGTTGAGGTGTTAACCTAGATTACATAATGAAGTCTGTCAAGTGGGGTTTGAGGAACTGGAGGGCACAGCTTCAAAATTATTGGCAAAAGGAAAAAAAGGGAAGTGAGGAAAACGTTTTCACCCAGAGGGTGGTTGGAATCTGGAACAAGTCTGGAGGGTAGTTTGATCGAGGTATTCAGAAAGGAATTGGATGGCTATCTAAAAAGAAAGAATGTGCAAGGTTAAGAGGATGAGGCAGGGGAGTGGGAATAGGTAGAATGCTCTGTCAGAGAGCCAGTGCAGACCTGGTGGGCTGAATGGCCTCCTTCTGCACTGTAAAGTTTCTGTGATTCTGTGAACCCACAATCTTCAGACTCAAAGATGAGAGTGCTACTAGTAAGCCAGGGCTAACATATGCATATAGATAAGTTAAGGGACAAATCTTAGAAAGCAAAATCAGTTACAACAAGCCCATTCTAAATGTCCTCCACACATCGGGGGTGGGGGAAGGGGTGCTGGTGGATGGTGAGGAGGGCAAGTGGGCATTGAAACTTCTATTGTACAGACTTGTGCCTGGTTATGACACTGAGAATTAACTGAAAATGTCTTTAATTCCTTCTCCACGCCGTTCCCTGAGATTTTATTAAAAAATGAATTAGCTCACACCAGATAAGCCCGATCACTGGCTTTCCCTGTAGACGATTACACAGCTTTAATAATTGAAGTCAAAAAGGTCAACCAGATTGTACAACTGGCTTGGGATCGAGGGAGATTCACCATTAAGGCCGCCAACCTTCAGATCGGAGATGGCACCTGAGGGTACAGAATAATTAAGGTGTCTGTTTTTCTAAAGTCAGGCACGTGTATTTGATTGGAATGAAGGCTGAACCAAATTCCAAAATCAAAGCACTCTTGATCAGACTAATTTCGGCTGATTCAATAAATGCCTGAATTTGTACTGCTTCAAACACTGCGTTTTAGATTGCTCTTTCCTTTAAGAAAGTATACTAATGCGTAGCAGCAAAGGGAAAAAAAAATGTCTATCGGTACATTTTTTGCATGCCTAAATAGCAAGGAAAGTGAATCCCCAGTGAGGATGTAACCTCTTTGCACTGCGAATGATGAATAATCTACTCAGGGCTAAATTGTGGACAGAGCTTTGGAAAAGCACGAGTGATAAAAACGCAGTAACATGTGTGTGAACTTGGAGACTGATTTTACAGGCAGAATTTACAAGGATCAAATTCTGGATCCCAGCGTCTGCCCCAAAAATCCCTGAAAAACCATTGGCCTGATCTCGAGTCGAGCCTTTTAGCTAGTGCCCCTGGTGGCTGCCTAAAACAGGCATTAGGCCGTTCCTAAAATGTATTACCTCGTGTTTCTCCACAGCAAATAGCATCTGTCAGCTGTCACCCCTTTCCTCTAATTTAAGCCCTACTACAGTCCTCCTTGCTGTTTTCAAAGCCTTTGTGTCATCAACAAATTTTGTCATTATGCTTTGGTCATGACCACGTAAAATGAGTTTCCTTAAAGTGATCCAGGGGCTAAGAATTTGTGCATGTTTACGTAGCCCTCTTTTAATTTGCAGATGGTTCAATTTAAAAATAACCCAGCAGACAAGCTTTAGTCTCAAACAAGGTAAAGGTTAGTTTATTACAAAAACTACTGCTGAAAGTTACTTGAGTAACAGTGATTAAGTTATTAACTAAAATACAGATACAAAGATTAAAAGCAGATAAAGATAAAAAGGTACTTAAAGATGTTATTTCAATCAGTCTCTGTGAGATTTCAAAGCAGGCCCGTTGCTTGAATTCCTTCTTTCCAAAGTAATGGGGTTGAAATTTGATGTTCAGTTTAGCAGCTGCAATGGTTCCTGTAGCTGAAGAGTTGGAGTTTGCATTTGCAGGTGGTGTCAGGAAGCAGAACAGGTCCTGAGAGTGAGCGAATGCTCCAGTTTTCACTTTTGCAGTACTGTAGGATGTGGCTCCTAGTAGCCTGATTTAGTACAGCAGTCTGCTAGCTGTTTCTGGAAACCATTCACGGTCTCTCCCTGTTGAGAAGCAGTTTCTTTATCAAGGTGTTTCTCTCATGATGCTCAAGATGGTCCTCCCTTTAGGCAGCTTCCAGTCTTTTCTTATATTATGAAATCCAAAAATGGCTGCTCCCAAACTGACGAACCACACTTCCATATTGGATATTGGGTTAGTCTCAGGAGCATTGTCCCATCCATTGTCTTTTGAACAGAGGTAATTAACATTTAAATGTCTCAGCCATTAACTTGAATGGTTCCCATTCTCCTGGGTTTGAAGAGATAGGAAAGAGCTATTCACACCTCCAGGGAAGCCACAATGAAATTCTGTTTGCCCCTTGCGGAAGTACGAATTGAATTTCAAACATCTTCACATATTTGGATAGTCTACCTGCAATCTACTTGGAGCTTTCTAGAGCTTGACCCCATTACAGTTGAAGAAAGGTCAGGTGACTTTTGGCAGCCATTGTTGAGGCTTCTTGTGTCCATTAGAAAGAAAGATTAGCTTTTTTTATTACAAAATCTATAATATCACAGCCACACGTTGTGACATTTCTAATATCTAGTCTAAATCAGTTTCATACATGTGTTTGTGATATAGACACATCAAAAGTGGAATTAGCAATAAACCTTAAATTTAACCCTTTCCAATTCCTGAGCAGTGCCCATTCACCTTAACAATTGCTTCTCTGTCCATCCACCAACCTTCTATCCACGCTGCTGGCCAACCAGGTTTTCTGTGGTAACCTCACCTGGCTGCAATACCTTTGAACACAACATAAGTCCCCCATTCATCAAGTCACAGACCTAACCTTCCCTCTCTAACTGGCCACCACGGCATTGTCTTGGCTGCAATGCTGAAGTAAAAGCTACAAGTAAGTAACCATTCCAAACCAACTTTAACTAACAAACTATCCAATATTTTATACCAAAGTTAACTAGTCACCCTTGTGCATCCCTTAGTTTTGCAGGTGCCTACGTCTGCCCTCGTGCTCCCACAACAGTGCTACCCGAATGACTGCGGCATGGCTGGGGAAAACTCCGCTACGGCACTCAGACATTGGGTGCCTTCTACTTGTGCTACAATGGAAGATGAGGCATTGCCCATCAGACACTGCATCCTGGTTGTGTTTGCAAATGTTGCCATGGAGTTAGCCACTACTTCCACAGCGGAAAGGATGGACTCCAAGCTCTTCAGAAAGTCATGTGCCAAGCTGGAGCCAGACTCATGCATGCTCTTTGACATGGCAACAAGTTCTCTGGTAGACCTGTCAATATGTCAAGTATTTCTGTATGCAAGCATCTCAGGTTTTCCTGTGTGCCGACCCATCCAAGACCTCATCCACGTCCTCTGCAGTGTTGCGTTCTTGTATTTGTCACAAATGTACTGATCATGTAACAAGGATTGGTAAACAGTAATATGGGTTCTTTCTTTGAAGATAAGGCTAACACCTTTTCCCCTTCCCGTCACCCACACCCTCTCCCCCATAACCATAGACCCTTCCCAGAATCACAGTCCACCTCCCTGGCTTCACCCTTCAACCCTACTCATCACCTTCCATCCTCTCCAGGTTAATGTAGGGGTCCCCTTCCTTGCCGGAAATTCCACCCCCGTTATGATAGACGTGCCTGTCTTTATCCTTTTGACCCCCCAAATCCGAGTCACTTTCCATATCCCCACCAACAACCCTCAGTGCCCCTTCACACGACATTGTCTCACCCTCACCCACCCACCCTACCAGCTCCCACTGCCCCCTTTAACCGTTACCATCCCTCCTACCACCAGCTCCCTCAGTTTTCCCTCAGGAATCCTCCATTTACCCCACTGACCCCTCCCTCTGACCCCCCTTTCCCTCAATAGCCCCTTCATGCACGTCCACATCTTTGCATAAGCCTCCATGCCCCTTCACACCTGCACAAGCACACTCCGCCCACAACCTAACCCGGCGCTTCACACCCTGCTGCTCCATACCAACTCACCCATTGCAAGACCCCCGCTGAATCTCTCTCTTTCCTCTAGCACCCCCAAACCTCCCCCATCCCCCTCTAGGCCTGCACACCCACCCCGCTTTTTTATTCATCTCCTCCCCACCTTTTGCCTCCCGCCCAAACCCTCCCCCATCCGCACGCTGACAGACCTTCACCGCCCAGCAGTACATCCTGTTGTCTTCCATCTGCAGCTTGATGGCCCAGACCCTGGAGGAAGTGGCTGCTCAAACATCCGAGCCCCGGGACAAGTGAAGATCCGAGCCCTGGGACAAGTGAAGATCCGAGCCCTGGGACAAGTTTCTGGTTGAAGATCCGAGCCCTGGGACAAGTTTCTGGTTGAAGATCCGAGCCCTGGGGGAAGTTGCTGCACTGAGAACAACCACTCCCTTTGGATGCTGCTGTGCAGAGAAGGTCCACGTGGCTGATACTCCACCCACCCAGTGCAGCATGTGGTGTTCCAGGGACTGGTCACTGGAGGCCTCCATCTCCTCCTCATCTCCTCGAGCTGCCTCAGGCCTTTTACATGCCACGTTGGTCCAGATGTGTTCCGGAGCGGCGTGATTCCCCTCTGGCGTCACGGACGATCGGGCATTGGGATGGCGATTCCGGTCGGGCCTTCATCTGCAGCCCATTAAGGGGATGCCAATCGGTTTCAGGCTGGCCTCTCAGTGGGAGTTGCAACCCCGTCATGGCTGTTGGGAGCAGAAGATCGTGCTGTCATTTTACACCGGCGGGATACTGATATTTCAGTTCCTGCTGCATTGTCCGTACCCGCCCCCACCAGCCGCCATTAGCACTGGGCTGTATGTTACTATTCGTACAATGAGCAGACAGCACAAAACACATGCACTTGCTTGCATCGCATGGCTCGGCCGTGCATTACCCCCTGCACCCATTTTCAGGGTTTATCCGACTTGGACCTGATATTTTAAATGGATCTCCTGTGCCTTTGCCCTTGAAAACTCAGGACAAAGCAAGTTCCCTAAGGCTACAATAGCGGTATTTAGATTTAGATATAGATATAAATCTGCAGCTTCTGGAGATGTGAAACTCAGGAATGAAAGTGTGCAGCTGCGGGGGTGATTTTGTGTTATAGAGCATTAATGCCAAAATAAAGGTCCATGGCATGCATTGCAAATATAATGTATCCCAGATAAAGTTTGCAAAGTTTAGTGTTTGATTTGAATATCCTTTCCACATAGAGGGAAAATGAATTCACTGTGTTCTAAGAAAATGCACATAATTTCGAATACTTTCCTGTTCATAGTGTTACTTTGAGATACCTTTGCTCTATTTCTGTAGTAACATGTTGATAAAGGTGATGACATGGTGACCCCTGACTGTCTGGAGTAACCACGTTTCCACAAAAGACTGTGAAAAAAATACTTGGAGTATGTTGACATGGAAAGACATTTCCTCCTGCTTTATATCATTAAATTTTATTAGTGGTAACAAAGCAGACAAGAATCATTTCAATTTATCAGAATCCTTTTAATTTATTCAACAAGGCAATAGGTCAGATAGTCAACTTCAGTAAATTACTATTTGTAACAGCACTAATGGTGACAGAGTGCTGCCCTGTGGATGCTCCCATTGTTTGTCATTAATTTGAAAATTATTATTATACCTGGTAATGGCGACATTAAAATGCTGTCTAATTCCTGATAGCATGCTTTACACAGTTTGTTGGTATGTTTTGTACGGCAGCGCGCATTGTGTTTCCCTCTCCCTTTCTCTCTCATAAATATCCTGGGGATAAATTCCACATTAGCTCACTTCAGGCTGAGCCACTTGAATGATTCAAAGGCTGTGAGTACATACCAGATGTTGTCTGTGTAGTTTTACAATATATCTGCGAGCATAATTCCCACTGAATGCAATAACGCTTTAAACTAGGAGGGAGAAACGAAACCTTTTAATTATCTGGTATGACACGATTCACAGATCCAATGTGCCCACTGGCGACACAGAAATTCTTAGTGGGTTATAGGGACGGCAATCAAGATTCCCATTGCTTTTTGTAGCTAGGCGGCAATCGAAGGCAAAAGCAAGGAGGGACACAGGAGGAGAGTCCAAGTGTGTTGTGTTAAGACCACCATTACCATTATGCGATTTATAAGATTGTTATGTTCTGAGACTGTGTCTTTAATTTAAGGTAGAATGAAGAGGGTCATGTGATGTGTCCTGAAGTCTGACAGAACAGCAAGCCTGAGTGGTTTGATTGTTAGATATTAAAGGAGGCCCAGATTGTTTTACTGGGAAGAAGGTGCAAGACGTTTACACTTGGAGACAATGGTCGGGCTTTTCTGTGCCTGCTGGCGGTGTGAGTGGGCAATACGGCGAGAAGGCCAAAAATCGATTCCGCAACATCGTGAAACCAGTTTGCGATCGTCCGCTCGGCCTGTCGATGGCGGGACACATTCCCCACCGGGAACCTCATTGTAATACATCAGCATATCGTTATGAGGCCAGCCCACCAGACTCATCCCCCCCCTGCCCCCGTTGGATCGTCCGCCCATGTTGGCGGGAAAACATGCTGGTGCAGAACATGTCTTGACAACTCTGATGTGCAACAGTCCGGATTTACCACCAGGGTCTGGTACACATCGCGGACATCCAAGGAGCAGAAGATGGTGGAGCCCAACAGCAACGGGATCCTGGAGGAACGTCCATGGTATGCTGGATGGATTCTCATGGGCATGACTCTTCTGCGAAGCAGCTCACGGAAGTTGGAAAGTCACGTTAATGCTCACAATGGATGATGGTCGAGGAGGTGGGAGAGCAAGGCATAGGATTGACTGGGAGAGGAAGAGGTGTCAGGGGGTGAGGTTGGGAGGGGGGAATGAAGGTGTCGGAGGGTGAGGTTGGGAGGGGGGAAGGGAGTACGGGGGAGTAGGGGGTACCGAGGGAGAAGATGGCAAATGGGGAGGTAGCTGTAAGAGGAGTGGAAGGTGTAAGGGAAGGAGTTTGGAGGGGGGAAGGAGTGTGCAGAGGGGAGGGAGTAAGGGTGGAGGAAGGAGTAAGTGTGGAGGAAGGAGTCGGGGAGGGGGAAGGAGTGAAGCTGGAGCAAGAAGTGAGGGTGTCTGTGGAAGTCAAGAATGGGGGAGGAGTAAAGCTGGAGGAAGAAGTGAGGCTGAAGGAAGAGATAAGGCTGGAGGAAGGACTTGGGGTGGGGAAGGACTAAGAGTGGCAGAGGAAGTTAGAGTGTCTGAGGAAGTGGGAGGGACTAAGCGTGGGGAATCTTGGGGGCTGGGAAGACTAAGGGGGAGGGAAGGGGTTCCTGAGGGGCGAAAGGATTCTGGGGAGGAGGGGTACGGAGGGGGGAAGCAGTTCCAAGGGGGGAAGGAGTTGCGGGGGGAAGGGGCCCAAAGGGAGGAAGGGGTTCTGGTGGGAGTGGTCCGGAGGCAGGAAGACGTTCTAGGGGGAAAAGGGTCCGGAGAGGGGAAGGGGTTCTGAGGGGGAAGGGGCCCGGAGGGGGGGATGTCCAGGTGAATGTGCAAGGGGTCTGATAGGTCCATGGTTGCCTCCTGGGGAGTGAACTGAGGGTGGATGTGGTATGAGGGAATGGTGAGAAAGACCGAGGGCAGGGTGAGGCAGTAGGGTGGGAGGGTGAGGGTTTGACATTAGCGGTAAAAGGGGTGACGAGGATGCTTGGTGGGGACTCGGAGGCAGACATGGACCCTGGGGGTGGGGAGGAGGAGGTCGCGGAGGTGAATGTGGATGGGGGTGAGATTTTTAGGAAGGAAGGGAACGTGCACATTCAGCTGGACATCACTGAAGGAAAAGGGCTGTGCCTGGCAGGTCACAGAGGGGATGTGGAAGGTGATGGGGGAAAGGAAATGGGTGACTGGGGGAGGGGAAAAGCAAGGGAGCACACAAAAAAAATGAATCCAGACCATGCTGCCTAAATGGAAAGTGAAACGAGAGTCGTGGTGGGTGAGATCAGGTGCTACATGGGAGTGTGGTCAGTGGGTGGGCGGAGATGCAGGTCAGCTCAGATGGACAACTGAAAGTGAACCCCAGCAGACAGCATTCAAAATGCTCAGGACTTGAAGTGAGTGTGATACGTGAGGGTTCCGCACGTGTGGGAGAGTGCTTGCGTGAGGCTCCGAAAGGTCCTGCCACACACACACTTCTCCCTCCAGAATCACTCATTGGCCAGCTGCTCCCTCTGCAGTGACAGAGGACAAGGTTGAGGGGTTCACAGACAAAGAGGACTCGGAGGGAGAGGACAGCCTCTGAGATTCCTGAGTGGATGACCTAGTGGTGTCCATCTGCCGCTCCTTCTCCCATCAGGTGCCTGGTTGCCCTGTTTTGCTCTCGTGTTGCTACTGCAGGAACTCACCCATGGATCCCACAATGGAGCCCAGGTCTGCGCACATCTCCACATTCTGTTGGACCAGGGTCTCCATGGCATCTGCCGCCCCACTATGGAGATTGCCAAAATGTGGGCACCACTTCATCAGAGAGAAGGCAGATGTACTCCCCTGACTTGTGTGCCACAACAGCTCTGTGTGATGTTCCCCCATCTTCTGCTGACTCTCCAGGATGAGTTGAAAGGTCAAATCTAGAGGTTTGTTATCTGACTCGGACCTCACAGATGCCTGATCCTCAACCGTCCTCTGAGTGCCGGGGAGCTCGCACGAACCTGCTTCCTTCTGCTGCGGACATGTGTCCATGTGGTGACCACCAGATTGTGAACCTGAGTCAGCCCTAGATCTAGATCCCACCGAGGTGTGTGTCTCTGTGTTGGTGGAGGGTGGGTGAGCACTGTGATGACTGCTTATTTCCAGCTCTTGAATGGCTGGAGGTGAGGATGTGGATGGAGCTGAGGGACTGGCTGGCTGAGGGTGTTGGTCACTTGGCAGAGCTCCCTGTGAACCAAAGTAGACATAAGTAGTTCATGGCAGCAGAGTCAAAAGCAGGAGAGACAGCACTCACAGTTGCGCTGAGAGAGGGATGATGTGGTGCAGGGTCATTATGAGGGTGTTCGCCGCCGACCTCACCCATCCCATAGGCACAGTCCGTGCCCTCAGCAGTCAGTGTGATGGCTCACTCCACAAAGTGAGTGAGGACCCTAATGTGGGCCACTCCATCCCCGGCCTGGGACCTCTACCTGCGGATGTGAGCAGGCTTCCCCTGAATGAGTGTGAGCAGGACACATGGCACTGCGTGGAATGTTTGTGTGGTGAGCAGAACCATGGACAGGGTGAGGACATGAGCTCAAGAAGATTTGAGCCTGATGGAGATGTGACGGTGTGTGTGAGAGTTAGTGGTGTTGACCCTTTAGGTGTGAGATCCCTGTGGATGTGTGATGGGTTTGTGAGTGTGAGTTGAGAGTGATGAGCAGAATGAATCACCTTGGTGGAACTGATGAGACCATTCATCCTATATTGGATTGGGCGATTGTCCTTTTGCAGGACATTAGCGCTGACCACCACCCATCCTGCGGCCAGAGCTGGGCTATGCCCAAAAGGTGCTCGAGGGACGTGTCATTGAACCTGGGGGATGAAGTCTTTTTGCCTTTCAGGGCCATGGCTTCTTTGCAGCAGTCATGAGCTGGAAGCACTGAGAGGTGTGCATGCAGCTGGACTTTAAATATGGTGCCTGGCATGATGAAGCAGCAAGATGATGGCATGGCGGGTGAATGAGAGTTGCCCGCCATGGGAACGGTGTGCTTCCCGGGAATATATAATTAATGCGGTGGGTTTGGGATGAATAGGTGAGAAAATCTGCCATTGTAGCCGGTGAGTAAAACATCATTTTACCTGCCCGCTACAGCACTTAGTGCAAGTCTGGAATGATTCCACCCTATGGCAACAGCCTGTGTGGTAACAGTGGATAGACTGTGAGTTTCCAAAGTCCCAAAAAATGTTGAGAATGTAAACAGGTTGTAAACAGTTACGGTTCAAGCTTTCCATTTTCTACCGAGATAAAAGAGATTTGAAGTCTCAAGGATATCCAATCAGCATTCCTACTTGGATGCAAGGCCCATGTGATTCACATTGTCATTGAGATGGGCTTTGAGAGGGTTAGGGTTTCTAAGATATCTTTGAAAACTCACAGGTACCGGCAGCCTGCAATGGTCTGGGAGAAAGAAAGCAGCTAAAGTTTCTGTGGCTCATGGTGTAGGGATGTGGGTGTGAGCTTGTGCTCAGCTTGAAAAGACCAAATTCATGGAGAGTTAAAATGAGGCTGGAAGATTTGCCTAGCTTTAGCTAGAGAGAGAAGTCTCCGGGAAAACTAACACCATGAAAGACCATTCCAGAGCGAAAGGTTTCCAGGCTAGGAAAGGGAAATATCAGAAGTAAACACTCAGGAGCTAAGAGTCATTTTGGACTGGTTACGGGAAAATCGAATGTCTACTTAAGGGACATTGTAATGTATACCTGGTAGTGGTTTTCTGAATATGTTAAAAGTTCTGATCTGTAGCTTAAAGTATAAGTTGCCTACAAAAATAGTTTTCAATCAATAGTGATTTTAGTCTTTTTGTTACAGGAAACATCTTATAACACGAAATCGTGTTGTGTCAACTGTTCAGCTATTAACTAGAAGTATGAATTTTTGTTTTAAAAGTTATTGGCCTCTATAGGGATTGTAACACCAGCGTTAGCAAAGGCTAGGATGTATAAGATCTTCATAATTGAGAAAGCTTGCTGAAGATCTGTACTATCGGACACCACCACGATTGAAAAAAAAACCTTGCTAGAAGACGAAGTAAATCAAGAAAAATGAAATGGAGGAGAAACCTTGCATTTGTATAGTGCCTTCCACACCCTCAGGATGTCTCAAAGCTCTTCACAGCCAACTAAGTCCTTTTGAAGTGTAGTCATTGTTGCAACGTAAGAAAGAAATAGAGATCAGCTGAGACCAAGCTGGAATTTTGAAACATTTGAATGTTGTCAGAGAGAAAGGAAAGAGTGAGGAAGGTAAACAGCTCCTGTTTGGAAGTATAAGGAAAATCAGAGCAAGAGATAATTCTTCATTTCGCCACAACGAGGGTGCAGACAAGCATGTACGGTGGTGGATTTGAAGCTTGGGACAGGCAAAAGAAAGGAATTTACTGCCGAGAGTGACTGGGATAAAATGTAAGAGAGAGCTGCAAATTTGCAGCAGAAAGGGAAATTGGAAGTTGTGCCATAAGAATCATAGAAAGTTCATGAAATAAACTGTTTACTGATATTGTATTGGAAAGGTAAACATGGAATTTTACACTAAAATGCACAGGATAACAATAATGAATGCAAATCATTTGCTGGTAAATAAATTCTGTTGGTGGATAAATGCAATTAGTTTTACTGCAACAGTACTGATCAAAAAAAACTATCATAGCACTAGAGAGTGATAATTTAGCTGAGGGGTCAAAGATGGAATATATTTGGTTAGAATCAAGGAACAAAAGAGGAGCCATTACACTATGGTGTGCGTAATATAGGGCACCAAATAGTGTGAAGGAGCACACTTTCAGGCAAATTACAGAAGTGTGCAAGAACTAGAGTTGTGATAATAGTTCAACTGTACTGATATAGTAAGTGTAAAGGAAAAAGAGGGGGAGGAATTCCTGAAATGTGAACAAGAGAATTTTCTTCATTGCTGTGTTCCCAGTCCAAGTAAGGCAAGTGGGGCATGTTTCAATGGAGGACCATTTGGTGACTGATGACCATAATATCATTAGGATTAGTCTAGTTAGGAAAAAGGACAAAGAAAAATGAAGCATAAAAATGTTTAACTGGAGGAGGGCTAAATTCACGGATTTGAAAAGGGATCTAGTCCAGGAACCAATTAATGATAGGCAAAAAAGAACTGAATTATGGGGGAATTTCAAAGGGGAGATGATTCAGGTACAAAGCAGACACATTCTCATGAGGAGGAAAAGAAGGGCATCCAAAGCTAGGGCTCCTCAGATGACTCAGGATATAGAGATTATAATGAGACATAGAAAGAAGGGTTAAGACAATTGTAAAACTCATTATACAGGAGAGAAACAAGCTAAGCATAGAAAGTACAGAGGAGTAAGAGGAACAACTAGAGAGTATGAGAACAGATTATAAGTAATGTAAAAATGCAATTCAAAAGTCTTGCTCGACATATAAATAGTAAAAGGACAGTCAAAGAAAGGGAGGGACTGATCAGAGATCAACAGAGACTTTTTGTGGAAACAGAGGGCATGTCTGAGTTACTGTGCATCTGTCTCCATCAGGGAAGAGGATTTTGCCCTTGCAGCAATGAAGGAGGAGACTGTGGTAATATTGGTTAGGGTTGAAACAGATAAAGGGGAAATACTTAAAAGGCTAGCAGTCTTCAAAGTAGAAAGGTCACCCAATCAGATGGGATGCATCCTGAGGGAAGCAAGAGTGAAAACTGCAGAAGCTGTAGCTGTACTCTTACAATCCTCCTTGGACATGAGGGGTGCTGGCAGAGGACTGGACAACTGCAAATTTTACACCCCCATTTGGAAAAGGGCAGAGGGATAAATCCAACAACTGCAGGCCAGTCAGCCTAAGGTTGGGAAAGTTTTAGAAACAAAAATCAAGGACAAAATTATTTGGCAATTGGAAAAGTATGGACGAATAACTTAGAGTCAGCACGGATTTGTTAAATACGAATCATGTTTGACTAATTAGATTGAATTCCTTGATGAGGTAATGGAAGGGTTGATGAGGCAACTGTGGTTGATGTGTATTTGCACTTATGAAAGGCATTGGATAAAGTACCACGTTCTAACAAGAAACCTGTCCGGCATGCCAAGTTTATTACAATTGGTGACGCTGGACCTCACCTCCTGAATGTGAGTATTTCATATTTTAAGGGAAGAAAGAAGAGTATACTCACCAGTCATGCCACTCTTCGGCAGGTTCGACCCATACGACTCGTCCATGGAAGACTGGAGTCAGGATATAGGGTGTCTAGGTTTCTACTTAGTTCCAAACGAAATAACAACGGAGGAGAAACAGAAAGCGATTCTTCTCAGTGTCTGCGGAAGCAAGACACATAACCTCATCCGTAGTCTGACAGCTCCGAAAGTGCCACATTCCAGGGGGAGAATTTTCTCCCCATCTGGGGGGTTGGACGGGAGCGGGCGCAGGTGGGCACATAGCCGATCGCCACCCACGATCGGCTGCGCGCCGCCATTTTACATGGGCGGGCCAATTAAGGCCCACCTAGCGTGACGCGCACCATGAAGCACTGAGCGTTCCCTGCGTGGGCGGGGATAGTAGGCTGATTCGGGGCCTGCGCTCTTTCGCGCATGCGTGTGAAGGAGCACAGAAATCTCCCTGAGGCAAAGAGTTGCCTGAGGGAGATTAGTTTGATTTCTGAAAATTTTAATTAAGAAAAAAAAAACTTTTAAGACATGTTCCCTCTTGTGACAGTATCAATGAATTTTATTAAAAATTTTAATTAAACTTTAAAAACCATGAAACCTCATGCCGCCTATGGATGAGGTTTCATGATAAGTGCGAAGGCCGCCTGGGCTCTTCGCCTGCCCCCCCAACCTTAAGATTGGACGGGCAGCTCAGCTTATGAGTTAAATTGATATTTAAATGGCCTTAATAGGCCTTTGACAGTTTGGCGAGTGCGCAGCTGATTCCGGTGCGCGCCTGCCGAACTCAAGACCTGAATGACGCACGGTGACATCGGGACGCATGCCCGATGTCACCGTGCATCATTTTACGCGTCGGCGAGCAGGCCCAGCCCCCACTCGCCGACCCGAAGATCCTGGCCCAGATCTTTTCACGAGCTAGTAGATCTTGTGGGGCCACATTTTCAGCCTAAGCCATTGGTGATAAATTATTATGGACAGTTCTTGCCTAATTTGTCTATAGCATTAGCCCCTTTACACTTATTATTGAGAGGTCATGGAAGGCACAACAAGGAGAAGCCTTCGTAAAAGTCAAGAGGCTATTACATTCATCATGTCTGCTAGTACACAAATGACCCATCAAAGCAATTAATATTAACCTGTGATGCATCTCCCAAGGAATTGGGAGCAGTATTGTCACACAAGATGGAAGATGGTTCCAAAAGGCCAATCGGATATGTCTCCAGTACCCTCTTTGCAGCTGAGAAGGGCTGCTCACAACTTGAAAAAGAAGACTTATCCATAATATTTGGAATAAAGAAGCTACATTAACATATGCGTGGTTGATATTTCACCATAGTGTCAGATCACAAGCCACTAATGGGATTATTTAGTGAAGATAAAACAATTCTGTTGATAGCCTCTGCTAGAATTCAAAGATGGGCTTTGATTTTGTTGGCATACGAATACATCTTTATGCACCATCGGGTGCACATAAAGCAAACGCAGATGCCCTCAGTCGTCTTCCCTTGCCAGATAGCATTACACATGTTCCGTGCCTCAAGAAGCTGTGCTTGTGTTGAATTTCCTAGACTGCCGAGGGCCAGTCTGTGCAAAGCAGATAAAGAATTGGACAAACTGGGATCCAATTTTATTGGTATTGCAATGATGGGCGAATGCATAAGCCCCTGAAGAGTTAAAACCATTCTAAGCCCGTAAAACTGACTTAAGTTGTCAAGATGGTATCTTGTGGGGAGCAAGAGTCGCCATCCCTTCACAAGGAAGAGAACCCCTCTTGACAGAGCTTCACAGTGCACATCCAGGCATTTGGAAAATGAAGATGTTTGCGCAAAGCTATATCTGGTGGCCAGGTATAGACAGTGATATAGAAAAAATGGTTAAACACTGTTTCCAGTATCAGCAACGGCAGAAGATGCCCATTTCAGCTCCATTACATCCGTGGGAGTAGCCTGCTTGACCCTGGGTTAGATTACATATAGACTGTGTAGGTCCATTTTTAGGTACCATGTTTTTGGTGATCATTGATGCACATTCTAAGTGGATGGATGTGTATGAAGTGAGATCACCTACATCGTGTGCAACCATTGAAAAGCTGCGCCAATGTTTTAGTCCATGTGGCCTACCAGAAGTCAATGTTTCGGATAATGGCACTGCTTTCACTAGTACAAAATCCCAGAGATTTGTGAAACTAAATGGGGTTAAACATGCCAAAGTAGCATCGTTCATCCCTCATCCAATGTGTTAGCAGAAAGAGCAGTACAAACTTTTAAAACGGGAATGAAGAAATTATCTGAAGGAACATTAGAAACATGGGGGAGAATTTTCTCCCTGTCGGGGGTGGGGTTGTGCTTGGTGGGCACAGGTGGGTGGGCTGCCGATCGGCACCCCCAATCGGCTGGGCGCCGCCATTTTACGTGGGCGGGCCAATTAAGGCCCGCCCAGCGTGACACTCGCCTTGAAGCGCTGAGCACTCCTTGTGTGGGCGGGGTTGGGGGGGTGGGTGGGGGGGGAGATTTGCCTGAGTCGGGAGTGCGCTCTTTCACGCGTGGGAGGTGAGTTTTAAGGTTAAACAGTTTAATAAAGTGATGAAAATTTTTTATGACATGTCCCCTCATATGAAACTGTCACATGAGCTGGGACATGTGCATTAATTTTAATAAAAATTTTTGTGAAAATTTAAAATCATTCATGAAACCTCATCCCGCCCACGGATGAGGCTCCATGAAAAATGCAAAGGCCGCCTGGGCTCTTTGCCTGCCCGCCATCCTTCAAGTTGGACGGGCAGCTCAGGTAATTGCTTAAGTGGCTTTTTAAATGGCCTTAATGGGCCTTTGACAGTTCAGCGGGCGCACAGCTGAGACGGTCATTTCACGCCTCGGCGAGTGGTCCCCGCCCCCGCTCGCCGAGCCGAAGATTCAGCCCATGAATTTTAAGATGCCTTCTCAACTACTCCACGACTTCTCATGTAACTATGGGTTCAACACCGTCTGAATTACTAATGAAATCACGCCTTCGTACAAGATTGAGCCTGGTATTCCCTAACGTAGAGGGGAAAGTGGAGAGGAACCAGAGCAGTCAGAAAGTGAATCGTGATATTCACAGTAAAGATCAAAAATTTACTGTGGGAGAAGCAGTTTTTGTGCAAAATTTTAGAACTGGGTCTAGATGGGTTCCTGGTATAATTGTCTCTGAAACAGGATCTTTGTCATACCAAGTAGACATGGAAAATAGGATTGTTAGGAATCATGTGGATCATCTAAGAAGTAGAGAGACACTCCAGCAAACAGCTTCTCCACCTGAAATTGAAGTTGAATCTTTGATCCCTGAGGTGTCAGATCGACAATGAATAGACATACCTAATGTCCCTGTTGAAGTAAACAATTCTGAACTGCCATTGTCTAAGGATGTCCCTGATGCTGCAGTTCCAGGTCAAGTTGATCCCGTGGTAGAATTTCAAGTCGGAGAGCTGCGTCGCTCTACCCAAATCAGAAAACCACCTCAAAGACTTAATCTATAATTCCATGAGCTGTATATATTTGTATACCTTATGAATTACAATATTCTTGTAAATAAGGGACGTAAAACAAGTTAAAGGAAGAGGGATGTAGTGATTGTAATTAAAAATTGTCATACTGTTTTGGGGATCATGTGACTGTACAGACAAATCAGCCCTAAACATGGGTAATCTTAGGGGTGGAGCTTTCTAGTCCTGGTCTTGGTTCAAGCATGTAGCTTCATCAAGAGCTCTGAAAATAAAGTTTACTGTTTCCAACAAAAAACCTGTCCGATACACGAAGCTTATTACAGTATCCATGGAGAATGAAGTTCTGAGGCAGGTATAAAAGTTCACAAAATCTATCTTTATATAAAAGAAGTATGTTCTTCAGGTGTTAAATCTGTAGTCCACATGATTTTCAGCTCAAGGCTTGACTTATTTAGTTCCCAGCCCTTAGCTTTCTACCCTCAATCCCTCCAAAACCTTCAAGGTATCCAACTTAGTGCAGCCAGGAATTTCATCTGCAGAAAGTGCTAGACTCTTATTGCCACTATCCTCTCTAGGTGCCCCTGGCTTGTTGTGCCTAACACATCGGTTCACAGTCATACACTATCTTCATGAATTCCTCTTGCCTTATGTCCCCATATGCCGTTCCTAACACTGGACCCCTCCCCTTTCCTCATTCCCTTTTCTCACAATTGGAAGCCACTCATTCAGCTACTATGCTCTTACCGTTTGAAATTTTCTACCCAGTTTGCCTTGCACTCGCTCCTCATGCTTTCAAAGCCCTTCTGTTCATCATGTTTCAGTAATCCAATCTAGCACCTCTTACCTTTTCCTTTAGCTCAGTGCATTCTACATCTTATACTTACTTTGAGTGAAACATTGAAAGATCATTCTGCATATGAGTAGTTCTATTTAAATATAAATTATTGGATGCCCTTTAGGTCTATTTACGTAGGAACCTTGGTGGAAGTAGGGTTTAAAATTGGTCGGGATATCATGAGGAGGTAAATGTGACCTAATTTTAGAAGTTCACCAAAGGATGGTCTCTTTATTGGTGTGTTCCTTCCATTGTGAGCAAATTTTCAAACTGTTTAAGTGGGTATTGGCTCTGTAATCTTTGGCTACAAATTGGAAGCTGGTCAGGCTGTGGGGATTTCTATGTCTATAAAAGATGAACAGTGCCATTGGGGAGTTATAGTCAACCTCACCAGCATCAGTAGCAAGCACAGAACACACTCGATATTCTGTTCATTCATGCCTGTCTTCTGGTTTTCTCCCCATCAAGTGCTGTGAGCTTGGGCTCAGGCAGGGTATTGATTCCTTAGTAGTGCCCTTCAACTGCCTGACAAAGTGGTGAATCTTCACATATGTGAGCCTGTGCAGTGCTAATTAAAGGCATCATACAATAGTCTATTAAGGGGCTGGATCTATTTGGAGAATATGGTAACATGGCTTTCAATATGAAGTCAATGCTGGGCCCATCCCAGTTGTTATCTCAGTTACATGGTTGATTCAATAGAGTTGATTTTGCGCTGAGAAGTCCTTGCATCTTCATAGAAATATGAGGCTATAAAATATATTCTCCAGCTAAGCACACTGGCTAACACTTCCCACTATACACTTACAGTTTAACTAATGAAGTGGATGTCACAGGGGAGTGCATTTTGTTCGGGAACCATGAGTCCCTAATTACATAATTTACCCATTATTAGCAGGACAATTATGTCACAGCAACCCAGGTGGCCTAAGTAAGTGAGCGGAGAATGTTTAGTCCAGAGGAATAAGAAGCAACTGAGAACCATTCAAAGTAATTAAATGTAAAAATAGAGCGCATAAAATACTGAAAGGAATTAGCTTACCACAGAAGTTTAACGATAAAGTCATAGTAATGCATCTAAAGATCTCACTGCCAGGTCAGCTACAAATTTAGTTCGTTCCATTCTGCAGCTCTGTTGTCATAAAGTTACATTGAGCTAATCGAGCCCTCTATAAAACTAACTCACAGGGAGCACTGGTCAGGAAATCCCTGATTTCCTGCCCATGAATTTAAATGGATTTGTGGCCAGTGCTTGCTGCGAGAAAGAAATCACTGACTCTCTTGTCTCCTCGATGCAAATTAGAATATGTTTCAGTGCAAACATTGCAAATTGTTCCAGATATTAATGCAGATCTCAATTTCTTCAAAAGCAATTTCAAAATGGATATCTTAATGGAGAATGAGGTCATATTCTGATGAACTATATTTAGAAATGGAGACAAGACAACCTGTACAATTCTTTCCTAAAAATTGTGAAATATTTGTGATAAATATTCCATATTGATGACAGCTTGTATTTTCGATTGCTTCACTAATTAGGCATACTTGTTTCGTTGCTTGTTATGTGGACTTTAGACAATATACCACCAGCCATGCAGCTACTCTGCTCATAATTAATAACCTAATCAAATATTTATGAAGTAACCTAAACCTTTATGTGATTGCTTTCCTCTTTATTTACACATAACAGGTTTCCCTGTCTCCTGCAATTATACTTCCCAGTTTAGCCAGGACAGTCACCTGACCTTGATGTGCTGACTTGCCCACCATCACTGGGACAACATGCTGTGGGTCTAAGTGTTGCCATTTCTCTTTCTCAAATGGGGCGGTCCAGTTTGGTACGGCTCTGAGCTTCATGGAGTTCTCTAAAGGAGATGGGGCTGGAGATGGAAGTGGACGTGCATGCTTGACCAGGCAAAAGAATCCTAGTATCAATCATGGCCCTTGCGTTGAGAGTAGGAATGAGCATTCAAGATGGATTCAGACTTTAGGTTAAAGGAGTGCAAAATTCAGCTTTCCTGCATCTAAATTTGAAATCAACTTTTACAACATCAGCTACAGAAGAGATTGATTGTCAGAAGCTCAGATGTACACCACCACTTGACGGCCAGAAACTTAGGTACATATCACCACTCTGACATCAGATACTGGGACATACAATGCTGCTAGATTGGCAGAGGCACTGACACGCATCACAATTACACTGCCAGAGACTTTTAAACATATAACCATTAGGGATTTGATTGAATATCACCATTATACGGGGAAGAACTTGGATGCATATCACTGTTACACTGTAAGGGACATACATTGATTGCCATTGCAGCACCCAGCAAGCTAAAATAAAGAATGTCAGGAATCAAATACCTTTCCCTCTCTGCACACAATACCCAAAAAGGGAGCAGGCTGATATTCTTTTCTAAATTGAATTAAAAATAAGGTCTTGGAGACTTCCCTCTGGACTGACAGAGAAAGAGATTGAAACTGAAAAATCACCAACAAAATAAAGCCCCACATCCACCAATGACCCAAACTCTTTATTATTTCAGAAAACAGCAAATATGGCATTTCTTTTTAATGATCAGTGTTTAGTGAAGAGTGCATCTGTGCACTGCAAAAAAAATAGTGGTTTCTGGAATTGAGAGCTTTGATCTGTGTGCAGAATTTTTTTTCCGCCATCTATTCTTATGACATTAAGAGCAGGTTTATTCATTTCATTATTTTTACAATTACAGTGGCCTCAGTATCTCAGGTAACTTTTCCTCCTGTTACCGACCCCATTGTAAATTGAGAACAAGCGGATGGGACAATTTACTTCACTGAAGAACAATTCACACCAATCCGGCAGCTTTAAACCGATTATTAACAGTGGAAAGATGAATTCTTATTAAGATCAATCTCAGCCACCAAGGAGTTTATGTCTTTAGTTGCAACATTAGGAGGATTTATTTATCATCTACAGAAATATATTTGTAGCAAAGCTTTATCTTCAGGAGTTCATATCGACAACCTTCAAGGAAAATACAAGCTTAATTATCAATCAAAACATTTGAGCATTTATTTCACACTACAGCAGTCACAGGTTTGAGCCCCATCTGTGGCTGACACTCCAATCTGCCAGCCACACGTGTCAGGAGTTTCTGCAGTTCTCAGCTGCTATCTGGGACACCTCGCAGAAGTGGAGGAAGTGAAGTATCGCACCTCAGGGCAGAGCGCAGTGCTTTTCAGCCCATTTACACTGCTGTTAGGGATACACAGTTTGGTACAGTTTGATGTGGCACTGGCCCACTGAATTTGATTCTCGGTTCCATCAGCTTATATTGCCATCAATATCAATAGCACAGATAGGAAACTTGGCTCACCTCCAAGATTTCTCTCTGGAGCTCAGCTTGAATCCAAACCCTGTCCGATCAATACACCCATTTTTGGCTGTGCTAGATATTTTCAACACAACTACCACAATCATTTCAACCAATGATATGGAGAAACTCCAGCCTCACTTTCCACGGTGCTTACCCACAATCCTCAAAACTTTGCAATCGAGTTCAGTGCAGTGACATCATCTTCTCACATGGCATCAGGGTTAAAGTGCGAAATTATGAGGGCAGATCACATGAATTTGGTATGTATTCTCGTGAATTTGGTTTGTATTCCCGTGAGTTTTAGAAGATCAAATGGCGATCTAATTTAAGGGGAACCGAGATAAGCACATGACAGAGGAAGCAATCGAATCTGACAGGGGCAGATGAAGAGTGGTGGAAGGAGGCTTGTGTGGAGCATTATGGCCATGGAAGACAAGGCTGGTCTTGGACTTCTCTATGTAACCGAGAATGCGGGAACTGTGTTGAAAATGTTGAAAACACCAGCGTGGGCCAATTGAGTAACTTGTTTATATGCTATAAGTAATTCTATGTAATCAAGGACTTTAAAATTATAAAGAGATTCAGTAGGTTAGAACGACCCTGTCAAATCCTTTTAGCATTTTAAAATTTGGAAGCTGCTCCCCAAATGGTCATGGATGCTGAGTCCATTGAAATTTACAAGACTGAAGTTTTTTTTTTGTTAGGTAAGATGTTATGGACCCAGCTGATTTTAATACTGGACAAGGCAGATCCCAGAGTGAAACCTGGCTTGGTAGATCCTAACTTTGCTATTTTTTAGAAGCCGCAGACGTCAGTTACTGAACACATTCACAAGAGTCTGCCAGTGTACTGTTAACACAAAGAATAAAGCATTAATTAAACAAGGAAAACATGCTATATTACACTGGACAAAAAGGTTGGAAAGATTTCAATACAGATAAAAGAAAATGATTCAAACTCACACTATTCCTTTTATCCCAGCAATCCTTACAAACACAAACCCCCCATAAAGATTTACCACTGTCTCAACACCAAAGTTTTAATGCTTGGACAATTTCAAACAGTTTCCTTCTGGTGCACTTCTGATCATTCACTAGATCCTTTTCTTCAGCTGGTATTTCTCCCTGAGACACCCAAAAACGGCAATCAAACCTCACTATTACTTTAACTTCAGAGCAAGCACGAGTTCCCCAAACTTAGCTCCCCAGAAAGCTTGCAGGATTTTTTATTGGCCTTCTGCCTGCACTTTCTGGTATACAAATACTAAGTGACCGCCCTTTTGTGTTTCCATGTCTCTCTGGACTCATGTCGCTAGGCAACAGCACAGCTTTTTCTACTTTATGAATTTTTTCTAACTTCACTAAACTACTAACCACTTGATAACCCATCTCTTCACTCTAAGAGTGGTAAAACCTCATGAAAAATGCATGTATACAAACAGGGCCCCAGACTTTCCAGCACCCAGCTCACAAAAATCTCTAAATGAAACTAAAACCACATTTCACCTTTCTTAACACCCAAATACAAAATATGAATAAAACTTAAAGCTATACATTGTTCCTAACAAACGGCTTCAAGGGATATGGAGAAAAGTTGGATAAAAGAATTTGAAGAACAGGTTAACTATGAACCAACTGAATGTCCGAGGCAATTTTAGCTACAAGCAGTTGGTCCCTGTATTTCTCTGTTCCTCTGTTGCTAGAACCACAGCAGCGTGTGACAATAGTTGGATTCAAATATGATTACAGGCCTGTATGTGAATTATGGAGGGCCAGTTAGCTCAGTTGTTTGGATGGCTAGCATATGGTTCAGAATAACACTAAGAGTATGGGAGCCAGAAAAGCGATGAGAGCTCAGTGAGTGGACGGGTCCAAAATGGAGCAAGAGTTTGGCGAACAGAGGGGCCAGGAAAGCAGCGAGAGTTCAGTGAGCAGAGAGGTTGTAAAAGTGACAGGAGTTCAGTGAGAAGAGAGACTGTAAAAGTGACAGGAGTTCAGTGAGCAGAGAGGTTGTAAAAGTGACAGGAGTTCAGTGAGCAGAGAGGCTGTAACAGTGGCAGGAGTTCAGTGTGCAGAGAGGCTGTAACAGTGACAGGAGTTCAGTGAGCAGAGAGGCTGTAACAGTGGCAGGAGTTCAGTGTGCAGAGAGGCTGTAACAGTGACAGGAGTTCAGTGAGCTGAGAGGCTGTAACAGTGACAGGAGTTCAGTGAGCAGAGAGGCTGTAACAGTGGCAGGAGTTCAGTGTGCAGAGAGGCTGTAACAGTGACAGGAGTTCAGTGAGCAGAGAGGCTGTAACAGTGACAGGAGTTCAGTGAGCAGAGAGGCTGTAACAGTGACAGGAGTTCAGTGAGCAGAGAGGCTGTAACAGTGACAGGAGTTCAGTGAGCAGAGAGGCTGTAACAGTGACAGGAGTTCAGTGAGCAGAGAGGCTGTAACAGTGACAGGAGTTCAATGAGCAGAGAGGCTGTAACAGTAACAGGAGTTCAGTGAGCAGAGAGGCTGTAACAGTGACAGGAGTTCAGTGAGCAGAGAGGCTGTAACAGTGACAGGAGTTCAGTGAGCAGAGAGGCTGTAACAGTGACAGGAGTTCAGTGAGCCTGTAACAGTGACAGGAGTTCAGTGAGCCTGTAACAGTGACAGGAGTTCAGTGAGCTGAGAGGCTGTAACA
This sequence comes from Cetorhinus maximus, assembly GCF_964194155.1. Lineage (NCBI taxonomy): Eukaryota > Metazoa > Chordata > Chondrichthyes > Lamniformes > Cetorhinidae > Cetorhinus > Cetorhinus maximus. Next base: position 18,119,709 of record NC_135896.1, read on the forward strand.
GTGACAGGAGTTCAGTGAGCAGAGAGGCTGTAACAGTGACAGGAGTTCAGTGAGCAGAGAGGCTGTAACAGTGACAGGAGTTCAGTGAGCAGAGAGGCTGTAACAGTGACAGGAGTTCAGTGAGCAGAGAGGCTGTAACAGTGACAGGAGTTCAGTGAGCAGAGAGGCTGTAACAGTGACAGGAGTTCAGTGAACTGAGAGGCTATAACAGTGATGAGTGTTCAATGAGCAGAGAGGCTGTAACAGTGACAGGAGTTCAATGAGCAGAGAGGCTGTAACAGTGACAGGAGTTCAGTGAGCAGAGAGGCTGTAACAGTGACAGGAGTTCAGTGAACAGAGAGGCTGTAACAGTGACAGGAGTTCAGTGAGCAGAGAGGCTGTAACAGTGACAGGAGTTCAGTGAACAGAGAGGCTGTAACAGTGACAGGAGTTCAGTGAGCAGAGAGGCTGTAACAGTGACAGGAGTTCAGTGAGCAGAGAGGCTGTAACAGTGACAGGAGTTCAGTGAGCAGAGAGGCTGTAACAGTGACAGGAGTTCAGTGAGCAGAGAGGCTGTAACAGTGACAGGAGTTCAGTGAGCTGAGAGGCTGTAAAAGTGACAGGAGTTCAGTGAACTGAGAGGCTGTAACAGTGACAGGAGTTCAGTGAGCAGAGAGGCTGTAACAGTGACAGGAGTTCAGTGAGCAGAGAGGCTGTAACAGTGACAGGAGTTCAGTGAGCAGAGAGGCTCTAACAGTGATGAGTGTTCAATGAGCAGAGAGGCTGTAACAGTGACAGGAGTTCAGTGAACAGAGAGGCTGTAACAGTGACAGGAGTTCAGTGAGCAGAGAGGCTGTAACAGTGACAGGAGTTCAGTGAGCAGAGAGGCTGTAACAGTGACAGGAGTTCAATGAGCAGAGAGGCTGTAACAGTGACAGGAGTTCAGTGAGCTGAGAGGCTGTAACAGTGACAGGAGTTCAGTGAGCAGAGAGGCTGTAACAGTGATGAGTGTTCAATGAGCAGAGAGGCTGTAACAGTGACAGGAGTTCAGTGAGCAGAGAGGCTGTAACAGTGACAGGAGTTCAGTGAGCTGAGAGGCTGTAACAGTGACAGGAGTTCAGTGAGCAGAGAGGCTGTAACAGTGACAGGAGTTCAGTGAGCAGAGAGGCTGTAACAGTGACAGGAGTTCAGTGAGCAGAGAGGCTGTATCAGTGACAGGAGTTCAGTGAGCAGAGAGGCTGTAACAGTGACAGGAGTTCAGTGAGCAGAGAGGCTGTATCAGTGACAGGCGTTCAGTAAGCTGAGAGGCTGTAACAGTGATGAGTGTTCAATGAGCAGAGAGGCTGTAACAGTGACAGGAGTTCAGTGAGCAGAGAGGCTGTAACAGTGACAGGAGTTCAGTGAGCAGAGAGGCTGTAACAGTGACAGGAGTTCAGTGAGCAGAGAGGCTGTAACAGTGACAGGAGTTCAGTGAGCAGAGAGGCTGTAACAGTGACAGGAGTTCAGTGAGCAGAGATGCTGTAACAGTGACAGGAGTTCAATGAGCAGAGAGGCTGTAACAGTGACAGGAGTTCAATGAGCAGAGAGGCTGTAACAGTGACAGGAGTTCAGTGAGCTGAGAGGCTGTAACAGTGACAGGAGTTCAATGAGCAGAGAGGCTGTAACAGTGACAGGAGTTCAATGAGCAGAGAGGCTGTAACAGTGACGAGAGTTCAATGAGCAAAGAGGCTGTAACAGTGACAGGAGTTCAGTGAGCTGAGAGGCTGTAACAGTGACAGGAGTTCAATGAGCAGAGAGGCTGTAACAGTGACGAGAGTTCAGTGAGCTGAGAGGCTGTAACAGTGACAGGAGTTCAATGAGCAGAGAGGCTGTAACAGTGACAGGAGTTCAGTGAGCAGAGAGGCTGTAACAGTGACGAGAGTTCAATGAGCAGACAGGCTGTAACAGTGACAGGAGTTCAGTGAGCAGAGAGGCTCTAACAGTGATGAGTGTTCAATGAGCAGAGAGGCTGTAACAGTGACAGGAGTTCAGTGAGCAGAGAGGCTGTAACAGTGACAGGAGTTCAGTGAGCAGAGAGGCTGTAACAGTGACGAGAGTTCAATGAGCAAAGAATAGCGGTGAGCGGGCGTGCTGATCTAGTGAGTTGCTTTGTCATGAATGGTGCCAAGCTTCTTCAGCATTGTTGGAGCTACACCCATCCAGACAAGTGGAGAGTATTCCATCACACTCCTACGTTTTGCCTTGTAGACGGTGGAGAGGCTTTTGGGAGTCAAGAGGTGAGTTACTCGCCTCTGAATTTCCAGCCACTGACCTACTCTTGTATCCATAGTATTTATATGGCTGGTCCAGTTCAGTTTCTGCTCAATGCTAACATCTAGGATGTTGGTAGTAGGATTCAGCGATGGTAATGCCATTCAATGTCAAGGGGAGATGTTTACATTCTCTCGTGTTGGAGATGGTCATTGCCTGGCACTTGTGTGGTGCGAATGTTACTTTCCACTTGTCAGCCCAAGCCTGGACATCATCCAGGTCTTGCTGCATTTGGACATTGACTGCTTCAGTATCTGAGGAATTGCGAATGGTGCTGAACATTGTGCAATCATCAGTGAATATTGCTGCTTCTAAACTTGGCAGAAAAGTCATTGATGAATTGCAGCTGAATATGGTTGGACCTCAGGCACTACCCCGAGGAACTATTGGAGTGATGACCTGGGACTGAGTTGATTGACTTCCAACTACCACAGCCATCTTCCTTTGTACTAGGAATGACTATAACCAGTGGAGAGATTTCCCCCTAATCCCCATTGAGATCAATTTTGCCAGGGATCCTTGATGCCCCAATTGTCAAGTGCTGCCATGATGTCAAGGGCAGACAGTCTCTCCTCCCATTTTGCGTTCAGCTCTTATGTCCATGCTTGGACAAAGGCTATAATGAGGTCAGGAACCAAGTGGCCCTGGTGGAACCCAAAATGAGCATTGGTGAGCAAGTTATTGCTGTTTAAGTGCCGCTTGATGCTGTTGATGATACCTACTTTGCTTATGATTGTGAGTAGACTGATGGGGCGGTAATTGGCCAGGTTGGAATGTTGTAGCTGTACTGGAACAGCTTGAGTAAGGGCTCAGCTATTTCTGAAAAACCGGTTTTCAGTATTACTACTGGGATGTTGTCAGGGCCCATAGCCTTTACTGTATCCAGTGCCTTCAGCCATTTCTTGATAAAGTCTGAGTGAATCTATTTGTCTCGTGACTGGCACCTGTGATGGCAGGGTCCTCTGGAGGCAGTCACGATGGATCATTCACTCAGCACTTTTGGCTGAAGTTGGTTGTAAATGCTTCAGCTTGCCTTTTGCACTGATGTGCTGGTCTCTTTCATCAGTAAGGTTGGGGATGTTTGTGGAACCTTCTCCTTCGGTTAGCCATTTAATTGTCTACCACTATTAACAGCTGGATGTGGCAAGACTGCAGAGCTTTGACCTGATCCATTGATTATGGGATTGATTAGCTGTGTCTACTGCATGCTGTTTCTGCTGTTTAGCATGCACGCATTCCGGTGTTGCAGCTTCACCAGGCTGCCACCTCATTTTTGAGTATGCCTGTTACTGCTCCTGGCATTCTGTCCTACACTCCTCATTTAAACAGGATTGGTCCTCTGGCTTGATGGTAATGGTAGACTGAGTGATATGCTGGCCCATGAGGTTACAGATTGTGGTTATATATAATTCTGCTGCTGCTGATGGCTCACAGCACCTCATGCCCAGCGTTGAGTTGCTAGATCGGTTCTGAGTCTGTCCCATTTAGCACGGTGGTGGTGCCAAACAAACAATGGGTGTACTCAGTGTGAAGGTGGGGCTTGGCCTCCACGAGGACTGTGTGGTCGTCACTCTCACCAATACAGTCATGGACAGATGCATCTCCAACAGGTGGATTTGTGAGAAAAATCTCAAGTAGGTTTTTCCCTCTTGGTTCTCCCACTACCTGCCACAGGCCTTGTGTCTTTCAGGACTCAGCCTGCTTGCTCAGCAGTGATGCGACCGAGCCACTCTTGGTGATGGACATTGAGATCCTCCATCCAGGATACACCCTTGCTACCCTCAGTACTTGTTCCAAGTGGTGTTCAGCATGGAGGAGTAATGATTCATCAGTCTGAACTTCCACTGCGGCACTCAGACATTGGATGACTTCTGCTTCTGCTTCAGTGGAAGATGAGACACCCGCCACCAGATGTTGCACCATCTTGTATTCCGCAAGTACTGCCATGGCTTGGCCACCACTTCCATGCCGAAAAGGGCAAGCTCCAACCTCTGTGGGAAGCCAAGTTGGAGCTGTGTTCTTTGACAGGGACAACAGCCTCTGAAGCTGGCCTGCCAATGCACCGAACATATCGGTGTGCATTCCTTTCAGCCTTCTCCTGTACATCACCCCATGAAAACCCTCACCTAAGTCCCCTGCAGCAGAACCCATCTGTGACCTCACCCTTCAGGGAGCTGGCACCCACACTATCCTTTACCCTTGGCCAGGCACAGCTCACTCATGGCCTGGTGACTCACCACCTACTGATCCTAACTCTCTACTGCTCTCCAAGGAATGCACAGTGCCAGTATCTGAGCTGGTGGCTGTGAATGTCAGATCAAGTGTTGCTGCTCCTTTGTCAGGAGCCTGCTCTAAGTTCATGTCCTTCATTTGGAGGCCATGCTGGCTGGCCAGGTGACAGTCCCTGGGTATCTGAAAGCATGAATGCAGAAGGGCAGGCTGGGATGGAAAGCAAGAGGTCCATGGACACAGCATCTGCAGTTTGCACTTACTGCCAGTTAGAGGGATGAAAGTGAAGTGGGATTTGACGAGGCGCCTAAGGCAGGAACACAATGTCTCCCTGGATATTCTCAGCAATGTCAGTTGCAAGGTCTCAAGTCACTGCTGGCCTAATAACTCACAGCAGCATCTCCTCCATGGAGCTCAGGAGTTGCAGGTGTGCCTGTACCTCCCTGCTTCCCTGCTGCTGTTTCATGTTCTGTGCGACCTTGTCCAGCAAGAAACAGGAAAGCGTGTTAGTGTGTGTGTTGCAACGTGTTTGAGTGCTGTGCCTATCATGGATGAATAGCTGCAGTGTTGAGTGCGCAGATGTGGCAAGATGTGGGTATGAGGTTTGCAGCAGTGATAAGTGTGTGAGAGTGATGTGGAGCATCTGAATGACAGGCATGAGTCCTGATTACAAGATATTGCTGATGAGTGAGTGATGGGGCGTGGTGCATTGAAGGCTCCCTTTAAAAGGTACAGGCTATCTTTAACTTGTGCTCACCACACATGTACATAGGCCTCCGACTGGGCATGCAGTAAGTCATCAGCATGTTTAGCACTTGGCTGCACACCTTAATCATTCTGCTAAGCAGGCAACACAAAGCTTGTAGCATCACCTCGATTGGCCGGGGGTAATCACACGTCATGATCCCCATGCCCAAATAATAGCACAATCAAATTTTTAGCCAACTTTGTCAAGGCTTCACCAACGTTTGAGCAACATTTATTCCAGAAATACCCTGAGGACTTCAACTAAATCAGAGTAGGTGCTGTGTTACTTTACTTTACTGGACATTTTGTAGAAGTTACCAGGGAAAGCGCTTGATGATGGATGCCTTACTAGAGGATCCCCTTGGTTTGGATGAGGAATGGGAGGAGAACATAACACTGCAGAGCAGCACCAGCTACTGCAAGAGAGAGAGGGGCAGGGGGACAAGGAGGTCAAAGTGGTGTCTTTCCCTCCTGGCCAGGACATCCTTCCTCCTCTGGACCTCGGCCACCAGTGTTGCATTCCAGAAACTGTCTGTCCTCTCCTTTGGCCACTCTGCCAGTGAGACCATTCCACAACTTAAGTGGAAGTGAGTGCAAAGCAACCACATGTACTGCTGCGTGAAAATTGTGTCTAATTAGCACTTGGGTATGAAACTTGCCAGTACCTGTTTAGCATCTCCAGCCAAGTTCAAATTATGGCAATAAGCAATTAGGGCCAAGATTGTGTGTTAAACCCAGACTTTCAAACAGACTAGCCTTATCAGCTCTTCACTTATTTAGCGCAAGTTTTCACCAATTGGCCAAAATAGTCCCCAGGTCCATGAATCACATTTTGGTTTGATGTTCGTAAGTTTCCTTTAAATTTTGTCTTTGTTTTTGCAGGTTCCCTTTCAGGAACTGCTTTTTAAAATTTGTCCCTGATTTTGTTTATTTACTTTATTTGTTTTGACTTGAAAAGAGTTACAATGTCGCCTATGAGCAGCATGCAGGGGCAGAAATTTCTGTTTGACGTACGGGGGGGGGGCGGTGGGACCCTCAAGCTGAGGTGTAAAATGACGCGCGGTGAGGTCGGACGAGCGTCCCAACATCACCACGATACTTCAGTGGGCGGGCGCACGATGATCTCCGTTGCGCGCCCGCCATTAATTAACGGGCCACTTAAGGCCCTTGAGGCTCCAATTGGCGGGGATTTTGTGGCGTCCGTGCGATCTTCGGCTTGTCACACGGGTGCAACGGGCAGGCAGGTAGCAGAAAATTGTATGAACCTCATCCACGAGCGGGAGAAGAGGGTTCGGTGGGATCGCGATTCTACAGATTTAAATTATTGTACAAAAGTTACTGAAACTTGCCTGTGTGAACTGGAAAAGTTCAAAATATATACCAGCTGCTTGGACTGGACTCATAATCTTCAGGTCAGCACTTTGCAGTGAGGATTTGCTTTGGGGCCTGTAGACTTCAGGAAGCATCCCTGAAACTGGGAATGGGAGCTGAACTCTCCACTGGAGGCACCTCCTCTGAGGAGGAAGGGAGGGCTGGAAGGAGGAGGAGGCCAGGAGTGCACACTCAGCCTCCAGGGGAGCCACTTTTGGGAGGACAGGTGCAGACACAAGGGGCACAGGGCCAAGAGGTAGTCCAAGGCGGAAGGGGCCGCAGAAGATGCCACTGTCCTGCTGCCAGGGTTTACAGGCGGCGAAGCAGCTACCTCAATATGTCTGAGGTACAGCGTCAAAGGAGGCTCCGACTGTCAAGGGAGACAGTCAACTATAATGTCAGATGATTGGGCCTGAGATTTTAGCTAACTGTATGTGTGGACACCCCATGCCAGTGGCTCTAAAGGTCACAGCTGCCCTCAACTTCTATGCCCCCGGCTCTTTCCAGGGGTTGGTTGGTGATCTTTGCAGTGTCTCCCAATCAGCTGTGCAACTTGTGTCAAGCAGGTTACAGACACGCTGTTCAGGCGTGCATTGACCTTCATCCACTACCGTTGGGACCAGGCAAGCCAGACAGAGTGAGCCAGAGGCTTCGCAGCCATTGCTGGCTTCCCCCATGTCCAGCATGCAATGGGCTGCGCACATGTGGCCATCAAGGCACCAGCAGGTGAGCCCGGTGCCTTCATCAACAGGAGGGGCTTCCACTCCATGAACGTGCAGATAGTGTGTGATCACAAGCTGCAGATTCTGCAAGTCTGTGCAAGGTACCCAGGCAGCTCCCATGACACCTACATCCTCAGACACTCCCAGGTGCCGGGGCTCTTCAGTGCTCCAGCCTGGCTGGATGGATGGCTGCTGGGTGACAAGGGCTATCCCCTCAGAAGGTGGCTCATGTCGCCTCTCTGCCATTCAAGAATAGAAGCTGAGCAGCGGTATAATAGGAGCCACAACTCCACAAGGGCTGTGGTGGAAAGAGCCATTGGTCTTCTCAAGGTGCACTTCCGATGCCTGGACCTTTCTGAGGGTGCACTCCAGTACCCCCCCAGATCAAGCGTCCCTGATAGTGGTTGCATGCTGCGCTCTCCACAATTTTGCGCTGCAAAGGGGGGGATACTGTGGGTGAAGAAGATGTAGACAGAGCGGCTGCGGCTGCACACGATGAGTTGAAGGGTCATGTGGACTCGAAACGTCGATTCTTTTCTTCTCCACCAATGCTGCCAGACCTGCTGAGTTTTTCCAGGTAATTCTGTTTTTGTTTTACAAATAAAATGGTGTCACACTGCAAACACAATCAGAAGGAACTTATAGGGAGGCCAACAAAAAACCACCAGTGATGAACCCGGGGTGTGCCTGTGCCTTAATTTTACGTTTGTGGGTGCTATGCCTTTGTGCTGCCCCCTTGCTGGCACTGGCATCTGAGACAGCCTGCTCTCCCTGCTGTCCTGTTGGCCTTGATGACCTCAGCCTGTGCTGGCCCCACCTGAGAGGGAGCTGCCAGCTCCGCAGCTGGCATCTCCCCAGTTGTTGCAGCCTCATTGGGTGCCATGGCCACTGGCAGAGGGGCAGAGGAGCTGCTGGCCTCATCCGTAGCGCACTGAAAGGTGCCAGCAGAGATGACAGACAGCTGCTCCACTGACGTGAGGATTGTTCGGCCCTCCCTGCTCATCATAGATGGATGGGCACTGAGGTGGGATACCTGGTGCCCAAACTACTGCCCGCACGGGCACTGACCACCTGAGATCAATATCGCTCTGAGGGATTGCAGGTCCGAGCGCATCCCCAGGAACCCCTGATCCTGTCCCTGGAGCAGCCTCTCCATGAGGACCGCCACTCTCTCCATGGAGGAAGATTGACACTCTTCCATGTGGCTCAATGCATCAGCTACGGTCAGTGCAGACTCCTCCACCAATGACGCCAAGCCAAGCACAGCCTCATGTATCTCCACCAGATGTTCCCAAACACCCCGCCGCATCTCATGAGTTGGCTGCATCGCGGACGACTCCAGAGGTTCATAATTAGCCACAGACTGAGCATGTGCCTGGGCCCCTGCAGTCCTCTGACTGCTGGCGCCATGGACACTCTCTGTCTCTGCCAGCTCCTCCAGCGACTGTGAAGTGCCCTCACAGCTGCGCCCCGGGACACTAGCCAAAGATCTGATGCCCATTGGGGTGCCAGCATCTGCCCTGGCGCCTGCCTGGCAGAGATAGTGTGACGCTTGTGATGTTGAAACTTCATGGCCCTCAGGTGTCAGAGGGGCCCCTGCTGCTCTGGGTCCTGGTCCTTTGCCGCTGATGCTGAAAGGAAGGGTAAGGAAATTTGATCAGTTAGCATGCGGAAAATGTCAATGTACATGCCTGTCCCCCGGATCATCATGCGCTCATCGTTCCACACGCAATGGGCAAGCCATGTTGGTAACGTCACTCACTCAACAATCAGTGCTGCCATAGCTGTTGGGAGGCTACTGGTGATATGAGTGCTGGCCACACATACCTGCCCGTGGAACCCCAGCCTCTCCGGCTCCGGTGGACCTGGGCGCATGGTGCTTCTCCAGGTCGAGGGCCTCCTGCTCAAAGCAGCTAAGCAGCAAAATCTGGGCTGGCCCACCGCCAGCCCTCACCCGCTCGGTGGTGTTGTGAGAACTCTTCTCTTGGAAATGAGAAAAGAACATTGATAAGTGATACTTGTACCGTGAATCTCCTTGCAGCCGGCCGACCCCAAGCCCAGTTGGCCATTGAAGGGGTCCAGTGCATCCTTACCCCGTTGCTGCCGAACACTCACACAAATATACCAGGTGTACCCTCCCCCACCAACTCCCCCTGCCCCAATCCTTGGCCACATGTTGCCTTCATCACACTTGGGAACACACAGTTTAACCTGCTGTAGCAAGGAGGCACAATGACATGGAGCACAGAGGGCAGCAGATCGATCGGTGCCACGCCACCTTGAACATCCTCTCCCACCATGTCATCACCCTGACTTCGACATGTCCTGGAGTTCGAGCACTGCGCCTGGGGGCAGATCCTCCAGGTTGCCCCCACCACAGTCATGTGGGTCTCAGTCCACCACATGCTGTGGGTGCAGAACCCATCTCTTCGCCACCCTCCCAGGCTGACCAATGCATAGGAAATATCTGCTGGCCCGCCCAGCTAAGGGTATGTGCCGTCAATGATTCATTGCATTCAGGCCAGTCAGACATAGGTGGGGTGCCGGGGGGAAGCTTACGTGGTGGGTGAAGTGAACGATGCCAACATGCTACTCACCCTTCCTGTGCGCAGCAGGTTGTTGAAGCGCTTGCAGCACTGGATCCATGTGCGCCGCACCACATCGTGGGAGCTCACGGCCTCCGCTACCTCCGCCCACACACATTTTGTCAAGTGGGGGGGCCTCCTCCTCCCGTCCTGGGAGATGAGCACCTCCCGCCGTGCTGCCACCTCCTGGAGGAGGGCAGCAAAGCACTCGTCCGAAAACCGGGGCGCAGCAGCCCTACCCTCCTGCAATGCCAGCCTGGATCTGCGTTGGCCCCGATCTCTGGCCATGTACAGCAGCCTTGGAGTGAGTGGCTGCAGCCTGCACTTTCAACAGGCCGCCAGGTCGCCATTGGACCCGGCAGCAATTGCCGATCCACTGCCGCCTGCCCATGCCCACGGTACCCACGAGCCGCGAAACATGCTGGGCGGACCTTAAATGGCCCACCCGTGTAAGATGGCATTCGGGTCCGCGAACACCCACACCCGCCCCCACGCCGCACTGCCCCCATCCCTCCCCCCAGCCCGCCAGATGGAAAATTCTGCCCTAGATGTAGACGAGAAAAGGGCCAAGGATAGATCCATAATGCACGAAGTGGTCCAAAAAGGTTGCTCACCATCACCTTTTTAAGGGTAATTAGGGATGGGCAACAAATGCTGGCCTTGCCAGGATGCTCATATCCCATGAAAGAATTTTTAAAAAGCATGAAAGAAAAGTACTGCGAGTGCTGGAAATCTGAAAGAAAAGCAAAAAAATGCTGGAAAAGCTCAGCAGTTCTGGCAGCTCCTGTGGAGAAAGAAGCAGAGGCCGGAATTTTCTGAGGCCTTAAAATGCGGCGAACATTCTAAGCTCCATTGACTTCGGCAGGAACGTTAACATTTTGAGTCCATATGACTCTCCTGCACAGCCAGAAAAAAAGCATTGATTGTTACAACAGTATTATACCACATATTTTGAGATTTTGAGAACTGTGAAAATAGCTTCATGGTCAAGCTTGTTCAGGGGTATTATCAAAGGAAGGTTGACTGCTTTCATACCAAATTCTGTTATCTGCGATTTTAATGGAGGTATTAACCTGTCTATTTGAAAAAGGGGATGCCTCCCTTAAAGGTAGCAGCCACTTTGGGTGCAGTCGGCGAATTAAACTCAAATTGTGCTTGAAATTAGCTACAGTTTAAGTTTCCACTAAAATCTATTTGCATAATCGCAAACATAAAATCTCCCATCACCAGCGCAGTTGATCAGTGTAATAGAGTAGAATCATTTAGTGTGTTTTCTCTACATTAAAGAATATTTATTGATGTATTTAAGAGTGGTAACCTCGTGCAGTTTTATTCATACAGCTAAAAATGTGTCCATGACAAAAATAAATCATTTTTAACAAAAATGTCTAATCTGTGACTAACCTGTTTATAAATCACAGCAAATGACTTTAAAAATAACAATACTGAACTACTTGTAGTTTCATTGGTAAACAGTAGTCGGTTCCTTCATAAATTAAACATATTTTAATATTGAAAAACTTTTTAAAAGTGCCTATGTGCCTAAGAAAACAAGCTCAATTTGAAGAGCCTACTCGAACAGGCATAATCAACAGAAACTTGTGTCGTTCGTTATTTTGACCTGGGGGCATGGCCCATTTTATGGGTGGGGTGAAATCATTGTTAAGGCAACGTTAAAGATTGCGGAATCTCGCTGAATTCGTGACATAATTTTCATTTAAAATTCTCCGATCTTATCCACTGGCTCAGCCAGTTTCATCCTGATTGTGCTAATAAAATGAATGTAAACTCTACTTAGAGTCATAGTCATAGGGTCATAGAGATCTACAGCACAGAAAAAGGCCCTTCGGCCCATCGAATCTGCGCCGGCCAAACAAGTACCTAACTACTTCTAATCCCATTTTCCAGCACTAGGCCCATAGCCTTGTATGCCATGGCATCGCAAGTGCACATCCAAATACTTCTTAAACATTACTTCTTTTGCTGTTCACATTTATAGCTTTATAATATAAAAATACTTTATGTACACAGCATAACTAGAAAATGTCAGGTCCACCTGTGGTATTTCATACCTCACTCACAATAATAGATTCACTTCCGAGAATAAGGGAAGTAAACACGTGGCTGAAGGAGTGGTGTGGGAAAGAAGGGTTCCATTTCATGGGGCACTGGTATCAATATTGGAACAGGAGGGATCTGTACCATTGGGTCGGTCTCCACCTGAACTGATCTGGGACCAATGTTCTAGCAAAAAGGGTGGCCAACAGGACTTTAAACTAGAAAATGAGGGGGAAGGGAATGGTAAAACTCCAAGAAGTATGATTAATGGGAAACAAAGTAGCAAGTTAGCATGTGGGGGGGGATAGATTCAACTTCATGGAAAATTATGAATAAACTGAAAAGGAAGGAGAGCCCAGGAGAGGCTATTAAAGTCTCCATAACACAAAATAGGAGAGAGTGTTTGGAAAGGGCTAGGAATCTAACTTCAAGCACATCAGATAAAGGGATGACAATGAGAAAGGGGACGGGAAATACAGCACTGTAGGTGTTGTATCTGATTGCACACAGTATACGAAATAAAGTAAATGAGCTTGTGGCGCAAATTGAAATTGGCAGGTATGATGTGGTGGGCATCGCGGAGACATGGCTGCAAGGGGATCAGGACTGGGAGCTAAATATCAAAGGATATACATCCTATCGAAAAGATAGGCAGGTTGGCAGAGGGGGTGGGGTTGCTTTGTTAGTAAGAAATGAAATTAAATCGATAACAAGAAACGACGTAGGGTAGGTGATGTAGAATCTGTGTGGGTAGAGTTGAGGAACCGCAAAGGTAAAAAAACCATAATGGGAGTTATGTACAGGCCTCCGAACAGTAGTCAGGATGTGGGGCACAAGATACACCAGGAGATAGAAAAGGCGTGTAAGAAAGGCAAGGTTACAGTGAACATGGGGGATTTCAATATGCAGGTAGACTGGGAAAATCAGGTTGGTAGTAGATCCCAAGAAAAGGAATTTGTGGAATGTCTACGAGATGGCTTTTTGGAGCAGCTTGTGGTGGAGTCCACTAGGGAACAGACAATTCTAGATTTAGTGATGTGTAATGAGGCAGATTTGATAAGGGAGCTTAAGGTGACGGAACCCTTAGGAGTAACTGACCATAATATGATAGAATTTACCCTGCAATTTGAGAGGAAAAAGCTGGAATCAGATGTAACGGTATTACAGTTGAATAAGGGTAACTACAGAGGCATGAGGGAGGAGCTGGCCAGGATTGACTGGGAGATGAGCCTAGCAGGAAAGACAGTGGAACAGCAATGGCAGGAGTTTTTGGGAGTAATTTGGGAGACACAGCAAAAATTCATCCCTAGGAAGAAGAGGCATACCAAAGGGAGGACGAGGCAACCATGGCTGACAAGGGAAGTCAGGGACAGCATAAAAGCTAAAGAGAAAGCATACAATGCGGCAAAGAGCAGTGGGAAGCCAGGGGATTGGGAAGCCTACAAAGACCAACAGAGGACAACTAAAAAAGTAATAAGGAGGGAGAAGATTAAATATGAGGGTAAACTAGACAGTAATATAAAAGAAGATTGCAAGAGGTTTTTTTAGATATATAAAGGGTAAGAGAGAGGCAAAAGTGGATATTGGGCCGCTGGAAAATGACGCTGGAGAAGTAATAATGGGGAACAAAGAAATGGCGGAGGAACTGAATAGGTACTTTGCGTCAGTCTTCACGGAGGAAGACATGAGTAACATCCCCAAAATTCAAGAGAGTAGGAGGGCAGAGGTGAGAATGGTGGCCAATACCAAGGAGAAGGTGCTAAGAAAACTGAAAGGTCTGAAGGTGGATAAATCACCTGGATCAGATGGATTACACCCCAGAGTTCTAAAGGAGACAGCTGAAGAGATAGTGGAGGTGTTAGTGGTGACCTTTCAGGAATCACTGGAGTCAGGGAGGGTCCCAGAGGACTGGAAAATCGCTAATGTAACCCCCCTGTTTAAGAAAAGAGTGAGGCAAAAGACGAGAACTTACAGGCCAATTAGCCTGACCTCAGTCGTAGTTAAGATTTTAGAGTCCATTATTAAGGATGAGATTTCAGAATACTTGGAAGTGCATGGTAAAATCGGGCAAAGTCAGCATGGTTTCATCAAGGGGAGGTCATGCCTGACAAATCTGTTAGAATTCTTTGAGGAGGTAACAAGCAAGTTAGACAAAGGAGAGCCAATGGATGTTATCTATTTGGACTTCCAGAAGGCCTTTGACAAGGTGCCGCACAGGAGGCAGCTCAGTAAGATAAGAGCCCATGGTGTTAGAGGTAAGGTACTAGCATGGATAGAAGATTGGCTGTCTGGCAGGAGGCAGAGAGTGGGGATAAGGGGGTCTTTCTCAGGATGGCGGCCGGTGACCAGTGGAGTTCCGCAAGGGTCAGTGTTGGGACCACAACTTTTCACTTTATACATTAATGAACTAGATGAAGGAACTGAGGGCATTCTGGCAAAGTTTACAGATGGTACAAAGATAGGTGGAGGGACAGGTAGTATTGAGGAGGCAGGGAGACTGCAGAAGGATTTAGACAGGTTAGGAGAATGGGCAAAGAAGTGGCAGATGGAATACAATGTGGGGAAGTGTGAGGTCATGCACTTTGGTAGGAAGAATAGAGGCATAGACTATTTTCTAAATGGGGAGAGAATTCAGAAATCTGAAGTGCAAAGGGACTTGGGAGTCTTAGTCCAGGATTCTCTTAAGGTTAACTTGCAGGATAAGTTGGTAGTTAGGAAGGCAAATGCAATGTTGGCATTTATTTTGAGAGGACTAGAATATAAAAGAAGGGATGTGCTTTATAAGGCTCTGGTCAGATCACATTTAGAATATTGTGAGCAATTTTGGGCCCCGTATCTCAGGAAGGATGTGCTGGCCCTGGAGAGGGTCCAGAGGAGGTTCACGAGAATGATCCCAGGACTGAAAGGCTTAACATATGAGGAACATTTGAGGACTCTGGGTCTATACTCAATGAAGTTTAGAAGGATGAGGGGGGATCTGATTGAAACTTACAGAATACTGAAAGGCTGGATAGAGTGGACGTGGGGAAGATGTTTCCATTAGTAGGAGAGACTAGTGGTGAATCTATGGAATTCATTGCCACAGAAGGCTGTGGAGGCCAGGTTATTGAGTGTATTTAAGACCGATATAGATAGGTTCTTGATCGGTAAGGGGATCAAAGGTTACGGGGAGAAGGCGGGAGAATGGGGTTGAGAAACTTATCAGCCATGATTGAATGGTGGAGCAGACTCGATGGGCCGAATGGCCTAATTTCTGCTCCTATGTCTTATGGTCTTATGGTCTTATTTCACATTCTTCACAATTTTGCTTTAGCTATCTTCTATACGAGAATCTTGTGACGCCAGGCTAGATTCAACTATTGATATGAAGGAAGAGAAGTTGTTCAAGCATTATGTTTACACTCTTATATTCAGCAAAGGCTTTAATTAAAAAATACTTTGAATACCTGGAACAGAAACACGAACATTTTTGAAGTGTGATTGAATTGCAATGGAAGCATGTGTGCTGTGTCTTGTTGAATTAACCTCAGTCATTCAGGCTAACCTCGATTTGGCAGCACAGTGCATAAATGTCTATCATTGCTTAATTAAAAACATACACATACATTTAATAGATCATCTTCACATATAGAATTAAATGGGGAGCGAATGCTTTTCCATTTACATCATTAAAGATATTTTACATTTTCTCTTTCTCTTTTCACCCTTCAGTCCCATCAACAATGCTCTGGCTGGGAGCAGAGTCAGAAAGCAGGTGTCCAGGTCAGTGTCAATTTGAGCTTGTAACTGGTCAATGTAAACTGCATAATCCTGGCCTGCGTCAACTCACTATGTCCCCTGACTGAGATCAGGAACTCGTTATTTTTAAAATTGTTGGCATTTGCTGCATTCTACTTCTCTATTACACACTGAATGGGCATACCTTGGCATGTCCCAACTGTAATCCTCAAAGCCTGTGGCACAGGGCATGGACACTTGAGGGTGCAAATGTAGAACAATGCACCTGGCATGGGCTAGGCTATAATTTGACAACAGCATCGTCATGCGTGTGGACAGAGTTGGCAGTTTTCCTTTCCTATTATGACCACATTAATACAATCAGAACACCTACAAAAGAAGGTTTTTTTTCTCTTCCTACACTGTCATACTATCCCCTATGAGTGCACAAAGGAAAAAAGGATATTTAGAATGCATTTTTATGAAATATGACTGAAAGCAGACAGAGCTGCTTACAGTGACAATCCAATTACAATGCCTATCAAACTTAACTTTACAGCTTATAGCCTCTAATTGCCTGACAAAAATTGACAGTTCAGTTGCAACAGTGTAATATAATTGGAGGTCAAATTAAATTTGATCAGTGCAAGGGAGATGCTATCATTTACCAGTTCTAGCACTGTAGAACGACTCACCTGCCACCCTATCACAGATCTGCAGATGAGAATTAATCATTAATCTAGTTGATTCTCCCATAATAGAGCCGACACATTTAGATATCTTTTAATAAACAGTAATAATGAAATAGGTGATGTGTTTAACATGATATACAGACAATCTTGCATATATTAAAAAGGCAATATATGGTTGATCTGATTTTTCTCTGTCTCTATTTCTCTCTGTGCATACTTATCAAAGTAAGGGATGCCAGCCAGAGAGAATAAAAACAATTTTCCTGTGACTGTGCATCTAGCAACAATGAAGCACACTGGCTGGTCAGGGTGGCTCAGGGCATTTTGCAAGCCTTGACAATGCATTCCGGTCTTCATCCACAATAATGCAGCCCCAATCAATTGCACAGAAATCTGAATAGTAATTGATCATTTTTGGCATGTAGCTGACCCTATATTGCACTGGTAACAGTTCTTTAGATTCTGTTCACAGAAGAACGTTGACACAGCATTGAATCAGAAACAAACACTGCAATCTAAATTTGGGCTTTCAGTTTATGAAACTGACATATTTAATTGGGATTTTGTCAGTGCATTGTCAGCGTATATTTGTCCATGATACTGTATGTACAACGTCATGCTGCTCTATGTAGTCTTCATTTTATCACTCGTTTCCTTTGCTGTGCACCTCACGGGACACTCATCTCCATATAAGAAGTATATAAGTGGGCCATTAGCTATGGGCACCTTCACAGCTTCTGCCAGTGCCATTCAGGAGTTAGCTGGAAAGGCTGCTGAGGTACAACTCAAGTTGGATCTCCCTTGTAATCTTGTCTTATCTCCATTCCCCAGTCCTCCTTTCTGCTTTATCTAACAAGCTGTCAGAGATCAATGGCTCGCTGTCTGTAAGAAGCCCAAATAGGAGTGCCGGCTCAGGTGGAATTCTAACTCAGATCTCCCCAAGTCCACGGCATAGCTCACTAACGCATTTTGACAACAGCAACCCAACGTGCATCATTTTTATGAACAATATGCAGTGGATGCTCTAATGGAATAGATTATGAGAGGGAATCTTTATTCATATAGTGGAATTGTGACTGGAGCTGATATTCCGCTGCCTCTGTGCTATAACACTGGGGACACGGGCAAGGGTGAGTTTGGCCTGAGGATAATCCAGTAACTGTAAAGTTAGATGGTAGTGGTATTTAGGCGTGATTTACTGTTTGATGGAGAAGCAAATCTTTCAAAGGCAATTATGCACTAAACCCTTCAGATGTACCCTGTGAGGGAGTGCTTTGTACCATATGAGATTAACAGCACAAAATTCACTGCCACCCCAATAATTTTAAAGAAAGGAGGGTGAGAGAATAGAGGGAACTATAGGATAGTTAGCCTGGCATCAGTTGTTGGGAAAATGTTGGAATCCATTATTAAGGAAGTGTTAACAATGCACTTAGAAAAGCATAGTATGATTAGAACAAGTCAGCATGGTTTTACTAAAGGGAAACCCTGGTTAACAAATTCACTGCAGTTTATTGAGGATGTAACTAGCAAGACAGATAAAGGAGAACCAGTAGATGTGGTATCCCTGGATTTCCAAAAGGCTTTTGATAAGGTGCCATACAAAATATTAATAGGCAAGGTAATTGCACATGGAGTTGGAGGTAATACATTAGCATGAGGATTTGTTGACAGATAGGAAGCAGAGAGTGGGCATAAATGGGACTTTTTAAGGTTGGCAAGTAATGAATAGTGGAGTACCACGAGGGTCAGTGCTGGGGCCTCACCTATTTACAACCCATATTAATGACCAAGATGAAAAGTCAGAGCAATGTACCTAAGTTTGCTGATGATGCAAAGCTGGGGGAAAGTTAAGCTGTGGGGAAGGCACAGTGAGGCTGCAAAGCGATATAGACAGGTTGAGTGAGTGGACAACAAGATGGCAGATGGATTATAATGTAGCAAAGTGTGAAGTTGCTCACTTTGGTTGAAAGAATAAAACATTTGAATATTTTTTAAATGGTGAGAAACTTGTAAGTGTGGATGCTCAAAGAGACTTGGGTGTGTTCGTACAAGGAACACAAAAAAGTTAGTGGGCAGTTACAGCAAGCAATTAGGAAGGCAAATGGCATGTTAGCCTTTATTGCAAGGGGATTGGAATACAGGAATAAAGAAGTCTTGCAGGAGTTGTATATGGTTTTGGTGAGGCCACACCTGGAGTACTGTGCACAGTTTTGGTCTCCACACATTGGTCTTTGTATACTTGCATTGCAGGTGGTACAGTAAAGGTTCACTAAATTGGTCCCTGGGGTGGGGGTGGGGAGGGTTATCCTATCATGAGAGGCTGAGCAAATTGGGTCCATTTTCTCTGGAGTTTAAAAGAATGAGAGGCGACCTCATTGAAACATAGAAATTTCTGAAGGGGCTTGAGAGGGTAGATGCTGATAGATTGTTTCTGTTGGTCGTGGAATCTAAAACATGGAAGCACAGTCTCAGGTAAGGGGCCAGTCATTTAGGACTCAGATGAGGGGAAATTACTACACTCAAAGAGTTGTGAATCTTTTGATTTCTCTGCCCCAGATGCTTGTAAATGTTCCATCATTGAATGCATTTAGGGTTGGGATAGACAGATTTTTGGTCTCTCAGGGAATCAAGGGATATGGGAAACTGGCAGGGAAGTGGAGTTGAAGCCCAAGGTCAGCCATGATCATATTGAATGGTGGAGCAGGCTTGAAGGCCATATGGTCTACTCCTGCTCCTATTTCTTCTGTTCAATGATGGATGGAAGCTATTTTTTCAAACAATTGCATGAGTAATATAATATTTTTTCTAATCCTTTGATATGCATTTTCCATCAGTTATTAAAATAACAAAGCTTTTCATTTCAATTGGCATTAGCTACTACAACCTGTTCTTGTACTTTATTGCTGTGCTCTCATGCTCTGATCTGATCATAATTGTTCTGTTTTCCATTATGAACTTCAAACCAAAATAATTCATTCCATGGCATTTTGCACCCATGAATGCAATAATTAGATGGCATTTTCCATTCTATGGTCAATGATTCTGAAATATCTAGATTAATTTTAGGGTCTAACTAAAGGTAATTTTAAAATTAGAGAGGAGGTTCAAGGCAAGGGTTGCATTTTCTGTACTTGCGTGGAAAGCTGCCATGGGAAGGAGAGTTTGCATTAGGGCTATTGAGGAGTGGACTAGGTTGTCGCAGACTTAATGGTCCCTTTGAAATGTTGAAAGTGGAGGGGAGGGGAAGATGTGTTTGGAGGTGGCACCAGCACCAAACCAAGATTGACAGAGCCCTCGACCGTGTCCATCCCATTTCCTGCAGAGTTGCTCTCAACCCTTCTGCGCCCTCCCAGAACCACAATAGGCTGCCCTTGTCCTTACCTTCCACCTCACCAGCCTCTGTAATCAATGGATCATCCTCCACTTCTATGAATGTGATTCATCTGTCTTTACCAAGGAAGAAATTGCTGCCAAAGTCAAAGCGAAAGAGGAGGTAGTTGAGACACTGGATGGATTAAAAATTGGTAAAGAATGAGGTATTAGGAAGGCTGGCTGTACTTAAAGTTGATAAGTCACCAGGACTGGATGCGATACATCTTAGGATACTGAAGGGTGTAATGGTCGACATTGCAGGGATATTGTCCATCATCTTCTATTCCTCCTTAGATACCGGGATGGTGCTAGAGTACTGAAGAATTATAAATGTTACAACCTTGTCCAAAAAGTTTATAAGGATAAACTCAGCAACTACAGGCCAGTCCCAGCCACCGGCCTCTCCATCAAGACCCCCCCAACCCTCTCTCCTCACTTCCCCGGGCCTCACCTCCTCGCCCTGCCATGGGACCATGTGTGCTCACCTGGTCCTGGACTCCAGAGTTTGCATTTAGGGACTGCTTGTATTCCCGGTCCTGGCCGCTGCTGCTACTGGCACTGCTGGGATTCACTGCCAGCCAATCTGAATGGAGCATTAATTGACTGTGGGACAGTCAGTATTGGTGGGGATGCATTCCCTACTGAATCTTCAGGTGGTGGGGAGGAAGCCCTGTCACCTGAAAAATCCTGCCCATGAAATTGACTGAGTGACAGGAAACGCAGTGGTAAATGATTGTTTTTCAGACTGCAGGAAGCTAAACAGCTCAGTTTCCCGGGGGCAGGATCTTCGGGTCCTTGGGCAGGCGCATTGGGAGGCCTGGGGAATGCCCGCGAAACGGGCCGCCTCCCACGATCGGCCCCTGACCATGATTTCACGCTGGCTGGCAAATTAATGGCCAGCCAGCATGAAACGCGTGCTGAAAGGCTTAGTGCTGCCGGGTGGGGGCGCAGGAGGAAGGCGAGCGCTGAAGTCTGCACGGGGTGCGAGGGATCGTGCAATGAAAGCTCCCTGAAGGCAGAAAGCCTCCTCAGGGAGCTGAAGAATTTAAAACCATGAAATAAAGATTTGGGAATGCAGGAAAAAAAGTCCACACATCAGACTCCCTCACATGAACATTTGGATTATAAAAATTCTGTCAAAACATTTTTTAAAAATGAATGTCGGAAACCTCATCCCTCCCGCGGATGAGGCTTCCTCAAAAATCCAAAGGCCACCTGGCCGATTCACCTGCCTGCCAACCCTAACGTTGGACGGGCAGCAAAAAATCGCACTTAATTAATACATTAATGGCCTTAATAAGCCTCTTAATTGTTGACAGGCACGCTGCCGACTCTCACGCGTGCCCGCAGGCCGAAATATCGCGCTAGTGCACCATGACGTTGGGACGCTCGCCTGAAGTCATCACGAGCTATTTTACACCTGAACGGGTTGGGCGTGTGCCGGCACGCAGGGCGTAAAATTCTGCCCCAGGGATCGACATAGACACCACTGCTCCTCTTGACCTACACTGATGAGCTAGACTTGGGTTTACAGGATACGATTTTGTGGCAGCCAGTGTACAATGCAGGACAGTATCTGTGGTGCCGCTTGGTATCTGAACCTTTCATTGAAGCTCAGATTGTGATACCGACATTTTTGGTCATTTTAGCCTGTTTTCTTATAAAACACTTAAAATGATAGGCATGAACTGGCAGCTTTACTTAGGGAACTATAATAGTGAAGAATTGCTTCTCCCTCAAGTTAAATTATGTTGATATCACCATTTTTCTTAATTCAAATATAATGAATTAATTTTTTTATATTACTATTGATGACCTTAGATGGGCTTAACCTCATTATCTATTTGATGACCTTCTGTGGGAACATGACGTGTAATACAACTTTAAGAAAATGCGAGCAGATTGACCACAGCAATGTAACGCGGGCTACCATGTTAATGTTAGTCTAGAGTAGGGTCTGGTTGGAGAAGCACACGTCATAGTGCTCTGTTGTCTGTGTAAAGAAATAGCATGTGCTTCATTTCATATTGGTTTCTGCATCTGCAGTATATTGTAATTGACTCACAGCTGACAGATAAGCATGCAACCGGTTCACGAGCAAAGCGACCCCATAGTAGAGCATAACAATTTGACTGCTTTAACATTGTTAACTGTTAACTTATGCAATTGCATGCTTTGACAAAGGACTTCATGACTAATTCTAGACAAACAAGGACTGCAGTAGACTGTGTAAGACAATGGTTGGTTGAATATAGGTAGAGTGGAGCCAAGCAGGCTGTGTGATGAGTTTCGGGTGATGCATATTGTGCACAACAGAGCTATAAAGAAAGGGGGTATCAATGAGGGAGTGAAGATATGCAACACCAACAGATTTGAACATGACCTCTCGTGCTGTGCTGCTGTCCAGAGACTTAGGTGGCAGATATCAATTTTGATTCTTTTAACTGTTGCTTGATATTGTGTGCATGATGGATTCCCTAATGTTACAATAAAGCCTTGCTACATCCAATTGGAATTGTGAAACCGAACCATTGACAGGGTGACCTGGGGCCAAGCGCTCCTGACACAGGGATCCTGCAACACGGATGGGGAAAGCCATTTGCCCCATCTTAATTCATCTATTCAGAATCACCCTAGAGTCTCCTACGCTTTAACATCCATTTTTCCCAAAATTATTATACAAGTTAGGTTATCTGAAAATCCATTCCATTTGCTGAAAATGTTTCGTATGAAGGCAAGCTCCCTGATAGCTATCTTAAATTTTATGATTATTTCATTTGAAAGAACATATTTATTTTAACCAAGCAAGGTTTATTTCAATGCTATGAATTATTTCTATGAATTAGTAAAAAAGTAACCTACTATATTGCTGCCAAATACGATCAGGTTTAATGTATATTTGATCAAGAATAGTTTGTTGAGCATTTCCCTCTGACTTGTGTGCCTTCAAAGTCAACCTTATCTTAACACCTCAAATGCTCCTTCGACAGTGCCTTCCAAACCTGTGACTTTACCTCCTCATAGAACAAGGGCAGGAAACGCATGGGGACACCCCCTACCTACAAGTTTCTCTCCAGTTACACATTATCCTGACTTAGAAATATTGAGTGCTTGAGTTTTTCTTGTTGAGTTTGCTTCCTTGGGAGGTAGCCAGAGGTTTAAATGAGACAGACCCAGAAACTGCTCCTCTTAGATAGGCACAATTGTTGTCCTACAGATTTCCTCTTCTCTCAGCTGTGGATGAAAAAAAACAAGCAGAAAAAAAAAGAGATTCTGAAATCTAGTAATTGGATTCCAGCTTGGTAAATTTGCCTGCAACTAATTCATTGAGAAGAAATGTCAGCGTTAATCACACAGAAACCATAGTTCCTCAGTAGGCATCCCATTTTGTCATCCGTGCGTCCATGGAAAGAAATTCTGGACACCACAACTTTTTCTGGGAACAAGATAAGACCGTCAAACGCAGGTGATGCTTGGGTCAGCATTTCATCCATTGGGAATAGAGGTTACAAGTTTCCAGTGCTTATTTCCGATATTGGAAATGATTTCCCAAAACCATTAAAAGTAGTGATTAAGCTCATTAAGTCGAGGCTGTAATACAGTTTTCGCATACTTGAGGATCCTGCAAAGCTCCAGCCCAGAGCTGGCATGATAGTGACAAAGGCCGGGATTTTCTGGCCCCATCATGGCGGGACCCGCTGTGGGAGATTCGGCAGCCCAGCCAAAAGTCCATTGACTTTCAGCGCGGCCCAGACGATCCCGGCAGCAGGTGGGGCCGGGAAATCCCACCAAAAGCCTGTGTCATAATCAGCAGCAACACTGCATAATAGAGGTTTGTTTGCTGATGACTGCCATCATCCTTTTAATTGAGGAGCTGAATGAATGGAAGTCTTGAGAAACTGTGCTCGCCACACATGACAGTCGAAGCAATCTCCCATGCCAAAGCAAATCAAGTCACATACTGATCTAGCTCACACTGGATAACTCACCCATGAAAACAATTTAACATTGTAGAACTGTATATGAAGTGCTTTGAGGCATTTCCAAGAGATATGATAAGGCACTACATAAATGCGAGTCTTTCAAGTTTTCCTTTCCGGTACACATCAGAAATCTTACACCTGTATCAGTACATTACAATTGCAGGACGCAGAGAATTGCGGTTAAGTGTTTTTCCTTTTTGTAACATCAGCATCCATTCCCATTGTGTAAAATTACTCTAAAGGCATCAAGGTGTATGGTGAGAGCACAGAGTATAGCGGTAATATAGAGGATCAGTCATGGTTATATTGAATAGTGGATGTTAATCAGAAATACATATAAAATACAAATAATGGTGATTAGAAATAAATTCATTACGTTCTTTACATGAGTGAAATATGTGCATATTAACACTGCTACAACCATGTGAGGAGGGGTAAAAACGAGTCCATTATCCTACCAGTTCAGGTCAGGGTTTTATGTGAATTTAGAGAGGATGAATTTATCTACTCAATGTCTCTGCTTAGGCATTGACGTGTTGATTGCAAAGAAATCAATCTGACAGGTGCTCTTGAACTTAAAGCACAAAGGGGTTAGTTTTTATTAAAAACCCATCCAGGTAAAGATATAAAAATATTTAAAAAGGTAAACCCATGCCCTGACCTCCGCAACACACACACACACAAACACACACACGTACACTACAAGTTGAAACATGTGAAGTTACTTTTCGGCCAAATTACAATTCACTGATAAAACAGTAAAAAGAAGGGGGTTCGCTGTTTATGAGTCTTTCGCTGGTATCTGTAGCTGAAGCAGAATTTTTTTCATTATGGTCTTGAAAGTTCAGTGGAACTGAAGCCCATGTAAACTATAATTTCTGAAGACAGTACCTTTTTAAAAACATAATCCATCTTTTCCAAAAGTCAATGATTTTATTCACCTGAGGTCCCTTTTGTGGAAATTCTCTATCTCTGTGCTGGATTTCAAACTGTCATAGAGATAGGGTCTTGAACTTGGGAGAGAAGGGGAGAGGGAGAGTATTACTGCTGTATTGGCAGGTTCCTTCTAGACTACTCCTTAGCAGCTTGCGTATTGGATAAAAGAGATTTCAAAAATGGTTATACTAGTCTCATGACCTCTCTCCCCATAATAATTTCAGAAGGCATTTGTTTAGCTCATGTCCAGACAGACCGTGACTATTATTTTATAGCCAAGGTGATTAGATTCTGTAGTGTCCCAGCCATTAATTTCTGAATGATCAACATCAATCTTGATGAGCTAGGAAGGACATTTTCCATTTTTTGAATTCATTCATGGGATGTGGGCTTTGTTGGCTAGGCCAGCATTTATTTCCCACCCCGAATTTTCCTTGAGAATGTGGTCGTAAGCTGCCTTCTTGAGCCGCTGCAGTCCATGCCGTGTAGGTATACCTAGAGTGCTGTTAGGGAGGGATCTCCAGGATTTTGACCTAGCGACAGTGAAGGAACAGCAATATATTTCCAAGTCAGGACGGTGATTGGCTTGGAGGGGGACTTCCAGGTGGTGGTGCTCCCATGTATCTGCTGCCCTTGTCCTTGTATCTATATATCTATTGCCTTGGTAGACTTTCTGTATCTGCTAGAGAGGTAGCTTTATAGAAATGCAAATATAAGGTCCAGTGCAGTTTCCGTAAATCTTTTGACATAGTTATTGACATCAGCAGGTGTGAAATTCCATAGGAGGATATCTGGGAATATCTTAATTGTATTCGATATTGGAACCTTCCAGAAAACTAGTCAACATGTAATACTAGATGTCAGATAACTTGTGGCAGCCATCTTAAGTCAATACCTTTGCTTGCTTTTTAAAAGTCCTTTTTAAACAGTTCAATATATGTTTAATCAGCTGATGAAATTAAAGGTTAATATCAATCATGCATAGGTCACATTATCATAACAAAATGCATTGTAATGTGAGATGGCCATCCAACCTATCCTTTGAACCATCCATCAGTTTACTCATTAGGGTTATGAAACATTAGCCCCATGCCCACTTTTTTAACAGGAATTCATCTGGCCCCTTTTTAAAATTTGCCATGGTTTCTGTTGCAAGTGGAGAGTGCACAAATTAGGGTCGTATTTCCTGAAATTTAGAAACTTAAAGGGCAATTTAATCAAAGTTTTCAAGGTATTAAGGGAATTGAAATAGCTAAAAACAGAAAAACCAAATGGTTGGCGAGGCTGGGACTAGGGGAGATAGCCTAAAAATTGGAGCCAGACCTTTCAGATGTGAAGTTAAAAAATATTTCTACACACAAAAATTGGTAGAAGTTTGGAACTCTCTTCCTGTAAGCAGCAATTGATGCTGATCAATTGTTCATTTTAAATCTGAGATTGATAGATATTAAACCAAAGATAATTATGGATATGGGGCAAAGGCGTGTATATGGAGTTAGGTCATAGATCGGTCATGAATCTCATTGAATGACAAAGCAGGCTCAAGGGGCTAAATGCCCTACTCCTGTTCTTATATTCCTATGTCCCATTATCCTTGTTTGCAATCTTTTCCACGCTATCACCCTATCAGTAAAAGAAATCCTAACTTTCCCTTTTTCTTTTGTTACCTTTAACTTGAAACTGTCCCTATTTACTTGAATCCTGTGTCTGATGGAAGAACTTCGCTCTGTCTAATTTCTCTATTTTGCCAGAAATTTTAAAGGTTTCTACCAAGTCCACCTTGATCCTCAGTATATTTTAGTCAAGGTTTAGCTCTTTTACACAATCTCAGCATGGTCAACCTTTCCTCATAACCCACCTCTCTAAGTTCAGAAAACAACCTCAAAGACTTCTTTTGGACACCCTTCAATAATGCACAGGCAACAGCATGTTGAGTTACAGCATCAAATTTATAAATGAATCCTCACAGTAGCAACTCATTCTCATCCACAAAAGAAAGCAGAGCCAAGGTAAGTGCCATTGGCTTTCTTATACACAACAAGGAATATATTTCATATTCTTTACCCGCTCCATGATCTTCTTAATTAGGTTTAGGCATCCCATTTCCTTTCAGGATTTGACCCTCAGGAGGCTTTGGGAAATTGAGAATTCGCTTACTTCCATAAGTCTAGGGTTCCTTGATATTTTGACCCTGTAAAGCATGTGGGGTAGAAACATAGTCTTCAGTGTTGCTACACAACTGGAGGTATTGGATTGTCTGCCTGCCATATTTCCTATCCGATAATGAACTCCATTTATATTAATTGAACTGAATGTGGTGCGGGATGTGCAATGGGCAGCCAATGCACTACTGCCCATTTTATGCTGCCACCTCGCCCTCTCCCCACCCCACTGTTTTGTGCACCAGGGACCATTACCCTTTTATATGTATTGTATTCAATTCAGGGTGACCCATATGGAGAGAAAAAATGGCCATTACGTCTTATCATGGGTGAAATAATGGATGAAATTGTGCTTAACATTGTTCCTGAAAAAGCAGTAATGACAATCATAAATAATTAAGCTCAACCAATTTAAAGCAAATTTACTTAAAAGCTATTTTAATCTCTGTACAGATATTTGTCTGTTTATTTTTATGCCCTAAATTTAATTAAATAGATGTTTCAGAGCTATGCAGATTAGAGATCCAAGGACCAATGTTCATGTTCTATTAACTATAGATAAAAATAATGGGCAACATTCCCTCCCTGTCGGGGGGGTGAAGTGTGGGAGCGGGCGTGGGCGGGCGGGCTTCCGATCGGCGCCCCCGATTGGGGGCGTGCCGCCATTTTACGTGGGCAGACCAATGCGCTCCCTTTGCGGGCGGAGGGGGTTTCCCTCAGCCGGGAGTGCGCTCTTTCACTCCCACACAGATCTCCCTGAGGCAAAGTGCCGCCTCAGGGAGACCGGCTCTGATTTAAAACCTTCAATAAAGGTAATAAAAAAGTTTCCCTGCCATGTCCCCTCATGTGACGCTGTCAAATGAGTTGGGATATGTCCATAACTTTTATTTAATCATTTGGTAAAAAATTAAATACCCTCATGAAGCCACATCCCGCCCGTGGATGAGGTTTCATGCTTTTACTGAGGCCCGCCTGGGCGCTCCCAGCCTGCCCGTCAACCTTAAGGTGCACGCCCGATGTATCCCCGCGTTATTTTACTTGTCGGCGAGAGGGCCCCACCCCCACACGCTAACCGGAAGATGTTGCCCAGTGTTCCAAATTTAATTTACAATTTAAGATATGTCCTATCAAGGGGGTGAAAGGTTAATGGGGGTCAGCAGGATTGTGGGATTGAGGTTGCAATCGGATCAGCCATGATCTTATCGAATGGCGGAGCAGGCTCGAGTTACCGAGTGGCCTACTCCTGCTCCTAATTCATAAGTTTGTATTTGGTACTTGCATTTCTGATCCCAAAGGGAGATAGTAATGTTTTAAAGTTTTATGCATCATCCTTTCCATGGATAACATGTAAGATGACAATATTGAAAACTTATCCTCTTCACCCCCTTAAAGAAACTTCCAACTTAATATTCAAAAGCATGAAGATCAAGAATCTGCAAAATTGGAATATTTCCTCTTTAACCCAGCATCAGCTATAATATGGGACGGTGGTTCAGGGCACTCCATTAAAGTTTTTGCAAGTCTAATTTGTGACTCAGAAACAGTTGTAAACTTGAGCTTTTTTTGTAAGCCAATTAATTGAGAAGTGTGAAATAAAACAAATGAATCATTTTGCAGGATGAAACTCCATTAACAAATGAAAAGGAAAAGGTTTGCACCTGTATCAGGCCCCAATCTTCCAATGTCCAGAGCAGCGAAACCTGGATTTAATTCTGTGTTGTGCGCCGGGTCCCTGCGGAGGTTCTGGCGCATGCACATGCGCTGAAATTGCCTGGGAAGGTTAAAGTTCCAATAGGCTGATTTGCGTTGCCCTGGACACTGTGCAAAAATCTCCGACACTGAATTCAGTGTCAGATCTTGCGCCAGCTCACGGGACATACCTGGATATTTATGTTGGAATGTTACACTGGTCAATATCTGGTATAATTCCGAGATTAGTGTAACTGAACTGAGCAACACAATCGACACCCCCCAATCACCCACTCCCCCCACCCTGACCTGAGACAACAATACTCCTCCGACCCGACTATACCCTCCAAGCCAACTATCCCACTGACCCGACCTGACTACCCCCTCGACTCGACTAGCCCCTCAACCAGACCATCCCCTCGACCTGACTATCTATCACTGCACCTCATCCAACCTCGTGGGATCTCTTATGTCCACCTGAGAAGGCAGAGAGGGATTTTATGAACATCTCATCCAAAAGCGGCATCTACAACAGGGCAGCAATCGCTCAGTACTGAAGTCGATTGTCAGCCTGAATTCTGGGGCTTAAGCCCATGTGGCTCAAATTTCTGGAGTGGGACATGAACATACAACCTGTTGACTCAGAAGCAAAAGTGCTAACACTTAGCCAAGACTGACACCTAAATGACTTGAATTGGAAATGAAATGCCATATAGTATGACAAAGGATTTACAGCAAAGAAATAAACCATTCGGCCCAACAGGTACATGCCGGTGTTTATGCTCCTTGTGAGTATCCTCTCACCTCATCATCTAACCCCATCAAAATAACGCTCTACATTTTTCTCTCTTATGTACTTAAGTGTACTGATGTTATTCATCTCAATTACTCCATGTGGCAGTTTGTCCACATTCTAACCACTCTTAAGTCTTTTGTTGGATTCCCGTATTGGGTTTATCAGCGGCTATCTTGTATTTATGGTCCCAAGCTTTTGTCTCACCCACAAGTGGAAAAACCTTCTCTACGTTTACCCTATCAAAAGCTTTCATGATCTTGAAGACCTCTATCAGGTCACCCCTCAGTCTTCTCTTTGCTAGAATAAAGAGCCTCAGCCTGCAATCTTTCCTGATA
This sequence comes from Cetorhinus maximus, assembly GCF_964194155.1. Classification (NCBI taxonomy): domain Eukaryota; kingdom Metazoa; phylum Chordata; class Chondrichthyes; order Lamniformes; family Cetorhinidae; genus Cetorhinus; species Cetorhinus maximus. The sequence goes on from NC_135896.1 coordinate 18,149,395, forward strand.
GGCAATGTTTGAGTTCTGATATCCTGCGCTTTGTAATCCGTGCTGACTACTCTTTATTATAGTTCCATATTCTATCTCCCCCTTATACTCAGTGGCATTTCCACCACAGAATCCTGCACCATCAATATCCTAGGGAGGGTCGGGGGAAGGGGGGGTGCTGTGGTGGGGGTGGTGGGGGGAAGGTCACTATTGAGCAGAAACCGAACTGGACCAGCCACATAAATTCTCTGACTACAAGAGTTGATCAGAAGTTAAGTTTTCTATGGTGAATAACTCACTGCCTAACTCCCAAAAGTCTTTCCAACATCTACAAGGCACAAGTCAGGAGTGTGATGGATACTCTCCACTTGCTTGAAAGAGTCCTACTCCAGAAACATTCAAGAAACTCAACACTATCCAGGGTAAGGCAACCTACTTGATTGGTACCTTATCTGGCCTTAAACATTCACTCCCTCTGCCATTGATGCACAGAGGGTGTCATGTGTACTATCTCCAGGGTGCACTGCAGGAACTCGCTAAAGTTTTGTCAACACGCTTTCCAATTCAGCAACCTCTGCTAGCTGGAATGGTAAGTGCAGCAGGTGCATGGCAATGCCATTACCTGCAGGTTCCCTCCAAGTCATAACCACCCCGACTTGGAAAGATGCTGCCGTTCTTTCACAGTCGCCAGATCAAAATCCTGGAACTCCCAACTTAATAGTACTATGGGAGTTCTTCATCACATGAACTGCAGCAGTTCAAGAAGGCTTCTCAGCACGACCTTCAAAATGGTGATTAGAGATGGGGAAGATTTCTGGCTTAGCCACGATGCCCAAATTCCATGAATGAATAAAAAGCACAAATTAGGTTTCCAGGATTCCATCGACATTCAGCTAACTGGTCGATAGTTCCCAGGACTTGTTCAATCTTCTTTTTGGGTTTTGTAGGAACTGCACCCCTAGCCAACCAGTTCCAGGATAGCTACAACACTGGCATCTGCCTGGCAGTGTGGGAAATTGCCCAGGTGCACCCTGTACACAAAAAGCAGGGCAAATCCAATGCAGCCAATCACTGCCCTATCAGTCTACTTTTATTCATCAGTAAAGTGATGGAAGGCTTCAGCAATGCTATCAAGCTTAGCAATAACCTGCTCACAGATGCTCATTCTGGGTTCTGCCAAGGTCATTCAGCTCCTGACTTCATTACAGCCTTGGTTCAAACATAGCCAAAAGAGTTGAACTCCAGAGGTGAGGTGAGAGCAATTACCCGACATCAAGGCCACATTTAACCGAGTGCAGCGTCAAGGAGCCTTAGTAAAATTGGAGTAAGTGGCAGTCAGGGGCAAAAGTCTCCACTGGTTGGAGTCATACCTAGCACAAAGGAAGATGGTTGTGGTTGTTGGAGGTCAATCATCTCAGTTCCAGGACATCACTGCAGAGGTTTCTCAGAGTAGTGTCCTAGACCCAACCATCTTCAGCCACTTCATCAATGACCTTCCTTCCATCATAAGGTCAGAGGGGAGATGTTCACTGATGATTGCACAATGTTCAGAACTTTTGTGACTCCTCAGATACTGAAGCAGTCCATGTCCAAGTGCAGCAAGACCTGGACAATATCCAGGCTTGGGCTAACAAGTGGCAAGTGACATTCATAGCACACAAGTGCCAGGCAATGATCATCTCCAACAAGAGAGAATCAAACCATCACCCATTGACATTCAATGGCATCACCATCACTGAATTACCCATTATCAACATCCTGGGGGTTACCATTGACCAGAAACTGAACTGGACTAGCCATATAAATACAGTGGCTACAAGAACAGGTCAGAGACTAGAAATCCTGCGGCGATTAACTCACTTCCTGAATCCCCATAGCCTGTCCACCATCTACAAGGCGACAAGGCACAAGTCAGGAGTGTGATGGAATATCCCCATTTATCTGGATGAATGCATTCCAACAACTCGCAAGTAGCTTGACAGCATCCAGGGCAAAGCAGCCCACTTGATTGGCACCACATCCACAAACATTCGCTCCCTCCATCATCGACACACAGTAGCAGCACAGTACCATCTACAAGATGCACTGCAGAGACTCACCAAGGCTCCTTAGGCAGCACCTTCCAAACTCACAACCGCTACCATCTAGACAGACAAGGGCAGCAGACACACGGTAACACCACCGCCTAGAATTTCCCCTCCAACCCACTCACCATCCTGACTTGGAAATATATCGCCGTTCCTTCACTGTCGCTGCGTCAAAATCCTGAGACTCTCTCCCTAACAGCACTGTGGGTGTACCTACACCACATGGATTGCAGCGGTTCAAGAAGGCAGCTCACCACCACCTTCTCAAGGGCAATTAAGGATGGGCAATAAATACTGGCCTAGCTAGCGATGCCCACATTGCATTAATCAATTTTTTAAATTAGCTTTACGCCAGTTCTCTGGCACTATTCCCTTTTCTAATGATTTTATTAAAAGTCATAATGTCGCTATCTCTCCCCCATCTTATTTTAATATGTGTAGCTGCAATTCATTTTGATTCGGGACATTGGGTAGAATTTTGCACAGAGGGAGAGATCTCGCCCCATGGCTGAAAAGTTGGGGGGCAAGTCGCCCTATTTTACAACTATAATTAATTTATTAATTTTAAGTTAATTGGCTCAGGGAGAGACTTCTGGCCATCTCAGGAGAAGTCCCACTCCAAAAGCTGCTGACCAATCAGTTGGCTGGTAGCTTTCTAGTCCCAGCAGGGCCACTGGGATCAGTGGCCAGTGCTGGGAGTACAGGCAGTCTCCATTGTTGGAGCTGGCTAAAAAGATGAGTGGGGAGATTTTGCTAGGACCAGGCTGACAGTCCCTGGTGGTTGGTGGGGAACTGGGCAGTGCAAGTTTGAAGTGGGGGAATAAGCAGGGGCGGGCAGTACTGTGGTTAGGGGCAGTGCCTCTGTTTGGGATCAGCGTGTCTAGACAGAGGGATTTCCCCCATCCCCAGCTCCCAATAAGGCTGCCAGGGTAGAATAACAATGGCAGCTGGAGGATGCCCTTAAGCAGGCATTAATTGGACACTTAAGTGCCACAATTGGTACCAGGGTAGGGGGGACCGTCACTGTTTTACCCACCAGTCTAAAATACCAGCAGAAGCAACTAGCTGATGGGCGTGTGCCCCTGCCATGCCATCCAATTTTATGCACCCACTCCGCCTGCCAGCCCACTCCAGGGTGCGGGTTGGGGGTTAATTTCCACCCATTGTTTCACTGTTGAATTCTCTGAGTTAACCTATGTAGTTTCAAAATACAAATAGTAATCTGGTTGACTGAATCCACATTCCCTTTATCCCATGAATACTTTTGCAACCGTTACAATGATCTTCAAATCTGATGTGAAAGCAAACATCTGAAAGTGTGTAACAAGGTGAATCAGATGTAGGAGATAAGGAGGGAAAATTGGGATGGTAAGGTGAAGAAACATCAAAGGACAAGGGCAGCTGATGAATGGGAGCCCCACTACCTGCAAGTTCCCCTCCATGTCACACACCATCCTGAACTATATCACTGTTCCTTCGCTGTTGCTGGATTAAAATCTTGGCACTCCCTTTCTACCAGCCCTGTGGGTGTACCTACACCACATGGATTGTAGCAGTTCAAGAAGGTAGCTCACCACCACCTTCTCAATGGCAGTTAGGAAACAGCAAAAAATGCTGGCCCAGGCAGCAATGTCCACATCCCGTGAAAGAATTTTAAAAAATCAAAGGGAAATATTTTTAGGAAGGTACTGAAGACGGCAGAGATGCAAAGACTAAGTGGTTTTTGTCATGTTATTATGATATAATCCTTGGGCTTATTTACTGTACAAGACACAAAGTACCAATTGTTCAAAAGGAATTCGGTAAACATGCTGTGGGTTTGTTTATTAAGACCAGGCACATGAGAACAGCCAAAGAGAGGTATAAGGCTTGAAGGCATTAGAGCTCTCTCTGTGTGTGTATGTATGCACGTGCTCTGCTCAAAGCAAAAGTGAAACATAGACTGGATCACGTGATTAATTTCACTTCTAACGATGTCATGCTGATATCCCCTAAAGGCATATTACAACAACCCCCTTTCTTTTTAAAGATACTTTCCCTCCTCCCAAAGAAGTATCACTATTTACAATACATGTTCATGTTTAGTTACCATTTACTTAAGTATATAGGACTGATGAATCTACGAGTCTCTACAGCGTAACGGTAATCTGTTGGTATGCCCAGGTCTTGTAATGCTAACCTTGCCTGGAGGTTTCTTTAATTGCTCACAGAGATCTATGGGATTGTCATTCTTGGATGTTGTTCCTGGTTGCATTTAGGATCTTGTCCTAGATGCAATAGGACTGCATGGTGGTTGAGGAGCTGGAATAGGTCTGATTTGTCCTCGGTTACGCCTCATTGCTGTGCCTTTGTGTCTGGTGACTTCATAGGACCTTGGTTCTGAAGAAATCCTTGTCACCTCGGCTGATTGCCAAGTACCTTCTGTGGGACCCTGGAAATGAACTTGCTGTCCTAGCTGTAAACTTGGCAATTCTATAGCCACGTTTTTATCATGCATGTTAGTCATCTTCTCTTGCAGTTTTAAAAGTTGCTCTCTAGTTTCTAAGAAGGTAAACTGGTGCACATTGGTCTGCCAAACATGAGCTCCGTCAGTGATGGAATAGTTGCACTTAAAGGTGACACTCTCAGAAGTAACATTGCAATGTGTAGACCTTGCTTGGTCTGTTTACATTTGAAAATTAGTTATTTCACCGTGTAAATCATTCGTTCAGCTAGACCATTAGATTTAGGGTAATGAGGAGAGTAGGTAGTGTGATTGATATTTCACTTCCCACACATATCCTGAAATGGCTTACCAATAATTGTGGTGCATTATCTGTAATGTTCTCTCTAGCTTATAGATCTAAGGATATAACTTCTGTTTGCGCTGGATTAGTCAATCTGCTAAGTGTATCCAATGTGATCATCAAATTACCTATTTTGTATCTAATCTTACAGTCATAATTTTGAATCTTTACCAAGAGACGTTGCAATCTTGGCGGTTGCGCTGGTCAATGGATTTTGCTGAATCACCTCCAGTGGTTTGTGATAATAAAGGCAAAATACTGTGGATGCTGGAAGTCTGAACAGAAAACAAAAAATGCTGGAAAAACTCAGCAGCTCTGACAGCGTCTGTGGAGAGAGAGACAGAGATAACGTTTCGAGTCCGTATGACTCTTCAGATCTAAAGGGAGGTAGAGATGTAGTGAAATATATACTGATTAAGGGGGGTGGAACCAGTGAATTTGGATAGAAGACCAGCGATAAATGGAGGCAAAGGAGAGATGGCAACAGATGTCAAAAAAAGATCAAAGAGTTGTTAATGGTGGTGGTAGTACTGGCTAAATGAGGTGCTAAATTAAGAAAGCAAAATGCGATAATGGCCGAACTAGGGCAAGCACTCTGGAAGGTTGAGGGGCTCACAGGCAAAGAGGACTCGAAGAGAGAGGACAGTCTCTGAGATTCCTGAGTGGATGATCCAGGGTTGTCCAGCTGCTGCTCCTCCTCCCATTGGGTGCCCGGGGGCCCTGACCTGACTCCTTGATGGGAAGGAGCAACTGGAGGGATGTCGAGGTGCCTCATTTCCCTCTTGCGTTGCCACTGCAGAAACTCATCCATGTCTCCCGCGATGGAGTGCAGGTCTGCACATATCTCCGCATTCTGCTGGGCAAGGGTCTCCATGGAAGCTGCCATCCTCCCCATACACTCACTTTTGGGCACCACTTCATCAGAGGGCAGGTGGACACACTCCTCCAACGCGCATGCTAGTCTGAGCTCTGTGTGATGTTCCCACGCCTTCTGCTGTCTCTCCAGGGTGAGTTGGGAGGCCAAATCCAGAGGCTCGTCATCTGACTCGGACCTCACAGACGCCTGATCCCCAGCAGTCCTCCGGGGATTCAGCCGAACCTGCCTCCTCCTGCTGCGGACATGTGTCCGTGCGGTGACCACCAGATTGTGAACCTGAGCCTGCTCTAGATCTGGGTCTCATTGAGGTACGTGTCTCTGCACTGGCGGAGGATGTGGGTAAGCTCTGTGACAGGTCTTCCAGGCTGTTTCTTTCCAGCTCTTCAATGGAGGAGGTGTCCTCTTGGCTGGAGGCAAGGACATGGATGGAGCTGAAGGACTGGCTGGCTGAGAGTGTTGGTCACTTGGCAGAGCTCCCTGTGAACCAAGGTAGAGATAAGTGGTGCATGGCAGCACAGTCAAAGCAGCAGAGAGACCACCCACATTTACGTTGAGAGAGAGAGATGATGTGGTGCGGGATCCTTACGAGGTTGTTCACCGCCAACCTCACTGTCACTGAAGGCACAGTCCATGTCCTCACCAGTCAGCACAATGGCATGCTCCTCAAAGTGAGTGAAGGACCTAATGTGGACCACTCCACCCCCTTTTCTGAGACCTCTTCCTGCTGATGTGATCCAGCTTCTCCTGTATGAAAACAGATGGAGAGAGTGTGAGCAGGACACATGGTACTGCATGGAATGTTTGTGTGGTGAGTGGAGCCATGGACAGGATGAGGATACGAGCTTCAGGGGATATGGACCTGATGGAGATGTGAGGGTGTTTGTGAGAGTTAGTGGTGTTGTCCCTTGAAGCGTGAGATCACTGTGGATGTGTGATGGGGTTGTGATTGTGTGAGTTGAGAGTGATGAGAAGAGTGAGTTACTCTGGTGGAACAGATGAGACCATTCATCCTGTAACGGTACTGGATGGCTGTCATCTTTTGCAGTGCATTGGTGCTGACCAGCACTGCCTCCGCCTTCCATGCTAGATCGATGATGCAGCTGCCCATCCTGCGGCCAGAGCCAGGGTAGAGGACATTATGGTGAGTCTCCACTTCATCCAAAAGGTGCTTGAGGAAGGTTTCACTGAAGTGGGGGGCTGCAGTCTCTTTTTCTTTCTTGGCCATCCTGTCTTCCGTGCAGCAGTCCTGGGCTGGGAGCACTGAGATGTGTGTGTGGCTGCACTCTAAGTGTGGTACCCGGCATGATGAAGCCGTGAGGTGATGGCGTGGCGGGTGAATGAGAGCCCGCTCACCATTGAAATGCCGTGTTTCCCGGGAATGCATAACTAATACGGCGGGTTTCGGACAATACGGTGTGAAAAGCCGCCATTGTGGCCAGCAGGTAAAACATCATTTTAGCCACCTGCTACCACATTTAGTGCAAATCTGGGACAATTTCGCCCAGAGGTTTTGAAGCAAGTGCAATCAGCTTACCTTTTGTAGCATGCATGCTCCCAGACCTTTCCATAAGGCATCTATCTGCAGGGTCGTTACCTCCCTGGGATTGTAAAATTGCAAAGTCGATGCTCCTGATAATGACTGGTGCTTCAAGGAGCTATTGGTGGTCTTTGTGCCAAAGGAAAGGCACATCCATCCTTTCTCAACAATCCCCTTAGCGCTGAGGGTTTTTGAGTGAAATTGAATGTGTGGAGACAAAACATTAAAGACCTAGACATCTTTGAAGCTCGTCCTTATCTTGAGGAGTTGGCATGGCTTTAATGTCCTCTATTTTTCTTGGATTGGGACATACACCAGCACTGGAGCAAATAGAACTGAAGAAATTGATCTGCTGCAGTTTGATGTCGCATTTCAGACTGTTACATACCTCTTGCATCAATAAGTGCAGATTATGGTCTTATTCTTGCTTTGCTCCTTCCACAATAGCAATTTATTTTCATTGACAACAGAGCACTAACATGATGTGTGCTTCCCCAACCAGACCCTACTCTAGACTAACATTAACCTGGTAGCCCGGCTACACAACTATTGGGTCTTATGGTCACATGGTCAATCTGCCCACATTACACCTCAGATTACCACACCTGCCCGTGAGAGGAACCAATCATAGTTACAATGCCAGATTCCACTACCATTGTCTATGGTGCTGGTCTTAGTTGTATTACAATTCCTTAATTATATTGTGTCAATGGCATGGTTCTTGTACCATGTATAGGGTATAGGGTAATCAGTCTCTTCATTGCATTCGCCAATGGCAAGAAATGGCATTTCCCTGGTACCATTGTCCCATGATGCCAATCAGTCCATGTCCAAATCCTTTTGATGAGCCACTGTCTTACTAAATGTCTGAATTAGCCCCTCACTGCCCAGCCCTGTGCTGTTGGCTGCAGCTTGGCTTTTGTATCTTATAGTTGAAAACATGAGGTCAAAACATGTCTGTGGGTTTGAATTTTTATATTCCATAAATTTCCCAGTTGGAGGACATTCCAATCCAACATCCGAGATTTTCATTTGTTTCCAAAAGACATGATTGTGCCACAATCTAGAATTTCCTTGATTTTGCCCCAGCAAGAATGTAAACTCCTAAAGTTAGGGAATTTAACACTGAACTAATGTAACCTTATCAAGGGAAATGGGGGATGGGCAATAAATGCTGGCCTGTAGCCAGCGACGACCATACCATGTTAAGGAATAAAAAAAATACATATCAATTAATGCAAATTATCTTTGTGGTTTATGTTTTATGTCAAACTGAAATGTGTTGTGATATTATCTCTAAACTTAAAAATCAAATGTTTGCAGGACATTCAAAAGAAATCTCCAGAGATTATCCTCCCATCTAATGTAAATTCCAGTTTGCAGAGTTGAAACAATGACCTAATTTGCTTTGCCAGTTAATCGCCTTACTTTGCAAGATATTTCTTTTAATTTTGCACTTTAAAATATTTATTTCTGTTTCATTATGCCAAGCGGCACTAAAACGGAATTCATGTGTTCATGACTTGTCACAGTTGAGGATTATTGTGTCTTTTATAGATAGAAAGTGGACATTAAAATTTGTAATCTATTTCTGAGGAACCCCTTTCTACTGATTGAGAAAAGAGACTTCAATTATTTCAACTTTGCCCTTGCTTCGACCCCACTTCAACATTCTCCATATCACTTGCTGACTCTGCAAGCTTTTAAATGGAATTCTATCTTCCCTGGTGTCAAACTGACCACTCTGGACGACTGTAGCCTGCAGGAGATCACAGGAAGCAAGCAGAGCTGCAGTATCCATTTCAGTCAAGTTCAATAACAGTCACGGACCATCTCTATAACCTGTCCTAAAGCACCAAGTTTTAAAAATTCATCCTTTCAGTCACTAATTAAACCTTAATCTTTCCTCCTGTCAATAAGTCTAACCAAAATCAATAGAGAGCCAGATTATTACTGACACTTAGAGCTGTTCTCAAGGCTGGCAGGAAATATATTCATGGCACTGGGTCAGCTCAGATGAAGGCGAGTGGACTTTGTGTTTGCTGAATGGTACAGTCTGCAGAATTTGAGCATCCCTGTGATGATTCTGGTTCTTAATCGGCCAAGAAAAGCACTATGAATCTCAGAGAGTAGTACAAACACAATATATCCTGAACGGCTATCAATACTGGGTCAGACAAGCACTATCTTATCACAATCCTCATCTTGGCCTTTAACATTTTAAGGACTACATCATTGTTTCCACACAAGAAGCAAAGCACAGACATAGCTGTATATTTAAAGTCATTCAGGCAATATTTCTTAAAGGCAGTGAATTAAATATTCAGCAACAGTTGGCAATTTGTTCATTGCCAGTAATTTGACCAGCTGATCAATAGATAGTAATTCCTGCTGGAGTTCCTCATTTTGAGCAAGAGGTGTATTTAACAATATCAGCTAGAGTGTTCTGGACCATGTCCAAAATTCAAAACAGCACCACATGTTTTCCATTGTAACTTCAATAGAACTTGTCTATTATGGTCACCCATGGGACTGGCCAAATCGGTTATAATTCACAGGTATTTGCCTTGTTCAGAATGTCAGTCAGCAACAGAGAAATTGCAGGAGCGGCCCATAACTGCTATGAGCTTAGATAGTCATCTTCAAATACTTTCATCTTTTTTATTGTTACTGAGTATTTTAGAAAATGTCTAAAAGTCTGATATGATAACTGCTCAGCAGTCATTCTTCAAAATTGCTCCGTCACAATACTATACCTGCACTTGTGCAGGGGCAATGGGGGTGGAGTGGGGGACTGGGACTAATTGGTTAAATCTTTCAAAGAGCAAAGGTAATATGGGCAAGTGGCCTCCTTCTGTGATTCCAGGGGCTAAAAATTGGTTTCTTCCCCTTCTTGGGCATAGGGAGGAGTGTGTGGGGGTGGCCATGATTTGTGATCAGCCCATGCCCAGTCCTATCGAGGCAGGTGGCGCAGTAAGTTCATGCTGCTTCTTCATTTGGGTGACTTTAACATTCAGCCGAGTGTGACCCAGGCTGCTGGCTGGCCTAACGATCAACATGCGTGGGCACTATTTGTTCCAGCTAGCCTGTGCCTCTTAAAGACAGCTTACCCCTCTTAAAGGGGAGCTGCACTCACTAAGAAGCTGTTGCTGGCTGGCTGTAGCTCAAGTGGCGAGGGGAGGAAAAGGCGAGAGAGCTTCCAATTAAGGGCAGTGGGCTGCCTCTCTGAGCCGCCAGACCAATGAGAGGACAGGCTGCTCAGCTGCCTTGGCAGCGCCACCAATAGAAACGGCCGCTGCTGAGGCTGCAAAGCAAAAGAGAAGGTGCCTCCATTTTGAGACGTCCTGAAAGGGAAGATGAGAAATTGTTTTGCTGTGCTGGGGCCAGGCAAGCAGGCCTTGGCCATCAGATGGGTAACCCCTTCAGCGGTGGCATCGGGACTACGGGGTGAACATTGTCATCAGGGTCCCCCTCTACACTTCATGGATCCTCTAAAGACCCCCTTGGGAAGCCGCTAGGCTAGTGACATTCCCATGTGGTGGGGGGTAGCAATTCGGCAACCCCGAATGTCCTTTTAATTTTGTAAATTGGCTCCCTGGCACCAGTAGGTGGGTGGCTGAGCCACTGTCATTCCCACCAATGGGAATATCCCCAGGCAGAGTAAACAATTCGAGCTTCCCTCCCAATGCCTTTTCCGACGTTTTCCCTCACCATCCTTTCTCCCGTGGGCAGGTAAAATTTCTGCCTATGCTTTCGAATGGAGTCAGGGCCCTCAAGAAATGCCCTCAGGAGGAAATGGGAGCAGGTGACCAGGGAAGTCAATTCCTGCAGATGTAACCAAGTGGTGGAGGACTCAGCAGATCACCAAGGTGAGTGATGTAATGTTCTCCCCAGCCTCTCCGAGTGGTCCAGGCAGCGGAATTCCTTCTTAGCAACGTCCACTTTCAACTCCACAATATTCCTGATGGCAGCATGGCTGTCATTGTAAACCCATTGTCCTTGTGTGTTCGGGAGTTGGAGGAGATTCATCAGCCTTGTGCATAGGGGAGATCCCTTGTCTCCAAGCACCCAGCTTCTGGTTCTTCGTGGCGGCCCGAGGATGATGGGAATGGCAGGCTGCCTCAGGATGATGCCAGGATAGAAAGCATTAACTGACATGGTGGTTTGGCTATGTTCATACAGCAACTGTACATTAATAGAGTGAAAGCCTTTGTGTTTACAGTCAATATTCCTGTTTCTTTGTGGGGCTAGCAGAATCATGTGCATGCATTTGATGGCTATGTGCATCATTGAGAATCCTGCTCTCCTGGCAAAGTCACTTGCCCACGCTCCTTGTTTCTGCTCTGTAGAAGATAATGAACTCTTCTCTTCTGGTGTACAGGGCTTCTGTCACCTCTTGGATGCAGCGATGGGCACCGAGCTGGGAAATGTTTGTGATTTTGCCTGCTCCAAGCAGGAAGGATCCAGCCACATAGAGAATGAGAGCAATCTTGACAGCCACTGGCTACAGGTCTATTTGAAGGAGGCGGCACAATTCTATGCCCACCTCCTTGGTAAATTGCAGGCACCTCAGGCATTGCTCCTGGCTGAGGAGAAGGTAAGAGAAGTGTCCCCTGAAGATGCTTATTGGGTAGGGCCTTGTGTGGAGAGCCATCCTCCTCCCTCTGCTCAGAGGGAATTTTATTTACAGGATGTGGGTGTCACTGGCTAGGCCAGCATTTATTGCCCATCCTTAATTGCCCTTGAGAAGGTGGTGCTGAGATGCCTTCTTGAACTGCTGCAGTCCATGTGGTCTAGGTACACCCGCACTGCTATTAGGGAGGTAGTTTCAGGATTGAGACAAAAAACAGGTAACTATAGGCCAGTTAGCTTAACATCTGTCATTGGAAAAATGTTGTAGTCTATTATAAAGGATGTAATAGCAAAGCATTTCGAAATACATAAACTAATCAAGCAGAGTCAGCATGGCTTCATGAAGGGGAATTCATGCCTAACAAATTTATTAGAATTCTTTGAGGAGGTAACAAGCAGGATAGATAAAGGGGAACCAGTAGACAGAATGGGCAGAATTTTTCCATGGGCGAGTTGGGGGCGGGGCCTACTCGCCAACGGGAAAATGACGCGGGATGATGTCGGGAGGAACCCCCGATGTCATCCCGCCCCATTTAAATATTCAGGAAGGCGGGCGGACAGCGAAATCAGCTGTCCGCCCGCCGACCTGTCAATGGCCAATTGAGGCCATTGACAGGATAATTAACCCAATTAAAGACCCTGCCCGTCCAACCTTAAGGCTGGCGGGCAGGCCAGGAGCCCCAGCGGGCTCCTGAAAAAATATGAAACCTCATCCACTGGCGGGATGAGGTTTCATGACGGTTTTAAAAAACTTTAGTAAAGTTTCTGTGATATTTATTAACATGTCCCATCTTGTGTGACTTTGTCACATGAGGGGGACATGTTAATAATTTTTTTATTTTTCTATTTTTAAACTTTCAAAAACTTTCAGCGCTCCCCCTGAGGCAGCACTTAGTCTCAGGGAGATGTGTGCTCTATCACGTGCATGCGCAAAAGAGCGCACTCTGGCAGTTGGGGAATCCCCCCCTCCCGCTCCCCGCACAGGAAGGCCACAGCGCTTCCCATTGGGTGGCCCTCTGAGCGGCCCTTAATTGGCCCGCCCACTTAAAATGGCGGCAGGGCCTGTTTCAGCGGCGGCGATTGGCTGCCCGCCTGCCGCCGAGCCGGTGGGGCCCACCCACCTATCAAGGGCAAAATTCTGCCCAATATATTTGGATTTCCAAAAGGCGTTCGATAAGATACCATACATAAGGCTACTTAATAAGATAAGAGCCCATGGTGTTGGGGGTAGTATATTAGCATGGATAAAGGATTGGCTAACTAATAGAAGGCAGAGAGTTGGGATAAGGGGGGCATTTTCGGGGTGGCAACTTGTAACTAGTGGAGTGTCACAGGGATCAGTGCTGGGGCCTCAATTATATACAATATATATTAATGACTTAGATGAGGGAAGTGAATGTATTATCACCAATTGGTGAGGATAACACAAGGAGTCTACAGAAGGATATAGACAGATGAAGTGATTGGGCAAAAACTTGGCAGATGGAATATAAAGTGGGGAAATGTGAGGTTATGCACTTTGGCAAGAAGAATAGAGGAGCTGAATATTATTTAAATGGAGAAGGACTGCAGAAAGCTGCAGCACAGAGGGATTTGGGAGTCCTTGTGCATGAATCCCAAAAAGCTAGCATACAAGTTCAACAGGTAATAGGTGAGGCAAATGGAATGTTGGCCTTTATTTCAAATGGAATTGAATATAAAAACAGGGAAGTCTTGCTAAAACTGTACAAGGCACTAGTTAGAAAACACCTAGAACACTGTGAACAATTTTGGTCCCCCTCTCTAAGGAAAGATATAATGGCATTGGAGGCAGTCCAGAGAAGGTTCACTAGGTTGACCCCTGATATGGACAGATTATGAGGAGCGATTGAGTAGGTTGGGCCTGTACTTATTGGAGTTTAAAAGAATGAGCGGTGACCTTATTGATGCTTATAAGATTCTGAGGGGGCTTGACAGAGTAGATGCTGAGGGATTGTTTCCCCTTGTGGGAGAGTCTAGGATCAGAGGGCATAATCTCAGAGTAAGGGGGAGCCCATTTAAAACAGAGATGTGGAGAAATTTCTTCTCTCAGAGGGTAGTCAATCTGTGAAATTCTTTACCGCAGAGGTCTGTAGATGTTGGGTTGTTAAGTATATTCAAAGCGGAGATAGACAGATTTTTAATCAGTAAGGGAATCAAGGGTTCTGGGGAAAAGGCAGGAAAGTGGAGTTGAGGATTATCAGATCAGCCATGATCTTATTAAATGGTGGAGCAGGCACGATGGGCCGAATGGCCTACTTCTGCTCCTACGTCTTATGGTCTTATGTTGACCCAGCGACAGTGAAGGAGCAGCGATATATTCCCAAGTCAGGATGGTGAGTGGTTTGGAGGGGAAATTCTAGGTGGTGGGGTTCACATGTATGTGATGCCTTGACCTTCTAGATGGTAGAAGTCCTAGGCTTGGAAGGTGCTGCCTAAGGAGCCATGGTGAGTTTCTGCAGTGCATTTTGTAGATGGTAGACACTGCTGCTACTGTTCGTCATTGATGGAGGGATTGAATGTTTGTGGAAGGGGTGCCAATCAAGCGGGCTACTTTGTCCTGGATGGTGTCAAGCTTGAGTGTTGTTGGAGCTGCACTCATTCAGGCAAGTGGAGAGTATTCCATCACACTCCTGACTTGTACCTTGTAGATGGTGGACAAGCTTTGAGGAGTCAAGAGGTGAGTCACTCATCACAGGATTCCTAGCCTCTGACCTGCTCTTGTAGCCACAGTATTTATATGGCTAGTCCAGTTCAGTTTCTGGTCAATGGTAACTCCCAGGATGCTGATAGTACAACTATAACTGCTATAGCCTTCCTGTGGGTGGGTCAGAAAATTCCTCTGCCCCCCCCCATCGAGATGCAGCAACACTTCCTTCCAAATCCAACAAGTCACCAGAACTCCGCCAAATGCATACCATAATAACGGCTACAAGCTTTGCAAGAGCACCCTCACCTTCAAGTTGGATGTTTGACCTTTTAAATGACACTAGTGGGGTGGGCTCCATATTGCAGTGAGCACATATTCAGCTGTGAGTGATTATGAGAGGCTGTTCACTGGACCTGGGTAGTCCAAGTTTGCAAAAGGTGTGTCAAATCAGCCTGAGAGGTTGTTTGACATCACAATCTAGCAGCCACAAAAGCTTCCTGTGTGAATAGGGCACACCTGCTCTCGCACCCTTCCCAGAACAGAGTGCCATGTGCCACAAACACTGTGCCCACTGTTTTGGGAACCTATGGCTTCCATAGCACTAAACTCTGAAGGTGCTATGGTGAATTTTGTGCCTCTGATTCTATGATTGTGATGAAGAATCCTGTGTAAAATATTATTGTTGTCATTGTCTCATAAAAATCCTAAACTGTATTCTATACAAGTTAAAAATAATCCCCTTGAACCACTGGGCCCAACGCACTGTACTCAGCAGTTTGTAACCCTCATCCAACTCAGCAGTCTCAATCTCCAAACATGGCCCAATCCAGCAGGTCCTAACTTTGTCACCTACTTAGCAGTCTTCAACATGAACTCTTATCTAACTCAAGTGTCCCACCCTGCTCATACGTTTCAACTATTCAAAACAGGCACAGTTCCGTGGCTCTCTTACAGCACACCATCAAAAATAGAGTAAATGGTCATTATTCACATTTCCTGCTAATGCAATCTTATTTGCTGGCTTAATAATCGTGACTTCACTTTAAAGCAACTGAATGTACATGCACTTCTTTGAAATGTTTCTAATGAAGTGATTAGGTGCCATATTGACATAACTGAGCTTTTTGTAGCCTATATCTGTAGACCCACCACAGCAACAACTTATATTGGTAAAACGTCTTTAATATAATAAAGCATCCCAAGATGTTTCGCAGGCACGTTATAAAGCTTGTTAAAAGAGTAGATTATAAGGAGTGTTTTAAAGGAAGGGAGAGAGATAGAGAGGCAGAGAGGTGTGGGAAGGGAATTCTAGAGCTTAGGATCTAGGCAACTGAAGACCTGGCCACCATTGCTAGGGTGATTAAAATTGAGGTGCTCATGAGGCCTACATTATATTAAGGCAGATACCTCGGAAGGTTGTGGGACTGAAGTAGAGTATAGAGATAGGGAGGGGAGAGGCCATGGAGGGGTTTGAAAAAAGGATGGAATTTAACGCCCTCTCCTATGTCAAGTTTGATGACAGGGACATTTATTCACACAGGAGGGTAGTGAGGGGGCCCCACCCCACCCACCCCAATTAAGTCCCTGGCTGGAAGGTCCACTTAAGGGCCTCATCCTGGTAGCTCTACTGACTGGCAGCACCAATGGGGAGGTGGTGACTGCTGCCAGAACGATACCCAACTGAGGCCTAGGATGCCTAGGATCGTCACTGGATCCCAGGCCACAGTGAATGATGACGTGGTGGGACAGTGGGAGGTGGGGATGGGGTCACAGGTTGGGAGTCCTAGGGGGTGGAAAGGGGTTGGCAGTAAGGTGAGGGTGGCTCTCAGCTGGTCCACCCTTCCTGATGCTGGGTGAATTCTCCCCTACCCCCCTGTCTCCACCCCTACCTGGGGAGTCCGCAATCAACCTTGCTTGTTATTCCCCCCTCAATGCGAGACCCCTCCTGCCACTGGGATATTACCAGCGGCAGCAGGATGAGGCCCTTAAGTGGGCATTAATTGCCCACTAGGGCCTCAATTGGTGGCAGGGTGGGAAGGCTGTCCAGAGGCCTTCAAGCCACTGACTAAATTGGAGCGGAAGCGGGAAGGTGGAAGGATCTTCAACTACCTCTCTCCTGCCTGGTTAAATGCTTCTCTATGGCACCAAACTTTCCATGGGAGAGGCAGAAGGTTCTGGCCATGGAAAGGAGATTTCCCTTTGTTCTCCCTTTTGATGTGATAACATAGGTTAGACTTGAATACAGGATCACCAATGATATTCAGACACCATTTGACCACCTAAATTTATTTCATACATAATAATGTCTAACAGTACTGAATAAATTAAATTGTTTCACAAGCTTCCTCCGTTTAAGAACAAGAATGTTGATTTCTAAAACACTCACAATTTCACAAGAGTATTTATAACTCACAAATAGTTTGCAAATTAACCTTCTCTATTTTTTCCCCAGTGCAGGCGACATTTTCAAAGGATTGGATGCAAGATCACAAGGGACAGTGAGACATTTTGGGATCAGTTGAAAAGTCAACAAATTTGCCCTATTCCTAAACTGCTCCTTTATGACCAAATTTAGCATCATTTCCTCATAGTGACTTCACCCTGTCACTTCATATGTACAGACGTACAAGGAGCAGGAGTAGGTCATTCAGCCCCTCGAGCCTGCTCCACCATTTAAAAAGATCATGATTGATCTGATAATAACCAGAAATCTGCTTCTCTCCTACCGCTGATAACCTATCACCTCCTTGCTTATCAAGGATCTATCCACCTCTGCCTTAAAAATATTCAAAGGCTCTGCTTCCACCACCTTTTCAGGAAGAGAGTTCCAAAGACTCACGACCCTCTGAGTGAAAAAACTTCGCCTCATCTCTATTTAAAATGGGCTACCCCCTTACTTTTAAACAGTGACCCCTAGCTCTAGATTCTTCTACAAGAGGAAATATCCTCTCCACATCCACCCTGTCAAGACCCCTCAGGATGTTATATGTTTCAATCAAGTCGACTCTTACTCTTCTAAACTCCAGCAGATACAAGCCTAGTCTGTCCGACCTTTCCTCATAAGACAACCACTTCATTAGATGATTACACATGGAAGTGGACGGTTTGAGTTAGGGACCTCTATGGGTGTTGTCCAGTTAATGGGATTATGTAAACAATTTAACATAAAAAATATTATTCACAATTTGCCGCAATTTTCTGTAAATGCTTCAGTTCCTTTGTGTCTGTTGTTGTTAATATGTATTCAAGTCATTAACATTAAAAATATAACAATTCTGCAATATACTCACAAGTTCAGTGAAAGTAATAAAATTGCAAAAGAAAAATATCATGATGTTCCAAAAGTAAATCTTGATTTCATGAGGACTTATTAACAAATTTCTGAAAAACCTAATCTAAGCTGGGTCAAAATAAAAGAACTCTTTATCTAAACTATGGAATATGTGCCATTACCACAAAGACTGCAGGGGTTCAAAGAAAAGACCTCTCCCCACCTTTCTTGGGACAGTATGGACAGGTCATGATGCAGCCTTGCCAGTGTAGCGAGATTCCAAGAGCAAATGATTTAGAAAAAACGTAAAACACATCCTCGCACAAGTGATAAAATAGCTATAGTGAAAATGTAAAATTATCACAATAGCATCATCATCATCTTGCACCGAGGTTGATTTTTCTTTGCGAATAGCTTGGTGAAAATGAGCTAGTGTTGGCTGTGTGTTTGCAGATGCCTTATGAGCCTTGCAGGCTGCCCACAATGAGGACATCAGTTGTGGGCCGGTAGAGCTGGTGGTGGACTGTTGCCTGGAGCAGCTGCCCTCTCTTTCTGTCTCCCTCACTGTCCTCTTTCAGTGATTAAGGTCTTGTTGATTGAAAGGTCTTGACACTTTGGGCATGATGGGGCATCTGCTTCGCGTGTGTCGGGGTTAATAGAGCGGACCTTCATGAAGCCTTTGAAACTGTCTTTGAAATGTTTCCTTTGTCTCCCTTGTGAACAGGTTCCTTGGCATAGTTCTGAGTGGAGCATCTGCTTGGGCAATTGGTCATTCTGACGTCGTGTTTCGTCTATCTCTGCTGATGTGATAGATGTCTTCCAAGACACGGAGAGTGAAGAACATTTTCCAACACTTCACCATGAATCTCAACTGAAAGTGTTGAATTTAGTATATTTGGTGTTGGTTGATGGAGGACTTTGGCCTTCCTGGTGTTCAGCACAAGTCTCATGCTCCTGTAAACTTTGGTGAAATGAGAACTATTTGTTGTAGCTCTTCTTCAGAATGTGCTTGTGTGTAACTTGTGTGTGCCATCAGCATACTGCATTTCTATTACAGAAGTGGCTGCTACCTTGGTTTTGGCCTTTGGCTTCTTGAGGTTAAAGGGTTCACCATTAGTACAATAAGTTATCACACCTGGGGAGAGCCTGTCAATATTAAGTTGCTACATTGCTGCAAGAAAGATTGAGAATAGAGTTGGTCCAATGACAGCAGCACCCCACCCTTTCCACAGCCCTCTGCTTGAAGCCTGTTTTGACAGGGCAGGGGTCTGTAGTGGACCCATTGCACAGAACCGTTATTTGCATATGCAGGAGATGGATGATGCTTGTGAACTTAGCTGGGCATCCATATTGCTCTAGCACCTTTCAAAAGGCAGATCAACTCAACAAGTCAAAAGTGTTTGTGTGATCGAAGAAAGCCATGTACAAACTGATGATTTGTACCACAATCGTAATTTCTCTTTAAAAATAGCTTTTGTCACGACTCACTGGGGATAGTGCGCTATAACATCAAGCCCCACTGTCCTCCGAACCATGACAAATGTGAAAACAGTTTGATCAAACCACCAGATTTCCCCAATTCTACCTAACAGTTTAATTTAGGTTAACAGAATATAAGCACCAGGTTTGTAAACTTAATTAAGTAAGTAACTGTTTATTGAAAAAACTGTTGTTAACAAGTGGCAAAAGAGAGAAATATGAACTGCTAATTCTAACTCTATAACCTAAACTTTACTCCTTCTTAAATCCCTATACACACACATACAAGACACATAAGGCACACAAAAAATATGGATTTTAAGGGTGAAATAGAACAGTTCAGCAGTACCAATTCCGGAGTACAGGATTCGATGAGTTGATTTTGATCAATGTCTTCCAAATTCCTTTTAGTTCTTGTTGATGACACAAGGTGGTCTTCCAGAACTTTCAATCTTTAGTTCACTGGTTGAGCACTTGGCTTTCAATGTCTTTAACAGTGATTTTTCCCTTTGCCTCTTGACAGGGCTTTCAGAGCGAGAGAGCAGGTCATAGAACTATGCGAAGAAAAAGCCAGCTAGCTATAGAGTCTTCTACACACAGGACAGAGAGGCTTTAGATCTTTTCCCTTTCAGGCTAGGAGCTATATAGCTGCACTGCTCTCACACAAAACCTGGTCACCTGGTCAGGAGCCAATTAAAACATTGTTGCTAGGCAGCTCCCTTGGTCCAGGACTCCCTTCCGGCACCATCCTGTCTTTCATGGCACACTGTTCCAGGACTGCAACATTGTATATATCTCTCATCCTGTTCCAGTGGACATATCTTTCAACCTACAGCCAGTGTAATTTTAATCCCTGGTCCAACAGAAATAATAAGATATGTTCTTTACAACAGTCCACCAAAAATAAAAAGATATGTTCCTTACACATTATTTTTGGAAAATTCTAAATGGGTAGATCAGGACTTTATGCAATCATGAAAAACAGGTGATAGAGAATTGCCAACCCATTTTAAACATGTTTTTATTTTTATTGAAGTCAATGGGAAAAATATTAAGTGAACTGCCACCTCACTACCAACTATTTTACACTACTGAAGAGAACCACGATCTAGCACTACATGAGACTCTATTAGCTCTCATGAAATCGGAACTATAATTATTGGCTCTAACCTTTCCAGCCAGTTTTGCATGAGTGTTGGGATTTGCTTATTCTTGACTCATCCACTCAGCATAGAACCCCAGGCACAGCAGAAACAAACTTCTTGCTGACAACTTGACAAAATGCTGTTTGTTTTTGTTTATTCATTCACGCTGTTATATGTGTCTGGGGCTCTATAGATGAGATTTGATTTCTCAAGTATAGTTGTGGTTGAGGTTAGGCGCTCAAACGGAGCACATCCTTTTGTCTGTCTGTTTGCTGTTTGTATCCATACAGGTGAAAAGGCCAATAGTTTCTTTTGCTGAATGTCTACTAAATGGGCCAAAGTGAATTAAGTTGGAATTTTCACAGTCCAAATCCTAATGGTCAAAACTCTATGGCACAGAAATATCCTCAGTTAAAAATGTTTCAGTTACCAACTTACTTTATGGCCTATCACTCAGATAGGCCATAAAGACCACAAAATATGTGTGCTATTGTGAATGAAACATTTAGAAATAGGTAAAAGGCTTATTCAACACTTGAAGAGGGCATTTCAACACTTGTTTTGTTGGGAATTATTAGGGACAAAGTAAAATTTATTTTATTCCTCCAAACATACAGAAAAAAACGTCATTAAAATAGGAGCAGCTACATCATTCTATGCGAACCAAACTATCAATCCTTCTTCAGTCCTTTTATTTTTATACCTCAACAATACTCAGGTTTATTACTTTTGCAGCTACCTTGTTAATCTGAAACTGAGCATGTCAAAGTAAAATAATTTATTTTTTTTTAAAATTACTTGCAAAATGAATGGCTGCAAAACAGCAATAATAATAGGCTTTCAGAGAGATTAATGCTTAAAAGGAATTTATTGTTAAATTTGTATCTAACAAATGCTCATCAAATATAAGGCAACTTCTTCTGCTCCATGCTGCCTTCTGCTGACCTTAATGGTGAACTACAGAAACAGATTTGTTAATTTACCCAGTTCCGTAGACTTCTGTTCAAAATATCACAATCTTTTTGCACTGTATATTATTTGTGGTCTGCAAACATCATAGCAGATTTCTATTTCCAGAATCTGTGAAACTCTGAATCAATTTATTTGAAGCAATTATAGACTCATTGCAAGATTCTTTTTTTAAAAAGAAATTGTTGAACACATATTATGGTTCTTTGCTTACCAAGAGGAAGACTTTCTGAAATATGCTAGCAAAGATTCTTTCATCAAGCTACAATGTTGTCATCTTCTCAAACCCGTGACCTCCACCACATAGATTGTCAAGGGCAGAGGTTAATGCGAACAACATCATCCCCAGCTCTCCTTCAAGTTACCAACCATCCAAACTAGGGAATAAATCATCATTCCTTCATTGTGGCTGGGTCAAAATCCCGGAGCTCCCTATCGCACTGCAGGAGCATCATCACCATATGGGCTGCAGTGGTTCAAGAAGGAAGCCCAATCTTTTCAGGGCAATTGGGGTGGGCAATAAACGTTGGCTTTGACAGCAAAAGCCCCCATTCAGAGATTGAAAAAAGTTAACTCCTACTTGCAATACAACCCTTCTTGGCTGTGAGTCATCCATTCCTCGCCAAAGCCTTCACCTTACTGTAATGCAAACTTATTGACCTATTTGCATGTTGTATTGCATTGTGAAAGTCAGCTTAGTCAACTCCCTGACAAGCTTTGCTTTTACTGGCACTCTTAATTCCCAGTTTTTAAAAACGGATTTCAAATTCTCAAACTGCTGTGGTGGAAACTGAACTCACATTTTCTGTACTGTTAATCCATTATATTATTGTACCTACCCTTTTATTAAGTATTATTATAACCAAATCTGCATAAAAATGCATATGTTGATACAAACGGCTTCTAAAGTCTTGATGGCACATAAGTGTATTGAGGCTCTGTTACCTAAGGCTTGCCTCTTGTTCACACTTCATTTTCAGTGTGGTTTATTTAGAGCACAAGAAGGCAAGTGATTCACTTGGTTTTATAGCACCAGCCACATACTGTGCTGCCAATGATTCACAGATACTTCTTCATACACATAGCCTTAACTTTACACTTTCACATTCTCGCTCAGCTCCAAAAAATCCCGTAACTGTAACATTTTATTCATATCCATTGCTAATGGGTACATATGGTTCAACCTTTTATTTGTGCATGACCTAAACTTGGCTTCAAGGTGTGAGAGGAGGGGTTCTGTTCTTCATTATTTGGTGCATTGAAAGCAGGCCGGCTGGCAGAATAATATGTTAAACTCGTAGATTGAAAATGCAACAAATGGAAAAGCAAAACACTGCGGATACTGGAAATCTGAAATTTAAGGTGGAAATTCTCAGTAGGTCCACCAGCTTCTGTGGAGAGAGAAACAGAGTTAACATTTTGGGTCAATGACCTCTCATCAGAACTGAAAAAAGTTAGCCATGTAGCAGGTTTTAAGCAAGTACAGACACAGAGAAAAGGGCAAAGGAGATGAAAGAACTAGAGGAGAGGACTGTGACAGGGTGGAAGACAGCAGAGATTAAATGACAAGGGATGATGGTGAAAGGCAAAAGGAGATGGTACTGCAATGTATTGAATTTACACAAAAGAGTTGATTCCACCCTCTTACCGAGGAGCAGCACTTGAAGGGTGTATATGGCAGGAAGCCAAAGGCCCACAGGCTGTTCATTCATTTTACTAGATAGAAAGTTGCAAGCTTCATGTCCATAATGTGCTACCTGGTTCACTGTTTAGAACATGGGATTGCAGAATCGGTCTTTGGTTCTAGTGTCCTGACGTTGTGAGACCCAAACCATTGGATTCAATCTGATTAGCTTTATCTTGCTAATAATTTAGAAGCCCATTTCAAGAAAACAATGAAAACTGACTTCCAAGAGCTTTGAGGCTGCATCTTTCAAGATCGTCAGGATCTTAATAGATGCTGTCAGGTTCAGGTCTGGCATCAATGAAGTCCAACTGTCCAAGATATGGCCAACTAGACTTTATTCTTAGCTTTTTTTGTGTGTGTTTGAGGGATGTTTGAAGTTACCACAAACTAGTCAAGCAACAGGCTGACATGGCCACATACTCACAGAATCTTACCTATCAGTCAATATCTCAGATTCCCCCTTTCACCATCCCCAGGTATGTCCTATCCCACCACTAGTGCAGGCCAACCAGAGTTGGCAGCACAGTGGTAAACAATCAAGAGGGTTCAACCCTTGGAGTCCTCAACATTGACTCAGGACCCCATGAAGCCCAATGGCTTCAGGTCAAATATAAGCATAGAAACTTCCCTTTGACAACCACCTAGTGCCCTCCCTCCTTATTGAACACTACCTGCAGGAAGCACTAAGGGTCACAAGAGCACAGACTATATTCTGCATGTGGGGATTTCAACGTTCATCAGCAACAGGAGCTCAGTAGTACCACCACTAGCTGGTCGGGCCGAGTCCTGAAGGACATAACTGCTAGACTGGATTTGCAGCAAGAATCAAAACAAAGGAATGCCAACTTAGACTCAGCCTCACCAATCTGTCCATTTCAGATGTGCCTCTCCATGGTAGCATTAGCAAGGTATGGAGATCAAGCCTTGTCTGAGGATACTTTCCATTGTATCATGTGGCAGAACTGGCCATATATTAAGAACAGATCTAGCAGCTCAAAGCTGAACATCCACCAGGAGCTGTGGGTCATCCACAGCAATAGAATTATATTCCAATCACAGAGGCAGAACAGGCACAAAGGAATCCATAGTCAAGCCCCTCTGATTTAGTCTGAGCAATGCCACCAAAAATCCTCTTGTGCCTGTACAAAGGGACAAAAATGCAATGGTTTTGTCCCAGAGGGGTTATGAAGATGGAGGACATCACCCCTCTGTGTGATTTGACAACCAAAACTGCCATAGAGAGAAAGCTTTTTCAAATGTTCCACCCCTCCAGTTATTGCTGAGAGCAGATAAATAAATTGGCCTGACGGCAGAGCACACTGACTTCCCTCATTAACCACAGACTGCTGATCAGATTTTGCCCTTGAGTGGGGCACCTGTAGTGACTCCCAATGTTCCACATTGGCGCACCTCCTTAGTAAGTCTCTTGTGATTTCTTTTCCCAAAAATTTAACCCTTAATGTGTGTTAACAATCTGAAAAATTAATGCACAGTCGGGACACAATAATAGCAGGATAACAAAATGCAAGCACAGACATGTTGTTGTCAAATGGAATATATAACCTTACCCCCCCAAAAAGAAACTGTAAATGTTAACATTTAGAGGTGGACATATGCTATTACTTACTTGCCCACACTTCCATAGTTCCATTTGTTAAGGTGCCTTCTATTGAACCATGTGTTCCCTAGGGCTATTAACAAGTTAGCTTGTGGGGGTTGGCTAGCTCATTTGACTAGATGGCAAGAGTGGGATGCAAAATTATACCAATGGCATGGTTATATCCCTGTAGCGGCTGCAGTAGTTGATGGAGGCCAGCCTCACCTTGTCCATGCTTCTGGAGCGGTGTCCCTCAAGCTATATATATATAATTAAATTACTATTATATATATATATATATAATTAAATTATTATATGTAATTACATTTATAAATATATATATTTTGTATATATATATATATAATTGCATGGCCAGAACTTCTGCTCAAAGCAACTTTGAAAATTTCAGTAAGATGACCATGTCTATTTTTCTAGTTCCCAGGAATGACCATTGCGGCTGCCATTCAGCCAACTAGAGGTCAGGTTTGGATAAGGCAGGAACCATGGCAGCTCGGAAAAATAGTTAATGAGTGCTTTCACGTTAAAAAACAAATATTATTGGAAAGTTGAAACACTTGGAATATCAAAATAATAAAGCAGAGTGAGAATGGAGACAAGAAAGAGAAACTAGGGCAAGCAGGAGGAAAATGGTTTTGCAAGTATTTATTTCAGTAATCTGCTTTGAATATCTGAGTAAAAAAGCTATTTCAGGCAGGTAAGAGACTAAAGCCCAGATTTTAACCCAGTGTACATGGTGTAAATGGGAAGCGTTTGGTTCAGATGTTCAATTTACACCCAGTCCAAATTTACCCTATGGATATCAATGGAGCTAAAGGTCAAGCAGTTAGTAAATTCAGCTTTTAATCCATGCACACCTTGTTCTCACTGACGAGGCTGGGTTAAAGTCAAGGCTTGTTTTGTGGCAATAAATGGTTTTGCTTCAGTGTCATAGTGCTTGACACCTGGGCTTATAAAATGGCCAACCTTGTAGTATGGACCTACTGGCAATCTAGCAGTTAGAACAGTGGAGTGAACATTGTGTTGTTTAAGAAAGGAGTCTCAAAATTAAGGTCCTTTTTTATATAAACTAAAATAACCTAACAGATGAAATTAATCCTGTTGATAATTTTAGTGAAAATTATCAGAGAAAATAGGGACCCATTTTATACACAGCAGTTTTCTATTGTGAAAAAAGAATTTTGGCTCTGCTAATAATTGCAAAGGATTATGATTATTATTAGCATCATTTTGTTTTAATCTGTCAGTTTTCCTATTTTTTTTTGTTTGGCTTAAATGAATTACTGAGTCTGCCTGCCAGGGAGTTGAACTGTTATCAGTAAAGATATAATCGTAAAACTGGTGACGATTCAGCAGCAACAGTGTGTTAATTCAACTCCCTTGCAATAATAACCCTTTTCAAACCACTATCCTCCCAAAGACACCATCAGATTTCATCATTAAAAGTTAAAAAAAGAACAGAAAACAACAGGGAAAAAAAGCAGAGAGAATGTAATGTCGTTTGCAATTCTTAGTCATTTGAGTTTTTGGACCTTTGTTGCAGAGATTCTAATTATTTAATCCATTGATGCACTCTGCTCAGATGCATCTGACCATAACAAGAAAAGCTAATGAAAAGTTTAGTTTCTGTAAGAACCTTGCTGAGTCCAGTTTTCTTTCTGTTTGATCCATATTTACCACGTGGTACTGCCAATCTTATCGGTGACCAGTTAGATTGAAAAGCCAACAAACAGATGACACCTAGACAATTTTACTCGTGTCCATCTTGGCTCAGTGGTAGTAGCCTCTGTATCAGGAATGAAAATCTGGCATGTTCCATAATGTGCTGGTGATCTGTGGTTTACTGTCTGGTCTCTTATTGCTGCTTATGAGTCCTTGGCCATGCATTTCCCTGCACTTCATAGGCACTTGATTTGTCCGTAAAACTGCTTCATATATGCAAGTTCTTTCTTTAGGCTCTTCAGGCTCTAACTTCACAGAGAATCAAATGCTGATGTAGTGTGGCCACACCTGAATCTTTACGTAAGGCAGGTTGTGTCAAAGTGAAGTAAAAGGACATATTACAAATGAATATTTGGTTTGCAGAATAGCAAGTAAATGTATGGAAAGTAGCCTGAACTCTCGGGATTTCCAAAAGATCTGTAACCTAATATTTTTGAAGTTGGAGGACCCTGCTTAGTTTTCCATCATTACACGTTGAGCACTTTGGTGCTGCATCTTGTACAAACATCTCCCATGTTTTACTTTCAACTGAAATCTTTCCTGAGTAAAAGACTAATCCTGCAAGGGCTTTGTGAAACAGCACCACCACCTTTAGGCCAAAGACTGGCTCAACTTCACATTCCAGTAAAAGGAATTAATTTCAGATTTGAAGGTGACAACATAAGCCTCTGCTAATACCCACTCGACCCACAACAGAAACTCACTAGTATTCATAGCTCCTAATTTAAAAACCATTAGGCTGTTCTGCTTGGTGAACCGGATCTAAATATTCTTTAAGGGGTGTTTTAATTTAATCAGAGTCTTAACAAGCCCCCTTTTAAAATGATGATCTGCAGAATTCAGGGGATTTGTTTTTTTTTGGAATCTGATCCAATAACAGGCTTTGCACCAAGACACCACGGTCGCATCTGATTTAGCATCGAACGGGCGATAATCAGGAAAATTGCTTTGCATATTTAATCACTGTGAAAACACAAGCAAAACCACTTTCTAGAGATTACTTTTTAATGTGCTATGCTGCTGGCATGCCAATGACCCTGACTTTAGCTGAAACACTGGGCAGGGAGCACAGCTCCGAAGGGGCTCAGCCAATATGTTATTCAGGCCGTCTTGGTCTCCAGTATCCTGCTGTATCTCTATTAAGCAGTAATGGAAGATTAAAATTGTTCTCTTTTCCCTAAGCTGGGCTGGTATAAGTAATTTTAAAGAAAGATCAGGCAGAACAAAAGTCTTTCCTATTAACACTGTCTTGTCCAAGCTTCTAAAGGAGTAGATTCTCAACTTGTCATCCAGAAGTGAATCAGTGGAAACAGGTTTCTAAAGCAAGTGGTTGATCACAGTGCCAAGTTTAACACCTGGGTAGCGAACTGAAAATCGACCGACAAAATTTGAAGTAACACTTTACGTTGTATTGTAATTTATATTACTTTAAACTATTCTATTGACAGTATGAGTTGTGCTCAGCATTTAATATCACCCAGTGCAGGAAATGATGGGTATGAGCAACATGACTCATAATTTTGGGAGTAAACTTAAAAGTGCTCAGTGAGGTGTGTGAGCACAATGAACATTGAATGTTATGAACAGACCCTTTAGTTGTCAGAATTTTTAAGAAGTATTCTATTACCTTCAGAATCCGCTGTAAGAGAATACCTCACCTCTGACACAACACTGAACTCCCACATGCTATCCTGATAGATAAATAATGTGTTCCAATTAGTGTCAGATCGTTAAGATAAATCTTGCTCCAGAGCAAGAGCCACTGAGAACTAGATTGTGCCAATGTCCAACTCATTTTGCTTAGGACACCTCAAGCCTTTCATGCGAGGGAAGGGGGTGGTCTGTCATTCTCTCTGTCCAGATTGTAACTGGACTCAGATCACCATGCTGTAGGAACAGAGCACAGATTCACTGTGCTCCACTATCACTCTGACTGGAACAACAAAAACAAGGGTAAGAAGAAAGTTTGGATTTGATGAGCCATCGGTAAGAGGTAGATTATGATGCTGGATTACCCTCCTCATGTGCATGCTATTTCGTGCTGGCTTGCCTAGACTAAAAGGTCTAATAGATAGGCTGTTTCCTGTATATGGGCGAGGAAAGCATGGAATGATGTACTGTAGAGAGATTTTCAGTTTAATATCACAATGTGATGCAAAAAATCGTGCAAGGATGTTGTGTTTTACCAATTCTCTTGAATGGCTCACCCTGCCACCCCACCATTTCAAGTGAAAGGAACAGTAAAAAAAGGGGGTGAGACTGCACTGTGGCAGCTTTATGCACAACATTCTGATGTAAATGTAGTTTCTGTTGATAAAAAGTCATAATATCAGTGAGTAAGAGCCACTTTTGTACTAGTGCAAAGAGGAATGCACAGATTTGGAATTGGCAGGGGTCAGATTCCTTGGCTGCACTGTCTTTGTCTTCTTCACCTCTACCGTTTATACTAGTGATGATGAAGTATAAAATGTGGCCCTTTTAAAGACCCATCAAAAGGGTGAATTTCATTCAAGTTGGATTTTTGATTTGTGATGCTTATAATGGCAAATGCAAGTTGAATCAACCATTCATTACACTCCCATTTGGTGCTATAAATGGGGTATTAGATTAGCTCGAGGTGCTAACATAGCAACTGCTACCATAGCGACTGTATCTCAGTACAATCAGTGAAGGAGATGAAAATTCAAGACTGCTGAGAATTTTATAACAAAGATATTCTGGAGAGTTTTGAAAAAAGTGTGTTTTTCATATAAAAGCACCAGAAAAGATCCTCAATAAGAACTTCTCACTTGTCAGCCACACATTCCTGATGCTACATAATCTATATGTCCTTTGTGTGAAGAATCGCAATATTGTACTGAAGCCTCCAACATGGACCTTTTTTTTTGAAAAACAATTATAGCAGTTCATCAATTCCAGATAAATGCTCAGTTGATACCTTAGAGTTTTTCATTCAGCTACCTCAAGGACTTTGAGGTTTCCTGTATGTTTTATTTGTGGTTGATTGAAGAACATCAATTAAGTTATGGAGGGTCCATGATAATAGAAATTACACACATTCAGCTGGAAAGGGTAAGCTTGAGGAGCTCAATGGCTTTTTCTCGTTTAGCTCTTGTATAAATGCATAGCTCTGAAACTCCTCCTTCAGGTACCATGCCCATGAGTCATGTTGGTGACCATGGACTTCCATTGGATAGGCCTGTGATTATATTTGGCAAAGCATTGCAATGGTTTGCTGTTGCCTCCTGACCAGGAAACTCTCCCACTCTTACCACCTGCCATCAGGTGTATTGGAAGGATTTACAGGCTCATAATCAACCTGTTTGGCCATGTTAAAAATACGCCTTTCCATAGCCATCAAGTCCTAATGTGGGTCTTAACCCTGAGCTTCTGGCTCAGAGGTAGGGATACTACCAGTTCGCCAAAGACGGCTCTGAAACCACGAATTCCAAACCACATCCCATCCACTCCTATTGTATTGAATTGCAAATACGGTATGTATTCCAATTACCTGTTTTTTTAAATGTCTAACACAATAAATGTAATTGATACAATACCAGGTCCCACACGGAGGCCAACATTATGTCAGATATATTGTTGTTAAATGTCTGTCCAATTTTTTTATTATTGAATTGATGATTTAATGACTAAGTGAACTGTGAGTTTGAGTCCCACATTAGTGACTGAATTAGTAAGTGAAATATATGTTCAATCTCAACAGTGGGGTTCTAAGCATGCGCTAAACAGTGCATGTGCTAAACAGTTCAGTTAGGGTGCCCCTTTGCTGGAGGTTTGAACCTTCAGATGAGATATTAAACTAAGGTCCTATCTGCCTATCTCAGTGATTGAGGCTGATTCAAAGATACCAGGCACTATCCGAAAGTCAGGAAATTGCTCTTGTGTCCTGGACATTTCTTCCTCAACCAAATCCATCAAAAGAAATCAAGGAGAAAATCATCTCAATACTATTTGTGAGATATTGTTGGCACAGAATAGCTGTCATTGCAATTCAAAGTAATTGATTGTGTGCAATGTGCTTTCAAACACATAAGGCGCTATACAAGTGCAAGCATTGTTTATGTACTGTCAGCATTGATGGAGGTGTGTTCCTAAACCATTCTATCTTAGGGAAGGAAGCCTGCCATCTTTACCTGGTTTGGCCTTTTTGTGATTCCAGGCCCATAAAAATAAGGTTGACTCTTACCTGCCCTCTGAAATGACCTAACAAGCCACTCAGTTGTATTCAAAAAAGTGGCTCACTACCACCTTCGCAAGGGCAATTAGGAATCAGCAATAAATGCTAATCTTGCCATCAACAGCCATGCACTGTGAATGAATAGTCCTTGGGTAAGATAATTGTTCATTTAGCCGGATTCAATTCTACATCCCAGAAATACCAATGAAAGAGCTCCCTATCTAATCCAAACTTTCATGTGACTGACAAATAAATGTACTTGCAGGTCTGAACAGTAAGAATAAAAATGAGAGAAAAAACAGACACTAAAGAAGTATAGGTTAACAATAGAAAGGAATTAATGCTGTTGAACAATTCAGACATCATGAAGTACAAGTTAACTGCATTTAACTTTCAACATACGTATGTTTTGCAATACAGTATGTACAATCTTACTTTCTATTCATCCATATAGTATCCTGAACTTCCCAGGTCCTTCTGCTGGGAACACAAATGATGGAACTGAAGAATATAAGTTTAGCAATGTAAGCAAGTGCAACTCCCTCCATCACAGATTCTAGGATATCAGCATGGTTCATTTTTGCAAAGTGATGCCGTCTTATCCATTACTGCATGTACACAGTGTTATAGCAATACAATATTGTCCCCTCTTCAGAACAAGAACACTGCCTTTTCAAATCAAAGCAAGCAGATTACACTTAACAAATCCACATTAGGCAAATCACCTCTTTCATGTGGATCTGAGATCATTCAGAGCATTTTTTTCTCTCCTTTGGCTTTGTGTTTTAATCATCTCAAGGAACACAACTGCAGGGTGACCTCCGAACTCGGAGAAATGGAATTTGAAAGGGGAAAGCGCCCCACCTCTTCGAACAAGCATACCAGTTATTAACTAAAGAGCACTCGGGCTAACACACAAATTGTAGGTTCCTTTCTAAGGGCTGCATGCATAATTTATCTGGATAGAGATCTTAACAACTCCTAAAGAAGTCTCTTAGGCATCCAGTACTTAACCAGAAAAGGCTGTGTTTTTTTTAAACGCTGATATTCTTTTCCAAGGAACAGATTAAGCAATGACTGAGGGCTATTTCATATCAAACGATTCTTGCAGAGGAGTGGATTGCTTGCAAATTTCAATAGTGGTTTAAGTCAGTGGCCAACACCAATGTTAATTGTGAACCATCTTTCAGAAACAAATCTACAAGCATGTCTGTGTAAACAAAATACCAACAGTGCAGCCAGGGCATAGCTTGTACTAATTTTAAGAGCCAATTCACCATTTTTACTTAACCACAGTTCCTTTATTTTAAACACCAGTTGTAATTTGCAATTAAGTGACTTAAAATGCCTTGTAGTTGCATACTGTAGCAACAACAATTGTGAAACAGGGAACAGAAAAGACAACATAAAAAGAAACAAACCAGAAGTGCAAACAGACATTGAAATTCACACATTATTGTCAGGAATTTGGATAAGCATAATTTCCGGAAGGTGTTAACGCGACTTTAAATGAGGGTAAAATTTAAAAGAAAGTTGAACAAAGGTTTTGTGCTTACTCTTTCTAAACAAGGAGCAATTTGGGACAAATGTTGTTTCATAGCCAATACTGGAGTGACCTATATTTAGATCGGCAATGCTAGTTCCAATTACCTAAAAGAACCCTAGAGGCTAAATATGACAGGACACAAAGCATGAGGAAGATCACTGTAAGGTATATGGGGTAAACCAAACACCACGAGAAGCGGCTGACAAAATAGACGAATTTTTGACAAAGAAGAAAACTCTTACCTTATCTTTAAGCATATCTTCACACACTTTATCCCCCCTTTGGAAAGGTAATGTGGGGAGGTGGTGGAAGGATTCCGGAGCTGCTTAGCAGCCCGTTGTACCGTGGCTGGGATTTTCTGTGCCCGCTGGCGTCAGGCGTGTTCGGTGGCATGAGCAGACAATATGGCCCAATTGGTTTCACGATGGCGTGGAACCAGTTTGCGATTGCCCGCTGAGCCCGCCGATGGTGGGCTGCATTTCCCGCCATCGGATGCCGGGAACCTCATTGTATTACCATTGCATATCATTAAGCTAGCCCACCAGACTCATCCCCCCACACCCCCACCACTGGATCGTCCGCCCACATTGGTGGGAAAACACACCGATGTGTTTCACAAGAGCACATAAGCGACGTGCACCTGGCAGGCTGCATTTCACTAGGGACTTCAAGGTTTGTTTGCCTACCTTGCTTCGGGCAGCACTCGCAGTCATCAGCGCCCGGCTTCACAGACAGCACCACATCACTTTTAGAGCAGCTCATGGGCAGGTCTCTACCTACCAGATCAGCCATATGTGGGCATCTTTTCAACGGCTGCAGGGCAAGGTCTTGCTTGGGGAAAGGGGAGAAGTGGCCTCAGACAAGGGAAGAGACTGCAGGGCAAGGGCTGTACTGGGGAAGGAGGGTATCCCAGAGTGTGTATGGGGGCACATGTTGATCTGTGCAAGTGGCCTCAAGATGGTGAGGGCTGAGGAGGCAGCCTCCAGAGGAGATGAGGCCAGATGGACATGTAAGGGTATGTGTGTGAGAATGGGTGGTGATGTCCCTTGAGGTAGCAGTGAGTGAGATACCAGTGAATATATGATGGGCTTGAGTGTCCGAGTTTGGAATGATGAGATGGTTGCCTTACCCTGGCTACAAGCATGAGATCATTCATCCTCTATCTGCATTGGATGACCAACCTCTTCTGTGCAACATTGGTACTGATCACCACTGTCATTGTCTACCAAGCTGGAAAGGTAATGTAGCTGCCCCCAGAGCAGGGGTTGAGGACATCACAGTGAACCTCCGTAGTGTCCAAAAGGCACTCGAGGGCTGCAGTCTTCTTGCCTTTAGGGGCCATGTCTTCTTTGCTGCAGTCCTGGGCTGGAAGCACTAAGCACGGCAGTACTTTAAATGTGGAGCCTGATGTGATGAAGCAATGAGGTGACAGTGTGGTTGGTGAATGAGAGCCTGCCTGCCATGGGAAAGGTGTATTTCCCAAGAATGCATAAGTAATGCGGCAGGTTTGGAACAATACGGCATGAAAACCCGCCATCGTGGCCAGCGGGTAAAACATCGTTTTACCCGCCCGCTACCGCACTTAGTGCAAATCTGGGATGATTCCGCCTTGTGTAATGAATGCTCCTTCCGTGGCCAACAAGTCCTGGCATGGGACTTAAACCCGAAGTTTCTAGCCCAGCCATAGGGACACTACCACTGTGCCACTGACCTCCAATTTTTACCTGACATGACCAGATACTGATGTATTTGAAAATGAGATATTGCACTTTCTCCTACAGCTTTCACACCTTAAAGACTATTTGGTCCAATCAGTTCACACTGTGTTTATTCTGCACTCGAGCCTCCTCCCATCCTACCTTCTTTTACTCTATCATATCCCTTTATTCTCTTCCCCTTCAATGCGTCTGTACTACTCATCTGAGCCATCCTTTATGGTTGTGAATTCCACATTCTCACCATTCTCTGAATATAGGAGTTTCTTCTGAATTCTATTTGATTTCCTGGTGATATCTCCCATTGACAGCCTCTCGGTTTTCTCTTCCCACAAGTGTGTCTAGTCTATTAAAGCCTTTTTTAATTTTAAAGATGTCTATTAGGTACCCTCTCAGCCTTCTTCTTTCATGAGAAAAGGGTCCCAGCCAATTCATCATTTCTTGATAGGTATAACCTCGCATTCTGGTATCATCCCTGTAAATCTTTCTTGCATCTTCTCCAGTGTCTTTATATCCATTTTATAATATGATGCCCAAAATGGTACACAGTACTCCAAGTGTGGTCTAACCATTAAAATTCTTGTTGCAACATATGATGTTCATCAACTTCTGACTCTGCAACAGTCTGGACTCACACGGAGGCAGCATTGCTACACTACAGGGGGAGTTTTGAAACACGTGGAAACTGCTGGCATTGCTCAATCTAAAATAGCAGCCATTTTAGGATCTTTAGCATATAGTAGTCCCGCAAGGGAAACAGCTGACTTGCATTGTATTAGAGTGTCTGTCAAGGTCTTAATGGAATATGTCAACATATGTGGAAGTATTTAAGTACATTATTTCTCCCCTGCCTCAGGATTTCATAGCGCCAATGTT
The DNA here is from genome assembly GCF_964194155.1 of Cetorhinus maximus. Lineage (NCBI taxonomy): Eukaryota > Metazoa > Chordata > Chondrichthyes > Lamniformes > Cetorhinidae > Cetorhinus > Cetorhinus maximus. The sequence continues at coordinate 18,184,181 of NC_135896.1, forward strand.
TATTCAACAGATTGAGCTAATACTTTGTTAGAGAATACATCAATGCATAATGATAATGAGGTTGTGTAAATAGCTTGCAAAAGGAAGGCTGGTGAAGCAGTACTTAATGCTCCAGTACAATCACATGAGGCAGCCTGTAACATAAAAGTTGGCCCTTCAACTGAAGTGATGATGTTGATGCTTACAATTCTCTGTGATTTAATGCACAGTCACTAAAAGTTCACAGTTGTGCCATTTTCTGTGAATGAAAGACAGACCAGATACTGCCCCATAACTCCTTCATAAGAATGGTTTGAAATATCCAGCCCAGTGATAAACAAAGCTTATTCCAAACGTTATTTTACCTCAGCAACAACTTGGAGCCGTAATGATGCAACAAAAGTTAATTAGATGCTACAGCTTTTGAGTACCAAATGTTCTTTGCAGCTTTTATAAAATATTCACTTTTATTCAATAACATTTTACAAAATTGAGTTTCACGATCTTGTGATCTGAACACAATCCACATGCAATAACATTATGGTTATTCATTTTTAAATGAAGGCAAAGTTACATTTATTTGAAATTTGACAATACTTTAACAGGATTATTTAAAATGCAATTACAAAAGTGACATATTCAGTAATAAATTGAGGCTATGACCAAATGCCTTTGTGTTGTTTCTATACAACCATACAATTAAATAAGTGAACGTTTCTATATATAAAAATATGTAATTGTTCATTACAGAATTAAATAGCTTTTCTAAAATTAGTTGGACAAGGTGACAAAAAATATACTCCTGCAATTTTCCTTTGGTTTGTTTTCTTCATTATGTGGCAACTACATATTTTAGATAAAGCTGCAAGAAAATCTAAAAGCGCAAGCTATCATATTGGATATTTATATTCAGATTTCTGAAAGCCTCACACAAAATGTGGTGGTAATGATAAACAGAGTTTATTTATCATTATCAGGATAAGAAGGCAAACAGCGTACCATTGCCAGCCATCTTGGGTTCCTTCTGATCTTGTCCAACTAATAGAAATATAACTTCGTTAATATGAAGTAAGCGTCTGTTTGTATAAAGTAAGAGTTTCAAGTTGGCCATCAACAGGTCCAGACAGCGGGCGACTGAGGGGGTCATCTGTCCTGACTGTCTGCCCCTCTTCCATGGCTACGTCTGCAGCCGGTCCCTGGAGAGGGAGCACGCGGTGTCTGCTGGCATGATTGAGGCCTCCCATGCCCGGTACGCAGCGCGGGGGCTGGGGTGCTTTACTGACCCCTTTAATCACATTTTGGTTTGATGTTGTAAGTTTCCTTTAAGATTGTTTTTTTCCTTTTTGCAGCATCCCTTTAAGGGGCTGCTCTTTTAATTTGCCCCTCGTTTTCTTGATTTAGTTTAGTTGGTCGCTCAAAAGAGTAAAGTTAAAAATAAGCCACCAGCAGCTTCTGTTCTCAGTTTAAAGCAGCAGCAAACATTAATAAATCACTAGATTCTTGTGCACTAAGGGGCTCAAGGAAAATGGGATAGGGCATGGTAGTGAAGTTTGTATTAACGTTCAGCCAAGATTGTATTGAACAGTGGAGCAGGCTCGATGGACCATATAACCTCTTGTTCCTATTTCTTATGTTCTTAATCTGTAGGAATTCACATAAATGTGGCCATTTTTGAACCAGCACCTTTAAGACTCAAGCAAAAGTTATGAATGAAGCACAGCAGACCTATAGGTTGGTCACTTTCTGTGTAAGAATGCAAATACTTCTTGATCTCTACCTCTGATTTTTCTCTCACAACCCTGAACCTGGGCACATTTGTTTTGCTCTTTTGGCCTCTCTTCAGCCTGGATTCTAACTAGGATCTTACATTGTTTTGCAATGTCCCTCTGAGATATCTCTTTTCAAATCCCAAGAGCCTCAGATTATCAAATTATTCATGATAGTTTACCACTATAATGTCATTCTTATTTCTCTCCTCTGTATCAGCTATAGGATCTGGCTAGTATCTGGCTGTACATTAGCAACCAGAATTGCAGGAGTGTAACCTAAACAGATGAATATATAAGTTTGGCATGATTTCTGGGGATTTGAGTTCAAGTGAGTCAAGCATTATCAAGCATTCTGGTTATCTCGTTTGCTGCCATCTCACACTGCTTGAACATTGCAACTGATGATTATTAACTCTACGGATGGAATCCTCCCACGTTTGCACTAAGTGCGGTAGCGGGCAGGAAAAGGGCGTTTTACCCGCCGGCCGCAATGGCAGCTTCTCACGCCTAATCCTGCCTCATTAATTATGCAGCCACAGGGAACATGCCACCTCACTAGTGGGCGGCCTCTGAATCGCCCGCCACGGTGTTTCCTCACTACGGGCACCATATTTAAACTGCAGCCGCCCACACAGTTCTCAATGCTTGCAGCCCAGCACTGTTCCAGTGAAGACATGGCCCTGAAAGCCAAGAAGAATTCAGTGACCCATCACTGAAATGCCTTTCGGAGGCCCACCGTGTTGTCCTCCACCCCCTGCTCTGGCCGCAGGGCAGAGCAATCTCACCACTCCGGCTTGGGAGGCGGTGGCAGTGGTGGTCAGTGCCAATGCTGTACAGAAGAGGTTGGCCATCCAATGCAGGAAGAGGATGAATGATCTCATCCGTGTCACCAGGGTAAGGCAACCATCTCATCACTCTATACTCACACACTCACAAGCCCATTGCACATTCGCTAACATCCCACTCACTGCCAGCTCAAGGGACATCGCCACTCACTCTCTCACACACACCCTCACATCTCCATTTGGCCTCATCCCCTCTGGAGACTGCCTCCTCAGCCCTCACCATCTTGAGGCTGCTTGTACAGATCAACATATGCCCCTGCACACACCCTGGGATACCCTCCTTCCCAAGTGTAGCCCTTGCCCTGCAACCATTGAAAAGCCATCCTGCCTTATGGTTGGTCTGGTAGGTAGAGACCCTCAAACCTTGAAGCCCCAACAAAGTGAAGCTCGCCAGGTGAAAGTTGCTTATGTACATTTGCGAAACACGTTGGAGTACTATCACACTGGTGTGCTCGGATGATCCAGCATGGGGGGATGATTCCGGTGAGCTGGGCTTATAATGATATGCAGATGTATTACAATTAAGTTCCTGATGTGTGCCAGCGGGTATCACGGCCCGCTATTGACAGACGGAGCAGACGATTGCAAAATGGTTTAACAACGTCATGAAACTGATTTTTGGCCTTCCTGCCACATTGTGGGCTCATGTCTGCCATGATACCCATGGCAGCAGGCATGGAAAATTCCACCCTAGCTCTTTTTCAACTTTTCCCTTGGAAAGTTCTTTCCTGCCTATGGATTATTTATGCCTTCTATTTTTACTGCCAAATTGTAGCACCACATTTATCCTCTTGAACTTCATTAGGCATTGATCAGCTCAGGGGGTAATGAGAAACTTTAGTTCTTTAGCTTTTTTCATTAGAGCAATTAGGAGGAGATCTGATCGGGTGTTCATAATTATGAGTGTCTGGATAAGGCAAATGGGGGAAAAACTATATCCAGTCACCAGATATGTTAACTAGAAAGCATATATTTAGGATCCCAAAAAGGACAAAGAGGTTAGGAAGAATTTTTCATGCCAAAGGTTGCCAGGCTGAAGGCACTGGATACTGCAAAGTCTATGGGCCCTGACAATATTCCGGCAATAGTACTGAAGACTTGTGCTCCAGAACTTGCCGCGCCCCTAGCCAAGCTGTTCCAGTACAGCTATAACATTGGCATCTACCCAGCTATGCGGATAATTGCCCAGGTATGTCCTGTACACAAAAAGCAGGACAAATTCAACTCGGCCAATTACCGTCCCATCAGTCTACTCTCCATCATCAGTAAATTATTGGAAGGGTTCATCAACAGTGCTATCAAGCGGCACTTGCTTAGCAATAATCTGCTCACTGATGCTCAGTTTGGGTTCCATCAGGACCACTCAGCTCTTGACCCTCATTACAGCCTTGGTTCAAACATGGACAAAAGAGCTGAACTCCTGAGATTAGGTGAGAGCGACTGCCCTTGACATCAAGGCCACATTTGACAGAGTGTGGCATCAAGGAACCCTTAGCAAAACTGAAGTCAATGGGAATCAGGGGAAAACTCTCCGCTGGTTGGAGTTATACCGAGGACAGTGGAAGATGGTTGTGGTTGTTGGAGGTCAGTCATCTCAGCTCCAGGACATCACCGCAGGAGTTCCTCAGGGTAGTGTCCTTTGCACAACTGTCTTCAGCTGCTTCATCAATGACCTTCCTTCCATCATAAGGTCAGAAGTGGGGATGTTCCCTGATGATTGCACAATGTTCAGCAGCATTCGCGACTCCTCAGATACTGAAGCATACCCTCTGCCTGCCTCCCTCTCCCCATGAACCCCCAGCTTGCGATTTGTTCTACTTTGCACTGAGATTGTAAATTCAGTCCTTGTGAACATCATCCTCATTTTAGTTAGTTTTCCTTTATAATTATCTTCTGCTTTATTTCCTGGAGAGGTGTTGATGTTTTATTTTGCCACACATGAAGTTTCAAAAAAGTTGTGACTACAAGTTACCATCAAAAATAAAGTATAATGTTACAAAGTCAGATCAAAATTTGTCACCAATTGACTATGGGCAGAATTTTCCGCTCCTGCTAGCGGCAGGATTTGTGCTGGGCAGGGGCACAAAATTTGGAGTTACGGGAAAAGTCAGCTTTCCACTGTCGGGAAATCAGTTTGGAATTTTGTTCTCCCAACTTTGATGGTGGGTTAAAGGTGACTTGACTTTCCCACTGGTCTTTGTCGGGATCTGCACTTGCATTCATTTTCATCTCGTGAATGCTCATTAAAAGCCCCACTCTCTGGAGTCATTCTCCCCCCTCCATGTTAAATGCCCCACTAGTGAATTATTAGAATGGTCTATTTCTCGACTGTACATGACTGCCGTGCACCTGTGGAGCTTCACTTCATGAATGACCTCGGGGTATGCTGATGCTGCTTTCTGCCTACCTTTAAGAGGGACACAAGTCAGGTGTGTGGATCACAGGCTGCACTTTCAAATTTCACTATCTACCATGGTGGGATTTGAACCAGGGTCCCCAGATCATTAGCCTGGGTCTCTGGATTACTAGTCCAGTGACAATACTACTATGCTACCATAGGAAAGATGACATAATAGGGAAGAATGCAGCAAGTGAGGAGGTAGGTGTAAGGCGGGAGGAAGGTGTCAGGGAAGGAGTTTTCGGGGGGAGGTGTTCGGAGGGAGAAATGTGGCCAGGTGGGGAGGGGGGAGTTCAGAGGGAGGCAGGTGTCCAGAGGAGGGAGGAGTACAGAGGGGGGAAGGTGTCTGGTGGGGGGAGGAAGGAGTTCAAAGGCTGGAAGGTGTCTGTGGAGAGGACCTACATCTAGAGCAGGCTTGGGTTCACAGTCTGGTGGTTGCTGCACGGACACGTATCTACAGCAGGAGGAGGCAGGTTCAGCCGCGTTCCCCAGCATTTGGAGGACTGTTGGGGAAGAGGCATCTGTGGGGTCTGAGTCAGATGACAAACCTCTGGATTTGGCCTTCCAACTCACCCTGGAGAGTCAGCAGAAGGTGGGGGAATATCATGCAGAGCTGTTGGAAGCCCTCAGCAGAGTGGCTAGCAAGTCAGAGGAGTGCGTCCGCCTGCTCTCTGATGAAGTGGTGCCCACGTGTGCATGCGAGGAGGTCTCCATGGGAAGGATGGCAGATACCATGGAAACCCTGGTCCAGATGAACGCAGACCTGCACTCCATCGCAGTAGCCATGGGTAAGTTCCTGCAGTGGCAACACCAGAGGGAAACAGGGCACTTCGACATCCCTCCAGGTGCTCCTTCCCCTCAAGGAGTCAGGCCGGGGGCCTCGGGCACCAGAAGGGAGGAGGAGCGGCAGCTGGTTACCCCTGGGTCATCCACTCAGGAATTTCAGAGGCTGTCCACATCCCCTCTCCAAACCACCCCCCTCCCCCAAGTCACTGTTCGCCTTCCGAGTTCCCTCCTCTCCCCAGACACCTTCCCCCCTTTGAACTCCCTCCTCCCTCCCCCAGACACGTTTCCCCCTCCGAACACCTCCCCCTGAAAACTCCTTCCCTGACACCTTCCTCCCGCCTTACACCTACTTCCTCACTTGCCGCATCCTTCCCTATTATGCCCTCTTTCCTATGGTAGTATAGTAGTACTGTCACTGGATTAGTAATCCAGAGACCCAGCCTAATGCTCTGGAGACCTGGGTTCAAATCCCACCATGGCAGATGGTGAAATTTGAATTCAATAAAAACCTGGAATTAAAAGCCTGATGATGACCACAAAACTGATTAAAGGAAGTCTGCTGTCCTTACCTGGTCTGACTTACATATGACTTGAGATCCACAGCAATGTGATTGGCTCTTGAATGCCCTCTGAACAAGGGCAATAAATGCTGGCCTATCCAGTGACACCCACATCCCATGAACCAATTAAAAAAAAATCTTTCCTCTGCGCCCTGACACCTCGTCCTCCCCCTCCCAACCTCACCACCCTGGTACACCTTCCTCTTCAAGCCAAACCTAGACCTTCCTCTCCCTCCACGCCCCCCTCCACTAATCATGCATAGTAGCCTGGTCTGATGTTCCAAAGCTTCAACGGAGATCTCCCACCTTCTGTGGGCCACTTTGTGGCAGAGCCATGTCCATGAGAATCCACCCAGCATGTGATGTACGTGCTCCTCCAGGATCCAGTAGCTGTCGGTCTCCAGCATCTTCTTCTCCTCGGATGTCCGCGATTTGAGCAAGGCCCTAACGGTAAGTCCCCACTTCTGCACATCACACTTGTGCAGACGTGATCTTAGCCGGCGTATTTCCCTGTTGGTGTAGCAGAAAATGTGGCTGGGGGGGGACAATTCCGGTCAGGCTTTGCTTTGCTTCCCATTACCGGGGTGCAAATCAGGCTCACGTCGGCCTCCAGCAGGATCTGCGTTCCACCATGGCGGACACCGTCGGATGATCCCGCCGTGCTTTCATGCCACCGTGAAACCGATTTCTTCCCCTCATAGCGAACTCTAACACCCCACCCACCATGAAGCCCGACACCAACGGGACCGGACAATTCCACCCTTCGTCTCCAGAACGTAAAATTCCACCCTATGTGTTTTCAAATATATGAAGATCAGAAGTCAATTAAAGTCCAGGCAGCCATTTTATCAGGTTACATCAATTCGGAAAAGAAACATGTTTTTTTTGGTAGGAAATCATTATGAAGTCTTGATAAGTGTAGAGCATTGCAATGGAGGCAAATTACTTAAATTGACAACATCCTGATAGTAAGCGAGGAATATGATGAGCTCTTTATATTTTCAAGTCTTACTCAAATTGTTTCATGGCTGACTATACAGTAGTGGGCAGACAGATACAAAAGCATAAACACTGCAAATAAATATTTCCATTCAATTCACACGCAGATTGATTAAGTTTCTTCTTGTTACAAATGGCTGTAAAGCCAGTCATCAGTCATGCCAGGAGTTCTGCTGAATTGGCTGGGCATGGTGTTCAGGAGACTCTCCAACAAGATTTTCAGCGAAAGTGTTTTTTACATGACTTCCAAACAGTTCAAATTAACCAGTCTTTTCCACACAGTATATCAAATATCCATGGCTTAGTCAATTATTAGCTCATGTACCCAATTAGCTTTCGAGTTAGCACAATTCTCTGTCAAGTCTTTAAACTTCTTCCACAGCAAAGTTTAAATAACTTGGTGCTGAAAATCTTCAGGGATTGGTGAGGTGGGAGTGTTGCAACCCAGCCTAAGCTCCTGCCTGTGATCCTTGTGGCATCTCATACCTCTCATTGTCAGGACACATGACAATCAATGAAACCAGGAACCAGCAGACGATCTGTCTCCTCAGCCTGGTTCTATAACAAAAGGAGAACCAACAAAACTCATTATACCTCCAGAGGGGGTAGCGTAGTGGTATTGTCACTGGGCTAGTAATCCAGAGTAATGCTCTGAGGAACCCAGGTTTGAATTCCGCCAGGGCAGATGGTGGAATTTGAATTCGATCAATAAAAATCTGGACTTAAAAGTCTAATGATGACCATGAAACCATTGTTTATTGTCATAAAAACCCATCTCATTCAAAAATGTCCTTAAGAGAACGAAATCTGCCATCCTTACCTGGTCTGGCCTATATGTGACTCCAGAACAACCGTAATGTGGTTGATTCTGAAATGTCCTAGCAAGCCACTCAGTATTATCAAACTGCTAGAAAGTCTATAAGGAATTAAACCAAATGGACCACCTGGAATCGACTTCAGCACCGGAAACAGCAGCGGCAAATTCAGCCCAGTTCACTACGCAAAGTCTTCCTTACTGACATTTAGCTAGTGCTAAAATTGAGAGAGCTGTCTCACAGACTAGTCAAGCAACAACCTGACATCGTCATACTCATGGAATCAAAGACCATAAGACCATAAGACACAGGAGCAGAAATTTGGCCATTCGGCCCATCGAGTCTGCTCTGCTATTCAATCATGGCTGATAAGTTTCTCAACCCCATTCTCCCGCCTTCTCCCTGATAAGACCATAAGACATAGGAGCAGAAATTAGGAAAGCTTACAAATAATGTCCCAGACACTACTATCACCATCCCTAGGTATGTCCTGTCCCACCAGCAGGACAAGCCCAGCAGATTCAGGAGGGAGTTGCTCTGGGAGTCCTTAATATCGACTCTGGACCCCATGAGGTCTCATGGCATCAGGTCAAACATGGTCAAGGAAGCCTCCGACTGATTACCACATACTGCCTCCCCACCTCAGCTGATGAATCAGTGCTCCTCCATTTGGAGGAAGCACTGAGGGTGGCAATTGGTGCAGAGTGTACTCTGGGTGGGGTCTTCAATGTCCATCACCAAGGCTAGCTAAGTAGCACCACTACTGACCGAGCTGGCCAAGTTCTCAAGGACATAGCTGCTAAACTGGGTCTGTGGCAGGTGGTAAGGGAACCAAAAAGAGGAAATCATTCTTGACCTCATCCTCACCAACCTGCCTGCCACAGATACGTCTGTCCATGACAGTTATCAGTATGAATGACCACCTCACAGTCCGAGTGGAGATGAAGTCCTGTCTTCACATTGAGGATACACTCCATCATGTTGTGTGACGCTGTCACTGTGCTAAATGGGATAGATTTTGAACAGATCTAGCAACTCGAGACTGTGCATCCATGAGGTGCTGTGGGCCATCAGCAGCAGCAGAATTGTACTCAACCACAATCTATAACCTCATGGCCTGGCATATCCCCCACTCTACAATTACCATCAAGCCAGGGGATCAACCCTGGTTCAATGAACAGTGCAGGAGGCCATGCCAGGAGCGGCGCCGGGCATACCTAAAAAATAAGATGTCAACCTGGTGAAGCTACAATTCAGGACTACTTGCATGCCAACCAGCATAAGCAGCATGCAATAGACAGAACTAAGTGATCCCACAACCAATAGATCAGATCTAAGCTCTGCAGTCCTGCCGCACCCAGTCATGAATTGGTAGACAATTAAACAACTCACTAGAGGGGGAGGTTCAAATATCCCCATCCTCAATGTTTGGAGAGCACAGCACAACAGTGCAAAAGACAAGGCCAAAGCATTTGTAACAATCTTCAGCCAGAAGTGCCAAGTAGATGATCCATCTCGGCCTCCTCTGGAGATTCCCGGCATCACCGATGCCAGTTTTCAGCCAATTCAATTCACTCCACATGACATCAACAAATGCCTGAAGGCACTCCATACTGTAAAGACTATGGGCCCTGAAAATATTCTGGTAATAGTACAGAAGACTTGTGTTCCAAAACTTGCCGCGCCCCTAGCCAAGCTGTTCCAGTACAGTTAAAACACTGGCGTCTACCCAGCAATGTGGAAAATTGCCCAGCTATGTCCTGCACACAAAAAGCAGGACAAGCCCAACCTAGCTAATTACCAGCCCATCAGTTTACTCTCGATCATCAGTAAAGTAATGGAAGAGGTCATCAACAGTCCTATCAAGCGGCACTTGCTTAGCAATAACATGCTCACTGACACTCAGTTTGGGTTCTATCAAGATCACTCAGCTCCTGACCTCATTACAGCCTTCTTTCAAACATGGAACCAAGAGCCGAACTCAAGGGGTGAGGTGAGAGTGACTGCCCTTGACATCAAGGCAGATTTTCACCGAGTGTGGCATCAAGGAACCCTAGAAAAATAAGAGTCAATGGGAATCAGGGAGAAAACTTTCCACTGGTTGGAGTTATACCTAGCACAAAGGAAGATGGTGGTGGTTGTTGGAGGTCAATCATCTCATTTCCAGGACATCGCTGCAGGAATTCTTCAGGGTAGTGTTCTAGATCCAAATATCTTCAGCTGCTTCACCAAGAACCATCATAAGGTCAGGAGTGGGGATGTTTGCTGATGATTGCACAATGTTCAGCACCATTTGCGATCCCTCAGATACTGAAGCATTCTATGTCCAAATGCAGCAAGACTTGGGCTGACAAGTGGCAAGTAACATTCATGCTACACAAGTGCCAGGCAATGACCATCTCCAACAAGGGAGACTCTAACCATCGTCTCTTGACATTTAATGGCATTACAATCGCTGAATCCCCCACTATCAACATCTTGGGGGTTACCATTGACCAGAAGCTGATCTGGTCTAGCTATATAAATACTGTGGCTACAAGAGCAGGTGAGAGGCTAGGAATCCTGTGGCGAGTAACTCACCTCCTGACTCCCCAAAGCCTGTCCACCATCGACAAGTCACAAATCAGGAGTGTGATGGAATATTCTCCATTTGCCTGGATGAGTGCAACTCCCACAACACTCAAGAAGCTTGACATCGCTTGATTGGCACCCCATCCACAAGCATTCATTCCTTCACCATCGACGCACAGTGGCAGCAGTGTGTACCATCTACAAGATGCACTGCAGGAACTCACCAAGGCTCCTTAGACAACAACTTGCAAACCCACGACTGTTAATGGTTCTACTATCCTTACAACGCCCACCACCACCCCGCCCTCCCCACAATGTAAATCTATTACCTTGAACTTATTGTTAGCTTAATACCCTCAAATAAAAGCAATTTCAAATCATTAAAGGAACTTAGTCAGCTTAACCAGCTATAAGCTGAGTCCTGACATGAAGCATCCTTCCCTTCAGGAGTTTTCAAACCAGCAAAATTATCTCAGGATAGAATATACTCAAAGGTATATTGTAGCAGAATAAACTCTTGTTAAGTTTATCAATATCAGCATAGAATGCTAACTTAGAATGCTAGGATATTGTTACTACAACTCTTTTATATTTGTTTATTGAATATTTATTGTAAAAAACAATTATAGATTACATTTTATAAATGAGGATTATATCATAGCATAAATGGTATTTAAAGCTAGTTAGAACATGTGAATTCTATTTAAGATAACAATTTTTGAATCTACCATAATAAACAGTTAAATGTAGATTAAAGAAAATTATACTTACAATCGGTATAATTTCTTAATGACATTGAGTATCTTTGTCTTAACCTAGGGGGATTCTAACGTTCAGAACTCAACCCTTATGTACCAAGATGGTTGGCTGCCTGAATGTCTCTCGATATAGTGTATTTTTAAGAAAATTCTAGCTGAAGTCAAACAAGCTTCTGCTGTTGAGAGAAAAACAGAGTTAACATTTCAAGTCCATATGAGTCTTCTTCAGAGCTAAAGAGAAGTAAAAATGTGATGAAATTTACACTATTTAAGGGGGGGTGGAGCAGGTGAAGCTGGAAAGAAGGCCAGGGAAAGGTGAGGGCAAAGGAGAGATTGACAAAGATTTCATGGACAAAAGGCCTTCACTGGCCTTCTATCCAGCTTCACCTGCTCCAGCCCCCTTAAACAGTGTAAATTTCATCACATTATTACTTCTCTTTTGCTCTGAAGAAGAGTCATACGGACTCGAAACATTAACTCTGTTTCTCTCTCCACAGTTGGGCCAGAATGTTTCCGTCGGCGAGTTGGGGGCGGAGCCTGCTCGCCGACACGAAAATGACGCGGGATGGTGTCGGGGGGAACCCCTGACGTCATCCCACCCCATTTAAATATTCAGGAAGGCGGGAGGACCGCGAAATCAGCTGTCCACCCGCCGACCTGTCAATGGCCAATTGAGGCCATTGACAGGATAATTAAGCCAATTAAAGGCCCAGCCCATCCAACCTTAAGGCTGGTGGGCAGGCCAGGAGCCCCAGCAGCTTCTTAAAAGACATGAAACCTCATCCACCGGCAGGATGAGGTTTCATGTCTGTTTTAAAAAACTTTAATAAACTTTATGTGATATTTATTAACATGTCCCATCTCGTGTGACATTGTCACATGAGGGGGACATGTTAATAATTTTTTCATTTTTCTATTTTTTAAGTTTATAAAACTTTCAGCGCTCTCCCTGAGACAGCGCAGTTGGGGAATCCCTCCCCCCGCCCCTCGCACAGGAAGCGCATAGCGCTTCACGTCAGGTGGCCCACCCACTCAAAATGGCGGCGGGGCCGGTTTCGGCAGCGGCGATCGGCTGCCAGCCCGCCGCCCATCAAGGGCAAAATCCTGCTGAGTTTTTCCAGCATTTTCTGTTTTTGTTTCAGATTTCCAGCATCCGCAGTATTTTATTTTTATTTAAGCTTCTATTGTCTATTGTTTCCTACAAAGAACAGCTTATTAATAAATCTTATCAAATTTAAGAACATTGAGGAACATGATCACTGCCTGGAAATTCCAGATAGCTGGCTGCCTCCCAAAAGTAAAGGAAATCCAAGGGCTTCTTATAAGTTCCTGTGCTTTTTATGTCTACTGGCTTTTTGGCAATGATTCAAATGCTGTGCAGTGCCCTTTAATTTTTTGCTTATTAGTTCAATTGACACCTCAATTTCTGCATTAAAAGTATTATTTCCTTTACACGACCACTACCTTCTAGAAGGGCAAGGGCAGCAGAGGCATGGGAACACCACTACCTGGAAGTTCCCCCCCAAAGCCACACACCATCCTAACTTGGAACTAAATCGCCGTTCCTTCACTGTCGCTGGGTCAAAATCCTGAAACTCCCTCCCTAACAGCATTGTGGGTGTACCTAAATCACATGGATTGCAGCGGTTCAAGAAGGCAGCTCACCACCAACTTCTCAAGGGCAAATAGGGATGGGCTCTAAACGCTGGCCTAGCCATCGGCACCCACATCCCATGAATGAATAAAAAAAAAGAGGCACTAATAGCCACTATCTACCTCCTAAAGGCAAACAGAGTCATAAAAACTGCTTGTTAGCCTGCAACTGACTCATTAATGGGAAACATCACATGACTTAAGCTTCTGGCCTTTAAGTTTTAATATTCCATTTCCAGGATCGCAACTCAGTCTGCTGTTTAACCCCCAGCCTCCAAACGTCAAAGCAGGACTTCAGTCTAACCAACAGTCTGCATCAAGTCTAACCTTCCTTGAAGCCTGTTTCTCTGGAAGATTCCTGCCATTGCCTGCTGAGCAGACCAAGTCTCTGTATGCCAATTTCATCTTGCTGCAACACCATCAATTTTGAAGGAATTCTGCAACTCCTGCTTCAGCCAGCTGAACCTGACTGAACGGTAACTCATCCGTGAAGGAACCCTCACTGGACTCTGACTTTCTGGAACAAAAACAGAATTACCTGGAAAAACTCAGCAGGTCTGGCAGCATCGGTGGAGAAGAAATCAGTTAACGTTTCGGGTCTTCATGACCCTTCGGCAGAACTGAGTATAGTTAGGAGAAAAGTGAAATATAAGCTGGTCTGAGGTGGGGGGGGCGGGGGGGAAGAGAGAAGTTGAGGGTGTGGTGATTGTGGAGATAAGCAAGCAGTGATAGGAGCAGATAATCAAAAGATGTCACAGACAAAAAGGATCAAAGAGGTGTTGAAGGTGGTGATATTGTCTGAGAAAAGTGCTAATTAAGAATGGAAGACAGGATACTCAAGGTACAGCTCTAGTGGGGGTGGGGTGGAAAGACTTTCTGGACTCTGGCAATCATGTGAACTGATGGTTCTTTTTTTTTAAATGTTATTCATAGTTGTAAAAACTTCTCTTTCCTATCTTCTCATTGTGTGCTTGTGTGTGTATGAAATTGCAACCTTTTCTGGGTTTGAATGTATGAATAAACAATATTTCTGATTTAACTCTAAAGAGAGTTTGCTGTGAGTCACAAAAATTGACCTCATAAACCCAGGGTTTGGGGGAAAGATGCCACAGCCTATTTCAACAAAGTAAAACACCTCTGCTTATGGGCAGATAGCGAGAAAAATAAAGGAGTTCAGGTTTGCCTCTCTCCCCTGTCCGTAACAATAGCATCTCGATTTGGAGATTTTTCAGTAAGGTATCAGGGAGAGAATTTATCCCCCGTCGGTGGAGTTGTGCGGGGCTGTGTGGGGGTGGGCACGGACCCAATCAGCACCCCTGATCGGGTCCGTGCCGCCATTTTATGTGGGCGGGCAAAAATTGTAAGACATGACCCCTCATGTGACAGTGTCACATGAGCTGGGACATGTCAATGAACATTAATGAAAAATTGTATTTAATTTATAAACCCTTCATGAAACCTCATCCCGTCCGTGGATGAGGTTCCATGAAAAATGCGAAGGCCGCCTGGGCTCATCGCCTGCCCGCCAACATTAAGCTTGAACGGGCAGCTTAGTTTATTAGTTTAATTGATACTTAAATGGCCTTAATAGGCCTTTGACAGTTCAGCGGGCGTGCAGCCGAGTCGACTGCGTGACCGTTGAACTGAAAATCTAAATGGCGCACAGTGACATCGGGACGTCACCGCGCGTCACTTTACATGTCGGCGAGCAGGCCCTGCCCCCGCTTGCCAACCCGAAAATTCTGGCCCATGTGTCAAACCCAACAAAACAAAAAGTGAATGCAAACTTGTCTTATCCTTGAAAAGTGGATATAGAAGTGATCAATATAATCTCTCTACTACAAATAATGAGAAATTTGATAAGTAAAGCAACATCTGAAATGAAAAATAAATTAGTGCTAAATTGCTCTGTATTTAATATATAAATTTTAACTGTAAAAATTAATACTGAGAATAAAATTCTGTCAGTTGCTAAAGCGCTGAGGTACCAAAACACAAATCACTGCGACATTGTGTTTGTAATTATGACCAACATATGCAACTGTAAAACATTCATTTTAATGATAATATGAAAGTCAAATTTCAGTGAAACAAATTATATTTTGTTCACCTACGGACTTTGAACATCAATATCTGGGAATATCGGAAATAAATTCTTAATGGCTATGCTTAAGATGAATCTCCTATCAGCTACTATACGAGAAGTCAATGTCAGGCATTGAAGAAAACTTTAAGATGACCACATTTCCTCTCTCTCTCTCCACATCAGGGGACCATGCCATTTCAATCCCTTCTTGGCTACTTTCTTCAATGCTCTCACAATCTTCACTGAGCCCCTGATATACTGCTTCCTGATGTTGTCCTTTCTCATTACTCCACACATCCATCTCAGCATCCACATCTCATTAGCATCCAGCCATAGTTCCTCTCTTCTTGATGTTGCCCAAGTTTCTGCACCTTATTACAAGGCCGGTCTCACAACTGCCTCATAGATTCTTCCAGCCCTAATGCTGTGATTGAAGCAATATTGAAGCATGTACACACGTGGATCCAACCTCTCTTAGGACAATCAGTAGAGTCATGATCTTTACTAATGAGATAGGATTTTATTACAGATTTATTAATTAATAGAATTTAAATTCCCCAAGTTGCCTTGGCAGGATTTGAACTCATGTTGGGCTCCTGGATTACTAGTCCACTAACATAACCATTATATTCCTGTCCCTTTGTCTCCGCTTTCTCACTGAAATTCATGATGTGGACCAAAGTGCTTAAAATGACATCTTACCTTCACCAAAAAGGACTTACCATATTTACTGCCCAGGGTTGCCTATGTACATGGGGAAACCTTAGAAATCTGCAACAGATCTTCATGTTATTTTCCTCTTCATAATGCCTGGGAAATAAATGTCTGGGAGAACACTATTAAGGACAACAAGGTGCTGTCATTTTTGGATGCTTGTAGGTGTCTTCGACAATACAAAGCCAGCTTGTGTCCAATGGCTCTCTAAACCTAATCACCTGCAATATCCAGTTATAACTGCATTTTGGGGGTATTTCAGAAAAAAAATTGTTAAAAAAAAAGTAACTGCAGCATTCCAAAATTCTCATAGTGATTTCAATGCCCGTAACAATCCCACCAACAAATGTGCATTAGGTCAATCATTGTTGGGAGGCAATCCAAACTCAACAAAAGAAAACACACATGCGTGTTAATGCTATTTGGAAGCACACAGCCGTGAGAAATCAATGAGTGCATATGGTGATTTACCACGGCTTTAAGCTGGTTGCAAACAGCATTGATATCATTGATTTTTTTTCAGGATCCTTGCTTTGTTTTGTCAAAAACACACAATGATAGCTTTAACTCTTTGAATTTCTACCAATTGCAGTCAGGCCCAGTGTAGCTAACACATGACATTTCACTAGAAACTCCTTTTATTTTTATTTAATTCTACTTGTGGTATTTGTTGGTACCTGACCTCTTCGATCCCCTTTCTGGTTTTATCCTTTGTTAATTGCTATTAAGCATCATTTGACTTTCCTGAACCTTGTTCCTTAAACTTGTCAGCCTCTTCCCTGGCTATAGCTGCACCCTTTCCAGCCGTTAGAAGCTTCCGCTCCCCACAACCCCATTTCTGACATCTGCAATATCTGCCAACTTCAGGACCATGTAATCCTGTCAACGAGAAACCCTCCACGCTTTAAACTCTTTAACATTTTTACAGCCCACCCTATCCAACTCACATATCTGGGGCTTAAAATCACCTCCTCTAATTCTGTAAGACCAGCAAAACAGCAGTTTGGCCATCTGAGAAGTATTGTGAATTGCAACATCAGATCGTGTCAGTCAATTATGAGCCGACACTCATAAATCACAACTGTAGAGCTGCAGAGTGTCCAGAATCAATAGGCAGCTAAAATGGAACATTTTGCATATTCACTCACCTGAAGCTGTGGGAAAAAAATCTATTTGCCAATTACTTTGGTTGAATATGAGTTCAGTACATATTCAACTGTATGTGACCATCTAGAAAATTGAGTTGTTAGATCATTTTCATGCCAATTTTGTTCCCCCTTAAACTGAACTTTTTCCAAGTGCCCATGATTCCGCAAAGGACAAAAAGGTAAATAATCAGCAACGCTAAGCAGCCATTTCACATTAATAAATAGTTTTGTTCCATTTTTATTATCTCCACTGTAACCTTAGGTCTCATTATTAATATTTGCACCATACAGGCATTACTAAACATTTTTTAACTGCCTAATTATTTAATTTCTAGGCAGAGTGTCTACATTGTAACTTTCTAATATTTTGTAACAATTGCGCTTGGGTAATCTATGACCAGTTCTGGCCTCTTTTCATTGAAGAAGGTAAATGTTAAGGCCTTTAGAATTTTTGTATTTTGTGTAAATGAGTGCTTGTTCAGGTGGGCAGAGAAGCAGCAATGGAAAGATTCAATCATACACAACGAGCAGGCTTTTACGTGCTGGTTGGCATCAGGCGTCATGGTGGGCGTGAGCGGATAACATGGCGGGAAGGCCAAAAGTCTGTTTCATGACATCGTGAAACCAGTTTGTGATCGTCCGCTCTGCCTGTCAACGGCTGGCCGACTTTCCCGTTGCCGGAACTTCATTTTAATACATCTGCATATTATTATAAGCCCTGTTTGCCGGAATCATACCCCCCACGCTGGATCATCCGGGCACATCGGCGTGATTTCACGCCAAGGTGTTTTAACACTGGCATCTACCTGGCAATGTGCAAAATTGCCCAGGTATGTCCTGTGCACAAAAAGCAGGACAAATCCAACCCGGCAAATTACCGCTCTATCAGTCTACTCTTGGTTATCAGCAAAGTGATGGAAGGGATCATCAACAGTGCTATCAAGCTACATTTGCAATAATCCGCTCACTGATGCTCAATTTGGGTTCCGCTAGAGTCACTCAGCTTCTGACCTCATTACAGCCTTGGTTCAAACATAGACAAAAGAGCTGAACTCAGGAGGTGAGGTGTGAGTGACTGCCCGTGACATCAAGGCAGCCTTTGACAGAGTGTGGCATCAAGGAGCCCTAGCAAAACTGGAGTCAATGGGAATCAGGGGGAAAACTCTTCGCTGGTTGGAGTCATACCCGGCACAAAGGAAGATGGTGGAGGTTGCTGGAGATCAATCATCTCAGCTCCAGGACATCATTGCAGGAGTTCCTCAGGGTAGTGCCCTAGACCCAACCATCTTCAGCTGCTTCATCAATGATCTTCCTTCCATCATAAGTTCAGAAGTGAGGATATTTGCTGATGATTGCACAACGTTCAACACTATTGACGACTCCTCAGGCACAGAAGCCGCCAATGTCCAAACACAGCAAGACCTGGACAGTATCCAGGCTTGGGGTAACAAGTGGCAAATAACATACGCGCCACACAAGTGCCAGGCAATGATCATCACCAATAAGAGAACCTAACCATCGCCCCTTGACGTTCAATGGCATTACCACCACTGAGACCCCACGACCAACATCCTGGGGCTTACCATTGGTCAGAAACTGAACTGGACTAGGCACATAAATACTGTGGCTACAATAGCAGGTCAGAGGCTAGAAATCCTGCGGTGAGTAATTCACCGCCTGACTCCTCAAAGCCTGTCCACCATCTACAAGGCACAAGTCAGGAGTGTGATGGAATACTCCCCACTTGCCTGGATGAGTGCAGCTCCAACAACACTCAAGAAGTTTGACACCATACAGGACAAAGCAGCCCATTTGATTGGCACCACATCCACAAACATTCACTCCCTCCCAAACAGAGAAACAGTGGCAGCAGTGGCACTCTCTATAAGATGCATTGCAGGAAATCACCAAGGCTCCTTAGGCAGCACCTTCCAAACCCACAACCACTACCATCTAGAAGGACAAGGACAGCAGATAGATGGGAACACCAACACCTGGAAGTTCCCCTCCAACCCACTCACCATGTTGACTTGGAAATACATTGCCGTTCCTTCCCTGTCACTGGGTCAAAATCCTGGAACTCCCTCCCTAAGAGCACTGTGTGTTTACCTATACCACAGGGACTGCAGCGGTTCAAGAAAGCAGCTCCCCACCACCTTCTCAAAGGCAATTAGGGATGGGCAATAAATGCTGGCCCAGCCAGCGATGCCCACGAATGAATGAAAATAAAACAACTGAACATAAGCGATGTGCACCTGGCGAGCTGCACTTTGCTCAGGGCTTCGAGGTTTGTTTGCTTACCTTGCTTCGGGCAGCACTCATGGTCATCAGTGCCAGGCTTCACAGGCAGCACCACATCACTTTAGGGGGGGTCATGGGCAGGTCTCTACCTACAAGATCAACCGTAAGGCGGGTGTGGTTTTTCAACTGCTGCAGGCCTATGGCTTGTTTGGGGAAGGGGGAGAAGTGGCCCCTTTCCCGCCCACTTCCAGACTTAGTGCAAATCTGGGATGATTATCTTCTTGTACACCACCTCATTCATGTTTCAGTAAGTGTAAATGCTTTGTTTAATCTTTACCATACATTAGGTTTGAGTGACATCTCTGAAATGGCACCCATTCAAAGCCAAGTGTAATCCTTTTTGTCATGATTCAATTAATAGGTACAGAACAACCCACACAGGAATTTTATTGCTTTCCAGCTAAATAAGATTATTTCTTTACTCTAGACGATGATAGGACTGTCCATCTCCTTACTAAGATGTTGGAACAAAATTTAACATTGTTTCATTCATTTTACAAGTGTAGTAATGCTGAATTAGCGCTGGGATGGCCCCTGGCAGGAGGGTTGGTAACCAGAGGACACAGACTTAAAATAATTGGGGAAAAAATAGCCAAGGGGAGATAAGGAGAAAGAAAAATTACCATGGGCAAAATTTTGCCCTTGGCGGGCGGGCCCGACCGACTCAGCGGCGGGCGGGCAGCCGATTGCCGCCGCCGAAACGGGCTGCGCCACCATTTTGTTATTAAGGACCGCCCAGTGGGTTAGCGACTCCCGTGGAGAACGGGAAAATCGTTGCGGAGATGGGCGTGTTCAGACCGCCGGTTCCAATGGGGAACCAGCAGTCTGTATAAAGAGTGGCCAGGCAGCCTCATTGAGGCAGTGCACCATGGCCACTTGGGGAGCGGGGGAGGGAGCTGTCACAGGACAGGAGCAAGACCAGGAGGAGGGGGGCAGGCTGCAGGAGAGGCCAGCGGGGGGGACCAGTGGGCCCCTTGCTTCTCAGATACATGCCTTGCTGTCCTCCCCCAAGAGGTGTCCAGCCTTCTGGATATTTTGTATCCGGAGAATGGGAGGAGGAGGGCCCCCCATGTCACCGGGCAGGTGTGGGAGGAGGTGGATGTCGCTATAAGCACCCATGATGCTGTGCGGCGCACAGGAACGCAGTGCCGCAAGCGATTCAATGATTTGTTGCGCTCTGGAATGGTGAGTACCATGTCTGTCTTGGCCATTTAACCCAGCAGGTAGCCTTAGCCTTTGAGCACCAACCCCCCACCAACGTCTTACTGTCGTTACTGCATTGGGCATTTGGCGCACGCTGGGTGGGCAAACAGATAGTGACCATGCTTACATCAGCCTTAGTGGCTGAGGAGAAGATGGGTTCTCCCCGCAGCATATGTTGGTGTTTGTCGCATTTGAGTAGTCTGGGGGCAACCTGCAGGGGAGGCACTAGACACATACTCAGAACTCCAACACATGTCTTATTGATGGTGATGAGATGGTGAAAGGGGAGCCTCAAGGTGTCATGGCCAAGAATCATCTGCTGGCCTCGGCGCCGCACCTAGTTGTGCCTCCTTGCCATGAGCACTAAGACCCGTGTGTTATTCAAAGTGATGGACGCCGAATGTGACCAAGGTGGCTGTTGTGGGAGGGGGTTGGAAGCAGCCGGACTATCTTCTGGGGACTGATCACCAGTAGTGTGGACAGGAGTCGCTGGAGGCCTCAGATGGGCCACTGTGGTTGGGGTGCGGCGTGCACGTGCAGAGTACATGAGCGATCAGCCCCAATGAATCCTCTTCTCTGTTATCTAGGCAAAAACTGAGCACAATCTCAGGGAGCGCCAGAGGACTGGTGGTGGGCACGCCCTGCTCCCGCGCCTCACCACCGTCGAGGAGTAGGCCATAGAGCTGGGGAGGAGGCAGATGGCCAGGATGGCCGGTGGCGGTGAGTGTGGGGTCCAGCGGCCAGGTATTTGAGGTCCACAGTCCCATCCACTCTGTCTTCCCATCATCCAAACCACTGATGGTTGCTGCAATCATTAATGCTGAAACACTGCTTATTCACAGACTGAGACACTCTGACGTGTGGGTCATACACAAAGGTCCCTCATCCCCTTGAGGATATGCATCTCCAGCACCTTCCAAAGTCACCTTATCCCATTTGTGACCATTATCCCCATGGTCTAACATGCCATGGCATCGCTGCTGTACATCCAAAGACGTTTTGCATCTTAGCGGGGCTGGAACCTCCACCACCCTTTCAGCCAGTGTGCCCCACATTACTCTGTCCAAAAGGTCCTCAGCACCTCACCTGTCAACCTCATGACACTCAACTTAAATAAATGCCACCACATTACTCATCCCTGTGCCAAGGGGAAATTTGCCTTCTGCCCACCCGTTTTATGCCCCTCATAACGGTATGAAGGTCAATAATGTGACCTGTCAATCTCCTGTGTTCCACGGCAAATGTCGCAAGTGTTTGCGATGTTTCCTCATCACTCCAACTATCCAGGCCAGCATGCATCCAGGTCAGGTACCTCTGCACTCTCCCCACTCCAATGGCACATAACATGCCATGTGGCATTCCTGAGGCCACCTGACCAGCCTGTCTGTATGCGCGTCTCATGTTTGGGCCTCCTCTTGACTCTTTTCCACCCCACCAATGTTCGTCTCCTTAGGGTCTTGAAGGGTGAGCGACTTAAGAGGCGGGGGTGGGGGGGGGGCGGGAAAGGGATAAAAGGTTTAACTGACTGTACGCTAACTGATGCACTATCCTTGTTGTTAATTTCAGCATCACCACCGTATGGCCACGCCCAACAAGACCGGAGCACCCCCTCCACACCTGAGGCCCAACATGTGCAACTTGCGGCACATCATTTCAGCCAGCCAGGCACCAGCGCAGACACAAACACTTTCAGTGGGGAATTTAACGTCGGCTAATGTCCCGGGTAACAGTGGAGAGGGCACTTCTAGAGGAGATGGCGCGGACAGAGAGTGCCGATGGCACCAGCAATCGGAGGGCTGCAGGGGACCAGGCACATCCTGAGTCCTGCACTGATGATATGCCTCTGGAGATGTTAGTCATGCAGCAGCTGCAGGACAAATGGCAGGATTTGCGGGAGCATCTGGCAGATGTGCTTCAGTTGGTCTCTGTGGTGGAGGAATCCACGCAGAGTGTCAGTGATGGCATGAACATCAGGACAGAGATTCACACTTCCTCCACTGAAAGATTAGCGACTCTCATGGAGAGGGGATTCAATCAGATGGAGACTCTTCTGATTGGGTTACGCTCTGGCCTGCAAACCCTCACAGCGCTAATGACCACGGGTGGTCATTCCCAATGTGGGAGATGTTCTGGGCACCAAGTGTCGGCGCTCGGTGCCCATCCATCTGTGGTGAGCAGGGAGGTCCAATGTGACCTCACGTTAGCGCAGCAGCTGCCTGTCGTCGCTGTGAGCTCCTCTCAGGGCACTCCGGATGAGGGCAGCAGCTCCTCCACCCCTCTGCCAGTGACCGTTGCATCCGTTGAGGCTGTGACAACTGGGGAGGTGCCAGTTCTGGAACTGGCCACTCCCTCCCAGGCGGGGCCATCACAGGCTCCACGGGCCAGAGGACACCCGCCAACGTCATCGAGGCCAACAGGACAGCAGAGTCAGCAGGCTGTCTCACAAGCCACTCTGAGTGATGGGGCGGCACCTAGACATAGCACCCGAAAACGAAAGCATAAGGCACGTTAGGCACTCTACGGATATGTCATTGGCGATTTTGTGTTGGCCTTAGATTAGGGAACAAATAGTTATGTTTGTAATAGAGACGTTTCTGTTTTATGTTGGATGGAATAAAGTCCAGTTTTCTGACCGTGGCTGAGGGTGTTTCCTTTGTGCTGCATTTGTATGTTTCACAGACATATCATGAGTGTTTGAGTGGACATTGATGTTTCTGTACTAAGCCCTTAGTTGCAGCTTATGAGGTGGAAGATGTAGCGCCTAAGTGCCACGTGTGGAAGCGCCAGGCAATGCTGTTCCTGCTGATCCATGTGTGTGGAGCTAGCTGAAGGTTTGTTGGATTAAAGTGTCCCGGGTGTCCCTGCCTCCTTGGTGTAGTAGTGGGTCGGCGTGCTGCCCCTCATCATCGCCCTGTGCTTCCTCATCCTCTGAGCCACTGCTGGATTCATCATGTGCAGCCTCATCCAGGGTGTCAAGGTCTTCATCGTCAACTGCATCCCCCCCTTTCCAGCGCAAGATTGTGCAGAGCGCAGCATGCTACCACTATCACAGAGACACGATCTGGGGGGTACTGGAGTGCGCCCCCTGAGCGGTCCAGGCAATGGAAGCGCATCTTGAGAAGACCGGTGGTTCTCTCCACCACAGCCCTTGTGGAGCCGTGGCTCCTATTGTAGCGCTGCTCAGCTTCTGTTCTTGGATGGCGGAGAGGCGTCATGAGCCACCTTCTGAGGGGATAGTCCTTGTCACCCAGCAGCCAACCATCCAGCCAGGCTGGAGCACTGAAGAGCCCCGGCACCCGGGAGTATCTGAGGATGTAGGCGTCATGGGAGCTGCCTGGGTACCTTGCACAGACTTGTAGAAGCTGCATCCTGTGATCACACACTATCTGCACGTTCATGGAGTGGAAGCCTTCCTGTTGATGAAAGCACCGGGCTCACCTGCTGGAGCCTTGATGGCCACATGTGTATAGTCTATAGCACCCTGGACGCGGGGGAAGCCAGCAATCGCTGCGAAGTCTCTGGCTCGCTGTGCCTGACTTGCCTGGTCACAGCAGAAGTGGGTGAAGGTCAATACCCGTCTGAACAGAGCGTCTGTGACCTGCTTGACACAAGTGTGGACAGCTGATTGGGAGACACCGCAAAGATCACCCACCGAGTCCTGGAAGGAGCCAGAAGCATAGAAGTGAAGGGCAACTGTGAGCTTCAGAGCTGGAGTGTCCACCCACACAGTTAGGAGATACCTCAGGGCCAATCATCTGATAGATATAGTTAATTGTCCCCCTTGACAGACGGAGCCTCCTTCGGCACTGCACCTCAGTCATATTGAGGTAGCTGCTTCACCGCCTGTATACCCTGGCAGCAGGTTAGTGGCGTCTTCTGCGGCCCCTTCCACCTTGGACAACCTCTTGGCCCTGCACCCCTTGTGCCTGTGCCTGGCCTCCCAAAGGTGACTCCCTTGGAGGCTGATTGTCCAGTCCTGGCCTCCTTCTTATTCTATCCCTCCCTTCCTCCTCAGAGGAGCTGCCTCCAGTGGAGATGTCAGAACCCATATCCCCAGGCTAAATGGAGGCCTCCGGAAAGCTGCAGGCCCGAGAAAGATAACAGTCTGCAGGCCGGTGAGCTGAATCTTCAAAGTGCAAAGAAAGCTATTGGAAATCGATGTGAACTGCTAACAATCACACAGGCAAGTTTAAAACATTTTCTGCATTGAATACTTCATGAAAAAACATGAACAACCCCTCTGAGTCCACATATCCCACAAGTGCATGATTTTTAATAAAAAATCACCTACTCGCCTGCCCATTGGGCCCGTGTGCCGAGCTGAAGTTTGCATGAGCCCCCCAAAATCCTCGTCGATTGGCAAGTTAAGGGCCTTAACGAGGCCTTTAATTAATGGCAGGCGCGTGTCCCACTGCATAGCGCGCCCGCCGACTGAAATATCGTGATGCCACACACTGGTGTCGGGACACGACATTTTAAGCGCTGGCGTGCGGGCTCCGCCACCCGCACATCAGCCAGAAAATTCTGTCCTATGTGTTTTCAAGTGTACTGCAAACTCAGACAGGCTCATTTTTCAGGCACTCGCAATGGCCACATAAAACACAAGTTTTAGGACCTCTTGTTGAAATTGGTTGGTCATGGGTAATGTAGGAAACCGGGTTTGATCCGTTTGGCATTCTTCATTCTTCATTGGCAAAAAGGTAAGACTGTTTTCTCTAACTTAATTGAGTACATATTCACTGCAGGTGACCATTTAGAAAACTGAGTTGTTGGATCATTTTCATGCCATTTTGTTCCCCTTAAACTGAACTTGTCTCAAATTTGGCATCTGGGGGCACATAGGGTGGGATTTTCCAGACCCACCTGCCGCTGGGATTGTCCGGTCCCACCAAAAGTCAATGGAATTTTGGCTGGGCCGCCAAATCTCCCATGGCGGATCCTGTCACAATGGGATTGGAAAATCCCGGCCATTGTAAGAAGGGCCTCAGGAATGGGGCCGCATGTGACCCACGGGCCACATTGTGAACATCAGTAATCCAAAACAAAGACTATTAGTTAAAAATTCAATAAAGAAAGGTAGCTCCTTAGGATGTCCCAATGACATCCTACACCCAACAAAGTGCCAGTCTTGAGATGTCATCCCTGTTATTTTTGCTGCCATGGTTTGCACTGTCACAATGGTTTGTCCTGTTGCCCTCTACTTGTTTGGTCTTATAGCTTGATGAGGTTTCACTTACTCTCGAGTTGGAATCATCCCAGATTTGCACAAAACGTGGTAGCGGGCGGGAAGATAGTGGTGTTACCAGCCGGGCGCAATGGTGGGTTTTCACACCGTATCGTCCCATTCCTGCCTCATTAATTATGCAGCCATACGAAACACACCATCTCGCTGGCGGGCGGCTTTACGAATGGCCCACCACGCCATTACCTCACCGCTTCCACATGCCAGGTGCCTTATTTAAAGTGCAACCGCACGCACACTTCTCAATGTTTGCAGCCCAGGACTGCTCCAGTGAAGACATAGCCCCAAAAACCAAGAAGAGTGCAGCCCCCGGATTCAGTGACAAATCCCTGGGATGCCTTCTGGGTGCCGTGGAGGCCCATCGCTATGTCCTCTACCCCCACTTTGGCCGCAGGAAGCTTATCAGTCTCACCACTCTGGCTTGGGAGGCAGTGGCAGAGGTGGTCAGTACCAATGCTGCACAGAAGATGTCAGCCATCCCATGTAGAAGATGTACGAATGATCTCATCTGTGCCACCAGGGTAAGGCAACCATCTCATCACTCTAAATTCACACACTCACAAGGCCATCACACATTCACTGGCATCTCATTCACTGCCAGCTCAAGGGATATCACCACTCAGTCTCTCACACACACCCTCACATCTCCATCTGGCCTCATCTCCTCTGGAGGCTGCCTCCTCAGCCCTCACCATCTTGAGGCCACTTGCACAGATCAACATGTGCCCCCACACACACCCTGGGATATCCTCCTTCCCCAGTACAGCCCTCGCCCTGTAGCCTCTTCCCTTGCCTGAGGCCACTTCTGCCCCTTCCCCAAGCAAGCCCTAGCCCTGCAGCGGTTGTAAAGTCACCCCGCCTCACATCTGGCCTGGTAGGTGGACACCTGGCCGTGAACCCCCCCAAAAGTGATGTGGTGCTGCCAACGAAGCCTGGTGCTGATGACTGCGAGTGCTGCTCGAAGCAAGGTAGGCAAACAAACCTCGAAGTCCAGAGCGAAGTGCAGCTCGCCAGCTGTACATCGCTTATGACCCAGCGCCGGGGGATGATTCCGGTGAGCAGGGCTTACAATTAGATTCAAATGTATTAAAATGATGTTCCTGACATGTGGTGGTGGGAAACGCAGCCTGCCATTGACGGTTGGAGCGGACAATTGCAAAGTGGTTTCACAACAGCGTGAAACCGATTTTTTGGCCTTGTCGCCATATTGTTCCCCCCCCCACCCACCCTCCCACCTCTCTCGTCCTCCATGACACCTGACGTCAACAGGGCCAGAAAATTCCAGCCTGGGAGTGACTTGGAGATAGTCAGTATTTAGTTTTTGGTATACAAATAGTCATTTGGTAGGACAGAACTTGAGTATTGCTGAAAAAAGAGACATGTCAAAACTTTACATCTGATGAGTGCAAGAAGAAAAGCTCAGACATGTCTCTTTTTTCAGCAATATTTAGTTTTTTCTTGAAACTATTTATTTAGAACTATTTACATTCATTACCTCATTGTCATGGACACAGACTGTTCTGTGTCCTGTTCGCTTGGAATCTCTTGGTCACCTGACCCTGATGCCATGCTTACATCATCATTAACATCAATGTCTAATTAACATAACCATTAACCCTCTACTCTACAATTTTAAAGAGAAACCCAGCTGCCAATTTACACACAGCACAAGGTCCTAGGAACAGTAATGAGGCAAATACATAGTTCTTGATAATATTACATAAAATTAGGTCACAGTATTTCTGATATTTTAATATCAGGTTATAATTTTTAACCAAAACTAAAACACTGAAGCCATGTCAACTGCTGCCATCACCAATCAATCCTCCCTCCAGGGTATGGAGAGCACTGCCTGTGGCTCTGAAGGTCACCATGGCCCTTACCATTTATACAACGGGCTCCATCCAGGTTC
Organism: Cetorhinus maximus; assembly: GCF_964194155.1. Lineage (NCBI taxonomy): Eukaryota > Metazoa > Chordata > Chondrichthyes > Lamniformes > Cetorhinidae > Cetorhinus > Cetorhinus maximus. The sequence continues at coordinate 18,211,920 of NC_135896.1, forward strand.
CAGCAGGTGACATGACTGACATTTCGTAGCTTACAGTCCACTGCTGTATCAGAAAGATCACAGATCACACTCTCTGCCAGAAGAAGCACTTTCATCTCTTCACCTAGGCAGAGTGAAGCATGGTTAGAAAGTTCACCTGTATTGCAGGCTTCCCCAAGACGCAAGGTTTGAAGTACTGCATCCATATTGCCTTGAGCGCTCCCATTGCCCTCCTGATACCTTTCTGAAAATGAAGGGGCCTCCGCTCCCTCAATGCTGAGCTTCTTTGCAACCATGGGTAGGGCCTCATACTGGTCTGTGCCCTGTTTCCTGGCAGCGATCATGATGCATTCATCCTGCTATAGTTCTCTATGCTGACTTTATTCTAACCAGACTGTCAGGTTACAGGCTGGCACATTGAAAGACAAAGGTTTTAGACTTGACTCATGATCCTTGCTAGGAACCAGGGCAAAGACAGCCGACAAAGAGACTCATACTACCACCAGAAACATCATCATGCAAACAGTTAGCACATTAAAACAACACGCCTGCTGCCTGGACCATTTGGGAGGATCTTTGCCGTACATCCCTGAGTGGGAATCCAGATTTTTTTGTCATTTACTACATGCTCGATAATTTTGGCATCATGAGGAACCAACCCTTTGCACCACCTGACCAGCAAGAAGAGTTTCCTTCATTACAACAGTGTTCACACTTTAAAAAAAAGTACTTCACTGGCTGTAAAGCACTTTCGGACATGCTGTGGTCAAGAAAGCCACCATACAAATGCAAGTCATTATTTTATTTTAAGAGATGGAGGATGAGGATCACAATGAACATAAGAAGTAGAAGCTGGAGTGGGCCATAGGGCCCCTCGAGCCTGCTCCGCCATTCAATATGATCATGGCTGATCTTCTGCCTCAGCTTCATTTTCCTGGCCTCTCCCCATATCCTTAGATTCCCTGAGTAACCAAAAATCTGTCTGTACCAGCCTTAAATTTACTCAGCGATGAAGCATCCACAACCTATAGGGTGGAAAATTCCAAAGGTTAGCAACCCTTTGAGTGAAGAAATTTCATCTATTCTTAGTCCTAAATGATCAACCCCTTAACCTGAGACTGTGCCCCCATGTTCTACATTTCCCAGCCAGGGGGAAAGAACCTTTCAGTGTCATTGAAAAGCAGGAGGGAGAGCAGGGCCTGGATTTTTCCTATGTCGGGCAGGCTGGGCGGGAGAGGGCGGGGGCGGGTGTGGAGCCGATTTCCGCCCGCGATCGGCTGCGCACTGCCATTTTACGTGGGCGGGCCAGTTAAGGCTTGCCCAGCACGCGCGTAGAAAGAGCGCAGCAATCTCCTTGAGGCAATCTCCGTGCCTCTGGGAGATTGAATGGATTTGAAAAAAATTAAAGAATCGATTAAAAAATGTATTCAAACGTGTACCCTCATCCCGCCCGTGGATGAGGTTTCCTGAGAAACGCAAAGGCCGCTTGGGCTTTTCGCCTGCCCGCCAACCTTAAGGTTGAGCAGGGCAGCGTTCTTAAATACTTTAATTAATCTCTTAATGGCCTTAATAGGCCCTTAACATTTCGGCGGGCGCACAGCCGACTCTGGCGCATGTCCACCAAAGTAAATATCGTGACGGCACACGATGGCGTCGCCCCTGCACGCCGACCGGAAGATTCTGCCCCAGGAGTGGCATCGACCACCAACACTTCCTCGAGCTACCAGAGCTCTCAGAGAGCAGCTCAGCCAAGAAGACTTAATATGAATCATCCCTCCCAGCCCCAAGGCACCATTAGTCCCACCATCTTTACCACCATCATCCTTATTACCACCATTCGACTGCCTTCCTTCAGTCGAGGATCTTGCCCTCACTTCACCGTAAATATAAACACCAACACCAAATCCGGAGCAACAAACACATTTATCCAACAACTTAATACCATTTGTCTCTGGCAATCAGAAACTTACGTCTGTTCTCTCTGCAGGTGCTGCCGACTAAACGTTTCCAGCATTTTCTGCCTTTGTGTCAAAATTTCCTGCAGCTCCAGTTACTGGGTTTTTTTCTTTCAGAACTTTCTGAGACATTCTTAGAAAGTCTGGCAGTGAATCAGTGCAGGCAACCATCTTCTTCTTGTGTGTGACATCTTGCAGCTTTACAAGTCTAAATCCAAGTTGGGCAGCCAAGTCACAATGCTACTTGTTATTAGGTGGATTGCCTTGAATCCTGCATCAATTTTTCGTAGGCTACACTCATTCACAGTGTGGGTGATCTAGGTGACCACAGTCCCATGCTGGGCTGTCCTTGAAATTCCCTTTGTGGAGGGGTTGTGGTGTCCTTGCATGGAGAGTGCCCATTCTGCTGACTGTAGACCACTGTTTTCGAGGGAGGTTGAACCTTGAAGGCTCTACTGTCAAATCACTCACCAGAGTTTTGTTGCCAGTATTGGTCTGAGCCCAAAGGTTGCTTCATTTGTCCTTTTTGTCAAAACCTGTACCACTCAAAGCAGTTGAAGAGCCCCAGAAAGGTTTGTGTGGTTTGAGTCGCATATTTAGTAGCTTCTGATGATCTTCATGGATTGGCAGTTCTAGTTTGGCTTCAATGCGGTTAACTCTTTCTGCATCCTTTCCTTCCACCACATCAGGAGATGGGATATTAGACACGTCTGGGATCCATTGTACAGGTGTTGATTTCAGTGTACGACTGATAATCTGCATTGTTGTGTTGAGGACAGTGTCCCAGCAGTTTGCCTGGCTGCTCTTGCACACAGCGGAGCAGTATTCTGCTGAAGAGTACACAAGAACAAAGCTAGCAGCCTGCTTCTGGGGTGTGTAAAATGGCAGCCAGCAAATCACCTGACTGTGGATGAATTTGAGTGAGCGAGTTCAACATGAATAGTGAGAGCATTATACAGCAGTAAACCCATTGACTTCTCCAATAAGAACAACGTTGGTTATTTGAATACATTGGGTACTAGCATTTGTTGTGATAACAGTAACCTATTGACACAGTCAGCCTAGTATATATTTTCAGCAATGGCATCATCCAGAGGATCAGTGCCTTTTGAGTCTCGGCATCTTCCTCTAATATTATACGGGATGGTATGTAACATGATGAAGAATACAATCAGCTATAATTTTGCTGGCTTGAAACAGGGGATATCCATACAATAAGGGCACCTGAAGCAAGATTTTATGGTCCCAATTTTCCTTCCTGTGATGACTGGTTTACCAATTGATGTTGGCATAAGTTACACTCTAGCTCTTGAAAACTGGGAAGTGAATAAATAAAATTCCTTATATTTTAAATCACAGCGTTGGTCACCTAAACATGGAAATTATCACTGGTGATGTCAGTGAATGAATGTTTAATGTACTCATATGACATTCCCATGTCCGATATCTTAACAGAGGCCTTAATCCTCTTGTTTTAAATGGGCTATCATCCCTGGTAGAAAAACAGACAGAGGAATAACATGCTGGTGTGTTAAGTGTTCTTCCTCTGATGTCACAAACAGTAATCTAACAGTAATTACTTTATCTTCAGATCAAATGGACACATCAGCAGGGAACTTGAGAAAATGAGCTGCTGGCAGTACACAATGTGATAGCAGTACAATTAACTCCTGGTCCCATCCCTCTGTCTGGGTTATAATTCTGGTGCTCTGTCATTGGAGCTACTGGACAATGAGTACTTTGTTCATGAAAATTCACAAAGAACAAAAATATTATTTATGATTTGAGGAAAGGAAATCCATGGTGTCGTTTCATTGCTCCCTGGAAGCATTTTGTTCAGAGAATCAAATACATTTCTCAAATTTATAGATTCTGAATTTAATGGCAATGTTTCTGCTCATTCTGTATTTCAATGAATAACAGATAACCTTTACCATCACAAACACCCACTTAAACAAACAGATTAACACATCCCACTGTACCATCTGTAATCAACTTTAACCCTATACAACTGACTGTTAAAACACTCACATGAAGAGCCTAATACTATCAGTGCTTCCCAATTGTAAATCCAGCACATGCAAAATAGATCAAAGTAGTTGGTTATTTTCTGGTGTGTGGTGAGGAAATTTGCAATCTGACCTCATACAATTAATGCCAACATGCAGAACGCATTTTACTGCTAGTTACACGACAAAATTGGGAGGTCTTGTGGTGCAGCGGGTAGCACACCTGCCTCTGAGCCAGAACTCCAGGTACAAGTCCCACTCCAGGACCTGATGGCAAAGGGAGGTAGGCTCATAACAGGGCCAAATAGGTTTGAGAATCAATGTTTGAATCCTTCCAGGACACACCAATGGCAGGTGGTAAGGGTGGGAGCAATTGGTGGTTAGCCATGTGATGAAAACAAAGTTGGAGCCTCAACATCACTCCAGCCTACAACATGCATGTAGAAGTGTGTGTTGCCACAGCAACTCAGACTCCCTGAATGTAACACATCACCACAACAGAGTAAAATTGCACCCGTAAACTGTTACAAATATATTGGAGCTGTTAGTCATTGAAAAGCCAATTTGGTGATTCAAATTATTGCACAAAACAGCACAATGTTCTAATGATTAGTTAGCATGCTCCAACAGATTTCAGCTGACCCAGTAGATTAATGCTTCCTTTTGGGCCAAAGGAAAAGAAACAATCAAGTCATCTCACCCTGCTATAAGGATCCTTGTTATGTGCCAGCCATACCTCTTAGAGTATCACTCTCATCTCAATGTTAGAAAATTACAGGTTCAAGTCCCCCTCTGGAGAATTGAGTACCAAATCTTCGGCGTGGTGTCCTATTGGAGAAGCCATTTATAGGTGAGACATTAAACCGGGATGCTGTCAGCCCTCTCAGGTGCATGTAAGAAAACCTATTTTGCTATTTTAATGACCTGGCCAATGTTTTTCCTTCAACCAACATTCGCTAAGAACAGATTCTCTGGCATTATCACATTGTTGTTTGTGGGAACCTTGCTGCATGCAAATTGGCAAAAAAGCATTTCCCACATTGCAACAGGACTACACTTCTAAAATACTCCCATCAACTGTAAAGCTCTTTGGGATATCTTGAAGTTGAAACTGGCACTATATAAATGTAAGCCTTTCATTTATTTTTGTGGACCAGCTGAACAGTAACATTGACTTCAGTCATGGAGGTGAGTGTGACCCAGACCATCTTGCCTCCTGGTTAAAATAAACTGCATAGTGACAGGACCACCTTTATAGTGTAAAAGCCAACAAAAAGAAAGCGTAAAAACAATACAAAAAAAAGTTTTGATTAGCTTCTGTCAGTGCATGCTAGATTTCTTTTTACTCAACACTGCTTTTCAAGAGAGTTTTAATAGCTAATAGTTGAGCAACATGAAAGCAATAATCCAATTGTTGTCAAGAGGGGGTCCTGTGTAACTATGAGTTGTCACACTGTAATCGTGCTGTGTGTAAGAAGCAGCTATGAGATGGCAGCAAGGATTTATAAAGTCCAGATCTAATTCTGATATAGAGAAATAGAATTTCAAATCCAGATGGCTTATCATTGGCCTGTCCCTTCACAGAACTGATTTCCCCAGCAAGAAGCTGTCACCACAATCGCATTGTACAAGGAAGCTATTTACTCCTACAGCTAAGCAGGGTCACTGGTGCTGTTGTTCCTGTAATGTTGCGTGTTATCAGGGAGAAAAATAGCATTACAACTGTCAGAGCAAGAGAGAAATTTAATTGAAAAGTATCAATCAAAAATATAGAACTGTGTTAGTGCCAACATCGGACTGATCCTTTTTTCCTCTTGTTAGGGTGAATACCAGGGGCAAACCAATGCCACAGGCTGGTCCATTTTCCACTCTACCATGTTGTGGGGGAATTCACAAAAGTATAAATTAGAGGCGGACAGGGTCAAGATGAAGATCTTCGCTGCACACAAATCCAGAGCGGTAAGGAAAACTTTCCTTCAAATAAGTATTTCAGCCATTTTCAGTGAGGTGTAGAAAGTCAACTGGAGTCAGGTTGCAGTTCCATCTGAGCTTCTGCACTTCTGTAGCAGAGACTGATAGCAGTCAGTATTTCATCTCCATGGGCAAATTCTCACTTGAGTGTCAGGCAAGCACGCGCGGAAAAAAAATATTTGCAGCGGCCTGGCATCGGAGGTTGCCGGGAGAGAGTTGCGAGAAATATTCTTCGGGTTGATTCATTTGAATATATTATCACAAGGCAAATTGACTCTGCAGCATGAAGTCTAGATAGGTGGCCACTGTGTTCAATGCCTTGAGTGTTTGAAGTGAGGGCGACATGATCAGGACTTCTTTTCAAATCAAGCACTTTGATTCAGAACCAAAAACAAATCTGATTCGCTCTGACAGCCTTCTTGTTTCTTTTCCCATTTATGAATATTTCGATGTAGCCATGTGTGTTGATGACAACATCGGGGGTCCCTGTGCAGAGGAATTATTGTGTCAGACAATGTGAGGGAGTAAAATGAACATAAGGGGCTTGGGTGAACTGTGTCCTTCATCCGTTCATGTATTGAATATACCAGAACACTTTGGAACTCTGTAATCCATCATGGGCAGTTTGTGCTGTTTCAACTAATAATATTTAATCAACAGAAAAGTGAAGAAAAAAGTGCCGTGCTACACAATTTTTAAAAATTCACTCCAGGGATGGGTGTCCCTGACAACGCTGGTATTCATTGCCTGTCCCTAGTTGCCCTTCAGAAGGTCATGGGGAGCCTTTTTGACCCACTACAGTCCATGTTTTGGAAGTATCCCCACAGTGCTGCTAGGTAGGGTTTCCAAAGATTCTGAGGGAGGAACTGTCAAAGTCAGGATGGTGTGTGACTTGGAGGCAATGGTGTTCCCATGCACCCGCTGCCTTTATCCTTCGCAATGGCAAATGTCGTGGGTTTGGGAGCTGCTGGCAAAGAAACCTTGGCAAATTGCCGCTGTGCATCCTGTGGAGGATAGTGCACACTGCAGCCATCGGACACCAACAGTGGAGGGATAGTTAAGGTGCTGCTAGGTTACCATTCAATCATACTGCTTTGTCCTGGATGGTGTCGTGCTTCTTGAGTGTTGTTGCAGTTATGTTTATGCAGACAATTAAAGAGTATCCCATCACATTCCTGCCACTTCCTCTACTAATCGATGAAACTTCAGACACACCAGAAATGACAGATCCCTGAATCTATGACTATAGCATGACTAATGCGGTCAATGAGAAAATGTCTTCTTCCTAACCTGGTGGATAGAGCCATTGGAGATCTGCTAATATGCCTTGAAAATGGGCAGGGATGGTAAAGGTGAATTTAATGATCCTACACTCCCAGCTGGAAGCAGCACTCACAGGGAGCACACCATGGGTGTACATTATTCCCCTCGCCCTGACCAATGCTGAAAAATCATAGGCTGAATGCCTACAACTTCCAGATTTGTAGCCTCATCCTCCAAGTGTTGACCCTGGTGAGATACCGTTTAAGCGAAAATCCTAATATTTTTATCCAAATACTTTATTTGACTGATTGTCACTCATTAAACAATGTAACATCTTTTATTACATTTGTCCTGAGATGAAAGACAGGTTGGAGGGAAAACTACTGAGGGAAGAGAAGAAGCATTTTTGATATTTATTTTTTTATACATTCTCATATAACTGAGCTATTTTCCTATATAGCAATAGAGAACAAAGTGATGGCTTTGTACATGGGCGGGGCTAGAAATGGAGACAGGCTGCATTCTTGTTTGATCTGGCTCTCATTGTAACAGGTAAATATGCTTCACTCTTGTCCTTAATGTATTGTGTTAATGGCATTCTTTCTGTCTTGGTGCATAAAGAGGTTAAAAAAAATAGGTTCGCTCACAGAACTGGCCCAGCTTGCTTCGATACATATTGGCCCTAGAATATAGATTCACATCTGTGTCAGGACATGAGGGGGTGCTGAGCCATATTCAAGTCAAATACTAGCATCTCATATAAAAATAGAAAACTCTGGAAATGCAGAGCGTTGTCAGTCAACCTCTGTAAAGAGAAATGACGGGTTACAGTGTTTCAGTGTGTGTAACCCTTTGTCAGAACACAAGGCTACACTTCCGATGAAGGATTACACATCTGAAAAAACCACACTGTTCTCTTTACAGATAGTGACTGACCTGCTGTGTACTTCCAGCCTTGCTGTTTTTAATTCAGATTTCCTAAATTAGTAGTCTCTTTTTTAAATATCGTGTCTTTTGTTTGAATGTCCGATCGCCAGCTCTTTTTTTGAGTGTAAGGGCTATATTTTTAAATATTCTTTGTCTCAATCAATTTTTAAATGTATTTCTCAGCTTTTCTGAGTCTGCCTGAAGCCATCAGAGGTTTCAGGTAGGTCAGAGATAATCAGCAGTGAACTTCCACATAAGGACAATGGGGTTGACTCTCCGCGAATAATTGCCACTAACTTTTAACAGAAGAGCTGTGGAACCCATTGGGGTGACAATGTTAAAAATGCAGGTCCCTTTAAGAGAAAACCAAGACAAGCAGGTGATGCTCATTGAAGACAATACTGGGGGTTTGATTCTGGATAGGGAAAGGATATAGAAGGGAGGAGTGGAAACTGGTATTTGTACTGAACTATAGTTTAGCAATAAAACAGTTGTGAATCACAGAATGGGGTCTTGTGCCAAAATTGGGAGAGCTGTGTCTCAGATTAGTCACGCAACAGCCTGACATAGTCATCCTCACGGAATCATACCTTCCAGATAATGTCATAGACTCCACCATCACCATCCCTGGGTATGTCCTGTCCCACCAGCAGGGCAGGCCCAGCAGAGGTGGCGGCACAGCGGTAGACAGTCAGGAGGGAGTTGCCCTGGAGTCCTCAACATCGACTCCAGACCCCATGAAGTCTCATGACATCAGGTCAAACATGGGCAAGGAAACATCCTACTGATTACCACGTACCGCTCTCCCTCAGCTGATGAATCAGTGCTCCTCCATGTTGAACATCGCTTGGAGGAAGCACTGAGGGTGACAAGGGTGCAGAATGTAATCTAGGTGGGGGATTTCAATGTCCATCACCAAGAGTGGCTAGGTAGCACCACTACTGACTGAGCTGGCCGAGTCCTAAAGGACATAGCTGCTAGACTGGGTTTGCAGCAGGTGGTGAGGGAACCAACAAGAGGGAAAAACATACTTGACCTCATCCTCACCAACCTGCCTGCCACAGATACATCTGTCCATGACAGTATCGACCACCGCATAGTCATTGTGGAGACGAAGTCCTGCCTTGAGGATATCTTCCATTGTGTTGTATGGCACTACCGCCGTGCTAAATGGGATAGATTTCAAACAAATCTAGTAAAGCATGAAACCTCATCCACAGGCGGGATGAAGTTTCATGTAGGTTTTTAAAAATTTAATAAAAGTTTAACTGAAAGTGACGGACATGTCCCAACTCATGTGACAGTGTCACACGACAGTGTCACATGAGGGGACATGTCAGGGAAATTTTATTTTCCATTTTTAGCATTTTTATATTTGGAACAGATCTCCCTGAGACTGCTCTTAGTCTCAGGGAGATGAGTGCGCTCTTTCGTGCGCGTGTGTGAAAGAGCGCACTCTCGGCTCAGGGAATCCCCCCCACCGCCCGCACAGGGAGTGCATAGCACTTCCGTGCGGACATCACGCTGGGCGGGCCTTAATTTGCTCACCCACGTAAAATGACGGCGCGTCCACTCTTGAACATCCCCCCCGACGGGCGTAAAATTCTGCCCATAAGGCTGGCGCATTCGCAACCATCTTCAGCCAGAAGTGCCAAGTGGCTGATCCATCTTGTCCTCCTCTGGAGGTCCCCAGCATCATAGATGCCAGGCTTCAGCCAATTCGATTCACTCCATGTGATCTCAAGAAACGGCTGAAGGCACTGGATACTGCAAAGTCTATGGGCCCTGACAATATTCCGGCAATAATACTGAAGGCTTGTGCTCCAGAACTTGATACGCCCCTAGCCAAGCTGTTCCAGTACAGCTACAACACTGGCATCTACCCAGCTATGTGGAAAATTGCCCAGTTATGTCCTGTATACAAAAAGCAGGACAAATCCAAATCGGCCATTATCACCCCATCAGTCTACTCTCGAGCATCAGTAAAGTAATGGAAGGGGTAGTCAACAGTGCTATCAAGAGGCACTTGTTTAGCAATAACCTGCTCACTGATGCCCGGTTTGGGTTCCGCCAGGGCCACTCAACTCCTAACCTCATTACAACCTTGGTTCAAACATAAATAAAAGAGCTGAACTCCTGAGGTGAGGTGAGAGTGACTGCCCTTGACATCAAGGCAGCATTTGACCGAGTGTGGCATCAAGGAGCCCGAGCAAAACTGGAGTCAATGGGAATCAGGGGGAAAAATCTCCACTGGTTGGAATCATAACTAGCACAAAGGAAGATGGTTGTGGTTGTTGGAGGTCAGTCACCTCAGCTCCAGGACATCACTGCAGGAGTTCCTCAGGGTAGTGTCCTAGGCCCAACCATCTTCAGCTGCTTCATCAATGACCTTCCTTCCATCATAAGGTCAGAAGTGGGGATGTTCGCTGTTGATTGCACAACATTCAGCACCATTCGTGACTCCTTAGATAGTGAAGCAGTCCATGTCTAAATGTAGCAAGACCTGGACAATATTCAGGCTTGGGCTGACAAGTGGCAAGTAATATTCAAGCCACACAAGTGTCAGGCAATGACCATCTTCAGCAAGAGAGAATCCAACCATCGCCCCTTGGTGTTCAATGGCATTACCTTCACTCAATTCCCCCACTAACAACTTGCTGGGGGCTACCATTGACCAGAAACTGAACTGGACTAGCCGTATAAATACTGTGGCTACAAGAGCAAGTCAGAGGCTAGGAATCCTGTGGCGAGTAACTCACCTCTGACTCCCCAAAGCCTGTCCACCATCTACAAGGCACAAATCAGGAGTGTGATGGAATACTGCCCACTTTCCTGGATGGTGCAGCTCCCACAACACTGAAGAGGCTGGACACCGTCCAGGAAAAAGCAGTCCACTTGATTGGCACTCCACCCATAAACATTCATTCCCTCCACCATCGACACATAGTAGCAGCAGTGTGTACCATCTACAACATGCACTGCAGGAATTCACCAAGGCTCCTTCGACAGCACCTTCCAAACACACGACCACTACCGCCTAGAAGGACAAGGGCAGCAGATAAATGGGAACACCAACACCTGGAAGTTCTCCTCCAAGTCACTCACCATCCTGACTAGGAAATATATCACCATTCCTTCACTGATGCTGGGTCAAAATCCTGGAACTCCCTTCCTAACAGCAGTGTGGGTGTATCTACACTGCATGGACTGCAGTGGTGCAAGAAGGCAGCTCACCAACACCTTCTCAAGAGCAACTAGGGATGGGCAATAAACACTGGCTCCGCCAGTGAAGCCCACATCCTGTGAGTGCCTAAAAAAAAATTTAGTAAATGGACATCCACCTATTAGACAAGGGGAACTGCATAAATGGCATCTGCATTGTTTCCTTGGGGTATCAAAGTCCCACCAAAGTTACGTCAAATAAGTGGGATAAACCCCACAGAAAGTCACCTCTAATAAGTTCAGCATCACAGAAGTACCTTATCACAGGAAGTTGGAATTTCCTCAGCTGCCGATAGGCATAAGCTCTGTAATTCCTTCCCTAAACCTCTTCTCCTTTCTCCTCCTTTAAGATGCTCCTTAAAACCTAATTAGTTAACCAAGTTTTCAGCCACATGTCCTAATATCTCCTTATCTGGCTCAATGGCAAACCTTGCTTGTCAACACCCCTGTGAAACTCCATGGTGCCATATAAACGCAGGCTGTTGTTGTTGTGAATACCCCAAACTATTCCCATTCTGTAGACTTTAGTGGTACGCAAAACAGCAGCCGATTTAAAATTGCAGCAGGAAACAAAGTTGGAATAAAAGTCTTGCAAAGCAAACAAATAAAATCAGGTGTAAACAGCAACAAAAATTAATGCACCAATAAAAATGAAGCAGTAAAGCAGATGGATAAAACATTTACGGTCAGTTGGGAATTATTTTTGCTTATATTGCTTCACTGTTCTGTTGTTTATTTGGTTTGCTGATGTATTGATTGTTGTTGCTGTTTATACACCTGGGTATTTAGAGTAAGGGTATGAAATACAACATGGATGTGCTGTAAGTTGGCTAAAGACAAATGAGAGGAGAAAGATTCGGGGGTGACAATTGATTTCTCCCTCCTGGTTGAAACTCAGTGGCAGGTGACTGCAGCCATAACAAACATGGCTCTCAACAGCAACAAAAACAGAAAATGCTGGAAAAACTCAGCAGGTCTGAGTGTAGCTCTGAAGAAGAGTCATACGGACTTGAAATGTCGACTCTATTTCTCTCCCCACAGATGCTGTCAGGACTGCTGAGTTTTTCTAGCATTTTCTGTTTATGTTTCAGAGTTCCAGCATCCGCAGTGTTTTGCTCTTGTCTTATGGCTCTCACCAGGATTGCCTGAACTATTTCTTGCAAGATGAGGACAACAAGGCTTTGTTACATCCATTACATCCTCAATTGGAGAATGTTTGGCCAGTTTTGTGTCCCGCGCTTCAGGGAGGACATTTCAACCCTGGAGACTAGCAACAATATCAACTAGGGTGATCTCGGGCCTCAGGTCATTGTGTAATGCCAGTATACTTTGGATTTATACTTTCTCTTGAGAAGGAGGCTTAAGTTAGATATCTGGGAGTTTACTTTTCACACAAAGTTATTGACTCCCTGTGAAACAAGATTGTAGAGGACATGAGGGTGACTGATTCCTTACAGATCTTTAAGAAGGTCTTAATAAAGGTGGATTTCTGGTAAACAAGTTGATCATTGCAAATGGAAGATAAGAATAAATTATTATGGAAAATAATGCAAGAATCTGGGACTTACTCATTGTTGTATGTTGTTGTGATTATCTAAGGAAGAGTTTCAGAGGCAGTCTGAACAGTAACTATTTATTGTAGAACATTACTATATACAGATATACAAGCCAGTATAGGCTTCTTCGGTCCAAATTATGAGCTTTCTCCATTCAGACTACTGCCAGACTAGTATTACTCATGTGACTCCCTTTAGATCATCATGTGGGCAGTACTATTTCCCAAGTACCCCATTAACCCCTTCAGTCCTACACCCTAATACTATACTCATATTTGCCTGAATATCCATGTGCAGTCAAATAATTTTTAACAGGGGACTCATGAACAACATACAGGTGTATCAATTTTTGTCTTCCCCTCCCTGGGCCTAGGGAGAAAGCTTGTTGGTGCACAGTCCTAAAATCAACCAAAAAAAGGGTGATTCAGGGGCCTGATGTCCTTTGCTCATTCTAGGTACAATAAACTTAAAGGTGCCCACACATAAACATAGTCTATTTGGATAGCTTCTCCTCACAATATCATTACATCACTGAGTCACACCAGGATTCATTGGGTCTAACATCAAGATAATAACAGATCATAGAGTTATACTGTCATCCTTTACAGTCTCTCTAGTGCAACCATATTGACAGAAAGACCAAGAGAGATTACCCATGGAGACGCATTAGCAGATGCTTACTTAGAATCAAAGGCCAGATTTTTGTTACCGAGATGGCTAGCTCGAGTTGGGAAATTTCCAAGTTCCCCCGACCCGCCTCGGTCTAAAGGGCACAGTTGTACCAAATGTTTGCTCTGGGGAGGTAAGGGTGGAATAGAGTGGCTACTTCCATAGCCACTCACCCAGCCTCCACAATGCACAGGTATCAGGAGCCACATGAAGATGAAAAAAAAACTAACAATCTAATACAACTCTCACTCCTGCACACTGAATAGTGAAAAATTCTCCCATTCATGTATCCCATTCAAAGCTTTTAAATCTCCTCAAGTCATTAATCTCTTATATAAACACAGCTATTTAGACCCCACATCAAAGACAGCCAATCTTTTCAATAACCTCTTTAAACTGTCAATCAAACTGTGAACTCAGAACTCCATGCTTAAATAATTGTGGCTTTTGAAACTCAGCCAAACATTCATAATGCCATAATAGTCCTTGTGGAAATTTTAACAAAGAGCTGCATTAGAATGCAATGATCAGATGATTTTTTTTAAAACTTACATCAGGTGCTCAGTCAATCAAAGCAGCTTATTAGAGGGTTCTTTTTAACTCACTGTCAGATTCAATCAATTTTTTCATGCTTAAAGAGTGGGAGACTTAAAAAACTTCAGTTTATGACATTTAAACAGATCTTATCCATCCTTCAAGAGCATTTATGTCTACTGCTTAAATTTCTGACTCCCACACCATGGGCTAATGCCCTTGGACATGCCAAAATGGGGTCTGTTTGAATTCAACACTGAGTTTGGATTTCCTTCCTATGGGATGCATGTCCCACCCCTACTGAAAAAAATGGGATCTATCAGAAATGAGGTGGGAGTTTCACATCTCGGTCCTGCCCACCAGTTTTAAAGGCCCATGAAAAAATATGGCCCTGAGCATAAGCCATCATTGATTCCCATTCTCATAGCCAATAGGTACCACAGCACTGTGACAAGCACCACTTCACCTCCACAGCCTTCTGGTTTCTACCTCATCAGAAAGGGTCAGTAAATCCTGCCAAACTTCAAAGCTAAAATCATATGGTCCAAAGTCTGGAACTCATATGATTGAGCTATCACAACTCAGCACAAATATTTATTTAAACTTAAAAGAGAAAAATACGTCAATGAAGTTCACCACTGAATTGTCCTTTAAGTATACACGTCTTCATAGCCCTTTCTCTCTTCCAGAAGTAATTTAATATTGACTAAATCTCACAGATTTTACATTAATGACCTGATGATGCAGTTGGTACTAAAGTAAAAATCTCCCATTGCAGAGCGCAGTTACTACTTAGGCCCAAGAAATATGATGAATATGATGACAGCTGGTTGCTGTTGGACCTAATGGCAGAGGTAAAAAGACAAATGCTGAAAATCAGATGTAAGACAGAAGATGCTGGAAATGTATTGCAGCTTCTTCAGCATCTCAGGGGAAAAGAGTTAATACTTTAAATTGATACAGATCATCATAATTGGATTTTTCATTAGAATATCTATTAATAGGGAATGTTCACAACTTGGTTCTTCATTGGTAACTCTAGCTTGACTCTCTTAGAAGATATTGCTGCTGTAGCCAAATAATCTTGTCACATATGGAAGGCCAAAGATAATCCCAAACTCATTCACTATCAACTATTGCCTTTAAGCCGCCTCCCCTGCCTCCCATGTATCGACCCCCTTTCAAAACTGAAGAAACCATCCCACCCCTTAAAAACTACCACTGTCTCTCCGGCCTCTCCTGTAGCTCCATGTTCCAACTCCCAGCTTATTTATTGTTCTTGGATGTGTCATTGCTACTTAATTCTGTGTTCCCACCACCATCCCCTCTCCCCCTCCCAACCCCCCACCACATCCTTCCAATATTGGCCAGGATTTTCTGGCCTCTGCCCACTACTGGGATCTTCTGGTCCCACCAAAGGTCAATGGGCTTTTGACAGGCCCTCCGCATCCCCTGTAGCGGGTCCCACCACGGCAGGGTGAGAAAATCCCAGCCATTGACTTCCCATCCTTTTGCACATCAACTTCAAAATAACTACCTATAGCCTCTACAATTCCCACTAGCTTTATACTTTACCCCCATCCTCTGGTCAATGGCACATTCTCCTCTCCCTCTGTTCTGCCACTGGTTGCAGGGCTTTCAACACCACCTCACTAATTTCCTTTGAGCTGCAGTTTAATCGCCTGTAAGTGCAATAGGATATTTTGCTACCTTAAAGATCTATTCCCTAAAATTCCAAGAGTGGGAAGGGGTTTGGATGTGATTCTCCTAATCATCCACCGAAACTTTTTGTGGGAGACTGGCAGAAGTACCAAAGAAACATCTGTGCACATCATTTCTCTGCAGGTTCTGCCAATCCTGCGACAAGCTTAACGCCATCGGTCACACAATGTTTTTGTGAATTTGCAGGTCACTATATAAATTGTTGTTGTCACTAACAAGTTGCTAGTGAGTCAGTGAACACAGAATTTCTCCTTGTAAAATACCTTAATTTTTTAAGTATTTTCAATCAAAGACATTACTTGTCCAAAGAATTAGAATCATATTTAGGAACAATTGCTGGGGTATTTACAAACAAAGATTTAGCTTCCGATGAATCCTGAAACAACTCAGTAGGAAAAGGCAGCAGGTTGAACTAAATCAAGCTACTGCTTCATCTAATCATTCAATAACTTTAATTGCTACCTGACCTGCTGAGTGTGGCCAACATTTTCTGTCTGTATTTCAATTAAGTTTATTATTTCTTCAATTTCTGTTGTCCCGCAAGTCTCTTTTTTAAAATACATGTGAAATTCAGTGTACCCTGTCTCAATAAAAAATTACAGGCACTTTCAAACAAACCAGTAAAGGATGTTTGGTGAATTTGCTGACTTTCAATTCAATGATTGGAGCTGAGAGTGGGATCGATGTCTAATGTGATTTGCCATTCGCACCATCAATTACCTTGCACCCAACTATCCCTTCTCTCTCTTGTGCATAACTGTTTGTATTTGGTGCCTGTCCTTCAGCTGTAAAAGCAAAGAAACTCATATCACCAAATCATCTGACACTCTTGTGGAACCGAAGGAGAGGCGCAAGACTGTGGAACAATCAAAATAACTCAAACATCTACACACTTGGTATTTTATATTTTAAGGGGGAAATCATAAGGAGCATTAGTGTTATTTTTACAAATGGAAGTTTAACACCTGCCATTTTTAGGGGTCAGAGGGCATGTAAGACTTAATGCAAGTGATAAAAGGATATCAGCTTTATGTGTATAAATATATATTAGCCAAATATATACAGCGTAGGACATCGAAAATTAATATCCATAAAATACAACATAGCTACAGAGAATTTCAGGTTTGTATTAGCAATATAGGCAACACAATGCACCATAAATGATACGATATAACAAACTATATTTCAAATTGCATTATATATAATGCGATGTGAATTCTCTACATTTATAATTAAGTTTTAAGATAATCCATTGATAGCGGAAAGTCATTGAAGAGCCAAATCACACTCGAAGCAGAAAGATAAATCCTGGGAAGTGAAATGGAATCAGGAGACAAAGATCAGGGTGACAAAGTTAGCAAAAAAAAAATGTGAAATAGGTTATTTAATATAAGCTGCAATGTAAAACAATCATCAGTGCACATGACAGAACAATAGATATCCTTCACTGCCGGAGAACATTCTAATATATGGTCTATAGATTGCAAGGGATTTGCTGGCTGTGTAATTGAACCTCTCCAGGCCAGTCATTGTATTTTTTATTCCAATTTCAATCCTGTGCTCTGCACTGTGTGCTCATCAAGCACCAGAGTCAGTATTCGACCCTGGGGACCAGACTGTGCTTCTATATGCAAATGCAGCTGCACCTGGGCAGCAAAGCAAGCCTGCACATAGTTTAGCTATGCTAATCTGATTGATCGAAAGCATATTGCAGAACACACGCAGGCCAGAGATAAGAAGAGCCATTTTTCAAAAAAAATGGGGAGCTGGCTGAAAGGGAAACCATTTCAGGGAAAAAAAGAATTCCAGCCTTTGGATTTCATGGGGGAAGATTCTTTATTGTAAGGATTATACTGATTGTATAAATCCTCATAATTAAATTATTGCTATAATCTAATAAGAATCAGCTGGCAGAAGATATATACTGTGGAAGAAGATAGATACAATTTAATATAGGTTATTATCTAGAATAGTATTCAATAGAAAATAATTAAAATTAAAAAGAAAGAAAAACCTAGAAGTGTGCATAATTTTAAAACTTGGACATTGTATACACCTCCCATTTTGTTTAGTTTTGTGCAAGTGGCAAATGCCACAGACTGAATTTGCACCAGTTCCATAGAGCTTGGGGGTTTCTTTTTATACATTAACATCATCCTTAATTTCTTTACTTATTTTTTCTACTTTTTAGGCTCCATGCCTCAGTGCAAAGACAGTCTGCTCAGAGCCCTCCGTCAATGTTACTCCCTAATCATCTGGTAGGTGGTGTATGAGACACTTCAGACAGTAGAACCTAAACTCCATTTGGTCCCTCTCCCTCATGGCGTGGGCCAATTCAGAGCATGCTATGTGGGCAATCATAGACGCATGCCCACATTGTGCCAATCTGTGCAGCGATGCATTAGTTTCTGTCACTCTGCAGCATAGCAAGTTGCTACATTAATGTATAGTGTCACTGATTCTGAAGGGGGCTTTATTATTATATCAATCATGTAAACACCCTCAATGCGTTGAAATTAGAAGGAAGGGAGTTGAGCAGGAGACTGTGATTAAAGGAGATGACTTGCAGGGAAAACCACTCGCATAGACTCAATGGACTGAATGGCCAGTTCCTAAACTGTAAAATTCTATGATATCCAGTGTTGTGGTAAACATGTTGTGGGTTTATTTATTGAAACTAGGCACATGGGAACATTTATACAAAATTAACTTGAAGACACCAGTAGCAGGGCTGTGTGTGCTGTTTTCTGTTCACAGGCCAAAGTGAAACTGAGGCTGGATCACATGACACACTCTCCTCCTCGTCATGGCATGCTGCTATCCCTTAAAGGCATATTACAATGTCTATACTCATCTTAGCATCTTCCACTACAATTTGTTCTTTCCCTGGACCACAAATAAATGGAACTCTACCTCCTTTGATCTCCTCTTCTGCCTATAAACTTTTAAAACTGAGGCCTGGCATCATGAATTGTTCCTTCCTTCTTTATCTCATATTTTCTGCCATTCTTTTCAATTTTGGCAGTGTCCTACACTGCGCGCCTGGCCTTAGCTCTTTGTTTTAATTCTCAGTTACAATGTCCACTGTTAAAACATTACACTATCAAAGTGCCAAAAAAGCAATATTCCAGTCCGGACTCTTAGCATTGCAATAATCTATTGCCAGAAAACCTATTTTAGAAAGTTTTTACGAAACATCTGTAAACAAAATAACTCCAGGAAAAAAAATATATTCACACGCTTCCTTTACTCAATGTAGCCATGCCTTCCTGGTGCAAGTAATAAAATGGCAGCTTCAGGCACACATAGCAAGAGCCACATTATCATATTATTTGAATGCAGTTTGCAGCTTACAACACCTAAGCAGAGCACACGGTAATAAATACCATTTCCTTGAGCACAGGCACAGTCGTCATGGAGATTGTGTTTGCACCACACATGATATAGAATCAGACCCTTTCATGGTTGATGCAGATTTAAGGTGCTTGTCAGAAGTGCACTTGTACTGCTCGGTTGCCTGTAGCTCTTACTATGATTAAGCATTATTCTATTCCAGTGGAACTCTAAATTCTGCGATTTAATTCTTCTATCAGCAATCTCCTTAAACAGAAAAACTTAAAGAAATCTTCAAACTGAGCTGTTTAAGTTGATAGCAAGATATAGATATCTAAAGATGGAAGATCATTCATTTATATAGCCTCTCAGGACACTGAAAGGCATTTCAGATCCAACAAATTGTTTTTTTTCAAAATTGCGGTCACAGTTACATTGGCAAACGTTATTCTCAAATTTCACACAGCAAATTCCCCAAAACAGTAAATGAGGTGAATCTCTTTCTGGCGCAAACATTGGGAGAATGGCTTGCATCATGAATAGTTCCATCAAGTCTTTTACATCCACTTCTCTTAATACTTCAATGAAGCATCAGCCTAGATTATCTGCTTGAAACTCAATTTTCTAACACACAGATAAGACACAAACCAACTGATGTTTACATAGCTAGGATTTAACACTGAGGATGGAAAGTCAGGGATGAGCCCACTTACCCTGGCCCTGGAAGCCATGACTGAATTGTACATGGCTCAGATAATTAGTTGCCTGAAGCCGCGGCTTCTGCCCCACCATGAGGCAGGATGTCCCACCTCCAAGAGCTGCCGGCTAATCAGAGAGTCAGAAGTTCTACAGTCCCGGCGATGGCCACCGACAGTGGTGGCCACTGCCGGGCCTGCTTTAGGCCCTGGACCAGGAGCTGCACTGGAGGGCCACTGCTGGGCCTGCTTTAGGCCCTGGACCAGGAGCTGCACTGGAGGGCCACTGCTGGGCCTGCTTTAGGCCCTGGACCAGGAGCTGCACTGGAGGGCCACTGCCGGGCCTGCTTTAGGCCCTGGACCAGGAGCTGCACTGGAGGGCCACTGCCGGGCCTGCTTTAGGCCCTGGACCAGGAGCTGCACTGGAGGGCCACTGCTGGGCCTGCTTTAGGCCCTGGACCAGGAGCTGTACTGGAGGGCCAGAGTGAAGGCAAGTGGAGCTGTCTCACCGTTATCTGCTTGACTGACCCCAGTGAGGGGCAAGGAGGGGGTGAGAGGCACAACTGAAAGGCCAGGCTGGGGGCAGGGTGGCTCTCCATGGGGCACAGAGTGCCCACACAGGAGGGACCCCACCCCGAGCCCACAGGCGGACCACCAGGGTTTCCTGGCAGCATCGCTGTGTGGCATGGGCTTCCCCCAATGTTGGCGAAAGACCAGCAGAGACAGGTAGGCACTGGGCAATATCTGCCATCCCATTTAATTTTAAGCCACCACCACCCCCCCCCCACCCCCCCACCCCCCAAACTGCCTGCCAGCCACTCCTGGGATAGGGGAGTGAGAGCGGGGGCATACAATTCCAGCCTATATGTGCATGAAGGGACTCCTGATTGTCCACATTTTTAAACAATATATCAGTGGCGTGCCCTGATCGAGGATTCATTTTTTTACAATCATTCATGGGATGTGGGTATCGCTGGCAGGGCCAGGATTTATTGCTCATCCCTAATAAATGCCCTTGAAAAGTTAGTGATGATCCACCTTCTTGAACCACTGCAGTCTATGTGGTATAAGTACACCTACAATGCTATAAATGAGTCAGCAATGATCAATAAAAATCACGTGAAAGGTTTGCAGTAACATGGTACTTTTGAACAGTAGAATACTTCTTATACCACCTAACTTCCAGCGGACTGATGACTAATTAGAAAAATTTACAGTGCTGCAAATGATTTATGGGCTGAAGTGTTACTTCACTTAAAGGAAAATTACCCTTATTATCAAGCAAAATAAATGTTTATAAACATTAACAGAGGCAATTGCAGGCTATTGAAGGACTGTCACTTAGAGTCGATTTAGCAAAACACCAAAGGCTGTTTTGATTGGATGCAGTGGAACTGGCTTAATTTAAGATGCGCCTCCATTTACACCAGCCTCACCCTCATCAATGTTTGAAAGGGTTAAAATAGCATAAAATCTCATTCTTGCCAACTCATTGTAACTGACAAAGAAACACATCTTACCTGGACAGAATATGCTGGAAATACTGAGCAGGTCAGGCAGCAACTGTGGAAAAAGAAACAGAGTTAACATTTCAGCTTGATGACCTTTCATCAGAATCGATCCTAACCCTTGGTTGTGATGAAAGGTCATTGACCTGGCAGGATTTCTCGGATAGTGGTGATTCCCGCCCCGCCACCTGAAGCGTCGGCAGGGAACACATCCCTGCCTATCACAGCGGCCCAACAAGCATTTAAATTGGCTGGAGACAAGACTTCTGCCCACCTCAGAAAGCTGCAGGCCAATGAAGGCTGCCAGCCAATGACGGCTGCTGGCCAATCTGATTGGCCGGCAGCTGTGTAGTCCCAGCAGCACCAGAGGCAGCAGTGGCCATGACTGGGACTACAAGCAGTAAGCAGTCCCTAGATTCTAAGGGCAGGATTTTTGCGCGGTACCCATCGCAGATAGAAAATTCAAAGAGGCAGCCAAACATCCATTGACTTTGGTGGGTCCAGTAAATCCCAGCCCAAGTTCCAGAGTCCAGGACCAGGTAAATGTTGGGGGGGCGGGGGGAGGAGTGGGGGGTGGGGCGGACTCATGACGGCGAGCGGAGGTGAGGCCTGGGGAATGGGGAGAATCAGGGTCGGGGGGGTGGGGTGGTGGAGGTGGAATCTTGATGGAGAGGCCGGTGGGTGTGGGAGGGATGACCCACATTGGGGCATACCCGGGGGTGGGGGGGAATGCCCAATGTGGAAAGGGGGCCCTTGAGGGAGGCACCCCTACCCCTTCCCACCTGAGTTCCAAGCAGGGTGACCTACCGGGCTTTCCCCCACTGCTGAGATCCTCCCGTTAGCCTCAAAATTGAGGCTCAGTGGGAAGCAACCGTTAAATGGCCAATAATTAGATTGAGGGCAGGCAGGTTGCTCTAGGCCTCAGCTGCCCCCTGCAAAATTGCAGTAGGGGGAGGGGGGCCAGGTGGGTGGGGGGGTGGGTGGTGGGTGGGTGGCAGGCAGGCAGGAGTTTGGTGGGAAGGCCACCCGAGGAATGTTACAGATCCCCCAGACCTCCTGCCTGCAATTCCACTGGTGAGGGTCCGTAAAATTCTGTCCACTTTCTTTCTCTCTCCACAGATGCTGCCTGATCTTCTGAGTATTTCCAGCATTTTCTGTTTTTATTTCAGACTTTTGGTAGCCGCAGTATTTTGCTTTTGCATGCCTTATCTGGAGTTCATCTTGTGATCCTGGAACGGAGTATTTGTGATATTAGACAATGAACAGTAAATGGATTCATATGACAGATCTCTGTGTGCTATCTTAATACAAGAATTGGTCCATTTATTTTAAATGGGTTAACACCACCTCTAAGATAGCAGACAGAGGAATGTCAACAGCTAATTCTAAACTATAGAGATTTGAATCATCTTCTCACAATAATAGAGTTCCCGTCAAAACCAAAAGTCAGGCTTGTAATAGCCTATTGTTATACTCTCCTCCATTGTGTCTTAGAAAATCGATGGTGTAAAAGTGTGCTCACTGTTTCGTATTCGCATTTGTGTTTTCCACTAAAATTTGTGATTTGGAGGTGGAATGGAACTTCGCTCATTCCAAACAAGACCATTTAGAGTCAGAGAGGCTAGAGGCAGGGATGTTGACTCCTTGCCCGGGAGTTGGTATTGAGAAATACCACATAAGTGGCTTATAGCCAGCATAGGATATACTTGCCATAGAGGGAGTGAGGGAGTGCAGCGAATGTTCACTAGGCTGATACCAGGGATGGGAGGGCTGTCGTATGAGGAGAGATTGGTCTGACTGGGCCTGTATTCACTAGAGTTTAGAAGAATGAGAGGGGATCTGTTTGAAATGTATAAAATTCTAACAGGGCTAGACAGAGTGGATGCACGGAGGATGTTTCCCCTGGTAGGGGAGCCTAGAACAAGGGGCCACAATCTCAGGATACAAGGCAGGCCATTTAGGATGAGATGAGGAAACATTTTTTCACTCAGAGGTTGGTCAACCTGTGGAATTCTCTACCACAGAAGGCTGTGGAGGCCAGATCACTGAGTATATTCAAGAAAGAAATTGATACATTTTTGGATATTAGGGGCATCAAGGGGTATGGAGAGAAAGCAGGAATATGGTGTTGAGATAGATGATCATCCATGATCATATTGAATGGTGGAGCAGGCTCGAAGGGCCGAATGGCCTACTCCTGCTCCTAGTTTCTAAGTTTCTATAGCTATAGGAACAAAGCATACCGGTATCACCAACTGCCATTGTGGGGATCTGCTTGGGGATCCATTCTTGATATGTGGCCTGGACTCCCGAAGATGCAGGTAAAATCTGTGGACTTTTTAACCTCCTTGTAAAGGGGCTCAGTGGGGGCATGATTAAGATGTCGCTGAGAGGGTCCTGCCACCTCCAGCTCCGCCAGAGAAGTCAGTGCACATTGGAATTCTCAGCCTTCCTAGATTCGTGGGCACCTGAGATGCACCCCTCATGGTGCAGGCACCTATCATTGGAATTTAAATAATGGGACCATCCATGACTCTCATCTGCTGATGGAACTTGCAGTAATTGCATCCTGGCATTTATGACTGTGGGCTTTTTCAACCCTTATATTTTTAACTTAGCAGTGAATGGTCATTCAGCTTACTCATATCCTGGATAAGAAAGCTCATTTACCAGGGCTTTCCAAACATCAAAACCTAACTTTTATAATGTACCTAAAGACCATTGACAGGATAAATATCAATATGTAGTCACAGATTCCATAATAGGCAACCATATGGTCTTAA
Source organism: Cetorhinus maximus (assembly GCF_964194155.1). NCBI lineage: Eukaryota > Metazoa > Chordata > Chondrichthyes > Lamniformes > Cetorhinidae > Cetorhinus > Cetorhinus maximus. The sequence goes on from NC_135896.1 coordinate 18,236,046, forward strand.
ACTTAGAAAAAAATAGAGTGGGATTGCCAGCTGTGATTAAATGCTGGAAGATTTTTCACATGACCCGCCCCCATGCTCTTGCCATTAGTCAGCTAACACATCCATCCTTATATAAAAGCAAAATACTGTGGATGCTGGGGATCTGAAATGAAAATAGAAAAGGCTGGAAAATCGCAGCAGGCCTGGTAGCATCTGTGGAGAGAGAAACAGAGTTAACACTCCAAGTCCAATATGACTCTTCTTCAGAACTGAAGAAGTCATATTGGTTCCGAAGAAGAGTCATATTGGATTTGAAATATTAACTTTGTTTGTCTTGTCACAGATACTGCCAGATCTGCTGAGTTTTCCCAGCCCTTCCTGTTTTTACACCCATCTTTGTGACGCACTGCCTTCCTACACCAATTGGAAAGCAAAAAAACTCATTACCCAATTGGATAATGCTTGACTGTTAACCAAACAATCTCTTTTTTCCTATTTCCAATATTTTTATATATGGTAAATAAAGGTTCAAAGAAAATTATTTTTAAAAAATCATATTTTTTAACGTCCCTGTGATTATTCTTCAGTGTGGCACAGAGCTGTGTCCTGGAGATTAAACTTCAATTCCTGGAGATTCGAGGTCAACGGAGGAAGGTTGGCAACCCTAAAAAAGGCAGTTCAGCTTTAACTGTTTTACACAGCCAGTAATGGATGCAGGAAATGAACATGCAAGGGAGTCAGTAGGGGCTGATTGTACCAGAAAGTCCAAGAAAATTTGTTGGAGAGGTATTGAGGGACCTGACATTTCTAGACACTAGGATCAGACAGATGGACTGCAATAGCCTTTTCTGCTCCCTTACACTTCTATGATCTTACATTCAGCATTGTTTCCTTACTGCTGGGCTCTGTTAACCCTAGTTTCATATCTACCTGTTTAGAATACTCTGCAACAAATTAGGCTGATTAAAATAGCCCTAATCTGCTTGGCACCAATAGGAACATATTGCTTTCAAAACCTCATTCCTTGGGAAAATGGATTACACCAGTTTGGGATTTTGCGGTTCCGCCATAGTCAATGGACTTTTAAATGGCTTGCCGCTTTTTATGGCCCCACCCCCGCCACAGCAGGGCCATAAAATTCCACCCAAGGCTTGCCTGTTCCACTGGTAAACTTGCTAAAAAATTGTACACATTTCTGGAGTTCTGCTCACGAATGCATCGATGAGTTATTCCATTATTGCCTTGGACATTTCAAAGCTTCTACCATTTGAAGTGCTATCTACACAAATGATCATGTGACCTTCCATTGAAGTTCACAAAATGATGGCTGTACTCCCCCACTGAATAATCAGGGGTGGAACAAAGACAGGAATAGAGTTGATGAGGACCACTTAATAATAACAATTGGAAGCATAAACAGCAGTGCCCTCCTCAAGATGATTGTAAGCCCCATCACAAACTCCTTGCATAAGTTGGCAGGCCGTTTCAATATTTATAGCTAACTAGTTTCCTCTGAAATCCCACTATCTGTGCCATAGTTCATCATTTTATACTAACCCATGGGGCTCCGTCCACTCTCCCAATAAGTTCTACCTTTATATTAGTGATATCTTCCCTGCATCATGCAACACTGTCCACTGTTTTGCTCTTCAGATCATTTGTCTTCAGCTTTCATTGTCTTCATTCCACTTGTAGTCCAAATGGCCAACTCATTAATTAACAATGACAATCTCAACCCTGAAATTCCTGGCAGGCCACCTTATTGCCATAAGTGCTGGGGGACCTCCATCTGCCAGTCAGTTGACCCAGCTCTGATTCCAGGGACAGAGTTAACTGCAGTAAGGGGATAGATGGTCACACCATTCATGGCATTTTCTTTCAAGCTTACATATCTCTTAAGCATATCAACAGCTGCCATCTCTTATGAATCTATACTTGGTCATAGATTTATCAATATTTTTGAACCAGCAATCTTCTCTAATATCATTGAACTCCATTGCCAAAACTGCTTCTAGAAAGCTGTTCCTCTTTTGTACCAACCACTTCATGCTCCATCAACTCTTAGGTCATTATAAAGCCAAATTTAATCCATGATTAAATACTGTTGCTATACTACTTAGGGACCATTTTTTAAAAAATACTTCTCTCATACTCCTGGATAGTGTATAAAATCTGATCTGATGGGAAATCCTTCTGTTACCGCTAGTCTCTGGCTGCCTTCGCACTGTCACAACCTTTCACCTTGTTCTTAGTTGTAGTCATTATTCCTCTCTTGCTCCTTCTAGGCTGCAAATGATCACATATTTTTGCCCCATTGCCAATCCTCTGAACTCACAGCAAGAGAGAATCCTAACACTGCTTTCAGATTCATCAGGGTTGGCCATGGGTAGAGGTAGTGGATTTTGAGTATCCCCTGCACTAATGGATGGAGGAAAATATACCCATATGACTACTGGTGAACAAATGGGGGGAGATTGTGGTGTAGTGTTAATGTCATTAGTCCAGTAATCTGGAGGCCCAGCCTAATGTTTTGGGGCATAGGTTCAAAACCCACCACATCACCTGGTGGAATTTAAATTCAGTTAATAAATCTGGAATATAAAGCTATTATCAGTAATAGTGACCATGACAACTATCATCAATTGTTGTAAAAACCTATCTGATTCACTAACATCCTTTAGGAAATCTGCTATCCTTATCCAGTGTAGACTACATGTGACTCCAGACCTATAGCAATGTTGACTCTTAACTGCCCTCTGAAATGGGCTAGCAAGCTACTCAGTTCAAGGGCAATAAGGTGTGGGCAACAAATGCTGGCCTTGCCATTGACACCCACATCCCATGACAGAATGAAGGAAATATTTGCTTGTGCACATGGCTCAGACATTCATTTTCCAAACATTTGTGGCATTCAGACCAAACTACATCCTCCCCTGGCATTTTAGCAATCATTCGCAATGGAGTGGATTGTAAATGTGATGGCATAATTCCCTGGCTTGTAGATCTCTTAGACATGGGATAGATGTGTACAGAGGTTCCTTACATTTTAAGTACAACTTGGAGCCTCTTGCAGGCAAAATTTGAAATCAACATCCTTCAGACATAAGCACCTCATGAGAGGGTCTCTTGGCTACATTAATTTACTCCAGCATCTGCTACCTATCTGTTGAATGCCATCAACATAATTGGACCAACCGCTCATAGACGCACCGTTCTTTTGATCCGTCATATTAATTGCCACCATGAAGATTGGCTCAAAAGCAAAATTTAATCCACCAAAGCCATTCTAACTTCTCCTTCTCAGTTGCTAATGGTCTCTCCCAGCTGGCTCATTCTCCAACGAGAAGTAATACTACCTAGATCTAACATTCGGTGATCACTCAGAGGCATTTAACAAACCTGTGTTGGCATTTCTGACGATCACTTGGTCTGCTTCCAATTAGCCATTATTATATTGAAAGCAATACCAATTGCAGGATTTGGCTGCATAGTTGGGCCAATTGGAAAGGTCTCAAGCAGGAAATTGTTACTCAGACTGGCATCCAATCTACTAAACAAAAGATCCAGACTTTGGGGCTTAGACAGTCACATATCCTATCCAAGCAGCTAAGTACTGCCTTCAGGTCTCAACTGTGGTTTCATGAAAGATAGGCTGCAGCATTAGACAGGAGCAAAAATGCTTCAGTACAGGAGACAATGCAAGCATCCAAAAAGGACATTGAATCCTACAGCAATGAAGGAAGCCATTCACACCTATATGCCTGTGGCATTTCTTTGAAAGAACTATTCAAACAGTCCACTCCCCTACTCTTTCCCCATAGCCCAGCAATATTTCCCTTTTCAAGGCTTTATCAAATTCCCCATTGAAATTCACTATTGTATTTTATTCCACCAGCATTCCAGATCATAACAACTTGCTGCATTAAAAAAAAAACTCCTCACCTCCCCTCAGGTTCTTTTGCCAGTTGTGTCCTCTGGTTACCCTCTTTCCAGTAAAAAGAAAATTCTCCTTCTTCACTCTATCAAAACCATTCGTCATTTTGAACACCTCTATTAAATCTTTCCTTAGTGTTCTCTACTCCAAGCAGAACAATCTCATCTTCTCCAGTCTCTCCACGGAACTATAGTCCCTCACCACTGCTGTTATTCCAGTAAATCTCCTCTGGACTGTCTCCAAGGCCTTCTCATCCAAGTGATGCTCAGAATTCAACACAATGCATCATTTGAGGCCATACCAATGATATATAAAGATTTTGTACTTGATGTCTCTATTTATAAACCCCAGTATCCCATATGTTTCTTCACAGCTTTATCTACTTGTTCTGCTATTTTCAAAAACACAGACAACTGTTTCCAATCAAAGACTTCTTATGAAGAAACGTTGCTTTCAGCTTGACGTGATGCAATCTTCACAACTCTCAGATAGTGTCCATATCCCAATATCCCAATTTTTGTAAAAAATAGAGTGAAGTGCTGTACATTTTGAATAAGGAAAATTTATTTCATTGAGCATCATTGGGGGAGAATCATTATGGTCACTGCAGTTAGAAAAGGTAAATTCAAAATGCCATCATCATTCTTTCACTCCCCTACTCCATAGTTGCTGAAATACCATCTAAAACGAAAGGTCAACTATAAGTTGAGCATTTTTGAGCTTAGCACTGCACTCCATCAACTCACTGACAAGTACAAGATCCTGGAAAAGCTACTGGTCCTATTGTGCGGAGGACACAAGAATACAGTTGTCGGTGTGCTTCATTTTGTGCCTAGGCTGTCAAAAATGAGGTTGTTCCATTTACTAATGAGTGGGATTATTAATTTATGCACACCATTGCAGCCACCAAAGGAGACATTCACCCTACCAAGCACAGTCTTGGATTTGAACCTAGCTGACATGAGTGAAAGCAACATATTAACTCACCCCCTCCTCTACCTAGCAAACAAAATTTTAACACAATATTAATCATCACTTTCTAAACTCCGGTTGCCAGACCATGCGTGGGTTTAGAGGAAAGTCGGGGCGTGTCTGTTAATTCCTGTAGTTTTTCTAAGTCCTCTTGCACTATTAGGTCAATTTCCTGAGAAATGCCATTGCTTTTTTTTTGCCATTTTTCTACGCTGTCTGAGGGGTACCAAAAATAAGTGGAAAAATTCTTCCTTTTTTTTCAATGAACGAAGGTGTCATACTGGAAAGATAGTGTTTTATTAGGTAAGTGAATCTAAGGAAATTGGATTTTGTTGCTGATGTTAAGAGTGCCAGCGTAAAGGACTCAGTAGAACAGGACACACAGTCTTGTACTTAAGGCCCCTGATGAACTGGGTGATCTGCTCTTTTCTCATCATGCTATCATAAACCATACTTGTGTAGTAAGAAATGTGTAGGGAAATTGCACCAAGGCCTAAAGGTATTCATTATTGTTGGAACTTGAACAAACTAAAGCATAATTTCCCATTCTGTGCACACAATCTTCATAGTCTGAGTGTTGTCTGTAAGTACACTATCATTCAGAATGTGTCCTGTTCCATTGCAGCTTTCAAATGCAAGTTATCAACATTTTAAACACTGCAGTACAGTATTTGAAAACTTCTGGAGTACATTATTTACCATGTTAACTATGAGATTATTCCACTGCTCCAAGTCTACTTTCATTTGATTCTTTTTATGCTGCTTTCTCATTTTACATTTTAAGGCTGTAAGATTGAGCTCCATTTTCAGGATCCCTTAACACTGCTCGCATCAGTGCTAAGCAAGGCTGAAGGTGGTGAAAATGGTGACCGATCCATTCTGGGTGCTTGCACCAATTTCCAGGAGGGGTGGGAGTAGGGGTGTACCACATGTACGCCAGAAGCATGCAGAGTGAGAAGATTGTGACACCACTGAACATACGTGCAGTACACATGGCACACACCCAGCTAGTGCTATTTAAAGGCATCAGCATGGGACTTTCAGATGAAGTGTTTCTAACTTTCTTTTGTTGCTGTAGAATTGGTGGGAGCAGTGTGAACTGTGTTATTGGAGGACCTGTCACAGGCTGTTGGAGTCAGAAAGGAATGGTGCTGGACCAAGGAGCTTAATAAAGTTTGAAGGCTCTGAGCAGAAAGCTCTTTGGGGCCAGACTTGCAGTTTTAGCTGCAGCACACTAGGGAGTTGGAGCACAGGCAGCAGAGAGAGAAATTTGTGTGCAGAGAGAGGAGCAGGAGGCTCTCAACAGATGTCTCTGCCCAGCTAAGGTATTCAGGGAGTACTTCTCAGTCAGCAGCAGTGTCTGAGGTGGCAATGATTCACCGAGAAGGTTGCCGCTGAACTGTGCCACCTCCTCAGAGGACATCACTTCCAGTAGCTGTCAAGATCACTGTGGCTCTTAATTTCTATACCTCAGAACCTTTCCAGGTTGGAGCTGACTACATCACCAACATCTCACAGTTTGGTGTACATTGCTACACAAGGCATGAGCAGAAGGGACTTAATGGTCTTCCCTCTAAGCAGAGAGAGGCAGGAAGAGTGGGCACATGGCTTTGCCAGGGTAGCAGGATTCCAAATTGTACAGGGAGCCATCGGCTGCACGCATTTCGTTCTACAGGTGCTGCATCTCAACAGGGAGATGGAACAGAACTGCAAGGGGTTCCACTCTCATAGCATGCAGTTGGTGACTGTCCATGCAGTGAGCATCATGATGATGAATGCATGCTATCCTGGTAGCAGCCACAATGCTTTTATCCCTGTTGAGATGCAGCACCTATAGAACAAAATGTGTGCAGCCAATGGCTCCCTATACAATTTGGAATCCTGCTACCCTGGCAAAGCCATGTGCCCACTCTTCCTGCCTCTCTCTGCTTAGAGCGAAGACCATTAAGTCCCTTCTGCTCATGCCTTGTGTAGCAATGTACACCAAACTGTGAGATGTTGGTGATGTAGTCAGCTCCAACCTGGAAAGGTTCTGAGGTGTAGAAATTAAGAGCCACAGTGATCTTGACAGCTACTGGAAGTGATGTCCTTTGAGGAGGTGGCACAGTTCAGTGGCAACCTTCTCGGTGAATCATTGCCACCTCAGACACTGCTGCTGACTGAGAAGTACTCCCTGAATACCTTAGCTGGGCAGAGACATCTGTTAAGAGCCTCCTGCTCTCTCTGCACACAAATTTCTCTCTCTGCTGCCTGTGCTCCAACTCCTTAGTGTGCTGCAGCTAAAACTGCAAGTCTGGCCCCAAAGAGCTTTCTGCTCAGAGCCTTCAAACTTTATTAAGCTGGGTGTGTGCCATGTGTACTGCACCTATGTTCAGTGGTGTCACAATCTTCTCACTCTGCATGCTTCTGACGTACATGTGGTACGCCCCTACTTCAGTCAGCCATTCCCACCATACTTGAGTCACCAACATGAGCCAGGGAATGGCTGCTTGGTGACAAGGCTACCCACAGTTGGGGAAGGAAACACTTAACTCACAAGGAGTTCAATTGATAATTATCAGTTAACTAGCTAAGTATCTATTTGAATGTATAAAAGAGAAAACAGGTGGGACAAGTTCTTTGTCGAGTTTTATAGACCAAAAATAAAACTCTGTTGGAAGAAGCCAGTCTTAGTCTCTATCTTTATTTCAAGCAGGTATTGTGACTTTATCACCCACTTTACATGTGGCTTATGACTCCCCTCCATCACCACCAGCAATGTCATGGGGTAAACTATCAGCATTCTACGACATTGGTTCCATTGTCTGAACCTCTGGGGATAAACCCTACAATACTCACTGGAGCATGTCTCCAAATTCCCGATGCTCTGTTGTGCTCTTCACAAACTGTTCCTCATGAAGGTCACCAGGCCTTCAACAAGGGGGAAAAGGAGGAGAAGAGGAGGCATCCATAGCACATGGCTCTATTAGACTGCCTGTGAAGAGCTCATCAGAGCCTGGTTTCCTTGAAAATATCCCCACAATTTATCTTCCACAATTTTCTAGCTTTCCTTCCCTCTGCGATGTGCCATCACAGCATCCTTCTAGCCAAAATCCTGAAATAACAAAATCACAAAAAAACCCGATGCACAAGAGCTTTATCCAAGAACAATTCCAATAATACGTACAAAACTGAATTATTCACTGTGCATTCCCTTAGTGTCTCTCTTGTGGGTGCCTTTGCCCAACCTGCTGCTCCTGCACAGTGCTACTTCAGTGGATGCCATCATGGCTGGGGGAAGGTTGCTGACTTACAGTGAGGAGGCTGCAGATGGCCTTGCAGGATGATCTTGACCAGCTCTAGACCTTGTGTGCCCCGGTTTCAGACTGCACCACCACAGCATGGGTGGCAGCACTCTGAGCTGAACAAGAGGCATCAGCAAAGGCATAGGCAGACTGGCAGTAGCAGGAGCATGATTGTTGGCCTTCTGGGAGATGATGACAGGTTTTTGCACTGTGAAACTGCTGCCGCTCCTGCAGGGCCAGCCCCTCACCAGTACTTGTAATCTGTTGGAGCACAAAATTGTTGGACTGCTATGAGAGCTTGCATGCTCCCTAGAGCACTGGTATCTGCAGCCATAATGGCGGCAGTCCAAGTCAGCTCAGCTCCAGGCTGGGTTTGCCTGACAGCAAGGATGGATGTCATGACCTCAGTCTGAGCTTTCTCTGTAGCATTCAGATGCAGGGTAGCTTCTACCTTATGCTGCAATGGGTGCAAAAGCGCTGTCTTTGAGTTGGCCGCCCATCCCACACTACAAAGGATGAGCTCCGAGCTCTGCGTGAAGCCAAGTTGGAGCTGGAGTCCTCCATGCTCTTTGGCAGTGACAGCAGACTCTGTGGCAAGCCTGCCAATGCACTGAGCATCTCTGTGTACATGCCTATCAGCCAATTGCTGCATGTCCTCCCATCAAAGCCCTCAACTAAGTGCTCTAAAGCAAGACACATCTGTGACCTAGCCCTCCAGGGGTCTACCACAGGGAGTTGTCCTTTCCCCGGGATAACTGTAAACACATGCCTGATGACTCACCACGTGCTGATCCTGACTCTAGACTACCCTCTAAAGTACACATAGGGCAGGATTCTCCTTCGGCGCGTGGGTGCGCGCCCGACATGCCCCAGTGTGAAATAAAGTGCATTGACGTCGGCCGAGCGTGCCAACATCAACGCACACTCTCCCAATAGTTTGGTTGGCAGGGTCACACCAGAGCCCACAACACGCCCACTGGCAATTAAAAGGTCTATTAAGGCCATTAAGTTAACAACTGAGCTGAATTTTTCACTTCCCATTCAAACTAATGGTTGGCGGGAAGGCGAAAAGGCATTTTGTAGGAAACCTCATCCACAGGCAGGATGAGGTTTCCTAAAGCAAATAAAAATGAAATGAAATTTTACACTTGGATTTAAAAACATATCCCGGCTCATGTGACAGAGTCACATGAGAGGAGATGTTTTATGACATTTTTATTTTGTTCATTACTTTTTTGCACGCATGCGTGAAGTTCGCGCTAGGCCCGCTCGCCCTCCTACCCCCCCTGCCCGCACAGGTAGCGCCAAGCGCTGCCGCTTGCATTCCACGCTGGGCGCGCCTTAATTGGTCAGCCTGCGTAAAATCGCGGTGCGGCGCCGATCGCGGGTGGTGGTCGGCTTCCTGACCGGCCCCCGTCCGCCCCTGTCGAACACCCCCACCAAGGGCAAAATTCTGCCCATAGCGCCAGTGTTTGAGCTTGTAGCTGCAAGTGCCTGTTCAAATGATGGTGCTTCTTCATCAGATAGCTGGCCTTTGTTTGAACTCTTCATCATGAGGCTACACAGGCAAGCCAGGTGTTAATTCTTCAGTTTCTGAAGCCACAAATGCAGGTGAGGAGATTTGGAGTTAGGGAAGGCAGGTTAGGTGGAATGCAAGAGATTCATGGTCGCATTGCCTGTAGCTTGTGCTTCATATAAGGTTGTTGGATAAGGATGAAATGGGATTTGAAAATGTGTGTAAGGCAGATGCATACTGTAACCCTGGATGTTCTCAGTGATGCCGATGCCACAGCCTCAGTCACCGCCGTGCTCATAATTTACAACACTGTCTCATCCGAGGGGCTCAGGGGATTCAGGTCTGCCTGTCCCCTGCCAGTTCTTCACTGTTCCCTCCAGTTATGCACCTCCTTATCCTGCAAGAGAAAGGAAAGAGTGTCAGTGATGCATATTACAATGTGTTTGGGTGATATGCCTGTTATGGATGAATAGCTGGAAGTATGTCAAAGCTGCAAGTTGGGGGTGTGAGGTTTGCAGCAGTGGTGAGTGTGTGGGGGTGAGGCAGAGCATATGAATGTTAGGCATGAGACCTGATTCATTGGGATTGCTGCCAAGTGAGTGCATTGAGCAGTGTGTGAGGTTGGTGCTGCGATGGCATTTGAAGACACATTCATGGACCTTGTGTAAGGCCATTGAACTTTATGCAGCACTGCAGCCAGGTCCTCAAGTGTTAGACTTGCTGAACGGACCTCCATGCTATCTGCACCCATTCCCTTCAAAATGTGTGAACTGATGATCTGTTGGCTCGCTGCTGACTGATGTCTTTCTTTCCAGTCTCCTGGGCTAATGCCTTTAGCGCCGGATCAGAGAACCTGGCAGTCCTCTCTCTGGCATGCTGCTCTATTGGTACTCTTTATTTCTTGTGAGAACCACTTTTGGATAGAGTTTCAACACCTTCTGCAGCTAGAATACAAATCTCCTTTACGAGGCAGAAGTCGCCTTTAGGAAGTACAGGCTAGCTTTAGTTTGTGCTAGCCATGCACGCACCTGGGCCTCCTGCTGAGCCGGTAGCCACTCAGCAGCATGTTTACCTCTGGACTGCACAGCGCAATCATACAGTTTGTGCTGCCTCCATTGCCTTGTTTGGGCATGGGGTAATCACGATCTCCACCACCAAAAACTAACCCTATTCAGTTTTTTGCCCAAAAAACCTTATACCAGGGGCAGAATTTTCAGTTCAGTGGGTGGGTGCGGTCAGTGGGTCCGGGATAGGCTGGAGATTGGACGGGTGAATTAGGATCAAATCAAGTACAGAAAGAGAGAAATAAAGGGCCAGATTTTCAAATGGCCGCGGAAGCAGGACCAGAGACCGAAGTTAGATTCGTCATTATTACCTTGTTAAAAATGTCCTTGCACCATTAATTAGCAGACTTAAATTTCTGTGTCGAGTTTAATAGGTAACTAACATGCAAATCAGACAGTTCTTAAAAAATAAAAGGGAGAAATAAAATGCTGTTAGTGTGAAGCAAAATTGCAAAGTGAAATCAGTCAACAAGTTCTGGAGATTCACAACTCATGGCTTATCTCTTAATCCCCAAAACTTGCTGGCCAATTTACACATTAATAATGGTATTATTAACATTTTTTTTGTTCATTCATGGGATGTGGGCTTCGCGGGCTGGGCCAGCACTTATTGCCCATCCCTAATTGCCCTTGAGAAGGTGGTGGTGAGCTGCCTCCTTGAACCGCTGCAGTACATGTGGTGTAGGTACACCCACAGTGCTGTTAGGAAGGGAGTTCCAGGATTAAAGGCAGTAAAGGAACGGCAACATATTTCCAAGTCAGGATGGTGAGTGACTTGGAGGGAAACTTCCAGGTGGTGGTGTTCCCACCTATCTGCTGCCCTTGTCCTTCTAGGTGGTAGTGGTCGTGTGTTTGGAAGGTGCTGTCTAAGGAGCCTTGGTGGATTCCTGCAGTGCATCTTGTAGATGGTACACACTGCTGTTACTGTGCGTTGGTGACGGATGGAGTGAATGTTTGTGGATGTGGTGCCAACCAAGCGGGCTGCTTTGTCCTGGACGGTGTCAAGCTTCTTGAGTGTTGTGGGAGCTGCACTCATCCAGACATGTGGGGAGTATTCCATCACACTCCTGACTTGTGCCTTGTAGATGGTGGACAGGCTTTGGGGAGTCAGGGGGTGGGTTACTCGTCGCACGATTGCTAGCCCCTGACCTGCTCTTGTAGCCACAGTGTTTATATGGCTAGTCCAGTTCAGTTTCTGGTCAATGGTAACCCCCAGAATGTTGATAGTGGGAGATTCAGTGATGGTGATGCCATTGAACATCAAGGGGTGAAGGTTTGATTCTCTCTTGTTGGAGATGGTCATTGCCTGACACTTGTGTGACGTGAATGTTACTTGCCACTTGTCAGCCAAGCCTGGATATTGCCCAGGTCTTGCTGCCTTTGGACATGGGCTACTTCAGTATCTGAGGAGCCGTGAATGGTGATGAACATTGTGCAATCATCAGTGAACATCCCCATCCCTGACCTTATGATGGAAGGAAGGTCACTGATAAAGCAGCTGAAGATGGCCGGGCCAAGGACACTACCCTGAGGAACTCCCACAGTGATGTCCTGGAACTGAGATGACTGACCTCCAACAACCACAATCATTTTCTTTTGTGCTAGGTATGACTCCAACCAGCCGAGAGTTTTCCCCATGATTCCCATTGACTCCAGTTTTGCTAGGGGTCCTTGATGCCACACTCGGTCAAATGTGGCCTTGATGTCAAGGGCAGTCACACTCACCCCACCTTTGGAGTTCAGTTATTTTGTCCATGTTTAAACCAAGGCTGTAACGAGATCAGGAGCTGAGTGGCCCTGGCAGAACCCAAACTGGGTTTAAGAGCAAGGTCCAGCCCCAAATCAGCAACAATAGTTTTCTATAGATTTTTATATGTAATGATGCAGAATGAGGAAATTGTGGCAAATAACACAGTAGTCCAGTTATCCTTACCTCTGTGCAGTTCCATCCTGAAAGTATTTAATAGTCACATTAATTTTCTACAGCTTATAGATTTCTTTTTTTCCAGAATTTGCTGCCTCTATCTCCTCTGTACCTTCACCCCCACCTATTCCCCACGTCCCATGCAAAGGTTGCTGGTGAGGCTGAGACTCAAAGGTTGAGGTTGAAACTGGCAAGCAAATGAGAAGGAACAGAGATGATATTCACCCTAGCAAAAAAGATCAACAACAACAGCAACATCACTAACGAGTAAGATATCATCAACAGCATCACCAATAAGAAATGCAATACCAACAACCTCACCAGCAAGTGACACAACATTAGCGACATCAAGCATTACCACCATAACACCAGAAGCAACATGCGCAACATTGCCTGTGCAGCGTGCCAACTCACTTCTCATTGTTCCCTTTTGCTAACTTTGATTCATTAACATGCAGTAACAAGGTATATGATTGGTTATCTTGGACCTTAAGCTCTGGAGTTCCCTCCCTGAATCTCTCTACCTCTCTTTCCTCCTTTGACCATCCTTAAAACCTACTTCACCTGTCCCAACACCTCCTTACGTAGCTTGTTGTCAAATTTTGTTTGATAATACTTTTATTTAACAACGTTAAAAGGGAAGTGACGTGACATTTTACAATCTCAAAAGCACTATATAAATGCCAGTAGCTGTTGTTGTTGGTTATTTAACAGGTGAGTGGCGATCTGAGACAATCATGATATACTTATTGCCCTGCAGATACGTGAAACATGGCACTCTGAGATGTGGCCACATTAGGCGAGTTCTTCCAGACGGAGATCAAATGATATCTACCAAAGTGTGCTGTACCTTAAAATACTACTTATGGAATAGTTTCAATTGATACTTTGTCACTGCCCCCTTTTTAAAATGTATTTTGCTTTCTTTTGTCTAATTTCACCCTCTCAACACCACTCACATTCCTTAATAAAAGATGACCCAGCTTCTGGCTGGTTTCGTACCTGCTACCAAAGACACTCTGCATCAATTTATCTGATGAATCGCCCTTCCATCAGCATATTCTCAGTTTCCTGCTTGTTGTACTATTTATACAGACCACTGATTTGCGGGATTGGGTTTTGCAGATCATCTACAAGGACTCACCAGCAAAAAAAAAACAACTGTTCAAAGTGGATTTCCAAAATCAATATCAAGTAATTGAAACAATCACCAAACTGAAAGGAGGGCCCCGGGAGAAAAGGCTAAGTTCTGCAGCATTGGCTAATGAACACAGAAGGTGAACACAGGTTCTATTGTTGCCCATGCATCCACCAGGGTCATCACAGGCAAACTAGCAGCATTTAGATGCCTGGCAGGTCACAGGTATATTGTAGTACCACCCAGCCACGATCTTCAAGAACAGCATTATCATTACCATGGGGAGACAGTACTGTAACGTCACCGAACGAGCAATCCAAAGGCCCAGGCTAATGCTTTAGGGGCATGAGTTCAATGGCGGCTGGTGAAATTAAACTTCAATTAATAAAATCTGGGAGTGAAAACTAGTCTCAGTGATGATAACCATGAAGCTATAATCGATTGTTGTAAAAACCCATCTTCACTACGTCCTTTAGGAAAGGAAATCTGCCATCCTTACCTGGTCTGACCTACATGTGACTCCAGACCCACAGTAATGTGGTTGACTCTGATTTGGCCCAGCTTGCCTCTCAGTTCAAGGGCATTCAGGCATAGGCAACAAATGCTGGCCTTGCCAACGATGCCCACATCCCATGAAAGAATATAAAATAAAAATCTACCGCATGCTGCATAATTCCGTCCTCTAAAGAGTTTTCCTAAGAAAGCAGGTTGAAGAAGAGGCCAGCACCAGAAGATGGGACGGCAAGGATTCTGCGGATGTTGTCGCTGAAATAACTTTGCAGAGTAATATACCAGGAGACGTTTACCTGACTGCTTAACTCAGCCACCTGTGCAGTGGTCCATATCATACCTTCAGTGTTACCCTCTTCACTGCCTGTGTCTGCTTGTTTCTGCTGCTACCTTCTTCTGTATGAGCAGAAAAACATTGTGGACAAGTTAGAAATAAAGTTTGCTTTCCTCAAAGTGGTTGATACCAATGTGCTCAGTTTTCCTTTTTCTGGCGTTTCCCCTTCAATACAGTGTATTCTGCAAGTCTGCTAGTACCTATAGGTGTTCCCTGAGCAGGTTCAGCATGTGAGGTGTCTGAGTTTTGAAGGGAAACATGTGAAGATGGCTGTAGAGGACCAGGAACCTGCTGTGCAGAATTTCTTACGCTTGAGATAACCCTTCAACTCCTTCTGCCAGACAATGAGATGGCTGTGACGCACTGCTCATGACCCTGCACATTTTCAGGCAGATCCACTATCATGAGGGATTGAAGACTAAATAGTCCTGAGAAATAGCAACCTCAGTTACTGAGCACTCCCACAGCCTGTCCAATAATCTGGATGGGAGCATTTCTCTGGGTAGCAATGAGGGCAGTGAAAGCCTGTTCTTTCAAACTGACTTTCCTCATATAATTCTTCAACATTTTCAAATTGGAAAGGACAACTTTTTTGTAAGTTGGATCCTGAAGCCTGAGCAACAACCTGAGCCCTCATGGGAACGTAAAGGTGGTGATGTTCCCACAGTATTCCTGCTCATGTTCTTCTTGGTGGAAGGGTCATAGAGTAGGAAAGTGTTGTCCAATAACTTTGGTCGGTTGTTGCCGTGCATCCTGTAGGTTGTATATACTGGACTCATAGTTGTGAAAATGGTGAACATTGAGTCCAGTGGCAGAGGAACCAATCAAGCAAATTGTCTTGAAAGTGTCAAGCTTGCTGAGTGTTGCCCATCCAATACATGGTGTGTATTCAATCACACTCTCAGTGTGAGTTTCTTCAATTATAATGAAGCTTTTAATGGAGTCAGGGAGCATTTGTCACAGACTACGCACCTCTGGTAATATGTGTGATCCAGTTCAGCTTCTGGTCAAACATGACCCCAGGTGAGACTTTCTCTTGTTTGGAAAGGTCACTGTCTGGCACTTATGTGGCATAAATGTTACCTGGTGCTTGTCAGACTAAGTCTTGATGCTATCCATGTCCTACTGTAAACTGGGACATGAGTACCAATTTATATTACTGCCTTATTAAAGTTGTCTCAAGTACAATTGAGGCATTTTCAGATTGCACCTGTTTTAGTGAAATAAAAGAGAGCAGTACATCATGAATAGGGTGATATTAGACTTAGTTCATTCTGATTGGATTTAACTATGTTCTTGAATGGATGCAATGGATCAAACCATTAAAGTAATCATTTACTGTGTCACTTTCTATTCACGGCAATCATTTTAATTTTGTAGAGATAAATAGGTTTTCTTTCAATTTTTCTGCAGTTAATAATTTTGTTTTTACTGCAACGATTAAAATGTTAGTTTCACTAATGCAAGTACTCTCACTGCAGTGAATATAATTTACATTTCACAATTGTAATTATTTTTACTTTGCCTATAGTGAACTCTCATTATAATTCATCGCAGTGATCATCATTTTAATTTCACCGCACTGAATTAGAACGTTGCTTGGCAGTGAGATTACCATTCATTCCTGAAGATTAACATGAGTGTGTGAACAATAAACTGTTGGATTGCTTTTAGCTTCCCCTCAAAAATATTTGTTTAACAGGTATTTGTGTAACGGGAATTGACGGGCATTTGATTTTTAGTCAAAAAGTCTTTGAGTTGAACCATGATTAATGATAAACTGACCCAAAGTTCAATGGGTTTTTCTTTTGACTGGGTGAAGGATGCTTGAAAACTCAACGGAAAAAGACTGGTTGAGACTTAGATTAAACTCCAACTGTGAGACATAATGCAGCTGCTACTTTTTTGGGGGTCTTTAGCTTCACTTCACCTTTGTCCCACTCGCATCACCGCCAAAAAATGGCCATCTGACAGGCAGCAGCAGACCCTGGGTCAGGGAACAGGTGCTGAGAAAGGTCACATTTTAATCGCTAGCCACGATACTTCACTCCGTCATTCCAAACAGCTGACAAACAAAAGGGCCAGTAATAGTGACTGACAGGATTCTTAATTGTATGCAGTCAGTCATGACAATTTGATTAAAATATTACGAAAAAGTCTCGCCCCCTGTTTGTTTCGATCCTCGAAATCTAATTTTAAATTTTCAAAAGGAGATTAACTTCACAAGCATGACTTGGATGCCATTAACTTCTACTTAATCTTTATTACTGATGAGAATTTAACATATGTATGGGTTTGTCTCGGTGCTCCTGGCTCTCTGAAGTAATGTCTAGAAAATACAAATGGTGGACCCTAATTTGCAATTAAAGAGATAGTATCCTGTTTTATAGCTGGACTAAACTGTCTGCATTTATAAACGATTTAAAGAAGAAAATAAAATCAAACCTTTGGCAATCAAAGCAGGTACCTTTGTTATTTACAAGTGATAAATCAGTGCATGTTTTTTTTCTGAAATTTGCTTCCACTGATATAGCAGCCCTATCAACCTCTGCATAAAACAGAGTCATAAATAGTTATCATGCAGAGAAAAATTCACAAACTTCAAACTCCCGACAAGTGTATTTACATAATGTCTTATTGCAGCAAAATGTCTAAACTGCACTGTGCAACTAACAACTTTTGAAGCAAATCAAATGTGGTTACGTTGGCAATCATGGCAGCCACTCTGCATCAGCAACATCCCATAAACAGTAATGAGATGAACAATCGGCTAACCTGTTTTGTTGGAGATGCTGATTGAGGGAGGAATGTTGATCAAGATAACAGGACAACTTCTTGAAATAGTGGGATTTTTAGCATTCACAGGACATGAGATGGTTTAATGACTCAACCATTTTAACAATCAAGCTAAAACATTTAAAATGCCTTGAACTCTATCTATTTATCACAGGCGTCATCGCTATATCAGTTTTAAAGAAGTGGTCTTTGTAACATTACCTCAATAATAGGAAACAGAGGGATCAAGGCAGAGGGATTTAAGGCTGCAGTTGGGTAATGGAGAAGAGCTCCCGAGATATCCCTGGAGTAGTGGATGGTTTTGGCAGAGGAGAGGGAGGCCTGATAGTGCTAGATGTGGTCCAACCAAATCTGATGATTGATGGTTAAGCCATTTTTGCTGCACATACAATTAGGTCTGTACCCCTTGGGCTTAAGGAGATAGCGATGAGGGACATAATGAAAGAATGACCAGGAGGGGAGAGATTAAGGATTTATTAATGTCCCCACTGGTCCAGTAGGCAAAGAATTTGTGGTGTTATCAGTTAATATCATTGCCATGCACAATCTGGAAATGGGTGAGGCATCCTCCTGCAGTATATTGCACAGTCCTGTCTCCTGGTGATTTGACATCTCCAAAGCCATTGCTCCTCTTTGAGATCCAAAATTATTTTGTGTGTCCAACATATTTGTTTGGCTGTGTAACTGTGGGAATAGGTACCTTCTACTGTAATAATGACATCCAACTCTGGGTATTCAAAAGTTCATCCTGGTTCTGCTTTTCATCCAAGTAGCACATCAAAAGTGGCAGTTCTGGAGAAGAGTCATATTGCACTCGAAATGTTAACTCTGATTCTCTCTCCACAGATGCTGCCAGACCTGCTGAGTTTTTCCAGCACTTTCAGTTTTTATTTTACATCACAAGTGGCATTCTGACTGGAGCACTATTATGCTAAAGAGGTGGTTGAGCCAAAACTATGCATAACTCCCCAGTTCTTAAATTTTCTTAGACACTCTGTAGCCCCATTACACTGAAAAACGTCGAAATTGTGGTCTCCTAACCGCCCAAAAGTCAATTGACAAGATGCAGTCCAAGTTGGTGCCCTTCATGTGTCTGTGGATTTTAGACACAGCCCAGTATCTAAGAATGTCCAATTTATACAGGTGCTGTCAACATGTGACCTGTGTCCAGTGGAGAAATAAATACAGGATTAAAACTGCATCACCCCAAGCTTCCTTAAATTTCATTTGTAGGACAGCACTTGTTTCAGGCATGCTTCATTATATTTGCCACTGCCAAAGGAACAAGTTTAAATGGGTTGGAATCCAGGCCAGAGGGGTTTACCAACCATATAACACTCCAGAGATAGATGCAAACAAGATGCTAAGCAGAGGAAAAACAGCCGAATGCCTTCGAAGCTGCATTAAATGTATTTCAATTTTATTTCCAGAAGAGTTTTTGTCTTAATGGCTACGAAAGGGGAAAAAAAATCTAAATGGTGTGCCCTGCAGCTTTAAGTGTCTCCCTACTGTTCTCTACTGAAAGTTTATTCATACATAATGGACACAGAACAGAACAATCAGTCACATACTGTGTAATGTGTTTCATGCCAAGATGTAGATGACCATTACTCTGCACACTTAACTAAAATGAACCTTTCTTTGCTGTGCATTCACTAAGCCTTGTTAAAGATTACAGAGGATTGGATTTGAAAAACCTTCCACCTCTTTCTCATCCACAGAGAGTGTGGGATTTTGGCTTGACCATTGAGATGCAATGCTAGAGATAAGATTCTTACCTTTGCAGGGAGAGGCTATTGGGAGGTAAATCAACGCCTTCTTTTCTAAACCGCACCCTACTATGCAGAAACGAGGGGAAATCAACTTTTTTATTGTTGCATGGGATGTGGGCTCGCTGAAAAGGCCAGCATTAGTTGCCCATCCCTGATTTCCCTTGAGCTGAGTAACTTGCTAGGCCATTTCAGAGGCCATTTAAGAGTCAACCACATTGTTGTGGGTCTGGAGTCACATGTCGGCCAGACCAGGTAAAGATGACAGATTTCCTCCCTTGAAGGACATTAGTGAACGTAATGGGTTTTTACAACAATTGACGATGGTTGTCATGGACTACCTTTATATTCCAAATTTATGAATTAAACATAAATTCTACCAGCTGCCTAGGTGAGATTTTAACATACGTCTCCAGAGTATTAGCCTGGGCTTCTGGATTGCTAATCCAGTGACATGACTTCTTCAGAACTTCTTTGGCTATAAACTTGTTAATGTCTGAATATCCTCTCAAGCCTTATTGCTCAGTCTCATACATGAAGAACGCTCACTTCAACGTACCAGATACAGCAAGCACTCTTGGGACTGTATCCCATGACTCAAGAAAGAAGGGAAAATGGAGGCCTGAGGTGGAGGGATAGGAAATTGGGATGCAGATAGGAGCATAAATATGATTTGCCTTGTCATGCTAAACCAAGAAGCCTGGATTTTAAACCAGTGGAAGTTATCCCGCTGTTCCTGCGAAGTTTCTACTAATCTCACACTGAAGTTGCAATTGGAAGTGGGGGGAATTCCACCAAAATTCTATCACAAATCATTTTAACCTCATGGTTGTAATTGAAAAATAGAAGGAAAGTTTAAATTCTCTGTGGCGCACAACATACTCTAAATAGGCCTTGAGTTTCAGCAGGTGGTGCATTTTCTGGAGGGTAAAGTTACCTCCTTGACCAAATATGGTAATTCTCAGGATGTGGGTTTAGGTGACATTTATTGCCTATCCTTAGTCATCCTAGAGAAGCTGCAGCCTCGGTGCACTGGTGGTGGAGGGTGTGAATGTTTAAGGTGGTGGATGGGGTGCCACTCAAGCTGGTTGCTTTGTCCTGGATGATGCTGAGTTTTTTGAGTGTTGGAGCTGCACTGATTCAGGCAATTGCAGAGTGTTTCATCACACTCCTGACTTGCGACTTGTAGGTGGCATAAAGGCTTTCAGGTGGCAGAAAGGGGAGTCAGGAGGTGAGCTACTCAGCACAGAATACACAATCTCTGACCTGCTCTTGCTGCCATATTGTTTATATGGCTGGTCCAGTTCAGTTTCTAGTCAATGGTAACCCCCAGAATGTTGATAGTGGGGGATTCAGCAGTGGTAATGCCATTGAATGTCAAACGGCGATGGTTAGATTCTCTCTTGTTGGAGATGGTCATTGTCTGGCACTTGTGTGGTGCAAATGTTACTTGGTGGTACTGTAATGTCATTGAATGTCCAGGGGAAGTGGTTATGTTCTCTCACGTTGGACATAGTCATTTCCTGACACTTGTGTGGCACAAATGTTGCTTGCCACTTATCAGACCACTCCTGAATGCTATCTAGATCTTGCTGCACGTGGGCATGGATTGCTACCTTATTTGAATAGCCTCAGCCCCACTTCAGGAGGGCAGATCATTGATGGGGCAGCTGAAGATCATTGGTCCTGAGGAACTCCTGTTGTGATGCTGTAGGGTTGAAGTGATTGGCCTCCAATTACCACAACCATTTTCATTGTACCAGGGTTGACTGTAGTCACTGGAGAATTTTTTTTTGATCTTCATTGTCTTCAGTTTTACCAGGGCTCCTTTTCCACCATAACAATGAGTGAAAGGAAGTTGTGACATGGATATTTTAGTTTATTCAGAAGATTCCAGATTTATGAACAGTCACAGTTTTATGGGAAACATTCATTTTATCCATTTTTTTTTCAAAAAGGTCCACAATTTTTAGTGATTGAAGTGAGAGAGAGAAAGAGAGAGAGAGAGGAAACAAACTCTATTCTTTCCTCATGAATGATATAATAAAGCAATCATGCAAAATCAGTGTCAGCAAAATAAAAGTACTGGCAATCCTGTAGGCATGACTTTTCACCCATAAGTTGTCAAAATAATGTACGACAACCTCATGTCACTTGAAGTAATGAGCATCACAGCAGCCACATTTACAAAAATAGCGCTCTAACATAATAAAGGTACAGATGATGGAGCTTATGGGGAAAAAATGGAAAACTAAGTTAGAAACTATACTAAAAGGAGAGTGGTAAGAATTCAGAAGTAACTTGAAACCTGACAGAAAAGAGTTCTGGTGAGGAGGAAACTGAAATGGAACAAGCAAAACAGAGAAGCAACTTTGTACCTGTGATTAGAACCAGTGAAGCAGAAAGATAGAGAAGGTGGACGTGTGGAGGAAGACGTCTTGCAGGACTGGAAGTAGTGGTTTCAGGAACCCTTGAACAGGGTCAGTCACTTTCACTCACATTTGGTCAGACAGCGAGCTGAATTTTGCGAATAGGCTGTAGATCCCAGCATCAGGACCGGAAGTGGATGCCGCTTCCACTTGAGTGGGAAGTAGCTGGTTGCAAGCATTCCTCCTGCAGCCAGGGGCCAACCGCTAAACACATGGAGACAAGAAGTGAGGCAGTGGTGGGGGTGTAAGGTGACACTTGTTACGATCAGGATGGGAGGAGGGCACAGTCGATCTAGTCCCACTACTCCATAGGTCGCACCATTCATTTAAAAGTTTGATTCACTCACCAAAATTGCCAAGAATTCACCTTTGCTACTGTCACCCAGAACAAAAGAGACTTCAACCAGGCTTCTTTCAGTAAACAGCAAACTTATTAGTTTATTATAAAACCAGTCTTATTGGATAGAAAAACAAAGCTTATCAACAGATAGCATGGAATATGAAAATAAACTAATTGCTCTTTTGTGACACTCTATTCCAGCATGTAGCAACTTAGGAGCAGCTTATCTTCACTTTCAGTTGTGGACCGGCTCTGGACTGCAAAAAGGCTGCTGTCTTTCTTCACAAGCAGTTGGTCCTTTTTGTTCTCAAAGCAAAACCAAAACCAACTGTTAAACACAGTTTTTCCAGGCGTGTTTTTTATTTCAGAGCCATAAACTACCACGTGACCTGTTTTGCACACAGCTCTCTAGGGTCAAGAGGTTTTCAGCTTCTTTAAAACTGCTTAATTGCCTTTGCTTGTTAAAGGATGTTCGTTTTTTTTTTACAGGAATAGCAATCAGAGCCCTGCATTAACCTTTTAAAAGATGATGTCTTTTAAAGCACAAATTCTTCCAGAATGTTCTTAGTCCTTGAAGATGAATCATTTTCTGTGATTAAACTGTTCATGACACACTGCAGTAGGTGGTGACACCATAGTTTAAGGGACTGCGAGCACTGCATTTAATGGGGATCGTCTGGAAAGCTGAGAATTTTGAACAAACCTGCAGCCAGAATAGCCCCATAGTTCAGTGATGCCTTCCTGCAGGCTCTCCCCCAGGCTGCAAGGGCAAGGCAAGTGATCCTCTTCACCGGGAACAGGATGAGGAAACTGGTCCAACTGGGTAGAAGAAGTCAGCATCTGTGCGGCCGTTCCCATAACCTGGATCCAGTGCCACAAGCATATCAGTGACATTATTCAGCCTACCAAGGTGAGTATGCCATGTTTCTTTTCCCATTGGGCTTTGCATGTGGCAACATGAGAGCGTGTGTTAGGTAGAGAGGGAGTGACCACCTAGTTGGTGGCAAAGGAATCGGGCAACTGCGTATCCTGTCAGGGCAATGGCTGCATCTCGGTGAGAGGCCCCCATCTGTCACTGTGGCCCTCAGAAGGTCCCTCAAGACACCCTGCAGGCGGCATTGGTGTTCCCCCATCATGGATCACTGGACTGCCACCAGCATAAGGCGTGTGCTCGTCTCTGTAGGGAAACTAACAGCGTTTATCTATGTGCTTGCAGGAGAAGACAGCACATTACCTAAAGGAATGGACAAGGCAAGTGAGGGGGGTGGGGGGGGTGGTGTCATTTCTGTCCATCCCCATGGAGATGGAGGCCTTGGAACTTGCAGGGCAATACATTAGCCATTCTATCACACATGGAGCTCCACAGTTTGGATAGTTGGCATGCTACAATGAGAAGCCTATAACCCTTCAATCTATCTGTTCCCTCATACAGGTCATAAGCAGGCAGAAGAGCAGAAAGCTAGAGACTGGGGGATAGCTCCCCATATTTGAGGATGAGGACAGGTCCCCAGAGAGCTCACTGTCACCTCATTCCCTCACACCTTCCAACAGCGCAGAGACTTTCACATCGGTGGGTATCAGCTCGAACATAGACTCAAGCAACCTGGTGAACACAGCACAGAGGCACCTGAAGTGCTGACAGAGGATGTGACAGGTGAGGCTACAGGTGAGAATTGAATAGAAACTTAGATCCCTGAAACAGGCAAAGTAGCAGAGTGGGACAGAAACCCATTCAATGATAAGATGACGATGTTGGTCAGCTGCTTGGGTACAGAGAATTAGCAAACTGGCCCCTGAGGGTACCAATGGGGGCAGAGTCTCTGCTTGTGTGTCCATGTAACATTAATCTGAGCCAGCATCAATCCGATACCTGAAAGGAGGGCCTCACAGAATTAAACTGCTGAGAGTTTGGCAGTAAATCAGCAGTGTCTCTCAGAGGGTTTTATTTCCCTCTTGCACCACTTTGAGAAGGAAAACTTAGTAGCTAGCCCATCTTAAAAGTAAATAGGGAATGCTTAAAGCTAACATTGGTAATCTAAAGTCACCCTTTCCAGCAGCTGTGACATTCTTCACTGAAAAAAACTCACGCCAAAAGAAACTGCTGATTTTTAGCATTTTATTCCAATATACGATCCAAAATACTATGCTAAAGAGGACAATGGTTTGTGACAGAGATTACTATGTGACGATCTTTGACCCAGAAGCAGTACAATAAGGAAAATTTGTAATCTCTTTAAATTGTTTGTGGAATCCCTAATTGGTTTTAAAAATATTTGAAAATGACTTTTAAAAGTTTGCATCAACTGCAATTTTCTTGGATAATAAAAAAATGCTGTCTGGTGACCCTTTACCTGGAAGCAGTGTCAACAGGAAGGAAGTTAAGACCAAGAGCCATGTGGCCAGACACAAAGGAGAGCTGCAGCAGAGGGAAGAACAGAGAAGGCACATTTGCAAGGAGGTGCGTGTGTGTAATACAATTAAGCATGACAGAAAGAAAAGACAGGGTTAGTGCAGAGCTTATGAATTGGACAATTTTACTGCTGCTGCTTCAGTTTTGTTTGAATCGACTAAATCATTTAACAGGGTTTATTAAAGGTATGGATGAAGGAGTTTCTGGGGAATCTGTGCCATCATGATTGTCATGAATTTAGCTAAGGAGGTTCTGTAGCAGTTTGCCATTTGGGTGGCGACCTTCTCTGAGGACCTGGATAGAATATAGTTGTTGGTGAATGTGACTCGAGGGCCAAATCAACTGTGTGGGAAAGTGGGAGTTCCTATGTACAAGATGCCGACTTAGACAACTTTTGAACTGCACATGATGCCACAGGCCTGTGGGGAATGATGTGGGTGCTTGTGGTTGTATAAGACATACCTTTGTTGTATCAACTAAAGTGAAATTTACTTTTTTATTTGAAGTATCATTTGCCGGTTAATTTATGTTTAAACTGCATTGGTTCCGATTTACATTAAAGTAAAAGCTACAAAAAGTGGATCATGTTGGTAATTTCTTCATTTGGGAGTCATTCAGTAAATTTTGCTGTTTTGGTTAACAATTCCCCCACAGGGACTGTGACAAGTTAATAACAGAAATTGCACTACAGACATTTCTACTCCCTCCCATCTGCATGCTAGTCTTCCCATGCATGCACAAGTATCAAAGGTATGTATTGTAGTCATTCCATAAAACATAATAGTGCAGTGCCATAGTAAATAACTCCATGGGCAGGATTTTTTGGATGGTAGGGTTTCCTGCCCTGCCACCTGAAGAATTCGGTGGGAATGCATCCCTGCTGATACCGGCTGCCCCACAACTATTTATCATTCATTAATTGACTAAGGTCAAGACTTCTGCACCCATCTGGGGAGGAGGACCCACCTTAGACAGCTGCTGGCTAGTCAGATGGTCAGCAGCTCTGTAGCCCCAGCAGCACCAGGTTCGAGCAGTGGCCACTGATGGGGCTACAGTCAGGTTCAGAAGAGGAGCTAATGGAGGCCAGAACCTGGGGTATGGGTGGGCTTGGCTGGCAGGCTTCAGCAAATGGAGTGATGGAGTTTGGGGGTTGGGTTTGAGAGGCCAGGTGGAAGAGGGATAAGGGGTGTATGACCTTGAAGCAAGTGCCTCCGATGGTCACAGGGGACCCCCAAAGGAGGTCAGCCTCCTTGCCTGCCACCAGCCCACGCAGCTAAAGCTGCCAGGCTACACATTTGGTGTGGGCCTCCCCGTGCTGTGGGTAAAATAACAACGGGGGTGGAATGAGGCACGTAAGAGACTTAATTGGCCACTGAAGGGCCTCAGTAGGCCTAAGGGTCGTAAAGCCACCCGACGCCTCCATTGCCTCCTGTAAAATGGGAGACAGGTCGGGGTGGGTGGTGTGAAGGCCATGCGCTGCATGTTATGAGCTCCCCTCAACCTTCAAACCTACTGCCTGGGGACACTAAAATTCTGCCCCATGATTAGTGGTTGTCTCTGGTTACACTGGACCTGATCCCGCCTGTACTGTAGTGTCCAATGTATTGGGAAAGCAGCCCAGATGCAGGACAAATCAGTTCCTGAACTAGTTTTGGAGCTTCTCTAAAGAACCTTTATCAGGAGTTTGATGTATGGATGAGCAAATGCACGCAGGGTGGGACTCACTGACTGATTACTTTAATGTATTGGAATAGTTTTTAATACATATTTTAATTAAAGTTAGATCCCTGTGATAGGGTAATTTTCTTTCTTTTATTGTTATCATTCATTTATATGTAATTTTTTAATGAATGAGCAATACACCCAAAATGAATTTCCATATGAACAATAAAGTAAATTGAAAAAAAATTGGTCTTGACTTGGTTAACATTGATACATCAGTTATCTAGATGCCGTGCTTTAATAGGTACATTACCAGCAAATAGGATCCAACCTGTAGGTAGGACCATGATTAAGGGCAAACAAAAATATTCAGGCTCTACAATTTATTGCCTGTATGTAGTTACTCCACTAATACGTTTCTGTAAAATGCGCTCATACACAGACATTACGCACCTACATAATGGCATTACACATCTCCATTTTGGCTCCTCCCCCAAAGACCATGCAACTATATCTAAACTGCTTACAGTTGAATAAAATACACTCAAGGTTTCAGTGTATTTCAAGGACACATGGAATAATAATATCAATGGAATTCACCAAGCCGTCCAGAACAACGGGGCATAATCTTATAATTAGAGCTGACCTTTCAGATATGATATCAGGATGCAATTCTTCACACAATGGAAATCTGGAATATTCTCTCCCAAAAGAGGCTGAGGCTGGAGGTCAATTGAAAATCTCATGGCTAAGAGTGATATAATTTTGTTAGGTGTAGGTATCAAGACAGGCAGCTAGAGTTATGATACAGATCAGCCATGATCTAATTGAATTGGCTCAAGGGGCTGAATTACCTGATCCTGCACCAATGCATGCACACACACACACACACCCCTATGCCTTCCCATTTAATATGCCTGTACTACAAAGGCATGACCTCATTGCTTTCGTACCTGTTATGTATATTGACAGAGAAGGATATTGTGGACTCTTCTACCACACAACCTGAAGTGTAACATTCCAGGTTTCATTTCACTTCAGGTCCTCCAAAAGTATGCAAGAGGGAGATTGGCATAGCTTTCATTGGAGCTGCATCCCAGTGGGAAAATCATGGTATTTCAATACATCCTGCCATTATGTGTTCCTCAGTACTCAATATTTTTGTCTGTGCAGAAAATAATACTGCAAAAATAAAACAGTAAGAAGTCTTTGATAGCTGCAATGGCACAACTATATTTATATCACAACAATTCAATACTTGTAATGTGCAGAATAGCTTTCATTTAATTGGGCACCAATGTGCATTAAACGTCATTACAATTTTGCTACATTGAAATATCAAAGGCCTTGTTGTGCTAGTGTTGCACTCCTGAGCTGGTACTTCCACCTATACTGATGTAAATAACAGGATCAGCTCATTTAAAGAGCCCTTGGCAGTTCGATACAGAAGCTCCCATGTAACATGGAAGTAGTGAACCAGTAGAGCTGGCCATTTAGGAATGTAGCCTTTAAAATACGAAGATTGGCTGTGATTGCAGAGCAGGTTAGGACAGCATCTGGTAAGGAGGAAAGTGTTTGCCTCCTTCTGTGTTCTAATATTCCATGAAATGTTCAATACTACGTGTGGGAAAAAATTCTCAAATGCTAGCCCTCACATAATTCCCTCTTTCTTGTGGAAAAAATTACAAGCAATGCCTTTAAATGACAGAGACTGGAGGGGGCATTCCACACGTCAGAAGGCTCGTTCCCTACCAGCAGCTGACCATATGAAATAGGTGTCGATGGATCAGTTATTTTACCTACTGTTATTTTCATTGGAGCTGCTATTGAAGCACTCTGTTGAAGCCATGGGTGATGGTGAGGTCTGCAGTATAGTACAGGCAGTGGGTAAGTAGTTGTACATCCTACACAGTTTGATCTCAATGAAGAAGCACATGCTAGAAGTTTCCACAAAACTTTGCTCTCTTCTCAATTTCAAAGGGATTATGCTCAACCATTCCTAGTTTATATTACTCTCCATCTCAACAATACCTTTCTCTCTTCATCTTTTTCTCCACTGGAGCACAAGAGATGGACAGCAGATATATAATATCTCAGCAGTGAGACAGTGAAGAGAGTAGGCAAGGCCAGCATTTGTTGGAAATCGCTTGAATTGAGTTGCTTACTAGGCCATTTTAGAGGGTAGTTAAGAGTCATTGGTCTGAAGTCACATGTAGTCCAGATGGGGGAAGGATGGCAGATTCCCTTCCCTAAAGGGCCAGTGGTGAACCAGATGGGCTTTTGCAACAATCGATGATAGTCGTCATGGTCACCATTACTGAGGCGGTCATGTTTTTATACTTATATGAAGGCACCAATCACTCTAAGATATTTGGTAAACATGTTGTGGGTTCATTTATTTAGACTAGGCACATGAGATACATGGATAGAAAGCTTGAAGACATCAGAGTTGTGCTGCGTTCTGCTCATAGGCGGACAGCTGAGACTGGATCACGTGACACAATTCCCTTCTAGTGATGGCATGCTGTTATCCCTTAAAGGCATGTTACAACATATCCTTATCTTTTTAAAGATACTTTCCCACCTTACAAAGAGGTATAACTATTTACAATATTCATGTTTAGTTATCATTACATAGTATATAGAACGGATGAATCTATGAGTCAGTAAACCTTAGAGGTAATCTGCTGGTATGCCAAGATCTTGCAATGGTAACATTGTCAGGAGATTTCTTTAATTGCTCACAGTGACCTGTCATTCTTGGATGTTGTTCCTGGTTGCATTTGGGATCTAGTCCTCGATGTAAAAGGACTGTACAGTGGTTGAGGAACTGACGATTTTCCAGTTTCTGTAGTGTGGCATCTTTCACCATTTCTTCTTCAGAGGACACATGCCAAAGTCATCAGATGCAATAGGGCCAACCATTGCACAGGCTGTCTCCACCCCTGCTGCGGATGTCAGGGCAGCACCTAGAAGACATAGTAGGCCTAGAAAAGTTAAGAAATTCTGATTACAAGTGATTACACTAGTGAATACATTATAATCTGAAAATATATTCACATTCACTGAATAATGTGTAATGTTGCCTTTTTGCTTCATTGACCAGCTTTGTGAGTACTCTCACTGCACTCCTCCCACCATTAGCTGCTCAGCTGCACACAGCTGGACCACATGTGATTCTGGAGGAAGAAGCGTGTGTGTGGCAGGGCCTTTCAGGGCCTCATACAAGCACTTGCCCACGCATGTGGAGGCTTCATCCATCACACTCATCTCACCGTCCCGAGCATTTTCAATGCTGCCAGCTGGGATTCCCTTTCAGTTGTCCATCTGAGCTGACCGGCATCTCCACCCACCCACAGATTGCACTCCCATGCAGCATCTGTGCTCGTCCAACATGAGGCTCTGCTCACTTTTGATTTTGACAACCACGGCCATGGTCAAGTATATTGTTAGCTCCACCATCCCCCAGTCAAATATATCCTTTCTCCCATCACCATCGACCCCCTTGGCATCACCTTCCATATCCCCACCGTCACCCACCAACTGAACCCTTGTCATTCTAGGATGTCCAGGTGAATGTGCACGTTCTCTACCTTCCTCAGATTCCCACCCCCATCCACGTTGACCTCCCCGATCTCCTCCTTCCGATCCACAGGGTCCATGTCTGCCTCCAAGTCCCCACCAACCACCCTCGTCGTCCCTTCTACTGCTACTAATGCACCCTCACCCTCCCACTCTACTGAGTATCTCTGCCCCCTCTCACACTCACCATTCCCTCCTACCATACCCATCCTCAGTTTGCTCCCCAGGAGGCAGTCATTGGCTCCACAGTCTCCATTGCATGTTCACCTGGATGTCCCCCTCTTACTCCCTCCTCTACCCTTTCTCCCTCCTCCCCCCAGACACATTCACCCCTTCAAACTCCCTCCTCCTCCTGGACACCTTCCCCCCTTCGAACTCCCTCCTCCCCACAGACACATTCCCCCCTTCAAAATCCCTCCTCCCCCCAGACACATTCCCCCCTTCAAACTCCCTCCTCCTCCTGGACACCTTGTCCCCTCCGAACTCCCTCCCTAAACCTTCCTCCCCCCTTACACCCACCTCCCCACTTGCTGCATTCTCTTCTGTTACACCCTCCTCCCCCATACACCCTCCTCCCCCCTCCCAATCACACCTCCTTCTGACACCTTCATTCCCCCCTCCCAACCTCAACAACTCCCACAAATCTGGTGCACTTTCCTCTCCCACTCACAGTTGGACCTTCCTCTCCCCTCCCACCTTTCGGATCATCCATAGCAGCCCATGGCTAAGACCATGATGTTCCGAAGCAGACCCGAAGCATCAATGGAGTCCTCCCACCTTCTGTGAGCTGCTTCATGGTGGAGCCATGTGCACGAGGATCCACCCAGCATGTGATGCAGATGTTCCTCCAGGGTCTGGTAGCTGTAGGGATCCAGCATCATCTTCTCCTTGGATGCCCACGATCTGAGCAAGGCCCTAACACTAAGTCCTGGCTTCTGTATGTCACACTTGCCCAGGCGTGTTCTGCGCCAGCTTGTTTTCTCACTGGTGTAATGGTAAATCGGGCACAGGGGTCGCTTCCGGTCAGGCTTTACTTTTCATCCCATTACCAGGATGCAAATTGGGTTTACGGCAGCCTCCAGTGGGATTTGTGTTCTATCATGGCGGACACCATCGGATGATCCCACTGTGCTTTCACGCTGGCTGTGAAACTGTTCTCTGCCTCTCCCACCAAATTGGCCCCCCTGCCCGCCATCAATAGGACCAGACAATACCATCCAATGACTGTTTCAGCGCTTTGAAGAGGTATCGGTGGTCTTTGTGCCACAGGAAAGGTACATCCATTCTCAACAATTCCCTAAGCAAGAATATTTTTTGAGTGAAATTGGCAACATATGGAGACATGAAATTAAAGAGAATTAGAAATCTTTGAACATCATCTTTATCTTGAGAGGTTGGCATGGCTTTAATATCCTCTATTCTATTTGGATCTGGATCCATGTCAGCACTAGAATAAATAGAACTGAAGAAATTGATCTGCTGCACATTGATGGCACATTTCAGACTGTTGAACGCCAATCCTTCATTCGTGCTGCTTGTTTCAATAAGTGCAGATTATGGTCATGTTCTTGCTTTGTTCTTCCCACAATGGCAATGTCATCAGCGATACAGATGCATCCTGGCACGACGCATATAATGGAGCCCATGTGAGCTTGAAAGAGATCCTGGCTAACAGATAGCTCAAAAGGAAATCATTGAAAACAGTATCATCCAAATGGGGTATGAAATGTATTAAACTCTTGGAATTTCTGCGTGAGATGTACTGACCAGTAACCATGCATAACATCAAACTTCGAGAAAAACTTTGCACCTGCAAATCCCGGATTTAACTCTTTTAATTTGGGTATTTTGTAAGGACAATGTTTCAAAGCTGCGTTTAAATGTCCTGGATCGAGGCACACTCTCAATGATACTACCTTCTTTATAAAATGTGATTGAGCTGCAGTAACCTGTGCGTTCTTGCACTCTCCTAATGGTTTCATTTCTTTTCCATTTAGTCTAGTTCGAACTTTAATTTGTCTTCTAAGTGGGTGATGTATTTACTTGGTGAATCAATTGATGGGCTTGCATTCTCTTGCAAGTGTAATGTTGCAGCTTCCTTGAAACTACCAATTTTGGCAAAACATTTTCATTTTTCAATGTTAGGTCATGGGAGGTGATGGGAGTAGTTTCCAAGGTTGATCTGCTGTATGAGTTCTGACTAATTCCATGGATTGTCACTAGTGTGACGTCAGGGCATGCTGGTAGACATGCGATCACCAGGCCTTTGGCCTCCATGATGTAGAACATCTCTGGCGCCCAGGAGGATTGATTGTACTTGCACTCCAGGACTATGGATCCTGCACATGGAATCAGTGAACAATTCTACGCCAAAAGTTGTGCAGTAGTAGATTTCGTCATGGCCCTACATGTCCATGCATACATGTCTTTTAGAATGCGTAGGGGTAGTTTGTTGGCACTTGTTCAGCAGCTCCCAAAGCCAGCCATTATAATGGCAACCTTCTCTGGCCCAACTTTTATAATATTTTTGTTTTGTTGCACCTTCTCTCACTCACTATCGATCCAGCCCACACCCTGATCACTTGCCTTTCCCAACTGAGCTAACCCGGTACTGGTCCTCTCAATGCGCTGACCCACTCACGGAACTGACAGGTTATACACTGCAATCTCACTGCGAGGGATCCGTCTGCTTAACACCTCTTTATTTGAGCACAATCTTGGCCCTGTGTCTTCAAAGCTTTTCTGCACAGTCAGCACGCTGCAGTTTCAACACTCTCCAATGCTGTGAACTTGTTGTGGTCAGCCCAAGAAGTCAAGGGTTGTCTCATGCCATGTAGCATGATCTAATGCTGTTCACATTTCATACCTGTGCTTAATCTTGCTGCCATTGTTTTACCACAGCTGTGTACCATGTCATGTTTTTATAATGATATAAAGGCACAGGTCACTCATAAGGGATTGGGTAAACACATTATGGGTGCCTTTATTTAGAGGAGGCACCTGAGAACAGATATACATAGGCAGAAAGCTTGAAGTCATCAGTAGCAGGGCTGTATGTGCTGCGTTCTGCTCAGAGGCCAAAGTGAAAGCGAGGCTGGATTATATGACACACTTCCCTTCTAGTGAAGGTATACTGCTATCACTTAAAGGCATATTACAACACTGTGATATTGCAACTCTCCCTCAGCACTACACTGGAGTGACAGTTTAGATTTTGAGCTCAGCTCTCTGGAGTGTGGCTTATGAAAGCAAGTTAGAGTGCTATAAACTGAGCCATAGCAGCATCAACCAGAAGCCAGAATCTTCCAGGTGAGGGCCGGAGAGCTAACGTATCATCTCTGTGCAATGACTAAGTCAATTGAGGTACAGTTGAACGTCTGGGATGGAGCTGTCTGCCTGACCTCTCAATGACAGTATTTCTGTGGTTCATAGAGATGCAATGAAGAGAAATATTGCTGAAAAAAGAGACATGTCGAAGCTTTTCATCTTGCACTCATCAGGACATTTTGCAAGAATACCAATAGAAGGGGAAAAACAACAATTTATACTGTATGAGACGAGAATGCTGATTGCCTTGTTTTGGTCCTGATGAGTGCAAGACAAAAAGCTTCAACATGTCTCTTTTTTTCAGCAATTCTCAAGTTCTGTACTATCAAAAGAGAGAATATCTTCAAAAACCGAGAGATATTGAATCTCAATAATAAAATAATAAATACACAGGGGTGGAATGGATTGTGACATTACCTGTGCTGTATTCAGTTATATTATGTAATTGTAACATTATTAGAATGCAAAAACTGCATTATGCTAAAACATTATGATTCAAAAAGGCATTACCTACTGGTACAGTCCAAAAGATATCAAATTAGCAGTGCATTTCCAGGGTAGTACAATAAGCAGCATTTAGATCACCTAAAAAATGCAGTTTTTATACTTGCCCATTTCACAATTTAGTCTACAAGAGTGAAAAAAATCCCAAATTACGAAACTGTAATGTAATAACTTTCTATATTTTGGCCAATTTTCTTTTTGTTATTTCTAATTGATTTATAGATTTTAACTCCCGATGTAGCATGCCTACAACATCGCAATCCTTCTGGTGTATCAGGACTGAATTGAAAAAGCTCATTTGGTTGAGGCTGGCAGATTCAAGTGAAATGCAGCTGTGAAAATCAAACCAATATCTTTCCAGCTGGAGGCAAACACACTATACTACCAGGCCAGTGTGCATGAAAACAATCTGCCATAATACGTAAGTAGGAATGGCTTACAAATACCATTGAAAGGATTAGATGATGTTAGAAGTCAGACAACGATGTTCAGGCACGTTCACAATGCTATCCATACTATGAAACTGTGTAAACTGGTGGTAAGGCGGCTACCTCTCTCATTGTTAATTTAGAGGCAGAGTTAGATTTAGAATAGTAATATCGCACAGTGGGAGGCCTTTTGGCCCTTCATGCCTGTGTCAGCCAGTTAAATACATCCCCTGTGATACTGCTGGCAACACACATCACTTTCCTGGAGGAGGGGCTTCATTTCACTCACCGGATGGGATTTACAGCGATATTCTCGCTCCTGTCAGGTTTATCGCTGCAGGGAGGGAGGCAGGGAAATAAGATTTAGCCTTTCAAAAGCCGCATCTGACTAAAGGACATTTGAATTGGTGAAAGATAGAGAGAGAGAGAGAGAGAGAAAGAGAGTGAGAGAGAATGAGAGACACCGGTGGCTGATGATGGAGGGACTTTCATTCACAACATGTGCAGTGGAAATAGCCTCCAGGTTTTCAGCTGATGTGAGGGTGTGCAGAGATAATGTCCAGAGATAATTGACTCTTTGAGACTCCTGATTAGAAGCCTCGTAGGAGGGTGGTGTTGGCATTATACAGTAAGGAGTCAATGCCACATTGGCAATCCCACCAACATCACACTGCTGCCAACCATTTAAAGACCTCACATCCTGGGAGGCTGCTAGAAGCCTGCAACAACTACACACCTATCATGCCCTCACAATGTAACTTAATAAATGGATGAGTAGCCACAATAGATGTCATACGGCAAACATGCATGCATCTGCGCACTCACAGACAGGAGCTTTATACTAGGGCCCAACAACCTTTACAGTTGCAACAGCAGTACAGGAAGCAGATCCTTCAAGAAAAACAACTTTGTTCAGTAGAGTGTCACCTCAGGTTTCAAAACCTCAAATGGAAACGTTCCAACCATGCTCCTTTCTGTCACTGAACAGGTAGTACATATTAGCAAGAATATAGTCACCAGGTTTAGGCAGCATCATACAGTACATGACCCCTTTTTATTTATGTAATAGAATAAGCAAGTGACACATTCCTGAAAAGGCCAAAGACTGTTTGTGTTGGAGAATAGTGCTCATACTAAGGTGGTTGATGAGGCACCCTCCATATTTTATGGTGAAATATAGAAGCCGTGATGGATTCATACTGGCCAATATCTGCATAATCTACTGAGCGAGGGCTTCTTCCTTCAACCATCTCTTCATTTTCCTCATGGCAGGACTAACCCTTTCTGAACCAAAAACAGAAAATTCTGGAAAAACTCAGCAGGTCTGCCAGCATCTATGGAGAGAGGAACAGAGTTAGCATTTTGAGTCCATATGACTCTTCTTCAGAGCTACAGAGAATTGATAGCTTGCGCTAACACAGCAGGAAATGGTAATTCTTCAAATATTTGCAGGTTGTACTGCAGTGAATTTCCTGACCTACCAAGGCAACTGAAATGGAACCTTCAATATGCCAATTGCTTGCTTAATATGAATTCAAATGGAGTTTTAGGTCTCAACGTACCTATTTCCTTCTGTAGAGCTTGGATGCTGTCATCATCTTCGGTGTATAGGGGGTATTTTTCAGAGCTGTGTTTGTCTCGTTAACACAGATAATTGTTAAGGTGCAAAAGCATCATGGAAACTTTCTGAGGAACAATCATTGTTGTGCAGGTTCACAGTTGGCATCAGATACTAGCTGTACATTGGTAGAATCATGTCCCTTTCTGTTGATGGCATTTAAAGGGTTCTCATATGGGGCTTGATTTCACCCTTGGGGTAAGGGCTATCTCATGAATACTCATGGCTCATTCTCACAGCTTGACCACAGAGCAAGGTATAAATTGCCTGTCTTAAAAGAGCATGTATCATTTTCTTGATACAGTGGTGCAGTGCAGGATTGGCTTATGCGGCTGATGTCATCTGTGGCTGCCTGGCAGAAAATGTAGTGACTGTGGTTACTTTAAAAGCTACTGACAAGGCCGTGCTTCTTGACGAGTTGGGCCACAATTCTGCTTCCAGCAGCATGTAAAATATTCCAACAGCCTCCAGGGGAAAATGCAGCTTTCTACCACACTCACTCAAGTAGGATTTGTGAGGCCAACAAACCCTCTGAAGTGGGTATTGACTATTGACACTGTACATTCATTCAAACAAGACTCTTTCATATCCTTACCCTCTTCTTGGTAAACATTGCCCTCAGGAAAATCCAACTCTCCACTGCTGATTTTTAATTTGCCTCGCTATATCCTGTAAAATGGAAAGACTTTTTCAGTGAATGACCAAAAATCACTGTGCTAATACATCTCCAGAAACATTTGTAGGGAATTCTCTTCCTCACTCAGAGACTCTCTCAACTCAAGTTCATGACACAAGAATTAGAAATATATGACTTGAACTGAATTACGAGCGAGATAAGTTTCTTTTGATAACTCATTGAATTATCCACAATCCTTAGAGATGGGTTACACTCGGCCATCACAGGTTAATGTTGCAACTACAATTACGTTACCCAGGACCCTGTCCTGTTTGAGGTTAAACTTCCTATTCCTAACTTAATTATGTTACTCAGGGCCCTGACCTGTTAGGGGCTAAACCGCCCTACCTCCCCCCCACACTCCCCACCCCCGCCCCCCCCTTTTCTGAACTTAATTTCCAAACTTAATACTTATAATCATTCCTCAGTCAGCCTTCCAGTGTTGTTTTAAGGCCCCTCGGTGGAGTTGACCAAGCTCTGCCACTTTCCTTGTCTGTCTGCAGGAACAGTAACATACCCCGATCTCCATTCATACTTATACCCTTTTCTTGCTGCTGGCTTGGCCCTCTTGTCTCCAAATTTGGCAATGCTACAAACCTCTACTTCCGATTGGCAACTTATGTCCTCGTTCTATACATCCTTTTTAAAAAAATCTTTTGCGAAACATCCCAAATCACCTATTTTCTGCTGATAATCGATTTCAGGAAGGCCTGTCTTTCAGACCTTTTCTCCTGTGAGTTACAGAGTACTTGAGCCCATCTCCTTCTGTTGTCTGGTTTCTAAGGTCATCAGGCACTATTCCCTTCATCTATTGTGGCTGCAAGACGTATGTTTATTCTGCCTTTAATTCTTGACTGGGTCACGTGACTGCCTGGCCCCACTGAAACTTGTAAATTTAGCAGAATCTGACACAAGGAGAAAGCCCATTGTTACCCTTCACACCCAATAAAGTTTTTCAACAATGACCTATTTAATGCAGTAACTGCTTCATGGGTACCAGCGTATTTTTCCTTCTACTGTATTTATAGTGTTGTTGTTTCCTGATGGCAGGTGGGCGCACTAGTCTTGCGGATGGCTTAGATGTGCACACCCACTTACTTGTGCTGGGGGGGTGGGGTTGTAGGGGGCGCTATTGGGATAGACGGTCAGTTTTAAGTGAACAAAACTTTTCCAAGAAAAAGTTGATGGTCGTTTGTTGGGGTGGTCTCCAACAGTAGGACACCCCACACTCTTTAACAGTGAAAAATCTACCCCAAAATGGGGTAAGGAAAGTCCAGAACCTGATACTTTGTTTTCATTGATAATTTCATCCTCCTTATTGCTTTTCTTCATAAACCACTATTTCCCAACCAGTTAATGCACTGCCCATTCTCTGTCAACTAGCCATTAGGACTGGTGTTACTTCCTACCAAAAAAATAGCTCTCCTCCTCTTAGTGCCTATCCATGATGAGCCGACTATGTGGGGGTCAAGTGTGAGTTGTAAGCCTGTAGCCTATGAGTTTTTATACCAAATCCTTTCCAATCCCTACACTGCACTGCATACCCAGTGTAACAACCATTACTTTGTAATACTTAAAAACGCCATATACCCATTGACTTACTGCAGTGAATTTACCTCTCACCTGCAAGACTGTCAAAGGGAAGGATTCATTTCACACTCTTGGTGACTGGAAGCACAACACAATATACGTGAGGGCGAGAATACTGATGACATGACAGAAAGAAGAGGTATTACAATGTTTTTTAATGCAATGAGATTATAGATTATTCTTCAGTGCATAATTTAAATATGCATATATGCACAAATATAATATAAATACACACTACAGACAATTGGGTAGAAATTGGTATGTGTTATATTGTTTTCCATCTATAAAACAGATACAAAGCAAGCCAATTTAGCAGTGGGACAGCCCGAATACAATCAACACTACTGATGGGCCCTTTTTTAGGCATTCTGCCAGCCACCTAAAGCAGGCGTCAGATCCTTTAAATATGGAAATTAGGTGCTCATTGACCGTGGAAGGCTTCTGGTGAGGAATAGGTTGGCGATGAGCGAGGCAGGCATCAGACCGGTACGTCCAGGGTACCCCAACGGCATCCTGTGGCCCCCAGCTCCAGGCAAGTGAGTAAAATTTGTTTGTATTTAAAAAAAAAATACCCTGTGGAGGAGCCAGGAGGGGCAGCTGTGCATAACTAAGTCCAAGGCCACAGTGTCTTGTGGGGAATCAACAATTCAGCATTGAAACAGTTAATTTTCTTTTTTGTTAAATTTCTTTATCTATGACTATGTGTACTGCAAAATGTTCACGAAAGGCAATATCTACAGTCCAAATGGTTTAACACAAATAACAACTACAGGCTTCTGTTCGCCGGCATGAGATACAAGAAAAATCAATCAAATCTCTGGAAGGGGGATTTGGAAAAAACATGTACTCTGCACCTGATTTGAATTGCGCCTCCCTGTGAACCTCAGCCAAATAATTTTGTACATTAAAAATTGGTCAGGGATGATGAGATTCCATTTCCATGGTTGACAATGCAGAACCACTGAAAGAATACAATTACCAGTGCCAGCGTAAACCCTTGGAATGTCAAGTTGATGTAAATGATCAACTACTGACAAAAAGAACCACACAGAAATCTCTTCAACTTTTTTTTTCTTCTTCCGCATCTCTTTCTTTAACCCTTTCAGCAGGCAGAGTCAAGAACTCAAGGTGCCTGTGCCTCAGATTTCTCAGCATTGCTGTTAATTAGAGGTTAACCAGGCAGAAGGGCCCTATTTAATGATATCCATTGTGTGTCAGTGTTCTTATTTATGTCTTTTGGACCACTTATTGTGGACAAAGTGAGAAGGACTCATTTCATGTAAAGGTAACAGCTACCCACATGCCCAACATTGCTCAGGAAGAAAAAGATCCAGGCATTTGCTCAAACAGGTTGAAATTGTGCGAATATACTAAAGGGCATGTATAAATTCCCTCCATCTGTTATTTTAAGAAAAGCCATTTTTAAAATAGCATTGATACCTTTAAGTGGAAGCTGGATAGGTACGGAAGGGAGAAAGGAACAGAAAGATATGCAGTTAAGGTTAGGTTCAGAAGAGTGAGAGCTCGGTTGAGTAATGCATAAACATTGGCACAGGGCAGCTGAGACCAACGGCCCTTTCCTGTGGTGTAAGTTCTATCGAATTCTATGTAAACTGACTAACACCGTCATTATTTCACTGAAATTTCTGACTAACATCAATTTCAATCCAAATGGATACTCACAATGAAAGTTTTTGTTCTGCTATCTTGACCTGACAGTGCTTACTTTGATGAGCACAGTAACTCATGGAAATGTCACCAAAAAAAAGAAAGCTGATATCTTGAGGTTGTCTGCAGGCTTCTGAAATGTGGCTCGAAGCAAAACTGCCCCATTTTAGTAAATTTATACTCAGCGTTCTCCAGTGTGAGGCCTATGGTTAAATTTTGCTCCTACCCCTGGCAGTTCAGTCCTCGAAGCCCAGGCTGATCAGTCCTACTTGTACTTCAATTTCTCATTTCATGGTTTATTGTTGGAACTTTGTGGGTCTCTAAAGAATTGTTCTAAGCGGCCTGGAGTTTCTGCTCAATTGCCCTGGTCTTTTCGGTGCAATCCTTTGATACCAGCAAAAAAGATTGCAGAGTATTAAGCGCAAATTGCTTTCCTTGCAACTTGAGTTTCTGCGATCTTTTTGCTCTCGTTTTAAAAATATCACGCAGGCCCTAACTACAAAATGGCCATGCCCCCAGAACAAATTAATCCTCATTAGGAGTTCCCACTAATTATGCTCATTTGCAGGCCTTAGAGGAGGCTTTAACTAAACTGGAACTGTTGAGTATAATGACACTAATAGGTATGTTTTGCAATGTTTTGAAGGAGTTTTTTTTTCTTCGAATTTACTAAGGAACACAGACCAACAAGCTAGCTTGAAAATAGGTTTGTGCACTTTTTAAAAAGTAATTTTCATAAAGTCAAAATCAGCTAAACCACAAGTTATGGATTGGCACTCTGAATTAAATGCTGATTTTACAATAAAATCTAGTTTCAGCTGTATTAATCAGTTAGACTTCACTTAATATATCAAGGATCCTTTTTAACATCAAAATTTTAAATATATATATATTTCAAAATGCTGTCCATTGCAATAATTCATGGAAGGTTTTGCGTGCAGCAATATACAAATGAGTTTGAACGGATTTAGGGGGAGAAACACATTTCTCAAAACGGGCGCCGTTTTGGTCTCAATTTAGATTGGAATCGCCAATCGCACCCAAAGTGAAAACTCTACTGAGTGTGTTTGCCTCATTGGTGGATAAATCCTAAGTCAGAATATTAAAATCTGTAAATCAGCAACTTGTGGTATACACACATTACTGGAACCAAATATGTAATCTTTACATGCGCCCCCAAGGCTCCAAATTATGTACTCATGTGACATATAAAGGCAAAAATGTGGTTCGCACCATACTATTCAAAGATTGATTCAGAATGAAATTCTTCCTTTAATGGAAAGTAGCCTTTTTCCATAATTAAAAACTCACAAACTGAAATGTGTACTATCTAAGCATGTGATTTTATTAATGAGAAAGTAATTACAAATGAAAAACACTTAATATCCTGTTTAGCGTTAAATGAAAAACCACCCTTGATATTTGAAGGATGTTAAGGGCAGACTTGAATATATAAGGCACCATATCACGGCTCTCAGAAACTTTCGATATGAGTTACTTACAACGAGTGACTACTGTGATATAGACAAGCATTTAATAACAGCAATGAGCTGAATAGCTGCTTAATCAGTTTGTTTATGGTGGCATGGGTTGAGTGAAATGGTCGGAACATTGCCCTGTTCCTCTTTGCAATAGCAACTATAGAATTTTTAATGCTCACCTGAACAGGTAGACATCTCATCTGAGTGAATGGCACCTCTGATTGTATAGTACTCCCTCAGTACTCAAGTATCAGCCTAGATTATGAGTTAAAATTATGAGTGAGAAATTTGTGTAGCAATCCAGTTTTTGGATGGAGAGGTCATGATTCACAACGTGCTGGTGCTGGTTCGGATTAAGCAGTGCACACATAAGTTTTGTGGACCCACCTCATCTACATGATTATAACATGTGGCCAAGCAGGTCTTGCGCTGCTTCATTCTTCTTTCAACTGTCCAGCTGCCTCTGCGCTCAGCAGGGAGCCAAGCAGCGTTGTCTAGATGCCACATGGTGCAGCCAGCCAGCCCTACCCAAAGGCAGGATGTCCCTCCTAAAGGGAAGCTGAATAATTTAAATGATGGAAAAGTGAACAGCAGGGCAGAGAGAAGTTTCAAAGATGATAGATACAGTGCAGGAGGGATTAGTAGTGGAGCTGGAAAGGAGGAAAGATGTCAAGGCTATTCCACAGGTAACCAGGAGGTTCTCAAAGACCACATTCAGAAGGGATTTAGAGCAGATGCCCAGGGAGATTAACTCCAAGTGTTTGGATCTGTGGACCTGGCAACAGTGCCACAAGATGTTTAATGATATCATGCTTGTGTTCAATGCCAATGAATGCACCTTCATGTGGCATCTCCTACCCAGCACAGCAGTAACCTCTCACATTGCTCACCATCACTCACCCAGAAACACTCCCTGACACTCAGGACTCACACCTGACATCTAGATACCCCTTCTCACACTCACGCACCTTCCACTGCTGCTAGCCTCACACTCACCTCTCACTGCCTTCACTTACCTTCAGCTATGGCAGGCATATCGCCCAAACAAAGTTCTACACAATCACTGACATTCTGCCCCGTACTTTTGCAGGGCAAGATGGCACTCCATAGAAGGCAGCAGAGGAGAACCGGTGAGCAGCAAGGATACCTGCATTTCCTGAGCCCTACAGAAGAGGTGGCTCTCTGCATCATGGGGCTGGCAGCAACAGACCCCATGTCATCTGTCCACCTGCTATCTGGCATGATGAGCATGTCGCAGATGATGTGACCGTGAAACTCTTGCTTTCCATCTCAACCCACTCCCCACACTCCAACATTCCCCTTCTGATTTCCTGCTTTCAGACAGCTGAGAACTACAACCAGCCCAGTCACAACAGTCCTAGGAGGAAGAGAAGGAGGAGCACTTAGTGAAGAGACTCCCCCGCCACTTTATCTGACACTCACAGCCGCCAGTTCATACATTGGCACTTCACCTATCTTGGAGGCATGAATAGTGTAGGATTTAGCACATGCCGAGCCATCAGACACCAGTGAGTTGCAGCCAGGCCTGGGGTAAAGGATGGTTCATGCGGCAGCTCACCAGAGGGCGTGGCTGCAGATGAGTTCTGCTACAGGGGACACAGATGAGAATCTCAGTGGGGTGGGGCACAGCAGAACACTGATGGGCATGCACGTTGAAATGCTGGGAGCATTGCCTGACCTTTCAGACAACCTCCCATTGGCACTGTCAAGGAGGAGTGAGGCTGCAAAGTGGCAGAGGGCATGGCATGGAGCTTGCCCTCCCCTGCAGCCTCTGGTCCATCTCTCCTATTGTGCAGTAGACCCAGAGGCACTGCACCTACAACCCCCATACCTGTTGCAACATTTGTGTTGACAGATGACCAGATCCTCCGCCCTCCCTGCGAGGATGCAGCAACGCTCTCTGCCAAACCCAGGAATTCAGCACATAACACCTCCAAAAACACGCCAGTGTTGTTCTGGAGAGCTTGCAACAGCAGGACCTCCTAAAAATGACCTCACCTGCAACTTGTCTGCCTGATCATTTAAGGAATGCTAGCGTAGGGCACATCCTGCAGCTCATGCCTGCTGGTTGATAAATGACTGGCAAATTTGCTGCATGGACCTGCGTGGTCCAGTTTGGATATTCTGGCGACATGTCAGCCGACTGGGCTGTGTGATGTCAGGGTAGCATTGACTCACAGCCTTCCAGACACCCCCACCTGAGCCCCTTCCATAATAGCATGCTGCAGGAGGGGGCATGCTGACGTTTCACGCCCAAGCAATGCCTCTGTGGCTGTGGAGTAGGTTTGAACCCACCACTCTCTAATAGTTCACAGTCCTGCAAAATAAGCCAAGTTGGTGCTTTAAAAAATAAGTAATCTGAGGCCTACTTAGAAAATACACTTGTAACAATGGTTACTGACATCACTCACTCAGGAGCTACATCTGCGGGGAATTCAGTATGCTTCACAAATCCCCCACTGATCATATTTTAAACTTCGATTTAAAGTGGTTCCAGTGGAACTGGTTTAAATTGCTAGATTTGTGCGATGGAGTATAACAGCACTGACTCTCCTTTCAGTTGCCCACAATCTGCATGGATTCCTGTTTTTAGCCTGAATTTTGGCTGATTGGCAGGAAGGACTTTCAGAAAAGGAATGGTGGAAAACGAATCTGAGGGCGGGTCTATTCTGAGCCACATTTTTCAGCATAGGATCATCAACTCCTGAAGGATCAATTCTTGGAGGTTTCATCACACAACCTCTTCCTTTTAGCTGCTCATGACCCACACTCCCATCACTGATTGTGCATTCTGTCCATTCTCACAGAGCTTTATCTTATGCCATTGGAATACAGACATTGCAGCCCAATTAAATATTTCCTGACTGTCAGCTAAACAGTTCTTATCTTTCCCAACTCCCACACATCTATAACACTAATACACAGCTTTTGTCTGTCCTGACTGTTACGATTAATCAGTTTAAGAGACATGCCTGTTGGTGGGTTTGTGCGGTGGGGTACGGTGGTGGGGGTAGTTGTGGCTGTTGGTAGTTCTCAGCTGTCCGAAAATCAGAAGGGAAAGTTTGGGGCATGTGGAGGGAGTTGAGGTGGAAAGCAAGAGGTTCATGGTCATGCTATCCGCAACTTGCTTATCATGCCAGATTGCAGGAGGACGCAGTGATGCAGACTCTGGCGCGGAGGGGGGAACGGCACAGTAGGGGAAATGCACGGAAGTTATGGAATGGGGGATGGAGAGGGGACAGCCTGGGAGGGATGGAGTGGGCAAGGCAAAGGAAGAAGGGCTGCATGGGGAAGGGAATGTGATGACATGAGAGGGATGAAAGGAATGAAATGGGATGAGAGGGTATGGGAAGGGGGGAATGTCATGGGATGGGGATTTAAAGAAGTTCGGTTGCTGCACTCCAAATGTTTTGTGGGTTTCTGCTGGTTTATAACCAACAGTCAAACGCATTGCATGTTTTTTTTTTCTCTCCTGTGTTGTCCTAGAGATTAATCTTCAATTCCTGATGACTCCAGGACATTCCTGGAGGGCTGGCAACCCTGTTTCAGAAGGCAACAAAAAAATGGCACTGGAAAAGTCCTAGGACCCTGTTAGTTTGGGTATCCAAACAACTTGGAGAAAACCAAAACCAGAAAATAGTGAAGCCAAAAGATATTTCTTTGCCCGAGGTATTCGAAAGGTGTGCACAAAAATTGACATCTGATCCAAATATTTCTTCTTACAATTACACCATGGCATTTCCTATTCACTTCCAGCATAAAAATTCCCAATCTAAGGATAAGCCATTTCCCCTTTTCCATTTCTACTGCTCACCAAATTTAATTAAGACAGTCAATCATCTGCCAAATTCCACCCGGAGACAGCAGCGTATGCTGGAAGCCTAATCACATCTGTGTAAAATCCTGGGTTTTGTTAAGTGTTTTTTTAAAAGAAATTTTGTGTTTAGATTGAATTGCTGAGTGAACGATTAAGTAGGC
The DNA here is from genome assembly GCF_964194155.1 of Cetorhinus maximus. Lineage (NCBI taxonomy): Eukaryota > Metazoa > Chordata > Chondrichthyes > Lamniformes > Cetorhinidae > Cetorhinus > Cetorhinus maximus. The sequence goes on from NC_135896.1 coordinate 18,280,980, forward strand.
TATGCTACACAGATTTGCAAATTAGTTATCTTTAACTACACTTTATTGGAATTTTAATCTAAGCAGGTCCAGTGACTTGAGCGTTTATCAAGATTTGGACCAACAGTAAACAGAATGGGCTAATTTTAAATTTAGAATTTCTTATGGAGTATTTCCATTTTGTACTGACACTAAAACTGTATTGTAAAGGATAGGACCTTCATATACATTAGCAGGTTCATAACCTCAGGACCTCCCAAAGGGCTTTACAAACAATTAAGCCCTTCTGAAATGTAGTCACTGTTGTAATATAGGAAACACAGCAGCCAATTTGCACATAGCGAGGACCCACAAACAGAAATGTGATAATGACCATGTAATCTCCCTCTAGTGATGTTGGTTGAGGGATAGATATTGATCAGGTCATCAAAGAGAACTCCATTGCTTTTCTTTAAAATAGTGATTTTATACATCCATTTGAGAGGAAAGACGGAGCCTCAGTTTAGCAGCTCATTCAAGAAAAGGCACATCCAACTGTATGTGACTGCCTCAATACTGTATTGGAGTATAACCTAGACAATGTGTACAAGGAGTGGGACTTGGGCCCTCAACCTCCTGCCTCATGTGGGGGCGAGGGTGCTGCCAGGTGAGCCATGGCTGACAGACTTAGAGCCAAGCATGTGTTGACAGAGAACTTAAGGGAGATTCCCAAGAGGAAGATGACCTATACCGCTGCATAGAATGTAACAGCATGTTATGTCAAACCACATTTAAAAAGTGCCTTGCAAAATCCCTTGAACTTCTGGACATTTCCTCAACTAAATAGAGCAGGATTGGCAGCCAAGTTCACAAAAGCTTAACCAATGTATAATCATTTCCCAAACCCACCAAGCTCAACCAGCTCCCTCTCTGTACCACACAAGAATTATTTTGAGATCATGTACAAATCACTCTGGAGCCTCATTCCACGCACACACACACACACACACACGCACCCACACAGGGCAGAATTTAATCCGAGCGACAGGGGAGACCCCTGGAGAGCCGGAGAGCTGGTGAGAGCCCCACATTGCCTCCTTTGGGGAAGGCCCACCGAATTAAATGTCAATCAGGCACTTAAATAATTGGAGGTGGGCTTTCACCAGAATCAAGAATGCCAGGGGTGGTAATCCTGCACCCACCACCACCACCCCCCACCCGCCCTCCGCTAAGAGCTGCCAGCGAATTAGAAGCAGGCTAGCACGAGTGATGGAGCTGTTGACAATCCTCTCATCAGAGGCCCAGGATCAGCGAAGGGCCCTGGCCACAGCTGTGAGGGCAAGAGGGGACTTGCAGGGTGGGGAGTCACAGGAGAAGGGGGTCAGCAGCAAGGGCAGGGGGGTGGTTTTCAGCCAATGTCAATCGCTTGATCAGGCACTGAGTGCCTTTGAGTGAAGGGCACCACAGTCCACCCCCCCACTCCCCCCTACCCCCCCACTCTCCTGGGATCCTGCAAACAAACCCAAAAGCTTTTTGCTTCTTGATCTCCCAAAATGGCAGGTCCCCCAGCTACCACTGGTAGCTGGGAGACCAGCATAAGGGCCTCAATTGGCAGGGGGGCAGGAAGGCCATTCACAATACTTCCCGCCTAGGACTTAACCGGGGCAAATGCAGGATGGCGGCGGGGAACCCAGCACCCTCTCGGCCGATTTAATGCCCCGCCTCCTCCAAACTCATCTGGAAGAAGGGCGTTAAATCCTGTCCACTGCTCCTCTAATTCTGGATGAATATTTATTCCCTGCTTCCCCCGGTCAGCTATTAAAACACAAACTTCTGAAACTCACTCCCAAACTGCTTCAACTCATTTGCTCTCTTCCTGACAATGTAAATACGAAACATGTTGTAGAAATTTCTGATGTCACCTGCCCTTCAATGCAGAATTTAAATGCTGAATCCATTTCCTTTTACTCCTTCAACTGTATTTGTAGGCTTGGGATTAGTTGAATGCCATCGGAATAAACAAGACAAATTTCAAAGTGACTCACACCTTCATTTTCCAATCGACTCAATCTGCCAAATCAATGTGTTGTACAAGTAAGGGATCAGTTAAAGTGAGCTCCAAGACACTTCCAGTTTCACAGTTCAAGAATCATTTGTAATCCATTGGCGTTGCTTCACAACGTAATCGCCTTCTAACTCACTCCTGCCCTGTCTTGTTCCATATGCAGCAGGTTTTAATGTGGTAAATTCAGACGGATGGAATCAATTTTTCCAGTAACAAAATAGAGCTGTTGTCGCTTATTAGAATAACTGATTTGTCAGCCAAATTGATATTAAGTTAGTTATGGTGTTAAATAGGATGGGAAAATAACTGAGGAGAGAATAAACTGGTGCACGTTCATAATAAGAAGGAGATCAAGGAAGTAGGATATAGAGCAATCCATTGGTGCAACGTGTGAGGGTGCAGTGTAGTTCACACCTATTATCGCAGCCACATGGAGTCACACAGCTTGATTTTCAGCCTCCACCAGGGACTGGAATCGGAAGCTGCCAGGAGCTAAAAATAGCCCCGCCAACCGAGGTGCCTGTTCCCCTGCTTCATCCTGCCCCTGGGCCATTTTTGTGGAGGCAGGATGGGGGTTGCAGGGCTACCGGCAAACACAGAGCAGGTAGCGGATTTTCCAGTCGGCCTCCAGGTTCCTGTCGGCAGCAGGGACCAGTTTAGATGCCTGGAGGCAGCGCCCCAGGAGGACCATTTTTAAAATTTAAACTTTAATAAAGTTGGAGGGAGGGCCTCATCATTTTGAAGCATCCTCGCCCTAACCTTCCATTAGAACCAGCTGCTACTTTCAAGCTGGAAGGCTTCTGATTGGCCCTCCAGTTTTGAGAGCCTGCCCTCTGGCCATTAATAGGTGGATAAAAAATTGGTTGAGGGATAGGAAACAGAGAGTGATGGTATTTTTGACAGGTATTTTTCGGGCTGGAACAAGGTTTGTAGTGGAGTTCTCCAGGGGTCGGTATTGGGACCCTTGCTTTTCCTGATATATATAAATGACCTAGATCTTGGTGTGCAGGGGACAATTTCAAAGTTTGCGAATGGCACAAAACTCGGGAGAGTTGTAGGGGAGAATTTTCTCCCCATCGTGCGGGCTGGGCGAAAGCGGGAGCGGGCGTGGGCGGGCGCGCAGCCAATCGCCGCCCGCAAACGGCTGCACGCCACCATTTTACGTGGGCCGGCCAATTAAAGTCTGCCCAGCGTGACGTGCACCTGGAAGTGCTCAGCGCTCCCTGTGCGGGTGGGAGGAGGAGGGAGAAGCACGGAGCCGTCTCAGGGAAATTAATTTCATTATGAAAAATGGGTAAAAAAAGGAATTAAACAATTTACTCAGACATGTCCTCTCATGTGACAGTGTCACATGAGCTGGGACATGTTTGTGTATTTCAATAAATTTTAAAATTTAATTTATAAATCCTTCATGAAACCTCATCCCGCTCGTGGATGAGGTTTCATGAGAAATGTGAAGGCCGCCTGGGCTCTTCGCCTGCCCACCAACCTTAAGGTTGGACGGACAACCCCTTTAATGATTTCAATTGGTTTTTAAGTGGCCTCAACAGGCCTTTAACAGTTCGGCAGACGCGCAGCCAACTCTGGTGCATGCCTGCCGAACTGAAGATCGGAATGACGGGCAGTAATGTCAGGACGCATGCCCGACGTCACAGCACGTCATTTTTCACGTCGGTGAGCAGGGCCCACCCCCGCATGCCGACCAGATAATTCAGGCCATAATCTGTAAGGAGGACAGTGTAAAGCTTCAAAAGGACATTGACACATTGGTGGAGTGGGCAGATAGGTGGCAGATGAAGTTCAATGTGGAGAAGTGTGAGGTGATACACTTTGGTACAAAGAACATGGAGAGACAGTATAAAATAAAGGGTACTATTCCAAAGGGTGTGCAGAAGCAGAGAGACCTGGTTGTATATGTACATAAGTCATTAAAGGTGGCAAGACAGGTAGAGAGAGCTGTTTCTAAAACATATAGTATCCTAGGCTTCATTAAAAAGGGCATAGAGTACAAGAGCAGGGAGGTTACGATGAACTTATATAGGGCGCTGGTTAGACCTCAGATGGAGTATTGTGAACATTTCTGTGCACCACACTATAGGAAGGATGTGAACGCATTAGAGAAAGTGCAGAAGAGGTTTATGAGAATGGTTCCAGTGATGAGTCACTTCAGTTATGAGAAAAGATTGGAGAAGCTGGGACTGTTTTCCATGGAGAGGAGAAGGCTAAGAGGAGACTTGTTAGAAGTTTTCAAAATCATGAGGGGTCTGGGCAGGATAGATAGTGAGAAACTGTTCCCGCTCATACACAGATCAAGAATCAGGGGGCACAGTTTTAAAGTGTTTTGCAAAAGAACCATATGAGAGGTGAGAAAAAGTTTTTTCACACCGTGAGAAGTTAGGATTTGGAATGCACTGCCTGGAAGTGTGCTGGAGGCAGGCTCAATTGAGGCATTCAACAGGGCATTGGGTGATTATCTAAATAGAAGCAATGTGCAAGGTTACGGGGAAGAGGCAGGAGATTGGCATTAAGTTAAAATTCTCGGAGAACTGGTGCAGACATGATGGGCTGAGTGGTCTCCTTCTACACCGTAACAATTCTTTGATTCTGTGAATAGATAATGCCAAGAAAAGTCACAATGACTAACTGTTTCCTATACAATAGCAGGGTTTCTGACACACATTTCATCCTGATGATGGGCTTTAAAAGTTCACAGGCAAAGCCTTGCCCACTGAGTCTTTCTGGGGGATGCATTGGTTTAGATTATTGAATAACAGGAAGTGCCTGTATTATTTTCATGCACCTTCTGACAGTGATTCAAGTGAGTCAGTAACAGATAGGACTTTCTTTAGAAGAGCTAGTAAATCAATATATTGTGGCTATATCTATGAATTTATGGGGGAAATCTTGGCGTCAGTGCTCCTGGCAAACAATGGGTCGGATGGTCGTGCAGGAGGTGGGAAGGTCAAATCGAGAAGCTTCCCGACCTGGCAGACCCATCTCCCTTATAATGGCCCCCGCCCATCATATTTTCACATTGGGGAGGTGGGGGTTGGTGGAGGGGGTGGGGTGGTGGGGGGGGAACAGGATGGAGTTGGGCCCATCAACTCTGGAGGCATGAATTGTGAAGCCAGATGGCGGGAATGCCTGCATCCATTTACTGGGACATTGGCCCAGTTTTGGGGATGAATATCAGGACCTCAAACCCTTACCTCTTATCCCCTCACCCCCCACCCACACTGCCAAGCTCCCCATTCCACCTCCATGCCTCCTCATACCCACATGCCCCTTATATCTCTCTGCCCTCTCCATGCCTGCTCATATCTGTCATGTCACCTCCATGTTTCTTCCATGCCCACTGTGTATCTTCCATAGCCACTCACCCAATTCCTACTATGGGAAGACCTCAAGATGTCTTTGAAATGGACATTAAAAACAAATAAACTTCCAACAATTGGATCTTGTGCAAACACACCATACTGAAAAAACTCTCCTTCAAAAAAAGCCATTCCAAAAAAATTGTTTAAAAATAAACAAACATCTATTTCACTGACCAAATCAAGTACAGCTAACCATTTAATAACCTCCTAAAGCTGTCAGTCACAATGCCTATACAATCTCCTGCTGAGATAAGTGGTTCTGTACCTTTTGAAATTCAGCCAAGCATTCATAATGGTCACAGCTGTCATAATAAACCATTCTAGCTCCAAGACAATGGAGCCTATTGAAATTGATAAAGCAGATGGCTAAGGTTTTAAGCTACACCAGATGGCCTGTCAATCAAAGAACTCCAGAAGCAAGTTGTTTTTTTCTCTGACTAAAAGTTGCTGCAGGTTTTTTTTTCATTTTTAAAAGGACTCTGGGCATTTAAATCACTTCATATTATTACACTAGAGATCCCAAACAGTGTTTTCTTCAGTTTTGAATATATAAGAGTACTTTTTTCCAATGGGAAAATGAACTGAATGAGACAAGTGCTCTAATGCATCTCAGCACTTACACAATGCTGAACAACATAAAGATCAATTTACCTTCGCAGGACCAAGTTCCATATCCAACCACTACAGTTAAAACATATCTAACTTACAATACAGCATCCAACTATTGAAACTGAAAGCCCTTTTTTTCCAAAGCCTATCAATGAAAGATTTCCAGGAGCAGGTGACTATTTTTTTTTTGGTTCCCCATTTGGGACTGGGGCTCTCCCATGGTTCACACTCCTCTGAGAAGCCATGAACCACACCTACTTACAGAAGGGGCACGACTCCACTAGAATGGTGGGGGTTGAAACTGCCCACCCTGCAATGGAGCTAACAAGGGTGGGAGTGCTCTGAGTGGGCTAGTTGTTGGGAATGGAAACATGGTAAGAAATCCCAGAACTGGTTCCTGCCTGTCATTTGTAAAGGGCTCCCGAGTCAGCCTGACTTGGGGGAAATCTGGCTCAATAGCTCAGGAAATTGTGAACCATCAGCCCACGATATTTCATCCATTAATTTTAATGGATGGAACATCATTGACTGTAGGTGCACAGTTTCTTGATGCATACACTCCATGTGCACTGGAAAAACCCCTCCATATTTACTGAAAGTTGGCGAGTCACTTGGTCCAAAATGCACCCTAGATTGCTAAAAGAAGCAAAGGTAAAAGGAGCAAAGACATTGTTCACAATCTTTCAATCCTCACCAGACACTGGAGTAGTAGTGCTAGGGAACTGGAGGGTTACAAATGTTATAATGCTATCCAAAATATGTAGAGGGATGAATCAGGAAACTATAAGCCAGTTAACCAAATGTCAGTGGTAGGGGAGTTATTGGGAATCATTATCAGGAACAAAGTAAACTTTCAATTGGAGAGGCATGGAGAACTCAAGGAGGGGTAGCATAAGTTTGTCAAAAGCAAATTGTGTCTGCCTAACTTGAATGAAATGTTTGATGAGATAACAGAGAAGGTTAATGAAGTTAGTGCAGTAGATGTTGCATATTCAGAATTAGGCATTCATCATATAGCTCACAGGGGGAATGATATCCTGTAATATGATTACGATTAATGCTGCACCCATTTCACAGGCATAAATTAGATATCTAAGCACCCAATATGGTGGGAACATTCTACCCAGGAAATGCAGTATCTGAGATATTGACAAAGGCTGAAGTATAGGTGTCCAGGGCCAGTCTTTTGGCCTTTTGCATGTGTAAAAATGCACTTGATTCACGATCCCTTCTTGAAATTAGGTTGCTCCGAATACAGCCAGTATCAGTTAGCCAATTCGGCAAGTTGTCTAGCCGGTGTTCCTCAAAAGGAACTACTTGAGGCCGCTACCTTGAAAAGGATGTTTTCAAAGTGATGCTCACCTGAATGTGAAGCTGGGAAAAGTACGATTGATCCTTTTGGCTCTGCCACAATGACTGCTGCTGACCTTCGATCATCTGATCATCTCCCCTCCCTTCCTCTTCAATTGCCCCAACCCACCCAATCACTCCACTCTCAATCACCTGCCTCCACCTTCCAGGACTTACCTGGGGGCCAAGCTATTTACAATCATTCTGTCATTCTGTTGCCTGGTGACGCGTAGCTGCATCCGTTGATCGCCAGTCTCATTTAAATAAAGTCTGAATGCTGAATTAAATTAGGCCTCAGGCCTACTAGATCCATGCAAAACAGGGATCACTGCCTTAATGGCTATAAACATCTCGAACTGAAAAGGATGTAGCTGTACCTATTTGTTCTGGTTCCAAAGGGGGAAAAAAAATCAAGATCTGAGTAATTTCGTTAAAAAGCTCAAATTGTGGTATTTTAAAAGTACATAAATAATAAATAAAATGCAGTCACCTAGTGATTGAGCAATAAGATTGTAACTTTGTGTTGAATCACATATTTTTATTCACTTATATTAATAATCATGTGGCAAACTTAAACCAGACAATAACTTCTCTCAGTTCAGGTGACATAAGATATTAAAACACTCTTGCCGTTGGGAATTGAAGTTTTAATTTAGTTGGGCACAACTGAGAACTAGTATTTGGATGACGGTTTTTTCTGTTTCTCTTTCACACGCACAAACTAAATATATTTGGACAGCCTCTCTGCACTGGTTCTATTGGACATCATTTTGCAATATGAAAGCTACCCTCAAGTTTCAGAGATGTTTTTGGGCTTTAGAATAGTATTCTGAAGCATGGGCACGGGAACATGTTTAGGGTCACGAAGAGGAGCTCTGCATAATATCTATATTCTATATTATTACAACAGCTTCTCTATGAAAAGGATCGCATTCCATTTCCACAGTTGTTGCTCATTACCTCTACTTCAATAAAAATAATGTGCATTTATGTAGCCCCTTTAACATCGTACAAAATCCCAAGGCACTTCACAGGAGGAGTTATCAAACAAAATTTGATACCGAGCCACATAGTGAAATATTAGGCTAGGCTTGGTCAAAACACAGGTTTTAAGGAGCATCTGGAATAAGCAGAGAGGTAGAGAGGCAGAGTGGTTTGGGGGGGGTGAATTTCAGAGCTCAGGACTTAGGCAAACTTCAAAGAACTTTAAGTCATTTTGCATTCAATAAAAGAGACAGAGGGTTGAATTAGGCAGTTCGACAGCCAGTTAAGGCCCCACTTAAGGTATTTGTCTGATGTTGGAGCAATGCCCAGCCACGGGTGGAGGCTACCAGCTCAATTGAGGTGGCTTCCTGGTGACAGGCTTGGGGACCAGCAAAGCCAGAGTCTCCATGACCCAGTGATGGGACCACAGGGTTGAAAGGCCACAGTCCCATCCATCAATAGTCCTAAGGATGGGCCACCCTCCAACCCGATGTCCCTGTTGGCTTCAGGCCTCATTATTTCATTAATTGTCTTCAGGAAACTGAGGGCATCTCTTTGTTGAGGCACCCTTGCGCTCACCTGCCTGCCTCAGCAGTGCCTCCCTTTCCTGTTGGAGCTACCAGCCGAACATTACTGTGGGCTGTCTGATTGGGCCTGCAGCCTTTAGAGCCTGTTTGCAGTCCTAAATAGGATGGCAAGCATGGAGGAGGCTAATTAGGAGGTAGCCCCCTGGACAGTTGTGTTGACTATATGAGGGGACTCAGGACCCCCATATGGACCTGACGTAGGAGTCCCAACACCTGTCCAAAAAAATTCCAATGTCTCTGCTCAGGGGAATGGACCACTGCACATATGCTGACCTGCAGTTTAAAGGCTCTTATGGTACAGCAAAAACATTTTCTTAATCTCAAGCCCAGCAGGAACACTTCCCTAGCTAGTGTAACATTACAATGAAAGCAAAATACTTGCAGATGCTGGAAATCTGAAATAAATATATTATATTATGTAGCATAACATTACAGTTTGATTTACCACACCATCTATCTTCAAGGACTGAGTGAGTGAATGAGAATGAGATTAGCCAATCAATGTCGATTTTTGTATTTTACATCAATGAGCACAACAATCTGCAATTCAATCCTTTAATTAAGAAAAAAAAAGTGAAAGCTATCAGATGACAAGGCTGGTGAAATTAGAGCCTTACATTGCTATGGATCTATATTTGGGTCTGTGCTAAATGCCTTTCTCATTCTGCATAGTTATCCATGTAGTTCTACTTGAGAGCAAGTTTTAAGAGCAATTTAAAATAAAGACAATAGAAATAATGTGAATGTAAAGACTAGCATTATTTGAAGGGTGGAGAAAGAGAGGACCTCTGCTAAATTCAAGAGAAACTGACAGTATTTTCTGTATTTTAATTTTATTTCTGTCTTCTTGGGTATGTCACCTCAATTAGATATTTCACTGTGTTGTTGCTCTGGCACTACATTTAAAGGAGGCTGCAACATGTCCACATCAGAACCAGGGCGGAATTGTCTGCTCCCAATTGCGGCAGGTATCAAAGCAGGCGGGAGTGGAAAACATCAGGAGATCGCAAAAATCGGTTTCACGTCATCGTAAAACCAGTTTGCGATCGTGCACTCCATCGTCAATGGCGGGGCATGTTTCCCGCCGCCACACATTGGGAAACTAATTTCAATACTTTAGTATCTCATTATAAGTCCTGCTCATCGGAATCATTCCCCCATGCTGGATCATCCGGATCACGCTGACGTGTTTCACAACTGCACATAAGCGACGTGCACTTGGTGAGCTGCACTTCGCTTGGGACTTCGAGGTTTGTTTGCCGACCTGGCTTCAGATAGCACTCGCAGTCATCAGCGCCAGGCTTCGCAGGCAGCACCACATTGCTTTTAGGGAGACTCACGGGCAGGTCTCTACCTACCAGACCAGCCGTAAGGCTGGGGTGGCTTTTCAATGGCTGCAGGGCTAGGGCTTGCTTGGGGAAGGGGAAGAAGTGGCCTCAGGCAAGGAAAGAAGCTGCAGGGCGAGGGCTGTATTGGGTAAGGAGGATATCCCAGAGTGCGGTAATGTGCGGTAATGACATGGCAGGTGATTCAGAGGCGGGGAGTGACGACACGCCACAAAAACCCAGCATTGCAGCCAGTCGTTTCCATGCCCGCAACCACACTTGGTGCAATTCTGGGATGATTACACCCCGGAATACAATGCAAGAGATTTTACATGAACACAATGGTACAGTATGGGACACAAAATGCACAGGCATTGATTAACCTTTAGTTAAATGCAGCATTTATTACTCACGTAATGAAACAATGCCACTTTAAATGTAAATGTTATCAAGTTTTGAAATGTTTGTAACGGGGCCAGGAATTGACCCTAAACCATTTATTCATCTAAACCCAAATGCAGCTTAGCCGAGGCAATGATTAGCTTCAACTGAATTTTTTGAAGACATCATAGCAACAAGCGTGTGATGTCGCAATGAGTTCATCCACAGGCGGAATGGAGAGGTCGAAGGAGGTGATAGTACACAGCACGCTATTTGGTTTAAACTGTTTCTTTACAAAATTGGCAGCTCTCGTAATGATATAAATTTCCAAGGTGGAATATAATATGAAAGAGTCTGAAACCTTATGTGAGAGAGAGAGAGAGAGAGAAGGAGGAGCATTTTTTTTTATCTCCGCAATGCCCCATAAACAAGCGGAGACATAGAAAACAAAATGGGCAGTGATCACTACCATTGGATCTCTGCCTATTTTGCATCCGACATGTTTCCAACAGCCATTTAAATTGGCCAGAAACTAGCTGGAGCTTCATTGTAACATGTTAAAGGATCATTTAGATGCCACTGAGATGTTCTCATGATTTTGCACCGTTTACACTAGTTCTATGTGAGTTGACAATAATGTCCATGTGCATCTGCTGTCCAAGAGGACTGCAAAATGCAGATGTGGAAGCAATTATTTTTGCCCAGTTTTCTGTTTTCCTCTAAACCATTTAGTTGCAGGTAGGAGCCTTTCTGCATTTGATTCTGTTGTTTCCATATTTTGCCTCAGTTCTGAATATTGAACAATGTATTATTCTTGAATAATCCCATAATTTTGATGTTTTCATCACAGAATCACAAAATCTTCACATTGCAGAAGGAGGTCACTTGGCCCATCGAGTTTGCACTATCTCTGAAAGAGCAGTCTACCTCGTCCCACTCCCCTGTCTTAACCCCGTAACTGAGCACATTCTCTCTTTTCAGATAGCAATCCAATCCCCTCTTGAGTACCTCGATCGAACCTGACTCCAGCACCCTCTCAGGAAGTTAATTTCAGGCTCCAACCATAAGGAAGGATCCTCCATGAGGAAGACTCAGAGGAACTGTTGCATGGCAGGCTATTGATGTTTCAACGGCTAAAGTCTGTGGATTGGGAGTAGCACTGTCGTTACCCACCCACCAGCCACTAATGCAGCAGCAGAAGAGCATTTATCTAAACTTGTCTGATGATTTCTGCCTGGATAGGCTCCAATTCACCTGCAAGACAGTGATACAGTGGTGCCATCTACTGCAATTTGTATCCAAACAACTATATTAGAGACGGCACTTTAAGTAGCTCCGAAGGTCACCTCAAGCTTTCCACTTGATGTCACAGCAAGGGTAAACCTTCATGCACCTGCCTTAAGCAGCATAGTATTTGTGTCCCGCTGGGCATCTCTGATACTTGCACGTGGTTGCACTTCTGCTTCCTCTTTTGCCCATCATGCTATTCGCCCACTACACATCTGGATAGCATGGCACCAGTCCTTAATCATCACCAAAGCATCAATATAAACCTCAGTTATTAGCATGGCATCAGTCTTTAATCATCACCAAAACATCAATATCAACCTCAATTATTAGAACTGAGAGCTTGAAGATATTCACACAACACTAGTAAATGAGGCACTTTCAAGATATTTATGGGAACAGATCGGGTGGATAGAAAAAAACTATTTCTGTGAGTTGGGATGTCTAGGTCTAGGGGACATAGTCAAAAAATTAGAAACTGATTTTTCAGGAGTGAAATGAGGAAACGTTTCTTCACCCGAAAGGTGGTAGAAGTTTGGAACTGTCTTCTACAAATGGCAATTGATATTAGGTAAATTGTTAATTTTGAAACTGAGATTGATTGATTGATTTTTCTTAGCCAAAGGTATTAGGGGATATAGTGTCACAGATCAGCCATGATATCATTGAATGCACCATGCCGGCTTGTGGGGTTAAAAGGCCAACTCCTGTTTCTACATTCCTACTGAAGAAATACTAATAAACTATAATGTGCATCAAACAGCACAAGATCTTTGATAGGGCAGCATGTTTCTGGTTACACCATTCCATCAATTGGCAGGCAATGCCAGTGCAGTTCACTCAATTAATACTATCACTAAGAACAAATTAATTACCATGAACAACCCCCTCCTCCGAAAAAGACTGAGTTCGTAAGTAAAATAGTAATATATGAATCTCTCACTGCAGCTGCATAATGTGCATCCTTTACGGCTCCTTGACAAATAGACAGGACCCATAGAAAGCAGCCTCTTTCTAAGACGTTCCTTGCGTGGCTCCTAAGGAAAGCATCATAATAAGAGGTTTGCAATATTTTACAAAATACTGAAATACTAAAAGGCAGTTAAAGGTTGCAATACAATCTCTGGGTTCAGATGATGTGAAAACACTTGAGTTTTGTTCTTGCATTGAGATAATATGCCTGAACCTTTTGATTATGCTGTGGCCATTGAACTGTTTCTCTGTTATCTGTGATTGCTTCTTAACTGGTGAATAGACGTGCATTGTAATGCTTCTTTTTAATGATGCAAAATTTTTTTTAAACGCTCCCGTGTTACCTTCCCAATTAGGGACAGAAGGAGTTAAATGATTATGCAGCAAATTAGAAAATTCATAATTTATCATTACACCCAGTCAAAATGCCACCCAGCTGAGTCGCACTCCTGCAAAAATGAGGAAGAAAAAGCACAGAGAAGCTGTCAAAAAACTGCCACAGCCGACGGACAAAATTAATATGCAAATGTATGCAAGAAATTAAAAAGCAGCATTACACAGGCAAATGAGGTAGCTACACTTGAATTGTTAGGATTATGAATAATTACTGCGAATTTTCTGCTCCTAATATAACTTGTTTTTTGATAAACAAAGACTTAATTATCAAGATGCGCCGGAGAATTTCCGTGGCGCTCATTAATCTTGCAAAAAACAAGTCCCTGGTGTCTCTCGGTAATGAAGCACGCGTGCCCGGAATTTGCAGAAAGATCAGAGGCACCAGGGTGCCAGGGTAAAAAAAAAATTGACAGTGCCACTGCATCCCCTCGCACCAATCCCTCCCCCCACCCCGTGCACACTTCAGTACCATCACTTCTCCCCTAAACTATCAGAGGGACCTATTTCTGTCAGCCATAGAGCTACAAGTCTAATTTATGATGCTATCTGCAGATGAGTAACAATCTGATGATCTGCTCTGAGATGCCACCTTCTAAGTGGATGCACTCAGTCCTATTCTGGTCTCAGTGATTACCAGCCACCTTCAGCTCCCAATAACACTGGGCGTTTGTGGAAAAGCTGCGACGCTGTGGCCTGATGGCCGAACTACCAGAAAGATCCTGGGAAACTTGCTCAGGGAGTCCTATGCAAAACAGTTTACTGTGGTGTCCATTGAAGGAACGAAAGCACAGATTGTAAACTTTGATGCCTGTTTCTGATATCTTGAGTGAGCCTGTACCTGTGATCACAAGGGCTTATTCTGTTGGCTTGCATTTTATTAATCCGATTGAGATTAAATGTATATCTTTACATAGAATTTACGGTACAGAAATGGGACATTTGGCCCAACGTGACTGTTCTGGCGCTTATGCTCTACAGAAGCCTCCTTCCCCCTATTTTATTTTATCACCATACCCTTCTATTTCTTTCTCCTGCATGTACTTAACCAGCTTCCCTTTAAATGCAACTGTGCAATTCACTTCAACCACTCCACATCATAGGAGATCCACATTCTAACCACTCTCTAAGTAAAAAAAATCCTGACTTCCTTATTGGAATTATGTCCTTTTACCTGAGGGATTTAAAACTGGATATACTATTTTTCCACTGAACATGAGCACCATCCAATGATGTATGTGCGCATGCTATAATCTCAAAAGAGGTGCCATCTTTCAGATGAGATGTTAAACCAAGAGCCCGTCTGCCCCCTCAGCTGCATGTAAAAGACAGCTTGCCACTATTCTGAAGAAGAGCAGGGGAGTCCTTCCTGGTGTCCTGCTCAATGTTTATTCCTCAATGAAACATCGCTAACACAGATGATCTGGTCATTATCTTATTGCTATTTGTGGGAGCCTGCTGTGTGCAAGTAGGTTGCTGTGTTTCCTGCCTTACAAAAGTGTCTACACTCATAACAAAAGTATTCATTGACTGTAAAGCCCGTTAGCACGTCCTGTGGTGGTGAAAGGCACTTTATAAATGCACTTTCCTTCTTTCTTTGTTTTAATTTCAAGTTAATACAATGCTCCAGTCATACCACAACAAGTGGTGCAATGTTGGGAGGCCATTCTGAGAGCAACAGCAACAACACAACAACAGCAATTTGTATTTATAGCACTTTTAATATAATGAAACCTCCCCAAGACACTTCACAGAAGCATTATAAACAAGATATGACACGCCATGTCAGGGGATATTAGGGCTGATGACCAAAAGCTTGCTCAAACGGTAGCATTTAAGGAGTTGCATAAGGGAGGAAAGAGAGGTCGAGAGAGCTGGAGAGGTTTAAGGTGGGAATTCCAGAGCTTAGGGCCTAAACTGATGAAGACAAGTACAGCTACCAATGCTGCAGTGATTAAAATTGGGTTTCTCCAGATTGTGGAATTAGAGGAGCACAGGTCTTTCAAGAGGTAGTAAGGCTGGAGATAAGGAGGATGCCAGGCCATGGAGGGATTTGAAAACAAGAGTGAGAATTTTTAAATTGTGACATTGTTTAATCAGGAGTCAGTATAGGTCAAGAACACGAGAGTGATGGGCCAACAGCGTTTGGTGTGAGTTGGGAGACAGACAACAGAGTTTTGGATAACTTCAAGTTTGCAGGGAGTAGAAGATGGCAGGTTGACCAAGAGCTGGTCAGAATAATCAATTCTAAAGGTAACAAAGGTTGGATGAGGGTTTCAGCAGCTGAAAAGCTGAGACAGGGGTGGAGATACGTGCCGCAACAGAGGTGGCAATAAGTGGTCTTTGTGTCCGTGCATTTATGTGGCTGAAAGTTCATCTTGGAGTCAAATATGACCCCGAGATTGTGAACACTCTGGTTCAGCCTCAGAGTTGCCAGGGTGAAGGTTGGAGTCGGTGGCTAGTGAGCAGAACTTGTGGCAGGGCGGAAGACTCTGGCTCCAGTCTTCCCAGTATTGGAGGAAATTTCTGCTCATCCAGTACTGGATGTCAGATAAGCAATCTGACAATTTAGGGACAGTCCAGAGAGAGGTGGTGGTGGTGAGGTAGACCTGGATGTAGTCAGCCTGCATGTGGAAATAAATGAAACATCAAGTGGACACGGCCAAATTGCTTGGTTCTCAAGCTGACAAATGGAGATTGTTACATTCTCCTCATCCTAGAAAGAGATCTTCCCTTCAGTCTGCACTTGGATAGGGTGGCCAACTGTGATTAAGTGTATTCCTGGAGATTTCATTATGTGACTCATTGGCCCCGTGCTTCAGCCATTAGTCCCAAAAACATCTGTGATGAACTGCCTCCTTACTCCAGTTGGAAAGCAAAAAGATTCATTACCCAGTTGGATGACATTTGACTGTTAGCCAAGCAGCGTTTTTTTCCCCCATTTTTAATATTTTTATATCTGGTAAAGAGAAATGTTCAAAGAAAATGACAAAAAAAAAGTTTTTAGTGTCGCAGTGATTTTTCTCCAGGGTTGCACCCAGCAGTGCCCTGGAGTTTGATCTTCAATTCCTGGAAACTCCTGGCCAATCCTGGAGGGCTGGCAACCCTTCTTGGTGATAACAGCTCTAATACAAATGTGCAGACAGGAAACTCGCCTCTTTGCTTTCCTTGGAAACTTACCGATGGCAATTTAAGTTCTTAAAAGCTCGGGGGGAAATTCAATCCATTGCCATCAGTGCTGCCCCTGAAAACAGGGAACCTGGTGGGGAGAATCGCAGTGGTGAGGGTGGTGGGGGTGGGGTGGGGGGGGAGCGGAGGGGGTTAGGTGAGGCAGGCACTTCAGCAATCCCTGAGGAGCCTGTAAATGGGCAAGCAGCCTGCCCACTTGAAGCAGATGCCGGGCTGCTTTACTATGTAAACCAGGTTGTAAAACAAAATTCAAGTACTTATGAATGGAGCTTGCCTCCTTGCAGGCTTCACTTACAGCCATGTTAGGTTACAATTGCCCCCATAGTAGCTACCTTTGGGTGATAGCAGGGCTGAATTTGCCTATATATATGGTGGAATGCAAATGGATTCCTTTGTTTTCAACTCAAACTTCCTTGCTTCGTGCGGCAGTGCTAATTATTTCTCAACTAAACCCTGCCGTAGCAGTCAGTTGTTTTGTTATCTTAGACAGTGAAAACAAACTCCTCTTCAAACACTTGGAATTGGATGGGGAGTGGATTCTGCACTGGTCTTCTCACCTGCAGAAATTCAAGCCCAGGCTGATGGAATAAAAGTATAATTTATCTGCTGTTTAAGTTCTATTTGAAATTGGTCTTGAACCCAGTTTATAGCGGCTTGGGACACAAACTCTACACTGTCTATTTAAGGCTTTGCTTTAAACTGTCAGCCTCGCTCAGGGATGGTTGATGTGGGAAATGGAAAACCACCATATTGGGGTACTTTTCTGAGGTTGTAACAGGCTCAGTGAAGATAGAGAACTTTACTCTGCATTTAAGCACACCAAACCTACTGGGGAAACACTCAATGCTGACTCAGTGTTACCATCTCTAGCACGAACACCCATTGGCTTCAAGAGCACAACATTCATAGAAAAAGGAGTCACAACCTCCAATGATCAGTCACACTGGGTCTGCCATATAGAAATGCAATTTAGACTCATACATCATCCAGGCTTGAGGGCCAAAATATCTAAAATACCTGTGGACAGGAAGAAATCAGTATCTCTGAGTTAGTATCTACTGATCCACTGAATTTTGCCCCTATGCTCATGCCTCATGCTGAGATTACAGCACAGAAGGAGGCCATTTGGCCCATCATCAGCTTCTTGCAAAAGCTTCTCAATTAGTCTCCTGCTCATCCCTCCTAGCCCTATAAATTTTCTCCTTATCTAAAGGTCAAGTTGAATTTGTGCAGATTGATGAGCCCTTCTGACCTGTGTAACAACGGATGTGTGTTACTAACGATTTTTCATATCTCTACACCCGACAGCTCTCATTTTTTCTTGTATTCTTGCCAAACTTTTTGATACTGAAAATCTGTTCTGGAAAATTCTCTTTCCTTTCCTGCATATTTCCTCACTTGCACGTGCGCCAGATGGCGCCGCGCTTTGTGTCAAAAGATAACAAGAGCGGCTTTAGTGAGGGCCTGGTACCCAAGCTATTAAAGTGAGTAGAACAGCAATCAGACATTAATGAAGGGCTATTATAACACCTCATGACATAAGTCAATGGAGGATTGCACCATCTTATGCTGCCAGAAGGTCATTATTGCAAGTTTTTTTTTCAAAGAGCAGGAGCTAACAAGTAATAATGCACATTTTGAAAATGAGCATATGGATTTATGCAGTGTTTTGCCTTTAGCAGGCCCAAAATGTAGGTCTCTGTAAAACTCGCATCAAGGCTGCTCTGCTACTAGGCCTCTGGGGATGAGACACACACTTCCAGTTTTATATTACAAAGTTCTGAAAAGCCTTATTTTATTCCACTCTACCTTGGTGCAATTGGGAGAATAAAACCGATAAGATCACATATTGACTTAGATCATAATTTCATCCTGTTACAAGAAGGTGTTAATGTGAGAAAGTGCAGGCTTCTAACATGCTGCACTAAGGGTGAAATTAGGCAACGTGCTAATGATATTCAGTGTGCTCAGCATTGAAAATATGAATAATTGAGGAAAATTGTATGTTTGAATCAGGATTATATATTCAAGTGTTATGCCTGGATCAGAAGCTCTATGCAACGGCAGTGAATAGGAAGTGATTTGGTACATTAGAAATCTACACTTGGACCAGGTTAAGTGTTTCTGGAACCAGCTGTACTACTAGCTTCCCACTGTTCACAAGTTTCATAGTAGCACTGGGCCTGCATTGCTGGATACTGAATTTAAAAAAAAATGGACTCTGCAACAATCCAAGTCAGTTATTTTTACACTGGTTGGCTGCCAGGTCCTCCCTCCCCACTCTGTTTCTCCTTTCCTTCGTGCTTAAATTTATTGTGTCAGCTGGAACTCAGTGGGTGACACTCTAGCCCCTGAGTCCAAAGGCTACGGGTCAAGACCCCATCCGTAGACCTGCCCATAGAATCTAGGCTGATGCCCCAGAGGGAGTCCTGCAATGTCAGAGGTGCTGACCTTCGAAGGTGACACCTACCCTGTCAGCTGGACTTAAGAGACCCAATGGGTCTATTTTTTGAAGAAGAGCAGTGGGGTTCTCATTGGTGTCTGGGCCAAAATTAATCTCTGAACTAACATCACTTAAACAGATGATCTGGTTATGAGCTCATTGCTAATTGCTGTGTTTCCTGCATTACAACATTGAATACACCTCAAAATGACTTCAATGTTGCTAAGTGCTATGGGATGTTCTGCAGTCATGAAAGGCGCTGTGTATAAATGCTAGTTCTTTCTTATACTTTTTCTTATATCCTTTGTTACACTTTTCAGCCTTCACTTCACACAGCATTCCAACTCCAGTGGGTATTGTAGATTAAAGGGTTAATTCTAACACTACTCCAATAATAGCTACTGAGCATGTGCATAAGAAGCTGGGTCATAACAATGTCACTTAGAGATGAGTGAGAAGAACCTACGAGAGGAGCAGTAACTCTGTCCTGTTGTTCTGTAAACTTGTATATAGTTCTTTTATGGAAAGATCTTTGCTCCCAGCTGGATCTCTTATGAGAGGAAGACACCCAAGGTCTTCCAAGAAAATCCAACAATAACAGACGATGGCAGCAGTGACTACACCCACAACGAAACAGTAACAAAACAGGGAAAGACAGCTTGAAGAGAAGCCCAGCAGCAGAAGTGAGCAGCAGGTGAAGGACTTTGAGACCAACCTGGTAGTCAAACCAGAGCAGGAAACCATGTTGACAGCGCAGCGACTAGGACAGAAAACAGCGCAGGAAACAGGAAGTTCAACCTAGGGTGCGCAATGACTTCTACCTTAATTCTCCCAGAATCATTCCAAAACGGAGAGGGTCTCAGGCAGGCAGAGCAATGGCAAAACTGGAGAAGGCACTTCACTCGGTTTCACAATGTT
The DNA here is from genome assembly GCF_964194155.1 of Cetorhinus maximus. Classification (NCBI taxonomy): domain Eukaryota; kingdom Metazoa; phylum Chordata; class Chondrichthyes; order Lamniformes; family Cetorhinidae; genus Cetorhinus; species Cetorhinus maximus. The sequence goes on from NC_135896.1 coordinate 18,300,818, forward strand.
TCCAGTCTTGTGAGCAAGAATAACAAGGACCAGGTTAGCACTTTGTTATATGCTGTCATTCGCATCCCAGGTGACGTGCTGGTCAGGCAGTGGGTGAACGAGGAGATGGCCTCCTACGAGGATGTCATCGGAGCCTTTGACTCATACTTTAGTCTCCATCGAAACATTGTAATAAAGAGGGCAAAATGTAATCAACGAAGCCAAAGACCAAGTGAAGGAATCAATTAATTCATAAATGGTCTCTACTGTTTGGTTGACAATTGTGAACATGGAACATTAAAAGATGACTTAAATAGAGATAGAATATTGTTTGGTGTTTTATAAGAAAGCCTGTCAGACTTTCTACAATCTCGGGAAGATTTGACACTAAGTAAAGCTGTACAACTGACCAGGCAGGCTGAAGAGTGAAGGCAAAATTGAGTTTTTGTGAGGGGTGAGAGAGAAATCCCGTAGCAACAGCCCGATGGAAGCCATTCAATTGGCTGGGTGCAAAATTGGAAGTACATCACGGCAGCAATCAGCAAAACGCATTGAAAGGGCGCCGACCGCCATTTTCCAATGACCCCACTGTGAAAAGAAGAAGGTCCACTGACGTGAAGAATGTCCTGCCCAAACTGCACTGTGCCATGAGTGTGGCAAGGTTGGTCATTTTAAAACAGTACATCATTCAAAAAAGCCTGTGTTTGCAAAGCAAAAGGAAAAGTCTTTTCGAAGAAGCTCCATCCAAGAAATACTGGCACCAGAAAACCAGGTAATCACATTCCTAGGGGAAATATAAGAAAATAAAAGCCAGTACTGGAGTGTGAAGTCAATGGACATCATACAGGATTTAAATTGGATACAGGAGCTGGAGTCTCAGTTTTATCTGACAGAGTTCAGTGGCTGCAAAAAATAACTCTGCAACCTTCATCAAACCAAGTCCAAGGTCCAGGAGGAATCAAGCTAAATGTCAAAGGTCAGCTTGATGCAACATTAAAGTACGAACTTAGAATAAATCTCTCAGACACAATGGGCCATAACTTCCAACTAGTGTTGGAAAGTGCTGGCCAGCAGGAATTAGAAGAAATAAATGCCGACTTACCTGGTCTTGAAAAGTACGCCGACCCTCTGTTCCCCGAAACTGCCTGAAGCCTGCATCGAAAAGACCCCTCGCAGGCCCCAGCGAAGGACAGCTCTGGCGGATTCATGGAGGCCACGCCTTCTTTTTTCTGGCACTTGCTGCCATAAAGCAGGTAACTTTAAAGGGCCAGGGAACTTGATAGACCAGGGAGAAGGTGATTGTCTAAGGTAAGTGGTTTGAGGGTGGGGGGGCCTCGGCTTGGGTGGAGGTGAAGAGGGAGGGGGTCGGTCGAAGGTCCGTTGGTGGGGCGGGGTGTCAGATTTCTGAGGGGAGTGGGGGTGGAGGGTTGGAAGTCTGTGGGGAGTTGGGAGGGAGGGGTCCAGGTGTGTTGGGGGGTTGGTGTCAGAGGTCCGGGGGGGTGTCCGAGGTCCGAGAGGGTTGGAGGGGGTCGATGGTCCAGGGGAGTTGAGTAGGATGGTTCCGAGGTCGGTGGGTAGAGGGTAGGCTGGAGAACTGGAGAAGGTGTCGGAGGTCCGGTGGGGGATGGTCAGAGCTATGGGGGGGTGGGGGGGGTGGGAGGACGGAAGTCAGGGATGGTGGGGGGAGTTGGTGTTCCGGGGGGTTGGGATCAGAGATCTGGGAGGGGAGTCTGAGGTCTGGGGGGGGAGGGACCGGCAAGGTGGGGGGTGGGGTAGTTGCTGGTGGTGTGTCAGAGATCCGGGGGGGTGGGGTCGGAAGTCCGGGTATGTGGGGGAGATCTGAGGTTTAGAGGGAGTGGCCAAGATCTTGGGTAAGCCTGAGGTCCGGGGGGTGTGTGGGGCAGTCGGTCTTGGGGGGGTCCAAGGTCCAGGGAAGGGTTGGGGGTGTCTGAGTTGTGAGAGAGGTGGTGGTGGTGGGTCCGAGGATGGGGTCGATGGGGTTGTTGGAGGTTGGATTAGTGGGGGATTGGAGGCCTTGGGGATGGGGCATCAGAGTTTGGGAGGTTGGAGGTGTGGGGGGTTAGGGGTTGGGTGGGTCAGAGGGTGGGAGGTGTCCGGTGGGTGGGAGGCGCGTGGATCGTGGGTGTGGGGGGAATCCTGTGGGGTTGGTCTGGGTCTTTTCAATAGTTACCCACAAGTTAGAAGAGGTTTTAATTCTTCTAACTTTTGTCTGAGTAACTATTGGTGTAACACAGCCAGAACCATCTGAAGTTTGCGATTTAAACTGCATTTTCAGATGGTTCCCAGTGCAGCACAATTGTCCAGAGGAAGTGTGCACTTCTGGGCAATTGCCATGCAGGCCCTTACCTGGGAACTTCCAAGAGGGATTCCCCATTGCGTCTTTGGGGTATTCCCCAAATCCGACGCTGGGGAGCTTGGAAGTGAGGGCCCTATATGTCATTCAGAACCAGGAATGCTCTTTGTTGAGCAGAAAGTCTATATAGGTCTAAACCTAATCCTTAAAGTTCATAAAGTCAATGAAAAGAACAAGACAGTGAATTTAGAAGAGAATTTCCTAAATTCTCCAGGGACTTGGGAAAATTGAAAACTGTATACCACATCACGCTAAATGCTGTCTATTCATACCCAGGAAGGTCCCACACCCATTCCTAAAATGGGCAAGGAGTGAGATTGAGGCAATGCTTCAACAAGGGGTTATTTAACGTGTCACTAAACCAACAAAGTGGTGTCCTGGTATGGTGCCTGTTCCAAAATCAAATGGCTCCATCTGAATCTGTGTTGACCTGACACAACTGAACAAGGTGGTATGTGGAATGGGAAAAATATATACATAATGACATCAGTAGACGCGGACCTAGCCAAACTTACTAGGCTCGATGCAAAGAGCAGATTCTGGCAGTCACCACTGGATCAGGAGTCAAAACTGTTAACCATCTTCATAACGCCATTTGGATGTTATTGATTGAACTACCTGCCTTTCGGCATCACGTTCACATCAGAGATTTTCCAAAGGACAATGTCCAACATACTGGAAGGTATGAAGGTCATATGGATAATATTTTAATCCATGGCTCAATGAAGTAAGAACATGACAAAAGAATAAGAGAATTGTGAAGAGCACTGCAAGATGCTGGCTTAACCCTTAAGGAGAAGTGGGAGTTTTCCAAACCCACAATAAAGGTCCTAGGCCATATTGTACAGGCAACAGGAACCACTGCCAACCCACAGAAGACAAAAGCCATAAGAGAACTCCTGCCGCCCAGGAATATCACCGAACTACAAAGGTTTATAGGTATGTTCGACCAACTGGGAAAATTCCTCCCTTATTTAGCTCAAGTTAATGAACCTCTTAGACATACTTTTGCGACAAGACCAGGTGGGGTGCTGGGCTAAGCATTAACTGCAATCACTTGAATGAATCAAAAAACTGTCGATATTTTCAGAGATCTTAGCTCACTATGATCCCACACTTCCAACTATTGTAGCGGAGCATGCTAGCAGAAACAGGACTGGGAGCAGTGTTGTTCTAGGACAAGAAGACCTGTTTATTTTGCACCAATTTCCTTAACTGAGACTGAACAGCACTGTGCTGTCATGGTGAAAGAAGCCCCCACAGCGACTTGGGCATGTGAAACATTTTCTGATTATGTCTTAGGCCTAGAGTCCAAGATCTAAACTAATCATAAACTGCTGGTAACTTTGCTGAACGCAAAGGCAATCGCAAAGATGCCACCCGAAATCTAGAGATTGAGACTGAGGCTTGTGCGATACAATGCTACTACAAATTATCTGTAGTGTAATTCCAAACTACTGCTGACACTCTAAAACAGATACCCACCAACTACCCAGAACAAGAAGTTAAAACTCTCATTAAGCAATTGGAGGCCTTTACAACTTTAATCACTCAATACTCGCCAGCAACAGAGCGGAAGTTGAAAAGATTTTGAAAGGCTCAAGTAAGAGATGAAGAAAACCTGCAGATTTGCACATACTGCCTTAATAGATGGCCAAAGTATATTCCTAGTAACACTGTCTTGAGGCTGTACTTTGAATAACGTTGCCACATCTATAACGAGCGATTGTTGGTACCACGTGCTCTCCACTTGGAAGTCCTCCAGAAGGTTCATCAAAGCCATCTTGGAATTACCATGTGTTGGGCCAGGGCACAACAGTCCATATGGTGGCCAGGTATCTCAATTCTATTGAAGACATAGGGGAGAATTTTCCCCCCGTTGGGGGGGTTGTGCAGGGGCGGGCAGGGGTAGGCGCAGGCCTGATCGCGCCCCCGATTGGGGGCCCGCCGCCATTTTACATGGGCGGGCCAATTAAGACCCGCCCAGCGTGACATGCGTCCAGAAGCGCTGAGCGCTCACTGTTTGGGCGGGGGTTGTTCCCTGAGTCAGGGCCTGCGCTCTTTCTGTGCCTCAGGGAGATTAGTTTAAGTTTTAAAATTCTAAATAAAGAAAAGAAAAAAATTTAAGACATGTCCCCTCATGTGACAGTGTCACATGAGCTGGGACATGTCAATGATTTTTCATTAAAATTTTTATTCAATTTCTAAACACTTCATGAAACCTCATCTCGCCCATTGATGAGGTTCCATGAAAAATGCAAAGGCCACCTGGGATCTTCGCTTGCCCGCCATCCTTAAAGTTGGATGGGCAGCTCGGTTTATTAGTTTAATTAGTTTTTAAATGGCCTTAAAGGCCTTTGACAGTTCAGCAGGTGCGCAGTCGACTCAGCTGTGTGCCCGCCGCACTGAAAATCTAAATGATGCGTGGTGACATCGGGACGCACGCCCGGGACATGATGTCACCCCTCATCATTTTACGCCTCGGCGAGTGGGCCCCACCCCCGCTCGCCAAGCTGAAAATTCTGGCCATGGTTTCCAACTGCATCACCTGTACTATTCACAGATAGCAGCAGAAAGAGCCACTTCCTCCCTCTTGCTTTTCCATCCAGGCCATGGGAACACCTTGGTATGGACCTATTCTAATTCAAAGGGAAGGTGATTCTCATCATTGTGGATTATTATTCTCGCTGGATAGAGGTGCAAACAGAGATTTTGGGGGGAGGTGCAGAAGGATGCGCATGTAATAATGTAGGTATAAAAACTTGGTGGGGAGATGTAAAGTGTTGACTCTAACACTGCTCTAATAACAGTGACTGAGCATGTGTGTAAGGAGCTATGTCATAAAGATGTCACTCATAGAGGGATGAGTGAGAATAACCTAAGAGAAGAGCTGTAGCTCTGTCCTGGTGCTCCATAATCTTGCATATAGTTCGCTATGTAAATAAAAGCACTTTATAAAAGGTAGGATCTTTGTCTCCAGCCAGAAATCTTACGAGAGTAAGACACCCAAGGTCTTCTGAGACAGCCCAACAATAACAGAGGCATTGGAAGAAAAATAGGATAAGTAACATGTGCCCAGGCCTTGGCTCATGTCTCTGTTTAGCCAACAGCTAAGGCTTGTACAAGAACACGCCTGTGCTCACCCTCCTATTTTCCAATGCTCCCATGAGAAAGAACATAACCCGCACATTGTGCCACTGCCTAACACCACAATAAGATTTTAAAAAGCTACCATGTGGTAGAACTGCATGATGATGAAACCAGCAGCCTATTTCCATTATTTTTAAATGTATTTCCATCCATTGTTTTATCTCTACCTTTCAGCCTATTTTGATCCCTTCCCCCCACCCCACCCCCACTAGGGCTATCTGTACCTTGCTCGTCCTGCTTTCTACCCTTAAAGTCACCTATTAGCACATTTCTTAGCTAATATCACCACCGTCAATACCTCTTTGTCCTTTTGTCTATGACATCTTTTGGCAATCTCCACCTATCACTGGCCCTCTATCCAGCTCTACTTGTCCCACCCCCCCCCCCCCCCCCCCCACCCCCTTAAACCAGCTTATATTTCACCTCTTTTCTATTTTTCCTTAGTTCTGTTGAAGAATCATACGGACTCGAAACGTTAACTGTGTTCCTCTCCGCAGATGCTGTCATACCTGCTGAGTTTTTCCAGGTATTTTTGTTTTTGTTTTTGTTGTGGAGGGATATGTTGACGTGCTTGTGTGCCGAGCCATTCAGAACTGTTAGCAGGTTTTGCATGTTGGCAATTCAGTAGCACAGTTTGCTAATAGGAAATGCTAACTTTTTAAGCCACTTCTTAATCCATTTCAGATCAACTATCCTTTTTTGCTAATGGCCTGGAATTGGGTGTTAATAACAAAAGCATTTTTACGTGATTCTTCACAAGCTAACATCTTTCAAAAAACTTCCTTTAGCGTGACTTATACAAACAGCGGATTGAAGAATGGTTACCCTTTGAAGGAAATATTTTTCAAGGTTTCTCTATTAGAAAGAGGGGTCTGAACAATGTTTGTTGTATCAGAGATTATGGTGTACCAGGATACTTGATAAAATGAGCCTATTATCCAGGAACATAAATATGTGAAAATATATATGGGACTCAGCAAGAAATTTGTTATGTGCAACTCGTGGCAGAGTGAGAGCAAGTTATGAAACCTGAGTCAATAATGTTTTTTTCTTACTAATGCACAAGTCCTGCACCTGTTTGATAACAGTTCACATAGTTAAAAAAAATGAAAAGGTTTGCCAGCAATGGTTTTTAACTGAAACTTACTGTGTTCGGGGGATGAATCACTGGGAGAGTAGGATGTTAGGACATGGGGTGGAATTTTACAGCCCCATCACAGTGTCGCTGTAAAATGCAGCGAGCCGTTCTAAAGTCCATTGTCTTCGGCTGGACTGTAAAATCCCATCGACATAAAATTCCGTCCATGATGTTCTACTAATTGTGCGTGGGAGTGATATTTCTGTGTTCCACCTCTCATCCGGTGGCCAGATAAGGTGTGCAGGATGTTCGAAGCTTTAGATGGTCAGTTTGGGGTCATTGCAGTCATTATAATAATTCCTTTCTGTTGCTATTTTTAAATTAATGTAATTCCCATGAAGCTGGGGTTTCCATCTTTTTGAAATCAGAGTAGGATTGAAATGGGGCAGAGACTGGGATTATGGTTTGAGCTTATCAGCCTCAAACAGTTATTAAGAAATCCCATCGCTGCCCACTCAAAAACTCAGGTGAAAACTCTGTTGGAATGATGCACTAAAGTTGCATTGAATAAGTTAATGGTCAGGGATGTGACTGATACATGCATTCAAAGGGGGAGGCAGACATTTTGATTAAAGCCTGAGATATTCTGTAGACAGCCTCCTGAGAGAGATTGTTCAAGTAGGTGAACAAGCCTTTGTACCTATGTGAAATATTCATTTAGATGGCAAATTTTCCAGGCAGTGAAGTATAGTTACAATCGGGAAATTTCCTTCTGCAATAAGCCATCGCTTACATGCCCTTTACCTCTACAATAAATGGGAATGACTTTTTATTTATTCTGTGGGAATGAGCAATGTTTTCACTGCCCAGTGGAGTCATAATTTGGAAATAAGAAAAATGAAAATAATATGCATGGATATTATTCTCAGTTGTCAGCCGGCTGCCATTTGCAGCAATCCTATATTAATTTAAAGGTGTGCTGGAATTCTAAACCATCCACAAAATAAGATAAAGTAGCACCAAATCTTGAATGTTCTGTTACTTCTTTGACTCAGTCTCTTTCCAATTTTCTCCCAGATGAGTTCAAGGGATGCATTTCAGCATCTTGCTCAAATACCTCAGCTTCATGTCTCAGTTTACACCAGTGAATGTTCTTAGTCCGTTTTCTCATAAAACTGAGCCCAGTCATGTCGTTGCCTGCTGTCCACTTCCATACAATTTTCAGCAGGAATTCTGGATGGGAGTCGGGAGCAGGAACCCTGGTTGACTTCTTTTCCCTTGTCTAGGTGGGGCTGAGAGCTAATGGAATATTGCAGTGGTTGGCATCAGTTTAATCAGCACAGAGTTGGAATCAAACCTGTATCTCCCTGGTGTATTTGACAACACTGAACAAGGCAATCAACATCAACAAGGTGAGAGGTGCGGGAACAGAGGGAGGATGGGAGGATAAAGCAGTAATTCGCTGACGAGACTAATATTTTCTCTATGTTACAGAAGAAGAGTAGAAGAGCAAGCTTATCAAATACATGCAAGATGATGAATACCTAATATCACAGATTTACAAAATAACCTTTATGCTATCTTATTATCTGATGTGATATTTGACATACTCTTATGTCACAATGCTTATAGTAGGATGGTCATTTTGGAAAACTTTACACATTATAGTGGTTTGAAATCCAGAATCACAGAAATCTGTGGGCATGAATCACTGGAATGCAACACTTCCATTACTATGAGGCTCAGTTTCTCCAATGTTCTCTTTGCCACTCAGATAATCATTCAAAATGTTAATCATCTAATATCATACTTATCTATACCAAAGTATGTGCACTCCCCAGCCCTCTCCTTACCAAGCCCCGCTGGTACCCTGGAGAATTGGGTTTTAAGATCTTTGTCCTCACCCTCAAATATTCCCATGGCCTCACTTCACCCTAACCTCAGCAATCTTGTGCAGGCATATGTTGCTGCATGGACCCTCAGTTTCCCTGATGCCTCCTCATTCTTCCTCCCCTTCAGCTGAATCACTGAGCTGCTCCTCAGCTATTCCTTCTATCCCCACCCCGTAGCCACGCTAATGACAACTGTTTCACAGTGCTCTTGTTTCCTCCAACCCTACTTTTTTTTCCCTGTTTCCTTCCTGTTTTATAATTAATATCTGTCCATAGCTTTATACATTGTCCAGATACTTCAATCTGCGCATGAGAAGCACGATGTTCAATGTAAGCTGCTACCATTACAATGGGGCAAATGTTCATAGTCACCTGTTTTGTGGCTGAGAAATGGTCAACCTGGAGTTGAACATCCAGTAGGGGGGAGAGAGAGCTCTGCAAAGCAGGATCCCATGCTGGTCGCAAGGCCCAAGTAAATGGGTAAATCCTAAACCGGGATTTTCTGGCCCCCATCACGGGCAAGACCTGCCGCAGGTGAAGCGACGCCCCAGCCAGAAGTGACTTGCTGCGGGACCAGAAGATCGCGGGTTCGGAAAATCCTGCTCCTATAGTTGGACATGGTTTTCAACCTAACCAGCTGAATTCCACCTTCCACTTCCTGCTGATGGCTTAAATACACTGCCTAGTGTGGAACTGAGCCATACAGGACAGGCGAATCTCAGGTTCAATCCCAGCTTCTATTTAGCCAGAGTGACAGTGAGGGCAGCAAAATTGTCTTGCGCTAGGAAAAGGAGGGGGAAATAATCAGGGTTCCTCCTGCCGGTCTCTTTCCAGTGACCCCCTGCTAGAAACTGCGCATCATGAAAGGACATAATCAAGCATAGTCCTGGTGACACCCTTCATGCTGGGACAGTCAGCTGGCGCAAACAGTCTAGTTCCACTTATGGAAACGGTCGCAAGGAAGAGTCTCAGTGCCTTTAGAACCCTACTCCATGCAGGAACCAATTCCTTCAATGCAAGAAAGAACTTAAAAAAAATAATAATCTTGCATATGAGGAGGAGGCAGAATTTGATCCTTGGAATCAGTTGATAAGTATTATTCATTTATGTTTCACTGTTGTGGCTTATAATACTTAATCATACCTTTGCTCCAGGGTCATCTCACAGCATCTCTCTTGACAATATATATGTCTCCATTTATAAATATATATACAATATATATATATCCATTTGTACCATTTTGAGAATGCATACATGGCTTGAAATGAAGGGTTCCAGATGAATCAGTGTTGAAGCTGTGGCCCTTCACTGATTTAATATTTCACAAAGTACTGACTGTGAAAGACACTTGCCGATGCGACTTACTGATCCGCCAATCAAACAAGATGGCAAATCAACATCTAATGCTAAACCTCAAAAGTGTATTAACCATTATAGGCTTTTCCATATTAGTGAGGATTATAACACCAAGGACAGTGGTGGCGATTGATGGATTTTCCACATCGATTTTCTATGGTTATGTACACATGTGTACATGATGAGGCCGTTACAGAAGAAAATCCCGGACAATCCCGAATGATGCAGTTACAGCAGTGCGTAAAGGGTGCAGTGCCAGGCAGAGAAGGCAACCAGCCGGGGTATACCTGACTGCTGTAGTGTTGCAATTCATTTTCCTCAATCAATTTTATTAATGGTTCCCAACAAAATGGAATGTCCCACTGAGGCTAATATCAAATAGATTTCTTCAAAACTATAATATTATGATCAAGGAATGATAATAACCAGCTTTTTCTAATGATTATCTGGAATATGCCATTAGCTGTGGAGCAGGGCTTTACCAAAGTAATCCTACACTCTTCATATGACTCAAAGGGTTAGGCAAGCACCAGATGTAGTGAAGCCTCCCTCAGTTTTCACTGAATTAAAATACATATTTGGTCAAACCTTCCTTTCTTTTCTTAATCTTTCTTTCCTTCCTTCAATGGCATGAAGAGATGGGAGATAAACAAGGTCTCTTTGGGTTGAATTGATTGTAAAGATGTCATGCTTGATGATGAGAGACATGATGCTGTGTGGCCGTCTTGGTTATCTGAATAGCTGAGTTATGCGCCTTAGTGGTATTCCGCATTGTTCTTAATAATTGACCAGCTGGATTGGTTCATTGGTGGAACCTATTGCTGGGACTGGGATTTTTTCCACTCAGTTCCACTTAACCCTGAAACCAATGTCCTGGCCAATAAGTTGGTTCTAGGTAGACAAGCTGTGGGGAGCTGCACAAACAGTGGAAAACTTATGGTTGGTGTGTGCTAGTTAAGTGCTTGGTTTTAGCTTGTCAAATTCAGCAGTGCCTCTACGTACACTTGAGAGCTTCTAAGCCATGGCTTTAGACAATAGGAGCTTGGGCTTAGCTAAACGGATTACCCTTCTTTGGACAAAGAGTATATATTACTTACTGGGTAAACAAAATCTCTTCCCGTATATATTTCTTAGTGGCTTGGTTTAGAAACTCCACAGCATAGTTTGGGTTCTTGGGGGTGTCAGGCACCCAACTGATCAATAGGACTCTTTCCTATCCTACCTTTTCACCAATTTATCTAACCATTATCTTCTTCCTTTACCTATTTCTTTTTATCTTTATTTTCTTCCATCTATATCTTTATCCTTCTAGAGCTTTTTGTCTGCTGTAGTATTTTTCTTCCATCTTTCTCTTCTAACTTGTTCTAATTTTTCTGTTTCATCCATTTTATCGTTATTATTTTTACTTTCTTTTCATCAACACCTCTGTTTCTATCTCTATTTATAAGATATTTCTTTTTGCTGCTTGCCCCAGCCCTCTACTCTCTGCCAACCTATGGTCTTCTATCCGTGCGCTTGCAATTTTCCATTTCTCACCCTACAGTCATCTAATTCAGTTATTTTCCATCTCTGTGGTCTATCGCAGTGAACTCCTGGCCCTGTGCCTATGATATCCCAGCACTGTCTCTGGGTAAACAAGAAAGGTTTGTGCATGCTGCTGCAACTGGGGTTAGTCCTTAAATATTACTTTAGATATATTTTAAATTGCTCTTTAACTATGGAAGAAATAACTGAGAACCACGAGAATCAATGCCGATGTTGTATTAGAAATCATCCGACACTGAGGTGATGTGATTTTGAGGCATTTCTTTATTGACACACAGGGAAGAGTTTTGTGCCCTCCTCCATGGTGAGTTTGATGGTGGGTGGGGAGCATTTAATCAAGCGTCCACACAGATTAAGTCTGTGCAGGAGAGCCCATGGATGACCTTTCTGGCCTGCCGCAAATAATGCCCATTTAAGGGCTTCTTCCCACCGCTGCTGGTATTGCCCCAGCAGCTGGTTGGGGATGTGCCATGCAGGGAGCAAAACAAGCAAACCATATGGGGTTGCTAACGGGCTCCTGGGGTAAGGGGGAGGGGGTGTGCCTTCATTCAAAGGCACTCAGCTCCTGATTGAGGGACCTGGCATTGGGAACGGGTCCTGCCCTTGCTCCAAACCCTCCCCACTTCCCCCACAACCCCCAACCCACAACCCCAGTCTTGCCATCCATCCTCAGGGCCCCTGATCCCAGGGAAAGGCCCAGCACTGGCCTGTCAATTACCCGAATGAAGCAAAATGCGGCAGACTTTCCTGAAAAGAGGCCACATGGGACTTTTGCTTGCTCTCTGCCAGGCAGCCAAGACCTCCTTTGCTTCCACAAGAGTCTGGCCACAGATTTCATGCAGCCAATACCAACATAGACAATCAGAGCAATTAAGCAATGAGTCCTTAAAAGTCTTGCCAAAAAAAAAAACCCTAAGAGGATGAAACCTCACTTATGGGATGCAAGAGCACCACACTAAGGATGGTGACTACCTTATTTGCGCATGAAAAGGAAGGTCTAAATGAAGCCAAAAATAAGGAGTTGCCCCTAACCCCAGTCCCTAAAATGTGATAGGAGTACCTCCGAGAACTGAAAATTTGTTTGATATAGTTCAGCCTAACAGTACACCTTTCAGTCTCATTATGTAGGTTGGTTAAGGAGAATTAGCTAAACAGGTTATCTCCCTTAATCTCTTTACTATACCCATCAACAAATTTAGATAGCTTGTTACCACAAAGTGCTTAAGCAGCTTTTAGTGAATGATAGCAATGTATGTTTCTGATAAAAAATAGACCTGTCTTCTAAAGGCTTGACCAATGTGTTGGATTGCGACAGCAAGGGAAAACCACCCATACCGATATTTAATTAATCAATGGCTTTCTAACATCCCTTTTGCTTGTAAATGCCAATCTGTTATGTTCTTTCACTCAAAGTTTAAGCGTTTCATTAATCAGACCTTCTGTGAAAGAACAAAGGGAGGGATTTGTATTTATTAAGCACTTTGCACTAACTTTGCACAAAGCGCTCTACAGCCAATCAAGTAACTTGGAAATGTAGGGCAGAATTTAATGCCCTCTCCTGTGGTGAGTTTGGTGGTGGGGGTGTAGTTTAAGCAGATGGGAAGGTGGTGGATGGGGACCCCGCTATCTTCCCACCTCCACCCTGATTAAGTCCATGGCAGGGGGCCTGTGGACGGCCTACTGCACCATCGCCAATCGAGGTCCTTAAGTAGGCAATTAATACCTACTTAAGGGCCTCATCCCGCCCCCTCTGGGATTAAACCCCACTGCCAGGCAAGAGCTCACCATGCGGGGAGAACAACAAGCAGATCCATGAGGGGTTGCTTGCCAGCTCCCAATGGAGGTCCCTTGTTCAAAGGTGCTTGATTGAGGGACCTGGCATCAGGAATGGTGGGGGAGGGGTTGCTAATAGCCATCCACCTGCCCTTGCTGCTGACCCGCTTCTTTCCTCCCCTGCAACCCCAACCTTGCGACCGCCCCCCCTCACCTGTGCCTGGGTCCCTGTTTGATTCGAGGCTTCAGGCAGGTGCAGTACCGGCAGCAGCTGTAAAGTAAAGGTTTAGCTCTATAATGATACTGAGCATGTGCGTAAGGAGCTATGTCACAGTGATGTCACTCGCTGAGAGGAGATGAGTGTGAAGCATCTCAGAGAGTAACTCCAGCTAAGCCTTGGTTTTATTTAATATTTGTAACTAGTTAGCATGTAAAATAATGGCCAGAATTTTTACCTCTCAGGCGGGCGCGTGTCTGACCCGAAATAAATCACACGCGATGATGTCGGGCGAACGTCACAACATTTGCGTGATATTTCGGTCGGCGGGCACGCGTGGGAGTCAGCTGCATGCCCGCCGACAATTAACAGGCCTGTGAAGGCCATTAAAGTGCCAATTAAATGTAATTTTTCGCTGCAGGCCAATAAGGCCAAGCAGCCTTTGCATTTTTTAGGAAACCTCATCCACGGGCGGTATGAGGTTTCCGACAGCAATTAAAAATAAAATAAAAATTTTAACTTTTCATTAATAACATGTCCCTGCTCATGTGACAGAGCCACATGAGGGGATACATTTTGTAACATTTTTAAAATCTTTATTTTTGATTTTTTATATCTTCATCTCCCTGAGGCAGCTTTGTGCCTCAGGGAGCTTTCCCTGCACACACCCAGGCGCGAACTTACCTGCTCGCCTTCTTCCCCCACCCATACAGGCAGCGCTAAGCGCTGCAGCACACGTTTCACACTGGGCGGGCCTTAATAGGCCTGCCAGCATGAAATCACGGTCCGGCCCCGATCGCGGGCAGTGGTCGTCTTCCCGCCTGCCCCCCACCGAGCCCGCCTGACGAAGGCAAAATCCTGGTCAATGTTTCTGAACAGAAGATCATCGCCTTCAGCAAGATCTCTTCTAGACTAAGAAGCCAACAAATTCTGAGGCAAACCCACAATAATATGGTGACAGCAGTGACTAAACCCACAGAGAAACCATAGAAAATGGCAGGAAAAGCCTCAAGCGAAGGCCAGCAATGGTGCAGAGAAGCAGCTGAAGGACGTTGAGGCCAATCCAGCAACCACACCGGAGATGACCAAATAACGAGGGCAGCCCTGTGGCTAGCAAGGTGAGCAGCATGGGAAAAGACAACCTCGAACCAGGGTGAGAAATGGCTACAACTTTTCCCCTAACAGAATCCTTTCAAAATACAGAGGGCCCCAGACAGGCTGAGCAATGGTAAAATTGGTAAAGAAGGTTTACTTGGTACCACAACACCTCAAGTCTTGCACGTAAAGCAAATGAAAATCAAGTTAGCTCTTTGTTATAAGCTTTTGGGGGCAAAGCAGGCAACGTGCTTGCCAGACAGGGGATGAACGAGGAGACAGCCTCCAACAAGGATGCCATCAGAGCCTTTGACTCATTCTTCAATATTTGTAAAAATATTACAGTAGAGAGGGCAAAATTTAATTGGCGCAGTCAGAAACAGAGTGAAGGGATTGACTCATTTACAAATGGATTGTACTGTCTAACCAAACATTGTGAGTACAGAACACTAAAAGACGACCTGATCAGAGATAGAATAGTCGTTGGTGCTTTAGATGAGAATCTCTCTGACTTCTCACAATATCGGGAGGATTTAATTTTAAGCAAAACTGTACAACTGGCCAGACAGGAAGAAGAGTGGAAGCAGAATAAGGCTTTTGTTAGAAATGCGAGGGGAACTTCCCAAGAACAGCCCGATGGGGTTGTTCAGTTT
Source organism: Cetorhinus maximus (assembly GCF_964194155.1). Taxonomy (NCBI): domain Eukaryota; kingdom Metazoa; phylum Chordata; class Chondrichthyes; order Lamniformes; family Cetorhinidae; genus Cetorhinus; species Cetorhinus maximus. The sequence goes on from NC_135896.1 coordinate 18,315,930, forward strand.
GTGTGTGGTAAACCAAAAATACAGCAAGGCAACAAAAAGGGAAACGTCCTGAAAAGGCGTCAACCACCATTTCCTAATGCCCCACTGTGGCGGGAAGAAGGTCCACAGGCGGGAAAAATGCCCAGCCCAAATTACACAGTGTTATGGGTGTGGCAAGTTAGGCCTTTTTATAATGGCTTGCCATTCTAGGAAATGTGTGTTTACCAGACAGAAGGAGAAATCTGTTAAAGGAACCTTCATTCAAGAAACTCAAGTTGATTCAGGATGCTGTGAATCAGTCTTCCTGGACTAAACTCCATTCTTAAAACCACAAGAGGACATCATAGATCTTTCATTTCTCTTCGAGGAGAGGCTAGATGAAGCAAGACAGGTGCGCCAAGGATGAAGGTAACCAGCCAAATGATAACATTCAAGACCTTCATTTTCTCTTTCGGGAAAGAGGTGGAAGAGGATGAGACCCACTGATATTGGTGATTTGTCACAGAAGGAGATCCTGAACCTTGCTTTAGTTTTTGAAGACAGCATACATTCCGATGAAGCTCTAGACTTATTCAAGCCTGATGAGGAGCAAACTCACACCAAAGAGAGTGTGCAAGGTGAACCACAGCCTACCGAAAAAGAAATTCCTTAGTATTAGCAAGACTACCATCATTTTTTAATTTGGAATATTCTTCATCCTTATCTTCATCCATCTAACTCATTCATGGATGAGGAATTACATAATACCTTGCTTGTTGCAGCAGTAAAAGTTCGTGGACCCTCTACAGCTGCTCAAATCTTCACAGAAGATGAACGAGCTTCACTCTTTCAAGCAAGAGCAGCCAGCAGTCCAACCTTTCCCCAAAATACCAAGAAGAAGGGAAAGAAAAAAAGAGAAGAAAATGAAAATCTGTTTATTGCCTTTTTACTGCAGACCAGAAGTAGAAATCTCAATCTGAGGAATTCAGTGACTTACGAGAAGAAGATGCTGGAGACCCTATGTCCTATATGTCCTCAAAGAGAGCTGAGAACACAGTGGGAGATTGACAGCACTGGCACAAGAGACTGTGAGGGGGAGGTGTAGGAGAATGTGTGTATAATAGTATGAGGATAAAGACTCAGGGGGAGATGTAAAGCGTTAACTCTAATGATAGCTACTGAGCATGTACATTAAGAGCTATGTCACTGTGATGTCACTCACTGAGAGGAGATGAATGTGAAGCATCTCAGAGAGTAGCTCCAGCTATGTCTTGGTCTTACTTAACCTTTGCAAATAGTTACATTGTAAATAAATGTTTTTGAACAAAAGGCCAGTGCCTCCAGCACTGTAGAGTAGGAAGTCAACGAATCCCGAGATAAACTCACAGTAACAGAGCAGCCATCGGTTCTCCTGTCGCTGCTGAGTACAGAAGGGTTTCCAGCCTTTGATTAGCTGGCAGCTCTCGGCAAGCGTGACTTCTGCCCACAGGGTCCTTGATCCCGGGAAGGCCTGCCATTGGGCTGTTAAGTGCCTGAGTGGCTCAAGATACGACAGAAGCTCCCACTGGCTCTCAAGACGGAGGCCAAGACCTCCGTTGCCTTCATTAAATATCACCCGTAGCCACTGGTGTAATGTAGGAAAACAAAGCAAACAATTTGTGCATGGCAAGATCCCACAATCAGTAATGAAATAGATGACCAGATTTTTTTTTAGTAAATTTAGTTGACAGATGAATACTAGCCAGGACACTGGGAAAACTCACCAATGCTTCTTCTAATAGTGCCACGGGTCCTCCTACAACTACCTGAGACCTCACGAGGAACCTTGGTTTAAAGTCACATCTGAATGACGGCACCTCCGACACTGTCACACTCCATCAGCACTACTCTGGGGCGTCAGCCTTAATTATGTGCTCGAGTTTCTGGATTAGGACTTTAACCCACAGTCTTCCAACTCAGAAGTGAGACTCCACCAATTGGGCCAAGGCTGATACCATCCTACTCATAGCTGTGAGTTATCTAATGTACTGCATGGTAGAACTAGCGGAGCGTTTTCAAGTTCTGTCCCTCTCGGAGGCTTGCTCTGTACTGACAGCTCCGTTCAAAGTTAGAGTTCAATCTTTCTGTAAAAATGTAATCAATGATGAAATTAACCCTTTTAAATTACTTAAACCTAAATGTTTTTACCAAACACTTGTTAGAGTAAAGCATTGTTTCTCATCACTCCTGCATCTATATTTCAGAAAAATGGTTCACACTTTGAAATAAAATAGAGAAGTATTGCAGTAACAGTGATATAAAGAACGTTTCATATAATTATCTTCATTATTTTAACACAGGTACATATTTGGTGTGCCTGGTAAGTAAGCAAAGAGCTGTTTCCATCTCAGTTAAAACTTGTTATAACCTATCTAATGGAGGCAACAGAGGCCTTGGCCTCCGGCTTGAGAGCCGGTGAGAGCTTCTGTCATATCTGGAACCAGTCAGGCGCTTAACAGGCCAACTGCAGGCCTTCCCTTGTGTCAAGGGTCCTGTGGCGGAAGACACGCCTGCCGAGAGCTACCAGCCAATCAAAGGCTGGCAGCTCTTCTGTACTCAGCAGCGACCGGCAGGGCCGCCCCCAGCGGGGTGCAGGGGCCTGGGGCAAATCACACTGTCTGGGCCCCCTGTAGCATTTTTACACAGGTGAAATCTGGTTATAATGAATGTCAAGGGCAGCTGCAGCCTGCAGATTAAATATTGATGGCTTACATTTTGACTTGATGCAAATAGTGTAAATGGATGCTGGCAAGTCAGCAGCCAGTTTGACAACTCTCCTGATCTTTATTTCCATTGACTTTATTAGGATCCAAAGGTCCTAAAATCTCCTTCTTTGATCTGCCAATTACTTTTGCCTCATTACAATTCCGTGAAGCCCTTGGGACAGTTTTCTACAATAAAGGTTCTGTATAAATGCAAGGTGATATTGTTGTTTGTTATTGTTATGGTGCAGGTTTCAGTGGATGGATGAATTCGATAGGCCACATGCCTCTGTCATCTGTATTTATCTGTGTGGCCTTATTTAATTGAGTGATGAAACCCTTGTACGAGTTATAATGCATCCACCAGCCAATAAATGAAGAGAGCAATTAATCATAGATTCACTAGGGTACTGCCTGGTATGAGGAAATATATTTACAGACACTTGAAAAATTTAGATTTTTTTTTCATTAGAATAACACAGATTATGGGGGTGACATGATAGAAGTATGTACATAGGAAAGGATGGGACAGCAGCAAGGGCAGTGGAAATAAATTCAGTAATAACTTCCAAAAGGAAATTGGATAAATACTTGCAGAAAAAAAAGTAGGGAAATGGGATAGAAGAGGGCAATGGAACTAATTGGATAGGACTTTCAAAGAAACGGCACACGCACAACAGGACATACAGCCCTCTTCTGTGTTGCATTATCTGCAATTCTATGAAATGTGACTTGAACTCTTTACTTGGAGTGTAAATGGCAGCATGGAGTGACGGGATGAATGGCCTGTTCCCTAATTGTAACTTCTATGTACTTCTACATAAAGCTAATCATCACTGTGCATTATTCATTCTTATATTTAGACTGAGAGCGTACAGTGTCCCAAGGGCTTCACAGAACTCCCATTCGCTATTTCCCGACAATCAGTGCATTCAAAGCATGCAGGAGAGTGAGCCAAATACGGGCAGAAGGCCACAAAAAATTGCATTTATGTGGCATCATATCACACCCTGAGGAACGTTGCGAAGCACTTCACATGAATAACTTTGTCAAAGATGCAGCCAATGCTGTTATGTAGATCAAAAGAGCAGCTAATTTTCACGCAGCAAAATCCCACAGACAGTAGTTAACCTGCTTTGTGATCTTGGTTGAGGGTGAGGATTATTGTTGACCACATGCAGGGAGAATTCTTGGTTCTTTATGAGATCTTTTATGTCTAACTCAGCTGGCCAAAGCAGCGTTAACTTAATACCTCATATTACGATGATTATTTCTAAGACTAAAGCGCCAGCCTAGGTTATTTGCTCAAATTTTGGACTGGGGTTTGAACCTTATAGTCTTCTGAATCAGTGGTAAAAATAAGACCAACTGGGCCAAGTTGGCACTCCAAAAGCAATAGTGGAGTTCAAAAGGTTAATCAATATCTTATGTCTCGTGACCTGAGCCCTTCTATCGCATTATATACGATTTGCTTGTAGATCGCCTGAATAGTCCAGGCCCAGGAGCATGACTTCTGATCTTCGCCATGTTCTTGCTGAAGTCTGAATTCAGCAAGTCATTCATTGCTGTAATATAATACATACCTGACACCAGGTAAAAAATATTATCCACCTTAATCATACTGAAAGATACAAGCCCCGGAGATATACTTGTAATACTGTTTGCCGACTTATTTAAAAGATCCAATAGCTTCCACAGAACCATAGAATCTTACACCACAGAAGGAGTCCATTCAGCCCAACAAGCCTTAGTGAAAAAACTACCCAAATTAGTCCCGCTCCCCTGCTCTTTCTTATAATCCTGAAAAACTTGTTTTTTCAAGTATATATCCAATTCCCTTTTGAATGCTGCTATTGAATGTTCTTCCACCACCTTTTCAGGCAGCATGTTCCAGACCATAACAACTCGCTGCATTAAAAATGGCTCCACATCTTCCCTTGGTTCTTTGGTCAAGTATCTTAAATCAGTACTTCAGGTTATTTATCCTTGTATCAGTTGAACAGTTTCTCCCTATCCATGCCCCCAAAATGCTTCATACCTTTGAACTCCTCCATTAAAAGACCCTGTAATCTTCTTTGCTCTAAGGAGAAAATTTCTAGCTTCTCAAGTGCCCCTTATCCCTGGCACAATTTTATTTAAATCACTTCTGCACCCTTTCCAAGGGCTTAACATCTTTCCCAAAGTGTGATGCCTAAATTGGACATGATATTTCAGCTTAGGCTTAACCAGTGTTTTATAAAATTTAGCATAACTTTTTTGCTTTTGTACCCTATGCTTCTCTTATGAAGCCTTATGCACTTTTTAACAGCCTTATTTTCATCTTGTCCTGCCACCTTCAAAGATTTGTGTATGTGAATCCCCAGGACACACTATTCCTTTAAAATTGTCCCATTTACTTTATGTTGCATCTCCTTCATTGAAAATTTATCACTTCACGCTTCTCTGGATTGAATTTCACCTACCATGTGTCTGTCCATTTCACCAGCCTGTCTATGTCCTCCTGAGATCTGCTAATATCAACCTCAGTTTACTACATTTCCAGGATTTGTGTCATCTGCAAGATTATGCCCTATATGCTGAAGGCCAGGTCATTAATATATATCAACATGAACAGTGGTCCCAATACCAATTCCTGGGGCACACCACTTCATAATTCCCTCTGAAAAGCCAATTTTTCTAACTATGCTATCACTGAGCCTGTAAAACCATGGGCTTCAGTTTTACTTACAATTCTGTTATGTAGCACTTTATCAGATGCCTTTTGAGAGTCCATATACACTGCATTACCATCATCAACTCTCAAATAACTTAATCAAATTCAGCAGATATGACTTTATTTCCTCTTGCTTCCACAAAATTTGAAGTTAATTAGTTGATTTGCGGCACTTACTTAAGATGCAAGTACTTTTTCCCTTCTCTGCCTCAAGATCTTCCTTCTTTTTGATACAAAACTGAACTTTTGACTATGTCACCAAGAACACTTACTTCCACCCCCATAATCACCCCGCCTCAGCTCATTTGCTGTTGAAACCCTCATCCATGTCCTTGTTACTTCTAGATTCAACCATTCCAAAGCATCCCTCCTGGCCTCCTAACTCGCACCCTCCATAACCTTGAGCTTATCCAAACCTCTGCAGTGCATTAAATTCCGTTCACTCATCATCTGTATTCGTGACCCACATTGGCTCCCAGTCCAGCAAGGCCTCGATTTTGAGATTCTCATCCATATTTTCAAATCCCTCCATGGCCTCGCCCCTTCCTATCTCTGTCACCTCCTCTAGCCCTACAACCCTCTGTGATATCTGGGCTTCAATTATGGCTGCTTGGGATTTACAATTTTCTTTGCTCAAACATTAGTGGCTGGCTTTCAGACGCCTAGGAACTAAGTTTTGGAATTCCCTCCCTAAATCTCTCTGCCTCGCCACCTCTCTCCCTTAAGTCGCTGCTTAAAACTTACCCCTTTCACCAAACATTTGGTCACCTGCCTTAATATCTCAATGTGGTTCGATCTCAAATCTTGTTTGATAAAACGCCCGTGAAGCATCTTGGGCATTTTACTATGTTACGGGTGCCATACAAATGCAAACTGTGTTCTTTTTCTCGGTGATTTGTATAGTTATGTTTTTTTTTCTCTCCCTTTCGACGCGCAGTGCATTTTCAGTTCTTGCTGAAGCTATCAGCTGTGACTCAATTGGTAGCGCTCTTGTCTGAGTGAATTGTGGGCTCATCCACTCCATAGACTTGATCATAAAAAGCTCGGCTGATGCTGCAGTGCAGTACTGAAGGAGTGCTACAAATTTTGAGGTGTCAAACTTTTGGGTGCAATGTTAAAGTGAAGTCATGTTCTCTCAAGTGAATGGAAAATATTTCATGACACTATTTTGAAAAATAGTGTCCAGGCCAATATTTATCCCTCACAGCCTGATCTCATTGCCCTCAGTGGATTTTTTTAAAATGCAAGTACACATTCACAAAACACACGCACTCTCTGATGGGTGCATGCACAATATTACCTCTGACACCGTGATGTTGAAGCGCGGGCCCACCAAAGCTTGGGGCCTGGGGTGGTCACCCCAATTCGCCATTCCCTAGGGATGGCTCGGGAGAAGGGAGAACGAGTGGTTGCTCTGTTACTGTGAGTTTATCCCAGGATTTAGTGGCTTCTTACTCTAGAAGAGATTGAAGGAAACATACCTCAAGCTTGATTTTGTTTGAAAGCTGTAGAATGGGACTTAATTTAGATGCTTCCAATTGTCAGTTTAATTGTTGATTTTCTACTGAGGAAGTAACACGATAGAAAATGGGCTCACTGAGGCTGGGGTGTGAATTTGTTTGAAAAGCAGCGAGCGGCTGTTAAAGGAAGGTTGGAGGGGGTTTAGTGCTCTCTTCAGAAGAAACCAAATTGTCCAAAGGGCCTTTCTTCTTCTAGGGGCTAATTCTGCAACTAACCAGCTGCAATTATCATGTGTGAAGGAACTCACAGTTAATAGTAACTAAAGTGGATTTGTCAAATTATCGCGAATAGCATCACTTCATCCAAAAGTTGGTAAATTTAGAAGTTCCTCCTTTATAATGAAAAGATGCCAAAATCCATGTGAATTTGCTAGATACACCAGATTTTTAAAAGAGTTCCTTCTTTAGATTTTACACCTGTCTTTGCACATTTTGCCTGCTCTTTCACTAATAGTGGAATAAATCTCCATAGGTTGAGATCCATAAGTTGTTTTATGTTTTGAAGCTGTTAGTCTGCCACACAGAGACAAACTAAAATTGACGGAATTGTTTCTGTTTTTTTCTATTTTGAATGTGGTGACAGATTGGAATGAGAACAAAGCATCTCTCAGAACTCCACCAGGGGTCTATGACATGTCACTCAATGCTTTCTGCTCCTGTCTTCAAAGCAATCTCTTCCCAACTGATCAACATTCATGTTGTTTCAAAATGATAGTTTCTTTACACATTTTTTAGCAGCCACATTCGATTTCTGATATATACCTTTTAATATATTCAGTTCTATAAGAGCTGGCTTTGCACAGTCCATGTGCCCCACGCATCCAGCCCTGGCTCCTGGTGGTCTCAAGTTCAATGTACTTGCTGGGTAAAATCTGCTGTCAACCTAACCTATTTGGTAGGGTCAACGCAATGTGGTTGGAGATACTGTAATGGATTTATACCATTATTGGAGATGCTCTTATGAGGTCTGAAGATTAGAATTACATAGAATATACAGCACAGAAGTAGGCCATTCAGCCCAACTAGTCCATGCCAGTATTTATGCTCCGCACAAGCCTCCTCTCATTCTTCCTCACCTAATTATCAATTTAATCCAATATACCCTTCTCCCTCATATGCCTACCTAGCTTTCTCATAAATGAATCCATACCAATTGCCTCCATATTCCCTCTGCTAGCAAGTTCCACAATCTCATTTTTAAAATTTATTCTTTCATGTGATGTGGGCATCGCTGGCTGGGCCAGCATTTATTGCCCACGTCTAATTGCCCTTGAGTAAGTGGGGGTGAGTCACCATCTTGAACTGCTCCAGTCCATGTGGTGTAGATACTTCCAAGCACTGTTTAGGAAGGGAGTTCCAGGATTTTGACGTAGCAACAGTGAAGGAACTGCGATATAGTTCCAAGCCAAGATGGCATGTGGCTTGGAGGGGAACTTGCAGGTGGTGGTGTTCCCATGCATCTGCTGCCCTTGTCCTTCTAGGTCACAAAGGTGGCAGGTTTGAAAGGTGCTGTCGAAGGAGCCTCGATGAGTTGCTGCAGTGCATTTAGATAGTGTACACTGCTGCCACTGTGCTCTGGTGGTGGAGGGAGTGAATATATAAGTTGGTGGATGGGGTGCCAATCAAGCAGGCTGATTTGTACTGGATGGTGTCAAGCTTCTTGAGTGCTGCTGGAGCTACACTCATCCAGGCAAGTTGAGAGTATTCCATCACACTCCTGACTTGTGCCTTGTAAATGGTGGACAGGCTTTGGGGAGTCAGGAGGGTGAGTTACTCACTGCAGAATTCCCAGAATTCTGACCTGCTCTTGGAGCCACAGTATTTATATGGTCCGGTTCAGTTTCTGGTGAATGGTAACTCCCAGGATGTTGAGAGCGAGGGATTCCGTGATGGTAATGCGATTGAAGGCCAAGTGGCCTTTGCACCTTTTTGGAAACCTCATCCGCGGACGGGACGAGGTTTCCAAAAGCAAATAAAAATTAAATAAAAACTTTAATTTTTCATAAATAACACGTCCCTGCTCATGTTTCATAAGACTTATCAACTCTTTAAAATTCTTTTCAGATCAGTTCATCTCCCCGAGGCAGCTCTCTGCCTCAGCGAGATTATGTAGTGGGCACTTGCGTGCATGTGCAAAGTTCATGCTCACCCGGCTCGCATTCCTCCCCTCCCCCACACAGGCAGTGCACATTGCTGCCGCTTGCGTTTCACGCTGGGTGGGCCTTAATTGGCCCACTCGGGTGAAATTGCCTTCCGGGCCCGATCGTGGGCGGCGGCCGGCTTCCCAACTGCCCCCGCCAAGCCCATACGCCAAGTGCAAAATTCTGCCCCATATCCTGTCTATAGAGCAAGCAGAACTGTACACAGTGATAATATTATTTGAGATACTTTTAACGGAACTTACCCAATCTATGCTAGTACTAGATCTGCATGCCCATCTAGCTCTTTCTGGAAATGCTCTTTCTTGATTTGTACCTATGCTAGTTTTGAGAATAATCTCACCAGATTTGTAATAATATAAGTGGTACTATTACAAAGTCGGTATTGCTATTGGACATGTTCTGTTCTATTCCCAGGTGTATACTGATATTGGAAGTACGCTTTTGATATCTATACTAGAATTGCACGTACTCTTAGGGGATCATAGAATTATGATTGTGGAATTGTAGAATGGTACAGTGTGGAAGGAGGGTCTTTGGCCCATCGTGTCTGTGCCAGCTCTTTGGGAGAGCTATTCAAATAATCCCACTCCTGTTCTTTTCCCACAGCCTTGTAAATTTTTTCACCTTCATGTGTTTTTCAAATTCTCTTTCAAAAGTTATTACTGAATCTTTTTCCATCACTTTTTCATTTCGGACCACAACCACTCGGTGTGCAAAAGACATTCCTTATGCTGCCTCTGGTTCTCTTGCAAAATGACCTTAAATCTGCGTCCACTGGTTACCAATGCTTTTTTCACTGATAAAAAGTTTCGCCTTATTTACTTTACCATTCATGATTTTGAACACCTCAACCAAATCTCCACATAAGCATCCCCACTCTAAGGAGATCAACTCTGGCTTTTCCAATCTCTCCACATAGCTGAAATCCCTCATCCCTGGTACCACTTGAGTTAATCCCATCTGCACCTTTAGTACTGGTTTTCAACATTTTAACCTGATCACCAGTGGATAGAATACGCTCATGAAGTATGTGCCACTACTATTACTGCCTGTACTGTTATTGGACCGTCAAATTTTAGGTAGCCCCAAACTGGGGTTCTTAATACTGCCACTAAGTGACCCTGCTAGATTTAAACCTAAGTCTTAGAGGTAAAATGTCAACTTGAAGACAGCACACTATTCCTTTGTCTGAGCTGGATTTGTACTAGCTCCTAGAAATGAAGGGGAAGGGCCATTGCCCCAGCACGCATTCACCTGAATGCTACATTCTAATAAACAATATAAAGACTCATTTTAGGGTAGCTCAATAGAAGACTTCTGTAAACTTTATTCACCTTTGGGATTTTCCTTTCCTCTGTGTCATAGGTCCCCATTAAGATATGGTAAAAGACTTGAGCATTATGAAACAGCAGCAGCACTGAACAAAGGAATTCTAAATGTTAAAGGTGGTGCAATGCTGACTTGAGTTGTACTTCCTTTGTTTCTTGTACTGTGTTGGCTAGGCTGCCCCTAGACAGAAATCCATTAGAAAAGGAAAGGGTTTTGAGCTTAAATAGGATATCATGTATAAATATTTGTAATAAATATATACCTGTCATTGTTTAGTTAGCTCTGTCAGTTCTCAGTATGCCCACTGGATGGAGCACTTCACAGTAATAGGACACTTCATCGTTGATGAGGAAGGAAGGGCAATGTTGATGAAAAAGCTAATCAGATTGACTCATTCACTTTAAAGGTGCACAGTGATCAGGAATCTCTGTGCAAAGTAACATAAATTCATGCCAAAATAAGTCAGTTTGGAGCCAGCTAAAATGATGGAAGCAACAGAGCCCATCTTCACTTTCACCATTGCAGTGTTTGGAATAGTCTCATAGATAAGAAACAGCTTTGAAACAGCCTATAACTGGCTGTTATGACAATTTCTCCAAGACTCTGTTTCCGCCTATATTTTGGATTCCTCTAAAATTGGTCCCGTGCCATATCTTCTTGGATGTGTAAATTGCTGATATCCTGACTGAGGCAACAAACATCCTATTTTAATAAACTAGAAATATTGAACAGTGAAGAACTCAAAGTAGGGAGTTTATCAAAGTAAAAACAGCGAGGATTTATCACATGGTGAATCACATTTCCCTGCGCTAAGTACAAACCTCGTAATTACCTAATTATTGACTTTAGAAATTAAAGAAATGAAGAGTGCAATTTGTTAAGAATCGTTTTCATATTTTTACATTTTTGTTAATATGCAAAAGCATCAAATTAACCCAAACCAAATCAATGTAAATACAAACCAAAAGATAAATGAAAACTAATGCAATGGACAGTCGAGTAGTATTTTGTTTTTAATATTGTATCATTCATGATTTTTGTTCTTTCCAGTTTTATAAACTGGGCTTTTAGCAGATGATTCAGGCTCTCATTTTGGAACTAAGCTGAGAGATTTAGGATTGAAGCTCACTATTTTCTTTCAAATAATTGTATTAAATAATACTTCTTTTAAATTACAGATTAATTAATAATGTTAGTTCCAAGAACATAGAAGCATAAATGGGGAAAGGAGATTGTCCTGTTCTTTCATTCAATTCTCATTACTCAGCCTCCCTTCTTCTGAATGTCAAACCCTTGCCATGAAGGCGGAACCTTCCCGAGCACTAGAACACGTTGAGAGCGACAGTGACAAATAGTCACCAAATTACAATGACTTCTGGCAAAAATTAAGTTCAAAAAGGACACAAGCAATGATCAGTGAAGGAAAAGAGAGCTGCTGTTAATTTTCTCTCCTGGTGAAATAACATTTTCACAGGTGAATGAGCCCAGTGCGGGAGCACTTGACAGAGTTTCATCAGTACTGAGACGGAGCTGACATATTGGAAGTGCGGATGGACACAAAAACAAATGAGACAGCAAAGCCTTGGTTTGCTGATCTGTCTATCAGTCAGCTGCAATACTATCTTACTCCAATAGAAGATGCTATTGCCTCTCTTTATTTACCACATTGATTGTGGTGGCTGTTGCTTACATAGTTCATTCCTAGTGTAGACTATATCATACATGGTGATGTACTTTGACCATGATTTCTACAGTGTTTGAAACCAGCTGATTTGCAGCCTTGGTCAATTTAAATATATCAGCTTGAAACCTAAAGCAGGCTTTTTCAACACCTTTTTCTGGATGTTCATTACCTTTATGCTTTGATAAAATCACAAGCTGCACATTTCTCCTCAAAGCGTTTATTTTCAAATTTTAATGATTGCTCCCTCAATTTTGTGTTGGGATAGCTCCTACCATCCATAATCTCACCAGTAGAAATGGAAAAGTGTTCTTTACTCCCAAATTCCACTCCAGACTTCACTCAGGATTCACTGGATATGCAGCCTTTTGCATTTTTTAACCTTTCTCCCTGATTTCCCAGCGGTAAGTCTCCAGCTACACACCATCCCTGCTCGGAAAGGTAAGCAACCTTTCCCAGGCATCTGCTAGTGACACTCTATAGTTGAACTGCTAGAAGGTGCAAAATGGTCGGCTGAACTTCCTCTCCTTCTGATGTTTATTTTTCCTCCTTCTGCCTCTGGAACCTAGCTTCAACTGGTTGAGGTCTGTCTTGGGTGGCAATTGCCTATTTTACACTCCGCCTGATTTAAAGTGGAAAAGAAGATTTGACAAAGTATAAAACAGGTGACCAATCTGCTATGGTCCATTTTGTGCAACGCACCCTTTACCCCTAATTTCATACCTGCCTCTCTATAACAGAACAGCTGAGGTCACAAATTCACTGCATTCTAGTTCAGCCAAAAGGTGCTGAATAGTTATGATGGAATTACTGATATTTTATGAAAGCATGAATTTGTAATTTGCTTATTGGGAAAGTGCAGTTCTTACAAACTTACATTTATATTGTACATTATCACTTCTCAGAAACATCACAAAGTATTTCATACACAATAGGTTACTTTCAAGTAAGTCCACATTTGTTTTATAAGCAAACACATAAGTCATTTTGCACATAGCAAAATCCTATAAGCAACAAATCAAATGAATCATGTTGGATTGTTCCTTAATAGAAGGAATATTGACCAGACTGTTATACTCCTGATAGCCAGTTGGCAAAGGAAGAATCCAAGGCCAGTACTTACTTGGGTTAGAGTTATTCATAGAGCGAAACATTATAGATATATATCTCCTGACACCATTCCACTCTTGTGTCAGTATGTGTCTCTTTATATGTGTTCAAATAACCATCCTTTAATGTTAAATGGTTTGTTCCATCTATGTTTGGTTACACTAGTTTGGTAACTGATATTTGTCCACTTGTTTGATTGCTTAAACCTGTGGGTGAAGGTAGAGAGTAAATTATTGACACCAAACTGGGGATGTTCCAGAAAGGATCTGGGATATAGCAAAGATCATGTGTGTTGGAAATCCTGTAAGTTCTGAGATGTCTTAAAGTATTTTAAATAAAGAGTTAGAACCAGAGCCATTACTGCATTGTTCTGAGATAATTGAGTCATCTAAGATATACAGCAACCCTGCTAATACAAAATGAAAAAATTAGCCACAATGATGGTTGAGAAAAGTTTAATTTTATCAGCTCCGGGACCATTTCTTTCATTGCTGGGAGACCCTCCCATGTAATGAGAACAGTGCATTTCGAGGTTAAAGTCCTACCTGAGCACTACAAGGATGGGCAATCCAGATATAGCAGCAATTTGTAAGAAAGCGATACTCGCACATTGTGTTGGAAAAGAAGGCCAGCGAATATTCAAGCAGCTCACAGAAAATACATTTATCTTTGATACGGCAGTAACTGCTCTCAAAAAATACATTGGGCCAAAGGAAAGAGTGATGATCGAACAATATACATTCTGTCAGAGATCCCAGGGAAACGATGAGTCCATTAAACAATATGTGGTGGCAATTGGCTTCTAACTGTAAATTTGGCACACTAACCAATGAAATAATTCATGACCAATTAATTGAAAAGACTTCAATTCCGTGAATTAGGGAATGTCTCCTCATGGGGTATGATGGTTTAACCTTGGAAAAAGCCATGACCTGATAAACATACAAGCATATGAATTAGGGTCAGGAGTGACCCCTTGGCCCCTTGAGCTTTCTCCGCCATTCAATAAGATCACGGCTGGTCTGATTGTAACCTCAACTCCACATTCCCGTCTACCCCTGATAACCTTTCACTCCTTTGCTTACCAAGAATCTATCTACCTCTGCCCTAAAAATATTCAAAGACTCTGCTTCTACCGCCTTTTGAGGAAGAGAGTTCCAAAGACTCATGACCCCCTGAAAGAAAAAAATTCTCCTCATCTCTGTCTTAAATGAGCGACCCTTTATTTTTAACCAGTGACCCCTAGTTTCAGATTCTCCTTTCCACATCCATCCTGTCAAGACCCCCTCAGGATCTTAGGACCTTGACAGTCCAAATCAAATCTGCCATGTTAGATTTTTAAGAGGTTACACAAATATAAATCCGCAGACTCAGGGTTGCAGACATGGCTTGCCCAACCAGCTCAAGTGAAAGAATTATGGACAAACGAGACCTCAGCAGTCTCAACAACAGTTGCTCCATCACAGTCAGATACCTTCAAAATAGTGCCCAAATTGTAGAAATGCGCATCAAGTCACAACGCCATGTCCAGCTCGAGGGAAAAAAGTGTAATTAAAGCTTTAAGTGGGATCATTTTGCAAAGGTGTGCAAGCCATTAAAAAGGAAGACTTCATCGGTTCGACACCCCACAAATATAAACCTTGTGGAAAAGGATTTTCACACAGAAATGTGTACATGAACCACAAAAAGACACACTTGGAAGAGAGACCAATCCAGTGTGAGGAATGTAAAGCTTTGTTTTAGACTCCTTTTTCACTGTAGAGACATCTACTGATACACAGTGAACAGACTTTCAGTCATAAAAAGGACACATAATGGAGAGAAGGAGAAGATTTATTCATATTGTGGCTAGAAATTTGCCAGTAATGGAACATTACATGTGCACATTTGGTAAATGTCCTAGCAGTGTCCCTACTGTGACAAAGCTTTCAGTAAGAATGACGGATTAAAGATGCATATTAAAAAATACATGGGAGAAACCTTACCAGTGCTCAGAATGTAACAAGCTTTGGTCAGAAGAGGGCCTAGATGAACATATGAAGACACCAGCTGAACTTATGATAGGTTATAACTTTCTCACGCCACTGACCATTCTTGAGTCATCACCACCAGTTAACGCGAATGTTACAACAAAAGCAGTTGAAATCGCAAAGCAACAAGGAAAAGCAAAATCATACTTTTACAAAGGAACAAGGGAACCACGATTTGAGGTTGGAGATTGGGTTTGAATCAAATGGCCAAAGCACAACCACAAACTCACATCATCTCTATCAGGTTCAAAGGAGATCAAGTGGTTGTTCAGTGTCCGATGCTTATCTGTTGGATGATAAGATCTAGTGGAATGTGAGATGCTTGATAGTGAGCAGACCAGGATATTTTGAGGACAATGATTATGAGGATATATTTCCTTTTCCTATGAGTTATATTGATCATCTGCCTCATCAAGTTGTTCACACAGAACCACAACATCAGATTCATTGATCTAATCACAGATTGAAGAGATATTTTTATCTCAAACATTCTTTCTGTACTTAGAGAAAACAGACAAGTTGAACTCTAAGAAATGACTTAATTCAAAACAATGTCTTTCATGAAAAGGGGGAAAATATGTAGTGTTCAATGGTTTGTTTCATCTGTGTTTGATTATGCTAGTCTGCTATCTGATCCTTGTACACTTGCTTGATTGCTTAAGCCTGTGGGTGGAACTAAAGAGTGAATTACTGACACCAGAATGGGAATGTTCCAAAAAGGATCTGCGATCCAACAATTACCATGTGTGTTGGAAATTCTAAGTTCTGAGATGTTTTAAAATATTGTAACTAAAGAGTTAGAACTAGAGACATCACTGCATTGTTCTGAGATAGTTCAGTCATCTCGGATATACACTAACCCAGTGCAAATATAACATATCCAATCAATGCTCTCCACCTGTATGGACTTAACTTTAATGGATACAATCAACACAGGACACCATAAGATCCCCTCACTGATCTTTGAGTAGTGGCATAAGAAATTTAGTTTCTACCTGAGTTGGCTCATGAAGCCAGGGTTTACCATCTTATCTGTAAATGATATTCGTTTTGTATTGCTTAGCCAGGATCGTGGAATTATAGAATGGTTACAGCACAGAAGTAGGCCATCCAGCCTTCATGTCCCTGCTGGCTCTCTGCAAGAGCAACTCAGTTCATCTCACTCCCTGCCCTTTCCCTGTAGCCCTGCAAAGTTTTTCTCCTCATGCCCAATTAGGACCAAGATAAGGAAGAATTTTTTTGAGTCAGTGGGCGGTGAATCTTTGGAATTCTCTTTTGAATTCTCTTTGAAAGCCATGATTGAATCTGCCTCCACCACCTTCTAAGGCAGTGCATTCCAAATCCTATCCGCTTGCAATGTAAAAAGATCTTTTGCATTTTTTGTTTTTTTCCTTTTGCCATTCACTTAAATTGATGTCCTCTGGTTCTTGACCCTTCCAACATAGGGAAAATCTTCTCTCTATCTATCTGCTCAGACCCCTCATGACTTTGAGCACCTCTATCAAATCTCCTTTCAACCTTCTCTTCAATCTATCTTCATAACTGAAGCCCCTCAGCCCTGGAACTATTCTCATAAATCTTTTCTGCACCATCTCTAATGACTTCACGTGCTACCTAAAGTGTGGTACCCAGAACGGGATGCAATACTCCCTTTGAGGCTGAACGAGTGCTTTTTACAGATTCATCATAACTTCCTTGCTTTTGTACTCCACATCTTTATTCATAAAATCCAGGATCCTGTATGTCTTGTGAACCACTTTATCAACCTGCCCTGCTACCTCCAATAATTTGTGCCCCTCCATTACTTTTAGAATTGTATTATTATTTATTTTATATTGTTTCTCCACATACTTCATACCAAAATGCATCACCTCATTCTTCCCTACATTAAATTTCATTTACCACATATCTGCCCATATCATCAGCCTGTCTATGTCCTCTTAAAGACTAACAATATCTTCCTTACAGTTCATAATATTTCCAAGATTTGTGTCATCAGCAAGTATTGAAATTGTGCCCTGCAGACCCAAGCCTAGATCACTAATATAGGTCAAGAAAAGCCGTAGTCCTAATACCAACCCCTGGGAAACCCCTGCTATAGACCATTCTCCAGTGTGAAAAACAAGTTTCATTACTGAAACAAAACAAAAAGTGCTGGAAAAGCTCAGCAGGTCTGGCAGCTTCTGTGGAGAAAGAAACAGAGGTAACATTTCAAATCTAATATAATTCTTTTTCAGAGCCTCGAATCAGAGCCACGGACTCGAAACATTAACACTGTGGGCCATCCACAGATAAATAAGTGGTGGCATGAGCAAATAATATATATTTGGAAATAAAGAATTTGCCTTTTTGTTTAACACATATCCTCAAAGCGCTTCATGGAAGTACCAGCTTAGGTAAGTGAAGTTCTGGAATGGATCTGAAACCTACAACCCTCTGTAAGAAAGTTTGAAATTCCTTGATTTCCACTTTGTCATTAGAAATCTCAAAGGACAGGGCTTCTACTGAATCAAACTGACACTTGACACCATTAATAGGAATACATATTCAAAAGGGTGTGGTGGAATTGTCGCTAGACTAGTAATCCAGAGGCCCAGGGTAATGCTCTGGGGACCTGGGTTCGAATCCCACCACAGCAGATGGTGAAATTTGAATTCAATAAAAATCTGGAATGAAACCATGTTGAATGTCACAAAAACCCATCTGGCCTGTGTGTGACAGCAATGTGGTTGCCTATTAACTGCTCAGTTATATCAATCAACTAAAAAGTCAACAAGGAATGAAACCGGACAGACAATCTGGCATCAACCTAGGCATCGGAAACGACAATGGCAAACTCAGCCCTGTTGACCACGCAAAGTCCTCCTTCCTAACACCTGGGAACGAGTGCCAAAATTGGGAGAGTTGTCTCGCAGACTAGAAAAGCAACAGCCTGGCATAGTCATCCTCATGGAAACATATATTACAGACAATGTCCCAGACACCACCATCACCATCATCCCACCAGCAGGACAGACCCAGCAGAGGTGGTGGCACAGTGGTATAAAGTCGGGAGGGAGTTGACCTGGGAGCCCTCAACTTCAATTCTGGACCCCATGAAGTCTCATGGCATCAGGTCAAACATGGACAAGGAAACCTCCTGCTGATTACCACATACCTAAACCCCCTCACCCCTTCAGCTCAGTTGTTGAACACCACTTGGAGGAAGCACTGGTGCAGGTGTGCTCTGGGTCAATGTACATCACCAAGAGTGGCTTGATAGAACCACTACTGACCAAGCTGGCCGAGTCCTGCAGCAGGTGGTGAGGGAACCAACAAGACGAAAAAACATACTTGACCTCATCCTCACCAACCTGCCTGCCGCAGATGCTTCTGTCCATAACAGTATCGATAGGAGTGACCACAGCACAGTCGTTGTGGAGACGAAGTCCCATCTTCACATGGAGGATAATCTCCATCATGTACGGCACTGCCACAATGCTTAATGGGATAGATTTCAAACAGACCCAGCAATTCAAGACTAGGCATCCATGAGGTGCTGTGGGCAATCAGCAGCAGTAGAATTGTACTCAACCACAATCTTTAACCTCATGGCCCAGCATATCCCCCATTCTACCATTATCTCCAAGCCAGGGGCTCAACCCTGGTTCAATGAATAGTGCAGGAGGGCATGCCAGGAGCAGCAACAGGCATACCTAAAAATGAGATGTAAATGTGGTGAAGCTGCAATACAGGACTACCTGTGTGCCAAACAGCACAAGCTGCAAGTGATAGACAGAGCTAAGTGATTCTACAACCAATGGATCAGATCTAAGCTCTACAGTCTTGCCACATCCAGCCGTGAATGGTGGTGGACAATTAAACAACTCACTGGGGGAGGAGGATCCACAAATACCCTCATCCTCAATGATGGAGGAGCCCAGCACATCAGTGCAAAAGATAAGGCTGAAGCGTTCACAGCAATCTTCAGCCAGAAGTGCCGAGTGGATGATCCATCTCGGCCTCCTCCGGGTGTCCCCAGCATCACAGATGCCAGTCTTCAGCCAATTTTATTCACTCCATATGATATCAAGAAATGACTAAAGGCACTGGATACTGCAAAGGCTATGGGCCCTGACAATATTCCGGCAATAGTACTGAAGAGTTCCGCTCCAGAACTTTCCACGCCCCTAGTCAAGCTGTTCCAGTACAGCTACAACACTGGCATCTACCCAGCAATGTGGAAAATTGCCCAGGTATGTCTTGTAAACAAAAAGCCAGACAAATCCAACCCAGCTAATCTGTCTACTATCGATATCATTAAAGTGATGGAAGGGATCATCGACAGTGCTATCAAGCGACACTTGCTTAACAATAGCCTGCTTACTGATGCTCAGTTTGTGTACTGACAGGGCCACTCAGCTCCTGACCACATTACATCCTTGGTCCAAACATGGACAAA
The DNA here is from genome assembly GCF_964194155.1 of Cetorhinus maximus. Taxonomy (NCBI): domain Eukaryota; kingdom Metazoa; phylum Chordata; class Chondrichthyes; order Lamniformes; family Cetorhinidae; genus Cetorhinus; species Cetorhinus maximus. The sequence continues at coordinate 18,335,615 of NC_135896.1, forward strand.
AGAGTTGAACTCCAGAGGTGAGGTGAGAGTGACTGTCCTTGACATCAAGGCCGCATTTGACCAAGTGTGGCATCAAGGAGCCCTAGCAAAACTGGAGTCAATGGGAATCAGGGGGAAGACCCTCCGCTGATTGGAGTCATACCTAGCACAAAGGAAGATGATTGTGGTTGTTGGAGGTCAATCATCTCAGTTCCAGGATATCACTGCAGGAGTTCCTCAGGGTAGTGTCCTAGGCCTAATCATCTTCAACTGTTTCATCAATGATTTTCCTTCCATCATAAGGTTAGAATTGGGGATGTTCGCTGATAATTGCACAACGTTCAGCACCATTCATAGCTCCTCAGATACTGAAGCAGCCCATGTCCAAATGCAGCAAGACCTGGACAATATCCAGACTTGGGCTGACAAGTAGCAAGTAACATTCACACTGCACAAGTGCCAGGCAATGACCATCTCCAACAAGAGAGAATCTAACCGTTGCCCCTTATCATTCAATGGCATTACCATCGCTGTATTCCCCACTATCAACATCCTAGGGCGGGGCGGTGTGTGGTTACCATTGACCAGAAACTGAACTGGACTAGCCATATAAATACTGTGGCTACAAGAGCAAGTCAGAAGCTGGGAATTGTGTGACGAGTAACTCACCTCCTGACTCCCCAAAGCCTGTCCACCTACTACAAGACGTAAGTCAGGAGTGTGATGGGATACTCTCCACCTGCCTGAATGAGTGCAACTCCATCGACACTCAAAAAGCTTCACACCATCCAGGACAAAGCAGTCCACTTGATTGGCACCAAATCCACAAATATTCACTCCTTCCACCACTGAAGAACAGTGGCAGCAATGTGTACTATTTACAAGATGCACCACAGGAACTCACTAAGTCTCCTTAGACAGCAGCTTCCAAACCCATGACCACTACCACCTAGGAGGACAAGGGCAACAGACACATGGGAACACCACCACCTGGAAGTTCCCCTCCAAGCCACTTACCATCCTGATTTGGAAATATATTGCCGTTCCTTCACTGTCGCTGGGTCAAAACTCTGGAACTCCCTCCCTAATGGCACTGTGGGTGTACCTATGCCACATGGACTGCAGTGGTTCAAGAAGGCAATTCACCACCACCTTCTCAAGGGCAACTAGGGATGGGCAATAAATGCTGGCCTAGCCAGTGATGTTTACATCCCATGAATGAATAAATAGAACAAAAAAGATGTTTGACTCTTGGGTCCAAGTACCTGAATAGTATAAACCCACAATTATGGATGTGGCTTAGTTCAGGCTTGTATGTCTTGAACGCATGAACATCAGATTTTTCTAAAGTCACTGTTGCTCTTTTTTGTAAACCTGCCAAACCTGTTGTACTTTTGTATATTTAAATTAATGCAATGTAATAACCATTATCATGTAAGATAATACAATTCCTTTTAAAATTAAACCAAAAGGTAATTAATTCTGGGTCAATCAATACCTATAACTGGGAACTGGATCATTATATATCTAGAAAGAGAACTGAAGGTTAAAAATGTATTAACAGGTCGGCTTGAATTACCCGGAAATTAGGTAGAAGGTTTTGAAATCTTGTGGGAATCAAAAATGAGTTCATGATTGAGGTCATCAGAACTGGACTGTATTACGAACACGTGAAGAAGAGTGAAATGACTCCCCTATTCTCCCACTGACCCATAACAGGGTTTTTTGAGCATTTAGAGAGTTTGTGCTTTGCTATTTCTGCAAGAGTCCCACTACTTATGGTTTGAAGTTGTAAAGAATTAGTCACACAGATTTTCTCAGGTTAAACAAAGAACAAGATAACTTTATGGAAACTATTTCCTAAACTAAAAAGACTAGGTAAAACGCGGCCACCATTCATAGAGTCACACACATTCATTTGGGCCCCCCCCCACACACACACACACACACATACGCAAAAACACACAAGTGCACATTGCAGAGTAAGAGGATAGGCTTATAGGATTTTTACAGTTCATGAAAGATAAAACAAAGAAGCATACAGTTAGCTGTTCCTTGACTGGTCTCGATGTGATGGTTCAAAGTTGTGGCCATTTTGTTCCGCTGTCCTCCTGGGTGTGGTTTTATGGAGCAGATTTCCATGTATTTTTTTTAAAATCTAGGTTCGCAGTCAGTTTTTCTTCTCAGGGTGGTCACTTTGCAAACAAGGCACATCATTTCCAAAAGAGAGAGACAGATAGAGCACACAGCTTCAATCCATCTGTGTTCAGTCATGCATTGTTTCTTTTCTCCCCTTCTGCTTGGTAAGGGGCCCTTAAAGTACCCCGCTGGTTGTATGTTCCACAGAAACTCTATTAGTTCATGTATGCTGCAGTTCTTGTTTCAGAACAGGTAATTGCATTTTGATGCCTCACCTCAGAAACATTTGAAAAGTCTTAGGGTGGTGTGAATTGACAGGGGATGGAGTCTTCCACATTCCCCAGGGGGTTGATTGTCTGTCTTCATTCCGCTTGGTGGAATGTGAAACTGTGTGTGTTGCAGCAGGCTGGGCAGGTTTTTTAAAAAAGCCTTATCATCTTTATAGGGTCCAGTTTTTAAAAAAATCTAGCCAGAATCTCGCTCAACTGGCCACTCTTAACGTATAATAATCCTAACCCCAGGGTTTGTTTTTTATCAGGCAATATGGCCATAAGGCAAAGGGTGGGAGGGCTGGAAACACAAAACCAGGTTTGTAGGAAGCCAAACATTATACACTTCTCAGCAGGAGACCCCAAGTAGTATTAGGAATTATTTTTCTTGCTTGTTTCCCCCACACCCCTAACCCAGGGATGCTAGGACCAGTTGTAGTGTCCTCAGCACCTTTCCATCCAAAGTCTGTGTAGACCAGGAATCAAACAAGTGGCTTTTATGTGTCGCTCAATACTATACCATGTGATACGTTAACCTATTTATCCACTGTGAGCACACAGCAGCTGCCCTGGATTTTTATTATTATTGTTATATTATTTAAAAGAAAACCTCTTAAAAATCACAATTGTGCGTGTGAGGATCTGTAGAATTCATGGAGCTGTGTTTTGGGATCTTTGAGAACTTGGTACTCTTCAAATACTCAAACTTGCATATTGCACACGGATAATCCTGTGTGTGGAACTGAGATTGTACTTTTTTTTTGAAACAGTCTAAGCTTGCTTCAGTTACATTACGAAATGATTTCAGAAGTATACAGTTCAATATAAGGAGAACATCTTTATGAAAGAGTGATTAGACAACGGTTAATTTGTTGATGGAGAACAGCTATGTATCATACCACACACTGGTCACACAACAATGCATATATGAATTACAAATTTGCATTATGAGTTTGCAAGTAAACCAGCAAAAGATTTGCCAAATGCTTTTCTTTTCATGAAAACTTATTCCATTAAAGAGTTACATTACTTGCAAAATTATCGCACAAAGGGAAGGATGCAAACTCAAAACGGGGGTGAAAGATGGTGCCATGGCCATAGTGATTAGTTTGGCCTCACACGTTTTCAGTTTGCTATATCACACTCCCTGTGTCATGCTTTGGATAGCACTTGTTTTTATTGGTTGAAATTTCATATTTAAAAATAAATAAACACATTTAAACCAAATACATAGGAAATGCATGAATCAGAAACAAGCGCACCCAGAAATATACCAATATGGAGGAATGAAGCATGCAACCTAGGATGTTTCAGAGTGCAAAGGCTAACCCCTGTGTGCAGCAAGTATCAGAAAATTGGGCGGTTCAGAGAATACACCTGAAATCACCTGATTTTCCTTCCATTCATTTAATTGGAACAAAATGAGGTCATTTCCTCTTGAGGTGCATAGCTCCATCCAATTTTTTGATGTTTGCTGTGCCCAGGTGATGCAGACCCAGGTCAATAAGGTCTTCCAGGCATTTTCTAGTCTTCAAACAGATTCTTTATTTAAGTTAAAAACACTCTGGCTTGTGTTTACTTTTGCTTCTGCTAATTTCTTAATAAGCTGCATTCATAGTTGACAGCTGTGATATATAATGTGTCAGCGTTATTTCTTTGTCAATCAGGGAGGTAGAGAATTAGTGGGGTGGATCTATGGCTTTCCACCCTGGGAGTAAAGCTAGCTCTGCAATTGGTCACCTGTTATATTCACTACCTGATATGCATTTACTTTGATGTCACTGGAAATGAAAACTGGGCAGTTGCCCTAATGAGCACCCGACCTACAAAACGAAGCGTCACACCCAGGTGACAAGTTGCAAATCTACCCATGTGTTTGCAATGTAGACTGATCGCTTGCAAGCAAGGTTACTGTTCACCTTTCATTTTACCTGCCAGATTCATTTGTACATAAGGTGTTGTTTCAGTTCATAGGAAGTACGTGGTTGCTTGTGGAATATTTCCCTTGCACGAGCACCTACCAGTTGATTTTGTTGACTGCTTATGCAAGGATTGTCACTTAAGCAGTCAGCAAAGTTAGCTGATAAGAGAAAGAACAAAGGCGAGCTGACCAAATTATTGAAGCGGTTTTGAAAATTCTTTGGATTTTTCAATTTCGGGCATTGAAGATTCATTTTTTTAACATGGTAAAAAAAAACACAAGCAGTGTCATGATTAAACTTAAAATTATCCTTTGTGACTTTGAATACTTTTGTCAACATTACTATTCGGAGGTCAGGGTATCTCAGAAAAGCAGAGGACTGAGTTGGTATCCTTCCCATAATTATCACAATGTCAGTTGAAAAGGATTTACACAACTACAGCTTCTGGAATGTCACAGTCCATGCATTCTCCCAGCATGCATCTGTCATGTAATTGTCCACAACAGCTCAAAAAGAGTCTTTCCTCAGGCTATAGCAGTAAATATGAATTTGTTTTTCCAAATGACTTCTCAACAAGCTAGACACTGAACTTTAGAACATTGTTGTGTTAGGTTTTGACAGAAAATCTATTCTCAAGAGCTTATTTTTACACCAGAGAGGCAAAACAGACAGAGAAAAGCAAGGACAGGAGGCGGTGGCTAAGAGAGGATATGGCTGAGGGGAGAAGAGAGTCCACTTGGGAGAGAGAGAGAGACCAGCTGAGAGATGCTGGCTGAGATATGGCTGAAAGAAGGTGAGAGGAGCCAAAATACAGAAGGAGAGGGATGAATAAATAGCGTGAGAGCGAGACCAAGAGAGAGAAGACAGTTAGAAAAAGAAACAGACACAAAGAGAGAATGAGAAAAATGAATAAAAATAGAAATAGGGAGAAAAACAGAGAAACAGACGGACAACATTAGACAGGTTAGGGTGTGTGGCCCAAAAAAGTGTTCTTTATACAAATAGACTATAGGGAACACACTGAATGAATTATAGGAGCAGATTCAACTCAGAGGATACAATATGATAGTTATTACTGAGGCATTGCTGTAAGACAATCAGGACTGGGAACTGAATATACCAATGCTAATGTATTAGTGCTTTGAAAGGAGCAATACGGAACCTGGCAGAGCGGCAGGAGTAGCATTAGTGATTAGGATGATATCATTTCAATGAAAAGAGATAATATAATGAGAAGTATGCAGGCAGCAGAGACTTTATAGGTAGAATTAAGAAATAGGAAAGGAGTTAAGGCTGTAGCGGGAGTTGTGTATTGGCCCTCTGGTAGCTGCCGTGAAGGGGCAGAATGTATTAATGCAGAGATTAGACATGTAAGCATGTAGTAATGGCCGAGGTGGTTTAAATGGGGAATTTGAACTTTTATAAGCAAATGAAACTTATGTCAGAAAGGTAGGAAATCTCTTGAGTTCAAGGTAGTTTTCTACAACAATCTGACCCAGAACCCAACAAGAGGGTAGGTCGTTTCAGATTTAATAATAAACAATGAATCAGATTTAGTTCACAGTTGTCAAATGTGTGAACATTTATCTAATAGTGACCATAATATGATTGAGTTCAATGTTGTGCTTGAAAGGGAGAAAAGTGAAACAGCTGCTCAGATTCTAGATTTAGGTAAGATGATTTTGATAGAATGATTGCCCACAATAAACTGGGCAAATCTGGTAATGGGTGAAATGACAGAAGACCAGTGGGGCTGTGCAAAAACAAATTTAATATCATACAGATCTCTACTTGTCATAAAACAATAATGGATGACTTATAGAGGTAAGGAGCAAAATAAAACTAAAAGAAAAAGCATTCAGAAATGCACAGATCGTGGCGAATGGAAGAGATGCAAAGAACAGCAAGGGGTGGCCAAATATGTAGTAAGAGACTGACAAGAAACTTGCCAGGGGTACCAACATCAACACAAAAATCTTTTTACAATTATATCAGGAAATGGGGGGATTAAGAGCAATGTAAGCCTTTAAAAAATTGATAATGATGATATAATTGAAAGAAAAGAAATCGCGTGTATGTTGAATAATTACTTTTTTGTCATTATTTACAGTATAGGAGGAAGAGAGGGAGTGAAAGAGCAGTATAAAGGTGTGCTGAAAGGATTAGGTGAGGAGGGATGAGAGGAAGCTCGTGCGGAGTGTAAATGCTAGCATTGGCCAGATGGGCCAAATGGCCTGTTTCTGTGATGCAGACTTGATGTAATGTAATCGGACACAGATCTTTCAGACAAAGAGTGAGGAGTAAGAAGAAGGGTGAGTAGCCTCAGATCCAGAGCTAGTGGCATGGAGAAGAGTGAAGGCAGCAAAGCCTGAATTTGTTCCAAGGGGTGGATGTATAAGGTTGCTGAGATGTTGGTGGTAGTGCATATAGGAGAAGTAGGTGGCGAGTGGATGATAAAATGAGTGTTGGGGTTTGAGTGACAAGTTGAAAATGAAGGAATAGGGTGATTAGAAGCGACCGAGATTTTGGTAGTAATGAACAAAATAACAACAATCTCCATGTAACATTTAACATAGCACCTTTAACATATTAAAACAGTCCATGGCACTTCACAGGGGTGTTATAAAGCAAAATTTGACACTGAACCACGTAAGATGACATTTGGGCAGGTGGCCAAAAGCTTGGTTAAAGAGGTAGGTTTTAAGGAGCATCTTTAAGGAGGAAAGGGAGGTAGCGAGGCAGAGAGAGGTTTAATGGTGGGGAGTTTCCAGTGTTTAGCGACTAAGCAGCTGAAGGTATGGCTACCAACAGTGAAGCAATTAAAACCAGGGATGCTCAAGATCTTAAAATTAGGCAAACACAGGTATCTTGGAGATGGTGGGCAGGTACAGCATGAAATAAAAAGTTATTATTGAAGAATAGTGAGGGGAAAAGTATGGAAGAATTCTTAAAATATTCTATTCCCCATTGGGGAACGGAGCCCCCAAGTTTGGGAATATCATGGGGCCCTGTGTGTGTCAGAATTTGCGAGGGTGCTTTACAGGGAGTGAGATGGGAGGTGGTTCGGGGTGTAGGTGTAGGCTATAAGAAGAGTATTGGAGATCCGCCTGTGGCTCAGGCGATACCACTCCAAACTTTGAGCCACAATGTCCCGGGATCGAGTCCCACTCCAGGACACATTGACCACAGAAGAACACAGCCGTTGGTGCTGGCAAGCCAACATGTATCGGTGCTGGTTCCCGGCCTGGAAAAATGGGGAGGGATAGTAGCAGAAATGGCATTCGGTTGTAAAACAACCTGCCAAGTCCAAAAATGATGGTTGACTATGAATGGAGATAGAGAAGGGTGACCAATCAGCATTGTAACAACCCCATGTCATGGGAAAAGCCAAGAGGGAGGTTTGGGAATGCTGTATGGAGATGCAGCAGATGCAGCGGGTGAAGGGTCTGACAAGGTGCAGGAATGTGGGACTAAGGTTCAGGAATTTAATTATCATGGAGGTGGATTCAGGAGTGGATATATTGGGAATGGGGCTGTGAGATGTAGGAATACTGGGGAGCTTAAAATATGTTTATGGTAAAGTGTGTTCTTTTTGAAAGCTGAGAAGCCTGGATAAGAAGCTGTGAGTCATAATGGCAATGACTAGAAAGAGTAAGTGGAATAAACTGGAACAAAGGTTATTCCTATAAGTTGGGAGTGGAACTTTTGAACCACTCAAAGTACTATTAAAGTATCCTCAATCAGACTCAGCTCTCTTCAATCAAAAATTGAGGACATCTTTCAGTCAATTATCTCTTAGCCGTTCATTCAGGTAATTGAATTTACATTTATGAATTGGACTTGATAGTGAAAAAGGATGGTTGGAAAAAGAATTCTTTTCTTGAGGCCTCACCTAATCAGAAAAGTAGATAAGCATAATTATTTTCTGACATGAATTAAATATAGACTGTACTTCTTATTTATGAAGAAAATACAATTTTCCCAGATGGATTTAAGAAAAATGGAAATACAGTATTTGAGTTCGGCAAGATCTAAACCCTTAACAATTTCATACATTTTTCATAACTTAATTAGGGGACTGGTGTAATTTTTAGATTTCAAAGATCAGGGTACTTGTGGCATTTGATCATGTGGCATTTGACTGAATGATACTTGATCACATGACAATTGCCCACGGTTTGAAAATGGTATTGCATTTTTCCTCTAAAGTTTGGATCCCCTGTAGCTGAGTATCTTGGCTTGCAGATTAATGCCAGTAGGTGCTGTGCAAGATGTTCCAAAATGCAGGAGGCCACCCACGAGCAGATGAAGAAAGTACATGAGCGCAAACCACAAGTGCGAGCTGTGAATGCAAAGTGCCATTTCTACTTTTATCCCGAGGTGCTATCAGCAGTGTCAAGCAGATTAACCTTCGATTTTTGGAGAGCCCCTGACAATGCGGTAGGATTGGCAACCTGATCGTACTCCTAGTTATTATTCACCCATCTTTTATCAATTCTTAGCTTGTTCTTGACATAATCAATAGTACTGCGATGATTTTGATACGATGTTCGAGATTGTTCATTCCAATTTATTGCATGGAACTGGATTCCACTGTATTTAATTCAATTTGTGAACCAAATAATAGTTAACTGCCAAGGAATCTCTTTTACAGTATTTGTTGGCAAGGATGTTTTAGACTCCTTCTGATTGAACTCATACTTGTACTACAGCATGTGTGAGAATTACTTCATTAACAAACTTAGGGAATAGAAAGCACTCCTCAGATTACCTATAAAGTGCAACATTGACATGAAAACATCATTATCGAACGTTGAGTGTAACCAATTTAGATTCCACTTAACAAATGGATCCAATGCCAAAACATGTAAAACCAGAGATAATAGACACCTTTCTCTCATTTCCCTGTCAGAATCAAAGAGACTGAGATAACAAGTCATCAGTGCTGCAGAATTAGGCTTATGAGAGACAAAGTACTGAAACTTGGGCCAAGCCCATATCTTCTGAGACTAAAATTCAAAAAGTTGCCATTTAACTTAACTTACCGTTGAATCATAATGACCTACATTGGTTCCCAGTCCACTGACACATCAATTTTAAAATTCTCATCCTTGTGTTCAAGTCCCTCCATAGCTTTTCCTGGCCCCATCAATGTAACTTGCTCAAGTCCTACAATTCTCCAAGTACCAAGAGGAGAAAATCTAAAAAAAAATGTTAATAAGAATTCTAAGATATGTCACAAACATATCAGTAAAAGGAGAGCTAATAAATATGAGGCGGAACCCCTGAGAGGAGAAGGTGGTGAGTTGGAAGAGGGCATGTGGATATTGGAGAGGATACTTCACAAGTATTTAGCTTCACTGTATAGAAAACATAAGGATACTCGGGCAAAATGTTTAATAGATCAGATATATTATTATAATAGATTAATAGTAAATTATTAGAGAACTCAGTTGAACAAAAGGAAAACAGAGCTACCAAGGAAGAAATAATGGAGGCCACAGAAATTTTACACCAGGATTCTAACATGAGTAGTTATGTGCAGAGAACGAGAGAATGACCAACATAACGCCCATTTTCAAAAAAAGAGACAGGTAATTACAAGCCAGTTAGTTTCACACAGGTTTGTCCAAGCCCCGGCCCACAGGCCACAACCGGCCCTCGAAGCCTCTGTATCCAGCCCACGGATTCACTGCTCAAACTATGGGTAAGTTGAATGAAAGATTAGCAAGGAGCTGCTTCTGCAGAGGCCTTTTCTAACCCGAATTTGCTGCTCCTTTGTTTTCAGAGCATGCGCTGGACCTCGCCCTCCTGCACAGGCGCTGGCCCCTGAAAGAGCATTGGGCCAAGTTGGCGGAGTAGCGGGGAGGCCACGAGGAAAAGCATAGTTTTTTTTAAAAAACTGAAATAAAATATTAAAATCTGCGGATACACACTGGTTGAGCTGACTGAGAACATGAGATGAAATCATGCTCTTTCCTGAGGGTGCTGATTGCTGCGTGGGGCATCCCAAGCAAGTGAAGCAAGTAAGGGCTCAGGAGACAGGCGGTAAGAAGAGTGGAAAGCAGGAAGCAACAAGTGTTCGGCAACCGAGAGGAGGTTGGGAAGGCCTGCGGAGTGTGTGGAGGTCAGAAAGCTCCGTGGAGTAGGTGGAGGGTTGGGATGGCCCCCCAGAGCGGGAAGCAGCGACATGGCCTGTGCAGTGGATGGAGGTCGGGATGAAGGCCCGGCCGCCACCTCCTGATTGATTCCTCTTGAGGTAAAGTGTCCAGACTTTGTGAGCCCAGGTGGGGAATGTGTGTGGGTGTGTGTGTGAGTCTATGTGAGTGAGAAAGTTAGTCCGTGTGAGTGATCAAGTGAGCCTGTGTGAGTGAGAGAGTGAATCTATGTGAGAGAATGAGTCTGGGTGAATGAATATGAGACCGAGAACCCTGAGACTGGGAGCGAGCAGGACACACACACACACACACCCTGCTTTCCTCCTCCTCCCTCCTCAAAAACCGATCCATAGGGCAGGCCAGGAGAGGAAGAAAACCCAGGCTGAGAGGCAGCCCACTTCCAACCCTCGCTTTCATATGTACTCCACTGAGGCCAGCACGGAGTGTGTGCCACTAGAGGCGAATGCAAGGTTAGTTAAACCCAACTCCTTAGCTCGACCCCGGTCCCCACCCTTTCCCTGGTGACCAGGACTTGGGGCCTAGTCTCTCTCTCTCTCTCTCGCTAGCTCTGTTTCTTAAGCGAAAAGGCAATAAAAGGTTTTATTTGTGAATTCTGCTGCTTGGCACTGTTTAATGGGCATTTTTATTAATTACTCTTTTTTGAAATTATTAATTTATTGCTTTGACATTAATCTTTTTTTGAAATTCATGTTTAATGTTTTGTGAAACTTTATCTTACTGGAATTTGATCATCAGCCCCTTGGGTGAGAAAAAAATTGAAATGTGGCCCCCCCAAGCGGAAAGGTTAGACAAGCCTGGTTTAACATCTGTGGGAAGGAAACTGTTAGCAACTTTAATTAAGGTGAAAATTACTAAATATATAGATAAAGCAAAAATAATTAGACAAAGCCAAAATGGGTTTCAGAAAGGAAGATTGTGCTTGCTAAATCTGATAGAGTTCTTTGAGAAGATGACAGTTATGTTGAAAAAGGGGAATTGCAATGGATGTCCATTTTCAGAAATCTTTTGAAAAGGAACAACTACCAAAGAAAATTAAAGGGCATGGAGTTAGGAAACTGGATTGAAGATTGTCTAGAAAGAAGGAAGCAGACAATATGGGCTAGGTTTGTTCAAGGGCTTCAGGACCCTGACATCTTGACCAAATAGGGGTCCCGAGCCTGCATTTGCTGTATTTAGGCAGCACACCTATAGGCACAACCTTTCTGGAGAGAGCCCAATAAGGATGGCAAGCAGACTTCCAGTGCTGCCAACACAATCAGAGGGTTGGCAGCTCTAGAGCCTTGGTAGTGCCACTGGGAGAGATAGGGACTGTTGAAGCAGGTCAGGGATGGAGGTACCCTTGCAGGCGTGCTGTTAGGCCCACTGAAACAGAAACATCCCAGTGGCAGGAATGCATTAGGGAGCATCCCCAACAGGGATTCCCCTATTTCTCGGATGCCTGGGCTCCAAGTCCGCCACCATGGCGCCACAAAAATTCAGCCCTACGGGTGGAGGGCAGTTTGTCAGACTGGTTAGAAGTGAGTAGTGGTGTCCCACAGAATTCTGTTCAAGGATGGCTTCTGTTCACTGTGTACATCAATGCTTAGGAATAGGATTAGAGGGAGGGGTGTGCAAATATGCTGATCATAGGCAAGCAAGAGGCCAAGTATTTAACTCTGAGGTCCAAAAAAGCTGCAAGAGAATCTTGTTAAGATGGTGGAATGTGAAAAAATGGGCTGGATTTTATCACCATCCCCCAGCCCCCACCCCCTCCCCCCCCACCCCCTCCTGCCTCCCCCACCCCCCTGCTGGCCGTGTTTTCACCAGGGTGGGCAGGGGAAAGGTGGGTGGCTATTAACATGAGGGTTACCATTGACCAGAAAGTGAACTAGACTAGCCATATAAGTACCATGGCTACAAGAGCAGGTCAGAGGCTAGGAATTCTGCAGCAAGTTACTCACCTCCTGACTCCTTAAAGCCTGTCCACCTTCTACAAGGCACAAGTCAGGAGTGTAATGGAATATTCCCCACTGGATGAGTCCAGCTCCAACAACACTCAAGAAATTCAACACAATCCAGGACAAAGCAGCCTGCTTGATTGGCACACATTCACAAACATTTGCTCCCTCCACCACCGACACACCATAACAGCAGTGTGTACAATCTACAGGATGCACTGCAGAAACTCACCAGGGCTCCTTCAACAGCACCTTCCAAACCCATGACCTCTACCACCTAGAAAGACAAGGGGAGCAGGTGCATGGGAACCCCACCACCTGCAAGTTCCCCTCCAAGCCACACACCACCTTGACTTGGAACTATTCACCGTTCCTTCACTGTCGCTGGGTCAAAATCTTGGAACTTCCTCCCTAACAGCACTATGGGTGTGCCTACAACCCATGGACTGCAGCAGTCCAAATGGCAGCTCACCACCATCTTCTCAAGGGCAATTAGGGATGGATAATAAATGCTCGCCTAGGCAGCAATGACCACATCCCATGAAAGAATTTTTTAAATGCCCACCATCTTCCCCAATAAATAATCTTCCCCAATAAATAATCTTCTCCAATTGGCAGTCCCCAATAACAAGGTAGGTGAGTGGGTGCCAAATTGGCAGCCATATTTATGTAAATCATTAAGGATCAATTGGCTTGTTCACAAGTCAATTGACCCCAATCATATGCTGTCCATGCCATGTAGGTGTGGGCAGGTGGGCAGGAGTGGACAGACTATTTTCTAAACACCTGTGTTTAAAGGCAGAAAGGAAGGCGACGTATGTCCTTTGGGGGAATGCCTAAGCACATCAGGGGTAACCCCCCACCAAAACTTTACCCCCATGCCACTTCATTCCCTCCTGTCTGGCCTCCAAAACCAGCCTCCCCTCACCCATCTCCCTAGGTTGCCCGATTCCTTCTCACACAAGAAGGCCCAACTTACCTGGCTCCGGTGTCGATCCTATCTTCTCCCTGGGCCTGCTTGCAGTCCCGGCAATGCCCATTAGTGAGCTCTGGTGCTGCTGGGACTGCTGGAGCTGCCGGCCGATCAGATTGGGCAGGAGGGCAGCACTTCCTCCCACTGAGGATTGGAAGTCCCAATATCACCTTGTTTCTTTTGGGTGCATCAACTGCCGGCTAATTTTCCTTCTGGTGTGCTGAGCAGTCCACGTCCCCATGAAACCTAGCCCAATGTGGCAGCGGGAACTCAATTTCAATAAATGTCAGGGAAAAAATAATAATAAATACACTTTGAATGGGAGAGTGATGGGTGATGTGGAAAGCAAAGGGACTTAGAGGTTTAGGTTCACAAGACAGTACAAACAGCATTCTCAGTGGCTAAGACCATATAAAAAGTTAATGAAATATGATAATTTATTGCAAGAATGAAGAAGTGGAGCTGGTGAATTGATGTAAAGCATAACTAAGATCACAGTTGGACTGTTAAGTGCAGCTTTCCGCTCTACAGTAGAACCCTAATGCAATAGAAAAGGTGCCGTACAGCTTCTCCCTCACATAAGGAGATACATATATGAAAAAGGACTTGGGAAATTGGAACTGTTTTTGTTAGAACAGAGGGAATTATCCAGTGATATGATAAAACTGTTTAAAGTTATGAAGGATTATAAAAGCAGAGGGATGTGAGGCTGCAGATTACACTACCAGAGTTAATGATTGAAGAATAGGTTAGATAGGTGGTTGAAAGAGGAGAATAAAGAGATATTGGAGCAGATTGGGTGAGTGGTATCCGGACTATTGCTTATGTGGCGGATAAACACAAATATGACCAAAGGACCCAATTACATGTTGTAATTTCTATGTAATTTTAAGTAACTTATTTAGCAGTAAAAAAAAAACTATATATTCAGGATTTTAAATCTTTAAAAATTATTATTTTTGGAGTGTCTTTAAAAAATATTTATCCCTACTATTTTGAAGTTGAGATTTGCTTCGATTTTGAGTTTGCTTCAAATAGTGGGAGAGATATTGAGAAGCACAGTCAATAGAGGCTACAAATATTCATTTTGGTCCTTGGGGCTGTGTCTTTCCAAATACTATCTATGGTTTGGTTGATTTCATGCGTTTTCAAATATTGATTTAGTTTATTCTGTATTTTTATATTTGCTCCCTTCTAAGAATTTCATATTTTTACATTATTTTGAATTGGATATGTCCACTTTTTGGACAGAAATACATGTTCAGCGATATTGGTTACATGGTATAGTAGAATCCAGTTGAAGGGTAAACTTGCAAGGAACATAAAATCTGACCGTAAAAGCTTCTATAAATATGTGAAGAGAAAAAGATTAACAAAGACAAACAAAGGTCCCTTACAGTCAGAAACGGGTGAAATTATAATGGGGAACAAAGAAATGGCAGAAGAATTGAACACATATTTTGGTTCCGTCTTCACAAAAGAGGACACAAATAATTTCCCGGAAATGTTAGTGAACCAAGGGTCTAGCGAGAGGGAGGAATTGAAGAAAATCAATATTAGTGAACAAAATGGTGCTAGAGAAATTATTGGGGTTAAAGGCTGAAAAATCCCCAGGGCCTGATAATCTACACCCAGAGTACTAAAGTAAGTTGCCCTGGAAATATTGAATGCATTGGTGGTCATCTTCCAAAATGATATAGATTCTGGTGCAGTTCCTACTGATTAGAGGATGGCAAGTGTAACCCCACTATTTAAAAATGGAGGGACGGAAAAAAACAAAGAATTACAGACCAGTTAGCCTAACATCAGTAGTGGCAAAATGCTAGGGTCTATTACAAAAGATGTGGTAACAGAATCCTTGGAAAGCATTAATGGGATTAGACAAAGTCAGCATGGGTTTATGAAAGGGAAATCATGCTTAACTAATCTACTAGAGTTTTTTGAGGATGCAACTAGTGGAATAGATAAGGGAGAACCATTGGATGTGGTGTATTTGGATTTCAAGAAGGCATTTGATAAGGTTCCACATAAGAGGCTGGTGGGCAAAATTAAAGCACATGGGATTGGGGGTAATATACTGGCATGGATTGAGAATTGGTTGACAGACCGGAAACAGAGAGTGGGAATAAATGGGTCTTTTTCCGGCTGGCAGGCGGTGACTAGTGATGCAAGGATCAATGCTTGGGCCCCAGCTATTCACGATATATATAAATGACTTGGATGAGAGAGCCAAATGCAATATTTCCAAGTTTGCTGATGACACAAAACTGGGCAGGGTTGTGAGTTGTGATGAGGATGCAAGGAGGCTTCAGGGTGATTTAGACATGTTGTTTGTGTGGGCAAACACATGGCAGATGCAGTATAAAGTGGATAAATGTGAAGTTATACGCTTCAGTGTGAAAAACAGAAAGACAGAGTATTATTTAAATGGTGATATATTGAGAAATGTGGATGTACAAAGAAATCTGGGTGTCCTTGTACACCAGTCAATGAAAGTAAATTGGCAGGTGTAGCAAGCAATTAGGAAGGAAAATGATATGTTGGCCTTCATTGCAAGAGGATTTGAGTTCAGAAGTAGTGGTGTCTTACTGCAGTTATACAGGGCCTTAGTGAGACCACACCTGGAGTACTGCGTGCAGTTTTGGTCTCCTTACGAAAAAAAGGACATACTTCCCATAGGGGGAGTGCAGCAAAGGTTCACTAGGCTGATACTGGGGATGGCAGAACTGTCGTATGAGGAGAGATTGGTTTGACTGGGCCTGTATTCACTAGAGTTTAGAAGAATGAGAGGGGATCTGATTGAAACGTTTAAAATTCTAACAGGACTAGACAGACTGGATGCAGGGAGGATGTTTCCCCTGTTTGGGGAGTCTAGAACCAGGGGCCACAGTCTAAGGATACAAGACAGGCCATTTAGGACTGAGATGAGGAAAAATTTCTTCACTCAGGGGGTCGTCAACCTATGGATTCCCTACCACGGAAGGCTGTGGAGGCCAGGTCACTGAGTATATTCAAGAAAGAAATTGATAAATTTTTGGATATTAGGGGCATCATGGATATGGAGAGAAAGTGGGAATATGGCTTCGAGTTAGGGGATCAGCCATGATCATATTGAGTGGCGGAGCAAGCTCGAAGGGCTGAATGGCCTACTCTTGCCCTTAGTTTCTATGTTTAGCTACATCAAGTGAATGAAATTCCTGCAAGGTTTGTGTGATCAAATCTTGATCTCCTCACTTTCTTCATCCCAGATTCTCATGAGGACGAAGCTTCGACAAATTATTTTTCCAGTTTTCTTCCTTCCTCTAAATGAAAGCGTTGACTGCTCCACTGAGGTATGATTCTATAGGAAATGGCTTTTGGTATCTTCCCATTGTTCATGTGTGACCCTTAGCAGTGAGTTCTGGAAGGCTGTGTCATGGGCACGTTTTGTCTTGCCCCATCCAGCATCCACACATATGCAATTCCAGAAGGGGTTGTTATCTAGAACATAGAAACAGGAACCAGGCATGATTTCCCTTGTCTTAAGCAAAATACACCCCCCCCCATACCTGACCTTTGATCAGCCAACACAGCACATATTAACAATTGAACCTGAGACCTTTCCTATTTGTATGGCTCAGAGATGCCATGTAAGCCACCAATGTGCTGATTTTATTCTCCCATTTTGGCACAAGGGTGAGGCTGACAGTCACACCAATTGAGTATGCAGCAATCAGAGTAGGTAATTATCAAATGTAAAAAAATCCATTTGATGTTTGCTATTATTGTTTGTAAAGAATTATAATGCATGTAGAACAAATTAGGTCTGGAAAAGTGGAATGTTTCTGATACCGTTTTGTCAGGTTGTTCGTCCCTTGAGGCATAGATGACCATGTCCATTAACTGGGATATTTGGTAAGGTTCCGGTGGGTACATAGGTGACTGGCAAGTCTGATTGGCACCCGGAAGGTTCTGCTGCAAATAGGCAGGATACCGCAGTTTTGGGTGAGCTGCTGTCTCAGGACTCCCTCACCTTGCGTTTTCTCTCTGCCTCTGATATGCGCTTGCATTCTAAGGAGGCTTCACCCTTTTATATTTCTTTGCGTCAGATGCAGCAATCCTGGACAAGCTTCTCCCAGGACTCGGGGCCAATACCAAAACTCCTAAGCAAAGCTTTCAGAATGTCCTTGTAGCACTTCCTCTATTACTGTCATGAAAGTGCATCCCAGATTTAAGTTCTCCGTAGAAGATTCACTTTGGTAAACAAGTGTCAGGCATTCTGGCTACACAACCAGCCCGACTCAGTCTTGCCATAACTCCGACGAGAGTGCATCATAAATGATTGTTGACAACAGAAAGAGGAAGACTTGCATTTATAAAGCACCTTTCATGACCAACGGATGCCTCAAAGGCAATTTTGCAGGCAATGAAGCACTTTTGAAAAGAGAAGGGATTGAAAGATGTGGTGAGAAGGTTGGGCAAGTGGGACTGATCCTTGAAAAGGCAAGGGCCTCTTTAATTGTCTGAAAGAATTTTCCGGTTTCTACAAATTGGTAGTGAAAATTTGAAGTATCGCCACCTCTTCAGGCATTATCTTCAATGGTGGCTCGTCAGAGATTAAAAAAAAGAGTGCAATTTTAAAATCAATTTTCTTTCTTGTTTCGCTTTCTCCATGACTTTAGTTTAAGATGGTTGTTGGTAGACAAGTTTCCTGTGGAGCAGTATTAAGGATGCTATTCTTTTCTTGTTCCCCTCACTTTCAGATGTATTCACTTAGGAAGTCTGCATATTACTAGTTAAAAACTAACACAGGTAGCACCAGCAGACTTAGCTCATCCAGTGAGCTGGCTCAAGCCTGTGACCACAATACTGTTAAATAAGAAATATATTCACACATAACTGGCATATTTTATTGGTAAATTATCAGACAAAATGTTTTCATTTTTGTCATGTTTAAATTAGCATCAGTCATTTTGGTCAATTAGTGATGATATTATAAGTGGAATTCACTGTATCAAAAACTGTCTCAGTTTAAAAGTATTTTTCTTTATTTTGCCCATATCTTACTCATAAAGTGAAGAATGAGGATGGTAAGGAATGCAAAATGTGAACATATTCTATATGTTAATGCATGCGGAAACTATTTCTTACTGCGATAGTGTCATTACAAGCACTGGTGGGTGAAAAGAATGGTGAGACACCAACCGGCTCCAGCATTAAGCAGAAAACCTGACGCAATGCAGATCTCCTACATTATCCTGACTAATGTGACTACACCAGCGTATCAGAACAATCCCCTCTCCTGAATAACTTTTCTTTTACGTTACCATTTTTCCCTTCTACGCTTTGCCTGATAAAAGGTTTCTTTTTTGCCTAGTTGTTGTGGATGTAGAATTGAATTTAAGTTCCCATTCCTGGGGTTTCCCTGAGTAGGGGGAACCTTTGAACCGTTACAGCCCTTGTGGTGCAGGCCGCTCCGCCAATGGTGTTAGGTAGAGAATTCCGGTTGCTGACAGTTGAGGAACAGGATTTATATCAGGATGCCATATGATTGGAGAGGAACTCAGGGACGATAGTGTTCCCACAACATTGCTCTTTTTGTCCTGCTGGGTAGTGCAGGGGCAGGCGGGTAGACCAAGCGTTGGATTTTACAAGGCCCCGTTAAACCCACTGGTGGGGAGGGTGAAACCAAGCCCATTGTTTTATCTATTCCAAAATGAACTATTTCTCACTGCTAATGTTATGTGGACTGATAAACATGTTTTCCACCTTCTCTTTGCTCTGTTGATTCATTCACAGGATTAGGGCATTGTTGGCAAGGCCAGCATTTATTGACTACGCCTAATTGTCCTCGAGAAGGTGATGGTGAGCGGCCTTCTTGTGCGGTGAAGGTACTCCCATAGGGCTAGTGGTTTTTTGATAAAACTGAGTGGCTTGTTAGGCCATTTCAGAGGGAAGTTGAGAGTCAACTGCAATGTGGTTGTCCTTGAGTACTTTATTTGGTAGGCCTCCTTCCCTGAAGGACACCAGTGAAAACAGATGGGTTTTTGTGACAATCCAGTAGTTTCATAGTCACCGTTCCTGATAGCAGCATTTATTCCACATTCATTTTAGTAACCAAATTTTAATACCCCAATTGCCGTGGTGGGATTTGAACTCATATCTCCACGTTTTCAGTCCAGGCTTCTGGATACCCTAGACCGGCAACATAACTACTATACCACCATACCCCATTGTTTCCATCATCTCTACAAACTTAATCCTGGTTTTTGGCAGGATTTTCTGGCCCCAACACCAGTGGCCATGGTCATGGGTGGGACGGGGAAAACTTAAAAGTCAACAGCTCTCCAAATTTTCCTGTCCCGCCTGTGACAATGCCACCGGTGGAGGGGCCAGAAAATCCAGGCCTTTATCTATGAAATGAATCTTAGTGTTACCCTTACGCATAAGGGTGTAAGGTATAAGCATTTCACTTTGAAGGTAGTCCAAATTAAGTGTGTGTGAATGCCAAATGAAGAGAGGATTGCAGGTGTGATGGCTTCCACAGTGGAATAACATCCCAACAATCATTGACCTTGAGCGTGCTATTGCACTTTAAATGAACCCCAACATGAGCCAGCACTTCCAGCCGGAAAATAGCAGGAAATTGTGAGAAAAAAAAAACTCCTTCACACAACTTGTTGTTTTTCAGCTCATGGGGACTCGCCATTTTGGGGTTCCCCCTCTCACCAGAAAGCCGCGTAGCCGACGGCAACTGCAGATGCATCACTGAAGAGGCTCCATCAGGCATCCATGGAGACTCGAATCTGGGTCCAATCGAGGTATTAGGTAAAGTCAGTGTAGGTTAGGTGCTGGTGTGTGTTGGTCACCTCAGAAATAAATAAAAACACTGGACAGAGTCGGTCATAATGTGTAATGGAAGATTTTTCATGAATATATAAAAAAAATAGCAGGCACAAGAGAGTAATGAGTCTTTTGCCTGACTGAAGTCAGTAATGCACAGTAATGGGTGATATTCTGTATGCTAATGCTAGGATAAGAGTGTCATTACAAGCACTGGTGGGTGAAAAGCGTGATGAGGTGGCAGGCAAGTCATTCTGTTCACAAGTGCCAGTACGATAGATGATGCTCTTATCCTGGTAAGAAGTACAGTTTGCAAAAATCATTAATATAGTTTTCAGTCAATTGTGTTAGAAATTTAATCAACTCTCCCCGTCTATTGAGGAACATTATTTCAGTTGAAATAAATAGAACAGGTGCATGAGGGAACAGCTGAAGAATCAACCTGTTAAGGACAATAGTAATGCTGTTAGCTTCGCTATATAATTTATAGTATTTATGGTTGAATCCTGTCATTTAAAATAGAGAAGACGACGTCTAGGAACTTCCTCAGACACGCTCCTGCTGCAGTGTTACAACTTCACCATAAATGCAGCAGAACCAGTAATGTGCGTAAATGGGGCTGCACTTCTGTCAAAATTTGGATGGTGGAACAGGAGCAGCTACAAGGAGATTCCCAACCAATAGCCCTGATGTCTTAAGCAGTAAACGCCCCAGATAGTGTGATACTGGGCTATACAAGAAATAGGAGCAGGAGGAGGCCATTTGGCCCCTCAAGCCTGTTCTGCCATATGACTGATCTGACCGCGTCCTCAATTCCACTTTCCTGCCTGCCCCACCCATAACCATTGATTCCCATGTTGATCAAAAACCAGTCTAACTCAGCCATGAGTATATTCAATGACCCGTCCTCCGCTGCTCTCTGGGGTAAAGAATTCCAAAAATCAACAACCACGTGAGAGAAGAAATTCTCCTCATCTCCTTAAATGGGAGACCCCTTATTCTGAAACTGTGTCACCTAAATCAAGACTTCCCCACGAGAGCAAACATTGTCCCAGCATCTACCCTGACAAGTCACCTCAGAATTTTATACATTTCAATAAAATCACCTTTCAATCTTTGAAACTCCAATGAGTATAGGCCCAACCTGCTCAACCTTTCCTCTAAATACAAACTCTTCATCTCAGGAATTAACCCTGTGAACCTTTTCTGAACCTCCTCCAATGCAAGCACACCCCTCTTTCAATCAGAAGACCTAAGCTTTAAGGTCCCAGGTTTGATTGCAGTTTGTGTTACCTTAGCCCATCCCAGTGATGATGGGGTGCTCTACTTGGCTTTAGGGCTTAGGGAAGGGTGAGAAAAAAATCAGTCAAGATCTTTCCTTCAGATTGTCGATTTGTTGAATGTTGGATCAGGGCATAATCAAGCTTGGCTGTGACACTGTTCATGGTTCTGGCCCAGCCCCTTACCTTCCACTCTTCGTGAACTTGAGCTCATCCAAAACTATGCTGCACGTATCCTAATTCACACCAGGTCCCGTTTACCCACCACCTCTGCACTCACTGGCCTACACTGGCTCTCAGTCCAGCAATGCCTCAGTTTGAAAATTCACATTCTTGTTTTCAAATCTCTCCGCACTTGCCCCCCACCGACCCTGCCCCAAATCTGCAACTCCTTCAGCTCTACAGCTGTCCCTGCACCCCTGTTGAGATCTCTGTACCCCACCAATTCTGGTTTTATGTGCATCCTTCATTTCCATTGTACCATCTGTACAATTCTATAGTACCTTCAGCTGCCAAGGCCCTGGACACTGGGATTCCCTCCATTAACCGCTTCTCTGCCTCTCTACCCTCCTTGCTCCTTAAAACCTACCTCTTCAACAATCCTATTAGTCAGCTGTCCTAATTGTTATGTAGCTTGGTGTCAAATTTTCTTTGTTAATGCTCCTGTGAATGCCTTGGGGTGTTTTACTATGTTAAAGTTGCCATACAAGTGCAATTCGTTGTTGTTGTCAAATAACTAACTTACACAAAAAGTAAGACCAACTGGGGGAAGTAGCAAAGCATGATTTCATTTTGCTTGCTGTACTTTTCTTTTACAAACACTATCCCCGTGGGCTAGCGAGCATCCAAGAATTTTGCCCATCATTAACATCTGCCAATGGCTTTCTGAAGTGGCCACTGGAGATACATAGAGCAGCAGAGGTTAACTTGTCTTCTATTTTTGACTTCGCCAATCCACACCCCCACCAACCCCCAGCCACAATCACCACCACCAACCACCACCGCCAATCTTAAATACTTGCTTCAATTCAGTATCATGTCTTAAATGGTTAACCTAACAAATCATTGGCTTGTCAGTGGGGAAATGAGTGGGAGACCCTATAGTCCCACTACTCTACAACACAACAAATTAATGTTATGCCAGAGGGCAGGCCATCTCTTTATGATTTGAATGCACTCTGGGTCAGACCTAGTGGATCAAAGAATTAAGTGGAGAAGCACAGCAGTGAATTATAGCATCACTGAGCTGTGAAATTATTCAATCCCACAGAATAAATATGCAACGAGAAAACGACTGATCCTAATCAGATCTGACTGCGACCTCTTCTGACATATTCCACTGCTGTCCCCAGGCCACCACTACCCTCACTAAGGGTCATTGCCTCTCCCCCAACTGCAATGTTTTTTTACTCAATATCTGCATTAACCTTCCCAAGGTAACTGCTATCAAACCATACAAAGACAATCAGCGTCAAACATAACAAAACAAAATATCAACTAACCTCTATGGGACATGATAATTAATGAAACACATATCCAACAATTGAAACACATAACTTTACTGTGCAGCTAGTGAAATATTCTTAACCTAAAATCTATTATAGGTTAAAAATCATGATCATGTTGATGACCATGAACACCCTGTTATACACCCATGTTACGAAGCATATGCAGCTGGGTAGAGAGGCAAAATAAATTTAAAAAGTGCATCCTGAACTTCCCATCAGAGTAGGAGTTAATGAAATGTAGGAAGAACAAATACATATAAATCAGTCTGTAGCTCAGCTGACTGTCAGTATTTGCAGTGGATAGGATTCTTCAGATTTACATGTACTTGTAGAAGACATCAAGAGGAACAGAAAGGAATGTGAATTCTGTTCTGATGGAACACGGGGATAGGGAGGATTTCTATTGCAAGTAGTGTGCAGCATATAACAACATGGCTTAACTATCATATCCCATAGAAATTTATGGCACAGGGAGAGGCCATTTGGCCCAATGTGTCCATGCCAGCAGCTGAAGAACTATCCAGCTTAATTCCCCGTTCAAGCCCTTGGTCCATAGCCTTGTAGGCTATGGCACTCCAAGTGCATTTGCAAGTGCCTTTAAATGTGATGAGGTCTTTTGCCTCCAGCACCTTTTCAGGCAGTGAGTTCCAGACCCCCCACTACCCCATGGGTAAAGAAAATTACTCCTCAACCCCCCCCTCTAATCCTTCTGGTAATTATTTTAAATCTATGCCCCCTGCTTATTGACATCTCTGTGAAGAGAAATCGATCCTTCCAATCCACACTAGCTAGTCTCCTCATAATGTTATACACCTCAACTAAAATCACCTGTCAACCTCCTCTGTTCCAAAGAAAACAACTCCAACCTTTCTAATCTTTCCTCATAGTTAAAATGCTCCATTCCTGGCAACATCCTCATAAATCTCCACTGTACCCTCTCTAGTGCAATCATAACCTTCCTGTAAATATGGTGAGCAGAACTGTACACGGTGTAGCATGTGGCCTAATTAGTGTTTTAACTGGTGTGTTCCTGTTGAGGCTTGGATTTGGGGTGGTTTTTGCAGAAGATTTGATCCAAGAAAGACCATACGTAAATGTACATGGGTAAGCAAGAGAGAAATGCAATTCGCTCCCATTGGGAAATACTTAAAGTAAAAACCAGGCGAGAGGGGGACAGGAGAATCTTGAAATAGGGAATAGGAAAAAATATAATCAGAGGATACATAGCTGTGAGGGACGTGATGTGTTAAAACTCTAAGAAATAAATGAATAAGCATTAACCTGTAATATTCTAATGCAGATAAACTTAAATATTTACATTAACGTGAGGATCACAGATATATTACTGGAGCATAAAAGTTATGTGTGGAAAAAGATAGATAACAGAATAGTGATTAAAGACATGAGTCTTATATGGTTGGCTTGAAATGTTTTGAAAAGATTAAGGATTGGAAGCACTGTTATTAAGAGAGGATCTGGTAACCTGAGAAATGATTAAACCTAACATGAAGGCAGAAATAAATCTACTTCTTCAATAATTTACATTTATAGCACACCTTTAAAATAAAATAAAACATCCTAAGGCACTCTACAGAGGGGCAGTCAGACAAAAAAAAATAGACCCAAGAGGTGAAACAAAAACTTGGTCGAAGTGGTTTTAAGTGGATAAATGAAGAAACCATTTCAAAGGAGGGTAGATGGAGAGACAAAGGACTTAGGCAGGGCATTTCTGAGCATGGGCCTAGGCTATTGAAAGCACAGCTACCAAAGATGGGGTGAAGGCCTTGGGTGTGGAGGATACACAAAAAGCGAGTGTCATCCGAGAGGCACAGAGTTGTGATTGGGTTATAGGGCTAAATCAGGTTATCAGGTTAGGGAGGGGTAAGGCCATGAAGGAATTTAGAAAGAAGGATGATGATTTTAAATTGGAGGAGTTGAGGAACCGGGAGCCACTGTAGGCCAGCAGGACAACAGTGATTGGTGAGCAGGATTTGGTGCGGATAGGATATGGAGAGCGCAGCTTTGGATGAATTGAATTTTGCAGTGTGTGGAGGATGGCAGGCTGGTCAGGCAAATATTGGAATAGACAAGTCTGGGAGATTTCAGCAGGAAATGGACTGAGGTGCACAATGTTACAGAGGAGGAAGTAGGCTCAGCTCAGTGTCAAATAGAATGCTAACTATTCCACTGGAAACCTAAGATACAGATAACGTGCAGGATTTTCCGCACCCGCCCGCCGCTGGGATCTTCCGGTCCCGCCGCAAGTCAATGGACTTCTGGCTGGGACACCGTCTCGCCCGCAGTGGGTCTCGCCCACAGCAGGTCTTGCCCGCGACAGGGCTGGAAAATCCTGTCCAAAGAAGCCAATGTTCTGATTACTGACCAATAGAAACAACGGGCAGAATTTAATGCCCTCCCTTGTGATGAATTAGATGTCGGGGGCATTTGATCAGGTGGGAGGGTAGCAGGTGGATAACCTGTGGTCGTCCTCCCAACCTGCCACCAATTTAGGCCGTTAAGTAGCCAATTTATGACAACTTAAGCGCCTCATCCCACCACCGCTGGTATTAACCCAGCAGCTGGCAGCGGGCTTGCCATGCAAGGGAGCAAGACAGGTACACCTGAGGTTGTTTCCGGTCGCTCAGTGCTTCATCGAAGGACCCAGCATCAGGAAGGTGGATACCTGCTGAGAGCCACCCCCTGCCCTTGCTGCCAACACCCTCCCCCATGACATCCCGCCCATGACCCTCTCCCCTTCCATTGGTGGCCTGGGATCCATTGATGATGCTAGGCCTATGGTGAGTGTAGTACCAGCAGGAGCCACCACCTTCCTGGTACCACTGCTGTTCAATAGAGCTGCCGGTATCTGATTGGCTGGCATCTAATTGGCCTGCAGCTCCCAGCAGGTGGGACTTCTGCCCCTGGTGTCATTGATCCCAGGGAGGCCCATTGCTGCCTAGTTAAGTGCCACAGTGGCACTTAATGCAATTGACCTTTTGTTCTCCAGCCAACGACTAAGATACATATTGCAGTTTTTTAAAATTCATTCACGGGATGCGGGCTTCGCTGGCTGGGCCAGCATTTATTACCCATCCCTAGTTGCCCTTAGTGATGAGCTGCCATCTTGAACCGCTGCAGTCCATGTGGTGTGGGTACACCCACAGTGCTGTTAGGAAGGGAGTTCCAGGATTTTGACCCAGCAACAGTGAAGGAACGGCGATATATTTCCAAGTCAGGATGGTGGGTGACTTGGAGGGGAACTTCCAGGTGGTGGTGTTCCCTTGTATCTGCTGCCCTTGTCCTTCTAGATGGTAATGGTAGTGGGTTTGGAAGGTGCTGTCGAAGGAGACTTGGTGAACTCCTGCAGTGCAGCTTACAGATGGTACACACTGCTACTACTGTGCGTCGGTGGTGGAGCGAGTGAATGTTTTTGGATGCGGTGCCAATCAAGCGGGCTGCTTTGTCCTGGATGGTATCAAGCTTCTTGAGTGTTGTGGGAGCTGCACTCATCCAGGCAAGTGGGGAGTATTCCATCACACTCCTGACTTGTGCCTTATAGAAAGTGGACAGGCTTTGGGGAGTCAGGAGGTGAGTTATTCACCACAGGATTCCTAGCCTCTGACCTGCTCTTGTAGTCACAGCACTTATATGCCTAGTCCAGTTCAGTTTCTGGTCAATGGTAACCCCCCCAGAATGTTGATAGTGGGGGATTCAGTGATGGTAATGCCATTAAATGTGAAGGGGCGATGGTTTGATTCTCTCTTATTGGAGATCGTCATTGCCTGGCACTTATGTGGTGCGAATGCTACTTGGTATTTGTCAGCCTGGATATTGTCCAGGTCTTGCTGCATTTGGACAGGGACTGCTTCAGTATCTGAGGAGTCGTGAATGGTGCTGAGCATTGTGCAATCACCAGCGAACATCCCCCACTTCTGACCTTATGATGGAAAGAAAGTCATGGGTGAAGCAACTGAAAATTGTTGGGCCGAGGACACTAGCCTGAGGAACTCCTGCAGTGATGTCCTGGAGCTGAGATGACTGACCTCCAACAACCACAACCATCTTCCTTTGTGCTAGGTATGACTCCAACCAGTGGAGAGTTTTCCCCCTGGTTCCCATTGGCTCCAGTTTTGCTCTGGCTCCTTGCTGCTACACTCAGTCAAATGCAGCCTTGGTGTCAAAGGTAGTCACTCTCACCTCACCTCGGAGTTCAGCTCTTTTGTCCAAGGCTGTAATGAGGTCAGGAGGTGAGTGGCCCTAGCGGAACCCAAACTGAGTGTCAGTGAGCAGGTTATTGCTAAGCAAGTGTCACTTGTTAGTACTGTTGATGACCCCTTTCATTACTTTACTGATGATCGAGAGTAGACCAATGGGGCGGTAATTGGCTGGGTTGGATTTTTCCTTCTTTTTGTATACAGGACATACCTGGGCAATTTTCTACATGGCCAGGTAGATGTCAATGTTGTAGCTGTACTGGAACAGCTTGGCTAGGAGCATGGCAAGTTCTGGAGCACAAGTCTTCAGTACTATTGCCGGAATATTGTCACAGCCCATTGCCTTTGCAGTATCCAGAACCTTCTGCCATTTCTTGATATCACGTGGAGTGAATCAAATCGAATTGGCTGAAGACTGGCATCTATGATGCTGGGGACCTCTGGAGGTGGCTGAGATGGATCATTCACTCGTCACTTCTGGCTGTAGATTGTAGCAAATGCTTCATCCTCATCTTTTGCACTGATGTGCTAGACTCCTCCATCATTGAGGATGGGGATATTTGTGGAGCCTCCTCCTCCAGTGAGTTGTTTAATTATCCACCACTATTCACGACTGAATATGGCAGGACTGTAGAGCTTAGATCTGATCCGTTGGTTGCGGGATCGCTTAGCTCTGACTATCACTTGCTGCTTGTGCTGTTTGGCACGCAAGTGGTCCTGTGTTATAGCTTCACCAGGTTGACACCTCATTTTTAGGTATGCCTGGTTCTGCTCCTGGCATGCCCTCCAGTACTCTTCATTGAACCAGGGTTAATCCCCTGGCTTAATGGCAATGCTAGAGTGGGGGATTTGTCAGGACATGAGGTTACAGATTGTGTTTGAGTACAATTCTGCTGCTGCTAATGGTCCACAGCGCCTTATGGATGGCCAGTCTTGAGTTGCTAGATCTGTTCGAAATCTATCCCATTTAGCATGGTGGTAGTGCCACACAACACGATGGAGGATATCCTCAATGTGAAGGTGGGACTTTGTCTCCACAACAATTGTGCAGTGTTCACTCCTGCTGATACTGTCATGGACAGATGCATCTGCGGCAGGTAGATTGGCGAGGATGAGATCAAATATGTTTTTCCCTCTTGTTGGTTTTCTCATCACCTGCTGCAGGCCCAGTCTAGCAGCTTTGTCCTTTAGGACTCGGCCAGCTTGATCAGTAGTGGTTTTCAACTTGGAGGAGCACTGATTCATCAGCTGAGGGAGGGAGGTATGTGGTAATCAGCAGGAGGTTTCCATGCCCATGTTTGACCTGATGCTATGAGACGTCATGGGGTCCAGAGTCGATGTTGAGGACTCCCAGGGCATCTCCCTCCCAATTGTATACCGGTCTGTCCTGCCGATGGGACAAGAGATACCCAGGGATGGTGATGGCCGTGTCTGGGACATTACTTGTAACGTATGATTCCGTGAGGATGACTATGTCAGGCTGTTTGGTCTGTGAGACAACTCTCCCAATTTTGGCACTAGCGCCCAGATGTTAATAAGGAGGACTTTGGTTTCTGGTGCCTAGCTCGATGCCGGGTGGTCCATCCAGTTTCATTGCTTTTTTGAGACTTTGTAGTTGTTCGATATAACTGAGTGACTTGCTAGACCACTTCAGAGGGCATTTGACAGTCAACCACATTGCTATGGGGTCTGGAGTCACATGTAGGCCAGACCAGGTAAGGACAGCACATTTCCTTCATTAGTGAACCAGATGGGTTTTTACAACAATCGACAACAGTTTCATGGTCATCATTAGACTTTTTATTCCCAATTTTTATTGAATGCATATTCCACCATGTGCAAGGGCGGGATTTGAACTCAGGTACTCAGAGCATTACCCTGGACGATACCACTACGCCATCGCCTCCCCATCTGAGGTAGCAAATTTGTACGTTAAGATGATTTAACAATTAGCTCCCTGATACATTATGTGCTTAGGGGTTCACTAATGGATAGAAAACTTAGCACAGAGCACACATGAGGATTCTTTGTTCTACTGGTTGTGTCAATTAGTTTGTACATTATGTCAACAGCAATTAAGTGTGTTGATCAAATGGAGAAAGCAATTTTCTGGCTTTTGGAAGTCTTAAACTTTGGCACTGATACGATTATTCCAATGTAAAAATGGAGTAAATGTCAATACCCACTCTGCAGCTAGGTTACTGATAGAAGGAAAAAATGCTTGCAACTACATAGTGCTTCTGCAACCCAAAGTTCTTTACAGTGCATTTGAAGCGTAGTCATCGTTATAATGCAGGAAATGTGACAGCCAATTTGAACACAGCAAGATCCTGTAAACAGCATAATGTTGGCTGAAGAATGGACGGTTAGCTCAGATGGTTAAAAGTGCGGTGCTTAATGGTGATGACGGAGCAAGTTCAGTCTCCATACTGGCTGAGGTAGTTCTTAGAGCCTGCCCCTTCCACTCACCCCATTGTAATACCATGGCAAAGATGGCTAGGTTTAAAGATGTACGGAGAGCCATGATTAGCAAGTCTTGGAAAACAGGGACTCTACACGAAGAGAGGGAGGGTGGTTTCAGGATAAATATTGGTCAGACCATAGGGAAACTCCCTTACTCTTCTGTGAAATGGTGCCATGTAATCTTTAACATCTACCTGAGAGAGCCTTGGTATAACATCTTTTCCAAAAGCCAGCACCTCTGACAATGAACCAATCCCTCAGCTCTGCACTGAAGTATCAGCCTAGATTTTTTTGCTCCAAGTCTTTGGAGTGGGACTTAAACCCACAACCTTCTAATTCAGAAGTGAGAGTGTGCCCACTGAGCCTATTCAGGAGAGTATTGTTATATGTAGGAAATTATGGAATTGGAGAAATTTCTGCATTTTCATGCAATCTTTATCACTGCTTTGCTCAATCACAGCAGTTTCATCAGGTGTAATAATCAACAGACAACTTAGGCAATCGAAAACCGTGAACCCAGCATTATTTCATTATTTCAGATGGGTCACAGCTGTTGGCTTTCTGTTGTTACCACTATCAAAATCATTTTTTTTATGAATACGATGGTGGTAAAAGGATAAAAAATACATCTTTTAATCTTTGCTAAATAATAGAAGAAAGTTTGATGCAGAGCCCTTCTATCACAGCATACTTTGGTTCAGAATATATAATGAGGATGTTAGACTATTTGTAAAGTTTGCGGACAGGTAGGGAGCTTAATTTCCTCTCTTCTATTTTTAGTATAGTAGATAATGAATTCATGTTAAATTCCTGTCTGTGCTTATTTAACCTAGTCATTAACCCATTTATTTTAAATTAAGTGAAACTCCATAAAAAGCACTCTACGACTTTTTTGATAGGTTATGCATAATTGCAAGATTTTATAATCATATACATATAGTCATTTGGTCGCACAGAACTTGAGTATTGCTGAAAAAAAGACATGGGGCAGAATTTTTCCCTAGTCGGGCGGGTGCAGTAGGCGGACCCAGGAGCGATCATGAAGTCGACTGCCGCCTGCAATCGGGCCCCGACCACGATTTCACGCTGGCTGGCCGATCAATGACCAGCCACTGTGAGATGCATGCTGCAGCACTCAGCACTGCCAGGGTGGGGGTGGGAGGGGTACGAGTGCTGAAATTCGCGCATGCGCACGGGTGCATGCAGTGAAAGCTCCCTGAGGCACAGAGCTGCCTCAGGGAGCTGAAGGTTTTCAATAATAAAAATAAAGATAGATAAAATAATGAAAACATGTCCCCACATGTGACTCTGTCACATGAAACTCTTTCCAGTTATCAACAGTCACAGATTGCAACTCTTTCGAGTACAATCACGGTTCTTGGTTTCCGGGAGTGGGACATGAACCCACAACCCTCTGAGTCAAAGGCGAGGGTGCTATGGACTGAGCCACAGCTGACACCTCAAAACAGGGACATGATAAATAGGAGTGTAAACGATTTTTTAAAAAATCACTGGTCGAAACCTCATCCCGGTCGTGGGTGAGGTTTCGCCAAAAATGCAAAGGCCACTTGGCCTTTTCGCCCGCTCGCCAGCCGAACGGTTAGACGGGCAGTGAAAAATTCTACTCAATTGATTGATTAAGGACCTTAATAGGCTACTTAATTGCCGGTGGGCGCGCTGCTGACTTCCGCGTACATGCTGACCAAAATATCACGCTAGTGCACGATGACGTCGGGACACTCGCCCGCCCAACGAGAGAAAAATTCTGGCCATGTTGTTGAAGCTTTTCGTCTTGCACTCATCAGGACAATTCGCAAAATACCAATGGTAAAGGGAACAAAAATTTATATTGCACAAGAAGTGAGTGCTGATTGGTTGGCAAGTGGACTCTGATTGGTAGAGGCATTGCTGTGGCATTACCAAATTGTTGTTCCCTTTACATTTGGTATTCTTGAGAATTGACCTGATCAGTGCAAGATGAAAAGCTTTGACAACATCTTTCTTCTACAATAATCATATATATCTTAGAGCTCCCTTAACCAAAGAACGAGAAATATTAAAGGCAATAATTTTAATAATGCGAATGCTATCCAAAGCATTTTATCTCTTTAATGACAAAATCACTAACTCTAACATCCTTTGTTTTTTTTTACTTATTCAGTTGTAATAATCCATTCAGCATCTTCACACAGTAGATCCAATAATTCCTGTAAATCAGTTCACACAACACCATCAGCATTTATTCCTCAAATCAAGATTATAACACTGTCTTACAATTCCAGCTCAGGATTTTAAAAAAAAATTGTTCTGGGGATGTGGGTGTTGATAGCATGGCCAGATTTATTTCCCATCCCTGTTTGCCTCAAGAAGATGATGACAGGCCGTCTTTTTAAACCGCTGGTCCAATCCAGGGTGATGGTTGAGCATAGAGACTGAATGGCATGTTAGGCTAATTCATAGGGCATTAAGAGCCAACCACGTGTACTCTCTCACTCTCACACTTGCATTCATCATGAGTCATCTGCACTAATGACAAATTCAGTCAAATGGAGCACAAAGATGGGTGGGATGGGAAATACAAGTGTTACCCAAGGTGTAGAATGCAATGTTTATCAGAGACTGGGGTTAAGGTTGTATGTTGAAAATGAGGAAAGAGAGCTTTAGTCTATATCCATGTCATATTTTACCTAACCTGGGAGCAATATTAAAATTGACCAATAGGTGGACAACATGTGTCCTTCCCCAGTACTGTTATTCCTCACCTTGCTGAGTGCAATGTCATAAATCAATGCAAGCCACAACCTAATGTGAAAAAGAGTCAACACCACACCACACCACAAGGACAAAAATTAGGGGGCTCAATGGCACATTGTATTGTGTTAGCATCTGTGGGAGCTTAATTAAAAAGTAGCTCAGCCAGAAAGGATGCAGTCCTGTATTTCTAACAGCTAACGTCAAGATCTGCCTCTCTCAGACTAGTACTGAGTGCAGCAGACTTATTACCAAAGTATTTGGCACAAGTAGGCTAATTTTCTCTGAGATAATATAAAAATAGTGAGTTCTACGAATGGACATATCACACCACTCTGCATTCTTGTCCCTATGTGAGAGAGAAAGGCACTGTTCTTCTAAGCTTAGAATTGTTGGACAATTCTGAAGGTAGATTCAATATTGTAACTAACTGAAGTCATACCTGATTGGCACGTGTGCATAATGCTATCACTGGATGCAAATTTGAAGAATGTGTCATCTCACAGTACAAACATCCCTATTTCCAGTGAATGTGCACACAAAAAAAAAACATCTTTGGGAATAAACACCTGATATTATTTCATGTAAACTAATGTCTGAAATACCCTTTTCAAACTGACCTTCAGGAATCATTTGCTGCACATCATATAAAGCCCCCAGTCTGTTCATCTTGAGCCCATTAATCCTCTCTGTACTTAATTTCCTTTACAGCTTTCAAAGTATACACATCTTCTATCATATAACAGCTGCCGAATGGATTTTCTTTGCATTTGCTACTGCTAAATTTTGTTAGGAAGGTTAGTGAATGCATGAGGCAATGATGTGTTTTTATTAATTCACAATTTATGTTCTGAATAAACAAAAAATTGCAAACAATTTTATTTATTTTTTGCTGAAGAAATGATCCGGCAGTTTTCAAAAGGTTAAACCCTCTCCTCGTACTGCTTTGCGAATGACACATGCTTGTGTTTCTTATCTGCTGTTTCAGACGGATATCAGTAAGTTCCCCTGGGGTCTGAATGCATCAATCCATAGCTCATCCATCCTTTTGCTTGCATCTGAGTCTGTATTTAGTTCTCTCAAAATGCACATTTTCTTAGCAACAAAAAGATCAATCCAACAGTTCTTCAAGATCTTCAACCAAATGATAAAATCACTGCTGCAATGGCAAAATATGAGCCAACAATATTTTTTTTTGTTATTCCATATTTGCTGTGATATTCTGCCAATACTTACCATTTTCACAGTTCTAACTTAAAACATTCAGCATTCAAATTGATAGAAGTTTTTGGTGCAGTATGTGATAAATATTATAAGCCATTTTCTCACCAATGTGTAGGAATGCACACAGGCAGATTTACCTGTCCGGTGTTCATTTGCCATGTGCACACATTGTGCTCATGTGTACAGGTACCGTCCTCCTTTAAATCTCGGCCTCCTGGCAGCATACTGCACATGTTAACTGTGAATATGCACTTGAAAGAATTTAAAGTAGCCTGTTTTGCCTGTTTTGCATGACTTCTCCCTAAATCACAGCCACAGCACTTGTGTAGTTTAATCATGGAGTCTGCTTTCTTTCAAATTTTAATTGTTGCACAACATGTCCATTGTAGAGCTAAGTCAAAGCATAGGTTAAAAAACTTCATGTTAAAAACAATATTGTAAGTGAAACTTGGTTCTTTTCTGCTGGGTAAGAATTTTACCTTGCACACTTGTGAGAATAATAGGCGTAACCGCATTCAGCCTGTGTAGGAAATTCATTTCAATATCTGAATTCTCTCATCATTAGTACGAAAAATTATAGCAGGCAAACATACACGTACATCCCTGTTGCTGACCACTGGTATAGCCCTGTGAATATATAGTACTACTATTTTTGTATGACGGGAAAAGCTCATAAACAGATGTCTAGTTTGGCTATCCATTCAATGGCCCCTGAGATGCTGAGTGGAGAAATGAGGTGCCTCCTGGAACAAATGTTAGTTGGCAGGTTCAAATACAAAATCAAAATACTGCAGATGCTGGAAATCTGAAATAAAAATGGAAAATATTAGAAATACTTAGCAGGTCAGGCGGCATCTATAGAGGGAGAAATAGAGGTAATTGCCTGAATTTTCACACTGGCAGAGGTCTAAATCAAGAAATCTCATCCCCAAACCTGGTCTCCAACATTTTCGCAGGGGATGAATGGGGACAGGTCCTAAGTAGCACATCTATGGTTCACAGAGGCAGCTGCCTATATAACTCAGCAACTCCTCCACTCAAGTGTGCTTTTTGTGAGGTAGGGTCCTGAAACCTGAAGTGTGCAGAATAAACCTGATAGGAACATATCTCAACCTTGTGGGTTCATTTGGATATCTAGGGTACCCTTTTGAAGATGTAAGATATCCCTTTGGATATGATCCTGGGACACATTTGGGAGAGGTAAGGCATATCGGGAGAAGTAAGGTACCTTTTTGAGTAGATCAAGTGCCCTTTGAAATTGCTAAAGTTGACATGATCATGTATAAAAACTCATTAGAACCGTCAAACCTGTCAAAGAACTTTCCAAGTTGTCAAGAAACTGTCCAAGCTGTCAAAGGACTGTCAAAACTCATTGGAACTGTCAAAACAGTCAAGGGATTTAACTCTGCTAAGCTTTAATTTTAAAAAAAATGTGTGGGATTTAAAAAAAAATAGTGCCTGCTATTTCACTCTGTCTGTTGACAAAAGCCTAAGGGTTATCATTATAGGATTTGTGCTGCATGACTGATTTTATAACCGAACATTAAGAAAATGGGGTGTCTGTTAAGTGAACAGTTTGATTGACAGATCCAAGTGGTTATAGAATAGGAATGTTTGTTTTCATAAGAGATTAGTTGAAGGAATCTCAATGTATTGAATGTTTCTTTAAATACTTTTTAAAAATAGATCCCAAGATAGTGGAATGGAGTTAAAAGAGCAAAAATGTAGGCAAATTTCTGAGTGCAAAAGCAATAGAGCAGTAATATTTGGTGACTTCACCTACCCTAATATCAATTGGGATATGAACAGTGTGAAGGGCACAGAGGGCACAAAATCCTTGAACTGCGTTCAAGAGAACTTTTTCAGCCAGCATGTAACAACAAGATGGGATGCAATTCTAGATTTAGTCTTAGGAAATGAAGCTGGGCAAGTGGATAAAGTAGCAGTGGGGAACCATTTTGGAGGTAGTGACCATAATAGAGTTAGATTTAGCATCATTATGGAAAAAGACAAAGATAGAACAGGAGTAAAAGTTCTAAGTTGGGGGAAACAAATTTTACAAAGCTGAGAGGTGAACTGGCAAAAGTGGACTGGATACAGCTATTAGAGGGGAAAACAGTGTCAAATCAGTGGGAGGTATTTAAAAGCAAGGTTTTACGGGCACAGTGTAGACAAGTTCCCACAAAGAAAAAGGGTGGTACTGCCAAATGTAGAGCCCCTGGTTATCCAGAAGCATACAGGGTAAGATAAAGCAGAAAAAGAGAGCTTATGACAGTCACAAAAAAGCTTAATACAATAGAAAGCCTGGAGGCATATAGAAAGTACAGGAGTGAAGTAAAAAAGGAAATTAAGGAAGCAAAGAGAGGACATGAAAAAATATTGGCAGGTAAACTATAAGAAAACCCAAAGATGTTTTAGCAGTACCTTAAGAGCAAGAGAAATCCTGAGGAAAGTGTAGGGCCTATCAGAGATGTACATGGTAACTTGTGCATCGATGCTGAAGATGTGGACAGGGTTCTCAATGAGTACTTTGTCTCTGTCTTCACAAAGGGGAGGGATGATGCAGACATTCTAGTTAAAGAGGAGGAGTGTGAAATATTAGATACAATAAGAATAGTGAGAGAGGAAATACTGGAAGGACTGGCATCCTTGAAAGTGGATAAATCACCAGGGCCAGATGGATTAAATTCCGGGTTGTTAAAGGGAGGACATAGCGGATGCTCTGAGGATCATTTTCCAATCCTGACTAGATGCAAGTGAGGTACCAGAGGATAGGAGGTCTGCGAATGTTGTACCAATATTTAGAAAGGGTACGAGGGATAGGTCAGAAAATTATAGGTCAGTCAGTCTGACTTCGGTGGTGGGAAAATTATTGGAATAAATTCTGGGAGACAGGATAAACTGTCACTTAGGAAGGAATGGATTAATCAGGGATAGTCAGCAATGTTAGGGGAGGATCATGTCTTACTAACGTAACAGAATTTTTTGAGGAAGTAACAAGGAGGATTGATGAGGGTAGAGTTATGG
This sequence comes from Cetorhinus maximus, assembly GCF_964194155.1. Lineage (NCBI taxonomy): Eukaryota > Metazoa > Chordata > Chondrichthyes > Lamniformes > Cetorhinidae > Cetorhinus > Cetorhinus maximus. The sequence goes on from NC_135896.1 coordinate 18,372,302, forward strand.
ATGTTGTCTACATGGATTTTAGTAATGCAGTTGACAAGGCCCTGCATGGCAGACTGGTCAGAAAAGTCAGATCCCATGGGATACAAGGGAAGATGGTGGGTTGGATCCAAAATTGGCTTGGTGACAGGAAATAAGGTTAATGGCCGATGGATGTTTTTGGGAGTGGAAAGTGGTTTCCAGTGGTGTTCCACAGGGCTCAGTGTTGGGGCCCTTGCTGTTTGTCATATATATTAATGATTTAGGCTTAAATGTGGGAGGCATAATTGGGAAATTTGTAGATGACACAAAAATTGGCCGTGTAGTTGATAGTGAAGAGGATTGCTGCTGTTTCTAGAATGATATCAATGATTTGGTTGAGTGGGTGGAAAAGTGACAAATGGTATTCAATTGAGAGAAGTGTGAGGTAATGCATTTGGGGAGGGCAAACAAAGCAAGGGAATATTCAATAAATGGTATGATATCGAGAGGGGTAGAGGAAGTAAGAGACCTTGGAGTGCATAGCCACAGGTCCCTGAAGGTGGCAGGAACGTGGATAAGGTGGTTAAAAAATAGCATATGGAGTGTTTTCCTTTATTGGGTGAGGTATTGAATACAAAAGTAGGGATGTAATGCTGGAACTGTATAAAATGCTGGTTAGGTCACAGCTGGAATCTTGTGCACAGTTTTGGTCACTACATTACAGGAAGGACATAATTGCTCTGGAGAGAGTGCAGAGGAGATTCACAAGAATGTTGCCAGAGCTTGAAAATTGCAGCTGTGAAGAAAGCTTGGATAGACTAGGGTTGTCTTCCTTTGCACAGAGAAGGCTGAGGCCTAACTGAGGTGTACAAAATTATGATGGGCCTAGATAAGGTAGGCAGGAAAGACCTGTTTCCCCTAGCTGAGGGGTCAATTACCAGGGTGCATAGATTTAATGTGATTGGTAGAAGGATTAGAGGGGACACAAGGAAAAACATTTTCACCCAGACAGTGGTGGGTGTCTGGAATTCACTGCCTAAATTGGTGGTTGAGGCTGAAATGCTCAACTCATTTAAAAGATTCTCTTCTCTGTAGCTTTGAAGAAGGGTCATACAGACTCAAAACGTCAACTCTGTTTTTCTCCCTCCACAGATGCTGTCAGACCTGCTGATTTATTCCAATATTTTCTGTTTGTTTCAGATTTCCAGCATCTGCAGTATTTTGCTTTTATCATTTAAAAGATACCTGGATATGCACCTGAAGTGCTGTAACCTGTAAGCTACTGACCTGGTGCTGGAAAGTGGGATTAAAATGAGCGACTAGCTTCTTTTTAATCTTTTTATGGTCAGCGCAGGCATGATGGGCTGAGTGGCCTCTTTCTGCGCTGTAACTTTTCTATGGTTCTATAGTAACATCACCTATAGATACATAGCTTTATTTTATGTCACTGTGACTCCTGAGGTTTGCCCATGGTGGGTACATGGCATGAAGGGGACAAGGGAAAAGGGTGTTCTGTGGGGGGGCCATGGGATGGCATGAGTTGACACTAAGTTGGCATAGGGGCTAAAAAGGGCCATGGGGATGAATAGGGAACATGGGTTGCTATAGGGGGTGTGAGGAGCATGGGGGGTAGGGTGGGTGAAGGTACATAGGGTGCCATGGAGGGAGGTGGTGGGCATGAGGTGGCATGTATTGGCATGGATGGGGCATGCAGAATGTGTGGGTTGGTGAGGGATGAGGACTGTTTTTTGTTTTAATTATTTCTAAAACAAATTAAATGTAGTGCCGATGCACCAAGGCAGGCCTTCCGCCAAGCCCACTTCCACATGTGGCAGACTTCATATTTGTTCCGGGTGGGCCTGACTTCTAATCCAACCCTCTAGAACGAAAATCTGACCTTCCAGGCCTTTCTTTCCCGGGATGGGTTGGTGGAGCCGGGAAATGTCCCATCTCTGCACCCCCGGCCCAGGAGGAAAATCGGGCCAATGTTTCAGGTTGATGATGACCCTTCATCAGAATTATGGCAGATTCAAGTGACATGTCCAATGATGGCCACAATCACACGTACAGTCACCCTTCATCTTCCACTTATGGAACAGGTGGCTGCATTGAATGTGTGCTGCGTGGACTTAGTTAAGCGCTGTCCCCTGGCTTTGAGGGAGATCAAAGTCAGGGACCTCTACTGTTGGGTCAGTGATGTAGTGTTGGCTCTTTAAGCTGCAAATGTCCCAAGGTTTCATCCATCTGGATACTTGCTTGTTACCAGTTGTATGAACATTGGCTGTTGTTTCCAAGAACAGCTGACATGATTTTAAGCACTTTTATGGTGGATTTTTTTCAAGTAATATATGTGTGTACGTTAGAAAAAACAACATATGGAGAATTTGGTTCTTTTCTGCTGGGTGGGAATTTTACATTGTACACACATCAGAATAATAGCCATAACTGTATTCTATAATCTGCACACACACATATATATATATTATGGTGCGTGTTTGTGTATGTGGATTATAGATATATTTTGATGAATTATATATATATATAGGTTATAAAGGACCAGTGACTGCCACAATTAGATTATATTTTGAGACCATTAAGTGTTTGGGATGCAAGTGAAGTCCATTTTCTCACGATGTATTGGTCAACATAATTTGATGACTAGTTAATGCAGCTCACAAGTTCTTCTGGCTAAGACCAGAATGAAGGGAAAAATATTTATTCTCAAGACAGCTGTCCTGGATCCAATTATTTATCAGGCCTGATGAAGGGTGTACATTCACTTAAGATGCATATTGGGACCAAGAGCCGAGCTGGAGCCCTTATGGGCTAAGCCCTTTATCAAGTAATATAATTCCCATTCACAAAAAAAAAATGGAATACAGATATAACTGATGCTCACGGTCCAATGTTACTGGGCTAGATCCATTGTCTAATGGCTCCTGCAGGTAATGTAGCAAACTGGAATACATCACAAGAAAAAACATCAAGGTTCTAAATCAGCCATCAAGGGTGGCAACTGTTTCACTTCTGAAAGGAAAAAATGTGAAGAGTCAACTTATATGAAGATGCAATGGGTGCAAAGACCTGCAGATTGAACCCTTCAGTCAGTTTCAGGATGGAAAAGGTTAAGTTCCCTACCTCTAAAGCAGACAGGAGAGGACAGGAGAGCTGGCCTGTCAGGTAATATAGTGCACATCTGTAAGAAGGTTAAGAACCATGGCCATTTAGGACTGAGATGAGAAAATATTTCTTCACTCAGAGGGTGGTCAAACTGTGGAATTCTCTACCACAGAAGGTTTGGAGGCCAGATCCCTGAGTATATTCAAGAAAGAAATTGATAATTTTTTGGATATAAGGGGCATCAAGGGGTACAGAGAGAAAGCAGTAATATGGCGTTGAAATAGAGGATCAGCCATGATCATATTGAGTGGCAGAGCAGGCTCGAAGGGCCGAATGACCTACTCCTGCTCCTAGTTTCTATGTTTCTTTAACCAGTTTGGTGCTATTAAGAATGAATTCACAACTAATTACGGAACAGGATTTAAATTTCATTAAACTAAATAAAATAACTTTTATTGGACTTTACAGAAAGCTATGAAAATCACACACAGAGGACTGTGTATTTTACAAACTAATACTTGTCATACATGATGCTGAAGGAAAGAAAGACATTTTAATAACACTTTAGGGAGACAGAACAATTATCAGTATGGTTTTGGACATACTGAAATGGGCATCAATTTCTTTCCATAAAAGCAAAAAACCTGCCTGTGCCAACACTAATGGATATTGGCTCCCAAAACTGATACTGAACATTTGTAATGGCATTATGGATGTGGCATTTAACCCTCTCTTGCCTACTTCAAGGGAACTCGAATAAGGATCAACTTCCTTCCATCAGATGTTCCCCTCCTCGCTAATCAAAAAAGCGTTATGTGTGGGAGGAATTTTAAAACACGTGGAACTGGAAAAAATTCACTTCCTATTTACATTATAACATTCCATTGATGAAATTATCAATATTAAATAACAGAGGATTACATTTCTTCTCTTAACAACTTATTTACATATGAGGGAGGAATAAAGGTTTTGCTCTGGCAGCACAAATACAATCGAGTTTCTCCAATGATTTACCAAGTTAATTCAGTAAGTAGTTAACATCTTGGGATCAGTAACTGGATTCTGCTATAGCTGATCTCCTCTGAGATGGGAACAAGTGTGCTGCAGTTGGCCTTGGCAGCCCTGGCTTATTGCAGGGTAAATTAGCCACAGTCCAACCTTCTGATCACTATTCCATATCCCCTGCTGTGCGGGCATGGGGTGAGAAAAGTATCAGCCTCAACTCTGTTGCCGACGGCCGTGGTCATATAGCCCTTTGTCAAGCCCAGGTTCAGGCTTTTTCTTGAATAATGGTAATTTTGTAAGGCTCCATTTGCCACTCTCCTTAGACTTGAGCTCAACAAAACTCTGCTGCCTGTATCCTAACTCACACCAAGTCCTGTTCCCCCACCACCTGCCCTCACTGACCTGCATTGGCTTGCAGTTCCATAGCCCCTCAATTTAAATTTCATTCTTGATTTTTAAAATCCATGGCCTCATCTCTCCCTCCCTCCCTCTGAAATCTCTGTATTCCTCCAATTCTGGTTTCTTCTGCCGTCGTCAGCCGCCAAGGCCCTGAGCTTTGGGATTCCCTCGCTAAACCTGTCCACCCCTCTAGCTCTCTTCTCCTTTAAGGTGCTCCTTCAAACCTACCACTTTGCCCAAATTTTTGGTCATGCCTTCTAAGGTCTCAAGCAGTTTGGTGTCAAATTTTGCTTGATAACGTCCTGTGAAATGCGTTTAAGTTCAAGGGGCTATATAAATGCAAATTGTTGCTGAGGTAGCGGACAACAGTCAGCACTCCTGGGGCCCAACCTGAGTAAGAAAATGGGAGAGGCACATTGGAATAAAATTACAAGAAAATAAATATTTATTATGTTATCAATAAAAATATAAATAGTGCCATTTTGCGGGGGGCAGGTGGGGAGGGGTGGGGTGGCAGGGGTGGTGCTATGAGCTCTCTGACAATATACAATCTATTTCAGTGACAAAAGACTGGATGACTCTCCACATTTATACTGAGTGTGAAAAATAATAACCCAAATAATCAGTTTGCATAATATAATCAGATGTTTTTAATTGCAAACGTCAATTGTTAAATGACCATTTAAATAAGGTGGATCAGAACATGATGTAGTTGAGAAATGGCTGAAAATATGATCATGGGAATTACCCTGTACGACCTTAAAAAAAAGTCTGTGTTGGCCAACGTAAAAGGGATACTACATACTTAATAGCTGTTTCTTGAATAAACTGGAAAAAAATTGAGCCTGTCATTTTTGGACATGGTCTAGAAATGTTCACACAGTCCCTGGAGGATTTAATTATTGCATCTTCTCAGTCAGTCCAATTCGATTGAACCAAAAAGGTCATTCAGCACAGTCCATTTCTGTTAGAGTAAAGAGTGACTGAACCTTGGCACTCCATTTATCCTCCACTCTCTGCCATCAAGAGATAAAACAATATAAAGTGATGTACCTGACAAGAGAGAGAGCCTGGATTCCAGCTTATGAGAACGTAGTCAATGCTATCAGACTCAAGGTCACATAATTTTTCACCCTGCTTTCGAACTGCACTATCAAGATGTAATTTCATCAATATTCTTCCCAGTAAATTATCTGTCGACAGAACACTACATAACTGCTTTTTCAAGTCTTCAATCTAGCCAAATGGTTCGTGCACAACACATGGCTAGACTTGTGACAGGAAAAAAAAGAGAGGATTCAGTCAACATGTCATTCAGGCAATAATAAATGAGAATGCATGGTTGATAAGCATGCATTCAATCAATAAAAAAAATTCTATTAAACTATCCTCGAATGATCAGAGCTACACAGGGCTAGCAGGTCCAGGAAGTGTTTTCTTAAAGTCTGGACCTATGGCAACTTAACATTCAAATAGGCCAGTTAAAAAACACAGGAGGTAAACTATTGTGCTGCAGTGCCTGATTTCTGCCAGTAGAGAAAATAACAAACTACACTCGAGGCTATAGCCTAATGCTGACTGAGTAGGTGTTCCACGTTTATTATGAGATTCTGGCTGACATTTAGGTGATTGTATTGCACAATTCTGGCCATTTTTGCGTTCAGGAATATAGCTGACTGTCATTAGCTTCTTCTACAGCTTTGCATAAATCTTGTAGCAAATTAATTCCAAAAGAAAACTTCAAAGCAACAAAAATAAACCTGCTGATTCTTTGATCAGGAGTTCACCTTTCCATCATGAATAATAGACTGAGATCTTCAGATGAAAAGTACATTCTTTTTGTCAAACTGTTTGCAACTTTAGTGACCTGTGAAACACAGTTGGCTATAATTTGTCTTGCCCGGCATCTCACTAGACTTGCTCTTACATGCTTAGATTTCCTTTTAACGTTTTGCATGGCAAGTTGCTGAAAGCATCAGGTGCTGACATCACAACAAGGGAAACAGGGCATCTGGGACGTGAATAAACAGCGGAAGCAACTGTACATTGCCTTAACCAGATTGAAGGATTGTGAAATCAACTGCTCAAGGACTGAGAAGCAACTATAAGTTAGAATGGGTGAAATGGGTCCCCTTATTTAAGAAGGGGTGCACTTGCATTGGAGCCAGTTCAGGGAAGGTTCACTAGCTTGATTCCTAGGATGAAGGGGCTACCTTATGAGGAAAGGTTGAGCAGGTTAGGTTCATGCTCAATGGAGTTTAGAAGAAGGTGAGGTGATCTTATTGAAACATAAAAGATTCTTAGGGGGCTTGACAGGATAGATGCTGAGAGGATGTTGACCCTCATAAGGGAATAAGAACTAGGGGGCACAGTTTCAAAATAAGGGATCTCTCATTTAAGATGGAGATGAGGAGGTGTTTCTTTTCTCAGTTGGTTGTTCATCTTTGGAATTCTTTTCCCCATCAAGTGGGAGAGGCTGCATTGTTGAATAGATTCAGGTCTGAATTAGATAGATTTTTAATCTATAAGCAGAGTCAAGGGTTATGGGGACAGATAGGCAAGTGGATTTAAGGCCACAATCAGATCAACCGTGAGTGATGGAGCAGGCTCAAGAGGCCAAATGGTCTACTCCTGCTCCTATTCCTTATGTTCTTATGCACAGAACTAAAGAGAAGCAAAGAAAAATTTGATTGAGAAAGAGAGAAAAAGTAAAAGATAACATTTTAAAATGCCCAATTAATCTGAAGTAATAGCTAATTTCCCATACTAGAGGGGTTGATTAGCAGTAATTACCACTTAACACATTGTAAAAAGGTTTTTTAGACTTGACGACAATCTAAACTTTTGCAAATGCTACAGCAACTGCAGGCGGCAAAAAAACGCGGTTAAAAGTGAGTTGCTCTTCATTATTACCTTCATGAAAACAATATCTTGCTGTATGGGCTCAACATTGAAATGCATAAGTTTAACTTGTATCTACTACGCAAGTACAGGAACTTCACAGAGTTAATGGCCTGGATTTTGCAATGGCAATGATGGCAAAGCTGTCAGCGTTTGGCATCATTACTCCACTGAACACTGACAGCAACTTTGGAGTCCGCACGTGGGCAGAATACCACAGAAATCCAGAAGTTGCTGTCAGTGATTATATGCACCTCCAGAGGGTGTGCTGTTGAGGTCCAATCAGAATACAATCCCTAAGCAATCAGTGAATTGGTGTAAGCTTCACTTTTATGCTGTTAGTCTCACTGTGAAAACCCTTGAAAAGGCTGCAGTATTGAATGAAATGGGTTTTTAACATAATTACTGCTAAATACCAACACTAAGCTAAGTTCATATTTATAGAATGTCAAATGTTCTTGTTCTAATTAAAAATTAAAAAGAAATAAAGTTTAATATTTTAGCTTCTACTTTAATCCAATTTATTTCACTAACTGAAAATTTAAATTAAAAGTGAAGGATAATGTTTTTCATTTCCTGGTTTGCTGTCTGTGAGAATACTTCAATATGATTGGCTGCTTACCAATTGCTTGACAGCAGGAGATCCCCTTCACCTACCGCCACATTTAAACTGCTGTCAGGGAAAAGGAAATCCACATTGGAGATTTCTAGATCTTTCTGAGCAGCTTTGAGGTCGATCAAGATTTATTGCTTGCTGTTGATCACAAAATCTAGCACTATGCATTTTAATGTTGACCCCAGACAGCGAGATGTCATTTTCACAAAGATAGCAGTGAAGAGCAAGTCACATTTGGCTGCATATTTTTCCCTTGCCTAAAGTTGCTATAGCATTTGAAAACACTGGCAAGTGCCACTCACCTCACTCTTGCTTTAGACAGAAAATTAGTCAAGTATTTTACCACAAATTGCTTAAACCAATATTTCCTGTCATATCTTAATCAACACATCCTTTTTTTTTGTAGTATGCAGTCAATTCATTTAAGTATACAGGGCATTTAAACTTTTTTGGGCAGCTGTTTATGGCCTGCATGGGAACTTTCAGGTTGCTCTGCAGCCATGCTGCTTAGAGGATAGGGACATACAAAGATCCTCTAAGTTACAACTATTTGTCATTACCATGTGGTGGGTGAGCTTATGGCGTGACAGAAGTTTGCCAGCCTCCTCCATAGGCATCCAAAGTACATGCCTGAAACACACATTAGGACCTTTGCTTGAGAAATCTTAGGCGGTGGTGGGGGGTTGGGGCCTAATATGTATTTGAGGCCCCCTTTGCAAAATTCAATTGCGTAGTTATAGAAGTATTGAGTCTGCATGCTGCAATCAGTTTTGCTGGGTGCTTAGCAACTGAAGGCCTTAAAAGTGGTCACTGGAGGTTGCTATCAGAAAGTTAAGTTACAGCTTTTGTTTTTAAAAAAGAAACACCTTATTGTGGAGCAGGAGGAGTAATCCTTAATTCTTTGTTTTCAAGCTGTCAATACACTTAAGGAGGCAACATAAACCAGTGGTCTAGGCGTAAAATTCTGTTTAAGAAGCTTTGGTGAAGGACAAGTAAAAGCCCCCAATAATTTTAAGAAACTTTTCGTTTAAAAAAAATCATGGGGGTGAAATTCATTTTAACGCAAAATGGGTGCTGTGTAACCAGCCGTCTTTTACATTCAAAATCATAGAAAATGGCTGCCGATTTGCTGTCACCCAGACCATGCTGCCACCCATGATGACTTTCACCACCCCTTTGTTTCTTCCTTTTTACGTATATCATGCTAAAACACAAATGATACATTTAAATAAACTGAAGGCTTTTAAACTCAAAGCCTTTGCTGTTCTCTTGCAGTTATCTCTTAGGGATTTGCTGTTTTCATCAGCAGCTATATTTGACTTTTTATACCTGACATTGGACTTTCACTTGACTTTGTCCCAAGGCAAAACAACAACAACCCACCATCTGTCATTGGCTGGTCCAATGGAGGCTTTCTCAGGCCAAATTTAATATTGTGTGGTCAGAATTGGCAGGGAGATTGCAATTTTGTTTAATTAGGGACTCGGAAACCTATTATTTGATCCCTATCTAGCAGATGGCAGGCTGCTATTCCATTCCCTGCTCTCTGCACAATCTGGTCAGTCAAGATGGAAAATGGGATACTCATATCAGACCACCTTTAACTCTGGCCAAATTACACTTGCATTTCTGGTGTTCATTAGGTTGTGGGTCGATAGAACTGCACGATGGTACTATTTTAGCTTTGCATCTGTTGAGACAGCCAATCATGCCAGCAACACAGGCTCAGAAGCAACTTCAGGTAACTGAATCATAACATCCCAGTGAGAGCAATTTTTCTTAATATCTTCATTAAATCAGCATCCTTTCCTCAGTATACTGACGTGCTCCCCTTAAAGAATCAGTGTTTCAGTGAAATTTGCTACCCACTGTCATTTCAAAAATCCCAATTCCTTTCAATCAAGCCTCTTTTGAAAAATGAAAATGATTGTCCTGCATGACCCATCTAGTCTGTTTTAAATATAAACTGTGACATGGTAACATTAGCGTAAAGTGGATGGCCCCACCCTATAGCTGCAAATAAAAAGAAGCTAATTTTGAAGTCTGAGCAACCTTATCCAAGAGGTTCAGTGACACAATCAGCGAACTTGGAGGTGACCATTTAAAGTCACACTCAGCTATTGTTGGTGCGTGGACTTGACACACAGATCATGAGGGGGAACAGTGGTTTGCCACCAGTGGGGAATAGAGGAAACGGGAGAAAGGAAAAAAAAAAATTCTGCCTGTGTGTTAAAAACTGTTAATGATGTAGGATGAGTACAAAATAGTAAATATAGTCATACCAGTTACTATAGGTAACATAGGAATAGGGGAAGGTTATTCAGCCCTTCAAGACTGTCCTGCACCTAATGCATAAGCAGAACTTACCTCAGTATAACAAAAAGCTGGGTTTTAATATCTCCACACTTTCAGTTTGTAACATTTGACTTTCTTTGTCACAGGAAATGATTGTTGCACAAATATTAAGTATTTTCTCCCTCCCCACCCCGTACCCAAAGATCATCAAGCAGTCTGTTGAGTTTGTCACACTCCTATTAACACTTAGAAACAAGTGTGTACAGTAACAACCTCCCAGTGATAAAATGTACTCAGTTGAAATTACTAGGGTATTAAGTTTAAGTTCCAGCAATCTATTCAGTAACCACCTAAACATTTCACAAATAAAGTAATCTGGAGCCAAGTTCCCTCTAAGCTGCGTGCCTGCGCAGCCATGCACCAATTTAATGCCACACACATGGCATGTGGAGAGTATTTTGCTGCTCTGCCAATCGATGCTTCATGAAGCTGTGACGCCACACGTGGCTAGATTGCCACTGGTGCCTGATCCCGCTCGATGAAACTGGCCAAGCCACGTTGCAACAGCTGATTGGCTGGCAGCCCGCCCAATGACAGTGCAGGGAGAGAGAGAGAGAGAGAGACTCATGGTGGAAGTGGGAGATGGTGGAAAGTGAGCTGCCATTTGAGGAGTCAAGGAGTCTATCTGACTCATTGGTGAGGGTCTGTGACCGCGTTTCTGAGATGCAATTTGATGTAATTATTTATCTGATGTTGATCTGATTATTACTGATGTTAACCCAGCAGAAATTTGAGGATTTTCAGAATCAACTGTGCTCAGGAGGCAATGAGCTGCAGCCAGGGAGCAGGAAGTAGGTTATTGAGAGCTGTTCCATTATTAAGGGCTGGTAAGTGTTAGTAAGAGGATTTTTGGGCCAGTTAGGTTCACATAACAAAATTCAGGTGAGGGGATTCATTCATTATAGGTATTGACAAAATACATGTTGAGTTTGTTGATGATGTGTGCCCTTAATAAAGGTGTCACTAGCATTATTTGAATTGCAAACATGCATGTGTCAATTAATTAACATAAAACCGCTTACCAAATTTCAGGCTCAAGTTATTAACACAGCATCTCCAACATACTAAACCACATTACAAACATGTGCACTTTCATATCTGGCCAGAAACAGCTAGACAACTCAGTCTGGCTCTCAAAATAAGCTATTTTATTCAATGTATTGTACGGCTCACAATGGAATAAGGTGGTTTAAGCAAAATAAACTGAGCATACTATGATAATCACAGCTCATTTGCATTTGAAGTGCTGATGCATTTATCAGCACATTTTATGCAAGTCCCTTTCCCTATCTATATGTATCAGCAGTACATCAGGAAGCATGAAAAGTAAGCAGCAGAATAATCTTGGCAAAAATGTGTCAAATTCATGTTACTCATGTGATGAATATCTAGTTCATGGTTCATGTCAATATTTTAGAGGTAATGTTTAGTTCTGGGAAGATTATTGTTATAAGGTATGGTAACTAAAATGCTGGGCTTTAGAGGTTTCCAGAACAGCCAAAAGAAAATAGCAGCTCCGAAGGTTACCTGTTTGTTTAAGAGTCAGAATGGAAGAGATGGAACCAAAAACAGGTGAGCTTACTTAGCTGGAGAACAGGTGACGTGATGTCTTCGCTGCTTGCAAAGAAGTGCATTCCAGAGAGATGTTTTTTGGGAGTTAGAACTGAATTAGTTTAAAAGCATTCGGCGAACCCTGAAAGGCTGTGTCCTCCTGGAGATGGGTGGAGCTTAAGAAGGTTCTTTGATTTCAATTTATCTGAGTGCTGTGCAGCAGGGGAAGAGGCTCCATACCGAAAAGGTGCCGCTGTAAGCAGGCTCCAGGCAGTTATGGATCAGAAAAGCCCTAGGGGCCTTTCAGGGCAGCTAGGACCTCGTGTGGTTTGCAGAGAAGCCCTGGGAGCTGTTAGCAGGGTTCAAGCAGTTGGGGCTCGAAGAAACCATGGGAGCCATTTATACCTCAGTGCAGCCAGGAGACTGGAGTTCAGAGAAACCCAGGGACAGTGGCAACTTAGTGAAGCTAGCAGTTTAAGAAAGAGTTTGACTTATGCTGGTAATTAGAGGTGGGAGTGCAGCTTTGTGAATCCTATGGAACTCAGTCTCAGAAGAGATTGAACCGTCAGGAGGTGAAGTCATTGAGACAGTCCAAGTCCGCAATGTTGGAGGCAATTCAGAGGCTAGATCTTCGAAAGTGAGTTGAAATCCCTCATGAGTGAGAGAATCTTAACGTGATTCTATGACTCTCAGTGGTCACTAACGTCTGGGTGGGTTACTGAGAAATCCATGGTATCTGTCTTGATTGTATATGGTGTGGTGTGTTCGACCACAATTTGCCTATTAATTCATATTTACCTCATGTTAATGCTGAATATTGTAATTATTGTAGATTGTTTTACTTCTCGGACTTTGTAAAGTTTGTTTAAAATTGTGGAATCCTGTAGCTTTATTCTCCTAATAGGTAACTGGGATTTCAAACTTTGTCTACTTTAAACAAAAGGTTACTGGTCCCGAACCAGATCCATGACACTCGACTCACTTGTTCCAACCTTAAACCACTTGTGGCAACACCATCTTGTAAGGGTCAAGGGAAGGGGAGCAGTGGAAAAATTTCTTGTGTGCTACTTGAAGCAAAATTGTAAACGTATCCTTTGGAAGTAGCTTATAAATTTCACTGAAAATAAACAGAGAGGAAATCTTCCTCCATAGATAGAGCATTCCCAAAAACAGATTGCAGCAGATATGATGTTTCAGTGATGAGTTTTAGTTATTATAATTTGAGCCAACGAGCGAATATCAAACAAGGAAAAAAAATCGACAACAACTTTGAACTCGTCACTGTTAGAACTAACCTTATCAAAATTAGAATGTTTCAGTGAACCACAAAGTACAATTGTTCGTTTTAAAGTGCAGATAAAGAGATCAGCTCTCTTAATAAGAATATTGCTCCTGCAACAATAAATGTCACTTCATTTTTTCATGCCTGTGCACAGAGATTAGAAACTGTACAAAATGTGCATGTGCACAAAATATCAATAAGAATAACATTCGATTGTCAAGTCTTGAGCACAATTTCCTATAGGAGCAGAATAAAGATTAACCCCACATCCTCATTTTCGTTTAACAAGAGTATGGCATCAAACTTACTTTCTTCTCTCCTGGTGGTGGGTGGGGGGGGGTTTCAATCCCTTTTAAAGTAATATGGTCCCTAACTGTCAGGGTAGAGAAGCAAGAGGCAATAACAAGCATCTCAAGGTTAGTAATGGCCATAATGTTGAACAGTCAGAGCAATTTGGATGCCATCACAATCAATGAATCCTCAGGTTTGTAACAGTGCTGCTTTTAAGAGTTTAGTGATTTCAGAAACAACTTTTTTTGTTGTTGGGTAGCACTTTGACAATGCTGTTTTATAAGTTGTACACGTATATATCATAGTTTGGATACTGCTAATTGGAACTTGATATCGAATGGTTTGGAGTCTGAAACAGCGTGTGTTTTAAATTCAAATTGTTTTAAAAAGAAGCAGTCTCAGCTTCAGCCATCTAACCTTCCTGAGTCAAGAGACAAAGTGATAGTAAAAGTGGCGCCATCCAAATCAGGATTGATGAGCCGTTGGATAGGACCTCACATGGTCCTAATGGCCAGTGATACCTTTGTATGTTTAAACACGCCAGGAGGAAGTAGATGGAAGCACAGGTCACAGATTAAACCATACGACTCGCATTGTTTCTGCCAACAGGAGGGCCAGCAGATCTCTCAATTATTTTGTTTCGGGTAAACAATTAAAGCAATGGCAGGTGCCTTATTGAACGCTTCAGTGGTCTTTGGATCTGCTGTTACTTAAAGTATATTACACAATGGGTAAATTTGGTAATGATGTCAAATAAGAGGTACGTCCTAGGGTCAACTGCGTAAGCACCACCTCCAGAGAAGGGGAACAAAGTCAACATCTATAGTATTTAATTTGGCCCATCCTGTTCCAAGCCTAGATGAACATCACTAAGGTGACCATCAAAGCTGTAAGAGAGCTACAAATTGATGAGGGATGTAAATAGAGCCAAGGACTTGATGTGGGCGACCCTGTCGGCTGAGATGTGAGCTGAGATCCCAGATGGGATGTGTCCACCTGGGTCAGATGTAATCTGTCCAGGGGCCAACAGGAGCGATTGATGTGGAGAATGAAGAGTTAATATGATTTTTGAGACACATACAATTAGAGGTTTTCTCTGGATGTATTTTTCCACTACAACCTTTGGCCTACACATCTGGCCTGTTTTTCTATATGTTTTTTGCTAGAGATGAAGTTACTGCAGTTGATATGCTCGAACTGTTCTCTGTTTTTCCATGTTTATACTTTTCCACTAGCTTGCTTTTCTGTGGGTATGTGACTGGATGTGCTCACCAGGGAAAGATGAGGGCCATAAGATAAAATAAAGATAAAATAAGATTGGGCACGTGGCCAGATGAATCTGTACTGTGTATAAATAAATGCTACTGTAACTGCTTTTTTGAGAGACTCTGGAGTTTGAATCTCTCCCCTGCATGCTTATAATAAACCTTCCCACTTTCAGCTTACTCTGGACTTAGTGGTTTTTATCCACACCAGTTTGCTTCTCACAGAATCACAGAGTGCAGAAGAGGCCCTTCGGCCCATCGAGTCCACACCGACACGTGAGAAACACCTGACCTACCTACCTAATCCCATTTACCAGCACTTGGCCCATAGCCTTGAATGTTATAACGTGCCAAGTGCTCATCCAGGTACTTTTAAAAGGATGTGAGGCAACCCGCCTCCACCACTCTCCCAGGCAGCGTGTTCCAGACTGTCACCGCCCTCTGTAAAAAAGCTTTTCCTCACATCCCTCCTAAACCTCCTGCCCCTCACCTTGAACTTGTGTCCCTTCGTGACTGACCCTTCAACTAAGGGGAACAGCTGCTCCCTATCCAACCTGTCCATGCCCCTCATAATCTTGTACACCTCAACTTGCAAATATGAAATGTAACTCTGATTTCCTGCCACAATAAAAGTGTGGTTTGTTTTTGTAAATACAATTTGGTGTCAATCTGTAAAATAATAACACCCATCTTGTGCTCAGACTCCTGCAAGTTTTTAAAGCTTTGAGAATACACGTAACTCAACAAATTACTACAATGCAATCAGTTCCCACACTGCCACCATAACTCAGAGCTTGGATGCCTGGCCAGGTAATGTGCAATATAAAGTTGAAAGAAAATACCGTTTGCACTTAAACAAGGTCATCAGTAAATAGGATACACACAATACAGTCTGGCCTAAAGAATATTTTCATTGAAAGGTCCTTTATTTTGTTAAGAACATTTAACCAGTTGCTTTTTACAAACAGCTTAAGAATTAAGTCATACTCTCAAGTAATCAGAAAGTAAGATAAATAAATGTTTAAATATTCATATCGCTCAAGTAATGCAATAATTCAAATTTGTCAACTTTACAATATTACATTTCTTCTTTAAAAATAACAAGTTCAAAGTAATCTCCAGGCTACAAACTATAATAAGGAATGATGAATTCTTCCAGGTTTCACCACCTAAAATAACCTGCTATCCTGCGGCATGCTAAACCATAGCCCGATATCCTGGGAAATCATGAGCGTGAGCAGATACTATTCCATAGTGCAAAGCACAAGAGCCGAGACCATTTATCCATTTAACAAAACTTACTTTCTTTTGCTTTCTCCTCAAAAAAATAGGGCATTTAACATTTGTCAAACCTTGCCATTTTACATGTTGGAACATGATGATATTGTATATTAGTCTGTTTGTTCAGAAAACTGAAAAGCAGCAGAAAGATACCAACAACTCACGTCTGCATTGTGTATAAAGGGAATCAAACTTTTAATGTTTCAATTTTTATTTCAGCAACACAGAGGCACAACACATAAAACCCAATATAAAAATGCTAGAAATCATTTTTCTAAAAAAAGAGACCAATTTTCAGAACAACTTCATTCTAAAGAATCAGACTTTAATAAAAAGTAAAGAAGCTGAGGACAATCGTAATAGGATTGTTTCTTTTTAACATTTACTTAGATGTTTTCTTTTCCCAGGACCTGTCAAGACTGAGGGAGAAGTCTGAGTGCCCATTTCAACGAACTCTACTTTCTTCAAATTCCTTTTTGCTGTCGGCTTCTTGGCTTTAAATAGAAAGATATTACACCTTACTGAGGAGATAAATATGACTGTAGATTTGTCATTAACCTAGCTATTTTGCTGCTGCTCTTTCTCACCTTGCAGAACAAAATAACTGGTTACATTGAGTTCTACGGTGGACAGGAACAGTTGAAACAAATTAAAAGTAGAGCTGGTCGGCAAGACAAAAGTAAAATATTGACAAATGAAATTAAACAAGGTGGAAAGGAAGAAAACATTTATAGGTCATATAAAAATATATAGAATATAAGGAGATTGGTTTCTTCATTGGTCAAGAGTTTAAAACTTCAATAGAAAGAATTTTCCGGTTGGCGGGCGAGGGCAGGGCCCACTCGCCGATGTGTAAAATGACGCACGGTGATGTTGGGCGAGCGTCTCGACATCACCGCGTGTCATTTAGATTTTCAGTTCAGCGGGCGGGCAGCCAACTCGGCTGCACACCTGCCGAGCTGTCAAAGACTTATTAAAAACTGATTGATATAATTAAGTGAGCTGCCCGTCCAACCTCAAGGTTGGCGGGGGGGCAGGTGAAGAACCCAGGCGGCCTTCGCATTTTTCATGGAATCTCATCCATGGGCGGGATGAGGTTTCATAAGTTTTTAAAAATTCAATAAAAATTATTTTAGAAAATTCATTGACATGTCCCAGCTCATGTGACACTATCACATGAGGGGACATGTTTTAAAAGTTTTTAATTACTTTATTCAGATGTTTAAAAGTTAAACAAATCTCCCCGAGGCGCCTCTGTGCCTCAGGAAGATTTCTGCGCATGCGCGCAAAACAGCGCAGGCCCGGACTCAGGGAATTCCCTCCTGCCCGCACAGGGAGCGCTCAGTGCTTCCGGGTGAGTGTCACACTGGGCGGGCCTTAATTGGCCCACCCACGTAAAATGGTGGCGCAGACCTGATCGGGGGCGCCAATCGTGTTCGCGCTCGCTCCCACCCGCCTGCCCCTGCACAACCCCACTGATGGGGGTAAAATTCAGCCCAGCACATCAAAACAGAATGTTAGAATTTGCCAAGGACATTGGCCCAGATTTTGTGACAAAACTGTCAATGCCACTGTCAATAGTCCTTTGAAACTGACAGCAATTTCTGGAGTCCACACGTGCACAGTTAAATACAGTTAAACTTGAATTCTAGAAGTTGCTGAGAGTAATTCTATGTTTTTCCAGAGGGTGCGCTATTGAGGCTCTCCTGCCCCCACCCTAGACAAACATATTGAACTGACGAGAACCTCCACTCTTACACTGTTAATCTCGTTACAAAAACCCTTGACAGTCACACTTTGGTGTACGAGGTGTAACTGAGATTTTAATGGCACACTAAGTTCAAACTTACTGCTAAAAAGCTTCACTCATCCTGAAAAATATTATTTTATTTGAGAATGTCATTTGTCTCCATCATAAGTAATTCCATATATTTTTTACAATACTAAAATTTATTTTGAAGTTTATGATAGTTTAGCTTCTATGACAATCCCAAACATTTATTTTGCTGTAAAATTTAAAAATTAAAAATGAAGAATTTCAGTGATTTTTACTTCCCGGATTTCTCTCCATGATAACATTTCCATGGTGATTGGCTGCTTAGCCTGCTTTGCTGGACGCCTGAGGGGCCCTGTGATTTGGGACCAGATTCAAACTGACGTCGGAGAAAGGGCAAGTTAGATCTTTGTGGGCAACTTCAAGATCAGTGGCAAATGCCATTGACCACTAACTGCAAAATCCAGCCCACTATTCTTCTGTTCTTTCAATTACTTTTGTGAAAATTGGCGCAGTTCAAAGATTTTTTTAAAAATGAAGGTGAGTGGAAATTCTAATGGTGAGAATGAGACTTGCACTTTCTAGAACCTTACCTAGCTCTTGATGACAGTTTGTCATTCTGCAGGGCATAAAAAATACAATGCATGGTTTTAAGTTGTGGATGTTTAACTTTACAGTTCTGCAGATTAAATCACTGACTATATACTTCACATTTAAAAAAAAATAGGTGCTAGCATATTCTCCTACTTCTAATAGTCCTTCATGCTCAATTGTCTATTGTTTCATATTTAGCATTCATACACGCAATTTGAGTGAGGACCCACCAAGTTTTTTTGTTAATAATGCTGATCTTATTGGCTACTGGAGGCTTTTTAAACTTGTAAGGTCCTCACCACACATACCTCTAAGTACCACACAATCCATATACAATTGCACATACAACCTAACCTCTAATGAGCTATAATGCAAAGGTTTAAACCTCGTTAAATTCAATATGAACCTTAACAAAAATGCATGCCTTGACTCCACAACAGTTTATTATAATTTTGTGGATGGGCACAGTTCCAAAACTGTTTCCTACTTTATGTTCAGTGTTTAATTTTGTAATGTAATTAATGCTGGACTTTCTCCACAGCTGGAAACTGTGCGCAAACATTCAAAAATTGCCATACAGTAAAGACAGAAAACAAAATATCAACATCAATAAGTTTAAGATCTCAATTTGGACATGGGAAAATTTACTAAACAGTAATAAATACATATATCCATGCATGGCAAGTTACATTCTATACAAATAAATATAGAGTCATAATGACACAGGGGGTGGCCATTTGGCCCATAGAGTCCATGCCAGGTCTCTACAGCAATGTCAGTCAGTCCTTGCACCCACTCTATCCCCATAGTGCTGTCATTTCCCTCAATGCCTATCCAATTTCCATTTGAAGCTATTCATTGCCTCCACTTCCACCACTCTCCTAGGCAGCAAGTTCCAGGTCATTACAAGTTGTTGTATGAAGAGAAGTTCTTCCTCACATCTCCCCTTTATCTCTTGCCCAAAACATTAAGTCTGTGTTCCCTTGACCTTGTACCAGCTTTTCTTTGGCTACCTTAGTTAAATCTGTCATAATCTTGTACACCCCTATCAGATCTCCCGTCAGCCTCTTTTAAGCCAAGGGTAACAATCACAGCTTTTCCAACCTCTGAAGGGCCCTCACATCCTTCCTAAAGTGTGATGGCCAGAAATGGATGCAATACTCTAGTTGTGGACTAACCAGAGCTTTATAAAGGTTCACGATAACTTACCTGCTTTTGTACTCAATACTTCTACTTATACGTATAACATTAAAGATCACTGCTTTCTCCAGATATACAATGTTACAAAGTACTTGCTAACCAGGACATTAAAGCACCAACAACGATGCCAATGATGAATATCAATATAGGTAATACTTTAACTCTGTAATTCCTAGCAGAAAAGGTATCATAACCAGGGGACCCAGACAGGTAAGTGTGCTTTAACAGAAGGCGTATCACATGACCCACCCTATCTTGTGCACTACTGTTCCTTTATATAATTGATGACTCTTCAAAAAAATCTAACTGCACCTTTACACGAAGCGCTCAGTGAAATATTTACAAATAGGCTGCCAGTATGTGTAAATATTACAGCAAAAATAAATGGTAGCAAAAGACTGGTAGGCTCCCTCAATTACCTCTTCTGGTTATTTTTTTTTAAATAAAAGCAACTCAAGCTTTGAAAAGGGTTTTAAATGTTTAACTACTACACTCATAAATGTGCTGGTCTAACAGTTTGCTATATCTTCAATTTATTGCTAATTTGCATGCTACAGGACTACGTTACCAGTAATATCAGTTAATGGGTGGAGGAGGCTACACTTTTAACCTGCAATTAAAGCCAATAGAAAAGTTATAGATTTCTACTCCAAAAAAACTAGTTTTATGACAATGCAAGAATCAGAGGAAAGGGAGAAAATCATTTTCCCTTCAGCCATGTTTTTTCTTCTTGTCGCGTTACAAGAAAAGCATCACAAGCAACCACCAGGGAAAAATAGATAGAACTTCATGTTACATTCTTAGGGACCGTTTCCTACCCCGATTGCAGCAGAAAACTGAGCATGAAGAATCAGTTGAGATGCCCAGCTGGCAGTTCAAAAGGGGCACGCACACATTCTTGGCTAGCCCAACACCCAAATCTGGATGTAGCTGCTCTTACCTCTTGGTGATTTTCGTGTTCTTTTTCCCCCTTTTACTTCAGAATCTGAGGTGCTGCCCTCAAGATCATCATTCTGCTTTGAAGCACGCCGTTTCTTTAAAAAAAAGTGAAAGGCATTGGTGGAGATCAATTATTGTCAGCAATATTTTCGCCACTGTCCTTATGAAATAAAAGAAGCAATTAGACAAGATCAAAAGAACAGGCTGGAAAGGGACTGCATAAACTATTTTCTAGAAAAGGTAGTATAGGTTCCAAGATTTTGAAAGTAGTAACACAAGATGGAGTCTTGGGTAGTGTAGCTTGGTTGGGACAATGACCTTTCTTCGAGAGAGAGCAGGGTTTTACACTGTTTTTACACTGAAGTCATAATGATGAAAGTCTCCTTCATCTTCTGCTAACAAAAATAGCTACCTATGCTGTTCAAGAAGGTTAAGTAGTACATGTATTAGTAAAAGCTCCACAGCACAAAACTGTCCATCACACATTGATTTTCCGATTCAACTCAATAGGCCACGCGGCTTCCTGCTGCAGGAGATTCACAATAGCATACTAAATGATAAACAGGCGCATTGATGGGTAGATTGAAAGAGGTTTTACACCCTAGTACTAAAGCTACCCCTGATCAAAATATGATGAAGGCCAAGAATATTTAAAATTTAAAGATTGCTCCATTAAGCTAAATAACTATAAATAGTAGGGCAGTTGTGTAGCAGTATTTTACTTCAAACCAAAAGTAAAACCCAAAAAATGAAACTGGAAATGATCTGGTTGGATCAGGAAAGGTTGGAGCAGATAGAAACGACAGAATGAGAAGGCTATTTGGCTTGGGCATCAAGGGCATCAAGGGTGGGAACCTGGCAAATAAGCCACATGCCTGCTAAGGAGCAGCAGCAAGCAGACTCAGCCAATTTTAACAGCTGGGCCTCTTTAGCAACCCGTTTGCCAACTTCCTGGCCAAAATGGCTGGAAATTTGGTAGGAAGAGGCTACCGCCAGTATATGGGATCCTGGGCTTTGTAAATAGAGGCATGAGTACAAAAGCAAGGAAGTTATGATGAACCCTTGTAAAACACTAATTCAGCCTCAAATGGAGTATTTTGTCCAATCCTGGGCACCACACTTTAGAAAAAATGTGAGGGCTTTAGAGAGGGTGAAGAAAAGATGAATAAGAATGGTTCCAGGGATGAGGAACTTCAGTGACAAGGACAGATCAGAGAAACAGGGGCTGTTCTTCTTAGAGAAGGTTGATGAGATTTGATAGAGGTTTTAAAAATCACGGAAGGTTTGGGCAGAGTAGACAGGGGGAAACTGTTTCTATTGGCAGAAGGATCAGGAACCAGAGGGCACCTGATTTAAGGCAAATGGCAAAAGAAGCAAAGCCGACATGAAGGAAAACATTTTTTTTGAAAACACAGCGAGTGGTTAGGATCTGCTGAGAAGATAGTGGAGGCAGATTCAATTGTAGCTTTTATAAAATATAGAAGCAATTTAATTACAACTTCTGTAAACTCCTATAATATTTGATATTTTATAGCACACAATCCAAGTTATGCAAGCTTGGGATAGGAATTCATGCATCAATCTGTAAATCATCAAAGATTGACCGTTTAAGTGTGGTTTCTTGACAACAATTTGTGATTATATAGTGTCTTTAATGTAGTGAAACATTCCAAGGTGCTTCACAGATGGGGTAATTAAACAAAATTTTATACTGAGCCACATATGAGATATTAGAGCAGATACTAAATGCCTGGTCAAAGAGGTAGGTTTTAAGGAAGAAAGAGAGGCAGAGAAATTGAGATGTTTAGGGGGGTGGAATTCCAGTGCTTAGGCAGCTGAAGGTATAACCAACAGTGGAGTGATTTAATTCAGGGAGGTGCATGAGGGTAAAATTGGAGGAGTGCAGAGATCTGAAGGTGGTAGGGTGAAGGTTACAGAGTTATAAAGGGGTGAGATCACAGGGGGGCTTAAAAGCCAGGATGAGTACTTTAAACTCACGGTATTGCTGGGCTGAAAGCCAATATAGGTCAGTGAGCACATGGGAATGGGACTTGGAGCCTGTTAGGATACAGACAGCAGAGTTTTGGATGAGGTTAAGTGTACCTAGCGTGGAAGATGGGATGCCGGCCAGGAGAGTATTGGAATAGTCACATCTAGAGATATCAAAGGCATGGATGAAGGTTTTAGCAGTTCAACAGTCCCGCTGCACAATGTCATATACTGGCATCACAAAGTTTTGGATAGGGCAATGACAGAGACTGAGTTGAGTCAGTGAGGTGAAAACATTTAAGTTTCAACTGCTCTAGCTCAGACTGCAGGAGGGAGCTTTGTACATAAAGTATGGTCTACAATTAAAGAATGAAGACAATCTACAGTAGGTATGTTCATCCAAAAATCCTTCCCCGTAACGATGAATTGAGCCAAATTCAGGTGTCCTCACAGACATGCAAAAGGCACTGCTCACAGACTTTTGGCTCGTACAGATGATGAAATTAAGATTTGATGGTAATTTGCTGCATTGATATAGCTTTAATTATTTTAGAAACCACTGGTACATCAAGTGTCTTAGAGGTGACCTCACTCGCGTAGCAGCAGTTTTGCTGTACTATCTTTGTACCAAACTTGTCAAAATGTGCACTTTGATTGAAGCTAAACGGCTAATTCTTTGCAAAGTCCAAAGAAAACTGCTGTAACATCATGAATAAACTGAACTTTTACTGGTGGTTCAAAACCAATTGGAATATTATGATCTTGAGTTTGATCTTTAGTATTGCTTTCAAATTAAGAAACTGGTAGGTTTGCTTTCAACTACATCGAAAACTAAGCTCTACTAATTTATACATTTTTTGTCCGCCAAAGTAGAAGTGGCAAAAGCTAAAATTCAGCGTATCAATTTCTCAAATTAAGAGAAGCTTGGGCTCAATTTCTGGCAAGAATTTGGATGTGGTCTTCAGTTAAGAAAGATGGGTGCAAACAGCATAACATGAAACTTACTGTGTAAGCGGAAGCAGCAATGTTCACATAGAGCACTTGAGTGCACCATAGGCTGAAATGCCACAAGTGCCTGTGGCTACAGAGATGCCATCATTTGGATCAGACTTTAAACTGTGGCACCATCTGCCGTCTCAGGTGGATGTAAACAATCTCATGGTGCTATTTTGAAGAGAAAGAGAGTTCTCCCCTCATGCCTTGGCCAATACATATTCCTCAATCAACATTATAAACAGGTTATCCAGTTATTACATTGCTGTTTGTGGGACCCTAACGTGTGCAAATTGGCTGCTGCAGTTCCAACATTACAACAGAGATTGCACTTCAAAAAGTACATAATTGGCTGTAAAGCGCTTTGGGATGTGCTGAAGTCGTAAAAAGTCCTGTGTAAATGAAAGTTTTTAAAAAATTATTCAGGTTATTGGCAAGCTTAACTGGGTGAATTTTTAAGTTTCCAAGCACGTTACATGGAGATTTTGTTTGGGTGTTTGATTTCCTGCTAGAGGCACATGAACTCTTAAGGAAGTAGATTGACGGAATCAGAAATAACAGTGACTTCAAATAGAAAGTAGCCGGCTTTTCATATATAAAGTCTAAAATGTTGAACTTATCATCCCAAAATCAAGTGACTCCTGTGGCAAAATCTCAACCTGTAATCAGGAAGTTCACTATGAGATTCATCTGTAATCACACATATTGTAGATCATTTAAAGTGTCTCCAGGAGTGTAATTTAAAGTGTTACTATACCTTATCCTTGTTCAAACCAACTTTCACAATATTCTTCATCTAAGGGATATTCCTGTTCTGCCAGTAGCAATGTCCAATGTCTAGGGTGTATCAGTAGAAATCTGTACACTGATAACCCGTGGAAGTACTCGACTGGACACACATACCAATAATTCATTCCGGTTGCCCAAGAACTAAACATTCTCTCAGTATGACATTACCAGAATTACTGCTGGTAAAAACTGATTTTTGAATAGGGTCAGTTACATTGATTTGATACACTGCAATTCTCATGCTTTCACAAATGAGAATCCTATTTAATGAACAGAAAGGCCATCAGAAAGATAAGGGAAAAGACAATAAACTTACTACATACAGTCTCCAGACTATTTTAAGGTAATAATTGATTTGTAGACGATATCAAATGCCTGGACCAGTAAGCTAATCAATTAGAAAATGGTTTCACCTTGGGGCAATAACTATTGTCATGTTGCAGGGGTCTTTGCCCTTTGCCAATTGCTATGCATATCAATATGAAGAAACATATTTGCAATGTAAAACATGCGAATGGCAACTTTCCTTTCTGGTCTCCTCTGTCCGCTGATGTTGTAGCTGGTTCCCTCCCCTCAGTACTGTTCCTCCCCACTTCATCACCTACCTCTTCAAAAAAGCCATTTTTAACCAATGCTGGCCCATCTACAATCTCCTTTTCTTTTCAAAAGTCCTTGAATGGGGTTGTCACCTCCTAAATGCCTGCCTATCTTTTCTGCAACTCCATTTTCAAATTTCTCCAAACTGTTTTCTGTCCATGCCACCTGCCTGAAATGGCCCTAATCAAAGTACAACAGACATACTCTGTGACCCTTCTCATCCTTCTCAACTTCTTTGCATTCGTTCACATAGTAAACTATACTTTTCTCCATCAATGTCTGTTCTCTGACGTTCAGTCCCTTCTTTCATCTGTTACCCAGCCAATAATAGCCAGAGCACATGGTTTTGCTTGCTGTTCCACACACCATTAACCTCTGAAGGCTGCCAAAGATCTAACCTTGCCTCTTCTTTTTTCTTATCCTGCATTTTCTTTGGTAGCCGTGTCTTAGCCATCCAGGCGCTGTACACTAGAACACCCCCAAAATTGCTTATCCTCTTTCCTCCAATACCTTCCTTAAAACTCACCTCTGAGCAGGCTTTCAGTCACCTCTCTTTCAGTGTCCATTTTTGTTTGATTGCATTTCTATGAAAGAGCTTAAGTTGTTTTTATGTTTTTTTTTATTCGTTCATGGGATGTGGGAGTTGCTCGCTAGGCTGGCATTTATGGTCCATCCCTAATTTCCCTTGCCGAGGGGGTATTTAAGAGTCAACCACATTGCTGTGGGTCTGGAGTCACGTGTAGGCCAGACCAGGTAAGGACGGCAGATTTCCTTTCCTAAAGGACATTAGTGAAGCAGGTGGGTTTTTACGACAATTGGCAATGGTTTTGTGGTCATCAGACTTTTAATTCCAGATTTTTACTGAATTTGATTTTCACCATCTACAGATATCAATGCAAGCTGTTACTGCATCTACATTGATAAGCAGGATTGAGGATTATGGAGATATTTAACACTGCTTGTTTTTTGATACCCTAGGACAGATGGTAGGAAATTATAATTTGCTACATCAGAGCATTAACAGGTTGCATAAGGACACCCACGATAAATAAATCATACATGGATTCTAGCTGGAGTAGGTTGGTTAGGTTGAATGCTCTGGATTTTATAACTAAATTCAGAACAATCTAATAGCAGATTCACTTCCAAATTATTCAACGTGTGATACATAACTAATTGCTTTACAATTTTATAAACCCTTTTTCTTACTGTGAGAGAGACACAACTTCAGAAGCAACCTGCTTACAGGCTTCTGCCGGACTACTCTATAATCAACCAGCCTGCTAACAGCAAGGAGTATTTTCTTTCTGTCTGCTGTACCATTCTACCTTGATCAGCGCCCCATGATAGCACCCATAACTGTTAACACACTTGCAGGGAGCGAGGGAAGGGAGAGCAGAGCTGATTGACCTGCGAACATATGGAACAGAAATGTTCAATAAATTGTTCTTTTTAAATTAATTCTTCAATTTATTAAGTCAATTGATATTTCATATAGCTGTAATGTTGACAAATTCAAAACACAATATCCAGTGTAAAGAGATGCTTAATTCAATACCCAAGTGGCAACTGAACAATCATCGTGAGGTTGCAAACACCTGATGGCTTAAATCATTTATTTTTTTTTAAATTTTGGTGAACAGAAAAAGTGTTCAATATCACAGCTGTTTGCCTCTAGCGTTAAGGACTTAATAAAAGGACTAGGAATCTCTCATTGGTTGGACACAGTTAATAGTTGGAATACTTCAAAGGATTACATTCCATTTTACAGTTGCATACATGCAGGAATATACATTTGGTATGAAATTGTAGATTTAAAATTTTGAATTCTCCTCCTTGTACTAAAATCTCTTCATGATCTGCCCATTCACACTTCAGCCCTACGACGTCCCCCAACTCAAGCTCTCAGTCTTTAGGCTCTATTTATGTCTGCAGCCATTCCCTTTGTCCATCATAGGCTGCCATATCTGTACCTGCCGAGACCTGATGCTTTGGAATTCCCTCAGCCTCAGCTCCCTCTCCTCATTTAAGGTGTTCCTGAAAACCCATTAATTTAACAAAATTAATGACTCGGTATCCTTTTGTAGATCATGCTTTGTGAAGCACTTTTTTTTTCTACGTTGAAGGTGGTAGATAAATGTAAGATGTTGCTTAAAAACACATATATTGCTTTATTTTCAGACAACACCATGAGCCAAAAGAATACTTCTATCTCAAGTGCATCGCTAAAATTTGACTTAATCACTACTATTGGAAAACTAGCACATAGCGGATTAGTTAAAGTGTAGAATAAACAGTTTGATAAAAATGTAAATTCACACATCATTTAATTTAAAGTCAGAATATCCAGCAAAATAGTTCACATAATCAAGCAATATTTAGTAACTGTCCACAAGACAGCAACTACTGTTACTTAGATGGCATAAACACCGAAGAAATCATATCTTCAAACGTGTACTTTGTAAGGAATGATTAGATCAGGCTGCCTGGTCTTATTTGTTGATTTAAGGAACCTTTAAAACAAAATAAAAGCGTGCCCAAATGTGCATACATTTATAACACCCGTACAAGAAAATAATGTCTGGCATCTGAATATTGTACTGTAGTAACGGGTACAAATAATAATCCAAAATACATATTTTTTGAAAAGCCCACACAGTCTTATATTTATTTTAAAAGCTTTGGACAGCAGCCTAGATAAGCAGACAATAAAAAAGATAAAATCAAGATTTAAGCGGCAATTAGTCAAATACTATGGCAGATCATTGTTTAGCTAATTGTTTTCCCATAGCCAAATGGCAAGCTCAGCCAAGGAATCAATACAAGGATCACTGCTGGTACTATCTGGCTCAAGAAATTGAGTACAGCTAATTCTCCTCCGTGTTTCAACAAATTTTTGAAATTCTTCAATTTCCATTTTAAACCTTGGATACTGTCCAGGGCACACTACATAGTATTTTATCATTTCATAATAACTCCGAACAAGTTTTAAAATGTTTAGCAACAACTGGCTTAGGCTCTAATCACAGCAATTATTTTAACATGCTGACTGATACTTAATATCGCATTTCATTTTTAAAGATGTTACACACTTTCCAACTGCTTATGAAAAAAAGGGTTTTGTGTAGCTGTTAATGAAATTTGGCATTTTGTTTTCCTTTTTTGAGGGCTTATGTCGCTGCTTTGTACACTACCATCTTGGCCAATAGCTGCTAGATGTAATCAACAGGCCACAATGGCTCATGTCTGCAATGGCTGATTTTACATCGAAAATGTAACAGCAGGTTGCTAAGAGTTTTCCTTTGGATGCGCAGTAATGAATCAACAGCTAGGATTCACAGCTACCAAAGAGTAGTGTGCATCTTTTCCCTTCATCTCTGCCTCATCATTACCATCTAAACCCTGCTGCGCTGAACAGATTGGTTTGATAATTACACACAATAACTGCAGTGGGCACATAACCCTCAGCTGGCACAGGGCAGATCCCGAGCGGCAAGTTCCGTATGTAAACTACACTGATTAAGTGTACGAGGTACATCCTCCCCTGCCTGTCTGCAGCTCTGATTAGAAGCATTCAGACACTGATATTACCATATGTCATCAAAATCATGAGGTAGCAGGTCAACCAAGAGTTATAAAATTTTCAAAGTGCTATTTAATCCATCACTTTGTTCTACTGTAGAACAATTACAGACACAGTACAGCCCTAGATTAAAAACTGTAATCTCAAAAGTAAACCTTTAATCAAGATTTCACACCACTTCAGAAATTCTCATTTTTCACTTAATAGTTTTGCTCAGTTATCATTCCCTTTTCCATTTCCCTGAAGGCAGTGACACTTTGCAAAACGGCAGCAACACTTTGGCACCTCACCCAAATGGTCTTCTATCACATTTGAGCCTCGACAGCAAGTGCTGGCAGATTAGTTATAAGCACAGGGCATCAGGCAAGCCCAACCCCTCCTCACCCCAATGCCTATATGCATACTTTCCAACAGGAGTCACTGGAAAGCTTTCAGGAATGGGATTTTTGGATGATTTTTTTTCCCTCATTAGCTCAGGGACACCAAGAAAGGCAATTATATTGCACCTTCTGTCTCAAACAGCACTTAGTGCTTCACATACTATAAATTACTTTAAAGGGCAGTTTCTCATGACAGGAAGCATGCAGACATTTTGGAACATTTAAGGACATGTGTTCCTTAAAGTTCATATTTATAGCCTGAGTAAGGACTGTTGGACCAGTTACACCCTGTGTCAAAAATATTTTCATCACCACCATACCTTACCTACATCACCAATTATACAAAGTTAGTGCTTCTGCTTTACTAGTGTATGCTTGCCTGAGTCAGAAGGTTGCAGGTTCGTGCTCCAGCATTGGCTTCTCAAATGATCTAGGCTATGATCCAGTGCAGCACTCTTTCCATATTAAATTATTAAGAGCACAAATATATAAACTGGAGGACCTGTCTGCTCAAGTGGTCTTAAAATATCACTTACACAATTCAAAAAAAGTGCATTCTTGCCAACATTCCTCCCTCAGGCACCACCAAAAACAGATAATCTGGTCATTCATGCACTTTATGCCCTTGTAAACTGGCTGCTGTGTGTGTTTAAACAATTTTATGTACAGCAAGAAAAATGAATGGGTTAAAATGACGATGAAAATATTTTATTTTTATAACTTTGTAACATCGCCGGCCTCTCCTATCAGCCCCACCTATTGATGAAGCCCTCATCGAAGCATTTGTCAAATCAACTATTCCAATGCTCTCTAGCTGGCCTACCATTCTCCAACTCATCTCTAACTCTGTTGCCCATCAAGACCTGCTCACCCATTAACCTCTGTCCTTAATGATCCACACTACCTCCTGGTACCTCACCTCTCATGTATAAATGTCTTCATGGCCTCATGCCCCTCCCCATCTCTAACTCTCTCTCCCTATAAGCCCCTACCTCCAACTCAAGAACTTTGCACTTCTTTGACCAACCCTTTTGTACATTGTGTTCCTTTGCCCTATCATTGGCAACTCTAGAATTCCCTTTCTAAACCTCATTGCCTTCCTCTCCTCCCTTAAAACGGTCCTTAAAACCCAATTTTCCAAACAAGCATTTGATCAAGCCCTTCAAATACCTCCTTTTCCCAGCTATTTGTCTAATTATGCTTCTGTGAAGTGCTTTCAGTCATTTTTCCACTCTACAGTATTGGTTGCTATATAAATGCATAGCAGTAGGAGAGAATCAACTGTATATTTAAGGCTACTTTAAATAATTAGAAATTTCACTGGTAAAGGCTAGGTGAGCTTTATGCATGAAATTACATATATGTAGAGCTTAGTTTTCCCGATTAGACTAGTTAAATTGGTTGCTACAACTTGATGTTATCCACCACAAAATTCCAAGAAGAAATGTCGCAAGTGCCAAACTGGTAGATGCAAAATAGTCTCACAAGGAACTACAACCTTTTAAAAACCTAAATGCAAGTTACTGCCTAATGGGTGCATCAAAGGAGCACTTGTGTGCTTGACACATATGCTGATGGAACTGGTCCGGGCAGTTATCCATCTGTAATAGCCAGCTGCCTCATTCATTCTGACACATGCTGCAGAATCTGCTGTAGCTTAAATGACAACCTCTGAAGTGTCTGTTCTTAGTTGATCTTTATCAATTATTTAAATGGCTTCAATCTGAATGGGCCAATTGCCTTTGGCTAGCAAACATTCCCTTCTATTTCTCACCCAATTTATTTGGGCCTAATCATCTGAACATTTGCACCATCCTCTCTTATGGCTTTTGAATAGTCAGTAAAAAAAAAAATCCACACATCAGTTATACTTCAACTTAAGCATCAACTGCATCAGCACTCCAGCAAACTTGCTGCTTTACATTAGATATCAGCAATGTATTAACCCAGTATTTTTTTTTTAAATTGTATTTCACCTAAATGTCAAAGACTGGGGAAAACTGGAAAAGCAAGGACATGGTTTTCAGACTCGTACAACATTTGGGAAAATTCAGCCTTCCTATTTCTTCCATTTCGTACTCTTTAAGTTAGATCTTTCTTTAAGAATTCAACACTACCACAGCAGGGCAAATATGCTGAATTACATTAGGAAGTGTCCAGAACTGGTCTTCCAAGTACAAGAGGAGTCAATTAGACTTACTTCCTAAATTTCTTGAAATGACTATTTGGTGAAAGGAAAGCACAATTAGGCAGGAGGTATGGACTCGAGGAACAAAGAGAAAATACTTTAGAATATCTTCATAAATCATATCTGTAGTATTATCTACCATGCACTAAACTCATTATTTGCGATGAAGGAGAAAGCCTTACTATGGCAAGATTTTTTTTGCAATAGATTGCTCTCGTTTTCACCCTTAAAAAAAGTTACCTGCCAAGACATTTTTTCAACTGCAAGATGCAGCCTTCATTTGAGTGCAAGTTAAACAAAAATGATTGTCTATCTATTTAGTGCATTTAGACATGAATAAATAAAAACAAAAACAGAATTACCTGGAAAAACTCAGCAGGTCTGGCAGCATCGGTGGAGAAGAAAGGAGTTGACGTTTCGAGTCCACATGACCCTTCAACAGAACTGTAGTTCTGTTGAAGGGTCATGTGGACTCGAAACGTCAACTCTTTTCTTCTCCACCGATGCTGCCAGACCTGCTGAGTTTTTCCAGGTAATTCTGTTTTTGTTTTGGATTTCCAGCATCCGCAGTAGTTTTTTGTTTTTATGAATAAATAAAAGCCTTGTATTTTTGTAGCGTTTTCCTGACCTCAGAATAATTAAGTACTTTAGAAGTGTAGCCACAGTTGCAAAATATGAAACACGGCGTTCAATTTATGCCCAGCAAGTTCTTACAAACAGCAATGTGATAATAACCAGATAATTGTTTTAGTGATGTTGATTAACGGGTAATATTGGCCAGGACACTCAACTGCTTTTCTTCAAAATAGTGCTGTGGGATCTTTTGCATTCACCTGAGAGAACAGAGGTGCAAAGTTTGGCTGAACAACTTTAATATTGGTTATAAATTTTACTGTTATACAACAGTGCTTTGCACTCATCTTGAAATATTCCAATTTACCAAGGCAGAATCCAGAAGAGTCTTTCACCTTTAAAAATGAACTGAAGAAATCTATCAATTCAATAAAATCATTTTCAACGTACCATACAGCACTCATACACTATACACATTTGTGGTTTCATCAAACGTAACCAAGCTTAACAACTGATATTTCACAATATTGCATATGCTGGGAACAGACACAGTGCTTACCAGAGCAGAGTTTTACTTTTCTACCTCTGTGCTTAAAGATTCTAATAACTTATTTGTAGTGGCCAAAGGTTCTTCTAATCTTCAAAAAGAAAAAGAACAATTTGGCTCTCACTCTCCCCTATAAATGTTGTTAGTTTAGAGCTTTAGAAATAAAACCAGCCCTTTGATGGGTTTTAGTTATTCCAGAAGCCCTGAATGCAGAATTACTGCCAGTACAAGTGAGCACCAATTTAATTAGCAGCAAATTAACCATGTTCCACCAGCCTACCTTTTCCTTCAAAATAGCTTTAATAGGACCAATTTCAAATCAGGCACCCAATTCTTAGTGCAGCAAGCTGGAACTCAAATTAGAGTAAAAAAACTTTATAAATAAGGAAAGTTGCACCTATTTTTTTTAAAAAGCATGTTCAATTGTGTCAAGGGGAACAGATTAAAGAAATTCCAACTTCAAATGCTCAAAAAGTAGAGGGAATGCCAGTAGTGCCCATTTTTGCAACAATGTTGTACTTAAATCTCTTCAACCGGTTTTCCTTCAAACACCTATTCAATTTGATCTTGAACGCTGAGCTAATTTCTGCCTCAACCACTGATCCTGGAAGTAAATTCTAGTCTCAAAGCTCTACGTGAAGTAGTTTCTCCTACCATCTATAAATTTCTTGTGATTATTCTTGTATCTGTGGCCCTTCATCATTGATCCTTTACACACTGGAAAGTCAGTTTCCATCCACCCAGCCCTATTCTTTCTTAACGTTAAATACATCTATGTAGCCTCCATAATCCGCACTGCCAAAAAAAAGTCAATTTTTCCAATGCATTCTGCATACACATATTTCCTCAATCCAGGCAGAAAAAGTCTGAGACGTGAAGCCACATTTATTACCTCAATGTTTCAAAGGTATACAACTCTCACCGTGAAGGTTTGGAGCAGGAACATTACAAACATAAGTTGTACCTGTTGTTTGGATGTTGTTGGGGCGTCACCATTGGAAGATGCTCCTGAAACCAAAACACCATCATCTATGCAGCCTAGCGATTTAAGTCCTTGCTTGAGGATGTCTCTCAGTCTCTGGTACTGGGGTCTGTCTTTGTAACCCAGGGATAACACATCTTCGAAATATTTTGACAACACAGCTGCATTAAAGAAATAAATATTTAAGTCTCCTTGGAACAGTGGTTTAGTGTCCAGCTTAATTTAATCAGGGATATTAATCTTTTTCTTCCATTTTTGCTCAAAGGGCAAGTGAAGAGTTACCCTTCCCAATTCCACTCCTCAGCAGTCAGACAACCATACAAGTTAGAGGTAGGCCATTCAGCCCCTTGAGCCTACTCCGCCATTCAATAAAATCAATGCTGATCGGATTGTGGCCTCAAATCCACATTCTGCCTACCCCGGTATCTACCTCTGCCTTAAAAAATATTCACTAACTCTGCCTCCCCCCACCCTCTGGTGAAGAGAGTTCCAAAGATTCACAACCCTCAGAGAAAATTTCCTCTAATCTCTGTCTTAATTGGGAGGCATTATTTTTAAACTGTGTCCTCTCGTTCCAGTCTCTCCCACGAGGGGAGACATCCTTTCAGCATCCACCCCGTCAAGCACCCTCAGGATCTTGTGTGTTTCTATAAGATTATCTCTCATTCTTCTATACTCCAATGGATACAGGCCCAGCCTGTCCAACTTTCCCACATAGGATAACCCCGTCCAACCCAGGTAACACGCGAGTGAACCTTTTCTGAACTGCTTCTAACCCAGTTAGAACACAATCAACCAAATTCATATCCAAAATGTAATAGTATTTTGTAATCAGCTATCAAGAACAGTATGCACTGACAGATAAAATAATTGTCCTCTCGTATAGACCACTACAACATAAACTGTCATTTCACATTATGTAAATGCAAAAATACCAGCCCCTGAGCAAATGCGGTGCCATCAAGTAGATCACAACAAACCCAGGGCTGTCTTTTAAGAAAAAGGGAAAGGAAGGGCCAGCAATAGTAAACACTCAAAGATTTGTAGGGTCATGTAGCACCTGGTGCAGGACTGAGGCATACAGATCAGGATTCAAGAAGGTCTCAAGTTCGACCTAGGTCAAGCTATCAGATCTCAACCAAGGTGGCTTTAATTGGTTTCAGTGCTCTGAACCAAAATTCCACCAGGACAATCCTGTGGTGCTCAACTTTACTTCCGCTAAATCCTATAGTGTGATATGGTGACATTTTGGGTGTTTTTTCTTCCTTCAAGAGCAGGTAATTGCTCAATATTGCTGAAAACAAATTCAGTGACATGGTTAACAAAAGTTTCCCTCAAGAAAACCAACTGTCAAAAATTACATGCAGTGCACAAAGTAGCTCCAACAAGCAACATCAATACTTTATCCAAGTTTAATGAGGTACAACTGGATGGCAAGTAGGACTTAAAACACACTTTATTGAAAAGTAACTGATCCACTTAATGAACTGAATCAGCCACCACCTCCCACCCTAACACCTACCCCAACCCCTCATCTGTTGCCCGAACAAACCAGGTAATTCTAAACAGCAATTTGGAATTTCCCACCTGGCTTATTTTTGCAAGGAAAGCATTTCTCCATCAAACCTGGAATGTCTTCTCTGTATCTAGCAGAGAACAAAAACAGATTTAGTCAGATTTGAGTTTATTTTCATATTACAGACTTTTCTACACAGTAAGAATATTGGGTTCAAAGTGCCAATACAGGAATTAAAATGCATTTCAGATTGTCACTTGCATCCCCAATAAACAAATTTGTCAGGATTGACTTTGGGAATTGGAGAACAATACTTCAGTGCTCAAACTTTACAAAATTATGAAGAAGCAATAGCAATCTGTTCAGTTATTTATCAGTCACTGCTACAGGTCGAAAAGCTATGCCACATCATGATAGCCTTTACATTCAAGGCACAGGGGTGTGGAAAGTTTGACTCATCACACATTACAATAAAGCTTGAATTCCATCTGAATTTGAACTCAAGGTTCTATCCCTTTATTTGACAACCAGTTCAAGGAATGTCACTTTATTGCAACTGATTATAGCCCCTTTGACAAAGCAAACTGTCCCAAGAAGCTTCACAGTTACAGAACAACCTGGAAGAAATAAAGAAAACGGATGAGGGACAAGTGCACAAATACACAATCAAGAGGATTTCAATGGTAGGGAGATACATAGAAAGGCGAATACTAGAAGTAGTTTGGGCCATTCTATTTGTGCTGGTCCTAAACCACAGCAATCCAAAACCAAGAATACTTTTGCATTCAACCGCTTTCTCTATTTCAAAGATTTCTTCAATTTTTCTTGAAATGCAATGTTTTCTGCCTCAGCCACTTCACATGGCAAAACATCCCATGCTTCAAGGGAACTGAGGAAATAAATACCTTCTTAACTCCCTCTTTACTCTACATCTCATTATTGTAGTTTTCCCAGCCCTGGCACCGTCCTATTATATCTATAGTGAACAGCATTAATACTCATTTTTTAAAGAGGCACCCAAAATTATGCATACACTATTGGCAGTCTAGCGTCCTGAATTAATTCATCATTATTTCTTGACTCTCATAAGCTCATCAGCCTTGGCTCATTTCTGTACTCTTGCCTCAAAGTCAAAGTTGTAAGTGCCATTCCAGAGCCTTGAATACATAATCTAAGCTAACACTTTATAACAGTACTGAGAGATTGCTAAACTGTTAGAGGTGCCATCTTTCAATTAAAACATCCCATTTTCTTGCTTAGATGGAGATAAAAGATCCTATTGTACTATTTGAATGGGAGCATTGGAGTTCTCCAGGTGTTCAGACCAATCACTGAGGAGCAGGGAGCCTAATTTATGCTAGCCAATTCGCTAAGTAAGGAACAGCGAGAGAGAGAGAGCAGGTCCATCAGTATCGGGAAAAAAAGGTAAGTTAACACCTCCTTAGAACTATATTATTAAGTTCAACATGGCATTCCATCCAGGTGCTTACTTGAGTTTCTCATCTCTGACATAGTTTGCATCCTTTAGATTGTCCTCCCAGGGAAGTCTCCCACTGAGCCACTGCAACATGCAATATCCCAAGATTTCCAAGTCACCACGTCTAGAAGCAGCTGAAGGTGGGATATATTGTCAATAAGATAAAACGTATATAGGGTATAATTGAAGTATTAAGATACTTAAGTATTAAGATCCATTCATATGAACAAAATCAACATCCCTTCAGAGGACAACAAGCATGTCAAATGTTATTTCATTTAGCAGCTCACCTGAAACAGTATTAGCATTTAAGTACAAAGCTAACAGTTCAATTAATTTACATTGAAGTTAACTGAAAGAACAAGTAGGGTGGTCTTAAAACCTACTGCTCTGCAGTAGAGCAATTGATGTCCGTAAACTGTCATGACAAATCACAGATGTAAGCTTTGCTATCATGAGATGCTAATTGGAGGTCAGGTATTGAACCAAAAGGAGGATGGTTGGGTCAGGGAGTGGTGAGAGGTTAATTCTTATATCTTTTAAGGATGATTCTGATTTAGAATGGAAAGATGCAGGATATGATGCAAAGTTATGTTCAAATTAAAGCAGAAGCACAATATTTCACAATGTAGTACAATGCTGTAACCATACTTAATCACAAAGTATAAAAACGTGCACTAAAAATCCACAACTGGGGCATATTGTGTAGGCCATACCAGGAACTTCCATCAGTTCATTAACAGCACTTAGCCCTTTTTGTGAAGCCCACCAGACTCACATACAAAAACCACTTTGACTTTGCCTTAGTGCCATCAGCTCCCAACAATATGAAGAGAGAGAGTTTTCCAAGTGTCATGTCAGTAGAGAACTAGGTTTTTGCTGCGTCTCCCGGGAGCTGCTATCAAATGGGTGGAGTCCATTTCAGCATGTTTGTATGGCCTGACCTTCATGGTGGAAATTTTTCAGTAGTTGGCTGGCTGCTTTTATAGTCATCATGAAGTCATCACATCATGCATGTGCAGAGGCAACCAGTTCACTGGGTTTACAATCGGGAGCTGACTCAGATAGCTCCAGCTACACTCAGAATTCAGCGCAGCAACACTTTTACACTGTTCTTCTGGGAACCCAGACTACGATAAAATAACAACTTAAGTTGGTCCTGTATGGACAGAGATTCTGAAATACCAGTCTTCCCGTCTCATTGAATTACTGGATTAATATGAAAATTGTTTCCAACAAGATATTAAATTTTATGAGAAGTACTTTTATGCTTTAAATTACTGGTTCCATAGTCAGAATAACAAAGATGAAGCACACTGCAGCTGCTCACAAACACAACTAATTACTAACTGCTTACTAATTTTCGAAAAAAACAATTTGGACCATCTTTAAAACAGACACGTCCTTGCAAATTAAAAGCATTAAAAATCTTGCTAGACGTCTAGCAGGCATCAAGGGCACTGCCTCCTCCAGCAGGGTTATAACATGCACATTATTTGAAAATAGAGCATTCACAAAGTGTAGGGTTCCCTTGGCGCTCTCAGGCTTGCTTATTAAGGGCATTCAGATGTACAACTATGGAAGAGTGTGCAGAAATGTACAACAGCTAGCGGTATCCATTTTGCAGTTTAGTTGAGTGACTATTTGATCCTGTACTAAAATTAATATCCAAGTACCATTTTAACACCTTGGGTAAAAATTCTCAGTCCAAGTTAATTAGCTAGTAGGAAGACAACCACTTTGAAAGTTGTCTCCTGGTTGCTATGAAACCAATCTAATGGAAAGCTCAAAAGAAAGGAATGGGGTTGTTTTAAAGTTGTATCATTGCTCAGTTCTTTAGCGAGGCCCATTTTAGAAATAATCTGAATGACTGAAATCAATTTCATCCCGGTCATTTTTCTTCTAAAAAGTGATTTGAGTTTCTATTATAGTAGTCTACGGTGCTTCTTAATCAGCCTCAATACTTAAGAGGCCATTGGTCAATTCGAAAATATGAAATTGTTCTTTAAATTAATCAGTAGATCACTGAATGGAAATACAGCAGGTGTAACTCTGTGGAAGAATGCACTGACACTTCAAAATGAACAGAAAGAAAATGGAATATGGTTTGAACAGTTGAGTTTATAAAAAGATAAGTAGAACTGTTCAACGCTTAGGCCGGGATTTTCTAGCCCTGCTGTGGCGGGACGCGCTACGGGGGATGCGGTAGCCCATCGACTTTCAGCGGGACTGGACGATCCCAGCAGCGGGCCCGGTCGGAAAATCCCATCCTCAGTTTACAGTATACCTAGGATTTGGAATACATTCAAAATGATATTTTACAAAACCCACAAAAGCATGAAAAGAATGCTTCATTATCCACACAGTGAAAGTGACCAAAAGAAAATTTCCAGTCATGTAAAGATATGGGTAATTTGTGTCTGCTCAGTATAAAATAAAGGTTATAGTTTAATGTGATAAAGTGTTTAGTTAACTTACTCACTAATGACTAGAATCAAACCTTGCATGATAATGTTAAAGACCGCTACCAAGCTGTAGCAATAGGCCAATTATTAATAAGCAGAATGTCATGTGAATGAGATTATCCAGAGATAAATGACAAGTTAGTTAAGGGTCACTCAGCCTCTGGTGGAAGGTCATTCTAACAGCTGACTATATTCATTAAAGTGCCATTTACTCTCTCTGTGCAATTCACACTGCACATTACAAATTATTCAACTAGTCGACTCGAGATAAATGCACACCTGATCCAAGCAATCAATTTTAATATTTCCTATTCAGTCCTAGTGTATGCACAATTCTACAACAAATACTCCAGGTTCAAATAAAACATTACCAATTTGTTATATTTAGCATTCCCAATGTGGTATTGACAATTCATCCAATTTCACAAATTAACTGCAGTTTCATTTAATTTTTCATATGTGGTAACTGCTTTAAAAAAGTATGGAAAGCAAAATTACAACCGCATTCTGCTTTAAATTGATAAAAAATATATTTGTCTCAAGGATAATTTTTAGAAATCAGGATTGAAGAATAGGGAATTTGAATAGAACTGATAGCAAGGACAGATAAATATAAAGCAAACCAAGCAAGTATAATAGCCCCACCACCTTTCATGGATCTGAAACTGGTGTATAATAAGCAATGTGGACATTAAAAATCATATCTTGTCCAGGGCAAACAGCCATAATTCCAGTCTTGTCCAGGCCAGAACAAGCCAAAATCAGAGAACACATGGCAGCCAATTTTAGGATTAACAGGATGTTGCAGTTGGGACTTTTTCCTAACACTTCTTCTCATGTTCACAGCTAGACTCTGTTCCAAAAGCAGCCAGTGTCCCTTATGAACCCAAAGAAATTTGCCAATATAATGAAAAATAATTCAGCAAGATGAGATACTCAAGACAAAAAAAATCTTTTATCTAGTTTGTTCATCTAAATAAAGGGTACTCTACTTTCTGGTCTGGCTTTGCAACAAGGCCAAATAATTCATCAAAATGTCAGATAAATTGGATACAAACCTCAACAGCTTGACAAATGCTTTCAAGGTTGTCATGGAATGCATCATTTAGTGTATTCAAATTTGATCCCTTAATTTTTGATTTAAAACAAAGACCAGATCAATTATGATGAAACTGATTTAAGGCTAATTTTTCCAACGTAACCTTTTAACAATGGAACTAGGATTCACAACCATGCAGAGCAATACCTTGTAAAGGCAAATCTTTAAACTATATATTGTGCAGGAGAGAAAGGGGAGATAAAGAAAATGATAGCCTAATTCATGTGATTTAAAAAATGCAAAAGCGACAGCACTTCTAGGCAGCTACAAATTTCAGAAATATATTTAAATTGTCATGGGTTTCTTCCTCCTTTTCCATCAAATTAAAGAGATGCAAGAGGGGGCAGAGCAGTGGGAACTTAAAGAGGTGCAAGAGGGGAGAGAGCGGTGAGAGCTTAGAGAGCATGAAAGGGCAGAGAGCAGCAAGAATTTAGAGGTGCAGAAGGGAGAGAGTGGCAAGAGCTTAAAGAGGCGCGAGAGGGGAGAGAGCAGCGAGAGCTTAAAGAGGCACACAAGGGGAGATTACAGTGAGAGCTTGTGGTGCGAGTGGGGAGAGAGCAGCGAGAGCTTAAAGAGGTGCACGAGGGGAGATTACAGTGAGAGCTTGTGGTGCGAGAGGGGAGAGAGCAGCGAGAGCTTAAAGAGGCACAAGAGGGGAGATAGCAGCGAGAGATTAAAGAGGCACACGAGGGGAGATTACAGCGAGATCTTGTGGTGCGAGAGGGGAGAGAGCAGCGAGAGCTTAAAGAGGCACACGAGGGGAGATTACAGTGAGAGCTTGTGGTGTGAGAGGGGAGAGAGCAGCGAGAGCTTAAAGAGGTGCACGAGGGGAGATTACAGTGAGAGCTTGTGGTGCGAGAGGGGAGAGAGCAGCGAGAGCTTAAAGAGGCACAAGAAGGGAGATAGCAGCGAGAGATTAAAGAGGTGCGAGATGGGAGAGAGAAGCGAGAGCTTAAAGAGGCTCGAGAGGGGAGATAGCAGCGAGAGATTAAAGAGGTGCGAGATGGGAGAGAGAAGTGAGAGTTTAAAGAGGCACGAGACGGGAGAGAGCAGCGAGAGCTTAAAGAGGTGCGAGATGGGAGAGAACAGCGAGAGCTTAAAGAGGCACAAATGGGGAGATAGCAGCGAGAGATTAAAGAGGTGCGAGATGGGAGAGAATAGCGAGAGCTTAAAGAGGCGCAAGAGCAGTGAGAGCTTGAGGTGCGAGAGGGGAGAGAGTGGTGAGAGCTTAGAGAGGCATGAAATGACAGAGAGCAGCAAGAGCTGAAAGAAGTACATGGGGGGGACAGCAGCAAGAGCTTAAAGAGGGACAGAAGGGAGAGCGCAGTGAGAGCTTAGAGAGGCGTGAGAGGGGAGAGAGTGGAAAGGGCTTCATGAGGCATGAGAGGGGACAGGGCAGTGAGAGCTTAAAGAGGTGTGAAAGAGGAGAACGCGGGGAGGCCAGTCTGTGGACCGACCACATTCTGAAAAAAATCTGATGTCACAGGGAAACAGGTAAGGCATTGATTGGTAAATATTTTGCTTGTTTTCTTTGAAAATTTCTGTAATTTATTTGTAGTTGTAAGGCTGTATTAGTAAACTTTACTTGCAGTAGTAAAGCTTACTGGGAGCAGGGTATATTAATTATAAATTAATTTAGAAAATAAATCAACACATAATAAAGATGGCAGGGCAGGTGATTTGTCGTGATTGCAAAACATGGGAGTTCCTGGACCAACGTGAATCAGGGTAAACACATCTGTAGTTAAGTGGCTGCAGCTTGAGGGGCTTTAACTCAGTCATTGAGCTGAAGGCCGAGATGCAGACACTGTGATGCATCAGGGAGGGAAATTACCTGAACACTTTGCACCAGGAGGCAGTCATACCCCTTAGGGTACAGCCTTCTGATTTGGTCAATGGTCAGGAACAGGTGGGTGTGACTGTGAGTGAGGCAGGTGTGGGGACCCAAAAGGTAGAAGTGGAGCAGCCTCAGCCCTTGCAATTGTCCAGCAGGTTCGAGGTTCTTACAGTCTGTATGAATGAAAGCAAAGAGTTGCAATGTGGATGAACAAACTGATCATGGCACTGAAGTAAAGTAAGCCATTCAAGTGGGGGGGGTTAATAGAAATGTAGTGGGAGTAGGGGACAGTATAGTTAGAGGGATGGACACAGTTTTCTGCAGCCAAGAGCATAGATGGCTGTCTTGCCTGCCCGGTGCCAGGGTTCAGGACATTTGCTCAGGGTTGGAGAGGAACTTGCAGTGGGAGGGGGAGGATCTACGTTGGTACCAATGATGTAGACAGAACTAGGAAAGGGGTTCTTCTTAGGGATTAGGAGCAGCTAGTGGCCAAATTAAAAAGCAGAACCTCAAATAATCTCTGGCTTATTACCTGAGCCATGAGCAAATTCATGTAGGGTAAATAAGATTAGAGTGATGAATGTGACTCAAAGACTGAACAAAGAACAAAGAGAAGTACAGCACAGGAACAGGCCCTTCGGCCCTCCAAGCTTGCGCCGACCATATTGCCCGTCAACTAAAACATTTTGCACTTCCGGGGTCCGTATCCCTCTATTCCCATCCTATTCATGTATTTGTCAAGCTGCCTCTTAAACACCACTATCGTACCTGCTTCCACCACCTCCTCTGGCAGCAAATTCCAGACACTCACTACCCTCTGTGTAAAAAACTTGCCCCGCACATCTCCTCTATAGTTTTCTCCTCTCACCTTAAATCTATGTCCCCTAGTAATTGACTCTTCCACCCTGGGAAAAAGCTTCTGACTATCTACTCTGTCCATGCCATTCATAATTTTGTAAACTTCTATCAAGTCGCCCCTCAATCTCCGGTGCTCTAGTGAGAACAATCCGAGTTTCTCCAACCTCTCCTCATAGCTAATAACCTCCAGACCAGGCAGCATCCTGGTAAACCTCCTCTGCACCCTCTCCAACGCCTCCATATCCTTCTGGTAATGTGGCGACCAGAATTGAACGTAATATTCCAAGTGTGGCCTAACCAAGGTTCTATACAGCTGCAGCATGACTTCCCAGCTTTTATACGCATTCCCTGCCAATG
The DNA here is from genome assembly GCF_964194155.1 of Cetorhinus maximus. NCBI lineage: Eukaryota > Metazoa > Chordata > Chondrichthyes > Lamniformes > Cetorhinidae > Cetorhinus > Cetorhinus maximus. The sequence continues at coordinate 18,415,063 of NC_135896.1, forward strand.
AAGGAAAGCATGCCATATGCCTTCCTGACTACCTTATCCACCTGCGTTGCCACTTTCAGTGACCTGTAGACCTGTACACCCAGATCCCTCAGCTCCTGGTGTGGGAGAAATGGGTTTAGCAATTCAAGGGGCACTGGCACCAGTACTGGAGAAAGTAAGAGCTGTACCGTTGGGATAATCTTCAACTGAACCATGCTGTGACCAGTAGTTTGGCGAGTCATAAATAGTGGAGGGGAAGGGAACATGCGAGAGGAGATGTAGTAAATCAAAGGGAAACAACGAGGTAATACAGCAGCATAGTGATTTTGGTAATGCTAACCAGAGTGTGGCAGGAAGGGACAGAGAACAAAATGAAGAGAGCACCAGCAGATAAGGCTGGCGAGTGCAATAATGGTAAAACGGAAAGAGTTAAAGGCTCTGTATCTGAATGTGTGCAATTCGTAACAAATTGGATGAATTGTTAGCACAGATAGAAATAAACGTGTTAAAAGCAAAATACTGGGGATGCTGGAAATCTGAAACAAAAACAAAAATAGCTGGAAACACGTAGCAGGTCTGACAGCATCTGCGGAGAGGAATACAGTTAACATTTCGAGTCCATATGACCCTTCATCAGAATAAATATGCATTTACGATAGCCATTACAAAGACATGGGGCAGAATTTTGCTGTCAGCGAGCAGGGGGCGGGGCCTGCTCGCCGACACACAAAATTACGTGAGATGACATCAGGCGGAACCCCCAACGTCACCCCGCCCCATTTAAATTTTCAGGAAGGCGGGAGTGCAGCAAAATCAGCTGCGGGCCCGCCGACCTGTCAATGGCCAATTGAGGCCATTGACAGGATCATTTAAACAATTAAAGGACCTGCCCGTCCAACCTTAAGGTTGACGGGTCGGCCAGGAGGCCTGGCGGCAAATAGAGAAAATATGAAACCTCATCCAGCGGCGGGATGAGGTTTCATGCAGGGTTCTAAAAATTTTAATAAAGTTATTCTGTATTCATCGTCACATGAGGGGGACATGTAAGGGAATTTCTTTTTCTATTTTTAATATTTTTCAAAGTCCAGGCGATCTCCCTGAGGCTGCACTTCGCCTCAGGGAGATATGCGCTCTTTTGTGTGCATGCGTGAAAGAGTGCACTCTCGATTTCAGGGACTCCCCCCCACCGCACAGGGAGCGCATAGCACTTCTCGCCGGACATCATGCTGGGCGGGCCTTAATTGGCCCGCCAACGTAAAATGGCGGTGTGGCCCGTTTCACTGGCAGGGATCGGTTCCGCACCCGCCGGAGATTGGGTCGGGCCCGCCCGCCTGACAGGCAGAAACTTCTGCCCATGGTTGCAGGGTGACCAAAGCTGGGACCTAAATATTGAAAAGTATTTGACATTCCAAAAAGAAAGGAAGCTAGGAAAAGGTAGTTCTGTTGATTAAGCATGCCACCACAGTAGTGAGAGATGACCTTAGCTCAAAACAGCGAGATGCAGAATCAGTTTGAGTAGAGCTAAGAACTAGCAAAGCTGAGAGGTCACTTGTGGGAGTAGTTTATAGCCCCCTAACATAGTTACATGGTGGACAGAGTAAACAAGATGATATAAATGCAGCGTGCAAGAACCATGGACCTCTTTAATTTATACGCAGATTGGGCAAATCAGACTTTTAAAAATTTGTTCATGGGGTGTAGGCGTCGCCGGCTGGGCCAGCATTTATTGCCTATCCCTAATTGCCCTTGAGAACTGAGTGGCTTGCTCGGCTATTTCAGAGGACATTTAAGAGTCAACCACATTGCTGTGGACCTGGAGTCACATGTGGGCCAGACCAGGTAAGGACAGCAGATTTCCTTTCCTAAAGAACATTAGTGAAACAGATGGGTTTTTACAACAATCGACAATGGTTTCATGGCCATCATGGCCAGATTCAAACCCGGGTCCCCAGAGCATAACCTTGGGTATATGGAGTACTAGTCCAGTAACAATACCACTATGCCACCACCTGCCCCTAGCAAAGGTAACCTAGAACATGGGTTCATAGAGTGTATTTGGGATAATTTCTTAGAGCAGTACATTCTAGAGCGAACCAGGGAGCAGACTATTCTGGACCTGGTAATGAGACAAGATTAATCAATAACCTCACAGTAAAGGAGCCTCTAGGCAACAGTGATCATAACACGATAGAATTTCATGTTCAGTTTGAAGAGGAGAAGTATGAGCCTAATACTAGTGTTTTAAACCTGAATAAAAGGTAATTATGAGGGTATGAAAGCAGATCTAGCTAAAATGAACTGGGAAACTAGGTTAAAGGTAGGACAGTAGAGATACAGTGGCAGGCTTTTAAGGAGATATTTAATAACTCTCAGCAAACATTTATCCCAGTGAGAAAGAAAGGCTCTTTGAGAAGGATGCATCATCTGTGGCTAAATAAGGAAGTTAAAGGGTAGTATCAAATTGAAAGAAAAACTGTACAAATCTGCAAGGATTAGTGGGAGGTCAGAAGATTGGTCAGATTTTAAGAACCAGCAAAGAATGATTAAAAAATAATAAAGAGGGAGAAAGAAGAATATGAGAGAAAGCTCGCTCATAAGAAGATGTTAGTAAGGGTTTTTACAAGTATTTAAATAGGAAGAGAGTAACCAACACTAATGTTGGCCATCTAGAGAATATGTCTGGGGAATTGATAATGGAAAACAAGGAAATGGCAGAGGCATTGAACAAGTGTTTTGTGTCTGTCTTCACTGTAGAAAACTTCCCAAAGATACTTGAAAATCAAGAGATGAATGGAGGGAGGAGCTTAGAACAATCACCATTACTACAGAAAAGCTGCTGGGAAAACTATTAGACCTAAAGGTTGACAAGGACCAGGTGGCCTGCATTGTAGGGTCATAAGATAAGTGACTGCAGAGATAGTAGATGTATTGGTTATAACCTTCCAGAATTCCTTAGATTCTGGAAGGGTCCCAGGGGATTGGAAAATAGCTAATGTGACATCTTTAGTCAAGAAGAAGGAGACAGAAAGCAGGGAACTACAGGCCATTTAGCCTAACATCTGTCATAGGGAAATTGCTGGAATCTATTATTAAAGAGGGTATTAGCAGGGTACTTAGAAAATCATAATTTGATCAGGCAGAGTCAAAATGGGTTTGTGGAAAGGAAATCGTGTTTAACTAATTTATTAGAGTTTTTTTGAGGAAGTAACAAGCAAGGTGGATAAAGAAGAACCTGTAGATATGGTGTACTTGGATTTTCAGAAGGCATTTAATAAGGTGCCACATCAAAGGTTACTACATAAGATAAGATTACATGTTGCAGGGGACAACATATTAGCAGGAAGCAGAGAGAAAGGATAAATGGGTCTTTTTTGAGTTGGCAGGCTGTAACAAGTGGAGTGCCACAAGGATCAGTGCTGGGGCCTCAACTATTTACAATCTACATCAATGATTTGGATGAAAGGACTAAATTTGTCAATCACACCAAGATAGGTAGAAAAGTAAGTTGTCAAGAGGAGGCAGAGAGTCTGCAAAGGGATGGAGATGGAGATGGGTTAAGTGAGTGGGCAAAAAATTAGCAGATGGAGTACAATGTGGGAAAATTTGAACTTGCCCATTTTAGCAGGAAGAATAGAAAAGCAGTATACCATTTAAATGAAGAAAGATTGCAGAGCTCAGTGGTACAGGTGGGGTCTGGGTGTTCTGGTGCATAAATCACAAAAAGTTAGTATGCAGATACAGCAAGTGATTAAAAAGGTAAATGGAATGTTGAAGTTTATTGCAAGAGGAATAGGACATAAAAGTAGTGAAGTTTTACTACAGCTGTACATGGCCTTGTTGAGACCACATCTGGAATACTACATACAGTTTTGGTCTCCTTATTTGAAAAAAGATATAATTGCATTAGAAGCAATTCCCTGAGGGGATTTGATTTGATACAGTAGGTAGCAGGAGGATGTTTCCACTGGTGGTGGTAAGAGGTCTATCGTTTAAAATGGAGATGAGGAGAATTTATATCACTTCATGCCCACCTTGAGCTCATCTTGTCTTATTTTCCTCAACCTTATTTCCACTGAACTACTGACCACCTAACTTCCCATCCTGGCTCCTATGTTAATTGATATTGTACTCTTGCATCAGGTCCTGTCTCCCACTCCTTCAAATCAGTTGTTATTACCCCTCTCCCCAAAGAAAAACCCTTGACCCTATTATCCTTGCAAACTACTGCCCCATCCCTAACTTCTCTCTCCCTTCTTATGGCCTTGAATGAGTTGTTGTCTTAGTAGGACTAAAGTAGTTAAACACTTAGAAAAGTGTAGTAACCAGGCTCTAATGCAGCATATCCAGACATGCATTCTCCTGCTCACATATTCAATTTCTTTGTAGTGATCTTCATATACTCAACTTGTACTTAGATCACAAAGATTCAGACAAAAATATGAAGTGGCAAATTGTCTAAAGGCACTGCCTCATCTACCGTGCTAAAAAAGATTTCCAAATAAGATCACAATTCCCAAAGGATCAGCCAAATCCAAGTTAAAAACTCCATTGAAGTCCAGGTCAATGTATTAGGGAAATATAAGTACATCAGCATATGCTTATGTATAACCTGAAAGATTGTCTAAAAATTATTAAACATATACTTAAAGCTTGTTTGCACATACCTGCTCCTTTATGTGCATCAGTACTTGTAAACTCAAGGGTCCCATCATGGCAACGTTTTGGGTCTTCCTTGTATTCTTTGTGTACTCCTTCTGGACAGTATCGATATGCAAGGCCGTAATCAACTAAATATACCTAAGAAAGTTAGAAGTACAAGGTTGAGAAAGTAGGTGGTGGATTTCACAGACAAGATAAGCTCAGAGTGGGCATGAAGGAATACAAGAGAAAAACTATGCAAATGCTGGGCTAGGATAGTGGGAAACAATGATTTGAAAAACAATCTTAAAATGAGATGCACGTAAAAATCAAACTGGGTGTTGGACTATATAATAATCTAGCTAGATCACAAATAATACAATTTCAATTGGTAAAATTGTGAATGACCAAATACATAAAGTTCATCAGATAAACCTGCATAATCATAGCTTCATAAATGCAATAGCTCCATGAAAATGACAAAGTTTGGATCAAAGAACAGAGCTAACTCTATACGACATGTGATTGACTGTTTTGGTAGTCAGCTCCCAATGTGAAACAGTGATCAGAGCTTTATAGTCGATACAATTTCCTGTTCACAATTCAGACAAATGTAAAGAAACTAAATCGGTGGATAAAACTAACCTGTAGTAACATCAAACTTACCAAAGATGATTAGGAGTTTCCTGAACCAATGAATGTAATTCCCGAGAAGTTTAAATTAGATTAGTATCCATGAAGGTAGATAAATTCAATTATGTAGAAGGAAGTGATTGACTGTCACCATTGGGATAAAATATCCACTTTTGTTTTTTCCTACACCTATTTGCTTTCATTCCCTCAGCGCTAACACAACAAAGACATTTAAGTCCTGAAAACAACTTCAATCTCCACAGGGGCCAGACAGTGAACATTTCAGGACCTGACCATTTCTATGGGTGTTAGGGTCAGTGAGGAAGAAAAGAGATAGCGAGAAAAGAAACACGAGTGTTTTTCTGATTTTGTTTGAACTTCTAAAGCTCTGGCTGCTCCTCAACTTCTTTTGCCAGAGAATTTTCCTTCATAACTTAAGTGAACCCTAAATCGTTTCGAAAAATGTGAAATGCACAGAGAGCTACTCACACTAAAAAGAATTACCTGCATGGTACATTACAAATCCACCACGAGTACAACAGCATAATATTGAAACAATTTTGGAATCTGATAATATTTACTGTTTCCATTTACAAAGAGTTTATGCTACCTTAGTTATGCACAGAATCAAATTATTCTTATGGCAGATGAGTAACTGAGTAAAATATTGAGGACTTTGATGTCCCCATGGCCAATGGGCTCTAATGCAGCATACCCAGAGATGCATTCTCCTGCTCACATATTCAATTTCTTTGTAGTGATCTTCTACTTCTGGACAGGACTTCATATACTCAACTTGTACTTAGATCACAGAAGATTCAGATAAAAATATTAAGTGGCAAATTGTCTAAAGGCAGTGCCTCATCTACCCTGCTAAAAAAACAATTTCCAAATAAGATCAAAATTCCCAAAGGATCAGCCAAATCCAAGTTAAAAACTCCACCAAAGTCCAGGTCAATAACTCATTTAAAGCAAGATTTAACCAGCACTCTACTGAATGGCAGAAGAACAAATTATTAAATTGTCATTTTGATGTGAAGTAAGAAAGAAAGAGCTTGCATTTACTTAGCCTCTTTACACACCAGAAGTGTTTAATTGGCTGTGAAGCACTTTGGGCTGTCCTGAGGATGTGAGTGACTGTTATAATGTAAGCAAGGGGACGGTAATTGCCCTTGGCATCAAGGGACCTCTTACAGCATATGGCACTAAGGAAGCCTCATAAAACTGAAGTCAATTAGGATCAAGGGGAAAACTCTTCAAGAGATAGATTCACGCACAAACAGACCAGCCCTCACTTTTATGCATGAAATAATTTGATGACCGGTTAGAAAACATTATCTTTAGCATTTTGGAACCTTTGTGGTTAAAATGAGAAGGAGAAAACATTGTATAAAACTTTGTTTTTTTCCCTTTATAGGTACCACAAAGCAATTTACGATTGAACTAAATAATAAGTAAAACACAAAGAACCTCATTAGGATTCTTGTAACTGAGCAGAAGATTGGAAGCTTTGATGTCTCCATGCACGTACTCATGGTCGTGGATGTATTCTAGAATGTCAATCTATCAAAAGAAAACAATTGTAAGTTAAACAGCTTTGGATAGGAGTCATTAGGATCCTGATATCATTTTGTAACAATTATGCAAATGTAACAAAGTTTCATTCATGCAACAGGATATCCATCTACATACATATTCAAATTGTATATCTAACGGGTAAAACTCTAACTGAACTCAGACTGTTAATATTTTATTTTATGAAGCAAAATCATTAAAAATTTGATACACCTGAATTAGACCAACTGTTATAATAAACATTTTGATGAAGAAGCCACACATCTGAAACACTTACTAATTCTACAGCAAGGATTTGTTTTGGAAAGCTTATGATTTTCATACACAGAACAAAAACTGCATATCGATCAAATATACAAAAAGCTGCAAATAAAGTCTTCCAAACTGAACCAAATATGGTTAATGAAGGGTTCAGATTATCCAAGAGGAATGCATGAACCCCATAAGGTTCAGCAGCCTCATCATTTGTGTGCACCTTGAAAATAAAATTAAAAAGAATGAAAACTAGGACTTTTGAATCTTCATCTGAACATCCTGCACTTCACAATCCAGGATGAGTGCACTTTTGAGATCATATGTGGAAGATAGCACAAAAAAGGTAAAAATGTAAAAGCCACTTTTCACCTCAAATTATTTTCTTTCTGCGAATATTATGGAAACAAAATGTGTTTGCTCAAAGCTCCCCTTCACAGCAGTGGTATTCTGCTAGCTTGCTCAGGAAAGACAACGTACTCCGGATCAAGACAATTCAACAGCTTTTTCCAAATTTTTATGCTAGATAGTGATTTCCAAACTTGTCCCTCCCACCAAGAAAGGCCTTTTTATAGCAGACAACTGGATTTCGCAATATTAATTCTCTGTTGCGCAGCCAACTCACTGATGTGCATTATTTTTAACATGGATATAGCACTTATCGTGCCACTGGACACAGTTGGATGGCCAGTTACAACAATTCAGTAGTCTCCTCCAGCATTTTTTTACAATCTACTAAGCAATGAAACATATCTTTCTTCTATGACATGCTGTACAACAAGGATTAATATTCTTCAGCCAAGAGGTTACAGCAGCTATATTCCTCATCTGTATAACAAATCCATGTTACTATCAAGGTATGCCCAACATTAAGTCTCCAAATGTTCTACTACTTCCTTACTGTTCTTCATGTATGATTCCTATTTCAACAGCCATTCATTTTTAACCTCAAGACATCTATGTTTTGTGACAAAAGTTTTCTTGAGATTATGTATTCCACACCAAATGTTTCCTTCCCATGACACACAATATGCTCATTCAACACACTGGCATTTTGACTATGACCTGGTATGTCAGAGAAGCCTACCCCAGAGCCTGACTGTAGAGTCCCCTGCTGCCAACCCAGCTACGATCAACAAATGCAACACAGGTCAGGAATCAAAGCAGTGACACTGTAGCTCAGCTCTGTTGCATGATGTATTTAACAACTGAGTCAGAGGAGCTTTCCAATGTTAATTTCTGTTGATGCTGATAGAGGAACGGTTTGAATATCCTTTTCAGGCCAACAGTACAGAACAGATTAGTGAACAACCAGTGGAGAAGAATCATTAACCACTTTAAAACTGAGATGGCAAAAAAGCTATAGTGCAGGTCAGCATTAGGTAGAAAGTAAAACACAAGGCAAACCGTGATTAAGTGAAACCAAACTGAAGTTTTAAAATCCTTCAGATTGTAAGAATTTTCTTGAAATAAAAAAACAATTACAGCAACCATCATTGTCTCATCCTCATTCTATCTGGTAAACCCCAGGGGGTGGTTAGTGCGAATCACAAACAATATCAGATTGAAAAGACAACGATAGAAAAGGCTAATTACATTGTTCAGCTTTATAATAATTTAGATTGTTATAAGATCATTAATAGTGTGAACAACCCATCCAAATCAACTCTCCGAGGCCTAGGGTATCCAAACTAAAGCCCATGAGCCACATACGGTGCTTGAACCCTGGCCACCAAACCCATGAAGCTCTAGTGAAATAGTTTATTTTTTCCATAACATATATTAATGTGCAAGATGTTTTTAATTAGACAAAATTAATTTTAAACTATAGTCTACAACTTAGCTTGCAGGGAATGCTTTTATGCAAATTTAATTACAGGAAATTAGATTTTAATTTAGAGTTGTGATTGATGTTCTGTACTACAATTATTTATACGTGGGCAAGAGGCTCCATAGCACATAAATAAGTGGCCCGTGAAGACAGAACGATTTGGATGCTTGTGTCATGTGACTTTGCATTTCTTTTCTTCCCTACCAACTCAGTACTCCTTTGCAGGGATACCTTTCCAAAAGCAGGGTGTAAGCTTTATACCTTTCCCAAGTAGCCATTATTGAAAATTTTGAACTGATTGTGGAAGTACATTGGATTGTAGCTTCAACAGCAGTATGGAAGCTAAGATCACCTAACTCAGCACAGGCCATAAGACTATAAGACGTGGGAGCAGAAGTAGGCCATTCGGCCCATTGTGTCTGCTCCGCCGTTCAATGAGATCATGGCTGATCTGATCATCTTCAACTCGGCTTTCCTGCTTTTTCCCCATAGCCCTCGATTCCCTTACTGATTAAAAATGTCTATCTCAGCCTTGAATATACTTAACGACCCAGCCTCCACAGCACTCTGCGGTAAAGAATTCCACAGATTCACTACCCTCTGAGAGAAGAAACTCCTCCTCATCTCTGTCTTAAAACAAAGATCAAACTTGCTATTTTACCAGGCTAAGAGCCTTTACAGTATTTCAAAGTTATCAGATGAATGCTCAGCCTACAGCATTGCATTCCAGGAGGCTCCAGCCAACTATCAAAAAGTTCCAAAGTTTAAGAACTAGATTATTTCCAAAAGAAAGATTTTTTTTTAAACAAGGGCCAAGCCCATTCCAGGCTAAGTGTACACGTGACGATCAGATCACGATGAAAATTGGCAGAGACCTGGAATTGGCTTAGAAAATAATTCAATTCTCCAGCAATAACATGGTACCAGCTATTTGGGACAGTTTTAACACTTGTTACAAAAATGCCAGGTTTTTGCTGATTCTGAAAAAAATAAAAGATTAAAAACAATTGTCGCCACACTGGCACCTTCTGGATAACAAACACAAACTTACCAATCGAAGACCCAGCTGCAGCACAAATTTATTTGGAAAAATTTTATGATTTTGTTCAAATATTTTCTGAAGGTCAGATCCAAATCGATCCATCACCATAAACCTATAACTGAATTCAGAAAATCAGTTGAAGCTTGAAATGCAGCATTTCTAGTGTTCGTCTGTGATTAGCATTTGTTGGCAGTAAGGTAATCTGATCAAATAACATTTTTCTACATTAGAATACGACCAAATTCTGCAAATTTTTACTAACTTTTGTAATTTTAATTTTAACTGTAATTTGGCATACCATATCTGCTGCATAAGTTAGATGTGCACTTTTGACTGAAAAAAGGATGACAGACAGGAGGGGATCAGGGAGAAAAAGTCGGATATAACTGAGGCTTTTTGGTTTCTCACACAAGAGCCTAGAAATTTGATGGTGCCACATTGATTTTTCCACTGTATTATGGTGGGTGGTGCATGTGCTCATTATGTGCCCTGCCTGAAGTACATCGTTGCGCAATTTGAAATGATGGAAAAAGAGAAATGCAGGGTCTGCATCAGAACAGGTATTGGGTCCTTTATTTGCAATGCAAAGATAACACCTGGCTGCGGCCCAACGTGAAAACAGCACTGTCCTGAAAGCAGTCAATGCTGCTTTTAGGAATAGGTGGTCTACATGGAAACATAGGATGATGTAGCACAGGAGGAGACCACTCAATCCAGCATGCCTGTGTTGAACATGCAACCTAACCAATGGTCCATAACCCCATAACCAGCTGGAGGCTGCCACTAAAAATGCAAGTGTTATTAAAAAAAAATACTTGCCTGAATGTGGAGCCGGGTTCCTCGCTGGTTGACTGCAGTGCCAAATACCATCGACCCCTTCCAATCCAGGTCAAATTCTGGAACTCCCTCCCTAACAGCACTGTGGGTGTACCTACACCACCTGGACTGCAGCGGTTCATGAAGGCAACTCACCACCACCTTCTCAAGGGCAATTAGGAATCCATGATAAATGCTGGCCTACCCAGCGATGCCCACATCCCATAAATGAATATTTAAAAAATCCTTTCCCCTCTCCCAAGATTTACCCAAGGGTCGCAGCTACTGACACAGCATACTACAATAGAACTTCTCTTTTGCGAGCTGCCTGGGATACCCAACAGGTGCCTGCAGCTTCACTCTCTATCAACTGGAGTGTGCTGCTACTTGCCCAATAACTAAATAAATGTAATAAGCCCAGTATTTGAACAGAAAACATGCCGCTATATTTATTTACCAGCAAACAGATAAATTAAAGGTACCAAGGCTTTACCGTAACTATGTAACAAACCTTCTCAGGAAACATAAAGTAATTTTTCCTGTGCTAATGCTTAATTTAAAGTCCAACTGGGGGACTTTGCTACTGACCTGAATGGAACAGGCTCAAAGAACTAAATGGCCTATACCTGTCCCCTATCTACTAAAGTTGCTGGCCTGCCCTGATCCTTAATTACTTCTTGTAAGCAGCCAGCCCAGGCATATCTTTTGAACATATACTGAAACAATGGGAAAAAATGCTTTAATTATCTCAAATTCAATTAGAGCTGCCAATTAAGTTTAACAATATCTACAGGATGCTGCAGTGTCTTTCAATTCTAAGTCATTTAATCCAATTTTTTTTAGTGCAACTTTGTATTACAAGAAGCATCCCACAATTAAGTTGGTTGGTCCCCAAGAAACAGTTTGGACAGGTTTGCAAATGATGTTCCCTTCAAAAGCAAAGAGAAACATTCACATAATAAGACCTGCCTGAACTGTACTTAGTCCCATTGTATCAGTGCTTCTCAAACTGGGAACAAAAAGACTTAACGACTTGTATGTATATAGCACTTTTAACATAATGAAACATCCCAAGGCCCTTCACAGGAGCATTCTGAAACAAAGTGTGAAACGAGTCACATAAGGAAATTTTAGGAGCGATGATCAAAAGCTTGGTCAAATAGGTTTTAAGGGGGTACCTTAAAGGCAGAAAGGTAGAGAGGCTGAGAGGCGTAGGGATGGTTTTCCGGAGCCCAGAGCCTAGGTAACTTTCCAGGGGTCCGGGAAATAGTCAAGCAGCAGCAGGAATGAGTGGTAGAAGGAGGCAGGCTTTGTGTGAACTGGGGAGCAGAGAGTGGCCACCACATGTGCTACACAGTGGGCTGGCTGTCTCACCTTGAAGGCAGCATGCATGGAGGGACGCCAAGAGCAGCAGAAAGATCATCTGATAGACCCGCAATTACCAAGATTGGAGGTGGGTCAAGTGAGTTCACCCATGTTCAAGAGAGGGGAGTTTTTTTTCACATTTAAGTACAACATACTACATAGAATCAAAGAAAGAATGCCAAAATACAAGCTCACACAGGTAATATATTATAATTTAGATGGGGGATGGGGACGCAGGTTGGGTCCGTGATTACTAGTTCATTTGAAAAGGGGTCCTTCAACCAAAAAAGTTGAAGAACCACTGCAATCTATCAGCAAGGTTGGGCCTTTCAAGTAAATTAACCTAATTTTATGACTGGAAAGAAGATGTGACTAATAGCATATTCATCACACACAAAATCATTTCACTGCATAACCACTGGCTGTTAATGCATTTGCTGGGGTCAATAACTACTCCTTGAACTTTAATGGTGTTAAGACTGCATAGAATCTTACTGGAACTTTCAAATAGAATGGTCGTACTTACCTGTTGCCTCCTTTATCATATAGTCCTGACCCCCAATACTTAGGTACACCAAGATAATTCAATTTGCGGGACGCTATCCAGCTATGAACTGCAGGAAGTAAGGACATAAAAATCACACAAAAAAAAAATCAGATAAAATAATTGACATCACTTACATCATTAAAATCCCATTATCTATGAGAAGCATACTCATATTTTCCATAACTTTGAACATGACCCTAGGAGCAATGGTTTGGAAAATACATTTGAAGACAGACAACCAAAATAGCTATTTTGCTGGAATAAGCGTGAGCTACAACAGCGCTTCACACTAAATCCCACTCTCGTCCAGGTTACCAAGAACTAAAAATGAAAAGATCAGCATGCAGCATCCAGACTAAGGAGCGATCACTTGAGAGCATGTTAAAACCCAGCTAATTATGTACATCACAAATCCAAAAAAAAACTTAGCTGCTGCAGAATTAAGAATCTCACCAAAAGAAATTGCTGCATTTTTGATGCTGCCTCAAAGGATTAATACTTTAAGTTTCAAATATTTATTTGTGGATAGGAGCAATCATTTAAACTGAACTTTTACAAATTCAGGATGAACCGATGGGCACAGGAATGAGGCAACAACCCAAACAATCACAAGCATGACACATGTAGTGGGAATGCTGGTGTGATAAATATTTAGCAATTACAAACATATGAATTGTAGAAAGTCAAATTTTGCATTTGGATTTAGGAAGGCCAGATACTTACACAACAAATTGCATTTGACTTTTCGCATACAATATACTTAACTTACTTAGCTCTGGCTTTGCTGCTCTCATATAAAACTTAAGTTCTGAAAACAGTGGTCCATTGGCACTGGGTTCCTAGAAATAGAAGGGAATAAAGCAGATTTGTCTCTTGCAGGGAAATCCATGTTGAGTAACTTAATAGTTTTAGTTTAGTTCTATGTAGTAATCAAATAACCAAAGTATATTAAGTCAATATGATATGCTAAATTGCAGGGCATTAGTACATCACATGACTCGGTCTTTGTTAGCATCTCACTCACTTGACAAATGAGAAAAACCACATGGCCCCAAGCCAGTGATGCAAGGCATGAAGGTTGAAATGCTCTGGTCTAAGACCATCAAACTCCCTAGCAATTAAAACTTATCAGTTTGTATTCTGTAAATTCAAAAGCCTATTATGCAAAGAAAAACAGGTGTTAAAACATTCAGCCTTGTGCCTTAAAGTAATGTAGTGTAACTTGCGATGTTTTATGAGAAGCAGTTACTTCTCTTCATCTTTGATTCTGTAAGTTTAGAATTAAGTTCTATAATTAGTCTTTGTAGCTATGTAGTTCTCTTGGTTTATTACTTAGGAATGTGTCATGTTATATTTTTAAGTGAATCTTGCTGCCTTTATTTGAGCACACCAATCACTTTCAAACATTGATTTTATATGTATGTAACTTTGTAATTTTTGGTAAGGCTATGCACCGTACTGTATTTTTAATTGACTTATACCAAGCACTGGCAGAAACAACAGAAACATACAATGGCAAAGCAGTTCTTTCAAACAAAACACACTGATAAGCACTTGTCATAATGAGAGTTATACAGGATATGTAATACCGATATCTATAGATTAATTAGACATCTGGACTGATGAGTCCAGTGTTAATACACATTACATGTTCTCTTATCTCAAATAAGCCAACATTAGAACTATCCTAAGCTCCCCCCCCCACCCACCCCCGCACCATTGTCTTAGGATAAAAGTCAAAAAGTTTAATGAAATGACAAACCCCCCACTCCCGCACCATTGTCTTAGGATAAAAGTCAAAAAGTTTAATGAAATGACAAAAAAAGGTGAGAGGTGACAGATGAGAGGGACGATCCCACGAGTAATAGCCACCTTAGAGGGCCAGTCAGGAGACAACAGGAAATGATATCAGTAGATGACCAGCACCCCTAAGAGATCAATCAGATATTGATCATGTACCATTCAACCAATCAGGGACTGATCATATGCTGTTTGGGCCAATCAAACTAAAGGATACTACTGATCTAGCGAGGGTTAATAAACAACAACTTGCAGTGGTTAAGGGCGCAACACAACAAGAAGAAAGATGATAAACATCAGTCTACAGAACAAGAGACAGTGCCACAGTCAGCCGCAAGTCGAGAGCCGGTGTTCCAGAGCGAACGGACTGATTCACTGCCTTTGTTGAGTATTGTAATTTTGTACATATTGCAATTATCTTAATAAATTCTGCAAAACTTGTGACAACACATTTGTACCTGGAGTGGTCTGTAGCTAGTCAGGAACTACAGCGTCCTTTAGATAACTTTCTCAACTCATTCTGACATTTGTCATTGGCTTGAGTATTACAATTGAGATTGGAGTGAGCTCCAAATCTTACACCTCTAAACTATGTACCATTGAAACCATAATATTTTGCCTGACAGATCTAGTATATTTTGCCAGGAAAACAGCCATATAACTATATTATATATGGCTTTACCGTAGTAAAACATCCCAAGGCACTTCACAGGAGTATTATCAAACAAAGCTCAATAGGTATTATAAAAGCAAAATACAGCGGATGCTGGAAATCCGAAACAAAAATAAAAATACCTGGAAAAATTCAGCAGGTCTGAAAGCATATGCGGAGAGGAATACAGTTAATGTTTTGAGTCCGTATGACTCTTCATCAGAACTAAGAAATATAGAAATGAAGTGGAACCTTCAACCAGCTTATATTCCACTCAAAACATTAACTGTATTCCTCTCCACAGATGCTGTCAGACCTGCTGAGTCTCAACAGGTATTAGGTCAGGCGACCAAAAGATTAGTCAAAGAAACATCTTAAAGGAAGAAAGAGAGGTAGAGTGGTAGAGAGGTTTAAGGAGGGAATTGCAGAGCTTAGGGCCTTGATAGCTGAAGGTACAGCCAGCAATGAAGTGATTAAAATCTGGGGTGCTCAAGAGGGCCAGAATTAGAAAATGCAGTTTTCTCAGAGGGTGGGTATGGTTGAAGAAGGGTATAGAGGTCAGAAAGGGCAAGGCCAGGTGGGATTTGAAATCAAGAATGAGAATTTTATTTTGGGGCATTGCTTGGACTTGGTGCTAGTTAGGACACAAGCAGAGTTTCAGACGACCTGAAGTTTATGGAGGGTAGAATGCAAGAGACAGGTCAGGAGAGCATAAGAGTAGTCAAGTCTAGAGGTAATGAAAGACATGGGTATGAGTTCAGTGGCAGGTGAGCTAAGGGTGGGAATAAGTTGGGTAATGCTATGACAAAGCAAACAGGCGGTCTTTATGATGGTGCAGATAAAAGACACAAAACTCACTGCAGCATTGCAATGAAACCCAAACCCACAGACATGTTTTGAACCACATAATACAAAAGCCAAACTGCAGCCAACAGCACAGGGCGGTGCAACAAGGGGTTAATTCGGGCATTTAGTAAAAGACAGTGGCTCATCAAAAGGGTTTGGACATTGTTTCATGATAACAATCAGTCAATGAGACCAGGGAAGACCTGCCATTGACTAACACAATTAAGAGACTGATTACCTGACACAATGACACAAGGAACATATCAATATAATACAATCAGGAATTGTAATGCTACTAAGGCCTGCATCACTAGCAATAGCACTGCAACTATGATTGGTTCCTCTCAAGGAGAGGAATAGGGTCATTCAAACCTTCATCAAACCTGGAGCCAGCTGCTGTATTGTCTCAAAACAGCAGAATTGTTAAAACAATGTGAGAGCCGACCATATTCATCTGGGATATATTTTCCATGGAAAAACTCTATTGTTTCAACCAGTATGAGCTGATCATATTGGTCTGGACTATGTGTGGAATAAACTAAGAGTGCTAACTCCCAATCATTGGAACAACAAGAACAACAGGAAATATGTTTGATAAGTCTGAGTTGGATCATTATGAAAAAGGGCATATCAGGGTGTGGTTACTGCAATTGGAAGGAGGGTCAGGGTTGGTCAACTTGACTCGGGGTCTACAAACAACACTGGACAAACCAGCCGTGTTGGGGATTGTAAGTGTTTCAGCCAAATCGTAGTGATATTGGTCTGAGGGTTTTGTGAAGATTTGGGACAAAAGCATAGTGTTTTGGCCCGAATTCTGTAGGATTTAAACCAAGTCGTGGTGACTTTGTTCTGGGTTAACTGGGAACTGTGGTCGAATCACAGAAGGGTTCAGCTGGGAATTGGGGTGTCAATTTCTGCCAGCCACAGAAGGTTTTATACCGGGGACAGGTTGTTTTAATTTTGTGGTTTTGTGTGTTATTTAGCTAATCTTAGAAGCATCTGTATTAGGGACATTAATGGGTTCAATAAAACGTCAAATTTATGGTTGAGCCCCGTGTCTGTGCAATTTTGTTCTTTATAAATCCTGAAGTCCAAGAGCCAATTGTAAAGGGGAACAGGAACCCCATCATCACCTCAGGGTCAACTGCTGCATCAAGGTTGTAAGCAGCCTGGTACTGCCTCAAATAGTTGCCAAGGAGAGTGATGGAGTCAGTGGCTAGGCAATGGATTTTGTGGCAGAGACCAAAGACAACGGCTTTGGTCTTCCCAATATTGAGATATTTAGTTGGAGGAAATTTCTGCTCATCACGTACTGGGTGGTGGACAAGCAATGTGACAACACAAAGACAGTGAAGAGTCAAGAGACATGGTGGTGAGGTAGAGTTGGTTTATGGATGACGTCGCAGAGGGGCTGCCCGTAGATAAGTCTTAGGGGGTACCCCAGAAGCAACCACATGGGATCTGGAAGAGTAGTGTCCTGGACCCAACTATCTTCAGCTGCTTCATCAGTGATCTTCCTTCTATCATAAGATAGAATGTTATTGTTTATTGCAAGGCGAATTGAATACAAGAGTAGGGAGGTTATACTTCAGTTATACAGGGCATTGGTGATACCACATCTGGACCAGTGTGTACAGTATTGGTTTCCTTATTTAGGGACAGATGTAAATGCATTAGAAACAGATCAGAGGTTTACAAGTTCAATAGCTGGAATGGGTGGGTTATCTTATGAGGAAAGGCTAGAGAGGCTAGGCTTGTATCCAATGGAGGTTAGAAGAGTAAAGGACGACTTGATTGAAACATACAAGATCCTGAGCGGTCTTGACAGGGTGAATGTGGAAAGGATATTTCCTCTTGTGGGAGGATCCAAAGCTCAGGGTCATTTGTTTCAAAATAATGGGTTACACCATTTAGGACAGAGATGAGGAAAAAAATTTTCTCTGAGGGTTGGGACACTTTGGAATTCTCTTCCTCAAAAGATGGTTCGGGCAGAGTCCTTAAATATCTTTAAGGCAGAGGTAGATAGATTCTTGATAAGCAAGGGGGTGGAAGGTCATCGGGGGTAGGCAGGAATAAGGGGTTAAAATTAGATCAGCCATGAACTTACTGAATGGTGGAGCAGGCTTGAGGGGCCGAGTGCCTATTCTTGCTCCTATATTCATATAAGGTCAGAAGTGGGGATGTCCACTGATGATTTCACAACGTTCAGCACCATGAATGGCTCCTCAGATACTGAAACAATCCATGTCCAAATGCAGTAAGGCCTGGACAACATTCAGGCTTGTGCTAATAAGTGGCAAGTAACATTTGCACCACACAAGTGCCAGGCAATGACCATCTCCAACAAGTGAGAATCCAACCATCTCCCCATGACATTCAATGGCATTACTATCACTGAATGCCCTACCATCACCATCCTGGGGGGTTAGCGTTGAATAGAAACTGAACTGGACTAGCTATATAAATACTGTGGCTACAAGAACAGGTCAGAGGCTGGGAATTCTCCAGCATGTAACTCACCTCCCAACTCCCCAAAGCCTGCTCACCATCTACAAGGCACAAGTCAGGAGGGTGATGGAATACTCTTCACTTGACTGGATGAGTGCAGCTCCAACAACACTCAAGAAGCTTGACACCATCCAGAACAAAGCAGCCCACTTGACTGGCACTCCACCCATCATCTTAAACATTCATTCCCTCCACCAGTGGCAGCAGTGTGTACATCTACAAGGTACACTGAAGGAACTCACCAAGGCTCCTTCGACAGCACCTTCCAAACCCGTGACCTCTACCACCTTGAAGGACAAGGGCAGCAGATGTATGGGAATGCCACCACCTGCAAGTTCCCCTCCAAGTCACACACCATCCTGGCTTGGAGCTATATCACCGTTCCTTCACTGTCGTTGGGTCAAAATCCTGGATCTACCTCCCTAACAACACTGTGTATCTACACCATATGGACTGCAGCGGTTCAAGAAGGCAGCTCACCACCACCTTCTCAAAGGCATGTAGAGATGGGCAATAAATGCTGCCCCTGCCAGAGATGCCCACATCCCATGGAAGAATGAAAAAGCCATTGCTGGTGATTCTCTAGCTACGAATGGATAGGTAAGAATGGAACTAGGCGAATACAGTCCCATCCAACTTAGTGATGGAGGGGGGTGGGGGGGGGCACCGGAGGAGGATGGTGTGGTCAACCATGTCAAGGGCTGCAGACAGATCGAGGAGGGCTTGGAGAAATAGGTTTACTAATGGCACATAGATGTCATTTTGACGTTGATAAGAGCCTATTCCATACTATGGCAAACATGGAGTTCTGGAAAACATGGGCATGGATTTAGGAGGCAACAAGGACTTGAGAAGATAGGAAGGCTGGAGATGAAGGCAGTAGATTGTAAGGATGGAGAGGTCATGTCTGTTTCTTAGACTGGGGTGATAACGGAAGATGAAAAGGAGAAGGGGATACCATCTCAGGAGAAAGAACCCTTTAAAATATCAGCCATTGTGGGAGGCAGGACCGAAAGTTGGGTGGTCAGCACTAACTGTGGATAAGGCCAAGGGATCAAGTGGAGTGTTCCATGGACAAGATGAGCTTGGAGATGGCATCTGGAGAAACAGCGGAGAAAATACAGAAAGGGCAGGAATGTGAGGATTTGTGGCGAGGAGAGGGGTGTTGGGGGAACCTCAGAAGTTTGATCTAATGGGCTAGAGGGAGGGAAGCAGCAGAGGCAGCTGAATTATATTCTCTATTTTAGTGACAAAGAATTCAATGGTGCATTCTCCATGGCAATGCCTCTACCAGAATTCACTTGCCAACAAATCAGCACTCTCTTCTCATAAATGAAAATTGTTGTTTTCCCTTATATTGATACTCTTGCAGTGTCCTGATGAGTGCAAGAGCAGAAGCTTCAACATCTCTTTTCAGCAATTACTTGTGTAATAGAGAACTCATTACCCAGCATGCATGATGGAAGGGAAATTGCTCTTGTCTCTGGCATTGAATGCTTGCACTATCTCAGGAATAGAGGCATTTCGCTATCAACATGGATGCTGAGTCACCAATATACTGAAGTGGGGAACTAGCTGCCGGATGCCGGGGCGGGGCAGGTTGGGGGGGGGGGGGGGGGGGGGGGGGGGGCGGGAGGCTAGGCATCAGGGGCTTAAATTGGTGGAAGAGGCAGACTGGGGAATGAAGAGAGAAGGTGATTGGGGAATGACAGCAGAAATGGAGAGAATGGCTTCCCCTTTTCTCTGCCCTCAGTTTTCCCTTTGCCTTCTCTCAGATGGCCTTCCAGTTCTTGGAAATCATACAACAGCTGCTAGCACAAAATGACAAATGAAGATTCTCAATTACAGGTAACCGAACTGTGATAAGAAAAATCCAACAGTATTTGTAAAAGTCACATGATCTGATGTCACCAATCCAACATCACATGCTCAGATGTCATCTGGCCAGAACATCACTTGACCCCAAACCTCCTGTAATGCCTCCAACAAAAATTGGCAAACCTACTTAAGGTACTAGTAAACTGCTAACAGCTCCCCATCCAACCCCCAACACTTCAAACATTTGCAGCTGCAACACACGGATGGCGAGGAGAGTTCTAGACAGGGATCTTCTGGATATTAATTCCCCTGCAATTTGGCTAGGCTCTACCAGGCGCTTTGGCCCTACAGCAACCACCTCACCCTGTATAGATTTCAAAAGTAGCCAGTCCCAGGATCAGGACAACCCTCCCCCCTCAACGTAAAAGGGTCCTGAGATGGCAATAAACTAGGAAACCCACCCATTAAAAAATGAACTGAAATCACAATGATAGCAAAGGTTCCAGAATTAGGCACAATTTCAGATGAGGGTGAAAAGAATAAGGAATGCTACAGGAGACACATAGACAGTCCCAAAATATTTGTTTCATCTAGTAAACTGTACCTAGTGACCACTTTGCAAATAATTACTCCTACAAAGAAAAAAACGCCTGAAACGAGTCCCTTAGGCGCCCTTAATTTACCTGTTTCATTATAAAGTCAAACAAAATATAGGAAAGGAATAATCTTCCAGAAATATTCGACAGCTGCAGCTGAATTACACGGTGCTGTGATGTAAACCAGATCTGCTCACCGAGCCAGCTGAGCAACGGAGTATAATGCTGATAAAAATGTCTGAGGTGGATGCAAAGTGGCACAGCCATCAACTATATACAGTAAAATGGGGATTCTTGCTTCTCCACTCATGGGAGTCCCACATTATGGTGGATTATTGAAGTTTCACTATCATTTTTCTTTCAAGCAGTTTTTTTTAAAGTAGTGTCTGTTTCACATTATCACCTCATCTCACAACCGCTAAACTATCCTGCAAGCTGTACAATTCAAATAAATGGATAGACAGATAAGACACACATGTCCAAAGAATCTGGCCTTGCATTGATTCTACTTATTTTCTCCATATTACTGCCTGCTAAAGCCAGAATAAATTTGTGCAAAGTTGAGTTTCTAAAGCAAATTTAAAAATCAAATTTATAAATTTTCAGACCAAGCCATTTAAGTCTTAAATGTTAAATTAATGGCCATTTTCACACTGTCTGCAGCCCTGGTACCTCAAAGCAATCTGAACTGTTAAGGTTAACTGGCAAGCAAATGTTCTATCCAAGGAGAGCTTCTTTTTTTAAAACATATACTTTATTCATAAAATTTGTGAATGTATATTACAGTACAATTCAAGTGTGGCAGTTCACATAGTGCAATATAGATCAATTAAGTTAAGTACAGTACATGGCACTCAAGGGTGTCTCACTCCATTTACAATGCAGATTACATCTACATGTGCAGAACACATTTTCTAATAATTACAGCCAGAGGGGGTTTTACACCTTGGTTTACTATAGCAGGACGGCCCTAAACTATATCATTTCCTCAGAGCCTTTGTGATAGCTGTCCCAAGCTTCAGTGCACCCCTCAGCACATAGTTCTGGACTTTGGAATGCTCCAGTCTACAACACTGTTGTGGCAACTCCTTACACTGGAAAACCAGCAAATTTCCAGCCAAAGTGCGCCTTTAACTAACTTGATGGTCTTTCAGCAGTAGTTGATGTTTGTCTTAGTGTGCTTCCCTGGGGATAGTCCAGAGTAGTGTTACAGATTTGCTCATGATGAACCTTGACAAAAAGCACTGCATCTCTTTCCAGACATTTTTTGCAAATGAAAATTCCGAATGAGAGAGGCAATGGTGTCTTCCCCACCACAGCTGCCTTGAGAACAGCATGCATTGGCAGTGAGAATCTGGGTATGCATGATTCATTTAACTGGGAGGGTCCTTCTCAACACCAGCCAAGCTGTTTGAAAACACCACATTGCCAAATGATTTTGACAGTCTGACTGGGGAACCATCCGACAGGTTCCACCATTTACTTTTGCCTCAGGGTCTCAAGGATGTTGTGTGCGATCACTGCCTGATCAATTTGTGGCCAAAGGTGTTTCTCTGCATAAACTTTTCTACGAAGGTCAGGCAGTAAGGCACAATCCAACTGAATGGAGCATTTCACGGCCTCAAGAAGAAATGACAGAAGTTAGCACATCAGTGCATTTCAATATAATTCACAAATCAACATAAAAAGGCTCAAATGTGCTTCTACTTACCACTTTAATAACATATGAGGCACAAGGTCCAACTGCTTTGTCAGAATTTCCATCAGCTAAAACAAAAAACAAAATTAAAATATAAATCCAATGGCTCCACATAATAGTCAAAACCCGCGGGAAAAGTGGTCCAACTGTGGCTAACGGAGAAGTGAAAGATAATTTTAAAGGATTGGGCTTATAGCGTTGTCAACAAGAGTAGGAAGCCTGAGGATTAAGGAGGTTTTAGAATTCAAAGCATAATCAAGAAATTGATAAAGAAAGAAGTTAGAATATGGAGTAGACTGCAAGAGATGTAAAAACAGATTGCTAAAGCTCCTATAGGTGTAGAAAAGGGAAGAGAAAACAGGAAACAATACGCCAGTTACCCAGGTATTTGGGAAGATGCTAGAATCTATTATTAGGGACGTGATAACAGGGCACCTAGAAAATCATATCAACGGGCAGGATGAACATGGGTTTATGAAAGGGAAAAAATGCTTGATAAATCTGTTACTAAGTTTTGGCGAAGGAGGATTTGGGTCAGCTGTGATGTCTTTTAGTTAGAGAAGCTTGATGGCCATCTCCACAATTCACTGAAGTCCTATAAACACCTTTGGGATTATACTCTTGCTATGCTTATCTCTCAGGAAAGGAAAAAAGAACATTTGGGGAAAAAGGTTTAGCTCCTTCAACTTAAAATTTTCATGTAAATTAACACCAAATTGTACAATACAATAATAACTGTATTGTCTCTCCTAAAAATGTAATAAATACATTGATGTATAAACGAAATGGGGAACCATTCCCCTAAACCATGAGAAAACGATGATTTGAATCTGAAACCTGTTCTCCCCACCCCTCCTACATTCTGACTTGCATAGTTGACACCCCTTTCATTTTTATCCTGAACTCACAGGGAATTAAAAAATGAATCAACATGCAAATTATAAAAGAACATACACTGCAAAATAACAAGAGAAAATCAAAAACATTAATAAATTTATTCAGACTCAGGCTTCCTACATTTCCAGTGTAAAATACTGATGGCAAACCTACAATTTTTGGGTGACAGTGATCATAGGAACTAGACTTTGGCAAATAAACAGCAAGAGCACGTACAGATGTGGTAAATCTTCCTCCTTTGCAAGTTTGCTAGCCACATATGGAACACTGTGGAGCTGGAGTATGCAGAGCAAGATATACAAATAGTTATGCTTTAAAATTTGACCTGCATCTCCTTTGCTATGTCCACAAATTAATGATGTTTTCTATTTCTTAGAGATTCTCAATCTGGAAAGCAATATGGTTACTTTCTTTCAGACCATTTTTATATATATGTTATATTTTATTTCTAGGCAATGCAAATCAAGCCAAAATTAGAAATTCAGCTATAGAATCTGACTCCACATTCAGCTATCTTTTGGTGTGTTAGTTTGGCACCAAACACTGTGCCACTGGTATTTTATTTTCTTTCCTAAAGGTACAAACTTTAAGCTGCGGTTCCAACAGTTCTCCGGTGCCTAATCCAAATGTCCATGAGATAAGTGAGCACCCACAGGGAGTGTTAACAGACTTCACAGTTCTGGGAGTCATCAATGGATGGCAACTACCTACCCTGCCTAATCATAAATCAAGTACAAAAACATTTTTCCACAACTACACCTACCACTTGAATCACATATACTTTAATAATGGCTTGATACATACACATTCACAAGCCTCCAAGCTGATTAACTCCTATCTGTTTATTCCTCATTTTAAGGGAATCAGATTTATTTACTTCTTTAATAGTTAAACTAATCTAACCAGGAATCAAATTCAAACCAAACAAAACAATTGAATCCACAATTCCTTTAAAGTTTAAAAATACAATTACAGTAATTCTAAATTCGTGTTAGCTCAGCATTTAAGAATCTATTTTAGTACTGTGTTTAACTACATAATTTTAAAAACAGAAGGAATACAAAAACATGAACTGAGGAACCAGCACATCAAACTATTCCTTGATTAATTTCAAGAGATTGCATAATTGTATAACCTACTTAACTACATAATGTGTTTCACGTTCCTGGAAAACACAATTAATGAACTGTACTGTTTTTAAATACTCAGTCGGCTAGTTACTAAAATCATACATTAATGTTTAAAGTACAAAATGTTTATCGATGTACTATACTATGTACTGACAGTTCTGAACAGTTACAAGTTCAAAAGGGCCTCAAAGGGAGGAAGTGACTCATCAAGATTGACATGTGGTCATCACACCATCTGTATAAGTGCAGAAGTATATAAGGTCATTTAGCAAAAGACAGACCCACCACTCCCACCCAAAATTTGCATTATACTTCATCAGGAAGCCTAGTCCAAGGATCTCTCCAAAGTGCTGTCAGTGATCATTTCACTACTTACTAATTAATTTTTCATCTCTTCTCTAAGCTAGGAAAGCTTAATATCAAGCACAAGCTCGCTTTCTGTGTGTGACTGAGTGCTTGCAATAAATACTGCCAGCTCTAACTCTCTCAGCAGGAACACGATGCACTGACATGCATCTACAGCTTCTAGCAAAGCTGCTCTCCACCTTCATTTGGGAAATGCAGCAAGGCCACCTCAAGAGTGGAAGGCATTTACCATCCCAGAGTTGGGAGACTTTTTTTAATATATCCCAACAATGCCACCTGAAATCTGTTTCTACCAAGATTAAAAGCTCAGCTCTCATGAAAAAAATTCAGAAGTGGGCTTGGGAATAGGCACCTTTGCTCAGTGACATTGAAGTTAAAATTCTCATTCATTTTCAAACCTTCCCATGGTCTCACCCCTCCCCATCTCTGTAATCTCCTCCAGCTCCCCAATCTTCCAAGATACCCATGCTCATCTATTTCTGACCTCTGGAGCATCCCTGATTTTAATTGCTACACCACTAGCAGCCTAAACCCCAAGCTCTGGAATTCCCTCCCTAAACGTTTCTGCCTCACTACCGCACTTTCTTCCCTTAAGATACACCTTAAAACCTACCTCTCTGATCAAGCTTTTGGTCATTTAATGGCCCAGATCTTCCAGTCTTAGATCGTAGGAGACTGGACATACAAGCCAAGATGTGCATGGGACCATGCAAAAGTCCAAGACACTGACCTCCCTGGGAATCAAGCTCAGAAGACCCAGCAAGAAATGCAGAGCAGCATTGTGACGCAGCCAAATTTGAGAGAGTGGCAATCCGACAATGATAACTGCTCTGTGGAAAATCCTGTCACGGTTCATTCTTATTTTCTTTTATAATGCTCCTGTGAAATGCCTTGAGGTATTTTAGTTAAAGGTGCTACATAAACAGAAGTTTTTGTTAAACTGTAATTTTCCGACTGACATATCAAACAAGAATGGCTAACAAAGAAAAGCTGATACAATCTGGGACATTCCTGGCTTGAACTTCAGAAAACTGCTATTTATCAATTGCACAATAAGCCACCCTTTAAAAAGTGTCACTGTAGGATACTACTTTATCCCATTCACAGATGAATTCATTTGTAGCTATCATTCCTCAGCTATATTCTCCTAATAACAGAAACTGACTTTACAATTATCAAACTGAGTTGTTAAACCTTATGCTTCAGCTGTTAAACAAATCAACATGACAGTTAGTGTACGCAATCCCGCATTTGAATCACTCAAGATCCATTAGTCCATGGTCTGTATTTACCCAGGTACAGGAGGCCAAATCCACCTCTCCCGATTGGCTTCCCAATTTTCCATTGCTTTTTTGCAGTGTCAGTCAGCACTTCGCCTGGTTTAAGTTCCTCTGCCATCTTTCTCTTGGGCGGAGCTCTTGTTCTGACAGCTGCAACACGTTTGGGAGGCATCTGAAATTTCAAAAAATACTTCTTGTGAAATAAAGAACACCACCTTTGGACAACTTAAATGCAGAAGTATAACCGATATAATGTCATTTCTTTACAGCAGAAGTGGAGGTGCTGAGAGTTGCCACAAGAAATCCTCAAATGCCAAGTCTGTCAACAACACTTTAAGAAATTCTAAAGTAAGGGTTGTTCTGCATATTTGTTGATTAGAAATCTTTTCTAGGCCAAGAGGTAATTTACTCCCAAGCAGCTCCCTAAGACAGGCAAGTTGATTACCAACAGATACCACACAGGCATCTCAGAACATGTTGCTTTGCTGATTACGCCTCCAACCTGTGAGCTGTTGCTCTCCATCACTTCCTAATGGAGGAACGAAACACAACCAAATACACTTTTTAAGGTTTTGTAAACGAGAGCCTATACTCAATGGAATACTGCACAAGGAAAATTGGTATTTATACAGCACCTTTCACAGCCTCAGCACATTCAAAAGTTCTTCACAACCAACAAATTACTTCTCCAGTGTGGTGACCATTGTAATGGAGACAGCACAGCAACAAATGTACATGTAGCAAGGTCCTACAAACAACAACAAAGAAATGAACAAATAACGTGTTGCATTTCCCTGAGACCCCCATTGTTCTTACCCTACAGAACTGATTTCTTCTCATCTTAACTTCTCCCCAGCCCTCCATGGAGTCTCTTCCAACCTCCACCCATGACTCTTCCCACACCTCTGGCTCCAATAGTTTCTAGTTTCCTGATCCTAACCACCACCTTTTCATCATGGATGTCAAATCAATATACACCTCCATCCCTCTCCCAGTACAGCCAGAGGGCTCTCTGCTTCTTCCTTGAACTGAGGCTCAACCAGTCCCCATTCACCACCATCACCCTCCTATGCCTGGTTGAATTTGTTCTCACACTAAACAACTTATTTTACTCCACTCATTTCCACCATTTGGGTCCTACCTATGCCTGTTTTTTCATGGGGTATGGGAACATTGAGCTCCAATCCTCCTCAGGTCCCTTCCTCATCTCTTTTTCCTGTACATTGATGACTATATCAGTATGGTTTCTTTTGCTCTCGCACTGAACTAGAAAATGTTAATTGCATTGTTTTCATTTTCCATCCTCCTCTCATCTTCACATGATCCATCTCTGGTCTTCCCTCCCATTCCTCAACTTCTCCGTCTCCATTTCTGTGGATTAGCTATAATATCCACTATAAGCCCACTGACTCACACAGGTACTCTGACTATACTTCCTCCCACCCTGCACTCCAAAAGGACTCTACTCCAGTCTCCCATCTGTTCTGTTGATGATACCTTCCACATCAGTGCTTCCAACATATTGTCCTTTTCATTCAACCAAGGGTCCCCCCCGAAACATTGTTGATAGGGCCCTCAACCATGCTTGTTTCGTTGCCCACACTTCTGCTCTCACCCCACCCCACTCCCGCCTTCATCCCACCCCACTCCCAGAATCACAAAAGGGTTTGCGTTGCCCTTACTTGCCACCCACGTTCAACAGATCATCCTCTGCCATTTCTTCCAGATCAAACTTATATGCTCTTCCCCTTTCAGGGTTACAAAGGACTGTTCCCTCTATGGCACCTTGGCCCACTCCACAACCTATACCTTCCCTTCCCGTGCAAGCACAGGAGATACAACACCCACCCTTTTACCTCCTCCCTTCCCAAAATCCAGGGACCAAAACATTGCTTCCAAGTGAAACAGCGATTTACTTCTACTTCTTTCAATTTATTATTCTGTACTTGTTGCTCACAATGCGGTCGCCTCCACAATGGGGAGGCCAAATGCCGACTGGGTGTCCACTTTGCAGAAAACCTCCATTTAATGTGACACCAAGCTTCCTTTCTGTCACTTCAATTCATCATCCCTCTGTCTTCAGCCTTCTGCACTGTTCCAATGAAGTTCAATGAAAGCTCAAGGAACACCAACTCATCTTTCAATTGTAACCTTTGCCCCTATTTTATCAGAGAACAGCTCTTGGTGATGATTCTACTATACCCGCTTACACCTAGTCTAGACCCATCTTTTGATTCTTATTTTCCCTTTATCATCTCCTTTTGCCTTGCACCATCATCGCTTTTGTCATTTAATCCCCCCTGGCTTCCACTCTATCATGGGCCTTCTCTTTGGTTCTTCCCCCTTTCCTTACTCCTGCACTTGCTTGAAACCTGTGATACCTCAAACATTTTCCAGTTCTTGCGAAAGTTCATCAACCCGAAACATTAACTCTATTCCTCACTTCAGATGCAACCTGACTTGTGTATTTCCAGCGTTTTGTTTTTACTTCAGGTTTCCAACATATTTTGTTTTTGCAACCTCTTGAAGTATATTGGTTGATCGGCATCAGTGTCAAATGCCTTCCTGAAATCTATTGTCCTTTCCCGAACCATCATCACCTCAACTAAGTCCAATGAATTAGTCAAGCATGATCAGCACTGCAAAATCAGCACTGATATTCTGTGCTTGGCTTATGCTCCTCAAGATGATTACTTTTATCATTCCTCACAAAATTTTCAAGCACTTTCCCAACAGTGAAAATAATGCTTACAGGTCAACAATTTTTTATGATTCTCGAGTGAAGATTTTGTGAAAATTTTTACAATTTTCTGATCCTCTGGGATTTGGTCAGAGTCTAATAAATTCAGAAAAGTATTGGGAAGACAACTCTCAATCATTTTGCGCCAATTCATTCATAACCACAGAATTAAAATTGTCAGGAGTCAGCCACATTATCTACCTTTAGAATCAACAATCTCCCCAATATGTCCTCTCCTGTGATTTTAAAATATTTCAGTCTGCATTCACCTGCAGACTGCACCTCCGATTGTGCCATATCTCTCATTTCTTTTGTGAACACTGTTGAAAATAACCATTTTGTACTTTGCTTCTACTCTGAGACACCACTTCCCAACTGTCATGTTTCAGTGGGCCACCATCTCAATGCACCCTTTGATTATTATTGACATACTTAAAGCAGAATAAGGCATTATTTTCTTTTCCTCATAATATCTTTATCCAGCCCTAATCAGTTCCTTAGCATTCCTCAGAAAACGGTTATCATCTCCCTATGCTATTTCTTTCTTGAATTAAAACATTTTATATGCTTGTTGTCCCCAAAATTTCATTCACAAGTTTGTAAGTAAGCCAGACTAACCTTAGTCTTTTATTCTATCCCCAACCCATTTCAAGGGTAACTTTCTTTAGGATTTTTCAACTTCCCTTCTGCATCATATCCTTCGAATATCTCTTCCCATTTTACCATGCCCATACAATATCTCACACCTTTAAGAACAGCTCTTTTTTTAAAAAAAGAGCTTTTTAATTGGCTTCTTTTTGCTTTTATTCCTTCTAAATACTCTTGCCTCTTAGTTATAAGGTTGCGGGTTCAGGTCACACTCCAGAGACTCAAGCAGATAATCTGGACTTTCCAGGAGGTGCTGTCTTTCAAAGGTGGTGTTAAATCGAGGCCCCGTCTTCCCTTTCAGATGGACGTATAAGATGACAAGGCACTATTCGAAGAGCCGGTTGGGGGGGGGGCGGTTATTTCTGTGTCCTGGACAACATTTATCCCTCAAACAAAACAAAGCAAATTATCTGGTCATTTATTATATTGCTGTTCATCAAACCTTGCTATGTGCGAATTGACTAACATACATTGCCAATGATCACAAAGATCATAAGAAATAGGAGTAAGCCATTAGGCCCATCAAGCCTGCTCCACCATTCGATAAGTTCATGGTTGATGTGATTGTAGCCTCAATTCCACTCTCCTGCCTGTCCCCATAACCCTTGACTCTCTTGTTAATCAAAAATCTCTCTAACCTTAAATTTATTCAATAACCCAGCCTCCACTGATTGCTGGGCAAGAAAATTCCAAAGGCCCTCTGAGGAGAGAAAGTCTCATCTCCGACTTATATATGAGACTCTATTTTTAAACCATGCCCCCTCATTCTAGATTCCCCTATGAGAGGAAACATCCCCCCCAGTGTCTACCTTGCCAAGTCCCCTCAGAATCTTATGTGCTTCAATAAAATCACCTCTCATTCTTCTAAACTCCAATGAGTACAGGCCAACATGCTCAACACTTCCTCATAAGATAACCCCATCATCCCAGGAACGAGCCTAGTGAACCTTCTCGGAACTGCTTCCAAATAGAGTGTGTCCCCTCCTTAGGTAAGGAAACCAAAACTGTAGATAGTATTCCAGGTGCGGTCTCATCCATGCCCTGTACAGTTCTAGCAAGACTTCAATACTTTTATACTCCATCCTCCTTGCAATAAAGGCCAACATTCCGTTTGCCTTCCTAATTAATTGTACCTGCATGCTAACCTTTTGTAATTCATTTAAAAGGACACCTAGATCTTTGTTCTGCAGCCTCTTGCCATTTAAATAATATTCTCTATTTCCATTCTTCCTGCCAAAGTGGACAACTTCACATTTCCCCACATTATATTCCATCTTCCATTTAACCTATGTTCCTTTGCAGACTCTTTATATCCCCCTCACAATTTGCTTTTCTATCTATCTTTGTATCATCAGCAAATTTAGACATAACAATCCATCACTTCATCCAATTCATCAATTCCAGAGCGTAAATAGTTGCTGCCCTGGCACTGATCCCTGCGGCACTGCGCTAGTGAACTGCCAACTGAAAATGATCCACTTATTCATTTACCTGTTTCCTGTTGGTTAGCCAATCCTCTATTCATGCAAATATATCACCCCAACATCTTGAGCTCTTATCTCCTGCAGTAAACTTTTATCTGGCACCTTATCAAATGACTTTTGGAAATCCAAAGGCACTACTTCTACTGGTTCCCCTTCATCCACCCTGCTTGCTATATCCTCAAAGAACTCTAATAACTTGACTATACTTCAAAAAGTGGTTCCTTTGATTTGTCTGGAAGCTAAGGTCATGACATGCACAATATAAACAGAAGTTTATTCCGTATTTTTTATGTCTAACCTGAATGTCAGTACATTATGTTTGCTAGATACTAAATATTCCCTTACACCTGCTGTCTATATTGTGCCTCAGGTGTCAGTCAGGACTCAATGGCAGTGCTCTGAGCTCAGAGTCAGAATGTTCTAGGTTAAAGTCTCATTTCTGAAACCTGGGCACAAAATCTAGGCCATCTCGCCAGTGTAGTGTCAGAAGTGCTGTTTTTTGGATGAGGCATTAAACCCAGGTCCTGTCTGCCCTCTCGGGTGGATGGAAAAGAGCCTATGACACCATTCTGAAGAGCAGCGGAGATATCCCCAGAGTCCTGGTCGCCATTCCTGAACCAAAAATCACTGCAAAAAAAATCTGATCATTATCATATTGTTGTTTGTGGGGCCGCGATGTACTCAAATTTGATTCTGCATTTCGTACAGTGCAACAGTGACTACACTTCACAATCACATCACAGGGGGAGGTTGTGAAAGGTGCTATATAAATGCAAGTCTTTTTGTTTTTCCCCACCACCTTCATCTTCTTTGACTTTGGAAATATATTTCCTCAGAAGTTTTCTCCTTCATTCTAAATCGATGCATATTAAAAACACGCTTTGATATGGTAGTGAATTCAACTTCAAAGACTGACCATTATGATGACCTTGATCCCCAATCAAGTACATTAGTGCAGTGGTGTAGCTGGACTAAGGAACTCATGTAATAACGCAGTGAACAAGAGTTCAAAACCTACAGAGTGGGTGGGAATATATTTTCAGACTTCTTTGCAACTGAATTTAAAGGTAAATCAGTGAAAAAGTAATGATGAAGCCATTGGATTGTCATAAAGACCTACTGGCTTACTAATGTTCTATAGGGAAAAAGATCTGCTGTCCTTATGCAGTCTGGTCTGTGACTCCAGTCTCATACCAACATGGCTAATCTAAAATACCTTCTCAAATGGCAGATGCAAAGCACTTAGTTGTATCAAACCGCCACAAGAAAACTATACTGACCACAGCAGTTCAAGCAGGTGACCTCCTACCACCTTTTGAGGGCAATCGAGCATGGGCAATGAAAGCCAGTCCCAGGCATCAATGCAAGATACCCGTGAACGAATAAAAAGTGAATTCTATCTAAAGCATTTTCTTTGACGATGATGCATTTTGAACAATAAGCTTTGACTATGTTAGAAAAGGGTAATGCTTACAGAACAATTACACATCAGCAAAATTTTACTTCTCTCTCTCAATTCTTATATTTTAGCAGCTCACCTCATAACAATCCGTGTCTACGATACTTCTCTTTTAGTACCGTGGGACATACAATCCAGGAACCATAACATTGGCATTTACAGGAGATACGAGCAACAGAAAAACTACATATAAGAAGAGTTAAGGGAAGATCTGAGTGATTATAAGGTCACTTAACTTCACTGTCATAGTTCATGAAGTTACACAAACACAATTGCTTTTTCAGCCTTGTAATATATTATAACACAATTAAGGGTGACACATCATAAACCAAAATAGCCAAATGCCAATGATTTGTAAAGTCATCGTTAAGTCCTAAGAATGCATTAGTGCCTTGTAACATCATTTAACAAAATATAGTTGATTTGGATTTCACAGAACAACTTACTCAGTGCAAGTCTTTGAATTTAATGTCACTTGAAGTGACATCACGGCAGTAATGACATGGTAGTCTTTATGATGTGATGCTCTTTTGTCTCCCAATCACAAATTGCTCACCAATGATGCAAAAGGAGAGTTATAACAGCATTTGAATATAATCATCTACAGATAAGCATCAGAGAAAATAGATTAAGCAAAGAATACCATCTAAGACTTCAAGTGGATTTGTTTTAAACAAACAATAAAGAAAATTTAGGAGTAGGGAATACTTCGCCAATTTATATGACAAAAAACACAGACTCAATTGCTTCCCAAAATGGAGGAGAATCTACTCTTTCCATGATAAAACAGACATCAGCTGATGAGTCCAAACTATTAACAAGCACTGTTGATTGCATTGTCTCTCATCACTAAAGCCTCAGTCTTTTTCAGGAGCATACACTATTAGTCCTGCCAGCTACAGCAATTGGTATTAGTTCCCCCATGATTCGAGCTGAACCTGCCACAGAAACGTCTTACAACACAGGTAGCCATTCAACCCATCTTACCTGTGCTAGCTCTTCCCCCATAGCCCTGCAATTTCTCATTTTTCAAATAGATGCCCAAATCCCTTTTGAAAGTTACTATTGAATCTGCTTCCATTATCCTTTCAGGTGGAGTCTTCCTGATTATAAAACACTGTCTGAAGGCATTACAAGCTTCCTGCCAGTGGAAATAGTTTTTCTCATCTACCCTATGAAAACTCTTCATAATTCTGAACCCTTCTATTAAATTACTCCTTAAAATTCTTTGCTCCAAGGACAACTTTCTACCATTTTTTAGGAAGAGGAGCTCAGTGCCTTGGTATTGGTCTTCAAAGAAAGTGCATGTGGAACTCATTTTATTATATGGATGGATAGCACTATGTAAATATGTTGAAGGGTAGAACAATGGTTTTGCTGATACACGCTAGTGGAGGTATAAAGCTAGATTCTTTTCAACATGCCATGTCCCTTCCTAATTGCTTGCAGTGCCTGCAGGCTAACTTTGTGTTCCTTATACAAGCACACCCAAGTCTCTCTGAACATCAACATTCAAATGTTTCATGCATTATAAAAGAATATTCTACTTCTCTATTCTTACAACCAAAGTGAATGCCTCACATTTACCAACAGCTCCACACAGACCCTAACTCAGTGAAGACGAGGGTCAAGGAAGGCTATGTCATCACACAAACCCTTTTCTGCATCTCCCTCAATGCATCTCACCTCCAGCAAACCATCCACAAGCATGGAGATAATCTACAGAACAGAAGGGAAACTGTTCAACCTACACCACCTGTAACTCAAAACCAAAGCACTCCAATTTTAGTTATCCAGCTTCAGTATGCAGAGATAAAAACAAAAAGCTAAAAGCTACTGTGGATGCTGGAAATCCAAAACAAAAACAGGGAACTTCTCCGGGACACCCTGGTCCACTCCTCCATCACCCCCTACTCCTCAACCCCCACCTATGGCACCTCCCCATGCCCACACAGAAGATGCAACACCTGCCCCTTCACTTCCTCTCTCCTCACCGTCCAAGGGCCCAAACACTCCTTTCAAGTGAAGCAGCATTTCACTTGCATTTCCCCTAACTTAGTCTACTGCATTCGTTGCTCCCAATGCGGTCTCCTCTACATTGGAGAGACCAAACGCAAACTGGGCGACCGCTTTGCAGAACACCTGCGGTCTGTCCGCAAGAAAGACCCAAACCTCCCTGTCGCTTGCCATTTTAACACTCCACCCTGTTCTCTTGCCCACATGTCTGTCCTTGGCTTGCTGCATTGTTCCAGTGAAGCCCAACGCAAACTGGAGGAACAGCACCTCATCTTCCGACTAGGCACTTTACAGCCTTCCGGGCTGAATATTGAATTCAACAACTTTAGATCTTAAACTCCCCCTCCCCCCATCCCCACCCCGTTTCTCCTCCACCCCCCTTTTTTTTTCAATAATTTATATAGATTCTTCTTTCCCCACCTATTTCCATTATTTTTAAATCTAAAACTAAAACCTTGTTAGTCTTTTCCACCCCACCCCCACTAGAGCTGTACTTTGAGTGTCCTGTCTTCCATTCTTAATTAGCACTTTTCTTAGACAAGTATCACCACCTTCAACACCTCTTTGATCCTTTTGTCTGTGACATCTTTTGATTATCTGCTCCTATCACTGCTTGCTTATCTCCACAATCACCACACCCTCAACTTCTCTCTCCCCGACGCCCCCCCCCTCCCCACCTTAAACCAGCTTATATTTCACCCCTCTCCTAACTATGCTTCAGTTCTGCCGAAGGGTCGTGAAGGCTCGAAACGTTAACTGATTTCTTCTCCACCGATGCTGCCAGACTTGCTGAGTTTTTCCAGGTAATTCTGTTTTTATGTGCGCAGTCACTCAGAAACAGAGCTCCAGGTCATTGCCAACTCCTTCTCCAAAGTACATGAGGAAATGGGCCTTTTATTAAACTGAGAAACTAGGTGCCCTTCTAATCAGCTCCCATAACACAACACTTCACCACATCTATTAAGATCAATATCGAAATTCTGGATAATGTGGGCCATTTTCCATATCTTGGGACCCTCCTCGCAATGAAGGCAGACAAATTCGACAAAATTCATCATTTCAGAATCTCAGCAGGGATTTCATCTGCCCCAGAGGCTTTTCTATTTTTCAGCTGTCGAATGGCTTGGTTCTAGACTGGGATAGCACTGAGGCTGAGTTGGACAGGGTACTGAAGAATGGAGTCGAGGGCGTTCAAGTCGAAGACAGTTTTAGTTGAGAAGTGCCTCCAGTGCCTGAAGTGCCTTCAAAATGCCTCCAGTTTGCCAACTTCTGCCGATTGAGGAAAAGAGCATTGAGAACCAGGATCACAAACCCGAGACTAAGGTCACAGTTAACTGGCAGCAGTGATCCCTGCACTCCTATATACATTGGAGGCTTGGACAACCTACAGCAGGCACCTCAAAGCATGGGAGAAGTACGACCAATTCATCCTTCGCAAGATTCTCCAAATCCAATGGCAAGTAAGGCAGTCCAACAGCAGCATCCTCTCCCAAACCAACATGCCCAGCATCAAGGTGCTGATCACTCAAAACCAGCTCCATTGGGCAGCAACTATAGGCCCATCAGTTTAACCTCTGTGGTGGGAAAGATTTAGAAATGATAATCCGGGACAAAAATTAAGTCACTTGGGCAACATGGATTAATTTTAAAAAGTCAGCAAGGGTTTGATGAAGGCAAATTGTGTTTGGTTTGAGTTTTTCAATGAAGTAACAGAGAAGTTAATGCAGAAGTAACAGAGAAGTAATGATAAACCTGTATAAAATATCCCTGAAGAGGTCAAGGGTGCTTATCCAATGCCTTTTTGAAAGTCACAGTTGTACTTGCCTCCACCACACTCTCAGGCAGTGCATTTCAGATCCTAACCACTCGCTGTGCAAAAAAGCCATTTTCCTCATGTCACTGTTTATGTTTTTGCCAATCTAAGTCGGTGTCCTCTGGTTCTCGACCCTACCGTCATGGGAACCATTGTTCTCCATCTACTCAGACCAGACCCTCATGATTTTGAATACCTCTTTCAAATCTCCTCTTGTCTTTCCCTTCTCTTCTCTTAAGATGAATAAACCTAGCTTCCCCAATCTGTCCATCGAACTGAAGTCCCTCATCCCTGAAACTATTCTCGTAAATCTTTCTGCACCTTAGGCTTGTAAGCAGTTCAGAGATAGTTCACTGGGCCTATTTCTGGGATGAAGGGGTTGTCGTATGAGAAAAGTTTGAGCTATATTCATTGGAGTTTAGAAGAATGAGGTGATCTTATTGAAACATATAAGATTCTGAGAGTGCTTGACAGGCTCCCCATGGGGAATCTAGAACTAGGGGACACCGTTTAAAGATAAAGGTTCTCTAATTTAACATGGAGATGAGGAGGAATTTCTTCTCTTAAAGGGTCGTTAGTCTTTGGAATCCTCTTCCACAGAGGCTGGATCATTGACCATATTCAAGCCTGTGTTAAGACAGATTTTTGATCAACAAGGGTTATGGGAAACAGGCAGGATAATGGAGTTAAGGCCACAATCAGATCAACCATGATCATATTGAACGACAGAGCAGGCTTGAGGCACCAAATGGCCTTCTCCTATTTCTTATGATCGCATGACCTTGCCAAGTCCCTGGCCTCTAACCAACCAAAACGGAGAGGGTGCGTTCCTGCTGAATACAGAGATTTTGTCATTTTCAGGCAGAGGCAAATTTGAGGCTTTGGAGAGAGGGCACAAAGCTCCAAACAGTTTCCCTGTCCAGTAAGCAACATGCAATACAAAATGGAAAGTTACTGGGAATAAAATAAATCATGGAACTATTTGCTTCAGATTTGGGGTCACTTTCCATAGCCTGCTCAGTCCTAGAATCTTACAACACAAAAGGTGGTCCATTCAGCCCCTCACATCTGTGCTGGCTCTGAATATATTATTTAATTAGTCTCACTTCACTGCCCCTTTCCCAGTCTAGCTGCCTCTTAAGCATTCCAGAGCTTCAACCTCAGCAAAATTGATAGATTCATCAACATATTGACTGCTAGCACAAGACATCACTGTTGGAATCCTTTGTTTCGCAGAAAAGTCAGGATAAGCAAATTGCTCAGTGATAAAAAAAGAAATTTATTATTTTAGATCTCCAGCATCTGCAGCATTTTACTTTTATGCTCGTCAATGACATTTACTCTTATGTTACCTGGTTATGAAACAGTTTGATGGATTTATCTCCACCATGTAAAATGAGCAAAACATTACTACAAATGTACTCAACTATATACGGTGGGAACAGTACTGCCAGTCACGGCATCACAAAATGGCAAAGATGCAACAAAATAATAGCAAGTTTCTCATCAAGTGCTCATCATCAAAAACCATCCTGGCAAGACCATCATCTATTACCAATCCTTAGTTGCCCTGAGAAGACCCTTTGCCTTAAACTACCATAAGTTGAATACACATAAAGACCAGAAAATGCTGGAAATACTCAGCAGATCAGGCAGCATCTGTGCAGAAAGAGAAAATTTACTTTACAAGTCGAAGATCTGTCATCAGAAACCTGAACTGATGAAAGGTCGTCAACCTGAAGCATTACTTCTGTTTCCCTCACACAACATGTGCCGCCTGACATAAGTATTTTCAGGATATTCTGTCATCATTTCAGACTTCCAGCATCCACAGTACTTTGCCTTTGCATGGGTTGAATACAGCTAGAGTGGCTTTCTAGACCAGTGGCTCTATTTTGGTTGAAGGAACCATTTTCAAATGGATTAGTAATCATGGACCCCCCACCTCCCCATCTAAGTTTATACTATAAACTCCTCCTACGTTTACATTTCTGAATGTAAAATTCATCAGTGTCCTGCTAAAGGGACTTACACGTAAGTTTATCAGGGCTGTTAGATATCATGAACGTTGATGTGATTGGTTATAAGAAAACTTTTATCTTCCCTTGAACGCAAATGTAACCATACAGGTTTGGCAACATGCTTTTGAATACTTCATCTCATGACAACTCCCGAAGCTTCTTGGAGAGAAAACCCACTTGGTGACTCCTGTTGGGAACAATGGCACCAGGCTGGTTGTAACCCTCCATCACCCACTTACTCACGACTTATTTCTCCTCCAGCCCCAGCCCTGCAAATCTATTCTGAGAGTCTCTGAAGCTCCTTGTAGGATTCTCAGACAATCCACTAATCCTGAGGTCCTTTCCAGAATTGCCTCAGTTCCAGTGCCAGCCCAGCAATCTCTTACCAATGTCCTGCTGTGCTTGAGCAGAGGGAATCGAAATAGCGGCCAACAGTGTGCACCCAAACCGCCCCATCACAGCAAAGGGACTCTTCAAATTATTCCCCGGACTCCCCTGGAAAGTCTCAACAGCCTGCCCCCACCCCCACCAGTGTCTGTAGATCCCAGTTTGAGAGCCACTGCATCGGAGCATTTGAGCGCAGTTCAGAATCACCCATGTTGGTACAGAACTGGAGTGACATATAGGTCAGACCTGGTAAGAACAGCAAGTTTCCTTCCCCAAAGGACATTATTACAATAAACAGCTTCACAATGTTACTTTTTCTGATATCAGGTTTTGATGTCCAGATTTGAAACAAATCTAAATCTAAAGCAGCGTGCTGTAATTATCAATAATAACAATCACCAAACAACCAAAATCCTCCAGCTGATATTAAAATAGTGTTAGTTTTAAGTGGATGATACAATGTCTGCAATGCCTCACTAAAGCCTCTTCAAGGCAGTGAGTGAACTGGTAATTTTCCTCACCATCGATTTGAAGCAAGAAAGAGCCAGGGAATGGTTCCCTCAACAGCAGCAAAGGTGCAGGCACATGTACATCAGGGCATCAACAGGTATATCACCCCTCCCTCCTTCCATGAGTGTGGGCACAGGTACATCACCCCCACCCCCACCCCACCATCATCCCAGTGCAGGCACAGGTACACTATCATCA
The DNA here is from genome assembly GCF_964194155.1 of Cetorhinus maximus. NCBI lineage: Eukaryota > Metazoa > Chordata > Chondrichthyes > Lamniformes > Cetorhinidae > Cetorhinus > Cetorhinus maximus. Next base: position 18,454,609 of record NC_135896.1, read on the forward strand.
CCCAGCACCACCCCTCATCCCGGTGCAGGGCACAGGTACACTATCACCACCCAGCACCACCCCTCATCCCAGTGCAGGGCACAGGTACACTATCACCACCCAGCACCACCCCTCACCCCAGTGCAGGGCACAGGTACACTATCACCACCCAGCACCACCCCTCACCCCGGTGTAGGGCACAGGTACACTAGCACCACCCAGCACCACCCCTCACCTCGGTGTAGGGCACAGGTACACTATCACCACCCAGCACCACCCCTCACCCCAGTGCAGGGCACAGGTACACTATCACCACCCAGCACCACCCCTCACCCCAGTGCAGGGCACAGGTACACTATCACCACCCAGCACCACCCCTCACCCCAGTGCAGGGCACAGGTACACTATCACCACCCAGCACCACCCCTCACCCCGGTGCAGGGCACAGGTACACTATCACCACCCAGCACCACCCCTCACCCCGGGTGTGGGGACAGGTACGCCCCACCCACCCCCGGTGCGGAGATAGGGACGGGGCCTGGCCTCCGGGAGCGGATTCAGCTCAGTGCTCCACGGAAGAGTTAAACCTGAGTCCAGGGTGTGAGCTGGGGTGATGAGCCGGAAGACGGGCGGGGGTGATGAGCCGGCGGACGGGCGGGGGTGATGAGCCGGCGGACGGGCGGGGGTGATGAGCCGGCGGACGGGCGGGGGTGATGAGCCGGCGGACGGGCGGGGGTGATGAGACGGCGGGCTCGCTCGCTCCTGCCCTCCCGCTCGGGCCTTCCTCTTCTCCCCGGATAAACACTCACCCTGGCGGCTCCTAATAGAGATTCTCCTCCTCCTGTCTCTGAAATTGGCGCACAAACTGTCACCCTCAGATCCCAACAACAACCCCGCCAATTGGCCACCACCACTGTTAGTAAAGCCGCCTTCCATTGGCCGGGTGTAACTCCGCCCACCTACTTATTCCAGCCAATCTGCGGCAATGGGCGCGGCCTCCATCTGTCAATCAAATACAACAACGACTGCATTCTTCTCTCTCAGGGAGTTCGTGGTCATGTGGAGGACAACTTGCTTCCACGACAGGCTCGATGGGTTCTGACATGGTTGATGAGTCCAACGCTTGATCTGTAGACTCTGCCACATGTGGGGGCAGATGATGCTTGAAGGGTCGGGTAGATGAGTAGTTGGGAGGTTTGCACCCTCTCTCTGATGGCTCGGCTTGGCCAGTGCACGTTCCTGATGAAGTCTCTCAATGTGTTCGCTGCCTTCCCAATTGAAAGCTCTCCATTTTGGTCGGTCCCAGGACAGGGGCTCCCATGAAGTCAACAGGGATGTTTGACCTCTTCAAAGATGCTTTGAGGACATCCCCGAAGCATTTCCACTGTCCTCCTGAGTGTCTCCTGCCGTGATCAAGTCCTGAGCAGAGCAGTTCCTTTGGGAGTCTGGTGTCAGACATGTGAATGACATGTCCTGCCCAATGGAGCTGATTTTGAGTGACTAGCGCCTCGATGCTGGGCATGTTGGCTTGGGAGAGGAGGCTGCTGTCGGGTTGCCTTTCTTGCCACCAGATTTGGAGAATGTTGCAATGACACCATTAGTGGTACTTCTCCATTGCTTCCCCAAAATCTAGCACGGGAATCATAGTTGCAGTTTTATTGCGGGTTGGGGTTTCCCCACAACCTGGTAGGCGTGGCAGGTTCCGCAAAACCATGCAACGTTCTTGTGGTGAGACCAGTAAAAATGTTGACTGGTGCGGGCTTGGGTTTTTTGTATCCCCACATGCCCAGCCATCGGAACTTTGTGTGCTAGACGTAATATTTCCCCACGGTACCTTGGAGGCACCACTACCTGATGGATCGTGGTCCACTCCTAATTTCCAGGTCTGACGGAGCCTCCATTTCCTCATCAGCACCTCATTTTTAATGCAGTAGCTCTCAGGGATTCCCTCTGCCTCAGTTTCATTTTGGGCAGCCTGAGCTAACTTTTTTAACAGCAGGTCAGCTTGCTGAGCTTCAACCAATGAATATCTATTTATTACTTCCTTAGGGTCTTCTAGACTCCCAAAAAAAGGTTTCAGATAACTAGACAATAGAGTCATCTGACTGCAATGCCACTTCAGCCTCCACTGACAGAGCTTGTCTGGCCTTAGACCAGGTTGCCACAGAGTCAGGGAAAATACCAGGCAAGTTCTCCTGCAGGTGTCCTGTCTCCCTGACCTCACTTGGTTTCTTTGAAACCACTGGAGATGCTATCACTTTTGATCCTGCCAAGTCATTGCCAAAGAGCAAGTTGATCCCATCCACAAGCAAATTGGAGACGACTCCCATATCCACCGGTCCTAAAACAAGGTTGCACTCCATGTGCACCCGGCATAAGGAGTTGGGCATGTACCCTCCTTAGATAACCTTTACCAGCATTTTGGAATCACTGCATTCTCTGGTGGAAAAGCCATGTCTTTTTCCAGAAGTACAATTTGGCTGGTCTCTCTATCCCTCACTATCACAATAGGCTTACTCGCCTTCACCCTGGGTAAATGTGGCCACTCTTCCTTCTGATACAAAATCCTTGTAACTCTCAGGCATTTGTTTAAACTCACCCGCACTCACAGTAGTGCATCTACTGAGGTTTGCTGTTGCAGTCAGAGCCATATCCTGGTCCGCTATGCTCTCTAAATGACTCCCATTTGGCGTGTGGGGTGTATGTGCCCCGATAAATCCCATGGGTTTTTCCCGTAATCTCCAACAGGAGGTGCCCTACCTGTCGGCAATTAAACCACACAGGCTTCCTGGCCCCACTTTTCTTCTCAGCACCATCCTTTCTGGCCTGAGGAGGGCCCCCTGTAGTTCCAGCCGTCCCTTCTCTCCCATGGATGCTCAGTTTCCGATCACTCCCCCACCTTCTATCCTTCTCAGTTGGTTGGGGGTGACTAGGGAAGGGTTTCCTTGGGGTTGAGGGTTTGTGGATCAGCTCATAATCATCAGCGAGCATTGGTGCCTGCCTGGCTGCCTTTATCACCTTTTCCAGTTCACATAGTCTTCTTCAGAAAGCTTTCTCTCTTTCTCTTTCTCTTTCCTCTCGTTTTGTTTCTAATGCTTGGAGTTCTAACTCTTTTCATTTTTGTACCAGCTGTATTTTGGCCAATTCTATTTCTTTTCTTACTCTGTCTTAGGTGGGCAACCAAATTCTCTGGCCATGCATTTTAACATCATTCATATTATGGCTTTCAGGTGAAACTCTCATTCTGAGTGCCAAGCTCGCCCTTTTAACTCTTTAATTAAATCCTCATAAGTGACTTCCCTCTTTTCTAGAAAAGCATTGGCATCTAATGTGGACATTTTTACACTTTTGTATTACAGACTCAAGAAAATCTTTTTGCAGTTTTTAAATTTTTTCGAAGGAATTGTTTCATCAGCACTTTCCAAACCCATGACCACTATCATGTAGGAGGGCAAGGGCAGCAGACACATGGGAACACCACCACCTGGAGGTTCTCTTCCAAGCCACTTACCATCCTGACTTGGAAATATATCGCCGTTCCTTCTCCGTCACTGGCTCAAAATCCGGGAACTCCCTCCCTAACAGCACTATGGGTGTACCTACACCACATGGATTACAGCAGCTCAAGAAGGCAACTCACCAACATCTTCTCAAGGGTAATTAGGGATGGGCAATAAATGCTAACCTAGCCAGTGGTGCCCACATCCCATGAATGAATAAAAAAGGTTACTAAGCCCAAGACAAATAATAAAGACACGACACAGATCTCAGAAGTAAGAAAGTTAGAGTCCAATAATAGTTAAAATAATGTATGATTAAGTCCTTTGCTTGTCTTTGAGGCGTGGATTGTTGAATGTCGCAGACATTAGGTGGTTTCCTGTAGAATTCGAAACTTGACTTTGCTCTGCATTCTGTTGCATACACGATTTTGCTTCCACAGAGAGAGAGAGATCTTTACTGCTCTTTTCCAGCAGTGTTTTAGATGACTGCCATGTATTTTTTCTCCTCCTGCTTGTTCTTTTTCTCATTCTGCTTGGAAGAACCGATTTTTAAAACTCCTCTCGGTATTTCCCGGAAAGGAATTCGGTTAGCAAGTCTTGCATTCACTGTTGGAGACCAAATAATCCATTTTTTGATTTTTAAACCTCTGAAACCTTTAACACATTTCAAGATATAAATCAGCAGGAGATGTGGTTAGGGATTTTGAATGTCCGATGAATATCTGATCAAAGTCCAGCACTTTGCATCTTTACTGCCTTCCTTTGGAGAGCGTCTCTGTTTGAAGTGGACCTTGGCACCTCCCAGGTGTAAAATTCCATGTAACAGGCTTGCAGTGTAATTCATATATGAATTTTGCAGAAAAATGGTTAACTTCCCTGTATCAGCCATCAGGTGATTTAGAGTCATAGAGGTCTGAAGCACATAAAAAAGCCCTTCAGCCCATCGAGTCTGCGCCGGTCAAAAAAGTACCTAACTATTCTAATCCTATTTTCCAGCACTAGGCCCATAGACTTGTATGTCATGGCATCGCAAGTGCACATCCAAATACTTTTTAAATGTTATGAGGGTTTCTACCTCCACCACCCTTTCAGGCAGTGAGTTCCAGATTCCAACCACCCTCTGGGTGAAAAATTTTTTCCTCACATCCCCTCTAAGCCCCCTGCCCCTTACCTTAAATCTATGGCCCCTGGTTATTGATCCCTCCACCAAGGGGAAAAGTTCCTTCCTGTCTACCCTATCTATGCCCCTCATAATTTTATACACCTCAATCATGTCCTCCCTCAATCTCCTCTGCTCCAAGGAAAATAACCCCAGTCTATCCAATCTCTCCTCATAACTAAAACTCTCCAGCCCGGGCAACATCCTGGTAAATCTACTGTGCACTCTCTCTAGTGCAATCACATCCTTCTTAATGTGGATTCCAGAACTGCATGCAATACTCTAGCTATGGCCTAACCAGCGTTTTATATACAGTTCCAACATAACCTCCCTGCTCTCATATTCTATGCCTCGGCTAATAAAGGCAAGTATCCCATATGCCATCTTAACCACCTTATCTACCTGTCCTGCTACCTTAAGGGACTGGTGGACATGCACACCAAGGTCCCTCTGATCCTCAGTACTTTCCAGGGTCCTAACATTCATCGTGTATTCCCGTGCCTTGTTTGTCCTGCCCAAATGCATCACCTCACACTTATCCGAATTAAATTCCATTTGCCACTGATCAGCCCATCTGACCAGCCCATCTATATCCTCTTAAGGCTATCCTCCTCACTATTTACCACCCCACCAATTTTCCTGTCATCCACAAACTTACTGACCAACCCTCCTACATTCAAGTCTAAATTGTTTATATATACCACAAACAGCAAGGGACCCAACACCGATCCCTATGGAACCCCACTGGGCACAGGCATCCAGTCACAAAAACACCCCTCGACCATCACCCTTTGCTTCCTGCCACTCAGCCAATTCTGGATCCAATTTGCCAAATTGCCTTGGATCCCGTGTGCTGTTACCTTCATTATCAGTCTCCCGTGCAGGGCTTTATCAAAAGCCCAAGTAGACTACACCATATGCATTGCCCTCATCTACACATGGTCATCTCTTCGAAAAATTCAATCAAATTGGTCAGACATGACCTCCCCTTAACAAAACCATGCTGACTGCCCTTGATTAATCCCTGCCTCTCCAAGTGTAGATTAGTTCTGTCCTTCAGAATTGCTTCCAATAGTTTCCCCACTACTGAGATTAGACTGACTGGCCTGTAGTTCCCAGATTTATCCCTTCCTCCCTTCTTGAATAATGATACCACATTGGCTACCCTCCAGTCCTCTGACATCTCTCCTGTGGCCAGAGAAGTATTGAAATTTATTGCCTGTGCCCCTGCTATCTCCTCCCTTGCCTCACTCAACAGCCTGGGATACATTTCATCTGGGCCTAGAGATTTATCTACTTTTAAGCCTGCCAGACCACTTAGAACCTCCTCTCTTTCTATGCTAATTTCTTTAATTATATCACAGTCCTTCTGCCTGATTTCCATACCCATTTCGTCCCTCTCACTTGTGGACACCGACACAAAGTATTCATTTAGAACCCTGCCTATATCCTCCGGCTCCACACACAAATTACCACTATGGTCCTTAATTGGCCCTACTCTTTCCATAGTTATCTTCTTACTCTTAATGTACTTGTAAAATAACTTTGGATTTTCCTTTATTTTACCTGCCAATATTTTTTCATGCCCCTTTTTGCTCTCTTAGTTTCCTTTTTAAGTTCCCCTCTACACATTCTATACTCTTCTTGGGCTTCCGCTGTTTTGAGCGGTACCTGCCATAAGCCTCCCTTTTTCTCTTTATCCAATCCTGTATATCCCTCGACATCCAGGGTTCCCTGGATTTATTGGTCCCACCCTTTATCTTTACTGGAATATGTTGGCCCTGTACTCTCCCTATTTCCTTCTTGAATAAGTCCCACTGCTCTGATGCAGATTTACCTAAAAGTAGCAGCTCCCAGTGCACTCTGGCCAAATCATATCTGATCTTATTAAAATCGGCCTTCCCCCAATTTAGAACTCTGATTTCTGGCCCATCCTTGTCCTTTTCCATAACCACCTTGAATCTAACGGAGTTATGATCACTATCTGCAAAATGCTCCCCCACTGATACCTCTACTACTTGCCCGGCTTCATTCCCTAAAATTAAGTCCAGGACTGCCCCCTCTCTTGTAGAACCTTCTATGTACTAGCTTAAAAAGCTTCCCTGGGTGCATTTTAAGAATTCTGCTCCCTCTAAACTTATCACACTATGACTAACCCAGTTAATGTTGGACAAATTGAAATCCCCCATTATTACTACCCTATTATTTTTACACCTATCTGGAATTTGCCTCCATATCTGCTCTTCTATTTCTCTCTGACTGTTTGGGGGCCTATAGTACACTTCCAGCAATGTGATTGCTTCTTTTTTGTTTTTAAGTTCTACCCATATGGCTTCACTTGAGAAGCCTTCTAAGATGTCATCCCTCCTTACTGCTGTAATTGATTCCTTGATCAATATTGCGATACCCCCTCCTCTTTTACCTCCTTCCTTGTCTTGCCTGAAGACCCTATATCCTGGAATATTGAGCTGCCAATCCTGCCCCTCTCTCAACCATGTCTCTGTGACAGCAATGACATCATACTTCCATGTGTTAATTTGTGCCCTCAACTCATCTGCCTTATTCGTCAGACTCCTTGCATTAAAATAAATATGATCCAACATTGCCAAACTCCCTTGTGCCTTAACTGGACTATAATTTCTATGCCTTCCAGACTCACTTGCTCTCTCTTCTAATTTTGGCTGTGCACCTCCCCCTGCTGAACCTCCTCTCAGGATTCCATCCCCCTGCCAAGTTAGTTTAAACCCTCCCCACAGCATTTGCAAACCTCCCCGTAAGGATGTTGATCCCTTTCCAGTGCAGGTGCAACCGGTCTGCCTTGTACAGGTCCCACCGCCCCCAGAAACGGTCCCAATGTCCCAGAAATTTAAAGCCCTCCCTCCTGCACCATCTCTCCAGCCACGCATTAATCTGGACTAACCTCCTTTTTCTATACTTACGAGCATGTGGCACCGAAAGTAATCCAGAGATTACTACCTTTGAGGTCCTGTTTTTTAATCTGCTTCCTAGCTCCCTAAATTCTGCTTGCAGGACCTCATACCTCTTTCTACCTATGTCGTTAGTACCAATGTGTACCACTACCTCAGTCTGTTTGTCCTCCCCCTTTAGAATACCCTGCAGCTGTTCAGTGACACCCCTGGCCCTGGCACAGGGAGGCAACATACTATCCTGGAGTTACATCTATGGCCGCAGAAATGCCTGTCTGTTCCTCTTACTATCAAGTCTCCTATCACTATTGCTCTTCCCCTCTTTTCCTCCCCCCCGTGCAGCTGAGTTACTCACAGTGCAATGAGCGTGGCTGCACCCCCCAGTGGAAAACGGTGTTTTCGACGTCTCGGACTTCCCACATGTTGCAGGCGGTACATAACACGGGTCTGAGCTGCCCTGCCATGCCTCTAGTTGAAAAAAACTCCTTTATGTTAAATACAATAAAAAAGTTACATTATTTATGTACTTTAAATAAAAACTAAAACTCTTATCTCTCCTTAGCTTAATCTATTTTAAACTGGAGAAAAATTGGAGAAAAACACTTTCCCTCTACTCACCAATCAGCTCTCACCTTTGTGCTGACATCACTTTTTGAAGCTTCCCCGCACTTGTGCTGGTTCTGATCTCTCCACTGCTGTCTTGTGCTGTCTTGTGATGTTACTCTTGTTATTTTCAACAAGAACTGACTGCAGGACACTCTTCCCAGACTGCTTCACCGCGATGCTGACTGCAGGACACGCTTCCCAGACTGCTTCATCACGATGTTGACTGCAGGACACTCTTCTCAGACTGCTTCACTGCGATGCTGACTGCAGGACACTCTTCCCAGATTGCTTCACCACGATGCTGTCTGTAGGACACGCTTCCCAGACTGCTTCACCATGATGCTGACTGCAGGACATGCTTCCCAGACTGCTTCACGGTGATGCTAACTGCAGGACACACTTCCCAGCCCAGATTTATGGCAACCATTTTTTGATCAGTGTCTTTTCTTCTATTTTTAGAAAAAAACATGTCTTCTTTAAACAGTTCAATATGTATGTCTGTAATTAGGTGGTGAAGTTGTAGGTAGCTCTCACTCAGTCACAGTTTCCTGTTGCCATGATACTTGGTAGGCTGAAAGCTAAGCAGGTATAGGAGGCAATGATGAACTTTATTGCCGATGTCTGTCTTTGTTGAAAGGAGGCTGACAAGGTATGGGAAATGTCCCACATTTTCTAGGATCTCACCATAACCTTAATTGATGTTGAGAGGTGTTGTGTTGTGGGAGCTGATTGGAAGAGGTCCTAGGTTTTCCAGGTGTTTAGTGTAAGGTCCATTTCCTCATATGCTTCAGGGAGGGAGTCAACAATGGCCTGGAGCTCAGTTTCTGAGTGAGGGCACACACAAGAATTAGCTGCGAATTGGAGCTTAATGACTGAAGTTGGTGTAATTTTGTTTTTGGATAGAAGTGGCATAGGTTGAACAGTTTCCCATCTGTTCTGGAAATTATATCCCTACTTGTGTGTAATTTGATGGCAGTGAGGTGCAGTATTGCAGCAAGGAAGATGGAGAAGAGGGTTGGCGCGATGCCACAGCTTTGTTTGACCCCGGTCTTCACTGAGATAGGGTCTGTGGTGGTTCCATTGATGAGAATCACAACTTGCACTACACATCATGGTGTAGGCAGAGGAAGAGGAAAAATTCTGAGGGCAACTAAATTTAAAGAGGATACTCCATATGTTGACGGAGTCAAGGGCTTTCATGAAATACTAGGCAACCAAGGGACTTATGAAACTGAGGAACTAAAAGAAATTAGTATTAGTAAAGAGATAGTACTTGAAAAGTTGACTGGACTGAGGTTGATAAATCCCCTTGACCAGATGAGCTTCATCCCAGAGTGTTGAAGGAGGTGGTTAGAGAGATAATGGTGGTTATCCTAAATTCTATAGATTCTGGAAAGGTACCCATGGACTGGAAAGTAGCAAATGTAACCCCACTATTTAAGAAGGAAGGGAGAGAGAGAATGGAGAACTACATTGATGTCAATAGTAGGGAAAATGTTAGAATCTATTCCAAAGGGTGTGATAACTGGACATTTAGAAAAGAATGGTACAATTAGGGAGCGTCATCATGGATTTATGAAAGGGAAATCATGTTTGACAAATTTTTTGGAGTTTTTTGAGGAAATTTCTTGTAGTATTGTTAAAGGAGAACCAGTGGATGTGGTGTATTTAGATTTTCAGAAGGCTTTTGATGAGGTCCCACACAGGAGGTTAGTAAATAAAATTAGAGTGCATGGGATTGGGGGTAATAGAGTAGTATAGATTGAGAATTGGTTAGTAGACAGAAAGTAGAGAGTAGGAATAAATAGATCATTCTCAGGATGTTTGTCTGTTACTAGTGGGATACCGCAAGGATCAGTGCTAGGTCCAAAGCTGTTCACAATCTATATAAATAATTTGGATGTGGGGACCAATAATAATATTTCCAATTTTTCTGATTACACAAAACTGGGTGGAATGTGAGTTGTGAGGAGGATGCAAGGAGGCTTCAAGAGGACTAGGACAGGCTAAGTGAATGGGTTAAACCATGCTGGATGGAATATAATGTGAATAAGTGTGAAGTTATTCACTTTGGTCAAAAAAAACAGGAAGGCAGAATATTTCTTAAATGGTGAGAGATTGGGAAGTGCAGGTGTCCAAAGGGACCTGGATGTCCTTGTTCATGAGTTACTAAAAGTTAACATAGAGGTGCAGCAAGCAGTTAGGAAGGCAAATGGTATGTTAGCCTTCATCATAAGGGGATTTAAGTACAGCAGTAAAGATGTTTTGCTGCAGTTATACAGAGCCATGGTGAGACCTCACCTGGAGTATTGTGAGTTTTGGTCCCCTTATCTAAGGACGGATATAGTTGCCATAGAGGGAGTGCAATGCAGGTTCACCAGATTAATCCCTGGGATGGCAGGATTGTTTTATGAGGAGAGATTGGGGAGACTGGGTCTGTATCCCCTAGAGTTTCGAGGAATGAGTGGTGATCTCAGTGAAACTTACAAAATTCTTAAAGGGCATGACAGGGTGGATGTAGATAAGATGGCTGGTGAGTCTAAAACCAGGGGACATAATCTCAGGATAAAGGTTAGGCCATTTAAGATTGAGATGAGGAGGAATTCTTTCCCTCAGAGGTGATGAATCTTTGGAACTCTCTAACCCAAAAGGGGTGTGGAAGATCAGTCATTGAGCATGTTCAAAACAGAAACCAATAGATTCCTGGAGACTAATGACATCAAGGGATATGGCAATAGTGCAGGAAAGTGGTGTTGAGGTAGATGATCAGCCATGATCTAATTGACTGGCGGAGAAGGCTCAATGGGCTGAATGGCCTATGTAATGGATTGAGATGGGAGGAGTGCACTGTTAATTCTAATCCCACTTCTCCACAGGTCATAACAATAGTTTAGAAGTTTAATTCACCCACAAAACTGGCCAATTATTTACCTTTGACACTGTTATTCCCAGTTTAAAAAATTCTAACCAGGCTTCTTTCAGTAAGCACAAAACAATATTGATTTATTATAAAACTGTTACTTTTTAAAGCAAGTTAATAAACAGCTTAACATACAAGTTGTAGTTTAGAAGTGTAACAATTTTCCCCTTTTAAAAAACACAGATATTTGAACCCCCGTATACTCACACACAAACATAAACAGGACAAAACAAACACAGTTCCCGGCAGGGATTGGAGTATGGGAATATTTCTTTTAAAAGGATAAAATTCAAAGAGATCTTAATGCAGCTGCCCCTGATGACTTACTTATAATAACTTTGAAAGCTCTTAAAAACCAGAGGAATTATCCTGATGAGACACTTTTGAGGAAAGTTTAACACAAAGGTGGGGCAGAGAGAGGGAAGGAAAGAGTCTTTTTCTTGCAACATTCTTCTAAGGCACCCACACACTCACTCTCTGCCTGAGAGTTTTAAAGGCTAAGGTGTTCAAAGACCACTTCTCTTAGGCCAAGTGCTTTTAACCAATCAGCAAGAGTCTCTAGCTTGACAACAGCAGTTCTTTGTTAACTTAGCTATACAAAATATCTCTTCCCTTTCCAGTTCCCACTGGACACCTCTGTTGACCCACGATTTCTTCAAGAATTGCATATTCACAGACCCTAATTAATCTAGCAGACTTTTAAAAATAACTCAGGAGGGAGAATGTGCAAAATTCAATGTCCTTCAATGTTTCCAAAAACAGGTTCACCACACCTGTTTCTGCTCCTTTGTTCCTATATTCCTATGAAGTTGAAAAAGGCTATGTATCATTGGTGGTGCTGTCCCTCTTGTTTTTCTTGATTTTAAAGATCGTGCTGTGAAGATAATGTCTTGGTGCCTCTTGATGTGCAAAAACAACACTGCAACTCTGGAAGAAGGTCTTCAGCCACTGGGAAGGAGGCAATTGAGGAGGATCCTTGTAATGGCCCTCTCTGTGCTAAACAGCAGGGAGACTCCTCTGTGGTTCTATCAATTGGACTTGTCTTCTTTCTTGACTATAGTCAAGATCACAGCGCCCCTCAGATCCCCTTTAATTGGCTGCCTCCACCAAAATCTCCCTTTTACTCTCACCATCAAAATTTCCACGCTCCCAAACAACATTTCATCCCAACAGCGGGCTTTGGCACCTGGAACAATAATTCAGCCTCTGGTATTTTTTATTGGAAGCCGCATTAACTCACTGTGGTAGGCACCAGTCACCAGCCCCACTGATTCCTGTTTTCTCACCAGTTTCTCCCTCTGCTGTCTGCTGGCTGCCAGTTTGAGTGGCCGGGCCCAATCTGTATGCTTTTCAAAGCTGAGGGAGTAGGCTGGGTCTGGAGGCTTGCCTTAGTTACCTGCCCCAGCATAACAACCATGCAAGAGAGAGGGACAGGGAAGTGGAAAGAAGGTTGAAGGGGAAATCAGGTACTTTTATAGAGGAACATCACATTGATATGAGGAGGGGCAGATCACATGATCGATCCAGAGGAAGAGCAAGACATAGCAGCCTAGAAATGGTGAAGTTTTGAATGCCCGTGAAAAATCCTGAGATTTCAGAGTGTTGGAAGAGGGCAAGTGAAGCTTAATTTTATTTAGAAATCATGTCCCTCATGATAAACCTGTGAGATTTGGCATGTTATGGGCTGCTCAAGGCCAGAATTGAAGAAGCACAGGGAGCACAAAGAGTTGTAACGCTGGTGGAGGTTACAGAGATAGGCAGGAGCGAGGCCTTAAGAAAGCAGTTTAGAACCAGATTCTCATATGCCAGGTAATGAAGACAAGTTTAAGAAGAACATACAATATCAGAGACATTACGCAGTTGGAAGAAAATGTATTTTGATTCTTCCAGCCGCCTATTCTTTTAACAGTGCAAACTCTATCTACCCTCTCATGGGCCCTGCACCATTCACTTAATGTCCAGGTGGAAAATTTTGTGCCAATACTCCTTGATGCTTATAGACTACTATAATTCAAACTATACTTATGCAGTAGTGGGCTATTCCACACAACTTTCCCTTCCCGACCCTAGCAGTGTAGGACCATAGTGCCCAATGGTATATTTGATCTTGGCAGACCGAAGGCGTTATTCAGATTCTCAATTGTTTTTACTGGCAGCCCTTCCCAAATCTACTATAAAGGACAAAAGACTAGACTAGATTTTCAGATTGATTTTACTTTAATGCCAGAACTAAAATAACATCAATCAGTAAATATAGGCAATTTTCTCCTAATTTCTTGTGTTTTTTGGACCCATGTTTTCTTGTTCCATGCTCATTGTTTAGGACAGTTAACTCACTTATATCTCAATTAGGGGTGCTCCAACTTGGCCTGACAACTTGGCCCTTGAAGTCCAGTTAACTTGGTTTAATTTCTACTTTTTATTTCATATTTGAAAGTTTATCACGTTTAATGTTTAGAAATACTATTCTTACATTATTATAACAGAAAAATCTGTTAATATCAACAACTTGAGACATAGGTAAAATAATGGGACAATATATTTAAACTTTACATCTGGCACCCATGGCCCCATGGCATGCACTTGCACAGCCCATGAAGGCAAAAAGATCAAATGACCCACACTACATCATTTCTTCCTTTTTGCATTTAAATACCAAGATCAAGTTTCCTCTCAACCTACTTTTTTTTCCATGTGTTCAAAGTAAAAGCCGTGGAAGATACAAAATTAACAATGGAATTTTCTTTAACTGAAGTGCATAATAGGCGTTATCATTGGTGTTAACTGCACATTCTGGAATCGCCTTGTCTATTAAGTCTAGCTGTTCGTTTACATAACCTATTACTGCTGACAAGAGGCAGGACATGGAGGTGGATCAATTACTACCAATAACCATTCACATGGGAGGAAAGTTAGCAAGGAAAATTCATAAAGTATAAATTAATCATGGATCTGGTAAGTAGTGCAGATCTAGTTTAGATCGAATTTTGTATCTTTAAATTATTTCCTGCATTACATTTGCTGGCAATAGAATGACAGTTGGCAGTATTTGGTATAGGTTCACTCACCCCATACGCATTTGGATGACTCCATTATGCCAATGGATTCCTTATAGCATCAAACATTCAAGGGAAATAAAACACGATTACAAGGTATGGACACATAAAAATGTAATTAAATATTTACTTTATGAAAGAAAATAACTTGCGCTGGCAAAACGTGAGGAAGACGAAGTGAATGTGGAATTCTCTAGTTTCACGGACAGGTTCATGTGAACTTCAGTTTCTTATTAAATTATTAAACTACAATGAAAGATATCACATGGACTGTCTTATGAAACTAGAGAACGCTATGACTGTGTTTTCACATCAGGCTATGAACAATGAGATGAATGCAACAGAAAAAGTCTACACTGGAGAGCTGCAAGCACAGGCATCCTCTAACAATGTGGATGCCAAAGATGTCTGTGCTGTGCAACAGGGTACAAGTCTAAATAACAGATGGAAAACTAAACCAGCAAAACGTGTCTGTTTTCCACCAGGGGGAAAGATTGTTTCTGGATCAGCAGAACCCAGGAATCCGTGGGAAACTGGTAAGTTCAACACTTTATTCTGCAAGTGTGTTCAACTAAAGTTAAATCTTTGTGCTACAAACTATTGGATACTGCTAAGCAAGTCTGATCAGATGTTTTTGAAAAAAGGAATATTTGCACATATGTAGCACCTTTCATGATCATTGGACATCGCAAAGCATTTTACAGCCAACAAAGTGCTTTCGAAGATTAGTCACTGTTGTTACATAGGAAACTACAACAAGTTACATTTGTATAGCACCTTTACTGTAGAAGAATGTCCCAAGGTGCTTTAAAGAGGTGTGATTTTCAAAAAAACTTTGAGAGTTCAAATCCTTCACCTGGATAGAGATAGTAGCACCTTTAAGTGGGCTGATTAATGGCAAGTAACAGTCACACCACAAGTGCCAGGCAATGACCATCTCCAACAAGAGAGAACCTAACCATCACCCTTGATATTCAATGGCATTACCATCAATGAATTCCCCCACTATCAACATTCTGGGGGTTACCATTGACCAGAAACTGAACTGGACTAGCTATATAAATACTGTTTCTACAAAAGCACATCAGAGGCTGGAGATGCTGAGGCAAGCAAGTCACCTCTTGACTCCCCAAAACCTGTCCACCATCTACAGGGCACAAGTTAGGAGCATGATGATATACTCTCCACTTGCCTGGATGAATGCAGCTCCAGCAACACTCAAGAAGTTTGACACCATTTAGGATAAAGCAGTTTGATTGGCAACCCATCAACCAACTTAAACATTTATTCCCTCTACCATCGACTTTCAGTGGCAGCAGTGTTTACTATATACAAGATGCACTGCAGCAACTCACCAAGGCTCCTTCGACAGCACCTTCCAAATCTGCAATCTCTACCACCTAGAAGGACAAAGGCAGCAGATGCATGGACCACCTGCAATTTCCCCTCCAAGCCACACAACATCCTGTTGTGTTCCAAGACACACAACCTGGAACTATATCGCTGTTCTTTCACTGTCACTAGCTTAAAATCCTGGAGCTCCCTTCCTAACAGCATTGCATATACCTGCATGACATTGATTGCAGTGGTTCAGGAAGGCAGCTCACCACTACCTTCTCAAGGACAATTAGGGTTGGGCAATAAATGGTACAGCAATGCCCATTGTCAAGAAATCCACACTTACCTTCTCATAAAGCAAATGAAGGTCAATATTTGATGTATTGCTACCTCAGATTATCTGAACTACAAACAGGTCTGCCAAGTTGGGAAGGTTATTTGTTCTTCATCTGTTTCTTTACAGTTCAAGGGGACATAATACAAATGAAATCATACCATCGCCATTATGCTTTATATAAATCATAATTCCAAAACTGAAAGCTTATAGTGATAGGTACTATTTTCAGCAGCTGTTTAGAGATAAATAATGTATTCCCATTAAAATGATTTATGATGTTTTTCCAGTCAAATAAAAACATATATTGACGGAAAGAGTCTTGTCTTTAGCACTGACTTGATCTAAGAAATATAGTTACTAAGCATTTAGACATATGGTAAAACGGTAGCATGAGCAGTCTCAAATCTACACTGCAGTGCTGTATAACACTGAAAAATTATGATACATGCAATCATCTGAAAATTAAAATCCATCTCGTGTGTCAAGTTCTTCTGTGTATCACTAAACCTCCACTTGGGACATGATAAATAAATATTATACTGATGCTTGAATATTCAAAGCAAAATTCTTTGCTTTTGCAGTTAGCACTAATTTAAGTTTTGGATCAAGAATCATTATTGCATTATAACATTGCGAAACTGCAGTAATTATATGAAATACTTACAAAGGACGTTGGTGGTATAGTGAGATTACACAGTGTGCTTTTAGTCTTTGAGTCCTTGGTTTCAGCTCTATTAGAATGTTGGGATGCATGTCTCCTTCTTCTGCTGTTTGTAAGAGTCCACGAGTAGAAGTGTGTTTGGGCAATCCCTTTTCATGTTATTACTAATTTACTCCAACAATTATTTTTCCTGTGCTTCCTTCTCCTGTGTTGGTTTCCTATATTTGTACAGGTACTGGTAACCCTCAAAAGGCTTGCCCTAGTGGTCGCTATTCATAACTGAGCCCAGACATTGACTGGAATCTCCCGTTCTGGAATCTAACTTCAGTGGTCGGTGCAGAAGTGGAAGCGATTTCCACCGTGGGTGTGACGGCTAACCACGAGCAATCTTGGGCTGAACAGTTCATTACATCTGCGGGGAGCTCGAAGAATCTCGCGGCAGGGTCAGGCAGGAAGTCACCGACCCGCCGTTACCTCATGGGGGCGAAGGTTCAGGTGCCATATTTGAAGGGCACCCAGACAGCCATTCACTCACTGCAAGCCAGGAGCTCTGGATTCTGTTGAGACCAGGATGTCGCAGACCAGACAAGCCCCACGTTTTAGCAAAGCCTCCCTGGAGACTCTCCTCCAGGCTATCCAGGAAAGGTGGGAGGCGCTGTTTCCCAGGGATGGAAACCCACCCAACCAAAGGCGGCTGGGCGGATGTGGCAATGAAGGGTAGCGCCCATGCGGCTCAACAAAGAACCACCCAGCAGTGCAGGGAACGGATGAATGATCTGCTAAGCTCTGCCAGGGTAAGTGGCAAGAGGGGGATGGGGACCCCACCTTCCTGCAGGTGACCTTCCTCCTCAATGAGTCAGGGAGTGGCCATCAGACACCCACAGGGAGGAGCACCGACCAGGCACCCTGGGGGCTTCATCCAAGGACACTCCAAGGATTCCTTTGCAGCTCCACCCTCACTCTGCCAGTGACCCCACTGCCTCAATCAGTTCAGGCTAAGGAGGGTATGCTTGTGCCTGTGCAGGAGACCTTTAGCAGCCCACAGTCCTCCATGCCTTGGGACACCAGAGGATGCCCACCAAAATCATCACAGTTAATAGGGTGTAGCAGTTAGCAGGCTGCCTCCAGCTTAGCTGTGAATGTCGGGGTTGCACCCAGACATATTAATTGGGAAGGAAAGATAAAGAAGCATTGAAGACACACAGGTGGCATAGGTGTACAACCATTGTATATACTTTTAGTATGTGTAAATATATGTTCACTAGCACAGTTTGGAAGTTTCCTGGATCCCACCTTGCTGCTAGTTGCTTTAATGGTCATGGGTATTTAAAGGTGTGGAATCTGGGCCCCTACTAGAGTGATAATTAACTCCTATAGGTTCAGTTCTCTCATGTTATCAACATAGTGATTACTCAATAATCCCACATGTGCATGATTAACACTGGCCATCATTTGTGAGTGTGCAGCCTGGGCATGCATCATACAAGCCATTACTTGCAGCTCACCATGTTCTGACCTCTGAAATTGATGGACAGAATCATTCCAGATTTGTACTAAGTGCAGTACCGGGCATGAAAAAAATCGTTTTACCTGCAGCCGCAATGGGGGGATTTCACACCGTATCATCCCCTACCCGGTGTGTCCTGCCTCATTAATTATGCATTCACGGGGAAGATGCTGGATCTCTGGCCTCTGATTCGCCTGTCCCACCATCACCTCAATCTTCAGTAATCCGGGTGCCATATTTAAAGGGCGCCCCTGCACAGAGTGATCACTCTCTAAAGGATCGAATGCTGCTGGAAAGTCATGGCTGCCAAAGGGAAGAAACATGTTGCTCCCAAATTTAGTGATGCCTCACTCGAGTGCCTGTTGGACACAGTTGGAGTCTGTCATGAAGTCCTTTAACCCGGCTCTGGGCGAAGACCAACAAGCAAGGTCACCAATCCATCATGGGAGGCGGTGGCAGTGGTGGTCAGTGCCAATGCTCTGCAAAAGAGGACAGCCACCCAGTGGCGAAAAAGGATGAATGCTCTCCTCTGTTCCGCCAGGGTAAGTGACTCTTCTCACCCGCCTCAACTCATACAGTCACAAACCCATCACACATCCACAGGGATTTCACTCACTGCCAGTTCAAGGGACATCACCATTCACTCTTTCACACACACCTTCAGCTGCCCTGCGGATCATGTCCTGATCTCGTCCATGGCACCACTCGGTACCCATTCATACCAGGTATCCTTCCCATCTGGCCTGGCAGGCGCCCTGCTTACACTCTCTCCATTTGTCTTTATGCAGGACAAGCTGGCACACAATGAAAGGGAGAGGTCGCAGACTGGTGGAGGAATGCCCGGCACCAATGTCCTCACAGACTTTGAAAATAGAGTCATCCAGCTGGCTGGCAATGATCTGGCCTGTTCCTGTGCTGACGGTGAGATCAGTGGTGCTCAACCAAGTGAGGATCCAGCAGTGCAACATCCATCAGACACCGTGCTGTGAGTCAGTTCCCCTGTTCCACAGTCCCCTGCCATGCACTAATTTTCTCTCCTAGCTTTCGAAGGCAGATCCGGGAAGCAGCCAAGGAGGTCCACGAGCCAGGTTCTTTACTCAAGCCCCGCAGACACTTCAGAAGAAGAATCTGATGACAGCCTAATTGAAGTCCCATCACAGCGGTCACCCACACCCTCCACCTGTGCAGAGACACACAACTCGGTGGGACTTAGATCAAGAGTAGCCTCGGAGTCACAATCCAGTGAGAACATTGCACTGTCTGATCCAGGTGGAGACAGGGACTTCCTAGGTTTTTGGCACTCGGAAGACTGCAGGAGGCCAGAAATCTGCTGAGCGCGAGTCAGATGAGGAGCCTCAGGACTTGGTCATACCTCAGTTGCTGGAGCTGCAAAGGCAAGTTTGGGAACAGCAGGAACTGGCTGCTGCACTCTTCAGATTGCAAGGCACAATGGAGAAGTCCATCCACCTTCATTCTGAGGTGATAGTGCTGGCATGCCAACGCACCGAGGTCAACACTGGTAGGATGGCAGCTGTCATGGAGACTTTGGCCCAGGACATCGGTGACACCATAGAGAGGGGTGGGGGGAAGCTCGATCTCACTCCAGCTTCCCCTTCTCCTTAAGCAGTCAGCCAGGGGCCCTTGGGCACCCAGAGGGAGGAAGACCAGCAGCTCGACACCCCGGGCCATCCACCCAGGTGACTCCGGAAATGTCTGGCCGATCCAAATCCCCTCTTCCTGTGGCCCCTGCAGCTCCAGCTCCACAGGTTGAGGAGGGTGCAGCTGGCTCACAGCAGGACACCCAAAGCAGGCCGGGGCCCAACAGGTCTTGGCCCTCCAGAGGACACCCGCCAAGGTCATTACAGACATGGCATAGCAGTCAGCTGGATGCCTCCATCTCCACTTGGATATCGGGGGAACACCAAGATGTAGCAGCAGGGCTAGGAAGGTTAAGAAGATGAAGTTGCAAACCCTGGGCACGGGTGTTAATCACTTGCACATAATGTTCGCTATTGTAAATAAACTCCCAAGAATGTTTCCTTGCCTATGGCTGCTTGTTCTGATGAGCAGTGTTCGTGTCACTCAGATGTGAAACCTTGGTTCCTGCACAAATTAAAGGCAGGTGTCTCAGCCCAGGGCCTCTTCCCTGTGCAGTGTTACCTTCAGACCAAAGTGATGGTCCAGCTTCACACTCACTGGACACATTACTGATGCCTGCACCTCGATGTGCTTGCCATTGCTGCCAGAATGTCGTGGGCAGGCATCACAGAGTTCCATCATCCTCTCTGTGTGCTCTCAGCACCCTTGAATTTGGGCTGGCCCCCATCTCTTCAGCACCTGTGACCGGTGATGGTGTACTCCTGAAGGGGTCAGGTGCTGAAGGCTGAAAAATGATCGGGTGCATTTAAAGTTTCATGGCTGTGACTCCATGATATGACCCTGATCACAGAGCGCAAGTGAGCTGCCCTCAGCCAGACACGAGTCAGACATTCACAGAGGCAATGTGAAGATCTATGGAGTGTTGTCACTGCATGTTATCACATCCTCCTGGGGTCTAGCAACTATTAGGACCTCCGCTGCATCTACATGACATGAGACTGGGCACTGAAGATATGTGTGCTGCCATCAGCCACACAGGAGTCAAACGTTCACAGATGTAAGGTGAGGATGTCAGGACTGTTTTCACTGCATCTCGTCATCAACTTCCATAAATCTTGCGTTATGAGCCAGCCTGCCTCATCTGGCCTGTGCAATGGCCTCATCACCAGCATCCTTGCCTTTGAGGACCTCATCACCATCATCCCCTTCGATGTCCTCCTCATTGGAGGAGACGTGCAACTCTTCCATCTCCTCCTCAGCCAGGTCCTCCCCCGCTTGCAGCGCCAGGTTGTGTAGCGTGCTGCAAGCCATGAAGGTGTGCGACACACTCTGTGGGCTATATTGCAGTGCTAAACCGGACCTGTCTAGGCACTGGAAGCTCATTTTCAAAATGCCTATTGTTTCCTCCACCGGGTCATGGCATGAGCCTCATTATACCATCGCCCTGCTGCAGTCTGAGGTCGTCGCACAGGCATCATCAGCCATGTCCTCTGTGGTAGCCCTTGTCCCCGAGGAGCCAACCCTGTAGCTTCTCTGGATCCTGGGAGATGTCAGAAATCTGGGACCTGCCAAGGATGTAGGAGTCGTGGATGCTCCCTGAGAATCGTGCACAAACCTGCAGGATGTGTCTGTGGTGGTCGCACACCAGCTGGACACTCAGCGAGTGGAAGCCCTTGCAGTTGACATAGTTGACCGCTTGTTGCCCTGGAGATCTGAGCACTACGTGAGTGCAGTTGATGGCACCCTGCACCTGTGGAGAAGCTGAGATCTGCGCAAATCCCAGCGCTCTTGCTTCTGGGCTTTCCTGATTCCAGGCAAAAAGTACAAAGTTCTGTGCCTTTGTGAAGATGGTGTCCATCTCCTCCTGGATACACGTCTGTGGAGGCTTGTGAGATCCCACACAGGTCACCT
Organism: Cetorhinus maximus; assembly: GCF_964194155.1. NCBI lineage: Eukaryota > Metazoa > Chordata > Chondrichthyes > Lamniformes > Cetorhinidae > Cetorhinus > Cetorhinus maximus. Next base: position 18,476,109 of record NC_135896.1, read on the forward strand.
GTGGAGCCCTGGAAGGGGCCACAGGCATAAAAATTGGCACCGTGGTCACTTTCACAGCCATTGGCAGTGGATGCCCTCCATGTCCTCATGGCATCAAATCCTCCTGCGGGTGGCATATGTGACTGACCAGTTCCCTAGACATATGCAGCTTTCAGTGACACTGGTTCTCGGTCATCTGCAGGAATGACAAGCGTTGCCTATAGACCCTGGGTCTAGTGAAGCCTACGAGGAATGGCTCACTTTGGATCTTCAGTTGTGTGTGTAGCAGGCCCCGCCGCCCCTTCATCTTGAGGGGTGTGTTCCTCCCATTGCCGGCCAGGCGCCTCCTCTCCTCTTTTCTGATTCTGGCGAGCAGGGCTTATAATGAGATGTTAAAGTATTGAAATTAGGTTCCCAACATGCAGTGGCAGACAATGATGATCCGGGACATTCTCTGTGATAAGTATTATTACCCAAGTTTTGGTGGTCTGCACCTGAGTGGTCCAAACATCTGAGCCTCATCTTTAGGAGGCCTATCATCTGCTCACTCGTGGACCTTGTGGAAGCATGTGCGGCATTGTAGCTCTCTTCAGCAACGCTGTGTGGATGGTGAACTGGCGTCATCAGTCAGACCTTCTGGGGTAATCCCTTGTCCCCAAGGAGCCAGGCAATTGCCGAGGTCCTTCACAAACCTGTGGCACCTGGGAGTGGGTCAGAATGTAGGCATTGTGAGAGCTTCCTGGGAACAAAATAAAAATGTAGGATTTGTCTTCTGTGATCACATGTCAGCTGCACGTTCAAAGGGTGGACTTTCGTTATTGATGAATGTGATTGGCTGTTGCCAGGGAGCTATCAAGGCTCCATGTTTGAAGTCAATAGCCCCTTGCACTTGCAGGAAAACTGTGTTTGCTGCAAAACCCAACACACTTGCAGCTTGGTTTTTGGGATCCTGGCAGAGTTGGACAAAGTGGTGGGTTCTCCTGATCAGGTCATCTGTCACCTCCTGGATGCTGACTGGGAGATGCTTCACAGGTCCCTAGTGGAGCCCTGGTATGGACCATTGGCAAAGAAGTTTAAGGCAGCGATGAGGTTTAATGTCACTGGCATGGGATTGCTTCCAAGTCCTTGTGGCCGAATGTTATCATAGAGAAGCTGGCAGATATAAGCAACCACATTCTGGAACATTCTGAGGCGCCTCCGGCATCGCCTTTCGCATATCTGTAAAAAGCTGACCCGAGTTCGGGCTAAAGCCCTTGGCCACGAACATCCTGACCTTCTTAAGACCTCTTGCTGCTCTTGGCTTTGTGCCAACCTGTGCCGGTCTCTCCTCCTCCACACCTGGATGAGAAACAGTAGAAAGGCAGGGTTGCCTGGAGCCTGCATCATCTAGGCCTCAGTGGATTTGTAAAAGAATTGCAGTGATCAATCTAGTCAGCTTATTCTTTTCCGGTTTGCCTCCATCTCAAAGCCACCAAGCTAGTGCTAAGCTCTATGCCTCGCTTCTGTCTAGACATGGGATCTCCACCCCATCCTTCCCAGGTGAAGGACATCCTGGAGGAACAGAGATGTTCATGCATGGCTGTGCATGGAGACATTGCTCTTTGACCGAGGTGATGACAGCCATGTGCGAGAACCCTCCCTCAGACTTTTCAGCTTGCCTCCATTACGTCCGAGTCTCTATAGAGAGACCATTGCCTTGGCAGCGTAGAAAGCCTTACCATGTGAGCCCTTGTCAGCCATGACCATTCACCTGGGAGGATGGAGGTTTGGAGTTTGCTGCCGCCCGCCAGCCATGCCCTTTGGGGACATCCACCTCCCCCCTCCCTTCATCCCTGCCTCTGATAGCAGCAGGTGGCAAATTGCACAGAATGAATGGCAGCTCCAGACCTTGCTGGGATCTCGATGTTATGAGACCCATGAGTTAGGGAGCAAACTTGCTGCCATGTGGGCTTCACCATAGAGAGAAGAACACAACTAAACCGTAAAAACCCTTCCCCCACTTCAAAGGATCGCAGTTTCAGAGTGACAGCATTGTATAGCTAAGGATACCAAAATGATATCAAAATTCAAGACTCAGCCCATCATCACCTACCCTTCCCCTATCACCTACCTACCTCCCCATCACCTTTGACCCATCCAACATAATCGTTCCTCTCCCCTCAGTAACCCTTGAACCTCCCCCTCATTAGCTATGCAGCTATCACCATCTCCTTCCACATACCTTCTCTCCCTCTGACCCATTACTGACCCCATGCCCACCCTGACCCTGACCCATACCATTATCTGAGCCACCTGCTTCATCTGTTTCAATGACATCCCCACCCCCGTCATGAAACCTTCAGTTACCCAATTATTCTCCTGGACCTGCCACTCTACTGCATCCTACTCCTCCCTCCCACTGTGACTGTTCCCTCCACTGCCCAGTACTCTCGTTCAACCCTCTAATCTCACCATAGGCAGCACCAACCCTGTCCTCTAGGACCATCTTTCTACCACCATCCCTGCCCAGAACGCCCACTCCCCCTCCCCCCACCCAACCACAGGACCCCTAGACCCATAAAGGTCTTCAAGCCCATCTTCCCCGGACAGTCTGTCTTCCTTCCTCAGAGAGCTTTACCCCCCGCCCCAGACAGTCTGACTTCCCCAGTCACCCTCCCTCCCTTCCACCCTTAGGCTGCCTCCCATGTCCAGCCTCATGCAGCTTGTCCTAGATCTGAGTTAAGAGGCTGAATTTGCAAGTGGTCCCGAAGATGGTCAAAGCAGCATCTACTCAAAGTCATAGGAGAAGTCAAGTTTGCCAGGTGCATGCCATTTGTAAAGCAGTTGTAAATGTCACTGTTTAAATTTCTGACTGACGGGGAATTTAATTTTGTTGGGGGGGTGGAATTAATTCCAGCAAGCTGGCCTTTTAATGAGTATATATGGCATGCCAATGCATGCAAAAGGGCTTCCCGGCATTGTTCATCAGGAAGCTCAATCCACCTTTAACCCACCTTTAAAGTCCAGAGAACTTAATTCTTAAAATTCGTCCCGATGTCAGGAAGCTGATTTTTGGCCTCCCACCAAATTAAGTTCCCCCCGCCCATCAATCTTCCTGTTGCTTGTGGGACCAGAAGATTCTGCCCAATGACTACTTGTAGCCTCTGGCTGTGGAATGCATCGAAACTGAGCATCTTCATGTCTTCATTGGATGTCCACAGGAGATCACTGGAAAGCAATTGGCCTGTTCCTGTTTTACTGTTACATGGTGCCCCTCACTGACATCATCTGAAGGCACAGCGTTATGCATGCTGATGACACCCAGCTCGACCGCACCACCACCTCTTTTGACTTGTCCACTGTTGCTAAATTATCATACTGCTTATCCAGCATCCAGGACTGGATAAGCAGTTATTTTCTCCAATTAAATATTGGGAAGACCAAAGTCATTGTTTTTGATCCCCGCTCCAAACTCCATTCCCTAGCTATCGACTCCATCTCTCTCTCTCTCGGGAACAGACTGATTAATTAGCCAGTCTATTCACAACCTTGGTGTCATATTAGATCTAGAGATGAACTTCCAACGTCATATTCATTTACTCAATGAGACCACATATTTCCACCTCTGGGACATCGCTTGGCTTTACCTGTTTGAGATCATCAACTGCTGAAACTCTCATTCATGCCTTTGTTATCTCTAGACTCAATTATTTTAATGCAGTCCTAACTGATCTCCCATATTATACCCTCCGTAAACTTGGGGTCATCCAAAATTCTGCTGCCCATATCTTAATTCATAGCAAGTTCCAGTACCCTATCAGCTCTATGCTCACTGACCTACATTGGTTCCCAGTGAAGCATTGTCTTAATTTTAAAATTTTCATCCTTGTTTTAAAATTCCTCCTTGGCCTTGTCCCTACCTATCTCTGTAATTTCCTCCAACCCTACAACCGACTGAGAAATCTGTGTCCCTCTAATTCCAGTCTTTTGTGCATTTCCAATTATAATTGCTCCACCATTGGTGGCCATGCCTTCAGTTGCCTGGGCCTAAAGGTCTGGACTTTCCTCCCTACATGTCTCCTCTCTCAACCTCACTTTCCTCTGTTAAGATACTCCTTAAAATTCTTTGAACAACCTTTTGTGGCTTGGTGCCATACTTTGTTTGGTAATGCTCCTGTGAAGCATTTTCGGATGTTGCATTATGTTAAAGGCATTACCAATTTTCTCCTCCCTAACTCAAGGCTGCTAAGGACAATTATTGTGCTCTCCCTGCCTAACTCCCCCCTTCTATCCAGTCCCCTGTCTTTTACCTCCTGATTGGGATCAGCTAATTCAACATAAACCAGCAATCAAATCTGGAATTTTCCTAATATATACGATTCTGACTGCTGACTGGAAAACTCACTGGGTCCTAATCGGAGCCTGAGTTTGTCCAATCTCAAACTCACATGGGAACATAGAACAAAGTTGCCCTAAAAGCAAGCACTTAATTGTCAACGTCACACATAGTGCCCATAAGGCTACCTAATTTGTTGGAGTAAGAGATTCTCTTCTCAAGAGTTACAGCAGGTTTATAGGACAGGTACAGCAAATTTCACTCTGAATCAGATCCATGCTGTACCTAACCAGGAATGTTTGATGTTGACACTCTGCTCCAAAAGTGAGAAAAAATCCATTCTCCAATATTAACTTTCCTCTTTGCCTTGATGAGCAGTAATAATGTTCCATTTTGTGCAATGTGTAGAGGTATGCACTCAGGGACTTGAGACGCAGAAACCCATGATATGAGGCTGAACAACTTTAGCACTTAAAGTCTTACAGTTCTATGATGTATGAAGCAATTTCAGAGCCAGCATTAAATAGTTTAGAAATTAAATAATTTTGAAAATTAATTAAAAACCTATTTGCTTAATTTATTCATCTATAAATCTAGGTATTTATTAATTTAGTAATTCACTCCAATTAAAGCAAAAATCAATGTACTAATTGATAAATATGCATATTTGTAAATTAATTTTTAAACTAAAGAATTCCCAATTACCTCCCTTTCCCATCCTCATTATATTCTTTCAGTTAGAAGTTTGTCTTTGTTATAAGACTATTGGAGCTTAGCTCTCAATTTTTTTTCATGATAGATTTTATGCTACGTTATGGAACATTTGCCATGGTATCATAACGTGAAAAATGCTTGACTCCAAAACCACATGACATTCCGTTGGTGGATACAGAATGTTGCCTAGAACATTGAACAAAGTTGTATTTCTCTAACTTTCTTTAAAAACTGACACAGAAGTTCTTTAAGAAAGATGGGAACACAACACTCCTGTTTACAGCTGTTCCCAGACAGCAACGTTCATGAATTACTGAAGAAAAGAAAGAGTATCATGTTTATGGACTAAAGGGAACTTCCAACCAAATTATTCCATTTACATGGTGTATCTCAGTTTTCTCATAAAATGTATTTTAAATTAAATGTATAATTAAGGTTGTGGTCCCCTTGTGAGCATGTAATGTACTGTAATGAAAGGAATTACTTCAATGCTGGGGTTTACCATAGCTCCCCTTGATAGAATTGTTAATGTAACAATATAATCAGGGTATGTTATAAAAGTAATGGACTAATTAGTTTGTAGAGGTAATCTGCTACAGCAGAGATTTGCAATACTTTTTCTCTCCTGTTGAAATCAATAGGAATAGTAAATATGTACCGTGTAAGGCAGCATGCAGCTTTGCTGCCCTCTTATTGCTTGTTTTGAGCAAGACAAATATTTTATCCTAACTGTGCATTAAATAGTCTTTAAGTTAAAATAACTAGGAGTTATCTTTCTTTTTAATCTCAACTTTTAACACTGCTTTGCTGTCATCACAGCAAAATTAACAGAGTCACATAGTCTGAGCTTCAAAACATTGCTACACTTTCCAGAGATTTCATAGAAATGAAATTTGATGAATTCAGATGCTCTAAAATGTCTACAATGCTTTAGAAACGTTCATAGAATAAAGGTTCTTGGGCTGCCTGCTGTTGGTACTAACTTTGTATCCTTTGCTTTATCATCCACTTTGAAGATGTACCCTGTTTTAATGATAGGTCTAACCAGTCCTGCACATAGTTGACCCTATTGCTAAAAAGATGCAAAACGTAAGTTATTCCAGTTTGTTTCTTAGGGGTGAACTGATCTGCAAACCAATAAATTGGATCAGTCCAGCCTGTTACATGAACAACTAAGGCTGCATTTATGTTGCAATTTTACTGTTGCTGTAAAGAGGATTCTATTCCACTGTTGTGTGAATCCAGAAAAACAATACGGAATTTCCTGGAGGAGGTAATCTCACAATGCAGTACATCTCCAGTGCAGCATCAAACTACGATTTCAAAAGCGCCCAGACGGAGGTGTTTTCGATCACCTGACTTCTTTTAAAACCTAACTGGAGTTAATTGAAATGTTTAGACAATGTCTATGCTTTTCTTGATTGGAGACGAGTTGACACATGGTGGTAATTACACATGCACAGGGTTTTGCCCTGAAGAGAAGATCAGTTCAAGCCAGGCAGTGTAAATAGGTACTTCTGGACTGGAAGTTATTTTAAGATGAGTTGGTCAATTATACCGAGGCTGGCTGCTGCAGTAAATAAAGCCAGGAAAAGTTTGTAATGTAAACACTTCTGTTGGCATAATGCCAAGGTGTTTACAATACAGACTTATACCACGTCCAATTGTCACATTTCCTGCATAGCATCTACTTTGACCAAAGAACCAACAAGTTGCTAATTTCATTTATTCTATGTTGCAGCTGGCAGTGTTACAGTGGAGGAGATCATGACATCCTACAAATTAAGCTGCAAAAAACTTGGTGTGCAGCCCATCCACAAATTGATGATCCAACTGCAGGTAAGCTCTGTCCAGATATACCAACCGACTTGGCTTCTGAAATTTACCTTTTTCTCACTCAAAATAATGTAATGTGTTTAGCGTTGATGTGATTTTACAAGGCATCTCTGTGTCATTCACACAGATTTTTTTTATTTTCTGAAATTTGTATAGCCGGTTATGAAGTAGTATCTCTTTGATGTCACTGTAAAGCAGGCTTTTTTAAATTGGGTATTATGAAATAAATTGGAGAAAGTTTTTTTTTAACCAACCCAATAATTTTGTCTCCCATTTTATCCCTGCTGGTATCTTTGAGCATTGCACTTGCAACATGACGGCAGGAAAATGACCTGCTCAGACTGAGTATCTTATTAAACCAGTGTATGACCCACTGACCATTATGGAGTCAAGAATAGTTCAAGTTGCCCTAAATGGGATGGAAAATATGTTAAGACTCGGGGAGCAGGATGCTAAACCGAATGGAACTGGGATCAATCTTTAATGTACCCTTAAAGAGAAAAGAAAGATTTGCACTTATATAGCACCTTTCACAACCTTGGGCCATCCCGAAGTGCTTTGTAACCAATGAAGTACTTTTGAAGTGTCGTCATTGCTGTAATATTGGAAAAGCAGAAGCCAATTTGCACACAAGATGCTTTCACAATCAACAATGTGATAATCTGTTTCAGTGATGTTGATTGAGCAGCAAATATTGACCAAGACACCTGGGAGAACTGCCCCGCTCTTCTTCAAAACATTCCCTGGGGATTTTTTTAAGTCCAACTGAGAGAGAGCACATGGGGCCTTGGTTTAATGTCTTACCTGAAAGCAGTACTTATGATAGTGCAGTCCCTCAGTATGCCATTAGAGTGTCAGCTTTGATTTTTGTGCTCAAGTCCTGGAGTTGAACTTGAGCCCAGAATCTTCTCACTCAGAGATATGTGCTACCAAGTGCGCCATGGCTGTTATGAAGCATGATTGTGCATATGTGGAATGGACTCCAAGAGAAAGTAGCTAATATGGAATTCAATTGAGACCTTTAAAAGTAAGTTGGATTGATATCTGTCAAGAAGGGACATTCAGGAGCGCTGTGATAGTAATAGCACTACTTCAACTTTTTCTTAGGAGAGATCAGGGAAGGAATGGGGCCGGTTAACGCAGTTGGCTAGCATGTGGTCCAGAATAGCACCAACAGCGTGGCTTTGATTCCTGTTTCAGCTGAGGTAGACTTTGGACCTGCCTCCTTACCCTGCCCCTTAGAGTGGAAGGCAATGACAAACCACCACTGGGAAAAAAAAAACAGCCAAGAAAATGGCTCAGGTTGAAGCAGCAGCAGAAAATGGGCCAAGGACCTGCCTTTGGACAGAGCACACATGAAGGAGGGGAAGGAACTTAGGGTTGGATTATACCCTGAAATTAGGTTCCCTGCACCCCAGTGTAAATGTCAGGGGCTAGCTCGTCTCCATTTAGCTGACTTGCCCCACTTAATTTTTGGGACTACAGTCCTTTAATTAGGATGAGGCAGGGCTTGTCCATCTCCAGGAGGAAATCCTGCCTTATTGAGCTGCTGACCAACTGGAGGCCAGCAGGAATGGTGGCCACTGATGGTACTGCAGGTAGGCCATAGAGGTGGCATCCAGGAATGGGTCTGGACATTCAGGTATGTTTGGGATCTCGCTGTGACCAGGCTGTGAGGCCCCAGTGAGGGAGGTATGATGGACAGGGCAGGAGGGAAGTTTGAATGTGAGGAGGCAAAACTGTGGGGATGGACCTATGATTGGCATTGGGGGCTAGCAGCTTGAAGGGTTAAACCTGTCAGGCCTCATGTAGGGTGCAGGCCTTTTCCGCCACCCGTTAAATCAGAGCAGCTGCATTAATTTTCCACTTAAGGGCTTCAATTGGGCTCTAGGTGGGCGACCCATCTGATGCTTCTCACACCACTTGTAAATTCATGGTGGGGGCAGGTAGGCCAGCAGCAGGTCTGCTGCCAATGGCACAGTGCCCTAATTTACAGGTCACCTGCCTGCTTTCCTGCCCACTGGTGGTCTGTAAAATTCAGCCCTTAGTGTTGCTGAAAGCAGCAGGTCGATAGGTGATGGTACTGGAGTGAAGTTACTGACATAAATATCATATGTGGACTTTGGATAAAGTTGCCTTGATGGATCAAATGATTCACTCCACTTTTCTTAAGTTCATTCCACAAGTGCTGCTTGGCTTGCTGAGAGTTTCCAGCATTATCTGGAAAGGGAATAATAACTAACTTTATTATGGTTTCAAACAACTTCAGATTCAACCTCTTCTTGCAAACCTATCTCACAGACTGACTGTCCTCAGTCTGCATTTAACAAGTAGCTTAAATTTAGCATTGTACAGTACATTCCGATATTACAGGAGGCATCTGTCAATTCTCAAACTTGGGCTAATGTATCATTGCAGTGTCTACGCACTATGCATCACTATAGTGACATCACTGTAGTGATGCATCAGAAATTATGAATTGAGGAGAGCGAGAGATCGAAAAGACCCATTTTTTGTGCTCTTTATAATTGGATTGGAACGGATGCGTTTGCACTTGCTGCAGATTATATGGTTCCTTTCCACCATGCTGCTTTGATATAATTCTGATATAACACAGCTCCCATCAGAAAGTCAACACCTAACCCCCAATTATGCCCTCTCCCTGGCCACTCATTTAATCTAATCTAACCATGTGCAATGTCAGTGTACTGATTGACAGTGAGCTGAGCTTCAAACCTGCATCCTATCCCTTTATCATACTGCCTGCTTCTGCATTCTGTAACATTTCCAACCCCCATCCACCCCAAGAGAAGAACCCCCTGCTCTTCTTTGGTTAACACCCTGAGCTCTTTAACATTCATCTGAGCAAGCAGTTAGGGGCTTTGGTTAAACATTTCATTTTGTAAGGACATTGGGACTAACATCCTGACATGAACATTCATCAAGGACACCAAATTAATTTTTAAGCACACGCCACATCCTCCCCCCAACTTCACCCCAATTGAATTCCTTGTTAAAGATCCATCTGGGTTTACCATCCAGCTTATACCTGGGAGTTAATGATGCCTAAATTTGGCTTTCTCAGCTGTCTTACATCAACCAGTTCAGATAATATTAGAATAGATACTGCCAGCCTTCCATCAGAATCTATACAAGAATGAATTAACTCTTCCTTGCCAATTATCAAAGAATTAGTCAGACAGCAAAGTCAAGAACTAGCAATTGTTTATTAACTTTAGAATCATAGTTTACAACAATTATAATTAAGCATTGAGCATGCAAATAATTAAGTAAGCTTAATTGGCAAAATAAATAACGGAGGTTACTAAAGAGGGGGGGTGGTTATCTCACTGTAATTCAACACTGTTTGCTCATAATAACTTTAAAATTGAGATCAATGTTTGAGATTGATATGAATTGGTGGAATTGATTTAAGTTTAGATTCCTTAGATAGTTGACAAGTTAAAAACATAAGCTAGCTGTTCTATTTAATGGATTAAAGTCTATATCCTTGTAGTTAGCAATATTTTCTAAACTTATGCAACCTCGTCCTTATCGGTTAGAGTAGATGAATTGATTGCAGTCCTTTGAGAGAATGATTTTAGCCTTCTGAGACATCAAAGTAACAAACTTCCGTAGAGCTGCTATCCATTCTTTCTGGATCCTCCGCTCCTGGTAAACTTTCTTTATGGTTGTAGCTATAACTTTGATCGTTAATTTAAATCCCACTTGCCTTGATCTCAGGAAAACCTGTACATCTAAGTAACATACTTGTATCTGCTGGTAGAAGCGTGCAAGTTTATCTTCTGCAACCTTTCTCTGTGTAAGAAATGCGTTTTCCAATTCCTTCCTACTAGATAAGTAACTTCTACTACAAAGACTATTAAAAAAATCTAGAACTATAAAGAACTAAAGACTGGAAACTAAACACTGAGAACTAAGGACTGAATTTTAGTGTTAAAACATTATCTAAGATATCCTTCACTTCCAAAGAAATCTCCTCAGTTCTATTGACCGCCTGAGTGGCATATATTAAGAGCTCAGCCCTTCTGGAGTTAACCATTTTACACAGCCCTGTTGTTACCATTAATGGCCTCCAAACCACTGTACCTAGATATGTCAGGTCATTTACCTCTTAGCATCTCAGATTTTAACTCACAATAGGATCACACACCGCTTCAGAAAAGTCGGTGCATCTTTTTGTTCTCCTTAACAAGCCATAGCTGGGCCTTTAATCTTGATGTCTTGTCTTCTATGCCAAGTATGGAATGTTTTGTTTGTATAAGTTTTCAAGGTTTAATTAGTATTAATCCTTTCCTTTTCCTGACATTCAGTCTGACTACTGACTCCATTTGGGGGACACATATAAGGCGAATTGTAAGGCGTCCCTCCTACAATGTAAAGGACAGTAACTCCAATAGTGCATCAATCCCTCAGCATTTAGATTGACTTTAAACTCCCGGTGTGATGCTCCAGTCCCCTGCCTTCTGACCCAGGAGTAAGAGCCAAACTGCTGCACACTGCAAGCAGATTTGAATAAAATAATTAATATTAATTTGGCAGCGTGAAAATGCACAGCACTCTAACCAATTAGAATATATTTTTCATGCCATGATGCACAGAATTGTGTTTTGCATACCAATTCATGCCAGCAGAAAAATAACATTTAGCTCAAAAGTATTAATTCCTAGGCATAGCTTTTGAAGCTTCTGGCGGGAAACAAAAATTCACTTCTGAAACTATCTAATCGGTTGACTAGGTTTTCACACGTCTATTACCAAGAAAAAATGTTCCAGAAGGTTTTACTTGTTCTCTTTAGGACCTGTATACCTGTGTGCAGATAATGGATCATTCAAACCAATAGCAGTTCTCTTGCTCTACTGTCTAATCAGTGCATGGCTCAATGTAACAAAAAATGTTCACACTATATTAATATTAACTTGGAAGTGCTAATGAGGGAACCAGGCAATAACAGGCTAAGCACAAGTAGTTAAAGAGTGGGGTCTTTGGGGAGATAAAAAAATAGTGGATAATGTAATAAGTGAAATGAGAAACAGTAAAGCTGTTGGGAGAGACAGTATTTCAAATGAAATTATACAGATTGCAGATTGAAGAGAAGTATTAACACCTTGTTTAATGAGATAATCAGAGTTGAAGTAGTCACTATGGAATTGAATATAAGTTGCCTCCTTTTTTCCTTTATTCTGTCTCGGTTTTCTCCATTCTTACAGCCTGCCTGCTGAGCTGTCCATTCTTTGATATTGTTTGTTGAAGTGACATAATGATATTGAGTAAAGGTGATTTCTGATATGTTCATTTTGAGTTACATGGGATAACTAAATAATTTTAATTCATATATGTAAGACTTTGTTATTCAAATTGCCTGCATTAAAGAAGAATACATTGCTATCATTATGTTTGAAACAATTCTGATACACATGGGATTCAGCTTGAGGTCATAATGACCTCACATGGTTAAAGCAAACAGGACAATACACAGACTTCAACAATACAGGTTCTACTTTGTGAGTACTGAAGCATAGTTATCTAAAGAGATCTTGCTAATTTAGAGGTGTTCAGTGGCATGTTCCCTTCGAAAATCTTTGCTTCATCAGAATGGTGAATTCTGTGCATTCTGATGACAGCAAAGACAACTCAGTCGATAACAAGTTAAACTATAGCTTCTTAAATGCTAGATTACACTCCATGTCTTCTCAACCTGCCTTCCATCCTCCCTTAGCCCAACATCCATGCATAACACAAGCAACATCAACAGGAAGCCAGTCAGACTAACAATTCAGACCTGGGGTGGACTTAAGGCTGAAGACCCATGGCAAAAACTCACAACCCTGAAAAGACATTATCCTTGAATCGAGGGACAGTTGATGATGGACTTAACGAGCTAGTTCACCATGGCCCCACATTAGCACTATAACTCCAGATTGGCAGAATTAATTGGCATTGCAGGGGTCAAGTGTGCACAATCATTCCTATACTAAATTCAACCCAAAACCATTGGCTAACATCAGAGAAATTATTGTTAACATGGCTACAGAGGAATGTGAAAACATTATTTATTGCCGTATTCTCTTCCTGTTTTCTGGACTGGCACCTCTGGAGTTTTTAAGAATCTATCCTTGGTTTTCTTTACTTTCTCAGCTACTTGTTGGCTGGCAGTGACATCAACAACCTCCACATATATGCTGATGTCACCAAGCGCTATTTCTCCAACACAGTCTCACCCCTTGCCTACTTCTATACTGTCACATGCCTTGTTTGGATTGCATTCCTCCCCCTTCAAATTTAGTTGCACGTTGATCACATTTTCTGTAAAGCTCTGCGGCCTCTATCGTATCACGCACAGAGGCCACTTATCCATTGCCACCCATCCTCATATACCTCACTGACCTACATTGGTTCCAAATCTTCCAGCTTGAATATGAGCATACAAACATATGGGAAAGAATCTTCAGGTCGGCAAGCAGGGGTGGGGCCCGCTCGTCGATGCATAAAATGACGTGTGGTGACGTTGGGCAGGCGTCCCGATGTCACCGTGCGTCATTTAGATTTTCAGTTCAACTGTCAAAGGCCTATTGAGGCCATTTAAATATCAATTAAAACAATAACCTGAGCTGCTTGTCCAACCTTAAAATTGGCGGGCGGCGAAGAGCCCAGGCCGCCTTTACATTTTTCATGGAACCTCATCCAAGAGGGATGAGGTTTCATGAAGGGTTTATTAACTAAATAAAGAATTTTCAAACATTTGATAAACATGTCCTAGCTCATGTGACGCTGTCACATGAGGGGACATATCTAAATAATTTTTTTCTGGCTTTAATATAAACTCACATTCCGAAAGAGCGCACTCCCGACTCAGGGAATGCCCCCCCCAACCGCCTGCACAGGGAGTGCTCAACGCTTTTGCGCGTGTGCCACGCTGGGCGGGCCTTAATTGACCCGCCCATGTAAAATGGCGGTGCGGCCCCGTTACGGGGGTGCCGATTAGGTACGCACTCACCTCCGCCCGTCTCCGCGCAACCCCTCCCAACGGGGGGAAATATCTGTCCATGAGTTAGGAGCAGGAGTAGGCCATTCGGCCCCTTGAGCTTGCTCTGCCATTCAATAGGATCATGGCTGATCTTATTGTGGCCTCAAATCCACATTCCCTATCCCCAGTAACCTTTGACTCCCTTGTCAGTCAATAATTGATCTACTTCTGCCTTAAAAATATTCAATGACCCTGCCTCCTCCAGTGTCTGGGGAAGAGAGTTCCAAAGACTCACGACCATCCGAGAGAAAATAAATTCTTCTCATCTCCATCTTAAATGGGAGACTCCTTATCCTTAGAAACATAGAAATAAAGAAAAATAGAAGCAGTAGTAGTTCATTTGGCCCTTTAAGCCTGTTCTGCCGTTCTATATGATCATGGCTGATCCTCTATCTCAATGCCAATGCTCTCTCCCCAAACCCCTTGATGCCTTTAGAGTCTAAAATCTATCTATTTCCTTCTTAAATATATTCAGTGACTTGACTTCCACAGCCTTCTGTGGTAGAGGGTTCCACAGGTGCACACCCCCTGAGTGAAGAAGTTTCTTCTCATCTCAGTCCTAAATGGTCAACCCTGTATTTTGAGATTGTGACCCTTTGCTCTAGGCCTCTCAGCCAGAGGAAACATCATCCCTGCACCCAGTCTGTCCAGCCCTGTCAGAATTGTTTATGTTTCAATGAGATCCCCTCTCATTCTTCTAAACTCCAGTGAATACTGGCCTAGTCGGCCCAATCTCTCCTCATGCGACAATCCTGCTATCCTAGAAATCGGTCTGGTGAACTTTGCTGCACTCCCTCTATAGCAAATATATCCTTTCTTAGGTAAGGAGACCAAAACTGCATATAATATTCTAGGTCTGGTACCACCAAGGCCCTGTATAGCTGCAGTAAGACATCCTTGCTCCAGTACTCAAGTCCTTTTGCTATGGAGACCAACATACCATTTGCCTTCTTAACTGCTTGCTGCACCTGCATGCTTGCTTTTAGTGACTAGTGTACAAGGACACCCAGCTCCCTATGTACATCAACATTTCCCAACCTATCATCATTTAAATAATACTCTGCCATTGTGTTTTTCCGACCGAAGTGGATAGCTTCATACTTATCCATGTTATGCTGCATCTGCCATGCATTTGCTCACTCACTCAACTTGTCTAAATCACCTTGAAGCCTCTTACCATCCTCCTCACCACTCACATTCCCACCTAGTTTTTTTTCGTCAGCAAACTTGGGAATATTACATTTGGTTCCCTCATCCAAATCATTGATATATATTGTGAATAGCTGTGGCCCAAGCACTGATCCCTGCGGTACCCCACTAGTCACCTCTGCTATTCCAAAAAAGACCCATTTGTTCCTACTCTCTGTTTCCTGTCTGCTAACCAATTCTCAATCCATGCCAATATATTACCCCCAATCTCATGTACTTTAATTTTGCACTCCAGCCTCTTATTTGGGTCTTCATCAAAAGCTTTCTGAAAATCCAAATACACCACAACCGCTTGCTCTCCCTTATGTATTTTGCTAGTTACATCCTCAACTAACTCCAGTAGGTTTGTCAAACATGATTTCCCTTTCATAAATCCATGTTGACTTTGTCTAATCCTGTTGATATTTTCTAAGTGTCCTGTTATCACATCCTTTATAATACACTCTAGTATTTTCCCTACCACTGATGTTAGGCTAACCGGTCTGTAATATTTGTCACCCTCCAACCTGCTGGGACTGTTCCAGAATCTACAGAATTTTGACAACCAATGCATCCACTATTTCCATGGCCACCTCCTTTAGTACCCTGCAATGTAGATTATCAGGCCCTGGGGATTTATCGGCTTTCAGTCCCATTACTTTCTCTAGCACTATTTTCAATAATATTAATTTCCTTCAATTCCTCCTTCTCACTAGACCTTTGGTTCCCTAGTATTTCTGGGAAGTTATTTGTGTCTTCCTCCATGAAGACACAACTGAAGTAATTGTTTATTTGCTCTGCCATATCCTTGTTCTCTATTATAAATTCTTCTGTTTCGGACTGTAAGGGGCCTACATTTGTCCTTGCTCATTTCTTTCTTCCTACATACTTGTAGAAGCTTTTACAGTCCTCTTTTATCTTCCTTGCAAGTTTACTCCCATACTTTATTTTTTCACTCTTAATCAATCTCTTGGTCCTCCTTTGCTGAATTCTAAACTGCTCCTAACCCTCAGGCTTGTTACTTTTTCTAACAAATTTATATGACTCCTCTCTGGATCTAATACTATCCTTAATTTCCTTTGTTAGCCACGGTTGGCTGTTAAACTGTGTCCCCAAGTACTACTCTCTTCCTCAAGGGGAAACATCTTTTAGCATCCACTCTGTCAAGTCACCTCAGGAACTTCCAATAAGGTGACCTCTCATTCTTCTAAACTCCAATGGATACAGGCCCAGCTTGTCAACCTTTCCTCATAAAATAACCACACCTCACCCCACCATCCCCCCCCTGCCCCTGCCCCAGCCACCATCCCAGGTATCAGTCAAGTGAACCTTCTTTGAAATACTTCTAATGCATTTTTATCCTTTCTTAAGTAAGGAGACCAAAACTGTACACGGTACTACAGATGTGGTCTCACCAATGCCCTGTACATC
This sequence comes from Cetorhinus maximus, assembly GCF_964194155.1. Lineage (NCBI taxonomy): Eukaryota > Metazoa > Chordata > Chondrichthyes > Lamniformes > Cetorhinidae > Cetorhinus > Cetorhinus maximus. Next base: position 18,492,620 of record NC_135896.1, read on the forward strand.
TTTAGCAAAACATCTCTACTTTTATATTCCAGGCCTTGTGTTTAACTCCCTCCACCAGCCTTACTCCTCCCTGTTTCTGTAGCTTCCTCTGGATTTACAGCAACCCACACCCCTGCCCCCAATCCTCAAACTCTGCATTCCTCTGACTCCAGCCTCTTGTGCATCTCCAATCCCATGACTTTTCCATTGTTGACCGCACCCTCAAGCACTTATGTGCCATTCTCTGGAATTCCTTCTCCTATCCGTTCCGCTTTTCCATTTTCCACTCTTCAATTAAGGCCCTCGTGAAAACTCACCTCTTTGACCAAGCTTTTGGCACCCATCCTAATATCTCCCTATTTTTGTTTATGCCTTTGTTCAAATGATGTGGAATGTTTTGTTCTGTGTTAAAGACACTAATAAATGCAAGCTTTTGCTTTACCATGCTGTATTGGCATGTAATTTTTTTGAGTTCAGCAGTTCACACAAGTAGATGATTTTGCACCTTGTTTAACCCTTGTAGTAGCAACACCAATTGAGGAAAGGGGTACATCTATACATGGATGATCACTTTACGGGGTGTGCATAATAAAAGTCACTGTTCATCTGTATATCATCATCTTTGTGACTGAGATAAATAGCAGCAATAATCTCTCATCTCTATATAATTTAACTAACATAGGAACAAAAGTTAAATCAACAAAAAGCAATGCCATTGAAAAACATTAATTACTGTGCTGTGGATAAAGGTTAAGCATATAGACAGAGCATGTAAACGCTAAATAGACATGTTTTAAGCACCTCTCAAAACCGAAGAAACTATTGGCGGGGTTGTACAAAGCACATTGAAGGTCTGAATTTGTTATGCAACTAAGTGGTTTCTGCAATTATAGGACTAGTTAAGGTAGAAAAATGTTCTATTAAATTGATATGTACTCCTGAATGTTATAAAGGGAGACATCTGCATACTTGTCTTTGTCTCTCAATCACCACTTGCTATTGTATTTTATAACTTCCTAAAATTTACAGTTAGAGAAAACCTGGGAACAAATATTGCATTTAAACTCCCCCTGTCAGAACATCATAAAATTCCACACACACATCCCATTTCTAGCCAGCATCTAACTTGCATTTTTTAAAACATAATGAATGCTAACTGCAATAAACTTGGTGTACCGAACAGGTTTCTTGTTGGAAACAGTAAACTTTATTTACAGAGCTCCTGATGAAGCTACATGCTCGAACCAGGTCCACGACTAGAAAACTCCGCCCCTAAGATTATCCATGCTTAGGGCTGATTTGTCTGTACAGTCACGTGATCCCAAAAACAGTATGAAAGGTTTTACTTACAATCATTACATTCCTCCCCCTTTAATTTTGTTTTGCATCTCTTATTTGCAAGAATATCATAATCCTTAACATGTACAAATATATTAAGTTCATGCAATTATAGATTAAGTCTCTGAGGTGGTTTTCTAATTCGGTTAGAGCGATGTAGCTCTATGACTTGAGACTCGTCCACTGAATCAACTTGATTAGGAACTGTGGCATCAGGGACATCCTTAGACAATGGCAGTTCAAAATTATTTACTTAAAAAGAGACATCAGGTATGTCTATTCTATGTTGACCTGGTGCCTCGAATCAGAGGTTCGACTTCAATTGCAGGTGGAGTAATTGGTTGTTGCAGTGTTGCTCTACTTCTTAGATGATCCACATGTTTTCGAAAATCTGGTTTTCCACTTCCACTTGGTATGACAAAGGTCCTGTTTCAGAGACAATTATACCAGGAACCCACCTAGGTCCATTTCCAAAATTTTGCACGTAAACTGTCTCTTCCACAGTAAATTTTCTAGCTTTACTGTGAATATCATGATTCACTTTCTGACTACTCTGGTTCTTCTCTACCTTCCCCTCTAAGTTAGGAAACACCAGACTCAACCTTGTATGAAGGCAGCGTTTGAGTAGTAACTCAAATGGTGTTGAACCCACAGTTGCATGAGGAGTCATGCAATAGTTGAGAAGAAATCATGAAATTCGTGTTTCTAACGTTGTTTCGGATAATTTCTTCATTCCTGTTTTAAAAGTTTGTACAGCTCTTTCTGCTAACCGATTGGATGAGGGATGATATGGTGCTGTTTTAATATATTTAATCCCATTTAAGTTCATGAATCTCTGGAATTCCATATTCGTGAAAGCAGTATTTTATCTGAAACAATGAGCTGAATTTTCCGTGCCCGCTTGCAGGTGGCGTGAGCGGACAATATGGCGTAATCGGTTTCACGACAGCGGGAAGGCAGGACGCAATTGGTCGCTCAGCCTGCTGATGGTCATCGGGGACCTCATTGTAATACATCAGCATATCATTATCAGGCCATTCCACCAGGCTCTTGCATCCCCACTGGATCGTCCGTCCACGTTGGCGGGAAAGCACGCCAACGTGTTTCACAGCAGCACATAAGCGATGTGCACTTGGGGTGGCCTGCATTTTGGGTGAACTGGAGATGAGCACACAGCAACGTTCTGCAGAGCTCGCCAGGGTCGCCTGTTGCTTTTCAGGCTTCAGGGGTGCCAGGGAATCGAGGTTAAATGCTGCCCTGCCTCTGAGGTGATTTTCGAGGGTGAAGGGGAGCAGGGGCCAAGTGCAGCCTTGCCATTGAGGTGACTTGTGAGGGGATGCAAGTGTAGCCTTGCTGGTGAGGTGACTGGTGGCGGGGAGGTGGGGGCAAGGGCAGCCCTGCTGCTAAATACAGTGTACAAGCATTTGGGGTGGAAGGGATAGGGTGGGCAAGGGAAGTAGCCACACATTCAAGAAACCTGTAGAAAATGATCAGCCCTCTGCAACTGAGACAGTTCATGTGCAGCCACATTGATATGATTGGGGTTAGGCTCCTGGCTTACCTGCCCACTCAAGCAACACAGAGGCATCAAAGTGCCATTAAGTTCCACAGAGCTTCCCCCTCCCCAGGGCAGCAGAAAGGATGAAAAGCGAGTGACGAGAGGAGTGAAAAATATTTAAGAGATCTCACTCCACTCACTTTTCATCCTTTCTGCTGCCCATCCTCTCCATAATCACCCTACCCCTCTCCCTGATGTTGTCACAGTGACAAAGCATTCTTGCCCATCAGGGCAGATAGACCTCAACCCCCCCCCACCCACCCACCCACCCCCTGCCCCAACACCCTGGACCTTCAGGTTTTGCCATTAGGACTCATGCCAAAGGCAGCCCAGAGATGGATTCCACTATGTATTTCCCTCCCTGTGATGCAGTCCCTTGACCTTGCTTAGTGATATTATGAAATTTAGTGTAGCAGATGCTTCCCTCAAACCTGTTTGTATCTGGACTCCACTGGGATCCTATCATTTTTGAGGGAGCACTTTTTATATTGTGTATACCAGTTCTGAACACCATCAATGAGAGTGTGAGAGAAACAGAGTGGTCATTTACAGTGAGAGAGTGTGAGAGAAACAGCAGGGTTATTTATAGCAAGAGAGTGTGAGAGGACCAGGGCCTTTAACAGTGAGAGAGTGAGAGAAGAGTGTGAGACCATTAAAGAGCATGAGAGGGAAAAGAGCACAGAGAGCAGCTGATTGGTGAGTAGAATTGGTGAGTGTTTCTAGTCTTTAAAGTAAAAGTCTTTAGTTTGTGCTTAAATCTCTAGCTTTTTTTCTCTTTTTCTTAAAGATAGCTTGTTAAGTATAAGATCGATACAGGTGTGTATAAAAAATAATTATAATAAAGTGTAAAGAGTGGGGATACTAGAGTAATTAATTAATAAATTGAATAAAATACGATAGCGATGGCAGGATGGGTGATGTGTTGCTGCTGCAGCATGTGGAAACTGCTGGACACCAAGGTGATCCAGAGCGCACACATCTGTACCAAGTGTTTGCAGCTCGAGGCACTTCAGATCCGAGTTAAGGAGCTGGAGTCTGAGCTACAGACATTACGTGCTATATCAGGAAGGGGGAAAGCTACCTGGACACTTTGCTCCAGGAGGTGGTCACACCTCTCAGATTAGGTCATTCAAATTTGGCCTGTGATCAGGGACAGGAGGTATGATTGCAGGTGATGCAGGTGTGGGGACCTAACGGGTAGCGTCCGAGGAGCCTCGACCCCTGAAACTGTCCCAACAGTTACAAGGTTCTTGCAAGCTGTGTGGATGAGAGCGGGGACTGCAGGGAGGATGGGCGAACTGACCACAGCACCATGGTACAGGGAGTCATTCAAGTGGGGGGAGGAAATGGGAGCATAGTAGTAATACGGGACAGCATAATTAGAGGGATAGATACTGTTCTCTGCAGCCATAAGCATGAGTTCCGAAGGTTGTGTTGCCTGCCCGGTGCCAGGGTTAAGGACATCTCCTCAGAGCTGGAGAAGAACTTGGAGTGGGAGGGGAGGGATCCAGTTGTCGTCATCCATGTTGGTATTAGAAAGAAGGTTCTGCTGAAAGAATCTGAACAGTTAGGAGCTAAATTAAAAAGCAGAACCTTCATGGTAATAATCTCAGGATTGCTACCTGAGCCACAGGCATACTGGCATATGGTATATAAAGTCAAGGTCCTGGCGAACCAAATAACTAGGGCTGTAGAGTGGGCTTTAAACTAAATAGAAGTGGGGGGAGGGTTCTGGAAAGCGGATATGTAGGCTTACAAAGCAAAAGGATATGGCAATCTTGCAGGGAAGCTATTTAGGTAATGATACCCAGAGTGTGACAGGAAGGGACAGAGTGTACAAATATAAAAAAAACAGCAGCAAATAGGGTCAAAGGGGGGAAATAATAAAAAGGCAAAATTAATGGTCCTTTACTTAAATGCACATAGTATGCGGAACAAAATAAATGAATTAACAGCACAGATTGAGGTTAATGGAATGATCTTGTAGCCATTATGGAGAAGTGGTTACAAGGAGATCAAAACTGGGACCTAAGTATTCAGGGCTATGTGACTTTTCGAAAGGACAGGCAGGAAGGAAAGGGTGGTGGGGTAGCTTTGTTAGTACAAGATGGAATAAGTACAATAGCAAGAAAGGAACTTGGATCAGAAGATGTAGAATTCATATGGGTGCAGGTAAGAAATAACAAGGAGAAGAAGACACTGGTGGGAGTAGTCTATAGGACCCCTGACAGTAGCTTTACTGTAGGACAGAGGATAAATCAGGAGGTAATGTGGGCATGTAAAAAAAGCAGTACATTAATCATGGGCACTTTAATCTTCATGTAGATTGGTAGTATGAAATTGGCAGAGGTAGATATGAGCAAGAATTCATAGAGTGTATTCGGGTCAGTTTCTTAGAACAATATGTTGTGAATCCAACCAGGGATTAGGCTATTTTGAATCTGGTAATGTGTAATGAGGCAGGTTTAATAAATGATCTCAGGGTAAAGGATCACCTAGGAAACAGTGACCATAATCTGGTAGAGTTTAGCATTCAGTTTGAGAGTGAGAAACTTGTGTCAGAAACAACTATGTTAAACTTAAATAAGGGTAATTACAATAGAATGAGGGCAGAGTTGGCTGGAGTGGACTGGGAAAGCGGCTTAGCAGAAAAGACTGTTGATGAACAATGGCAGATGTTTGAGAAAATAGTTCATGACTCTCAACAAAGATATATCCCAGTGAGGAAGAAGGATTCTATGAAGGGGGTAAACCAACCATGGTTAACCAAGGAAGTTAAGGACAGTATCAAATTGAAAGAAAACACATACAATCTGGCAAAGATTAGTGGTAAACTAGAGGATTGGGAAAGTTTTAAAAACCAACAAAAGATGACCCAAAAAACGATAGAGGGAGAAAATAAACTTTGAGGGTAAACCAGCAAGTAATACAAAAATGGACAGCAAGAGCTTCTTTAAATATATGAAAAGGAAGAGAGAGGCCAAAGTGAACATAGGGCCCTTAGAGAATGAGGCTGGGGAAATAATAATGGGGAACCAGGAAATGGCAGAGGAGTTAAATAAATACTTTGCTTCAGTCTTAACGGTAGAAGGAACTAATAGCATTCAAAAATAACTAAATAATCAAGGGGCAAAAGTGAGAGAGGAATAAATACAATAACTATCATTAGAGAAAAAGTAATAGGGAAACTAATGGGGCTAAAAGGCCGATAAGTCCCCTGGACCTGATGGGTCGCAGATATTAAAGGAAGTAGCTACAGAGATAGTGGATGTACTGGCAGTAATCTTCCAAGAATCTTTAGATCCTGGAAAAGTCCCAAAGGATTGGAGAATGGCCAATGCAACACCCTTATTCAAAAAGGGAGGGTGACAAAAAGCAGGTAACTATAGTCCAGTTAGCTTAACATCTGTCATCGGGAAAATGTTGGAGTCTATTATAAAGGATGTAATAGCAGAGCATTTAGAAATGCATAATCTAATCAAGCAGAGTTAGCATGGCTTCATGAAGGGGAAATCATGCTTAACAAATTTATTAGAATTCTTTGAGGAGGTAACAAGCAGGATAGATAAAGGGGAACCAGTAGATGTAATTTAATTGGATTTCCAGAAGGCATTCAATGAGGTACTGCGCATAAGGCTACTTAATAAGATAAGAACCCATGGCATTGGGGGTAGTATGTTAGTATGGATAGAGGATTGGCTAACTAATAGAAGACAGAGAGTTGGGATAAGGGGGACATTTTTGGGATGGCAATCTCTAACTAGTGGAGTGCCACAGGGAACAGTGCTGGGGCCTCAATTATTTACAATATATATTAATAACTTAGATGAGGGAAGTGAATATACTATTGCCAAATTTGCAGATGACACAAAAATGGGTGGGAAGGCAAGTGGTGAGGATGACAAAAGGGGCAGAATTTTACGGCCCCGTTTCAGCGGGGACGGGGCCATAAAATGCGATGGAACTTTCTAAACTTCATTGGCTTCGGCAGGAACGTAAAATCCCGCTGCCATAAAATTTCACCCAAGGAGTCTACAGAGGGATATAGATAGGTCAAGTGAGTGGGCAAAAACTTGGCAGATGGAATATAATGTGGGAAAATGTGAGGTTATGCACTTTGGAAGGAAGAATAGAGGAGCTGAATATTATTTAAATGAAGAAAGACTGCAGAAGGCTGCAGCACAAAGGGATTTGGGAGTCTTTGTGCATGAACCCCAAAAAGCTAACATACAAGTTCAACAAGTAATAGGGACGGCAAATGGAATGTTGGCTTTTATTTCAAAGGGAATGGAGTATAAAAATAGGCAAGTCTTGCTAAAAAATATACAAGGCACTAGTTAGAATACTGTGAACAATTTTAGTCCCCTTATCTAAGGAAAGATTTACTGGCATTGGAGGCAGTCCAGAGAAGGTTCACCAGGTTGACCAGGTTGTATGGAGGGATTTTCTTATGAGGAGAGGTTGAGTAGGTTGGGCCTATACTCATTGGAGTTTAGAAGAATGAGAGGCAGCCGTATTGAAACATACAAGATTCTTAGGAGGCTTGACAGGGTAGAAGCTGAGAGGCTGTTTCCTCTTGTGGGAGAGTCTAGGACCAGAGGGCATAATCTCAGAGAAAGGGGTGCCCATTTAAAACAGAGATGAGGAGGAACTTCTTCTCTCAGAGGGTAGTTAATCTGTGGAATTCTTTACCACAGAGGGCTGTAGAGGCTGTGTCGTTAAGCATATTCAAAGCGGAGATAGACAGATTTTTAATCAGTAAGGGAGTCAGGGGTTATGGGAAAAGGCAGGAAAGTGGAGTTGAGGATTATTAGATCAGCTATGATCTCATTGAATGGCAGAGCAGACTCAATGGGCTGAATGGCCTACTTCTGCTCCTACATCTTATGGTCTTATAGTCTTTCCCTGGCTAGTAAACACACACTGTCCAGTGTGGTATAATGTCAAAACAAAAACAAAAAAGATGTCTGTGACATCTTTTGGTTATCTCCACCTATCACTGGCCCTCTATCCAGCTCTACTTGTCCCACCCCCCCTTAAACCAGCTTATATTTCACCTCTCTTCTATTTTTCCTTAGTACTGTTAAAGGGTCATTCGGACTCGAAACGTTAACTGTGTTCCTCTCTTCAGATGCTGCCAGACCTGCTGAGTTTTTCCAGGTATTTTTGTTTTTGTTTTGGATTTCCAGCATCCGCAGTTTTTTGCTTTTTTCGTGGTATAATGTCAAATGGATCAGGGTTGAGGGAGTGGGAAGGCTGATTCCAGGAGGTGCTGCAGTTCATTGAGGTACTATTTGTCTCAATACTCCTGGATAAGGAAGGGTGTGCTCAGTCAGGATCCAGGACTACCTCAACTCACTACTTCCTTGAACAGGCTGGAACTCTTTTCTCTAGAAAAGGGAAGATTAGTAGATACATCTTTAAAATTATGGAAGAGTTTGGTTGAATATATTTCCAATTGTGGGGAAATCCAAAATTAGAGGCTATAAATCATAATATAATCATTAATAAATCCAATGGGGCAGTTAGGAGAAACTTCTTTACTTAGAGAGTGGGGAGAATGTGGAACTTACTACCACAAGAAGCAGTTGAGGTGACTGGTATAGATGCATTTAAGGCAAAACTAGATACATAAATGATGGAAAAAGAAATAGATTTTGTTGGTTGGCAAGATGAAGGTGAGTATGGAAAGAGACTCATGTAGATTATACAGGCTGAATGACCTGTTTCTGTACTGTAAAATTTATGTAAGAAAGAGCTGTAAAATACTAAGTGCACAGCAATAATTCTTTGCAATATTTAGGATGCTGTGACAGTTTAGGAGAACACAATGCTCCTATAAAGGGACAATGTGCTCATAAAAAATGCTGAACAGTTCCTTTTCTCTCCTCCTCATCTCTCGTGAAGATGTTGACTCCATTCTGGGACATGGCTCCCAGGACAATTGGTGCTCCCTGATTCCTCGCCGATGTGACCATTATTCACTTGTGTTTCTGCACAATGGGTGTTGACAAGCAAATTAAACACAAGGGTGTTGAAAATTACCTTGAATCTCACCCACCATCTGCATGATCACTTCTTGTTGGAATCATTAGATTGCAATTAATAGCAGGAATCACAGCCAATATTCTCCTCCTTAACTCAGAAATTTAAAGCTGTTTGTAGTTCTCCTGCTGTGCCTTGACTGAGATTAGATAAGTCAGCTAACAGGCTATACCACACTGGGTTCACTGTCCTAACACTACCTCTGGATTGAACCTGGGACTTTAGAAGTTAGGTTAAGGGCTACTCACTGGATTAACTTGCTGAGCCACTGGGGGAACAGCTTAAATGGTTGCAGAGTATTAAAAGCTGAAGAAAAATCAACAAAAGTAGTGCAAGCATTGTTGCCGAATCTATCCATGTGCTGCTGGATCAGATGGACTATGGTCAGAACAACATTGTCCACTGACTTATGAGGTTAACAGGCAAACTGTAACTGCTCAATATGTGGAACAAGAGCATCTAAAATACAGTTTGGCACAATGGGCTCAAAGAGCAACTGGATGAGAATCACCCCATCCCAGTACAGGTATTACTGCCAGTTGCATTCAGGGAAAAGGCTCCAATCCCTCAGATGCAGGACAAGTCGGTTGCTGAATTCATTTGTGAGCTTCTCTGTAAGAACTTTGAACAGGAGTTTGATGTGTGGATGAGGAAATGCACTGACTGATTATTTTCATGAATTGGAATAGTTTTGAATACATACTTTAATTAAAGTTAGACCCCTATGATAGGGTAGTTTTCTTTCTTTTATTGTGATCATTCACTTATTTGTAACTTTTAATGATCGAGCAACGCCCCCAAAATGAATTTCCATATGAACAATAAAACGAACTGAATTGAACAGCAAGCTTTTTTGTTTTGTTTATAAACACACAACACTGTGACTTAAATTGCATCAAATCATATCATTGCATCACTTTTGCATTGGTTCATAGGAGGCAAATACAGCATTTCTGGCTCCCCTCCATCACACACCCACCCCAACAAATTCAAACTATAGAATCATAGAATGTTTTTTTTTCTTTATTCTTTTATGGGATGTGGGCATCGCTGGCAAGGCCAGCATTTGTTGCCCATCCCTAATTGCCCTTGAACTGACCTCCTTAAACCGGAGTCACATGTAGGCTGGACCAGGTAAGGATGGCAGATTTCCCTCATTAAGGGACATTCTTTCGAATTATCAACAGTCACAGATTGCAACTCTTTCGAGTACAATCACAGTTCTTGGTTTCCGGGAGTGGGACATGAACCCACAACCCTCTGATTCAAAGGCGAGGGTGCTATGAACTGAGCCACAGCTGAGAACCAGATGGGTTTTTATGACAATCAATGATAGTTTCATGGTCACCATTATTGAGGCTAGCTTTATATTCCAAATTTATTAACTGAGTAAAAATTCCACCAGCTGCCATGGTGGGATTTGAACACCTCTCCCCAGAGCATTACGCTGGGACTTTGGATTATTTGCCCAGTAACATTAATCACTATCCCACCTTGTCCCCTAGCACTGAGGAAAGCCACTGGGCTCATAGTGTCCATGCTAGCTCCCTGCAAGAACATCTCAGCTAAGCACACTTCCCCGCCCTTTACTGGCAGCTCTGCAAATATTTTCTCTTCAGGTGCTTATCCAATTCCCTTTTGAAAGTTACGATTGAATCTGCCTCCATTAGAATCTCAGGGAGTGCACTCCTGATCCTAACCACTGACTGAGTTAAAAATCCTTTCCTCATGTCACTATTGATTATTTTGTCATTAACCATAAATTGGTGTCCTCTGGTTCTCGACCCTTCTGCCAGTGGGAACAGTTTCTCTCTATCTACTCTGTCTAAATCCCTAGTGTTTCTAGAATTTTCTGTTTTTATTTCAGCATAACTTCTTTGTACTCTGTGCCTCTATTCATAAAGCCTAGGATCCTGGATACCTTTTAAACCACTTTCTCAACCTGCCCTGCCACCTTCAACAATTTATATACAGAAACTCCCAGATTTCTCTATTCCTGCACTTCCTTTAGAATTGTACCCTTTATTCTATATTGCCCCTCTTCATTCTTCCTGCCAAAATGTATCACTTCTCACTTCTCTGCGTGCAATTTCATCTAACGTGTGTCCACCTCTTCCACCATCCTCCCTATATCCTCCGGAAGCTTATCACTATCCTCACAGTTCACAATTCTTCCAAGATTTCTGTCACATGCAAATCTTGAAATTGTGCCCTGTACATTCAAGTCTAGATCATTAATATATATCAAGGATAGCAGTGGTCCTCGTATCGACTCCTGAGGGACCCCACTGTATAGCTTCCTCCAGTCCAAAAAACAGCTGCTCACCACTACTCGCTGTTTCCCGTCACTCAGTCAATGTCATATCCATGCTGCCAATATCCTTTTATTTCAACTTTGCTGACAAGCCTGCTATGTGGCACTTCATCAAATGCTTTTTGGAAGTGGAAGTACACCACATCGACCTCATTACCCACATCAACTCTCTTTTAAAATTCATTATACGTGATGTGGGTCTCGCTGGCTAGGCTATCATTTATTGTCCATCTCGAATTGTCCTTGAGAAGATGGTCGTGAGCTGCCTCCCTGAACTGCTGCAGGCCCTGTGGTGTATGTACACCCACAGTGCTTTTAGGGAGGGAGTTCCAGGATTTTGACCCAGTAACAGTGAAGGAATGATGATATAATTCCAAGTCAGGCTGGTGAGTGGCTTGGAGGGGAAATTCCGGGTGGTGGTGTGCCCATGTATCTGCTGCCCTTGTCCTTCTAAATGATAGTGGTCATGGGTTTCAAAGGTGCTGTGTAAGAAGCCTTGGTGAATTTCTGCAGTGCATCTTGTAGATGGTACACACTACTGCCACTGTGCTTCGGTGATGGAGGGAGTGAATGTTTTTGGAAGGGGTGCCAATCAAGTGGGCTGCTTTGTCCTGGATGGTGTCAAGCTTCTTGAGTGTTGTTGGAGTTGCACTCATCCAGGGAAATGGAGAGTATTCCCTCACTTTCCTGAAGTGTGCCTTGTTGATGGTGGACAGGCTTTGGGGAGTTACTCATCACAGGATTCTTAGCCCCTGACCTGCTCTTATAGCCACAGAAACTTATATGGCTAGTCCAGTTCAGTTTCTGGTCAGTGGTAACCCCAAGGAAGTTGATATTGGGGGATTCAGCAATGGTAATGCCATTGAATGTCAAGGGGTGATGGTTAGATTTCCTCTTGTTGGAGATGGTCAGTGCCTGACACTTGTGTGGCGCGAATGTTACTTGCCACTTGTCAGCCTAAGCTTGGATATTGTCTAGATCTTCTACTTTTGGACGTGGACTGCTTCAGTATCTGAGGAATCATGAATGATGCTGAACATTGTGCAATCATCAGAACATTCCCACTTCTAACCTTATGTTACCTCATCAAAAAAAAAGTTAATTAAACATGGATTTTCTTTAATAAACCTGCACTGGTTTTCTTTAATTAATCCACATTTGTCTATGTGACTGTTAATTTTCTCCAGGATACTGTTTATTTTTTGAACAAGGCTATAACATTTGCAACTCTCCAGTCCTCTGGCACCATCCCCATGTCTAAGAAGGATTGGAAAATTATGGCTATGCCTCCGCAATTTGCTCCCTTACTTCCCAAGTAATACTCAGGTGCATCTACCCAGTCCTAGTGACTTATCGATTTTATGTACAGCCAGCCTTTTTCTAATATCTCACCTTTATCAATTTTTAGCCCACCTAGTGTCTCAACTACCTCCTCTTTCACTATGACTGGCACCATATTCTTGCTTGGTAAAGACAGATGCAAAGCGCTCCTTTAGTACATGAGCCATGCCCTCTGCCTCCATGCATTGATTCCCTTTTGGGTCCCTAATTGGCCCGGCCTTCCCCTTACTGCCCTTTTACTATTTATATGCCTATAGAAGACTTTAAATTCCCTTTTATGTTTGCTGCCAGTTTTTCTCATTCTCTCTTTTTGCCTCTGTTATTTCCTTTTTTCATCTTCCCTCTGAACTTTCTATATTTAACCTGATTCTCGCTTGTATTATCAACCTGGAATTTGCCATACAAACCCTTTTTCTGCTCCATCTTACTCTCTATCTCTTTTATCATCTAGGGAGCAATGGCATTGGTTGCCCTAACTTTGCCACATGTGGGAATGTACCTTTTTCATACCCAAACTATCTCCTCTTTAAAAGCAACATGTTGTTCCATTACAGTTTTGCCTACAAATCTCTGATTCCAATTTCCGTGGGTCAAATCTGTTCTCACCCCAATGAAATTGGCCTGTCTCCAATTAAGTACGTTTACTCTAGGTTGCTCCTTGCTAACCTAAACCTTATGATACCATGATCACTGTTCCCGAAAAGTTCTCCTACTTACACTTGATCAACTTGACCCTTTTCCTATTCCCCAGAACCAGACTCCTCCTTCTTCCTCGTTGGACTGGAAGCATACTGATCAAGAAAATTCTGCTAAACACACTTTCCCTATTCCCTTCTCTATTGACCTTCATAAGCGAACTATTTGATTGTATTGTTGCCATAGCAGAAGGTTGGAACAAGCTGCTATTCGTCCAATTCAATGGGATGCATTCCATTGGAAATCATGGGGTTGAAATGGAGCTTTATATGTCAATGACAATAGATGTAAGTATTTAGATAAACAGGTGAAGGAGTTGCCTACCCCTATGATGGTAAAGATGACTACAACTTCAGTATGTGTGAGTGGATAATTATGAATTACAGTGATTTGTATGAAAGGATTCATTAATTGCATTTGAATTCTGATGTGCAAACACGGAGGCATAGAGCGGCAGGCATCAGTTGATAGCTACATTTCTGTGAATAGAAGACTTTGTGGTCGAATGAAGGAATAAAAAGTGGGGACAGAATTTTTCCAGACAAGTGGAGGCGGGATCTGTTTTGTTTGGGGTGGTAAAGTCCCTTGATATCATCCTGCCCTATTGCAGTGGGACGATTTCTGAGTTCAGTGGGAAGCCCCCTTGGGTCTGGTGGGAAAGCTACAGAGCCAATTACAAAGGCAATTAAGAGTCTTTTTTGCACTGCATTCCTTCTCTCCCAACAGCACAGCGGCTCCCTGGTCTGTCTGCACCTTGCCAGGGTCACCGAGGCTAGGGCACAGTGGGAACAGCTTCTGCAGTGAAACTATCAAGATGGAATCGCTTTGATCAGTTTCAGTGGAGCCACAGGCATGGCCATTGAGAGACTCCTGTTCAGAGCAGTTTGGCTCTCAGATGGGCATGTCCACCGCTAGCAGGTCGTTGCCAACTTCTTGGAAACATTTCACCTGTCGAGCACTTCACTCACCTTCAGCTGCACTACCTTGCTGCCAGCCTTCACCATGGCATGGGAACCTCTGTGGAGGATCTAGGCCAGGTGAGGGGTGGCGGGGGGTCACTAGCAGCAGCAGCACCAGCACCAGATGCCTCCTCCTCAGTCACATGCACCTTGACAGGACAGAGGGGATGGATGCCATGTTTCATCCGGAAGGAGGCGAGACCTCCAACACTGGGTCTACAGGCCTTAAGTTCTTATATCAGGTCGCTGCTGAAATCTGAAGCATCCTGGAACAAGGCCTCCTTCTCAGTGTAGCGGGTGGAGATGCATTGCCAATGATCAACAAGCATCCTGTCACTGGAGGCCCACCACCACCAGCATCCCACCTTATAAACCACCCCCACCTCTGGGTCTCTGCCTCTTGCCAAGTTGCATGCTCTCTTCCCCTGTAAGAAGAAAAAGCAGAGGGCTGTGAGTGCTCATTTATGGCTTGTTTGGAGAGGAAGTAAGGATGTCATTTGTGGAGAGTGACTGTGAGGCATGGTGTGAGAGGACAATAAACTAAGCGTGAGAACAAAAACAAAAATACCTGGAAAAACTCAGCAGGTCTGACAGCATCTGTAGAGAGGGATACAGTTAACGTTTCGAGTCCGAATGACTCTTCATCAGAACTTCATCATTCGGACTCGAAACGTTAACTGTATCCCTCTCCACAGATGCCGTCAGACCTGCTGAGTTTTTCCAGGTATTTTTATTTTTGTTTTTGTTCTAGATTTCCAGCATCCTCAGTATTTTGCTTTTAAACTCAGGGTGAGTGTTGGCTGTTCAGATGGGGGTGTAAGTTGCCTGCATGGAAAGGAATAAGTAGGGTTGCAAAAAGTGTTGGCCTGAGTTGAGTTGCACAAGAGAATGCTGCAAAAGTCAAAGTGTGGGACTTGGTACCTGAAAGTGTTATGCCACCCACCTGTCATGCCCTCCGTCTGTCCTGGATCCTTTTGGCGCACTGTCTCCAGGTTGGAAGGAGCAGGCTTCTGCTGCTGACTTCCTCAGTCACTCCCATTCACGCCTGCTTGGTTGGAGAGTTTTCCCTCTTCCTCGCATCCTTGAGAGACCTCTCCTCTCTGTAAACCCTTCTGATTCCATAACAGGAGTCCAGGTAAGAGTATTTTCTGATAATAACCTTCACTGGACAGCCCTTAAGTTTTAACTTAGCCACCTGCTCAAGTAATTCCAAAGATATGCAGCGGATGGCTTACTGCTTTCAAAACCACTATTCCTTGTAACTTCAACACGCGTTAGATTAACATTTATAACATCCATAAAATAGCCGCGAAAGCACTTTGTTCAAGGTGATTCCCTTTTTGTAAACAGAATGCATCAACTTTAGCAATATACAATCCTTATATTTATAGGACTTCTAAACGTCTTCTCATTTGCTTTAATTCAAAATATGTATATATTGGAAGTACTCTTTGGAAATTAAAGCATATTTAATGTGGACTTTTGTTGTAGGGTGGCCGAGTTGTGCTATTAATGATAGAGTTGATCAGCAGACACTTCTTGGGTGGAATCATTAAGTTTATTTACAATACACTCAGTAGCAACTACACATGTGCTTTCAACTCCAACTCTATCTCTACACTAACTGCTGAGGTAGCCCTCACTACTCTCCTGTTGGTTACTACAGATCATGTGATCTTGCCTAACAAGTATTATTCTTAAAAATACATTACACACAAAATAAAACCATAATTACTACATACCTCCCCCTTTAACTCAGCTATACATATTATATTTACATATTTTTCAAGACACATAATATTTACACTGGGTAAGGAATTTACAAGTTCAGTCTTTCAGGTGGTTTCCTGGTACATGTGGAACGTCGCAGCTCCACAACTTCAGAGTCTTTGTTAGGAACCTCCTTTTCCTGAGTTGCCTGAACATCAGTTGCTTCATTTGGCACTTGCAGTTCTGTATCCTCAACTTTTAGAGGAGCATTAGACACTTCAGTTCTGGATATCCTCAACAGAAAACACAGACCCGGTCCTGATCACTGGTGGAACCAAATCTTGGTGATTCATCTCTCTCTTCCTTAAATGGTCCACATGTTTATGGATGATCCAGCCTTCCACTTCCACGTGGTAAGATAGAGGTCCACTCACCACACTTATTTCACCCGGTAACCACTTAGGTCCTTCCCTGAAATTTTTCACATATACCAGCTCTCCCATGGTAAATTTTCTCTCAGGACTATGCCAGTTGTGCCTAGTTTTCTGGCTTCTCTGACTCCTTTCTACCTTCCCTCTAAATTTGGCAGTATTAAGCGCAATCTCGTCCTGAGACAACATTTCAACAATAACTCCACAGGTGTGACATCTATTGTTGTGTGAGGGGTGTCATATAATGAAAAAGAAAGCGTGCTAGCTTGGTTGCCAGGGAATTGTCAGTTAGCTTCTTCATACCTGCCTTGAATGTTCGAACTGCTCTGTTGGCCAGTCCATTTGAGGAAGGGTGGTACGGTGCAGTTTTCACATGAGTGATACCACTGAGGCTGATAAACCGTTGAAACTCAGCACTTGTAAATGCTGTCCCATTATTGGAAACGACTACTTCTGGTAGCCCATGAATGGCAAAGCACTGACGTAATTTCTAAATTGTAGCAGCCGATGTTGGTGACTTAACCTCATACACGCCCAACCGTTTTGAATGGGCATCGACAATGAGCAGAAGCATTGGGCAGAATTTTCCCGTTGGTGTGCGGGGGCGGGACCCGCACATCGACAGGTAAAATGACGTTCAGTGTCGTCAGGCGAGCGTCCCGGCGTCACCACACGCCAGTGATATTTTGGTGGGCACGGGTGTGATGATCTCCGATGCGTGCCTGGCATTAATTAACGGGCCACTTAAGGCCCTTGAGGCACCAATTGATGGCGATTTTTCAGTGCCTGTGCGATCTTCGGGTCATCGCACAGGCGAAAAAAGCAGGCGGGTAGGAGACATTTGTATAAACCTCATCCACGGGCGGGATAAGAGGGCTCAGTGGGGTCGCGAGTGTGCTCTGTCAAATATTTAATTTGGAAAGTAACTGATACTTGCCTGTGTGAGCTGAAATACTTCAAAATGCATATCAGCTGCTTGGACTGGACTCACAACCTTCAGGTCAGCACTCTGCAGTGAGGAATCTTTTTGGGGCCTGCAGGTTTCAGGAAGCCTTCCCTTAGTCTGGGAATGGGAGCTGAACTCTCCACTGGAGGCAGCTCCTCTGAGGAGGAAGGGTGGGCTAGAAAGGGGAGGAGGCCAGGAGTGCACATTCAGCCTCCAGGGGAGTCACCTTTGGGAGGCCAGGCGCAGGCGCAAGGGGTGCAGGGCCAAGAGGTAGTCCAAGGTGGAAGGGGCCGCAGAAGCCACTATCCTGCTGCCAGGGTTTACAGGTGGTGAAGCAGCTAGCTCAATATGTCTGTGGTGCAGTGACAAAGGAGACTCTGTCTCTCAAGAGAGACAGTCAACTATATCTGTCAGATGATTGGGCCTGAGGTCTCCACTAACTGTGTGGATGGCCACCCCATGCCAGTGGCTCTGAAGCTCACAGTTGCCCTCAACTTCTATGCCTCTGGCTCCTTCCAGGGCTCGGTGGATGATCTTTGCGATGTCTCCCAATCAGCTGTCCACACTTGTGTCAAGCAGGTTACAGGCGCTCTGTTCAGATGGGCATTGACCTTCATCCACTTCCGCTGTGACCAGGCAAGTCAGGCACAGCGAGCCAGAGGCTTCGCGGCCATTGCTGGCTTCCCCCGCGTCCAGGGTGCAATAGACTGTACACATGTGGCCATCAAGGCGCCAGCAGATGAGCCCGGTGCCTTCATCAACAGGAAGGCTTCCACTCCATGAATGTGCAGATAGTGTGTGATCACAGGATGCTGATTCTACAAGTCTGTGCAAGGTACCCAGGCAGCTCCCACGATGCCTACATCCTCAGACACTCCCAGGTGCCGGGGCTCTTCAGTGCTCCGGCCTGGCTGGATGGTTGGCTGCTGGGTGACAAGGACTATCCCCTCAGAAGGTGGCTCATGACGCCTCTCCGCCATCCAAGAACAGAAGCTGAGCAATGGTACAATAGGAGCCATGCCTCCACAAGGGCTGTGATGGAGAGAGCCATCGATGTTCTCAAAATATGCTTCCGATGCCTGGACTGCTCAGGGGGCGCACTCCAGTACCCCCCAGATCATGTGTCACTGATAATGGTTGCATACTGCGCTCTCCACAATCTTGTGCTGGAAAGGAGGGACGCTGTGGACGATGAAAACGTCGACACAGTGGCTGCGGCTGCACACGATGAGTCCAGCAGTGAGTCCGAGGATGAGCATGCACAGGGAAATGCTGAGGGGGTAGATGCTGACGTGGGCATACTGCAGGGAGGCAGGGACACCCAGGCGGCTTTAATCCAATGAACCATTCAGCTAGCACACCACATCTGGACCTCCAGGAGAAGCCTGGGCTGCAGGCTGCACACTCGATCCCTGAGTGCTAAATCTGCCTGGATAGGAACGCTAACTAAGGGCCTTGTCAATAAAGCTGAATGTCACACAAATCACTCATAACATTACTGGTAACCACCCACCTGCAGAAGAAAAGAGGCACCCTCAGTCATGGTGACATGTCTGAATTTAATGGTATAACAAAAAGAACTGAAGGAAACAAAATGACAAAGGTGTTAAACATCACACCAACTCATAAAGACCTCATTACGGGCCAATACAAAAGCATCAGTGAAAAACCCATGGTGTGCCTAAGGTGCCTTATGTTTACGTTTTCGGGTGCTACGTCTTGGTGCTGCTCCCTCCCTGGGACTGGCATCTGAGACTCTGCTGTCCTGATGGCCTTGATGACCTTGATGGCTGTCTTCTGGCCCGTGGAGCCTGTGCTGGCCCTGTCTGGGAGGGAGTGGCCAGTTCCACAACTGGCAGCTCCCCAGTCGCCGCAGCCTCATCGGATGCTACAGTCACTGGCAGAGGGGCGGAGGAGCTGCCGCCCTCATCCGGAGCTCCCTGAGAGGAGCCCACAGAGACGACAGGCAGCTGCTGCACCAACGTGAGGTTGGTTCGGACTTCCCTGCTCACCGTGGATGGATGGGCACTGAGCTGGGATACTTGGTGCCCAGATCATCTCCCACACTGGCACTTACCAGCTGAGGTCAATGCCGACGTGAGGGCTTGCTGGTCCGAGTGCATCCCCACGAAGCCCTGATTGGCCTCCAGGAGGAGCCTCTCCACGAGAGTTGCCACTCTCTCCATGGAGGACGCAAGGCACTCTGCCATGAGGGTCATCGCATCGGCGGTGGTCCATGTGGGTTCCTCCACTATGGACACCAAGCCCAGCATAGCCTCATGTATCTCCACCAGATGCTCCCGCATGCCCTGCCACATTTCCTGCATTTGCTGCATCGCGGACGACTCCAGAGGCACATCATCAGGCACCGACTGAGCATGTCCCTGATCCCCTGCAGTCCTCCAACTGCTGGCACCATGGGCACTCTCTGTCTCTGCCAGTTCCTCTAGCGACTGTGAAGTGCCCTCACCACTGTGTCCCGGGACACTAGCTGATGATCTAATTCCCACTGAGGTGCTAGTATCTGCGCTGGTGCCTGCCTGGAAGAGATGGTGTAATGCTGGTCAGTTTGTGACTTCAGGGCCTTCAAGTGTGAGAGGGGTCCCCTGCTGCTCCTTGTCCCGGCCCTTTTGTGCTGATGCTGAATGGAAGAACAAGGACATTTGATTAGTTAACATGGAGACAATGTCAATGTACATCCCTGTCCCCCGGATCATTATGCGCTCACCCTTCCATAAGCAATGGTCAAGCCATGTTCGAAATTCAATCACTGAACATTCAGCACTGCCATGGCTATTGGGAGAACAACGGTGACCTCACTGCTGGGCAAATGCACCTGCCTGTGGCACCCCAGCCTCACCAACACCAGTGGACCTGAGTACATGGCGCCTCTCCAGATCTAGGGCCTCCTGCTCAAATTGGGTAAGCATCGCTCCCTGGGCCGGCCCTCCGCCAGACCTCACCTGCTCAGCGGCATTATGTGCATTCTTCTCCTGAAAAGGAGAGAAGAGCATTGATCAGTGCTACTTGTACCTGGATTCTCTTCGCAGACGGCCCACCCCAACCAGAGTAGGACATTGCAGGGCTCCAGTGCCTCCTCACCCCACTGCTGCCGGAGGCACAAAGATGCCAGGCCTGTTCCCCATCCCCCCACCCCCACCCCGGACAAATGCTGCCTATGTCATATTAGACACCACATGGTCTAACCTTCCATAGCAAGGAGGCACAAGCAAGTGGTGTGCAGAGGGCAGCAGATCGATCGGTGCCACGCCACCTTGAAGCTCCCATCCCAGCATGTCATCACCCTGACTTTGACATGTCCTGGAGTTCCAGCACTGCGCCGAGGTGCAGCTCCTCCAGGTTGTCTCCGAAACAGTAATGTGGGTCTCAGTGTACCACATGCTGCGGGTGCAGAACCCATCCCTTCACCATCCTCTCAGGGTGGTGAAGAGCAATATCTGCTGGCCCACCCAGCAAAGGACACATGCCGTTAATCATTCAATACAGTCACTACACTCAGACTTGGGGGTGGGGGGGTGCCGGGGTGTGGGGGGCGGGTGCTGCCAGGTGGGAAAGCCTACCTGCTTGGTTAAGTGACCAATGCCAACATGGTACTCACCCTTCCCGAGCACAAGAGGTTGTTGAAGCGCTTGCGGCACTGGATCCACGTGCGTTGCACCACGTCGTGGGAGTTCATGACCTCCGTAACCTCCTCCCAGCTATGTTTGGTCATGTGGATGGGCCTCCTCCTCCTGTCCTGGGGTACGAGGACCTCCCGCCATGCTGCCACCTCCTCGAGGAGGGCAGCAAGGCAATCGTTCAAAAAACGAGGGGTACAGTGCCCCCCTGCCCTACCCTCCTGCCTGGCCTGCTCAGCAGTAGCGCTCTGGGGAGCCCTTCCAGTAGCCATGTTTGACAGCCTCTGAAAGGCCGCAGCAGCTTTTTTAAACAGGCCCCCGGGTCGCCATTGGACCCGCCAGTCATTGCAGTCCCGCTGCTGCCCACCCATTCCCGCTGTCCTCGGGAGCCGCAATTCACGCTGGGCGGGCCTTCATTGGACCACCTGTGTAAAATGGCGGCACGAACCAGATCGTGGGCAGTGATCGGGTCCACGCCTGCTCCCGCTCTGCCCACCCGACAGGCAGAAAATTCTGCCCATTGTTCCCAGGAAAGGTCCAACTTAGTCAATGTGTAACCGCACCCAGGGTTTACCTGGCCACTCACATGGGTGTAAGGGAGCTGTCACTGGCAACTTTGGCAGTTGCTGACATTGCACACAAGGCTTCACTAAACTCTCTATTTCGCCATCCATCCCAAGCAACCATAGCTGGTTGAATGCTATGGTCCTCATTCGGGAAATTCTTGGACGGGCACTGTGTAGTTTAATTTAAAGTGGCTCCCTTCCCTTTGGAGGAACTATCACTCATGCTCTCTACAATAAGGTGCCATCTTGGCTGGTTATTTCATGTCTTCTGTTGAAGTGCGCCTTAATTTTGTCAGATAGGGACTCCTGTGACCAACCATGCAGCATTTGTTCTCGTGCTTGAGATAGGACTGGGTCCCTACTTGTCCAGTCTCTGATTTGTCGAGCACATAACGGCAAGGAACCTAAGAAATTTAACAATAAAAAAAAGTTCCTGTGGAACCGAAACATGCTCATCATTTTCTTGTAAAGGCAAATGACAAAGGGCATCAGCGTTTGCGATTTGATTGCCAGGCCTATGTATGGAAGTGAATTCGTATGCTGCCAGAATTAAGGCACTTTGTTGTATTCTTGCTGAGGCTATGAGTGGTATAGCCTTGTCCTCACTAAACAATCCTAGCAATGCTTTGTGATCTGAAACGATAGTAAAATGATGGCCGTGTACGTACTGGTGAAACTTTTTGACGCCAAAGATGGTGGATAGGCCTTCTTTTTCTTCCTGCGAGCATCCCTTTTTCACTGTGGTGAGTGTTCTTGATACGTAACCTATTGGCTGTTCCATGCTGTCGTCCAGCTGATGAGAGCACTGCTCCCGCTCCGTAGGGAGGTGCATCACTCTTTCGTCTGGTCATTATGCACTAATAGATTGAATGAATGCAACAATTGGTTCACCTTTATGAAAGCTTCTTGCTGGGGCGACTCCCAAAACCAACGTTGGTTCTTTTTGAGTAGATTAGGGTCAGCACTGTAGTCAAACTGGGTAAAAACCACCCATAATAGTTGATCATTCCTAGGAATGATTTGAGCTCTGAGGCATTCTTTGGCTCAGGTGCCTCTCTTATGGCTCTCACTTTCTCAACTGGGTAGAGGCCCTGTGAATCTACCCGGTGACCCAAATAGATTATCCCCCTTGCTTGGAACGTGCACTTTTCTTTTTTCACATGCACCGCAGCTTGCAAGAAAAGTTTTAAGACTTCTTCTAAGTTTGCCAAATGCGCTCAGTGAATCCTGTCACCAATGCATCATCTAAATAGACTACAACCTGGAGCAGTCCCTGCAGTAAACTTTCCATTGTTCTCTGAAAGGTGGCACAAGCAGAGGAGACACCGAAAGGCAATCATGTATATTGGTACAACCCTTTGTGGGTACTAATTGTGATGAATTCCCAGGAGGCATTATCCAACTCTAATTGTTGATAAGCATGATTCATGTCAAGCTTTGTGTACATTGCCCCTCCTGCCAGCTTGCAAACAGGTCTTCAATTTTTGGAACGGGGTGCCTGTCTAGCTTACTTTATTAACCATCAGTTTGTAGTCTCCACAGCTTTGGAAGCTTTGGTCTGGTTTAAGGACGGGGACTATTGGTACTTCCCATTCTGAGAACTGAACAGGTTGTATAAAGCCCAGTTTTTCTAGTCTGTTCAGTTCAATATTGACTTTTTCTCACAGGGCCTATGGTACCGGCCTCGCCTTCATGAAGCGAGATGTTGCTCCTGGATCCACATGAATCTTGGCCTGCAGGCCCTGGATTTTCCCCAGTTTGTCCTTAAAGATGGTGGCTGTAGTAATTATGGTGTTATTTAGTGTGCAATGCACTTTTAAGAATAATACTTGTTAAGGAAGATCACATGATCTGTAGTAACCAATAGGAGAGTAGCACAGGCTACCTCATCAGGCAGTGTAGAGATGGAGTTGGAGTTGAAAGCACACATATAGTTGCTGCTGAGTATATTGTGAATAAACTTAATGTTTCCACCCAAGAAGTGTCTGCGGATCAACCCTATCATTAATAGTACAACTCAGCCATGCTACAATGGTAGCGTACTTTCTAAGTAGCTCTGGTAGCAGACTTGCTCTCAACTGGAAAATTTCAGCCCATTCTAACTTAATCTCCTTTAACCAATTTCACCCCAGGGGGCTTGGCCCTTCACCAGCTACCACCATCAATGGTAGCTTTGCCAATTGGCTTCCATAATGGACAGTTACAATGCTTATGTCTTTTACTTGAATGTCTTCACTCGTATATGGTTTTAGCTTGGTGGCTGTTTCTTCTAAACTTAATTGAAGTTCACCATTATTCAGATATCTGTAGGTATGTTCCCCAATTACTGTAGTGGAAGTTCCCGTGTCCACTTCCATTCTAACAGGTTTGCCATTTACTTTCACAAATATTGACAAATATTGGTTCTATCTTTCCAACTGTTAGATTAAACAACGAGTAAATGTCTGAATTTGTTGTTTCAGGCTTTTCTATATTGTAGGTTTCATTGGGCTTCTTCTTTTGTTTACAAGCCTGCTTAAATCTGTCCTTGCACTGCCTCATCATATGTCCATTTCTATGACAATAGTAGCATTCACTTATTTCAAACTGTCAATCGCTAAAAGACTGACTGTTTCTACCTCTATTAAAATTATTCTTCAATTTTGCTGCTAAGTTATTTTTCTTTATTCTTCAGCTAACGAGGGCTGTTTCACACTTCTTGGCAGAGTATCGCTTTTTCCCGTCTCTTTTGTTTGAGTTTCCCGCCTGGTGTGGAGGATGGCGCCATTTTGCGCACCCTGTATTTCTTTTGAATCTCTTACTGCATTTTCCATGGCCAACGCAATCTCTAGCACCTTCTTGAAATCCAGATTCACTTTGGACAATAATCTTTTCTGAACTGTGTCCTCTTTCACACCACACACTAAACAATCTCTGAGCATGTCTTTCAGAGTTGTACCGAACTCACAATGTTCCATTAGCTGCTTCAAATTTGTCACATAGCATGCAATTCTCTCACCCGGGGCTCTATTTCACAAATTAAACCTGAACCTCTGCATCATGACTGAGGGCTTTGGTTGAAAATGACCCTTCACTAGGTCCACCAACTCATCGAGATTTTTCAAATCTGGGGCACTGGGTACTGTCAAACTTCAAATCAAACTGTAGGTTTCACTCGCACAAGTACTCAAGAGGGTTGCTCACCTCTTCTTTTCCCCATAATCTCGTTCGCTTGAAAAAAGAATGTGAGGTGTTCTATGTATTGACACCAATCATCTGTGGCAGGTTCAAAAAGGATCAATTCTCCCAAATTGTGGCATTTTGAGAGGGGATCTTCAATTCTAACAGAGCTTGCTACTTACAATCACCGGGTGAGGTACAGTGCCTATTTATTTATAACTTGATTTCTTTTGTTCAATCTTGTTTTATCCTCATCACCAGTTTGTTGTAGGGAGCCGAGTTATGCTATTAATGGAGAGTCAATCAGCAGACACCTCTTGGGTGGAAACTTAAAGTTTATTTATAGTATACTCAGCAGCAACTACACGTGTGCTTTCAACTCCAACTTTATCTCTTCGCCGACTGCTAAGGTAGCCCACGCTACTCTCCTATTGGTTACAACAGATCATGTGTTCTTCTTTAACAAGTATTATTCTTAAAGGTACATTACACACTAAATAAAACTATAATTACTACAATTTTGAAATAATATTACCTGTTTTGAGGCAATATAACTTTAAATGCAATTTCATTTCTTTTATTTGTCATTTCAATATTACACTAAGATCCGCTGTCTGTAGGTGTCACTATTGGGAACTGCAACACCTGCAGGCTGTTAGGTTTGACACAGCTTGAAATGAAGTTTTGAAAATAGGCAAAATAAATCATAATCTAGAGCAGTTGAAATTTATCCACGAAGTTTATCAGTTGTGAATTTAATTTAAATTTGAAGTTCAACATTAATAATTGTGTGAAAAGAAGACTGTGATATTTGATAATACTATTTAAAATCATAACCATGGAAGCCATATTTCACTTGGGGTTAGGCACAAATTTCCTCGATGAAAATTGTATTAAGTTTTCCGTTCTCATACAGTATCACACAGCTATTTAAGAAGTCGTCACTTGCAAGTGACTATACTGCTAGCAGTTAATTTGAATACAAATTACTTCACTATACTAGAAATGACTCATATGTTTAGTCACAGATTGTTGGACTTTAAATGCAGAGGGTTTGCATTTAATTGTCATCCTTGACTGATGCTCAACTGTAGTTAAGTTTACTGTATCAAGTTTGTCACTTTGTGGTCAAGTTCGCAGACAGCTTTGTTTGTGCGCGTGTGCATGAATGAGTGAACTTATTCTCGCCCAGCAGAAGAATGCCTGTGGGCAGACAGCTGTGGAGTGGTACTGCGAGCAAGATCGTAGTGAGGTATCTAAATTGGAGAAGAATGGGTAAAAATGCTGTGTAAAGTGAAGGGCCTTAGAAATTTGGTGTGGAGCACATTTACATTTTAACTTAACAGCATATTAACTACATTTTTGACAAGTGACTATATTCATTTTAAACAAGGCTGAACAGAAATTTAGTGTACTAAGGTGGTTCTGGTTTAGTGTGAGGTTTTGCATACAACACAAAAAAGTAGTAGAAATATTATGATGGCCATTTAAAAATTTTGTGTACGTTTTAATTTTGTAATGATAAATTAAGTTGCTAATTTTGGCTCTGCTCTTTGTAGACACTGCAGGTTTAATTGCTAATTGTTAACAATGAATATATTTGCATAATAATAAGCTTCAAATTTACATCTTCAATGTGTTTCTTTCAAAGGATACATGATAAAAAGGTCATGTTGTTTAAATAATTCATGCATTATTGCAATAAAGGAGCTATTACTGTATGTGCCTGCATATATATTGACTTTTGAAGCAGAAATATTCAGCCCTGTGGAGAAATTAATTTTTACAGCTTATGGCATGCTGGCGTGCATTTTACTGACTAAATCATCATTTTCTATATGAGATTTCTTTGAAGCTCACTCTTCTAAACAGGTTTAGGGATTCATTGTCATTCTGATCTGGCAATGGAGTCAATGGTGACCACATTAGGAAAGCTGTAACATCAAGCCAATCTAAATGGAGTCTCAACTCAGTTCCCGATGGACACAAGTCCACAGCACAAAACTGTCCTGGTTGCAGTACTTAATTCATCAATCTCAGTCTGGGCTGCCAGCAAAGAGAGACTGAAAAGAATAGGAGTGTCACAAAGCTGCTGAACAGGGATATTTACGAGGTCGTAATTAATATCACTCAACCCTATTATATGCCTAACCTGAGAATATATTATATGAATGGAAGTTATCCATTATTTGGATATATAATTTCCTTAAGTTAACTAAACCTTTGAATTCCAAGCAATTTCTCTACACGTGACTTGTTCTAAGAGTCGTGTAAACCAATTCTGCTCTGGTTCAGTCCGTTATTCCACAATTTGTAAATTGTTTCCCATGAACTTTCAGCCCAGAAAAAAAAGTTTGTGACATCAAGAACAAACGCAGAAAAATGCTGGAAAAACTCAGCAGGTCTGACAGCATCAGAGAAACAGAGTTGACGTTTTGAGTCTACATGACCCTTCTTCAGCTTTGAAGAGGGGTCATGCGGATTCGAAAAGTCAACTCTGTTTCTCTGATGCTGTCAGACCTGCTGAGTTTTTCCAGCATTTTCTGTGATTGTTTCAGATTTCCAGCATCCGCAATGTTTTGCTTTTATCTTTGTGACATCAGGCTTTGGGGAATCACCCAAAAAATGCATGGATCTTTAGAAAACATGCTACAAATGAAACTTGTGTGACTTGGAAGTATTACTAAGCAGGCTGTCGAGTGCTTTGCCACAGGTAGTTGTCTACATATTATGGGAAATACATGTGTCAATCAGATAGGCAGCAGAGTGAGGATTATTGCTTTACAAATCAGATAATGAGACTATTTATATGACAGTTTTATACATTTAAACTTCTCTTGTCAAAATATATATTGCTTTGTATGTCGAACAAACAGTGGTGTGAGATCATTCTAAAGTGGGGGAAGGGGCTAAGTGACTAATACTTAGGCATACTTTGGCAATGCTTCATCATTCCCTACTAATATTTCAATAAGCACTTCGGCTGAGGGAAAATGTCAGTTGGGTTTACACAGTGTCAACTAATGTTGGAATTATCCTAAAGGGAATGCTGTTTCAGTTTAATTAATAGCACCAGTGGATTCTTCTATATACTTTGACATCATTAGCGCCATTGTAAAGTTGTTAACATTGACATAGTTGCCAACCTGCAGGTAAACACCTTATGGCAGAGAATGTGCAAAAGAGTCTCAGAAAGTTGATACTGTCAACATATTTTGATTAAAATCTTCAACACTTATAAACAGGAGGATGGCATGGATGATCATGAATTATTGAGCTGTTTGAATACATTGGCATGTAATGATGTCTTGCTGTCTGACATTAAATCTGTGGAGTGCCAATCTGCTCCTGTGCTGTCCCACAGCAATATTTCTGAATTATTGCATGTACAGCTTTATTTTACTCATATGGAAAAAATAAAATTGAAATGTCCTGAAAACAGGAAAGGTAAATTGATGGTTAATCAAAACAAATGGAGAGCCTAGATTTTTAAAGATTGCAATGGTGCCACATATACACTGAATAGAACTTTGAGGCCCGAGCAATGTACCTCGCTTGCTCACTGATACGAACCTTGACAAGGTCAATTCACAGTTTTTGCTGAAAGTGCTTGGTGCAAAGCAAGAGTCCATGGGATCCAACGGCAATTGGCAAGTTGGGTCCAAAATTGTGACCAGAAGGCTTTATACAGTGGTGTTCTTGAAGGGCTCAGTATTGGGTTCCTCGCTGTTTGTGGTATATATCAATGCTTTTGACTTAAATGTAGGGATCAAGATTAAGAAGTTTACAGCTGATATAAAAATTGGTCGCATGGTTGAAAGTGAGGAAGAAAGCTGTAGACTGCACCATGGTACTAATGGGCTAGTCAGGTGTGCAGAAAGGTGCCAATTGGAATTCAGTTTAGAGAAGTGTGTGGTAATATATTTGGGGAGGGCAAACAAGGCAAGGGAATACATATTAAATAGTAGGCTAGTGGGAAGTGTAGAGGAACAGAGGGCACCTTTGTGTGCATGTGCACGGATTTCTGAATGTAGCGGGACAAGTAGATAAGGTGGTTAATAAGGCCTAGGGGTACTTTCCTTTATTAGCCAAGGCATCAACACATCAACACCATAAAACTTGCTCCCAACAAAGAGGAAATGGGAATCAGGGAGTCAGTTCCCACTCTGGCTGCTGACACATAAGTGATTTCTCCAACCACTTACATCAACATTGTGCACCTCGAAGCCTCAGTTGCTGCTTCCCCTGCTCCCATTGCTATCCTCCTCACCTTTTCCCTTGCTTATTCCCCTGCTGCCCTTTCGGAAGTGAGCCAGAAGCAAGGGGCCTTGGATGGAACAGGAGGGAGTGTTGAGATACGAGGAGAGTGACGAGGGGAACAGGGGAAGCGGTGAGGGACTGTGACTAAACCACTTTTAAAAGTCAATGAAACTCTTATGTTTCCAATTGTGTGCCAATAATCAGTTCTTAAGGCAGCATTGAGTTTGGACAGTGCCTGAACTGGGAAACTCTCTAGGATTATCCAAGGTAACTTGGAGTTACAGAGTTTGATGCAAGCAACTGTCTGGGATGTCACTGTCCATGATGTCAGGCTCTAACGCGGTATCTGCCTATGTGAAGGAAGTGCTCCCCCTAGTGTTGCGGCACAAATAAACATAGCGTCTTACATAAGAGCGGGGAAGTTATACTAGAAATAGATAAAACACTAGTTAAACCGCAGCTAGAGTACATTTCTTGTCACTGCGCAAAGGGTGTGATAGCAGTAGAGAGGGCACAGAGGAGATTTATGAGGATGTTTCCATGACTGGAGAATTTTAGTTATGAGGGAAGAGTAGATAGACTGGAGTTATTATTTTTGCACCAGAGGAGGTTGAGACGACATTGATTTGAGATGCATAAAATTATGAGAGGCTGATAGAGTGGATAGGGAGGATTTATTTCTCTCAGCAAAGACGTCAATCATCAGGAGACAGAATTAAAGTAATTGGTAGAATGGTAAAGGGAATTGGAGAAGTTCTCTCTTCAGAGGGTAGTGGAGGTCTAGACTTCATTGCCACGATCCACATGGGGAAACCATAAGCTAAAATAACCAAATTTACTGAATGAAGAGATTATCAACAAGGTTCCACATTTTGTAGCCTTTGCTTTAACATGAATAAAACCAACGGACGTTGCACATGAATTAACAGACAAATTATATTTCAAATAAAAAGGTAAATTTCACTTTAAATAGTCAATACAAGAAAGATACATCTTACAACATCACAAGCATTCACATCACTCCCTGCAAAAATGTGGCACTAATGTTCACAGATTCACAACATGCTCTTTATTCGCACAGGGTAGATCAGAACGACTTTCATCTTCAAGTTTCACAGGTACAATTATGATCAGCAAGGCACACTTCTACAAACCCTCTCTCCCTCAGGTCATGGCAGTCCTGATGGTGTAGCTTTCCAGGGTTCCTTTTCAATCAACCAGCCAATAACACCCCAGTTCACGGTTTGGCCACTTCTGGGAAAGCACCCAGTTTTTTAGCGTCTCCGAGCGATTCACACCTTTCTAGGTTTTGGACATTTTTAGCCAGCTTTCACAGCACCTCCAAGAGTTCCTGTGTCCTTTCTGCCAAACAGAAAAGCTGACCTCTTCCTGAGAATGATTTACTTCTTCTCCCCACAAGTGTGCCATGTAGAATATCAATCTTTAATTTCATTGGCTGGTCAGATATATATTGAACTTCTTTTAAAGGATTTTTGCCAAGCAAAGATATTGACTTTAAAATGGCTGCCAATTTACATTTGTTAAAACCACATTCCCAGTATGGAGTCATCAAGCCTGTGGAACTCTCAGAAAGACAATGGCAACACCTCGAGTTGTACAAGACTCCTTTCTACATTATCATTGGGGAAATGGTTCATCCAAGAAGTTAATAGCTGAGACGTTAATATTCAATCACCTTTGGCTATCACAATGACTAACAAGATACAAGGAATTAATCGTCTGACCTTTTGAAGGCTACTATTGATCTATAGAGCTTTTAACTGTACTATAATGAGTTAATAGTTATGGTAATAAGTTATTGATGTATATCATGATGTAACAGTAACATCAGCAGTGATGTGATAGAGACTCGGTAGAGCAGATGGAACAGTCAATACTCAAGAAAGATATACCTACTCTGTAGCCTACCTTGTGTATAATATTAATAAAGCAGTTTAAAGTAACCTACCTGAGCCCAACCAGAGTTACTCAAGATAAGATAGGCCACATGACCAACATATGAAACTTGATAGCAGCGGTGGTGACACCAATCTAACAATGGGTTGGGGCCATCGACAGAACATCCATGGCGAGAAAGTCGAAGAAAACCTGTTAGTAGCAAACATCGGCAAACTTATCTACAAAAGGAGGCACACTGAGAAGTGGTAATGATGTCAGCACCAGGTAAGCAGCACTGTCCCTACCCCTACCATTCAAAAGTCCCGAGGGCCCACAAAGAGGCCAACAGTGGGAGTTGTGGAAGAAACACTTCATAAGGTATTGAGCAGCATTGGGGTTGCATTTCAAAGATCAGAAGCATCGGGTTAGTTCATTCCTTTATGCCGTAGGATCTGTCGCCAGTGATGTCCTCTTGAGACAGGGGGTAGAAGAGACCTCCACAAATTTGAGACTGTCCTAAAAGCATTCAACACATATTTCAGTTTGAAATGAAACTTCGTGATTGAACAAACGCAATTTAATTGGAGATCCCAAAATCCAGGGGAATCTGTCTAATTGTTTTTTACCGACCCATATTGCCTAGTCAGTTTTTGAGTGTGGTGCATTGAAAGATGAATTTATTCACAACCGCATTGTCATTTGAATCTGCGATAAAAAGTTCTCAAGTTTTTACAGATGAAAGATGACCTCACTCTCAATTAAGTGGTTCTGTACGTGAGGCAGGGCAAACTCAGAGAGTTAAATCAGGTGAAAATCCATCGCAACACCAAGGCTTTAAGCGACTGTTGGCTGGGGAGGCCCAAAGGCAGCAGCCCCATCCACTAAAAAGCTCGCCAAAATTGGAAAAAGGGTGGAAACCCTACAGTAGCCATATTGTGATGTTTACGCTGGGTTGCAAAGAAGTAGCACAGATGCCAAGATTGCCCAGCAGGAGGTGCAGAGTGTTTCTAGTGTGGAAAGACAGGACACTTCAAGCTCTTCTATAAGTCTAACAATAGAGGAAGAAAACAGGAGAACATTTACGAAATACAAACTATTCAAGAAATTGGACATAATGACAGACACAAAATTACAGAGTTCCTAAGAGAAGTAAATTTCATGATCAAGACTATTGGTCAGTCACAGTGGAAGTTAAAGGCCTTAACACTGACTTTAAAATTGACATGAGCTGGTGTTACAATACTCTGGACTGGCTCTAAACAGTGCCCCTCTATCCATTAGGCATTAAATTGCAAGGTCCTGGTGGCACAAATCTTCCAGTCAAAGGTTGACTAATCACCACCATTTGCTACAAGGGGCAACAGATCGTTGAGATCAACCTATGTTGTCTACAATCAATGCAGATATTTAATGAGTGGAGATGCCTGTATACAACTGGGCATTCTGGAAAAAGCAGGTGACCTACAGTAGGATTCCTGGATGCCTTTCATGGAGGAATTTGCTAAGTCATGGGTAGAACCGGTGGATTTTCATTCTACATTAGCTGGTGAAGTTTATTCACTGACCGGTAGTTCACTCTCCATCACAGAGACACCATTCACTAAACCCCAGTTGGAGATTGAGATTGTGGTCTCTCAGTTCTTTTTAAGCTAGGACGGAGGACGAGGACACAGAAGACGCTGCAGCAGATGGTGACAATCCGCAAGAAAACTTTTTGGACCTGGGTTGGCTCTTGCCTGAAGAAGGCTATGTGAAAGAAGCTGTTATAGCATTGAGTGGTCCATTGGAAGATGAAGTCCTAGAATTTTGTATGCTATTCAAATCTACTGCCGAAGCATATGAAGTCTCTAATTTCTTTGTTGAGGAGTCTGTGTTTGTTGTGGAAGAGCAGCATTTGTATCTTTGTCCCACTGAACACACCAATGCCTTGTATAACGCTGTTTGACCATGAAGAGTTGTCATGGGAGAACAAAATGTTTGATTCCACAGAGGATCACACTGCCAGTGTGTTGGTAGAGTCTATTAGCTTGGATGAAGGTTGTGACGATCCCAGCTGATGTTAATACTGGACAAGTCAGATCCCAGAGTGCAAACTGGCATGATAGATCCTAATTTTTTTTTAATAAGTGGAGGAAAGTTGCTGAACAAATTCACAGGAGTCTGCTGATGAACTTAAAATATTTATTAAACAAGAAAAATGAATTATATTACACCAGACAAAAAGGTTATAAAGATCTCACTACAAACACAAGAAGATACTTCAAATTCACACTATTCCTTTACCCAACAATATATTTACAGACGCATAAACCAGCAAAGAGTTACCACTGGCTTGGTATAAAAACTTCCTGCTTGGAACTGGCACATTAGCAAATGGCTTTCTTCAGGTGAATTCCTGAGCATTCACTTGATGCTTTTCATCTAATTTTTATCTCTCCTTGAGACACCCAAACTGCACTCCAAACCCTCAGTTTCTTCAACTGCAGTGCAAACAAATGATTCCCTAAACTCAGTCTTCCTATAGCACCTCTGCTAAACTGATCACTTTATTGAGTTCTATAACTGACAATTCAGTCAGCCACTGTCTCCAATAACCCTGTAGTCTTTCTTATCAGACAGCTTAAAATTCCTGTCCTCTTTTTCTCTCTGACACACACTGAACTCTCTCCCCTATCTTTTCTGTGTCTGTCACTTGACCACTGTCACTAGGCAACAGTAAAGGTTTTTCTATTTGGTGTTTTTCTCCCCAAAATCGCTAAACTTTTAACCCTTTTTAACCCATCTCTTTAGCTTCAGAAGTTGTAAAACCTCATTAAAAATGTGTATATGCACAAAGAAACACAAAAGAACTGATCTGTTAGTCAGGAGTCTATCCAGACTCCCAGGCACCAAGGCTCATGAGCAACCAAAATGAAACTGAAACCATTTTACCTGTCTTAACACACAAATATATATATATCCAACTTAAAAAATTATATATTGTTCCTAAAAAGGTAAATTGACAGCCATGCTTCAATCTCATCCAAAAATCTTCTTTCCACTAAAGCTGCCCATCAATGCAAGAGCCAAAGCCAAATCTTCAGAACTTCTACAGTTTCAGAGTCCTGTACAAGAATTTCATCTTGATGTCATTCTGAAGATTCATTCCTTTGCTGAAAATGATGTTGTATTATCTTCATATTCTGATGGATTCTTCCCATTGCCCACAGTGGAGAAGCCTCGCACTGAGGAAAGTGTGGCAATGGTAACACTGCCCACAGAAAGCAAAAGTAGCTCCTGAAATGTTGTCTGGAAAACATATATTCTTCATTCCCTGCAATGACTACAGGAATTTTGTCATTCTTCTTCCCATTATTCAGATTCATTCAAATCTCAGCAGTTGAATGTCTTTCTCATCCTTGATGCAACAGTGAATGATACGGCTGTGCGGTTCTTCACTGGAGTTGAAGATCCTTTATCTTCTCAGGTCCTTCCCCAGTGTTTTTCATGGCAACAGAAGATTTCTGAGTGAACCCTAGTCTATCCTCTTTCAGTTCAAGAGCATTAAAGTGTCAATGTCCTTCAGTCTTCTCTCTTGGATCATTCTTTCCTTGAAAAGGTTCCATGGTCTTTACAGATCAGTTGTCCAATGACCAGCAGCCCTGGAAAGCTGCTGTCCCATTTCACTGATGACCATGTCCTCCAGGAAAAAGATGAGCTCCCACATGTATCCACAATATCTTCCCATAGATCCAAGAACATATGGGAGTTTGAATCCCTCATAACAGTCACTTGTAACTTTGGTGGGGGGAGGGGGGGGTGGTGGGGGTGCGAGGGTAGGAAGAGTAGGAGTCGGATAGATACTGTAACAGTAAAAGAAGTGAAAAAAAGTAATGTAAATAGTTTAAATTTGTTATTAAAGAAGTTGACATTAAACTTGGGGTTGGGGGAGGTTTAGTATAATGGGTTAATAATTATGTTAATAAGTTAGTGATGTATATCATGATGTAACAGTGACACTAGCAGTCATGTGCTAGAGACTCAGTAGAGAAGATAGAGCAGTCAGTACTCAAGATAGATGTACCTAGTCTGCAGCTTATCTTGCATATAGTGCTAATAAAGCATCTGAAGTAACCTACCTGAGTCTGACCAGTTACTCAAGATAAGATAGGTGACACGAGCAACATATGAAACACTAACAACAGCTGAGAGAGAATCCCACTGCCAGGGAGGACAATGACTGTGCAGTTTGAAGGCCAGTCACACGACATAGCAGCCATCTTGCCCGATGCCAGAGTTATAGAAAAGCAGAAATCTGCAGAAAGTTAAAGCACAAAAGAAGTCACAGAATGGACCAGAAACATTATCTCTCTCCCTGTTATTTTCAAGTTCAGGCCCCTATCTCTGTTTATTTTGGAATACATCAGAGAGATAGAAAAGTTTATTTGAAAGGAACTTCAAGTGCCTTAACATCCATTTTGGAAAAAGATGGATAATAGTTTAAAAGAGATTGTCTCCAGAAATTACAGCTTACATTGGCCACAACCCCATAAGAAATCTTAGGACTACCAAGGAAACGCCAAAATGTATATTTCTTTATTTTCTTACAGACTTTAACACTTTAACACTCTATCCTGTAATTTGTTCTGTTTTGCATGCTAATGTGTGTGTATGTCACGAGATTTGGAATATATGTTTACTTTTTAAAGTATTTTTATATCTTTACCTGGGCGTGTTTATTTTTAGCACAATAAAAGCTAACTCCTTTTGTGTTTAAACTCAAGAAAGTCTGTCAGACTGAATTCTTTGCAATCAGCACATAAACGGTTAAGTACATGAACTGAATTGGCACCTTCATCCTTATAAATTAAAAAAAAAACCTGTTATGATCAATCGAGAAGTAGGAAAAAAGGAAGTGCTGGCACCCATCCTCATGTGGTCATAACACAAGGATTCTCTGTTCTCCACTTTCTGTACCTGTTTGCTTTCTCTTTGTGTCTGCATCTGTGCACTGACTGCTTTCACCCTCCAGCTCCTCTGCTGGTAGCTCTTCTTTGTGTCTGCAGCTCTCCTTTGCCAGGAACACCACTTCTTAACTTCCTTTCTGTTGATACTACTTCCAGGTCTAGGGTCATCAGATCACATGGTATTTCTTTATCCAAGAAAATATAATTGATTCCTTGAAAGTCCTCTTCAAACATTTGTTACAACAATTATAGATTCCACAGACCTTTGAAAGAAATTGCAAATTTTTCTTACTGTACTGTGTCCAGGTCAAAGGTGGTGGTGGCAGAAAAACTCATTGCATTTAAGAAACACTTGGATATACACTTGAATTGTTGCAGCCCGCAGCGCCACAGGACCAATATCTGGAAAGTGGAATTAGGCAAGATGGCTCTTGCGGCCGGCATGGACATGGTGGGTCAAATAGCCTCCTCCCCTGCTGTAAATTTTCTATGTTTCAATCAGATTACTTTACCAAAGGAAGGAGGAAAAGACAAATCAAAAACAATCAATATAGGATGGTCTCATGCATTTTTCAGTGTCTAATTCAACAGGTGCATTGGTAGAGTCTGAAAGCAGGTTGTCAGCTGATCCTTTTGGAGAGGGAATGTCATATGAATGAGCCTCAAATGGATTTGTAGACATCTGTGTTTTGAAAGGAGAGAAGAGGTTTAGACTTAATTTTGCATTGATGAAGTAAATGAAGTCAAGATACAATTTCAAGAAATTTTTACTTACTTCCTTATGTATTACAATGGAATTTATTTCTTAAAGGTGAGGCAATGTTGGTTTTAGAGCATCATGTTTCAACATGTCTTGAGTCACTGTTTATCTAATTTATTTGCTGATATGAGGTAACAGTTCCTGACACTGAAAACATTTTGAAGATAATTTTATGCTAGCATGCCTCAGAGTTCCATAGGGGCATCGGAAGATATGCCTTTGCAGGATTCAACAGTAATGCAAGACTTACGGAAAAGTGTTATGGAAAAAATCTTAACCTCAAAGGTTGCCACTGACAATTTAGAGTAGATTTTCCTAAGACTCAGAGGAAAGGTGGGTAGGGAGGATTGCACATATCCACCTCCATGTAAATGAAGGAATGGGGAATTCTCTCTCTCTTGCAGTCCGATGAAGCAAGGAGGGCATTTGCCATGGAGCCTGTGGCAAAAATACTTGTGCATAGTGTCTTTTAACATTGAAAGGCTGTTGCACTGCAGCTACTGCACAATTTTGGCTGACCAGAAAATGCTCCCGCATTTGTCCTATAAATTGCTATGTCTTTACTTATAATGGAGATTACCTATGTAATTGTGTCAAGCTGTAATTAGATCCTCCTACCAGTGATGACACTGTTGTTTATAATTCTTCACTTCTGAACTCCTCAGCCTCCATTGCAGAGAATCTCCTATTCTGAAACCAGGCCTACTTTTCTGCTTACTAAATTTCTCTAATTGTAAATAATATAAAATCAATGTACCGTACAAAATAAGGGCAACATATATCACGTTATAGTGGGAACTGAATTATGTCTGTACATCCTGATGAGTTTTATCCTAGCCTCTTACCCTGCTTCACTTGAACACTACATTGGTGGCAGAATTTTACGCTCGGCATGTGGGTGCGTGCCCGACACATTTGAGCGTAAAATGATGCGTGATATTTCGTTTTGCGCCATGCGCCGGAGTCGGCTGCGCACCCGCCGATAATTGAAAGGCCTATTAAGGCCATTATCAAGCTAATTAAAATAAAATTTATGCTGCCCATCCAACCTTATGGTTGGTGGGCAGGCAAAAAGGCCAAGTGGCCTTTACATTTTTTTAGGAACCCTCATCGATGAGAGGGATGAGATTTCCTGAAGCAAATGAACAGTAAATAAAAACTTAATTTTTGAATTAAAAACATATCCCAGCTCATGTGACAGTCCAAAATCCAGAAATGATTTGGTCCTAAGCATTCCAGATTGGGGAGTTTATATAATTTGCTCCATGTCAATGGTACCATGTATGCAAAAAGAGGATGTGCATGTTAAGAGAAGAAACTTCACTGGGAAATTCATGTTCCCAATACCAAACAATAATTTGAGCAGAGCTGAGTGAAACAAAGATTAAAATTCATGACTAAACTTCACAACCAATAAATTATTTTGCAGTCTTTTTTGTTATGTAAGCAAACATGAAAGCCAATTTTTACACAGCAAGATCATAAAACCAGCAAATTAGATCAATGTTAATTTGCCTTTGGTGATGTTGGTTCAGTGAGAAATGTTAATCAGAAATGACTGTTCTTCTTTGAATAGGGCAATGGGATATTTTATATTCATTGAAATGATCAGTTTTTTTTTATCTCAACTGAAAGTTGACACCTCTGACAATGCAATATCGAAGTATCAGCCTAAATTATATTGCAGAGGCTTGAACAAAAACTTCTGAATTAGAGACAGCAATGCTACTAACTGAACTAAAATGGCACTGATAGAAATTTACATTTATACCATTTAGTTAGAGTACATCTCTTGTGACTGAGTTGGTAGCACTTTTGCTTCTGATTCACAAGGTCCCACTCCAGGACTTGAGCATGAAAGTCAAAGCTTACACAAAAGTGCAGTACTAAAGGAGCACTGCACTGTCAAAGGTGCCATCTTTCAGATGAGACGTTAAATTGAGGCTGGTGGATGTAAAAATTTTGAAGAACAGGGAAGTTAATCTCAGTGTCTTTTCCAATATTTATCCCCTCAGTCAACATCACAAAGAAAACAGGTTAATTTGGTCATCATCACATTGTTTTTTGTGGGAATTTATCGAGTGTATATTGGCTATTGTGTTTCCCTCATTAAGACAGTGACTACACTTCAAGAAGTACTTCATTGGCTGTAAAATGCTATATAAATGCAAGTCTTTGTTATTGTCTTCCAGGAGATTACAGAGGTGCACCACAGGATCAAATGTTTAGATCTGAAAGGTAAGTTAACATTCTTAATGCTAGCTTCTTTTAACTCCACATATACAGGTCAGCACACTGTGGCCTAAAGTTTCCTTTGAAGTACTTCCTGTTTTGGAGCAGATTTCAGGTGGTAAATGAAGTAAAATAGGCTGTTTGCCGTTACCCATCTCAAATACATTGCAAAAAATCTGGACCTGAATTATTCTTCAAAGAAAAATCATCAATCCTGCAGGAGACTTTCATGCACTTGGAGTGAAAGGGGTGTGGCTAACCTCTGTGATCCATTGCCCCTAGCTTCGGCTCCAAATAATAACTGTCTACTGTATGTGTGGAGATAGGAGCATCAGGAAGGAATCACCCTGAGGTGGACGCCAACTGAAGAGACCATTTTGTGTGCTGCTACTGAGTGTTGTTGTTACTTTGCCTATAAAAAACCTCTTTAGTACTTTGGAAGGTCAATCATGAATTTTTCTGCTCATCCATTCAACTGTGCTTTGCAATGGAAACATGGACCTTCCAAAGAGGCTGAGGATAAGGATAGGGAAGAGGCTAGGTTGTACGCACCTAGAGTCAGGGTTCACAGAAGGTATCTCTTCCTTAGGTTCTCATACCCGCTCATTAGGAAGGCGTTACTTAGACTTCCCAGATAGTTCTTCAGAAGTCTGCTCTACCTCCGGGAGGTTGTTGGCAAAATATGTCTACTGCTGGCTGAAGACCACTATTGCCAGGAGAACAGTATTGTCTGTGCCAGCCCAGGCCAACACCCTGTCCTGCAGGTTTTTCTGCCTGCCTGTCTGTGTGATTTAAGTTTTCAGCACTGCTACCCCTCTCCACTTTTATTTCTTTGGCGCTGGTTATGGTCCATTTTGATTTTTCCTTTGGAGCAAGAGAAGACTATGTTAATCTGAGTACCACAAATATTTTACCCCACGTGAGTGCATGCATTCCATGATGATATGTAGAAATGCATTGACCTTTTAAACCAAGCATCCTTGAAACCTAGCATTATGTTTTGTGGTGGAAAGTGTGATTTTGCAGTGTGGTTTTGGGAAAAGAAGGTGCCTGCTTGTTTGCAGAGGTTGCCTTTGCAGATGAGAGTTCCTTTGACACCCAGATGTTGAAAGAAACAAATTGCACAAGAGGTAATATTTTGAGTGAAGGTTGTTGCATTGGTAGAGGATATGTATTGGCAAGAGAATCTAGACTTGCCTCCGTTCCCCTTGATTTGTTTTTGTTCATTCATGGGATGTGGCATTGCTGGCTAGGCCAGCATTTATTGCCCATCCTTAATTGCTCTTGAGAATTGAGTGCCTTGTTAGGCCATTTCAGAGGGCATTTAAGATTCAACCAAATTGCTGTGGGTCTAGGAGTCACATGTAGGCCAGATCAGGTAAGGACAGCAGATTTTCTTCCCTAAAGGACATTAGTGAACCAGATGGGTTTTTACAACAATGGTTTCATGGTCATCATTAGACTTTTAATTTCAGGCTTTTTATTGAATCCAAGTTTCACCATCTGCCGTGGTGGGATTTGAACCCAGTTCCCCAGAGCATTACCTTGGGTCTACTAGATGACTAATGGACCTCTTCCTGCATTTGTTAGAGGTAGCAATAACTGTCTTGGCCACTTCTCTTCAGGCAGCTTGCACCACTTTCTTATGGTCTATGACAATTCTTTGTAACTAGCAAATAAATGTACTGTATATTTGGTTGAGGTGCAACAGCTTCCTTTCTTGAAGTTGGGTTCTGACAAAGGATTAAAAAAAAACTAAATAGCAACTGATTTATGCTGACATTATATAATAACAGTGTTGAATGTCAATGCCAGATCAGTGGTCCTTTCACATCTGGAGTTTGAATCCAGCCTAAATAAAGGGACAGAGATCTGTCTAACAACAGTGAAATGTACAAAGTGCACTGGCTTAGAGCAGTTACAATTCATTTTGTTGTGTATATAAAGCTGCCTCAGATTTGGCACCAACTGACATTAGTTTATTGCTCTTGTTTAGAGAAGCCACAGCAAAGGGAGTTTGGGAATCACAGCGTCTCATGGGTGTTTGTTTTGAAGTAAATTTACAATATTTTATAGAAGTCTATTATTTGTATATCTAATAAAACTGAACACATTTATTTTCTAGGTGAAAAGTTAGACTATGAGAGCTGTGAGGCTCTCGAAGAAATCTTCAAGCGGATTCAGTTTAAACTGATTAACTTGGAGTGGGTGAAGCTGGATGAAGATGTAAGGGTGTCAGCAGAATTTGCTGTGTTTGTGCTGCTGCTTGTGATGACCATTGGCAAATCTGCCAGTGGGGAATAAAATGAACTAACAATGCTGTCAACTCATTCAGTAAGAGCACAGGTGAACACCCTTCTCCCTCTGTGCCCTTTAGGATAGGACCTGCCTGAATAGTCCACAGTATTTCAGACCTCCCCCCTAGCAAACACCTTCCAAACTTGCACATATATTGCCACTTTATCATTGCTAGGTCAACATCCTGGAACTCCCTACCTATCGGCATTGTGGGAGTATCTTCACCTCATGTATAGCACTGCAGTAACTCAAAAAGAAATCTCACTGCCACCTTCTCATGGGAAACTGGGAATGGGGCAATAAATTTGGCTTTGTCCGTGATGCCCACATCCCAGGAATGAATTTTAAGGTCTACAGCAGCAATACTGGATATGGGAGCTGCTGAGGGCATAGCCAATGCTGTTTGTTTTATGTCTCCAAGCAGGTTGCTTGTCTCTGCTGATGAGGTGTTCTGAAGTGATTGATTAATAATGCTTAACCTCAAATATCTGTGGCTCTGTGTTGAGTGTGATAAACAGGAACGAAGGGTAGGGGTGGTGGGCAAACAAATAAGGTCAGAGGTGAAGCAACTCATTTTTGGATGAGGGGCTTCAGATGGCTAGCTGGCTGGATGAAGCAGATTTGACACCACATGGGTAGTCATTACACATCACACTGCATACATGCCAGCCTGTATCATGCCTAAAATATTGTTACAGCATATTATTTGGAATACAACTTTTAAATCAACCTTTGGCATACTTGATCCTTCACTGCAAAATGAACTGCTGCATACAACCAGCACCACATTTGAACTATCATTAAGAAATTATATTTATGCCATTCAGCAGCATTAGAAATTATGATATAAAGTAGGCTAGGTTTTCTTCTCTGGGCAATGCCACTGAAAGTGTGGCCAGAGAAGACTCCTGTCCACTCAAGTAGCCTCCTGCTGACCCCATACAATTCCTTGGGTCAGCCTTATTTGCATATTTTAGGCAGGCTCCAAGCAATATTCACACTTTCTCTTATAGCTGGCCTCTGCTGGAGAAGGGTTGAGAAATGAATCCCAATGCAGCAATCAGACAGCTTAAACCGGGAGGCTTAATTACTTATTCCGACCTCTAATTGGAGATCCAATAAGAAAACTATGTAAGGTTTGTACCTTGATAGTTCCATCATTGGTTTGATGTAATAATTTGGACATTTAACTTCTTCTGACAACAATGAAGTAGAAATAGCAGCAATAGATGTCAAGAGGGGCATTAGAACATAAAACTGATGAACTAGACAAGCTAATTACATTTAGGGAGGCCGGAACCCTGGTTTAGGTGGATTGAATTTGCAATGCTCTGGTTAAGGCCATTTCTGCTCCTAATCCTGAATCATAGATGCACAGTTCCAACAATACCCAACAACTGGTGTGGACACCCAAAATCTTTTCCTCTGTTACTACCTCAACCACCAGATCTGTTATTTCACCTCTCCCATGCCACTTCCTGCACTCTCCTTATTGGCCATCCTTACTTATTTAACAATCTGCAGGACAAACTGTTGCATGATGCTGAGACAGAAGGGTCTTTCCCACCTTGAAACATCTCACCGCCTTTGAGGACGAGTGCATGGAGCTCATGGGGAAGGCACTCAGCTTTCATGCTGAGGTTGGCGGCATCTTGCAAATGTCAAGCTACCTGCACTGACATCCCTCTAAAGATTCATACAAATAAAATCTTCAACCTCCTTCTCCTTAATCCCAACAGGATAATGCTCCACCA
Organism: Cetorhinus maximus; assembly: GCF_964194155.1. Taxonomy (NCBI): domain Eukaryota; kingdom Metazoa; phylum Chordata; class Chondrichthyes; order Lamniformes; family Cetorhinidae; genus Cetorhinus; species Cetorhinus maximus. The sequence goes on from NC_135896.1 coordinate 18,535,449, forward strand.
TTCTTGCCTGTGATCCTTCCTTTCTGCAGATCAACTGCAGTAATGGCATGACACAAGAGGAGGAGGTGAAGAGGATGACAAGAACCATGCAACTTAGAAGTTGCAGCTTACTGCCAATCCTCCAGAAAGACCTATAGCCATGCCCCTCAGAGCAACATGCCTATGAAACAAGTCAGACAAGACTAGGGTGCCCTAGACATCCATCAATGCTGTCATACCTGTTCTTAAGTTGCCCTGACATTTAGCTTCTCCCCAATATGTCAGTTGGCTGACCTAGAATATGAACCTTCAATCAAAAATATTTCACCCCCTTAAGCATAATTACAGCAAAGCATTGTAGCAGTGTATCATCACATTCAATTTCCCTTAATTTCCTTTCTGATTTTCCCCCTGCCATCCTCCACCCTGAAGATGCTGGACCAGATTTTCAACTTTCTTTTCGAATTGCTCACCTATTATAGAACCTCCCCTTTTTCAATTCATTTGACTGAAGTCAGCTAACTCAAACAAATTAATGTTTGCACCCACGATTTTTCTGATCAATAAGACTATACTATCAGCTGGTACCAATATCACCAAGCCATGAGGAACAATGAAACTCAAATTTAGAACAAGAACAAAAAACAAAGAAAAGTACAGCACAGGAACAGGCCCTTCGGCCCTCCAAGCCTGCGCCGATCATATTGCCCGTCAACTAAAACATTTTGCACTTCCGGGGTCCATATCCCTCTATTCCCATCCTATTCATGTATTTGTCAAGCTGCCTCTCAAACACCACTATCGTACCTGCTTCCATCACCTCCTCTGGCAGCGAATTCCAGACACTCACTACCCTCTGTGTAAAAAACTTGCCCCGCACATCTCCTCTATAGTTTTCTCCTCTCACCTTAAATCTATGTCCCCTAGTAATTGACTCTTCCACCCTGGGTAAAAGCTTCTGACTATCTACTCTGTCCATGCCACTGATAATTTTGTAAACTTCTATCAAGTCGCCCCTCAATCTCCGTCGCTCTAGTGAGAACAATCCGAGTCTCTCCAACCTCTCCTCATAGCTAATAACCTCCAGACCCGGCAGCATCCTGGTAATCCTCCCCTGCACCCTCTCCAATGCCTCCATATCCTTCTGGTAATGTGGTGACCAGAATTGCACGCAATATTCTAAGTGTGGCCTAACCAAGGTTCTATACAGCTGCAGCATGACTTCCCAGCTTTTATACTCAATACCCCTGCCAGTGAAGGCAAGCATGCCATATGCCTTCCTGACTGCTTTATCCACCTGCGTTGCCACTTTCAGTGACCTGTGGACCTGTACACCCAGATCCCTCTGCCCATCGATGCACTTAAGGGTTCTACCATTTACTGTATAATTCCTGCCTGTATTAGATCTTCCAAAATGCATTACCTTGCATTTGTCCGGATTAAACTCCATCTGCCATTTCTCCGCCCAAGTCTCCAACCGATCTATATCCCGTTGTATCCTTTGACAATCCTCTTCACTATCTGCAACTCCTCCAACCTTAGTGTCGTCTGCAAACTTACTAATTAGCCCAGTTACATTTTCCTCCAAATCATTTATGTATACCACAAACAGCAAAGGTCCCAGCACTGATTCCTGCGGAACTCCACTAGTCACAGCTCTCCATTCAGAAAAGCACCCTTCCACTGCTACCCTCTGTCTTCTATGACCAAGCCAATTCTGTATCCATCTTGCCAGCTCACCTCTGATCCCGTGCGACTTTACCTTCTGTACCAGTCTGCCATGAGGGACCTTGTCAAAGGCCTTACTGAAATCCATGTATATAACATCCACTGCCCTTCCATCGTCGATCATCTTTGTCACTTCCTCGAAAAACTCGATTAAGTTAGTGAGACACGACCTCCCCTTCACAAAACCATGCTGCCTTTACATTTTGATAAAAAAAAGTTGCAGTCCAGCAGAAAAAGATGTTTAACAATTTCAAATGTATGATTAATACGATAATAACTTGATTTCAGGGGGCTTCTGCATTGTTTGATATAATAGAGTACTACGACTCAGCAGTACACCTCAGCATCTCTTTCACCAAGCATATTGGAAGTAGAGGCTGGATGGCAGCAGCTCAGCTGATCAGGAAGGTAATGGGACTCTATATTTCTCTTATGTTTTGTGAAGCTTCATGACCAGTTTCATGCAATATTTTTGCCACGCAAATGCAATTTATTTTTATCTAATCCTTGAAAGCATCCATACCATCCATAACTACACACTCAACTCTTTCATCAATCCTTGTTTAAATTAATTTCTGATCCATTACGTACTCCCCTACAGCAGTGGCATCGACCTGATCAAAGCCACGAATAATACCGTGTGTGATACTGTAACTGTGCGTTGTTGCTCCCTCCTCTCCACCACCCCTCAACCCGGTTCTCAATGCTCTCCCTCTCTTGTGCTGTCAGTTGTGGCTCAGTTGATAGCACCCTTCCCTCTGAGTCATAACATGGTGGGTTCGAAGACCCACAACACAATGTAAGTGCAAAAATCAAGGTTGATGTTCCAGTGGAGTGCTGCACTATTAGAGGTGTTATCTTTTAGATTGGATGTCAAACTGAGACCCACTCAATTAGTATAAAAGATCCTGTGGCACTATTTTCAAGAGAGCAGGTGAGTTATCCTTAGTTCTGTTGAAGAGTCATGCGGACTTGAAACGTTAACTGTGTTCCTCTCCGCAGATGCTGCCAGACCTGCTGAGTTTTTCCAGGTATTTTTATTTTTGTTCTGAGTTATCCCTGTTGTTTTGGCCAATATTTATCCCTCAATCAACATCACAAAAACAGGTTATCTGGTCATTATCACTTTGCTGTTTGTGGGAGCTTGCTGCATGTAAGTGGGCTGCCACATATTCTGTAATACACTTCAAATGTACTTCATTGGCTGTAAAGTGCTTTGAGACATCCTGTGGATGTGATAAGTGCATAAAAATGCAAGACTTTTTCTTTGACGCAATTCACTATTTCATTCTTTTCCACTTTCTTTCTTTCATGTCCATGAAAATGGTGCATTTATTTGTGGGGTTTTTTATTCATTCATGGGCTATGTGCTTCGCCAGCTGGGCCAGCATTTATTGACCATCCCTAGTTGCCATTAACAGAGTTAATGGCCAGGATTTTATGGCCCCTTCCCCGCTATGACGGGTCGTAAAATGTGACGAGCCATTTGAAACTCCATCGATTTCGGCGGGAACATAAAATCCCGCTGCCGTAAAACTCCGCTCAATGTTTCAAGTCTGCAAAGCTCTGAAGAAGAGTCATACAGACTAGAAACATTAACTCTGTTTCTCTCTCCACAGACACTGCCAGACCTGCTAAGTTTTTCCAGCATTTTCTGTTTTAATTTCAGATTTCCTGCATCTGCAGCATTTTGCTTTTATTTTACTGTTGCTGTATTTGCTGCTTGTTGATATCAAGTCCTGAATGGGCAGAAATATCCTCCAGGTCAGCCTCAACAAGTACAAACCCATCTTGTTTGGCTCTCTTGAACACCTATATGCTTTTGGCTGTGACTCCATCATCCTCTCTCACTTCATGCTCACATTGAACCCAGTGGCAGGCTGCCTAATCCCACTTCTGGAACACTGCCTGCTTACACCCTTACCTCCTCCTCCTTGCTGCTGAAACCTTTATCCATCTTTCATCACTTCAAGCATCACTTTTTTAAAAAAATACTCTCTTTGCCAGCTTCCCCACCTTCACAACCTTCATCAATCTGGCTGTCTCCTACACAAAGTCCCACAGCTCCCATCCTTGCCAAGCGAAGTTCCAAGCAATTCAAATTCAAGTTCCTTCTCATCGTCAAGTCAGTCCATAGCCTTATCCCATTCTACCTGAAAATCTTCAGATCTATATTGCAGTCTACAACCTCTTCTCCTGAGACTGGGCTATTTCTTGTTCCCAGCTCCCTCCTCTCTACCACCTCAGAAAGGGGAAATATTTCAGCCACAACCCTATAGCCCTTCGGAATTATCTTCTAAATTATGGCTCTCCTGTCCTTGCAAGTTTCTTGATATGTCATCCTCCCTGATTGCCATCTTCAGCTGTATCAACAAGAGAGGAAGCTTGGCTTGCTGCTTAGTCCTTGCATCCTCCAGCCTAACTCAATTACTAAAGATGCTTTAGAACCATAGAACCATAGAAAGGTTACAGCACAGAAGGAGGCCATTTGGCCCATCTTGTCCATGCCAGCCCGAGGACACCCAGGTTCCCTTTCTAAACCCACCTTCCTGCACCCGGCCCATAGCCCTGCAGCTTTACAGCACTTTAGGTGCAGATCCAGGTACTTTTTAAAAGAGTTTAAAGTTTCTGCCTCTACCACCAACTTGGGCATCGAATTCCAGACACCCACTACCCTCTGCGTAAAAAAAGTTCTTCCTCATGTCCCCACTACATTTCTGCCACTTATCTTGAATCTATGTCCCCTGGTTCTAGAATTCTCCACCAAGGGAAACAATTTTATCCTGTCCACTCTATCTAGTCCCCTCATAATTTTGTACACCTCAATCAAGTCACCTCTCAGCCTTCTTTGTTCTAAGGAAAATAACCCCAACCTATCCAATCTCTCCTCGTAGCTACACTTTTCTAACCCTGGCAACATTCTTGTAAACCTCCTCTGCACTCTCTCCAGAGCTATTATGTCCTTCCTGTAATGTGGTGACCAGAACTGCACACAATATTCTAGTTGTGGCCTCACCAGTGTTTTATACAATTCCAACATTATATCCTTACTTTTATATTCTATACCTCTGCCAATGAAGGAGAGCATTCCATATGCCTTCTTTACAACCTTGTCTACTTGAACTGCTGCCTTCAGGGACCTGTGTGCTTGTACGCCAAGATCTCTCACTTCATCTACCCCTCTTAGCATATTCCTATTTATTGTGTAATCCATGCAACTGTTTGACCTCCCTAAATGTATGACCTCACACTTCTCTACGTTAAAATCCATCTGCCACTTTACCGCCCACTCTACCAACCCATCTATATCGTTTTGGAGATTATGGCTATCCTCTACACTATCTACTACTCAGCCAATCTTTGTGTCATCTGCAAATTTCCCAATCATGCCCCCCACATTGACGTCCAAATCATTAATATATAATAAAAACAGCAAGGGTCCCAACACCAAGCCCTGTGGAACACCACTTGAGACAACTTTCCATTCGCAAGGGCATCCATTGACCTTTACCCTTTGTTTCCTGTTACAAAGCCAACCTTTTATCCAGTTTGACACATTATCCTCAATCCCATGAATTTTTACTTTCCTGACCAATCTGCCATGTGGGACCTTGTCAAATGCCTTGCTAAAATCCATGTACACAACATCCACCGCACTACCTTCATCAACCCTTCTTGTCACTTCCTCAAAGAATTCAATCAAATTTATGAGGCAAGACCTTCCTTTAACAAACCCATGCTTTCTTCCATCTATCTTAGATTTCTCACCTAGCTCACATATATGGTGAAATCATGGGCAGTATGCCTGTGATTTCCTGATTATGCATAGTTGGCAGATGAGGCCATTAATTGGGGCCATACATAAAATCATATGGCAGAAAACCTTTTGAGTCCTGTTTCATCCCATTTTGTCACCCTAAATAAACAGGCTGTTTTTTCTTTTATTTCCCTAGAGTATCAGCTTGCAGGAGTTTGAAGCCTGTGGCATCCCCTTAATGGAGCACACCGCGTGCTTTGTGGCACAAGGCTTGAAGTTTAACAGCCACCTGAGGGTATTACGTCTGGATAGTGCCAGTATGAGCGGTCGTCCTCTGATGCTGCTGGGTGAGCTTTTCATCTTGTCCTGCTGTTGCAGGATGAAACGATGGGCTGCGTGAGAAGAGGAAACTTTGATCAGGCTGGAAGGAGGGTGCCCACCTGACGTTGGGGTTGGGGCTCTGGCTAAACAGACTATTTACGGAGCTGGCCTTTAACGTGGGAGCACTTGATATTGATCAGAATGGAAAAATAACCAGTCCTTGCTGTGAGGCTTGGTGGGAGGAAGCTGAGTTGGGGAAGAAATTACACAGAGATGGCTTAGAAATCAAACATATCATTTGGTTTAGCCTTTTGCATTTTTATCATTAAAATATCAATCGGTCAGAACTTCAAGTCAAACCAAATCAAATCATAAAAACAAAATGATTTCTGTACAAGATGTAAAGAGTAAGTTGAACATTAAGGGGTATAATTAACTCCATTGGCGTGCTACCTAGTGTGCTCACCTAAAATTCTTTGTGTTATTTTAATGCAATTGTTAACCCTTGGGTTAATGATTCCATTAGACGTATGCAGAAAGGAATTTTATGTGTGTATTATGCAGTGTACTATCCAACTGGTTAAACCTCCTGAGATTTGAAGTCAGTGCCCAGACTTTTTGAGAACTCGTCTCCATATTTTGCTAATTTTGTGCAGCTGAATCTGTTGTTTCCTATCTGACTTCCCACAGTTTCTGCCCTGAATGTGAACCAAATGCTACAGGAACTTTACTTGGCAGACAACAACCTGAACAGCGTTCAAGACTCCATGAACCTGCGAGAGCTGCTTCAATCTAACTATACCATAAGACTGTTAGACCTTAAAAACAATTGCATCTTAAACACAGGTAAACAGGAGTGGTACGCTATAAAATAAATCTTAGCAATTGATAAGTGATTCCCCTCTCACCTCACCTCCAAATTCTCCTTCAGTTGCAACTTAACGGGTCGGGTGTTTTTTGTTTGGGGCAGAAAATTGGCAGGATGGAACTTCTGGCCTCTTTGATTTTGCTTTAAATCGTTTTCCTGGATCGTGGTCATTCGTCATATTGGGTGGCCTTGGGGCAGGATTAACACTGCCAATGAGGAGCCGTGGAATTGAGTAACAGGGTCAGATGTGGCTCAGTGGGTGGCACTCTCATGTCTGAGTCAGAAGGTCATGGAATCAAGTCCCTCTCCAGAGAGTTGAGCAGTAAAATTTAGGCTGATGTTCCAGTTAATGAGTGATGTATCGTCAGAGGTGCTATCTTTCAGGTGCGATGTTAAACCGAGACCCTTTCTGCTCTCTCAGATGGATGTAAAAGATTCCGTGCCACTATCATGAGAAAGAACAGGGGAGTTATTGTGGATGTCCTCGCCAATATTTATCCCTCAGCCGACATCACAAAAAAAATTATCCGGCCATTATCACATGGTTATTTGTGGGAGCTTGCTGTATGCAAATTAACTGCTGTGTTTCCTACATTACAACATTTGCTATAAAGTGCTGTGAATTCCATGAGGTTATGAAAAATGCAACTTTTCTTTTTAGTTAATGATGCTGCAGCGAGATTTTGATTATAGAAACTTAGACCTTTTCCCGGCATTGATTGCAGATAGTAGAGCAATTGATCAGGACAAGCAACCAGCACGTTCAGTAATGTACTGAAGTGCCAACCTAGATTATGAGTTTATGTCTCTGTCCCGGGGCTTGAACTTAAAGCCTCCTGAGTCAGTGATGAGAGCGCTACCACGGAACCAAGGTTAATGGCTCATGCGTTCCTTCCCTTGGTACTTTAGCATTGTTACTTCACCCCTTTCCCTTGGTGCATTTATGCTGTGTCTATATTTGTATTTTCCAATGGGTGGAAATGCTAACATTCACTAACTGCGGCATATTAGTTAACATGCTTGTATAAAACTCCTGGGAGGAATATATGCCTGTGATGCCTGATCCCTCATGGTCTGGTGAGACCTGTGTAGCAGCCAGCATTTTGTCTTTATCCTCCTGAATCAGGATCTTTCAAGATCTCTAATTTGAAGCTGGGAATAACACAATTGGAAGCTTGTTACGAGCACGTAAAGCAAATGTTAATGAAACAAAGCTTCAAAATCATGGGGCCAAAGCACTGCTGGAAGGGGTGACTGATCAGCCCATCCCACTGCTCACTCACTCAAAATGGACCCTTTGCAATTTTTGTGGAAGTATCCCCTACGTAATCTCTACATTTTGTATATTCACGCACTAAAATCTCACAGTCACATAGAACTGAGCGTCAGGGCATGTTGTACAAGGTTTGAAAACACCATAAAGATTACGACTCAGTTAAGAGGGTTGACTAGTCAAATCTATTTCTAGGACTGCAAGATATCTGTGAAGGTCTTAGAAGACAGAAGCAAGGACTGAAAACGCTTATACTTTGGAACAACAAACTGACACATGTAGGGATGAGTCACCTAGCTGCCATTCTAGTAAGTTATTCAGTTTAATAATAACAGTGATAATTTGCATGTATATAGCCAGTATATGGCAGATCAGTTTTTGGTAAAGTTGCTTGGTGTGGTTTGAATTTTGAACTCTGAATTTAAGTCTCAGGATTACCTTAAACCAAACCCATCATGGTGATGAAGAGATTTATATCAATTGCTCTATTTGTATTTGTTCTCACGGATAAAGGAGATATGACAGAGCATCAGAGGACAAGCACTGAGTGGTGGTATATAATGAAGATAAGCACAAAGGAAGGTGACTTCCTTTCATTCATCATGGGATGTGGGCGAAGCTGGATAGGCCAACATTCATTGCCCATTCCTAATTGCCCTTGAAAAGGTGATGGTGAGCTGCCTTCTTGAACTGTTGCAGTCCACATGGTGTAGGTACACCCACAGTGCTGTTAGGGAGGGAATTCCAGGATTTTGACCCAGCAACAGTGAAGGAACGGCGATATATTTCCAAGTCAGGATGGTGAGTGACTTGGAGGGGAACTTCCAGGTAGTGCTGTCCCCATGTGTCTCCTGCCCTTTTCCTTCTAGATGGTAGTGATCATGGGTTTGGAAGATGCTGTCGAAGGAGGCTTGGTGAGTTCCTGCAGTGCATCTTGTAGATGGTACACACTGCTGTCACTGTGCATCGGTGGTGGAGGGAGTGAATGTTTGTGGATGGGGTGCCAATCAAGTGGGCTGCTTTGTCCTGGATGGTGTCAAGCTTCTTGAGTGTTGTGGGAGCTGTACTCAGCCAGACAAGTGGGAAGTATTCCATCATATTCCTGACTTGTCCCTTGTAGATGCTGGACAGGCTTCGGGAATTCGGGAAGTGAGTTCCTCACCACAGGATTCCTAGTCTCTGACTTGCTGTTGTAGCCACAGTATTTATATGACTAGTCCATTCAGTTTCTGGTCTATGGTAACCCGCAGGATATTGATAGTGGGGGATTCAGCAATGGTAATTCTATTGAATGTCAAGGGGTGATGTTTAGATTCTCTCTTGTTGGAGATGCTAATTACCTGGCACTTTTGTGGCACGAATGTTATTTGCCACTTATCAGCTCAAGCCTGGATATTGTCCCGGTCTTGCTGCATTTGGACATGGACTGCTTCAGTATCTGAGAAGTTATGAATGGTGCTGAGCATTGTGCAATCAATAGCAAACATCCTCATTTCTGACCTTATTGTGGAGGGAAGGTCATTGATGAAGCAGTTGAAGATGGTTGGCCCTTGGATACTAACCTGAGGAACCCTTGCAACAATATCCCAGGACTGAGATGATTGACTTCCAACAACCACAACCATCTTCCTTTGTGCTAGGTATGACACCAACTGGTGGAGAGTTTCCCCCTAATTCCGATTGGCTCCAGTTTTGCTAGGGCTCCTAGATGCTGCACTCGGTCATATGCTGCCTTGATTTCAAGGGCATTCACTGTCACCTCACCTCTTGAGTTCAGCTCTTTTGTCCATATTTCAACTAAGAGCGAGGTTTCGGGCTCCTAAATATCAGGGTTTGAAATCAAAAAGCTGCTTCATAGTCATTGTTCCTTAGTGAATCCTCAAATTGTGCGATTGTAAACTCTCAATTTTTCTAAAAATTAATTTGAGGGTTTTTGTTTACATTAACGTCTAGTTGATCACCTTTGTGACAAGATGACCTTGCTTTGACAGCATTCACATCAGCCTCCCTCTTTCTTGCATTGAACCCCACTGAGGTAGATAATGCAGCACAAATAACTTTGAAAACATAAAATTCACAATGGCCCAAAAATTCCTGTAACTAGTGAATGATTGGCACCCATCAATAGTTAAACTTGCCTTTGTTAGTTGAATCTCCATAATATTTTATTTGTCTCATTGCTGAAAGTGAGAGATGGAAACAGTACAGCCCCCTTTACAGGGCATCTGGAATCTGAGTAAATAGAGTGAACACATCTCAAGTATCTCCTTAACCAATCAGATTGAAGGTTTGTGAAATGAATAGTGCAAGGTCTGCATAATGATATGTAAGTTGGAATGGCGTGTATTCAATATCAAATCAGGTATAGAAAGAAAAATAAAAAGAGGGAAAGACAGATTAGATTTAAGAGAGGAAAAAAGAGACAAAAAGTACTTCAATTTGTAATCATTAATTTTCAGTGCCAGAGAGATTTACCTGCTATAATTAACACTTAACACAGTTAAAAAGGGACGAGACTTGAAAACTGCTGATGCTAAGTTACTGTGGCAAGTTTACTTTGTATCTACAGTCAAATACAGGAACTTCATGACTTTCAATGCATTTGAATGGGAGACAGAGGGCAAGGTGCCAGTTTTGCAAATCTGACAGTGAAGAGGTGCATTTCCAACAGCGACTTCTTGAATTCCAGGCCTAATCACAAACCTGCCCTCGCCTGAAGTTGCTGTGGCATTTTCACTTAAATAGCACTGCTGGCTATTAGCCTCACTATTATTTTGACAGCAATGTTTGGGCTTTTGATTCAGAAACGTAGGAGTCCTAGCAATCAATTTTCATTATTTATTTATTAATACGCTCTGAAATCTCTGAAAGTAATAAATCTTTTTACTTATATTTTCACTTAATCATTAAAATAGTTAGCTGCATTTTTCCTTCATGACATTCTCCAGCTTTATTGAATACCCTTCTATTCATAAACTGTTTATCTCATCCTACTTATTTGCATGTTTCAGCACTGATTCACTCCAAATCTAGCTAGGATCAAAATCTTCAGAAAGACAAGAACAATGGAGTACAATCAAATGGCAACGTATTCATTCTTCAAATATTTGTACTAAATTTGTTGCATTTATTGAATGACTAATTGGACATACACCGATATCCCAATGCCAGTTCTGTAGATTGTAGATATTAGTTTGATCTGCCCATTCCCTACAGCCTGATTGATTAATCACACAACCTGCTTGTTTGCAAAAAAATAAAGCCTCTGGTTCTGACCTCATGCAATTAAACAGTAAGTACTGTAATTTTGGTGATATCGCCACTGCCAGAAAGTAACTCATCAACGATATATTGGAAGTAACCCCTGCTGCTATTCGACATTCATGTAGAATCTCTGACAGTATCCGCTCCTCAGCTAAAAATATTCATTGATAAGGTAAAAACGACCATGTAATCTGACAATACATAAGGTGGAAGGGAGACAGATTAAAGACCCAGTACTGATTTTTTTTAACATTAAATTGCAAGGCTTGCACATAGAAACACAAAATAAGAGCAGCCCTCTTCCGTGTGGGTGCCATTTCCCTGTGAAGATTTTGATTAAATAATACATGCCTCATATAAAAGCGTCAAAGGCCAACCTTGTACTATGTGATTAGGAGAGATAAGCAGACATTCTTAAAGCTGTGATTATTGTAATTAGCTCGCAGTGTCAATTGAGTTCAAACGATGACACTTGTAAAGTGTTACCAAGGCATTTATTATCCTTATAAACAGTTATGCCTCCTGCTTCTAGTGCAAAAGCCAGACAAGGCTCTTCGTATTATTAAAGAATCCTTTTTTTAAGCAAGGATATATTTATTTCATATCATTTTTTCTAATAATGTTTCTTCAGTCTTAATAGGGGCTGAAAGGACTCGCCCCAACCTGTTCATCTCTCTGTGTGCTGAGACTGATATTAGCCTTAATAACTCGCCTACACGTGTGAAATTTAGAAAGCTATTAACAATAATAAGAATGCAATAAAGGCAAAAGTATGATAAAGTCAAAAGGTAAGGAAAAATATCAGTTCCTTACACTTGAGCACATTGAGAACAGGAAAAAAAATACTTGCATTTCTTTAGCACTTTAACCACATTGTCAAAATATCTCAAAGTGCTTTTCTGGAATTACTTTATTTCTTGATATGTAGACTAATTCACTGGTTGCTGCAGAAAAATCATTGTTATTCTGCAGAGTTAAAAATACAGAAATAACTTTGTTCTGGGAGTCCAGTTTAATACCTGACACACTGACAGTAGGACAATTGATGTTGCAGCACATGTGACATCTAGTCTAGTGTTGCGATCACTTACAAACATCACTCTAGATTCACAGTCCAGATTTCCAGGTGCAATATGTATAAGAATGTATTAAGCAAGACTGGTTCATACCCACATGAAGTCTGCTCCTTTTAATGTACCAGGTATTATTTACACTGACTTGGTTTTTCCATCATTTCAGGTAGTTTTTGTTTGCATTTACTCTGTTTCAAGGAAAGCGAAAATTTCTTTCCTCTGGTTGGGGACAATTTAAGTCATCTCTAAGAAAATGTAGAACGAAGTTACGAGAAATGTCTTTATGCAGAGTTTTTGGAAGATGCCATAACGAGCGGATGACTGAGACACCACTGCATTTTCAATATAAAGTGAACAAATAGTTGAAGCGGAAGATACAGGGCTCACAAGAGACAGAGCATGGCAGTGGGATTAATTTTGAATTTCTGTAACAAAGAGTCAGCATAGACATGATGGGCTGAGTGGGCTTTTTCTGTGGTTCTGCAGATAAATGACCACATGAGTTGCTCTCCAGTTTTTAGTTGGCAAATTGAAAGCCAGTCCCTTTGGAGCTATGATGCTCCCCTGCATAATGGGAAAGACCCGGAATCCAAATATGGGACTACCCCCTCCATTTATTTCATAGAAATTGTCACTCTCAATTCCAATCTATATTTTTGTGGTTCCCAGAACCTCATCTCCTTTGCACTGCGAAGTGTAGCTAGTAGAGGGAGAGAGTGGAGCTAGCATCTGGAAGAGATTTGGTCCCAAAAAGAAGGCCAGTGACCGATTCTGAGAAAATAAATTGGGCTTGGGTGCTGGGTAAAGAGCATTGGACTGCCTTTTGCCACACCTCCTGTTCCCTTGCTCTAGCTGGCACCCAAGATGTGTCCAAAGTGCTGCAGGTGCCTGCCAGTTTAATGTTAATTAGGAAACCTCTCCATGATCCCATAGACTCCAGAGTATTGGAGGTTTCTAGCATTTATGATCAAAACCCATAGATTTGCAAGGCTCTGGGAGCCGGCACTATTTCCGGATCGGGAATCCACACTCGAGGGGACTTAGTCACTTTTTGGGATCTCAACCAGGACAACCCCTTAATGACATGGAGGCAGATTCTCTGTCCAATTAAGGGCAGCAGGTAGATCCTCGAAGCTGGACGGTCAAACAGAAGCCTTCCAGCTTCAAAGAGGAAGCCTGCAGGAATGAATGGTAGGTAACTGTGAGGGCACTTCAACATGGTGCGTGCTCAAAAACCTTTTTTAAAATTTAATTTGCTGCTGCTGCTTGTAGTTACTCCTACCAGGCGATCTGCTGGTATGTCACACTTGTCTGTCTTGTGCCATCCTCATACATCCACTGTCACTTGTTAGTAACCACTTTGTGATGTCTGTCATCCAGCTACACCTAGATCGACCCCTCTTTCTGCTGCCCTCCATTTTTCCCTCTAGAAGAGATCTCTGTGGCTTTTCAGCTCTGATCAAAGGGCTGACATTTTCACTTCTGAATGTCACTTTTTAGAGTTCTGTTTGTTCTCACAATCTCAAGTACCTCATCAGCCGTCTTATGCTCTCTAGCTGGAATTTTTTGCATATGTCTTCGTATCCACGTTTCAAAGGCCTCCATTTTCTTCCACTGATCTTTATTTGTTGTCCAGGTTTCTGAGCAATACTGGAAAGTGGATAGAGTGTAGCATCTTATGACTTTTTTCCCTTGTTACAAGCTTGAGTATTCTTGTTGTTAACACATCCTTCATCTTCACAAAATTATTTTTAGCTATCTCAATCCTCCTTCTAATTTCGGCGTTGTGGCTAGCATCTTCTGTTATCATTTACCCTAAACAGACAAACGTATCTATTTGATCCAGTGTGATACCACCCACTTCAATCTTTATTATAGTTTCTTCTAATGGATTCCCTCTAATTACCGTTGCTTTTGTCTTTTTGATGTTTATACTCAATCCGTTTGTTGATTTTACTTGATCTACAATATTTTGTTCTGATTCTGCAAGTAGCGCTGATTTACCTCAAGTTTGTTATGTTCTTCCCTTCAATGTTTACCCCTGGAAGTACATATAATTCTCTTACTATTTGTTTTGTGTACAGATTGAAAAATTTTGGTGACAGTACATAGCCTTGTCATACTCCCCTCTTCACTTGAAACATATCTGATTGTCCATCTTCTAGTCTGATGCTCCCTATTTGGTCCCACTATAGGCTCTTGATAAATCTCACATCTTTACTCTCAATGTCACGTTTCAACAGCATGTCTATTAGCTTTTGGTGATCAACGTGATTGAAGGCTTTTTCATAATCTATCTATATATGTCTTTGTTTACTTCCAGATATTTGTCAAAGATTGTTCTTAGGTTAAATATTCCTGGTTAAATATTAATTTAAACATATAGAAAGTCTGCCAGGGTACTTCTGTTGCAGAGGGGGCAGGTTGGGCGAGCAGGAGGTAGTGGGCAGAATTCCACTACAGGCTTCGCCCACACCCAGGCAGGCAGGGAAGGCTGGTAGGCCTGCCAGAATCACTGGCACCCCAGCCCGCTACTGGGTGCCCACCTCCAGGCAGTTGAGTTGGCCCCATCGCATTGTGAAACTGGAGGTCGACAGGAAAATCCCAGGCGACTCCCGTTGCCTACCTATAGCACTGATCCGATTGAACTGCCCTCTCGTTAGGATACTGGGTCCTGAAGTTATCACTCCAAAATGGCCGTGCCAGGGATGGTGCCAGGAAACTGACAAGCTGGGCCTCACCTGCCTCCACTCCCAATGTCTGCGAGGCCTGAACTTTCTGCCCTGGGTTTCGGGACTGAGTTCCTTGTGGACCAATGTACCAGTGTTATTGGAGTGGGTTTAAACTAACTTGACAGAGGAGGTAATATCAGAGAGGAATACCAAAAAGGTTTTATCTTCTTGGAAATTTTAGAATACAGAATACTAGGAGAGACAGACAGGATGGGAGTAGCAAAGAGTAAGTTATTAGGTAACTTCAGAGTAAGGGAGAAAGTAACAAAGTCTAAATTAGGGTTATTGTGCATTTGGGAATGTATGGGAGTGGTAAATAAGATCAGTGAGTTACAGGTGCAGAATGCCACATGGAAATATAATGTTGTGGATAACAGAGACCTGGCTCAAAGAGGGGCAGCACTGGGTATTAAATATTCCTGGGTACAAGGAGCTCAAGAAAGATAAGATCGGAAGGAAAGGGGGACGGGTGGCAGTATTGAGTAAGGAGAACATTGCAGTTCTTGAGAGAAAGGGAATTGGACTAGCATCTGAAAAGGAACAAAGCATAGGGCTATGGGGAGAAGGTGGTGTAGTGGCACTAGGTGAATTGCTCTTTTGGAGAGCCAATGCAGACACAATTATCCAAAATGTCCTCCTTCTGTACTGTAACCATGTTGTGATTCTGTTTATACCTATATCTACACACATTTGTGTAGTAAATTCTCACTTAATTTTATGGAGGTGAATAACCATCTGTAAAATTTCCAAGATGATAAAACCCTTTTACGTTTCCTCCTAGTAACTGAGGTAATACAGTTGGAGCTGCAGGATATCAGGCTTAGAGTACAAATTACCTGGTGGAAGTATTGAAACTTGTTGATCTATCTTTAAAATAAAGCAAAATCCAAGATGTGGTAAAAGCTGGATTGCTTAGATAAAAATTTACGGCTTTGACAGTGTTTTGACAGTGAAACATTGTTTTCCATCAGCTGGAATATGGCACATTATTACTTTGATGGAAGCCTTCTGAGAGTTTTACTTTTCTTACTTTATTGGAAGCCTTCTGAGAGTTTTACTTTTCTTACTTTAATGGAAGCCTTCTGAGAGTTTTACTTTTCTTACTTGCCAAAAGTTATGAGCAGCTTCTGTCTGAGTTTGGGTTTTACTCACCTCCCTTTGATGTTTCCTAAGTATAAAGTGAAGAAAGGTGCTGGAATGCGTAAAGGCACTGGGATGTATGAGTGGCTTGCAGTGAAATGGGAGGCTAGAACTTCCAATCAGTGACATTCAAATATGAATACTCCGAGCGCTTGTATCCTATTCCCACAGACACTATTTTTACACAGATCCCAACATGTTTATTTTAAACGTAGTTGTCCATTTTTCCACTTCTTTGTCTTATGATCTGACTACATTTGTCTTTAAGGTATCATTAAAGCAAAAAGCAGAACATGCAACCATGATCTCATTCTTATCTTCCGTGACCTGATTCTGTCCACTCCCTACTTCCCCCCTCCCCCAACCATCCCACCATCCCCATCATTTTTCTGTGAACTTGGAAAAAGACTGGAATGCTATCTTTAACACGATTTTCTTGTAACTGTTTGACAATTGCTGAGCACCCTAGTTTATGCGCATGTCTGAATGAAAGCTGTCTTCCCTTCAGTCTCTTCACAAGCGTAACTCAATGTGCAAGTTCAAACAAAAGGTCTCGCGGGGGTCATTTACTTATATTTAAGTTTTCACTGCTGTGTTTTCCTGTTTGTATAATTAGCACACTTACAGCACTCTGCGACTGATGATCACATGCAGCAGATGTGCTCAATTAAGACTTTATGAGAATTTGTTTAACAAATAAGTCAAATAACGAGCAAAAGGGAATGAAACATTGTTTTCCATCAGCTGGAATATGGCACATTATTACTTTAATGGAAGCCTTCTGAGAGTTTTACTTTTCTTACTTGCCAAAAGTTATGAGCAGCTTCTGTCTGAGTTTGGAATAAGCTCCTCAGGCCAGGCACTGAAAAAAAAAACTGTCCCAAAATATCTACAACTTCTTGCTCGATCTTACCAATCACAGTTAATGAAAAGCCAAATAGAGCCACCATTCTGACTTGCAGCCTCACTAAGGATTGAGCTCCGAATGAACTTACTTATTTTTGACTTGATCGCAATTATAGTCTGTCACCTACAAAAGACAAAGTCCAACCTGAGCAGTAGAATAATACATTTGTGGGCCTGATTTTAACTGTACAAATAGGTGAATTTTGAATGAGTTAAAATTTCATCCTGTGTATTACACATGGCGAGGCTTCTATTTTATTAGATAGTGTATTGCCCCAGTCACACAGAATAATACTAATAAAGGACCAGTAATATTCTTATAAAAGCTGCAAGATAAATAGACCTCACGTTAGGTACCATACCGTCACACATTCAAATTTTGGTTCCATTCAGGTAAAACATAATTTCCAACCTACAGAGAATTAGGGCAGAATGTAGAGCTCGGTGGGCGGGCGTGCGTCCAGCCCACCCGAGCGTAAAATGACGCGCAATGACATCAGGCGAGCGTCCTGATGTCATCGTGCAGTCCCGCGATATTTCATTCAGTGGGCATGCGCTGGAGTCGGCAGCGCATCCGCTGACAATTAAAAGGCCTATTAAGGCCATTAAAAAAGTAATTACATTAAAATTTACGCTGCCCGTCCAGCCTTACCTAATGCTGAGTGCTGCCGCTCGTGTGCCACACTGGGTGGGCCTTAATTGGCCCGCCCACGTAAAATTGCGGTGCGGCGCCGATCGTGGGCAGCAGTTGGGCTTCCTGACCGGCCCCGCTTACCCCCGCCGAGCACCCCCGCCAAGGGCAAGATCCTCCCTATAATAAAGCAACAGGAAAGTATGAACAAGGCCACTTCTCTGTTGAAAAAAAGAATGAGGGGTGACCTAATAGAGGTCTTTAAAATCATGAGAGGTTTTGATAAAGGATGACAAAGAGTGTCTCCACTAGTGAGGAAGAGCAAAACTGGAAGTTATCAAGAGAGTCACGAAGAAATCAAATAAAGGATTCAGCAGAAACTTCTTTACCCAGAGAGTGATGAAAATGTGGAATTTGCTCCCTTAGTGACTGCCTATTAGGAATGTCATAATTAATCACCTTAACATTTGTTACTTATTTTGTATTGCATCCATCACATATTAGACTTCTTAGTGGGGAGAATTTTAGAGTGACTGAGAAGACTAACACACAAAATATCTCTTTCCCCAATTGCCACTGCTTCTCTTTCCTGAGAAGATCATTTTGCAATGGGTTAAGGTCTTTTGGTTCATCAAGCCCACTGCTTCTACATCCCAGGTACAACCAAATTAGCTAACCAAAATCTGTGTATAATTTTCCTAAACATTAAACGAGGTGATAGGTGTTACTAGAGAAACTCTTGAATTACAATTAAATGCTCTACCAATGCATTATACAACCAACTATTATAATCAAAAGGAGAGGGGATATAGATTGGGTGTTTTAATTATCCTAGCTACTTACTCAGAATTAAAATGAGAATTAGAACATCATATTTTTTCATGTCTTCACTGCATATGCCAGTAATAGTAAATATGGATGCTCTTCTAGCTTACAGTAAAGCAAGCCACCCAAAATATACCACAGAAAGTCCGGAGATGAATTACCGATTAATAATTTTTTGACTGTTATTTAGAATCAGAGCAGCTCCCCGTTGTTTTGATTTTTAATATTGACCTGAACTGGACAATCAGCAACCTTGTTTAATGTTTCATCTGAAGGATGACACCTCTGGTAATAAAGCGCTCCATCACTGTTGCACCTGCATTATAAGTTCAAGCTCCTGGTGTGGATCTTCTGGCTCAGAGGCAAGAATGCTGCTACCTGTGGAAGACTGCAATATCTGTTGCTAGTCAATTTGGTTGTGCCATTCATCAGCTCTGATCAGGTTTACCCAGTACCTGTTGTTCAAGTCAGCAGCTTCTGTGCTTCTCTGTTCCATCAGGGTTTGTCATTTTCTAGGCCATTTGATCCTATAGCCAGTTATGGGCATCTTTTAAAATACATGCAGTTATTCTTTAGTGTCTCCTTAACTCAGGGTGCATTGTCTATCTTTGTCTCTCAAGTCATTTTCTCAAGGAGAGGCAATTTAGAATCGCTGCAGATTTCCAAAATAAAGCTCCCAATTTTCAGGGCTTGCTTTAAGGATCTTGATTGAGCAATTCTTCCATTATTCCTGTGACACGTTCCTGTTACTTTGTACATTTGTCTTGGTTAAGCAGTGCAAAGCGCTGTTATTAATGTGGATGTGGTTAATAGTGAATTTGTTCCCATGTCAGATTACAGTTGTGAACATTTGACTCAATTTCAGTAACTACAAAGGGAAGAATTATACTTTGGAGTGTTGGGAACTTAACAAAGCCACACAGTGACATGATTGACAAGTTATTATGCTGTATGAGGTAGGGTTGTGCTTTTTTTCCCTGAGTTGAAGTTGTGAGACTGTTCCACTCCAAGCTAGCATCAGTTGACTCTCCCAAAGCTTCTGGGGTTGACCTCTTTGCATATGTGAGCCCGTAATCTGGATTATGCAGCCCACATGGTCCTCACTGAATGTATGGCTGGGGTTGAGGGTGGGAGTAGAATGCAATACACCTGCAGTTGTGAAAATGGCTGCCAATAAAGGCGGGGTGTTGGGGGAAGGTAATTTTGCCAGTAGCGGGAACCTCACCAGCAGCAAGTGGATCACAAGTAAGAAAACAATTATACACATTTACATAGAAAATTTCACATCCTCAGGACATCCCAAAGCTCTTCACAACCAACAACGTACTTTTGAATTTCTGTTATGTAGACAAACACACAGCAAGGTTCTACAAACAGCAACGAGGTAGCCAGATGGCCAATCTAACTGTGTTGGTTGAGAGACAAATGTTGGTCAAGATAGCAGCCCATTCTTATTCAAATAGGTACCATTGAATCTTTTAGGCTTATTTGAACAGAGAGCTGGCATGGATACAATGGGCTGAATGGCCTTCTTTTGTGCCTTAACCATTCTATGATTCTCTGATTCTATGAAGCTTGATGAAGGACACTTCAAAGTTATCATTTTTTCCCTTTGTAGTTACTGAAATGGAGTTAAATGTTCACAATCGCAATCTGATGTGGGAACAAATCAAAAGCAGTGCAATCCACTGCCTAACCAAGGCAAATGTAGGAAGTGGCAGAAACACATCACGAAAGAATAATGGAAGGATTACTCTAATCAAGATCCTCATAAAGCAAGCCCTAAAACTGGGAGTTTTAAAAAAAATCTGTAGCAATTCCAACTCCCTCTCCCCGAGAAAATGAAAATGACCTGAGAGAGAAAGTTAGACAATATCCCTTGGGTTAAGGAGACATTGTGAGTGTTGTGGGTGTAACAGTCACTCATTACTGCATTATCTGCTGAAGCCTCTGGAACAGGGCATGAACCTACAACCTTCTGACTCAGTGATGAGTGTTACTACTGAGCTAAGGCTGACAGCATGCACTGCTAGAAAGCAGTGTCACATGAATCTAACAAAAATCCCAGCAAGTATCGATGCACTAGTCCTGCAAGAACTGGGTCAAAGGAGGGTTGCCTGAATGGCACTCCAGTGTTTCCTGCATGTAGGATCATCATACAGTCTATATGGGAGGAGGTGGCCTAAATGATCAAGACCATTTGTCATATTCAAAAGATTGGAAGCATATGAAGAAGCTTTTGTTGGTGAGTGACTTATTAACAGCACTCACTTTATTCAATGTATCAATTGTCCAGCAACTTGTGGCGAGGAAGAGATATCTTGAGAATTGTGAATTGCCAGAGGTGCTCGACAATTTGGACCGCTCTGCAATTAGCCTTGCAAGAATGGCAGATCAACCTCCAAATGCGTTTCGTGAAGTTGCTGCATTTGTGCATTAACTGCACATTAAACTCACCACAGGAAGTTTGTCCCAGTACCAGTGTAAGAATCTTTTTAATGAGGAGATTTAAGTTCCTGCAATATCAATCAACCTCTCCTGCCTTAGACAGGGAATAATCTGAACTGTGGAGTCTCATACTCTCTAGTAATTTTTGTTAGAGGTTTTCAAAATTTAAAATATTAAATGTTTTAATTTTTTCTTACACCTTTTCTTTTTGTCTCTTTTTTCCCCTATCTCTCTTAATCCGATCTTTCGTTTCTTCTCTTTATTTTTCTTTCTGTACCCGATTTGACTTTAATTCACCCTCCTTCTCCATCATTCCTCTGCTTATTTCTCAATTTTTAAATTCTCATTGGTTAAGGATGTAGACATCATTCACCAACGCCCCCGAGGTGCCATTGCCCTCACCACATTGTTATCAGCTCACGCTAATGGGGTAACAAAATTATCAAGCCGTAGCATGACGGAGAAAGTCAAACAGGGTATGCCCACTCCAGGAAATTCTGGGCCAATATTATGTAGATAACTAAGGTGGCAGAGAAATGCCCTGAGAAGGCTCTCTATCCAAAGTGTCAGCTGAATGCTGATAGTTCTGCTCTGTACTCCCAGCATTTTCTAGTTTTATTTTAATTTCTGGCATTTGCGGCTTCTTTTTTTTAACATTCAATTAGGTGTGCTCTGTTTATAGCAGAATGGATGGTTTTATGAGTCTCCGCCACAGGCGGGCGAGGGCACCTGCTGGCACCAAGGACTACTAAAATTACCCCTAGGATATAACAGGAGGATGCAAGGTTTTAAGCATTTAAGGGAGTTATGTGACAAAAATGAAATACTGTGTCGTTCAGCAGGAGAAATGATAAAGTCCAATTTCTTGCGCTGGCACATGGGTAACATAAACATGTAGCGTTGTAATATTTTGAATGGGTAACTATTTATCTATTTCTAATCTCCTGATTCGAGCTAAATTTCTGCCCGCGCAGCCCAGCTTTCAGAAGTTAGGCACTGAAAATAGGCAGTAAATCTGAGTAGCTCGTTGCTCACAAAAGCAAAATATTCCACATGTACCAGTTTAATGCAAATTAGATGTCTGTAATTAGTTCTAGAGTGGTAATTTAGTGCACAAAAATAATTATTCAAAACCTCTTTTTTCCAATTAATGCCCAAGACAGAAAAGTCTGGTTTACCCTTCCCCCCCCCTCCCTAAAGAAAACAAAAACACTGTGCTAATGTATCATTATATCATCTAAACAAACTTTTAAATAGCCAGGCTGTAAAGAAAATCTTGAAAGCTGCGTTTCGTCTGAAGCATTTTTCTGTAAGAGTCCCCGAGGAAGAAGGACATTGCAGAATATAGGTTGCATGTGGGTTAGTTGCGTTCAGTCAGTGTGCATTAGTGTTTGTTTCATTGGCATATAGAATCTGGAGGAATTTTCCAAAGTTTTTCTTGAATTTGGACTGCGGGATATGGCAGGATTAATTTTACCATTTAATGTTTCCAAAGCACAGTTTCATATGGTAGGACCACATTTTCCAACTCCAGTTGAAGGCCATCGCCTCCCCAGTGGATAAGGAATCAAATGATCCACAAAGCGAGCACAATAACCTCCATGCTCAAATCCCAACATGCACTCCCAGCACCTGAAGCTCTGTGTCAGGGGTGATAAAAAACAAAAGAAAAACGTTACCAGCAGTTGGGCACGATAGTGTGTAAAGTGTTGTCAGCTGTGGCTCAATTGGTAGCTCTCTTGTCCCTGGATTAGAAGTTAGTGGGTTCAAATCCCTCTCCAGAGACTTGAGTACAGAATCTGGGCAGAAACTCCAGTTCAGTATTCAGGGAGTGCTGCATTGGTGGTGTAGTCTTTTAGATGACAAGCAAGGCTCCATCTTGTCTTCATAGGTGAATGTGGTAAAGTGGAGTGCTATGTACCATTAAGAGAATGTAATTAGTTGACCATGTAACTGTATTGACCAATCGCTACACAGCAGGGGCTTTTTGGATAACTGGAAGTCCAGAGTTGGAGGTGATTGAAGAAGCACACATGGTGTTTGTGCCCTATTCTTAGTTCCAACAAACTACCAGTGTTTGTCCAGTTGATCGGTCTCTGCCTGCACTGTTTCAAGCACCAACTAATGTGTCAATATCAAGGGCGCAGCTAGCGTTCGCCGGACAAAGTGAACCTGATAACCAAAAACATAAAAGTGAAAGTTATAGATCCCAGGGCACTATTTTGAAGAAGGGCAGGGGAGCTATCCCCACTGTCCTGACCAATATTTATGCCTCAACCATTATCACTAAAATGTTAACACATTACTGAAAATGGGAGCTTGCTGTGTGTAAATTGGCTGCTCTGTTTCCTACATCATAACAGTGACTACATTTCAAAGGTACTTCATTGGTTATATGTCACTTTAAAAGTTCCTGTGAGGCATTATTTTATGCAAGTTTTTCCTTTCTTTAGTGGATAATCCAAGGAATAACGGGCCTGTTATGTAGGGAAAATCCCTTTGTTAGTACCACTTGTACAAACCAAAGAGTAAAAAGAATTATTGTTTTGAGACGTCCCCTGGTGGTGGCACAGTGGTTAGCGCTGCGGCCTCACAGCTCCAGGGACCCAGGTTTGATCTGGACCTCAGGTAACTGTCTGTGTGGAGTCTGCACGCTCTTCCCGTGTCTGCATGGGTGTGCTCCGGTTTCCTCCCACCACCCAAAGGCGTGCAGGTTAGGTGGATTGGCTATGGCAAATTGTCTCCCAGCGTGTGTGCACGTGTGAGTGTGTGCTCTGTGATGGACTGGCATCTTGAACTGCGTGCACCCCGCCTAGTGCCCATTGCCTGTCGGGATAGGCTCCGACTGCCCGCGACCCTGAATTGGATGACGCCGTTCTGGAAAAGTGAGTTAGTGGGATGCCCCCCTGGCTTGATGAGTAATTATGCTGCGTGGTCGGTGAGCCACGTGGACAAGGACATCTAGAGTTGGTTCCGTTATCTGTCCTAAATTGGCTGATACCAGTTGCGTCAGAAGTCATGGAATGGTCCGGAATTACTGATTTAGGAAGAGGAAATGTCTTCATTGCTCTCCAGTGACTCCTGCAAGAAAGCTTTCATGTGTGGACAGGGAGTGAGGAGAAGATTAGGTTCAATGGTGGTGGTGGGAGGGTGACCTAACCACCACCCCCACAGCCACCCCACCAATCACAGTCATTTGTTTTCTATGCTCAAACATGAGCTGGGTGAAGTAATAGAGGGTGACTGGAACCTGAAGAACAATGCCCCAACATGACTCAGTACCTTCAAGAGAGAGAAAAAAGAGAATGGGGGAGGGGGAGGGGGGGAAAAGTAATTACAGTGTGAGATAATGGGCTCAAACGCTTAATTTAAACGGGCCAATGCCTCCACTGAAATGGTCAGAGAGTGTGTTTCAGATTAACACATCTTGCATTCACACCTTTTTTAATCCACAAAGTAATTTAAAGGCTTGGTTTTGAGCTGAGTCTTTCAAATGATACTTGGGGGTTTTTGTCGAAACAGTCCTGATGACAGGAGAAAGATGGCTGGGTGGAGTTGTCAGGCCTGACATTAAGAGGGGGCGAGTTGGCAACAACAGAGCTGCAGTGTACTCAGGGGGAGGTTTGATTTTGTTATTTGATATATGCTGCAAGCAGAGTTGTTTTGTTGAAAAAATAATAACTGAAGTGTTGTCTCCTATAGTGTGCTCTTTACCTGATGTTACATGTTTCATAGGGGAGAATTTTCTCCTTGTCGAGGTGGGGGGGGTTGGGCGGGAGCGGGCGCAGACGTTTGCGCAGCCAATCACCACCTGCACTCGGCTGGGCACCGCCATTTTATGGGGGGGTTGGGTGGGGCAATTAAGGCCCGCCCAGCGTGACACTCGCCCTGAAGCGCTGAGCACTCCCTGTGTGGGCCGGGGTGGGGGGGGTAGGTTTGCCCGAGTTGGGGCCTGCGCTCTTTCACGCACACACATGAAGGAGCGCAGAAATCTCCTCGAGGCACAGAGCTGCCCCAGGGAGATTAGTTTTAAGTTCAAAAAAATTTAATAAAGGGAAAAAAAAATTTTTATGACATGGCCCTTCATGTGAAACTGTCACGTGAGCTGGGACATGTCTATTAATTTTACTAAAACTTTTTACAAGACTTTAAAAACCTTTATGAAACCTCATCACGCCTGTGGATGAGGTTCCATGATAAATGCGAAGGCCGCCTGGGCTCTTCGCCCGCGCCCCCCGCCAACCTTAAGATTGGATAGGCAGCCCTGTTCATTGCTTCAATTAATAGTTAACTGGCCGTAACAGGCCTTTGACAGTTCGGCTGTGCGCCAGCGACCTGAAAATCTGAATGACGCGCGGTGACGTCGGGTCGCACGCCTGACGTCACTGCACGTCTTTTTAAGCCTCGGCGAGCGGGCCCCGCCCCCCCACTCACCGAGCCGAAGATTCTGTCCATAAGGTTGTTTGTGCAGCAGAGATCTCCAACCCGAGGCGCTGGATAAATCTTGTTCCCAACGCTGTCTTCTGTAGCCTGCAAAATGAATTTGAAACACAGCTTGCAAACTAGCAACAACAAATATATAGGATTTTTGCAGTTTTTCTGGGCTTCAACATTTTGCTGACTGTTCCTTCCCCTGCTGTTATACTGGCAGAAGTTGGAGATGTCCCTCTCGGTGACACATTCGAAATCTCTGCTTTTCTGGTCTGCTCAGTCATGAACTGGTGCAGTACCTGATTTCCACCATTAAGTGCTGTTAGTGAGTTATGTACCTTGGGCAGAAACTGCCAGAACTCTCTTCAGAATTACAGTGCGAAACATCTTTCTCACTGCCAAGATGTAGCCCAAAGAAACGGATACTACCTGACCTCAAACTGTAATAAAGACTCAGCTCGAAACCAAGCCTTTAAGTTACTTTGTGAATTAAAAAGGAGTGAGCGCAAAATGTGTTAATCTGAAATGCACTCTTACCATTTTAGTGGAGGCATTGGCCCATTACAATACTGCCTGGCCTGCTGAGTACCTCCAGCATTTTCTGATTGCCTTTCACATTTCTAGCATCTGCAGTATTTTGCCCTTTGGTAATACTTTTTCTGGACTTTGTGCTGGTGAAGTCCAAATATCTGACTTTATTGTAAGCATTTCTGTCTGACCGAAGGTATAGCACAGTTTTAACAATCTGTATTGTTTCCCTTTTAGCCTAATTTAACTTGCCTGGAGACGCTTAATCTGGGTCATAATCCACTCAGCAATGAAGGAATCCATAGACTCAAAGGAGCATTGATAGCTAATCGATCAGTTACACGTTTAGGACTGGCGTCAACAGCAATAACTAGTGAAGGTAATGTCTTGAAACTGTGCGTGTGAAATTTGCAAGTTGGTGGGCCGGGGGTTGAGGGGGGGTGGTGGGATTGTTGGGGGGTGTTTGGTAGCGATCTGTCAGCGTTCGCCATCATTCTCCCTTTGAATCTGACCTCAACGCCAGGATTTAGCGCAAACTCAAATTAATACGAGAATCCTGAAGTTGGGGTCTGCCACTCACTGCTCTGCCGCAGGCTGTACCTCTTTCGAGTTATCAACAGTCACAGATTGTAACTCTTTCGAGTACATTCACAGTTCTTGGTTTCCAGGAGTGGGACATGAACCCACAACCTTCTGATTCAAAGGCGAGGGTGCTATGAACTGAGCCACAGCTGACACCTCCAAATGTTAAGCAGTGGGCCGCAGGCTGTACAGTGGACTCCCCAGAGCCAGCAATCAATTACATCAATTGATGTGGCATCGCTGTTAGAAACCCCAGAAAAATGTAATCTTTGTTCAATGAGGTGTAGCTGGGGTTTTAACACTGGTCTGAGTAATTACTACTGCTGAACAACAGTTCTGGCTCGAAAAACAAATCTTATATTTGTAGAGCATTGTGAATATTAACTACCAGGCTTTTAATAACTAGATTTTAAAAAAATAATTACATGATTTTAAAGTCTGTTCATGATATTTCAGCTTTAACTTCAACTGATATATATGCCCCAATCTTTATGTTGCTCTCCATGAAATTTATAAAAAATAATTTTATTATTGGTGCTTTTCATTTCTTGGTTGGTTGACTGTGAGAACTCCTCAATGTGATTGGTTCTGAGAACAGTTTGATGACATCATTGCAATTTGACACTGATAAGCTACGCTACAATCAATTGCACATCAAAAGAGTTAAAGTTCTCACCACACAGATCAGTGGTGAAGATGTTTGCTTTGCTGCTGACTGAAAAATCTGGGTCCCTATGCTCCTACTGAATTTTAAACTAAGCCACATATAGGGCTAGAAGAATCTAGCAGCCTTACCTATATCTCCATATATGAAGAACAGTCTAGCTGTAGGCCCTAATTTCTCTAGTTCTATGATATATTGGTCCACATTTTATGTTACTCTTGACTCTGACCAAAACCTATTAAGAAAGCAACACTCATATTTACAAATACTCAATATCCATCTTTATATTTGTTTAAATTATTTAGCTGTCTTTCACTTCTAAAAATAACAAAACTTAGATTCAGGAGTATTTGGTGCGAAAACTGTTGACCACTCTATTTAGGAATGCAGCAGACAAGTTTTTTGTAGTATGTGGCTGGTTCATTTAAGTGCATGGGCCGTTTACATTTTTTTTTTGCACAGCCGCACATGTGCAGTAACTTGAAGGGGTCCACCTGTACACAGCCTGCAGAGGAATGTCTGGACAAGTGGTCCTACAGCTTAAGGAGAACATTGCTTTCTGACCAGCAGGAGGTAGGATTGGACCCCAGTGCTACCCATGACTTGAACCTGTTTCTTTGAGCTTCATCTGGGCACAGATGGTTCAATAGGTGATGTGTTGCTTAGGATCAAACTGCTTCACCTTGGAATATTGTAGAAAACTGAGATTGTCCAGTCCAGCTAGTTGGAATCTTACCTCCTGGCTAGAATCAAGTGTTTGCAGCCCATTATCAGTCTATAGCCTACATTTAACTTTTCAAACAGGGAACATGCAGCACTTTTAAGACATATGGGTTAAAGTTTTGCTATTTGCTTTGTGTAACACATTCATTTGTTCTATCCATCATTGTAACTGTGACACTAGCTACTTTAAAATGAATGAGTTAAGTGCTTTATTAAAATAAAGTACAGTGGAATTTCATGCCAGTACATTGAGTCTTTTGCTATGAACTTTTCAGAGTGTGACAGGAGATACTCAGCAAATCAGGCATTCAATGAGAAAACACAAGATTGTTGATATTTCAATATAAAATCTTACCGCAGAATAAGGGGTTTTATACCTTTAATACCATTAACTCTCTGTCTAACCTGTTGAGTACTCCAACCTCTTCCGGTTTTTTCTCAGGTTTCCAGCATTTATAGTATTTTGCCTTTTGTTCATTATATAAATAGGCCCTAATTTGAATATGTTCTAGGTGTAGACATGGGGCATCAGTTCCATTAATTTGTCTTTTTTTATTAATCTTTAGGTGCCATAGCCATAGCTGAGTTTGTAGTAGAGAGTGCTGGTATCCTAAGGCTGGATCTGCGAAGGAACAGAATTAGAACTGGAGGCCTAATGGCCCTGTCTCTTGCTCTGAGACTAAATCATTCATTGGTCAGACTGGATTTGGACAAGGAACCAATGGGTGAGACGGTAAGTAGGCAAGGGTTGATCAGCAAGTAGCTATTTGATGTGAGGTACTGTCTTTGCAAATTCACTTGGTACACTTGTATTCACAGCGGCAAGAATGACAATATCTTCGTGTCATCCCCGGATCAAGTAGGAATAATACCAATTTTGATTGAAGTTGAAATAGCTTATGGGCAGAGTTTTGAGTTCAGTGGGCCAGCACTGTCGGCAAGCCTGGGATCGGCTGGGAAACAGGTTGCCGCCTGCGATCGGCCTCCGATCGCAATTTCACGCTGGTGGGTCAATTAAGCGCCAGCGTGAAATACCGCTCCCCGCTGGTTGGGACAGGTCCAGCAGTGGTGGGGTCTATCAGCCGCCGGGTCCAATGGCAACCTGGCGACTGGTTTAAAATCGGCACAGGCAGCCCCTGGAAGGCTGCCATGGAAGAACATCAGTCCTGTGTTAGCAGGCCCAAGTGATGGAGTCGAGTGCGCCTGGAAATGCCAGGCGGGAGGGCATTTCGGGTGGGCATCTCGGCCCCCCGCTTTTTGGATGAGTGCCTTGCAGTCCTCCTGGAAGAGGTGGCTGTCAGGAGGGACACCCTTGTCCCCAGAGATGGGAGGAATAGGTCACCGCCCCTCACAAAGCAGGCATGGGAAGAGGTTGCAGCGCTGGTTAGCAGTCATGATGTGGTGAGGCGCACATGGGTGCAGTGCCGGAAGAGGTCCAATGACCTCATGTTGACATGGGTCAGTGTGCAGAAGTGTTAAGGTGTGGCCGTCCCCACTGTGGACCTCACAGGTGCTAGAACCTGAGCGCCAACTGTCAATGACGCCAGAGCTGGCCAAGGGGATGAGACCTGGCTGCTTGAACTGCCTTGCAGCTTGAGGGCCATGACTCGGACTCTACCCTGCGAGGTGTTCAGCAGGTGGGGTTGGCCAGGCTGCAATGGTGCTGCAGATAGAGAGTGGACTAATCAATGCTCCTCTGTCCTTTCAGGAGAAGACAAGCCATAACCAAGCAGAGAGTTCATGTACAGTTGGAGGCCCGCCCAACCTGCTGCTGCTGACCAGGTTTGAGCAGGACGCCCTCGAGAGAGACAGCACACTCCCCATGCAACCAGGCATGGAGAGGCGGGGGTGCCAGACGAAGGTAAGAGCACAGTGCACAGAGGTGAGACTTTCGGATTGTGCAACCATTCTAATGTAGTCTCCTCATTAATGGGAGCCTCAAGCCTGGAGTCCCCATTGATCATTGAAAGATGGTGGCACTATAATGCAGATCTCCATTGACTCACCAGGGTGCCTGGCATGCACAGTGACAGAGGGATAACTTTAACTAATGACATGTCCTTGTTCTCCCTTTTAGACTTGCTCTTTGGACCCCGAAGGGCCACCCCTGACACTGGAGGACCACAGGGCTTCACTTGCACCTGTGTCTCACCTGCTGTCTGAACCAGGCACCAGCACAGATACCAGCACCTCGGTGGGCATTAGATCAGTGGCAAGAATGTCGGTGCACATTGTTGAGGGCATTTCACACTGGTTTGAGATGCAGGTGGAGGCAGAGAGTGCCCAGGGCACTGGCAGTCGGAGGACTGCTGGGGACCAGGATGATACTGGGTCGAAGGCAGATGAACCTCTGGAGTCGTCCATTAGGCGGCAGATGCTGGATGTCCAGCGGGATGTGGGGGAGGATCTGGCGTAGATCCATGGGGGTATGTGTGCCATGGTCTCTGTTATGGAGGAGTCCATGTGGAGCATGAGCACTGCGTTGATCCTCATGGCCAAGCGCACTGCCTCCTCCATTGAGAGAGTGGCGACTCCATGTAGAGGCAACTCCAGGGACAGAATAAGGGTTCCTGGGGTTGTGTTTGGACCTGCACGCCTTCACACAGGCACTGACCTCAGTTGGACAGTGCCAGTGTGGGAGATGATGAGACACCCAGTATCCCAGCTAGGTGCCTGTCTATCAATGGTGAGTAGGGAGGTCCAGAGCGACCTCACATTGGCGCATGAGCTGCTTGTCATCTCTGCGGGCTCCTCTCAGGGTGCTCTGGATGATGGTGGCAGCTCCTCCACCCCTCTGCCAGTGACTCTGGCATCTGATGAGGCTGCGATGACTGGGGAGATGCCAGCAGTGGCACTGGCTGCTCCCTCCCAGGCGGGGCCAGCACAGGCTCCACTGGCAAGGGACGGCTGCCAAGGTCATCAAGGCCACCAAGACAGCAGAGTCAGGCAGGCTGCCTCTAATGCCGCTGCCAGTGAGTGGGGCACCAAGACACAGCACTCACAAGCGTAAGTTTAAAATACCATGAACACAAGGGATAGTTCACTGGTGATTTTCTGTTCATTTATGTTTGGTTTATATGTCTGTTGGTGTGGACATCAACACCACTAATGGTAATGTCGTATGTCATTATGCATTCAATGTGACAATAACATTAAATTTGCTTTGGTTCTGATGGCCTGAGTATGCTTCACCTTTTTTCTTTCTGGTGCAGGTACGTCAGTATGTAATGCTGGATGTGAGTGGCTGGATACTTTACTGCACAGGCATGGAGTGGACTTTGCGGTCAAGTGAAAGGGTCACTTCAGACTTCCGGGATGGAGGCGGCAGCCCTGGCATGAGGTGCAAGTAGATCTTTGGCAGCCTAGCTGAAGGTGCATTGGATCAAGGCATTTCTGGTATCCCTACCTCCCTGGAGGTTACCGAGGTCTGCCTCCATGCCCTCAGCATTCTCCTCACCGTGCTCCTCTTCTGACTCACTACTGGATTTATTGTCTGTGGCCTGTGGAGCTGTGTCAAGATCCTCTTCCTCCAGTGGGTCCCCCCTTGCCAATGCCAGATTGCAGAGAGCGCAGTATGCAACCATTATCAGTGACACCGGCTCTGGGGGGTATTGTAGTCCTCCCCCTGAACGGTCCAGGCATCGAAAGCACATCTTGAGAAGACCCTATGGTCCTCTCTACCACTGCCCTTTTGGAGGTATGGCTCCTATTATAACGTTACTCTGCCTCTGTTCTTGGGTGGCAGAGAGGGGTCATAAGCCACCTTTTCAAGGGATAGTCCTTGTCACCCAGCAGCCATCCATCCAGTTGGGCTGGAGCACTGAAGAGCTTCGGCACCTGGGAGTGTCTCAGGATGTAAGCGCCATGGGAGCTGCCTGGTTACCTTGCACAGACTTGTAGAATCAGCATCCTGTGATCACACACTATCTGCACGTTCATGGAGTGAAAGCCCTTCCTGTTGACGAAGGCACCTGGCTGACCTGCTGCCGCCTTGATGGCCACATGTGCAGTCAGGGCGGAACCCAGCAATCACTGCAAACCCTCTGGCTTGCTCATCCTAGCTGGCCTCATCCGTTTGGTAAAGAATAAAGGTCAGTACCCGCCTGAACAGAGCTTCTATCACCAGCTTATGCAACTATGGACATCCGATTGGGAGACTCCACACAGATCCCCCACTGAGCCCTGGAAAAAGCCAAAGGCATGGGAGTTGAGGGCCGCTGTGACCTTCAGAGCCACTGGCATAGGGCGTCCAAGCACACAGTTGGAGCTGATCTCAGGCCCAATCATCTGACAAATGGAGGTCATGGTCTCCTTTGAGAGGTGGAGCCTCTTTCTGCATTGCATCTCAGACATATTGAGGTAGCTGCATTGCCACCTGTAAACCCTGGCAGCAGGATAGTGGCATTTTCTGTGGCCCCTTCCACCTTGGATTTCCTGCTGGCTCTGCGTCTGTCCTCCCACAGGTCACTCCCCTGGAAGCTGCATTGGGACACCTGGCCTCCTCTCCCTTCTGCCCCTTTCTTCCTCCGCAGGGGAGATGCCTCCAGCGGAGCCCACAATCCCTATTACCAGGGTAACGGAAGACTGTCTGATACCTGGAAGTGTCCACATGGTCTGAATCATTTGGGGGCCTTGGAGACACCAATAAGTCCTAAAATGAAGCCTGGAAATACTAACAAAGAAGCCCCAAACAGAGATGAAGCTGCCAATAAGCAATCAGCAGCAAACCCGTCACTACTCACAATGGCAATGCTGCTGAACCTTTGTATCCCACCCTTGGATGTGGTTCAGCAAATTGTCGGCTGCCCGCCTGCCTGTTTTGCATGTGCGACAAGTGCAAAATCGCACGGGCAATGTAAAATCCAGCTTAATTGCCTTTTTAATGGCCTGAATTGATGGTGGGCACGGCTCCGACTCCCGGGCATGCCTGCCGAATGAAATATCACACGTGTGCAATGACGTCGGGGCGCGATGACGTCGGGGCACTCACCCGATGTCATCACGCGCTATTTTATGCACATGGCACAATGGTAAAATCCCTAGTGCGCTGAAAAGATAAGAGCACCTCTGAAATACGGGGCAGAATTTTACAGCCCCGTCACAGAGGGAGCAGGGCCATAAAATGTGGTGAGCCATTCAAAACTCCATTGCCTTTGGTGGGAATGGAAGATCTCCCCGGCGGGAGAGGCCGTAAATCCATGATCTTTGATGGAGTTTCTGTTTTTTCCTTAAGTTTCCTTTTTCTGCCCTTTGTATCCCGTCTCCTTACAACTTTGGCATTGTGCTGGGTACTGTTCAATGGGTGCCAATTGCAATGGAGCACCTTGTATGAAATTTCTTTCATCATGTGCCGACATAAACACTGAGAGTCATCCCATTCATTCTCTCACCTAACATGCGTAATTATGCGCTCCAGCCGGGAGCTATTAGTTGAGGTGTCCCATTTTAGTAAGTGTATACATTCACCAGGGTCGCATGTTACCAAGGAACTGAGGTGGCTAAAGGTGGAAGAGTCATACGGACTCGAAACATTAACTCTGTCTTTCTCTCCACTGACGCTGTCAGGCCTGCTGAGTTTCTCCAGCATTTTTTGTTTTTGTTTCAGATTTCCAGCATCCACAGTATTTTGCTTTTATCTTGGCTAAAGGAAGGCTTTTCAAAAAATTATGAAGGGTTCTGACAGGCTAATAGAGAAAAATCAATTCTCTGTTAGCCTTGGGAAGCTAATGGCAATAAGGTCATCAATTCAAACTTGTTTCTGAGAGAATGGGGTAGACCACAGAAGAAATTCCTGTTGTTATTTAGCAGTAATTAAGGTTTACCACACTATTAAAGGGTTATTAAACTGGAATGCACTAACTTTTCTGTTGAGTTTAGTTGGTATCTATGAGGTACATAAAGGGACATCACATCGCTCAACATATTTGAATGTGCCAGGTGGTAAGATGCCGTTTTCACTCAGCTTTTGAAGTAGCAGGGCAGCTCAGACACAACCTGCTGACTTCTACATTAACTGCGCATATGCTGTCGCTGGAAATAGATAATTTGAATTCGACAATTGGAAATTGAAATTCACATAAATAAAGGTGGACGCTGTTAGCTTCACTGTTATTTTAACGACAAGATCCAGCCCAATTACTGCTCATTTACCTTATTGTAGGACCTTGCCATGTGCAGATTAGGGGTTGCATATTAACGGTAATTTCTGTGTTGAGAGCTGCTTCTTAATGATGTGATACAATGCTATATAAATGCAAGCCCTAATATAGAAGAAGTGCTGTATTTTGGTAAGCTGGAAAAATTGAACTTCTAACACCTCAATACACCCTTTGTACCACTTTAAAGTTATAAATTGAATTTATTATAAATCGTGGCCAGAATCAATGCACAGCTGCCGATAGTTTGGTCAGTGGGCACGCATCAAAACTGGCAGCGCGCCCGCCGACAATTAAAGGGCCTATTCAGGCCATTAAGTTATCAATTGTCCTTAAATTTTCACTGTCCGTTCAACCTAATGGTTGATGGGCAGGCGAAAAGGCCAAGTGGCCTTTGCATTTATTTGGAAATACAAATGAAATAAAAACTTAAATTTTTAATTACAACCATGTCCCTGCTCATGTGACAGAGCCACACGAGGGGACATGTTTTATTAAATTCTTCTGTTGCGTAATAATTTTTTCAACATATTCTTCATCCCCCTGAGGCAGTTCCGTGCCTCAGGGAGATTATTCAGCGCTCTTTGGTGCGCATGCACGAAGTTGGCGTTAGGCCTGCTGGCCCTCCCCCCCACCCCCCCACCCCCCTCCACCTGCACAGGCAGCGCTCAGCACTGCCGCTCACGTATCACGCTGGGAGGGCCTTAACTGGCCTGCCAGCGTGAAATCGTGGCGCACTGTCGATCGCGGGCGATGGTCAGCTTCCTGACTGCCCCCGCCCGC
This sequence comes from Cetorhinus maximus, assembly GCF_964194155.1. Classification (NCBI taxonomy): domain Eukaryota; kingdom Metazoa; phylum Chordata; class Chondrichthyes; order Lamniformes; family Cetorhinidae; genus Cetorhinus; species Cetorhinus maximus. The sequence continues at coordinate 18,570,260 of NC_135896.1, forward strand.
CCCCTGCCAATCCCGCGTGCCAAGGGCAAAATCCTGCCTCATATTTCTGAACAGACTTGTTTTGAATGGACTAGCCAAATGACTAGAGTGTAAATTAAAAGCTGCTGTATTTTTAGTTCAAAATCTTATTTCCTGCTTCCTGTAAAGTGATTCGAGGGCTTTTTCCATACAGAAGGCGTGCTGTAGAAATGTAGATCATATTTTAACCTAAAAACAAACCTCATTGCCCAATAGCAGGTTTCCTAATGCGATTGGCATTTTGTTATGTTTCCACTCTTAGTACCTGCACAATGATATTCTATTGTCCAGCTTGGACTCATAGCACTCCTTCAATGATGCACTGAAATCAATAGGTAGAATGGAAGGTGTGAAGGCTGACATGTTTTAGCATCTAAGCTAAAGCCTTGTCCTGGAATATTTCTTTAAAATATCATAACGCACTAAATTATGGCAAGGCAGCAGGCAAACAGCAATACTAGATTTCATTTAAGGATTAAAATGACTGGTAGTGCCTAATAAATTTTGATGCAAAAATGTACTTACTATGAATCAATTATAAACATCTGTAGCAATATTAAATGTGATTCAAATGAATTTCCATGCCTTGGGCTCTCAGTGGTGTGCATGTCAAATTGATACACAAAACTGTGTAATTGCTGTGCATTTTCACAACTAGACAACAATCCTAGATAATCAAGTTTCTGGGGGAATTCCTGTCCCTGATTTTGGATCGCTGGTTTGTTTCATTATCCCATATTCCTTCCAAATTTGGAAGGAGTTAAAAGCCGAGTGTGACCTGTTGCCGCATTTTATTTAAGGAGCTTTTTGCTTCGTTGCTTTATAAAACTTAGCTTCACATTAACAGCGTTTCGATTTTAATATGGAGCAGGATAAATCATTAAAAGCAGAGCTTTCAATGTACTGTCAACCACCCAGAAAGATCAGAAAGTCCCCCAATTTAGCATCCGGTAGTTTTTAAAAAGAAAAATTCCAGAGATTTCCACTCTTCCTAAGAATGTACTCTTAGTAGATGCAGGAAGGATGTCCCCGATGATGGGGGGAGTCCAGAACTAGGGGTCACAGCCCGAGGATATGGAGTAGGCCATTTAGGACTGAGATGAGGAGAAATTTATTCAGCCAGAGAGTGGTGAGCCTGTGGAATTCGTTACTACAGAAAGTAGTTGAGGCCAAAACATTGTATGTTTCCAAGAAGGAGTTAGATATAGCTCTTGGGGTGAAAGGAATCAAAGGATTTGGGGAGAAAGCAGGAGCAGGCTACTGAGTTGGATGATCAGCCATGATCATAATGAATGGCGGAGCAGGCTCGAAGGGCCGAATGTCCTACTTCTGCTCCTAGTTTCTATGTTTACTCCACATGTTGGGCTGGGTTATTTGCCGACGGTGGGCTCCACACATCAAGGCGTAAATGTTGAGGTTGAGCCCGCCTCTGCTTGGCAGGCTCATCCTGCTTTAATTTTTCAGCCAATGGTCCTTCAAGTATTTAAGAGTTCTGTCCCTCTTCAGAAGGAAGTCCTCCTCTTGGAGCTGCTGGCCAACTGTAGGCCGACAGCTCTGCAGTACTGGCAGTGCCACCGGGCAAAGTGCCCACTGCCGAGCAAAAAATGGATGACCTGAATCCCAGGTAAATCCGGGATCTCACCGAGGCCAGTCTGGCAGACCCCAGTGAAGGGGTGTGTGGGGGCATGTTGGAAAGTGTGTTGGAGGGGGGAGAGGGTGGACAAGGGAAAATTGTAGGAGGGGCCCAGAAGGGAAAACTAGTAAAAACTGGGAATGTAGCATAGTGGCCTGAACTGGTCTTGTATACCTTAAAATGGAACACCAGTAAAAACTGGGAATTTAGAATACTGGTCCAGACTGTTTTTCCTTCTGGTGGGGTGCCTATAAATGACACTGAGAATCCTGAAAGTAGCCACCCCATTCACTGGCCAGCAATCCTCAGGGACAAACTTAGCGGGCTGCATATTGAGTCCAGGCCTCTCCCATCACCCATTAAATATAGCGGCAGCAAGAGGAGGCCCCTAAGTGGACATTAATTGCACACTTAAAGGCCTCAATTGTGTCATCAGCAGGCAGCCAACCCGGTGCCTCCCCCACCACTCATAAAATTGCGATGGGAGCAGGCTGATGGCACGGTGTCCTTACAGGCCCACCCGCCCACTTTCCTGCCCACGGGTGGCCTGTATAATCCAGCCCATTGGCCACTCTTTTTGTGATGAATGCACTGACATTAGTCTTAGTTCTTACATTTTACTGTATTGAGCCTGTCATTTTCAATGTCAGAGAATGTCACATTGTCATACCCACAATTTTACTTCAAGTAATTACCCATTTTCTTGGCTGCCTTTACTTCTTCATCTCTCAGATACTTTTTCCACCCCTAGGTTGTAAAGCCCAAATTTCTCCAGTCTTCTCTTATAACTTGTAGCTTTGATATTAGGGCTCAGTCTCTTGGCTCTGATCTGCACTGCCCCCAACGTTTGTGCCTCAGTGATGAGATCTGGACATCAGTACTCAACGTGTAACCTGACCAACAAAGTTTGTATTCTACAGCTTTGGCTATGTGGTTCAATATTCTATTGGCTTTATTGGCTCCTGCTCTGCAATGATTGGACATGTTACCCTTTGCAGCCAGTAAGGTTCTTTCAGCTTCACCTTTGGTTATTTCAACTCCACTCATTGAGTACCTGGAACACATATTTTCCTTATATGAAATACTTGAGGTGCACCCACCCCTCCTCAGAATGAAAAAAACAGTAAAAACTGGGTAATAAGAAAACTGGTCCAAACTGGTGTACTGTTAATTGGTTTACTCTGGGAAAGAGCAGCCACAAAACCTGCACACCTGAGGAGTTGGGTTGTAAACAGAAATATAATCCTGCTGTTGCTCCAGGGATTACGGGGGTGAGATTTCACTCCAAGTTTTGGCCATGAGTCTTGCCCACCAAAAGCACATATTGGGAATGATGGGCAAGTCTTGGACATATATCACTGTCCCCTTTACAGTTGCTTGTAGGCCTTAAAATGGAACACCAGTAAAAACTGGGAAATAAGAGTACTGGTCAAAACGGTTCTTTCCTTCTGGGGGCCACATGTTTTGGTCAGTAACCCCTCTTCCTCTATCAAAGATAGCCTGAATTATTTGTAACTGTTTAGCATTGAAAAGGCCTACAGGTGACTCTTTAGATTTGATGGAGTTGGATACAATTTTGAATTTGCAGTGTCCCAGGGCAAGATACAGAGTGCGACTGAAGAATTAATCAGAGACCACACCACCTCAGCCTGTCCTTGCATAGCTTTTTGTGACTCATGTAACTGGAAAAAAGACTGGGCACAAGTTGCTTGCTCACACCATCTAGGCTTGAAATTGGTGCATGTATTTGTGGAAGGGTCTCTAAAAAAGGAAAAATATAATCGAAAGGAAGTAAATTGTTCTGGTGATTCTTCTTCAGAACTCTGAAGACGAGTCATATGGACTTGAAAGGTTAACTTTGTTGCTATCTGCGCGCATGCTGCCAGACCTGCTGAGTTTTTCCAGCATTTTCTGTTTTTATTTCAGATTTCCAGCAACTGCAGTATTTTGCTTTTACATTAAATTGTTTTGATGTTTGGCAGAAAAAAATATTGATTCCAAACGATGTCCCATGCTTGCAGCAATTTCCATATTTTTTGCTAAAAGAATATTGCAATATCCTTGATTGTGTTATCTATATTACAAGCACATTTGCACACCTCAGTATGTCAGCTGAGGTGGCTAAATATTTATCTGCAAAATACGGCCTCTACTATTTTTTTTCCTTCTTTAGAGTTGTACAGCTGTATGCAGTTCTCATGAGAGGCTGTGTCTCACAGCTATCATTACATGTGTTTTCATTTGCAGTGGTTTTCTCACAGCTGTACCCTATGTCTTAATGAACACACCAGTCGACCACCACTGTCCTTTCTGTTACACACAAAAAAAGGACTTATTGAATTTAAGTAATTACAGTTCTCCACTTGCAGTTGCCAAGCAACCTAAACTCTGAACAATTAGATTTGTGGCCCTCCCCAAAGACTGCTGGGATATTACCAGCAGTTAAGCATCAAGCTGACCCAATAAAGGAACCCCCAGGTGAATTTGCGAGATAAAAAAAACGAAAAGCCAGCTTTGCTCTACTATAATTATACAATGGTTTAATTAGCCAGACACTGAATTCTTCCTCAACACATCTAGAAGGAGACTGTTAACTAGCGTTCAACTGGTAGTGCTTGATCAGTTGATTTTATCTTTTACTATTTCTGCAGCAGTCCAACATTGTGCAGGGCCATTGGCCGGGTCAGCAAATGCACTCTCTTTTGAATTCAACCTCTGTTTTAAACCATCTCATGACTTAGTCTGAGCATTGTCTCTTCATCTCAGGGGCAACTGAAACTTCAGGGGTTGGATATTAGCTTGGCAGTAGGAGGAGGGGTTGGGAATTATGGGTTTTCCACACGTACTGTGGTTTTTCTGTACATTTTCCATTGACAGGCAGCCTGATTGGCAGGTTGGCTGCTGTCAGGCGGGAAAGCCTGCATCATAGCGCCACAGCCAAGATGGCGGAAAGCAGGTAGGTCTGCTCCAGCGGCAGGAGAAATTGTTGGAGGTGGGGGGGGCGTTGGATGATGGTTGGAGGGGCTCTGCGGTGTTTGGGGGGGATGGGGAGGGGTGTTTCTGATATGGGAGGGGGTATGATTGTGGAACGGGAGCAGAGCAGATGGTACACCTGGAGAAAACACTCCTGATCCTCCTGGCTCAGAAGTGGTACTGTAAATACACTTACCTAATGGGACCCAACCCTCCTCGCCTCCTTTCACCTACCGACTTTCCCGATGCCAGGGAAATTGGTAATCACTGTTAAAATTACAGCATCAAAATATTTACGTAACCAACCTACCTGCTATGCCTTGCGGTTCCCAGAAGTCCAAAATAATCATACTTTTTTACACAAATACTAGTGCTTACATCGAGCATCTTTTTCGCGTCTATCCATGTGAGTGGCAGAACGATGCAATGTTGGTTCAGAACATAGACTGTCATGCTGTAGTGAGTGGTGTGGTACCCTGGGTACTCATGTATACATGCCCATGAACAATATAGTTCCTAGATCATTTTTAAATACTATAACACTATAAAACTGCCTCCTGTGAGCAGATTGCTCAACCACCCCTTGTCCTGCTTCCAATAAAACCAGGAATGGATGAGTTTGAGTTGGGTTGAGTAGCTACTTAAGATCTTTAGCTTTTTAACCTCCTACACAAACCAAACCCACATATTTTTTGGGGTTAAAATTATCCCCCAAGTTTCAATCTTAACTAGTTTGAAAAATACCAATTTAGATTGGCTTGGAAATCCAGGCATATTTTGTGCCCATTTCTATTTTTGCCTTCCATTCTCAGGCTCCTTGGTTATTGGCAGCGAGCACTTCCACACTATGCCCTCTGTTCTATAATGTACAGGAGGGGTATTATCCAGGACTGCAGCAATCAATCTACTGCTTTTAACTCTCATGTCCTGATGTAACCTAGCAACTTGACATTTATGCTGCGGGGTGGTGGGGTGGCGGGGGCACTGGGATCCTGGTCAAGCGTAAAACCCCAGCCCATTTTGCTAAACATTAGTGAACCAAAAAATAATTCTGAATTGCCAAGCATTTATTGTATGAAGTTTATAGCCCTTTAAGAACTTTAAGGGGAGGATTTATGGGTTGTCAGGTGGGCATGGTGTGGGGGGATGGGGGGTGGGGGGGTGGCGGGGTGTGGGCCTGGGAGTGGCTGGGAAACGGTCCTCCGCCTGTGATAAGCCACTGACCGCAATTTCATGCCGGCTGACCAATTAATGACCGGCCAGCGTGAAAGGCGTGTTGAAAAGCTCAGCGCTGCCGGGGTTGGGGGTGGGGGGTGGGACGAATGCGAGGGCAAAGGTCTGTGCACGTGCCGGGGTGGGGGTGGGGGATTGCGCACTGAAAGCTCCCTGAAGGCAGGGAGCTACCTCAGGGAGCTGAACAATTTTAAAATCAAAAGTAAAGATTTTTAAAATTTAAAAAAAAATGTCCCGACATGGGACTCACTCATAATAACACGACCAGAATAAAAAGATCTGCCCCAAAATTTACATTTGCTTTTTTATTTAATTGTGGAAACCTCACCCCGGTTGAGGTTTGCTTAAAAAACAATCAAAAGGCCGCCGGGCCGATTCGCCCGCCCGCCAACATAAGGTTGGACAGACAGCAAAACATCTGCCTAAACGAATTGATTAGGGGCCTTAATAAAAGCCTCTTAATTGTCGGTCGACGCGCTCCCGCCAACCGAAATATTGCGCGAGTGCGCGATGTGGTCGGGTCGCTCGCCCGACGTCATCAGGCACTATTTTACGCCCGATTGGGTCGGGTGCGCACCCAACCACAGGACATTAAATCCTGCCCTGAGAAGAAATGGTCGGTATTTTAACTTTTAACTAAATGCCGGTCGGACAACAAGGTGCCTGAGTCAAAAACATGAGCTTGACCCGCACTTCATAATGTGAGCACATAACCTTGTTTAAAAAATAATGACCTTAGGATGTACCAAAGCACTTAACAGTCGATGAAGCACTATTGAAGAGTAGTCGCTGTTGTAATGTAGGAAACGCGGTCGTAGAGCACGCTCCCACAAACAGAAATGTGCTGACCAGATATTCTGTTTTTGTGATGCTGATTGAGGGATAAATATTGTCGAGGACACCGGGAATAACTCCCCTGCACTTCTTGAAAATAGTGCCATGGGATCTTTTATGTCCAACTCAGAGAGAACATGAGGCCTTGGTTGAACATCTCATCCGAAAACTGGAACCTCCGACAGTGCAGCACTCCCACAGTCCGCACTGGAATACTACAGTGCAGTACTGGGGAGGGTGGCACTATTTTGCACAGGGTAAGTAACGTGGGCACTACCATGTTACTTCATCTGGTCTAAGAGCCTGGAAGACGCTGGAGTGCTCTGTAACAGCTGCCTGTGCCACCGTGTGAACTGCCAAGATGTGGGACAAGACCCGCAACCCCCTCTCCCAACCTAGAGGTTCTGGGTAACAAGGTGCTCAGCCCACAGAGCGAGCTGGGAACTCATTCCAATTAGGGACCGGCACAAGCCACAGAGCGCCAAAGTCAGAAGCTAGAAAGAGGAGAAACTGGTGTAGGAAATCAGGAAACAAAAACGATCACACAAACCCCTGACCCATCACTAATGTACTCTTTCAGAATCCTCATTAACTATCGCAGCTATTCAACAACAAAAGAAAAAATTTTCTGAGGTGGACATTTATTTTTTTATACCTCTTTGCCAGCTGTTTTTCTGTCATCCAGATTTAATATGCAATTGCATGTATTTGCATATTAAAGGTCTAATTAGCTCCTGAGAGCATGTGTGTGAGAGTGGTAATAATTAGTGCGATACCCGCCTGGGACCAATCTCTGGTGCATTCTTGTAGAATCCTGTGCCTTGTGCTGGTCTCTTGGAGTTAGTAGTGACCATGTGCAGTTTGTAGTTGTCTTTGTTCCCAGACGCAGAGGGGCTGTACTGCATATGACTCCATTCTTGTACTTTTCGTCTCTTTGAAGTGTCTTGTCTGATCTCACTGAATTGTTTGTCATTAAACCAGATGTTGAAACTCCGACACTGTGATCATGGCAAGTTTTTTTTAAAAAAATCAAATTTTATTCCTTACATCACGCTAAACAGTCCCCAGCCACTCTGAGAGCGAAGGTCTCAGTTAACCCATTCCTTTTGCAGATGGGAGAAGAGTCGTTTTACCCGCCGGCCGCAGTGGCAGGTTTTTGCGCCGTATTGTCCCATTCCTGCCCCATTCATTCTACAGCCGCAGGAAACATGCCATCTTGCCAGGTGGACGGCCTCCAATTTTGCCGCCATGCCATTACCTCACCGCTTCCTCACGCAGGACGCCATATTTAAACTGCAGGCACACGCACACTTCTCAATACTTGTACCCCAGGACTGCTCCGGTGAAGACATGGCTCCAAAAGCCAAGAAGTGTGCAGCCCCCCCGATTCAGTGACGCATCCCTGGGACGCCTTCTGGATGCCACGGGGGCCTGGCATGATGTCCTCTATGCCCCGTTCTGGCTGTAGGAGGCCCAACAGTCTCTCTGCTCTGGCTAGGGAGGCGGTGGCAGAAGTGGTCAGTGCCAATGCTGCATACAAAAGGTCTGCCATCTAGTGCAGAAAATAGATGAATGATGTCATCTGTGCCACCAGGGTAAGGCAACCATCTCATCCTTCTAAACTCACACACTCACAAGCCCATCACACATTCACTGGCATCTCACTCACTGCCAGCTCAAGAGACATCACCACTCACTCTCTCACACACACCCCCTCATTTCCACTGGCCTCATCTCCTCTGGAGACTGCCTCCTCAGCCCTCACCATCGTTGGGCCACTTGCATAGATCAACATGTACCCCCACACACACCCTGGGATACCCCCCTTCCCCAGTACAGCCCTCACCCTGCAACCTCTTTCCCTGCCTGAGGCCACTTTTCCCCCTTCCCCAAGCAAGCCCTAGCCCTGCAGCTATTGAAAACCCACCCCCGCCTTACAGCCTGTCTAGGTAAAGACCTGCCTGTGAGCCCCTCCCGTAAAAGTGATGCAGTGCTGCCTGTGAAGCCTGGCGCTGATGACCACGAGCGCTGCCCGAAGCAAGGTCGGCAAACAAACCTCGAAGTCCCGAGTGAAGTGCAGCTCGCCAGGTGCACGTTGCTTAAGTATAGTTGTGAAACACTGCCCGGATGATCCAATGTGGGGTGATGATTCCGGCGAGCAGGGCTTATAATGGGATGCTAAGGTATTGAAATTAGGCTCCCGATGTTTGGCGGCGGGAAACGTAGCCTGCAATTGACAGGTGGAGTGGACGATGGCAAGCTGGTTTCACGACTGCGACAATTTTTGGCCTTCTCGCCATATTGACCCCCTCCCCCCACCCACCATGACACCCGACGCCAATGGGGCCGGAAAATTCCGGACCTTAAGCTACGATCAGGAATACCTATCAAGAGCTAATTTTAGCAAAAAATATAGAGATATTTGTAAGAAGTGTTAGTTTTTTAGTCATATCTTTTTTTGCCAAAATGATAGGACATGAATTTTGGTCCTGATATTGTTAGGAACTTCTGATTGTGAATAACTTTCTTCACTGATCCCTTGTAAAGCCTGTCGGAACAAATGAACAGGAATAGACCATCCAGCTTTTCAAATCTGCTCCGCCTTTCAAATAGTTGTCTTTCAGCCCTTAATAAGATATATTTCATTTTTCCTTGTGGCCCAATTGGTAAGTGAAATTCCCAGGGCAGCCATATAGGCCAAGAAGTTTGTAGGCCTGTGTGTTTTAGTTAGCTGATCTTGGCCAGTGCAAAGGATGCGCAGGGAAGGCATAAATCAGCCTAGACCCAGTTCATGATTGCATTCGAGAGACTGCAGCTTGAAAAGTGGGGAGATCAGGCATTGACAGGAAAGACTTTATCTGTGATGACCTCAAGTCAAAATGGACTACCTTGGCTCAGTTGTGGCTGCTTGGGAGGGGTGTTTTAGGTTAGCCAACATTGATGGAACCATGCCTCAGCCAGAGTAAGGAGAGGCAGGGAGAAAAATGGAGGGGGTGGAATTCATTTTTAAAAAGACATGCTTCTTTGTGATGAACATCCACTGAACGGAGACCATGGGCGGAATCTTGCTAAGGCAAGGGTCCCACCTGCCGGCTGGGGAGCCGGCAAGAGATCCATGCTGCCTCTTTTTGGGAAGGCCCGGCAAAACACAAGATGGTCATTAATTGGCCACTTGAAGGCCTCAATTGGCAACAGGGCAGGAAGGTTGACCATGGGCCTTCCTGCCCAGAACTTAATTCTGGCGGAGGGGGGAAGGTGGCAGGGTTCCAATACTCCACCTTCCGGCCTAATTGTATGCCCTTCCCACCTCCAAGCTCGTCACCAGCGAGAGACACAAGGTTTGGCCCCATCTCTCACAACACGATCTGAACTGAGTTTAAGCATCAAAATAACAGACCAGTTAAGCAAGTGACAGGTAATTTTCCTAGCTCCTGGTGTTAGGGGGGAGACTTTCTCATTGGCTGTGCATGTGTGGCCCATGATTTCAATCTATAGCGGGCACAGAATTGAAGAATTGAGGGCAATGCGTGGCCTGAAAGAGAGGCTTGGTGCTGAACACACTGGTTCAATATCCTTGTTGAAGTTACAGCATATGTACAATGTTCCAAAAAGGGACTAAAATGGAAGATTTTTGCCCATGGTAACAGATTCATGATGCAGCAGTTTCTCAAGTCTTTTTCAGCTGAATAGTTGAATAGAAATGTTTTGCCACTCTGTTGTAGTAGTCATTGCTTCAAACTGTCCCAGAAAACACAATGGGCAGAGTTTTGCCCATGATGGGCGGGCGGGCCCCACCGGCTCGGCAGTGGGCGGGCAGCCGATCGCCGCCGCCGAAACGGGTCCTGCCGGGCTGACGGGAAGCGCTATGCACTTCCTGTGTGGGGGAGGGAGGGATCCCCCAACTGTCAGAGGGCTGTGCAAAGTGCTGCCTCAGGGAGATCGCTGAAAGGCTGGCAAATATAATAAATAGAACAATAAAAAATTCATTAACATGTTCCCCCTCATGTGAAAATGTCACACGAGATGGGACATGTTAATAACAAAAGCTTTATTAAACTTTTTTCAAACTGCTATCAAACCTCATCCCGCCACTGGATAAGGTTTGTTAAAAAACCTCCTCCCCGCCTGCCCGTTGGGCCCGTGCGCCGAGCCGAAGTTCGCACGGGCCCCTCAAAATCGTCGACGATTGGCAAGTTAAGGGCCTTAACGAGGCCTTTAATTAATGGCGGGCGTGCGTCCCACTGCATAGCGCGCCCGCCAACCGAAATATCGCGATGTCCGCGCTGACGTCGGGACGCTCGCGCGACATTTTAAGCGCTGGCGTGTGGACTCCGCCACCCGCACGCCCGCCAGAAGATTCAGCCCAAGGTTGCAACTGAGATGAAACTGGTCAGATTTGTCCATTAAACTCCCTTTTTTCTCCGTTCCAGCCTATATTCAAAATTGACATTCAATTTATAACAAAGAATTGTAAATATTAGAAGTGTAGTCCTTTTTTAAACTCTGGCTGATGTCAGCGAGAGTTGATGATTGCTTGGATTTTGGTGTGCAGTAGGATATAGGCAGCAGAGTTTTGAATGAACTGAAGTTTATGTAAGGTGGAGAATAACGAGAATACAGGGAAACATTGGAATAGTTGAGTCTGGAAGTGTCAGATGCGTGGTTGACGGTTTCAATGGCAAATGGGCTGAGGCAAGGGTAGGGGTGGGTGACTGTATGGAAGTAGGAATAGGCAGTCTTTTCGATGGAGTGTACACGGAGTCAGAAAGTCAGTACTAAGGGAAGGCTGCATTGTTTTAATGGATAAAAGCAAAATACTGCGGATGCTGGAAATCTGAACAAAAACAAAAATACCTGGAAAAACTCAGCAGGTCTGACAGCATCTGCGGAGAGGAATACAGTTAACGTTTCAAGTTTCATAAAATACGGACTCGAAACGTTAACTGTATTCCTCTCCGCAGATGCTGTCAGACCTGCTGAGTTTTTCCAGGTATTTTTGTTTTTGTTTTAATGGATGTTAAGTCACAGTACCAGCTGGCCATTTCAGCATCGCAGTTAGACATAAACCTTCCATGACAGTATTTTAAATAATGGTCACTAGTTCTGTTGGTGTCTCCTGGACAACATTCAGATTAACTGGTCATCCCTCACACTGCTCTTTGTTGAATCTTATTTTCCTACAGAATGTCAATCACTGCGCACAAGACCTGGAGGTAGGTCAGAGCACAAGTGAACGCTAAGGATTAAGGCCTGTCACACAAGAACTTGAGGACACAAGCAATAGGAAAGGTGTAGGGCCACTATTTATTTCCCTCTATTTCTTTTACACTTCCTCTCTCTCTCTCTCTCTCTCTCACACACACACACACACACAGACTCAGACACACAAACACAGACACACACACACAATGTAAATTTCCTAAGGCACATTGTACACCAGATGATAAAATGTTTCAGAAGGAGGTGAACATTATGTCATTCAATGCACAGTGCACCATTTTTCTGCCTGGGGGCTACTGTGGAACGTTGAGTCCAATTGATGGTAGGTAAACATTATATGAGTTCACTCAAAGATTAAATGCTCTTCGGGATTCCAATCAGAACATTGGCTGTTCATGGAAAGGTTAATTAAGGATTTGAAACCAGTGCTTCCATTCTTTCTGTTTCTGTAGAGTTTACCTGGGTTTTTGAAATGCCTGTCAAGAGTTTTGCCTCGAATAATATCTTATAAATAGCCAGCAAGTGTGATGTTTACATGACAGGAAGTGACTACAGATCTACCATTTTTAATATATATCCTACCCCACTTCTTACCTATCAATCAACAGGGGACTTGCCAGCAACCAGTTTGCACCCCTCAACCCTTTCTTCACATTTTGGCTCAACAGAGTCTTTTTTTTCTTTCCCTCACGATGAATAGGATGTCTTTCTGTTTCTGTTCTGCTATTTTTGCTTCTCTTGAAACATGGCAGGATATACCATGATTCTTGTGACATGCAGAGGAAAGTTATAAGTAGAAACGTATTTAGGTAAGGATGAACTTGGGATTTTTCTTGTGTTTTTTTTTGTTAATTACGTAACATAGTTATGGTGGAGGGACTATCATGGCAGCTGGATTTAACAGAGAATCATAGAAACGTATAGCACAGAAGGAGGCCATTTGACTCATTGTGCCTCTGCTGGCTCTTTGAATGAGGGGTTTTGCATGGCCCCACACTTCATGCTTATGCTTTTGTTCAGTCTCAAGCAGTCTCTCTCTCTCTCTTTCTCCTCTCTCTCTCTCTCTCCATCCATTTAGAGCATGGCATTGCTGAAATGAATCAATTAAATTGGGTCTTTGTCAGAAGTAGCCTGCCATGTCGGTGCATATCAGGACTGCCATTAGTTACGTGAAAAACGCAGCTCATTCATTTGCAAAAGTCTTGCAGCATGGGTCACACAACGGTTCCTGTGAGCTGCGGTTTTCCACAATGGATACAGGTCCCTGTGCGTGCATATTTTGTATAAGAACGGGAGTAAGGTATTTAGCCCCTCCGGTCTGTTCTGGCATTCACTGAGTTCATGGCTAATCTGTGACCTAACTCCGAGCATATGTTTACATTTGGGTCTCTATTATTGGGCTCCTGAATGTGGAGAGTTAGCTGGCCACTGGAGTACGAAAAGGGATAGTTTACCCAGGCCCCAGGGTCTTGTGAAACCTGACAGGGTACACCACAAGATTGGTGGAAGAAGCTGCTGGGGCCAAGCATATGGGATGTTTTAATGAACTTTTAGTGCATTTATTATGCAAAATGTTTATTATAGGGGTAAAATTGAGTGAATGAAAAACTGTCATGGCAGTTCTATCACAGGAAACAGTCCTGTTCATTTTTTGGGCATGATTTGAAAGGGTGAAAGTTGAAATTTGCGAGAAAGGTTCAGTGATTAAATGGTAAATGATAAAATTAAAGAAAGACTTGCATTTATATAGCATACTGTATGACCTCAGGGCCTCAGAATCTTTACAGCTAATGAAACGCTACTGTTATAATGTAGAAAACGTGTCAGCCAATCTGCACACAGCAAGCTCCTACAAACAGCAAGGTAATAATGAGCTGATAATCCGTTTCTAGTGATGTTGGCTGGGAGATAAATATTAGCCAGAATACCAATAATAGCTTCCCTGCTCTTCTTTGACCCTTTATTTTGTGAACAATGGCTAATTACCTACCTACCCATGCTCACCTGAGAGAATAGACAGGACCTTGGTTTAACGTCTCTCTGAGAAACAGATGATAACCAATTGGAAAGGAGAGAGACACGAAAATATAATCAATGAGAAAGCAGAAAGTAATGAGGAAGAATAAAATTGACACAGTCACTATGCAGAGGATGCTGCTGACAGAAATAAGAACAGTACAACATTTATACATAGATATTGCTTTAAAAGGATTGCAGTATCACCATGTGCCTGTTAGTGGCAATGTTGAAGCTTTGCCAGCCACTGGTCTCCACATTGCCACCAAATGGCATTTAGTGTTACTGCAGTTAAAACTCCCATTGTTTTATTCGTGCCAATTTTATTCATATGCAAGTGTGGTACTTAAAAAGGTTTGGCTCTACAGTAGCCAAAGTACATTGATACCAATGCTTACTTTTTAATTGACTTCATTGTTGAATTTATAGATCACTGTAAAGAGGGAAACTGCAGTTTAAGTGAATACATACATTTTTATTATCACAAGCCTTGATGTTACCCTGGATTTATTGCAAAACAATTATGAAACACTGGTTTTAGTCATTTATGTTTATTTAGTTCAGTGTAATGCAAGCAACATGATTTGAATGTTGGGTTGAGTAAACAAAAGTATAAAAGGTTTCCCTAATGCCTTTTCATGAAGGTAGTGTCCTTTAATGTCTGTGTGTATATGTGTGTGTGCATGTTTGTGTATGTAAATATAGATAGATATATACATCTGTATATATGGATAATTAAAGATATAGATAAATAAGATTATTTGACCACCTAAACTGCACCAAAAGAGGCAGAAGCAGGTTTGCCATCAGGTCCTAGCATTGTACAAGCAGTTGTTAATGTGCAGGCCCATTTAAACCTCAATTTCTGGGCCTATGGCAAACCTTGCTATTGTATTTTACATTTCTTACTCCCTGCCTGTTCTACAATATGCCCTCAATCCACTTTCCTGTATTACCTAGACATCACTCTTTTGGTTATTGGTGATCAGGTGCCAGATTGACATGGTATAGCCTGACTGTTGTAATTGGTGAGTACCAGTAAGATCACTGGGGGCAGTTGAATCGAATAATGTGAGGAATTTACTCAGTGGCAGTTGTAGTCATTGTTTGTACTCTTGCCGCTGAGTCAGGAGGTTGTGTATTCAAGCCCCAATTGACAGCACAAAATCCAGGCTGAAACTCTAGTGCATTACTGAGGAAATGCTGCACTGTCAGAGATGCCATCTTTCTGATGAGATAGCACATTGAGGCTTGATCTTGTCTTTTATGCCAATGTAAAAAAGACAATAATAATGGATTGTAGAGGAAGTTAACAATGTTAGTAAAGAATTTAGTATGAAAACGAATGTTAAGAAGACAATCATTCTCATACTAGCTGACAAGTGGCAAGTAACATTCGCGCCACAAAAGTGTCAAACAATGACCATCTCCAACAGGAGAGATTCCTGACGTTCATTGCCCCTTGATGTTCAATGGCATTACCATTATTGAATCCCTCACTATCAACATCCTGGGCATTACCGTTGACCAGAAACTGAACTGGACTAGCCATATAAATACTGTGGTTACAAGAGCAGGTCAGAGGCTAGGAATTGTGCGACAAGTAACTTACCTCCTGACACCCCAAAGCCTGTCCATCATCTACAAGGCATAAGTCAGGAGTGTGTTGGAATACTCCCAACTTGCCTGGATGAGTGCAACTCCCACAACACTCAAGAAGCTTGACACCGTCCAGGACAAAGCGACCTGCTTGATTGGCACCACATCCACAAACATTCAGTCCCTCTGCCACCGATGTACATTGCACAGTACACACCACCTGGCAGTTCCCCTCCAAGTCAGTCACCTGGAATTATACTTGGACTTGGAATTATATCGCTGTTCCTTCATTGTCGCTGGGTCAACATCCTGGAATTCCCTTCCTAACAGCACTACACCACATGGACTGCAGAGGCTCAAGAAAGCAGCTCACCACCACCTTCTCAAGGGCAACTAGGGATGGGCAATAAATGCTGGCCCAGCCAGCAAAGCCCACATCCCGTGAATGAATAAAAAACCCCAAATAATAGTTAATAGTAAGAAGCCCACAAAAGTTGACAAGCTCAGTTGACAGAACCAATGCAGAACAAGTGAGCAAATTTGTGTACCTTGATTCTCGATCATTATTGAAGATGCTAAATGTGGCACTGAAAATATCAGAGGATTTGAAAAAGCCAGAGGTATTTTCAACAAAATGAAGTTGATTCTAACAACAGAGGATCAGCCTGTGTATAAGAAAATGTTTGCTCAAACGCTATGTCTTCTCAATACTCTGGCTGTGAAACCTGGACTATAGGCAACCGAATGATCAAAGAAACTTAAAGTCTTTGAAATATGGGCATACAGAAGAATGCTTAAAGTATAGTGGAGAGAGAGAGAGAGAGAGAGAGTAAGCAATGAGAATGCCCTAGGGAGAATGAAATCCAGAAGAGGCATGATAGACATCATCAGCTGAAAATTTAATTATTTTGGCCATTTGACAAGACACAACAATATAACTCTGCATTGAAGGCCACATCAAGGAGCTGAAGAAGTACAAAGCTATATTTTACCCTCCTCGCTGGCATGTATGAAGGTGGGCGGGGTTCTTAAAATCCAGCGGGTATCCTGCCAGCCTCCTTCTGACCCGCCCCCTGTCCTGTCTCCTATTTCAGGGAGCCGGCGAAAGCAAGGGTGGCCCATCATCTAGCGGCCTACTGAGGCCCTTAAGTGTCCAATTAATGGCCTCACCCTGCTGCTATTTTACCCATGGCATTGGGGAGGCCACAGCAAACGGGTTTCACGGCAGCTTTTACTGGGTGGGCTGGTGCAGGGCAAAGGGGAGGGCCGATCATCCTTTGGGGATCAGCTGTGCCATCAGCAGTATCTTCCCAACAAGATCATAGGCACCCATCCTCCCAAACCTGGTCCCCAAAACTCTCACCTCCCTCGCTAGGGCCTCCCAGCCAAGCCCCGCCAATACCCCCAATTTACCTTCGGTCCGGCCTCCATAACCTCCTCTTCTTCAGGACAGTCTGTAGTCCCATCAGTGGCCACCACTCAAACCTGGTGCTGCAGGGACTCCAGAGCTGCTCTCTATGGCGAGAGTCTATTAACACTCCGCCTAGTGTAAAATGGCTGCGGGCAGCGGAACTTTTCATTGGCAGGCGCCCAACTAACTTTATCTTCGGAGGTGCGGGGAACACGGTGCTCCATAAAATCTAGCTCCGAGAGTTTATTGGAGAAGCAACATCAAGGAATGAGCAAACATGAGCTATCAGGAGGCAGTGAGAGCAGCATGCAGTAGAAGTGACTGGTGTAACATTGCATCCAACCTTCGGTAAGAGGAAGGAGCCAAAAAAAAACAATTTTGTGGCACTGTTCGGAGAAAAGCTGGGACGTTTTTCTTGACACCCAGGCCAAGATTAACTCCTCAACCAAAACCTTAAAAAAACAGATGACCTTGTCATTAATCTTATTGCTATTTGCAAGTTGGCTGTCACATTTCCTCTATTACAACAACCAACAATGCGTAGCTTCTAATTGGTCTCAAGATCTGACCGACTTTTGCAGCAATTACAATTAGGGATTAAAAGAGGAGGTCAGCTACAATATGCCAGCACAATTATATCTTGGGCATTGTGACACAGTGTTCCTCTCCTGATGATAAAATGTGATGTTCTCCAACTTACAACCCACTGTGAGCTCTGCACTCCTCTAATTCTGGCAATTTTTACAATTTCCTTTGCTCCAACATTAGTGGCAATGCTTTCAATTGCCTCAGCCTCAGGCTCTGGAATTCCCTCCCTAAATTTTTCCACCTTCCTCCCTTCCTTTAAAGTACTCCTTAAAACCTCTTTGAACAAGCATTTGATCACTTATCCTAATATCTCTTTCTATGACTCAGTATAAAATTTAGTCTGATAATCGTCCTTAGGTCGTTTTGTTAGATTAATTAGATTAATGAGAGAGAGAGAGAAAAAAGACTTGCATTTGTATAGCACCTTTCACAACCACTGGACGTCCCAAAGCAGTAACCAATCAAGTACTTTTGGTCACTGTTGCAATGTAGCCAACTTGCGCATACCAAGCACCCACAAACTACAATGTGATAATCACCAGATAATCTGTTATTTATGATGTTGATTGAGGGATAAGTATTTGCTGGGACACTGGAGATAACACCCCTGCTCTTCAACGAAAGCCTCATTTGATCTTTCACAATCACCTGAGCGGGCAGACTGGGCTCGGTTTAACATCTGATCTGAAAGACTGCACCTCTGACAGTGCAGCACTCCGTCAGTATTGCACTGGAGTGTCAGCCTTAACTTTTATGCTTGGTTCCTGGAATGGGATTATGAACTCACAGTTTCCTGGCTCAGTGACAAGAGTGCGACCAGCTGAGCCATGGCTGGCACCTATAAAGGTGCTATATAAATGTAAACTGCTGTCAGCTTGAGCTAGTTTCAACAAAGTTACCAAAGGATCAACAAGAAAGACTGTAGCCTTCCCGGGAATCCCGGCAACTAGGCATTTCTCAGATAACAGGCACTTCAGAATATAGAACATTTGGGACAGATACATGTAATTTATACTGAATGGACCAAGCCGTCAGGTGTCTGATGTTAACCTCAGTATCATAAATGTGGTTGGCTCAGGGGACATGATAATTCAGCTGATGCTTTCTTTTGTTTGCTTTGTCAGAAAACTTATACATGAGGCATTTAGACTGAAATATTCTTATGGTGGTGCTACCTTATCAAATATTTATATGTTATTCAATGCCCAGCTGTCACATTTCCCTTTACTCCGCCCAGAGATTAACCTCCCAGCTGGACGAATAAGCCAACTGATGTTTCCATAACATTTGAAATAATAGTAAGGCAAGGAACAGGACCACAAGGCTTCAACCCCAAAGTGCATCAGAAAAGAGGTTCTTTTTTGTTAACGCACTTGTAACAAGTTATACAGCGAATGGCGAGAGGTCCTCCCACTTGTAGTGAAGCCGATTAACTTTTGGTCCCTTTTTTGTTCTCTGTCAAATAATAAAACCATTCTTTTTTCTTATCTATGGTCTTGTATTGGCATCCTTTGTGTAGTCAAATTAAATAACAACTGCTGGATTCTAGTAAATGCCATCAGTAATCCAAATGCTCAGTTAATATGTGTTCTCGACAGCTTTGTTTTATAATATGTACAAGGCTGGCAATAACTTCCCAGCAAAACTGCAAAACAAACAAGAGGACAAGAGGCGGCTAGCTGTGAATTACAACGCAGTAATTCAGCCGAGCGGCGCTGATGGTGCTATAAACTACACAGAGCTCAGCACTGAATTATTGCATTAGACTCATTGCCAACTGTTTGCTATTCTTTCTCAATAAGTTTTTTTTTAACTTCAATAGTTCTTTGTTGGTCAATTTTAGGACTTGTGGCAGATGTGCTGATCGTGGTTCAAACTTATCTGAACAGGTACTGGGTTCAGGCTGCTGCAGACACATGAAGGCGAGGGGAAAGATATTCTTTGCCAGCATGTTGTAATGATCTGGATTGTACGAGGGCTAGGGGGAAAGGGCACAGGGGCTAATCGGACAGCTTTCACAGAGAGCTGGCACAATCATGATGGACTGAATGGCCTCTCTCAGTGCTGTAATTCTTTCTTGGGAAGGATTATCTTACATGGAGAACACGTCAATGATTAGGAGTAATTCTCGGTCAGAGATTGAACGGAAAGTTTAAGTAATATCAGAAGCTTTGAGAGTGAAGCTGATGTTCTTTACAAACCTTCACCTCAGCTGCAAGTTTCGATTTTTTTTTTTTACAAAAGGTACATTGTAAAGTAGCCGTCATTGTCAATACCGCCAGCTGCACTCTAACTGAAGGAATGGCGATGTCATCATTTTGGCATGACAACAGGAAAGAATTTACTGTCAATTACCGCACATTCAACGTACTATAAACTTCAATGTGTGAAATCAAAAAAGAGGATACAACACATAAGAGGGGAATTAAGTTCACAGTGAAGAGCTGCACAAGAAGGGAATGCAGGTCAGGAAGTCGGAACTGTTGTGTTGTAGCTCTGTCTCCAACCCTTGCTCCCTTCAAAGTGTTGCTCTGAACCGTGAGTGCTGGATTGCTGAATGTAACCTTTACTGTAGTCTTTTATGTTGCAGTTAACAGGCAGAAGGACTGAGATAACAGTCCTAACACTGTGCAGAGAAAACCTGGGCAATTTATCAACATCGCCTGTAAACATACTTAAAGCTGAGTCGCTCCTTATAATATATATGGTACTTTTAAAAATTGCATTCAAGTGTCAAAATGGACAGCAGTGGCACGAGCAATTTGTGTGATTTGAGTTGTAGTAGCACTGGTTATCACTTATAAGAAAGTGTTTAATATCTGGGTATGAGTCATGTGCTTCACACATCAGTTTAATGGCACTATGCAGTAGCGCATTGAATGCATTCAACCTCCTTTTCACTCGCAATTCTGCATGCCAGCTTATCTGGGCACTGCTGATTTTCTCTCCACCATGTTACATCAGTAAGGATAGTGTTAACTCCTCCTCCCTCAGTAAGGATAGTGCTGACTCCTCCTCCCTCCGTAAGGGTCGTGCTGACTCCTCCTCTCTCAGTAAGGGTAGTGCTGACTCCTTCTCCCTCAGTAAGGATAGTGCTGACTCCTCCTCCCTCAGTAAGGGTAGTGCTGACTCCTCCTCCCTCAGTAAGGGTCATGCTGACTCCTCCTCCCTCAGTAAAGGTAGTGCTGACTCCGCCTCCCTCCGTAAGGGTAGTCCTGACTCCTCCTCCCTCAGTAAGGGTCATGCTGACTCCTCCTCCCTCAGTAAGGGTAGTACTGACTCCTCCTCCCTCAGTAAGGGTAGTGCTGTCTTCTCCTCCCTCAGTAAGGGTCGTGCTGACTCCTCCTCCCTCAGTGAGGGTAGTGCTGACTCCTCCTCCCTCAGTAAGGATAGTGTTAACTCCTCCTCCCTCAGTAAGGGTAGTGCTGACTCCTCCTCCCTCAATAAGGGTCATGCTGACTCCTCCTCCCTCAGTAAGTGTAGTGCTGACTCCTCCTCCCTTAGTGAGGGTAGTGCTGACTCCTCCTTCCTCAGTAAGGGTAGTGCTGACTCCACCTCCCTCAGTAAGGGTCATGCTGACTCCTCCTCCCTCAGTGAGGATAGTGCTGACTCCTCCTCCCTCAGTAAGGGTCATGCTAACTCCTCCTCCCTCAGTGAGGGTAGTGCTGACTCCTCCTCCCTCAGTAAGGGTAGTGCTGACTCCTCCTCCCCCAGTAAGGGTAGTGCTGACTCCTCCTCCCTCAGTAAGAGCAGTGCTGACTCCTCCTCCCTCAGTAAGGGTAGTGTTGACTCCTCCTCATCCAGTAACGGTAGTGCTGACCTCCCCCCACCTCAGTAAGGGTAGTGCTGACTCCCCTTCTCTCAGTAGGGGTAGTGCTGACCCCCCGTCCCTCAGTAAGAGTAGAGCTGAATCCTCCTCCCTCAGTAAGGGTAGCGCTGACTCCTCCTCCCTCAGTAAGGGTAGTGCTGACTCCCCCTCCCTTAGTAAGGGTCGTGCTGACTCCTCCTCCCTATGTAAGGGCAGTGCTGACTCCTCCTCCCTCAGTAAGGGTCATGCTGACTCCTCCTCCCTCAGTAAGGGTAGTGCCGACTCCTCCCTCAGTAAGGGTCATGCTGACTCCTCCTCCCTCAGTAAGGGTCATGCTGACTCCTCCCTCAGTAAGGGTAGTGCTGACTCCTCCTCCCTCAGTAAGGGTCATGCTGACTCCTCCCCCCTCAGTAAGGGTAGTGCTGACATCCCCTCCCTCAGTAAGTGTAGTGCTGACCCCCCCTCCCTCAGTAAGGGTAGTGCTGACCCCCCCCCCCCTCCCTCAGTAAGGGTAGTGCTGACTCATCCTCCCTCAATAAGGCTCTTGCTGACTCATTGGGCTGGATTTTTAAAAAGCTCAGGACCCTGCTCAGAGATGAGCAGTTGAGTAATACGGCAACTCTGGCCTCCTTGCCGATTGCCCACTGTGAACCTGACCCCAAACTATTTTAAAGGAGGCTAGCTTGGGGTCAGATCAGCTGCCCGTCAGCAAGCAGTGGGCAGCTAATTGATGCTAATTATATTGAATTAAGAGGCCCATTGAGGCCCTGTTCCTGCTCTGACTGAATTTTCCAGTCAGCAACGTAGGCCTGGGCCACATGGTGGGCTAAGGGCGGATTAGGAGTGAAAATGGTGAATCACAGAGGTGACACCCCCTGCCAGAGCCATAATGGCTGCCAGTTATCCCAGTTATCAGCTGGGTTCCTTTCACGGTGGCCTCAGTTATAAAGTTGAACATATCTTTGTGTTATATGGGATATAAAATGTTCAGGGATATGCCTGAAAGCTGTAACACATATGGAAGTTCAACTGACGTTCTTAAATGACTTCTGCTTTACTTATGCAGTTTATCAGAGCTCTTCTCCGGATTGCTGTGGTGTTTCATTTTGTTATCCTAAGTCTGATTTGTAATGTGTATCTATTATGTTCAATTTTAATTCCTTCAGTTCAACCTCATTAAAATGATTTCTAACAATCTGTTTAGAAATGTTTTAGATACGTGAATGGAGATTGTACCCTACGAGGGCTAAGAATTGCTTGAGATGAAGAATTCCATGGCTGCTTTATACACTTATAATTTCTATATTAGAACTTTATCATGAGACCAGCAAAGACAATTTCTGTTTTC
This sequence comes from Cetorhinus maximus, assembly GCF_964194155.1. Classification (NCBI taxonomy): domain Eukaryota; kingdom Metazoa; phylum Chordata; class Chondrichthyes; order Lamniformes; family Cetorhinidae; genus Cetorhinus; species Cetorhinus maximus. The sequence continues at coordinate 18,592,941 of NC_135896.1, forward strand.
GTGATGCTACGTGGCAGAAAATGTGTGCATATTTTCAAAGATGGGCTGCAGTTGGAGGATTAAAGATTATTAGAATCTCTAAACAGGGATGTGGCATACAAACACTTCCCTGCATTAGCATCTAATTGAGTGCTTTAGACAGCCATGCCCTGTCATTATTGCTATCTGGGCATTTGCAACACGCACAGATTGTGCTGTGCTGTCCTGTGGGGCTTTCAGCTAATGGGCATTGGCCATTACATATGGCCTTGGACAGACTTAGGGGAGGGGATGGTGGTGTGGCGGGGCCACAGAGTTTCCGACAGCACTTGAGGCCGCAGTAATTACTGTCACAATGCTTGCCACACACCTGATGTCTACCTGTGGGCACAGCTCCAGCACAAGGAATTGTGGGATTGTTGTTTGTCCTTGAATCAGCAGCTCACAGCTGTGCACTTTATTTTTTTTTCTAGTATGTATCTGGAGGCGAAAAGGCTAGTCACCAAACCCACGACAACAGCAGGCATTAAATATTATTCTCATCAATGCTCAATTTTGTTTGAGAAATTACTGACTAGTGTTCAGGCAAATGCCAGGCTTCTATTGCTATTCTCACACAGGTCGCAGATCCAAGATGGTTTTAAAGGGGCATTGCCACCTATTGCAATGCCTATATTTGACCGTTTGTACACATTAACACATGGTTAGTAAAACAATGACCTTGTCATCTCACCAGTTGCATATTTTAAGGCTAGCAATTGTTAGTAGCATTATTTGCAATGTAAGAATATGGCAAACATTCAAGTTACAATAGAATTAAGAGTATGCAATATTAGGGTAGGAATGTTTTTTTAATGTTTGTGTAACGGATTTCGGCAATACTGACAAGGGCATTGAGCCATTCATTTTAATTCTTTTTAATTGAGTTAATGTTCAGTTAAAACAATGTCATACAGAGCGTCAAGTTCTCATACGTTAGTATCATATGTTGGCTATGAAGTAATGTTATGAATTCATGGGGTTTCACCAGCTGGGAATACATACCAGGATTTCCGCTGTCTGTCTGAATTCTCTGCAGGTGGGGCTCTACCCCAGGAATGCCAATTCATAAAATTACCCCTACCATGGCTGCTGCTACACAAGCTTCCTCTAATAGTTAACTCAGCAAACATTCAAGGCAGTGGCTTTGTCACTCTGTTAAATCTCACCCTCTCTCTGCTCTCTGGCTCTTATCTAAACACTATTTATCTTCAACCTCAGTGATATCCTTAAAGTTCTGAAAAATAATTTTTTAAAGAACAATGCAGCCAGATTGCCCCTTTGATGGTAACTGGATAGCAAGATCCCAATTTCTCACCAGTGAATGACTAAAAACAAAACCTTTGCAGCCACAAATGTGGTTATGGGGTATTATTAGTTGCAGTGCAGGAGATGCAAGGTCTTAAGGGCTTGGGAGTAATTTGGGTTCTTGGAATTGAGGGATGCGAATTTATTCATCCCATTCCCCACCCACCCCCTTTAAAAAAAGAATGCTGACCTGCATGCAGCTTTCTATTTTGTGATTAATTTCTTCTGATGGAGAATTTTATTTCAAAAGCTGTGGCAAACTAAAGCTGATGGTTCAGTGGCGTGTCTGGAGGGGCCATGGTAATTTTTGTAAAAACGTGCACTATATTTTTTGGCAACTTCCTGCTGCTGTTGTTGATGTGTCTCATGTGTTGAGGACATGGATCCTGAAGGCCTGCAGCAATCTCATCATTAATAATTCTATATCCATATTAAACGATTTGCAAGGACACAATGAGGGGTTTGCAACTTTATCACAACACAATGGGAGTTGCTACAAAGCCAGAACAAACTTAGGAGACATTCAGAAAATTAAGCCCTTGACACAATGTCTTTTGGCAGGATTCACGGATCCACGTCTTGGCACCTTGTGGTATTCTACCTTCATTTTTAATTGACCTGAAAAAAATGCAGCCTTTTCTTCATGCTTTGGGAATCCACAGCATTGCTACCTGCTGGACTTATCTCAACAATAACAACTTGCTTTCATATCGCATCTCTAATGTAGTAAATTTCATATCTTAAATGGTATTGCAAATAGGAAAGAGAATCTCCAAGTTTATAGAAATGTGACTATATATATATATATATAATAGCTCTAGTTATCAGCACAGACCATGATGGGCTGAATGGCCTCCTTCTGTGCTATACGATCCTGTGAAACATTAAAAGAAACATCCTGCCAATAATGGGGAAGAAGTTAATAAAATTACCTCTTCTAATTTTCAGGAAGAGAAATTGCTTTGGATAAATAGGATCCTATGACACAAAGCAAAGACCTGTGTGTACACTTGCATGACTGAATATGTGTTTGTAAATTTATAAGGAATTGAATTGGATTGAAGGAGGATTTCAGGAGTAACAGAATGCTTTATAAAATGGTTTATGCTGAGAACAGATTATGTTGTCTCATTGTAGTATGGGTGACACTGCATCACAGTGCATGTACAGCATGCAATTAACATGGTTCTTGCTTGTATTTGCAAGGTCAAATAATTTAAATAAGTTGAACATGCTCCCTGACCATATTGGCTGCAATGCAGGGAGTGTGATTGATGCAGGTTAGGGTATCTGGTGCAACGTAGCAACACCGCTGGGAACATTTTAAAAGGGAGGTCGAAAATTCTTAGAGCCTTTGGAAATGATACAAATAACTTTTAATTATTTGTCATGCCTTTTCAGAAGATGCATGGAGGGGAAGGTGTATCAGACCAATAGCAAAGGAAGGCAAACACAATTTAGAAACACACACATCACCCGGCTGGAAGGGAATGCAGATATCCATCAGGAGCTGACTCCTAAATTATACGTCAAAGCATTAGTGCCTACTCAAAAGCACTTTCTATCAAAGTGCAAGTGGCATTATAACTACAGCCTAAGATCCTGAGGAAACTGAACCTGAACAATCTCAGCACCATTCACCTAGAAGTGCAAAACTGATTTGAGTTCAGCGCTCATTGCTGTTATCACCCAGATTTTATACTTTAGTGACCTTGAGTGCATATCAGAATATTGAGCGCTGTGTATCGCACACCCTTTATGCATTCTGCATTGTTTTTCATCCATTCAAACCAATAGATGGAAAATCAGATGGGGGCTATGTACCAGTATTCTGACATATTCTGTGCCAGGAATGAAAAAGCTCACGGCCCCTCTCTAAGGTACCATAAAGTTGGCTGGTGTGGGAATTGAAGATGCCACATTTGTGCATTGGGAGATTTTCTTCTGAGATGGGGGGGTGGTGGGAAAGAATTGGTGGAGCAGAGGAGTTGGAACTTTAGGTGCACCTAACTCACATGCTTATCTGGAGCTCTCAATGCTGGCACCCAGTGCTAAGAGGGTGGGAGTTGGGGGGTGGTGGGAGGTGGTGGCTCGTAAAGCCTTTCCATCCAATTAAAAGACTCACTTAATTAAGAAATTATTTTAATTGCTGCTAATTTGGTATGATATAAAAAGTTACATGACAGAGAGACCATTATAGTACTGATTGAAAACTTAAAACTGTAACAAGTTGCGCCCCTGGTTCCCCCAAATCAAATGGCATCAAATTTGTGTAATGCCACCATTACACCAGTTTCACAATAACACATAGTGGGAAGAATTATCCCCCTGTTGGGGGGGAAGTGCAGGAGCGGGCACGTACGTGCGCGCCTCCGATCGGCGTCCCCACTCGGGGGCGCGCTGCCATTTTGCGTGGGTGGGGCAATTAAGGCCCGCCCAGCATGACCTCCGCCTAGAAGCGCTAAGCACTCCCTGTGCGGGCGGGGGGGGGGATTCCCTCAGCCAAGAGTGCACTCTTTCGCGCACACGCATGAAAGGGCGCGCTCATCTCCCTGAGGCTAAGTGCTGCCTCAGGGAGATCGGCGCCAAATTTAAAAATGGTGAAGGGGCAAAAATAAAATTTCCCTGACATGTCCCCTCATGTGACACTGTCATCTGAGTTGGGATAAGTCCATCATTTTTAATCAAACATTTATTAAATTTTTAAAAACCCTCATGAAACCTCATCCCGCCCGTGGATGGGGTTTCATACTTTTTCTGAAGCCCGCCAGGGCTCCAGGCCTGCCCGTAAACCTTAAGGTTGGACGGGCAGGTCCATTAATGAGCTTAATTACTTTTTCACCTGCCTCAATAGGCCGTTGACAGGTCGGCGGGCGCACAGCTGATTCGGCTGCGCCCCCGCTGACCTGAAATTGAAATGATGTGATGTGACATCAGGAGTTCTGCCCAACGCCATCCGGGGTCATTTTACGCGTCAGCGAGCGGGCCCCGTCCCCCCCACTCGCCGACCTAAATATCCTGGCCATAGTGTGTTTTGTATTCTCTATAATAAAGAAAGCACTTAAATTTATGTAATAGCATTTTTCACATTCAGTCCCACACACGCCAATAAATTAAATGACCAACAAATCAGTTTTAAGCCATGTCCTTTGAGGGAATAAATGTCAGCCAGAGCACCACCAGCTTTTCCTAGAATAGTGCCATAAGATCCTTTACAGGACAGATGGGGATTTTGTTTAACGTTGTATCGGAAAGATGGCATCTCCAACAATGCAGCATTCCTTCAGTGAGATACTGAGATGTTAACCTAGATCACGTGCATCAGTCCTAGAGTGGTCTTAAACCCACACCCTCTGACTAATGTAATATAATAATCTCATGTGACAGAGCCCCACCAATCAATACTATCATTTCAGACTAAATATTCATTATATACAAGCATTTATCTAGGGGGAGGTGGTGGCATAGTAGTATTGTCACTGGACTACTATTTCAGGGACACTAAGATAATGCTTTGGGGACCTAGCTTCAAATCCCACCAAGGCAGGTGGTGAAATTTGAATTCAATAAAAAGAAACTGGATGATTTCATGGTCTGATGATGATGACCATGAAATCATTACCAATTGTCATAAAAACCCATCTGGTTCACTAATGTCCTTTAGGGAAGGAACCCTGCTATCCTTACCTGGTCTGGCCTACATGTGACTCCAGAGCCACAGCAATGTGGTTGATTCTTAAATGCCCTCTAAACAAGGGCAATTAAGTGCCTAGCCAGTGACAAATAAAAAATATATATTGGTATTAATTAGTGATAGATATTCTGACTTTATTCTCTTTCTAATGCTAGTGTTTAGAAAGAATACCTTATGTCACTTATGATGCCATGGTAGTGTCATCTTATGAAGTAAAAAATCCTTGGAAGCCTTCTGCATGTCTTCTTCCTGAGGCTGCAGGTACTCAGGAATATCAACAGGCATTCACCTACTTGAGGATATCAGCATCAATTCAGGTAACTGGAAACCTTAGGAACAATTCAATTACCCTGAATCAATAGGAACAGTTCAGGTAGTCAGAGATATCGTCAACAATTCATATACTCAGGCACACCAAAGAGAGATACACCATCTTTCACAACCACCAGAAGTCTCAAAGTGCTTTACAGGAAATGAAGTACTTTTGAAGTGTAGTCACTGTTGTAATATAGGAAACACAGCAACCAATTTGCACACAGCAAGCTCCCATGAACAGCAGCTTGATGACCAGATAATCTGTTTTAGTGATGTTGATTGAGGGATAAATATTGGCCAGGAGACCAGGGATAACTCCCTCTACTCTTCTTTGAAATAGTGTTATAGGATCTTTTGCATCCCTTGAGAGGGCAAATGGGCCTCGGTTTAGCATCTCATCCTCTGACAGTGCAGCATTCCCTCAGTGCTGTACCGGATTATCAGCCTAGATTGTTGTGCCCAAGAGTGGGACTTGAACCCGCAACCTTTGATTTAGATGTGAGGCTGTTACCCACTGAGTCATAGCTAACACTGAATAATCTGGGGCCTTCAGAGACAACTTGGCGACATTAGCAGCAATTCAGGTTCTTGGAGACATTGGGAATATCCTGTTATTTGAGGATCTGAGCAATTCAGGTACTCTGAGACATTAGGAACAATTCAGATAATTGGAACCATCAACAACAATCCAGGTGACAGAAGGCATGAGCAACAAGTCAGGCACTTGGAGACAATGCAAACTATTGAAGTACTCAGACATTTGGAACATTTCAGGTTTTCAAGGATTTTGGCAACAGCTAAGATACTCAAAAACATAGGAGCTACTTGGGGACATGGAATTCAGATAACCAGGAAGCTATGCAAAACCTATATAAGCATTAGTTTAGCCCCAGTTTAAGTATTGCATCCAACACTTTAAGAAGGATGCAAAGGTTTAGGAGAGGGTGTATAAGAGGTTTTTCTACAATGATTCCAAGGATGAGGGGTTACAGTTATGTGAATAGACTGGAGAAGCTGGGGTTGTTTTCCTTAGCATAGAGAAGGCTAAGGAAGTTTTGATAGAGATGTTTGAAATCATGAAGGGTTTCAATACAGTAAATAAAGAGAAACTGTTTCCAGTGATGAAGGGTTGATAACCAGAGAGCAACAATTTAAAGCGATTAGCAAAACTTCCAGAGGCGACTTGAGAGGAAACCTTTTTTACATTAGGATTTGGAAATCACTGCTGTTAGGGTGGTGGGTAGAAATGTAATAGTTGCATTCAAAAAGCAGCTGGATAAATACTTGAAGGAGAAAAATTAACGCAGGGATATATAGGGAAAGAGTGGGGCAATTGGACTAACTGGATTGCTCTTTGAAAGAACTGATGCAGAATCAATGGGCTGAATGGCCTCTCTGTGCTGTACTGTTTTATGATTCTATGGCAATGGAACAATACACACACTCAGAGGCATGATGAATAATTCAGATACACAGAGACATTAGGAATAATCCAGTTATTTGTGATTTCAGAAATGGTCCTTGGGCAAATGAGTTGTATTTTTTAAAAATTCATTCACAGGATGTGGGCTTCGCTGGCTGGGCCAGCATTTATTGCCCATCCCTAGGTTCCCTTGAGAAGGTGGTGGCGAGCTGCCTTCTTGAACCGCTGTAGTCCATGTGGTATAGGTACACCCACAGTGCTGTTGGGAAGGGAGTTCCAGGATTTTGACCCAGCGACAGTGAATATTTCCAAGTCAGGATGATGAGTGACTTGGAGGGGAACTTCCAAGTGGTGGTGTTCCCATCTATCTGCCGCCCTTGTTCTTCTAGATGGTAGTGGTCATGGACTTGGAAGGTGCTGTTGAAGGAGCCTTGGTAAATTCCTGCAGTGCATCCTGTAGATGGTACACACTGCTGCTACTGTGAGTCGGTGGTGGAGGGAGTGGATGTTTCTGGATGTGGTGCCAATCAAGTGGGCTGCTTTGTCCTGGATGGTGTCAAGCTTCTGGAGTTTTGTTGGAGCTGCACTCATCCAGGCAAGTGGGGAGTATTCCATCACACTCCTGACCTATGCCTTGTAGATGGTGGACTGGCTTTGGGGAATCAGGAGATGAGTTACTTGTCGCATGATTCCTAGTCTCTGACCTGCTCTTGTAGCCACAGTATTTATATGGCTAGTCCAGTTCAGTTTCTGGTTAATGGTAATCTCCAGGATGTTGATAGTGGGGAATACAGTGATGGTAATGCCATTGAACATCAAGGGGCAATGGTTTGATTCTCTCTTGTTGGAGATGGTTATTGCCTGACAATTGTGTGGCGTGAATGTTACTTGCCACTTGTCAGTCCAAGCCCGAATATTGTCCAGGCCTTGCTGCATTTGGACATGAACTGGTACAGTATGTGAGGAGTTCTGAATGGTGCTGGACATCGTGCAATCATCATTTAAGCTGAAGTAGGCAGCTCTGTGCCAAAATGAAGGAAAACAATATAATGTGCTGCTCCTCAGGTCTCACATTATCCTGCTTGAGAAAAACCTGCAGCCCTTGTGCTTCTGTAACTGGTATTGCTCACTCTATACCAGGTGCGGTTCTGTTTGTGTGAATGGCTATCCCTATTCCACCCACACCCACACCCCCACACCCATTTACACCAAGCATTAGAGATACCATCTAGCCCAGTTGAATTAGACATTCATCTATCTTCATATATTTTTTACTGTTTTCACGTTTCAGTTGATCGCCCATCTAAGTTCTTACATTGGGCCCCCATTGGATCAGCCCATATTGCAGAACTTTGGCAATATAATCTAGGTCATCACTTTGGTGGAGTACAGCAGGAGAGCTCCACTGTTGGAACTGCTACCCCTCTGATGAGACATCTCTCTCTGGTGCACGTAGCAAATTCATTGCTGCATTTGCAAAAGGAGTTGAGTTCTCCTAGTTCTAGCTAACATTTATATGTAAACCAGCACCACTAACGCAGATTGCCTGATTGTTATCTCATCACTGTTTGTGGGATCTTTTTGTGTACATGTTTTCTGCATTACATCAGTGGCTATGTTTCAAAATTATTTCATTGGCTGTGAAGTACTGATGTCAGTAAAGACGCCATTTAAATGCAAGTTCTTTCTTCATGAATAAGGATAGTACTGTTCCTCAGTGTAGAGCTCTGTATCTTAATGGAACTAATCTTGAGATTGTTTGATTATTGTAAATGTAATCCTTTCATTATATACATAGAATTATGTGGCAGTTAATTCTGGACATTCAAATATATGCACTATACGCAAAGATTCAGTGTGATTCAGTCTGTTGTAGGTGGGATCAATTGTAACATAGGAAGCAAATGTCTGACATTGTAAGTAAAGGCAGACAATATTGGAAATGCACAACAGTATCAGAATTTAATAAGCAAAAATGAACTATTTTTAATGAATCCATAGCAGTAAATGTTTGCCATGCTTCACAAATTGAACCTGCAGTAACTCTTGAGTTTAGTGCTAGCACATTTTTTCCCCAAAAACGTATTGTTTTCATAAAATTTGCAAAGATACATTGCATAATAGTTAAAATTTGACATTACACAAAGTGCAAAACGCATCAGTTGCTTTCAATATAGTTTTGGTTGTGTAAGAAGTGCAAATGTGTCCACTTTGCGCTGAGAGGATTTGTGTTACCTTCAGCCTATTCTACTCCAGTAGCTTCACAGTAAGTGTATCTGTAAAATGAATAGAAACTTTAATCCTAGCCACTAGTCATTGCATTCCTTATTATTACTGAAACACCAGAGCTGCAAATTCTAACAACATAAAGCTCTTCTCCATCCTGTCTTCAAGGATTTATCTTGATTATTTTTTTGATTTGCATCAAAACTCAGCAAGTTAGACTTAAAAGAGGAGCATGAAATACAGCACTCCGTATTGTACATACAGAATAATGCAGAGTGTGCAGTGAATTACAAGGCAGTTATTCAATCACGCCTTAGCAATGTTACTTGTGAGGTTTATGGACGTCAGCAGAATCTCCAATATTGAATTACTGCTTTAAACTCAATACCTACTACTTTATGTAAAAATGCCAATTGTTGTGTACTCTTAGCGTGGTGATTCAGGCATGCGAGATGATATTAGCATCAGTAGGATCTGGACATAGACATTCTATATATTGTACTGTATAATGAGTATATTACAGGATTACAATATTAATTGCAGCATGACTGATATTGTATGCATTCAACTGAAATTTGCCTCCTTTTTCTCAATTGCAACTACAGTTAAGTAAATGAATGCTGTTCTAAAGCACACACAGGTCTCCAGATTTTTTTTTTTGGTGTCAATGACATGCTGCCGTTTCTCTTCAAACAATTAGGGTCTCTTCCATGAGCTAGCGTTGTTTTGCTGAAATCAATCCATGAGGTGGCGAAGGTAGCTATGCAGAGTCTGTACCCTGCTGTGCAGCACAGTGCAGTAACCGGGATTGTCACGTCGATCCTGGCTGCATTTGCAGCATGGAGGGAAGCTAATTGGATTTGTTGTCACCTCTGAAGCTGCCAGGAGCACATGTCTAGTTGGGTTACAGATGAAGACATCACCGATACAGGCTTGGGGACGTTTCAGCTGCTCCCAGTGCTGCTAATGGAGTGGTGTTGATTTACTGTTTGAACGAAAGCAGCACAAGCAAGCTGTTCACAGGTTCTATTCCAAATAAAAGAAAAAAGGATTAATGCAATACAGTGACTTACTGCAGTGCTGATGCTGTGCGATGTCAGAAACCCCCACTTACAGTAACTCTCTGCAAATTCAAAGTTGATACCGATTCATACACACACGTGACCATGTAGGGTTAAAGGGAGAATCTGATTCTGTACTGTAGTGATCTGAACTGGGCTGGTTTGGACACACCTTTGAAAAAAAAATAAGTTACAGTTTGGTTAGAATTCGAGTTTTTACCCTTTAAGCTGAAACGGCTGTAGCCATCGGCTTGCTCCCACATTACTTGAATTCAAATCCGAAATACTGCTGTAATTCATCATGCTGCCTTAGCTTTAACTTGTTTTGTTTAGATCCAATTTTTTTTAATGCAACACAATGCCTTGAGGAGCTAATGAAGAAAAGAGATGATGTTATTTTGAAATTACAGCTGTTGCTCTAATCCTTTAGTGCAGCTTTAATAGGATTCAACCAGTTTTAAAAGTAGTTTAAGTGTTCACTTCTAGTCAGTTTGCACAATGTTTGCCAAACTTTTGTCTGTGCCCCTCACCTCAATTTAATTCTCAGGGTTTGATATTTAAGTATTTTTTGGATGGGTGCCAGTGGCGTTTGCATTGTGCTGGGATCCCGGTTTTGGCTGGGGAGCAGGGATAAGGACATAGATTACATGTAGAAGATCTGTGATCCTAATCTGTAATGAACCAACTTTTCCTTTTTAAATAAACAACACATATGTTTTCCTACAACAATTGTCAGAAACCTGGCCTTTCAAAATTTAAATCCACTAAATGTCCTTAGCAATGTTGGGCCCCTAAAATACATTAATGCCCAGCATTTCAACCCCATATCCTCTCCATCAGCAAACCGCCTGCTTCCACCGCTGTTACAGTGTCAGTCTCTACCCCTGCCTCAGCTCATCTGCTGCTAAAACCCTCATCCGTGCCTTTATTCCCTGTGGACTTGACTATTCCAACTCTCTCCTGGCCAGCTTCCCAACTTCTCCCCTCCATAACTTTGAGGTTATCCAAAGCTCAGCTGCCCGTGTCCTTACACACCAAATCCCTTTCACCCTCCACCCCTGTCCTCGCTGATCTACACGTGCCCTCAGTCTTGGGGTTGCCTCAATTTTAAAATTCTCAAACTTGTTTTTAAATCCCTCCACATCTTTGTACCCTCATCTAGCCAATAAGAACAGGAGTAGACCATTCAGCCCCTCGAGCCTGTTCTGCCATTCAATAAGACCATGACTGGTTTTCTTGTGTTTCGATTTCCACATTCCCATCTAACCCCGATAACCTTTGATTCCCTTGCCCATCAAGAATCTATCTACCTCTGCCTTAAAAATGTTCAATGACCACGCCTCCACCACCTTCTGAGACACAGAGTTCCAAAGTCGCACAACCCTCTGAGAGAAAAATTTTCTCCTCATTGAATCGCTCACCCCATTTTACAGCCCTGTCCCCACCGCGACTGGACCATAAAATTCTGGCCATTGGCTGTGCTCTCAACTGCACATAAAAAATCCCACAACACAATTTCAAAGAACATCAGGGGAGTTCTCTCTGGTATCCTGGCCAATGTTTATCCCTCAACCAACATCACTGAAACAGATTATCTTGTCATTGCCGCATTGTTGTTTATGGGATCTTGCTGTGCACACTTGGGAAAGAAATTTCCTCCTGTCGGGGGGAAGTGCAGGAGTGCGTGAGTGCCAGCATGCCGCTGATCGGCGTCCCCGATTGGGGACGCGCTGCCATTTTACATGGGCGGGCCAATTTAGGTCCGCCAAGCGTGATGTCTGCCAGGAAGCACTATGCACTCCCTGTGCGGGCGGGGGGGGGGCGGGGGGGGTGGTGAGATTCCCTAAGCTGAGAGTGCGCTCTTTCTCGCATGCGTGTGAAAGAGTGCGCTCATCTCCCTGAGGCTAAGTGCTGCCTCAGGGAGATCGGCGCCAAATTTAAAAATGGTGAAGGGGCAAAAATAAAACTTCCCTGACATGTCCCCTCATGTGACACTGTCACTTGAGTTGGGACATGTCCATCACTTTTAATCAAACGTTTATTACATTTTTAAAAACCCTCATGAAACCTCATCCCGCCTGTGGATGAGGTTTCATGCTTTTTCTGAAGCCCGCCAGAGCTCCTGGCCTGCCCACCAACCTTAAGGTTGGACGGGCTGGTCCACTAATGAGCCTAATTACTTTTTCAATGGCCTCAATTGGCCGTTGACAGGTCGGCGGGCGCACAGCTGATTTGGCTGCACCCCCGCTGAAAATTGAAGGGACGCGGGTCGACGTCGGGAATTCTGCCCGACATCATCCCGTGTCATCTAACATGTCGGTGAGCGGGCCCCGCCCCCCACTCGCCAGCCTAAATATCCTGACCACGGACTGCAGGTTTTCCAACAATCACGACAGGTTACCACACTTCAATAATATCTCATTGGCAGTGAAGCACTTTGGGAGTGTCCTGTGCCAGTGAAAGGGGCCACATAATAGATCTTTCTTTCAGATTATGATTGTTTCCTGATGCACCAACAGGAGTCAGTCCCAGATTTAAGGTCAATTCGAAAAGAGACCATAACAGTTCCTATGAAAAGTCCCATATGAATTGTAACCCTGTGTTTTTTTTCTGTCACATGCTGATTGGATTGCTGTGCAGGTTCTGCATTATTTCAGATTTCCAACAACCATTGTTTTTTATTTTCATGTCCCCTTTCATGCGGCTTTATGACCTTTTTCAGGGCAGTCTAGTGATGCAGGGATTTTTACATGGTGGATCCAAATGTACATGATAAGACTTAACGTACGCAATAATGGGCAGAATGATCCCAGATTTGCACTAAGTGCGGTAGCGGGCTGGAAAAAGGACGTTTTACCCACCGACCGCAATGGCGGCTTTTCACATCGTATCATCCCAATCCCGCCTCATTAATTACACATTCCCAGGAAACACACCGTTTCTAAGGCGGGTGGGCTCTCATTCTCTCGCCACGCCATTGCCTTGCCACTTCGTCAGGACAGGTGCCAAACTTAAAGTGCAGCCACACGCACACCTCCCAGTGTTCCAGACCAGGACTACTGCACAGAAGACATAGCCCCGAAAAGCAAGAAGACTGCAGCTCCCTGATTTAATGATGCATCCCTCGAGCACCTGTTGGATGCAGTGGAGGCCCGCCATAATGTCCTCTACCCCTGCTCTGGTCGCAGGATGGGCAGCAACATCACTAATCCAGCAATAGTGGCTTCCAACAGTGTGTACACGAGAGGGGTGCCGGCCAGCTCGGTCTCACTCCAGCTCCCCCTTCTCCTCAAGGAGTCAGCCAGAGGCTCTCGGGCACCCATAGGGAGGAGGATCAGCAGGTGCACACCCCGGGACCTTCCACCCAGTTGACTCCAGAAGTGTCCAGCCCATCTGAATCCCCTCTTCCTGTGGCCCCAGCAGCTCCAGCTCCACTGGCCAAAGAGGGAGCCCACTGCCACACAGCAGGACTCCGAAAGCAGGCTGGGGCCCTCCAGGTCTCAGCCCTTCAGATAACGTCTGCCAAGGTCAACACAGACCGGACTTGGCAGTCAGCAGGCTGCCTCCACCTCCACTGTGGATGTCCGGGGAACGCCAAGACAAGACAGCAGGATTAAGACGGTTACGAAGATGTAATTCTTGTAGAGTTAAAACAATTAACTAAATTAACAATAACAAGGGAGAAATCAAGCACAGCCCCTAAGTCAGGTCAGCTGTAAAATCAAGGAAAAACTTTAATGGAACCTTACAAACATCAAACCAAGATGTGATTAAAGGGGTCAACAAAACACCCCAGTCCCCGCGGTGCCCACTGGGCACAGGAGGCTTCGATGGTGCTGGCAGACACCGCGAGCTCCCTCTCCAGGGACACCCGGCCGCGAACGTAGCCGCGGAAGAGGGACAAACAATCGGGCGGGAGTTACGAAGATGTAACTCTTGTAGAGTTAAAACAATTAACTAAAGTTACGAAGATGTAGTTGCACAGCCTGGACACGAGTGTTAATCACTTGTACATAATGTTCACTATTGTAAATAAACTCCCAAGAATGTCTCCCTGCTAATGGCTCCTTTTTCTGATGAGCAACGTTCATGTCACTCAGATGTGAGACCTTGGTTCCTGCATATGATAAAGGCAGGTGTCTCAGTCCAGGGCCTCTTCCCTGTGCTTTGTGCAGCCTCCGACAAAAGCAATGGTCCAGTCTCACACTCCCTGGACATATTACTGATGCCAGCACCTTGATGGTACTTGTCATTGTTGCCAGAATGTTGTGAGCAGGTGTCACAGAGCTTCATCATTCTCTCTGTGTGCTCTCAGCACCTTTATCTCATCAGCATCTGTGACCAGTGTCGCTGTGCTCCTGAAGGGGTCAGGCGCTGAAGGCGGACAAAGGTTCAGGTGTGTTTAAAATTTCATGGCTGTGTCTCTGTGATATGACCCTGATCACAGAGCGCAAGTGAGCTGCCCTCGGCCAGACAGGAGTCAGACATTCACAGATGCAATGTGAGGATCTATGGAGAGTCCTCACTGCATGCCGTCATCATCCTCCATGAATCTAGCAGCTATGAGAGCCTCCCGAGTGTGCCTGCTTTGTTTGACCAATGCAATGCCTCATCGCCCTCATCATTGCCTTCAAGGGCTTCCTCACCCTCCTGCCTGTTGACACCCTCGTCATCCAAAGAGCTCTCCAGCTCTTCCATCTCCTCTTCAATCAGCTCCTCACCCCGTTGCAGCACCAGGTTGTAAAGGGCGCGGCAGGTGACAATGATGTGTGACACTTGTGGATTATATTGCCGGTCCAGGAACTGGAACCTTATTCTCACCATCCCAATGGTCTGCTCCACCAATGTTCGAGCTCCAGCATGAGCCTCGTTATACCTTCGCTCTGCTGCAGTCTGAGGCACCTGCTCAGGTGCCATCAGCCACGGCCTCTGCGGGTAGCCTTTATCCCCAGAGAGCCATCCCTGCAGCCTCTGTGGACCTGGGAAAATGTCAGGGGTTATGACCGACTGAGGATGTAGGAGTCACGGACTGTGCACACATCTGCAGGATGCATTTCTGGTGGTCGCACACCAGCTGCACATTCCGCGAATGGAAGCCCTTGCGGTTGACATTGATCACTTACTGCATTGGAGATCTGAGCCACGGTGCTGTCAATGGCACCCTGCACCTGTGAGAAACCTGAGATCTGGGCAAATCCAACCGCTCTTGCACCCTGGCTTTTCCAGGAGAAATGCACAAAGTTGTGTGCCCTCGCAAAGATGGATACATTTGTGGGTGGAGGCTTGCGATATCCCACAGAGGTCACCAATGGAGCCCTGAAAGGAGCCACTGGCATAAAAATTAAGTGATGGAGTCACTTTCACAGCCACTTTCACAGAACTGTCTCAGGTGCAGAGGAATGGTCACATTATACAAGATTTCCTTGATCCTTGGCCGCTTCCCCCACCACCCCGCCAGTGCTTGTGCACCACCTTCAACCGCAGGTCAATCCTTACCCTTTACTCCTCAACTCACCTCAACCGCAGGGCAGCCCTTGCCCCTTCCCCACCAACTCGCCTCAACCTTGAGGTCCAACAGGCAACCCTCGCGAGCACAGCACAACGTTACTGTGCACTTACCTCCAAATTCCCCTCGAAGTGCAGCCCACCAAGTGCACGCCTTATTTATGCTGTTGTGACATGCTTGGATGATCCAGCATGGGGAGGGGGGTGTTATGTTTCCAGCGGGATGGGCTTATAGTGATATGCAGATCTATTACTATGACGTTCCCAATGTCCGATGGCGGGAAACACGGCCCACCTTTGACGGGCAGAGTGGACGATTGCAAACTGGTTTCACGACATCGTGAAACCGATTTTTGGCCTTCTCTGCATATTGTCCGCTCGTGCTGCCGAACACGCCCGATGCCAGTGGGCACGGAAAATTCCGCCCAATGTGTGACTTGCCCCTGGTATTCAGGAATTTAGAGAAGGGAGGGAGTGTCATTGGCAGTGAAACTGTGAACACAGACAATTTCCCAACATTTTAAAATTATTCTTTCTTGGGATATGTGCGTCACTGGCAACGCCAGCCTTTATCACTCATCCCTTACTGCCCTTGAGGAGTTGGTGGTGAGCCGCCTTCTTGAACTGCTGCAATTGATGTGGTATAGGAACACCCACAGTGCATTTTTCTGCAGAGGTTTGGGACAACTGAGTGAATTTCTAGGACATTTTAGAGGGCAGTTAAGAATCAACCACATTTCTGTGGATCCAGATCCACATGTTGGCCAGACTGAGTAAGGGCGACATGCGTGAGTCAAATGCATTTATACGACGATCTGCTAGTTTCATGATCATTATTAGCGAGATTAGCATTGTATTCCAGGTTTGTGAATTATTTAAATTTAAATTCTCCCAGCCACTCTGGTGGACTTGAACTCATGTCTCGGGAACATTAGTCCAGGCCTCTGAATTACTAGTCTAGTGACATTACCGCTATGTTTCTGTCCACCAAGCATGTCTGTTATCTACGAATATTACAAACGCAAGAAAGTATGCAACTCTCGGCCTTGTTTTAATCTTTACCTGACAAAATAAAGTATTGAGCATTAGATAAACAAGCAGATAAGCAACAATGGTGTAATATTTATTTTTAGTTGATATTAAACAGTGCATTACAAAAATAGGAGATGCTTTGACATTTATGTACTAAACTACCATAGATGGCAGTGTGTAAGTTGACCCAGCATATAAGACGACCATATTTTTCCAGTGACAAAATGCACTTTTAGGCCTATAGGAGCCGGCCTCAATTTTTCAGCTCAGAAATACAGTTTAGGGTTATACATGCGTTATAAGTTGACGCATGGGATCCACCAGATGATATGGACCGTTGCCAAGAAGATGCATGGGAGTTTAAGAAATGCCCACCTGGAACAGACCTGGCATGGCGACCAAAGGACAGAATGAAGTATGAAGCTGGTTTCAAGCTATAAGTCGTAACACTCGCTAACTCATCAAATAAATGTGCTACAGCAAAGGAATTCAGTGTTGGTGAAAAACTGATGTGAGACTGAAAGGAGAAGGAATTCTCCCTGAAGAAGATTCCCAAGACCAAAAACAGGGACCAGCCACTGGCCTGATTTTGAGAAGCACATATTGGAATGGATCTTCGAAAATCATTGGAATGGTTATATTGTCACCCGAAATGCAATGCATCTATACGCACTTAAGTGGGCCAAATCATACGCTGAGTCCAGCAAAGATTTCAGAGCAACAGCTAGTCGCTGTAACTGCTTTATGGAAGTAAAATGTCTCATGTTGCGGTAGATGGCCAAAATTAGTCAGGCACTACCAAAAGACCTCGATGCCGATTCGATGAACTTTTTGTGTCAGATGCTGAAGACGATGAATTTGACAGTTTTTAAAACACATAATTACGGCTCAAACTATCCTTGTAGAACTATTTCATTAAATAAAACGTGACATACCGATTTAATTTGAATTACTGGTGTTTTTTTTTCACATTTCTCAATGTCGACCACTGACATCACAAAGGTGTTCACATTTTATACTCAGTGTATAAGTCGACCTCTGCTTTTGTAAGGATTTTTTGAAGCTTCAAAGGTCGACTTATATTCCACAATTTATGGTATATGTTATAATATGCCATCGGCCATAGAGCTCTCTCAGAGAAAGACCCGGTGCTTTCAGAAGAGGGGAGGAAAATTGGGTTTGACGTTTTTAAAAGTATAGGAATTGTAAATAAATAAACTAATGCCAACTGCGTACAATAAAAATATTTGCATGGTTGCTAGATTGAACTTATTGCAATAGAACAGGTAAAGCTGAGTGCGTCAGGCTAGATAGTCGGAACTAGGTGAGCTAATAATTCAACACAATTGCCAGGAAACACACTAAAACTCTACCTCCTGGGCAGAATTTTACGCTGATCAGGCGGGCACATACCTGACCCGATCGGACATGAAATCGCGCAAGATGACGTTGGGTGAGTGTCCCGATGCCATCCCGCGCTTGCGTGACATTTCTGTCAGCGGGCGCACACAAAAGTTGGAAGTGCACCTGCCGACAATTAAGAGGCCAATGAAGGTCATTAAAGGTGCAATTATCTCCAATTTTTCATGGTCCGTCCAACCTTATGGTTGGCGGGCAGGCGAATCGGTCAGGCGGTCTTTGCATTTTTTTCATGAAACCTCATCCAAGGGCGGGATGAGGTTTCCGTTATTAAATGAAAGAAAAAGAAAAATCTATGGACAGCATTTTTATCAGGTATATGTCCGGGTGTCTGATTGTGATGCTTGGGCATTTTTTTCCTGATTTTAAAAACATTATTTAATGCTTTTCAGGTCTTCAGCTCCTTGAGGCAGCTCTCTGCCTTCAGGGAGCTTTCTGTCAGCCTGCGCCCGCGTTGGCTTTAGCTCTCAACCCCCAACCCGGCAGCGCTGAGCTTCTCAGCGTGTGCTTCACGCTGGCTGGTCGTTAATTGGCCAGCCAGTGTAAAGTCGCGGTCAGAGGCCGATCGCGGAAGGCGGTCCATTCCCCAGCCCATCCCGCACTTGCAGATTGCACCCACCTGCCAGCCTAACAATCCTGCCCTCTAACTCTGGCTCATTACCACAAATGAATGTTTCTTATAATTGATGTGTTAATAAAATTGTTCTATTAACCTGAAAGACTTGAAGACAAGCTGGAACAACATCAACAGAGAAATTAATTGCAGAAAAAAAGAATACCAACTCACATTTGCTCTTATACTAGGAACTGAGGAACTGCTTTCTCCTAATAGTGGGCCTACTGTAGCAATATTGTGTAGTGTGTCCTTAAAAAGCAAGCATCTGTTGCTAATTTTAATTTACAAGTATAATGAGTTCTTTCCGCATTTTACTTCTGAAAACAGGTAGCCCCTTAGCACCTTTGTTGAAAATGAATTGATTCTTAAGTCAAGGAGTGTGAATTGTTTAGAAAGGATTTTTTTTCATTTCAACCACAAGGTTTCTTTTATTATTTATTTGTGAGATGTGGGCTTTGCTGGCAAGGCCACTTATCATTGCTCCTGTCTATATAACTATGTGGCTTTCTAGGCCACTAAAGAGGGTAGTTAAGAGCCAACCACATTCCTCTGCATCTGGAGTCAGCGATAGGCCAGACTAGGCGAGGATGGCAGATTTCCTTCCCTAAAGACTACTAGAGAATCAGATTGTTTTTTTTTACAAAAATCCATGGTCACCATTATTGATGCTAACTTTTTTTTAAATTCTAGATTTACTTAATTACTGAATTTAAATTCCCTGGGTGTCATTGTAGGATTTGAACTCATGCTTTCAAATTATTAGTCCAGGTTTCTGGATTATTAGTCCAGTAACATAATGGTTATGCTACTGTACTCCGTCTCAGGCATCATAGGGGAGGAACAGGAATTCATTGTGCTCATTTTACAGGCATAACAAAAGCGCAATAAGGCTCAATTTCAGGATCCTGTATCCTAAGGTGCCTTAAAAAAAAGTCAGATCTGAAAATAGACTGAGCGTATTTCAAGCACCTGGCATGGCACCTGAAACTGAAGCTAGACCCTTCACAAACGCTGAAGGGCCAAATTGGGCTGAACTGACCACATCAGGCCAATCCGGTCAGGTTTTCTGAACACGGATGCAGCCTAGCCAGTGGCTGCCACCAAAAACCTATGCCAAGTTAATTTATTGAAAAAGATATATTTGGAGCTAGGAGGAGTAGGAGTGCCCACATCCAATAACAAAGGCTATTCGATGCCATGTACAGCACTATTAGATTTCATAGCAGAACAATGCCATGGACAGATCTGGAGAGGAGTGTGATGTTTTGATTTTGACGTAACGTGAGTTGAGGTGAATGGAGATTGGCTAACAAACGAACATATGAACATGCGAATTAGGAGCAGGATTAGGCCATTTGGCCCCTTAGAGCCTGCTCTACCATTCAATAAGATCATGGCTGATCTGATTGTAACCTCAGCTCCACATTCCCGCCTACCCCCAATAATCTGTCACCCCCTTGTTAATCAAGAATCTATCTAGCTCTGCCTTAAAAATATTCGAAGACTCTGCTTTCACTACCTTTTGAGGAAGAGAGTTCCAAAGACTCACAACCCTCTGAGAGAAAAATATTCTCCTCATCTCTGTCTTAAATAAGCTACTGCTTATTTTTAAACAGCGATTCCCAGTTCTAGATTCTCCCACAAGAGGAAACATCCTCTCCACGTCCAGCCTGTCAAGACCCCTCAGGATCTTATAGGTTTCAATTAAGTCACTTCTTACTCTTCTAAGTTCCAGTGGATACAGGCCTAACCTGTCCAGCCTTTCCTCATATAACAACCCACCCATTCCTGGTATTGCCTAGCAAACCTTCTCTGAACTGTTTCCAACACATTTACATCTTTCTTTAAATAAGGAGACCAGTACTGAGCACAATACTCCAGATATGGTCTCACCAATGCCCTGTACAACTGAAGAATAACCTCCCTACTTTTGTATTCAATTCCCCTCACAATGTATGATAACATTCTATTAGCTTTCCTAATTACTTGCTGTACCTGCACACTAACCTTTTGTAATTCATGCAGTAGGAAACCCAGAACCCTCTGAATCTCAGAGCTCTGCAATCTCTCACCATTTAGGTAATAAGCTTCCTTTTTATTCTTCCTGCCAAAATGAACAATTTCACTTTTGCCCACATTATACTCCATTTGCCAGACCTTTGCCCACTCAATTAACCTATCTATGTCACTTTGTAGCCTCCTTACATCCTCTTCACAACTTACTTTCCTACCCATCATTGTGTTGTCAGCAAATTTAGCAACCATTCCTTTGTCCAAATCATTTATATAAATTGTAAAAAGTTAAGGCTCCAGCACTGATCCCTGTGGCACACTGCTCATCACATCCTGCCAACTAGAAAAAGACCCATTTATGCCAACTCTCTGCTTCTTGTTAGCTAACCAATCTTCTATCCATGCCAATATGTTACCCCCCTACACCATGAGCTTTTATTTTCTGCAGTAACCTTTGATGTGGTACTTTACCAAATGCCTTCTGGAAATATAAGTATAGTACAGCCACCAGTTCCCCTTTATCCACAGCACATGTGACTCCTTAAAAGAACTCCAATAAATTGGTTAAACATGATTTCCCTTTTACAAAACCATTTTAACTCTGCCTGATTGCCTTGAATTTTTCTAAGTGCTGTGCTATAACATCCTTAATAATAGTTTCTAACATTTTCCCTATGACAGATGTTAGGCTAACTGGCCTATAGTTTCCTGCTTTCTGTCTCCCTCCCTTTTTGAATAAAGGAGTTATTGGAACCTTCTCCAAATCTAGGGAATTTTGGAAAATTTAAACCAGTGCATCAACTATCTCACTACCCATTTCTTTCAAGACCTTAGGGTGAAGTCCATCCGGACCTGGGGATTTGTCAGCCTGCAGCCCCAACAATTTGCTCAATACCACTTCCCTGATGATTGGAATTTTCCCGAGTTACTCCCTCCTGATTTACAGCTATTTCTGGGATCTTACTTGTGTCCTCTATAGTGAAGACTGAAGCAAAATACCTGTTTAATTCTTCCACCATCTCCCTACTTTCCATTATCAATTTCCCAGACGCACTCTTTGTAGGACTATTGCTCACTTTGTTAACTCTTTTCTTATTTAAGTATCTATAGATGCTCTTACTATCTGTCTTTATATTACTAGCTAACTTTCTCTCATACTCTAATTTTTCCTTCCATATTAATACCTTTTTCATTCTTTGCTGTTCTTTATATTCTTTCCAAACTTCTGACCTTCCACTTGTCTTTGCATAATTATATGCCTTTTCTTTAAGTTTGATACTGTCTTTAACTTTTTTAATTAACCACGGATGGTGGGCCTCCCCTTGGAATTTTTCTTTTCCATTGGAATGTATATATTCTGTGTATTCTGAAATATCCCTTTAAATGTCTGCCACTGAACTTCTACTAACATATCCCTTAAACCCATTTGCCAGTTCACTTTAGCTAGCTCTGCTTTCATGCCCTCATAATTGCCCTTATTTAAGTTTAAAATACTAGTCTTGGACGTACACGTTTCTCCCTCAAAATGAATGTAAAATTCAATCATATTATGATCGCTACTATCTAGGGGTGCCTTTGCTAGGAGATTAGCAATTAAGATGACAGGCAAGTACAATTTAGTGCAAAACAGGGTGTGGATTATAGAGTTTTGGACAGATTGAAGTTTGAGGACAGTAGAGCTCAGAATATTGGGTAGTTGAGCATTTGAGAAATTGACTCTGGAGTTGGCTAAAGTGACAGTAAGAGCGGTATGTGACAGAGGCGGACATTGTTGTGGGGGAGGAAGTAAGCAGTCATGGTGATGGACATGATATGGATTTCAAACTTGGTTCAATGCCAAAACAGTAGTGAGTTCATTCACCAATTGAAATGGAGCTGGAGAGGGGAAAGGAGTTAATGGCAGCATTTTGGAAGTTTTGATAAGAGCGGAATAAAACTGCTTTCATCCCCTCAGTTTGCAAGGGGAGGAATTTCTCAGTAATCCGCAGCTTGATGCCACACAGGCAGTCTGACAAGCTAATCAGATTCCTTACTCTTGTTTCCTTTAAGTTTGTCTTGCTACCTTGGAAAGTGCCCTGAGGTGGTTTCTTGCATGTGGAATACTTTGCAATGTAAGTTGTTACCTCCAGATGCCTTCTCGCTTTACTACTGCGAGGATCAGAAGGTGTGAGGTCAGCTGTCCTGAGGTTTTCTATTGCTTTGAGGTGAATTAGGAGTTAAATGCAGTGTCATATTTTCAAACATATTCATCCATGATCAGCAAATTTATCTTGATTGGTACTGATTGACATTGTGACTTAGGCTTAGTGTCAATTTCCCACATTTCAGCCAACAATTCATTTCTTTATTGCGTAGTATTCTATATGCAATAATATTCTATATTATTCAGTGTATAGGTGCAATGTATTCTGAAAGAAAGAACCGCTTACGCATATATAATACCTTTATCATGCCTCACAGAAAGAAATTATTATTTTGAAGTGCATTCGGTATTGTTGTATAGGCAGTGTGGTAACCATTTTGCATGCAGCAAGATCTGACAGACAATAGAGAGGCAAATGAACACCTAATTTCTGAGCAATTGTTGGTTTGAGGGTGGATAATTCTTCAGATGTAAAGTACTGCACACATGAAGGGAAAATAGACATTTTAGATAGTCCATGAATGATGCTGAAGTAGCTAAGGATAAAATTGAAAAAGACTTAGGGCTCTTATAGAATCAATGCTCCACATGTCCAACCAATGTAAATTAGAATCAATAGAACCATTAGGATGTTGAACCTATAACATAACCATAGCAGTAAGCAACTCAAAGGAAGTCATGAGCAAGCTTTATAGTGTTCTGTGGTATCACAGTTTGGGACCAATTTTCACATGGAAACTTGGTATTAACAGGGTTGTAAAGGCATCAGAATGAGTTTGGTAGCCTTTCTGCCTGTTAACCCTGATGATTGGCCAGCTGCCATTTTGAAAAGAGCTCACCCTTGGGCGGCTGTCTGTGTCACGCAGTAAGGCCTTCTCAAGATGTAAATTAGACTCCTACGGTGCATATAAGACACTGATTTTAGGAGAGAACGATAATATTCATCTTGCATCCTATAATTAGTTCTACAGATGACAAAGGCTGAGTCTGAAATTATGTTTTTGAAGCCACGAGGAGTGAAAATAATCTGGGCCACTGCTGCCCAGG
The DNA here is from genome assembly GCF_964194155.1 of Cetorhinus maximus. NCBI lineage: Eukaryota > Metazoa > Chordata > Chondrichthyes > Lamniformes > Cetorhinidae > Cetorhinus > Cetorhinus maximus. Next base: position 18,616,761 of record NC_135896.1, read on the forward strand.
GACACACCACCGCTCAGCGATTGCCACCAAATCCCCTCCCATAAACTCATCGCATTTAGTTTGCTGTGGGCCAAGATTGCCCATTATTGGCTAGTCTTGATCCAGTGAACTGCTTTGCAACACCCCTGAGTGCTGTGTCCAAGCCTTGTCACTGAGACACATGGGAAACATTCAAACATTGGAGACAGTTTTAAGAAGTGCCTGATGATCCTTTAGCCTGGGAGCACCGAGTATTGAGGGAAGAAAAGAGAAATTTGGGATTTTAAACCCGACAACAAGGTGATCTTGTAGAGATATATACAATTGTAATTAAGATAGGCTGAATGGCCTTCCTCATCTATGACTAGCTTGTGATCTTGTGGTGTTATTCTAAGAACTGACTAGCTTTCCACCGCCTGGCACTCCATTAAAAAAAAATCCCTTTTTAAACATGAGATATTTCTAGCATGAATAAGTATTGAATATGCACTAGGTGCTTAAGGTGTTGAACAATTGTCAGTTCAATCTGCTCATCATATTAAAGCAATAATTTGCTAACACTGACTGACCCAACAGGCTTTCTAGTGGGAATCATTTTCCTGAATTATAAGAAGGCAAGTTGCCTTTTATCATTGATCCATATAAATGACAGGGGTTACCAAAGTGTCATCAACAGAGAAACTAATTTGCATGTGTCCCTTTTGTTTTAAGGAGGCACACCTCATAAAAGAAATTAGGGCAGTGTTAAGCTAACTCAGCCAGAGAGAAACTGAGAGGAATCAGGTTGATATATGGGTTTGTACACTGTGCAGTTTTAGTCTCCATACTGCTTTATATTGTATGTTCAATAGGTCTCACAAAGAGGTTTTGAATCTTGTATGGTTGAACATTAAGTATTTATTGATAACAAATAACTATGTGTGTGTATATATATTTATATGTACTGGGTTAGCCCAAGCTATGAGCTAATTCCATGCTTGCTTCTACACAGGTCTCTGTCCAGTTCACAACCGACTCTAGTCTCAGGTCATGTGTCTCTTTACATCACACTGTGGGCGGTACTGTTTCCCAGTGCCACGTTAACCCTCGCTATACACTTATACTACACATTCAAGTCAATGGACACCAAATTCAGATGGGGCGTAAACTAGCTTCTGATGATCCAGTCAGTTTCTCACATATGGCTTAAATTAAATTTATTCCCTAGAGTCTACTTTCAGCAGAATCAAAATACAATTCATAAAATGTTTCTATGTACACCTATTAGGCACTCTGTTCCCTGCAGAAGGTCTCAGACATGCCTCATGCTCCCACTCCAGGGCTATCCAGGCATGGACTAGTTGCAATTTTAGTCATTTCTTCATTTCAACGCATTTTCTCCAGTATAATGCTTAGTTCAAATCACATTTAGTAATCTGTCTCAGATAATCTCTATCATTTAGTGTTGAAGCTATAACCATCCTGAAGCCTCAATTGTGGAACTTTTTGTTATTTAATATATCCTTCAATAAGTTGGCATGTGTGTAAGTTGAATTTGTCCAGGGAAATCTGCCCTTGAAGTACCTGCATTTTTCCACTATGATTACAAAAACAAACACACTTCTTTTTATTGGCTCGCAAAAAAAGAAGCTTCACTAAATTTGTTTCCTGCTCTTTCCCAATCTCTTCTGAATGTACTAATTCATGTTGGATATTGTCCATGGTCACCTTCTAGCATCTCATCCACTTGGCTATGCTAGCTAGTGCTAGATAATGAACGTCCTATCACCTCAGGAGTTCCCAATGTCAGCATCAAGCATACACAGCCAGAGTAAAGCTCGCTCCCAACAATGTGTCTCCAACAAAACCTCAGACCACACCACTGTACCATTTTTTCCATTCCCACACCAGATTCACTGAATGAATTTGCAGTTAGTGCCAAAATAGGGACAACTAGAGACTGTCAACCCTAGCCTACCAGGCACTAGAATGAGGCTGGCCAAATTCATTTCACATAAGACTCTTACAGACTGTTAAAGCAGTAGATCTCAAACTTTTTATCTGTTGGACCACCTAGATCGGGCAAAGGATCCATGGACTGGTCCTCCCCTGCCACTTTCACTTGCCATCTCAAAAAAAGGTCATCAGAGTTAATGGGGAAAATGGCACTGCTTTTGGTGAGACACCAGTGAAGTGATTTCTGGTTCCAAGCTGGAAAGTTATAACCTCATGTTGGTCTCCACTTTCCTCTACTTGGTTTTCAGTTCGACAAGTGTTGAAAATCTGATCTCACATTCATATGTTGTGGCAGTAATATAAACTTTGCTTATAAAATGACATTGTTGTTGCTCGCACTTTTGACAACTTGTGCCATGCACATAGGAGCTGGTTTGGTTGTTTGATGTCATGCGAATGGTGTGGATGTGGGTCCTGGCCTGTTCTCCCATATGGCCTAGGTGGCTCACACTGTTCATCAATGGCCTCTGGACCACACTTTTGAGAACCACTGAGTTAGAGGAGATATTTAATGTTTTCAGTCTGAATTGGACTTGAACCAGATCCAGAGGTGAAAGGCCAGTATCTAATACATTGCAGCACTCAGTGTCCTTCTTAAATGGCAATGCTGAACATGTGAGCTGAGATAACACAGCCTAAATCTTCCAATCAGCTTTGCTTGCATTGCGAACGTAAATTAAGTGATTTGAATCAGAACAGTGGGCAAAGATCCCCTACATTGGGTATCAAACCTTTTTATGCCAGACACAATTTCTCATGAGGGTTGTGGGAGGCGGGTTGGGAGAGGGGGCGTTACTGGCTTAAGATACATTTGCCTGTACCAGTTCCCGGCATCTTTAGGTATTAGACTGCTGAGGGGGAAATTTTCTGAAGTCCAATGTTCTGATCCATCATGACACCCAGGTGAAATGGACAGCCAGGATTGCTAGTTATGGTAAGTATATGAAAGGCCAAGAGCTTGACATTGCAGTGTTATGTTATGAACACCTTCGTCTTGATGCTTATTTGTGTCCCCGCCCCAGTTCTGGTGCCAGTGTTTTTTTTCCAATGTGAATCCCCCTATCTGAAGTACTCAGGAGTAGAAGAGGAAGCTCAGTGGAGGAAATCTAGGCAGATCAGATTTAATGAGAAATGGTCCATATTAACCGACCACTAACAAATATGGAGACAATGGTGATCACACCTCACTTTAGCAGATGATCAGTTCATGCGGAGGCCTTTATTTCCTAAAGGACAGCTTAGAAATGGCACTAAGATAGCAAATAGTCGCTTGGTGGTACAGAGCTTGAGAATGGCTGAAAAACAGACATGCTGTTGAGGTTTTTCCACTTGCACTCATCAAACCAGAGTTGCAAGAATACCAAATTTCAAAGGGATCGACAGTTCATACTGCATGAGAAAAATGTGCTGATTAGTTGGCATGTGGACTCTAATTGGTGGAGGTGTGACTATGGAGAAAACATCAGAGATAGTTATCCCCCAAGCTTATGTTTAAATTCTAATCAGGCAAGTAAACTCTGATTTGTCGAGGCATTGCCATGGGGAATTGTCCTCCAAGCTTTTGTTTAGTTGAAAAATGCACAATGCCTGGATATATTCTTTCTGTTTGCAGAGGACAGGGTAGGTAGGCCGTATGTCCCAATGGCTAGTGGATCACATCAAGCGTCATGTCCCTTCAGCTGTTCGCAACAGGTAGAGCACTGACCGTACTCAACCAGCCAACGCTTGTGAAACTCAGAACATAGTGTCCAACATTTGATGCGTTTCCACAATAGGACACTTGCAAAACAATCCTGATTGTGCTAAGAATTACACTAACAACCACTTTAAGAGCAGAATTTTCCCGTTGGTGTGCGGGGGCGGGACCCGCATGCCGACGCATAAAGTGACATGTGGTGACGTCGGGCGAGCACCCCGATGTCACCGTACGCCATCGCGATATTTCGTTGGGTGGGCACGTGATGATATCTGATGTGGACCCACCATTAATTAACAGGCCCTCGAGGGGCCAATCGACGGTGGTTTTTCTGCGCCCATGCAATCTTCGGGTTGGTGCACGGGTGCAACGGGCAGGCGGGTAGGAGACATTTGTATAAGCCTCATCCACGGGCGGGATAAGAGGGCTCAGTGGGGTTGCGAGTGTGCTCTGTCAAATATTGATTTTTCAAAGCACTGATACTTTCTTGTGTGATCTGCAATACTTCAAAACGCATTCTAGCTGCTTGGTCTGGACTCACAACCTCCAGCTCAGTACTCTGCAGTGAGGATTCTTTTTTGGGTCTGCAGGTTTCAGGAAGCCTTCCCTTAGCCTGGGAATGGGAGCTGAACTGTCCACTGGAAGCACCTCTTCTGAGGAGGAAGGGAGGGCTAGAAGGGGGAGGAGGTCAGGAGTGCACATTGAGCCTCCAGGGGAGCCACCTTTGGGAGGACAGGCGCAGACACAAGGGGTGCAGGGCCAAGAGGTTGTCCAAGGCAGAAGGGACTGCAGAAGACGCCGCTATCCTGCTGCCAGGGTATACAGGCAGCGAAGCAGCTACCTCAATATGTCTGAGATGCAGTGCCGAAGGAGGCTCCGTCTGTCAAGGGAGACAATCAACTATATCTGTCAGATGATTGGGCCTGAGATCTCCACTAACTGTGTGGGTGGACACTTCATTCCAGTGACTCTAAAGGCCATAGCTGCCCTCAACTTCTATGCCCCTGGTTCCTTCCAGGGGTCGGTGGGTGATCTTTGCGGTGTCTCCCAATCAGCTGTCCACACTTGTGTCAAGCAGGTTACAGACGCTCTGTTCAGGTGTGCATTGACCTTCATCCACTACCGTTGAGACCAGGCAAGACAGACACAGCGAGCCAGAGGCTTCGCGGCCATTGCTGGCTTCCCCCGTGTCCAGGGTGCTATAGACTGTACACATGTGGCCATCAAGGCGCCAGCAGGTGAGCCCGGTGCCCTCGCCAACAGGAAGGGCTTCCACTCCATGAATGTGCAGATAGTGTGTGATCACAGGATGCTGATTCTACAAGTCTGTGCAAGGTACCCAGGCAGCTCCCACGACGCCGACATCCTCAGACACTCCCAGGTGCCGTCTCTTGAGTGCTCCAGCCGGGCTTAATGGATGGCCGCTGGGTGACAAGGGCTATCCCCTCAGAAGGTGGCTCATGATGCCTCTCCGCCATCCAAGAACAGAAGCTGAGCAGCGGTACAATAGGACCCACGCCTCCACAAGGGCTGTGGTGGAGAGAACCATCGGTCTTCTCAAAATGCGCTTCTGATGCCTGGACCGCTCAGGTGGCGCATTCCAGTACCCCACAGTTCGTCTGTCGTTGATAGTTGTTGCATGCTCCACAATCTCGCGCTGAAAAGGGGGGACGCTGTGGACGACGAAGATATAAACGCAGTGGCTGCGGCTGCACACGATGAGTCCAGCAGTGATTCTGAGGATGAGCATGCACAGGGAAATGCTGAGGGGGTAGATGCTGACCCGGGCATACTCCAGGGAGGTAGGGACACCCGGGAGGCTTTATTCCAATGAGCCTTCAGCTAGCACAACACATATGGACCTCCAGGACAAACCATGCCTGCAGGCTCTATACTCGATACCTAAGTGCAAAATCTGCCTGGATAGGAAGATTAACTAAGGGCCTTGTCAATAAGGCTGAATGGTACACAAATCACTCATAACATTACTGGTAACCATCCACCTGCAGAAGGAAAGAGGCACCCTCAGCCATGGTGACATGTCTAAATTTAATGGTATAACAAAAGGAACTGAAGGAAACAAAATTACAAAGGTGTTAAACATCACACCAACTCATAAAGACCTCATTGCGGGCCAATACAAAAGCATCAGTGATAAACCCGTGGTGTGCCTGAGGTGCCTTATGCTTTCGTTTGCGGGTGCTATGCCTTGGTGCTGCCCCCTCGCTGGGAGTGGTGTCTGAGACAGCCTGCTCACTCTGCTGTCCTGTTGGCCTCGATGACCTTGGCGGCCGTCCTCTGGACCGTGGAGTCTGCACTGGCCCCGCCTGGGAGGGAGTGGTCAGTTCCACAGCTGGCATCTCCCCAGTTGTTGCAGCCTCGTCGGGTGCAACGGTCACTGGCAGAGGGGCGGAGGAGCTGCCGCCCTCATCCGGAGCGCCCTGAGAGGAGCTCGCAGAGACGCCAGGCAGCTCCTGCGCCGACATGAGTTCGGTTCAGACCTCCCTGCTCACCATGGGTGGATGGGCATCGAGCTAGGAAACTTGGTGCCCAGACCATGTCCCACGCTGGCACTGGCCAGCTGAGGTCAATGCCGATGTGAGGACTTGCTGGTCATAGCGCATCCCCAGGAAGCCCTGATTGGTCTCATGGAGAAGCCTCTCCATGTGAGTAGCCACTATCTCCTTGGAGGATGCATCGCGCTCGGCCTTGAGACTCGATGTATCGCCGATAGTCCACGTGGACTCCTCCACCATGGAGACCAAGCCAAGCATAGCCTCATGTATCTCCACCAGGTGATCCCGCACACCCGGCTGCAATTCCTGCATTTGCTGCATCGCGGACGACTCCAGAGGCACATCATCAGGCACCAACTGAGCATGTGCCTGGTCCCCAGCAGCCCTCCGACTACTGGCACCATGGGCACTCTCTGTCTCTGCCAGCTCCTCCAGCGAGTGTGAAGTGCCCTCACCGCTGTGTCCCTGGACACTAGCCGATGTTCTAATTCCCACTGAGTTGCTAGTATCTGCGTTGGCAGAGATGATGTGATGCTAGTGAGACTTCAGGGCCCTCAGGTGTGAGAGGGGACCCCTGCTGCTCCTCCTCCCGGCCCTGATCCGCTGATGCTGAAAGGAAGAACAAGGACATTGGATCAGTTAACATGGAGACAATGTCAATGTGTATCCCTGTTCCCTGGATCATTATGCGCTCATCCTTCCATAAGCAATGGTCAAGCCATGTTGCAAACTTCAATCACTGAACATTCAGCAGTGTCATGGCTGTTGGGAGAACAATGGCGACCTCACTGCTCAGCAAACATACCTGCCCGTGGCACCCCAGCCTCACCGACACCAGTGGACCTGGGCGCATGGCGCCTCTCCAAATCCAGGGCTTCCTGCTTGAAGCGGCTGAGAATTGCCAACCGGGCAGGCCCTCCGCCAGTCCTCACCCGCTCGGCGGCATTATGTGCATTCTTCTCCTGAAAAGGAGAGAAGAGCATTGATCATTGCTACTTGTACCTGGACTCTCTTCGCGCACGGCCCATCCCAACCAGAGTGGGACATTGCAGGGCTCCAGTGCCTCCTCACCCCGCTGCTGCCGAACGCTCACACGAAGATGCTAGGCCTGTACCCCCCCCACCTTGGCCAAATGCTGCCTATGTCACATTAGACACCACATGGTCTAACCTTCCATACCAAGGGGGCACAAGCATGTGGAGCGCAGAGAGCAGCAGATCGATCGGTGCCACGCCACCTTGAAGCACCCCCCCCCCCCCCCCCCACCACTGAGCATATCATCACCCTGACATTGACATGTCCTGGAGTTAAAGCACTGAGCCCAGATGCAGCTCCTCCAGGTTGCCCCCAAACTAGTAATGTGGGTCTCAGTGTACCACATGTTGCGGGGGCAGAACCATCTCATCACCATGGGCATGGGCAATATCTGCTGGCCCACCCAGTGAAGGACACATGCCGTCTGTGATTCAATGCAGACACTACACTCAGACTTGGGGGGGAGCGTGGGCTGGTACCGCCAGGGGGAAAGTCTACCTGCTGAGTTAAGTGACCAATGCCAACATGGTACTCACCCTTCCCGAGCGCAACAGTCATTGAAGCGCTTGCGATACTGGATCCAGGCGCGCTGCACCACATTATGGGAGCTCACTATCTCCGCCAGCTCCTCCTAGGTACGTTTGGTTATGTGGAGGGGCCTCCTCCTCCTGTCCTGGGGTACGAGGACCTCCCGCCATGCTGCCACCTCCTCAAGGAGGGCAGCAAGGCAATCATGAGAAAAACGAGGGGCACAGTGCCCCCCTGCCTTACCCTCCTGCCTGGTCTGCTCACCAGCAGCGCTCTGGGGAGCCCTTCCACTGGCCATGATTCATAGCCTCTGAACGGCTGCAGCAGCTTTTTAAAACAGGCCGCAGGGTCGCCATTGGACCCGACGGTCATTGCAGTCCCGCCGCCACCCGCCCACTCCCGCCGACCTCGGGAGCCGTGATTCACCATGAACCGTAATTGGCCCACCCGCGTAAAATGGCGGCACGGACCCGATCGCGGGCAGCCATCGGGTCCGTGCCCAGTCCCGCACCGCCCACCCGAAAGACAGAAAATTCTGCTCTAAGATTCTCGGTCAACCTTGCAATACGGCTCACTAATGCAAGCTGGAAGCTACATACGTTCACATGTAAGGCCCTGACCTGTGCAGTGCATTCCAGAGGAGCCTGCGTGTGGTTACAAGGTGATTATCAGTGGGCTATCGGATTACTGCTAGTCACAGGTAAGATATGGGGACTTTACACCTATTGCTATCAATGAGCTAATGTATTGGTAATGAGGGTAACCTCCAGTGTTATTGGTGCAATTTCACTGAATTACTATTAGTCATTGGTTAAACATCTGGTTTCTCCCTGAAAATCCCTCTCCTACCTTTTGTTTTCCCTCTTTCCCACCCTTGGTTAATGTTGGCTCTTAGTCCCCAGTTTGTTGGGACTTATGGATCCGGGTTGCAGGCTTGTTTTGGGATGGCCGAGTTGGGTATAACGGATAGAGTTGATCAGTAGACAGTTCTCAGGTGGGACACCTTCTGTTTATTTACAAAGGTATTCAGCAGCTACACCTGTGTGCTTTCAACTCAAACCCTGTCTCCATACTTCTGACTGCTAACTCAGCCTGTGGTGCTCCTCTATTGGTTACATATGATCACATGATCTTCCTGTATAACACCCTTCTTAAAGGTGTACTGCACATTACATAAAACCATAATTACCACAGTTAACCTCACAGCAGGCCTTCTGGTTCTCATGATTCCTTGCACGAAAGCTGTTGCTATGAAATCATGAACAAAGATACCCAGCTGTTAAAGAACCCAAACTATAAATTCCAGAATTCATGTGGCCAGATGTCACATGGTCAGGCATCATGTGATCATATCTTTAGCAAGAGTTTGCAGACCTAGTCTCCTACATGTCCTTTGATTGATTTGCAAAGAAACAGCAGATGTCTTATTTTTAAAATCTTTATTCCTCCATGATTTATATAGTGTGCACAATTTTAAGGACATTGTTTAAATTTATAATGGTTTATGGACAAGTAATTAGTCCAACAAAGATGATCTTTCAGCAACTTTGGAGAGATGATGGAAGAGTTAATGTTTCAGGTTAATCGGTGATACTTTGTCAGATCCGTTAACCCTCTCTCCGCAAATGCCTCCTGACCTGCTGAGTTTTTTCAACATTTTCTGTTTTTATTTCAGGTCTCCACCACCTGCACTATTTTATTTGTTTAATAGGTAATCTTCCATTGGCTTTATCTATATTATACTGTAGTCGCCAGGTGAGACATGGTAGAATGGTTCCCTTCTCTCTCTGCCTCTCTGTTGACCACAGCAGGTGTTTTAAAAATAATTTGCTTGTCAATTTAGTGAATGTTTAACTGTTTAAGTGCTGTGACTGTAAAAGACACACACAGACAGGTTTTATTCTAAGTTTTCAAAGTAAAGGAAATAGTATTTATTGCTCTTAACACCTGATAGGTAAAAAAAATACAAATACTCCAACTCACACTCACTCATATATTCCTGAGACTCACACAAACAGCAGCAGGTTACAAGGAAGGAGGTTAGATTAAACCATTTAAAGAGTGTCCAAAAGAAAGTCAATCATATACAGATCCTGTAAGTTGATGTGTTGGGTGGTTTCATGCTGCATTCAGTGATTTTTTTCTGGATTCTGTACAGAGACAAATTAAAGGCTGGATGGACGATCTCTGTCTTTTCCTCTGAAATCAGCAGCTCCTTGGTTTGCGTTGAAGGTCCTGCCCACCGTCAGGACAGACCCAGCAGAGGTGGTGACACAGTGGTATACAGTCAAGAGGGAGTTGCCTTGGGAGACCTCAACATTGACACCGGACCTCATGAAGTCTCATGATATCAGGTCAAACATGGGCAAAGAAACCTCCTGCCGATTACCACGTACTGTCCCTCAGCTGACGAGTCAGTACTCCTCTATGTTGAACGCCACTTGGAGGAAGCACTGAGGGTGGCAAGGGCGCAGATGTACTCTGGGTTGGGGACTTCAATGTCCATCACCAAGGGTAGCTCAGTAGCACCACTACTGACCGAGCTGGCCGAGTCCTTACTAGACTGGGTCTTCGGCAGGTGGGAAGGGAACCAACAAGAGGGAAAAACATACTTGGCCTCATCCTCACCAACCTGCCTGCCGCAGATGCATCTGTTCATGATAGTGTCAGTAAGAGTGGCCACAGCACAGTCCTTGTGGAGACGAAGTCACGTCTCCACATTGAGGATACCCTCCACCATGTTGTGTGCAACTACCACCGTGCTAAATGGGACAGATTTTGAACAGATCTAGCAACTCAAGACTGGACATCCATGAGGCACTGTGAGCCATCAGCAGCAGCAAGATTGTACTCAACCACGATCTGTAACCTCATGGCCTGGCATATCCTCCACTCTACCATTACCACCAAGCCAGGAAATCAACCCTGGTTCAATGATGAGTGCAGGAGGGCATGCCAGGAGCAGCATCAGGCACATCTAACAATGAGATGTCAACCTGGTGAAGCTACAACACAGGTCTACTTGCATGCCAAACAGCATAAGCAGCAAGTGATAGACAGAGCTAAACAATCCCACAACCAACGGATCAGATCTAAGCTCTGCAGTCCTGCCAAATCCAGTCATGAATGGTGGTGGACATTTAAACAATTCACTGGAGGAGGAGGCTCCTCAAATATCCCCATCCTCAATGATGGGGGAGCCCAGTACGTCAGTGCAAAAGATAAGGCTGAAGCATTTGCAAAAATCATCAGTCAGAGGTGCCGAGTGGATGATCCATCTCGGCCTCCTCCGGAGGTCCCCATCATCACAGATGCCAATCTTCAGTCAATTTGATTCACTCCACGTGATATCAAGAAACGGCTGAAGGCACTGGATACTGCAAAGGCTATGGGCCCTGACAATATTCTAGCAATAGCACTGAAGACTTGTGCTCCAGAACTCGCCACACCCCTAGCCAAGCTGTTCCAGTACAGCTACAACACCGGCATCTACCTAGTGACATGGAAAATTGTCCTGGTATGTCCAGTGCACAAAAAGCAGGACAAATCCAACCCGGCCAATTACCGACCCATCAGTCTACTCTCCATCATTAGTAAAGTGATGGGAAGGGTCGTCAACAGTGCTATCAAGAGGCACTTGCTTAGCAATAACCTGCTTACTGATGCCCAGTTTGGGTTCCACCAGGGCCACTCAGCTCCTGACTTCATTACAGCATTGGTTCAAACATGGATAAAACAGCTGAACTCCAGAGATGAGGTGAGAGTGACTGCCTGTGACGTCAAGGCAGCATTAGACTGACTATGGCATCAAGGAGCCCAAGCAAATCTGGAGTCAATGGGAATCAAGGGGAAAAGTCTCCACTGGTTGGGTCATACCGAGCACAAATGAAGATGGCTGTGGTTGTTGGAGGTCAGTCATCTCAGCTCCAGGGTATTATTGCAGGAGTTCCTCAGGGTGGTGTCCTAGGCCCAACCATCTTCAGCTGCTTCATCAATGACCTTCCTTCCATCATTAGGTCAGAAGTAGGGATGTTCGCTGATGATTGCACAATGTTCAGCACCATTTGCAACTCCTCGGATACTGAAGCAGTCCATGTCCAAATGCAGCAAGACCTGGGCAATATCCAGGCTTGAGCTGACGAGTGGCAAATAACATTCGCGCCACTGAAGTGACAGGCAATGACCATCTCCAGCAAGACAGAATCCAACCATAGCTGCTTGACATTTAATGGCATTACCATCACTGAATCACCCACTTTCAACATCCTGGGGGTTACCATTGACTAGAAACTGAACTGGACTAGCCATATAAATACTATGGCTACAAGAACAGGTCAAAGGCTAGGAATCCTGCGGCAAGTAACTCAGCTCCTGACTCACCAAAGCCTGTCCACCATCTACAGGGTAAGGGAAGGGAATACTCTTCGCTTGCCTGGATGAACGTAGCTCCAACAACACTCAAGAAGCTCCACATCATCCAGGACAAAGCAACCTGCTTGATTAGTACCCCATCCATGAATATTTACTCCCTCCACCATTAACACAGTGGCAGCAGTATGTACCAACTACAAGATGCACTGCAGGAACTCACCAAGGATCCTTACACAGCACCTTCCAAACCCATAGCTACTACCATCCAGAAGTACAAGGGCAGCAGATAGATGGGAACACCACCATCTGGGTGTTCTCATCCATACCACTCACCTTCCTGACTTGGAAATATATCACTGTTCCTTCACTGTTGCTGGGTCAAAATCCTGGAACTCCTTCCCTAACAGCACTGTGGGTGTACCTGCACCACATGGACTGCAGCAGTTCAAGAAGGCAGTGCACCACCACCTTCTTAAGGGCAATTAGGGATGGCAAAAAAATGCTGGCCCAGCCAGCGAAGCTCACATTCCATGAATGAATAATGAAGCAACCTGATAGTTTTGTAATTTGCAAGGTGAAGCCATGCAATTGTTCAGTCATTTTAAGAATTCTAGTCGATCTCACTTGCTATACTGTTGTCAGTCTTTTTATAACTTATCCTGTGGTTTCAGTCCACTCAATAAAGTCATTTTTGATATAAAACATGCTTTTAGTACCGTAACTTCTTAGATTTCTATCATTAATTAATAAGTTCAACTAGCAGACATCAAAGTAAAACAGAAAAATAATTCCTCAGATAACCTCAGCATATCAGAGTTTAGATGTCGATGGGAACTGAATCCTCTAATTCAAGCACATTCATTGCTGTTTGCAGGCACTTAACAATGGAGTTCCCTCCTCAGTTGTATGGAACTTTTTGCCTCCTTCAGCCTTCTCTTCCTCCTACAACCTTCCAGCTTTTAAAACCCAAGCATTACATAATGGCTACATTTTATTAAACATTACATTCTTTCCTTTGGCTTCAACCTTGGTGGAGTCCTGTTGGAATGGTCCAGACCTTTCACAGATTTCTCAGCAATAGTAAGAGCTAAGTAATAATTCATCAAACTTAATCAATTTATAAAAAGTTACTAGGGTTACTTAGATACTATCATAGGTTTTCAATTCCATGATTTTTTTTATTCGTTCATGGGGTGTGAGCATTGCTGGCAGGACCAGCATTCATTGCCCATCCCTAAATGCTCTCGAGCTTGTGACGAACTGCTTCCTTGAACCGCTGCAGTCCGTATATTCCCAAATATTCTCTTCTAGTTTAATATCAGAAAGCAATTTTATACAAGAGCAGATTTTTATACGGCATAAACTGCAAGGTTATTCTGCAATACAGTCTTGGTTTCATATTTCAACATGCTACTTTGTTGCTTTTCAATGAGCAGTCAATACAATATCACAGTTGGGTGGTCTTATTCATATTCATCTTCTTTTTCCTTCTCCCATTTTACTTGGGGTCACCGCAATGCTGGTTGATCATTCTTTTCCATCTCCTCAGTCACCCATTCTTCTACCAATCCTGCTGCATTTAAGTCTCTCGCCACCCCATCCTTCCATCTGGTCTTAGGCCTTCCTCTTCTCCTTTGTCCTGGCATTCCCATCTCCGTTACTCGCCTCACCATATTTCCCCTCTCTCTCTGCAACAGATGACCATACCATTTCAATTCCTTCTTGGCTACTTTCTTTGAACCTCCCATTGTTTTCACTGACACCCTTGATGTGCTGGTTTCTAATCTTGTCCTTTCTTGTCCTTGTCACTCCACACATCTATCTCATTAGTATCCAGTCGTTGTTCCTCTCTTCTTGATATTGCCCAAGTTTCTGTACTATATAACAAGGCCAGCCTCACAACTGTCTTGTAGATTCTTCATTTCAGTTTCAGTGATACTTCTCTATCACACAACACTCCACTGAACTTCTTTCAATTACTCCAACTAGAGCTAATCCATTGCTTAATTTCCCTTTCCATACCTCCATCTTCTGCCACCACTGACCCCAGGTACTTGAAAGTGTTCACTTTCTCCAAGTCTTCACTCAGAGTTGAGTGCTTGTTCATTATTGATAAATCTGACTGCATTTCTAATTATATGGATCCCATTCATGAATCTCGTCATCACGTATGGAGAATATTGCTGTTATTGATGGGAGAATATGGCTTCATATATAACAAATGCCTAGTTAGTGAGTTACCTATTAATTCTGATCCCATGTATACCAAATACACAGCACCCGTCTTGATCATCTATTCGATAGGTATACATGGGTAAGGGTGGTATATTTTGTCATGGCATGGTTTTTATTGTGATTTACTGAAGTCTGAAGTAACTGGTGATTTGCACAGAAACATCACAAGGATTTTAGGAGACTTGGTTGATGAAAAGTTGAAAGGCGAGTTGCCTCAGTCTACTTTTCCATATCTCCTAACTATAAAGAATGGGAAAGGCTGAGGAATTGAGGAAGACTACCTGCTAATTGTCTACGCTGTGAGAAGGTACTAATGGAGCTTAAAATAAATTAAAGTAAATAGAGCTTAAAAATGAACTTGGGTAAAAGTAACAAACGTTTTGCCTACTTAAAATAGTTAAATGCCACAGCTTGGAGTCCGCCATTACTTGCAGGTCATAAAAATTTTTGGGACCAGATATTTTGTGCCTCATGTACATTTTAGGAATTTACAGAGATCTGATTTTAGAAGAAAAAATTGAGGCTCTGGCCTAAAGCCATAGAGACACATCACACTGAGTTACCATGTACAGCCAATAGTGCAGTGACTTTGAGACTGGATGCATCTTTTATGGAAACGTGTTTAAAAAATAAACTATGCAGAGGCTGCAGTTGTGGATATTTTATCTCCAGCTTCTCTCTGGAGTCTCAGAATGAATTAATACAGCTCTCTGTGGTTACATATGTAAATGAAAACTGTAAGAAAGAAATTTATATAGTACCTTTCATATCCCAGTATGCTCCAAAGTGCATTACAACTAATTAATTACTTTTGAAGTGTAGTCACTGGTGTTTAGTAGACAAACAGGGCAACCAATTTGAACACATCAAGGTCTCACAAAACAATAATGAGATAATTAGTGGTGTTGGTTAAATCTTGGCCAGGGCACCTCATCTCTCTTCAAATAGTGCTATGGCTTTTATGTCCACCTGAGAGGGCAGACAGGGTCTCAGTTTAATATCTCATCCAAGGTATGACACCTCCGAGAGTGTAGCACTCGATCCTCAAGTCTCTGGAGTGGGCTTTGAATCTGCCATCTTTTAAATCAGTGGCAACACTACCACCAAGCCCAGACTGATGCTTACTCAAGCTCTGGAGTTGGGTGTGAACTCATGAAAACCTGGTTCATAGATGGAAGGGACGGTGGCATAATGGTAATGTCAGTGGGGTAGTAATCCTGAGACCCAGGCTAATGTGCTGGGGCATGGGTTTACATCCAATGGCAGCTTGTGGAATTTAAATTCAGTTAATAAACCCTGGAATTGAAAGACATTTTCAGCAGTGGTGACTGTGGAATTATCATTGGGTCACTAATGTTCTTGAGGGAACAAAATCTGCCATCCTTACCTGATCTGGCCTACATTTGACTCTAGATCCAGAGCATTGTGGTTGACTCTTAACTGTCCTCTGAAATGGCCTAGTAAGCTGCTCAGTTCAAGGGTGATTAGGGATGAGCAACAAATGCTGGTCTTGCCAGTGACACCCACATCCCAGCAAAAAATAAAAAAAAAGAGACTGAGGCAAAGATTATTAATGTAAAATCCAGAGAGGCTGCAATGATCCCAATTAAAAGAACATGGCAAACATTTTCGAAATTACATTTGGCCATGACAGAAACTAGGGCGGGGAGTGCTTACTTGGTGAAGATGTGATCAGAGAGAAAGAGAGACAATAATTTATATCTTTCAGTACAAATTAAAATAATAATACTAAGTTAAAGTTATTGTTAAAAATAAACTGAATTCCAATATTTTTGGGGTAGGTTGGATTGCAATCTTTTACAAAATCTTTTATTACTGTGGCAGTTGCTCTTTCAAGAGCAGTGTTTTGTACCGTCACACACCCAGCACAGCTCCTTTTGTTTTAATCTTAAACATTGTCCCAGAGCTGCCCTAAACCGGTTGGGCTTTGCTTTCCCTCGGGGTCAATTGAAGTAACAGTTGCGACGGTGAACACAGGGGCCTACTGGATTACCATGCATGTCCTGCCCATGTGGGACCGTGTTGTGAATAGGATGGAAAGACAGCCAATGTCTGCTTAGCTCACCTCCTTACAGGCTGGCAATCTGTTCTAATAAATTTCGCATTAAAATTAAAAAAAAAACTTACCTAGCGGAATAGGATATAGGCGGATTGTTAGAAATTGTATATATGCTTAAAAAGGAAATATTTGGGGAAAGATCAGGAAAGTGAGACTAATTGGATAGTTCTTTCAAAGAGCCAGCACAGACCTGATGGACTGAGTGGCCTCCTTTTTGTGCTCTATAATTTTAAGATTCCATACTCTAAATCAAGTTGAGGAATACCAATCTGGAAATGATACTGTGCAGTATTTTATTGTACAAATGCTAAGCAATTCTTCTGTCAAATTCCTCTGCAATTCCAACATAATTTTATATCATAAAATTCATTTTATATGAACTTGTTAAGTGCTATTGTGGTAATGTTGTACAGAGTAATTTTCAGATTAGTTTTTGTTTAAACTGCTATAAATAAAGTGCTTAGAAGCTTAATTGTGGCAAGTTTCCTCACATGGAGATAAACAATTCTGCTTTGTCTCAAGTACTATAGATGAGAAATACATGCAATCAGACTCTATTGGGTTTAATGTTTCTAATTTCAAACCTTTCTCACTCGCAAGCGAAACAGAATCCGTGCTAATGAGGTTTGACTGTGTGTCATCTACAATCAGGCCCGAATCCAGTGTCACACACAATAATGTCCCCCGATTGCTGACTCCTGCTCTTATTTAAACCCCTATTGGTATCTGCCCAGAGCAAGCTGTCACATCACAGTGTTGCCTGGACCTCCCTCCCATCATTACTGCAGCTGTAGCCGAATTTATCTTTCCCACAACGTGGCAGGCCAGATTGACCCCCTGATAGCGTTTCATTTGGAAGGCTTTCTCCCGGGGGGTGCGCAGCCCCGGTGATAGGCAATAATTACCTGGCCCGGGTTCAATCCCTCACCAGCTGGCCTGGGAGAGGCACTGCAAACACCAGGCCTCCCTCCGCTGTCTGCCATTTCCAGTTAACTGGACAGCTCAATCAAAGGCAAATACAACTGGTGGAGGGGTTGAACTGCTAACAGTTTGAAGAAATTAGCTCTTGACTGAATATAACCAGTGTGAGCTTTTCATTTTTTACATAACTCACTTGCTTCGCAATGTCGTAGACCCTATTGGGCATCTGTAACCTGAGTGAGCAACTGCTTGTTACTTAGGTTAAAATAAAGAATTTTTTTTACAAACGATTCATATTTATGAAACTGTACACACAGCTAGCAAGTTTGCATTAAGCAGCTCTACCTAAACAAAGGCATACAATCAATAGCTTAGAAACTACTTGAGTGAAGGTTGCATAGTTTTAAAAGTAGGAACCAGATAGTGCTGGAAACACACAGCAAGCCTGCCAGCTCCTTTGTCTTATCAGCACTTTCTTTTCTTATTTGGTGTCTCCAGCACTTCCATTGTCTCTTTGTATTTCTGCCCCGTGGTTTCAAGCAAGTGTTTTTGTTTCAATTATATGAATTGTAATAATTCAAAATTGCAAAACTGAATGTGGCCGATGAATCCTGAGCGAGGCGTTTACTTTAATTCCCTTTGCTCCAGTTAGCTTTGCTGTAGTTAGTTTTGTTGTAGTTAGATGTTCTAAAGTCAGGGTCCGATGACACCGCTTGGATCCCGACGTGATTTTAACTCTGGGCATTCACACAGTGTTGACAGCGGCTGGGGGAATGTCACTCAAATTAGATCCAGACCCAGAAGAACTTGTGTTAATATTCTTTAATATTTTCGCAGTGGTTGCTCCTCTGGTTCCCACAAGAAAGCCTTGACCCCTCTCCCTTTCCTTTGCTTCCTTTGCCTTTCCTGTGACTGTAATAAACTTTTGACCTACCACCTCGTCACCGACCTGGCCTGAGATCAGGCCCGAGGGATGCCCGATGGTGGTTTGCTACCGGACAGTTAGCTGATGCCATCCGCTGGGTTTGATGTCATCCTCATTGGCACAAGGCAGGAATCTGAATCTGTACCTCCAAGTTCCACCCCTAACCCAGTGCTGTACCTCTGAATCCCCACCCACACTTCTCTCCCAGCACCGTGCCTCGGAGCCTCCCCCTCGTGCCCAGAGTTACAGTCAGGGCTACAAAACGTGTTAACAAAGCTTCTGCTGCAGCTGGAGAAACACAGTTTTTCTGAAACACGACGTACAAGCACGTGTTGGAGTTGCATTTGTCATTTTGACCGGAAAGCTTTTTCTCATCGAGGCATAACTGGGCTGAGCTGTGATGCAACATTAGGAATAAAGCACTGGGGCGAGAACTCTGCAATGGCTGGGACTTTTCAGAAAGGACAGTTGATCCCAATGGCATGGTCAGCGCTTCAGACAGCCAGTGTTTGCCAGACAGTGTACCCTGTTGCAAGGTGTCACCTGAACTGACACAAAAACCTGCTTTGCCGCCAATCTGCATTCATTTCCTTAACTCACTTAACTATATTCATCCTCCATGACCAAAGTCAAAACTGCCAGAGGCCATCCTATTCCTATGTGTGGTTGCCAACTCTGATTAAATATACTCCTGGAGGTTTCATCACACGATTTGCCCCAATGCTCCAGCCAACGCATCCATCCTTGTGACACACTGTCTTCCTGCGCCAATTGGAAAACAAAAAGACTCATTACCCAATTGGATGATGCTTGCTGGTCAGCTAGTCAGCCTTTTTCCCCCCCATTTTATATCTGGTAAAGAGAAAGGTCAAAGAAAATCTTTTCTAATGTCCTGGTGATTTTTTTCTCCAGGATTGCACCCAGCAGTGTCCAGGAGATTGATCTTCAATTCCTAGAGACTCCTGGCCAATCCTGGCAACCCTATTTCTATGGCTTAACTGATGCTTTTCGACATATCTGCACGATGAAAATTAATCCCCCACTGAAATGTTTACGGTGTGTAAGATTTTAGATCAACGTTCTTGTCACAAATGCTTTAGTTATCTTTTTCTATTATTTTATGGGATGTGGGTGTCACTGATAAGGCCAACATTTATTTCCCACCCTAATCTCCCTTGAGAAAGTGATGGTGAGCCACCTTCTTGAGCTGCTCTGGTGTCGGTACACCCACAGTGCTGTTGGGGAGGGAGTTCCAGGTTTTTGACTCAGCGACAATGAAGGAACGGCAATATAGTTCCAAGTCAGGTTGGTGTGCGGCCTGGGGGAAACTTGCAGGTGGTGGTGGTGTTCCCCTGCATCCGCTGCCCTTGTCCTTCTAGGTGCCAAGTGTACTTGCACCTCCACAGATGTTGGGACACGACACAGGGCTTCTTTCAGAGGTAGAAAGCAGCCGCACGCTTGTGAAATCTGGGGTACTCCAAAACTAAAGAAAGGCATCTGGTGTGGAGTGATATCCTGCAACTTTCAACACATCATGTGCAACATAATTTGTTGCCTCAGCATCGCCATCTTGTTTAACAAGTTCAGAAAGCAGCAGAAGCACTGGCCTCTGTGTGTCCTTGATTTGCATCAAGGCATTTGCCACAGCCATAGTTTTCTAAGAACAGGCACTTGCTGGTGTTGCCACGAGTTGGCGGAGTGTTCCCTTACCCTCAGAGGATGCATGTTTACCTTTCGCTTCCCCACATAGTAAATGCCCAGCCGCAGCAGAGAGAGAGAGAGAGAGAGAGAGTGAGAGAGCAACCTAATCCATGCCACGTTTTTTATTGTTATGGCATCGACAAACAAACCAGAGGTCATGCGTTCAAATGACCCCGTGGTAATTTTTGGCAACGAAGATAGTAACTTGTGGGTAGGCACCAGATAAAGTGACCACAAAACCTACCAGTCCATCGTAAAAACCCAACACATTCATTCTGGAAAAGGGAACCTGCCACCCCTATCTGCTTCAGTCTCCAGTCCAACTGCTTAATGCTTAGAAAACCACTCCGTTGTAAAAAATATTGCTATAGAGAAGGCCCTCCAACACCTTCTCAGGCAGCTAGGAGTGGGCAATAAATGCTACTGTGGCCCACATCCTGCAAGCACATTAAGAAAAAACCAACCTCATATCTCCGAGCCGTTAGTGTAAGTGCAGTGATAGCATTTGTGTGAATATGATCAAGCAGCTTCACTCTTAGGGTCTTGGATGTGTCGAGGGCAGAATGAAGGGTGGGGGAGGTGGTGGAGAAACCTCATTGAATACACAGACAGGTTTATGCATGTGAATAAAATACTCCGTAAACTATTTCTGTTAACTCACCCGAGGGTTCTATAAATGCCTTGAACTGACTGCTTTCATTTGGTACTTCACAGTGAGACACTGTAATGCTTACAGCTAACATGCACAGAGCACAGTCCTTCAGATAAAGCAGAGTGCAGGCAATGGAGAGTGGAGAATGTGCAGCTAAATGAGAGAAACTCATGTGGGCAGGAAATGTAGAAGTCAGGTGTTTGAAAGCACACTCTATAATATTTAATCAACACCTTTTTTTTTAGTTGCCTTGGGAAGCGTTGAACTTTTTTTACCTATTGGGTAACAACAGCTCCTGTGCTGTTAGGTGGGCAAGACGGCACTAAAGAGTCTACATATATGAGGCACTGGATAGTATCACAATCAATCCGGGGTTTATGAGCATGGTTACCCCAAATGTGGTCAACTCATTTCACCTTGCCCCCATCACCCTCCCCACCTCTCGGGTACTCTCATTGAGGAGCAGGATTCACAGGTCAGCCTGGGTTCAGAAAGTGACAGACTCGATTGTCACTCATTTTCAATTATGCCAAAGCTTGTGGGTCTTTGATTTCCCCAATCTGACCTCCCTATGAGGCCTTAATCAGGCAATCAAGTCCTAGAGTCAAATTCCACTTCAGTCAAATCATGTCCTTGACATCCAGCACTCATGATTCCCTAATTTCCTGCCAGTGGTGAGCATTGGGTGTGCGGTTTCACAGGCTTCTTTCAGGTCACCATCCCCCCCTCCCCCTCGCACGAATATAAACACTGAGGAAGCCCACAACCACGGGGAGCATCGCAGCAGAGACCCTACTCCCTCCGATCCTCACATTTCAATAGCAATTGTTTGCCAGCAATCAGGAATGGCTGTTTTTCCTTCCTTAGCCTAGCAACAGTGAGGTAAAGTTCAGCACCCTTGGCAGCTCGGTTTGGGGCCCCTACATTTTCATAGAATAATACAGCACAGGAGGCCGTTCGGCCCATCGGACATGTGCCAGCTCTTTGAAAGAGCTATCCAACTAGCCTGAGTTGCTGCTTTTGGCCTATGGCCCTGTATTTTTTTTCTTTACAAGTGTATATCCGTTCCCTTACAATTACTGGCGAATGTGTCTTCACCAACCTTCCAGGCAGTAGAAATCAGGCACATCACAACAACTCACTGCATTAAAAAAAAGCAAATATTCTCCTCGTCCCCTCCCTGGCTTTTGTTTTTTGCCAGTTATCTTAAAACTTGTGTCCTCTAGTTACCAACCCTCCTGTCACTGCAAACATTTTCTCCCTATACCCTGTATCGAAACCCCTCAAAAATGTGAACAGTCCCTCCCATTTGATCTCCCTTTAACTTTCAACTAGACAAGACGTTTAGCACTGGATCTGCTCGCAGCCAGACAGGTTCAGCACCATGTGGTATGGATTAATGGTTTCAGAACCTCTATTTGGCCCGCCAGACCGGGTGGGCTTCAGGCAGCCAGTGGGTGGTCGGCTCTTGACTTAAATTTTCCTCTGCCCTCAGCCCCGCCCACAGCTCCACCTTTCAGCGTCAGCAGGGCCATAAATGGACAAAACCAACCCTCTCATGGGGCTAAAATAAAAACAGCTCTGGAGAAGGGTCATACGGACTCGAAACGTTAACTCTGTTCCTCTGTCCACAGGTGCTGTCAAGCCTGCTGAGTTTTCCCAGCATTTCCTGGTCTTATTTCAGATTTCCAGTGTTTGCAGTATTTTGCTTCCTCCTCTCACGGAGCTGTTGGCGAACAGGCTGATCAAGGTGCTCAGATAAGTGTCTCTCCTCAGACCCAGTATAACGCCGACAAGATTTTCACGATTACTTACTGCAGTGGGTGTGGTGGAAAGGTGTATTCTGATCTGGGTTTGAACGCTCCAGGTGTACCAGGGGTTCTTAAATTTGGGATCACAAACTTGCCCTTTGCCATTGACCTTGTCAAGTTAAGCACAATTAACTTTGTAAAGAAACTGATTTCAAGTAAGAAAATGACAGGTTGACTCTCAGGCAAGCATGCTAAAAAGGTTGGAAACTGGGCTACTCACTGCCTTCCGTTAGCTGTCAGTTACAGCACAAGAAACAGCCCCGGCGGTAAATTAAATGTAATTTTTAAGACCTTGTAAAATCCTGATATTTTTGTGTCATTGTTAAGTTAAATCTTTTTCATCCAATTTTACTGTCCTTAAGAATAAGTAACTCAATTTGGAGCCACACAATAAAGAAAAGACAAGTCATGCTCAGCAGAGTTGCTGATGAAAACAGTGCTGCCTGGTTGCTGAGCTGTGAAGGAAGCTAAGGTCCTTCATTCTAAAGCCAGCACTGACATCTAGAGGCAGAATCACAAAGTGCAGCGTGTGCTTAACACTTTAGCAACCGAAATACCAAATTCGAAAAACGAACCTCCCACCACCCCACCCCCCCGCCCTCCCCCGCCGGCCAACAACAGTTTAAAGTAAAACGAATAAATTAAAAAGAAAAGGGGAAAGTGCAATTGGTAATTAATCTTGCATCTATTTTCATTTGAGTGGCGATGGGATTGAGGATCAATCCTTGTGAACGGTATGGGGTACTTCTTTACCTGGCTTATCATATAACAAAACTTTTACTGAATTTGACCTGGCAGTTTCTAAGTATGGTGGCAGCAGGGCTGTTTCTACATCACTGGGATCCGCACTTCATGGGATGCTTTACCTAAGGGCATTCAAGAGAAGGTGACTGCTCACCACCCCCCCATAATCTTGTCAAGTGACATAACAAGTGACCCCACTGCTCTCAGAACTTTGCCATGCTTGGAAAGTTGTACATGGTGGTTGGAATCCACAGAAGCAGAGCCCTCGGCAGCGCTTTAAAAGCACAACAATAAGCCAATCCAGGCACAGCTTATTTTGTCCACCTTCCGCTGACTAAGAAGGATTTTATTTCTCACTGACCAAAAGCTGCTCTGTCGTGAGAATCTAGCTGCTAACCCAGCAAACTCAGTTTGAGACCTCCTTTTGTGGGGTACACTGCTCATACAAATTTAGTTCTTGTCTAATGGGCATCCGCAATCTATGAACCCCAGCAGGAAGGTACTGAGTGTGAATTCACACCCGAGACATTGAGATGCCTTTTCTCGTTACAGATGTCGACAGAACTGCATTCTGCTCTCAGCATTTTCGGTTTTACTCCAGGTGTCCAGCAGTTGCATTCTTTTTCCATTGTCATTCATTCTAACTATAAAACTCTCTACTCAGATCAGAGCCCAGCGATTAACATGGCGGCTGCATTTCTTCCAACTTAGTCCAGGGACTAAGTGGTCCAAACTCAGGGACCACGTATCAAAACCCGAAATCTATTCCTTCACAGAATTCAGTACCACACCGGGAATCTGCATCTACCACCGGTCCATTAGGGAGATTTGTCTATATGAGTGCATCTGTCCTATATTTATAATGGTCTGAGACGCTAAAATGAGACCTTACTAGTTTGGTAAATGTTGTGATGGTTCTTCGATACGGGTGAAATCCCTATTCCAATTCGTTTTGCCCAGTAGTACATGGTTCTAACAAAATCAAATGTACTCACCTGGGTGTCTTGATGCAGGTTAACAGGACTGAGAATTCAAACAGTGCTACGGACGGATTATGTCCTTTTTTATACCTAGATATGGCATAGTCTAAAGCACACCACTGAGAGTGCCCTGAATATTTAACAACGATATTCATTTACAGCTATTACCCAGTGCTCAGGAGAGCAGGGATGAGCTTTGAAACTAAGATCTTCCACTTTGTGGGATGTTATGGCATTCCATTTTGCCTTCCTTCTCAAGATCTTTCTTAAAAGCTTAAAAGTTGTCATCTGAAAAGCATTACCTACAAGTGTGATGGAAGCAGGTTGAATAGAAATTTTCAAAGGGAACTGGACGTATGCTTGAAAAGAAAAGCTTTGCAGAGCTCTGTAGATAGGATAGGGGAGCCAGCGCAGGCTATACAGCTTCCCTCCGTGTTTTAGAATCCAATGAGTGTTTGTGGAAGACGTATCTTCAGTAAGATCGACTCAAAACAGAAATAGGCAGAAAAGTATTTTTCTGATCAGAGTTGAGTACAAGCCTGGATATTCAGAAACAATCACAACTTTGGACTAAGTTGGAAGAAATGCAGCCACCGTGTTAATCGCTGGGCTCTGATCTGAGTAGAGAGTTTTATAGTTAGAATGAATGACAACGGAAAAAGAATGCAACTGCTGGACACCTGAAGTAAAACCGAAAATGCTGAGAGCAGAATGCAGTTCTGTCGATATCTGTAATGAGAAAAGGCATCTCAATGTCTCGGGTGTGAATTCACACTCAGAACCTTCCTGCTGGGGTTCATAGACTGCGGATGCCCATTCGACAAGAACAAAATTTGTATGAGTAGTACACCCCACAAAAGGAGGTCTCAAAGCACTGAGCAAGAAATGGACATCATGCAGGAAGTGAGGTCTGGGGCACTGAAGGCTCAGTCATTGAGATAAGTCCTGAAGGGAAAGCCACCGTTTATATTATAGAGCCTTTAATCAGTGTCCTCTAGTTCTCAACCCTTCCACCAATGGGAACAGTTTCTTTCTATCTACTATTTACCAGACCCCTCATGATTTTGAACAACTCTGTCAAATCTCCTTTCAACCTTCTCTTCCCAAAAGAGAACAGCCCAGCTTCCCCAATCGACCCACATAACTGAAGTCCCTGGAACCATTCTTGTAAATCTTTTCTGCACCCTCTTTAACGGCTTCATATCCTTCCCAGAATTAGATACAACACTCCAGTTGAAGCAAGCTAGTGTTTTAAAAAAGTTCATCATAACTTCCTTGCTTTTACACTATGCATCTCTTTATAAGCACAGAATCCCATGCTTACAAAGCCTCATTACCCATGTTCCCAAGCCAATCTTGATCAATAACTCGATTTCTCCCGCTCTGAGCAAGCTAATTTAAGGCAGTTCTTCCAATCACTACTCCAATGCCCTCTTAATTTTTGCACTTTGCCTTGTCTTTTTTGCTTCGCAGGAGCATTATAAAACAAAGCATGAATCCGAGCCACTAAGGAGATATTATGTCTGATGACCAATGGTCAAAGAGGTAGATTTTACAGACTGTCTTTAAGGAGGAAGGCTAAGTAGAGAGGCTCAGGTGTAGGAAGGGAATTCCAAAGCTTAGGTCCTTGGCAATTGAAGGTACGGCCACCAATGCTGGAGCGATTAAGATCGAAGATACCAAGAGGCCAGAATTAGAGGAGCGCAGACATCTCAGAGAGTTGTGGGGCTTGAGGAGGTGGAGGGATTTGGATGAGAACCTTAAAATCAAGATGTTGCTTGACCAAGAGTCAATGGAGGTCATCGAGTATGGGGTTTTAGGGGAATGTGAATCATGACATGGACAGTAGAGTTTGGATGATCTCAATTTTATGAAGGGTAGAATATGGAAGACCAGCCAGGAATGCATTGGTATAGCCCAGTATAGAGGTAACAAAGACATGAATGAGGGTTTCAGCACCAGATAAGCTGAGGCAGAGGCAAAATCAAGCAATATTACAGAGATGGTCAGAGGCGGTTTAAGTGATGGCATGTATGATCAGAAGCTCTTGTTTGGGTTCAGATATGATACTAAAGTTGCAAACTGTCTGATTTAAGTCTCACAAAGTTGTTAGGTAAGGGGATGGAGTTGGTAGTTAGGCAATGGAGTTTGGAGTGAGGAGTGAAAGAAATGGCTTCAGTCTTGCCAATATTTAACTGGAGGAAGTTTCTGCTCATGCAGGGTGTCGGATAAGCAGTCTGATCATTTAGCAACAGTGGAGAAGTTGAGAGAAGTGGTGAGGCAGAGCTGGGTGTCGTCAGCGTACTTGTGAAGACTAACTTTACACTTTTGGGCAATGGCAGTGAGGAGCAGCATGTGGACGCGAAATAGGAGGGGTCAAGGATAGATCCCTGGGCAACACCAGAGGTAACGGTGTGGGAGCAGGAAGAGAAGCCATTTTAAGTGAAACTCTGCTTGATATTACATAGATAAGAATGGAACCAGTTGAAAGCCGTACCACCCAGCTGGACGACAATGAAGATACAAAAAAGACAAGGCAAAGTGCAAAAATTAAGAGGGCATTGGAGTAGTGATTGGAAGAACTGCCTTAAATTAGCTTGCTAGGAGCAGGAGAAATCGAGTTATTGATCAAGATTGGCTTGGGAACATGGGTAATGAGGCTTTGTAAGCATGGGATTCTGTGCTTATAAAGAGATGCGTAGTGTAAAAGCAAGGAAGTTATGATGAACTTTTTTAAAACACTAGCTTGCTTCAACTGGAGTATTGTATCTAATTCTGGGAAGGATATGAAGCCGTTAAAGAGGGTGCAGAAAAGATTTACAAGAATGGTTCCAGGGACTTCAGTTATGTGGGTCGATTGGGGAAGCTGGGCTGTTCTCCTTTGGGAAGAGAAGGTTGAAAGGAGATTTGACAGAGTTGTTCAAAATCATGAGGGGTCTGGTAAATAGTAGATAGAGTTCCCAATGGTGGAAGGGTTGAGAATTAGAGGACACTGATTTAAGGTAATTGGCAAAAGAACCAAAAGCAACATGAGGAGAAATGTCTGCTCAGAACTAGTGGAATGCCTGAGAGTGTGGTGGAGGCAGATTCAATCATTGCTTTCAAAAGAGAATTGGATGGTTATCTGAAAAGAAAAGAATTACTGGACTACCGGGAAAAGGTGGGGGGAGTGGGACTAGCTGAGTTGCTCTTGCAGAGAGCCAGCAGGGACAAGAAGGGCTGAATGGCCTCCTCCTGCATGTAACCATTCTATGATGGTAAGTGGCAAACCAGATTCAATATAAAGGGTGTGGACTAGGATTGGCGGCAGACGATTACACAAATAGGGTGGAACAAGGCTTTAAAGGGATTGGAAGGGAGGACTAGCGGCGTTGCAAGGGGAACAGGAAATCTGTGGACCTCGAGGATTATAGGATGGTTAAAATGCATTGCCTTGTGTGAGAGAGCGTTTAGGTTGCAGAATTCTGGGTCAACAGAAAATTGGCTCTTCGCACTCAACTCCGGGTCCACTATTGCATTCATAACAACCTGACGGGGGATTCAGTCCAGGAACTCTGTGAAGTGAGCAATTTTCAAATCATCCTGTGCGGCCTCTCCAAATCTGCTGCATAATATTCATCATTCCAAAATACAAAAACTCATTTCCACAGATGTCATGTGAGAGAAAAGATGTGTGAATTGTGAAAACTGAAAGCACCTTCCAGTTCCTGAAAGGTTAAAACATGTGATAGCTCTGAATTTAACAACCAGCTGTGCTGACAGGGTGAAGGTTCTACAGACTGGACCAAATAATAAACTCACCATTGCCTGAAAGATAGGTTGTTTGACCACCCATATTTTCCAATCCCTGGGAGGTCAGTTTGACTGAAGAGTGGGACATAATGCTCAGTTGTAGCTCTTAAAGGTACTTTAAGCTGGTACTTAAAGGGGAATCATGGTTCTTGCTGGTCCACAAAGAAACGGCTTCAGGAAGGATGCATAGTCCAGCAGCAAAGAAGGGTGTGCAGGGCACCCTCCAAAAAAAGATTCTGTCCACCGTTTGTCAATATATGACACTGGATGTAAGCAGATGTCTCCCAATAGCCAAAGGATTTTGAAGCAAATGTGGATAAAATTGTTACTAGCCTCAAGTAGTCTGCCAATGTAAGGCTGGTCAGCTTTATAGTATATAACATAGGTGAGCAGATTATGCAGACCAGTGACAAGAGTGTCCTTCCTTGAACCTTGTTACTGCCTGACTGAGACAGTTGGCTGAGCTGAGCCTTCACAGAATACCCAGCAACCGAATCACCTCAGCTTCTCCTGCGGTGGGATGGTGGAGGAGATCATTAGACAAGTAGGTTCCAAAGAGTACACATCAGCTAGTGTCAGCAAGGTCAGAAACCATGGAGCTCATTCACAAATCACTGACAGGATTAGATATTTGGTAGCACTTAATGCCCAGGGAGACCAGAAAGCTTTATTTGACATGGTATAATAGCACACGAAAGGGATCCATAGATGCCGCAATGTGCCCATATGGGAAGGGCTGTTCATGCACTGCGTGGGTAGACGTGGTGCTCAGTTGATGGTCTCATCAGTAAGATCCTGCTGTATTACTGCCAACCGGAAAGGTTCTGTAGGATCCTCTTCTGGTTTCCTGCTTGTGGCTGGAGGAAATGTTCACCGTCACCTCCAATGTCTTCATGCCTCTTTAGATGGAAAAGTTGTGGAATATGTGGCTGACCTACAAAGATCCTGAGCATCCTAGCAGCCAGCATCGTAACATATCCTGACTTGCCCAGAGATCTGAAGTGTGGCTTCAAGGCATCTATAGTGAATTCAACAATAACCTTGGTTGCTGTGTGGACATTTTTTTGGGTGTTTGTGGCTGTTTCAGAGGTGCCAGGAGGGAGAGCTGGAGAGGATAGCCTACGAGGAATTACCTTGCTCCGTTATACAAGCTTGGTGTAGTAGATTGCCTTAAAAAGAAATCATTCTATCTGCCGCTGGGCAGCTAAACATTCCTTTCTATGATCCTGTTCCCATGATCTAAGATGCTCCGCACATTGATGGAGCTTGAAGCTGTTGCAGTTGGCGAAGACATTTCGTACAAAGGTCTGTCGAACGTCATTAATGATCCCAGAAACTGTGGATTCTGGCCACCCAAAAATTAATTTGCATAATCTTTGTGGCTGGCGTGCCAATGGCAAGCCTATAAAATAGTTTGCCCTAATGAATAATATCTCAGTTTAATGCTCCATGTACTTACGAACTCAGGACGGACTGATGTCCATTGATGTGTCCTGTGGCATCTTGGAATGAATCAGACACATTTAAAGCAAAAGTAATGTCATGACCTTGATGGCTACTGACAGTGCCATCCCTGGGGTAGAGGTTAGGTAGAGGACAGGTTCCAAGATATGACCCACCTCTATCACCACCACCCTCATGAAGTGAAGCATGTCCAACTTTCCTTTGCTATTCCTATTGTGACGAACCTCAAAGAGAAAAAAAAAACTTATCTTAAGTTTAAATCGGTGGTCAGAGGCTGGAGACACCAGTTCCCAGCGGGCAGCGGCCATAGAATGGTGGTGACTCCTTACTGCAGGCCTTTGGAGAAGTGGCGTTCTATTTGGCATGGCCGAGTATCTATGAGTGTGCTTGGAAGGTGAAGACTGAGTTTACACGGAGATCCAGGGTGAAGAAACATCAGAAGGAGAGATTGAAACCGTGAAGACGAGTCCGGGTGGAAGTAACATTTGGGAGAGAATTCCAAGGCGAGTTCCGCTAGCATGGAGATCGGAAGTCCTCATGAGAAAATCAGAGTTTCAATGAGGCCAGTTGGCTCACAGTGTAAAAAGTGCCTGAGTGGGTTGTTGAGAAATCCATAGAATCTGCCTTTGTGGTCTCTGTCACTTGTTTTGGGGTGTGGTGTGTCCAACCACAGTTCGCCTATTAGTGCGCATGTACTGCATACTTATCCTGAATAGTCGAGTATAAGATAGATATTGTAAATTGTGTTATCTTTATGAACTTGTATGTATCTGTAAAGATATAGTTGGGGTGAAAGAATAGTATGATTTCACTCATTTACCGGTGTTTATATCAAAATCTTTCCAACCTTTCTGTCTAGTATAATATAGTTCATTTTTCTTATTTAATAAATGTTTTATTCTTTTGTTAAAAATTAATCAGCAGACTCCTGTGAACATGTTCAGAAACTGTCCTCCTCGGTTTTCTAAAAAATATAAAGCCATGTTTCGCTCTGGTATCTGACTTGTTCAGTGTTAACATCAGCTGGGATTGTAATACAATGTATACTATAAGAATGAGTTCAGGTAGCCTCCCTTTGATTCAAATGTACCCATTCTCATTGTTCTTCCAACCAACACAACACACGAGGACACCCGATTGGAGCACCCATTTTCAAAACCGAAAGTATAGCAACCGAGACCTTCAGGCAATCAACCCTAAAAACAAACTTAATTAGAACCTTACAGAATTCTGCATTCAGATATTCTTAAACAAAAACACTCAATTGTCCTTTTAACACTAAGATCTTGGCAGGCTCGAAAAGGCTGGGCTTGAAAGCAGATAAAAGGACAAAGGCAGATGATATGGGAGGGAAGTTAGAACAGGGAATTCTCTGCTGCAAATCAGGGTTCATAAATTCATTTAAAAGGGGAAAGACAAGCATTAAAGTGTGCTTGGACCAAGCAGCAGAGTGGGATTAGACTAAGGTTTCTTTGGATAAACACTGGCATAGACTTGATAGTGCAACAAGGGTGCAACATTCTCTCATTCTATCCCCCTGTTCAAATGTTTTAAAACTTAACATACAAACAATTGCTACAATAGCCACTTGGTCCTATATCTTCCCCCCCATGGTGAATTTGTGGTCTCAAACAGATACCGAGGCGAGAGTGCACCTTACAGCTAGACCACTAATGTGCAGGGTAACTGACAAAGGGCTTGAGAAAAGCAATGGCAGTGATAAAAATAGTCTTAATAGTGGAGGAGAGGGAAGAGCAGGGGCAATGAGGAAACAAATAGTGAATTTGCTTGGCAAGGGTTTTCAATATTCTCAAAGTTTAAGGTAAAATCAGCCCTTCTCATCCTTTATCATGGTTTCTTATATGTGTGTCTGGTACAATTAAAAAAGTGTTTCCCTTAAGAAATAACGTTTGAAATTCTAAAAGAAAAGGAAAGAAAGAGAAAGGTTACCGTGATGTCCCACACTACAGGAATAGCCATTCTGCCGTACACAGAGTGCAGACCAACCCCTTTACATAAATCAAAATATCAGTAATGTCCTCTCTCTGATGAAAACATTTCTCGCCCTTTTGGGCCCAGGTGGGCGTAACCTGACACACCTTTGTGCCCATATGCAAAATGTGATATCCAAATCTCTTTGACTATCGTCAAAGGAAGCTGCCACATTTGGGAGAAGCCCCTGGTTTGATCTCTATTAGGCTCAGTAGCCTGGCAAACAAAAAGAGCCCATGCCCATGGCACAGTGCCAGCAGCGGCTGTTGCCTGGAGCAAAGGCAGCTGTCTGTGTGGGTTAGATAGCCTGAAATGAAATCAAAGTGGGCTTCGGTCATGGGGGAACCTTTGTGACCGTCAGCTCCTTTGACTTTTGAGGGATGTTAAAAAAGACAAACCATTGTTCCGTTACCTAAAGTAGGACAGGGTGAAAAGTTCCCTATTTAAAATTCCTGTTCTTCCCAGTGCTGGGACAAATTGCTTTAGTCTGTAGGTGGAAATGTTATTTTAATTCTTCAGCCGTATTAGTAGTCATGATATGTAGAATTATGCGTGCATGATGACAGTGAGAGCATTTCACATGTAATCCATTAGTCGTAGAAAAACACAGGGACATGCTGAGGACACGATAAGGTACTATATAAACGCAAGCTCTTCTGTCTTTGATTATGCAAGATTGTAACTTTGGTCAGGGATTCAGATATAGCCATAAAATAGGGAGACAAAGCTCAAGTGGCTAATGGTTGGCATTTAAATCCTAAAAGTCAAACACAGTAATAGCTTTTCACACTGTGCCATCAATAATTTTTTTTATATATAATGGTCTCAGCTCTATGCAAACAATACTAATGATGGGCAGAAATGAAATAGTATTGATTGAAAATTGTGAGTGACTCATTGCATTGTCATTGAGGGGTAATGTTGTCCCTTAATTAATAGGGATGTATGATTATAAAGGTGCACGTCCTTTCAGAGTGGGGACTTAGAGCACCTATTATTGTTACAACACAAGATGAGGCCTTTCTATAAGGACCGTTGCCACGGCAAAGCCTGATAGTCTCACGCTTTGAATTTATTATTGCTTTCAGATCCTGCGTTCCATTCACCGACTTGTACCTTAAAGAAAATAACCACTGTTTTGAAATTCTAAACTAAAAAAAGTTCCAAATACTGAGTTAAACAGTTTACAAAGAAAGGTTAAACTGTGAATGACACTTAGTCAGACTTGCAGCAGGGGCATATTTAAATAGAAGTTTACAGAGAAGCCAATTAAAATGTGATATTCTGAGAATAGGTTTATAGCACTCTGATAACCAATCACACCAATTTTTTTTTATTCATTCAAGTGATGTGGGCATCGCTGACTAGGCTAGCATTTATTGTCCATCACTAATTGCCCTTGAGAAAATGGTGTTGAGCTCCCTTCTTGAACCGCGTGGTTTTGGTACACCCACAGTGCTGTTAGGGAGGTGTGCCAGGATTCTGACCCAGTGACAGTGAAGGGATGGTGATATATTTCCAAGTCAGGATGGTGAGTGGTTTGGGGGAGAGCTTCCAGGTCGTGGTGTTCCCATCTGTCTGCTGCCCTTGTCCTTCTAGAAGGTAGTTGTCATGGGTTTGGAAGGTGCTTTCGAAGGAGCCTTGGTGAGTTCCTGTAGTGCATCTTGTAGATGATACATACTACTGCCGCTGTGCTTCGGTGGTGGAGGGAGCAAATGTTTGTGGATGGGGTGCCAATCAAGCAGGCTGCTTTGTCCTGGTTGGTGTCAAGCTTCTTGAGTTTTGTTGGAGCTGCACTCATCCAGGCAAGTGGAGAATATTTCATCACACTCCTGATTTGTGCCTTGTAGATTATGGACAGGCTTTGGGGAGTCAGGATATGAGTTACTCATCACAGGATTCCTAGCCTCTGACCTGCTGTTGTAGCCACAGTATTTATATGGCTAGCCCAGTTCAGTTTCTGGTCAATTGTAACCCCCAGGATGTTGATTGTGGGGGATTCAGTGTTGGTAATGCCATTGACAGCAAAGGGCAATGGTTAGATTCTCTCTTGTTGGAGATGGTCATTGCCTGACACTTGTGTGGCACGAATGTTACTTGCTACTTGTCAGCCCAAGCCTGGATATTGTTCAGGTCTTGCTGCATTTGGACATGGACTGCCTCAGCATCTGAGGAGTCACGAATGGTGCTGAACATCGTGCAATCATTAGCAAACATCCCCACTTCTGACCTTATAATGGAAGGAAGGTCATTGATGAAGCAGCTGAAGATGGTTGAGCCGAGGACACCACCCTGGGGAACTCCTGCAGTGATGTCCTGGAGTTGAGAGCACTGACCTCCAACAACCACAACCATCTTCCTTTGTGCTAGGTATGACTCCAACCAGCAGAGAGCTTTCCCCCTGATTTCCATTGACTCCAGTTTTGCTAGGGCTCCTTGATGCCACACTTGGTCAAATGTGGCCTTGATGTCAATGGCAGTCACTCTCACCTCACCTCTGGAGTTCAGCTCTTTTGTCCATGTTTGAACCAAGGCTGTAATGAGGTCAGGAGCTGAGTGGCTCTGGCGGAACCCAAACGGAGCATCAGTGAGCAGGTTATTGCTAAGCAAGTGCTGCTAGATAACACTGTTGATAACAATGGTATTGGTATTGAACCGATGGTATCGGTTCTATTGTAATTTAATCCTCAGACTGCTGGCAGCTTCTGGATCCCTGGGCCAGCCTGTGGCTTCCTGTGTCTGCTATTGTCAATTGGCTCTTGAGCTATCTAATGGCTCCTTGGATCCACCATTTCTCTGTGACTTCCTGAAACAGTTCTGAGTCTTTGCTGCCATTTTCCCCTTTATTCACATCTCTTCTTCTAAGAGTACTGATTCACACTAGGATATAGTTCCACAGACAGCAGAAGCTCTCTGTTATGTTGCCATGGTCTGTATCAACAGACTATTCCACTCCAAGGACATTATCAGGAAGCCCAATCTATCTCAGTGCAAACCTTTTCAGGCACTATTATATCCTGAAAAAGCAAGACAGAATGAACTTGATTATATACAGCACTTTTCATGACCTCAGTGTGTCCCGAGGCACTTGACAGCAAATGAAGTACTTTGTAGTATTTGTAGTCACTGTTGTAATGTGGTGCTAGCCTGATACTGCTGGTGCCAGTCTGTCGGTTGTCAGTGAGTTGGGGCCCCAGTGTGTGTTTACAGGTCCCACTGTTTCAACCAAGGAGCTGAGTCAAAGAGAAAGCAGAATGAGGAACAGCAGGGAGGGATGAGAGGCAGGAAAGGCAAGCAGAGCAGCAAAAAAAAAAACATGAAATAGGGACGTACCTGAAGGAACACAAATGCATTGCGGGAGAGGAACAAGCTGACGGAGACAGAAAACGGTTTGTAAGAATATAATCGTCAGCTGGCAAAAGTGCAGGATCAGGCTGGGGGCATTGTACTCTAATATTTAAAATAATTTCAGACACTGAAATTAAAACATAAGCTGTAAAACACTGGTTAACACATTTCATATAATTTCAAGGCCTTGTTGGATTTAGTTTAATAATTGAGTCAGCCATGTGTAATGTTTTGTTTTAGTGAATTTTAGGTTACTTCAATCATTCTGCTCCCACCCCAGCCATACAGGGGTGCTCACTAGGGGCATGATAGGACTACAATATTTTTGCCTTGCTATTTTGACCTACAATTTCTGGGGGAATGGCTTCCCAGTGAGAACAAAGGGTCATATAATTGGCTTATTAGTGTTCATTAAGGTGAGGGATGTTGGTACATCTACCAGTTGTATGGCATTGAAGCAGATATCCAAATCCTGGATGCTGCATTGCATCTGTAAAGTGGAAACTGTCATAGTAGTGCAGTCAGAAATATTTTGGTTGAGATTGGGCGCAAGGAAATATCGTTGGACAGAGATCTAGCCAGCGACGTCCACATCCCATGAATGAATTAGAAAAAAACGTGTAACTTGTAACATGACATGGTTATGGTCATTTGGCACTGTTAATTTGTGCTGGTTGAACAGCTCCTTACTCAGTTAGAGCCTGGATTTGAGGAAGGTCAATATTCTATGCATCATGGATCCCTTTCTCTGCAGATGCCATTGTCCTTTCAGCTTAAAACTCAGCTTCATTGCCTTTCAAATTTATTTGCTTTTTTTTAAGGAATTTCAACATGTTAGTTGAAAAAATTACAGCAAGATTTCCTGTCCTAGAAAATTCAGTTTTGGCATTCTGGACCCTGGAATTTCTGCTTGCCAGTTGCTCGACAAGAATCCTGATGTAATTCATTCTGCCTCTTTCCCAGGTCCTTGGTTCCAAAGTGAATTTTGACTTTAGGCTATTCAGGTTCCCTCTCCGCACACTCTGTTATACCTTTTACTCTAGCACTTGAGAGACAACGGACTATTTGGAACTTCTAGTTATAACGACAGAAAAGTTTACTATCGTTTTGTTCCCTGTAATTCTCAGAGAAAATCCACATGTGCCTCAATTTTGTGAACTTTGTTGCATGGCGCAAACAGGAAAATATATTGAGGTTGTTGGTATACTTAAATGCACACTGTGAAATTATGCTTTACTGCCTTTGCTCAGATTCATTTGCCAGGGATAATTCAAAGGCCCTTCCTGCATGAGGGAGCCTTATTGAGCTGAGTAATGATCCAATGTGGAACTTTCATGGCCTTGTCAGACAGGAAGAAGTCCTGAATAGCATTTGGTCATCTTCTGATTTGCCCTGAGACATTCTGGGTGATTGGGTTTGAATATCTAGGTAAAGCAGGACGTAAGATTGCTTGGCATTCCCAGATCTCCAGACAGAATCTATACATCACCTTCCCGACTGAAATGTGTCCCTTAATTGTTGCACGCATAAATATTAGTTGTGGGGAGTGTTATGTTTTTCCACATGGCACCTTCTCGCAGCCAACAGTCACAAATCCAATACCAGGAGAGCCTATTCTGTAGTGAGTATGGTGCTTTGGTCTTGCTTCTGATTTCAATAACTCATCTTATCTCCCCATCATGGGTATCTATTCATCATGGGCAGCTATTCACAGTATATATCAATGATTTGGATGAGGGAACCACATGTAATATTTTCCATGTTTGCTGACAACACAAAACTACGTGGGAATGTGAGTGGCAAGGAGGGTGTTAAGAGGCTTCAAGGCGATTTAGACAAGTTGAGTGAGTGGGCAAATACATGGCAGATGCAGTATAATGTGGATAAGTGGCAAGAAAAACAGAATGCAGAGTATTATTTAAATGGTGATAGACTGGGAAATGTTGATGTACAAAGGGACCTGGGTGCCCTTGTATACAAATCACTGAAAGCAAGCATGCAGATGCAGCAAGCAGTTAAGAATAAATGGTATGTTGGCCTTCATTGTGAGAGGACTTGAGTATGGAAGCAAGGATGTATTACTGCAGCTATACAGGGCCTTGGTGAGACCACACCTGGAGTATTGTGTGCAGTTTTGGGCTC
Source organism: Cetorhinus maximus (assembly GCF_964194155.1). Classification (NCBI taxonomy): domain Eukaryota; kingdom Metazoa; phylum Chordata; class Chondrichthyes; order Lamniformes; family Cetorhinidae; genus Cetorhinus; species Cetorhinus maximus. Next base: position 18,653,668 of record NC_135896.1, read on the forward strand.
CTTACCTAGGAAAGGATATACTTGCCATAGAAGGAGTACAGCAAAAGTTCACCAGACTGATTCCTGGGATGGCAGGATTGTCGAATGAGGGGAGATTGGGCTGACTAGGCCTGTATTCACTGGAGTTTAGAAGAATGAGAAGGGATCTCATTGAAATGTATAAAATTCTGACAGGGATGGACAGACTGGATGCAGGGATGATTGTTCCCCTGGCTGGGGGAGAGGGTGTTCTAGAACAAGGGCTCACAGTCTGAGGATATGGGGTAGGCCATTCGAGACTGAGATGAGGAGAAACTTCTTCACTCAGAGGCTGGTGAACCTGTGGAATTCCCTACCACAGAAGGTTGTAGAGACCAAGTCACTGAATATATTTAAGAAGGAAGTAGATAGATTTCTAAACTCTAAAGGCATCAAAGGGTATAGGGAGAGAGCAGGAATATGGCGTTGAGATAGAGGATCAGCCATGATCATATTGAATGGCAGAACAGGCTAGAAGGGCAAAATGGCCTACTCCTTCTATTTTTCTATGTTTCTATGTACTTTCAGGTCCCAGACCTGATATTACTGAGCTTTCTTTTCTATGTCCTCTCTCCACTCACCTACCTCCACATCCAGTAATGGAACAAAGAAAATTGAAGAGGAGTAGACCAGTGTTATAGGATTGAAGGGTGTGATCTGACACATGAGGCAACAAAAGGTTACTAAGGCTGGAACAAGACCATGGCGGGACTGAAGGTGAAAATGAAAGTCTTGAAATTAATATTTAGGAGACCCAGTGGAGCCTGGTGCAGGCTTTGTTCACAGAAATGCAGGGCTTTGGGTGGGTAAAGTCATAAATAGCTAATTTCTGAATTTGTTGTAATTTATGGAGGGTAGTTAGGGATGGGTAGGAAAACTTCAAAGAAGTTGGACCTTAAAGTAGCAAGGACAGGGATTAAAGCCTTGCTGGCAGAAGTAGGAGTGGAGACAGGATGGAAGAAAATGTCGATTGCGATGGCAGCACAGATGCTTAGAAGGAAACCTCTTTCATCCTTTTGGACCAAAGGTTGCAGTGCGCTGAACTCCCAATTCATTAACAAGACTAAATTCAGAAATATAAGCAGTTAGTGCACTCTAGAAACTTCCCTTTCATTAAGAATGAATGGGTTCTTTATAATATGCATATTCTAAATGTTACTTAACAGACAGAACTTCACAAAGGAGGTGACAGTTGGCACTTTGCTAGTGAAGTGGCTGACTTAAAGGCTGGTTTTAAAACAGTCCCAGGTGTGAGACCTCCCATCATCAATGCTGCAAATAGTGCACTCCCCAGGTCTGACGTTATAATCATGGTGCAGTGTACATTTCTCAGGGAGTTGTTTTGGTTAATCAGCTGTCTTAAAACTTCTATTTTTAGTAAATACATAGCAAAATACCAGAAGGGAAATTTTAAGTATTTCTATGCTGGTTTTACGCAATACAGCTTTATAAATTTGCAGCTTTTTCTTAATTGAACGCTATACCAATTCCACAAGCTGTGTTTCAAGCTCCTCATTCTAGTAAAAACAGCTCCGTGGGACAGTTTCTGATGCACCTCCCTCAGTAACTCTGCCAGGGGCTCAAAGACCATTGCACATGAGAAATTCCATCTGTACTGATGGAGCATGCAGAAGATTCATATGAGATTGAAGCAGGAAATGAACAGTTTGTATATTGCACGCTTACTGCATTTACACCACGAAAGAAAAGGGAACATCGCTTTCTATCTCATTTGAATATTTCAGACAAATGGCTATTTTAAAATCACCTTATTGTATTACAATCAAAATAGTGAATTTGTTTAGTACCCAACTGTATTCTTCCTTCAAAGGCATCACCACATATTTGTAGGGTGGAACATGGGGTGATCGAGGTGGGGAGTTGGTGAGGCTGGCATCAATGTAATATAAATTGCAATGTAAATTGCAGTTTGAACTGGTTTACAGCATGGTGGAATGATAGTATAGTGGTCATGCTGCAGGATTAAGAATCAGGACAAAATGAATTTAAATCTGACCATGGAAGTTTGAATTCAGTTTCTTAAGATAATGGAAATAAAACATCTGATATCTGTAAAAGTGACCATGATGCTGTTGAATTGTCTATTACTTCATTAATGTTCTTGTGGGAAGGAAGCCTGCCATCCTAATTTGGTCTGGCTCAAATGTGACTCCAGTCTCACACCAAGGTGGTTGATTCTTTACTGCCTGCTGACTCATAGAACAGTGCAGCACAGGTGGAGAGCATTCGGTCCATCAAATCTTCCCCAGCTATTTGGAAGAATAATCCAGTTAGCCCCTTTCCCCTTTTTCATTCAAAGTTTTCTCCTTCAAGTATTTATCCAATTCCCTTTTGAAAGTTACTATTGAATCACCCTGCATTCCAAATCCTAACCACTTGTTGCATAAAAATGCTTCTCTTCATGTCACCTCTGGCTCTTTTGCCAATCATCTTAAATCTCTGCCCTCCCGTTATCAGCCCCTCCGCTACTGAAAACAACGTCTCTTATTTAATCTATCTAAATCCCTCACGATTTTAAACACCTCTGAGTGTATCAAACAGCAGGATTTTTTTTCTGTCAAAAGCCCATGGCAGAAGCTGAGGAGACGCAACTAGGAGTAACAGGTAGCACTGAAATTCAAACTTAGCACCTTGATTCCTCTACTGACCTCTGCCGCTGTTAGCAGGCCAAAGAAGTGGCTGAACAGTCAATCTACTCCCAGGCCTTATGATTTATCTTAGCTGCTTGGAGGTGCAGTGCAGAAGCAGGATGACCATGTGCGGGTTTTCTAGGCTGAATTAGCACTGTATCAATCTGTTATCTTCTGATTTTATAGGCCTACTGGTGTAAATTAAAAGAAAATTGAGTGATGACAGTATCACAATGGCTTTCACATTTGCTGAGCTGGTGAAGAGGCACTTGTTGGCATCAATAATTGAAAAGACACAAAAAAAGGGAGTGAGCTGTCAACTTTTATTAAAGCCGAAGCAGATGGCTTAATTTTTATTTTAAAAATTCAGGGCATGTTTCCCACTCGCCAGTGCCAGTGAACTCAATTTTTTGGCTGTGCAATCATGCTGCAGGTGATGTCATTAAGACATGGTCGCAGTTTGAAACAGCCTGAGCTGTCCCAGGAAACATGCAGCCCCAAATGGCCAGCAGGACAACGTGCAGCCCTTAAAATGATTAGTGCAGAGCACGCTGGGACTGTCTGCAGTGTACTTATTAGCCAAAGAACTTTACAGATCCTGGGCGGGGCTAAGCCGATGATTTGGCAGCAGCCAGAGCACGCTGGGCCTCGACTTATGCGACAGCCACTAAATTGCCTGGACCAGAGCAAATTATGGTAGCCAGGGATCTACAGTTTATAGGGCATTTACTGTACTTATTATGAATTAATATGGTTTAGCATTCTAGTTCGTGTTAATGAATGAGTTAATAGAGTTTCAAGTTTGTGTGTGAGCTCTAAAGGACCTCATTACTAATTTTCTGCTTCTTTAGTGCATTGCTGCATGTGTAGCAGCTTCAAATAATTCGCACCTTAACAGGTAGTTTGAAATCTGACCTCACTGATTTTGGCAATCCCCAGCTATGTTGAACATAATTATAAGTTTACACCCGATGTAAGATAATTAGGTAGGAGCAAAAAGGATAAACTCACATTTATATATTGAGCATCATATCACCTCCCCTCAAAATACTTCACCACATGATAAATTCCTCTGAAGTGCATTGACTGTGTAGGTAAACATGGCAGCCATTTTGCATAGGGCAATGTCCTGCAGATAGTAGTGAGGTTAGTGGTCACTTTTTTTTTCCACGTTTGATTGAAGAAACAATTAATATTGACCAAGAACCCTCAGTTCTACTACTGGATCATCCTTTAATGGGCACTTGAACAGACAGACTTCAGTCTCAGCTTAATGTCTTAATTTGAAGGACATCGCCTTCAATAACTCAGTGCAACAGGTGTTAGCCTACATTATGCACTCAAGTCCTGGAGGGGGGCGCTTGAACCCACAACCTTCTAGCTTAGAGATAAGAGTGCTACCAACTGAGCCAAGCTGACACTTAACACAGAAGAAGCTGTTGTTGCAATGTCACAATAACAAGAGCAATCAGCATCAGTCTGTGGTAGTGAACTGAGCCAAGGCCAATAAATCATAAGGAGACATTGAGAGGACAGATGTTGGACAGAGAAGAGTAAAAATAAAATTACTTATACAAGAAATGTAATGGAGAAAAAATAAAGCAATTGGAAAATGCATGTGTAAGTCTCAAATTCCCCAATAATATGCTGGGGGTATTTCTCAGAGTGCACCTCATTATCATCTAACATAAATAAAACCATAAACAGAACCACTTGTAGGAATGACTGTCTGGGTTGAGCAAGGCTGAAATTGTGGGAATTGTACTCAGTTCAGCTCGGACTCCACCCCATATTTTAAGATAAGTCATTTTCCGATGGGGGTAGGATGTGGGGGAATCTGTATGGTGGGCCAACACCAACACAAACTGGTTGGGCCAAATGGTCTGCTGCCATGTTGTAACTTCTATGTTCCTCCAAATTAAAAGACTATGTCAGTGTAACACAGGGATTCCACCCAATATATTCCCAGGTGCATCCATGTCACCTCTCAACTCTGGAAGCATCAGCACTTGTGGAAGCAAAAGTAATCGATCCTGGAGGAACGTTCAACTTCTTATTTCCTACTGAATATGGTTCATTGAAGCAGCAACTTAAAATTCGGCATGCTTCCGAGTCTGAGAGATGTCCAAAACAAAGCAGCCTCGGGCCAAATGACAAAACCACAGAGAGGACAGGCCCATTAGAACCTGAATGTTTGTTTTCAACCCACCGACTGAATTTTGTTCTCAAAACATGCCCTACGCACAATGAAAATAGATCCTAGCTGGAAACTATGACCATTTGTTGATTAATTAGGTTTTCCTTTCAGACAACATATTTTCACCATGACGCAGGTTTGAAAATTACACTGTGCAAAAACAATCAGCATAAACACTGTGAAACAGCAGTAGCTTAACCTACCTTAACTCAGCATGGTTCAGTGTTTGAATGTAAATAGTCAATTTTTTTCACAGCTTGTAATGTATTAATTGGTTTGGTTTCTCAAAAATGTTGTTACATATTCACTAAACGCTGCATTCAAGAGACAAATTTAAAATGAAACAAAATTACGGGAAGAACTGAGACATGCAAATATATTAAAACAAGTCAGACATGAAACCAAAGATACAAGCTGTTTTCTTTGATAGCTGTTAAATGTCCTCAGTTAAATATTCTCGGACTGTTTAAATCTTATTCTCAGCATGCACTTGTGTTTATTGTATAACACTGTATTGAACAGCACAAACCTGGCTGGCCCACTCGGAATGGGCAAAACCATCGTGGACCAGCCATGCTGGTCCAGTAGAATGATTGTTATAATCATCTTTTTCTATGTTTGCCAGGCGATGGACGACAGTACTATTAAAGGACTATTTCCTTACTTTACACGCAGCAAACAGATGAGCCACCACGTGGTTAGGTTGGGTACTGTTAGCTAAACGATCAACAGATAGACCTCATGGCTGATCTGCCTTTCCTCTGACGGCTATGAGTAGTGACTTCGAAAATCTGGTGTTAAGATTCCTTTGGGTAGAAAAGTCAAAAATAAAGGAAACCTTTGATGACGCTGCACAGAGGAACTGGAGAACTTCAAACAGTTTAAAATTTCGAAATACCAGGTCATTGTGCAGACTAGGCTGAGGACTTGTTACCTCACAGAGTTTCCCTATTACCCTGATAACAAATCTCAAGCACAAGTATAAAAGTATCCCCATTCCTGAACAGGGGGGAGCTTCCTGTTCCATTTTTTCTTCCATTCGTTTGCAGTGAGCACCGGAATCTGTCTTATTTATACCAGGCTAGTTTGGAGATTTGGACTAGTGAGAATTAAAAATGATCTTAACTGCCAGTGGGATGCTCCCAGTTATTCCAGTTGTGAGGCAAGTGAATTGTCTTACCACAGGGAACCAAACATCTTGTCACTGCCACACAGGTTTGCGTGCTTCATGGCCAGTCGCAAAGAGGATTTGTACTTTGACACTCCATACAAACCTGGCCAGTTCTAATGAATACGCTATGCTTTCTTGATTTAGAGGTGAATATGATGCCTGTCTGTGAAAGAGCGAATAATCTAGGCTTTATCTATAAGCAGAGAATAAGCAAATTGTTCCATCAGGCTAAAGGGTGTGGAAATGATGAACACTGAAGATATTAAATTAAACAAATTTCCTCCTTCACAAAACATCTCTGGAAGAGGACTTAATGTTACTAAATAACTGTTATTCATTTACCCTGTCTAAAAGAAATACTTTTGATACAGACTTCCCCATCTTATTGAAATCATTTTGCTTCCTCCTCTGTTCTTGTTTTCATATTCTCAGATACGCACAAATCAAAGAAAATTCAATTGCCTTAATCACCCAGGGCATATTACAAAATAAACAAGCTGCAAAAAAAAATAAAATCAGAGGCAACTTTTCACACCAGCTGACATAGTAACACAACCGTCAAAAACTGTGGAACATTTTGGGACTTCATTTCCTTGACTGATGCATTGTTTAGCGCATTTGATTAAAATTCTTTGTATACTACTTTAACAGATTGGGATCAACCTAAAGTAACACATTGATCTTTTCTGGCCCTGTTAACGAATTTGAAATAAATCGGTTAATGACTGGATTAAAAGAACACACAAGGGAATTTCATGTAACCGCATTAACCAGTGCACGACCAGAAGAAATTAAATCCCTTTGTGCTTTAACAGCTTGATTCAGATGAAAGGAAATAGTGATTAGAAAAGTAATTTCTTTCAATAAGTACTGAACTCCTGAGACCTGCGTGCTAACACAGCAATTAGGGCATTAAGGCCAGAAATGATTTGAGCAATCTATTGCAAAACGTAAATTTAAAATTCGCACAACTTCATGTGGTAAGGAGTTTGATTGGGCAGTTGTGTAATGGCTACCTTCTGTTCTTCTGAGAGTCAGTGTGTTAACGATTTGGTCTTCTTGATAATTTAGACCAAAAAAATGGTCTCAAGGCAGTGATATAAGCCAAGCCTAAGAAAATCTTAACACATTGCTAACTGATGAAAACTTCTATGCATGATATCTACCGAGCTTGGAAAAACATATACAGTAGTCCCTTCCCCTAAAATTTTAAAATGTTGAGCAACATGTTGTAAGCACTTAAATAAAGATAATCAAAGGATAATTGTTCTTTCAAGTAATTTTCTGGGTTTTTTTTAAAGGATTTCTTTCCACATGTCTCAATGAGCAATATTAATACTGGGAAATAGAACATGTTTCCATTTTGGGCATCGAGTGTTAGTAAGACGCACTCGCAGCTCAGGTGATATATGGTTAGATGAAAACGAAAATACCCTCTTCTCTGTCCAAAACTCTGAAGAGCACCCACTACTGCAACCAGTGTGGCAGTGTTATTTCCCACGTTCGTTACCCTATGGCCCCTCAGAATGCGATTGCCAAATTATTTCTTGCACTTTGGGCCCTTGCTCAGTAAGAACAGGTCTGAATTTGGATGCAGGTGAATGCTGCCTATTTTCCTTTCAATTTGTAATTATAGTACTCTTAGTTACTGGGCTGTTCTTTAGATAACCATGATTAACCATTTCAGAGAAAAGGACAGGCAGAAATGATATGGGACAAGATGACCCACACAGAATGAGTGTGATGTACCATTATCATTAGAGTGTAGAGCACTGGCTCTATGGTAGCACTCTTATTTCTGATGCCAAACGTTATGCGTTCAAACACCACTCCACAAACTTGACCACTGCTATTTCAATGCAATACCATCAGAGCTGCCTTTCAGTAGAAATGTTAAAATGAGGCCCCGCATTTCCTCTTAACCTTATGTAAAAGATGCTAAGGCATTGTTTGTGGAAGAATGGGAGAGTTATCTTGACTGAAATTTATACTTCAACCAACACCAGCAAATACAAAATATTTGGTCATTTATCTCATCCCTGTTTGTATACAAATTGGTTGTTGCATTTTCCTACATGACAACAGTAACTGCACTTCAGAAATTTATCGTTGACTCAGAAGCATGAGGAAGTGTATATTAATGCAAGTCCTTTCTGATAGCCCCTCCTTTAAATTACATCTGACAAAATGCCCCTGTTGTTCCACAGTTTTTTGGCAATTGAAATAAATTTTTGGCCATATATCAGAGTTAACAAAAGCTTTCAGCGAATTTCACATCAAATGATGGAAACCTCCAAGGCCACAAAGTCTGACTGAGATCAATCAGCGACTGATTCTCTTGAGATTGGCAAAGTGGGGTGTAAGTTCCTGGATCTTCTCTGAAGTCACAGGAAGCCCATCATGAAATTACTTGGCTTTTATTTCTTTTTTGTTAAATCTTGATTTGCTCCAGTAACAAACTCTGCAGTGTGACGGGCACATACTGGACACAAGACTTTTACACACTGGGAAGACCAAGTCATTTATTCTAGCGTATGATTTGTTAGCTGCTAAGAATCTCCCAGCCTCACTGTCTCCAAGACTTTTTATTGACTTACTTGGGTAGCACATCTTGCCTTAAGCATATGAGGTTCTTTTATTGTTACGTTGGAATCGTAGATTGACAATCTGCTATCTTATCTGTTTATGTTCGAACTACACTCAGAATGTAGCCCCGAGCTATCAGACAACTCATGGGCGATCTGTGTCTCCACCTTTGCAGGAAAACATTGTATACATGTGGCATTGTTGCATTCCCCCTCACAACTTACAGTTCCTTGAAATTATTGAGGCTACATTTACTTACTGCTAAAGGAACAAACGCACAACTGAGACTTGATTTCTTTATCATCCATTAGCAGTATTACGTGCAAACACATGAATTAGGAGCAAGGGCAGGCCACTCGGCCCCTCGAGCCTGCTCTGCCATTCAATAAGGTCATGGATGATCTGAATGTAACCTCAACCCCACATTCCTGCCTACCCCTGATAACTTTTAACGAGAAGGATCATCGCCATGCTGGGAAAGTGACATTTTTCTGTGGGTTTGTGGGATAGAGAAGTTAATGATTTTATTAGACACATGTTAGTTCTCCTGATGTGGGTTCTGCTGGCAGGGCCATATTTCATTAACTATCCCCTTTTGCAGTGAGAAATTATTGGTGACCTTTATTTTTCAAGTAATTGTTTTATGGTTGAGTGGCTACTTCAAATGACATTAAAGTGTTAACCATGGAGAGTAGGGCTGGAGCTAAATATAGGTCAGGGGTGGCAGGTTCCTCTCCCTGAAGGACATTAGTGAACTAGTTAGTTTTTACAGAAATTTAGTAGCTTTCTGGTGCATAAATTACCAAAATAAATAAAACTAAGGACATATACTGCCATGGTGGGATTTGAAGTTATGACCTTTAGGCCCAATTAGAACCATAATGACTACACTATCATATTCAACTAATTATTTAGTGATTACATCATCACATCACTAATCAAGCCTGCCAATAACTTATTTCATTAACTTTGATTAAAAGTTGATTAGAAAATTAAATTCTTCTTCTAATTTAACAAACTTGGCTGAATTTTTGCCCACAGCTAATAAGTTAACAATAAGACTACTCTCTCAGAAATCACACTTTACAAAGTTGCAGATTCTGGTGATTCCATTAATGGGAGTTTTTATTGTGGAGAAAAACTGGAGTTCTTCAATTTTCCTTTGAAGACAGAGTATCAAACTCCTCAGGGGTTCTCGCAGAAACACAGTGCAGCAGTTTGTGCAGTGTTATTTCCGTAAGGACGTTAAATTTTCCCACAGCAGCAAGTTTAGCCCTGAGTTTGTAATGAGTGCTAGTCCGAAAATCAGGCTGTCTCAGGAGCCCTCCACCCATTCTCTAAGAAAAGAAAACACAAATAAAAACAATGATGATGCCCCTTTAAATCATAAAAAGGTACATCTTTTTCCACTTGTTCTTGGAATAAGCATTGAGAGACAACTAAGAGAGAAAGAGCAGGAAGTATGCAGGATGCAATGATCCCTTTTTTGGTTCCCAATTAAAGTTGCCAGGTAAGTTAATTGCAAACTAAATAAAAAGCTCTCATCCTTTGTTAAAATTAAAAAAAAAAATTCTGGATTAAAGAGAGAGGGAAAAAAAAAGTGCTTGTTCGAGGTGCAGCAGATTGACTGAGGCGTTGGAAGGTCTGCTTTTCCTCTATGAGCACTGTAGCTGTCTTGGCACGCTGTCGAGATGCTGGCTGCGCTCAGCTGGTGGCGATATTCTTGGCTGTAAAAGCAGTGCTTGCCCTCTGCCACTCACGGGGAGCAATTCTGTTGAACTGTCTCATCCTGACATTTTCATCATCAATCTCTTCATTAGCAGCCTGGCTGCAGACAGAGAGCACAAGCAGGCGGCAACCCTTTGTCACATCTCAAGGAAGCACCAGGCTTAGGAACCTTGTTCTTTCTCTTCATGTTGGAGGGGCCGGGGAGGGGGATGGTGGGGGGGGAGTGGAGGGGTGGGTGGGGGAGGTGGGAAGCGATAGAATGGTGTTGTGGCAAAAAGCTATGGCATTGTGAAAATTAGAACAACTAGCAAAATAAACAATTTCTGTCCCTTTTGAGAACTTTTGCCTGTCAAGCACACAAAATCCCTTCTATTTACTTTTCTCAAATTACCACCACACCGATATGCAGTCAGCACATTCTATTTAACACAAATCAGTCTTAAACTTAAGTGGCAGTATTTCACTTGAGTCAAATGAACTTTGCCAGGAATAAAAGTGTCACAAGAATAATATACTGGTCAGCTTTTCTCCTGGTTTACTTTAAGTTAAGTAAACTTGGAGATAGCCTGACCAATATAGTATCCTTGTGAAAAATTTATTTCTGGCAAAGTCCATTCGATGTAAGTGATCTGTTGCCACTTAAGCTTAAGATTGGGAAGGTCAATCGACAAGATCTGCCTTGTTAAGAGTATTTCCTTGCTTCCTGTGTTAATTTTTCGAATTGTCTCACCCAGATAGCTGTGGAGACTGGGTCATTGAATATATTTGAAGCTGAGTTAGACAGATTTTTGATCTACAAAGGAGTTAAGGGCATAGGGGGCAAGAAGGAAAGTGGAGTTGGGCCAGAGCAGCCATAATCTTATTGATTGCAGAGCAGGCTCGAGAGGATAAATAGCCCACTCCTGCTCCTATTTCTTATGTTCTTAAACAGCATTCAAATACATAGGGGAGAATTTTCTCCCTCGTCGGGGGGGGGCTGAGCGGGAGGGCACACAGCTGATCGCTGCCAGCAATTAACTGTGCGCCGCCATTTTATGTGGGCGGGCCAATTAAGGCCCACCCAGCGTGACGCGCACCCAGAAGCGTTGAGTGCTCCCTATGCGGGCGGAGGGAGATTCGGGGCCTGCGCTCTTTCACGCATGCGCATGAAGGAGCGCAGAAATCTCCCTGAGGCATTGAGCTGCCTCAGGGAATTTAATTTCATCATGAAAAATTTAAATAAAGAAAAAAAATATAATCGGACATGTCCCCTCCTGTGACAGTGTCACATGAACTGGGACAAGTCCATGAATTTTAATTAAAAAATTTATTTGATTTATAAATCCTCCATGAAACCTCATCCCGCCCGTGGAGGAGGTTTCATGATAAATGCGAAGGCCGCCTGGGCTCTTCGCCTGCCCGCCAACCTTAAGGTTGCACGGGCAGCTCTGTTAATCCTTTTAATTAGTTTTTAAATGGCCTTAATAGGCCTTTGACAGTTCGGCGGACGGGTGGTGACATCGGGACGCACGCCCGACGTCACCGGGCATCATTTTACACGTCGGCGAGCGGGGCCCACTCCCGCATGCTGACCCGAAGATTCAGGCCATAAAATATGTTGCCTTAAAATACATAGATGGACTCAGGGACATCCCTTTTATTAATGGGGGGGCGGGCAGGGGGTGGGGGGAGGTAGGCCCATTTGGGATGGGCAAGCAAAGAAGCCCCCATGGGGATCTCAGTATGATGCTTGAGCCATTATAACTCCTGGGTCTCATTTAAATATTCTAGCACTTACAGTAGAGATACTGGGCTGGATATTTTACAGTCTCTGCCGGGCGTGTTTTCAACAGGGGTGCAAGTAAAATGTGACAGCTGGTTAGCCCACTGCCTTCCTGCCCACCCCTGACCGGGTCCCCATAAAACGGTAGGTGGGCGTGCGTTAAAATCGGCACGTGTCCACCATTCTAATGAAAATGATTAACGGGCCAAACCAATTGACCCAAATATTACACTGCCCACGCCATAATGTGGTTGGCATGGGCAGTTGGGTGAGAGTCAGAAGGCCGCTTTTTTAACATCACTGGTTAAAAAACAGGAAAGAAGCAGGGTTTCAATTTTGGGTGGGGAGGTGCCCTTTGTGCACTGGGGATGATAACCACCCCCTTGAACCTCCTAGCCTGGCCTCAAAAACCCACCCCCCACCCATCTCCTTACACTCTCCAGCCCCTTCCCGCCCTAAAAGCCCGGGACTTACCTTAGTCCTGGAGCCATTGATCTTCTTCTTGGGCCTGCTTGCAGTCCCAGTGACACCCACTAATGGCGCTGCTGGGCAGGACTGCTTCCCACTGAGGGGTGGAAGTCCCACTGTGAGCTTAGTTAGTCTGCCCCCCCCGACCCCAGTGTATTATTGCCTCGGGGCAAGCTTCTTTGAAGCCGGTTGGTTTGAAACCAACCTTTGTAGAGGGGGCTGAGCAATATACTCCTCCCCCCCTTAAAACTCAGCCCAATGTAACTGCAACCTTGAACAGCATCAACAACATGGGAGAACATTTTGTCTGTGTGCTGCAGTTAAGTACCTGGACTCCACTTCTTGTGTAGAGAATTAATCAGTCAGAGTGCAGAACAGAGATTCAGAAGTGTTGGTCCTCCTGATTCTCGGATGCCATCACATTACAGCCATTGATTTAATTGTAAATGTTAACCTTATGTGCAATGTGAAAATGTAAATCATTTTATAAGGAGTAATTTTTCTATCTGTTGCTTGTGGAAGGGATCTCTCTCTCCCCAATAATTTTTAAAAACGTAAATATTCCTTAAAGTTTGGAAGTCAAATGAAGAACCACCATCTGAGGCACAATCGTTTTCCTCATCCATGCTTTTTGTTACTGCTAGACTTGACCATTGCAACTCACTGCAGGCTGGTCTCCCACATTCTACCCTCCGTAAACTTGAGGTCATCCAAAACTCTGGTGCCTGCATATTAACTTGCACCAAGTCCAATTTACCCACCACCCTGACCTACAATGGCTCCTGGTCTGGCAATGTTTCAGTTTTAAAATTCTCATTGTGGTTTTCAAATTCCTCTAAGCCTCTCCCCTCCCTAGCTTTGTAATTACTGTGTCACTTTTAGCAAGTGTAAATGAACCACATTATGAGCTCAACTAATTATGTTAAATTGATTGTTATTGTAGCTATTAGCACACTCAGGATTGTTCAGAAAGTGCTGCCAAATTGTGGAATCACATCTAACAGTAGATGTTTTGTTTTGGGTTTGGAAAGCGTGGGCTGGCTGAGTACTGTTTGTACTCTGCCTATTACAAACAACCAAAAGAATATGCTTTTGATTCAGTCAGTCAATCACTGGAATGTACGGCCTACATGTCTGGCATTACACTGATACTGAAACTCATACATGACATTGCTCAATTGTGTGGTAGGCAGAAAGTCTTCTTGAACTGATGACAGCATCCTGTTAGTGGGAAATATCACTCGCGACATACATTCATATGCAGAGACCCGTTCTCTGCAAACAGAAAGAATAAGTTCAAGCCTTGTGCCTTTTTTGAATTACCTGGGAACTTGGAACCCTATAGTTCCCTGTTGCTTTCTCCAAGGCAACACCTTGGCCAACCAGTTCCAACTTGCTAACCAATCAGCACCCTTTTGTCCTGTAGTATAAATTATTGTGATCATTTGAAATTTGGCATTCTTGCATTTGCCTTGATGAGTGCAAGATGAAAGGCTTCTCATTTCAACAAATGCATACCTGTCCAATCTAGCTCTGTCAATGCAACTGCAGCCAAGGTTTCTGTATTGTCCCCTACATGTGTTACATCCACCAGTCTCAGGCGGGTTCTGCATAGGAAATCTAGAAAAGAATATTTGATCCCAGCTGAACGGTGGGAGCATATCCTGAGAGGCATTTCATGCAGTGTCAGATAGATCCAAGTGCAATCTGAAAAAACGCAACAATTTTTCAGGAATTGTGGAATGACAAAATCACAGAATGAGAAAACTCCATTGATGACCCATCACAGGCAACAAACTACCCAATCTATACTCTCTACCCAACCTACACTATCATGGCTTCTATCCAAAGGGGAAGTTCTGCATAAATGTTCTTTGATACCCAATGTTTGTTTAGCAAATATTGATCCTTCACCCTTCATCTTTCCTCAAGTCTCCTTATTTAATGTAAATCGCTTATCTTCCAAGGCAAACTCCATCCTTCCTTCCAGCATCAGTAGTAGAGGAACATTGTGTTCATAACGTATTTGATCATCTCAGGATATACTATTCATAACCTCCAAAAGTAACCATTGCGCAAATTCAATCTCTTGCACGACCTAGTAACATTGCTTTTATGTTTAGTTAATTGGGTCATTTTCATGCTGAAAGAAAGCATCATGGATACAACGATACGTTACAGAGAAGGGCTGTCAGCTTCAATCTTCCTCACTTGTGCACACACAATCTGTTCTCCCACTGTGCACTGGAAGATAAAAGGCAATAAAAAGTAAAACAGATAAATACTATGGAGTGGGCCCATCACTCAGTGTAGTGCTGAACTAATAGGCTGTGTCCACATCAAGGTGAGATGATGAGTGAAACTACAACACTGCCGACAGTTAACTAATGAAAACTGGCAGCCAAGTCATCTTGAACAGCTTTTGGGTGCCTTTCAGTGGTCAGTCAAAGGTTAACAATGGCGACCTGCTCACACCCATGTGGAGAAATGCACATGGCAACCTGGGGAGAAACTAGTTCCAGAGTAATATAAAACGCTGAATTACTGGGGCCATTTTAACATGCATTTTCTTCCTTTATAGGAAGAGTGGTTGATTGAAACGCAGAAATTACGACTGGTTGAGATTCTGAAATGCTGCAAGAGAAACTTGCTCCTAAGACGAGCAAAGCTGGAAGAGGAGAAGGATGAGGCCAAGGAGATGGCACCATCTTTGTAACAAACATTCAAATAGACTAGAATAAAATTTCAAATGGACGTTAGGTATGATTAGCCAGTTGGATCCATGTGATGAAGTACAGCTACCACTCAGGTGGTGGTTGAAGAGCTCCTACAGACTCAGTTTGTATAGGTACACAATATAGAAAATATATAGACTGTATTTACTGCATGCAAATACAGCTCATACAAACACAGCAGATGTAGACACAGCACATATAGGCAAATAACATGCAAACATAGATATACAGACATGGGAAATATAGGCACAATTTGTGTATTTATATTGCACCTCGACACTTTATAGGTGTCCTTTTGTTACAAATTTCAGCAGAACTCAGTAAGATCACACTTACATTTTTTTCTAATTGGATAATTTTCATGCTGAAAGAAACAGCACATTAAACACAACATATACAAAGCTATTTATATGATGCCATTGGACATTGATGTGTGCATCAGCATTTTTGAAACAATTATATTTTAGAGTTCTTTACCTTTCAATCATAATCCTGTAATTTATACAGTGGGGCTCATTTGTGCAAATAAACTGATGCCTAACCAATGAGTGTAAAGAATTTTTGATCTATTGCTTGGATAAGAAGCTTTCCTGATCCACCAGTAGTGAGGTTACAATGAAACCAACACAGCCTCATTCACAGTTATAATAAACGTTATACTACTATGTTATTTGTGAAGCAATGTTATATTACCACTATTGCATCCAGACTTCCATTTCTCATCTACCTCCTTCCATTGTGCAGGTCCTCTGAATAGCTGATTCCCTGAAGTTGCCCCAGTGACCCAGGTCTCCACAGCTTTGCTTCGTGCCTTCTTCACAAAAATCTCCTCTCCACTCTAGGGCTCTTTTAGCAGTTGTCTACTCCCCCCCACCACCATGCTCCCGCCCCACCCTACTCCCCTGGCCCCCAACTTTCTTTTAGCTCATCTATTGATCCTGGTATCCCTGAGTGTTACTTCCTTTTCATCCCTGTAGAGTAATGGGTTAAGGGTTATGTCAATGAGGTCAGAGACTGTCAGGTGCAAGGTAGGGGCATACACCAAACTCAGCTGCGGCCATACCTTGTCAACACACCACTCGCGATTTTAAGAAGCAACAGAAAAGCTCTGATGCCCCCAGATGCTACAAGGAGCCAATCCTTTCAGTTTCATCATGACGACTCTGATGATTCAGCCTCTACCGCAAACACCCCCAGAAGTGATGCTCAGTTCAAGAAATCAAGTGCACCCCAATGGAGAATACTCAAGATAAGATCAGGGAGATTGGCAAAACACGTGACAGGCTCAACCTGTGACTTTGGGGAAGATGGCGAGAATGTAAATAATTTTGTAAATATTTTTAACAAAAGAATTTAACAGTTTTAAGATTATACTTGGGGGAAGTTGTAGAGTAATGGGTTAATGGTTCTGTTAATGAGGCCATGATGATATTAATGATGTAAGTGTGACATCAAGGGTCAGATGACCAGGAGTCTCCAAGGGAGCTAGGCTCAGAACAGCTTGGTCCCTGAAACCAAGTATTTACTATGATGCCTTGTAAATAGTGTAAATAAATAGCTTTTTAGTAAAGGTTGCATTTCCTGCCAACGTAGTGCATGCGTAATTCGAATGTTACTTCGTTACATCATTGAGAGCGATGGAGCAGGCAGAGGCCAGCACAAAAGATAACGTTGCTCAAATCATCATGGGAGGGTACCGGAATCCTTTTAAAGGAGAAGGACATGACCCTCGGTAACATTTGGTAATCAACATGCGCGTGGAGCCGAATTGTCCCAGCGCACACAGTGATAGGTTGCCCAACAGTTCGATTTATCCACTTTTTTTATGCCTGTCGCATTTTGGAAGGCTGGACTCAGTGGTGTGACGTTACTAGATTTCTGCGCATGCGCGTACAAGTGCAGGGTAAATCAAATCTCCCCTAAACAATCTCCCCGAGCGATCAGGCTAACTGGCAGTTTTCCCTCGTGGGAGCCCAGGTTTCTTGTACTGGCTAGTTCAATTCAAATCTTCTCACAATCCAAGTAGTTTCCCACATGCTTCTCTTACGATCCACATGTTTTGTTTCATCGATCCAGTTCATTTCAATTGTGACCTCTGCCCATGTTTTTCCTCCCATTATTGCTTCTGTCAGCATCATCCCTCTCACGCAAGTTGTTCCTTACACCGGGCCCTTGCATAACTTCATCGTAGCAGCATGGAGCTCCCTGAAATAATTCCCACAGAATACAACCTCCCACGAAATCGATGTAATTGCTTTAGCACAGCTGCAAATCCCAATGTTGCTGGACATTGCTCTGCCATCTGTAAAACTGAAGAATACCTCGAAAAAAACATTATTACCGGAACTCACAGCTGGATGCAGTTTTCATGTTACTTACGACTCCAATCAGCTTAGCCAATTGATGCTTTTATTACTATTATACACTTGGGTTTACTCATGGGAAATGTAAAGAAGAAACTTGTCTAACCCCCAAATAATACACCATTGTAACTTCTGCATTTGACGATGCTGATGCTTTAGTTTTGATTTGCAACATGTACGAAGATGCATTTGCACAACGCATTTTTTTGCATTTGCACACCAAACCGCCGGGGATTTGAACAGGAATTACAGTGGCTTTTCCCAGTACATGTCAATGGATTTCCACAGCACATTACAATGGGACAGAATTTTTCCCTCGGCGGGCAGGCTCGGCGGGGGGTGGGCGAGAGCAATCGGGAAGCTGGCCGCCACCCACGATTGGGGACGGAGAAATGCGTGCTGCAGTGCTGAGCGCTGCCTGTGTGGGGCGGGGAGGAGGGCGAGCGCGGAAGCTCATGCATGCGCTTGGGTGCACACAGGAAAAGCTCCCCGAGGCACAGAACTGCCTCAGGGAGATGAAGATATAAAAAATTTAAAATAAAGCATTTAAGATGTTAAATAACATGTCCCCTCATGTGACTCTGTCACGTGTGCAGGGACATGTTAGAAATTAATATGAAATATTTTATTTTTTTAAATAGCGGATCGACACCTTATCCCGCCCACGGATGAGGTTTCGCAAAAAATGCAAAGGCCGCTTGGCCTTTTCACCTGCCCACAAACCGTAAGTTTGGACGTGCAGTGAAAAATTTAATTCAGTTAGCTTGTTAGTGGCCTTACTAGCCCCGTATAAATGTCGGCGGGCGCACTGCCAACTTCCGTGTGTGCCCACCGATCGAAATATCGCACGAGTGCGCGATGACATCAGGACATTCGCCTGACATCATCGCGCGTCATTTTATGCTCGTTCGGGTCAGGCACATGCCCGCCTGATGAGCGAAAAATTCTGCCCGTGGGATTTTCATATAAGAGTGGATTTGCACAGGGCACAGGACTGATTTGGGCAGGGCATAACAATAAATTTGCACAATGCATTATAGTGGATTTGCACAGCAGAATTGTACAGCACAGTGCATTTGGACAGTACACTGCAGTAGATTTGTGCAGTACTGTTATTAGAGTTGATTTTCCAGGCAACTTTTCTTGGTAGAAACATTGAACTTTATTTGCAAGACAACAGCAGCAGCAACTACGTGTGTGCATCAAACTCTATAACTAAAGAAGAACTCTAGAGGTTCCCCGTGCTGCTAACTCAGTGATTTGTAAAGATCTTACAACACAGGATTATTCTTAAAGCTACAGTCCTACGTTTATCAAAACTATAATTACTGCATTCCTTCCCCCTTTAACTTTTCTGTACATTTTGTATTTACAAGGATATTTATCTCACGACATTACAATATTTACACAGGTCACGACATTACAAGTTCAGTCTTACAGGTGGCTTCCTGATCCGTGTGGAATGTCGTAGCTCCACGACTTCCGATTCTTTTGCAGGAACCACATTCTTTTGAACCACATTAACATCAGGTACCTCATTAGGCACATGCAGTTCAGTGTCTTCCACTCCAACAGAGACATCGGGCATGTGTATCCTTGGTTGAACAACTTCAACAGGAACCGTAGGTTCAGCAATGGTTACAGGTGGAACATCGTTTTGTTGGGGTATCTCCCTTCTTCTTAAATGATCCACATGCTTACGGGTGATCCGGCCCCCCAATTCCATGTGGTATGACAATGGTCCAGTCACAGAGCTTACTTTACCAGGTAACCACTTCAGTCCCCCACCGAAATTCCTGACATATACTGCTTCTCCAAGAGTAAATTGTCGCTCATGACTATGCAAATCATGAGTCGCTTTTTGGTTCCCTTGACTTTTCTCCACCTTCCCCTCCAAATTGGGAAGTATCAGGCTTAGTCTTGTCCAAAGGCGGTGCCTCATTAGTAATTCTGCATCTTCTTCCTGTGTGTCTTTTTCTTCTTACCACAGAATTTAGTCTCGGCCTTCTTTTTGACTTCGCTGTCGGCCAAATTCTCTCAGGTAAAATCTCAGCTTGTCTTAGTTCAGTAGTTGAGCTACCCATGATTTCATTATCTACTCGCATCTTGGAAAATTCTACAACTGTTGCTTTCAAAGCCTCTTTAGCTTCATTCAGCTGATTCCTCAGTTCTTCTGTCTCCTTCCTGTATCTGTTGGCTTCCTCCTGGAACCTTGAACATTGCTGCATCTTCTCTGCCAACTGGTTCTTCAGTTTGTTCAAAGCGACGTTAAATTCTTCCTGTTTCTCTTCGTGACTTTCCAGAAGCACCAACTTTGACCGGAGGGATCCTTGTCGTGTGTGAAGGTCCTTCAGCAGATTTTCCTTTTCTTTGCGAAGCTCACTTGCTTCATCTTGAATTCTGTCATTCAGCAGAGTCTCCTTGAGTTTCTTGTGCTGTTTTTCTATGTTGTTGTTTAAGGCAGTCTTCATTTCTTCAGGTTGTTGAATGGCTACACACTCCCTTTTCATCCAGTTGCAGCCCTTGGCCTCTCCAGACTCTTTCTGAAATACCTTCCCAATCCTTTTCCAGCTCAGGAACTCTTCCTGCTTCCTTTTGAAATATCATTGGCCCATCAAGGTTAATTTCCCTCAACCAATTTCGACCTAGAAGGCTTGGTCCTCCACATCCTATTACCATCACTGGTAGCTGTGTTGATTGTTGTCTATAATAAACAGTTACTCTGGTGATAGCTTTTACCTGGATTTCTTCATCTGTGCACATTTTCAACTTGGCAGATGTTTGTTCCAAATTTAATTGAGCAACTTTATTTAAATATCTGAAAGTGTGTTCTCCTATTACAGTGGTAGAAACACACGTGTCTACTTCCATTTTTAATGGTTTGCCATTCACTTGCACTGTGGCAATAATTGGCTCTGTTTTCCCAGCTTTCATGTTGAATAAGGAATAAATATTCGAACTGGTTGTTTCTGGCTCTTCTACACTATACACTTCATTGGACTTTGTTTGTTGCCTGAAAGCCTGTTTTAATTTCGCTTTGCAATGTTTCGATATGTGTCCACTTTTGTGGCAAAAAACTCTCTACCTTTATAAATTGCCAATCATTAGGAGCATGATTGTTTCCACGTCAATAAAAAATGAGTTTTCGAATTTGCTGCTAAACTGTTTCTTTTAAATTTTTGGTTAGCGGGGGCTATTTCCTGCTTCGCAGTCGAGGCCCGGCTTTTTGCACCACTTTCAGCTAACTGTTCCCACCCAACTAGGAGACCGGCGCCATTATGCGCACCTTGAATCGCTTGTGAATCCCTTACAGTGCTTTCCATCGCAAGCGCTGTTTCTAAGGCTTTCTTAAAATCAAGATCCACTTTAGCCAGCACTCTTTGCTGAATAGCACCCTCCTGCACGCCACATACCAAATGATCCCTGAGCATATCATTCAGGGTTTCACCAAAATCACAATATTCTCTTAGCTGTTTTAATTTTGCCACGTAGGCAGCAATGGTCTCCCCCGGGGCTCTATTCGTGAATTGAACCTTAACCTCTGCATTGTGACTGAGGGCTTGGGTTGGAAATGCCCCTTAACGAGGTCTACTAATTCACTGAAAGTCTTCATATCAGGGGCACTGGGGGTCATCAAGCTTTGAATTAAACTGTAGGTCTTGTTCCCATAAATACTCAGGAGAATCGCTCTCATCTTTTCCTCCCCCATGATTTCATCGGCTTGCAAGTAGAATACAAGACGTTCTATATATTGATACCCGTCGTCTGTGGCTGATTCAAAGGGATTGATTCTGCCAAACTGTGGCATGTCAGATGAGTAAGTCTTCCTTTCTTTATAATCAAGTTAGATATTCACAATCGCTGGGCAAGGGGCAGTACTGGATCTGATTTATCCTCGTTGCCAGTTTGTTATAGGGTTGATTTTTCAGGCAACTTTTCTTGGTGGAAGCATTGAACTTTATTTACAAGACAGCAGCAGCAACTACATGTGTGCATCAAACTCTATAACTAAAGAAGGACTCTCCCCTAGAGGTTCCCCATGCTGCTAACTCATTGATTTGCACAGATCATGTGATCTTACAATACAGGGTTATTCTTAAAACTACAGTCCTATGTTTATCAAAATTATAATTACTACAAGCACATTAAAAACTAATTTGCATACCAGGTGCCAGTGATTTTGCCCAACACACTGCAATAGTTTTACAGAGTAATTACAGTGGAGTTGAACAGAACATGACAGTTGATCTGGACAGTGCATTAGAGTGGATTTTCACAATGCACGATGGTAAAATTGCACAATACAGTATAGTAGTTTTAAACAATGCATTAGAGTGGATTTGCTAGCACACAGTGGATTTACACATAGTGGATTTGCATAGTGCACTACAGTAGATTTGGACTGCACATTTTAGTAGATTTGTGCAGTACATTATGGTGGATCTGTACAGTGATTACAGTGGATTTGCACAGTCCACTTCAGCTGATCTGCATAGTCCATTTCAATGGATTTTTAAATTTGAATTGGCTATGGCATTTATTTTCATTTGCGCAGTTTATTTCAGTGGTTTTCCCAACAAGAAAAGCTTACATTTATATAGTGCATTTAACATTGTAAAACATCCCAAGGAGCAATTCATTGGATTTCCTTTCATTTCCTGTTAGATTTCTGTAGTGTATCTGGTTGGATTTGACCCATGCTTTTTGCTCTATGCATTTCACTGAATTTTTATGGTGTGTTTTATTATATTGTATGGTGTTGCTTTATATGGATTGTCACAGTGCTTTTCATTTGTTTGGACTTAGGCCTGAATTTTCACAATAATGGAGACCCTGAAACCAGGGGCCGAATTTTCCCCGCATCGGTGTGGGGGGGGTGGGGGGGTGGGGGGTTGTGCGGGGGGTGGGCAGGGGCAAGCACGAATCCGATTGGCACTCCCAATCGGGTGCGCTCCGCCTGTTTACGTGCGCTCCCTGCGCAGGCAGGGGGGGATTCCCTGAGTCGGGGCGTGCGCTCTTTCTCAAATGTGTGCATGGAGGCGCCTCAGGGAGATTAATTTTAGTCTTGAAAAATGTAATAAAGGCCAAAAAAAATTTTAAGGACGTGTCCCCTCATGTGAAACTGTTACATGAGCTGGGGCATAGAACCATAGAAATGTTACAGCACAGAAGGAGGCCATTCGGCCCATCTTGTCCATGCCAGCCCGAGGACACCCAGGTGCCCTTTCTAATCCCACCTTCCTGCACCCGGCCCATGTCCATTAATTTTCCAAAAAAAATTATTTAATTAATGAACCCTTCATGAAACCTCATCCCGTCTGTGGATGAGGTTTCATGAAAAATGCGAAGGCCGCCTGGGCTCTTCGCCTGCCCGCCAACCTCAAGGTTGGACGGGCAGCATTCTTAACAACTTCAATTACTTTGTTAATGGCCTTAATAGGCCTTTGACAGTTCTGCGGGCTCGCAGCTGACCCGGCTGCGCGCCTGCCAAACTGACCATCTAAATGACACGCGGTGACATCGAGATGCCTGCCCGACATCACCACGTGTCATTTTACGCATCGGCAAGCGGGCCCCACCCCTGCTCGCCAACTGGAAAATTCTTCCCCGGGGGTTCAGCCCCCAAACATGGCACCTACCATTTTCGCAGGGGCGGCAATGAGGACAGGTCGCATTTCATACGTGCTGCCCACATAAATCTGCAGCTGCCGCTACTCAGGTTGGATTTTGATCTCACAGGTGTCTCAAACTTGACTTGCACAGAGTAGGTCTGATCGGAGTAGGTGTGATCGTTGTGCATGCCTTTGGTTAACCAGGGCACCCCTTTGGAGAGGTGCGGGTACCCCTGTGGAATTTGCTTCAAACCTATTGAATCGAAGGATGGTTACAGCACCAAAGGAGGTCATTCAGCCCATCAAGTCTGTGCCCACTGTCTGCAAGAGCAAATCACCTAGTGTCACTCCCCTGGCTCCTTCAAGTAGTCCTGCACATTCTTCTTTTTCAGATAATAATCCAATTCCCTGTTGAATGCCTTGATTGAACCTGCCTTCACCATACCCTCTGGCAGTCTATCCCAGACCCTAACAACTCAGAGTCACAAAGTCATTTATAGCACAGAAGGAGGCCATTTGACCCATCGAGTCCATGTCGGCTCTCCGCGGAGCAAGCCAGTCAGTTCCGTTCCACTGCTCTATCCCCGCAGCCCCTCAAGTTTATTCCTTGCAACTGCCCATCCAATTTCCTTTTGAAATCGCTAATCGTCTCTGCTTTCACCACCCTCGTGAGCAGCGAGTTCCAGATCATTACAATTCACTGCAGAAAAAAATTCTTCCTCACATCTCTTGCCCAAAATCTTAAATCTTTGTCCCCTAATCCTTGTAACCTTAACTAAGTGAAACAGGTTTTCCTTGTCTACCTTGTCCAAATCTGTCACATTAATTTTCCTGTAGATTTGATGCCTCAAATGCAAAGAGACATGGCCTTTGCCCCATAATCAGGCTTCCCTCAGGTGGAGGGTGTTATTAATTAAAGGCTCCGACTCAGCATTCGGACACCTTCGTCAACTGAAAGTCCTTCCACTCGCTCATTGTCCAGTTGGTTTTTGGCCACAAGGTCTTCCTTCAAGTTTGTGCAAGGTTCCCTGGCAGTTGCCACAACTCCTTCCCAACGTCCTTAGCTATATCATTCATCAATGCAGGTCCGTAATTGGCTTCTAGGGATGAGGAGGAGGAGGAGGAGGAGGAGGAGGAGATGGAAGCCCCTGTCCACTCTGATGAGTCCAAACCGCAGGAGGATGAGGATGCTGCCAGTGACAGAGCAGTTGGGAGGTGTGGTCATGTAGCCAGGGCTGACTCTGTGCAAGGAGGGGATCATCGCCAGATGTGTCCTTGTGCAAAATAGATTCACATATAGGGTCCTGTGATCCCACACATAACATCAGACAGTCCCTGGTAAACAACTTCCAATTAACAGAACCTTTTACATTGTTGGCTCTATTACTCAGTGGAATGCCCATCCCCCACAAGGCAGAGAACCAACATCAATGAGTTTGACTCAGTCACATTAAAATGGCTGCAGCCCTCACCATCATGGGCCTCGAACACGTTGCCACCACACATAGTAAGGCGTCCTTCACAACTTGGCCCCCTCACTTGAACACCAGTGCCTGTAAATGAGGTGCCAAGATCCATAATCAATCCATGCCCACAATGCTGAGTAACATGACTTAAGACTTTTACAGCCTCTGCATGCTGATAGGATTGTATGTGCCAGCAAACATGCAGATAAGGCATACTGCACAGGATGGGCCCACAACTGTGCCACAACAGCTCTTTGAATTAACTTGCACACCATCCATTCCTGCCAATAGCCCAGTTCCTGAGGTGGGCGCCATATGCAACATTTCTGATTCCCATTACACCTCTGCTTCCCTCACAAATCACATCCTCTGTCGAGTGGAATGCAAATGATGCCAAAGTAATGCGGACAGCAGGCAAGCATACGTCGCCTATCGAGCTGAGATGGGTGCACCTCTAGGCCAATGCGAGATAGTGCAGAAAACCTTGCACCCAGCACTCATGCTTGAGGTGCACCTACTGCCCAGCATCTGTTCATGGAGTGTGATCACTGAGCCTCCCTTAATGTCAAGCTTGGATGGACAATGAAAGATGCAAGGTGCATCTTAGCGCTTAAGCTTTTGAAAATTGGATGTTTATATGATAGACCAAGCAAGGAAGAAACCCTCCAATGCCTCACAAAGATTGTGACACCCTTGCTCCTGATGACTTCATCTCAAGATGGACCTCAGCATTCTGCCTTCATCATCACTGGTAAGAATGCCCTTCATGATGTTAACATTCTTCTTGAGTTCTGTAGTGTACAAAAACACATCAAATCATCTACATGTGTATGTAAATATATTCAAAAAGTACTCAAATGTGATACATACAATGTGAAAAGTGTAACTCATTAGTGCTCTAGGCGAGAAGGTGCCCTGCACTTGCTCGCACACCTTCAAAGTGTACACCGCATCCCCCCTTTCCCCCCTCCACACTATGTTGCCTCAGAGGAGGTGGAGGCAGGCTGTTAACTTCTCCGTCTCGAGGGCAATGAGGAGGGCGATGGCTGGCCTCACCGTGCAGGTACCCAGTCGAGGCCTGGTTCGGACTGCAGCCTCTTCATTTCTGAATGTGCAGCCGTGGTCACTGGCACACGTGGGACAGCCAAGGACACTGGCTGGGGGTGGGGGGGTGGTGCGGGGAGGTGAAGGAAACTGAGGGTGATGAGGAGCTCCCAGTCCCTCCACCCTCCCCAGTGACTTGCACAGCCCTGGGTTGTCCTACAGGTGGGGTTGGTGGCGCTGGCTGCTGCACTCAGCAGCTGTTCATTCCAGCAACTGCTGGGCCAACAGTGTGCCCATCCTGTTCAGGGTACCTAGCTCCTCATCTAACCTGTGTATTCATACTCTGAGCAGACTGCTGCAGGCTACTGAGGGAGACTTTCCTGGCTGAGACGCTGCTCTTGCATCCACTCTGAGTGGTGCTGCAAATGTCCCTCCATGAGGGTGGCCAATCTCTCATGTTCAGAGATCATGTGGTTGAGCCTCTGGGACAGTGTGGAGTTCACCACGGCGATGGACGCCTCCCTCCATTCACAGTCTTAGAGCTCCCACTGCCTCGGGGAACTCTGCCAGGTGTCCACACATCTGCTCCTGATTGTCCAAATACTGTGCCCCAAAAGGTGACTCCTTGGGCTCCAGGTTCCTGCCCACTGGAACATCACCGTGACTTTGCCCCCTCCTCCAAGGGGGACAGATGTCTCTGAATCTGGCACCTCCTCCTGCACGGTCTAGCGATTTTCACCCTGTGCCACATGTTCTACATATGCTACATCCCTCTGATGTGCTGATATCTGAGTTGACAGAGTGCTGGCTAGCCAGATGTGATGCTGCGTCCTTGGACATCCCATCCTCCTCTTGATGCCCGAGGGGTGATCGGCTCGGCTGTGGGGAGGTGGTGGAGGTGTGTGGGTGAACGACAGGGCTGGGATCTGTGTGAGACACAAAAGCGGTTATTTAGGTATAGCCCTTCTCACTGTGAAGGAACTCTCTGATGCTGTAGTAAGGGTGGCTGAGTTGCGACTATTAGTGATAAAGTTGACCTGCAGACACTTCCTGGGTGGAAACATTAAGTTTATTTACAATATACTCAGCAGCAACTATACGTTTGCTTTGAACTCCAACTCTATCTCTCCACTGACTGCTGAGGTGGCCCGCGATAGTTACTACAGATCATGTGATCTTCCCTAACAAGTATTATTCTTAAAGGTACATTACACATTAAATAAAACCATGAATACTACACATGCCATTGCATTTAACCATGCTCGCACTGCCCATATAAGGCAACCCCATCCTTGCACTCCCTCTCATGCCAACTCAGTGAACTGACATCATTATCTCTGCCATTACCACCATGTTCCATGGTGATTTTAACACTGTCTTTATCACCTGCTACCAGCGATTCACCATGAGGCAGCTGTCCAGGCACTCTGGCAATCTCCATGGCCATCTGTCCAACCAAGCAAATTGTTTTCAGCCAGGTTAACCTACCCCAAGTCCAGGACATCTCCATGGCCTTCTTCACCCTTTTCGATTGCAGCAACTATGTGAATTTATGTTGGTCTGATAGATAGTCCATGCAGGCATACTTTTTTTCACTATACCTGTGCATCACAATGCTCATTCACATGTAGTCGACATGACCTATGTGCACAAACAAGCCTCAATGATGAGGCAGAGGTATATGCCATGCCTCCTCACATCTTAGCTGCAGATGTGACCTTTCCTTTGAACCTCTGTGTGGATGAACTAAGCTACTCACCTTGCTGGAACGCAGCATGTCTTTAAACTTTGCTGGCATTGAATCCGCGAACACTGATTGCCTCCTGCTACATGCACGGCAACCACAGTTTAAATCTAAACCTTCTTGGCTTTTGCAGGTGGATTATGCTGGCCTGCAGGGTAGAGGACTGCTCTGCTCTCCCGGGCCTCTTACAACAAAACTAGTAGGTCCTGATCAGAGAAGCATGGCTGGACACATTCCTTACCCTCTGTCAATACAAATGTAAGGTGCAAAGTGCCGTGAGTCATTCAGGTTACAGTGCTCTCATTCACTTTTTCCATTTTCACCATATCATCAGTGATAACAGTTAAGGTGTGGTGGGGAAAATGGCTCTGCGCAAACGGATGTTGCAGCTGTCACTCCAAGGTAGCATCCTGTGCTCCACGACCACTGACAGCCTTACTGGTTTACTCCCATTTAAGCACACTGTTGTGCCGTGACAGTGTGCAGATGTGAGGGACCTGGTCAAGGGTCAGCAGTGTGGCTGCGTCCTGATAGATGGGTGGCAAGAGAGCAAGTGGATGGGATAATGACCATGGCCTTGTTCATCATTCATCTACTTAGTCTTGGCAACTAACTGCATTACTGCATAATATCTTCACCAGGTAGCGGTGGCAAGGCAATGCTATCTCCCTGGCTGTGTCTTGTCAATACACTCCATGCTTTCAGTGCTTCAGGGCAATACATTGTGAATAGGCAGCAACAATGACAACTTCTTCCTCTAGGGAAAGCCCATGATGGGCCATCAATTCCAGGGTCAGCTAACAGTTGGACAACATTTACAGAGCTCCCACTTACCTGACAAGTCAATGACATCTCCGAGGCACAGGGACTTCATCGTGGACAACCAGCCTCTCAAATGGGCCTTTCTGAGCACCCACTTTTTATCTGCGCCCAAGTCGACCAACCCATGCCAAGCCCGTCTCCGACCCCTCACTAACTCTGGGGTCACCCGCCCCAATCCTAATATAGCCCCGCCTTCCCCGCAACAAAAATCTGACGTACAGGCAGACACTTATAAATCCAGTCTCACAGACAAAATTCCTGGTCTCAGTGTCAGCTCTGGCTCAGTTGATAGCTCTCTTCTCTCTGAGTCAGAAGGCTATGGGTTCAAGTTTCACTCCAGGGCTTGAGTACAAAAAAAAATCAAGGCTGTTACTCCAGTACTGCACTGCTGGAGGTGCTGTTGTTCAGATTTAGATGTTAAAGTTATTCCCCATCTCCTTGCTTGAGTAGGTGTCAAAGAACCCATGGCACTATTTCAAAGAAGAGTAGGGGTGTTATCTCAGCCAGTAAATCCTCCAGTAAACATTCCAAAAACACAATATCTGGTCATTATCACATTGCTGTTTGTGAGAGTTTGGTGTGTGTAATTGGCTGCAGTATTTCCCACATTACAACACAAACTACACTTCAAAATCATTTCATTGGCCGTAAAGAATGAGATGTCTAGTGGTCATGAAAGGTGATATATAAATGCATATCTCTTTTTCAGAATTGTTTTTTGCATTGGAGCAGTATATGGTGTATTTCATTGTATTTTCTATGCAGATTATTCCATCACATCTCATTGCTGATTGTAGGAGCTTGCTGTGTTCAAACTGAGTACCATATTTCTCTCCACTGACTGCACTTCATAAAGTTCATCATTGGTTATAAAGCACTTTGAGACATTGCTCGGTTATGATAAGCCTTCTGGAAATATAAGTCTTTCCTTTGTTATAAAATTCTTATGGTCAGTTTATACATTTGCATAGTGTGTTTATCGGAGTTTGTCAACTGTCATTGTAGGTTTTATTGAATTTACTGGTGCCTTTCATTCAATTTGTATGTGGACCTCATTGATTTGCATATGTGTTTGTTTGGATTTGTACAGTACGTTTCATTGAATTTCTATGGTGGTTTATTGGATTTATACGGTGCATTTCATGGGATTTGTATGCTCTATTTCATTGGATTTGTACAGTGTTTTTCATTGGATTTCTATGGTGTTGTTCATGGGATCTGTATCATCTTTTGCATTAGATTTGACTGGTGCATTCCTTGGGTAGATAATGCATGTTTCAGTGGGTTATTATACAGACTTTGTTTGATTTGTATGAAGTGTTTTACAGGATATGCACAGTGCATTTTATTCGCTTTGTGTGGTGTGTTATATGATAATTTTATCTTCAGTTTTCTTGCTATGTTTCATCAGATTATCAAGTTGCATTTTGTCAGACTTGGCCATTGCATTTCGCTCACTTTGTACATTGAATTTCATTGGATTTGCATGGTAAACCTGCTGCATGGTGTATTGCTTCCGCTATACACAGTCCTATTCATTGGATTTACACAATACTTTCGTATAGTTCCTTGTGATGGATTTGGCCGTCCCTTGGATTAGTTCCATTGCTGTTTTACAGTGAGGCTTTGAAACTCCATGATTTTTCAACCTCAGGAATCCTGGTGGGAATGTGGCTGATCGCCCAGGAAGACCACTAAATGGGCTGGAAATGCCATCCCGGATTTTCTCATTAGTGGCGACTGCACAAAAAAAAAGAACTTAGTCGGCAGGCTGTGGTGGGAACTTCCTCTTATTCCTGAAAAGAGAGACATGCTGCCAAAGTATTTTGCCTTGCACTCATCATGATAAAGAAAAGAATTCCACATTTCAAACCATCAGAACAATTTATACTAGAAGAAGAAAAGGGTGATGATTGGTTGGCAAGTGCTAATAACTACACTAACAACCAATTTAAGATAATCAGTTGAGCTCACAAATGAGCTCAGTTGGCTCATTTACACTTGCTAGAAGCAACATGCAATCATATGCAGGAACCTGTACTCTGCAAACAAAAGGAAGCTGTTCAAGCTGTGCACCTTTTATGAATTACCTAGGAGCTCGGGGAGCCTATAGTTTCCCGTTACTTTCTCCATGACAATGCCTCAGCCAATCAGAGTCAATTTGCCAGCCAATCACAGTGATAGTAAGGAATATTTTTCCAAGTCAGCGTGGTGGTGGTTTTTCCAAGCGTCTTCTGCCCTTGCTCTTCTATGTGGTAGAAATCATAGGTTTGAATGGTGCTGTCGAAGGAGACTTGGCTAGTTGCTGCAATGCGCCCTGTATATGGTACAAACTGCTGCCACTGTGTGCTAGTGATGGAGGGAGTGAATATTTAGGGCAGTGGACGGTGTACTGATAAAGCAGGCAGCTTTGTTCTGGATGGTGTTGAGTTTCTTGAGTGCTGTTGGAGTTGCACTCATCCAGGCAAGTGGAGGGTATTTTATCATGAACCTGACTTTTCCCTTGTAGGTGGACAGGCTTTGGGGAATCAGAAGGTGAGTTACTCACTGTATAATTCCTAGCCTTTGACTTGCTCTTATTGCCACGTTATTTATATGGTTGGTCAATGGTGACCCCCAGGTACTGATTTTGGAACAGTGACTGATTGTAATGCTGTTGAATGTCAAGGGGAGATGGTTAGATTATCTCTTGTTGGATCTGGTCATTGCTTGGCACTTATCTGCTTGAATGTTACTTGCCACTTATCAGCCCAAGGCTGAACGTTGTACAGGCCGGTGGACATGTACTGCTTCATTATCTGAAGAGCTACCAATGGTACTGAACACAATGCAATCATCAGCAAACAACCCCACTCCTGACCTTGCGATAAAAGGAAGATCAATGATGAAGCAGCTAAAAATGGTTGGGCCTACACATTGCCCTGAGGAACTCCTGCAGTGATGCTCTGGAGCTGAGATGATTGGCCTCCAACAATCACAACTATCACGATTTAAATTTTGTCTCTGTGCGGTGGTCACTTCTAA
This sequence comes from Cetorhinus maximus, assembly GCF_964194155.1. Classification (NCBI taxonomy): domain Eukaryota; kingdom Metazoa; phylum Chordata; class Chondrichthyes; order Lamniformes; family Cetorhinidae; genus Cetorhinus; species Cetorhinus maximus. Next base: position 18,685,059 of record NC_135896.1, read on the forward strand.
CAATACTGTCTTGTGACAGGTAGATTGATCTCATCCTTACCAACGTACCTGTCACAAATGCATTTCCTGATATATATTAATGACCTAGACCTTGGTGTACAGGGTACAATTTCAAAGAATGCGCATGGTACAAAACTTGGAAACATTGGGAACTGTGAGGAGGATAGTGTAGAACATCAAAGGGACATAGACAAGTTGGTGGAAAGGGCAGGCAGATGGCAGATGAAGTTCAATGCAGAGAAGTGTGAGGTGATTCATTTTGACAGGAAGAACGTGGAGAGACAATGTAAAATAAAGGCTACAATTCTAAATGGGGTAGAAGAGTAGAGGGACCTACCTGGTTGGATATGTGCATAAGTCACTGAAGGTGGCAGGACAGCTTGAGAGAGCAGCTATTAAAGCATACAGTATCCTGGGCTTTATTAATGGGGGCATAGAGTGCATGAGCAAGGAGGTTATGTTGAATTTGTATAGGTCCCTAGTTTAGCCTCAGCTGGAGGATTGTGTACAGTTCTGGGTGCAACACTTTAGAAAGGATGTGAAGATATTAGAGGGAGTACAGAAAAGATTCATGAGAATGGTTCCAGGGATGAGGAACTTCAGTTATGAAGATGGATTGGAGAAGTTAGGACTGTTTTCCTTAGAGAAAAGAAGATTGAGAGGAGATTTGATAGAGATATTCAGAATCATGAGGGGTCTGGACAGAGTAGATAGGGAGAAATTGTTCCTGCTTGGGAAAGGATCGAAAATGACAGGGCACAGAATTAAAGTAATCAGTAAAAGGAGCAAAAGTGATATGAGGAGAAACTTTTTTTTGCAGTGAGTGGTTAGAGTTTGGAATGCACTGCCTGAGTGTGGTGGAGGCAGAATCAATTGAAGCATTCAAAGGGGAATTAGACTGCTAGCTGAACAGGAAGAATGTGAGTTGATCATTCGGAGAGCTGGTGCGGACACAATGGGCCGAATGGCCTCCTTCTGCGCTATAACAATTCTGTGATTCTGTTAGTGAGGAGGATCTTACCTGGTGACTGGGCTGGGTGTCATATCGAGATCTAATGCCTAGGTCAAACACAAGCGCTCAGCCCAGTTGTATTCTTATTATGTGTCTTTTTTTGGCAGCTTGATAAAACCGAGAGGCGCTGGGCAGTTAGGAGCCGGCCACATTCCTGAGGGTTAGAGAAGTAACTCTACAATCCTATAGTTTCATGATCTCCATTACTGATCTAGCTTATTTATTATTCCAGATTAAATTCATTAATGGAATTTAAATTACTGTGAGGGAATTTGAATTCATATGTCCAGGCCCTTGGATTACTAGTTCAGCAACATTACCACCGTGTTACCATTCCCATTAACACAGTGAACGCCACTGGAATTATGAGATGAAGTTTGTCAGAATTGCATGGAGTGTAAGCAGCATGTTTACACAATGCATTTCTCGATTTGCACAAAGTGTTTCTGTGAATTTGCATGCTGCATTGTTGGATTTGTATAATGTGTTGTCACGCTCTTTCACGGTGCATTAGAATTGATTCACATTTCATTAGATCTGTATAATGCTTGGTCGTGAATTTGCGCCATGCGATTTATTGGGGGGGGTGTTGCGTGCTGCATTTTGTTGGGTTTGCACAGTGTGTTGTGGAGGCCTACGTGAGGCTTTGCAGAATAAATTTTGTTGAGCTTTTTTGCATTTGCACGGTGAGTCGTAGAGATTTGTAAGTGCATTGTGATAAAGTTATGGAACACACTGTGCCTTTTGTTAGATGTTTTTTGGTCTATTTCATTGGATTTATAAGGTGCATTGGGATCGATTAGCACAACTGTTTGAGATGGAGCTGCGCAGTTTGCTAGTATTGACTGATGCTGTGCTGATAATGTACACCTGGAATGTCTACAATGTTGGTACATGCTGTGCCATTATTGAATATATTCGGGACAACATTGGAATTTGTAACGGCAACTTGCTGCTTCACCACAATGCCAGAAACTTCCCCTTGTATCATCTTCCTAGCCAGTAAAGTTATCACAATGGCTACTATTGCCAGAAAATATTGTCAGGCTTGGCTGTGGCTTGGCATTCAGCTGGTCAGTCTCCAGTTTGTGGTTTTTTGTGGTATTTCTACCTTACATGAGGAGAATGGGGTTACAGTCAGTGGGCCCTATGACCCAATGAGTGGCATGCTTATCTCTGAGTCAGAGGGTTGTAGGTTCAAGTCCCACAAGTCCACGGTGAGCACAAAATTTAAGGCAGTGCTGCATTGTCAGAGGTGCTCTCTTTCAGGTGAGAAATTAAACTGAGGCCCCTTCCGCCATCTCAGGTGGACGTAGACCTATCTCAAAGAAAAGCAGTGGTGTGTCCTGGCCAATATTTATCCCACAGTCAGCATTACAAAAAAAAAACAGATTTCCTGGTCGCTATCACATTGATGTTTGTGGGAAATTGCTGTGTGCAAAATGGCTGCTTTGTTTCTTAGATTACAACAATGACTACTTCAAAGCGCTTTGACATGCCTGGTGGTCCCGAAAGGCGCTATACAAATGAAAGTCTTTCTTTAAGTACCAAATTGAAATGTGATTCCCACTGTTTTTCTCAACACTGTGGGGTGCTAATAGAGGGGAACAGGATGTGCGATTTATTGGTGTCCTAGCCACTTGGATTTGCCCCACAACCTGCAGCAATAAAGTCATCGCACAATGTTGCACTAGGTTAAATCCTAAAGTGGTGAAGGAAGGCAGGAGTTGGGCTACCAGAGTCCCATGGTCTGAGCCGATAGACCATCTATTAGATCTGGATACCATGGGGTTAAACTTGGACGCTGGCAGGACTGCAAACAGGTAGAATCGCATCGGTCACCTATTGGTACACCTGCTAGGCATTCAGTTCCATTGACCCATGAAATCTGAATATCGAGTGTGTTGCATTAAGTGTGTTTCTGCTTGTTTTGTGTCCCTGTCCATGTCTAGTTTCACCCCCTTTGTAAATTCGATGGTTTCTTTCAGATTACAGCTGACAAATAACATTTATGGAGATGTGCATAAATTGCACATGTGACCATCATGAGTTTTCTGTTTTTATTCTCCATCCTTTTTTAATTTCCCTTCTTTCTGCATTCTTTTTTAACCAGCCCAACCATTTTTAAGGATATAAATATCTGAGCACCCTTTGCTTCCTGACTGCTGGCAAACCCTCTTTGGAGCAGGAAATAGTCATTGAATTTGATTTTGCAGATTCCATCCGTTTATGTGCACAACAGACATTGGGAAACCTAAAAGTACTTAACCACATGTAAACAGACTGGGGCATCGGCGTTTCATAATCTGAGTGAATTCACCATATATTGTGAAGGAATACTTATAAGCAAGCTATGCTTAATATAAACAGGACTAACAGAACTAAAAATGCGACTTTTGTATTTATGTAAAGCATAACTTGGTATTTATTTAAAGTGTCTCTGCTGCCCATGTTAGCATTAATTAATCTCTCTGCTTTTTAACAGCAATGTTGAACCGTTTATTAAGTATTAAGGATTTACACCGTAACAAATCTCCTGTCATTCCTGTCCTAATACATTAACAGATATGTCATGAGTTAGTTATTTTCTACTCTTGGAAGGCAGTCACACAGTGATAACAAATGTGAATGTTTGCCATCTAGTGGCAGGTAGTGACAGTGCAGAGACATCTTCCACCTCCGAAACGGGTGTGCTGATCCAACGCTACAATACACAGATACGCTGCCATAACAGGACTGAGTTCATTACCAGCTGTAAACTGCAGTCATTTATTCCGAGAAATCCTGACATAAGCTGACAAAGCTTGATATAGCAAATAAATAACTAAGATATTTCCAATGGATTAATCGGCACCAAAACGTTTGTCCCCTTCATACACAGTGGTCCCAGGTACCGTCCTTCCGGCCGAGGTCATCCTGTTCCTGGTCTTGGGCGGAACCTCCCAGATTTGCAGTAAGTGTGGTAGCGGGTGGGAAAAAGGACGGTTTACCGCTGGCCACAACAGCGGCTTTTTGCGCTATATCGTCCCATTCCCACCTTATTAATCACGCAGCTGCAGGAAACACGCTGTCTCGCTGGCGGGCGGACCCCAATTTGCCCGCCACGCCTTTACCTCGCCGCTTCCTCATGCAGGGGCGCTATATTTAAACTGCAGCTGCACGCACATGTCTCTAAGCTTGCAGCCCAGGAGGGCAGTGGTGAAGACATGGCCCCTGAAGCCAAGAAGAGTGCAGCTCCCCGATTCAGTGACACATCCCTGGGATGCCCTCTGGACACTGTGGAGGCCCGACGTGATGTCCTCTAGCCCCGCTCTGGCCGCAGGAGGCCCATCAGTCTCACCATTCTGGCTTGGGTGGGGGTGGGCGGTGGCAGAGCTGGCTAGTGCCTTGTGTCTGTCTATGTTGCTCTCCAGCCAAATGCTTAAGAAATAACTGAATTACCTTATAAAGTTCCTTTCCTCCCTCTAGCGAAGCACTTGGTCTCCCACTCCCATAACCCATATTAAGAGTAGGGCTTGAGTCTGTGTTGTATGGTTCAGTTTGACTAATGACTGCACCACCCATCTTATGTTCTGAGGTACAACATAGTGAAAATCACCTCAGGACATCTCTTTAATTATTTACAAAAAGGAATATGAAAAGCATCAAATCATACCCAGCGGATATACACTCATGAATGGGGTAACACCCACTCTTCTATTACAGTGTATGTAAATAAGGTGTTTATATATTGCATTAAGCTGCATTGGCCCCTTCTGTCCGCAAACCCTGCACAAAGCCCAATAAACAGGCGTCCTTAGAACTTCTTTCAGGCCTTTGTGATTTGATGTATTTTCAAAGAATAATATTTTGCCATCCTTGATAAGTATTCCCATGAATTAATGGTTCAAATTAGCCACGGGTGCGTGGTTTTACAGAAGCATCTTTGAACTGCAGATCTGAAGCGGGGACAGATTAAGTCGGATGGAGAAATAAATCACAATTATTATCATGGTCTTCCACTGACACCTGCTGGCAGAAAAACAATATTACACTTGTTAAAAAATTGAATATTTCAGTTTTTATGTTCCCCACTTCAGGGACTATTTTCAATTTATGCCTGGGGACAACACTGGCATTGCAGATTGTCAACCATTATAGAAACTTCACAGCAAATTGAAAGTCTATTTCCACACCTCTGTGTCGACACAGCAAAGGTAATTTTGACTTTGAGTGGCAATGTAAGACATGCAATATTAGATTATACAAATCAGGAAATACATATAATAGGCAGATGATTCAATGTTACACCACCTCCCAAACTCAGAAAGACCCACAACCTTTGAAGCATTTCAAGGATGCTTATTTATGTACTTCCCACTGACTTCAAATTCACTCTCTCTTGTATCCCAGAAGTAAACTCAGTTCATACAGAATTCACTCAGAATTATGGATTTCTGCAGAGCGGATTAAAAGTAAGTACTAAATTGAGACAGTCAGCTCCAAATAACTCAAGAGGTTTTCACTGACCCCTCAATCCTCAAGCCCCTTGTATTGATTATCAGAGGTTGACGAGTTCAATGGATTAATTGTAAACGTGTGATTAAAGGAGCACTAGGTCCCTTCTTAAGGAGGAAGTTAAATGGAAGGAGGAAGAAAGCTCAGGGCCCGGGCCCCTTTGAAAATAAAAGCAACGCTCCTGGTCAGCCTGTCAGCGGACTGTGCAGAACTGACATGCTCCAATGGAAATCTGTTATTGTGAAAAGCCTTGCATTTATACAGAACCTTTCAAGACCTCCGGATTTCCCAAAGCACTTTCCAGCCAACGAAGCACTTTTTGAAGTGTGTTCACTGCTAGGATGTAGGAACCGCGGCAGCCAATTTGCACACAGCAAACTCCCACAAACAAAAAAGTGATAACAACAAATTATCTGTTTTTTTTTCTGTGGTGTTGGTTGAGGGATAAACATTGGCCAGGACACCAGGGAGACCTTCCCTGTTCTACATCAAAATAGTGCCAGGGCAGCTTTTACGTGCACCTGAGAGAGAGAGAGAGAGAGACACGAGTGTTGTGTATTCCATTGAGTAAGACTAACATGTACTCAACTACAAGCAGCTATTATTGAACTAACTTTACTTACACCTCCCCAACAGAGAGGGCAGTATAACAAAATGCTCAGATCTTGCAATATACTACAGCAGGACCTCAGTTTAGTGTCTCATCAGAGAGCTAGTACCTCCAACAGTGCAGCACTCCCTCAGTACAGTACCGGAGTGTCAACTTTGATTTTTGTGCTGAAGTCCTGGAGTGGGACTTGAATCCACAATGTTCGGATTAAGAGTGATACCAACTGAACCATGGCTAACATTGGGATAGAGTTACATTGTGGGAGATGGAAGGCGCTGCATCAACTTGCCTCCAGTGCAGTACATCAGGCTTCCAAAAAATTGCAGCCCACTTAACTGAATACATTGCCAGCAGATAAGGGAGCTTTGATACAATTATCTTGAATATGCATAGGAGATAAGCACTTCCCGTTACATGTGAGAGTATTAATAGGACCTGTATAAATGGGCTAGGGGGGGAGACAGAATCGATTTTATCAGTTAGGTGGTGGACATGTATGGTGAGTAATTTCCTTACATCCCAGGGTCCACAGAATGGACTAACTTTGGACTGCCCACAGCCACAAAGGAGCTCAGCTGGCAGAGTTAACCACAATAGAGAGCAGCTCCCCCCGACAGTAGTCCCACGAAAGTTCCTGTGCACCAATGCATCGAGTTAACCAGATTACACTGCATTTATTCTAGCTCCGCCCCTAGCATTTCTGGAAAACATTAATGCTAAATCACAAAGAGCTTTGTCTGTGGATTAATCAGCAATCTGTTAGGTTATTAGATTTAGATTGGCCAAAATGATGTTTGGCTTTAACTGCTGCATCCCAGTTGACAATGGGAGGCTGAATGATGCATCCACTGAATTCCTAGAAGTGATTGCTTGCGTACTATTGGAATAATGTGGAAAGATTGGAATAACCTAATAGCGTTAACAAGATATTGAGACTACTGGTACTCTGAAGTGCTTTATTTTGAATGCTTGATGCTTAGCGCTGCACTAATCAGTTGTATGTGTGTGGTTTGTGTGTATACAGGGTTTTTTTAAACAATACAATTATAACTTGTTTGTGGTCAATTTCTTCCCCTCTCTCCTGAAAGCAGTGGGATATAAATTTGACTTGGCCATTGGTGAATAGATATCTCCTTTCCACTCTGTCACATTGGACTTTCCCATTGACTTTAATGGAACTGAAAATCAGACAAGAGGCCAACAGGGGCTTGTGATTCGCTGCCATTCATTCTGCACAACTGCCCGAGGTTGAATGTAGGATGCGGCTGTCATCAGGGCAACTTGCTCAAAGACCAATCACCCACAAGCCTGATCCAGACTTCAGGCGGTGCCCAGCAGATGTCACCACATCACCCTTAGAGGTGGGAGCTCCGAGCTTCCCCTTCCTACCACAGGGCCCCTCCAAGATTTGAGTAACTCTCTTGTTGGCATGGCTTATATCAATTGCTCAATAACAGCTATGTGCATTTATATAGCACCTTCAATGTACTAAAAAAATCCCAAGGTGCTTCACAGGGACATTACCAAACAAAATTTTGATACTGAACAGCTTAAGGAGATATTAGGTCAGATGATCAAAAGGTTGGTCAATGAGGTAGGTTTTAAGGAGTGTTCTAAAGGAGGAGAGAGAGGTGGAAAAGTTTAGCAAGGGAATTCCAGATCTTAGGACATAGGACGTGACCCCCGAGCAGGTTACAGAGAGAAGGCGGGAGGATGGGGTTGAGAAACTTATCAGCCATGATTGAATGGTGGAGCAGACTCGATGGGCCGAATGGCCTAATTTCTGCTCCTATGTCTTATGGACACTGAAGGCACTTCCAAGTAGACACATGCACGTTTAAAATTATCTTATTCTTCTGGCTGGATTTAAAGTCTGAAGAGAAACAACAACTTATATTTATATAGTGCCATTACTCTAATGAAACATCCCAAGGCACTTCGCAATGTTAAAAGAATGTGTTTTTTTAAATACAATTTATAATTATTCTTTTTTTTGGCTGGATTTAAGAAAATATATACTGTCATCCTATTAAGGCAATGGAAGACTGCCAGCCAACTACAGTATACAAACTTGCATTCCACCAAGCGGATGAAAATGATAAGACACCTAAACACCCCTGGGAAGTGTGAAAGACCCCATCTCCTGTTGTTTTTTACACTATCCTGAAACATCTCAAAGGTTTCTGACATGAGACATCAAAATGCAGTTACCTGTTCTAAAAGCAGACATGGATTAATCAAATTCCCCTGGAATATACAGCCAGCAGGAATTTAAGAACTGTTTACCAAACCAGAGAGATCAGAGATCAGGATGTTGTAATGAAAGGCTGCAAAGAAGCTGTGTCCTCTCCCTCTCCCCCTCTCAAAAGTATCTGCTCCACACAACCACACCCCGGACGACAACTGAACAAAACGGCTGCATTCGAGACCAGCCAAAGAACAGCTAACCGTATCATCCTTTGTTTTAAGTTCTTCATGAACTGTAAAAAAAAACCTTTAAACCTAACCTCTTATTCTACCATCTGTACTAGTGTGTGTAGGTCTAGGGAATGTGTGTGACATATGATTGGTAGTCATGATTTACCTAATCTTTTTTTTAAATTTGTGGAATAGTTTCAATAAACTTACCCCATCCTTTGTTTAAACTCAGAAAAACTGTCTGGCTAATTCTTTACAATCTGAAAATGTAAATAGTGGGAGTCCTGCAGTATTGACAAAGCACATCCTCTCTACATTAAAAACAAACCCTGTTATGGTCAGACCTGGAGTGGCAGAATAAGAGAACCATTTTTTATCCCTTCTCATGTGGTCCTGATGACAGGAGCATTATAAAACAAAGTATGACCCCGGACCACTTAAGGAGATGTTAGGGCAGATGAACAAAGGCTTGGAAAGAGAGGTAAGTTTTAAGGAGTGTCTTAAATAAGGAAAGTGAGGTGGAGAGACGGAGAGGTATAGGGAAGGAATTCCAAAGCTTGCAGCCTAAGCAATTGAAGGCACGGCCACCGATTGTGGAGAAATTATAATTGGGGATGCACAACGGGCCAGAATGGGAGGAGCACAGGTATATCAGAGGGTTGTGGGACTGGAGGAGATTTCAGAGATAGGGAGATGCAAGGGCATGGAGGGATTTGAAAACAAGGATGAGAATTTTAAAATCAAGGCATCGCTTGACCAAGAGCCAGTGTACGCCAGTGAGCACCATGGTTGGTAGGTAAACGCAACTTGGTGTGAGTTAGGATATGGTCAATAGAGTTTTGGATGACCTCAAGTAAAGTGAGGGTAGAATGTGGGAGATCAGCCAGGAGTGCATTGGAATGGTCAAGTCTAGAGGCAATGAAAGCATGAATGAGGGTTTCAGCAGCAGATGAATTGAGACAGGGGTGAAGTCGGGTAATGTTATGAAGGTGGAAATTGCTGGTTGAATACGAGGTCAGAAACTCATCTCAGGGTCAAATATAACATCAAGGGTGTGATAAGTCTGGTTTAGTGACAGTTGCCAGGGAGAGGGATGGAGTCGGTAGCTAGGGAACAGTGTTTGGAGCGGGGATTGTAAACAATGGTTTCAGTATTCCCAATAATTAATTGGAGGAAATTACTGTTCATCCAGTACTGGGTGTCAGACAAGCTGTCTGGCAATTTAGTGACAGCGAAGGAGTTGAGAGAGGTGGCATTGAGGTAGATTGTCATCAGTGTACATGTGAAAATTAATGCTGTGTTTTTGGATGATATCACCAAGAGACAGCATGCTGTTAAGGAATAAGAAGGGATCAAGGATAAAGGGGACATCAGAGGTAACAGCGATGATACTTTGGATTCTATTTGATAGGTAAGAGTGGAACCAGTTTATAACAGTCCCACCCAGCTCTACAACAGCGGAGAGGCATTGGAGGAGGATGGTGTGGTCAACCATGTTAAAGGCTACAGACAGGTCGAGGAGGATGAGCGGAGAAAGTTTACCTTTGTCACAATCACATAGGTTGTCACTAATGACTTTAATAAGAGCTGTTTTGATACTGTGGCATGGGCGATTAGAAGATGCAAATATGGAGTTCTGGGAAATATGGGAATGGATTTGAGAGATAACAACACATTCAAGGACTTGAGAGAGGAAAGCAAGGCCGGAGTTGGGACAGTAATTTGCAAAGATGGTGGGGGTGAAGGGTTATTTTTTTGAGGAGAAGGATGATGATAACAGATTTAAAAGAGGGAGGGATGATACCTTAACAGAGAGTGCTGTTAACAACATTGGCTAACATGGGAGCCAGAAGAGGAAGTTGAGTGGTGCCTCTGAGCTGATTTGAATGCTGATCTTTCCGGGTGGATATGTGAATCTCAGGTGATGACGCCTTATTTTATTTATTTGTTGAAAGAAATCATTCCCCTTGTAATTTATGATACTTACATTACAAATCTATTGTAAATGAGCATGCATTCTACAATCTCATGTTAATTTTTTTTTCCCAGAATGAAAAAGGTATTTATAAATCAGAAACAATGAACTTTTAGAAGATCAGATGAAAAGATGAGCTGGAACTGATGGCAAATCTACACAGCCTGGCAGCTTAGTAATTTGGTATACTTCATCTGAAAATTATTTATGTTATACTAAAGGACTGAAGTTTGTTTATGATTATAGCTTTGAAAATATTCATTAATTTTTCTAAATAATTACCTAATTTCATGCCAATGCAGTGAATCCCTCCTTGTGAAGAGCGCATGAGTTTGCTCCGGTGTCCTGGCCAATATTTATCCCACAGCCAACACCACATTAAAAAAACACAGATTAGCTGGTCATTATCACATTGATGTTTGTTGGGCCCTGATATGTGCAAATAAGCTACCTTGTTTTTTGTATTATCGGAGTGATTACATCTCAACTGCACTTCACTTGTTGTAAAATAATTTGTGACTTCCTGAGGTCATGGGGCTCTATAAATACAAGTTCTTCCTTTCTTCTGAGGGAAGGTTTCAATGGTTCATTTACACTACTGCAATTGGTTATTTAAACCTGAACTCTATGGTGAACAATAGCAAGTTATGCTAACTTAAGGGCTTCACATCCAACTGCAGTCTTGCCCTGCATTGACTACCAATTATGTAAACCTATCTCTAACTGGTAATGCGGTGCAGTGGTAACATCCACCCCTCTAGGCTAGAAGCTCTGGGTTCAAGTCCCACTCCAGGACTTTATGGCCAAGGGATGGTGCTGAGTATAACATGGCCAAACAGATTAGATGTCAAATGTAAATCCTTCCAACATATGCCAATGGCAGACAGTAGGAATGGGAGAGATCCCTGGTTAGCCACAATCCCATGTGATGTGAAGAAAATTGGAGCCTCTACTGTCACTATCCATAGTTTCATGCATATAAAAGTGTATGTTGCCATACAACTCAAACACCTTTGAGGTGCTGGCAGGCTTGAATAGCTTCTGTGGATCAGAATGGGGTTTGATTCTCCATTTTGGCTGGGCCTACATGCCATACCTGTGGTGACAATCGTGGCTCTGTGGGTGGGTCCTGCCTCTATCCAGAGACCTCAAGAAGATCTTCCGACTATTGTATCTGGCACTCCCTACATGCAGTCCAGAACACAAGCTTAGTCTGGACGATTCGGCAGTGCGGTACTAATGAGTGTCACTTGATCCATGTTCTAGGTTATGGTTATAGGAAGATAGCAAGGGACTGCTATTTGGAATAATGAGATATGTTGTTGTTATTAATATGAATTTCCAGAAGGCAATTGATAAAGTACTTCGAAACTGTAAGCTAAAGTTGAAGCTCGTGGAATTGAAGGTATTACTATTGTTTTGGTTAGGAAATTGGCTGAGCTTCTTTGTGAGTGAGGCTGTGGAAATAATAATGGGGAACCAGGAAATGGCAGAGGAGTTGAATAAATATTTTGCTTTAGTCTTCACGGTAGAAAACACTAACAGCGTTCCAAAAATATTAAGTAATCAAGGGGCAAAAGGCAGGGAGGAAATAAATACAAGAACTATCACTAGAGAAAAAGTACTAGGGAAACTAATGGGGCTAAAGGCCAATAAGTCCCCCGGACCTGATGGGTTGCATCCTAGGATATTAAAGGAAGTAGCTACAGAGATAGTGAAGGCACTGGTAGTAATCTTCCAAGAATCCTTAGATCCTGGAAAAGTCCCAGAGGATTTGAGAACAGCCAATGTAACACCCTTATTCAAAAAGGGAGGGAGACAAATACAGATAACTATAGGCCAGTTAGCTTAACATCTGTCATTGGGAAAATGTTGGTGTCTATTATAAAGGATGTAATAGCAGATCATTTAGAAATGCATAATATAATCAAGCAGAATCAGCATGGCTTCATGAAGGGGAAATCATGTCTAACAAATTTATTAGAATTCTTTAAGGAGGTAACAAGCAGGATAGATAAAGGGGAACCAGTAGATGTAATATACTTGGATTTCCAAAAGGCTGTCGATAAGGTACCATACATAACGCTACTTAATAAGATAAGAGCTCATGGTGTTTGGGGTAGTATATTAACATGGATAGAGGATTGGCTAACTAATAGAAGACAGAGAGTTTGGATAAGGTGGGCATTTTCGGGATGGCAACTTGTAACTAGTGGAGTGCTGGGGCCTCAATTATTTACAATATATATTAATGACTTGGATGAGGGAAGTGAATGTACTATCACCAAGTTTGCAGATGACACAAAAATAGATGGGAAGGCAAGTGGAGAGGATGACACAAAGGGCAGAATTTTCTGCCTGTCGGGCGGGCGGGCCCGACCCAATCTCCGGCGGGCGGGGAGCCGATCCCCGCCAGAGAAGTGGGCCCCCCTGCCATTTTAAGTGGGCGGGCCAATTAAGGCCCGCCCAGCTTGATGCCTGGCGGGAAGCGCTATGCACTTCCTGTGTGGGCGGGGGGGGAATTCCCCAAAAGCGAGAGTGCGCTCTTTCGCGCATGTACAGGAAAGAGCGCACACCTCCCTGAGGCAAAGTGCTGCCTCAGGAAGATTGCTGAAAGTTATTCAAACATTAAAAATAGAAAAATTAAAAAATCCTTAACATGTCCCCCTCATGTGACGATGTCACACAAGATGGGACATGTTAATAAATTTCACTAAAACTTTATTAAAGTTTTTTAAACCCTATATGAAACATCAGTCCACTGGTGGATGAGGTTTCATGTTTTTTCTATTCCCCGCCGGGGCTCCTGGCCTGCCCACCAACCTTAAGGTTTGACGGGCAGGTCCTTTAATTGTTTTAATTATCCTGTCAATGGCCTCTATTGGCCATTGACAGGTCGGCGGGTGGACAGCTGATTTTGCTGTGCCCCCGCCTTCCTGAAAATTTAAATGGATGACGTCGAGGGTTTCCCCTGACATCATCCCGCATCATTTTGCACGTCAGCGAGCGGGCCCCACCCCCTACTCGCCAATGGCAAAATTCAGCCCAAGGAGTCTACAGAGGGATTAAGACAGGTTAAGTGAGTGGGCAAAATCTTGGCAGATGGAATATAAAGTGGGGAAATGTGAGGTTATGCACTTTGGCAAGCAGAATAGAGGACCTGAATATTATTTAAATGGAGAAAGACTGCAGAAAGCTGCAGCACAGAGGGATTTGGGAGTCCTTGTGCATGAATCCCAAAAAGCTAACATACAAGTTCAGCAGGTAACAGGGAAGGCAAATGGAATGTTGGCCTTTATTTCAAAGGGAATGGAGTATAAATTAGGGAAGTCTTGCTAAAGCTATACAAGGCACTAGTTAGACCACACCTAGAATACTGTGAACAATTTTGGTCCCCTTATCTAAGGAAAGATATAGTGGCATTAGAGGCAGTCAAGAGAAGGTTCACTGGGCTGATCCTCATATGAGGAGAGGTTGAGTAGGTTGGGCCTGTACTCATTGGAGTTTAGAAGAATGAGAGGTGACCTTATTGAAACATATAAGGTTCTTAGGGAGCTTGACAGGGTAGATGCTGAGAGGTTGTTTCCCCTTGCGGGAGAGTCTTGGACCAGAGGGCATCATCTCAGAGTAAGGGGGGCCTATTTAAAACAAAGATGAGGAGGAATTTCTTCTCTCAGATGGTAGTTAATCTGTGGAATTCTTTACCACAGAGTGCTGTAGTGGTTGGGTCGTTAAATATATTCAAGGTTGAGATAGACAGATTTTTAATCAGTAAGGGAATCAAGGGTTATAGGGATAAGGCAGGAAAGTGGAGTTGAGGATTATCAGATCAGCCATGATCTCATTGAATGGAGGAGCAGAGCCAATGGGCCAAATGGCCTACTTCTGCTCCTACGTCTTATGGTCTTATGGTCTTATAGCAGCAGGAGACAGAGAGTAGGAATAATGGGCAGATACTCTACTTGCCAGGGTGTTATTGGAGGTGTCCTTCAAGATCTGTATTGACACCTCAACTATTGACTGTACTTATTGACGACTAAGGGATAGAGAGCCATATCCAAGTTTGCCGCTGATCCGGCGACATGTGGCATTGTACGCAGCGTAGATTGGAAATGTAAAGTTACAAAGAGATATTGATAGATTAAGTGAATTGGGTATAAGAGTGACAAATAGATTTCAATATAGGTAAGTTCGAGGTTACCCACTCTGAACTTAAAATAGTGAAACGTTAGATACATGTATATTGTTACGACCCATCCCCAGGTGAGGGTCCCCAATTTGTTAACTTCCTGAAAAAGACCCCAATTTTGTTGTGCTCCCGGGTGAGGAGGAATGTGCTGGCTCCCTTTCTTTATTCAACCCCTTCTGCTGGTCACAACAAGGCTAATTTAAAAGGGATCCTTTCCCCTGTGGATACCTTTTCCCAGTCCAAATGTATTTATGTTTTGGAAGGAGTTAATTTAAGCAGGCTTTTGTGAGTTAGAGAAAGAGTAAGTTTATTAGTTACTAAAAACACAAGAAAAAAATAATAAAAACGCAACACATTTTCACACAGATCAGAAATGAGTGTTTGAGGCTAAATAAAAGTTTAAAAAGATATACAAATCAGTCTTTGGCTTGTCCATTAGGTTTTAGGTATAGGTGTTGCGGCTTTTAGGTTGGGTGATTTCGGTAGAGCTGACTTTTCAGTTTAGCAGTTGGTTTGGAGACACTTAGTTCTGCAAGTTGGCTGAAGAAGCTGTCCTATTTGCTTTTTGACTGTAGCTTTGCTGACTTGCCTCCAGCAACAGAGAGAGCCTTTGCCTGCAAGTTGCAGGGATGCCTAGTTGATCTTCATCTGCTGTGACTCTCACAGCACACACTAGCACACCAGAACTAGAATACACAGATCAGGTCTGCAGCTAGCTTTTTAACCCATTTCATTGTGCATTCCTGGAAGGGAAATAACAAACACATCTTTCACCCAGAGTCTGTTATCTTTCAACTCAGATCTTTTCCATATTCTGAGATATAACTCAACAGGAGATGGTTTCTGCTAAGACGTGGTGACCAGTCTCCATTACCTCTTCAACTACAGGATATTAAAGTTAAGTCTTTTGCATTTCATCTCTTCCTTTCAAGTGTCTCTGCCTGAAGTAGGTGTTCACACCTTCTTAGGTGCGGCATTCCATGTTCTTTCTGGACTAGCTGGTCAAGTATAATTCGCATAGGAATTTTCCAGTAAGTGATTACATTCTCAGCCATCTTTTGCTCAGTGTCTTGGCTTGTATGTCTTTTTAAGATAAAAACACAAGTTTTCCTTAAAAAGTTGACATGTCAATAATAATTCAGGATTGTAATCCACTATTGTGACAACATAGATAGTTAAAATGTCATGGATAGGTGCAGAAAATAATCGCAAAGGTTAAGGGAATTCTGACCTTTATAGCTAAAGGACTAGAATACAGGAGGATAGAAGTCATACTTCAGCTAAACAAAACCCTAGCCAGACAACACCTGGAATATGTGATTATTTCTGGGCACCCACACCTTAGGAAGGATAAAGTGACTGTGGAAGGAGTGCAGTGTGAATTCACCAGAATGATACCTGGATTAGGGTTAAATTATGAGGAAAGATTACACAAATTAGGTCTGCATTCCCTGGAATTTAGAAGGTTTAGCGTTGACTTGGTCAAAATTTTCTGGATATTAATAGGAATCGAAGGGCTGAGAGGGTGAACTATTTCTGCTGTCGGGGAATTTAGGGGCAGGATTTTGCCCTTGGCGGGGGTGCTCGGCTGGGGTGGGCGGGGACGGTCGGGAAGCCCACCGCCACCCGCGAGCGGCTCCACACTGCGCTTTCACGTGGGCGGGTCAGTTAAGGCCCGCCCTGCGTGGATCGCGAGCAGCAGCGCTCAGTGCTGCCAGTGCGTGCGGGGGGAGGAGGGTGAGCCAGGCCTAGTGCGCATGAGCGAGAAAGAGCACTTCAATCTCCCTGAGGCACGGAGCTGCCTCAGGGGGACTGAAGCGCTGTGCAAAAAAAAACGACGAGAATAAAATTTTAATAAAATATGTCCTCTCATGTGACTCTGCCACATGAGCTAGGACATGTTTTTAATTCAAAATTAAAGTTTTTATTTAATGTTTAACCGCTTTAGGAAACTTCATCCCACTCGTGGATGAGGTTTCCTAAAAAATGTAAAGACCGCTTGGTCTTTTCACCTGCCCGCCAACCATTAGGTTGGACAGGCTGCATAAATTTGAATTTAATTGGATTATTAATGGCCTTAATAGGCCTTTTAATTATTGGCGGGCGTGCAGCCAACTCCGGCGCGCACCCGCCGAACGAAATATCGTGAGGCTGCACGATGACATCAGGATGCACGGCAGACGTCATCGCGCATCATTTTAGGTTTGGACGTATCGGGCCCGCCCCTGCAGGCTGAGGGTAATATTCTGCCCTCCGTCTAGGGGACATAGCCTAAAAACTAGAGCCAGGCTTTTCGTAAGAACATAAGAAATAGGGGAAGAAGCAGGCCATTCAGCCCTTCGGACCTACTCCACTATTCAGTAAGACCATTGTTGATCTCCCACATTCCACTATCCCCATATTCGTTAATTCTCTTAGTATCCAAAAATCTATCAATCTTTGTCTTGAACACACTCAATGACTGAGCGTCCACAGCTAGTAGAGATTTGGAACTTGGCAGGATAGACACTGAGAGCTTATTCCCCTGGCTGGAGAATCTCGAACGCGGGGACAGAGTCTCAGGAGAAGGGGCTGATCATTAAGGGCTGAGATGAGGAGAAATTTATTCACTCAGAGGGTTGTGAATCTTTGGAATTCTTCAGCCCAGAGGATTGTGGATGACCAATCATTGAACATATTTAAGACTGAGATAGACAGGTTTTTGGTCTCACAGAATCAAAGGATGTGGGGAACAAGCGGGGAAGAGGATTTGAAACCGAAAATCAGCCATGATCGTATTGAAAGGTGGAGCAGGCTCAAAGAGGCACATGATCCACTCCTGCTCCTATTTCGTATGTTCTTAACTGTCTTATGCAAATGGTAGCTGATGCTGAGTCAGTTGTTAATTTTAAATCTTACATTGATAGATTTTGTTAATCATAAGTTTAATTAGATAAAACCAGCTATATGGAGTTAGGTCACAGGTCAACCATGATCCCATTGACAGGCAGAAGAGGCTCAAGGTCCTAAATGGCCAAATCCTATTCCTATGTTTCTGACTTACTTTGAAGTTTAAATAATCATTTTTGAGAAGGAAAATCTCTGGAGTACCTCCTGGATGCTCCAAAGGAAATTCAGTGAAAACTCCAGGATAGGTCAACATGGTCTGGGGTGATTCCATGATCGGGCGTTCTTTTATGTTTTAGGTTATCCGGTTCACTTTGTCCAGTGAACGCAGGCTGCGCCCTTGATATTCACACATTAGTTGGTGGCTTGAAACAATATAGGGAGAGAGGTCAATTAACTGAGCAAACACTGGTGGTTTATTGGAACCAAGAACAGAATACTAACACCATGGGCAGAATTTTACCATCGGCGAGCTGGGGGCGGGGCCCGCTTGCTGACGCAAAAATGAAGCAGGAGGATGTCAGGGGGAACCCGTGATGTCATCCCGCCCCATTTAAATATTCAGGAAGGCGGGGGGGTCAGCGCGACCAGCTGTTTGGAATCCCCCCCCCCCCCGCACAGGAAGCGCAAAGTGCTTCCTGTCGGGCGGGATTGGCCCGCCCACTTAAAATGGCGGCGGGGCCTGTTTTGGTGGCGGCGATCGGCTGCCCGCCTGCTGCCGAGCCAGTGGGGCCCACCCGCCCATCAGGGGCAAAATTCTTCCCCATGTGTGCTTCTTCGATCACCTCCAGCTCTAGACTTACAGTTACCCAGCAGCCCCTGCTGTATAGCGATTGGTCAATACAGTCACATGGTCAGTTAACTACATTCTCTTAAAGGTACATAGCTCTCTGCTTTACCACACGCTCCCAGCTGGGAGGCGGACTTATGGGGATTGAGTGTGGGAAAATCAGGGCTGTCTCCAAAGCCAAGCACTCTGCAAGCGTGGGTCCCCACTGAGACTGCACCACCCATCCCCTGTCCCTGCACACGACTCACCAGGGTCGATTTTAACACGGGGCTGGAGCAGTATGTAGGGGAGGGTTGGGGGCATGAAAGAAGCAAGGCCCAGAAAATGTTAGCTCCAGGTTATGTGCTCAAGTCCTGGAGTGGGGCTTGAACGCATAACCTTCTAACTCAGAAATGAGAATGCAGATAACTGAGTCATGCTTTAAAAAAAGAGGGACTTGCATTTATACAGCACTTTTCACAACCACCAGGTGTCTCAAACTGCTTTACAGCCATTGCAATACTGTTGAAGTGGTGTGAACTTGAACCTGGAACCTTGTGTCTCAAGAGGCGAGAGTGCTATCAACTGAAGCAGGATCAGTCACGGCAAGTTAAACTACATGGTGGAAGCCAACTTCAGTTGACACATTTGTGTGCTAATTAAATGGGACTTTATATATTGTTTAGGAGTTTAAGATTGCAATCTTCAGTAGAAAGTCAATTAATTTGGTTCCCTTCTCAAAAAACTTCAGTAGTATTATGGGGGATGGGTCCCAACCTAAACCTAGGTTGATTACCCCTTTCATTTAAAAAAAAATTAATTCATGGGATGTGGGCATCGCTAGCTAGACCAGCATTTATTGCCCATCCCTAATTGCCTTTGAGAAGGTGGTGGTGCCAGCTTCTTGAATCACGCAGTCCATGTGGTATAGGTGCACCCATAACTGTGGGTGCTGTTAGGGAGGGAGTGCCAGGATTTTGACCCAGGGACAGTGAAGAAATGGCAAAACAGTTCCAAGTCAGGATGGTGTGTGACTTGGAGGGGAACTTGGAGGTGGTGGTGTTCCCATACATCTGCTTTCCTTCTAGGTGGTAGAGGTTGCGGGTTTGGAAGGTGCTGTCAAAGGAGCCTTGGTGAGTTGCTGCAGTGCATCTTGTAGATGGTACACACTGCTGCTACTGTGCGTCAGAGATGGAGGGAGTGAATGTTTATGGTGTTGGATGGGATGTCAATCAAGTGGCCTGCTTTGTCCTGGATGGTGTTGAGCTTCTTGAGTGTTGTTGGAGCTGCTTTCATACTTTATATAAATTTTAATGATGTCTTATAAAGTAGAATTCAGCATTTTGACCATGACAGATGATGAGCTACCGAGCCTATTCCCTGGGTATGGCTCCTAAAAGGTCTGAACTCCTTAAAATGTCAACTAGTGCCTTCCCTATTTCTTCACTCATTTCTTCATGGACTCTAGATTATGTCCCATTTGATCCATATTTCTTCAGAAATCCTGGCCGGGATTTTCTGGTCCTGCCTGCCGTGAGACGGGAAATTCCATCCCAACGTCAACAGGCCATTGGCTGGTCCATCAACTTTTCCATCCCGCCGGCAACGGTTCCCACCACGGGCAGGACCGGAAAATCCCAGCCCCTAGTGATGTTTTCGTGTGCTCAGTCAGGAACATACTCACACTGTTCTCTGATGCAGACAGAATTGAAGAATTGATTTTGTATATTTCTAAAGTGATCTCCCTTCAGCGGCAGTGTTTTCCGACAGCTGTACACGGAGAGGGAATTTTAAAAATGGAGCACACGCTTTTAAAAAGCCCTGGGAAAAACATAGATTTGCAGCTCTCTCATGTTCTGCTTTTGTAAAGAGATTCAGGGTTTCACCTTCTAATTCCCTGGTGTGGGACTTCATTTTTTTTTGACTGTTCCACCTTGGGGGGGAAATGGTCAGCAAATGCTATTGAGTTCATGAGTGAGTTACTGCATGTGGTTGTTGATCGTTGCTTGAGGGTGACATGGGACTTCAGAATACCAAGGAAATGGCCTCTTTCCCCAAGGTCAAACCTACTGTGCATTACTGAGCTGTAGCCATTAATTAAGCAGCCCTGAAAACTAACTCCACAGTCTGCAGAACAGCAAACCCAGCATGGTTTTCAGAACCTGGACTTTTATTGGACCATTAAACCTCACCTTCGATATTAAAACACTTAGCCTCCTTAAACTAAGATGACCTACTATCACAGATTAATTCTCTTCAGGTTATACGTCTGGTAACTTTTGTGATTTTTTACAGGCCGCTTTCAAGGTTTATTTGATATAATGCTGCAGTAAGTGCATATAAATGGTCCCTGATATTAAGAGAGAACTATTTTCGTGTAAATGGATAAAACCCCCATTCATTAGATGTAAGGGTAGCGTTTTCAAATAGATAGTATTTCGGAGGATTTTGACAGATTCATTGCGGTATATTTGATTTAACTTAATGTACAAATGAATGCATAAAAACTGAAGTAAATCAAGTGTTCATTTCACTTAAGTGGAGCATTCGATTTAATTCATTCAAAAATGTTGCCATCAAAATCTTGCATTAGTGTCTCACTTCATGTTAAATAAATAAACACATTTTTCTCGAAGTGTTACAAAAACCATTGTGATATCTGCCTGTTGCCAAAAAATGTTTATTGTTTATTCATGCTCAACTTTTTATTTATGAAAAAGAATGCAAACAAAATTCAAATGCCGATCAAGCTAAGAATATAGGAGAATAAACCTGTGCTCTGGATGTAACGAAGACCAAGGCTGCAGATCAGCAGACTGAAGCCAGATGTTATTTTAAATTAAGCTCCCTTAACTGTTTAAAATCATAGATAAATGGCAGAAGCTCATGGTGAACAAGGTTAAGGAACATAGGGGAGAAAATTGCAGGATTATGAGGAAGGAACAGGGGTGTGGGATGAATTGAATAGATCTTAAAATGAGCCGGTGCAGAGATGATGGGCCAAATGGCCTCCTTCTGTACTGTAAGATTCTATGAATATGAGGATTCTCTATCAGGGCCTCAGGTAATGTGTAGCACTTTCAGAAAGTGTTGGTAGGGAAAGAGCAAGGCTGCAGCCCCTAATCATCAGTCCATTCACAAAGATCACAGGATAACCTACCGCTGTCTCTTTTAAGCTCTAAAGCGAATTCACCTTTGTTTACTTTTAAGCTGCTTTCTTTTGCACCCTCCAGATCCCCTACATTCAGGTTTTGGAAATGTTGACAGATATTTAAAAATAACTAAGGCCGGGATTTTCGGCCCCATCGCAGGTGGGACCCGCTGTGGGCGAGGTGGTGCCCCAGCCAGGAGTCCATTGACTTGCGGTGGGACCGAAAGATTGCGGTGTTGGGCGAGTGTGGAAAATCCCGCCTCAAGTCTCAACCTTTCCCTTTATTACAAAGTGACTACACTTCAAAAAGTAGCTCATTGGCTGTGAAACACTGAGATAACTCCAAATCATGAAAGACGCCATGGCCTGGATTTTGCAGTCAGCAGAGAAGCAAAGGCGATCGCCAATGGCCTCGAAGAAAGCCTCACTCGGAGATCTAACAATTTCTGAGGCGAGAACTTCACCTCCCTCGCTGTGCAGTGGATTGCAGTATCCTTCAATGGGAATTCCCAGTTTGGAACTACAGTGATGCCGTCAAGTTGTCCAAGCAGCAAATCAGGTTAAAGAATTCTCACAGACAGCCAGGAAATGAAAAGCCAATTCACTCTTTAAAAATTTTACATAGAGCAAAATAAAGATTGGCACATACATATGGGGTAATGGTGGAAGCTGAAGTATTATGAAAAACTTCTTTCAAAATTAGGTTAATGTAAAATTACTTCATCAGTGGTGAGATCTGTGGTTCAAAAATAGTTGTTACTCAGATCACTGTAAAATCCATTACACCTGATTGAGAATGGTGTAACTTTTTATGCAGTTTTTACAGCAATATAAGAGTGGAAATGTGAAGTTCTCCCCATCAACCGATTTCACTGATTGCTGGCCCGGGGTGTTGAGGCATAAGGATATTGCAGCCTGTGGTGGAGCAGTGAGTGACAGACTGCAACTTCGGGATATGATTAATGCCAGTCACCCTGGCCTGAAATACAGTGCTATATGAATGTTATGATTTTGTTGGGTGCAATGTTTATAACATTTGGCATGCCATTAGACCATTGATGATTCACAAATGAATCCGAAATCACTCTCATGGCATTGTTTACTCATATATTTATTTTCAAAGAAGCAGGTGCGATGTCGCATTAAAGTTGTGATATTTAAATGATAGGGTTAGAGATGCAGTATCATTCCCAGGTACTTATTTCAAACCCCAGGCATCAAAGCCCTGGCTGACTTTATGCCCAACCCCTTGCTTCGCCTCAACCAGCGAGGACTCTGTCATAGTTTGGGGAGAGAGCACTTGGGCATAAGTGCCAGCCATCAGCATTTGAAATGGGTAGTTAAGAGGCAGTTTTATGAACGTGCACTCCCATTGGGGATCTCACCTGCTGGAAGCACATAATCATAAGATCTGCCTTTTAGTATGTCATTTTGTTAAAGTTTTGAGAGCTTTTAACCATTTTTTATCTCTAGCTAATGTTGGCTTCCATATTTCAGACCACATTTGAGGTCAGTCCCAGCTCCCTAAATCCTCAGGAGCGTTTTCTCGCTGTGGGGAGGTTTCATGGCACGGCCAGGAAAATAAGCGTAGAGTATTACTTTTAGATTTCTTCCGCTCCTGAATTAATCCTGTGCATTTTTTGCTTCTCGCCAACTTTGGAAGAATTTGACCCTCACTGGCCAGAATCAGTTTGAATATGAAAGGACAAGTTATCTCCTCTTTGAAAGTCCCAGGCATTCACTTGTTCAAAATAGTAATCAGAACCAAACAGTGTGTAAATAATTAGCTGCTAACTTTTTTTGAAACTGCCAATCAAAATCCCTCTTTAACAAAGCACACAACATGTTCGTATTTGAAGTAAGTGCCTTGACTTTTCATTCAAGTAAACAGGGTCATCAGTGCAAGTATGCCTTCAGACAAGCCGGGTCACAATTTCTGTGATTGAAGTTGGCTTTCAAACCCTTGCGCTGTGGCAGATTTAAAGAACTCAACAGAAAGGCAGCTCTAGACAAGGATGCTTCCTTTTTGTCACAAGGTCAATCAATCAGGTTATTGGAAGTTGCGATGGAAGTCCATCAGGCCCAATCAATCAGGGGTTATTTTCCTTCGCTGCTGGATGCACATAAGCTCAGAAGAAGGCTTTAAGATGAGTTGACGGAGGTGGAAAACAAGTGAGTCCGACAGCTATCATTCACGGGCAAATATGAAATGCGGCATTAATAATCAGCGATCAGAATAGATTGCAAACAGTTAAGACCACAGGAAGTCATATCAACCTGAAAGCACAGAAGTTAGATCTCTGTCTGCCTGTTGCTGCAAATCAAAGTGCTGTGTACTTAAGTGTATCATTTCTTTTCCCCCAAATGATTGCAATGTGTAGGGAATGTCATTTCCAGCATAGTTCTAATGAAAGGTACAAACCCAAAATGTCATAACCTGTCTTTTCTCTTTACAGATGCTGAGTTGCCTGCTGAGTAGTTCCAAATTTATGATGAGAAAAATAAAACTTTTTGACAGGATCAGAAGAATAACTTGGTTGCCAATAATAGCAAACGGATGCTTTAACATGTTCATTTGACATTCTTCTGTCTGCTCTTTCAACAGAGTCATTAACCTGTTCACTTTAAATATGTTAAGGTCTACTGTTAAAATAGCAGAGGCAGGGGTGTCATAGAAACACATTAAGCCTCGGTCTACTCATTCCTAGCAATAATTTCTAGCCTCGTCTTTTAAGGTTTTTTTTAAAAAAAAATGTTCCAAATGCATAGCAGGTTAATGATCCTATAAAAGAGGAAATGACAGGTTAATGGTTCAGTGCGATCCTTCATCGAGCTCAGTTCCAAGGCCTTTGTTTTGATGATATTGATTTACCTTGGAGCTACTTAAAAAATAAAACAAAGGTTTGTTTAAAGTGGTTAAGCTAGCCTGTCCTCAAGCGTGGGCTGCCCTAACCCCCCTCAACCCCTTTCACTGTCTACCCACCACCACCCCCAACACTTGCCCTTATGATAGCATCAGGGAAGCAGTCAGAGTTGAAAACGAGCCAGCTTTGCATTTCAATGTAGAATGGGCTGCCTGTTGGGATTGTTCAGGGCACGTTGGAAAAGGTTTTACTTCACAAATTGATACAACATATCTAGAAAGTGCTGGTAATAAGGAACAGGTCAGTCAGTGACTTAGAGAAAAGGCAAACTGATATTTCGAATACAGCTCTTCAGGGTTTTCTGCACAAAATGCTAACCTATCTTTTCTGTTTACAAATGATAGGTACTTCTACCATTTTCTGTTTTTTTTTCCCTCAGATTTCCAGCACTTTCTTTTTTGTTTATAATGCTACCGGGATTAGATTCCTGGTGAAGGGAATTGGATCTTGTCGAGTTGTGATAAGGGTCATTTTCCAGGTTTGAGCTCCCAGGCAGGAACCTCACATCTGGGGAAAATTACTGCTGAGACCACACAGAAGTTTCTGTCTGAAAAGGAGAGCGACAAGGATGTGATATTCTGATTTACACTGTCAGTGGGCCTCGATCAACTTGGGTTATTACTTGACGGCTACCTTTACATAAAACATCTGCAACATTCCAAGGAGAAAATATTGCTTGATTCAAAAGAGTGATCTCTCTGGCATTCTTCCTCAGCACAGCTCCCATGCACAGCCATTGTTAAGCCTTTAATTTCAGTCTTTTTCCACATACCCATCCACAACTCTCAGAGAGGTATCTCACACAGCTGAATCTTCTTACTCTAGAAAAGCATAGAAGAGGAATTTTATTGAAGTATTTTAAATGATAAAGGGGCTGGGCTGTGTTCACGCAGGCAGCATTTCAAATGGACAATTTAGAGATTGCGTCAGGCCGACACATATTCTAGCCGAGTTTTCGAATGTGATCACTACTCTGTACGTTACAGGATACTTACTGAGGTATTTAAACAAAGCTTTGTTCACTCAGAACTGGACAAGTTAAGTATTTCCCATTCATGCCTGTTAATTGCCAATTCAGATGTAAAATGGGCATCATCATAGCTACATTTTGATTGGTCAGTCTTGTTATTGCATGCTAATAGCTACAATAAAATGTGCAGCATCCACCATTTTGACTGGCACTGCTAAACATAACCAAAAACAGCATGATTAACTTTTCTTTTAGGGAAATGTGCCCCCTGGTTTCAGAGTGATGGTGCATGAGGTTTGCAGGGCAGTCATAATGTAGTGTGAGTTTGCAGATAATGCCATACAAAGATTACTGAAACTTTGTTAATCCTATGAGTTTTTCAATAATTCCTTCAACAAGCTACAGCTCCTGAATCATAAGAAGCTACAATGAAACCACTAGGAGAGAGAAAATAGTGTTTCAAAAACACTGAAGACAAAATATTTTTTAAAAGAACTTGATATCTGTAACTAACTCAATAATGAGTTTTACATTAGCATAAAATACCCTCTTGGCTAATGATAAACATTGAATTAATCATTTAAAAGATTACTTTCAGTTAAAATGCCAAACTTAATGCTATCAATTAAGGCATCACAATGAGATGCAGGCATCATTCTCAGGAGATAAACTATGGTTAAGATGCCCTACCCATGTTTGTAACTACAAGCTGTGAACTGGGCAATTCTGATGAATGGGAAAGATTCAAGAGAATACATTTTTGAAACAGAAATAACCAATGTGAAAAAATTATATAACTCTGGAGTTTGCTATTAAAGGATACATTTTGATAAGTGCAAGCTTTTTTCTTTCATATTCTATAAATAAATCCTTAACTGATATGACTCAGGAGAATTGCCAAAGAACTTAAATGGTCCTTGGTTAAGAACATACATTTCAAGAATATCACTGTTGCTTAAGACATATGATATTGGAAAATAACCTAAAAATTACACCTGACAAAATTTATAATTCCCACTGTAGAAGATATTTCATGAACTACAACATGTATTCCCCATTTTAGAAGATGTTGAATTTATTGCAGTGTATGCTGAGTTCAGACCGACGATCGCCAAGCGTGATGATAAAACATAATTTGGTACATGGTAACATTTCTTGGCAAATGGCGAAGGAACCCCATTCTTGTACAGTGACAGTTGGCCCTTACATTTTTTTTTTCTTTGCAAATAAGGAAAGGGAAGAATAAGGCTTCTTATTTTGTATTTTATTTTTTGTTTTTTATTTGTAGAAAAAAAACCTTATATAGCACTTTATTAGTTTCATTTTACCAACTTTGTAGGATTTCACGCTAGTGTCTATATATTTTAGGTTTGCACCCATAGGATAAGGTGCAGTCACAAACATAAGCCATACAAACATATAGGGCAGAATTTTCTGTTTGATGTGCAGGGGGCAGGCCCTGTATGTCAGTGCGTAAAATGACGCCCACTCCCAATCGCGGGTGCCGATCGGGCTGGCGCCGTCCTGCGCCCGCTCCAGCTCCGTCCGCCCGACACAGAAAATTCTGCCCATAGTTAAAATTAACAATGATTTATAATTTTTACCAAATATTCAATGAACAGTTAACACTAGTACCTTAAAGGAGAAGCAGTAAACCCAAAATGAAGGGAGGAAATCATGCCCTTGTTCTGATATTGCCTTACTCCTTCCTTGCTGACTGCAGCCTTTTCCTTTAAAGGGTAAAACAATTCTCCTTTACACCCTGGCTGGTGGCAAACTAATCTTCTTAGTAACTGTTCATCTTCTCTGCAAAAGTGATTTTCTAACATTTGCGCAATCTCTTGAGGTCTAACTGGGCAAGCCGTCTTCTTCAAACTTGTCCCTTTATTCCAGAAAAGTACGTTGTCCCTGTTAGCTTTCTAAGTGGTTAGGCTATTCTTTGTTGGCCTATCCTTTGTTATTGACCCTTTTAACCAATATCTATTTTTGAGCAATCCAGAGTTTCTTTGTAGTTTCCTTAAAACTGGTATTAAAGGGTCTAACATTCTTCATTGCCTCGGTGTTGGGTAGGCCCAACACAGACTGTTGTCAAATTGATTTTGTAGATAGCTATCAACATTGATCCTATACTTGGCTTTTTTGGTTTTCTTACCACCTCTTGGTTGAATTGCAGCTCTGCCAACCAATAGGGAGCCTATCATTGTGCTTCCCTTGCAACCCTGGTCAAGATGCAAGAGATGATTATCCAATAAGCAAGCCTTCTCCCACCTCCAAACTCACATTACAACTTTCTTTACCCCTTTGTCAATACTGTTATTGTCCTCTGAAGTTTTATTTTCTTGTGGTTCCTTGTAGCGACAAGTATGTCCTATCTCTCACGTATCCCAATTGAGTTAAACCACTCATCACGCCACCTCCTGTTCTAACTCATTCTTTCACTGCAACTTGAAACCCGAAACCTAGGGCAGGATTTTCCTCCAGGGATGGGATAAGAGATCGGGTCTATTTTCGGATGCCGAACCCTCCTCTGGTGGGGTTGGAAATGGTTACTCACTGGGCTGGATTTCACGGGGTGCCGTGGTCTCAGATGCAAGCTTCTGGCTAAAAAGTCGGAGGTGAGTGAGGCAGAGGCAGCTGTGGGAAGTCTCCCTTAGAGGACACAGTTGCACTCAACTGGGTGCGGATGCACAGCCTTGGGAGTCAGAAGCAAGGCTGTTGAACTTTGACCTGCAGGGACCTATGTGCACCAACATGTCATAGTTCCATGAGGCAGTGCGTGGCCATGGCCTGAGAATGGAGGAGTCTATTCAGCTTCTGTGCACAGGCATGATTCAGGATTTTGAACATATGAGCTCCTCCATTGAGAGCCAAATGCAGCAGCAGTCTGAGTGGATGCAGGAGCAGTGCATTGACATGCACAAAGTGCATGCAACAATCTGTACCGTTTTCTGGTGCATAGGTCCCTGGAGTGGACGCCAGTTGTGTTTCCCCTCCCATCGATTTGGAACACCTTCCAAGGGCTATTGCTGTCACCAAAGAGGGTGAAGGAGTCTCGCCTTGTCAGTCTCTTTGGGCCCTATGACTGAGGGACCATCTTTGCAACAGAGCCCTGTGAAGGATGGTGGCCCTGCATTAATTCCAGTGCAGCAACCTCAGGAGAGGCCCCACTACACCTCCACGATAAGGACAAACACTGCGGGAATCTCAAACACAAGCAGATGCATGCAAGCAGGCTTCCTCCACCTCATCGGCGGTCACAAGGGAAGCACTGCTTAGAAGAGGCTGAGAACGGAGGGCACAGCATTGGTCAGAGCACTAAGTGCTTCACTGGGCACTTTGTTACTTTTTGACCACACTACAAATATATGACTCCAGAGTGTTAGTTTCCATTCTTTAATGGCTAAACACCAAAAGACCTATGAAGACGTGAATCGTTACA
Source organism: Cetorhinus maximus (assembly GCF_964194155.1). Taxonomy (NCBI): domain Eukaryota; kingdom Metazoa; phylum Chordata; class Chondrichthyes; order Lamniformes; family Cetorhinidae; genus Cetorhinus; species Cetorhinus maximus. The sequence goes on from NC_135896.1 coordinate 18,713,899, forward strand.
TTGCTAATGTAACACCCCCTGTTTAAGAAGGGAGTGAGGCAAAAGACGGGAAATTACAGGCCGATTAGCCTGACCTCGGTCGTTGGTAAGATTTTAGAGTCCATTGTTAAGGATGAGATTTCAGAATACTTGGAAGTGCATGGTAAAATCGGGCAAAGTCAGCATGGTTTATCAAGGGGAGGTCATGCCTGACAAATCTGTTAGAATTCTTTGAGGAGGTAACGAGTAGGTTAGACAAAGGAGAGCCAATGGATGTTATCTACTTGGACTTCCAGAAGGCCTTTGACAAGGTGCCGCACAGGAGGCTGCTCAGTAAGATAAGAGCCCATGGTGTTAGAAGCAAGGTACTAGCATGGATAGAAGATTGGCTGTCTGGCAGGAGGCAGAGAGTGGGGATAAGGGGGTCCTTCTCAGGATGGTGGCCGGTGACTAGTGGAGTTCCGCAGGGGTCAGTGTTGGGACCACAACTTTTCACTTTATACATTAATGATCTAGATGAAGGAACTGAGGGCATCCTGGCTAAGTTTGCAGATGTTACAAAGATAGGTGGAGGGACAGGTAGTATTGAGGAGGCGGGGAGGCTGCAGAAGGATTTGGACAGGTTAGGAGAATGGGCAAAGAAGTGGCAGATGGAATACAATGTGGGGAAGTGTGAGGTCATGCACTTTGGTAGGAAGAATAGAGGCATAGACTATTTTCTAAATGGGGAGAGAATTCATAAATCTGGAGTGCAAAGGGACTTGGGAGTCCTAGTCCAGGATTCTCTTAAGGTTAACTTGCAGGTTGAGTCGGTAGTTAGGAAGGCAAATGCAATGTTGGCATTTATTTCGAGAGGACTAGAATATAAAAGCAGGAATGTGCTGCTGAGGCTTTATAAGGCTCTGGTCAGACCACATTTAGAATATTATGAGCAATTTTGGGCCCCGTATCTCAGGGAGGATGTGCTGGCCCTGGAGAGGGTCCAAAGGAGGTCCACGAGAATGATCCCAGGAATGAAAGGCTTAACGTATGAGGAATGTTTGAGGACTCTGGCTCTATACTCGATGGAGTTTAGAAGGATGAGGGGGGATCTGATTGAAACTTACAGAATACTGAAAGGCCTGGATAGAGTGGACGTGAGGAAGATGTTTCCATTAGTAGAAGAGACTAGGACCCGAGGGCACAGCCTCAGAGTAAAGGGAAGACCTTTTAGAACAGAGATGAGGAGAAACTTCTTTAGCCAGAGAGTGGTGAAGCTATGGAATTCATTGCCACAGAAGGCTGTGGAGGCCAGGTCATTGAGTGTATTTAAGACTGAGATAGATAGGTTCTTGATTGGTAAGGGGATCAAAGGTTACGGGGAGAAGGCGGGAGAATGGGGTTGAGAAACTTATCAGCCATGATTGAATGGCGGAGCAGACTCGATGGGCCGAATGGCCTAATTTCTGCTCCTGTATCTTATGGTCTATGTCTTAAAGCAGGCCAATGGTATTTGAAGGGGGACAGTGCAACTGCTGAGCCCATAGGTGCTATGCATTGGTGATAAGAGTGGATTTGTTCAAGGTTGTGTCTTCAGTAGGAGTACTCCCACAGACATCTCAAAGTGGGTTCCAGAGCACACAGTCCTCCAGGGTTAGAGCACTCAGATGAAATGTGTCTGGATCAGATGTTCCCTGGCTTTGACAGTATCCTGAGGAGATCTCTGAGTCCTGTGCTGGCCTGGGACACCTCCTTGTGCCATCTTTCTACTCTTCTTCTTCTACCTCTTGATCCTCCTCTTCCTCCGATAAACTGTGTCGCTTCAGGTGCTTACCCACTTCGAAGCCCATACTGTTCTGGAAGGGCATGTTATGGAGAGCACCCCAGGCCAGCATAATGGGTGGGACCCTTGCAGGTGGGTACTGCAGGGTGTCACACAAACTGCATCTTCAGAATCATCCTGCCAAATTTGGAAAAGTGGCCAATTCAGCTTCCTAATGAGTTTTGTCAATTGTTGAGAGCCAGTTTGGAGTTTTAGTTGGGTTACACAGGTTGAACGCTGGCTCAGAGGCTAGTCCACGTGTATGCATGAACATAGTGTGGACCCAGTGAGCAGATGGCTTTGGTTGTAGTCCCTTTTTGGCTCTGACTCAGTCACGTAAAAAGATGAATAGCGATCGCTTTGAGGGATATCCCTTGTCCCCTAGAATCCAGATATGGAGTTTGGAGGGTGGAATGAAGAGCTGCGGCAGCCTAGGCTGTCAGAGAATGATGGTGTCATGGCAGCAGCCAGCAAAGAGGGCACAGACATGCAGGAAACTCTAGTTGAGGTCGCAGACCAGCTGAACGCAAAGGAAATGGAAGCCCTTCCTATTGATGAATCATATTTGCCTGTCACTCAGTGCAATCAATGATGCCCTGCACCTGCAGAAATCCAGCGATAGAGCTGAATCCCACTGCCCTTGGTGCCTGCAAACCCCACCTGCATGAAATTATGAACTGCCCAGTTCTCACAAATAGGGCATCAGTGAGATGTGAGATGAATACTTGAGAAACATCATCAAGGTCTTCAGCAGATCCTTGGAAGGAGCCAAAGGGGGAGTCCAAGGCCACATGACTTTATCCACTACTGGCAGGGCATGACAAGCAATGTTTCATGTCTTCCAAAATGAGGGCCCATATCTCAGTGACCATCTGCCTAGATAGGGTCAATCTCCTGCGGCACTCATGGTATCTCATTGTGGTATTGCACTCCTCTCCACAGTGGGAAAAATTCTTGCAAGGCTTATTCTCAACATGATTGATGGACTCGGTGCTCCCAGAATCACAGGGTGGCTTTCATGCTGGTCGAGGACCAGGCAACATAATCATTGCAGGCATGTCAAATTCAAATAAAGTCCCCAACCAGAACATGGACCTCTACATGGTGTTTACTACCCTGATCAAGCCCTTCGACATAGTAAATCGTGAAGATCTGTGGAAGATGCTGTATTGAAAAGATGGCTGTCTGAAAAGATGATCAGGGTCATCCACTCATATCATGATGGCATAATGACTGGTGTGGTGCAGAATTGTACCTTATGAAATGCCTTTCCTGTCATCAATGGCCCAAGCAAGGCTACGAAATGGCTCCAGTTCTGTTTGTCATCTACTTTTCAGTCTGCACTCAAAGATCTCTCAGCCATGCTCTATTTTCTGGGCCCACCTAATTTAAAGATGGGGCCATGTCTGGCTCCCCACTGTGTTGCCGCCTCTATACACCTGGACTTGTCCTCGATCCAGTGTGCAGCCCATGGGCTTCCACCAAAATTCCAAACTGGCTCTTGATGATTGACCATAAACTCATTAACGAGGTTAATTAGTCACTTTTCCAAACGTTGCTGGGTCCCGTCCTTGCCAGTCCGAAGCAAAGTGCCCGGGGCAGGAATGATGAAATCAAACCGGCATGCCGATTAGTCGGCGGCACTAAGCATTGAGCCTGCCCACCTCCGCACTTGCCTCCATTGGGATGTAAAAATCCTGCCTCATGACATTTCATTCATTCCTTTTAATGAATAGAAAATCATGGGCTGCGACAGTGATTATCTTTGTTAAAACTTAGATATCCTGAATATGTATTCACATAAAAAATGTATGGGCAGAATTTTCCCGCTCGTCGGGTGGGCGCGCGCCCGACCTGAACGAGCGGAAAATGGCGTGCGTCCCAATGTCATCGCGCACTCGCAGGAATCAGCAATGCGCCCACCAACAGTTAACAGGCCGATTAAGGCCATTAAAGTAATAATTAAGTTCGATTTTTGGCTACCCATCCAAACTTACGGTTGGCGGGCAGGCGAAAAGGCCTAGCGGCCTTTGGGTTTTTTAGGAAACCTCATCCATGGGTGGGGTGAGGTTTCCAACGGCAGATAAATATTAAATAAAAATGTTTAAATATCATGCATCTTTCTTTTTTATTTTAAAAATCTTCATCTCCCTGAGGCAGCTCTGTGCCTCAGGGAGCTTTTCCTGTGTGCACCCGTGCGTGTGCGCAAACTTCTGCGCTCGCCCTCCTACCCCCACACAGGCGGTGCTAAGCGCTGCAGCGTGTGTTTCACATTGGACGGGCCTTACTTGTCCCATCCGTGTGAAATCGTGGTCGGGTCGGGCCACGATCGCAGGCGACGGCCGCCCCCGGGCCTGCTCACTCCGCCCGCCCGACGAGGGCAAAATTGTGCCCTATGAGTAGCTCAATGAACCCATGGGCAACATTTTCCCCCCCCATCGGGAGGGATGTGCGGGACCGGGCGCGGGTTGAGGTCCGGCAGGAAGTGCTATGTGCTCCCTGTGCGGGCGGGCGGGGGGCGTGGATTCCCTGAGCCAGGAATGCGCACATAAAAGTGCACAGATCTCCCTGAGGCAAAGTGCTGCCTCAGGGAGATCAGCTCAGGTTTCAAACATTGAGTAAAGATTAGAAAACAAACTACTGGCATGTCCCCTCATGCACCACTGTCACATGAGCTGGGACATGTCAAATGCTTTTATTTAGACGTTTAATACAAATTTAAATACCCTCATGAAACCTCATCCTGCCCGTGGATGAGGTTTCATGTTTTTTCAGAAGCCCGCCTGGGCTCCCGGCCTGCCCGCCAGCCTTAAGGTTGGACGGGCAGGTCCATTGATTGATTCAATTACTTTATTGATGACCTTAAGTGGCCGTTGACAGGTCGGCGGGCGCACAGCCAAGTTGGCTGCGCGCCCGCCGACCTGAAAATGTAAATGATGCAGGGTGATGTCGGGACGCCTGCCCAATGTCACCCTGCGTCATTTTACACGTCGGCGAGCGGCGCCCGCTCCCCCACTCACCGACCGGAAGATGCAGCCCCATGTTACTTATTTCAATACAGTTACAAAGAAATTGAGTGTCTTCAAAACATTAATCTATTGCAACAAAATATTTGAGCATTTGGGCATTTTCACTTTTTTGTAGTTGAGAGCACTTGTTCTTTTGCATCAATTTCCAGCGGAAATTCATCTTTGCTGCTCGTTATTTATTTACATTTCAAAACACTTGGTTAGCCTGATTGAAGCAGATCAAGATAAGTTAACAAAAAGCACAAGAGGTAAGGTAAATGCAGAAACATCAATTTGTGCCCGTGCAGCAGACTCACTGGTGGATGGTGGGGGCATAAAGGCAGCACTGTTCCATCGGGTATAAATGTAAGGGCGTTCCTGTGAAGAGACCAAGAAGCTGTGTTACTAACAAGTGTTCAAAAGTTATGTTAGACCACATCCAAAGTATTGTGTACAGTTCTGGGCACCGCACCTTGGGAAGAATATACTGGCCTTGGAAGAAGTGTGGTGTAGATTCACCGTGGCCAGGGTTTTAGGGGCCTTCCCACCACCCAGTGGGATATTACAGTCCCGCCAAACTGAATGGAGATTTAAATGGCTCGCTGCATCCGGCGGGGGTTGGGTTGGGGGGGGTGGTGGAGACACACTGCGGCGGAGCTGTAAAACCCTGGCCCATAATTTTAGCAAGGCTGCAAGAGTTAAATTATGAGGAGCGATCACATAAACTAGGTTTATATTCCCTGGAATATAGAAGGTTAAGTGGTGTCATGATCCAGTTAAGGACAGTCAACGTTTAAAGGAAAAATCTGAACAATGAGCAATTACCCAACAGAACGATGCCACAAGATTTCATTTCTTTAAACAAAAACAAACTTTATTGGTTATCAAAAAGAATTAAACAATGTAAGTATTATTAACTTAACGCTATAGCTTGTAAAGGCTTATGCTATAAACTCAGTCCTACTTTCTTACTTCCCCACAAAGAGGTCCCTTATCTTGAGAAATCTTGATGGTTCATTCATTTTTTAATCTGGGGCCAAACCAAAGGTATATCACAGCTCTCTGGAAACCACTCGGCTTTCTCTTCAGTGTTCCAGCTATTCTCCAAGGCACAAGATTTCATTTCATTTCCATTAGCTTTTGGCTAAACAGCCCACCAACTTCTTTACTGACGCTCACAACTCTGGATTCTACAGCTCAAGCATGGGCCTCCCTGTGACACCTGCGCAGTGGTTTAAAACATCAGGAAACACCCTTGGTTTCATTAGCCCGCTGCAATGGTTTCAGACTGCAACTAAGCTGATTACTTCCAGAACTCCAACTGATACAAGGTTAACTGCCTGTCACTCAGAAGATTACTGTAGCTTTCTTCCTTTAGCTTCCAGGCAAACATATCTTTCAGTCTTTCTTCCCTTACCAACTTTAAACTTAATACTAACTCCTGTCCTACAGGCTGGTGTAGGTCTGGCTTTATCTTTTGATTTTCAAGGAGTTGCAAGCTACATAAGACCCAAAGCTGACACAGTCTCTCAGCTGCTTTTCCAAACGTCAACTAGCCTAGCCTGTGGGCTGTGCCCTAACTGAATTCACAGGGGTAAACTCCAACATAAAAGATCTCACTAAGCTTCATCCATCTCCGTGGAAATGTGACACACGCGCCCTGAGTCCGGAGGGAAATGCAAATGAACTACCTTTTAATTCTAAAGCTTTCCTTAATTCTGGAAAAACATACAAAAAACATATCTTTTACTGGAATAACTGCAAACATCATGTCTCCATTTCTTTAGCTAAGTAAGCCCATCTGCTGTTTATGATCTTACCTTTCTAGCTGTTACCCTCCAGCTAGTTAATGTCTAGCTTTTGAGTTAACATGGCCCCAACCTTCTAAGTGTAATAAATCCCAAGCTTGTTTGAATTGCATTTACTTCAGGGTTGCTTCTACAGTTTCTCAGCCAGATACTCCCCACTTTATACAGCTAAAACTTTAATTCCTAAAATAAAGGTTATATTCAAAAACAAATGGATTATAAATTAAATATTCACAACATGCTTGATTGGAGTTTTGAGGATTTTGAATGGACTTGAAAGGATTGATGGAGAGAAACTTTTCCCACTGATGTCTAGGGGCAGAATTTTCTCTTCGGCGTGCGGGGGCGGCCCCTGCTGGCTGACGTGTAAAATGACACGCGGTGACGTCGGGCATGCATCCCGATGTCACCATACGTCACTCTGATCTTTCGTTCGGCGGGCGGGCACCAGAGTCGGCTGCGCGCCCACCGAACTGTCAGAGGCCTATTAAGGCTATTAATAAACCAATTAAACAAATTGACAGGGCTGCTCGTCCAACCTTAAGGTTGGCGGGCAGGCAAGAGCCCAAGCGGCCTTCGCGTTTTGCATGAAACCTCATCCACGGGCGGGATGAGGTTTCATGAAGGTTTTATTAAAGTAATAAATATTTTTCACACATTTCATAAACACGTCCTAACTCCTGAGCTGGGACATGTTTATGAGATGTGTCACTGTCATGTGACACTGTCACATGAGGGGATATGTCTAAATAATTTGAATCTTTCTTTATTTTAAACTTTCAATTTGAACTTAATCTCCCTGAGGCACGGAGCTGCCTCAGGGAGATTTCTGCGCTCTTTCGTGTGCATGTGCACGAAAGAGCACAGGCCCCGACTCTCCCTCCTCCCCCCACCCGCACAGGTAGCGCTGGACACGCGTCACACTTGGCGGGCCTTAATTGGCCTGCTCACGTGAAATGGCAGCGCGCAGTCGATCGCGGGTGGCGATCGGCTCTGCCCCCACTTCCGACTGGCCTGCCTGACAAGCAGAAGATTCTGCCCTAGAAGATGGGGATATAACATTAAAGACAGAGCCAGCTAATTCAATTAATAATTTTAAATCTGAGATCAATAGATTTTTGCTGGCTAAAAAAGAATTAAGGGAAATGGAGCCAAACAGGGACGATGGAGCTAGCATCACCATGATCTCATTAAATGGTGGGACAGGCTCAAGAGACTGAATGACCCAATTCTGTTCCTATATTAGTGACAACAAATGTTTTAAAGATGCAAGCTAGGGACTAAGTGGTTCCTGTTTTTAAATAAAGCTGCCACATCCAGACTCACGGCAGAAACACTCTGAGGGGTGATAATTGGCTGGAGGCAAAACTTCTGCTTCTTGCTCAGCAGGAAGCCTCGTATCAGAGTCAATTGGATTGGCCATCAAATCTGTAGTCCCAGCAGAGCCACTGGGGACAATGACCGTCGCTGGGACTACAAGCAGTTCCAGAGTCAAAGTGCCAGAACCCGAGGACATGGACCAGTGAGGGGCGGGGTCTCGTGTTGTGGAGGGAAGGCCTGAGAAGTGGTTAGGGGTCGTGATATAAGAGACAGATGAGGAGGGAACAGTCAAGGGGCCCAGACCTTGAGAGGTGCCTGATCTTGAAAGCGGGGCAGTAGTGGAGGTGTCACCCCACCGGCTGAAGCCTGTGTAAGCTGACCTGCTGGGTTGCGCTACCTCCTCCCTCCCCATTCCTGAATCCCTCCCACCAGCCTCAAAATTGGCCAGCTAAAGGGCCAAGGCAGGCAGCAGAGCTTCCCTAGGCCTTGCTTGCCCCCCAAAACGGTGGACAGATCAGGATGGGCAGGAGGGCAGCGGGAAGGTCATCTGGGTAATTTTATGGGTGCCCCCACCAGGGGACCATAAAATTCTGGCCTTGGTCTGCAGTTATACTTTTACCTTGTGTGAAACAAGAAAGCTTGGGTTTCTTTGTTTTCAGCATGGATTTCTCTTGAAGATTTTCAGCAATTTGGTTTTACTTCTCCAGCATTTATTGAATTAAAAGAGAAGTTTTGCCCAGCAGCTAATTGGTTTGCATTGTACCTGACCCGGGAGCCTTTAATACAGGAATATTAGAAATGAGAATGTGTTTTACAACCCAGCACTAACAATTTCTTACTTCAATATCATTAAAAAAGAATCAGCAGAGAAAGAATGTCACTAAATGTTTCTAAAGTTGTAAAAGATGATATGAAAATGCACCGAATGACTCATGCCAAATTGAACAACACTACTTTATTAAATTACTCATCCAAATCTCATAACCTCACTGCTGTACCTTCGTTGGACAAATAAGCTGCACTGGTTTGGAAACTGAGTAAATTTCCACCTTCTGGCCTTCAGGTTGAAACTGAAACATAGGAGGAATAAAAAAAATCACAAGTCATTGTCACCATTAGTTTTGATCATCCAAAACTCTGCTGCCCATGTCTAACTCGCAGTCTCATTCCGCTATCACCCTGTGCTCACTGACCTACATTGGCTCCTACTCAAAAAACGTCTTGATTTTAAAATTCTCAACCTTGTTTCCAAATCCCTCCATGGCTTTTCCCCTCCCTATCTCTGTAATCTCCTCCAACTTCACAACCCTCCAAGGTATCTGTACTCCTCTAATTCTGGCATCTTGTGCATTTCCAATTATAATTTCTCCACCATTGATGGCCGTGCCTTCAGTTACCTCGACCCCAGCCTCTGGAATTCCCTCCCTACATCTCTCTGCCTCTTCTCACTTTCCTGCTTTAATACACTCCTTAAAACCTACCTCTTTGACCAAACTTTTGGTCATCTGACCACACACACACACACACACACACACACACGCATATAATATATATATATATATAATATATACTTGGTCCTTTTGGTATTTAGTGAGCTGTGCAAGTGCCTATCTTCCCTTTGTCCCTGTGTCCAATAGTATACTCAGCCCTCCACCTTCCATACCCCATCCCACTTGACCATTAAAAGGAAAGCACTATTTCACCATATTAGGAGAAGCTTTGCATTGGTATAATAACATCATCAATACCATCAAAAGGAAGGTATTTGCAATTTCATCAAACTGGAGCCATTATGCCCACCAATGTAAGTTTCCTGACACTGTATCAACAGTGGCCTCTAAAGTGTCATAAATGTCAGACAGCTTATCCAACATCAATACTGGATGAAGAACAATTTTCTCCCCTTAAATAATGGGAAGACTAAAGATGAGGAAAAATTTTCCCCAATTAAAAATATTGGGAAGACTGAAACATTGACTTCGGTCCCTGCCAATATCTCCGCTCCCCATCCACTGACTCCATCCCTCTCCCTAGCGAAATGTCTGAGGCTGAACCAGACTGTTCACAACTTCTATGCCATATTTGACCTTGAGATGAGCGTTTGACCATACAACTGTGCTTTCAGTAAGGCCACCTATTTTCACCTTCGTAACATTGCCCGACTCTGCCCTGTCTCAGCTTTTCTGCTGCTTAAACTCTCATCAACCCCTTTGTTATCGACAGACCTGACTATTCTAATGCACTCCTGGCCAGCTTCACATATTCTACCCTCTGCAACCTTGAGGTCATCCAAAACTCTGCTGCCCATGTCTTAACTCGCACCCAATGCCATTCACCTATCACCCATGTGCTCACTGACCCACATTGGTTCCAGGTTAAATAATGCCTCAATTTTAAAACTCTTACTTTTGAACTCTTCCATGGCCTGGCCCCTCCCTATCACTGTAATCTTCTCCAGCGTACAACCCTCTGAGAAATCTGCGCTCCTCTAATTGTGGTCTCTTGAGTACCCCAATTTTAATCACTCAGTGATTGGTGGCTGTGTCCTCAACTGCCTAGGTGCTAAACTCTGGGATTCCTTCTCTAAACCTCTTCACCTCTTTAGTTCTTTATCATCCTTTAAGTCACTCCTTAAAACCCACTTCATTGACCAAGATTTTGGGCACCCGCTCTAATGTTTCCTGATGTGGCTTGGTGTCCTATTTTGTTTAATAATGTAAAACAAAATGCTTTGTTATGTAAAAGTCGCTACATAAATACATGTTTTTGTAGTTGTTGAATGAATAAGCATTTATTCTAGTCTGTCATGTAGCACAGCTTTCTAAGTTATAGCTCCACTGGCAGACCACAACATTTAGAAGTTTCATTCTTACCATGTTATTCCAAAGTGCCTTTGCCATCTCCTTATGCCCCTTTATGGTAAAATGGAAACAGTCTGGACTAAAAAAGGAGTAATCAATCTCTCCAGCCTGAATGAATAAATAAACATAAGGAAATAATCCTTTAGAACCTTATCGCAAGGTTCCAAAGAGCTAAGTGCACCTTTGAGAGCAGTGACTGTAGCACAATCAAACAACATGGAGAAGCTTTGGTGGCTGGATTACCTTAATGGAGGATTGATTTCTGAAACAATAATTCAGCAAAGTGTTTGGTTTCTCTATTTAAATGACTGATATTTTACCTTTGCAACTGAGTTTGGCATTGACACTTAATGCATGCTTTTTGGCATTATTTTGAGGTGTATTCTCAGAGCAAGGCACGAGAAAACTTTACATTATAATTGATTCCCTAATGTTCTTGAGCTAAGAGTTTAATCCTACCTTTGAGAGAAACAATGCAGGAAAGATTCCATTCCTGAAAATCTTCATTGTAACCTTGATAAAGTGACACAATGTACATTATTTAACTTGTGAACTTGGATGCTTATCTGTCCACTAACACCATGGCAGCTCTCCTCATTGTTTCAACAGAAAATTTACATAGCTTAAGGTGTCACTGTTGCTGCATGTGCAAGCCATGTTATCATGGGTAGCATTGTTCCCACTGTAGTATAAGGGTCTGGCACATATAGGGTTAACGTGGAACGGAGAACAGTGCTGCAAAGACAGTGATGTAAGAGAACATATGATCCGCACCTAGAGGTCAGTCTAGTGTTGGACAGAGCTGCGTGCACAAGCGAGCATGGAGATAGCTTCTAGCTTGAACCTTTTGCTGTACACATGTACATAGTTCTTGTAGTTAATAAATACATACAAAAGGAGGGGGAGAGGAAATATATACAATAACTATCACTAGAGAAAAAGTAATAGGGAAACTAATGGGGCTAAAGACCGATAAGTCTCCCGGACCTGATGGGTTGCATCCTAGGATATTAAAGGAAGTAGCTACAGAGATAGTGGATGCACTGGCAGTAATCTTCCAAGAATCCTTAGATCCTGGAAAAGTCCCAGAGGATTGGAAAACTGCCAGTGTAATGCCCTTATTCAAAAATGGAGGGAGACAAAAAACAGGTAACCATAGGCAAGTTAGCTTAACATGCGTCATTGGGAAAATGTTAGAGTCTATTATAAAGGATGTAATAGTGGAGCATTTAGAAATGCATAATATAATCAAGCAGAGTCAGCATAGCTTCATGAAGGGGAAATTATGCCTGACAAATTTAATAGAATTCTTTGAGGAGGTAACAAGCAGGATAGATAAAGGGGAACCAGTAGATGTAATATATTTGGATTTCCAAAAGACGTTTGATAATGTACTGCACATAAGGCTACTTAATAAGATAAGAGCCCATTGTGTTGGGGGTAGTATATTAGCATGAATAGAGGATTGGCTAACTAATAGAACACAGAGGGTTGGGGTAAGGGGGGCATTTTCAGGATGGCAACCTGAACTAGTGGAGTGCCACAGGGAACAGTGCTGGGGCCACAATTATTTACAATATATATTAATGACTTGGATGAGGGAAGTGAATGTACTATTGCCAAGTTTGCGGATGACACAAAAATAAGTGGGAAGGCAAGTGGTGAGGATGACACAAAGAGTCTACAGAGGGATATAGATAGGTTAAGTGAGTGGTAAGTTAAGTGAGTGACTTGGCAAATGGAATGTAACATGGGAAAATGTGAGGTTATGCACTTTGGCAGGAAGAATAGAGGAGCTGAACATTATTTAAATGGAGAAAGACTGCAGAAAGTTGCAGAACAGTGGGGTTTGCGGGGGGGGGAGTCCTCATGCATGAATCCCAAAAAGCAAACATACAAATTCAGCAGGTATTGGGGGTTCAAATTGAATGTTCACCTTTATTTCAAAGGGAATGGAGTATAAAAACAGGGAAGTCTTGCTAAAACTATACAAGACACTAGTTACGCCACACCTAGAATACTGTGAAGTTTTGGTCCTCTTATCTAAGGAAAGATAGGCTGGCATTGGAAGCAGTCCAGAGAAGGTTCACTAGGTTGATCCTGGGTATGGAGGGATTTTCTTATGAGGGGAGGTTGAGTAGGTTGGGCCTGTACTCACTGGATTTTAAAAGAATGGGAGGCAACCTTATTGAAACATATAAGACTCTTAGGGGGCTTGACAAGGTAGATGCTGAGAGGTTGTTTCCCCTTATGGGAGAGTCTAGGACCAGGGGGCATAATCTCAGAGTAAGGGGTTGCCTACTTAAGAAAAAGATGGGAAGAATTTCTTCTCTCAGAGGGTAGTAAATCTGTGGAATACTTTACCGCAAAGGGCTGTAGAAGCTGGATCGTTAAGTATATTCAAGGCAGAGATAGACAGATTTTAAATCAGTAAGGGAATCAAGGGTAATGGGGACAAGGCAGGAAAGTGGATCTGAGGATTATCAGATCAGCCATGATCTCATTATTTGGCGGAGCAGACTCAATGGGCCAAATGGCTTACTTCTGTTCCAATGTCTTATGGGCTTATACAGTTAACCTACTTAGGACTATGAAGACTTTATCAAGACCTACCGAATGGTATCCAACACCCTGCAACATGGTGGCAGCGAATGGAAAAATCCAAAGCCTCACAAAAAATGCTTCAAGGCTATAGAAAAATTCAATGAAGCATTCTCACCTGAAGAAAAGCTCGAGAAGCCAACACGCAGAGGAAAAACACCAGGGAAAAGCTCCAAAGAAAGGCTTGGAAGATGAAGGGAGCAATTTAAAATTCCTCACTGCAGCAGAAGAATCTATGGGCAGGATTTTTAGATCGGCATGCAGGTGCGATCGGCGGGCCCGGGAGCGGCCAGGGAACAGACCACCGCCCGCGATCGGCCCCGACTGCGATTACATGCTGGCTGGCCAATTATCAGCCAGCCAGCGTGAAGTGTGCACTGAAAGGCTCAGTGCTGCCGGGGTGGGGTCGAGCGCTAAAGTCAGCACAGGCACAGGTGAGTGCTCACAGAAAGCTCCCTGATGGCAGAGAGCTGCCTCAGGGAGCTGAAGACCTGAACAACCTTAAATAAAGGTCACAGAAACTGGAAAAAAGTGTCCAAGCTTCATAATCAAAATGTAGGTATTGAAAATGCTGTCCACAGGAATTTATTTCTGTTTTAATGTACCACGGAAACCTCATCCTGCCCGTGGATGAGGTTTCCTGAAAAATGCAAAGGCCACCTGTCCGATTTGCCCACCCACTAACTTGGATGGGCAACGAGAAATCTCTGTTAATTGCGCTGTTAATGGGCTTAATTGCCTTCTTAATTGTCAACGGGCGTGCTTCCGAGTTTAGCGCACAGACGCCGACAGAAATATTGCACGCTATTTGACGTTTGAGCGGGTTGGGCACGCGTTCGCCCACGAGGCGTAAAACTTTGCCCCATAGGATCTCCTGGAAGTCCAGCTTCGGTTCCCAGAGTGCAGAGTCAGCAGGTATGAGCTAAAACATTTAAATTCCAGGATACAGCAAGTCCTGAGAAACTTTTAAATAGTTCAGTCATTTAAAAACTCCATCACAAAAAACAAATTCCCAAGTCAGCGTCCGAACTCATTTCCAAAAGGGAAAAAAAAAATTAATTCGGAAGAATTGTGACTAAAGATTCAGCTTTAAAGATCAGAAAAGGCCAGGATTCAACACTTATGTGACCCTAAAGCATAACGCTAAAATGGAGGAGACTGCAGCTAGTCGATCCAAGCAGCCATTGTTTAAAAATTTTTCGGGACCAAGCACGAGTGAGCCCGCCAAAACTGGCAAAACTGTCTTCAAGTGAACGGTGGTGCCATCTTGAATTTCAGCAACTTCTTAAAGCTGAACCTACACTTTAAAATTTTTTAACCATGGATCAAAAATCCAACTTACCAGATCAGTCTGGAGCCATCCAAAGGCCAAACCTAATGGAAAATTGGGTGTCCTGGAGAAGAGAATTTTTAAACTATCAGAGTATATCAGGTCTAAGCAGAAAGTCAGAAAAAGTCCAGATTGATACCTTTTTATACTTGTTTGGTGAACTTGCTGATGAAGTAATCCTAATGCAGTGCACTGATGAATCCTCACCAGTTTCGATGAAATATTAAAAGCCTTTGACGAATGTTTTAAAGTGAGTAAAGTGTCGAAAGTTGAAAAGACAAAACTTGAGTAAACCACATGAGGGCACCAGTGAGGCGGAGAACTTTCTGGAAGTCTCAAAAAGATATAATTTTGGACATTCTGACACATTACCTGAACTGCAACAGCAGGTGACAGTGCAGAGCAAGCAGCTCGCTGTGAACGAAGGAAAGCTATCTGTTGGAACCCGAAATAAACAAACCCTGCAAAAGGAAAATTAAATAAGGTTGGAAAATGTTCACATTGAACTGAATTATTAAATTTGACATTCAAGGTTCAAGCTAAGAACATCCTTTTGGAAATGCATGAGACACTAAAGTTGTCAATGAACCAAACTATTCAAGATCTGAACAAACAAATTTTTGAGTTGTCACAGAGGTATAAGAAAAAGATGACAGAGCTGAAACAAATGGTTGGACATTTGAAAGAAAACTGGGAAAAACATTACATTTCCAAGGAGACTAATGAAGAGATGAAAATCAAGAACCTGGAATGGCAAGAGAAAGGAGAAGTTCTCACAAACAGCATGATGAGTCACAAAAACAATTAGCAGAAGCACAATTACAGAATGCCAGCTTGAATGATAGCACAGAGGAATTATACTCTGCCAAGGAACTTTCAAGATAAGGAAAAACGAGAACTAATGGGCAGAATCTTCTGGTCGGCATGTAAGGGCGGGCCTGACATGCCGACGTGTAAAATGACGCGCGATGACATCGGGCATGTGTCTCGATGTCATCTCGTGCCATCGCGATATTTCGTTCAGCGGACACGAGCCAAAGTCAGATGTGCACCCGCCAAAATGTAAACAGCCTATTAAGGCCATTAAGAAATCAATTGAGCCACTTGTGAATGCTGCCCATCCAACCTTAAGGTTGGCCTTCGCGTTTTCCAGGAAACCTCGTCCACGAGTGGTTTGAGGTTTCCTGAAGCTATTATTAAATAAATAAATTTCCACAAATATAAAAACATGTTTCCACTCGTGTGACACATTCACATGAGGGGACATGTTTAAATAAATTTTTAAATCATTTCTTTCATTATTTTAATATACATTCAATCTCCCCGAGGCAGGGAGATTGCTGAGCTATTTTGCGCGCGTCTGCGAAAGAGCGCTGGCCCCGACTCTCCCTCCTCCCCCCGCCCGCGTAGGTAGCGCTGTGCGCTACCGTTCGCGTATTACGCTGGGCAGGCCTTAATGCTTGCTCACGTAAAATGGCAGGCGGCGATCAGCTCCACGCCCACCCTTGCCCACTCCCACCCAGCCCGCCCACCATAGGAAAAATCCTGGCCAATGAGAACACTGGAATATTGCCCACAGGAAGCCGAACACTTGAAATAGGACTTGAAACGTTGAAATGATGAACTTATAGAAACAAATTCAACAAACATGAATCTTCAATCAATACTTGATGAACCAAAAGCATCAGAAGTTTCTAGTAAGCATCATGCAAAATGTTGGGGAACAGGAGAAGGAATTGCTGATGAATCAAAACAGTTGCTTGAAAGCAGAATTAACAACCACAACTGATGAACTTCTTGAACTTCAGTCCAATCTGAACAACATGAAGGATGAGATGCGCAGTATGGAAAAGCAGATTTTAAAAGCAGAAAAGGTAAATTCTACGGAACAGTCTGAAGATCGAATGAATGAATTGGAAAAGTGAAAGGGATAGTCAGTGACCATGGAAGGAAGCTTCTGAAAAGAACTGAATGCCCAGGCGAAGTTATTAAACTTATATAAGAGTTCCGCAGGTAACTCTGAAACAAAAACAACTCAACTTACCAGAGTTGTGGCTGACCTAAATGAAAAGATTCGTATGCTTGAAGAGCAATTGGAAACGAAGAAAGTAATCAAAAATTTGGCTGAGATTGTGAAACAAGTGGAAATGAAGGTTCCATTGTTGAAATGTGAACTTCCATATATGCTGTGGTGAGCCACACGATGAAAGAAGCGGAAAAAATGCCATGGGGATGAGCACAGCGTTCGACCACCCTGGGAAAAACGGGATAAGTCAACAACTACCTATCACCATAACTATCGAATTGGCAAAGAGTGGTTCAATATCAAAGTATGGGGAAAAAGGATGAAAAGATACCCAGATGCCAGGACAACCTCCAAATCAACATAGTTTACCTGCAACAACAGAGCCTGCCACTTCTCCGACAGTCGTGCGAATGAGATAGCTCTTTGAAAGAGTTATCCAGCAATCACATTTCCTGATTCTGTTCCCATAGCACTGCACATTTTTCTATTTTAAATCTTTATCCTATTCCTTTTTGAAAGCTATTAACAAATCTGCATCCAGCCTCCTTTCAGGCAATGCTTTCCAGATCACAACAGCTTGCTGCATGATTCTTTTTTTCTCACATCACCATCACTGGACTCATATTTTTCTGGGCTCAGAGACAAGCTCAGCTACACAATAGCAACATACAGTACAAAACAATGCAATGCAATGGAGTGATTCCAAAGAAAATTATTAATAACATTGAAAATTTAAAATGTGAGATTGAATAATTTACCACATTTAATGGGGGTGTTGCACTTTTCAGGAAGGGTTGAAGGATCACAGTGAAATCTTCTTTTACATCAAATCTCCCAGATGCAATCAACTCTTCCAGCTTTGCCTAAGAGGAAAATTATTTACCAATTTTCAGAGAAATTACACATTTGCAACTTTCCACAGAGTATTTTTAAAAATTCTTTCATGGGATGTGGGCATCATTGGCAAGGCCAGCATTTGTTCCCCATCCTTAATTGCCCTTGAATAGAGTGACTTTCTAGGCTATTGCAGTAGGCAGTTAAGAGTCAACCACATTGCTGTGGTTCTGTAGGCCAGATCAGATAAACATGGCAGATTTCCTTCCCTGAAGGACATTAACAAGCCAGGTGGGTATTTATGACAATTTCATGGTCACCATTACTAAGACTAGCTTTATGTTCCAGGTTTATCAATTGAACTCAAACTCCACCAGCTGCCTTGGTGAGATTTGAACCCAGTACCCCAGGAATTTTAGCCTGGGCCTCTGGATTACTAGGCCACTGACATTACCACTACACCACCATCATCCCCAAGTTTCTGCTCCAAGCTCAGTGAACCTTTGTTCAAAGCCAAACCTTGGTGATTAATTGATATTACTACCTGGAGAATATAAACCAAACCATTTTGGCAAATAAATGGTCCTCAAGTCCGCAGGAGCTGGCAATACAATGCTCAGCACCTACATACATTTAGAGCAGTCCATGCAAGAGAAAACGATGACAGAGCTTTAAACAGGTGTGTCACGAAATATTTTAATGAGTTAACTCCACTGTATGAAGCAAAACCAGCTTAATGGGGCACAGGTACACATAGTGCTCATGGGATGAGTGTTTGGTTGTGCATTATTTAGTAATGCTGATAAGAAGACTTCGATGGTGAAAGAAGCCATATTTACAACTGAGTTTAGTACATAATTAGCCTGTGTCAAAACAGCTCCTGCAGTGCGGGATTCTTCACAACATTTGCCCTATTTACATAATGCTGTTGTAAAGGTTATAAAATGGGAGTACCAGGACAAGACACTTGGTATCTTATTGGTAAAAGCTATGGCCATTGGGACAAACTCTGTACTTTGCAAAAAAGCTTGTATTTGTGAGATATTTCTTTAATTCAAAGTCAAACTATGAGAGTTCGGGAAAGAGGGGATAATTGGATTTCTTGGCTCTGACATCATTTCTGAGATGTTAGATTCTGGATGAGGTTGCTAGGAAGACAGCATTCAGCTAAGAGGCATGAATTGGGCTGTGACTTAAGGTTGCTATGGAGACGGGAGCATGATAACCAGAAAAGGACAAAAAGCAACTAATTAATTGGGTTTCGAATTTCATCCTGGCTAGGGTGTGCAGAACCCATACACACACATACACATGCGCAGACACACAATTCTTGTTAGGGAAGAAGCAGACAGAGCTGTTGATGTTGAAAAACAAAGCAGTTTTCTCAAGAGTCGGTTTCTGATCAGGAGAAAGAGAACAGAAACAGGCAGGGCTTGAGTGGTTCAGGTCAGGTGAAAGGGGACAGTTCAGTAACAGAATGATGCAGCTGTGAATGGAAGAGGGCTGAGGAAGGAAGACGTGGGCAGCTGGGAAAAGAAGACCGAGAAAGGGGGCCAAGCGGGCAAGGTCTGGAAGGACATACCTTTTGGAGGCTTGTGGAAATTAGCTTTCTGAAGGGACAGCTATCTGAAGGGCCTACCTCCTGCATGAACTTTTTCTTTATTTATCCAGGGGATGTGGGCATTGCTGGCTAGGCCAGCATTTATTTTCCATCCATAATTGTTCTTGAGAAGGTGGTGGTGAGCTGTCTTCTTGAACCGCTGCAGTCTCTGTAGTGTAGGTACACCCACAGTGCTGTTAGGAAGGGAGTTCCAGGATCTTAACCTAGTGACAGCGAAGGAATGGAAATATAGTCCCTATACAGGATGGTGAGTGGCTTGGAGGGGAACTTCCAGGTGGTGGCGTTCCCATGTATCTGCTGCCCTTGTCCTTCGAGATGGTAGTGGTCATGGGTTTGGAAGATGCTGCCTAAGGAGCCCTGGTCAGTTTCTGCAGTGCATCTTGTAGATGGCACACACTGCTGCCACTGTGCATCGGTGGTGGAGGGAGTGAATGTTTGTGGAAGGGGTGCCAATCAAGTGAGCTGCTTTGTCCTGGATGGTGTCAAACTTCTTGAGTGTTGTTGGAGCTGCACTCATTCAGGCAAGTGGAGAGTATTCCATCACACTTCTGACTTGTGCCTTGTAGATGGTGGACAGGCTTTGGAACGTAAAGGGGTGAGTTACTCGCCGCATGATTCCTAGTTTCTGACCTGCTCTTATAGCCACAGTATTGATATGGCTAGTCCAGTTCAGCTTCTGGTCATTGGTAACCCCTATTTGATGTTGATAGTGGGAGATTCAATGCTGGTAACTCCATTGAATATCAAGGGGAGTAAAGGACCTGAATCTCCACTTTGGAACTACAGTAGGCTGTGGGACTTAGCACCTGAGATTAATGCAATTCATACCGAGGGGAAATGCTTGTGCAACCAACTGTTGTATTAACTATTTAAAATGACATTCATCATTTCTATTGAAATACCTTTTGTCTGTTAATGCTTGCTTAATTTTAGGTTTGACTGTTACTGTAAAATTTTAATTCATGAAGCTTTGTCCCTCAATTTCTTTTGTTGGTGTTGTTTGTGGATTTTTTTCTTTTCAGATGATTGGGCTCTACGGGGATCATAGCACCATTCAATTATAGCGTGCAATCGTTGGCATGATGGCAACAAGCCTGAAGTACAAGGCATTAGAAAGGTAAGGACTTGCATTTATATAGCACCTCAAGATGCTTTACAGCCAATGAAATACTTTGGAAGTACAGTCATTGCTACAATTTCCGTAACTAATTTATAAATGATGGTTTTACCTATTCACACAACATTGTGCTGCTTAATAAAATGCAGTTGTTTCATGCTGTATTGATTGCGAGCTGTACTCTATGCTTCCTTTAGCAGGGCCATAATCATTACATTTAAACTGTTGAAGAATGCGGCTTGAAGAGGCTGTGCTATTTATCACTCGTCTGAGAATGACACCTGAATTTATAATTGAAGATGACTGTATTGAACTCTCCAGGGATCATGGATTCTCTTATTCATTGTCAATTAAAGCTGTTATGCATGCAGTTATCAGTCAGAAATAATTAATTTCATCATGCGTGTGAGTTAAAAAAGACTACACACCAGCAGTGTGCTGAAAGTACAGCTGTTTTTTAATGCTGAAGGCAAAACAAGTTTTTCTAAATGACAACTTTAATAGGCCATTGAAAATTAACAGCAGTGTTCTATGTCACACACCCTTCAATTGGTATGACAGATCAAGCAGCTTATCACAGTTATTACCTACCTGATACTCTTTATTAATTCTGCGTAGTTCCTTTAATTCAGTTGAATCTGGAGCAGGGTTTACTAAACATGGACAAAACTTCCTGCAACAACAACAGTATCACTTGGAGTAGAAACTGCAACCAAACATGAATGAATGAGACACTTTTGAACTTGGAAAGGTTGCATCTTTCAGGTTAGTTTAATTCAAAACCATTGTAATGTTTCACATCATCCTATGAATATGGATACAATAATATCATGGAATGGACTTGTTGGGCCTGAATTTTCCCATCGGCAATTTGGGGGCGGGGCCCGCTCGCCAACGGGAAATGACGTGGGATGATGTCGGGAGGAACCCCTGACGTCATCCCGGACCCTTTAAATTTTTAGGAAGGCGGGCGGACAGCGAAATCAGCTGTCCACCCGCCGACCTGTCAATGGCCAACTGAGGCCATTAACAGAGTAATTAAGATAATTAAATACCTGCCCGTCCAACCTTAAGGCTGGTGGGCAGGCCAGGAGCCCCAGCGGACTTCTGATAATACGTGAAACCTCATCCACTGGTGGGATGAGGTTTCATGTCCGTTTTTAAAAACTTTAATACATTTTATGTGATATTTATTAACATGTCCCATCTCGTGTGACATTGTCACATGAGGTGGGCATGTTAATAATTTTTTAATTTTTCTATTTTTGAAGTTTTTTGGACTGTCAGTAATCTCCCTGAGACAGCACTTTGTCTCAGGGAGCAGTGTGCATGGACGCGAAAGAGTGCACTTTGACAGCTGGGGATTCCCTCTCCCCCCTCTCCCCCCACCCTGCACAACAGGTCGCTGGGTGGGCCTTAATTGGCCTGCCCACTCAAAATGGCGGCGGGCCCCGTTTCAGTGGCGGGGGTCGGCTGTCTGCCTGCCGCCGAGCCGGTGGGGCCCGCACGCCCACCAAGGGCAAAATTCTGCCCTTGGTCCAAATGGCTTGTTTCTATGCTGCAAATACTATATAATTCTGAATATTTGATATGTGAAGATTTCTGCTCCTGACCTGTTCCTGTTACCTAGCTCCTCCGGCACTAATACAAAAGTATCTGAATAAAAGATCCGTTCCCTGAAATGTTGAGCTGGATTTTCATGGAGTCAGGAAGACTTCACAGACCTTAAAAATGGCAGGCAGGACCCCGATGTATGAAGCTCTGTTCCATTTCCGACAGATCCGATTTTTACCAATGGAGGAAGGGGGCAGGGCGTGATATACACAGGGAGGAAACCGGACTCAGCAGGACCATTATGAACTTAGCGTGTTGAGCTTGGACCTCATTTTGGCTGCACCAAGGGCCTTAACCCGCAGTGTAGGAGTCACAAAACCCGCAGTGTGGGAGTCACAAATTTATGGAGTGGACGTAAATGCTCTTGAAGGGTCATTAGGTCTGTTTCAATGTCATAATCTGAAGATTTTTAAAAATCATCTGCTCTTTAAACCTGATAATTGAAAAAACACTGTCTGCTGGATGGTTTTGATTCATAGGCCATCTTATGTAGGTTAGAAAAAACATGACAATTTGTTCTAAAGTTTTAATAGAGTTCTTCATTGACATTTCCCAAGGGCTGTTATTATGCCATTATGAATGTTTGGCTGAGTTTCAAAAGCTACAGAATCACCTTTCTCAGTGGCGGGGCTGAGTTCATAGTTTGATTATCAGTTTAAAGAGGCTATTAAAGGATTAGCTGTCTTTGATATGGCTATTGAATAGAATTGTGTTTGTTTTTATAACACATTAACCACTTGAGATTTAAAAGCTTTAATTTGATTTCATGAATGGGAGTTTTTTTCAGATGGGAGTATGAATCAGAACCTAGAGTCATTTCCACGTGGCTCCTGAGGTCTGCCCATAGTTGATAGTGGCTGAGTGGCTGTGGAGGTGGCACAGGAGTATGAGGGGGCATTGGTGTAGGTAGGGGGAATGAGTTGGCATGGATATGGCATGGAGATATGAGTGGGCATGAGGGGTATTTGGGGGCATGAGTTGGCATGGAGGTGGCAATGGGGGGGTGGGTGGTAAGGATGTGTGAGGGGTGACGGCTAGATGGCCTAACAGCTTCTACCACAACTGGGACAAAGACCCAGGGAAATGAGATGGGCCTTCTAACCAGCCTGCCTTGGCACTCGCTTGCCCCTATGGCCACACACGATCTGCTTCTGGGGTCAACAGGCCTGACTCTACCCTGCCCCCATCTCCCCAGACAGAAAATTGGGTCTAACAGGGGTCTTTAGGCTGAGACAGGTCTGCTGAGTTGGGAAGGCTATCTGCTTTGGTAGTGAAAATCAGCCATTAGCTCTGTGTCTCTCCACAAATGCCACCTGACCTGCTGAATATTCCCAGCATCTTCTGTTTTACACTGATCCTACTCTGTCATATGTCATGCATTTCCTTCAGACATTGTATGGTAGTTGCAAGTCTCCAGTTCTCCCACACAGATCCAGGAGTTAGATCAGTCTGGCTGTGCTACTGTATTCAACACCAGGCACAAACAATTACATTTTATTGGCTTAATGGGATAGAAAACAGCTTTTCTCTTCTGCTTGAACCCACCAATGGTGCTGAGGTTGAGAGTGAAGCACCGAAGAGTTCAGTTCTGTCTTTTACTTTGCTGACTTACAAACCCAATTTTATGTTTCTATGTAATGTGCAGCCACATGGGCGATCATTGATGCATACATTCTCTCCAAATGTTTCATAAGAAATCAAAGATTTAAGATTGAAAACTCAATCTTACTTTTCCTCCGCAACATTTCTGGAAGATACATTTTCTTTTTCGCAAACTCCAGACATTTATGTTGGGGGGTCTTGTGCAGTGGGTAGTGCCCCAACCTCTGACCCAGAAGCTCCATGTCCGAGTCCCACTCCAGGACTTGATGACCATGGAAGGGTTGATTATCAACCTGTAAATCCTTCCCGAATGGTAGGGGATAAGAGCGGGAGTGTCTCCTGGTCAGTCATGCTTGATGTGGAGTAGCGCCCCTCAAACAATAGCCTCTGGTGACAGGCTAGTGACCTAATCCAGGAAAAAAAAAGCTATTAACACAGACATAGGCTGGAATTTTCTGCCATCACTGGTGGCAGATGTCATGGCAAGCAGGGAGGACAGTATGGCGGGAAGGCCAAAAATCAGCTTCACATCGTCGTGAAACCAGTTAGCCATTGTCTGACCCGCCCGTCATTGGCAGGCTGCCTTCCCCGCCATCTAATGTCTGGAATGTAACTTTTGCGTTCTCATCATCTTGCCTGCTGGCCGGAATCATCCGCCCACATCGAATTTACCTCCCATGTCGGCGTGACTTCAGAACAATGTGATTCTCAACAGCACTTAAAAGACGTGCACCTGGAGAGCTAAACTTCGAGGGGAACTCGGAGGTGAGTGCATACTAACGTGGCACAGCACTCGCGAGGGTCGGCCACTCAACTTCAAGGAAGATGCGCCGCACGGTCAGGCGAGGGCACAGGCAAGTCGCCTATTCCCGGCTGGCACACAGTGTGGCATCGGGGCAACGGCTGCACTTCGGTTGGGATGAGGTGGGTGGGGACAAGGCAGCATGAACTGATGGTAGTGCAGAAGCACATGCGGGGGAGGTGGTGGGGAAGCAGTGGAGGAAAGCATTAAAGAAACCTTGTACAAAGTGACCATTCCTCCACAGCTGAGACAGTTCAGGCACAGCTGCATTGACATGCTTGGAGTCAGGCATCTAGCTTATCTGCCCTCTCAAGCACCACAGAGGCTTGAAAGTGCCATGAAATTCTCCTGAGCTTTTCACCCCTTGGGCACGGACTGCAAGTTAATGAGTGTTTTAGGGGGCTGCAGAACAATTGGACGACTGGACACGTTGTACAATCTCCTTGCGAAATCTGGCCATGGAGTAGTCACTGGTGGAGGCGCTTACAGACCCCTTGCAATGTTTTCATTCAGGTTTGGACCAGTCTCCCCCATGGTTCAAGCTAACAGTGCAGCCTTGCAGTGTGGGTTAGGAGAATGCCTGTGCCTGAGCTGAGAGCACAGCATGCAGTCCAGTGGGCAAAGCTGCTGCCAATTGGTCAGGTGGAGTATGGCGGAGGTGGGTGGTGTTTCGGGCAGCCATGCAGCGTTCTAAACTCTGGCCATCCAAGTGGTGGCCAGCACTCTCCGGCATGTGTTAAGGGGCCTTGAGATGGAGCCAGAGCCACACACGTAACGATGAGAGGTCCCTAAGAGACCGATGCTAACCCATGGATCTCTGTCTTTCATCCTACAGAAGGAGTACATCAGGAGCATGGAGCCTGGTGACCTAGCTGTATGCCTCATGGTTTAGAGGGAGAAGGCACGAAGGAGAAGAGAGTGACGGAGGCACCTGGCTGGGCAGAGGGAGGAGCAGCACCCTCAAGAAGAAGGCGCAGCTGGGGCTCCTGCATACGCTGCTGAAAAGCCACAACAAGCCATCGCGGGTCAAGGCCTAGCCAGACCCAGCGTCTACAGATGGCACTTGTCATTCCTGCAGATGTGTCACCGAAGACTGTGCATGTCCAGAGAACTGGCTGGTCACATATGCCACTTGCTACAGGATTTGGCATCCACTGCCAGTGGCCGTGAAAGTGACTGCAGTGCTCAATTTTTACACCAGTGGCTGCTTCCAGGGCTCCACAGGTGACCTCTGCAGGATCTCACAAGCCTCTACACACTAGTGCATCTAGGAGGTCACGGACGCCATATCCGCGAGGGCAAACAGCTTTGTGCACTTGGCCCAGGATCAGGCAAGCCAGGAAGCAAGAGCACTGGGATTTGCACAGATCCCTGGTTTTCCATAGGTGCAGGGCACCATCAACTGCACTCAAGTGGCCCTTTGAGCTCCATGGCAAAAAGCAGTACAGAATGTGAACTGCAAGGGCTTTCACTTGCTGAATGCTCAGCTGGTCTGCAATCACAGCAAATGCATCCTGCAGGGATCTCAGATCCCTGACATCTTCCAGGGTCCACAGAGGCTGCAGGGTTGGGCTCTCGGGCACAAGGGCTACCCACAGAGGGCGTGGCTGATGAAGGTACAATGAATCTCATGCTGCAACTTGCGCTTTGGTGGAGCAAATCATTGGGATGTTGAAAATAAGGTTCCGGTGCCTGGACTGGTCCGGTGCAGCCCTGCAATACAGTCCTCAGAGGAACTCATGTATCATCGAAACCTGCTGCCCTTTACAACTTGGCAGTGCAGCTGGTGGAGGAGCTGCCTGAGGAGGAGATGGAGGAGCTGCATGACTCCTCTGATGAAGGCCACATTGACGGGGATAAGGGTGAGGAGGTCCTCGATGGCGAGGATGACGGTGATGAGGCCATCGCGTTGTCCAGATGAGGCAGGCGCACTTGGGAGGTCCTCATAGCCACTAGATTCGTGGAGGCTGATGATGACATGCAGTGAGGACACTCCGTATATCCTCATATTGCATCTGTGAATGTTTGACTTCTGTCTGGCTGATGGCAGCGCACATACCCTCTGTGATAAGGCTCCTGTTATGGAGACGCAGCAGATGCCCATTGTCACAACATTCAAGGAGGATGATGATGATGCGCAGTGGGGACACTCCATAGATACTCACATAACTTATGTGAATGTTTGACTCCTGTCTGGCTGAGGGCAGCTTGCCTGCGCTCTGTGAACAGGTAATATCATGGAGATGCAGCAGGGAAATTTTAACTTCTGATCCCATGGCATCCTTCACGACCACACTGTCACCAGACACAGATGCTGATGAGATGAGGGCCAACCGCACCTCAAAGGTGCTGAATGCACACAGAGAAAATGACAGAACACTATCGCCGGCCCAGGACATTCTGGCGGCAATGATAAGCGGTGCAGCATGACTGATGTGTCCAGTGACTCTGAAGGTGCACCATCAGTGTGCTGGGAAGGTAGCACAAAGCACAGGGAGGTGGCACTGGGCTAAGACACCTGCCTTTAGCTTGTGCAGGAACCAAGCTTTCACTTCAGACCGACACGAGCTCTGCTCATCAGAACAAGGAGCCATAGACAGGGTGACATTGTCGGGAGTTTTATTTACAATAGTCAACATTATGTACATATGATTAAAGCCTATGCCCATGTGGTGAAACTACATTTCCCCTAACCTTCCTAACCCTGTTGCTATGTCTTGGTGCTCCCCTGACATCTACAGCGGAGATGGAGGCAGCTTGCTGACTGCTATGCCCTGTCTGTGATGACTTTGGCAGGTGTCCTCTGGAGACCTTGAGGGCCCTGGCCTGCTTTCAAGGTCCTGCTGTGTTGCAGTGGCACCCTCCTCGGCCTGTGGGGCTGGAGCTGCTGGGGTCATTGGAAGAGGGGATTCAGATGGGCTGGACACACCTGGAGTCACCTGGGTGGATGGCCCCGGAGCGTGCATTTGCTGGTTCTCCTCCCTATGGGTGCCCAAGGGCCACTGGCTGACTCCTTGAGGAGAAGGGAAAGCTGGAGTGAGATCATTGCCCTGCATCCATCTCACATTGACACTGTTGGAGGCCAATTATGGCATCAGCGATGGAGCTCAGTCCATGCAACAGTGCAAGAGGCGATGTCCTGGACCAAGGTCTCACTGGCGGCCGCCATCCTCCCAGCATTGACCTTGGTGCATTGGCATGCTGGCGCTATCACCTCAGACTGAAGGCAGACGGACTCCTCCATCGTGCCTTGCAATCTGAGGAGTGCAGCGGACATCCCTTCCTGACGTTCTCGAGCTTGCCTTTGCAGCTGTAGCCAATGAGGTATGACCGAGCCCAGAGGCTCATCAGCTGACACAGATTCAGCAAATTTCTGGCTTCCAGCAGTCCTCTGAGTGCCAGAAACCTGAGAAGTCCCTGCCACCACCTGCCGTGGATCAGACAGTGCGATGTGCTCTCCAGATTGTGACCCTGAGGCTACTCTGGATCTAGATCTCACCAAGGTGTGTGTCTCTGCGTAGGTGGAGGGTGTGGGTGAGTGCTGGGTCTTCAAATAGTGAGTCATCAGATTCTTTTTCCGAGGTGTCTTCAGGGCTTGAGTCAAGGATCTGGCTGCTTCCCAGATGTGTCTGCAAAAGCAAGGAGAGATAATTAGTGCATGGCAGGGGACTGCGGAACAGGGGAACTGATTCACAGCACAGTGTCTGATAGATGTTGCCCGGCTGGATCCTCACTTTGTTGGGCACCACTGATCTCACCGTCAGCACAGGAACAGGCCAGATCCTCACCGGCCAGCTGAATGGCTCTATTTTCAAAGTCTGTGAGGACCTTGATGTCAGGCTTTCCTCCACCAGTCTGCGACATCTCCCTTTTGTTGTTTGCCAGCTTATCCAGCATGAATACAGATGGAGACAGTGTAAGCAGGACATCTGCCAGGCCAGATGATAAGGATGCCTGTATGAGTGGTGAGTGGTGCCGTGGACAGGATGAGGACATGATCTGCAGGGCAAATGAAGGTGTGTGTGAGAGAGTGAATGGTGATGTCCCTTGAACTGGCAGTGAGTGAGATCCCTCTGGATGTGTGATGGGTTTGTGAGTGTGTGAGTGGAGAGTGGTGAGAAGAGTGACTTACCAATGGAGGTGGAATGGAGGAGATCATTCATCATCTTTCAGCTCTGGGTGGCTGTCCTCTTTTGCAGTCCCCTTGTTGTCACTGACCACCGATACCACCGCCTCCCATGCTGGATTTGTCACTTTGCTTGCTGGTTTTCACCCAGGCCAGGGGTAGAGAACTTCACAGTGGGCCCCCACAGCATCCAGTAGGCGCCTGAGGGAGGCATCGCTAAATGTGGGGGAAGCATGTTTCCTCCCTTTAGCAGCCATGACTTTGCAGCAGCTTCCGAACCCTTAGAGAGAGCTAGCTCTGTGCAGGGGCGCTCTTTAAATATGGCGCTTGGATTACTGAAAGCCTGAGGTGGACGGGCAAATCCGAGCCCCCCCACCATCTGGCGTGTTCCCCGTGAATGCATAATTAATGAGGTGGGATGTGCCAGGAATGGGGCGATTTGGCGCAAAAAACCACCATTGCGGCCACCGGAGTAGAGCATCCTTTTTCCCGCCCGGTACCACATTTTGTGCAAATCTGGGATGATTCCGCCCATAGGCACATGCTTTGTCTGCCTCATGCGTCATTAGGTGCGGGAAGTTTCAAAGTCTAAGAAATTTATGTTACATCTCTTCCTGCTCACTAACTCTTCCGACATTCATGCTTAATCATCAAGTTGGGAGCTGTCAGTATTAGGAAACAGAAATCTTATTAATCTTATACCAAATAACAATAGAAGTTTGTCACAGAATAGTTGAATGTAATATATTGTTCTAACAATGTGTATTGCAGCTTAACGCTATTGTCATAAAATGTGTGAGGTGCGTTAAAGAATGCATTGTCACTCATGCCAGCAAGTTTGCACTTGTCTGCAGTGATAGAATCTTGTTTATTCTTTAAATCTCAGCGAGAGACAGCACAAGTGCAGGTACGCAATGATGATACCTTAAATACTTGCTTGCATGCACATAATAGAACTTATAAGTTTTGAAGGAACTGGAGAACCAATCAGTTTGCACTACTACTCCTGAACAAACATCTACTTCTTTCTAGCTGGGTGAGTTTACTGGCTTGGCAGACAGGTGGATTTTTATGCAAAAGTTGCATGCCACAGGTGCTGGAAATCTGAAATGAAAGTAGAAAATGCTCTCAATATTCTGCAGTCAGGCAGCATCTTTGGAGAGAAAAACATTTAAGGTTTTAACGTTGTCGTGATACGCATCAGTGCCTGTAGCGCTATACTGCCTTTAGGTACTATAATAGAGTTTATCGGGGGCTGTTTCTGTGTCATATTGTCTATTTAGTTGGTTCTTGCAACAGCAGGTTTTAGTGCACTGATCTTAGATTCAGCCATGTTGTATCACAAATATATACTGATAACAGTGCAATCCCAGCTACTTGTATTGATTAAAGTAAAGCAGGCTGCGAGGAGGTACACTTGGAGGAATGCACAGTATGTAATCAAGCAGGTTATCTAACAAGGATTATGAGCACAGAAGGTACAAGTGTAAGATTGGCAAACCTTGAGCAAGATTTGAGATTAGGGGCAGAATTTTACATCCTGCGGGCAGGCGTGCCTGATCCAATTGGGCGTAAGATAGCGCACAATGGCGTCCGGCAAGCGTTCCGACATCGCTTGCGCGATATTTCGGTTGGCACGAGAGTTGACAGCCCATCCGCCGATAATTAAGAGGCCTGTTAAGGCCACTAAAGTATTAATTAACAGCGATTTTTCGCTGCCCATCCAACCTTACGGTTGGCGGGAGGGCGAATCGGCCAGGCAGCCTTTGCATTTTTGAGGATTGGGGGTGCGCCACCATTTTACGTGGGCAGGCCAATTAAGGCCCGCCCAGCATGACGTCCGCTAGAAAGCGCCATGCGCTCCCTGTGCGGGCCGGGGGGATTCCCTAAGTCGAGTCTGTGCTCTTTCGCGCATGCCTCAGGGAGATCGGCTCCAAATATAAAAATGCTAAAAATAGAAAAATAAAATTTCCCTGACATGTCCCCTCATGTGACACTGTCATATGAGTTGGGACATGTCCATCACTTTTATTAAATTTTTAAAAACCTACATGAAACCTCATCCCACCCGTGGATGAGGTTTCATGCTTTCTCTGAAGCCTGCCAGGGCTCCCGGCCTGCCCGCCAACCTTAAGATTGGCCGGGCAGGTCCATTAATGATGTTAATGAGTTAGTCAATGGCCTCAATAGGCCGTTGACAGGTTGGCGGGCGCACAGCTGATTCGGCTGAGCCCCCACCAACCTGAAAATTGAAATGATGCGGGGTGATGTCGGGAGTTCCGCCTAACGTCATCCGGGGTCACTTTACGCGTCAGCGAGTAGGCCCTGCCCCCCCACTCGCCGACCGGGAAATCCTGCCCTATGTTTCTGTTCATGTGAGTGAGTTCTACGTGGGGATATTTTTTCCTGATTTTCCGATTTTCTTTATTTTTGATTTTAAAATTCTTCAGCTCCCTGTGGCAGCTCCCTACCTTCAGGGAGCTTTCAGTGCGCGCTCCCCCACACGCATGCACAGGCTTTTGCGCTTGCCCTCCTCCCCGCTCCACCCCAGCAGTTCTGAGATTCTCAGCGCACCTTTCACACTGGCCGGCCATGAATTGGCCAACCAGCGTGAAATCGTGATCAGGGGCCAATCGTAGGCAGCGGGCCATTTCCCGGCCGCTCCCGGACCCCCCTACCTCGCCCGTCCGACAACCCAAAATTCTTGCCCGAGGAGATTTTCCCTTCATGGAGTCGTGGATATAGAGAATAAACTCCAAGTGGAATCTTGTAGCTTTATTCTCTCAGTAGCTTGATTCTCTCAGTAAGTACTGAGAGAATGGCTATCTCAACCTTTGTCTACTTTAAACAAAATGTTACTGGTCACTAACCGGTTTGTATCAAATCTTGGGAGTCTGGTACATGATCAGAACACTTTGAAGAAGCTGTTGGGCCAAGTCTGGAGGTTTTGGTTCTTTTGGATTTGGATTTATTGGACAGCAAATCAAAATTACCTAAAGTCGTTTCAGGAAGAGCCAATGGATTGAAAGTCAAAGGGGAGGAAGTGATATTCAGTTTCACAGAGCTTTGGACAGGCACCTTTGAGAATACTGGGTGCAGTTTTGGCATTTGAATGGGGCCAGGGAACAGTTTAACTATGATGTAATTGAATTGGCAAAACAGACTCAAGAGGTTGAATAGTCTGGTCCCATTGCTATGTTCTGTCACAGTTATCAAAGGGTGAAGAGAAGACTTTGGCCTGGAATTTCAACCTTGAGACGGGTAGCGTGAGTCAGGAACTATCCCGGTTCGGCTGGCCCTGCCTCGGGGGGAAAGTGCCCGCAAGGCTGGAATTTTCATTGTGGCGGCAGGTGTGGGCTGGCATTGGGCCAGCTGACCCAGGAAAAAGCCCAGGGGCAGCCGCAGGGGCTGCCGTGTGCAGAGGCAGGCTGTTTAGAAAGCCCGCCTCAGTGTTTTGGGGCTTTGTCCCAGTTAGAATAAAAACAGAAATGCCCTCCAGCCCTCACCCTCCACACATGCCCCAGCCATGTAACCTCATGCCCCCCCACCCACCCCCTATGGCCCCTCATGCCTCCCATGCCAAGGTATCCCCCCAAAACACCCACTATGGTCCCTCAAGCCCCCATGCCAAGGTATGCACCCATACCCACCCCCAAGGCCCTTCATGCCCTCATGCCATGGTATGCACCCATACCCACCCCCTATGGCTCTTCATGCCTTCATGCCGAGATGTGCCCCCAAACAACCCCTATGGCCCCTCATGCTCCCCATGCCAAGCAATGGCATTTCCATGTTCATTCACCCACCATACACTGTACAGAACCAATGTGCCCTATAGTGACAACAGGATGTGTAAACAAAAAGCTTTAAAATAGTCATTCAATAATAATGTTCCAATCTCTTAAAAAAAAAACTCCTATCTACTACAGGGCAATAAAAGTGTCAATCATCCAGACCCTTTAATGCTCCCATAGCTGAAACTGCAGACACTTGAAACCTCGTTATGTTGTGAAAATAAATGTTATAAAACTGACAGCAGGGATTAAAGAGCCAGAGTTGTCAATCAAGCTCTGTTTTCTCTGGGGCTCAGGTGTTTTGGAACTCTAATGGATGTCTGGACTGTCTGTCAGCGAAGAATACCTAATGAAGCTTGGCTGACAGTCCAGAAATCCATTAGCCCTATAGAGGTGGGTGCAGGGGGCATACCTTGACATGGGGCACATGACAGGCCTTAGGGGATGGGTGGGGGGCATACCTTGGCAAGGGGTCCTTGAGCTGGATCTTTTGAACTTACCTTTTGAAAGGTCCTTTCATGCAGAGTATGGTTCATGACACCTCTAAGGTGCCGTGAGTCTTAACTCAATAAAACCCTGGCCTGACTCCATGAAAATTGCGGAGGACCAGTGTAGCAACACACTCTGGGAGGCTTCTTAGTCAGACAAGAAGAACTTTATTTACACGAGAGCTTACGTGGCTGCTTATATCTAGCTAGCCCCTCATACAACCATTTTTCCTAGGAAACCCCTCCCTAGAATTTATTCCCTCCCCGCGCTAGCCACAAATTGGTTGAACAAATCACATGACCCCTACTCAGTTGAACTGACCTTACAGTGACAATCATCACAATTAGGACACGCCTATCACTGCAATGGAGCCGACCGAGTCGGGAGTGCAAGGTACGGGATTTTGACCTGAACCAGCCAGCACCTTTAAAAGTCATCCCCAAAAATTGGAAACCCCATGAATGGGGTCGGCAATTCCAGATTGGGGTCCTGGCGGCCATTTTTAATGGGCTCCTGAGCCATCCCGACTCAATGAAAATCCAGGCCTTTAATTCCAGGTCCCAGAAGTGATATCATCATAAGATAACATTTAATTTCTATGAATATTAAGCTGATATACCATCCATTTTCTTTGTAATAAACTCTGATACTTCTCTACTAACTTACATAATTGATTCAGCTATGGACCTGATAATTCTTTGAAGTGCTACATTTATCAAGTTTAAATTTCAGAAAATTCTGACTATGGGAACAGTCAAAATAAGAATTTATGGCCTGAATTTGAGTGTGGGCAGATAACATGAATTAATCATAAGCAAAAAATAATTAAGTTTCATGTTGTAGGTTTCTAAAACGTTTTGGGGTTTTTTTTTGACCACAATATTCAAGGGCTTTTATTCCTGACACAAAGGAAATGTCACCAGTTAAGAGGGGGTGGCATTCTTGGCCCAGAAACAAATGTAGGCAGGATGTAGAAGAAAATACACAAAATGGTTTATGTCCCCCAAATAAGACTTAATTAGGTGACTGGAGTTCTGCATCACAGAAATCAACCATTCATTTCAATGGTTGGAAACTCAAGTGCAGCCTATGCACAACTGTAAATCATACACAGCCCATAACCATATTGAAACTCATATGCAGCAAAGCAAACAAAGCCCCCTGGCTGATGCAGGGAGTTAGAAAACTATCCTGATAATGCAATATGTTTCAATTTCAGAGAAAGTTAACATCCCGGAAAGCAATGTAAGTCCACAAAGTATTGAACCTGCAAACAAATAGAATGCTATCCCTGCTGAATGGAGGAAATTGGATAAAAGAGGGATAAAGTACCTTTGAAGTAAGCAACCAAAAGAGCCATCGTTGACTGACCGGAGACCTTCTATTGGTAGTAACTGCACTAAGTTCACTATTGTCCTGGGCATCTGTGTAAGAAAGATTATGTGTTACTCTTCTGTATTTCAAAAGTTTGATTATATAAAATTGCACTTTTACAGACTCGGACAGGTTTACGTTTCAGATCAGTAGCATGAAAGCATGGGGCAAAGTAAATATCCAGCATCTGTTAGTGTAGATAAGTGTATTGTTCATTTTAGATACTTTGATATGGAAACAGAAATGTAAATATGAAGCAACTTTAGAGAGTTCCCAAATTATTTCAGAAGACTGGCAAACTACACAGGTCTTTTTACATGGCATTTTAAACTTTTTAGTTGTTAGCAAATGAGGTATGGGCACACAAATGTAAAAATATTGATTGCTGATGTTGAGTTCAAAGAACCACAGCATCCATCGGACAGAATCATTATGCAAATTAGTTCCTTAGTTTCATGGAGATAGATAAAGAAGCTGTGTAATAATGAAAGATAAGACAAATTTAATTGTTACTAAAACTAGACGCAAAATAAGGTAGATTCTGGAAATCTGAAATAAAAACAGAAAATGATGAAAATACTCAGCAGATCTGGCAGCAGAAGAGAGAAACAGTGTTAACATTTCAGGCCAAGGACCTTTCTTCTACCCTGAAGTTCAACAGAAGCAATTAGAAAAGATATTCATCTTTTTCCCCCACATTGAATCGTAATGAATGCTTGGCTGATCTCCAGGAATAGATAATGCCCTGAGCTCTCAGCAGAGAATGTTGATGTAACTGCAGAAAACAGTACAAGTTTTGTTTGATTAACACCATTGTTACCTTGTAATAAGTTATACTTTGACGATTTTTTCAATGCTGATGTCCTTATTTACGCAAAATTAAGAGGTGTGAAGTGGCTAATAGCTTTTTGTCATTGATATTATGATTGGCTATGGCTGATTGACAGCTTGTAAGAAAGTAAGAGGGACATGTATTTCAAAGGGAATGTTGAATGGCTGTTTTAGCAGTGCCTCTTGTAGATGGTACACGTTTTGCCACAGTGCACCAATGATGGAGGGAGTGAATGTTGAAGGTTGTGGCTGGGGTGCTGAACAAACAGGCTGTTTTACCCTGGATGTTGTCATCTAGACAAGTGGGGAGTATTTCATCACATACTTTACTTGTGTGCTGTAGATGGTGGACAGGCTTTGGGGAGTCATGAGGTGAGTTACCCACTGCAGGATTCCTAGCCTCTGACTTGCTCCTTTAGCCACAGCATTTATGTGGCTGGCCCAATTTAGGTCCTGGGCAATGGTAACCCCCCAGGGTATTGTGATGTTGGAGTAAGTGGAATTCAGTGATACTAATGCCATTGAATGTCATGGGGACATAGTTAAATTCTCTCTTGTTGAAGATTGCTGGACACTTGTATGGCTGATCTACGCTGAAGCTGCAATAGGCCTCAGTATCACAAGCTAGGTGGAGAGAAAAAAGCACAGCCTGGTTTTGTTTTCCCACTGGCTGTCCATTTGTCTCTTACATTTGTGCATAACAAATGAGAATAGGGTTGGCTCAGCTGTAATACCTTTCAACAAATTGTCTGCCACCAATTTCTGTGGTGACTTATCAAAAAAAATGAATGGTCACTTGGGCAAGGTCATGGAGAGATGTTGGCATTCATGGATTTATTGTGCAGAATCTTCAAATAGGAAAAATGACGAGCATGCCCAAGCTAATTTGGTGTTGGATTTGCATGAATCACTCTCAGCAGATAGTTCCAATTTAAGGAAGGGGTAAACATTCCTAGAC
This sequence comes from Cetorhinus maximus, assembly GCF_964194155.1. Lineage (NCBI taxonomy): Eukaryota > Metazoa > Chordata > Chondrichthyes > Lamniformes > Cetorhinidae > Cetorhinus > Cetorhinus maximus. The sequence continues at coordinate 18,749,795 of NC_135896.1, forward strand.
ACCGAGCTGAGTTAAAGGATATGGTTGTCCCATTTCCTTAACTGAAAAATGAGGCTGAGGAGTAGGAACAAAGTTTTAAATAAAATGAAGGAAAGTTGAATGGATGAGATATTAAATGATGAAACTTCAGAGTTTAACAATAGTTCACTTGGTAGAGAATCACAAATTTATAAGATAGCACAACATTATCAATAGCTTAGAGAAAATTGAAGCAATCTGCATGGATTTACAAAGGAAAGATCGTGTTTCTCAAAATTAAACTTTTTTTGAAGAAATAATGGAAGATAGATGTAGTAAATACCATTTAAATTGATTTTCAGAAAGAATTTGAGATCACTTTTGGCAAAGATATTAGCACATTGAATTAGTTGGAATGCAGAAAAAAGAGAGTAAGGGTTAAAGCAATTTCTTGCCTGAAAAGACGTGGTGATTGAAGTTCCAAAGGAGCCCATATTTGGAGCAACAATTATTAATTATATATTTAACATGATCTATACTTAGATTTTGAGGAACAATATCAATTTTTTATGTTAATATTTAACTGGTTTGGTAAATTCTAACAAAGTTCAGGAAAACCTGAGATAGGACATGTATAAGCTGGCCAACAGGTGGACAATAATAGGTGGACGGTATAAAGTAATACATTTGGAAAATGAGAATAAAGAAAGGAAATACTTCTTAAATGGTCAAAGTTTAAATGGAGTAAGAAAGTACCACTCTATGCAAATATACATGTGGTTAAAGATGGCGGAACAAATTGACGTTAAAAAGGAAAACAGAATTCTTAGTTTTGTAAATTGAGACAAATATAAAGGCAAGGAAGTAATGTTAAATTCTTCAAGGCCTTAGACAGGCTGAAGCTGGAGTATTGCGTAAAGTTTTGTGTAATCCGTTATATGAATGACACATATGAATGAACAGAGAAGCTGTATTTTAGATTCATAATGTTACTAAGGATGACATGTTAAAGAGGACTGGCGGACTGTAAAGGGGGGTAGAGTAAATCCCATGAATTATAGATCAGTTAGCTTAATATCAGTGGTACGGTAAAGATGTGACAGAAAAACATCTAGAAACTAAAAACATAACAAAGAGCAGCAAGTGCAGATTTCAAAAGAGAAGGCCATGCTTGACATATCTTATTGAAATCTTTGAAAAAGTAACAGAAAGAGTAGGCAGGGTAATGCAGTCGATGTAATATATTTGGATTTTCAAACACCCTTCAATAATAACTCGTGACTAAGGTCAGAGCAGGGGCAGTGAAGTCGGGGGACAGGTCGCAGAATCGATTGTAAGCTGGCTACAAAACAGAAAACTGAGAGTCGGGTTTAAGGACAACTACTGAGGCTGACAAAAGCTGGGAAGTCGTGCACCGCTGCTGGGACCACTGTTGTTCACATTTTACATTAATGATTTGGACTCTGGAAGAGGAAGTATAATTTCAAAATTTGTGGAAGACGCCAAATTGGAAAGTGTAGTTAATATAAGAATGTGACAAAATTCAGGAAGATATTAATAAACTTTTGGAATGGTGGTGTAATTGGGCAATAAATGTTGATATAGGTAAATATGAAATGGTGCATTTTGATGAGAAGAATACCAAGGCCACAAGTGGCTTGGATAATAAGAATTGGATATTACAGGGGCTGGTTAATTAGCTGCTGTGGGGGAAGTGGTGGAGGTTGTGACACAGTTACAGACAGAAAACTAGAAAGTCTAGGTTTCCCCACATGCTGTGCAGTTTTAACACTGCAGCACACTTCTGGCCCTGACTGACTGGTAAGCATTCTGGAGCAGGGTGCAAGGTAGGTCGGGTGATCCGTAACCTCAGGCTGGGATGCCGGGGGGTGTGGGCAGTCAGGTCCCTGATAGAATTCCAATCATGGAGCGGACGGCAGGTCCATGAAGAGGGGAGGGTTCTTACCCTGGTGATGGGGAGTTACAATTCTCCACTCCCAGGGCCTTTCTAAGTGGGAACGTATTCTGACTGAGAGGGAGCTTGAGATGGCCAGAGGGAAGCTCTGTTCCCCAAGATGTGCAAAATCTGCAAAGCAGGTTAAATCAAACGCTGCCAGCCTCATTAAAATGATGAACTTGTCAACCCACTTGCTGGGTTTACACGTTAACCAGGCCCCACAAAAAGCAAACACAGTATTAGGGTTTATTTCTAGACAGATAGAACTGAAAAGCAGTGAAATTATGTTAAACCTGTATTGAACCTTGGTTAGGCTACAATTGGAGTACGATTTATAGTTCTAATCCCTTTAAAAATTATGTAGAGGCAAAGATTCACAAAGATGGTACTAAAACTAAGAAGGTATACTTGCAAAAGACAAGGCTGAAGCATTTGCAACATTCTTCAGCCAGAAGTGCAGAGTGGATGACCCATCTTAGCCTTCTCCTGATGTTCCAGCATGTCAGTCTTCAGCCAATTCGATTCACTCTACCTGATATCAAGAAACGGCTGAAGGCACTGGATACTGCAAAGGCTATTGGCCCTGACAACATTCCAGGAATAGTACTGGAGACTTGTGCTCCAGAACTTGCTGGATCCTTAGTTAGTTGTTCCAGTACAGCTACAACACTGGAAATGTGGAAAACTGGCACGTCCTGTCCACAAAAAAGCAAGACAAATCCAAACCAGCCAATTACCGCCCCAGCAGTCTAGTCTCGAACATCAGCAAAGTGATGGAAGGGGTCGTCAACAGTGCTAACAACTGGCATTTACTCAGCAATAACCCTACTCGTAACACTCAGGGATACTCAGCTCCTGACCTCATTACAGCCTTAGTCCACACATTGATGAAAGAGCTGAACTCAAGAGATGAGGTGAGAGTGGCTGCCCTTGATATCCAGGCAGCATTTGACTGAGTGTGGCATCAAGGAGCCCTAGTAAAACTGGAGACAATGGGAATTGGAGGCAAACTATCCATTGGTTGGAGTCATACCTTGCACAAAGGAAGATGGTTGCAGCTGTTGGAGGTCAATCATCTCAGTTCCAGGGCATCACTGCTGGAGTTCCTTAGGGTAGTGTCCTAGGCCCAATGACCTTCAGCTGCTTCATTAATGACCTTCCCTCAATCATAATGTCAGAAGTGGGGATGTTTACTGATAATTGCACAATGTTTAGCACCATTCGTGACTCCTCAGATAGTGAAGCATTCCCTGTCCATATGCAGTAAGGCCTGGACAACATTCAGGCTTGGGCTGATAAGTGGCAAGTAACATTTGCACCACACAAGTGCCAGGCAATGACCATCTCCAACAAGTGAGAATCCAACCATCTCCTCTTGACACTCAATGGCAATACCATCGCTGAATCCCCCCACTATCAACATCCCAGGGGTTACCATTGACCAGAAACTGAACTGCACCAGCCATATAAATAATGTGTCTATAAGAGTAAGCCAGAGGCTAAGAATTCTCCAGAGTAGCTCCCCTCCTGACTCCCTGAAACGTGTCCAGCATCTACAAGGCACAAGTCAGGAGCATGATGGAATGCTCTTCACTTGCCTGGATGAGTGCAGCTCCAAGAACATTCAAGAAGCTCAACATCAACCAGGACAAAACAGGCCACTTGATTGGCATCCCATACAACACCTTCAACATTCAGTCCCTCCACCACCTACGCACAGTGGCAGCAGCATATACTATCTACAAGATGCACTCCAGTAAATCACCAAGGCTCCTTCGACAGTACCTTCCAAACTCGCAACCTCTACCACCTAGAAGGGCAAGGGCAGCAGATGCATGACAACACCACCACCTGCAAGCTCCCCTCCAAGCCACAAAACGTCCTGATGTGGAACTTAATCACTGTTGCTGTGTCAAATCCTGGAACTCCCTTCCTAACAGCACTGTGGGTGCTGTTCAAGAAGGCAGCTCACCACCACCTTCTCAAGGGCAATTAGGGATGGGCAATAAATGCTGGCCTGGCCAGTGACACCCACATCCCGTGAAAGAATAAAAAAAACTTATCAGGAAAGGCTGAAGAGGCTGGTGCTGATCTAAATGGCACCAATACACATTGAACAACTTCTCTTTTAACTCCACTTGCTTTCTCCAAATAAAAACTGTTGTTATGGGAAACTGCATGAGTCTTAGTTTTGCATGCCTCTTCTTGGGACATGTGGAACATTCTTTGTTCCAGGTCTACTCAGGCCCCGTCCCTCATCACTGTTCTAGTATAAAGATGACTGCATTGGCACTGTTTCCTGCTCTCAATCTAAACTGGAAAGTTTAATCAACTTTGCTTCCAATTTCCGACCTTCTCTTAATTTCACATGGTCCATCTCTGACTCTTCCCTCTTCTTCCTTGACTTCTCTGTCTCCATTTCTGGGGATAGGCTATCAACTAATAACCACTATAAGTCCTATAAGCCCACTGACTCCCACATCTATGCTGACTACACTTCCTCACACCCTGCTTTCGGAAAGAGCTCTATTCCATTCTCTCAGTTTCTCTGATGATGCAACCTTCCATATCGGCAAAAGAGGAAAATACAATGTTAACTTGTGTTTTGTTAAAACAGAAAATAGTTTCTGTGACTAATTGTGTAATAATGTAAACAATAGGTTTTCAAAAGTCTACTGAAAACTGTTGAACGGAATGATTCATTGTGTAATTACTAACAAGCAAGCATGCAATAAACTGAGACTGAATTCACTATAAATCAACTATAGCTGTATCTGATTAAAATCTAGACTGATTTATGATTAACAATGATCACAAGGTAAAGTGGACGAGTGCCTTCTCGATGGTTAGGCACATGATCTTTGAGATTAAGGGAAACAAGTGCCTTGGATCCTGGAAACCACTTGGAAAATGGGTGTCTCAGACGCATGACCCCTTAACTGATCAACAAAGTGGTTATCTTGAAGATATAGATTTGCGTCCTCCTCCTATCCACCTGGGGAATAGATAACAAACCCCACTGATAGGAATAAAAGTCAGGTGGGTAAGAATAATTGACTGTACAAGAATTCATGACTAACCTTAGAGATCCATAGAGAAACACAAGGTAGTTAGGCCTACTCCTTGTTCTCTGGGCAGGATTTTCCCTTCGTCGGGCGGGCATGGCAGGCGGGCCCAGGAACAGCCATGAAACAGACCGCTGTCCGCGATCGGTCTCTGACCGCGATTTCACGCTGGCTGGCCAATTAACGGCCAGCCAGCTTGAAACACGTGCTGAGAGCCTCAGCGCTGCTGGGGTGGGGGTGGGAGGAGCGCGAGTGCTTAAGTCGGCGTATGTGCAAGGGGAGTGCGTACTGAAAGCTCCCTGAAGGCACAGAGCTGCCTCAAGGAGCGGAAGGATTTTAAAATGAAAAATAAAGACTTTAAAAATAAGGGAAACATGTGACTCAGTCACATGAACAGGGACATATTAAAAATTATGTTTCAAAATGTTTATTTTTTAAAATTACTTTTGGAAACCTCATCCCGCTCATGGGTGAGGTCCCCTCAAAATGCAAAGGCCGCCTGACCTATTCGCTCACTCGCTAACAATAAGGATGGACGAGCAGCAAAAAAAAAAGGATTTAATTAATTAATTAATGGCGTTAATAGGCCTCTTAATTGTCAGCTGGCATGATGCCGACTCTCCCGTGCACCCCCCCGGCCAAAATATCGCGCACGATTTTATTCCCAATCTGGTCGGGCGTGCACCCGCCTGCGGGATGTAAAATTCTGCCCTATGTGTTTTTCTTTTTTTTTTGTTTTGCTGGGTTGGTCTTGTCTTGCTTCTTTCATTATTCCTTCATGTTGCATTTAGATGATTTTTAAGTAGCCATTAACGCCTCATTTGGACACAACCTCTGTTTCTTTCCTATTGCCGTTACCGCTCTTTTTGGCTGTTGCATCATGAAATCCTTTCTCCCCTGCCCTCCACCCTATCACGGAGCTTCCCTTTTTGTTCTTCCTGCCCCCTTCCCGCTTCCACTGGCTTAAGAACTCTTACATTTCTATTTTTCTTCAGTTCTGATGAAAGGTCACTCAACGTGAAACATTAACTCTGTTTGTCTCCACAGAAGCTGCCTGACTTGCTGAGTGTTTTCCAGCATTTTTTGGTTTTATACAAGGTAGGATTTGCTTTGGTAGCTTATAGGCTTGCATGCACAGAATGATGCACAGCTAAACATGATAATACTAGCATGTATGAAAGAGACAGGCTTCAATCCAAACTAGATTTTACCTTTCTAACGTGGACTGATTTGGATTTGAAATCCTAATTATAGTTCAATCTCAGATAATTGAGCTCATGTAATCCTGAGTTCAATAACGTTTTACTAATCATCAGCATGGAGAGGTGATAGTTTCCCCTTTTGTCAGCTTCTCCACCATTTATTAGATTTGTAGCCCACTGCTGTCCGAATAGAATTAGAGAACATTTGGATCAACCAATTAGATCATTTGGAAGATGGGACGAATCAAATTGGTTGGACCTAAAGCTGTCAGTACCACTCATGCATTAGCTTCTCCTACTGTTGGTTGTATATGAAATAAAAGAAAGTCTTAACGTGAGGCATTGTTGCCTAACAGTCACAATTACTAATGTGCTTATTTAGTACTGATCCTCTGAGAAATTAATATTCAACATATAGAGAGAGGACAGGGCAGTGTGATTCATTTTAGATTGCATCAGCAGAGTTGGCATCAACCCCTGGGGTTGCATTGCCTCCTTTGTTGTAAACTTCTAAATAAACTGTTAAAGTGCAGCTTTTAAAAACAAACTCTTTCTTTTCCTTAAAGCCTTTATTGGCTCATGCCCAGTTATTGTCTTATGTGAAGGTTTATTTTCTTCAAGAATACTCACAGCTGCATTCTTTGAGATAAGGATGATATCCTTTGGTGTGACTGTATTCACTCTTTATTGAAGAGTTCTTTAGACAGCATTATTGGAATTAGCAAGGTTTGGAAATAAGATTGAGAATTGATTTGTAGTGGTGATGAGACTCCAAATTTTATGCTTATAAATACAAATTCTTATATGCTCCAAAATGTGGAAAATGCACCAAATAAGGTGTTAGTAAGTGACATTTTCCAGGGAGGGTATTGTGCCCCCACTCCCTTAGAGAATAAATATGCCTTCAGCACTCATATCTGCCTTTCGATCACTTTAAACATCATCACAATATGTTCCATTGTGTTTCTTTGCAATATGGGTTTCTGGCCAACAAATTCAGTTGGAAAAGTATCACTACTTTAATAGAGTGCGTCTTACCTCATCAGCAAGTATGTCCAAGGCTACAGTGACATTGTATACAAAGCTGTAAGGTGAAAAGAGATCCTGTGTAAAAAATGGTATTACAGTATTAGTAAAATCATAAGGTGGATACCAGAAGCACTCAGTGGAATATGTTTCTATAAACTATATTCACAAATGGTAAATTTAATTTTACAGACTCAAATTCAAAATTAAAACTTAGTACATATGAGGAAGGTGAGAGAATGGGGACCTTCCATCACATCAAGGCATGCCAAAATGGTTCACAGGCAAGTGTTTTACTTTTTGAAGTGTAATTATTGTTATTTTGTAAGCAGGTTCAGCAGCAGTCACTTTGGACTAGACAGGCTCAACAAATAGAAATGAAAGAAATGATCAACTTATTGGTTTTAGCAGTGTTGATTACAAGATAAATGTTGAAGAATAGACTGGGAAGATTCTCTGCCTTTTTTTGAAAAGTGCCGTGGGGTATTTCACATCTAACTGAACTGGGGTAGGGCCTCAGATTGATGTCGCATCTGAAAGAGAGCAGCACTTGACAATGTAACACCTCTTCAACGTTATATTGGTTTCCATCGGGGTTCTCCCAATCCCTCACCATAATATTGGCGGAAAATCGGTGGAATGCCCGGAGAAACAACATAAATAGCCTAAGTTATGGTAGGGCATGGGTAAACTCTGCAGATATTCTCCCGTGAATTATTAGTCTAGATACAAACGTACATACAGACATACGAATTAGCAACAGGTGTAGGCCATTCAGCCCCTCAAGCCTGCTCCATCATTTGATAAGATCGTAGCTGATCTGATTGTGGCCTCAACCCTACTTTCCGGTCTAACCCCATAACCTTTGACTCCCTTGTCAATCAACAATCTATGGAACTCAGCCTTAGAAATATTCATTGACCCTGCCTCCACTGGTCTGTGGGAAGACAATTCCACAAACTAACGACCCTCTGAGAGAAAAGAAATTCTCATCTCTGTCTTAAATGGGAGACCCATTATTTTTAAACTGTATCCCCTAGTTCCCATAAGGGAAAACATTCTCTCAGTATCCACGCTGTCAAATGCCCTCAGGATCTTATATGTTTCAATAAGATCACTTCTCATTCTATTAGATTCCAAAGGATACAGACCCAACCTGTCCAACCAGGTAAGATAACCCCTTCATCCCAGTAATCAGTAAGTAAATATTCACTGCACTGCTTCTAATGCAATTATATCCTTTCTTAATTAGGAGACCAAACTGTACACAGTACTCCAGATGTGGTCTTACCAGAGCCCTGTACAACTGTAGCAAAACATCCCTACTTTTATATTCCATTCCCCTTGCAATAAACAACAACATTCCATTTGCCTTCCTAATCACTTTCTGTACCTACATGCTAACTTTTTGTAATTCATGTGCCAGGACACCCAGATCCCTCTGTACCACAGAGTTCTGCAATCTCTCTCCATTTAAACAATACACTGCTTTTCTATTCTTCATGCCAAAGCAGGCAAGCTCACATTTTTCCACATTATACTCCATCTGCCAAATTTTTTTGCTCAGTCACTTAACCTATCTCTATCCCCTTACAGACTGCTCATGTTCTCTTTCCAACCTACTCTCCTACCTATCTTTGTGTCATCAGCAAATTTAGCAACCATACATTCAGTCCCTTCATCCAAGTCATTCATATGGTTTGTAGACAGCTGAGGAAGCCCCAGCACTTATCCTACGGCACTCCACTAGTTGCCAACCTGAAAATTACTCACTTATCCATATTCTCTGCTTCCCGTTAGCTAACCAATCCTCCATCCATGCAATATGTTACCCCCTGCACCATGAGCTCTTATTTTGTGTAGTAACCTTTGATGTGACACTTCATCAAATGCCTTTGGGAAATCCAAGTACACCACATTTACAGGTCGCCCTTTATCCACGTTGCTTGTTACTTCATCAAAGATTATTTGCTCCAGTCCTGGAGTGGGACTTAAAACAACTACAATTCAAAAGCTAGAGTGTTACCGCCAAACCATGTAACATTGAAATTCTAACCAATTGGATCATTTTCAGAGTACTGGAAGTGACATTTTAAATACTTTATTACTAATGTGTATAGCATTATAATAGTGACTACACTTCAAAAGTATTTAATCAGTTGTTAAGCTTTTTGAGAGATCCTGTGGTTCTGAAAGGCACTATATAAGTGCAAGTTCTTTCTTACAGTTTGACCACTGAAGGAAGAGGCCAGAATCTTTTCATGCAGACCATAGGCTGAATTGCTCAAGTTGGGTTCAAGCTAGTAATCAGGTTTTCCTTTAGCTGATCGATATTGCCTTCAGCAACTATTGTCTGTCAGCCAGTGATAAGAATGTGGTTCATGACTTTCGATCAACAGTGCTTGTGCAAACTTGGGTCTGCTTCTCCGGTGCTATGGAATCCCATCCTCAGTATAAAAAAGACAGATTCCACAGCAACAGTGACCTAAGGCTTCACTGTGGAACCACTTCTTGAACTGGCTGTCACAATTGTAACTGCAGAGCACATTTTGAAATGGTGCAATAACATGATCAATGGCAATTATGATGTTATAGCATGAACGGGAAGCGGAGATCATCATTGCTATCTTAACACTCTCATGCTATTCACTCAAAGTTGCCCTTTGTCTAAATGAAGTAAAAAATGTAATATGCTCTTTGTTTCAGACTCAATATTAAAGAAAAACAATTCGATATCATAGCTCATTTCATACAGTATATATGAATACCACCATTAACAGAATTTCACCTATATATGGTTAAATTCTGATTTTAGCATTTTGCCTCTAGTCTCTTTAATATTTACTTACAAAGCTTGTCTTTTTACTAAGAAACTTCTGTGTATACACTACATAAACAATTCTTACCTTATCTTTGCAGTAGTCACATAAATCGTTAACTCCAATGAAGACAGTGACTAATTTCCAGTCCTGGGTGAAGTTTATGCCCTAAGGTTTAGCAAAATAAGGCTTAATATTCTTTACAGTGTTTTTCAACAGTGATCAATTACAATTGAACTCTTTAGACAATAATGCCCTTCACTTTTACCGCAGTGGATACCAATAGGGTGAGGTAATGCCATCCTGGCATATTTCCAAAGCTACCAACATTCATGAATGTCCCTAGGTTGACCTCTTTGGAAGCCACGATCAAAATCACTTTACCCTTCACCTGCACTTTATCTGTCATGTGTATACTGCTAGTGCATTGCAATATTAAAGCATTTTAATTTAAATTGCTACACACTTTGCTCTTGTAAAATTCAGTCTCTATTTGTAATTATGTAAAAACTCAGCTACCTGCTCATTCTTTCTAGAGAGGAGTGCAACTAAAACTCAGTGGATTAATTTCAGGCTTGAATGTCCAGAACTCAGCTCCATAAAAGCTGAATGCAAAGAGTAAATAGTAAACCAATCACTTCAAGAACAAGGAATAGCTTTTCTTAAGCTGCTCCTCATCGCATACATCTAGAAGGTTGTAGAAGGATTTTATTAGTACTCTGGAGCATGAGAGAATTGCCATCAGTTGGACTTCCAGGGCGCATGGGACTGTGGTTTCCTCCATTAAGGAATTTGAATAATGTAAAGATACAGATTTGATTTAAAATTGACCAAATCTTACCAGCAGGCTTTTCAATGCTAGGAAACCTTTCAAAGTAAAGGCTGCTTTTTCACAGATAAACAAGAACTGCTGGATTGTCTTGGGGAAAAAAAACACTTTTGAGGCCATTGAATGTCTAACTGTGAGGCCCACTGTCATAAAAAGAGAGCTAAACGGAACAGCCAACCACTTTTCAAAGCTGTGTTAAGCCTTTCTGTTAAACCATGCCTAATCAAGCAATGCTTGCTGAAATGCAAAAGTTAATTAGTGTGTGGGCCTTAGTGCAACATTTATGTTCCAATAATTTTATAAAAATTGAAAATGCTTGTGCTATGAACAGTGTTGAACATAAATAACTGATAATGTGACAATATGAACAACAAAACCCCTGAATGCTGGTTTGCAAGCCAGGGATGGGATGTTATTAGACAGTCATAAAACCTGATCATGAGAGACAGTTCAGGATGAGATAAGAGAAACCTAATTGATCATGGTTCCAGAAATTTGTGAAATGTGAATAATGACAGGGCGGGCTTTCACCCCATGGTTTAAACAAAGAACCCAACACTCTATTGCATATGTATTAAAGAGAACTCCGATAGGACAATATGGTCCTGTCAATGTGAGAACTCAGATCCATCCCAAAAAGAGGTATAAAGATGTTGCAAAAAAAGCATGCTTTGCTGCAGTTAGAAGGAGATGACTTGGCCAGTCATCTCACTCATGAGGACTATTAATCAATAAGGATTGATCATCCTTTGGCTATTGTATGTATGGTTATCTCTTGTAACACTATTGGTATACCGCTCACATTGTAGCATTTATATAACCAACTTTAGATTGTGTGGTGTTGGTTTTGAGTCTTTCTTGAAGATGCAATAAAACTCTGTGTCTCATGTGTAATTTCTCATGAATCTCAAATTCAAACCATAAACCTATAGATCTAGACCTGAGGTCTTACAATGAGGAATGGACAGACCCACTATGAGGCTGTATATCCTCCTGATCTACTAGACTACCAGGAAGCTGACAAATGCATAACTATTGCAAGCTTGTTTGCTCCTCTACCTGATAAAGAACCACAGATGAATGCAATGCAAAACCACCACAAGGTTGTGTATTCCCTCCCTCAAGACTATCAGAAATTTGGCATATGTGTGTTCCCTGAAGTCCAAAACTCCACTGATCGCAAACAATAAAATGGCATTTCAAACAAAATATTTTATTAAAACGCAAATTATCATGGCTTCAATTAGGAGCTATTAATTGGGAGCTGCCATTCTAGTGGCAAAACTCAATTTTGCTGATTAGGGTTGTGATGCTCTTGGAGAAAATTTGAGATTTTTGAAGGGAATTGTACAGTCAAACAAAAAAGAATTTCATTATGACTCAGAATTCAGTTCAGTATTCATTCTTATGAGCTTCTCAGAAGTTACAATTGACAGAAAAGACAAAAAGTCTCCAGCAACATGGGCTGGAACACGACACCAACAAGCACTGTGTTTTCCTACCCAAATACATGAAACTGACCATGGAAAAGTCATCCTCTAACTAAACTCCAAACTTCTTCTCTTATCACTGCATATCTGCCACATAGGTACAAGCTGTTTTATTATTTTTCATACAGAGCTGGATTTCACATCCAGCAGTAAAGCAAAGATAAAGCTGACCACGAAGAAATCTGCCATCAAAGTTCTAGCCATCTATTTGGCATGGATTTCTCCTTTCTCGATGCCAGTTTGAAGTTGGAGCCAAGGCAAGGGGATCTCCAGGGGTTGGGTTTCCCTGGTCCCAATAGAGACCACAGCAAGGAAGGGCAGGAAAAAAACATTGGCTGATGAGTGGCGTGCGCCTGGAAGTCCTGCCTCCGTTTCTGTCCTTGGCCACTTTCACAAGGGCCTGGGAGAGAGCAGGAACCAGAGCAGGCCCGCTCCTATTAAGGAGGCAATTAGCAACATTGTGGAATAGAACAAAGAACAAAGAAAAGTACAGCACAGGAACAGGCCCTTCGGCCCTCCAAGCCTGCGCCGATCATATTGCCCGTCAATTAAAACATTTTGCACTTCCAGGGTCCGTATGCCTCTATTCCCATCCTATTCATGTATTGGTCAAGCTGCCTCTTAAACACCACTATCGTACCTGCTTCCACCACCTCCTCTGGCAGCAAATTCCAGACACTCACTACCCTCTGCGTAAAAAACTTGCCCTGCACATCTCCTCTATAGTTTTCTCCTCTCACCTTAAATCTATGTCCCCTAGTAATTGACTCTTCCACCCTGGCAAAAAGCTTCTGACTATCTACTCTGTCCATGCCACTCATAGTTTTGTAAACTTCTATCAAGTCACCCCTCAATCTCCATCGCTCTAGTGAGAACAATCTGAGTTTCTCCAACCTCTCCTCATAGCTAATAACCTCCAGACCAGGCAGCATCCCGGTAAACCTCCTCTGCACCCTCTCCAACGCCTCCATATCCTTCTGGTAATGTGGCGACCAGAATTGCACGCAATATTCCAAGTGTGGCCTAAGCAAGGTTCTATACAGCTGCAGCATGACTTCCCAGCTTTTATACTCAATACCCCTGCCAATGAAGGCAAGCATGCCATACGCCTTCCTGACTACCTTATCCACCTGCGTTGCCACTGTCAGTGACCTGTGGACCTGTACACCCAGATCCCTCTGCCCGTCAATGCACTTAAGGGTTCTGCCATTTACTGTATAATTCCTGCCTGTATTAGACCTTCCAAAATGCATTACCTCGCATTTGTCCGGATTAAACGCCATCTGCCATTTCTCCGCCCAAGTCTCCAACCGATCTATATCCCATTGTATCCTTTGACAATCCTCTACACTATCTGCAACTCCTCCAACTTTAGTGTCGTCTGCAAACTTACTAATTAGCCCAGATACATTTTCCTCCAAATCATTTATGTATACTACAAACAGCAAAGGTCCCAGCACTAATCCCTGTGGAACTCCACTAGTCACAGCGAATAAAAACAGAAAATGCTGGAAAAACTCAGCAGGCCAGGCAGCATGTGTGGAGACAGAAGCGGAGTTAACTTTTCGAGTCCAATTTGACTTTACTTCAGAACATTGTGGGTTCATTGGGAGCCCATCTCCAGTAAGTTTTTTTTTTAATTTTCAAGGAGGTGGCCAGATTTTAGCAGCTGTTAGGTCCATCACTAGCTGCAAGGAGGTGTGAACAATGGATTGGAGATGGGAAGAGTTAAAAGGTATGTGAAATGGTTTTGCCTCCTTTCCTGTTCATCAAGAAATGCTGTAGCATGAGTTATACTTCTGTTCATGAAAATCAGTCATGACAGTTTAAGGGTCGATGTCTTTGTCAGATTGTTACTTATACCAACTGCCTATCTGTCAAATAAAACACCAGCATTGTAACTGTGGATAAGTCTTCAGATTAATTAATAAAGTTCATGAAATGGATAAAATGGCAGAATACCTTTTACATTTTTGAAAGTGTAGCCTAGATTGATAAAAATGTCGAATTGTTTAAGTCTTTTCCATTGATATTATGTATTCAGCCTAGACATTTGTTGAGATAGCATTTTTGAAGTCCGTTTATTTATATGGGGAGAGTTATGGACTCTTGGCTGCAATCCAACTGTGTGATTATTTACAAACGTTTGACTCTGTATACACAGCTATTCGAAGAGTCAGTTTGTTTACTGGGGAAAAGCAATGGGCTACTCAATGACTTACAACTGTTAAAATAGGGCCTGAGAGTTCTGTTTATATAGTTGATAATGGGTGGGGGGGGAGGGGTGGGGGGGGGGGGGGGTGGCAGGGAGGGGGGCGGGGGGTTAGGGGCTGAGGGGGTGAGGATGAGTTTTGGTTCAAATTAGTCAGAAGGTTCAAATATATTTAGATAACCTACTGATTGCATTAGAAAAACCAGGCCTCGTAATCTGCCCACTCTGGACTCGGCCCATCTCGATTTTGTCCTCGGGCCTGCCCCTCCAGATGGCTTAGCGCTGGACCCCTGGAAAATCCCACCTCCTCATCACAAGGTGGGGGCAAGAACGGGACGCAGGGTTAGGCCAGTTTCCAGATTCTCACCTTTGACATGAAAATCCAGCCCCAGTTGTCTAGCGGCAGGGTAAGCAGCCAGTCACATTAAAGTATTCTCAGAGACAACAAACCCAGAAATAAAAATGACTTTTAACTTTGAACCATCTTTTGCTTTAAATGTAATTGTTACAGATAGCAAAATAAACTATTTGCACATATCCATGCGATTAAGTTAGAAGCTAAAATATTATTAACAATCCTTTTTAAAGATATATTATTTTAAAAATGAGGATTTTTAAAATCATAATTTGAGAAATTTTATATTCAACAAATATAAAATTATTCTTTCTGGGCCAGTGAGGCTGTTTATCAGTAATTATGAACTTAGTATACCATTAAAAACTCAGTTACACCTCATTCATCAAGGCATAAATTTTTCAAGCAAATGAACATTTATTTTCAGCAAGACTAATAGTGTGCTGAAGTTCACTTCAGTGATCTCTAATTGTTTGTTTTATGGGGGACTTCAACAGTGCACCTTCAGGAGAATTACTGACAGAGACTTCTGGATTTCTTGATTTAACTGAGAATGCATAGATTTCAGAAATTGCTGTCAGTTTTCAGAGGAATGATGAAGGCTAACACTAACATTGTTCTTATTACTAGCTCAAAGTCTGAGCCATTGAACATTTTGCAGTGTTCAGAGACTTGAGCGCACAAATAGAGGCTGACACTTCCAGTGCTGTACTGATTCAACTGTTCTCTCAGATGGAAGTAAAAGATTCCACTGAACTATTTTGAAGAAGAACAGGAGAGTTAGCCCCTATATCCTGACCAATATTTACCCAGCAATCACATCACAAAACAGATTACCTGGTTGTTTTATCATTGCTGGGAGCTTGCTATGCACAAATTGGATACTGTGTTTCCTACATTTTTTCAGTGGCTGCACTTAAAAAATAGTTCATTGACTGCAAAACACTTTGGCACACCCTGAGTTCATCAAAGGCGCTGTATAAATGCAAGTCATTAGTTCATTTTTTTCCCCATTTAAACCTGAGTTGATTGATACACTGTAACTTCTCCAGTCCAGAAATCTATTGTTCAGAAACATCATTTGCCTGGATTTCTTTTCAGCAGACCCAAGCAACTTAGTGACTGTTCCACATTGGAAGTGGAACCATGGAAGTTACAGTATATGGGTAAGTAAAACAATTTTTATTACTGCTTTATAATGTTGTATCACTGTTTTATATTTTAGGTAAATATTTATATAAAAAGTGTTTTCTATATCACACACTTGTGGTTGGGCGTTCTAATGCCATTTTATAATCCAGAAAATTCCACTATCCACAAGTAACTTGGTCCCAAGCATCCTGGGCTGGGGAGCTTACAGTGTAATGGGATTGAAAATTACTCTTGTTTAGAAAAACATTCATTCAGGAACTCACCAAAGTTCCTTAGGCAGCACCTTTCAAACCCATGACCGCTACCATCTAGAAGGACAAGGGCAGCAGACACATGGGAACACCACCATCTGGAAGATCTCCTCCAAGCCACTCACCATCCTGACTTGGAAATATATCGCCATTCCTTCACTGTTGCTGGGTCAAAATCCTAGAACCCCCTCGCTAACAGCACTGTGGCTGTACCTACACCACATGGACTGCAGCGGTTCAAGAAAGCAGCTCACCACTACCTTCTCAAGGGCAATTAGAGATGAGCAATAAATGCTGGCCCAGCCAGTGACACCCACATCCCATGAATGAATAAAAAAAATTCATACTTAAATTTGGCAAACCTGTTCATATTATTCAATATTACCATTCAATCCCATTTTTATGCGGTTAGATCTATTTTTGCAGTTGAACTACATTCTATTAACAAAATAATGGATTATTTAAATACATTTTGCATCGTCTGCAGCTGAAACATGCGAGATATTCTGATTCAAGCTAAAATATGACACAGCACTGTGGGCTCAGGCCAAGGAGTCAATGAAGAACAGGGTTTGTGTTCCAGAGCTTTAAAAGTAAAATAGCTGTTCTACCATTGCTTGTTGAAAGAAAGCGAGACCGCTGACACCCTTTGCACCCAATGATACTTCAGAAGATGAAAGGATTCCTGACAAAGCATAATAATGGGGGTAGTTTAAACCTAACTCATTGGAGTGGAACCCCACAGAATCAGGTGGGATGCTGGTTTTGCACCACAACAAATATTGCTCTCCATTGACAATATGTGAGAATAAAGAGCATCCACAGATAATCCACAGGTTGAGATTTTAAGCAGTAGTTTGTTGAGTATGTGTGCATCAACAAGAAAACCCAATGGAGGAAGAGAAAGCTGCTACAAGGCCTTCACCTTCCATGGAGGCACCTCAGGGTGATTACCACTGCTTCCTGGGGCACAGCACCACTTTCCACTTGGCAACCTCAGGGACACGGGTGGAAAGAAGGAAAATCTGCCAAGAGCTACACCTCAAACCTCAGGCGCAATGGTGGAGAGAATTCCTCCCTCTCCTTTGAAGTCCAGGGCAAATCCTTGAATGCAAAAACAAAATACTGCTGGAAACCTGAAAATACTCAGCAGGTTAGGCAACATCTGTGGAGAGAGAAACAGAGTTAATATGCCAGGCTGATGACCTTTCATCAGAATGACCAGCATTTTCAGCTCATGGGGTGTGGATGTCACTGGCTAGGGCAGCATTTACTGCCCATCCCCATTTTTAAGCGTCTACCACATTATAAATTTCCTTCCCTTAGTGAACCAGATGGCTTGTTACAACAATCATTTCATGGCTACCATCATCATCATCCAGCTTTTTATTAAATTCAAATTTTAACCATTTGCCATGGTGGGATTTGAACCCTGGCCCCAAGAGCATTCCCCCAGGGTCTCAGGAATACCAGTCCAGTGACAATATTACTACACCACTGCCTCCCCTTGAATCTTTTGCTTCTAATTTCAAAGGTAGTTTAATTTTTTTATGACAAATAGCTGCTTCATTGAGGTTCAGTTAAAATGAATTATTTCCCATTAACACAACTTACATCTTGCCAAAGATATGAAAATCTGACAAAAATGGCCATTTTTATTTTGTGATCATTTTAGTGTCAGAGAAATTCAACTTGTTTACATTAGTACTTACAGGAAATGTTCTCATTGTATCCACCAGGCGTCTTGCTTGTTTAGGTAACTGGCTAGAGAAAAAACAATTTTAAAAATGAGATGATGTATAAAACAAAAACAATTTAAACTTATACAAGTGGCTGTTTGACTGAAGTGGTAAGTGGAGAGGGATGGAGGAGCAAATCTGCAGGGAAGTTACAAAGATGTACAAGAACTATAGAGTGGTGATAATGGGGGACATTAAAATGTCAATTAGGATGATGCTAGAGCAAAGGGAAAGGAAGGGGAAGAATACCTGAAGAGAACGTCCTTGACCACTATTTTCTTGGGGGCATTGCTGGATCTGGTGCTAGGGATTGAGCTGGACCAATTGTCTGTGGGAGAACACTTGGTTTAGACTGATCATTGGATCATAACATAATGGAAAAGAACAGGGAACCGCCTAAAATGGAACTTCCAATTTGGAAGAAAGCTAACTCCAATGGGATGAGAAGGGATCTAGCCAGGATAAGAAGGGCCACGGTTTGACATGAAAAACTGTAATGGAACAATGGATGATCTTTAAGGAAGAGATGTTTCAGTACAGGCTAAGTACATTCCAACAAGGGGGAAATGCAGGAGAATCAAACCCAGGGCTCCTTGGATGACGAGGGCGATAGAGAATATGATGAAACAAAAAAGAGGATGTATGGTGCACGTCAGGTGAATTTTTCAAGGCAGAACCAGTAGAGAGGGCAAGTGGAAGGGAACACAAAAATATTCCACTGACATGTAAATAATAATCAGTTAATAAGAAATGGGATGGGGCCTTTTGGGACAAAGGAGATAAACACTTAGAGGTGCAGGGTAAGGCTAGAGTACTTAATGAGTACTTTGTATGGTTTACAAAGGGAGAAAATGCTGACAAAATATCGGTGGGAGTAGGGATGATAGAGTGATGAATGGGATGAAAATTGATAGGCATTAATACACTGGAAGGGCCGGTTACATTTAGAGTGCCTAAGTGCCTGGCTTGTATCCCAGCTTACTAAGGGAAATGGGGGTGGCGCTAACAGAAAGGCCATAATCTTTCAATCTTCCTTAGATATGGGGGAGCGACCAGAGGATTTTGGAACCCTTGTTCAAGAACTACTAACTACAGGGTGGCCAGTTTAAGATCAGTGATGGGTACGATATGAGAAACAATAACCAAAGAAAATATATTAAACAGGCACTTGGAGAGGTTTGAGTCAATTAAAGAGAGCCAGCATGGCTTGTAAAATGCAAATCGTGTCTGACTAATCTAATTGAACATTTTGATGAAGTAACAGAGAAGGTTGATGAAAGGAATGCGGTGGATGGTGTCTCTATAGATTTTAAGAAAGCATTTGACAATGTGCCACATAAAAGGCTTACGGAATAGGAATGTCAGTGTCAAATTGGATAAAAGATTGGCTTAAGAACATAAAACAGCGAGTTGTGGTAAATGCTTGTTTTCTAAGCTGGAAGATGGTAGGTTCCGAAGAGTCAGTATTGGACTGCTGATTTGATATACCAATTGACTACAACAGGACAAAGATAGGCTCGCAGAATGGGCAGGCAAGAGAGAAGTTTGAGGTGATGTATTTTGGCAGAAGGGATAGGGAAAAGCAGTACAGATTAAATGGCACAGTTCTAAAGACTGTGCAGGGACAGAGGGATTCATGGTATAGATCTTTGGGGTTGCAGGACATGTTGAGGAAGTTAATAGCAAAGCATATGGGATCTTGGGCTTCATAAATATTGGAACTGACTATAAAATCAGTGGAGTTATGCTGAACTTTTATAAAGCTCTGGTTAGGCCACAGCTACAGTATTATGTCCAGTTCTAGACACCACACTTTAGGAAGGATGTAAGAGTCCTTGAGAGGGTGCAGAGGAGATTTACCAGAATGATTCGAAGCATGAGGGAACTTGGTTACACAGTTAGGTTGGGAAGGCTGGGTTTATTCTCCTTGAGCAAAGGAGGTTGAGGAGAGATTTGATAGAGGTGCACACAATTATGTCAGGTTTCAATAAGGTAGACAAAGAAAAGTTGTTACCATTAACTGAATGTCCTAGGGAATACAGATTTAAGGTTTTGGGCAAGAGATACAGGAGAGAAGAACTTTTTATGCAGTGAGTAGTAATGACTTGGAACTCACTGCCTACAAGGATGGTGGAGATGGCGATGATCATTAATTTCAAAAGGCAATTGGATAGGCACTTGAGGGAAATAAAGGTACAGGGATAGAATGGGGAATAGGACTGACTGGATTTCTCTACAGAGAGATAACATGGACTCAATGGGCTGAATGTCATTTTTCTGTGCCATAATGCCTCCAAGACTCTATGACTTTTGAGTCAGAAAGTTTTGGGATCAAAACCCACTCTAGGGGGTAGATCTTGACTTTTTGTAGAGGGTGATTGTGAGTTGACAGCTAGTTTTATATCACGTCCAATTTATATTTCTAATGAAGTCAATAAAAATACAAATCAGAACAGTTGTAAAAGGGGCCACTGATTCACTGTCACCTGTTTTATACTAATGCACAAGGTCAAGATCTAACCCCAAAACTTCAGTTAAAATCTAGCTGCCCAGGCCTATCGAAAACAATTTCACCAGTCACTTGACACACTACGGACTTTGCTGTGGGTGAATTGGCCATTGGGTTTAATGAAAGAACAACATGGCCACACTACATTAGTGATTGAAAACACTTTGGAATGTGCAAGGATGTGAAAGGTGCGAAAAAGGAGAGATTAGGAAGGGTGGACAAAAGCTTTGTAAAGAAATGGCTCTTTTAAGATGACTCCTTAAGACCACTTGACTAAACATTTGGCCACCCCAATAATTCCTTCTCTGTCATAAAGTTCATTCTTTCCCTTATGCCTCTGTAAAATTCTTTGAAACATTTTTCTATATTAGAAGTGGTATAGAAATGTAAGTTGGAAAAATCAAATTTTTGAATAGTTACAGTAGTTGCTCTTTAGTAAAACAAATAACATTCTTCTCTTCATAAACATTAATTCTCGCATCCCATCACACGTCAAGTCCTGCTCACCCATTAGCCCTA
The DNA here is from genome assembly GCF_964194155.1 of Cetorhinus maximus. Taxonomy (NCBI): domain Eukaryota; kingdom Metazoa; phylum Chordata; class Chondrichthyes; order Lamniformes; family Cetorhinidae; genus Cetorhinus; species Cetorhinus maximus. Next base: position 18,770,878 of record NC_135896.1, read on the forward strand.
AAAATTAAATTGCAAAATTCTCATTTTTATTTGACGGTCCCTCCAATCTACATCTCCAAATGCCCCGGCTCACATTTACCATTCTCCTGGACAGCTGCTCTCATCCACTATTGGCAACAGAACCTTCAGCTGTCACAGCTTCACTCTTTGGAATTCTCTCCTTAAACCCTGCCACCTTTTTTTCCCATCTTCAAAAGCATCCTCAAAACTTTATCTCATCAACACATTTTTAGTCACCTCCCTTCTCCCTTCCCCTGAGTGTCAGATCAATTCTTCTGCGAAGTGCCTTGAGATGTTTTTCTATGCTACAGAAGCTAACAAAACGCCTTGACTCTACACACCACCTTTCACATCCTCAGTATATCCTAAAGAATTAGACATTACTATTGATACATAGCCACGCTGTTACTTAGGCAAACACAAAGGCTTGGATGGCAGTTTCAACAGTAGGTGGCTGAGGCAAGTACACCCAGATGGAACTATTCACAGATGAGCTATTCACTTCGCTCTTGGATGGTTATGGCGACACTACTCATTATTTCTCCAAGATACCATGTTACTTACTGTGTGTTAGCTCCAGTCACCGCAAAGTTAAATCCTGTCTGCTCTAATGTTGGTGGTATTTGGTGGAAGGTTTTCTTTTTAGAATAACCAGTGATGTTGGGATTGAAAAGTTTTAAGATATCTGTAAATGTGAAAAATTCTATGCTTACTTTCTGTCAAATGAAGATACAAAATCTCTGTACATTGTCGGCAGAATCAAGTCTATTCGCAGCAATGCATTATAAGAATATAAGGACAATAAATATTATACATATTTTAAAAAGTACACAGTTTGCTATTGACAAATGTATTAATTAGTTCTTTCAGTCCCAAGCTTGTTCCAATTCCTTGTTCTCATTCTCGCTACAAAAGACCCCTTTCATAGGCAAACCCATGTTTCCTATAATCAGAAGCTTATCAAATACAGTACATGTAGTATATGGAATATAGCTTACTGCAGGATAAGCAAACTTCCCTTTCCTTGTGGCCTTGTTACTGAATTGTTTTCAAGATTCCACTATATACGACACAGTTCCAGAATATGTATAATATTAATAATGTATAGACTCTTTCTATTACAGGCTAATCTATTAAATAGCTTTAGTTATGAGTTATGTACAGAATCGAGCAGTATGCAAGATGTTAAACAGCTCAATACTGTAGGAGAAGCCTTTGTATAGCTTTCAGTGACTTATCAAAGCTAATCAGCAAGGCACGCTTCTTTGTATTCTGCCTTCAGAACTTGATATGAACTGCTTCTCAGAAGGAAATGACAATTTTGTTCCTCAGATACCTAAAACCTTACAGATCCCAGTTAATAACTATGTGCGACTCCAAGACTAACCAAATTCCAACATGCAAAATGTGCTATTTGTGACACCTGCTAATCCAGGGAAAGATAAGCACTTTCTTTGAAGGTCTGTTAGATAAAAATAATCAGCTGAGCAATTTTGATGACTCCCTCCAGACACAGAGGCACAAAGGCTTTGGGTGATAATGAGGAGCATTTCAAGATTTGGTAGTTCAGCACAATTCTAACCCACAATGGACATTAGAAAATTACATTCTCTCTGGTTCAAGGCACTTTAATATAATTTAGTAATTTTCTGTGGCCAGAAACAAGCAGCCTTCCCCCTGAAGTGCAATTAGAACATCAACAGACCAAAACACTTTGTCCTTTTCAAACAGCTATTGCGCCAGTGCTGGAGGCACCATGGGCTAAATTTTCAACTGCAGGAGGGAATGAGCAGGATATGGGAGCACGATGAAAATTGCATTCCTGGAGGGCGCCACTGGATCCCTCTGGCAATTGAGGTATGGTTCAGCTAGCAATCCAGACATTATTAGTTTTGATGTTCTGCTATTTAATTTGGACCCTAACTCCTCAAACTCTCTTAGCAGGACATCATTCGTAGTTCTACCTGTTCCTGTGTAGACCATGACTACTGGATCCTCCCCCTCCAATTTATTCTCTAGCGATGAGGAGATATCTTTAACTCTGGCATCGGGCAGGCAATATAATCTTTGGAGCTCCTGATTGCAACTGCAGGAAACAGTATCTATCTCTCGGACTATACTGTGCCTTATCATTACGACATTCCTTTTCACATCAGTAATTGAATGGGCTCCTGCACCATGGTGCCATGGTCAGTTTGTCCATCCATCATGCAGTCCTTGTTCTTGTCTACACCGATAGCAAATATCTTGTATTTATTGGTCAAAGTCGAAGATCGAGGCTCCTCCATCACCATACCCTGGAAACCCATTCCTGCCTGACTCGCACTCACATCCTTGTGTCCCTGACCATTGCCCAACTCTAAAGTTTTACTTAACCTAATGAGTGCCTCCTGAAACAAAGGCCTGGATTTTCACCGAGTCAGGATGACTCAGGAGCCCATTAAAACCGATAGGCGAGTCCCGATTCTGGGATTCCCAAGACTCCATAGGCAGCACTTTCCAAACCCACAACCATTACCATCTAGAAGGGCAAGGGCAGCAGGCACTTGGGAGCACCACCACCTTCCAAGCCACTTACCACTCTGAATTAGAAATATATTGCCGTTCTTTTACTGCCGCTGTGTCAAAATTCTGGAACTCACTCCCTAACAGCACTGTGGGTGTACCTATACCACATGGGCTGCAGCGGTTCAAGAAGGCAGCTGACCACCACCCTCTCAAGGGGAAATTAGGAATGGGCAATAAATGCTGGCCTGGCCAGCGACACCCACATCCCGTAAATGAATAAAAAAACAATTCCCGGGCTTTGTGATTTTTGGGAGTGCCTTTAAAGGGTGTGGGCTGGTTCCTGTCAAAAGCCCACATCTGACACTCCTGAACTAGCTGGGTCCATGGCGGAGATAGGCATCTCCTACTCCTCTGTAATTTTCATGGAGTCGGGCCAGGTTTTTAAAGAGTTGTGGTTCATGGTCTCTCAGTGGAGTTGTGAACCATAGTCTGCATGAGGGGACCTTTTAAAAGGTAAGTTCAAACGGTCCTCCTCATGCATCATATGATAAATTATGCCTCTCCCTCTACCCTCTGTGTCCTCTCATGCTGCCCTATGCCAAGCTCTGCCCTTCCACCCGCCCCCTCAGACCCATCCTAGGCTGTGAGATTTTGAGGAGTGCCTTTAAAAGGTGCAAGCTGGTTCATGTCAAAAAGACTGTGTGGCTTGGCTGAGAGCCCCAGTTTGATTGACAGTTCAAGCTCTCTGACGTCTGCAGTCAATTTCACAATGTTTGTTTACACAAGTTCAGTGGTTTCAAGAGCTTATGGTTTGTGGTTTTTCAAATTTCAAAGGGCCTGAATCATTGACACTTTTATTGTTTTGTAGTGCAGACTCTTCTTTCAAGCATAGGAGAAAGCTATCAATGATTTTTTTTTTCAAAGCTTTTTTTTCACATGCCAGTATATACTATGGGGTTCATGGTACTAGAAAGCGTACGATGGGTCAATGGCATGGAAGTGCCATAGCTTAGCATAGGTGGCATGAAGGGGTATTGTGGGTGGATAGAGGGGCATAGGGGACATGAAGGGCCTGAAGGGGTAGGTGGAAGGGCAGAGTTTGGCATAGGCAGTATGAGGGACCTGTGGAGGTGGGTGGAAGGGCAGAACTTGGCATAGAGGACATGAGAGGATAGAGGGGATGGATAGGGGGCATGTGGTGGCATCGATGGGGCATGGGGAATGTTTGAAGGGTGAAGGGGGTGTGATGGGTGAGAGCTAGAGGGCCTTTGTTTTTTTTAACACTGGTAGACAAAGTCCCACGACACTAGGCGAGCCTTTTAAACAGCTCGCCTCCAAACCCAGCATCCTGTGGCTGCCTCCACACTTGTACCTGGGTCAGCCAGCCCAACTCCAGCCTGCACCTGGCCCCCAGCAATAAAAACCCCGGCTTTTCAGGCACCATCTCCTGAGGCAGACAAGCTGAGCAGTGAATTTTCCCAATTCTCCTTACACCCGCCTCAAGGATGAAAATCCAGGCCAAAGTGTCCAGGTAACTCTCCCCCTCCCTGTTGTGTTGTAATGTCTGAAACTCGGACCCCGGCTCAACAAATCTGTGACAAAGTTCCTTGAGCTGCCGACACTGACTATACATATGGTTGTCTGGGTTCTCAAACCTCAAAATAATTTAGTGAAGTTAATAGCAAGTTAAAGTTTCCTTACTTAAAGGCAAAAGAAAAAAAACTCCCACCAGCGACAGGAAATAAAATAAAAAAGAATTAAAAGAAGCTTTACAACTGCACTGAGTTTGCACTTATACAAAATTCTTAACTTTAGCACTCTGTTTACCATGCACTCTGTTTTGGAGCCATTCGTTGCTTCGCACTCTGTGTGGCAGCAAATGCAGAGAAATCCCACTTGCACCAAATTCCTGATTTTAGCACCCTGCTTATCATTAAATGACCATTCTGTGTTTAGTGATTATTTTCCCGTCGGCAAGCGGGGGCGGGGCCCGCTCGCCAACGCGTAAAATGACGCGGGATGACATCGGGTGGAACTCCCAACGTCACCCTGTGTCATTTCCATTTTCAGATTGGCGGGGGTGCAGCCAAGTCAGCTGCAAGCCCGCCGACCTGTCAACGGCCAATTGAGGCCATTGAGAAACTAATTAAAATCATTAATGGGCCTACCCACAGACAGGGTGAGGTTTCATGAGGGTATTTAAATTTTTAATAAAGGTTTCAAAAGAAGTTATGGACCTGTCCAAACTCATGAGGGGACATGTTAGGCAAATTTTTCTATCATTCATATTACATTTTTAAATTTGGAGCTGATCTCCCTGAGGCAACACAGCCTAGGGAGATCAGTGCACTCTTTTGTGCGTATGTGCGAAAGAGCGCACTCCCGGCTGAGGGGATACCCCCCGCTCGCGCAGGGAGCAGCGCTTCCTGGCGGACGTCACGCTGGGTGGGCCTTAATTGGTCTAGCCACATAAAATTGCTGCGTGCCCCCAATTTGGGGCGCCGATCAGAGGCGCACCCACCCACTCCCGCATTTCCCCCCCAACAGGGGGAAAGTTTTTCCCATGATCTCTGCGAGAGTAAGTGTGCCCATGTGTCCCTGTTAAGGCAGCTTCAAGTCCACAAATGCAGTTTAACATCCACTCTAAAAGCTATTCTAGGAGAATTCTAACAACTATCACTCCTAGTCTTCCCACTTGTTTTCTTCCTCTATCTTTTTCATTCTGCCTCTCTGAATCGCTCGTTCTTCACCTACACTCCTCTTTCTGCTGCTTTATTTTATTCTATCCTCTCTTTATGCTTCTCTTTCTTTGTCACTTCATTTCTTTTTTTCCCCGTTCATTCTTTTGCCTAATTGAGTTTGATAAGATAGATAATTCATGCCTGAACATGAACTTGGGTCAACATTAGCAGAGGCACACTAGAGCTGCAAATCTTTGCATTCATACTTACTTGGAAGAGTAATAACTGCACTCAACGTTCCATAGCCACCAATACTATAAAAAATTGAAAGGTTTAACCATTATTGTCACATTCTCAATAGATGGCGAAGAAAATTCTCATTTGAGTTGCTTATCACTATTTCATATTGTTTTGTTGACCTCAGTTTAACTTACCTCCAAGAAACATGCCTATATTCAATTGGTAACTGCAACACATTTGTAGCATTTGCACCAACTGCAGTCTGAAAAAAAGAAATACCCTTTTATTCATCCCATGTATTATTTTTTTATATATATGACATGATAAATATGAGAGATTCCACTTGTAGCACTGTGCCTTCACAAAAGAGGCAAAGACTTGAAATCAGACTTCCAAACTAAGAACATTTCTAATAACAGCAAAAGGTGGCTCTGAAGTAGAATACATCGCTTTAAGTTAACTAATAGCTCTTTATGCTATATTTACATTTCTAACATTCAATATAGATTTTTGATACTGGAAATTAATTTTAATAAGCTTTTTGTAGCCCACACTAGTTGAAGATGAATAATCAGGTACAGTTTTTATTTCCACTTCCCTAAAAAACACACAAACGATGTTGACTGGAGATTCTACAACCAGGACCTCCGTATTATATCTTTTGTTTATTTTTTCATGGGATGCGGACATCACTGACAAGGCCAGCATTTTTTGCCCATCCCTAATTGCCCTTGAACTGAGCGGCTTGCTAGGCCATTTCAGAGGGCAGTTAAGAGTCAACCACATTGCTATGGGTCTAGAGTTGCATGTAAGCCAGACCAGGTAAGGATGGCAAATTTTCTTCTCTAAAGGACATTAGTGAACCAGATGGATTTTTAAGAATGAAAAATGATGGCTTCATGGTCACCATTACTGAGACTAGTTTTCAATTCCAGATTTTTTTAAAATTTATGAATTCAAACTCCACCACCTGCCATGGTGGGATTTGAACCCTTGTCCCCAAAGAATTATGCCTAGGCCTCTAGGATTACTAGTCCAGTGACATAACCACGATACTACCTCCTCCCCCAGCATGACACTGGGGTAAGTCAAATTGCATTTAGGTTCCAGGAATTTTAAATAATCACTTTAGAAATTGAATATTAAATTTTGTCGCATCCTATGTCAAAATGCAAACATAGTTGGCCTTGGCCTGAATTTTCCCGTCGGCGATTTGGGGGCGGGTCCCGCTCACCGACGGGAAAATGACGCGGGGTGATGTCGGGAGGAACCCGCGATGTCATCCCGGTCCATTTAAAATTTTAGGAAGGCGGGCGGACTGCAAAATCAGCTGTCCGCCCGCCGACCTGTCAATGGCCAATTGAGGCAATTGACAGGCTAATTAAGATAATTAAAGGCCTGCCCATCCAACCTTAAGGTTGGGGGGCAGGCCAAGAGCCCCAGCGGGCTCCTGATAATACATGAAACCTCATCCACTGGCCGGATGAGGATTCATGTTCGTTTTTTAAAAATCTAATAAAGTTTATGTCCTTTTTATTAACATGTCCCATCTCGTGTGACATTGTCACATGAGGGGGACATGTTAATAATTTTTTAATTTTTCTATTCTTTGACTTTTCTTACCTGTCACTAATCTCCGAGACAGGACTTTGCCTCAGGGAGAAGTGCGCTCATGCGCGAAAGAGCGCTCTTTGACAGTTGAGAATCCCTCCCCCCCCCTGCACAGGAAGCGCATAGCTTCCTGTTGGGCAGGCTGCTGGGCGGGCCTTACTTCTGCCCAGTTGTCTCTTTTATTTCCAACTAGGGATGAGGATGTTGCTGGCAAGACTGGTATTTATTTTCCATCCCTATTTGCTCTGAGAAGATGGTGGTGGGCTGTCCTTCTGAACCAATTATCCTTTGCAACTGTTTGATATAACTGAATGGCTTGCAAGGTCAGTTGAGAGGCAGTTAAGAGTCAACCATGTTGGTGTTGGGCCTATAATTGACATATAGCTAAGGAAAGAGGGGTTTCCTTCATAAAGTAAACCAGTTCCATTTGTTGCAAAAATCTGGTGTCTTCATTATTATTTTTTTCAAATCACCAGCTTTTTATTTCCAGAAATCAAATAGTTAAACTGCCATGACAGAATTTGGACTCATATCCTCTGGATTATTAGTCGAGGCAACTGGTTTACTCATCCAGTAACATCACCACTATTCCAATTTACCCTAAATTTTTAAAATTAAAAAAACACTCCCAGTATAGATAGTCTTAAATGATTCAAAATGTTGACTTTCCTCATATGCTAATTTTGTTTTGATTGGCATTGATTCAGATTTAGTACTAAAAATGCACCTTTGTTGCTTATCCATAGTCACTGCATAATAAAACCTAATGCATACTTTAATTTAAAGCCCTTTGAATGCCTTTATAATGCTGCTTTCCAGATAGAGTATATACTTTTTCCTTTAATGAGTGTCACTGGTTTATGGTAACCGAATAAGACAAATGATATTTTTGTTAAAAGGGATTCGTGATTTTTACAAAGGTTTTTGGGAGCCCATTTTGCGCTTGTTTTTGTCTGTTCTTCCAAGAAGAAGCAAATCCAGTGGCCATGGCTATAGTAATGTCATTCACAATGGAGTGTTATCACGAGATCCATGGAATTTAGAATGGGAAAATTATATTTCAGTTTAAAAGTGGAATTATGAAGAAATCAGGAACCTTTTTTTTTAAATTATGCATTAGGATTCAGAATAAAGCAATGGTTATGGATGAGTAGCCTAAATGAAGTCCAAGTACCAAACTTGAATCAAGCAAATCAGAAAAAAAATTGCATGTATAGAAAAATGTTTGAATCATTTAAGCCTATAAGATAGAAATTGATAGACTTGTGCCGATTTCTCAAGCACAAAATGTGGGCAAAACAAACCAATTTAGCAGTCAAATGGCCTGCATACAGTCTGCACAGGTGTTTGTCCCACTACTAACTTGATGGGGCTTTGTGTCCCTCATTCTGTCTCTTTCTCACTCTCTGTCTGTCTCACTCTGTTTAGGTATCCTGGGCGTCCATCTAATATAGGCACTTGGTGCCTTGAATATGTTAATTAGAGGCCTGTATGTTTGTGCCAGGAATCCCATATAAAATGTGTTTGCCAACTAGAAATAGGTTTCAATTTATTTTATTTTAAGAAGTGCCTTTCAGTGGAGCTAGGAGGACCAGTAATGCTCATTCTGACTTCAACTTCTGGCAATAGCCCTGCCCTGTTTTTCCCTCCAAATCCCTCCTGAAACATACCCAAGGGCCTCTGCCAGCAGCCTGAAATAGTTTCCTCTAACAGGCTAGTGGCCTGTGGAAATATAACCAGTACAGTCAGCTCACCCCTCCAATCATTCAGGTGAGGCCCAAAAACCAGTTCCTGTTGCTCCTCGAGCCTGTGTGTTCAGATGCTCACTGCCTCCACAGCATATTTCTATTAAAAATGCTTATTCTCATTTAAAATTGAGCAGTCTGCTTGCTAAAGAGGCCTAACAGCTTGAGTATCAATCTGCAAATCCTTCCAACATATGCCAATAGCAGGCGGTAAAAGCAGGAGTGATTCCTGTTTAGCCATGTGATGGAAAGGAAATTGGAGCCTTTGCCATCACTATCCATAGCTCTCGACTACAACACGCATGTAAAAGTGCATGTTGCCACAGCAACCCGGACTCCTTGGGTTGGCTCAGTTGGGTGGATGGCCAACGTGGATCCGATTGGTGCCAACTGCACAGGATTTGATCCCTGTTCTGGCTGGGGTGGATTCCTGCTTCCATGCCTCACCTGTACCGTCGGACGGAAAACTGAAGAAGATGCATGAATGCCATGGTCCATGTCTACTGTGTTAATATGCACTTGGTCATCACTTTTTTAAAAAATTATTCAGAGGATGTCAGAGTTGCTGGCAAGACCTTCTTGAATGAGTGGTTTCCTAGGCTGTTTCAGAGGGCAGTTGGCAGTCAATCACATTACTATGGATCTGGATCACATATGGACCAGACCAGGTAAGGCCAACAGATTTGCTTCCCTAGGGGTATATTAGTGAACCAAATGGGTTTTTATGGCAATCCAGTAGTTTCATGGTCACCATTTTTAACTCCAACTTTATTTCATTGAATTTTAATTCCCCTAGCTGTTATGTTGGGATTTGAATGAACTCATGTCTCTAGATCATTTGTTAGGTTTTTGGGTTACTAAGCCCAGGAATTTATCCACTATGCTACCACATCCCCTACCAATGCAATGTGATTAGGGCGCAATGCTATGCAGATAGCACAGTTTAAAGCCTATAAGGTAGCATTTAATGCAGCTGTTTTATCGCAGACTTCCAGTGGCCAATGTGGTACTTCAGCAGAGCTTTTTTAGAACAAACTTTGCAAGCATTATTTCACCTTGAAAACTCCTCTATATGGTTATATATCCAGCCTTCCAAACCTGCGACCTCTACCTCCTAGAAGGACCAGGGCAGCGGACATATGGAAACACAGCCTCCTCCAAGTTACTTCCAAACTATACACCACCCTAACTTGTAACTATATTGCCATTCCTTCACTGTCATGGGATAAAAACCCCGGAACTCCCTTCCCAGCAGCACTGTGGGTATACCTGCACCAGATGGACTGCAGCAGTTCAAGAAGCTGACTCACCACCACCTTCTCAAGGGCAATTAATGATGGGCAATAAATGCTGGCTTTGTCAGTGATGCCCACATTCCATGAATGAATAAACAAAAAAGTCCCTTCAAAGCGACATATCGTCAAGGTCCTCAAAGTTAATTTGTGATGATTATATTCCTCCCACACACAATTATATATTCGCAACAGTGCAACTTCCAAGGTTTGTGACTTACTGTTAGGGAGTCTCCCAGAGCAGCAACTATATTAATATCGGCTGGCTTCAAAGTGTGAACTAAAATCACAAAGAGAAAAACATAAAAAAAGCTTCATTTGAAATAACGAATATAAAACAGCAATCCATTCCAATCACAACTTTCCTCTCTCGGCTTCTGTTTAGAGCTTCACTCTCCATCAGATGTGCTATACCTGACCTGGAAGTGCTCAGTGCTGACATTGGTGCCAATATTCAAAATGTTCTCATGTCCAATATTGACATGTTTCCCCTTAAGTGAAAAAAAATACAATTGGATAATAACTCCCCAGTGAGTCAAACATGCAACCAATTGTAGAAAATACACATTAGACATTAGTGTGAGAAACTTTATTCCACGCTCCAATGCAGATGGAGATCTTACTTCAAATGGAAAAATTCTACAACCCTGCTCCACATGTAATTTGCATTGTAGAAACCAAAAAATAACCTTAAATAAAAGCAAAATACTGCAGATGCTGGAAATTTGAAATAAAAACAGTAAGTGCTAGAAATACTCAGCAGTTCTGGCAGCATCTGTGGTGAGAGAAACAGTTAACCTTTCGAGAAAAATATGACTCTTCTCCAGTCGATAACCATTACCACTCCCTTTTCTTTTTTGATCAATTACATCTTCATCATTTAATCTCTCTCAACCACTACCTGTCTTGTTTTTTTTAATTCAGGCCAGCATTTATTGTTCATCCCTAATTGCCTTTGTTCAACCACATTGCTGTGGGTCTGGAGTCACATGTAGGCCAAACCAAGATAAGGGTGGCAGACTTCCTTCCCTAAAGGACATGAGTGAACTCAATGACAACAGCAATGGTTTTGTGGTCATCATCACACTTTTAATTCCATATTTTTATTGGATTCAAATTTCACCATCTGCTATAGTGGGATTTGAACCTAGCTCCCCAAAGTATTACCCTGGATCGCTGGAATACTAGTCCAGTGACAATGCCACTATACCACCACCTCTTGTTTCATTTTTTAATGATGCACACAGGCTGTTGACATTGTAGCTGAGCTAACTTTATTGATAACACATTTTCCTAACATGAACACATATCTGCAGTATCTGAACTCTATCAAGACAGGCTCCAACATGTGCTCTCTGACCTTCAACACCCAGGCTAGATGACCCCTATATAGTACAAAGTACTGTACAGTATCTAATACTGGAGTCCACAACCACAGTCAGCCATTAACATGACACTACCTTATCCCAGAAATTCCCTCTTGTTCTTCCTTCCCCTCCCCTCTTTTGATGGCATTTCTACCTTCTTTCAGTTCTGAAAAAGAGTCACATTTGACTCAAAACATTAACTCTGTTTCTCTCTCCACAGATGCTGCCAGACCTGCTGAGTATTTCTAGTACTTTATGTTTTTATACCAAAAAAAAAACAAATTTAAAGGGTGAGCGTTGCTCTTCGTACTTCCAAATTAAACTGTTACAATATTAAACTTGATGGTGACTTGTGCTCATCAAAGGGATAGTGTCAGTAAATCAATACCAAGGCAGAGATTCATATTAGCAGATGTCCATTATTATCACACACCTGGAGTATGAAGCACTTAATAGTTAAGCATTTTGCTTCTGCCCAAAGTATTCTGCAGTCCTTGTCCTCTCCAATGCCCCTATGTTTAAATGAGCACTTCTCCCTCCTGCACTCATAACCTGTCAGAATTAGGCAACACCACAGGGAAGTGACATTATTTCAAATTCTTTCATATTCTGAAACCAATCCATTCTCACAATAGTGGAGGCCTGGCATACAGTGAGGTAATCCTTGCCAATGATCTAGTCAAAGCCGATGTATAGCGATGGGAGAATTGTCATGCCACTCTATGACAAAGCACATGGGTCCCACAAGCCCTGCCACATTATCACTCTCTAGCTTAGCATGTTAGTACACAAGCAGCTGTATTCTACAAATCTGTGGTACACATGTTGATATACAAACATCCAGGTTTTCTCACTTTGACGTAACACACTGGCACTCAAACTGTGCTGCATTGTCAACCCAAAGAACAGTGTGCTGGTGCATAAACATTATGCGCTACCAAGCCGATCTGCAACTCTTAGAACAAAAATTGCTTCTGCCTGACTTTTCAGTGTTCTGATTTTAACTCGCATCATGACAAACTGTGTTTTTATCTGAACATGTTAGATAAAAGCTATACTTCAGTTTACCTGAGACAGGCACCATTTCTGAAGGCTCCATATCAGGACAAATAAATGGAGGTTCTTGTGGATCCTTAATTTGCATGATATTCCCATGAAAGCCCTTAGAAATACACAAAGTAACATTATTTACTTCTGGTTCTCTATAATAACTGTCAGGATCAGTACAAAGCAGTACTACTGTGGATAAACTGAATTGAAATACCTCCTTAAGCTGAATTTCACGTGTTCAATTAAGGGCATTGTGTTGCAGCGGCCTTTTTCAACCAGGAAGTTGTAAATTGCATTTGACTTTTTTGAACAGTTAGGATAATTGTGTATATATCTATCTGTTGCACCTGGGTTTATTTATGCCTCACTTGAGATTTATTTTTGTAAGATCTCGAGTCTTTGCATTTGTAGTTATATTAATATTCATCGAGGAAAGTCAACAAAACATTTCAAACTACGGACAATACATATGAATGAACTGAAAGTAATGGGGCTCCTCTCCGTGGAATTGTGTCCAGCCTATCTGCATACGACAATGCCACTGTTGACTAACGGCTGATGGCGTTTGATTGTCACATGAGTCTTGCCTTTGTGGCTACCTAACCTTCCATTGTAGAAAGAGCTACTCAGGGTAAAAACATCCCAATATCTGTAAATACAGATTCCATTCTAAGTGCCTGTAAAATTAACATGCTGATGAATAAAAGTAAGAGAAATCATCTTGTTGGAACAAATGTGAGGCGAAGCTGGCTATAAATGCATGTTTTTAAGTCTTGAGCTATTTTGCACCATGGGAAGCACATTTTCAGTGAGTCAATGCCATTACTTACTGGGATGCATGGTGCGATATTCAGGTTAAGCGTTTTTAGAACATTGTGTGTGGGCCAGCTGGAGGCGTGTTTCCCTCAGTCCAACAAGCTAACCTATAAACCCTGCAACATGGGGAAGTCCGCCATCCTGGCAAATCCACATGCCCGTTACTCCTGTTTTGCTCTGCTTGGAGAGAAGGTAATGACTGCATGTACTTAACCTCAATTGATACAATTAGCATCTGGCAGGCTAGCCAATGCCCTAAACATTTCCTTGGGCTTGTCCTTCAACCTTTTCCCATATGCTGCCCTGTCAAAGTCCTCATCTGACTTCTCTGCAGAACTTATCTGCCACTTCGCCCTCTGGTAAGCTGGCACAACCATCACTTTTCCCCTTGGCTTGGCTGCACCCATTCGTGCCCGGTGACTCACCATGTGCACATCTCACCTTTACATTACTCTCTAAGGCACCCATCAGTGGCTGCGAGTGTCAGACCAAGTCACTTTACTTCTTCCCGAGGCCTACTCTTCCTCTGGGCTTTCAGCCTTAGCCACCACTGGCTGGCGCTGTGACTGTTCCTGGGTATCCAAAAGCACAAATGTACAAAGGTTGGGTTGGAATGATGTAGCGAGAGGTGGAGGGGGGAATATGCAAGGGGCATATGATTACACTATCTGCAGCTTGTACATCATACCAGATTGTGGGTTGTAGTGGAAGTAGAGTTTGAAAAGGTGCTTAAGGCAGGAACATACTGTCATCCTAGATGGCTTCAGTAGCACTGGTTGCTACGACATCAGTGGTGGCCAAGCAAATAGTGTCAACTACTGTTCCCTCCAAGGGGGTGAGGGCATGCCTGTCATCTGCCAGGACATTGCTGCTGCCTTATGTGCCACCTTGCCTGAAAGAGAGAGGGAAATGTGCCAATGAATGTGTTGCAACATGTCTATCATATCTCAATAGCTGGAAGTATGTGGAATCTGCAATATGTGGGTGTAAGGTTTGCAGCAGCCTTAAGTGTATGAATGTGATGTGGAGTGTTTGAATGTTATGCAAGAGTCTTGATTGTTAAAGATTACTGATGGATGAGTGATGGGGATGTGGTGTATTGAACAGTGGATGAGGTTGGCGGTGTAGTTAATATTTTATAGAATTTGAAGATGCATGCACTGACCTTGACCACTTGTGTGAGCGAGGTCATTCAACTTCTTCTAGCACTGTATCTAGATCCTTGGGGCCAGCCTTCTAGCATTAACCTCTGCAGCTATCTGCTCACACTGCTTTCACAGTGCCTGTCTAGAGGACCTCTTGGCCCCTGTGGGATGCTGGCCTCTCTCCTCCTTTTGACCTCCAGCACTAAGGCCTCCAGTTCTGCATTTGAGAATCTAGGAGCTGTCTCTCTGGTTTGCTGCTCCATTACTCTGTTTGCTTCCAACCAGTTGAAGAAGTTGCTGCAGCCAGAGTGCATCTCACCTTTAAGAGGTGAAGGCTAACTTTTACTTGATGCTAGCCTTGCACAAACTTGGGCCCGCTGCTAAGCGAGCAGCCATTTAGCAGTGTATTTAGCCCTGGTCAGCACATCACAGTCTTGGGGATGAGCAGGCAACAGAAAATTTGCAACATTTCCATCAGGCATAGGGTAATCATGACGCTTGAACTCGTTAGTAGGCTTTATTGAATTTTTAGGTCAATCGTTCTCTTTCAGATACAACTTTCTGGTTGGAAAACAAATGCAAACTCAAAAATCTCAAATTTTTTCTAATTCACCATAACTCCAACACTAGGATTGGTGGCAATTTTAATGTTGAAATTCTCTGTTCTTCTCTCTATTGACGTTCCTCCATAGTGTTCCACTTCCTTTGCCCTGCCTTCCTCTTCCTCCCTTTGACTCCTCCCCTTTAGCCTCACTGTTTTCTGCTTATTGACCCCTCTGTTCTCTATTGCAAAGTCTGCAGTTCAGAACTGACTACATCAAATTGAAATTCAAGATCCCAGACTTTTGACAAGCAGAGCCATACGTGGTTAGCTAATCATTTATAGACTCTGTAGATTACTTACAAATTCTAAACACTTCTATAATTCCTCTTTTGGTGATTTTATCTGCCATTTCTCTCCTCTCCTAGAAGATACTAACTCCTGCATTTCCTTGGTTTGCACATATCCTGCAGTACCTGGCCCAATGATTTATTCTTCAGTGTGAAACTAGACAGCACGTATTCAACCATGAAGATGTGTTTTAAGTATCTTCCATGATTGCACAAATTGCTGTCTAAATTCTGTCCTTACTTAACATCAGAATCAGGAAGGAGCACGCAAGGACACAGGCGACTTTGCTGGAGTGACACGGAGACTGAGTGAGTAGCGAATTAGGTTCACGTGGGAATTCAGTGCATGGGGGAAAGAGGTGTGGTGTGCATAGGAATTATTCTAAGTTAATTAAGTGAGTAAGTAAATTAAGTTAACTAAATAACATAAGTAACAATGGCAGGACAGGTGTTATGTTGTAGTTGTGGAATTTGGGAGCTCTTGGACTCCAAGGTGATCCAGGACAAACACATCTGCAGAAAGTGTAAGCAGCTAGAAGAATTCTGGCTCAGGATTATTGATCTGGAAGCCGAACTGCAGACACTGCACAATATAAGAAATACCTGGACAGTTTGTTACAGAAGACAGTCACGCCTCTTAGAATAGGGTTGTCTGTTTCGGTCAGCAGTGAGTGACAGGAGGATATGACCATATGTGAGGCAGGTACTGGGACCAAGCAGACAGTAGTGGAGGAGCCTCAGACTTTGCAATTGTCAAACAGGTTTGAGGTGCTCACAACCTGTGTGGACAAAAGCGAGGTCTGTAAAGTGGATGAGCAGGCTGGCCATGGCGCTATGGTACAGGAAGCCGTTCAAGCGGGAAAAGCAAACAAGAATGTAGTGATACAAAAACAAAAATTGCTGGAAAAACTCAGCAGGTCTGACAGCATCTGTAGAAAGGAAGACAGAGTTAACATTTCATTAGAACTAAAGAGGAATAAGGAATGTGGTGAAATATAAGCTGTTTAAGGGGGGTGCAACAGGTGGAGCTGGATAGAGGGCCAGTGATAGGTGGAGGCAAAGGAGAAATTTCCAAAGATGTCATAAACAAAAGGACAAAGGGGTGTTGATGGTGGTGATATTAGCTAAAGGATGTGCTATCACAGGGATATCAGGAATGTAATGATAGTAGGGGACAGTATAGAGAGGAGGAATGACACTGTTCTCTGCAGCAAAGAGTGAGAGTCCAAAAGGCTGTGTTGCCTGTCCGGTGCCAGGGTTCGGGACAACCGCCCAGGCTGGAGAGGAACTTGCAGTGGGAGGGGGAGGATCCAGTTGTTGTGGTCCATGTAGATACCAATGACATAGGCAGGACATGGAAGGAGGTTCTGCATAGTTAGTATGAGAAGCTAGGCACCAAATTAAGAAGCAGAACCTTAAAAGTAATAATCTCTGGGTTATTACCTGAGCCACGAGCAAATTGGCATAGGGCAAATAAGACTAGAAAGATAAATGCATGGCTCAAAGATTGGCGTTGGAGAAATAGGTTCTGGTTTGTGGGGCACAGGGACCAGTATTGACGAAAGTGGGGGCTGTACTGTTGGGGCGGTCCACACCTGAACCGTACTGGGATGAGTGTTCTTGCAAATCGCATAATTAGGGAAGTAGCGAGGGCTTTAATCTAAACAAGGGAGGTAAGGGATCAAGCTTAGGTAGATGTGGGAAATCAAGGGGTAGATTCAAGGCAGGAGATCACAATAGTAATATGGGAAATGAGGGTCATAGAATAGTACGAAGTGGCAGAGAAATAAAACCTAAGAATATACCAATAGTCAAGACTAGATGTTACAAAGATAGCAAAAAGACAAGCCTAAAGGCTCTGTATCCGAATGCGTGCAGCATTCATAACAAAGTAAATGAATTGACAGCGCACACTGAAGTAATAAATATGATCTGGAAAGCCATTACGGAGACAAGGATTGGGTCCTGAATATTTAAGGGTATATGACATTCAAGAGGAATAGAAAGCTGGCTAAAGGTGAGGGGTAGCACTGTTGATCAAGGATGGCATTTGTGCAACAGTTAGAGATGACCTTAGTTCAGGAGATCCGGATGTAGCATCGGTTTGGGTGGAAATGAGGAATAATAGAGGAAAGAAGTCACTAGTGGGAGTGGTCTATAGGCCCCTAACAGTAACTACAACGTAGGACAAAGTATACAAGAAGAAACATTGGGTGCTTGTGATAAAGGGACGGTGATAATCATGGGTGATTTTAATCTACATATAAATTGGAAAAATCAGATTGGCAGCAGTTGCCTTTATTAAGAGTTCATAGAATGTTTTTAAGATAGTTTCTTACAGCAGCACATTCTGGAACCAACCAGAGAGCAGGTTTTATTAAATTTGGTATTATGTAATATGACAGAATTAGCTAATGGCCTCAGAGTGAAGGCACCTCTACGTAGCAGCAACCACAACATGATGGAATTTTACGTCTTGGTTGAAAGGGAGAAGCGAGGGTCCAAGGCTAATATTTTAAACTTTAATAAAGGCAACTAAATGGGCTTGAAAGCTGAGCTAGCTGAAGTGAACTGCGTTACTAGACTTGGGGATAGATCAATAGAGAAAGCAGTGGCGAATATTTAAGGGGATATTCAGAATACTCAAAATAAGTATATTCCTACGATAAAGAAAAATTCTAAAGTGAGGAACCACCGTCCATGGTTAACTAAAGAAGTTAGGGAAAGCATCAAGCTTAAGGAGATAGCATATAATTGCGCAAAGATGAGTGGCAGGACAGATGATTGGACAGAATATAAAGAATGGTAGAGAATGACTAAAAGGTTAATCAGGAGAAATAAATTAGAGTATGAGAGGAAGCTAGTTAGAAAGGTAAAAATGGATAGCAAGAGTTTCTCCAGGTATTTAAAAAGGAAAAGAGTAAGTAAAGTGAGTGTTGGGCCTCGAGAGAGTGAGAATGCAGAGTTAATAGTAGACAAGAAGGAAATGGCGGATGAAACAAACAAATATTTCATTTCTGCCTTCACGACAATGGGTACAAAAAACATTCCAGTAATAGCTGTAAATTGGGCAGTGGAGGGGAGAGGGGCACTTGGTGAAATTACAATCTCTAGGAAGGCGGTACTGAGCAAACATTTTTATTATTCATTTAGGGGATGTGGGCATTGCTGGCTGGGCCAGCATTCATTGCCCATCCCTAGTTGCCCTTGAGAAGGTAGTGGTGTGCTGCCTTCTTGAACTGCTGCAGTCCCTATGGTATAGGTGCAACCACAGTGCTGTTAGGGAGTGAGTTCCAGGATTTTGACCCAGAGACAATGAAGGAGCAGCGATATATTTTCAAGTCAGGGTGGTAAGTGGCTTGGAGGGGAACTTCCAGGTGGTGTTCCCATGTATCTTCTTATCCCTTTAAATGGTAGTGATCATAGGTTTGGAAGGTGCTGTATAAGGTGCCTTGATGAGTTTCCGCACTGCATCTTGTAGATGGTACACACTGCTGCCACTGTTCTTCAGTGGTGGAGGGAGTGAATGTTTGTGGATGGGGTGCCAATCAAGTGGGCTGCTTTGTCCTGAATGGTGTCAATCTTCTTGAGTGTTGTTGGAGCTGCACTCATCCAGGCAAGTGGAGAGTATTCCATCACACTCCTGACTTGTGCCTTGTAGATGGTGGACTGGCTTTGGGGAGTCAAGAGGTGAGTTACTCACCACATGATTCCTAGCCTCTGACCTGCTCTTGTAGCCACGATATTTATATGGCTAGTCCAGTTCAGTTTCTGGTCAATGGTAGCCCCCAAGATGTTGATAGTGGGGGATTCAGCATTGGTAATGCCATTGAATGTCAAGGGGCAATGGTTAGATTCTCTCTTGTTGGAGATGGTCATTGCCTGGCATTTTTGTAGCACAAGTGCTACTTGCCAGTTGTGAGCCCAAGCCTGGATATTGTCCAGATCTTGCTGCATTTGAACTGTTGCAACTGAGGGCTGACAAGTTTTCAGGTCCTCCTGGGCTTTGTTGTAGGGTCTTAAAAGAGGTGGCTAATAAGGTAGCAGATTCATTGGTGTTAATTTTCCGAAATTCCCTTGATTCTGGAAAGATTCCATCAGACTGGAAAGTAGCAAATATAACTCCTCTATTTAAGAAGGGAAGGAGGCAGAAAACAGGAAACTCTAGGCCAGTTAGCTTGACATTTGTCTTGGGGAAGGTGTTAGAATTGATCATTAAGGGGGTTATAACTGGGCACTTAGAGAAACTCAAGGTTTGGGAAGAGTCAACATGAAAGGGAAATCATGTTCAATCATTTTCTTGGAGTTCTTCGAAGGAGTAACATATACTTTGGATAAAGGGGAGCCTGTAGATGTGCTGTACTTGAATTTCCAGAAGGCATTTGATCAGATGCCACTTCAAAGGTTATTGAGGAAAATAAAAGCTCATGGTAAAGGGGGTAAAGTATTAGCATGGATAGAAGATTGGCTGGCTGTTAGAAAACAGAGAGTATGCATAAATGGGTCTTTTTCTGATTGGCAGGATGTGATGAGTGGAGTCCTGCAGGGATCTGTGCTGGGGCCTTGACTTTTTACAACTTAATTCAATGACTTAGATGAGGGGAGTGAAGTAATGATAGCTGAATTTGCAGATGACACAAAGAAACGTGGGAAAGAATGTTTTGAAGGGGACATAAGAAGGTTGCAGATGGATTTAGATAGGTTGAATGAGTGGGCAAAAATATGGCAGATGGAGTATAATGTGCGAAAATGTGAAGTTGTTCACTTTGGCAGGAAGAATAAAAAAGCAGAGCATTACTTAAATGGAGAATGGCTGCAGAATTCCGAGCTGCAGAGGGGTCTAGGTATTCTAGTATATAAGTCACAAAAGGTTAGTATGCAGGTACAGCATGTAATCAAGAAGGCTAATGGAATGCTATCCTTTATTACGAGTGGAATTAAACACAAAAGTAAGGATGCTATGCTTCAGTTATACAGGGCATTGGTGAAGCCATATCTCTAATATTGTGTGCAGTTTTGGTCTCCTTATTTAAGGCAGGGTATATTGGAGGCAGTTCAGAGGAGGTTTAGTAGATTGATACCTTGAGCCTTATGAGGAAAGGTTAGACAGTCTGGGCTTGTTTCCACTGGAGTTTAGAAGAGTGAGGGGTGACTTGATTGAAGTATGTAAGACCCTGAACAGTATTGACAAGGTGGACGTGGAAAGAATGTTTCCTCTTGTGGGTGGATTCAGAACTAGGGATCACTGTTTTAAAATTAGGGGTTGCCCTTTTAGGACAGAGATGAGGAGAATTTTTCTCTCAGAGAGTTGTGCAACTTTGGAACTCTCTGCCTCACTGAATATTTTTAAGGCCGAAGTAGATTCTTGTTAGGCAAGGGGATCAAAAGTTATCGGGGATAGATGGAAATGTGGAATTCAGCACATAAATAGATCAGCTATGATCTTAATGAATAGCGGAGCAGGCTCAAGGTGCCGAATGGTCAACTTCTACTTCTATTTTGTATGTTCGTATATAACATCTACACATTTGTGCTTTATGTTAAGTGTCAGTAGATAGTGACAGAATCCTGTCTAATTCTTCCTCAGTAGCACTTATAACATATTGCAAGGGCTATGCATTTTGTTATACTGCTCTCTCTGTCGGGGAGGTATAAATAAAGTTAGTTCAATAATGGCATTTTACTGAGAATCCACATGGTGAGTCATCTCTCAGTGCAATACACAACAGAGGAATGATATCAAAGCTAGCATGGAATTCCCTTTTACATTTCATTTTAGAAATTAAGGACCAAAGAATACTTTTGGAACTACTAAAGTTGATTTTGAGGAAGTTTGAGTGATTTGAAAGATTGCTCCATATGATGCACATCATCTTCAGGTACAGGTCCGTGAGTCAGCACGGTACATAATTTTTAAAAAAACGGTACTGAAAGCATATTTGGGGATAATGGGAAAATTCAGTCCTAATAATTGACTGGTGTAATTAGGAATGAAGATTACACATTTGGCTGAAAGCGAATAAGGTAAATGTTTTCCTCTCCATGATAGGGCCAGATGCTTTTGATATATTAACCAGTGTTGCCAGCAAGACCCAGGTACAATGGAATAAGCTGAAGTTATTGAAATTATGGACTCATATTATGGCACAACCAAGAATGAAATTGCACTGAGAGTTGCATTTCATGCAATCAAGCAGTTGTCTAGTGAGACTATTGTAGGTTACATTCTTGAGTTAAAGAAACTCTCTCGTCACTGAGGGTCTGGTACAAATTTTAAAATCACCCTTAATCACACATTCCTAGGAGGCATAAAGAACAACAAAATCCAGGCCAAGCATTTGAGTAGAGGCAATGACCTCATGTGAAAGGAGGCCTGTAATGAGGTCACGGCCATAAAAATGGCAGAAACAGATAGGTGCAAATTGCAAGGGAGTTCCTTTCCAGAGCCAGCAGAGGAGTTTCACCAGATTTCAGTGGGATCCAGGGCGCAACAGCCAAGTTCACAGTCTCAGTCAGAAGTTGGAATGCTATTGTTGACATGGTGGCTACCAATTATATAAATGCCCCCATTTCCAGTCAAAGTGCTATGATTTTGGGGAAGTTGGTCATATCCAGGTGGCGTACGGAAGTAAAGGTAACAGTAATGCTTCATGTCACAGGGGAGCACCAGGTTGCAGCAGTGGTAGCTGTAAAGCTAGTTCAGGAGCCTGGAAATCCTTGAATGTGCATATGATAGAAATGGGAACAGAAGTTGATGTTATTGAGCAGAATCACAGAATTTTAACAGCACAGAAGGAGGCCATTCAGCCCATTGTGTCTGCACCAGCTCTCCAAATGAGCATTATGACCTAGTGCCATTGCCCAGCCTTTTCCCCTTACGCCTGCACATTGTTTCTATTAGAATAATCATCTAATGCCCTCTTGAATGCTTCAATTGAACCTGCCTCCACCACACTTCCAAGTAGTGCATTCCTGACCCGAACCAATCGTTGTGTGAAAAGGTTTTTGCTCACGTCACATTTGCTTCTTTTTCAAATCACTTTAAATCTGTGCCCTCTCGTTCTTGATCCTTTTATGAGTGGGAACAGCTTCTCACTATTTACTCTGTTCAGCCCCCTCATGATTTTGACCATCTCTATCAAATCTCCTCTTAGCCTTCTTCTCTCCAAGGAGAACAGTCCCAACCTCACCAATTTATCTTCGTAACTGAAGTTTCTCATCCCTGGAACTATTCTTGTAAACCTCTTCTGCACTATCTCCAATGTGTTCACAGCCTTCCTATAATGTGGCACCCAGAACTGTACCCAATACTCCAGCTGAGGTCTCACGAGTGTCTTATATAAATTCAGCATAACCTCTTTGCTCTTGTACTCTATGCCCCTATTAATAAAGCCTAGGGTACATTATGTTTTATTAACTGCTCTCTCCACCTGTCCTGCCACCTTCAATGACCTATGCACATATGCACCCAAGTCTTTCTGCTCCTGCACCCCCTTCAAAATCTCACCCCTTACGTTATATTGTTTGTCCATGTTCTTCCTACCAAAATGCATCATCACACACTTCTCCACATTGAACTTCATCTGCCACCTGTCTGCCCACTCCACTAACTCATCTATGTCTTTTGAAGTTCTACACCATCCTCCTCACAGTTTACTCCATTGCCAAGCTTCGTATAATCCACAAACTTTGAAATTGTCCCCTGCACACCAAGATCGAGATCATTACTATGTATCAGTAAAAGCAAGGGTCCAAATTCCAACCCCTGGGGAACTCTACTACAAACCTTCCTCCAGCCCGAAAAATATCCATTGACCATTACTCTCTGCTTCCTATTTTTCAGCCAATTTTGTATCCACGTTGCTACTGTCCCTTTTATTCCATGAGCAATAATTTTTCTCACAAGTCTGATGCGTAGCATTGTATCAAATGCCTTTTGAACTAGCAGGAAGATCAAGATTTGTACTCAATCAGAGAGCAAGAAAAACAGCATATGGAAGATGAGAGTGATACGGCTGAAGTTACAATTCCAACACCCGCAGTGGAATGAAAGTCAGAGATTCACAACTTACTTTTTTCATTGATACAACTGCAGCAGTGCCTGTTATCTCAGAAGGAAAGTACAAGAAAACCATAAGTCACATTCTCGTACGCAAAACTGGTGTAAAACTGACTAGTTATCCCAGTCAAGTTAATGTTTTGGTGAAATATGATGATACATCCTATTACTTGACACTGGTAGTAATAAAAGGGAACAAAGTCTCCCTGATGGGAAGCAATTGGCTTAAGAAGATATGGCTAAACGGGTACGAGTTATTTATAGTAGGGCTCAGTAAGAGTACGTCTGACATTGAGGAAGTGCTAAGAGAGCACAAAGTGGTTTTTGAGCAAGGAGTACCAAAAGGTAAATTCGGCATCGCAAGGCCGAAATCAAGATAAAGGAAAATGTACAGTTGACATTTTGCAAGGATAGGCCAGTGTCTTGTGCGCAGTTAGAAGCAATAAGTAAATAGTTGGTAAAAAGTGACGAAGTGCACCTCAGAATGGGAAATGATCCAACCAAGGTTCCTTTCATTCTATGGTCAAACATAAGAAAACTATGAGAATGAGTACATGTCAGTTTCTTTGAACTGGAAGGGAAAGAGTATCTTGTTTTGGTCAATAACTATAGCAAGTGGATAAATGTTGAGTCTATGCCCAATACTGCAAGTGGCAAAACTATTAAGGTTTAGAGAAGTTGGTTTGGAATGTATTGGTTGCCAGAGGTGTTGGTGTCAGATAATGGTCTGTAGTTTTCATTAGAAGAGTTTGAAGTATTTCTCAGTAAGAATGGAGTCAAAAGACTCTAATACCACCACATCACCCAGCATCAAACGGTGCTGCAGAAAGAAGTATGCTGATTGCGAAGAGGTCTTTGCAGATATATTTAATGAGTGACAGGTTAGGCAGTAATTTTCACATTTCTCTTCGACACAGGCTAGACAATTTTCTGTTCTCTTACAGAGCAACACCACAGGCCACAACATGTTGCTCACCTTACAAGTTAGTGTTTGAACACGCTTCTAGGACAGGGTTTAGTTTGCTTAAGTCTGATACCAATAGCGAAGTAAGAGAAAAGCAAGACAAAGTGATGATGAGTCATGATATATCAGGCATGAAACTTAGAGGGCAGAATTTTATGGATGATGTGCGGGTGTCACGCATCAGTGGTTAAAATGTCGCGCGCTGATGTCAGGCGAGCTTCGCGCACGCCATCGTGATATTTAAGTGGGCGGGCGCGCTATGAAGCACGACGCACACCTGCTATTAATTAAAGGCCTTGTTAAGGCCCTTAACTCGGCAATCGATGCCGATTTTGAGGAGCCCGTGCGATCTTCGCCTCGGCGCACGGGCGCAACGGGCAGGCGGGTAACTGATTTTTTAACAAACCTCATCCATGGGCGGGATATGTGGGCTCAGAGGAGTTGTTAATGTTTTATCTGAAGTATTTGTTGCAGAAAGTGTTCTAAACTTGCCTGCGTGATTGTTAGCGTCAAAGGTTAAGGCTACCTGCTGGGTCAAATGGCCAAGGCCGACATGGTACTCACCCTTCCAGAGCTCAAAAAATCATTGAAGCGTTTGCGGCACTGGGTTCCTGTGCGCTGCAGAGCATCTTGAGAACTAACAGCCTCCGCCACCTCCTGCCATGCTTGCCTGGTCACGAGTGGGGCCCTCCTCCTCCCATCCTCGAAAACAACACCGCCCGACGATTTGACACCTCTTCAAGGAGGGCAGTAAGGCAAGCATCGGAGAACCGACGGGCACATTGGCCGCCCGCTGGCCCACCCTGCAGCCTGCCCCCGCCTGCCTCCTCTGCCCTGACCTCCTCTGGAGCCTGGTCGCTGGCCATGGTGAACAGCCTAAAGGAGGCTGCCTGGCCTTTCTTTATACAGACTGCCGGTTCCCCATTGGAACCGGCGGGTCTGTACCCACCCGCCACACATTTGAATTTCCCGCTGTACACGGGATTCTTAACCACGCTGGGTGGGCATTATTTGGCCCGCCCGTGCAAAATGGCAGCGCGGCCTGTTTCCTCAGCGGCGATCGGCTCCACACCCGCCATCGATTGGGTCGGGCCCGCCCGCCCGAAAAACATAAAATTCTGCCCAGAGAGTTTAGTGCTGGTCAAAGGTTATGCTGAAAAAGCACCGAGCTGATAAAGAGAAGTATGTGTTTGGAGTTGTTGTAAAGAGGCTAGGTGCATTCGCATATCTAGTGAAAATTAGAGAGAGAGATTCTGTCATATAGATCATTTGCTTGAAAGAGGAAATCCAATGCAAGGGGAACATGATAACCCTCATATAGTCCAAATTCTTCCTACAGTCTAAAGTGAAAGTGTGAAAGAAAGTGGAATTCACAAAGTAACTGAACGTTTCCCGGTATCACAGAATCCATCTGTGAGTCAGGGTCTTCGATTAAGACAAATCAATCAATGTCACATTCCTAACCATTAAGTGGAGTTGGTAGCCAAAGCCTAAGTTCAGGGTTGACACAGTCAAAAATGTTGAGAAAGTCAGGCTAATAGAAATGGAATTGGAACAAGATATTCAGACAGGAAAAGAAAAAAGCCAGATCAGTTAATTGAAATTTAAGAGGAAGGAAGAAGAAAAAATGTAATCATTTCTTGTCAAATGATCATATTTCTGTTAAATACATATTGGTGTTCAGGAAACACTTTTTTATTTGCATGTAAATTATATATATAATATATATGTGTGTGTTTTAGCTATGATTACAGTAAAATAAAATATGTAACCCAACCTGTTAAATTCCGGGTACTGTTGATGTTGGCTTAGTCATACTGCATTTTGGGAAATTATGTTCATGTACCATATTACATTTTAATGTGTAAGTTGTTTTTTTTTAAATGGGCAGGGAATGTTGTATATTGCAAGAGCTGAGCATTTTGTTTTACTGCCCTCTTTGCTGCTCTCTCTGTTGAGGAGGTGTAAATAAAGCTAGTTCAATAATGGCTGCTTGCTGTGAGTCCCAAATGGCGAGTCTTCCTCTCAGTGCAATACCCAACAGCACTAAGTCCAATTGTCTCACCCTGTGGCTTTTCTGGTTGAGATCAGCCAAGCCAACATACATCCATCATAGGATCTTTGGTTCTTTATGTCTTAAGACTACATTGGACATCTGAACAAGTACTGATTAGTTTAAAACTCAGGTAAAAAAAAAGTTATTTTTACTAATTCTGTATAAATCAGCCAATTTATAGCCAATATGCCATACATTCATGCACAAATTCCCCATCATAACTGCTTCATTAAGATATTTTGATATGTACAGCTGGGCTATTTTATTCATTGTATTCACAAAAAATACTGACCTTTGGGAGAGTTAAAAGATTAGTTTTGACACCTACAGTAAATTTCAAATGAAAGTGGGCTTGACAATTCTACAAAGGTCAAAGACATGACCTGACAGTCCATTCCAATCTCTGTTTCTGATCAATTCAAAAGAGACAGCTTGGTCTGTGACTCTGAATGTATTTATAAGTAACCACTGAACTAAACACATTTTGGTGAACAAATACAATCCCTTTACAACATCCCAATTTTTGCAAAAAGTACACGTCAAAAGGACCAGTTATCAAAAAAAGCTGATTTATAACTCATCAAATGTAATTAAATAATCTGCTGAGACCAACGATGTCAGGAAAGTTGGCAATTTGAATCTTCTCAGCTGTTGCAACAGCATAAATCAGCTCTAAACACATTTACACTGGCACCGCAATGTTGTTCAGATTTGATAGTTTGTTTCTAACTGAGTAACACTCCACTGAATGTTAGATTAGATTTTTGTGCTATTACCAGTCTGCATTAGGCAGAGTGAAAGACAGAGCAGACATTGTAAAAATGAGAGCTTCACAATTGAAAACACAATGCTGAGCATTATACAACTCACCACACAACATACACAAAGTTCTTAATGGGATAATTCAACATAAAAATTAATCGCTGCGTCAGTTATGTTTAAGCTAAAGCTATGACCTTCAAAGTCTGAATACCGGACAGCAAAACATACTCACCATGGGTCCAAACTGTGAAAGATAATCTCTGATCCCATTCTCATAATTGTCCCACCACCGGGAACCTGTAATAAAAACTGACATTGAGTAAATTGGTAATGTGTACGCACTTGGCACAATCCCGGATGCTGAAGGAAGCAGCGGGTGATGAATACCTTGTACATACGAGCTGAGCAACGTACAGATGGAGAGAAGCAGCCATCTCTTTTCCATAGTTCACATAGCAGTGAAAGGCAGCAGCAGTCAGCAATTGTCTAAAGCTTATGGAAGAGAGAAACGATAGGACTGATTACTCACTCCTCTTTCATGCAAGTTCTCAGCACAAGCCTGGTGGTAAAGGAGAATGCCATTGATCGTGAACTAGATTAACATCAGGATCAGATGGGACCATGCACTGCTCTAGCATTTTTAAAAGGGAATAAAGATAACAATCTGCTGACTGTTAAGTAGAGATGCAACAGTTTGAATAAATGCGTATCGTTTAACTCTTGGAGTACCAAGTTTCCTCTGCAGTTAACAAATATGAAATAAGCCCCACACTTGTACACAAATTGAACTCATCTTTTAATTCTGAAATTAAGAATCTGAAGGGTAGAATTACTCTTAACAAGTTTTCTCCACCACAAGGTGCCTCTTAAACCCCTCTTCTCTGTTCCCTTCAACACTGCCTTTCGCAAAAAATGTGAGGAGCTCTTAGTTGTCAAGATAGAGAACGTATGCTCAGCTTCCTTACTTTGGGATGCTGGCATCAGCTTCCTTGGATGTCAGAGTGTTCATTCAATCAGGGAGGCCCCAGTTCCCTCTTGGATCATATATTTCCTGGATAGATCCAGCCTCCTCCACATCAATAAATATAGAAACGTAAAAACTAGGAGCAGGAGTAGGCCATTCGGCCCTTTGAGCCTACTCCGCTATTCAATATGGTCATGGCTAATCCTCTATTTCAATGCCATATTCCCGCTTTCTCTCCATACCCTTGCTACCCCTAATATCCAAAAATGTATCAATTTATTTCTTGAATATACTCACCGACCTGGCCTGCACAGCCTTCTGTGGTAGAGAATTCCACAGGTTGACCAAACTCTGAGTGAAGAGATTATTCCTCATCTCAGTCCTAAATGGCCTGCCCTGTATTCAGATTATGGCCCCTGGTTCTAGACTCCCCAACCAGGGAAACATCCTCCCTGCACCTAGTTTGTCTAACCCTGTTAGCATTTTATATGTTTCAATCAGATCCCCCCTCATTCTACTAAACTCTAGTGAATACGGGCCCAGTCAGACCAATCTCTCCTCATATGACAGTCCTGCCATCCCCGGCATCAACCTCGTGAACCTTTGCTGCACTCCCTCTATGGCAAGTATATCCTTTCTTAGGCAGGGAGACCAAAACCGCACACAATACTTCAGGTGTGGTGTCACCAAGGCCTTGTACAACTGCAGTAAGACATCCCTACATCTGAACTCAATTCCTCTTGCAATGAAGGCCAACATATCATTTGACTTCCTAATTGCTTGCTGCATCTGCCTGTTTACTTTCATTGACTGGTGTACAAGGACACCCAGATCCATTTGCACATCCACATTTCCCAATATATCACCATTTAAATAATACTCTGCCTTTCTATTTTTCACAGCAAAGCATATAACTTCACATTTATCCATGTTATACTGCATCTGCCATGTGTTTGCCCACACACACAACTTGACAACTTGTCTAAATTGCTCTGAAGCCTCCTTGCATCCTCTTCACAACTCACAACCCTGCCCAGTTTTGTGTCTTCAGCAAACTTGGAAATATTGCATTTGGTTTTCTCATCCAAGTCATTTATATATATCGTGAATAGTTGGGTCCCAAACAGTGATCCTTGCGGTGCATCACTAGTCACCGCTTGCCACCCGGAAAAAGACCCATTTATTCCCGCTTTCTGTTTCCAGTCTGTCAACCAATTCTTAATCCATGCCAGTATATTACCCCTAATCCCATGTGCTTCTCGGCCTTTTGGCTAAGATCAAGTGTTGCAGGGGCGACACCATGGTCCTGCCAAGGCAAGGTCGGGATGGAAGGGCGATAACCAATCGCAATCTGAATCCATACCGTGGGTTACCTATCACTGTCCGAGTCACGGTGAACCACAGCGATGAAGGAGGATCACCTATGGATCGGGGCTTCTTCACCAGGAGGATCCTGTTGAAGGCGTGCGGCTTCCAAGCTACGGAGATCTTCACCCTGCACGACTCCCGCAAAGGTGGTTATTTTGACGTGACGTTCAAGCAAGTGGCAGACTGCGTCCGGCTCCTGAGGGTGTTCGAGGAGAAGAGAGACCTGCCGGAGATGAAGATCCTGACGGCGGAGCCGCACTTTTCTCTGCCGTTGCAACGGGAACGTGAGGTGATGGTGCATGTGTACAACCCCTTCGTCCCTGTCGCCGACGTGGTCACCTTCCTCACCAGGTACTTCGATAAGGTGGGGAGCGGCACTGAGATTCGAGACGACTTGGGGATCTGGACAGGCAAACGCCTGTTTAAGGTCACGCTAAAGACCGATGGTAAGGGAGCCATTTTCCACCCTCCTTCCAGTTTCGCTATCGGGGGAAACCGTGGCTACCTGGTCTACGCTGGGCAACCCAAGCATTGTCGCTCATGCGGCAAGGCTGGTCATGTGGCGGCCAACTGCAGCGCCTCCCTCTGCAAGATCTGCAAACAGGAAGGGCACCAGACAAAAGACTGCAAACAGGCCAAGTGCTGCAACCTGTGTGGCGAGGCAAGTCACCTCTACAGGACCTGCCCCAAACGCTGCCGTACTTACGCACAGGCAGCCAAAGCCGACCACGGGGAAGCAGAAGAAATGTTCCGTGTCACTCCAACCACCAAGGCCCCCAGGGAGCTCAACGGGACAAAGGAGGACACAGAGAGAGACAAGGTGGAGAAAGAGATTGAGGCAACAGAGAGCCAATCAACAGCACTACCCCCTGAACCTTCCAGTCCTCAGGACAGCGAATCAATGGAGGAGGAGGCAGCAGTGGAAAAGCAGCAGGGGGAGTGGCGGACGGTGAAGAACAAGAAAAGTAAGAGGGAGCGAAGAAGAAGCAAAGGCGTTTCCCAGAGAAGCGGCAAGAGGCGTCTCCCATCCGACACGGATGACAAGGGCAGCAGCTCTTCGGATGAGGAAGTGCCAGAGCGGCACCGACAGAAGAGGCGGCAAAGCTCCAGGGCGTTGGAGGACGAGACACCCGAGCTCCAGAAAATTGGAGACAACAAGGAGACCAACGCACCCCAACTTTGCCTGCAACCTGAGGAGGCCAGTGCACCACAGCCCCTGGAATCTGGGAGCAGTGAGGCAATCATCGCACCCCAGCTCCAGGAAGCCGGGAACAGCAACCCCCCAGAGGGGGTGAGTTTTGGAGAAGCTTCTCCAGCAAAGGTCATCTCAAAATCCGCTCACTACGTGAACCTCCAGATGCCACTGGAGCAGAACACGGCCAAGGAGATCTACCTCAGCCCATCCAAAGTGAAGGAATTTGAGCTCACTACGGGTATGAAGGAGCAGACTAAAGGTCTGGGACTCTCAGAGACAGTGGGTTTGGTAGGAGAATAAATGCTTTAATATGGGTTTAAAGATTGTATCCATAAATGTGCGTAGCATTAAATCTACTACGCGATGTGTTGCGACCTTGGACTACCTAGCCAAGGTCAAAGCTGACCTGTTGTTTCTGCAGGAGTGTGCGATACCGCACCTCAGCTCCTACAGGCAATGGTCACGATGGTGGTCCCACGGGCCATCGATCTGGTCGGGCGGAAACGACTCTCGTTCCTCCGGCCTGGGTATTCTGCTGCGGGGAGGCAACTTCACCGTCTCCGAGGTCAAGGAGGTGGTGGGCGGGCGACTCCTGGTAGCAGACGTAATGTACAAGAACGCTCCACTCCGGTTAATTAACGTGTACGGCCCGGCACAAGGGGCTGAGCGGCTGGAGGTTTTTCAGCAGCTCCCACTGCTGCTGGCGACCTCCAGGCCGGTCATTCTGGGCGGGGACTTCAACTGCATCATCGATGCGGCTGGACGATCCGGCAGGGCCGGAAGCAGATTGGACGCTACGTCCAGATCCCTGATGGAAACAGTTAAGGATGCCAAGCTGCACGACGTCTTCAGCAACCCTGCAGACGGAGCGCAGCGTAGATACACCTGGTCGCGGCCAGACGGGTCCATTCGTTCCAGGATAGACTTCCTGTTTGTGTCCCGTGCATTCACAGTCAGATCCACCGACGTCAAGCCGGTGTTCTTCTCTGACCACTGCCTCCTACTGGCGGACTGCCACTTGGAGGAAGACCTGAGGGTGGGCAGGGGGGCATGGAAGCTAAATGTGCAACTGCTGACCCCAGAGAACATTGAGGAGCTCAAGAGGGATTACAAAGGTTGGAGAACCGTGAAACCCCTCTTTGAGTCCCTGACACACTGGTGGGAAGTGATCAAGGGAAGCATCAAGAGGTTTTTCATCCTCAAAGGCACCCAGAAAGCTAGAAAGGAACAGAGGGAAATGTCCCGACTCCAGGAAAAGATGCAGAATCTGCTCCGGCTGCAGTCGATGGGGGTCGATGTCAAGGAGGAGCTCCAAGAGGTGAAGGGCCAGCAAGCCTCGCACTTTGCCTCGGAGGCCTCCAAGATCATCTTCCGTTCCAGAGTCCGCTCCGTGGAGCAGGATGAGACGTGCTCACGTTTCTTCTTCCAAAAGGTACACAGAGAGCGCTCTGTGATCAGCAGCCTGAAGGAAGAAGACGGCTCAGTAAAGTCATCACGGTCCGACATTCTGAGGATCAGCAAATCCTTTTATGCCGGACTGTATGACGTGAAGCCCACGGACAGCACGGCCTCCCAGTCCTTCCTGTCCTCTATCACGGAGGTCCTAGACCACAGTACGCGGGAGAGCCTAGACAAACCGCTAACTCCTGACGAACTGACTAAGGCCCTCGAGTCCTTCGAGAAGAGTAAAACCCCCGGAAGCGACGGCCTGCCGGCGGAGTTGTATTCGGCTCTGTGGGACTTGATCGGCCCAGACCTGCTAGAAGTGTACGAGAGTATGCTCCTGGCCGGCAGCATGTCAGAATCCATGAGGAAAGGCATCATCACCCTCATCTACAAGCACAAGGGGGAAAGGGAGGAAATTAGAAATTGGCGACCCATTTCACTGTTGAATATGGACTATAAGATTCTGTCCAAGGTCATCGCCAACCGGGTCAAATCCGCTCTGGAATTGGTGATTCACCCTGACCAGACCTGCTCTGTGCCAGGCAGGAAGATCTCTGACAGCCTGGCGCTGCTCAGGGATACGATTGCCTATGTACAGGACAGGGGTGTGGATACCTGCCTCATCAGCTTGGATCAGGAGAAGGCCTTTGACAGAATATCGCACACCTACATGGGGGATGTGCTCTCCAAAATGGGCTTTGGGGAGGGAATTCGAAATTGGATCCAACTGCTCTACACTAACATCAGTAGCGCAGTCTCAATCAATGGGTGGGAAACAGATAGCTTTCCGATTAAATCTGGAGTCAGGCAGGGCTGCCCTCTCTCGCCTGTCCTTTTTGTGTGCTGCATAGAACCCTTTGCCGAGTCCATCAGGAAGGATCCGGGCATAAGAGGAGTGACGATCCCAGGCAGTGGAGGCACTCAGGTAAAAGCCTCCCTGTACATGGACGACGTCGCCGTCTTCTGCTCGGATCCGCTGTCGGTGCGCAGACTGATGCACGTCTGCGACCAGTTCGAACTGGCCTCGGGAGCCAAGGTAAATCGTGGGAAGAGCGAGGCCATGTTCTTTGGGAACTGGGCTGACCGATCCTTTGTCCCCTTCACTGTCAGGGCTGACGGCCTGAAGGTGCTGGGGATATGGTTCGGAGGGACCGGGGCATGTGTTAGAAACTGGAAGGAGCGAGTGGCTATGGTGAAAAGGAAACTGGGCATGTGGGAGCGACGCTCCCTCTCCATTGCGGGTAAGAACCTGGTCATCAGGTGTGAGGTACTCTCGCTGTTGCTGTACGTGGCGCAGGTCTGGCCCATTCCACACTCCTGCGCGATGGCGATCACTCGAGCCATCTTCCGCTTTATCTGGAGGTCGAAAATGGATCGTGTCTGCAGGGACGCGATGTACAAGCCTCTAGATAAAGGGGGAAAAAACGTGCCCAACATCGCCCTCATACTGATGGCCACCTTTGTGTGCGGCTGCATCAAGCGGTGCGTAGACCCTCAGTACGCAAACACCAAGTGTCACTACGTGCTGAGGTTCTACCTGTCCCCGGTGTTGCGAAGGATGGGTCTGGCCACGCTGCCGCGGAACGCTCCAAGTAGTTGGACCGTGCCGTACCACCTGTCCCTGGTGGAAAAATTTATGCAGAAAAACACCTTTGACCACAAGTCCATCAGGCAGTGGTCAGCACGTAACGTCCTAGAGGCCCTGAGGGATAAGGAGAGGGTGGACCCTGTGGGATGGTTCCCCGAGCAGACTGTCAAAGTCATTTGGCAGAATGCCTCATCGCCAGAACTTTCCAACAAGCACCAAGACGTAGCTTGGCTGGTGGTGAGAAAGGCCCTCCCCGTCAGATCCTTCCTACACGCCAGGAGTCTCACCCCCTCTGCACGATGCCCTCGAGGTGGCTGTGGTGGGGAAGAGACCGTTGTTCACCTCCTTGTGGATTGTGCCTTTGCAAAGAAAGTCTGGAGAGAGATGCAGTGGTTGCTGTCGAGGTTCATCCCGAGCAGTTCTGTGACACAGGACTCTGTGCTCTACGGGCTGTTCCCAGGGACACACACCGAGACAAACATCAACTGCAGCTGGAGGATCATCAACTCGGTGAAAGACGCGCTTTGGTCTGCCCGAAACTTGTTGGTCTTCCAGCACAAAGATTTGTCCCCGACCGATTGTTGCGGACTGGCACAATCCAAAGTCCAGGACTACGTGCTGAGGGACGCACTAAAGCTTGGGGCAGCTGCCGCAAAGGCGCAATGGGGAAGGGTCGCTGTCTAAGACCTTTCTACCACAGCGCACCGAGAGACTGGGAACTGTTTAGAGCCCCTCGGGCTGTACAGATCAAAATGAAAGGCTGTAAATGACTGTAATATTGTTTGTACTGATGCACCTGGTGATACATTTTGTAAAAGTTTAACCTGGATTGTACCCTTGTAATGTTGTTTTTGAAATGGTTTTGAATGTGATTGAAGATTTTTATGAATAAAGTATATTTTTACAAAAAAAAAAAGTGTACATCGGAGGGGCGGTGTCAGCTGTGGCTCAGTTCATAGCACCCTTGCCTTTGAATCAGAGGGTTGTGGGTTCATGTCCCACTCCTGGAAACCAAGAACTGTGATTGTACTCGAAAGAGTTGCAAAAAAGGTGTACATCGGAGGGGAGGTGTCAGCTGTGGCTCAGTCCATAGCACCCTCGCCTTTGAATCAGAAGGTTGTGGGTTCATGTCCCACTCCTAGAAACCAAGAACTGTGTTTGTACTCAAAAGAGTTGCAATCTGTGACTGTTGATAACTGGTGTACATCGGAGGGACCGGGGCATGCGTTAGAAACTGGAAGGAGCGAGTGGCTATGGTGAAGAGGAAACTGGGCATGTGGGTGTACATCGGAGGGGAGGTGTCAGCTGTGGCTCAGTCCATAGCACCCTCGCCTTTGAATCAGAAGGTTGTGGGTTGATGTCCCACTCCTAGAAACCAAGAACTGTGTTTGTACTCAAAAGAGTTGCAATCTGTGACTGTTGATAACTGTTGTACATCGGAGGGACCGGGGCATGCGTTAGAAACTGGAAGGAGCGAGTGGCTATGGTGAAGAGGAAACTGGGCATGTGGGATCGACGCTCCCTCTCCATTGCGGGTAAGAACCTGGTCATCAGGTGTGAGGTACTCTCGCTGTTGCTGTACGTGGCGCAGGTCTGGCCCATTCCAGACTCCTGCGCGATGGCGATCACTCGAGCCATCTTCCGCTTTATCTGGAGGTCGAAAATGGATCGGGTCCGCAGGGACGCGATGTACAAGCCTCTAGATAAAGGGGGAAAAAACGTGCCCAACATCGCCCTCATACTGATGGCCACCTTTGTGTGCGGCTGCATCAAGCGGTGCGTAGACCCTCAGTACGCAAACACCAAGTGTCACTACGTGCTGAGGTTCTACCTGTCCCCGGTGTTGCGAAGGATGGGTCTGGCCACGCTGCCGCGGAACGCTCCAAGTAGTTGGACCGTGCCGTACCACCTGTCCCTGGTGGAAAAATTTATGCAGAAAAACACCTTTGACCACAAGTCCATCAGGCAGTGGTCAGCACGTAACGTCCTAGAGGCCCTGAGGGATAAGGAGAGGGTGGACCCTGTGGGATGGTTCCCCGAGCAGACTGTCAAAGTCATTTGGCAGAATGCCTCATCGCCAGAACTTTCCAACAAGCACCAAGACGTAGCTTGGCTGGTGGTGAGAAA
The DNA here is from genome assembly GCF_964194155.1 of Cetorhinus maximus. Classification (NCBI taxonomy): domain Eukaryota; kingdom Metazoa; phylum Chordata; class Chondrichthyes; order Lamniformes; family Cetorhinidae; genus Cetorhinus; species Cetorhinus maximus. Next base: position 18,806,753 of record NC_135896.1, read on the forward strand.
GGCCCTCCCCGTCAGATCCTTCCTACACGCCAGGAGTCTCACCCCCTCTGCACGATGCCCTCGAGGTGGCTGTGGTGGGGAAGAGACCGTTGTTCACCTCCTTGTGGATTGTGCCTTTGCAAAGAAAGTCTGGAGAGAGATGCAGTGGTTGCTGTCGAGGTTCATCCCGAGCAGTTCTGTGACACAGGACTCTGTGCTCTACGGGCTGTTCCCAGGGACACACACCGAGACAAACATCGACTGCAGCTGGAGGATCATCAACTCGGTGAAAGACGCGCTTTGGTCTGCCCGAAACTTGTTGGTCTTCCAGCACAAAGAGTTGTCCCCGACCGATTGTTGTGGACTGGCACAATCCAAAGTCCAGGACTACGTGCTGAGGGACGCACTAAAGCTTGGGGCAGCTGCCGCAAAGGCGCAATGGGGAAGGGTCGCTGTCTAAGACCTTTCTACCACAGCGCACCGAGAGACTGGGAACTGTTTAGAGCCCCTCGGGCTGTACAGATCAAAATGAAAGGCTGTAAATGATTGTAATATTGTTTGTACTGATGCACCTGGTGATACATTTTGTAAAAGTTTAACCTGGATTGTACCCTTGTAATGTTGTTTTTGAAATGGTTTTGAATGTGATTGAAGATTTTTTATGAATAAAGTATATTTTTACAATAAAAAAAAAAGGTGTACAAAGACTTGTGGGAGGTGTCAGCTGTGGCTCAGTTCATAGCACCCTCGCCTTTGAATCAGAAGGTTGTGGGTTCATGTCCCACTCCTGGAAACCAAGAACTGTGAATGTACTTGAAAGAGTTACAATCTGTGACTGTTGATAACTTGAAAGAGTTTCAATCTGTAGGGAGATTACAGATTTACTTTGAAAGGTGTACAAAGACTTGTAAATGTTGATGTTCAGAGTGACTTGGGTACTTGTACAAGGAACACAGGGAGTTACCATACAGGTACAGCAAGCGCTTAGGAAGGCAAATGGCATATTGGCCTTTATTGCAAAGGGATTGGTGTACTTACATGGGTGCACTCCAGCACCAGGAAGCCGGGAACAGCAACACCCCAGAGGGGGTGAGTTTTGGAGAAGCTTCTCCAGCGAAGGTCATCTCAAAAACCCGCTCTCTACGTGAACCTCCAGATGCCACCTGAGCAGAACACTGCCAAGGAGAACTACCTCAGCCCATCCAAAGTGAAGGAATTTGAGCTCACTACGGGTATGAAGGAGCAGACTAAAGGTCTGGGACTCTCAGAGACAGTGGGTTTGGTAGGAGAATAAATGCTTTAAAATGGGTTTAAAGATTGTATCCATAAATGTGCGTAGCATTAAATCTACTACGCGATGTGTTGCGACCTTGGACTACCTAGCCAAGGTCAAAGCTGACCTGTTGTTTCTGCAGGAGTGTGCGATACCGCACCTCAGCTCCTACAGGCAATGGTCACGATGGTGGTCCCATGGGCCATCGATCTGGTCGGGCGGAAACGACTCTCGTTCCTCCGGCCTCGGTATTCTGCTGCGGGGAGGCAACTTCACCGTCTCCGAGGTTAAGGAGGTGGTGGGCGGGCGACTCCTCGTAGCAGACGTAATGTACAAGAACGCTCCACTCCGGTTAATTAACGTGTATGGCCCGGCACAAGGGGCTGAGCGGCTGGAGGTTTTTCAGCAGCTCCCACTGCTGCTGGCGACCTCCAGGCCGGTCATTCTGGGCGGTGACTTCAACTGCATCATCGATGCGGCTGGACGATCCAGCAGGGCCGACAGCAGATTGGACGCTACGTCCAGATCCCTGATGGAAACAGTTAAGGATGCCAAGCTGCACGACGTCTTCAGCAACCCTGCAGACGGAGCGCAGCGTAGATACACCTGGTCGCGGCCAGACGGGTCCATTCGTTCCAGGATAGACTTCCTGTTTGTGTCCCGTGCATTCACAGTCAGATCCACCGATGTCAAGCCGGTGTTCTTCTCTGACCACTGCCTCCTACTGGCGGACTGCAACTTGGAGAAGGACCTGAGGGTGGGCAGGGGGGCATGGAAGCTAAATGTGCAACTGCTGACCCCAGAGAACATTGAGGAGCTCAAGAGGGATTACAAAGGTTGGAGAACCGTGAAACCCCTCTTTGAGTCCCTGACACACTGGTGGGAAGCTATCAAGGGAAACATCAAGAGGTTTTTCATCCTCAAAGGCACCCAGAAAGCTAGAAAGGAACAGAGGGAAATGTCCCGACTCCAGAAAAACATGCAGAATCTGCTCCGGCTGCAGTCGATGGGGGTCGATGTCAAGGAGGAACTCCAAGAGGTGAAGAGCCAGCAAGCCTCGCACTTTGCCTCGGAGGCCTCCAAGATCATCTTCCGTTCCAGAGTCCGCTCCGTGGAGCAGGATGAGACGTGCTCACGTTTCTTCTTCCAAAAGGTACACAGAGAGAGCTCTGTGATCAGCAGCCTGAAGGAAGAAGACGGCTCAGTAAAGTCATCACGGTCCGACATTTTGAGGATCAGCAAATCCTTTTATGCCGGATTGTATGACGTGAAGCCCACGGACAGCACAGCCTCCCAGTCCTTCCTGTCCTCTATCACGGAGGCCTTAGACGACAGTACGCGGGAGAGCCTGGACAAACCGCTAACTCCTGATGAACTGACTAAGGCCCTTGAGTCCTTCGAGAAGAGTAAAACTCCCGGAAGCGACGGCTTGCCGGCGGAGTTGTATTCGGCTCTGTGGGACTTGATCGGCCCAGACCTGCTAGGAGTGTACGAGAGTATGCTCCTGGCTGGTAGTATGTCAGAATCCATGAGGAAAGGCATCATCACCCTCATCTACAAGCACAAGGGGGAAAGGGAGGAAATTAGAAATTGGCGACCCATTTCACTGTTGAATGTGGACTATAAGATTCTGTCCAAGGTCATCGCCAGTCGGGTCAAATCCGCTCTGGAATTGGTGATTCACCCTGACCAGACCTGCACTGTGCCAGGCAGGAAGATCTCTGACAGCCTCGCGCTGCTCAGGGATACGATTGCCTATGTACAGGACAGGGGTGTGGATACCTGCCTCATCAGCTTGGATCAGGAGAAGGCCTTTGACAGAATATCGCACACCTACATGGTGGATGTGCTCTCCAAAATGGGGTTTGGGGAGGGAATTCGAAATTGGATCCAACTGCTCTACACTAACATCAGTAGCGCAGTCTCAATCAATGGGTGGGAAACAGATAGCTTTCCGATTAAATCTGGAGTCAGGCAGGGCTGTCCTCTCTCGCCTGTTCTTTTCGTGTGTTGCATAGAACCTTTTGCCGAGTCCATCAGGAAGGATCCGGGCATAAGAGGAGTGACGATCCCAGGCAGTGGAGGCACTCAGGTAAAAGCCTCCCTGTACATGCACGACGTCGCCGTCTTCTGCTCGGATCCGCTGTCGGTGCGCAGACTGATCCACATCTGCGACCAGTTCGAACTGGCCTCGGGAGCCAAGGTAAATCGTGGAAAGAGCGAGGCCATGTTCTTTGGGAACTGGGCTGACCGATCCTTTGTCCCCTTCACTGTCAGGGCTGACGGCCTGAAGGTGCTGGGGATATGGTTCGGAGGGACCAGGGCATGCGTTAGAAACTGGAAGGAGCGAGTGGCTATGGTGAAAAGGAAACTGGGCATGTGGGAGCGACGCTCCCTCTCCATTGCGGGTAAGAACCTGGTCATCAGGTGTGAGGCACTCTCGCTGTTGCTGTACGTGGTGCAGGTCTGGCCCATTCCAGACTCCTGCGCAATGGCGATCACTCGAGCCATCTTCCGCTTTATCTGGAGGTCGAAAATGGATCGTGTCCGCAGGGACGCGATGTACAAGCCTCTAGATAAAGGGGGAAAAAATGTACCCAACATCGCCCTCATACTGATGGCCACCTTTGTGTGTGGCTGCATCAAGCGGTGCGTAGACCCTCAGTACGCAAACACCAAGTGTCACTACGTGCTGAGGTTCTACCTGTCCCCGGTGTTGCGAAGGATGGGTCTGGCCACGCTGCCGCGGAACGCTCCAAGTAGTTGGACCGTGCCGTGCCACCTGTCCCTCGTGGAAAAATTTATGCAGAAAAACACCTTTGACCACAAGTCCATCAGGCAGTGGTCAGCACGTAACGTCCTAGAGGCCCTGAGGGAAAAGGAGAGGGTGGACCCTGTGGGATGGTTCCCCGAGCAGACTGTCAAAGTCATTTGGCAGAATGCCTCATCGCCAGAACTTTCCAACAAGCACCAAGACGTGGCTTGGCTGGTGGTGAGAAAGGCCCTCCCCGTCAGATCCTTCCTACACGCCAGGAGTCTCACCCCCTCTGCACGTTGCCCTCGAGGTGGCTGTGGTGGGGAAGAGACCGTTGTTCACCTCCTTGTGGATTGTGCCTTTGCAAAGAAAGTCTGGAGAGAGATGCAGTGGTTGCTGTCGAGGTTCATCCCGAGCAGTTCTGTGACACAGGACTCTGTGCTCTACGGGCTGTTCCCAGGGACACACACCGAGACAAACATCGACTGCAGCTGGAGGATCATCAACTCGGTGAAAGACGCGCTTTGGTCTGCCCGAAACTTGTTGGTCTTCCAGCACAAAGAGTTGTCCCCGACCAATTGTTGCGGACTGGCACAATCCAAAGTCCAGGACTACGTGCTGAGGGACGCACTAAAGCTTGGGGCAGCTGCCGCAAAGGCGCAATGGGGAAGGGTCGCTGTCTAAGATCTTTCTGCCACAGCGCACCGAGAGACTGGGAACTGTTTAGAGCCCCTCGGGCTGTACAGCTCAAAATGAAAGGCTGTAAATGATTGTAATATTGTTTGTACTGATGCACCTGGTGATACATTTTGTAAAAGTTTAACCGGATTGTACCCTTGTAATGGTGTTTTTGAAATGGTTTGGAATGTGATTGAAGATATTTTATGAATAAAGTATATTTTTGCAAAAAAAAAGGTGTACTTACATGGGTGCCCCGAGCAGACTGTCAAAGTCATTTGGCAGAATGCCTCATCGCCAGAACTTTCCAACAAGCACCAAGATGTAGCTTGGCTGGTGGTGAGAAAGGCCCTCCCCGTCAGATACTTCCTACACGCCAGGAGTCTCACCCCCTCGGCACGTTGCCCTCGAGGTGGCTGTGGTGGGGAAGAGACCGTTGTTCACCTCCTTTTAGATTGTGCCTTTGCAAAGAAGGTCTGGAGAGAGATGCAGTGGTTTCTGTCGAGGTTCATCCCGAGCAGTTCTGTGACACAGGACTCTGTGCTCCACGGGCTGTTCCCAGGGACACACACTGAGACAAACATCAACTGCAGCTGGAGGATCATCAACTCGGTGAAAGACGCGCTTTGGTCTGCCCGAAACTTGTTGGTCTTCCAGCGCAAAGAGCTGTCTCCGACCGAGTGTTGCAGACTGGCACATTCCAAAGTCCAGGACTACGTGCTGAGGGACGCACTAAAGCTTGGGGCAGCCGCCGCAAAGGCACAATGGGGAAGGGTCGCTGCCTAAGACCTTTCTGCCACAGTGCACCGAGGGACTGGGAACTGTTTAAATCCCCTCGGGCTGTACAGCTCAAAATGAATGTCTGCAAATGATTGTAATATTCATTGTTTGTACTGATGCACCTTGTGATACACGTTGTAAAAGTTGAACCTGATTGTACCTTTGTAATGGTGTTTTTGAAATGGTTTGGAATGTGGTTGAAGATATTTTATGAATAAAGTGTATTTTTGCAAAAAATAAGAACTTACATGGGTGATATGAACTAAGTTTGCCACAGAAAATCAAGCACTTCTCTTTGCCCCACCAATGGTTGCCTGGACATAAAAAAAAATCCCATAGCACTATTTAAAAGAAGAGTGGGGGAATTATCCTTTGTGTTCTGGGAAATAGTAATTGGGCAATAGGCCCCAATCTCTGGATTCCCTACTAAAACCTCTCTATCTCTCTCTTTCTCTTGTAAGATGCTCCTTACAACCTTCTTCCACTTATCCTGATACCTCCTTAAACTGCTTGGTGTCAAATTTTCTCTGGTCTTGTGAAGTTCCTTGGGATGTTTTACTACTTTAAAGACATTATATAAATGCAATTTGTTATTGTTGTCTTGTCCATTGTAGTCTAAATACCTCTTTAGCAGCATAGTTAGTGTTAATTACTAATAACAACCTTGCTGGCACAGAAAATGAACAATTAAAAATGTGGCGTTTCATTCATTTTAATTGCTGTTGGAATTGTTAAAAATATAAAATGCAAAAATAATTCATTTTCCATTTTCCCATCCTATCTTTTTTCTCTCTCTCTTAATCCAATTTTTCTTTCCATCTCTTTGCGTCCCTGAGTTGGCATTGAATTCACCCACTCTAATTTACAATATATTCTCAGTCCTTTTGGTTGTTAATTTGGTTAAGAAGATGCAACTTACATTTATTTGGCACCTTTAATATAGTTAAATGTTACAGGGCACTTCACAGAAGCTATTTTCAAATAAAATTTGACACCGGCCCATATAAGGAGATATTAAACAACTTGGTTGAAGAGGTAAGTTTTAGGAGATGTTAAAGGAGAGAGAGAGAGAATTTGAGAGCGTGAGTACTGGCACAAGGCTGCATCTGAAATGTCTTATTCCAAAATGCTTGTTTGTACATTGATCAACACTGGAGGGAGCTAACGCACAAACATCATTGAAATGTGCCAGTGAGCGTGGCAAACAATTCAAAGGTTTTCGAAATGGAATGCACCTGTCTTAATTTAGAAGAAACTCTATGTAAAATTATGTTGAATGATAGAATTAGAAATATGTAAATGCAAAAATGTCATAGTTTGCTACATTCTCATAATAAGGTAATTTGAAATGCAGAGAATGCCACCAAAATACAAAAATGTTGAAAAATGAAAAACTTGGATTCGTATTCTTTTAAGCTAATCAAACACAAAGGGGACAAATTAACAAGATAACACATTGACAAATTGACAAAGGGAATAGCGCCTTTAAAGGGGCACTGTAACTAAAGATAAAAATCACAAAGGAAACTTACAAAACATTAAATTAAAATGTGGTTCTGGGGGGGCAATGATGCACCCCAGCCCCCACAGTGCCCACCGGTCATAGAAGGCTTGGATTTATATAGCACCTCAGGACATTCCAAAGCTCTATACAGCCAATGAAGTACTTTTGAAGTGTAATACTTGTTGCAGTGTAGAAAATGCAGCAGCCAATTTGCACACAGCAAGCTTTCACAGGTGATGATAATGATCAGATTTGTTTTTGCGATGTTGATTGAGGGATAGCTATTGCCCAGAATACCAAGGATAATTCCCCTATTCTTCTTTGAAATAGTGCTATGGGATATTTTTTTATGTCCACCTGAGAGGACAGGGCCTCAGTTTAACGTCTCAGCTGAAAGACAGTGCCTCCAATAGAATAGCACTCCCTCAGTACTGCACTGGAGTACCAGCCTTCATTTTTGTGTTTAAATCTCTGGAGTGCAGGGGTTTTGAACTCTCAACCATCTGACACAGAAGTGACAATGCTACCAATTGAGGCACAGCTAACACAGATGAAAAATAGCAAAGAAAATAATGGAAAATAATTCAAATAATTGTTGAAAAAAGAGACATGTCGAAGCTTTTCGTCTTGCACTCATCAGAAGACTTCTCAAGAATACCAATATAAGGGGAAAACAACAATTTATATTGCATGCGAAGAGAGTGCTGATTGGTTGGGAAGTGGGCTCTGATTGATAGAGGTGTTGCCATGGAGAATGCACTAGTGATGGTGATTGACAGTTAACTGCCAAGCATTGTTTGAAATGTAAACCAGGCAGCTTGACCCTGATTGGTCAAGGCATTGCCCTGAGGAATGAGTCAGCAAATGGCTATCACTTATTTTGTTTAGCTGAAATAGGCACAATGTGTGTACATGTTCTTTCTGTCTGCAAAGAATAGGGGCCTGTGTATTGATGTATGTAGCTTCCAGTACATGCAAATGCGTCACACTACAAGCCCGACTGACAATCTTAAATTAGTTGTCAGCGTAATTCTTAGCACACTGAGGGTTATTTAGCAAATGTCCAATCATGGAATCACATCTAATGTTGGACACTGTGTTTTGGGTTTTGCAAGTACTACCAAGCACCACCAAATGACTATTTGTAATATAATAGCACTAATCTAATTGAAGCAATCACATAACATGAAGGAAGACTGAACATATTGTGAATGTCACCTGCATCTGAAGATTTGAATTGCTAACTAAATTCTGTTTGTAATGCACTAGTGCACTGGCGGATCTAAATGAAACAGAGAAAGTGTTCCAGAAAGGCTTCTAAGAGTTCAATCAAGCCAAATACCAAATTCAGAACTATATCAGATACAGTTGTAAGTACTGTATTTTAAGTGTATTCTTGCGTACTACTGGACATGCTGCATGCTTAAATCTATGAACCTTTGGAGCCATATTTTTAACTTAAGTGTGTGGTCTGGATCAGAGGTGGGCAGGTGTGCAATTTCACACTGCCAGCCTCTGTACCCATCAGCCATCAACTCCTGACCCATTTTCAATTAGGGTAGCTTGGGGTCAGATCGGCTGCCCACTGCTTCCCGACAAACAGCCAATTTAGGGCAATTGTTTTCAAGGAATGTGTCTGTTAAGGCCCTGCTCCTGTCTGGGCTTTTCAGTTGGCAGTGTGGGCAGCCCACGTTGACCTGGGCCACGTCCTGCTGACACACTGCTACTGTTCATTGGTGGAGGTGGGAGCAATTGTTTAGGTTGGTGGAAGGACTGCTTTGTCCAGGATGGTGTCACGCTTCTTGAGTGCTGTTGGAGCGACACTCATTCAGGCAAGTGAAGAATATTCCATCACATTCCTGACTTGTCCTTGTAGATGATGTATTGACTGTGGGATGTGATTTATTCACCCCAGAATCCCCAGTCTCTGACCTGCTCTTGTAGCCACAGTATTTATATGGCTGCTCCAGTTCAGTTTCTGGTTAATGGTCAACCCCAAAATGTTAATAGTGGGGGATTCAGTGATGTAATGCCACTGAATGTCAAGGGGAGATGATTAGATTCTCTCTTGTTAGAGATGGTTATTATCAATGCTCAGTTTGGGTTTCACTCGGACCATTTGGCTCTAGACCTCATTACAGCCTTGGATCAAACATGGACAAAATAATTGAATTCCAGAGGTGAAGTGAGTGTGACAGTCAAATGCTGCCTTGATGTCAAGTGCTGAGTATGGCATCAAGGAACATAAGTAAAATTGTTACAATGGGATTCAGTTGGTAAACTCTCCTCTGTTTGAAGTCATGCCTAGCACAAAATAGAATATTTGTAGTTGTTGAGGACCAATCAACTCAGCCCCAGGACACCAATGAGGAGTTCATTATGGCAGTGTCCTAGGCCCAGCTATCATCAGCAGTTTCATCAATTATTTTCCCTCAGAAGTGGGCATGTTTGTACATGATTGCGCAATGTTCAATTTAATTTGCAATTCCTCAAATAAGGCAATTCCTGGACAACATTCAGGCTTGGGCTGGTAAGTGGCAAGTAACATTCATGCCACACAAATGCCAAGCAATGATCATCTCCAACAAGAGAGTCTAACCTCCCAATCTTGATATTCAATGACTTTAGCTTCACCAAATGCCCCACCATCAACATCCTGAACTGGAACAGCCACAAATACTGTGACTACAAGAACAGGTCAGAGGTTGGAAATTCTGTGGCAATGCACTTCTTGACTCCTCAGAGCCCGTCCACCATCCACAAGGCACAGGTCAGGCACGTGATGGAATGCTCTCCACTTGGTTAGATGGGTGCTACTCCAACAACACCCAAGAAGCTTAACACCATCCAGGACAAAGCAGCTCCCGATTGGCATCCCATCCACCACCTTCAATATTCGCATCTTGCACACCTTGGCTGTTATGTATTATTTACAAAATACATAGCAATAACACACCAAACCTGTAACCTCTTCTGCCTAGAACAAGGCTGACAAGTACCTAGGAACACCAGCACTTGTAAAGTTTTCCAACTCTCACCATCGTCACTCTATATCATCAGATCGAGATCCTGGAACTCCTGAACAACATTGTGATGTACCTAAACCACAAGGACTGCAGCAGTTCAAGGCAGCTCACCGTTATCTTGCTCCAGGATAATAGAGGATGGGTAATAAATGCTGATCTTGCCAGCAATGCCTACATCCCTTGAATTAATAAAAAAAACAATTACTGAGGCACTCTATTCAAAATCAAGTTAAACTGTCTTAATCTTTGGCAAAATTAGCAAGTATTCAAATAAATGTGGATTGATTGTTTCTCAAATTTTTCCCACCACTGATTACAAACTAGTTTAGTTGCTGAGTTTAACTTTCCTATTTTTAATAATAATTCTCTTCCTCTGGCACCATCCCATAGCTATAGAAAATTGGAAGATTCTGGCCAGTGCCTCTGGATGTATCCTATCTGGTCCTGGCTATTTAACTTGTGTACAGCCATCCTTTCTAATACCACCTCAATTAATTTTTAGCTTCTACAGCATCTAACAACCAAGTATCTACCTTAAAAAATTTCAGTACCTAATTCTTTACAATGGAGACATTTTTTCTATCTTCTCTCACCCACCCACCACAAAAACTAATTCTGCTGGAGAAAGTTAGGATAAATTAATAACTAGATAATGGTCAGCTTGCTTATTTATTGAATCAAAGGATGGTTACAGCACAAAATAAGTCCATTCAGCCCATCATGTCAGTGCCAGCTCTAAGGGCAAATCATCTAGTCCAACTCCCCCACCTTTTCCCCATAGCCCTGCAAATGTTTTGCTTCAAAACAGAATTGGGATAATTATCTGAAGACCTTGATTGAATCTGCCTCCACCCCACACTCCAGCAGTGTACTCCAGATCCTAACCACTTGCTTGCTGCATTAAAAAATAAGTTTTACCTCATGTCGCCATTGCTTCTTTTGCTAATCACCTTAAATGTGATCTCTGATTCTTGACCTTCCGCCAACAGGAACAACTTTTCCCTATCTACTCTGTCTAGACCCCACATGATTTTGAGCACCTCTATCAAATCTCCTCTTCTCTAATGAGGACAGTCTCTTGAAGCAAAACTCCACGTATAAGGAGTCAAAAAAAAAAAATCAAGTGATGAGGAGTCAGCAGGGGCATTTTAAACGGATCCCATGAGAACATGCTTATTGTTCAAGGTAAAACACTATTTCCAGCACTTTATTTGAATTCCAGTGATATGAAATATACTCAGTAGTCCAGGCAGCACCTATGTATAGGGCTGCCAACTGCGACTGGACATATTCTAGGAGACATTGACAGAAGTGAAGTCATGGAAAGCCAGGGGCATGGTATGAGCAAGTGAAACTAGTTCCTGTAAGGAGGAGAAAAAATAGAGGAGATAATGATCTTCAAGTTAGAATTATGCTTGTCAAACAGGCACTTCACAGCAATCTGCTAGTTTCAGATTGTTAGCTTTTAAACCAAGTTGGCCACCAGAAAGGACTCCTTAGCATCGATGTTCCCATTAAATTGATCTCATGTGGCTGTGCGGTAACCTGGAAGGTACTGCACAGGCCTGTTCTGCGTTAAATGCAAGAGGTGAGCAGTCGTGCAAGAACACATTAAATGATACCACGCATTGAAGAAAGTGGGCTCGCACAAGATTTTAAAGAGAACATTGAATGTTTGGGGACTGCATTTTGTGGAGGGGATGCAAACAGGCTGGTATTGACTCTCCATCTAGCCTCATCAAAAAATTGTAAAACAAAACATCTGAATGCCTTTTCCCGAACACCCTCCAATTCCTTTAAAGAACAGCTGCAATTATTGACACCAAGCAAAGCACTGAGGGCACAGGCCCCACATTTGCAGTGTCAGCTACCTGTAGTTTAAGATGATGCAGGCCAACACACGCCAAGAGCTTGCCCCACTTCTCGTGCTCCCAGTCAGCAGCACATGATGCTATCACACATGCAGGGCAGGTACTGGCAAAAGGAGGAAGCATAAGAACATAACGAGGAGCAGGAGTAGGCAATTCAGCCCCTCGAGCCTGCCCCGCCATTCAATACGATCATGGCTGATCTCATTTCAGCCTCAACTCCAATTTCCCACTCTCTCCCCATAACCTTGTAATCCGTTACTAATTAAAAATCTGTCTATCTCCTCAAATTTATTCAGCATCCTGGCATCAACTACACTGAGGTAGTGAATTCCACAGATTCACGACCCTTTGAGAAAAGTAATTCCTTCTCATCTTTGACTTAAATCTACCACCCCTTAGCCTAAAACTATGGCCTCTCGTTCTAGAATGCCCCAGAAGGGGAAACATCAGCTCCACGTCTAGTTTGTCTATCCTTTTTAGCAGCTTTTATACCTCAATTAGAAGATCTCTCATCCTTCTAAAATCTAGAAAGTATAGGCCTAAACTGCTTAATCTCTCCTCATAAGACAACCTCCTCTGAACCACCTCCAATGCAACTACATCCTTCAAGGGGGCCAAAACAGTGCACAGTACTCCAGGTGCAGCCTCACGAATGCCTTGTACAATTGCAACACTTCCCTATTTTTATACTCCCTATTCCTTTAGCTATAAATGCCAAAATTCCATTTGCCTTCCTTATTACCTGCTGTACCTGCATACTAGCTTTCAGCAATTCATGCACGAGGACACCCAGATCCCTCTGCACTGAAGCATTCTGAAGTTTCTCTCCATTTAAATGATAAGTTGCCTTTTTATTCTTCCGACCAAAATTGATAACCTTACGCTTAACCACGTTAAACTCCATCTGCCAAATTTTGGCCCATTTACCTAACCTGTCCATATCCATTTGTAAATTTCTTAATTCTTCATTGCAACTTACTTTCCCACCTATTTTGGTGTCATCTGCAAATTTAACTATAGTACCTTCTATCCCTGAATCCAAGTCGTTAATATAGATGGTAAACAGTTGGGACCCCAAGGACGGAACCCTATGGCACCCCGCTAGTCACAGCTTGCCATCCAGAAAAAGACCCATTTATCCCGACTCTGCTTTGTTGGTTAACCAATCCTCTATCCAAGCTAATATATTACCCCCAACTCCGTGTGATCTTATCTTGTGTATTAATCTTGTGTAGCACCTTATCAAAGGCCTTCTGGAAGTCCAGGTATACTACATCTACAGGGTCCCCATTATCTACTTTGCTTGTCACATCTTCAAAGAACTCTAGCAAATTAGTCAAACATGATTTACTTTTCATAAAACCATGCTGACTCTGATGGATTGCATTCTGACTTTCCAAATGCCCCATTACTACTTCCTTAATAATGGATTCCAACAATTTCCCAATGACAGACATTAATCTAACTGGTCTATAGTTTCCTACTTTCTGCCTCCCCCCTTTTTGAATAAGGGCATTATATTAGCATTTTTCCAATCCACTGGAACCTTTCCAGAATTTGAGTATTATAGCCAATGTATCCGCTATCTCCACTGCCACTTCCTTTAAGACCCTGGGATGTAGGCCATCAGGTCCTGGGTACTTGTCACCCTTTAATCCCAATAGTTTGCTCAGTACTTTTTCTCTATCACTGGTTATTGTTCTAAGTTCCACCTCCTCTATACCCTCTGCACTACCTGTTACTACTGGTGGTACTAGTGTCCTCCATGGTGAAAACAGAGGCAAGATATTGATTAAGCACCTCTGCCATTTCTGCATTCCCCACTATTATCTCCCCAGTCTCATCCTCCAAGGGACCAACATTCAATTTAGCTACTCTCCTTTTATATACTTGTAGAAGCTTTTGCTAACAGTTTTTACATTTTGCGCTAGTGTTCTTTCACAATTTACCTTTGCTCTTTTATTTTTAAGTAACCCTTTGATGATCTTTAAAAATGTTTCCCAATCTTCCAGCCTGTCAACCTTTGCAATTTGGTATGCCTTAGTTTTTGCCTTTATGTTGTCTTTAACTTCCTTGCTTAGCCATGGATGCTTTTTCCCCTCTTACCATCTTTCTCCCTCTTTGGAATTGTTGCCGGAGATCACCAGTAACGGTTATCGGCTTAGTACACAGAGAAGAGTCAATTCTCTCAACTCTAAACTCGCTTTATTCACGTTGTTAGGTCATCTACATATAGCTTATATGTCTGGTTAAATATAGACATGCAGTTTACAGCAGATTATACAGTTTTATACCCAAAACTAGGATCTAAACACACCCACTAGTTTTCTCTGACACTCCAAGTGGTCACAGAATATAAAAGCTAATACCTGAAAAGGAGCTGACGCTGGCTAGGCATTCTGTTCTCTCTCTTGCGTCTCTACATTGCTGACGTAGGTTCTTCTGCTTCACACCTGAAATCCTCTCAGTATTATACTGAATCGTATCTCTTAAAGCTGTGCTGTCTCTCTTCCCGTTGGTTTAGGCCTGCTTGCCTGATCTGTGGCATCTTCTCCATTGGCTCTGTTCCAAGACTTGCAGGATCACCTCGTTTCTCTGTTTCTAAATAAGGACCCATCACATTTCCTTTGTCTTCAAGACAGTCAGCTACTTCAGAACTTGTTCCAGCCAGTTCGGACCGAGTGACTGGAGTCAGGTTTCAAAAGTTACTCAAGCCAGCAACTGGACTCAGGTCATTTCAGGTCAAAAGTTGCTTTTGCCTGTGTCAACAATTCAGCTGCAGCCCCTGGCCAACAGAATATACTTTACTTGGGAGGAATTGAATACCTCCTTAAATATCTGCCACAGTTCATCAACTGTCCTATCCGGTCCACTCAGGCCAAATCTGCCCTCATGCCTATGTAGTTACACCTTTAACTCTAGAACACTAGTGTGGGACTCCAGTTTCTCACTCTCAAACTGAACTTGAAATTCTAGCATGCTATGATCACTCTTCCCTAGAGGATCCTTTACTATGAGATTAATTAATTCCATCTCATTACACAAAACCAAATCCAGAATACCCTGCTCCCTGGTTGATTCCACAACATATTGTTCCAAAAAACGATCTCTAATACACTATGAACTCTCGAGGCTACCCTTAATTTGATTAGTCCAGTCTATATGCATATTAATCACCCATGATTATTGCCATGCCTTTCTTACTTGCTCCTAGTATTTCCTGTTTTACATTGTACCCTACTGCTGAAGTACTGTTTGGGGACCATAGATTATTCCCACCAGGGACTCCTTTCCCTTGCTATTTCTTATTTCTACCCAGACTGACTACATTTTGCTCTCCAGTGTCTATCATTCCTCACTATAGCACTGATCTCTTCCTTTACTAACAAAGCTACAGGTGCACTCCAATCTCCTGGAATGCTTTCTTTGGCCTCCCAGTGATGTTGCAGATTCCATTAGACTCCTGGCCACTTCTGGAGAGTTAACAGTCCTATCTAGGGAGCCGCATGAAAGTTTACTGACCTTTCACCAGAGCTGGAAAACATTTATAGATGTAACAAGTTTTAGGCAAGTGCAGCTGTAAAACAGTTGGTGCAGGTGACGCAGAGAGGTAGGGAAGAACAAAAAGGGAAGGTCTGCAATAAAAGGTGGCAGGGCAGGGTGCTTAAAACAGAATCATTACCAGCATCTACTTACTTACCCTCCCCCACCAACAATATGGGAGCAATAGTTATGATTGGAAATGGAAAATCTGAAAAACACCATTTTGAATTTGGAAAGCAGTTAAGTACCTAATTGAAAGAAGGTACTGTTCGAGTTTTACTGAAACAGTACAGGAGGCAGAGGGCAGTGGCCAAAATGGGAATGGGCTAGTGAATTAAAGACAGCAAGTAAACAGAAACAGTTACACTTGAACTGTTCAGCAAAGCAATCGCCCAATTACATTTGGGGAGGCCAAATGTTGAAGGGGATCACATTGTGGTCGGCAATCAATGATTTACTTAACTGAAAGTAGTATGCCGTTTCATCTGGAAGGTATTTGTAGTTCTGTACTACAGGTGAAGTGCTAAAAAGGGCAAATATTGTATCTTCTGCACAATTTGTTTTCAATGACAATAGGAATTAATTTATGTCTCAAAGACATGATTGTATCTGCACCACCAAGTCTGTTCTGAATGCACACTAAAGAAAATAAAACCTCATGCATACTATTTTGTCCCAAGTACATTCTCTTTATAAATATAACAAAAAAATCTCAAGATCTAATTCAAGATTTGATACTAATTGAATCTGCATATACAAATTGCAACACATGAATATTCTCATCCAAAGTGCAAATCCCATTGCATTTTTCTTCACAAGGCTGTACTAATATGGAAGAGACTTGTACAAAGGAGGCCTTAAATGCTAAACTGGTATACTTATTACATCATAGTTGGGGCAATGTCTGCAACTTAGTTTTAACTATTCTTGTTGCCTCTTACTGAAGTGGAAAAGTACTGTGGAAATGCCTAGGACAACTGCAGTAAATCAAAGATAAGTGATATTTAAGCTCTTTCACTAAAATTCCATACATAAAAATATTTGCCCCAATCTAGTTATATGATCCTCCATAACAGCTGATACATGATTTTATAAAACTAGATTTTCCACTTTCAAGTGGGTAACTTTGAGATGGTCATTCAGAGCATAAACAAGGTAAGTCATATTAAAATGAGTATGAGACAGGACAAATTGTAAAACCCACTGTATTAAAGTTGTTTACACATTGATTTATTCCACTTGAAAACCTGGTAACTCTGAAATAAATTCTTTTGGGAACTGGCCTAAATAGAAAGTACAAGTTACAAAGCAACCACAGGTATGGAAATAGAGGTCATGCTGCAACTTCTGTTCTTAGATTTAAGCTTGATAAACTGCCAAGTGAAGATCTGTAGATAGATATAAGAATGATAAAAGTTCAGAAGTATTTTGTGAGCTGCTAGCATCGAGGTCACGTAACAAAGACACCTCTCTTTCTTCATTTCCTCAAGTTTATTTGGAAACAACAGCGTTGGCGCTCATTGACCAAGGATTAAATTAATCTGGTACAGTTTATCAATGCTCTGACAGATTGTACACTTCTCATTCAATACTATAAACCTCTTGTTCGTAAAACAATAAAATGGACTCTTGTAGAATATTACCTTTGATTGTGGTCTACATACTCATCGTTATTAGTTTGAATGACAATGCTATCAACATTCAAGTCTGGAGTACACCCACAGCCTTATTAAAATGAAAATAGAAAGTCTACAGCAGCTGGACACTTTATTAAAATTTAAGCATAAATATACAGTTTGCTGGCTAATTGGGCTGGAATTTAATTCACAAAAGGTTACCATACATTAAAAAAGTCTGTACACCTTATTAACATTTTTAAACAATTTTACACAGCTTTCCTTATTGCATTTACAGTATAGTACATTTACAATACAGCTAAGAATCCCACTGCCATTTTAAAGGGGGACTTGTACTTTCAAAATTTAGCTTTAATCTCAAAACAAAGTGCAGCCATTATAAGGTATTGATCTCCCAAAAAAGGCAGGGGGGAAAAGAGTCTTTTACTAGGGCTATTAGTCTGGCTTTTGACGAGATGATCATGTTCAAGTAGGCTGCCTAAACTATAAAGGAGAGCGTACCCCTTCCCCCCCACTCCCCAACCTCCCCTGTCTCCCCCACATTTGTCTTAATAGTATCACACCATCGTTATAGTGTCTCACCATTGTAAAAGGCATCATGAGTCAAGCTGCAATTCGACCTTCCGCTTTGCTTTTACCAATTATTCAGATCCATCATTAAACATCAATGCTAGCCCACGAAGTTAAACAGGCTTCAAGAAAGCCATTGTGCTTCTGCTTGCATTTCTACTTCCAGCTATTAATGTGATTGAAATAAAAACAAATGCTGGAAATATACAGGTCAGACAGCATCTGTGGAGAGAAAATTTGAGATGCTGTCAGTATTTCCAGCTTTTTTTTTTACCCTTTCAAATTTCCAGCATCCACAATATTTTGCTTTTTGTGATTCACTTTGTTCAAGGCTAAAGGCCAAGCTGACTGCAGGCTCAGATTTGGCTACATACATTTAATCTTTCTAAAAAAAAATTCTGATTAAATAAAACACAAGTTATCAGATTGAAAATTAAACAGTTCACTCAAATGTTCATGCTAGTTTCAGGATTTTTGATCCTTGCTTTGTAAAATCAAATCTGTGGAAGTAAGATTGACAATAACTAAAAATTAATCATCAAGGATCTCTTTTCTAATGAGAAACTGAAACATCTTTGGAGTTAGTCAAATTTTAAAATATTCCTTTAAATTAGATAACTGCTCCCAGGTTTGTAAAATTAAGCCCAAAATAGACAAATGCATTATTGCATTTATCAACTCTCCACAAAGTCTTTCTGTAGCCAAAAAAACACCTTCCTACAAACACATCCAATAATGCTCCACAAGGACATATATATGGCTGTGGAAAGCAATGGTCTTCAAAACTGGGTCAGTTAGTTGACAAATTCAACTAAAAGGAGGAAGTTCTCGATAGAAGAGCTGAAGTACTGGCAAAGTTCTATTGGCAATTAACTGCAACACTTCATTCTGTGGCTGTGCATTATTATACGTCGTAGTGGCACTTCTAGAAGACTCTCATGTAGGATGTGTTACTTATGTATATCTTCTAATGAAAAACAATTCAGCTTTATGCTCAAAACAGACAAATTTAATACATAACTGCTGGAAAATGCCAAGTAAATCAACAGTGTTTTTTTTTAAAAGTTCAAGAGACCAGAAGTTTTTTTTAAAACTTCATATAAAACTATTCTTCTGATGATCAAAATAGCTTAGAAACTCACTAAGCCTGAAAATAGGCCTTGTTTTATTAAGAAAATGTGCACTTCATACAAGTCAAGAGTCCAACTTTTTCTTGCTGCATAAACAAACAGTTTGGAGGGGACAAGGGTTGGCAGATGTGGGAGGAAAGACTGTACTGACTGCTATTGTTGCTCACGTTGAGGCTCTGGCTGCTGGGGGCCTGGTGCCCGGAGCTCAGGCTGCTGCTGTCTTTGCCTGTAAGCAATCACAGTACCCAATAGCAGAGCAAGTATAGTCATGAGGTAAAGATCCCACTCGGGGCCCAGCAACATGTCCAAGTCAATCTGCATCCACATCTCTTGGAACTGCAACAAGAAAATCAGGATATTCACAAAATGGAAAACTGTATTGGCATCCAACTAATCTCAAATTCATTTAAAGCTGCACAAATATCAAGTCCCAACAAAACTCCTCCCCCTCCACCCCAATGCACAGTTGACAGATATTAAAAAAATTACCCAAACTCTAGAGATTGTTGAAATAAAACTTCCTGACAAGTACAGAAATCCTGCAGTAGGATCTCCTCTCCTTCCATAGGTCTGTGATGGCAATAGTGAAGCATACAACTTCAGCAGCAGCCAGAAACTTATGAGAACCCACTCAATTGCAGTAAAATCATATTCTAGCAGGAAAAACTTGAGCTTAATGCAAAACATAGGGGGTGAAGAGCACATAGTCTTAGTGACCAAAAATTCATGAATCTCAGTCTTGAATACACTCAATGACTGAACATCCATAGGCCTGTGGACTAGAGAGTTCCAAAGATTTACAATCCTCAGCAAAGTTCTGAAGCAACTTACAGGCTCCATCAAAAGAGGGGGCTGAGGGCAGGAAAGGCAGCCCTAAAAATCCATCCAGAGGAGTTTGCTCCTCAGTTTTTCTTATTTTAAATGTACCCTTCAGAGGGCACCTTCATGTTGAGGCACCCCCTCTACTACGTGGCTCAGCAGGGCCCAAATCTGACTGCTGCCAATAGCATAGGGCTGCTTGTCATTGTTATCTGGACAATGAACTTTGAGACAGGCAATTAGGAGGCCAGCCCCCAGAATATCCTTTTGCTGGTCTTGCTGCCAGCAAGTGTGGGCTCAGGACCTCCATTTGCTCCCAAAGCCAGGATCTGGAGGCCTGTGGGTAAATTCAGCCCTAAATATTACTCTTGGTTGCATTAGAGATGGCAGTGTAAGATTCTATTTGGATAGGGCAGACACCCAATGAAAAAAATGTATTAATAAATTCTAACTTTCATTTTTGTGTTTACTTACTTTGGTTTCACTCAGGTAGTCTAGTGAATACATCATGCCTAGTTTACAAAGTGCAAGGAAGACAGGGACTTGAGCATCAGGACTGGTCTCTGCAGCCATGTCGTAAAACCGCTTTGCAAGGTAGATATCCTTTGGAAAGAAAAGAGGTAAGAATTTCTATAGTATAAAGTGGTCAACTATATTAATTTAATAATCAAGAATACTATTGCACATTGCTGTGCAGAAATTAAAGTTATCAGTCAAGACTGGTGATATCTAGGCAATATCACCTTTTCACCAATTCAAAAGCAAAATACTGTAGATGCTAAGTTCTGATGAAGGGGCAACCTGAGACATCAGCTTTCTTGCCACAGGTGCTGCCTGACCCAAGTATTTCCAGTATTTTCTGCTTTAACTCTTTACACTACTTGGTTAAAAACAATTCCTCTACCCAAACGAAATACAATTATATGCATGGTTACTATATGCAAAACAACTCTCCTGGGGTTAAAATGTGTTCGAGAATTGCTGTCTGTAGTTTGAAACTTGCTGTAGGAAGCTGACTCACTTTAGTTTGACTTTGCACAAAACATAACTATAGTGCAGTGTCAAACCCTGGCTAATAAATATTGCTCTTGTCACATTTGAGTCTTCCTGTATTTTATCTGAATGCTGAGGGCGAGTGCACTTCCTAACATGTTAACATTTTAACCACACGCAAGAAAGTACAGAGTCAAAATAATTGAGACAGAAGCAGAAAGCTAAGGAGAGAACAAATTCAAAGACTGAAAAGACAAAAGCAGCAAATGCTGCCTTTCATGTTCACCATTACCTGTGCTTGCCATGTTACATTGGCTATTGGTTCTTGGTTAACACCAAAATTCTCATCCTCATTTTCCTGCGTGGTCTCACGTCTCCCCATCTAATCTCCTCCAGCCTCAACCCTTATATCTGTGCTCCTCTAATTCTAGCCTCTTGAGCATCACCGATTTTAAACTATGCAACCATTGGCGTTAGCTGCCTAATCCTCAAGCTCTGGAATTCCCTCTTTAAACATCTGCAGCTCTCCAGTCTTACATTAGTCCTTTAAAACACTTTGACCAAGCTTTTGGTAATCTGCCCCAATCGGTGTGCCGTGATGTCATATGGTTTTAGAATGGCACTATGGAGTACACTGGGATGTTGTTACATTAAATACTCTATGTAGTTTGAAATTGTTGTGGGTCACATAAATTAGTGCAGTATTAGTTATATGGAGTGGAAACTACACTACAAAACCAACAGAAGTGATTAAAATGGCACTCGATACAAAAGTTGGCACATTCAAAGCAGCTGTCAGGCCTTGCCAAAAGGCAGGGACTCAAAAGAGCCTTTTTTTTTTCTTTGATTTAAAAAGACAAATATTGGAAAATACAACTGACATGTCATTTCCAAACTCATACCTGTTTAATGCCCAAACCCTTTTCGTGCATGTAGCCCAGGTTAAACATGGCCTGGGCACTGTGCTGTTGCTCAGAGGCAAGTCTATAATGAATTACTGCAGTTTCATAGTCAATGTCTGTGCCGTAACCATAGAAATGATAATCTCCAAGTTTGATCCTTGCAACTGTATAACCTAAAACACAAATATTTAAATATATACAGAACTTAACATTCATTATGGATAACAACTCTATTTTCTTCACACGTGCCTTATTAATGAGAGTCACTTCACAATTAGCCATTTGAACATGAGGCTTCTGGTATGCTGAATTTGAAATGCAGGCTTTTCTATTGCAATTTCCTATTCAGTCACCTAGATGGCAGAATCTCCAATTCACTCTTCTGAATCATGTTCTGTCCCTATTCCGATTTAGTTGCTTTCCTTAATTTTTGAACACTTAAATGAGAATCAGCTCAGTCTTATATATCAAGGGGTTAATTTTTTTTAAAACTGGCTTAATTTTCAGTAGTTTATAAACATGCTATAACATTTAGATAAGATGGATAATAAAAAACTGAAAGGTCTGAAGGTGGATAAATCACCTGGACCAGATGGATTACACCCCAGAGTTCTGAAGGAGATAGCTGAAGAGATAATGGAGGTGTTAGTGGTGATCTTTCAGGAATCACTGGAGTCAGGGAGGGTCCCAGAGGACTGGAAAATCGCTAATGTAACCCCCCTGTTTAAGAAGGGAGTGAGGCAAAAGACTGGAAATTACAGGCCTGACCTCGGTCGTTGGTAAGATTTTAGAGTCCATTATTAAGAATGAGATTTCAGAATACTTGGACGTGCATGATAAAATCGGGCAAAGTCAGCATGGTTTCATCAAGGGGAGGTCATGCCTGACAAATCTGTTAGAATTCTTTGAGGTGGTAATGAGTAGGTTAGACTAAGAAGAGCCAATGGATGTTACCTACTTGGACTTCCAGAAGGCCTTTGACAAGGTGCCGCACAGGAGGCTGCTCAGTAGGATAAGAGCCCATGGTATTAGAGGCAAGGTATTAGCATAGATAGAGGATTGGCTGTCTGGCAGGAGGCAGAGAGTGGGGATAAGGGGGTCTTTCTCAGGATGGCAGCCGGTGACTAGTGGAGTTCCGCAGAGGTCAGTGTTAGGACCACAACTTTTCACTTTATACATTAATGATCTAGATGAAGGAACTGAGGGCATCCTGGCTAAGTTTGCAGATGATACAAAGATAGGTGGAGGGACAGGTAGTATTGAGGAGGTGGTAAGGCTGTAGAAGGATTTGGACAGGTTAGGAGAATGGGCAAAGAAGTGGCAGATGGAATACAACGTGGGGAAGTGTGAGATTATGCACTTTGGTAGGAAGTAGAGGCATGGACTATTTTCTAAATGGGGAGAGAATTCAGAAATCTGGAGTGCAAAGGGACTTGGGATTCCTAGTCCAAGATTCTCTTAAGATTAACTTGCAAGTTGAGTCGGTAGTTAGGAAGGAAAATGCAATGTTGGCATTTATTTCGAGAGGACTATAATATAAAAGCAGGAATGTGCTGCTGAGGCTTTATAAGGCTCTGGTCAGACCACATTTAGAATATTGTGAGCAATTTTGGGCCCCGTATCTCAGGAAGGATGTGCTGGCCCTGGAGAGGGTCCAGAGGAGGTTCACGAGAATGATCCCAGGAATGAAAGGCTTAACATATGAGGAACGTTTGCGGACTCTGGGTCTATACTTGATGGAGTTTAGATGGATAAGGGGGGATCTGATTGAAACTTACAGAATACTGAAAGGCCTGGATAGAGTGGATGTGGGGAAGATGTTTCCATTAGTAGGAGAGACTAGGACCCGAGGGCACAGCCTCAGAGTAAAGGGAAGGCCTTTTAGAACAAAGATGAGGAGAAACTTCTTTAGCCAGAGTGGTGAATCTATGGAATTCTTTGCCACAGAATGCTGTGGAGGCCAGGTCATTGAGTGTATTTAAGACCGAGATAGATAGGTTCTTGATTGGTAAGGGGATCAAAGGTTACGGGGAGAAGGTGGGAGAATGGGGTTGAGAAACTTATCAGCCATGATTGAATGGCGGAGCAGACTCGATGGGCCGATTGGCCTAATTTCTGCTCCTATGTCTTATGGTCTAAGTATTTTAAAAAGTTTGAATGTTTTGAACTGATGCCACTATCTGCATAAGTGGGAGAAAAAAAGTAACATTAGAAAAGGGCCATCAGAAAGACTGCACCTTTAGCAGTGCAACACCCTCATCACTACAAAGAAACTAAAGCCAGTTGTGCTTGTGTTAAATGTGTTCTGAAATAGAATTAATGATCTTTCAAAATAATTAGACTGGAAGCTTACTTTGAGAATTAGCATCATTTTATACAAGACCTACTTTATCAAACCAATAAGCTTTACAACTTGAAAATATACATATAGATTTTACACATTTCATGCAAGTCTCCTTTCACAGGATTTTTGCATTGCTACTTTACAACCACCTTGAAAAAAGTGCACAAGCATATTGTTAATCTGTGGGAGAACAGTCACCTTATGGTGGCTTGACTATGTTAACAATGCATGCAAGCAATACAGTTGATGGGGCATAACTACATGCTTTGAATGACTAGTAAATGCTTAAAAAATCTCAAGGATACCCAATGTCCCTTTTCCATCCTATTAGGATTTAAAAAACTATTCAAACTGCAATAAGCTGATCCCATGAATCTCAGCACACTTTGTATTAGTCTCGAAATCTCACCTTGTGCTGCCGCTCTATTCCAGTGCAATAGTGCTCGTGGATAAGTTTCATTCTCGCCAAAAATTTTAGCTTCTTCTGCAAAGAGATGGAAAACAAATGAGGAATTTGTTGGTTGTTACTGACCTTCGAGAAACTTTGTCCAAGTACAATCCGCAAGACATTTTCATAACTGACCAAAGAACAATTTAAACTCTTAATATGGGCTCATTTGGTCTTAATTTCCAAAATCCTCCTCCTGCCATACAGTAATTTTCATCATTACTCACTGAACTGCACTGAAAACATTTTTATTAAATGTAATTCTAATGTTAACAATGCCCCCTCAATACCTAGGATCGAGAAACATTTTTCTTCTCAAAAAATGTTATATTCTGATATACAACATTTCACAACTTCTAAACTGGTTTCTTTCTGAAGTAAGGTTTGAACTAATTCAACATGTGGTCATTACATTTTAACCAAACGTTTACTGGTGCCAATTATCAGCTTGATAGTGTCAGTTATCAGCTGCCCCACCAGCAGGCACTTCATGGCGTAGCAGTTAAAATTCCTTCAAATTAAATTTGTTTAGTTTGTTATGGGTCACCTGTTTTGTGACAGTGCAATTTAAGTAATGTAACTGATCACAGAATAGGGCCAATTAAAGTACTGTACATTTTAAAAAACATGAACTAAGGTTGAGTAAGGCAGTTGAAATGATGTTAGACCGGTCTTTGTGCTCACTTTGATCCAGAATGAATGCAGCATTGCTCTGGGCCACCTCGTAGCCTTGTTCAGCCAATAACAAGTACTGTACTAATGCCGAGTCAGTGTCTCCCTCCTTGTAGGAGTTGTAAGCAGACATTAGCCGCTCTGACCAGCGACCTCGCTCACAGACATTTTTAAATAACTGTCAAAAAAAGGAGAAATGTTTTAGAAAGTTAGCCAAAGCAAACTCAAAAAAAAGCTATAGCAAATTAACGCATAATTTAAAGAGAAATTTTCACTTATAATTGCCTCAGTTTTCTTATTGTTTAGAGCTGATGAAAGACAACCTGAAGAGATTTAAATTACTCTCCCATTGACATTATGAACAGCTAAAGCTACCTAGAGCCCTCTTCAAGTCAAGTAGTAACTGGAAATCAACAGAAAAGGAAATTCTAAATAAATGTCAACTCGCTGTTTGATCCTTTCAAACTGCTGGTAAAAGACAGAACAAATGTATGAGCATCATATTTGATATTTAGGATTAGGTACAAATTCAGTGGAATAATTTACCATTTGAGAGCTCAAAGTGCAATGTTATCTATACAAATAGATGGAATGACAACTGTTCATGTCTTTTTACTTTAAAAGATATTTCTTTAGCAGTTCAGTTATTATATGAGGCAAGAATCAAACCACAAGGTTTCAGCTGTAATTCTCAGCCTGTGCCAAGTTAGATCTTTTCAGTTATACCAGTGGCTGATGTGGTAGAATTAACTTCAGCATTGAAGCTGGGAGGGAAAGCAGAGTTCCTGCATTCAGTCAAAATCCATTGACCAGAAGTGGAAAATACAGATCCCAAAGGATAGGATTGGACTTGGTTGTGCCAATTAAAGTCTGGAAACACTCAAATATTAAGAACAAAGGTTCTATAAGACTGCTAAAACTTGTGGAAATGTCCAAAATGGGCAGAGAAAAAGCTGTAGTCATAGGAGTCTGGTTTTATTTTTTAAAAAGTCAACATACATGGAGTTAGATTCCTTGTAGGGACAGAATTGAAAGTGCAGTAATTTAGTAGCATACTATCAATTGCAGCAAAGTCCTATGAATCAAATTTGTGCTGCCCCATAACCACAGCATACTTGCAAACCAAAGATATGTAATCATTTGGACTGAACCTTCAATTTTCATAAGCAAACTACCTCACTACACTTTAAATGTTTACATGCAAAGACAAAGTCAAAATAAAGAATATTTCCAGTTGTAGATTCTTACCTCAACAGCTGTATGACAAGATCGAATCACACCACTGCCTATTGCATGCATTTGAGCCAGGTTATAAAAAGCCAGTATGTGTCCACCTTGTGAGGCGAGGTTAAAATACTTCAAGGCTTGTTTGTAATCTCTCTTCACACCTACACCATCTACAAAACAAATAGTCACTACATAAAAATATACTTCAAATATCAAATTTAGGCCTCAATGAGCCACAAAGTTATTGTGGGTGAAATTCATCTTGGATGGAAACAAAGCCAGAGATAAAATCAGCAACCTGGGGCAGAATTCTCAGGTCAGCGGGTGTGGAATCAGTCAGGAAACTGACCGCAGCCTGCAATCAGCCCATGACCACAATTTGATGCTGGTGGGCCAATTAAGGCCCACCCAGAATGAAACACGCCTCCCCAATGGTCTTGAACCTTGAAGGCTGCTATGGTAGAATGTCTCCTGAATTTTCAACTTTCAAATTATGTGGCTGGAGACACCAGGCAGGAGGGCAGATCAGGTGGGCACTCATCTGAAAAGCTGGGGGCCAAATGCCTTGCCGTGCTCCTGGAGGTAGCAGCTGCCAGGAGGGACACCCTTGTCCCCAGAGATGGGAGGAAGCTACCACACCTCAAAAGCATGGAAGTGGCAGAAGTGCAAGTCAGCAGCCATGATGTGGTGCAGCACACATGGGTGCAGTGCTGTAAGAGGTTCAATGGCCTGCTGCACTCAGGGCGAGTACCATGTTGACATGGATCAATGTGGTGAAGTGTTAAGGGCTGCCCCAACAAGCTCAGGGGTGTTCGAAGCTGAGTGCCAACTGTCAATGACACCAGAGCTGGCAAAGGGGGTGAGCCCTGGCAGCTTGGACTGAGCACCTTGTGGCTCGAGGGCCGAGACTCTGTGCCCTGAAAAGGTGTACCTCAGGTACAGTTGGCCAGGCTGCAATGGCACTGCAGGTAGAGGATGGACTAATCAATGTCCCTCTGTCCTTTCAGGTGAAGGAAAGCCATAACCAATTGGAGAGGTCACAGACAGGCAGAGGCCCACCCAGCCTGCTGCTGCTTACCAGGTTCGAGCAGGGCGCCCTGGAGCTGGAGAGCCATCATGCTCCCTGTGCAACCGGTCCTGGAGAGGCAGGGGTGTCAGACAACGGTAAGAGTGCAGTGCAGAGAGGTGAGGGGTTTGGATTGTGCAAACACTCTAGTGTAGTCTCAATTGATGGGAGCCTCAAAGACAGTCTCCATGGACCAATGAAAGATGATAGCACTGTGATGCAGATCTCCATCTCACCAGGGTGCCTGACATACAATGACAGTGATGCCTTAACTAATGACATGTCCTTGTTCTCCCTTAGATTTGCCAGGCACTTGTTTTCAGGACCCAGAAGAGCCACTCCTGACAAGGACTGCCAGGCTTCATCTGCACCTGTGTCACACCTGCACTCAACCAGGCACCAGTATAGATACCAGCACTTTGGTGGGCATTAGATCATCAGCACTCATTAGTGAGGACACTTGGCACTCACTTGAAATGCAGGCTGAGGCAGAGGGTGCCCAGGATGCCAGCAGTCAGGGGACTGCTGGAGACCAGGACAATGCTGGGTCGAAGGCAGATGAACCTCTGGAGTCATCCATTAGACATCAGATGCTGGATGTCCAGCAGGATGTGCGGGAGGATTCAGTGGAGATCCATGAGATTTGCGTGCCATGGTTTCTGCTGTGCAAGAGTCCATGTGGAGCATCAGCACTGTTGTGATCCTCATGGCCAAGAACACTGCCTCCTCCATAAAGAGTGGCAATTCATGTGGAGGAAGCTCCAGGGAGAGAATCAGGGGTTCCTGGAGTTGTGCTCAGACCTGCACGCCCTCACACTCGCAATTACCTCAGCTGGTCAGTGCCAGCATGGGGGATGGATGAGGCATCCAGTATCCCAGTTAGGTGCCTGTCCATCAACAGTGACCAGGGAGGTCCAGAGCAACCTCATGTTGGTGCATGACTTGTCATCTCTGCAGCTCCTCTCAGAACACTGGATGATGGCAGCAGCTCCTCTGCCCATGACCATGGCATCTGAGGCTGTGATGATGGAGATGTCAGCCATGGCATGTCTCCCAGACAAGCCTACCACAGGCTCCACTGGCCAGAGGACAACTGCTAAGGTCATCAAGGCCAACAAGACAGCAGAGTGAGCAGGCTGTCTCCAATGCTGCTGCCAGCAAGGGGACACCAAGACATAGCAGTCACAAACATAAGTTTAAGGCACCATGAGCACAAGAGGGACTGTTCAATGGTGATCTCCTGTTCAGTTATGTTTGGTTTATATGTCTACTGGTGTGGACATCAACACCAATAATGGTCATGTCCATATGATTTCAATGTGGCAATAACATTAAATTTGATTTTGGTGTGATGGCCAGATTATGATTCACCTTTTATTTTTGATGCAGGGTACACAAGTATGTAATGAATGGCTCTAAACTTTATTGCACAGGCACAGAGTGGACTTTGGGTTCACATGATAGGGACATTTCAGACATCCTGGATGGAGGTGGCAGCCCTGACATACAGTGGGAGCAGTTATTTGGCAGCTTGGCTGAAGGAACATTGGATCAAGGCATCCCTGCAGGTTAGGTCTCTATGCCCTAAGCATTCTCCTCACCATGCTCTTCTGACTCACTACTGGATTCATCCTCTGTAGCCTGTGGAGCTGCGTCAAGATCCTCTTCCTCCAGTGGGACCCCCTTGCCAGTGCCAAATTGTGGAGCACAGCATGCTACCACTATCAGTGACACCCACTCTGGGGGCTATTGTGGTGCTCCCCCTGAACAGTCCAGGTATCAGAAATGCATCTTCAGAAGACCTATGGTCCTCTCTATCACTGCCCTTGGAGGCATGACTCCTACTGTAACGCTCTGCCTCTGCTCTTGAGTAGAAGAGAGGCATCATAAGCCACCTTTTCAACAGATAGCCCTCATCACCCAGCAGCCATCCATCCAGTTGAGCTGGAGCACTGAAGAGCCCTGACACCTGGAAGTGTCCAAGGATGTAAGCGTCATGGGAGCTGCCAGGGTACCTTGCACAGACTTGCAGAACATGCATCCTGTGATCACACTACCTGCACATTCATGGAGTGGAAGCCCTTCCTGTTGACAAAGGCACTTGGCTGACCCACTGGCTCCCTTGATAGCATGTGTGCAGTCAATGGCACCCTGGATGCAGGGGAACCCAGCAATTGCTGCAAAGCCTCTGGCTCACTCAGCCTGGCTGGCCTCATCCATTTGTACCCAACCTGAACAGATCTTCTATCACCAGCTTGATGCAACTAAAGACAACTGATGGGAGACTCCACACACATCCTCCACTGACCCCTGGAAAGAGCCAGAGACATAGAAGTTGAAGGCTGCTGACTTTCAGAGCCACTGGTATGGGTTGTGCACCCACACAGTCATAGGTGATCTCAGGCTCAATCATCTGTCAAATGGAGGTCACCATCTCCCTTGAGGCAGAGCCTCCTTCGGCACTACGCCTCAGACAGAGGTAGCTGCATCGCCACCTGTAAACCCTGGCAGGATATAGTCATGTCTTCTGCAACCCCCAACACCTTGGACCACCTGCTGGCTCTGTGCCCCTCCCCTGGAAACCTGGCCTCATCTCCCTTCTGCCCTCTTCCTCCTCCTCAGGTGCCACCAGTGGAGACCACAATCCTCATTACCAGGGTAACAGAAGGCTGACTGATACTTGGAAAGGTCCACATTGTCTGAGTCCTCCAGGGGCCTTGGAGACAATGAGCCCTGAAATGAAGCCCCAAACAGATGAAGCTGCCAAGTACAAATAAGCAACCAGCAGAAAACTATCTCCAAAACTCCTCACTACTCACACTGGCTGCTGACCCTTTTTATCCCACCCTAGGATGAGGTTTTGCAAATTGTTGGCTCCCAGTCCGTCCGTGCGACGAGCGCAAAATCGCACGGGCAATGTGAAATTGTGGTCAATTGCCTTTTTAATTGCCTTTACTGGCCTCTTAATTGATGGCAGGAAGGGCTCAGACACCAGCACATGCCTGCTGACAAATATTGAGCACGCACAGAGTGACATCGAGGTGTTTGCCCAACATCTCACATGATTTCATGTCCAATCGGGTCAGGTGCGTGCCCCACCTGCCAACCTAAATTATTCTGCCCCTGGTTCTCCTTATCCCCCCCCCACCCCCAAATTTTACCCCCACTTATGGCCATTTAGGCAGTCAGATGTCTTAAGGTAGGTGGGGAGAACTGCAACTTCAAACTTAGATTGTTCACAAGATAATTTAAAAAACAAGGCTGTTAGAAATTGCACCAAGGACTTTAATGGTGCAGTTCAAAAGGTTTGCATAAAATCAACCAAGATACTTTAGTAACAGAAAAGCAATATATGTCACAGCTCTGATGCCTGACCTTTTGTTCAAAAAGAACTTGGAATAGGTAAAACAGCCACTTGCTCAGAGTTCCAACGGGTTAACAAAAGTACACCAAAGCAGAAATAATCTGACACTGCAACTGCTCGAGAAGATAGTGCAGCTTTTCAGATTGTAAATGGCAAAAACTCAAAACACAATACAATGATTTTTTCATCTCTTGATGCCAATGCACGCAAAGGACAGATGAACAGGACTAAATCAATTCCAATATCCTGCACCCCTGCATATTCATAGCACTAGTCAGGAAAAAGTTGTATTTCTTAAAATTTGATTCAATATCATTCAATGCATTAAATAATTTATAGAACAACAAAAGTTAAGTATGGCCTAAAATACTGGGCTGGCAAGTGGTGAGAAGAGGCGATGAGTGCATAGTGTATTGTCACACTTCAGAAAAATGCTAGCCAGGAGCTATATATCTAGTATAGAACAGATAAGGAAGCTTCTAAACAAGTACAGTGGTAAAGATATGCAACAATGGCTTACTGTAATACATGGAACCCAGCTGGAGCTGTCCATCCACCCAACCCTGTTCAGCAGCTTTCTGAAAGTACTTCAGGGCCAATTCATGATTCTGTTAGAGGGAAAAATGATTACCTGCACTTACATTCAATCACATGCACTATATCAGATTTTCACCATCAATACAAAAGTGACAAGAAAAGCTACTTGGCTCAGCAATCACCCAACATATACTCAACTGTACTTGAACTCATGCTTTTTGTCTCTATCACATTGCTTAAATACATTGCAGTGATTTACTGTGCAAGTGCAAACAAAAATTTCAAAAGGGTAGGAGTACAAAAGTTTTAAATGGATCAATCTCCCATTCCAAAAAACTAGATTAACTGATTTGCACTAGTTGTTTGTTTTTCCACAGGAAAGATGTCTCAGCTGAAAATAATCACTAGATCTGTGGTGATTAATTCTTTTGCTTATTTAAATTTACAATTCATTTTTCACTTAGATTTTCATTTACATTTTCTGTTCCCATTTTGAAGAATCAGGATGCATTTGATTTGGTAGTATAGTGACCACTGCCACCATAACTTGCATCTACATAGTGAATGAGGGAATTCTAGAGATTATGCCCCAAATGGTTGAAGGCATGCCTGCCAACAGTGGGGATGTGGCGGGGGGGGGGGGGGGGGGGGGGGGGATGAAGGGGGGCACAATTTGGTGGAATGCAGAGTTCTTGGAAGGTTGTAAGCCTGGATATTAGTTAAATAACAAGGCCATGGAGGGATTTGAACAGATGGATGACAATTAAACAAAAGGCATTGCTGTCCTGGGAGTCAATACAAATCAGTGAACACCAGGATGATGGGTGAGCCTGACATGATGCAGTGTAGGTTATGGGCAGAGTTTTGGATAAGCTCACTTCTCAGGGTGCAATTTGGGAGGCTGGCTTTGAAAGCATTAACATAAATAGAACTTAATTTTTCCATGGGGTGTGTGTAACAGCCCATTCCTAATTGCCTTAGAAGGTGGTGGCAAGTTGCCTTTTGAGAGAGGAAACAAATGTATGGAGTATTTCAACAGGATATAGGCTAAGCAAAGATGGAGACACAGGCAATGTTAGAGGTGAAAAAAGTCCAATGGAGAGGATTCAGGGCAGAAGTTCAACTAGGGATCAAATAGGAGAGGGGCTGTAAACAGCCTACTTCAGCCAGAAAGAATGACATGGAAAAGGATGGTATCAGTGCTGAGTAAACAACTTTTGGCTTCTGTTTTCCCAACATATAACTGGAGGGAACTGCAACCTCATCCAGGGCTGAATGTGAGACAAGCAGCCTGACAGTGGACGGGTTAAAAGACATGAAAGGCAGAGAAAGGCATCATTAAGCATTCATTTGGAATCAGACATTAAATGTGGCCTGACCAGTATATTCTATTACTTGTATAATGGGATTTGATTATGTCTTTGAAAAATCAGTTGACTTTGGTAGAGGACATTTTGTGTCAGAAAACAGGAATCCAAGCAGTCTTGTGGAACTTGTCATGAGCTAAACCTTAGCAAATAGTTGTTTTAAAATGTCCTCTTTAACCAAATGTGAAACACATTCTGAAAAGGGGATGAAGTAGTCATGGTGATCACCTCGGCTCAAAGGTATGTCCACAATATCTAGTTGCCATGGGGAGAGAAACTCAGAAACCCACTGAAGTGTCAGTGCCAGTTTTAACACCTTTTCACACTATCAGAGAAAGGACAGCTGCTGTTTGAGATGCAGAGACAAAGAAGTTACTACTGTGGGGAAGTGAACAGTTGTGATAACAATCAAGCAAGATGCTTGGATAAGTTCAGTCTCTGTTAAAAGGGAACAGAACAGATGGGACTCAGATTTAGGGAACAGGAAGTCACTGGGGTGTGCCTTGCTGGTGATAATCGGATATGGAAAGATCAAACCGAGTAGAATTGATTGTTGAAGGGCATGAGAAGTTGATCTGGTGTGGTTGAAGAATGAGAAGTTGACCTGATGTGGCAGGAAGAAGTGAACCTGGAGAGCTGAATTACTGTGGGACAGTTCCTCCAATGCTACATATCTGCCAGGTGCATGATGCACAGTGAAAAAGCTTCATAAGACATTTTGGTTGCATGAGTTAATACGAAAGTACCTTATTAGTTCGATGTGCTAAGTGGCCTGTTAAGTAATGTTTGATCTATGTTTGATCATTTGCTTGTTACAGTAAAGTCTTAAAACATGAAATCTTGTCCTTCAGTTTTTATCAGTTGCTGGAATTTTTTTTAAAAATTCAGCCTCTACAGGGATCATAAACTCCATTCAAAACCTTCCCCCTCCTGTATGGAACTCATCTGAATTCATTTTATCGTTTTAATTCTAAAACAAGCTCCTCATGCAGCATTAGAGTCTATTTTCTAGTAAATTTTGGTGAAGAACTTCTGAAAACTAGAAGTCAGAACATTCTTTGTAACATCCTCAATTTTGAGGATATCTTGATGGGCACAGAGGGTAAAAAAAGGCAAGTCCAAGAAGCTCAATAAAAACTTGTAAAACTATGGTATGGGTATTCAGGATCAAAGGTTTCCAGAACAGAATAGAATTTTGTTTTAATATATTGATCAAAAAAGTATATAAATTGCATACACCCAATGGACTGAACAGTTGTTTTAGTTGGGAAAAAAATAAGCAAATTTGAGTACATTGATTGCATGTTACAATACAGGAGGCCATAACCCATTGCTTCGCAGTTTGCTTGTCAGCTTGAAGAGCCATATGGTCTCTCCACAGGTCTCAAGACTTTGCAACCGAACAAATGCAAAGTTGATGCAAAAATTGGGCTCTCCTCCCTACTTCCACCCAGATTATTCAGTCCATAAGCAGCCATAGCAATAAGACATGAACAGTAATACGCACCACTGGGACGCCCTTTCCATACAAGTAAGCCATTCCAAGGCCACTTTGTCCAACTGGATTACCCTGGAAAATCAGCAAGAGTTACAGCCTGTCATAATGTTTTTTAATCTTCAAATAAGGTTGAAAGCAGAGTGAAACAAATTGAGCCCAATCTCTACTGCATGCACAGGAATTGGAACAATGAAAGAAATTGTGGACTTGCTGATATTCAGCAAGATCCCCAATTCATGGAAAGGTGTATCTAAATAAATATGCCAAATTGTAGTCTTACAAACAAACCACCATTCAGAATCTCCAAACCAAGCTACTGGTGTGGACTGTTTACTGGATAGAGGATCTACCTAGTGATCCACCACATCCTCTCCAACCCTCAACACTGCACTGTGTACTGGGCCCTTGCTGGAGTTGGATACTGCTTGTCCAGTTAAGAACATGCTTTAAAGCACTGACTTGTCAATTAACTAGCACCCCCTCCATTCCCTGTGATGAGTTGAACAGAGCAAGCCAACTGATCAGAGTAATGGAATCCCAATTAGTGACCCTGCCTGTGTGGCTCAGGCTTTGAAGTTGGTCATTGATAGTTGACCTGGTTTCAATCTTCCATCTAGGATACAACTGAACTGCTAAGCAAACCTAATTATCCTCCTGAGGCAAAAAGGGAGGGAAAAGCATCAACTGACAATTTCATTCAATCCAACTAGAGGTACAAAGATTGGGGCAGTAAAGAGCTATATCCTCCATCTATAACTCAAGTTCTCTCACCTAGAAGGTTATGGATCAAATTCTCAGAGAACACTCCCATTCAACACAAATATTCTTTATCTCAAGGGACAGAAAACAATCCAAGATATTAACACATATAAACACTTTCAGGCTTTGAAAAGCTTAATCAGTTTGGATGGGAAAAGTGAAAACCTTAAGCAAAATTAATTTGACAGCTATTTAAAAAACAAACTTACCATGTCTGCAGATTTCTTGAAGTAATGAAAAGCAGTGTCATTATT
Source organism: Cetorhinus maximus (assembly GCF_964194155.1). Taxonomy (NCBI): domain Eukaryota; kingdom Metazoa; phylum Chordata; class Chondrichthyes; order Lamniformes; family Cetorhinidae; genus Cetorhinus; species Cetorhinus maximus. The sequence continues at coordinate 18,841,749 of NC_135896.1, forward strand.
CTGGGGCACAACATTACTACCCTCTGAGTACATCTGTATGTAAAAAAAAAAATCAGTTTTAAAATTCAGTTATAACCAGTCTGCAGTTTACTAAGCATATTACCTTAAGCATTTACCTTGCCAAGGAATGCCATTGCTTGGGAGTTCCCAGTTGCTGCTGCTTGATTAAAGTAATCAAAGGCTCTCTGTAAAAGGTAAATAAATAAAGTAACCCAACGTGTTACAAATTCATTTATCTACTTAGATTCAGTATTGCAGGTTATTCGCTTGAATAGTCTGGTTGCCCAAAATACTCCACACATACACACCAAAGTTAGAAATTAACACTTAGAACAGGGAGCAAAGAATTCCTGCTGCTGAAAATAGGAAGTTGGATAGGTCAAATGTGGAGAATAGCAAGCTTTGAGCACTTGGCCAGCACAAGTTAACAGTTCATAATAATGGAATTTTATTCAAGAAACTCATTCTCAGCCCAAAGGCTGAATTGCAGTGTAGCTTAATCTGTATATGAATTTTGCAATGTAAGTAATCAGGTTAAAAACATGCAAGTATAAAAGCATTACATGTCATGGGATACCAGGCTGAAACAGAGTACACTACTTCTAGGAAATGTTGGTGAAGTGTGACTTCACTCCATGTATCCTTTGGAGTAAGCTTTAAACAGTTTGGGCCCATTATTTTTCAGTCGATGGCAGCATAATCTTTGGCTATTAACTACTTAACACAAGACAAGATGGTTTCATTCCTTTTTCTGAAAAGGATGATTTCAAACTATCACTAGAGTAATCTTTCTAGGAAAGAACTAGCGATCAACCATATAGGAAAAACACATTCTCCTAAAAAAAAAATGTTTAAAAAAGCTACCTCTATAAAATGCAGTAGAAATTACTCTCCCTGCAACACCAAGGATATGCATTCCAATTTCTCAGGTGCCTTTGTAAACAGTTACCTGAAAATTTTGTTCCACACCTCTTCCTCCATGCAAATGCAATTGACCAAGTCCAACCTAAAAAAGTAAAAAGACAACAATTTTGCAACTTTACAGGAGTCTTGGCTCTCTTCAAGATTCCATTTAAATGTTTTGTCATGTTTGCAAGTTTTAGTTTAACAGGAATTAAAATACAAAAATGTTGTGGGTACATTATATAAATATGCAACATACTGTTGTATGGCAATGCTGCGAAAGGGCAACAAGTACAAGGCTTTCACATTTTAGCTATGATGGGAAATTTAGATTTAGCACTAAAAATGTTTAGTTTTATGCAGATTATTTCATTGAGACAGAATTTCAATACAAAACCTGTGCTTGGACATCTCCCTTTTCAGCCAGGAACTGGTAATATTGGATTAAATCATCTTCCAGCATTCCACTGCCAACACCTGAGTTTTCAGCTTCATCAAGAAGACGAATTCTCTGAACAACATTACCACCAGTCAAAGATATATCATTGGCAACTAAGGAAGAAATTCAACCATTTAAAAATTAGTGAACTACTTCACTGGCACATGATGATACAATTGAAGGACAGCCTCCAGAAATAACATTGTTTTACTGTGAATCTGGAATTAGCAATTATATAAAAACTTCTAATTAATTCAAAAGCATTCAATTTCTGGCATGTGCAAGGCTATAAAGCAAGGTAAAAATAATCTGCTCTGCTATCCATCACATACCGGAAAACTTTCATCTAAAATAGATGCCCCAAGCCTTGCTCACAAAGCAATAGGGTTATTGCAGTAGGAACAAAAATATTTGCAGGCACAAATCTATAGGTAACCATAAATACAAGATTAAATGTAAAAAAGATTAGAGCAGAGGGCAGGATAGACATGACAGTTGTGTGGAATTCATTTCCAGGTTAGTGGTTGAGGCAGAAACTAGGTCAACATTCAAAATTAGAGTGGGTAAGTGGATAAAGGGAAAGAGTTGAAAGGATACATATTTTGAAATGCAAGATCCCGAGGGGGCTTGACAGGGTGGATGCTGATGCTGAAAGGATGTTTCCCCTTGGAGAGACTAGAACTAGGGACCAGTTTCAAATAAGGGGTCTCCCATTTAAGACAGATGAGAATTTTTTTTTTTCTTTGAGGTTCAAGTGTCTTTGGGACTCTTCCTCAGAGCAGTGACAGCAGGGTCACTGAATATTGTTAAGGCAGAGGTAGATTGGTTACTGAGGTGGGGGTGGGGTGTAGGCAGAAATACAGTTGAGGCCACAATCGGATCAGCTAAGATCTTATTATATGATGGAACAGGCTCAAGGGACTGAATGGCCTAATCCTCCTATTTTGTATGTATGTTCAATACAAGAATAGGGTGCGAATATAATGATTTGCTCCCATGTAGAGCAAATGCTGACATCGACTGGTTAAGCCAAACAGCCAATTTGTGTTGCAACTTCTATATACATGCATTATGTTTTTAACAATGTCAAGCAGATATGTATTCTGGGAAATTTAATGATTTCAGTATTCTGACCAAGAATTTGATCAGGACTTTATAAATAAGTTTATTTTACTGGTGTCATGGGAATGCAGGTAGAGTATCCTTTATCCACAACCCTTGGGGATTATTGCGTTTTGGTATCCATTTATTTTCAGGTTTTGGATCTACCATATATATGGTAGGCCTCAGCTCACATTACAATAGCCCAAGGCTAGGCCATCTTATAATCTATGAATAGATGGTTGTTTCTCCATTTTTCTTCTTACCTACTGCTAACACTTATTACACCTGTAATATTATATTGCCTTACTAACATACAAATTAACTGCATAGTCATTCAAAAAAGTTCAGTTTTCAGATGAACGGATAAAGGATATTCTACCTGTAGTATTTTATTGGCTGGTGGTAGCAAAGGATATTTAATCCAAGGACTGCAACCTCCGAGCACACACACCCAACATAATTTGCAACCAAAATACATGTCGGCTTCCATTGTTTTACTATTTGCTTTGTGTTTTACTATTGGAGAAATGGGCCAAGTAGTTACCAATTTTGGCAAGTTAGCAAACAAGTTAACTGCAGAAGGCTGAGAAAGTGTAAAGATTCTAGCTGCTAAATTCCTTGTTACAATTATGAAAATATTCCTTTTAATAATCTCTTACCTTTAGGACAGAACAATTTGAACCAGTCAATGAAGTGTGCAGGAGGGCATGCCATGAGCAGCACCAGGCATGCCTAAAAATGAGGCATCAACCTGGTGAAGCTACAACACAGAACTACTTACATGCCAAACAGCAGAAGCAGCATGCGATAGAAAGAATTAAGTGATCCCACAACCAACAGATCAGATCCAAGCTCTGCAGTCCTGCCACATCCAGTTGTGAATGGTGATGGACAATTAAGCAGGAGGTGGCTCCACAAATATCCCCATCCTCAAAGTTGGGCCAGCCCAGTACATCAGTGCAAAAGACAAGGCTGAAGTATTTGCAACAATCTTCAGCCAGAAGTGCCAAGCAGATTATCCATCTCAGCCTCCTCCAGAGGTCCCAGGCATTACAAATGCCAGTCTTCAGCCAATGTAATTCACACCACATGATAAAGAAACAGCTGAAGGCACTGGATACTGCAAAGGCTATGGGCCATGACAGCATTACAGCTACAACACTGGCATCTAACCAGCAATGTGGAAAATTGACCAGGTATATTCTGTCCACAAAAAGGAGAAATCCAATGCAGCTAATTACTGCCCCAGTGTGCTCTCTATCATGAACAAAGCAATGGAAGTTGTTGACAGTGCTATCAAGCAGCACTTACTCAGCAATAACCTGCTCACTGATGCTCAATTTGGGTTCTGCCAGGGCCACTCAGCTCCTGACCTCATTATAGCCTTAGTCGAAACATGGACAAAAGAGCTGAATTGAAGAGGCGAGGCAAGAGTACATGCTCTGGAAATTAAGGGAGCAAGAGCCCTAGCTAAACCACACAATAACCCAACATTACTTTGATTGCTTACCATAATTTGCCACTAATTTGTAATGAGTTAGTGCAGATTCACAGCTCTGAGGGACTCCAATGCCAGCCCAATATCTATAACCCTGAAGGATTACAAATAGATGTATTATTGAAAAACACATTGTAACTATGCCCAGAGTGGATTATTAAAATTCACATTCCATAGCACAATTTGTAAAATGAAGCACAAAGCTGAACAGAAGGCAATTATGCTACTGATCCTTTTGATCCAGCTATTAATTTTAATATTTTATTTTTCTCCCATTGTGCTGGTAAATCAAATGCATTTGCAGTGTGAATTTTTGCATATTATACAGCATGTACTGTTTACAACTTATGGGCAAAGTTACTTACCAAAATCATGTGTGACAACAAGTTTCCTCCAAGTGCTCCAAAGGTGTAAAATACCAATGCCTTTAAAAGTGAAAGCAGAAAGACTTATGAATTTTGCTGCACGTAAGCTTACAAGACCATATTCAGAAAGGGTGATTGACTGAGTGGGCGGATATAATAAAACAAGTTCAGTAAACAGTGTTATCTGGCACTAAACCAGAATTTCTGATGTTCCCCAATAGGAATCACTTAGCCAACCAGAAGCAATTATGAAGTTATCAGGAACCTGTGCACTTATTTTATACTTCAATTTATATTTTAATGTGTTAAGACTAGGAGTTTAAAAACACTTATTTACTTCCTGACTACTTGCATATTAGTTCATGCTACAAGTATTATTGTGCTGTATTCCACTGATAAATGGAACTCTCCAACCAGCATTTTTGATTAACCAGCACCACCCCTTCCCACACATGCCAGATAATAAAGAGTTTACAGTACCTTAGCTTGACTTGAGTGGACTCCCACTCCAGATGCATAAAGGAATCCAAGGGCCTAGGAAGAACACAAGCCAGTAGGTATGTTGAAAAGGTCTCAAAATTATAATAGCCTCTTATCTTTTTTCCCCTTCACAAAAAAGCAAGCTACATGAAAGAAAAATTGATTGAGCTTCCAATCGTTTAAAGCAGTTAATGCATGAGAAGACAACTAGTCTCCTACAAATGTTTTGAAATCAAGTGAAAACTATTTAGCCATTTGTTTTACAAAGTTTTACACAATATATTGTAAAAAGTGAGAATCTTGGGAGGTATGCCTGACACTTCATATCCAATATTGCATCATGCACTTCTACTGTACAAACAGAGCCCAAGGAGGAAAGACTAGGAATGACCAACAGCATGTTCAAAGGCAAGGGTTTTAATTGAGAGAATCAAGAGATGAAAGCGGAGAGGCAGAGGTGTTTAAGAATAGAGTTCCAGAGCCTAGGCAAAATGAAAGCACGCCCAATAGCAGAGCTTGTGGGGGAAAAAAGTGCACAAGAACCTGGAGTCAGTGGAACAAAGATCACAGAGGACATTAAGAGGGCTGGATATATTTAGAAAGATAGAAAATGAATCAGACCATGAGGGATTATAAACACAAATGAGAATTTTAAAGTTGAAGGCATTTAAGAAACCAGAAATTTAAATACAGGTAAATGAGGACTGATGAAATAGCATATGGGAAGAGTTTTGAATGAATTGGAGGAAGGGCAGAAACAGTTGGGTGTTACAAGTACAAGTAGATGCTTTTGAAACTCTGCTCAGTTTCAAATAGAATACGGAAGTCAAGTCTGAGACAGTGGTCACGGAAGAGCGGTTTGTGCAGGGGCCAAAGATAATGGCTGATAAGAGACAATGGAGGTGGTTGACCAAAATGGGAGAGAACACCAAGTTCCAACAAGCATATATGTAGAAACTGACCATCTGCAGACGTTGCTATGATAAGCCTAAATGCAAACCTATAAGAACTGAAAATTAAACTTTTTATTCTGTTCCTGATCAGAAAGGCAGTTACAGTTAAGGCTTCCTAGATGAGAGGAATGCTTGGGTGACTCAATCTACATGCTCATACCCCCTTCCTTAATTTAAGGAAACAATTTCAGATCTGGTTCAACAATAACCATTTCAAAAATAAAATGTTTTGTTTTTATATTTCAAGTTGTCAAGGACAAAACTATAATGCATTTTTTCCATACTAAACTAAAAACATTTAAGAACTCTGTGTATAGAACATTTCAGATGTACAGTATTATAAGTAAAACTTTAGTAAAATCTGATTTTTCAATCTCAACATTATATATTTAAAATTCAGGTTTCGTTCTATAAATTGTAGCACCAAGAGGGGTTTAATGTAATACCATAAATCTATATGACAACACATTACCATTCAGATTTTGAAGCTCAGATCATATTCTTCAAATTAGTCAGTGCCAACATCATTTGAAGCAAGGACCAATGAAGAATTTGTGATGTAGTTAAAGCACACCTACTGTTTGACCTTTTGGAGAGCCCTGCTCTGCAATTGTCTCAAAGAAATTCTTAGCTGCTCCAATGTTCAACTTCAGGTAATCACCCAACAGCATGGCATAGCCCACTTTCTCCATGGCCTTGGTATTTCCCATATCAGCTGCTTTCACAAGTATTTTATAGCCTCTAGATCAAAAAAAAAGATAAATGGAAGCAGCACACAATTAAATGGTTATGACTAAGGCAATGGTGAGACAGTTAAGTAGCTGAAATATTACATTAATCCAACAATTGTTAGTGCTGGAGTTTGCATGTTGCCAAGTTTAGGGGCAAGCAGACTCCATGCTGACAAATTTAGCATTGTATACTCCCACCCTCATATGTTTCCTTACTAGCAAAATGCCACATTTGGCTTTGAATAGTTGAGTCCCTGGAAGTTGCTTATGTTCCTAATGATCTCTGCCCTACTTCCAGCATTTAAAAATTAAAAAGCCATCAATTTAAAATACTTGCACCATGTTTTGGTACCTCTAAAGGGCCACAAGGGGCAAGACAACATTCAGGCCTCCTATGCTGCTAGAGCTATAACCCAGGACATTAAAGGTAATGTTTGAGGTTGTACCTATAAAATTAGTAAATCAAACTCTCTCAACTGGAACACTAATACAAAAACAGCATGCAGCACAATACTTAATTTCAGTGAGGTAGAGGAACAAAAAAAAAATAGGAAAGTCCACCTTCCAAGGATTATGTCATGTCTGAACCCCTACTAGTTGGTCAGAGATGTGTACTTTTGACCACTGTACCCTCACAAGCAAAGACAGTTGATTGGCACCAAGCAAACCATGGGTGGGGACAGGGAATTTATAATTCAATGAGGATGCTTACTCTTTTTTTTGATTTTTTTTACTTGTATTGTTTATCATTTTCATTGCAGTATGATAAAGTCTCTCTGCTTCCTGTGCAAGTTTTCTTTGACTGGCTTCTTCATCAGCTTGAAGGCAAAACAAAATCATTTAGTTCTTCAGAACAGCAACACGATTAATTAGAAATTAATCTAAGATTACAAAGCTTTTTTTAAAAAACTATATAAGATGGCTATAATCTAGATATTCAGTTAAGAACTATTTGAACAGATTCATCCAATGTAACAGTACATTAGAGGTTTCTAAAACACCATTGTTATAAGATAACTCAGGAACCAAAGCTTTCCTACAAGTCAATAATTCACTTCCTTTCAAGGAAAATATTTTGTAGAAGTGAAATCTTAAAGGGATTGATCGTTTAGATAGTTGTGCACTGGGCCTATATTAGACTAAATTGTAGATCTCAAACAAAAGCCAAAACAATTTGAATTCACAGAATTTAACATTCAGATAAAAAAACTAGGGAGGAAAAAAAATCACGAGATGTAACATAAATAATGTAAAAGCTAACCATTTCATGCATATTTTTAAATGTACTTCATGGTTGCTGCACATTTTCGCGGATAAGTATTTGTCAATACACAGAATGAAGCACGAGCCAAAAAACAATTACTGGTATTTGAAGGCAAGAAAGCCATGTTGCTTAGAAAAACAGGTCAACTGTTCACATGGAAGAACTAGTAGTCAGTATGCTATTATTTCAAATGAGTACAACATTCAGTATTTTGTAAACCACATACCCAGAGTGTAGCCACATACTTAGAATAATGTTATTTTGCACTGTGGCAAATTGTTCAGTTAGGAGAAAAGTAAAACAGTTTAGCTCCAAAGGAAGGCACAAACATGTTGGCCAACATTGTTTCCTAACGCTTAAGATAAAGGAAAGGGAGTTTTAAAAAAATCATTAAATAGACAGGCTTTACATATAGTTAACAATGTTTTTTCAAAATGTCTCCATGTTTCAGCCCTTTAATTCGGACAAACATCACAAGTGATTCTAACCTCATGATTGTGGTTGTCATGAGCTGTGCCAAGAATATTCCACCCCACCAACAAACAAATAAAATGTTTTGCCTTCACAATTCCATTACAGCCCAATATCAAAATTTATTAAAATCAGTGACTGATCTGCTCATTACACGGAGGAAGTTCGAATTCTACAGATCCCAGCAGCACACTTCAGAATTTAGAAAAACTTTTAAGTCTTGAATTTAACATTTATGCTTTTAGTATATTAGGGTTTTCCAACTGAAGTTCAAAATTCTTGTATACAAAGGCTCAGATGTATAAACTGCACTTGAGAAAAGTCCTCACTTTCACAAAATCCCCACTTGTGGTCCTGATTATAGTTGTAGGTTGTTGCACACCAGAATCGGTCATCATCGCGTCCATCAGTAGTGCAGCTAAAATATTCCTGGTCCATAAATAGGAAAGGAAATATGCAGGGCTCCCCATCAGCAGTGCCACCAATTGCTGTTTGATCTAAAAATGAATCAAAATCGTTTTTTCATTTAAATCAGAAAATAAAATCTCAGAAGCCAAGGAATGCAACTGAATACTTTCATTATACGTACCAGATCGCATACACTATTGAAACCAATAAGCTCTCAAATATTCTTAGATGTTATGTGAAAAGCTGAACTACTGATTACAGAATACAAGTTTCAAGTTCTGGTGTGTTGGTTATCAGAAGTATTAACAATATAATTGAGGGTGAAAAGCAAAGGAGGCAAGAAAGCAGAACAAGATTATGAACTATACAAAAAGATTTTTTTTTTTTTTAAATCAATTCCAGAAGTGAAAACAGATTTTTGAATAAAACATGTAGGGCAAGACAAAGAAGTAAAGCTATTGCCTTTAAAAAATCTCCAACTTGCAATAAAAATCCAATGCTTTTGTGCAATTAAAAATCAATCTTTTCAGATTACTATTTCAAAATTGGAACAAAATTTCACAAAATATAGATGGCACAGGAAGTTTATTCAAAAGGTTATTGGTCAAAATTAGGTTAATGCCAAATAAATCCCAGAGAAAAATGGAATCAAATAAAAGTTACATCTTGCTAGTTCAAATAGTACAGTATGAATATATGCATGCACTTATTTGTGCTTTATAACAAACCTCCAGCTTAAGATTCTTTAATCAATATAAAAGGCCACGTGACACCATAACTTTGAGCCTATATATGCCATTGCACAAATAAGCAAAGAAATAAAAGCATCTAAGTCAGATACATAGGTAAAGTTTCACTCCAAGTTCTCAACTGTTTGCACCTTATTTCAGCTTTTCCACAACTTTGGGCTACTTCCGCATTTTAAGCCAAGATTTCAGAGACTTTGCAGCTATACAAGGGCATGAAATATTTACCAGAAGCCAAAATGCTCCTTTCACAAAAAATATTGGCACTTGGCCAGCTGTTTACACTTTCCCAGACTGGAAAAACACCTAAAATTACCTAAACTGTACTTAAAATATTAAGTCTGATTAACTGATCAAGTGATTAGATTTAATGTTTTGGAAACATCCTGACAAGAGTAAACTAAATTTATTTTTTGCCTCTCTCTCCAACCTTTGTACGAGACAACAAAAACTCTTCGTATACGTGGCACAATAGTAATCATGGGGGAAGGAAAGGGAAAAACACCTGCATAAGCCATCACTAACTTAGGCCCATTACAGCTAATGACTGATATGATCAACTATTCTATTTTTAGATGCAAAAGTTTCAGATGGAGTCAAATTCAAGCTGCAACCAGCAGCAACAAGTTTTAACTTGGTAACTTGGGAGAGAAAAAAAATGTTTTACAAAGCCACTAGAAGTATATCCACAGAATTCTGCACTTATTGGTATAATCATGGATATGCTAAAGTATAGCCTATACATCACAACCCCAATTTGTAACTGACTAATGTTCAGCAAATTTAATACTTTACACTGTATTCCACTGAACTTGAAAATTGAATTCTAGTAGAAAGTGAATATATAAACAACCAGTCAAAAACATTTATAGATATCCACATTGGTATATTACTGTCAATAGAGATTCCCTCTGACATTCAAGTTAATCCTCCCCTTGGCTTTTTCACCCATATAGTTTAGCTTGACACCAAGTAACACATTTTGTCTCTGGGTCACTGAGCAGCCACCTGGAGCTAAGGCTCTTTCAAGGTTGTTTTCAGGAGGTCACTTAAGGTTGGTCAAATAGATGATATTCACTTACCTTTAACATTGTCCACACTGTCAGTGGCTGGACTCTCTTCATCAGAAGTATGCTGGTGTTCTTCATCTTTATCTTCCCAGAGATCTTCTTTGGAGTCTATGATCTGCCCAGCAACTACACGAGCTCCAGTTGGATGATCTTCCTTCTGCTCATCTGTCTAAGAGGTGACATACATACAAAAGGTAAAGTTCAAATCAAAACTCCTTCTCATATACAATTTTCCTTTTTTACATAAATACCAGGAGAAGGGCTCTCTCCAGAACAGAAAAACCACTTTAACATCTAAAGATTCTAACAGCTGCATGTCTCAAAGAATACCAGGACAGAATATGAAAAATCATATGAACTTTACTGCTTTTAAATGGTAGAACACTACTTTCAAAGAATAAGTGTTAAAAATTAAACTAATGCGAATATAGAGAGTTGAAAATTAGATTTGCCAGTGATGAAAGTAACCACACCAACTTGAAACATCACAACTTCAGAGCATCATTGATAAAAGTCTGGTTGACGATCAGGAATAGAACATACAAATTAGAAGCAGGAGTAGGCCATTCAGCCCTTCAAGCCTGCTCTGCCATTCAATGAGATCATGGCTGATCTGATTTTAACCTCAAGTATACATTCCTGCCTACCCCTGACAACCTCCCTCCTTGTTTACCAAGAATCTATCTAGTTCTCCTTAAACATTTTCAAAGACTCTGCCTCCATTGCTTTCTGAGGAAGAGAATTCCAAAGACTCTCAACCCTGAAATAATTTTTCCTCATTTGTCTTAAATGGATGACTTTTTAAAAAAAGTGACCCCTAATTCTAGATTCTCCCAAAACATTAGGGGACAGTACATCAAAACTACAGTTTGGAAACAAGCCATTCAGCTCAACCTATGCTAGCATTTATGCTCCACATGAGCCTTCTCTATCCACTATGTGACCCTATCAGCATATTTGTCTATTCCTTTCTCCATTATGTTCTTATTCAGGGTTTTTAAATGCATCTGTTGTTTGCCTCAACTACTCTTTGAGGTAGCACCTTCCACAATCTTGCCATTCTGGGTGAGGAAGTTTCTCCCCAGTTCCCCATTGAATTTATCATGGCTATAATAGAGCAAAAAGTTTGTAAACAGCACTTGCAAAGCTCAGTTCCAGCACTCCAAGGCCACAAAGTCCTACATCAATAGTGCCCATCTGCAACCATTTTTTTGCTGTGATTGGTCACATGAAAGATTACCTTTGAGTCCAGTGATTCGCTGTCAATTTCTTGTATATCTATGGAAGCAGAAGGAAAAGTGTCATTTGCCAGGGTAATGATACTTTTACAATTTCATAGGCTAAATGCAGACAATCTAAAACAAAGCAATCACACTAATAGTTCATTTAACCATGTATTGAAAAACCATCACATCTTGGACTGATCAAAAAACTCAATTTTTGCCAGAAGTATTTGCGATTCATTTAAAAAACAAACTCCTTCCAAAACATTCAAAAAAGAGGGCTCATGCACAAATATAGATGGTTCAATTATTTGTTTGTTTATCTGCAGCACAGAAATGTTGCTGCTGTTTATTCAGCCTATCCAGAAAATCAAATATCCATTTCTAGAATGGTTTGTCATGCTATAGAAAAACAAACATTACATAGGAATATGCAAGAGAATGCTGCATGACTGATTACATTCCTGTTCACTAACGGCAACTGGCCTGGTTAGGAACATTAGCATAAGGTTGAATAAGTCAGGTACAACATGTTTCTGTGATCAATTTAAAAGAATGACTTGGTCCATTATGAAGATTTGGAACCAATTAACAATCTGACCTCTACTACTGATGTGGGGCTGCAAATATTCAATCTTGTATTTATATCTTTCTTCAATTGGAAATGTATAGATTTGTCTGGGAACATTTAAAAATTAACAAGTGTTAAAAGTTAGAATTTGGATCAACCAAAGATCTTCAATATTCTGGGAGGTTTTGATGTTTCCACTTGAGGGGGAGACAAAGTAGGGGCTATAAATACAAAAGACTCAATAAATCGAATAGCAAATTCAGCAGAAACTTTATCCAGAGCGTGGAAGCTGCCTCACCCCATCAAAATAGTTCATGCAAAGAGAACAAATACTTTGAAGGGGAAATTAGGCAAACACAGGAAGGAATAGAAGGTTATACTAATAAAAGGGGCAAAGGAATCTCATGATGTATAGACATTGGCATGAACCAATTGAGAAATTGCTTTTTGCGCTGTACGTTCTAAGTAAGAGTCCACTTGAATATAAGATCTCCAGTTGGAAGTAGTAATCCCAATGGGTGGTGGGGGTCTGCTCATTCCAGATTAACTAATTTACCAAAGTAGGGCATTATTCTATCCGAATCTCTACGCACTGTACTGAGATGACTGGGAAAGCAGCACATTTAAATTCTATACAACTCTTGTCTAGGCCATAAAGTTCCACAATAATCTGTTAGCCAGCCCTCAACTTTTTTTATATAAACCTATAACAGGAAAATTTCCCTTCAAGGTGAGCTGTCCAATTAAAATGTAATATTTACCTCGCATTCCAAGTTTGCTAAAGCATAATCCTCAGCCACATTGCCTCTGTAGCAAGACCAATAGATTTCACAATTACCAAACAGAAGTAAACTGAAAGATTCCCATGAACAGAATAGCACCAAGTTAAAAATGTCACTAATTTATTAGCTGTCTGCACGTAGTTACTGTCAATCAATTTCCTATCTGAGCTTGTGCTCCATGCTCTCCCACTTTTAATATGCAGCTTCTCACACTTCCTTACAGTAATTTTACAATCACTTTGCAGTCTCAGCCCTACTTCCGATCTTGCCAGCTTCTCTGCCAGACCCCTTAATACACATTCACCCCATAGGTAGAGTGCAAAGTGTACAGGAGACAAGGAAAAAGACATGACAAAGAAAAATGTCAAAAGCAGTTCTTCAGAGGTGGAGGTAAGGGGAATAAATGGGGAAAGAAGCAGACAAAAAAAAGAGGCCAAGGTGAAGAGGGGGGCTTCTGTGCCATGGATTCTTGATATGTAGCAAAATTCATTACATTTAAGTAAATCCAATTCAAGGTATGAGAAATCTATATCCACCTGAGTTGCTAGTCCTTCAATGAAGTACACAATGCTCCTTTAGAGATTCATCTCATGTCCAACCAGCTAGGGCCTGTCTAATTAGTAGGGATAAAAACAAAAAACTGCGGATACTGGAAATCCAAAACAAAAACAGAATTACCTGGAAAAACTCAGCAGGTCTGGCAGCATCAGTGGAGAAGAACAAGGTTGACGTTTCGAGTCCTCATGACCCTTCAACAGAACTAAGTAAAAATAGGAGAGGGGTGAAATATAAGCTGGTTTAAGGTGGGGGGAGAGAAGTGGAGGGGGGGTGGTTGTAGGGACAAGCAAGCATGATAGGAGCAGATTATCAAAAGATGTCACAGAAAAAAGAACAAAGTGGTGTTGAAGGTGGTGATATTATCTAAAAGAATGTGCTAATTAAGGATGGACGGCAGGACACGCAAGATACAGCTCTTGTGGGGGTGGGGTGAAATAAGACTAAAAGGGCATAAAAGGTATAGATTTAAAAATAATGGAAATAGGTGGGAAAAGAAAAATCTATATAAATTATTGGAAAAAACAAAAGGGAGGGGGAAGAAACAGAAAGGGGGTAGGGATGGAGGAGGGAGTTCAAGATCTAAAGTTGTTGAACTCAATATTCAGTCTGGAAGGCTGTAAAGTGCCTAGTCGGAAGGTGAGGTGCTGTTCCTCCAGTTTGCGTTGAGCTTCACTGGAACAATGCAGCAAGCCAAGCACAGACATGTGGGCAAGAGAGCAGGGTGGAGTGTTAAAATGGCAAGCGACAGGGAGGTCTGGGTCATTCTTGCGGACAGACCGAAGGTGTTCTGCAAAGCGGTCGCCCAGTCTGTGTTTGGTCTCTCCAATGTAGAGGAGACCGCATTGGGAGCAACGAATGCAGTAGACTAAGTTGGGGGATATGCAAGTGAAATGCCGCTTCACTTGAAAGGAGTGTTTGGGCCTTTGGACGGTGAGGAGAGGGGAAGTGAAGGGGCAGGTGTTGCATATTTTGCGTATGCATGGGGAGGTGCCGTAGATGGGGTTTGAGGAGTAGGGGGTGATGGAGGAGTGGACCAGGGTGTCATGGAGGGAACGATCCCTACGGAATGCTGCCGGTGGGGGGGGGGGGGTGAAGGGAAGATGTGTTTGGTGGTGGCATCATGCTGGAGTTGGCGGAAATGGCGGAGGATGATCCTTTGAATGCGGAGGCTGGTGGGGTGATAAGTGAGGACAAGGGGGACCCTATCATGTTTCTGGGAGGGAGGAGAAGGCGTGAGGGCCGACGCGCGGGAGATGGGCCGGACACGGTTGAGGGTGCTGTCAACGACCGTGGGTGGAAAACCTCCGTTAAGGAAGGAGGCCACCCCCACTAGAGCTGTACCTTGCGTGTCCTGCCACCCATTCTTAATTAGCACATTCTTTTAGATATCACCACCTTCAACACCTCTTTGTTCTTTTGTCTGTGACATCTTATGATTATCTGCTCCTATCATGCTTGCTTGTCCCTACAACCCCCCCCCACTTCTCTCCCCCCCACCTTAAACCAGCTTATATTTCACCCCTCTCCTACTTTTACTTAGTTCTGTTGAAGGGTCATGAGGACTCGAAACGTCAACCTTGTTCTTCTTCGCCGATGCTGCCAGGCCTGCTGAGTTTTTCCGGGTAATTCTGTTTTTGTTTCTAAAAAGTAAGGCTTTGACTTGCAGGATTATCCAAATCAGACTCAAAATAACTCCTTTCCCATGAAGCAGGTTTCCTTCCCCAGTTCCATCAGTGAGCCACCCTTGATTAGTGCAAAAAGCAACCTGATTGGTTTGCTAGTCCATTACAAAGTGTTGCATTGGTTCCCATCTATTGCCAGGCAGGTCATGATGGATCCACTTCAACCCAAGGATAATCAAGCATGCCCCTCCAATAAAGAAGTTACCAACTTGTCATTAGACAATCAACGACCATGGATTGAAGTGTAATAGGCTCCTCGCATTTTATTGTGAATTGTGTTATTCTGAGTGCATTGTCACCGCCCTCCAGGCTAGTGTACAGCATACCCTCCCTCCCACCAGAAAGTCTGGAGCTTCAGCAGCAACTGCTGGATCTCTGCAACCCAACATGGCAGGTGCCAAACCCTAGACAAGAACAAATCACACCAGCTTTCAGGTAACAACTGTTAGCACTCATTGGCACAACATTTCCTAATTAACAGGAAGATAAACAGCTTCCTTTACAAGACAACTTACATTATGCCAGTCACCTCAAGATCTCCAAATGCAATGTCACATAGCTGCTGATCAACTAATTAGTCCAAATCATCATGGCTTTTGGAATAGGACTTGTCAACTGTTGGGTTGACTGTTCCCTCCAGGGAACTCAGTGACAACTAGGTATTTACAGGGCTCTCTTTGCCAGTATTTCCTTACAAATGGATAGGAGGCAGAAAGCCTGTACACTGCACCCCAGCAGCTCTGAAGGAAGAATTATTTAGCCACACAAGAAATAGGAACAGAAGTAGCCCTTCAAGCCTGCTCCACTATTTAGCAAGATCATGGCTGCACCTCAACTCCACTTTCCCATCATACTCAAAAAAAATTCATCCGTCTAAGCCTTGAATATATTCAACGACTGAGCATCCACAGCCCCCTGGGGTGCATAATTTCAAGTTTCACAACGATGGGAACTTTCACGTGTCCATCCTAAACAGCCAACCCCCTTATCCTGAGACCCTTAGCCTTAGTTCTTCACTCAGTAGCTAGCAGAAACTGCCTCAGCACATACCCTGTCAAATCCTATGGTACATCTTTGACAACATATGCTTAGCTTGCATTTGGAATTTACTGTTACAGATTTGCACCCTTTGCCTTTTCTCAATAAAGCCGTGTCCAGGCCAGTACCAATGTCTGCCATGACTCAAATCCAGATGTGTATCAACAATTTCAAAGGGCATCCCCCAGAAGCCAGAGGAAGTAAAAACTGTTCTCCCCTACTCCTTCCCACCACACGGTTGTTTCCCAGTACTGAAAATTCACTTTAAAATAAAGTTTAAAAAGCAATGCAAAACAAAATTATCTCCAGCTATGATAGTTTGACATCAAGACAGAACTGTTTGTAAAGCAACTTGTAAGGATGTGATATTTTCTCGAGATAAAACTCATTTTTGCCATATCAGTGAGGCATGACATTGTTTTATAAACAAAGCTAACATCTCCTTGAAAGCACAAAACAAATGGAATATGGGAGGCAATTTTACATTAAAACAGAATTCACTTTTGTAATCATCATGCTTCAGATGGAAGGGGAGGGAGAGCATGTCCATTCATATAATCTACTTTACCTCATTCTGCCTTCATCAGCAAGCTTGATATACAACTTGAACAAAATGCAACATGTGGTTTCTGCTGTATCTACACACAGCAATTCCTGATCAAGTGCTACTCGGTTTTCTCATGGACGAGTATTGATATACTGGACCCTTTCTGATATTCAAAGTCTCAAATAGGCCACGTTGAAATTACAGTGCCTTTTTAAAATTCATTACCAGGGCGCTGGCATCACTGAGAAGGTCTGTCTTAAATTACCACCACCAGTTGCCCACAGCAGGTTGATTGGGCAAAGCAGCTTGCTAGTCAAAAATATTAATGAACCAATTGCAGCTTATGACCACCTTTTACAATTAAAAGGCTGCCAAGGTGCCATGGGTGAGGTCAGAATAGGCACTCTACCAGTAGCCCAAGATTACTGGAATAATATAAGCATGAGACTAAGATAAGGACCAGACTACCCGAGGTTGTGGGATAATAATAATAAGAACCGGTGCAGTACAAAAAGCCACTACAACATAATTAGTGCTGGCAATATTTGTGATTTCATGGGGGTGACCGGCTGCATCTGTCAGAGCCCAACTCCCAGCCCCAGCCCCCATTACCCCGTCAGTGTCCAGTGACAGGTCAAATTGGGGGGGGTTGGTGGTGGTGGTGGCCTGGAGCTGGGCCTTGTGTCCCAGCCTCCTTTTCCAGATGGATGGAGGAAGAGGCGCCTCTCTCAGAGGAACAGGCCCCGGGTTACTCACCCCCTGAAACGGCCTTCAGCCCGGACACCAGGAGCAGCAGCAGCAACGGCCAAATGCGGACCTTCCTTATCTGATTTCCACTCATCTCTCCCTTTTCTGCGTTTCCTCCCCCTCCCTCCTTCCTGCACTCTCTGGCAGCGGAGCGGAGCTGTGGCCTTTGCCTTTTCCTCCTTCTTCTTCCCGCTAACACAACTTCCTCACTCAAACCACTTCAGCCATGGCCGCTCCTCCCTTTTATAGCTTCCACCGTGCCGTCACCCGCCGCGCTGACCAATCAGCCGCTCCCACACATACCGGCAGCGGCGGCTGCGTTGGGACGCCACGTCCCCCGCTACATGGCCCTTCGCTATTGGACGTTCCCTGCGGCGCGTCGGCGGCAGCCAGCCTATGATATCACGCGTCCCTGGCGCACGCCCTGAGCAGCCGCGAGGGGCCCTCCAGCTGTTGACCGAGGAGGGAGACGCGCGAGAGATCTCGGGGCGGGTCTGTTTCAAGCCCCGCCCTCTGGGGGGCGGGCGGGCTGGGTGGGAGGCGGGGCTCGAGAAGGTGCCGGGAGGGGAGGGGCATGACTGTGGGGGTACCTGCGGCACAGGGACTGCAGCGGTCTCGCCTGATGCAACCGAAGGCATCCTCACGTAGGCTGGGGTGCTGCGCATGCGTACAGGGGCAGGGATGCAAACAGTGACATATACGTGGTTGAAGTGACTCTCAGTCAACACTCGGAAATTGATACAGTTACATGTGTTCAAAGGGGGTCACTCCTCAGGGCAGCTCAGCCCAGGGCAATGGAGAATCAGATTTCACCCCCCTTCCACATTTTGGAATCACGGAATGGTTAAAACACAGAAGGAGGTCATTCGGCCCGTGATGCCTGTGCTGGCCCTCTGAAGAGCAATTCACCTAGTTTGTTTAAAATTAATTTATGGGATGTGGGCGTCGCTGGCTAGACCAGCGTTTATTGCCCACCCCTAATTGCCCTTGAGAAGGTGGTGGCGAGCTGACTTCTCGAACCGCTGCAGCCCCTGTGGTGTGGGTACACCCATAGCACTGTTAGGTAGGGAGTTCCAGGGCTTTGGACCCACTCCCATGCCTTTTCCCCTGAAAATGTTTCCTTTTCCAATAATGATCCAATTCCCATTTGAAAGCCTCAATTAATCCTGCTTCCAGCACACCCTCAGGCAGTGCATTCCAGATCCTAACCATTCAACTGTGCAAAAAAGTTTATCCCCATGTTGCCTTTACTTCTTTTGCCAATTACCTTACATCTGTGCCCTTTGGTTTTTCATCCTTTTACCAATGGGAGCAGTTTTCCCCTAGCTACTCTCTTCAGACCCCTCGTGATTTTGAACACTTCAATCAAATCTCCTCTGAACCTTCCAGGAAAATAGTCATAACTTCTCTAATCTTTCTACATAATTGACTCCCTCACCCCTGGAGCTATTCTTGTGAATCTTTTCGTCACTCGTTCCAATGCCTTCACATCCTTTCTAAAGTGTTGTGCCCAGAACTGGACACAATACTCCAGTTGAGGCTGAACCAGTGTTTATACAGAAACAAAAATAGCTGGAAAAACTCAGCAGGTCTGACAGCATCTGCGGAGAGGAATACAATTAACGTTTTGAGTCCGTATGACTCTTCATCAGAACTAAGAAATATAGAAATGAGGTGGAATATAAGCTGGTTGAAGGGGGGTGGGACAGATAGAGCTGGATGGAGGGCCAGTGATGGAGGCAAAGAAGAGATTGCCAAAGATGTCATAGACAAAGGGACAAAGGAGTGTTGACACTGGTGATATCAGCTGAGGAATGTGCTAATTAAGTCACTGGGGAAGGAACTATGGCTGTGAAAGCGAGTTTTAGTAAACACCTTGTCAAACACCAGGAGAGAAATGGAAAGCAATGAAGGTGAACAGGGCAAAAGAAGCAGGCGGAAATCCAGTCGGAGAGAAGAGCAATACGTCTTCAAGGTAGACATTCCTGGAAGAGAAGTAGCAGTCATTGTTTATACAGGTTTAACATAACTTCCTTGCTTTTGTACTCTATGCGCCTACTGATAAAGCCCAGGATACTCTCTGCTTTGTTAAACACTCAGCCTGCCCTGCCACCTTCAATGATTTATGCACATATACACCTGCTCCTGCGCCCCCTTTAGAATTGTATCCTTTCTTTTATATTCTCTCTCTATGTTCTTCTTACCAAAATGAATCATTTCCCAAGTTCTCTACATTAAATTCCATCTGCCACTTGTCTGCCGATTCCACAACCTGTCCATGTTCTTTTGAATTTCTACACTATCTTCCTCACAGTTCACAGTACTTCCAAGTTGCGTACAACCTGCAAATGTTGAAATTGTGCCATTAGTCATTAATATATATTAGAAAGAGCAGGGGTCCTAATACAGAACATTTGGGGAACTCCACTATACACCTTCCTCCAGTCCAAAAAACAGCTGTTCACCAGTACTCTGTTTCCTGTCACTCAGTCAATTTCTTATCCATGTTGCTACTATCCTGTTTAATCCTCTAACTCTGCTCACAAATCTGTTGTGCAGCACTTTATCAAATGCCTTTTGGAAGTCCATATACACCAGATCAACAGCATTACCCTCATCAACCCTTTCTGTAACCTCATCAAGTAAATTAGTTAAACGTGAATTGACCTCAACAAATCCATGCTGGCTTTCCTTAATTAACTCACATTTGCCCAAGTGACTATTACTTCTTTCCCAAATTATCATTTCTAAAAGCTTCCCAATCACCAAGGTTAAACTGACTGGCCTGTTGTTGCTGGGCTTACCTTTACATCTTTTTTGAACAAGGGTGTAATCTTTGCAATTCTCTAGTACACCCATGAGCCTCAAGAAGATTGGAAAATTATGGCCAGTGTCTCTGCAATTTCCACTTTCACTCCCTTCAGTATTCTTGAGTATAATTCATTTGGTCCTGGTACCTTAACAACTTGAAGTAAAGAAAGCCTACCCAATACCTCCTCCTTATTAATTTTAAATGCTTAACTGTCTGGACCACTTCCTCTTTCATCATAACCTGGGCAGCATGGTAAATTTGACCCTTTGTTCATGACTGACCAAGGACCACAAGGGTAAAGGTTTGCGATAGATAAGCAAAACAGATTCATTAATTTTACCATGGTAAGTATAAAAACATGATTTAAACAAGGGCGGTGGCAAAGTCACATCACTCAGGCATCAGTTCTTGCTACCCGACCGACTGTGGCACATTTCACTTCACAGTGTTCTTTTGACCGAAGATCTTGATAGTTGGTCTCATGTCCTCTTCTCCTTCCCAAAAGTGTGCGCTGAACATTCTTGGATGCCCCAATTTATGCTTTTCTTCCCTGCCTTCTTTTATCTTACTTGGTTATTGCCTATGTGTCTGTTCCCTTGCCCCTTGGCTCTGTGTTGTCCTATTAGGTCAAACTCATGTCCAAGCAACATGATTGGGTTAAAGTTTGGATGACCTCAAATTTACAGAGGGTAGAATATGGGACATAGCCAGGGGTACATTGGAATAGTCGAATCTAGAGGTAACAAAGGCATGAATGAGGGTTTCAGCAACAGATAGCAAAGACAGGGGCGAAGTCAGGCGATGCTATGGAGGTGGAAATACTGGGCTTAGTGATGGAAGGAATATAGTTGGGTATCTGTGAGAGATTGTAGGCCATGAACAGTGGCAGATTTGTGTAGCAGTACAATCTGTATCCTTGTAACCTGACATCTTCCTCACATCTACACCCTATCAAGTTAAGAGGTTAGCCATGGTTCAATGCATAGTGTATCCATCTTTCAGATTAGACATTAAATTGAGGCTCCATGTGCTGTCCCAGATAGACACAAAAGATCCTGTAGCACACTTCATAAAAGAGTAAGGGAGTTCTATCGGTGCACAGTGAATACTCACCATTTGCGTTGTGGATGGGTGTAGTTGCAACAAAATTCAAGAAGCTCAACAGCACCCTGGAAAGCAGTCCACCTGACTGGCCCTTCTATCCATCCTCTCTGCCACAGTGCACAATGGCTGTGGTGTATACTACCTACTGCACAATGGCTGTGGTATATACTACCTACTGGGTGGACTGTAACATTTCACCAAGCTTACTTTGATGCCATTTGTCTTGTACTGCCAATAATGGCACGAGTACCAATGTCAAGGGAACATTATTGCTTCCAAGTTCCCACCCTGACAAGCAACAACCTGATTTGGGACAGATATTGTGTTCCTTCATCATTGCCAGGTCAATACTTGGAAATTCTTTACCTGACACCATCGTGGCTGCATGTACACCACAGTGTTGGCAATAGTTCATGAGACTCCCAAATACCATAGAGTAAGTAGAGGTAGGCAATAACTGTGGCTTAGCTGGCATCAGTGATATCTCAAGAAAAAATATTTTAAAAATAAACTGGAGGTGGGATTCGTTCAGATCTTGGCTCACTGGTACTTTGTACTGTACATCTTGTTCCTTCAAATCTGGCTCTTTGGTCAGGCTTTTGACTACCTGTTCTAATAACTCCTTATGTGGCTCAGTGCCAATGTTTGCCTGATGATGCTCCTATATAGTGCCTTAAGACATTTTACTACATTAAAAGGCACTGTATTAATGGAAATGTTTTTGTTGTCACAATTTGAATAAAATCTATGTGTTTGTTACTTTAATATTAAAGAACAATGTTTTCAGAAAGGAAAGTAAAAGTAGCCAGCAAAGAAGTTGATGCCCAGGCGCCTTTTAAATATGGTGCCCAAATATGACGGTGGGGCGCGCATCATCCAGCCCGCCCCATTGTGCAATACGTCGGGAAACCCCTGACTGCTTTAATAATTAGACCATGCATCAAGCAATTTGGCGCGAATTCCCTTTGGCTTCCGCAGTGGGAAACCATCCCGGTTCCCACCCCCCGCCACAGGTCTTAGGCCCGGAATGGAAAATTCTGTCCATGGTGATTTTTATTCAGCACATCCCCAGTCTTCCTCTTTGCTGGCAATTTAATTTTTATCAGCATTTGTTTGTGTTATCGGGCTTTTTTCAACATTGCCAAGTGTGAAGGTGGCTTCCAACTGGTTTTTGTACCAATTGATTGTACAGTTGCCAAGAGCTCAGCTCACGTTGTTCAAAGTTTGTCTGAATTAAGGTGTTTAGAGTGCATATAAAATCAAGGAGAAGTTGCTTTCTTCAAGAAACTAACTGTAGATATACGATGGCTTCAACACAAATTGAAAACAAAAATCACCACCTAAATATTTTAACAATGCCAATCAATTTCTATGTAACATAATCTGGAAGATAATTCTGGGAGTAATTTATGTCATGGCTTTAAAAGTAAATGTTGGTCTTAAATACACAACCTGTTCTGATAACTTGCCAACGCTAATTAAAATTCTAATTTAACCCATACCAATATGCTGATTACTCATCCATTGCATAACCAGCTGAAATTTGCCTCAACCTTATGTTGGTCGTGAGAGAACATAAGAAAATTCAGAACAATAAATGGACATTTTGTCTCAATAAGCCTGCTTCATCCACATGCCTAACTTGCGAAATTGGAATTATTTCATCGGGGTATAGAAGGCTGTGAGGAGAGTTAATAGAAGTGTTGAATTATGAAGACATTCTTACAGTAAATAGGCAATGACTACTTTCTCTGGTTTTGGTGTTGGTGAGTTTAGGATTATCACTAAGACTATGGTGAGAGCTTAGTAGACATTTTCTACGCAGAGGATTGTTGGAGTTTTATTGGTGGAGTGGTTGAGGCCGCTGCTTTTAATGGAAAAGCAGAGGAAGGCGAAGGGCTTTAGATAGCAGGATTAATTTTGGATTGTTTTAGCAAAGAGCTGGCACGCCCAATGAGGGGCTGAATGGTCTCCTGTAGTGTAAAATTCAGGGGTAATTATTTTTTGAGAGATTTCTCTCCCATACAATTCACACATCTGTTTAGGAAACATTTCAGGTAATTTTCACCTTCAGTGCATAGACAGTAAACTGGAGGAATGGATTGGAGTACTCGTATATTATAGAACTCACCCAATTTTCATTTCCGGTCCTGTGGTAGCTGGGTGATCTGCTCCACCATTACACTGCCCAAGCAGTGAAGGTGTAAATGTCTCCAACTGATTTTCTTCCCTGATTAAAGGTCAAGCAATGCGATTGAATAAAAGCGTCTATGTAATGACGACATACCGGACAGATTTCAACTAGAAACAGATAAATCATTACAGAGAGTTTTTCAGATGCTACATGCTTGCCCCAGGTCCTCAACAAGAAGCCCCACCCCACTGGATTACCCGCGCTTAGGGTTCATTGGTTGGAGCTTCCAAGAACTATCATGTGACCCCTGATAAGCAGTAGGAAAGGCTATACCTTTGGTTACTATATTTCTCCCCCTTTAGTTTTTTCTACAGTTTCTATTTACAGAGAACATTTGAACATCCCACAACATATACATATATACAAGTCAGATGATTAAAGATTAAGTATCTGAGGTGGTTTCCTTATTTGGTTAGAGTGGTGTAACTATACCACTTGAGTTTCTTCTACTGGATCGACATGATCAGGAACTGCAGCACCGGATACATCATTAGAAAGTGTCAGTTCGGGATTGGGCTACTCTACATTGAGCATGTCTATTCTTAGTCGATCTGTCACCTCAGAGATTGATGGTTTGACGTTAATCACAGGCAGAATAGCTGGTTGTTGGAATGTCTCTCTATTCCTAAGTTGATCAACATGTTTTCAAACAATTCGGTCTTCCACTTCCACATGGAAGGACAAGGGACCAATTTCTGAGACAATTGTACCAGGAGCCCAACAAGGTCCACTTCCAAAATTCTGTACAAAAACTGCGTCTCCTACTGTAAATCTTTCAGCTTTGCTATGAATATCGTGATTCAATTTTTGATTACTCTGATCCTTCTCTTCCTTCCCCTCTAAGTTTGGAATCACCAGATTTAACCTTGTACATAGGTGGTGTTTCATCAGTAATTCAGACAGCGTTAAACCTGGAGCTGAATGAGGCATCGTAATTGAGAAGAAAGTGGGAAAGTTGAATTCCTAGAGCACCTTCTGATAACCTCTTCATTCCAGATTTGAAGGTTTGCACAGCCATTTAATGAGGGATGATATGGTGCAACTTTAATGTGTCTGTTTTCATTTAAACTCATGAATCTCTGAAACTGGTAAAGACTGTACCGTTATCCAAAACAATAACTTCTGGTAGACCATGTATGCTAAAACAATGACACAGCTTTTCGGTAGTTGCGCTCGATGTCAGTGATCTGACTTCATACATATCCATCCATTTAGAATGTGCATCTACGATCAATAAAAATATGGTACCTAAGAATGGTCTGACATAATCGTTATGTAGTCTAAACTAGAGTTGAGCAGGCCACTCCCACAGATGCAGTGCAGCTGAAACAGGCAACTTCTGGTGTTGTTACAATGGAGACAGTGCTTGACCATGCTTTCAATGTCACTGTCAATGCCTGTCCACCAGACATAGCTTCGCGCAAGCATTTTCATTTTCGATATGCCTGGAGGTGCACTGTGAATCTCGGTCCCTTCCTTGCGAAGGGACGACAACTCTTGATCCCCACAACAAGATTCCATCTTGACAACTTAACTCTGTTTTTCAGGCGTGAAATGGTCTCATCCCTTCAGACACTGGCAAATTTGACCACCCTTGCAATACAAGGTCTCTGACTTTTGACAAATTTGGATCTCTGTTCACCCAATTCCTAATTTGCTTCGCACACACAGGCGAAGAATCCAAGAAATTTAGTACAAACACAACTTCTTGTGGCACTGGAACATGTTCAATGCTATATGGTAACAGGAAACGACTGAGTGCGTCCACATATGCAATATGTAAGCCAGGACAGTGCATAACATACAAGGATAATATAACTCAAAGTATACTCATACACAGGTAATATCAAAGCCCAAAATTGTATTCTTGCTGATGCTATTGGCAGAATGGCCCTATAGTCACTGAATAAACCCATTAATGGTTTATGGTCCAACGCAATGGTGAAATGTCATCCATGCATGTACTGGCGCAATTTCTTCACTCCGAATATCATCGATTAACCTTCCTTTTCTAGCTGGGAATAACCCTTCTCGGCTGTGGAGCCAGTTCTGGAGACGTAGCCAATTGGCCTTTCTGATCCATCTCCCATCCTATATGATAACACAGCTCCCACACCATAAGGAGACGCATCACAATTTAATACCAATTCTTTCAATGGTTCGTAGTGTACCAATAAACATGATGAATGTTATAGCTTCTTAACTTTCACAAAGGCTTCTTCCTGTTGTGAATTCCACGACTAATGATTTTTTTTTAACAACAAGTGTAATGATGCTAACACTGTTGACAAGTTTGACAAGAAGTGGCTATAATAGTTGCTCATACTCAGGAAATACTTAAGTTCGGTTACACTGGACGGTGAGGGCGCACCTTTGATTGCCCTAACTTTCTCTTCTACTGCATGCAATCCCATGGCATCCACCCTGTGACCCAGATAAGTAACTTCTGGCACTTTGTATGTACATTTCTCTTCCATTAATCGCACGCCGACTTCCAAAAATATTCTTAGTACCTCTTCCAGGTTGGCCAAGTGTTCGGTTTCAGTTGACCCTGTGATCAGAACATCATCTAGGTATACTACCACTTGGGGAAGACCTTGCAAAAGACTCTCCATTGTCCTTTGAAAGATTGCACATGCAGACAATACTCCAAAGTGTAGGCGAGTATACTGTTACAGAAATAAAAACAGAAAATGCTGTAAAAACTCAGCAGGTCTGACAGCATCTGTGGAGAGAGAAACAGAGTTAACGTTTCAAGTCCGTATGACTCTTCATCAGAGCTTTTGCTTTTTATATTGATGCAGACCCTTGTTCGTGTTGATGGTTACATACCCTCTAGATGCGTTATCCAGCTCTAACTGTTGGTATACATGGCTCATGTCCAATTTTGTATAAGATATGCCTCCAGCTAGCTTTGCATATAAGTTTTCTATTCTCAGGATAGGATATTTATCTAGTTTGTCTGCCTTGTTCACGGTCAATTTATAGCCCCCACAAATGCGTATAGTTTGGTCAGGGTTTCACCACTGGGACTATGGGTGCTGCCCATTCCGAAAATTGGACTGGTTGGATGATGCCTAGCTTTTGTAATCAGCACGGTTCTGCACCCACCTTCTCCTTTAAGGCATAAGGCATAGGTCTGCCCGTAAGACAGAGATGAGGAGAATTTTTTTCTCTCAGAGGGTAGTGAGTCGTTGGAACTCTCTTCTTCAAAAGGCAGTGGAAGCAGAGCCTTTGAATATTTTTAAGGCAGAGCTATATAGATTCTTGATAACAAGGGGGTGAAAGGTTATGGAGGTAGGCAGGAATGTGGGGTTGAGATTATATTCAGATCTGCCATGATCTTATTGAATGGTGGAGCAGGCTCGAGGGGCCGAGTGACCTACTCCTGCTCCTAATTCGTACGTTTGTGTGTTAAAGAAATGGGGTGTCGCCTGAGAATCCAGATATATTTTGCTTGCAAGCTTTTTAAATTCCCTAATTCGTCACGAAATATACTGCAGCATTTCCTTAGCAGTTCAGGGACTCCTCCTGTTCTCAAGTGGAATATTTCAGACCAGTTGAGCTTGATTTTTTGTAACCAGTCTAGGCCCAGAAGACGAGGTCCTTCACCTGTCACTATGATCACTGGAAGCTAGGCTGTCTGTTGCCTATAGGACACAGCTCCTGTGGTGATGCCCTTTCATTGTATGGTTTCTCCTGCTGGGCACCTTCATTTTGGTATTTGAATGTGTGCTCCCCCACCACTGTGATTGAGGCTCCTGTATCTGCCTCCATTGTTAGTAGCTTCCCATTAACTTGGATTGTGACAGTAATAGGTTCAGTTTTTACTGCTGTGATGTTGTACAGGGAATAGATATCTGCATTGGTAGCTTCAGGCTCTGTTGTATTATTCAATTCAATCATATTGGTTTGCTGCCTTGTGGGCTGCTTCATTTCGCCCTGCTTTGTTTTATTACGTGACCTTACTTATGGCAGTAATGGCATTCTGCCTCCTTGAATATGCAGGCGTCTGGTACGTGGTCACCCCCACATCTATAACAGATTAACCTCAGAATCGCTGCTTAAGTGTTTTCACTACAAATTTTCGTGTTTCTAACAGCGGACTTTGCCGCTCGCTTTGCTGCTCTCCCTCTGGATTTTGCGCCACGCCCAGCGGTAGGTTCCTACCCCCACATGAAGAACAGCGCCATGTTGTATGTGTTGTAAATCCTGCGAGTCTCTCACAGCACTTTCCATGGCTAGTGCTATTTCCATGGGGTGCCTCAAATCGATGTTGACTTCTGTGAGTAAACGGTGCTGAATGGCGTCGTCATGAATTCCACAAGCTAATCGGTCCCGCAGCATATCTTTGAGTGTATCTCCAAAGTCTCAGTGTTCAGTCAACTGCTTCAACTTCGCTACATAGGTTGCAATGGACTCTCCCGGGGCCCTTACTCTGGAATTAAACTTAAACCTCTTCATTATTATGGATGGCTTCAGCTGGTAATGCATTTTCACCAGGTCCACTAATTCATTAAACGTCTTAGAACTGGGCGCGTTTGGGGCTGTCAGCCTGCAGATGAGATTGAAAGTCTTGCTACCACATACACTCAAAAGGGTTGCTTTCTGCTTCTTCTCCGTGGTAATTTTGTTTCTACGAAATAAAAACCAAGGCGTTCTACATACCGGCTCCAGTCTTCCATAGTCGCATCGTACGGATTGATTCTGCCGAAGAGTGGCATGACTGGTGAATATTCTTTTCTTTTTTCTTAAGATTTGATGTACTCACGTTAACAAGGTGAGGTCCAGCGTCGGAGATATTTTACCTTCATTGCCAAATGTAATGACTTGACATACCGGACAGGTTTCAACTAGAAACAGATAAGTTTATGACAGGGGGCTTTTCAGATGCTACATGCTTGAACCAGGTCCTTGAGAAGAAGCTCCCCCCTCACCGCCCCCCCTGTCCCCCGGATTACCCGCGTTCAGTGGTCATTGGTCGGAGCTTCCAAGAATCACAGAATTGTTACAATGTAGAAGGAGGCCATCCTGCCCATCGTGTCTGCACCAGCTCTCTGAGCATTTCAATTTAGTGCCAGTCTTGTGAAGAACAATCACATGGACCCCTGATAGGTAGTAGGTTTAGGCTTCAATTACTACACTCTATAAACCTTAATCTTGCTTTTCAACAGACAATGATCCAGCATCAACACCTTCTCTGGGAGATTGTTCCACATGGCAACATACTGTATTTGTACAGCAGGTTTAACATGAAAAAATGTCCCAGTGCAGTTTCTAAAAAGCTCAGCCCAGGAGTCCTTTGAGGAAGGTCTGCCTCCTTGCTTGAGTGATTTCAGTGATAAGCGGGGTCATGGATTGGGTCCATTGCAAATAGCAGAGTCATTCATTCAATTTGTCTGATGGTTGCAGTGGTGCAACCTGGTCTTGGGAAAGAACACTGCAAACTGGGAATGCATACTTCTCAAACTATCGCACAATTTCCTTAGTGGACAGATTAACATTAAGTTGATTCCGTGGTGTTTACAGGAGAGTCATTCCTTGGCTCAGCTCCCCATAACATGTGACAGTGGCTGGGCTCCCAAAGCTGGAGGGCCAATAGGAAGCTGCCCAGCACTGAAGAAGAAGCAAGCTGCCTTTTCAGGTACGTGAGACAAAGGGTCCCAAGTTGGTGGAGCCTCTCCCCAACTTTTTAAATTTTAAGATAGGAGATCCCCTCAACCCCTCCACAGGGCAGTTTGTGGGTTGCAGGCAGACGGGGAGGGCCACAAGGCTTGCCCGGAGGGCTGACACCCTGGTCAGTCACCGGGTGGCTCCCTCCAGGCTGCTTGCTCTGTTCCTCAACGTTACCAGCTTCCGAGAGGCCTATTGAAAAATTTCAGCCAGCCGCTGACAGTAGCCCATGAAAGGCCTTAATTGACTACGCTCCTCATGCAGGCAGACCTGCCACCCTCCAGCTCCCCATCCCGCCTCAGAGAAAATGGCCTGGGGTGCAAGATGATGCAAGGGAAGCAGCACACTGCCCCCAAACCCGCCCACCTCTGTGCTCACCCCCATTGAGCTCTAAAATTTCAGCCCATTATTTTTATTGTTTTATTTTGTTTTACTTTGCTGCTGGAAGTGATGTTTTTAGGTAAATAACATGTAGAGAATGTGCTTTGTTGCCTGTATGCTGAATTAATCAGATTGGTGACTGCGTGGCACTGACCTGAAAATATATCATTCACGCCCTAGTGGGTTTGTGTCCTGTTGCTTTTGGATGAAACTTGTGCATACTGGCTATTCTCCACTTCTAGCTCACTACATTCACTGAGGTTACAGTGATAGGAAGGTGCACACTCTGTAACTACTCTATGATTGTTTCTGCACCCCGGCTTCCAGGCTTATGAAATGTCATCCTAAATGCTTACACAACATAGACCACCCATCCTACCCAAACTTCCCAATCTCTGGACCAGGCTTCCCATTTCTTCCAGTCTGCATTGGTATATACAGGAGGTCCCGTGGCACAATGGGTAGCATCCCTGTGTCTGAGCCAGGAGCTCTGGATTTGAATCACACTCCAGGACTTGATGGCCAAGAAAGGTGTATTCATAATGTGGAAAGCAGAGTGAGTATCAACCTGCAAATCCTTCCAACACACAGCAATGGTAGGCGGTAAGAGCTGGCATGATTCCTGGTCAGCCATGTGATGGAAAGTATGTTTTGGAGCCTTTACTATCACTATCCATTATCTCCAGAAGACAGCATGCATGTAAAAGTGCATTCTGCCACAGCACTTGGACTCCCTGAGTGAATTGTAACACACCACCACCACATTAGTATATACCCACATGATGAATCAAACCCATTTTGGTCATTATGACTCAATTGCGTAGAAGGTGCTGCATTTTGTACTTTGTCAGTGGGCCACAATCCAGCAAATATTTGAAACATAACCCTTCATTTCCACAGATAGATCAAGTTTGAAGGCTTGATTTTATCAATGCACTGGCAGTTGTCCGATACACCACTTGATTGTAGGGTTATTTTGTATGCCATCTCTGGATTTACAATGGGCTGGATCTTGCTGGAAAAAGAATGACATGTCAACAATGCATGCCATTATTAATGTTTTATGGACAGGGGAGAGAGGTAGACTGAAACTCTAATTCCCTGCTCCCTTCTGTCCATAATCAGCGGGCGGAATCGGCCGTGCCCGCTGGCATCGGGCACGTTCAGTGGCGTGAGCGGACAATATGGTGAGAAGGCCAAAAATCGGTTTCACGGTCCTCCGCTCAGCCAGTCAATGGCGGGCCGCGTTCCCCGCCATCAGACGTCGGGAACTTCATTGCAACACATCAGCATATCACTATATCGCCAGCCTGGTGGACTCATCCTCCCATCACACTGGATAGTCCGCCCATGTCGACAGGAAAACACGCCAGTGGAAAACAAGTCTTGACACCTGTGATATGCAGAAGTCAGGATTTACTGCCAGGGTCTTGCTCACATCGCGGACATCCGAGGAGCAGAAGATGCTGGAACCCGACAGCAACGGGACCCTGGAGGAACGTCCATGCCATGCTAGGTGGATTCTCATGGGCATGGATCGACTTGGAGAGGAAATGGTTGTGTGGGTGGGGGGGGGGACGGTGAGGTTGGGAAGGAGGGAATGAAGGTGTCGGGCATTGAGGTAGTGGGGGGAGAGGGAGTATGGGGGAGGAGAGGATAAGGGGGGAGAAGATGGTAACTGGGGAGGTCAGTGTAAGGGGGGGTGGAAGGTGTAAGGGAAGGTGTTCAGAGGGGGAGAGGAGTGTGGAGTGGGGAAGGGGTTCAGGGGGAGGAAGGCATGCAGAGAGGGGAAGGAGTCCGGCGGGTTGGAAGGAGTGTGGAGAAGGGAGAGAGTCTGTGGGGAGGAAGGAGTGCTGAGAGGGGAGGGAGTAAGGGTAGAGGAAGAAGTAAAGGTGGAGGAAGGGTTTGGGAAGAGGGAAGGAGTAAAGCTGGAGGAAGAAGTGAGGGTGTCTGAGGGAGTCAGGAAACTGGGAGGGACAAAGTGGGGAGGGAGTCCGAGGGGGAAGGGGTTCCGGGGCGAGAAGGGCCCAGAGGTGGTAAGGGGTTCAGTGGGGAAGGAGTTCGGGCGGGGCGGGGGGGGGTGCAAAGGGATTCCGGGGGGAGGGGTCCAGAGTGGGAGGATGTCCAGGTGAATGTGTAAGGGAGGAGTCTGATGGGTCAATGACTGCCTCTTGGGAAACGAACTGAGGGCGGGTGTGGTATGAGGGAATGGTGAGAATGATAGAGGGCAGGGTGAGACAGTAGGGTAGGAGGGGTGAGGGTTCAACAGTAGCGGTGGAAGGTTCAGCGAGGGTGTTTGGTAGGGACTTGGAGGCAGACATGGATCCTGGGGGTGAGAAGGAAGAGGTCGCGGAGGTGAATGTGAATGGGGGCGGGGTTTTCGGGAAGGAAGGGAATGTACACGTTCACCTGGATGTCCCCAAAGGAAAAGTGGCTGGTAGGTCACAGAGGAGAGGTAAAAGGTGATGCCTGGGGGCGTCAATTGTGATGGAGGAAAGGAAATGGGTGACTGGGGAAGGAAAAAAGATGGGTGAGCTGACGAAAAAGCGAATCCAGACCATGCTGCCCTGGCCTGACTCCTTGAGGGGAAGGATAAGCTGGAGGGGCGTCAAAGGGCCCTGTTTCCCTCTCGCGTCACCACTGCAGGAACTCATCCATGACTCCCACGATGGAGTGCAGGTCTGCACACATCTCCACATTCTGCTGGGCCAGGGTCTCCATGGCGTCTGCCATCCTCCCCCATGCAGGCCTCCATACACGCACATGTGGGCACCACTTCATCAGAGAGCAGGCGGATGCACTCCTCCGACTCGTGTGCCACTCTGTTGAGGGCTTCCAACAGCTCTGTGTGATGTTCCCACGCCTTCCGCTGACTCTCCAGGATGAGTTGGAAGGCCAAATCCAGAGGCTCATCATCTGACGCGGACCTCACAGATGCCTGATCCCCAGCAGTCCTCTGAGCGCAGGGGAACGCGCATAAACCTGCCTCCTGCTGCTGCCGCCATGTTTCTATGCGGTGACCACCAGATTGTGAACCCAATCCTGCTCTATATCTATGTCATGGGCTGGAAGCTCTGAAAGGTGTGTGAGCGGCTGGACTTTAAATATAGTGCCCGGCGTGATGAAGCATCGAGGTGATTGTTGAATGAGAGCCCACCCACCATGGAATTAGTGTGTTTCCCGGGAATGCATAATTAATATGGTGGGTTTGGGATGATACGGCATGAAAAGCCGCCATTGCGGCCGGCAGGTAAAACGTAATTTTACCCCCACACTACTGCACTTAGTGCAAACCTGGGATGATTCCGCCCATTGTGGTCTAATTTTGATAAAGTTTGTGTATGTTGCCTAACCCCTGCTGGTGTGCGGTCAATTTAAAAGTCACCAACTTTCCTGGATTTAAACAAGAAGTATTATTATTTATTCACACACTCCTCCTGGAAAGACTGTGCTGTGCCAATCACACAACATACACCCAAGAAAGATACAATTAAAGAAGGTAGTGCACTTTTACAAGTATTAAAACCAAACTCAATAGTTATCAGTTCATGAGTCTTGGAGAGGCCATTGAAGGAGAAAGCTTTTCCCACTCTGAAATGGAAGTTCAGGTAAACTCAGATAGCTGGAGTCAAAACCGGATTAACTGCAGGGCTCCTTCGAAGTAAAGACTGTGCAGCAGGTCATGTAGACAGGCCCTGATGGCTGTAGAAACTGGAGGTCTAATTTCTTACAGGTGAACTCGGACCTGTTTGAAACAGGTTGGAGGAGGTTTTTAAAAGACTTTAAGTCTCACAGGTCTTGAAAAAACAAGATGACACAGTTCTGTTCTGTTGAAGGGTCATGAGGACTCGAAACGTCAACTCTTTTTTTCTCCGCTGATGCTGCCAGACCTGCTGAGTTTTTCCAGGTAATTCTGTTTTTGTTTAAGATGACACAGCCTCTCTTTTCAGCTATGATGTTGTTGCTGATGTTCTTCAGACTGCCTTGTCTCTCTTTCTCTTCCTCTCAGTTTTTGGTTAACCAAAGAAGTTAGGGAAAGCATCAAACTTAAGGAAAAAACATATAACTGCGCAAAGGTGAGTGGCAGGCCAGATGATTGATCAGAATATAAAGAATGGCAGAGAATGATTAAAAGGTTAATCAGGAGAAAGAAATTAGAGCATGAGAGGAAGCTAGCTGGAAATGTAAAAATGGATAGCTAGAGTTTCTACAGGTATTTAAACAGGAAAAGAGTAGGTAAAGTGAGTGTTGGTCCTCTAGAGAGTGAGAATGGGTGGTTAATAGTAGATAATAAGGAAATGGTGGATGAAATGAACAAATATTTTGCTTCTGTCTTCACTACAGAGATACAAAAAACATTCCAGTAAAAGCTGTAAATTGGGAGGTGGAGGGGAGAGAGGAACTTGGTGAAATTACAATCACTAGGAGAGAGGTCCTAGCAAACTGATGGAGCTGCGGGCTGACAAGTCTCCGGGTCCCGATGGACTTCATCCTAGGGTCTTAAAAGAGATGGCCTATGAGGTAGTATATGCATTGGTGTTAATTTTCCAAAATTCCCTAGATTCTGGAATGTTCCATCAGACCTGAAAGTAGCACATATAACCCCTCTATTCAAGAAGGGAGGGAGGCAGAAAACAGGAACCCAAAGGCCAGTTAGCTTGACATCTGTTGTGGGGAAGGTGTTAGAATTGATTATTAAAGAGATTATAGCTGGGGACTTAGAAAATCTCTGGGTAATCAGGAAGAGTCAGAACAGTTTTATGAAAGGGAAATCATGTTTAACCAATTTATTAGAGTTCTTTGAAGGCGCAACATGTGCTGTGGATAGAGGGGACCCTGTAGATGTACTGTACTTGGATTTTGAAAAAGGCATTTGATAAGGTGCCACATCAAAGGTTACTGTGGAAAATAAAAGCTCAGGGTGTAGGGGGTAACATATTAGCCTGGATAGAAGATTGGCTGGCTGGCAGAAAACAGGGAGTACATATAAATTGGTCTTTGTCTGATTGGCAGGATGTGATGAGTGGAGTCCTGCAGGGGTCTGTGCTGGGGCCTCAACTTTCTACAATTTACATCGATGACTTAGATGAGGAGAGTGAAGACACGGTAGCTAAATTTGCAGATGACACAAAGGTAGGTAGGAAAGTATTTGTGAAGAAGGCACAAGGAGTTTGCAGAAGGATATGGATAGGTTGA
Organism: Cetorhinus maximus; assembly: GCF_964194155.1. Taxonomy (NCBI): domain Eukaryota; kingdom Metazoa; phylum Chordata; class Chondrichthyes; order Lamniformes; family Cetorhinidae; genus Cetorhinus; species Cetorhinus maximus. The sequence continues at coordinate 18,876,689 of NC_135896.1, forward strand.
GTGAGTGGACAAAGATCTGGCAGATGGAGTATAATGTGGGAAATTGTGAAGTTCTTCAATTTGGCAGGAAGAATAAAAAAGCAGAAGGGAGGACGACTACAGAATTCTACGGAGCTACAGAGGGATCTAGGTGTTCTAGTGCATGAGTCACAAAAAGTTAGTATGCAGGTATAGCATGTAACTAAGAAGGCTAATGGAATGCTATCTTCTATTACAAGAGGAATTGAACATAAAAGTAAAGATAAAAGCAAAATACTGCAGATGCTGGAAATCTGAAATTAAAAAAAATGCTGGAAAAACTCAGCAGGCCTGGCAGCATCTATGGAGAGAGAAACAGAGTTAACAGTTTGAGTCTGTATGACTCTTCTTCAGAGCTCTGAAGAAATCATCCGGGCTTGAAACGTTAACTCTGTTTCTCTCTCCATAGATGCTACCAGATCTGCTGAGTTGTTCCAGCATTTTCCATTTTATATTATATTAAAGCAAGTATGTTATGCTTCAGTTATACAGGTCATTGGTGAGACTGCACCTTGAATACAGTGTGCAGTTTTGGTCTCCTTATTTAAGGAAGGATGTAAATGTGTTGGAGGCGGTTCAGAGGAGGCCTATTAGATTGATACCTGAACTGAGAGGGTGATCTTATGAGGATAGAATGGACAGGCTGAGCTTGTTTCCACTGGAGTGATTGAGGGGTGATTTGATTGAAATATATAAGATCCTGGTCTTGACAAAGTGGATGTGGAAAAGATGTTTCCTCTTGTAAATGAGTCCAAAACTGGGGATCACTGTTTTAAATTTAGGGGTTCCCTTTTAGAACAGAGATGAGGAGAATTTTTTTTTCTCAGAGGGTTTTGCAACTTTGGAACTCTGCCTCAGAAGGCAGTGGAAGCGGGGTCACTGAACATTGTTAAGGTAGAGGTAGATTGAGTCCCTTGCCTAACAAGAATCTAAGGTTCTGCTAAAGGGTCATGAGGACTCGAAACATCAACTCTTTTCTTCTCCGCCGATGCTGCCAGACCTGCTGAGTTTTTCCAGGTAATTCTGTTTTTGTTTTGGATTTCCAGCATCCACAGTAGTTTTTTGTTTTTAAGAATCTAAGGTTATTCATGGTAGATGGGAATGTGGAACTCAAAATATAACAGATCAGCCATGATCATATAGAATAGTGGAGCAGGCTTGAGGGGCCGAATGGCCTACTTCTGCTCGTATCTCGTATGTTCATATGTTTGTATTAAAGGATTCCAAAATCAGAGGGCTGTTTGAATCAAATAATGAATGTCCATTGGTGAACAATGGAAGGTAAATGATGGTTTTTTTTATAGTGAAGAAGTTTCAGTCACATGGTCAAAATCCATTGATATGCAATAGAAGGCAGATACTGACCTTCAGCACTTCATTGTAAATACTCGGTCTCACTCGTCCTCCTTTTGTTACGTGGCAGACCCAGAGAAAGAGAGTCTGGATATTTATTGTCCCTGTGTTTTGAAGTAAGCCTTGACAATAGCAGGTGTGAAATTCCACTGAAGGGTGATGTTTAGGCATGTCCATTCAAGGGAGACCCCTGCCCAATATTATCCAACTTCGAACTTTCCAGAAAGTTTACTAGGCTGCTGGAGTGGCAAAAATCTGGTGACCCCCTCGGCAGCCATCAATCAGGATCTATTTTCAAAGGAATACAAGTTATTTTTAAAATGTAATATTTTCATGCCTGCACTGGCATTGCCAGCAGGTTTAGGGGATTAAGAGATATATTGTGAGTTATGAATCTCCAGAACTTATTGGTTGATTGACTCCATTCCACTATTTGTTTAATACAAACAGCATCTCACACTTAGCCTCCCCGTTATTATTAAGAATTGCTGAATTTACATATTAATTGAGCATGAAACTCAGCACAGAATGTTTGACCTTTTAACAACATGATAATTGTGAATACTATGCCCATCAAATTCTCTGGCCCTGAAAGGGAACAATTTAAATTGTTAAACTTCATCCCTGCATGCAGTCAATTGTTAGAGATTTTAAAGATTTTTAATTTATAGCTTTTTTTCTATTACTTTCATTTGTTATTTTTCCTTTCCCTAAATCCAATCTCTCTTTCCATCCCTTTATTTCTCTTTGTGTGCTTGATTTGACTCTAATTCTGCCATTCTTCAGTTGCTTTCCCAATCTTTAAAGCTCATTGGTTAAAGGAGATACGCTATTGGTCCCATCGTTTGCTAAGGCCCCAGATGCTCCATTGCCTTTGCCACATCATTTCAAGGACACATTTCCAGTAAGTTATGGCACAAACATTTTTAGAGCTGAAGGCTGCAGGCAATAGCACAACAGTAAGCACTGTGAGATTCCCTACTCCAGCATCTAACTCAATGTGAATCCTATAGTGGTGTTAGGTTGCATTCATTTAATCATTACATAATGCAAATGTATTCTAACTGAAATGACCTTGCGCTTTGTTTTGTTTTTTCTTCATCATTTTCGTATTGCAATGATATTTTTTGCCAAATAATATCTCACTTTTATTAGTTTAGTATTTATTGGGCTATTTGTTATACTTTTTTCTAATGCTCCATTAGTGCATGCAGGACTCACATTGTTTACACATTTTGGCATATTTATTGATGCAAACAGTCACAAGGTTGATTTCTCCTGACTGAAAAAGTGCAATTACCTTTCCATTTGTACTTCTGCATTGTTTACAGTTGTGCTGGTGTAGAATTCAGGTCTGTAGAAATTGGTTTCATTGTTGCAGTTAAATCTCATTCTGCTATTATCTAAATGCAGTTTGAGCTAGTTTAGTGCTGTGACATTGGTAAATCAGAATACACTATATGCCTCACTGCACCTGATTGTTAATGTATTGTGATGGAGTTAAGGAAAATTTCCTACCAAGTGCTCGGTACACTGTTTTTTATGTTCTAGCGCACTCCTAACTCTTGTGGATTTTGCGATAAACGTGTCCATGCTTTGTTAGGTTGAATGAATTTGACAATGGTTCTGCCAGTTATTATGACCAAGTGAGAAGGAGTGAACTGGCTCCCCTCTGTTCAGCCTCCTTGGTTGGTCACAATAAAGGTTTAAGTTTCATTTTCCCGAGGATATGTCCTTTTCCAAATCAGAATGCATTTAACTATTCAAGCTGTGAGCAAAAAGGAGCCAATCAATAAAGGTTTCCTTGAGTCAAAGAAAGAGCAAATTTATTAATCACTAAATCCGAGAACAAAACTAAAAACACGACATCAAGCATTCAACCCACAGTCAGTCTTTAGGGATAAAAACAAAAAGCTAAAAGCTACTGCGGATGCTGGAAATCTAAAACAAAAACAGAATTACCTGGAAAAACTCAGCAGGTCTGGCAGCATCGGTGGAGACCCCACATTGACACACAGGTATCAGAAATAAGGGGAGTTAGAGTCCGATAAAAAAACAGTAAAAGGATATATGGTTAAATGTCCTTTGATTGTCCTTAAGGTGTAGATTTTAAATGTTGTGGCCGATTCAGATTAGCTGGTTTCTTGGATTTGGTCAGATGTAGAAGATGTTGCAATTATTACAAGATCTCTGTTCGCTGGTGGGTTTCTAGTAGTTGGTTTGTTGAACCGGGCTACACACTTATTCCAAAAGAGAGAGAGAGGGAGAAAGAGAGAGAGAGGGCAGCTCTCAGCTTGTTTCCTCTGCTAAAGACTTCTGGACACAGCCTTTGTCATTTGTAATCTCTCTCTAGTGGCTGGAAGCCTTGCCTTGAAATATTCCACCCATTGTGTATTTTCAAGAGGTTTTGTGTGGGTCTGCCTGTGACAGCCATTGTTTCAATATCCAGTACTTTGCATTTTTAATGTCTCTCTCTTAGATAGTCATGAGTTTTGATGGGTGTCTGGCTAATAGGAAATACCTCTCTATTCAACCTCCCTTGAGGGTGATTTGTTGGTTTCTTAGCTTTACCTTGGAATGTGGCCTTGATTTTTTTTAAGCAGTTTGCTCTGTCTCAGTTCAAATTGCAAAATTTCCAGTCAGTTGACAGTTGGAAAATCATATTTTCAAAAATAAAGGGGCAGAGCTTCATAACACAGTGGGCGGAATTTTCTCAGTGGCCTGGGCAGTAATATGGCGAGAAGGCCTGCTATGATCCCAGCTGAAGTTACCCCTGGACAAAACCTGATCCCAGAGTGGAACCCATCTTGATAGATCCTAAATTTTAATTGTTTAGATATGTGGAGGGTGGCTACTGAACAGAGGCACAGGGGTCAGCTGATGAATTTTTAACAAAAGAATAAAATATTTATTTAACAAGAAAACGTGAACTATATTACAATACTCCTTCACCCACAACTATACCTTTACATATGTATACAGGTTTGTAAGGATAACACAAGTTACAAAAGTTATCTGATACTCCAATGTACACAGTAAGTACCCAGTCCATGTAAACCTATGGCACCCTGTGGTCAGACACACTGTACTCTGAAACCAAGTGACAGATGCCACCTCAAAAGGATGCTGTGGATTTCTTCAACTCCGCCCAGACGCCCGTCACACCATGAACCAACCAGTCTCACTGAACTCCGTTCTTCACACGAGGGTTTCCAATCTCCACTCTCCAAGACCTCGCCTTGCAATCTTCTCCCAAACCAACACTTTCTCTCAGACACCTTCCACGAGGGTTCAACTCCAGGATTTCAAGATCTCCTTCTGATGTTCCTCTTCTCTGTGTCACCACATGCATTCAAGCTGTCTTCTACACACTCTGTCTCTCTGAATCAGCTGTCAACAGCACACCACTGCTTCACATGCCCATAGCAAAGAGTTATAGACCTTCAGTTATCTCTTTGGACCTCCTTGCCTCCTGCAAGCTGTTCTCGCTTTAAATCTGCTTTCTGCAGCCTTTGTCTCTTTAAATCTGAAGCTTGGAGCCTTTCTCTCTGACCCTCACTCTTAACTTTACTTAACAGGATCTTTTACCAGGTTTCTGTTCTTACTTTGACAAAAGGTCATCTTTGGACTTTCCCATCTTCCACCCCCCTGGATTTATGGAGTTTTCCTTCATTTGGGACTTGCTATCTGTCCCCTTTCAGACTGCTTCTGCTTCACAGCTGTCTTCAAACCAACTGAACTCAAACTGCTTCTAAAACAAACTGCTGTTTTCCTTCTTCTGTGTCTGTGGGAGGGACCTGCCCCTCTGGTGTCTCTGTTGCTAGGCAACATTCCAATCCTTCTACCATTGTATGTTTACCTTTACTTTATAAGAGTCACAAAACTCCTCATTAGAAATGCAAGCACCTTTTTAAAGTGAAACTAAAGCTCCATTTGACCTTTCTTAACAGACAGATACAGAAATACAAATCAAACTTAAACTTTAAAGCTAAAACTCATTCCTAATACTCACAAATACCAATATAACTTACTTAAACTATATCTACTTCCTAACAGCCGGAAATCAGTTTGCGATCATCCACTCAGCCCATCAATGGCAGGACACGTTTCCCACCACCGCATCTTTGGAAGCTAATTTCAATACTTTAGCATCTCATTATAAGCCCAACTCACCAGACTCATCCCCCCATGCTGGACCATCCGGGCACGTCATTGTGTTTGTACGCCGATGTGTTTCAGAACTATACATAAGCGACATGCACTTGGCAAGCTGCACTTCGTTCAGAACTTTGAGGTTCATTTGCCTACTTTGCTCGGGCAGCACTTATGGTCATCAGCACCAGGCTTCGCAGGCAGCACCACATCACTTTTAGGGGGTTTCACAGGCAGGTCTCTACCTACCAGACCAACCGTAAGGCAGGAGTGGCTTTTCAATGGCTGCAGGGCTAGGGCTTGCTTGGGGAAGGAGGAGAAGTGGCCTCAGGCAAGGGAAGAGGCTGCAGGACGAGGGCTGTACTGGGGAAGGGGGTTATCCAAGGGCGTGTGGGGGGGCATATGTTAATCTGTGCAATTGGCTTCAAGATGGGGAGGGCTGAGGAGGCAGTCTCCAGAGGAGATGAGTCCAGATGGAGATGTGAGTGTGTGTGTGAGAGACTGAGTGGTGATGTCCCTTGAGCTGGCAGTGAGTGAGATGCCAGTGAATGTGTGATGGCCTTGTGAGTGTGTGAGTTTAGGGTGATGAGATGGTTGCCTTACCCTGGCTGCGCAGGTGAGATCATTCATCCTCTTTCTGAACTGGATGGCCAACCACTTCTGGACAGCTTTGGCACTGACCACCACTCACCTCCAGTGAGTGGTGAGATTGCTGGACCTCCTGTGAACAGAGAGGGGGTGGAGGACATCAGCGCGGGCTTCCAAAAAGCATTCCAGTTGATGGGTCACTGAACTCCTCTTGGCTTTCAGGGCCATTTCTTCATTGGAGCAGTCCTGGTCTGCAAACATTGAGAATTGCGTGTATGGCTTCAGATTAGATATGGCACATGCCGTGAGGAAATAGTGAAGTAACGGCGTGGCATGAGATTCAGAGGCCGCCCACCAGTGAGACTTGTTTCTTGTGGCTGCATAATTAATGAGGCAGGAAGCAGGTAAAAAGTTGGGTGAATTTTCCCAGAATTGCAATAAGTGCAGTAGCAGGCAGGTAACCTGCTGGCATCGATGACGGGTTTTCATGCCATATCATCCCAAACCCATCACATTATTTATGAACTCCCGGGAAACACACTTTCTCCATGGTGGGCGGGCTATTATTCACCCGCCACGCCATCACCTCGCCGCTTCAACACGCCAGGCGCCACATTTAAAGTCCAGCCGCAAGGACACATCTCAGTACTTCCAGACCATCGCTCCTGTACAGAAGACATGGCCCTGAAACTGAAGAAGACATCAGTCCCAGGTTCAGTGCCACATCCCTCGAGCACATCTTGGATGCCATGGCGGCCCGCCGGGATGTCCTGTACCCTCGCTTTGACAGCAGGATGGGCAGCAACAGCACTAACCTGGCTTGGGAGGTGGTGGCAGCAGTGGTCAGTGCCAACGGCCTTCAAAAGAGGACAGCTACCCAGTGCCATAAGAGGATGAATGATCTCCTCCGTTCCCTCAGGGTAAGTCACTCTTCTCATCACTCTCAACTCTCACAAACACAAACCCATCACACATCCATAGGACCCTCACTCACTGCCAGTTCAAGGGACATCACCATTCACTCTCTCACACTCAACATCATTGTCCTCATCCCATCCATGGGACCCCTCACCACCCACACATGCCAGACATACTTATCACCTAGCCTGACAGGCATGCTGCTTACACTTCCTCCGTCTCTATCCGTGCAGGACAAGCTGGCACACAACAAGTGGGAGAGGTCACTGACCAGTGGTGGAATGGCCAAAATCAAGGGTGCTGTGTCTCTGTGTTGAAAAATATCGTTACTTGAAATTTCAATAGCTGTTTATTGAAATAAGCCTGAGGGCTATCATTATAGCATTCTTAATGCTTGACTGCTTCCACAACCTTTCATAATCATATTGGGGGGCCTGTAAGCTTACAGTTTGATTGACAGTTTAAGGAGGTTATAAAGGGATTAGCTCTCTTTGATTCGGGACTATGAAAACAAATGTTTTTATTTTTTATGAGGGATCAAGTACTAGAGGGGATTTAAATGTGTTAAATGGGCTTTTATCAATGGGAATTTTTTTTGTGAAATAGTGCAGTCTGTAATAGATAAGGATATCTTATAGCACAATGGCCCATGTCCCTGTTTCTGAGCCAAAGGCTCTGGGTCTAAGTCCCGCCTCAGGACTTGATCGCCAAGGAAGGTGCATTCATAACATGGGCCTTCTAGAGTATTAACCTGTAAATCCTTTCAATACACACCAATGGCAGGAGAAATTCTTGGTCAGGTCATGTATAGGAAAGAATGTTGGAGCCTCCACCATCATAATCTATAGCTCCAGACTACGACATCCATGTAAAGGTACATGTTGTCACAGCAACTCAGATTCCTTGAGTGAAAAAAGAAAAAGGAGTTCTGTGATGTAGTGGGTAGTATCCCTGAGCCGGAAGCTCTGGGTTCAAGCCCCACTCAAGGGCTTGATGGTCAAGGAAGGTTTCATAATGTGGCCAAATAGATATCAACTTGTAAATCCTTCCAACATACACCAATGGTGGGTGGTAAGAACAGTAGAGATTCCTGCTCAGCCATGTGACAGAAAGCCATTGGAGCATCCACCATCACTATCCATAGCTCCAGGCTGCAACATGCATGACAACGTGTATGTGGCCACAGAACACGGACTCCTTTGGGGGCCAGTTGACTGGACAGCCAGTGTGGATCAACTTGGTGCCAACAGCACAGGGCTTGATCCCCATTCTGGCTGTGTGGATTTGGGGCTTTAGAACTTTATGTTATTTTATCTCAACATGGCTCTTGAGGTCTGCCCATGGTGGATGTATGGGTGAGTTGGTATGGAGGGGGTAACAGCAAAGGGTAGAGGATGCAGGCATGGATTGGCATAAGTTGACATTAAGTTGGCATAGGGGCTAAAGGGGAGCATGGGGATGAGGGGAGGGTCATGGGTTGGCATGGAGGCTATGAGGGGCCATGAAGGTGGGTAGAGGAGCAAAGGTTGGCATGGCAGGTATGAGCGGCCATGAGGGGTGGGTAGTGGGGCATAGGCTGGCATGAAGGTTATGAAGTGCCATGGAGGGTGAGCAGAGAAGCATAGGTTGGCATGGATGGGGCATGGGGAGTGGGTGGGGGGGAAGGTGTGTGAGGGGTAAAAGCTGGGGGGCCTTATTATTTGTATTGCAACTGGGACAAAGTTCCAGAGCATCAAGGTCGGCCTTTTAAACAGCCTGCCTTCACATGGCAGCCTTTCTGGCTGCCTCTGAACTCTTTCTGGTGGCAGTGGGCCCAAAGGTTCCAGTGGGGAATTGGGGGGATCAGTACTATAGTTATCCAGGAGTTAGAAGCGGTTTTAATCTCTCCAGCTTTTCCTGGGTAACTATTTTGTGAGGGAGTGGGAACCATCCAAAGTCTGATTTAAATCGGAGTGTTGGATGGTTCCCAGTTCAGAGTAATTGTCCATTGGAAATTTGAACTTCCCAGGCAATTCCTGTGCAGCTTGGGGACTTCCGGTGGGAGGGGGCTAGGGGCCCTCCAGCACATCCTCTTGCGTACCTCCCAGATACGACACATCAGAGGTCGTAAGTTCTGGGCCATTGTGCGTATCTGAACTTGGTCTCACCTAGGTAAAATGTTGCTGTAAACCATGACTTGGTTTACCACTGACTGGTGTCAGTGATCAAATTTGTTACAAAGTATCCATAGGATAAGAATTATTTGTTTATGTAATGTTTATTAAAGAAACAGATGTTTATTCATTATTTGAAAGTCAAATCCTTTCTATTCTCAATAAATCTTTGCGTCTCTCCGGAATACTAATCTGCTTTGCTTTTTACTCAATGTGCAGGCCCATGTTAGAAAAGCTGTAATAATATTTTCCACAATTTTGTGATTGATAACAAAGCTGAATGTTCACAGAGCATGTCGGTACGTTAAACAATGCCAAATTTCACTGTGAAATGTTTATTTTTTAATGTGGACAGAAGTAGTTACATGAGTTGCCTGGTGGTTTGCTTATACTGACAATACTGTTCATGTGACCAGATTTATTTACATATCTGATATTTGCTTTTTGGGCTGCACTGTGCTGGAAATGCTTATTTATTTTCCAGAAACCAATCACTGGCTTCACTGTATCTGGAGTTCTCTTGCAAACATCTTTCCTTATCCTTTAACAGAAGATATTTGAGAGATTTAATAGAGGTGTTCAAAATTATGAGGTGTTTTGATGGAGCAGATGGGGAGGAATAGGGCTGAATTTTTCCACGATGGCAGAAGTCCCAGTGTTGCAACCAAAGCGGGAATTGACCCCACATCGCCGAACAGAGGGACCCTAAGGTGACATTTTGCCTGGGGGCAAAACAGACCACCCTAGGACTGCTGTCCAATAGAGGACAGCAACCCACCTTCCAATGCCGCAGGCCCAATCAGAGGGCTTGCTGCTCAGCAGCCTCGGTGGCGTCACCAATAGCGGTGGTTACTGCTGAAACTGCAGGATGAAAGTGTGGGTGCCTCAACGCCAGAGCGTCCCTGAAGACAAGGTAAGTGCCTTTGAGTAAGCTGGGGCCAGGCAGGCAGGCTCTGGCAATTGGTGAGGGGAAGGGCATATTCCAGCAGCAGCACCTTAGGCGAAGGGTGGCCATTGCCACCAGGATGCCCTTCTGTAGGCCATAAAGGAAGGGCCCCTCTTCCCCAGGAGCATGCTGGAGGCTGTTATGGTTTACCTGGCGGTCTTGCCACCTGGCAAAGGCCCCTGCCAATCCTGGTAAAATGCTGGCAGGGGTGGCAAGTAACCTTTAATAGAGTAATTAATTGCCTCAATTCACTGTCCACTGGCAGCCATGCCAGTGAGGCTCTTGTTGTCGGTTTCCCTTCATTATTGAAGATGGCCATTTCTTGCAGGCTTTTGCTAGACTCTTACCTGCCATCACAAACAGCAAGATTCATCCTTGGTTGTCACATGCAGATTTTTGTCCTTTTCCTGAATAATCGTGACATTCTTGTGTTGCAGGTGGATACCATTTGGTAGGTCTTAATGAAGCCTTCATAGCCTTAAGTAGGTTAACAATATGTATTTATTAACTACAAAAACTATGTACATAAATGCTGTAAAGGGTTCATGTTAGGAGCTATCTCCATGCTTCCTTGTAGACGGGGCTCTGTCCAACACTAGACTAATCCCTAAGTGCAAGTCATGTGTTCTCTTACATCACTGTGTGGGCGGTACTGTACTCAGTCCCATATTAACCCTATATGTGCCAGACCCTTATACTACACCTGCCCGAAAATCTTTATCCAATGTATTTCAAGCTATTCTAGTTTACCCTATGTATTTAAATCATTATCACTACCCCGTCTCCCCACTTCAAGTCTCTGAGTTCATAGGTTCAGGCAGTCTGGAGGCCTTATAACCCTTCCATATCTCATTCTCTGTCATTGCAGGTAAACTCTGCTGATTTGGAGGTTGTTCTGGAATCTGGGTATCTTTTTATGCTCTTTTTCCATTCCTTGGTATTGAACCATTCTTTGTTGATTCAGCAGTTGTGGTGATAGGTGGTTGTTGTTCTATCCTGTTTCTTGTGGGGTGAATGAAAGTTGTGCTCGTTTCCATTTTTTTCCTCTTCTTCCTTCGTCGTGTGGGCTGTCGCGATGTCCTCTGTGACAAAAGATCCCCATTCCTGTTATGAGAATGTGTATTTTTTTAGGAAGCTCACCTTTGTGTTTGGCTGTGCCTTGTGCTGTCGGCAATGGACGGCTGCTACTTGGTTCCAGTACCGCCTGTGGCACTGTCATGATGGCCGGGAGTTGCAGCGTTTGCTCTGTGGCCACATGCTGACTTCATCAACAGTCGTCAGAGCCAGAGATCGAGGCTTTTCTGGTTGTTGGTTGCTCTCTTGTCTATCCTCCGCCGGTGGCGTCATGGTAACCAGTTGAGTGGTTGGCTGGTCTGACCAATGAGGTCTTTCCGGCACCTGTTATGAAAATGAACAAACCTGCTTTGCAAAGAGAGTGGACAGTTCAGAGCTGAAGTCCCAGTGAGGGTATTCTTTCTTGTTTGAGCTCTCAGGAACGTGCAGTTCTGTATAATTTACAACAGTGGCTGTCTTAACATCTTCTGTAATTTTGAGGAGATTCAGGGCTACACAGGCATCTCTGCTCAAGAGAGAAAAAGGCTGGTTAGGGATGGCACACATCAGCTTGAAGATTTGTTTGCTGTCACACCTTAGGGGTTCCAGAATCATGCCTACGGCCAGATTCAGATTCCTCCCGGCCCATAGAGTAGTCTGTCTACTGTTCAAAGCCAGAGGTCTCCCAGCCATGGTTCTTTGTCTGATAGGGCCATAATACTGGCTCCCATGTTTGTGAGATGGCCACTAACCAAAATGCCCTCATTCTAATACGAAAACCCTGGTCCTCTCACCCTAGAAGCCTGGCTGTGTACAGTCTTGACTTTATGAATCATTTTTGTGTCTCTTGTATGTTTAGATGTTTTGACCTTGCACAGCTTGCTGAAGTGTCCAATCCTGTTCCATTGGAAGCATTGGGCTGAAATTGCAGGACATTGATCTCACCTGTGGGACGCTTAGCTCCACAGCTCTGGCATGGTCGCTCTAATGGTCGGTTAGGGTATTGTTTTCCTTGGCCTGGAGTGCCCTTGGCCGGGATTTCCCGGCCCCGGTGTGCTGGGTCCCGCCATGGCGGATGTGGGGAACCATTCAAAACTCCGGAAGATCCTGCTGGCAGGAGGGGCCGGATTATTCCGGCCCTTGTTTCTGTGCTGGGTAACTAACTGGACTATGGAGTTTCTTTTGTGCCATGGTTTACTTTCTCCTCTTGAAATGGACCTGTGCTGAACACAGAGTTCAGACTGCCTGACAATCTGGATAGTTTTCTCAAGGGTTAGCTATTCCTTCGCTTGCAGCATTTCTGAGAGTGTGTCCTCCACTACTCCTACACTATTCTATCCCTGATAAATTCAGATTTTAGGTATCCATATTCGCAGCCTTTAGTGATTTAGTGATTCAGAGATTAGTGATGAATGAGTCGACAGGTTCTCTTGGCTGCTGGACACGCTTAGTAAATTTAGCCCTTTCAAGGAATTTGTTGTCTCTTAGGTTAAAATAAACATCAAATGATTTTAATACTTCTTCAAAGTTAGCAGATGATTCGTTGATTTCTTGACCAGCAACAATGTTGTCCGGTATCGGGCCTACCGAATAAAGCAGTGTGCTAACTTGCTCAGCTTCTGTCTGAAGCAATCATATATCTGAGGAGTCTCTTTCTTCAAAGTCCCCCAATTATGTGATTTATCCAGGCCTTGGACAAGTCCAAATTGATCTGGAAGAGTGGATTTCTGATCTTTAGTGAAATTTTAAAGTGTAGGTTCAGCTTTAAGAAGTTGCCGAAATTCAAGATGGCGCCGCTGTTCGTTTGAAGACAAAGGGTTTACCCGTGATTGCCAGTTTCGGCGGGCTCCGGCTGCAATGACACTCGTGCACAGCCTTGAAAAATTTTTAAACAATGGCTGCTTGGACTGACTAGCTGCAAACTTCTCCGTTCCAGTGTTATGCTTTAGGGTCACAAAAGCATTGAATCCTGGCCTTTGCTGGTCTTTAGCTGAATCTTTAGTTGCGATTCTTCTGAATTAATTAATTAGGTATTTTTTCTTTTCGGAGCGAGCTCGGATGTCACGTGTTCAGGTGCCGACTTGGGAACCTGGCTTGCCATAATGCTTTCGGAAATGGGCTGCTCTGCATTTTAAAGGTCAGAAAACATTTTTAAACTAGTCCTGGCCAAGAATTTAATTTGTTAGCTCACTGCTGCTCGCTCCTTTGACTCTGTAATCCATGGGTATTCAAACTGGACCGCCACGCGATCTCTGGTGTCTTCAGCTGCACAGTGGAGTTTTTTTCTTCTGCGCTCTGCTTCCAGTTCTACAATGGAGCTTCTCTAAGGTGATCTCCCTCTGTGTCTTCACTTCAGGTACTTTTAGCCAGGTCCAAATGCTGCTCCTTAATTTTCCAGCTGTTAAATTTCTGCTCCAGCCTCTCTGTGGTTCTGGGTTTTTCCAAGTGCTGCCACCATGTTGTGTGATGGATACCATTCGGTAGGTCTTAATGAAGTCTCTGTAACCTTAAATAGGTTAACTCTGTGTATTTATTAACTACAGGAACTATGTACATATATACAGTAAAGGGTTCAATCTAGGTGCTGTCTCCATGCTTGCTTGTGCACACGTCTCTGTCCACCACTAGACTGACCCCTAGGTGCAGGTCATGTGTTTTTATACATCACTGTGATGGAGGTACTGTACTCAGGCCCACGTTAACCAGACCCTTATACTACACCTTAAACTCCTGAGGAATGGTTTGTTGATCCCACGTTCTGTGTAATAATTGTGTGAGTTTGAAGTCCACCCAGTTGCCCCCAGGGTTGTAATGATTATCCAGGATCCCATCTGAGCCTGGAGCTTTCCGTGAGGGTAGGGACCTGATGGCTTTGTCAACCTCCACAACAGAGGGTTCGATGTTCAGGTTTTCACGTTTGAGCCAATCTAGAAGCTTGTCTATAACTACCGCATTTACAGCAGACAGATGAGCAGTTAAGCACACCCCTAAAGTGCTCAGCCCTGTGCTCTTTGATAACAGTCCTGTCCATCAGGGGTAATTCCCCATTAGCACTGATAGCATGTGAGTTGCCATGGAAGGGAAGACAGCCTTCTGGGCTTTAATGAAATTCCTCTTGTTGCGCTGATCAGCACAGGCTTGAAGTTGTCTGGCTTGTTTGGCCCACCATGCATCTTGCATCCTACGCAGCCTCTGTTGTAGGTTCCCACCACTGGTAATATACCAGGACAGCCAGAAGACATCATGTCCCCCCACGTTATGCCTTTCTCCTGTCATATTACCAGCCCTCCTGCCTCCCTCCCTGTCTGGAATGAGCTGGTAAAATCCAGGCTAATGTTCACACGGTCAGAAGGGTCGGTAAGCAAGTGATCTGGAAAGCACTTCGTAAAAGGATACAGATTCAACAGTGACTTACAATAGAGAGTTAGATTAACATTGGGAGGGGAAAAATGTGCAGGGCTTTGGTGGGAAGACCAGAATAGTGGGATTACTTGAATAGCTCTTCAAAGAGCTGACACAGACACAATAGGCCAAATGGCCACCTTCTGTGATATAATATGCACCCTTAAAACAGTATAATGTCTGACTCACTGGGAGAAATGCTGTGGGAGTACTGCTATGTATATAAATAAATGTGTTGCATCTAGCATGTGGCTGTTACACAAAATGTTATTGACTCCATTATCCAGACTCAATCAAATAGCGCTTACTTCACTCCCTCTGCACTCATCTCCCAAAAATTCCTTTTCAAACTCTTTCTGCATTTACAAGTACCTACGTGTTATGTCCACATTGTGGTACTAATCCCTCGCAGCAGTTTAACCTAGAATTTTATTTTAAAAAGTGAGCTTGTTCTCTTAATTGACTTGAGGATCTGCTAACAACATTCTGTCTCCAATTGAACAGAACAAGGCATAGGAGTTGCACTTTGTTGTCATAAAGCAATAACACCAACAACTCATATCCATATAACGCCTTAAACGTAATGAAATGTCCCAAGGTGCTTCACAGGAGCATTATAAAATGAAGCAATGAAGCATGACACTGAGCCACCAATGGAGATTTTAGGTCAGATGACCAAAAGCTTGGGCAAAGAGATACATTTTAAGCATGTGGCTTAAAGGAAGAAAGCGAGGTAGAGAGGTGGAAGTAGGGTATTGCAGAGCTTGGAGCCAAGGCAATTGAAGGCACTGCCACCAATGGTGGAGCGATTAAAATTGGGGATGCATAAGAGGCCAGAGTAAAGGTAACACATTTATCTTGAAGGGTTGTGGGCTGGAACAGATTACAGAGAAAGGGAGGAACCAGGCCTTGGACAGAAATGAAAACAAGGATGAGAATTTTAAAATCAAGATATTGCTTGACCGGGAGCCGTTGTAGGTCAGCGAACACAGGGGTGATAGGGTAAAGGGCCTTGCTGTGAGTTAAGACACAGGCAGTAGTTTTGAATGAGCTCAAGTTAACGGAGGGTAGAATGTGTGAGACTAGTCAGAAATGCTTTGGAATAGCCTGACCTAGAGGTAATGAAGGCATGGACTGGATTTCAGTAGCAGATGAACTGAGACAGGGGTGAAGTCAGGCAATGTTGTGGAGGTGGAAAAAGACAGGGTTTAGATGATAGCATGAATATGAGGTCCAAAGCTCATCTCAGGATCAAATGTGATATCAACGTTCTGAACAGACTGACTTAAGCTCAGACGATGTAGGACGGGGGATGGGGTTGTTTGCTAGGGAATGGAGTTTGTAGCAGGAAGCGAAACAATGGATTACGCCTTCCCAATATTAAATTTGAGGGAATTTCTGCTTATGTCGTACTGGCTGCCAGATACATTGCGATAATTTAACAACTGGGGAGGGGTTGAGAGAAATTGTGGTGAGGAGGAGCTGGATGTTGTCAGCATACATGTGAAAACTAACACACTTGCTTTCGGATGATGTCGCCAAGGGGCATCATTAAGTTACATACAGCTACACTGTAGCAGCACATTTCATGACGTAGGCTTTCTATCTTTATAAGACCGAGTACCTTCTGATCTCCTGAGTAGCAATGTGAGAGATGCATTTGCGTAGGAAAATAACAACTTCCCGACGTGGGAAACAGGACATGTTTTTGAACATTGATTAATACTTGAATAGATTAAAATCAAAATAGTACTAGGAGGCTAATTTTGTTTGCAATCTTTACTCATTTAGATTATGAAAGGGATTCTCTAGAGTTGCTCATTTAGATTATCAGGATTTAATCATTTGAAAGTCATTTGGATTTTCAGGTTTTTAAATTATCCCTGACCATTTATCAATTTATTTTCCCTGCAAGTTGACATATTTGCTCATCTGCAAGTGCAAAAATTGTGCACTTGAAATTGTTTCGATTTATGTTGATAGGTACCTGCAGCACATAATACAATGCACGAACAACCTCCAGAGACACACTGAGTTACAACGTATGGGCATCCGCAGCAACTTATTTATATAAACTGAAATCTGCCTTCAGAATTCCGGGCGTTTTGAGACAATTAAATTAAATTAATGAATTCAAACCAGTTGATGGCGCTGCAGCACAAGATAAGGAAATTGCTCCCAGCAGACTTTTTCTGTGTGATTATATCATGTGGTGTGGCATACGTGAGATGATTTAAAATGAATTCTTGGTCTATAAAGGTGACCTTTAAAATTATGTCAAACATACATTCCTTACTTCTATCTTTGATCAACATATGCAGTTTGGTCTTTGAACTGTTTAGAGTGCATGGGCTATGCAAATAAGTAATGGGGAACTCATACACTCTGCACACAAATGCTTTATTTTCCAAAAGTTTTGAAACATGTTTGACCTTAGCATGGTTGTTGAAAGCTGCTTTTGCTCTTTTTTTTTTATTCTGCGGATAATCCATTTAGATCTAGGGCAAAAATAGAAAAACAGCCTTAACTGTTAGCGCACAATTGTCAACAACACTGCTATCACATCAGCTATGGGTGGAATAATATCAAAGTGGCTAATTTTACTGCGCTGGAGTATAAGTAATCGACTTTTATTCACTTGCAAAGCTGCTTTTAAGGATCTGTGTATGTTCATTTCTAGATCTCAAATTTCCTCAATTTTATTGAGAATTTTACCATTTAGGATATATTACATTCTCTGTTCTTTTATTGTCAAATGTGTTTTTTTCCTATATTGACATTGAACTGAATTTTCCATGTATCTATTCACTCCCCCAACAAGAACAACTTGCATTTATTTACCTAGTAAAACATCCCAAGGCACTTCACGGGATCTTTACCAAAGAGAATTTAACACCAAGCAATTTCAGTTTAAAAACAAGGATGAGAATTTTAAAATCCGGGGTATTGCTGGCTCAGGAGCCAATGTAGGCCAGCGGGCACAGGATGATGGGTGACTGTGTGCAGGTTAGAATATGTAAGGCAGGGTTTTAGATGAGCCCAAGTTTAAAGGGAATGCAGTTGGGAAGCTGGCCAGGAGTGCATTGGAATAGTCAAGTCTCGAGGTTAAAAAAAAGCATGGATGAGGGTTTCAGCAGCAGATGAGCTGAGGCAGGGGTGGAGACAAGCGATGCCATGGAGGTGAAATTAGGGGACCTTGGTTATGAGGCTGGAATCTCAACTCGGGGTCAAATAGGACACCAGTGTTGCGGCCTCCTCTCTGCCTCTTCATCAAAATTTTAAATCTATTTGTTGCCTGGCATTCGCCTGCCTGCATACTTAAAGCATGGAATCATAAAATGCCATTTGGCCACCCAGTCATTCCCTTGTCTTGTGTCTGACACCAAACACCATGTTAACCAAGCACACCACCCAATGCCCTCTACCCCTGAATGTCCTTCATCACATTTTAAAACAAATTCACTAATACGTCTAGCAAATATTGAAAACATGACGTCAGCACCCTTGACTCGTGGCACTAAACAAGAAACTGAAACAATAATAATGGGCAGGAATTTTAGTTCAGCAGGCGGGTGCGATTGGCGGCCTCAGGAGCAGCCGGGGAACGGACCCCCGACCGCATTCAGCCCCCAAACGCGATTTCACACTGGCTGGCCAATTAACGGGGGTGGGAGGAGGGCGAGAACCGAAGTCAGCGCGGGCGCAGGGGAGTGCGAAATGAAAGCTCCCTGAAGGCAGAGAGCTGCCTCAGGGGGGCTGAAGAATTTAAAAGCAATAAAAACAGGTTTTAAAATCTGGGAACAATGCCCGTGCATCAAAGTCAGTCAGCTGAACATATACAAGATGAAAATTCTGTCCATACATTTGAATTATTTTATCTAATTACCTCATCTCGCCTGTGGATGAGGTTTCCTGAAAAATGCAAAGGCTGCCTGGCCGATTCGCCCGCCCGCCAACCATAACATTGGGCACGCACTGAAAATCTCCGTTAGCTACAACTTTAATGGCCTTAATAATCCTCTTCATTGCCAGCGCGCTTCCAACTCTCGCGCGCACCCCTCCACCACCCCCACCCCCACCCCCACTGAAATACTGCACGAGCGTGCGATAACATCGGGACGCTTGCCCAACGCCATCACGCGCTATTTCATGCTCGAACGGGTCGGGCACGCGCCCGCACGCCAAGCGGAAAATTCTGCCCAACATGCTTTAATTTAGTCGTAAACCTGAGGAACATAACTGCTCATTTATTTTTATATCTTCAGATTACTTTGCACTTAATCTCAACTGATCTCTTTATTTCTCAAAATTTAACAAGTTTAAGCAACTTTTTATTTTAAATTCATATAACTCAGTGAAAATACAGATCATAGTAGCTTAAAGTTTATTGATCTGAGCTAATGTGACTTCATATTGAATATGCCACCCGCTAAACTAAAATAGAAATTAAGTCAAATACTTGGAATCGAAGGCCTGAATTTTCACCATGGGCTGTATCTTCCGGTTGGCGAGCAGGGGGCGGCGGGTCCCGCTCGCCGACACGTAAAATGTCGCGGGGGGATGTCGGGCATGCATCCCAATGTCACAACGTGTCATTCAGACTTTCAGTTCGGTGGGTGCGCACCCGAGTCGGCTGCGCACCCGCCGACCTGTCAATGGCCTATTAAGGTCATTAACAAAGTGGTTGAAGTCATTAATGGTCCTGCCCGTCCAACCTTAAGGTCGGTGGGCAGGCCGGGAGCCCTGACGGGCTTCTGAAGAAAACATGAAATCTCATCTACTGGCAGGATGAGGTTTCATAAGGATTTAAAAATCTCACAATATTTTAAAATAAAAGTTATGGACATGTCCCAACTCATGTGTCAGTGTCACATGAGGGGACATGGCAGGGAAATTTTTTTCTCAGCTTTATTTAAAGTTTAAAATGTGAGCCGATCTCTCTGAGACAGCACTTTGCCTCCGGGAGATCTGTGCGTTCTTCTGTGTGCATGTGCGAAAGAGTGCACCCCCAGCTGAGGGAATCCCCGCCCCACCCGCCCGCACAGGGAACGCATAGCGCTTCCTGGAGGATGTCATACTGGGCAGGTCTTAATTGACTCGCCCACCTAAAATGGCGGCGCGCCCCCAATTGGGGGCGCCGATCGGAAGCCCACCCGCGCCCGCTCCCGCACTCCCCGCCACCACCCCCCCCCTTCCCTCCCCCCCGAATGGGGGAAAATGTTGCCCCATGATGGAGAGCCTCTCCATCATGGTGAAAATGGTAGACCAGCATGGAAATCCTAATTCCTGCCCACAACTACTGCACTTCCTGTTTTCACAGGCGTGGGAATGGGGGCGGACTGAGTTCACACATGTATGGTTCACAGAGGCACCTGCTCATTTAACTCATAAGCTGCTTCCACTAAAGTGGGATTTTGTAGGTCAGGAGTGTAAAACCCAAAGTATGCAACTAGGTCTGGTAAGAATGGGTCTGAACTTTGTGGATTTATTTGGATTGGATAGCCAGGGTACCCCTTTGGAGAGGTAATGCACCCCTTTGGATCTGGTCCAGGTGTACCTCTGTGAGAGATAAGGTGCCCTTTGGTGGACGTAAGGTGCCATTTGGGCAGGTCAGGTGCCCTTTTGAATTGTTAAAATTAGGCATAAATGTGCGTAAAATGTGCACAAACTCATTATTACATTGCTGTCAAGCTCATTGGAACTGTCAACAGACCTGTCAAAATCAACTATTAAAACTGTCAGAAGCACCTGTCAAAGGGACTTGTCAAAGGGAGTGGTCAAAACTGTCAAGAGGACCTGTCAGAACCCGTCAAGAGGACATGTCAAGACTGTCAAGACGACCTATCAAAAGCAACTGTCAAACAGGGCAGTCAAGTTGGCAAGGCATTTAAAAATCTTGCCCTTTAAATTGCTTGCTATGGGTAGTGGGGTATAGGATGGCATGGTGGGTAGACGGGCCGTGGGGGGTGGGTACAAGGGCGTAGGTTGGCATGGAGGGTATGGGAGGTGGGTGGGGGGCATGAGATGGCATGGATAGGGCATGGGGAGTGTGTGGAGGGGTGGTGAGGATGTGTGAGAGAGGGAGGGGTGTTTTTTGTTTCATTGTTTTTTGTTTCGAATTTTGATAAAGTGCCAGAGCATTGAGGCAGCCCTTCTGCCCAGCCTGCCTCTGCACCTGGCAGCCTCCGCACCTGGCAGCCTCCGCACCTGGCAGCCTCCGCACCTGGCAGCCTCCGCACTTGTCCCGGGGTCGCCAGCCTGCTGCAGAACAAAAATTCAAACTTCCGGGGCACTTTCTCCTGGGTCAGGTTCACGGAGCTGGGAAATGTTCCGACTTTGTGCTCCCAACCTGGTAGTGAAAATCCAGGCCTTGCGGTTGAGTGTACAAGCATGGAATTCTTGGAAAACAGCACAGAAAAAATGCATCAAGGTATCAGAACGATAATAACTTAAGCGATTGTTCTTCAGTCAATGTCACTTCCGAAGGGCTTTCCAGTAAAAAAAAGTATTAAGCAGGAGAGAGAGTAAGAATGAAAAAGAAATCAAAAAGCTTGGATGTAAATGAAATGGTTGAATTGAGTCTTACCAGAAACTACATTTCACATTTTTTTTTCATTAAACGGAAGGATCATGGAAAAAGTTGGTAATTATCAATACTGTATTGAGGGACAGTTGATGTACTGCCCTAAACAAAGATCTGTAAAAGGCTGTGTATGATGCAACAAACATTTGCATTGTAGTTGGGTCAGGAAGTTTATTTGTATGTGGTACTTTTATCAGCTCATCATTTATCATAGATATTATAATTAAATAGCAATGGATGGTTTTGGAGAACTAAGAATAAGCAAGTCGATGGAAGGACAAGATTTCAGTTTCCCAATACATTACAGGAAGCACCCATCAATGTTGTTTCTGCACTATTTCAATCCTTTGTTGTATTATGTGCTGCAAGTTCTCTGCAATTCTCAAAAGATTATATGGAATTGTTGTTCTTTATTCTTTCATGGGCATCGTTGGCAAGGCCAGCATTTGTTGCCCATCCCTAATTGCCCTTGAACTGAATGGCTTACTTGGCCATTTAAGAGTCAACCACATTGCTGTGGGTCTGGAGTCACATGTAAGCCAGACCAGGTAAGTGTTATAGGTTGGCCGAGTAATGCTATTAATGATAAAGCTGATCAGCAGACTCTTCTTGGAAAACATTAAGTTTATTTACAATATACTCAGCAGCAACTACCCGTGTGCTTTCAACTCCAACTCTATCTCTACACTGACTGCTGAGGTAGCCTGAGCTACTCTCCTGTTGGTTACTACAGATCATGTGATCTTGCTTAACAAGTATTATCCTTAAAGGTACATTGCACACTAAATCAAACCATAATTAATACAGTAAGCTTGGCAGATTTCTATCTCTAAAGGACATGAATGAACCAGATGGATTTCTACAACAATCCATGGTAGTTTCATGGTCACCATGACTGAAACTGGCTTTTAATTCCAGATTTATCATTGATGTCTGAGCCAAAGTGCATTTGAAAGTTGCAAAGGTTCACAAATCAAATCATTCATACAGTAATATGATGACATACCAGGAACTGATCTTGCAGGTAGATTTGATTTAGTGCGTGGGCCCTTTTTAGGATGTGAATGTGCTATGGCTTTCAGTCATGAATTGCAGCTTGAATGTATACAGTGCTGGAGCTGAGCATGCATGGTGACTAATAAAGGAGCTGTAACATTGAGGGCTTAGCAAGAGCCTGCCGTAAATCTGCCAGAGATTGACAAACATCACTTTGTAGCATGTATACCCACACAGAAGAATTACCAGAATGGTACAAGGTTAGGTTGGAAGCACTGGGGTTGTTCTCCTTGGAGCAAAGGAGATTGAGGCATACAAGATTATAACAGGCTTGGGTAAGGTAGGTAGAAAAAAACTCTTCCCATCGGTTGATGGTAGGATAAGGGGGCCCAGATTTAGGATTTTAGGCAAGAGATGCAAGGGCAATGTGAGGAAGAACTTTTTTTATGCATTGAGCAGTAATGACTGGGAGCTCGCTGCCCACGAGAATCGTGGAAGCGGGAGCAGTCAATGATTTCTAATGGAAATTGGATGGGCACTTGAAGGAAATAAACATGCAGGGCGACGGGAATCGAGCAGGGGAGTGGAACTGACTGGATTGCTCTGCTGGGAATCTGCTTGGATTCGATGGGCTGAATGGCCTCCTGTGCTGTAAATGACTCGACGGGCTGAATAATACGCTCCAAGATCGGGAGCGTTTATTGCTTCGCAGAGCGTATGATGGGGCGTGCTGACATCGGGCGCAGTTTACGACGTCGTGATGCCGATTTCCGATGATGCAGCATGTGGGCGGGTCAAAAAGCTGGGAAGCCGCCTACATTAGTTAAACATCAATTTAAAAGGCAACTGAGCTAATTCTCTACCCATCTCACTGCAATAATATGGTCAGAAGGCAATAATACGCCTTCAGGGTGAGATTTCCAACAGGTGGGGAATCCATTTTTTTAAGGGCAAACTTGTTTGGGTGGGTTTTAAAACTACAGATGATCAGCTTTGCAGTTCAAACTCCATTGACTGCAGGGACTGCTTATTTGTGTGGGCAGAGGAACCTAGAAGATGGAACCATAAAAATGTTTTGGCACAGAAAGAGGCCATTCAGCCCATCATGCTGCGCTGGCCAAAAAATAAAAAATAAAAAACCAGCAGCCCATTCTAATTCCACTTTCCAGCACCTGGTTCAAAGCCTTGCAGGTTATAACACTTCAGGTGCAGACCCAGGTACTTTTGAATGAGTTGAGGGTTTCTGCTTTCACCACCAAACCAGGCAGTGAATTCCAGACACCCACCACCCTCTGGGTGATGAAGATTTTACTCATGGCCCCTCTAGTCCTTCTATCAATCACCTTAAAATGGTGCCCCTGGTAATTGGCCTTTCCACTAGGGAAAACAGGTCTTTCTTGTCTACTCTTTCTAGGCCTGTCATAATCTTGTTCACCTCAATTAAGCCACCCCACAGCCTCTTCTGCTCTAAAGAAAACAATTCTCGCCAGTCCAATCTTTCTTCATAGCTATAATTTTCCAGCCATGGCAACATTCTTGTAAATCTCCTCTGTATTCTCTCCAGAGCAATTATGTCCCTCCTGTAATGTGGAGACGAGAACTGTATGCAAAATTCCAGGTGTGGCCTACCCAGTGTTTGATACAGTTCCAGCATTACATCCCTATTCAATACTTTGTCCAATAAAGGAAAGCATTCCATATGCTTTCATACCACCTTATCCACCTGTCCTGCCACTTTCAGGGACCTGTGGACATGTACTCCAAGGTCTCTCACTTTCTCAACCCTGCTCAATATCCTCCCGTTAATTGTGTATTCTCTTGCTTTGTTTTTCCTCCCCAAATGCATTACCTCACACTTCTCTGAATTGAATTCCATTTGTCGCTTCTCCGCCCGCTCAACCAAACCATTGATATAATTCTGGAGTTGACAGCTATCCTCTTTGCTACCAACTACATGGCCAATTTTTTGTGTCATCTGCACATTCCCCAATCATGCCTCTCACATTTAAGATCAAATCATTAATATATACAAAAAACAGCAAGGGCCCCAACTCTGAGCCCTGTGGAACACCCACTGGAAAC
This sequence comes from Cetorhinus maximus, assembly GCF_964194155.1. Classification (NCBI taxonomy): domain Eukaryota; kingdom Metazoa; phylum Chordata; class Chondrichthyes; order Lamniformes; family Cetorhinidae; genus Cetorhinus; species Cetorhinus maximus. Next base: position 18,900,933 of record NC_135896.1, read on the forward strand.
TGCTTTCCATTCGCAAAAACATCCATTGACTATTACCCTTTGTTTCGTGTTGCCAAGCTAATTTTGGACCCAACTCGCCACATTCCCCCGTATCCCATGTGCTTTTACTTTTCTGATCAGCCTGCCATGTGGGATCCTGTCCAATGCCTTACTAAAATCCATGTAGACAATATCCACTACACTACCCCTATCAATCCTCCTTGTTAAAAAATTCTATTAACTTAGTAAGACACGACCTTACCTTAAAAAAAGCCATGCTGACTATCCTTGATTAATCTATTCTTTTCTAAGTGACAGTTTACCCTGTCTCTCAGGATTGATTCTAATAATTTGCCCACCACTGAAGTCAGACTGACTGGCCTATAATTATTTGGCCCACAGCTTGCACCCTTTTTTAAAAATGGTACAATGTTCCTGGATAACCTTTTGTCCACTTTTTCATGAGGGGGACTCTCCTCTTATTCAGAGGGCTCTTTTGATGGAATATTTTCTTGTCCATTACCCAGGGTTGAGGGGTGAAAGGTGTCTGAGAGACAGATGGGGATTATTGTCTCAGTTGGAGACACAACCTCCAGTGAGAAGGATTAGGAGGAGGAGGAGGAAAAGGGAGAGAGGAAGAAGGGAACACAGGGAGGCTCAGGGTGTAGTGGTTCCTCAGGAAGGGTACAGAGCAGCACCAGGTCCGAAGGGCCAGGAAGAACACAGAAACACTCAGCGGAGGCGTAGACAAACTTATGCCACCCCAAGGATATACAGGCAGAGATTTAGCTACCTGCAACTGACCTCATGAGGTCATTGAACATTTTGTGGCCAAATTCTCCTCACCACGTCAACACTGTTGACCTTGTTAGCCACCTCCTTGCACGCAGCATGAATCTACTTGGGTTTGCTCCTATTCCCAGTGCTCAGCACGAGCTGGTCACGTCTATCATATACTGATGGCAGGAGGGTAGCAACAGCGGCCTCACTGAATCTGGGGGGCAGCCTTGCCCCTTCTAGAATGCCTCTCCCTATACTCCAATGGAGCAGACATCTATGCATGGAAATATGTAATAAATGTACAACTCCTCAATGCCAAGAGTTGGGAGACTTGCTGAATTTTAAACATTGTGCTGCCTATGGAGATTGACATGGTTGGCAGAGATTAGAAATTGACTTATTTGGCTAAACTGGAAAATTCACAAATCTCCACTGTATATAGTTTCTGCTCTGATGGGTTACCTGACACTGTCCCGTGTCAGGTGGGCCTTTAAAGTGCTGGCTGCTACCTTGTTACAGGCCGGACATCCCACCCTCCAACACTCATTGGGTGGGACGGCGGTCTGTAATCCGCCCTTGTTGCTAATTGGCGGCAGTTAGCGTATTATTGGGTGTGCAGTGACAGCGGGCCTGGAAGTCTGAATGCCGCTGACTTCCAGGTGCAGAAGTCGCTGTCGGTGCTTGAACGTATTATTTAGCCCTAATAGCTATAATTCTCTCTCTCTCTCTCTCTCTCTCTATATATATACCTCGTAAATGGAACTATATGTAGCCTTAGCATGGCTGCTTCCTTAAGACATCCCTTCTTCTTCCACATCTGTTCCTAGGTCCAGTGGGTAAAGAAAGAAAGATGTGTATTTATATAGCATATTTCACAAACACAGGACAAACCATTTTAACACTTTACAGCCAAAGAAATGCCTTTAAATTGTAGTCGTTGTTACAATGTTTTTGTATATGCTTTCATGGGATGTGGGCATCGCTGGCTAGGCCAACCTTTATTACTCATCACTAATTACCCTTGAGAAGGTGGTGGTGAGCTGCCTTCTTGAACCCTTGCAGTTCATGCGGTGTAGGCACACCCACAGTGCTGTTAGGAAGGGAGCTCCAGGAATTTGACTCAGTGACAGTGAAGGAATGGTGATATAGTTCCAAGTCAGGATGGTGTATGGCTTGGAGGTGAACTTGGCGGTGGTGGAGTTCCCATGCATTTGCAGACCTGTCCCTCTAAGTGTTAGAGGTTCTGGGTTTGGAAGGTGCTGTTGAAGGAGCCTTGGTATGTTGCTGCAGTGCATTTTGCAGATGGTACACATTGCTGTCACTGTGCACCAATGGTGGAGGGTTTGAATATTTAAAGTGGTAGATGGCGTTCCAATCAAGTGGGCTGCTTTGTCTTGGATGGTGCCGAGCTTCTTGAGTGTTGTTGGAGCTGTACTCATCCAGGCAAGTGGAGAGTAGGAAAGGTAGCAGCCAATTTGTGCACAGCATGCACTCACAAATAGCAATGTGATAAAGATCAGATCAGTGTATTTAAGACCAAGATAGATAGGTTCTTGATTGGTAAGGGGATCAAAGGTTACAGGGAGAAGGCGGGAGAATGGGGTTGAGAAACTTATCAGCCATGATTGAATGGTGGAACAGACTCGATGGGCCGATTAGCCTAATTTCTGCTCCTATGTCTTATGATCTTATGATCTTATAATCTGTTTTTATGATGTTGATTGAGGGATCAATATTGGCTAGGACATAATGGTCCTTTGCTCTTCTTTGAAATATTGATATGGGATCTTTTATGTCCACTTGACACGGCAGTCATGGCATCAGTTTAACATCTCATCCAAAATGTGGCACCACTGACATTGCAGCACTCCCTCAGTACTGCACAAAGGTATCAGCCTCGATATTTGTTCTCAAGTCCTGAAATGAGATTTGAACTTGTAATCTTTTGACTCAGAGGCAAGGATGCTACCAACTTAATTATGGCTGATACTATAATGGAAGTGTGATGGAAACATCAATTCACTCTTGTCACTTACTTTCTTGTCAGTCATGATGTACGGTTAGTGTGGAGAGAATTCCCAGTCAGCACTACTCAATCTCTTGGCCAGAGATTTATTTTCTCTGCATTTATGTCTTTTTTGGTCAGGTAGAGAATTCTGCTAATATTTTCTTCTTGCCACCCATGTCATTTTTGCCCACTATAATGGTCAAATGCCCTATAACTAGCTGCTGCAGCCCTTTACCTGGCTGCTGCAATATGGGATATTCAGCTATGCCATCAAATTCTGCAGTTCCCCTCCCCCAAAACCCACCACCCAACAAGTAATTAGGTAAATCAACAAAAGATTTGTTAGGCTTTGCCATCCTGAAAGCAGGCAAGTGTAAATCAAAGCTCCAGAACCAGAGAGTACACCTTAGTCTCCAATGCAATTGTAACTCTGTCGTAAATTAAATGACAGCAAAACAAACACTCCAATTGGTCTCAGTATTATCAGGCAAGTGATGGGGACAATAAGACAAGGATTTCAGTTCTCTTCAAGCAGGATACTGGAGATGCTTAAAATCCAAAACAAAAAGAGAAAATGCTGGATATGCTCAGCCTGCTATCATTTCCAGCATTTGCTGTTTTTATTTCAGTTGTATTGACTGTTCGAAAATAATTGCTGAGTGGGGACAGTATGACTGTGAGACTCTCTCCTTCTCTCACCTCCACTCAACTGTCTGTGCAAGGTACTGAATAACAGCATACTCCCAATGAACTTCAACCCTGTATATGGGTCACTGTATTAGGATGTGCAGGGAAAAAAATGAGAAATAAAGTAAAAATTTATTTTATCATGTAATCAGCCCAGCTTATTTAATAGGCTAAGGGTGGTACATAATCAGAAGTCAAACTTGAAAAATGAGAAATCGTAAATTGCCCCCCAACAGGTAGCGAGCAAATTTGTGAACAAAAATAGAGAAGCAATATTTGAAAACTTTAATTGCCTCGATATAGACTGGGAAAACAGTGTTAAGAGAAGGGTAGGAGAGGATTTTTTCCTATGTGTGCCGGAAAACTTTCTCAATCAATATGTCTTCAGTCCAACAAGAAAGGAAGCAGTTTTGGATGTGGTTCTGCGAAATGAAATAGGATAGAGTGTATTACAGTAGGAGATCAGCTATCTAAAGATAACATAACTTAGTTTAAAGTAATTATGGAAAGCAACCAGAAAATATCAATGGTAAAAAATAATCAACTGGGGAATAGCCAATTTCAGTGATTTAAGAAGGGGTCAGCTGGCACAGGTAGATATGAAAAGGCAATCCCAGGGGAAAGCAATAACGGAGTAATGGAAGCCTTTCGGGGAAGGGATAGCTCAGGTTCAAAATAGGCATATTCCTTTTGTAATATGAGATTCATGTACATGGACTGTGTGAAATTTATAAAACAGGGATCTTTTATTCCACTGGCATCAGATCTTCATGCACTTTCATGGAAGAGCTTGACTCGCAGAAACAAACTATTTACAATGGATGACTGTGGCTCAATGCTCCAGACACACCAGCAAACCCTTGAGAGCTCAACTCCTGGTCTTGACTCAGCTGGGTAACAGAGTTGGCTTCAGAGCAGTGGGACCAGGGATGTCTTATGTCCAGCAGAAAGTGGATTTCTATCACTAATTCTCCTCAACCAGGTGAGCCAGATTGCTTTGCCATCCAGACGATGAAGGGTATGTGTCTCAACTCAGGGCAGACTCAGAGGGGTTCTGTGCTATCCAGATGGTCCTCCTTCATCTCTAGCAGCTATATTCCTGCTCTAATTTCCTTAACCAGTTATCCAGACACTGACAGAGGCATCGTGCTGCTCTATTCATGGCTCCTTCTCTTACCACACTTTTTCTTTCTTTATTCTTTCATGGGATGTAGGTGTTGCTGGCAAGGCCAGCATTTGTTGTCCATCCCTAATTGCCCTTGAACTGAGGGGCTTGCTAGGCCATTTCAGAGGACAGTTAAGAGCCAACCACACAATGGGTCTAGAGTCACATGTAGGCCAGATCAGACCTGACCCAGCAGCCAAACATTCAAGGGCTCATGTTACTTCTTTAGTCTGCTCTTCACTGTCTCTTGCTCCATGCCCCAGTGTGCTAAGGAGACCTCTACATGCACCAGAGGAGCCCACAGGGGCCAACAAGTTCCCTTTCTTGATGGTCCCCCCACTATTGCCACCCTTTGGTGGAGGCCCCACGACACTTTAAAGGTAAAAGAAAATAAAAGTTAAAACAAAACAGTAAAAAGAGGCTCATGAAAAAAGTCAGGAATGAGTTTTTCATTAAATTTATTCATGGGATATGGGTGTCTCTGGCTAGGCCAGCATTTATTGCCCATCCCTAATTGCCCTTGAGAAGGTGGTGCCAAGAAGTCTTAAAGGACGTCTCAGAAGGGAGCAGGAACAGATGGCCAGAGGGGTCAATTCCCAATGTGTGGACATGAGCGCTTGGCAGCACCACCACAGGATATCTAATGACCTCGTGTGTGTGGTTAATGCCAGTGAATGCATCATTGCTCAACATCTCCTATCCACCACACCAGCAATACCTCACGCTTCTCAATGCATCACACCTCCATCACTTACCCAGCAGCACACTCCTCACAGAATGTTACAAGGACTGTGCAAGAAACAGCCAGTGGCACAGAACACCCCATGAAATGCTACTAGGCTTTGGTGCTACAGGAGTGAATTTTGCTCCCATTTTATTTAGCTCCACTAAAATGCATTTCTGAGATACTTAATTGATCCTAACAGGAAGTGGGGGGCGGGGATAAAATTTACAGAGCATGCAATTTTCTGTATGTAATTAAATGTATAATCAACATCCCTTTAATTTGATCCTTCTCCAACTCACTTTTCTTTAAGAGTGAATATGAATAATTTTTGAGAAAAGCTTTGTACATTTCTGTCATCCAGTCATTGGCTAAGTAAAATAACCTAGTTGACCTAGATTTCAGCATTCTATCAATTTACTTAATTTTGCTGTTCATCAATGTGAGGAACGTACAGTACTTATGAATCGAACATTTCACTGGAGCACTCACTGTCTGATTTGATCACTATCAGCTTAACTGCAGCCAACAGTAGAGTGAAGCTTTGTGTTCGTGAATCATGGGCTCACAAAGTGAAGGATATTTTTTTAAAGATTCTGGAATATGTCAGCCAACATTCTCATGGCCCATCCTGTCAAGTGGATTCTTGAACACTTGAATCCGTAACTAATGTCATTGAAATGGTGACTGAACACCCCTGATGTGCCTCCCGGCCAACAGAGCAAAACTAAAGTTGAAGTGATCACAACAAACCCTCTCCAAGCTAAGCATTCCAAAGATTGGACCCTAGAATATGGATCTCTCAACTGAATGTTGAAGGTCCCTTGGGGGCCAAATGTGACTACCTGGAAAAGATGCTGAGAACAAATAACATTGATGTCCTCACATTACGTCATGTCCTCATGTTGCTAACAATGAGCAAGCACGTTGTTACAAGATCTATGGTTGTAAGCCTGCCACAACCTTACACCATGCAAAATGTGGCCTGGCGATTTATGTGAAAGATGAAGTTATTAACTATATTACAATCCCAAGCACGGGACATGAGGTACCTCCGCAGGAGCTAAGATTGGTGAGCTGACAGTTATCATGATCTCTAAACTCCCAAGAAAGCATGGCCTAATCCTGCTCTCCCATGCTCTCAATGCCCAACTATATATTTACGGGAGACTTCAATAATTGGAATTAGGCTATTATTCAAATGATAACAATGAGGAAGCCCTGACAACTTGGATGTCAGCAAAGGATGTTCAGCTTGTGTATGACCCCAAGCATCATGCAAACATTTAATCAACAAGGTGGAAGAGGGGATATGATCTTGATTTCACCATTGCTACATCAGATGGTGACCGTGTCTGCATACGCCCATCCCAAACAGTCCTTCTAGACTTTCCACACAGTCAACATGGGTTGATAATCAGCTACATGGGGATTTAAATCCCTGACATGTCATCAAAACAAGTGCCAAGGTGGAACTTCCATAAGACAAACTGACTTGGATTTACTGCCGAGGTGGAGAAAACATCCCCCCGTCATCAAAATAATATAATCGATTTATAGCCTTACTTATTGCTGCAGCAAATAAGAACATCCCTGAGGGTTTCAGAAAGCAGCACATCCCCTGTTGGAGTCCTGAGTGTGAAACCCTCTCTTAACAATACCAATAAACTGGAGATCCAGCAGCAACCACAGCACTATTTGAATCTTCAGACAACAAAGCTGTCTGGACTGTGTGGAATCCGTGGACTTTACACACTCAAGCTGTCGGGCCTGGGACCTCCAGAGGAATCTTGGAGCATCAAACCCAGCAGAGGCCGCTAACCCACAAGTAAGTGCATGTGCTTACTGCTGGCCAACTCAAAGGGATCCCTCAATAAGCAAAACAAACAGGAGGTCAAGAAAAAAACTCAGAGAAGCAAGGGTGGGTTGTCCAGAACCTTCTCCACTGTCAGACAACTTTTCCCTTGTGGGACTGGATACTGGCCTCGCAACCACAAAAAAGGGCAAAGCTGCTGGGAAAGATGGTATCCCACTGGACTTCCGACACTATCTTGGCCCACTGGCAAAACAATGGCAACTGGCACTATTTTCACCTGTGTTGGAGAATGGCCGCACTCTCCAATCTGGCATGAGGCAATGGTAACAGCCTTGTCAAAGCAGGGAATACTAGAAGCTGTCCTTGGGAGCTAGAGGCCCATTTCACTGCACTGTACAATCTATAAGCTCCTGGAGCGGATCATTAGAATTAGCCCTGTCAGTAACTCATCCCTCCTTCAAGAGCAGGATGGCTTTAGGCCCCAATGCAGTTACTGTGGACAAGTCCTTGCTATCGCCGCAAATGTTGAGGCTGATTTTCATCGCAATCTCAACACTGGAGCCACTTCAGTAGACCTTTCCTCAGCCGATGTTACTGTGTGGAAACATGGGCTGATGCTCAAACTGGTCCTGCTACTGCCAAGTGCTAAACTACACCAGCTGCTGTGCACATTTCTGAACAACAGAAGGATGCAGGTCTATCTGTGAAATAAGGTCAGCACTCCAAGAAGTGGTCTCCCGCTGGGCAGTGCCCTGGCACCAACACTTTTTAGCATCTAGATAAGTGAAAAGCCCACCACATCATCACAAAAATGTATCAATGCTGACGATATTGCCTTGACAACTCAGGCAAAATTTTTCCAGGATATGAAAGCCACACTAAACTATGAGCTGTCAAAATGACTGAATAATTCTACAAATGGAAACAGCCAATTCCACCATCTCTGCATTCCACTTTGAAAATCACAAGGCACACAACACCCTAAATGTCACCTTCTGTGGAGAAAAAATGCAGCATGACCCGACTGCCACATATCATGGGATTGACCCTTGACCGCTCCATAACTTACCATCTCTACCTCCACTGCCAAAAAGACTGAGACATGAGTGAACATCATCTGCATGCTTGTTGGCACCAGCTGGGGTGCGAAAACCACTGTCCCTCCTACTTCTGCCGTAGCCCTGGTCTTCTCGACAGCTGAGTACTGTATAGCCATATGGGCCTCAAGTCATCACACTAAACTCATTGACACACAACTTCACTTAGTAATGAGGATAATTACCAGAACTCCGAGATCAACTCCAATTCAGAGGTTACCAATCCTCTTAAATATCATCCCTCTCTCCATTCGACGGGACGCAGCAACATGGAGAGACATAACTTGTATAAGCAGCAACTTGGACCTCCCCATCCACAAAGACCTTCAGCAACCCCAACTGGCCACATGGCTCTATGAAACCCCCTTTGGACACAAATCGAACATCTCCAACTCCATAACACTGATGAAACCCGGAAGAAAGTTTGGGCAGAAAACACCCTCCCAAATAAACACATTGGCCTGGATTTTCTGACACCGACATTGACAGGCATCATCATGGGTGGGATGAGTAAATTTGGAGAGCTGTTGACATTTAACGGGTCTCCAAATTTTCCCATCCTGCCCGTGACGATGCCCACCGGTATCGGGGCTGGAAAATTCACCCCCCTCCCATTGTCTCCGATCCAACATCTCAATAATCAGGCTTCAATCTCCCCCAGAGCATGTGGACAACCCTCAATAGAATACAGATGGGACATAGCCGAGGGCCACCTGATGTACAAGTGACAACTCAAAACCTCTCCTGGCTGCGATTACGGAAGCCCCAACCAAACAATGGAATGCATAATAACATCTTGGCCCCGACTCAAGTTGATAGTGGCATCCTAGGAGTTACACTTAGGATGGCATTGGACTGCTTAGGGGACTTGGCATTAAAACTGTGACAACAGCTCCTGCTCTTAAAGCCATACGAAAGAAGAAGATCAGGACTGGCACAATCAGGCAGGAATAACTACTTTAGTGAACTGACAAAAAGGGTGTTATACTTATTGGACTACTTAACCTTGATAGAAGCAGCAATCTGCCCATGGTCCTACCCTTACTATCTCTCAGTTCCAGTTTGAGGGATAGATTTCTGCATGCTGGCATTGATATAAAGAGGTGATTTTGCCTGGCACTGTTTTCAATCCGCTGATTGTGCCTAAACTTCACATTCTCTACTCACACACTGATCTGATCGACTGTCAACATTTTTCCTGCTTAGCAACTCATCTCAGTTTCCCTTAGGCACCACTTTATTCCTGTGACAGTTAACAAATGTAGAGGAACTGGCCTGGCACTGCTATTGAAGTCAAGGCAGTTGGCCTGGCCCTGTTAATGAAAACAAAGAAGCAGAGTCAGTGCCATTAATGAAGATAAAAGAGTTGGCCTGATATTGTTGATGAATGCAAGGAAGTTGGTCTGAACCTATTAGTTGAGGCAAAAGAATTTTCAAGTTGTCTGGTATGGAGGTTCAGAGCTACTTTCAGTGTAACACCTAACTAAGCTATCATGATAATCCCCAATGGTTACCATCAATGTGATTGATTATAATTTTCTATGTGCAGTCCAATGCCCAGATTCAACCTGATCTGTGCACAAGTGAGGACTATTAAAGTTTGTGGAAAAATTAATTGAATGCAACAGCAGTTGATGAAGATTATTATGCAGGGGCAAAAAATAGGTTTTTTGATGCGCATGCTGTAAATGTATCAAGATGCCTGAAACTTTTTCTTCAGAATTGCATAACATGAATTCATGGAGAGACTTCTGTAATGTTACAGTCCCAGTTTAGCAGAGGTGATGGAGGTACTTTTGAAGTTTACATCTGAGAATTGCAAGTTTGTCATGAAGTTTGTATATTGATGTCTCCTTTGTCAGATGCTGCAAATTTGGCTTAAGATGAAATGCATTTATTTTGTTTAAAAGATTGTCATTAAAAAATGTGCTCAACACTGAATAAATTACTTCTCTGCACTTTGCTTTCTTTAAACGTATCTAGCATAGTATATCAAAAAGACTATTATCTCAATTCATTAAAAAAACCCAATATTTTTTCTATTGATTATCTTTCCACAGCAAGGAAGAATAGAGTTTAGAGAAAGGCGAGTTGAAATGTCTTTGACAAAGATATAGGCTAGAATATTATGAAAGCCCAATTTGTCCCATTGCTGGGACAGAAAGTGGACTCCAAAAGCACATGGGCAGGACCCTGGGTGCATTTTAACTGGTGGTGCCAATTAAGATGACCGCCTTCCAAATGAGAACATCAGCCCACTTCACAGAGCTGTTGGCCCCATCAGGGGCGGTAGCAACACTGATAAATGTGGTCGCTGCTGAGGCTGTAGGTAGAAGAAGAGGGTGCCTTGATGCTGAGGCATCTTCGAAAGTCAAGTAAGTTTTAAAATTTACAGCGCTGGGGCCAGACAGGCAGGCACTGGTGATAATGGACGGTGCACCGTCCAAAGGTGGCGTCATGACCCTAGGCACTGGGAGGCCCCTCCTTGGCCCATGGAGTGGCAATAAAGGAGGGTTTACCTGGCAGTCTCCTGAGGTGGCAGTGGCCCTTTTCATTGCCAATGAAATGCCAGTGGGGGTGGAAAGTGGTCCTTAATTAGTTCTATTGGCCACCCTCCTCCAGTTGGTGGGCAGCCATGCCACTGAGAGAAGACGTCAGGCTCCCCTTATAATGTTTTCCTGCTACCATTTTCCAAGGCCTCCCAGCCTGTCTCCTGAGGTCTGGTAAAACCCAGCCGTTAATGCTTACACATAAATTGGAAATACCATGTTCATTCAGTGCTTTGTGTACATATGTCAAAAAATCTAAAACTGTTTTCATATTCATTCCTAGTTTTAGGTGGAAGTTGCCGTTTTGGTGGGAGGTAAAAGAGTATGCAACACTTAGGGCAAAGAGCAGCCGGTAGGGGAAAAAGACTGCCAACTATAAGGGAATTGAGAGCAAGGTTAAACATAAGGGGCAGAATTTTTCATTCAGTGAGTGGGTGTGCGCCCGACCTGAACAGGAGTTAAACAATGGCAATGACGTCGGGTGAGCGTCCCAACTTCGTCGCGCACTCACGCGATATTTTGCACAGCAGGCGAGCGTGGGTGCCGGAACAGGCCACTTAAGGCCACTTAAGAGTCGAATTGACTGTGATTTTTCCTTGCCCGTGCGATTTTCTGCTCTTCGCATGGACGAAATGGGCAGGCGGCCAGCCGACATTTTCACAAACCCCATCCAAGGGCAGGATAAAAAGGGTCAGCAACACTGGCAGTGTGAGTAGTGAACAGTTTTGGAGGTAGTTTGCAGCTGGTTGCTTATTGGTACTTGGCAGCTTCATCTCTGTTCGGGCTCCATTCTTAGCATTTTCAGGGCACATTTTCAGGGCTCATTGCTGTCTGCCAGGCCCCCTGTGGTTTCAGACTGTGTGGACCCTTCCAGGTATCAGGTACCCTTCCCTTACCCTGGTAATGGGGATGGTGGTCTCTGCTGAAGGCACCCCCTCTGAGGAAGAAGAGAGGGGCAGAAGGGCGAGGAGGCCAGGTGTCCCAACGCAGATTCCAGGGGAGGGACCTGTGGGAGGGGAGGTGCAGGCACAAGGGGCGCAGGGCCAGCAGGCAGTCAAAGGTGGAAAGGGCCACAGAAGACACCACTATCCTGCTGCCAGGGTTTACAGGCAGTGATGCAGCTACCTCAATCCGTCTGAGGTGCAATGCCGAAAGAGACTCCGCCTCTCAAGGGAGACCATGACTTCCATTTGTCAGATGATTAGGTCTGAGATCAGCTCCGTCTGTGTGGGTGGACACCCAAAGCCAATGGCTCTGAAGGTCACAGTGGCCCTCAACTTCTATGCCTCCGGCTCTTTCCAGGGCTCAGTGGGGGATCTGTGTGGAGTCTCCAATCTGCTGTCTACAGTTGTGTGAAGCTGGCGACAGAAGCTCTGTTCAGATGGCTAATGGCATTTATTCATTTCCGTGCCGTCAAGGCCAGTGAGGCTGAGCGAGCCAGAGGGTTTGCAGCAATTGCTGGGTTCCCCCATATCCAGGGTATCATCGACTGCACACATGTGGCCATCAAGGCACCAGTGGGTCAGCTGGGTGTCTTCATCAACAGGAACGTGCAGATAGTGTGTGCCCACAGGATGCAGATGTTAAAGCCTGTGCAAGGTACCCTGGCAGCTCCCATGACGCTTATATCCTGAGACACTCCCAGGTGGTGAGGCTCTTCAGTGCTCTAGGCTGACTGGATGGATGGCTACTGGGTGACAGAGGCTATTCCTTGAAGAGATGGCTCATGATGCCTTTATGCCACCCAAGAATAGAGGCAGAGAAGCGTTACAATACGAGTCATGCCCCCACAAGGACAGAGGTAAAGAGGACCATACGTCTTCTCAAGATGCGCTTCCAATGCCTGGACAGTTCAGGGGGAGCACTACAGTACCCCACAGAGTGAATGTCACTGATAGTTGTTGCATGCTGCGCTCTCCACAATCTGGCACTGGCAAAGAGGGACCCAGTGGAGGAAGAGGATCTTGACGCAACTGCACAGGCCCCAGATGGTAAGTCCAGTAGAGAGTCCGAAGATGAGCACAGTGAGGAGAACTCTGAGGGCGTGGAGGCAGACCTCGATAACCTACAAGAGGGCAGGGACACCAGGGATGCCTCGATCCAACACTCCTTTAGCTAGGCTACCAAAGATCAGCTTCAAACGCATGGCAGGGCTGCATCCTCCATTGCAGATATCTGAAAGGACCCTTTCATTTGAACACAAAGGACAATCAGTGCCTGTGCAATAAAGTTCAGAGCCGCTTCCGCCCAGCATTACATACTGGCGTACCCTGCACCAATAAAATAAAAAGGTGAAGCATACTCAGGCTATGACATTAAAAAGAAATTTCATCTCATTTTGACAATTGCAAACTATTTACGGAAACTTCTCTGGTCTTCATTCCCAGGCCAGTATAGATAAAGTAAACATAAATGAACATAAAATCACCCGTGACCTGTCCCTCATGTGCTCATGGTGCTCATGGTGCCTTTAACTTACATTTGAGAGCGCTACATCTAGGTGCTCCCCCCTGGCTGGCACTGGCATTGGAGACAGCCTGCTGACTCTGCTGTCTTGTTGGCCTTGATGTCCTTGGTGGTCATCCTCTGGCCAGTGGAGCCTGTTCTGGCCCTGCCTGGAAGGGAGCGGCCAGTGCCACGACTGGCATCTTCCCAGTCATCACAGCCTCATCAGATGCCACGGTCACTGAAGGAGAGGTGGAGGAGTTGCTGCCGTTGTCCGGAGCGCCCGGAGAGGAGCACGCAGGGACGACAGGCAGCTTGTGTGCCGACGTAAGGTCGTCCTGGACCTCCCTGCTCACCACTGATGGATGGGCACCTAGCTGGGGTACTGGGGGCCTCATCCATCTCCCACACTGACAATAACCACCTAAGGTCAGTGTCTGTGTGATGGCTTGCAAGTCCGACTCCAATCCCAGAAACCCCTGATTCTGTCCCTGGAGCTGCCTCTCCATGAGAGTCACCACTCTCTCAATGGAGGAGGCAGTGCGCTCGCCCATGACGGCCAATGCAGTGCTCATGCTCCGCATGGACTCCTCCACAACAGAGACCATGGCATGCAGACCCTCATGGATCTCCACCAGATTCTCCCGCACATCTCGCTGGACATCCAGCATCTGCCGCCTAATGGATGAGTCCAGAGGTTCATCATCAGCCTTCGACCCAGCATCGTCCTGCTCCCCAGCAGTTTTCCCACTGCCGGCACCCTGGGCACTCTCTGCTTTCGCCTGCACCTCGAGCGAGTATAATGTCCAGTGAGAGGTGCAGGAGGAGGCCGCACTCGGCTCTATCATTACAACAGCAAACAGACATCCTTCCCTGGCAGCCTTTCCGGAGCTGCCTGTGCCATTTTTAAACTGGCCGCCGGGTCGCCATTGGACCCAGCGGCTGACAGGCCCCTGCCCCTGCTCGGCCCTCGCCGGCCAGTGCGGAGCCACGTTTCACGCTGGGCTGGCCTCAATTGGCCCGCCAGTGTGAAATCCCAGCCGGGGCCCGATCATGGGTGGCAGTCAGTTTTGCGGCCGCTCCCGGGTCCACCTGCTGCGCCCGCCCGACGAGGGAAAAATTCTGCCCAAGGCGTTGGTCAGTGGGTAAAAGGAAGTGTTGCAGAGGAAGACGTTACAACCCATTTAGGATTGGATGCTATCTAACACTACTTTAACAACATGCTGAATGTTGAGCACTGAGCTCAATATATAGGGATGTGGCATTAGTAATCACTGTGACACTGCTGTCGATAGCCCAACTGCTGTAGTTGAAAAATCAAAAAATTGAAAAAAAAATCATTAATTTGATAAACCTTCAACACATTCGTTTTATGACCAAAAGCCAACAATGAATTTTCTGGTTTCTTTGAAATAGTTTAAAATATACTGAAAATGACAGGACTTGCCTTAAAATTAGAGGGTCCGGCAAAAAAATCTACTTTTGGGATCAGAATCAGTACCTTTTTACAAAATGTGTTTATCCCCTTGTTCACTGAACTCTGCCTTCTCAGGTCGGGCATCTAGATGTAGAAGAGGAGATGGTGAGCATAGATCCTTGGGAATCACGGTGATTGTAGTGTTAAGGGGTTAACAGATGGGATATGCTAATTGATGACACAGATGATGATGTAGCACTGACATCAGGCAGTCATGTACATTGCTGGGTACTCGCGGGAGTAGACAGGTAGCCTTGAGGGGAGATATGCCTCCCTGTAACCCGCCATGTACATACTCTAAATAGTGTAAGCAAATTAGTTTTTAAGTAAATGCCCTGATCCGCCCACGTAGAGCTCAGCTCGTCCTTGTTGGAATCCTGGGAGGGTGCTGGAAAAGCTGGAGGTTCAATTAATGTAAGCTAAAAGCAAAATACTGTGGATGCTGGAAATCTGAAACAAAAACAGAAAATGCTGGAAAAACTCAGCAGGTCTGTTAGCATCTGCGGAGGAAGAAAAACAAAGTTAACGTTTCGAGTCTGTATGACTCTGAAGAAGGGTCATACGGATTCGAAACGTTAACTTTGTTTTTCTCTCTCCACAGATGCTGACAGACCTGCTGAGTTTTTCCAGCATTTCCTGTTTTGGTTCAGTTAGTGTCTTTGAACAGCAAGGAATTGAACTGTGTGAGGCCAGTTCCATGGAGGTCAATAGTCAGCTGGAAACTTCGGAATATGGAATTTATTCCATTCACAACAAAGGCTTTCACTTTATGAATTTGCTATAACTTCGGCATTCCTCGGTTGCTAAATTTGATCTATTCATCAACTGCTTTATTCTTTCTACCGCCTCACTGAGTATCCTGCACTTGTACATAACCCATAACTGCACCATGCTTTACTATTGAAATCCATTCTTTAGAATTAGATTCACTTTGATATGTTAGGTAGTGTAACAACACAATGCCAGCAAAAACAATTGGAAGGGATAAGGCAGATCTGATGTATTTGAACAGGGTGGATGTAGAGGACAGGAAAAAAAAAATGGAGAAATTATTTCAGAGGCCCAATTGTAAATCACAGATTTTCCGTGATGTTCCATTCTGAAGCAATTTGTGTATCAGTAAGATATTAACTGTCCACATTGAACTTCTGTTTACGTGTTCAGAGCTCAATAGTGCAAACTATCACTTGAGAAAGAGTTCTGAGCTTCACAGGCATATTCACTGTATGAGGCTTCAGCAGTGATGAGTCCCACTGGACTATTTGTGAATGTTGAAGTGCTTCTATAACAGCTCCGTGCAGTATTATAGGAACAGAGGAACACTAGCAGGACATTTAGCCCCTTCAGCCTGCTTTTTGACTCCATTAGATCAAGGCCGATCTGCATCTCAGCTGCATTTATCTGCCTTTTCCCTATATTCTTTGGCAGTCTTACTCAAAAAACTATCGATTTCAAACTTAAAAACTTAAATTGTTTCAGCATCTACAGCCTTTGGTCAGAATCATCTCAGATTTGCACTAAGTGCGGTAGCGGGCGGGGGAAAGGACGTTATACCTGCCAGCCGCAATGGCGGCTTTTCATGCTGTATTATCCCATTCCCACTACATTAATTATGCAGCCACGGAAACATGTCATCTCACTGGTGGGTGGCCTCTGAATCGCCCGCCACACTGTTAGTTCACCGTTTCCTCACTCCCGGTTGCCATATATGAACTGTAGCCGTGCACACAGTTCTCAATGCTTGCAGCCCAGGACTGTTCCAGTGAAGACATGGCCCTGAAAACCAGGAAGAGTTCAATGACCCGTCCCTGGAATGCCTTTTGGAGGCCCACTCTGATGTCCTCTACGCAGCTCTGACCGCAGATGGTCCAGCAATCTCACCACCCTGGCTTGGGAGGCGGTGGCAGTGGTGGTCAATGCCAACGCAGCACAGAAGAGGTTGGCCATCCAATGCAGGAAGAGGATGAATGATCTCATCCGTGCTGCCAGGGTAAAGGGACCATCTCATCACTCTAAACTCACACACTCACAAGGCCATCACACATTCACTGGCAACATACTCATTGCCAGCTCAAATGACATCACCGTTCACTCTCTCACATGTACCCTCACATCTCCATCTGGCCTCATCTCCTCTGGAGAATGCCTCCACAGCCCTCACCATCTTGAGGCTACTTGCACAGGTCAATATGTGCTCCCACACACACCCTGGGATAGCCCCCTTACCCAGTACAGCCCTTGCCCTGCAGCCCCTTCCCTTGCTTGAGGCCCCTTCACCCCCTTCCCCAAACAAGCCCTAGTCCTGCAGCCGTTGTAAAGCTGCCCCTGCCTTACAGCTGATCTGGTAGGTAGAGACCCGCCTGTGAGACCCCTAATAGTAATGTGGTGCTGCCTGCAAAGCCTGGCGCTGATGACTGCAAGTGCAGCTGGCCAGGGGCACTTCGTTTATATGCAGTTGTGAAACACATCGGCGTGTTGCCCAGATGATCCAGCGTGGGGGGGTGATTCCGGCGAACAGGGCTTATAATCATATGCAGATGTATGAAAATGAAGTCCCCGAAATGCAGCGGCAGGAAACGTGGCCCTCCATTAATGGGCAGAGAGAACAATTGCAAACCAGTTTCACGACAACATGAAACCGATTTTTGGCCTTCCCGCCATATTGTCCGCTCACGCCCGCCATGACGCCCGATGCTAATGGGCGTATTTGTTTCTGGAATGGGGAAAATTCCAGATTCCTGCCACACTTTATGTGAAAAAGTTCCTGGTTTTGTTCATAAATATCTTGGCTGTAATTTTAAAATAACATCCCGCCGTTCTTGATTTCTTCATCAGAGGAAGTAATATCTACCTCATCGATTCCTTTCAATGTTTTAAAAATCTCAATTCGTTGGCTCCCTCAACCTTTGATACTCACGGGAATACAAGCCAAACTATAGCTTGCTGCCACAGCCAGACTCTCATTGTCATGTTTGGATGGGGTCCTGGATATGGTTGAGTAAACAAAAGTAATGCATTAAGTTGAAAAAACAGGTTAACAACCTGTACCATGGGCCATGAAACCTGCCATTGGCTTGTAAGCAGACGGATGGTTAGGCCTGCCTTAGTAAGTTCTGCTCTACAAATGATTAAATAACTCAGATAATTGTGTTGAATATACAGAGAAAATACTTGCTAAATAGTTAAGTTACTTGTTAAAACTTCTTGAAGTACTCCCAGTTCTGACGAAGGGTCACAAACCTGAAACGTTAACTCCGCTCCAGATTTTGGCTCCCGGGCCGGATAAGCAGAGACGGGAGAATTCCAGGCTCTGCAAACTCAACCTTTAAAAATGGCTGCCCACAGCTCTGATTTTCATTCTGGGGGAGGGGATGGGGCGGTGGGATGGTGATGGGGTCGAGGGGGTTGGGTGGTGGTGGGTGGGTTGCGGGCTGGATTAGAAGTTGGGCCCACCATCCTCGGAATGAGAGTGGAGGCTGCCAGGAACAGAGGTGGGCTGGGCGGAAGGCTTGCCTCTGTGATTCAGCACTTTGTTAAATTCAATGTTAAAAAATGAATAAACAAATAACAGCCCTCCAGCCCTCACCTATCACTCCCCTCATCCACTATGCCAACCTGTGCCACCTCATGCCCCCATCCACCTCCAATGGCCCCTCATACCCCATGAATGCCCATGCCCCTCTAGCCTCTCCCATGGACTCTCATACCAAGCTATGGCCCTCTACCCAACTTCATGGCCCTTATACCCTTTATGTTCCCCCATCCCCATGGCCCTTTAAAGCCAATATGCCAACTTAGTGCCAACTCATGCCAACCCATGACCTCGCCCACCACCCTTTCCCCTCCATGCCAACTCAACAAATATCCACCATGGGAAAACTCCAGGAACCACGCCAACAAAAAATAAAGTTATGTGTCTATTGATGAATTCACTATTTAAATAAAACATTGCTTAAAAAAAACATTCAATGCATAGAAATTCCTTCAACTAATCTCTTATGCAAACAAATATTTCTATTCTATAACCACTTGGAGCTGTCAATCAAACTGCTCATGGCACCCCACTGAGATAATGTTTGTTTGAAAAATCAGTCATTGCAGCACAAATCCTGTAATGATAATCTTCAGGCTTATGTCAATGGACAGAATGAAATATCAAACACTGATTTTTTATGAACTCCAGACTTTTAAAAAAAATTTAAAGCCCAATAGAGTTAAATCCATGAACTGGTTTGGCAATTCCAATGGGTTTTGTCAGTTCTTTGACAGTTTTGACAGTTATTTGACTGCTTGACCATTCTTTGACAGCTTCGACAGGTCTTTGACAGCTTGATAGCTCTTTGACAGTTTTGTCAGTTTTGACAGTTCTTTGATAGCTTTCACAGTTCCAATGAGCTTATGCACTTTCTATGCACAATCATGTTTCCTTTTAACAATCCCCAGAGGTGCCCTATCAATCCTAAAGAGTGCCTTACCTCTCCCAAATGTGTCCTGGGACCGTATACAAAGGGATAACTCCTGTCCAAAGGGGTACACTGGCTATCCAAATGAATCCACCCAGTTCAGTCCAGCTCTTACCTGGTCTAACCTTTGCATGCCGATTTTCACACTCCTGGCCTACTAAAATCCCGCTTCAGTGGAGGCAGCTGATGATTTAAATGGCCAACTGCCTCTGTAAACCACTCGTGTGAAAACCTGGCCCAACTCCAGTCCCACACCCACAAAAATAGGAAGTGCTGCGTTCGGGGGGTGGGGGCAGGAATTAGGATTTTCGGGCTTATCCGCCATTTTGACCACAATGGAGAACCTCTCCATCATGTTGAAAATCTGGGCCTCTGACCGGGATTTTCCAGCCCCTCGCGCGGGCGGGATCTTCTGTTCCTGCCGATGTGAACGGAAATTTCAGCAGCGTGCTGGCCCCACCACGGGGGCATCTGCTGCGGGGCTGGGACCGGGGGGGGGGAGGATGTGGGGGTTAGGGGGGGTGCTGCAAAATTCCAGCCTCTATCTCTCCACAGGTGCTGCCAGATCTGCTGAGTATTTCCAGCATTCTTTCTGTTTCTAGCTCAGATTGCCAGCACCCCCTTGTACTTTGCTCTTCTTTACAACATTCACGTCGATCTTCTCAATCTTTTAATGTGCTTTATGCTTGAATATTTTCAGAAATAATTAGTAAGAAAACTAACACGCAAGATGGGAACATTCCAGGTGGTTGAATGAAGCAGTTTCCAGCTTACAAAAGAAGAACCAAGGTCAGCGTTTTCAAACCATTTCAAATGCTTGCTTGTGAGACAGCTATCCCAGACATTAGAGCATTAGAGAGGAAGGGTTTTTAGGTCCATTTGGGCTGGAATTGCCTGAGTTGTTCACATCCAATATTTGGGTTGTTACCGAAAGGTGATATTTCCCTCGTGATTTTGTACTCTAGCGGTCATTTAAGCAGAGTAGCTTGTCCTGCCACTTCGGAGAATATTAATAGTTAGCCATGTATCGTGCAGGACTGGAGCCACAGACAGACCAGGCAAGATAGGGTGTGCTGTGTTCCATTCAATGAAGGACATCAGTGAGCTAGTTTCTCTCCATCTCAGGACTATTTTTTACATCCATTTACTTTCCAAGGTATAATTCAATCCTGTTTTAAAAAATCAGTGCTGAGACATCACTCAGCATGACATTTCTTATTAAATGTTTTTTTCCAAATCATAAAAATCTTCAGCAAACGGGTTCCACATCACTGCTCGTGATTCATGTACAATCACCATTCCTGTTCCTAAGTGTTCCGCTATTAATCTACATGTAATAAAGGGGCAACGCTATTGGCACGCTCGCTGGAGAGAGGTAGAGGTGGAGTAATCCCACTAATGTAACTTCCTTTGAAAAAGGAATTTAAGGGTTTCTAAAGCGTAATGTGAGATACTTAGGATATTATCGACTTGTAAAATGCTTCAAAGTGTTTGCCTAGTGGGATTACTGCAGTTATACTTGAAGTTAGCTTTATTTAATTGTTTTATTGATTTCATAACAATTTAATTCGAACCTTTATTAACTTTACATCTGTTTCAAGCTTGCTTTATTTATTGAATGCTACACAGTTGAAAACCTCTACTTGCTGTATAAAATGCAGAAACGACATGGTAATCTCAAAGTAAGAAATTCTGACCCCCAAATTGAACAAATACACTGTGTCCCTTCAAAAAAAAAATTCCATCTAGAAGTAGTTTCAGTGGTTTCACAATCCTGTAAATTGGCACTGTTATAGGGGATGAAATTGAATGAAACCATCTGAGACCAATCCATCAGGCATTTTTCAGGAATCCTTGTACAAGGCCTTGTAAAACTGATCATCTGTTCCTGTTCTCAGACCAAAAATCAGGCACAAACAGTGGCCAATTTCTGCCTCCTACTTCCATCGGGGCGGTCTTGTGGCACATGGGTAGCACCTCTGCCTCTGACCCAGAAGTTCTAGGACCAGGGCTAGATGACCAAGGAAGGTGTATTCATAATGTGGCCAAAGAGGTTGAGTATCCACTTGTAAATCATTCCAACACACACTAGTGGCAGTCAGTAAGGGCTGGTGAGATTCCTGGTCAGCTTTGTGGTGGAAAGAATGTTGGAACCTGTACCATCACTACCCTTAGCTTGAGACTAGAACATGCATGTAAAAATGCATGTTGCCACAGCAACTCAGACTCCCTGAGTGATCTGTAGCGCAAACAAACTTTCTTTGGAGTGAGTTAGATTTGGCTGCTTGCTTGCCCGAACACCAGAAGATGACTCACAGGGCACCTACAACCCCATTTCAATAGTCAAGTGAAGTTTCTATTTGTTTTGGGAGGCAGTCCATCCCAAACCTAGCCAGGGAAATTCACCAGGAAAGAAAATAGGTGAAATCAGGCGGAATGGATTTTCTGTTGTTGGGGCATAGAAGAGATGGAAATTCTCCCTGAGACTACCTGATATTGAAAAGTCGTCAATCTAATAGATGAGCTAAATGCCCCTTGGAAATAATCACCTGCACGGCAATTGAGTATTTTACTATTGGAGTTGATTGGGCATTACATAATTATGGAGTTATTTAATTTTCCTATATGTTATTTTTTTTCCCTTAAATCATACCAAGAATAAATTATTTTTAAGATATACTAGAAAATAAATCACCTCACGAGGATAGGTTGTGGTGCTGCGGTGTGGCAGGGGATCAGGCAAAGGGGATCTAGCATTTCAGCTACTGTCAGAGCTGCTCCTGAGCCTTGTAGGTAATATGGACAGAGCTGAGATTAGCTGGCACCTCCTGCCTCACCTGGCACACCACCAATATGTGAGGAAGGTACCCTGGAATGACAAAGAGGATACCTTCTCCTTGTTGTAGTATAGCTTTAAGGATGTGAGCATGTCTCTGTATACATCACTAGGAGGGAAATCTACATACATACTGTATGTTCCACTTCTAATTTCACTTTTGCTTCAAGCAGCAGAGCAGACAACAGCTCCTAGTTCTCGAAGCTTTACAACAATGCAACATTGTTCTCATCTGCCTAATCTTAACAAATGACTCCACAATGTGTTTACCCAATCTCTTATAAGTGATTGGTGTCTTGTGTCTTATACAGCAAATAAGCTCAAGGACTTATATCATTATGAGAACACAACAATGCTCACCTCACGAACATGTCGACTTCACTAGCAATCAAACAAGGAACGAGGTGCTGCGCCACTCTACCATTTCCCCCCATGGGCTCCACTTTGCACCTGCACATTAGGTTTACCTTCTCTCATGTTTAACCAGCATTTATTTCACCCAATATAACCTTTGCAAAAACAGGCAAATCAGGAAATGAATATATTCAGCCATTTTAATGGCCACAAGATTTTTTTCCCCCCTATTTGGCCAAGTACAGGCAAGTCTTCAAAAAGGCTGCCAGTGTTTTTATCAACTGGTGCTACACCAGATGTCTTCCCCATGCTTCCAAATGTTCTTTCTGTGCTTGAACCTATGTCTGCAGAGAATGTGTTCAACTGGTTTAGATGGTTTGACCTTGTGATAGGTCAGGTCACCATGTTATTTATGTAGTAAGTGCCTGAGATGCAGCATGTCACTACAATGGGATTATCTAATTAAATTAATGATTTAAGATTGACATTTAATGCACAGGATGGCTTCTCTGACCTTTTATATTTAATCCGATCTACTAAAACATTTTGACTTTTATTGAACTGGGTTGTGAGTCAGGGTCAGTGTTTATATGTGCTTATGTAATGCCCACAGAATCACGTCGGCATGTTTAATGCTGGTTAAACATGAGAGAAGGCAAACCTAATGTGCAGGTACAAAGTGGAGCCTGTGGGGGGAAATGGTAGCGTGGCGCATCACCTAGTACCTTGTTTGATTGCTGGTGAAGTCAACATGTTCGAGAGGTGGGCGCTGTCATGTTCTTATAATGATATAAGTCCTTGAGCTTATTTGCTGTATAAGACACAAGACACCAGTCACTTATAAAAGATTGGATAAACACATTGTGCAGTCATTTGTCATAATATGTTGGCATATTATGGCTTTTGCTTTAATATGAAATTATTTCGGATATAGATTGATTCGATTCAGCTGATCTGATTTCAAAACATACCAAAGGGAGAAGGATGTATGGCCATCAGCTAGAAGCAGTCTATCATTTCTTGGCCTTTACAATGAGTGTGATGTAACTCAAGCCTGGTGACAGCCCTTGTTCTAAAACTTGCAAGGGGATCCTCAGAAAAGTTTAATTTTATTTTGAATTTTAACATATTTAATGTTGGGAGAGAGGCATACTTCTGTCCACTCCCTTCCTGACTTGGGCCTGGGGATTTACACGTCTGCAGTGGGCCTGCATAGGCACTGGATCAGCTCCAATAATGTTCACAAGGCCCCGGAAATTCCGGGGAAATGTAAGGGGAGCCATGACATGAATCTCTGCCCAGCATCCTCTTTTCATGACCTTTGTACTTAGCTAATAGCCAGTCTCTGAGGTGGAGCAAAGGCCAGTAAAATTGGCTCAATATCTAAATGTATGCACTTTATGTATAGACTTTCATTCAGTGACATATTCTTATTTTATAATTCCAGTTAAGTCATTCTGCTGTGCCTCAGAATTGGTATCTTTGTACTTTTAGTTAAGGGCTACATTTTTTTGTAAGGAAAGCAAGGTTCAACAGTGATGTATTCTACTTGAGCTTTGATGACACACAAAAGAGACAGTTAATGTTTGCTATTTCTCACAATTATGCATGTGCTGAGATCTTGAAAAGCCCCCTAAGTGATCATAAACATTTTTAAAGAACATCTGCCCTTCATTGTTACAATAAATAGTTATCCCTTCACATCTAACATACAAATATAATGAAACATGTCAACCAGCTTAGAAACACAGCCATCTGTTTTGTAAAGGTGGTGCCTTTAGTAAGTCTTAGAAATGTCTCTTAGGATCTATAGTAATTGTGAATTGTCCTTGCATTTTTAAAGAAAAATCAATAAATAGTTGTTCATCTTGACTTTTAGTGGCTGATATATAACTATTATCAAGCAAGAAGGATTAAGAAATTCATTTTTATTCCCTTTTGACTTTGAACACTACTTGAATATTCAGGATATAATTGGAGGTTCCCTATTTAAAATAATAATTCCCTGATTTTCAATGCCCTATATAGCCAATCCCTGTAGGGGGAACCTCCCCAGTATCCCAAAACCAGCAAACTTGGGACT
This sequence comes from Cetorhinus maximus, assembly GCF_964194155.1. Lineage (NCBI taxonomy): Eukaryota > Metazoa > Chordata > Chondrichthyes > Lamniformes > Cetorhinidae > Cetorhinus > Cetorhinus maximus. The sequence goes on from NC_135896.1 coordinate 18,925,396, forward strand.
GCGTCCGTGCTGGATTTCGGATGTTGCCGGTTTTCGGGTTGGGTGGTTCTATGCGGGTTGGACAGATTGGGCCGAGCCGGGTCGGGTGGGGTCAAGGGTTGCATGGAGCACTCAGAGCGAGTGAAAAGGTGGGCAAATGGAGCCAACACCAAGGGCGGAATCATCCCAGATTTGCACTAAGCGAAGTAGCGGGCGGGTAAAATGACATTTTACCTACTGGCTGCGATGATGGGTTTTCACGCTGTATTGTCCCAAATCGTCATGTTATTTATGCATTCCCAGAAAACACAACATTTCGATGGCGGGCGGGCTCTCATTCACCCACCCACCATCACCTCGCCGCTTCATCATGCCGGGCACCATATTTAAAGTCCATCCGCGCGCACCACATCTCAGTGCTTCCAGCCCATGATTGCTGCAGGGAAGAAGGCCAAAAAAGACAAGAAGACTGCAGCCCCCAGGTTTAGTGACATGTCACTGGAATGCCTTTTGGATGCTGTGGAGGCTCACTGGGATGCCCTCTAGCCCCGATCTGGTCGCAGGATGGGCAGTGGCATGACCAACCAGGCTTGGGGGGAAGTGGCAGGTGTGGTCAAAGCCAATGCCCTTCAAAAGAGGACAGCCACCCAGTGCCACAAGAAGATGAATAATCTCCTCCGTTCCACCAGGGTAAGTCACTCTACTCATCATTAGCAACTCACACACGCACAAACCCATTATACATCCACAGGGATCTCACTCACTGCCAGTTCAAGGGACATCACCATTCACTCTCACACTTACCATTATTGCCCTCATCCCATCCATGGGACCACTCACCACCCACACATGCCAGGCACACTTATCATCTGGCCTGGCAGGCATGCTGCTTACTTGATCTTCATCTGTATTCGTGCACGACAAGCTGGCACACAACAAGAAGGAGAGGTCACAGAATGTGTTGGAATGCCCAAAATCAAGGTCCTCAGAGACTTTAAAAACAGAGCCAAACAGCTAGCCAGCGAAGATCTGGTCCACTCCTGTGCTGATGGTGTGGTCGGCGGTGCTCTACCAAGTGAGGGTCCAGCAGTGTAACATCCATCAGACAACCATTCTGTGAGTGATGTGTCCTGCTTCACAGGCCACTGCCATGCACTAATTATCTCCCTTTGCTTACACAAGCACATGTGGGAAATAGCTGACAGAGTCCATGACCCAGGGCCTCCAAATAAGACCTGAAGAAACTTCTGAAGAAGAATCTGGAGGCACCTTCCTTGAAGTTCTGTCACAACGCTCACCCTCACCCTCCAGCAGCACAGAGACGCACACCTCAGTGGGACCTAGCTTTAGAATAACCTCAGGATCACAATCTGGTGAGCACATGGCACTGTCTGATCCACAATAGGCGGCGGCAAGGACCTACCTGGTGTCCGGCACTTGGAGGACTGCTGGAGGCCAGAAATTTGCTAAGTCCGAATCAGATGGTGAGCCTCTGGACTTGGTCATGTCACAGTTGCTGGAGCTGCAAAGGCAAGCTCGGGAACATCAGGATGGGATGTCCGTTGTACTCCTCAGGTTGCAAGGCACGATAGAGGAGTCCATCCACCTTCAATCTGAGGTGATAGCACCACATGCCAACACACCGGGGTCAATACTGGTAGGATGGTGGCCACCATGGAGACCTTGGTCCAGGACATTGCTCCCACACTACTGCATGGGTTCAACTCCATCGCTGATGCCATAGTTGGCCTCCAACAGTATGTACGCGAGAGGGGTGCAGGGCAGCTCGATCTCACTGCAGCTACCCCTGCTCCTCAAGGAGTCAGCCAGAGGCCCTCGGGCACCCACAAGGAGGAAGATCAGAAGGTGCATACCTGGGGCCATCCATCCAGGTGACTCTGGGAGTGTCCGGCCCATCCAAATCCCCTCTTCCTGTGATCTCAGCAGCTTCAGCTCCACAGGCCAAGGAGGGTGCCACTGCCACACAGCAGAACCCTGAAAGCAGGCCGGAGTCCTCCAGATCCCGGCCCTCCAGGGGACGCCTACCAAAGTTATCACAGACAGGGCGTCACAGTCAGCAGTCTGCCTCCACCTCCACTGTGGATGTCCGGGGGGCACCAAGACGTAGTGGCAGGGTTAGAAAAGTTAAAGATCATTAGTTGCATAGTCTGGGCATGGGTGTTCATCACTTCTGCGCACTATTGTCAATAAACTCCCAATAATGTCTCCCTGCTTATGGCTCCTTGTTCTGATGAGCAGTGTTCTTGTCACTTAGATGTGAAACCTTTCTGCACAAGATAAAGGCAGGTGTCTCAGTCTAGGGCCTCTTCCCTGTGCTTTGTGCAGCCTCCAGACCAAAGTGGTGGTCCTGCCTCACATTCCTTGGACACATTACTGATGCCTGCACCTTGGTGGTGCTTGTCATTGCTGCCAGAATGCTGTGGGCAGGCATCAGAGTTCCATCATTCTCTCTGAGTGCTCTCAGTACCCTTAAGGTGGGGCTGGCCCCCATCTCTTCAGCATCTGTGACCAGTGACGCTGTGCTCCTGAAGGGTCAGATGCTTCTAAAGTTTCATGTCTGCGTCTCTATGATATGGCCCTGATGACAGAGTGCAAGCGAGCTGCCCTTGGTCAGACAGGCGTCAGACATTCTCAGGGGCAACGTGAAGATCTATGGAGTGTCCTCACTGCATGTCGTCATCATCCTCCTGCAATTGAGCTACTATTAGGGCCTCTACTGGATCTCCATGAGAGGAGCATTATCACAGAGGGTATGAGTGCTGCCATAAGCCAGACTAGAGTCAAGTGTTCACAGATGCAATGTGAGGATCTATAGGGTCTCCTCACTGCATACAGTCGTCATCCTCCACAAATCTAGTGGCTATGAGGCCGCCCGAGCACGTCTGCCTCATGTAGCCAGACCGAGGGCCTCATCTATGTCATTGTCACTTTCGAGAACCTCCTCACCCTCATTTCTTTGGCATTCTCCTCTTTGGTGGAGACTTCCAGCTCCTCCATCTCTTCTCCCTGTTGCAGCACCAGATTGTAAAGGGTTCAGCAGATGACAACGATGCGTGACACCCTCTGTGGATTATATCGCAGGGATCCACCAGGCCGGTCCAGACACTGGAACCTTATGTTCAGCAAGTTGCGAGTTGCAGCATGAGCCTCGTTATACCTTTGCTCTGAATCCACCGCACGGGTTTCATCAGCCACGGCCTCCGCAGGTAGTCCTTGTCCTCTAGGAGCCAACCCTGCAGTGTCTGTGAACCCTGGATGGCATCAGTGATCTGTGACTGACTGAGGAGGTAGGAGCTATGGACATTCCCTGGAAACCCTGTGCACACCTGCAGGATGCATTTGTGGTGGTCGCACACCAGCTGCACATTCAGTGAATGGAATCCCTTGCAGTTGATGAAGTTGACTACATGTTGCGATGGAGACCTGAGCACCACATGAGTGCAGTCGATCGCTCCCTGCACCTGTGGGAAACCCGAGATCTGGGCGAATCCAATCGCTCTTGCATCCTGGCTGTCCTGGTCCCAGGCGAAATGCACAAAGCTGTGTGCCCTCGCAAAGATGGCACCTGTGACCTCATGGATGCATTTGTGGATAGAGGCTTTTGAGATCCACAGAGGTCACCTGTGGAGCCCTGAAAGGAGCCACTGACATAGAAATTGAGCACTGCTGTCACTTTCACGGCCACTGGCAGTGGATGCCCTCCATGTCCCCATGATGCCAAACCCTGCAGTAACTGGCAGATGTGACCGACCAGTTCCCTAGACAGGCTCAGTTTTCAGTGATACTGGTTCTCGGTCATCTGCAGAAATGAAAGGCGAAGTCTATAGACCCTGGGTATCGCTAGGCGCCGACCAGTGATGGCTCACTGTGGCTATTCGGTGGGAGTGCCAGCCACCCCTTCTTCCAGAGTTTGCTGCTCCTCCCTTTACACAGCCAGGAACCTCAGTCACTCTTTCCTCCATCGCCTTCCCTCTCTGTAGGCCAACAGGCATACAGCTAGTTTACCAGGCTCCATGATCCTGATGTACTCCTCCTGCAGGATGAAAGAGAGAGATGCATGGGTTAGCTTGGGTGTTTAAGAATCTCTCTTGGTTAAGTCTGAAGGCCCCTTAATGCTTCCCGGAGAGTGCTGGCCACCACTTGGGTGGTCAGAGATTAATGTGCTGCATGGCTGCCCAAGACCCCACACCCACTCTGCCCAACTGATTGGCAGCAGCTTTGCCCATTGGACTTCATGCTGTGCTCTCAGCTCAGGCGCAGGCATTGTCCTAACCCACATTGCAAAGCTGCACTGTTAGCTTGAACCCATGGGGGAGACTGGTCCAAACCGGGATGCTGACATTGCAAGGGGCTGTGAACACCTCCACCAGTGACTGCTCCATGGCCAGTTTTAGCAAGGAGATTTTACAACGTGTGCAGTCATCCAACTGTTTGGCAGTCCACTAAAACTCTCATGACTTTGCACTCTGTGCTGGGGGGCGGTGAAAAACTCTAGAGTACTTTTGGTGGCACTTTGATGCCTCTGCATTGCTTGAGTGGGCAGGTAAGCTAGAAGCCCGACTCCAATCATATCAATGTCACTGCGCTTGAACTGTCTCAGTTGCAGAGCAATGGTCACTTTATATAAGGTGTCCCTAATGCGTGGCCACTTCCTTCACCCACCCTATCTCCCACCCTGACAGCTTGTGTGCTATATTTAGCTGCGAGGCAGCCCTTGCCCACCCCCCCAACCCCACCGCATAAGTCACCTTGTTGGCAGGGCTGCCCTTGCCTCACCCCCACCCTGCTCATAGTCGCCTCAAGGGCAGGGCAGCCCTTGTCCACCCCTCCCGACAAGTCGCCTCAATTGCAAGGCTGCCCTTGATCGCCCCCCCTCCCCGCAACGCAGCTCAGGCTTGAAGTCCAACAGACGACCCTGGCAAGTGCTGCACACCGTTGCTGTGTACTCACCTCCGAGTTTCCCTCAAATTGCAGCCTGCAAAGTGCAAGCCTTATATATGCTGTTGTGAAACACATCATGCCGACGTTGACACTCAATTGAGCTGGGGCGGGGGTGGCGGTGGGGGGGTGGGGGGGGAGTGATTCCAGTGGCCTGGCCTAATAATGATATGCAGATGTATTGCAATGAGGTTCCCGACGTCTGATGGCGGGAAACGCAGCCCACCGGTGGATGATCGCAAACTGGTTTCACGCCGTTGTGAAACTGAACGTGCCATATTGCCTGCTCACGCCATCGAACACAGCCAATGCCGGCGGGCACAGAAAATCCCAACCCAAGCCTAGTGCGCCACCATGCCAAATCAGCACCTAGCTGAACAAGCCAGTAAGTTATTTCACTCATTTAAATAAAATTAAAATTCATGCATAGCAGCTTATAAAAATGGCCAGTTTTCGGACCTCTCCAGTTTTAGGATAGCTGAATTTGAGAAAATGTACCTGTAGTGGCAGGTATCCTTGGGAGGAGTTAATTGAGGTTACTGTGTGGTCAAGGTGACTCCAAGACGATGCACCTAATGACGGAAGATCAGAACCAAGAACAAAGCTCTGTGGATGATTAAATAGTGAAGTGCATCAGCTTAGCTGGTTTTCAGCACTTGTTGTTCTTTGACTTGCTAGCCCCAATCATTCATGGGACTTGGAAGGTGTTACGACCGTGAGGAGAGGTCAAAATGACTCCACTATTCTACCACTCCAGGTCTGACCATAACAGGTATTTTTGTGAATTTAGAGATGATGTGTTTTACCAATACTGAGGGAGTCCCACTATGTGCGCTTACAGATTATAAAGAATTAGTCAGATAGTTTTGCTGAGTTTAAACAAAGAACAAGATAAGTTTATTGAAATTGTTTCCTGAATTAAAAAAAAGCTAAGTAAACCACAAGCACCATTCATGTCACACATATTTCGTCAGCCTGCACACACACTAATACAAATGGTAGAATAAGAGAATAGGTTTAAAGATTTTTTTACAATTCGTGAAAAAGATAAAACAGAGGAGTATACGGTTAGCTGTTCTTTGGCCTGGTTTCAATGCAGTAATTCCATGTCGCTGCTGTTTTGTTCAGTTGTCTTCCTGGGTGTAGCTGTATGGAATAGATTTCCACGTTTTATTCCCAAAAGATCTCAGTTTGCAGTAGATTTTTCTTCTTAGGATGGTTACTTTTCAAATCCAGGCACAATACTTTCGAGAGAGAGAGAGAAAACAATTTCTTTGCAGCCTTTCTTTCACTCAGAAGGTGATGAATCTTTGGAATTCTCTGCTCCTGAGGACCGTGGGGAGGCTCGGTCATTGAGTATGTTCAAGACTGAGATTGATAGATCTCTGCTTATTAAAAACTTCAAGGGATACGAGGACAGTGCAGAAAAATGGCTTTGAAATAGAAGATCAGTCAAATCTCATTGAATGATGGAGCGGGCTCGAAAGACTGAATGGTCTACTCCTGCTCCTATTTCTTATATTCTTATGTTCAGTACAGCACCCTTATCTCTGATCTGTCTGGCTCAGTAAACAGTTCTCAATGTCCTGCTAGCTGTATATTCCGATAGAATTTGATAAATCCATGTCTGCTGTAGTCATGCATTTTTAGAATAGATAATTGCATTTTGATGTCTCTTCTCAGAAACATTTGAAAAGTTTCAGGATAGTATAAAGCCACAGGAGATGGGGTCTGAGTGCCTGTTCCTTTTCATCCCACTTGGTGGAATGCAAATTTGTATATTGCAGCTGGCTGGCAGAATTCGGTTATCTCAATAAGGTTACAGTTTTTTTTTTAACAATATCCAGCCAGAAAAAGAAACATTAGAAGTTGTATCCTTTTTCTTTAAAAAAGCACAACCTCTCAACAGCTTGAATTCATGCCAATAAGCTCTATATAGCTGATTCTCTAATGATTAGGACAAACAGCAGAAAGTTTACTCGTGTTCAATCCCTATAGTGTCTTGCACACACTTGGGAGTTCTTTGGTGTTGGCATCATGCTGATCTGTGTCTATAATCTGTGCTGCTACAGGGAGAGATTATGCACTCTGTGCTGGGCAAATAGAGCCTCTACCTGCCTTTCTCAGTAGCTTGACTTGGAAACTGGTAAATATATTGCTGCGTTTCTGTGCATGTATGATGTCTGGCTAGGCAAATTACATATCCAATCCACATGCTGGTAATCCTTCCTGTTGATTACTTGCATTATAGATTATGCCTTGGTGAAATGTAATGATGACTGGAGGAATTCAGTAGGATTTCCAAACTCTTGATGACAAAATTGAGAAATCTCATTATCCAGGGCATTCTGTTTCGTGTCTTGTTTTGGGAATGGGTAACCCCTTGGGCAGATTTTCATGCCTCCAACCATGTCAGATTGGATGCAGTGGTATTTAAAAATGGAGGCTGGAACCTGGTTTCAGGTCTCACACCCCCATTCCTAGCACCCCAATTTTCATTGGCGCAGGATAAAGATGCGGGTAGCAAGCCTGCACCCCTGAGCCGGCTGGCTCCATTGTGGGGGTAGGCATCTCCTAGCCCCCCAGCAATTTTCATGGATTTTGGCCAACTTCTCCATGACTCGTGATTCATGGCCCCTCAGAGGAGTCGTGAACTATAGTCTGGATTTGGGAACCTTTGGAAAGGTAAGGTCAAAAGGTCTTACAATGCCACCCATGCCCCCCAAGCTCCTTCCATGCTAACTCATGTCTTTCAATGACCCCCAATGGCCCCTCATACCTTCCATGCCAACCCATGGCACCTCCATGCCCATTCACCCAGTATGCACTCTGTACACAACCAATGATCCCTAAAATAACAATGGCATGTGTGGAACTGCTTAAAAACACCCATTCATAATTTTCTTTAAAAAATCTACAGTTGCTTCAAGCCTATAAAAGTGTCAATCAACCAGTTAAAGTTTCAATAACAGAAGCTATAAGCACTTGATATCTCTATTTTTGTGCAACTAAACATTGTGCCATTGATAAAACTGATCACAGAGAAAACAGCTTATGATATTGCATGTTGAATAATTACTTTGCGGCAGCATTTACAGTAGAAGAAGAGGATACCATGCCTATCCACCTCCCATGGAAACTAATATTGAATCAAGGAGGGGGATTCAAACTTAGCAAAAGCAAAATAACAGTAATGAAGAAAATATTGGCAATAGAGAGTGACTGATACTGCAGGACCAGATGGTTTTCAACCCATGAGTTAAAGGAAGTAGGCAACAACATTGCTGGTTCTCTTAGTTAGAATATTGACTGAGAGGTAGGAGATAAAGAGCAAAGATAAATGGTAATGTGCTGTCATTGGCAGGGTGTGACTCACGGTATCTCACAAAGACCTCTGTTGGGGCTCAACTATGACACAATAATCAGTCAGTTTGTGAGCAGTGTAGAAGGAAGCATCAAGTTACAAAGAGATATAGATAAGTAAGTGAATATGTAAAACTGTAGCAAATGGATTTCAATATAGGCAAATGTCAGGTCATCCACATTGGACCTAAAAAGGATAGAACAGAGTACTTTCTAAATGGTGGAAAGCTAGAAACACTGAAGGGCCAAAAAGACTTCGGGTCCAGGTACTTAGAGCACTAAAATGCCATGAAAAGGTAGAGACAATAATTAAAAAGTATAATGGAATGTTGGCCTTTATTTCTAGAAGACTAGAATAGAAAGGAGCTGAAGTCATGCTTCAGTTGTACAAGGACCTGGTTCGATTATAGTTGGATTACTATGACAGTCCTGGACACTTTAGGAAGGATATGTATTGGCCTTGCATGGAGTGCAGCATAAATTTACCAGAATGTTATCTGAACTCCAAGGATTAAATTACGAAGAGAGAGTGCACAAGGTTGTAATCCCTGGAATTTAGGTGGTTAAGGGGTGATTCAATCAAAGTTTTCATGATATTAAGAGAAACTGATAAGATAGAGTTAAACTATGGGCTGAATTGTCTGTGTCCGCTGGTGTTGGGCGTGCTCAGCTGCATGAGTGGACAATATGGCATTGGGCGTGCTCAGCTGCGTGAGTGGACAATATGGCATTGGGCGTGCTCAGCTGCGTGAGTGGACAATATGGCATTGGGCGTGCTCAGCTGCGTGAGTGGACAATATGGCATTGGGCGTGCTCAGCTGCGTGAGTGGACAATATGGCATTGGGCGTGCTCAGCTGCGTGAGTGGACAATATGGCATTGGGCGTGCTCAGCTGCGTGGGAGGACCAAAAATCAGTTTCACGATGTCGTGAAACCAGCTTGCGATCGTCTGTTGAGCCTGTCGATGGCGGACTGTGTTTCCCGCCATTAGATGTCAAGAACCTCATTGTACTATATCCAAATATCATTATAAGGTTAGCCCACCAGGCTCACCCCCCCACGCGGGAATGTCCACTCACGCTAACGCATTTCACAACTGCACAAATGTGACGTGCACTTGGCAAGCTGCACTTCGCTCGGAACTTCGAGCTTTCTTTGCCTACCTTGCTTTGGTCAGCACTGGCAGTCATCAGTGTCAGGCTTCACAGACAGCACCACATTACTTTTACAGGGGCTCACGGGCAGGTCTGTACCTACCAGACCAGCCATAAGGTGGCTTGGGGAAGGGGGAGAAGTGGCCTTAGGCAAGGGAAGAGGCTGCAGGGTTAGGGCTGTACTGGGGAAGGGAGGTATCCCAGGGTTTGTGTGGGGGCACAAAGTGATCTGTACAAGTGGCCTCAAGATGGTAAAGACTGAGGAGGCAGACTCCAGAGCAGATGAGGCCAGATGGAAGTGCGAGGGTGAGTGAGTGGTGATGTCCCTTGAGCTGGCAGTGAGTGAGATGCCAGGGAATGTGTCATGGCCTTGTGAGTGTGTGAGTTTAGAGTGATGAGATGGTTGCCTTACCCTGGTGACATGGATGAGATCATTCATTCTCTATCTGCAATTGATGACCAACCTCTTCTGTGCAGCATTGGCACTGATTACCACTGCCAACACCTACCAAGCTGGAATGGTAATGTTGCTGCCTCTTCTGTGGCCAGAGCAGGGATAGAGGACATCACGGTGGGCCACCATGGCATCCAAAAGGCACTCAAAGGATGGGTCACTAAACTACAATCTTCTTGCCTTTCAGGGCCATGTCTTATTTGCAGCAGTCCTGGGCTGGAAGCACTGAGAGGTGTGCATGCGGCTGTACTTTAAACGTGGCACCCAGCGTGATGAAGTGGCGAAGTGATGGCGTGACAGGCGAATCGGAGCCTGCCCGTCATGGAAATGGCGTGTTCCCTGGTAATGCATAATTAATGCGGTGGTTTAGGGACAATATAACATGAAAAGTCGCCATTGTGACTGGCAGGTAAAATGTCATTTTACCTGCCCGCTACTGCACTTAGTGCACATCTGGGATGATTCTGTCCTATGTCTTAGATCCCCTATAGATTGGATAGGTTGGGGTTATTTTCCTTAGAACAAAGAAGGCTGAGAGGTGACTTGATTAAGGTGTACAAAATTATGAGGGGAATAGATAGAGTGGACAGGATAAAATTGCTTCCCTTGATGGAGAATTCTAGAACCAGGGGACATAGATTCAAGATAAGTGGCAGAAGGTGTAGAGGGGACATGAGGAAGAAGTTTTTTACGCAAAGGGTAGTGGGTGTCTGGAATTCGCTGCCCAAGTTGGTGGTAGAGGCAGAAACTTTAAACTCTTTTAAAAAGTACCTGGATCTGCACCTTAAGCGCTGTAAGCTGCAGGACTATGGGCCGGGTGCAGGAAGGTGGGATCAGAAAGGGCACCTGGTGTCCTCGGGCTGGCATGGACAAGATGGGCCGAATGGCCTCCTTCTGTGCTGTAACATTTCTATGGTTCTATGTTTCTATGTCTGCTGGTTGGGGACTCTAGGACCAGGAGACATAGTTGACAAGTTAGAGCCAGACCTTTCAAGAGTGAAATTAGGAAACAACTTCTCTGCACAAAGGCTGATGAGTGTTTGGAACTCTCTTCTGAAAATGGAATTTGATACTAGATTAGTTGTTACTTGTAAAGCTGATTGATAGATTTTTGTCAACCAAAGGTATGAAGGAATATGGGGGAAAGGCAAGTATATGGAGTTAGGCCACAGATCAGTCAGGATCTCTTTGATAGGTGGAACAGGCTCGAGGGGCTAAATGGCGTAATCCTGTTCCTATGTTCCTACGTTAAGAGAGGTTATCAAGTTTTCACTCAAAAAGTTGGGTTTTATAGAATGTCTTCAAGGCAAAACAGAATTGGGGAGGTGGATGGGGTTAGATGGGAATTCAAAAATGGGGGACCTAAGCAGTTGAATTGCTGACATGGATACATGGTTTGTGGCTGAAAGTAGACCTGGGCAATAGATTTTTAGTATAACTTGACAATCGATAGACAATCTTCATATTCTATCCATTGTAGTAAGCTAACAAAGTAAAGCTGCCATTTTGTATTACTATATTGTCTAACAATAAGCTATTTTGTGACTCACACACAACTATACAATCATGCTATCTCAGTAAGTATACTAACTACTATCAATGCAAATTTATAACCAGCCAACAGCAAATGATTGGATGAAGTCGTGAACCCCAATTATGTAGTAATTGAAGAATAGGTAATTAATAACCACATGGTTATTGAAGGCTGGATCTTATCTAACATTCTTATGCTACAATTAAAAGTATGAATTTACAGCAAGCTAATATTGAAATGTGTTTTTCAACTATCTGTGGGAGAAGAGTATAGGCAGCTATCCAAAGACATAATCACTCTGGCCTGTCTTTGGACAACTAAAAGCAACATCCATAATGAATATAAACTTGGAGAATTTCAGATAAGGGAATCATCTTGATATGACCCATTATCTTCATGTTTAAGTCAACGTGCACAAATGATCAAATCCAATGAAGTTAACCCAACAACAACATTGACCAATTGGCTGGTAACAACAGGTCTGAATCAGGTGAGGTAATGCCAGAGTAGAGGTTAAAAGTATGGTTTCAAGAACCATTTTGTGTCTAGACCAAGAGAAGAAGAAAGTGTATAGTGAGAGTGAGACTAGTCATTTTTGGGTGTGCTGAGTGTTCTTGGGGGCAGGGTTTCAGAGAAACTCTGTTGGCGTGGAGACCTGACATTGGTTACACTTCTACCTGGGCTGATCATGCAATTGATCATGGTAAAGTCTGCCATGTATTTTCGATAAGTACACCTTTTTATCTTTACCCTTTTAAAATAAATGTTTATATTATTTGCTATTTCAGTGTTTGGTTCTTTCTTAGAGGGCAAAAAAAAACCCAGTAAAAACTGGGAAATAAGAGTACTGGTCTGAACTGTTTTTTCCTCCTGGGTTACCTGATGGCTGAGTATCTTCTGAATCTAAAACAGTTTTAAATGGTTAATTTGAAACCAAGTAATTAGGCGCATGCAACTAAATTAAACTGAATCTAAATTTAAATACCCCTTTACCGAAGGAAATTGTGCGTAGACTCTAAGGCTCCTTGTGCCTGCTTCATCACTCAGTACGATCATGGCCGATCTTCTGCCTTAACTCTACTTTCTTGCCTGCTCACCATACCCCTTGATTCACTCAGAGGCCAAAAATCTGTCTATCCCAGCCTTGAATATACTCAATGACGGAGCATCCACAACATTATGGGGTAGACAATTCCAAAGATTTATAATCCTCTGAGTCAAAGATTTCTCCTCATCCCTGTCCTAAATGAGCAACCCTTTATCCTGAGACTATTCCCCCTGTTCTAGATTGTCCAGCCAAGGGAAACAACCTCTCAGTGTCTACGCTGTCGAGCCCCTTCAGAATCTTATTTATTTCAAGGAGATCGCTGCTCATTCTTCTAAACTCCAGTGGGTATAGGCCCAATTTATTCAGTCTCTCACGGGAGGACAACCCTCTTATCCCAGGAACCAAACTAGTGAATTTTCTCTGTGTCACCTCCATTGTGAGCATATCCTTCTTTAGATATGAGAACCAAAACTGCACACAGTGGTCTGGTCACACTGAAGCCCTACACAATTGTGCCAAGCCTTCCTTATTCTTGTACTCCAGTCCCCTTGCAATTATCGTCAACATGCCATTTGCCTTCCCAATTGCTTGCTGTACCTGCATGATAACTTTCTATGTTGCTTGTATGAGCACACACAAGTCTCTGAATGTCAACATTTAGAAGTTTAATACCTTTTTAAAAATAATCTGTTTTTCGATTCTTACTATCAAAGTGGATAACCTCACACTGACACACATTTTACTCCATCCGTCACCTTGCTGCCCACTCACTTAACATGTCTACATTTCTTTGCAGCCTTTTTGTGTCCTCCTCATAGCTTACATTCCCATCGAGCTTTTGTTAGCAAACTTGGTTCATTATTCTCCGTCTCTTTGTCAAAGTCATCAATATAGATTGTAAATGGCATTTACAACATTGCATTTTGCAGCTAAAATTACATTTACCACATGGACTGCGGTGGTTGAAGAAGGCGGCTCACCAACACCTTCTCAAGGACAATTAGGGATGGGCAATAAATGTTCACCTAGCCAGTGACGACTGCATCCCATGAACAAATAAATAAACAAAAATAGCTGAGGCTTCAGCACTCCTCCAGGTATAGCCTGCCAACTTGAAAATGTTCTGTTTATGCCTTCTCTCAGCTTCCTGTCTATTTATCAATCCTCCATCCATACTAATATATTACCATGCATATTAGTATCTTTTTGTGAACCTTATTAAATGTGTTTTGGAAATCCAAGTATACTGCATCTACTGGTTCCCCCTTTGTCTCCCCTACTAGTTAAATGCTCAAAAAACTCTTGAGAAATTTATCAAACACAATTCCCCTTTCATAAAACCATGTTTTCTCTGTCTGATCACACTATGATTTTGAAGTGCGTTATTAACACTTGCTTATTAATAGATTCTAGCATTTCCCCGATGACTAATGTTGGGCTAACTGGTCTGTAGCCCTCTCCAAACCCATCATCAACACATGTTAACAAGGATATCAGACCAACAGACAGACAACAGGCAGTGGAGTGGTGGGGTTCTGGGAAAAAAAGAGTTAGGTGTCATCAGTGTACACATTGAAGATGATTCTACGTCTCCACATGACATTGTGAAAGCGTAGGGGGTATGTATATGAGGAAGAGAGTTGGGCCAAGACTAGATCCCTGTGGGATTTCGGAGGTCATGGTGAGGTGAGGAACAGGAAAGAGAGGCCATTACTGGGGATGATCTGGCTATGATCAGACAACAGTGCAACCATGTGTGGTCAATCCCACTGATCTGGAGAAGAGAGGAGCATGATTGGAAGAGGATAGTGTGATTCGCCATGTTAAGGGCTGCAGAAAGGTTTAGGAGGGATAATGTAGAATGGTCACAGTTACAGGTGAAGTAATTTCCTGCTACACAGGAGACGTTACTGAGAAGTAGCCATAGAAAATTTTGAAATCTACCTCCCAATTGATGCCTTGGAACTCTGTAATCATAGCACTTAATCCAACAACAGGAATCAGTCGAAAGCAGATGACTGACGTTATTTTAAAAAAAGTATGAATGCAATGAAAAAGTCCATTGTCAAGCTTTCAAACAACAGAAAAGCCATCTATTAAAGCTCTTGTATAGTTTTGTGCCATTTAATATCGTTGTCTAATTTATAGGCTTTTGGGAACACATACACATAGAAGCATAGAAACTAGGAGCAGGAGTAGGCCATTCGGCCCTTCGAGCCTGCTCCGCCATTCATTATGATCATGGCTGATCATCCAACTCAATAGTCTGCTCCCGCTTTCTCCCCATATCCTTTGATCCCTTTCACCCCAAGAGCTCTATCTAACTCCTTGAAAACATACAATGTTTTGGCCTCAACTACTTTCTGTGGTAGTGAATTCCACAGGCTCACCACTCTCTGGGTGAAGAAATTTCTCCTCACCTCGGTCCTAAATGGTCTACCCTGTATCCTCAGACTGGAACATCCTTCCTGTATCTACCCTGTCTAGTCCTGTTAGAATTTTATAGGTTTCCATGAGACCCCGCCTCATTCTTCTGAACTCCAGTGAACATAATCCTAACCGACTCAATTTCTCCTCATATGTCAGTCCCGCCATCCCAGGAATCAGTCTGGTAAGCCTTTGCTGCACTCCCTCTATAGCAAGAACATCCTTCATCAGATAAGGAGGCCAAAACTGCACACAATATTCCAGGTGTCCTCTCACCAAGGCCCTGTATAATTGCAACAAGACATCCCTGCTCCTGTACTCGAATCCTCTCGCTATGAAGGCCAACATACTATTTGCCTTCTTTACCACCTGCTGCACCTGCATGCTTACCTTCAGCGACTGGTGTACGAGGGCACCCAGGTCTCGTTGCACATCCCCCTCTCTCATTTATAGCCATTCAGATAATAATCTGCCTTCCTGTTTTTGCTACCAAAGTGGATAACCTCACATTTATCTACATTATCGTGCATCTGCCATGCATTTGCCCACTCACTCAGCTTATCCAAATCACACTGAAGCATCTCTGCATCCTCCTCACAGCTCACCTTCCCACCCAGCTTTGTATCACATTAACAAATGGGAGTAAACTAAAATTGCATTGTCTTTTTTTTATTATAAGATCTAACAAAAGTCAAAATGGGGTTTAGATGGAACTTCTTAGGGGGCATGGTTTTGTTATAGTCATGGAAAGGAGAATCATGCTTATCGGCAAAGGGAGGCAGAGAGAGCACTTTTATTTGAGTAGCTGCTCAGGGGCGAAATGTAATGGCATTTGCAAAAGTTGAGTTCCTACTGCAGCAAGCCCAGAGACACAAATCATTACCCGACTCGAATCTTTGCATTCCATTAAATGTCCCCATTGACTATGTACAGGTTTATGCTTTGTGTCAATTCTTGATTTACATCAACTTCTCTTCTGCTCTTTTCAACCACGGTGGCTTTCTGCACTCTAGGCTGTCACATCACCTTGGATTTCCAATTTAAAAAGTGCATATGATATATCTATAGATAAAGTGCTGACAGCTAATTGCCAAGATAGTTTTAAATACTCTGATTTATTTCCTCCCTGTTTCCTCTTTCCATCACCCTTCATTCTTTAGCTGGAACAACAATAACTTGCATTTATATAGTACCTTTATCATAGGAAAACATCCCAAGGTGCTTCACTTGAGCATTTTCAGACAAAACTTGATACCAAGTCACATGAAGTGATATTAGGTCAACTGACAAAAAGTTTTGGGGAATAGGCAGGGGCGTCCTGAAAGGAGGGCGAGATCGAAAAGCAGAAAAGTTTAGGGATGGAATTCCGGTGCTTAGGGCTGAGATAACTAAAGACATAGCCCCTGGTGAACGGGTGTAAGAAGTCAGGGATTTGCTCGAGGTCTGACTTTGAAGAATTCCGACTTCTCGGATGGTTGTAGGAAAGGGAGACTATCTAGCTGTAATTCTCTCCAAAGCTATCATCAACACAGGTAAACAATTAAAAGAGCTAACCAAGAACTTGTGTTTATTTCTCGAGGGATAGCATTGTAAAATAAAGAATTTAAGCAACACATGTATCGAACCTTAGTTGGACTACACCTGGAATACTGCATAAAATTGTAGTAGTGATATTATGAAAAAGATATAGAGGCAATGGAGAGGTTGGAAAAAAAATTGAAGGATGAAATCAGAAATATGGTAGCATATGTTTTAGGAGAGGATGAACTTTAGAGAGGAGACAAATAATCTATGACCTAATAGAAGTGTTTAAAATTATGAAGGGTTTTGATAGAGTGGATACAGGGAGAAGGGGCAGAATTTAATACCCTCGCCTGTGGCAAGTTTGGTGGCAGGGGCCATTTAATTGGGCAGGAGCTCCCCTCCAAGTCACTCACCATCCTGACTTGGAAATATATCGCTGTTCCTTCACTGTCGCTGGGTCAAAATCCTGGAACTCCCTCCCTAACAGCATTGTGGGTGTACCTACACCACGTGGCCTGCAGCAGTTCAAGAATGCAGCTCACCACCACCTTCTCAAGGGCAATTAGGGATGGGCAATAAATGCTGGCCTAGTCAGCGAAGCCCACGTCCCGTGAATGAATTTAAAGAAAGGAGGGTGGTGGTAGCAGAACCTTGCCACCTTCCTGCCACTGCTCCGATTAAGTCTGTAGCAAGGAGGCTTGAAGGCTTGTGCCCCACAGCCAATTGAGGCCCTTAAGTGGACAATTAATATGAACAGGAAACTCGTCATGCTGGAGCCCGAAAAGCAAATCCCGTTGGGGTTGTTATCGGGCTTCCGGGGCGAGGGTGGAGGTGGGGGGCCGGTGGGGGGGGGGGGGGGGGGGGGGCACTGACAGTGATTGTTGGTCCCTCTTTCAAAGGCACTCAGTGCCTGATCGAGGGCCCGGCATCAGGAAGGGAACCTGCTGAGACCCAGCCCCACTGCTCTTTGCTGCCAACCCCCATCCACTCCCCCGAAATCCCCCTCTTGCCCTCATTCATCTGTGGCCTGCTAGCAGTTTTCAGTGGGGGTCTTCTGCCCCAGGGTCCTTGACCCTGGGGATGGCCCACTAGTGCCCAGTTAAGTGCCTGATTGACACTTAATGTGATGGGCCTTCCCAAAAAGAGGTGACGCAGAGCTCTCATTGACTCTCTAAGTGGTGGGCAGGACCCTTGTTATCTTCATTAAATTCAGCTCAATATTTCCAACTGCGGGGGTGAGCAAAACTAGAGGTCATCAATATAAGATAGTCACTAAGAAATCTAATAGGCACTTCAGAAGAAACTTATTTACCCAGAGAGTGGCAAGAATGTGAAACTTGCTGCCACATAAAGTGGTTGAAATGAATAGTATGGATGTATTTGTGCAGACGGACAAAGGAGTGGGTTATGCTGAAAGTTATGTTGAGGAGCATGGACTGGTTGGGCCAAATGTTTCTGTGCTGATAATCGTATGTAATGTAATTCTACGTAATACCAGCCAATGTGAATAACTGACAGAAGAATCACCTATAACTATTGCACTAAACTTAGAAGTAATTTGCTTACACCTACATGAATTTGCCACTATTTTTACAAAAGACTTTGGCCTAACAAGAGAACTTTATGTGTTTGTGGGAAAATTGTTTCTCTTATCTCTCTGATCAGATTTTGCAAATCAGTACTGTGAATTTGCAAATACTTTTAACCACTATTTTTTAGTTTAGTAGAGTTAGGTGGAACAAGTTGCTCAATTTCTGTGTTGCCATCAGTAAGATAAATTAATAAGAACAACTGTCACAAGGGGCTACTGTTTTCAATCTGCTTGAGTCCTTTTGTAATAAAGGCCAATTAACTATGCCCATCTTTTAAACTTAAACATGCTGGCATATTATAGATTCATTTTGAAAATGTAAATGATCTACTATATCACATATTGGGTGGAATCATCCCAGATTTGCACTAAGTGCGTTAGCGGGCGGGTAAAACAACGACTGCAATGGCTCTCATTCGCCCGCCTCGCCATCAACTCGCCACTTCATCACGCTGGGCGCCATATTTCAAGTCCAGCTACGAGAACACCTCTCAGTGCTTCCAGCCCAGGACTGCTGCAAAGAAGACATGGCCCTGAGAGGCAAAAGGACTGCAACTCCCAGGTTCAATGGTGGGTCCCTCGAGCGCCTTTTGGATGCAGTGGAGGCCCGCCGTGATGTCCTCTATCCCTGCTCTGGCCACAGGATGGGCAACAGCCTCACTAATCTGGCCTGGGAGGTGGCTGCAGCAGTGGTCAATGCCAATGCCCTGCAAAGGAAGGCAGCCACCCAGTGCTGCTACAGGATGAATGATCTCATCCATTCCGCCAAGGTAATGCACTCTCAACTCACACACTCACAAAACCATCACACATCCACAGGGATCTCACATCTCAAGGGACAACATCACTAACTCTTACGCACACCCTCACATCTCCATTAGGCTCATATCCTCTCGAGCTTGCGTCCTTATCCTGCCCATGTCTCCGCTGACCACACAAACATTCCATGCAGTGCCACATGTCTTACTCACACTCTCTTCATCTGTTTCAATACAGGAGAAGCCTGCTCACAACAGCAGGAAAAGATCCCAGAATGATGGTGGAGTGGCCAAAATTAGGCCTCTCACTTACTTTGAGGAGTGTGTTATCGTGCTGACTTGTGAGAACATGGACCATGCCTGCAGTGACGGTGAGGTAAGCGGCGAACACCCTTGTGAGGATCCTGCACCACATCATCCCTCTCGCAACACAAAAGTGAGTGTTCTCTGTCCTGCTTTTGACTCTGATGCCATGCACTATTTGTTTCTACTTTGGTTCACAGGGAGCTCTGCCAAGCGACCGACACCCTCAGCCAGCCATTCCCTCAGCTCCATACACATCCTCACCTCCAGCCAAGAGGACACCTCCTCCATTGAAGAGCTGGAAATAAGCAGCCAGGAAGATCCATCACAGCACTTACCCACACCCTGCACCAGTGCAGAGACGGACACCTCGGTGGAACATAGATCTAGGGCAGGCCTGGGTTCACAATCTGGCAGTCACCACACGGACACGTGTCCGCAGCAGCAGGAGGAAGCAGGTTTGTGCGAGCTCCCCGGCACTCAGAGGACTGCTGGGGATCAGGCATCTGATGAGCCTCTAGATTTGGCCTCCCAACTCATCCTGGAGAGTCAGCAGAAGGTGTGGGAACATCACGTGGAGCTGTTGCAAGCCCTCAGCAGAGTGGCACATGAGCCAGAGGAATGCGTTTGCCTGCTCTCTGATGAAGTGGTGCCCACATGTGCATGTATGGAGGTCTCCTGGGGAGGATGGTGAATGCCATGGAGCAGAACGTGGGGATGTGTGCAGACCTGCACTCCATTGCGGGAGACATGGGTAAGTTCCTGCAGTGGCAACGCGAGAGGAAAATGGGGCATCTTGACATCGCTCCAGGTGCTCCTTCCCCACAAGGAGTCCAGCCGGGGCCACCAGGCACCCGAAGGGAGGAAGAGTAGCAGCAGGACTTCCCTGGCTCATCCATTCAGGAATGTCAGAGGCTGTCCTCTCCCTCCTAGTCCCCTTTGTTTGTGAGTTCTTCAAACTCATCCTCTGTCGCCGCAGAGGGAGTAGCTGGCCAACGAGTGATTCTGGAGGGAGAAGTGTGTGTGTGGCAGGGCCTTTTGGAGTTTCATGCAAGAACTCTCCCACGCACATGGATCCTTCACGTATCATACCTCAATGTCCTGAGCATTTACAATGTTGCCTGCTGGGGTTCGTTTTCAGTTGTCCATCTGAGCTGACCTGCATCTCCGCCCACCCACTGATCACACTCCCATACAGCACCTGACCTCACCCACCATGACTCTCGTTTCACTTTTGATTTGGACAGCATGGTCTGAATTCGCTTTTTCACCAGCTCCCCCATTTTTTCCCCCACCTCCCTGCAGTCACCCATTTCCTTTCCCCCAACACCGTTGACCCCCCAGCATCACCTTCCACCTCCCCTCCATGATCTACCAGTCACAATGCTTTTAGTTTGGGGATGTCCAGGTGAACATGCACGCACCCTTCCTGAAAATCCCACCCCCATCCACATTCACCTCCCCGACTTCCTCTTTCCCACCCCTAGGGTCCATGTCTGCCCTTGAGTCCCCACCAATCACCCACCCCATCCCTTCTACAGCTACCTTCGAACCCTCATCCTCCCACCCTACCACTTCACTCTGCCCTCAGTCATTCTCACCCTTTCTGCATACCATGCCCACCCTCAGTTCGCTCCACAGGAAGCAGTCATGGGCCCATCAGACCCCTCCCTTGCACATACACCTGTACATCCACCCGCAGAACCCCTACCCCGCCTCTGGAACCCTTCACCCCCCTAACCCCTCCTGCCCTGAACCCCTTCCTGTCCTTAGCCCCCCCTCCCACCTGGACTCCCACCGATTAGTCCCTCCCCCTTCCTGACTCTCTCAGACATCCTTACTTCTTCTGCAACCCTTAACGCTTCCCAGCTCCCGACTCCTCCTCCCGCCTTACCTCTTCCTCAAGTCTCACCTTTTCCTCCAGCCTCACTCCTTCCCCCTTCCTGACTCCCTCAGGCACCCTCATTTCTTCCCCCAGCTTTACTACTTCCTCTTTCCCGACTCCTTCCTCCACCCTTATTTCTTCCTCCATCCTTACTCCTTCCCCTCTCCGCACTCTCTCTTCCCCCTGGACTCCTTCCCCTCCCTGCACTCCTTCCCCCTCCAAACTCCTTCCCTTACACCTTCCACCCCCACTTACACCAACCTCCCCAGTTTCCACCTTCGCCCACGTTACCCTCCTCTTCCCGTACACCCTCCCCCCTCCCAACCTCACGCTCCTGACACCTTCTTTCCTCCCTCCCAACCTCACCCCCCCGACAACTTCATTCCCGCCTTCCACCCTCACCCTCCCCGAGACCTTCATTCCCCCCTCCCAATCCCACTCCCCTGACACCTTCATTCCCCCCTCCCAACCCCACCGCCCCGACACCTCTTCCTCTTCATCTCCCTGCTGATCCTAGACCTTCCTCTCCCACCCCTTCGACCATCATCCATTGTGAGCATCATCAGTGACTTTCCAACTTATGTGAGCTGATTCGCAGCACAGCCTTGTCCATGAGAATCCATCCAGCATGCCATGGACATTCCTCCAGGAACCCGTTGCTGTCAGGCTCCAGCATCTTCTGCTCCTCGGATGTCCATGATGTGAGCAAGGCCCTGGCAGTAAGTCCTGACTTTACGTCACAGTTGTCAGGATGTGTTCTGCACTGGTGTGTTTTCCCACTGACATAGGTGGACAATGTTGTGGGGGGAGATGAGTCTGGTGGGCTGGCCATATAATGATATGCTGATGTACGACAGTGAGGTTCCTGACATCCAATGGTGCCATCGACGGGCTGAGCGGACGATAGCAAACTGGTTTCACGACATAGTGAAACCGATTTTTGGCCTTCTCGCCGTATTGTCCGCTCACACCAGCGGGCACAGAAAATCCTGGCCATTGTATTAAAATGTGAAATGGCAAAAAGTCATCTTTCTGACCAGCTTGGGAACAAAATGCTGTTTCATTATTTACTGCCAAGAACATCCTTAAAATAATACAAGAATTATGATTGAATTTGCCTATTTATTTTTGATTATGCAGAGAGGAGATTCAATTTGCATTCACATTCAATTTGAATGGACTGAAAACTGCCAAAACCTGTTAGTGCGTTAATTTCATTCCTTGTTCCTGATTGACAAATTTATCATCTTATACAAAATGAAGGTATATAAATTCAGATTCCACTCTGCAGCATATTATTCATCAAATAAATATTTGTAATTTGTTTGGTAATGACGAAGAGCACAGATACTTAACCCCACTGTCTCACTGAAAACCAGTAAGACATTACAAGTGATCACATCTCAAAGTACTTCATTGGCAGTAAAGTTTTCGGATGTCCTGAGGTCACAAAAAGCACCAAATAAATGGAAGTCTTTCTTTCTTTCTTTCTACCAATTTGATCTTCTTGAATCACCTGGGTTACAAATAGCACCATCTTTCACAGTTACTAAATCCTATGAAGATGTTACAAGTTGGCTGCTAAATCCTTTTTTCTTGCTTTCTTCATCTTCCTCATTCACGTCATTCTTTCTAAGAACTTGATCTCCTCTTCTCAATGCCCATCAGCATAGACATGGACCTAGGCTGTATTTTCACCAAGGATTTCAGGAACATTTGTAGACTATTGGCACTAAGACACAAATGATTGAATGATAATTATTAGATAGTCATTGCGCCACGTGAATATTACTGTGATTTTAATAAAGCTGGTACAGTTTCATACTGCTTGTACTAGCTCTTGAAGCAACATTGGCCAGGAAAGTCCTGCAATTGTGATATTACTGATTGATGCCAAAAATGAGGCTGCTGTGTGCCCTCCAGTGGTGTTAGAATACGCTGCATTAGAATACGCTGCAATGAGCATAGTGGTAAATCAGAAATGACACATTCAGTGGCTAATTCTAAGGCAGTGGCAGTAAAATGGAACTGGTCTCTCATCTCTCTTATTGTCCCTTTGGTAAAAGTCAATTAATCAACATGCCAAGCTCCTCTATTTGAAAATTCCAAAACATTTTTACAGAGCATCCTGTAGGTTCCTTAAATTTGATTTACAGGGTAAGGGGATGACAGCCACTTGAATTGTGCACAATAATGGTTCGCTTTCTGAATGTCAATCATGGGACCTGTCAAGGTTAGGATTACCAATATCATTCTGGTTATCAAGGGTTGCTAGTGATTTCCATAAAACAGAAAGTGGTTTCCAATATTCCTGTTTGCATTAACTAGAAGTAAAACTGTCTTTGTACTTTATGAATACAGGTTTGAAATAAGCTGACCAAATTCAAAAATTAACCAAGTTTTATCCGCATGCTTTTCAAGACCAAATGACTATTTCAAAGTAAAAACTGCTGAATGTTTCAAGCTGTTTTACATAGATAAAGTCGACCTTGGACAGGATGAACTGCTGGGACTGTAACTGGTGCAAAACATTCCTATGTCTGATAAAGTGGATGAGAGAATCTGGGAAACAACTCATATTGGTTAGGGACTGAACTTGAGAGCGGGCTTTTTGCTTCATGGTTTAGACAAAGGACACAACATACTATTGGGTATTTTGTATCAATAAGGACTTTTATAGGAAGATAAGGTCCTGTCAATATAACATCCAGATCCACCCCTAAAAGAGATTTAAAATGTAAAAAGATTCTCGAGGCAGCAATCAGGAAGAAGTGACTTGGTTAGGCACCCAGGAAGACCTATAATTAACACAGAACTGAACATTCATGGGTGGTTGTATGTATACTCTCTCGCAACATTATTGCTGCATTGCTCAAGTTGTAATTTTTAATCTACTAATAGTAAAGTAAATCTTTAAGTGGAGCTCGTGTATGTGTCATTCTCGAAAAATCTCAGGTCTGAATTTTAAACCTGCAAGGCCCAGGGATGAAGCTTCGCAGTAATGTAAAATGAACATTAAGTAAATTTATTTACTTAGTTGTAATAAAATAAGATTTTGCTTTCCTGATGATATGTTAATTAAAATTATTAATATGATTGACTTATGGAGCTTTCTTTATCTATTATGCTGTAGATTAATTGATTGCGATGATTCATCAACAACACCATTCTCATTGCATTGTGCCACCACCAGAAGGTGAACTAAATGGACCATGGCATTTTCTCATCCAATAATATAGATGTTCCTATGTACCTGAAGATCCAATTATTTTCAGAAGAAATTTAGAAAGAGGCTGAAGTTGTTCTGTTAATGCCATTTATGGGCTGGATTTAATGATAGGGATCTCACCCATTGGTTGGAGAACTGGTGGGAACCTTGCAATGCTTCCTTGGGGAAGCGCTCTCAAGTTCAGTCCCTAACCAATATGAGTTGTTTCCCAGATTCTCTCATCCACTTTATCAGACATAGGAATGTTTTGCACCAGTTACAGTTCCAGCAGTCACAAGGTGGCTGCTGCCGGTATTGCTCCAAGGATTTCACCAGGGATCATCATTGGATCTCTGGACACTGGTGGGTGGGGTGGAATGTGGCTTTTGGGGAAGGGTCATGGGAGTGGGGGCCAGGAAGGGTTGGAGGCAAGGGCAGGGGGATGGCTTCCAGCGGCCCCCCTTCCCAATGCTGGGTCCCTGGAGGGTCACCCCGCCCACCCCCACTAGTAGGGCACTTGCAGGCTTTGGGAGTCATCAGAAAGCTGTGGGACTCCCATTTAATCCCCGAGTTTTCCCACTGCCAGCAGACTGATGTTGTGGTCTCTCCTGGGATTAAGTGGGCCCAGCCACCATGTCTCCCACTGAGATGGGCTGGTTTGAATTCCGCCATATGTTTTATTGGAATCATAAATATTATATATACTCAAATAACCACCCTACACAGTAATTTAGTGAGACGTAGGGCTGGATTTTCCAAGACACATGGAGACAAGTGTCATGGCCTATTATGGTTTGCTGCCACCATATATGTTGAGAGTCTCGATGTAGACCTCAAGGGATCTGTCTCTATGCTATCTATGCTAAGTAAGATATTGAGACTGATGAGCGTTCTGGCCAAACACAATTACATGAAGTTTCTTGCCAATGTTAGGAAATAGAGACAGTTTAAGTAAGTTATGTTTGTATTTGTAGGTGTTAGGAATGAGTTTTAGCTTTATTGTTTAAGTTTGATTTTGTATTTCTGTATCTGTTTGTTAAAGCAAGGTCAAGTTGAGTTTTAGTTTCACTTCTAAAGGTGCTTGCGTTTCTAATGAGAGTTTATGACTGTAAGAGAAGTTAAGCAAACACAAGAATAGAAAAAAATGGGCTATTGCCTAGCAACAGGGTCCAGAGAGGCAGGTCCCTCCCGCAGACACATACAGAAGAAGCTAGAAACAGCAGTTTTTGAGTCGAGTTTTGAAGACAGCTGCTAGGCAAAAGCAGCCGAGAAGGGACTGATAGCCAGTTCCAAGCTAAAGTTGGTTGTCAGAGAGTAGCAGCTGCCAGAGGGAGACCGGAGCAAAAGGGACAAATAGCCAGTCGCAAGCTGAAGAAGAAATTCCCCAAATCTAGAGAAGTGGAACAGGAGAAATTCCCAAGCATTCCTTCTGGTCAAAAGAAGGACAAGAACCTGGGAAAGGTCCTGTTAAGTGAAGTTAAGAGTGAGGGGCAGGGAAAGGCTTCAAGCTTAAAGCTCCAAGCCACAGGAAGCAGAGTCAAAGTGATATAAAAGCTTGTGAGAAGTCAGAAGGTCCAAAGAGACAACTGAAGCTCTGTAACTCTTTTTTACGGGCATGTGAAGCAGTGGTGTACAGTTGACAGCTGAGTTGGTAGAGAGTGTGTGGATGAAAGCTTGAGTGCATGTGGTGACACAGGGGAGAGGAATATCGGAAGGAGAGTTTGAAACCCTTGAGGTGAACCCTTGCAGAAGGCATCTGAGAGAAAGTGTTGGTTTGGGAGGAGGTTCCAAGGTGAGTTCTCGGAGAGTGGAGATCGGAAACCTTTGTGTGAAAGACAAAGTTCAGTGAGACCGGTTGACTCACGGTGTGACAAGTGTCTGGGGGTAGTTGATGAGAGATCCATCTGGTTGAAGTTGCATCTGTCACTTGGTTTCAGAGTGTGGTGTGTCTGACCACAGGTCACCTATTGGTACATAGACTGTGTACTTACTGTGAACATTAGATCATAAAATAGTTTTTAAAGTTGTGTTATCCTGACAAATCTGTACATATCTATAAAGGTATGGTTGTGGGTGAAGGAGTATTGTAATATATTTCATCTTTTCTTGTTTAATAAACGTTTTATGCTTTTGTTAAAAGTTCATTAGCTGACTCCAGTGACTCTATTCAGTAGCTCTTCTCCACGTACCTAAACAAACAAAAAAAAGTTTGTTTATAAAAGTTAAAACTAAATAAAAGTTAGGGTCTATCAAGCTGGGTTCCACACTGGGATCAGGCTTGTCTAGTGGTAGCCTCAGCTGGGGATCATAACACTAACAACAACTATATACAGCTCACACAGGCCTTGATCTAGCCTGGGTCAAACAGTTACATAGGTTGATTACTTGGCTATATGCCCAACTCATAAGGTTTATATAAGGTCTTACTGATACAGAGTCACACACAGCAGTGAACATCTGCAGTAGAGATCTCAGGCAGTAGTGAATAACTAACATAGAGTCTGTACCTATTATCCTCCAGCCTTACACACGGTGATGTTATAGTGATGTCACTGTGAAGCTTCTTAAAGGTACATGTCGTTGTCTGAATTGGGATGCATACAATATCACAACAACAAGGTCGGAGGCAGGAAAGTAGTGGAATGCAGCATCGGGATGACTCCCCAATGCATTCCCGCTGCACAGGAATTTTCCCAGATGTGGGCTGGGAAGAGGATCAGCTGCCTGCACCATAGAGGCAAGGCTACCAATGAAGGCCCCAATTATGGGCAATTTTTTAGCCTGGCTGGCATCTTGTTTTTTGTGACGTGGCACCCAGCCATTTGCTGACCTTGCCATCTCGATGGAGGTCGTATACCTGTGGCAGGGTGGAGGGCATCAAAATTGGAGGCTCTATGCCCCGCTGATGGGGCCTTGAGCATGAAAGGACGCAAATGCAGCCAATCCAACCCAAAGGAGGATTTTCCCCTCCATCTTGATGGATGGCCTCGATGTTGTTAATTTCTATACTACTGTGCAAGCTAGTGAGGGCTGCTCCATGATGATCAGCCCTCAATATTTCTGGTAGGACAACCAAGGCTCCAGAGCTGCTGGCCCTTTGCTTAGGCCTGCAGAATTGGTGCCCACCCCTCAATTGGTGTGAGCTCAAAGACAGCCAATTAGAAGCCCACCTCTTGGACGATCGCTGAGCCAGACACGCTGCTAGCAAGTTCGGCCTCAGTAACTTGGTCCCAACATGGGGGTCCTGAAGTGCATGGGAAAATCCATCTTGCAATCTTGGTTTCTGAGGATTAAGTTAGAAAACCTACCTGTGCCATTCTTTCCTAATGTTCTGAATGGCAACAATGATCAAAGTAGTGTTCATTCAGCCATTGTTCATTGAGTAATTCTGTCAGCCTTGCCTCATTCTAGCCCCTGAGTATGGGTTCAACTCTAAAGACTTGGTAGCCTAGATTGCTACTTCACTGCAGTACTAACAGAAAGCTGCTCGGCCAGAGGCACAGTTTTGCAGCTCAAACGTTAAATCACAGCCCCAATTCCCTCCCCCAAGGCAGTTGAGAAGGAGAGCAGGGAAACAATGCCAGTGCTTGGCTATTGTTGAGCCCTCAACCAACATCACTAAAAACAAATTACATTGTCATCGATTTCATTGCTGTTTGTGGGACCTTGCATGGTGCAAATTAATGGCTATGCGTTACAACAGTGAGTGCACTTCCAATATACTTTAGTGTCTATAAAATGCTTTGAGATGTCCTGAGGTTGTGAAAGGTGGCATATAAATACATGTTATTTTCTTAATCCACCGCTGACATTGATTTTTCATGGGGCAGAGAACTATTATAATTAATTATTCATTGTTTCAATGAGGGAAACAGCATATCTTCAAAGAAATTACGTTGTGATGTAAGCGATGGTGTAAATCATTTGCAGGGAAATTCCCAGGTCATGTATTTGTTAAACCAGCTGCAATGGGTTCAGGATGTCTCATATTATTCATTTGGGCTGTTTTTTGAAATATGCTCTAATTAACTAATATTTTGCCTATGGAGAGATGATTTAATCTATAGTTTACTATCATATCCCTTTGAGTGGAATAATGACATTGTAAAATGACTGAAGGTTTCTCCACAGCTCTCTCCGAAATACAGCTACAATAGTCACATTGCAATAGTACGTTGGAATGTGAGATTAATGATCAAGCCTTGTTACTAAATATTCTTCATAACAGAACAGTACAATAATTAATAAAAGTCCACACTGAAATAATAGATTATTATTCTTTTAAAAATATTTTTACACAAATTGCCTGAGACTAGATTAATTGCTTCAGTAGGCAAATACAGTAAACTGGTGCATTATTGCCCACAGCTATTTCAGATTCGATTCTGAGGACTGGATTACATGCTCTCCCGTTGGCAGATTTGAAGGTGGTGGGTGGGGAGGGGCACATAACCAGCAGCCTACCGATTACCCACCTGGTCCCGCCCCACCATAATTTCACCAGCGGTGGAGATGGCGTCAGGTGGCCCACCTGCCAGCAGCCAAATGAGAGCCTTAAGTGGGAAATTAACACCTACTTAAAGGCCTCAACCTGCCACCACCGGGATTTAACTGACGGTGGGAGAGGCCCATACCAAATGCCTAGCCCGGCAGGTTTCCCTTACATGGGCTGGTGATGGGCAGGGGTGGCTCCCTCCTTCATTGTCCCCCTTGGACAATCAGAACACCCCTCCCTCTGCCTATGTGCTCTCAAACACTGGCCCTGTACTCCCCTCTCTGGAGCCTGCCAGCCTGGCACCCGGTGAGACCTTCAAACACTTAAAAAGTAATTTGATGGTATAACACTAGAGTATTGCTGAAAAAATGAGATGTGTTGTTGAAGCTGATAGCTTGGCACGTCAACTCAGATTGGTTGAGGTATTGCCATGGAGGATGCACCAGGGAACTATAGTCACCCAAGCTTTTGTTTAATTCCAAAAAGACACGATGCTTGGACAGGCCCCTTTCTCCTGCAGAAGGCAGATCCCTGAGTATGAATGCTTGTAGCTTCTATCAAGCATTAGCCACATTGTGAGCCTGACTGCTAGTCTTAAATTGGTTGTTAGTGTAATTTTTAGCACACTTGGGATTGTTCAGCAAGTGCTATCCAATTGCAGAATCACATCTAATGTTCGACATTATGTTCTGAGTTTTTTCAAACATGGGATGGTTGTGTATGGTCAGTACTTTTCCTTGTGAACAGTCAAAGGGATGTGCTGTTTGCTATGATCAACAGTAATTGGGATGCATGGTCTACCTTCCTGGCATTGCACAGCACTGAAATTCATATACCACAGTTGTATGTTAGGCAGAATGCCTTTTGGGCTTGACTGTAGCATCCTGTTAGTGGAAAATACCACTTGTGTTACTGCATAGTAGCACCGTGCAACCGCTAGCTGCGACCAATCAGAGTCGGCTTGCCATCCAATCAGCATCCTTTTCTCATGCAGAATAAATTGCTGCTCCCTTTGAAATTTGGCATTCTTGCATCTGTCCTGATGAGTGCAAGATGAAAAGCTTTGGCAGCATGTCTCTTTTTCCAGAAATACTTACAAAGTTGCGATCCAGTGCAGCTCAGCTCCTCAACCCCCAAATGCAGGGGCAGCAGTGGCCAGTGCTCCCAGTGGCCCTACCAGTCCTGGAGAGCTGCTGGCCTCTGACTGACTGGCAACTCTCATAGCCAGGACTTCCTGTCCGTGATGATTGGAACCCTCGCCTCCAGTCTTTTATTGGCCAAAGATGGCTGCAGGGCAGCTGTTCTTCAACTGGTTGGGCTTACCTCCTGACCTTTTAGCTAGGGTTGGGGTGGGTGTTTTGTGGGTGTGGGGACAATGGCACCCCATATAATCCAACACCTAGTCTCCCCTGAGTTAATTAATCTCAGCAATGTCAGTATCCCAAGTCTGTGGAGGCAAAGAATCAGGCAGGGTTCCTTCTTGAGTGTTTTCTTGCGACCCCTTGTGTGAGGACATTAAGTGAAGCCTGAACTCAGCTATGACTTGTTGTGTGACTCAGCAATTAGTACTCAGTCTCCTATGTGAAGAATGGCTGAGTTAAGGTCTAAGTGGAAGGTCTAAGTGGTATCCATGAAATTCTGCTCCATTATTGAACAGTAGCATCACCAGTGATGGGGAGCAAATTAAAAAAATACAGATCCTGCTAGTTAAGTTTGCAGAGTTTCAGTGAAGCACAACATGTTTACATGAAGCATATTTAATTATTTAAGTATAGTCTGACTATCCAGACACTAATGAGAAATACGTTGAAGTGTATAATAATTTCAGGGACCAAAAGAGGAAGCTTTCCTTTACCGAGCTGTTTACGATTTTGCTACAAATAGGCAACAAAAAGAAACTTCCTCCAGAGCGCGCCTAACTTTGCATTTAAATTAAGTCATGTTTCAGCCACTATTTCAAAGATTCATTTGGAGGTGTTCCTCATTCTACAAATTATATTCTTCTAATGGACTGATGAGTTAATCGTCCCAACTTTCTTTTGTTCTTAAACACAACGTGATGACTGCTGTTAGTCTGATTGGAGGTTCAGGTCAATCAGATAAGAGTTAAGCCAATAGGTTTTCATCACATCCGAGAGACGGTCGATCTGATAAATCCTCAAATTCAATGCATGGCCTGGGAAGTCTTTCTTACAATTTCTTGCTCATGACATTCATTTAATAATTATAATTTAATATCAAATTAAGATGAATAATGGCATGAAAATTAACATTTACAGTTAAGTCTACCGTAATAATTGTTGAATGGTTACATTTAAATACAATTCTGTTGTTTGTCATTTGCCAGCTTGCGCCTTATAATGTGTGATCCACAACCATGATAATCAGTGAATTTTAGATATTCAAATTTATTCACCATCCATTTCTATGCTCCAGCTCTAGTTTATAGTCTTCATCCTTTACTTCCTTTTTGTGTCCCCACTGCTACACCCTGCTTTTGTCTTTTTAGAAGGATAATCTAGGCCACAAAGACCTCTAGAGATTTTCTGATTAAAGCCTGTCCAGATTTGTTCAAATCAAAGTGACCGTCCTTGGTCAGAGACTGATCTTACCAACCTTTCCTCCTCCTTTTATCAAAAATCCCTTCAAAGGATTGGCAAAACTCATCCAAGGTTGACAGGCAAGCTTAAATGTAACTTTGAATTACTGATTTGAATTTGGCAACTTTTTCTACTGAGAGTCCAATCTAGAGCTACCAGGCTGCTAAATTCAATTAGAACTATAATTTAAGTGTCATATGGTTTAGCAGATTCTGAAATCTCATGTGAGATAAGCCTGCTCCATATCTATGAATGCCACATTGATTTAATTTTCTTTTTGTCTTATCCAATGAAATTCTGTTCCAGGGGTAGGAGGAAATCTTCATCAAACCCTGCCAGAAGGAATTCTGAAATGACACAAACCCATTAATTAAATCTATGGATTTATTTGTTCATTGTTTCATTCACAACCTCACTGTCCCATTTGAACCTGTGCTGAGCTTCTGAGCCAATAGCCTCTCCAACACCAAGATCTCCTACTTCACCTCTACATATCACTCTGCCCACACAGAGCCCCTACCCTCCAGCCTATTTGCTCCTGAAATCTTCATTCATGCCTTTGTAACTTTTACACGTGACTATTCAAATGCTTAGCTAGCTGGCTTCCCACTTACCACCCTCTGTAAACTTGAGCTTGTCCATAACTCTCCTGATCCATGTCCTAACTCATACAAAGTCCTGTTCACCCATTGCCCTTGTCGTTGCTGACCTTCATTGGCTTTCTGTCCGCCAACACTTCAATTTTAAAATTTTCATACTTGTTTTCATATCCCTCCATGGCTTCACCTCTCCCTATCTGTGTAACTGCCTCCAGCCCTATGATCCTACGAGATCTCAGTGCTCCCCAATTCCGACCTCATGTGCATCTCTGATTTCCCTCGCTTCACCGCTTCACCACTGGTGACAATGTCTTCAGTTGCCTAGACTCTAAGCTCTGGAATTCCCTTCCTAAACTTCTTCACCTGTCGACCTCTCTCCCTCTTTTATGTTGCTCCTTAAGATATACCTCTTTGACCAAGATTTAGTCACCTGTTCTATCTCCTTCTGTGGCTTGGTATCAAATTTTGTCTGATAATCCTTCTGTGAGGTGCCTCGGGACTTTTTTTTACAACATTAAAGGTGATATATAAATGCAAGTTGTTGCATATGCATACTTTTGATCTACATGCTGGGTAATATATTGCAACAGGGAATTCCTCTAGGTATCTGGATGTGGAAATAACAATATAATCAGAAATATGTTGTGCACTATTTGAAAATAAAGTAATTACCTTAACTGTGGCATTTTTATACTCTGATTAATACTTCACTTCAAAATTCAGCAACTTATTTATAATAATTCAGCAAACAAGGATTAAATTGAATATCCTATCAATTGTCTTGACAATGGTTGCATTATATAAATACTGTGGCTACAAGTGCAGGTCAGAGGCTTGCAGCAAGTAACTCACCCCCTGACTCCCCAAAGTTTGTCCACTATCTACAAGGCACAAGTCAGGAGTGTAATGGAATACTTTCCACTCGCCTAAATGAGTGCAACTCCAACAAGTCAAGAGGCCCGGCACCATCCAGGAAAAAGCAGCCCACTTGATCAGCACCCCAGCTACCATCTTAAACATTCACCCCCTCCACCACTGGCTCACAATGACAGCAGTGTCTACCATATACAAGATGCACTGCAACAACTCACGAAGGCTTCTTCGACAGCACCTCCCAAACCCATGACCTCTACCACCTAGGAGGGCAGTAGGCATGTGGGAACCCACCTCCTGCAAACTCCCCTCTAAGTCACGCACCATTCAGACATGGAACCATATCACTGCTCCTTTGCTATTTATGGGTCAAAACCCTGGAACTGCCTCCCTACTTACACCACATGGACTGCAAAGGTTCAAGAAGGTGGCTCACAAGCACTTTCTCAAGGCCAGTTAGGAATGGAAAATAAATGCTGGCCTTGTCAGTGACACTCACATCCTATGAACTGATAAGAAAAATGTTTGCACCTGGATTTATCACACTTGCAACATCAAAGATGTAATTCAAAGTGAGCCCGTTTAGATGTTTGACACTAGATGGAGCTGTGGTATCAGCTGCCACATCTAATTCTATCAGTCATCCATGCCTTCAATTTTCTTATTCTAGACAATTAAACAGCTCGGCACATTGTTGCCATCACTGACACGAACGTCACCCTTTCAGCTTGATTGCTCATTAGGACAGGTGCTTTGCTCATTGGAGGCCAGACGTAGCAACAGTCGGCACAATCCAAGTGACAGATTTACGTCTTATGAAATATCCTGACTTCATTTTCAGAAACAGTTTTTTTTTCGGTTTTGAAAGATCAGCACAGCAGCTCCACAACTCAGCCATTGCAGGGAGCCGGGAAGCCCTATACTACATTATATGGTATATACTTTCAAACATGCAGGGGTTGACCAATAACAACTTGGCAGCTCACAACGAAGAAATCACATATCGCCACAAAGTGGTCTTTTGCAGCTGGTGCGTATATAAAACCTGTGTCCTTGTTGTTGTTATTGAGAGAACATGGTTAGGTGGAACGTCACAAAGCCAAAATATTGAGTTCCTAACAGATATTGCCAGGAGCACAAGGAAGGACCACATGTTCAGGCGTCAGGTAAGGCTTTAGGCTTGTTTCTTATCTGATGTTGATCTTTCCTCCCTGAACAGTTTCTGCAAACAATTTTTTTTTCATCAATAAAGGACTCTTGCATGAAATGTGTAAAAGTGCCTCATTAAAGGTTGAGAAGGATATAAAAATATTTAACTTGGACTCGGGTGTAATTTGGTATTTTTTTTCTCACCAGAGTCCTGTTATTTGCCTTGTAAGCCTATTCTGACTGGGCCTAGAGAGAGCCTGACTTGTGATGAAGCTCATAAAACAACACTTCTTATACAGTTGTTCCATTTTAGAAGTGTGTCGGACAATTTTTGTAAACAATTTAAAGTATGTATTTTAACCACATTTTCTAGTACGATTCATGTTTTACGGCCCAAGTAGGTTTTTCTATTTGGAGGCGCAAAAAGTAACTGATTATTATTTGCTCAGTTGGGAGAAAGTGATGTATTTATAAAATTATAGTGCAACAGATGAAAAAAAACACAGTGGACCTGATAAAAGGAGCTCTTTTCAGACAAATATTCATAAGTGTCTCATCCAAATGCAAGCTTAGTCTCTTGGTGCTGAGCAAGTTAAGGTCAAATTAAAAGTGAATATTCATTTTAATGTTAAAAATATTGTGTTTTGTGGTAAAATTAGTACAGGATGAAAGAGGGTCTGCCAGGAAGATCGGCAAACACCAGAGCTGCACTGAGCCCACTGCCGCTTTCACAACCATTGGCTGGTTGATCTCCTGCACATTTCTAGCGAAAGGCCCCCTTTGCTTTGAAAAATGAGATCCTATTATGTACATTAGACTGGTTGCTATTTTAGGATAGGTTGGATTGAGCACGCAGATGTCCACTGCCCTACCAGAAAATTTTGACATTATTTTGCATTTAACAGCTTTCAACAGGCATCACATATAATCATTTGTGATTATCTCCACCCGGTGCTCATTATTCAACCATCACGACATCATCTGCGCTCAAAAGTGATCACTTAGCCATCATTTGACATCCCAAGTAATCAAATAGCGATCATCTGACATCATTAGTCATCAGTTGACATCAAATGAAATCATGCAGTACTCAAACAACATCATTTGTGTTCATTTACCATCATTTAATTATCTTCAAAGCACTCAGAAGCATTCAACTGACATCAATGGTGATCAATTGACATCAAATGAAATCACACAATGCTCAGACAGCATCCTTTGCAATCATTTAACATCACCTTCAAAGCGCTCATAAACATTCAACTGACCTCAAAAGTGATCGTAGAGCTTTATCACGAGGAAAAACTCTAAGTTCTAGTGATCATGACAAAATCTGACTAAGTTGCAGAAATCAGTTGACATCAACAATATCATGCCATAGATTTTTCTAAGTCCCAACTGATGCAGTATGTGGTGTATGCATTGTGTAGTTTGAGTTCACCCAGAGCCCTTTGATGCACACCACAATTTTGGCGCAAGTGAGGTTGCTGGAAGGTGCAGTGCCATCATGGCCCTCAATGGCAGTGAATGTTTCAGCATTCACCACTATTGGGGAAGGAGAATCGGTGCATCATGTTGAACTTGTATAAGACGCTGATTAGGCCTCATCTGGAGTACTGTGCCCTGTTCTGGGCACCATACTTGAGGAAGGATGTGAAGGCATTGGGGAAAGTACAGAGGAGATTCACAAAAATGATTCCAGGGATAAAAAACCGTAGCGATGAGGATAGATTGGAGAGGTTGGGACTGTTTTCCTTGGAGAAAAGAAGAGAAGGCTTGATAGAGGTATTCAAGATTCTGAGGGGTGTGAGCAGGTTAAATAGTGGGAAGCTCTTCCCACTCAAGACAGCATCAAGAAATAGAGGGAACACATTCAAAATAATTGGCAAAACGAGTGAAAGTGATGTGAGGAAATTTTTTTCATGCAGAGGGTGGTTGGAGTCTGGAATGAACTTCCTGAGAGGGTGGTGGGGGCAGGTTCAATTGAGGTATTCAAAAGGGAATTGGATTGCTACCTGAAAAGAAAGAATGTGCAAGGTTATGGGGATAAGGCAGGGGAGTGGGACTAGGAAGAATGCCCTTTCAGAGAGGCAGTGCAGACTCAATGGGCCAAATGGCCCCCTTCTCTATATACAGTGATATAGCCACATAGTTATCCTATCTTTTACGTCCACGTCTGGACACACGGTCGACCAATAGGACATTTTTAACTGTGGCAATAAAAAGGAGATTTGCATTGTTGTTTATACTTCTACATCCTACCGTAGGCTATAGTGGCTGTGACCCAGTATGCAAATTTGTAAATGCCTTATTTTGTGACACAGCAACTTCCTTGTCCAATTCGCCAAGGATTGTCAGCAGCAATATGAAAGACATGCTTGAATGGAAGATAATTCAACTTCTACAGAGCATAGCCAGAATAAACAACAGAAATGCAATTGTTTCAGCCCCGAATTTCTTCATTGTCAAACCTCAATAGGAAGGGCTTATATCATATGGCCACATCTCAGAAACATGTGCATGGATGCATATATTCTTAGCAATGTTTGAACCAAATTCATCTGCCTTTGACTCACTTTGTGATTGGGAGATACAGAGGCCATGCCCCCAGTAGCTTATGTACAGCCTAAAGGGTGTTTTCCTGCAATGGGCTGGCTTTGGGATGCTGTCTCTTCTGTATGAGTCTCTGCCACAGGACGGGGCTGAGCAAGGAACCACGGCCATGGGAGAGAGTGGGACTGTGGCTGTGGTGAGAGTGCAGGACCATGGCTTGTGGGAGAGACAGACTGAGGCCGGGGGAGAGCAGAGGACCATGGCTTGGGGGACAGAGTGAGGTTGAGGCCTGGGGGAAAGCACAGCCGAGACCGCGGCCAGGGGAGGAGAGTGAGGCTGAGGCCTGGGAGAGAGTGGGATCATGGGATTGTGGTCTGGGGGAGAGGGAGCAAGGCCGGGGCCTGAGAGAGAGCATAGGACTGTAGCCTAGAGCATAGCACAGGATCTTGGACTGCATGGGGAGAGATCAAGGCTGAGGCCTGGGGGAGAGTATGGGACTGCAGAATATGGGAGAGCACAGGGCCGCAGCCTGGAGGCGAGTGTGACACTGCGGCCTTGGGGAGAGTGCGGGACTGCAGCGTGGGGGAGAGACCAAGTCCAAGGCCCAGGGGAGAGTGTGGGACGGTGGCCTGGGGGAAAGAATGAGGCTGAGGCCTAGGGCAGAGTGCAGGACCAAAGTGGAGAGGACAAGGCTGAGGCCGAGAGTGAGGCCAGGGGCTGGGATTCATATTCTGGAGTGTGATTGGGCCAGCGGTGATGGAAAGGTTGGGAGCTCTCCCGCATCTGGGCAAGGTGGAAAAATCCAAGTGTTGGATGGTGGAGAAGGATGAGGAGATGAGTGAGTGAGTTGGAGCTGACTGGGCATGGGAGGGAGAGCATGAGTGAATGTGCAAGTGGAGTGGGGTGGCGGGAGGCCTAATGACCACGTTTGGGGCCTAACAATCAGCTTTGATGTTTGATGATTGCTTTTGATATAAAATGATGTAAAATGATGGTACTGAATGTTTTGAGTGCATTTGAATACAAATTTTGTCAAAATTTTCTGGTATTGCCATGGCAATGGAGCTGAAGAGGCCCTGAAAATGTAACCTTAAGTTATTTTTGTGGGGCCAGGAGAAGTAGGAGTGCAACATAAGTGAGGCCTGGGCCTCGAAAAGGTTCCGGCCTCTTCACCTCTGCCCATTCCCTGGTCACCTGCTCAGAAATTAAAATTGACCATGATGTAAATTATTAACTGAACACTAGATGGCCCCCTTATTGAAGTAAGTACAAATTTTAAGTACGCTTCAATGTCTTCTCTTGTATTAATGAATATTCTACAGGATCTGAATATAATAGCAGCAGGTTATAATCACAGTGATCCAAGTGATGATCTGGTCATAACAGCTAGCGTTATCAAAAATAAAGGACAGCACATTGTTAAGAAGATTGAACATTTGACATCTTTATGTGGGGTATCATCTATCTCGTCACTGAATTTTTTTGCCATTAGCTGAATAAATCCGAACACATCAAATGGAACTGAGCTCGAGCGAGGATGTAGGATGACTTAATTTCCATTTTGAGGGTGGAGATGCAGCAGGTGCCAAAAGATGCTAAAAGTCTCCGTAAGCCTGCACCATGCACTTTATTTAGGAATCTTATTGCTCTTTCCCAGCCTAGAGACAGAACATATGAGGGGTTAGTGCAACTGGTCAAAGAACAGCTGAGCCCAAAGCAAGTGGGTGTTGTGGTGGGCTTAGCATATTATTTCCTTGCTCATGCGATCTGCCTTCAAAACTCGGACAGATGAGCTTTCCCCAGCTGAAAGTCGTCTCTCTTTTACAGCTACACAAATAATTTGGGGCATTCCTTACTCGGTATCCAGTAGGTGCGACTGCGCTATAAATTATCATAATTTGACACTATTTCCACCGGCCTAGCTGCAGAATTAATAAGGGTAGTTGATGGGGGGAATTGAACTACCTTTTGCATACATTTGGAGGTCATCTTCTAAGAGTGGCAGTTAAAGTACAACGTTGGAATAATTGATAGGGTCCCCCTTGTCCTCACTTATCACCCCACCAGCCTCCGCATTCAAAGGATCATCCTCCGCCATTTCCGCCAACTCCAGCATGATGCCACCACCAAACACATCTTCCCTTCACCCACCCTGGCGGCATTCCGTAGGGATCGTTCCCTCCGGGACACCCTGGCCCACTCCTCCATCACCCCCTACTCCTCAACCCCCACCTATGGCACCTCCCCATGCCCACGCAGAAGATGCAACACCTGCCCCTTCACTTCCTCTCCCCTCACCGTCCAAGGGCCCAAACACTCCTTTCAAGTGAAGCAGCATTTCACTTGCATTTCCCCTAACTTAGTCTACTGCATTCGTTGCTCCCAATGCGGTCTCCTCTACATTGGAGAGACCAAACGCAAACTGGGCGACCGCTTTGCAAAACACCTGCGGTCTGTCCACAAGAAAGACCCAAACCTCCCTGTCGCTTGCCATTTTAACACTCCACCCTGCTCTCTTGCCCACATGTCTGTCCTTGGCTTGCTGCATTGTTCCAGTGAAGCCCAACGCAAACTGGAGGAACAGCACCTCATCTTCCGACTAGGCACTTTACAGCCTTCTGGGCTGAATATTGAATTCAACAACTTTAGATCTTAAACTCCCCCTCCCTCCATCCCCACCCCATTTCTTCCCCCTCCCTTTTGTTTTTTTCAATAATTTATATAGATTTTTCTTTTCCCACCTATTTCCATTATTTTTAAATCTACAACTAATACCTTGTCAGTCTTCCCACCCCACCCCCACTAGAGCTGTACCTTGAGTGTCCTGCCATCCATTCTTAATTAGTACTTTTCTTAGATAATATCACCACCTTCAACACCTCTTTGATCCTTTAGTCTGTGACATCTTTTGATTATCTGCTCCTATCACTGCTTGCTTGTCCCTACAACCACCCCACCCTCAACTTCTCTCCCCCCACCCCCCACCATAAACCAGCTTATATTTCACCCCTCTCCTAACTACACTCAGTTCTGTTGAAGGGTCATGTGGACTCGAAACGTCAACTCTTTTCTTCTCCGCCGATGCTGCCAGACC
The DNA here is from genome assembly GCF_964194155.1 of Cetorhinus maximus. Taxonomy (NCBI): domain Eukaryota; kingdom Metazoa; phylum Chordata; class Chondrichthyes; order Lamniformes; family Cetorhinidae; genus Cetorhinus; species Cetorhinus maximus. The sequence continues at coordinate 18,964,946 of NC_135896.1, forward strand.
TGCTGAGTTTTTCCAGGTAATTCTGTTTTTGTGTTGGAATAATTGTCTTGAGCAATGAGATGAACATGTACAATATGCTTAGAATTGTAGGGAGCTGTTCTCTTTCTGTTTGTTAGCTTTTAAAATTGGTTTTCTTTATTTTGCCTCTTCCTGTCACCGTACCTGTTCTCAAATTATTCATTAATAAACAGGGGGCATCAGCTACAGTTGGCAGCAATAAATTATCATAGATCTCGTCACTGTCCTTCATCCATATAATGGCTAATTTCACACATTTCATTGCATTTGTTTTGACATTCCATTGTTGTTGGACCCTGGTCCTTAGTTTAGTAGGACTAATGGATCCGGGACATGCACTTGTTCTGGGGTGACCGCGTTGGTACCACAGACAGAGTAGATCAGCAGACAGTTCTTATGCAGAACACATTCTATTTATTTACAAAAGAACTCATCAGTTACATTTGTGTGCTTACAACTCAAGCTCTGGCTCGACATTACAGACTCTAACTCTAGACTTCTCCTACTGGCTACTGAGGTAGCCCACGCTACTCTGCTATTGGATAATAAGATCATGGGATCTTCCATTATACATTCTTCTTAAAGGTATATTATACATCAGATTACCACATCCCTCTTCCTTTACTCAGAAAATACATTTTACAGTTACAATTACATTTTTTCTCAAAATGTCAAATTATTTACACATATAAGTAATTTCCAAATTCAGTCTTTCTGGGGGTTTACTTATGCGTGCAGAACATCTCAGCTCTACAGCTTCAGATGTTTTGTTAGCAATGTATTTTCCTGGTGCTGTCCAAACATCAGGTTCTTTGGTGGGCACCTGCAAATTTAACTCTTGCAGGTACAGCCAAACCTTCAGACACATCTGTACTTAGTTGAGTTCTTTCAACAGGAGATGTTGACGCAGTCTTGAACACTGGAGGAATCATTTCCTGATATGTTGTTTCTCTCCTCCTTATATGATCTATATGTCTCGGTCTGATTCAGTCTTCTACTTTCACGAGGTAAGAAAGAGGTCCAGTCACTGTACTTATTTCACCTTATAACCATTTGGGTCCTTCGCCAAAAATTTTCACCTATACCATCTCTCCAGTGGTAGACTTTCTGTTGCCACTATGCCAATCATGTTCAATTTTCTGACTTTCCTGACCCCTTTCCACCTTCCCCCCAAACTTGGCATTATTAAGCTCATTCTCATTCTGAGATGATGTTTTGTCAGCAATTCCACAGGTGTGATACCTGTTGTCGTGTGAGGGGTTGTCCTATAATGGAAAAGAAAACGTGCTAGCTTGGTCGCTATGGAGTCTCCTGTTAATTTCTTCATGCCGGTTTTGAATGTTTGAACTGCCCTCTCGGCCAGTCCATTTGAAGAAGGGTGATACGGTGAACTTTTTACGAGTGATACCATTGAGGCTGATAAACCATTGAAACTCAGCACTCGTAAATGTCGTGCTGTTATCTGATATGACCACTTCTGGTAGTCCGTTGATGGAGAAACTTTGACGTAGCTTGTCTATTGTAGCAGAAGATGTTGGTGACTTCAGCTCATATATGTCCATCTATTTTGAGTGAGCGTCAACCATAAGGAGAAACATTGCTCCCATAAAAGGTCCCACATTGTCAATATGTAATCGCACCCATGGCCTTCCTGGCCACTCCCAAGGGTGTAACAGAGTTGTTGGAGGTAACTTTTGCACTTGTTGACATTGCATACAGCTTCTTACTAAGCTCTCTATTTCCCCATCCATTCCAGGCCACCATAAGTAGCTGCAAGTTATGGCCTTCATTTGAGGAATACCTGGATATGCACTATGTAGTGCAGTTAACAATGTGTTTCATCTTTTTGGAGGAACAATTATTGAGCTCCTCACAATAAGATACCATCCTGATTGGTTATCTCATATCTTCCGTGAAAATATGGTTTCATTTCATTAGATTCCTGTTCTTGTGACCAACCATAAGGAACTTGTTCTCGTACTTTGGATAAGGCTGGGTCTCGACTTGTCCAATCTCCAATCTGTCTAGCACATACCGGTGATAAATCTAAGAAGTTCAATAATAAAACGAGTCCCTGAGGAAACTGGAACATCCTAATCATTTTCTTTCAAAGACAAATGACTAAGTGCATCGACGTTTGCAATCTGACTTCCAAGCCTGTGGATGAAATTATACTCATAGGCTGCCAGAATCAATGCCCACCTCTGTATTCTTGCTGAGGTTATGAGTAGTATAGCCTTGTCCTCGCTGAACAATCCTAGCAAAGGCTAGTGGTCCGAAACAATAGTAAAATGACGACCGTGTACATACTGGTGAAATTTCTTAACATCAAAGACAATTGACAAGCCTTCTTTCTTTATCTGTGAGCATCCCTTTTCCATTGTGTTGAGCGTGCTTGATACATATCCAGTAGGTCTTTCTGATTTATCGTCCATTCGATGGGAGAGCACTGCTCCCACTCTATAAGGTGATGAGTCACATGTCAAAGATAACTCTTTTCTTTGGTCAAAATGTACTAATAGGGTGGATGAGTGTAACAGTTGTTTCACCTTTGTGAAAGCTTGTCTGTGGTGTTTGCCAAGACCAATGTTAGTTTTTCTTGAGTGGGTAATACAGGGGCTGCCAGTTCTGTCGACAAATTAGGCAAGAAGCGTCCATAGTGATTGATCATCCCCAAGAATGATTTGAGCTCGAAGGTGTTCTTTGTGTTGGTGCTCCTCTAATGGCTCTCACTTTTTCTTCAGGGTGGAGGCCCTGTGAATCTACTCTGTGACCTAGATAAATTACCTCTTTCGCTTCAAATGTACACTTCTCTTTTTATAAATCCGCTCCCACCTGTGAACAACATTTCAAAACTTCTCCCAAGTTTGCCAAATGCTCCTTTTCAGTGAGTCCTGTCACCAGAACGTCGTCTAAATAAACCATAACGTGAGGCAATCCCTGCAGTAAACTTTCCATTGTTATCTGGAGTATGGTGCATGCTGAGGACACTAAAAGGCAAACAGATATATTGGTACAACCCTTTGTGCGTATTAATTGTGACAAACTTCTGGGAGGCCTTCTCTAACTCAATTGTTGATAGGCATGACTCATATCAAGCTTTGTGTAGGCAGTTCCACCTGCCAGCTTGGCATATATATCTTCAGTTTTTGGTATAGGGTGTCTGTCCAATTTAGCCACTTTATTGACAGTCAATTTATAGTCTCCACAAATTTGAACACTTTGGTCAGGTTTCAGTACGGGGACTATTGGTGCTGCCCATTCTGACAACTGCACAAGTTGTATAACTCCCAGTTTCTCTAATCTGTCCAATTCAGCATCTACCTTTTCCTGTATTGCATAAGGTACTGGTCTTGCCTTCATAAATCTGGGTGCAGCGCCTGGATCCACATGAATTTTTGCAAGTAGTCCCTGAATCTTCCCGAGTTCATCTTGGAAAGCTGAGATGTATTTTTGTAGTAGCTCAGGTAGCCCACTGACTCTCAGTTGGAAGATCTCAGCCCAATCCAATTTAATTTCTTTCAATCAGTTTCGACCAAGGATGCTTGGCTCCTCACCTGCTATCACCATCAAGGGTAATTTTACTGATTGACTTCTGTACTGTAGAGTAACCCTGCTTAGGCCTTTGATTTTGATGTCTTCTCCCATGTAAGTTTTCAATTTGGTATCTGTTTCTTCCAAATTTAATTTATATTCCCCATGATTCAGGTATTTGAAGGTATGCTCCCTATAATTGTTCCTGTGTCCACCTCCATTCTGATAGGCCTATCATTCACCCTCACCGTTACACAGATAGGTTCTGTTCTTCCTACCTTTAAATTGTACAATAAATAAATATGTTACTTGTGGATCTCATGGGGTTTTTTCTTTTGATTGATAACCTCCCTGATTCTATCCTTACAATGGCTCATGAGGTGTCCGCTTCGATCACAGTAAAAACATTCAATTTTTAAAAATTTCCATTCATTACAAGGTTGTCTGCTTCCACTTTAGTTACCATTATTCCATGTTTTAGCCGCTGAGTCATTTATTTTTATTTGTCTGCAAGTGGTGGCTGCTTCCCGCTTCTCATCAGAGCTGTGCATTTTCACGCCCTTTTTGGTTGGGGCTCCCCGCCCAACGTAGAGGATGGCGCCATTTTGTATTGCTTTCTAGTATCTCGCTGTGCTTTCCATAGCCAGTGCTATTTCTAGCGCCTTCTGAATATCCAAATTTGCTTCAGACAGTAATCTCTTCTGAATCGCACCTTCATTTATCCCACACACCAAACAATCTCTAAGCATCTCATTCATAGATGTACCAACTCACAACATTCTGTTAACTTTTTCAGACTTGCCACATAACAAGCAACTGTCTTCCCGGGGGCTCTATTTCTTGAATTAAATTTGAACCGTTGTACAGTTACCAAGGGCTTGGGCTGGTAATGACTCTTCATAAGGTTCACTAAGTCATCAAAACTTTTCGAATCCAGGGCACCTGGGTGCCGTGAAACTTGCAATCAATCCACAGGTCTTACTCCCACACGTGGATAAGAGGATCACACGCCTCTTCTCATTCCCCACAATGCTGTTAGTTTGGAAAAAGAACGCAAGGCGTTCATCATAATGAGACCAATCGTCCATGGTTGGGTCGAAGGAATCAACTCTTCCAAACTGCGGCATGCTTTGAGGGGACTGGTTTGACAATCAGGATGGAAATTCAATTTACAATTACCGTGCGAGGTATGACCCGACTTTGGTTCACTTGATTTCCTTCCTCGCTTTTTCTTGCTTTTTTTTCTCGTCCTTCCTAGCTTTTCTTTGTTTTTTCTCTCGTTGCCAGTTTGTTGGATTCTGGTCCTTAGTTTAGTGGGACTAAAGGATCCCAGTTGCATGCTTGTTTTGTGGTCACCAAGTTGGTACCACAGACAGAGTAGATCAGCAGACAGTTCTTATGTAGAACACGTTCTATTTATTTACAAGGAACTCATCAGTTACACCAGTGTGCTAACAACTCAAACTCTGTCTCTACATTACAGGCTCTAACTCTAGACTTCTCCTTCTGACTACTGACTACTGAGGTAGCCCACACTGCTCTGCTATTGGAAAGTAAGATCATGTGATCTTCCATTATACACTCTTCTTAAAGGTATATTACACATCAGATTACCACAACTGTACTTTAGCTTATATCACTTTAAACAGGATAAAAATGATTGATGCCTCATGATCTTTTGTCAGTCTGCCTCTCCATGACTGACTTTCTTGCTCAGTGATGACATTCTCACCTCTGAGTCAATAAGTTATAGGTTCAAGTCCAACTCCAATAACTTCAGCATATGAGTCAAGGTGCAGTACTTAAGGTGCGCTGAAAAGACTTTCAGATGAGACGTTAAGCTGAGGCCTTGCCTGATCTCTCAGGAAGATGAAAAGGATCCCATTACACTATTCAAAATACAGCAGGGGAGTTCTCACTGGTGAACTGGCAAATATCTCAACCTTAGCCAATATCACTTCACTAGATTATCTTATCATTTTCACATTGCTGATTGTGAGAGCTTGCTATGAACAAATTGGTTGCCATGTTTCCTACGTTACAATAGTGATGTGTAGTATGTTGCAAATGAATCAGTGTCTAAGCACACTTTCCGCATTAAATTGTTCTCCATTAACTGACAGGTTACATCCAGAAAGCATAATCTTCATACTTTATTTACATAAATGGTGATCATGGTTACTGTGGTTTTTTTATTAGCAAGTGATTTGGTAAAGTTGTGCCATTCTCTACTACTTTACACAGTAAGAAGTACCCTGTGGAGGTGCCAATTAATATCGCCTATTAAAACTGGATGAGGAAGCTATTGGACCTTATGTTTATTGTGGGCCAATGCTGTATGTAGCTGATGTTTCCGAGATTACAACAGTGACTACACTTCAAATACAAGTACTTCATTGGCTGTAAAGCTCCTTCCTTCCTTTCTTAAACATAGAAACATAGAAAATAGGAGGAGTAGGCCATTTGGCCCCTCACCCTGTACAGCTGCAGTAAGACATTGTTGCTCCTGTGCTTAAATCCTCTTGCAATGAAGCCTAAAATACCATTTACCATCTTGTTGCACCTATATCTTTCCCTTCCCTGTCCTTTCCTTTCCTGCCCTCCTTCCTTATTATTGGCTTTTATTGCCAGATTTTGAGCATGAGGATGCTGTGACGGGGTGTTGCTAATGGATGGGAAAGTGGGAATTGTGGAGGAATAGTGGTGAATGGATGATGTCTTGAGGAATGGATGATGAGGGAACCAGAGTTTCAGTAAGCACTTGCAAACAGCCCATCCAGAGCAAAAGGGTCCCAGAGGCCTCCTCCTCCTTCTCCTCCTTTTCCTCCTCCTGAGGTGGCCTCCATATGCCCAGTGGCAATGACCATGCCTTATAAAGTGAAATTGTGGAGGACGCAACAGGCTACCATGAATTTTGAGACATGCTTTGATGATTATTGTAGGACTCCCCCGACACCCCACCTTCCACCGAGCCACCCAAAAAGCAGAACCATTTCCTGGGAATGCCAATGATCTGCTCCATGATGTTTCTGGTGGTAAAATGTCTCTCATTATTGGCCTATAGTCCTCACTGGTCATTTGGAGGATATCATGTATACAGAGGTATTCCTTAACTCCAAGCTGCAGCCTCTGGTTCTTCATGTTAACCTGAAGATGGCAGGGCCGGTAGACTGACTCATGTTGATGCTGCCAGGATATTGGGCATTCACCATCATGACGGTTTGGATATGATCTTACACTGACTGCATGTTAATGGAGTGAAACCCTTTGTGGTTGCTACACCACTCCATTCTGACAAGTGAGGCCTGCAGAGACATACGCATGCAGTCAATGGCTTGTTACACCATTGGGAATCCCATTATCTTGGCAAAGCTACATGCCTGTTTATCCAGCTTCTTTCTGGATAGGGAGAAAGTCCATCACCTCCTGGATGCAGCGATGAACAGTGAACTGGAATTGGTTTGCAATGTTGCCTGCTCCCACCTGGAAGGATCCGTGTAAAAGTTGGGATCGATAGTGACCTTGGTGGCCACTGGCAGTGCTGTCCTTACCTTGCTGTGAGGCTGCAGGCTGTGTTAAATGGGGTGGCACAGTTCAGTGATCATCTCCTTAGTGAATCTCAAGCAGTTAAGGCATTGTTCCTGGCTGAGATAGAGGTGGGAGAAATGCCCCCTGAAAATTCTTGCTGAGTAGAGCCTTCTGTGGAGAGGCCTCATGCTCCTCATCCAGTTGTAAGGAACACTGGCCCTTATAAGACAGTTATGTTTTAAAACTTCCCCATTAACTTCAGGTGAAACAGAATGTTCTGAAAAGGGAGATGGTGGAGTCATGACAAAATACCTCTACTCAGAGACATGCCCACATGATCTGGTTGTCATGGGGAGAGAAACTCAAATAGAAACCCAATGAAGTGCTGGGTGCCAGTTTTAACATCTGTTCACAGCATATCACAGGAAATGAGGGAGCTGCTTTTTGAGATGCAGGAAACAAAGAAGCTACTATTGTAGGGATGCAGGCAAACTCTTTGTTAACAACAAAGCAGGATGCTTATGAGAGTTTTGTTTCTGTTAAAAAAGATGGGATAGAACAGAGTTTTCAGAGATTTAAGGAATGGAGAGTCACTGAACTGTACCTTGCTGGTGATAATTGGATCCAGAAAACTCGGATTAGGTGGAATGATTGTTGAAGGACACTGGAAGCTTTGACCTGGTGTGGCAGAGAGAAGGGAGCCTCCTGGAGAGCTGGAGGGGACTGTGGGACTATTCCTGTAATGCTACATATCTGCCACGAGTGAGGCATTATGTAAAAGTGCACCAGCAGCCTTCATCTCTCTCTCTACAACACCTGACAACATTTATTTCGCCCGCTTCTTTCTCCACTCTCAATAATTCCCTCCCCTCCATCACATTTTTTTAATATACAATTACAAGGCAAAAGGTCCTGGTTTTAAATCTCATGGGCAAAAAACATAAGAAGTAGGAGCAGGTGTAGACCATATGACTCTTCAAGTCTGGCTTGCCATTCAGTAAGATTATGGATGAACTTCTACATCCACTGTAGGATAAAGTATATTTTGGCTGCATTGGTTAGTTAATGCAAAAGTACCTTTTCTTTAGTTTAATGCATTAGTTACCTGTGAATTAATACTTGACTTAGGTTGATTTTAGTTGGTTTGTAATTTCCATGGGTCACTGGGGAATTAATCTCATTTAAAAAGTTATTGGTTTCTATGGGGATTGTAACACTGTGCACATCTTCCCTTCTCTGAAGCCTTAGCTCCATTTCCCTGTCATGTTGCTGACACAGAACACTGACACTGGAACTATATGCTCCAGAACTGTTGCACTTTCTGTCACAAAATTTCTCTGCCCTCCCTTGTCAGGATGCAGCAACACTCCCTTCCGAATCCAGCAAGTCACCAGAACTCCTCTGAAACATACCACAGTACATCTAAAGGCTTTGCCAGAACAACAGTAGGTCAAAAACACCTCAGCTACAAGTTGAATGATTGGTCTTTTATCTAGCCCTGGTGTGGGGGTTGTGGGGAGTTGGGGGTGGGGGAGTGGTTCGCTTGTGTAGATGAATGCTTGTTTCTGTTGTGAAAGGTTAGTACAGCATATTAACTGGGCTTGCGTGGACCAAATTTGCAAAAGATGGACCAAATCTTGAGAGGCCGTTTGACATCACAATCTGCCTATTGTCAAAGTCTCTGGTGCATGTATCATGTACCTGCACCAGTAGCCTTCATCTCTCTCTCTACAACACCTGACAACATTTATTTTGCCCGCTTCTTTCTCCACTCTCAATAATTCCCTCCCCTCCATCACATTTTTTTAATATACAATTACAAGGCAAAAGGTCCCGGTTTTAAATCTCGTGGGCAAAAAGCATAAGAAGTAGGAGCAGGTGTAGACCATATGACTCTTCAAGTCTGGCTTGCCATTCAGTAAGATTATGGATGCACTTCTACATCCACTGCACTTTCCAACCCTATTTCCATATCCCTTGATTCCTAGTATTCAAAAATCTAGCAATCTCAGTCTTGAATATACTCATTCACTGAGCATCCACAGCCCTCTGGAGTAGAGAATTCCAAAGATTCACAATCCTCTGAATGAAGAAATTTCTCTTCATTTCAGTCCTAAATGGTTGATTTTGAGACTATGATCTTAGTCTTAGGCTCTTCATTCAGGGGAAGCAGCTTGTCCGCACCTCAACTGTCCAGCCCTCTCAGAATCTTTTTTGTTTCAATGAGATCACATTTCACTCTTAACTCCACTGAATAAAACCCATTCTACTCAATATCTTCTCTAATGTCGGGAATCAATAGAGTGTACCTTTCTTGCCCCTCTCAGGCAAACATATTCTTCCTTAGGTAAGGAAAGGAAAACTCTAAACAATACTTCAAAAGTGGTCCCCCCCAAAGCCCTATGTTATTGCAACAAGACTTCCTTGCTTTTATGCGCCAACTCGATTGTAATAATGGTGAACAAAATGATTGCTTTCCTCATTTCTTGCTGTACCTGCAGGTAAATTATGAGAAACCCCATGAATTGCATCATCTTGACAGATTTTTAATGCAGTTAGAATAGAGATCATGCAAAATAAAAAGCAAAGAAAAAACACACTGTAGTCTGCGTCTAACTCCAGATGCAAATTGGGCAGTTGGAGGGTGGGGTACAATGTTGGTTGCAGTTGATGTTGTAGCACTAAGCCACTGAGACAAGATGGTGCAAGTTCAGTTCCTGGCCTGAAGACTTCTGTGGGAAAAATAGCTGATGAACACTCAGCTCGAGAATTGAGCCCAACAGGAGGTGAACAGCTTTAGGAGCAGAGCTGATGGAAAATGTAATAAAATAAACCAACTCTCCTGTTTCCACTTCATATCTCCAGCAGCTTTAAACGTCTTTTATCTACCAAACATATATTTGAACAAGCTTTCATTGTTACTTGAATTATTTTCTGTAATTGATGTTTGTTCTTTTTCCTCCTTATTTTGTCCCAGCTTGGCCTTGTTTATTTTTTTTTACCAATAACATTGCATTATTGTCTTATAGAGTAACACAGATTACTTCTTCCATGGTGTAAAACATATTATTTACACTGTCAGATTAATTTACCTACCCTTCCATGAATAATTCATTTAAAACAATTTATTTTGTGCTTTTGTTCCTCTTATGGAAACACATGTTTTATTTATTATTGAACTAACGCATCAATAAATTTTTCATTGTATCCTTACTGGTCTGTCTCCTCGGCCTCCTTCGTTTTTCAATTGTTAGTCACAAGATATCCCAGTTTTCTCTTTAATCCATCTGTTGTACTCTGGGTCTCACCCGTGGTTCTTGCTCTGGAAAGTTGTGGGATCAAACCCCACTTCAGAAACTCAGCTGACATTCCAGTGCAGTACAGAGGGAAAACTGCACTGTTTGATAGGCTGACTTTGAGATGAGATGTTAAACCAAGCACATGTCTGCGTTTTCGGGTGGATGCAAAAGATCCATGGTGCTTTTTGCAGAAGAGCAGAGGTGCTCTAAACAGGGTCCTGGCCAATATTTATCCCTCAAGCAACATCACTAGAACAGATTATCAGGTCATTATCACATTGCTATTTTTGGGAGCTTGCTGTGCACATAATGGCTGCCACATTTCCTATATCATAACAGTGACTACACTTCATAAGTACTTCATTAACTGCAAAGTACTTTGGGATGTCCTGAGGTGAAGAAAGGCACTATAAATGCAAGTTTTTTCTTATAATTCTCTCTAGTTTCCATCCATACACTCAATTTGTCAAAAGGCATTCCAATTTTGCCTTAGAAAGTGTGAACAAAAATGATAGCTTTATACAAAAGGGAGCAGAAATTCTTAGGATGGAAGAGGGCTTTTCCTTAGGAGCAGATTGGGCTGTGCTGGAACAACTCACAAAAAATGTACCATTACTGCATTGCTAGGTACTGGGAGTCAGCAATGCTATTCAAGTAACACTGTTTCCATGATTTGGCAAAGGGACCTTAATCTGGGGCCTGTTCTGCCATACTTATATTAATGGGCCAGAGGTCATGAATTTAAATTTGCGCTCAGGGTGTGGACAATACTGATAAGGTCATATTTATTGTCCATTCTTCGTGACTCTGAATTTTATAACTGAGTGGCTTACTGTACTTTAAGAGAATTAAGACTCAATTGGGAGATTTTGTGACTCAGTGGGTAGCACCCCTGCCTCTGAGCCAGAAGCTCTGAGTTCAAGACCTATCCCAGGACTTGATGGTCAAGGAATGTGTGTTCATAATGTGGCCATATCAGCCTGCAAATCCTTCCAACACACGCCACTAGCAGGTGGAAAGAGCAGGAGAGATTCCTGGTCAATCATGTGGTGAAAAGCACCCCGGAGCTTCTACCATCATGAACCAAAGTTCCCGACCACGACATGAATGTAAAGAAGTGAATATTGCCACAGCAACTCAGATTCCTTGAGTGAGCTGTAACACACCACCATCAGGGCTCAATCATGTCATGTGGGACTGGAATTGTGTAGGTTAGTCTGTGTCCGGGTGGCAGATTCCCTTTCCAAAATAATGTTAACATTATTCATGCTCTGTTCGGAAGAAGAGTCATCTGGACTTGAAACGTTAACTCTTTCTCGCCACAGATGCTGTCAGACCTGTTGAATTTTTCCAGCAATTTTTGTTTTGGTTTAACAAACTAGCTTGGTTTCTACAACAATCTGATCATTTTCACAAAGGTTTATTTTAGTATCAGACCTAAAATGTTGCAATTGTCTTTGTATAGCTCTGGGACTAACATTATGGATCAATGACAAACATCAAGCCAAAGAACTGGAGTGGTGTATCACTGACCAATGTTACAAGTGTTGCTTGGAGTGAGGAACCAAGTGTGATGAGACAAGATGAATTAATGACCACTGAATGGTCCTCAGCCTGCTATTGCTGGTATCAATCCAGCGGCTGGTTGGGGTCTCACCATGTGGCATGCATTACAAGTATCTCTGGTGTGTTTGTTTTCTGGCTCCCAGGGCTCCCCTTTCAAAGGTACTTAGTTTTTGACTGAGGGACCCGGCATCAAGAAGTGAGGGGTGCGATGAGAGCCAACCCCTGCCCTTGCTGCACACCCCCCTACACCCCAGTACATCCACCTACACCCGCTCCCCATGACTCCATCCTGTGAACCCCCTCCCCGGTGACACTGCCATTCAAAAGAGCTGCTGGCCTCTGATTGGCCAGCAACTCTCGGTGGACAAACCTCTGGCTCCGGGATCCGGATTTCAGGGAAAGGCCTGCCACTAGCTGTCAGCCTCCTGATTGGCACGTAATACAAGCAGGTCTTCCTGGAAAGATATGAAGTGGGGGTCTAGCCATATGAACATATGAACATACGAATTAGGAGCAGGAGTAGGCCACTCGGCCCCTCGAGCCTGCTCCACCAATCAATAAGATCTTGGCTGATATGAATGTAACCTCAACGTAACCTGTCTACCCCCAATAATCTTTCACCCCCTTATTAATCAAGAAACTATCTAGCTCTGTCTTAAAAATATTCAAGGACTCCGCTTCCACCGCCTTTTGAAGAAGAGAGTTCCAAAGAGTCACTACCCTCCGAGAGAAATAAATTCTCCTCATCTCTGTCTTAAATGAGCAATCCCATATCTCTAAACAGTGACCCCCTAGTTCTAGATTCTCCCACAAGAGGAAACATCCTCTCCACATCCATCCCTCAGGATCATAAAAGTTTCAATTAAGTCGCCTCTTACTCTTTTAAATTCCAGTGGATACAAGCCTAACCTGTCCAACCTTTCCTCATAAGACAACCCGCCCATTCCTGGTATGAGTCTAGTAAAACTTAAGTATAATGCATATACATCTTTCTTTAAATAAGGAGACCAGTACCATACACAATACTCCAGATGTGGTCTCACCAAAGCCCTGTGCAACTGAAACATAACCTCCCTCCTTTTGTAATCAATTCCCCTCACAATAAATGATAACATTCTATTAACTTTCATTATCACCTGCTATACCTGCATACTAACCTTTTGTGATTCATGCATTAGACTGCAATAGCCAGCTGTCGAGGGCTCCATTGCTGGCAGAATATTCCACCCAATAATTTTATGTCAGTCCCAATTTTCCAAGCCTGACAAAAAGGATTGTTTCCTTTATTTTCTTCTGATTGCTACTACTGCTCATCCCCCTCATCCCTGTGCCCTTGAGGGCCTTCATCCTCCAGGTCCTCTATAAGGAGGCTGCTTGGTAAGGCACCAACAACTAGCAGTTAAATGGCACTTTGATTATGACACAACCAATAGTAAAGGCTGAGTTGTTCAAATCCCAGAGGGAAACTTGAAATAACTGTCATAGCCCATTTTTGCAATTTGTGTGTTTCGAGATTCAGACTTTGAATTCAGTAGTAATAAGACCACCGAGTCTCAAGAGGTTTTTTTTATAAAACTAAATTAAACATTTATTAATACAAGAAAGATTATAAATGAATACATAAGTCTACAAAATTACTACTATAATAACTACAAAAATATGCTAATTAATCAGACTCTCAATTACACCCCTGTTAAGGCAACAGTAAATCTCATAGATTTAAAGAGACACCTGGCAGAGCACACCCTGAACAGTTGCATTCAAAATGAGTTTCTTTTAGCTCTGGGTCCTTGTAGACAGCAGCTTGGGGCTTACAGGCTGGAGGCTTCTCACTTGTTGGATCTTAAAATGCCTCTCTCTGCCTTACACACAATCACCTTTCTCTTTTATACACATCTTTCTCTTTGAATGTAAATGTTCCATTGTGTCACAAGGCGTTTAATTTTACCTCTTCTAACAATAACATTCTTTCATCCCACCAATTTTATTAGTAAGTTGAAAAAAAACATTGCTTGGCATCTTCTAGCTAGGTGTAAGATTTCACCCACAGTCTTGAATGTTTCTTTTAACAAATGCAAATTTACACTTTACCTTCTACCCTCCTTATATTTACCTAATTAACATCTCAAAACTACTATATATCAAAACACTCAAACTAGCTGGCTTCAATCCAATTAAGCCACACATAGACATAGACCCTACTTGGAATCTTCTTTTAAAAATAATTTCCAATAACATCATAGACATTAATATCTCTCCATGACAACCTTTAACACAATCAATGTCCCAAGGCACTTCATTGAAGTGTAATCGAACAAAATCAGGCACCAAGCCATGTAGAGATATTCAAGTTAAAATTTAAAGGGCTGGCAGTGAGCACAGAAGACACATGTGATTACGCGGTGGGGCAGGAATTCATTGGTGGATCCTGCCATCAGGTTGAAATGCAGCAGGTACAAGAGGGCTATAACCGAGCCTCCTGGACAAACAAGGAGGCTCTGCACCACGGCCACAACTTTCCTGTCCACCTCCATTCTATTAGCACTTTGTTCCATTTCTTGCTGCATCCACTCATCACCTTAAACCCCCTCAAACTTTTCCCCACATCACTCACCCCCTTATTATTTTTTCTTGTACTGTGACCTACCCCCGCTCCTTCCACCCCATCATTATGCCCAAGTCCCTTCAAATGTACTGTGGAGATGTCTGACACTAGCAAGTGTGTGTGACAGAGGTCCACTTCTCTTGCTATTCTAAGTGGTAGTGGATGCAGTTTCAGAATTAGTTTTTTGGAGGGAGACAGGAAGGGGTTGGTAGTCATGCTGAGCAGGCATACGTACCCAGGCGATGGAACAATCATCATGTAGGTTCCTCAATCTTGGGCGAATCTCGTGCATATGAGATTGTCCCTGGTGTCCCTGGCATGTTTCTCTATGGCCCTGGTATCCAGTAGAGGCTCATGCACATTCATGTCCTCTTCCTCAGACTCATCCCATTCAATCTCACCTGAGGAGGAGTATTGCTTCTCCCTGGCAACATGATGCAAGGATTCTCCGTGCTGCATGGCCATGTTGCGCAGTGTACAACATATCATGACTACCTGTGAAAACTTCTGTGGTGCAGAGCCCGCCGGATCCATCAAGGCGGTCGAAGTGCATTTTCAACATGCCAATGGTCGGTTCGATCATTGATCTGGTGGAGCTGTGAGCTGCATTATACCATTCTTCCATTGCACTGTGGGGATGCTTCATTGCTGTCATCAACCAGGTCAGAGTGGATCTCGGCCCTTGTCAATGAGATCCATCGATCAACCTGGGACCCCCCCACCCCCATTAAATCCCACTTAAGCACCGCGTCCCACCATCGCTGATATTAACTCAGCAGCAGTGGGAGAACCGCCATACTGGGAGAATGACAAGCAAATCTGTGCGTGGTTGTTGAACATTCCCGGGAATGGGGAATGGGGTGGGGCACGATGGCGGTGGGCCTGGTGGGGAGGATCCCTTGTTTAAAGGCACTCAATGCCTGATTGAGGGACCCAGCATCACAAAGGTGGATTGGGGCTCTCTGAGAGCCACACGCTGTCCTTGCGGCCAATCCCCTCCTCCGTCCATCGTGTCCCCAACCCCGCAACCCCGTTACTCCCTTCCTGCCATCACTCACCTGCGCTTGGCTCCCACAGCGACCTGAGGTTTTGGGTGGGTGTTGTAATGGTAGCAGCTACTGCACCCCCAGTGGCGCTGCCATTCAACAGAGCTACCGGCTTCTGATTGGCCAGCAGGTCTCAGTGATGATGGTTGGGCTGAGAGGGGGGGTGGGGTGTCCTTCTGCCTCCTTGATCCAGGGGAAGGCTGGTAGTTAACCTGTGAAGTGTCTGGGTGGCACAAGATGTAGCGGGCGTTTCTGAGAAGAGGCGACATAGGGGATTTGTCAGCTCTCCAGCTGGTGGCCGAGACCCCTGTTCCCTCCACACGATTTTGCTCAATGAGTAATCATGGGATGCAAATATATTGATAATAGGAACAACCACTGCATGACGTGAGGCCCAACCCATCTCTGCAATGCCACTCATTTAATCCCTACATCTCAATCCACTGTTGGGAAACCGACATGTTAGCTCCTGCTTAATTAAATTCACCTGTCGTCCACATTTCACACTCTTACTGGCCCTATTCAATCCTGCCCTTAGGGTCTAAGCAGTTGAAGGCACTGCCAACACTGATGGAACAATTAAAATCAGGGATGAGCAAGAGACCGGGATTAAAGGAATTGTTGGACTAAGTGTTGGGGAGATTTTGTGAAATTCACAGTAGTTGACGCAAACAGGTAAAATGCCAAAAAAGTGTAGCAAAAGATTCACAAAGAACAAGACAAAAATTGTGTCCTGAGAAAAGTCTGAGACTGTCACATGACATGTATATGAGATGGCACATGTTTGCAGTATATTACTACATTCTA
Source organism: Cetorhinus maximus (assembly GCF_964194155.1). Lineage (NCBI taxonomy): Eukaryota > Metazoa > Chordata > Chondrichthyes > Lamniformes > Cetorhinidae > Cetorhinus > Cetorhinus maximus. Next base: position 18,981,349 of record NC_135896.1, read on the forward strand.
ACTATATTGTACTTCGTATTATTGTAGTCACTTGAGACATAGTACACCTTTAAGACAAGTATTGTAATGTAAGGTCACATGATCTTACTGTCCAATAGCAGAGTAGCGTGGGATACCTCTACGTGGGAGAGTCTTGGGTTAGTCACTGAGGAGTGAAGACAGAGTTTTTTATGTTGTGAACACATAAGTATAGTTGTAGAGTTAGATTGTAAATAAACAGCGTCTGTTTATTCTAACAACGACCTCCTGATGTTCTGTCTCTATACCGACGTAGTCGCCCTGAACAAAGCATGCAACCTGGAAACCCAGTTGGCCCCAGCAAACCAAGGGCACTGGATCCAACAAACTGGCGATGAGAGAAAAAGCATAAAAAATCACGGAAGAAACAAGGTCAAAAGTGAATGAGAAAAACGAAGGAAGCCAGGAGAACTGAAATTGGGCCATACCTCGCATGGTAGTTGTAAATTAAACAAAATTTCCTTCTGAGCGTCAAATTAATTCCCTAAGGGATGTAGCAATTTGAAAGCCTTTCGACCCAGCCTCGGACGACTGATCTCGCTATGTTGAGTGCCTTGCGTTCTTCATCCAGGTGAGTAACGTTGCAGGGGAAGAAAAGAGGCGTGCGATCCTTCTGTCCATGTGTGGGAGTAAGACTTACAGATTAATTCAAAATCTGTTGGCGCCAGTGCTCCAGACTCCAAAAGTTTTGATGATTTAGTGAACCTCGTAAGAAATCATTATCAGCCCAAGCCATCAGTGACCACGCAAAAATTCAAATTCAACTCAAGAATCAGAGCTGCGAGGGAGACTGTTGCTTCTTATGTAGCAAGTCTGAAGCAATTAACTGAATACTACTAGTTTGGGACTTCAATCAATGATACACTTAGAGATCGGTTGGTGTGCGGTTTAAATGAATATGCGATCCAGAGAAGATTCTTAGTAGGAACAAATCTCGATTTTCCGAAGGCGTTAGAAATCGCTTTTGCAATGTAAGGTGCAGTCGAGACTCAGAGGCCATGCGAGGGGCGCAAAATGGTGCCGTCCTTCATGTTGGGTGGGGAGCTTCAACTAAAAAGAGTGAAAGTGCAGAGCTTTGTTCTGAAGCGGGAAGCAAGCACCGCTAGCGGACAAATTAAAAAGGAGGTCTCAGCAGCAAAAGCTTGGCATCATACTAACAGATGAAAGTAGACAGCCCAGAATGAAAGACAGTTTAAAAAGATTAAATGTTTCTTCTGCCATCGATATGGACACCTCATGAGAAATAGTAAAGATAGAATCAGACAGACTGTCAGACAAAGGCAAAAACTCAATGAGGTAGACAGTGTTGATAAGCCTGAAGTAATGGATGCTGATATCTATTCACCATATAATTTAAAGGTAGAAAGAACAGAGCCTATCTATGTAACCATTAGAGTGAATGAGAAACCTACCAGACTGGAGGTGGATACAGCTGCAGCTCCTATGGTGATCGGAGAGCACACTTTTCAATACTTGAATCATGGAGAACGTAAATGGAGTTTAGAAGAAACTGTTGAAAAGTTAAAGACATAAGCAGGAGAAAGCATAGAAGTCAAAGCTGTCACAGTAAACTATAACAAAAACAGAATTACCTGGAAAAACTCAGCAGGTCTGGCAGTATCGGCGGAGAAGAAGAGAGTTGACGTTTCGAGTCCTCATGACCCTTCAACAGAAATGAGTAATATTAGGAGAGGGGTGAAATATAGGCTGGTTTAAGGTCGGGGGGGGGGATTGGGGGGAGAGAAGTGGGGGGGGGAGTTGTAGGGACAAGCAAGCAGTGATAGGAGCAGATAATCAAAAGATGTCACAGATAAAGGAGCAAAGAGGTGTTGAAGGTGGTGATATTATCTAAGAGAATGTGCTAATTAAGAATGGATGGCAGGACACACAAGCTACAGCTCTAGTGGGGGTGGGGTGGAAAGACTGACAGGGCATTACAGGTATAGATTTTAAAATAATGGAAATAGGTGGGAAAAGAAAAATCTATGTAAATTATTGGAAAAAACAAAAGGGAGGGGCAAGAAACGGAAAGGGGGTGGGGATGGAGGAGGGAGTTCAAGATCTAAAGTTGTTGAATTCAATATTCAGTCCGGAAGGCTGTAAAGTGCCTAGTCAGAAGATGAGGTGCTGTTCCTCCAGTTTGCGTTGGGCTTCACTAGAACAATGCAGCAAGCCAAGGACAGACATGTGGGCAAGAGAGCAGGGTGGAGTGTTAAAATGGCAAGCGACAGGGAGGTTTGGGTCTTTCTTGCGGACAGACCGCAGGTGTTCTGCAAAGCGGTTGCCCAGTTTGCGTTTGGTCTCTCCAATGTAGAGAAGACCGCATTGGGAGCAACGAATGCAGTAGACTAAGTTAGGGGAAATGCAAGTGAAATGCTGCTTCACTTGAAAGGAGTGTTTGGGCCCTTGGACGATGAGGAGAAAGGAAGTGAAGGGGCAGGTGTTGCATCTTCTGCGTGAGCATGGGGAGGTGCCATAGGTGGGGGTTGAGGAGTAGGGGGTGATGGAGGAGTGGACCAGGGTGTCCCGGAGGGAACGATCCCTACGGAATGCCGCCGGCGGGGTGAAGGGAAGATGTGTTTGGTGGTGGTATCATGCTGGAGTTGACGGAAATGGCGGAGGATGATCACTTTGAATGCGGAGGCTGGTGGGGTGATAAGTGAGGACAAGGGGGACCCTATCATGTTTCTGGGAGGGAGGAGAAGGCGTGAGGGCGGATGCGCGGGAGATGGGTCGGACACGGTTGAGGGCCCTGTCAACGACCGTGGGTGGAAAAGCTCGGTTAAGGAAGAAGGAGGACATGTCAGAGGAACTGTTTTTGAAGGTAGCATCATCAGAACAGATGCGACGGAGCCGAAGGAACTGAGAGAATGGGATGGAGTCCTTACAGGAAGCGGGGTGTGAGGAGCTGTAGTCGAGGTAGCTGTGGGAGTCGGTAGGCTTGTAATGGATATTGGTGGACAGTCTATCACCAGAAATTGAGACAGAGAGGTCAAGGAAGGGAAGGGAAGTGTCAGAGATGGACCATGTGAAAATGATGGAGGGGTGGAGATTGGAAGCAAAATTAATAAACACAGTAAACTATGAAGGTTGAACAGAGAGATTATCCTTGATGGTAGCAGCAGGCAAGGGATCTAGTCTCCTCGGTCAAAACTGGCTGAAAGGAATGAAATTGGAATGGAATTAAATCTTCCAACTAAGAACTAATGGACTTTCACAGTTATTACAGAAATGTGACTCAATTTTCAAGGAAGAACCTGGAAAAATTGAAGGGCTGCAGGCAAAAAATTAATGTAGATCCCGCGGCAACACCAAGATTCATGAAGGCAAGACCAGTACTTTATGCAATGCGGAATAAGGTAGAAGCAAAACTAAACAGATTAGAAAAACTGGGAGTGATACAACTAGTACAATGTTCAAAGTGGGCATCTGCAATTGTACCTGATCTCAAACCCGACCGAAGCATTCAAATATGTGGGGATTATAAATTAACAGTCAATCAACTTGCAAAATTGATAGAAAACCCAAACCAAAAGCTGAAGATTTATACAATAAATTGGCAGGTGGAAAGGCTCACACAAGTTAGATTTAAGTCATGCCTACCAACAATTGGAATTAGAGCAGGAATCCCGAAAGTTCGTCACCATAAATACACATAAGGGATTGTACCAATACACCCATTTACCATTTGATTTACCTTCTGCTTGTGCCACGTTCCAAAGAATCATGGAAAGCTTGTTACCGGGATTGCCCCATGTAGTTGATCTTGACGATGTTCTCATGACTGGACTCACAGAAAAAACACATTTGATGAACCTGGTGGAAGTTCTGAGACGTTTTTCGCAGGCTGGAGTGAGATTGAGAAAGGAAAAGCGGACATTACAGGCAAAAGAGGTAACTTAGCTAGGCCACAAGGTCGATTCATATGATATAGATCCACTTGAAGAAAAAATGAAATCAATCAAAGAAGCCCCAGAACCAAGAATACATCTGAATAGAAATAATTTTTGGGGATGATTAACTACTATGGACGCTTCTTCCCTAATCTGTCGACAGAACTGGCACCATTATATTATTTGCTTAAGGAAAATCAGAGATGATTATGGCAAACACCACAAGAAGAAGAAACAAAAACAAAAATACCTGGAAAAACTCAGCAGGTCTGACAGCATCTGCGGAGAGGAATACAGTTAATGTTTCGAGTCCGTATGACTCTTCACCACAAGAAAAAGCTTTGTTACAGTCACCTATACTTCTAGTACATTTTGATCCAAAGAAAGAGTTGATATTAACGTGTGATGCATCAGCTTATGGAGTAGGAGCGGTACTTTCTCGTCGAGTGCATGACGGATCAGAACAACCTATGTCAAAAACGCTTAGTACTGCAGAGATAAAGTGCTCACAAATTGAAAAAGAAGGCCTGGCAATCATTTTCGGTGTTAAAAAATTTCATCAGTATGTGCAAGGTCGAGTCTTTACTATCATAATGGACCACAAGCCATTATTAGGACTATTCGGTGAAGACAAGACTATACCCCCTATAGCCTAGTCAAGAGTACAAAGATGGACCTTGATCTTGGAAGTGTATGAGTATGCTTTTATTCACAGACCCGGAAGTCAAATTGCAAATGCAGATGCACTCAGTTGTTTACCCTTGCAAGTAAAAGACGAGGTTGTTACAATTCCTCAGGAATACGTCATGTTACTAAACTTCCTGGACTCATCACCGATATGTGCTAAACAGGTTAAAGACTGGACGAACTGAGACCCAGTCTTATTCAGAGTGAGAAATCAAGTTCTTCCTGGTTGGTTAAAAGACACAAGAATCCGATGAAATGAAATCGTATTTCCAGAGAAAATATGAGATAACCAGCGAGAAAGATATTTTATTATGGGGAGCTCATGTAATTGTTCCGTCGAAAGCATGAAAACCACTGTTATCTGAGTTTCACAGTTCATATCCCAGAATTTCTAAAATGAAGGCAATAGCACGTAGCTACATGTGGTGGCCAAGAATGGATGGAGAGATAGGAAACCTAGTGAGAAGTTGTATGCAGTGTCAACAAGTGCAAAAATTACCTGCAACAGCCCCATTACACCCCTGGGAATGGCCAAAAAGACCATGAGTATGTGTACACATCGATTATGCGGGACCTTTTATGGTAATAATGTTTCTCCCTATAATAGTTGTGCATTCAAAATGGATGGATATGTACGAAATGAGGTCACCCACATCTTCAGCGACAATAGACAAGCTACGACAAAGCTTCGCTGTAAGTGGGTTACCTGAAGTCCTGTATCAGACAATGGAACAGTATTCACAAGTGCTGAATTTAACCGATTTGCAAGCCTCAATGGTATTGTTCATGTGAAAACGTCTCCATACCATCCTTCTTCCAATGGACTCGCTGAGGGAGCAGTTCAGACATTTAAATCTGATATGAAGAAATTGTCTGAAGAATCGATAGCGACTAAATTAGCACGATTTCTATTCCACTATCGAGCCACCCCTCATTCGCCAACAGGTGTCAGACCTGCTGAACTGTTATTAAAGCATCGTCTCTGATCGAGACTGAGCCTAATTATGCCAAACTTGGAGGGGAAGGTAGAAAGAAGGCAGGAAAATCAGAAAATGGGACATGATTGTCACAGCCGGGGCAGAGCATTTCATGCGGGAGAGAAGGTATTTGTAAAAAAAATTTAGAGAAGGACTAGCATGGTTGTGCAGTGAAATGAGTGCTGTAACAGAACCTCTTTCCTACCATGGGAAAGCTGAAGATTGAATAATAAGAAGTCATGTGGACTGCTTACAAAGTGGAGAAGCCAAATATCCAGAAGTGATTCCACCAGTGCTCGAGACTGAATCAACATTTCCTGTGGAAAGAACTCAGCCAAGTATAAATGTATTTGAAGGGCCGACTGTACTTGAAAGAGTCAAAGAAACAAATTTACAGGTAGCTGCTGTAGAACCTGAAATTCAGATGACTTCAGTAAAGGAGACTCCAAAGCAAACTTCAGAAGCTGTAGAGTTGAGACGTTTTACACGCGTAAGGAAACCCCCAGAGAGATTGACTTTGTAAATAATTGAACTGTGTGAATAGCTTGATGTATTGAAAAATTGTAAAATGTATTTTTCAGTAAATAGGGAGGGATGTAGTAACTTGAGATATAATATTAAGACAAGTATTGTAAGGTCACATGATCTTATTGTCCAATAGCAGAGTAGTGTGAGCTACCTCTATGTGGGAGAGTCTTGGGTTAGTCACTGAGGAGTGATGACAGTTTTTATGTTGTGAACACATAAGTGTAGTTGTAGAGTTAAATTGTAAATAAACAGCATGTGTTTATTCTAACAACGATCTCCAGATGTTCTCTGCCTCTATACCGACGCAGTCATCCCGAACAAAGCGTGCAACCTGGATCCTTTAGCCCAGCAAACCAAGGGCACTGGATCCAAAAATTATGTATTTTATATCACACATTTAAAAAGTATTTGCATATAATGAGGTACAATTCAAAGGGACTGAGCAGAGTTTTCTAATGCCACAATTCCACTGTCAGAGGTTTACTTGCAGCAGAAGACTTGTGGAAAATAATCTGTGCATGAGAGGCAATTTTGCGCTCATTGCTAACAAAGTACCTGTGATTTTCCATTAAGCCACCTTCTCCATGTGAGGCTCCAACAGCAGAGGAGGGCTTGGGATGTTCCACCCAATGAATGGAATCCGGTTCAATTAAATGCAGATTTCCCTCATGGGTGAATTGGAAGTTTCATCTTGCAATAACAATTGGACAATGTCTAAGAATGTCAGTCTCGTCACAAGGCAGGTGGATCACATTTCTTTGTTAAAATGGAGGATTTGATTAATTCTACACACAACTACGCTTAAATGTATCTTTTTGTCATGGCTCACATTTTCCAGGCAGTTTGACCTCTTTATGTCTGAAGGAAAGGAAAAACAGTGACAGGGATATGAAGCAAACAAAGGATTGCAATAAACAGGATGTGAATTCTCAAGGCCCACTGTACTGAAAGGTCCCTTACTTGCAAATGGAAAAATATCATTACCTCGAGCAAAATAAGTCTTGTATTCACACTTACTGGCCCATGACATTCACATCCATCAGAAGCCTCAATATTAAAGGAAAAAGGCAATAAGTAAGTGATGTGTGGCTTTGTTACATATTTTTCAGCTGAACAAAATGCTTAAAACAATAACAAATTTCAAAGTTGGACTATTAGAATAATAGAGTCAATATTACAACAGAGTAGGAGGCCATTCATCCCACCGATTCCGCACCAGATTTCAGTAGAGCAATCCAATCAGCCCCATTCCCCTACTCTGTCCCTGTGACCCTGCAAATTTATATCCCTCAAGTGCCCATCAAATTTACATTTGAAATAGTTGATTGTCTCCACTTTTACCACCCTCTTGAGTATTGAGTTCAAGTCATTGCCATTCACTGAGCAAAAGAATGTTCTTCCTCAAATCCCCAACTCTTGCCCAAAACCTAAAATCTGTGTCACCTCATGTGATCAACTTTTCTTTGTCCACCTTATCTAAACCCATCATGATCTTGTGCACATCTATCAAATCTCCGCTCAATCTCCTTTGCTCCAAGGAGAACAACCCCAGCTTCTCCAACCTAACCTTGCAGCTAAAATGCCTCAACCCTGGAACCATTCCAATAAATTTACCCTGCACTGTCTCATTTTTATATAACCAATACCTTTTGGTGTCCAATATAAGGATCTGAGGGGGCTTGACAGGATGGAGGCTGAGCGGATGTTTCCCCTTATGAGAGAGACTAGAACTAGGAGACACGGTTTAATAAGGGGTCTCCCATTTAAGATGGAGATGAGAAGAATTTTTTTCTAGCTGAGTCATTAGTCTGTGGAATTTTCTTCTCCGGGGAGCAGTGGAGACAGAGTCATTGAATATTTTTAAGGCTGAGTTTGATAGATTCTTGACTGGCAAGGAAGTCAAAGGGGTAGAGGGGAAAGTAGAGTTGAGGCCGCAATCAGATCAGCTATGATCTTATCAAATGGCGGAGCAGGCTCGAGGAGTCGAATGGCCCACTCCTCCTAATTCGTATGTTGGTATGTTTGTATGGGTGGGATCATCCCAGATTTATACTAAGTGCGGTAGCATGCAAGTAAAATGATGTTTTACCCGCCGGCCGCAATGGCAGGTTTTCTTGCTGTATCGTCCCAAACCCGCTGCATTAGTTATGCATTCCTGGGAAACACGCCGTTTCGATGGCGGGTGGGCTCTCATTCGTCCGCCAAGCCATCACCTCACTGCTCCATCAAACTGGGCGCTACATTTAAAGTCCAGCTACGCGCACACATCTCAGTGCTTCCAGCTCACGACTACTGCAGGAAAGATGTCCACAAAAGACAAAAAGACTGCAGCCCCCAAGTTTAGTGACACGTCACTGGAATGCCATTTGGACGCCGTGGAGGACCGCTGCGATGTCCTGTACTGCTCCTCTGGTTGCAGGATGGGCAGTGGCGTAACCAACCGGGCTTGGGGGGCAGATAGGATATGATTAATTAATATTGGTCAGAAATTGAAGACAGCAGTAATTTCCTGGAAGTCAGACACATTAAAAGGGGCCTTTGTTTGGATCTTTCTCAATCATTGAATTTATACAGTACATTGTAAATTCATGCAACAACAATGACTTGTATTTATATACTGCCTTTAACATAATAGAAGGTCCCAAGGCAGTTCATAAGAGCACTATAAAGAATGACATAACACCAAGCCACATAAGGAGATATTAGAGCATTTGGTCAAAGCTTGGTCAAAAGAGGAATGTTTTAAAGAGTGCCTCAAAGGAGTAAAGACAGGTAGACAAGTGGAGAGGTTTAACTGTTATCATCATTGCGGGTCTTAGAAGGGGTTGTTCGTGGTCTGCATTTACAGATATTGCAAGAGGCAAGGCTGACTCAACCTTTTATTTAACATAATACATCTATGTACAATCCAGACCTAGCATGACGCTCTATATAGAATGATCTGATGATATCGGCTATGTATTTACATATTTAATATTAACTCTTTATAGTTCATCTCATCTTCCCCCAAGTCTTTAACTCCCACAAATACTATTTACATTATCCTATATCTCCTCTTGAAGTCTCTGCCTTCATCTCTGGCCTGCAGTGACAACCGTTTTAAAGGTTCCACTCACCCCCGGCCGTTCTCAGCTCTCACAGAGATTGTGTAGGATTCAAGTTCTCCATGTTGTGTCTTGAAGTCTCAGAGACTATTGGTTCTTTGCTCAGGTTATCTTCCTGATCATATGACTATGTAGTCCATTTCTTTGATGGTCTTCCTCTTGTCGATTTAAGCCTGCTTCTATTTCTTCTCAGTATCCCATTTGTAGTCTCGACAAGATAAGATCTCGGTTTTTTTTGTCATTTCCAGTACTTGGCCTTCTTGGTTCTGGTCTCTAATGCAGACTGCTTCACCTGATTGGAGTTCTGATGTTGGTTGTCGCTTCTGGTCTTATTTTCGCAAGATTCCTCTGCCTTCTCCCTTACGTTCTCAAGATCAGTTGCTTTTGGACATGGCATGAGAGTAAATGGAAGAACAGGAAGTTATGTGTGTAATTTTCTTCCTATTAGGAATTCTGACGGAGCTAAAACTTTCTGAAGTGGTGTGGGATGGTAGCTTAGCAGTGCTGAATTGAGATCATCATTCTTTTTCAACAAAGCTTTTACTGGTGCCTCTTTCTGCCTCTTCATTTGCTTGTGGGTACCTGGGCGAACAGGTTACATGGATTAGTCCATAGTCTTCTGTAAATTTCTTGAAGCGTACATTCACCAATTGCGGACCTTTTTCTGAAATGACAAGACCTGGAATGCCATGCGTTGCAAAAACCTTTTTAGTGAGTTGATAACTGCTGCTGAAGTTGTACTTGATCCATATCAAGAAATAGTCGACTACTATGAAGAAAGTTTTCCCCTTGATCTTGAAAAGATCCAACGCAAACTGGAGCAACAGCACCGCACCTTCCAATTAGGCACTTTACAGCTTTCCGGACTTAACATTGAGTTCAACAGCTTCAGACCATGAACTCCCTCCTCCATCTTTACCCCTTTTTAAATCCAATTTGTTTTTTTTTGTTTTAATGTTAATTTTTATTAACCTCCATGCCCCACAGGAATAATTGTAGCCTCCCCTGCCAACGCAGCTCTCCATTCTCTCTTCTGGGTGGGAAGTGGACCAGTGGCATTTCATGAGGCTCAATCTTTCTAATGACCGTAGCTTTTAGCTGCCGCTGGTGGCTGAGAAATTAATTCGCTGGCCAGGTTTCCTACCAGAAATCACAACAAGTTGAAATCATAGATGCATAAAAAATATCACAGAACAGAAGGAGGCCATTTAGCCAATTGTGTCTGTGCTTGCTCTTTGAAAGAGTATCCAGCTCATAGAGTCAAAAAGTAGAGGATGAAAGTGTATAATGTTCCAGCTCCAGTTCCAGAGTTAGAACTGATAATGTGATCATCTCTTATATTAAATCTGCTGCTGCATGATGTAAACTTTTTTTTCTGTTTTGAATGATCATTGGCTAAAGGAGCTCCTTATTATAAGAGAAAAATAACACGGTTTTATTTGAAGACCGACTCCATGGGTGTTTTTATTAAAACTGTTTGGTTGTGATAATTGAAGGGCTTTATTCTGATCTAAAAAAGGGTATTGACTGGACAGAGTTTTGAGGAACTGATTTCAACACACCTCTGAGTTTAAATTCTAGAGAGAGAATCCAATCTTGTGAAATTGTGTAAAATGGGTTCCAGCAAGTTGGCAGTCTGTTTTACATCGCACCCTATTTTAATTTTGAGGTAAAACACACTGCTGATTCACTATCACTCATTTTATTACTATCACACCAAGTCCAAAGCTATCCTGCAGACTTTTAAACCAGGAGGCATTGCTACCTATATTATCCCTGTTATAACATCAAAATATTCAATGTGAATACATATAATCACTCATGGATTGCTAGAATGTAAATATAAATTGCCAGATAGAGTACTTACATTGATATATGGCTCATATTAAAATATAAATTATGTACCCTAGACATCCATTAGTCAGTGACGTGTTAGAGCAAAACTGCAGATAATTCTTTTCAGTATATAAGCATCACTGCCATGCTGGTGCTGGACTGAACAAAGCTGACAAGACGTCATCAAAACTGAGGAGCAGGAGAAAAATCAACATATATAAGATTTCTTTTTGGTTTGACACTGAATGATAGTGAGTAAAGAAAGAAGGTTGAGTAAAGATGCTTTGCCGATCCTATTCAGGCGTTGCACTGCAACACAATGTTTTCAGCATGGCCCTCATCATGTTTTATACTATGCACGAATTGGGGGGATGAGGATGAGTGAAGTATAAGAAGCTCATGAAAGAACCAATAGAGAGATCATTAATACTTGTCTATTGAAAAAGAATGCTAACACTTCACACTGCTATTCCCTAACATAGCACCATGCCAAGCATAGTAGGAGGAAAAGCTCATCACTATAAAAGACCATGAGCGTCTGGATTTTAGCTGTCAAAGTGGGTAGTTCAGGTTGGTAAATTTGCCAACCTGCTGGACCCGCCTTGGTAGAAAGGCCCTCGAATGGCATGAGTTTCACTCTGGTGGGTTGGAGGGGGGGGTTGGTGAGGGTGGTTTTAGAGGGTGCGGGATAGAATTGGGCCTGTTGCACCTGGGAGCAGGTCATAGGTGGCCACATGTGTGGCCAAGTGCCGAGGCAGGCTGGTGAAAAGTGCTGTCCTGGTTCCTTATGTCAATTTTATTAAAGGCTGTTAGGCCTTCTAGCCCTCACTCCTCACATTCCCTCACTGCTCCCCACCCACTCCCCATGGCTCCTTATACCCTGCTTGCCAACTCATGCCTCACCCCGCCCCAATGGTCTCTTCTAGCCCCCATGCAAACTCATGACCCCCACCCACCACCAATGGCCCTTCATACCCTCCGTGCCAACTCAAGGCCCTTCTATACCCATTCACTCAGTATGTACTATGTTCAGATCTAATGAACCCTATAGTAATGATGGCATGTGTGGAACAGCTCAGGGGGAAAAAAAACAACCATTCACAAACCTTCTTTTGAAAAAAAAATGTTGTTCGTCCAGTCCCATAAAAGTATCAGCCAGACCATAAAGTGTAAACAACAGAGGCTTCAAACACATCACATCAGTTAATCTCGTGCAAATAAACATTGAGACATCGACAAAAGAGCTCACAAAAAGAAGAATTTCTTATAACCGCTTAAAGCTGTCAGTCAAGCAAAGTCAATAGTTCTCTTCAGTTGTTAAAACTGAACGTCTGCTTAGGAAATCCTTTAATGAGCTTGGACTGTCAGCCAAGAGTGCATAATGAGGCCATCCAGTTTCACTGAAAGAGTCCTTGCGCCTATCCTCACACCCTCTGCAGGCCCCATGTCAACACCCTCTGCAGCCGCCAACTCATGGCCATCGGCAGCCTGTGCGTCCAAAGACAACTCCTGCCTGTGGGAAGGGAAAAGTAAACATGTACAATAACCTCTGCCACATGACAGAAACTCAATGTGCACCTTTATCTTTTTGTTTCCTATTTACAGCTGACAGCCAACAAACATGTTTTGAACATGTTCACCTTTTCTCACTGCAATGTCTGATTAGGCACCAGAAGTTGACTGGTCAGCAATGCCCACTGACTGAGTGGCTCTATCTCCATGCTCGCTCAGCTCCTTTTGAAAGGCCACAGGACCATCCGTCCTCAATTGTTCATGGACATTATGAGCCACCTTGCACTACACTGACATGGAGAATAAATATCAGTGTGTGCTTCATTGTCGGTGGGAGAGGAGGGTGTTCTGGAAATAGAAGGCGGGATTCCCAGAGCCTCCTGCTTCATTAATAATGCATTCTTGGGAAACACTCCGGATCGCTGGTGGGCGAGCTCGGATTTGCCCGCCAGGCCGTGACCTCAGCGCTTCCTCACTCTGGGCACCATATTTAAAGCGCACCAGAGCGCAACCTACTTCATGGCCAGAATTTTACGTCCCGTGGGTGGGCGCGCACCCCACCCAAACAGACGTGAAATAGCACGGAATGGCATCGGGAAGGCGTCCCAATGTCGTCGCACACTTGCGCGATATTTCGCTTGGCGGGCGCGCGCCACACGCAGAAGTGCTCCTGCTGACAATTAAACGGGAAATGAAGCCCATTAACGATGCAGTTAACAGCAATTTTACGTGGCCATCCATATTTATGGTTGGCGGACAGGCCATTCTCCCAGGCGGCATTCACATTTTTGCTCAAACCCCAGATGCAGGGTGGGATGCAATCTCCGTGGGGAAATAGAAAGAGATATCTGGGGTCTGGTTTTTTATGAGGTATGCTTTCAGCTGCTTGATTGGTGCTGCACGGACACATTTTGCAGTGTTTTTGTCATTTCTTTATTCTGTGGAGGTCTGCAGCTCCCTCAGGCCTTCAGCGAACTCACTAGAAGCGTTCACCTGCGCCCTCAGTTAGGTTGGTGCCTGCTCTTTTCCCACCCCAGCCTTGGCAGCGCTGAGGAAGGCTCAGCGCACGTTTCGCGCTGCCAGGCTGTTAATTGGCCAGCCAACGTGATATTGTGGTTGGGGGCTGATCGCAGCCGGAGGCCCATTTCCCGTCTGCTTCCGGACCTGCCGATTGCCCGCCTGATGAACGAAAAATTCAGGCCCGAGTCACCAGACCAGGGATGCTCCAGGCAACAGATGGCCCCAAAAACAAAGGAGACGGCCGCCCCCAATATAGTGATGCCTCTCTGCGGTGCCTGCTGGAACGCAGTGGAAGGCCACTGCGATGGCCTCTGCCCTGACTCTGGCCATGGGAGGTCCACCAGAGTCACCAATCCAGCCTGGGAGGCAATAGCAGCGGTGTGCGCGTAAGGAGGTCTCCATGGTCATCCTTTGGCAGACGCCATGGAGACCCTGGTCCAGCAGTACACGGAAACGCGCGCAGACCTGCACTCCATTGCGATAGCCATGGGTGAATTCCTGCAGTGGCAAAATGAGAGGGAAATGAGGCAACTCGACGTCCCTCCAGGTGCTCATTCCCCTCAAGGTGTCAGGCCAGGGCCCTCGGGCACCTGAAGGAAGGAGGAGTGGCAGCTGGTTACCCCTGGATCATCCACTCAGGAAGAGGCTGTCTGCTCCCTCCAAGTACCCTTTGCCTGTGACCCCTCATCCTTGCCGTCTGTCACCACAGGGGGAGCAGCTGGCCCACGGAAGATCATGGAGAGGGTCCAGAGGAGGTTCACAAGAATGATCCCAGGAATGAAAGGCTTAGCATATGAGGAACGTTTGAGGACTCTGGGCCTATACTCGATGGAGTTTAGAAGGATGAGGGGGGATCTGATTGAAACTTACAGAATACTGAAAGGCCTGGATAGAGTGGACGTGGGGAAGATGTTTCCATTAGTAGGAGAGACTAGGACCCGAGGGCACAGCCTCAGAGTAAAGGGAAGACCTTTTAGAACAGAGATGAGGAGAAACTTCTTTAGCCACAGAGTGGTGAATCTATGGAATTCATTGCCACAGAAGGCTGTGGAGGCCAGGTCATTGAGTGTATTTAAGACTGAGGTAGATAGGTTCTTGATTGGTAAGGGGATCAAAGGTTATCGGGAGAAGGCAGGAGAATGGGGTTGAGAAACTTATCAGCCATGATTGAATGGCAGAGCAGACTTGATGGGCCGAATGGCCTAATTTCTGCTCCTATGTCTTATGGAAGGTCAGGCCAAACAAACCGGGGCCCTCAAGGCCTTGGCTCTCCAGAGGAGACACGCTGAAGTCATCAGAGGCAACAGGGCCAACCATTGCAAAGGTTTCTCCGCCCCTGCGGATGTCAGGGCAGCACCTAGAAGAAGTGGCAGGCCTAGAAAAGTTAGGAAATTCTGATCACAGGTGGTTGCACGGATGAACACATTTTGTTACTTTATAATCAGAAAATATATTCACTTTCACTGAATTATGTGGAATGGTGTCTTTCAGCTTCATTGACAGGCTTTATGAGTCCTCCCTTGCATCTCCCCAGACTAGCAATTCAGCTACACATAGCCGGACCACGAGTAATTCTGGAAGGAGAAGTGTGCGTGTGGTAGAGCCCTTCAGAGCCTTGTGCAAGCACTTGCCCACGCATGCGGAGCCTTCATCCATCACACTCAGCTTACTGTCCCGAGCATTTTCAATGCTGCCAGCTGGGGTTCCCTTTCAGTTGCCAATCTGAGCTGACCTGCATCTCCGCCCACCCACTGATCACACTCCCATGCAGCACCTGTGCCCGTCCAACACGAGGTTTCACTCACTTTCAACGTCGACATCCATTGTAGTCATTAAGCTTCTGATCAGCTCCCCCATCCTTTCCCCTCTCCCAGTCACCCATTTCCTTTCTCCGTCACTGTTGACCCCCCTGACATCACCTTCCACCTCCCACCATCACCTACCAACCCGAACCCTTGTCGTTCCGCAATGCCCAGGTGAACATGCACGATCCTTATCTTCCTGAGAATCCCACCCCCATCCACATTGACCTCCCCGGCCTCCTCCTTTCCACCCCCAGGGCCCGTGTCTGCCTCCGAGTCCCCACCAACCACCCTCGCTGTCCCGTCAACTGCTACCGACCACCCTCACCCTCCCACCCTTCCGGCTCCCTCTGCTCCATCTCATGCTCATTATTCCCTCCTACCACACCCACCCTCAGTTCACTCCCCAGGAGGCAGTCAATCACCCCACAGACCCCACTCTTTCATGTTTACCTGGACATCCCCACCCGCCATCCCATTACTCCCTCCTCCCCCAGGACACCTTCCCCTCTCCGAACTCCCTCCTCCCCTGAGCACCTATGCCCCTCCCCATGGACACCTTCCACCCTCCAAACTTCCTCCTCCCCCTGGACACCTTCTCCCCTCTGAACTCTCCCCTCCACTTGGATGCCTTTTCCCCTCCCCTTGGACACCTTCCCTCCCCAAACTGCCTCCTCCCCCCCCCAAACTGCCTCCTCCCCCAGACACCTTCTGCCTTTCAAACTCCTTCCCATTCTCTGAAATCCTTCCTCCTCCAAGCTCCCTCCCTTACACCTTCCTCTCCCTTACACCTACCTCCCCACTTGCTACATTTGTTCCCCCATTACACCCTCCTCTCCTCTGTAGTCCCTCCCCACCCCTCCCCACCTTAACCCTCTGACACCTTTGTTCCCCACCCTCCAAACCTCATCCCCCCCCACCACCCCGTATATCTTCCTCTCCCAGTCACACCTAGACCTTCCTCTACCCCCTCGTCAATCACCCGTAGCAACCCATGGCCCAGACTGTAATGTTCCAAAGCAGGCCCGAAGCATCAACGGACACCTCCCACGCTCCGTGAGCTGCTTCGCAGTGGAGCCATGTCCATGACAATCCACCCAGCATGCAATGCACGTGAGCGTCCAGGGTCCGGTAGCTGTAGGTCTCCAGCATCCTCTTCTCTTCGGATGTCCGGGATCTGAGCAAGGCCCTAATGGTAAGTCCCGACTTCCGGACACACTTGACCAGACCTGTTCTGGGCCGACGTTTTTTCCCACCAGCATAACAGAAAATCTGGCCTGGGGGGATGATTCCGATTGGGCCTTACTTTGCAACCCATTACTGGGATTCCAATTGGGTTTATCTGGTCTCCAGTGGGATTCGCGTTCCGCCTTGGCGGGCACCATTGTATGATCCCGCTGTGCTTTTGCGACTGGGTGAAACCAATTTTTTCCCCTCATACCGAATTGCTCCCCCCCGCCCGCCATGATGCCCGACAACAACGGGTCCGGAAAATTCTGGCCAGAGAGTAATTCACTAATTCCACACCTCAAATCTATAGAGTACAGATAAAAAATCTTTACAAGCTCCTAGTGAGGTCTGTCTCCAATACCAATTGAATTTTCTGACCAGATGGCTTTAAATTGAAACCTGGCTATTCCACCCATAAACAAGCTCTTTGCTAATCATCTGTGTTGTAGGGTGGCCGAGTTGTCCTATTAATGATAGAGTTGATCTGCAGACACTTCTTGGGTGGAAACATTAAGTTTATTTACGATACACTCAGCAGCAACTAGACTTGCGCTTTCAACTGCAACTCTATCTCTACACTAACTGCCTGAGTTAGCCCGAGCTAGTCTCCTATCAGTTACTACAGATCATGTGATCTTCCTTAACAAGTGTTATCCTTAAAAGTACGTTACACACTAATAAAACCATAATTACTATAATCTGTATCAGCAACATTTCAAGAAATCTTCATTTTAAGATTTTAAATAACTGTACAGACGCTAACAGATCACGTTAAATAATTCAGTTTTTCCCCAACATTATTCCGTGTCGTGTGGCACAGTGTGAACTTAGAGCCTGTGCCAACCCCATATAAGATCATAAGGAATAGGAGCTGGAGTTGGCCAGTTGGCTCATCAAGCCTGCTCAGCCATTCAATAAGATCATGGCTGATCTGATTGTGCCTTATCTCAGCTTTCCTGCCTGGACCCCATAATCTTCAACTTTCCTGCCTGGACCCCATGATCCACAACTTTCCTGCCTGGACCCCATGATCCACAACTTTCCTGCCTGGACCCCATGATCCACAACTTTCCTGCCTGGACCCCATGATCCACAACTTTCCTGCCTGGACCTCATGATCCACAACTTTCCTGCCTGGACCCCATGATCCACAACTTTTCTGCCTGGACCTCATAATCCTTGACTCCTTTGTCAATCAAAAATCTGTCTAACTCAGCCTTGAATATATTCAACAACCCAGCCCCCACTGCCCCCTAGGGAAGAGAATTCCAAACATTGGCAGCTTTCTGAAAGAAGAAATTTTGTCTTAAATGGGGAACATCTTATTTTTAAGCTGTGTTCCCTAGTTTTAGATTCATCACACGAGAAGAAAGGTCTTCTCAGCATCTACCCTGTCAAGCCCCCTCAGAATCTTACATTTCAATAACATCACCTTCTCATTCATCTAAATTCCAATGCTCACATTTTCCTCATAAATCAGCCCCTTAATCTGAGGAATCAGCCCAGTGAACCTTCTCTGAACTGTTTCCAACGCAAGCATATCCCTCCTTAAGTAAGCTTCACACTAACATGCTGCTACCTTTGCGTGATGCCCTACATCTCTCATTCCCCCTGATGCTTTGCCACCACCTAACTGAGAGTCCATCAAACAAAATTGTGACATCTCCTCTTGTCTTACTTTTACTCTGTAAGAAAGGGTTGGATTTTACGCTCCCCCACTGGTTGGTCTGAAGATGAGGGGTATAAAATTTATACAGCCACCTACCTGACTGAAATTTTACAAGGCTGCTGGGTTGGGCGAGGTGTCGGGCAGTGGGGGGAGAACCACACCAAGCGGTAAACCTGGCAGCTTTAGCTGCGCAAGCTGGTGTTGGACAAGTGGTGGGGGGGACCTCATTTATGGGTCCCCTGGTCCCATCGGAGGCACCCCTCCTCCAAGGTCACCCCCACTTTAATCCTCCCCCCACCACCCTCTCGGCCTCTTGAACTCAACCCTCCAGCCCCTCAGTCCCCTTGCTGAGATACCTGATACCGGACTTAACTGGGCTCCTTGGCATGGTGATACTGCCTGTGGTGCCAACAATGCCCATCACTCCTAGTCATCCGATTGGCTGGCAGCTCTCCAAGGCAGGTCTACCTCCTGAGATAGGTGCGGAAGCTTATCTTAAACCAATTAATGCTGTTCCCAGTGTTAAATTGTTGTGGGGCAGACTTTGGGATCATGGGCAGACTAACCTGAGGTAGGGCAGGGACCATGGCAAAATCCAGACCTAAGTGTGTCGCTCTTTCAAAGTAATGAATTACTTGGTACGCCTTTTCAAAAGCTGTTAATTTTACTTTGCTCAGCTTTTTCCAAAATGTCCAATTTGCTTGGCCGTCTTATTAGAAGTTTCCCTGCAAATAAACTAAGTTTAAGAGGTCATCTAAAGACTGTACTAACTTCTCTGACAGTTGTGCATGAATTTGTAAACACCTAACTAATCTTTTCCTCTTATCTGTCTTGTCTGATTTTGTGAGCTTGCCTTGTCTTGACTGCAGCATCTGTTTTGTTGTATTCAAGCGTGTTAAGGAACGTTGCTCAACTCCATAAGAAAGGTCAGGCAGAAAAATCATTTACCTTTTTCTAAAGATTTATTCCAAATAGTGCCAGAAGTTAGTAGGCAGTGGTCAGTGTGATTGACAGAGTGGCTATTTTTTCACTACTGACTACAAAAGCTGGACCAAGATACTTTAGTGTGTTAGGTTGAAATTTCTTTGTTTGTATTGTTCTTTGTATTGTAAACGAGTAAATGGGGAGATAAGGAAAGCCCTGGGGCAGAATTTTTAGGTTGCTGGGCGGGAAAGATTGGGGGGTGTGGGATAGGCCGGCGAATGGACTGCTGACCACAATTGGCCCCCGACCACGATTTCACGCTGGCTGGCCAATTGACGGCCATTAATGGGGTGGGGGGGCGGGAGGAGGGTGGGTGCTGATGTAAGTAGGGGTGCGGGCCAGCTCTGACTGAAAGCTCCCTGAAGGCAAAGAGCTGCCTCAAGGAGCTAAAGACTTGAAAACAATTAAATAAAGTTTTTAAAATCAGGAGAAAAATGTCCAAGCATCACAACCTGAATATATACATGATAAAAATGCTGTCATAGGTTTTTAAAAAAATTAATAACAAAACCTCATTCCGCCCTTGGATGAGGCTTCATGAAAAATGCAAAGTCCACCTGGTCAATTCGCCCAACTGCCAACCGTAAGGCTGGACGGGCAGCGTACAATTAAAGACAATTGCAACCATTGCCGGTTGTCATAAAAACCCATCCTTGCCTGGTCTGGCCTATATGCCAATGTGGTTGACTCTTAAATGGCCTCTGAACAAGAGCAATTAGGGATGGGCGATAAATGCTGGCCTAGCCAGTGACACCCACATTCCCATGAACAAACAAAAATAAAATTAAAAAGTTTGGTATAACTGACTCGCTTGCTCAGCCATTTCAAAAGGCAGTTAAGACGCAACCCTGTTGCTGTGGGTGTTATTTTAATGATTCATTCATGGGATGTGGGCATTGCCGGCTAGGCCAGCATTCATTGCCCATCCCTAATTGCTGTTATTCAGATGGCACTTAGGAGTCAACCACATTGCTGTGGGCCTGGAGTCACATGTAGGTCAGACCAGGTAAGGACAGCAGATTTCCTTCCCTAAAGAACATTAGTGGCACAATGGGCTTTTACCACAATCCATGGTCACCATTACTGATACTAAATTTTTAAATCCAGATTTATTTAATTAACTGAATTCGAAATCCTGAGCTGTTAGGTGGGATTTGGACTCACGTCTCTGGGTCATTAGTCCAGGTCTCTGGTTTGCTAATCTAATAACATAACCACTCTGCTACCATACCGAAGAGTGTGTGAATGATCAGTATTCAGACACCTGATGCTGGGACCACGCTTTGTCCTTGCTGCCTTCTGCATTTAATGGACCAGAGGGTCAATATATTGATACAGCAATATTACACAGTGTCCTGTCACAAGTATGGCTTATGTCTGTGTAGTTATTGGAAGATGATAGTTCTCCAACTACATTGCATTCTCCCTGTGTGGTGCTGTACTTGAGAATGAAGTGCAGTCAAGCTGCACTCGAAGGCAACATTGTAAAATGAAGTTAGTACACTTGTTATGCCAGTCTTGTGCAGCCCAGCATGTTTCTTCCTTACTTGTTCCCAAGTTTGAGACAAAAACCACCTCCACCTCACATTGTCACCCCAATTCATGCAGGTCTTTTGCTGTTCTTTATTGCAGGGTTGTCCTCACCTCACAAAAACAGCCACTCTTCTTTTACAGGGTGTCCAGTGCAGTTCTCTTTGTCTGCCTCCAGCAATCAGTAGCAGGGGAATTTTATGGGAACTTAGAAGACTTAAAGTGCCTGATAGTCTGCCCTTACCTCATGATCTCAACCAGTGTGCTATTTACTATGCACCAGCAATGCAAGATATTCACTATAGTGAGTTGACCTTCCATTATAACACGAGGAATGCAAGGAAGCACTACAGATGTGACTTGTCTGCTGCCCAGGGGACTGTAATATCCATCTCTATGAACCAATTTGTGGCATGAACCTGCCCATAATTTAGCAGTATCCTGTAGTGAGACCATAGGGACAGCTGGTTGGTGCACATATGGAGCCCACAAATAGGTTTGCACTTGAACAAATAGCATTTGAAGATGACAGTATGAGGAGAAAATTGAACTCCTAATATAAAGTTTGTTTAATGTAAATGCCAAACCGTGCAGGCAAACTAAACTTGTAAATAAACATAGTTGTTTCTCAAATATTCAAAGCCACATTTTGTTTTGGCGATTAGAACCATTAGACTTGATGAAGGCCATTTAAGCCTCTGAAGAAAATCTCTCTCTGTCCTCATCTGCTTTGGTTGAATCTTTTTTGCAGCCTTTTTAATAGTTTACAGTTCAGTGCTCACTCACCACTAAGCAGACCCTCTCCAGAGAATGAATGAAGAAAGCATCTGAGGATTTCCAATTTGCAGAATTTCTCAGCATGCAATCTGTACATCAAGAGGAGATGATGGACACAAGGCTGCCTCCCTCACCCTGTGAAGTTTTGAGAGTGACTTTGCTTTTTCCAAAGACTTTGAAAGAAACCTGAGATTGACCGTTCCGTGTTCTTATTTCATGCAAGTGATGACATTCATATAAATGTAGTAACAACTTGCTTTTCTGTTATGTACTCATCACAGAAAAACAATTTCTGTGAAAAGAAGAAACAGCGCCTATGTTCTTTTTCCATTGATGTTGGAGATGAAAACAGAGAGGGCTCCAAATTGCCTCATGTAGCAGTGCTTATGTGACCCGTGTCAAATAAAAGTGGAAATGTTAATTGCATACTGCTTCCTTCAGGCTCTGGTGGTGCCTGGAACCTGTGCCTGTCCGGGAAACTGGGCTGGGTTGAACTGTCAGTGTTGTTCTGTGAAGATAAGGGTGCCTTCAGGTGTGTCACCTGTGTGCACTGGAAGACATTGCTTCAGCGCTACCCTGATGTTGCACAGCCCAACTGGCTGATGTGATGCTTGGATCCTTAACTTGGGCAATGTATGTGCAGATGGCCTCTTCATAGAATGGTTACAGCACAGGAGGAGGCAATTCGGCCAATCATGTCTGTGCTAATTCTCTGAAGGAGCAATTCAACTAGTGCCCCTCCCCCACCTTGTCTCCGTAACTCTGCCTATTCTCCCTTTTCAGATAATAATCCAACTCCTTCTTGAATGCCTTAATTGAATCTGCCTTAATTCACTACACTCTCAAGCAGTGCACTCCAGGTCCTAGCCACTTGCTGCGTGAAAAACCTTTTCCTCATGGCGCCATTGCTTTTTTTTTTATACCTTAAATCTGTGCCCTCTGCTTCTTGATGAGGGTTGGTTAACTCAGTTGGCTGGATGGCTAGTTTATGATGCAGAAAGATGCTAACAGTGTGGGTTCAATTCCCATATTAGCTGAGATCATCCACGAAGGCTCTGCCTTCTCAACATCACCCCTCACCTGAGATGTGGTGACCCTTGGGTTAAACTTGCCACCTGTTATCTCTTTTAGAAAGAGAGGGAGCAGCCTCTAGGTCTACATATTTCATATTTCTTGATCCTTCTACCAATGTTTTGTTTTTCCTACCGACTCTGTCCAGTCCCCTCATGATTTTGGATATCTCAATCAAATCTCCTCTCAACCTTCTCTTCTCCAAGGAAAACAGTCTCAGCTTCTCCAATCTAACTATTTAACTGATGTTCCTCTTCTTTGTTCATTCAAGGAAAAAAAACAAGCATGAAGCTTCAAGTTAGGTCCTGCAGTGGAGTTATTTAAAGGGGCAGGCTTCCTAATTCCAGGAATTTCATGGAGCTTTTTATGATGCAAAGTGTCTGAAATGTTATTAGAGCTGTTTTGGTAAGCAATGTTGCCACATCCTCATTGGGATGGGTGGATGTGGGGGGTGGGGGAGGAGTGGGTGTGGGCCTGGGTTCAGAGGATTAAGTGACCTGTCTGCACACATTGTTGCAACAGGAGTGGAGGCAGCAGTGGCAGTGCCTCTGGGTCGGCAGCACAGCAGGGAGATGAAGCAGAGGTTGCGGAGAGAGCAGTCGCCATGCCTGGCCCTCTGCCAACTTGGAGCCGGACTTCTCCATGGTCCCTGACAGTGACAGGAGCCATTTGACAGGCCAGCCAAGGCACCCAACATATTGGCGTGCTCCTAAATCATGTAACTTTCTTCATGGGCTGAACAGAGGAAATGCTGAGAAAATGTTTCCCTTGGCTAGAGAATCTAGGTCTATGGGTCAGATCAGTGAATAAGGGGGTCGGCCATTTAGGACTGAGATGACGAGAAATTTCTTCACTCAAATGGTTATCGATCCTTGGAATTATCTGTCCCAGAGGGCTGTGGATGTTCAGTCATTGAGTTATTCAAGCCAGAGGTCAGTAGGCTTTTGGGGTATTGAGTGAATTAAGGTATATACAGATAGTGCGGGAAGGTAGAGTTGAGGTGGAAGATCAGCCATGATTTTGTTGAATAGCAGAGCAGGCTGGAATAGACAAATGGCCAACTCCAGCTCCTATTATGTTCCTACATTCTTATGTATACATCGAGGGCCGCACCTGAGTCCGCTGCAGCAGTTCTCGTCTTCACCTTGCCCTCTAGTGAACTGTCACATGAACCATCCTTCACTTCTGGCCTGGCTGCAGGCTATCCGTGTCTGGATGACTAACTTTGTGCCGATCCTGACTCTCTATTAGCCCCCAAGGTTCTCAGGTTGTGGATGTCAATGGAAAAGGCTGCATTTACTGCCTATGGCTATTTATGCTGAGAAGTGGGTTGGTGGGCCTCCTTGAACTGCTTCAGTCCTAATAGTGGTAGTGCTCCCACATTGGTATTAGGTTAACCATTCCAGTGTATTGCTCCAGCAATGCTGAAGTGTCCAATGACACCAGTGTGTTACTTGGACAAGAATTTTGAAATGATGTTCTTCTCACAACATCCTTCTTAGTAACAGAGTTCACAGGAAAGGAATCTGCTGTCAAAGAAACATGAGTGAGTGGGTTCATTGCACCCTGTAGATCATATATACTACAGCTAGAGTGCAGCAATGGTCAAGAGAGTGGATTTGAGTCCAGTAGCAAGAGCACCAGAAGTGAACTGTTTTGTTCTTTATGGTGTGTGGTTATTGCATCCACATCCATGCAGGTGAATGGTGACCATTCTACCACACACCTGGCTTAAACCTTAAAGATGGTGATCACCTTTGAGGAATGATTGAGTTACTCACCAGAGCACATGATCTTTTCCCACCGATTGTAGGCAACTGGTTCTGTTAAGCTTCTGGTCAATGATGATCCCCAAGATGGGGGAACTTAATGATGGTGATGAGACTGTAGGCATATGAAAGAAGGCTGGGCTTCCTCTTGCTCAAGACAGTCTTCAACTGCCACTTACGTAGCAAAAATGTTATCTGCCTTTTTTCAACCCAAGTCTGGATGTTGGACAGATTCTGCTCTGGGTGACTTGAGCTGCTCCATTATCTTACTTGGTATAGCAACCACGTTTGTTTAAAACCTCTTGCTCACTGTGAACAATGGCGCAGCAAATCTGCTAGTTGTATAAAAAATATTCATTCCTTTCTGGCAGTTTGCAGACCCACCTGGATTAGTAACAGATTGGAAAATTTTAAGCTTGCGGAAAATCAGATGGACGTCCTCTCTAAACACCTAGACCATGTTTTTTGGCAGGCGGGCTAGCCTATTTCTGTGTGGACTTGGCTTTCTTTCTCAGGGTCTTAAATAGTTTCCCCATTGAACTGGAAACACATTAACATTTGCTTACTGAAAATAGATGACTGCAGGCTTTTGTCTGAAGAGCAAATTGATATCATGTTGACATTTACTAAATATAATGTTATAGAATTAAAGGTTAGCAGCAACATACATTGCAGTTTCCTTGTGCTTACGGCTGACAAACCTCAGTACAGTCTCATCTTTACAAGCAATATATTCAAAGAGAAAAATGCAAGGCAAGACTTTACTTGTCCCACTCCTGATTGCCTTACAGGTTTGTGGTATGAAACTTAGATCTCATTAATTGTTCACGCTTTGGAGAGGAAATAAGTCTTACTGTTACAAATGTTGACACCTGCAGATGCAATTAGATTTTTGTCTCCAGTATTTCTCTCTGCTCCATGTCACAAAATATGTCAAAATCAGCAATTTTGAGCAGCAGACCAATAAGAACATGTCCTGCGTAATTTATAACTTTGCCTTCAGCCCTGTTGCTTGTAAATATGGTTTTATGTGAGTGTCACTTACTGTAAGAGTAGGATCAGCGGTTTACAGCATTTTATTGTACGGGCTTCATATTCCTTCTGTCTTTATTTTCCTTATTAAAGAACAAAACTCTCTTCTGGTGGGAAATCACCTAGCGTTTTGTTTATCCTGATGCAATGCCATGATTATACATCTGTTTCTGTCCAGCTAGGCACTGCTAATTCCAGAAATAACACACTCAAAGATGGAAATGGTCTTTAAAGATCCCCTGAAAAACAACATTGTAAGTAATGTCACCTGCAAAATGCTGGTTTTATCATCTTACTTGTAAATATCATGAGATATAGCATCTCCCACTTAATTTACATATTCATAAACTTCCAAAAACCCCTACTTTTTGGTGATTTTCCTACACCTTCGGTCATTCCGCTTTTAGTTTTACATGAAATAAACTGCAGCAGAAAACATATTATGCACGAGGAATTTACATTTCTGCTAGTGGGAAATTGGGCTTTGAAATTTTGGGTTTTTGCACAAGGCAAATGTCACACTATTGCTGTAAGTTTGAGCAGTGGAGAGGGTAGTAAGCAAACAAAGGCAAAAAAAAAAATGTCTTGTCCACCATTTTATTCAACTCTGACACGTAGCTTTCAATGTGCAACCTTGAAAATTCGAGATCTAGAAATCATGAATGCACTGCACTATTTGCAAAGCGACAAGAATATTCAAATATGTAATGTTTATCATTTATATGGTTCGTTTTTTCACACCTTTCAACCAAATGGCATCTTGTTTAAGGCTTCAGGGTGAAGCATCAAAATAAAATCAGGCGTTAATCTCACTAATTAAGAAGTGCAGAAAAAACAAATTTAGTTTCTCTCGCTTACTTCACCTGCAATAACGCCAAAAAACAAGTCATAACTCTAACACTTTTAGGCTTGCAAGTCATTTTAAAACCTGGGTGTGCAGCTCTGCAGTCAGGTTGGAATTCACCTGTAGCTTAGGAGCTGATGATAAAATTGGGACAGTTCAGAGACATCTTCTGTCTTAACAGAAAGATCAACAAAGGCTTTCCCCAATAAAATAGCATTTTGCAAAATGGAATGTATTTTATGTATACATACAAATGGACATCTTATCATGTGTAATGAAGCACAGTATGCAGTGGGTTTAGCTCAGACATGTTTTACCCCTCGAGACTCAGCAGAGTTTCAACTAAGTGAATGTGTTGCCTCTGCACCAAGCCCATTAACGCAGTGTCAGCATTACAAATTTCTGTCTCAGCTATGAATCTGGAGGATCCTGCATCTAGCCAGGTGCGATTGCAATTATTGTTTATGTTCAGAAAATATCCGAAGTCATGAAATTTATAGTGAACTAATGAGTTGGTCCTAGGTTTATGCCTACTTGTTGGAGATGCAAGACAGAAAGTGACTAAGAAAACATCTAGGGCAGAATTTTTCCCTTGTCAGGCGGGTGCGCGCCTGACCCGAACAAGAGTAAGATAGTGCCCAATGACGTTGGGCGAGCGTCTCGACGTAATCACGCACTCTCGTGATATTTCGCCCGGTGGGCACGCGTGAGAGGCTGCAACGTGCCCGCCGACAATTAAGAGGCTTATTAAGGCCCTTAATCAATTAATTAAATTGGATTTTTTGCTGCCCGTCCATCCGTTCGGTTGGCGGGCGGGTGAATAGGCCAAGCGGCCTTTGCATCTTTGCAAAACCTCATCCACGGGTGGGATGAGGTTTCGACCAGTGATTAAAAAAAAAATTTAAAACTTTTAAAACTCATTCTCAACATGTCCCTGCTCATGTGACAGAGTGGGGGCACGTTTTAGCCATTTTAAAATTTTTTATTTATGTTTTTAAAATTCTTCAGCTCCCTGAGGCAGCCCTGTGCCTTCAGGGAGCTTTCAGTGTGTGCACCTGCGCACCATGCTCAAACTTCCCCGCTCACCCTCCTCCCGCCCCCACCCGGCAGCATTCAGCATTGCAATGCATGGTTCACACTGGCTGGTCCAACGAGGTAAAAATCCTGCCCTTAAAGTTGGCATGCAACTATATTGCAAATGTTTTGGTACCTTCAGTCACCTCAGTCCCACTTTCCGTAATTCTTCTCCCAAATCCCCTGTTTCTCTGCCTCTCCACCTCCCAACTCCAATTATTTGTTCTAGCCTTTAGTCACACTTCATGAACTCTATCTCTCACTCTCTTTCTTTCTGTCTCTGTCTCTTTCGGTCAATTTTTCACACATCTCCACAAAGTGTCTTAAACTGTTTTTCTACATTAAGGGTGCTATATTAACCCAAGCTGTTTAAAAATCAGTCTGCCTGAAGTGAAAGTCATATTCCTTCAAGTCTAAAGCATTGCTCATCACATACTGTTGCACCATAATGCTATCATAATTCAATAATCCATCAAGTGATGCACTATATCTGAGAAAAATCTTGCCATGACCAGCTATGTTTCTGATGCTAAAAATAAAAATGTTATCATTTTTTTCCCAGCTACAAGGAGAATGTCGTCGGTGATTAATTGCGTGTCATGTCCGAGCTGTGGTCATTCTTTTAAAATAATGAATCGAATGGCAGACATTATGCAGACACAGCACAGTAACAGTGATACTGTATAACCTAAGAGTCACTGTGTCATAGTGTGGGTAGACACATTGATCTATGCTGCATTTAATTCCTTATATTCCATTGTTTTTCATCAGTCATTTTGGCAGACAGTGCAGTAGATAATAATCTCCAGCTCTGCCTTCATTTCATAAAGTCACCTAAGATAATGCTTCTTGAAGTGACAGAAGCTACTAGGGAAAAGAGGCGCACATTTATGCATATCCCACTATAGCTGAAAGCAAACATACTGGGCAAACCAGACTGCCAATACTAGGGCCAGAATTTTCTGCCCCCATTGGCGTTGGGTGTCATGGTGGGCGTGAGCAGACAATATTGGGAAAAGACCAAAAATTGGTTTTACGCCATCGTGAAAACAGTTTGTGATTGTCTGTTCTGCCCGTCAATGGTGGGCCACCTTGCCCATTGTCCAATGTTGGGAATCTAATTTCAACGCATTTGCATTTCATCCATCTTGCCTGCTTGCCGGAATCATCCGCCCCACATCAAATTTACCGCCCACGTCGGCAGGAAAACACTATTGCCCAGAACGCGTCTTGACAAGTGTGACATGCAGAAGTCGGGACTTACTGTTTGGGCCTTGCTCACGTTGCGGACATCCGGGGGGCAGAAGATGCTGGAGCCCCACATCTACTGGACCCTGGAGGAACTTGTGCATCAGATGTTGGGTGGATTGTCATGGTCACGGCTCTGCTGTGAAGCAGCTCACAGGAGGTGGGAGATTTCCATTGATGTTTAGGGTCTGCTTTGGGGCATCACAGTCTTGGCCATGGGCTGCTACAGATGATCAGCGGCAGGGGGAGAAGAAGGTCCAACTGTGACTGGGAGAGGAAGGTATACGGGGGGATGGGGGTATGGAAGAAGAAGGTCCCGGTTTGACTGGGAGAGGAAGGTGTACGGGTGTGGAGGAGGGTCGGGGGGGGTGGTGGGGGGAGAGAAATGCTTCGGTTTGACTGGGAGAGGAAGGCATACCGTGGAGGGGGTGATGTTGGGAGATGGGGAGCAAAGGTGTTGGGGGGGGATGACGTTGAGCGGAGAGGGAGTACGGTAGGGGTAGGAGGGGGTAATGGGGGAGAATGCGGCAAATGGAGAGGTAGGTGTAAGGGGGGAGGAAGGCATAAGGAAAGGAGTCCACTGGGGGAGGAAGGGGTCTGGTGAGAGAAGGGAGTAAGGATGATGGAGGGAGTAAGGCGGGAGGGAATGTCCAGGTGAACGTCCAAGGGAAAGGTCTGTGGAGTCAATGATTGCCTCCTGGGGAGTGAACTCAGGTTGGGTGTGGTCGAAGGGAATGGTGAGTATGAGAGGGGGCAGAGTAAGCAGGTAGCATAGGAGCATGCACCAGTAGCAGTAGAAGGGATGGCGAGGATGGTTGGTGAGATCTTGAAGGCAGACAAGAACCCTATGGGCAGGAAAGAGGAGGTCGGGATGGAGGTGGGATTCTCAGGAAGGTAGGAAATGTGCACTTTTACGTGGACATCCTGGAAAGAAAAGGGTTCTGGTTGGTAAGTGATGGTGGGAGGCGGAAGGTGATGCCAGGAAGGTCAACAGTGATGGGAAAAAGGACATGGGAGAGGGGAAAGGATGAATGCTAAGAAGAAACTTAACGACTACAATGGCTGTCGAAATTGAAAGTGAGCGGAGCCTTCCATAGGGCAGGTGCTGCATGGGAGTGTGATCAGTGGGTGGGCGGAGATGCAGGTCAGCTCAGATTGGCAACTGAAAGAGAACCCCAGCAAGCAGCATTGAAAATGATCGGGACGGTGAGATAAGAGTGATGGATGAAGGCTCCGCATTCGTGGAAGAATGCTTGCACGTGGCTCCGAAAGGCCCTGTCACACACACACATACACGTCTCCCACCAGAATCATTCGTGCTTGGGCTGCATGCACCTGAAATACTAGTGGGGGGGAGGGAGGCAGGGGGAGGACTGCTGAGGCCTGTAAATGAAGCTGAAAGACACCATTACACATTATTCAGTGAAAGTGAATATATTTTCAGATTATGAAGTGACAAAATGTGTTCACCCATGCAACTACTTGTGATCAGAATTT
Organism: Cetorhinus maximus; assembly: GCF_964194155.1. Lineage (NCBI taxonomy): Eukaryota > Metazoa > Chordata > Chondrichthyes > Lamniformes > Cetorhinidae > Cetorhinus > Cetorhinus maximus. The sequence goes on from NC_135896.1 coordinate 19,011,451, forward strand.
CTTAACTTTTCTAGGCCTACCGCTTCTTCTAGGTGCTGCCCGGACATCCTTGGCAGGGGTGGAGATGGCCTGTGCAATTGTTGGCCCTGTTGCCTCTGATGACTTTGACATGAGAGCCAAGGCCTTGAGGGCCCCAGCTTGCTTTAGCTGTCCTCTTGTGAGCCAGCTGCTCCCTCTGCAGTGATAGAGGATGAGGTTGAGGAGGTCACAGGCATTGTTTACTCGGAGGAAGGGGACAGCCTCTGAGATTCCTGAGTGAATGACCCTGGGGTGTCCATCTGCTGCTCCTCCTCCCATTGGGTGCCTGAGGGCCCCAGCCTGACTCCTTGAGGGGAAGGAGCCCCTGGAGAGGCGTCGATGTACCCTGTTTCCCTCTCACATTGCCACTGCAGGAACTCATCCATGGCTACCATAATGGAGTGCAGGTCTACACGCATCTCCACATTCTGCTGATCCAGGGTCTCCATGGCATCTGCCATCCTTCCCATGATGGCCTCCATGTGCACACATGTGGGCACCACTTCATCAGAGAGCAGGCAGATGCAGTCTTCTGACTCGTGTGCCATTCTGAGGGCTTCCAACAGCTCTGTGTGATGTTTTCCCGCCTTCTGCTGACTCTCCACAATGAGTTGGAAGACTGAGTCCAGAGGCTCGTCATCTGACTTGGATCTCACAGATGCGTCTTCCCCAGCAGTCCTCCGAGTGCCAGGGAACTCGGCCGAACCTGCCTCCTCCTGCTGCGGACATGTGTCCGTGCAGTGACCACCAGATTGTGAACCCGAGCCTGCTCTAGATCTAGGTCCCACCGAGGTGTGTGTCTCTGAGCTGGTGGAGGGTATAGGCAAGCTCTGTGATGGGTCTTCCGGGCTGCTTATTTCCAGCTCTTCAATGGAGGAGGTGTCCTCTTGACTGGAGGTGAGGGCCTGGACAGAACTGAGGGGCTGGATGACTGAGGGTGTTGGTCACTTGGCAGAGCTTCCGGTGAACCAAAGTAGAAATAATTAGTGCATGGCAGCAGAGTCAAAAGCAAGGGAGAGAACACTCACAGTTGTGTTGAGAGAGGGCTAATGTGGTGTAGGATCCTCATGTGGGTGCTGTCTGCCAACGTCACCATTGCTGCAGGCACGGTCGATGTTCTTACCAGTCAGCGCGATGGCACGCTCCTCAAGGTGAGTGAGGGCTCTAATGTGAGGCCACTTCAGCCCCCGGTCTGGGACGCCTTCCTGCTTTGTCAGCCAGCTTCTCCTGCATGGAAACAGATGGAGAAAGTGTGATCAGGACACATGACACTGCGTGGAATATTTGTGTGGTGAGTGGAGCCATGGATGGGATGAGGATGCGAGCTCCAGAGGATATGAGTCTGATGGAGATGTAAGGGTGTGTGCGAGAGTTAGCGGTGTTGCCCCTTGAGGTGTGAGACCCTTGTGAATGTGTGATGGGTTTGTGAGTGTGTGAGTTGAGACCATGAGCTGGTTGACTTACCCTGGCAGAACGGATGAGAGCATTCATCCTCTTCCTGCACTGGATGGCTGACCTGTTCCGTGCTCCAGTGGTGCTGACCATCGCTGCCACCACCTCCCAGGCCGGATTGGTGACTCTGTTGGACCTCCTGCGGCCACAGCGGGCGTGGAGGACATTGCAGCGGCCTTCTGTCCAGCAGGTGCCCCAGGGAGGCACCACTAGATCTGGGAGCTGCCGTCTTCTTTGCTTTCGGGGCCATCTATCGCCTGGAGCAGTCTGAAGTCATGAAGTAGGCAGGCACTCGCATGCACCTTAAAGACGGTGCCCGAAACAAGGAAGCACTGAGGTCATGGTGTGGCGGGCAAATCCGAGCCAGAAATCCGGCGGGTTTCCAGTGAGTGCATTATTAATGAGGCAGGATGAACCAGGAATGGGATAATGTGGCACAAAAAACCCCCATTGTGGACAGCATATAAACCTCCTTTTCCCACCCGCTGCCGCACTCAGTATAAATCTGGGTTGATTCCACCCTAGAAGTGAAAATGCATCATGTGCCAGTGATCATCCAGCATCAGGTACTCAGAGCAGCAATGAAAGTAAATTGAAAAAAAATCCTCAGTTTGCCATGATACTTGAAAACAGAATATGCAAAACATGAGAACATAAGAAATAGGAGCAGGAGCAGATCATAGAGCACCTTCATGAACATCAGCATCAATAAGATCCTGATTGATCCCCGTGCTACTTGAATATGATTACAATTCAGTCATGAAGCTGCGATTAAAGTGCACATTGGTTTTCAATAACCTGAAAAGACTTGTGGCTGCCCTAGTTGATTCCCTGTGAGAAATGAATTTGGAATATGAATGGGTTAAATCTCTATCTTGGGACTTCATGATGCACAAGATAACAATAAAGGCATAATTGAGGAATAAACTTATCCAGAAGAACTCACTTCTCTAAGATCATTCTAAGTGCTAATCACTCTGCGTGAAGATATGTTGGTTGATCACTGGCACAAAGCTTCTCTTTCACTCATTTGAAAATTTGCACTTTTGTTATATTTTGAAGCAATTCTCCAGTTTAGTTTAATCTATGTAAATTAATATCTTGTATCCTTCTATAAGGTCCCCACTCAGTTGCCTGTCTTTTTTATTCTTTCATGGGATATGGGCATCAGTAGCAAGGCCAGCATTTGTTGCCCATTCTTAGCTGCCCTCAAACCAAATGATTTACTAGGCCCATTTCAGAGGGCATTTAAGAGTCAACCACATTGCTGTGGGCCTGGAGTCACATGTAGGCCAGATCAGGTAAGGGTGACAGATTTCCTTCCCTAGAGGGCATTAGTGAACCAGATAGGGCTCTACAACAATCAGTGATTGTTTTCAGGGTCACTATAACTAGCTTTATATTCCAAATTTATTAACTGAATTTAAATTCTACCAATTGCGGTGGGATTCAAACCCCCTATGTTCCCAGAGCATTTGCGTGGCTAGTGATATTCGCCCAGTGACATGACAGTATGTTATCATCTCCCCCACCTCTCAGTAAAGAGTTGTGTAGTCCCCAATATTTTATTAAAGTTACTGTTTTGGAGTTTCAAATAAAATACTAATATTGCAGATGAATGGTTGTTAGCCTGAAATGTTAAGTGCTGCCTGACCTGCTGAGTATTTCTGGCATATCCTGTTTTCATTTCATTTGCAGAATCTTGCTTTAGTATTATTGGATAATATTGTATTTTTTTTCCTATCAAATCTTCTCCCTTCTCCTCTCTTGAATTTTTTCTGCAGTGTCTTTCTATGAGTGTTGGGTTACCTTTCTTGATTTAATGGTCAGGAGTTATTCTTGGCAGTGGGTATCAGTAGATTCTAATCACACCTGAGCCTGATTTTTTTGCCATTCAGTGACCAGCAAGATAATATCCAACATGGGTTACAGGTGAACAATCATAAATGGGAGGCCTTGGTGATTTTCCTTTCCCGAATCAAGTGGTTTTAGGCCAAATGGAGTATTGTAACTGAATCGGCCAAATAGAGAATCAAATCTTAAAGCTTTCCGGTCTTTGTTCCTAAGATACTCAGAGTATAAGCTCATTTAGCCAACTGAGAGAGTGCTAATACTTCTAAAACAACATATGCATTGGGTGAGACGGGAGAAGAGAGAGTAAGACAAAATAATTACGTTCATGTCTCAGAATATGGTACAAATCAAGTTTCTGGGACTTAAGGCAGTAGAGTTATGCATAATGGTATTTTGAATAGGATGCTAACCATATTCTGGTTTATAGGCATTTCAACTGTTTAGGCCTTTGAAGTACGAGTTTTAAAATTACCATTCTACAATTTGCATTAGCGCCCTCCCCAATGTCAACAAACTTAAGACAACTGGCCTAAGCAGTAATGAGTTAGCACTGTGATTACATGCTGATTTTAATTCAATGTAACAGCGTGATGTTAATGATGTGTAAGGTTTCCTTACTTAATTCGGCAATGAAACCTGCAGTGAAAGATGAGGTGAAAGTACACAACAAAAGACTTGTATATCCTCTTGATGGGGTGAAATGAAAAATGCTACTCCAGTCACCCAGTAACACAGTGCAGAGCTCAAAATGGCCTCTAAGAGGCCCCTTAACAAAGAAGTAACATCTTCAGAATATTTTTTGTAATGTTTATACTAGATAAATGGGGCAATAACGAGTTGTTATTAACCATGATAAATAGCCTGTTTTTGCTGTTCTTTCTCGGCAGAATGGAATGGAGTGTGCAAACAATTATTGCATGCTTATTAAACAGCAAAGCCAAGCTGAGATATTATGATTCTTCAATCCTAAGACATTCACCCTTTGATATGCAGCGCGCAACATTTTTCTTTCTAATCTGTGTGACCTTTTTACCTTTTTGCTCTTCATATATTTTCACATAGCTTTCTTTTTCTAAGTGTCTACAAAATAATCACAGAATTACCTGGAAAAACTCAGCAGGTCTGGCAGCATCAACGGAGAAGAAAAGAGTTGACGTTTCGAGTCCTCATGACCCTTCAGCAGAACTGAGTAAAGTTAGGAGAGGGGTGAAATATAAGCTGGTTTAAGGTGGGGGGTGGGGTGGGGTGAGAGAAGTTGGGGGGTGGGGGGTGGTAGTAGGGACAAGCAAGCAGTGATAGGAGCAGATAATCAAAAGATGTCACAGACAAAGGAACAAAGAGGTGTTAAAGGTGGTGATATTATCTAAGAGAATGTGCTAATTAAGAATGGATGGCAGGACACTCAAGGTACAGCTCTAGTGGGGGTGGGGTGGAAAGACTGACAGGGCATTACAGGTATAGATTTAAAAATAATGGAAATAGGTGGGAAAAGAAAAATCTATATAAATTATTGGAAAAAACAAAAGGGAGGGGGAAGAAACGGAAAGGGGGTGAGGATGGGGGAGGGAGTTCAAGAACTAAAGTTGTTGAATTCAATATTCAGTCCGGAAGGCTGTAAAGTGCCTAGTCGGAAGATGAGGTGCTGTTCCTCCAGTTTGCGTTGGGCTTCACTGGAACAATGCAGCAAGCCAAGGACAGACATGTGGGCAAGAGAGCAGGGTGGAGTGTTAAAATGGCAAGCAACAGGGAGGTTTGGGTCTTTCTTGCGGACAGACCGCAGGTGTTCTGCAAAGCGGTCGCCCAGTTTACGTTTGGTCTCTCCAATGTAGAGGAGACCGCATTGGGAGCAATGAATGCAGTAGACTAAGTTAGGGGAAATGCTGCTTCACTTGAAAGGAGTGTTTGGGCCCTTGGACGGTGAGGAGAGAGGAAGTGAAGGGGCAGGTGTTGCATCTTCTGCGTGGGCATGGGGAGGTGCCATAGGTGGGGGTTGAGGAGTCGGGGGTGATGGAGGAGTGGACCAGGGCGTCCCGGAGGGAACGATCCCTACGGAATGCCGCCGGGGGGGTGAAGGGAAGATGTGTTTGGTGGTGGCATCATGCTGGAGTTGGCGGAAATGGCGGAGGATGATCCTTTGAATGCGGAGGCTGGCGAGGTGATTAGTGAGGACAGGGGGGACCCTATCATGTTTCTGAGAGGGAGGAGAAGGCGTGAGGGCGGATGCGTGGGAGATGGGCCGGACACGGTTGAGGGCCCTGTCAACGACCGTGGGTGGAAAACCCCGGTTAAGGAAGAAGGAGGACATGTCAGAGGAACTGTTTTTGAAGGTAGCATCATCAGAACAGATGCAACGGAGGTGAAGGAACTGAGAGAATGGGATGGAGTCCTTACAGGAAGCGGGGTGTGAGGAGCTGTAGTCGAGGTAGCTGTGGGAGTCGGTAGGCTTGTAATGGATATTGGTGGACAGTCTATCACCAGAAATTGAGACAGAGAGGTCAAGGAAGGGAAGGGAAGTGTCAGAGATGGACCATGTGAAAATGATGGAGGGTGGAGATTGGAAGCAAAATTAATAAATTTTTCCAGGTCCCGACGAGTGCATGAAGCAGCACCGAAGTAATCATCGATGTACCGGAGAAAGAGTTGTGGGAGGGGGCCGAAGTAGGACTGGAACAAGGAATGTTCCACATACCCCATAACGAGACAGGCATACCTGGGGCCCATGCGGGTACCCATAGCCACACCTTTTATTTGGAGGAAGTGAGAGGAGTTAAAGGAGAAATTGTTCAGTGTGAGAACAAGTTCAGCCAGACGGAGGAGAGTAGTGGTGGATGGGGATTGTTCAGGCCTCTGTTCAAGGAAGAAGCTAAGGGCCCTCAGACCATCCTGGTGGGGGATGGAGGTGTAGAGGGATTGGACGTCCATGGTGAAGAGGAAGCGGTTGGAACCAGGGAATTGGAAATTGTTGATATGATGTAAGGTGTCAGAGAAATCACGGATGTAGGTGGGAAGGGACTGGACAAGGGGAGAGAGAAGGGAGTCAAGATAACGAGAAATGAGTTCCGTGGGGCAGGAACAGGCTGACACGATCGGTCTGCCGGGACAGTTCTGTTTGTGGATTTTGGGTAGGAGGTAGAAGCGGGCCGTCCGAGGTTGGGCGACTATATGGTTGGAAGCTGTGGGAGGAAGATCTCCAGAGGAGTTGAGGTCAGTGACAGTCCTGGAAACAATGGGTTGATGTTCAGTGGTGGGGTCATGGTCCAGGGAGAGGTAGGAGGAAGTGTCTGCGAGTTGACGCTCAGCTTCCGCGAGGTAGAGGTCATTACGCCAGACAACAACAGCACCACCCTTGTCAGCGGGTTTGATGACAATGTTGGAGTTGGACCTGAGAGAACGGAGTGCAGTAAGTTCAGAGAGAGACAGATTAGAATGGGTGAGAGGAGCAGAGAAATTGAGCAGAGAAATCCCGGCAGACCGATCGTGTCAGCCTGTTCCTGTCCCACGGAACTCATTTCTCTTTATCTTGACTCCCTTTTCTCTCCCCTTGTCCAGTCCCTTCCCACCTACATCCGTGATTCCTCTGACACCTTACGTCATATCAACAATTTCCAGTTCCCTGGCCCCAACCGCTTCCTCTTCACCATGGACGTCCAATCCCTCTACACCTCCATCCCCCACCAGGATGGTCTGAGGGCCCTTAGCTCCTTCCTTGAACAGAGGCCTGAACAATCCCCATCCACCACTATTCTCCTCCGTCTGGCTGAAATTGTTCTCACACTGAACAATTTCTCCTTTAACTCCTCTCACTTCCTCCAAATAAAAGGTGTGGCTATGGGTACCCGCATGGGCCCCAGGTATGCCTGTCTTGTTATGGGGTATGTGGAACATTCCTTGTTCCAGTCCTACTTCGGCCCCCTCCCACAACTCTTTCTCCGGTACATCGATGATTACTTCGGTGCTGCTTCATGCACTCGTCGGGACCTGGAAAAATTTATTAATTTTGCTTCCAATCTCCACCCTCCATCATTTTCACATGGTCCATCTCTGACACTTCCCTTCCCTTCCTTGACCTCTCTGTCTCAATTTCTGGTGATAGACCGTCCACCAATATCCATTACAAGCCTACCGACTCCCACAGCTACCTCGACTACAGCTCCTCACACCCCGCTTCCTGTAAGGACTCCATCCCATTCTCTCAGTTCCTTCACCTCCGTTGCATCTGTTCTGATGATGCTACCTTCAAAAACAGTTCCTCTGACATGTCCTCCTTCTTCCTTAACCGGGGTTTTCCACCCACGGTCGTTGACAGGGCCCTCAACCGTGTCCGGCCCATCTCCCACGTATCCGCCCTCACGCCTTCTCCTCCCTCTCAGAAACATGATAGGGTCCCCCCTGTCCTCACTTATCACCTCGCCAGCCTCCGCATTCAAAGGATCATCCTCCGCCATTTCCGCCAACTCCAGCATGATGCCACCACCAAACACATCTTCCCTTCACCCCCCCAGCGGCATTCCGTAGGGATCGTTCCCTCCGGGACGCCCTGGTCCACTCCTCCATCACCCCCGACTCCTCAACCCCCACCTATGGCACCTCCCCATGCCCACGCAGAAGATGCAACACCTGCCCCTTCACTTCCTCTCTCCTCACCGTCCAAGGGCCCAAACACTCCTTTCAAGTGAAGCAGCATTTCCCCTAACTTAGTCTACTGCATTCGTTGCTCCCAATGTGGTCTCCTCTACATTGGAGAGACCAAACGTAAACTGGGCGACCGCTTTGCAGAACACCTGCGGTCTGTCCGCAAGAATGACCCAAATCTCCCTGTCGCTTGCCATTTTAACACTCCACCCTGCTCTCTTGCCCACATGTCTGTCCTTGGCTTGCTGCTTTGTTCCAGTGAAGCCCAATGCAAACTGGAGGAACAGCACCTCACCTTCCGACTAGGCACTTTACAGCCTTCCGGACTGAATATTGAATTCAACAACTTTAGATCTTGAACTCCCTCCCCCATCCCCACCCCCTTTCCGTTTCTTCCCCCTCCCTTTTGTTTTTTCCAATAATTTATATAGATTTTTCTTTTCCCACCTATTTCCATTATTTTTAAATCTATACCTGTAATGCCCTGTCAGTCTTTCCACCCCACCCCCACTAGATCTGTACCTTGAATGTCCTGCCATCCATTCTTAATTAGCACATTCTCTTAGATAATATCACCACCTTTAACACCTCTTTGTTCCTTTGTCTGTGACATCTTTTGATTATCTGCTCCTATCACTGCTTGCTTGTCCCTACTACCACCCCCCACCCCCCAACTTCTCTCCCCCCACCCCACCCCCCACCTTAAACCAGCTTATATTTCACCCCTCTCCTAACTTTACTCAGTTCTGCTGAAGGGTCATGAGGACTCGAAACGTAACTCTTTTCTTCTCCGCCGATGCTGCCAGACCTGCTGAGTTTTTCCAGGTAATTCTGTTTTTGTTTTGGATTTCCAGCATCCGCAGTAGTTTTTTGTTTTTATTACAAAATAATCACTGTTAGTTTGGAGTTTCCCAACACTTTTGTAGAATTTATAAAGCTACGGTTTTGTTGATTCCTATGCATTTGTAAAGAGCAATATAAAATTGTCATTGATCTCAAGGAAAGGTTGGAATTATAAAGTACCTTTGAAGATAGAGCTTCAAACTGGGCCCTTATTTTGAATGCTTAGTTTGAGAGATCTTTAGAGGACTTTTGTCATAACAGCAGTCTTTTTTCCAAAAATTACTTGTAAACAGAGTAGATCCATTTACTGCCTTTCTACAAGCGTGCAGATGTTTTAGTTGCTGTAGCTACCGAATGCATGCTTAAAGGACACAACAAACGCCGGGATTTTCCATGCCTGCTGGTATCGGGCGTGTTTGGTGGCGTGAGCGGACAATATGGCGAGAGGCCAAAAATCGGTTTCACGCCATCGTGCAGCCAGTTTGCGATCGTCCGCTCCGCAGTCAATGGCAGGCCGCATTCCTGCATTCAGAAGACTCATTGTAATACATTAGTATGTCACTATAAGGCCAGCCCGCCGGACTCATCCCCTCCACCCCTCCTGCAACATCTGCCTACATCGGCGGGAAAATACGCCAGCGTGTTTCACAACAGCATGTATAAGGTGTGCACTTGGTGGGCTGAACTTCACTCAGGACTTCAAGCTTGTTTGCCTACCTTGCTTTGGTCAGTACTCGCAGTCATCAGCACCAGGCTTCACAGACAGCACCACTTCCCTTTTATGGGGGCTCACGAGCAGGTCTCTACCTAACAGATCAGCCATATGTGGGTGGCTTTTCAACACTGCAGGGCTTGCTTGGGGAAGGGGGAGAAGTGGCCTCAGGCAAGGGAAGAGGTTGAAGTTCGAGGGCTGTACTGCAGAAGCAGGGTGTATGTGGGGGCACATGTTGACCTGTTCAAGTGGCCTCAAGATGGTGAGGGCTGAGGAGGCAGCCTCCAGAGGAGATGAGGCCAGATGGAGATGTGAGGTGGTGATGTCCCTTGAGCTGGCAGTGAGTGAGATGCCAGTGAACACGTGAAGGGCTTGAGTGTGTGAGTTTAGAGTGATGTGATGGTTGCCATACCCCAGCTGCATGGATGAGATCATTCATCCCCTATCTGCATTGGATGGCCAATCTCTTCTGTGCAGTATTGACACTGATCACCACTGCCATCACCGGAGTGTAGTGTTGTTGCCCCTCCTGAGGCCAGAGTGGGGGTAGAGGACATCACAGCGGGCTGCCACGGCATCCGAAAGGCACTCGAGGGCTGCAGTCTTCTTGCCTTTTGGGGCCATGTCTTCTTTGCAGTAGTCTTGGATTGGAAGCACTGCACACGGCTGTACTTGAAATGAGGTGCCTGGTGTGATGCAGCAGCGAGGTGACTGTGTGGCAGGCGAATCAGCGCTTGCCTGCCATGGAAATGGCGTGTATGCTGGGAATGCATAATTAATGTGATGCGTTTGAGATGATATGGCGCGAAAATCTGCCATTGCGGCCAGTGGGTAAAGTATCGTTTCTCCCATCCACTACTGCACTTAGTGCAAATCTGGGATGATTCCGCCCAAAAAAAAAAAGCAGCAAGTTGCTACATCAGGCCTCCTATCCCACGACCCTGCCCTGGGATTACTGAGCCTCTGCCTGCAGACCTAATGTAACTGTGTAAAGTGCTGGACCAGTGCCTTGCTGGGCTGGAGTTCACATCATTCAAGAGATAGGTAACAATTAGAATAATCATAAAATGATACAGCATAGAAGGAGGCCATTTGGGCCATTGTGCATGTGTCAGCTCTTTGAAAGAGGCATAGAATTAGGGACAATCTCCTGACCATTCCCCATAGCTTTGCAAATGTTCCCTTTCAAATATATGCAAGCCCTTTTGAAAGTTATCTGCTTCTACCACTCTTTCAGGTAGTGCATTCTTGATCATAAAAAAAAATCGCTTCATCTTGCATCTGGTTCTTTTACCAATTACTTTAAACCTGTGTCCATTTGTTACTGATCCTTCTGCTGTTGGAAACTATTGCTACTTATTTACCATTCAGGATTTTAAACACCCTTATTAACCCCCCCCCACTTAACCTCTACTCTAGGGCGAACAATGTTAGCTTCTCTAGTCTCTCCATGCAACCGAAGTCCCTCATCTCTGGTAACATTCTAGTAAATCTCCTCTGGACCCTCTCTAATGCCTTGACATCCTTTTTTTTCATTCGTTCACTGGTTGTGGGCTTCGCTGGCTGGGCCAGCATTTATTGCCCAACCCTAGTTGCCCTTGAGAAGGTGGTGGTGAGCTGCCTTCTTGAACACCCTAAAGTGTGTTGCCCAGAATTGGACACAATGCTCCAGCTGAGGCCCAACCAGTGAAGTAAATATCGTACTCTGGACTAGTTTCAATTGTCTAGAGGGACCAGCAAGGATTATTCCAGATTTCTTATTCCTCTAAGTATCTGTGGGTTTTTATTTAGATTTATGCTTATCCCTGGAAATTGCATGACACCAGGAGGGTAAGGTAACACCTATGTCTGTTGTGATCTTGGCCCTAGTCAGTTGGTGCCTTTCAACATTAACAACAACATCAAAAGTTAATGGTTAAGGGGGTAAAATGACACAAAATCTGGAGTGGAGTCCCATTAGGTGGTTGGTGCTTCATTTAAGTTAGCAACTTCTGGCAACTCCTTCAACTGACTAGGCTCCAGCTTTTGTCTTTCCTCTGGGTACCAGCTTATGGGGTCGAGAGGGAGGTAAAAATGTTAGGCAAGTCTGCACCTCCTAAAACTATGCCTAGGCTGTGTAACAAGCAAAGAGGGATAACCTGTCAGCTTGGAAAGTAGAATGTGAGGACTTCATGCCCTGGCATGAACATCGACACATATTCCACAGCAAGTGTGCACAAGACAGCCTTGATTGATTGTGAGCTGCAAAAACTTGGTGTCGACATTTCCACTCTACAACAAACCAGATTAGCTGACACAGGCTTTATTTGTGAGGCTAATTACACCTCTATTGGCATGGAAAAAGCACTAAAAACAACCATGAGTATGGTGTAGGTTTTGCAGTGAGCAACCGGCTGACACAGTCAATTGAGTCTGCAGTAGCAATCTCAGAGAATCTCATCTAGCTGTGGCTGTCATCTGATGGAGGATCAGCCTGCATCATGTGCACCTACACACCATCTCTGCATGCCAGTATCTCAGGCAAAGAGCATTTCTACTACTCCCTAGGTGACATTCTGAAGAACATTCCAAATGGCAAGATCATCCTGGATGACTTCATTGCACATGTTGGGGTAGACAGTGATTCATGGCCCACGTGCCTCAGTTGTCATGGGTGGGCAAGATCAATGGTAAAGGACAATGCCTTCTTGAGCTTTGTGCCCTGAATGAACACTGTGTCACCAACACCTTCTTTCAGGGTAAACATCACCACAAGGTATCATGGTGTCACCCAAGTTCTGCACATTGGCACCAACATGAACTGGTCATCACAAGATACCTAGTGTTGCCCACAGCTCAGATTGGGGCACCGACCACTTGTCAGCAGCAGAGTGAAGTTTCACCCTCTGGTCTGAAAATGTCATACAGGAAGCAGCTAATCAGGAGGAGCATAGTACTACAAATAGAGCTCTGTACCCAATGCTTTCAAAACTTCCATTCCTCTGTGCTTTTCAGCCAGTTTCCTTTTTAAGCTCTTCCTTCTTTCCATCTTTGCCTCCTCATTTAGAACCCCCCTTAAAACCTTTGTGAAGTACTCTAAAACATTTTTCTATGCTATAGCACACTATAAATGCTAATTGTTGTTTGATGGATAATTTAACCATGTTATTGTAGATTAGATAAACATTCTGATATTTTTATTTTATATTCTGGACATTAGAAATTTCAGTTCCTCAGAAAAATAAGGTTTTCAAAAAGGAAATGGAATGATTTGCCTGATAGCCCTATCCTTTCTTTGATTATTATCCCCTAACGACTGAGCACAAGGATTGATTATTTTCCTAAGTTCTCAGTTTCTCCTTGGTAGTTTTCTAACCAATTTTTATTTCATTGTGTGGTTGGGGTCTAGTTGGGGGTTTTAAGGATTGTTTATTTACAACAAGTATTTACACATTTGGGTCTCTTCACAAGGGTTGAGCTGCTCCTCCTTCCAGATCTCTCTTACTTCTCAGTCATGTGATCTGACATTGTTATTCCATCAGTATCACATATGCTTCTGATGTTAACCCTTTACTCTATATCTCCTCTCAAGTCTTTACCCCTATCATGTATCCATTCTCCTACATCTGTTCCCCGCCCAGCCCTTCCAAAGTCTTTGACTTCACACGGTTAGTCTCTGTGATGCCTTGACCAATCTCCCTGATCTCATTTGATCTCCTTTTGAGGTTGGGGGTATTCGGTACTCTCCCTTTGGTCAATGTGAGTGTTCTCCTGCTGGGTGGCTATTGAACTTGTAGTAAGTCTTTCTTCTTCTTCATCAGGACCTAAGTTGTAAGCCCAAGTTTCTATCAGCTTTCTCTCCAAGGATATTAAGGCACTGCAGTTTCTCCTTATGATACCCTGGTTTGTCTCAATCCTGTGTGATCTTAGTCATGGAATTTTTTCCATAATTCTGCCTTCCTTCTGTTGGTCTTAGACCCATAATCTCTTCCTGGGCTTCCGCACCAGTAACTCACGTGCTCTTTGCCTGTGATTAAAGTTCCAAGCCGGGTTTCTTCTCTGTTCTTCCTCATGCTGTTTTACTCTCTCATGGTCTTTCATGGTAATATTGGGTTTGAGTATTTGTGCTAGAGATGAAAGCTGTATTTTCAATCTCCTACCCATTAGTAACTCTGATGGTGAGAAATCAATCTGTTGTGGTGTGGTTCAATAACTCAGAAGAGTTAAATAAAGGTCTTTGTTTTTCTTCAATAAATCTTTGAGGGATCGTACCCTTCTCTCAGTTTATCCATTCACTTGAGGATAGCGGGATGAATTGGTTATATGAACAAAGTCATGTTCATTTGTGAAATTATGGAATAGCTCAATAGCAAATTGCAGCCCATTATCGGACACTACAATGTCTAGGATGATATGTATTACATAAATTCTCTTCAAGGATTGGGTGACTGCTTCTGCTGTAATATGATGCCATCTATTTACTTCAAACCACCGTGAGTAATAATCAATTGCAGTAATGAAGGTTTTCCCTCTAAACTCAACTAAGTCCATTCCCAGGTGCTGCCATAGCCTTGATGGAAAAGTAGAAGGTGATAGTTGTTCTTTGTGTTCTTGGCTATTTACAGCACCATTAAGACAGTTAGAAATAATTTATTCTATAGAGCAAGTGATACCTGGTCACCAGACTGATTGCTGTGCGCTTGCATGGCATTTTCCTGTTCCTAGATGACCATGGCGAAGTCTTTGTAGAATATCAAGCCAAAGTATTCTTGGCATGACTGTTCTCTCATAGGAGATTAGTAAGTTGTCAATGACTATGAGGTGCTTACGCTCTTCAAAGTACTGCCGTAGTATTGGATTAGTGGGGATATAGTCTGGCAATCCTTCCAGACAACATTCTTAGGTTTAGAGACATTCTTCATTTCATTGCTGGGCTTGTTTTTTCTCTTCCCTGCAACATTTTTGTAGTAGTTACTAAGTGTTAAATGATTAATGATGCATATACTTCAACCTCCTCAACGAAGTGCAAATCCTCTTATTTGGTTCCTTCTAATGGTATTCATGATAGCGTGCCTGCCACTGTTTGATACTTCCCTTGCACATACTCTGTGATTGCGTCATATCTCTTCTATTTTAGTCTGAACTGCTGGATTCTGAGTGGGATCTTCACAATTTCTTTCATGTTCAGAGAGTGACTAATGGTTTATGGTCTGTTTTGCTTTTGAAACACAATCCCATAACATAGTCTGAAAATTTCTTGCATGCCCATGTTGCGGCCGATGCTTCTTTATCTATCTTGGTGAATCATTGTTCTGTTTCTGTTAGTGACCTAGAGGCATAGTAGACTGGTCTATGCTTGCTGTCTCTCTGCACTTGAAATAAGCTGCCTCAGGCCTGTAGACAATGCATCTACTGCTACTGTGGTCGGTAATTCTAGGTTGTAATGTGCCAAGCTTTCAGAAGAGATTAGAAGCTCTTTCTACTTCTTCAGCTCTGCTTTGTGCTGATTTTACTTCACGTCTATCAATAAATTGTGACCGTGAGGGTCTGACAGCGGAAGTGATACTGAGTAACCTGTGTAACCGTAACAGTTACAGGAACTAACTCTTCCCGAAGAGCAGGCGACCGGACAGTGGGTTGAACTTAAAAGATTTCTCTTGTTCCTGTTTAACATTACTTAAGTTTTGATCCTTAAAGTGACTAACCTAGAATTGTTTTCTTATGATATTCTGAATAGAGTAAATTATGGAGCTTGCAAGCCATATACCTTGGTTTCCAGTGTAAATGCTGGGATCAGCCTCTGATACTGATCCTGATAAAATCTACACGTTCATGAGTGGTCATCTCATTTACATAAATGCAGTGGTTACGGGCATTACCAGGCAGCTGCCTGCCATGCTGCAAAATGCATTTTTGGGTGACCACTCAGGTTGGTGGAGAGTGCCAGAGCTCCTCTTGAAATATTGCAAAGCAGTTGCCATCAGCTTCCTTTGTAATCTTCTGGGGTCTGGTCGCATTCCACTTGCGCTGATCAGCATTCCTGCATTCTCTCAGTGTGCCCCACCAAGATGGGGTCTTGGGAACTCTTGGCCAGGGAACCCCCATCATGGGTCATGATTCTTTTCCTTGCCAATGACCATGCTTGAGGAGGGTGGAGGCTCCACCCCTCATATAGCCCATGTGAAAACTGCTGGAGAAGGACAGAACCTGGTCTGCTGGGGCCCTAAGATAAAAGCAAAATTCTGTGGATGCTGAAAATCTGAAACAAAAACAGAAAATGCTGGAAAAATTCAGCAGGTCTGATAGCATCTGTGGAGAGAGAAATAGAGTTAATGTTTCGAGTCTGCATGTCCCTTCAGAGCTCTGAAGAGGGGTCACACGGACTCAAAACGACAACTCTGTTTCTCTCTCCACAGATGCTGTCAGGCCCACTGAGTTTTTCCAGCATTTTCTGGTTTTGCTACTGGGGCCCTAGTTTAGTTTTAGGCCCACCTGCCAGAACGTGGCAGTATTCTGCTGGGACCACGGATTTTTGACGCTATGCTTTTCAAATGGATGACAAAGCTTAAATAAACCACTGTACATGAAGCAAACTGAAAAATCAATGTCCTCTCGATCCTGATGGCTAATTTTCCTCATGAGTTGAAGTTACACTTACCTCTTGATTCTCCCAGTCTGCACAGTAGGCTCTGCATTATTGCGCATGTTTTTGATCTACAAATTCACACCATGAAGGCAATGCTTGCTCAGGGCACATACTTTTTTTCTGGAGTTTGATTGCCAGTTGGGGAATCACACTTATCCTTACAGATGTCAATTGACGCCTGGCATATGACCAATAAATTGATTATAATTATCCTGTGTAGGAGGGAATTCTTATTCATCGACACTTGCGAAGCATAATTAATCTACAAATGTAAAGACAGTAAATGTATTGTGCTCAGCAAAGGATTCAGTTTCATACCCTTCCGCCCTCACCTCAATGAATTTCGGGCTTGGCACGATGCTGAACTCTTCTTCCGCCGCCTTTGTCTCCGTGCAGGAGTCCCCTCCCCGGATCCTTTTACCCGCCTCCAATATTCTCCCTCCACCTGGACCCCTCCCTCTGGATTCTTACCTTCTCTTGATCTTTTCATTGAGAACTGTCAGCGTGACATCAGTCATCTCAATTTCTCTGCTCCTCTCACCCACTCTAACCTATCTCTCTCTGAACTTGCTGCACTCCGTTCTCTCAGGTCGAAGCCTGACATTGTCATCAAACCTGCTAACAAGGGTGGTGCTGTTGTTGTCTGGCGCACTGACCTCTACCTCGCAGAGGCTGAGCGTCAACTCGCAGACACTTCCTCCTATCTCCCCCTGGACCATGACCCCACCACTGAACATCAACCCATTGTTTCCAGGACTGTTACTGACCTCAGGAGATCTTCCTTCCACAGCTTCCAACCTCATAGTCTCCCAATCTCGGTTGGCCCGCTTCTACCTCCTACCCAAAATCCACAAACAGGACTGTCCCGGCAGACCGATTATGTCAGCCTGTTCCTGCCCCACGGAACCCATTTCTTGCTATCTTGACTCCATTCTCTCTCCCCTTGTCCAGTTCCTTCCCACCTACACCCGTGATTCCTCTGACACCCTACATCATATCAACAATTTCCAGTTTCCTGGCCCCAACCGCCTCCTCTTCACCACGGACGTCCAACCCCTCTACACCTCCATCCCCCACCGGGATGGTCTGAGGGCTCTCTGCTTCTTCCTTGAACAGAGGCCCGAACAATCCCCATCCACCGCTACTCTCCTCCGTCTGGCTGAACTTGTTCTCTCACTGAACAATTTCTCCTTAAACTCCCCTCACTTCTTCCAAATAAAAGGTGTGGCTACGGGTACCCGCATGGGTCCCAGTTCTGCCTGTCTCTTTATGGGGTATGTGGAACATTCCTTATTCCAGTCCTACTCTGGCCCCCTCCCACAATACTTTCTCCGGTACATCGATATTGCTTCGGTGCTGCTTCATGCTCTCGTCTGGATGTGGAAAAATTTATTAATTTTGCTTCCAATCTCCACCCCTCCATCATTTTCACATGGTCCATCTCTGACACTTCCCTTCCCTTCCTTGACCTCTCTGTCTCAATTTCTGGTGCTAGACTGTCCACCAATATTCATTACAAGTCTACCGACTCCCACAGCTACCTTGACTACAGCTCCTCACACCCCGCTTCCTGTATGGACTCTATCCCATTCTCTCAGTTCCTTCGCCTCCGTCACATCTGTTCTGATGATGCCACTTTCCAAAACAGCTCCTCTGACATGTCTTCCTTCTTCCTTAACCGAGGTTTTCCACCCACGGTGGTTGACAGGGCCCTCAACCGTGTCCGGCCCATCTCCCGCGCATCTGCCCTCACACCTTCCTCTCCCTCCCAGAACCAAGATAGGGTCCCCCTTGTCCTCACTTTTCACCCCACCAGCCTCCGCATTGAAAGGATCATCCACCGCCATTTCTGCCAACTCCAGCATGATGCCACCAACAAACGCATCTTCCCTTCACCCCCCCCGGCGGCATTCCGCAGTGTTCATTCCCTCCGGGACACCCTGGTCCACTCCTCCATCACCCCCTACACCTCAACCCCCTCCCACGGCACCTTCCCATGCAACCGCAGAAGGTGCAACACCTGCCCCTTTACTTCCCCTCTCCTCACCGTCCAAGGGCCCAAACACTCCTTTCAAGTGAAGCAGCATTTCACTTGCACTTCTCTCAATTTAGTCTACTGCATTCGCTGCTCCAAATGCTGTTTCCTCTACATTGGAGAGACCAAACGCAGACTGGGTGACTGCTTTGCAGAACACCTTCGGTCTGTCCGCAAGCATGACCCAGACCTCCCTGTCGCTTGCCATTTCAACACTCCACCCTGCTGTCATGCCCACATGTCCATCCTTGGCCTGCTGCAATGTTCCAGTGAAGTTCAACGCAAACTGGAGGAATAGCAGCTCATCTTCCGACTAGGCACTTTACAGCCTTCTGGACTGAATATTGAGTTCAACAATTTTAGATCATGAACTCTCTCCTCCATCCCCACCCGATCCCCCTTTTTTCTAATAATTTATATAGATTTTTCTTTTCCCACCTATTTCCATTATTTTTAAATGTATTTCCATCCATTGTTTTATCTCTACCTTTTAGTCTATTTCGATCCCTCCCCCCCACCCCACCCCCACTAGGGCTATCTGTACCTTGCTCGTCCTGCTTTCTACCCTTAATGTCACCTATTAGCACATTCCTTAGATAATATCACCACCGTCAACAACTCTTTGCCCTTTTGTCTATGACATCTTTTGGCTATCTCCACCTATCACTGGCCCATTATTCAGCTCTACTTGTCCCACCCCCCCTTAAACCAGCTTATATTTCACCGCTCTTCTATTTTTCCTTAGTTCTGTTGAAGAGTCATACAGACTCAAAACGTTAACTGTGTTCCTCTCCGCAGATGCTGTCAGACCTGCTGAGTTTTTCCAGGTATTTTTATTTTTATTTTTGTTTTTGTAATGTATTGGCAATCCTGCATGCTCATGATCTAACCTCACTGAAGAAATGCTATACTTTTTATAAACCTGTGCGCTTACTTTGGAATTTATACTCTGAAGACTTAAATCTGACTGCCTTTAATCCTTCAAATAAATAATCTCAACTTTCCATTTTTCTTTTAATGGTACAAAGTTCAGGCAGATTCCCTCCATGATTAGCCCATAAAAGCCAGAGCTCAGATAAGCTCAGCTGGTTTCTGTCAGTTCCACCACCCTCCAGAGATAAGACACCTCACTTTCACACCAGGCACCATCTGGCAGCTTGCTCAAGCACTGACAAAGCTCGCTCAACTACAACAAATAGCCTTGAGTGACAAGTAATTAGGGTCAAATGCATGAACTTTTAGTTGGGAGCCAAAAGCTCCAGCAACTGGGAGACCCCAGCACTAGCAGCCACCTGCTTTGGCAAGGTGTGAAGTGAGTACTAGCAGCAGATATTGAGTATTCATCTCTCGGGAGGAAGCTAAAGGAAGCTGTGGACATGTCCTGCTGAATATTTTCTCTTCAGATGAGCAGCGGCCTTTTCCTTCCTAGGTGATGGCCTTGAAGCACTATAACACTGATATGAAGAGCATTGTGTATCCCCTGCCCTTTCCCCACTGTTTTATGTGTATATTAATATTGACTTTCCCTAAAGCTTTTGCTTCCCTTCAATTTTTTTGTTTTCCTACGGGCACAATCTGTTGCTGGACACATACTCAAGATTAAGTTCATATTCTGATTCATGAGGTTAAGTGTTTTCTCAGCGGTGTCTCTGGCAGTGAATTAATGAGCCTCATAGTAGTCCCTGATCTTCAGCTGGCTGTCTGATAAAGACGTGGATGTTCGGCAGCTTTGAATGATATGTTTGATATGAATTGAGGAAAACTGGAGAAAGGGCATCTCTATTAGTCTTATGGAGAGAAACGCTATTAATCCTTAATGGCGGTCTATACTGCTTTCTGTATCTGCCTGCCATACTATTTGCAAGAGGATAGCAAGTTGAAAAGGCAGGCTGTTTAAATTACCACCTCAATGTCAAATTTGACTAATGCTAAATTACAATACAAGTATATCAGGATATGTGCTCGTCAAAGAAATGCTGGCTTTCATTGTGCTGTTGTAGGGAAGCTGCTTAGATAACGCATTTGACAATCCTCTTCTGAGCTTATCATTAGCAAGATTGAGTCAGATTGCAGAGGCTTTATTTCAGTTTATGCCATGAGAGGCTGAAGAAACAGAACGCGGGGATTTCAGACCAGGAGCATTTTTAGGGTCGTGAACGATAACCAACTTTATAACCAACAGATGTTCATAGATCAACCATCCTACCTGTGGTACTATCAAGAATTCCTCATTTTTTTCATCCTTGGAAATACAGCTCATTACCTCTGGATCTTGGCTATATTGTCAATTCAGATGGTTTTCCTAACAAATGGGTCCAGAATATTGCAGGTTGGTGCTAATTTATGATTAGATATTTCAGGTATTTCTCAAAATGAGTTAAGTTCCTGAAATGATGTGGTCAATTGCTCATGGTTTATACACTGCATGCAATAGTGCTTAGGCACATGCTCAGAATATAATACTTACAACCACACCTGAAGTTAGGAGTCTCTAATCTGTTACAGTCCTAAATTCAATATTCAGGTTGAAGACCCTCTGAATCCAATTCCACATTATAGTCTGTCACTTTTATAACCCTCTGAACTACAAATACAAAAATAAAAATACCTGGAAAAACTCAGCAGGTCTGACAGCATCTGCAGAGAGGAACACAGTTAACGTTTCGAGTCCGTATGACTCTTCAGCAGAACCTTGGGAATGTCCCTCTATCACATCTTGATCTCATACACAGATTTAAATCTTTAAATTGTAAAGTAATCGCTCATGGATAATCATACAACGCTTCTATTAATTGCCCTGGGCCAGCAGGCCAGGCAGCAAGATAACTGGGGAGGCATTTGTGATTGAAGGGGTGGGGGCTGCAGCGAGGGGTGGTTGGGAAGTCCTGAGGTGGCAGCGGCCCAGGAAGGATCTGAAGGAACACAGCTGCTCCTCCTGGCCCCACAAAAATGAAATCAAACTTTGTTTACCAAGCTTCTTTGTCTCTATTGCTTCTGAGGCTGTTTGGAGTGTGCTTAACCATGCTCTGATCAGTGCTCACCTGAAATGGAAATCAGGGGCAGAATATTACCATCGGCATGTGGGGGCGAGCCCAACACGCCGACGGGTAAAATGAGGTTGGGCGTGCGTCCTGACCATGCGCCGAAGGCAGCTGCGCGCCCGCCGAACTGTCGTATCAATGCCACCACCTATTAAGGCCATTAAAAAAGCAATTAAAGTTGTTAACATAGCTGCCCGTCCAATCTTAAGGTTGGCGGCCAGGTGAAGAGCCCAAACCGCCTTCGCGTTTTTCGGGAAACCTCATCCACGGGCAGGATGAGGTTTCCTGAAGCTTGTGTCACGTAAATAAATAAATACATTTTCCTGACTTCACAAACATGTCCCGGCTCATGTGACACTGTCACAGGAGGGGACATGTTTAAATAATTTTTTTGTTTTATTTCTATTTAAAAACTTTAATTATCTACTTCATCCCCCTGAGGCATGGAACTGCTGCAGGGGGATTGCTGCGCTCTTTCACACGCATGTGCGAAAGAGTACAGACCCCGACTCTCCCTCTTCCCCCCGCCCGCACAGGTAGTGCTGAGCGCTACAGAACGCATATTACGCTGGGCGGGCCTTAATTGGCCCACCCACATAAAATGGTGGCGCTCAGCCGATCACGGGCGGCAATCGGCTCTGCGCCCGCCCCTGCCCGCCCACCCGACATAGGTAAGATTCAGCCCCAGGATCCTATGGACATATTAAAGGGGAAGTACTACCTGAAATGTACAGGTGATCTTATTGCTCAGTGATAAGCCTCCTCTAAATGGTGGTGGCATTGATACAAGTGATACGAGTAGCACGGTAAATATTGCATCATCATTTTAATTGCATTTGCACCCAGTTCATACCAGTAGAGAGACGTTAAAATTAGCTCCAGGCTATTTTTCCATGCTGGTTGAGCCATGTCTTAGTTGGTGGCACTCTCACCTGGGAAAGGGAAGGTTGTGGGTTTAAGTCTCACTCCAGAGACTTCGGCATAAAATCTAAACCAACTTTTGCACAATATATAGTGAATGCTACGCCTTCTGAAGCACGATCTTTTGGATGAGGTAGGCCCTATCTGCCCTCTCAGGGCTTTGCCAAAGAACCTGTGGCATAGCTTTGAAGAAGAGCATGGGAGTATATTTATGTTTATCCCTCAACCAACATCACCAAAATGACAGATAATCTGGTCATTAGCATTTTGCTGTTTGTGGAACAAGGTAGCGCACAAATTGACTGCTGCATTCCCTAGATAACAACAGTGACTATACTTCAAAAAGTACTTCATTGGGTCATTGAAACCTACAAAATTCTGAAGGGGCTTGATAGGTGGATGCTGAGAGATTGCTACCATTGGTTGCAGAGCCTGAAATACAGGGGGCACAGTCTCAGGATAAGGGGTCAATTATTTAGGACTGAGGTGAGGATAAATGACTTCACTCTATGAATCTTTGGAATTCCCTACCCCAGAATGTTATGGATGCTCCATCGTCAAATACATTTAAGTCAGGAATAGACAGATTTTTGGTCTCTCAGGGAATTAAGGGACATGGGGAGCGGGTGGGAAAATGGAATTGAAACCCAAGATCATCCATAATCGCATTAAATGGTGGAGCAGGTTCGATGGGCTGCATGGTTTACTCCTGCTCCTTTTTCTTGCGTTCTTGTAAAGTACTTTGTACATCTTGAGGTTGTGAAAGATGCTATAAAAATGCAAGTCTGTCTTTCTCTGTCAGCATAAGTGAAATCTTGAATATCAAGTTTGCAAAAGAAACTCCCCTTTGTCAGTGATTGAATATAGCAAATTGATCAAAGCTAGAAGAGTCATGACAATACTAGAACTGCTTAGAAATGACTTCTCAATGCTTTTATTCAACCAGATGTAAACCATTGACTGTGTTAGCCTGGCAGATATGGATTTGTTCTGTGCTCATATATGAGCATAAAATACTGCACTCACTGTTTAAACTTAAAATAAAAATTCCAAATACACCTGAATCACAATGACAGGAAATCTTGTGCTACCCAACAAATACCCCCCAGGCATCCATCTGTTATGAATGTATGACCTCAGTTGATAAATTCAAATGATGTCTACACTGACAGCTATGAGAGCTACAGGAACAATACTTTGTTCTGCATTGAAAGGATGACACATTTTCAATGATGCATTGTCACCTGTGGTAAATCAACCTCGCTATGACATGAAATAGAAATCCAACCAGGGATTTGTTGGATATGATATTTGTCCAAAGAATAGAACCAACATTATAACACACTTGCTTTTGTCTATATTGGATAACTATCACATATATCCCTAAAGTGTAGCTTTTGTTTTCTGTATAGAATGCCACATTACTAAATTCGGATAGTGGAACAAAAGGTATTAAGCCTTGATCTACTATGTACAACAGTGAAAGCTTGGGCTTCAGTAGAAGGCCACTGTTGAACAAGCAACAGGATAGAATCACACTTCTCTCAAACTTCACAAGGTGGCGTACACTGAAGGCAGCAACTGGCAGAGGACAAACATGGCCGCTTGATGGAGCAGATGGTGCTTGCTGTTATTAAAGCAGCCATCTCTGAGACCATGATCAGCAGTTGGGTTGAAAATATTCAAAATGATGGGATGTTCCTTCCTAATCCCTTTCTCACATGATAAGAGCACATGGTGTTGGGGTTGAGGTGATTATCATGGATAGAGGATTGGCTAAATAACAGGAAACAGAGTCAGGATAAATGGGTCGCTTTCAGGCTGGCAAACTGTAACTGGTGGTATGCCACAAAGATCAGGCCTGGGGCCTCAACTAATTACAAACTATAGTACTGGCTTGGATGAAGGGATCAACTGTATTGCAACCAAATTTGCTAATGATACTAAGGTACCATCTTAGTCCTTCGAGGGTGGTGAAAGTGGAGACATGAATGATTTCAACAGGAATTTAGATGGACAGCCCGCCTCCACACCCAGGAGCCGGTGGCTGCCTCCGCACTGTTTCTGAAGTTGGCAGGCCCAACTCCCATTGACGCCCCACTTCCAAAATGAAAATTGGACCGTCCGGGGCCACATTCTCCTGAGTAGGGTTTGCGGAGTCGGGAAATTTCTCAACTCTGTGCTCCCGACTTGGGAGCGTAAATTCAGGCCTGTAATTTGCTTTGAGCTCTCAGCAGGCTTTAGAGCAACACCCATTGTCTATTCATGCATCAAGAGCTGTTTCAATGTCTGATGGTACGCTCCAGGTAGCCATATGTGTCTCATTATGTCTGTGCTCAGCTCTCAAAGCAATCAGGAGGTTGGGCTGAAGAGAGTATCCTGGGTGGCTGAGGAGACCTGACTCCCTGGTCCTTTAAATTGTGGTGGCACAATGGATTGAGGGAAAACAAACTTGTCATGACTGTTATCAACACACTGAGAATCCAGAAGTATAATTTTGTGCATACAGTCGCTGATCAACCTGAGATCTGGCTGTCCAATTTGCTGCCCTGATTGATGCCAGCTCTACTGTCTCGCCCGCTGAGAGGGTTGGTTCTATGATTTACATCATTAGGTTACTGCTTTTACTATCAAATGTACAAAACTTGTCAAGCTTTGTTCACAAAGACCGTGATGACAAAAAGCAGACAAATAACATGTTAAACTCTGAATAACAGCTGACTAGCCTATCAGCTTGAAGTAGCCCATTCCTCCCCAGCTCTAAAAATGAATGTTTCTTCTGCACCTAAAGCTGATTTATTTATATATTAACTCAATACCACAAAGAAATTGAAAATAACATGGCCATTCCTTGTGGGAATTGCAAACGCATATTTCCTTCAGCACAAGAAATAGCTAAAGACCTTCATTTTGATAGCCTGTATTCAGCTAACCATGAAAAAATAGCCTTGCTGACAAGGGTTTATTGATGTTTTTACCTAGTGCGAGATACATCACAGTTTGAGAGAAGTGTAATTTTACTACTAATACCACATCTCCGGTTATCCCACTGGGCTGCAGTCATGCTCTGTCACATATTCACCACAGGCAAACTGATGCTTTTCTCAAAATGGTTCAATGCAATGCATGTAATACAAGTTACTCCCTGAACTGGCACGTGTCCTGAAACCAAAATGATGATTCATTTTCTCTATTAAACTTCCTCAAGTTACAAGTTACTTAAACTTTGGTTGCAAAACTGGGTTCTATAGCGCCACTAGTGCTGCTTCCATGGAAGTTATAAAAACTGCAGGATGGAACATCTCCATTCACTTTGCTAATGGTCCATGCAAGTCCAACAGGGCGCTAACACGGGTGCTGTGTGTGTGCCAGAAGCTTTCAGAGTAATATCAAACAGCCTCAATGTTGAATTGATGTATGTTGTGCCATTTTGGACGCTGCAATTCCAGTTATAGCTCTCCCCTAAGCACTCCCAGCTAACATACGCTAAGTTACATAAGGGCTGCCCCCTCGCCACTAATGTTATTTAAAGGGCTAAATATTCAACTTTCAGCTGAGGTGCTTTTGACTTTCTTTTGCTAGTGCAGAGTAAATGGAAATACTGTATCCTGTGCTATTGGAGGAGTTTTGTCCACAAACTTGAACACCCAGTCTGGTGAGTGCTGGAGGGCTTCCCCTAAGCCCTCCAGGCAGTGGACCTGCATGTCATTCCGGCACACTGGCAGTTTGCTCCATGATGTTCCTGGTGGCTGCATTGTCCCATTGTAGATGTAATGGGCTGTCCCTCAAGCAGCTGTACACATGTTCAGTTGGGAGTGATTAAGAAAGGCGTTAATTGGTCCTCCACAGTCCAAAATGGAAGATCATGCACCTATTTGGTGCACACTAAATGCTTCTGGCACACGCATGGCACAGCGGCGCTAGTGCCTTACCAGTTAAGGTGAGCCATGCCGGCCGTGCTGGAAGTGTCCAGAGGTGCTCAGGCCAACATTTATACATTCAGTTTGAGCCAGTAGCCCATATTACATTTCTCCTGTTTTTAACAAGAATGGCAATTGTTTGAAATATTAATCCAGTGAGATGACAAATGGGTTGCTGGCTCATTTTCATCTGTTTTCCACTATTACACATAGTCTAAATCTTGAGGGAAGACAGTGATGATGTGGTAATGTCACTGGACTAGTAATCCAGAGCCCAGGCTAATCCATTGGGGCATGGGCTCAAATCCCACCATGGTAGTGTAAAGATTTGAGATAGATATAAGGATCATAACCACTCCTTGACCCAATGGGTATAGCCACTTGATTGACAGCAAGAGTTTATTAAACTCAATTAATATACACAAATCTATACTTTAACAGCAGTAGTTGTGACAGTGATCTCTGGCCCTTGCTCTCCAAAGTCACTGGGACATATCTTCTGGGTACTCCTCCAATTGCCCATTGTCTTGTCTTCACTTGAGGTGTGCCAACGATGTCTAAGACTCTCTCCTTTTTTTCCTGTCCAGACAACCCGCTCATGCTATATTAGGCTTTAGTTGTCTCTGGTCAACATGATTGGGCTAAGATTACATCGCTAGTTGTCCATAGTCATGGCCTGAGCCAACACGTAAACGCCCACAGATGCTTTCTCTTGTTCCTCTTTTGCAGACTACAAGGGTCACACATCTGCTTACGTCAATCATTTTTTGAAATTTCACATTTTTGCCATCTCTATTAATATCACTAGTTTAAACATAGAAATGGAAAATATATTTTCCAACATTTACTCTGACAAAGGTCAAGGTTGCTTTTTGAGCCATCCATTAACAATTAATCATATCATTTATCATATTTATATATTCTAACATTTAGCTAAGCTTCCTCAGTCTGCCTTGAAGTTACACCAATATTTTTATTCATTTGAAAATCAAATATTAAAATAGATAACACTTGACCTTTGTCTCACATACAATCTAGGTTAGAAAACTCCAGCTCAGCCTCTAATCCTACTTGCCCTTCTACAACTGATGAGCTGATTAACCACACTATAGCATGAGTAATGTCATGGAAAATCTTAGCATTTTGTGAACAATCTTAACTATCATGCTTTGCTGCTTAGCTTTAAACCATAGAGCTACCCATAAACGAGATTTGTATAGCTGTTGATTCAATCTGCTTATCAGGAACACATGGATCCTACAGCAGCTGGTGAATTTAAAATCAGTTAATAAATCTGGAATTGAAAGCTCGTCTCAGTAATGGTGACCACTATCGTGGATTGTTGTAAAAACCCTTCTGATTCATTAATGACCTTTAGGGAAGGAAATCTGCCATCTTTACCTGTCCTGGCCTACATGTGACTTCAGACCCACACCAATGTGTTTGACTCTTAACTGCCCCCTGAAATGGCCCAGTAAGCCACTTAATTCAAGAGCAATTAAGGATGGGCAACAAATGCTGTCCTTGCCAGTGACCCCCACATCCCATCAAAGAATAAATAAAATCTACCTCATGGTGCTTTTGAGATGTTGCATTGCTGAAATGTGCCTTTTATTTCTATTCTGCTAACAATCAGTTGTACATTGTCCCTCTAAGTTATGCATGTGCACAGTCAAACAGCAGTCATGAAGGTACCATGCAGGGCACTCACAAGCTTTCCTCTTTAAGATATGGCATGTGGGCAGCCACATAAAGAAATTTAAAGATATCATGCATTGAAACAAAGGGGCTGCACACAACAAAGAAAATTTAGCGAGATCATTACTGACAACATATCCTGCCAGTCATAAGACCTATAGCCTGTACATCATTAAATGAAACATGGTACTTATATGTTCTTGTTTGGCCTGAGATACAGTAAATTCGCTATTAATTTCCTTTTGGGAGTAATTAATAAGATATCCCAATGTGCCCAATTTTGTTCTGATAATGCATTCAGGCAGCATGTTAAACAGTTTACCTTAGTGCAATGGATTATTCCCATCCAGGTTTTGACATAATTTGTTTTAGCACAGGGATTTGCACAGCATCTAATTGTCCCCCATCAACTTTATGCCAGTTGTAAACCCTACTGCACAGCATATTTAGTGTCAATGAATGCATACATTTGGGAGCATGTTGCTGTAATTAGTATTGCAAGGAATACTCCACGCGCAGTCTTTCAGTGTTAATTACTGCTGTTAATGCATAGTGATTTCAACAGTTTGCAGTCAACTCAAACCCAATAAAAGTCAGCAAGTAAGCAATGATTTCCTGATCCTTGACTGGGTAAAGCACAATGGATGCAGTAATGGCAGTCCAGACGTCTATGTCCCCAAGCCAATCAGAGTGATCTAGTGGCACCTGTAGGAAAATGTACAGGATATATGGTTACTTATAGAATCAGGCGCAGCTGTCACATATCCCCCTCAACACCCCATATCCAAACCCTCTACCACTGCCGAACATTTTTAACAGTGTCAAAACTCAAAAACAAAATGTCGGGACCAATTGTTGATTGCACTGTAAATTGGGCAGATTGGGCAGGTTGGGTGTGCCAGTGTGAAATGCGATCCTTGGAAGAGTTTGCTGATCTGAGGCTGGAAATCCAATTGGGCGGCTGATTTTGAAGGGCCTGCAATATGATGTCTAAAGGGTTAAGTTAGGAGCATCAAGAATGAAAGTTTTGAGCACCAGATAATGTTTTTGTAGCACCTACAGCAACAAGGTGATTATATATTGGAATCTTTCAGGCTTAAAAATCACAAGAGCCTGCAGGAAAATAAATGCCAGATCTGTTTCATCTCCTGTAAACTGCAGATAAGGCTTCCTTTAATGGGCACTCAAAATGCCTGCCTTGAAACACTTACCATTCATGTTTATGTGGGAGCAAAAACTAATGACTAACCTAGCAGACAGGGACTAAAACTGGCATCAGGCGTAGTTACATCATTTGACCATTAGCATACTAAAATCCCAATAAAGTACACTTCATCTTGGCATGGTTGGTGCAGATGAGAGAAAAAAGTAACCCTTTATTGTGTTTTTTATCTAACATAATGTTCTTCTTGGGGAAAAATGATAGGCATGAGTCTAAATTAATGTTAGGTAATTTATCGGTTAAACTGCAATATGATTTACAATCAGTTGTTGCACAGGGTTTGCTGCCATAAAGGTGCATGCTGCCCTTGATATTGGCCCTTATCAGTCACCACCGCTGACTTAGCACTGTGATTGTACCTATACAACAAGGACTACAGCAGTTCAAGAAGGCAGCTCACTATCACTTTCTCAAGGCTCAATGGAGATGGATAATAAATGCTGGCCTTACCAGCGATGCCCATTCCACATTGAAAGAATTAGAAAAAAGTCTCAAGCATCAGCCAACACTATGGATGAGAAAATGGACTTGTTAGCATCCATTTTCTGGGTGTTATGATTGCCCTTAAAGCTTTAAAATGGCATCTGCAATACGTATTTACTTGTGGGGTGAATCATGCCAGAACTCACTATTGGTGAGGTCATTAGCAAGCATGCAGTAAATATCTGCCAGAAGTATGCAGAACAGCCAGATTATGATGACAAGCAGTGTACAATGATTATTTGATGCAAGCAATACAATTTTGAAGCTCAACATTCCAGAAAATGCCCTCTCTTAACTTTGTACAGCGTGTTTAGCAACAGGAAGGACCATTGCTATTTAAAGTGATCAGTAGACACTCACAAATTAGTTGCCGGTTAATTTCTTCTGGCAGTTGTTACAATTCTACAGATGTTTGACACTCACTATTGTTGTTTCAAGTTGCAAATATTTTCTGCAAGTGGTGTGGCAGATACTGTAGATTTTTTTGCTGACTTCCAAGGCTTCTGCACAAACCAGTTGTTCTGATAGAGCACACATGGGAGAATGAACAGGGACCACACAAAGCAGAGCAAGCTGCTGGAAGAGGGAGGAGGAGGAAGGATCTTAGCAGGAGGCCATATCTGATCAGGGTGTTCATGGAGTAAATCTCCTACGTGAACCTCAGTGCAATACAATGTGTGAAATGTCTATGCTTCAGCAAGGATGTCCTCATTGAAATCTGCCATTTGCTGCAGGCACAACTGCAATGTCAGAGCAAGTAAGAACAGCATTGCCAATGGCATGAAATTTTATGGGCCTGGCTGGAGTTGGAGATATTTGGAACATCTTCCAATTTCTTCCATTGTCACGTAAGGGAGGTGGCTGAAGCTTTCTCTATTCCAAGATTTTATTTCATTCTGTCTTGCCAGAGAGAAGCAGACAGAGTGAGCGCATGGCTTCACAAGGATTGTAGGCTTCCCACTGATGGCACAGACATCGCTTTATGGACATCTATGTCAATTCTTCCCTGTACTGGAACCAGAATGAATTCCAACTGATGTGCTAATATAGATAGCGAACCCTGCAGGTCAATGCCTGATATCCTGGCAGCGGTCATGGTGCTTTTATTCTGCAGTAGTCATCTGCTTATGAGCCGCCATGATCTGCCACATGTTGCATAACCTTACCTTAATGAAGGTGCAGCCCTTGCCACCAGCTGTACAGTGACTAGCTGAGGAGTAGGAGCATTAAGAGGAGGAGGAAGAAGAGGTAAATGAGGAAAAGGAAAGGAGCCAGAAATCTCGGCACTCCTTTCTGCCAATAGAGATTTCATCTGAGTGCTATACTAGTAACCATAACCCCAACTTCCCATTCACAAACAGTTCCACACCTCACCTTCATTCAATCACCATACAGTGTTCACTTTGTTAATTGGGTATTAAATCTATTCAGCTTGAGGGTCTTAATATTCATTGGCCGGCAGCCCACAGAGTCAGGGCTTGTTCCCTGTTGGGGATGGAAGCTCTGCCTTAAGCCATTTAATGGCTCAACGGCCTTTAAATGACTGTGGGATGACCCAACTAACACAGTGACAATGGTTCCATCCCCACCGGCTGAAAAATTGGGGGCGAACCTGCCTCCACTTGGCTGGATGATCCCACAGTCATTTAATGGCCGTTGACCAATTACCTGGCTTAAGGCAACACTGCCATCCCCAACAGGGAGCAAGTCCTGACTCTGAGAGCTGCAGGCCAATCAGATGGCAGTGCTGCCAGGAGCAGTGACCACTGTTGGGACAGCAGATAGTCCCCAAAGAAGAGATGCCATGACTTGAAGGAAGCTCAGCATTTTGCTGGGGTGGGCTGGCTATATTACCACCTTGGTGGACGGGGGGTGGGGGGGTGTGGTGGAAAGGCCTCCTGAAAGAGCCTCCTTACACCCTACGGATACAGGACATCTTACTTCTTTTCCACCTCTTCCACCGGACCTCCAGTGGATCATTTGAGACCCTTGAAGCCTATTTTCTCTCCCGCGTTTTGCTGTTCTTCAGTCTTTCCCAAGTCAGGTTCTCTTCAACCACAACATCCAGCAACTACTCCAGCTAGAGCGAACCTCCTTCCCAAGAGGTCCAGGATAGCTTTAAGCATCGCTGGCTAGCTTTAAATGATCCTAGTTGCTCACTATATTGGTTCCCTGTTGATACGTCCAGCCAATGAATGGCATGGTTACCCCTAACAGAACACAAAGCTCATTCAAATGATCAGGCAACACAAAGTTGGCATCCTGGTTGCATTGCAATTATCCCTCTGCATCCATTTTTGTGGCTATTCAAGTTAGCCACCATCGTATTCTTCCATCAGTTAAATGAGTTACTGCTGCAATGATGAACAAAGACAAAATACTTTATAAATATCCGTGTAATGTAGGAGCAGGTCATTTTGGATTTTCTAATATCTTAAATATTGAAGATGACAGATACCATAGAAACATGAACCACAGAGGAGGCCATTCAGCTATCGTTCTTGACCTGGCTCTTTGAAAATGCTATCCAATTAGTCCCAATCCCCAATCTTTTTCTATAGCCCTGCAACTTTTCCCTTTTCAATTACTTATCTAATTCCAACTTCTTGCTGGGGTATAAAAGCGTTACCAGCAAAGACAAGTAAGCAATGGTTTCCTGATCTCTGGCTGGGTAAAGCACAATTAATTCAGTAAGGGTAGTACAAATGGTCTGTGTACCCATGCCAGTCAGAACGACCTAGTGGCCTCTTTAGGAGGTAAGATGCAATGAGCCATTATTGAATATTGGCAAAGGCTTGATAGGCTGAATAGTCTACAGTTATTGCTCTCTCCCTTTGTAATTTTTTTTTAAAGTTGCTGTTGAATCTGCTTCCACCTGCCATTCAGGCAGTGCATTCTTGAACTGAGTGCATCTTAAAAAAATGTATTTGCTTGAGATATCCAATAGTTAAGAGAGTGAGTAGCTGTGCCATAAAAACCAGAAAGAACACAGGCTTGATCCTGGAGTTGTTTTGGGGGAACAGTGGTACGTACACTGTCTTTGATCTCAATGACCATGGGGGTGACAGCAAATGTCCACTTGCTCCTGAAGGTTGTCCAGGACATGCACAGCTTGGGGTTGATTTTTTTTAAATATTCGTTCATGGGATGTGGGCATTGCTGGCTAGGCCAGCATTTATTGCCCATTCCCAATTGTCCTTGAGAAGATGGTGGTGAGCTTCCTTCTTGGACCGCTTTAGTCCATGTGTTGTAGGAACACCCACAGTGCTGTTAGGAAGGGAGTTCCAGGATTTTGACCCAGTGACAATGAACGAATGGCGATATAGTTCCAAGTCAGAATGGTGTGTGACTTGAAAGGAAACTTGCAGGTGGTGGTGTTCCCATGCATCTGCTGCCCTTGTCCTTCTAGCTGGGAGAAGTTGCAGGTTTGGAAGGTGCTGTTGAAGGAGCCTTGCTGAGTTGCCACAGTGCATCTTGTAGATGGTAAACACTGCTGCCAGAGTGCGTTGGTGGTGCAGGAAGTGAATGTTTAAGATGGTGGATTGAGTGCCAATTAAGTAGGCTTCTTTGTCCTGGATGGTGTTGAGTTTCTTGAGTGTTGTTGGAGCTGCACTCACCTAGGAAAGTGGAGAGTATTCCATCACACTCCTGGCTTGTGCCTTGTAGATCATGGACAGGCTTTGGCCAGTCAGGAGATGAGTTATACTGCACAGAATTCCAAGCCTCTAATCTGCTCTTGTGGTCACAGTATTTATATGGCTGGCCCAGTCAGTTTCTGGTCAATGGTAACTCCCAGGATGTTGATAATGGGAGATTCAGTGCTGGTAATGCCATTGAATGTCAAGGGGAGATGGTTAGAGCCTCTCTTGTTAGAGCTGGAGATCTTGCTGCATGTGGACACTGACTGCTTCAGTATCTGAGAAGTTGTGAATGGTGATGAACATCATCAGTGAACGTCCCCACTTCTGACCTTATGATGGAAGGAAGGTCATTGATGAAGCAGCTGAAGATTGTTGGGCCTACAACACTACCCTAAGGAACTCCTGCAGTGATGTCCGGGAACTGAGATGACAGACCCCCAACAACCACTACCATCTCCCTTTGTGTTAGGTATGACTCCAATTAGTGGAGAGTCTTCCCCCTGATTCCCATTGACTCCAGTTTTGTCGGGGCTCCTTAATGCCACACTCTGTCAAACGCTGCCTTGATGTCAAGGGCAGTCACTCTCATCTCACCTTCGGAGATCATCTCTTTTGTTCAAGTTTGGACTAAGGCTGTAATAAGGTCAGGAGCTGAGTGGCCCTGGAGGAACCCAAACTGAATGTCAGTGAGCAGGTTATTGCTGAGTAAGTACCACTTGATAGCACCGTCGATGACACTTTCCATCACTTTGCCGATTATCAAGAGTAGACTGATGGGGTGGTAATTGGCATTGTTGGATTTGAACTGCTTCTGGTGTACAGGCAATTTTCTACATTGCTGGGTAAATGCCAGTTTTGTAGCTGTATTGGAACAGCTTGGCTAGGGGCGTGGCTTTTACTAGAGCACAACTCTTCAGTACTAGTACCGGAATGTTGTCAGGGCCCACAGCCTTCAGCTGTTTCTTGATATCACATGGAGTGAATTGAATTGGAGTGAATTAAAGACTGCCATCTGTGATGCTGGGCATCTCTGGAACAGGACGAGGTGAATCATCCACTTAGTACTTCTGGCTGAAGATAGCTGCAAATGCTTCAGCCTTGTCTTTTGCACTGATGGGCTTAGTTCCCCCATCATTGAGGATGGGAATATTTGTAAAGCCTCCTCCTCCAGTTGTTTAATTGTCCACAGCCATTCATGACTGAATGTGGCAGGACTGCAGAGCTTAGATCTGATCCGTTGGTTTAGGGATCGCTTAGCACTGTCTATTACATGCTGCGTGCGCTGTTTGGCATGTAAGTAGTCCTGTAGCTTCACCAGGTTGACACTTCATCTTTAGGTATGCCTGGTGCTGCCCCTTGCATGCCTTCCTGCACTCTTCACTGAACCAGGATGATTCCTTGGCTTGGTGGTAATGGTAGAGTGGGGGATATGCCAGGCCAGCAAGTTACAAATTGTGGTTGCATAAAATTCTGCTGCTGCTGAGCATGCCCAGTTTTGTGTTGCTGGAACTGTTTGAAATCTATCCTATTTAGCATATTTCGTGCCACACAACATGATGGATGGTATCCTGAATGTGAAGACGGTGCTTCACCTCCATGAGGTCTGTTGGTGGCCACCCCACCCCCCCGATGCTGTCAGAGACAGATGCCTCTGTAACAGATAGATTGGTGAGGATGAGGTCAGGTCGGTTTTTCCGTCTTTTTGATTCATTTGAAGTGGGACAGTAGGTGGCAACCAGCAGGAGGTTTCCTTGCCAATGTTTGGCCTGATGCCATGAGATTTCATGGGGTCTGGAGTCAATGTTGATAACTCCCAGTGCAGTTCCCTCCTGACTGTATACCACTGTGATGCCACCTCCGATGATAGTGGTGTCTGGGACATTGTGAGGTCTGATTCTGTGAGTATAACTATGTCAGGTTGTTGCTTGACTAGTGTGTGGGACAGCTCTCCGAATTTTGGCACATGCTCCCCCAGATGTTGGGAAGGAGGACTTTGCAGGGTCTACAGGGCTGGGTGTCCCATTGTCATTTCCGGTGCCTAGGTCGATGCTGGTCCTACGGTTGATTATGATGAGGCAGATAAATCTAGTAATTGTAAAATAAATACTGCCTGGTACGTTTAAAATGCATTTTAGGTAAGATGCCTTGAACAGATATGACAATAAAGAGATGTGCTAGAGCAGGGGTGGGGAACCTTTTTCTTATCAAGGGCCACTGACACATAGCAAAAAGCAGCCGTGGGTCACACACATATACATAACAGCTTAATTTATTTTTGAGAGAATACAGAAAGGTTCACTCACCCACTGCTTTAATGCGATGGCTGAGTTTGCTTTTCCTGAATGAACCTTGTTATGTCTGCTGGCACTGATGATGTTGCTACTCACAATTGGCTTTTCTCTCTCTCCGTCTCCTTCTCTCTCTCTTTTCCCACTCTGCCTGTCACTCCCTCTCCAATTCCCACTCTGTCACTATCTCTCTTCCTCTCCTTTCCCACTCTATCTGTCTGTCTCTCTCCTTTCCCGCTCTGTCTCTCTCCCTCTATCTCTCATGTTCTCCTTACCCTTTCTCTCTCTCTTTCTCTCTCCCTCTCCTTTCCCGCTCTGTCTCACCCCAAACCAGCCCAGGGCAGTGACTTAACAACCCAGTCCAAGGCTGCACCTGGGTCTGGTGCCTGGGCCTCATCCTCAGTCTGGAGGGGTTGAGCCCCTGCCCTAGGACACCACTGGAGCTGGGAGGAAGAGGGTGGGCTGCCAATGGAGCCGGGTGTCCTGCTCCCATTGTCCCCCACCCCAGGTTACTCACACTTCACCACTCGATCAGCAGCTGGCAGCTTCCTGTTCCTGCCCTGCTCTCCTGCTCCTGGATCTGGGCCTCACTCTGTCCCCACAGCCAGTACAGGATGGTGACTGTCCCAGAGTGCAGTATGCTGTGGGGGGTGGTGGTGGATTTAGGCAGCTCTCCGAGATGGGCTGGGAAGTGCAGGGCCTAAAATGGAGACACATGCATCATATGCAGGTGATATATTTTTTTGAAATCTCACTGCGGGCTGGATGAAAAAGTGGAATGGGCCAGATCAGACCACACTGCCCCACTGCTGTGCTAGGGCATTGTCCCTGGAAGACTTCCTATAGTTATGGCATTACAGTATAAGTACTTGTACAGTATTAATGCTTTACATAAGACTCTGATGTGAAACTGAAAGTTGAAGTTTTTGATCATTAAGGTGACAATATTTTGCAAATAGCAAGGGATTTTTTTCCCCTAAGATCATTAACAAGCACTCTCAAATGCAGACGTACCATAAGTTACATAAACCAAAAGGCTCCTGACCCAATTCCAATAATGTACCAAAGCTCCAGTCTTCAGAAAAGCATCTCCTGTTATACCAATTTTTTCTTGAATTATCCTTGCCACTTCTCCAAATGAGGTTGTCACTTAGCAACAAAATTAAATGTTCTGTGATCACAATATACTGACTGAACTAACTCAATGCAGAATTGTAAGCAGGCGTCTCAGGGAAGGAATATTTCTCCCATCAGTCTCACTTGAATTTGAATATAGAGATGACAGGATAATTTTAACCCATCCCACCTTTGCCCATCTCCCTTCGTAATAAAACTGAACCATGTCCTGCTGGCATTATAGCTACTCCTGAAAGAAAAGGTAGTTCAATGAGTAGCAGTTAGATCTAGTGCCATTTTTCTTAGAGATTTCTTTTGTATTTTTTATGCCTAGTTACTGTACAATCTTTGACATATATTTAATTATTTAAACTCCAGTTGTTATTGAAGAGTCAATCCCTACTTATTTAAAAAGTTTTCTTTGGACAAAAATCAGTTTGCAAGATTTTCTCATATGTCTCTTTTTGGTTTATTCTTAGACAATATGTTTTTTAACAATGTAATTTCCATAATAATTTAAGACAAAGAACTGGAGAAATATTTACGTGAAAAAATTGCTTTTCTCTGCCAATTTCATTTTTGTTAAATTAGGAATTTTCAGACAATTATGTTTGCCTGGCTCTGATGTCTCAAACCAATCGCATTGTTATTACCCACAGCTGGTGTTTGACATAAGGATTTGGCTGCAACATGAAATCCTAGTTTGGCTTGAGCTACTGGCAGATTCACATCCAGTAAACATCGATCTTCAGAATTGTCCTAGAGAGAGATTTAACAAACTGCACCAAATCACACGTAGAGAACTATCAGTCCAAGTGCTCTGTCATTAAACCAGCGCATGTTCATACAGGGCCAGACATATAACGGCAGAATTCTGACAATCCAGTCTAGATTAAGCCTCAGACACACGTCATGTCAGTTTGGAGTCCTGAGAAATTGGTCTGAATGGAGATTTCATGGAATTTTACATTAGTTTAGGCCATGATATAGGATGCTTTATTTCTTGGTGCATGAATCCTTAAAACAGTACACAATCAGAATGTATTAAATTCTTCCTTTGGGGGCACCAAAAATGTGCGGAGAGAGTGTTATCAATAGGAATGCCAAAGTTATTCTGACTTTGTTTAACTATTTAATCATATTCCTTCATTTAAAATGCACAGACCTCACAGGGAGGGGAGGTGGTGGTGTAGTGGTATTGTCACTGGGCTAGTGTTCCAGAGACCCAGGGTAATGCACTGGGGACTTGGGTTTGAGTCCCACCATGGCAGATGGTAGAATTTGAATTCGATAAATATTTGGAATTAAAAGCCTAATGATGACCATGAAACCATTGTCAACTGATGTAAAAACCCATCTGGTTTGTGAATGTCCTTTAGGGAAGGAAATCTGCCATCCTCACCTAGCCTGGCCTAAATGTGACTCCAGGCCCACAGCAATGCAGTTGACTCTTAAAAATGCCCCCTGAACAAGGAGCAATTAGGGATGGGTAATAAATGCTGCAGTACTCTACAAGTTCTTCCCAGCGTATAGCTAATAGCAAATTGAATGCACTGGCTGAAAGGGTGGTGGAAGCAGATTCAATGTACCTTTCAAAGGGGAGTTGGATATATGCTTG
Organism: Cetorhinus maximus; assembly: GCF_964194155.1. Taxonomy (NCBI): domain Eukaryota; kingdom Metazoa; phylum Chordata; class Chondrichthyes; order Lamniformes; family Cetorhinidae; genus Cetorhinus; species Cetorhinus maximus. The sequence continues at coordinate 19,049,570 of NC_135896.1, forward strand.
AGAAGGAAAGATTTGCAGTGCTATGGGGAAATTTGCAGGGCGCCATTAATCCCCTTCAAGAATTTATCCAGTTCTCGGAAAGTTATTATTGAATCTGCTTCCACCGCCTCTTCAGGCAGTGTGTTCCAGCTCACAACAACTTGCTGTGTAAATGTTTTTTCTCATGGCATATTTGGCCAACTACCTTAAACCTCTCTCCTCTGGTTAATAATCCTTCTGTTACTGTTAAAAGTTTTTCTCCTTATTGCTATATCAAAAACATTCAAGGTTTTGAACACCTTGATCAAATCTCCTTCAACCTGCTCTGCTCTTAAAAACATTTCTCTGGTTAACTGAAGTCTTGCTGCAATTCTAGTATATCTCCCTAGCACCATCTCTTAGACCTTGGCACAGGGCTGAATTTTGTGGGTCACCCGTGGCTGGAAAAACAGGCAGGTGGACCTGTAAATTAGGCCACCACCATCAGCGATGTACCTGTTGCCGGCACCCTGCCCCTTCCAGGTTTTATGGGTGGTGGGGGAGCATCAGGTGTGTTGCCCACCCCGGCCCAATTGAAGTCCTAAGTTGGTGATTAATGCCCAATAAAAAGCATTAACCCGCTGCTGTACCGATATAACAAGAGGATGGGAGATAAAAACAAAAAACTACTGCGGATGCTGGAAATCCAAAACAAAAACAGAATTACCTGGAAAAACTCAGCAGGTCTGGCAGCATCGGCGGAGAAGAAAAGAGTTGACGTTTCGAGTCCTCATGACCCTTCAACAGAACTGAGTAAAGTTAGGAGAGGGGTAAAATATAAGCTGGTTTAAGGTGGGGGGAGAGAAGTTGAGGGTGGGGTGGTTGTAGGGACAAGCAAGCAGTGATAGGAGCAGATAATCAAAAGATGTCACAGACAAAGGAACAAAGACGTGTTAAAGGTGGTGATATTATCTAAGAGAATGTGCTAATTAAGAATGGATGGCAGGACATTCAAGGTACAGATCTAGTGGGGGTGGGGTGGAAAGACTGACAGGGCATTACAGATTTAAAAATAATGGAAATAGGTGGGAAAAGAAAAATCTATATAAATTATTGGAAAAAACAAAAGGGAGGGGGAAGAAATGGAAAGGGGGTGGGAATGGGGGAGGGAGTTCAAGATCTAAAGTTGTTGAATTCAATATTCAGTCCGGAAGGCTGTAAAGTGCCTAGTCGGAAGATGAGGATGGGAGAGTCCTGCGCCCATTGTATAGCCTGGCAGATTTAACACTGTGGGCTGCTGGTCAGTGAAAGTGGGGGGTGGGAGGAGGGGGTTTGCCTCTGTCCTGGGCCATCTGTGTCAATCAGAGGTCCCTGTCCCATAGTTCTGTTTTCCATGTCCACGTCTCCTGCCTCCCTGTCCAACATGCCCCCACCCCCTTGTTGGGGTCTGTTAGCCTGGCCCCAGCGAGATCTCGGACTTACCTGAATGTCCAGGTCCATCACTGAATGCCATCTCCTTGGCCCATCTGCATTACCAGCAGTGGCCACATCTCTTGCTTGGCACTGCAATTATACAGAGATGCTGGCCTCCGATTGGCCGGCAGCCCTGTGAGGTAGGACATCCTCCTGGAGCTGGATGGAAGTTCCACCTCACGCTAACGAAAGGGCAATTGCCCGAAAAATTAAAGCAGGGCGAGATGGCTAAGTGGAGGTGGGCTTGCCCCTGAAATTTACACTGAGGTGCAGGCAGCCCAACCTCAACATAAAATCCAGCCCATACTTCCGAAATCATGGTGTGAATTGGGCACCATACTCCAGATTTAGTTCTATCCAAAAAAGTCAAGGATCCTAGGTGCATTTTTAGCAAATTCTCAACTTGTCTGCCACCCTCAAAACTTTATGCATGTCTCTCCTTTCCTGCACAACCTTTAAAATTCTACCATTTATGCTGCTTATATTGTCATTCCTCATTCTTCCTACAAAAAAGAATTACTTAACACTTTTCTGCATCAAATTTCATCTGCCACGTGTCTTCCAATTTCATCAGTCTGCCTATGTCCTCCTGCAATCTGTTACCATCCTCCTCACCATTTGCTATAATACTGAGTTTTGTATCATCTGAAAATGTTGAAATTGTGCCTGGTGTACCCTGTACAGGTCAATTTATATAAAAGAGAGCAGTGGTCACAACACCAACTCCAGGGGGACATCACTGTGCAATTCCCTGGGGTCTGAAAAATAACCACTATTCTCTGCTTTCTGTGACTTATCTAATTGTGTATCTGCCCATTATTCCCATGGGATTCAATTTTGTTAACATGTGGAACCCTTCGAAAGTCCATGTACCAAACATTAACCACACTATTAACCCTCTTTATTATTTCATCAAGGAACTCAATCAATTTAGACAAACACGGCTTGTCTCTCTGAAATCTTCCCCACCACGGACATAAGGCTGACTGGCCTGTAGTTGCTGGGTTTATACCACTCCCCTTTTTTGAATATGCATGTGACAGCTACAATCCTCCTATCCGCTGGCACCACTCACAAACCCAGGGAGAATTGTAAGGTTGCAGCCAGAGCCTCTGAAATTTGTACCTTTATTTCCTTCAGCAATCTAGGATGTATCCCAACCGAACTGGGTGACACCAGTGGGACACCTTCGGTCTGTCCGCAAGCATGACCCAGACTTCCCTGTCACTTGCCACCTCAACACACCACCCTGCTCTCATGCCCACATGTCCGTCCTTGGCCTGCTGCAATGTTCCAGTGAAGCTGAACGCAAACTGGAGGAACAGCACCTCATCTTCCGACTAGGCATTTTATAGTCTTCTGGACTTAATATTGAGTTCAACAATTTCAGATCATGAACTCCCTCCTCCATCCCCACCCCCTTTCCGATCCCCCTTTTTCCAATAATTTATAATTTTTTTACAAATATGTTTTTCTTTTCCCTCCTATTTCTAAATTTATTTTGATCTATTGTTTCATCTCCACCTTTTAGCCCATTTCGATCCCTTCCCCCCACCCCAACCCCACTAGGGCCATCTGCCACTAGCTTGTCCTGCTTGCTACCCTTAATGTCCCCATTAGCACATCCTTTAGATAATATCACTACCGTCAATACCCCTTTGACCTTTTGTCTATGACATCTTTGGCAGTCTCTTCTTGGCCTCCACCTATCACTGGCCCCCTATCGAGCTCTACCTGCTCCACCCCCCTCTACCAGCTTATATTTCATCTCATTTCTACATGTCTTAGTTCTGATGAAGGGTCATAGGGACTCAAAACGTCAACTGTGTCCCTCTCCGCTGATGCTGTCAGACCTGCTAAGTTTTTCCAGTTATTTTTGTTTTTGTTCTGGGTGACAGTTCTACTTGAAGCACTTTTAAGTGCTTCCTCTCTATCTATTTTTATCCAACCCAAATGCTCTACAATCTCCCCCTTTTCGGCTACATTGACAGCATCCTCTCCTCTTTAGTAACAGCAGATACAAAACATGCACTTAGTATCTTTGCCATGCCCTCTGCCTCCAGAAGAAAAAGATGTCCAATTTTGTCCTTAATCAGCTTTGAATCTTCCTTTGGACATTCTTTTATTATTTACATTATTTATTTTGTTTATATATATGTATTGGTGTGTTGGGGCCAGAGGTGATCCCCAGGGATCTCTGCAGGGTCCTCAGTTTTTCATTATATTTATCAATGACTCGAATGAAGGAATAGAAAGTACATATATTCAAGATTTCTGACATTAAGTGGCACAGTGATTCATATAGATGGGAGCAGGAAGTTGCCAAGGGACATTGATAGATTAAGTGAGCAGAAAAAATAGCAACAGACTGGGTTCAATGTGGGAAGGCATGAGGTCACCTGAATCGGATCTAAGGTAGATAGATTTAGAGAATTTTCTGAATGGTGAGAAGATAAAAACTGTGGGGTAGCTGAGAAATTTAGGGACTCATGTACACCCTTAAATGCTGGTGGACAAGGACAAAAAGAATTATTAAAAGAAGGCTAATGGGATGTTAACCTTTTATCTCTAAAGGTTTGGAACCTGACTTTTTACTGTCTGAAATGGGGCCAGGTTTTTAATCTAAAAGGGGCTGGAGAAAGGCAGTAAGTCAGAAAAAATGGGGGTGACATCGTGCAGCCAGACTCTGTTTCCGGCTTCAATATTTGTGAGAGCAAGAGAAAGCATGGGTTTCCAAACTTACCCATGCTCCTAAATAAACCAATTGAAGTAGTTGTGCGCTTGTTAAAAGTCTGCTTCTTCACACATTTTGAAACTTCCTGGGGGTGGCTGGCGTTCAACAGGTATCTGTCTCAGACCAGCTGCAGGCAGATGAGGACTATATGGGGGGTAAGTCATGGAGGCCATAAAATTTTAAAAAGCTAAGTGTTCATGCTTTTTATAGGTTAAAGGGTTTACCCCTGAGTAGTTAAAATTGCAGCAGCCCATCACAGGTCAGGGGAGAAGCCATTATTAAGAACTTTACCAGTACAGCGTGTTGTAATCCTCCTAGCATTGTGTGGGAATCAGAGCAGTTGGCAAGGGTGTTTGGATGCCAGGAAGGGTCCAGCTGGAAATGGTTGCTGCATCCTCAGAGATCAAGGCCATTGAAGATAAGGGGCAGCAGCCTACACCAGGAGGGCAGAGCCCAGGGTATCAGGATGTCAGAGAAGAAGGTACAAGGGGCACAAAGGAGAATGAGACATTATTCTGAGCACAGGGTTTACAGGCAGTGGCGAAGTGACTTGGAGATGATGGGGAACCAATGCTGGAAGAGACTGTGACTCTCTAGGCATGGACACCTGTGCCTTTGTCAGTTTGGACACTGCGGCATCCCACAGGTGACGGCACACTGATGCAGCACCAAGGAGACAGGTATCTTCTTTACGGGGCTGGACAACATATCAGATTCAAAACTTATGGGACCTTGCTCAGAGGCCACAGGGCATGGTGCCTGGGCCGGTCAGGTGATACCTCGAAATACTCTCCTGCAAGGGTCTCTGTCATTGTGGTGGTCTACTGCACTCTCCGTAACATGGCCTTCACGACACGTGTGAACCTTGAGGACAGTCAGGCTCTGGAAGGGTACAGTTTAGTGAGGGAGGAGCAGAAGGTGAGCGAGGAGGAGGAATTGGAGGCAGAGGGAGGTGATGCTGAACAGAAAGGTCCCCCTGCTGCATGATAAGGTGGCTTCCTCCTCCTGCCCTTCCACAGGTGGACCTTCATTCTTTCCCTCGTGGGTGCCAATCCCCCAGCTTTCCTGTGACATCTTGGTTCCCTGTGGTGCAGTGGCAGGGCTTTGCACAAACTGTCCTCCTCTAGACAACTAGAAGCTTCAGTGATGGATGTCTTGGGTGTCTGAAACCCACCTCCATTCCTGCCTCCACTATTCTGAGTTGGACAAGGAACCTTTTTTTAAATCATTCATGGGATGTGGGCTTCGCTGGCTGGGCCAGCATTTATTGCCCATCCCTAGTTGCCCTTGAGAAGGCGGTGGTGAGTTGCCTTCTTGAACCATTGCTGTCCATGTGGTGTGGGTACACCCACAGTGCTGTGAGGGAGAGAGTTCCAGGATTTTGACCCAGCGACAGTGAAGCAATGGCGATATATTTCCAAGCCAGGGTGGCGAGTGACTTGGAGGGGAACTTCCAGGTGGTGGTGTTCCCATCTAGCTACTGCCTTGGTCCTTCCAGATGGTAGTGGCTTTGGATTTGGAAGGCGCTGTTGAAGAAACCTTGGTGAATTCCTTCAGTGCATCTTGTAAATGGTACACGCTGTTGCTACTGTGTGTCGGTGGTGGACGGAGTGAATTTTGTGGGGTATGTGGTGCCAACTAAGTGGGCTGCTTGGTCCTGGGTGTTATCAAGCTTCTTGAGTGTTGTTGGAGCTGTGCTCATCCAGTCAAGTGGGGAGTATTCCACCATACTCCTGACTTGTGCCTTATAGATGATGGACAGATTTTTGGGGAGGCATGAGGTGAGCTACTCATCATAGGATTCATAGCCTCTGACCTGCTCTTGTGGCCACAGTATTTATATGGCTAGTCCAGTTCAGTTTCTGGTCAATGGTAACCCCCAGATGTTGATAGTGGGGGAATTCAGTGATGGTAATGTGATTGAAAATTAAGTAGCGATGGTTGGGTTCTCTTTTGTTGGAGATGGTCATCTCCTGACACTTGTGTGGTGCGCATGTTACTTGCCATTTGTCAGCCCATGCCTGGTTATTGTCCAGGTCTTGCTGCATTTGGAAATGGATTGCTTCAGTATCTGAGGAGTTGCGAATGGTGCTGAACATTTTGCAATCATCAGTGAACATCCCCACTTCTGACCTTATGATGGAAGGAAGGTCATTGATGAAGTAGCTGAAGATGGTTGGGCCGAGGACACTACCTTGAGGAACTCCTGCAGTGATGTTCTGAAGCTGAGATGACTGGCCTCCAACAACCGCAACCATCTTCCTTTGTAGTAGGTATGAATCCAACCAGTGGAGAGTATTCCCCCTGATTCCCATTGACTTCAGTTTCGTTAGAGCTCCTTGATGCCACACTCTGTCAAATGCGGCCTTGATGTCAAGGGCAGTCACTCTGACCTCACCTTGGGAGTTCAGCTCTTTTGTCCATGTTTGAACCAAGGTTGTGATGAAGCCAGGAGCTGAGTGGCCCTGGTGGAACCCAAACTGGGCATCAGTGAGCAGGTTATTGCTAAGCAAGTGCCTCTTGACAGCACTGTTTTATGACCCTTTTCATTACTTTACTGGTGATCGAGAGTAGACTGATGAGGTGGTAATTGGCCAGATTGGATTTGTCCTGCGTTTTGTGTACAAGACATGCCTGGGCAATTTTCTACATTGCTGGGTAGATGCCAGTGTTGTAGCTGTGCTGGAACAGCTTGGCTAGGGGTGCGGCAAGTTCTGGAACACAAATCTTCAGTACTATTGCTGGAATATTGTCAGGGTCCATAGCCTTTGCAGTATCCGGTGCCTTCAGCCGTTTCTTGATATCACGTGGAGTGAATCGAATTGGCTGCAGACTGGCACCTGTGACGCTGGAGACCTTCTGAGGAAGCCGAGATGGATCATCCACTTGGCACTTCTGGCTGAAGATTGTAGTAAATTCTTCAGCTTTATCTTTTGCACTGCTGTGCTGGGCTCCTCCATCATTGAGAATGGGGATATTTGTGGAACCTCCTCCTCCAGTGAGTTGTTTAATTGTCCACCACCATTCACGATTTGATGTGGCAGGACTGCAGAGCTTAGATCTGATCCATTGACTGTGGGATCGCTTAGCTCTGTCTATCATTTGCTACTTATGCTGTTTGGCATGCAAGTAGTCCAGTGCGATAGCTTCACCAGGTTGACAACTCATTTTTAGGTATGCCTGGTGCTGCCCCTGGCATGCCCTCCTGCACTCTCCATTGAACGAGGGTTGATCTCCTGGCTTGATCGTAATGGTAGAGTGGGTGATATGCCGGGCCATGAGGTTACAGATTGTGTTCGAGTACAATTCTGCTGCTGCTGATGGCCCACAGCGCCTCAAGCATGCCCAGTCTTGAGTTGCTAGATCTGTTCGAAATCTATCTCATTAACACGGTGGTAGTGTCACACAACATGATGGAAGGCATCCTCAATGTGAAGGCGGGACTTTGTCTCCACAGTTACTGCGTGGTGGTCGGTCCTCCCTATACTGTCATGGACAGATACATCTGCCTGCAGGCAGGTTAGTGAGGATGAGGTCAATGATGTTTTTCTCTCTTTTTGGTTCCCTCATCACCTGCTGCAGACCCAGTCTAGCAGCTATGTCATTTAGGACTCGGCCAGCTCGGTCAGTCGTGGTGCTCCCAAGCCACCCCTGGTTTTGAACCTTGAAATCCCCCACCCAGAGTACATTCTATGCCCTTGCCACCCTCAGTGTTTCCTCCAAGTGGTGTTCAACATGGAGGAGCACTGATTCATCAGCTGAGAGAGGGCGATACATTTTAATCAGCAGGAGGTTTCCTTGTCCATGTTTGACCTGATACCATGAGACTTCATGGGGTCTGGAGTCAATGTTGAGGACTCCCAGGGCATCTCCCTCCTAACTGTACACCACTGTGCCGCCACCTGCACTGGGTCTGTCCTGCCGGTGGGACAGAACATACCCAGGGATGGTGATGGCGGGGCCTGGGACATTATCCGTAAGATATGATTTCATGAGGATGACTATGTCAGGCTGTTGCTTGACTAGTCTGTGAGACAGCTCTCCCAATTGTGGCACTAATCCCCAGGTGTTAGTGAAGAGGACTTTTCAGGGTTGACCATGCTGAGATTGCCATTGTCATTTCCAGTGCCTAGATTGATGCCGTGTGGGCCACCTGGTTTCACCTGTCTCTATATCAATTAAGGATTGCTCTTCCAAAGTTTTGATCTTCAGTCAGTTTTCCACTGGAGGCATGTTTGACATAAAAACAGACGTGGCTCCTGTTTCCTGCTTCTGTGGTGAAATTCTAGCCTCTGGCTTCAAATTCAATACAGGCAAGTTCAATGAAAGCCTTTTCTGCCTGTTATCTGTACAAGCCTAACGTAAAATAAATTTGGACGATCTCAGCCCAGTTCTTAATGAGCAGGGGTCTACAGAACAACTGTCACTTGTTGATCCAATGTCACAATCCCAAATGGTCCATTTAACAGCAACAATATTACTCACTTTGATGAGCAAGGAGTTCACATCAAAAGAAATGAGCAAGGTTTAATAGGCCATTCATCATCTGATCAAGGATATCATAAATCCCATCTATCTATTCTGTTTGCATTTGAAGGAAGTAAAAAAGGTGTAACCACAGAGAAATGTTAGCTTTGAAAGCAATCTTTGATTATGCTAGAATGGATATGTCGAGTTAATAAAGTTGGTTTTATTAGGTAATAATAAGTAAGTGGAATTGAGTGTGTAAACATGATAACATTTCTTAGCATTGAATGTAAAATTCTGTGCAATATAATAAAATTGTATAAATGGACTGGTTTGAAGTTGCTCAATTAAAAAAAAAACTGAAGTTTTATTGTCAAAAATGTTTGAAGTGTTCATAAGTAATTCCTTTGTCAACTATTTTAACAGAGGTGCTAATGTGTTTATTTTAAAAGAAGTAAACAAATGTGTTATACTGACAATATTGCACAGCTTAGTTTCAAGCATCTAGATTTTTCCCGAGTCACACAGATAGTTCTTACACACACACACAAAAAAAACACACAGTTAAGTTCTGTTTTTGCTAAATTCCAAAAGTAATGTTCTGTTACTGCAATATTGCTTGTAATTTCCAGGGAGCTGGACATTTGGGGGTTGTCTTCTGATCTAACACAGTATATTTGGCAGAAGATCAGCGAAACAGCATTTTAAAATGTTAATGCTTAATAAATTGTGCAAAGAATGGAGCGTGTGCTAGATTTTTGTTACCTACAATAATTAAAAAAAAGCTTCTCACACAATTCCATATACTTGCTGACATTGTGGGAACAAATTTTACACCCAAAACTGACTGAGATTTTCAGAATCAACTGTGAGCTCCAGTAATATGGGTGCAATATTACCCTCAATAGTGATTCTAGAGAAAATAAATATAGTTCATTTTATAACTTTAATGCAGTTTCATAACAGTTAATGGGATAAAGTTGAAAGCACCTGGTATATTGCTGTTATTTTGTTTCCCAGATGATTTCCCATGCATTGCCGCATTTGTATGTTCCTCAGAGTCCAGCTAAGCAGTACAGGTCCTATTTTGTTGATAAATATGGTACTTAACCAGCTGAACACTAAATTGGGATTGTATACTGAATACACTAAAATACATTATGACTAAGAATGTTTATGCACAACACTCAAATGAGACAATAAATTTGTAACTGGCCGAGTACTAAAGGACATAGCTGCTAGACTGGGTCTCCAGCAGGTGGTGAGGGAACCAACAAGAGGGAAAAACATGCTTGACCTCATCCTCACCAACCTCACACAGATGCACCTGCCCGTGATGGTATCGGTAGGAGTGACCACCGCACAGTTATTGTGGAGGCGAAGTCCCGCCTTCATATTGAGGATACCCTCCATTGTGTTGTGTGGCACTACCACTATGTTAAATGGGATAGAATTTGAACAGGTCTAGCAACTCGAATCTGGGCATCCATGAGGCGCTGTGGGCCATCATCAGCAGCAGAATTGTACTCGAACACAATCTGTAACCTCATCACAAAAACAGAATTATCTGAAAAAACTCAGCAGGTCTGGCAGCATCGGCGGAGAAGAAAAGAGTTGACGTTTCGAGACCTCATGACCCTTGTAAACTCATGGCCTGGCATATCCCCCACTCTATCATTATCATCAAGCTAGGGGATCAACCCTGGTTCAATGAAGAGTGCAGGAGGGCATACCAGGAGCAGCACCAGGCATACCTAAAAATGAGGTGTCAACCTGGTGAAGCTACAACACAGGACTACTTGCGTGCCAAACAGCACAAGCAGCAAGTGATAGAGCTAAGCGATCCCACAACCAATGGATCAGATCTAAGTTCTGCAATCCTGCCACATTCAGTCGTGAATGGTGGTGGACAATTAAACAACTCACTGGAGGAGGAGGCGCCACAAATATCCTCACCCTCAATGATGGGCAGCCCAGCACAGCAGTGCAAAAGGTAAGGCTGAAGCATTTGCAACAATCTTCAGCCAGAAGTACCAAGTGGATGATCCACCTTGGCCTACTCAGGAGGTCCCCAGCATCACAGATTCCAGTCTTCAGCCAATTCGATTCATTCCACGTGATATCAAGAAATGGCTGAAAACACTGGATATTGCAGAGGCTGTGGGCCCTGACAATATTCCAGCAATAGCACTGAAGACTTGTTCTCCAGAACTTGCCGCACCCCTAGCAAAGCTGTTCCAGTACAACTACAACACTGGCATCTATCCGGCTATGTGGAAAATTGCCCAGGTATGTCCTGTATACAAAAAACAGGACAAATCCAACCCGACCAATTACCACCCCATCAGTCTACTCTTGATCATCAGTAAAGTAATGGAAGGGTCATCAAAAGTGTTATCAAGTGCCACTTGCTTAGCAATAACCTGCTCACTGATGCCCAGTTTGGGTTCCGCCAGGGCCACTCAGCTCCTGACCTCATTACAGCCTTCTTTCAAACATGGAACCAAGAGCTGAACTCAAGGGGTGAGGTGAGAGTGACTGCCCTTGACATCAAGGCAGCATTTGACAGAATGTGGCATTAAGGAGCCCTAACAAAACTGGAGTCAATGGGAGTCAGGGGGATAACTCTCCGCTGGTTGGAGTCATACCTAGCACAAAAGAAGATGGTTGTGGTTGTTGGAGGTCAGTCACCTCAGTTCCAGGGCATCACTGCAGGAGTTCCTCAGGGTAGTGTCCTAGGCCCAAACATCTTCAGCTACTTCATCAATGACCTTCCTTCCTTCCATCATTAGGTCAGAAGTGAGGATGTTCGCTGATGATTGCACAATGTTCAGCACCATTCGCGACTCCTCAGATACTGTAGTAGTCCCTGTCCAAATGCAGCAAGCCCTGGACAATATCCAGGCTTGGGCTGGCAAGTGGCAAGTAGCATTCGTGTCACAGCTCCAACAAGAGAGAATCCAACCATCGACCCTTGATGTTCAATGGCATTACCATCACTAAATCCCCTGGGGATTAACATTGACTAGAAACCGAACTGGACTAACCATATAAATACTGTCACTACAAGAGCAGGTCAGAGGTTAGGGATCTTGTGATGAGTAACTCACCTCCTGACTCCCCAAAACCTGTCCACTATCGACAAAGCTCGAGTCAGGAGTGTGTTGGAATACTCCCCACTTGCCTGGGCGAGAGCATCTCCCACAACACTGAAGAAGCTGGACACCATCTGTGACAAAGCAGCCTGCTTGATTGGCACCACATACACAAACACTCACTCCCTCCACCACCTATGCACAGTAGCAGCAGTGTGTACCCATCTGCAAGATGCACTGCAGGAATTCACCAAGGCTCCTTAGACAGCACCTTCCAAACTCATGACCACTACCACCTAGAAGGACGAGGGCAGCAGATAGATGGGAACACCACCACCTGGAAGTTCCACTCCAAGTCACTCACCATCCTGACTTGGAAATATGTTGCCGTTCCTTCACTGTCACTGGGTCAAAATCCTGGAGCTCCCTTCCTAACAGCACTGTGGATGTACCTGCACCGCATGGACTGCAGTGGTTCAAGAAGGCAGCTCACCACCACCTTCTCAGGGCAACTAGGGACGTGCAATAAAAATGCTGGCCCAGCCAGAGAAGCTCACATCCCGTGAATGAAAAAAAAGGTATACTGAATACACTAAAATACATTATGACTAAGTATGTTTATGCACAACGCTCAAATGAGACAATACATTAATGAGCTCAATAAAATAATTTTCCAATTAAAATATATAAAAGGAAAGTGGTTCGAGGAAATATTTTTATCACCAGCAATGTAATTACAGAAATAATAAAGTCAGCTATTAACAAAAGTACAGTAATCAGAAGGAAGTGATATATCTTAGATATGAAACCTCTTTAGTTTGATGCTTTATGCAAAGACTTCAAGTTTTAAACTTTGAATATTCGATAGGTTCCCCATGCCTTGTAGCACTGCTCAGTCAGCAATATGAATTGCATTGCTTAATTTTTTTCATAAAACTTCAACATTTTCAATGGCAAATATTTGCCATAATCCTGAATATAAGTATTTAACCTCAATCTGTTAATGATCTTAACTACATTCTAATTATGGCTCTTACATTCAAATTACATCAAATATTCAGTTACTGTATTTTTAAGAATATCCACTACTGTTAAAAGTAGGATCTTGTGATATTTGTGGAAGAAGTTCTCAAGACAAATCTTGATATGCCTTCAAATGGATGGCAAAAGATTTTTCTAAGTATATTGAGTACACCTCAACCTAAGTTTACCTTAGAATTTTTACCCAATTGATTTCCCGCATCCAAACAGTTTTTCCTATTGCATTAGAATGAATCTCTGATGTTCCAAATCTATGTGGCATTAGATGCAGTCGGTTTCTATTACTTACTGATTTGCATTCAGAGACACGCATTTCAAATGTTGAACTGTTTTACGCTTAGTGCACTTTATATGTTAGGCAGCTCCTGGCTTCTTAATCAGATTCTGCCAGAAACCTAAGCCCACAGGAGTATAAGGAACAGGAGTCGAGCATTCAGCCCCTTGAGCTTACACCTCTATTCAGTTTGATTTTGGCTGCTCTGCCCCTAAATTCCATTTTTAAAATTTTGCTCCATACACCTTAACACCCTTACATAACAGTATATATCTATCTTGGAAAGCCCCAATTATCCCAGCATCAATAACTTTTCGTGAGAGAGAGCTCTAGACTTGTGAGGTCTTGGTGCCATCCTAAAACTTAGTCATAAATGTTTAGTATGTTGGTATATATAAATTGTATCTTCCTCTATAGTGAACATTGGGCAGAATTTTACATTCGGTGTGCGGGCCCGACACGCCGGAACGTAAAATGACGCGCGATGATGTCGGGCGTGCGTCCCGACATCATCGTGAAGCTCCGCGATATTTCATTCAGTGGGCGCGCGCTGGAGTTGACTGTGCGCCTACCGATAATTGATAGGCCTACTAAGGCCATTAACCAGGTAATTACCCTGAATTTTACACTGCCCGTACAACCTAACGGTTGGCGGGCAGGCGAAAAGGCCAAGCGGCCTTTATGTTTTTTAGGAAACCTCATCCACGAGCGGGATGAGGTTCCCTAAAGCTATTGCAAATTAAATAAAAACATTCTTTGAAAAGTAAAAACACGTCCCATCTCATGTGGCACAGCCACATGAGGGGAGATGTTACATTAAAATTTTCATGCCTTTATTTATTTTGTTTTAAAACGCTTCAAGCTCCCTGAGGCAGCTCCATGCCTCAGGGAGATTGAAGTGCTCTTTTGCTTGCATGCCCAAAAGAGCGCTGGACCCGACTCTCCCTCCTCCCCCCGCCCTCACAGGTAGCACTCAGTGCTACCACTCGTGATCCACGCAGGATGGGCCTTAATTGGCCTGTCCACGTAAAATCGTGGTGCGGAGCTGATCGCTGGCGTAGGTCGGCTCCATGACCATCCCTGCCTGCTCCCGCCGAGCCCGCCTGACTAATGGAAAATCCCGGCCGTTGTCTTTGTATTTATTTTTTATGAATCGTAATTAAAAAACTACAGCCGTATATTTCCTGTTTTATTTAGTGTCATTAAACTTAATACATCCTGTTAAATATAATACTAGCTTGTTACTGTAGCTGTCAACAAGCGCAGGGCTGATTCATACTTTAAGCATGCTAATTATATACAATTGTGTGATTCTGAACTTTAAATTGAAATGGGAGAACAGAACTTGAATACTATTAGAATATTGGACCTACTCACCATACTAGCAGATGTATAGTAATTATCACAATTTAGGAAAATAAACTTCCCTCAACTATTAATTGTCATACAATGCCCAATAATCTTACCTAATTAAGTGAAGATTCAGCTGAGATTCCTTGCTATAACAGGTTAACCACTGTAAGATGTTTTCAAAAAGATTCAATTGTCCAATTTTAGCAAACAAAAACAATGTTATGCACCTTATCCAAAATAATTGTCATATCTTGAGAATACTTTAAAATAGTTATTGCATTGGGATGTCCTGAACACTGGACAGATCTGCCACAGAACCTTTTTAAACAGGATCTTTATAAAGGTTTTTTCAAAGTTAAGAAATCTGATTGAAGGGCCAAGTCAATGGTAGCATTGAGTTTGAAAATGTGCTAGTGTCATCTAGTGGTTTCATTCTTGCCTCAGAATCATAAAGCTGTGGACATGAGCATCATGCTATGGACTTCGTGCCTTACACACTCTAATGCAGTACTGAAGGAGTGCCCATTGTCAAAGGTACCATCCTTCCGAAGAGATGTTAAACCAAGGTCTCGCCTGATTGTTTAAGCAGATTTTAACACTTTTAATGCAAAGATGGTAGAGTTGACTCTTTTAAGAGTGAGAACATCCAAAAAGAAGTCAGTTAGATTAAGGAGAGATATATTCCATGTATTTTAAGCACTTCAAATAGCAGATACATAAATCTCATATTTGGAGGTGTTCAGTGCCTCCTGTGAATATATTGTTTCATTGTGATTTTCTTTGTATATATCAACTAGATGCTACAAAAGGAACTGTACCATATTGCATAAATTCAGTGCAACCCCCAATCTCCTTTCAGCAGCTACAGAAAGATTTGAGTACCATGAGGAATGTGTGGCCTAAGCAGTACTCATTTGATTTACGTGTCAATTTGTATTAACCACAAGCTCTTTCAGTTGCCATAAGGATATACTAGCGGTATAGTGGATTGATTAAGATATTAATTACTACTGAATATGTACCACTCAGTGAACCTGTGAGCTGTTCCTAAAATACACCAGATTTACTGTGTCCTGGTGTCCCTCCATGGTGGATTTAAGCCACATTTATAGCGAAGATCAACCAAGTGTGTTTTTTATTGCTGATTAATGTGGGAAATTTTAAATCTGTGAAGAGTAGGGCAAAGAGAAAAAAAATGACACCTCAGTCCAATTTCTCCACCTCTGTCTCGCATTTCATTCACCCTCTAACACTTTGCAGACTTAAACCCTTTCATGCTAAGTTGTCAATTTTACCTATTGTTTTCGTATTGTGGAAATTTGACAAAACCTCAATCACAAGTAAAATTATGTTTCAATGGGTTGATAGAAAATCGCATTGGGTCTAAAGGGCATAAATAAATGCTACCAAGTTGTAGCATAGAACGACGAAGAGATCACAGCTGCTCCTTTATCCTAATGAACCCCGACAAAATGTAATTGTTGGCGGAGATAAAGGCACTGAAATGTGTTACTATGACAGGAGTGCATTCCTTTTTGCTAATGCTGGAGGCATTAATCAACTCTGGACCTACAGTAATTATTTGTATCTCATGCTCTTGTTTTCTTGAAAAAAAGGTTCGGGAGAGTAGCTGTGCTCAGCTTATAATGAAGCTAATTAAATTCCAAATTAGTAATATCGGGCTAGAATGCTGGGAAACAGGCAGCGAAGCTTTGGATTAGAAAAATCAATTCAGCAGACTGATGGCGGAGTTACAATGCTGTCTCTTTCCCTCAGGGATGGCTAGGTTCATGTTGAGTTCAGACTGAAGAGATGAAAGTCTCTTTTCAACTGCAAGGATCTGTCACTTGTGGATGCTGCAAGGATTTATGTGCAGGACCACAAATATATTGTAGAAAATATCACTTGTGTGCTCTGCTGAGGCATATTTTAGATGCACTGCCTATCGCGTGGTACAGTCAGCTTGGCAATACTCGACGGCTCCATTGGACACAGGTTGTGAATAATTGTTCTGTTCCCTAGCATTAATGTAGTTCATCTCTACAAGCACAAAATTGCAGTAAAAAAAAACTCTCGAAATGTCAGCCAAAGGAAGTCAGTTTAGAAGAACGTGGATATGTTCAAACTGTTGTTTGGGTTTAAGATTTATTTTCAATATCAGGCAATTATAAAAAATGATTTTGGGATCAGTATTGCATGGATCAATTCAAGCAATGACATTGTGAAATCCTACACAAAAACTACCGTAACAAGGACAGCACATCTACCAGCAAGATGGGACATCTGCTCAGTTTATTCTAATCCCTTGATTTGTTTCAAATGCCAAACACAATAATCTGTTATTTGTCAATGTCAGTTCAAGAATGTTTAGAATGATTCAAAATTAACGTGTACAACTTCAATAACATAAATAGTCACAAGCCATCATTTCCCTATCATGCATTCTTATGTATGATATATACATATAAAATACATATTGTCAGGTGTATCCATTTATGTCAGGGCCAGTTTCTGTAAATTTCAGATTGCAACCTTGCTTGTGTAAGTTGTCTATGTACAAGACTGAATGGAGGATATGTTTCTAAGCTTTGTGTTCTTGCATCTCCCTATATCAGCATTTCTCTGGTCAGATGTAATAGTTATGTTTTAGGAAATGAATGATTGTGCATATTCGGACCACAATTTAGGAATGGTGGGGGTGTGTGAAATTGAGCTTTGTAATATTATCATCTGAACATTTTGATGTGGTTATGTGACATTCTTTTTGCCATTAATAAATACCATTGTTAAAATAGCAGACTGAGGGAATTCAAATATATGTGACCATATGCCAATATCATAATTTCATCTCAACAGATGATTTTGTTTTTTGACAAGGATTTTTATGTGGCCTGATTAGAAGCAGCAAGTTTCAAAATGGAGCATTTCAAAATAGTCATGTAGCAAAGGGCTAAGAAGCAGGAACATCAACTGAAAGTGTAAGAGCCTGCTTCCTCTAGTGTGTAAAACAAATACAGACATCTTTAATGCCGTTGGTGTGTTATTCTCATTCTCTAATAGGAAACATTGGTTCAAATGTTTAAAGGAAGGCAAGGAGGAAGCAGGGGGGACTGTCATCAGCCAGGGAACATGGAAATCTTGATGAATTTGACAGCAGGGCTGCAACCAGCCAGTTTGAAAGATGATTGGACGAGGGTGGAGGGAATCCATTTGGCACAGGTAACAGTTAGGGACCCCTGGTGGCAGGGATTAGGTGTGTGGAAGGCTTAGATTACAGGGGCAGGGAGAGAGATAATGTGGGGTCCAGATAGAGGGGAAGAGAGAGTGCAGTGAGAGGGGTATGGCAGTCGGCGTCGGCTGACTTCAGGAGGCCACTTGTCAATCATTCTAGGCTAACTTGAGGGACTACGGGTAATGTGGAATCACTCCTGCTCCTTCTGACCCACAAATACTGCTAGAGAAGCACTTACCTGTTCCAGCCTGCAGCTCCTGCCTCCCTTCAGCTGTCCTGAGGCATGGGAAACACAGCTCCGCAGCTTACTAAATTCAAATTGATGATGAGATCTGAGGCAACAGCCTCATTCAAATGTTACAATTAGTAACCTGCCAATGCAGAGCAGGTTATACATTTGATCCCAAAATAGTGACCATTAAACTGGAAGTAGGATTGTTTGTGAGAGATTGTGGATGGGGTCCCCATTTTGAACAATTAAACCACCCCCTACTCCTCTTACCTCATTGTTTCTATAGAACATTCAATGGATGACATGATCTTTTTCTTCAGGAATTAAAAGTTCTTCAGTTTTCATGGTTAAGCAGGAAGTGAATTTGAATTGTTCTATAATTATAATCATACTTGTCTCTAGTTGGCATACCAATACAGTGGAGCTTCACATTT
Organism: Cetorhinus maximus; assembly: GCF_964194155.1. NCBI lineage: Eukaryota > Metazoa > Chordata > Chondrichthyes > Lamniformes > Cetorhinidae > Cetorhinus > Cetorhinus maximus. Next base: position 19,067,863 of record NC_135896.1, read on the forward strand.
CAAAGCAATATTGTACCTAAAGTACTTACTCCCAGGATACCTCTAACCAGAAGTCCTAATACATTGCACATAATAATAATTGCATTTATATTGTGGCTTATTACGTTGAAATGTCCTCAGGGCACTTCACAAAGTAAATTAGTTTTGAAGCCTGGCAACAATAATGGAGGAAAACTGAGTTAACGCAAGCAGTATTAAGAAAGGAATGAATGCCTGTCTAATCTGCTAAGGGGGAAATGTAGCCTAGGACAGCAGGAAAACTCCCTAATCTTCCCCAAATAGTTGAATGAGAACTTTAGCATCTGCATGGATTGGCAGACGGGGCCTTAATTACATTATTCAGTCACAGAACAGTATCTCAGATGTTGCAGAGCTCTTTCTGTAGTGCATTGTGATGCCAGTCTAGTCTTAAAACTCAACATTCTACCCATTTGGTTCAGAGGTGAAAGTGCTACAAACTGAGTCAAGCTGATATTTATAACAAGCGTTAAGTGCAGAGATATCTTCTTCTATTAGATTATGAAGTAATTCAAAAAATACGCTCCCTGCTTAACAATGCACATTTATATACTCTACTGTTGTATACCTTCCCAGAGATAGCTGAAAATTAAATAAATGGTATAAACTCTGGAGCACCTGAGGCTAATTGACTGATTCAGATTCTTTGTCAATTGAAAACTGTTGGAGGCAGGCATTCTGCAAAGAGCGGAAATATTTCTTGCACCACCAAGCATTCTGTGAAGCTGGTGAAAAGAAGGAACTTTTCAGGAACGCAAACCTCTTTTGACACTTAATAAGATTGCTTGATTGCCTGTGCCTGCTCTCTTAGCTTTTATTTTTTCACAGTTGTCAACTAGCTCGAGATGGCTGTTGCCATCCACATAAACACCTATCATTTTCTCACCAGGCTGTAATCGCTTGAGCGTAAGACAGCTTGCTTGATGCGCAGATGCCTGGATAACCCAATCATTACATGTTATCATATCACTTGCTGGTATGCATCCAGCAACCTAAAAATGTAGCCGAATTAAGTTGTTAAAAAATACTTTGTTCATTTTAGACCAATTCACATCAGTAGGAATTCAGGACCATGGATAGCTTTTCGGCTGCACTTATGCAATTGCAGCAAAGGTACTCCGAATTATCACTTACATATCACAAATGAATTTAATAGTTCAGATGCCCTCTTCTTTCAGAGTCTGCTGATTTATAACACTTCCTGTTCACCAAAAACTGTTGAGTCTTGGCCTAGTTACATCTATAATAACTTTGATTTTTGTTTCAGTGGTTTCACAATACATGGCACGAGAGAAGCTTGTTGCCCATGATCATAAAGTAGGCCTCTGAATTATTTTTCCCTCATGTAACTCAGTTTATCAATTAACCACTTACAACAAGTTGATGTTTATATAACTGCATGCTATTTTCTTAATCATTTTGATCAATGAAAGTTTGCAACAAGATCAGAGTGTTACAGGGTATGGTATTTATTTTCATTTACATCATATATAAAAAACAGAGATGTTAGGATGCTAGGTATATGCTACAAATTACCAGGAGTAATATATTCATTAATGGTTCAATGATGTCATGCAATGGATTAATTTTGCCTTTTAGAATTCCTTCTTCAGAGGTGAAACTGCTTTTAATATGCCATGAAGGTATTCTTCTCCCTTCAATTTTCAACAAATTTTTAATAAATCTTTTGAGTCAGCAACATTTCTTATGCCTTCATCAAATGAACCTTAGCTACTGATCTTCTCTTGGAGGAAGGTATCACTCTAGCCGCAAAATTTTAGCTTAGACTTAAATGGGATGAATTTAATGGTAGTGATGGTGGCCACGATGATAGGCTGGAAATCTGGGGGCAACCCCGCTGTAGCCCTTTCTCAGAGCCCCTATGCAATTCTATGCCCACCTTACAATTAACTGACTGGTGTTGGGGCTTCCATCCATTTAAGAGTGAAGATCTTGCCTCCAAGAGATGCCAGACAACCAGAGGGCTAGCAGCTCTTCAGTCCCAGCAGCGTTCCCAGGAGTGATAGCCACTACTGGAAGCATAACCCGCCATGAGCAGCACCATTGGAGCCCAGGTAAGTGTATCGGGTTTGCTGGGACCAGTCAGGCAGGCCCCGGTGAATTTGGGGTGAGGGGTACGAGTGGTTGTTGCTGAGGGTGGCGGGGGAAGGGTGTGTTTCAAGAGGGGCTACATTTGCCGCCAGGAAGGAGCAGGCCACAGGATGCCAGATCAAGAGGTCACTCCACCCTGAACCAGCAAGAAGGCTGTGAGCTTTTACTGCATGGCCTTCCCAGGTAGCGTAGGTCTTCTCTGCTACCAGTGGGATGCCAGCAACGGCAGAATCAGGTTTTCAGTGGCTACTTAAGGGTGTCAATTGGCATCTGGGCAGGAAGGCTGCCCTCATCCTTCCCCATCCCTGGCTGATTCACGAGGAGTTGGGAAGGTGACAAGCACTCCACTCCTCGCTCCCCCCAATTTCTTTCCCCTCCTGATTCTCCCCCTCCCCCTTGCCTCTCAGCCTGTTTCCATGGGCCAAATTAAACTCCACCCTACATTGCTCTTATAATTTGTTTTGAAATGGGGAATAGATATCCAACTTTTGTAAGATTGTGTATTATATGCAATGGCAAATATGATTTGCTGATGAGATGACATGTGGTCAAACTGACCCCAATAGACAATGTAAACTCATTCCATATGTCACAACAGTTGCAAATCATAGCTCAGTCTGGGAATCTATATATATATAGGAAATTTATGGTGTAGTTCAAACAAACTCAGCTGTTGAATGCATAAAATTAACACTTAAACCCTGAATTCAGTTAAATCCAACATCATCTAATAATATCACAGTGTTGTCAAGCACAGCAAATAATTTATTTTGGCTGAATTTTTGAAAATCCCACACAACTAAGACAGGATAATTTTCTTTATTCTTCACACCAGTTTTAATTCAATCAAGAGCTTTTTTCCAAGTTACCCCCACATCCAAAGTGGAAAATAGAAGCAGAGAAACAGAAGGAAAGAAAGATAAATGCATGATATTAAGTGAGAACTGAAGAGAAGCTGCCAGAATCACCCCCAGGAGGTATCATGATGCAGAGCTGATCATCCTTTCTATGTCAAATTCCAGCAGCGGGAAGACATTGGCCCAGAGCTTTTGATGTCTGGACGGCTGTACCCTGAAGCTATGACCCAGGTTGCACTAGGGAACCTCTCCAAAGCCCCCATGCACTGACTATGCAAGAGTTGCCTTGGACGTTTCAACTTCCAATGTCAATTTCCCTGCATCTGGAGCCTTCTGAAACTCTGAGTTAGAGTTGGAGACTTTGGATGGTTCCGACTCACTTACCAGAGTAGTTACCAGGAAATGTTAGAGGGATTAAAACCAGTCCTAACTCCTGGGAAACTACACTACTGATGGCCACTACCGCCCTCCACGATTCCCCACTGAACCTCTCGACTAAGCTCCCGTGTCCACCTGACTACCCTCCCTCTGACCCTGACCTGACTACCTGTGGACCATCTGCCTGCCCCCTGATCACCTGATTCCCTGCAACCCCCTGACTACCACTGACCCAACAACCCCAACCCTGGCCACACAACTGCACCCTCGACCCCCCCAACCCAACCGACCCTACCCCCCACCCATCTCCCTGCCACCCTACCCCCTCACCTTACGTACTTATCTTCTCTCCGTAGCTTCTCAAAGTGGCTTTGGGACTTTTGAATTTACCGGAATACAGCAGTTAATGCCATAAAAAGGAGGCGTGGCTGGGCTGCTGGAAGGAGTCCTGGAACTGGTACATTTCTGAGGAGGACCAGTTCGGAAGACTGGGCGAGAAATGTGGAGCTCTGGTGCAAGGGAAGTAAATAAGAGTGGAGTGGCAGTCGGATGGTGATCCCCTATCCTAATAAGATTCAGCCCATTATTTGTGGCAGTGTGGATGTGAAGCACATGGACCCTACAATCTCCTGCCCTTCCTCTGCCCCACACCATCTTAAGATGTGGCATTTATTTTATCTAATTCAGAAGAATCCATAGCAATTTACAGCACAGAAGAGGGCCAAAGGGTCAATTGTGTCAGTGTCATCTCTCTGCTAGAGAAATACAAAACTCATACCGCTGCCTTGCTCTTTGTGCCGTAGCGAATATAACAAATATACTCACTGTCTCCTGCCTCGCAACTAATTACCAGTTCATGGTACAAGGTTATCTCCAATTTTGTCTGCTTTTAATTTTGCTAATAATCGCTTGTGTGAAACCTTATCAAATGTCTTCTGAAGGTCCATATAGACAATGATCATACATGAAAAAGATAAGCCTGCAGCATTGGCAACTATCTTCAGCTAGTAGTGCTGAGTGGATGATCCATCTTGGTCTCTTCCTGAGGTCCCCATCATTACAGAAGCTAGTCTTCAGCCAATTCGATTCACTCCACATGGTATCAAGAAATGGCTGAAGGCACTATATACAGCAAAGGCTCTGGGCCTGAAAACTCCTCAAGTGTAGGAAGACGACACTGAGGACTTGTGCTTCAAAACTAGCTTTAGCCAAGCTGTTCCAGTATAGGTAAAGCACATGCATTTATCTGACAATGTGGAAAATTGGCCTGCTATGTCTTGTTCACTAAAATTAGGACAAATATGATCCAACCAATTACTACCCCATCAGTCTGCTTTCAATTATTAGCAGAGTGCTGGAAGATGTAATTGGCAGTGCTAAAAAGTGACACTTATTCTGTAACTGCCTGCTTATCGATGTTCAGTTTGGATTCCGCCAAATGCATTTGACTCCAGGCCTCATGACAGCCTTTGTACAAACATGAATAAAAGAGCTGAATTCCAAATATGAGGTGAGAGTAACTGCCCTTGACACCAAGGAAGCATTTGACCAAGTGTAACATCAAGGAGCCCTGGCAAAATTGAAGTCAATGGGAATCAGGGGGAAAACACTCCACTGGTTGGAGTCATACCTAGCACATGGGAAGATGGTTGTGATTGTTGGAGGTTAATTATCTCAACCCCAGGAAATCGTTGCAGGAGTTCATTTGAGCTCTGTGCTAGGCCCAACCATTTTCAGCAGCTTCGTCAATGACCTTCCTTCCACCATAAAGTCAGAAGTGGGGATGTTCACTGATGATTCCAATCAATGTGCAGTACCATGCATAACTCTTCAGATACTGAAGCAGTCCATGCCTGCATGCAGCAAGGCCTGGACAATGTTCAGGCTTGGGCTGATAAGCGGCAAGTAACATACGCACCACACATGTACTAGGCAATGACCATCTTCAAATAGAGAGAATCTAACCATCTCCTCTTGAAATTCAACAATGTTACCATTGCTGAATTCTCTATATCAACATCCTGGGCTAATCATTGACCAGAAACTTAATTGGACTAACTCAAGTCGGGAGACACAAGAGAGGGAAACAAAGATAGGAAAGAAAGGCAGAAAAGTAGAAAGCGAAAGTGGAAGGCAGAGTAAACAAGGGCTAGCAGCAAACAGGGCCATAGTACAAAAAGATGTGTAAAAATGTAAAAAAATGTAAAGGCACCGTATCTGACTGCATGGAGCATTCACAATAAGGTAGATGAATTAACAACGCAAACAGATGTAAACAGGTACGATATGACTGCAATTATGGAGACATGGCTGCAGGGTTACAAAGGCTGGAAACTGAATGTCCAAGGTTACTTGATGTTTAGGAAGGACAAGCAAAAAGGAAAAGGCGGTGGCGTGGCGTTGTTAGTTGAGGACGAAATCAGTGCAATAGTGAGAGATATTGGATCAGAAAATCTAGATGTAGAATCAGTGTGGGTGGAGCTAAGAAGCAACAAGGGTGGAAAACATTAGTGGGAGTTGTATATAGGCCTCCAAACAGTAGTGATAAAATGGGGGACGGCTTTAAAGAGGAACTTAGAGATGCATGTAACAAGGGTGCTACAGCAATTATGGATGATTTTAATCGACGTATAGACTGGGCAAACCAAATTAGCAATAATGCTGTGGCAGATGAATTTCTGGAGTGTGTACGAGATGGTTTTTTAGACTGGTATTTTGAGGAACCGAATAGGGAACAGGCTATCCTAGGTTTGGTATTGTGCAATGAGAAGGGGTTAATTAATAATCTTACTGTGTGGGGTCCTTCAGGGAACAGTGACCATAACATGATAGAATTCTTCATTAGGATGGAAAGTGAAGTAGTCTGACCTGAAACAATGGTCCTAAATCTAAACAAAGGAAACTACAAATGTATGAGGCATGAGTTGGCCAAGATGGATTGGGGAACTTCGTTAAAAGGCAATGTGGTGTATCGGCAATGGCTAATATTTAAAGAACGAATATATGCATTGCACAGATATACATTTCTTTCTGGCATAAAAATACAACAGGAAAAACAGCCCAACCATGGCTAACAAAAGAAATTAAGGATAGCATTAGATACAAACAGGAGTCATATAAAGTTTCTAGAAAAAATAGCAAGCCTGAGGATTGGGGGCAGTGTAGAACTCAGCAAAAGTGCACCACGAGATTGATTAAGAGGGGAAAAATAGAACATGAGAATAAACTTGCAAGGAACATAAAAACAGATTGCAAAAGCTTCTATAAGCATGTAAAAAGAGAAAAGGTTAGTGAAGACAAATGTAAGTCCCTTAAAATCTGAAATGGGAGAATGTGTAATAGAGAACAAGGAAATGGCAGAGCAATTAAACAAATACTTTAGTTTTGTCTTCATGCAGGAAAACTCAGATAACTTCCCAGAAATGCTAAGGAACCAAGAGTCTAGTAAGAAGGAGGAATTGAAGGAAATTAGTATTACTAAAACAATAGCGCTGGAGAAATTAATGGGACTGAAAACTGATAAGTCCCCAGGACCTGATAATCTACATTCCAGGGTATAAAAGGAGATGGCAAAGGAAATAATGGATGCATTTGTTGTCATCTTCCAAAATTCGGTAGATTCTGGAACAGTCCCAGCAGATTGGAGGGTGGCAAATGTAACCCCACTATTTAAAAAAAGGAGGGAGGGAGAAAACAAAGAATTACAGAATGGTTAGCCTAACATCAGTAGTAGGGAGATGCTAGAGTCCATTATAAGGGATGTGATAACAGGACACTTGGAAAATATCAACAAGATTAGACAAAGTCAACATGGGTTTATGAAAGGGAAATCATGTTTGACAAAACTACTGGAGTTTTTTGAGGATGTAACCAGCAGAATAGATAAAGGAGAACCAGTAGATGTGGTATATTTGGATTTTCAAAAAGCTTTTGTTAAAGTCCCACATAAGAGGTTAGTATGTAAAATTAATGCACATGGGATTGGGGGTAATATATTGGCATGGATTGGGAATTGGTTAGCAGACAGCAAACAGAAAGTAGGAATAAATGAGTCTTTTTGGAAGTGGCAGATGGTGACCAGTGGGGTCCGCAGGGATCAGTGCTTGGGCCTCAGCTATTCATAATATATATCAATGATTTGGATGAGGGAACCAAATGTAATATTTTCAAGTTTGCTGATGACACGAAATTTGGTGGGAATGTCAGCAGTGAAGAGTGTGTTGAGAGGTTTCGAGGTGATTTAGACAGGTTGATTGAGTAGGCAAACATATGGCAGATGGATTGTAATGTGTATAAGCGTGAAGTTATCCACTTCGGTAGGAAAAACAGAATAGCAGAGTATCATTTAAATGGTGATAGATTGGGAAATGTTGTATACAAAGGGACCTGGGTGTCCTTGTACACCAATCACTGAAAGCAAGCATGCAGGTGCAGCCGGCAGTTAAGAAGGCAAATGGTATGTTGGCCTTCATTGCAAGAGGACTTAAGTACAGCAGCAAGAATGTTTTACAGCAGCTGTACAGAGCCTTGGTGAGACCACACCTGGAGTATTGTGTGCAGTTTTGGTCTCCTTACCTAAGAAAGTATATACTTGGCATAGAGGGAGTGCAGCGAATGTTCACCAGACTGATTCCTGGGATGGCAGGATTGCTGTATGAGGAGAGATTGGGCCGACTAGGCCTGTATTCACTGGAGTTTAGAAGAATGAGAGGAGATCTCATTGAAACATACAAAATTCTGACAGGGATGGACAGACTGGATGCAGGGATGATGTTTCCTCTGGCTGGGGGATCTAGAACAAGGGGTCAAAGTCTTGGGATATGGGGTAGGCCATTTAGGACTGAGATGAGGAGAAATTTCTTCACTCAGAGAGTGGTGAATCTGTGGAATTTTCTACTACAGAAGGCTGTGGAGGCCAAGTCACTGAATATATTTAAGAAGGAGATAGGTAGCATTCTGGACTCTAAAAGCATCAAGGGCTTTGGGGGGGAGAGTGGGAGTATGGCATTGAGTTAGAGTATCAGCCATAATCATATTGAATTGCACAGCAGGCTCAAAGGGCCAAATGACCTACTCCTGCTTCTATTTTCTATGTTTCTATATTTCTACTGTGGCTATAAGAACATACCAGGGGCTTTTAATTCCAAGGTGAGTAACTACTTCCTAATCCCCAAAACCATGTCCACCATTCAGAAGGCACAAGTCAGGAATGTGATGGAATACTCTTCACATGCTTGGATCAGTGCAGCTCCAACAATAGTTAAGAAGCTTGACAGCATCCAGGTAAAACCAGCTCACCTGATCAGCACCCCATCCACCACCTTAATTATTTGCTCTCTCCATCACTGATGCAGCGAGGCAGCAGATTGTACCACCTATAAGATGAGCTGCAGGAACTCATCAAGGATCCTTCAGCAGGACCTTCCAAGCCCCTGACCTCTACCACCTAGAAGAACAAGGGTGGTAGGTGCATGAGAATACCACCACCTGCAAGTTTCCCTCTAAGTCATATATTATCTTAAATTGGAGCCATATCACTGTTCCTTCATAATGGTCAGAATCCTAGAACTCCCTCCCTAACAGCCCTGTGGATATACTGCCACCACACAAACTGCAGTAGTTCAAGAGGCAGCTTACCACCACCTTCTCAAGGGCAATTAGGGATGGGTGATAACTGCTGACCTTGCCAGCAATGATTATGCCTCATAAACAAATAAACAAAAATGCTCTACTGACTACAATTTTAATGCACTCCTCAAACAAGTCAGCTAAATTAGTCAGACCTGGTATTCTCCTCACAAATTGATCAACTAACCCTTGTTCAAATGCTTAATAGCTCTGTTCCTGATGATAGAATCTGGATTCTCTTACAGCCTTTTTCTGCTCCTCTTCCTCCAGTATGTAGATCATGTAAAGTGAGATTTCCATTAGGAAGCCAATGTACTTCTTCCTGATCCTAGCTCAGTCATTGTGCTGACTTAGAATGTTTCTCAAGCATGCACAATGCAGAACATAGGGGATGTTTTCCTGAGTATAATAGTTTGCTTTTACTGAGAGCTACAATGAAGCCCAAGGTATGGCCAAATGACTTCAAAAGCAATCTCAGTGAATAGTGTCCTTTTCAGAAAGTGTTGATGTATAGAGTCTGGAAAAGTAGCACATATTCAAGATGGTGGATATGAACGTGGAAGCCCCAGGCTTTGAGCAGGTGATGTCATTCACTAGGAACTCTGCCATTTGCATGAGATTATCGCTGAGAGGGTGAGCACTTTGGTGTGGTATCAAACAGTGTGCAGTTTATGGCAGGGTGTCTCTCTCTCAATGGAAAAGCCCCACTGTCAATGGATCATGTCCAAAATTCCTGGCCTCACAAAGGTGCGAATCTTGAATTATGTCTTCCCCAATTCTGGAAATTTGGGGCCAGATCTGTTCTCCAATTTTGAACCCAGCTCCCACCTTGCTTTGATGCTAGCTTTGCTATTCAAATCCTTCTTTCTGTTAAGAGGCTGAAAAGAAGTGGAGTGTACTGGAATTTTAACTATTGGATGAATAACATTTCTGTACCCCATCAAATTTACAAGTTCATTGGGGGGGAAATGAAACTTTCTAAACTTTGTTCCTTTTGTGTTCTGTGGTGTTCAGCAGTGATGTTTAATAGATTCACAGAAAAATGTGATTTTTTTTTAAGAACTAGAAAAGCTCCTCAGTCTTCAGAGAAAATTCATTATCTTTGTTATTATGGAAATTGCTCCGCAGCCCAAAATAATAAAACAAAATACATTTAAATGTGTTCTTTCCACATCTCTTTGATGTGCTTTAGGGTACAATTTAAAAGTGTGTTTTTTTGATATATTATATAATCCAATCGAGAGCAAATAGAACAAATAAATGCCTGATGTGACTTTTTTCTCCACTTTGAGACTGTTTAATTGGCTGCAGTGATTTTCAAAAAAGCTATTTAAGCATTTTAATTCTAAAGCTACCCTTAATAATGTGCAGGAACTAAAAGGGAAAAAAGCTTCTCATAAAAAGCAGAAATTAATCATATTTATAATTGGTGGGAAAAAAACTGACGAAAACATTTTGGGAAATAAAGCTTTGTAAGTAATAAGTAGTTAACAGTCAAATAGCCAACTGCTGAACAAAAAAAGAGATAACTTTTCAAAGGAAAGAATAGGACCTTAGAAATGTGACAGCACCGAAGGAGGCTATTCAGCCTGTCAGCCCTGTGCTAGCTCCCTGCAAGAATAATTTAGCTAGTCCCACTCCTCCCACTTTTCCCACAGCCCTGAATTTTTTTCCCTTCAGGTGCTTATTTAATTCCTTTTTGAAATCCATGACTGAACCTGCCACGACCCCCCTTTCAGTCAATGCATTTCAAGTTGTAACACTCACTGCTTAAAAAAAAAGGATTTCTTCATGTTGCATTTGTCCTATGCCAAGCATTGATGTTCAGCATTATTTAGGTTAGAAAAAGAAAAAAGGGAAAAGGAAACTATAGATGTTTCAGAATGATTAACCTGCACTACAGTAAATATCATAGCTGACTCATTTTTCTTGATGTCAATATGAAAACATCCAAGAAGGTACAAATTGTACAGTCATTTCTCAGGACAGAACTTGAATATTGCTGAAAAAATAGACATTGAAGCTTTTTGTCTTGCATTCATCAGGAAACGTCGCGAGAATACCAATAAAAGGGGAAAACAACAATTTATACCATATGAGAAGAGAGTGCTGATTGGTTGGCAAGTGAACTCTGATTGATAGAGGCATTGCCATGCACAATGCACCCATTGATGGTGACTGACAGTTAACTGCCAAACATTGTTTGAAATTTAAACCAGGCAGCTTGACCCTGATTGGTCAATGCATTGCACTGAGGAATGAGTCAGCAAATGGCTGTCAATTGTTTTGTTTAGCTGAAACAGGCGCAATATGTGTACGTGGTTTTCTGTCTGCAAAGAACAGGAGCAATGTATATTAATAAATATAGCTTCCAGTACACACAAATGTACCACACTGTGAGCCCAACTGACAATCTTAAATTGGTTGTCAGTGTAATTCTTTGCACACCGAGGGTTATTTAGCAAATGTTGTCTAATCGCGGAATCACATCTAATGTTGAACACTGTGTTTAGAGTTTTCAAGCACTGGCTGGTTGGGTATGCTCTGTGCCTTGACCATTGCAAACAGCGGCTGGGACATGCTTTTTGATATGATCCGCCAGTCTTTGGGATGTATGGCCTACATACCTAACATCACACTGGCACTGAAATTCATATGCCACATTACTTATTTGTGCGATAGGCAGAATGTCTTTTGGCTTGATGGGAGCATCTTGTTAGTGGCGAATACCACTTGTGTTGCTATTGCATAGTAGCCGTGTAAAACAGCTAGCTTCACCTGTTGCTCAAATGTTTGAGGTACCTTGCCCTTTCAGGGTAATCTGAGGTAGACTGGGCACTTTTCAGGGCCAAAAGGACCTTAGGCTCATTCATGAGTTAACTGTTTCACGCTGCTACTATTCAGTAGCAACACCACTAACAGGATGCTGTTGTCAAGTCAAAAAGATGCTCTGCCTATCACACAAATAAGTAATGTGGTATATGAATTTCAGTGCTGTTGTGATGTTAGGTATGTCGGCCATATGTCCCAAAGAGTGGTTGTTGTATCAAACAGCATGTCCCAGCTACTGTTCGCAACTGGCAAGGTACAGACCATACCGAACCAACACGTGCTTGCAAAACTCAAAACAGTGTCCAACATTAGATGTGATTCCACGATTGGACAACATTTGCTAAATATTCCTTAGTGTGCTGAGAATTACAATGACAACCAATTTAAGATTGTCAGTCAGACTCGCAGTGTGGCACATTTGCGTGTACTGGAAGCTGCATATATTGATACAGAAGGCCCTGTCCTTTGCAGACAGGAAGGACATGTACACACATTGCGCCTGTTGCAGCTAAATAAAATAACTGACAGCCATTCACTGACTCATTCCTTAGTGCAATGCCTTGACCAATCAGGGTCAAGCTGCCTTGTTTAAATTTCAAACAATGCTTGGGAGTTAACTGTCACTTACTATCAATTGGTGCATTTTCCATGGCGATGCCTCTACCAATCAGAGTCTGTCTGCCAACCAATCAGCACCCTCACTCGGTACAAATTGTTGTTTTCCCCTTATTTGGTATTTTTGTGAATGTTCCTGATGAGTGCATGACGAAAAGCTTCGACGTGTCTCTTTTCTCAGCAATACTGAAGTACAGTTTCTAACACTGGGCCATTTTACCTCTGCAAGCTGAAAATTCCTTCTAGTTTCATCGTTGTATCTTTGACGGAAAATCAGTGGAAATCCTGAAGACAAGACCACTGTGCTGGTTCTTTTGGACTTCCGATCTTTCGGACTTCCAATCTTCATTTGGAGTTTGGAGCAGTCAGTTGGAAGTTCCTGGCGGCCAAGTTGAAATGACTGAGTGATGTTGTAGTGAGAATACTACATATATATGAAACTCATTCCTCCCATTGCTATTTTAACAGAAGTGTCATATCTATTTAAAGTAAATGAGTTAATGCCTCCATTAAATTGGTTATCCTGCTTTAAGGGGCCACACAATAACTTCACTGACAATGACTATGTGCGATGAAAGATGGTTGCAGTATTAATTGAATAAAGTTCTATTCTGATTTTCTGTAATGCTGCTATTATAATTCCTACAGTAATATAAAGAAAGACTTGCATTTTTATGTCGCTTTTCATGTCTACTGGACATCTCAAAGAAAGCCAATGAAGCGTATTCATTGTTGTAATGACTAAGGTACTTCATTGGTTATAAACACTTTGAGATGATGAAAGGCACTTTATAAATATAAGTTCTTTTTTCCTTCTCTCAGGACCATTTTTCTGTAGGTTGATTGCTGCTATATGATTTTTAAAAAGAAATTAAAATAGAAAGTCTGAACTACAAATACCACAGCTCTGAGTAAAGTCCTAGTGAAGGACAGTAAGGGAGAGGTACAGTCGAGGAAGGCAAATTACTGCATCACTACCGAGTGATGGAGCAGGTTAACCCAAACACCTGCCTCTCCTCCAAGACCACAACCATCATGAACTCATTTGTGAACAATATTTTTCAGAATGTCATGGGTGACATTTCCTGCCTGACTTTTTGCAACACGTGCTCAGCTATCAGCTGCAGAGAGATGCTGACCTCTATGCCCCTGCTGCTGCCTGGGCAGGAACTGGCCAGCTCATTGTGTGGGGGACAAAAGCTATGACCAATTACTGACCAGCTTCAAGTAAAACCTCAAGATCTGTGGGAAAAAAAAAATGTCCAAAACACCAGCAACATTTTTTCGTACCCATGGCAAGAGAAATCAAGAAAGAAACACTTGACAATTATTTAACAAAGGTGTGAAAGAATCCCAAACAACTCAAACACTTTTCAGGCACAGCTTGAAGCAGTTTCTTGCAGTTTCAGCATCAGTTTTCTGTTGAATATTTTAGCTTGTCATGTAGATTTTTAAATGGGCTTCCATACCATGCTGTTCTTTCAATTTTTGCTCACTGTTTTAGTCTTTCATTTACATATGTTTCTTTAAGCTACCTCCCCTGACCCCTGCTCACAATTCTCAGAAGAACTGCAGAGATAGTAATATAGCTTGAGCAATTTATATAACTGCCTGGGGGAAGAGGGTGGGCTGTGGTTTATAGCACTTTTCCTTAATGGTTTCTGGAGGTAATTCTGTTCCCAGGAGCATGTCATAGCTTGAGAACACTCCTTGCAATTTATTATATAATGCATGTAATTTTTCTCTTCTTTCCCCCACCCCCTGTCATTGAGGTTTTTTTTGTTTTTCACTTGCTGTTGGAGTTAACATTTCTAACCTGCTGAGTCCACTCCAAATCTCAACATGGTTTTGGAGCTGGGCTTCATCCAGTTGTCAGGAAGATATAATAATCTTCATAATGTAATTGGAATTTATTGTAAAGTAGAGTAATATTGGGGTCTGTCTCTATGGGGTGTGTGTGTGTGTGTGTCAGGGGGGACATAATTGAATTAAAAACAGCTGGTTTGAAGGGTTTGATGTAAGAAAAGGAGCTGGATTTAAAATGCTAAATAGGTAAACATGGGTGAAGTATTAGAATGTGCAGTGTAAAGGGAACATTTGCATTTTTAAATAAAGCAGAGTAGCTTGAATTCAAAAGAGGGGGTGAAGTGTTACACCTAGCCAGAAGAAGTTAAGAAGCGGTGCGTTTAATTTTTCCAAAGATTACTGGTAAAATTAGCACTATGTTTGATTTTTATTATTAGAGAGGTAAAGTCCAAAGATATAGTGAAACAATGGAAATTTGCATTCAAAGGGGAAAATATGTATAAAGGGGTGAAGGCTGTGTGTAAGGGCAGGCATTTTAATATCTAACACAAGTGTGAAAAGGCTCCAGCATCTAAACCTCAAGTTGCTGTTTACAAGGAACCAAAGCTGAGAAAAATTCACTTTGAATTCGACTGTCCAGGGTGTGTGCTTTGCCTGGGACTGTTTAAATCTATGTATTTTACTGTTGCCTTAATGGAGGTGTAACTAGGAATTAGTTTAATCAGGGGAGCTCGGGGTTATCATAGTAGTAATTTGTAGATCTATGTATGTGCTTAAAATCATTTCTTCTATGAATAAATGTTTAATTTAGTTTTGTAAAAAAAAAAGACTCAGTGGTCTTATTACTACTGAAATCCAGGCTTGCATCTTGAAATAAATATACAAATTGCAAAACAGTTGTGGCAGTTGTTTCAAGTTTTCCTTTAGGATTTGAGCAGCTCAGAATTTACCATCAACTGTGCCATAACACCAGTGAACAAGAAGACAAATTCTGATAATCAATTAAAGGGTTTCACTTGCAAGGTAAGTTCGTAATCATCTTCTTATGTTCCGAAAAGTTCATATCATTTTTAAATAGTTTAATTTCTTTGGATTTTGTCACTCATAAACGAGTCTAATCGTATCTACAGACAAATCATTTGCTGCCACATACCAACATTTTAGAAGAATGGAGTGGAAGCATAAGCTTTATACAGCCCTTTGTAAATAACCTTAGGCTTCATGATTATAACATTTTGAAGTGAGCAGCAAAATGACCTGATCAGCAAAACATCATGCTGGACCTCTCAATTGGAGACCTGGATTTGGGAGCAGGAGCTGGAGATCAGAGTTTGGAAGCTAGGATTTGGGAGCAGCTACGAGAGAACTTTCATCAAACTTCTGCTCCTCTAGGCTATACATCGATTGCAACATTTACATCCTAAGTCAAGATTTACAGTTTTTACCGATGGTAGCAGGCACTTGGTACTGGCTACCTCATGGGTGGTACTATTGCTCTATAGACTTTCAGTTGGGTAGACAAACTTTAGTGAGTGCCTCCAGCAGGCAATACTCTGTCTATTAGAATATGCAAAGAGATGTGACAAGTAGACCCTGGATGCTATTTTTTCAGTTCAACATGGTGGGCAGTGGATTCACAGATAGACGGTAAGGCCTACCTATCCATAGATGGTCAGAAACCCACATAAGGCTTAATGAAAATATGGAAAGACTGCCACTCCCTCTACCACCTTAACCTCTCTTCTCCTCACAGGAGGGAGTGGCGTGGTGGTGGTGAGGGCGAGGGCGATGGTGTGAATGTTTAAAATCAACTCCACTGTTTCATTGGATCTCTTTGATCAGAAAAGGCACAATTTATTTTCATTTCATACATGATACATATTGAAGATGCTAATGAAGGTTTTTGTTCCATGCTTCAGAGGATTATTTCAAACTGTGTCCCTTGATGCTTTAATTTTAGATAGACTATGAAGACATCGTATCAAAAGTACATTAGGAACATGAAAGCGTCTTTCCCTGTATGTTGAAACTAGTTTTTCAAGGGGAGAAATCACTCAACATCAATAAACATTTGTTCCTAGGCTTTATTTGTTTGCACAGTTTGAGGTTTTGCTACAGTTATCAAATCCAAAGCAATTTTGACCATGAAACATTTCAATTATTTCAATTTCATGCAGTGGGCAGAATCCATAGTTCATAACTTGCATAGACTACAATACCTGTTTTAGGTAGGGACACCTGAGAGATAGACCCGAGGAATTTAGCAGCAAAGCCAGTACCTGCATGGACTGGGCTTAGGTCTTCCCATTGCATTGTGGCTGGAACAAGTTGTTGGAGTCCTTTATGAAGCAAACCTGTGCTAGAAAAGATTGAAGAATTTTTGAAAATGCGATAGAGCATGTACTATGTTTTATCCAATAATGAAGGGGAGGTTTTGCAGGACATGCAAGGAGGAACTGGAGGCTTTGCAGGAGCAAAGGAACAACATCTTGTGCCCACAGTGGGCAGGATGCCCTCAGGATATATGCTCAGGAAGTAATGGATAAAAGTAGCAGTATTGGTCAATGCCAGGATGAACAATGGATGAGGCTAGTGGTGCAGTTGGTAGGATAAGTCATTTGAAGATTGAATTCACTCAATTATCTTCCTGCACAGCACCCATAAAGTTCTTAGAGCTATACTTCTGGTATTGACCAACACTGCTACTTCTATCCATCACCTCCTGAGCATTTGTCCTGAGGACTTCCTTCCTCCTGTGGGTACAAGATGTTCCTTGTTTGCTCCACATCCTGTGCCAAGATCTCTAGTTCATTATTGGAAAAACTTGGTGCGTGCTCTCTTGCATTTTCAACTATTCTTCAATCTTTCTTAACACAGATTCACATCACAAGTAGGCGTGGTAGAGTGGAGAGCTATACACCTTTAAGAGAATGTAGTTAATTGACCATGTGATTGTATTGACCAATCACTACATACCACAGGCTACTTGGGTAACTGTAAGTCTAGAATTGTAGGTGATTGAAGAAGCACGCATGGCGTTAGTGCTCTATTCTTAGTTCTAATAAACCACCAGTGTTTGTTCAGTTAAGCAGACTCTCTGCCTTTATTGTTTCAAGCACCAACTAACTCAAGGGCTCAGCTAGCATTTGCCGGACAAAGCGAACCTGATAACCAAAAACATAAAACTGGTGACGAGGATAAACCGGATCAATTGACGGCAATTAAGAAAGCCAGCGGTAAGCCAGCTATGTTACTTTACCACTACATTTAAAGCTGTTTGAAAGCGCAGTCTCCTTGGTCATTGAGTATGCCATGGCTTTCAAGTAAAGGGGGATGGATGTGGTAAAGTGGAGTGCTATGCACCTTTAAGAGAATGTAGTTAATTGACCATGTGACTGTATTGACCAATTGCTACACAGCGCTGGCTACTTGGGTAACTGTAGGCCTAGTGCTGGAGGTGATTGAAGAAGCTTCAATGTTAGTGTTAGTGTTAATGCTCTGTTCTTAGTTCCAATAAACCACCAGTGTTTGTTCAACTAATCGGTCTCTCTGCCTATATTGTTTCAAGCACCAACTAATGTGTTAATAACAAGGGCTCAGCTAGCGTTCGCCGGACAAAGCAAACCTGATAACCAGAAACATAAAAGTAGGACTCAAACGACTTCTTCCAGCCACAATGCAGCGGGAAAGCCTAAGCCCGATCTGCACAGGCTGCTAAATTCATAGGGTCCATCTTTTAGAGGTCCCAGCCAGACATCTAAAGCAGGCATTAGAGCCTATGAGAATTGTTAATTAGGGATTCTGCCCACTGTAAAAAATGGAAATATAGTTTCATGGTCTGAATTGATTTGCTGTTGATAGCTGTCACAAAACCTCAAACTGGGCAAATAAATAAAGCCTGGAAACAAATGTTGATTCTTCTCATAAAATAATGCTGAATGCAAATTCGGCACATATAAGGTCCAGATCCTGCTATGCCGTTTCTTGAAGGTTCTTGCAGTTGGAGCATATGTAGCTACTAGGGAATCTATAGCTAAGGTAGAGCAGAGTGAATGATCAGAATGATTGCAGTCTCCATATTGCTTAATAATATTTCACTGTAAAATATACACCCCCCCCTCAAGAGATATCCCACATTTAAGGCTATTTTACTGTGTAATGCCATCATATTTCTTGATTTTTTTCCCCCCCTTTAGAGCCTAAGTAAATCTTTACGTAAAGTGACAAATTTTGAGCCACGTCAACTCCTTCAATACATTGGAATCAGTAGATCTAAGAAAAGAAATGCACTAAGTAAACACTGTCAAGCTAAATGAAGTGGCTGATTCCCATGCATGTTGAGAGCATTGTTCAACTTGGGTAAAGCCTTTTAGTTTTCATTTCAAGAAGGATGACTGGACTAGCAAACACATTTTAATTTTCATTCTGTAATTTTCATGCAGTTCCAGGTTCTGAATTTGGACTTTGGCGATGATCTTTCTAAGTTAATGGAATTGTTGAGGGCATCAAGCATCATGGCAGTATTCTTCCAAGGGTCCTGTTATAACCTGAGGGACTATTTGAAGTACACACTGTTATTGAAAGTCATAATGAGGTACAATTGAGCCCGTTTCTCAGCCCATAAAGACTCCCATGTCACCAAAGCTCACTGCAAAAATGCAGACATTTCACTGCAATTTTGCGTGAAGGATGGTTTCATTTTGCAATGTTACTGCAAAAAGCTTCAGCAGACAATTCAAAGAGAAAATCCATTGTGTGGGCGGTAATTCAGCATTGTTTATGGCACACTAGATACAGTAAAATCTGCTTACCTGGAAGTGCTCAGAGCCAGAAAAAATGTGCATAAAAGTGAAACTGTTGTAAAAAATCTTTTTTTTGAGGAACATGGGTGAAGGGTCAAAGACCATGGTGCAAGGATTGCTAACATTACGAGAACAAAATTAAGTAAATTAAGACCAAGTAGTGCCCTGTTCATATAAAAAAAAAGCATTCTCAGGATGTATGGGCATTGCCAGCCATGCTGGCATTTATTACCCATTTCTAATGACCTTGTTGAACTGCTGGAGTCTGTGTGGTGAAGGTGCTCCTGCAGTGTTAGGTAGCGAGCTGCAAGATTTTGACCCAGCGATGATGAAGGCTGCGATATATTTCCAAGTCAGGATTTTGTAAGAGGTGATGGCACCTGCTGCCCTTGTCCTTCTAGGTTGTGGGAGGCAATATCAAAATGTTTAAATTGTGAGGACAGTTGAGGGAGATAAAGATTTCCATCATTTTGTGCAGCTATATAAAAGTAATGATTCAATCCGAAATTATACAGCAACGTCATGGCTGAGCCAGTGGTGAATTAAAGGTGGAGATAGTGAGGGCTGTTTCTTCTGATTTCTGTTCCTGGAGGACATCTGAAAGAAAGAACCTTTCAGCAGCACAACACTCACTCACTGCTGCACTGAAGTATCAGCCTGTATTATGCACTCAAATTTCAAGAGTTGGGGCTGTAGACCTACAGTCTCCTGACTCAGATGCATTAGAGCTATCATTCAGTCAAAGGTGACCCTCCTTAAAACAAGGCAAATTAGCTTTATACAAAGAGCATTGCATTCAAAGTGGAGCTTGCATGTGGTGAAGGGAAGAGCCCCTGTACTCCGAGTGGGTGTAACTTTCACGCTCACTGCATGGACGGTGATGTGGCTGAGCAAATCCATAATGGAACTCACCCAAATTAATGGGATAAAAATGAAGCAAATTCTACAATAGGCAGGCAATCTCTTTGCAAAAGTGGTGAATATGAAAATTACCTTCATCAATCTCAATGGGAAGAATTTTCGGGTTGGCGAGTGGGGGCAGGGTCTGCTTGCCAACGCATAAAATGATGCGCAGGGCATCAGGTGGGTGCCCTGATGTCACCGCGCGTCACTTAGGTTTCCAGTTCGGCAGGTGCGCAGCCAAGTCGGCTGTGCGCCCACCGAATTGTCAAAAGCCTATTAAGGACTGTTGAAAACGAATTGAACAAATAAAATGAGCTCCCCGTCCAACCTTAAGGTTGGCGGGCAGGCGAAGAGCTCAGGCGGCCTTCGCAATTTCCATGGAATCTCATCCACGGGTGGGATGAGGTTTCATGAAGTGTTTAAAAATTCAATAAAAGTTTAAAAAAAAGTTCATTGGCATGTCCCAACTCATGTGACACTATCACATGAGGGGACATGTTTTAAAAGTTTTTAATTTCATTATTTAGTTGTTTAAAACTTAAACTAACCTCCCTGAGGCACAGAGGTGCCTCGGGGAGATGTCCACGTGCGAAAGTGAACAGGCCCCGATTCACGGAATCCCACCCCGCCTGCACAGGGAGCGTTCAGTGTAAAATGGCCCGCCCATGTAAAATGACGGCACGGACTCGATCGGGGGTGCCGGTCATGTTCGCGCCTGCTCCCACCTGCCCCCGCACAACCCCCCCAATGGGGGGAAAATTCTGCCCAATGAGATTTTTGCTACTCAAAATATGCCTTTTTAAATCTTTCATGGTAAAGTGGAACTTATAAATTACAGACACCTTAGGGACCTTTATTTTCAGGTGTGCTTGTTGTCAAAAAGCCATTGTAAGCACTGTAAACATATTCAGTAGAATGGGGAGTTCTTTACCTGGCATCCATAACAACAGAGCAACCACCCTATCCCTGGATAGCATCGTGCTAGCAGCCAGGGATAGGGAATTGAGTAAAAAACATAGAATAATAATCATGGGGGATTTCAACCATTATGATATTAACTGGACAGAAGAGGTAGGGTAAAGGATATAAGGAAATGGAATTCCTACTCCTTTTTAGCCTTATATGTAAAAACCCCAACAAGAGAAGATTCAAAGTTGGACCTAGTATGATCCAAGGAAAATATCACAGGTCGCAAAGAGATGGCAGAAATATAAATAATTATTTCACTTCAACATTTACCAGGGAGTTAGAACAGATAGCCATGATATTGAATGATGTGATGAGCAATGAGAAAAGTGCAATTAAAATAAAAAAAAAATGTATTGAATAAACTAAAAAAAAAAATCAGAGGGTAAAGCCCCAATCCTGATGGATTACTTCACCTATTTTAAAAGAATCTAGGGAAGAGATAGTTGGTGCTTTACTACATATATCTAATAGTTCATTAGAAAAAGGTGTAGTGGCAGAGGACTGGCTGATAGCTAACGTAATTCTTATATTTAAGAAGGGGAACAGGACATGTCCAGGGAATTATAGACCAGTCAGCTTATCATCAGTGGTAGGAAGGATAATGGAATGCCTGCTAAAGGAGAGAATAATGAACAACTAGAAACAAGAAATACAATAATGAATAGTCAGCATGGATTTCAAAAGGGAAAACCTTGCTTGACCAAACTTATTGGGTTTTTTGAAGAGGTAAAATGGAGAGTAGACAATGACAAAACAGTAGATATAGTTACCTGAATTTTCAAAAGGCCTTCAATAGGATGCTCCATAATAGACTAATGAATAAGGTCAGAGAATGTGGAGTCAGAGGTCAAGTGGCAAAATAGTTTGCTCACTGGCTTCGAGAATAAGACCAGAAAGTGGGAGTTAAGGGTAATTATTGAGAGTGGCAAAAGGTGGGAAATGGTGTTCCACAAAGATCACCGCTGGGAACACTGATGTACATAATTTACTTCAATGAATTAAAAACACATTTTCTAAATTTGCAACTGATAACAAATTGAAGGCGATAGTGAAAACTGAAGAGGATGTAACAAGTTACAGGAGAACATTAATAAAATTGTAGATTGAGCAAATAATTGGCAATTGAAGTTCAACACAGAATAATGTGAGGTAGGACATTCTGGTAGGATAATAGGGAGGTCGCTTAGTACTTGGAAGGTGCAAGTCTAGGTGGGGTAGAGGAACAAAGGGATCTCAGAGTAGAAATAAACCAATCATCGAAAGTTGTGCCACAGGTTAGCAAGACCTTAAAAAAAGTAAACCAAGAACTAGGCTTTATTTTTAGAGATATATAATTGAAAAGGAGGAAAGTTATGCTAAACCTGTATTGAACCTTGGTCAAATGACAGTGGAGTTCTGGTCACCATATAATAAAAGGACATGGAGGTACCGGAGACAGTGCAGAGAAAGTTTACTAGTGCAATACCAAAAGTGTGTGGGTATGCATATCAGGACAGGATTGATAGGCTGGGTCTCTTGTCTCTTGAAAAATGAAGGCTGAGGCATGACCTAATAGAGGTCTTTAAAATTATGAAAAATATTGATAGCGTGGATACAGAGAGAATGTTTCCTCTTGTGGGGAAGAGCATAACTAGGGACCATCAATAATAAATGTTCACCAAGAAATGTAGTAGATAATTCAGATGAAACATATTCAACCAAAGAGTGGTAAGAATGTGGAAATTGTTACCACAGGGAGTGGTTGAAGTGAATTGTGGTAAAGTAAGGTACCCTATCGCTTTAAGAGAAAGCAAGTGTACTGATCATGTGACAGCACTGAAGAATCACTGTACAGCGCGGGCAACTGGGAACGGTAAGTCTAGTTCTGGAGGTTTCTCAGTGAGCGCGTATGATCTGGTGTTATGCCCTGTGATCAGTAAACCATCACTGTTTATTCTTACATCAGTCTCTCCCTGTTATTGATTGCAAGCAGCAATTGAGGAGAACATAGGAAGGCATGCAGTTAGAGTTGGCCAACAAACTCATTTACCCAAGACATAAAATTAATAGTATAAATGTATTGAAGGGAAAGCTAGACAAGCATATCAGGAAGAAGGAGATAGATAGTGAAGATGATAGATTCAGATGAGAAAAGATGGGAGGAGGCTTGAATAGAGCATAACCACCAGCATGAGAATGTTTGGGCTGAATGGCCTATTTCTGTGCCATATATGCTAGGAAATCCTATGTACCTCTACCAGCATTTCTTCTCTTCGTTTCTCCCAATAGTGAATATCTAGCTTCCCCTAACATGCATCAACGTATTCATTTCATCCACTCCATGCAGTAGTGAGTTTCACATTCTCATTACCTCTGAGTAAAGAAAATTTTTCTGAATTCCTTACTGAATTTATCAGTGAATATTAATGACCCCAAGGTTTTGGGATTCACCCACAAGAGGAAACATTGGGCAGATTCATCCCAGATTTGCACTAAGTGCGGTAGCACTTAAAAGTTTTACCTGCTGGCCGCAATGGCAGCTTTTCACACCGTATTGTCCCAGAACCGGCAGCATTAATTATGAATTCCCGGGAAACATGCTGTTTCCATGGCAGACGGGCTCTCATTTGCTCCCCACACCAGCATCACGCTGGGTGCCATTTTTAAAGTGATGTTGCGTGCACACCTCTCAGTTCTTCCAGCTCACAACTGCTGCACGGAAGGCATGGCCCCGAAAGGCAAGGAGACTGCAGCTCCCAGGTTCAATGACTCGTTCCTCGAGTGGCTTTTGAACACAGTGGAGGCTCGCTGTGATGTCCTCTAATCCCGCTCTGGCTGCAGGATGGGCAGCAACATCACCAATCCGACTTGAGACATGGTGGCAGCGGTGGTCAGCGCCAACAGCCTGCAAAAGACAACAGCCACCCGGTGCTGCAAGAGGATGAATGATCTCCTTTGTTCCGCCAGCGTAAGTTACTCTTCTCATCACTCTCAACTCACACACTCATAAACCCATCACACATCCACAGGGCCCTCACTCACTGCCAGTTCAAGGGACATCACCATTCACTCTCCCACACACACCTTCATTGTCCGCATCCCATCCATGGGACCACGCACCACCCACACATGCCAGGCATACTTATCATCTGGCCTGGCAGGCTTCCTGCCTACATCTTCTCCATCTTTATTCATACAGTACAAGCTGGCACACAAAAAGAGGGAGAGGTTGCAGACTGATGGAGGAATGCCTGCAATCAAAGCCCTCATGGACTTTGAAAACAGAGTCATCCAGCTGGCTGGCAAGGATCTGGACTGGTCCTGTGCTGATGCCGAGGTCGGCGCTGCTCTACCAAGTGAGAATCCAGCAATGCAACATCCATCAGACAACCATGTTTCACAGGCCACTGCCCTGCACTAATTATCTCTCCCTGCATTTGCAGGCACATCTGGGAAACAGCTGAAGAAGTCCATGACACAGGGTCTCCAATCAAGCCCTGAGGGAAGCTCAGGAAGGAATCCACTGAAACCCTCTCTGAAGACCCATCACAGCACTCACCCACACCCTCCACCAGTGCAGAGACACATACCTTGATGGGACCTAGCTTTAGAGTAGCCTTGGGATCATAATGTGGTGAGCACATCGCACTGTCTGATCCACTGCAGGTGGTGGCAGGGACTTCCCAAGTGTCTGACACTGGGAGGACTGCTGGAGGCCAGAAATTTGCTGAGTCCGAGTCAGATGACGAGCCTCTGGACTCGGTCATGTCACAGTTGCTGGAGCTGCAAAGATAAGCTCAGGAACATCAGGAAGGGATGTCCGCTGTACTCCTCAGATTGCAAGGCACGATGGAGGAGTCCATCCGTCTTCAGGCTGAGTGATAGCGCCAGCATGCCAACACACTGAGGTCAACACTGGTACGATGGCGGCCACCTTGGAGACTTTGGTCCAGGACATCGCTCCTGCACTGCTGTGCAGGCTGAACTCCATCGCCGACGCCATAGTTGGCCTCCATCAGTGTGTATGCAAGAGGGGTGTGGGGAAGCCCAATCTCACTCCAGCTGCCCCTTCTCCTCAAGGAGTCAGTCAGGGGCCCTCGGACACCCATAGGGAGGAGGATCAGCAGGTGTACCCCCCCCGGGGCCATCCATCCAGGTGACTCCAGGAGTGTCTGGCTCATTCACATCCCCTCTTTATGTGACCTCAGCAGCTCCAGCTCCACAGGCCGAGGAGGGTGCCACTGACACACAGCAGGACCTTGAAAGCAGGTCAGGGCCCTCCAGGTCTCGGCCCTCCAGACGACGCCCGCCAGAGTCATCACAGCCAACAGAATGTAGCAATCAGCAGTCTGCCTCCACCTCTGCTGTGGATGTCTGGGGAGCACGAAGACGTAGCAGCAGGGTTAGGAAGGATAAAAAGATGTAGTTGCACACCCTGGACACGGGTATTAATCACTCCTACATACTGTTCACTATTGTAAATAAACTCTCAAGAATGTCTCCCTGCCTATGGCTCCTTGTTCTGATGAGTAGTGTTCTTGTCACTCAGATGCGAAATCTTTTCTGCACAACATAAAGGCAGGTGTCTCAGTCCAGGGCCTCTTCCCTGTGCTTTGTGCAGGATCCAGACCAAAGTGATGGTCTGGCCTCACACTCCCTGGACACATTAGTGAGGCCTGAACCCCGATGGTGCTTGTCATTGCTGCCAGAATATTATGAGTAGGCGTCACAGAGTTCCATCATTCTCTCTGTGTGCTCTCAGCACCTTTAAGGTGGGGCTGGCCCCTATCTCATCAGCATCTGTGACCAGTGACGCTGTGCTCTTGAAGGGATCAGGTACTGAAGGTAGGCAAAGGATCAGGCGCTTTTAAAGTTTCATGGCTGAGTCTCTATGATATGATCCTGATCACAGAGTGCAAGCGAGCTGCCCTCAGACAGACAGGAGTCAGACATTCACAGAGGCTATGTGACGATCTATGGAGTGTCCTCAATGTATGTCGTCATTATCCTCCTGCAATCGAGTGACTATTAGGGTCTTCACTGCATCTCAATGACAGGAGCATTGTCACAGAGGGTATGTGCACTGCCATAAGCCAGACTATAGTCAAGCGTACATTTATAGATGCAATATGAGGAGCCATGGAGTCATCTCACTGCATGTCGTCATCATCCTGCACAAACCTAGCAACTATGAGGGCCTCCCGAGAGCACCTGCCTTCTCTGGTCAGTGTGAGACCCTCATTGCCATCATCTTCGTCTTCGAGGACCTCCTCACCGTCATCACTGTCGACATGCTCCTCATCAGAGGAAAACTCCAGCTCCTGCATCTCCTCCTCAGCCAGCTCCTCTCTCATTGCACCAGGTTGTAAAGGGCGCAGCAGATGACGATGATGCGTGACACTCTCTGTGGACTGTATTGCAGGGCTCCACCAGACTGGTCCAGACACCAGAACCTCATTTTCAGCATCCCAATGGTCTGCTCCACCAAGTTGCAAGTTGCTGCATGAGCCTCGTTATACCGTCGCTCTGCTGCAGTCTGAGGCTGCCGCACGGGTATCATCAGCCACATCCTCTGCCGGTAGCCCTTGTCCTCGAGGAGCCATCCTGCAGCCTCTGTGGACCCTGGAAGACGTCAGGGATCTGTGACCTACTGAGAATGTAGGGGTCGTGCACACTCCCTGGAAACCATGCGCAGATCTGCAGGATGTGTTTCTGGTGGTCGCACCCCAGCTGCACATTCAGTGAATGGAAGCCCTTGTGGTTGACATAGTTGAAGCCTTGTTGCGATAGAGAGCTGAGCCACATGAGTGCAGTCGATCGCACCCTGCACCTGTGGGAAACCTGAGATCTGGGAAAATCTAATTGCTCTTGCATTCTGGTTCTCCTGCTCCAAGATAAAAATCACAAAGTTGTGTGCCCTTGCAAAGATGGCATCCATGACCTCATGGATGCATTTAGGGGTGGAGACTTGTGAGATCTCACAGAGATCATCTGTGGAGCCCTGAAAGAAGCTACTAGTGTAAATATTGAGCACTGTGGTCACTTTCATGGCCACTGGCAGTGGATGCCCTCCATGCCCCCATAGCGCCAAGTCCTGCTGCAGTTGGCGGATGTGACTGACCAGTTCTCTAGACATGCGCAGTCTTCGGCAATACAGGTTCTCGGTCACCTGCAGCAATGAAAGGTGTCATCTATAGATCCTGGGTCTAGCTAGGCCCTGACCAATGACGGCTCGCTGTGGCCCTTCAGCAGCATGTATGGGAACCCCAGCCGACCCTACTTCCTGAGGGTGCTGTTCCCCCCACCACTGTGCAACCAGGCGCCTCCGTTGCTCTCTTCTCTACTGCCTCCACTCTCTATACACCACGGGGCATACAGCTAGTTCACCAGGTTCCATGTTCCTGATGTCCCATCCTGCAGGATGAAAGAGACAGATATGTGGGTTAGCTTGGGTATACTAAGAACTTGTCTTGATTAAGTCTGAAGACCCCTTAATGCATCCCGGAGAGTGCTGGCACTACTTGGATGGCCAGAGTTTAGTGTGCTGCATGGCTGCCTGAAACCCCAGCCATCTCTGCCCCGCTCCACCTGGCCGATTGGCGGCAGCCTTGCCCATTGGACTGCATGCTGTGCTCTCAGCTCAGATGCAGGCATTCTCCTAACCCACACTGCAAACTGGGATGACATTGCAAGGGGCTGTGAGCGCCTCCACCAGTGACTGCTTCATGGCCAGCTTTAGCGAGGAGATTGTACAATGTGCCCAGTCATCCAACTGTTCTGCATCCCACTAAAATGCTCATTAGTTTGCAGTCTGTGCCCACGGGGTGAAAAGGTCTCAAGCATTTGGTGGCATTTTCATGCCTGTCTTGCTCGAGTGGGCAGATAAGCTAGAGGCCCAACTCCATGCATGTCAGTGTGGCTACGTCTGAACTGTCTCAGCTGCAGAGGAATGGTCGCTTTATACAAGGATTCCCTAATGCATAGCTGCTTCCCTACCCCACCCCCGACCCCTCACTTGCTTGTGTGCTACCTTCAACCTTAGGGCAGCCCTTGCCCCCACCTCCAATTCACTCAAGTGCAGGGCAGCCTTTGCCCTCACGCCTCCAATGCAGCTCCACCTTGAAGTCCAACAGGCGACCCTCACGCACGCTGCGCAATGTTACTGTGTACTCACCTCCAAGTTCCCCTCAAAGTTCAGCCTGCTAATTGCGCACCTTATATATGCTGTTGTGGAACTGCAATCATGTTGGGCGTGCAATCACGCCAATGTGGGCGGATGATCCAGCGGGAGACAGGGGACGATTCCAGCGAGCTGGCCTTATAATGATATGCAGATGTACTGTAATGAGGCTCCCAATGTCAGCAGGCGGGAAACGAGACCCGCCGTCAACGGCCTGAGCGGACGATTGAAAACTGGTTTCACAACGTCATGAAACTGATTTCTGGCCTTCTTGCCATGTTGTCTGCTCACACCGCCAAACATACCCAACATCAGCGAGCCCAGATGTTTCTGCCCATCATCTCTGCATCTACCCTTTAAAACCTTTTCATAAATTTGATGACTTCTCAACCTTTCTCTTTTCAAAAGAAAATTTCCCCATCCTGTTTAATCATTCCAGGTAGTTATGACCGCTCAGTCTGGTGTCATCTTTGTACATCTTTTCTGCATCATCTCCAGTGGCTCTATATCTTTTTTGTAATATGGAGACCAGGCTACAAACTTTACTCTCAGTGTGGTCTAACCAAAGTGCCATGTACAGGAAAGAAGTCAAACAAATGATCTGTTGATGTAATCAGGAATACACTGCCTGAAATTGTAGCAAATTTAATCATAACTTGTAATAGTTTGACCTTCCACATGTTGACAAAGAAGCTGGAGTCACAGATAAATTTGCTTACACTATGCTTTTCCTGTATGCTTCCAGGGTAGTATGTGGCTGTGTGTGTGTGTGTGTGTTAAAAATGGCATTCTATTACAGGCTGGAAAACAAATGAGAGTACTCTAAGGGTTTTCACAATGGTACATGGCAATGGTTGCTGTTTTAGTGGTGGAGAGGGATTATACTTCAAATTAACTTGTCTCTTAGTGTGTGTAAACTATGGCTGAGGAAGCACTGTACTACCTTTGCTGCTATTTCACCTCAGGGGTAGAAACTAAATGTTTGTCCGTATCTGGCAGATTGCCGCTTCCATATGTTCATTTCTTGGCCTGGTGTTCAGTGTTATATTAAGTAATCTCAGCTCAACAGCTGCAGGTGTCAAGTGCATTGGTGTTAAATAATTCAATACATTAACATGTTTATTTATTGAAGCCTTATTTACACAATCATACATGCAGTTGTGTAAATACTTGGGACTTAGCTTACATGGGTGAATAAGGCAACAGTTTATGAGAGGCCAGTTCATATACTTTAATTTTCCCCAGCTTTTAACTATTTTTTAAAATTGTAATTAAAAGGCAGGCACTTGTAATTCTAGGAATGCTAGACACAGCTACAGAATGCATATTAATATTGCAAGTTCACAGACAATACTAAATTTGAGGTATTTGTAGAGCCGTAGAACCATTTAGAGCACAGAAAGAGGCCATTCAGCCCATCTTTCCAGCTCCCTGTGGAACAATCCAGTTAGTTCCACTCTCCCGCTCAATCCCCATAACCCTGCAACTTCATGTCCTTCAAGTGCACCTCCAACTTCTTTTGGAAATCATTTAGTGTTGTTGCTTCCACCACCCTCGTGGGCGGCAAGTTCCAGGTCATTGCCAATCACTGCGTTAAAAAGTTCTTTCTCACATGCCCCCTGCATCTCTTGCCCAAAATCTTAAATCTGTGTCCCCCTAGTCCTTCTACCATCAGCGAATGGGAAGAGATGTTCCTTGTCTACCTTCTCTAAGCCTGTTATAATCTTGTTCACAACTATCGAATCTCCCTTCAATCTCCTTTGCTCGAAGGGGAACACCAGCCTTTCCAACCTAACCTAGGGTGGAATCTTATTCAGGCATCGGAGGTCTCCCCTGCCGGCTGGAGAGACGCATGCTGCCTCTTTTTGGCAAGGCCCGCCAAACCACAAGCCAATCAGGCAGTGGCAAGGCCGGTGGTGTGCCTTGGAATCAAGACATCAGGGGCAGAAGGCTCGCCTACTGAGAGCTTCCAGCCAATCAGAGGCCAGCAGCTCTTGTGCTCAGCAGCACCACTGGGGAGGCTGTGGCAGCTGCCAGAAGTTCAGGCACTGGAGTCCCAGGATTGCAGAGTGACCCAGGCCACAGGTAAGTTATATGTGGGGGCTTGGTTTTGCAGGGTGGGGTCATGGGGAGAGGGGTTGGCAGCAAGGGCATTTGGGGGGGGTGTGCCCCCTCAGTGCCCCCCCCCCCTTCCTGGTGTCCTGCCCCTTGAGTGCCTTTGATCGAGGGACCCCACCCCATCCCACCCCGGAGGTGACAAGCTGGCTGTATGGTTTTAGCCACAGTGCATGCTGCACTGCGAGAGGCTCACCTGCAGCTGGGTTAACACCAGCGGCAGCAGGATGAGGGCCTTAAGTGGTCGTTAATTGGCCACTGAAAGGCCTCAATAGATCGACCATGGGCTTCCCCCCAGAGTGTATCAGTGGCTGAAGTGGGAAGGTGGTGGGGTTCCGGTACGCCACCATCTGCCTAACTACATGCCCTCCCCGCTCCAGGCTCACCACCAGCGAGAGCAGAAGATTCTGCCTCTTGTAACTAAAAGCCCCATCTTTGGAACCGTTCTGGTAAATCTCCTCTGTACCCTCTTATGGGCTTTCACATGCTTCCTAAAGTGTGATGATCCGAACTGGATACCATGCTCTCATTGGGGTCTAACCAGAGTTTTATAAAGATTCAGCATAACACCCTTGCTTTCGTACTCAATGCCTCTATTTATGAAGCCCAAGATCCTATATACTTTGTGAATCGCCTTCTAAATATGTCCTGTCACCTTCAAAGATTGAATTACATACACATCCTCTGTTCCTGCGCATTCTTTAGAATTGTGCTATTAAGTCTATTTCTTCAGTTCCTGCCTTCTGTGTGTCTTTACCTCTCCTAGTTTTCCTTTGCAGCGACATCAGCATAGTGCCTAACTATCAGTGGGAACTGCAGGTGGCCTTGCAAGACAGCTTCATGAAATCCTGGGCTTAACTGACGCGACTTCATATTGCATCAACTTGGCATGAATGGCATCAGACTGCACTGGTTGGCTGAGAGGCAAACAGAAAGAGCAGGCAGGGTGGGAAATCAAATAGTTTCATCCGGAGAGGTGATTGAAGATCTTTGAAGCCACTGCCACAAAAGCGGGACAGCAAATCTAGGAATCTGTTGAAGGACAGATTACTGGACTGCTGTGATATCCTCCAATCCCCATTAAACACTAGTGAAGCTCAACGCAAACTGGAGGAACAAGCACCTTATCTTCCGACTAGGCACACTACAGCCCTCCGGACTTAACATTGAGTTCAACAACTTCAGGTCATGAACTCTTCCTTCCATCCCCACCCCCTTTCTGATCCCCCTTTTACTATAATTTATATTTTTAAAATATATTTTTCTTTTCCCACCTATTTTTAAATCTATAATTTTATCTCCACCTTTTAGCCCATTCCAATCCCTTCCCCCCCCACCCCACCCCCACTAGGGCCATCTGCCACTTGCTTGTCCTGCTTTCTACCCTTAATGTCACCATTAGCACATTCCTTAGATAATATCACCACCATCAACACCCCTTTGGCCTTTTGTCTACGACATCTTTGGCAATCTCTCCTTTTCCTCCACCTATCACTGGCCCTCCATCCAGCTCTACCTGTCCCACCCCCCTCTACCAGCTTATATTTCACCACATTTCTATATTTCTTTAGTTCTGATGAAGAGTCATACGGACTCAAAACGTTAACTGTGCTCCTCTCCACAGATGCTGTCAGACCTGCTGAGTTTTTCCAGCTATTTTTATTTTAGTATCTGTAGCCATATTTGCAGCAGTTTGAGCTTCCTGAGAGCAAATTGAACTTGCGTGACAGAAGTCTGAGCTTCTATTTAAGCACCGAGATAACAATTGGTTCAAACACGGACAAAAGAGCTGAGCTGCAGAGATGAGGTGAGAGTGACTGCCCTTGACATCAGGGCAGCAGTTGACTGAGTGTGACAACAAGGAGCCCTCACAAAACTGAAGCCAATGGGAATCAGTGCGGGAAACTCTCCGGTTGTTAGATTCATGCTTAGCACAAAGGAAGATGGTTGTGATTGTAGGAGGTCAATCATCTCAGCTCCAGGACATTACTGCAGGAGTTCCTCAGGGTAGTGCCCTGGGCCCAACCATCTTCAGCTGCTTTATCAATGACCTTCATTGCATCATAAGGTCAGAAGTGGGGATGTTCACTGATGATTGCACAATGTTCACACCATTTGCGACTCCTCAGATACTGAAGCAGTCCATGTCCAAATGCAGCAAGAACTGGACATTATCCAGACTTGGGCTGACAAGTGGCTAGTAACATTCATGTCACACAAGTGTCAGGCAATGACCATCTCCAACAAGAGCACAAGTCAGGAGTGTGATGGAATACTTCCCAGTTGCCTGGATGAGTGCAGCACCAACAACACTCAAGAAGCTTGACACTGTCCAGGACAAAGCAGCCTGCTTGATTGGCACCACATCCACAAACATTCACTCCCTCTACCACTGACGCACAGTAGCAGTAGTGTGTACCATCTACAAAATGCACTGCAGGAATTCATCAATGCTCCTTAGCAGCTTCCGAATCCACGACCACTACCATCTAGAAGGGGAAGGGCAGCAGATAATGGGAGCACCACCACCTGCATGTTCCCCTCCAAGCCACTGGCCATCCTGACTTGGAAATATATCGCCGTTCCTTCACTGCCGCTGAGTCAAAATCCTGGAACTCCCTTCCTAGCTGTCCTGCGTGGTGTCGAGCTTTGTGATGTTGTTGGAGCTGCACTCATCCAGGCAAGTGGGCAGTATTTCATCACACTCCTGACTTGTGATGTCCTGGAGCTGAGATGACTGACCTCCAAGAAACACAACCATCTTCCTTTGTGCTAAGTAGAAATCCAACCAGTGGAGAATTTTCCCCCTGATTCCCATTGACTCCAGTCTTGCTAGGGCTCCTTGATGCTACACTTGGTCAAATACGGCCTTGATGTCAAAGGCAGTCACTTTCACCTCACCTCAGGAGTTTAGTTCTTTTGTCCATGTTTGAACCAAGGCCGTAATGAGGCCAGGAGCTGAGTGGCCCTGGCAGAACCCAAACTGGGTGTCAGCGAGCATGTTATTGCTACGCAATTGCTGCTTGGTAGCACTGTTGATGACCCCTTTCATTACTTCAAGAGTAGACTGATAGGGTGGTAATTGGCCGGATTGGATTTGTCCTGCATTTTGTGTACAGGACATACCTGGGCAATTTTCTACATTGCTGAGTAGATGCCAGTGTTGTAGATGTACTGGAACAGCTTGGCTAGGGGTGCGCCAAGTCCTGGAGGATAGGTCTTCAGTACTATTGCCGGAATATTGTCAGGGCCCATAGCCTGGCATTTGTGATTCTGGGGACCTCCGGAGGAGGCCGAGATGGATCACCCACTCAGCACTTCTGGCTGAAGATTGTAGCAAATGCTTATCTTTTGCACTGTTGTGCTGGGCTCCTCCATCATTGAGGGTGGGGATACTTGTGGAGCCTCAACCTCCAGTGAGTTGTTTAATTGTCCACCACCATTCACGATTTGATGTGGCAGGCCTGCAGAGCTTAGATCTGATCCATTGGCTGTGGGATCGCTTAGCTCTGTCTATCATTTGCTGCTTATGCTGTTTGGCACACAAATAGTCCTGCTTCATAGCTTCATCAGGTTGACACCTCATCTTTAGGTATGCCTGGTGCAGCCCCTGGCATGCCCTCCTGCACTCTTCATTGAGCCAGGGTTGATCCCCTGGCTTGGTGGTCATGGTAGAGTGGGGGATATGCTGGGACATGAGGTTACAGATTTTATTCGAGTACAATTTTGCTGCTGCTGATGGCCCACAGCGCCTCATGGATGTCCAGTCTTGAGTTGCTAGACCTGTTCGAAATCTATCCCATTTAGCATGGTGGCAGTGCCACACAACGTGATGGAAGGTATCCTCAATGTCTCCACAACGACTGTGCGGCGGTCACTCCTACCGATACTGTCATGGACAGGTGCATCTGCGGTAAGCAGGTTGGTGAGGATGAGGTCAAGTATGTTTTTCCCTCTTGTTGGTTCCCTCACCACCTGCCGGAGACCCAGTCTAGCAGCTATGCCCTTTAGGACTTGTCCAACTCAGTCAGTAGATGGACATTGAAGTCCCCCACCCAAAGTATATTCTGTGCCCTTGCCACCATCAGTCTTCCTCCAAGTAGTGTCCAACATGGAGGAGTACTGATTCATCAGCTGAGGGGGATGGTATGTGGTAATCAGCAAGACTTCATCGGATCCAGAGTCGATGTTCAGGACTCCCAGGGCAACTCCCTCCCGACTGTATACTATGGTGCCACCACCTCTGTTGGCTCTGTCCTTCCAGTGGGGCAGGATATATCCAGGGATGGTGATGGTGGTGTCTGGGACATTATCTGTAAAGTATGATTCTGTGAGGATGACTATGTCAGGCTGTTGCTTGAATAGTCTGTGAGACAACGCTTCCAGTTTTGGCACTAGCCCCCAGATGTTAGTAAGGAATACTTTGCAGGGTCAACATGGCTGAGTTTGCCATTGTCTTTTCTTGTGCCTCAGTCGATTGTTTGATGTCTCACGTACATATTTATATTCGGTTCACACACTTGTGGTTAGACAAGGCTGTGTGTGTGTGTCTGTGTGTGTGTATGTGTGTCTGTGTGTGTGTGTGTGTCTGTGTGTGTGTGTGTGTCTGTGTGTGTGTGCCTGTGTGTGTGTGTGTGTGTCTGTGTGTGTGTGTGTGTGTGTATTATGTTACTGTTACTTATTTGCTTGCTTATCTCTTGCCAAATAAATTGACTTGGTAGCTAATTTGAGTGGAGGTCTTATGGTGCAATGGTAGTGTCCCTACCTCTGGGCCAGAAGCTCTGGTTTTGAGTTCCACTCTGGAACATGGCCATGGAAAGTGCATTCATAACACGGCCAAACAGGTTGATTATCAACTTGCAAATACTTCCAATATGTCTATGGCAGGTGGTAAGAGCAGGAGAGCCTAACCTGCAGAAGGCAACAGCAAACCTCGCAGTACCTTGTCAAGCATAACCGTGAAAGTCCATGGTTGCCAATGCCCTCTTAGGGCATGGTACCCGAAGAGAGAGTTAATCTGAAACGAGGTCTGATTTTGTGATACTCCACTGCTTTTCAAAGATGGGGACAGATTTTGTAGGAGACATTTCAGTAATCAGCAGTAAGGTTCTTCTGTTTGATATCCTAGGTGCTGCGTGCTTACCAGATATCATTGCTACTGAAGACTTACCAAGTGTGATGGAACTTGCCTCTGGTCTAAAATGTAGTTGTGAATAAATCAAGAGTAGAAAGGATAAAGGAGGCCCTAAAAAGCAACCCAATTTCCCCCAACCTGACGTCACCAAAGCAAAATTAGAGACTTTGAAAGTTCATGGGGTGAGTGGGATGGTGGTGGGGGTGATAGAATCGTATCCCTCAGGTCTTTTGCTGTAACCTTAGCGGGAGATTGGCGGACCAATGAGGAAATGGTTGAAAATCACCATTTCTGCCACATTTCTCTGGTCATCCGTCTGTCCCCTACAAAATTTATAGTGGAAGACCAGAAGAACTTCTGCAGAGTTTCAGGGCCAGAAAGTTTCGTTGGTGAAACCACAAAAGAGAAAATCGTCATCAATGATCCAACAGAAGAATCGAAGTGAACCACAGCCCAAAGGTAATAACACCAGCAAAGTTGAAGCTTGTCTGCCTCTTCAGTTTAACACAAAAAACAATTCTATGCCATCTCAAAGGCATGAAGTAAGATATTATTTGCTGGTCTGAAAGTCTGTGCTATGGTATGAACCAGCTTGGTCTTCGCAATGTTAATAATGTTATCTGCAGGATAAGTTACAATTGCTCAAGCTCAAACACGCTTTTGATAAAGTGCACATTTCCTGGTGCATATAAATTCATTTCCATGGAAACTGGTAGAATCTGTGCAACACATCATTAAACACATAAAATCAAATGCAGCCCTGTTTTCCAGATAATAAACTGAAGTGTAAATGTCGATCAAACACTTTGAACCAAGTTGTTGTGCTTTTCGCTTTTTCAGTATTATGTAATTATATCAAAGCGTGGTGTCAAGATTATTACATTTATATGAGAGCTAAATGCGTTTTCATACTAACAGCATATACTTTCAATTTATGTTCTCGCCTTTCATAATAACACACATGGACAACTGTGGTTATCCCCGACTCCATTAATCGCCACTCTGCCACAAGAAATGTGAGACAATGTGAACTTATTGCAATTTTAACTGTGAACAACTTCAAGGAAGATCATAAAAATTTAGTCAGGGATGCAGCGTAACTAGCTTCAGATAAATTGTGGCCTTTGAATTTGAAAGCAGAGGAACCTGAATAATCTACCCCCTTAAACTGACTTTTTTTAGGATTGGAGCAGCAACTGTTTAAGTTAAATGCTACAACTCACCTTTGCTACATCTGAGTTTCTCTAGGAAAAGTTTACCCTCCAAGCTGACTGTGAATGGGAAGGAATAGGGGGCTGTCATTCCTCACTTTGCTAATGTTACTGTAGGTAAAAGTGAAATGATGACAGTGGAAAGCGTCAACAAACTATTTACGGAGAATTACATAGAATTAACAGCTCTGATCCAAGCTGTTCAGCCCAAATGACCCATGCTGATGTTTATGCTCTACATGAGCTCCCCCCCAACCCTACTTCATCTGACCCTATCTCCATATTCTAGCTCTTCCTCCCTTATGTACTCATCTAGCTTCCCCTTACAGTCATCTAAGCTGCTCACCTCAACTATTGCACATGGTAGCAAGTTTCACATTGTAACCACTTTCTGGTTAAAGAAATATCTCCAAAATTCTTCACTGGATTTATTAGCAACTATCTAATATTTATGGTTTTGGACTCCTAAGCAGAAACATCACCTCTATATCTACCCCATCAAGCCCCCTTTATAATTGTAAAGACATTAACAGGTCACCCCTCAGCCTTCTCTTTCGAGGAAAAAGAGCCTAGCCTATTCAGCCTTCCCTGATAGTTATAATTGTTCAGTTCTGGTTCGGGAATCACCCTCATAAATCTTTTTTTGCACCTTCTTCAGTGCCTCTATACTGTTTTTACTCGTGTGGTCCATCCAAAATTCTATACATGTTCAACATAGCTTCCCTTCCTTTCAATTCTCTGCCTCTCAATCACCAGCTTTACAGGTCCATAAGCTATATATTTTTTTCAATTCTTTCATGGCATGTGGGCATTGCTGATAAGGCTGGCATTTGTTGCCCTTCCCCAATTGACCTTGGACTGAGTGGCTTTCTCAGCCATTTCAAAGACCAGCTAAGAGCTAACATTGCTGTGGGTCTGCAAGTCACATGTAGGCCAGATCAGGTAAGTATGTCAGATTTCCTTCCCTAAAGGGCACTAGTGAACCAGATGGGTTTTTAGACCAATCAATGATAGCTTCACCATTATTGAGGCTAGCTTTCAATTTCATTAATGGAATTCAAATTCCACCAGCTGCCATCATGGGATTTGAACCCTATGTCCCCATAGCATTAACCTAGTTGTCTAGATAACTAGTCTAGTGACAATAACACTATGCCACCAACTCCCCCTCAGTCCTAATTTTCCTCAGTCCTGCCTCATAACCCCTTCAGATATGCCTGCAACTGACCTCATTTAATGCTGTTCTGAGGATTGCTACTTATTGAATTTAGAATGGCAGATAACAGCAAAAAGCGATTAAAAAGCTGATTTTTGCTCATTAATAAGAAAGACTCATAACATTTCAACAGTGCACAGTCAAACAAAAAAGGTTTCTCTTTTAACATCAGGTCATACCTAAGTGGAAATTTTTGCCCAGAAGAAGAGATGTAGGAGCAGTCAGTCAGTATATTGCTATGAAGCAGGTAGAGAAGGCAGCTTTGGGCACAGAAGGCCTAAGAGGAGGAACATTGTGCATCACTTGGTACAAGAAGCATGCAGTGGCAGTAAAACCAGCTGTAACACACAGCCGATGGTAGTACCCTGACGTTTTAATGCTACACGAGCATCCAGTCACTTAAAAGGACATTGCGGGAGTCAGCTTGCATGAATCAATTCTTACCACTTGTGCCCAATATCTCACCCTGCTCTTCTCTCTCACCATCACCATGTTATTCTCTAATCATATTGGCTTCGCTTCTTAAAGTGGGATTTTTCATTGGTGCACAGGCAAGGGCTGATATTTGAGCATGCCTGGTCACTCACTAGATCCTCTGCAATCTGTGAAAAGAATAAATGGGACAGTAAAGGATGATTTTTCTCTTGCAGAGTAGGTTTTGCAATGGAGCACAGCTGCTTGCCATCCAGCTCTGTTACCACATTGGTCCATTTTCCTGGATTGGAGTCATTTACACATGTAGCGTGGGCCACAAAATTCGACTCCAGCAGCAGAAATTAGAGGTCCTCAAATTTGCATGCACAGTGCTTCCACCCACTTTTGCCAGGGCTTCCATGATGCCCCATGCTGGAAAGGGTGCTAGCGGGCATGTTGGTCATGCACCAGAAACTTTGGCAGTGGGCAGGCCGTGACATCAAATAGTCTCTCAGGCTTTCCCCATTAGTATGCAGTTGATGTGCGACCATGCCCAAACCATCAGGTCAGCCGACGCTCGCTAGCCTGGTATCATCCTGAAGCAGTCTGCCATTTCTGCTGTCTTTAAGCAACCACAAAGAACCAGAGACTGCTTGCTTTGAGATATAGACGCCCGGTATACACGTGGATGCTGATTCCCCTCCACCCACCAACCCACGCAAAGACAACGGCTCTATAATGAGAGCCGTACTGCCAAGTGGAATGTTGTGAAGCATCCTCAAGCAACAGTTCTGGTGCCTGAACCACTTGAGGGAAGCCCTACACACTTGCCAGAGCCCATCTCCAAGTTTGTGGTGGACTGCTGTATTCTCCAGAACCTATTATCAGCGTGCAGCCATTTCCATCAGCCATATGGAGGCCTCCTTGGGAGAAGGAGGAGGAAGGGGAGAGGCATTCTGGACCCCTTCGCTCCAGGCAAATTGTCTCTGGGCACCAACTCAGACCCTGCTTCCCTGAGGATGTCATCCCTTCCCCACCATTGCTACTAAGACAGAAAGACAGAGTCCCATTGGCTAAAATCCTGCAACAAAAGCATTGCCATACAACTTTATCCAGCAATACATCCAAGAATTTTTTAAAAACCCAAACTGTTCACCCTTGTGCATCCACTTAGTGCCTGTCTTGTGGGTGCCTTTGCCTGCCCGAGTGCTCCTGCACTGTGTTATCTCAATGCCTGCAGCATGCCTAGTGGAAGGCTGGTGCCTTTCGCTGGCAGGGATAGCAGATGGCCTTGCAGGACAATCTTTTTTTCATTCTTTCAAAGGATGCGAGCATTGCTGGTTAGGCTAGCATTTGTTGCCCATTCCTTATTGCACTTGAGAAGGTGGAGGTGAGCTGCTTTCTTGAACTGCTGCATCCAAGTGGTGTAGGGATGGAGTTCCAGGATTGTGAACCAGCAACAGGGAAGGAACGGCGAAATATCTCCAAGTCAGGATGGTGTGTGTCTTTGAGGGGAACTTGCATGTGCTGGTGTTCCCATGTATCTGCTCCCTTGTCCTTCTAAATGGTAGAGATTACGGATTTGGAAGATTCTGTCAAAGGAGCCTTAGTGAGTTGCTGCAGTGCATCTAGTACACACTGTTGCCACTGTGTATTGGCGGTGGAGGGATTGAATGCTTAAGGTGATGGATGAGGTGCCAGCCAAGCGGGCTGCTTCCTGGATAGTTTGAGCTTCTTAAGTGTTGTTAGAGCTGTGCTTATCCAGGCAAGTGGAGAGTATTCCATCACACTCCTGACTTGTGTCCTGTAGATGATGGACAGGCTTTGGGGATCAGCAGGTGAGTTAGACGCTGCAGAATTCCTGGCCTCTGACCTGCTTCTGAAGCCACACTATTTATATGGCTAGTCCAGTTCAGTTTCTGGTCAATGGTGACCCCGAGGATGTTGATAGTGTGGGATTCAGTGATGGTAATGCCATTGAATGTCAAGGGGAGATGGTTCGATCCTCTCTTGTTGGAGATGATCACACTTGTGCAGTGTGAATGTTACTTGTCACTTATCAGCCGAAATCAGAATGTTGTTCAGGTCTTTTTCACATGGCAACAGTATCTGAGTAGTCACGAATAATACTGAACACCTGGAACGGTACCCTCCAGTGACCTGCAGCCCATTCATGCCAGGTGACCCACCACATGTAAACCCTGACTCTAAGGTACGTGCAGTGCCAATATCTGAGCTGGTGGCTGTGAGTGTCAGGTGAAGTGATGGAGCTTCTTTGTCAGAGGTCTGTAGCTGCTCTCAGCCTTCTTCATGAGGCAGCACAGGCTGATCAGGCAGCAGTCCCTGAGAATCTGAAATGAGGAAAACAATAGGGGAAGGGCGGGGTGTAGGAAGTGGGGTGGGATGTGAAGCAAGAGGACCATGGTCACACAATCTATAAATTGCTTTATGCCAGATAACAGGATGAGAGTGAGGTGCAATGTGAGAAGGACAATAAGGTAGGAACATTGTGAAAATTCCCAGCTGCGCTGAATGCATCTTCTGTGGAAACTGGCCCCATGATGCTTTGTGGGCCCAGTGGGATTAGGTAATACAGGCATGCCTGACCCTGTCCAGTTGTGCTCATCTAGTCCCTCTCTCCTGCTTTTTCCATGTAGCCCTGCAAATTTTTCCTATTCAGATAATTATTCAATTTCCTTTGGAAAACCACAATTGAATCTGCCTTCACCACACTCTCAGGCAATGCATTCCAGATCCTAACCATTGGCTGCATAAAAAAAAGATTTCCTTTAGTTTTCATTTGGTTCTTCTGTCGTTCACCTTAAATTGACATCCTCTAGCTCTTGAAATTTCCACCAACAAGAAAATTTTCTCTCTATCTACTCTGTCCAGATCCCTTGAGACTTTGAACTTTGCTATCAAATCTCCTCTCAACCTTCTCTAAGGAGAACAAATCAAATGTCTCCAATCTATTCATATAACTGAAGTTCCTCATCCTTGGAATCATTCTTACAAATCTTTTCTGCACCATCTCTAAAGCCTTCACATCTTACCTAAAGGGCAGTGCCCAGAATTGGACACAATACTCCAGTTGAGGCTGAACCAGTGTTTTATACAGGTTTAACATAACGTTCTTGCTTTTGCACTCTATTCCCAAGGTCCTGTATGCCTTATTAACCACTTTTTAACCTGCCCTGCCACTTTCAATGATTAGTGCACATATACCCACGGTCTCTCCTGGTGCTTCTTATCAAAAAAAAAAGTATCACTTCACACTTCTTACCAAAATGTATTCACACTTACCTATGTTCCAACTTTAACACTGGCCAGCTGGATGTCCTTAGCCTCTGAAAACCAGACAGCTTAAATGAGGTGAAGACAGCTGGATGGAACAGATAGACAAGTTTCCAGTACAGCTGGTGGGTCAGGAGAGCCAGGAGTGATCTCACCTTTTTCCAAGCTACCTTGGTAGCCCCCAAAGCGATTGGTCTCCAGCCCCTCCGCAACAATCCAATGCCTTCCTAATTTCATCCACACCCCACAATTTCCTCCCCACGCCTCCTCCCCTGTCCTGGCCTGCACTCATCTCCAGGACCTTCCAGCAAACGTCTTTGCGGCCCCCAATCTCCCCCACGGGTCTCCCATGAGCCTACTTGTGCCCCATTAATTTCCCCACTAATCCCTCATTTCTTCCTGGTCTTGCACACCAACTTGCCCAACATCCCTGCAGCAGCAACTGAGCGAACCAATACTTTTGGTTTCCTAACTGCTAAACTGACACTTCCCCATGAATATCGGGCCTATATGCTGGTCATATTGCAGAGAGGGGAATTTCCCACTGATCAATATTTCTATTCTAGTCTTTTAGATTGTATTTACAATTTCACAGGAAGCAGTAAATGTCAAAAATCTTGTTATGTTTATAGTGCTGCCAACTCACAGCGACTTGATTGAAATTTGTAGCAGATAACATAAATCAAATGAAGCTCAAAATCTAATTTAAACATTGTCACGTTGAATGGGAGTCCTGTGCTCACTGATTGAAGTTACTAGGTTGCTTAACCAAGAACATATTGGCAATGGAGGTTCCGATTTCTTGAAAAACATCTAGAAAATATTCACTTCAAAACAAGTTAAATGGTGTGTCAAGCATTATTCAATCTCCAGTGAATACTTTTGCATAAAAAAACTCTATACAATGCTTTTGACTTGCTAATAAACAATTTATATGGAAAGTATAACCTTAATAACTGACTAGTGTCTAAAGTTATTAGTTGAACATTCAGTGAATTGTAGCATTCCAGCCAGCAAGTGAATCAATATTGAAATATGGAAATGATTTGATTCACATAAAACCCATGGCAGGTAATTCTTCTTGGCATATATTGCTGAAAGCCTTATAAAATTCATTTTTAA
This sequence comes from Cetorhinus maximus, assembly GCF_964194155.1. Lineage (NCBI taxonomy): Eukaryota > Metazoa > Chordata > Chondrichthyes > Lamniformes > Cetorhinidae > Cetorhinus > Cetorhinus maximus. Next base: position 19,110,448 of record NC_135896.1, read on the forward strand.
AAATCTTTCGACATGCCTATTTGAGTGAAATAGTACTCTGGTATCCTGCATAAATTTAGTTAGAGGATGCCAATTATTTCATCAATGTAACACTATGATTTCAAGGATGATGGAATGATGTCTAGGAATTGCTTTTGGGATAGGAAAAAACTGATTAACAGAACCCTAGGATTTAGTCAGGAGTGGTCTTCATGAACATTCAGTCAGAAATCCATTTCTATTACATGCTGTCAGGTGCTTAACAACTAAATGGACCTGCTTCTAGAGGCATTTAAGAGTGAGATTATATTTGTGCGCTGTTTCTTTTTGCCTGGCTTGCTTGGAATTGGAAATGCTTGCAAGTGAGAAGAAACCACGTTTTCAGACCTGGTGATCTGAAACTGGCAGGCAAGGATTTTATGTTAAAAAGGGTGCTGCAGCCTAGGCTGGAGACAGTTCAGGTTGCCAATCCTCCAGGGTGGTCCTGGGGTACCTAAAAATGATACGTCAAAACCTTTCACAGAATCACAGAATCACAGAATCACACAGTGCAGAAGAGGCCCTTCGGCCCATCGAGTCTGCACCGACACGTGAGAAGCACCTGACCTACCTACCTAATCCCCATTTACCAGCACTTGGCCCATAGCCTTGAATGTTATGACATGCCAAGTGCTCATCCAGGTACTTTTTGAAGGATGTAAAGCAACCTGCCTCCACCACCCTCCCAGGCAGTGCATTCCAGACCATCACCACCCTCTGGGTAAAAAAGCTTTTCCTCACATCCGCCCTAAACCTCCTGCCCTCACCTTGAACTTATGCTCCCTCGTGACTGACCCTTCAACGAAGGGGAACAGCTGCTCCTTATCCACCCTGTCCATGCCCCTCATAATCTTGTACACCTCGATCAGGTCACCCCTCAGTCTTCTCTGCTCCAACGAAAATAACCCAAGTCTATCCAACCTTTCTTCGTAACTTAAATGTTTCATCCCAGGCAACATCCTGGTGAATCTCCTCTGCACCCCCTCCAGTGCAATCACATCCTTCCTATAATGTGGCGACCAGAACTGCACACAGTACTCCAGCTGTGGCCTCACCAAGGTTCTATACAACTGCAACATGACCTCCCTACTTTTGTAATCTATGCCTCGAGTGATAAACGCAAGTGTCCCATATGTCTTTTTTACCACTCCACTAACATGCCCCTCCGCCTTCAGAGATCTATGGACACACACGCCAAGGTCCCTTTGTTCCTCAGAACTTCCTAGTGCCATGCCGTTCATTGAATACTTCCTTGTCAAATTACTCCTTCCAAAGTGTATCACCTCACACTTTTCAGGGTTAAATTCCATCTGCCACTTATCTGCCCATTTGACCATCCCGTCTATATCTTCCTGTAGCCCAAGACATTCAAACTCACTGTTAACCACCTGGCCAATCTTTGTGTCATCCAAACGCTGCGGTGAGGAACCAAGGGGCATTAAAATTGGCATTTTTCATTTTCTTGCAGTAATTTTATTGATTATGCATATATTGGAGATGGAGTGGGGGAGAAAATGCTGCTTGCTTTCACAAGATGGTTGGAAGTGGAAAATTATTTGATGAAAGCTCCAGAGTTGGCAACCTTTGAACAAGCAAGGAGAAAAGTATATGGGCAGAATTTTACCCTTGGCTTGCGGGCGCGTTCCCGACATGCCCGTGTGTGAAATAAAGCGCGTTGACATTGGACGAGCGTCCCGCCATCAACGTGCACTCTTGCGAGCCGGCAGCGCTCCCACCAACAATTAGAAGGCCTATTAAGGCCGTTAAGTTAACAAACATCCTGAATTTTTCACTGCCCGTTCAACCTAACGGTTGATGGGCAGGTGAAAAGGCCAAGCGGCTTTTCCATTTTTTAGGAAACCTCATCCATGGGCGGCATCCTAAAGCAAATAAAAATTAAATAAAAATTTAACACTTGAATTAAAAACATGTCCCTGCTCATGTGACAGGGCCACATGAGGGGGCATTTTATGAGATTTTTATTTTGTGCATTAGGCTTTTTAAACAGCGCTTCACCTCCCTGAGGCACGGAGCTGCCTCATGGAGATTGAAGCACTCTTTTGCGTGAAGTTCTCACTAGGCCTGCTCGCCCTCCTCCCCCCACTCACACAGGCAGCGCTCAGCACTGCCACTCATGTTCTACGCTGGGCTGCCCTTAATTGGCCCACCCGCGTAAAATCATGGTGGGGTGCTGATTGCAGGTGGCGGCCGGCTTCCTGACCAACCTCCCCCGCCCCCATTTAGCACCATCACCAAGGGCAAAATTCTGCCCTGTATTGCAGGAATGGCTTCAACACTGGGAGGCCAATATTTTTTGATCTGCCCTTCAGCCTTCCTACTATCAGAACAGTGAAGCAGCAAAACAAATTGATCAGTTACCTCAGTGTAATAACTTGGTGGAGCAGCAGGTTTGGTGAAGAAAAGGCTAAACCTTATTTAGGAGACATGTAGAAGTGCTGCACATGAGATGCAGTCTCTCCATTGGAAGACTCACCCCCAGGATTACCCACACAATAGGCTTATTGGTCTAAGCCCCCCTAATCACATCACACGATGAGCGATTGACAGGAGGGAGGGACAATACATCTCATTACTACACTTCCTCCCCCTTTAAGTTTCTTACATTTACAATTAAAAAAATGTCAGAAAATCCAGCAAACATTTGTACTGTCCCTGGTGATTACACATCAAGTCTCTGCAGAGCTCGTCAGAGAGGGTTAGAGCAGCGTAGCTCTACCAAAGGAGGTTCCTGAAAAGAATTAATGGGATCTGGAGCTGCGCTAGGAGATACATCATTGGAACTGGGTAGTTCTGTATTTGGTAACTTGTTAGATACGTCTGGGATATCAGCTCTAGGACAATCACACACCTCAGAAGTTGGCAACGAATCATCAATCACAGGTTTATCTTGCATTTGTTGGGATATTTCTTAGCCCTAATATGACTTATGTGTTTATGTCCAATTCTATCTTTGACTTGCACTTGAAAAGATAATGGACCAGTTTCTGAAATGATGGCTGCTGGAGTCCAACAGGGTCCACTTGCAAAATTACGCACGTACACAGGGTCACCTACATGGAACGTACAAGCCTTGTTGTGTAGACCTTGGTTCAAATTTTGGGGTTTCTGGCTCTATGTTACCTTTGCCCTCTAGATTTGCAAACAGCAAGTGTAAACGTGTACGCAAATGGCATTTCATCAGTAACTCTGACAGTGTTAAGCCCATAGTAGTATGTGGTGTTGTACGGTAACTTAGGAGAAATCTGGAAAGGCAAGACTCCAGAGTACTTCCAGATAACTTCTTCATACCAGCTTTAAAGGTCTGGACAGCTCTTTCGGTGAGATCATTAGATGAAGGATGCCAGGGAGCGGTCTTTATGTACCAGATACCGTTCAGGTCCATGAATCTCTGAAATTCCATGCTGGTGAAAGCTGTTCCACCAATGACACAGCTTTTCAATAGCCGGCGTTTTTACTTCGTAGACATCAAGCCATTTTGAATGTGCATCGATGATTAATAGGGACATGGTGCCTAGAAACGGTCCTGCATAGTCACTATGCAGTCTAACCCAAGGTCGACCAGGTTATTCACCATGGGTGAACAGGAGCTGACAAAGGTAGCTTCTGGTGTCACTGGTAAAGGGAACAATGTTTAACCATGCTCTCGATGTCACTGTCTATTTCTGGCCACCAGACGTAGCTATGTGCCAGCATCTTCACCTTCGATATGCCTGGGTGTGCAATGTGGAGCTCTGCCAAGAGTGACTCTTTACCCTGTGATGGGAGCGTGACTTTTGAATCCCACAGCAAAATACAGTCTTGACAACTCAGTTCAGTGTTTCTTGGAGTAAAATGGTCATAAGTCATCAGACACAAGTGTTCTTGGCCATCCTTGTAAAACAAAGTCTTTGACTTTTGACAGTACTGGCCCTCTGTTCATCCAATTCTTGATCTGTTTGGCACATACAGGTGATGAATCCAAGAAATTTGACAATAACACCAACTCTTGTGAAACGGGTGTATTGACAAGACTACCCGGTAACGGAAGATGACTAAATGCATCTGCATTGGCTATATGTGAGCCAGGTCAGTATGTGAATGTGTACTCGTAAACTGATAGTGTCAAAGCCCAACGCTGGATTCTCGCTGAAGCTATAGGCGGAATAGCTTTGCCTTCACTGAACAAACCTCTCAGTGACTTTTGGTCAGACACAATTGTACAATGTCACCGTGTAGGTATTGGTGAAACTTCTTGACACAAAATTCAACCGATAATCCTTTTTTTCCCCCCTCAACTGAGAGTAGCCCTTTTCAGCTTGGGTAAGTGTTCTTGAGATGCAGTCAATGGGTCTTTCTGATCCGTTCTCTATTTGATGAGATAGAACGGCTCATACACTATAAAGAGAAGCATCACACATCAACACTAGCTCTTTAGATGTATATAATGTTCCAACAAGCATGATGAATGAAGCAGTTTCTTCACTGCTGCAAAGGCTTCTTCTTGCTGTGAACCCTGTGAAATCATGCTGATTGTCGAAAAACCCATCTGGTTCACTAATGTCCTTTAGGGAAGGAAATCTGCTGTCTTTACCTGGTCTGGCCTATATGTGACTCCAGACCCACAGCAATGTGGTTGACTCGTAAATGCCCTTTAAACAAAGGCAATAAATGCTGGCCTAGCTAGCGATGCCCACATCCCATGAGCAAATTTTTAAAAAAACCATGACCAGCGGTGGTTCTTCCTCAGCAACAAGTGTAATGGTGCCAGTACAGTGGAAAGATTAGGTAAAAAACGGCTATCGTAATTAATCATACCTAGGAAAGATTTAAGCCCTGTTACATTAGAGGGTGATGGTGCATCTTTAATTGCTTGGACCTTGTCTTCAACAGGACGCAACCCCACAGCTTCTACTCTGTGACCTGGGTAGGTTACCTCCAATGCTTGAAATGTGCATTTTTCTCATTTCAAACGCACACCTACTTCCATAAATCTGCTCAGCATTTCCTCAAGGTTGGCTAAATGTTCAGCTTTGCTCAGTCCAGTGATGAGAACATCGTCTAAGTAAACAACCACACATAGAAGTCCCTGCAGGAGACTTTCCATGGTTCGCTGAAAAATAGCGCATGCTGATGAAACTGCAAAAGGTAATCAGGTGTACTGGTGGAGTCCTTTATGGGTATTAATTGTCACAAATTCTCTTGACGTGCTATCCAATTTCAATTGGTGATAGGCATGACTCATGTCTAGTTTTGTATGTGACTTGCCTCCTGCTAACTTGGCATACAAGTCATCGATTCTAGGAATGGGGTACTTATCTAACTTTGCTGCTTTGTTGACTGTCAGTTTGTAGTCACTACATATACGTATAGTCTGGTCTGGCTTGACAACTGGGACTATGGGTGCAGCCCATTCAGAAAACTGGACAGGCTGAATTACGCCCAGGCTTTCCAAACTGCACAACTCTGCCTCCACTTTTTCTTTTAGTGAGTAAGACACTGGTCTGGCATTGAAAAAATGTGGTGTTGCCTGGGGGGGTGTCGACGTGCATTTTCACTTGCATGCCTTTCAGTTTTCCCAATTTGTCTCGAAAAACAGTGTTGTATTTCTTCAAGAACTCTGGAATTCCATTGGACTTCAAATGGAATATTTCTGACCAGTCAAGTTTTATTTGCTGCAGCCAACCTCAGCCCAAAAGACTGGGCCCCTCCTGCTTTACGATTATCACAGGCATTTGGACTGTCTCTTGCTTGTAGCAGACAGCAGCAGCAATGGCTTCGACGTGAATGGATTCTCCAGTGTAAGTTCTCAGCTTGGCAGACGTCCGCTCCCATGCCAATGGCTGACTCCCTTCACTGAGGCGCTTGAACTTGTGCTCCCCAACAACAGTAGTTGAAGCACTGGTATCCACCTCCATCTGCAGTTCCTTTCCATTCACCTGCACTGTCCCTATAATGGGCTCAGATTTAACAGCAGTCACATGATACAGAGAGTATACATCGGTAGTAGCAGCCTCAGCCTTTGCTGTATCAGTTAGCTCAATTAGATTCGTTTGTTGTTTTGCTGTTTGCCTTTGTTCTGCACTGCCTAACCAGGTGTCCTTTCCTGTGATAATAATTGCATTCTGCCTCTTTGAACCTACATATGTCTGCTCCATGATTTCCCCCACATCTGCAGCAAATGCATATCTTATTAGCTGACATGTTACCGTTAGGCTTCCTAAGTCTTCGTGTAGTGGGCATTGAATTGCGTTTAAAATCTGCTGTTCTGTTTTTTGCGCCATGCTCAGTGGCAGGTTCCTGCCCAAAATGAAGTATGCCGCCATTATCCACATGCTGCAAAGCCTGCGAGTCTTTCGTGGCACTTTCCATAGTGAGAGAAAGCTCCAGGGCGCATTTAACATTCATACCAGATTCGGCTAGCAAGCGGCGCTGTATGGCGTCATCCTTGACTCCGCACATAAATCTGTCTTGCAACATATCATTCAAGACATCCCCAAGCTCACAGTATTCAGTTAATTGTTTCAGATTCACCACAAAGACAGCAATGGACTCTCCCGGGGCACAAACTCTCAAATTAAACTTGAAGCATTGCATGATCACAGATGGTTTGGGCTGAAAGTGTGATTTCACTAGTTTCACTAACTCACTGTATGACTTAGAGCTGGGCTCATTTGGGGCAGTCAGCTTTCGAATCAGGTTATACATTTTGCTTCCACATACACTCAGCAGCTTTATGTTTTTTTCAGCAGTAATTTCATTCCCATTGAAATAGAACCTGAGTTGATCGACATACTGACTCCACTCTTCAATATTAGCATCATATGGATCGATTATTCCCAAACAGCGGCATGACTGGTAAGTATTGTTCAAGTTAGTTTTGCACACATCAACCAGGGCGAAATATGCAGCAGAAGTTGGTATTATCCTCATCGCCAAATGTAATTACTTGATGGAGCAGCAGGTTTAGTGAAGAAAAGGCTAAACTTTATTTAGGAGACATGTAGAGGTGCTGCATGCTGGATGTGAATTCTCCATTGGAAGCCCCACCCCCAGGATTATCCACACAATAAGCTAATTAGCCAGAGCCCCCTTAATTGCACCACATGATGAGTGATTGACAGGTGGGAGGGACAATACATCTAGTTATTACACTCAGGCACAGGCTTCATTTGTATGCTTGAGGCAGTAAAACCCTATGCTTACTTACAAATGATGAGCTGGCGATTTTGCTGTACCAGTAGCACAGAAGAATTCTTCTCCTCAGACTGGTGAAACCTCAAAATACAGAACATTTAAACCCCTTTTGATGTGTCAAACAAAGTAAAACATAGCCAAAAATATATATCACAAGAATAAAATAATATTTAATATTGCAACCTTAATGGTGTTAGTTGTATTTTAGTTGTATTTGCATGTACTAGGAGCTACATATATTAATACACAGGGTCCTGTTCTTTGCAGACAGAAAGGACATGTATATACATTGCACCTGCTTCAACTAAACAAAATAAGTGACTGACTCATTCCTCAGGGCAATGCCTTGATCAATCAGGGTCAAGCTGCCTGATTTAAATTTCAAACAATGCTGGGCAGTTAACTGTCAGCCACCATCAGTGGTGCATTCTCCATGGCAATGTCACAAGCCAGTCAATCAGCACTCTCTACACATGCAGTATAAATTGTTGTTTTCCCTCTTATATTGGCATTCTTGCGAGTGTCCTGATGAGTACAAGATGAAAAACTTAGACATGTCTCTTTTTTCAGCAATACTCAAGTTCTGTACTGCCAAACAACCTATTGTATTTAATCATATGTAGGTGAAGGGACTGCGGATTCACTTGTTCCCCTATAAATAGGAACAGACTGAAGCTGTGATTGTTGGGTTAGGAGGAGCGTGTTTGTAATGTTTACCTCTGTAAATAAATAGTTAAAGAAGTGTCCAAAATTTGACTCCAGCTCTGTCTTTCACAACTTGGATTTCTAGAATATAACATGGTAGCATGCAATGGTTGCCTAAGGTGGATGTTGGAAACTAAGAAAATAATTGAGTTAGAAAACTAAAACCTCAGTGCACATTGTGGAAAATAACAGGAAACAAGTGTAAATTGTTGGGGTATGATTAGTCTCCAATGTTCTCGGAGTCTGACTTTGTGGAAAAACAAAGTGAATATGTGGACACAGGACACATCCTTTCAAAAGAGGAACCAAGGCATAGCCTTGGTGTTGTCACTTCCTACAAGAAGTAAAATCAGAAATCAAGTATTTTGTGAGATGGATGCCCACCAGTTGGATAGTGATAAAAGTTTGGACTTTTCCTTAGAGCCCTTGGATGAAACCTACAAGATAGATAATCTGTAAAATGCTTATGAGGCCTGGTCAGAATTTGATAGATTTCAGAAAACAAATGGTTATTGCATGGAAGAATTTATCATGAACTAACAGAATGCATAAGAGATTGACTAAATTCATTTTGGAATCTCTGGATCGACACTAATGTTTAAATTGGTGGACTATACTAAGGTTTGTCATATGGACATATGATGATTTTAACTGGTGTTTGGTTCTCAGAGAAGGAGACCCTAATGGAGCAGGTGAACGTTGCCTTAAAAAAAATTCTGGGGAAAGCCATTTCTGTGGTGTCACAAAGAATAAAAAACACAATGGTTGCCAGATTTCGAAACAGTCTAGATACTAGATACAGGTGTCAATACAATTGAAGGATTAAAAACAGGCAGAATGAGGATGAAAGCACCATTAGCATATCTGGCTTTTGAGGCAGAAGATAAAATTGGATCAAAAATAATGGGAGAATGAATCCCAGGAACCCCCAGCAACAGATACGATTGAAGTATTATTATATAGCGAACTGGCTAGAGAGAAAAGGCAGGGTCTTTGAAATAACACATGATGCAGAGAATTCTAATGAAGAGCATGAAGGTAATCATTAACCCCAAAAAATTAGACTGGTCACAGACTTTTAGTCAAAAATTATTTTATTCAAAAATAATTAATTACTTGTAAGGCACTTTGGAATATTATGTTCTTAATGTTGTTCTTATCACTCAACAACATTTGAAATGCAATGAACTATAAATATAATAGTATTGATCTATTTTGAAGTCAGTACAAGAGGAAAAAAAAACACACAGATTGTGGCAAATTCCATCTGACCTGATGCACATAGTTATGCTCTAATTTATGCATGTTATTTGGTTCTGGTGTTATTGCTGCCCCTAGGCACATTTTCAATACTTACGGGAAATTATTTGCAATTTATAAACCTTATCAGGCCTAAAAGAAGCCTATATTTCCTTATGCCTTAGAAAGGTAGTCAGGACAAATTCTCTCCAGAGTATTCTCCAGGAAACCATAATAAACACATAAAGAATTCAAATATTTCTGCCACTGAGAATTGTCATGTAATTGAAACTCCAATGCTGTAACTAGAACAGAAGTGAGGCAGAAATCTTAGATACTTAGGTTTTGAAGAAAATCTTGCAGTCTGTTTCCACATCAGAGAATACAGGCTAAGGTAAAGAGTTATGGACAAACACCATGCCAACTGTCTAGTTGTAAACATTTAGGATGACCACTGGTAGGCTGATTAGTACCTGTAAATCCACACTCCAGTACAGCCAACATTGAACTCAAGGGGTGAGAAGACAGAGAATTGGCATGTAAACAAATGGGCTAAAAACAGAAAGGAGAGTGGGAGAGTATAAAGGGTGAAGTGAGGAGGAAAATAGATAGCAGGTTGGGGACTGAGTAAGGGCAGAGATAATTGAGCAAATGTAGAGGCAGAGATCGAGGTGTACTGGGATGGGGTGATGTGGTAATGACGGGAGATAGAGAAAGGGCGGAGGAAAGACTGAGATGGGGTGAAGGGGACAAAGAGTGAGCAGTTGGATGGCAGACAGGATAGAGATCAGGGGAGGAGATGAAGGGACAGGATAAGGGAGAGGATAGGGGGAGAAGGGGCAGAGGGGTTGAAGAAAGAGGAAGTGGAGATGAGAGGAGAGGAGTGGAGAGAAAATGGAGTAAAGGACAGGTAAAGAGGAAGAAATTGAATTAGGGACTACCAAGAACAGAGGGGTGAAAGGACGGAGAGACTGAGAGATGAGGATAAACATTTGCTTCACCAGGGGAAGCATTCCAAGTGGGTGGTGGAGAGCAGAGTATAAATGCTTATACTTGATTGGGGCAGTGCTGGTGGGTGATGTGACCTCAGTGAAAATGTGGGTGCTGAAGCACAAATGCTGTGTGGGCTTGTGGTAGGATTTATAAACAGAGATAGAAGGTGAGGAGGCTTTCATTCATTGGGTCTGAGGAGGTTGTTCGGTTGAAGGATGGGGGGTGTATGTGTTTTCATGCAAAGGGGAGATGGATACTAATGGAGGCTGTTCATTGTGCATTTGGTTGCATAGTAGCCCTGTGTTCAAGAGTTGATATGATTTCCCACTTAACTGGTCTTTCCAATTCCCCCTGCCTCTGGGTGAGGGCCAATTCAAGAAACCACCTCATCCAGTCCAAATGGAGGTCCTTTGGTTGTGAATACTTTTTCAGAGGGCTTGTGCCTAACCTATCCAGTCATGTTTAAATTTCTGCTTCTTGCTGGCCTTTTGTAATATACATTTCTTTATGCTTGCAATGATAATGCACCACCTACAAGGAATTTGGGAAGATTTAGCTGACAGGTAAAAGAGGTGGCTGGATATAATGAGCTTTTCTAGTTCCTTTTGGTCTGACCAATCCAAATTGCTATCACGTAAATTCCTGTTTACTTTTTTATTGTTATATTCAATAGAGGCTCAATCTGTGATCAGATCACGTCCTGTTTGATTTTCTGATGTGTAAAAGCTTAGAAACAACTGAGATGTTAAAGCTGAAAGAAATGCAATTGCTGTAGCGTGTCCGAGTCACCTCTTCGTAATAGAATTGATCTGCCGACAACTTTCTAAGTGGAAACATTGGGCAAGATTTTTCGCTCGGTGTGCGGGCGTGCGCCTAACATGCTCAAGTGTGAAATAAAGCGCGTTAACGTCGGCTGAGCGTGGCAACGTCAATGTGCACTCTCACGATAGTTCAGTTGGCAGGCACGCACCGGAGCCAGCAGTGCACCCGCCGACAATTAAAAGGCCTATAAAGGCCATTAAGTTAACAATGGCGCTGAATTTTTCACTGCCCGTACAACCTAACGGTTGATGAGCAAGCGAAAAGGCCAAGCAGCCATTGCATTTTTTTGGAAACCTCATCCGCGGGCGGGATGAGGTTTCCAAAATCAAATACAAATGAAATAAAAACTTTAATTTTTAATTAAAAACATGTCCCTGCTCATGTGACGGAGCCACACGAGGAGACATGTTTCATTCATTTTTTCTGCTGTTTATTAAATTTTTCAATATAGTCAACATCCCCATGAGGCAGCTCCATGCACCAGGGAGATTATTCAGCGCTCTTTCACGTGCATGCGCAAGTTGCGTGCTAGGCCTACTTGCCCTCCTTCCCCTGTCCGCACAGGCAGCGCTCAGAGCTGCTGCTCGCGTATCACACTGGGTGAGCCTTAATTGGCCTGCCCACCTAAAATCGCAGTGTGCTTCCCAACTGCCTCCGCCCACCCCGCTGATGCCGCAGGGCAAGAGCAAAATTATGCCCACTAGGTTTATTTACAATACAGCCAGCAGCTACTACACATGCACTTTCAACTCCATCTCTATCTCCACACTGACTGGAGGTAACCCGCACTGATAACACATTGGTTTACACAGATCATGTGATCTTACATCACAGGATTATTCTTAAAGGTACAGTCCAACATTTAACAAAACCAAAATTACTACAGCCATATTTTAAAATGTTCAGAACAAGGCCTAGAAATTCCAGCTGTGTTTTCAGATAGATTTTTGATTTTCATACCTGTAAAAGGTAATGGGATGTAAAGTATCACACTGTCACATAATAATTGTTTCTGCTGCAGTCATAAATACTGATAATTAGATCTAGTTGTCTCATATGAAGGTACTTTTAAGGCAAAGGGAAAAACTTTAAGACAACAATGGTTTTGGAGGTGGCTGATGAATTTTATTGCTCTCTGAATGAAACTTTCTTGGTGATTTTGAAATTTATTTCACTTTTTGAAAATTTCTGCTCCACTAATTGAGTTAACAAAAATGATCATCTTCTCTTCTTAGTTCTTGAGCTGCACTATTTACATTAGCATCTTATAACCATTGTATCCCAACATCAATGGGCTATGGTATGAAAGGAAAGAAGAAAAACTTGCATTTAAATAGCACTTCTATGATCTCAAGGCACTTTACAGCCAAATAAAAACTCTTGAATATTAGTCACTGTTGCAATTGGACAAAACCAATTTGCACAGAGCAAGCTCCCACAGAAGATAGATTGAAGGAGTTTATATACATTTTCATAGCTGATTTTTCTTTCTAAGTGGGTAAAATTTCCTCCGTGGGTTAGAGCTGGTGTGTGCAGTAAACAAACGTGTGTTGAGGTGTGATAATTCTATGTGCAGCATTAATAGGATAGCCACTAATGTTTTTCCCCAGTTCTACAATTGTTGTTACTTGTAAACAGGTTCAATGTATAGTAACACGCGGGAGTTTTGCACTTGTTAAATAATTGCAATATTTTTGCCTGAATTCTAAATACTTGGCTTGTAATGGATAAGGCATATTAGGGCAGGCAGAACTTTGGAACAATGTAGGGATCTACGTAAAAAGTAGGGATCAACATAAAATTATGTAAAACATATGAATGAGGAAGCTCTGGGAAATGCATAGGGTGTTTATGAGAATGCAGAAAACCATTGGCTTCTTTCGTGGGTAAGTGTTCCATGTGTTGCAAAAACCTAATATAGGTACCTAAAATGTGTGCTGCCATTGATGTCATTGAAGTCCATGAGTGATGTTTCTGTAAAACAGCATAACTACACACAAGAAAGCAGAGCTAAACAATAGCACCATAAAATTCTGTTAAAATCGCCCAATATGAAAGCCTTCCCACTCTGCTCGTTCAGGCCGAATCAGACTGCGTAATCAGTATGTCTTTCATTCCTCAGCTGTGATTAAAGCTCTGTATTCTATCCATCATTAAAACAGATTACTTCTACCTCCATAATACTGCCCATCTCAGACCTTTCTGTACTCTTTTCTATGCTGGAAACGTTGTCAATCTTTCCATATTACCTTTGTCACCCAGAATTCATAATGAGGCTTGGCTGAGAGCCTAGGCATTTATTAGTCCATTGAAACAACTGCACCCAGGGAAAACATTGCTTGATTGACAATTCTTTCCCTGTGATCTATTTCTCAATTGCACAATGTTTATTTACATAAGATAAAGAGTTGTCAGGTGTTTGTAGTTTCTGCTACTGGTATTTTAAAGGGTCTGGATGATTGACACTTTTATGGGGCTGTAGGAAAAGCATATTTTTTAAGAAAGTAGAAAGTAATGGATGAATGAAAGTTTTTAAAAATCTTTTTCACACATTCTATTGTTACTATAGGGTTTATTAGTTCTGTACAGAGTATATACTGGGAGAATGGGCATGGAGGATTACCATAGGTTTGCATGAGGGGCCATGTGGATGGGTGAAGAGGCATAGGTTGGCTTGTGGGCATGGGGAAGACCTTTTGAATTTACCTTTCAAATGGTTCCCTCATCCAGACTACAGTTCAAGTTACATCTGAAGATCTGTGAACCATGGGTCCTTGAAAAGCTGGTTCAACACCCATGAAAATTGAAGAGCGCTAGGACATGCCTATCCCTGAAATGGAACTGACCAGGTCAAGAGTTGAGGGTGGGGGCTTGTTATCAGCACCATTTTACACCCTTATCCCATGCTGGTGGAAGTTGGGGGTGCCAGGAATCCCAGAATCAGCTGCCATTTCTGGTCCATGGAGTTCCCCTGACTCTGTGAAAATCCAGCCCTGTGTATTAGTAGATAGGAGGCAGAGATACACATTACTGCATTCCATAAATAATCCAACTATCAAGAAAACAATTTTTGTCTATTTTTGTAATTCACCATCTGGCTTGGGATCCAATTAACAATCACACCATTGAAAGTGCTGAGTATTCATGTCAACGTAGAGCTCAGTCATTTTTATTCAGTGAACAAACTTCTGACAGAGAACTACTATTCCTTTAAGACCTTGAAGGCCACAAATGGAGTTAACTTGATCTGCCAGTCTGATTGAGTAGCTGCTCAGCTCCACCAACCCTGTCATGAGTATAGGGACTGTATCAATTCACTTCTGTGAATAATTGAGACTGCCATGTTTTGGTTCAAGATTATTAAGAGTAGCGGGGAAAGTGATATGTCCAGACATTTTGAAGCAGGCAGAGGAAAGGAACATAACAATTTCTGGGTGAAACAAATAGCATCCAAAGTTCAATGCAAAAGTTGAAATAGAGAAACTTAGGGAGACGTGTCCTCAAACTAATAATCCCATTCAGAACTTGTTCCTCAGCATTCAATCTATCTTGAGAGAACAGTTTCAAACTTCCTCAATATCATTTTGTGAGAGTATAAAGTATTTGCTGTTCATCCCAAGTGAACTTATTACTGTGTCTAATCTAATTGATCCAGTGACTCTTCATTGTATACATGTCGTGAAACAAGTGATTGTATTCCAGTTTGTGTTGGTGGTGATGGAATGTCTTACAGCAGACAGCAGTAAGGGTGCGACTAGTAACTACACAGTCATATATGTAATCCAGCGTTTTTACAGCCTAAATACTTGCTTTTCCAAAATGTGCTATTTATTTTAAACTATATGCAGCAAACAAAAAGCAATGAATCATCAACTCATTCACAAAATATTTCAATATATGTCAAAGAGTTGTCAAAATGAAGAGGAGAAGCATAATACATAAATGTTTTCTCAAATGCCTTGGGTGCCAGCAATCATTCAGTGCTGGCATCCTGGCCTTTGAGTCAGAAGATGGTTGGCCCATGCCCTGTGCCTAAGGGAGGGATTTTATGACCCCTCCTGAGGGCGGGATCTTCCAGTCCCGCTGAAGTCAATGGAGTTTTGAAGGGTCTGCCGCATTTTCCAGCCCCAGCCCCGCTATAACGGGACCGTAAAATTCCGCCCTAAGATTTGAGCACATGATCTAGGCAGACTCTTCAGTACTGGCAGAACGCTGCACTGTTGGAGGTGCTGTCTTTCAAATGAAAAGTTTAACTGAAGCCCCATCTTCCTTCTCCTGGACATAAGTGATCACATGACACATATTGAACAAGAACAGGATGATCTCCTGGTAGCCTGATTAATATGTATTCCAGATTCAGCATTAGTAAAACAGGTTATCTGCTCATTGTTGTTTGTGGAGCTTTGATCTTCATAAATTGTGACTTCTGTATTTCCCTACATTACAGCGGTGATACACTTCAACTTCACAAAGCACTGTGGAATGTGATGAGATCATGAAGGACATTATATAAATGAAAGTTCATTCTTTCTTTAAAATATATTAGAAACATTTAATACAAGCATAATAAGCATTTGTACAATACATTGCGCGCATTAACTTCCATGCCGGTGTATCCCGAGATTTTAACTCTATCAGTCGCATGTATAAATTTAATTTTCTATCCAGGACATACTACTATTCACAGAGTGTTCCTTACAAATACAGTAGAAGCTCAATATTGGCATCTTTTGAAGAGAACTTGTACTCCTGCACTGATTCATTCTCTATAAGTACCTACAGTGTTTGCTGAATATCATAGAATCGTATAGTCATAGAATGATACAGCATAGGTGGAGGTCATTCAACCCATTGTGCCTGCAAGAGCTATCCAACTTATTTCACTCCCCGGCTGTATTCCCTTAGCTCTGCATTTGTTTCTCTTCCAGTATTTATCCAAATTTCTTTTCAAAACCATTATTGAACCTGTTACCAACATCCTTTCAGGCAGTGCATTCCAAATTATAACAACTCTGTTTTTTAAAAAAATTGTTTCCTCATGTTGCCCCTTGTTCTTTTGCCAATTACCTTGAATGTGTGTCTTCTGTTTACTAACTCTTCAGCCACTGAAACACTTTGTCTTTATCTCCTTGATCAAAACCACTCATGATTTTGAACACCTCTATCAAATCTCCACTTACCCTTCTCTGTTCCAAGGAGAACAACCCCAGCTTCTTGGCAGGAAGAATAAAAAAGCAAAGTTTTACTTAAATGGAGAATGGCTGCAGAATTTTGAGGTGCAGAGGGATATAAGTGTTCTAGTGCATGAGTCACACAAAGTTAGTATGCAGGTACAGAAAGTAATTAAGAAGGCTAATGCAATGCTATTCTTTATTACAAGAGGAACTGAACATAAAAGTTAAGATGTTATGCTTCAGTTATACTGAGCATTGGTGAGACCACATCTCGAATACTGTGTACAGTTTTGGTCTTATTTAAGGAAGGATGTAAATGCATTGCAGGTGGTTCAGAGGAAGTTTACTAGATTGATACGTGGAATGAGCGGGTTGTCTTATGAGGAAAGGTTGGACAGGCTGGGCTTGTTTCCACTGGAGTTTAGAAGAGTGAGGGGTGACTGAGGTGAATAAAATGCTGAACAGTTTCAGCAAGGTGGACATGGAAATGATGTTTCCGCTTTTGGGTAATTCCAGAACTAGGAGGCACTGTTTTAAAATTAGGGATTACCCCTTTAAGACAGAGGTGAGGAGATTTTTTTTCTCTCAGAGGGTTGTGCGACTGTGGAACTCTCTGCCTCAGAAGATGGTGGAGGCAAGGTCATTGAATATTTTTAAGGCAGAGGTAGATAGGTTCTTGTTAGGCAAGGGAACCAAAGATTATCGGGGGTAGATGTGGAATTCGAAATACAAACAGATCAGTCATGATCTTATTGAATGGCAGAGCAGGCTCGAGGGGCCGAATGGCCTTCTTCTGTAACTATTCCATATGTTCTTAACCCTCTTCACATAACCGAAGTCCCGAATCTTGACATCATTTTGGTAAATCTCTTCTGCACCTTCTGCAAGGCCTTGACTTCCTTCCTAAAGAGTGGTCCCTAGAATTGAACATGATACTCCAGCTGAGGCCTAACCAATGTTTTTATAAAGGTTTATTATAACTTCTCTGCTTTTGTGCTCTATATTCCCCTATTAATAAAACCATGGAAATCATGTTTTTTTTAACAGCTTCCTCACCTTGTCCTGCACCCTCTGTCATGGCTTTGTGAACATACAGCTCCAGGTGTTTCTATTGTTATGATCTCAGTGGAGAACAGGAATGTGTTTAATTTTTTGTTAGAATCTGAAAACCTGGTTATTTACTAAAAGAGTAAAGCCACAAGGTTTGCATTTAAATCAAAAGGATTTTACTATGCAAAAACAAAAGAACATGAATGCTAATAACTACCCTATCTTAAATAGGCAGTTATGTTAAAGATATTAAAAAAACAATGAACACAATTACTTCTACTCTAAATAGAACTTCTGAACTCAACTTTCCTTCTTCACCCATTTGACTTACACCACTAATTAACTCAAGTCAGATATCTATCAGAAATTGGAAAATTAACTACTTGGTCTAAGTACTGCTTCAAAGATTTGTATAAGGGTTGCGATTTCTTGGACCTTCCCACTACTTATGGCAAGGTTGCCCCTTCAAATCTTCTCCAACTGTTCCATGCTTGTAGACTCCCCATTCAACACAGGCATCGTTAGTGTCTTAAGTATAGCCGCCTTGGGTCAGATCTCTCTTGGTTATGATATTCTTTAATTTGGGCATCTTACCCCTAAAACTCTCTCCCTCTCTTCTAGCTTGACTGCCCCTAGAAATCCAACTCACTGTTAGGAATCCTTCAGTGAACAAGAGTTTTGAATTCTTTTTAGTTGTATACATCAAATTTCAAGTGAACTCTGTTTGAAAGAAATGTTTCCTGCACTCAGTGTGTTTGAATACTAAAACCCCGCTTGAGACCAGGACCTGCACCCACGATCTACTGACCCCTATGATTAGTTTCTAGTTGACGCTTTTATCTCCCTGGCAACCTGGTCACATGATCAGTCACTGGAAGTCAGATTGCCAGAGATCATCTCTGCGAGAAACCTCATTCTTAAAGGGACCATTACCCCAACATAGAATATAGGGCAGAGTTTTTCCCTTGCCATGCGAGGTTGGTGGGGGCAGTCGGGAAGACAACCGCTGCCCACGATTGGCAGTGCTCCGCGATTTTATGTGGGTGGGACAATTAAGGCCCGCTCAACGTGATACATGAGCAGCAGCCCTGAGCGCTGCCTGTATGGGTGGGGGGTTGGGGGGAGTGCGAGCAGGCCTAGCACGAACTTTGTGCATGTGCGTGAGAGAGTGCAGAATAACCTCCCTGAGGCATGGAGCTGCCTCAGGGAGCTGAAGAATTTTCCAAAAAAAGACAGCATAAAAATGTAACGAAACATGTCCTCTCATGTGACACTGTCACATGAGCAGGGACATGTTTTTAAATAAAAAATGAAGTTTTTATTTTATTTGTATTTACTTTTGGAAACCTTATCCCGCCGGAGGATGAGGTTTCAAAGAAAATGCAAAGGCCACTTGGCCTTTTTGCCTACCCGCCAACCATTAGGTTGAATGTACAGTGAAAAATTAGAGTCAATTGATTACTTAATGGCCTTAATAGACCTTTTAATTGTTGGTGGGCACACTGCCGGCTCAGGCGTGTGCCCACCGAACGAATTATCACATGACTGCTTGTTGACGTCGGCAGGCTCTGCTGATGTCATTGCACATCATTTCACGCTCGGTCGTGTCGGGCACACGCCCACCCGCCAAGCTAAAAATTCTGCCCATAGTTCTCTTTTCCCTAAGGGCAAATGGGCCGACACACTGGTCATGAACCCCCAGTTAAAATTGCACCATTTAGTTTATGTTGCCTTTGCTCATTCTTCCCACTAAAATGTATCACATCACATTACTCCACATTTAATTTTACCTGCCATCTTATTTCATTTCACCAGGCTGCCTATGCCTGAGGCCTGTTGCTAATCACCTCATTATTTACTAAATGGGTTTTGTATCATCTGCTAACTTTGAAATTGTGCCCTGTCTCCCCTAGTCCAGGACATTAATGTATATCAAAAAGAACAGTGGCCCTAATAACAATCCATGGGTAACACCAATGTATCCTCCCTTTCAGTCTAAAAAACACAACAGCTCACAAGTCCCTGCCTTCTGTCCCTTCACCAATTTTGTATCCTTGCTGCAAATATCCCTTTAGTCTTCTTGGTTTTAATTTTGCTAACAAACCCATCATGTGGTGCTTCACCACACACCTTGTGAAGTTCCATATCCACAACATCAAAACGCCACCTTCACCAACCCTCCCCATTAATTCACGAAAGAATTCGATCAATTATTCAAACGTCTTTTTCTATTCTTTCATGGGATGTGAACGTTGTTGGCGAAGCCAGCTTTTATTGCCTATCCCTAACATGATTCCCCTTTAACAAATCTGTACTGACTTTCATTTACTAGCCATATTTTCCTGAATTGCAATTAATTTTCTTGTGGATTATCATCTTTAAAATTTCCCCCTGATGGTAGACTGACAGGCCTGCAGCTGCTGAGTTTGTCCCTTGCTCCTTTTCTAAAGAGGGGTGTAACATTTGCAATCTTCCAGTTCTGTGCCAGCACCCACATACCCAAGGAGGTATCAATGAAAACTCTTACTTTCCTCAATAAACTAGGATATACTGACTCTTCTACCTTGAGGCCTGCCAACCTTTCAAGCGCTTTCTCTTTATCTATTTCTATTCCATCCAAAATTGCTACTGCATGCTCGTTCACTGTGATATTGGCAGCAATCTCTTCTCTAGTGAAGATGGGTGCAAAGTACGTTTTTAGTACCTCAGCCATGCCCTCTATTTTGACAAGAAGATCTCCTTTTTTGCCCCGAATTGGCTCCTCCATTCCTTTGACTACCCTGTTACTATTTATGTGCTTTTAAAAGACTTTTGTGTTCCCTCTTATGTTAACCGCTAACTTATTTTCAGGTACTCTCTTTTCCCCTCTTATTCCCTTTTTTTAGATCTCCAATGTATGTTTTACATTCATCTAGGTTCTCTTTAGTGTTATGAACCTTACATTGGAACAATTGGATATGAGGTGTTTTACTGCCATCAAGAATTCAAAAAGGACAATTGTGTGTCTCACTCTTTGTAGTTGACAACATGAGAACACTTTGGGCCTTAACTTCCTCAGAGCGACAATCAGCGTCAGATTGCCACTCTGTGCCCAATTACATACATGACTTTTCTTCCGATCCTATCTTGCCCGACCTTCCGACTCAGGCAGGGCAAGATCCATGCAGCGCAGTGTGTCCCCGGGGCCCAGCGTCGAAATCCATTTCCGTCAAAGTGAAGGAGGACACACTCCTTTTTTTTACGGCACTAGCTGCTGTCAACCAAACAAGTTAAAGGTCCCATTGAAATTTAAAAGTCCTTGACATGCCAGGGAGACGGTAAGTGACTCAAGTAAGAGGATAGGATATGGGGGTTGGGGTGGGGGGATTGGAGGTTGGAGTGAGGGGATCGGAGATCAGAGGGGTGTTGGGCCTCCATGTGGGTAGTGGGGGTGGGGGTTTGGGCCTCGATGAGTGGAGTGGGTTGGGGGGGGTGTGGGGCGGTGTCGGGCCTTGGCAGGGCTGGGGGTTATCGGATCACGGGTGGGGGATTTGGGTTGAGGGAGGTGGGGTTCAGTTTGGGTTATCGTGTCAGGTCAGGTTGGGCCTGCGGAGTGGGTGGGGGGGAGTCTGGCCTCAGTGTGTGTTGGGGTGGGAGTCAGGTCCGCGGAGAGGGGCGGGGGCGGGGGAAGTTGGGAGGATTCCCGTACGGATGGGGGAATCCTGTGGGGCAGGTGTCTGGTGGGGGGAATACCATGGGGGAGGTGGTTTGTGGAGAGCTGAGGGGAGTCCCCTGAGGGATCAGAAGCGTGGGGGAGTCCTGTGGGACCAGGGGGAGGGGTTTTGGGTTTGGGGTAGTGGGCGGTGCTTGGTGTGAGTCTGTACAATAGCTACCCAGGAGTTAGAAGAGGTTTTAATTCTTCTAATTTTTTCTGGGTAACTTTTGGTGTAACACAATCGGAAACATCCGAAGTTTGCTTTTTAAATTGCATTTGCAGATGGTTCCCAGTGCAGAGCTATTGCCCAGAGGAAGTTTGCACCTCTGGGAAATTGCCATGCAAACCTTTACCTGGGAGCTTTTGAAGGGGATTCCCCAATGCATCTTTGGGGTACCCCCCTCCCTCCTACCACAAATACGACGCTGAGGAACTTGGAGGTTACAGCCCTTGATCTGTAGCACATTATTCTGGCTTGTTTTTGCCCTTCACCATTTTCTCCCCTCCTGGTTTGATGGTGCAGAGGTTTTCCTTATATCAAATTCGATGGTATGTTGCGACATGCTGGGGTTTCGAGTACAATTTAGGATGGATTTGGTGTATTCCTTGCCTGCAGCAGCAGTAATATACTGTTAGCTTTATTGCCATACAGTCAGTAGACAGCTACAGGACATGTTGAACATTAAGACAGTAGAAAGACTTGCACTTATATAGCACATTTCATGACCATATGGTTCCCCAAAATGCTTTACAACTAATGAAATACTTCTTTGAAGTGTAATAACTATTATAATATGCAGAAAAGCAGCATCTAATTTTTGCACAGCAAGGCTCCACAAACAGAAATGTGAGTATGAGCAGATAATCTGTTTCTTAAGGTAATCTGTTTCTTGGCTGAGAGATACATATTGGCTAGGACACCAGGGAGAACTCCCCTGCTCCTTGACCCTGCTCTTCTTTGAAAGAGTCCCATTGAATCTTTTACATTCATCTGAGATGGAAGACAGGGCCTTTGTTTAATGTCTTATCCAAAAAAACGACACTTCGAACAGTGCAACATCACCTCAGTGCTGCACTGGAGCGACAGCCTAGATTTTGTGCTCCAGTCCCTGCAGTAGGGCATGAATCCTTGATTTTCTAAAGTGGAGGAGTAACTGAGTAAAGTTTAGGATTCAGAAGGAAGTGAGGTGGCAGTTTTTCAATTATCTTGCTTTTGAGATTTATGTTTTAAATTTAGAATCTATTTTCCTTTTATGCAAAACATATATGATTTACTGTAAAATATATATTAGGACTGGTTTTACTAGTTCAGAATAATCTGCAGTGATATGATAGCAGTGTTCTCAGGACAAAAGCTTTGCATGATGTGTGCGCTGAATTTGTCACAAATAGTTTTTCCATTGTAGTATCGTGGTTTTATTTGAGTCAGTTGTTCAGAATATTTCATACTGGATGCAAAGCCACATTAGTATCTGTACAACTGAAAATCCAAATGACAAGAGAGTTCATGCTGTGCTGATACACTCCATTGATTCCATCCACGCACCATCCCTCTGTCTCCTTACAAGTTTTTTTCCCTTCACCCTTTGAGACATTGGCTCAGGTTTCGCAATCAATAGTGAAGGTACACTATGCTGTGCATGTGCTGGCTACTGACCATGAATTTTTGCAGGCTTTTGAACAAAGGCTTGCTCTTATTTGGCATCTGATCCAGGACGGTGCCCTCTACAGGAGGTAAGTGGTGTGTGCGAAGAAGACAAGCAACAATGTGCCTTGATATGACATGGCTGATGATGTGTGCCAGCCAGACCAAAACCACAAGGGAAACTTGGTCATGCCATCGCAATTTGCAATTCATATTTATTATATTATGTGCCCTGAATTCAGAAGTAATAAGTCCACCAAGACCTTTAGAGATTTTTTAAAAATAAATTAAAATATTTGTTAACAAAATGTAAAAGATTTCAAGCACATATATAAGACTACGATTTACTATTATAACTCCTAAAATTCCTAAATAACCTGAACCCCCAGTTACACTCCCTTTGAGGCAGCGGTTCAAAATATATTTTAGATTTAAAACAGGATCAGAAAGTTAACACAACACCCACTTGACGGTGGAATTCCAAATGGCTTTTCCCCAACTTCAGTTTTGTTATATAGCAGATTTATGCATAAACGCTGGAGGCTTCATTAAGGCTACTTCACACACACTCCTGTTAGGCCTTACATGGCCTTCTGACACAGAACCTTTCATTCTCCTTTATATATGTTTATCTCTTTTTAATATGTAAGTTCTATTGTTCCATATGTCTTGAAACTGTATCTTCCTCATAATATAAAAACTTTCATGTTGCCAATATATTGTCAGTAACCTTTGGGAAAAATCAACACATTCTTTAGCCTTGCTTACCTGGCTAGTTGTAAACAGACTAAGGTAGCTTTGAAATCCAAATCTCTTCATTTATCTAAAATCACAAATTTCCTTCACATCTTATATGCTAATCCATCATCCATATTTACTCATTAGCATGTCAAGCACCAGCCTTCTTTTGATGATTTCAAACTTGCAGTCTACTTGACTCTAAATGTAATTAAACCGCACATAACTCCATAAACCTACTTCACAATAAAATAGGGGAATATTATGAAAAATATTATACTTTCATCACAGGCCCTTCAATCAGTTAATTGAAAAATCTTCATTGAGACAGAGGATTGGAATTTACGGTCCCAAAACAGGATCAAATGAAATTGGGGTTGTCAAAATAAAGACTGCTGAGACAGCAAAGTAGAAGCCCCGCATCCATTTCCATCTCCGGCCATTTTCTGCAGCACAGGTGGCAGGTCAGGAGCCCTGCATACTGCTGTATAAATTGCTGACACCATTCTGGAAGTGGGTGTTTCAGAACTTCTGAAATTGACAATGAGGCAGCCATGTTTTTGAAACTTTTCTAACTCACACCTCTATAGTGGAGGTGGGAACCATGGATTGGAGGCAGGAAGAGTCTAAAAGGTGGATAAAAATGGTGTTGCCTCCTTTAGAGTTCATAATGAAATGCTGTAGCCATTAAATAATGTGGTTGCCAGGTTGTAACTTCTGACAGCTGGCAAGTTGTCAGGTAAAAAGAACAGCGTTGTGAAAGTAGAAAATTCTCCAGATGCATCAGAATAGATTATCCATTAGATAAAGTGCTATTCTGCATTGTACAATATTGAAAAGGTAGCCTAGTCTTAGATCAAGAACTAATTGTTTAAACAGTCCTCATGGCTTTCACTCATCAGCAGAAGAGCTCAACCATATTTTTTCTGTTTGAAAGCTTTGACTGACGCTTGAACTTTTATTCCCTCAAAAGCAGCAATAGGTTTCTTTACGCAGCTGTACTGGGGAATGTGAGTTTGATGCTTTGACCTTTGATAGGATCATGAGCTTCTGAAGTGGATAATTGTTGTTTAAATGTCTATTCAAGTAATATTTCTTTATCTGGACAGATTTATGAACTTTTCAATGACTTCTAAATGTTATTATACGGCTTGTGAATTTTGTTTATGACGTGGATAATTGATGAGTGGGTTGTGAGAGCAGGGGTTAGGGAAGTTAGGAGGATGAGAGGGGCTGAAAGGTGCAAGGCTAGGTGAGGGGTTATGAAGGGGGTGAGGGGGTGAAGAAGTGAGAGGTGTTGAAGAAGGGGTGAAGGTCTGAGGGAGTGAGGGGGCAATGATGAGAGGTCTTTAGACTGATATGAAGAACTGAAGCAATGTTTCTCTGAATGGGGGTCGGCTTTTTAACATGTCCGCCTCAGCATCAGCCCACTTCTGTTTCTGTCTCAGGCTGTCCCACGCTTGAGGAGATGAAAATCCCAGCTGCTGATTCCTGATTCCTGCATCCATAATGAAAATCAAGCCCACACAGTCTAAACCAAAAAGTATAAATGAGGAAATATAAATTAGATTTAAATCACGTGCAGAAAACAAAAAGTTTGGGAAAGGAGGATGGAATTAAGAGAGAGAGAGAGCGAGAGATGAAAAAAAAGACAGAGAAAGTAAAATAGATCATTTCAACATGAATTAAATCCCAAAAAATGAGACTTCACACTTGTAAAACTACATTTCTAGGACAAGAGAGATTGTTTAATGATAACTGTGACTGATCACACTGTTAAAATATCACTTACACCTGAATTCATCAGCTCTATCTTTTCCTGCCATGTTTAGTCAGTAACCAGTGGTTTATAATTGTATAAAGTTTAAAGATGGTGCACCAGAGTGGCTATTCATCAGGTGCTAAAAAGAATGAGTTTTGGTAGGTCTCTTCTCCATTGGGAGCATCAAACCCAAGCCTAATCCTGCTCACTCATATTGAGCAGAGGGCACTGATCATAAGATCATCAGAAGTAGGAGAGGAGTAGGCCAGTCCACCCCACAAGCCTGCTCTGCCAGTCAATAAGTCATGGTTGATCTGATGTGCTCTTAGCTCTACTTTACTGTCTGCCCCGTTGTCAATCAAAAATCTGTCCAACTCAGCCTTGAATATCTTCAATGACCCAGGCTCCGCTGCTAGCTGAGGAAGAGAATTCGAAACACAAATGACGCTCTGAGAGAATAAATTCCGCCTCATCCAAAAGTGAAAGTTTAGCGATGGAGGAAGCAATGGCTCTTTTTTTGTTTTTTGGTCTGTGCTTTGCTTCCTCCACCTCCCCTGTGGAATGAGCATTTGGATACATTGGTAAGCTGAGTGGCCTATAATTCTGAGCTTGTGATATAGTTCTGTAGGATTTTCAGTTTCTTAATCAGATTCTCTGAACTGTTTTTGAGAATGGTAGCTGACATATTAATCCAGTAACACATATCTGAACAAGTTGATGGAAGCAGAAACGTAACTGAATCTCTTGGTTATTTCACAGCTTCTAATGAAATAAAATTTGATTATCCAAACATTTCCACACATTAACTATGACTAAAATAGATTTAGAAAATCAACAGTCATATTTGATATAGAATTATTCATTTGTCATATATAAGATGCCTCATTTTGCAGTAATATTTCATTTAATTAATGCTTGGAGTTATTCTGCATTAGAATCTACTGCATTAGTAGAAAGGCTTTGTATTAAACCTACAATATTCCTAGTTATTTAAATGTTAATTTGTTTTCACAGTAAAAATATTGGTTAGTATTTTGGCAAAATAAAGTAGAACTTAACTATCAAATTTGCTGATTTACACAAAACAAGGCTTATATTTCCCACTGAAATGTTGCCTCCAGCCTCTGAAATAAATTGGTTACTGGCAGTGCTGCAAATGGAAAACCTAAAGCAGTAGATCTAACTCTTAGGTCCAAGAGCTGTCACTTTCATTCTCTTTTGAATTTGCAGGTAACAAATGGAAACATAGGAACATAACAAGGAGTAGGCCATTTAGTCTCTCAAGCTTTTCATTGAGGTCAAAGTTGATTTGCGACCTAACTCCTTATATCTTATACTTTGCCCCATATCCATAACTGCCTTTTGATAACAAAAATCTATCAATCTCAATTTTAAAATTAACAATTGATGTAGTATAAATTGTCATTTGCAGAAAAGTGCTCCAGACTTCTACTGTCCTTCACGCAAAGGCATGTTTCCTAATTTCACTCCTGAAAGGTCTGGCTTTAATTTTTGGACTATGCCCTGTAGCCTTCGACACCACAACTGAAGAACCATTGAATGCTACATCATAGAAACATGCCAGGTCTTGGCCCTCCTGACCCACCCCATTTAGTCAAATTCTACTTTCCTGTTCACTCCCATATTCATTGGAAAGGCAGATATTGTCATACAACGTGATTACTGATCAGGAAGGCCATTAGTTCATCTATCTTGAGGTAGCCAATAGTCTTCGACTATAGCAAATCCATTCTTAAATATTTCCAGGGTTTTTTCTAAATTCCCAAACAACCGAAGCAATTATTTTCAAGGAGCGCTGAGACTAAAGAAGTTACTCAAACTGCAGGCAGACGAAAAAGTCAAATTATGCTATATCAGATTTTCAACAACAAAATATTTCTGCCATTGGCAGATCGCTGGCCATGAAAAACCAGAAAAACCTCAAGAGAGTTAATTAAAAGAGCTGCTAAAGTCTGTCAATGTAGATGAATTCAACAGCTCTAGTAATTAGTGTGAAATTTTAATCGGGAATTTATAAGTGTTAAACTGCTCAAATACGTTCTTCTGAGTTGTGCCATTTTCCCTAATTACTCCATTTAAATTGGAGTCTGACTTCCATTTGAATAGGCTCTAATTAGGCACAGGAGCTCATTAGTGGAAATATTCTTTATAGCAATAATACAAAATGCCATGGAATAAATTTCATCGGATCAATCTGGCAATTATGGCGCATTTTACTTACGCAATAATGAAAAATACAATCACTTTGGGACAATTTAATTAGTGGCATTAATTGATTTCTTAAAAGGCCAATAAAAGACAATGTAAAAATCAGAATTTAATAAATATTTTGTGGAATTAAAAACAAACAAACCAATGAAATATGAAAAAGTTGAGATGGTTAATCCATTAAGACCAGAAGGTCAATATTATTACGTACTTTTTAATTCTTGGTATGTGGGTGTTACTGGTAATGCCAGCATTTATTATCCATCCAAAATTGCCCTTCCAAAGGTGATGGTGATCCTGTGGCAGTCCATGTGCTGTTGGTACATCTATGGTACTTTTTCTGTAGTGGTTTGATACAATTGGGTGGCTTGCTATGTCATTTCAAAGGACAGTTAAGAGTCAACCACATTACTGTGGAGTCACGTGTAGGCCAGATCGGGTAAGTCCGGCAGATTTCCTCCTCTGAAAGGCATTAGCGAACAAGATGGGCTTTCATGGCAATCCAGTAGCTTATTAATTAGACTAGCTTTTTTACTTCAGACTTATTAATTAATTGAATTGAAATTCCCCTATCTGCTGTGGTGGAATTTGATTTCATGTCTCTGGAGCTTTTATACAGGCCATTGGATTTCTAATCCAGTAACATTACCACTGTGCCTCCATTCCTCTATTTATTGTAGTTTTACAGAAGAATTTCATTAAGATCATAACTGTAAAAATCTTAGTGGATCATGTGTATTTGGGAGTGTTGGAAGGTTTACAGAATGGTGTCTCTTAAACAAAGTCTTTGTAGTCTTCAGTAGGTTAACTGTAAGTCTTTGATAACAAATAGAACTATTTAACCATGGACAGTAAAAGGTGCAGGCTAAGAACTATCTCCATGCTTAGTCTTAATCTGTCTGCTAACACCACACTGACCCCTGGGTCTGGGTCACATGCCTTCTTGTATCACTGTGTGGGCAGTACTGTACTCAATCTTACATATATCTGTATGTGCCAGTCCCTTATACTACAGGGTGTGCACATTCCTCATTCACAGACTTGGAACCAAGAATGTACAGTTTCTGGATACAGGATCATTCATTCATTCAGGACTCCTGCTCACTTCCTAGCAATGCTTGTTGTAGACTGTAAAGCTTATGGTAAGTCTTTTGCTCAAGGGAATTACCCATATGGGAGTTTTCGAAAATTGGAATCTAAACCAGGACACTTGAGTTGAAAAATGCAGTTGACAACCACCAAAGCATATAAATTCAAATTGAAAGAAAATCATTGATATACAGTGAGATAACTTGATAGCATAATACAACATCTTTCATGCAGAAATAAATATCTTGGAATAAGCAGCAAAGCTATCATTTAATTGATGCATTATAAATCATAAGTGCAAATTCTGAACCATTTCAAAATGTCTTCTGAACTCCAATACTAGATTATAGGCTTGAAGTAACTTCATTGTATGTTATAACATAGCAGGCTTGATTCAGGAATAAAACTATCCAAGTGTACAGCATAGCGCTTTTGAAAATAAAACAGTTCTACAAAACTTTCAGTTGCAATCTATACAGAATTTAACCTTTACTCTAGCCGCTCATTCATCCGTATTGCTAGATTCAGATAGCTTTCTTTTAGAATCAGCAAACCGAGAGTTAACAGGATAAGATGAGTTTAACTCGAGATCTTTGATGGCTTACGAGATGTGCAAATATGATCAGAAGTGCTAGCACAAAGCAGAAATATTGGTTGTTTTATATATATATATATCTATATATATATAGTTACACTGCATATCTTCTCCTTGAGTTCTCCAGCTGAAGGCAGTTCCAATCCACAGCGCTATGATCTCCAAGGAGGTAGGTCCCAAATACATCCCAGCCAGAACGGGGATCAAATCTCATTTTGTTGGTATCAATCTGAACCACACCGACCATCCAGCCATCAGAGACAACCACCTCCCCCACAAGAAGTCCAGGTTGCTGTGGCAACGTACACTTTTGCATGCATGTTGTAACCTGGAGCTATGGATAGAAGCTCTGATTTCTTTCCACCACATGGCTGACCAGGAATCTCTCCCGCTCTTACTGATTGGCTACGTTGGTAGGATTGACAAGTTGATCCAAGTTGATTCTAGACCTCAACTTTAATATTGAAATGTGGCAGTCAACTTACAAACACGGCTTAAAGATACTTTTTAAAATGACTTGTTTCAAAGCCATTTGAACCTGTATGGCTGCGTTTTGAATGTATCTTCCTTGGCCATCAAGTCCTGGGGTGGGACTTGAACCCCGAGCTTCTGGCTCAGAGCCAGGGACACTGCCACTGTGTCACAAGACCTCCTCCTGCATATTTTACAGTACATAAAATAGCTTCAACTTGCAGCTCAAAAGCAGGAGACTGAATATCAGTTCACAATTTGGTGAGAGATCATCTGGAGGAGTTAGCCTCATCCTTACATCAATTCGAGATTAAATAGAATCAAGGTGAAATATTTTTAAATTTTAGTTTCGAGTTTTAGCTGTACAAAGGCAATCTGCTGATTTTCCCTCAAAGTTTCAATGCTAGTAGTGAGCTGACAGGGCGGTTATCTATCAACATTAAAGAAACCTCACTGGCAACCAAACACCTACAAGTCGAGCTCTGTGCATGCACTGAAGGATATTTGTAATGAGCTCTTCCTGGTTGAGATTGATGTGAATGGGCAGCATAAATTGGTGCTGCCAACTCGAGCAGTTCTCAAAATCATACAAGTGTAAAGCTGATGAATACAGTATAACTGCACCATAATGCGGAGGAAGGTGTTAAAATTAAATTAAGTGGACGTTGTCTAGAAAATAATATATGAAAATCCAAGGCTTTGAAACAAGTCATTTAAAAAAAAGTATCTTTAAACTGTGTTTGTAAGTTGACTGCCACATTTCAATATTAAAGTTGAGGTCTAGAATCAGGAAGCAGCATATTAGGCTGGGGATCTGACTGGTCAGTTAGACTCAGTTCCAAAATAAGCAGTTTCCTTGAACCATCAAAGAAACCCCAATTTAAAAAAAAATAACAGGGTTTTATTCAGTACTAGTGGAAGGATCCTAATTTTTAAGCTTTTAAATGTCACAGTAGGGGTAAGAATAAATGTATCAAAGCAACATTGAAATGAATATGGAACCTTGGAACACAAGCAAAACCGAGGTCTATGCAAATTCTGAAAACCCACTTAGGTCGTTTGAGCCATATCTAACCAAAAAGAAGATGGTTATGGTTGTTTAATCCAAATCATCACAGATTCAGGCCATCAAAGCAGGGATTCCTCAGGGGAGCATCCTTGACTCAGGTGATTTAAGAAGAGCTTCCCTCCATCATAAGGTCAGGAATGGTGCTGTTTGCTGATGGTTTCTGCTTTATTCACAGCTCCTCTGATAATGAAACAGCCCAAGCCAGTCTACAGTTGTGCCGGGAGAACATCGCGGTCTGAACTGAGAAGTGTATAGTACCATTGGAATCACATAAATGCTAGTTAATAATTATCTCCAGTAAGAGAAAGCTCAGTCCTCTCACCCTGGTCTTCAATGACACCAACATTGCTGAAACCTCCACTACCCTAACCAGAAGCAGAAATGAACCATGTGACTGGGAAGAGGGTGGGTACCCTGCAATAAAAGATTCATCTCCTAACCCCACAAAGCCCCCTCATAATCTAAAAGTTCAAGTCAGGAGTGTGATGAGTACTCACCATTGCCCGGACTGGTGCAGCTGGGACAACACTCAAGAAGATAGAAGAGGTAACTTCGTCCTTGACAATTTATTGGTTGCATTGTAGCATTTAACAAGGTTAGTTTGACTAAAATTATCAACCCAGCAACCTTTACTGCCAAGAACAAAAGCATTTTATGGCATCACTAACTCACCCAAGTCCTAACTTGGACATATATTGCTATTATCACTAAGCCAAAACATTTTAGGAAGTTTTTATTTAGCAGAATCATAGGAGCACTATTATTGCAGAGAATGCAATGGTTCAAGGAGAAACCCACCATCACCAACAACCTCAGGGCAACTTGGGATTGACAATAAGCATGTCCTAACATTTAAAAAAATCTTGTTTTTTGAACAACTCATAAAATAACAAATGCATTCCTTTACACATCCAACACTCAATTAAATTAATGTTTTCTATATCTACATGTTTATTCTACTTGAAATTTACTATAAATACATTGCTAAATATTTGACCTTCCAAGCAAAGAATGTGTGCATCCAATTTTTTCATCAGCAAACCTTCCCCCATTAAAGGGTCAGAAGTGGGGAATTTCACTGATAATTGAAGAGTGCTCAGTTCCATTCCCAACTCCTCAGATAATGAAGCAGTCCATGCCCACATTCAGCGAGACCTAGAAAACACTCAGACTTGGGCTGATAAGTGGCAAGTAACATTCATGCCATGTGAGTGCAAAGCACTGACTATATCCAACAAGAAAGAATCTAACTTCCTCCATTATCATTCAATGGCATTACCATCAATGAAACCCCCACCATCAACATTAGGGACAGATTGGGGCCATCACTGACCAGAAACATAATTGGACCAGACATATACTATGCCTACAAGAACAGGACAGAAGCTGACTCACCTCTTGACTCCCCAAAGCCTTTCCACCATCAACAAGGCACAAGTCAGGGTTGTGATGGAATACTTTCCACTTGCCTGGATAAGTGCTGCTCCAAAACACTGCAGCAGCTTCTCAACCTCTAGGACAAAGCAGCCCTCTTGTTTGGCATCCCATCCACCACCTTGAACATTCACTCCCTTCACTATTGACTCACAATGGCTGCAGCGTATACCGTCTGTTATGACCCCAGCTGCTGTTAATACTGGACAAGTCAGAGTGAAAACTTGATAGCTCCTAACTTTTTTTTTAGAAACCATGGAGGAAAGTCACTGAACAAATTCACAGGAGGCTTCTGATGAATTTTTAACATAAGGAATAAAATACTTATTAAAACAAGAAAAGTGAACTATATTACACTAGACAAAAGGATTGGAAAGATCTCAATACAAACACAAGGGCCAGGATTTTCCGATTTGGGGGGCTGGGTTGGAGAGGGAGCTGGTGCAGGCAGGAGTGGACTCGATCGCCGCCTGTGATTGGGTGCGCTCCGCTATTTTATGGGTCAATTAAGGCATGTCCAGTGTATTTGCCGACTCACGTGGATAGCGACGGGTGTGCACAGACCGCCAGGTCCAATGGCGACCCTGCAGTCTGTTTAAAAGAAGGCCCGGCAGCCTCCTGTAGGCTGCTCACAATGGCCAGTCCTAGGCTGCACCAGGGGGTGTTCGGGTGTGCAGGTCAGGCTAGAGGGAAGGCCAGAGGAGCAGGGCAGGCTGGAGGGAAGGGCAGAGGAGCAGGGCAGGCTGGAGGGAAGGGCAGAGGAGCAGGCCAGGCTGGAGGGAAGGGCAGAGGAGCAGGCCAGGCTGGAGGGAAGGGCAGAGGAGCAGGCCAGGCTGCAGGGCAGGCCAGCTGGGGGCCAAAGCGCCCCTCGTTTTTCTGATGAATGCCTTGCTGCCCTCCTCGAGGAGGTGGCAGCACGGTGGGAGGTGTTACTCCCCCAGGATGGGAGGATGAGGCCCCCCCACATGACCAAATGTGCCTGGGAGGAGGTGGTGGAGGTGGTGAGCTCCCGTGACGTGGTTTGGCACACCTGGACCCAAAGCCGCAAGCGCTTCAATGATTTGTTGCACTCTGGCAGGGTGAGTCCCATCTTGGCATTGGGCATTTAACCCAGCAAGTAGCCTTAGCCTTTGAGACCCGCACCCCCCCCAAGTCTTACTGCCGTGACTGCATTGAATCATTTAGGGCATTTTTCCTTTGCTGGGTGGCCAAGCAGATTGTGCCCATGCTGAGGTTAGCCTGAGTGGGCCATGAGGAGATGAGTTCTCCCCCGCACCATGTGTTGTTAGCCGCATATGACTAGTTTGGGGGCAACCTGGAGGAGCTGCAGCTGGGCGCATACTCAGAACTCCAGGACATGTCCTATTCAGGGTGATGAGGTGGTGGAAGGGGAGCATCAAGGTGACGTGGCAAAGAACCATCTGCTGCCCTCTACGCTGCACATGGTTGCGCCTCCTTGCTATGGGAAGAAATACCATGTGGCTCCTAATGTGATGTGTGCAGCATGTGTCCAAGGGGGCGGTGGGGGGGCGTGGGGAGCAGGCCTAGCATCTTGGTCTGAGTGATCAGCAGCAGCGGGGAGAGGAGGCACTGGAGGCCTGATATGCCCACTCTGGTCAGGGTGTGGCGTGTGCGAGCAGGTTCCATGTACAATTTGCCCTAATGAATGGTCTTCTCTCTTTTTCAAGAGAAGAAGGCTCATGATGCGTCCGAGCGTGCGAGGACTGGAGGTGGCCAGGCATGGCTCTCTATATTAATCCGTTTTGAACAGGAGGCCCTTGAGCTGGAGAGGCGCCATGCACTCAGGTCTACCGGTGTCGGTGAGGCTGGGGTGGCACAGCCAAGTATTTAAGGCCAACAGTGAGGTCCGCATTGTCCTCCCAATAGCCATAGCACTGAAGATTGTTAAATTAGTTATTGTTGAATCATAGAGTCATACAATCATTGAGTCATATAATCACAGTAAAAGGCCCTTCGGTCCATCGAGTCAGCACCAGTCAAACATGTACCTAAGTATTCTAATCCCATTTTCCATCACTAGGCCCATAGCCTTGTATGCCATGGCAACCCAAGTGCACATCCAAATACTTCTTAAATGTCATGAAGGTGTCTGCCTCTACAACCCTCTCAGGCAGTGAGTTCCAGATTGCCACCACCCTCTGGGTGAAAAAATTCTTCCTCACATCCCCACTAAACCTCCTGCTCCTTACCTTAAATCTATGCCCTCTAGTTATTGATCCCTCTTCCAAGAGGAAAAGTTCCTTCCTGTCTACCCAATCTATGCCCCTCATAGTTTTATGCACCTCAATCATGTCCCCCCTCAATCTCCTCTGCTCCAGGGAAAATAACCCCAGTCTATATAATCTATCCTCATAACTAAAACTCTCCAGCCAAGGCAACACCCTGGTAAATCTCCTCTGCACTCTCTCTAGTGCAATCACATCCCTCCCATAATGCGGATTCCAGAACTGCATGCAATACCCTAGCTGTGGCCTAACCAGCATTTTATACAGTTCCAGCATAAGCTCCCTGCTCTTATATTCTATGCCTTGGTTAATAAAGGCAAGTATCCCACAAGCCTTCTTAACCACCTTATCTACTGTCCCGCTACCTTAAGGGACCAGTGGACATGCACACCAAGGTCCCTCTGATCCTCGTTATTTCCCAGGGTCCTATCATTCATCGTGTATTCCCGTGCCTTGTTTGTCCTGCCCTCACACTTGTCTGCATTAAATTCCATTTGCCACTGATCAGCCCATCTGACCAGCCCATCTATATCCTCCTGTAATCTAAGGGTATCCTCCTCACTATTTACCACCCCAACGATTTTCGTGTCAATTGGTTCTGGAAGGTTGAGCGCATAATGAGCCGGGGGGACAGGGATGAAGTTTGTCAGTGTGTGCACGTTAACTGATCCACTGTCCTTGTTCTTCCTTTCAGCATCATCAGAGCACGGCCGGGAGGAGGACCAGCAGATGCCCCCTCTCACACCTGAAGGACTTGAAGTCTCACCAGCGTCACATCATTTCTGCGAGGCAGGCACCAGCGCAGACACTAGCACCTCGGTGGGAATTGGAACATCAGCTAGTGTCCCCGGGCACAGTGGTGAGGGCACTTCACAGTCGCTGGAGGAGCTGGCAGAGACAGAGAGTGCCAACGGCGCGAGCTGTTGGAGGACTACAGGGGACATGGCACATGCTCAGTCAGTGCCTGATGATGTGCCTCTGGAGTCGTCCGCGATGCAGCAGCTGCTG
This sequence comes from Cetorhinus maximus, assembly GCF_964194155.1. Classification (NCBI taxonomy): domain Eukaryota; kingdom Metazoa; phylum Chordata; class Chondrichthyes; order Lamniformes; family Cetorhinidae; genus Cetorhinus; species Cetorhinus maximus. The sequence goes on from NC_135896.1 coordinate 19,145,623, forward strand.
GAAATGCGGCCAGGTGTGCAGGAGCATCTGGGGGAGATACATGAGGCTATGCTTGGCTTGGGCTCCGTGGTGGAGGAGTCTACGCGGACGCTTGCCGAAGCAATGAGCCAAGCGCCATGTGTCCTCCATGGAGAGAGTGGTGACTCTCCTGGAGACCCTACTCCTGGTGACCCACCAGGGCTTCCTGGGGATGCGATCTGACCAGCAAGCCCTCACATCGGCAATGAGCTCAGCTGGTCACTGCCAGTGTGGGAGGTGGTGTGGGCATCAAGCTTCCTAGCTTGGTGCCCATCCATCCATGGTAAGCAGGGAGGTCCAAGGTGACCTCACGCTGGTGCAGCAGCTGCCTGTCGTCTCTGTGGGCTCCTCTCAGGATGCTCCGGATGAGGGCGGCAGCTCCTCCACCCCTCTGCCAGTGACTGTATCATCCAGTGAGGCTGCGACGACTGGGGAGATGCCAGCTGTGGAACTGGCAGCTCCCTCCCAGGCAGGGCCAGCACAGGCTTCACAGGCCAGAGTACGACAGCCAACGTCATCAAACGTCTCAGATGCTATTCCGAGCAATGGGGCAACACCAAGACGTAGCACCTGGAAATGAAAGCATTCGGCACATTAGGCACACTATGGGATTTTCACTGGTACTTTTGTGTTGGCCCGAGATTAGGTCTTTATGATATATTTTTGATTGTTTACACTATTGTTTAGTAATTGTGAGAATTTCTGATTCACACATTAAATGCCAGATGTGTGACAATGGCTGAGGGGGGCTCGTTTCTTCTGTATGTATATGTTTAAGAAAAGTGTCACAAGTGTTTCTTTGGACATTCAACTTTATGTACAAGGTCTGGAGGAGTTCCTGTTGATGACCTGGCAGATTTTGCACTTAGGTGTCAAGTATGGATGCGCCAGGCAAGGTTGGGCCTGGTGATCCATCTGTGTTGTGCTAGCTGAAGGTTTGTTGGATTAAAGCATCCCGGGTGTCCCTGCCTCCCTGGAGTATGCCCGGGTCAGCGTCTGCCCCCTCAGCATTTCCCTGTGTGTGGTCATCCTCAGAATCACTGCTGGACTCATCGTGTGCAGCCACAGACACTGCGACGACGTCTTCATCGTCCACTGCGTCTCCCCTTTCCAGCGCAAGATTGTGGAGAGTGCAGCATGCAACCACTATCAGTGACACACGATCTGGGGGGTACTGAGTGGCCCAGGCATCGGAAGCACATCTTGAGAAGACTGATGCCTATCTCCACCACACCCCTTGTGGAGGCGTGGCTCCTAATGTAGCACTGCTCAGCTTCTGTTCTTGGATGGCAGAGAGGCATCATGAGCCACCTTCTGAGGGGATAGCCCTTGTCACCCAGCAGCCATCCATCCAGCCAGGCTGGAGCACTGAAGAGCCCCGGCACCTGGGAGTGTCTGAGGATGTAGGCGTCATGGGAGCTGCCTGGGTATCTTGCACAGACTTGTAGAATCAGCATCCTGTGATCACACACTATCTGCACGTTCATGGAGTGGAAGCCCTTCCTGTTGACGAAGGCACCGGGCTCACCTGCTGGCGCCTTGATGGCCACATGTGTACAGTCTATAGCACCCTGGACGCGGGGGAAGCCAGCGATGGCCGTGAAGTCTCTGGCTCGCTGTACCTGACTTGCCTGATCCCAACGGAAGTGGATGAAGGTCAATGCCCGTCTGAACAGAGCGTCTGTAACCTGCTTGACACAAGTGTGCACAGCTGATTGGGAGACACCGCAAAGATCACCCACCGAGCCCTGGAAGGAGCCAGAGGCATAGAAGTGGAGGGCAGCTGTGACCTTCAGAGCCGCTGTCATGGGCTGTCTGCCCACACAGTTAGGGGAGATCTCAGAACCAATTGTCTGACAGATATAGTTCACTGTCTCCCTTGACAGACGGAGCCTCCTTCGGCACTGCACCTCAGACATATTGAGGTAGCTGCTTTGCTGCCTGTATACCCTGGCAGCAGGATAGTGGCGTCTTCTGTGGCCTCTTCCACTTGGACTACCTCTTGGCCATGCGCCCCTTGTGCTTGCGCCTGTACTCCAAAAGGTGGCTCCCCTGGTGGCTGAGTGTGCACTCCTGGTCTCCTCCTCTTTCTAGCCCTCCCTTCCTCCTCAGAGGAGCTGCCTCCAGTGGACAGATCAGATCCCATACCCAGGCTAAGGGAAGACTTCCTGAAAGCTACAGGCCCAATAAAGATTCCTCACTGCAGAGTGCTGACCTGAAGGTTAAAAGTCCAGAAAAAGCTGCTGGGATGCGTTCTGAAATACTGCAGATCACACAGGCAAGTTTGAAATACTTTCTCCAAAAAATACTTCACAAAGCAGATTCATGACCCCACTGAGCCCTCTTATCCCGCCCGTGGATGAGGTTAATAGAAAAGTTTCTTACCGCCCAACCCCAAGATCACACGGGCGCCGAAAAGTCGGCGTCAATTGAATACTAAAGGGCCTTAACTGGCCCTTTAATTAATGGCGGGCGCGCATCAGACTTAATCATGAGCCCGCCCACCGAAATATCGCAATGGCGCGTTATTTTAGCGCCTGCCCCCCGCACGTCAAATGGAAAATTCTGCCCAAGAAGACAATTCAAACTTGTTCTATTCCTTAACCCAGCAACATCTTTACAGAGATGTCAACTAGTGAAGAGTTACCACCAGCTTGATACACAAAGGCTTCTCGCTTGGGACTGGCACAGTTGTAAATGGTTTTCTTCCAGTAAATTTCTAAGCATTTACTTGATGCTTCTCATGCAACTCGTATCTCTCCCTGAGTCACCTAAAAACCATACTCTAAACTTACTCTTTCTTCAACTGCAGAGCAAACAAATTAGTCCCCCAAACTCAGTCTTCCAGTAGCACCTTCACAAAACTGATCACTTCACTGAATCCTATAACTGATTATTCGGCTAACTACTGTCCCATTAGCCTTATAGTTTTTTTCTTCTTAGAGAGCTTAACATCCCTGTCTTCTCTCTCTGAAACATACCTTCTCTAAACTCCTGTCTTTTCTGTGTCCGTGTCATTAGATCACTGTTGTTAGGCAACAGTAAAGCTTTTCTGCTATTTTTTTGAGAATCACTGAACTTTCAATCCCTGTTAACCTATCTCTTTAACTTCAGGGGTTGTAAGACATCATTAACCCAAAAGACCTGAAGCTTTTTAGGCACAAGTCTATCCAGGCTCCCAGGCACCAATGCTTTTAAACAAAACCTAAATGAAACTGAAATCATTTTTACCTTTCTTAACACACAAATATATACATAAATTCAGCTTAAAATTATACATTGTTCATAACGCATCTACAAGATGTACTGCAGCAACTTGTCAAGGCTTCTTCAACAGCACCTCCTATTGCCTAGTAGGTCAAGGGTGGCAGACATATGGGAACATCACCATTTGCAAGATCTCCTCCAAGTCACACACCTCCTTGACTTAGACTCCAAGTCATACAGCACCTTGACTTTATTGTTGTTGGGTCAAAATCTGGAACCTCCTCCCTAACAGGATGTTTGACATTCTCAAAGGTAATTAGGGTTAGCCAAGAAAAACTGTTGGTTGGACAATAAATGTGGGTCTTGCCCGTGATGCCCACATCCATTGAATGAATAAAACAAATACTGCAAGTGGATGGGAAATTGAGATTTTCAACTAAAGAATAACTTATAAATGCAGATGATTCAGAATATATTATTTAACTCTAATTAGATCAAATAAATAAACATAATGAAAATACTAATTAATGCCTAAGACTGTCATTTGTAACACAGATGACATATAATTATCTACACTTATTACAAGGTAGAAGTACGTTATGGTCATAAAATGTCAAAGTTCAAAATTAGGTTGCATATATGAATGGCAATTGAAAATAATTATGTGGGAAAGCAATGAACTACTTGTTTTTTTGGCTAACCTAAGATGGTTCTTAGAAAGGGATTTTTCAAGAGATAACTGGTCTGTCACTGAAAATAGGATTTGAAATGCCAATAGTTTGATGAGCCTTCATTAGGAATGCTTAATTAAGGTTCTTGGCTCCATCGATGGCAAAGTTCAATTGGTTATCAAGAAAATTCACTGTTGGACGATCTCCAGAGTAATAGTCATGAAAATCAGAACAAGCAAGAGAAAACTGAGAGATTGATCATGGTAAAATGGAAGAGAGTGAGGGGCAACAAGTATGACAAAGGTTAATTGTGTTCAGGTAACCAAATTTACCCACTATTTTAAACAACATGCTAAAAAACATTACCACAGAGCAAGCAGGATGTAAATGAATGGGGGTTTAACATTCCAATACTGTGCTGGAGCTGCATAACGATTAGAATATGTATTCATTCAGGTTGTATTGGAAACTGATAGATCATGTAGGTCAATTTTTGATATATATTATTAGTAATTCTCAGTAGAATTAAAGTAATGAAGATTTCTTCTTTCTTACAATAAAAATGTCAACTAATATAAAGGTTAATGAGGTTTGCATTGATATTAGTTGGTAATCTTCTTGCCACTCTGTATTTGAGCACTTTTACCTATATGTCAAAAGATTGTTGATTTAAGTCCCACACCAGAAGTTAAAGGAATATAGGCCCCAAAATCCCTGGAGGGGGTGGACAGTACTCAGAGGACCCATACACAAAGGGTCAAAGGAGGGCCTTATCTGCTGGGTTTCTTCCACCTGTAATTGCAAGCAGGCCTCTATTTAATGCCTCACCTGAAAGACTGTACTTCTAACAGTGCAGTGCTTCTTGAGTAGCACACTGCAGGATCAGCTTAGATTACATAAATTCCTGGAGCCAGAATTGAAAACCCAACCTCCTGGCTCAGAGGCAAGCATGCTACACACTGAGCCACAGCTGACTTATATAGCAGGCACAGTTTCCAGAACCTGTTGATCAATGTGGAAGTGATTGTTTAAAGAGAGTTTGCTGAGGGTGAGATTGTTTTTTTCCAGGTTTTGGGCCATTTCTCAAGATTGCATATATGAATCAGAAAACTTGTTGTACCATTTTATTCAGCAATAAACTTTGACTATATTTGCAATTACCCGTGGAGAGACTTGTGCTTAAAGAGGAATCAGGGAGCAAGCATCTGAAAATAAGCTTCCCTTTGAGAATCTTGCTTTAGTGGATATACAAATCTACAGGAAGTGGGGTGTGAGGAGGGTTCTCTCAAGCGCTAAGGAACGCAACCTCCAAAACTCATCAACACCAACACCCATCTGGGACCCTCCACCCCTGCTTGTCCCTCCGTCCCCACCCCATCTTCCAATCCCGGCCCCAGCCGCGTATTCACTATACCCCCTGACCTTCCCCTCTCCGATGCTGAACGTTCAGTGCTCAGCAAAGGATTTAGTTTCATACCCTTACGCCCTCATTTCAATGAATTTCGGGCTCGGCACGATGCTGAACTCTTTGTCCGCCGTCTTCGTCTTCGTGCTCACTTCTTTGGGCAGGAGTCCTCTCCCCATTCAATGGATCCTTTTACCCACCTCCAATATTCTCCCTCCACCTGGACCCCTCCCTCTGGATTCTTACCTTCTCTTGATCTTTTCATTGAGAACTGTCGGCGTGACATTAGCCGTCTCAATTTCTCTGCTCCTCTCACCCATTCTAATTTGTCTCTCTCTGAACTTACTGCACTCCGTTCTCTCAGGTCCAACCCCAACATTGTCATCAAACCCGCTGACAAGGGTGGTGCTGTTGTTGTCTGGCGCACTGACCTCTACCTCGCAGAGGCTGAGCGTCAACTCGCAGACACTTCCTCCTACCTCTCCCTGGACCATGACCCCAACACTGAACATCAAGCCATTGTTTCCAGGACTGTCACTGACCTCATCTCCTCTGGAGATCTTCCTCCCACAGCTTCCAACCTGATAGTCGCCCAACCTTGGATGGCCTGCTTCTACCTCCTACCCAAAATCCACAAACTGAACTGTCCCGGCAGACCGATCGTGTCAGCCTGTTCCTGCCCCACAGAACTCATTTCTCGTTATCTTGACTCCCTTCTCTCTCCCCTTGTCCAGTCCCTTCCCACCTACATCCGTGATTCCTCTGACACCTTACGTCACATCAACAATTTCCAGTTCCCTGGCCCCAACCGCTTCCTCTTCACCATGGACGTCCAATCCCTCTACACCTCCATCCCCCACCAGGATGGTCTGAGGGCCCTTAGCTTCTTCCTTGAACAGAGGCCCGAACAATCCCCATCCACCACTAGTCTCCTCCGTCTGGCTGAACTTGTTCTCACACTGAAAATTTCTCCTTTAACTCCTCTCACTTCCTCCAAATAAAAGGTGTGGCTATGGGTACCCACATGGGCCCCAGCTATGCCTGTCTCTTTATGGGGTATGTGGAACATTCCTTGTTCCAGTCCTACTCCGGCCCCCTCCCACAACTCTTTCTCCGGTACATCTATGATTACTTCGGTGCTGCTTCATGCTCTCGTCGGGACCTGGAAAAATTTATTAATTTTGCTTCCAATCTCCACCCCTCCATCATTTTCACATGGTCCATCTCTGACACTTCCCTTCCCTTCCTTGACCTCTCTGTCTCAATTTCTGATGATCGACTGTCCACCAATATCCATTACAAGCCAACCGACTCCCACAGCTACCTCGACTACAGCTCCTCACGCCCCGCTTCCTGTAAGGACTCCATCCCATTCTCTCAGTTCCTTCGCCTCCGTCGTATCTGTTCTGATGATGCTACCTTCAAAAACAGTTCCTCTGACATGTCCTCCTTCCTTAACCGAGGTTTTCCACCCACGGTCGTTGACAGGGCCCTCAACCGTGTCCGGCCCATCTCCCATGCATCCGCCCTCACGCCTTCTCGTCCCTCCCAGAAACATGATAGGGTGCCCCTTGGCCTCACTTATCACCCCACCAGCCTCCGCATTCAAAGGATCATCCTCCACCATTTCCGCCAACTCCAGCATGTTGCCACCACCAAACACATCTTCCCTTCACCCCCCCCCCCCGGCGGCATTCCGTAGGGATCATTCCCTCCGGGACACCCTGGTCCACGCCTCCATCACCCCCTACTCCTCAACCCCCACCTATGGCACCTCCCCATGCCCACGCAGAAGATGCAACACCTGCCCCTTCACTTCCTCTCTCCTCACCATCCAAGGGCCCAAACACTCCTTTCAAGTGAAGCAGCATTTCACTTGCATTTCCCCTAACTTAGTCTACTGCATTCGTTGCTCCCAATGCGGTCTCCTCTACATTGGAGAGACCAAACGCAAACTGGGCGACCGCTTTGCAGAACACCTGCGGTCTGTCCGCAAGAAAGACCCAAACCTCCTTGTCGCTTGCCATTTTAACACTCCACCCTGCTCTCTTGCCCACATGTCTATCCTTGGCTTGCTGCATTGTTCCAGTGAAGCCCAACGCAAACTGGAGGAACAGCACCTCATCTTCCGACTAGGCACTTTACAGCCTTCCGGGCTGAATATTGAATTCAACAACTTTAGATCTTAAACTCCCTCCCCCCATCCCCACCCTGTTTCTTCCCCCTCCCTTTTGTTTTTTCCAATAATTTATATAGATTTTTCTTTTCCCACCTATTTCCATTATTTTAAAATCTACAACTAATACCTTGTCAGTCTTTCCACCCCACCCCCACTAGAGCTGTACCTTGAGTGTCCTGCCATCCATTCTTAATTAGCACATTTTCTTAGATAATATCACCACCTTCAACACCTCTTTGATCCTTTTGTCTGTGACATCTTTTGATTATCTGCTCCTATCATTGCTTGCTTGTCCCTACAACCACCCCTCCCCCAACTTCTCTCTCCCCGCGCCCACCTTAAACCAGTTTATATTTCACCCCTCTCCTAACTATACTCAGTTCTGTTGAAGGGTCGTGAGGACTCGAAACGTCGACTCTTTTCTTCTCCACCAATGCTGCCAGATCTGCTGAGTTTTTCCAGGTAATTCTGTTTTTGTTACAGGAGCATTGCCAGAAGGGACTCCTGTCATATCAGAAAATTCATGTACAAAGCAAATAACCAATGCCCTCTTTGGCTCACTTTGATAATGGTCCCAGGCATTTGTCTGAAAAGGTAATACAACCCCAGGATTGTGGTGACAATTTTTTACACCAATGTGGCATTGTATGTCCCAAATCTAAACCCCCATGTTTACATTAACTGCAAACTATTCAATCCCTAAATGTGTGATTCATTTCCAACCACAGACAGTATCAAAAATAAATTCACATCAACAGAAGCAGGAGGTAGGATGGCTCCTGGGTAGCAAGGAGTACCTATAACTCCCATATCTCTTAGCTCCACTTTGTAAGGATATTAGCACTGCAGATGAGTGTTAGCGTGAAGCGTAGAGAATTACAATTGAGCAAGTCATTAGGATGCTTAAGGGAAGCTTTCAGTGCCAGGATAGGTCCCAGGCTTCTGTGCACTTTGCACCCAGCATTTTATGAACTGTGGCAGTGTGTTGCATGCTGTATAACTTTGCAATCAGGAAAGGACTGATGGTAAATATCCCTGTGGACGCTAGAGATGTTGATGGCTAACTATCTGTCATTGAAGAACAGGTGAAGTAGAACATTAAACAGGTCTAGTGGTGCTAATAGACAGCTGAGAACTAATGGGTGTTGTCTGATTTAAACAATGGTCCACACAAAACATAAAATGCCTTCGAGTCCGAATGACTGTTCTGATGAAGAGTCATTCGGACTCGAAACATTAACTGTGCTCCTCTCCGCAGATGCTGTCAGACCAGCTGAGTTTTTCCAGGTATTTTTGTTTTTGTTTTGGATTTCCAGCATCTGCAGTTTTTTGCTTTTATACAATGTCTTCTATGCCCCTTCAGCCCATTACTTCACCAATGTATCCAAGCACAAAACCAGTTCTGAGAAAAATGAAATAAAAATACATTTTTAAATTAAGAAAAATGTTGCCATGAAATTCTAAGTACGTACAAACATGTGCAGTTAGCAATTAGCAATATATGTTAAAAAGAGGAAGATTATATCACTTATATCATTGACATAACAGAATAATCTTAGAAAAGGGTTTATAGATTCATATAGAAGGCACAAATTGAGGCTTTTAGAATTATGGAAAATAAACTCCTTAGATGCAATTGGCGCAGCTGTTTGTGTCCACAATATCTTTGCTTTATGCAGTGCCATTCTATTCAAGTTGTTCTTTCGCTCTCCTACAGCAACTGATTTAGATTTGACTACATTTTAACAGTACTAGGATCCCTTCAGCATCTTGCCCAAGAGGTTTTTTTATATGCAGGATTAGAATATTCACCTACGGGGGATATCACTGCCAGGCCTGATTTAATCTTAATCTGACAACAACACAAACATAATTAATCAGCATGAACAATTAAGATTGAGAATGATAGTTGATATTCCCACCCCGGCCCCACCCCACCACCACTGCCACCACCACCCACCACACCACCACCTCACCCCCCCCGCCCCACCACCACACACTCCCACCTTCCCCTCCCTAGTATGGGAACACTGAGACCAAGTTTGCTGCCCCAAGTACCATCTCAGCTGACTCACTATAGCTCAGCAATTGAGCTCAAGTCCTGCTTGGTTCAGTACCTTACTTTGTGCATTTGTCAATGTTCTACCTGTGCATGATCCACCAAATGTAAGCGCACGTCTTCTTGATGTTAAACCTCTCATGGTAAGTATGAATAAGAAAAAACTGAAAATTTGAAGGCATTTCTTCATTCGCAAGACTATTTTAATATGTATGTGTTTTGATACACAAGTTCTATCTGCTACACAACTGCTCAGAGATTTAAGCATTCAAATAAAGAAAGCACTGTAAATAAATAATTGTTTTCATGTTTTTCTCTATCAACAGTATGTAAGGTTCACCCTATCTTCCCTCTACACATCAATCTTTATTTTTGATCTTTTTCTCCCCATCACTCATTGCTGTTTTGAATGTGGCCATATTCATGAATTTTATTTTACTTTAAAGAGTGAGATGGGGTGCCTATTCATTGTTTAAAACAGCTTTCTTCAGAAACAGCGTGGCAGTCACAATAACAAATAATTTCCAAAGTAAACTGAACACTTCAGCCGCATAACGATAAAGATTGAAATAGTGCACCTCTGTTCTGTTATTTCTCACCAACGATCGCTTTTAAAAAATTTATTCATGGGATGCAGGCATCACTGGCTAGGCTGGCATTTATTATCCATCCCTCATTTAAGGCATTGCTGTGGGTCTGGAGTCACGTGGAGACCAGACCACTTAAGGACAGTAGATTCCCTTCCCTAAAGGACATTAGTGAACCAGATGGGTTTTTACAACAATGGTTTCACAGATATCATTAGATTTCTAATTCCAGATTTTTATTGAATTCAAATTCCACCATCTGCTATGGCCGGATTCAATCCCAGGTCTCTAGAGTATTACCCTGGGTTTCTGGGTTACTAGTCCAGCAGCAATACTACTACACCATCACCTCCCTTTGCTTGTACAAAGCAATACTGTTAGTTTAATGACACTGGAATGAACACTCTGGAACTTAAGCAGGGGTTTCAATGGTACACCATTAATTCATTTAAAATAAGTGGGTTAATCCCAGCTTTAAATAATAGGCAGAGAAAAGTCATACAAGACCATTCTTCTGCTAATATTTCCTAAATGCAAATGGTTGTTATTCCTAATGAGTAGAAAAATATGTGTTGCACTTAAATAAAAATAAAAAGTGCTGAAAACACTTGATCAGCAGGTAAGGCAGGATCTGTGGAAAGAGGGTAGGTGTGATATTTCAGTTAGGGAAATGAGACTTGGAGAAATTCTAAATGTAACAAAAGCATTTTAAAAAGTACATTAAATGAAGAAAAAATACTTCAAATATGACAAGCTGATTCTGGTTTTATTTTTACTGGTTTTACTAACTGATGGTTGACAGGAGGTGCATTTATTACAGAATCTGATGGAGTCTGACTATTTTCAACTCCACCTGAAACATTGGCAAACCTATAGCTGTCAGATTCAGGTGTGATTAAATTGAAAGTCATCACGGGAGGAATTTGGTCAGTGGCACACCATTTCTGATGGTGAAACTGGAAGTTGGCACCACTTCCACTCTCTTGCTTTTTCCTGTTTTCCACGTGATTACGATTAAAATTTTAGGTACTGGCGGCATGCATGGGAAGTAAGTGGAATTCTGTGGTCGGAGATGATTTTCAGAGATGAAACCTGCCGTCAGCTGACAATGCTGCAGCTACAAGTTGGCTATAAAGAGTCTCCTGGTCAAACAGGGAGGCTCTGCACCACGGCCAAGACTTTCCTGCCCAACCTCATTACCATTGACATGAGACTTATCGAGAGCACATGGCACAAATTTAAATTTCACATGTAAATATTTCACATTACATTGTTTTCATTTTATTCATGTGTGCATCATTGTTATTTGTTGAGGCTAGCTTAGTCAGAGTTACATGTACTGGCACGCCTCATGGTTGGCACTCATTGATGGTTACAAGGGAGTTAGGGACATTTCCTTTATTATAGAAGAAATAATATTGTGTTTTTTCATCACTCGTCACTAAATGTGCATGTTAGAATCTAGTACTGTACCCACCACTCTGTGGGACGTGGCTGAACTTTGAGGCTCAGCTCACCCCCTCTTCTATGCACTGTAAAGGACATTGTCCAAGATCACTCTCAGCAGTGATGATTGAAATATTATAGGTGAACCCCAAAACTCAGTAAGGACTTCAACACACCAATAAACACCCTGAGATGGACTCGCATGTGGACAGTACTAACACTGCCCCTCATTTTCTTCCATTAACTGACTGAACCCACACGCCCAGGAGGTCAGGACTTTCCGACTTCACTCCTCCATGTCCCTAACCCCACCTTCTGCCCTCCCTTGGATCCCTCTCCCACTCCTCCATGCCCCCGACTCATTCCACAGCATCCCTCCCTCACCACTGACTCACCCTTGTAGGCCCCAAGCCTCCATGCAAGCTGCCATCCTCTCCCTTCTGCAGTAGAGTTCAAAAAACAGCTGATCTCAGACACAAATGCACAAAGCCGACTGGTGCATGCCACCTTTAAACAAACATGAGCCGGGTACAACGAGATTCTCATGTGCTGCGGACTTTATCTTGAAGGTAGGACTATTCAAAAAAATGTTTGCGCTAATAAGTAATCATGGCATGCAAATTTATTAGAAGTACAGATGCGCCTCAGGCCAGCATGAGGCCTGGCACATTACAAACACACCACTGACTTTATCTCTGCATCCCAACCTGCTGTTGAGAAATCGAAATATCGCATCCCGCCTAATTCTGTCACCCCGCACACCACGTTTCCTGTTCTTGTGGGCTCCATAAAATCCCCCCACCTTTTTGCATTGATATGGCCACTCACCATAACATATTTTAAAAATCATTTTTTTAACGAATTTAGGAGGTAATTACACAGATGCAACATTTGAAAGCTAAAGATAAATTTAAAATATTAAAATTGATAAATCCACAAAAAACGCACTCAATATTCAAGTCATAATATCAAGGTTTCTGTCCTGGACAGTGGAAGTTCTAATTGTAAAGGAAATAAATTTCCTGGTCTGCAAGGTCAGTAAATTATTAACAGCTAAAAAATCACCATTTAAATACAAAGGAGCCCACCAGAACTGCAGTTCAATGCATATTTACTATTCTATTTACAATCAGGAACTCTGGCCTCTATAATAGACATCGTGATGACAAGACACTGGAATTCCTGATTTTTGACCACTAAATATTCATACTTGTAGCCATACTATCTGTTTGATATGAATTGACCAACCAACAGCATCAAGATTGATTGGTCAATTATTACACTTTTTTGTGGGATCTTGCTGGGTGAAAACAGACCACTGCATTTACTGACTAAACACCAATGACTATAATTCAAAATAATCTAATTGGATGTTAAGCACTTTGTGTTGTCCTAAGGCCATGAATAGCACTTTATAAATGCAATTCCGTTTTAAGACTTTCTTTATGACAGCCATTAACGCTATTATTTGTAGAGTTAACTCGTCTGGTATTACGTTAACCTTTAGAATCAGAATGGTTACATCTTCAAAGGTTCTGAAAACAAATATAAATTGGCAGGTTTTAAAAATATTATGAAAAACAGTTTAAAAATATGTAACTAGATTTATTAATTTGTAATGAAGTATTTCTTAGATTTATTGCTGGAATGATTTATTAATGATTTGGATAACCTAGTTGAGGCTTTCTTTTACTGACAGACAGTGTTTCATTGATGGACATTAATATTTATGACAGCTCACAGATATCATCTCTGCCTCTGCTGAAAGTGCTATTAGGATTAATCACAAGACCATAAGGATGTCATATTGATCTTTTGGAAGCTAAACACAGCTGGACTTACTTTATAACCCTTCTATTTAACATATAGATAAACACTCAGACATTTTGAAAATTGCTGTCTAAAAGGAAGAAGGTAAACATGTTAAAGAAAGGCTTATTAAAATTGTGGGTCAAATGAAGATCCTCAGTGATAGCACTCTTGTCTCTGAATCAGAATTTTGTGGGTTCAAGCTCCACTCCCATCACATAACCTAGGCTGACTTTCGAGTACAGTGCTGGGGGTGGGGTGGGGGTGTATTTGCATGAGATGTTGTGCCAAAGCTCCATGCAAAAGATCCCAACAGTTCTTCCTCAACTAGCACCATAGACTGACTGATTGATCATCCTTTTACATCAAGAGTATTGCAACGGTATTGAGGCACCTCAGAGAGGAACATGATGTATGGAGAAAAGTTGAATTTTATCACACTTTCAGTTCACATTCAGTTAAAATTCAGTTTGAAGGGGTTTGTAATGTTCTTTTACAAATTTTATGAATAAAGTACATTTTTGAAAAAAAAAATCACTCACCCCATTGTTATTTGGACCAAGCTGGGTGTAACTTGCTCCATTTGCCATATACTAAAAGTGGCTATATTTCAAAAGTTGTTAGTTGTGCAATGATTTGGGATATGCTGAGAATGTGAAATGGTGTTATATTAATGCTAATTATTTATTTCAAGATAATTTTTGTTTTGAGCAAGCCTTGTTAACTTTTGCCTCCAATGTGGAATCATCCATTGTTGCAATTTAACATAAACTTCCTGTTGCAAACACGAAAAATTGAAGATTTTCTTTTATTAAAAACACACACACAAACAAAATGTTTGAGGTGAAAAATCACATCAATATTAGGAAAACCAAGGGTTTATATGTGGAATAAATTGCATGCATGTCATTTAAATTTCTAGTTCCACTAGCACTGCACAACATTAGACCTGGTTGTTCAGCTCCTTAAACCTGTTCCACAAACACGATATGATAAGAAATTGACTATTTTTCACATTTATCCAGGCAAACTGTATCTTATGTTTTGCAAAACTGCCCAGCAGTGTCAAATATTGCACTGGTCACAGAAGCTAGTACAGTCAAATAATCTGTTTAACAGAACAGTCACATTAAGAGCTATTTTATGGTTTGAATTTCTTGGTTGCTTTGCGGCCATATTAGCCTCAATTTGGTTAATAAACTCCTGTGGTACTGCTAAGTAGCATCCAGCAACTGGTAATTGGCTTGTGTTATGAATAGTAGCACTGTTAATGAAGTTAAAAAGAAAATTATAGTCCTCTATTACTAAAATATCAATATCTATTAATGTATTTAAAAGTTTTTTTCTCAATACAAATGCACAAAGAACAGGGAATCTATTTATGAACTGCTGTAAATGCACTTGAAACAGTTTTGTGTTTGTATCCACAGATGTTTATCACTGAGTCATTAACTCTGAATATTTTAATCCATTGCGTCTAGATTTAACACTGATAGCAAACTTATCTGATCATTGGATACTGGTACTAATCACTGCTGACAAGCCAGAAATTAAGTCCTTGATCGTTATGCTACAACAGCAGGACGTGAGATCAAATGAAACCTGTGTCTTAAAATAAAGGAACTCGGGTGTTATTGGGCTGAGGTGGACTTGGTTATAGAAATAGCCCTTAGGCTAAGAAATGCTTCATTTTTGGAATTAGCATAAATTCCCCAGGCACATTAAGAAGTGAGACTTGAGAGGATTTTGCACAACAATTGAATATAATTTCCAAGAATTAAAGAACCTGGAATGAGGTCACAAAAAAACCCAACAATGACAAGGGAATGACATGAAAGAAGATTGTATTGAAAATAAAACCAAGTGAAAAATGAAGTATAAACTTAAGGAACGGGAAGCAAGAAGGTGATGTAACTTTGAAGGGAGGTGTCAGAAGATGAGATAGGACCATCTAATATTGACTCTGGTAATGATCTTGACAATGCATTTGCTTTTTGTGGAATATGTTCGACAGTTATAAAGTAACTCATTTATAAATCAACTTATTTTAATGTCTTTGCCAATTAATCATGTACAAAAACAAAACCTTATGAAACCCATTGACCATTATAGCATACCTAGAAATTTCAGCCCATAAGATATGGGTAAACTCCGCCTCCATTAGTTTCTGATAGAAACTGTAGGAGTAATGAGAGCGCGGTTATGTCAGTAAGGGTGGTGATGCCCTCTTATCTTAAGACCGAGATAGATAGGTTCTTGATTGGTAAAGGTTTCGGGGAGAAGGTGGGAGAATGGGGTTGAGAAAATTATCAGCCATGCTTGAATGGCGGAGCAGACTCGATGGGCCGGATGGCCTAATTTCTGCTCCTATGTCTTATGGTCTTATGGTCTTATCATGCTTGGTTTGAAAGGGTTGGAGTTGGTTGATTGAGTGAATATTAATTGAGCTACTGGGAGTTCACCTTTATTTGTAAGATCTTGTCAGAACTAAAGTTCATGATTTTAGTTATAGAACAGTGAAGTGACCTATCACAAATTCAAGGTATAGGCTCTGTTTTTCAATAATAGTGAAGAAACAATTGGAGTTCTGATCAAAGAAACTTTTTTTCAGATAGTTATTGAACAGTAGAATATTCACCACCATGTAGACTGTGAGTTTATGATGGTTCAATATTTGTAATGAGATAAAATCATTGCACGTAAGAGAAGAGAAAACTAAATTAATAAAATAGGAAAGAAGAATCTATTTTATACTCTCTTGAGATTGATGCTGAATTTTTAAAATCTGCAATGCATTTCAAGGGGTCAAAGAAAGTTGATGCTGTTGTACAAATGTCTTAAGGACTACTTGCACAAAGCACAAAATAATCATTTCTCAAGTCAAGGCCCCAGTGAATGTTGGCTCATTCTAAATATCTAACTGAGCCATAATAGTACAGTTGTGGGGCGACAGTGCAAAACAAACAAAAAGTCAATAGGAAAAAATGATCAGGATGCAAAAGCAAAAAATTGGCTACAGATTAGGTTTTTTAAATTCATTCCTCAGATGTGAGCATTGCTGGAAGGCCCATGTATGTTGTTCATCCTTAAATGGCCTTGAGAAGGTGGTGGCAAGCTGCCTTATTGTACACTACATCTTGTGTAGTACATGTCCCGAGTGCCGTTAGGAAGGGAGTTCCAGGGACTGTGCACCGGTGGTGGAGTTGGTGGATGGGTGCCAATCAAGGGGCTGCTTTGTCGAGGCTAATGTTGAGCTTCTTGAGTTTTGTTGGAGCTGGACTCATCCAGGCAGGTGGAGAGTATTTCAACACAATCCTGACTTGTGCCATGTAGATGGTGGACTGGCTTTGGGGAGTTAGGAGATGAGGCATTTGTCGCAGAATTCCCAGCTTCTGACCTGGCCTTGAAGTCACGGCATTCATATGGCTGTTAGCACCTATGTTGCTTTATTGCTGAAACCTACTTTAACCTCCTGCTACAGCTTTCCACCTACTGATCTTCTGTCCTGAGAGATCCATTCCTGATGGAATCACAACCATTCACACTGTGTCAGCTGAAGCTGTTCAATGGATTGTTTATGTCAACATTGAAGTACAACTGCCTCCACAGCCTTATGAATTTAAAAAAATAACTTCCTTCCATAAAACCCATTGGCCAGAATTTTCCCGTTGGCGATTTGGGGGCGGGGCCCACTCGCCGACGGGAAAATGACACGGGATGACGTCGGGAGGAACCCCCGATATCATCGTGGTCCATTTAAATATTGAGGAAGGCGGGCGGACAGCGAAATCAGCTGACCTGTCAATGGCCAATTAAGGCCATTGACAGGATAATTAAGATTGTTAAAGGCCCTGCCCGTCCAATCTTAAGGCTGGCGGGCAGGCCAGGAGCCCCGGCGGGCTTCTGATAATACATGAAACCTCATCCACTGGCGGGATGAGGTTTCATCTCCGTTTTTAAAAAGTTTAATAAAGTTTATGTCGTTTTTATTAACATATCCCATATCGTGTGACATTGTCACATGAGGGGAACATGTTAATAATGTTTTTATTTTTATATTTTTTAACTTTTATGCACTGTCAGTAATCTCCCTGAGACAGCATTTAGTCTCAGGGAGAAGTGCGCCACGAAAGAGCGCACTTTGACGGCTGGAGAATCCCTCCCTCCCCACCCCCGCACAGGAAGCGTATAGCACTTCCTGTCGGGAAGGCTGCTGGATGGGCCTTAATTGGCCTGCTCACTAAAAATGGCGTTGGGCCCCGTTTCAGCAGCGGGGGTCGGTTGTCCGCCCGCCGCCGAGCCGGTGGGGCCCGCACGCCCACCAAGGGCAAAATTCTGCCCATTATCAGCTTCTTAGAAAGTATGTAATGGGCTCCCACTGCATCTTTAGTTTAGCAGGTGACAGAAAATATCATACTGTAAAATGGCTTTGTGTAATCTTAATCACATTTAAATAATGTACATCAATAAACAACTGCTTGTTAATATAGAGCTTGAATATTGCTGGAAAGAGAGACATGTTGCCGAAGCTTTCATCCTGCACTCATCAGGACAAATACAAGAATGCCAAAGTTCAAATGATAGCAACAATTTATACCACAGGAGAAAAGGGTGCTGATTGGTTGGAAAGTCGGCTCTGATTGGCCGAGCTGTTGCCATGGGAAAAGCAACAGAAAATAATTTAGCAAATTTTCCTACCATCACCATGCCCCCTTCCTCCACCATAGCATGAAGCAATGCATTGTCCAGCCCCAGAGTCTCAGCTATCTTCCGTCTGAGACCATTTTCATGGAATAGAGGGCTTCTGTAGATTTATTACACTCACCGATTAGGATGATCCTCTTGCTTCTGATGGTTCCAGCCAATCTACCCTGACCTTCCCTCCTCTCCAAAAATCCAGGGGCTACAGAATCTGAATCAGGTCATAGAGTCAGTGAGGGCATGCAAGAAGGCCATTCAGCCTATCAAATCCATGTCGGGTCTCCATCCTTTCTTCATGACCTCTTTGGCAATATGTTTCTCTTTTCAGCAATGTACATCAATAACAGCAATCATGATCTCATAACTTATTAATATATTTATAATGAATTAATAAATAATTAGTTAAAACAGCAAGATTATTTACTTTAAAAAGTCAGTTGTTCTTCTTACAATCTCAGAAACATAGAATGATACAGCACCCATACTTTCTGCTTTCTGTCCCTCAGCCAATTTCAAAGCCTCTCGCAGAAATAGTTATTTTTCTCCAAACTCTTCTTGCAGATGGAATCTATGAGAAATGGAGAAACCAGAAGTTTCTGAAATTCTGCAATCTAAACCAACCTTCAAAACTCCCAAAGAGTTAAAGGACACTCAGAATCTTCCTGCCTTAAACCCAATTAAGGTTTGAAGATGGTGTGTCAATCAAACACAATACATTTTAATGTTGCTGTTTTATCATTTCAGTAAGACATGCATACAAACATATGAACAAGGAGCAGGAGTAGACCATTCAGCCCCTTGAGCCTGTTCTGCTATTTAATGAGATCATGGCTGGTCTGATAGTAACCTGAAATCTGTATCCCACCTACCGCCGATAACTATCACCTCCTTGCTGACCAAGAATCTATCCACCTCTGCCTTAAACATATTCAAAGACTAATTCCATTACCTTTTCAGCAAGAGAGTTCCAAAGACTCACGACCCTTTGAGTGCAAACATTTCACCTCATCTCTGTTTTAAATGGGCGACCCCTTATTTTTAAATAGTGGCCCCTAGTTCTAGATTTTTCCACAAGAGGAAACATCCTCTCTGCATCCACCCTGTCAAGACCCCTCAGGAGCTTATATGTTTCAATCAAGTCACCTCTTACTCTTATAAACTCCAGCAGAAACAAGTAGTCTGTCCAAACTTTCCTCATAAGACAATCCACCCATTCCAGGTATGAGTCTGGCAAACCTTCTCTGAACTGCTTCCAACGTATTTATATCCTTCCTTAAATAAAGTGACCAATACTGTACACAGTACACCAAATATAGTCTTACCAGTGCCCTGTAGAACTGAAGCATAATCTTTGGACTTTTGTATTCAATTCCCCTCGCAATAAATGATAAAATTATATTAGCTTTCCTAATTACTTGCTGTATTAGCAAACTAGCCTTTTGTGATTCATGCCCTAGGCCACCTAGATCCCTCTGCACCTCAGAGCTTTGCAATCTCTTACCATGTGTATAATATGCTTCTCTTCTATTCTTCCTGTTAAAATGGACAATTTCATGTTTACCCACATTAAACTTCATCTGACAGATCTTTGCCCACTCCCACTCACTTAACCTATCTATATCTGTTTTTAGCCTCCTTATGTCCTCTTAGCAGCTTACTTTCCTGCTTATCTTTGTGTCTTCAGCAAATTTGGCAACCATCCCTTCAATCCCTTCATCCAAGTTATTTATGTAAATTGTAAACTGTTGAGGTCCCAGCACTAATCCCTGTAGCACACCACTTGTTACATCTTGCCAACCTGAAAAAGACCCATTTATGCCTACTCTGCTTCCTGTTAGCCAGCCAATCTTCTATCCATGCCAATATGTTACCCACTTTACCATGAGCTTTTATTTTCTGCAATAACCTTTAATGTGGCGCTTTATCAAATGCCTTCTGGAAACCTAAGTACGATACACCCACCGGATCCCCTTCATCCACAGCACGTTTTACTTCCTCAAAGAACTCTAATAAATTGGTTAAACATGATTTCCCTTTCACAAAACCATGTTGACTCTGCCTGATGACCTTGAGCTTATCCAAGTGCCCTGCTATAACTTATTTTATAACAGCTTCTAACATTTTCCCTATGACAGATGTTAAGCTAATTGGCCAGTAGTTTCCTGCTTTCTGTCTCCCTCCCTTTTTGAAAAACGAGCTACATTTGCTATCTTCCGATCTAATGGGACCTTCCCTGAATCTAGGAAGTTTTGGAAAATTAAAATCAATGCATCAACTGTCTCACTGGGCACTTTTTTTAAGACCCTAGGATGAAGCCCATCAGGACCAAGGCTCTTGTCAGCCGCAGCTCCAACAATTTACTCAATACTACTTCTCTGGTGACTGTAATTTTCCTGACTTCCTTTCCCACATCGACTTCTTGGTTTATAGCTGCTTCTGGGGTGTTACTTGTATCCTCTATATAACTGATACAAAATACCTGTTCAATTCATCAGCCATCTTCTTGATTTCCATTATCAATTCTCCAGACTCACTTTCTATAGGACCAATGCTCACTTTGTTAGCTCTTTTCTTTTTTAAATATTTATAAAAACTCTTAGTATCTGTATTTATATTTATGTCTAGCTTTCTCTCAGACTCTAATTTTTCCCTCCTTATTAATGTTTTTGTCATTCTTTGCTATTCTTTATATTCTGTCCAATCTTCTTGTCTTCCACCTACCTTTGCACAATTATGTTTTTCCTTTAAGTTTGACACTATCGTTAACCTTTCTAGTTAACCATGGATGGTGTATCTATTCAGTGCATTCTGAAGTATCCCCTTAAATATTAGCCGCTGCATCTCTATTAAGCTATCCCTTAATCCAATTTGCCAATTCCCTTTTGCCAGCTCAGCTTCCATGTCCTCATAATTGTCCTTATTTAAGTTTAATAACTTAGTCTCAGATCCACTCCTCTCTCCCTCAAACTGAAAGTAAAATTCAATCATATTATGGTTGCTGCTACCTAGGGGCTCCTTCACTATTAGAATATTGGTTACTCAAAGCTTATTACACAATACAAGGTCTAGTATAGCCAGCTCTCTGGTTGGCTCCAGAACATGCTGTTCGAAGAAACTACCCCAAAAACATTCAATGTACTCCTCATCTAGGCTATCTTTGCCCATCTGACTTTTCCAGTCTATATGTAAATTAAAATCTCCCATGATTATCGCCTTTCTGACAAGCTCCAATTATTTCTTCTTTTATGCTCAACGCTATCATGTGGTTACTGTTATTGCGCCTGTACACAGCTCCCACAAATGACTTCTTGCCTTTACCACTTCTCATCTCTACTCAAAATGTTTCAACATCCTGAGTTCCTAAACTTAGGTAATCCCTCTCTATTGTGCTAATACCATCAATAGCTAACAGAGCCATTCCTCCACCTTTTCCTTGCTTCCTGTCCTTCCTAAATATCCTGTACCCTTCAATATTTAGGTCCCAACCCATGTTCTCCTGCAGCCATGTCTCCGTAATGGCTATCAAATCATAATTATTTATTTCTATGTGCGCTCTCAGTTCATCTGTTTTGTTTCGAATGATACATGCATCCAGGCACAGAGTTTTTAGTTTTATCCTTTTTTTTCTTTTTATAACCTCAAGTTTCATCTGTTGATTTACTTTAGATTTTTACCCTCTATCCCTTCCTGTCACGGCCTGTTTCTCATTTCCTGTAATATTACCGTTTTCTTTTGCCTTGTCTTTACTCTTTGGTTTACCACATCTTCCCAAATTGTATCCCTTGCTCCCACTACTTAGTTTAAAACCCTCTCTACTTCCCTAGTTATGTGGCTTGCAAGAACACCGCTCCCAGCATGGTTCGGGTGTAGACCATCCCAACAGTACAGCCCCCATTTTCCCCAGTACTAATGCCAGTGCCCCACGAACCAGAACCCATTTCTCCCACACCAGTCTTTAAGCTATACATTCATCTCCCTAATCTGATTTGTCCTATGCCAATTTGTACATGGCTCAGGCAATAATCCATAGATTATGACCTTTGAGGTACTGCTTCTTAATTTGGTGCCTTGATCCTCATACCGACTACGCAGGACTTCCTTCACTGTCCTGCCTATGTCATTGGTATCTACAGGGACCATGACGACTGTGTCCTCCCCCTCCCACAGAAAGTTCCTCTCCAGCACCGAGCATATGTCCCAAACCCTGGCATTGGGCAGGCAACACAACCGCCTGGACTCACTCTCTTTGCTGCAGAGAATGGTGTCAATCCCTCTGACTATACTATCCCCTACTACCACCACATTGCTTTTTGCTCCCCCCACTTGAATGGCTTCCTCTACCACGGTGTCATGGCCAGTTAGCTCATGAACCCTGCCGCCCCCACTCTCATCCAAACAAGCCGAAAAAACCTCAAAGTTGTTGGATGATTACAGAGGCTCACACTCCTGCGCTTCTGTCCTCTGAGCCCCCTTACCTGCCTCATTTGCTGTCACACTCTCCTGTCCCTGACCACTGACCAAATCAGAAGACCCGTCCTAAGAGGTGTGACTGCCTCCTGGTACAAAGAATCCAGGTAACTTTCCCCCTCCCTGATGTGTCGCAGTGTCTGTAGTTCAGTCTCCAGCTCATAAAATCTGAGCTGAAGCTGCTCAAACTTCAAACACTTACTACAGATGTGTTTTCCCTGGATCAAAGCCGGTATCCAGGAATACCCACATGCTGCAGCTGTGACACAACACCTGTCCTGACATCCTTAATGTGTTCTAATAAACTATTTAATTATTTTCTCCAAATACATATTTTACATTTGTTTTTATATATTTTATTAACCTTACCACCAGTTTCTAGACAATTTTGACCTTAGGAATAGAATAAACCTTAGTCATTTACCAGATACTCACCAAATAATTGGTTTCTTCTCCTTCTAAGTCAGAATGTGACTCTTGCTCCAAAATTGAACTTGAAAAAGATTTACCAATTGAATTCCCACTTGAACCAAATTCCCAAATATACTCACTCGGTCTCTGTCCCACTCAGGCCGAAGTCTCCACTCACTGATCGCATGCCTCTCTACTAGATTACCATATCTTAACAAGCACTCCAGATAATGCTTATGAGAGCATTGACACATTGGCTGAAACATTTGGTTGCATTGCATCACATCCAGGAAAGGGGAGGTGGTCACACAGTGGTATTGTCACTGGGCTAGTAATCCAGCGTCCCAGAGTATTGCTCTGGGGACCAGGGCAGATGGTGGAATTTGAATTCAATAAAACTCTGGAATTAAAAGTCTAACGATGACATTGAAACCATTGTCAATTGTCGTAAACATTTCCATTAGGAAAGGAAATCTGCTGCCCTTACCTGGTCTGGCCTATATGTGACTCCAGACCCACAGCAACATGGTTGACTCTGAAATGCCCTTTGAAATGGCAGGCTAACAAGCCACTCAGTCGTATCAAACCGCTACGAAGCCTATAAGGAAAAAAGCTGGACTGACCACTCAGCATCGACTTAGGTACTGGAAATGACAATGGCAAACTCAGCTTTGTTGATCCTGCAAAGTCCTCTTTACTGACATCTGGAGGCTTGTGCCAAAATTGGGAGAGCTGTCTCACAGATTAGTCAAACAACAGGCTGACATAGTCATACTCAAGGAATTGTATCTTATGGATAATGTCCCAAACACCACCATAACCATCCCTGGGCATGGCCTGTCCCACCGGCAGGGCAGACCCAGCAGAGGTGGCTGCACAGTGGTATACAGTTGGGAGGGAGTTGCCCTGGGAGTCCTCCCTCTGGACCTCATGAAGCCTCATGTCTTCAGGTCAAATATGGGCAAGGAAACCACCTGCTGATTACCATGCACCATCCCCTGTCAGCTGATGAATCAGTGCTCCTCCATGTTGAATACCACTTGGAGGAAGCACTGAGGGTGGCAAGGGCACAGAATGTACTCTGGGTGGGGGACTTCAATGTCCATCACCAAGAGTGGTTTGGTAGCACCACTACTGACCGAGCTGGCCAAGTCCTAAAGAACATAGCTGCTAGACTGCTAGACTGGGTCTGCGGCAGGTGGCGAGGGAACCAACAAGAAGGAAAAACACACTTGACCTTAACCTCACCAATCTGCTTGCAACTATCCATGACAGCATCAGTTGGATTGACCACCATACAGTTTGTGTCGAGACAAAGGCCCTTCTTCACATTGAGGATACCCTCCATCATGTTGTGTGACACTACCATCATGCTAAATGGGATAGATTTCGAACAGATATAGCAACTCAAGACTGGGTATCCATGAGGGGCCAGGGGCCATTAGCAGCAGCAGAATTGTACTTAACCACAATCTGTAACCTCAAGGCCCAGCATATCCCCCACCCTACCATTATAACCAAGCCAGGGGACCAACCCTGGTTCAATGAAGAGTGCAGGAGGGCAGCACTAGGCATAGTTAAAAATGAAGCTACCACTCAGGATTACTTGCGTCCCAAACAGTGTAGGCAGCATAAAGCAGGATTGACAGAGCTTAGCAATTCCAAAGATCAGATCTAAGCTCTGCAGTCCTGCTACATCCAGCCGTGAATAGTGGTGGACAATTAAACAACTCACAGGAGGAGAAGGCTCCACAAATATTCCCATCTTCAATGGGCCCAGCACATTAGTGCAAAAGATAAAGCTGAAGCACTTGCAACAACCTTCAGCCAGAAGTGCAGAGTGGATGATCTATTTGGCCTCACCCAGAGGTCCCCAGTATCACAGCTGCCAGTCTTCAGTCAATTTGATTCACTCCACATGATATCAAGAAACTGCTGAAGGCACTGGATACTGCAGAGGCTATGGGCTCTGACAATATTCCGGCAATAGTACTGAAGACTTGTTCTCCAGGACTTGCCGCGCCCCTAGCCAAGCTGTTCCAGTGCAGCTATAATACTGGCATCTACCTGGCTATGTGGAGAATTGCCCAGGTACATCTCTGTACACAAAAAGCAGAACAAATCCAACTCGGCCAATTACTTGCTCATCAGTCTCCTCTCAATCATCAGTATAGTAATGGAAGGGGTCATCAACAGTGCTATCAAGCCACAACTGTTTAGAAATAATGTGTTCCTCTGATGCTCAGTTTGGGTTCCACCAGAATCATCCACCTCCTGACCTCATTACAGCCTTGGTTCAAACATGGACAAAAGAGCTGAACTCCCGAGGTGAGGTGAGAGTGACTGCCCTTGACATCAGGGCTGCATTTGACTGAGTGTGGCACCAAAGACCCCTTGCAAAACTGGAGCCAATGGAATCAGGTGGGAAACTCTTCATTGGTTTGAGTCATACGTAGTACAAAGGAAGATGGTTGTGGTTGTTGGGGGCCAAACATCTCAGTTCCAGCACATCACTGCAGGAATTCCTCAGGGTATGTCCTAGGCCCAGCCATCTTCAGCTGCTTCATCAATGACCTTCCTTTCATCATGAGGTCAGAAGTGGGGATGATTGCATAATATTCAGCACTATTTGCGACTCCTCAGGTACTGAAGCAGTCCATGTTCAAATGCCGCAAGGCTTGGGCAATATCCAGGCTTGGGGCTGACAAATGGCAATTAACATTCACGCCACACAAGTGTCAGGCAATGACCATCTCCAACAAGAGAGAATTTAACCATCCCCCTTGATATTCAATGGCATTATCATCACTGAATCTCCAACTATCGACATCCTGGGGGTTGCCATTGACCAGAAACTGAACTGGACTAGCCATATAAATACTGTGGGTACAAGAGCAGATCAGAAGCTAGGAATCCTGCAGCGGGTAAGTCACCTCCTGACTCAACCATCTACCAGGGGCAAGTCAGGACTGTGTGATGGAATACTCTCTGCTTGTCTGGATGAGCGTAGCTTCAACAACACTCAAGAAGCTCGACACCATCAAGCAACCCACTTATTGGCATCCCATCCAGAAACATTCATTCCCTCCATCACTGAAGCACAGTGGCAGCAGGGCGTACTATCTACAAGATGCACTGTAAGAGCTCACCAAGGATCCTTAGACACTACCTTCCAAACCAATGACCACTACCAAACACCACCACCTGGAAGTTCCCCTCCACCCACTCACCATCCTGATTTGGAAATACATCAGCATTCCTTCACTGTCACTGGGTCAAAATCCTGGAACTCCCTCCTTAACAGCACTGTGGATGTATCTACGCCACATGGACTGCAGCTGTTCAAGAAGGCAGCTCACCACCACCTTCTCAGGGCAACTAGGGATGGGCAATAAATGCTGGCCCAGCCAGTGACACCCACATCCCATGAATGAATAAAAAAACACAAGTCTGAAATGAGCACTCCACCATGTTCATAGAAGCAAAACAAAAAAAAAACAATTAGCCTCTGGAACTTATGCCTGAAATGGACATTACCTTCATTGCTGTTGCAAATAAGGACCCTCCTACCTGTTTGAAACACCCTTGCAATTTTTTTTTCTGTGTGGCAGGACTTTGGAAACATGAACCATACACTTTTCTTTCATTACAGATGCCAACTGACCTGTTGAGTATTTCCAGCATTTTCTGTTTTTTTTATTTTGGTTTTCCAACAGCTACAGTATTTTGAATCATGGAATGGCTAACCAGCAGAAGAAAGCTATTTGTCCCTTTGTGTTCCTGCCAGCACCTCTGCAATAACAACTCAGCAAGATCCACTGCCCTGCCTTTTCCCTGTATCCCTGCAATTTGATTTCTCTTCAAATAACCATCCAATTCACTTTTGAAATCCGTGATTGAATCTGCCTCCACCACACTCTCAGGCAATACATTCCGCATCCTAACCACTCGCTGCATAAAAAGCTTTTCCTCATGTCACATTTGGTTCTTTTACCATTCAATTTAAATTGATGTCTTCTCGTTCTCAACCCTTCTTCCAATGGGATAGTTTCTCCCTTGCTACTTTGTGTAGACCTCTCATGATTTTGAATATCTCTATCAAATCTCATTTCTTCCCTAATGAGACTAGCCCCAGCTCCTCTAATCTATTGACATAACTGAAGACCTTCGTCCCTTGAATCATTCTTGTAAATCTACCTGCATCCTCTCCAAGACCTTCATATCATTCTTAAAGTATGGTGCTCAAATTTAAAAAACAATTCTTTCAAAGGATGCGGGCATCGTTGCTTAGGCCAGCATTTATTGCCCATCCCTGATTGCCCGTAAGAAGGTGGTATTGAGCCTCTTTCTTAAACCACTGCAGTTCATGTGAAGTAGGTATACCCTCGATGCTGTTAGGAAGAGGGTTCCAAGATTTTGACCCAGCGACAGTGAAGGAACAGCAATATAGTTCCAAATCAGGATGCTATGTGTCTTAGAAGGGAACTTGCAGGTGGTGGTGTTCCCTTGCATCTGCTGCCCTTGTCCTTCTAGGTGGTAGAGGTTGCAGGTTTGGAAGGGGCTGTCGAAGGAGCCTTGGTGAGTTGCTGCAGTGCATGTTGTAAATGGTACACACTGCTGCCATGCCTGATGGCGGAGGGAGTGAATGTTCAAGGTAGTGGACAGGGTGCCAATCAAGCAGGCTGCTTTGTCCTACTTCTTGAGTTTTATTGGAGCTGCACTCGTCCAGGCAAGTGGTGAGTATTCCATCACACTCCTGACTTGTGCCTTGTAAGATGATGGACAGGCTTTGGAAAGTCAGGAGGTGAGTTGCTTGCTGTACAATTCCCAGCCTCTGAACTGCTCTTGTAGCCACAGTATTTATATGGCTAGTCCAGTTCATTTTCTGGTCAGTGGTAAGCCCCAGGATGTTGGTAATGGGGGATTCAGTGATGGTAATGCCATTGAATGTCAAGGGTGGATAGTTGGTTTCTCTCTTGCTGGCGATAGTGATTGTCTGGCAGTTGTGTGGCGCTAATGCTACTTGCTACTTATCAGCCCAAGCCTGAATGCATTTGTGCAGGTCATGCTGGATAAGGGCACATCCTCTTTTGGAAACAATACACAAATGAGGATGAACCAGTGTTTTATAATGATTCATCATAGGTTCCTTGCTTTTGTACTCTATACCTTTATTTATAAAGCCCAAGATCCTGTAAGCCATATTAACCACTTCCTTCACCTGCCCTGACAGCTTCAATGACTTACGCTCATGTGCTGCAGGTCTCTCTACCCCTGCCTTTCCTTTAGAATTGTATTATTTATTTTATGTTAGCTCTCCTGATTCTTCCAACCAAAATGTATCACTTTTTACTTCTCTGCATTAAATTTCATTTGCCATTTGTCTGACCATTCCGTCAGCCTAAGTCCTCTTGAAGTCTAAGACTTCCTCCTCATAGTTCACAATACTTCCAAGTTTTGTGTCATGTTCAAATTTTGAAATTGTGCCTTGTGCACCCAAGTCTAGGTCATTAATATAGACCATGAAAAGTTGGGGCTCTAGTACTGATCCCTGGGGAACCTCACAATGTACCTTCCTCAAGTTTGAAAAACAACTCTTCAGTACTCCCTGTTTCCTGTTACTCAACCAACTCTGCCTCCATGTGCGCACCGTCCATTTTATTCCATGGTCTTTGACTTCGATAAGCCAGTTATTTGGCACTCTATCAAATGCCTTTTGGAAGTCTGTGTGCATGACAACAAGTGTACTTCACCTCATTGAGCCTTTCTGTTACCTCATCAAAAAACTTAATCAAGTTAGTTAAACATAATTCTTATAGTTCTTTAAACAAATCTCTACACCCACAGATTTATTAGCTGCGGCAGGATATATGTTTTCACATCGTCGAAGACCTCCAAAGGTAATTAACTAGTTTTGATCATTAGAATACAGCAGTTGAGCTGCTTTAGAAGTACTAGGCTGGAGCCTCAGAACTAAGCTTGATCTTTTTTGCCTCCTGATTAAATGTATTGGGATATATTTCACTAGAAAAATAATGCAACATGAATAGCATGATTTGTGATTTCAAGAGACTATTTTAATCATGTCACACTTTAAATACAGCAACATAAAAGAGTCCTCAACAGCAGAGCAGGTGAAGGAAGACTGCATCTCACTGGCCGCAAAGGCGGAAGAAGATTGTCTGTCATTTCTTGTGTTATAATTTCTATGATTCTATAAATTTATTCTCCAAAAGATGTGAATAGTCTTGAAATACTGTCTTGAGGGTTATGTAGCCCTAGAAGCTGAACAATATACTCTGTTAAACTTAATTCAACATTATTGATGATCAAATCAAATCAAGCTAGGTATAGCTTTGAGCAGTGGAGTAAATCATTTCAGCAAGGGTACAGTTCAGTAGCAATGGATGCTATCTTTCTAGCTTCCACAGTTGCATGAAATTTCTGACTGTGAGAGTGCACTAGACCCTCGGCCTAGATTTGTGTACTCAAGCCTCTGGAGTGGGCCTGAACCAACAGCCTTGCATCTCTAAGGCAAAAGCAAGATTGAGGTAAGACTGACGGGTGCGCTCAAAATTCAATACATAGTCTGTTCTGTGTTACCTAGGCCTGAATTTTTACTCCCAAGTCAGGAGCGTAGAGCCAGGAGAATTTGGCGGTGGTGGTGGGGGAAGGTGGCGGTGTTATAATGGGAGTCAAGCCCGCTGCCCCTGGAAACAGTTTGGAGGCGGCACAAGGGCTGCTGTTGTGGAGGTGGTCTGAGTGAAAAGCTGGCCTTGGTGATCCAGCACTTTGTCCCAGCTGCTAAAGAATCAATGGACTTCGTGAGCCTGCTGAAAAAGACCATTAACATGCCATGAAATGTAGACTTCATTGCTCCATCATCTTCAATGGGACCATTCCTGAGGGATACTCCAGTTGTGCTTCACCAGTATTCCTGAGGTCTCCCTTGGAGATGGAACTTAATGCAGTCCACAGAGTGGTCATCTCTAACAGTGGAGAGTATGAAGGTTGCTGTGTGATCTGGCAGAAATCACTTGGCTGTTCAAATGGATGGAAATTCTGCACTTTATAGTGGACCCTGTAAAGTTGGAATCGGTGTGCCATTTAATAAGGCCAATGGCAATGCTAAGCCTCCACTCAGGGACAACCAGCTATTCTTCAGCTGTTACTCTAACCCTTCCATATGTATGAGGAGTGACTCTGGTGATGACACCAAGTGCTGTGAGAACATTTGTTGCTCAACAAAAAAACACTTTCTATTCCTCAACCCCTCACCCCCCACACACTCCCTATGCCCCATCCATGCCAACCCATGTCAACCTTTGCACCTCTGCCTGCATCCAATGCCCTTTATAGCCCCTAT
The DNA here is from genome assembly GCF_964194155.1 of Cetorhinus maximus. NCBI lineage: Eukaryota > Metazoa > Chordata > Chondrichthyes > Lamniformes > Cetorhinidae > Cetorhinus > Cetorhinus maximus. Next base: position 19,175,949 of record NC_135896.1, read on the forward strand.
GTCAATTTAGTGCCAATTCATGCCAACCCATGCCCCATACCACCCACCACCTTTTGTTCTTACACCCTCCATGCCAACTCATCCAGTATTCACCATGCGCAGACTTCAGGACCCATGCTGAGGGGAAATAAAATAAAGTTCAAAGCGTTTATTGATGAATTCACTATATTAAAAAAAACTCTGATAAAAACCCATTCACTAAATTTAAATTTCTTCAACCACTTAATCATTTGTAACAACAAACATTTGTACCCACAGCCCCACATCAAAGACTTTATTATCACTTGGAGCGGTCAATCGAACTGTGAACTGACAGGGACCTACTATGATAATTGTAGGTGAGTTGTAAAATCAGTCAGGCAGCACAAATTGTATAATGATGGCCTCAGGTTTATGTCAACGAACAGGATGAAATAGCAAGCGCTGATTTCTTTTTAACCTGAAGACTACTATTTTAAATTTAAAGGCCAGGAGATTTAAATTCCTTGAAAGTTTGACAGATTCAATGACAGCTCCCTTGAGATCTCCCTTAGCAGTTCTGGTGGGTTTGACAGTTCCACTGAGTTGATCAACTTTTTATGCACATTCATGCCTAACTTTAACAATCCCAAAGGGCACCTTACCTTTCCCAAATCTGTCCCTGGACCTATCCAAAAGGATACCCTACCTCTCCATAGAAATCTGTTAACTTTAGACTTTCTCTTGATAGGTCTAAGATACACAAGTCATGTTTCGAATAGCCCACTAGCCAAAATTCGATCTGACTGAAGGCAGCTGCACTTTAACATGTGCAGCTGCCTTCATGAACTGCCAATGTGCAAAGTACAACTCACTTTATTCCCCCTCCCATGTGACAATGGTGGGAGCCGAGTTCAGGGGCGGTACTTCTGGAATTGGGCCTCCAGTGCCATTTTCACCACGATGGAGAGCTTCTCCTTATGTGCAAAATTCAGGCCCTAATCTTAATCTGGGGTAATGGAAAAACCACTATCGTACCTGATTGGGCCAAGAAAGCAGAAACAAATCAACCAATATTCATCCTGTCACAGATCATCTATCCAGTGGCTGTTGTTAAAACATAGGTGTTGAGTGAGAATGAGCTTATTGGGAATGATTTCCCTCCACCCCCACCATGATCATCAACACCTCATCACAGCCTTGGTTCAGACATGGGCAAAAGAGATAAACTCCAGGACCAGAATCTTCGGGTCAGCGTGCAGGGGCAGGCCCCTCTCGCCGACACGCAAAATGACGCGCGTTGACATCGGGTGTGCGTCCCGATGTCACTGTGCGTCATTCCGATTTTTGGCTCTGCGGGTGTAAACCGGAGTCGGCTGCGCATCCGTTGAACTGTCAAAGGCCTATTAAGGCCATTTAAAAACTAATTAAAATACTTAACAGAGCTGCCCGTCCAACCTTAAACTTGACAGGCAGGCGAAGAGCCCAGCAGGATAAGATTTCATGAAGCGTTTATAAATTGAAAAAAAAAATTATTAAAGTTCATTGGCATGTCCCAGCTCATGTGACAGTGTCATTGGTTTGATTATCAAAAATTTTATTAATGGAAAACAATAATTTTTAAGACACATCCCCCCATGTGACAGTGTCACATGAGGGGATGTGTCTTAAAAATTATTGTTTTTCATTATTAAAATTTTTGATAATCAAACCAATCTCCCTGAGGCAGCTCTGTGCCTCAAGGAGATTTTTGTGCTCTGTCGCATGGACTCACTACGCTGGGAGGGTCACGTAAAATGGCGGCGCACAGCTGATCGCAGGCGGCAATTGGCTGCGCGCCCATCCGTGCCCACTCCCGCTCAGCACCCCCCCCCCCTCCCCCCCCCACCCCGGGGGGGGGAGAAAATTCTCCCCCAGAAGTGAGGTGAGAGTGAATGCCCTTGACATTGAAACAGCATTTGACTGAGTGCGACATCAAGGAGCCCTAGAAAAACTGGAGTCAATGGGAATCAGGCACAAAACTCTCCACTGATTGGAGTCATACCTAGCACAAAGGAAGTTGGTTGTGGTTGTTGGAAGTCAATTATCTCAGCTCCAGGACATCACTGCAGGAATTCCTCAGGGTAGTGTCATAGGCCCAACCATCTTCAGCTGCTTTATCAGTGACCTTCCTTCCGTTATAAGGTCAGAAGTGGGGGTGTTCGCTGATGATTGCACAATGTTCAGTACCATTCGCAACTCCTCAGATACCGAAGCAGTTCATGTCCAAATTCAGCAAGACCTGGACAATATCCAGGCTTGGGCTGACAAGAGGCAAGTAACATTCATGCCACACAAGTGTCAGCCAATGACCATCTCCAACAAGAAAGAACCTAATTATCACCCCTTGACATTCAATAGTATTACCATATCTGAATCCCCCACTATCAACACCCTAGGGGTTACCATTGACTAGAAACTGACTGGACTAGCCATATAAATACTGTGGCTACAAGAGCAGGTCAGAGGTTAGGAATCCTGTGGCGTATAACTCACCTCCTGACTCCCCAAAGCCTGTCCACCATCCACAAGGCACAAGTCAGGAGTGTGATGTAACACTCCCCAATTGTCTGGATGAGTGCAGCTCCAACAACACTCAAGAAGCTTGACACCAACCAGGACAAAGCAGCCCGCTTGATTGGCACCCCATCCACAAACATTCACTCCCTCCACCACCAACACACAGTGGCAACAGTGTGTATCAACTACAAGATGCACTGTAAAAACTCACCAAGACTGCTCGGACAAAACTTTCCAAACTCATGACTGCTACCGTCTAGAAGGCCAAGGCAGCAGATACGTGGGAACACCATCAACTGCAAGTTCCCCTCCAAGCCACTCACCACCCTGACTTGGAAATATAGTGTCGTTCCTTCACTGTTGCTGGGTCAAAATCCTGGTACTCCCCCCACCCACCTGAACAGCACTGTGAGTGTAGCTGCAGCACATGGACTGCTGCAGTTCAAGAAGGCAGCTCACCACCACCTTCTCAAGGGCAATTAGGGATGGACAATAAATGCTAGCCTAGCCAGCAAAGCCCATGAATGAATTTAAAAAGCACCCATAGTTTATGCCAGACAGGACGAGTTATCATTTAGGTGAGGAACTGGACGGTTGTCAATGCTCAGTGAACTATGTTTACAACAGAAGAGCAGTGACGTGCAGGTGAAAATAAATTGAAAGTTAAGAAAGTTATGGCGAACCAATGAGTGTGGAAGCTCATGTGTATGTTATGTAGGGACATGAATTATGCTATGAGAACTGAGTATATTTAATGTTGCTCTGCTTTGGGATGGATCAATACCGTTGAGGCTTTTTAATATGCAAGAAATAGCTGTTAATATGCCAGCAGAAATTCTGCTGGTTTCTCTGATTGTGTGGCTTTAATATTTCCTGAAGGTTGCTTATAACATAGTCAGAGCCATTGTGGCTTGAAAGCCTAATCCTAGAAATGCCAATACTTTAATTCTGCATTAATCCGGCTCATGACAAGATCGATGTTCAAGCACGAGTAATTAACAAATGAAGGCAAGTCAGGTTACTTTCACTTGGCTTCAAACTCCTAAGGTGGTCAAAACCAGTGGGAAGACTTCAGTATCTGAAATTTTGAAAGAGCGCATTCAGCCAGAAAGAATTCATTAAGTGACACCTGCTGATTGAACAGCCCTATAAATTTTATGGGAGGTTTTGCTATCTTTAGGCTTTTAAAGTTTAACTGAGTGAAGAAATACCTCCCTTGTCACTTTGACTGTCATCGTGATAGCATGGAAGTGTGAATTATTTAACATTATTTTGTATTGAAGGGCCTCGACGTTTCTTTTGGCAATCCTGCTTTGCCAAGTGGAGTGAATGGAGATTGAGAAAGAAATGATTGTTTAAACTTGTGTACAATCCCTAATGGCTTTGTCCAATCATTTTTTTTTAGCTAGAATCCACATAATAAAGGATAATGATTACACAATTTCACACGTGAATAACAAATGAACTCTCCATTACTCTCAGCCTCTGGTTTTAAATAGACCTGATAACTGCAGTCCTTCGATACATAAGCATAAGTAGAAATTAAAATTGTGTGATGTGTTAAAAGAAAGGTGTTTGGTATTGAATGCACTCGTAAATAGAACTCTAATAGCACAGGCAATCCTACAGTATTGTTTCAAATAAATTTGGTAGATACAATACAATATATTCAAGTATTTTTATTGTCCGCCTTTATACAATTTTAATGCTTTATTTCAGTGTGCCCACCAGGCTAAGGGTTCAATGCTGGGAAATGCCACTCTTTCAGTTTTCCTTTCTCTGTCAAAGACAGTGAGATCAGTTATTAGATTTTTAAAAAACTCTGACAACTCTGCTGAGACAGATTGTTTTAAATTCAGCCCCCGCAGAGCACTCTCTGCGAGAATTATTTTTCTTTCATTGTTCCTCGTCCTTGTGGCTTCTATTTAAGAGATTATCAATCTAATGCAAGCGTTTCTGGATCTGCCACCATTAGGAACCAGGTTGAGAATGCAGCAACACCATTTCACATAAGATGTTGAGGACTGGCAAAGTAAATGAACTTTCATTCCATCACTGTGGACTGGGTTCAAAATAGAGGACCACAGGTGAAAGTACAGTGACCCAAATTACCACCCAATTCCTCAGCTTCATGTTATTTTTAACTCACAAAAAATTACTTGTGGATTGCAAATATGGATGACTGTCAATCACAACGACATATGAGGACATAGACTAACTAGTGGCATTGCCGATTGACCTGTAAGTGATTGACAATAACTCTGCTGAACTGATTGTCCTGTATTGCATTCTGAGTGTCATTTCTAGAAAGCTCAGGCTTTTTCCCATTTGTTTCCTTCACACTGTTTTTTTTTTCTTTCCATTTCTATTAGCTTTGTGTTCAGTTTTCTCTTCACCTTTAGTGTCTCAATGTTCAGTGCTAGTGAAGTGTGAACAATTGATAACGGTATTAATGAGCAATATCTCCTTGTGCTCAAAATTACTACCCAAAATCTAAACATCTTTTTATCATAAATTAACAAAACCAAATGTTTCTCCCTTTGGGTTTAAAACATTAGAAAAAATGCTGTCCTTATGTGAAAGAAAACAAGGCCCCAAGTGACAGATACCTGAACACAATGATGGGACTACAGATGAATGCTGACATTGCCTTAAATAGGCCCATTGAGTGATCTCTATGGCCTGTCACTGAACAGCAAAACAATTTAAAGTACACAAATGTGCTTTAAATTTGATAAATGCACATGTTGGGATTAATGAGTTAAGACAACTGGACTGCATCCCCAGCCATTTGGGCTATATGCTTACAAAGGCCTCATCAAAGAAGTGGACCATATCATTATTACTGATGTGGAGCTCCCTCGTGGTTAGAAGAAATACAGATTGTACAAAAGGCCATAGATATGCAAGACACTATTTTTTGTGTACAAGTTCCTTGGGAGATCGAAAAGGTAAACATTTAATCAAACTAAAGTTTATAGCTTTTGAGAGTGAGCCCAGCAGATATGTAGGGCATAACAATACGTGAGATTCTAACAATACATATCCCTCATAAATGGTAGCTGCAGCAGATGCACACAGCCGTATTCTCATTTTCTAAGTCTGCACCATTAATTACACCAGCAGTAAAGATTTTCATATTCTATAAGCAAGCTTCTAATATTCAGACTCCAAACCAAGCAAAGACAATTTTGCTTTTAATGCTCCAAGTCCATATAACATTTACAATGTAGACTCACATTTTCCCTCTTGTATTTCTTAATGTGCATAAATAAAAATGATTCTGCTTTTGACGGAACTTGCTTTTGTGAATTTGATTTTTGTATGAGTCATGTAAATGAGTGTGGCAGTTTGAAATGTTTGCCTGGTGGATACTGATTTTATGCAAATTCACTTGCAGCAAAAGAATTAATCTGCTTCAACTTGAACAATAGAAAATCTATATCTCATGATGTATTGTTACAGAGAGCCTTTCAGTGTGCATATCAATTATTCTTAGATTTTTCTGCTAGAATTGTACATGCGGCCTTGCAAAGTGCTAACCTATTTAGTAAACCATTCATCACCTCACATTAATTGTCTTTCAATTGGACACATTTTGAGGGCTGATTCAGAACCAGCAATTGTCTTCCAGGAGGGTTCTTCATTTGTTGTTACAGAAGAAGGTTGGAAGGTTTGAAAGTAAATGTATGAAGAGAGTTTTAAGGTCTGATGGCAAGCATGAGTGACCAAATGTGTAGCAATAAGAAAAAATGTTATTTTTATATAGCACCTTATCGCATCCTCAAAATAAATCAAAGTACTTTACAACTAATAGGTTACTTTTTGAAATGCAACAAATTTTGTTTGGACAAACAAAGCAGCCAATTTTAATACAAATGCTGGAATTTTATCAAAGGGCATGAAGTCCCACCATTGGGTTCGAAAGCAAACTATGAACCTACATGGGAGGTCTCGAGGATCCTGGGGAACATTTTACTGGCGGTGACCAACTAAGGATTGCTGCCTGCCTCTCAGAGCTGCTGGCTCAGAGAGGCAGCAGCTCGGCAACCCTCCACAGTGCCACTGAGGCTGCAGGAAGCAGAGGGAGCCTCCATGTTGAGGTGCCCTCAAAGGCGAGGTAAGTTTTTTTCATTCACCATACCAGGGCCAGGCAGGCAGCCCCGGTGAACGGGCTAGGGGTGCACCCTCCAAGGCAGCGCTGAAGCCACGGGGGCAACCATTGCCACCAGCGGGCTCCTTCCTGGGCTGCGGAGCAACCATAAAGGAAGCCCCCTGCCACCCACACCATTCCCCGCCACCCCAACACTCCCAGGTACCTGCTGCGAGGCTGCTGGGGTTTACTTGGTGATCTCCCCACTTGAGAGTAGCCCCACACATGCCAGTAAAATGCCGGTTGGGATGGCAAGTGGCCTTAATTGGCCACTTATTGATTTAATTGGCCACCCACTGGCTGGATACAGGCGGCCACACTGTTTAGGTTTTCGCCACTGGTAATATCCAATGGCAATGGGAAGACGTAATGGTCTCCTCTCAACACCATTTTACATGGAGTTCCATCTCCCAGCCAGATTCCAGACAGCTGGTAAAATTCAGTCCAAAGCCTAACTTTAATTAAATAGTGGTATTGATTGAGAGAGGAATGTTGGCCAGAAAAAAAACAGAAAGCAGATTTGTATAGTGCCTGTTATTTACTTTTTAATTCATTCATGGGATGCAAGTGTCGCTGGCTAGGCCAGCATTTATTGCCCATCCCTAATTTGCCATTGAGAAGGTGGTGGTGGGCTGTCTTCTTGAATTGCTACAGGCCATGTGATGTAGGTACACCCACAGTGCTCTTAGGGAGGGAATTCCAGGATTTTTATGACCTCAGGCTGCCTCAAGGTGCTTTACAACCAATGAAGTCACAGTTGCAATGTAACAAATGCAGTAACCAATTTACATAGAGCACGGTTCCACAATGGCCAGATTGTTTTGTTTCAGTGATATTGGTTGAGGGGTAAATGTTGGCCAGGACACTGGGGAGAACCTCACTGCAACTTGGATAATGTCAAGGGATCTTTTGCATCCACCTGAAAGGGAAGACAGTGCCTCTGTTTAAAAAAGCACAAACACATGTCTCTAATAATGCAGCGCTCTCTCAGTATTACACTGAAATGTCAGAACTGGAGCATGTGATCAATTCAGTTGTGGGCTCCAACTTGAAGCCCTTCGATTCAGGGGCAATATAGCTACAAACTGAGTCATGCTGACAGTTAAAACTAGATAAATGCCTGTGATTGAGAAGGTGAGGCTGTGTCGATTACTATTCTGTGCATGTGTACTGAGAATTAAGGTAATATTGTGACAAATTGAGAGATATATGGCACAGAACAACTTTGAGACAAAAACAATTATAACCTCAATTCAAATAAAATGTTAGAGCCCTGGAGAGAAATGGATATTGCCACTTCAGTTTGTCGTGAGTCATTTGAGGTCAAGGAAAGATTAAGTTAATTTTAACAGTGGCTGTGCTTTATGATGCAGCTTACAGATATGCTGCAAACTTTGTGTCTGTTTAACACAGCACGCAGATGCATCTCCACTTTGTCGCTATTTGTGGTTGCAGATGATGAAATGGGACTGTGGAAGCACAGAGCATGATGAGGCCTGAGAACGACAAGGTACAAGTGCTAACTTGAGAATTTGGCACAGGTGGGGTTTCGGCACAGTGGGGAAAGGAGGGGGCTGCCTTTTTTTATGTCTTCTTTTCAGCCTCCAGAGTTCAAGACTTTAATTAGGTGAGCAGGTAGGTGACTGGTAAGTTTTTAAGATTTTATCCCTTGAAACATGGGTGGTAGTTTAAATTGGCACTAGGAACACATAAGTATTGCATTAAGTTTATAGTTAACTAGTTAAACTACTTGATTTAATTGCATACACAAAGTTAAGTGATATTTTTGAGCTTGAAAACTAATTAATTAAATTAAACACAATAAAGGTGGCAGGCAGGTGATGTGTTGCAGCTATAACATGTGGGAGTGGGTGGGCACCAGTGTGATCCATGTCAGCCACATCTGCTGGAAGCATCTGCAGCTCGAGGAACTTCGGCTCCCAGTTGATGAGTTGGAGTCCGAGTTTCAAATACTGCAATGTATCAGAGAGGGGGAAAGTCACCTGGACACTTTGTTCCATGAGGTTGTCATACCCCTTAGGCTAGGTACTTCAGATTTGGTCCGTGGCCAGGGACAGCAGAGTGCGACTACTAATGATGCGGATATGGGTATCAGAAGGTAGCAATGGCAGAACATCAGCCCTTGCAATTATCCAACTGATTTGAGATTCTTGCAACTCGTGTGAATGAGAGCAGGACTGTAGGGAGGATGAGCAAGCTGACCACAGCACTATGATGCGGAGAGCTTTTGAAGCCCAAGATCAGCTATGATCATATTGAAGGGTGGAGCAGGCTCGACAGGCCATATGATCTATTCCTGCTCCTATTCCTTGCCTTCTTGTGTCCCTGTGTTCGGGTGGTGGGACAGGAAGTTAAAGGGAGTTAGTTGTAGCAAGGGTCAGAATAATTAGGGGGATAGATACTGTTCTCTGCAGCCAAGACTGTGAGTCCCGAAGGTTATATTGTCTTCCTGGTGGCAGGGTTAGGAACCTCTTCTCCGGACCGGAAGCTGTGGTGGGTGGGGAGGCATGGGGTGTCATGAGTTGGCAATAATTCAGCATAGGTGCTATAAGGAGCCATGGGGATGAGAAAGGGGGGTCATGAGTTGGCATGATGAATATAAGGAGACATTCAGTGGAGGGGCATGGGTTGGCATGGAGTGTATGAGGGACCATTGGGGGTGAGTGGAGGGGCACGGACGCATGGAGGGTATGAAGGGGAACATGTGTTCGCATGGTTGGCATTGATGGGTATGGGGAGTGGACAAGGGTTGAGAGGGGTGTGAGTAGTGAGGGCTATACGGCTTAATAATTAACAAAACAATGGGAATGAAGACCCAGATGTAGTAGTAGGATCTGGTACATACAAGGTTAATGTGGGACTGAGTATAGTTGAGACAATGATGTAGGAAAGCACTTGACCCAGAGCCAGGGTCAGTCTAGAGATGGACAGAGATGTGTAAAGATCTAGGATGGAGTCAGCTCCATACCTGTACCCTCTACTGTATATAGTTATGAGCAGTTAATAAAGATTTGCTGTTAATATACTTGAGACTATGAAGCCTACTTCCTGGTGTCTGAAGCAGGATGCTTCATGGTGGCATTGTCCAGATCAAAAACCCTTATCCTCATAAGAATGTAAAAAAAAGCCAAGGAGAAGGACACCTTCAACGGATTCTGAACTGAAACAAGCTCCTAACTGAAGCTACAGATGCGGAGAAAATTCACCAGGAAGAGAAAGCTCCAGACAGAGAACAGCCTGGGAGTGAAAAGGTAGAAGTTTTATAACAGTATAAAACTCCATTGAATTTTCTTTGGAAGTCCGGCTTCAGCAAGCAGAGCTCACAGACTGTAAGTGTGAGATTTTTAAAAAAATTCTCAGCCAGCTAGTCCTGAGATACCCCTTTTCATTCATTCATTCCAAAGTGCCATTTGAAAATAACCCGTCGCTAATCCCGATCCCCGACTCTGACTCGCAACACGTGGCTCCAGAGTTTGACAAAGAAAAAAAAATGGAGTTAATAATTAACTTTGTCTACTCCGGGTACCTCACGATCATCTGATTTCTTAAATAGCAAGCTTATGGCTCTTTTCTGTGCGTCCCAACTAGAAACGCTACGCTGCTGATTAAATTAAGTCGGCAGCCCGCTGACCCACGCAGCCATTGCGGAACATTCTTCTTTGGGCAGAAGCACGCTGCCGCCGTTTTGGAAAGCCCACCAAAAACCGGCAAGTGCGGGAAGATCCATTGTTTGGTAGCGAATGGCAACGCCATCTTGGAAGCCTGTAATCTCTTAAATCTGTACCCACACTTTTCAAATCTTCAAAATGAATCACAAATCCAACTCACCAGAGCAGCTTGAACCAATACCAGGGGCAAATCCAACAGGACAGTGTCCTTCAGCAGTATCCTTGAGAAGGAATTTTTCACATTACTTGAGTACATCAGGCCTCAGTAAAAAAATCACAGGAACACCGGAATAATGCTTTTTTTTTTACTGGTTTGGTGATATTCTGAATAATGTTGTCCTAATGCACAACACTGATGAATCTGAAACCAGCCTCGGGTTAACAGCTTTTGATGAATATTTTAATCTTTCAGCTAAGGAGAGTTCAGAGCTTAAAAAGAAGCATAGGAAAACCCCAGCAAAACAACGGAAAGGCAAAAGACAGCACCCAAACAAATCACGCAAGGGCGTCAGAGAGACATGGAACTTTCCAGAAGCTCCAGTGATACATCTTTATGGGTAGCCTGTGACAGAAGTCCTAATTAATTTCCTTTTCAAAGACATGGACACTTTTCCAGAACTGTACCAGCAGCTGGTAGTGAATGACAAGGAAAAAGCCCTGTGCCAGGCAGACAAAGAAGGAGCAGAGATTTACTCAACAAATGCTCGCACCAAAGCTGAGTTGGACGGCTTCAACCTCAAGTATAGCCAGGCATGGCAGTAGGCAAAAAAGGCACTCACGGAGCTCATTGCCATGAAAGACTCTTTGACAAACAAATATGCACCCTGGAAAATACCTAAAGCGTTAAAAAAGACGATGAATGCTACTTCAGAAAAAGCTGCATTGGAACTATAAGCTATGACAAAGCTAAATACTGATATGTAGGGTGAGAAGACAAGAGCTGAACAAGAAAATAAAACATTGATAGAGCAGCTAATTGTCCTTCAGGATCAGATTCAAAAGCAGTCCATTACACTTCAGCAACTTGATGGAATAAGGGATTCTCTGAGCAGCAGAATGGCAGAACAGCAAAACAAACTCAATGAGACTGCTAAATTACAAAGAAAATTAAGACAAAGTACTTGAGCTTTGCAACAAAAAGGGAAATCTGTTGAAGGACCTTCACATGCTACAAGGATCCCTCAGGTCTGAGTTAGCCCCTCAGAAACATCACAAAGTGAGGCAAATAAATTTACTGATCAGTGAAGAGAATACAACACAGGGCAGTAAACAGATCTTTGAACTGATGTACAGTTTCCATAATCAGCCTTTCTCTCTTCAGAGCAGGGCTACCTGTGTTGCCCTAGATCTCTTCCAGATGGCAGAAGATGCCAAGGCTACCACTGTCATTAGCCAGCCAGAACAGCATGGCCCTGAGTCCTCAAACACTAAAGAGTATTCAGACTCTGATTTCATCTGTGATCTTTCTTTGTTTTTTGCAGAGCAGGTTTGCTCATTGTCATTCCAGGCCCTGGTCAGCCTAACCTAGCACAAATGAGATTACCATAGCAACTGCGGTGGAAGTGGTGCCAGAGAATCTGGTATCTGAAGATCCCCTGCCTCCAACTACGATGATGGGGCAGTTGGTAGACACATTAACCACTGTGCACACAGCGCAACTTCCAGCTAGTATGCCACAGCCACACAAGGGATGTTGAAAACTTATAGCAGTCTCGCACCATCAACAACAAAAACAGAGGTGAGTATAATCAATTTTCTTCTTGCCACAGGAACACCCTTCCTCAGCCTCAGAGAACTTCCTGACAGCCCAAATGGAAAAAGAAGAAGAAAAGGCACCACCAATCAGACAAATACCATTTTTGTCTACCCCACAAGGAATGATCAAGAGTAACAACAATCCTGCACTGCCAAACCAGCCAGACGAACCAGGCTTGGTTTAACATCAAGCAATGGAAGAAACGGATGAAACCATGCCCAAATGCCAGTCCAACCTCCATGCCAACAACAAGAGCCAGAACCACCAGAGCCTACCACACTCGTGACAGAATGGCGAATGAGATATGAGAGGGCTATAGGGCCTTTAGACTGCCTGAACCTCTAATTCAAGGAATTGAAGAGGGGAGATGGGGTAGTGAGAACGTCGTTAATGCAAAACTGTAATAGCAAAAATGCTGGAATAGCTTTAAGGCTGTAACAATAAGGTTAATGCACAAGACTGAAACAATGTAAGACTTGAAGTAAACTAAAGCAACTTTATATCCATGGGATAAAGATTGGGGGGGAGGCGTAATAGTAGGGTCTGATACATACAAGGTTAATGTGGAACTGAGTTCAGTACCATCCACACAGTGATGTAAGAAGGCACATGACCTAGAGCCAGGGTCAGTCTAGAGATGAACAGAGTTGGGTAAAGACCTAGGATGGAGTCAAATCCATACCTGTACTCTCTACTGTATATATGTATATAGTTCTGAGTTGTTAATAAAGGCTTGCTGTTAATATACTCAAGACTATGAAGCCTAACTCATGGTGTCCGAAGCAGGTTTCTTCAGTAGAGAACCGAGGAGGGCCTTTGAACCAGCCCGCCTCTGCACTTGGCAGCCCTCGTGGCTGCATCCGATCTGCGTCAGGGGGAGAGTGGGCATGACTCTATCCCTCATCCAGCCCCTCAGAACAAAAATCTTGCCATTTGGGGCACTTTTTCACGAGGCAGATGTGCCAAACTGGGAAATTTCCCAACTGTAACATGAAAATCTGGCCCTTAAAGTTTAATAGAATTTAACGATTCTATTTTGTTTCCCTTGGTAGGCAGATTTACAATATACGGTTTAAGCAAAAAGTACAAATTGCTACTTATTAATGAATACTAGTGTTTCATATAAATATTATTATTAATGCGAGCCTGAATGTGTGAAAACAAAGCTCTGTAGGGAGATGAGGAAAAAAACGGAGTTATTGGTTTTAATGGGCGGTGCAGATTTTTGTTCAGTTGTTTGGTGAGACAATCGGCTTTCATTGTGCTGCAATATATTTTTCCGTATTGGGTGCAATGAGTTCATAAACAATGTGTCCTGTTCACAAAAAGCAGGACAAATCCAACACGGCCAATTACCGCCCCATCAGTCTACTCTCAATCATCAGCAAAGTGATAAAAGGGATTGTCGACCATGCTATCAAGCGGCACTTACTTAGCAATAATCTGCTCATTGATGCTCAGTTTGGGTTCCGCTAGGCCTCTTGGCTTCTTATCTCATTACTACCTTGGTCCAAACATGGACAAAAGAGCTGAACTCAAGAGGTGACATGAGAGCAACTGCCCTTGACATCAAGATAGCATTTGACCAAGTGTGGCATCAAAGAGCTCCAGTAAAATTGAAGTCAATGGGAAATCGGTGAAAACTCTAGGTCGGAGTTATGCCTAGCACATAGGAAGGCAGATGTGGTTGTTGGAGGTCAATCACCTCAGTCCCAGGATATCGCTGCAGGAGTTTCTCTGTGTAGTGTCTTAAACCCACCCATCTGCAGCTGCTTCATCAACGACCTTCCTTCCAGCATAAGGTCAGGAGTCTGGATGCTTGCTGATGATTGCAAAATGTTCAGAACCATTTGTGACTCTTCAGTTACTGAAGTAGTCTGTGTCCATATGCATCAAAATCTGGACAACATTCAGGCTTGGGCTGATAAGTGGCAAGTAACATTCACACCACACAAGTGCCATGCAGTGATAATCTCCATCAAAAGAAAATCTAACCATCTCCCCTTGACATTCAATGGCATTACCATCACTGAATCATCCACTATCAACATTGTGGGGTTACCATTGACCAGAAAATGAACTGCACCAGCCATATAAATACTGTGGCTACAAGAGCAGGTAAGAGGCTGGGAATTCTACAAAGAGTAACTCACTTCCTGACTCTCCAAAGCCTGTCCACCAATTACAAGGCACAAGTCAGGAGTGTGATGGAATACTCCCCACTTGCCTGGATGAGTGCAGCTCCAACAACACTCAAGAAACTCCAGGAAAGCAGCCCACTTGATTGGCACTCCATCCACAACCTTACATGTTTACTCCTCCCACCACCGGCAGCAGTGTGTGCCATTTATAAGATGCACTGAAGCAACTCACCAAGGCTCCTTAGACAGCACCTTCCAAACCCACAGCTGATAGCATCAAGAAGGACAAGGGTAGCAGAAAGATGGGAACACCACCACCTGCAAGTTCCGCTCCAAGCCACACACCATCCTGACTTGGAACTATATCACTGTACCTTCACTGTTACTGGGTCAAAATACTGAAACTTCCTTCCTAACAGCAATGTGGGTGTTCCTACAACACATGGACTACAGTGGTTCAAGGAGGTGGCTCACCGCCCCCTTCTCAAGGGCAATTAGGGATGGGCAATAAAGGCTGGCCTAGCCAGTGATGCACATATTCATAGAACGAAAAAAAAAATGCGTGCAAAACATGGAAGACAATTGGGAAATGGGCAGTAATGTATGCAAACTGTCCGTAAAGTTGTTAATTCAGATTAATGATGTTCATTTGCATTTTTAAAGCCTTTGGGACTGAATTGATGCAAATCCCCAACTGATGATTACATTCAATAAGTGAAATAAAACAAATCATCTCAATTTCACTGAAATTGTCAAGTGTACAAATAATTATAACAATTGACTAATTTGGGCATATAGTAAAACTACCAACAGGCTGTAAAATCTTATTAGTTTGATAGATATTCTAATATCATCGATGTATAGAATGATTATATTTCTGTGTAACACACATCCAATTACTGCATCTTGCACACACAAACCACATAATACCCATAAATTGTCAATATATTTTATGAACTGCAAACAAATAGTCAAGTGGCTGCATCCCTATTTCAAGAGATTCACAATATTGCTGAGCCATGTAATCAGCACTGGGGATAAGAATTATGCTGGTATATACTTGCAATCTTCTGCTTTCACATCAGCAGATGCCTAACCTAGGAGGCAGTGACAGAAATCTCCAGGCTCAGTTATAATGACAGGAATACTATATGTGATATTGCAGAGGCACTTCTCAATCCAGATGGGGGAATATTACAAAGTGCAAATATTCTAAATCTTTGATGCTTCTTTCCACAGTTAGGTTTTCAACAACGTTACTATACTGAAAAAGCTTATAACTCTTTGTGCCCAGTTCCTGTGATTACTTTTCTAGATAAGACTTTCTGTACACTGTCTCATTTCAAACCTGAATCACTAGTTGTGTTCTTTTTTTAAATAAAACATTCCTCATGTCACCTTTGGTTCCTTTGACAGCCACTTTAACTCTGTAACAAAAATAGAAAATGCTGGAGAAACTCAGCAAGCCTGACAGCATCTGTGGAGAGAGTAAAACAAAGTTAACGTTTCGAGTCCGTATGACCTTTCTTCAGAGCTGAAGAGAAGTGGAAATGTGATGAAATTTATACTGTTTAAGGCGGGGGGAGGTGGTGAGGCAGGTGGAGCTGGATAGAAGACCAGTGATAGGTGGGGACAAAGGAGGGATTGACAAGATGCCATGAACTGAAGGACAAAGGGATTGTAAATGATAGCGCTTAGTGCTAAAAAAAAAGTGCTAATAGTGGCATAAAGGTAAGAAAGCAGAACGTGAAAATAACAGAACAAGGGTAGCATTGTGTGAAAGAGCAACATAGAACAAGTAACAGATGGCCCTGTGGGGGATGGGGTGGGGGGAAGGGGCGATGGTGGGGAAATAAAGGATAGAAAATTGGATTAAAAAGGGGATAAAACTACGGATAAATGAATAAAAATAAAAATAAAATAAGTGGATAAATAATTTAAAAATGAATGTAGAAGAAAGGGGATAAAAAAGGGGTTAAAGATGGGGGAGAGAGTTCATGGTCTGAAGTTGTTGAACTCAATGTTAAGTCCGGAAGGCTGTAAAGTGCCTAATCGGAAGATGAGGTGCTGTTCTTCCAGTTTGCGTTAGGCTTCACTGGAACATTGCAGCAGGCCAAGGACGGACATGTGGGCATGAGAGCAGGATGGGGCATTGAAATGGCAAGCGACTGGAAGGCCTGTGTCTTGCTTGCGGGTAGATCGGAGGTGTTCTGCAAAGCAGTCACCCAGTCTGTGTTTGGCCTCCCCATTGTGGAGGAGGCCACATTGGGAGCAGTGGATGTAGTACACCAAATTGAGGGAGGTACAAGTGAAGCGTTGCTTCAATTGAAGGGAGTCTTTGGGCCTTTGGACGGTGAGGAGGGAGGAGATAAAGGGGCAGGTGTTGCACCTTCTGCGATTGCTTGGGAAGGTGCCGTGGGGATGAGGTGTTGGGGTGATGGAGAAGTGGGCCAGGGTATCCCGGAGGGAATGGCCCCTACGGACTGCTGATAGGGGTGAGTGAAGGAAGATGTGTTTGGTGGTGGCATCATGCTGGAGTCACCTACCGCTGGCCTTCTATCCAGCTCCACCTGCCTCACCCTCCTTAAACAGCATAAATTTCATTGCACTTCCACTTCTCTTCAGCTCTGAAGAAGGGTCATATGGACTCAAAACGTTAACTTTGTTTATCTCTCCACAGATGCTGTCAGGCCTGCTGAGTTTTTCCAGCATTTTGTGTTTTTGTTTCAGATTCCCAGCATCCGCAGTATTTCGCTTGTATCGCTTTAACTCTGTGCTCCTTCGTTATTGTCCCTTCAGCCATTGAAAACCATTTCTCTTTATTTGCCTTATCTAAACCCTTCATGATTTTAAACACCTCAATCTCAATCTCAGCCTTCTCGGTTTCA
Source organism: Cetorhinus maximus (assembly GCF_964194155.1). Lineage (NCBI taxonomy): Eukaryota > Metazoa > Chordata > Chondrichthyes > Lamniformes > Cetorhinidae > Cetorhinus > Cetorhinus maximus. The sequence goes on from NC_135896.1 coordinate 19,193,093, forward strand.
AAGAGAGCAACCCCGATTTCTCCATCTAATTGTAATCTCTCAGCACTAGAACCATTCTAGTAGATCTGTTCTGTACACTCTAAGATGTTCATGCCCTTCCTAAAGTGGTACCCAATGGTTCTACCTTATACACTAGAGTTGAATATCTTAGAAGTGCCTGAATGCATTCTTTTTCTCTAATAAATAAATAAATCATAGTGCAGGATTTTCCGCCTTCCGCTGGGATTGCCGGGTCCTGACAAAAGTCAATGGGCTTTTGGCTGGGTCACTGACTCTTCCATGGCAGGTCCCATCATAACAGGGCCCAGAAAATCCCAGCCTTAGAATTTTACAACATAAATGTTTGTCGCATATTATCTACGTCAGCTCTTTGAAACAGGTATCCATTTTATTTCATTTTTTTGTTCTATAGCCTATTCAATTTTTCATCTTTCACATGCCCATGGAACTATACCGCCATTCCTTCACTATTAGTAGGTCAAGATCTTGGAACTTCCTCCCTGACAGCACTGCGCTGTACCTACAACACACGGGCTGCTGGGGTTTAAGAAAGCCATTTGCCACCACCTTCTCAAGGGCAATTATGGATGGGGAATAAATGCTGGCCTTGTCAGTGATGCTGACATCCCAAGGATGAATAACAACAATTAGATTAAAGGTTCTGATGAAGGACCATTGGCCTGAAATGTTGGGCTGAATTTTAACGATCAGGTGGATGGCCCGATGTCAGCAGGAAAGGCGGGTCACTGATCTATACCGCCGGTCAGAGGGACCTCCCCTCAATTTTACGGGTGGCAGCCAATTACGCGGCTGCCACTGGCACCGTTGCCCTATTCAGGGTGGTAACCTGTCTGCAAGAGCCGCCAGCTCTCACATGCCTCAGCAGCGCCACCAGGGTCGGGAAGGGGAACTGCAGCCTCCAGCAGGGAGGCCAAAAAATATAAAAGATAAATATGAAAGTGGTGGAGGGGAAAGCACTCTGAGGATAATCCCTGCCCACGGCCGCCTCTATGTTTTAAATTACAATTCTTTCCAACTCTGAGAGGCTGCCTCCATTTAGCTGGCTGGCCCCCCACACAGCAGGGGAGTGATCTACCATTGGCAAAATGCGGACGGCTCTGTAAATTGGCCCTTAATTGGATCTTTATTCATGCAAATTGATAGCTGGCCGTCTTGGGGTGCGTTACCTGTTTCTGCCATCAGTAAAATTCCCCAACAACAGGACATGGTTGGAAAATCGATCTGACACAGCTCCCCATGATCTTACTGGCCCCCAGGCCTCCCTCCCTACATCTTGGGGTCCAGTGAAATCCTGCCCATCTGCTGAGTATTTTCAGCATACTCTGTTCCTATTTTACATTAAAGGGTTGCGTTTTAAAGCCAAGTACAGCACTGACATTGAAGATGATTAAAATATTAATGAGCTAGGCTTTAAAGCTGTTTCCCCAAAGTATATAAACAATAAGTTATTTGTTACCCTGTCTCAGTAGTCAATTAACACCTCCCAGCCATCTTGCTCTGAGGTCCTCAGTGTTTAAACAGAATTATCTGGCATAGATCCCCCTTTTGCAATGTGAATACTCAGAGATTAGAAACAGAGGCTCATGCAGTGAATCAGATTTTTTGATCATCAAATTGACTCACATCAAACAGTCTTAATTTATGGCAAGCACTCCACAGAAAGCCTGAGCAAACACATTCGTCAAAGGAATGTGCTGAGTATGCTTTGGACACAAAAGCTTTACACTAATCGAGCTCCTATAGGGTTCTGAGGGTAATGTAGATTTTCCTTCTCTTTCAACTGCATTTCTGGTCATAAAAACAAAGTTTATTGGGAAAATAATGACGAGTTGAATGACTCATTTTGTTATTAATGTGCAAATCGTCCAGTAACTTGTGGTGAGGAAGAGTTATCCTAAGAGTTGTCATTGCAAATTGCTGAATGACTTGCATCCCTTTACCACTGACCTCATGAAAATGGTTGCTTAAAGCGACTGAGGAAGGGAACAGATATGAGGGAGGTCCCTCTATGAAGCTGAAAGGGGAGGAGAGGGGGAGGTGCGTTTGGTGGTGGCATCACACTGGAGGTGGCGGAAATGCTGGAGATGATTTGTTGAATGGGGAGGCCGAGGGGGTGGAAGGCGAGTGAGAGCAGAAGTGTGTGATACGAGACGAACATGGTCAAGGGCCTCTTCAACCAAGATGAGGGCTGGAAACGGAAGACATATCACCTGCGCTAGAATGGAAGGTTGCATCATCTAAACAGATATAAGGAAGATGGAACAACTGGGAGAAAGGAATCTGGCCCTTGGAGCAGTGACCTCCAAACTTTGTCCCACTCTGACCCCTTGTTAATGCATGAAAGTTGGTGCAATCCCGGAGTGAGAGTTGGGGCATGGTGTGGCAGTGGGGTGGGGTGGGGTGGGGGGTGGTTACGGGGTGATGGTGGTGTGCTCTCAAATTCTAATTTCTCTCTCGTTATTTTAGTCATCCTTTGCTGGGTTCTAAAATGTTGTCAATCTTCTATCTTACCATTAACCTTCGCAGCATGTTATACCTTTTCTTTCAATTTGATAACATCCTCAATGTCCTCAGTTAGCCACAGATGGTTCATCCTTCTCGTTGTTTTTGGACAGAATTTTATAACTCCCGCCACCCCCCCCCCCACCAACCTCCCCGCCCAGGGGGTGGGATTGTAGGCAGGGGTAGCGGGAGGGTATAAAATTGGGCATCAGACTGGAGGCACCCTCTTCTCCCCTCGCTGGCCTGCCTGACCTTTCCTCTCAGCACCAGTGCTGAAAGCCTTGTCCTTGCTGCAGTCCCAGCTCTGGCCATCGTTCCCAGCGGCATTGGGAGCGCCGGCAGTTTTCTGAGGCGGGATTCCTCTTGGTTAGGGGCAGGTATCCCACCTCTAGCCAAATAAAGGGTTTTTGACCATTTAATGGCTGCAGGGCAAGCCGGCCAAGCAGAAGTGGGCTCACCCCCCGACTTTTACATGGGCGGGGTGTGTGTGTGTTAGGGGGTGGGGGGTCCGAACCAAACATGAAATTCTGCACTTTCTTTCTCATTTCTAGATCTTTATCAGATCAGGTTAGTGGAATAAAAGCGAATGTGCAAGAGAGATATTAATTAGCTTTCTAGGGATATAATGAAAGTAATAAATTACTCCAACTTTATCAAAGATTAAGTAGTTGAACGTATATCCAGCTCCATGCAGGGGACTCACTGAGATTAAGGCTAACGGTGCAGTTCCATCCAGAAGTTGCGTTTCTGCTAAAATGTTTCTATGAAAGTTCCAATTTTGTTTTGACCTGAGAAACATAAAGATTAAAAAAACACGTAAGTGCAGTTTGTCACAAGTAAATATTACATATTACATGTTGTTTGCTGCATTCTGTAATATACTATTAGGATAGCCATGATAGTTGAGGGTAGTTCGCAGCACATAAATCGACTCGGTGTATGAGACATCCCCATTACCTCGGCGCCAAAAACAATACTTTTACATGTACTTGGTGTATAAGTTGACCCATCCCTCCTTTTCCACTACAAAATGCTACACTCAGATTTGTAGTCAGCCTCAATTTTTCACCCCAGAAATGCATGTTTTACTTACGTTATTCTGTAAGTCAGCATGCGGGATCATGCAGGTGATAGGGGCCATGCTGCGTAGAAAATGCGCAGGAGTTTAGGAAGGCCAAATGGAATAGACCGCACATGGTACAGTGAGTTACGAACACAAGTGGCTCCTCCATCAAAAAGAATGAAGTACAAAGCTGGTTTCATGCTGAAAGCTGCACCACTTTCTAACTCCCCAAATAAATGTGCTGCAGCGAGAGAATTCGGTGTTAGCGAAAATCTGATGTGCGAATGAAAGATGAAGGAATCCGCCCTGAAGAAAATGCCCAAGATCAAATGCGCCATGACAACAGAGACCAACCACCGGCTTGATCTCGAGGAGCAGGTATCGAAACGGGTCCTCAAAAATCATCGGAATGGCTACATCGTCATGAGAAATGCAAAGCGTTTATACACGAGGGCCAAATCCTGAATCCAGCAAAGATTTCAGACCAACAGTTAGTTGGTGTAGCTGCTTTAAGGCACAAAACACTCTAGTATTGTGACAGAAAACCAAGATTGTTCAGAGGCTGCCAAGGGACCTCAATGTCAAAATTACCAGTTACCATCGATTCAGCATCAGATAATGGCAAAAAAACATGAATACCCATTAAGTCACATCAGCAAGGTAAATGAAGTACCCAGGCATTTTGTTATCCTCAGCAGCCAGAATGTGGGGTAGACAGTTTGAAAACAGTTCCTATGATAATCACGGGACATGAGAAGACAAGATTCATGTTCATACAAACCTGCATGTGCACAGAATGAAATTAAAGCCCATGGTAATTTTCAAAAGTAAACCATGCTGGACATCAGCTTCCCTGCAAGGAGATTTTGCATGTCCAGGACGATGGTTGAATGGATGGGGATGGAGTGAAGATATAGTTCAATGATGCATGGAATAGGTGTCTTGGTAGCCTACATAAAGAATTCAACTTATTAGTGTGGGACACGTTCAGGTCCCATATGACCAATGAGATCAAGAGGTGCCTGCAAAGAAATAACACACATATTGCTGATATACCAGCAGGTCTAAAGTTGTAGTTGAACCTTCTGATGTGTGCCTCGACAAGTCATTCAAGGATATGTTTTGGCGCTAAATGGAATAGGCGGATGGTTGTCAGGGAGAAAACCTTCATAAAGGTGGAATCGTCCCAGATTTGCACTAAATGCGGTAGCGGGCGGGAAAAAGAATATTTTACCGCTGGTCGCAATGGCTGCTTTTTACGCCGTATCGTCCCGATCCCACCACATTAATCAGGCATACCCGGGAAACACACCGGGTCGCTGGCGGGGAGACCCCTCATTCGCTCGCCCCACCATCACATCAGGCCTTCAGTAAACCGGGCGCCATTTTAAAGAGCGCCCCTGCGCAGAGCCAGCTCTCTCCAAGGCATCGGAAGCTGCTGCAAAGTCATGGCTGCCAAAGGGAGGAAACATGCTGCCCCCAGGTTTAGTGATGCCTCCCTTGAGTGCCTGTTGGATGCAGTGGAGGCCCACCACGAAGTCCTCTACCTCTGTTCTGGGTGAAGACCAGCAAACAAGGTCACCATTCCAGCATGGGAGGTGGTGGCAGTGCTGGTCAGTGCCAATACAACAGAGGAGAGCCATCCAGTACCGAAAGAGGATGAATGATCTCATCCGTTCTGCCAGGGTAAGTTACCCTTTTCATCACTCTCAACTCACAATCACATCCACAGGGATCTCACAGCTCAAGGGACAGCACCACTAACTCTACACACACCCTCACATCTCCATCAGGCTCATATCCCCTGGAGCTCGCATCCTTATCCCGTCCATGGCTCCACTCACCACACAAACATTGCATTAAGGGCCATGTGTCCTGTTCACACACTCTCCACCTGTTTTCATGCAGGAGAAGCCTGCGCACAACAGCAGGGAGAGGTCCCAGGCTGGGGGTGGAGTGGCCCACATTAGGCCCCTCACTCATTTTGAAGAATGTGCTTTAGTGCTGACTGGTGAGGACGTGGACCATGCCTGCGGCAATGGTGAGGTCAGCGGCGAACACCCACTTGAGGATTCTGAACCACATCAACCCTCTCTCAACGCAAATGTGATTGCTTTCTCTCCTGCTTTTGACTCTGCTGCTGTGCACTAATCATCTCCACTTTGGTTCACAGGAAACTCTGCCAAGCGACTGACACCCCCAACCAGCCAGTCCCTCAGCTCCATCTACGTTCTCACCTCCAGCCAAGAGGACACCTCCTCCATTAAAGAGATGGAAATAGGCAGCCTGGAAGACCCATCACAGAGCTTACCCACACCCTCCACCAGCGAAGAGACACACACCTCGATGGGACCTAGATCTAGAACAGGCTCCAGTTCACAATCTGGTGGTCACTGCATGGACACGTGTCCACAGCAGGAGTAGGCAGGTCCAGCTGAACTCCCCAGCACTTGGAAGACGGCTAGGGAAGAGGCATATTTGAGGTCTGAGTCAGATGACAAACCTCTGAATTCGGCCTTCCAACTCATCGTGGAGAGCCAGCAGAAGGCGGGGGAACATCACGCAGAGCTACTGGAAAACCTCAACAAAGTGGCATATGAGTCAAAGGACTGCGTCCGCCTGCTCTCTGATGAAGTGATGCTCACATGGTCTCCATGAGAATGATGGCAGACACCATGGAGACCCTGGTCCAACAGAACGTGGAGATACGCGCAGACCTGCACTACATCGCGGGAGCCATGGGTGAGTTCCTGCAGTGACAACGCGAGATGGAAACAGGGCACCTCGACATCCCTCCAGGTTTCCTTCCAGTTAAGGAGTCAGGCTGGGTCCCCAGGCACCCGAAAGGAGGTGGAGTGGCCACTGGACACCCCTGGACCATCCACTCAGGAATCTCAGAAACTGTCCTCTCTGAATCTCCTTTGCCTGTGACCCCTCTCAACCTCATCCTCTGTCAACACAGAGGGAGCAGCTGGCCCACAGCACAGACAAAGCTAGGCGGAGACTCAAAGCCTTGGATCTCCAGAGGACGCACACCAAAATCATCAGAGGCAAGAGGGCCAACCATTGCATAGGCTGTCTCCACCCCTGCAGTGGATGCCAGGGCAGCACCCCTAGAAGTGTTGGCTGAGAAAGTTTAAGAAATTCTGATCACAAGAGGTTGCACGATTGAACATATTTTGTCACTTTATAATCTGAAAATATATTCGCTTTCACTGGATAATGCGTAATGTTGTCTTTCAGCTTCACTGTCAAGTTTCACGAGTCCTCCCACTGCATTCGCCACCCCCTCCCCCACCGGACCCTCCACTAGCAGTTCAGCTGCACGCAACCAACCCACAAGTGATTCTGGAAGGAGAAGTGTGTGTGTGGCAGGGCCTTTCAGAGCCGCATGCAAACACTCTCCCACGTACGCGGATCCTTCTTCCATCACATTCATCTCAATATCCTGAGCATTTTCAATGCTGCCTGCTGGGGTTCTCTTTCGGTTGTCGATGTGAGCTGACCTGCATCTCCACCCACTCACTGTTCACACTCCCATGCAGCACCTGTTCCCGACCAACACGAGGCTCCTTTCACTTTTGGTTTTAGAAGCATGGTGCTGGTAAAATTTGTCTTCAGCTCACCCATCCTTTCCCCCCCTCCCAGTCATGCATGTCCTTTCCCTCATTGCTGTTGGCATCACCTTCCACTTCCCCGTCATTGCCTACCAGCCAGAATCCTTTTCTTTCGGGGATGTCTAGGTGAACGTGCACATTCCCTACCTTCCTGAGAATCCCACCCCCATCCAGATTAACCTCCCTGACCTCTTCCTTCCCACCCCCAAGGTCGCCTACCAGTCTCCTACCTTGGTGGGAGTCGGAGAGGAGCGGATCTGCAGGAGACGGTCGGGAACTGAGGAGCGCCTATAGATACAGACCAGGGAATCGAGTGAGGCCTACTGTGCTGGGAATTGGAGCAGAGTGGACCTGTGGGTGACAGTCGGGAGCTGAGGAGTGTCTATAAATAAAGACTGGGGATTTGAGTGAGGCCTACCTTGCTGGGAGTCGGATTGGAGCTGAGGAGCAGACTGTTTCAGCTGCTGTGAGTCTGCAGTCTGGGAAAAAGAGAGGAAAAAAAGCCATGTTTAGATTAAGGCTATAATGGGTTCAGCAAGTCCTCTGGAGATGAACTTTCAGTTGTTCAATTCAGGGAGTGGTCTACAGGCCTCCTAACAGTAGCCACAATGTAGGACAAAGTATTCAAGAGAAAATATTGTGTGCTTGTGATAAAGGGATAGCAATAATCATGGGTGATTTTAACCTACATATAAACTGGAAAAATCAGATTGGCAGTAGCAGCCTGCTAGAAGAGTTCTTAGAATGCTTTTGAGATAGTTTCTTAGAGCAGCATGTTCTGGAACCTACCAGAGAGCAGATAATATGAGACCTGGTATTGTGTAATGTGATAGGATTAATTAAAGGCTTCAGAGTAAAGGCACCCCTGGCTAGCAGCGACCACAATATGATTGAATTTTACATCCAGTTTGAAAGGGAGACAAATGGGTCTAAGACTAGTATCTTAAACTTAAATAAGGGCAACTATGTGGGGATGAAAGCTGAGCTAGCTGAAGTAAACTAGGAAACTGGGTTAGAGGATAAATCAAGTGAGAAGCAGTGGCAAACATTTAAGGGGATATTTCAGAGTATTCAGAATAAGTTCATTCCTATTATAAAGAAAAATTCTAAGGGGAGGACCCACCATTCATGGTTAAGTAAAGAAGTTAAGGAAAGCATCAAACTTAAGGAAAAAGCATACAATTCTGCAATGATGAGTGGCAGGACAAATGATTGGACAGAATATAACAAATGGCAGAGAATGACTGAAAGGTTAATCAGGAGAAAGAAATTAGAGTATGAGAGGAAGCTAGCTAGAAATGTAAAAACAGATAGCAAGAGTTTCTACAGGTATTTAAAAAGGAAAAGAGTAAGTAAAGTGAGTGATGGTCCTCTAGAGAGTGAGAATGCGGAGTTAATAGTAGATAATAAGGAAATGGCGGAAGAATTGAACAAATATTTTGCTTCTTTGTTCACTATAGAAGATACAAAAAACATTCCAGTGATAGCTGCAAATCAAGAGGTGAAAGGGAGAGAGGAACTTGGTGAAACTGAAATCACTCGGGAAACAGTACTGAGCAAATTAATGGAGCTGCGGGCTGGCAAGTCTCCAGGTCCCGATGGACTACATCCTAGAGTCTTAAAAGAGGTGGCTAATGAGGTTGTTGATGTGCTGGTGTTAATTTTCCAAAATCCGTTAGATCCTGGAACGGTTCCAGCAGACTGGACAGTAGCAAATATAACCCCTCTATTCAAGAAGGGAGGGAGGCAGAAAACAGAAAACTATAGGCCAATTAACTTGATGCCTGTCATGGGGAAGGTGTTAAAATCAATCATTGAGGAGGTTATAGATGGGCACTTAAAAGAGCTCAAGGCAATTGAAAAGAGTCAGCATGGTTTTGTGAAAAGGAAATCATGTTTAACCAATTTATTGGAGTTTTTTGAAGGAATAAGTGGATAAAGGGGAGCTTGTAGATATACTGTACTTGGATTTCCAGCAGGCATTTGATAAGGTGCCACGTCAAAGGTTATTACAGAAAATGAAAGCACATGGTGTAGGTGGTAACATGTTAGCATGTCCAGAGGATTGGCTGACTGGCAGAAAGCAGAGGATATGCATAAATGGGTCTTTTTTGGATTGGCAGGATGTTACGAGTGGAGTCCCACATGGGACTGTGCTGGGGCCTCAACTTTTTATGATTTACATCAATGATTTAGATGAGGGGTGTGAAGACATGGTAGCCAAATTTGCAGATGACACAAAGATAGGTAGGAAAGTATGTAGTAATGAGGACATAAGGTGGTTGCAGATGGATATAGATAGGTTGAGTGAGTGGGCAAAGATCTGGCAAATGTAGTTCAATGCGAGAAAATGTGAAGCTGTTCACTTTGGCATGACGAACAAAAACCTAAAGAAGTACTTAAATGGAGAATGGCTGCATAATTCTGAAGTGCAGAGGGATCTAGGTATTCTAGTATATGAGTCAAAAAAAGTTAGTATGCAGTTACAACAAGCATTTAAGAAGGCTAATAGAATGTTACCCTTTTACGAGAGGGATTGAACATAAAAGTAAGGATAAAAGCAAAAAACTGCAGATGCTGCAAATCCAAAACAAAAATAAAAATACCTGGAAAAACTCAGCAGGTCTGACAGCATCTGCAGAGAGGAATACAGCTAACATTTCGAGTCTGTATGACTCTTCAACATAACTAAGGAAAAAATAGAAAAGAGGTGAAATATAAGCTGGTTTAAGGGGGGAGTGGGACAGGTAGAGCTGGATAGAGGGCCAGTGATAGGTGGAGATTGCCAAAAGATGTCATAGACAAAGGAACAAAGAAGTGTTGAAGGTGGTGATGTTATCTAAGGAATGTGCTACTGGTGACATTAAGGGTAGAAAGCAGGACGAGCAAGGTACAGATAGCCCTAGTGGGGGTGGGGTGGGGGGAAGGGATCGAAATAGGCTAAAAGGTAGAGATAAAAGTAAGGATGTTATGCTTCACTTATACAGGTCATTGGTGAGACTGCACCTTGAATACTGTGTGCTGCTTTGGTCTCCTTATTTAAGGAAGGATGCAAATGCATTGGAGATGGTTCAAGGAGGTTTACTAGATTGATACCTGGAATGAGTGGGCTGTCTTATGAGGAAAGGTTGGATAGACTGGGCTTGTTTCCACTGGAGTTTAGAAGAGTAAGTGGTGATTTGCTTGAAGTATATAAGATCCTGAATGGTCTTGACAAGGTGGACGCGAAAGGACGTTTCTGCTTGTGAGTGAGTCCCGAACTAGGAGGCACTGTTTTAAAATTAGGGGTCGCCCTTTTAGGACAGAGATGAGGCTGTGTAACTTTGGTAATCTCAGTGGTGGAAGAGGGGTCATTGAATATTTTTAAGGCAGAGGTAGATAGATTCTTGTTAGGTAAGGGAATCAAAGGTTATCGGGGTTAGATGGGAATGTGGAATTCAAAACACAAGAAGATCAGCCATGATCTTATTGAATGGCGGAACAGGCTTGAGGGGCTGAATGGTCCACTCCTGTTCCTAGTTCTTATGTTCTTATGTGTCTTCCTCCTACAAACCAGCCTCACTGTCCCTCCTACCGCTACCGTCATACCCTGAACCTCCCACCCTGCTGCCTCACTCTGTCCTCAATCATTCTCACCATTCACTCCTATGATGCCCACCCTCATTTCGGTCCCCAGGAGGCAGTCATCGACTGCACAGACTCTTCCTTTACACGTTCATCTGGACACTACCCCCCGTGCTCCCTGCTTACTCCTTTCTCCACTCTTGTTCCTTCCTCCCTCATTACTGCTTTCTCCCCCTACTCATGCCTCCCCCCAGATTCATTGCTCTCCCTAGACCCCATCCCCCCATGCAAACTCCTGCCCCCCTGCGAACTCCTTCCCCCATCTTGGCTTCTTTCTCCCCTGGACTCCTTCTTCCCCTTGAAACTCCTTGCCCCCCTCCCTGGACTCCTTCCCCCCTTCTGACTCCTTCCTCCCCCGGACTCCTTCTCCCCTTGGAACTTCTTCCTCCACTCAAAGTCCCTCCCACCTCCAAACTCCTCCCTCCACCCTAAATCCTGCCCCCCTCCAAACTCCTTCCTCCACTTAAACTTTTCCCCCCTCCGAACTCCTTCCCCCTCTGAACCCCATCCCTCACACCTTCCTCCCACCCTTACACCTACCACCCCAGTTGCCGTATTCTCCTCCCCCGTACTCCCTTTCCTTCCCAATCTCACCGCCCCCCCGATACCATTGTCCCTCCCTTCCCAACCTCACCCTCCGACACACATTCCTTTCCCAGACAAACCTAAACCTTCCTCTCCCGCCCTGCTGGTACACCTTCCTCTCCCTGTCCAACCTATACCTTCCTCTCCACCCTCTTGATGATCATCCATTGCAGAGCATGGCCAAGATACTGATGTCCCCAAGCAGACCTTCAACCTTCCATCTTCCGTGAGCTACTTCAGGGCGGAGCCATATCCATGGGGATCCACCCAGCATGCGATGCACGTTCCGCCAGGGTCCTGTTGCTGTCAGGCCCCAGCATCTCCTGCTCCTCGGATGTCCATGATATGAGCAAGGCCCTGACGGTAAGTCCTGACTTCTGCGTGTCACACTCGTCAAGACGTTTCCTGGGCTGGCGTGTTTTCCCGGCGGCGTGGGTGGTAAATTTGACATGGGGGATGATTCTGGCAAGCTGATTTTATAATTATATGCAGATATATTAAAATGAATTTCCCAACATGCAGCAGTGCGGCCCGCCATTGATGCGTGGAACCGATGATCGCAAACTGGTTTCACAATGTCGTGAAATCAATTTTTGGCCTTCCAGCATATTGTCCGCCCACGCCCATGATGACGCCCAACCTCAGTAGGTATGGAAAATTCCGCCCAAAGAATGGAAATATGTGCGCTGCCCTGCTTGATGTTTTGTATGGTTTCAACATCAAATCATGGTATGCTATTAGTGCAGAAAGTGTCATCAGGTTGTTCAAAACAAGCAGAATATCCAATTAAATGGATGGAGAGGAAGATGATTTGTTGTGGAGGGATGATTCTGAAAGTGTAAGTGCCAAATCTGATCCAGAGTGGGATCCTTACAATGATGCCATAGCCAAAGTGACTCAGGATGAATTTGATGAACCCTTTGTGTCAGATGCCAAAGACAAAATGAATCTGACAGTTTTAAAATGCAGCATGTTAGGAAATAAAGATAGTTTAAATATTATCTGTGGGTGTCAGGAATGAGTTTTAGCTTTAAGTTTGATTTGTATTTCTGATATTTGTGTGTTAAGAAAAGGAGAAGTTGAGTTTTGGTTTCACTTTAATAGATGCCTGCTTTTTAATGAAGATTTTAGGACTCTTGAAGGGAAGGTAAAACAAACACAAGGTAGAAGAAACCCGTGCTGTTGCCTAGCAACAGGAGGCCCACACAGAGGAACCAAAAGCAGTTTGAGTGTAGTTGCCCATTATGCTCTAAGGTGAAGGGAGCAGTTTATGTCTCTCGCTAGCTGACATACTAGCAGACGGTGGAGGAAAATAAGTCTAAGAATCTTAGGTGAGCTGCTCTAAAGTTAAAGTAACAGTGAATGCCATGTGAGTTGTGGATCTCAAGGGGGATGCCAAGTCTTCTGCAGTCTACTGGGAGAGGGAACTGCAGACAGAGCAAATTAGCCAAAAGAACCAAAAAGTCCCAAAGCCAAGGAGTGAGACAGAAAGGAGAGGTTCCAAGAAGACCTTCGAGTCAAATGAAGAACAGAAATCCAGAAAAGGTCCTGTTATGTGGAAGTGAAAGAAGGAGCAGAGAGGAAGGCTCCAACTTCCAAGCTGAAGGACACAGACTCAAAGCACAATAGGCATGCGAGAAGCCAGAAGATCCAAAGACACAGCTGAAGGTCTGAAACTCTTTACTATGGGCTTATGAAGCAATGGTATTCTGTTGGCATGGCTGAGTATCAGAGCGAGAGTACATGGAAGGAAGCTTGAATGCACATGGTGATCCAGGAGAGCTTAAAACCCTAGAGGTGCACCCTTGTGCAAGGTGTTTGAGAGATTGGAGATTGGAAACCCTAATGTAGAAGATAGAGTTCAGTGAGGCCAGTTAGCACATCGCACTCTGAAACCAAGTGACAGATGCCACCCCGAACAGATGCGGTGGATCTCTCCTCAACTCCCTTCAGACACAGTTCACCTATTTGTTTACACGGACTGTGTACTTGCTGTGAACATTAGAGCATGAGAATGCTTTTGTAACTTGTGTCATCCTTGCAAATCTGTTTATATTTATAAGGGTATAGTTGTGGGTGAAGGAGTATTGTAATATAGTTCATCTTTTCTTGTTTAATAAATGTTTAATTCTTTTGTTATAAGTTCATCAGCTGATTCCTGTGACTCTGTTCAGTAGCCACTCTCCACGTATCTAAACAAAAAATAAAAGTTAGGATCTATCAAGCTGGATTCCACCCTAGGATTTGGCTTGTCCTGTAATAACATCAGCTGGGATGATAATACTTTGATTGAGGTTAAAGGTATCTTTGTACAATTAATTCATTCAATAAACTATGCCACATTAATTTAATATGAATGACCTGCATTATGTTTTTTTTTCACATTTCAAAATGAAGCCCACCCACACCCAATCCGGTAGTTCACATTTTATACTCGGCATATAAGTCAACCTTCGTTATGGAGGCTTCAAAGTTCAACTTATATGTTGTGATCAATGGTATCTGTTTCAGCATGGAGCAAGTTTAAACAGATAAAACAGTGGTCCAGTAATGTCATCTCAGCCAGATAGCTAAAGAGATGAAGATATTTAAGCATAACTTGCTGTCCTTAATGTTATATTTAAAGTATATAAATTGTCAGTCTAGTAACTTGGAAGAGGCACGAGAGAGTCAAATTGGAGGCATTTGAAATTAATATAAGAGACTAGGAGGGCACCTGTGAAAATAGCAATTCTGCTGAATGATGGTAAAGGTTAGATATCATGAAGGATTAGATCTCCTTTTAATGATGCATAGTACAGGGGGATAATTGATCATGGAAGGGTCTGTGCATCAATTATTTAAAGGGTGAACTTTTCCACTTAAATAGAAATCTGGTTCTAGTTACTGAGGGAAGGAGTTGGCCTACAGTTTATTTATGGGGATTATTAATTTAATACCCATCAACATAATACAGGTCATCATGCAATGTAATGATACACAACATTTGGATGCAAATAATAAGAAATCACCTACATATGGCAAGATCTTCTACTTCACTCAGCAGTTCATAGAATTAAATAGAATGTACAGAACAGAAACAAGCTGTTTGGGCCAACCGGCCTATGCTGGTACTTTTGCTCCATATGATACTCAATCTATCAGCATAACCTTCTATTCCTTTACCCCTCTTTTTGTTAAATCTAGCTTTTACTCTAAAGCATCCATTGGTCACCCAACAGCCTTCCTTTTTTTGAGATAAAAGAGATAAAACCAACCTGTTCGTTCTTCTTGAGGGGTATAACCTCCCAGTTCTGGTATCATATTATATGCTCCTATGGGTTTGGAAACTTAGGCAGCCTACAGCAATCACCTCAAAGCACTGGAAAAATACAACCAGTGGTGCCTCTGCAAGATTCTCCAAATCTAGTGGTAAGAAAGGTGATCCAACAGCAGTTTGTTTGCCCGCACCCCCCAATCCACCAAGCCAACATGCCCAGCATTGAGACAGTAATTACTCAAAACCAGGTCCGCTGGACATGTCAGTTGTATGCCTGACACCAGATCCACGAAACAACTGCTCGACTCAGAACTTGGTTGTGACAGGAGACTCCCAGGGGAAAGTGGAAATGCTGTAGGGGTGTCCCCACAACATCCTTGAAGAGGCCAAACACCCACACTGACTCAAGGGAGTCCCTGGCCTGTGACTCACCAAAATGGAGATGGTCCATTCGGGAAGGCACTGAAGACATCGAGAGATTTTGTCAGGAACATGCAGAGGTGAAGACGAGGCGTTGGAGCGAGCATGCAAACATCCAAACTGCTCATCTACCCAACCGTTCAAGCACCACCTTCCCCACATGTGGCAGAGTCTGCAAATCTTGCACTGGACTTATCAACCATCCCAGAACCCATCAAAGTGCAAACAAGCCATCCTCGGTCCCAAGGAACGGCCTAAGAGAAATCATCATTGTAAATCTCAAACCTATCAAATGTTTAAAGGCCTGCTGTATGTACATGGCAATGGATTCAATGTTTTGTCCTGCAATATTATTGTTTCCTTCATCTGTATTCTAATCCTCTGCTAATACAACTCAGTATGTTGCATTGTGTCCAGATTATCTCCAAAAAGCTCCCATTAGGTTAATTAAGAAGGAGCATCTCATGCCGAATTCAAGCTGACTGTCTCATAAGCTATTTTTAGTACACTCTAAATGAGAGAGGGGAGTTTGGTTAACTCTTCAGAGAACAAATATTGCTGAGATGATCAAGGATCTTAAAGTGCTCCACAATTAGTTACTTGTGATGCATGGTTATTTGTTTTCGTAGTCATCAACCAGTTTGCATACAACAAGTTCCTGCAGTGAAATAATTGAGCAGCTAATCTGTTTTATGTGGTGTTAATTTAGGGATGAATGTTGATCAAAACACCTGGCGATGGATAGGGTTTGGCTTCACATCTTCTCTGAAAAATGGCACCTCCTTTAATACTCCATTGTGCTCACGTCCTGGGGCAGAACTTTACGTCCCGTGGGCGCGTGGGTGAGCGGGCGCCCAACCCAATCGGATGTAAAATTGCGCGAGATAACGTTGGTCCTGACGTCATCACGCACTTGCATTTCGCTTGGCGGGTGCGTGCAAAAGTCAGAAGCGGATCTGACGACAATTAAGAGGGCAATTAAGCCCATTGACGGCACAATTATCTCCAATTTTTCGTGCCCCGCCCAGCCGTACAGTGGGCAGACGGGTGAATCGGCCAGGCGGCCTTTACATTTTTCATCAAACCTCATCCAAGGGCGGGATGAAGATTCCATTATGAAATAAAATAAAAGTAAATATCTGTGGACAGCATTTTTATCAGTCAGATTTTCAGGTGCTTGACTGTGATGCATGGGCCTTTTTTTGTAGCAATGTACATCTTTATTTGATCATTTTCTGCAGGTCTGTAGCTCTCTGAGGCAGCTGCCTGCCTTCAGGGAGCTTTCTCGCAGTGCTCACCCGCACCCGCGGAGACGTCATCTTCCTGCCCTCACCCCGGCAGCGTTGAGCTTTTCGGTGCGCATTTCATGCTGGCTGGCTGTTAATTGGCCAGTCAGTGTGAATTTGCGGTCGGTGGCTGATAGCGGTTGGGGGCCTGTTTCCTGACCGCTCCCGGGCCTGCCGATTGCGCGCGCCCGCCAAGGGTAAAATTCGGGCCCTGCAATTAAGCTTCAGCCTATAGTTTTCTGACATGGGTGACAATGCTGCTTCTGAACAAAGCTAATGTAGTTATGCCATTAGAAAGCATCACTTCCCCCATCTGTCTGGGTCCAGATGCTTTGAATGTTGAATGCCAGGGTCAATTCAATGAAACAGGAACTCCTATTTTGAGCATTGAGAAATTGTCAGCTCAGCATTCCTTTTGGCATAGAAACAGAAAATGCTGGAACGCTCAACAGATCAGGAGATCAGGCCGCATCTGTGGAGGTAAACAGAGTCTTGAGTTGATGACCCGACATCAGAATGCCTTTTAGGAGTTAAGTATGGATGTGAGTTGGAGATTTTTCATTTTACTTCCAACAATGAGTGTGAGGAACCTCTTGTACCTTATCCATTAAATTACCAAACAAAAGTAATTTAAGGGAGTTGCTATGATCTGAAATGCATGACTTGAAAAACGTGGTGAAAGTAAATTCAATGGTAACTATTGGTATTGTTATGAAACTGACTAACCTTTCTCTTGCCAGGGAGGTGTGGGGGAGATGGGGTTGGAGGCCAAGGACTATAATCCCTGGTAGGCTACAGGTTTCAGTGCATGGGCAGTGCACAGCAGTGTGTCTGGCCACACATGCTCTGTTCTGAGTTTCTCCTCCTGCAGTTAAAAGTCTTGGCCGTCCAGCAGCGCGTCTGCATGAAATAACGGGGTGAAAACCCGATCATGGGACCCAGGTTTGGTGCCCATAATGACAGGAGGCCTGGGACTGACAGAAGGAACCCAAGTGGAGAACCCAGGGAGAGGCCCCAGAGACGGAGGTCCCAGAAAGAGATACCACTGGGGAAGGAGCCACCAGGAGATCACTGGCAGGAACCACCTGGAGAGGTGAGCCACGAGATTGGGTCTATTGAGAGGCTGAAGAAGAGCCTTTGGGCAGCAAAAGTGCTGTTGTTGGAAGGCTCCAAGTTTTGAGGGCTCGGGAAAAGCCCAAGAGATCTGAAAAGACAGCAGAAATTTGGTGACTCGGTGCTGCAGGCCATTGGGAAAAATTGGGCCATTGGAGCAGTGGTATTCTGCTCAGTGTGAATGAAGAGCTGGAATTGTGCCTGTGAGATGGCGTTGGAGTGCAGCCTCTGGAAGCCAGTGAAGTAATCTCAGGAGAAGAGATTAACCCATCAGGAAGTGAGTAATCTTTGAGGCAGTCTGAGTCGGAGTAACTTTTGGAGGGAATTCAGAGGTTAGTTCTTCAAAGGTGAAGGCTGCAAATCCCTGGTGAGGGAGGCAGAGTATTAACAAGATTGTGTAACTCACAGTGGACACTGATGTCTGGGTGGGCAAAGAAATCCATGCGATCTGTATTGGTTACATCTGCTATTTATTCTCTTAGCAAGTGTCTTGAATCTCAAACTTTGTCTTTTAAACAAAATGTTACTGTCCCTTACCTGATCTTACTAAAAACTTGGGGATCTGGTCTAGCATCATACAGAAGCTGTACTGGAACAGCTTGGCCAGAGGCGCTGTTTGTTCTGGAGCACAAGCCTTCAGTGCTATATAGCCAAGATGTTGTTGGGGATATTAGCTTTAGTCATATATAGTGCACACAGCCATTTCTTGATATCATGTGAATTGAATTGGCTGATGACTGGCATCTGTGCTGCTGGGGGCCTCAGGAGAGGGTGAATCTGCTTCACATGTAGACTGGGCTGAGTAAATGCAGCAAATTTCCTTCCATAAAGGATGCTAATGACCAGATGTGTTTTCATGACAATCTAGTGGTTTCATGGTCACTATTATAAGTACTAGCTTTTAATTCCAGATTTATTTTATGGCATTTAAATCTCCCATTTGCTGTGGTGGGGTTTGAACTCGTGCCTCCTGATCATTTGTCCAGGCCTCTAGTTTCCTAGTCCAGTAAAATAACCATAATGTTTCCCTTCCTACTGTTTAAAGGGAGCTGGGAGGGGATTTTGATGGATGCACATAGAAGAAGAAGAACAGCACTCAGATTTAATGATGCATCACAAGAATTACTGCTCAGTGTTGCCTCAAAATGGAGGGATATACTTTTCCCAGCAATGGGGGAAAAAAACCTATGGGCAGAATTTTACATTCGGCGTGCGGGTGCACGCCCGACTTGCCAGAACGTAAAATGACACGCGGTATTTCATTCGGCGGGTGTGTGCTGGAGTTGGCCGTGTGCCCGCCGATAATTGACAGGCCTATTGAGGCCATTGACTAGGTAATTAAGTCAAATTTTATGCTGCCCATCCAACCTAATGGTTGGCGGGCAGGCCTTTACATTTTTTAGGAAACCTCATCCACGAGCAGGATGAGGTTTCCTAAAGCTAATACTGATGAAATAAAAACTTTAGTTTGAAAATAAAAACATGTCCCATCTCATCACAGTCACATCAGAGGACATGTTCCATTAAATTTTTAATGTCCTTATATATTTTTTTAAAAAGCGCTTCAATCTCCCTGAGGCAGCTCCACGCCTCAGGGAGATTGAAGCGCTGCGCGCGAAAGAGCGCTGGACCCAACTCTCCCTCTTCCCCCCCACCCGCACAGGTAGCGCTCAGCGCTACCGCTCGCAATCCACACAGGGCGGGCATTAATTGGCCCGCCCACGTGAAATTGCGGTGTGGAGCCAATCGAAGGCAGCGGTCGGCTCTGCGACTGTGCCCACCCACTCCTGCCGAGCCCGCCCGACAACTGGAAAATCCAGGCCGCAAGGCTTTTAACAGGAAGGCCTGCTTGTGCCCCTGTATTGGATGTAGGGCAGGAAGTGATTAAATGATCTAACCAGGCCAGGAAAATCAAGTAGATTTGATGATTCACCTACATCCTGTGGTTTAAGTCTCTCACACCCCTCCACATACCTTTCACTCTATTTTGTCAAATACTCTCCATCACATTGCTCCTCACACCCACTCAGATTTCCGCACCATACAGCTTTTATTTTCTATGCACCTCATCACCCCTCCATTCATCCATCCACCATTGTCACTCACCCCAATGCCCATGCAATGTGATGCATCTGTCTCATAGTTACCATAACCTAATTCTCCACAACTTCAGCTTCCATGATGCTGTGCTGCTGCAAGGCCCTAACAATGACCCTGTTGAGTTACAAAATACCTACCTTTCCTTCTTTCCCATTCCTTCCCTACCTGATCCTGGCCCTAATCTCTTTTAAGGAAATCCATTTTATCGTGGGTCTAAGTCCATTTCCCTGCTGCTTCTGGATCTTGTATTAGCTGAAAAGATGGTGGAAGAAGATTCAAAGTGGGAATTGGTCATATACATGTAAGGTGGAAAATTGCAGGGCTATGGGGAAAGATCAAGGGAGTGAGATTAATTAAATAGCTATTTCAATTGGCCTCCTTCAGTGCCTGAATTTGCAGCATTCTAAAGTGACTTCTAATAACACCATTACTTTCTACAGAGATTGTATTGTCTACTGGGCTGCCTCAATCCTTGTATTCCACCTATTCCTGCATCCTTAGTCAACTGCTGGGAAATTTAACTTGAATGATGAGCCAGCTTTCTTGCTGTTTGCTTCCTGTTCTGGATCCAGCTCTATTATTACTGAATGACTACTGTGCTGTTTCCTATTGCCACTGACTCCATTTCTCCACCCCTTGGGTGTACAATAGTAACTACCATGGTGACAATGGACCTCTTGCTGGATCCCTGGACCTAAGCGTCAGGATTGATGTTCTATTTTCTATTGTAAAAGCAGTAGCGGTGTTTCTCAAACAGCTCCTGCACTTTCCTTTCACACTCCTCTAAATCTAAATGTTGGTGCAACATGCTGACAGAAAGCAATTTCATACCATCATGGGACCTCTGAATTTACCTTTGGGACCTCTCTTATCGTCTCCTCTCAGCCAGAACCTATTTATCCCTGCCTTTGCCATGCCTATGTAACCTGAATTCCCCTGCGCTCATTCGTGTGCATGTTTTATCTGCTGCTCTGGACAACAGCTGATTGCTACTATCTCTCTTTTGCTTTCTCTTTTCTTTACATACCTTTAGCCCTTTGTTCTTGTCTTCTCTCCCTCCTGTATTACTAAAAAGTGGGTTTGGTGCACCAGGAACAACTACAAGGTACATTTCCCAGATTCACTAGGACTGACTGCCAGGAAAGCCTTGTAAAAAAAATCGACTCTTCCCAGTAGTTCTAGAAATCGAGAACATGCACATTGGGATCATTGCCTGTAGTGCAAGGTTTGCACTTAAGGAACCTATATCATAAACTCCCCTCCTGAGGCAAATATAAAGGCAGCTTCTGAAGTGTTTATATTAATGAATTGTTTCTAAAGTTATTGGAAAAAAAGTTATGTAATTATATAGATTGTGTTACAGCTGCTTACTATTAGTGTTCTATTCCAATATTTGTTGTTCTGTAAAGGATTCTCAATAGTCCAATACTTCACTTTTCCTTAACCCTATCAAGTGCAAGACTAAAGGCAAAATGAGGACAGAGTTAACCTGTGGGGGAGAAAGAATAGTTAAATTATTTGAAATCAAATGATGCCAACTACTGTAGGGCTTCAACATGCAGCTAGTTTAGTCTCTCCCTGCTTTTGCAGGGCTCTCTCGCCCAGCCTATTTGCCAGCCCATTGTTTTAGATGCAACGCTGTGAACTCCCAGGACTGGCTGCATGTCACTTTGCGAGTAGTGATGCTGAAATTCACTTATGAGGTGCTGTAGTATTTGTATCTATGAGGACAATTGCACTTTGGCTAGTTGTGACATTTTACTGTTCACCTCACCATACCATGCAGAAAAAGAAATCTGCCAAAACCAATCAGAAAGAAAAACCACTGATAATTTGCCGCGGGGAAAAAAAGATAGATCTGGTCAAAGAATGGAGTGGTGCCAATGCTACTCAATCCAGTGAAGCTCGATAGTTAGCCTTAATGAGCTTATGTGTGTGCATCTGTACCAGAGAGGCACGATTTATTACTTGCGGTCGATTTAGCAGGCTCTTCAGTACCAGTGAAATATTCCTACTGGTCAATGACACTTTATTATAATGTAATGCAGTTTAATAGATACTGAATATATCAGCTCATGAAATGCTAATTTTGCCGCATAAAACAGAAACAAGACTTACTAGTACAGCTCTTGGAGAGTTCACGGTTAGTTGAAAAATTATAAATGTGCAGTCTCTTCTCTTTTAAATAAAGGAAACGTGCAATGTCCTTCATCTTTGTAAGGACACACATGCGACAAGCTCTTAAGCAATGATGTGAAAAAACTGAGCTTTGAACAACAGGACAGCAATGAATGCCCAGTGAACCATTAGGAACTCATTATTACAGCACAGAAGAGATTGAACTGCCCATAAAATATCTCACTGCACCTTAACAATTAACCTAAAGCAATTTAATGTTGTCCTTACATAGAAACAACGTATAAATCAAAATTTCTACCCTCGGAGATGTGGCCATGATGAGGCTGATGATACAGCCTTTGGTGTCTATAGTGCAACTGCATTTTGTGTGGCAGCTGACCACATTACAGGTTGCTGAGGTCTTCTAAGTGCCAGATGCATATTATGCCTCATAACGTAACCCAGAAGCAACTGTAGCTCTGATATTTGTACAGCACCTGTTGTTCGCTATGTTCATTTAGAGGCTAATTTAAATTTAAATTGGTGGAGGTCACCATATTGCATTAAGAGTGCCTGAATAGAACTCAAGATGTTCACTGCTCTGATTAAACACAGGGAAACCTTCTTTTTCAGTTGGGTGCTGTTAAATGTCTTTTACTGAATTTCAGATTTCTGTGTCACCATTTGTAACTCATTGGTTCTGCACTATATTTGTGATATTGGGAGAAAGGACGTTGATAAGCCTATATTGCAGCTTTGCTGAGCTTAAAGCAACACCCTATCTGTTATGTGTGCATTTTTCCAGGTGTATGCTGTTTGAGAAAGCTGAGAATTTTCCTGTGGGCATTTTTCCTTAGGATCTGGAGGGGGAGAAAGATTTCTGGAGGCATGTTAGACTGCTGTGCCTCCACCTCATGGGGTCAACAGACCCATCCTCATAGCACCAATCATTTACATAGGGCCAGATGTTCACACCTGAACACACTGGCGAAAGCTATAAGTAGAAACTATGCTGCCCCAGGAGGTTATCGCTGAATCTTGCACTCTGGTGCAGCTAGCCAACAACTTCCTCAACATGGATGGCTCTGTCAGTTATACTCATTGTAACCATATCCTTAAAATTGTAAAAGCAAAATACTGCAGATGCTGGAAATCTGAAACAAAAACAGAAAATGCTGGAAAAATTCAGCAGGACTAGCAGCATCTGCGGAAAGGGAAACAGACCCTCTAAAGAAGGGTCCTACAGAATCGAAAGGTTAACTCTGCTTCTCTCTCCACAGGTGCTGCTAGACCTGCTGAGTTTTTCTAGCATTTTCTGTTTTTGTTCCTTAAAATTGTATTAGGGATGTTCCAAGTAATAGCAGGGGATAGCTGTCAAGTCAGCTACCTTACAAAGCAGTCTTGCTTCATGCAGATTATGGTTCCCTTGTTTGCTTGGGTATCTCAACTCATCCAATTTTAAAAGTAAAACATGCAATAGCCCTTTTGCCACCGGGCTAGATTCCACAAACTGATGGCAAGTGACCACACCAGCTTCTGTACCCAATGCCTGCTCTTTCATAAATAGAAACTGGTTCTGTTCCATCAATGCATGCCCATGTACAGATATACATTAGTGCCTGCTATTGGGGAAATTGCTATGGTTCATTTATGTAGTAATCCAAAATTTCATTATTTGAATGGCCATTGAGACTGGTTGAACAGTTGCTAAAGAACTAAAGTATTCATTGCTGAGATAGTTACTTAGTCGATGAAAGTTCCAGCGATGATCTGGCAATAGTGGGCGGTCCATGCTGCTACAAAGATCTTAGTCGGTCACACCATCGACATCCTGAAGCAGAGGTTCCAATGCCTGGACTAATTTTGGGGCATGTACATGTACGGTGCAACTTAGAAAATGTGTCCAAGATTATTGTAGCCTCCATAACTTTGCCCTCTAAAAGGACTTTATCAATGGACAGCTGACGCATTGCATCACATTGCAATGGCAGAAAGACTCCAAACAACTGACTCATCAATCAGAGTAATAAAGCATTTTCAAGCAAGGTATGTTCAGTGAACTCCATGACAGTCAGAGGTCAAGGCAGTTCTATATGTGCTTGAAATGCTAACCAAATAAAGCCCCACCTGCAATACCTTAAATTTAATATCAGTATCTCTGAATGTGCAATGCGTGCCTTTTATTCCTAAATGTTATGTTGGAGAAAGTGAAGCAGATGGCTGCTCAATGTCAATATCTGCCCTCATGGATAGAAGTGGATCATTTTCTCTTTGTGTTGCATTTGCACATTGCCCTCCAACTACAGCACCACAACAGTGGCAGGAGCCTAGGCTTGTATGCTATGTGATGTATCAATTTATTCAAATAGGGCAGCTAGATAATGAGGATACAGCTTCATTCTGGAAGACATTTACATGACCTTTGTCAGCTTCTGCCATTTTCCTGTAGTTGGACATTCCCTTAACGTCCTGCGATCAGTGCGGGAGCGAGCATTAGGCAGCCATGAGATGATCGCATGAGGAGCGACTCTCTCTGATTCCCCAACATAGTCATTCCAGACAAGATGGATTGCTGCAGAATCCATCTCCCATCTCGAAGTGATACTCAACCATGGAATTACATTCAAGGAGGAGGTTTCACTGAAATATAGAGTGCCTACATTCTCGGCAGTGGTTTACAGTTTAGTCAGTCAGTCATGCAGCCCTTTGCAGATTATAGATTTACCCCAGTTGATGCTCTCAAACTGTACAATTGCCTAATGGGCTCACTTTCAAAATGACTGCCTGATGCAGTGCTGTTGGGAGATTAAATTACATTTGTGGGTAGGGCAATGAGTTCTGGAGTCCATCGACTTTTTAATTGATGGAACCCTCGGAGGAGCTGACTTTCCAGGCAGTGAAAGCATTTGCTCCAAATCAAGCTGTGCTTGCTTCACTTCACTCTGTGCTCCATTCAATTTTCCCTCTTGATCTAATTAACCAATTCCGCCATCTCCCTACCCTCACACCCTCCCACTAGTGTCTAGAAGTTGGTGATTCGGAATGCTGTGAAATGTTTGGTTGGGCGGATCTTTTGCACTGGCAACCCCTCTCTTAGACATATGGAGGAACAGGAATAAAACACACACTTTGGAATGTCATCCATAAGACAACTCATGAAACAGAACTCTACCATTGTAGGACACAGATAAATAGATAGAGCACGCTGCATTCCTCCTCTATGCAGCACACTTAGTGGATTCCAGATACACTCTATACTTCAGTATTTGAAAGGGTGGTAGGATCAGGTTCAACAGTAACTTCCAAAAGAGAATTGGATATACACTCGAAAAGGAAAAGTTTGTTGTGTAAAAAAGAACAGGGGAGTGGGACTAATTGGATAACTCAAAAAAACAACCCAGGCCTAATAGGTCAAATGACCTCCTTCTGTGCTGTAAGATTCTAAAACCTATGTTCTATTAAAGTACCTTAGTAAGACAAAATGGGTAAATTAGATAAAGTATGAGATATATGAGCACACTACTGTTGGCAGCTTTGTGTAGGCCAGAAAAATACCCTTCTCACCCCTAAAATTCAGGCCACAAGTGAGAAAACACTTTTTATCCCTCTCCCACTCCTTACTCCTTGACAGCAAGGTGATTGTCAACAACCTCTTTCTGTGTACAATTCCCCAAACAGAATCTTGCAATGGTGCGGTTCTGCCTCTGTGCCTTGCTTCTGTCTTTTTCAAACATGGAACCAGTTTTCCTGCCTGAGGGTGAATGCCTCCCTTTAACCTGTCCCGTGTTCTTTGCCAGCTCTTTGCTGTCACGCGCATTGTGCTGCAAGTGTCAAATGCATTTCAAGGAGTGGCCTTGTTTGGATCATGAAATAAGCTCAATGTGGCACAAACTCTGCATGGACCACATTATTTGCTCTCATATTCTCATTCTGGATGTATAAAACTACATAAAGAAGGAACTTCCATTTGAAATAAAGCTACTGCAGTAAATTTATTTGTGTTATCACTGATTTTCAGCAGGTCCTTAACTGCATGAATAGCTCTGTAATGACTCTCTTCAGCCCACATTAATTTTATATGAAGTTCTATTTTATTTAAGCGAAACATGGAAGTTTCTATTTCATGATCATGCTTGTTCTAGAAATTATAAACTTTTTCTATTGTATACATTCTGTAGGTAATTTCCTTACTTGTAAAATGTTCAATCTAGTAGGGCATGTTGGACTTACCTCAGCAATGAAAAAATGCAACATGAAAGTGATATAGTCCATGATCCGTTCAATTTAGAAGAGAAATGCAGTGTCACTTTAAGATTCCCTTGAAAACTAGCGTAAAGTAAAATCTATTCATAAAGGAACATATTTGAAGATGATTTAACATGGTCTGTACAGACAAGACATGTTCAAAATGTACTCATTAGTACAGAATCAGGCTTGACACTGGATGGATTGTTAGCCTTGTTTTACTGACTGGTTAAAACACACACATCAGTAAATGCCTTTATAACAAACTGTGACTCAATTAGCCTTTTGAACATTTGTATGCCCTCCGATATCAGTGCTTTTCACTTGGCGTCTTAGACAACACCATATAATTGATCAGAATTATCATAACATGGTGGGTTTTCAACACCTCTCTGAGCTGTACATATTAAAATAGACCTACCAATAAATACCTCAAATTCAAAGTAGTATCACAAAAATATAACTGGTCAGATTTTCCTTCATAGAATAAGTGAGTCATTTACAGCACAGAAGGGGGTCATTCATTTTTTTATTTGTTCTTGGGATGTGGGCATCACTGGCTAGGCCAGCATTTATTGCCCATCCATAATTGCCCTTGCTCAGAGGGTATTTTTAAGAGTCAACCACATTGCTATGGCTACTGGAGTCACATGTAGGCCAGGCAAGGCAAGGGCAACAGATTTCCTTCCCTAAAGGACATGAGTGAACCAGATGGGTTTTTACAACAATCAGCAGTGGTTTTGTGTTTTCTTAATTCCAGATTTTTATTGAATTCAAATTCCACCACCTGCCGTGGTGGGATTCAAACCTGGGTCCCTGGAGCATTGCCCTGCGTCTCTGGAATACTAGTCCAGTGACGATACCATTATGCCACCCCCTCTCCGTTTGGCCCATAAAATCCATGCCAACTCTCCACGTAGCAATCCAGTTAGTCCCACTCCCCCGCTGGATCCCCGCAGCCCTGCAGGATTATTTCCTTCAAGTGTCCATTCAATTTACTGTTGAAATCATTGATGGTTTCCACTTCCCCCACCCTTGTTGGCAGTGAGTTCCAGGTCATTACCACTCACTGCGTAAAAAAGTTCTTCCTCACATTCCCCCTGCATCTCTTGCCCAAAACATTAAATCTCCCAGTCCTTGTGCCATCAGTAATGGAAGAGATTCCCTTGCCTGCCTTATACAAACCTATCATTATCTTGTACACTTCTATTAAACCTCCCCTCAATTTCCTTTGCTCCAAGGAGAATAAACCCAGCTTTTCCCACCGAACCTCATAACTAAAATCCCCCATCTCTAGAACCATTCTGGTAAATCTCTTCTGCATCCTGCCAAGGACCCTCACATCCTTCCTAAAGTGACCAGAACTGGATGCAATCCTCCAGGTGGAGCCTAACCAGAGTTTTATAAATGTTCAGTATAACTTCTCTGTTTTGATACAAAATGTCTCTATTTATGAAGCCCAAGATCCCATAAGCTTTGTTGGCAAATCTTTTAATATGTCCTGCCACCTTCAAAGATCAATGCACATGCACCCCCAGGTTCCTCAATTCCTGCACACATTTTAGAATTATTCCAAAACAAAAACAAAAATACCTGGAAAAACTCAGCAGGTCTGGCAGCATCTGCAGAGAGGAACACAGTTAAAGTTTCGGGTCCGAATGACCCTTCAACAGAACATAGAATTATTCCATTTAGTCTATATTACCTCTCTCTATTCCTTCCGCCAAAATGCATCACCTCACACTTCTCTATAATAAATTCCATCACCCACTTGTCTGCCCAATTTGCTAGCCTATTTATGTCATGTTGCAGGCAGTTGATATCATCCTCACTGTTTGTCACTCCTCCAAATTTGCTATTATCAAAAAATGTTGAAATTCTCTTCTGTATTCCAAGGTACAAGTCATTTATATATAGCAAAAAGAAGGAACAGTCCTAATACTGACCCTTGGGGAATACCACTGTCTACCATCCTCGAGTCGAAAAATAGCCATTCACCCATGACTTGCTGTTTTTGTCCTTAAGCTTATTTTTTATCCAATTGGACACTGACCCTCCTATTCCATGATTCTCAATTTTGTTAAACAGCTTTTTATGCGATACTTTGTCAAATGCTTTTTTAAAATCCATATAGACAACATTCACCACATTCCCTTCATCAACCTTCTCTATTACTTCATCAAACAATTCAACTAAGTTAGTCAAGCATGATCTGCCTTTTACAAATCCATGCTGGCTCTCTCCTTAATTAACTCAAACCTTTAAATCCCAAGATATTGTAGAACTAACGTTAATATTCTTAATTCTGGCTTGCAATCACATCTTGCTGATATTGGATTAACATATATTTGATCTAATTCATAGTTGTTTATGCATGTTCTGTGTTGATTTGTTACTTAGCGATGTTGAATCTAGTTCACTTTGAATTTACTCCAGAGATTGTTTTTCTATGCAAAGTAGCAAATGTTACAAGCCCTTGGTCTTCAACGATATCCATACATGGAAGAGCAATTGGTATACATTTAGCAATCTTCAAAAGTATTGTGAGACATGACAAATAGACTGGAAAGTCCATACGTCACATCTCACATTCGTATAACACTGGGGCTGTCACTGGATGAGTTGTTAAGACTGGTTTGGCTGATCATTCAAGGAACACATACCAGTGAATGCTTGCAATAGTGTAACACTTGAGAGCCGTGCATTGCAATTGATTCAGCCTAACTCCACATTGGAAATG
This sequence comes from Cetorhinus maximus, assembly GCF_964194155.1. Taxonomy (NCBI): domain Eukaryota; kingdom Metazoa; phylum Chordata; class Chondrichthyes; order Lamniformes; family Cetorhinidae; genus Cetorhinus; species Cetorhinus maximus. The sequence goes on from NC_135896.1 coordinate 19,221,786, forward strand.
CTTGAAAATATAACTTCATGAAAACTGGGAATATGACCCATTTCATAAGATAATTATAGATGAGGAAATTGATTCAGCCCATCTTAATTCATCCACCCAAAAAGATTCTGACATTTCCTCATTCAAACATTCAATTCTTTCTTAAATGATTCAGGGATTTTGCCTCTTCATGTGTCGATCACTCTCTTGTGTAGAGAAGAATTTCCCAATATCAATCCTAAATTTACCTTTTATTAGCTGAATGTGTACCAGCTTGACCTACTTCTTTAAGTTAACTTAAGGCAATGGGAATATAGGAACAGGAATAGGCCATTCAAGCCTGTTCTGCCATTCAATTAGGCCATGGCTGATCTTAACCTCAATTCCATTTGCTCCCTTTTTGTTCCATATCCTTTACACCCTTGTCTGGTAAACATCTACCTATCATGTTTTTAAATTTTTCAGTTGATCTAACTTCAATTGCTGAGTGAGAGAGGCTGGGATTTTGTCAACAGTGCCATTCCCGCCGTTGCAACCGGAACTGTGCGCCAGTCCCACTTTCTCCCTTTTTGCCCTTTCCCACACAATTAATAATTTAAATTCCAAGTGCCAGCGGTGTGCATGCAAAACACCTTTGAATTAATGGAGGGGGGCAGCTTTTCATTGGTGAAACCTGCCGTCAGCTGACAAGGCTACATCTACGGGCGGCCTATTAAAGAGTCTCCTAGTCAAACAGGGAGGCTCTTTATCATGGCCACAACTTTCCTGCCCAAATAAATTGCCTTAACACGAGACTTGAGGGCACAAAGGTGGCATGGGTGTTTTTCAAAACTAAATTTTGCATGTAAATATTTCACATTACATTGGTTTCACTTTATCCATGTGTGCATCATCATTTTTTTTGAGTCTAGCTTAGTTGGAGAGCTAAATGTACTGGCACACTTCATGTTTGGCACACATTGATACTTACAGGAGAGTTATGGGCATTTCCTTTATTTTGGAAGAAACAATGTTTGGTATTTTTTTGTTCACGCATTATTGAGTGTTCATGTTATTGCCCAGTGTTGTATTCACTGCTCTGAGGGACATGGCTGAACTTACAGGCTCATCTCGTCCTCCCTTCTATGCATTGTAAAGGGGTCTGAGATCACACTCAGTGAGGGTAATTGAAATACTGTTGATGAACTCAAAACCCTGTGAGGCCTCTGCCAGCCAACACCTTGAGATGGACACACATTTAGACAGTACTGACACCATGCTTTAGGCCCCTCATTTTCTTACCTTGACTGACTATCCCCACTATACCCCCTACCAGAGCCAGGACACCAGGCCCTCCTCACATCACTCCTCCATGCAGCTGACACCACCCTCCGTCCTCCCCTTGATCTCTGTTGCACTCCTCCATGCCCCGACCTCACTGCACCCCCCCCGTCCAACACTGGCTCACCCTTGCTGGTCTTGAGCCCCCATGTAAGAGTCCATTCTCCTGCTCCCCTCCCTTGTGCCAGTGAGTTAAACAAGGAAAACTGTTGACCTTACACAAAGCTGACACACCGTGTTTAAACAAACATGAACTGGGTGCCCAGGAATTTTCAAGCACTGCTGACTTTATCAATGAAAATCAGATGTATTTTTTTAATAAGTAATGAGTATTCATGATATGCAAATTTATTACAAATATGAACCTACCACAGGCCGGCGTAATGCTCGAGATGCTGTAAGCACACTACTGACTTTATATCTGCATCTCAACCTGCCATTGGGAAATCAACATTTCATGTCCCGCCTAATTAAGTCACCCAGCGTGCTACATTCCCCGTTCTTGTGTGCACCATAAAATCTTCCCCATCTCCCCCACGACGTTCCAGATTTAAACTGCCTTTCAATCCAGACCATTCCATACCTGACTTCTTTAGCTGCCAGGTCTGTCCCTTCTTTTCCAATCTTTCCTCATAACTCAACTTTTGACACTAGGGGGCAGTCTTATGGCTCTTTGCTCTGGTTCAGCTTCAGCCTTATATTTTGGTGACCAAGGTGCAATCTGAACAAAGAGCTACGTAGAATCTGTTATTTATCCCAGTGAACTCCTGCCCCTACCTCTCCCCCCAGGATTTTTATTGATCAGTTTTAATTTGTTTGTTGAACCATTCATGGTTACCCCTGCTAGTTTTTAAGATATCCTGCATCTTCAGTGTCATTATTTTTAACTTGTTTTCTACTGAAATGTTGTTGAGTATCCTAAGTCAGCCCTTTTACTTTAGCTCTCCCTCCACTTGTTTGAATTTAGCCCATTTAAAATGAAACACCTGATTCCGGCCTTGGGTTTATCTGACTCCCAGTTGATGAACTTTCAACTGTGGTTGCCATCTCCGAAGGGTGGTATGATTTCAATTTCTGTGCACTGGTAGAGCCATTAACAAATACCAGTAAAGTTGATCACTACCCCCATGGATTTCTTCATGCACTGGGCCATATAACAGCCATGTGTTACATTTACTAGTGCTAGCTCTGCATCATTGGGTTTTCCCAGTTTATGTTTAGGTAATTGAAGCCATCCATTATAAAATATATATTTTTTAATTTTCCCATACTCTTTTGATGTCTTCAGACTGCAATTGAATGACCTATTTCCTTGACCAACGTACTAGACTTTGTACAAAAATGGAGGTTGGGTCAAATGATCACTTGGATGAATGTTCGACAGGCATGCTGAACAGTTAGAGAACAACAAAAATAGCATTCTCAAGGGAATCAAAACTCAATTGAAAAGTTTCCCTAATTTGCTACTAATGAAGAGAATTCAGGGCAGTGGGTATATTGAGCATGTTTATATGTTATTTTAATTTTTTTATATAACAACTTCTAGGACCCTCCATTGGGGGGAGCTCTCAGCTTAGTTTAAGGAGTCCAGACTTAATAGAAAGGAGTTGCATTTATATAGTGCCTTTCATGATCCAGGATATCCTGAAGTGTCAGCATCTGAATGTTTTCTTCCACTCTCTCTTCAGCCTGAGTACAAAGAAGATTGGGATTATCTGAATGGCACATTCATATTTTTATGTTCAGAAACAGCTATGAGCATTTATATGGCGTCTGTCATGTAGAAAAATGCCTCAAGGTATTCCACAGGAGTGTAATAAGACAAGCATTGACAATAAGCCAAAGGAAGAGACATTAGGAGGGAATGACTAAAACCTGGCCAGAGAGAAACATCTCACCTTTTTTGAAGAAAACATAACAAAATGAAAAAGTGCCATTGCCCACTTCTGTAGCTTGACAACAAAAGACATTTGGAAAATACAAGTGTCTTCAATTCTTTTAACATTTTACGACTTTCCCTCATATTTATTTGGTTACCTAGAATGGAGTGATAACTTTCCCTATCACTCTGACACTTTTTGAAGAATGAATGTGTTGTGAAATTAATTGTTGGCCCTCCTCCCATTGCACAGCCAGAGCAATTGCAGACATGCAAAACATGGCTCATGTTGTGAGGCGGCCCTCAACAAGCCTTGTGTGGTTCGCTGGTATCAATAAAGATAAACAAGACAGTGCACTGAAGGGAGGCTATTAATCTCAGTTCAAGATAAACTTTCCCGCAGCTCAACAAATATCAGTGTATTACTTATAGTCCTTGCAAATAAGTGCTTTGCTTTCGCTCAACAGTTCCTCTGTTGCCTCCATTGGTGAAGATCTGCCTGAATTAAGTGCCATTAGGCATTTAACTGGCCAGCAACACGCCTTGGCCGGGATTTAGGACCCCAGGGATGGTATTTCCGCTGAAAGCTGCTGGCTGATCAGAGGTCAGCAGATCTCCCATGCCTGTCAGCGCCACCAGGAGCGGTGGCAGCTGCCGGTAATGCACCCACCCGAGGCCTGGGATCAACAAGGGAGACCCGGGCCAAAGGTGAGTGAGGGCGCAATGGAGGTCATGGGAAAGGGGTCACTGGCTGGGGGCAGGGGGTAGGAAGAAAGGGCAGGGGTTGGGTCTCAGTGGGCCCTCTCCCCTTCCTGATGCCAGGTCCCTTGATCATACACTAAATGCCTTTGTACGAGGGATCCTGGTTGCTTTTTGAGTATCCTGCATGGCAACTGCCCCGCCCACCACTAGTTGAATACCAGAGACAATGGGCTGAGGCCCTTATTTGAACATTAATTGCTCACTTAAGGGCCTCAATTAACATCCAGGAGGTCATCCAGGAGCCATCCTGCTCCAGATTTAATTGGGCAGAGGTGGAAAGGCAATGGGGTCCCCAACCCACCCAATTAAATGACCCCCCCCACCTTGCCACTGGGGGTTGGGTACATTAAATTCCACCCTATATATATTAGCATTCATCAATGCCTGAATGTTGGATGTCCTGCTGGTTCCTTAGAGGGAGCATAAGTTCACAGTGTTCTTCCTAAGTAGCAACAAGAGATTTGCCAAAAGAGGCACGATTCTTTTCCAGAAAGCAGCAGGAATTTCAGACAAATTGTTCATTGAGGCCTAATGTTGCTTTGTTGCCTGTTATGCCTTTCCCTCTCCCTGCTCCTATGCTGCAGGTTGCTCCTTCTCTCCCAACAAGCAAAGAGGGGTGGGAATCAGGTCCCTAGTGAGATTTCTGACCTTTCACAACGGCATTTCTCTTGCTTCTCAGGACTACCACAGGGAATATAGTCGTAGGCCCGAGGGAACAACAGTATTGGCCGAGGTTTCCACATGGAGGGAGAGAGCCGTGTAGAGACCTTCCCTGCAACCTGGCTGCCAAAGTCCGCTGTCTCTACCACATCAGTGTTTGCTTAGAGCATTTCTGACCCTTTAACACTATTACCACAGTGGTGTCATGTAACACTGCCAAAAACTCCTTAGGACCATGAGGGGCTCTTCTGCTGGGAGCTCACCATGTGTGGGAAATGACCCTGACCCAGGGTGAAGGGAGAGCAGGGGAGAGGAAAATCCTTCACCTGTTAATACTTCATCTTCTAAGCAGAGATTCAACCAAGGGTCTACACCTGAATGTTAACCTGCATTTGCAGTCTTTTTTCTTTTTACCGTGGGCAGAATTTTCCCGTTGGTGTGCGGGGATGGCACCCGCGTGCCCACGTGTAAAATGGCGCGTGGTAACGCGGGCGAGCGTCCCGACGCCACCACGATATTTGGGAAGGCGGGCGCGCTATAAGTTCGGATCTGCAGCCACCATCAATTAACAGGCTAGTTAAGGCCCTTGAGGCAGCAATTGAATTTGATTTTTTGTAGCCCGTGCAATCTTCAGGACATCGCACGTGCACAACGGGCAGGCAGGCAGGAGATATTTGTATAAACCTCATCCGCGGGCAAGGTAAGAGGGGTGAGTGGGGTCGTGATTGTGATTTTTCAGGTATTTAAGTGTGAAAGTTACTGCTACTTGCCTGTGTGAGCAGGAATACTTCAAAACTCATACCAGCTGCTAGGACAGGAGTAAAAGCATTGGCCAGGACGCTACAGTAAAGATCATTTCTGGGGCCTGCAGCTTTCAGGAAGCCTTCCCTTAGCCTGGGAATGGGAGTTGTGCTGTCCACTGGAGGCACCTCCTCTGAGGAGGAAGGGAGGGCCAGAAGGAGGAAGAGGCCAGGAGTCCACATTCAGCCTCCAGGGGAGCCACCTTTGGGAGGAGAGGCGCAGGCACAAGGGGTGCAGGGCTAACAGGAAGTTCAAGGCGGAAGGGACCACAGAAGATGCCACTATCCTGCTGCCAGGGTTTACAGGCAGTGAAACAGCTACCTCAACATGTCTGAGGTCCATTGCCGAAGGAGGCTCCGTCTCTCAAGGGGGACAGTGAACTATATCTGTCAGATGATTGGCCCTGAGATCTTGCAAACTGTGAATGGACACCCCGTGCCAGTGGCTCTAAAGGTCACAGCTGCCCTCAACTTCTATGCCCCCAGCTCTTTCCAGGGCTCAGTGGGTGATCTCTGTGGAGTCTCCCTATCAGCTGTCCACACTTGCGTCAAGCAGGTGACAGACGTTCTGTTCACAGACATTGACTTTCACCCACTTCCGCTGGGACAAGGCCAGCCAGACACAGTGAGCCAGAGGCTTCACGGCCATTACTGGCTTCCCCCGCATCCAGGGTGCTATAGACTGTACACATGCGGCCATCAAGGTACCAGCAGGTGAGGCCAGTGCCTTTGCCAACAGGAAGGGCTTCCACTCCATGAACGTGCAGATAGTGTGTGATCACAGGATGCTGATTCTACTAGTCTGTGCAAGGTACCCAGGCAGCTCCCATGATGCCTTCATCCTCAGACACTCCCAGGTGCCGGGGCTCTTCAGTGCTCCAGCCCGGCTGGATGGATGGCTGTCGGGTGACAAGGGCTATCCCTTCAGAAGGTGGCTCATGTCGCCTCTCTGCCATCAGAGAACAGAGGCTGAGCAGCGCTACAATAGGAGCCACGGCTCCACAAGGGCTGTTGTGGAGAGAGCCATCGGTCTTCTCAAGATGCGCTTCTGATACCTGGACTGCTCAGGGGGCGCACTCCAGTACCCCCCAGATCGTGTGTCGCTGATAGTGGTTGCATGCTGCACTCTCCACAATCTGGTGCTGGAAAAGGCGATGCAGTGGATGAGGAAGACATAGATGCAGTTGCTCCGGATACACACAATGAGTCCAGCAGTGAGTCCGAGGGTGAGCACACACAGGGGAACACTGAGGGTGTAAACGCTGACCCGGGCATACTCGAGGGAGGCAGGGCCACCCGGGAGTCTTTAATCCAAAGAACCTTCAGCTAGCCCACCACAGATGGACCTTCAACATACGCCAGGGCTGCAGGCTCCACACTCGATACCTGAGTGCTAAATCAGCCTGGATACTAACATTAACTAAGGCCCTTGTCAATAAAGCTCAATGTCAAACAGCTCACTCATAACATCATGGGTTCCCGTGCACATGCAGAAGTAAGGAATCACCCTGAGGCATGGCAACATGTCAAAATTTATTGAGTGAACAAATGTAACTTCATAAAGCAAAACAAAAACGGTGCTGGACATCGCACCAAGTCTTCCACAAAGTACTATGGGCCAACATAAAAGCACCAGTGAGAAACCCATGGTGTGCCTAAGGTGCCTTAAATTTATGCTTACGGGTGCTACGTCTAGGTGCTGTCCTATTGTTGGCACTGGCATCTGAGACAGCCTGCTCACTGTGCTGTCCTTTTTCTTCCTTTCAGCATCACCGGAGCAGGGCTAGGAGGAGGAGGCAAAGGGCCCACCTCTCACCCCTGAAGCTCCAGAGCTTGTGTGGTGACCTGAGTACTTGCCAAACATACCTTCCCCGTGGCACCCCAGCCTCATCGCCACCGGTGGACCTGGATACATGGCGCCTCTCTAGATCCATGGCCTGCTGCTCGAAAACCATTAAGGTGGTCAACTGGGCCTGCCCTCTGCCAGTCTGCATTCATTCAGAGGCATTGTGCGCAGTCTTTTCCTGAAAAGGAGAGAGGAGCATTGCTTAATCCAGCCTGCACCTGAATTCCCATTGCATCCCTGCCAACCCAGCCAGAGTGGGACTTTGCAGGGCTCCAGTTCTTCATCACCCCGCAGCTGCCGCACACTCAGCCAAACAAGCCAGAGCTGACCCCACCCACGTTGCCCAAATGCTGCCTCCTTCACATGTGGCACCACAAGGTGTCACTTTGCTGACAAGGAGACACAAGCACATGAAGCGCAAAGACCAGCAGATGGACTGGTGCCCCGCCAACTGGAAGCTCCCTTCCCAGCATGTTAGCACCCTGACTTCGACATGCTTCGCAGTTCCAGCACTCTGCCTAGGTGCAGACCCTTGACTTTCAACCCCATTCTATACTCTGGGTGTCAGTGTCACACATGCTGCAGATGCAGAACACATCCTAGCTCAACCCTGTCAGGGTGAACTAGGCATGGGCAATCTCTGCTGTCACACCCAGCCAGGGATACATGCCGTGAGGGATTTAATGCTGTTACTGTACTCAGAGTTGCCGGGGGGTTTGAGGGGAAAGGATGATGGCTGCATTAAGTGACTTGAAGCAACATGGTACTCAACCTTCCCAAGCGCAGGAGATCATTGAATCTCTTGCGGCACTGGAGACATGTGCGCCGCACCACATCATGGGAGCTAACACTCTCGGCCACCTCCTCCCATGCACGTTTGGTCAGATGGGGAGGCCTCTGCCTCCTGTCCCTCGGAAGCAGGACCTCTCGCAATGCTGCCACCTCCTCCAGGAGGGCAGCTAGGCACTCATCGGAAAAACGAGGGGCATGCTGCCCCGATGGCCTACCCTCCGGCTTGGCCTGCCCCGATGGCCTACCCTCCGGACTTGCATCACGCACATTGCCCCTCTGCAGAGCCCTTCGCCCAGTCATTGTGAGCAGCCTTTCCAAGGCTGCCAGGCCTTCATTTCTACAGGCCGGTGGGTCGCCATTGGACCCGGCGGTCTGAGCACGCCCGCTGCCGGCCGCCCGCCCACTCCTTCTATGCACCGGAGTCGTGAACTACGCTGGGCGGTCCTTAATTGGCCCGCCCACGTAAAGTAGGGGTGTGGACCTGATCGCGGGCGGCAATCGGGTCCGTGCTCACCCGCGCCTGCTCCTGCACGACCCATGGGGAAAATTCTCCCCCATGTAACTTTTGAGCTACTATTGAGCAGTCAAAATCCTGCTAAGATCTCACAATCTACAAACAATGAGAGTAATGATCTTCTCTGGTTTAACTATTGAAACAAACTTGTGTTGTCTTGCAAATGGGCATGGGCAGCTCCATGGTATCATTTTTCACAGTTGAAAAATATGACTGAAAGAGTGAACGCAACATAAGTATGCATTTTGAAAAGGGGCCAGCCACATTAATATTGTGAAAATGCAGAAACTGGTTAAAAACCACTTACTTCAATCCATTCTGTTGCTCAACGGGCCTTGTTTATACTGGCACATTAATCAACTGCACAGCAGGGCACCTCTCTCCTGTTTAATCTCTTTTCAATCCACTGCTGTGTAGCCTCTAATTACTGTTCTTATCTCAGAGTGTCATTAAATAACACCATTCAGGGAAGCACTATTATCCTTTCCTAATTCACTTTAACTCCCACCATTTATACCCTGTTTAGGGTAGCAAACGAACACTGGATTTGAATGTTAATTCTTCCAAATATGACATTCGTTTGAGACACCAAGGAGGTAATTTTAACACCCCCAGATGGACAGGTTTGGGCTGGGTGTAAAGTTAACATTTCAAACACACCCACTTCTGTTTAATGGAGAAGGGAGATATAGGTACGGGCAAACCGTTCAGCCTCAGGAGACCGGATGTTTGGCAGCTTTGTAAAGGTATCAGCTGTGGCCCAGTTTACAGTACCCCCTGAGTCAAAAGGTTGAGGGTTCATGTCCCCCTCCGGGACTTGAGTATGAAAATTTAGGCTGCCATATTAGTGTAGCACTGGGGGAGTGCTGCACTGTTGGAGGTGCTGTCTTTCAGATGAGATGTTAAACTGAGGCCCTGTCTGCCTTCGTGGATGTAATCATCCCATGGCGTGAAGAGCAGGTGAGTTATTCCTGGTGTGCTGCCCAATAATTGTCTCCCAAACAATGTTGAACAGATTATCTGGCCATTGACACCTTGCTGTTTGGGTGATTTTGCGGTGTGCAAATTGGCTCTCACGTTTTCTACGTTACAATAGTGACCACATTGCAAAAGTGCTTCATTGGCTGTAAAATTGGCTTTGTAATGTCCAGTAGTCATTGAAGGTGCTATGTAATTGAAACTTTTTTAATACAGCTTTTAAGGAGGCTGGATGCCTACATTTTTACCAACTTGTTATCCTTAATGGTCAGCTGTGTTCCATGGGCCTTGGGAAACCTGGCAGGTAAAAGGAAGTAACAAGGGCTAGATCAATCAGGTAAATGTCTTTTGTAGTATTGCACGTTGGCCAGGAGGAGCAAGAATGTTTCTCCCTGAGCAAAATTTTATTTGCTTCCAATTCCGTGATTGCGGATTCCCCGCCTTGCAATTCCTTCCCCTTCCATTTACTCCCACCCATACGACCGTGATCTCTCCTGAGATTGTCAGAAAACCTGCCGAAAAATCTCTGTCTGGTGTTTTCAACATTGAATAATTACGCTGATGATTTGTTGCATAATATGTCATGGAATCCAATATGACAAGCAATATAAACCTAGCATAAAATAAAGATGCTGGAAATATGAAATTTTAAAAGAAGTGCTGGAAACATTCAACAAGTCAGACACTACCTATGAAGGCAGAAAGAGCACTAATGCTTCAGGGCGATGAATCTAGCCTCATCTTTGGTTAATAATTCAACATGTTTTTTGAACTGTGTCTTTATACCCCATATGCTGTAATTATTTAAAGATTTAAAAAGAAGTAAAGGTAACATTGAGCCAAGTTCCTCTCTAGTTACACAGGTAAAATCTACATAGCATGATTAATTCTAATGCAATTATTAGATGAATATAGCATGAATAGTGAATTTTTCGTTGCCATAACTAATCTAATCATTGATGGATCAAGTTCTACTTCCATGTGTGTAAATCTGGTCAAAAGTAATATTTGGAGTTGAAAACATGATTTTTGCAATGATAAACTGCTGCGTAGAAAGGGTTTCTAAAATTTTAATCCAAAATTGTATTGAATTGATATAATTGATTTTCTACTGATCTTAGGGTATTTTGCAATGCAGCAGATGAAAAGGTTTTGTACATAGAAATTTCTTTTCAGAAGATCATAAGATAGATTCGGATGAAAAAAGCTCTTGATCTCGTCCTTTCAGAGCACCAGCATGATTGCTTTTCCATTACTGCATTGGTGCATGTTTCTTCAATGAATCCAGTGCCTTGGCCTCAGCCACATCTCTTGGCAACCTTATCCCAGCTGTTGATCACCCTCTGTGGAAAAGATCCCTTCCTGAGATCTGCCTGACTTTTCTCTTCCCAACTTTACAGATGTGTCCTATTGTCTTGCTGCCTTGGCAAATATGAAAGTCATGCTTAAGTTTTTTAATACATCACTTTTCAATATTTTATATTCCTCTTTAAAGCTCCCTCAAGTACCTCTTTTCCAAGCAGAAGTAATGGTCCATTTACCTTATGCAAGATTTGATCTTACTTACATTGGCATTAAGCAGGGTCTACCTCACAATACATTATGAAGAGCACAAATAGCAAGGTCTGCACCTGAATTATTCATTTGTTTGTTCTTATTTAGGATTTCCAGTATTTGCATTATTTTGTTTTGTACAATGCAAGCTGAGGGTCTATTGTACACGATTAAGGTAGGTGGGTGATTTAACTGTAAAGCACCATTTATCTTGTTCATGCTTCTCATCAACTAATTTGTATTTCATTTATAACCAAAGGATAGTGAAGGTAAGAGCTTTGCAATAAAATGTATTTGACTTATCTTTAGAATGCTGAAGAAAAGGGTGACAAAATAATTATTTTGAGACATATATCCCCATCATCATTCCTGAAATCTGTCATTTCAGAGCTGCTCCTACTTAAGGTAATTTATCCACAGCTTATATCAGCTATGGTCATGTTAGGGAATGGCTTCACAGGGGAATCATCCTGAGCAGCATCATTGTTCAGCCTGGTTACCGATTAGGGTGCTATTAGAAAAAGTCAGCGCCAGCTAAATACACAGCAATGCCCCACTAATGCTGTCTGTCTCGGACTAGGGTGCCTCTTCATGAATGCCTAGATGGACCAACACTCTAAAATGACCAGTTTCCTTAGGAATAGAAGCAGGCTATCTAGTCCTTAGGGCTTGCTACATCATTCAATTAGATCATGGATGATATGTACCTCAACTCAATTTACCGAACTTTGCTTGTCCTTTGATACCCTCACCTCACAAAATCTATCAACCATAGGCTTGAAAGCTCCAATTGTTCCTTCATCCATAGCTTATTAGGGGCAGAGGAGATGAAGAAAAGAACCATTAATGGATGCAAGTAATTTCCTTATCACTTAATGTATTTTTACACAATTTTTCATGTTAATTTAGGATATAGGAAAGCCCTTCATCAACTATTCAAGTTAATACTAGATTTTAAACATTAAGATGGTATAGTGGCTTTGTTTTATACTTTTACAAAAGACTGTTATGTATCTTTTAGACAGAATTGCTGTACAGGGATGCAGTCAAGTGGGACTTGATGAGTTCATAATGAGGTGGCCTCTAGTCTGCACATATAGGAGTAAGAGAAAATAATGGTCAACCTGTTCATTTTGTGAAATTGTAATAATATTAATCCCAAAGAAATTATTTTTATAATGAAGATTAGATGACTGTAATTGGTGAGAAATATTGGCATCAGGGTGGACAGGTTAAAAGATCTTGAAATAGGATATGCATTTGATCAGGCGAGAGGTTGTACAATCATAGAAGTCAAAGAAAGGGCATGTTTCAATTTTTGAAAATTATTCAGTAAAATACATCATAATCCATTTTCAGTCCATCACTTATTAAAGTATGCAATTTATATATTTTTTATTCTTGGAATGTGGTAGGCACTGGCAAGAGTGCATTTAGTGCCAATCACAATTTGCCCTAGAAGGTGGCAGTGTTGTGTTTCAAGGCTAAAGTCTTAGGTTTGAAACAAGACCAGCACAATAGCAGCAGAATTTCTGTAACAATACAATCATGTGACTAAACTGAAGGCTTAGCCAAGTGATGGGGAGGAGTTGGTTCTTTCACTAAATTTGTCTGCATAAAGATGCCAAAGTCAACTCTAGCAGTTTTATATTGCTGAGTTACTACAAGGATGTTTATATAATGTGATTTATACTCTGGTTTCTTACCACCATTTCTTCCCAGTGAGGTCGATTTATGTGTTCACTGGCTTGTTGATATTCTAACAGAGTGAATTGCCCAACAAGTATAGAACTTGCTAGGTTGTGTTTCTAATGATTTCACAGACTATTTCCCCAGTCACATCGCGCAATGAAGGCTGATGCGTTGTCATGTCATGTTCTAAGATGGGTACAAAGTTCAAGTTTTCTTTGAGTACAGGGAGGTGGAGCTAATAAACTGGTGCCAAGGTAGACTGGGATAAGCAGATGTTTTTGCGTTACACAGTCAGCAGTTCTCTGAGTGAAGTTAGATAAGGCTGGGTATGGAGTGATATACATATGTTATGCCGAGAGAAGGCATGTCCTATTAATAACATCAAACATGGACTGTGTCCCTGTGGGAGCTTCTGGAACTGCCTTTTATGCATTAAAATTGGCACTCACCTCATGGCCAAGAGTTAGGCGACCTTTGCTTATTCAACATGGACTATCTCAAGTTTCCAGAATGTTCTAATTGAATCACCTTGGGTTGGGGGCCTCTCCCTGGATGGACATACCAAGACGCATTTTATCTGTGGGATTTACATATGCTATTGTCTGTGATTTACCAAAACCTTAAAGACAATAGACCTCTAGACTTCTCGTCTTTAAGGTCAATATTTCACAAGAGTTCTGAAGAGACCAGTTATCCACAAAATAAATGTGAAAGACCACCATCTATCTCTTATTGTGTAATGATGTCTTTGGACTTCCAAACCATTCTGGTTAGACAATAGCAGTATTGGTCATGTGACCAAAGTCGACTACAGATAATGAGTTTTGATCTAAAGGCCTGGAAAAGACCTGGAGAGTCTGAAGAAGAACATTCCAGCCAGCAGTTACAGAAAAGGCAGTGTCATCTTTGCCTTTTAAGAATTGGGAGGCTGTAAAGTTTTCAAAAGCCTCCCAGACTGATTCCAAAACTCCAAGTCCCTCTGTAAAGAAATTTGACCCCCTAATGTGAAAACTGCAAGTGCCTAGCTTTGTGACTTACTGAACACTGACTCTTCAAAGAAATCCTGCAACAATCCGGATATCTGACTTCAGCCATTTGAACCCGACTGAACTACAATTCAAAAGTGGAAAAAGACTCCTTTCTTTATTGGGCGCACAATGAATGATCTTCTACAACAAAACAAACACGTGGTGAACTGTTAACTATATTTTTGGCTTAACCCTTCTGGAAGTGCACTATCTTATTTAATTGTGTCTTTCTTGAATGTGTAGTTTGTGACTGATGTAGCATTTAAATTTTTGGGGTGAGTGTGTGAATGAATAATTTAATTTATTTAAACCAGCAAAAGTCTGCTGCTGGTTCTTTAAAATTGACCATACGCAAAAGGGGGCTTAGAACCACATAAAATTACCTTTCCAAAGCAACCACATTGATTGTGCACAGTAAGGAAAGGCATTTGAGGGCTTCTGTTTATTTCTTCTCCCCTGTCTGTAACAGATATGTGTGTGTTCATATCAAATATTCCCATCCAACATTATCAGGATTTACATCAATGCAGCTCCCTAGGCTTTTACTTCTGGAGAAGTGCAATGCAAGCTTAAGCATTTTTATGACAGCAGATCCAACATTTGTGAATGATAGGTTGTGCGTGTGGCTTACAGCCCCACTAATACCTGTTCTTAAAAAAATATATTAGTCACTAGAGGAATTCTAATATGAATGGGTTTAGAACCATATTCATATATTGATCTCAATGACTGCTCATATAAGACAAACATAATCCGAATGTGTTTTGTTGACGGAATGGAACTTGTATTCTTGTACTTATTGGAATACAGTGAAAAATCAATGATCCAAGTTTTTTTACTTAAAAACAAAACATATTTACACTGTTCATTTCTCAATTTACTCCACTGCACTTGTGAAGATGCTAACCACCATTCTGATGGCGCTAGCAGTCCTTCAGTGCCTCATTGAATTGACCATTCTTCGTTTGCAAGTTGAATGTGGAAGAATTTGTAAGGGAGTACAAACTTTCATAACTGAACCTGTCCTCCACACACATATGCACTTTTCACTTGAGTAGCAATCATAAGATTAATCCTTGATTGACATAGTCAGTATAGTCTAGAGTCATTGGGCTAAATTTCACTGGCCACTGGGCAGATGGAAGGGGGCAGGAGGTCAGTTAAATGCTGGACAGCTGTGACTGCCCATGGAGGTGGGCAGCTGATTTTCATAATAAAGGCTCCAATTAGAGGCCATTTTAGGGGGCGCCAGTATTTTGTCAATGGCAGGGTGATTCCCCCACCATGTCGGGTGGGCGCCAGCTTCATGGAGATAGTCCTCCTGCAGCAGCCCAGAGGGCCATTGGAGTTGGAAGCCCCTGGGCCAAAGAGGGAGCTCTGGGCAGGGAAGACCACCCCCGTTGGCTCAAGAGGCCACCTGGAGAGGTCGCCCCTCTGTCCCATGGGACCAACTGCCCTCAGTCCCTACATACCTGTTTGAGGGCGCCTCTATTTTAAAGCATTCCCAAGAGCCCCTGCCTACCTCAGCAGCACCTATTGCTCCTGGTGGTAGTGCTGAGGTTTCAAGACTGCCAGCCCTCTTATTGAGCCAGCTCGCCTCCTTAATTGGATGGCCAAATAGGAGGCCGCCAGTGGTAAAATCATCAAGCTAGTTCGACTTCCGGTCAAGTCCAGGCTCAAGACCTGCTTCTTGGGCTGACATCAGGGTCCCAAAGCCAATGGTAAAACTCAGCCCAAGGAGTTGAATTGTATCACCCCCAACCTCAGCCTTGACTGTGATCAGATAATTCAGTATGGATCAAACATTTTTCTTTATTTGACTACACTGACAAGACCAACATTTATTGCCCATATCCAATTGTCATTCAGAAGGTGGTGATGAGTCACCTCCCTGAATTGCTGCAGTCCATGTGGTGAAGGCACATCCACAGTGCTGTTAGAGTGGGAGTTTCCAGGCTTTTGACCCAGTGACAATGAAGGTACAGTGATATAGTTCTAAGTCAAGATGGTGTGTGGCTTGGAAGGAAACTTGGAGCTGGTGGATTTCCCTACTGCCCTTGTCCTTCCAAGTGCTACAGGCCATGGGTTTGAAAGGTGCTGTCAAAGAAGCCTTGGTGAATTACTGCAGTGCGTTTTATATATGGTACACACTGCTACCACTGTATGCTGGTGGTGGAGTGAGTGAATGTCTAAGCTGGTGAATGCAATGCCAGTCAAGCAGGCTGCTTTGTCCTGGATGGTGTTGAGCTTCTCCAGTGCTTCTGGAGCTATAATTGTCTAGGCAAATGGAAGGTATTCCACCACACTCCGGACTTTTACCTTGTAGGTAGCAATGAAGTTGGGGGCTTCATGTATGGCTCTACATGTATCTTGGAGATTTATTAGGAGGATGATCTATGAATGATAACATCACAAATCCATACAATAGAAATACATCAAAGGTTTTGCTTTATTAAATTGTTTGTCACATTCTCGCATCTCATTCAAAATATTATCCATATTCCTAGTCTGTTTGCTGACTGTTGCCATGTGTGCTCATTTTTCAGACACAAAATGACCTCAATTTTTCAGCGTCCCAGCGCTTCACTCACCGTGTGCTGAACTCGCTCAACACAACCAATGGGCAGTAAGAACCTCATACCTGCCTAATATGTAGTCAGGAGAAACAGATATCCCCCTCTCAACCCAACATGAAAACAGCACAGGTTGTCATCCTTCCCTTCTCCCTCCCCCTCCCTTCACCCCACTATCCCACCACCTTCCTTTTTATACCCCGTCCCCAACTGTATTCACCTGACTGTCAGTATTTTGTATAGATCTTTTCCGGGAAAAATATCCTGCAGTATCAAACAGAGTGGTCTTCCTTTGCACAACTTCATCCATGAAACTTGAAACATGGGCTGCTGAGCTCTCCATTTGAATCCAGCTATGCAACTTTTCTTCCTGAACACTTTAAGTAGCTGTGACAATCTAACCGTATTCCTCTCAGCTGTGAATGAGTCCCACAGGCAGTGCTTGCCTGAACTAACAATTTATGTAAATGCCAAATTGATAGCAGGGGCAGTAGTGCACTAAAATATTCTGCTTTATGCTTCCTGCCAGAATCATACACAGCTGGGAATTTCTACTTTAGATATCTCACGGTTCCACATTATTAGTTTGCCTAAGTTTCACTTAATAACGTACTTCAACTTTGGTCTCTCTGGGGAATGGGCTTGAAGGCAGCAGGGGGCAAAACACTGGAATGGAAAATGTCGGGACAGAAGCCCCATCTCTTCACATTCCCAATGACGGATGACAAAGTGGGAGGATATGACGCATAAGCCAATTGACAGCAATTTTACATGGGTCTTTGAATTTTACATTTCGCATGGAAATCATGCAGCTTCTGATAGTAAGGGGCACATGAGGAGACAGGAGAGTATGCTTGAGTGAGATGGAGAGCGAGTGAGTAGTGAATTGGGTACACATTGGAATTCGGTGCTTGGGGGAAAGAGATGTAGTATACGTAAGAATTGTTTTAAGTTAATTACATGGCATAAGTAACAATGGCAAGACAGGTGTCAAGTTGCTGCTGTGGAATGTGGGAACTTTTGGATGCCTAGGCGATCCACGACAAACACATTTGCAGAAAGTGTAAGCAGTTAGAGGAATTCCAGATCAGATTATTGATCTGGAAGCCAAATTGCCAACGCTATGCAACATAAGGGAGAGGGAGAAATACCTGGACACCTTGTCCCAGAAAACAGCCACACCCCTGAGGACTGGGTTGTCTGCTTTGGTCAGCAGTGAGGGACAGGAGATGTGACTGTGAGTGAGGTAGGTAAAGAGATTGAGCAGAAAGTAGTGAAGGATCCTCAGACTTTGCACTTGCCAAACAGGCTTGAGGTGCTTACAACTTGTGTCGACGTAAGTTAGGTCTGCAAGGTGGATGAGCTGGCTGCCCATGGAATCATGGTACAGGAAGCTTTCAAGCAGGAGGAGCAAACAGGAATGTAGTGGTAATAGGGGACAATATAGTGAGGGGGATTGACACTGTTCTCTGCAACAAACAGCAAGAGTCCAGAGGCTGTGTTGCCTACCTGGTGGCAGGGTCCGGGACATCTGCTCAGGGCTGGAGGGGAACTTGCAGAGAGAAGAGGAGGATCTAGTTGTCATCCTCCAAGTAGGTACCAACAACATAGGCAGGACAAGGAAGGAGGTTGTGCATAGTCAGTATGAGGAGCTGGGTACCAAATTAAGAAGCAGAACTTCAAAGGTTCTTTGGATTATTACCTGAACCACATGCAAATTGGCAAATAAGATTAAAGAGATGAATGCATGGCTCAAAGACTGGTGTGGGTGAAATGGGTTCTGGTTCATAGGGCACTGGCACCAGTACTGGGGAAAGTGGAGGATGCACCATTGGCATGGTTGTTATGATATGGCTCTGTCTATCACTCGCTGCTATGCTTTTTGGCGTTATAACTTCACCAAGTTGACATCTCATTTTTAGTATGCCTGGTGATGTTCCTGGCATGCCCTACTGCACTCTTCATTGAACCAGGGTTGATGCCCTGGCTTGATGATAATGGTAGAGCGGGGGATATGCTGGGCCATGAGGTTACAGATTGTGTTCGAGTACAATTCTGCCGCTGCTGTTGGCTCACTGTGCCTCGTGGATGCCCAGTTTTGACTTACAAGATCTGTTTTAAAATTTATCCCATTTAGCTCAGTGGTAGTTCCACACAACACGCTGTGGGGTATCATCAATGTGAAGGCAGCACTTTGTCACTCCTACCGATACTGTCATGGACAGATGTATCTGCGACAGGCAGGTTGGTGAGGATGAGGTCAAGTGTATTTTTCCCTTTTGTTGGTTCCCTCACCACTTTCCGCAGACCCAGTCTAGCAGCTATGTCCTTTAGGACTTGGCCAGCTCGGTCAGTGGTGGTGCTACCAAGCCACTCTTGGCGATGGACATTGAAGTCCCCCACCCAGAGTATTTTCTGCATCCTTGGCACACTCAGTGCTTCATTCAAGTGGTGTTCAACATGGAGGAGCACTGATTCATCAGCTGAGGTGGTGGGGGCTGTGGTACGTGGTAATCAGCAGTAGGTTTCCTTTCATTTGTTCGACCTGATGCCACGAGACTTCATGGGGACCAGAGTAGATGTTGAGGACTCCCAGAGCAACCCCCTCCTGACTGTATGCCATTGTGCCACCACCTCTGCTGGCTATGTCCTGTCCCACTGGCAGGACAGACCCAGGGATGATGATGGTGCTGCCTGGGACATTATCTGGAAGGTATGATTCTATGAGGATGACTATGTCAAGCTGTTGCTTGACTGGTCTGTGAGACAGTTCTCCCAATTTTGTTACTAGCCCCCAGGTGTTAATGAGGAGGACTTTGTAGGGTTGAGAGGACTGAGTTTGTTGTTGTCTTTTCTGGTGCTGGGTTGATGCTGGGTGGTCCGTCTGGTTTAATTCCTTTTTTGTGACTTTGGAGTTGTTCGATACAACTGAGTGGCTTGCTAGGCCATTTCAAAGGGCATTTAACAGTCAACCACATTGCTGTGGGGACTGGAGTCACATGTAGTCCAGACCAGGTAAGGACGGCAGATTTCCTTCATTAGTGAACCAGATGGGTTTTTACAACAATCAACAATGGTTTCATGGTCATCAGACTTTTAATTCCAGATTTTTATTGAATTCAAATTCCACCATCTGTTGTGGTGGTATTCAAACCCTGGTCCCCAAAGCATTACCCTGGTTCTCAGCCACAATACCACTACGTCATCGCTTCACCCCTTCTGATTGGCAGGATGTGATGAGTGGAGTCCCGCAGGGGTCTGTGCTGGGGCCTCAACTTTTTACAATTTACATCAATGACTTATATGAGGGGAGCAAAGACATGGTAGCTAAATTTGAAAATGACACAAAGGTAGGTCGGAAAGTATGTTGTGAAGAGGACATAAGGAGTTTGCAGACAGACATAGATGGATTGAATTATTGGGCAAAAATCTGACAGATGGAGTATAGTGTGAGAAAATATGAAGTTGTTCACTTTGCCAGGAAGAATAAAAAAACAGAGTATTACTTAAATGGAGGACGACTGCAGAATTCCGAGGTGCAGAGGGATCTAGGTGTGCCTGTGCATGAGTCACAAAATGTCCATATGCAGGTACAGCAAGTAATTATTAAGAAGGCTAATGGAATGCTATCCTTCATTATGAGAGGAATTGAACATAAAAGTAAGGATGATTTGCTTCAGTTATACAGAGCATTTGTGAGAATGTATTTCGAATGCTGCGTGCAGTTTTGGTCGCCTTACTTGAGGAAGGACGTAGATGCATTGGAGGAGGTTTACTCGATTGATACCTAGGTTGAACGGATTGTCTTATGAGGAAAGGTTGGACAGACTGAGCTTGTTTCCACTGAAGCTTGGATGAGTGAGGGGTGAATTGATTGAAGTACATAAGATCCTGAACAGCCTTGACAAGTTGGATGTGGAAAGGCTGATTCCTCTTGTGGGTAAGTTCAGAACTAGGGGACACTGTTTTAAAATTAGTGGTCGCCCTTTTAGGACAGAGATGAGAAGAATGTTTTTCTCTTAGACAGACGTGTGACTTTGGAACTCTCTGCCTCAGAAGGCAGTGGAGGCATGGTCACTGAATATTTTTAAGGTGGAAGTAAATAGGTTCTTGTTTGGCAAGGGGGTCAAAGGTTATCAGCGGTAGATGGGAATGTGGAATTCAAAAAACAAACATATCAGCCATAATCTTATTGAATGATCGAACAGGCTCGAGGGGTCGATTGGCCTATTTCTGCCCCTATTTTGTATGTTTGTATGAGCCTCGCCCAGTAAAAGGAGGTGGCAAGCAAGCAAAAGCTCAGTGCTGGCCTTCCCCAGCAGCCATCATGAGAGCCGATGTGGCATGCCAGCGCGATTGGTGTGAAGGGAAAATGTGCAGCACTGTGGAGGCATGCTGCCAGAGTTTCACCAGGGCTGGGGTACTTACGCACATAAAATTAGAGGGCTGGGGCAGTTGGATAAGAGGCCTTGGAAACTGGCAGAGGAAACTAGCATCTGCCATGGTCCTCATTCACTCAGTCTTCAGGCCCCCAGTGAGGAGGAGGAGCAGCAGGGAGGTAGGGAGGTCCAGACACAGGCAGCTAGACTGAAGCAACAAGAGGGCCTGACTTAGAGTGGGGACTCAGGAATAGGGCACAGAGGAGCATGCAACCAGTCTCCTGTGCTCAGCTACTTCCCAATATCTGAGTGGCAGTGTTGTCAAAGTCTGCGCCTCTCTGAGGAAGATGTCACTGATCCGTGTGCCAAGATAGCGAATGAGCTGAGGCCTCTGAGAGGTGGGGGGCCACTCAATACCAGTAGTGCATAAGTTCACCACGACAATGAATTTCCACGCCTCCGGATCTTTCCAGAGAACCACAGGTAATATGTGTGTGATCTCACAGTCTGCACCTCATCGATCCATCATGGTAGAGGGCCAGCGAATATGTACATTTCATCACCAATATCAGCCATTGGTTTCGGGGCCTTCACTGGATTTCCCCTGGTGCAGGGTGTGATCGATTGCATGCATGTGACCATCAAAGCTCCCACAGACCAGCCAGCGGTCTTCAGCAGGAAGGGCTTCCATTCCACCGACCACCACAGGCAGATCCTTCAGGTTTGTGCATGGTTCCTCGGAAGCAGCCTTGATGCATATGTACTTCAGCTATCTCAGGTTCCATGGCTTTCCCCCCTCCACCCCAACACCCTGCATGCCTTCAGGAATTGAAATATGATGACAAGGGCTACCCATTGAAGACATGATTAGCTATGCCTTTGAAGAGCCCATGCACAAATGCAGAGGAATGATACAATACCAGCCACAGGCAACCTGAGCGATCATTGAGGAGGTGACACGGCTTCTGAAGGTGCGATTCAGGTGCCTTGATCAATTCAGTAGAGGCCTTCAGTATGCCCCAGCAAGGGTCTTGCGTATTGTGGTGGTCCAGTACACAACCTGGCGCTGCACAGAAGGGAGGCATTTAACAATGAGGAGGTCATGGATTGAGGTACCTCGTCTGATGATGAGGATGTGGAGGAGACTGTTTATCAGGCAATGTCAGATGAGGAACGAACAACCACAGATGTGGTGCAATGATATATGTGCAAAGTAGGCTCAGGAACACTAATACACAGATGTTTCATATGACCCTTACTATCTGTTGGATCCATATCAATAAAGCCTTACCTTTCTGCATCCCTCCTGTCACCTCTTTCATTTACCATTTGCTCAGTTTCACATTGCACAGTGGCAAGGATGGGATATCAACTGCGTGCAGCATGAATCCTCGCATTCAGCCTCTTGAGAGCGCCAGGGTATATTGGAAGTCCTCTAGGTTCGCAAAACATGGTAGAAGATGTTACACCAATACATTAAACCTTGATTAAATAGAACAAGAAATGTGTGGCTTCACACTTTGACACTCTCTTTACCCATGAATTCAACATGCAATTAGGTGCTCTTCTTAAATCTCTTATGAGTGCTTACATGAGGTTCAACACCTGTGCTTGCAGCTGAGGTGGAGACAGGAGACTTTACTGCCCTGTAACCTGGGATGACCTTGGCAGTTGTCCTCTGACTGCCTGAGGCCTCACGGGCCCTGGCATCCTGAGGGACTCTTGCACAGGTGCAGGGCCCTCCTCTGTTGTCATGGTAATGTGGCGCTGGTGTCACTGGCAGGAGGGCTGAGGAGTCACTGTCCACACTCACAGCATCCTGAGAGGAGCCCCCAGATGTGACAGCCACTCCTCCTTCTATGCAAGACACACTTGTACCTCCCTGTTGGCCTGAGAAGTTCAAGGACCTGGAGGCGCCTGGTCTCCCCCATGCCTTGCCACTGCTGCGTTGAACTCATGGACAAGGTGATGGCTTTCAGGTCTCTGAGCATCTCTGGCATCTACTGACTGGATATTGCTTTCCATGAAGGTCGCCAAGCTCTTGATGGAGGAAGCCATGAGAGACATGGCAGCACTCATGACCTGTATGGGACCCTCCACTCTCTGTGCTTAGGTGTGCAGAGCCTCTGGAATTTTTGCCAGATGTTCACTTATCTCACGTTGCAGCTCCAGCCCCTGTTGCCTTGTCACTGACTGCAGAAACACACCATCAGCCTGGGGGGTCATCATCACCCTGTCCTCGGACATTTCTCTGGCTGTCAGTGACCTCGACTGTCACAGCCTCTGTCAGCTGCTTTGTCCTATGTTCTGTGCTCACCAGTCTGTGCCTTTGAACCTATGCAGAAACAGACACCCACTATCGTAACAGTATTTGCATTGTTGGATGGCCTGGGGGAATAATGTAACATTATGTTCTCTGAGGCTCCCTCCTCCTCCTCACAGGTGGGTGGCTGACTTTGGGTCTCTCCAGCTCTCCGTTCTTCAGCCTGAACTGCATGACAGAAAATCTGGATTAAAGTTCTGTGCTTTTCCTTACATCCTTCCAACAAGCGTGAAGCTCCATGTGTTCAGAAGCGGGCACATAAGCATAATGTGCACCCTGTGTGCACCAGAGGCTCCCTTGCGGCCCTGCACTCAACTCCCCATTCTTTTGAGTGGGCACTCCTGTCTCGTCATCAGCAATGAAGTGACCTGCAAGTTCTAAGGCCTCCTTTTCCATGGGGGTAAGGATGGTCAGGTATGGAACCCCTTCGCCAAACTGGGAACATCCCTTAACATTGTGGGCTGTCTTCTTCAGTGGACACAAAAATGAACACTGTTAGTCACTCAGGAAAGTAAGCACAATGCCTATGCTGACATGAGCCTAGTGGTCCATAACGGGCCACACTGACCATATGGTCACTCCTACACTACAAAACACACCCTCTCATGTTGCCAAATCCAAGCCCCAAAGAGTAAAGAGGTACGGAGTCCTCACCTTGTCAGACGGAATAATGTCAATGACGTGCCTACAGTATTGGATGCAGACTCTGGGATGACCCCGTGGCTGCTGACTTCCTCTGAAATCTCTGTCCAGGCTTGCTTGGTCAGTTGTACCAGTCTCTGGGGATGAGGAATTCCCACCTTGCCCTTTCCTGGAGGAGAGCCTGCAAGGAGGCATCGATGAACTGTGGGGTTACCCGTGGTCATCTTCTGCCACTCTGTCGATTTCCTTTCCTTCTGCAGATATCCTGGCAGTGCCAATGACATGGAGGGTTGGGAGCCCATTAAATATGGCACCAGTATCTGCTGTGACATGATCTCAAACTGCCTCTGACACCTCTCTGCCCATCTCTGCTCCCTCAATGGCTGGCCATTATGCCTGCTGACTCTTAATTCGCAGGTCACCAGAAGATCATATGCAATCAGTCAATCCCCGCCCAAGTGGTCCCCACTTTCAATTCCGACAGTGGGGCTTCATGTCTACCCCTAATTGAGTGCTTAACTTTAAATTCATAACTGTAAGGAGAGACAAGTTTTAAACTCAATGGGCAAGGTATAAACACAGAACAGAAAGCATAACGTGTTGCATAGCCTCTATCATAAGCCTACTGGTGGCTCATCAGACACTCAGTTCTTCTTTACATGGTTGAGAATGCAGTTCTCAATTATATGATTATACGATTCACAGCTGATATTTTCAGAATTCTTTATTCAACAGCTTAATTGTTCTGTGTCTAAACTGATAAAATAATATTGACTGTACGTAAAAAAACATTTTCCTCAACAGACTGAAGGCGTAATGACAAAAGGTATCACTGCCCAACACTACAGATTGGCAAGCCACCATGTGACATGTTGTATCTGTGTCGCATGGCCAGGATTTAGGTCGATGTGGTTTTCGTCCACCGGTCAGAGAACAAATGGAGAACCCTTGTCAGTTCCATGGGGGAGGCCTGACAAAATCAAGTGCCCCTCAGGCACTTAATTGGCTACCATTGGGTCTTCCCCATGATTGAAGTCCCTGGCAGCAGTAGTCCTGCCCACAGAGTACTGTCATCTAATCAGAGGCTGGCAGCTCCTCATGCCATCAGCGCCAATGGGAGCAGTGGCTGCTGGTAGTACTGCACCCACCCGAGGCCCAGGATCATGGAGGGACCCCAAGCCACAGGTGAGTGAAGATAGCCTGGGGGGTCTATTGATGGGGTTTGGAGGAGACAGGGTGGGGGTCAGAAGTAAGGACAGTGGGGTGGCTTTCAGCGGTGACCCCTCTGCCCGATGCCGAGTCCCTCAATTGGACACAGAGTACCTGATAACGAGGGATAGGCCCAAGGAGACCACTGGCAAACCCAACAGGTGTTGGGTGTGTGGCCTTCTGAGGGCTTGGGAAACATGTGCGGCATCCACTTAATCCCTGGGTCACCACTAAATTGCAGTGAGCTCAGGGAGAATGGGTGTCAATTGGCTCATTAATGAGCCTAATCGACATCCCACATCAACCCCTTCGGCCCTCCCACTTAACCAAGCGAGGTTTTCTCGCCACTGGGAGACTGATACTGGATCTCTCCAGCAGGCCTAGCTGCCACGGTTCCTGCCTCAACGGACTGCATTAAATCCAGCCCAAAGTGTTATCATAGCTCGAATTTTTTATTCAATCATAATTTGCTCCAATGTGGGAGGGGACAGAAGAGAGAATGTGGCATTTGTACTGTTTTATCTTTGCATGATTCTTCACATTAAATCAGAGATGTTTGTAAGCTGCACAATCCCTTTCTCTTGTGGCTTTTTACAACCCCTTATGGACAAGATTAAAAGGCATTGCAAGTCGGTTTGAATTCTGCCAATTATTTCTTTCCACTCAGTCTCACATTGTTCTTATTTTATAGCAATAACCTTCTTACCAATTGTACTAGACTCTTTTTTAAATCATCCCATGACAACAAAATTCAGGGCTGGTTGATTTCAAATGCAATGAAAATGGCAACATGATAATAGAAACATTTTTTTTAATCCAGTCATTCATTGACTAAATATAGTCATTTTATATTGTCATAGAGGGGAAGTGGTGCTCCAGTGAAAACGTTTGTGCATCCTCATTCCTCTATTTATCTTTCTTCCTTCCCATCAAGATCTATTAGGAGATGACCAGCTGCAGTTAGTGTCACTAAAAGAGATATTAATTTGAAAGTGCAAATCAAAGGCTGTGCATGAGATCCATGAAATCCTGGGGTCTCCAATGATAAATCAGTCAGGTCTCCAGAGGTTGGCTCCCTTATATTGATGAGTGCTAATGATGAAGGAAGTACCATGTATTTGTTGTTGAATCTTCAGTATAAGAGCACTTTAAATCATGTCTCCGGAGTGATTCAGTGCCTCAGAAAATGCTTCATTTGCACAAAAGCTCTTACAAACCAACATGCACTGAATCTGAAACTGACCTGAAATTGGTGGGAGGATCACCTAGAAAGAAAGCTTCTGCGCCTTTCTGTTTCCTCAATGAAAAATGCCCATGATCAGTGTCCGTAGCAATTAATGGAAAATGTCCTGGAAGTCTGCACTGAATTGTTATATTTGCGGCAGGTTATGTCCCTATTCTTAGAAGCGGGTACTCAGGACCTACCTTTCCATCTTCAGAGGCTGCTCAATTTTTTAAAAAATCTGTTATTTTCTGATTTTTTTCCCCCCCCATTCAACATGCAGCTAGTGCTTGGGTAAGTGCCATAGGTAGATTATGGGAAGTTATTGCTGTTCCAGGGGCCAGTTCCTTCCAAAAGCCTGAATGCTAAACCATTCATATCAACAGGAGAAGGCCAATCAAGCCTGTTCTAACATACAGTTGCATTTTGGCCAATCTATATCCCAACTCCCTGCTGTATTTTGTATCTCTTAAATCTGTTATCTAACAAAAATGGATTAATCTCAGTATTGAAATTTTCAATTGACCTGCCCTCAAAAGCTTTATGGGGGACTGAGCTCCAGATTTCCACCAGCCTTTAAGTGAAGATGTACTCCCTGATATCACCAATGAATGCCAAGCTCTAATTTTAAGGTTACGCCCTTTTATTCTGGACTCCCCACAGCAGATTCTTTATCTACCCAATCAAATCCTTCAATCACATTTCAATTAGATCACCCATTTGATTGAGATGTAGCCATAGCTGCATTAATCTGGTTTTCCAGCACACACCTCTGGTAGGAGTAAATGGAAACTTAGGAGCAGGAACCTTGAATGAAACTTCTTCTCCCTTACTGTGATCTGCTGGGACTAACTGTGCATCCTGTGGCCTTCTCTACTAATCCTATTAGGGGTCCCGACATTCATTCGTTTTAGCGAGTGAACATATTAGAGTGACATAGAGGACACTAATTCAATTGGGATATGTCTGCTCTATAGTAATAATTCCAGTGGGATTTGTGTGGTAACTGTCTCTTTATAGAATTGCGATATCACTTCAAATTCTTCCATTTTGTGTAGTTATTTGTTCGACTTGAACTGATTGCCTTTTCCAAATGACCAATTTTGATATGTAATTTAGCCGTATCTATGCTGATCCTCTAACTTACTCAGTTTTATCAACATGTAAGCTTCACTGTAGTCAAAGATTACAGCAGCCATCTCATCTGTACACAGCAGAGCTCTCTATAAAAATATTTCTGTATCATAGGAATAGGAGAAGGCTATTCAGCCTGTTTGACTATTCAAGTCATGGCTGATGCATATCTTGATTCCATTTAACTACCTGTGTTCCATATGTCCCTTGATGTCCTTAACAAACAAAAATTTCAGCCTTCAAAGCAGCAATTGTCCCAGCATCCACAGCCCTTTGAGGGAGGAAGTTCCATATTTCTGCCTGTATAGTTACTGTTGCTGAATAATAGAAATGACAATAACCAAACTGATGATTCTAAACATTTCTATTGAAACAGAATAGTTCATAAATTTGTTGAACCCCAACAGTATATCCAATGATATATTTGACGATGTCTGGCACCAGAGATAATACACTGTAACCTCTCCAGTCCTGAATGCTTGGGACCAAGTCATTTCTGGATTACGGAAGTTTCTGGGTTATAGCATGACATTACAATGCCTAACCACACAAGTGTGTGAACCGGAAGACACTGTATTTATAAATATTTACCTGAAACATAAAATTATGATAAAACATCATAAAGCAATAAAAAAAAATGTTTTACTTATCCAAATGCTGTATCTTCCATGTTTGCACTCCCAATGTACCGTACTAAAATGATACCGATGACATTAAGGGCCATTATCATATCGCTCAAAATAGTTCCGGAAGCTGGTGTTACCGAAGAATAGATTCCTGGACTGGAGAAGTTACAGTATAATGTTACAGTAAAATGTGATTGCACCAAATTTCTGGAAGACTGAGATTGTCGAAAGGTACAAACAGGGCTTGGTAAATTCGTAAGTAATGTTGGAATGGCAAATCACAGCGTAACTAGGTAGTTGTCATTTTTAGAAATATTCTGCAAAAACAAGGCTAGATAAAGCACAATTGGCATGTATTTTTTTTAAAAATCACTTGTCAGCTTAATACTGTTAAGAATTCTCCCTTCCCTTGAGAAGCAGAGAAACTATTCAAAGACATGTGGAAAACAAGTACTCTTTCTGCATGCACAGCAGTCTGATCACCATTATATTCAAGCACGTCTTAATTCCAGTGAAGGATGTTAAGTCATGGAATGAAGCTTACATATTTTCAGGAGAAAATGGGGCTTTACATTTTGCTTATGTACAAAATGGAAATTGTAATTGAATGTACTACTAACAAACTGGGATTTATTTGAAGAAATTGATATTGCATTGAATGATTATTCATTCTCAATAGTCATTTACTCAGGTTTATATCTTGAGGGAAATCATTGAAAGTATTCCTTCTACCCTTCATGTAAAGATAAAATAAATTCTCCCTATGCCAAAATAAAATGCAAGTTACATTTCTGTGGATATAGATCATTATGTAGAATGGATTGTCTGCTCATTGGTCTCTAAACCATAAGGGAATATGTGACTCCAAAAATAAGACATGTGAAAGTAACAATATCTTGGCACTTTGCCTGTTTAACCAGAATTGACCAAAGTCTGATAGAAGCGGGTAAAAAATGTATATTTAATTTAATAAGCCATAGATTATGCTGCCCTGAATGCATTAAAAAATGTACAGGGAAAAGACCATCAAGCCCAGAAAGCCTGCCTCTTTCCGTGGATGAATAAACCTCACAGAGCAACATTCTCACCATTCCCTCAGACCTTTTATTCTCCAGAAACCCATCAAATTAGCTCGTGGACACAATTATACTGTTTACTTCCCTGCTAAATGGATCCTTCAGGTGAGAAAGTACAACTGTACTTCTGCAATTTCTAGCTTGGTAATTTCTAATTTGTTTCTTACGATGTATGATAGTCATCTGCTCTATAAAACAAAGTCAATTGTGATTCCACACTTGCCTTCTGGTAATGCTTCTCCATACAGGAAACTAAAAATATTCTCCCTACCATCTTATTTTTCCTCTGGTGATTATACCAATTTCCTTTCCTTACTTTCTCCTTTAACTTAAAACTATTATTTGACTTTTGTATATTTTCTAAATCTTTCTTTTGACTTCCTCCATTAAAAAGAAATATATATCCAAGGCTATATTTTAGGTGTTGCATGTGGACAGAGGAGGAAGTTTGCTTGTATATCTGACAAGGCCATCATGGAACTATCAACTTTGCCAGAGGATGATATGGGCAATGGCTGATTGACTACCTATTATTGTTACAACCCCATAAATAAGAGATTTGAGTTCCTGGTGACCATTTTAAGGGAATTACACAAGCATTCAAGTTTTAAGACTTGAATTATAACAAACTAATTAAAGCAACATCGACTAAACACTACTTAGTAAGCAACTCATACACTAAACTACAAAAAAGGTATATCCCCCTTTAACTTTTAACATAATGGAAAACCCCATGTCACAGTTATACTTTATGTCCCACTCTGTAGAATAACATTTTCACAAGAACCTGTCCAGCATCACTCCCAGCTAGCTTCTAACGGGTTTGCTTTGCTCTGTTTCACCAAGTTGTACTGTCAAGAATGTTGTAATCACCGTCAAAAGGTGCTTCCCTCAGAGTACAGGGACATCCTGAACAGAATACTAGCAGTAGGGCCCACTCCAGTGGATCTACCCCCTCCCCGCACCCCAGCCAAGCCAGAACAAATCTTCTAGGTTCCTTAGATTGCCAAGGGATGCGTCTTTTGGCCAGAGACTGTCATTTCACCTGCATTTCTGCCTGGTAGCTCACAGGTATCTCTCCTCTCATACTACCTGCAGTCCTTTGTCTCCCTGTGACCTCTCTCTCTCTCTCTCTGTCCAAAATCTCAGAGACTGAAAGTCTATCCACAGTCAGCATAGCTGCACTTGCCTTTGTTTTCAGGCGCAAACATTTTACACTGTGCACCCAGTAAATCTCACCCTGGGCCTCTTTGTCCATCCCCTTGGTAACCAAACCATCCAGGCTTGTTGTTGGGCATAATTTGAAGAAGATCATATGACCCTCTTCACTGCCACAATTTACCTGGAATTAAAGCAAAGTTCCCAAAACATAATCATCTTACAAAATATGTATTCATATTATGCACCCAGGCGGGATGTATTCCAGGTGGTGCATCCACTATTGCTCAGTTTCCATTATTGAGAATATTGAAAGATCTAGCCCAAGCAAGAGAGAGGCATGTCTAGAGGCTTGGCATGACAATAGGTGTCAGACAGAGATTTGGGGTGTGCTAAAAGTGCGCCTGAGGCTTGGGGAGGTGGATTAGTTTGTCAGAGAAACAGTTGAATAAAAAGATTTCTATTTTAAAGCCCTGGAGCAGATCATGGATGGGTCTGGGAGTAAAACACAGTGGGTATGGATGTGGGTCAGGGCACGTGTTCCTTCAACACAATCGAAGGCCATTGGAGGCTCTGGAATCTCTATATGAGCATCCTGTAAATGCCATTGCAGGTTTGAGTAGTTAGCCACGTTTTCATTTTATTCTTGAAAGCAAATTACAACTCATCACCCATTTAAAACAGCGCTATTCACAAAGTATTCCTCTCAGTCGGAGCTTGGATGAAAAACACCAAGGAAGTTGTGTCACACCGAATACATGTTTTGTTGTCTCTATGATTGGCTCAATGTAACTAATTGGTGAGAACGATTTTGTGTAGCGTGATTGGTGGATACAGAAAGTGGAAAACCATAAGTGACCAATGGGAAAGAAGAAAATTGATTTAAAATTTTGATGGGTATAAGTTGAAGTCAATGGTGTGACTGAAGTGGCAAACACTACCTTAAAAAAAGTCAATTGGAAAGATTATTGCTTCTCATTTATGTATATATTTTTTTGTTCTTCCTTTGGATGTGGGCATCGCTGGCTAGGCCAGCATTTGTTGCCCTTGAGAAGGTGGTGTTGAGCTCCGTTCTTGAACCGCTGCAGTCCATCTGGTGTAGGTACACTCACAGTGCTGTTAGAAAGGGAGCTCTAGGATTTTGATTCAGTGATTTACTCCATCATTTAACCAAAATTTATATTGTACTGTTCTATTAACTATATATTAGGATTTGTGTATGTATATTTCATATACGTATACATTATATATACACATATATATTTTTTTAACTTTAGCGGTAATTATTCCAGTGCAACGCTTAAAAAAAATCTAATTTTGCCTTAATCCTTTCCAATATTATATCCGAATACACCTAGCCCAGGTTATACTTTTTGGTAATCTCAGTACTCCAAAGATTTGATGCAGTCACGGTAATATCTCTGGCCAACAGGAATCAACTAATCGCATTATTATTACTGGTATTCAAATACTCTATAAGCTTCAAATTTTCTTTTAAACCAAGTCTCATTAATATCTTCTAGTTGAAGCATGACCTTTTCACTGGTTCTCTGTTTTCTTCATACTGCATCAAGGAGCAGGCTGAATTAGTTTAATATGTTTATCTGAAGTTTTGAGAAATTCTCCCCCTAGCCTAGCTTCAGCACAGAAATACATTTTTCAACTTCATTCTGAGGGCGCCTCACTATGGAGCCAGGATATTATTGGGCCAGCAGCTTGGAGGGCCAGTCTGTCATCCTTAATCGGACGCCAGGCCCAGGGGTAACCCCTTAATCATTCACCACTGAGAAGATTGCCCCTGTGGTCCTGCTGCCCTTCTGAGCCAGCTCAGCATTGAGTCCCGATGTTGGGTCTTACCACACACCCAGCCTCGATTTCCCTTATCGCACTAATATATTTTCTTTATTTTATTTTCATTCTGTTTAATGCTTGCCGTCAGGGCAACATTGGCTGTCCAATAGTTATTGTCCTGAACCTTTTAAGAGTCATCCACATCTGGTGGCCTATGTCAGCCAGGTCAAGGTTCAGTTCCCTGAAGCATATTGTGAAGTAGCCTCTTTTTATGAAAATCCAGAAGCTTTCTTGGCCTCTTTCTGTTACTACCCCACAAATTGCCAGACTTCTTGAGGAAGAAATTGCTGTGAATCACACATAAAGCATACCAGTTTAACAGTGGGCACCCATTCTGAGCAATTAGTCCCATTGTCAAATTGTTGGGGCCTATTATTTTAGGCATCCCAGATGGATACTTCAGTTGAGCATTAGGCCCCTAGAATCGGTTAATGAGGAGGCCCAACACTGTTGAAGGACCTTTTTCAAATTTAGTTTGCTCTCTGAATTGTTCAGCGAGCACCACAGGCACCAATGAAATGTGAGTTTGAGAATTTGAGAACCTCCTTCCTGTGAAGCCAGGAGGAGCAGGAATGCTCCCCCAAATGCATCACAATAATCATCACCCCTATAGTCCACTCCCTCCTGATGGCTGCACAGGCATCTGAATGAACTCTCACCTTCTTTCATCTTGGATCATTTCGATCGTAATGTATTATATTTGGGGTTCATTCATTTTATACATTTCAATGAGGGTGATAAAGCAGTTGCAAGAAAGTTGTGAATTAGGGGACACAGTCCCAGGATAAGATGTCAGCCGTTTAGGACTGAAATGAGGAGGAATATCTTCATTAGGAGCAGTTCAGAGAAGGTTTGTGACTGATTCCCTGGACGAAGGAGTTATTTTATGAGGAAAGGTTGGACAGGTTGGGCTTGTATCCAGTGGATCTTGGAAGAATGAGCGGTGATCTTATTGATAAGATCCTGAGGGGACTTGACAGGGTGAATGCTGAAAGGATGTTTCCCCTTGCGGGAGAGACTAGAGCTAGGGGGACACAGTTTAAAAATAAGGGGTCTCGCATTTAAAATGGAGATGAGGAGGATTTTTTTTCTTTGATGTTTGTGAGTCTGAGGAATTCTCTTCTCCAGAAAATAGGGGTCATGGATTTTTTTTTAAGGTAGAGTTAGATAGATTCTTGACTAACAAGGGAGTCCAAGGGTACAGGCAGGAAAGTGGAGTTGAGGCCACAATCAGATCAGCCATGATCTTATCAAATGGCAGAGCAAGCTCAAAGGGCTGAATGGCCTACTCCTGCTCCTAATTCATATGTTCCTATGTTTGTGTGCACTCAAAGGGTTATGAAACTTTGAAGTTCTTTACCCCAGAAGGTTGTGGATGATCAGTCGGTAAATATATTCAAGACTGAGATCGATAGATTTTTGGTCATTAAGGAAATCAGGAAATAGGGCAAAAAAATAGAGCTGGTGTATTCATCTTAGCCATCTTAATGGCAAAGCTGACATGAGATAATCTTCAGAGTGCTAAGAATTACGCTGACAACCAATTTAAGATTGTCAGTCCAGCTTGCAGTGTGGCACATTTTGCGTGTACTGGAAGCTACATATATTAATACACAGAGCCCTGTTCTTTGCAGACAGAAATAACATGTACACACGTTGTGCCTGTTTCAGATAAACAAAGTAAGTGAGAGCCATTTGTTGGTTGATTCCCCAAGGCAATGTCTTGACCAATCAGAGTCAAGCTGCCTGCTTTAAATTTCAAACAATGCTTGGCAGTTAACTGTCATTCACCATCCACTGGTGCATTCTCCATGGAAATGCCTCTACCAATCAGAGTCCACTTGCCAACCAATCAGCACTCTCTTCTCATACAGGATAACTATGTTGTTTCCCTTGACAATGGTATTTTCTTACGAATTGTCCTGATGAGTGCAAGATGAACAGCTTCAACAAAAAATGTCTTTTTTCAGCAATATTCGAGTTCTATGCTACCAAACAACTATTTAAAACAAAAAGTGATATTTTTTTCTTTTTTGGCAATGACAATTTTAAAGAGACCAAAAGATCTCTGTTTCATTCAGAACTCCTTTGTGCATATAAGATCCTTTATCATCCACTCCCAATAGGTGAGCATAGTGCACAGCACAATCCATTTTAAAGGATGGGAAATTCCACAGGAAGCCATTAAAACCCATTACAATATTAATATGAAATTCTCATACATTTTGCATAAGAGCCTTTTTGACTGGTCTATAAGTGATCATTAGCCAATTTCCTGCCTTGGCACGTACGGTCCACATTGGCAACAAATTTGCCAGCTGAAAAATATACCTCTACATTTTGACCTTGTGAACATTGTATTAGTCAAGATATTTTAGTATTCATATAAATTTCTTGGACAGCTTTTAGTGATGTAGCCATTAATATGGTACAGAAGTCTAAAGTAGGTAATGCATCTGTCCATCAATTAATCACCAAAAAAAAAGTTTAAAAAGTTTGCTGGAACCAGAGTTGAGTTTATCTCTGGATGTGAATTGTTTAACAGCAACAACTTGCATTTATATAGATCTTTTAATTGTAGTTACATGTCCCAAGGCACTTTATCTCTTGAAGGCATGAGAGAAAGAACAAAGGAGATTCACAAGAATGATTCCAGGGGTGAAGAACTGTAGCTATGAGGATAGATTGGAGAGGGTGGGACTATTTTCCTTGCAGAAAAGAAAGCTGAGAGGAGACTTGATTGAGGTATTCAAGATTCTAAGGGGTATGGACAGTGCAAATAGTGAAAAACTGTTCCCACTCAAGGGAGCATCAAGAACTAGAGGGCATAAATTCAAAATAATTGGAGAAAGGAGTAAAAGTCATATGAGGAAAACATTTTTCACCCAGAGGGTGGTTGGAGTCTGGGACAAACTTTCAGGGGCCATGTACATAGTTTGGTATAGGGGGCTTGAGGGACCATGGGGATAGGTGTATGGGAATAACTTAGCATATGGGGCATAAGGGGCCATGGGGGTTAGTTGGGGAGGCATACCTTGGCATAGGGGGCACAAGGAGGACCTTTTGAGCTCACCTTTTAGACTAGGGTTCACGACTCCTCTGAGGGGCCATGAACCATGACTCTATAAAAGCCTTGCCTGACTCCGTTAAAATTGCGATGGAGTATGAGATGCCGATCTCCGCAATGGAGCCGGTCAGGCCCGGAGTGCCGAGTATGGGTTTATGACATCCTCCAGTCTGCACCCTTAAAAGGCAATCCCGAAAATCAGAGAGCCAGGAATAGGGCTGGGAATTCTGGAATTGGAGCCTGCCCGCCATTTTGTAAAGGCCTCTTGAGTCTTCCCAACTTGATGAAAATCCAGCCCATTGTCTTTTTGTCTTTTGTTAAGTCACCTGTTGATTGCCTTCACCTTGGATAATCAGCAGTAAGTGTTTAGTGTGCTGAATCTTGGTGGAAAGGTAACAGCATGTTAATGATGCATGTTATTATAAACGTGCAAATTGACCAGCAAATTCAGGAAGAAAGTCAGGAGACACCGCATAAGTTACAAATCTCCAGGATTTGATTTATGTCACTCTGGACCAGTTTGTTTGATTGGCACTGGATTAACAATTATCACATTGTTTAAAAAAAGAGTGCTTGTGCTCTTAATTACCAGACTTGAATTTCTGTGGCACATTTAATTCAGCAAGTTCTTAAAAAAAAACAGGGATGCTGAGGGTGAGATGCTGTTTGTACAATAGAAATGATGGCATCCCAAATTGGCCTGAAATTTCCAGAGATTTGCAACCCAAAGCATATCTCTTAATCTCCAAAATTTGGATGATGATTTGCAGATTAATAATTGCGTGCATTGTAAGCACGCTTTTATTCTTCCAGCAAGGCTTTGGCCCATTATAATAGCAATCCAAGAAGTGAGGCAAATGAATGTGATGGGAATGTGTGACCTAGAAAGGACACACTGTTGTCTCAACACTGGAGCCTGAGTTTCAATCTGGCCATACTGACAAGACAGAAAGTTTCTCTCTCCAGAAACTATTAAGTTCTTAAGTGATGTGAATTTGGGCAATCCTGTTTTTTGTGTTACAATCCTAAAGCACAAAACAGTCGTGGTGCAACACTAATTGGTACTAAACTTGGAACGGAATTGAGAAAAATCACAGTCATGATTCGTATGGGGAAGAGAAAGGTTTGTTGTCACAGTGGGAATTTCTTTCCTGAGAATGGCAAAGTTGTGTTTCCCTCTGTTCTTCAAACATAAACTCACCAATCACTGAAGTAGGACTGGTAAACTGTGTCATGAGTTCTTTTATTCAAAGCTTACAGTAGTATGTACATGTTGCTGGAGAGCTCTTGCTTGGTCAACTAACACATTCCAACTCAGCATCACATGACATATGACATCACATCCTGTTTAATGGTGTATATAGATTCTGGACATACCCACTTAAAAGTACACCACAACATCCCCCTCTTTTTCCAAAGTTGAGGTTACATACTTATAACAAATAAATAATAACAAGGATGTCTTAACGCTATTTACATTGCAACAAAACTTTCATGTATTGTGAATTTACAGCTTTACAAGCTTACGAGTCTCTGAAATATAAAGGTGGTTTGCTAATATGAGCTGATCTGGTCACCATGAAACTGCTTCTCACAGTGGTTTTGATTCGTAGGTGTATTGTTTTTTTTTTACATAAGAACATAGTTTTGGCTGTCTTCATCAGCATCTTCCAGAGTGCTATGTTTGGATCTCATCTTTGAACTTGTTCTATTTACAATAAGATTGTTGGGCGTTGCATTACTGGATATCTCCTTGAGTGGATATTGATTTCTGGGTAATTTCATTCCACAGCTGTTGCCACTTCATACAATCCCAGTTCTCAACAAAGCCTCGCTACTTCAGCTGGAAGCCAGGTTTTCTCTGTCGGATGTAAAATTCAAACAGTTTGTCCTGTGGTCAAGCTTAACAATTCTTTACCTGCACGTCAGTCAAGAATTTACTTCATCCTCTCCTGTTTTTCCAGTAACTCATCCTATACAGTTGGAAATTTGGATAAGTGATAGCTTGGAAAAGTCATTCACATTTGCCTCTCAAACCTAAGCTTAGTTGACGAAGGTAAAGTTGCACTCAGTGGTGTTTCCCTTAGATATAACATTGTGACGTGGAAATCTTGCTTCATAGTGCCTGGACTACTGAGTCTTTGGATGTCTCTTCTTGCAATTGTTAACATTTGTGTTGTCCAAAACTTATCGCAGCAACTTGGAGCACATATTTGACTTCTGTATCTAGTAAATCGGTTTGCGGATCTAGTGAAATATCTGCATTCTTTTTTGGGCTCGGCAACTTGCTCAAGATATCTGAAGTAACCGTCAAGATGCCTGGTTTGTAGTAAATATCACAATCGTATCCTTGAATTTTAATCAACAATTGTTCCTCCTGAAAAGCTTCAATGGGTGTCTGGGTGTCGACACTATTCCCAGTTCTGTAATTCTTTCAGATAACTCAGCTTCAGAAAAACCGCAGTCCCTGCCTTTGGCCGTAATTTCCTGGCCCCGTTGACGTCGGGTATCATGACGGCCGGGAGGGGGGAGCAATATGGAGAGAAGGCCAAAAATCGCTTTCATGCCGTCATGAGACTAGTTTGTGATTGTCCACTCCACCCATCAATGGCGGGCCACATTTCCCACTGCCTTCCTCGGAAACCTAATTTCAATATTTTAGCATCTCAATATAAGTCCTGCTTACCAGAATCGCCCCACACGTCAAATTTACTGCCCACATTGGCGTGACTTCAGAACGGCGTGCTTCACAACTGCTTTTTAAAGGCATGCACCTGGCGACATGAACTTAGAGGGGAACTGGGAGATGAATGCAAACAACCCTGTGCAGCGGAAGAGGTTGTGTGCATTCGCACGGGGCACAGGCAAGTCGCTTTCTCCTGGTTGGCTTTCAGTGCGGTGCCGGGGCAAAGGCTCCGGTGTGGGTCAGGCCGGGGAGCTTGTAGGGGTGGGGGGGCATGGCGTCACAGACTAAAGGAAGTACTCAAGCAAATGCCAGGGGTGGGGAGAGGTGAGGTAAGTGGCCTCGCACTTGGAAACTTTTGTCAAAAGTGAACATTCTTCCGCACCTGAGACTGTTCAGCTGCAGCTCCATTGACGTGCTTGGAGTCGGGACTCTGAAGCTTTTCTGCCCACTCAAGCAACACAAAAGCATGAAAGTGCCACAAAACCCTCCAGAACTTTTCACCCCTTGGACACAGACTGCAAATGAATGTGCGTTTTAGGGGGCTGGAGAGCAAGTGGCCAACTGGGCAAGTTGTAGAATCCCCTCGCGAAAAGCGGCCATGATGCAGTCACTGGTGGAAGTGTTCACAGCCCCTTGCAATGTCTTTATTGAGGTTTGGATTAGTTTCCACCATGGCCCAAGCTAACAGTGCAGCCTTGCAGGACGGGTTAGTAGAATGCCCTCGCCTGAGATGAGAGCACGGCATGCAGGCCAGTGGCCAAAGCTGCCGCCAGTCGGTCAAGTGGAGTGGGGTGGAGGTGGGGTGAGAACATCAGGGCCATGGTGCCTGGTGATTTAGGGGTATGCTTCATGGCTTATAAGGAGCAGAGAGGAAGAAGAAAGCGGCGAAGGATCCTGGCTCGGCAAAGGGAGGAGCACCTTCATCAAGATGTAGGGGTGGCTGTGCACGCAGCTGAAGATCCACAGCAAACCGTCGCTTGTAGGCCCTTCGCCAGACCCATTGTCTATAGATGGTGCTTGTCATTCCTGAAGGTGACTGAGAACCAATAGCAGTTTTAATTTTGACTGCTTGTTTACATGGTTCTGATACAACCAAATCAAAAAAACCACTGCTCTATTCTTTCCTTAAAAAGGTTGAAATCAGAAAGGATGTCCGCTGCTTTCGAATTCATACACTGGAAATTTACCGACATCTTGTGACATACACTCAATTTTCTAGGTAGGGAGAAGCTTTCCCACTTTCCTTCACAGCAAGGTTTCAATATATTGCAGATCTGGCTGCCTGTCGTACTGATGTTTTACTGATTATGGCACTGCGGGTCTATGGTGCTGTTGCTCCCCTTCAGGCATTTTTATAGGCCCTGCCACGGAGCAGTGCTTTGGCGCGAATGGCACCACGATGCCTCGATTAAATGTATAGCTGCAATGACACTTTTAAGCCTGGCCTGGAATCAACCTGCAATGGCCCAATCCAAATCACCGATCGCACCCCTTTACCACTGATCCAGTGGCCCCTTTGTACAGTCACTCACTGTTCCCAATGGAATACTGCCTGCAGATAGTGTTTCACCTCTAGTTCTGTTGCCAGTGGCTGTTTCCCTCACAGACTGTTGGCGTAGTGCCAAGTTGAATCCGGAGCTCTCCTGATTTTCTTGATTTTTCGAGGTTGCCAACTTCGAAAAGCTGCGGGGTTTATTTTGTTGTGAACTAGCAGCATTAACACTGTGCTGTAAATGGTGACCTTTACTATGTAGAAGCCTAAAAAAAAAGATCCTGGAAGCTGCAACACCACTAGTGTCTACGGAGCTTCAATTTTTCCAGATCTTCAAGTTTTCAATATCTATTACCATGTTGTGCATGGTATGCCTTAAAAGCCCAAAACCTTCAAATTCTCACCAGCTGCCACCATGTTATGTTCCCTTCTATTCTTCAAACTCCAACTTACCAATCACTCAAGAAAGCCTGGTAAAACCATGTCAGGAATTCTTTATTTGAAGGTTAATGTGGCATTTACACATTGCTGGAGAGCTCTGACTAACATGACTTGCTTGGCCAATGAACACATTCCAACTAGTATCACGTGACATATGACATCCTCGCCTGTCTAATGGTGTTTACAGATTATGGACAAAATCACTTAAGGGTATACCGCAACAGGCATTAAAGCATAATGTTGGGGCAGTTGTTTCTCTGCATCTAACCTTGGTCAGTGTGGAATCAGAGCAAAGCTTTAAAAAAAATCAGTTGGGCAAATTTATAATTTTGCCCTGGTAGCTATCATGCATCATCACTGTAGCAACTCAATACAGCATACATAAGATGAATTATTTCTTTTTCCGATCTCATTTTTAAAAATTTACCTGCTGCTATTGTGAACTGGAGTTGAAACTAATTCATAAAGGAAATTGATACTAAAAATAAATCTTTAAAACAATAAAAATAAGCTGGAAAATAACCAGCTAAATTCAATAAATGAAAAGGTTTGTAACTTGTTTTTGGGAAAAAAATTCTGAATTCATCTAAGCAAAGCATGAACACAAGGGCAGAATACAAGGGTAGCAAAAAAATAATAGCTTCATAATACAACATGAATTCACCAAAAACAAATATAAAACGATTAAACAGAAAATGTTGGAAATATCAAAAGGTAAGGCAGCATCTTGGGAGAGAGTTAGCATTTCAATTTGACACAACTTTTGGACTCAACATAGACTTCACCAATTTCAGGTCATAACCACTACTCACATTACTTTTCCCTGGATGTCAGCCATGCTGGTAATGGTTCTTCTGTTCATTTATTCACACCTGCCCTCCACCCTATCGAAGACCTTTTGTTTTGTTTTCCCTTCTTCCCACCCTTCCCACCTCACCCCCACCCCACTGCACCTTCCCTGCTACTGTGCTTACTTAAGACCTGTTACGCCTGTAGCATTTTCCAGTTCTAATGAAAAGTCACAGACCTGCAATATCTTGTGCCTTCCACTGAGCAATTAATCAGACGGGAGGGTGGTGAGTGGTAAAGATACTCCCACAGTGTTGTTGAATTCCAAGTGGGAATTCCAGGGTTTTAACCCAGCAGAAATGAAGGAATGGCAATATATTTAACAGTCAGGGTGGTGTGAAACCTGGAGGGGAACTTGCAGTAGCTGGGG
Organism: Cetorhinus maximus; assembly: GCF_964194155.1. Lineage (NCBI taxonomy): Eukaryota > Metazoa > Chordata > Chondrichthyes > Lamniformes > Cetorhinidae > Cetorhinus > Cetorhinus maximus. The sequence continues at coordinate 19,262,688 of NC_135896.1, forward strand.
TTCCCAAATTCTGCTCTTGATTTCGAGGTGGCAGAGTTTGTGGATTTGGAACAGTGAAGAAGCAAGTTGTTGCAGTTCATTTTGTAGATGGTACACTCTGGTGCCACTTTGCCAGTTGTGGAGGGAGTGAGTGTTTGAATGAGATGACCATCATGCGGGCTGTTTTGACCTAGGTAGTGTCAAGGTTCAAGGCTTTTGTTGACATTGCACTTATCCAGGCAAGTGGGGAGCATTCCATCACACTCCCAACTTGCAGAGAGTGGGAAGGTTCTGGGGAGTTAGGAGGTGAGTCACTCACTGTAGAATACTCAGCCTTTGACCTATAGCCACAATATTTATATGGCTGATCAATTTAAATTTCTGTTCAATGGTTATCTTCGGGAAGTTGATGGTGAGGGAACTGAATGATGGAAACACCATTGAAGGTTAAGGGTTTGGTAGTTCAGCTCCCTCTTTGGAAAGGCCTGACACTCGTGGCATTAAAGCCACTTGCCAGCCCAAGTCTGTATGTTGTCCAGGTCTTTTTTTTAAATTCATTCATTTGCTCATCCCTAATTGCCCTGTTACATGTTGACCAGACCAGGTAAGGATGGCAGATTTCCTTCCCTAAAGGGCATTAGTGAACCAGATAGGTTTTTATGGTAACCTGCAATGGTTTCATGGTCATCATCAGACTTTTAATGAAAAAATCATGATTGTCTTCATCAGACTTTTATTGAACTCAAATTTCACCATCTGCCATTCAAACCCAGGTCCCCAGTGCATTACCCTGGGTCTCTGGAATACTAGTCAGCGACAATGCCAAAGTGCCACCACCTTGCTGCTTGTAGGTGCCTGATCAACTGCAAATTATTTTTTAAACTGAATTACTGAGCGGTTGTTCTTTTTTAACCATTACAACCAGGATTGCACTTAAATTCAAAGCAGTTTCAACTTTGTAGGAAAAAAGATTTAATCGTTGTATCACCAGACTGTTCAGATAAACTATTTAATAATCACCAATTGCTCCCAGGAAAAGTATACAGTCAATATGCTAGCCACACAAAAATACAAGTTAAATTATTTCAACAGGAAAATAAAATCGATGATTCACATCATCATTAGTGAACAATACAATTATATCCAAAAGATTTTTCACATACAGTAATGCAATGGAGATTGATGAATTAGGACTATTTCTGATCGTCAAAGAAGCGAGATCACATTAACTGTCTGGAAAGTCAAATCTAATTTGTTGTTGATAAATTCACATTGAAAGTTGTCAGTAGATGGCAGTAAGTTCATATATACCGCATTAAATCTGTGGCAAAAAAATTAGGGGGACAAAAAGCTATCATGAAGAAACATTTGAAAGAAAACTTTTAGTTAAATAAGGGAACAAGAGCATAAGTAGAAAATATGGAAATGTAAAAAACAGACTCTTAGTTAACTAAAGGAAATTTGATGTATCTCTTCCATGATACACGGCTAAGCAATATCATGAGAGCTGTTAATGAGCTCTAAAAAGTTGTAATTAGCCCCAAGAGACTTCCATTATTAAAAATAAAACCCTTGTCCACACTTAATGATTCCATGAGGGTGAATAATAATTTTTCTGTCCGATATGGTGATAATTCACAAAACTTAAGATGAACAAGATCCAGAGGTGACATTTCTCCTTTCATTATGTGGTGATTTGTTCTATTTAATTACTGTGAATGCAGTTTTGTCCTCCTTCCTATTCCTGTGGACAGAGCATGATGCCTTCACCCGCTTGGATCATCTGAGCTGCTGTTATATCTTTTCAGCATTTCCTTTTTTTTTCGTTTTATTTATACGTTGATTTGCGTTTTGCTTCAGTGGTATTTGCAAGATCATGCATTAATATAATGCACAATTATCTGTACTAGCGCAGTATAATCATATACCATACTTCAGTAGCAGGGTGTTTAGTTTTCGCAAAGCCGTCCTTGGGCTGCCCTATCTTTATTATAGCTAAGTGTCAATTTTTATGGCTCCAGATGGGCATCACACTCTGGTAATAATTACAATCAGATTATGGCCAGTTCATTTATTTGTTTTCATTATCAGAAGACTTAAAACAGGGAAGAGGCTGGAGACATCAGTAACAAGGACAAGGATCTTCTGAATATAGGTGTCCATGTTCTTGGAGGAATGCAATTAAAAACAATAGGCTTCCTGAAAGGCTAATGCATACTCTGCCAACTTTGGTTAACATATACTTGTTATCTCTGCTTGTGAACTTCTATGTACAAGGACAGAGTTTCAGGTATCTGTCTGTGGAGGGGGAGGATAGAGTTCCACAGGCAGGACAAGTAGTGCCTGAAGCTCTTCTGTTGGATTTGGTGCTGAGCTTTTGAATTGACACAGAATGCTGAGATGCAGCTGTAGCAGCTCTTTTGTTCCTGTCATGAACATGGAAGTCTGGCTAGAACACAAACAGCTCTTCTGGAACTGATCCAGTAATAATCATTTAAAGGCCAGACAGCTTGGCTGCAACTTGTTTGATGAATGGGAGAGGGTAGACTCTGGCATGGAGTCGTACCATCTCTATACTAGCCAGTGATATGCTCAGATTAGCCTTCATAGATTCCAGGCTGAAGATGGAGCTTTACTTTATTTCTGTGCTGTACATTCTATGTAACTGTAGTGATTGTAAGTAAAAGCTTTCATACTGTTTTGGGGATCATGTGAATTAGCAGCAGAGCTTTCTAGTCTTGGTCTTGGTATAAGCATGTAGCTTCATCAGGAGCTCTGTAAATAAAGTTTACTGTTTCCTACAAGAAACCTGTCCAGTACGTCAAGTTTATTACAATTGGTGATAAGGATAAATAGCTCCGATGCTGCACCTCACCTTGCATGTGAGTATTTCGAATTTTAAGGGAAGAAAGAAAAGTATACTCACCAGTCATGCTGCTCTTTGGCAGAATCGACCCATACAACTCATCCATGGAAGACTGGGGTTAGTACACAGAGGGACAAGGTTTCTACTTTGTTGCAAACAAAACAACGGCGGAGGAGAAACAGAAAGCATTCTCCTAAGTGTCTGCAGGAGCAAAGCATATAACCGGCTCCAAATGCGCTAAACTCCGGATCCTTTAACGAGCTAGTAGACCTTGTGAAGGCACATTTTCAACCTGAGCCATCAATGATCATGCAAACATTCAATTCAACTCTAGATTAGCGGCCACGGGTGAATCAATCACAATGTATATCGCGAAGTTAAAACAGTTAACGGAGCACTGTGACTTCGGAAATACTCTAAATGACATGTTGCGAGATCATTTGGTTTGCGGCATACACAATGCCACTATTCAGCGTCGTTTACGTGCAGAAGTTAATATTGATCTGGATCGCACCATGGAGATAACGCTAGCAATGGAGAGTGCTGAGAGGGACTTGCAGGCTTTGCAGAGTGTGCAACATGGCACCGTTCTTCAGTTAGGGTGGGAACCTACTGCTGGGCGAGGCGCGAAAACCAGGGAAACAACCGCAAAGTGAGACACAGTCCCTACCGCTCGACAAACAAAAAGACATACTGGAAGCAGCTCACCAGTGATTCAGAAATTAAAGTGTTACCGATGTGGGAATAACCCTGTACAGAAACCTGCAAATTTAAAGAGGCAGAATGCAACTACAGTTCACAAAAAAGGGCATGTTATAAAGCAGTGCAGGGCGAAATCAAGACAGCCATTCAGGCAGTAGGCCCAGATAATTCAAGTGCACAACATAAATGAACAAGAAGTTGCTGATACTGATATCCATTCCCTATACAGCCTAAAGGCCAAGAAAACTTGACCAATCACTGTTACCCTTCAAGTAAATGGGAAGGCTCTAATCGTGGAGGTTGACACAGCATCATCGACCACAGTGGCGGGAGAGCACAACTTTACATACCTCAGCGAAGATACCTAGCCACTGAATCTGGAGCAAACCACGGCTCAGCTGAAGACAAACAATGGAGGGGCAATACTGGTGAAAGGCATCATCTCTGTACCTGTATCCTACAGGCAACTGACAGCCTAGCTGCCAGTGATTGTTGTAGCAGATGAAGGTCCTAGCCTTCTGGGCTGTGACTGGTTGAAAGAAATTAAACTCAACTGGTCAGAAATGTTTCAAGTCAGAACAGGAAGCAAAACAGGAAAGGGATATAATGGTATCTTTTGGAATGAGATAAAATAACCGAAGGACATGCACAGGATGCAAGGATCCCTCTGATCAGAGTTGGATCCACGGGAAAACCATGAAAAGAAGCTAAACGAAGGCAGTGCCACTCTGAACCAACTGAAGAAACAGTTGGCAGTAAAAACTCAACAATGTTCAAAGTTCCAAGAGGAAGCCAAAAGATACAAAAAGGTGACAGAAGAACTGAAGATTCAGTTGATTGAGACAAAAGAGGCATTAGGAGGAAAAGTCATGGAACTTTCCAAGATGCAAATGGATAGCTCAATCCCCGAACTGAACCAAGTTAAGATTTCACCAGGGAAGAGATTTGGCCGACTGTGAAATCAAAATGAAGGATAAGGCGAAACCCTGCGGTAAATACAAGAAGCAAAAAGCAGAAATCAGATTCGAGAGGCCAATAGGATATGTCCCCAGAACCATCTCTGCAGCTGAGAAGGGCTACTCACAATTTGAAAAAGAAGGCTTATCCATAATATTTGGAATAATGAAGTTCCATCAATATTTGCATGATCGACATTTTACCATAGTGTCAGGTCACAAACCACTGTTGGGTTTTTTTAGTGAAAATAAAGCAATGCCATCGGTAGCCTCTGCTGAATTTAAAGATGGTCTTTGATTTTGTTGGCAGATGAGTACACATTTATGCACCATCCAGGTGTGCATATAGTAAATGCAAATGCCCTCAGTTGTCTTCCTTTGCCAGATAGCATTGTACATGCACTAGTGCCTCAAGAAGTTGTACTTGTGTTGAATTTCCTGGACTCCTCACTGGTCTGTGCAAAGCAGACAAACAAGGATCCAAATGAATCAAGAGTCCGAGAACAGGTATTGCAATGATGGTCAAATGCACAAGTCTCTGAAGAGTTAATTCAGATTTACAGGCATAGAATGGTCTTAACCTGTTAAGGTGGTATCTTGTTGTGGGGAGTAAGAGTCATCATCCATTCACGAAGAAGAGAACCACTTTTGACAGAGCTTCACAGTGCGCATCCAGGCATTTGGAAAATGAAGATGCTCGCACAAAGTTATATCTGGTGGCCAGGTATAGACAGTGATATAGAAAAAATGGTTAAATGCTGTCTCTAGTATCAGCAACGGCAGAAGTTGCCTATTGCAGCTCCACTGCATCCATGGGAGTAGCTTGGACGACCCTGGATTAGATTACATATAGACTATGTAGGTCCATTTTTAGGTACCATGTTTTTAGCGATCATCAACGCGCATTTTAAGTGGATGGATGTGTATGAAGTTAGTTCACCTACATTGTGTGCAACTGTTGAAAAGTTGCGCCAACGTTTTATCCTATGTGGCCTACCAGAAGTCATTGTTTCGGAGAATGGCACTGCTTTCACTAGTACGGAATTCCAGAGATTCATGAAACTAAATGGGATTAAACATGCCACAACAGCACCGTCTCATCCCTCATCCAATGGGTTAGGAGAAAGAACGGTACAAACTTTTAAAACAGGCATGAAGAAATTATCCAAAGGAATGTTAGAAACACAATTTCAAGGTTTCTTTTCAACGATCACATGGCTCGTCACGCAACTTCGGGTTCAACATCATCTGCTTTGCTAATGAAATGCTCCCTTCATACAAGATTGAGTCTGGTTTTCCCTAACTTAGAGGGGAAGATGGAGAAGAACCAGAACAGTCAGAAAGTGAATCATGATGTTCACAGTAAAGATTGAATGTTTACTGTGGGAGAGGCAGTTTTTGTGTGAAATTTTGGAACTGGACCTAGATGGGTTCCTGGTATAATTGTCGCTGAAACAGGACCTTTGTCATATCAAGTGGATGTGGAAAACAGGATTGTTAGGAAACATGTGGATCATCTAAGAAGTAGAGAGACACTCCAGCAACCAGTTACTTCATCTGAAATTGAAGTTGAACCTTTGATCCCTGAGGTGTCAGGTCGACAATGAATAGGCATACTTAATATCTCTGTTGAAGTATATAATTCTGAGCTGCCGTTGTCTAAGGATGTCCCTGATGCTGCAGTTCCTGATCATGTCAATCCAGTGGAAGAATTTCAAGCTGTAGAGTTACGTTGCTCTAATTGAATCAGAAAAGCACCTCAAAGCCCTACGGTGGAATTTTCTATGCCCGCCAGCGTCAGGCATGATTGGTGGCTTCAGTGGATAATATGGTATGATCGGTTATACGATGGCGGGCAGCCAGTTTGCGATTGTCCGCTCAGCCTGCCAATGGTGGGCCACATTTCCCGACGTCGGGAATCTCATTGTAATATATCAGCATATCATTATTAGGCCTGCCTGCTGGAATAACCCCCCCCCCCAAACCCCCATCCCACTGGATCATCCGTCCACGTTGGCGGGAAAAAACGTTGAGGTGTTTCAAAACACCACATAAGCAACATGCACTTTGCAGGCTGCACTTTGAGGGGAACTCAGAGGTGAGTACACAGTAACATTGTGCAGCACTTGCCAGGGTCGCCTGTTGGGCTTCAAGCTTGAGTGGTGCTGGGGGGTCAGGGTTAAGGGGCCCTGCCTTTGAGGTGACTTGTGAAAGCGGGGGGGGGGTGTGCGGGAAAGGGCCTGCCATTAAATATAGCGCACAAGCATTCAGGGTGGGGGTTAGGGTGGGTGAGGGAAGTGGCCCCGCATTAGGGAAACCTGTATAAAGTGACCATTCCTATACAACTCAGACAGTTCAGGCACAGCCACCTTGATATGATTGGAGTTGGACTTCTATCTTATATGCCCACTCAAGCTATGCAGAGGCATCAAAGTGCCAACGGATGCTCCAAAGCTTTTCAACACCCCACCCCCCCACCGACCCCACCCACCATCCCAGGCACAGACTGCAAAGTCAAGAGCATTTTAATGGACGGCAGAATAGTTGGAAGACTGCACATGTTGTCCAATCTCCTCACTAAAGCTGGATATGGTACAGTCACTGCTGGAGGCTGTCACAGCCCCTTGCAGTGTCAGCATACCATTTTGGACCAGTCTTCCCCATGGTTCAAGCTAACAGGGCAACCTTGCAGTGTGGGTTAGGAGAATGCCTGTGCCTGAGCTGAGCACAGTGTGCAGCCCAGTGGGCAAATCTGCCGCAAATCAAATAGGTGGACTGAGGCAGAGGTGGGTGGGGTTTCAGGCAGCCATGGTGACCAGCACTCTCTGGGAATTGTTAAGGGGCTTTCACACTTAACCAGGACAGGTTCTGAGTACACCACATGTCTCTCTCTTCTATCCTGCAAGAGGACTACATCAGGATCATTGAGCCTGGTGAACTAGCTGTATGCCTACAGAGAGGGAAGACAACAGAGCAGAGAGCGACTGGTTCTCCTGGCTGCGCAGAGGCAGGAGCAGCAGCCTCAGGAAGAAGTGGCAGCTGAGGGTCTTGCCCTCCGAAGATCCACAGCGAGCCATTGCTGGTCGGCGCCTAGCAACACCCAGGGTCTATAGATGCCACCTGTCACTCCTGCAGATGACCAAGAACCAGTGTCGCCGAAGACTGCGCATGACTAAGGAATTTGTCGCTCACAGCTGCCAGCTGCTGCAGAACTTGGTGCCATGGGGACATGGAGGGCATCCACTGAAAGCAACAGTAGCGTTCAATTTCTATTCCAGTGGCTCCTTTCAGGGCTCCACAGATGAGCTCTGTGGGATATCACAAGCCTCCATCCATAAATGCATCCATGAGGTCACAGATGCCATCTTTGCGAGGGCACACAACTTTGTGCATTTCGCCCGGGACCAGGACAGCCAGGATGCAAGAGCGATTGGATTTGCCCAAATCTCAAGCTTCCCACAGGTTCAGGGTGTGATGCTCATATCTCCCTCACAACACTTGGTAAACTACATCAACCGCAAGGGATTGCATTTGGGAATGTGTGGCTGGTGTGTGATCACCACTAACGCATCCTGCAGGTCTGCGCACGGTTTCCAGGGAGTGTGCACAACGCCTACATCCTCAGTCGGTCACAGATCCCTGACATCTTCCAGGGTCCACAGAAGCTGCAGGGATGTCTCCTCAGGGACAAGGGCTACCCACAGAGGACGTGGCTGATGACACCCATGTGGCAGCCTCAGACTGCAGCAGAGTGACAGTATAACAAGGCTCATGCTGCAGCTCACAACTTGGTGGGGCAGACTGTTGAGATGCTGAAGATGAGGTCCTGGTGCCTGGACCGGTCTGGTGGAGCCCTGCAATACAGTCCACAGAGGGTGTCACGAATCATCGTCATCTGCTGCACCCTTTACAACCTGGCGCTCCAATGGGGAGATCAGCTGGCTGAGGAGGAGATGGAGGAGCTGGAGGCCTCCTCCAATGAGGAGGATGCCGATGAGGATGAGGAGGTCCTTGGAGGTGACGATGATGGGGATGAGGCCCTCGCATTTCCTAGATGAGGCAGGCACACTTGGGAGGCCCTCATAGCAGCCAGGTTTGTGGAGGATGATGGTGACATGCAGTGAGGTGACATCATAGATCCTCACATTGCATCTGTGAACGTTTGACTCCAGTCTGGCTTATGGCAGCGCGAATACCCTCTGTGAGAATGCTCCTGTCATGGAGATGCAGTGGAGGCCCTAATGATCACTCAATTGCAGAAGGAGGATGACGACATGCAGTGAGGACACTCCATAGATCTTCACATGGCCTCTGAGAATGTGACTCCTGACTGGCCGAGGGCAGCTCGCTTGCACTCTGTGATCAGGGTCATATCATAGAGACACAACCATGAAACTTTAGAAGCATCTGATCATTTGTCCACCTTCAGCACCTGAGCCCTTCAGGAGCACAGCATCACTGGTCACAGATGCTGAAGAGATGGGGGCCAGCCCCACCTTAAAGGTGCTGAAAGCACACAGAAAGAATGAGAGAACTCTGTGGTGCCTACCCACTACATTCTGGCAGAAATGACAGGCACTGCTGAGGTGCAGGCATCAATAATGTTTCCAGGGAGTGTGAGGCAGGACTATCACTTTGGTTCGGAGGCTGCACAAAGCATAGGAAAGAGGCCCTGGACTGAAACATCTGCCTTTAACTTGTGCAGAAAGATTTCACATCTTTCACCAGAACACTGCTCATCAGTTTCCATATGCTATAGGTTAAGATATTTTTGTAGATAAGCAAGACAAAACAAAATTAAAAGGGGAGGAATGTAGTGATTGTAAGTAAAACCTTTCTACTGTTTCGGGTATCATGAAACTTTATAGATGAATCAGCCCTAAGCGTGGGTAATCTTAAGGGTGGAGCATTCTAGCCTTGGTCTGTGTGCAAGCATATAGCTTCATCAGTAGCTCTGTAAATAAAATTTACTGTTTCTTACAAGAAGCCTGTCTGGTACACCAAGCTTATTACAGTAACACAGGGCTGCAATGTTCCATTATATGATACAAAAACAAAAATACCTGGAAAAACTCAGCAGGTCTGGCAGCATCTGGGGAGAGGAACACAGTTAACGTTTCGAGTCTGAATGACCCTTCAACAGAACTAAGGAAAAATAGAAGAGAGGTGAAATATAAGCTGGTTTAAGGTAGTGGGGGGGGGGGACAAGTAGAGCTGGATAAAGGGCCAGTGATAGGTGGAGATAACCAAAAGATGTCACAGACAAAAGGACAAAAAGGTGTTGAAGGTGGTGATATTATCTAAGGAATGTGCTAATTAAGGGTAGAAAGCAGGACAAGCAAGGTACAGATAGCCCTAGTGGGGGTGGGGTGGGGTGAAGGAATCAAAAAAGTCTAAAAGGTAGAGATAAAACAATGGATGGAAATACATTTAAAAATAATGGAAATAGGTGGGAAAATAAAAATCTATATAAATTATTGGAAAAAAAAGGGGGGGAATCGGAAAGGGGGTGGGGATGGAGGAGAGAGTTCATGATCTAAAATTGTTGAACTCAATATTCAGTCTGGAAGGCTGTAAAGTGCCTAGTGGGAAGATGAGGTGCTGTTCCTCCAGTTTGCATTGAGCTTCACTGGAACAATGCAGCAAGCCAAGGACGGATATGTGGGCATGAGATCAGGGTGGAGTGTTGAAATGGCAAGCGACAGGGAGGTCTGGGTAATGCTTGCGGACAGACCGAAGGTGTTCTGCAAAGCGGTCACCCAGTCTGCGTTTGGTCTCTCCAATGTAGAGGAAGCCGCATTTGGAGCAACGAATGCAGTAGACTAAATTGAGGGAAGTGCAAGTGAGATGCTGCTTCACTTGCAAGGAGTGTTTGGACGGTGAGGAGAGGGGAAGTAAAGGGGCAGGTGTTACATCTTCTGCGGTTGCATGGGAAGGTGCCGTGGGAGGGGGTTGAGGTGTAGGGCATGATGGAGGAGTGGACCAGGGTGTCCCGGAGGGAACGATCCCTGCGGAATGCCGCCAGGGGGGTGAAGGGAAGATGTGTTTGGTGGTGGCATCATGCTGGAGTTGGCGGAAATGGCGGAGGATGATCCTGGTTTTTGTACAACACTCAACTTGGTGAAGATGGCAACAGAAATTCTATAACAATCAAAGGTTTATAGTTGGAGTGTCTGCTATATTTATAAGACAGCTACATGACCGACTGCACGACAGGTTATATGATGGTTAATAATTGACATGATCTTCTGGACATCGGTGAATAAATCACCATTCATCTGTCCATAGTGGTAGTTGACTATGAAGGAAGTGTGAATCTATGACCCCACACTGCTGCCACAGCATTTTGTACATGGGGCTGCATCTGCCCTGGCCAGAAAAAATGCTTCTGATCATGTTGGAAACTAATAATTTTAAGTAAAGTGCACCAGTACCTGCAGCAGCAGTGAAAAAAGCTGGGAAACCTGCTAATTGGCCAGGGTGGGAGGTGCAGGGGAACTGAAATTGTGGCAACAGGCAGCCATTGGTCACCCTGTGTCACCGATCTAACTACAGAATGAAGAGTTGGTCAAAACTGTATTCTTTTCTGGTAAGGCAAGCCTTCTAATGGCAGCAAATCACCTTACTGGTCTTTCTGAATTTGATGAGAGGCCACTTTTGCCATTGTGAAGGCACATGTAGCAGTTGCCATAGGTTTAACTGGTAGAAATTCTGGCTGGTAACATAATTCTGCTAGTCCTACCTCCTTCAAAGAAGAAGCATTGTCCAGTCCTCACCCTAACTATCAGGAAGACTTTAACACTGTATCAATGGGGTAGAGTTGCAACATAAATGAATCCCATCATAAACTCCAACTCCACTTGCACTGTGAATCCACCAATAAGACTGTGTATGCTAGGAGCTACCTTCCTGCATGGATTTGACTGCTCTACTTGCAATTTTAGAGAATGGGTCACCTACAAAGAGAATAGAAATGCAATCCACTTGATTGTTGATAGTGAGAAGTGCATCCTCCCTTATGGAATAGGTCTCGACTCCACTTACTGACTTCTGCTGCTTCCATACTCATCAGAATGTTGCCTATTCATTTCAGCATCTCCTCAGGTATGAAATAAAGGACCAACCATGCAGTGGGACTGTGATACTAAATAAACTCTTTTGGAGGCTCTGGGATTTTCGCTATCATTGTCATTGAGAGAACTGCTCCCTTCCTGGCCAACAGATTCAGAGCATTTTGTACAAATTGATCGAAGGTCTGTTACAGCACAGAAAGGAATGATATTCTGGAGCATTCAAAGACAGAATCTATTTGGATAAAAATAAATAATAATAAAGGAGCAGTTACACTGCTGTGTGTAGACCACCTGTTACGACCCAGTGAGGAGGGTTGAATGGCTCCCCTCTTTTCCCTTGCCTTGTTTGACCATAACAGGTTTTTTTTTCAGAAGGACTTACTTGCCAATTCAGTGAGTACTTAACTGTTTATGTGCTGTGATCATAAAAGAACCAATAGGATGGGTTTAATTGAGTTGAAAAAAGAAAGAGGTTAGCTTTACTATACTTAAACCAATCTAAATAAAATAATAAAATACTTCAGCACACACACACCAAATACAGATTATAGAATGAAGGATAGGTTGGCCAAATAGAGTCCATGGCCAGAGTTTTTAGCTCGTTGGGCGGGCGAGTGCCTGACCTGAATGAATGTTAAATGACGTGCGATAACATTGGGCAAGCGTCCCGATGTCATCACGCACTCCGCACTCGCATGATGTTTCAGTCAGCGTGCGAACACAGGAGTCAGCAGCGCACCCGCTGACCATTAGCAGGCCTATTAAGGCCATTAAAGCCCCAACTGAAATAAATTTTTCGCTACCCATCCAACCTTACGGGTGGCGGGCAGACGATAAGGCCAAGCGGCCTTTGGATTTTTTAGGAAACCTCATCCACAGGCGGGATGAGATTTCCAACTTCAATTAAAAATTAAATAAAAATTTAAGCATTTCATTAATAACTTGTCCCTGACAGAGTCACATGAGGGGACATGTTTTTTAACAATTTAACATTCTTTATTTTTAATTCTTAAAATCTTCATCTTCCTGAGGCATTGACCCACCGGCGTGAAATCGCGGTCAGGCCCCGATCGTGGGTGGCGGTCAGCTTCCTGTCCGCTCCTGTTTGCCCCCACCGAGCCCACCCGACGAGGGCAAAACCCTCGTCCATAGGAAAAGAAAAAGAGTATACAGTCTGTTTATCGGCTGGTTTCATGCTGAATTTGACGGCCTCAATGCTTCCAATGTAAAGATGTAGGTGACGGAGTTAGTTATTCTTCGGGAGACAGTAGTGCTGGGTTGCATTCTTTTGAGAAATCTGTGTCTTCAGCAGGGCATCCTGGATTATCACAACCTACGGACAGGGCTCAAAGCATACCAGGTGGGCTGGAGAAAAAAGGAGGCAGGAGGGACCCCACTTAGTCATCTTCCTAAGCTGCTTGTCCTCAGTTCTGCTGAGAAAATATGCTTAAAACATACGAAGGGTTGGCTTGTCATGTGACCTTCCTTTTCCAACTTCCAGGGTGATTCCGAAAAAGACATGGTCCATGTAATCCACAGATGGCTTGATGAGCTAACTTAGCCAGGCTCCCACTATCTAAGCAGTTAGTCTTAATGGACCATCTCCAACAGTTTCACATCTCAAGTGATTGCCATAGATACCTGTCTAATGGGACAGGAGATGTGAGTCCTTCACAATCCCCTAAAGTCATTGTCTTTGATGGGTTTTGCATACAGCCTGACTCCACAACAATGAATTGGAATGTGGAATGTATAATAATGAAAATTGCGGTTAGCCATCTTGGGCTGTGAGTTCAAGTCACTTTATTCCCTGTGTTTCTAAAAAGTCTGTTTTTATAAGTTCAATTCAGGTTTCCAGCTGATGGACTAAAAATAATGATTTTGCATAAAGTACATCTTCACGACACACCACATAGTGGGAAGGAGATAAAGGAGAAATTTACAGTCAAATTGCAGAAAGCTGCAAGAAATTTAGAGTAGTAATAATAGGGATCAATCATCATAATATAAACTAGGGACATTACAACAACATGCATTTACATAGCGCCTTTTAGATTGCAAAATATCCCAAGATGCTTTTATAGGAGTGCTATCAAACAAAATTTGACACCTAGTCATAAAAGGCAACATTTGGACAAATAGCCAAAAGTTTACTTAAAGAGATGGGTTTTAAGGACAGCCTTAAAGAGGAAAGAGAGATAGAGAGGTGGAAATGTTTGGGGAGGGAATTCCAGGTCATGGGCCCCAGGCAACTGAAGGCTGTGCCACCAATGGTGGTGAAATTAAAATCGGGGATGCTCAAGAGATAAGAGTTAGGTGAGTGCAGATATCTTGGAGGATTGTGGAGCTGGAGGAGATTACAGCAGTAGGGAGGAGTGAGATGGCGTTCAGCATTATTGGAGTAACCAGCGCAAGAGCTGAAACCATCAAAGATGGCAGCACATATATAATCATCCTTTAGACATCCCACTTCTCCTTCATTTTGCAATTACTTTTTAAAAGCTGTAGATGGTGTAAGTGTGTACTTCTTTCATACTCCATTCCTGTCCCCTTCACACAACCCCTACTCTTGTGCCTTTCTTCTTTCAGATACCCAAGAACTGTAACCTGGCCAGGCAGGGGTGGACAACCAACAGTTTGAAGAGCAAGAAGGCAGTGATGAAGAACAAACACAATCACTCAATCTCACACTCACAGCCACCAGCTCAGATATTGATGCTGTACATAATTGAGAGGATAACTTGATAGGATCTGCACATGGTGTGACACCAGGCATATATGTCTTGCAGTCAGGGCAGAGGAAAAGGATAGTGAAGGTTCCATCACTCCAGAGGGTGAGTTTTCACATTAGCTTTTTTTCCTCATTTATTTGTTCATGGGATGTGAGCATTGCTGGCAAGGCCAACATTTATTGCCCATTCCTAATTGCCCTTGAGCAGTTGGCAACGAGCTGACTTATTGAGCTGTTACAGTCCATATAGTATAGGCATGCCCACAGTGGTGTTAGGAAGGGCATTTCAGCATTTTGAGTTGCTGTTGGAAGGAAGAATAAAAATTACAGAGGGCCTGGTCCAATCCTCTTTAAATGTGGGAGCAATCCCTGAGGATGGAAGGATTGCAAATGTTACATCCTGTTCAAAAAATGTGAGAGGGTTCCTGCAACTACAGACCAGTCAACATAATATTAGTGGTGGGGAAACTTTTTAGAGATGCTAATTTTGAAGAAGATTAATTGGTACTTGGAAAAATGTGTTAATAAACAAAAGCCAGCACAGATTCGTTAAAGTTACATTGTGTTTGAGTAAATTAATTGAGTTCTTTATTAACAAGGTTAAAGAGGATAGTGCATTTGATGTTGTCTCCGTTAACTTTCTAAAGGTTTTTGATAAAGTACCACATGATAGACACGTTAGAAAAATTGAAGCCCATGGGAATTATGTGGCAATGGTTGCATGGATACAAAATTGGTTAAGGGACAGAAAGCAGAAAGTGGTGCTGAATGGCTGTTTTTTTAGGCAAGCAAGATTTGTACAGAACACAATGAAGTTTGAAAATGATAATAATCAAATGTGTGCAGATGACTTTTACAGTTTTAAAAATAGAACTGAAGACAATACTGTCTCTTCAGTGGACAGAAAGCCACCACTGTAGGAGTCACGGACAAAAAACATGTTTTCCTGTCTCCAAAGGCTGTTTTGATCTAAGTTTCCTTCCTGCAAATGTCACGATCAGACATTAGCAATAATCTCCAACACATTATTTATATCCCGATGGAAAACTACACTATCAAAAACTTGCCTTCAGCACAGAACACTAGTGGAATTTCTAATTGCTGCACTTATGCCCTTTGTCCTAGTTCTAAAGAAAAATTCCTTTGAGTCCCAATATTCTTTCCATTTTAATATTTATTGGACTGAAAATTCTCGGTCCTGAGAATAGAACACTTCCTTGGGTTAGATCTATTGATTGTTAATCAAACGGAAAGATATGGTGAAGTAAATGGTTAAGATTTCTCTCACCTAGCACCAGAAAAGAAACCCTCACAAGTAATCAAAGTCTTAGACAGAAACATACAAATGAAGCCCCAATTAGAGAGCTGTCTTTTCTTATATTCTGATACTAAGGAAAGCCAACAAAGATATCAGAATACCTACATTTTTATGAAAATTTATTCACAATAGAATAGATATGTGGTAACTCCTCGAGGGTATAGCTCCTCCTGCTGTCTATTAGTGGTCAGGTAATGTTCTGTTAAGGCTCCGACCAGTGAACACTAAACGGGGGCAATCTGGGGAGTGGGGCTTCCTGATGAGAATCCTGATCGAGTGAGTAGCACCTGAAAAGCTCTCTGTGATAAAGTCTTTCTGTTTCCTGTTGAAACCTGTCCACTCCGTCAAATCATTACATTTAGCGACGAGGGTAAAATTAGCTCTGATTCTGCGCCTTGCCCTGTCACTGTGAGTACATCGAGTTTTAAGAAAAAAAAGAAGACTACTCACTAGTCATGCCACTCTTCAGCACAATCGATCCGTATGATGCGACTAGGGAAGACTGGAACCAGTATGTAGATTGCCTCAGATTTTATTTCATAGCGAATGAAATTACTGCAGAGGAAAAGCAGAAAGCCATCCTTTTGATTGTATGTGACAATAAAACATACAACCTCATTCGCAACTTGGCAGCCCTGAGCGCGGCCAATTCCAAGCCCTATAATGAATTAGTGGACCTCATGAAAACACACTTCCAGCTGAAGCCATCCGTAATGATGCAGCATTTTAAATTTAATTCCAGATTTAGGGCCCCGGAACCTATGTAGCAAACCTCAAACAGTTGACAGAACACTGCAGCTTCAGGGACACATTAAATGATATGCTGCAGGACCGATTAGTTTGTGGAAATCAGGATGAAGCCATATAGCGCTGTTTACTCACCGAGGTCGACATCGACTTTAAGTGCAGCCTAGAAATCACCATCGCCATGGAAAGTGCGGCGAGAGATTCGCAGGCTTTGCAACACATACAACATGGCGCCTTATTTCATGTTGGGCAGGAACCTGCCTCTGAGCGTGGTGCAAAAACCAGACCCACAGCAGCGAAGCGAGATGTAATGGCCACTGTGAGAAACATGAGAAAGCCCTAGTAGAAACGCTTCAGCAACGACTTCAAGGTTAAGTTGTTATAAATATGGAGGTGACCACGGAGCAGATACCTGTAAATTCAAGGAGAGAGAATGCCATTACTGTCATAAGAAATGCCACGTGGTAAGGCAATGCCGGGCAAAGCTGAAGCAGCCGCAAAATGGCAAACCAACATGATCGAATTAAATAATACAGCAGAGACTGAGGGTGGAATCGTCTGTGCCCACTGGCGTAGCGTGTTAGGTGGCATGAGCGGACAATATAGCAAGAAGGCCAAAACTTGATTTCACGTTTGCGATCATCCGCTCAACACGTCAATGGCAGGTCACATCTCCCACTGTCGGACATCGGGAACCTCACTGTAATACGTCTGCATATCATTATAAGGCTAGCTCACTGGACTCATCCCCCAGTGCTGAATCCTCTGCCGCCGACGTGTTTCACAACAGCCCATAAGCGATGTGCACCTGGTGAGCAGCACTTGGCTCGGGACTTTGAGGTTTCTTTGCCTACCTTCGGGCAGCATTTGCAGTCATCAGTGCCAGGCTTCGTGGACAGCAGCACATCACTTTTAGGTGGCCTTACGGGCAGGTCTCTACCGACCAGACCAGCCATAAGGCGGGGGTCGCTTTGTACGGCTGCAGGGCTAGGCCTTGCTTGAGGAAGGGGGAGAAGTGTTCTCAGGCTAGGGAAGAGGCTGCAGTTCGAGGGCTGTGCTTGGGAAGGGGAGAATCCCAGTATCTGTATGGGGGCACAACTTGACCTGTGTATGTGCCATAAGATGGTGAGGGCTGAGAAGGGAGTCTCCAGAGCAAATGAAGCCAGATGGAGATGTGAGGGTGTGTGTGAGAGAGTGAGTGGTGATGTCCATTGAGCTGGCAGTGAGTGAGATGCCAGTGCATGTGTGATGAGCTTGAGTGCCCGAGTTTAGAGTAATGACATAGTTGCCTTACCCTGGCAGCATGGATGAGGTCATTCGTCCTCTATCTGCATTGGATGGCCAACCTCTTCTGTGCAGCATTGGCACCGATCACCACTGCCATCGCCTACCAAGCTGGAGTGGTGAAATTGCTGCCCTTCCTGCGACCAGAGTGGGGTTAGATGACATCACGGCGGGCCTCCATGGTGACCAAAAGGCACTTGAGGGATGCGTCACTAAGCCTGGGGGTGCAGTATTTTTGCCTTTTGGGGCCATCCTGTCTTCTGTGCAGCAGTCCTGGGCTGGGAGCACTGAGAGGCGTGTGCACGGCTGCACTTTAAATCTGGCGTCAACATGCTGAAGTGGTGAGGTGATGGTGTGGCAGACAAATGGAAACAGCATGTTTCCCAGGAATGCTGAATTAATATGGCAGGTTTGGGATGATGTGGTATGAAAAGCTGCCATTGCGGCTGGCGGGTAAAATGTTGTTTTGCCAGCTCGCTAGCGCACTTCTGGATGATTTTGCACTGAAGCTGCCGACACTGACGTTTATTCCCTGTATAACGTAACAGCTGTGAAAACCGAACCTATTACTGTGACAACCCAGGTGAATGAGAAGCCACTAATAATGGAGGTGGACGTAGGTGCCTCAACTACAGTGGTGGGACAGCACACTTTCAGGTACCTTAATGAGGATAGACAGCCAATAAACCTAGAGCAAACAACTGCTAAACTAAGGACATACATGGGAGAATCCATTCAGGTAAAGGGCATCAGCAAAGCATTAGCTCCTTACAAGCAACAGACAGTCCAGCTCCCTGTAATAATTGTGAAAGGAGAAGGACCCAGTCTTTCAGGCCGAGACTGGTTACAGAAGATCAAGCTCGAGTGGTCTGAGATATTTCATCTCAAACCTGTTGGATTTCCAGAACTTCTAAGAAAATGCAGCATGGTTTTTGGGATGAACTAGGGAAGTGGAAAGGCATGCAGGCCAGGATACATGTGGAGCCACAGGTAACACCTCACTCCTTTAAGGCGAGACCTGTGCCTTATACATTGAAAGAAAAATGCTGACAAAGAGCTGTGCCAGTTAGAAAAGCCGGGCATTATCCAACCTGTTCAAATCTCGGAATGGGCTGCACCCATAGTTCCAGTCGTTAAGCCCGACCACACCATACGTATCTATGGAGTATAAATTGACTGTAAATAAGGCAGCCAAACTAGACAAGTACCCTATCCCATGGATAGATGACTTATATACCAAACTGGATGGAGGCACGTCCTGTATGAAACTGGATATGAGCCACACTTACCAGCAACTGGAGTTCACTAGCACATTGAGGGAGCACGTAACTATTAACGCACATATGGGTTTCTATCAGTACACCAGCCTACCCTTCGGGGTCTTGTCAACGTGTTCTATCATCCAGAGCCTTTTGCAAGGACTCCCATGAGTAACTGTATATCTAGATGATGTCCTCATCACGGGGTTAACCGAGACAGGATGCTTGACCAACCTGGAAGGGGTGCTAAGGAGGTTCATGGAAGCCGGCATACTGTTAAAGAAGGAAAATTGCACATTTCAGCCACCAGAAGTGACTTATTTAGGCCACAGGGTGGGTACCATGGGACTGCACCTGGTAGAAGACAGAGTTCAGGCAATAAAAGATGTGCTATCACCATCCAATGTGACAGAACTCAAGTCTTTCCTGGGCTTGATCAAGTACTATAGCTACTTCTTACAAAATCTATCAACTGTGTTGGCACCGTTACACTCGTTACTAAAAAAGAACTGTCGTTGGTCTTGGGGGAAACAATAGGAAGAAGTCTTCGTGAAAGCAAAGGAATTGTTGCATTCATCGTGTCTATTGGTACACTATGACCCTTCGAAAGAGCTGGTATTAACATGTGGTGCCTCTCCCTATGGAGTAGGAGCTGTGTTACCACATAGAATGGAAAATGGATCTGAAAGGCCCATTAGCCATGTCTTGAGAACCCTCTCCACAGCTGAGCAGGGCGATTTCCAGCTAGAAAAGGAAGGTTTATTGGTGGTATTCGGGGTGAAAAAATTTCACCAGTACCTGCATGGTCACCATTTCACCATTGTGCCAGACCATAAATCATTAATGGGTTTATTCAGCGAGGACAAGGTCATCCTGCCAATAGCATCAGCGCGGATACAATGATTGACTCCGACATTATTTGAATACGAGCATACTTTTATGTACCATCCTGGCCTACACATTGCAAATGCAGATGCATTCAGTCATCTCCCATTGCCAGACAGTATTGTGCATGCTCCCGCTGGGCAGGAATTAGTGCTATTATTGAACTTCTTAGATCCTTCGCCTGTGTGTACAAAACAAATTAGAAATTGGACAAACAGAGATCCAACTTTATCAAAAGTCAGAGACTTTGTCTTAAAAGGATGGCAAAACCTGCCTGTAACTGGAGAATTGGGACTATTCCATGTCAGACAGATGGAATTGAGCTGCCAAGGTGGGATTCTGTTGTGTGGGTCAAGAGTGGGGTCCCACCACAAGACAGAGAGCCGCTCTTGACAGAACTCCATAGTGCCCATCCGGGCATATCAAAAATGAAAATGCTTGTGCGAAGCTATTTATGGTGTCCAGGCATTGATGGAGATATTGAAAACTTGGTCAAGCACTGTCTCCACTGTCAGCAACAACAGAAGTTGCCTGTTCTGGTTCCCCTGCATCTGTGGGAGTGGCCTGGTCGACCCTGGGTTCGATTACATATCGATTACGTAGGACCATTCTTGGGTACCATGTTCTTGTTGTTTGTAGATGCACATTCCAAATGGATAGATGTCTATGAACTCAAGTCGCCAACGTCAAATGCAACTATACCGAAGCTACGTCACAGTTTCAGCATACATGGCCTATCAGAAATGATCGTTTCAGATACTCGCACCGCTTTTACCAGCACAGTTTCAGAAATTTATGGATTTGAATGGAATCAGACATATTAAAACCGCCCCTTAAAATCCCTCATTGAACAGCCTAGCCGAGAGGGCAGTACAAACTTTTAAGTCTGATATGAAAAGGCTATCAGAAGGCACTCTGGAATCTCGACTTTCCCACTTACTTTTCAGTTATTGTACAACACCACACTCGACTATGTGTTCAACACCGCCATTTTACGTGTGCGGGCCAATTAAGGCCCGCCTAGCGTGATGTCCGCCAGGAAGCGCTATGCGCTCCCTGTGCGGGCGGCGGGGGGTGGTGGTATTCCCTGAGCCGGGCGTGCACTCTTTCGCACACGCAGGCAAAAGAGCGCACAGTGCTGCCTCAGGGAGATTGGCTCAGATTTGAAACTTCAAATAAAGATGAGAAAAAAAATTTCACTGCCATGTCCCCTCATGTGACACTGTCACATGAGCTGGGACATATCCATAACTTTTATTTTGAAATATTCTGAGATTTTTAAATCACTCGTGAAACCTCATCCTGCCGGTGGATGAGGTGTCATGCTTTCTCTGAAGCCCGCCAGGGCTCCCGGCCTACCCGCCAACCTTAAGGTTGGATGGGCAGGTCCACTAATGATTTCAATTAATTTTTTGACGGCCTTAATAGGCTGTTGACAGGTTGGCGGGCACACAGCCGACCTGAAAATCTGAATGACGCGGGGTGATGTCGGGACACACGCCCAACATCACCCCGTGTCATTTTACGTGTTGGTGAGCGGGCCCAGCCCCCGCTCGCTGAACAGAAGATTCTGCCCTTGATCTTTAATCACCTGAAATTGTATATATGTATGTGTTGTTAGATGTTCATATGCTTCCCCTTTAATAGAAATTGTAAAAAAAAACTAAAGGGGGAGGAAATGTGGTAACTGTGGTGACAGCCCCTTCTGCTGTCTATCGGGGTCATGTGATGCTCTGTTAAAGCTCACACCAGTGAGCCCTAAGCATGGGCAACCTGGGGGGTGGGGCTTCCTGACCAGAGTTCTGATCAAGCGTGTAGCACTTGAAAAGCTCTCTGTAATAAAGGTTAGCGGTTTCTTGTTGAAACCTGTCAGCTCCGTCGAGCCATTACAAGAGAGAGAGATAAAAAAAGCAAAAATAAACAGCAAACATGGCAAAAATGAAGCTCTTGCAGGCCAGACTTTCACTTCATCCCCTTTTTCCTCTTCAACTTCTTCCTGCTTCACCTCTCCTTCCAACCCCTCTCTCTGCAATATTTTCACTAACTCCTCTGACCCCCTGAACAACCAGCATTCACCTTTATCATCCCACAGCCCCCATTTAATGAATTTTGAGCTCAACAAGTTGCCCGGTGCATCTTCCACCTTTCTTGCTTGGGAAATCTCCCTTGCATTAGACTACTTATCCCATTTTCAAATTCTCGATCCACCTGAACTATTCCCTCTAGTCTCTTGCTCTCTATTTTTATCAAGAACTGCCAGCACGTTATTGACTGTATCTTTCACTTCTTTGCTCTCTGCCCAGTCCAACCCTTGCATCATTAATCAAACCTGCTGACAACTTGTTTATGCAGCAGAAAGACCACTACATCACCAAGGCTGATCTCCAACTCTTCCTATTCCCCCAGACCACAGCTTCACTAGTGAATATCAAACCACCATTTACCAGATGGTTACTGACTAGATCTCCCCTGAAGATCTTTTCAGTTCCAATTTCGTGGCTTCCAACTTTATGGCCTCCCAATCCTGCACGATCCACTTATAGCTTCTCCTTAAGATCTAGAAACAGCATTCTCTCATTAGATGAAATTCAAAGCATTCCCATCCGACCAAATATATTTTGTCTTGTCTTTACACGCTTTCCCCCACCCTACCTCCGCCTGACCTTCAGTCTGGTAGCTACCCATCCACATTCATGACTCTTCTGCCAGCCTCTAGTACTCTGACAAATTCTTGTTTTCTGGCCCTCGCTGTTGTTTCTTTACTAGATGCCTCTATATCTCAATCCAACACCATGACACCCTCAAACAGTGGCTGAACAAATCCCCATTCACTAACACTCTGCTCCATTTGGGCTCAACTTGTTATCATATTGAACAATTTATCCATTTAGCCCACTCATTTCTTTGAAGTAAAACATATCGCTCTGGGGACTTGCATGAATGAGAGCTGTACCTATCCTTTTGTCAGATATGTTGAAGACTCTTTGCTGCAGTCCTACTCAAAAAAATTCCTGACCTCTTGTTAATCACATCAAGACAAAAAATTTGTTAATTCTGCTTCAGATTCTGGCATTTTCCTCAGTTTTGCCCTGAGCCACCCCTGACTCTTCCTTTCCATTCATGGATTTTTCTTTATCTCTAGTGATAGACTTTTCATTGACATACTATTAAAAACCCACTGATTTCCACAACTATCTGTATTATACCTCTCCTCACTCCACTTCCTGTAAAGAGCTCATTCCCTTCTCTTGATTTCTCCATCTTAAAATTCTCCATCCTGAATCAATGATTCCCTTACACTATCTTAGATAGGGTCCTCAACTTGGTCCTTCCCATTTCCTGCACTTTTGCCCTCATCCATTTCCCCACCCCACTCCTCCCCTCACACAACTGTAATAAGATCCCCCTCAAAGAGCGATCAAGGAACAGGGTGTTAAAATTGGGAATTTAGTTACGTAGAATCTCTCTGGTAAATTTTCCTCAAGTTGTAAATTAGTTTAACATTTAGAATTTGACTTTGAAATTGCAACAGAAACTGCAAGCTCATTACCTTGTTAACAGAAACTGCCAGTTGGTGCCAGTAGTTCATAGCACCCTCACCTTTGAATCAGAGGGTTGTGGGTTCATGTCCCACTCCCGGAAACCAAGAACTGTGATTGTACTCGAAAGAGTTGCAATCTGTGACTGTTGATAACTCGAAAGAATTTTAAACTGTTAATTACTGAAAGTGGTTGCCTGACTAAGTGTTAATTAGCCAGGAAGCAGATTTAACACAAAAACAGAAAATGCTGGAAAAACTCAGCAGGTCTAACAGCATCTGTGGCGAGAAAGACAGAGTTAACGTATCATACGGACTCGAAACATTAACTCTGATTTTTTTTTTCTCTCCACAGATGCTGTTAGACCTGCTGAGTTTTTCCAGCAGTTTCTGTTTTTGTTTCAGATTTCCAACATCTGCAGTATTTTGCTTTTAAGCTGATTTAAAAGTTGTAAGTTGCGTGGGAGTCATAAGTGCTCTATACAAATAGTCAGTGTTTGCTACCGCACAGAGTGTGCTACAAGTGTGAAGCATAGAATGATTGGGGAAGCAAGTATTTTGTCCACAGAATGTTAAACTGGGGTATTGGTGCAAGTGGCAATTCCACGCAGAGGGGGAATTAATTGATAAATAAATAAGGTTGGAGACAATGGTAGGGCAAATGGTACGCTGTAACTGCAACATGTGGGAGTTTGTGGAGTGCATTGCAATCCAGGAATCATGTCTGCAGTAAGTATCTGCAACTTGAACAGAGTTGTTGAGCTGAAGTCTGAACTGCAGACTTTACAGACAGGCAGGTGGAGCTACCCGAACCTGTTGTTCCAGGAGACAATCACATCCCCTTGATTGAGTTGAACTTTATAGTTGGTTAGTGGTCAAGGACAGGAGGATGTGATTGTGAGTCAGGCAGATATGAGGATCCAGGATGCAGTGATGGAGAAGCCTCAGCCCTTGACTTTGATTGACAGGTGTGAGGCACTTGCTACTTGGCTGAATGAGGACATGGGCTGCAGGGTAGTTGGACAAACTGACCATAGCACCAAGGTGCAAGAAGTCATTCATGTGGGGGAGAGGAGTGAAAAGGAATGTAGTAGCGATAGGGGACTGTACAGTCAGGAGGACAGACACTGTTTTCTGCAGCAGTGACTGAGAGTTTCAAAGGTTGTGTTGCCTACCTGGCTCCAGGGTTAAATAAATCCTCAAAGCAGAAAACAAAGCTGGAGAAGGATGGGGAGGATCTAGTTGTTGTCCACATAGAAAACCAAAGACTTAGGTAGAAGTAGGAATGATGTTCTGCTGAGAGAGTTTGAAGACTTAGGGTCCAAATAAAAATGCTGAACAGCAAAGATATTCATCTCTGGATTGTTACCAGAGCCATTCACCAAGTGACAGAGCATTGAGGTGGATAGAATAGAGCTTTAAACCAAAAATGAAGGGATGGGGTAGGTGAAGGGAGATTTAGGAAATCTAAAGAGAAAAGTCAAGACAATAGAACAGTGTCGCAATTTGGGCAAAGACAAGCAGAGTGGGACATAAAGTTTAATGATATTGGTCATCAGTGAATAAGGTCCATGCAAAGAATGACAGAGCCTTTAATTTAATTTTTTTTTAACTATCAGAATGCGCAAAGCACTCAGAATAAAATAATGAACTAACGGAACAAATAGAGATAAATGGTTTAGATTTAAAGGCCATGACAGAAACATCGGGCTGAATTTTATGAGGGCCACATTGCTTGCATCCCCCATGGATATGGAGAGTGGGCGGGAAAGTGGGATTGAGGCAGAAGATCTGTCAAGATCCTATTGAATGGTGGAGTTGTCTCAAGGGGCCACATGGTCTACTCTTGTTCCCATTTGTTTTGTTCTTAAGCTCACCTTCCACATCATCAGTTTCAACATTCGACTAATTATCTGCTGTCATATTTACCACCTCAAAGATGATTTTCATTCAACCTGACCACCCCAACATATCTTCCTCCGCACCCCCCTTTCTTTGCCATTTGAAGAAAGCATTGCTTTCATAGAACCCTGGTTCACTCTGTCACTATCCCTAGTACCTAATCCTTGGCATCTTTCACAAGCAATGCAACGCCTGCCCATTCATTTCCAAGGGCCCTGAAAACACCTCCTAGGTGAGATAGTAATTTCTGTGCACTTCATTGTATTTGCTACTCATGTGATCAGTGTCCAATGTGATGGGCCACTTCCTGAATATAGAAGGGACTGCAAAAGAGACTGCTCCGAATGGTAAACTAACCTAAGTTATGTTGCTTTATTTTGTTGCAGTCTCTTCCTTATTCAGGAAACCAAATACACTTTGGGTAACAGTTTGTCTTGTACATCTGTTCTGTCCCCATGTGCAAACCTGAGCTCCTGACCAATTTCCACTTTCTTTCCTCTTTCCAATCACACTCTCTGTCATTGGCCATTCTATACTGTTCCTATAATAGTTCGAGACATTAGCAATAGCAGGAAATGCTGTCAGTGTGGGACAGATGTGCTGGGATTTTGCCGCGGGGGGCAGGGGGCTGGGTGGAAGATAAGTTGGTGCTGCAGATATTATGCGATGAAGTGGCCTGCACCCATTGTGTTGGTATTCAGAACACCGAAGGTATTGAATATTTGACTTAAGAAGGAAAATATTATTTTACGCAAAGTTTCTTGAGCATAATGTTGAATTGTTACATAAGATCTATAGAATTTAAAGTAAAAAGGAAAACTGTTAATATCATATCCATTCACGCACTATGAATCACAAAGGCGACTGATACATATTCTAGCTGTAAGTTTTACAAACACAAATCGCTCAAATGTTCCTTACGAGGGTCAAGCGCAACTTTGAAACAAAATCCCTGCCTTTGTGAATTGCAATTTTAGATGCATTCTAATACTGACCTCCAAACCTGGTTGACTGTTTTAATTCTTTAAATAGATGATTGAACTCTCACCTGTGTTGCATACACCAGATGGCTACAAGCTATGCATGGTCAAATTTTAGTTTTGCCCCAGATGTGCCAATCTCCATTGGAGTGGAATCCCACTAGCCTCCCAGTGAAGCCAGAAGTATTGAATATTTCATGCACAGCTGCCACAACAGCTGTAATAGATGTTGCCAACCTAAATCATGAAACAATTGATGACTCAATTTAGCAGCTTAATTGTGAATTGTGTTAAAACTTTCTGCACTTATCCATCATTAGCGTGGCAATTTCCCATTTCCTATCAGGACCCACACATCCAATGACCACCAATAGCTCTACTTGTTTAATGCTAGATCCAATTACTGAAACTAGTCTCCCTAACAGGTTGATTCTCAACATTTATTCTCTAATATTCTAAATGATTCCAAAAAAAATGTTATGTATTTTGCCTCATTCTCACTGACATGCTACTGTTATTCTCAAATTCCATCAATAGTCCAAATTTAATAATGTACTTCACTTCCTTAGCAATAAGTGTTCAATTATTCTAAGTTTTTAATGATATGTGCCAAATTTGATTTGTCACCCAGTTGTATTTTGCCTTAAGGAGGCACCATTTTTATTGTCAATGTAAAGGCATGAACCATTCTTTGTTTGCTTAGAGTTATCCTTATGGGGTGGGGGTGGGGGTGGGAGTGGAGGTGGGGGCATGGGCGTCTCAGCAATAAAATCATCATGATCATCACGCCTTTCTTTATAATAATTCTGATAACTTCACACAGGAAATCTTGCAATTACGCAGAACAATTTGGTGAAGGATTTCTACATAATGCAGCCTATCACAAAAGCTTAATATTACAGTCAGTTGTACTTGTTTAACTGTTAGGATTTGAGGCAGCTATTTGAGACATGACCTGTAATTTTCTGGTAATCATGTAATTGTAAGTTTTCTATTTTGAATTTAAAAATAAGACAAAAAAATAAAGATTAGGACCAAACAGACAAAATTAATGCTACGCCCACCAACTGTGGAAAACAAATAATTTTATGTGAGGATTAAGGTGCATTGCAGTGTTCAGGGACCATCCAAAAATGACCATACAGCAAGTGAATAACAGAGAATTACAGCACTGAAACAGACTATTTGACCCAACTTGACGATGTTAGTGTTTATGCTTGACACAAACCTTCTCCCACACTACTTCATCTATCATTATTTCCATATCCTTCCATTTCTTTCTCCCTCACGTTTCCCTATCTTTCCCTTAAATGCATCCAACTTGTTTACCTCGGCTGCTCCTTGTGGTAGCAAACTTCACATGCTAACCACTCCTTGGCTGGAGATGTTTCTCCTGAATTCTTTATTAGATATATTGGTGACTACCTTGTATTTGTAACCCATAGTTCTAGTTGTTTTTGTAAAAAAAATATGCATTCATGATATGTGAGCATCACTGGCTAGGACAACCTTTCTTACCCATCCCTAATTGCCTTTGAGAAGGTGATGGTGAGCTGCCTTCTTGAATCATTGCAGTCCATGTGGTGTAGGTGCACACACATAGAAAGGTCTGTTAGACAAGGCCAAAACTTATAGCATAGAAGAGCTACTCAAGGTTGAATGTAAGTACGCCTAGATCTTGTAATGGTAACCTTGTCTAGAAGTGTCTTGAATTGCTCACAGTGTTCTGTGGGATTGTCATCTTGGACACTGTTTCTGGTTTCATTCATTATCCTGTCCTAGATGCAATAGGACAGCAGGTGGTTGAGGATCTGGAATGGAATTGATTTGTCCTTGGTTACGCCTCAACATTGTGCCTTCATGGGCAATAACTTGATAGGATCTTGGTTCCGAACAAACCCTTGTCGCCTCGGCTGCTTGCTGGCTGTGGGATCCTGGATGCAAACTTGTAGTCCCAACTGTAAACTTGACAGCTATGTACCCAAATTTTTATTGTGCATGTTAGTCATCTTCTCTTGCAGTTTTAACAGTTTCTCTCTAGTGTTTGAGAGAATAGAGAGGGTAAGGGTAGATAAATTGGTACACACTGGTCTGCCAGACATAAACTCTGCTGGTAAGGGAATAGTTGCTCTTAAAGGTGACACTCTCAGATGTAACATGGCAACATGTAGACCTTGCTTGGCCTGTCTACATTTGAGAATTAGGGATTTCACTGTGTGAATAATTCATTCAGCTAGGCCGTTAGGTCCAGGGTAATAAAGAGAAGAAGTATTGTGATCGATATTCTGCTTCTCACATATATCCTGAAATAGCTAACCAATAAATTATGGACCTTTATCATTAATGATCTCTCTGGGCACACATAATTAACTGAGAATAGAACTTAGACTGTACACGACAGCTGTGCTTGATGCTTTTTGTAGCCCGGGAAAACACGATGAATGGTGGGACCCTGCGAATACCGAGGATCAGAGGGACCTCGGTGTGCATGTCCACCGGTCCCTTAAGATAGTGGAACAGGTAGATAAGTTGGTTAAGAAGGCATATGGGACACTTGCCTTTATTAGCCGAGGCATAGAATATAAGAGCAGGGAGGTTATGCTGGAACTGTACAAAACACTGGTTAGACCACAGTTAAAGTATTGTGTGCAGTTCTGGAATCCACATTTTAGGAAGGATGTGATTGCACTGGAGAGAGTGCAGAGGAGATTTACCAGGATGTTGCCTGGGCTGAGAGTTTTAGTTATGAGGAGAGATTGGATAGACTGGGGTTATTTTCCTTGGAGCAGAGGAGATTGAGGGGAGACATGATCGAGGCGGATGACATTATCAGGGGCATAGCTAGGGTAGACAGGAAGGAACATTTCCCCTTGTTGGAGGGATCAATAACCAGGGGGCATAACTTTAAGGTAAGGGGCAGGAGGTTTAGAGGGTTTATGAGGAAGATTTTTTTCACCCAGAGGGTAGTGGGAATCTGGAACTCATTGCCTGAAAGGGTGATAGAAGCAGAAACCCTCATAACATTTAAGAAGTATTTGGATGTGCACTTGCGATGCTATGGCTTACAAGGCTATGGGCCTAGTGCTGGAAAATGGGGTTAGAATAGTTAGGTACTTGTTTGACAGGTGCAGACTTGATGGGCCGAAGGGTCTTTTTCTGTGCTGTAGGCCTCTATGACTCTATGACACTGTGCAATTGTTGAAAAATGGAATACTTGGTAAAGTAGTTGACAATGACAAGGAAGTCAGTGCCATGGACATGAAAGAGGTTGGATGTGATTTTGGACCAAAGGTGGACAGGATCTTCATGTGGAATTATTAGTTCTTTGTGCTGACTTGTTATAAGCACTTGACATGCCTCTCACTTCTTGATGATGACTTCAATGTGACAGCGGGGAAGTATTTTGGCTGTAGTGATTATAATTCAGCTCATTTTAACATAACTTTGGTAAAGAACAATGATAAAACCAGACTTAAAGCTTTGAATTGGGGCGAGGCCAATTTTACTAAGCTGAGAAGTGATTTCACGCAAGTGGACTAGAAACAGCTACTTGGGTCAGACAGCCCAAACTAGAACCCCATGGATGCCAAGCTGCTTACAGGGTAAGATAGGGCAGAAAAGGAAACCTTATGTCACAGGGGACTCAAAAGTCAAGAGGAGTATAGAAAGAAGAGAGCTGAAATCAAAAAGTAAATTAAGAAAGAAAAGAGAAGGCATGAAAGAATATTCGCAAAATCAAGGAGAACCCAAAGATGTTTTACCAATACATTAAGAGTAAGAGGATAACTAAGGAAAGAGTAGGGCCCATAAAAAATCAAAAGTGTTACCTATGTGTGGAGGTGGAGGATGTGGGTATGGTTCTTAATGAATACTTTGCATCTGTCTTCACAAAAGAGGGGGACAATGCAGATATTGTAGTTAAGGAGGAGGAGTGTGAAGTATTGGATATGATAAACACAGGAAGAGAGGAAGTATTAAGAGGATTAGCATCCTTGAATGTGAATAAATCACCAGGGCCAAATGAAATGTACCCTAGGCTGTGAAAAGAAGCCAGGGAGGAAATGGCAGAGGGTCTGACTATCACTTTCCAATCCTCACTGGATACAGGTGAGGTGCTGGAAGATTGAAGGTCTGTTAATGTTGTACCTTTGTTGCAAAAGGGAGCGAGGGATAAACCCAATCAAGCCAGTCAGTCTGACCTTGGCAGTGGGCATATCATTGGAATCAATTCTGCGGAACAGGATAAGCTGTCATTTAGAAAGACATGGATTAATCAAGAACAGTCAGCATGGATTTGTTAAGGGAAGGTCGTGTCTGACTAATTCAATTACATTTTTTGAGGAAGTGACTAGGAGTTTTGATGTCAGCAGTGCAGTTGGTGTAATCCACATGGATTTTAGCAAGGCTTTCGTAAAGGTCCCACATGGCAGACTGGTTAAAAAAAATAATAAAAGTCCTTTGGATCCAGGGGAATGTGGCAATCTGGATACAAAATTAGCTCAGTGGCAGGAAACAAAGGATAATTGTTGATAAGGATATCAAGGAACTCAGAACAAGTCAGGCATGTAGATTTGAGGTCCAGATCAAAAAATGATCTAATTGAATGACAAAACAGACTCGAGGGACTGTATGGTGTATTCCTCTTCCCATGTATTCATGGGGTTAAATAGAGACTTATAAATCCAATCTAGATTGAAAGTTGTCTTGCGCTTTTAAAAAAAAATCAATCAAATTACTCTTAAACAAAAGTCATAAATGCTTGCTTAAAAATGACTTAAGTAACTTTTCAGCCTCCAAGCACATATTGAAAAGCACAGTTTTCAATGGGAGTTTTGCTTCCGCGAGGCAAAGCTGGTCGCTGTGTTTTTTTTAAAGATTACTTACCAGTTTCATTAATGGCTTCTTAAATAAGTTCAGGGCGATTTAGATGACTAGTTACACAAGATGAACGTACCCTCTGAAAGGACCCTGTGATGAATGGCATTATTTTAGGTGACATGGATTGTGTAAGCTTCTGAGGATTGTGTCAGACATCCTAGATGAAGTATCGAAAGCACAGTTTTATTATGCTGAACTACAGGCACAGTAAGCCCATGTGCCTCAATTTGGTCTGTAAAATTTCTGCAAGGTCAGATTAAGACTCATCACTCAAAACATAATCACTGTGTATTTGCCACTGCTAGTCTCGCAGATAAATCACTCACCAATGGAGATGAACAGATTAAGTTAACATTTCTTGCATGAGTGACATCGAGAGCTCAACATCAGGATATGTACAATAGTGGCCCAACTACTCTCAGTGTATCTTGAATTTACAAGTTATAGCTACAGGTAGTAAAGGAAAGACCTACGTCAAATGGTTATATGTGAAACCCGATCATTGCTAGATTGAAATGTCTGGAATGTCTGGGGGTGTGGCGGGATGTGGGGTGGGGGGGTTGTGGGGGTAGGTGGGTGGGGAGCAGCAGGAAAGGCCATTGGCTAAAATTCAATTGCCTCCAAAAATGGGCAAGGGGATCGTGGTAGACGATTAACCCGCATTCGTTCAAAGTATTGCAAACAGCACGCAAGGTTCGTGTGCCTGGTAATTATAATGATGGTGGCATGCAATTCAGTGTTAAATGTGCTGCTGAGTGGGTGCTTGCCTCAACAGTGGGCCCAAGTTCATGTGAGGATAGCATCATTTTAAACTAACCTGCAGCTCTTAAAGGCGATGTGCATTCTGGCTACATGCAGTTGGTGGAAATTGTTATGAAAGAGTTTACGAGCAGAAGGAGGAGTGGAAATGGTACAATTGGCTAGAGAGCATGCTCCAAGCTTCTCCGCACTGGAGGTCTTCTTGTAGGCATAGGGCAGGAGGAGAGAGTTCCTCTTCCCCCATCTGGCCAGGCCATCCATACAGACACAACAAATGCAGTGGGAGCACATAGCGATGACAATCAATGCCATCAGTCTATATTCTAATGCCTGAATGCAGTGCCAGAAGAGATTCAACTACCTCACATAAGTGATCAAGGTCAGTGGATACGTCTTTGCATGCCATAGCATTACAAATTAACTACTTGCTGTTGTAATATGCCTCTAAGGGATGTCAGCATGACATCACTAGAAGGGAAATGTGTCATGTGATCCAGTTTTAGTTTCACTTTTGCTTTGAGCAGAGCACAGACAGACAGCTCTGATGCTTTCAACCTTTATACCATGTATAACTGTGCTCATGTGTCCAGTCTTAATAAATTAATCCACAACATGTTTACTCAACCCCTTCTGAGTGATTGGTGCCTTGTGAATTGTGCAGTAAATAAACCCAAGGTATTATACCATTATAATAAGGTGAACTGGTGATCAGCAGTGGTCAGACAGGTGGCTGCAAGATTAAATACAGTACAACATGGTGAACAGCCTTAGATTGTGCTGATAGCATGAGACAGCCCTTAACATTTTGGTCAGACAGCAATGAAGTTGCAGCGTGGGAGAGTGTTGCAAATGCAGCCTGGTGACTGAGAAGAAAAGCTTTGGAGACTCAGCATGAAGCTAGTGCTCAAGTAAAGAGCTAGTAAGCAGACAGGTCCCTCATGGTGAGATTGCAGCGCAAATCCTGTCAGTTCCATGAGTCGGACAGCGTGTCAAGGGGACCAGCACTGGGTTAGCTCAGTTGGGAAAGGTGGGTGACAAGGGTGTGGGCTGGATCGATAGCATGCAAGGGAGAGTCAAACAAAAAAACCCCAAAAAAACTGTCATAAAAATCAGGCCAGAGAAGGGTGCAATTAAAACAGGTGGCTTCAGAAACTGTTGAACAATGAATTAAATAAAAAGTAAAGGCACTATTACCTTGTGGTGCTTTCCAACCACAACCCATCTTTGTTTGCAGAGCTTCGGAAATGTGTGCAAAAGCCATTACAGTGACACTCATCCCAAGTACTACAGAAGAAGGAATGTTAAAGGGATACTCTCAGAATGTCCACAAAACTCCCCAGTTTGAATTAGAATGCAGCTAACCTACTATCAGAATTCAACATTTTTATACAACATACAGAGCAATGGTTTCTTGACTCAGGTGTGTTTGAACTTATAAAATATATATAAAAATGAACCTAACAATTTGGAATGAAGGTCTACACAAGCTGAACATGTCAGGATTGACAGAAGAAGAGCTAAAGGATTTCCAAAAGATATGGATTGCATTGGGAGACTGGCTCAGAATCAGGCTAAATTTTCGTATTCATCGACATGTGATTTATACAACAGCTTACAGAATCCATCGACCACTTCATCAGCAGATTCAGAGAAAAGGGTGCGAACTGTGATTTTTCAAATGCAGAGCTAGCAGGCAAAATTGTTGAGTTGATGATCACATCCACTCCCATGGAAGCATTCCAGAAAGATCCGCTAGACAAGCCCAAAATGTACAGCATCGAAGACTGCTCAAGTCTTGTACGAAAGTACAAAGCGATCCTTGCAGGTCAAGTAAGCTTATGGGTCCCAAATGCAACCCGAATTATTGATGCAGTCACTGGAATTGGCAATGACATTGCCATTGTGGGATGAACAAAGTAAGAAAATGACCACAATCTGCACTTATTGATGCAAGCAGTATGCAATAAAGGATTGGCGTTCAATAATCTGAAATGTGACATCAATGTACAGCAGATCAGTTTATTCAGTTCTATTTTTCCCAGTGCTGGCATATGTCCCACTCCAAGTAAAATAGAGGATATTAAAGCCATGCCAACACCTCAAGGTAAGGACGACCTTCAAAGATGTCTAGGTCACTTTAATTTCTTATCTCTAAATATTCCCAATTTCACTCAAAAATCATCCTTGCTAAGGGAATTGTTGAGAAAGGATGTGCCTTTCCTGTGGCACGAAGATGACCAATACCTCTTCGAAGCACTAAATCAGTCATTATCAGAAGCATCAGCATTGCAATTTTACGACCCTAATGAGACAACTACCCGGGAGATAGATGCCTTATAGAAGAGTCTGGGAGCATTCATACTACAAAAAAGGAAACTGATTGCATTGTCTTCAAAATCTTTGTTCATAATGCAATCCAACTACTCCAACATCGAGCTCGAAAATTAGCTTTAATGTTTGGAATCATGTGTTTTCATACCTATCTATTTGGTTAAAGTTTTGTGGTGGAGACTGACCACAAACCACTGAACATTATTTGACAAAATTTCCAAGATTGCAATGTCTCTTGATAAAGATTCAAGGCTACGACTGTGAGGTTAGGTTCAAGCCAGGTAACTTGATGGTCACATTGAATACACTTAGCAGCTTGCCTAACGCAGCAAAAACAGAAGATATATCCTTAGATCTACAAGTCAGCTTCATTGACATCGAACTTGAAGATGCTCTCCAAATTGATCTGGTACATTTTATGCAATGCAAATGCCAGCAGCTACATGAAGAAACTGCAAAAGATTCTACACTACAGAAACGGTGGAAAATCATCAAAGGAAGGCCTGATTCAATTCAGCATGTCCATGAACATGTGGTACCGCTTAGGCCTTATTGATATGAGCTAGGCATCTCCTGCAGAGTCATTTTGAAAGGCAGGCAGGTCATCATACTGGAATCTTTGCGACCTGATATTCTTCAACAATTTCACCACTCACACATGGGCATAGATTGGATGAGAAGACTCGCAAGAGAAGACAGTCTATTGTATGGGTATGGACAATAACATTGAAGTCATTGTCAAGAAGTGCGAGACATGTCAAGAGCATAAGCCAAGTCATCACAAAGAACCATTAATTCCACATGAAGTTCCTACAGTCCTTGGTCCAAAATCGCATCTAACCTCTTTCATGTCCATGACACTGACTTCATCCTCATTACCAACGACTTTGTCAAGTACCCTATTATTCATCAATCGCAATGCATCAAGCACAACCATCGTGCATAGTTTAAGTGCTATTTTCAGTTTATTTGGTGTGCCTAAAGAGATCATTACGGATAATGGTCCACAATTTATTGATAAGCTATTTCTCGATATTACGATAAGTGGAATATTAATCACACTACTTCTTCTCCTCATTACCTCAGATCTAATTGTCTAGCCGAATGAATGATTTACACAGTGAAACCCCTAATTCTCAAATGTAGACAAAGTAAACGATCTACACATTGCAATGTTACATCTGAGAGTGATACCTTTAGGTGCAACTATTCCATCACCAGCAAAGTTTCGCAAACCAGTATATACCTATTTACAGACTCACACCCATTCTGCTCTCTCAGAAACTAGAGAGAAACGTTTAGATCTGCAAGAGAAGATGACCAATGTGCACAGTAAAAATGAGGTACAAAAGTGTCAAGTTTACTGTTGGGACAACAAGTTCACATCCAGGGTCCCATAGTAAGGACATGGCAACCAGCCAAAGTGACAAGGATTTGTTCAGAACCAAGGTCCTATGAAGTCATTCCACAGAAAGGTGCAGTGGGGAGGTGTAACCATGGAAAAATCAAATCCATTCCAGCTTCGCAACCACTGTACAGTCCTATAGCATCTAGGACAAGATCCTAAATACAACCAGAAACAACATCCAAGAATGGCAATTCCATTGATCAATGTGAGCAATTAAAGAAACTTCCAGACAAGGTTACCATCACAATATCTGGGCATACCAACAGATTACCATTACCTTTTGGAGACTCAGAGATTCATCAGTTTTATGCACTTATGTAATGGTAACTAAACATGAAACTGCATTGTAAAAAGAAAGGGGGGTGTTGTAATATGCCTTTAGGGGATCTCAGCATGATGTCACTAGAAGGGAAATGTGTCATGTGATCCAGTTTTGGTTTCACTTTTGCTTTGAGCAGAGCACACACACAGCTCTGATGCCTTCAAGTTTGACACCTATGTATAACTGTTCTCATGTGCCTCGTCTTAATAAATGAACCCACGTTGTGTTAACCCAATCCCTTGTGAGCTATTGGTGCCTTGTGTCTTATACAGGAGATAAGTCCAAGGTATTATATCAATTTAATAACATGACACTTGGGCACTGAGCATCAGTAGCCTGTAGCCAGGGGAAAAGAATAGCAAAGGTGCTACCCGGAAGGAAAAAACAGTAAAAACTGGGAAATAAGAATACTGGTCTGAACTGGTCTTGTATACTTTAAAATGGAACACCAGTAAAACTGCGAAATAGGAGTGCTAGTCCAAATTGTTTTTTCCTTCTGGGTAATTCTTGAAGGGCAAGATTGCACACGTGTTTTGTTGTAGAGGACTTAGATAAGGACTCTAACAGAGTGGCTTACAGAAAAATGCTGATTGGAATGCACACAAAATTGCTTGATGCATTGGCAGGCTTTCCAGAAAGCCTGTTGTCAATGTTAAGGAACGTGGAGGGGTCTGGCACCAACTTGGCACAAACGTAAACTGGAGGGCACTTCCTGAACAGCCCAGGCAGCAGAACCATTGCTTCATCACCCCAGTTGTCATCTCCATGGTACTTTATGCGGCAGACTGACTCTCATTGCATGCATGCTGGCCTCCTGCGTTTGGGTTGCAGAGTGGGATCAGGAGCCAGGTGTGGTGCAGATATCCCTTGCCACGTACTCAATGTTTGGCTTATTGACATTTACTTGTATTTTCTTCCGGCTCAATGAGGTTTCACTTACTCAAGGAATGACTTGGAGAAAGCCAATATTTAGTTTTTCTCAAAACTATTTACTTAGGGATATTTACATCCAAGACCTCATGGTAAATACATTGCTCCCCGGACACAGAGTGTTCTGCATCTTGCTCCCTTGGAGTCTCTTGGTCATCTGACCCCGATGTCATGCTTACATTATCATTAACATCATTCTCTAATTAACATAACTATTAACTCTTCACTCCACACTCAACCATCTTCTGGTTTGTTGTGATGGCTGACGGACTGAGGGAACCGTGGACTGCTGCAGATTGAATGCTTTGTGACTACTGCGAGGCTGAAGGATGTTCACCAGCACGATGTACTGAGTATAGGCACATATCAACTGTACATTCAGTGACTGACAACCTTTGAAATTGTGGTATGTCTCAGCATTGGGATGTGGTGCCCAAAAAACATCATGTACAGTTGATGCGCCTTGTACCAATGGGAAGTCCGTTATCCTGGAAAAACTATGTGCACACTATGCCTGCTTCTCTCTGATCAGATAGAACACAATGAAGTCCCCTCTTTCGGCATAAAGAATGTCTGTCACTTCTTTGGTGTAGAAGGGATTGCCAACTGGGAAAGTTTACATGAATTGCCTGTTCCAGACTGAATGGAACTGGATGCAAATAAATTCAGGTCTACAGTCATCTTCACATGTTAAAGCACATGGGATTGGGGATAATATATTGGTATGGATTGAGAATTAGTTAGCAGACAGGAAACAGAGAATAGGAATAAATGGATCTTTTTTGGAGTGGCAGGCGGTGACTAGTGGGGTACCGCAGGGATCAGTGGTTGGACCCCAGCTATTCACAACATATATCAATGATTTGGATGAGGGAACCAAATGTAATATTTCCAAGTTTGCTGATGACACAAAACGTGGTGGGAATGTGAGCGATGAGGAGGGTGTTAAGAGGCTTCAAGGCGATTTAGACAGGTTGAATGAGTGGGCAAGTACATGGCAGGTGCATTATAATGTGGATAAGTGTGAAGTTATCCACTTTGGTAGGAAAAACAGAATGGCAGAGTATTAGTTAAATGGTGATAGATTGGGAAATGTTGATGTACAAAAGGACCTAGGTATCCTTGTACACCAATCACTGAAAATGAGCATGCAGGTGCAGCATGCAGTTAAGAAGGCAAATAGTATGTTGGCCTTCATTGCAAGAGGACTTGAGTACAGGAGCAAGCATGTCTTACTGCAGTTATAGAGCCTTCGTGAGACCACACCTGGAGTATTGTATGCAGTTTGGGTCTCCTTACCTAAGAAAGGATATACTTGCCATAGAAGGAGTGCAGCAAAGGTTTACAAGACTGATTCCTGGGATGGCAGGATTGTTGTATGAGAAGAGATTGAGCCGACTAGGCCAGTATTCATTGGAGTTTAGAAGAATGAGAGGAGATCTCATTGAAATGTATAAAGTTCTGACAGGGATGGACAGACTGGATGCAGGGATGATGTTTCCTCTGGCTGGGAGGTCTAGAGAAAAGGGCCACCGTCTCAGGATACGGGGTGGACCATTTAGGACTGAGGTGAGGAGAAACATCTTCACCCTGAAGGTGATGAATCTGTGGAATTCTCTACCACAGAGGGCAAGGTCTGTGGAGGCCAAGTCACTGAATATATTTAAGAAGGAAATAGATAATAGATAGATTTCTGGATCTTAAAGGCATCAAGAGATATGGGGAGAGTGTGGGATTATGACGTTGAGATAGAGGATCAGCCATAATCATACTGAATGACGGAGCAGGCTTGAAGGGCCAAATAACCCACTCATGCTCCTATTTTCTATGGCCGAGATTTCCTGGCCCCGTTGCGGGTGGGACCCGCCAAGGCAGAGGCAGTGCCCCAGCCAGAAGCCCATTGACTTGCGACAGGACCGAAAGATCGTGGCAGTGGGCGGATGCTCCCTTTCTTTTACAGCCTCAGGGAGCGCCATCCTCCCCCTCTCAGCTCTGAGACTGCACGTCTGGTTCCAAGAGGTGGCACAGTTCTGTAAGCACCCCCTTAAAGTACAGATGTTGCACACACTGCTCCTGCTTCAGTGGAGGTAAGAGAAGTGCACGGGAAGAGCCTAGGCGGATGAAGTCTCCTGCTAAGAGCCCTTCTCCCCATTCATCCTCCTTCATCTGCGAGAAGCCTTTCCTTTTCTTTGTTGCCTCCTCTCCATCTCCCTCTATGCTGCAGCCCAAGGGGAATTGCAACTCTCGCATCTCTTATTGGAACACGGGATCTGACCAGAAATTTGCAGTCACAACCAATATCTTTACCACATGCAGCAATGTTTCCTGCAGACTTCATCAACTTTAGCCAATTCCTCAAAACATCAAACATTTCCATGGACTCAAACAGAGCCAGGAGAAAGTAATTAGCTAGCAACTAACCTGCAGGTTGATTATCCCTTTAAATAGCATTGGTGGGGGAGTGCGGCGCGGGTGTGGAGGGGGGGTGGGGTTGTGCAAGGGGAGTTCTCCCTCCCGCTGAATACATGTTCAGTTATGTAAATTTAAGGGAGGGTGTCAGCTGGAGCGGTAAGATTGATAATGTCAGCACTGACATTTAATTCGTGTTACACGGTGACCAACATCACAATATGCCTACCCTGTACATACTTCTAGTGCCTGCCTATACCAAGGTGGCGTCCAGTGCACACTGCGGCTGGGTGTGTAAAGAGTGAATGCCATTTTGGTCCCAAAACAGCACCCATTCTGCCAAAGCTATGGATGCCACAAAGCAAAATTCCACAGTCTCTATACTGTCAAAGTGGGCCATCCTAGTACCACGTGTAGCTTTGGGGTTGTTTGACGAAACACTTTATTTTTTGAGCAGCAATGGCATCTGCACCTGCTGGGCATGCCAGGCAGGAGCGCAAGTCCTGTGGGCATTCGGCCCCCCGGTTCTCAGATGAATGCCTGGAAATCCTCATGGAGGATGTCAGTACCAGGTGGGACATTCCCATCCCCAGGGGTGGCAAGAGGAGGCCTCTGCACCTGACCAAGAAAGCCTGGGCAGAGGTGGCAGCCCAGGTCAGTGGCCAAGATGTTGTGTGGTGCACATGGGTGCTGTGCTGCAAAAGGTTCAACGATCTGCTGCATTCGGCAGGAGCGAGTACCGAGTTGGCATGAATCTGTTTGGAGAAGTGTTAATGGCTGGCCACCCCCTGTAGTGCTCAGGAGTGTAAGGGTCTAAGTGCCAACTGTTAATGACATCAGTGCCAGCCAAGGCAATCAGCTCTGGCTGCTTGGCCTGATTGCTTTGTGGGTTGAGGGCCATGACTCGGACGTGCCCTACAAAGTGTTCCTCAGGTGGGGTTGGCCAGGCTGCAATGGCGATGCAGGTAGAGGCTGGATTAATCAATGCTCCTCTGTCCTTTCAGGAGAAGAGAAGCCATAACAATATCGAGAGGTCAAGGACAGGTGGAGGCCCCCCCCATAAATCTACTCATATTGATGAGGAACGAGATGGACGCCTTAGAGATGGCGTGCTGGCGCCCAGCTCAGTCCACCGGCCATGGAGAGGCAGGGGTCTCTGACGAAGTTAAGAGTGCAGTGCACAGGTGCGAGAGTGTGGGAGTGTGTAAACATTGTTGTGTTGTCTCAACTGTAATGGAAACCTCAAACCTTCAGTCCCCATTGTTCACTGAAAGATGATGAAACCATGATGCAGACCTCCATTGTCTCACCAGCCTGCCTAGCATGCACAGTACCAGTGTGATATTTAATACTAATGACAAGACATTTTTCTCCCCTAGAATCGCCATCCAGCAAACGATTGCAGGGCCCCGATGAGCCACCCTTGACGCCGGAGGACCAGTGCCTGTCAGATACACCTGTGTCACACCCCCTTTCTGCACCAGGCACCAGCACAGATACCAGAACCTTGGTAGGCATTGGATCATTGGCTTCAAAGTCGGTGCACAGCATTGAGGGCACTTCACATTTACATGAGGAGCAGACAGAGGCAGAGAGTGTCCAGGGTGTCGGCAGTTGGATTACGAACCTCTGGAGTCATCCATTAGGCGGCAAATGCAGGATGTCCAGCGGGATGTGGGAGGGTCTGGCGGAGATTCCTGAGGGTTTACGTGCCATGGTCTCTGTTGTAGACGAGTCCATGCGGATCATGAGCACCATGAGTTGACCCTCAGCACCAAGCGCACTGCTTCCTCCATTGAGAAAATGGCGACTCTCATGGAGTGGCAGCTCCAGTGATTGAGTCAAGGGTCTCTGGGGTTGTGCTTGAACCTGCAAACCCTCATAAAGGCAATGACCTCAGGAGGTCACTGCCAGTGTGAGAGATGGATGAGGCACCAATATCTCTGGTGTCCGTCTATCAATGGTGGGCAGGGACCCACGTTGTCGCATGGACTGCTTGCCGGACTCCTCTCAGGGCGCTCTGGATGACAGAAGCAGCTGCTCCGCCCAATTGCCATTGACCATGGCATCTGATGAGGCTGTGATGACTGAGGAGTCCCCAGCCATGGCACTGGCCGCTCCCTCCCAGGCGGGGTCTGCACAGGCTCCACTGGCCAGAGGACGACTGCCAAGGTGATCAAGGCCAACAGGACAGCACAGTCAGCAGACTGCCTCCAATGCCGCTGCCAGCAGTGGGGGTGGGGTGGTGGTCACCAAGACACAGTATTCGCAAATGTAAGTTTAAGGCACCATGAACACAAGAGGGGCTTTTCACGGGTGATCTTCTGTCCTGCCATGTTTTGCTAATCTGTTTACTGGTGTGACCATTAACACCTTACATTGTTATGCCCATTCTCTGTGAGTGCCAACATTATATAAATTTTGCTTTGGTGTTAATGGCCTGAGTATGCTTCACTTGTTTTCTAGGTGCAGGGCACGCCAGTATCTCATCCTGGATGTGAAGGTCTCTAAACTTTATTACACAGGCACTGAGTGAACTTTGGGTTCAATGGAACGGGTCATTTCAAACATCCGGGATGGAGGCAGTGCCCCCGGCATGAGGTGGAAGCAGTGCCTCGGCAGCCTGGCTGGAGGAACGTAGAATTTTGGCCTCCCTCATGTCCCTGCCTCCCTGAAGGTTCCAGAGGTCTGTTTCCACGTCCTCACCATGTTCTTCCCCGGGCTCCTCTTCTGGTCCACCATCTGTGGCCTGTGGAGCTTCCTTAAGACCCTCTTCCTCCAGGGTGTCCCCCCTTGCCAGTGCCAGATTGTGGAGCGCACAGCATGCAGTGACTATCAGAGACACATGCTCTGGAGGGTATTGTAGTGCTCCCCCTGAACGGTCCACGCATCTGAATCTCATCTTCAGAAGACCTATGGTCCTCTCAATCACCACCCTTGTTGAGGCATGACTTCTATTATACCTCTGCTCTGCTTCTGTTCTTGGGTAGCGGAGAGGCATCATAAGCCACCATTTCAAGGGATAGCCCCTGTCACCCAGCAGCCATCCATCCAGTTGAGCTGGAACCAGGGACAGCCTTGTTAATGTCGGAGGATGTAAGCATCATGGGAGCTGCCAGGGCACCTTACACAGATTTGCAGAATCTGCGCCTTGTGGTCAGAAACTACCTGAAGGTTC
The DNA here is from genome assembly GCF_964194155.1 of Cetorhinus maximus. Taxonomy (NCBI): domain Eukaryota; kingdom Metazoa; phylum Chordata; class Chondrichthyes; order Lamniformes; family Cetorhinidae; genus Cetorhinus; species Cetorhinus maximus. The sequence continues at coordinate 19,305,123 of NC_135896.1, forward strand.
ATGGAGTGGAAGCCCCTCCTGTTGACGAAGGCACCCAGCTCACTTGCTGGTGCCTTGATGGCCACGTGTGTGCAGTCAATGGCACCCGGGATGCGGGTGAACCCAGCAATTGCTGCAAAGTGTCTGGTTCGCTCAGCCTGACTGGCCTCTTTCGTCTAGAAATTAATAAAATGTCATGACCCGCCCGAACAGAGCATCAGTCACCAGCTTCACCCAACTGTTGACAGCTGATTGTGACACTCCACAAAGATCCCCCACTGACCCCTGGAAAGAGCCGGAGGCATAGAAGTTGAGGATGACTGTGACCTTTGGGGTGGCCACCCACGCTGTTGGAGATGATCTCAGACCCAATCATCTCACATATGGAGGTCACAGTCTCCCTGGAGATGCAGAGCCTCCTTCAGCACTGCACCTCTGACACGTTGAGGTAGCTGCATCGCTGCCTGTGCACTCTGGCAGCAGGATCATGGAGTCTTCTGCAGCCCCTTCCACCTTGGACTCCCTGCTGGCCCTGTGCCCCCTGTGCCTGCACCCCTCCTCCCACAGGTCACTCCCTAGGATGCTGCCTATGGATACATGGCCTCCTCTCCCTTCTGCCCATCTCTTCCTCCTTAGAAGAGGTCCCACCAGTGGAGTAGACAATCCCCATTACCAGGGAAACAGAAGACGGTCTGGTGACTGGGAGGGTCCACGCGGTATTAATCCTCCTGGGGCCATGGAGGCACTAATGAGTCCTGAAATGAAGGCTAGCAATGCAAATACTGAAGCTCAAAACAGAGATAAAGCTGTCAAGTTTCACTAAGCAACCAGCAGCAAACTATCTCCTAAAGTCCTCACTACTCACAATGGCAATGCTCCAGACTCTTCTTATCTCGCCCTTGGATAGCATTTTGTTAAAAACGGGCTGCCTGCCTGCCCGTTTTGCCTGTGCGATGAACGTGAAACCGCATGGGCAACGTAAAATCGTGGACAATAGGCTTTTTAATAGTCTTAATTGGCCGTTTAATAATCGGCGGGAATGCATCCGACTCCCATATGCACCAGCCAACCTCAATATTGCCCACATCCGCGATGGCGTCGGAACGCACGGCCAACATCATTTTCCGCAACATCACGTGCGTTCAGGTCGGGCATATGACCGCCCAATCAACATGAAATTCTGGCCGTGGTTTTCGCGCATCAGATCAAACGGGTCTGAGTTCAAGGTTCACTCCATAGGCTGACATTATGAGACAATAGCGTCCACACTTTAAATATATTTAATTGAGTATAAAGCATCTTTTGACTCCCAGGGGTCGTGAAAGGCGCTATTTTAAGGCAAGTGTTTCTTTTTTTACTGTGGTTTTGTACTGAGGAGCACTGTATTATCAAGAGGAGACATAAAACTGAGGCCCCATTCGACCTCTGCGGTAATATTATTTAAAGAGAAGCCGGTGACCAACATTTATCCCTCAGTCAGCGTAACAAAAACCTGACTGTCTGTTCACTAATCTTTTTGGTGTTTGTACGACCGTGGCATGCACATTTTGATTGCCAGGTTTCCTTCCAAGTAAATGGTGTCTGTGCTTCAGAAAAGCACTTAATTGGCTGTGAAGTGCTTTGGGTTGCAGTGATTATAAAAGGGATTATATTTTTTTTATTTCCTCTTTCTTCAGCCATGTCATTAAGAAAAATGGCGTAATAATTGTTAACTAATTAAATATACCCTAAAGAATTATATCACAGTTGTGAAAATAATGGACTAGTAACTGAGATACATAAATGTTTGTATATTCATATACCATTACTTTGTGCTCTATTTAGCTGAGACATTAACACATTTACTTTTTTTATTTTCTGTGATTATATCCACAACATATGAAGTTCGAGATGAAGACCACCTTGCTGCAATGCAACACGTATTCAACTGATTAATATGTTTGTCTTCAAATTTGTAGTGTTCAAGATGTAAACATCTGGATTTATGTAACACCTTATCTTATCACTTAGAAGCATCCCAAAGCACTCACATGACTAATTACTCCTTGGAGCAGTGGCTGTTCCGCAAACATTTTGCAAGCGTTTTGCATCCAGCTAAAACCTCACAACCGTTAGATAAAAGGCCAAATGATTTATTTTTAGTGGTGATGGGTAAAGGAGAAATGGTAATCAGGGCATGAGGTGAACTCTCCGCTCTTCCTCATGTGATGGCACTTTTAACACCCACCTAATAGATATATGTTACCTTAATTTAATCCCTTATCTGAAGGACGCAGCCCCCAACAGTCCTGCATTTCCTCAACACTGTACTGATGATCAGCTCAGATCTTGAGGTGGCTTTGAAAGCCCATCGGACTTAAGTCACACGTACATGCAAACCTAGAAAGCTAGCAAAAATGAATAGGTTCAAAAAAAAGCTGATAAAGCCCCACAAAGTCTCAAAGCTAAAAACAGACTTCCGTGAAAAGCTTGCAGGATGAAAAGCCAAGTATCTACACTGGCAGTGCATCGGATGGTATTATGATTTAACACGATATGATGCATTTTCAAGTTAGCAATATATTTAGTTTTAATCTTTGATGGGATGTGGGCATTGCTGGCAAGACCAGCATTTGTTGCCCATCCCAAATTGCCCTTGGTTAGGCCATTTAAGAGGACAGTTATAATTCAACCACATATTGCTAGGCTAGACCAGCTAATGGCTGCAGATTTCCTTCCTTGAAGGGCATTAATGAGCCAGAGAGGTTTTTACAACAATTGATAATAGTTTCATGGTCACCATTATAGAATAGAGACCAGCTTTTAATTGCAGATTTTTAAAAATAATAATTGGAATCCACCAGCTGCCAAGGTGGGACTTGAACCCACATCTTCTGATGAAGATTAGCCTGGCTCTATGGTTTACTAGTCTAGTAGTATTACCACCATGCCACCATCTCCCCTGGGCATCTTAGTTAACCCACTTTCACTTGTGGACTCTCGCTGCTCTCCCCAAATAAAATTTCCTATCTTTCCTCTTGGACGGGCATTTTGTTATTGTAATAAATAATACAATTAAAATTTAAACAAAAAGACGTTAAAAATATGAAAATCTGTTACAGGAATGTACAGTTGTTCAATTAAAGTTTGAACAAAAATAGATGTTTAAAATATGAAAATCTATTATAGGAATTTATAGTCGTTCAATTTAAACATTTTCTAAACTAATAGAAACCTAAAAGTTTAAGAACACATATTTTAAATTTTTCATTCTTGGGATATATATTGAAGAATGGCTCTCTTGCCAATATTTCTCCTGTGGTCGGCAGGCTAGCTAATCAAATGTTGCACAAAACAAACAAACTTGCCTGTTTCTTAAGAGAAAGGGTGGAAGATGCAGAATGTTTGCAGAAAATGTTCCTTTCTCTCCATGTCACATTCTTGCTGCTTGGTACCCCTGCAGGGAGATGAAACACTGGCAGTGGAAATGGCATAGTGTCTTCCCATTTGGCAGTTGGGTTTCAGTGCTGCCAGTATGGTGGGACAAATGCTTGAAGACATGCTATAAGGTCATTGGGAACAGTTGCCATGCTTTTACGAGTAATTACAAAGCTATTGAAATTAACCTCCTGGTTGCAGCTGGTTGCCTTGCTCCAACATGCTCTGTGATGATACCTCTTTAGTTGGCAAGTTTTTCAGCTCACAGCACAGAATGATGGTCTTGACAGGGCTGTGTTGTAAGATACCCCAGATCTGTTCTCCAGGACAAAGCAGCCGGCTTGATTGGTACCCCATCCACAAACATTCGTTCCCTCCACCATCGACGCACAGTAGCAGCAGTGTGCACCATCTATAAGATGCACTGCAGATATCCACCAAGGCTCCTTCGACAGCACCTTCCAAACCCACAACCACCACCATCTGAAAGGACAAGGGCAGCAGATAAATGGGAACATTACCACCTGGAAGTTCCCCTCCAAATCACTCACCATCCTGACTTGGAAATATATCGCGGTTCCTTCACTGTCACTGAGTCAAAAGCCTGGAACTCCCTTCCTAACAGCACTGTGGGTGTACCTACACCACATGGACTGCAGCGGTTCAAGAAGGCAGATCACCACCACCTTCTCAAGGGCAATTAGGAATGGGCAATAAATGCTGGCCTAGCCAGCGACACCCACATCCTGTGAATGAATAAAAAAAAAGCTCTGATTCAGGATGCTGCTGTATTCAATGAAGAGTGGCCAGAATGTTTCTAAGCCTTCTGCTGTTGGATTCTTCATGACTGCTCAACAATATATGGTGCCCTTTAAATCGTGGATTATTGACATTTGTTAGCAAAATAGGGAGTGCATTTTTTGTTGTCCTATGTGGGATTGCATAAAACTGAGGACTACTTAAATGTGCACAAGTTCCCAATCTTGTGTTAATGACTCATGAAATTCAAAAGTCAAATAGATGGCAGTTGAACAGTGAGTCACAGAATTGAGATGCATGACTGATTAAGAAGGCCGACAAATTGGACTCAGCCACTGTATGGAATGGCAGTGATAATTGCATATTTTAATTCCATGCATTAAAGATTTAAGAATTAAAAGCAATTTTATATTATTTTGTCTTTCACTCAAGTAGAAGTGACATAGGTTTGAAACCTCATTTTACCTCAATGACTCACACATTCTACGTTGGACTGAGATGATTGTGTGAATTTTAATGTTTGTGCTACTTAAAAGGTTTTCCAAATTTTAACTGTTCACTGCTGAGAATTGAAGACTGACTATATACATTTTCCATACTGACTTTGCATTTGTGCTACTTGAATCATAATCCAACTATTCGGGTAGGTAGGAAAGATCTTTTTAACTCTGGAAAAGTGAAATTCATTTGGCAAATCATAGTCTTCTATTACATTCCCAGCCTTGGTATGAAAATTTCAGGCTAAACACTACTTGCTGTTTTCATAAAGTTTACAGGTTCTGAAGGCCTGCTCTAATTTTTTTCTAATTAAGATCAAATTGAAGGGAAAATGCCAGCCACACACATATAAAATAGCAGCTTGTGATTGTGAATTGAACCAAAGAAAGCCAAATTAGTAATACACATGTCCTTAAAGTATATATAGGTTGTTGAGTACATGGCAGATCTTGAGATTAAAGCACTTAGGTCCCAATTACATTTCTATCACCAAACCCGTTCAAATGCTGACATACAAGAAAACTGGCATTTGAGATAAACAGCTGTAAGGACAAGCAAACTGCAGGCTCATATTCTTTGTCAAGCATATGGAATCATATGCCACAGTTCACCTTTTCTCTCGGAGACATAATTGCCTTAAACTGTTTAATTCATACTTAAAACCATTATTATGATTAATAATTGTGGAATGGTCTATATTATTACAGGATGGACATACTGGAGTAGGCATCAGTATACGTTGCACCCATTTTCTTGCGTGCGAGGCAAGCCAATTTATCTTTTTAAGCATGAGCGCTGGCATAACCTGTCCTGCATTATTAGCTCTCAGCCTTATAAGCTGCCGGCAGGGCTTGTCAGGTTGTTAGGCTTCTAAGATTTGGGTCCATAAGACCATAAGATCGTAAGACATAGAAGCAGAAGTAGGCCATCGAGTCTGCTCTGCCATTCAATGAGATCATGGTTGATCTGATAATCCTCAACTCCACTTTCCTGCCTTTTCCCCATAACCCTTGATTCCCTTACTGATTAAAAATCTGTCTATATCTCCGCCTTGAATATACTTAACAACCCAACTTTTACAGCCCTCTGCGGTAAAGAATTTCACAGATTAACTACCCTCTGAGAGAAGAAATTCCTCCTCATCTCTGTTTTAAATGGGCGACCCCTTACTCTGAGATTATGCCCTCTGGTCCTAGACTCTCCCACAAGGGGAAACAATCTGTCAGCATCTACCCTGTCAAGCCCCCTAAGAATACTATATGTTTTAATAAGGTCACCTCTCATTCATCTTAACTCCAATGAGTACAGGCCCAACCTACTCAACCTCTCCTCATAAGAAAATCCCTCCATGTCCAAATCAACCTAGTGAACCTTCCCTGGACTGTCTTCAATGCCAGTATATCTTTCCTTAGATAAGGAGACCAAAAATGTTCACAGTATTCTCAGTGTGGTCTATTTAGTGCCTTGTATAGTTTTAGCAAGACTTCCCTATTTTTATACTCCATTCCCTTTGAAATAAAGGCCAACATTCCATTTGCCTTCCCTGTTACCTGTTGAATCATATGTTAGTTTTTTGGGATTCATGCAGAAGGACTCCCAAACACGTCTCTGCTGCAGCTTTCTGCAGTCTTTCTCCACTTACATAATATTATTCAGCTCCTCTATTCTTCCTGCCAAAGTATGAAAATTTCAGGCTAAATACTACTTGCTATTTTCATAAAATTTATAGGTTCTGGAGGCCTGCTCTGATTTTTTTCTAATTAAGATCAAATTGAAGGGAAAATGCGAGTCGCACACATATAAAAAAGCAGCTTGTGATTGTGGATTGAAGCAAAGAAAGCCAGATTAGAGAAATACATGTCTTTAAAGCGTATATATGTTGTTGAGTACAACTCAAGTTGGGAGTCTCAGACAGACTCTGTAAATGCAAATCAACCTTTAAGTGTCCCGAGCAATTCTAGGGAAAGAGAAAGATTAACATGTAAACATCCCCAACCCTTGCAGAATACCCAGCCAGTGGAGTCTGAGATCAGGCCATAGCATTATGTTTCACAGAGCATCCCTGTGGTAGTGTGCCCAGCAAAATGTTATCTCAGAAAGAGAGGTCCTGTGCCCCCACTTTTCCACCTCATTATCTGGTACATGTTTAGAGGACAAATGAGGAATGCCCTCATGAAAAAATGTCCTGAACAATGTGCATGAGCAGAAAGGCCTAGGGGAGGATTTGGATTAGGCCCAATATCAGGCACAGGGATTGCAGTATCCATTTTCCTGGTCCCTGGTCCTGTTAAGGCAGGCAGAAAGTAAACTTTATGTTGCCTGCTTATCTACATGATTGCAGTGAGCAGCCCAGTGTGAAATGCACTGCTGACTGGCTGCATGCTTAGCAGGAGACCCAGGGACTCGCGTGGTGAGCACGATGCATAGCTTCTGTGCACACTTTATAAAGGAAGCCTGCCCCTCTTGGAGGGGCACTGCTGCAGAAGCTGCTTGAACAGTTCCAAGAAAGCTTTGATAGTAGGTATAGGACTACAAATGGAGCAAACGGCCAGAGGGCTGTGCTGGAGTCAGATGCTGTGCTGGAGGCCTCAGTGAGTTTGAAAGGAGGTTTCCAAAGGGAGCCAGGGGCCCTTCAAAAACACCTTGTGAAGATAATGGGAGCAGGTGGCCAATGAGGTGAATTCCCAGAGTCTGGCCCTAAGGGCTTGTAGTGCCAGAAAAACGTTCAATGTCCTTCAATGAGCGATCAAGGTCAGTGAATGCATCTTTAAAGAACTTTCTATACACCACACCACCAATTTGTCACATTGCTCAATACAAATAGCCCCATCACTCTCCCATCAGAATTCAAGCCTAACATTTAGATGATCTATCTCCGCTTCACACACTTACCAATGCTGCCAGCCTCACACCTTCCTCTCACAGTTTAAAAATACCTCCAGCTCTTCAGCAATGCCAGTCATACCATCGAAACAGATTGCAACACACTCACTGACATGCTTCCCTTTCCATTGCAGGACAAGGTCAGGCAGGGAGCAGCAGAGAGCCAGCAGGGGATGGCATGCCTACATATCCTGAGCCCTTTGAAAAAGACAGTGCTCCACATGGGGCTGGCTGTGATTGTGGCTGTGGTATCTGGCATCACTGAGAACTTTAAGGTTAATGATATGGTCTTGCTTTATGCCTCTTCTCAAGATTCGCTTCACTCTCATCCTGCAATCTGACATGAAATGCAAGCTGCAGATAGTGTGACCATCGACCTCTTACTTTTCATCCCATCCTTCCTCCTTGACTTCATACCTCCCCTTCCACATTTCCACTTTCAGATCACAAGATTTGCCTCCTGGGAGCCAGTGCAGCCTCACCGTGAAGGGTAAGATCAATGACAATCTCTGATGAAGAAGCAACATCAACTCACATGACAGCCCAGGTATTTGAATCAGATTTGAATCTGCACATGGCGAGTCATCGGACATGAGTAGGCAGTAGACAGGCCAAGGGAAAAGATAGTTGGTGTACCAACTCACCGGAGGGCGAGATAATAGATGAGTTCTCTTACAGAGGACTCAGATGAGGACTTTGATTGGGTGCCATAAAGTAGAACGATGATGGGTATGCACAGCAAGATGCTTGGGAAATTGGCACGCCTGCCAGGGTGCCTATTGTCACTGTCAAGGAGCATGGGGGAGCTCAGCTGCAACTTGACACATGGCTTTGATCAGAGCATGATCAGATCTTACCCTTGAGAAGAGGCATAAAGCAAGACCATATCATTAACCTTAAAGTTCTCGGTGATGCCAGATACCACAGCCACAATCACAGCCAGCCCCATTCCAGGGTGGAATTGATGGTCAACTCCATGACAGCAATTGCTGACCCAGCATGATGCAGCTTCTGGTGGCCAATGTCTCAGCTTCCATTGTAACCCAGGTAGAAAGCCCCCAATATCTTGCACACTACAGTAGAAGCTCAGACTGAGGTCATGTGACCCATGCTTGCTGCCTTGCAGGCTCAGACTTCTGCCATCTTGGCTGCGGACACCAGTGCCCAAAGGGGCATGAGGCTGTCAAAGTGGTCCAGTGATATGTGCTCCAGCATTTCTAGGGTTGCTGGGGTGCCACCCTAGGGTAGTTGCAGTGGCTGCAAAAACCTGTTGTCCTTTCTCAGGTGGATCGCATTCTTACTCCCACCATTGTCACTCCGCTAGCGGCCCTGCTTTTTGCCTATTTAGTCCAGGCTTCTGCTGCCCAGGCAGAAGTAGCGCAGTCTGAAATCAGGCCCCTAAAACTCATTGCTGCTCGAGGGTGTTCTGCAAAACCATCTGCAGTCTCCTCCATGAAAAATCAGCAGCCTTTCACCAGCAATGCTGCAGTCAGTGGAGCGGCACTGCTTTTGAGTGCCAAGACAGGCAAAGGCACACAATAAAATTGGAATGGGAGTTTTTTTGTTGGCAGCATTTACATTGCCAAGAGGACAGTGTGATGTTTTATTACAGATGGATTGACAGATGGGGAATTGTGAAGCAGCTGTAATGTGGGGATGAGATCTCAGTGGAATTGGAGTCTGACTACCTTCTCACTGAGTCTGGAGTAAAATGACCTTGGGTGTCTCCTCACCTCATCTTCTTTCTGTTCCTCTCAAAGCCTGGTGAGAAGAATTGCACCTGCACGATAGTTTGTAGAGGACACAGTAGACTATGTCGAATTTGGGGACACACTCCAGTGAGTACTGAGGGGCTCCCATCAAACTGTTCAGGCAATGGAATCATTGTTTCAGGATGACTTTGATTTGCTCCATGCTGTTCCTGGTTGTTGTATGGTTCTCATCATAGGTGCACTGTCCACGCGTCATCAGGTGGTGGAGGGGACTCAGGAGCCAGGCATAGGCTGGGTAGCCCTTGCAACCCAGCAACTAGCCTCCCGTTCTTTGTGGTTATCCAAAGCTGGCTGACTGATGCAGGATGAATGTGTCATGGCTGCTGCCGGAATAGTGGGTATTCACCAACAGGATCTTCTGTGGATGGTCACACACTAACAGCATATTCATGGAGTGGTAGCCCTTACAATTGTGGAATATCTGTTCATTAACATGTGGGACCCATAGAGTCTTGTACATGTAGTCGATGGCATTGGGATTACTACTAGCCTGTAACTGTCATGTGCTCTCTCCTCCTGCTTCTCTGGTAATAGTGAAGACAATACAGTCCATCTCCTTCCTTACATGGTCTATGTCACCTAGTGCATGGCAAACTGTGAAATGTTGATAGTGTTGCCTGCTCCTGCCTGAAAGAATCCATTTGCGTAGAAATTTATGGCCACAGTGATCTTTAGCCAGTGATCAGTGCATGTCCTCACCCTGCTGTATGGCTGTTAGTCTTGTTGTAGGAAGTGACACAATTCATTCACCTCCTTCATGGTAGCCACCACAGACACTGCTCCTGGATGAGGTGGAGGTAGGAGAAGTGTTCCCTAAAACCCCTTGGTGGATATGGCCTTCTTGTGAGAGTACTCCTACTCTCGCTGCGCACAGCTTCTCCTCTTTGCTACCTCAGCTCCATCTCATTGTCATGCTGCAGCTCAAGACGGACTCCAACTATGGCCCCCATTACTGAAGCAGGCTTTATCTTGACAGGCCTACCAACTCCTCTGGGCCTTCTTGTCAATATTCAGCACCACTCGCTCATGAATCTAAAATCTTTTCAAAACTCCTCCAGAGCACTCAACACAGTGCTTCCACTAACCCTGCAGCAACAAAAGAAAATCAAAAACATCTCACCTGAAGGTGCCCTGTGGAGCTGCATTTCACAGGCCTTGCCTCTGAACACTTCATTCCCTGAGAGTACCAGTATGCGTAGATAGAAGTCGATAGCATTTTGGGCTTTATATAATAGGGGCATGAGTACAAAAGTACAGAGTATCAATAAATTAGTACAAAACAATGGTTACATTTTGATAAAAGCAAAATACTGCAGATGCTGGAAATCTGAAACCAGAACAAAAATTGCTGGAAAAACTCAGCAGGTCTGACAGCATCTGTGGAGAGAAAGACAGAGTTAATGTTTCGAGTCTGTATGACTCATCCAAACATTAGTCATACGGACTCAAAACGTTAACTCTGGGCAGAATTTTGCCCTTGGTGGGCGTGTGAACCCCACCGGCTCAGCGGCGGGCGGACATCAGACCCCTGCCACCGAAAAAGGGCCCGCCGCCATTTTGAGTGGGTGGGCCAATTAAGGCCTGCCCAGTGGCCTGCCCGACAGGAAGCGCTATGCACTTCCTGTGTAGGGGGGGAGGGAATCCCCAGCTATCAAAGTGCGCTCTTTCGCGCATGCACGCAAAAGAGCGCACTGCTCCCTGAGGCAAAGTGCTGTCTCAGGGAGATTACTGACAGTGTACAAAAGTTAAAAAATAGAGAAATAAAAATACTATTAACATGTCCACAATGTCACACGGGATGGGACGGACATGTTAATAAATATCACATTACATTTATTAAAGTTTTTAAAAAGGAATATGAAACCACATCCCGCCAGTGGATGAGATTTCATGTATTATCAGAAGCCCGCTGGGGCTCCTGGCCTGCCCGCCAGCCTTAAGGTTGGATGGGCAGGGCCTTTAACAATCTTAATTAGCCTGACAATGCCCGCATAGGGAGCACATAGCGCTTCCTTGCAGACGTCATGCTGGGCGGGCATTAATTGGCCCACTTATGTAAAATGGCGGCGCGCAACCGATCGGAGGCATGCCCGCTCCTGAACTTCCCCCCCAACAGGGGGAAAATTCTGCCCTTGGTGGTGCACAGTTCAGGGGCTTTTAAAGTATAGCTTCCAAGGGCTCGTGATCGGACTGTACCTCCACGTCTTTGCCATAAACAATCTGGTGGAAGCATTCTCAGCCAAACACAATTACTAGCATTTCCTTTCCCTATTCGGGCATACCGCTGCTGTTTTTCAGTCATTGCCTTTGAAGCGTATGTCTTTGGTGCCTCATTTTGCAAGAGGACAGCTCCCAGGCCAATCTTTGAAGCGCCCACTGAGACCTTGACTGGCTGACTGACACTGTAATACCTGAACACTGGTGCCTGGGACAGTGTTCTCTTCAGACTGGTCAAAGCTTCCTGGTGACCTTTTTCCCAGTGCCATTCCACATCATCTTGTAGAAGTTCTCTGAGAGGTGTTGTCAGGTCTGACATGTTTGGATTGAATTTCCCAAGATAGGTCGCCATTCCCAAAAACCTTTCCAAGTCTTTCTTACATTCTGGGAGTGGCATAGTCACGACTGCTTTGATTTTACTGGGGCCCAACTTCAGTCCCTCAGTTGTTAGCACATGCCCCAAGTGCTTGATTTCATGAAGACCTATTTTACACATTTCCTTCTTCAACTTGAGGTTCCTTTCTCCAGCCCTGGCCAGCACCTGCCTCGGTCTGTGGTCGTGTTCTTCTCGGGAGGCTCCCCAGACCGATTTGGTTTCCACATCCTCTAACCATTCAAACAGCTGCTTCACTGTTCTGTGGAACACCTCCGGAGCTGAACTAATACCAAAAGGTAAGCATAAAAACCTAATTCACCCATATGGTGTGTTGAAGGTACAGAGGCAGGAGCTGCATTTACCCAGCTTGACCTGCCAGAAGCCTAAACTCACATCTAAGACTGAATAGTATTTGGCATTAACTAGCAGCTGGTAATGCTCTTTGTGTACTGCCTGGTTTAGGTCTCTGGGATCTAGAGAGACTCACAGATTCTCATCTGATTTTTCTACAATTACAATTGAATTGACCCACTTCATCGGTTCTTCAATTTTCTTGATGATGTGAAGGTTCTCCATTCGGTCCAACTCTGCTTTCAGTCAAATTGGCCAGCCCTTGTGAAATTGTAGTATGGAGCCGATCGCAGGCAGCAGTCAGCTTCCTGGCTGCCCCTGCCCACTCCCGCCGAGCCTGCCCGATGAGGGAAAAATTCTGGGCATAGCTTCAGTTCCTGTAGACAGCAATTGAAGTATAGGGTCTGGAGGCTTATCACACATATTAGATCCTAGAATTCTTTTTCCCTTACACATAACCTCATCTCCTTTATACATGTTTCTCCCTTTTTAATATAAATTCCATTGTTCCAATGTTTCTTTGCAATTTTATTTTTCCCAAAGGTTACTGATAATATAAGTACTATGAAAATTTTATATTATGAGAAAAGTAAACACACTGTTTGTCTAAGTGTAACATCTTACCATTTCTTTGGGGAGAATTTTCTCCCCGTTGGGTGGGCTGGTCCAGAGCGGGCGCTAGTGGGCGCGGAGCTGAATGCCGCCCGTGATTGGCTGCAAGCCGCCATTTTATGTGGACGGGCCAAATAAACCCACCCAGTGTGACACACACCCTGTGCAGGCAGGGGGAGGAAGGAGAGTTGTGGCCTGTTCTCTTTCGCGCATGCGCATGAAAGAGCGCAGAAATCTCCCTGAGGCACAGAGTTGCCTCGGGGAGATAAAGTTCAAAATTAATGTTGGAAAAAGAGAGAATAAAATTATTCAGACATGTCCCCTCATGTGACAGTGTCACATGAGTTGGGACATGTTTATGAATTGTCATAAAAATGTTATTTCATTAATAAAACCTTCATGAAACCTTATCCCGCCTGTGGATGAGGTTTCATGCAAAACGCAAAGGTTAAGGTTGGACGGGCAGCCCTGTCAATTTGTTTAATTGGTTTGTTAATGGTCTTGACAGGCCTTTGACAATCCGTTGGGTGTGCAGGCGGCTCTGGTGCGCGCCCGCTGAATGAAAGATCGGAATGACACGCGGTGACGTCGGGCTTGAAGAAAACATATACAACTGGCTGAGCCAAGAAAATAATCAATGTCAAAACAATAAATTGATAATTTAGCAATGCATAATCAGTGAACTATAGGGGCCCAGGCCAGGTTGCAGTGAAAATGAACCAGGGCATTTGGAAACATGACACACAGTCCGATATCCAGATGTCATCAATTATTTGTCGGGAACCTGCCTCATGATACTGACGAGAAGGACCTGGAAGATTTTTCACAGGATATGGCAAAGTGCTGGAACTCTACATTAACACCGAGATTAGTGGCCGGAAGTGGTTGGGAGGAGCATGGCCCAGGGACCAGGGCCCGCACACCATTGACGGAGGAGGGTTGGGTAGCACCACTCCAGCAGCCTCCAGCCAGCTGTTAAGAAGGAAGAGTGAAGGTTAAGGAAGCAGCACTCGACATTGGCAAAGCCCAACAGAAATCCACAAGGTAGGTAAGAAGGGAGGGACTGGGGAATCTGGCACTTCCTACCACCCAGCTAATGATTGCTGTTGTTCAGAACATCAGCAATCATTGGCCGAATAGCCTGTCAATTAGGATGGGCACGTGCCAGATTGGCTGCTTTGAAAGCTGTCAATCCAGATTGACAGGCTAATTGGCCAATGAGCCCAGGACCCCCTAGTGGTATGGGTCCCGGTGATGATCACCTTGTGCACTCTCTACTCTCAGGGCCTGCAAATTAGTTGCTACATTTCTTACCTTACAACCGTGTCTACCCTTCTAATGTATCTCATTTGCTGTGGTCATGAAAGGTGTTATATAAATGCAAATCTGTCTTTCTTGCATTATGTTAGGTGAGGATGCTGCAGGAAAACCTGGACACTGAGGCTTCATGATGGACTTTTTGCAGCTGCAAAGACAGGAAGTTTTGACAACACAAAGTCATTGATGCTAAAACATAGCTGGGAGGTCATTTCCTCCCTTTAATTTTGTAGTGTGGATAACATGGGATTAAGAGCTTGTTGCCAGTGAATTGCTTTTTGCCGCATGTCAGAGTATAATCTCCCCCAATGAATTATATCAGAGATGAACGGATTTTGCTTTCTTGCATAGTCAGGCATCAGAATGTGAAAAACATGTTTTTTTTCTTTACTCTCACATGGGTGTGCAACGAGACTTTGTATGACATACAATTTTTTTTTTTTTAGTTAGTTGCTAGTAGAGCTCGCCACTTTACGAACCCTGACAATGAAAATAGCAAGCCAGGTTTCCGGGAGAATGTTTGGCAAAGAGCATTTAACCGTTTAATTTTTGGTGGGTTAGAGACTGAAAACGTTTTGCCACAGACATACTAATTAATCAGGGTAGACTCTGAAATGGCAGAATGCACTATAGAACTGCATGCTTTAAAACCTTTATCAAATGTAAACTTATCTGCTGCTAATTGTAATTGGCTGTTACTTTGATGGAAAGTCAGTCACACAGGAACAGTGTACGGCTTGATGCAGAATACAGCTGTATGTAAATGGAGCTGAAAAATGGCAGAAAGTTGGCACATCTGATCGCAGTAAGGTCTGCAGCCAAGCAGATTTTCATTGGTGCCTTGAAAAGCATGCCAAGTACAAGATCTGTTGGCAAGACCAGGCCAACTGGAATGGTCTCAAGCAGGAAGCCGATAACATGGACTAGTCTGCTGTGGGCTTGTCAAAGATAAAGATCCAGGCTTCATCTGGTTTCCGACAAAGCAGATAATATTTTCAGCTACGGAATGCCACACCCCATTCTGCCATTAGCATTGACTCATTGACTTGGCCTAATCAGAATCTGTTGAAGCATTATCGAAAGAACAGGAATACTTTTGAAAGTGGGAGATTATCAAACAAATAAAAGGACAGGAAGTTAATCTCCATACCATGATGCAAGGTGAAAAGACTTTGTAACTCAATATATAACCCAGCATCAGCTCCAAATGTTTCCTAGGGAGGTTGCAAGATTTGATGGAAGATAATCAAATATGTTGGCAACATTTTTTTTTTAATGTGCCTTAACTATTTAATATATTAAAAGCCATTCCATTCTTCTAGTGTAGCATTTCTAGTCTCCATGCTTTTGGACAGAACGATCCATCATCTTTATATCCTTGCATATTCTGAAACTGCTGATGACAGACCCTAATTTAATAGCAATGCTGCATGATAAGGAGGTGGAGCAACCATTGTTGGACGAGTGGAGAACCACCTTAGGAGATGGGCTTTCAAGACCCTTCTGAAAGAGGGGATGCAACAAATGACAACAATCTGGCCCATGGATGGTGCTGAACACTCAGGTTCCCTCATATAAGCAAGCAATACAGTATGAGCATTGACAAAATTAGAGATTTACCCTAACATCAGTATATGCTCTGACATGCCTGATCTTGACATATTCTGCTGAAGCACATGGTATCATCTGGGCACAAACCCACAAGAACATTCCCTTTAATCTCTCAAAGAATTTGTTTTCATTAGATTGACAGTTCACAACATTATTTTTTAATGAATGACTATTTGGACAAGCTTTTCAATCTACTTCAGTCTCTGTTTGTCCCATATTTATTTGACAGGATGTATGTCCTGCATAACATTGAGCACCTGCATCTTCACTAATGCTGTTAGTGCTACTTAAGCTACAATATTAAACTTGCACAGATCAAACTTCATTGCAAGTCTGAAACACCTGTAACATTGAATGGCTAAGTGAAACATTAAATAAAACAGCCAAACTGAAACACAGCTTGCTCCCTATGCCTAAAGCTATGTTTATGCTACATCTGTTAATTTGTGATTGTTGTAAATATACAGATGATTTCTGTCTGGTAGGAACATTCAACATGTGGCAGACTCTGACAGCCTAAAAGATAATTTAACATCATGATCTGAATTAGGGAAGCAGTAAGCGTAAACTATGCATAAGAATTCAGATTCATTTGGAACTCAGTCTCAGATTCTAACCTTTTAAAGCTTAAATGATTCAAATATAAAGGCATCCAAGAAACAAATGGATATCATATCAATGGTTAGATTTGGCATTCTCTCAGGTACTAGGGAATTGGATGTTTTGGTTTGATAGCGTCCCCAGCTTCACAGGGCCAAGACAGATATATTGGTGCTACCATTACAAGTGAAATGGAGCTAAAGATTCATTAAACTACCACAGAGATGAATCCATCAGGCAGATAATTGGAAAACCGGGCTGCCAAGACAGTGAACATCTTAAATGATTAACCCCCTCCACAACAGCAAAAGCTGATGAATAATGCAGACCTTTCAAATCATAGTACAAATGGATCACAAGCAATCAGGTACATTGGACAAACACTTGCGCACAGCTTATTTTGTAAATAAACACCTGCTTGATAATCACTTATAAGTCACTTACCTGACAATCCCATGAAACACAATGTAAAAATGTCAACGTGGCAGCACAAGTGGAGAATGAACAACAGATGGCAAGGTGCACCTTTGGGCATGATCGCTGTGCATATATTTGAATTAAATAACGTTTAAGATTCAATTGAATTCAAATTTGGAGCTTTGGTTTGAAAGCTGAGAGATTGCATTTTTGGAAGGATCAAATATCCACAAGGCTCCTGGGACAAGTGGGATAATGTTCCAGAATTCTCAATTCATTAAAGCAGGAAGTTAGTGAAGGTTTGGTTGATACTTTACAGAGCTTCAAAACTATTCAAGTATTTCTTGAGAATTGAAGGATAATAAATATAATTCCAATATTAAAAAGAATACAATATCAACTTAATAACAATAGGCCAATAGCCTAATATTCCTAGTCAAAGAATGTTTAAGGATGTTTCATAGAATGCTATAAATATATATGAAATAAATATATATGGGCACTCAGCCTCTTGAGCTGTTCCTCTATTCAGTTACTTTGTGGCTGATCTTTATCTCAATTCCATTCACATCATATTTTAAAATAACCTAGCCTCAATAATGTTTTGGTGGATTGAGGTTCAGGTTTCTAATAAGTGAAAAAGGGCTTCCTCGACATCACCCCTGAATGGTCTTGTTCTAACTTCAAGGTTATACCCCCTTGTTCTGGACCCCGCCACCAGAGGACACAGTTTCTCTCTACATGTTCAATAATTATCTCAAATCCTCTTAACCATCTGTACTCAAGGGCATAACTTAGAGCCTGGGGTTCTTTGAAGGGATAACTAAGCTAGGGAGGTGTCATTTAATTCCATTTTTCAAGGTGTTCAACCTTGTATGGAAATAGTAGGAGAGGTTAACACTGATGGAATACGGATTAAATTAACTGGATGGATCAAGAATTTACTTCATAACGAAAGAGAGGTGAGGATACATAGAAACATCTCTGGAGAAAAAAATAGTCAATGGTATTCTAAGCAATTTGTTCTTGATCCCATACTATTGAAAATATTTGTGAATGATATGGAACAAGGTATGTGTAGAGCTTTTATTAGTTTCATGTCATCAGCAAACTTCTAAACAGTAAAAATTAGATTGCTTTCTTTCAGACTGATAGGCTGGGAAATGGCAGATAGGATATAATGTGGATAATAAATGCAGGGAGAGGGTAAAATCAAAGTGTGCATAAAATGAAAGTATGTCCTCTGGCAGGACTAAATTTTGAACTACACAGCCTGGCTGATAATCCCATTCTAGAAGCCAACTGATTTCCATTCCAGGTGAAGTATTGGATGGGCGATTCCCTCTGCCAGATAACCCAGGCGCAAATTTGCCCCAAGAGCCTGAATCTCTGGCTTACTCAGAAAGCATCTGGCAGCATGAAAGGGTGAATGATAAAACACCTGGGCTACTGGGTGCATCATAACGGATTAAGCTGCAACTGCACGGGTCAATGACGAAACTACTTTCAGTCACTTGAGACCTTCTTCACAACTAGAATCATTTTGATCTCTGAACACTTTTTAATGCCTACCTCAGTAGGATGGCCAAAATGGCACACTCTGAAAGGAGTTTCGTCGTTGACCAGTGCAGTTGCAGCTTAATCTGTTATGATGCACCCAGTACCTCAGGTACTTTATCATTCACCCTTTCATGCTGTCAGATGCTTTCTGAGTATAGTTAATGATTCCTTTAGTATTCAGGCGCTTGGGGCAAATTTGCGCCTGGGTTATCTGGCAGAGGGAATCGCCCATCCAATGCTTCACCTGGAATGAAGATCAGTTGGCTTCTAGAATGGGATTATCAGCCAGGCTGTGTAGTTTAAAATTTAGTCCTGCCAGAGGACATACTTTCATGTTATGCACACTTTGACTTTACCTCTAGCTAGAATTATTATCCACATTAAAAACTAACCGCCATATCTCAGCCTATCAGTCTGAAGGAAAGCCGTCTACTTCTTACTGATTACAAGTTTGTTGGAAAAAAGACCAAGGATAGTCATTTGCATTTCCCCTAACTTAGTCTACTGCATTCGTTGCTCCCAATGCGGTCTCCTCTACATTGGAGAGACCAAACGCAAACTGGGCGACCGCTTTGCAGAACACCTGCGGTCTGTCCGCAAGAAAGACCCAAACTTCCCTGTCGCTTGCCATTTTAACACTCCACCCTGCTCTCTTGCCCACATGTCTGTCCTTGGCTTGCTGCATTGTTCCAGTGAAGCCCAACGCAAACTGGAGGAACAGCACCTCATCTTCCGACTAGGCACTTTACAGCCTTCCGGGCTGAATATTGAATTCAACAACTTTAGATCTTAAACTCCCTCCCCCCATCTGCACCCCGTTTCTTCCCCCTCCCTTTTGTTTTTTTCAATAATTTATATAGATTTTTCTTTTCCCACCTATTTCCATTATTTTTAAATCTACAACTAATACCTTGTCAGTCTTTCCACCCCACTCCCACTAGAGCTGTACCTTGAGTGTCCTGCCATCCATTCTTAATTAGCACATTTTCTTAGATAATATCACCACCTTCAACACCTCTTTGATCCTTTTGTCTGTGACATCTTTTGATTATCTGCTCCTATCACTGCTTGCTTGTCCCTACAACCACACCCCCCCCAACTTCTCTCTCCCCCCACCACCTTAAACCAGCTTATATTTCACCCCTCTCCTAACTATACTCAGTTCTGTTGAAGGGTCATGAGGACTCGAAACGTCAACTCTTTTCTTCTCCGCCGATGCTGCCAGACCTGCTGAGTTTTTCCAGGTAATTTTGTTTTTGTTAAGGATAGTCATGATATGGTTTTTAAAATATCTAAAGGCATTGGCTAAAGTAAGCCAGTTATTTATCTATCTATCTACTAGCAAACACAAGTAGGTAATTCATGAGCCTTGGGGCTCAGATTTAGATCTTGATTCTGACACAGAATAGTGCAGCTTGGGGTTGGATTCCCATGAAGGGAAGGCATTTGATTTGGTGGTCAATTGACCTTTGTGAGAAGAGAGCTGGATCATTATCTGTTGATAAGGATGACGAAGTGTTGAACGAGATTAATGGCCCTGCTTGATTTTATCTTGAAGAGGAGTTAAGGTAACAAACCTCAAGCTAATTTTCTGTTTGAGGCACACTGCTGGTTCAGTGCAACACTGCCCCCAGCCTTAACCTGCTGGATGCCTGATATGAGCGTCGTTGGGATGCCCATTTGGAGCAGGCAGCTTCCTGTGTGAAGCACAGGCCGCAAAATGGCAGGTTTTTCAATGCTGGATGAGGCCGGCTGCCAGTTCACATGTCAGAAGCTAAAAGCCACCTTCTAGTTTGGAAAATCCATCATGTTCAGGCTCTTAATAAGGGCTTAAATCTGAAATCAGCACGATTGACAGTACAATGTCTTATGAAGTTAGCATGGATATAATCAAGATGTGCATCGAGTAGCACAGCAGGAAAAGCACAGAGTGACAGTAGAATTTTCAAATCCATCAAATAGCATTTAAATACAATTCAGTGTTAATAGGTTACAAAGAAAAGTGATAATTCTTCATTATGCTAAAGACCAGGCAAATAGCTTTATGAAGAGCAGTTTCAAAACGGTGCCTGGGAAATGGGAACAGAAGGTAGAGGGTTCCTGAAATGAATGCATTAAAACATGGCTATTACTTGGTGAAAAATCCTTCTGTTTTAACAGAACAATATCTTTGGTTGCCAAGACTGATCCCCAAATTTCGATGCACAAACCAAGAGGATTATTTTCAATCTACTTGTAACTTGTGTTTTTGTTAGACCATGGTTGAGGTGCTGTCTATAATATTACATTATGGGAAGAATGTAAATGCAATAGAAAAGTTATGCAATCAGTTTCCATGTTGAAGGTTAATAGTTATGAAGAGACCTTTGTGAAATTAATGCTATTTTCACAAGAACTTGGAGGTTGAGCAGTGGCCTAGGAGAGGATTTCAATATTAGGAAAACTTAGGATAATATAAACAGTGATGGATGGCTTCCACTGGTCAGTGTGGTGGGGATGAGATGGCACAGATTTAAATAACATCACATATAGAATTAAAAAGAGGTTACACAATGTGAATTTACATACAGGCCCATTATAACGGGGAATTTATTACCGTGAACCAAGTTGAAATAGAGTTCTTACTTTGCAATGGCTTGTTTGTAAAGAGGAATATTAAAGGAATATTCATGGTGAGAAGTAGCCATAGGTTTAGATTTAATATGGAGAAATGTGGCTCATGCAGAGAAAAGTGCTGCTGGAGACTTGATGGATTGAATGGTGCTTTTTATATATTGGAACACTATATAATTCTATGAAACCAAAGGGACATTTTAAACTGTGAAATGACAGACTGTTTTGATGTAGCCTACGTACATCTTCTATGTAAACTGTTTTCAGATTAAACTTTACAGGGCTCTATTACCACCTCCTTATCAATGTATAGATATGGAATGGAACAAGAGCACTGAGTTCCTATTTTTTTGGCTCGTGCTTGAATAACGTGTTTATAAGTCTATTCAAATTCTACAGCAAACAACAATTTTACGTGATAGACATCTGTTCCTTCTCCTTTGATCCTGGCTCTGTGTGATTGGCATGGGTCACACTGACCTGCAGGGGAACCTTCTGCATGTTTGTTGTATTTGTTAGCTGCACACACAGTTCAGATGCAGCTTTCATGGGTTTAATTTCAAAACGGATTTTCTAACCCAGTGAGTAGATGCACAGCATGGTGCGATACTAAACCATGCAGTGTAACTGATCCCAAGCTCAAAGCTTGGGCTGTGCTGTGTTAAGTTTAGTACAGCTGGGGAAATAGCACACTTAAGCCAAGGGGTTGGGTGGGAGGTGGGGGGGGTTTGAGGGGGTGGGGTGTAGGTGGTGGGAATCAGCCATGGTTCATGTTCCTGATTTATATTCATTGATGTTTAAAGGAAAATATGTTTGTGGAACTCAGGCACGGCTGGGTTCTACTGTAATGTGATGATTATGGCATTGGACGATTAACTTGGAGGTCATGAGTTCAATATCACTGTGAAGCTGAATTCAATAAATCTAATAAGCAATGGGCTGGCATCAGAAAAAGTGACCCATGAAAGTTGCCTGAAAGTTGCAAAGACCCAAATAGTTCACTAATGCCCTTGGAGGAAGGGAACTGCCAAACTTACTCTGATTTTCCCCAAACATAACTCCAGTCCCAAACTAAGTCGCTGATTCTTAGCACCCTCTGAAGTGGACTTGGACTGCAATTTAGTTATACAAGCATGTCGCTAGACAAAGTCCCGCACCTCCTTAGTGCTAACTAGGGAGAGGTAATAAATACAACTTTAACAGCAATAAAAAAAGACAGGCATTTATATAGCACCTTACACGACCTCAGGATATCTCAAAGCACTTTACAGCCAATGAAATAGTTTTGTAGCATAGCCACTGTTGTCAAGGAAATGCGGAAACCAAGTTCCAAGTTAACATCTTTAAGTGTTGTTTTTTTGCAGGATAATCATTGGCCAGGAAACCAGGGTAAACAAACCCACTCTTCAACAAAATGACGCCATGAGATCCTTTACATCCACCCAAGAATTCAGACAAGGCTTCAGTTTAACGTATTATTCAACCCTAACAGTGCAGCGCTCCCTTGGTACTCTGCTGGAGTCTAGGTAGTGTGCTAAAGCCTTTGGAGTGGGAATTGAGTCCACAACCCCTTCTGTCTCAGGATGCAAGCTACCACTGAGCCAAGAGACGCCTCGATAGCCTGGCCGCTGCCACTGTCTAGAATCATACAAGAAGTATTTAAGAATAAAGTATTTGGGAAGCTTCTAGCAGCTATGGAACTGCATCATCAGAATAACATAAAATGATTTTAGAGGAAACCAGCATAACAGCACTGAATCACCAGCCATGACATTGTGCACTTCTGGTTCTAATTGCAAGCAGCATCACTATGTATTTTTTATCAATTCTTGCCTGGATGTCAGAAGATGATTTTTAAAAAAATGTTTCTGACAATTAACCTCAGGGCAAAAAAGCTTTAAACCTCTTTAAATTGTACAGAGTTCAAGGATTGCTGTTAAAAATGCAACAAAAACACTTGACACAACAGATGATAACATACAAGTGTAATGTTTAACACACAGCGCAGTCTCTAGCAACAATTTAACCGGAGCCAAACCGCCTTCAAGGTTATCTGCTCTGCCAAGGAACATTCCAGAAAGCAAGTTACATGTTGCTACACTCAGTTCGACATGGTGCAGACTCAGGTAGGAAGTTGATCAAGAAGTTGGAGTTCTGCATAGGTGCACTAGGGGGAGCTCTCAGCCTAAGTCAATCCGCCCCAACGTGTTACACACTTTCAGAATTCTTAATATAGAATTATTTCACCTTATTTGTACTTGGGTTGCACATTTACATTTACTGTGAATTAGTATCAGAACTAGACCAACAAATTCAATTTAGATAGTACAGAGCTTTCTATTCTCATTAAAATCTGGAGTTTTTTTCTCCCCTTCCCCCCCAACCCCCAACCAAAATAAAATCCTGTCACTTGACCTTGGAGTTGTTTAGGACTATAAAACAAAAGAGCTGCTTCAGCCCTGAATAAACAGCAGATGCAAATTTACTGCTGATTTCAGCGAGAAATCAAATTTTACCACATTCATCATGCAGAAATTTTAATATCCCCCCAGCCCATGAACAGACCTGAATGTTAAACCTCAGTAAGGATGACTTGCAGCTTGAACTGTTCTCAGTTGGGGAGAGGGAGCTTCAATGGGGCTGAAAGTTTTGAGGGGTTAAGGAAAAGTAAACTATCTCTCAATGCAGGCCGCACATTGTATCGCAAATTTCTCCATAACTGAGAGAGTTAAAAACAATGTGGGTTGCAACAAGGGTTTCAAGAGACAGCCTGCACAATGGAAGAGCGATGAAACTTGGCATTTCAAAACGCTGCTTTTAATATTCTAGCATTATGAGAGCAGTTTCAATATAAATCCCACATATTGGGAATTGGCTGCTGTGTTTCCTATATTTCAACAATGGCTACACTTCAAAGGCAATGAATTAGCTGTAAAGCACTTTTGGACATTCTGAGATCATGAAAGACACTGTACAAATGCTAGACTTGCTTCCTCCTTTTAGTTATTTAGACTCTTCCCTCCAGCATTGGCCATAGGGCTGGAATGTGCAGCAGAGACTGCTGGGTGCCAGATCTATTCCTCTTTCTCCCAGAAGAAAAAAATGACAATGTGTCCAAAGATAAGAGTTATGTAATGATTTATTTTTAAATGTGCTATTTTTTGGGTGTCCGAACCTTAATCTTGACCCAGACCCCAAGGTGTGTCCCACAATCTCCAACCCTCAGGGAATTATGCTCGGTCTGACCAAGAATACCTCTGCTGACTGTATGCCAGGTTCTAACTGAAGAGCGTGGGAATTCCCATGAAATAAGAAGGGCGACATTAATTTAGCTGTCGTTGTAATCAGGAACGATGTTTAATGGACAGTTGGGTAGCTATTGCTCATGTTACCATATCACCTAAAGTCAAAGCAGCTTCCATATTTGGGGCTTTTCCCTGTAGTAGACCATTAGGGATAATGGCTTTGCAAAACTGAGATCTGAAACATTTGCAGTCTGGCCTTTTCATTGAATTGGCAACCTTCAGTTAATTTACAAACTTGCTTTCGAACATTGCTTTAATAGAAAGCTGTGAAGCTGTGATTAGGGGTCCAAGATGAAGTCTTGACCTCAGCTACTGACTGACCTGCTGTATAGTCACAGTATTATATTTCCCATATCCAGATTTCATGGTTCTTTACGAGAATGCATTTCTGCTTAAGAGTCCCACATCTTTCTCCTTCACATTCTCAGTGATTTGCTGTTCCTTCTGACTTCCAGAATTCTCATTATTTTTAATAAATTGCAGCTGCTCAAGGAAGGAGTATCCTACGTGGCAATGCATGTGACTGATACAAGTTATCAATGGGATTCCACTAGTTACTTCTCTCTCCGCACTGATTACGATGGAATTTGCAATACAGAAACAGGCCAGTACTCAGCCCAAATGGCCCATGCCAGTATTGCTGCTCCACACAAACCTCCACACACCACATCCCTCTTCATCTAACCCTGTCAGCATAACCATCTCGCTCATGTGTTTATCTAGCCTCCCCTTAGAGGGATCTCTATTAATCTCCTTCACTGTTGTTACAGTAAGTTCCACATTCTAATCATTCTCTGGGGAAAGAAGTTTATTCTGAATTCCCTATTGGATTTATTGTGATTCTTAGTTTGGAACTCCCCCTCAAGTGGAAACATCTTCTCTCTGTCTACCCTATATTCCATAATCGTAAAGACCTCGATCAGGTCACCCCTCAGCATGCTCTTTTCCAGGGGAAAACATGGGCAGGATTTTTCATCCCGTGGGTGGGCGTGTGCCAGACCCGATCAGGCATAAAATAGTACGCGTTGAAATCGGGTGAGCGTCTCGTGCCATTGCGCACTCCGCGGTCAGCGGACGTGCGAGAGAGTCAGCAGCGCGCCCGCCAACAATTAAGAGGCCCTTAATTGATTCATTCAAACCAATTTTTCGCTGCTTGTCCAACCTTACGGGTGGCAGGCAGGTGAATTGGCCAGGCGGCCTTTGGACTTTTTATGAAACCTCATCCACGGGCAGGATGAGGTTTCCAACGGTAGTTTTTTTAAAAAGTAAAAATTTTTAGGCGTCATTTTTAATATGTCCTTGTTCATGTGACAGAGTCACATGTGGGGACATGCTTCTCCCATTTTTAAAATCTTTGGGAAGAATTTTCGGGTCGGTGAGTAGGGGGCGACACGTAAAATGACACGTGGAGACATCGGGTGTGCGTCCCGACATCACCGCGCGTCGTTTAGATTTTCAGTTCAGCGGCCAACTCAACTGCGCGCCCACCGAACTGTCAAAGGCCTATTGAGGCCATTTAAATATCAATTAAAACAATAACCTGAGCTGCCCGTCCAACCTTAAGGTTGGTGGGGGGCGGACGAAGAGCCCAGGCGGCCTTCGCATTTATCATGAAACCTCATCCAGGGGTGGGATGAGGGTTCATGAAGGGTTATTAATTAAATGAAGAATTTTCAAACATTTGATAAACATGTCCCAGGGGACATGTCTAAATAATTTTTTTTCTGACTTTAATAAAAACTTACATTCCGAAATGAATCTCCCTGACGCAGCTCCGTGCCTCAGGGAGATTTCTGAGCTCCTTCTAGCGCATGCGCTAAAGAGCTCAGGCCCCTCGCGCCCGCCCCCACCAGACCCCGCACAACCCCCCCCACCCCCCCACCTCAGACGGGGGGAAATTTCTGCCCTTTATTCCTGTTTCTACAAATCTTCAGCTTCCTGACGCAGCTCCGTGCCTCAGGGAGCTTTCAGTGCACGCTCTCCCCCACGCAGACGCAGACTCTTGATCTCGTCCTCTTCCCGCCCCCACCCCAGCAGCGCTCAGCTCCTCCGCGCGCCTTTCACTCTGGCTGCCCGTTGATTGGCCGGGCAATGTGAAATCGCGGTCGGGGCCCTATCGCAGGAGGGGGTGGACCATTTCCATGGCTGCTCCCAGGCCTGTCCACCGTGCCTGCCCAGAGGGCCCGAAAATCCTGCCCCTGATTAAGCCGTTTTAAAGCTATGTCTTAACTAAATTGCTAAGCTGCGTAGGAAACAGGTTGACAGCGTTATTAGAAGAGGAATGTGGGCTAAAAATAGTGTTCAGTGGAATTTCAAGCCGCAGTATTTTTGCTTACTTAGCTTGCCCTGCCAGGTCTTGGTTTATAACAGCAGTTGGCCGCTTAAACTCAGTCAGTTCATGAGACATTTTAATGCATGATAAATATGCGCACGTAATCTCCAATTTTTAAGTTCCAGTCACTAGGGCTGTCACTTTTGCAAAAGGAGAATTTCCATATTTTATCTTGTTTACATTTATTTTGTTGGAATATTTGATGGCAACCAATTAACATGATGTCTTCAAAACTCCACTGAAAGACTGCAATAACCATAACAATGATAACAAGATATCTAAACTGTATTTTTCTTCAATGAGTGAAGACAGCAAGATGCAGTGTGCAATTGCCTCCTTTAGCTTTTCTTCGGTCTCTGATTTAATTGGCTTAATCTAGCATTTAACTGACATGTTTAGGGTAGTCATGCTGCCAAGATAAGTATCTTTAAATGGTAATGACATTCAATGAATGTCCTTTCTGTAGTAGGTGTAAATTATACATGGTTAATGTGATAGAAATTGAATCAAGTCACTTAAACTGAGCAATCCTCAGAATTCTAATTACTGATTTCAGAGGGAAGAAAAGTGTAAAGCGCTTAAAAGAGGATTTGAAAACTATGGGCGGAATCGTCCGCGCCTGCTGGCGTTGGGTGTGTTCAATAGCATGAGCGGACAATATGGCGAGAAGGCCAGAAAAATTGGTTTCACGACGTAGTGAAACCAGTTGGTGATCGTCCGCTCAGCCTGCCAATGGTGAGCCGCATTCCCTGCCATCGGATGTCTGGAACCTCATTGTAATACATCAGCATATCATTACAAGGCCAGCCTGATGGATTCATCCCTCTCCCACCCGCCCCTGCTGGACAGTCCGAACAAGTCGGCCGGAAAACACGGCGGTGCAGAACACGCTTTGACAACTGTGATGTGCAGAAGTTGGGACTTACCGCCAGGGCCTTGCTCACATCGCGGACATCCGAGGAGCAGCAGATACTGGAGCCCGACAGCAACAGGATCCTGGAGGAACATCCATACCATTCTGGAAGGATTCTCCTGCACATGGCTCTGCTGAGAAGCAGCTCACGGAAGTTGGAAAGTCACTGTTGATGCTCACGGTAGATGATGTTTGAGGGGGTGGGAGAGGAAGGTCTAGGATCGACAGGGAGAGGAGTTGCTAACAGAGGAGAAGATGGCAACTGGGGAGGTAGGTGTACGGTGGGTGGGGAGGGGTGGGTGGAAGGTATAAGGGAAAGAGTTTGGAGGGGGGAAGGAGTGCAGAAAGGGGAAGAAGTCCAGGGGGAAGAAGGAGTGCGGGGAGGCGAGAGAATCTGAGGATAGGAAGGAGTGTGGAGAGTGGAGGGAGTAAGGGTTGAGGAAGAAGTGAGGGTGGAGGAAGGAGACAGGCAGGAGTAAAGCTGAGGGAGTCAGGAAGGGAGAAGGAGTAAGGCTGGAGGAAGAAGTGAGACTGGAGGAAGAGGTAAGGCTGGAGGACGGAGTTGGGAGGCAGGAAGGACTAAGGGTGGTGGAAGAAGTAAGGGTGCCTGAGGGAATGAGGAAGGGGGAAGGGCTAAGCGGGGTGGAGTCCAAGGGGTGGGAGGACTAAGCTGGGGGAAAGGGCTTCCAGGGGGAAAGGGTTCCAGGGGAGGAAGAGTTAGGGTTATGGCAGGGTTATTGGGTGGGGGAAGGGGGTCCAGAGGGGGAAGGGGTTCCGGGGGGAAAGGGGTCCGAAGGGGCAAGGGGTTGTGGGGGGAAGGATCGGGTGGTGGGTGGCGAGGGGTTGGTGTTCAGGTGAATGTGTGAGGGAGGGGTCTGATGGGTCCATGACTGCCTCCTGGGGAGCGAACTGAGGGCGGACATTGTATGGAAGAATGGTTAGAATGACCGAGGGCAGAGTGAGGCGATAGGATGGGAGTGTGAGGGTTCGAAGGTAGCGGTAGAAGGGACGGCAATGGTCACCATCCTCCCCATGGAGACCTCCATGTCTGCACATGTGGGCACCACTTCATCAGAGAGCAGGCGGACACACTCCTACGACTCGCGTGCCACTCTGCTGAGGGCTTCCAACAGCCCTGTGTGATGTTCCCACACCTTCCGCTGACTCTCCATGATGAGTTGGAAGCCCAAAACCAGAGGCTCGTCATCTGACCCAGGCCTCACAGATGCCTGATCCCCAGCAATCCTCCGGGTGCCGGGGAGCTCGCATGAACCTGTCTCCTGCTACGGCGGACATGTGTCAGTGCAGTGACCACCAGATTGTGAACCCAAGCCTGCTCTAGACCTTGGACACACCGAGGTGTGTGCCTCTGCACTGGTGCAGGGTGTGGGTAAGCGCTGTGACGGGTCTTCCAGGGTGCTTATTTCCAACTCTTCAATGGAGGAGGTGCCCTCTTGGCTGGAGGTGAAGATGTGGAGCTGAGGGGATGGCTGTCAGTCACTTGGCATAGGTCCCCATGAAGCAAAGTAGAGATAATTAGTGAATGGCAGCAGAGTCAACAGCAGGAGAGAGAGCTCTCACAGTTGCATTGAGAGAAGGGTGATGTGCATCCTTATGAGAGTGTTTGCAGCTGGCCTCACTGTCACCGCAGGCATGGTCTACATCCTCAACAGTCAGCACAATGGCATGCTCCTCAAAGTGAGCGAGGGGCCTAATGTGGGCCACTCCACTCCCAGTCTGGGACCTCTCCCTGTTGGTGTGAGCCAGCTCCTCCTGCACGAAAACAGATGGAGAGAGTGTGAGCAGGAAGCATGGCACTGCATGGAATGTTTGTGTAGTGAGCAGACCAATAGGGATGAGGACACAGGTTCGAGAGGGTATGAGCCTGATGGAGATGTGAGGGCGTGTAAGAGAGAGTTAGTGGTGTTGTCCCTTGAGGTGTGAGATCCCTGTGGGTGTGTGATGGGTTTGTGAGTGTGTGAGTTGAGAGCGATGAGAAGGGTGAATTACCCTGGTGGAACGGATGAGAACATCCTGTAGCGGCACTGGGTGGCTGTCCTCTTTTGCAGGGCATTGGCACTGACCACTGCTGCCACTGCCTCCCGTGCTGGATTAGTGAGGCTGCTGCCCATCCTGCGGCCAGAGCGGGGGTAGAGGACATCATGGCGAGCCTCCACTGTGCCCAAAAGGCACTGGGGGGATGCGTTATTGAACCTGGGGGCTGCAGTCGTTTTGCCTTTCGGGGACATCCTTTCTTCTTTGCAGCAGTCGGGGTTGGAAGCACTGAGAGATGTGCGCGCAGCTGGAGTTTAAATATGGCGCTCGGCGTGATGAAGCGGCAAGGTGATGGCCTGGCCGGTGAATGAGAGCCCGCACACCATGGAAATGGAATAATTAATGCAGCGGGTTTGGGACACGCGGCGTGAAAAGCTGCCATTGCGGCCTGTGGGTAAAACGTAGTAAAAATCTGGGACGATTCTGCCTTTATGGGAATTTCGCAAGAGGCAGGGATCATAAAAATTGCGGTTATGTTTGTTCCTCTGCAGGTCATTTTAAAGATGCATACAACACAAAATACTGTAAATGAAGTCTCCCACAGGTTCTATTGAAGTATGTTTAATCTTACAAATGGAACTCTAGGGCTAGATATTGTCCACCAGGGTGGGTAGATCAAGTCGGGAAATTTCCTCACTTGCTGGGCCACCTCGGTTACAAACTACCCTGAAGTGTGTAATTTTCACTATGGGCTTGGGGAGGGCTGGGTACGCGACAGAGACAGACCCACGGACCCTGGAAGCAGACCATATAGCCACGGGGCTGGGTAAGTGCCTTCTAACCAGCCTGGCTCATTTCTCTTGGACTTGGTCCCAGTTGCTTTAGAAGTTGGGTTCTCTAGAAGTTTAGCCTCTAGGCCTCAACGCACCCCCAACACTTATATTGAAAAAATGATAGCCCTCAGGGAAATGTCAACAAAGAGCTCCATATCCAAATGCTTTCTTCTCTAAACTACACCTGTCAATCAAAGTAGTCCCGCAAAGGGTTTTTTTTTAACTCTCAGTGACAGCTGAAGCCTGCTTTTTTTTAAAGTTTAAAGCTGGGGGCATTCAAAAAAAACCTTCCGACCATGACATTTATACAGACCTGATCTGCCCTTCAAGAGCATTTACATCTACTCCATCAATTTGTGTCTCCCACATTGTGGGTTAAGGTCCATGGACCAGCCAAAATGAGGTATGTTTGATCTCAGCACTAAGTTCAAATGGCCCGCCTGTGTAAGTCACACCCTGTCTCCTTCCTCCTACCACCAAAAATTGGATCTGTCAGGAATGGGGGCGGGACTTACACGCCCAGGTCCCGCCCCCATTTTTAAAAGCCCATGGAGCCTTCCAAATTCCATGAAAGTACGGTCCTTAAATCTATAATATTCTACAACCATAAACACTATAATGGAGTACTTTTCATATCTCATCATCTTTCCCATTAAAGAGCAAAACCTGAAGCACAATTCAAGATTTTAGCTAACCCTTAGCTTGGTGAGGGATGTATTTTTAACTGTATTTGATGCCCAAAGGAATTTGGAACAGATCAATTTGGATCAACTTGTGTATCTCTGTCACTAGGTCTGGTTCTAAATGCTCAGACTTAAATATGGCTAAAAAATGTATATGAACAATGAAATATTTTGTTGGCACCTGGGCTTCCGAATGACTCATGGGCTGACTGTAAAGAGACACTTTGGAGGCTTTTTAAAAATATTTTTCCATCTTAATTATGTTTGTATCTTTTTTCCTCTTTCAAATGTGTCCCATTCTCTGTATTCTAGGCTGTATCCATTTCTGGTATCTAATCATGTGGACTTGGAGGGACAAAGTTATGTTTGTAATGAAACATAACTTCCTAAGGAATCATCGCTGGGTCAAAATCCTGGAACTCCCTCCCTAATAGCACTGTGGGTGTACCTACCCCACGTGGACTACAGTGGTTCAAGAAGGCAGCTCACCACCACCTTCTCAAGGGTAAATAGGAATGGGCAATAAATGCTGGCCCAGTCAGTGAAACCCACATCTTGTGAATGTATAAAAAAAAATTGATTCCCTGACAGCTATCTATGAATACCTCTTGTTCCTGTTGGCCACCTCCTTTTTTTTAAGATTATGCAGATTGTATCGATGCGAGAGGAGAGGGGGCTTTGGAAATCCTGTTTTTCAAAACAAAAATCTCAAACATTTGACAGTTCATGGAGGCATCAAAGTCTAGACTTTTAGCCTCGATTGCCCAAGCATCATTATCTTATTATGGGCGTTAGCCAATTAAAAACACATGGACTTGTGTTGATAGGAAAATCTCAGCTGATACTCTGCTGTACATTTGACACCTCAAGGAGAAAGTGGTTAAAGTAATTCCTTATCTGTGCAGTGCGGAACAGTGCCCTAGATCTACCTCTTGATGATATGTATGCATGAACAATGTATTTGTATGGCATTCAGTTGCCTGCAATTATGTGGAGACACTAACTCAGTTAAAGAAGTTCATGCAGTCATTTTTAGGCTAGTAATAAAGGACCAATATTATTCAGCTTGGTAAACAAACACACGTACAAAAACCTGAGATATTCTTTACAGAAAGCATGGTATTCCCTAAATTCTGTTGCTCTACAGTGGATACATTCTAAACAGAATACTGCCAATTAACTAGAACAGCCTTGAAGAGGAGAAAAATGATTTCAATGAGCAACTTGGGCTCGTTCAATATTAATTGTCTCATATTGTAATGTACTGTTGATTTATGCTGTAAACTGTAATAAATAATAGTTGCAGTGACTCATGCACATAGAATGAAAATATAACCTGGGGGTGCAGGAGACAGTGAATAATTGTGTATTTATACAACCACAAAAAGTTTGTAAAATCTTAGGCTATATATTTAAAAACCACAACCTGTTTTTTGGAAATCAAAAACATAAAATTCTGGAAACACATCAGGCAGCCTTGTTGGAGAAAAGAAAGAGTTGAAGTAGTTTTAAAAATCTTTTTATTGTTTGCAAATATGATGTATAACTATTGTAGAATACATACAGGGCAATAAATATCACGATCATGAAATGTTGCTCTCTGCTACTTTAAACAAAGAGAGGAATTTCAGATAAATACATTAAGCATTTGCATGCTAGTGTCCTGCAGAGCTAATGTATCATTGCTTTTCTTACTGTTGCATTTCCTGCTCATCAAATCAAGGGGATGGTGGTGTTGGGAAATGGAACACTGCCCTAGTTCAGGCTGGTCTTGAGAGAATGGTAATATTGGTGCCAAGTTTTTATTGGGATTTTATGGGATGTGGGCATTGTTGGCAAGGCCAGCATGCATTGCCCATCCCTAATCGTTTCAGACTGCGTGGCTTGCTAGGCTATTTCAGAGGGCAGTTAAGAGTTAATCACATTGCTGTGGCTCTGGAGTCACGTGTAGGCCAAACCAGGTAAGGATGGGAAGATTCCATTCCCTAAAGGACATTGGTGAACCAGATGAGCTTTTATAGCAATTGATGATAGTTTCGAGGTCACCATTACTAAGACTAGCTTTATATTCCAGGTTTATTAATTGAATTTAAATTCCACCAACTGCTGCGATGTGGTTTGAACCTATGACCCCAGGGCATTATTCTGTGCCTCTCAATTACTAGTCTAGTAATATTCTGTGCCACCACCTTCCTCCCAATGTGGTTGTTAAATAGGTTTATCCATGATTCAGTGTGTGGATTGTGAGGAGCTTGCTGTTGAGTGAGCTATCTACAGGGCGATAGACAGACAGTTTTTGACCAATTGATGGAGCTGGGCAAGGAGGAAGTTGGCCTTAGAGCATCCTGAAGTACATCACAGCCAGTGAAGTAGTGTGAAGTATAATGACTGTTGTCGCTTAGGTATATGCAGCAGCCAAACTGAACGCGTGGATGTCTCACTAACAGTGACAAGTTAAAACAACCAGATAATGTCTCTTTTGGTGATATTAGAGTTAAAGGATAAATATTGGTTATGACTTCAGGAGAACTCCCCTTTCTTCAAACAGGTCATTGGGATCTTTTCTATCCACCCGGAACAGGGCCTTGGTTTAACATTTCATCATGAAAATAGTGAAAAGGAAAAGATGTTACACAGGTTAACTCCCAGGGAGTGAAGTTAATTGAGGTAGTCACTGGGAGCAGATCCTGCAGCAGGACACACGATGGGTTTACTGTAGGTTATGAAAGAAGCCAGAATGTGGTTGAAACAGAGTTGATAGAAAAGAGGCTTGGGCCTAAGATGACAGCCATTGTTGACTTGTGATTGGATGTGAGGAGAAACCTTAAGTTATCTGAACAGGTGGCATTGGGGTAGGCATGGCAAGGAAGATTTTGAAATAGGACATGTTGAGTGATGCTAGCCAGACCAATAGCAAAAAGGATGAGAACTTAAAAGTCTGGGAGAAAAGTTAGAAAAGTCCAGAAGCTGAGAGAAGGGAAGTGAAGTCAACTGTTTAGGGGAAGCTTAGGACCAACACAGTAAGGCAGTTGGAGAATGCAGTGGTCAGTTAAAAGATTGGGTGTTGCCATAGGTCAGAATTTTACCTCCCGCGGGCAGGCGCGCACCCGGCCTGAATGGACGTAAAATTGCGCGAGATGACGTTAGGCGAGTGTCCCGATGTCATCGTGCACTCGTGCAATATTTCGCTCGGCGGACGGGTGCGAAAGTGGGAAGAGCGCCCACCGACAATAAAGCGGGCAATTAAGCTCATTAACGGCCCAACTGTAGGCAATTTTTCACGGCCCATCCAAACTTATGGCTGGCAGATGGGCCATTCGGCCAGGCGACCTTTACATTTTTGATGAAACCTCATCCAAGGGGGGGATGAAATTTCTGTTAGGGTTGAAAATAAGAAGGAACATCTGGGGGCTGTTTTTTTTTATGAAGTGTGATCTCAGGTGCTTGATTGTGCTGCAAGGACATTTTTTGCAGCATTTTTGTGCTTTATTTTATTATTTGGAGACCTGCAGCTCCCTGAGGCAGCTGTCTGCCTTCAGGGAGCTCAGAGGAAGTGCTCACCAGCACCCACAGTGACACCGGTGCCCACCTCCTTCACGCCCCCACCGGTGGAGCTGAGCCTTTCTCAGGTACACGTTTTATGCTGGCTGGCCGTTAATTGGGGTCGGGGGCCGATCACAGTCGGGGGACGGTTTCCTGTCCGCTCCTGGGCCCGCCGATCGCACACGCCCGACAAGCACAAAATTCAGGCTACCGTCTGTGGGTGGAATGCAGGAATTCTGGACGGCAGGGAAGTCCATGAAGATAGGAGTAATGGAGAGTCAGGGGAACAGGCGCAATGAAGAACCAAGACAGCAGGAGCAAACAGGAGCCGTGAACCATTACCAATTTAGAACAGTAGATTAGAGGAGGCAATTTAGACAGCAGAGATACCCTGACACTAGCCAACAGCCCTTAAATGTTGGCTCAGTTGCGCTAATGGTGGGAGGATCACTTGGTTGGATACAGGAGATGCTGATTTAGCCAGTCAGTAAAACAAATTGTTTATGCAGGTCAGGTAATCAGGAATTGCACGACAGTATGATGGTGGCTCAGCTTGTCAGGTGATTTCTTCATGCAGAAAACAGCCAGGATTTTTAGGATGGCGCTGTTTCCCTTCCCGCCAAACAAGGAGTCATTGGGGAGCCATTGAATGGCTGAAGCACTGAAGGAGGCCATTCAGCCTGTCATGTCATGCTGGCTTTCTGCAAGAGCAGCTCAGTTACTCCAACTCACCCACCTTTTCCCCATTGCTCTGCAATATTTTTCTCTTCAAAATGAATATCTAATTCCATTTTGAAAGCCACCATTGAACCTGCCTCCACCACACTCTCAGGCAGTGCATTCCAGATTCTAACCACTCATTGTACAAGGAAGTTTTTCCACGCATGTCCTTTTGTTCATTTGCCATTTAGCTTAAATCAGCAGCCCCTAGTTCTTGATTTTTCACTAATGAGAAGAGTTGCTCTCTATCTATTCTGTCCAGACCCCTCATAATTTTGAACATATCTATCAAACCTCCTCAACCTTCTCATCTCCAATCGATCTACATAATTGAAATCCCTTATCCCTAGAACCATTCTCATATATCTTTTCTGCACTCTTTCTAAAGCCTTCACATCCTTCCCTTGCCAGTTTCTTCTCATACTCTCTCTTTGCATCCCTTATTTCTTTTTTTCAATTCCCCTCTGAACTTTCTATCTTCAACCTGGTTCTCACTTAGATTATCTACCTGATAACTGATGACGAGAACAGACATACAATGGACCGAACTGCCGGTGGCTGTGGAAATAGCCAGACAGTGAGTGGCCGTGAAGGAGGAGCCTAATTGGGTAGCATGCAAGTCAAGCATCATCTTATTCCAACCCAGCAATAGCAGTTGTCATGAGACTCTTCACAGATATGCGACAGAGGAATCTTTTACCTCAGCAAATTAGGTTAGATCTTTAACTAAGTCCCAAGGATTAAAGGTCAGAGTGCTCATCTGCATGATTTTTCTTCCTATTATCGGTTAGTCTCTATTGTAACTTACTTTTCACCAGGAAAAAGATGCATTTTCTGTGCAATGTTCCTCCTAAGTTAATGGCTTAAAGATGCACATTCAATATCTCTGTTTTTTTTCTTAGCACTTTATTCTTTGCTCAGTCAGCAGTGCTCTCTCCCTATTCAGCCACACTGATTAGCAATAGCTACTGACTGGCATACCGTATAACAATGATCATATTTCATGGTCAGGGCCATCCCTAGGGTATGACAAATTTCTGCAAGAGCAGCTCGGTTACTCCAACTCACCCACCTTTTCCCCATTGCTCTGCAATATTTTTCTCTTCAAAATGAATATCTAATTCCATTTTGAAAGCCACCATTGAACCTGCCTCCACCACACTCTCAGGCAGTGCATTCCAGATTCTAACCACTCATTGTACAAGGAAGTTTTTCCACACATGTCCTTTTGTTCATTTGCCATTTAGCTTAAATCAGCAGCCCCTGGTTCTTGATTTTTCACGAATGAGAAGGCCACCACCCTGGGCCCCACGCTTTGGGGAGTCTTCCGCTCCGACATCACGATATCAGGTGCAATGCTATTCCAAATGAGTTAACATCTTCAAAGCACGCAGAGCACCTGAGTTGTGGGGTAAGTCACTCACTTGCTGTGTTTACTTTCCGACCTGGACAATTTAAACCCATCTACTCCTTATTTTATTTTTCTTCCAGTACACATTTGCAACTAACATTAGCTTAACGTTGGAAGATGGACAGTCATTTTTTAAAAAAAAAGTCAAATTATTTATTGCATCGTGCCTGTAATTTTTAAAAATAAGTTGAGTGCAGTGAATGTCCTCACTCTGACATTTAGGCTGGAATTTTCCAGTCCTCCCTGCAACCCCCCATGGCCCATTCCCCCCCCACCGTGGCTGGGCCGGTGAGTCATTGAAATCTCCGTTCACATTAGTGGAACCTTCCGGATGTGAGGGGCTGGAAAATTCCAGCCTTAAAGTTTTCTCCAGTTGGGGCGTGGGGTGTGTTAGTAAAAAGGTTATAGCGAAATTGCATAGAGATCGTGGAATTCTCCTTAACTAAAGGAGACCCAACAATTATGTTCAGCCTTGGAAGCAAGGTGTAGTTTTACATGCGACACAGTTTTCACAGTCAGTAGCGCAGTACGTGCTTGTAACTGAACTCAGTAGCTGGGACACTGCTGGTGCTCCTTTTCACACGCGTGGTCAGGTGCCCAGCCGTCAGAGGAAACTTGCATAAAAATGTTACGGGGGGGGCTCACACAATGCAATTTTCCCCAGGCTCCACACCCCCCTAGGGACGGCCCTGCTCATGGTGTCCCTTGATAGCCTTCGTCATTCAATCTAAGTCAGTAAGGTGCCCTCTACTTTATTATATTTATTCTCCCTGTACCTTTCTGTGCTTTCCAAGTGACTAGTTAATCAGCACAGTATTATTCATTTCTATATGGCCAGTTATCATTGCAGAAGAGATTTACTCCCACAGTAGGGGTTTGGGTGGGGGTGGGGAATTATGTTTTTTGCTTCATCTGTCTCTGTTTACAGGAATAATGAGTAGTTTCATTTTGAGTGATTTCTGGAGACGAACACACCTGATTTAGCAAAACCCGTCTAATTTTATTTTTGATAGATTTTGTCTGGATGGGTTATATGAGGCTGGATAATATTTTAACTGGCAATGTCAGACCCTGATTGGCACTTACTGTCACTGGAATGCCAGTGAATGATGTCACAAAAGATGGACTAGCACCAAGCCGCAATGAAACTTGTCTGACACTATTGTGACCTCCCAGGTCGGGTAGAGTTTAAAGGGCAAGAGGCAATTGATGGTGGCGTGTGTGAGGTATTTGCAGCAAGGTTTTAGGAAGACCTAGATGCCAGATTGTACAACATCAGTGATATGCATGTCATGTAAACAGATTGCCTGTACACATGCATAAGTCTTATCTCCTATATATGAAATCTGGATGCTTTCATTCCACCATGAGCTGATGTTCAATGCATTTTAATAATGCTGTTCACCTGTGTGTTCTCAAAATCCATAATGTTCCTGTAATCTGCAATGAGGAAGGTTAAAATCAGAAGGGTCATGAATTGAAGATTTGATCTGCCCTCCCATTATACAAGCTTCTGTACCAAGTGTTTTAATTCAGTAAAGTTTTATAAAACGTATACAAAAATGGCGAGTGCAGGAGAGGGAATTCCACAGAGGTTTACACTGTTTATCTGGGCATCCACTGATCCTCCTCTGAAGCTGTACCAGTAGAAGAATCACTGCAGAAATTCACCACTCTGTTTCCTCATTATTACAGAAAAGTGACGCTGCGGATAAGGTGATTTATATGAAAGTAAAACACTGTTTGTGCTGGAAATCTGAAATAAAAGCAGGTGATACTGGAAAACACTCAGCAGGTCAGGCAGAGTCTGTGGAGAGGGAAGCAGGATCAATGCTTCAGGCTGATGACCTTTTCATCAGAAATTCTGCCCCGGTTATAGCTGACAAAAGGTCATCGACATGAAATGCTAAAGATGATTTATATACTTTGACCACGATAAATAGATGAGCCAGTTTTCCAAGCCCAGCTGAGTGTTGCCAGGGCCATGGCCAGCTGACACCAAGTATTGAAAATCCAAGGAAAACCACCTAACATTTTCAGCCCTTTAAGTTATGGGCAACCTACTGCAATTCCCCACATGAACTGCCCACGAGCAAGGCTCCCAAAGAATCACGTGTCAGGCATGAGTAAAAATGCCATTCATTGGTACCTGATTTTCTACTATGTATCTCTTGCAAATTTCAGTCCTGTAAATTGGGTAAATTCATACTTGCCATTTCAGAGGAGCCTGTTAGAGAATAGAACTAATGCAGTGGGACAAAGACATCATCGCGTCTCATCTCACAATGAACAGAGTACAACTACCGGCACAATGCAGAATTGTACTCAAATGGGGCACAGTTTTACTGGGACATTTGCACAGTTCACTGCACATCAGGGTGTCTTGCATCGAGAAGCTGATCATCAATTAAGAACATTGGCAAAAGAAACCGGGGGGGGCAGATGGGAAGATTTATTTTTCACTTACACCAAGTGGACTTTCTGAAAGGGTGCAAACAGATTCAACTTTTAAAAGGGAAGTGAGTCTGTAACTCAAAAGAAATAATATGCAATGTTGTGAGGAATGAATGGGACTAATTGGATAGCTCTTTCAAAGAACCAACACCGGCATGATGGGCTGAATGGTCTCCTTCCGTGCTGCATAATTTTATGGATGGAATTTAAAGCTCGCAGTGGTGGGGCTGTCCACCAGCTGGAGAGCTGGTGGCAACACTGCTACGCCCATTACGTGCCCCTGACCCAGTTTATTATCACTCAGGCACTTACTCAGTCAGAGTTGGGGCCCTCACCAGCCTCAGGAGGAATTTCCCACTTCCAATACTTGCCATCCAATTAGATGTTGGAAGCTTTTCAGTATCAGCAGCTGTCTAGTGCTGCAGCACCACTGGCTACTGCCAGCACCATAGGAGGTCCAGGCAGAAGATCAACAATGGAGCCCCAGGAGTGAGGTAAGTGGGGTGGGTTCACTGGGGCCAAACAGGCCCAAGCGAGAATGGGGAAGGGGGATAGTTTTAAGGGCAGGCGGGGGCCTTCATCCATGGGCAACCCATGCCTCCGGCGGGTCTGTCCAACGGGCATGCAGCTGCTCAAGTAGAAGGGAACCACCCATCAGGCTACAGGCCCAGGTCCACGAGCCTTCCCACCCTGGATTTAATCGGGGCATTGGCAGGAAGGTGGCGGTGTCCCCATCCAGCACCCCCCAATTCCAAACCCACCTTGGAGGAGGGGCATTAAATTCTGGTCAATATATAGAAGGCGATAAGAAGTGTTGCTGTGAAAGGTAGGAATGGGAAACTGGAAAATCAAATTTCTTTGCTTGATTATTGTCACATTTGAAAGGTATATACTCCTTGAATGGGGATCTTGAATGCTAGAACATTCAGTAAGTTCAGTTTGCCCTAGGTAATAACCCATTTTTGTGCACAACTGTCGATCATAGAAAACCATTCATTCTGCAACTATGTTTAAGGATGATTGCATAAGGTGACCAGCAAAATGACATTAATGTTAATGACACAAAAAAAGCAGATAAACACGTTTCATTGTAAGCCCTTGGTTGTATTGTACAGAGAATTTCCTGTCTATGTTATTCTCTAAAGAAACTTTGATAGGAGACATTGGAGTAATGTTGGATTATAGCAGAGCCAACATGGGCCTGATAGCTCGAAATACTGCACACCTTGTAACCTCCAGTGGTTCAAAGAGCCTCAGGTTTGTTTCTAATGGCGTCTATTGATTAAAAATATAGACACTCATACCGTCTGGAATGCATTAACAGAATGAACCTATCTAATAACGCTGTCTGACTCCAGATAATAAGCTGTGAAGGGTGAATAAGTGACAGTGCAGACATATGCAGCAACTAGCATATCAGGCTTTAACATGGGTTTGTGCTGTCAACGTTTAATAAGGCTAATGTTGTAGTTAAAGTAGCAGGAAGGATTTTCCTTGTAAAGTCATATTTTTCTAAATAACTCATAAAATGGGCCGTCAGCAGTGTGGAACATGTTGTTTGCTGTGGTTTGCAGTTAGGTTCTGGTGAATTACAGTTTTAGCCTGGCCCTAGGCAATCAAACTCCAGCAAACATTAAACTAATGCAAACTGTTGCATGTGTGTAGAGGAACAGTACCTGCAGTATTGTGTTATGGCATTGTTACATCTGAAGCTGCAATAGTTAGCAGGAAAGTAATCAATTAGTCATGATAATACAATCCTTACAGGGGAATTCTCCCTTGTGTCCTGGTCAATGATTTGAGCTTCCTTTGCACAAATTGGCTGCCATGTCTCTGACATTACAACAGTGACTACACTTCAAAAAGTTCTTCCTTGGTGTAAAGCACTTTGGAGTGTCCTGAGGCTGTGAATAGTGCTATAGAAATGTGAGCTTTATCTTTCTGAAATTTCTTTCTCTATCATTAACATTTTTCCCATTTTTCAAGTAGCCTATAACCTGTGTATCATCTGATGATCTTAGTTCTCATAGCAGACTGACATCTCAGTTGCTTTGAGAAAGAATATTTAGTATTTTTATATTGGATAACCCTAAGCTCTGGAATTCCCTCCCTAAACTCCCCACCTTCCTATATCTCTCTCCTCCTTTAAGACACTTCTTAAAAACCTACCTCTTT
The DNA here is from genome assembly GCF_964194155.1 of Cetorhinus maximus. Taxonomy (NCBI): domain Eukaryota; kingdom Metazoa; phylum Chordata; class Chondrichthyes; order Lamniformes; family Cetorhinidae; genus Cetorhinus; species Cetorhinus maximus. Next base: position 19,346,469 of record NC_135896.1, read on the forward strand.
GACCAAGCATTTGCATACCTCTCCTATTGTCCCCTTATGTAGTTCAGTGTTGAATTTTGTTTGATAATGCTCCTGTGGAGTGTCTCAGGAACTATTACTATATTAAAGGTGTTTTCTTAAAATTCATTCATGGGATATGGGCATCGCTGGCTGTGCCAGCATTTATTGCCCATCGTAATTTCCCTTGAGAAGGTAGTGGTGAGCTGCCTTCTTGAACCGCTGCTGTTAGGCAGGGAGTTCCAGGATTTTGACCCAGCGACAGTGAAGGAATAGTGATAGCGGCGATCCAAGTCAGGGTGGTGAGTGTCTTGGAGGGGAACTTGCAGATGGTGGTGTTCCCATGTATCCGCTGCCCTTGCCCTTCTATATAGTAGCAGTTGTGGGTTTGGAAGGTGTTGTCTAAGGATGCTTGGTGAGCTCCTGAAGTGCGTCTTTTAAATGGTACACACTGCTGCCACTGTGCATCAATGGTGGAGGGACTGAATGTTTGTGGATGAGGTGCCAATCAAGAAGACGGTTTTGTCCTGGACTGTGTCAAGCTTCTTGAGTGTTGTGGGAGCTGCACTCATCCAGGAAAATGGCGAGTATTCCAACACACTCCTGACTTGTGCCTTGGAATGAGTTACTCACTATAGGATCCCTATCCTGTGACCTGCTTACATAGCCACAGTATTTATACGGCTAATCCAGTTCAGTGTCTGGTCAATGGTAACCCTAGGATATTGATAGTGGAAGATTCAGCGATGGTAATGCCATTAAATGTCAATGGGCGATGGTTAAATTCTCTCTTGCTGGAGATGGTGATTAACTGGCGCTTGTGTGGTTCAAATGTTACTTGCCATTTGTCAGCCCAAGGCTGTATTGTCCAGGTCTTGCTGCATTTGCCCATGGACTGCTTTAGTATTTGAGGAGTCATGAATTGGGCTGAACATTGTGCAATCCTTAGCAGGCATCCCCATTTCTGACCTTATGATGGAAGAAAGGTCATTGATGAAGCAGCTGAAGGTGGTTGGGCTGAGGACACTACTCCTGAGGAACTCCTGCAGTGATGTCCTGGAACTGAGATGCTTGACCTCCAATAACCGCAACCATCTTCCTTTGTGCTAGGTATGACTTCAACCAGCAGAGAGTTTTCTCCTGATTCCCATTGACTTCGGCTTTGTTAGGGCTCCTTGATGCCACATTCGGTCAAATGCTGCCTTGATGTCAAGGGCAGTCACTCTCACCTCACCTCTGGAGTTCAGTTCTTATGCCCATGTTTGAACTAAGGCTATAATGAGGTCAGAAGCTGAATGGCCCTGGCCAATCTGAGTGTCAGTAAGCAATTTATTGTGAAACAATTGCTGCTTGATAGCACTGTTGATGACCTCTTCCATCACTTTAATAATGATCGAGAGTAGACTGATGGGGCAGTAATTGGCAGGGTTGAATTTGTCCTGCTTTTTGTGTATAGGTCATAGCTAGGTAATTTTCCACATAGTCGGGTAGATGCCAGTGTTGTAGCTGTACTGGAAAAGCTTGCCTAAGGGCATGGCAAGTTCTGGAGCACATGTCTTCAATACTATTGCCAGAATATTGTCAGGGGCCATTGCTGTTGCAGTATCCAGTGCCTTCAGCCATTTCTTGATGTCACGTGGAGTGAATCGAATTGGCTGAAGACCGGCATCTGTGATGCTGGGGACCTGTGGAGGAGGCCGAGTTGGATCATCCACTCGGCACTTCTGGCTATATAAATGAAAATTGTTATTGAAAACAGGAACCTGATGTGCGAAGAACCCTGGGTACAAAATGTGAGTTTGAGTTTGTGCGGCAGACTGTAAATGTGGGTACAGGTTAGTTTGTTGTTATTTCCTCTCATGCATTGTTCCGGTACAGGAGTTCTTATTCTGGAAATCATGAACTGTTGGGAAATGCAAAAGAAATTCAGTGTATGAGTTCCATTCTGATTTATAGCACAGAGGTCGAGTATTCTAGGAGCAGATGGGTGGAAATTGAAACAGAACATAATTATGTCCTTCAGTAGCTGCCATGGTGAATTCCAACTGAGTGGAGAAGATTGTGTTTCAGGAGTGGAGGGTTCTTTTTATGGTTGCAATTAGCCCTCACTGAGAAGAATCCAATGCTATTTCAATATGTGCCCACCAGTGACAGAACAGCAACCCCTTCCATCCCATGTTTCAATAGTTGCAAGAACGTTGCTGCTTGTGGCCATATCCTCTCCTTGGATATAGCAGTGACTCCACCCCAGGATTTAGGGTAGGTTTATGACAGGGTCAAAGCGACAGCACATCCAGTGGCAAAATGGAGCTGCCCTACTGTCAACCTGTTCCGTACTACCATAGTTTATTTCAAATATATTTTCAATCCTGGCACTTGTCCATAGTCAGGCCGTCTGACTCAAGAGTGTTTCATCTTGAGTTCGAGGTCAAGATGGTTTTTTTATGGTTTTCCTGTTACTCCAAGAATGCTACTATAGACTGTTATTCATAAAAAACATCTTTGGTTATTTGCAGATCTACGTACATCTCAGTACTCTAAGCGAGATTGTACTTCTGCTTCCCTCCAGATATCAGTCTCTTAGTCATATGACATTACATGATAGTTACATCAGCGGTTACATCAGTACCAGGTGATGTTAACCCTTCACCCTATATCTCCCCCCCTTTATCCCTACTATGTACATCCCCCTACATCTTCCCCCAAAGACTCAGGGCGGAATTGTCCCAGATTTGCACTAAGTGCGGTAGCCGGCGGGAAAAAGAAAGTTTTACCCGCGGCTGCAATGGCGGCTTTTCATGCCGTATTGTCCCATTCCTGCCTCATTAGTCATGCGTTCCCGGGAAACAAGCCATTTCAATAGCGGACGGGCTCCAATTCACCCACCATGCTGTCACCTCATGCTTCATCATGCCGGGCGCCATTTTTAAAGTGTAACCGCACAAACACCTCTCAGTGCTTGTAACCCAGGGCTGCTGCACAGAAGACATGGCCCAGAAAGATAAGAAGCCTGCAGCCCCTTTGTTTAATGATGAGTCCCTCGAGCGCCTTTTGGATGCCTTGGAAGCCCACTGTGATGTCCTCTACCCCTCCTCTGGCCGCAGGCGGGGCAGCAAAATTACCACTCTGGCTTGGTAGGCGATGGCAGTGGTGATCAGTGCCAATGCTGCACAAAAGAGGTTGGCTGTCTAATGCAGATAGGGGATGAATGATCTCATCCATGCAGCCAGGGTATGTCAATCATCTCATCCCTCTATACTCACACACTCATGTGCATCACACATTCACTGGCACCTCACTCACTGCCAGCTCAAGGGACATCACCATTCACTCTCTCACATATACCCTCACATCTCCATCTGGCCTCATCAGCTCTGGAGGCTGCCTCCTCAGCCTCCATCATCTTGAGGCCACTTGCACAGATCAACTTGTGACCCTACACACAGCCTGGGATACCCTCCTTCTGCAGTACAGCCCTCGCCCTGCAGCCTCATCCCTTGCCTGAGGACACTTCTCCCCCTTCCCCAAGCAAACTCTAGTCCCGTAGCTGTTGAAAAGCCACCCCCACATTATGGCTGATCTAGTAGGTAGAGACCTGCCCATGCGCCCCCCTAAAAGTGATGTGGTGCTGTCAGCAAAGCCTGGCGCTGGTGACTGCGAGTATTACCTGAAGGCAAACAAACCTCAAAGTCCTGAGTCTAGTGCAGCTCGCTAGGTGCCTGTCACTTACGTACAGCTGTGAAACAAGTTGGCTTGCAATCACGGATGATCCAGCATGGGAGGGCGATTCTGGCGAGCTTGGCTTATAATGATATGCAGATGTATTAGGTCTAATGGCAGGAAACGCGGCCTGCTATTGATGGGCAAAGCAGATGATTGGAAACTGTATTCAAGGCATTGTGAACCCAATTTTAGGCCTACTCGCATGAAAAATTCCACCCTCAGACACGTGGTGCCTGGACCAATCTCCCTGATCTGGTTCTGATTTAATTTTTAAGTTGAGGATGAACTGCTCTCTCTTGTCATTCAATCGGAGTATCTTTCACATGGATGGGTGTAGAGTTTCTCCTTGTTACTGGTTCCTTGTCTCCATTCGGACCTAGATAGTATGTCATGAAGTGGTATTAAAGTCTATAATGTTATTGGAAATTATTTTTAAATTGGACATGTAGTAGGGTCTGTGTCTATGTGCATGTCTATGCATGTGTCTGTGTGTGTCTTAATTGGATTAAAGCCAGTTGGTATGGGTGCTTTGATGTATAGTAGTTAGAGATGTTAATTAGATAAACGTAAGGAGTAGTAGGTAAAGTGTAAATTTGCATTTGTTGAATAAATCATTCAAAAGAATGGGTAAAATCTTGCACCTAGCTGGGAGACGCCAAGCAATGTGTTTATATTACATAAAATTGGTGGAATGAAAGGATTATTGCTAGGAGAGGTAAAATTTGAAAAACTAGTAATACAATGGAAAATTTACATTCAAAGGGGAAGCTAGGTATAAACAGAAAGGAGTTTGTGTGTGTGAGGGCAGGAGCATTTAAGATCTAGCCAGCCTGTAAGCCCACAACTGTGTCTGCAAAGGAACAAAATTGCAAGGAACCTCATTTTGAATACATTAAGTCAAATGCGCTTTGCCTGGTGTCTGGTTAACTTCTATGGGTTATTGTTGCCTTGATGAAGATTTACCTGGGAGTGATTAATTTGGGGATTTGTTTAGAAGTTATTATGGTAGTAATTTTAAGACATATGTATGTGTTTAATATATTGTTAAATTAATAAATGTTTAATTTATTTTTATATAAAAAACCACATGAGGCTTGGTGATTTTATCCCTAAATTCAGAGCTGCATCTCAAACATACCAAATTGAAAATCTATGTTATGAGAGTTGTTCAAGTTTCCCTCTGGGATTTAAACAATTAAGCCTTTACCAACTGCTGTATCATGTCAATCGGGGGCTCTTGTTGGGATAATTATTTGTAATTCCTCGATTGGTTTGTAGTTGGTGAATCTTAAGGTTATGAATACGAGAAACACTTTGAATTCAGGAGTTGGTGAGCTTTTTTATAAGTGGTGAGACTGAAAGATGGCTTTGGCAATTGCTAAGACTTGTCTGGGAGTAGAAGATGCAACTCTGATTGGGTTACAAAAAATATCCAAGAAAAAGTTAACAGAGTTGGCGGATAAGCTACAATTGTGGTTTCCTGCGGGGGCTAGGAAATCAGATAAAATTAGAAATAAAGCACAGCATCTACAGTTGGAAGTGCGACTTGACACTAATGAGTCATATCTGGAGGTAGTGAGTCTTCAGTTTCAATTTTTTTTTAATTCATTCACGGAACCTGGGCTTCGCTGGCTGGGCCAGCATTTATTTCCTATCCCTAGTTACCCCTGAGAAGGTGGTGGTGAGCTGCCCTTTTGAGTGCTGCAGTCCACGTGGTGTAGGTACACTCACCGTGCTGTTAGGAAGGGAGTTCCATGATTTTGACACAGCGACAATGAAGGAACGGCAATGTATTTCCAAGTCAGGACGGTGAGTGACTTGGAGGGAAACTTCCAGCTGGTGGTGTTCCCATCTATCTGCTACCCTTGTCTTTCTAGATGGTAGTGGTCGTGGGTTTGGAAGGTGCTGTCTAAGCAGCCTTGGTAAATTTCTGCAGTGCATCTTGTAGATGGTACACACTGCTGCCACTGTGCGTCGGTGGTGGAGGAAGTGCATGTTGTGGATGTGATGCCAATCAAGCGGGTTGCTTTGTCTGGATGGTGCCAAGCTTCTTGAGTATTCTGAACCTGCACTCACCCAGGAAAATGGGGAGTATCCCATCACACTCCTGACTTGTGCCTTGTAGATGGTGGACGAGATTTGGGAAGTCAGGAGATTTGTTACGTGTTGCAGGATTCCTAGCCTCTGACCGGTTCCTGTAGCCACAGTATTTATATGGCTAGTCCAGTTCAGTTTCTGGTCAATGGTAACCCCCAGGATGTTGATAGTGGGGGATTCAGTGATGGTAATGCCATTGAACATCAAGGGTCGATGGTTGGATTCTCTCTTTTTGCAGATAATCATTGCCTGACACTCATGTGGCATGAATGTTACTTGCCACTTGTCAGCCCAAGCCTGGATATTGTCCAGGTCTTGCTGCATTTGGACATGGACTGCTTCAGTATCTGAAGAGTCACGAATGGTGGTGAACACTGCGCAATCATCAACAAACATCCCCACATCTGACCTTATTATGGAAGGAGCGTCATTGATGAGGCAGCTGAAGATGGTTGGGCCTAGGGCACTACCCTGAGGAACTCCTGCAGTGATGCCCTGAAGCTGAGATGACTGACCTCGAACAAGCACAAGCATCTTCCTTTGTGCTAGGTATGACTTCAACCAGCAGAGAGTTTTCCCCTTGATTCCCATTGACTCCAGTTTTGCTAGGGCTCCTTGATGCCACATTCTGTCAAATGCTGCCTTGATGTCAAGGGCAGTCACTCTCACCTCACCTCTGGAGTTCAGCTCTTTTGTCCAAGTTTGAACCAAAGCTGTAATGATGTCAGGAGCTGAGTGGCCCTGGTGAAAGACAAACTGGGTGTCAGTGTTGATGACCCCTTTCATTGCTTTACTGATGATCGTGAGTAGATTGATCGGGCGGTAATTGGCTGGGTTGGATTTGTCCTGCTTTATGTGTACCGGACATACCTGGGCAATTTTCCACATAGTCAGGTAGATGTCAGTGTTGTAGCTGTACTGGAACAGCTTGCCTAGGGGCATGGCAAGCTGTGGAGCACAAGTCTTCAGTACTATTGTCGGAATATTTTGGGGGCCCATAGTCTTTGCAGTATCCAGTGTCTTCAGGTACTTGAACTTGAGCAAGCAAAGGAACTGAACAAACTTTAATTAGGGGAAAAGGAAAGAGCATTTTAAAGGGTGTTAGCAATTGTGAAGATGGAGAAGGAGGAAATAGAAAAAGAGAGAGAAAGAATTTCAACTGAAAATGTTGGCAGTTAAAAAATAGACGCCAGGAGGTGAGAAAGGACTTACATCCAGCACAGAACCCAGTGGAGAGATGTTTAAATTTGTAGAAGCTCTGCTAAAGTTTGAGGAAAAAGAGATTGAAGCATTCTTTGTTTCATTTGAGAAGATAGATAAACAGATGAAATGGCCACAGGAAAACTGGACGTTATTGTTACAGTCTAAGTTGGTGGTTAGAGTGCATGAGGTATAAGCTTTGCTGTCTGAAGAAGTATCGGTGAATTATGATGTGGTGAAAAAGGCTATTCTGAGTGCATATGGTTTGGTTCCTGAAGCATACAGGCAGATATTTAGGAATATGAGAAAACAGCCTGGGCAAACTTCCAATTTCCACCCGTCCATCATTTTCACGTGGTCCATCACTGACACTTCCATTCCCTTCCTTGACCTCTCAGTCTCAATTTCTGGTGATAGATGGTACAAGCCAACTGACTCTGACAGCTGCCTCGATTACAGCTCCTCACACCCCGCTTCCTGTAAGGACTCCATCCCATTCTCTCAGTTCCTTCGCCTCCGTCGCATCAGTTCTGATGATACCACTTTCCAAAACAGTTCCTCTGACATGTCTTCCTTCTTCCTTAACCGAGGTTTTCCACCCATGGTGGGTGACAGAGCCCTCAACCGTATCTGGCCCATCTCCAGCATATCCGCCCTCACACCTTCCTCTCCCTCCCAGAACCATGATAGGGTCCCCCTTGTCCCCACTTATCACCCCACCAGCCTCCGGGTTCAAAGGATCATCCTCCGCCATTTCCGCCAACTCCAGCATGATGCCTCCACCAAACACATCTTCCCTTCACCCACCCTGGTGGCTTTCCGCAGGGATTGTTCCCTCCTAGACATCCTGGTCCACTCCTCCATCACCCCCTATACCTCAATCCCCTCCCACGGCACCTTCCCATGCAACCGCAGAAGGTGCAACACCTGCCCCTTTACTTCCCCCCTCCTCCATGCCCAAGGGCCCAAACACTCCTTTCAAGTGAAGCAGCATTTCACTTGCACTTCCCTCAATTTAGTCTACTGCATTCGCTGCTCCCAATGCAGTCTCCTCTACATTGGAGAGACCAAACACAGACTGGGTGACCGCTTTGCGGAATACCTTTGGTCTGTCCGCAAGCATTACCCAGACCTCCCTGTCACTTGCCATTTCAACACCCCACCCTGCTCTCATGCCCACATGTCCGTCCTTGGCCTGCTACAATGTTCCAGTGAAGCTCAATGCAAACTGGAGGAACAGCACCTCATCTTCCGACTAGGCACTTTACAGTCTTCCGGACTTAATATTGAGTTCAACAATTACAGGTCATGAACTCTCTCCTCCATCCCCACCCCCTTTCCAATCTCCCTTTTTCCAATAATTTATAATTTTTTTTTTTATGAATATATTTTTCTTTTCCCACCTATTATTAAATTTATTTCGATCTATTGTTTCATCTCCACCTTTTAGCCCATTTCGATCCCTTCCCCCCACCCCACCACTAGGGCCATCTGCCACTAGCTTGTCCTCCTTGCTACACTTAATGCCCCCATTAGCACATCCTTTAGATAATATCACCACCATCAACACCCCTTTGTCCTTTTGTCTATGACATATTTGGCAGCCTCTTCTTGGCCTCCACCTATCTTTGGTCCCCTATCGAGCTCCTCTTGTCCCACCCCCCTCTTCCAGCTTATATTTCATCTCATTTCTATATTTTTTAGTTCTGATGAAGGGTCATACGGACTTGAAACGTCAACTGTATCCCTCTCTGCAGATGCTGTCAGTCCTGCTGAGTTTTTCCAGGTATGTTTGTTTTTGGGCAAACTTATATTGAGTTTGAGAGAGTAAAACAAAGTAATTTTGACAAGTGGAAACAGGTGTTAAAAATAGAGACAACATATGCAGCTCTTAGGGAAGTAATTCTTTTGGAAGAATTTAAAGATTGAATTCTTTCGGTAGTGATAACTCATGTGGAAAATATAGGTTATGACAGTTGCTGAAGTTTTCCTTTGGGATTTAAACAACTCAGCCTTTACCAACTGTTATGTCATAACAATGTCTAAGGTTCCATTAGTTTGTTTCCCAATGATACCAAGGACCTTTGATTCCTTCTGATATTTCCATGGTCCATCTCAATTCTGTAAGATCCTGGCTGTGGTGCTCTTTCTATTACACATGCATTCTTTCTGTTGATCTCGTGTCCACACTCTCTCCCTGGGCTGTAGCACTTTCAAGTCTTGTGTTCTGTGCCTGAAGGTGAAACTATGAGCTTGAGTGTCTCTTTGTTGCTCCTCATGCTTCCTAACTTTCTCACAATCATTTGAGGCAATGTTAGGTTGCAGTGTTTGTTGTAGAGCTGGAAGTATGGTACCCGCAGCTGTCTTCCCATCAATAGTTCCGATGGCGAGAACCCATTTTTAAGCAGTGAAGTTCTGTAATTAAGAAGGGCCAAGTTGATATCTTTGCTCTTTTGCATTAATTCCTTGAATGTTTGAACGTCTCTTTCTGCTTTTTCGTTCGACAGAGGATATCTAGGCAAACTAGTCACATGCATGAAAACATATTCCTGCGCAAATTTATGGAACAGCTCGTTAGCAAACTAAGGCTGGTTGTCTGACATCACAATGTCTGGGATGCCATGTGTCACAAAGGTTCTTCCTAGTGATGTAATGTTGGCCTCTGCTGTGGTGGTATGCAGCCTTCTCATTTCAAACCATCTGGACCAGCAATCAATGACAATGATGAAAACTTTGCCTTTAAACTCAAATAAATCCATTCCCAGGTGCTGCACTGGCCTCGAAGGAAAAACGGAGGGTGCCACTGGTTTTCTCTGTTGTTGGCTACTCACTGCACATGTAAAGCATTTTGTGATTAACTATTCAATGAAGTGGCTGATGTCTGGCCACCATACTAACTGCTGGGTTCTTGCTCAGCATTTTGCTATTCCAAAGTGACCTTGATGGATTTTCTGTAGAATATTGAGCCCAAGTGTTTTAGGGATGACTAGTCTGTCATTAAAAAGTAGGAAACCATCGATGATTGTGAGATGTTTTCTCTGTTCAAAGCATTGCTGAAGCATTTGGTCATTAGGAGCGTAACACAGACATCCATTCTGGCAATTCCCTTTTATTTGGAGGCGTCCGTCATTGTGTTGTTGTGTTTGCTTAATCCCTTATAATCTCTTTCTATGCCTGGTAATTGTTTTGTAATGAGCGAAACATGTGCTTCCACTTCCTCAACAACATTTAAAGCTCTCAGCTTGACTTGATCCCTGATATTCTTGATACTGCATCCGCTTGAGCCTGGTACTTCCCTTGAAAGTACTCAGTAACTGAATCGTATCTCAGTTTAAAATATTGAATTCTAGCTGGCATTCTTGCAATTCCCTTTAGGTTAAGAAGAGTAACAAAAAGTTTGTGGTCAGTTTCAATTTTGAACATTAATCCCATGACATAATCAGAGAACTTCTTGCAGGCCCATGTGTCTGCTAATGCTTCTTTCCCAATGGTTACATACTTCTTCCCTGTGTCCATGAGAAATCTTGAGGCATAATAAACTGGTCTTCTTTGACATATTTTTGAGCTTGAAACAGTTCTGCACCCAAACCTGTAGATTATACATTCACTGCCACTATTGTTGGCAATTCTGGATCATAGTGGATTAGAATTTCTGGTGAAATTAGAAGATTTTTGATCTTGTCAAAAGCATTTTGTTGGTCCACATCCCAGCATCACTGTTGATCTTATCTAAGCAGCTGTCATAAAGGCTCGTTGAATCCTGCCAAGTTTGGTAGGAACTTGCCTACTTGATTGACCATCCCAAGGAACCTTTGCAATTCTGTGATGTTTTCAGATTGTGGGAACTCTCTAATGACCTTGGTTTTCTGTGGGTTAGCCGTAATTCCCAAAGTCTGAACAACGTAGCCTGAGAATTTTATTATAGGCTTTGCAAATTTATATTAGTGTTTAATGTTAAACTTTCTTCTTGAACAACTTTGAGGACTTCTCCCGCTTGATGGTCTTCCCACAATGAACCATGTACGAGAACGTCGTCCATATGGCATATTACTCCTTCCATGCCTTCCTGGGCCTGAGACATCATCTTTTGGAATATCTCAGTTGCAAAAGAAGTTCTGAATGGTAACCTGTTAAAACAATAACAACCGTATTGGGTGATAAAAGTAGCTGGCAGCCTGGATTCTTCGTCCAGAGGCAATTGCCAAAAACTGCTGTTAGCATCCAATTTTGTGAAGAGGTTGCTTTTCATAATTTGGTGAGATTTTCATCCACTGATGCCATCAGGTGAATCTCGCACTTTGCTGAATTGTTTATTGAGTCAAGTCCACACAGATTCTAATTGAACCTTTAGGCTTTGGTCCTGTGACCATTCCGGTACACCACTTCATCGATATGGTTACTGGAGATATGACCCCTTGTTGTAACATGTGTTCAATCTCACTCTTGACTTTGCCTAGAGTGGGTGAGGGACATTCCTCACTGTGAAGAGACATATAGGCTTAGCATCTGCCCTTAGTGTTATGTGATATTCCTTTTTCAGCTTTTCTATGCCTGAAAATAGGGATGGAAATTCATTTCTGTATATATCACTGGACTGCTCATCAGCAATTTCATCAATCTTGCAAATCAGACTCAACTGTAAGTAAGCTTTTCTGCTCAATAATGATGACTCCTGGTTCTGTATAATGTACAGGGGTTCAATAATTTCTTTATCCTTGTATCTTAATCTTGACAGGTTTTGGCCTACTACTTGTGGTGTTGTCCATCCTGGACCTTGCAACTGGATGGAGGATAGCTGTAATGTAATATTTTAAGCCATGTTACTTCATCAGATAATACTGAAACACCTGCACCAGTATCTAACTTGAATTCTGTAGGGTCACCATCAACTTTAATTTAATGCTCCAATAATTATTTTCTGTTCTGTTAACTTCTCCTAAGAAGGTTATTTGGTTTTTTTTTCTGTGCCGCTTCCACTTTTTGGATTTTATTTGGTTTAGCTGTTATTTCTTTCTTCCAATGAGTTACAGAAACTTTGGATCAGCAGAATAATGTCCTAACTTCCCACAGTTGTGGCACTCTGCCTGTCATTCTTCCCACTTGTATAGGGTTTTAACGCCACAGCGAGAGAATCTCAAGATGGCGGTTGGTGTGCTTTCTCCTGATTTCACGGGCTTTTGCTTCGCTGCCCTTTCTCTTTTTTTGTCTGAAATATTGAATGGCTTCATTCATTTTTTTTCCCAAAGGGCATCACTTTCCCCCTGAGCAACCATTATGGTTAGCATCCTAAACTCAGTCTATTGCACTGCCTTTGTGAGGGTTAAACCTTCCCTTATTTTCAAAAGATCTGACAAGGTTCAATCTAAGATCCCAACCACTATACTATCACATATTAGTTCATCTCTGAGGACCCCATAGTCACAAATATTCCTGAATCTGTACAGGTCATTTATAAATGAATCATTGGATTCCCCCAATAATTTAACTCTTATTAAATTTCACTCGCTCAATGATCACATTTGTTTAAACGCTGAAGTACAAATCAAACTGCTAGAGGATTTCCACATATGAGCTTGAAACATCATTGAAGCCCTGTCTTGCAATAATATCTGCTATGGTCCCTACTGCATAGGGTAAAGCACTGACCTGGTCCTTCTGTTTCTTCTTATGCAAACCTGAAGCTGATCTGTACCTGGAGAATCTCTTCTTCCAACTGTCCCAGTATTGAGCCTGTTGCAAGCCTTCAATGCTTTAGAATGATTCTGGGGGTGGCAATGCTTACCTTAAGCTCTGGATTTGTTGCTGCTTCAATAGCCTGGCTTGTAGATTGTGATCTGTACTCACTGCTGTCTGAACTCTGGGTCTGTGTGTTTGTTTGCATCAGCGGCACCCACGATGGTCCAATCTCTGGTGAGTCTTCAACCTTTTTTCTTCTTGCTCTTTTTCCAAGGGTATGTAAGTCTTTCAGGTCTGTAGCCTTCTCTTGGAGATTTTCTGGATCTGTATGTTCTATCCACTGCCACCGAGTTTTGTCTTGAGTTCGGGGTCTAGATGGGATTTCTATAGTGTTTGCCTGTTACCCTAAGAATGCTACCATAGACTGTTTTTCATTAAAAAATCTTGTTTATTTACAGATCGTTATGTACCTTAGTGCTCTACATGAGGTTGTACTTCTGCTTCCCACCGGATCTTAGTCTCTTAGTCATGTGGCATTGCCTCATAGTTATAATCAGTCATTACATCAGTATCAGGTGCTCCTAATGTTAACCCTTTACAAGGAGCACGTGACATTTACTTTAACAACTGCAGATGTTACCAGCAAAACCTGTGGATCGTGCACAAGGTGTTTTTTTTAAACAATTATTCATTTCACATGCACCACGTGAAAAACAACCATAACTTGTCTTGTGAATAAAGGCAGCGTCACAAGGAGTTCAATGGAAGTGTTATTTTCTTGGCACATTTGTAATATGTTTACAATTAATATACTATTTGTTCATGTGGCTTTTGGGGCATGGACGGGCAGGATTTTTCCAGCATCTTGGAGGCAGGTTTGGAGGCAGGGGGCTGGGAAAATGACAAAAATATGAGTCAAGCTAACTCCCTAGCATGTTCCCACTTTTAACTTTTAACAGAGGCGGCTTCATAGCAGTGGCAGCACCTGTATATCAATGATGGAAAGCCAATGAAGGTAATTATAGAGGCAATTAGTGGGCATTTTTGGAAGGCTATGGAACTTTGCCAGCAGTGTACGGGATCCTTATTCTGTCTACAGCTCATCTACTCACAGTGGGTGAGAGGAGATTGGAAGGTTAGAGCAACATGAGATTCATATGCAGTGATCACTTTAAATGACAAAATGGGCAATTCTGAGGACATCGGCAGGCAAATGTTTGCAATTCAAAAACAGAATTACCTGGAAAGATTCAGCAGGTCTGGCAGCATCGGTGGAGAAGAAAACAGTTGACGTTTCAAGTCCTCACGACCCTTTGGCAGAACTGAAGTATAGTTAGGAGAGAGGTGAAATATAAGCTGGTTTAAGGTGGGGGGGGGGGGGAGAGAGAAGTTGAGGGTGGGGTGGTTGTAGGGATAAGCAAGCAGTGATAGGAGCAGATAATCAAAAGATGTCACAGACAAAAGGATCAAAGAGGTGTTGAAGGTGGTGATATTATCTAAGAAAAGTACTAATTAAGAATGGATGGCAGGACACTCAAGGTACAGCTCTAGTGGGATGGGGGGGACAGACTAACAAAGTATTAGTTGTAGATTTAAAAATAATGGAAAAAGGTGGGAAAAGAAGAATCTATATAAATTATTGAAAAAAAAGGGGGAGGGGGAAGATACGGGGTGGGGATGGGGGGAGGGGGAGTTTAAGATCTAAAGTTGTTGAATTCAATATTCAGCCTGGAAGGCTGTAAAGTGCCTAGTCGGAAGATGAGGTGCTGTTCCTCCAGTTTGCGTTGGGCTTCACTGGAACAATGCAGCAAGCCAAGGACAGACATGTGGGCAAGAGAGCAGGGTGGAGTGTTAAAATGGCAAGCGACAGGGAGGTTTGGGTCTTTCTTGCGGACAGTCCGCAGGTGTTCTGCAAAGCGGTCGCCCAGTTTGCGTTTGGTCTCTCCAATGTAGAGGAGACCGCATTGGGAGCAACGAATGCAGTAGACTAAGTTAGGGGAAATGTAAGTGAAATGCTGCTTCACTTGAAAGGAGTGTTTGGGCCCTTGGACGGTGAGGAGAGAGGAAGTGAAGGGGCAGTTGTTGCATCTTCTGCGTGGGCATGGGGAGGTGCCATAGGTGGGAGTTGAGGAGTAGGGGGTGATGGAGGAGTGGACCAGGGTGTCCCGGAGGGAACGATCCCTACGGAATGCCGCCGGGGGGGGTGAAGGGAAGATGTGTTTGGTGGTGGCATCATGCTGGAGTTGGCGGAAATGGCGGAGGATGATCCTTTGAATGCGGAGGCTGGTGGGGTGATAAGTGAGGACAAGGGGGACCCTATCATGTTTCTGGGAAGGAGGAGAAGGTGTGAGGGCGGATGCGCGAGATATGGGCCGAACACGGTTGAAGGCCCTGTCAACGACTGTGGGTGGAAAACCTCGGTTAAGGAAGAAAGAGGACATGTCAGAGGAGCTGTTTTTGAAGGTAGCGTTATCAGAACAGATGCGACGGAGGCGAAGGAACTGAGAGAATGGGATGGAGTCCTTACAGGAAGCGGGGTGTGAGGAGCTGTTGTCGAGGTAGCTGTGGGAGTCGGTAGGCTTGTAATGGATATTGGTGGACAGTCTATCATCAGAAATTGAGACAGAGAGGTCAAGGAAGGGAAGAGAAGTGTCAGAAATGGACCATGTGAAAATGATGGAGGGGTGGAGATTGGAAGCAAAATTAATAAATTTTTCCAGGTCCCGACGAGAGCATGAAGCAGCACCGAAGTAATCATCGATGTACCGGAGAAAGAGTTGTGGGAGGGGGCCGGAGTAGGACTGGAACAAGGAATGTTCCACATACCCCATAAAGAGACAGGCATAGCTGGTGCCCATGCGGGTACCCATAGCCACACCTTTTATTTGGAGGAAGTGAGAGGAGTTAAAGGAGAAATTGTTCAGTGTGAGAACAAGTTCAGCCAGATGGAGGAGAGTAGTGGTGGATGGGGATTGTTCGGGCCTCTGTTCAAGGAAGAAGCTAAGGGCCCTCAGACCATCCTGGTGGGGGATGGAGGTGTAGAGGAATTGGACATCCATGGTGAAGAGGAAGCGGTTGGGGCCAGGGAACTGGAAATTGTTGATGTGACGTAAGGTGTCAGAGGAATCACGGATTAGGTGGGAAGGGACTGGACAAGGGGAGAGAGAATGAGTTCCGTGGGGCAGGAACAGGCTGACACGATCGGTCTGCCAGGACAGTTCTGTTTGTGGATTTTGGGTAGGAGGTAGAAGCGGGCCGTCTGAGGTTGGGCGACTATCAAGTTGGAAGCTGTGGGAGGAAGATCTCCAGAGGAAATGAGGTCAGTGGCAGTCCTGGAAACAATGGCTTGATGTTCAGTGGTGGGGTCATGGTCCAGGGAGAGGTAGGAGGAAGTGTCTGCGAGTTGACGCTCAGCCTCCGCGAGGTAGAGGTCAGTGCACCAGACAACAACAGTACCACCCTTGTCAGCGGGTTTGATGACAATGTTGGGGTTGGACCTGAGAGAACGGAGTGCAGTAAGTTCAGAGAGAGACAGATTAGAATGGGTGAGAGGAGCAGAGAAATTGAGACAGCTAATGTCACGCCGACAGTTTGCAATTGTTTGTTTCTCACTTGCAGACTGATCCACAGGATTGGAGTGAGGAAGTGAGGAAATAGCTGTGGTCCCTTCAGAAATGTGGCGCCTCTGACTTCTGCCACCTTCTGCTTCTCCATTCACCTCAGAGGCACACAGTATTAACAGTGGCTCTGCAGCTGTGATTCCCTTGGATCCCCTGCATCCTTAGGACTCCTGCCATCTATGATTGGATGGTGCTGTCAGAAATGGCTTCTAAATTGGCAGTGTCCTGCCATGCACATGTTCATGCTTTACAGCCCTGAGATCAGCTGGGTTTGAAGCTTGAACAGGTAAATTCAACCCATGAAGTGAATAGAATTGCTTTGCTATACATAAAATGAGCGATCCACATTTTGTCATGGATGAGATAATTCCCCATATCTTAAGTTAAATGAACAAGTGAGTGAACAAGGATCATTCATTGCCAGTTCTACTCACAATACCTGATTAGCCTTCGGAACCATAAGTGGTCACCTCACGGTATAACATAAATGACTATCTGACATGCATTTAGAGTGCTAAACACTTCTATAACAACTTGTTAAAATAAATTCATTATCGTCTGTGGTAGAGATAAAGGGTGCGTTTTTCACTTTGTGTGGTAATATAAAATGTGTGAGAGTTAATCAGCAACCCATCTTAAATCTCACCCGATTTTGATTTCCATTGACTTCAATGGATAGAAACGTTGGAAGAGATGTAAAATAGGCTATAGATTGATCATCACCTAGCACAAAGTCAAATTACCCCCCAAAAGTCGGAGACTATGTGAGATTGCAGTGCTTTTTAATTTATTTTGAGATTTTAGGAGTTTAAAAAATATATTGTAATTTTGTAAATTCCTTTTATGATATCCAGCATCATGAATGTATGATCGTTTTGAAAGATTTTCCTTTGTGTAACAACAAAGAATTGCATGTTAAAATTGCATGATGATCCTGTTTAGCACTCAAATGGTTGAATTTTAGAATATTTTTCTTTTCATTAAAGTCAAATGAAATATCGCTTTGGTTACAAAATGTATTGAAGCATGTGGAAACCTTAGAAAAACAATTACATTCATCTTAGTAGCACTGTAAAAAAAGCTTTTAATTTAGCCTTTGCTGCGATCTTTTTTCTTTCATCATAAATAGGCAACATCAAAGACTGTTAATCTCGGTGTAACTTCAGAAGGAAAATTTTTAACATGGGTATCTTATTAGGAATGACAAACAATTGTAATAAGTGTATTTTGTGTGGCGAGGTTACGTTAAAGTTTTTATGCCTCCAACCAATTTTGTGTATTGTTCAAATACAAAAAAATAATAAATTAGATACTACTGAGAATTAATTAACGATATTAGATAGATTACATATTACAAGGAAAACTTGCAGAGATGGCTGCGTTTGTAAGAAGTTTGCAATAGGATCCCTGGATTTGCATTTATGTCAAAATTAGTTCTTTCAGAATGAAGAGTGCAGCTTTTAAATTGTCAGCCCAGAAATTCAATTGCCCGGCACCTAATATTTTGTTTCAAGTAGATGGTTAAAAGGTAATTTAGCATGTGATGCCCTGCCCGATTGATCTGCACCAGAAGTATCATTCACGCCACATTGGCTTTGGCACCCTCTAGTTGCTTAAGTTGAAAACATATGCATAATTCATTTTCAGATATAACTAAGGCTCTTACATTGGCTGTGAAACATGCTTGCCCCAGTTCCTGGGTTCAAAAGTTTATTAATTCGCCTCATAAATCATAGCACAAGCATTTAAAAAGGAGCTCATGAGAGTCCTATTAAAAGGGATCATTACTTCTGTACATATGCATGGGAGCGCCATTGCCTCTGGATTCTTCTCCAAGTCACACACTGCACATGGAATTTAATCCAGGTGATGAGGGTCACACCCATTGGCTGGAGAACTAACAACACCCCTGCGTCGCCTCCTTTGGGGAAGGCCTGCCATATTAAGTACCAGTCAGGCACTTAAGTGGCCAGCAATGGGACTTCACTGGGAGAAAGGGCCCCAGGGACAGAACGTCCAGTCCCTGAGAACTGCCAGCCAATCAGAGGCTGGAAGCTCAACACCACCAGGGGAGCAGTGGTAGCTGCCGGCAATGCACCCACCAGGGGGCCAGGATTAGCGAGGGACCCAAGATACAGATGTGTGAGGGTGGTGTGGGGGTCACAATGTGGGGGATTCACAGGAGAAGGGGGACGGGAGTGGGGTGTTCGGCGGCAAGGGCAGGAGGGTAGCTCACAGTGGTCCTCCTTTCCCGATCCTGGGTCCCTTGATCAGGGACTGAGTGCCTTTGAACGAGGGGCTTTTCAGGCTCCTCACATGGCGACCACCCCATCCACCACTGGTTGAACACTACCAGCAGTGGGATGAAGCCCTTAAGTGGACATTAATTGCACCCTTAAGGGCCTCAATTGGTAGCAGGGTGGGAAAGCCATCCACAAACCTGCCCTCCCTGGACCTCATTGGGACAGAGGTGGGAAGGTGATGGGGCCCCCACCTGGCACCCTCTGACACAATTAAGCGGTCCCTGCCTCCAAGCTTACATTGGGGGTGGGGGGAGCATTAAATTCCTCCCACTACCTTGACTTGGACACAAATCGTCGTTCATCATCATTGGATTAATTTCCTAGAAATCTTTACCTAAATAGCAGTGACTATAGGTGATTGAAGGGAAGCAGAGAAGCAAATGGTTGTGAGTACAGGTGATGTAAGACAATGAATAAGAGGGTTGAGAGGTAGGTTGTCTTACCTTGACAACCCTGATTAGATCATTGAACTTCTTTCTACAGTGCATCCAGGTCCTGCTTGGAATGATTCTGGCATTGACCTTTCAAACTACTTCTCCTCACTCTCTGGGGAACAGTATCTCTCTCCTGTTGAGCTCCTCAACAAAGGTCTTTAAAATTGGATATGAAATCTGGGACCCTTGTTTCTGCAATTCCTCTAGCCATTTTTCAGCTTCTGAAGCATTTTCTGCTGCTAGAGGTCCCTCTTTAAGAGATGCTAGCTGCTTTTGAATGGCTTTATGGCAGCCAATCTATACCACTGACTAGACTGAACCAGTGTCCTGTGGTGTGAGAGAGGACTCTTATCTCAGACGAGAGTTGCTGTTTATAGATTGCAGACATGCATCAAAGTAAATTCATTTCCACTATATCAAAGCTAACTTCATGCATGTGCTATCACTTAATTCCATTTAAAAAATAACATTGTATTTACAAAAATAATGTAGATAATTTTTTTATAACTGTTGGCAACTTTGCTCACATGCTGGGTTTTATTGAGATCAGTTTTGTAAGTCATAATATTATATCCTATAGCCTTGGCTTTCTGATTAATATCAATTAACTAAGTAAATTAAGTGAACTGAAAGGAAATATCACTGGAGCAAATGATAATTTTTCACTGATCCTCTCAAGAGTGCAATAACAGTTAGATACACAAAAGTGAAACAGTAATACAATTGTGTGTCCATGCATTACATACACCAATTATTATTCTCTATAATTCTATTATCTTTTAATATCAAGAATCAAAAGTTTATAGGACATTTGTTACAGCCAACCTTTATTTATATTGTACCATTAATATAAAGAAGAACATCCCGAGGCACTTTTTAAAAATTCAATCATGGGATGTGGGCTTCGCTGGCTGGGCCAGCATTTAATGCCCATCCCTAATTGCCCTTGAGAAGGTAGTGGTGAGCTGCCTTCTGGAACCGCTGCAGTCCATGTGGTGTGGGTACACCCACAGTGCTGTTAGGAAGGGAGTTCCAGGGTTTTGACCCAGCGACAGTGAAGGAACAGTGATATATTTCTGAGTCAGGCTGGTGAGTGACTTGGAGGGAAACTTCCAAAAGGTGATGTTCCCATCTTTCTGCTGCCCTTGTCCTTCTAGATGGTAGTGGTCGTGGATTTGGAAGGTACAGTCAAAGGAGCCTTGGTGAATTCCCGCAGTGCATCTTGTAAATGTACACACTGCAGTTACTGTGCGTCAGTGGTGGAGGGAGTGTATGTATGTGGGTGTGGTGCCAATCAATCGGGCTGCTTGTCCTGGATGGTGTCGAGCTTCTTGATTGTTGTGGGACCTGCACTCATCCAGGCAAATGGGGAGCATCCCTTCACACTCCTGGCTTGTGCCTTGTAGATGGTGGACAGGCTTTGAGGAGTCAGGAGATGAGTTACTTGTCACAGGAATCCTAGCCTCTGACCTGCTCTTGTAGCCACAGTATTTATATGGCTAGTCCAATTCAGTTTCTGGTCAAAGGTAACCCCCAGAATGTAGATAGTGGGGGATACAATGATGGCAATGCCATTGAACATCAAGGGTCAATAGTTGGATTCTCTCTTGTTGGAGGTGGTCATTGCCTGGCACTTGTGTGGTGCGAATGTTACTTGCCACTTGTCAGCCCAAGCCTGGTTATTGTCCAGGTCTTGCTGCATTTTGACTTATACTGCTTCCGTATCTGAGGAGTCATGAATGGTGCTGAACATTGTGCAATCATCAGCGAACATCCCCATTCTGACCTTATGATGGAAGGAAGGTCATTGATGAAGCAGCTGAAGATGGTTGGGTCGAGGACACTACCCTGAGGAACTCTTGCAGTGATGTCCTGGAATTGAGATGACTGGCCTCCAACAACCACAATCATCGTCCTCTGTGCTATGTATGACTTCAACCAGCAGAGAGTTTTCCCTCTGATTCCTATTGACTCCAGTTTTGCTTGGGCTCCTTGACGCCACACTCTGCCACATGCTGCCTTGATGTCAAGAGTAGTCACTCCCACCTCACCTCAGGAGATCAACTCTTTTGTCCATGTTTGAACCAAAGTTGTAATGATGTCAGGAGCTGAGTGGCCCTGGCGGAACCCAAACTGGGCGTCAGTGAGAAGGTTATTGCTAAGCAAGTGCCACTTGATTGTACTGTTGATGACCCCTTCCATCACTTTACTGATGATAGAGAGTAGACTGATGGGGCGGTAATTGGCCGGGTTCGATTTGTCCTGCTTCTTGTGTACTGGACATACCTGGGCAATTTTCCACATAGCCGGTAGATGCCAGTGTTGCAGCTGTGCTGGATCAATCTCCTCACCGTGCTCCTCATCTGAACTCACCACTGGATTCATCATCTGTGGCCTGCAGAACTACCTCAAGATCCTCTTCCTCCAGTGGGTCCCCCCTTGCCAGAGCCAGATTTCGGAGAGTGCAGCATGCAACCACTATCAGTAACACCCGCTCTGGAGGGTATTTTAGTGCTCCCCCATGAATGGCCCAGGCATTGGAAATGCACCTTCAGAAGGCCTATGGTCCTTTCTATCACCGCCCTTGTGGAGGCATGACTCCTTTATAACGCTGCTCTGCTCTGTTCTTGGATGGCAGAGACGCGTCATAAACCACCATTTCAAGGGATAGCCCTGGTCACCCAGCAGCCATCCATCCAGTCTGTTATGATGTGGCAGATGATGTGTGTCAGGAGGATCAAATCCATGAGGGAAACTTCATCGCTCTGTCACAATGGTTTTGCAATTTGCATTTATTTCACTTTATGTGCCCTGAATTCAGAAGTAATAAGTCTACCAAGGCTCTAGAGATTAAAAAAAAACAAATTAAAATATTTATTAACTAAAGAAAAGATTTCAAGCGCATGCATAGGTCTTCAAATTACTACTATAATAACTCCTAAAATCCCTGATTAACCTGGCTTCGAGCTACACCCCCATTAAAGCAATAGTTAAAAAAATAGATATTTTTTAGATAGGTAAAAAAAATAAAAATTAAATAGACCCAGCAAGTTAACACAATACCCTGGACAGTGGAATTCGAAGTGGCTTTTACCAGCTTCAGTTTCTGTAGACAGCAGGCTTAATGCACAAATATGGGAGGCTTCTAACACTCCTGTTAGATCTTATAATGCCTTCCTCCTGACACATAGCCTCCTTTATACATGTTTCTTCCTTTTTAATGTAAATTCCATTGTTTCCACATGTCTTTGGAACTTTACCTTTCTCATCATATAAATATTTTCATGTTGCCTCTATTCTCATGAACCTCTTTGAAACTCAAATCCCCTTTCATCTATCTAAAAATGAAAATTCCCTTTTCACCTTACATGCTAAGACACAAATCATGTTTACTCATTAACATATTAAAGACACTTCTACACCTTACTTACTAAGACACAAATCATGTTTACTCATTAACATATTAAAGACACTTCTACACCTTACCTCTTTTGATAACTTCAATCTGCAGTCTGCTTGGCTACAAGATGTAATTAAATCACACACACACAGACAGAACAACACAGGCCCCCATAAACCCACTTTACACTAAACCAGAAAAATATTATGAAAATTGTTATATCTTCATCACAAGACGAGCTGGAGCAGTGAACAGCCTTGGCACCTGTGAATGTCTGAGGATGTAAGTGTCATGGGAGCTGCCAGGGTACCTTGCACAGACTTGCAGATTCTGCGTCCCGTGGTCATAAACCAGCTGGACGTTCATCGAGTGGAAGCCCTTCCTATTGACAAAGGCACCCGGCCTCGCTGGCACCTTGATGGCTACTTGTGTGCAGTCAATTGCACCCTGGATGCGGGAGAACCCAGCAATCACTGCAAACCCTCTGGTTCTCATTGCCTGGCGGGCCTCATCTGTACAGAAATGAATAAACTCATTACCTGCCTAAACAGAGCATCAGTCACCAGCTTGATGCAACTCTGGACAGCTGATTGTGACACTCCACAAAGATCCCCCACTGACCCCTGGAAAGAGCCAGAGGCATTGAAGTTGAGGGCCTGTGACCTTCAGAGCCACTGGCATGGACTGTCCACCCATCCAGCTGCAGGTGATCCGAGGCCCAATCATCTGACAAATGGAGTTCACAGTCTCCCTGGAGAGCCGGAGCCTCCTTCGGCATTGTACCTCGGACATGTTGAGGTAGCTGCATCGCTGCCTGTAAACCCTGGCAGCAGGGTTGTGGCATCTTCTGCGGCCCCTTCCACCTTGGACTGCCTGTTGGCCCTGAGCCCCTTGTGCCTCTACCTCTCCTCCCACAGGTCGCTCCCCTGGAAGCTGCATATGGACGTCTGGCCACCTGTCCCTTCTGCCCCTCACTTCCTCCTCAGAGGAGTTGCCACCAGCGGAGAGCACAATCCCCATTATCAGGATAATAGAAGGCTGTCTGGCGCCTGGAAGGGTCCGTATGGCCGAAATCTTCCAGGAGCCTTGGAGACACCAATGAGTCCTGAAATGAAGCCTAGGAATGCTAAGACTGAAGCTTGAAACAGAGATGAAGCTGTCAAGTTCAAATAAGCAACCAGCAGCAAACCATCTCCTAAACCCCTCACTACTCACAATGGCACAATCTCGCCTTTGGATGAGATTTCATTAAAGTGGGCTTCCCGCCTGCCCGTTTTGCCGTGCAACGAGCGTGAAACTGCACAGGCAACATAAAATTGGGATCAACTGTCTTTTTAATGGCCTTAAGTGGCCTTTAATTATTGGCAGGTGCGGCTTCGATACCCGCATGCGCCGGATGACATGGAGATTGCTCATGTACGGGATGACGTTGGGACGCTCGCCCGATGTCATCTTGCGCTATTTCACGTCTGTTCGGGTCGGGCGTGCGCACACCTACGAGATGTACAATCCTGGCCCATGGCACGGATGAAAGTTCCTGCAGCAGATGAGCTGAGGTAGGGGTAGAGATGACAGTGTGTGGCCTTTGTGAAGGAAAAGGTATTGCACTGGATGGTCAGTTTGGGGTACTTCCTGACATTAGTCCTAAGTTTGTCATTTACTGGTTTGTATTCATCCTTGTCATACGGGTGAACTTTAACGTAGAACAGTAACCCAGATGCGATTCATTTTGTTTGGTGTCTCTCTAAAGGTCCTTTCTCACTCACCTCCTTCAGCCTATCCTGTGACATAGTGTTCACCTCATTTTATTTTGTGGATGTTCTCTAGATATTAAATGTGCCTCTTGTGTCTTAATAACCATAGCCTAACACATGAGTAAGTGAGGTGGAATCAATTTAAAATAGTCACTTTGATTAACTGATCTGGTCAATAGATCTGTCTGAATGAGTTTATTGTTTAAACATCCATTTATTCAATTTTTTGGGATAAAACTACTTGTAATTGGAAAGTCAAAGAAATAAAGATCACCTTTTTCCTCCATTCCAGTCTACTTACAGGAATATACAAGCTTATGCGATACTTTCAGTGAGATTTAATGTGAGTAATGCAATTTGGGATCTGCCTTCAGTGTGCCGATTCAGTTGATAACTAGCCAGTTACCTAACAGTTATAAAAAATGGTATGTAACGGAAGAATGAAGATGTGAAGATTATTCTTTTAAGCGTGAATGGAGAGAAGATGCAGACTTAATTGAAAAGCAAAGAACAGCCTCCAGCAGAGAAAACTGCAGGCTTGGAAGGCAATCATACACGTGATGTCTCACAACCACTGCAAATGAAAGGATGTACATAAAGAGTTGTCTGATGTGACAAAGAGTGTCAAGGTGAGCAAATAATGACATCACCAATTAGAATCTGCTATTTATAGGTGCTGGCCATTTTTGCATGCATAGCTTTACAGCCCCACTTTATCCAGTAACTTGTTGGGAGTGTAACATAAATGAACTGCAAAGATTGTTCAGAGATACTTGAGCAAGCAAAATGAGGGAAGCATAAAAACTGCAGGTGACAAAGATTACGGACTGCAATCATTACTCTTGTATGCAGTCAGTCAACTCCTGTTATCAGGAAATTACAAGTGCATTTCCCACAAATAGTTATTCCATGAAAAGCCAAATGAGATTCTGGTTTGATAGATTGAGGCTTTGTAAACAAAAACAGGGAAGTGATGTTGAATTTGTGCAAGCCAGTGGAATAATAGTTGAGCACTAGATGCAGCTTTGTGTTTCCCTTTATGAGAAGGGTATCACAGGTAGGAAAATGATACAGCAAGAAATGATGTATGCTGTAGCTGAGAATGAGAGGTTATAGCTACAGAGAAAGGCTTAAAGATTGAGGGGAACCTAAAAGTGGTTTTTAAATTTGAATGTCTTAAGAAGATAAATAGCATATGATTGTTTCCACTGGCTGGTAAATTGGTAACACTTGTCCGTAATCTCCCAATTATCAGGCTCATAAAGAAAGAAGTTAGTAAATCTTTTCATATGGTGGGTTTTTAGAGGGTTTGTTTCACAAGAAATGGTGGTTGAGGCAGAGATTTTTTTTAAATTTAAGCCTTCACGGGATGTGGGTTTCGCTGGCTAGGCCAGCATTTATTGCCCATCCCTATTTACCCTTGAGAAGGTATTGGTGAGCTGCCTTCTTGAACCGCTGCAATCCATGTGGTGTAGATACATCCACAGTGTTGTTAGGAAGGGAGTTCCAGGATTTTGACCCAGCGACAGTGAAGAAACGGCAATATAGCTCCAAGTCAGGATGTTGAGTGACTTGGAGGGGAACTTCCAGGTGGTGGTGTTCCCATGCACCTTCTGCCCTTGTCCTTCTAAATGGTAGTGGTCCTGGGTATGGAATGTGCTGTCTGAGCAGTCTTGGTGAGTTCCTGCAGTGCATCCTGTAGATGGTACACACTGCTACCGCTGTGCATTGGTGGTGGAGGGAATGAATATTTGTGTGTGGGTACCAATCAAGCAGGTTCTTTATCCTGGCTTCAAATACATAGGTCTTTGAAGGTGGAAGGACATATTTGGAGAGTAGCTGGCTAAGCAAATGGGATCTTGGGCTTCATATAGAGAGACATTGAATAAGAAGCGTCATACGGACTTGAAATGTCAACTCTGTTTCTCTCTTCACAGGTGCTGCCAGACCTGGTGAGATTTTCCAGCATTTTCTGTTTTTATTATAAAAGCAGGGAAGTTGTGCTGAATCCTTATAAAACTTTGGTTAGGCCAGAACTAGTATATTGCATTTTGAGTTGTCCCAACTCTAAATTTGAAGGTAGTTCCAGGATTTTTACCTGGTGACAGTGAAGGAATGAAGATGTAGTCCCAAGTCAGGATGGTGTGTGGCTTGAAGGGGAAGTTGCAGCTGGTGGCATTCCCATGCATCTGCTGTCCTTACACTTCTAGTAGTAGATGTCACCGGTTTGGAAGGTGCTATTGAAGGTGAGTTGTTGCTGTGCATTTTGTAGATGGTACACACTGCTGTCACTGTGCACCAGTGGTGGAGGAAGTGGGTGTTTAAGTTGGTGGATGGGGTGAAATAAAGCCATTGTTTTTATATTTATTTGAAAAGGAAGATTATAAAAGACTAGTGTCTCTTGAGGATTTAACTGAGTTCATTTCTAGGGAGAGCTCAGTTAGTTAATGTACCAATACACTAGTAAAGCCTTTGATAAATCATCTTGTTGAGTAATACTCTGCAAAATAGAAATACTTGCAATAGAAGCAATGTTTTTGAAGTAAATAATTAGTTGGGTCAGAAGGTGCAAAACGTAGCTCTTTGGAATGCATGATGTGCATGTGGTGTGTCCCTCAAGGCATTCTAGGTGTATTACAGGGACACCCCCACATTTACATAAACACTGAGCCTCATGATGAGCCCAGCACAGGGGAGGTATACTGGCTTTGCATTTACTAATGCTTTAGGGCTCATTATAGTGCACCAGGCTAGCAGGCCTCAGGCTTCACAGAAACATAGAAACCTTACAGTACAGAAG
Source organism: Cetorhinus maximus (assembly GCF_964194155.1). Taxonomy (NCBI): domain Eukaryota; kingdom Metazoa; phylum Chordata; class Chondrichthyes; order Lamniformes; family Cetorhinidae; genus Cetorhinus; species Cetorhinus maximus. Next base: position 19,373,473 of record NC_135896.1, read on the forward strand.
GAGGTTATTCAGCTATTCAGCTTGTTGCTTCTGTGTCGGCTGAAATAGAGTTATCCCGTCTTATTCCATTTTCCAACCCTTGGTTCATAGTCCTGTTGGCTACGACACTCAAAGTACATATCTAAGTAGTTTTTAAATGCAATTAAGGTTTTTGCCTTCAACATCTTTTCAGACACTGCTTTCCCTCTACTCCTTCTACTAATTACTTTTAATCTATGGCCCATTTTATTGACCTCTCTGCTCAGGGAAATAAGCCCTCCCTGTCCAGTCTATCTCGGTTCCTCATAATTTTATATGCCTCAATTAAATTTCCCCTCAGCCTCCTCTGTTCCAAAGAAAATAACTCCAGGTTATCCAATCTTTTCTGATGGCTAAAATTCTCCATTCCTGACAATATCCTTGTAAGTTTATTTATACCCTCTCTATTGCAATCACAGCCTCCCTCTTGTAATGCAGTGACCAGAACTGTACGCACCACTCTTGCTGTGATCTAATCATTTTATCTAACTGTCCTGTGTTACCTTCAGAGATCTGTGGATCTGCACTCCAAGGTATTTCTGCTCCTCCACACTTTTCATTACCTTGCCATTTATTGGGCTGGATGCCCGTAGCCAACCTAAGCATTTTGATACAATGATCACCGTGCCCTAAATGTTCTCCTACTGACAATTGATTCAATTGGCCCACCTCATTCCCAAGAACCAGATCCAGCAGCACCTCCTTTCCCATTGGACTGCTGCAGAAAATGTCCCTCAACACACTTTAGGAACTCTTGCCCCTCTCTGCTCTTTACACTGCTATTATCCCAGTCTATATTCAAATAATTAAATTCTCCCACTATAACTACTCTATGGCCTGAATTTTTCGCTTGTCAGGCACGTGTGATTGGCGGGCCTGGCACCAGATGGGAAAGGGGACCCTAACCGTGATCGGCCTCCGACCGCAATTTCATGCTGGCTGGCCAATTAACGGGCAGCCAGTGTGAAACGAGCGCTGAATAAGGCTGTTGGTGGGGGCGGGAAGAGGGTGGGTGCTGACGTCACTGCGAGTGCAGGTGAACTTCCCCAGTGAGCTCCCTGAAGGCAGACAGATGCCTCAGGGAGCTGCCGACCTTCTCAGAATAAAGAAAACAACAACAATGCTGCAAAATATGTCCATGCAGCACAACCTAGCACCTGAAAGCGTATCCCACAAAAAAACCAGCCCCCACATATCTCTTTTTATTTTATTTCCCCACGGAGATTTCATCTCGCCCTGGATCGAGGTTTGAGCAAAAATGTAAAGGCCACCTGGCCGATTGGCCCGGCCGCCAACCCTAAAAGTGGACGGGCCGTGAAAAATCGCTTTCAATTGCCTCCTTAATGAGCTTAATTGCCCAAGTAATTGTCAGCAGGCGCACTTCCAGATATTGTGCGAGTGTGTGATGACATCATCTCGTGCTATTTCACAGCTGGATGGGTCAGGCGCGTGCCTGCCCGCAGGACGTATAATTCTTGCACCTCCCTGTAATGTCCTTGCAAATTTGCTCCTCTACATCTTTCCCACTAATTGCTGGCCTATAAGCAATGGAATTGCACTTCCTTAGCTCTGACCAAATAGATTCTGTCTTCGACCCCTCTAAGACATCCCCTCCCTCCAACACTGCAATGTTCTCATTAATCAATATCGCCGCCCCTCCCCCTTTTCTCCCTTTGCTCTCTTTCCTGAACACCTTGCGTCCAGGAATATTTGATAACCAGTCCTGCCCCTTTTCGGGCCTGGTCTCTAGTCACAACATCATATTTCCACTTGGCAATCTGTGCCTGTAACTTACCATTCGTATGAAGGCCTCATGATCATTCCAATTCAGAGTGATGTATAATGTCATGTGTTTAAGGGGCACTGGCTGCTTGCTCGCAGGTTGAGATGCTGGCCCCCGTGTGATGGCTGAGGAAAAACGTTGTGAGTTCTTAGATGCAAAAATATGTGCCATCCATGACGATCAGGTAAGGCTGTTGGTTTTTTTCTGTCACTTAAATTTGACCAGGTTGTTGGAAGTGGCTTACAGTAGTCCATTGCCTCCCATGCATTAACTTCCAAGGCACACACCTTGGTTATGTGTGCACACACAGCCACTGATGTGGACTCCTTCTGTGTCACTCTCTACTTTCCCATCCTCCTCATCAGATGAGGCTTCTGCCTCCTCCTCTTCTTCTAGGTTATGTTGTCAGTCCTCAGCATGGTGATGTTATGCAGTGTGCAGCACACAATGACTATCTGTGGCATCTTAACTGGGTTACAGTGGAGAACACCCCCCTCAGATCACCCAAGGCAGCAGAAGCGTATCTGCAGCAGACAGATGGTTTGCTCCATGATGTCTTTGTTGCTCCTTGACTGGCATTGAAATTCTCTTCTGCCTCATTGCAAGGGTTTCTGATGGGAGTCATCAGCCATGTGCGAAGAGGATATTTCTTGTCACCTAGGATCCATCCCTTGATTTGTAGTCTAGACACAAAAAATGTGTGGCACCTGTGGGTGTTGAAGCACAGAGGCATTGTGGCTGCTGCCGGGATAGCAAGCACACACCTGCTTAATTTGCCTCTTATGGTCACAGATTAACTGCACATTGAGTGAACAGAATCCCTTTCTGTTAATAAATGCAGCCAGCTGCTCAGATGGTGCCTTCTTGGTAATATTGGTGCAGTCTATTGCACCTTGAACATATGGAAAGCCGGCAATGGTTGTGCCCTCTCCACCTGACTGTCCTCATCTGTCCAGAACCTTATGAATTCTCCAGCCCTCTTGTTCAGTGCATTTGTCACCTCCTTAGTATAGTGCTCAGTGGTTGCTTTGGAGAAACTACAGATGCCACCTATAAACTCCTGGAAGGAAAGGGCTGCATATAGAAATTAAGAACTGCAACTGCCACTGATATAGGATGCTCACCATATTCCTGTGGATGCTCATTGTCCTGCATTAGGGTGCAGAGTTCTGTGACAGTGTTCCTGGAGAGGCACAGTTTCTTCAGAGACTGTCTCTCCGACATTTGTAGGTAAGTCATCCTGGTCTCGTAAATTCTTGTATATGTCAGGGCCCATGTATGCCTCTGCCTTGCTGCCTGGCCTCCAGTCGTTGTGCTCCCTCCTGTTGCTGCTGCTGGGCTGCCTGCACTGGTTCCTTTGCAGCATGGTGTTCCTGTGCAGTACTGATCCCCTTCCAGCGCCCGAGGATTAAGGAGTACTGGATGAGCAATTCTTATTATGCAACATGTTCTCCCTTTCTTTCAAGGTAGTCTCTGAAGTGCCCTCCCCTTAGAGAGTCAAATACGTAATGCTGCTTTATAAGTGCCCCCTCTGTCTCTAGGCTATGTGTGCCTGTTTAATTTTTGGAACCAACACATTAGGCTTAGTCACTTCCCATCTCAGACTTGGCCCTCCAGAGTGTCAGATTGTCAAGTTTGAACACAGAGAAAACATTTCCAAAGACAATGCATCTCCTTGTGACTCATTCTCCTGCAAGTCAAATGAGCTCTCACATTGAGTCAGGTCAGCCATGTTTAAGGCACAAGCATTCAATGGAGACTCGTGTCAGTTTCATTGAATCAGGGAGGCCACATTAAATCCCGGCAAATTACATTTAAATTGCATGCAAGTGTCAGTTTTGAATATTTATGCAGTTCTTGTCGATAACCAACGGGATTTCAGCTTTCTTACCCTGGCCCGACATAATCGGGAAATGTTTTCCCATCGCCGGGGTTCTAACATGGCCTCCTGCACGATTCCCTGAGTTTGCCCATCATCTTGCCTGCTCCAGTGGACTCCACAAAATCCAACCTATTTAGTATTCCCTTGGTTTATTTGCCCTTCCCAAACACATTACATCACACTTCTCCAGATTGAATTCCATTTGCCCCTTTTCTGCCTACTTGACCAGTTCACTGATATCTGCCTGCAGTCTACAGCTTTCATCCTCTCTATCAACCACATGACCAGTTTAATCGATCTACATACTGCAGACACGATCTTCCTTAATTAATCCATGCTGATGTTAAGCAAGGACTTGGATTAATCAAAGCAAGTCCTTGCTTAATTCATGCTTTCACTGTCTCCTAATGTGGGGAGTTGGCGTGTTTGCATGGAGACAGTTTCAAATAGCAGCAGTATTGTAAGAGTTAATACACCAAACTTTGAAGCAGAGGCATCAGTCAGGAGGACTGTCAGCATGATATGAAGGATCCATTAAAAGAAAAATGTAATGATGTATCTGTCATCACGCCACTATAGGTTGCCATTAATCCTGCAATTTTGCTATGAAGTTGCAACACCCCCTCTTTCGGTTAGAAAAATACTTTTCCATGAGCCTGGACCTGTCATATATTGATTGATCAAGATTGTTATCATCGTGTATGATAATAGTAGTTGAGAAAGTAATTCTGGCAAGATGATTACCATAACTTTTGTACATTGTGACACATTAACGTATTGCGAAAGATTGAGTGGAAATACTACAAATTCCTCACAGGACCAAAATGCAGCAAGAATTGTGAAAAATGTAGGGCTTCATATTATGAAAAATATTCACTTTAAATGGAAATACTCCAATGAACATGAGCAGCATCAGCTGAATTTTTAGAAGAAGCACGTATTCCAGTAAAGCACAACTAAGGTCTGCCACTTGAGGCTCATTAGAGTCATCGGGTTTTGATCTCCCTCAGTCCAAACACATTGTATGACATGAGTGATCTCTTGAAAATATTGTATTTTTTCTGCATTTTTGACTTTCTAAAATTGTGTTTGCTGTTGCTACATACCTACTAATTAAAGTAACTATATCTGCAGTTTACAGTACTCTAATCTCTGCTCCTCAGCAGTACAGCTCCCAGCCCAAGTGCAAGATCTCAGAACTACCCTTTTTAATTTTTGGTGTCTTTACAGTGCAACCATGCCCACCAGGGTTCCCAGAATAGAATTATAGAATGATACATACAGAGGGAGGCCATTCAGCCTATCATGGCTGTGTTTTGTTAGGGCTATCCAATACATAGCATTTGTCTGGAGTCATGGAGCCATGGCAAGACAGAAGGAGGCCATTCGACTCATAGGCTTGACTTTTGCCCTCAGATGCGACTGAAGTCGGTGGGGCCAGAAGCGGACGTAAAACCCGCTCCTGGCCGAGATCACATTGTGAATGTAATCTTATGCTGGCTGGCCAATTAATGGCCAGCCAGCGTGAAACGCACCTGGAGAAAGGCTCAGCACTGCCATTAGGGGCGGGAAGAGGGTGGGCGCCGACACCACTGTAGATGCTGGTGAGCACTTCCACTAAGATGCCTGAAGGCAGGCAGATGCCTCAGGGAGCTACAGACCTCCAAATAATAAAAGAAAGCACAAAAACACTGCAAAAAATGTCCATCCAGCACAAACAAGCACCTTTTTATTTTAAATCCTAACAGAGATTTCATCCCGTGGAACATAAAAAAGTTCTTCCTTACATTTTCCCTTTTAATTCCTGCCCAAAATCTTAAATAGTGACCCCTACTCCTTCTATCATCAGCTAATAAGAACAGCTTTTCTTTGTCTACATTATCTAAACCTATTGTAATCTTGTACACCTCTATCAAATCTCCTCTCAACCTTCTTTTCTCCAAGGATAAGGGAGTGCCGACATCTTCAACCTAACCTCACAGATAAAATCCCTCATCCCTGGAACCATTCTAGCAAATCTTCTCTGCTCCCTCTCAAGAGCCCTTACATCCTTCCTGAAGTGTGGTGAGCAAAACTGATTGCAGTATATTAGTTCTGGCTAACTAACTAAAGTTTTATAAAGATTCAGCACAACTTCCCTACTTTTGTAATAAAAACAGAAAATGCTGGAGAAACTCAGCAGCTCTGGCAACATCTGTGAAGAGAGAAACAGCGTTGACTTTTAAAGTCTGTATGACTCTTCTTATTCAATGTTTCTATATGTGAAGCCCAAGATCCCATATGCTTAGCTAACTACTCTCTAAATATGTCCTTCCACCTTCAAAGACCTGTGTACTTGAAGCCAGGACAAAGCAGCCCACCTGATTGCCACCTCACCCACAAACATTCGTTCCCTCCACCACTGATGCACAATGGGAACAGTGTGTACTACCTACAAGATGCACTGCAGGAACTCATCAAGACTACTCAGACAGCGCCTTCCAAACCCACAGCTGCTACCATCTAGAAGGACAAGGGCAGCAGATACATGGGGGCACTGCCAATTGCAGGTTCCCCTCCAAGCCACACACCCTTGGAAATATATCCCTGTTCCTCCACTGTTGCTGGGCCAAAACCCTGGAGCTCCCTCTCTAACAGCACTCTGGGTGTACCTACACCAAATGGACTACAGTGGTTCAAGAAGGCAGCGTACCGCCACCTGCTCAAGGGCAAATAGGGATGGGCAATAAATACTGGCCTAGGCAGCGACACCCACATCCCATGAGCGAATATATATATAAAGAAAGCCCTAAGTCCCTCTGTCCCTACACACTCTTTAGAACTGTATCATTGGGCTAGATTTTCATCTTTGAGGCAGGTAGCGGGAGTTGGAAAATTTGATGTGGATGGATTCTATCAACCTTCTATTGTATTATGATGGTTCCCCTCATCCAAACTAGACTGGATGAATTTCAAGGTGTCAAACCAAACAACACAGGATGATTAGAATCAACATACGCACCGCCCTTTGTTTGGGAAAAGGACTTTGACTTTGTGGAAGTCACATGATGAGGGAACTATTTTGTTGGCTGCTTTTAAAACCAGCAAGAAGCTGCTTGAGAGTTCCACCAAAGGCCATCAAATTAGCTGCCAGGCAAAAAGCAGCCAAGGGAATCAACAGTAATACCTTGTTAGCAGGGAATCCCAAAAGAAGGACTCCCCAACCTGTCCCAACTTCAAGTTCACCTCAGAACCAACCTCCTAGAAATTCAAATCCTCAAAGCATCAATTCATCTAAGAAACTACAGGCCTGCCACGAAAGAGACTGAGATAATTATAAGCTGTAACAGTATATCACCTTCATTTGTATCTAATCTTTGTGTGTGTAGGAGTGTGTGTGAGATGAGTGAGTAAAATGCTGTGTCATTTCAGGGTAAGTGAGGGAGAATAAATAAACTTTATTCTTACACTCACAAAGTATTGCTACTGGAATTGTTTAATTGGGATACACACATCGAGGGTAAGAAAAACACACCACTCTCATACAAAACATACTGATCACAGGCAGTAAAAGAAAAAACATTAATTCTGCCTGTAACAACAAAAAACAATAATTTAAGACACCTCCCTGTTCTCTGTCCTTCAACCAATTTTAATTAATTCCTCCTTATCTGTTTTTATCCTTTCCAATGTTGCTACTGCCTCTTTCTTTATTGCCACAATGGCAATATCTTCTTGAATGAAGACAGATGCAAAGTATTAATTTATTCCATGAACCATGCCTCCACAAGAATTTGTCCTTTTTGGTTATAATTAGCACCACCCTTCATTTGACTACCCTCTTTTTAGTTTTGTGTTAATAAAAGATATTTGGGTTCCTTTTTATGTTAGCTACTAATCTATTTTTATATTCACTCCCTGCACATTATTTTCTTTGTTTCTGCACTTTCTATATTGCCATTAGTTCTCTACTGTATTATGAACCTTACAATATGTCATAAGCCTCTTTTTTTCTGTCTTTAAACCTCTAAAACATTAGATATCCAGCGAGCTCTAGCTTTGGATGGCCTTGCTTCCCCCTCTTGGACCTGTACCTATTCTGAATCATGTCCTCGTTGAAGGATTCCTATTTGTGTAATTATAGTTTTGCCTAACAACTTTTGATTCTAGTCCACCTGACCCAGATCCCTTTTCAACTCCCTGAAATGAGTTTTCACCTCCAGTGGAGTATTTTCATGCTTGATTGCACCTTGTCCTTTTCCATAACTATTCTAACTCAACAATATTACGATCTCTCTGTTTTGCTGCTTATTCTGAAAAGAACAGGGCCATTAGCTTTGATGACTAAGATCACAAAGCCCTGACAGAGTAAGAGAGCAAAAATATCAATGAGGAATCAGCGGTGAAATCAGAAACACATCAAAGCAGTGGATCTGCTCCTAATTTCAAACTCCTGCTAAGAAGTGCCACAGTTTCCCCAAACTACATCTGCCAAAAATATCAAAATCACCTATCCTTGCATTGTAACATTGAGTTCTACCACTGCCAGCTTATGTTGTGTACCATCTTAGCTGGGCTCCTCCTCTATTGTAACGAGTGTTAAAAAAAAACACATGGTGTGATGCTCAAATCAAGCCTTAGTTTTTATTTCCTACAGTGTGTGAAACTTGGCAACTTTTTTTCATTCTTTCATGTGATGTGGGCATCACTGGCAAGGCCAGCATTTGGTTCCCATCCCTAATTGCCCATGAACTGAGTGGCCATTTCAGAGGGCAGTTAAGAGTCAACCACATTGCTATGGGTCTGGAGTCACATGTAGGCCAGACCAGGAAAGGACGGCAGATTTCCTTCCCTGAAGGGCATTAGTGAACCAGATGGGCTTTTATGACAATTGACGATGGTTTCAAAGTCACCATTACTGAGGCTAGTTTTATAATTCCAGATTTATGAATTGAATTTAAAATTCACCAGCTGCCATGATGGGATTTGAACCCAGGTCCCCAGAGCATTAGTCTGGGTTACTAGTCCAGTGACATTGGACGGAATTTTCCAGCCCCCCTGCGGTGGGTTTCCCCGCGGTGGGGCCAGCGGGCTATTGAAATTTCTGTTAACATCAGTGGGACCAGAAGACCCCGCCAATGTGGAGGGCTGGAAAATTCCGGCCATCATTACTATGCCACTGTTTCCCCCAAAAAGCTTGATATGTCATGGTGCTGCAACATGGTGCTTGTGTGACATCTAACCAATTACAACTTCTGAGTAATTCCTACAGGATTTCACGGGCGGCTAATTTGGGATCCTGCTAGCCCTAAATCTCTCTATCTGTGCAACGCAAGGATCCTGCATGTAAGTCGAGATGGCAGTGGCTCACTGGTCATGCTGGTGGAATTGGTAGGGGAAAGGTGACAATCAGTCTATTGAAGCATATGCCTTCTCTCCCCATGTCCTTGCAGCACTTAGTCAGTTGAGGACAAAAATCCTTAAATTCACAGCAATTTGCTCAGTAAAAAGCTACCTTTGCCTCCATAGCACTATTTCAGTGCTTTGATAACTCCTGATTGTGTATCCCAACTGATTTAAAAGACTTTGTGTGGCTTATGTCTCACCAGATGCACCATGGTGAGAGTGAGAATCTACATGGTCCTGCTCACTGTATGAAAATCACAACTTGTGGTAATTGGTAGGAGCAAATCTCCCAGAAACATTTGCTCACTTGTTCATAGCTCATTCATGATTAGCATGTGAGCAGCAATTCCCAACTTGTTACACACTTCTTTTATCAAATAATTTACAATTTTACCACTTTAATAACCCCTTTTTTTTTTGCAAATTGAATATTGTTAGTAAAATACAGGCCCAGAACTTCCAACCTCCAGAGAGTCATGCCCAGGAGGTACCCCAGATAATGTGCTGGGAGACCCCCTGGAAGCCCCCATGCAAAGGCTGTATGGGAATTGCCTGGGAAGTTCAAACTTCCGATGGGCAATTATCCTGCACTGGGAACCATGCAATACTCTGATTTAATTTGGAGACTTTGGATCATTATGACTACCTTACAGGATTAGTTACTCAGGAAAAGTTAGAAGAATTAAAACCACTTCTCACTCTTGGATAATTATAATACTGACCCCTCCCAAACCAACCCACCCGACCATTCCCCAACCCCCAACTACACCCACACTCCACTGACTAACCTCCCGACTACCCTCTGCACCCCCAACAACCTTCCAAACAGCCCGACTACCGCCCCGACCACCCAACTACCACCCCAACCCCCGACTAACCTCCCAACTCCCGGACTGCCCCCCTGATCCCTGACTACCCAACTATCCCCATCTCCCGACTACCCCCAAATGCCTGACTACCCCCAAATCACCTCTACTCCCTGATTACCTTCCCAATCTCCCCGACTATCCCCCATCTCCTGATGCTCCAACTGACCACCCAACACCCCTGACCCATCTGAAACCCCACTGACCAGCCGACCCCCCCCCAACCCATCCCACCACCCCCCCACCCCACAATGATCACCAACTCCCTCACTGACCACCCAAAACCCCCCAACCAATCCACCACCCCCCCAGTGACCACCTGGCCCCTCCCAACCCATTATACCACCCCGGCCACTGACCACCCGAATCCCGCACTCACCCACCCCTCTCCATCCTACCCAGTTACCGTACACATTTACCTTCTCCCTGGCTTCTCAAAGTGGTTGGGATCTTTAAAGCTACCTGCTTTATGACAGCTAGTGTTGTAATAAAGGAGGCTTGGCTTCCTTTCGTCTGGCTCTGCTGCACTCAGCTGAAGGCCTCGTGAACCCACTGCTCTGCAGATTTCTAACCCGGGTCAAGTCGGTAGGTTGGGCAAGAAAGGTAAAAAGGAGCGGAGTGGCAATCCCAATGGAAGTCCTGGCCCAGTTTACGCCATACAGGCACTTGGCATTCTCCAGTTCTGAGCTCAAGAACCTGTAGATATCCAACTTACTGAAATAAATGGTCTTCTCATTTTCTGGTATTAATGTAGCTTCAAGGTGAGTCAGCATACCATTGCTATACTTTGGATGTGATTTGTCATTTGCATGACTCTTCCTTTGGAACTGGAAGATGGTGGAGAAAAATTTAAGATGCTGACAACCAAATTTTCATCTTCTGTAATCATATGCAATATCTTTAGCTGTACAATTAAAAACTAAATAAAGAGCAACATGTCGAGTGGCATGGATCAGGTCCAATTCCCCTTTCTGCTGAATTCCCAATCTCAGGAGAAGGACTCTTGCACTCAACAGGAGGAAGAGCATCCAACAGAGGGTGCTGGTGAGAAGTGACTGAAGCATTCTGGGAGAAGTCACCGCAGCCACTGCGACTCAGGAGGTAATCGAGGAGAAGGACTCTTGTACTCAACAGGAGGAAGAGCATCCAACAGAGGGCGCTGGTGAGAAATGACTGAAGCATTCTGGGAGAAGTCACCACAGACACCGCGATTCAGGAGGGAATTGAGGAGGACCCACTGTCAAAGAACGGAATAGCCCCAAACATTACATTGCTGTAGTGTTTCCATCCCTCCCTTCTACTCAAACCTAAAGAAAAAAGAGAGAGAGGAAGAGGCAGTGCCTTCACAAGTGCACCAGACCTGCGAGGGACACTCTTTTGAAAGTGGATTTTAAAGAAAAAGCAGCTGATTGTTGAGTAAATCCTGGGAGCAGACTCGGAGGGTGGAGCACCGGAGAAGTGAGTATATATCTAGCTTACCTCGGGGATTCGCGGCCTTGTCTCCAGGGAACAGACTTGGAGGGAGGAGCACCGGAGCGGTGACATCGGGGCACAGAGTAACTGAAGCCAAAACTGAAAAAGTGACATCACAGGAAAGCTGTGACCTGATTGGTTGGTAGGAAACCGGCACCAAATTTGAAAAAAAAACACTGCAAAGCTAATTAATAAATTAATTATCTAAGTTGAGATGGCTGGGCAGGTGATGTGCTGTAGTTGTATGATATGGGAGCTGGCAGATCCTATTGCGAGACACAGTGACCACATCTGCTGCAAGTGTTGGTTGCTGGAGGAACTCCGGCTCAGAATTCATGAGCTGGAGGCCGAGCTCTGGACGCTGCGGCACATCCGGGAGGGGGAGAGTTACCTGGACGCTTTGTTTCAGGAGGCGGTCACACCCGGTAGATTAAGTACCTCAAGTTCGGTCAGTGGTCAGGGTCAGCAGGGTGTGACTGCAAGTGAGGCAGGTAGAGGGATCCTGTGTTGAGGAACAGAGGAGCCTCAGCTCTTGACCTTGTCCAACAGGTACGAGGTACTTGCTCCCTGTGTGGATGAGGAACATGGCTGTAGGGAGGATGAGCCAGCTGTCCACGGTACTGTGGCACAGGAGGCCATTCAAGAGGGAGGAGCAAAAAGATGTAGTAGTTGTAGGGGATTCTATAATTAGGGGAATTAATAGCATCCTTTGTAAGCAGGATCGAGAGTCCCGCATGGTACGTTGCCTGTCCGGTGCCAGGGTGAGGGATATCTCTGACCGGCTTGAAAGGATATTGGAGAGAGAGGGGGTGGATGCAGTTGTTGTGGTCCACGTCAGGATAAATAACATAGATAAGACTAGGAAAGAGGACCTGTTTGGGGATTATCAGGAACTAGGAGCTAAATTAAAGAACAGGTCCTCAAGGGTTATAATCTCCGGATTACTACCCGAGCCACGTGCAAATCGGCATAGGGACGCAAGAATAAGGGAAGTAAACAATGGCTAAAGGAGTGGTGCGGGAAAGAGGGGTTCCATTTCTTGAGGCACTGGCATCAGTATTGGAACAGGAGGGATCTGTACCGTTGGGACGGTCTCCACCTGAACCGATCTGGGACCAATGTTCTAGCAAAAAGGGTAAATAGGGTGGTCAACAGGACTTTAAACTAGAAAGTGGGGGGCGAGGATGGAAGGGTAAAACTCCAAGAAGTATGACTAATGGGAAACAAAGCAGCAGGTTAGCATGTGGGGGGGTGGATTCAACTTCATGGAAAATTATGAAAAAACTGAAAAGAAAGGAGAGCCCAGGAGAGGCTATTAAAGTCCCCAGAACACAAAATAGGACAGAGTGTTTGGAAAGGGCTAGGAATCTAACTTCAAGCACATCAGATAAAGGGGCGACAATGAGAAAGGGAACGGGAAATACAGGACTGAAGGTGTTGTATCTGAATGCACGCAGTATACGAAATAAGGTAAATGAGCTTGTGGCGCAAATTGAAATTGGCAGGTATGATGTGGTGGGCATCACGGAGACATGGCTGCAAGGGGATCAGGACTGGGAGCTAAATATCCAAGGATATACATCCTATCAAAAAGATAGGCAGGTTGGCAGAGGTGGTGGGGTTGCTTTGTTAGTAAGAAATAAAATTAAACCGATAGCAAGAAATGATGTGGGGTCAGATGACGTAGAATCTGTGTGGATAGAGTTGAGGAACCGCAAAGGTAAAAAAACCATAATGGGAGTTATGTGCAGGCCTCTGAACAGTAGTCAGGGTGTGGGGCACAAGATACACCAGGAGATAGAAAAGGCGTGTAAGAAAGGCAAGGTTACAGTGATCATGGGGGATTTCAATATGCAGGTTGGGAAAATCAGGTTGGTAGTGGATCCCAAGAAAAGGAATTTGTAGAATGTCTACGAGATTACTTTTTGGAGCAGCTTGTGGTGGAGCCCACTAGGGAACAGGCAATTCTAGATTTAGTGATGTGTAATCAGGCAAATTTGATAAGGGAGCTTAAGGTGAAGGAACCCTTAGGACGAAGTGACCATAATATGACAGAATTTACCATGCAATTTGAGAGGAAAAAGCTGGAATCAGATGTAACAGTATTACAGTTGAATAAAGGCAACTACAGAGGCATGAGGGAGGAGTTGGCCAGAATTGACTGGGAGATGAGCCTAGCAGGAAAGACAGTGGAACAGCAATGGCAGGAGTTTCTGGGAGTAATTTGGGAGACACAGCAAAAATTCATCCCTAGGAAGAAGAAGCATACTAAAGGGAGGATGAGGCAATCATGGCTGACAAGGGAAGTCAGTGACAGCATAAAAGCTAAAGAGAAAGCATACAATGCGGCGAAGAGCAGTGGGAAACCAGGGGATTGGGAAATCTACAAAGACCAACAGAGGACAACTAAAAAAGAAATAAGGAGGGAGAAAATTAAATATGAGGGTAAACTAGCCAGTAATATAAAAGAAGATTGCAAGAATTTTTTTTAGATATATAAAGGGTAAGAGAGAGGCAAAAGTGGACATTGGGCCGCTGGAAAATGACGCTGGAGAAGTAGTAGTGGGGAACAAAGAAATGGCGGAGGAACTGAATAGGTACTTTGCGTTAGTCTTCACGGTGGAAGACACGAGTAACATCCCCAAAGTTCAAGAGATTGGGGGGCAGAGGTGAGTATGGTGACCATTACCAAGATGCTAGGAAAACTGAAAGGACCTGCCCTCCTGCCTGGCGTGTATAGCCTCTGCTGAAGCCATAGGTACCCTCTCTGCAACGCAGGCTGTATGCTTCTTCACCAGTTGCCTTCAAGGGGCTGCTGGTGCTGTTTTTAAACTGGCTGCCAGGTCACCATTAGCCCCGGCAGCCGACAGGACCCCACCCCCGCTCGGCCCTTCCCGCGTTTCACACTGGGCGGGCCTTAATTGGCCAGCTAGCATGAAATCACATTCGTGGGCAGGTCACAGTCGGGGGCCTGTTTCCCTGCTGCTCCCAGGCCCGCCGATTGTGGCCTTCTACCGAGCTGAAAGTTCAGCCCCCAGCCTGTACATTCTTTCCTGATTGATATAACCTCACAGCATCCACTGCACCCTCTTGATTCAAAGGGAGGACTGTTGAACAAATGCTAGTGTCCTTCTTGAAGCCAGTCCCACAAGCGTTCAAGCAAACCTCCTGAAAAATCAACTTCAATGGACTGGACACTGTCTAGTGAAAAGCATCTCACCAGCCAGGTCCTGTTTCCTCAACTCTCAAGTGGCCAGCATTCCAGGGGAGGACACATAAAACACTCTGAAGATCTCCTTGAAGCGAGGCAGCATTGACATTAATTACTAAGAGGAGCTTCCTACCAAACGTTCAGAATGATGACAAATTGTCCATCAAGCTGCATCACCCTTTGAGTCACAATGCTTTAATGATGAGGCAGAGCAGCGACAGACAAGGAAAGAAAAGCAAGCAAATTCTGCACTCCAGATCCCATTACCTTTTGGGACATCCTGCGCCCAAAGATCTGTGGCCTGTTCAGTGACATGTAGACCCATCGCAGAATGTTGCCACACTGAGTGGATGTCCTTTTCAAATCAAAGGGCAGCTGATGACAACAAACCTCACCGTTCTTGTATCTTCCTTGTAAATTTATTGGTGTCCTCTCCAATGCCCCTATATCTTTTCAAGAATATTGTACTCAGCACTGTAAACAGTATTCTAACTGTGGTCTAACGAAGGTTCAATACAAGTTTACCATAACTTTCGATTATATCCCCATAGAAATAAAGCCTAGTGCCTTTGTTTTGACGCACAATCAATGAAAGCAAATGTGGAAACAAGGTTTATAAACAGCAATGAGATCAATAACTATTTAATGGGAGATAATAACCAGTTGAGTGAGGAATTGTTGACGGGATAAATGTTGGCCAAGTAATTGGGAGAATTTCCATGCTCTTCTTTGGATGGCATCATAGGATCTTTTACACCTGGATGAATAGGCAGATGGGACTTCAGTTTAATGCCTCATCCAAACAAGAAAGCACCCCTGACAATGTTGAACACCCTCTGTACGACACTGAAATGCCAACCAAAATTATGTCCGGGATTATCTAACTTAGAAGTGAAAAGATTACCACTGAACTAAGCTGGAACTGTTGTAAGGCTCTTGATGACTCTCCCAAATGAGACAGAGAAATCATACCCATAATATTAAAAGGTTGCATAATCTCCTCTCTCCTCTACTCTACCAAAGATGAAATTAGCACACGGTAAAAAAAAATCAAACCCTCCTTCCCCTTATTGGTAAACAGGTTCTTTTGAAAGCTTATTTTAATGCATAATTTATTTATTTTGTTTTGTGCTTTGATCCATTTTGTTAATTTTATCACCTTCGAAAATTACAACACAGAAATACAGAAATGTTACAGCACAGAAGGAGGTCATTCGCCCCCATCATGTCTGCACCTGCTCTCCAAATGAGCAATTCGCTTACTGCCATTCCTCTGCTTTCTCCCTGTAACCCTGCACATTCTTCCTTTTTAGATACCTATCTAATTCCCTTTTGAATGCTTCAATTGAACTTGCCTCCACCACACTCTCAGGCAGTGCATTCCAGAACTTGACCACTCATTGTGTGAAAAAGTTTTCCCTCATATCACTTTTGCTTCTTTTACTAATTATTTTAAATCTGTGCTGGATTGTTCTCAATCCTTTCATGAATGGGAACAGTTTCTCCCTATCTACTGTGTCCAGACGCCTCATGATTTTGGATATCTCTATCAAATCTCCTCTCAGCCTTCTTTTCTTTGAGGAAAACAGTCCCAAATTCTCCAACCTATCTTCATAACTGAAACCATTTTCATGAATATTTTCTGCATTCCTTCCAACACCTTCACATTGTTCCTAAATGTGGCACCCAGAACAGGATGCAACACACCATCTGACGCTGAACTAGTGTCCTTTACAAGTTCAATATACCCCCCTTGCTCTTGTTGAATGAAATAGACAGCATCTCAACCTGCATAATTAGAGGAACCTTTGTCCCACAACATTCAAAGTGTTTTATTACATTATTAGTCAATGTTATATAGGCCGCATGGCATATTCATCTAATATGTTTAAACAATACATGTTTACCTAACTTGCCTAAGTTCTTCAATGAGGAAATAGAGACGGTTGTTGAGGGTAATATGGTTGTTGTGGTGAATATGGCATTCCAAAAGGCATTTGATAAAGTGCCACATAATGGGCTTTCCTGCAAATTTGAAGCCCATAGAATAAAAGGGATGGTGGCTGCACGGATACAAAGTTGACTGAATGATAGGAAACAGAGTAGTGATGAATGGTTATTTTTAGAACTGGTAGAAGGTATACTGTAGAGTTCCCCGGGGATTAGACCATTGCTTTTCTTAAACCATAGTAATGACCCAGACTTGAGAGTACAGGGACAAAAGCAAAAATTGCTAGAAAAAACTCAGCAGGTCTGACAGCATCTGTGGAGAGAAAGACAGAGTTAGTGTTTTAACTCAAAACATTAACGCTGCCTTTCCCTCCACAGATTCTGTCAGACCTGCTGAGTTGTTCCAGCAATTTTTGTTTTTGTTTCAGATTTCCAGCATCCACAGTATTTTGCTTTTATCTTGAGTGTACAGGGCACTGTTTCAAAATGTTCAGATAACACAAAACCTAAGAGTCCCACCAATCTGTGTGACACATGGCTGCATGCCTGTGCTAGACTGTGCAACTAGATCTAATGTGCCCTCCTTCCAAGGAGAATAGCGGTGGACTTCAAGATCGCGTAGGGTGCTGGTGTACTGGGCAAACATGTGGCAGCTGAAATTTAGTGCAAGGAAGCGTGAAGTGATATATTTGGTAGGAAGAATGAAGAGACGCAATAAAAAATAAAGGTCACAAATCTAAGCAGGGTGGGGGTGAAGGAGCAGAGGAATCAGGGTATATATGTACAAATTGTAGAAGGTGGCAGGGCAGGTTGAGAAAATGGTTAAAAAGGCAAATGGGAATTTGAGCTTTACAATAGAGGCACACGGTACAAAAGTAAGGAAGTTTTGATAAACCATTAAAAATCATTGGTTCAGCCTCAAATGGAGCATCGTGCTCAACTCTAAGTACCAGGCTTTAGGGAAGCTTTAGAAGATTGAAGAGAATGGGTTCGGGGATGAGGAACTTCAGTGATGTGGATTGATTTGGGAAGATGTGTTGTTCTGCTTAGAGATGAAAAGGCTCAGAGGAAATTTGAAAAAGATCTTTAAAACCTTAAGGATTCTAGATAGAGTAAGAAGGGCAAATCTGTTCTCCCCATTGCAGAAGGGTCAAGAACCAGAGGACACAGATTCAAAGTGACTGGTAAAAGAAACAAAAGGCGACGTGAGGGATAGTTTTTACACAGCAAATGTTAACCATTTTATGATTTCTATGATTCAATGATCATGAGTTGAGGAATTGTCAAGCAAACTAGTTTGTATCGCCAGGATACTATGTGGGTTTATCTGTATGAAACACTTTTAGGCATTTCAATACATTAAATACACTATATATGTCCAAGAAAATTTATTTGTAGTGGATCAAAATGTAGTCTGAGACTTGGAAGGAGGACACATTAGATCCAGTTGGACAGTCTAGTGCAGTCATTCAGCCATGTGTCACACAGATTGATGGAATTTTAAACTGCAATTAACCAGTACATTTCTATTTTTCCATAGAAACTCCCATATCTCTAATTCCTAAGACAGGCTTCTGAAATCTCTTAAAATATTTGATATCCAAACTAAATAAATCATGGTTCTAATACCAGCAGTTGGTAACTATACCCACAAATAGAGTACATGACACAGCACAGGACAGAACATTATTGTGTATTAGACAGTTCCCATCCAACTCTTACTAAGGAAGGTAAGACAAAGCAATGCACCTTTTAAATGTTATAACAATTGCCCTAAAAGTTAAGTGTGTTTGGACTGAGGAAAACACAATCCCTCTGCCTTAAACTTGCAAGCCATGTCTGAACATTTTCTATAATTTTCTATCCACCTGTGCTGTATTTGTTGAAAGCTATGTTCCATGCAGAGATCCAGCAATGCACTTTGCATCAACCATCATAAACAGGAACAGAGCACATTGCTTTTGTGTACCAACACACTTTCAAGATTACACATTATGGCACACAACAACATTCTATCAGCGAAAACCTAATCTAGCTCCCACAGTGTTTACTGCATCCTGCAGTAGAATTAATGGCAGAACCACATGAATAACTACAGTCCTTTTTCAATATTGCTGACCTGACTATGGTGAAATGTCATGGATAGAGAAAGGAGTATTATCCCTCTTACAGCCTTACCATCATTCCTATCCGTTAAGAAGGAAATGAAGAATTACAAAAACAATATGGCATGGCAGGCTCCCAGAAATTGTGGAATAAAAACAGAAAATGCTGGCAAGCACCCAGCAGGTCAGGCAGCACGGGTGGAGCGAGAAACAGAGTTCACATCTCAGGTTGGGAACCTTTCATTGGAAATTATATCCTGCTTACATCATTTGTAGGGATAATTGGTGATTTTCACACCTCTCACATTAGGTACTTGGGTGAGGTTCATGGACCTGAATCCACCTTAACAGTAACACACAACAGTAATTATCCTTATTTAATTAACAATACAAGATTTAAATAAGAAGCACAAATAAGCCTGTTCTGGCATCTTCAAGCACCCCAGCTGGCCAAACCAATGATCATTCGAAGTCTGTTGACTCTTTAGACATCTTTCCATCCTCTGTCCTAGCCAACAGCAGTTTAGGAGCTAGACATCGTTAAGTTCTTATAATCTTTGTATAATTCTCATACACCTATCTCAGTGATTGGTTCCTTCATGCATGTCTATACCCCTTGCTGTTCATGGTTGTTTGAAAGTTGGTGGGTGTTATGACTGATGCAGTTGGTAAAGCGGAGTTATTTAACAAAAAATCCCAGAGGGAAACTTTAAACAACTGTCATAACCAATAATTTTAAGTGTTATGTTTGAGATGCGACTCTAAACTCAGGAATCAGGCCACTAGTTCGAGGTTTTACATTAAACTAAATGAAATATTTTATTAATTTACACAGGTTAAAATATAAGTACACATGGCTACAAATTACTACTAACAAATTCCCAAATTAATCTCCATTAGGGCAACAGTAACCCATAGGGCAGAATTTTCCCGTTGGCGGGTGGGGAGCAGGGGGGTGGGGCCCGCTCGGCGATGCGTAAAATGACATGTGGTGATGTCGGGCGGAACTCCCGATGTCACCGTGCCTCATTTAAATTTTCAAGTAGGCGGGGGTTCAGCAAAATCAGCTGTGCACCCACCAACCTGTCAATGGCCAATTGAGGCCATTGACAGAGTCATTTAAGTAATTAATGGACCTGCCCGTCCAACCTTAAGGTTGGCGGGCAGGCCAGGAGCCCTGGCGGGCATTAGAAAAAGCATGAAACCTCATCCATGGGCGGGATGAGGTTTCATGTAGGTTTTTAAAAATTTAATTAAAGTTTTGTAAAAAGTTATGGACATGTCCCAACTCATGTGACAGTGACACATGAGGGGACATGTCAAGGATTTTTCTTTTTTCTATTTTCAATTACTTGTACATTAGAGGCGATCTCCCTGAGGCAGCACTTAGCCTCAGGGAGATGAGCGCGCTCTTTCATGCGCATGAGCGAAAGAGCACACTCTCGGGTTTCGGGATTCCCCCCCCCCGCCTGCACAGGGAACGCATAGCGCTCCCATGCGGACGTCACACTGGGTGGGCCTTAATTGGCCCACCCACATAAAATGGCGGCACGCCGCAGATTGGGAACACTGATCGGAGGCACGCTTTCGTGCGCCCACACTTCAGCTTCCCCCTTAACGG
Organism: Cetorhinus maximus; assembly: GCF_964194155.1. Lineage (NCBI taxonomy): Eukaryota > Metazoa > Chordata > Chondrichthyes > Lamniformes > Cetorhinidae > Cetorhinus > Cetorhinus maximus. The sequence continues at coordinate 19,393,767 of NC_135896.1, forward strand.
GGGAAAAATCCTGTCCATGGACTTAACCAAATGCCAGGCAAAGCATTTTCACCTCACAAATTCAAAATAAGGCTCTTTTCACTGTGGTGCCAGTTGGAGGCTTGCCATTGCCTTTTGATCTCACATTGTCTCTGCTCTGCACACCTGAAAACTGCTGAAGTTATACCTACCGGCCCCATTGAATGTTAATTCTCATTGTATCAACAACCTCTTTGAACTTCACCTTTTAACAATGAAACTCCTTTCATAATACCAATTTTATTAGTAATATAAACATATTGCTTGGTAGCTGCTAGAAAGGCGTCAATTTTCACCCCACTTCTTGAAGGCTCTATTTAAAAAATGCACGCTATCTCTCTTAGATATCAAAACTAGTACATATCAAAGCACCCAGACTAGCTGGCTTTAATCCAATTAAGACATACCCGCAGAGTAAACCACTGTTTTAAAAGAAAAATATTTTCCAAAATGTTATATACGTTAATAGCTTCATGACCGTGGGCTTACTGCAACATGCAAGTTATTTCTGCCCACCTTGTGTTGCCTTATCAAGACTGTACCAGTCGATCCTGTTGAGCCCACAGCAACCCATAATTTCTCCTTTGTTACCAGCTGCCTTTGTCCACCAGATGATGTCTGTTAATGCTCCAGTTTCCCAGGTAAGTGTGTAAGGGGTAGACTGTCAGGTAAATGGGTGAAGGGGCAGAGTTGCCGGCAAGTGGGTGAAGGGGTAGAATGGCAGGCAAATGTGTGAGGGGGTAGGATTTCAGGCAAGTGTGTGAGGGAGTAGAGTTTCAGGCAAGTGGATGAGGGGGTGGAGTGTAGATAAGTGGGAGAGGGGGTATTCAATGTGCTTTAGCCATTATTAAAGTTACCCTTATGGATGGTTATACAGATTTTCCCTTCAAAGTCAAGGTGACTGCAGCACTCACCTCTTATACTAAGATTTCCTTTCAAGTTCTCTCTGGAGTGATGTTGGATTACAATTAAATGTCCAAAGAAATTTCGCAAGACATCATTGTCATTGTCAGCAAAACACATCAATATACAGCACATCCGTTTCCTCACATTCCCTCAAGAAATAATGGGCAGAATTGTCCCAGATTTGAACAAAGTGTGGTAGTGGGCGGGAGAAAAGTCATTTTACCCACCAGCCGCAATGGCGGGTTTTCGTGCCGTATCACCCCATTTCTGCCTCATTAATTATGCAACTACAGGAAACACGCTGCCTTGCCGGCAGGCAGCCTCTGATTTTACGCATGCCATTACCTCGCCGCTTCCTCACACAGGGCGCCATATTTAAACTGCAGTTACGCGCACACTTCTCAATGTTTGCAGCCCAGGAGGGCGCCAGTGAAGGCATGGCCCAAAAGCCAAGAACAGTGCAGCCCCCTGATTTAGTGATGCGTCCCTGGGATGCCTTCTGGACACCGTGGAGGCCCGCCGTGATGTCCTCTACCTCCAGCTCTGGCCACAAGAGGCAGCAACGGTCTGTCAGTGGTGGAGGGAGTGAATATTTAAGATGGTGGATAGGGTACCAAAATGACAAAATTATCTGGTTATTAGCTCTATGCTGTTTGCTGGAGCTTGATGTATGTATTTTGGTGAGTGCATTTCCTACATCACTTGAAATGTACTTCATTGGCTGTAAAGTGCTTTGGGATGTCTGAAGGTTTTGAAGGCACTATATAAATGTAATTCCATTTCTCCTTTAATTTATCTGGGCCTGCACTGCAATTACTTTAACTTTAAATGTTTGGGAGCCAATCCTAAGATTCGCATGGATTCTGCCTTAATTAATCCACTGAATTCCTATTTACCTTCTGGTGCCTGAATCTCAACAAGTCCCATTACAAAAACAAATGACTATTGACCAAACAAAAATTAGACTATAAATTACAAATTGACGAAAATAAAAGTTTGGGCGAGGGACCCCAGTGTGTTTACTGAAGGTGTGTTGATATAACAATGATTTTTTTTAAATTGCTTTTGTTGAAGTGCTGACACTTGACAGAAAATGATACATTATATTGATTGTGTATTGTTGAGGGCTAGAAACATATGCCTAATTACTAAGCTTTGATCACTTGAAATTGGCTTCAGGCTGGTGCGTGTGACTTGGGGATTGACTAGTGAGCTTCAAGTTAACGAGGGCTTGAGACAAATCTGTACCATCATTGGAAAAATATAAACCAGCGGCTATCACATATCAATTTATTATCAGTTTGTTTCCAGTAATTTTTAACTTATTTAAGTTGCTGTCACACGAGTTGGGACATGTCCATAATTTTCACAAAAACTTTATAAAAAATTTAAAAAACCTACATGAAGCTTCATCCTGCCCATGGATGAGGTTTCATGCTTTTTATAATTCCCGCTGGGGTTCCTGACCTGCCCGCTAACCTTAAGGTTGGACGGGCAGGTCCTTTAATTACTTAACTGCCTCTGTCAATGGCCTTAATTGGCCATTGACAGGTCGGCGGGCGCGCAGCTGATTTCGCTGCGCCCCCACCTTCCTGAAAATGTAAATGGGGCGTGGTGACGTCGGGAGTTCCACCTGAAATTGCCGCGTGTCATTTTACGCATCGGTCAGCGGGCCCCGCCCCCGCTCGCCAACACGTAAAATCCTGCCCTTATACTCCAACTCCCTCTGCAATAAAGATTAACTAAGATAATGGTCATCTACTTAGCCAGGTTTTCACAGCTTATGATCTTGTCTGCACATAAATAATTTTGGTGGAGGGTTACTCATCGAAAAGTTCCTGCAGGGAGTACAGATATTAAGATCAGGGAAACAATTTGCCTATATATAACTGTCTTGATTGCTGCATGATTTCTTTCCTGATTATTCTCATGATGGTAAATCTTTGTTAAGGAAGACTTGCTACACATTGGGGCCAGCATTCATTTTCAGTATATATATTGGATGGGCAGGGAACATGGTGTCCACTGTGCATGCCCTCTCCCCTCCCTCCACAATGACATTGGAAGAATGTCACAAGCCCTACGGCTAGGCCCTGTGCTGGGAACTGGCTGTGGAAGCATGAATGAAGGTGGGGACCTCTGTGAGTTGAGAACTTTGGAGATCAGTAGCCAAATGGCCTCTTGACCAAAAGAAATGTTGGGAAGCCAAGAAAACTAAGCTTTGTGATCTCCCTTGCCTTGCTGTCAGGCTGCTTCGGACTCTCTAGGGAATACAAGGTACGAGGCTTTTCACCAGTTTTAGTTTGGCTTCAATTTGAGTCCAGCTCTGGGTTCCACCCTTTATGAAAGATGTGAAGGAATTGGAGAGAGTACAGAAAATATTCACAAGAATAGTCTCAAGGATGATGAATTTCAGTTATGTCGATAGATTGGAGAAGTTGGGACTGTTTTCCTTGGAGAAGAGGAGGTTGAGAGGAGATTTGATAGAGGTATTCAAAATCATGAGGTGTCTGGACAGAGTTGATAGGGAAAAACTTTTCCCACTGGTGGAAGGATCAAGAACGAGAGGCCACAGATTAAAGGCAAAAGGAGCAATGAAGACATGAGGAAAAACATATTCACGTGGCAAATGGTTAAGATCTGGAATACGCTGTCAGAGAGTGTGGTGGAGGCAGGTTCAATTGAGGCACTCAAGAGGGAATTAGATTATTAACTGCAGAGGAAGACTGTGCAGGGTTACAGGGAGAAGGCCAGGGAATGGCACCAGGTGTAATGTTCATTTGGAGATCCGGTGCAGACACAATGGGCCGAATGGTCTCATACTGTGCTTTAACAATTCTGTAATTCTGTAACTCGGAAGTGGGCAGTCTTCAGACACAACAAAAAGAAAAATGAGGTGCCTGCTCAAGACCATCTGTTTAGGGATGGCCTGGGAATCATAAGGCAAAATAAAGGAGCAGGAAATCCAGATTTCTGCATCCTGGCTTGGTAATGCCTCGCAAGTAATTTTCTCAACAGTGCCAATTTATACGTTTCACATTCACCAATTTTAGAAATGGCCGACAAATTCATGACCATTTTGCCTCTACATTCTGTCCATTGGTGAGTTTTATTCACCTCTCTCTCCTGCTTTAACTACTTTTGCCATTTATCTTTCAGCCTGCTGGATGTCCTCAGCCACTGGCATGTCCTGAGCCTGAAATACAGTGCTGAGGCTCAGCATAACTATTGCAATAAGAGGGCATGCATCCTTCTCTCCACACTGATTACCCTCTTTGTTATATCACAGAATGTCAAACTGTGCTAAATGATATAAGCTGATCTTTCAACTTACTTTATCGGCATAAATTCTAACACCTTGAGTTTTTCCAATACAGTAAAATATGACCTTTTTTCTGTTAGTTGAAGGCTATTTTACTGCAACTAGCTCATGATAATGATTCCCCAATGTGCTGATTTGATCTGACAGAAGGAACAATTAAAATTTGCTTGGGGTTGGGTGCTGCAGCGACATGGGTGGGGAGCTATTTATTTGGGCTGGCAGGATGGGGACTGGTGACATAACCACTGTGCCATTTTCTCCCCCCCGTGCATATCCTTTCTCTGGAAAAATACACAAATAATCCTGTAATGTGACATAATATAAAAGTAATAAATTGTTCATAAAATTCTAGCACTATTACAATAATAAGGATAGTCCTGACATCTCACTATAATAATTGCTATAGTGCTAAGTGATTCTTGAGCCTAGCTGTAATTAAAATTGCATGTTAAAATGAATGGCTGGTCGCAAGGTCTGGCAAAACATTTCCAAGGCTCTGCCCCCAGTGCAAAGACTAAGCCCAGGGTTAAACAAGAGTCACAGAGGTCAGTCTATACGAGTGCAGAATGTGGGCGATAGCCAGACTAAATTTGGCTGATAAATGATTTTTGAATTCAGTCAATATATCACAGACAGAAACATCTACAGCAAGATGTGAAATAGTTTCCACCAAGGATGATAAAGAGTGAACACACCACAAGAGTATCGTGGAAGCATGTAAACTGCTGCCTGAAGTATAATATATAACAAAGATAAGAACAAGGAGTCAGGGGACATGAAACAGAAACAATTTCTCCAGAAGATCCTAAACGCGCAGAACAAGCTTTAAATCAGAAGACATGTACAGATATAGCAGCCAATACTACACATGCTAAATGTTTAAAGGATCTTGGACAAATCACATTTAAACTTTTACACACGGAAAAGATCTGATTATGACAATATGGTGATAAGGGAGACCTGGCACCAAAAAAGGGAAGACCTCGCTACTAAATATTCCTGGATACAAGGTGTCCAGTAAGGTAGAGAAGGAAAGCAAGGAGCGAGTTACTGTGTTGAGTAAGTTGAATAGTACAGTGCTGGAGAGAGATGTCCTGGAGGTGTCGAGGACAAAATTCATTTGATTGAAGCTAAAAAAATAAAAGAGGTACCATTACACCGTTGGATGTACCCTAAGGGTCACCAACTAGTGGGAAAGATGTAGAGGAGCAAAATCGCAGGGAAATTACAGAGAGGTGCAAAAACTATGGACGGAGTTTTGCGTTTGACGGGCGGGCGGGCCCAACCGAATCAACGGCGGGCGGGCAGCTGATCCCTGCCGCCGAAACAGGCCGTACCGCCATTTTGCACGAGCGGGCCAATTAAGGCCCACCCAGAACGTTTCAGACTCCTGTGTTCACCAGGAAAGTTAAATCGGCGGCGGGCGTGTTCAGAATGCCGGTTCCAATGGGGAATCGGCAGTCTGTATAAAGAACGGCCAGGCAGCCTTCTTTAGGCTGTTGACCATGGCCAGTCACCGGACAGGCTGCAGGGTAGGCCAGTGGGGGGGGGGGGGGGCACTGTGCTCCTCACTTCTCAGATGCCTGCCTTGCTGTCCTCCTCGAAGAGGTGTCCAACCATCTTGTTTCCGGAGGAGGGCCCCCCACGTGACCAGGCAGGCGTGGCAGGAGGTGGCGGAGGCTGTTAGCTCTCAAGATGCTGTGTGGCGCACAGGAACGCAGTGCCGCAAGCACTTCAATGAATTGCTGCGCTCTGGAAGGGTGAGCACCATGTCAACCGTGGCCATTTGACCCAAGCAGGTAGCCTTAGCCTTTGAGGCCCCACGTCTTACTGTCGTTACTGCATTGGGCATTTAGCGCACGCTGGGTGGGCAAACAGATAGTGACCATGCTTACATCAGCCTTCGTGGTTGAGGAGAAGATGGGTTCTCCCTGCAGCATATGTTGGTGTTTGTCGCATTTGAGTAGCCTGGGGGCAACCTGCAGGGGAGGCAGCTAGACATATACTCAGAGCTCCAACACGTCATATTGATGGTGATGAGATGGTGGAAGGGGAGCCTCAAGGTGTCATGGCCAAGTGCCATCTGCTGCCCTCAGCGCCGCACCTAGTTGCGCCTCCTTGCCATGGGCACTAAGACCTGTGTGTTATTCAAAGTGATGGACGCCGAATGTATCCAAAGTGGGCATTGGGGGAGTGGGTTGGGAGCAGCCGAACTATCTTCTGGGGACTGATCACCAGTAGTGTGGACAGGAGCCGCTGGAGGCCTCAGATGGGCCACTGTGGTTGGGGTGCGGCGTGCGCATGCAGAGTACATGAGTCATCAGCCCCAATAAATGCTTTTCTGGTTCTTCAGGCAAAAACTGAGAGCAATATCCGGGAGCGTCAGTGGACTGGTGGTGGGCAAGCCGTGCTGCAGCACCTCACCACGTATGAGGAGCAGGCCATGGAGCTGGGGAGGAGGCAGGCGGCCACATTGGCAGGTGTCGGTGAGGCTGGGGTGCAGCGGCCAGTATTTGAGGCCCACAGTCCCATCCACTCTGTCTTCCCACCATCCAAACCACTGATGATTGCTGCAATCGTTAATGCAGCAACACTGCTCATTCACAGACTGATACACTCTGACGTGTGGGTCATACACAAAGGTCCCTCGGCCCCTTGAGGATGCGCATCTCTAGCACCTTCCAAAGTCACTTTATCCCATTTGTGACCATATCCCCATGGCCTAACATGCCATGGCATCGCTGCCGTACATCCAAAGACTTATTGCATCTTAGGAGGGTTTATACCTCCACCACCCTTTCAGCCAGTGCGCCCCACATTACTCTGTCCAAAAGGTCCTCAGCACCTCACTTCTCAACCTCATGCACTCAACTTAAATAAATGCCACCCCGTTAGTCATCCCTGCGCCAAGGGGAAATGGTGCCTTCTGTCCACCCGTTCTATGCCCCTCATAACGGTATGAAGGTCAATAATGTGACCTGTCAATCAAATGTCGCAAATGTTTGCGATGTTTCCTCATCACTCCAACTCTCCAGGCCAGCATGCATCCAGGTCAGGAACCTCTGCACTCTCCCCACTCCAGTGCCATCCTTCCCATGAAGTGCAGGTCACAACTGAACGCAGAAGTGTAGATGTGGCCTCAACAGCGTTTTCTTCACTTGCAACATGACCTCCCTTTTCCTACATTCTATTCCTCGGCTAATAAAGGCAAGTCAGGCTTTGACTTTGTTAAACGGCTTATGTTCCTGTTCTGCTACCTTAACGGGTCTGCCCAGCAATGTCCCTGTCATCGTCATGACTTTCCACAGTCCTACCATTACTCATGTATTCCCGCACCCTGCTTGTCTTGCCCAAGTGCTTAACCGCACACTTATCCACATAACATTCCATGTGGCATTCCTTAGGCCATCTGACCAGCCTGTCTGTTTGCACGTGTAATGTTGGGGCCTCCTCTTGACTATTTACCACCCACCAATGTTCGTCTCCTTAGGTTCTTAAAGGGTGAGCGACTTATGAGGCTGGGGGGAAAAGGGATGAAAGGTGTTACTGACGTTAACTGATGCACTGTCCTTGTTGTTATTTCAGTATCACCACCGCATGGCCGCCAGGAACACGTCCAGAGCATCCCCTCCACACCTGAGGGCCAAGACTTGCAACTTGCGTCACATCCTTTCAGCGAGCCAGGCACCAGCGCAGTGACTACCACATCGCTGGGGATTATAACGTCGGCTAGTGTCCCGGGTCACAGTGGAGATGGCACTTCACAATCGCTGGAGGAGATGGCACGGACAGAGAATGCCAATGGTGCCAGCAGCCGGAGGACTACATGGGACCAGGCACATGCTGAGTCGGACAGTGATGATGTGCCTCTGGAGATGTCAGCCATGCAGCAGCTGCAGGACAAGCTGCAGGGTGCGCGGGAGCACCTGGCAGGGTTGCATGAGAGTGTGCTTCAGTTGGTCTCTGTGGTGGAGGAATCCACGCAGAGTGTCAGTGATGGCATGAACCTCAGGACAGAGCTTCAGGCTTCCTCCACTGAGAGATTGGCCATTCTCATGGAGAGGGGATTCAATCGGATTGAGAATCTCCCGATTGGGTTACGCTCTGGCCTGCAAGCCCTCACAGCGGTAATGGCCACGGGTGGTCATTCCCAATGTGGGAGATGTTCTGGGCACCAAGTGTCGGTGCTCGGTGCCCATCCATCTGCGGTGAGCAGGGAGGTCCAATGTGACCTCACGTCGGCGCAGCAGCTGCCTGTCATTGCTGTGAGCTCCTCTCAGGGCGCTCCGGATGAGGGCAGCAGCTTCTCCGCCCCTCCGCCAGTGACCGTTGCATCTGCTGGAACTGGCCACTCCCTCCCAGGTGGGGCCATCACAGGCTCCATGGGTCAGAGGACGCCCGCTAAGGTCATCGAGGCCAACAGGACAGCAGAGTCAGCAGGCTGTCTCACAAGCCACTCTGAGCGATGGGGCGGCACCTAGACGTAGCACCCGTAAGCGAAAGCATAAGGCACGTTAGGCACTCAACGGGTATGTCACTGGTGATTTTGTGTTGGCTCTAGATTAGGTAATATATCTTTATGTACGTCAGAGCGATGTTTGTGGTTGATTTTGGTGGGAATAAAGTCCACTTTTCTGACCGTGGCTGAGGGTGTTTCCTTTGTGCTGTATTTGTATGTTTCACAGACATATCATGAGTATTTGAGAGGACATTGATGTTTCTGTACTAAGCCCTTAGTTGCAGCTGATAAGGTGGAAGATGTGGCACCTAAGTGCCATGTGTGGAAGCACCAGGCAATGCTGGTCCTGCTGATCCATGTGTGTGGAGCTAGCTGAATGTTCATTGGATTAAAGTGTCCCGGGTGTCCCTGCCTCCTTGGTGTAGTAGTGGGTCGGCGTGCTGCCCCTCATCATCGCCCTGTGCTTCCTCATCCTCTGAGCCACTGCTGGATTCATCATGTGCAGCCTCATCCACTGCGTCAAGGTCTTCATCGTCAACTGCATCCCCCCTTTCCAGCGCAAGATTGTGCAGAGCGCAGCATGCTACCACTATCACAGAGACGCGATCTGGGGGGTACTGGAGTGCGCCCCCTGAGTGGTCCAGGCAATGAAAGCGCACATTGAGAAGACCGATGGCTCTCTCCACCACAGGCCTTGTGGAGCCGTGGCTCCTATTGTAGCACTGCTCAGCTTCTGTTCTTGGATGGTGGAGAGGCGTCATGAGCCACCTTCTGAGGGGATAGCCCTTGTCACCCACCAGCCATCCATCCAGCCGGGCTGGAGCACTGAAGAGCCCCGGCACTTGGGAGTGTCTGAGGATGTAGGCATTGTGGGAGCTGCCTGGGTACCTTGCACAGACTTGTAGAATCTGCATCCTGTGATCACACACTATCTGCACGTTCATGGAGTGGAAGCCCTTCCTGTTGACGAAGGCACCGGGCTCACCTGCTGGCGCCTTGATGGCCACATGTGTACAGTCTATAGCACCCTGGACGTGGGGGAAGCCAGCAATGGCCGCGAAGCTTCTGGCTCGCTGTGCTTGACTTACCTGGTCACAGCGGAAGTGGGTGAAGGTCAATACCCGTCTAAACAGAGCTTCTGTAACCTGCTTGACACAAGTGTGGACAGCTGATTGGGAGACACCGCAAAGATCACCCACCGAGCCCTGGAAGGAGCCAGATGCATAGAAGTGGAGGGTAACTGTGACCTTCAGAGCCGCTGTCATGGGGTGTCCACCCACACAGTTAGGAGAGATCTCAGGCCCAATCATCTGACAGGTATAGTTGACTGTCCCCTTGACAGTCGGAGCCTCCTTCGGCACTGCACCTCAGTCATATTGAGGTAACTGCTTCGTCGCCTGTATACCCTGGCAGCAGGATAGTGGCATCTTCTGTGGCCCCTTCCACCTTGGACAACCTCTTGGCCCTGCACCCCTTGTGCCTGCGCCTGGCCTCCCAAAGGTGACTCCCCTGGAGGCTGATTGTCCACTCCTGGCCTCCTCCTTATTCTATCCCTTCCTTCCTCCTCAGAGGAGCTGCCTCCAGTGGAGATGTCAGAACCCATACCCCCAGGCTAAATGGAGGCCTCCGGAAAGCTGCAGGCCCGAGAAAGATTACAGTCTGCAGACTGCTGAGCTGAAGTTTCAAAGTACAGAGAAAGCTATTGGAAATCGATCTGAACTGCTAACGATCAAAGAGGCAAGTTTAAAACACTTTCTGCATTAAATACTTCAGAAAAAAGCATTAACCATCCATCTGAGCCCACATATTCCGCCCATGGTTGAGGTTTGTTAAAAATCAGTTACCCGCCTGCCCGTTGGGCCCATACGCTGAGGCAAAAATTGCACGGGCTCCTCAAAATTGGCTTCAATTGCTGAGTTAAGGGCCTTAACAAGGCCTTTAGTTAATGGCGGGAACACATTGCTCTTCAAGCGCGCACTCACCTAAATATCGCGATTCTGCGCGCTGATGTCAGGACGCTCGCGGGCTCCGCCACCCGCGTGTTAGCCATAAAATTCTGTCCTATAGAGTTGTGTTATTGGAGCACTTGAATTATCCCAACATGGGATAATTAAGGGTAGAAAGAGGGGGAAGAGTTTCTGAAGTATGTTGAGGAGAATTTTCTTGATCACTATGTTTCCAACATAATGAAAAAGGAAGGAATGCTGGATCTGGTTCTGGGGATTTTACTTCGCTCCACTGAAATTGGCCCTCCACCAATTAAATGTTTTTACTCTAATTGATTGCTCCTTGTCCTTTTCCATTGCGAACCTGAACCTTACGCTGTGATGATATCTCACATTCCTTGAATGTTCCCCTACTGTCACTTGATTCACTTGATCTAACTCGTTGCTCAGAACCAGATCCAACAATGCCTCCTTCTTCACTGTGCTGGAAACATATTAGAATAATTCAGGTCCCCCATTATCACCTGGCACAAGGTAACCAGCTTTGTCGCTTTTCTCTGAACTTCTTCCAAGGCTTGAATGTTTTGCTGGTCTCTTGGCTGGCAGAATTGGACATCTGTTTTGTACGTGTGTCAGTTCCTTGTAACATTATACATTGTAGTGAAAGTTGCAGCTGTTTATTATTTGCTTGAAGTATTAATTTACTTTATTAATTAAGCCTGATATTTTCTAGGTATGAGCAATTTGATGCTTCGTCCTTACTAAATGGACCTGATATTTTGAGCCTAATTCAGGTCAAAATAAAACTGAAAAATCAGAGTCCTCAATTATAACAAAACATTTTGAACAACATTGCTTTTTAAATATTAAACATATTGAAACATTCTATAATTTTTGCCATTCCCCTACCCATACAGAGCATGGAAATGGTATTTTCTTGCATATGCTTCTTGCCTACTATTATTGTATAGTAAAATATGCGTATTTAAGATGTCGGAATATTAATACCAAAAAGGCAGTTTAACAAAGTGAGGAATGGGAAGGTTGCCTACACAACTTTTCTGAAACTTTTCTCCTTATTCTTTTGTCAGCTCTCTGCATAATTTTTCAATTATTATAAGTGACTATCGCCAGAGATGCCCTTATATGTCCAGTGCATCTAAGGTTTATGATATTTTTGCTGCCATGAGGGATGAGGCATTTGCACATCATTGAAGTCACTTGAGGTAAGACAAAAAGGTCAATTTTCTGCTCCTTATAAAAAATATATTTGAGTCACGTAAACCGCCCTGAGATAGTTCTAATGAACTGTTCATCTATGGTTAGGGCTGATCTGAGGATTTGTTGTATATATTTTCTGACTGACCAGAATGAGCTCATGCTACTTGTGCTTTGCTCCCCCGGATATTAACCTATTTATTTTAAAACGGTTAGCACCTTGTTTAAAAAATACAAAGTGGTATTGACTGATTTCGCTCAAGCGTGTTCAGTGTCTGTAGCAGGACACTACATCAAGGGCAGGATTTTCCCATCGGCGAGCGGGGGCGGGGCCCACTCGCCGACGCATAAAATGATGCGCGGTGTTGTCGGGCGGAACTCATGACGTCACCGTGCCCCATTTAAATTTTCCAATAGGCGGGGGCGCAGCAAAATCAGCTGCACCCCCGCCGACCTGTCAATGGCCAATTGAGGCCATTGACAGAGTAAACTAATTAATGTACCTGCCTGACCTTAAGGTTGGCGGACAAGCCAGGAGCCCTGGAGGAATTAGAAAAAGCATGAAACCTCATCCATGGGCGGGATGAGGTTTCATGTAGGCTTTAAAAAATTTTAATAAAGTTTTTGTAAAAATTATGGACAGTGTCACATGACGGGACATGTTAGGGAAATTTTATTATTCTATTTTTAGCTTTTTTACATTTAGAGCCAATCTCCCTGAGGCAGCACTTAGCCTCAGGGAGATGAGTGTGCTCTTTCGTGTGCATGCGCGAAAGAGTGCACTCTCGATTTTGGGAATCCCTGCACATGGAGTGCATAGCGCTTCTGTGTGGACATCATGGTGGGTGGGCCTTAATTGGCCCACCCACATAAAACGGCGTTGTGCCCCCGGTTGGGGGCGCCAATCAGAAGCGCGCCTGTGCGCGCCCGCCCTTCAACTTCGCCCCCAACGGGCGGAAAATCCTGCCCCATGGGTCAGAAAATGTGCACCAATATCTCCCCAGAAATGGAATAACAAAATTGTGAGAAAATTTCTGAGAACAGTCAGAATTTTCTTGTCAAGGTTTTGTTGAAGGTTATTGATAAGAAACGCACGCAGTTTCCTGGAGCTTAAAGAATAAATGAAATTGAGAATTCGCTGCAGGTCAGACTTAGTGTTGGAAAGTTTAAAGGAAAGATTATGGCCAGGGTTTTCCCCTCAGCGATTTGGGGGCGAGGCCTGCTCGCCGAGGGGAAAATGACATGGGATGACGTCGGGAGGAATCCCCGATGTCTTCCTGGTTCTTTTAAATATTCATGAAGGCGGGCGGACAGCGAAAGTCCACCCGCCGACCTGTCAATGGCCAATTAAGGTGGGCTGCAGATTATTAATGAAACTTCATCCATTGGTGGGATGAAGTTTCATGTCTGTTTTTTAAAAATTTAATAAATTTTATGTTTATTATTAACATGTCCCATCTCGTGTGACATTGTCACATGAGGGGGACATTTTAATATTTATCTATTTTTAGAGTTTACTTATCTCTCACGAATCTCCCTGAGACAGGACTCAGGGAGCAGTGCGCTCTTTTGTGTGCATGCGTGAAAGAACGCACTTTGACAGATGGGGAATCCCTCCAACCCCCGCACAGGAAGCGCATAGCACTTCCTGTCGGGCAGGCCGCTGGGCGGCCCTTAATTGGCCCGCCCACTCAAAATGGCGGCGGGCCCTGTTTCGGTGGTGGTGGTTGGCTGTCCGCCCACCCATTGAGGTAAGAATTCTTCCCTATGAAGGAGCACCACAGCCATGATGATGATGATGATTATTGTTATTATTATTATTATTATACAATTCATTAAACAATTTGGAAGGAACAATAAAGTGTAAAAAAATTAAATAAGTGTTGTACTGATGACCAAACTATTGAGGCAATACTGGTAGAGTGAGAAAGTTTCAAGATATAATTCATGGGATTGAAGGTTTTTATTCCACTCCCAAGCGAGTTTTTGAAGTACTTTCCATGTTAATAGATTTATTCACAGAATGCAGCATTACATATATCTGCTTCCTATCGACCAACAAAACAGTGTTCCAGCAGTCTTTCTTTATAAGAACTTTCAGGCCAGAGTGTTTGGGTCGGCGAGCAGGTGCGGGGCCTGCTCACCAACGCGTATAATGATGCACGGTGACATCGAGCATGCGTCCCAACGTCACCGTGCATCATTCAGATCTTGAGTTCGGCGGACGCGCACCGGAGTCGGCTGTGTACCCATCGAACTGTCAAAGGCCTATTAGGGCCATTTGAACACCAATTAAGCTAATTAACTGTGCTGCCCATCCAACCTTAAGGCTGGCAGGCAGGCGAAGAGCCCAGGCGGCCTTTGCATTTATCATGAAACCTCATCCACGGGCAGGATGAGGTTTCATGAAGGTTTTTAAAGTTTGATAAAATTTTTAAATACAATTCATCGACATGTCCCAGCTCATATGACACTGTCACATGAGGGCACATGTCTTAAGATTTTTTTTTACTTTATTAAAATTTTCAAATATCAAACTAATCTCCCTGAGGCAGCTCTGTGCCTCAGGGAGATTTCTGAGCTCTTTTGCACGCATGCGCGAAAGAGCGCAGGCCCCGAATCAGCCTCCTGCCCCTGCCCGCATAAGGAGCGCACAGTGCTCCTGGGTGTGTGTCACACTGGGCAGGCCTTAATTGGCCAGCCCATGTAAAATGGTGGTGCGTAGCCAATCGCGGGTGGCGGTCAGCTACACGCACGCCCGCGCCTACTCCCGTCCAACACCCCCCGACAGGAAGAAAATTCTCCCCTAAGTATTTAATTAACTAGTGCTCTTAACAATACAATTAATATACCATTAACACAGATGTGTCAAACCTAAGGATAGCCGGAAATAGCCGGGAGTGACCACCGTGTCGCAAACCCAGTGGACCTGAGAGGATGAATGCAAACCCATCTGACCTGAAGCAATCTAAAAATACGTCAATGTGTATGAGGTACATTCCCATCAGTGTTAGGCTTAGCTCAGTGAGAGTACTCTTGTCTCTGAGTTGGAAGGTTGTACTTATGAGTTGTAGCTTTCAAGCAGACCTAGCAAATTGGTACCAACACCACTTAATCATCCGGGATTTCTTGTTTTAATATTCTCCGTAAACAGCGCACTTTTTATCCAAGAAACAGTTCTGCTATTAAGACAAGGTGGCATTCCGGAGAGCATATCTGAAAAGAGGTCCTCAAATACCTTAGGCTTTTAATGCAATATCTCTTATATATTAGAGGATGGATTATATGGCTTAAATAATTGTGCTTGTGCACTTTTTTGAAAGTTATTGAATTCATTAAATTGTCTCAAAATGGCAGGAACTGGAAATTTAGGGCAGAAGTGAGAAAGGTAGCTTGCTGGCTTGTGTAGATACATTTAGGAATGGAACTCTGAACTTGCATGTAACTACACATGCATAGAACTCCACTTTACCTGGGCGGACAGTGAGATGAAATCAACAGTATAAAACAGCATGGCAAGTTGTATATTGTTGCAAGCAGGTACAAGGTTAGCCTCAAGCAAGAATAATGGTGCAATTTAATCAAAATAAACCTCAGTGCTAGTCTAATTTAATTGAACTGAAATAGTTGAGCTTTATTTTTTCAGGCTTTTTTATGTGAAGCCCTAAAACACCTTGCATTTTTATAAACCATGAAATGTAAGAATGGAATTTTCCTTGGTAATAAAGATTAAGGGATGATCTAATTGAGGTGTTTAAGGTGATTTTGAGGATATGATTAGATGAATAGTAAGAAACTTTTTTCTCTCGTGGGCAATCCAGAACAAAGGGACACAACCTTTAAATTAGTGTTGAGCCATTCAGGGTGAATTAAAGTGAGAGGAAACCTGGAAGGCTTCCCCCAAAAACATCAATTGAAAACTTCAACACTGAGATTGATAAATTATTGTTAGGTAAATATATTAATGGATCATGGAACAAATTAAGGTGGCTAAATGGAATGAAGTTACAGATCAGCCATAATCTAACTGAATGGCAGAACAAGCTCAATGGACTGCCTGGTCTTCTCCTTTCCTGTGCTCCTGTTATGCAAGTATTAAAAGTTAGATCTTTATGCATGGGAAGGGAAGATTTCCATTATGTGCTATTGTAGCAAAGCCGTGAATGCATTATCCACAAGTGTATTTACAATTTTCCTATAAATATGGAGCAAAGGAAATGTTGCACAATCTGCTAGCATTTCATAATTATTTAATATAAACTTGCAATGTATATACTATTACATTTGTTCTAATTAAAACAAAAGTGACATAATTTGATTGGAAACATGACCACAATGAAGAAATTGAATGGAAAATAAATTGAATATTCCCTCCCTTGGTGTTGACCCACAATATGCTCTTTCAGATGTTTCAGTTAGCGAGTGGTGAAAAGGTGGAAAAGAGAAAGGAAGGAAGAAGCCGCAGTCTGAATGAAAATGTCAGATCCCTTTCATTATTTGAAGAGATGATTAGCATTGGTGCAAGGGACAGAAATGTGTTAATGAAGCTTGGACTGTTTGACCACCATATATTTAACATATCCCAGATCAATATTAAATCATTTCCTGAATTTTGATTCCATGTATAATGCATATTTTTAAAAATTCAGTTACATCTGTCTTAGCAAACCAGAAGGATTAATTTATATTCTTTTGCATTTCAGTGCATTTACTTGTAACATTTAAAAAAACACTGCAGTACTATATCTGTAAAGAATAATTCCGCAGATGCATTTTGTATTGTAAATGAGAACCCAGGCACCAAGTTAGGAGCTGAAACAATGATTTCTGACATATTTTGAGGTAAGCTTTTTTTACCTCCTGTTGGTTTTATTTTGAAATGGTGCATTTTTTTAGACCACTAATTCAACTTGCCAGCTTTATCAACAATGTCACTTTTCTATTCTGATTTGCCTGATGTTGACTGTTAGGATTAATTATTTAATTCAAGGCCTTTGACAAGAACCGTTGATTGCTGGGCAGTCAGTTAGAACCTTAGATTTTAATCACACGTAGACTAATCTAAAAAAAAGCAAAATGCTATGTACCAGTTGAACTGTAAAATGCCGTGAGGAACAATTCTGTCCAGCTGTGCTGTGGCGCTTATGTCAAAAGCTTGCCTTGGTTTTTAGAAAATTGTAGGATAATCATGTTGAATTATTCTTTAGATGTAGGGTGGATAATTTTCTTGTGAAGAAACACAAAAAGCTGTGATAAAAACTAGCTGAGGTATTCATCTTCTGTTTTTTAAATTTCCTACATTAAATAGTGACAATGCTTCAAAGTATTTAATTGTCTAGGTTTGTAATGTTCAGTGTTTGTGTAATTTATTTCTTTCTTTAAATCTAAATTAACTTCAAAGCATGGACAAGCACCTCATCTTATTTCAGTTTCAGCCTGATGGTGTCCATTGATTTATCTCAGCCATGTCATGGACAGGATGCATTTGCTTCCTTACTGTCCATAATCTGTATGTTTGTATGGAAAGAGGGGTATCTTTTTTTTACCCTTGGAGTGTGTATTCCAATTAAATATGTGAGCAGCAAGCTTCTGTGAGTGTAAAATAAAAAAGGTTATTTATTCTCACATACCAACCCTGCATTAATGTAATGTCACACACTTGGGGCTGAATTTTCACCTTATTGTGGGGGTTGTGCGGGGACGGGAGGGAGTGAGCACAAACCCGATCGGTGCCCCCGATTGGGTGCACACCGCCATTTTACGTGGGCGGGCCAGTTAAGGCCTGCCCAGCGTGTCACGCACCCAGAAACGCTGAGCGCTCCCTGTGCGGGCGGAGGGGATTCCCTGATTCGGGGCCTGCGCTCTTTCACGCATGCGCACACTAGAGCGCAGAAATCTCCCTGAGGCACGGAGGTTCCTCAGGGAGATTAGTTTAAGTTCTGGAAAATTTAATAAAGGTAAAAAAAAATGTAAGGACATGTCCCCTCATGTGAAACTGTCACATGAGCTGGGACATGTCCATTCATTTTTTCAAATTTTTAAATTTAATTAATAAACCCTTCATGAATCCTCATCCCGCCTGTGGATGAGGCTTCATGAAAAATGTGAAGGCCGCCTGGGCTCTTTGCCTGCTCGCCAACCTTAAGGAAGGACGGGCAGCATTCTTAACAACTTTAATTACTTTCTTAACGGCCTTAATAGGCCTTTGACAGTTCGACAGGCGCGCAGCTGACATGGCTGCGCGGCCGCCGAACTGACAATCTAAATGACGCGCGGTGACATCAGGACGCCCACCCGACATCACTGCGCATCATTTTACACGTCGGCAAGTGGGTCCCACCCCCGCTCGCCCACGGGAAAATTCTTCCCTTGGTCCTCACGCATGTCACACCTGCACAAAGATTGGATACAGGCAATGGTAATGCACTTTTAAAGATTATAGTTAATTCAGTCTCCGATTTACGATCTCTGGTCTCTCACATGGCAGGTCTGTGGTTCCTTAAATGGATTCAATGACTTAGAGTTGAAGTGGGGGTCATGTGAAGTGAAGAGATCATTGCAGTTTATGAGGTTTCTTGTAGTCGAGTGCCTAGGAGATGAACTTTGAAAACTGGAACTGGTTAACTTGGCTGTATAATGCCTTGCAGCTAGTTTCACAGACTGGCTGAACTAATGATTCTGCTGGATCTAATCAGCAAACTGCTCTAAGTTGACCTTTTAAACAGACAAAGAAAGCATGGCTGTCTCACCATTTGGCTTTTCACAAATTCAAGGCCTTTTTCAAATAAGATATGGTGTTCATGTGGGTTAACACTTTTGAAGCCCACCCAGTCTAGTTTGAATGGGGGAAGCCAATGTGATACAATTGGAGGTTGATTTTGGCCATTCACTTCCATCTACCACAAATTAAGTTTCAATCTTCCCTTTTTTCTAGTGTGAAACATGGAGACAGACAGTCTGGAAACTCCATAATCTTCTGTGTTGGTCCATCATTAAACAAAGAGATGTGTGAATTCCATGGATGACTGTGAGATACTCTCCCCTAAATCCATGTTTAATTAGGTATTCACCAGAAACTGTCTGTAGCCCAAATTCTAAAATTCACCTTACTTGTGGCAGCCATTTTAACAGCTTGTTTGTTTTCAGTTTTTAAAAGTATTATCTGAAAATTCATAATATGACACGTCGGTCCTGGGCATAATAACCTTATAAAACAATTAGAGAATTGCTGTAGAAATAAGTTGTTTACTCAGTGCGCATTCAACCATAAATTAATAGCCTATTAAAATGCTTAAAAATCTTATCCCTGTCATATTCACTGTCTCATTCATCCATCTGTTACTGATTTACGCTGACTCTTGATTACCCAATGGGTTGAATAATTCGCTCTGGCATGGTGGGCGGGAGCTGTACCCAAAAGTGGGCAGCCCTCCGACATCCAGGCCCACCATCCTAACATGACAAATAAAATGTCAAATAGGCCAACTGGGAGCGGAGGGTGGGTTGAGGCCCAAAGGAAATGACAATTCCACCCAATTGGTCTGGGAGGGCGGAATGCCTGATGTCGGAGGTCATTTTGCTTGACCCGGAACGAGGTCATGACCAGTCATTTAAACGGCCACCTGGAACGGGGCAATGTTAGGTGACCCAGCAAATGTGTTCCACCAGCACAGTACTTAAAGCATTTTTCACCTGGAGCTCTTTGGAGGCCTTTAAGTTAACTGTGCATCTGTTTGAGCTTTCCCTGAAATGTCCTTGGTTTGCCACTGTTCATAGGTGGCATTCAGCTTGAACACTGACATGTTTTCCTGATCTTAACTTAGAGGATTTGTAGAATTATTCCACATCTCCTTCCAGAGATGTCCGAGGCAAGTGCGCGAGGGGAGAAACAGGGAGGAAGGTTCAAAGCAGCCTCTAGATTTGATGCAAACTCTCTGCAAGCCATCCACTGGGCTGTGTTCAGCCAATGGGAGCTACTAATGCCAGCCAATGAGAAGAGGAGACTTCCGGCAGTAGGACGTGCAGCCTGGGAGGAGGTTGCTGCAGAGGTCAGCGTTGTGCTGGTGCAGCACACTTGGACGAAATGCCAGAAGAGGCTCAATGACCCACTGAGTTCAGCCAGGGTAAGTAAGTCCTCAGTTTGTGTATTCTTGTGCCAGGAAGCTACAGGGTGGTGTTGCAAACGTTGGAGGCATGTGCGTTTGTCTGGAAGCCCAAGTCAGCAAGATGCAGTAAAGGCTGTAAAGGCAGTAAAGATACAGTTAGCCCCGATGTCTGTGTGCACTTATCGCTTTGGTCCAGGTGGAGGGTGGGGGTTGGGAGCCTGTGCAGATGAGGACAATGGACAGCATCTTGGCTGCCAAACATTGCGCTGATCATGCATAGGTGGGATGACATGAACTAAACAGTATCAGTGATTGCAATATTACGCCAATTTTCAGGCTAAGCATGGCCACAATGCCCAGGAGAGAGGCCAAACTGGAATGGGTGTTCCAGACCAGGTGATGCTGACGCTGTTCGAGGAGGAGGCTCTCGTGCTCTCCACATCCGAGGCCTCCAGTTTAATTGGCAGAGGCAAGATTCGAGGAAGACGTGTGCTTGGTGAGATTGCAACTGTCTGAAAGTGGGAGAAAGGGGTATAGGGAAAGTAGGAGGTGCATTGATGCCTGGCAGGATTCAATGAAAGATATAAATCTCTGCTTGGAGCTAAAACCAAGGGATGATTCATAGTCAAAAGTTTATGACGTTGCTGCGAGTGCATACAGTGTTTGCATTGCGTCATGTCTGGTGGACTTGACTGTGAAGTTGCTGAGCCGCATGACCTTGCACAGCAGCAGAATAGTTTTTGAAGTTGAGTAACACCCTTTCTTCTGTCTCTCTGGCTCAGGCGAAGCCTCTTCCGCTGATTCAAATGTCATTGCTGGGCCATCATTCCCCTCTAAGGATGAGAAAAAAGCCTCGGAGGATGCGCAGCCATATCCTCTCTCTGGCCCAAGCATCAGCGCAGTTACTGGTACGCCAGCATGGATTAGCATGTCAGGACAAAGGCAGGCACAATCTGGTGAGGCCACTTCACAGTTGCACATGCAGCTGCCGGAGAATGCGATGGAGCAAACCTCGGGCAGCTGGGAGATAATCCGAGGTGATCCAGAGACTGATGAGTCATCCATGAGGTGGCAGATGCTGGATGTCCAGCACAAGGTCAGTGGAGATTTGGCGGATATATCAGAGAGGTTGCCTCCTCTGGCCTAGACTGTGGAGGTGTCCATCCAGGCCATGTGCACTGCGATCACCCACTCTTCAGCGTGCCACGCTTCCTCCATGGACAGACTGGCGACAGTCCTGGAGGGGCAAACCGAGAGTATTGCAGACGCAATCATGGGTATATGTTCCAGCCTGCACACCATCATCCTGGCTCTGAGCTCAGCAGCTCATAGAGGGGGACTGGGAGCACAGGCCTTGAGTCAGCCCCTGCAATCTGACAGGAAGGCAGGGAGGACCACACTCGTGGTGGAGGATGAGCAGCAGCTGCCATCATCTGGAAGCATCTCTCAGGCCTTTTCTGATTGGGGCAGCATCTCCTCCATCTACCCGCCATTGACACAGCCCTTGTCCAATGCCATGACAACAGAAGCTCTTCCTGCTGCTCAGCAAGAGGCTTCTAACATGATGGGCTGCTCAAGGCCTCAGCCACAAGAGGACGCCCGCTGAAGTCATCCAGGTCAAGGGAGGAGGCAGATGAATAGTCTTTGTCCAGTGCAACTAAAAGTAATGGGGCAGCACTGTGCTGGAGCACTCATAAACGCAACAACAAGCCTCCAAAGTAGTAACCACATGGGTCACCTGGGTGTGTTCCTTATGCTTCTTAATGTTAAGTTTCATTATTATTATGTAACTGAACCCTGACCTTATTGTCCCTAATGCAGAGGTTATTTTAGGATTTTATTGCTGTTGAACCTCTTTAAGAAGGTAGACATCAGCTTTAATGATTTGAAGTAGGACAGGATGCATCGAGTGCTAATAACTGGACAGGGTAATTCTGTTGACAGGACGGTGACATGAGTCGCACATTGCACGTGGAAGTAGCTTTGGACACATGGTGTGCACACATCTCTGAGGCTAGGACCTCATAAACTATTGAAACCTCTACCTTATCAAGACATCCCTGGTGTCACAGCCATCCACGCAATCATGTCCAGGGCCTTGCACATGAACGTCGCCGAGTTCCCTCACCTCACCTTCGCCCTCATCCTCAGATGAATGGCCCCCATCTGCCGTCCCCTCTTCCTCGAGGGTATTGACTCTCTGAATAGCGAGGTTATGGAAGGTGCAGCACACCATGACCATGAGGTACACACATGATGGAGCATACTGCAATGTCCGCCCACCCGCCCCCAATCTGTCAAGGCACCTGAACCTCATTTCCAATAGCCCTGTTCGACGATGGCCCTGGTGTTTCCATGGCTGTCATTCTATCTCCTCTCTGCTTGTATTCTGGGCACCCTCACTGGTGTCATGAGCCATCGCTTCAATGGGTAACCCTTGTCACCCAGAAGCCATCTATCCAGGGCATCACGGCTGCCGAATAGGTCTGGAACCTGTGAGTTCCGCAGAATGAAGAAGTCAAGAAGAACCTATCTATCTCGGTCTTAAATCATGGCCATTGCTCAGGTACCTGTTGCATACCTGCGTTATCCATCGATGATGATCACAGACCAGCTGGACATTCAACAATTGGAAGCCCTTCTTGTTAATAAAGGTGCAGGGTTCTCCAGCAGGTGCTCCCATGGTGACGTGCATGCATTCAATATCTCCTTGTACTCATGGGAAACTTGCAATCGCCGCAAGCCCCTGGTTCTATCTAGCTGACTCTGGCTGTTCACTGTGAAATAGATCTAATTTCCTGCGCTTCTGAACATAGCATCAGTGAGGACCTGGATACAGTGGTGTGCAGTAGGGCCTGGGAGAGAGGAGTGCAGACGGTGCAAAACACGGAGCCTGGGGGGTAGGGGTGGGCTCGGGCTCTGTGTTGTTAGTAAAGTTTCTTGTCGTCCAGACTGAGCAGACCTGGCAGAGGGGCTTAAAAAATCGCATCTGTCAGCCTGAAAGTTCCGACTTTTAAAAATCTGGTCTGTCAGTGTCAGTGTCAATTTCACTAGTTGCTGCATTGCTGCTTCTGACCTTTGGGCAGCTTCGTGATTCCAATTTTTTTCTTGAAAAGCCCACCCAAAATCCATAAAGCTGCCCGAAGGTCAGCAGCAGCACAGCATCTGTCAGGAGAGAGCTCTTGCTTTAAAGAATGGTAAGTCAAATTCCTGCAATTTTAGAAGAAATTGGATGTTGTGTTGGAAGGTGTGTGTGTGTGTGGGGGGGTGGGTGGTGGTGGTGGGGGACAGGTTAGATGGGGTGAGGGGGGGATGTTGGGGGGAGATTGGGAGAGTTTGGGGTATGTTTTGAGGAGGGGTCGGGGGCTAGGTTAGAGGGGGTTTTGGAGGAGGTTCGCGGTAGGTTATAGGGGAGTGGTGGAGGTAGGGGAGATTAGCGGGGAGATTGGAGGGGGGTTGGGGGTTGAAAAGAAGAGGGTTGGAGGATGTTATGGGGCTGGAGGAGGATGGAGGGGCATTGGGGGATATTGTGGGAGTTGGGGGTAGGATAAGGGAGTGAGAAGTTAGAGGTGGTTAGAGGTGGGTGGGGAGAGGTTGGATGGAGAGATTAGGGCAGAGTTTGGAGGGGAGGTGAGAGGGGTGGTTGGGGGGAGGTTGGAGGGGGTGTTGAGGTGGCGTTAGAGTGGGGTTTGGGGGAAGTTGGAGCGGGATTGGGGAAGGTTTGAGGGGGGTTGCAGGGGGTGTTGGGGGGAGGTTGGGGGGGTTTAAGGGGAGAGGTTAACTACAGAGTTGAATGGTTTTTGTAAATGTAGTGTTTTATTTGTAGCCACTTTTATAACATCAATTGATTGCTTTGTGATTAATTATTCTTAGAGAATCAGTATTGGGCCTCTAATTTCACCATTGCTACAGTCACTGGCTCTACATGCAGGTATAATGAAAGAAAGACAAAACTTACATTTATATAGTACCTTTCACAAGATTCCACATCCCTCTACAGCTAATTAAGTATTTTTGAGTTTAGTTACTGGTTTAATGTAGGCAGTGTTATCAAATGGCAGAGCAGGTCCGAGGAGCAGAAAGGCCTATTCATGCCCCTAATACATATATGTGTGTGTTATTCTGGGATGGGTGAATTGAACTGGGCTAGATAGCAGGTTTTTGCTTTTATCTTAGTGTTTAATTGATTGCCACTTCTCTTCAAGGAATGCCTACCTTGCTTCTATTTTTACTTAGTTCTGTTGAAGGGTCATTCGGACTCGAAACGTTAACTGTGTTCCCCTCCGCAGATGCTGCCAGACCTGCTGAGCTTTTCCAGGTACTTTTGTCTTTGTTTTGGATAGCCTTTGTCATCCATAATTATCTTATGAATAGAGGGTCGTATGATGGCTGGAGCTCTGTTTATTTTAGGAAAGGAAGTTCAGTGTGGCTGGAATTTTCTGGCCTCATTGTTGTTGGTCGTCATGGCGGCGGGGGAGGGGTGGGCTACAATATGGTGAGGAGGCCAAAAATTGGTTTTGTGCCATCTTGAAACCAGTTTGTGATTGTCCGCTCCACCCGTCAATGACGGGACACGTTTCTCGCCGCTGCTTGTCAGGAGCCTAATTTCAATACTTTAGCATCGCATAATAAGCCCTACTCGCTGGAATCATCCACCCACGTTGGATCATCTGGGCACGTCAGCGTGATTGCACACCAATGTGTTTCACAACTGTGCATGAACGACGTGCATCTGGCGAGCTGCACTTCGCTCGGGACTTTGAGGTTCATTTGCCTACCTTGCTTCGAGCAGCACTCGCAGTCATCAGCGCCAGGCTTCACAGGCAGCACCGCATCACTATTAGGGGGGGCTGAAAGGCAGGTCTCTACCTACCGGACCAGCCATAAGGTGAGGGTGGCTTTTCGAATTCTGCAGAGCTAAGGTCTTGCTTGGGGAAGGGGAGAAGCGGCTTCAGGCAAGGGAAGAGGCTGCAGGGCAAGGGCTGTACTGTGGAAGGGGAGTATCCCAGGGTGTGTGTGGGGGCACATGTTGATCTGTGCAAGTGGCCTCGAGATGGTGAAGATTGAGGAGGCAGTCTCCAGAGGGGATGAGGCCAGTGGAGATGTGAGGGTGTGCGTGAGAGTGAGTGGTGATGTCCCTTGAGCTGGCAGTGAGTGAGATGCCATTGAATGTCTGATGGCCTTGTGAGTATGTGAGTTTACAGTGATAAAAGGTTTGCCTTCCCTGGAGGCATGGATGAAATCATTCATCCGTTTTCTGCACTGGATGGCTGGCCTCTTGTGAGCACATTTGGCACTGACCACCAGTGCCACCGTCGCCCAAGCCGGAGTGGTGAGACTGATGGGCCTCCTGCAGCCAGAGCGGGGATAGAGGACATCATGGTGGGCCTCCACGGCATCCACAAGGAGTCCCAGGGATACGTCACTGAATCGGGGGCTGTACTCTTTTTGGCTTTTGGGACCATGTCTTTACTGGAGCAGTCCTGGGCTGCCAGCATTGAGAAGTGTGTGTGCGGCTGCCATTTAAATATGGTGCCCTGCATGAGGAAGCAGTGAGGTAATGGTGTGGCAGGCAAATTGGAGGATGCCCGCCAGCAAGATGGCATGTTTCCTGTGGCTGCATTTTAATGTGACGAGAATTTTATTGCTCACACGTAATGAGCTTAAATGCCCATTTAGTGCCATTTGAACAATGTGGACGGGCTCCCAATTTTTAGCCCTGCCCACCAGTGGTATTATTGAGAACTGGCGTCCTGATGCTGGGAATGCCACCCGACATTGTTGTGCCTGATAATACGTTGGTGCAGGAGCGTAACATTCCCTTTTTCAGAGCATGTTTAAATTCCTTTATGTACTCACTCCTCCCCATCTTCATAATCTCTTTCAGCCACACAATCCCTCCCAAATCTTCATTCCTTTGACTCTTGCCTCCTGTGCCTTCGCCTCCCTGCATCGATGGTGGCCATACCTTCATCCATCTGGGCCAGGTTCTGGGATTCTCTCCTCAAACCGGACTGCCTCTGGCACCTTCCTCTCCTCCTTTGACATCCTTTATGACTCTTTCACCAAGCATTTGGTCACCATTCCCTTCACCCTCCCAACCCATTGGATGGGATGCACTTTTTAACTTATGGTTTCTGTAAAGTGCCTTTGAACATTTTCGACATTGAAAGCAAAATGCAAGGTGATGTTTTCAGTTTTGTAGAAGCGTACAGAACCGAACGTTGTCCATTCTATCCACAGATGCTAATTAACCTGCTGTATGTTCCAACCTTTTTGAAAAGTTTTGTTTCCAATTTCTTACATTTTCAGTATTTGCTTTTTAGGGCAGAATTATATTCTACTGCCTTTTCCAGTGGCATCTGTTCTGCAATTTAAATGTGCTATAAATTCTCTCGCTCTGTTCTTATTATATCCTAGTGCGAGCCTTTTGTATAGAAATCACTTAACCTAAACCTATTCTATCAAATTTACTTCAATCCATTAGGAAGAACATCTGTCCTTCATACAGTTTGTGCTGACAGGACATGTCCAATTATCTGGAAGCACTCAAACCATTTCAATTCATGCAATTTATTATGAAAATTAATCTCTAACAACAATATAGCATTAACACACACAGAAATAAGGACTGTGTTTTACTTTCACAGTAATAAAGAAAAGACTTTGGGGTTAATTATGCTTCTCTGAGTGAGTATCTTTTAAGGAAAGCATATGTGGGATGTTGAGTTTTTAATGGACAAACAAAAGACTTGAAATCCTGAAATTATTCTGTTACCACTGATTCCAGATCATTGTTGGAAAGGACCATTTGTGGTAAAACACGAGTCAGTGTAGCCTTGGTCTATCCTGAAGGTTGGAGTTTTAGGCTAATAGCATTTGGTATTGAAGTGTAACAATTTGTGCAGCTGTCGTTTTTCTTTACGTAATTCCCTTATCCGTCATAATACATTCGAAAGATCAAACATGACTTTGTTTCAGCTGAAATCCCTGCCTTTATTTTGTGGTATTCATAAATATGAAGGATTGCCCTATCTTCTCGCATCGCTTTATAACTTAGGCCCTCACTGACAGCACTGAGCCCTGCTTAGTACCTGTTTAGTAGTTGAGACTAAGGACAAAGCTTGCCCTATGGCTATGTGCAATTACTATCATAAATTAGTCTTAACACGTGGAGGGAAGTGGATAAATAGTCACCAAAAGAACAAACACCCTTCAAACCACAGAAGATTGAATTATAAACTGAATCTATCAGCAAAAATGCTTCATTTTACATCAAATTCTGTTTTTTTACAAAAAGCAATGCAATGGGATTAGGCTAGACAGCTCCATCTGAAGAACTGTTGCCAGTAAATGGTACAATGGCATGAATGTCCTCCTTCCATGCTGTAACTTTTATGATTTTTATGAAATGATTCTTCATCTTTTGCACTTTGCCAAATTAATGATGTTGTGGAACAGCTCAGACCATAGAATTTTATTTAGTTATTAAAGGATCTAACTTTAGCACAAATGCAAATGTGGAGGGCTGTAAGTTTTAACAGTGAGACCAGCTTGCAGTGGGGGTGGCTGACAGTGGATCGGGAACCCGAAAGACCCAAGAGCAGGCTTCTCCGTGACTTTTTAACTTAGCTGTGGTATTAGCATTCCAACCGATTAGAGTGGGCAGGCATGATGACAACTACAACTAACTGACAAGGGATTCCTATTTAAAGGACCCTGGCAGAGGTTAAAATCTATCCATTCTCCAAGTCTCAGCACATAGGCAGAACTTATATGATAGAGTACCAATGTGGAAGGTGCCCCCACCCCCCGTCCTCCCCACCCACAACAATCTGTAACCCCTGTAGTCCTCAGATGTACCCCTGAAGGTAAGGCTGCAGACAATAAGGGCTCAAGGAAGTACATTGTTCCTGATGGATGGAGGGAAGAGCCCAGCATCTGCAAGCAAACAGGCATTGGTGAAAGTTGCAGATGAGGTGAGCAGCAAGAAGTGTGGTCCATTGGTCCTTGATCTACTGCCACAAGAGGTTCAGTAACCTCATCAAAGCAGGAATGGTGAGTGGTATCCCACGTTCAAGTGAAAACCCATCCTTCTCCTGCACAGCACTCCTCACACACCTTGACTCATTCCTCTTTCTCAAGACACCTCCTCATGTCCCCATCTGAACAGCCAACACTGAAATTCATCTCCACCTTATTGTAATATCCCACCTATCCCTCACTGTTACCCTCCGTAAATGTTCCCGTTACAGCCTCTGAATACATTCCATTTCTCACACTCAACTCTTCTTGCAGGAAAAGACGGCACCGAACACCATGGAGAGCCAGAGAACCTGGAGTGGTCCTCCTGTCATCATGCCTGCGCAGGAGGATGCACTGAAAATCATCCAAGTTATGGAGTGCCTGTCCATCGCTGAAGGGGATTTGGGGGACCTGCAGTGACAGGTTTAGGTATCACTTTGTCACATGGCACATGTTGCCACCTGTAACTGAAATATGCCCATCTGCACAATGAGTACTTTAAACACCTATCCCTTGCCAACACTAATTTATGTTGTTCATCTCCTACTGCTCCTTCAAGCGTAATGCAGGAGGAGTCTTCAGAGGAGATCACCAGTTCTTTGGAAGCATGTTACACGACTTATGTGCACCCTCCACCAGCTCAAAAATGCATAAACATGAGCCACTCATCAGGGGCTGAATTTCACACTGGGGACGTGGTTCTTCCCTCTCGCGTTAAAGTCAGGGGTGAGTCTATCTCCACTTGCCTGGCAGCCATTAAACAGCCGACTGCCCTTTAATTGGTTCAAGGCAAAAGAGAGGTCCAGCACCTGAGAGCTGCTGGCCAATTATGAGGTGGGGGGTAGGGGGGAGGTGCGGGGTTGCCAGGGGTAGCCGTTGGGTAGTGGTAGTTCTCATGTCCCAGCAGCCCCACTGGGAGCCATGGCCTCTCCTGGGGTTGCATCAGGGCCGAAGGGAAAGCCTTCAGCATTGGAGTCGGGATGTAAATGGCGCCTAGGTTCTCTCTGGGGCCAGCTTAGTAGGCCCT
Organism: Cetorhinus maximus; assembly: GCF_964194155.1. Lineage (NCBI taxonomy): Eukaryota > Metazoa > Chordata > Chondrichthyes > Lamniformes > Cetorhinidae > Cetorhinus > Cetorhinus maximus. The sequence continues at coordinate 19,422,793 of NC_135896.1, forward strand.
GGTAAGGGGATGCAGGCTTGTTGGAAAATGGGGGGATTTGCCCGGGGTTTGAAATGGGCATGGCATGGGAATAGCACCTCTTCAACCAGGTTTTACCTAATGGTCTGGTGGCCAGACATGGCTCTCTCTCACTGTGGGTAAAATCCCAGCAGTGGCAGGAAGAGGCCCTTATGTAGCTATTACTTGGCCACTTAAGGACCTCAATTGGCCAACGGGTTAGCAGGCTGCCCATCGCCTCTCCAGTTGCTGATAAAATTGCAGTGGGGATGAGCGATGACAGGTAGGCACCAGGAATGGCTCAGCTGGAATGTGGTGCAATTTTATGGTCTGCTTGCCATCCTATCCCCAGGAAGGAGTGGGTGGGTGGTGGTGGGCGGTGGACGGGTGTTAAATTCTGGCCCACAGTTGGACAGTAGGTAGGGCCAGTAGTGGAGAGTCCTCATTGTCTGCTCAGCTGGACGCAGCTGCTGAGCCTCGGGAGACATCAACCAAATGGACTATTCTGGAGCAGGAAAGGGCCTGATATTATGTCAGTACTTCCAGAGGCTCTGCACACAACAGGAGAGAGATTAGAGGAGTCTATCTCCAGCATGAGTGCCATGATGTCTCAGGCTTTTGTGCTGACATCTACCCTCATGAACAGTGTGGGCACCTGCATGGAAAATCAGACATGCCAGATAACCAAGTGCATGCTGGGTCAGACCGATGGCTTGAACACCTAAGCTGCCAGTGTAAACAAGGTGGAGGAAAGCCTCACCTTGGCCATTTGAAGTGCAGTTAAATGTTCTACAGCTCTTGGCCAGGAGAGAAATGTGGGCAGATCATGAGAGGGAAGATGGAGAAAGGGCACATTAAAATGGGGTCTCTGCTCAAGGCCTTCCCAAATCCTCCCTTGACCACCCCTCCTCCGTCCCACCTCAGCCAGAGGCCCACGGCCCACATGTTGCCACCTTGCCTGAATCTGCCCCTGCAGGTGAAGCAACCATGAGGCCCTAAATGCCAAAGGGCATCGGCCAAGAGCATCTGGGGAGTCAGAGCAGGGAACCGAGCAGCCTGATTCCAATTCTGCTGATGCAACAGGGGTATCAATGCATAGGAGTTGGAGGAAAAGGAAGATAAAGGATTTAAAGTTGCATAAGGAAAATTTTTTGTTCCACTTTATTGTAATTGTTAATTGCTAAGCACCATTGTCATCTCCTGATTGACAAGGGGAGATTAGCCTTGAGATAAATGGTACGACAAGAGTAGAAGATGAAAAGCAGATGTCAGACGAGTGGAAGGATTACTGACTGAGCAAATGCTTTGTGTTGTCGGGGTGGTGATTTGAGGCATTACTGGTGAGCCACATGACCGCACAGCCTCAGTTTAGTTGAATCATGCCTGTATGAAGCTGTCCTGGCCAAATCTGACAGCTAGGCTTGTAGCTGTGGGGACCATTGCTGAATTAGGCTTGTCCTCCTCTTCCTGCTTCTCCTGTTGCACCTCTTCTTCCTCCTCCGAAGATGCAATATGGCCATCACCTTCGTTCCTCCAAAGCTCCATTCCTCTATATTATGCAATTTTGTGCAAGGCACAGCAAACAATTATTATTTGGGATACCCTTGCGGCTGCAAAATGAATGGTGCTCCCAGGTCTGTTGAGGAACCTTCATCGCATCTTCAGCAGCCCAATGACTTGCTCAGTGACCACTCTTGTGCTCATAGGGGTTTGTTGTGCCTTTTCTGAGCTTCAGTTATGGGGCTGCTCGCAGGTGGGATCATCTACGTCCTATTAAGAATGGCTGCCTGCCTCTATGATCTGCCAGTACAATCAGAGAGCCGGCAAAGTGCTGAAGAGACTTTTTTTTTTAAATATGCTGGGGTTAGGCAGGCAGGTCCTGGTGAATGGATGGGGTGAACCCTCCAACAGTGGCTCCGGAGCCATGGTGATGGCCATTGCCACTGGGGGTTCCTCTGTGGAACATGGGTCCCCCTGGGAAGGCCACACTTCAGGAAACTTCTGGGAGAGCGCTTCCATGTGCCTGGCTGCCTCCCCGTTGCGATGGGCTCCATTCTGACACCAGGAAAATGCTGGCGGAGAGCACCAAGAGGATGTTATTGAGACAGTTAATTGAAGTCTGAAGTTGCTGTCGTTTGCACCTATTAAAATATGATGTGTTAGCAGGAAGATATCGGGCTTCCTTCCTGGGTCTTCTGCTGCTATTTGGCCAGCCCTGCCACCTCCAAACCTTCCTCCAGAGGACTGGTGAAATTCCAGCATGTGTCCATTGCCTGAAAACCAACTTGGTTGATTGGCTTGACTGCCAGTTGGAGGAGGAAAGATTTGGAAAAAAACCTGCAGCTGAGCAGCAGGCAAGTTCAATGATATCGGTATGTGGGAGATTTTGCTGTGGGGATTGATAAAACGTGATTGGGGGTGTTGGCGATGATCTTGGGAGATGGTCTGTGATGGGCTTTCAGGGTATGATTGTGGAGGCAGGGGTGGGGGGGGTAGGTATATTTACAGGGTAACCTTGTTTGGCTTGGAAGAAACATTTCTGCTTCCACTGGCCTATAAGCAATGCTGCAAAGACACTTATATTCTGGATCCAGCCTTTCTCCCCTCCTTTTATCGAGTTTCCTGAGGCCCAGGAAACCTGGTCAATGTGGGTTAAAATAGAAACCTCATTAAAATGAAGGCATGCAGCCTCCTTAAAAACATTTCAATGCCTTCTGGTCACCATCCCTTTTCCTCCCTCTGTTAAAACCAGAAATGAGCAGATGCGAGACTGGTTCAGTTCCTGTTTGAAATTTTTCAGTTTTACTTTCTACCAGACTTTAAACCTCCTGATTTTGGGGGTTAAATTTACACCACTGCAGTGTGATATTCCCATTCTACGTAACCTTATTCCTCACAGAACTGAGCATCAAACTAAGTGACCAGCTCATGGCATGGATAAGTCTATATTATTGATTATAGCTACCAGATAGCAATACAGGATTAATGCCACCTTCCCTTTTTGTCGTTTGTAGCCAGTCATTGTCATTAGAAGGGAACCTGTGTTTTGAGCTGCGTTCAACCTAGATTCTCTACATGACAATAACTTTGGACATTGATCTAATGCGACAAGTCTCTTAATACCCTTGGAATTCTCAACATTATAGAATGTAGTGTATATGTAAATATGAAACTTATTTGAATAGGTTTTGTTATAAATGCAGATCATTTTTAAATTTAGTGAAACCTTAACCCTGCATTTCATAATGAATTAAATTTGTAATTTCAGGTGGCTGTTTGTGCTGTATAATTTATTTTGGTCTCATTTTTATTTTACAAGGAAAAGACTTCAAATAAAATGGTGTTGAAGTTAAATTAAATGAAATGAACTGAATTTAAATTGAATATTAACCTCAGATGTGTCTGCATGTGCAGGCTGAATTTTGCTTTGAAATAATAAGAGGAAATATGATTTAATTAATCACAGAATTCTGATATAAGGCTTTTTCACTTAGTCTTTTTATACAAACGATGATTGACGTTCTTTTTCCCACTTTCATCTATTGTTAGTATTCAAAAATGTTCTTTACTTTCAATTCATGTCCATTGATTCATTTTTAATCAAGCTCTACATATGTAATTGAGGCTGCTTTGGGCAGGTAAATGGAGATATTTAGCAGCCTAATCCATGCTGCTGGCTTCTAATGAGATTTGCTTCACTTGAAAGAATATTGTCATCTGATAAAGCATCTTGCAAGATATTCTACCTATTTGTCTACCTAGCCTACCATATCAATATCTACATGCAATTGTTGAATTGTGATACCATGATGACTATTGTGTCAATGGTCTTAATCATAATCATTTTTTTGTGATACATATTAACTTAAAAGTGAACATGCAAATGACAAAATTATGTTGCAATAATTTGTATGGAAGCCAGGTATAGGATATGCTGCTGTACAAACTTTCTCGGACAACCTCCTGCTTTTCTGACATGGAGTGGCATTGGGGATAGTGCATATAATGAAAAGTTGCAGGCATATTGTATTTTATTTTCTACTGTAAGAGTTAAACAGGGAATTCTATGTTTTTAGTAAAACCAAATGTCAGCAGAATTCTCCAGGAGAACCTTGTGCACCATAAGGGCTAATATCAGCAGAACTTTCCAGAAAGACCTTGGGTATCATAAGGGATTAACTGGTTAGGAGATAGAAGGGAGGATGAGGATAAACAGATAAGGGTAAAGACAAACAGTGCCTGGGATGGGAGACATCTGCTTATCTTGTGACTATGTACTGACAAGATTAGAATTTGAATAATGCAATGTGTACGTGACTAGTTGTGTATAAAAAAAGATGGTTTTCCTGTAATCGGTAGAGCTCTGTTTTAGCCAGTCTAAGGCAGACACTCCCTGCGTTTGATTAAATAAAACAATCCTTAACCTGTATCTGAGTCTCCTGTGGGTGATCTCCAAAAAGCACTACAACACTATCCATTTGTTTTAACATTGGAAAATCAATAGCTGAGTGTCTGCCATTTTCTGCAACACATTCCCAATGAATACCTCTCCCTCTTGGGAGTAGGAAGCCAGGCCTGCTGTTCTTGGCCTTTCTTAGAATGATATAGGTTAATGGCAAAGCCTATAAATTATTGACTGTGGTATTAGTATATGAATGTTCAATGGTTCAAATGTTACTATTTCGTTATTTTAACAGTGGTGTTAAGCCATACAAAATAAATCAACCTACAAGAGTTACATTAGCTTAGAAGTTACTGTTTATGATATTAGTGTATTTTAATGGGATTAAAACCACACACCATATTTTAATGAAATATATATATATATGTATTTCATGGTTAATTCCTAAAATATTAAAACTGGACAATGACATTTTAAAATGGCTGAAGCTACCCCTGTGGACTCAGGAGACCAAATTAAAAGGGGGTTATACAAAGACCATTTCCATTTCATAATCCAAACTTGGCCAGCTGGACCCAAGTCATCTGTTAGGACAAAGGACCCTGCAACCTTCCTTTCAAATCCTTAATGGTTGGAAAATTAACAATCTCAGGAACCCAGACAAAGAAATATGCGCCCTTTGTCAAGGCCAAAGTGGAGAGGTAGGAGTCACGTGGCATGGACCCCTAGCTGGGAGAACCAATTATACTGTCTTGCTGTATTGCAAATCAGTCTGGCATCTTTTATCTATCAAGCAGCAGCTCAGAAAAGAGGCTCCACCAAGGTTTGAATGCCTGGCCCCCATCTGCACTGTTTGTGCTCAACCTTCTGAACTTCTATACCATTGCCTACAAGACAAATTCATCTCTGTGTGCCTATTTAACCTCCACTGGAAAAGTGAATTATCTAGCATCAGTTTTCAACCCACCGACCTCTGTGAAGGAATACACCATTGGACTTTGATTCTGGACTCATGTGAGACAAGAATTGTTTATTATTATGTCTTTGCCCTGTAAACCTTTCTTTCTTTATCCCTCGTTTATTGTATGAGTGCACAGGGGCGCCATACCGACATTCCCCTCCCACGTTTTGACTGTGCACAAATAAACCAACCCGCTGAGTTCACCCTATCTCAAGTTTACTGTGGGGGTATTAATAGAAATTGGATCACACTGACACTGGGGGATTGGGAAATATGCCAACGCTCATAAAGGGGGAAATCAAAATCAAAACACCCTTCTGTTTACAGATGGATGGTGAGAGGAGAAATGAGGGCTGTTCAAATTAAACCTACCCTCCTGTCCATAAAAGTATAAGCCCTTAGGTTAATGTAGCTTTTGTGGGTTGATTCTACAATGAAAAGTTTCTGATGAGGAGCAGCTCTCACAGGGAGTGTTGGCCTAATGCCCAGCATCTTAGAAGTGGATCTACCCAAAATAATGAATTTTGATTAGCTAAAAACTGGATCCAACATTTTCGGAGTCAACTGGAGAGTGGAGCTTAAAGGTTGACATTGCTAGACTACACTCACGTATTTGTGATACTTCAAATAAAGAAGGTACCACTCAGAAATGAGCATTTTTGACATCAGCAGCCAGACAAGCCAACTCATTCAAAGCCTACTAATAAACGAACAAAGAACTTCCACTTATCACGTCTTCAAGGTATCCCCAAGTGAATTTCAGCTAATTAATTAATTTTTGTAGTGCCAGTCATTGTTGATATGTAGACAAATGCAGCAGCCAATTAGCACACAATAGCATGTAACTAATAGCAAATTTAACAACAAAAGCAAAATATGATGGATGTTAGGGATCTGAAATTTAAAGTTAATCTTTTTGGGGATGTGGATGTCACTAGCCTGGCTGTCATTTATTATCCATCCCTATTTGCACTTGAGAAGTTGTTGATGGGCCTTTTTGAACCACTGCCATACTGATTTTCCAATGTTAAAACAAATGGATAGTGTTGTGGTGCTTTTTGGAGATCACCCACAGGAGACTCAGATACAGGTTAAGGATTGTTTTATTTAATCAAACGCAAGGAGTGTTTGCCTTAGTCTGGCTAAAACAGAGCTCTACCGATTACAGGAAAACCATCTTTTTTTATACACAACTAGTCACGTACACATTGCATTATTCAAATTCTAATCTTGTCAGTACATAGTCACAAGATAAACAGATGTCTCCCATCCCAGGCACTGTTTGTCTTTACCCTTATCTGTTTATCCTCATACGGTAAGTACTCCCACAATGCTTCTATCTAGGGAGCTCTAGGATTTTATCCCAGTGATCATGGAAGAACCGTGTAGGATTATGTGTAATTTATGGGTGATTAAGCGATCAGATCATTTGGTTTTGAATATTGAGGAAAGAATGCTAGCCAAGACCCCAAGAGAACTCCCTTCTCATTTTCAAAATTGTCTTCCGAAATCTTTTATCTAAGCAGGCAGACACAACCTTGGTTTAATGCCTCGCCCAATAGACAACACCATTGACAGTGGCGTTCTGACTCAGTAATCCACGAGATTACGCATTTAAAACCAGAATAGGTTTAAGACACAATCTTCTGACTCACAGCTGAGAATGTTAACAATTTAGCTAGGAATAAAAACTGGACTGTGTGAATATCCAAGAGATACAGGACCAGGAAGGAAAACTGCATCTTGAGAAATGGAAATAGAAACAGGGGAAATTTTGGCCTGATTTTTCATAGTTTATTAAAAACAGGCACTGAACCTAAATTGGATTTTTTTTTCTTTAAAAAAGGTCAAAAGCACAATCCTGAAAATTATTGGCTTATTACTTTGACATCCATGCATGGAAAATATTGGAGTCTGTTGTAAAGAAAATAATTCAAGCTCAAATTAACAGCAGTAAGTGCAATTATTCCAAACTAATACAGTTTGTGCTAGACAAGCCATGCCTAACAAATTTATTGAAATTCCTTCGAGATGGAACAGAAGTGATGACTAATAGTAATGTGGCGGATAGATATTAACTTTAAAAAGACACTTGATTTGGTGCCTCAGAAAAGGTTATTTTTTAGTTAACATGAAAGGTCTGGTGATAAAGAAGGGAAAAATGAATTGAATTGCAAGTTTAATAGGAAACAACGTGGAGTAATCAATTCCAGTATTTCTAATTGGATAATCAGACTTGTGTTCACAATATTAATAAATAATGTTGATGCAGGATTTAATCGTAGACTGACCTAGTTTGCATAAGTATGATATTGCAGGGGAAAGCTGGATATCAAGAGGAAACAAATGAAGTTTAAAGAAATTGTGACCTAGCACATGAAAAGGTAGATTTAAAGGAGATTTAACATTGAAAGCGTGAAAGAAAAAAAGCACTTAGAAAGATTTGGACTTTTTCATATCTCATAACAATACATACGTAATTAATTACTTTGAAGTGTCATGGCTGTTGCCATACAGTGTTACGACTGGGTGAGAAGGGGTTAACTGGCTCCCCTCTATTCAGCCTCCTTGCTTGGTCACAGCAAAGGTTTAAGTTTCTTTTTCCTGAGGATAAGGCTTTTCTGAAACCACTATCTAAGCTCTAAGCAATAAGGAGCCAATCAAATATGGTTTCTTGAGTTTCCTGAGAAAATTTATTAACCGCTAAACCTTGAAAGAAAAAAATAACAAAAAACGCAACACCACACACACAGGTATCAGAAATAAGGGAACCTAGAGCCCAATAGAAAAAGTTAAAAGAATATATGGTTGTGCCCTTTGATTATCCTGGAGGCATAGACCTTTAAACCTTGTGGCTGATTTGGATTAGCTGGTTTCATGGATGTGGTCAGGTGTAGAAAATGTTGCAATTCTTTTGAGATCTCGGTTCACAGGTAGATTTTAAGTAACAGGGGGTGGAATTTTAGTCTGAGATAGGGGTGACTTCAATGGACATAGATGGATCCTCCCTTCTCAGTCCCCTTTCCTTTTCTCTTTCTTGGAGTTCTCTCTCCTTTCATCCCTGCCTCTCTTTCTCTCACTCCTTTCCTGCCTCTCTCTCCCTTTTTCCCTTTCCTGCCTCTGTCTCTCTGTTTCCCTTTCCTGCCTCTCTCTCCCTTTTTCCCTTTCCTGCCTCTGTCTCTCTGTTTCCCTATCCTCAAATTCCAGTTCCATTTTCCGCTGCTCCAATCTTAATTTTCCTGCTGCTAATTTATCAGTTTCGGTGTCTTCCATTTCCACCTTTAGATGTTTAGCCACCCATTTTAAAATTTCTGGTTCCCTGGCTTTCAGGCAGAACCCCACCTCTAATGCCTAGCTACACCTTTTAATTCTTCCAAGGACAGTGGCCACAACTTCTCACCAGTTATCTCATCTTGCTCTATGAAAGTATTGACATCAAATGTGGACATTTTAGCACTTCAGTATTACAGACCCAAGAAACCTTTTGCAGTTTTTAAATTGCTTTTGAAGGGACAATTTACTTTCTCCATTCCAATTCTTTCATCAGTCTGTGGAAACAAGTTCCAGACACGGGTCCCTAATTTTGTTACGACTGGGTGAGAAGGAGTGAACTGGCTCCCCTCTATTGAACCTCCTTGGTTGGTTACAACAAAGGTTTAAGTTTATTTTTCATGAAGATATGCCTTTTCTGAATCCAAATCTATTTTAACTATTTAAGCTGTGAGCAATAAGGAGCCAATCAAACAAGGTTTTCTTGAGTTAAACAAAGAGCAAATTTATTAACCACTAAACCCGAGAGAATAAATAGTAAAAATGTGATGTCATACACACAGGTATCAGAAGTAAGGGAAGTTAGGGTCCAAGAAAAAGAAGTTAAAAGAATATATGGTTAAGTGCACTTTGATTGTTCTTGAATAGATATTTAAACATTGTGGCTGATTTGGATTAGGTGGTTTCGTGGATGCAGTCAGATGTAGAAGATGTCAGAATTATTACCAAATCTTGGTTTGCTGGTAGATTTCGAGTAAGTTGGCTTCTGAACCAGGTAATACACTTGTTCCAAAAAGGAGAGAGGGGGAGAGCCCAGCTTTCAGCCAGTTTCCTCTGCTAAAAACTTACAATCTCACTGCAATGGCTGCAGCCTGGCCTGTTATATGTCACCCATTGTGTATTTCTAAGAGGTTTTTGGTGGGTTTGTCTGTGGCAGCCATTGTTTCAATACCCAGCACTTTCCATTTTAATGTCTCTTCCTTAGACAGTGTTGAATTTCGATGGGGCTCTGAATGATAGGAAATGTTTCTCTCTTCACAGTCCCCTGAGGGGACCTGTTTGTTTTTTCACCTTCCCCTTGGAAGGTGGCCTTGCATTTTTAAGTAGTTTGCTCTGTCTCTTTTCAAATTGTAAACTTTCCATTCAGCTGGAAGCTTAAATCATATTTTCAAAGATAAAGGGGCCTTGTGATAATAGGCAAACACAGTTTGCACACTGCAAAATCCCATAAACTGAAATGTGTTGATTTGGTGGTATTGGGTTCATGGAGGTATGTTGACCAGGTGCAGATTTAATTCATGGTGAAAATCAAGCTTGCGGGGGCTGAAGTGGGTGGCAAATCATCCCTTTCATGAAGCGTGAAGCCCATGAAATTTTAAATCCCAGGCCTTATTTGGATCCACGGCATTGAATTCTGCCTGTAGCTGATGGGAATTATATCAAAGCCAGTAGGCAGGCATGGAAATTTGTGCATGTGGGAGGCAGGTTTTCACCAGGGGTCTAAGGAAACAAGGTAAGCAAGGAAGGCGGCGGAATAAGCAAAGTTCATGATTGGGTGGAAGCCATTTTGCTCCTCTGGCCCACAAGGAACCTTTGAGAAAACAGGTTAAAAAGCTTGCCTGGGCTTCCTCTTGCATTAGTAAGAAAGGACTTACCACATTCAGGAAGGCGATGACTACAGCACCTGCTGCAGAATAGTTTTGTGTCTGGCACCTGAGGTTGGAAAATGAAATCAATATCATGTTTCTTTTTAAATCAGGTATCACATATTACAGCAGTTTGACCTGTGTTTTATTTAAAAAATATATATTCTTAAGATGTGGGTGATGCTAGCAAGACTATTTTTTATCACCCATCAATTTACTTGAAAAATTAAGTATTTTTCATTAGTACAATGCAGATTACTTAAGACTGAAGTGCTTCTGATTAGGAAGAATGGGAAAGGGTAGGCAAAAGCACTGTTTACAGTAGCTGACATACCAAGAAGAAATTGGGTCATTTCTTGATTTATTAATAAAGATGACAAAACAGGATTGAGCTGGGAAATGAGAACCTATTTTAAAATATTTTGCTTTACTTTGTGTTTCTAATCTTGTGGCTTTATGAACAATCTTGTAGCTACGGTTTATGGATTGTGCAATAGAACCATCTGCTATAACTTCATGCTGTGTTCATTCCCAGTTTCATAAACACACCTCCACAATTGTGCAGTCAGCGGCAGCTAGGACTTCTGAAACTCAGCAGATACAGTTTGAGTTATGATATTTTAGTTCGCAGGTGCCAGATGATCATTTTCTTTGGGGAAATGACTTCAGGTATGGTGAATCTCCCAAGAGCAGTTCACCTGTTAGCTGGAGGCTGCAACAAAGTAGATCACTCCAGTGGTAATCATGAAAGGTAAGTTCAAGGTTGTATGCCGTTGCTGCATGGCTTAGGAAAAACAAAACATCTGAGCAGCTATTCTGTCAATGCCAGGTAGAATTTCTCTTTTGCGCAAAAGGAATAAAAGCAGTCCATGCCCGCAGGCATTATTAAACTGGTCTTCAATTCTGACTTACGATACAGGTATCTGACCATGGCACTTGGTGCCCATAATTACAAGACGTCTTTTCCTAGTCAGGATCCTTAATAATTAGTGTTCACATTGCTTTGTAACGTATTGATTAACTGTGGAATATATAAGATCACAATGATTATGTCATAAAAACAGCATTACTCCCCAAGAAATAAATAGTTTCCAAAGCAAAATGCTGTTGATGCTGAAAACCTGAATAAAATGCTGAAAATATTCAGCAGATCAGGCAGCATCTGTGGAGAGAAACAGAGTTGATGTTTCATGTTGTTGACCTTTCAGTAGAGCAGAAGGAAGATAGAAATGTGATAGTTTTTAAGCCAGTAGAAGGAGAGGGGGCAAGAAGAACAAAAAGGGGTGTGTGACAGGAGGGCAAGAGAGCTTAACAAAAACATTAATGATGCAAAAGCCAAAGAGAGTGGTAATGTGTTTAATAAAGGAACAAAGGCTGTGTCCAGAAGAGGTGTGAATGGTTATATAACAGCCAAGTGAATGCAAAATGAAGAGATAAAGAAAGAAACAAGCTAGGAAAAAATACAACAAAAAAACACACAGAATACAATGGAGGCAGAGGTTATGATCTAAAGTTGTTGAACTCAATATTGAGTCCAGGAGACTGTCGAGTGCCGAGGCAAATGGTGAGGTGCTAATCCTCAAGCTTTCAATTTTTTTATTGATCACCTTTAGGATTTTTTTTATTCAATCATGGGATGTGGGTGTCGATGGCTAGGCCAATATTCAATGCCCATCTCCAGTTGCCTTTGGCTCCTTTGACAGCACCTTCCAAACATGTGATCTCTGCAACATGGGGCAAAAAACTCCCCCGTCAGAGGGTTGTGCGGGGGCGGAAAGGGGCGGGCACGAACCCGATTGGCGCCCCTGTTTGGGGCCGCGCCGCCATTTTACGTGGGTGGGCCAATTAAGGCCCGCCCAGTGTGACGCGCACCCGGAAGTGCTGAGCGCTCCCTGTACGGATGGGGGTGATTTCCCTGACTTGGGGCCTGCGCTCTTTCGCGAAAGTGCGCAGAAATCTCCATGAAGCACCTTTGCGCCTCAGGGAGATTAGTTTAAGGCTTAAAAATTTAAATAAAGAAAAGGAAATATTTTGAGACAGTGTCACATGAGCTAGAACATGTTCATGAATTTTGATTAAAAAATTTCATTTAATTAATGAAACCTTCGTGAAACCTCAAACCGTGGATGAGGTTCCATGAAAAATGCGAAGGCCGCCTAAGCTCTTCGCCTGCCCCCCGCCAACCTTAAGGTTGGACAGGCAGCCCTGTTAATTGTTTGAGGACTTGAAGCGTCAACTTTGTTCTTCTCTGCCGATGCTGCCAGACCTGCTGAGTTTTTCCAGGTAATTGTTTCAATGACTATTTAAATGGCCTTCATAGGCTTTTGACAGTTTGGCGGGCACGCAGCTGAGTCGACTGTGTGCCTGTCGAACTGAAAATCTAAATGGCGCGTAGTGACCTCGGGACGCCCGGCCGACATCACCGCGCATTATTTTATGCGTCCGTGAGCGGGCCCCGCCCCCACTCGCCGACCCGAAAATTCTTTCCATATAGAAGAACGAGAACAGTAGGTGCATAGTCTTCCAAGGGTGGTCAGGTTGCTACTATTGTTGACAGAGTTGATCTGCAGATACTTCCTGGGTAGAAACATTAAGTTTACTTACAATATACTCAGCAGCAACTAGTCTTGTGCTTTCAACACCAACTCTATCTCTACACTGACTGCTGAGGTAGCCCACGCTACTCTCCTATTGGTTACTACAGATCATGTGATCTTCTCTAATAAGCATTATTCTTAAAGGTATATTACACACTGAATAAAACCATATTTACTACATTCCTGCCCCTTTAATTTGGCTATACATATTATATTTACATTACAGATTTTTCAATACAACATAATATTTACACTGGGTAAGGAATTTACAAGTTCAGTCTTTCAGCTGGTTTCCTGGTAGGTGTGGAATGCCGCAGCTCCACAACTTCAGATTCTTTGACAGGAACCTTCTTTTCCAGAATTGCCTGACCATCAGGTGTTTCGGTGGGCACTTGCATTTCTGTATCCTCAACTCTTACAGGAACTATATTGAGGCCCTAGGTTGAGTATCCTCAACTGGAAACGCAGACCCGATCATAACCACTGGTGGAACCAAAATTTTGGTAATTTGTCTCTCTCTTCCTGAGGTGATCCACATGTCTCTGTATGACTCAGCTTTCCACCTCCGCGTGGTAAGATAGCGGTCCAGTCACTGCACTTATTTCACCTGGTAACCACTTGGGTCCTTCTCCAAAGCTCTTCACGTCTACCGTCACTGCCATGGTAAATTTCCTCTCACGAGTATGCCAGTCGTCTCTAGTTTTCTGGTTTCCCTGACTCTTTTCCGCCGTCCCCTCTAAATTCGACATTATTAAGCTCAATCTCGTCCTGAGATGACATTTCAACAAAAACTCCGCGGGTGTGACACCTGTTGTTGTTTGAGGGGTGGTCCTGTAATGAAAGGGAAAGTGTGCTAGCTTGGTTGCCAAGGAATCGCCAGTTATCTTTTTCATGCCTGCCTTGAACGTTTGAACTGCCCTTTCTGCCAGTCCATTTGAGGAAAGTTGGCGCGGTGCAGTTTTGGCATGAGTGATATCGTTGAGGCTGATAAACCATTGAAACTCGGCACTCGTAAATGTCATGCCGTTATCAGAAATGACTGCTTCTGGTAGTACGTGAATGGCAAAACCTTGACATAGGCCTCAATCTTCTGGTTGGCATGCGGGGGGCGGGCCCCGCTCGCTGATGTGTAAAATGGCGCGCAGTGACGTCGGGCGTGCGTCCCAACATCACCGCGCGTCATTCCGATCCTCAGTTCGGCGGGCGCAAAGCAGAGTTGGCTGCGCACCTGCTGAATTGTCAAAGGCCTAGTAAGGCCATAAATTAACTAACTGAACTCATTAACAGGGCTGCCCATCCAACCGTAAGGTTGGTGGGGGGTAGGCAAAGAGCCCAGACGGCCTTCACATTTTTCATGGAACCTCATCCACGGGTGGGATGAAGTTTCATGAAGGTTTTATAACTTCAATGAAAATTTTTAATAAAATGCATTGACATGTCCTAGGTCATGTAACACTGTCACATGAGGGGACATGTCCGATTAATTTTTTTAAATCTTTTTTTCAGGTTTTCACAATGAAATTAAACTCCCTGAGGCAGCTCTGTGCCTCAGGGAGATTTCTGCGTTTTTTCGAAAGAGTGCAGGCCCCGACTCTCCCCCCTCCCCCCGCCTGCACAGGGAGCACTCAGAACTTCTGGGTACGCTTCACATTGGATGGGCCTTAAATGGCCTGCCCATGCAAAATGGCGGCACTCAGCCGATTTTGGGCGGCAATCAGCTGCGCGCCCGCTCAGGCCTGCTCCCGCCCAGCCCACATGACAGGGAGAAAACTCTCCCTATTGTTTCTCAATTGTTTCAGCAGTTGGTGACTTCACCTCATAAACACACAACCATTTTGAATGGACATTGACAATGAGCACAAACATTGTTCCCAGTGAAGGTCCAATGTAAGCAATGTGTAACCACACCCAGGGTCTACCTGACCACTCCTATGGGGTGTAATGGAGCTGTCGCTAGCATCATTTGCAGTTGCTGACATCGCACACAGTGCTTTACTAAACTTTCTATTTCGCCATCCATCCCAGGCCACCATAGAAAACTACATTAAATGGTCTTCATTCTGGAAATTCCTGGATGTGCACTGTGTAGCTCAATTAAAAGTAGATCACTTCCCTTTGGAAGAACTATCACTCATGTCCCCATAATAATATGCCATCCTGGCTGGTTATTTTCTGTCTCCTGTTGCAGTATGGTTTCATTTCTTCAGATACAGGCTCCCGTGACCAACAATGCAGCACTGGTTCTCGTACTTGAGATAGGACTCGGTCTCAACTTGTCCAGCCTCTAATCTATCAAGCACTTCCTAGCGAAGAATCTAAAACATTTAACAGTAAAACAAGCCCCCGTGGAACTGGGATGCACTCATCATTTTCTTGTAAAGGCAAATGGCTAAGGGCATCGGCATTTGCGATTTGATTGCCAGGCCCATGTACGAAAGTGTATTCGTATGCTGCCAGAATTAAAGCCCTATTAGTATTTCTGTATCTTCATTTTATATGCCTTCTAGCACAGACTTTAATCTTGGCCTTCTTTTTGACTTCACTATTGGCCAGACTTCTCTCAGCTGCAAGCTCAACTTGTCAGAACTCAATGGCTGAGTCTCGCAAAATTTTATTATCTGTCTGCTTCTTGGAAAATCCTATGACTTTTGTCTCCAAAGCCTCTTTGGCTTCATGCAGCTGATTCTTCAGCTCTTCCATCTCTTTTTTGTATTTGTTTGCTGCCTCCTTGAAAATTGAACATTGTTGACTCTTCCCTGCCAACTCATTCTTCAGCTCGTTCAGAGAAGTGCTGAATTCTTTCTGCTTTTTAATACTTTTCCAGAGGTACAAACTCTGACTTGAGGGAATCTTGTAATGTGTGAATGTCTTTTAACAGGTTTCTTTTTCCCTGTGAAGGTTGCTGACCTCATCTCAAACTCTGTCATCTAGCAGGGTCTCTTCGAGTTTTTTCAAGTTTTGGCTTAAGACAACCTGTGTTTCTTCAGGTTGTTGGGTCTTACACACTCCATTTCCAAAACAGGAACAGCTTCCTTTTGGAATCTCAATGGCCAATCAAGGTTGATTTCCCTTAGCCAATTTCTCCCGAGAAGGCTTGGTCCTCTGCCTCTCAATACCAACACTGGCAGCTTTGCCGTTTTGCTTCCATAATGGACAGTTAATCTGCTGATGCCTTTTACTTGAATGCCTTCACACATATATGTTTTGAGCTTAGCAGCTATTTTTTCTAAATTTAATTGGTGTTCACCATTATTCAGATATCTGAAGGTCCCAATTACTGTAGTGGAAGCTCCCATGTCCACTTCCATTCTAACAGGCTTGCCATTTACTTTCATTGTGACAAATATTGGTTCTGTCTTTCCAACTTTCAGATTAAATGAGTAAATGTCTGAATTTGTTGATTCAGGCTCTTCTACATTGTAAATTTCATTGGGCTTCTTCTTTTGTTAACAAGCCGCTTGAATCTTTCCTTGCATTGCCTCATCATAGGTCCATTTCTGTGACAATGGTAGCATTCGATTTTTTAAAACTGCAGATCACTAAAAGACTGCTTGTTTCCACCTCTATTAAAATGATTCTTTGATTTCGCTGCTAAGTTATTTGTCTTTATTCTTCGGCTAACGGGCTGTTTCCCACTTCTCGGCAGAGTCTTGCATTTTCGCACCCTTTTCGGCTGGAGTTTCCCACCTGATGTGGAGGATGGCACCATTTTGCACACCCTGTACTGCTTTTGAATCTCTTACTGCACCTTCCATGGCCAGCGCTATCTCTAGTGCCTTCTTGAAATCCAGACTTACTTTGGACAATAATCTTTTCTGAATAGAGTCCTCATTCACACCACACACTAAATGATCTCTGAGCATGTTGTTTAGAGTCGTACCAAACTTACAATGTTCCATTAGCTGCTTCAAATTTGCCACGTAGCATGCAATTGTCTCACCCGGGGCTCTATTTCACAAAATAAACCTAAACCCCTGCATCATGAGTGAGAGATTTGATTGAAAATGACCCTTCACGAGGTCTACCAATTCATCGAAATTCTTTGAATCTGGGGCACTGGGGTGTCATCAAACTTCGAATCAAACTGTAAGTTTTTCTCCCACAACTACTTAAGAAGATTGCTCGCCCCTTCTTTTCACCCGTAATCTCATTGGCTTGAAAAAAGAACATGAGGCATTCTATGTAATGAGACCATTGTCTGTGGCTGGTTCAAGAGGAACAATTGTCCCAGCTGCAGCATTTTGAGAGGGGAGTGTTTCTTTGATTCTAATGGAGATTTCTACTTACAATCACTTCTGTTCAAATCCTGTTTTATCCCCATCACCAAGTTGTTGTAAGTGTTGTCAAGTTGCTGCTATTGTTGATAGAGTTGATCTGCAGACACTTCTTTGATGGAAACATGAAGTTTATTTACAATGTGCTTGGCAGCAACCAGACGTGTGTTTTCAACTCCAACTCTATCTCTGCACTGATTGCTGAGGTAGCCCACGCTACTCTCTTATTGGTTACTACAGATCATGTGATCTTCCTTAACAAGTATTATTCTTAAAGATACATTACACACTAAATAAAACCATAATCACCACACATGGCAACACCAGTACCTGCAATTAAGTTCCCCTCAAAGTCACACACCAACCTGAATTAACAATATATCTCCGTTCCTTCAAAAGCGCTGTGTCAAAGTCCTGGAATTTCCTCCCCAACCGTTGCCTTCCTGAATTGCTGCAATGCATGTGGTGTCGGTACACCCACAGTGTTGTTATGGAGGAATTCCAGGATGTTGATCCAGTGACAGTATTATGTGGCTGGTCCAGTTACGATTCTGGTCTATGGTGAACTCCAGGACGTTGATGGCTAATCAGCGATGCTAATGCTGTTGAATGTCAAAGGGAGTGTAAAAATATTCTCTGGGAGGCTTCTTAGTCAAACAAAATGAACTTTATTTACACAAGAGCTTACATGGCTCCAGCCAGCCCCTCATACAGCCATATTTTCCTAGAAAACCCCTCCCTAGAATTTATTCCCCCCCACCGCGCTAGCCACATATTGGTTGAACAAATCACATGACCCCTACTGATCTTAAAATGATAGTCATCACAGGGAGGTGGTTAGACTATCTCTTGTTAGAGATAGACACTGCTTGGCTCTTGTGTGACGCAAATGTTACTTGCCACTTATCGGCTCAAACTTGAATGGTGTCCAGGATTTCCTGCATGTGGGCACGACTGCTTCAGTATCTGATGAGTCTTGAATAGAACTGAATGTGCAATCATCAGTGAGCATCCTCACTTTGGACCTTATGTTGGAGGAAAGGTCATTGATGAAGCAATTGAAGATGGATGGTCCTATGACTTTCCAATGAGGAATTCCTGCAGCAGTGTCCTGGGACCGAGATGATTGGCCTCCGACAACCACAACCGCCTTGCTTGTGCTAGGTATAACTCCAATCAGTGGAGAGTTTTCCCTCTGATTTCCATTGATTTCAACTTTAAAAGATCTCCTTGATGCCAAAGTCAGTCAAATGCTTGACACATAGCCATAAGTGTATTGAAAATCATTTTGTCAGCATTGTAAGGCACATGCTCCCTTTTTTTAAACTTTGTCTTTTTCCGACAGCCTCCAGCAGATCCTTTAGGACTTGCTGGCGAAAGTGTTCCTGATCCAGAAGAGTTAGTTGGATCTTATGTGACACTAGTTTCAGCTTAATTGCTGTCGAATTTGCACATCGAGGTCCTACAATCAGCCTGAGACCCCAGTTTGCAGAATCAAATTTATATGCTGCCTCAAAACGTTGCCTGACTGATTTTTATGCGAGGGACATTTGTGGTGTTGACCATAGTACAATGGCGAGAACCAGAGATTTGGGGGCAGATGTAGTACAAGGGGTTAAATCTGTGTGACATGCTAATGAGGCAGTATACATCATCACAGGACGTAATGCAATGGCTCACGTTCTTGTTCTCTCTTGTAGGCCTCATGGGAAAGAAACTACAGTAAGTTGTTTCTTAATAAAGTTAATATTTCCTGACCGTAATAGACTCTGTAACTATTCTGTGTTAGCACAACGAGACCAAGAATATGATATTGACCAGCTGAGGGAGATTATAACCCAGTTTTGGACCCTGTTCTGCCTATTTTGCTCCCAGAAAATGGGCCAATTTTGCCACTGATATTTCAGCAAGGTTGGATGTTAATGCAAATCAAGACCCCCAGAGGCCTGCCACTCTGCTAGGTGAATAAGAAAGGGGCTGGAAGCACAATTCTGGTCAGAACTTATAATAGCTTAGATGTTATATTAAAGATGGAATTTATGTATTTATTTATGAATGTCATGTACTTTAATAAAATGAAGCGTGTCAAAAATAAAAACAATGTTTAGTATAAAGGAAAGCATAAATGCAAAATACTGTAGACGCTGGAAATCTGAAATAAAAACCAAAAATGCTGGAAAACTCAGCAGGTCTGGCAGCATCTATGGAGAGAGCAACAGAGGCTGGGATTTTCCATGCCCACTGGCGTCAGGTGGGTTTGGTGATGTGAGCGGACAATATGGCGAGAAGGCCAAAAATCGGTTTCATGGCATCTTAAAACCAGTTTGTGATTGTCCGCTTTGCCCAACATCGGACGTCAGGAACCTCATTGTCATGTATCAGTTTATCATTATAAGGCTGGCCAGCTGGACTCATCCCCCCTTCCCGCTGGATCGTCTACCCATGTCGGCGTGTTTTCCCGC
The DNA here is from genome assembly GCF_964194155.1 of Cetorhinus maximus. Taxonomy (NCBI): domain Eukaryota; kingdom Metazoa; phylum Chordata; class Chondrichthyes; order Lamniformes; family Cetorhinidae; genus Cetorhinus; species Cetorhinus maximus. The sequence continues at coordinate 19,442,402 of NC_135896.1, forward strand.
TGACCTGTTTCACAACAGTGTATATAAGGCGTGCACTTGGCGGGCTGCACTTGCTCAGGACTTCAAGATTTGTTTGCCTACCTTGCTTCCATCAGCACTCGCAGTCATCAGCGCCAGGCTTCACCGACAGCACCACATCGTTTTTTGGGGTGCTCATGGCAGGTCTTTACCTACCAGATAAACCATATGTGGGCGGCTTTTCAATGGCTGCAGGGCTAGGGCTTGCTTAGGGAAGGGGGAGAAGTGGCCTCAGGCAAGGGAAGGGGCTGCAGGATGAGAGCTGGACTGGGGTAGGAGGGTAACCCAGGGCATGTGTGGGGACACAAGTTGATCTGTGCAAGTGGCCTCAAGATGGCTGATGAGGCAATTTCCAGAGGCAAAGAGGCTAGATGGACATATGAGGATATGTATGTGAGAATGGGTGATTATGTCCCTTGAGCTGGCAGTGAGTGAGATGCCAATAGATGTGTGATGGGTTGAGTGTGTGAGTTTTGAGTGATGAGATGGCTGCCTTATCCTGGCTGCATGGATGAGATCATTCATCCTCTATCTGCATTGGATGACCAACGTCTTCTGTGCAGCATTGGCACTGATCACCACTGCCATCATCTGCCAAGCCGGAGTGGTAGTATAGCTGTCCTTCCTGTGGTCAAAGTGAGGGTAGAGGACATCACAGCGGGCCTTCATGTCATCCAAAAGGCGCTCGAGGGCTGCAGTCTTCTTGCCTTTCGGGGCCATGTCTTCTTTGCTGCAGTCCTGGGCTGGAAGTACTAAGCACGGCTATAGTTTAAATGTGGTGCCTGGCGTGAAGAAGCAGCGAGGTGGCAGTGTGGTAAGCGAATCAGAGCCCACCCGCCATCAAAACGGCGTGTATCCCGGGAATGCATAATTAATGCGGTGGGTTTGGGATGATACGGTGTGAAAATCTGCCATTGTGACCGATGGGTAAAACGTTGTTTTTCCCGCCCACTACCGCACTTAGTGCAAATCTGGGACGATTCCACCCAACGTTTTGAATCCGTATGACTCTCCTTCAGAGCTCTGTCCACAGATGCTGCCAGGCCTTATATAATATATCTTGGCCTAGATTTGAAACTGGTCAAAAACTTTTCCACAATAAAAAATAAAGTCAAATGATTTATCTGTTTGTACTGTATTTAATAGAACTAAATGCATTGCATTCAACAGCGCTGACAAGCTGATATATGATTATTGCCTCAGATTTAGTTAGCAAAATTAAAGCCTATGGGATGAAAGTGACAATGGTAGCATGGATACAAAATTGGCTAATAGACAAAGCAGAGAGCAGTGGTGATGAATTTTTTGCACAGATTGGTTGGAAGTATACAATGATGTTCCCCAGGAGGTGATATAAAGACCCCTGCTCTTTTTCAAATGGATTAATGACCTGCACTTGGCAACATTTCAAAGTTTGCAAATGATAACCAAACTCAAAAATATAGTAAACAATGAGGGAGACCTGAACAGACATCAGGAATAGACAGGCTAGTGAATTGGAATTTAAGCCAGCTAGGTTGAAGTGATATATTTTGGTAGGAAGAATATGGAGAGGCATTGTGAACTACAATTTTAAACGGGGTGCAGAAATAGAGAGATGTGGGGTCTGTGTACATAAATCTTTGAGAAAGCTGTTAACAAGACATCGGGGCTCCTTGGTTTTATTAATGGCGATGTAAGTGCAAAAGCAAGGAAGTTGTGCTAAACCTGTATATATAAAAAAGTAGCTGTTAGGGCCCAGCTGGAGTATTGTGTTCAATTCTGTGCTGACCAGACTGGGCTGACAGAATGTCAAAGCCTTGGGGAGGATGCAGAAGAGATTTACGAGAATAGACAAGGGTTAAAAATTAGAGAAGTTTTATTTTCAGATTTTAAAAATAATGGAGGTGGTGGGGGCAAAGACCTTCAAGTTAATGTTTTTTTTAAAGACATTTTTTCCCCTTTGTTGGCTTATTCCAGATAATGCTTGCATTTGCTTTACACTGAAAAGTGACTTATGGGGCTGGAACTTCCTCGGAGTGGCAATCAGCATCGGATTGCTGCTCTATGCCCATTTACCTCGGGGAAATTTCTTCCAAGCCTACCTCGCCCGACCTTCTAACTCAGGCCAGGTGAGGTCCAGGCAGTGCAGCTGTCTCCCGAGTCCAGTGTCGAAGTCCAGCAGAGTCGAATTGAAGGAGGAAACCACCCGCCCCCGCTTTTTTATGACACTAACTGCCGTAAAGCAGGTAAGTTTAAAGGTCCCATTGAAATTGACAGGCCAGGGAGAAGGTAAGTGCCTAAGTGTAAAGGATGTGGGGATTGGGGGTGTTCAGAGGTTGAGTGGGGATGGGCGGAGGGGGACGGACATGGGGGGTTGTGTGGGGGAAGTCGGACGTCAGGAGGGGGTGCAGCGGGCTGGGGATTTGGGGGTGTCAGACATTCGGCGGGGGAGCACGTGGAGCAGGCCTGATATTCAGGAATGTGGGGGTGGGGGGGGCTAGGGAGTCGGACATTGGGAGGGGGTGAGGGGGTCAGACATCAGGGTGGCTGGGAGGGGTCGGACATTGGGAGGGGGTGGGTGGCTGGGCATTTGGGGGGCTGGGAGGTTTTGAGTTTGAATCAGACATGGGGGAGTGGGGGTTGGATTGGGGGGGCTAAGATTTGGGCCCGTGGGGGTAGGAGGGGTGTTGGGTGAGGAGTCCCATGCGGGTGGGGGTAATCCCATGGGAGGTTGACAGGTATGGAGTACTGTGGGGGGTGGTGGTTAGTCAGAGGTCTCCCCTGGGAGTTCGGGGCTGTGGGGAGAGTCTTGTGGGGGGATTGGCCTGGGTCTTTATAATAGTTACCCAGAAGTTAGATGAGGATTTATTCTTCCAACTTTTTCTGGGTAAATATCGGAACCATCTGAAGTTTGCGACTTAAATCGCATTTTCAGATGGTTCCCAGTGCAGCACAGTTGCCCAGAGGAAGTGTGCGCTTTTGGGCAATTGCCATGCAAACACTTACAGAGGAGATTCCCAGAGGGATTACCCCAGGGCATCTTTGGGGTATCCCCCAAATCCAACACTGGGAGGTCATGGCCCATTATCTAACAGAACAATGATTAAAAGGATATTTGTTTAATGTTAAAGAACTAATTAAGGCTGGTATTTTTAGATATCAGCGCAGGCTCTGTTATCCATTGAAAACAATGGTATTATGAGATCGAAGAGTGAGGAAGTTCTAGTATTGTCTGGTGCTAGCCCATTGTATATAATATTCTATACATACAGGGTTACATTTATTTCAGTATTAGCGAACAGGCATCTTTCCTTTGCTGTCATAAGTTTAGAAGTACATGATAAATGAGCAAATGTAAGTTTTGATTTTATCTCTCCCTAAAGCATAGGCCTATTGGACTGCGTCTGAATGAGATTGAAGTCACCAATGAGCACCAAAAAAGGAATTAAATACAAAAGATAGCCAGTTTTTTTTTAGATTTGTTTTTTTTTTAACTTAGCTGATTACAAAGGAATCCCAGCCTACTTCATTTGAATAGACTCACCAAATGCCACTGCGCTCTTGTTGCTGCAGGGTTTTTTCTAATATCAGATCTGTAGTTTTTTTTTGACAAAGTATTGCAACAGGGACATAAAAAAATCAAATCTCCATATCAGTCAAGATCCACTGCAAGCGGTGAATTTCAATGACTCCTGCATCTTGTTGGCTGGCTGTGAAGAGAGTAAAAAGAAAATGACATATATTGATAATAAATATGCGACAGATCAATTTTAATTGTTGTTCTCATGCATACTTAACCTGTATCATTGTGACAGATAGCATAAAGCTGGAAGGGAAGATGGGGTAACCTTTTGCCGTGACAGAAGAGGGTGGGATTCATCAAAATGTAAAAGGGACCTGTCACTAGGCAGTGCCAAGTTCCTATGTCTTTTCTTAATAGCACTTTCCCTCTCAGGTAATCATTGCATGATCCGTCTATGGACTGTCAGAAGTGATTCATCTTGAAGATCGCACACAGGCAGTTTCCCCCGAATACTAATGCTATTTACAAAACAAGCCTTTCTTTGTGGGACACAGAGACCCTTCTTTGTGGATTCAGTGTTGATATGACAGCTGGCTGTCACATTATTGATATATGTGCCTGTACCATCACTCCATCAGGGAAAATGAAACAGCAGTAAGGTCATTGCTATTAATGGCCGCTGTTTGAGTTGACTTTCTGCATAAATCAATATAGATATTTCCATATGAATAAATCAAAATTTAAAAATGTGTACCTGGGTTATTCATTTCCATAATCCTCTTGGGTGAAAGGTCAACATGGGTTGGCGACTAATTTCCAGGTACACTCTCCCTTGCCTGATCTCCTCTGGAAGTAGGAGAGTTCGGGTGAAGGGAGATCTAGAAATCCATAGAGAAAGGTTGAGGCATTGGAACAGTATAATGATGTGGGTAAAGACAAGCAGAGTGGGACAGGAAGGGACAAAGAATTTAACAAGCCTTGTACATCAGCGAATAAGTTCATTGCAGGGAATAGAAGTAAAAAAAATGGAATTAAAGGCTCTTTTTCTGAATGCCTGAAGCATCTGCAATAAGATAGATGAACTAGTGGAACAAATAGAGATAAATGATTTAGATCTAATCGCCATTACAGAGACACGGTTACAAGGGGATCAAGGTTGTGAAATAAATATTCCAGCGTATGCAATATTTCAGAAAGACAGACAGAATGGCAAAGGAGGTGGGGTAGCCCTGACAGTAAAAGGTGATGCAGGGACACTAGTGAGATAGGATATGGCCTCAGACGATCATGAAGTAGAATCAATATGGGTGGAAATTAGGAATAGCTGGAGTCAGAAAACACTGGTAGGAGTAGCTTATAGGCCCCCTAACAGTTGCTATACTGTTGGGCAGAGTATTAAATAATAAATTACTGGAGCTTGTAGCAAAGAAAGTGCAATAATTGTGGAAGACTTTAATCATCGTGTAGACTGGAACAATTAAATTGGCAAGAGTGATCTAGAAGATGAGTTTGTAGAATATTTTTGTGGCAGTTTCTTGGAGCAATACATTGTGAAACCAATTAGGGACAAAAGCTATCTATTTTACTTTCATATTGTGTAGTATTGTGTAATGAAGCAGGGTTAATTAGTAATGTCAGTAAAATATCCACGTGGAAATAGTGATCATAATACCATTGAATACTATGTTAAGTTTGATAGTGACATACTCCAATCACAAACAAGAATCTTAAACTTAAACAAAGCTAATTATTTGGTATGAGGGGAGAACTGGCTAAGGTTAATTGGCTATTTATGCGAAAAGATATGGAGGTAAATGAATAGTGAGAAACATTTAAAGAAACTATGTTCAAAATGTTCAACAAAATTATATTCCATGGGAGAACAAAATCTCAGCAAGAAAGACCCATCCATGGCTCAGGAAGTTCAGGATAGTGTTAGATTAAAATAAAAGGCTTACAGTAGCCAGTCTGAGGATTGAGAGTGCTTTAGAAACTAGGAAAGGGCCATCAATAAGTTGCTAAAAAGAGAAAAAAATAAAATATGAGAGTAAACTAGCCCGAAATATAATAGCAGATTACAAGCTTTTATAAGTATATAAAAAAGAAGAGAGTAGCTAAAGTAAATGTTGGTCCCTTAGAAGCAGAAACAGGAAAAATTATCATGTGGGATGGGGATATAGCAGAGGCATTCAATACATATTTTGTGTCTGTCTTCACATTAGAAGACACGAGTTTCATACCAGAAATAGATGATAACCTTTGGGCTAAAAGGAGTTAGGAAATTAAGGAAATTAATATCAGCAGAGAAAAGGTATTGGAGAAACTTAAGGGACCAAAATCTGACAAATCCCAGGACCTGATACACCCTAAGGTTCCAAAAGAGATAGCTGCAGAGATAGCGGATATGCTAACTATGACTTTCCGAAATTCCTTAGATTTGGGAAAGGTCCCATTGGATTGGAAGTTGGCAAATGTTATGCCACTTTTCAAGAAAGGAGGGAGAGAAAAAACAGCGAACTACAGGACAGTTAGTTTAACATCAGTTGTTGGGGAAATGCATTTTTCATGGAACCTCATCCACGGACAGGATGAGGTTTCGTGAAGGGTTTATAAATTAAATGAATTTTTTCATTAAAGTTCATTGACATGTCCCAACTCATGTGACACTGTCACATGTGGGGACATGTCTTAAAATTTTTCTTTTCTTTATTATAATTTTTCAAACTTAAAACTTATCTCTCTGAGGCACCTCTGTGCCTCAGGGAGATTTATGCGCTCTTTCGCAGATTGGGGACCCACATCCGCCCCTGCACAACCTCCCTCCGACTTTCTCCCCATAGAGTTCAAGCCCAGGATCAGTTATGACTGTATTGAATGGTACAGCAGCCTCGATGGGCCATAGGGCCTACTCCTGCTCCCATTTCTCATGTTCTTAGGCGTAGAGAAAATGTTTCCACATTCCTGGTGACATCCTCATAAACTCTTCTGTATCACCTTTAGTGTGAACACATTCTTCCTGTAATGCTGTGACCAGTACTGTACACAGCACTCAAGCTGTGGTCCATCTACTGTTTAATACAGTTCTAGCATAACCTCCCTAATTTTATACTCTTGACCTCAGTCAACAAAGGAAAGCTTTCTGTCTGCCTCCTAGATCTCCTTACCTACCAGCCTAATACTGGAATGGGTGGGTTGCCTTATGAGGAAAGGCTGGACAGACTAAGCTTGTATCCAATGGAGTTTAGAAGAGTGAGAAGCAACTTGATTGAAGCATATAAGTTCCTGCAGGGTCTTGACAGGGTGGATGTGGAGAGAATGTTTCCTCTTGTGGGAGAATCTAGAACTAGGGGTCACTGTTTAAAAATAAGGGGGTAGCCCTTTTAAAACAGAGATGAGGCAACATTTCTTCACTCAGAAGGCCACAAGTCTTTGGAACTCTTCCTGAAAAGGTGGTGGAAGCAGAGTCTTTGAATATTTTTAAGGCAGAGGTGGATAGATTCTTGGTAAGCAAGGGGGTGCTAAGTTATCGGCGGTGGGAGGGATGCAAATTTAAGGTTACTGTCAGATCAGCCATGATCTTATTAAATGGCAGAGTAGGCTCGAAGGGCTGAATGGCCTACTCCTGCTCCTTGTTCGTATGTATGTTTGTATGTTCATATGTACCTGTCCTGCTTCAGGGACCAGTACACATACATTCCAAGATCCCCCGTTCCTCTACACTTTTCAAAATCCTACCATTTATCGTGTTCTCCCTTGTCTTATTTGTCCTCCCCTAATGCATCCCACCACATTTCTCTGGATTGAATTCCTATTTCCACTCTTCTCGCCACCTGACCAGTCTATTGATATTTTCCTGCAGTCTCCAGCTGCCTTCTTAAATGTTAACCATAAAATCAATTTTCATATCATCTGCAAATTTCTTAATTAAGCCCTCTACATTTAAGTCTAAATCATTGATATATACCACAAACAGCAATGGACTACGGAATCCCACTGGAAACAGCCTTCCAGTCACAAAAACACACGTTGACCATAATCCTTTGATTCCCGCCACTGAGTCAAATTTGGATCCAATTTACAACTTTCCCTTCGATCCCAGGATTCATTTACCTGTGTGGGGCTTTGTCAAAAGTCTATCTAAAACCAGTGTAGACTACATCAAACATGCTACCCTCATTGACTCTCTTTGTTGCTTCCTCAAAAAAATTCTATCAAATTAGCCAGACATGACGTTCCCTAAACAAATCCATGCTGACTACCTTTGATTAATTCATGCCTCTTCAAATGCCTCTAGGAAATTTTTCCAGCAACTTCCCCACCACCGAGTTTAGGCTGACTGGCCTGTACATACTCGGGCTGTCCTTTCCTCCCTTTTTAAACAGCAATATGTTAACTGCCCTGTACCAAGCCTGTAGTCAGAAAGGTTTGGAAAATTTCCCCTGTGATTTCCTCCCTCACTTCCTTTACCAGCCAGATGAGGGAAGACGTGCTCAGGATCCCTGCACTCTGGCATACTTGCATATTCAGCACTCTGTCTTGTCAGGACATGCCCAATATTCATCTGAGGCATCGGAGGTGGAAGCTGTTCAGCTATTTCTCTTGGCTTGCGTAAGTTGTCCATGCCTCGCTACTGTAAAGGAGGGTGCTGCAAACGCAAGCCTGGTACACATGGTTTAGGCTAGTTTGTTATTGGTCCACACTCACCTCCCTTGACATGACAGCTGCTTCGGAAATCCTGGTGCTGATTTGGTATCAAGGGCCAGATTGCTGGTAATTGTTGATCCATGGTATGTGTAGCTGTCGACAACCTTCAGTATGAGGTTGTCAATGTTGATGGAAGGCGGAATCTCCATGTACTGGCCCATAACTTTGGTCTTCCTGGTGCCAATCGAAACAAACAGAAACAATCGACAAGAAGTTACAGATGAACTTCAGCATGGGATATCAGTGTGGCATCATTAGCAAACAGCAATACATGGGCTAGGACATTAGGCACTTTGATCTTGGTCGCAGTCTTGCCAAATTGAACAGCTTGCTGTCAGCTCTGGCATGCACATAGACACCCTCATTTGAGCTGCTGAAAGCGTACAATAGCAGCAAGGAAAATAATATGCCAAAGAGAGTTGGCACTAGGATGCAGTCCTGCTTTACTTGGGACAACATTTTCCCCCCCATCGGGGAGGGGTGTGCAGGAGTGGGAGCAGGCGGGCGGGTTCCCGATTGGCGCCCCCGGTCGGGGGCACACCGCCATTTTACATGGGCGTTCCAATTAAGGCCCACCCAGTGTGACGTCCGCCAGGAAGCGCTATGCGCTCCCTGTGCGGGCAGGGGGTGCGGAATCCCTGAGCTGAGAGTGCGCTCTTTTGTGCATGCGCGCAAAAGAGCACGCAGATCTCCCTGAGGCAAAGTGCTGCCTCAGGGAGATTGGCTCTGGTTTGAAATATTAAATAAAGCTGAGAAAAAAAGTTCACTGCCATGTCCCCTCGTGTGACACTGTCGCATGAGTTGGGACATGTCCATAACTTTTATTTTAAAATATTCTGAAATGTTTAAATTCCTCATGAAACCTCGTCCTGCCCGTGGATGAAGTTTCGTGTTTTTTCAGAATGCCGCCAGGGCTCCCGGCCTGCCATTAATGATTTCAATTACTTTTTTAATGACCTTAATGGGCTATTGACAGCCGACTCGGCTGCGCGCCTGCCGACCTGAGAATGTAAATGATGCAGGGTGAGGTCGGGACGCCTGTCCAATGTCACCGTGCGTCATTTCACGTGTCGGTGAGCAGGCCCCGCCCCCCCCGCTCGCCGACTGGAATATGCAGCCACTGGTTGCTGATCTTGAAAACCTCCAATGGTGCTCCATTCTAACAGATGAAACTGTATGTGTTCTCCTGGAAAGAAGAAATGATGCCCAGGAGCCCAGGTGAGCAGTCGTTTTCTGCAGCAGTTTAAAGAGTCCTTCTCTGCTGGCAAGGTTGAAGACCTTGGTGAGGTCTATGAAGGCAATGCAGAGTGGTCTACACTGTTTGTGGCACTTCTTCTGAAACTGCCAAAGTGAGAAAAACATGTCAACTCTCGATCTGCCAGCTCTGAAGCCACACTGAGATTCCGGGTCGATGTGTGATGCCAGGGTCTGCAATCTGGCCAGAACAATGCAAGCAAAGACCTTCCCCACAATACTTAACAAGGAGATGCCTCGGTAGTTGTTGCAGTCATTGCGATCCCCTTTGTGTACAAGGTGACCACTTTTGCAACATGCGTGTCATGAGGCAAAAATATTTCCTTCCAGCAGAGACACAGAAGCTCATGGAAATGCTGCAGCAGTGCTGGTTTTCCACTTCTGATGATTTCGGGTGGAAAGCCATCATTTCCTCGGTCTTTACCATTGACAAGACTGTCAGTGGCCTTGTTGAGCTCTACTATGGTGGGCTCTCTGCCCAGCCCCTCCATGACAGGCAAGTATGGAAATGCATTGAGATCTTCTTCAGTGACAACATTCTTCATTGCATAGAGTTTGATGTAGTGCTCCACCCACCTTTCCATCTGCTTGCTAGGTTCAGTGATGAACATCCCTGTCTTTGTCTTCAAGGGAGCTAAATGTTTTTCTGTTGGGCCTATTGTTTTCTTGATTCCTTCATACATCCCTCTAGCATCCCTGGATTCAGCAGCATATCGCAGAGTTTCAACCAGTTTTGATTGGTGCAGTGCCGAGCAGTCTGTTGACAATTGAATCTGGCAGCTCTGAGAGCATCTAGATTTTGTTTACTGGGGAATTGCTTGCAGTTCATGAAGACTCTCCTCTTGGGTTCAGTAGTTGGCTCCATTTCAGTCCAATAAGCTTCAAACCAGTCAGCATCCCTCTGATCTCTTTTCCCAAATGCAGTGAGTGCAGAGTTACAGATGGTATTGGGCAAATGATCCCACTTTGACACCGTGCTCTGGCCTGAGGTGGTGTTGTCTAAAAGAGCCTGATCAAAGATGTTGAAGAACTCCTGGTTCCTTTCTGGGTCAGTGGTATGGCAAGTGTTGATCCAAGGATGACCTTTCTTTTCGGAAGAGTATTGTTTCCTGGGCTGAAGCCTGATCGTGCAGCATGCCCGGGAGTGTTCAGTGTCACAGTCAGTGCTGTGACAGCTACAAGTGATGAGGACACTGTTGAGGGTGGTGCATTTGGTGATGATAAGCTGTAGCTGGTGCCAGTGGTGTGATCTCAGGTGCTTCCAGGATATCTTGTGGCACAGCTTGGTTTGAAAGTAACTGTTTGTCAAAAAGAGTCCATGGTAACAGCATAGCTCCAGCAACTTATCCATTTCTATCCATCTTGTGATTCCCTACCTCTAGCAAACTCAAAACAATGCTTTTGGGCCTGGAAGTGTTGCTGAGATCACAGGCTGCTCCACTTCTCATCTGGCCACCAGGTGGTCCTCCCCTAGTGGAGATGCTCCGTCCAATTTTCCCTTCTTCTGTTCAGTCTGTGCTCACAGGCTTGTGATGTAATTGAAAGAGTGGATCTGATCAGTACCCCATAATTTGCTGGTACTCCAACACGCAGCATCATCAATCCAGCTGTACTTTAATGCTTTCTAAAGTCAACTGAACCCTTATTCAGATCCCAGAGAAGATGATAGAATTTGTGATCTCAGCATGGAGCTTCAAGCACTGGGAGTATACCAAGAACTAGGGCGGAGGTCATAAATGGGCAGGGGATCCGGTGAGGGTGGGGGTGTGGGGGGGAGGGGGGCATGGTTGGTGGCAGGGCGGTGTGGGGGCTCACTGACTTCCTTGCCTGAATTCAACATATAGGAGTGCAGATTTATAAAATCTATCCTTGCAACTTTCTACTCACTCCCTGGCAAGTGATTAACTTTCTGTTTTCATTCATTTGGATTGTGTATGATTTTTTTTTCCACCTTGATCAAAATTCCAAGGTTCTCCTTATCTTTGAAGCATCCTAGTGTCTTGATATCATACACAACGACATCCACAGAAAGACTGGATATTATTTTGTAGCATCATTCATAACCGTCAGCTGAGCAAGTAAATTGCATGTGGAATGTACATAATATGCGATCAATCATAGCTAATAGTATGGTACTAAACTTATTTTTATAGTGAATAATATGATCAAAATGATAATTTTGATGTTCTGCTGTAAAGATTGTATGGAAATATTGAGACACACCATCTTTCATGGCACACTGTCAGACCTCCAACTTTTTGGACGACGCCTTTCAGAATGGGTGTGTAAATGCTGAATAAATTTCAGAATAGATGTGTGGGGTTGTGTATTTTAGGAGGAATGAGAAGGTTTCATGTTCCTCAGAAAAGAAGACCCTCAATGATCTAGAGGAGGATCCAGGGTACAGATTCACAAGCCATTAAAAGTAATGTTATGGATAGGGGAGGAGTGATAAAGTGAAACCCCCCATTCCCTTCCCTTCCCTTCCCTTCTTAATCAGTGTGGCTTATTTTTGAAAAAGGTAGATGTTTGTGTGTTTCTAAACACCCATTAGTGTGTGGTTAATTTAACAAGGTACCAGCAGCAGACTCTCATGGGTTTAAACAAAAAGAATTATTTATTCAGACACTCAACCAGAAAGATCTAAACACTACTTCAGTCACACAAAACACACTCAAGAAAGGTATAATTACAGAACATAGTGCACTTCTACAAGTATAAACTAAAAGAATAATGAACAATTCATGTGTCTTTGTGAGTCTAGTAAAGAAGGAAGATTTTCCCACTCTTGAATTGTAGATCAGGTAAGCTCAGGTGGCTGGTGGTCAGATATTAGGATTACTTTGAAGGGAAGAACGTTTAGCAGGTCACAAAGATAGGCACTCATAGCTGTTGTATCAAAAGGTCCAATTTCTTTACAGGTGAACTTAGAGCTATGGAATCAGGCTAGGAGCCTTTTGAAAAAGATTTTTAAGCCTCTTGGTTCATAAAAAGCAAAGTCGCAAAGCCTTTCTCTGCAGCTAAAAGCAAAAAACTGCGGATGCTGGAAATCCAAAACAAAAATAAAAATACCAGGAAAAACTCAGCAGGTCTGGCAGCATCTGCGGAGAGGAACACAGTTAACGTTTCGAGTCCGTATGACTCTTCAACAGAACTAAGTAAAAATAGAAAAGAGGTGAAATATAAGCTGGTTTATAGGGGAGTGGGACAGGTAGAGCTGGATAGAGGGCCAGTGGTAGGTGGAGATAGCCAAAAGATGTCATGGACAAAAGGACAAAGAGGTGTTGAAGGTGGTGATATTATCTGAGGAATGTGCTAATTAAGGGTAGAAAGCAGGGCAAGCAAGGTACAGATAGCCCTAGTGGGGGTGGGGTGGGGTGAAGGGAAGGGATCGAAATAGGCTAAAAGGTAAAGATAAACAATGGATGGAAATACATTTAAAAATAATGGAAATAGGTGGGAAAAGAAAAATCTATATAAATTATTGGGGAAAAAAGGGGGGAACCGGAAAGACGGTGGAGATGGAGGAGAGAGTTCATGATCTAAAATTGTTGAACTCAATATTCAGTTCGGAAGGCTGTAAAATGCCTAGTCGGAAGATGAGGTGCTGTTCCTCCAGTTTGCGTTGAGCTTCACTGGAACAAGTAGGCCAAGGACGGACATGTGGGCATGAGAGCAGGGTGGAGTGTTGAAATGGCAAGTGACAGGGAGGTCTGGTTCATCTTGCAGACAGACCGAAGGTGTTCAGCAAAGCGCTCACCCAGTCTGTTTCTTTCTCTGCAGCTGTTGTTTTGTCAGTGCCATTCTGTGGATTGCCACTCCCCACCACCACCCACCACCCTGGACTTCTCAGAGCTTTGGGATAAAAGGATTTCAATATCACAGAACCAGTTTCAGTCATACATTCAACAGCCATTCATATAAAATAAAATGTAGATGGTGGCCTTTAATGCTTAAGTTATGAATAACTGGTCTCATCAGCATTCCTTTGTTACATTACAAACCTAGAGACATTGAGTCTCGGAGTCCATTGACACTGTGTTTTGGATTAAACCTCAAATAATAGCTGGTGTGAATTCCACAAACGAGTGCTGTCTAGCCATGTTCATTCAACGGGGAGAACCCCACCCATTATAATGCAATTTGGAACTTTCTTGAAGCTTGATAGCTTGTGTTGAAGTTGCAAAGATCACCTGACCTTTCTTAGCTTTCTTAACAGTTCATCAGTGTCCATTTTGAAATACATAAAGGCAGTTCCAGCAGCTTCCATATGAGCACAGGCAATGCTTGAAGTGATGAATATGACATGCCTTTTATTGGGCACGAATCAACCAACAATGTTTAACAAGGTCGTAAAAATGCAAAGAAAGTACTGGGGTTAATTTCTAGAGGAATAGAATTGAAAAGCAGAGAAGTTATGTTCAACTTGTATAGAAACTTTTTTTGACCACACTGGGAGTATTGTACACACTCTGGTCTCCACATTATAACCAAAGGTTATTGTGAGGTTCTTGAGTAAAACAGTAAGATTCAGCCACACTCATTAAGAATCAGAATTGCTGAACTTAAAACATGGATTCTTTTTAATCCCTTTTCATTCCCTCTGCTGCATATGTATATGATAGCCTCAAGTGGAGGAAATGTACAACCTAATTTTCAATACACTACATCCTTCCCCTTCTTAGCAAATGAGAAGCATAGCATGTTTAAAAGGTTTGCTTCCAAAAGTGCAAGCAATAAACTTAAGCATAACTTGAACATTCAACATCGCCAGAAGCACTATTACATATGCAAACATTTGTATTAATTTAACAATGTACTCAGTCATATACAAAGAAATGAAAGATTTGTTCAGCAACTGAAAATAGCTCATTTCATAATATAGTCACTTAATAGGGGATGTTTTCTTGCATGAGTAGGATATCATCTAACATCAGATGTAGTCTCATTTAGCTCATGTTCTTCATATAAAATGACAATGTCAGAACCAGATTCAATGCTTACGAATGGTATTTTCAGTGCTTTTCGGTGTCGTTGACTAGAGGGACAACCTTTGATTACTTGCATTTTGATTTCCCGTATGATATGTTCAACATCACCGAAGTCACATTTGCTTGCTAGTTGCCTTAATCACGTGCAATATTGGTCAATTGCTTATTGCTTAGTGCATCAAAGGCAGTTATTTTGTGTTCTTCTTGAGCGTGAAATAAGTCATTATTGGCTGAGCCAGTCATTGTGCTTAGGCTTAAGTGTCTCAGAAAAATCTTCCAAGTCGTACCTCCATAGTGGGGAAGTAAGGCCTTTTTTCTTTTGTTATCTGTGATTGTAAAACCGGCATTGTGCCTTTGAAACTTCACAGCCAATTTTGCCAACACGGGGATACAGATCATGGCTCTGAATGCACATCAAAAGGTGGTAGATTGGGCATAGACAATGCCATATTCATTAGCAATGCAGCGATAGTGCATGATCAAAGATCTGGGATTGTGTTCTTTCTAAGAATTGCTTCTCTGTAATGATCCAAGATTGATTTTTTTTTGATTAGATGGCAATTTAACATAACCTCCAACCGATGTACATTATCCACTATCCAACTTAAAATGAAGAAAGTAGACAAATGCCTTCCAAAGACGACATACCTGAAAGCAATGTTTCATGTTTTTTAACATCCTCATTGCCATTGTGAAATTCTTGGGTAGAAACAGTATGGTTCAGCCACAGTCAGTCAGAAACAGAATTGACGCATGTGCTTTTTAATCTCTTCATTCGCTAGGACAGAATTTTACGGCAACGGGATTTTACGTTCCAGCTGAAGTCGCCGAGGTTTAGAATGTCTCGCCGCATTTTACGGCTCCGTCCCCACCGAAACGGCACCGTAAGATTCTGCCCCTAGAGTCATGATTTTGAGCCCAACATTAGGTGATTTATTTTCTTAAATATTTTATTCAAGATACTTTTTAAATTCATTTTTACCATAACTATTTGAAAAACAGTATTCCTTTATTTAATCATTACCTTAAATAAAATTCCCCATTGTAAATAAAGCTCCAAAATGAAGTCCATCATAACCAGTCAAATTTTGAACACTGTAGAAGGCTGTATTAAAATGGTTTCCCTCTGAGCTGTTGCAATTTTTCCCCATTAACTGATATTGCTGCAAAGGAGAGAAAATTATAAGACACCAGCTTGCAAAAACAAATGCACAATTCAGCAATAGAAAGCAGAGCTGCACTTAAAAGCATTTCTCACTAACAGCCACAAGCACTGGCACTGCATCTGTGCATGTACAGGAAATGCTCTCCCTAGTGTTGCAGTGCAAATAAATGCAGCTTAGATAAAGTAGGTTGGGAGGAAGTTCACGTAGAGCATAAGCACAGGTACAGACCAATTGGGCTAAATGGTCTGATTCTGTGTTGTAATTCCTACGCAATCCTATGCTACTTCTTTTTGAAGGCACAACAACTAGTCATTTCCTGTGGTATCTTCTGAAATCTAAAGGACTGAAAGATATATCTACAGCCAATTAAAGTTTAGTTGAGACAGAACAATTACACCTGTCACTTTAAAAGTACTAACTTATTTTCATGCATAGCAAAAATACTACATGCTGTATAGGATAACATATTGCTTCTATTCTTGTAAAACAGCATATTGTTTGACCTACCATAACATTGCCATGGAAGTATATAAAATATTGAGAAATAGAAGGTTATGAACAGTCAGCCATCAAATAGTGCTGAGCAGCATGTTAGCAGCAGTCTGTTTTACATAATCCAGCAAGAGGTCATTTGGTTCATATCACACATTCTGGTGTCCATTTTAAAAGCAACTTCATTGTTTTTTTGTTGCTTATGTAAAGCTTTTTGTACAGCCATGATAGTTGTCAAGTTGGCTTCACTTATGGGGTGGGCAGTCAGATGCCGATCACAGAGCTAAGTCTATGAATACAAAGGAAAAAACAAATGATTGAGAGGGTAGGGTGATTGCTTTGCCAGCCATGTGGTTCGTGTTAGAAGGGGATTGAAATGGTTCTGGATCACTGTGTGCAATAGTAACAGTTCACTATTTCAAAATTTATAAAGCTGCATTAAAATCCATGACCTGAAATCAAAAAACATTTATCATGCGGAAGGTCATTTATCTAATTGTAATTAATCCATCCAGATCAACTCCCCAGTCCCAAATTTTCTGCATCTACTGGCTTCTCAAACAATGCAAGGAATTTTCCCTCCATCACACTGCTTAGAAGTCCATTCCAAACACCATTCACCAGTGTGTCCTTCAATTTCCCTTCACTGTGCGTGGCCCATTGGTTGCAATGCACTGTTCCTTTAAGATTGCTGCGTGGCTGTGCATGTGTACTTCTTAAAAGCACTGCTTCTTTCAATGGCCTGTTTGCCCTCTGAACATTAAAATCTGCACGTCTGCGCAGCTAAGAGGGAGCATTGTCGAATGTTAATTATATCATAATTATGTTTAATTTATGCAGGCAGTGGGCATTAGCTGAGAATTCATTGAGTTCCTATAAATATACACAGGCTAAAACTTTGGGCTAGGAGGTGTGTGCTTGTTATGACGCTGCAGATTATGGGTTGAATTTTGCCATCGGTGAGCAGGGGGGCGGGGCCCGCTCGCCGACGCGTAAAATAATGCGGGATGACATCGGGCGGATCCCCCGAGGTCACCCCGCCCCATTTAAATTGTCAGGAAGGCGGGCCCGCAGCAAAATCAGCTGCGCGCCCGTCAACCTGTCAATGGCCAATTGAGGCCATTGACAGGATCATTGAAACAATTAAAGGACCTGCCCGTCCAACCTTAAGGTTGGTGGGCAGGCCAGGAGCCCCGGCGGCAAATAGAGAAAACATGAAACCTCATCCACTGGCGGGATGAGGGTTCATGTAGGGATTTAAAAAGTTTAATAAAGTTTTAGTGTAATTAATGAACATGTCCCATCTCATGTGACATTGTCACATGAGGGGGACATGTTAAGGATTTTTTTTTTCTTTCTAATTTTAATGTTTTTAAAAGTTTCAGAAATCTCCCTGAGGCAGCACTTAGCCTCAGGGAGATGTGCGCTCATTCGTGTGCATGCGTGAAAGAGCGCACTTCGCTTTTGGGGAATCCCCCCTTCCCGCACAGGAAGCGCATACCACTTCCCAGCGGACGTCATGCTGGGCGGGCCTTAATTGGCCCTCCCATGTAAAATGGCGGCGAGGCCTGCCATCCTGGCGGGTATTGGCTTCCCGCCCACCAGAGATTGGGTCAGGCCTGCCCGCCCGGCGGACAGAAAATTCTGCCCTATGTGTACCAGGTGGATCAAATCTGCGAGGGAAACTTGATCATGCAGTCACGATTTTGCAATATGTATTTTATTTCGAGATGCACGCCAAGAATTGAGAAGTAAAAAGTCCCCTAAGATTCCAGAGATTTCTTTTTACAAAACTAAGTTAAACAGTTATTAATAAAAGAAAATATTCCAAGCACATACATAGGTCTACAATTTACTATTATAATAACTCCTAAAGCCCCTAATTAATATGGCTTCCAATTGTTAAGGCAACAGTTAAAACAAACAAATAGAATTTAAGCAGATCCAGGCAAATCACCACAATACCCTGGACAGTAGAATTCAAAGTGGTTTTCCCAGCTTCAGTTTCTGTAGACAGCAGCTGAATGCACACTTCTGGTAGATTTTGCAATGCCTTCCTCTCTGACACATAGCCTCTTCTCCTTTATAAATGTTTCTCCCTTTTAATGTAAATTCCATTGTTCCCATATGTCTTTGTAAATTTACATTTCACATAACATAAATCTACCTTTCTAATAATATAAATCTTTTCATGGTGCTAATACTATCAGTAACCTTTGGGAAAAATAAATGCACTGCCTAGGTGTAACAACCTACCATCTCTTTGAAATTCAAACTACTCTATATATCTAAAAATGCAAATTCTCCTCACTTCACTTTCTAAAACATCAGCCATGTTTACGTGTTTAGCATTTCAAACCGAGCTTCTTTTGATGAGTCAAAGCCTCCAGACCAGCTGTCTCCAATCCAATTAAACCCCCCACACACAGACACATACAGAGAAACTATCCAAACCCCATATTAACCTACTTTTACAGTAAATCACAATAATATTATGAGAATTATTATACTTTCATGGCAGTGCTTGTAATGTGTAACTCTGTAAATTAATATAAAATGTGTAAAGCTTGGCTCCAGTTCTATGCTTCACCTACTGGCCCTTGAAATATAACGCCAATCTCTCTTTATTTGAAGCACCTTCTGATAATCAATTGTAAAGATACCTTTTACTAGTTTGAACCAGTGTCCTCTTCTCTTACACCCAAAATCTAAGTAATAAGTATTCCAGATTAGCCTTTTCCATACCTTGCACTGACATATATACATTAATAATTTCACCTTTCAGATGCTTCCTTTACAAGCTGGAAAGCCCAATTGGTAGATTTTCAATTCACTGCCTTATAATAAAACTGACTTTGTGGATTGACCATCCGTTTTTTTAAGAATGCACTATTTTTATTTCCATTGAAATCAAGTCTCTCCAGACTTCTCTCATAGCTCCAGCTTGTAGGAATCAGCCTTCTCCACACTGCCTCCCATGTTTTAGGTGACCAGAACTGGGCACAGTATTCAAAAGTGTGGTCTGATCAATTATCTCTTCAGAGCGCACCAGAGGACAGAGTCAATCTTCCAGAAATTAAGACTCACTGAGAATTACAAGCCATCACCATGGTGATCCATAGCAGTGCAGAGAAAGCACCCAGCTTAGTTGTTATCTCTGACACATGACAGGCAAAACAAAAGGAGGCAAGTAGAAATACCACAGCATATTTGCAAGTAAACAGTATTGTTGTGGCACAGTCAATGGTAAATGCCGAGCTGCTCAAATCCCAAAGGGAAACTTGAAACAACGGCCACAACTGTTTTGCAATTTGTATAAATTTCGAGATGTGTGCCTTGAATTCAGTAGTAACCAAGTCTTATAGGTTCCTTATAAAACTAAATTAAACCTTTATAAATAGAATAAATGATTTTAGGTACATGCATAGATCTACAAATTACTACTGCGATAACTTCTAAAACCTCTAGTTGATCTAGCTCCCAGTTACACCTCCGTTAAGGCAACAATAAGGCACATAGATTTTTAAAGACCCAGGCAAAGGAGCATGATACCCTGAACAATCCAACTCAAAGTGAGTTTTCTTAACTTCAGTTCTTTGTAGACAGCAGCTTGAGGCGTAGATGCTGTAGGCTTTTTCACATTTGTTTTAGATTTTAGAATGCCTGCCCTTACACACAACCTTTGCTCCTTTATACATATTTTCCCATTTGAATGCAAGTTACCATTGTTTCACTATGTCTTTGAACTTTACCTCTCTAATAATAAAAATCTCTCATAGTAGAAAGGTTACCAGTAATCTTTGGGAAAAATAAACACACTGTTTCTTAACTTCTCCTGGCTAGGTGAAACATTTCACCCCTCCTTTGAAATCAGTCTAGTCTGGTTTATTTAAAAATGCAAATGTTCCTTTTACACCTATGTTTACCTACTTAACATTTCAAACCTAGCTTATTTTTTGTTAAATAAAAGCCTTTAATTCAATTAAGTCTTACACACACACACATGCCCGCATGCACGCACACATGCAGACACACACACAGACCCCACTATTACTCTACAATAAATTTCAATAACATTTGAAAATTATTATATCTTCCTGACAGTAGTTGGCATAATATTGCAATGCTTTACAAGATACTGTGCTATAGTTGTAATTGTATTAGAAATGCTCTAGTACCCTTAATAAATTTTGTATTGTACTTCATTACAATAAGGAATGATATATATTACTGACTATTTTTAAAATCTGTTTCTGCTAGTTAAAATGTAATCTGAATCAGAAATAATGTAGACCAAGCTGTTTATATACTATATATATACTATATATTTTTTTAATGGCTTTACATATTCAAAGTTGAACAGAGAATAAAGCACTGCAGTTCGGTGATATGGTGCAAATCTATAAATAATGAATGTGTCTCTTTGGACTCAGTAGTCCTGTGTTTACTTTAAGCTCTCTCTTCAGATACCCTGCCCTAAGAGGGCATTGGTGTCCATGGACTTCCATTTGATTTATTTTAGTCCATGATTATGCTTGGCAAAGTACTGCAGTGGTTTCCCATTGCCTTCTTCAGTATGGCTGACCAGGAAATTCTCCCACTCTTACCACCTGCTATCAGTACTGGAAGGATTTACAGGTTGATAATCAACCTATTTGGGGCCACATTATGAACACACCTTCCATGTCCAATAAGTCCTGGAATGGGATTCAAATCCAGAGCTTCTGACTCAGAAGCTGGGACACTATCCAGTGCACCACAAGACCTCCTATACTTTAAACTACAGGTGCTAATGCTTACTATAAAAATATGGTATTGAATTTTACATTATTTACATACTGGGCTTTGGTGTAAAACTGGTTTAATATGAATTTCCTCAGAAAAAAAATGGCAGAAATTCATTTTTACATGTAACTGCACCAAAACATTCCAGGGAATTGCAGACCAATATATCTTAATGGATCAGTGACATTTCTGTTTTAATTTGACCACTTTAGGCTGCATAATGTATGCCTGGACAGAATGATCTTACTTATACTTATTTCCTCTATATTTCATTCACACACAGTCTCTCCACAATTAATTTATACTCCATTCTTAAATAGTGTATTCACATGCAATGTCTCTAAAACTCATTGACACCTCATCCCTCTATAGTCAATTTCCATCAAGTACAATACTTAAATAAATTGCACAGTGCCAAAATATGGCCCAAAAACTTATAACCATAGGCTTGTGTTGTAACTATATTAGAGTCCACCAGAATTGCTGAAAATTAAGTCAGGACCCAAATACATCAGGAGCCAGCTATGCGCTGATGTCCCCAGAATGTCCTTTTGGAGGAAAAGCTGCTGCTTATCCTAAATATAGCCATCAATGTAAATGGGGAGGACTCTGAACATCAGAGTTCTTCCACACCCCAAGCCTTCAGTGGGTCCTGCTGTGTGGTTGATGGAGGTAAGCTTGGGCAGAGCAGGCCTGTGGCTGTGGGGCCAACATGGGAATCCAGGCTGGGATTGATGTTTGGGCCTCAAAGGAGGGACAGAATTGTTTCTAAATAAAGGGAGGCACTAAGTTGTTGGTGGAAGGATTCATGACATCGCTTTAGGCTCCAATTACTATCGGGAGAATTTGGGCAGTAGAGGTCCCAGGCATTCTAATACTTTTGGTGGGATGGATCTGCTCTCCCTTTGGAGCTCAATAACTAATATATTTTTTTTAAAGTTGCAGAATTTTAAACTGTTTTATGTTGAAGGGGTGTTTCAGAGTTATCCAGCGACCCTGCCCCCTCATGGGGAACTGTGATGCCAGTGGGTTGCATTTGCCTGGCCCCAGGGAAACAGGGTTGAGGGCAGGGGTACTGAGGAAAGGGTGCCTGCTTAAGGTCCTCATCCCACCACCACAGATATTAACACAGCAGTGGATAGGCACTTGCCATGGTGGGGTGTACGAAGCTTGTCGGGGTTGCTTGTGGGCTCCTGGGCTGGTCCCTTGTTCAAAGACACTCAGTGCCTGATCGAAGGACCCGGCATCGGGAAGGGGAGGGAACCCCTGAGAGCCAGCCCCTTGCATTGCTGCTGACCCCCTCCCCCTTCCCCTGATCCCACACCCTGCAACACCCTTCCTCCATCACTCATCTCTGGCCTGGGATACACCAGTGATATTGGCCAGAGTGGCTGTCGTACCAGCATCAGCCACCAAATCTCCAGGGGCATTGCTGTTCAATAGAACTTCTGACTGGCCAGCAGCTCTTGGCGGGTAGGACATCTGTCCCTGGGGCCCTTGATCCAGGGGAGGCCTCCTGCTAGCCTGTCAAATGCCTGAGTGGAACAAAATGTGGCAGACCTTCCCGAAAAGAGGTGCCATGAGGTTCACGCTTCTCCAGTCGGTTGCTGACATTCCCCATTTCCTTTACGTGATCCCACCCAGTGAGTGAAGTTTAGACATAGGGTTACAACACCTTTAAGCGTGGGTGGCCTGCTGGAAATGTGGAAACCATTAATTTATCCTATAGTTTTCAGACATGGGAAAGTGAAACAAATTTGAATTCCTGACTTTGATCTGGAGTGAAGTACTGATTCTGATCCTTTAAGAATAACCGTGCTATATTTCTGTAATTTTTAGCCAAGTAAGTCTACCTCATCTATCTCACAGGCCTGGAATTTCAACTGTAAATTTTGGAGCATCCACTACAGGTTGGAGTGTCAGAAAGGGAATCTTGGTCTGAATCATCCATTAAAGTTGACTATTTTATTGACTTTGTGAAGCTGTAAACATCTATCAATGGATATCCTGTGTTGAAAGCCGCCACTGAATTGACTTTCTTTGAGAAATGATCATTAAATAGAAGCTCCAGGCAAAAGACTTATTTTTCCTTTAGGAAATAATGCTTGGTTTGGGAACAGACTAATACTGGAACTACAGATGAGATTATAAACCTTGATTAGTTGTTTAGCATCATTAGTAGGAATAAAAAAGAATAAAAAAAGCCTAGCAATATATTTCCCAAAAGAAACAGACCAGAAAATGTCATATAAGATATTCATGTCAGTGAATTATGTCAAACTTATATTCAAAGTGCTTTATTGTATAAGTTTGTTGAATGTACAATGCATTTTAATAAAGGATGAAGATGGCTTTACTCTTATAAAGTGAATTATCTCTTTCCCCTCTCCAAAATATTGAATTCACTGGGCAGGCTGAGAGGCGAACAGAAGTTGATTTACAAGTGAGACAGATGCATGCTTCCATGTGCAGGGACACACAATTTGCTGCATCATTGGTTCTTCTATTCGTTGCGCAGGTATAAAGGCCAGTTAAGTTCAGTGATCCCAGTTGAAACACTGCACTGCTTGTGGGGAGGTGAGTTGTCCCAATTTAGTGAGGAACTTCACAAATAAAATTTGAATATTTGGGCAAAATTTTCTTATGGCACATTGTGCAGCAAGCATGGTATGTTTTCATATGTTTACCAGGAAGTGGAATATCCAGAACGTAGCTACTGCTCAAACTTAAAGCCAATGGCTTCAGGAAATCGAACAGATCAGAAATGGAAAGTGGGTGAATATTAATAGAACCGTCTCCTTAGCTGAAAGCAGTTCAGATATTGTGCTGGAAGAGGTACAGCAGAGGATGCTGGTCATATTTAGAGTGAAGGGTCATTTCCCTTGTGTCACATTGTGCAGCCAGCATAGCAGGAGATGGCCTTGTGTGTCAACATCCATAGACTGATGAAGATGTCTCACCTTTATCAACTCCAATTAACTGTGGCTTTGGCTTGTAATGACCCAGTAGTATTCAGCTTAATACTGAAATCACTTTCACAGCTAAAGACAGAATTGCCCTGTAATGGAACATAATGGTTGTGGAGCTCGAGGGGAAAGTATAATTTAGTGACAACCTCTTTCATGTACAGCCAGATATATATAGGTCTAAATGTGTAGATCCTAGGAGGATGATGAGTGAATGTCAAATGCCTCAGCTCAATCAGACCTATTCTTCCCTTAAGAAACTCCTTCTCCATTGCAAATTTAGGTTGCAGTGAGAATGACCAAAAGCACTCCCATGCTAAACCATTTAAGGGACTGGTGCCCTAAATTGTTTCATTTATTTTGCTAATTTGTTAATTTATCTCCTATCTGTTCATTTGTTTTACTCAAAAGAATATAAATGTTCCATAGTTATGGTGCCCCTTTAAGGGGTTATCCACTTTTATTAGTTTGTTTGACCTTTTGTAAATTTGTCAATTTATCCCCATTTTTGTTAATTTGTTTTCTCAAAAAAGTATAAATAGGAACAGGCCTCGCATGATCAGTGGGCACTGTGGTGCCTGGTGTGCATTGTTGACCACCCCTCCCCCACACACAGACACACACACACACACACACACACAGACACACAGGTACACACAGACACACACACACCCCACCCCAAATCACATTTTAATTTAATGGTTGTAAGTTTCCTTTGAGATTTTGTTTTCAGTTAGTGTCCCTTTAAGGGACCAATGCCATTAAATTGGTTAATTTGCTTGTTTATTAATTTGTGAATTTGCTCTTTGTGTTGATTAATTGTTTGTTTCTGTTATACTAAAAGGGTATAAATAGGAACAGACTGGCAGTGTGGCTGCTGGGTTAGGCTGGATTATGTTCTCAAGTAGGACTTGAACTCACAACCCTCTGACTCAGATGCAAGAATGCCATCAGCTGAGCCATAGCTTACACCTAGATTCATTAAATAGAGGACGAGGACAACGACTACTACTACTATCTAAAATTTCCAATCTACTCACTTATACCATATACATGATGCAAGAACTCAGTGAAAACTTCCCATCAGCCACTTAGAACTCAAAATTCAATGTCAAAGTCATTGGCATTTATCAGCATTTCCATGGTAATAATGCAACACAATTCAATTTAACCTCGTCATCACAAACCATGTGCAATATTGGGTTATGTACTGGGGTCAATTCCTCCCTGCAACATATCCTGTGTTTATGCTATACCTGAGTTCTTGAGACTGTGGGAATGTTGGTCCAATTACAAAGCCATAATTATTTGTATGTAGCAGCTAGGATTACCATCCCAATATGTCCTCCAGTTGCTCCAGGGAATGAAACTCAATCCATCCATTTGGCAGCAATAATTTGCAAGCCCATTCCGACTAATACAATATCTGAACTTGGGGACTGGTGTGAATAGTTTGGTGCATGACCTGCTGAAAAAAACAAACAAAATTGGCTCACAACAAATATAAAGAATTATTAGAGCAATTCAGCTATACTGCACTCTGGGAGTGCACCTTTGCACCCTGGAAGTGTACCTCACTGAATCCAAATATTGGGGACAAACACCAGATTTTCAAGGTGCAATAATCCCAAAAGTCTGGTGGTGAAGGATAGTACCAGTACCAATCTTTACACACCTTTAGAAGCATTCGTTAACAGAATACACAGATGGTAGATGGTTAGCTGTGCCATTTGGAACATTTATGGTTACAATAGCTTGATGATGGAAAGTAGAGATGAAATATTGACAAGTTAAATCCATGTTGCCCCCTGGTTGTTGTATATATAATGGCTAGGAGAGCTATCATACTATCTGCAGTATTAAATGTGTATCAGAAACTTGTGTAAAGTTTCAAATAATTACGGCAGCTAAAGATAAGTTTGGTCCTATGAATATTACATAAATGCCCTACCCTGGAATATTATACCAATTTTCTCCTCAAAGGATCAAACTCTCTTCTCCTCCTTTACATCTGGTCACCATCCAGCTTTCATTCTTCTAGAACTTATTTCTAGCGATGATTTTTGCAAATCCAGCCAGGCACTGACAATGGTGCTGGTTTTCAAATGAGACATTGGACTGAGGACTTTTCTGCCTTCTCAGGTTGGCATTAAAGATTCTGAATATTGTTGAAAAGATAGATATGTTGTCAAAGCTTTTCATCTTACACTCATCAGAACAAACACGAGAATGCCAAATTTCAAATGATCACAACAATTTATAATACAGGATAAAAAGGGTGCTGATTTTTGGGCAGGTTGGCTTTGATTGCTGAGGTGTTGCCATGGAGAAAATGATGGGGCACCACAGGCTTGCCACCTGGGTTATTCAAAAAGGTTGCAAGGCTTGAACATGTTCCTTTTGTTTGCAGAGAATGGGTCCCTGTGTATGAATGTTTGTCATTTCCAGCAAATGTAAATGAGCCACTTTATTAGCTCGACTGATTATCTTAAATTGGTTGTTAGTGTAGCTATTAGCACACTCGGGATTATTCAGCAAGTGCTGCCCAGTTGCAGAATCACATCTAACAGTAGACATTTTGTTTTGGGTTTTGCAAATGCAGGCTGGGTAAGTACAGTCTTTACTCTGCCTGTTATGAACAACCAGAGGAACATGTCATTTGATTCAAATCAGAGTACAGACTTTACTTGACCAGCCCGGAAGCACAGAGAGCCTATAGTTTACCATTGTTTTCTCTATAGCAACATTTCAGCCAATGAGGAATTTAAATTGTCAGATCTGCCTGGTAAAGCTAATGGAAGAGATTGGTATGGAATCATTGCAGAGAAAAAAAAGAGTTCTGGAAGTCTAAGTGCCAGACTGGAAAACTGAGGTGTGTTAAAGTGAATTCCTGAGAATTGTGGCACACCTTGGTTTGGCCACTGGAGGTGTGAAAGAGCCCTGAATACCGTGAAAAGCAGAGGGGAACTCTTGAGTGGAATTTAAAAACAAAGTGGGAAGTGGCCTATTAAGGTTTTTGGGCTTAAATAATAAGGGTTTAAATAATAAAGCCTTAAGTTAGCAGTACTCACTTTGTTTGATTCTTGTACAGTAAAAGTTTTTGTTTTAAAACGTGAAACTTTGTGGCGTAGTTTCTTCAGTTAATAACTCGGGGTTCAAATTTCTTCTTAAAAGTTAATGGTCTCCTTTGCAATCATAATAATGGTGGATCTTTTACCACAGCTATACCTTCCAGCACTATTGCCATGTTCATTGAATCTCTTAATATCCAAAAATCTATTCATTTTTGACTTCAACCTACTCAACAACTCTTTGTTTTAATTTTTTTCACAGGATATAGGATCACTGGCTAGGCCAGAATATTTATTGCCATCCAAAACTTCCCTTGAGAAGGTTGTCAGCTGCCTTCTTGAACCCTGCAGTCCATGTGGTGTTGGTATATCCACAGTGCAGTTAGGGAGGGAGTTCCAGGATTTTGACCTGACAGTGAAGGAAAGGCAATATAGTTCCAAGTCAGGATGGTATGTGGCTTGGAGGGAAACTTGCAGGTGGTGGTGTTCCCATGCATTTGTTGCCCTTGTCCTTCTAGGTGGTAGAGGTTGTGTATGTGGAAGGTGCTGTCAAAGAATTCTTGTTGAGTTGCTGCAGTGCATCTTGCAGATGGTACACCTGTCTGTCAATATGTGTTGCTGATGGATGGAGTGAATGTTTAAGGTGGTGAATGGAGTGTCAATCAAGCAGAATGCTTTGTTCTGGGTAGTATTGAGCTTCTTGAGTGCTGTTGGAGCTTCCAGACAAGTGAGGAGTATTCCATCACACTCCTGACTTGTGCCTTGTAGATGGTGGACAGACTTCGGTGAGTCAGGAGGTGAGTTGCTCACTGCAGAATTCTCAGCCTCTGACCTGCTGTTGTAGCCACAGTATTTAGATGACTGGTCAGTTTCTGGTCAACTTAACGCCCACAATGATGATCATGGGGGATTCAGTGATAGTAATGCCATTGAATGTCAAAGAGAAACGGTTAGATTATCGCTTGTTGGAGAGGCATTATCTGGTACATGTGTGGTGCAAATGTTTCTTGCCACATATCAGCCCAAGCCTGAATGTTGCTGCATTTACACATGACTGCTCAGATACTGAAACAGATCAGCAAATTCCCATCTTCCTGATTTTTCTCTCCCCCTCTTTTCTTGAGTAGTGAGGTTACATTTGCTATCTTCCAATCCAGGTGGAATTTTCTAGAATCTAGGGAATTCCGAGATTTTTTTTTTTGAAGTTAGATCAGTAAATGCCTGCACTTGCTTCTGAGTCTCAGCAAATTAGCTTCTCGCCCCCCAGAAAAAGATAACTTGAGCTTTATATCCACAGCCCCACCCTCAGGGCATTTCAGGAACAGGTAAAACTTTTCATAAGGAATTACAGGATAGCCCCAGAAAATCAGGGACGATTGGTCACCCTGATCTTTAGCCATAATCATCTGCTCCCAGTATATGAAATGGTATCTTTAAGAATATTATAGCATTAGCAGGCATGGTGGTATGAGAGTGCCTGACAGAAAATTGTTTCTTTTCTACCTCTCTCTCTTTTTCCTTCTCACAAGAAAAGACACAGAAAATGTTCCCATCAACTAGGGATGTAGATAAAACAAAATTAATGGCCAAGTTCCAAGAGGGCCATATAAAGCCCTCTGGACACTGCAAACATTCCTGAACAAATGTTTGCAAGTATCCAGCATAAGATTAGCTGAAAGGTGACCTCGAGGCAAAGTGATGGACAGCAGGAGGTTATACCTTGGGTCCCTGTCCTTCGATCATTGGTCAAATGGGATTGAACAAGTGATTGACATGGGGTAAGCCACTAGCCCCTAGAAATAAAGTAGACAAAGGGGTACTCGGTGGGCATGCAGTAGCACCCTTCGTCAGACAGAAGAACGCTGAGAAAAATTCCTAACATTTCGGTTAAGAAGCAGAAGGGGCTGCCATCGGCTACAAAGACCAACACTCACTCTGCGTCGCCTGTCCATTCATCCTCTGGGACTCGTAAACCACTCTCACTTGTCATGGGCCCTATGTTTGTCCTGCTTATTTAGTTTATGTATATATTTAAACTTAATTAACTGATTTGAAATCATTTATGTGCTCGACCCCCATTTTTGGGTAATTTGTGACTCCCGAATTCAACCCTTACAGCACTCTGTTCTCGCTGCCCATGAAAATCACCATATGGCCCTCAACTCCTATGACACTGGGTTCATTCCAACAGCTATGGTGAATTAACCATTGATGCTGGCCACTGATGCTCTTGACACAAAAGCAGCCCAATTAATACATTTTTGGATCACAGAAAGACACAGAAAGTTTGGGCCATATAGTTTTGTGGGATTGCTGGCTTCCCTGAGACCCATGGTGCAATCAATGGTACCCATGTTGCACTGGGGTACCCACAGAACATACACTCAGCTGCATGAACAGGAAGATTTGTTGAAGCAGGTAGCATTGATGCATTTAAAAGGAGGCATGAGGGAAAAGAAAAGGAATGGGAAGAGGTGATTAGAGTGATGTGAGGCTTGTGTGGAGTACAGACTCCAGCATTTGCCTGCTGGACCAACTGACTGGATTCTACAGGTTTTGGGTAAACTGTGTAAAAAGGAATGACTTTCCATCAGATATTTTTCAACTTCAATCCCTAACTATCAGTGAAACTTTTAAAGAGCGGTGTGGTACTCGGACTTCTAAATATGCATGTCAGCACCAAGATTTATTTCTTGTACAGAGTTGTAAGTGATTATGTAACTCTACATTGTACCAGGTCCCAGCACTAAAGACATAATTGTACTGTAGAAAGACACTTCATGTAGGGTTGAGTTAGACAAAATTTTGATCTACAAGGGAGGCGAAAGTTATAGGGGGCAGGCAGGAAAGTGGCCACGATCCGATCAGCCATGATTTTATTGAATGATGGATCAGGCTCGAGGGGCAAGTGACCTACTCCTGCTCCCATTTCTTATGTTCTTCTATTTGCTGCTCAGTCAGTTTTCTCACTTCATTGCTATAACTACAATTTCATGACACAATGGTTAACCTCAGTGAAGAAAATCTGACACCTGATATTTTTTTGTTTGAGATGTAAGATATGGATATTCTTTTGTGAACAATCTAAAGCAACCCGCACTACCTAAGGGTTTTCATTAACTAGCCACATGCTGTGGGGTAATAATTTATTTTTTACCATTGCATCATTGGGCAGAATTTTCTGGATGTCGGGGGACTGGAGCGGGAGCAGGCACGGACCCGATCGCCGCTCACGATCAGGTCTGCGCCGCCATTTTACGCGGGGGGTGGGGCCAATTAAGGCCCTCCCAATGTACTTCATGACTCCCGTGCATAGTGAGAGTGGGCGGTCAGCAGCGGGCGCACTCAGCTCGCTGGGTCCAATGACGACCCAGCGGCCTGTTTAAAGGAAGGCCTGGCAGCCTTGGAAAGGCTGCTCGCATTGGCTGGGCGAAGGGCTCTGCAGAGGGGCAATGGATGTGGCGCAAGTCCGGAGGACAGGCCATCGGGGCAGGCCAGGCCAGGGGATAGGGTGGGGGGCCAGTGTGCCCCTCATTTTTCAGATGACTGCCTTCCTGGCCTCCTCGAGGAGGTGGCAGCACGGCGGGAGGTGCTGGTTCCCCAGGACGGGAGGAGGAGGCCCCCCCCCCCCCCCCCCCCCCCCCACCACATGAAGAAACATGCCTGGGCAGAGGTGGGGAGCTCCTGCGACATGGTGCGGTACACCTGGAACCAGTGTCGCAAGCGCTTCAATGATTTGTTGGGCTCTGGAAGGGTGAGGACAATGTTGGCATTGGTCACTTAACCCAGAAAGTCGGCTTTTCCCCCTGCTGCCCCACTTCCCCGCCACCTGCCCACCCCCACCCCCCAAGTCTGAGCGTAGTGACTGCATTGAATCATTGATGGCATGTGTGCTTCGCTGGGTTGGCCAGCAGATATTGTCCATGCCGAGGTCACCCTGAGAGGATGGTGAAGAGATGGGTTCTGCCCCCACAGCATGTGGTTCCCCTCGGCCCACATGACTGCTTTGGGGGCAACCTGGAGGAGCTGCACCTCAGCGCAGTGCTGGAAATCCAGGACATGTCAAAGTCAGGGGGATGACATGTTGGGAGGGGAGCTTAAAGGTAGCGTGGCACCGATCGATCTGCTGCCCTCTGCGCTCCATGTGCTTGTGCCTCCTTGCTATGGAAGGTTAGACCGTGAGGTGCCTAATGTGATGTAGGCAGCATTTGGCCAAGGCGGGGGGTTGGTGGGGGGATGGGGAACAGGCCTAGCATCTTTGTGTGAGTGTTCGGCAGCAGCGGGGTGAGGAGGTACTGGAGACCTGCAATATCCCACTCTGGTTGGGGTGGGCTGTCTGTGAAGAGAGTCTAGGTACAAGTAACACAAATCAATGCTCTTCTCTCCTTTTCAGGAGAAGAATGTTCATAATGCTGCAGAGCATGCAAGGGTTGGCGGGGGCCAGGTGCAGATCGCTATTCTCAGCCGATTTGAGTAGGAGGCCATGGATTTGGAGAGGCGGTCCACTGGCGTTTGTGAGGCTGGGGTGCCAAGGCCAGGTATGTTTGCCCAGCAGTGAGGTCAGCATTGTTCTCCCAACAGCCAGAGCAGTGCTGGATGTTAAGTCATTTAATTTTGCAACATGGCTTGACCATTGGTTATGGAGGGATGAGCGCATAATGATCCAGGGGACAGGGATGCACTTTGTCATTGTCTCCATGTTAACTGATCCACTGTCCTAGTTCTTCCTTTCAGCATCAGTGGAGCAGGGCCAGGAGGAGGAGCAGCAGAGGCCCCCTCTCACACCTGAGGGCCCTGAAGTCTCACCAGCGTCACACCATCTCTGCCAGGCAGGCACCAGTGCAGATACTAGCATCTCGGTGGGAGTTAGAACATCGGCTAGTGTCCCAGGGCACAGCGGTGAGGGCACTTCATAGCCGCTGGAGAATCTGACAGAGACAAAAAGTGTCCATGGTGCCAGCAGTCAGAGGATTGTAGGGGACCTGGCACATGCTCAGTCGGTGCCTGAAGATGAGCCTCTTGAGTTGTCTGCGATGCAGCAGGTGCAGGAAATGCGGCCGGGTGTGCGGGAGCATCTGGTGGAGATACATGAGGCTATGCTTGGCTTGGTCTTCGTGGTGGAGGAGTCTACGTGGACGATCGCCGAAGCAATGAGCTAACTGTCCGAGTGCTATGCGTCCTCCATGGAGAGAGTGGCGACTCTCATGGAGAGGCTCCTCCAGGAGACCCATCAGTGCTTCCTGGGGATGCGCTATGACCAGCAAGCCCTCACATCGGCATTGACCTCAGCTGGTAAGTGCCAGTGTGGGAGATGGTCTGGGTACCAAGTTTCCCAGCTCAGTGCCCATCCATCCACGGTGAGCAGGGAGGTCCGAAGCAACCTCACATTGGCGCAGCAGCTGCCTGTCGTCTCTCAGGGCGCTCCAGATGAGGGCGGTAGCTCCTCCACCCCTCTGCCAGTGACCGTAGCATCCGGTGACTGGGGAGATGCCAGCTGTGGAACGGGCAGCTCCCTCTCAGGTGGGGCCAGCACAGAGGATGACCACCAAGGTCATCGAATCCACCAGGACAGCAGAGTGAGCAAGCTGTCTCAGCTGCCACTCCCAGCGACGGGGCAGCACCAAGACATAGCACCCGGAAATGTAAACATAAGGCACCTTCGGCACACCCCATTCATCACTGGTGCTTTTGTGTTGTCCCGTAATGAGGTCTTTATGATTTGCTTTGAATTGGAACACCATTGTCATTTTTTTTGGCTTAATTTTCTTTGCTTGTGATATTAAGTTCAGACATGTGACCATGGCTGAGGGTGCCTCTTTTCTTCTGCATGTGTATGCTTTCCAAAAATGTTCGGAGTGCTTTGTGGGACATTCAGCTTTATTAACAAAGCCCTTAGTTACTGTTCCACAACCTGGCAGATTTGGCGCTTAGGTATCGAGTATGGAGTCTACAGCCCAGGCTTGTCCTAGAGGTCCATATGTGGTGGGCTAGCTGAAGATCATGGGATTAAACCCTCCCAGGTGTCCCTGCCTCCCTGCAGTATGCCTGGGTCAGGGTCTACACCCTCAGTGTTTCCCTGGGCATGCTCATCCTCGGACTCACTGCTGGACTCATCGTGTGCAGCGGCAGACACTGCGTCCACATCTTCATTGTCCACTGCATCCCCCTTTCCAGCACAAGGTTGTGGAGAGTGCAGCATGTAACCGCTATCAGTGACACACGATCTGGGGCGTACTGGAGTGCGCCCCCTGAGCGGTCCAGGTATCGGAAGCGCATCTTGAGAAGACCGATGGTTCTCTCCACCACAGCCCTGGTGGAGGTTTGGCTCCTACTGTACCACTGCTCAGCTTCTGTTCTTGGATGGTGGAGAGGCATCATGAGCCACCTTCTGAGGGGATAGCCCTTGTCACCCAGCAGCCAGCCATCCAGCCAAGCCGGAGCACTGAAGAGCCCCGGCACCTGGGAGTGTCTGAGGATGTAGGTGTAGTGGGAGCTGCCTGGGTACCTTGCACAGACTTGCAGAATCTGCATCCTGTGATCACACACTATCTGCATGTTCATGGAGTGGAAGCCCTTCCTGTTGACGAAGGCACCGGGCTCACCCGCTGGCACCTTGATGGCCACATGTTACAGTCTATAGCACCCTGGACACGGGGGAAGCCAACAATGGCCACGAAGCCTCTGGCTCACTGTGTCTGGCTTGCCTGGTCCCAACGGTAGTGGATGAAGGTCAATACATGCCTGAACAGAGCGTTGGTAATCTGCTTGACACAAGTGTGGACAGCTGATTAGGAGACACCGCAAAGATCAACCACCGACCACTGGAAGGAGCCAGAGGCATAGAAGCTGAGGGCAACTGTGACCTTTAGAGCCACTGGCATGGGGTGTCCACCCACATAGTTCGTGGAGATCTCAGGCCCTATCACCTGGCAGATATAGTTGAGTGTCTCCCTTGAGAGCCGGAGCCTCTTTTGGCACTGCACCTCAGTCATTGAGGTAGCTGCTTTGCCGCCTGTATACCCTGGCAGCAAGATAGTGGCATCTTCTGCGGCCCCCTTCCACCTTGGTCTACCTTTTGGCCCTGTACCCCTTGTGCCTGTGCCTCTCCTCCCAATGGTGGCTCCCCTGGAGGCTGAATGTGCACTCCTGGCCTCCTCCCCCTTCTTGCCCTCCCTTCCTCCTCAGAGGAGGTGCCTCCAGTGGAGAGTTCAGCTCCCATTCCCAGCCTAAGGGAAGGCTTCCTGAAACCTGCAGGCCCAAAAATGATTCCTCACTGCAGAGTGCTGACCTGAAGGTTAAGAGTCCAGACAAAGCAGCTGGTATGCGTTTTGAAATATTGCAGATCACACAGGCAAGTTTCAATAACTTTGAAAATCAATTCTTGAGAGAGTACACTTGTGACCCCAGTGAGCCTTTTTATCCCACCTGTGGGTGAGGTTGATACAAATGTGTCCAACCCACCTGCCCATTGCGCCCGTGCGCCGACCCGAAGTTTGCACGGGCGCCGACAAATCGGCATCAATTGGTGAGTCGAGGGCAGTAACTGGCCTGTTAATTAATGGCGGGCACGCAGCGGATATCATCGCACACCTGCCCAACGAAATGTCGCGATGGCGTGCGGTGACATCGGGACACTCGCCCAACGTCACCGCGCGTCATTTTATGCATGGACGTGTGGGGCCCGCCCCCTCACGCCAACGGGAAAATTCTGCCTGTTATGTCTACTTCATCCCTTATCCAGACCTTGGCTCGCTTTGTGTTCAGCCTGTTTCTTTTTCAAGGCATGTGGCAGCTACTGACCTTGATACCACACAATGCTTCACTTAATTAATAATAGGATTTGCCATGTTGTTTCTGACTGAAACATGAAAGCCTCCACACAGATGAATTGGGAAGAGCAATGCCTCTGGTGCAATGGACACTAATCCAATAGTCAAATAACTAATGATGACATTTTGTCAGTACCCAAGTGATGACCATTGCACCTGATGATTTTAATCTGCATTGATGGCTTTTATTTAATTCAGATCAAGACTAAGTGGTAGGTTTTCATTGTCGTCAGTGCATTTCAATTAACAGGCTCCATCTATTAATATGCATTGCAAACCGAGAGTTCCTGTGAATTGACAGCAACAAATGTTCAAAGTTAAAGGTGGCAGGAGAAGTTGAAGTCCAGGGGCTTTTTTATCATACAGGTTTTGATGCTTTAAAGGTGCAGTCATTAGTTTTATATGATACCTTTCTATCCAAAATTATATACGCACAGGTCAGACTTTAGAAATTAGTCAAAGGCATGATCATTATAAGTGTGCTATCAGGGAAATGCATATCCAGTAGAATTTAAACAGTCCAGGTTGATTATATAAAATCTGTGGACTTACAAGAAGGAAGCTCCAGCAAGCTCTGGCTTCCGAATTAGCTTTACTTTTGAAAGGCTTGACATTTAGAATGGATTTTTTTTTTAAATGCCCATCCTTGGAATGAAGGCATCACTGGTAAGAGAGCCATTAATAACCCATCTCTAGTTGCTCTGAAAAGCTGATGGTTGGCCCTCTTGAATCACTGCATTCCATTGGGTAAAGATGCTCTCACAATGCTATTGGGTAGGGAGTTCCAGAATTTTGACCTAGTGACAATGAAGGAGGGGCAATATATGTCCACGTCAGAATGCCGTGTGCCTTTTTGGAAAATTTGGGGGTGATTGTATTCCCATGCACCGACTGCCCTTCCTTTGAAGTGGTGGCAATGTCAGGTTTGAGAGATGCTCCCAAGAAGCCTTAGCAAATTTCTGGAGTGCATCCTAAATAGAGCGCACACTTGCAGCCAGGATATCCTGGTGGTGGAATGGGTGCATGTTTAGGCGGGTGAATTTGCTATCAGTTACTGCCTTGCCCTGGATGGTGTGGAGCTCCTTGTCTGCTGCTGTAAGTGCATCCATCCAGCTGATTTGTACGTTGTTGGCTTGGAGGAGTCAGAAGGTGAACCACACACAACAGAATGCATAGACTGATTTTCACTGTGGATATCGGGACCCTGATGTTGGAGTGAAGAGCGGCCAGCCCACAATTGCTGGCAGCAGAATTGGCTCATCAGTTTTATCGCAGTTGCCCTCCTAATTAAGATTGGTGGGCAGACTCCTGAAGCTGCTGGCCCAATCGGAGGGCCGGTAGTTCTGAAGTTTCATCAGTGCCACCGGAAGAGGTGGGCGCTGCTGAGGCATGCAGGAGACTGTGGGAGCTGGGCCAGGCAAGCTTAAAATCAGGAGGAAAAATCCGTAAGGGAAATCCCTTGAGGCAGCTCATTGGTGCCACAGGGGCTACCATCTTTGCCCGTGGCCCCGTCTTTGGCTGATTGAGCCTCTGGCACTGATGGATTCCCCCAGGCTGCCACAGGGAGGCTGTCTCCATTTAGCGGTGGCCTTCCCAGGAGGCAGGAGGTTTTTCCCCACCATCAGCAAAATGCTGACCACCCCCTAAAGTATCCCTTAAATGGGCCTTTAACCATGCTAATTGGTTGCCTGCCTCCTTGGAGCAAGCAATCTTTCTGCATTTGGTCGGACCACTGGTAAAGTGCCCCAGTCCTGAGATCACATCACAGAGCCAAACGATGACTCCTCACAAGTTTACCAGCTACCCTGCTTCCTAGCTCACTTCCCAGACACCGGTAAAATCCTAGCCTTCTTCCATAGTTATTTGATCTGTATGGCTGGATGTTGATGGTGTAGAAATTCAGTGATGGTAATGCCATTGTGTCATTGAATATCAATTTTAGGTAGTTAGACTAGCCTCATCTTGGAGAATCTCATCACCTAGCAACTGTACGACATGAATGCTACTTGGCACTTTACGTAAGCAAGCAATTCATCTATAAGTACTGATGAGCTTGATAATGCTCTTGTTGTCTCCTTCAAACACATTGATGTTGATTGGGAATAGATTGAGAGGGAGATAATTGGCCAAGTTGGCAATGCCCCACTTTAGATGAAAAGGATCTTCATCTTGTGTTCTTTGATCAAAGGCAGGCCAGACCCAGAATGCTGCAACCTCAACCATGCATAGGGCTCAAATCCACACCAGACAGAACTGGGATCAAACCCCATGTTGGCACTGATCTGATCCACACCAGCCATCCAGCCAACTGAGCCAACCAGCCTCACCAAGGAGTCTGAGTTGCTATGGAAACATACACTTTAACATGCATGTTGTAGCTGGAGCTATGGATAGTGATGGTAGAGGCTCCAATTTCTTTCCATCACATGGTTGACCAGGAATCTCTCCCATTCTTACCATTGGAGTATGTTAGAAGATACTTAATCTGTTTGTCTGCATTATGAATATGCCTTCCTTGGCATTCAAGTGCTGGGGTGGGACTTGAACCCAGAGTTTCTGGCTCAGAGACAGGGATGCTACCACTGCACCACAAGACATCCTAAGGACAGGATAGAGCTGGGAAATTTTACACATTGGCCGGAATTGTCCCATATTTGCACTAAGTGAGGTAGCGGGCGGGAAACACAATGTTTTACCTACCATTTCGAAGGCTGGCGGGATCCAATTCACCTGCCATGCTGTCACCTCACCGCTCCATCACACCACACACCACATTTAAAGTACAGCTGTGTTCAGTGCTTCCAGCCCAGGACGAAGAAGACATGGCTCCGACAGTCAAGAAGACTACAGCCCTTGAGCACCATTTGGGCACCATGGAGGCCCCGTGTGATGTCCTCTGCACTGGACGCAGGAGGGGCAGCAACATTACCACTCTGGCTTTGTAGCTGATGGCAGTGGTGATCAGTGCCAATGCTGCACAAAAGAGATGGCCATCCAATGCAGATAGAGGATGAATGATCTCATTTGTGCAGCCAGGATATGGCAACCATCTCATCACTCTGAACTCACACACTCAAGCCCATCACACATTCACTGGCAACCTCACTCACTGCCAACTCAAGGGACATTGCCACTCACTCCTTCACACAAATATCCTCACATCTCCATCTGGCTTTGTCTCCTCTGGAGACTGCTTCCTTAGCCCTCACCATGTTGAGGTCAATTGCACAGATCAACATTTGCGCCCACACCCACCCTGGGATACCCTCTTTTCCCAGTACAGCCCTCACCCTGCAGCCTCTTCCCTTGCCTGAGGCCACTTCTTCCCCTTCCCCAAGCAAGCCACAGCCCTGCAGCCAATGAAAGGTCGCCCACATATGGCTGGCCTGGTAAGTAGAGACCTGCCCATGTGCCCCTCTAAAAGTGATGTAGTGCTATCTGTGAAGCCTGATGCTGATGACTATGATGCTGACTGAAGCAAGGTAGGCAAACAAACCTTGAAGCCCCAAGTGAAGTGCTACCCGTCAAGTGCACATCTTTTATATGCTGTTGTAAAAGGCGTCGGAGTGTAATCACGTTGACTTGGGCGGACAACCCAGCGGGGCTGGACGATTCCGACGGACTGGCCTTATTATAATATGCTGATGTATTACAATGAGGTTCCCGACAGGAAACACGGCCCGCCATCGACGGGCAGAGTGGACGATCACAAACTGGTTTCACGACATGGTGAAACCGATTTTTGGCCTTCTCTCCATATTGTCCACTCACGCCACTGAACCCCCCCGACGCCAGCAAGCACGGATAGTCCCGGCCATTGTTAGATTCTTATGTTGTAGCAGTTCTGGGAATGCTTTGCTAGAGGTATGGAAACCTCTGAAGCATTAGGGTCTTCAGTACTATAACTAGGACCCATAATCTTTGGTGTGTTCAGTGCATTCAACTGTTTCTTGGTGTCATGTCGAGTGAGTCGACAAGATTGAAGAATGGATTCTGTGATGGTGAGGTCCTCAGGAGTATTTCAAAAAGGCTGATCCACTTCTAGCTGAAGATGATAGCAAGTTCTTCAGCCTTGTCTTTTGCACTCATGTGGTGGGCTTGCCATCATTGAAGATGGGGTTGTTCGTGGAGCCTACTCCTTCTGGAATGCTGACTGAGAAGATTGCATTCCCTCTCTATTCTCAGGGACTAGAATAAAACAAACACATCAAGAAGGTACTTATTAAACCATAAAGTATAAAAATGGCTATTTTTTTCATAGTGTTTGGACATATACTGGAATATTCTCGTGAAATTATTATTATTATATATCACACATTATTTTTAAAAAATAAACCATTAAACCATCCATCACTTGAGACATTTTCAAAACACACTTCAGTGACAACTGAACTAGCTTCATCACCAAAGAACCTTTAGTCTAATGATTAGTTCTTCTGCTTTATTTAATAACTCCTTTATGCCAGTTCCCAGCACTCTTTAGGGCTGCATTTACACTACAACTGTGGCATTGAGAAGATTCACTTTGCATTTCATGAACCAATTTCAGTTTGACCCCTGACTCCAAATTTATGCTGCAGCTTTATCTTTGCTGTGTAGTAAGTAAAACTTTGCAACGATGCTCTGGTTGTCCTAAGGCAATAGTGGGCGTGATATTCAGAACAATGCAGAAAGGGGACTTATTGGGAACAAAAAGGAGAACATGGAGGCTGATCATTGATCTTTACAACTGTTCAAAAATGATCACTAAAGACAACACATTCACTTTGAAGGATGGTGCAGAACATAATATTGAATGCTACGAACATGAGCTGGAAATAGACGAACAAACCCATGAAGCATATCCTGTTTTAATTTTCAACTGGCTAAGTTTCAAATGGTTAAAGGATCTGTTTAATTCAGTTTCCGTTGAGTTTGTTTTTAATGCTTAAATGTCATGTATCTGAGCACTCAGTTTGGCTGCTCCTTTGGCTGCATCCAAACTAATCCACAGTCACCGGGGCCAAGCATTGATAGGAGCCAAATCAATTTCAGAAATCAGGACACTTCCAGGTAACTTAATAGCAATGTTATGCCAAACTCAGCTAATTTGACATACAGCACAAGAAATAGTATCAGAAGTAGACCATGTGGCCCATCGAGCCTGCTCCGACAATCAATATGGTCATTGCCAATCCTCGGTTTTAACTCCATTTTCCTGCCCGCTCCCCATATCCCTGAATTCCCTTAGAGAACAAACATCTGGCTTTCCCAGCCTTAAACATGCTTTGGGTTACAACATTTTACATTGAAGTGCATGGAAATTACAACATGGTAACAGGGCATTTGGCCCAACCAATTAAATCTAGGTGATTATCCTCCATGCGAGGAATAGCCCTAATCCCATGTACCCCATATCCTGTATTATTTTATTCTGATATCTTTGGCACATGGACTTGTTTTAAGAAGTTTGAACAAGCGAAGCAGTAATGTCAGAGGAGTGAGTGGCCGTGCTCATTCGCAATGTCGATCCTGTAGAATTGAATTCACTGTTAGTGATTTTAAGGCACTGTTGGTTTATTTGGAAATTGGAAGAGATGCATTTTCTATTCACTAGCTGCTACATGGCAGGATATCTTTGGCAAATGAATTAAGAAAGGGAAGAGAGAAAGGAAGTAAGCTGCAACTAATTTGGTGAGGGGGGTTGTGGAGAGATACAAAAATTGTTTTTGTTAGAAGACAGTCTGAAGTCTTGAAAATTGCAGAACAAAGTAGGAGGGAGGTGACCTGAGAGCTGTGCATGCAAAAGGAATCACTTTTCCATAATATCTGTATGCTTGACCTAGCTGACTGCAATAAAATGTATTTTGATGGAAATTAAAATGCTGATTCAGCAGAACTTTAGGTCATCAAAAGCTAAATCTGAAAGAAACTTGGGTTTACGTACCAGGAAGCATATTGCATTTGACATTTACTAAAAATAGTCAAGGTCACTGCTTTTCAGTATTCATGAACAAAGAGTGGATGCAACTGCCGACCACAATCCCGAAAACACCAGGGAAATCCTATAAAACAAAACCAAAATTTAATGAATAAACTTGAGCTTATATATCCCAGAACGAAACAAACAGTAAAAACTGGAGAATAATAATACTGGTTCGAACTGGTCTTATATACCTTAAAATGGAACCCCAGGAAAAACTGGGAAATAACAGTAATGGTCTGAATTGGTTTTTCCTTCTGGGGTGTGTATTATCTCGTCTATCAGTCACAAAAATTAGGAAATTGCCACATGTTGCTGGTACCATCCATTCATAAAATTGATCCCATTCACTCCTTTTGGCGCAATGGTCCTAATTATACCTAGATAACGTTGTAAAGTGCAATCCTCAAAACAAGTCAAATAAATAATTGGGAAAGATTTTTTTTATTATGCAGATATAGGCACAAATGTGGAACTTGCTGCCACATGGAATATTTGAAGTGACAGACAAGCGAATAGAGGAGTTGGGGGCGGTGGTAAGGGTGGGAAGAGGTGATTAAAGTGGGAGGATGATCATGTAGAATATAAGCATTGGAATGGGACAGTTTTGCTGATAGAATCTACACCGCTGAAACAGGCTATGTAATAATATGACATAAATGCAACAGCACTAACCCTCTTCTGCCTTGAGCCAAATTGGGGATGTGTGGAAATATAAAGGCCAATTATGTTGACTGTTACCCTCACTGGCTGCAAAGATCAGGAAAAGAGTGGTGGCTGCCTTGTAAGCACTCTGATACTTTCATCCAGCTAACATTTGCTGGATTCCACAATACAGTAATGTCCAGAACATTTGGCATTGAGACGAGTGCCTAAAATTCTCTTGCCCATTGGGTCGCAAGAGTCCTGAAGCAGATTGAAGAACTGCAGGTAAGAAATTTTGTCCCAATTTAAGAATCACCTGTGAGGCTAATGGCTTGTTGAGACTCTCTTGTTGCTTGTCAATCTCCATTAACAACCAGAAGACCCTGACCTTGAAGATCCAACATGAAGCTGCACAACTGAGAGGCATGCAACTGTAATTATTTTTCTCTTTTTGATAGAGGTAGGTTCTACCAGAGCCTGTGCTGGCCCAGAAAATGCTGGTGTCTAGCAGTGGTGAGAGAGGATGCAGATAAATTCAATCTGTAAGGTTACGAAATATGTTAACATGTATAAATAGTTCACAACACGTATCACAACCATAGGTTGTGTCAAATCCTGATAGCACAAACTTGAAAATGTTTCATAACAAGAATATCCACAACAAAGTTTCTATGACAATGGATATGTAATTGACTAGATTACTTAAGAAAAGTTTGTTATATAAAAGATTTATGAAGATAGTTCCTAATATAACCTGAGGGATTCAAGAATATTTAAGGCCGTTCGATTCTCAATGTGAAAGTGACTGTGGATTTAGATGGGTAACCCTCCAGTGAAAATAGACAAAGATATTTTTGACCTCTTTTTTGTTTTGAGCCAAGTACCTTTCAGAACTGAACCCCTCTCTTGCCCCCATCAAAGATAAATGGTACCCTTCGGATTTTTTTGAACAATGTCAGCTGTTGTAACACTCATGTCTCTGAATCAGAAAATTGTGGGGTTCAAGTCTTACTCCAGAGACACAAGTAGAAAAATCTAGGCTGAGTTGGGAGGCAGTATAGAGGGAGTGTTGCACTGTTGGAGGTGCTGTTATTGGATGAGATGTTAAACCAAGGCTCTGTCTGCTCTCTAAGGTGGAGAGCGGGGTGGAGGTATAATATCTCTGGCGCCCTGAACAAATCGCTTAATTAAAATCTTAAAAACAGATTATCTGGTCATTATCTGGGCATTATCACAGTACTGGTTGTCGGAATCTGCTGTGCACAAATTAGCTTCCACATTTCCTGCAGCACAACAGTGGTTATGTTTCAAAGCATTTCATTGGTTGCAAGGTGCTGTGGAATGTCCTGAGGTTGTGAAAATTGCTGTATCAATGCGAGTTTTTTCTTTCAATACTTCATAGAGACCGAAAAGAAAAAACAAATGAGTGGAGATATCCAGCCATCTCTTGACAAAGCACTCTGAGGCAAGCCTAAAACTCCTGTTACATTTGGCTGAGTAGTATGTGGCTGGAGTTGCAAGTGAAGTGAATAAAACTTGCTTTAAAGAAACTTATTTTAAGCTGCTTTTTTTGGGATTACAATTGTCTGCTGCCAGCCACAATAACCTGTGACGGAGAAGAGAAAAAAGAAAGAAAAAAATTAATTTAAAGGGCCTTTCATGGACCTCAGGACATCACCAAGAACATAACAGCCATTTTTTAAAAAGTGTAGCTATTGTTGTATTGTTGGAAACATAGCAGTCTACAAACAACAATGTGATAAGCTATAATAGTGATGTTGGCTGAGGGATAAATGTTGGCTGGGACACAGAAGGGAGTTCCTCTGCTCTTCAAAATAGTGCCATGGGATCTTTTACATCCATCTGAGGGGGCAGACAGCTTATATTATGTACTCGGGTCCGTGGGGTAGGAGTTGAACCCACAGCTTACTGACACAGAGACAAGAATGCCACCAACTATCGTTGAAGCTGACACCTTGACAGCCCAAGAGAAAAACATGCAATGGGGGCATAGATGGAATTGAACCATTGAGTGCCTAAACTAATGGAAGCATCAAAATTAATATAATTAATATTCAAACTGATATAAATTATATCAGATAGATCAGACACATTCCAAAGTGAACCTTTTCATGCAATGCAGTGCAAATATAACATCGTTCAGAACAAATATTTCTTCCTTAAAATGATTTAATAACAAGCCTTTAGATCAATTTTTCTAAACATTGTTTCAGACTTCTGGAAAAGAGATGTGCTGGAAACTTTCATATAAACTTTTGTAATTGAAAGAAAAACTTATCGGGGGAGCGAAAGGGCAGACAATGCCTTTTTTACACAAAGCATTGGCAGGTAGTTAAACAACTAACTACTGTTAAACACAAGCTATCAGCCCCTCCATCTGCTTGATGCATTTCTAGCAGGTGCTCATTAAGACGAATCTCTTTGTTGGTTCTTTTTTCTATGTACATATGGAGAAGAAGGAAGATGCTGTCAAGGACACGCGATTGAGAAAAGATCTGCTTAGAAGTGACAGGGCCTCCTTTTAATCAATTCAGAAAATTGATCAAAAATGATTAAAGATCCCAGTCTCATTACTATTTAGGAGGTAGACTTCTGAGGAGGTAGACTTCTGTTTGAGATTCTGACTAAAACAAAGTCAGTTATAATTAATGAGCTGATTTTTATTAATTGCTTTACTTTTGGATAGAGGCTCAATGTGTCTGTATGCATCTGTTTTTGCAGCTCTATAGTGGTAATTTATCTTTCAGAAAAGATGTTCATTAAGTGACATGCCAGTTAAAATCTATTTGTTTTGTACAATTTGCCTTAGTCACTTTCCAATGAGGCCAGTCTGACTGAAATAACTGAATGTTAAACATTAGATATAAAGCTGATTTAATGCTAGCTGACTAATTCATGACAGAAGCTGATTTATTTTATAGGTATTTAAGTTCTTCATCATGCAAGAATTATACATGTACTGAAAGAAGTTATTGCATAATGGGAAATAAAGCAAAAAAGTCACAAAAAGATCGAGTATAAAAATCATAAAATGGAACTCTTCCTAGCTTGTAGTTATCATCACAAGCCTTTCCCCTTCTGTTCCGTTGAACTCTGCTGAGGTTGACATTGTTAAGGACGTGAAACATTCAGCTAGTCTAAAGTAAGGTTAAAGGGGAGATCTTGTCTTAAATTAGAACCTTGTTAGAAAGAGAAATGACACACGGCCAATTTGGTGTATCCAACGTAATGGCTCTCTGATTCTATTTTAGGCTCATTATGGCAAGGACAAATTGAACATGTGACATGTCCCCATTTCGAGGATTCAATAACAATACAAATCTTCCTAGCTCGTGTATCATATAAAGCTTCACACAGATAAAAGCTCCTCCTGCTCATCCCCCTCCTCTGTCATCCCACTGGGTGGGACTGCACTTACCTAGTTCCATCCTTATCTAACCAGTGACACCCAGCGAATCGCCTGCAATAGGTTCTC
Source organism: Cetorhinus maximus (assembly GCF_964194155.1). Classification (NCBI taxonomy): domain Eukaryota; kingdom Metazoa; phylum Chordata; class Chondrichthyes; order Lamniformes; family Cetorhinidae; genus Cetorhinus; species Cetorhinus maximus. The sequence goes on from NC_135896.1 coordinate 19,487,286, forward strand.
TTCCCAGTTCAGTACTATTACCTCTGGTGTCTCCCAAGGATCTATTCTCTATCCTTTTTCATCTACATGCTGCATCATGTAGCATCAGCAACATCATGGAAAACAGCAAATCAATTTCCACATGTACACTGATAGCACCCAGCTGTACCTCACCGCTTCTTTTGACCTCTTCACTATCTTTAAATTCTTGCGTGTCCAACATCCAGTGCAGGATTAGCAGAAATTTCCTCTAACTAAATATTGGGAAGGGAGAAACTATTGTCTTCAGTCCCATCCATGAGCTCCATTCCCTAGTCCCCGGCTTCATCTCTCTACCTTGCAACTGTCTGAGACCAAACCAGGCTGTTCATAACTTTGGTGTCATATTTGACCCAGAGGTGAGTTTCTGACCAGGCATCCATGTCATCACAAGGGCTGCTTATTTCTACCTCTGTAAAATTGCCTGATTCCATCCCAGCCTCTGTTCATTTGCTGCTGAAGCCCTCATCCATACCTACTTATCTAGATTTAATTATTCTAAATAGCTTCTGACAGGGTCATTCATCTATCACTCCTCACATTACATTGGCTCCCGGTTAACCTTGCTTTTAGAATGCTAATCCTGGTTTACAAATCCCTCCATGGGTTCATCCCTCCATATCTCTGTCATCTCCTCTAGCCCTACAATTCTCAAAGCTCAACACTTCTTCAAATCTGGCCCCTTGCACATCTTAATCTAAACTTTAAGGTGGCATAGTGGTAATGTCACTGGAGTCTAGGAGGCTCAGGCTAATGACCTGGGGATATAGGTTCAAATTCCACCATTGCAGTTTATAATAAATTAATAAATCTGGAATTGAAAACTAGTCCCAGTAATGGTGACCATGAAGCTATCATTGACTGTTGAAATAATGCATCTAGTTCACCAGTGTCCTTTAGGGAAGGAAATCTGCCATCCTCCTGGCCTACATGCGACTCCAGATCCACAGCAATGTGGTTGACTCTTAACTACTCTGTGAAATGGCCTAACCAGCCACTCAGTTCAAGGGCAAATAGGGATGGGCAACAAATACTGGGCTTGCCAGTGATGCCTCATCCCATAAAAGAATAAAGGAAATATTAATTGCTTCACCATTGATGGCTATGCCTTCAGCTTCCAAGCCCCAAGCTCTTAAATTCCCTCTCTACATCTTTTTTCTCCTTTAAGATGCTCCTCAAAACCTACCTCTTTGATCAAGCTCTTGGCTGGCTGCCATCATATTGGTCAAGAAAGGCATGGATGAAATGTTTACCTCTGTCACAGCCACATAGGATGTTATTTGTGACTTTGATAAGAGCTGTGACAGGGCAGAAATTGGATTGGAGCATTTAAAACATGGATTCCCAGATTCGAACTTGCATTCCCAGTAAGGATGGGAATGGATTTGGGAAGTGACAACACTGGCTACTGAACAGTCACAGGAATCAGCTGATGAACTTTTAATAAAATAATAAAACATTTATTAAACCAGAAAAGATGAACTATAATAGAATACTCCTTCACAGGTATATACAGATTTGTAAGGATAACACAAGTTACAAAAGCTATCTTATACTCTAATGTTCACAGTAAGTACACAGTCCATGTAAACCATTAGGTGACCTATGGTCAGATATACCACACTCTGAAACTAATTGACAGATGTCACCCCAAATAGATGCTAGGGATCTCTCCTCAACTCTCCCCATACGCTTGTCACACCATGAGCCAACCAGTTTCACTGAGCTCCATCTTTCAAACAAGGGTTTCCAATCTCCACTCTCCAAGAACTCGCTTTGGAATCTTCTACCAAATGATGCTTTCTCTCAGACGCCTTCCACAAGGGTCCACTTCCAGGGTTTCAAACTCTCCTTTCGATGTTCATCCCCCCTAGGTCATCACGTGCACTCAAGCTTTCTTCCACATTGACCGACACAGCCGTGTCAACAGAACACCACAGCTTCATGTGCCCATATAGAATTAGAGACCTTCAGGTGTCTCCTTGGACCTTCTGGCTTCTCGCACACCTATATTATTTTAAATCTGCTTCCTGCAGCTTTCTCCCTTTAAGATGGAAGCTTGGAGCCTTTCTCTCTGCTCCTTACTGTCACTTCCACAGAACAGGATCTTTTCTGGACTCTTGTTCTTCCTTTGACTGGAAGGTCTTCTTGGGACTCCTCCTTTCGGTCTCACTCCTTGACCTTGGGACCTTTCAGTTCTTTTGGGAAACCTACTCTGTCTTCAGTTCCCTCTCCCAGTAGTCCAGTCTCTCTGGAATCCTGGCTTCAACTTCAGTTTGGGACTTGCTATCTGTCCCTCTACTGTCCAGTCTCTCTGGCAGCTGCTTCCAACTGAACTCAATCTTTTTTTTTCAGTTTTTCTCTGTGTGTGTTTATGTGTGTGTGTGTGTGTGTGTGCGTGTAGCAGGGCGTGGGAGCGGTGCGGTTGGGGTGGTAGGGTGGTGCCTCCCTCTCTGGACCCCTATTGCTAGGCAACAACACAGTTTTGTTTCCCACTCTTGCCTTTGTTTTACTCCCCTTCAAGAGTCATAAACTCATTAGAAATGCAGGTATACAAACAGAGCTTTAGACCTGACATCTCCATTCAAAAATGAAACTAGATCCTAGGTTCCACCTTTCAACCCACAAATAAAAAAATATATAAATTGAACTCAAACTTAAAGATATACCTTATTCTTGACACACGCAAATACACACATAACTTACTTCACCTATCTCTATTTCTCATGGACATGGTAAGCTCAGAGAGGGTGTGAGGAGAGTTAGCAGACAAGCTAAAGAGAAATGTGAGTTCAGGACTAGGACAGTGGGGAGTGTTATCAGAAGTTTGGCCAGGCGAGCTAGCGGAAGGGAGAGACCCGGCACAGGCAGCTGATTGGGTGGTCTCCATCTTAGTGACAAGAAGTCCATCAGCTCTTCACACATTGTTGGGGGTGAGGGTGGAAGGGACAAGAGAAAGAGGCTTAAGAAGACAGTATGCAGCAGAGATGAGAAATCGGGGGTTATCTTTGCATTCCACGATGACCCTGAAATGGTGAGCAGCTTTAGCTGATGGGAATGGGAGCCAATAATGTTCTAAGTGGCCCAAACAGATCTGAAATTGGATGGCTAAATCAGTTGTCTGCCATATCCTTTCAAGTCTATGTCCCTTGGACTTAATGGAGCAGAGATGAGGGCCATACTATGTGGGTGGCCAGGGTTAGAAGGAATAATGGCTTTATTGGGGATTAGGCATCAAAGGTGGAGGTGAGGATGTGATTGAGCAAATATGTAGCTGCAAAAAAGTTGTGGTGAATGGAAGGCCAAATGCTAGATAGTTAGGATTTTGAAAATGAAGTTGTAAGTGAATTGGGGGTTGTCTTTTCCAGGGATGGATACAGAAGGAGTTAGGGGTTGGGGAGGCAAGGGGGATATGGATGGTGAGGAAGGGATCAGAGATAGCTTTATCTGTAAGTGATATGATAGGACTAGTAAGACTATGTGAGATGATAAGGTCAAGGGGATGGCCGCGAATGCGAATTGTGGAGTTTACATGGAGGGAGACATTTAGTGAGGATCAGAGGGAAGTGAACTCAGGTGAGAAAAACATGATGAGTTGAGATGGATGAGAAATCATTTGGTGCAGAGGCTGAGAGAGGAAATCAGTGAAGATATCTAGGTGATAAAAGTTTATAATTGAGAGGGCAGTGCACAACGATAATTTTTAAAGAGAAGTTAGGGGGGTGGAACAAAATGAGATGCTAAAGAAGGAGAAACAGCTAGAGGAGTAAAGGGTCAGACCTAAGTATGATCTATTGATAAATGTCACACCGCCACTACGATGGCATTGATCCTGCGACTGGTGGAAGCCGTAGCCAGGAAGGAGGTTTCATCAAGAGGAACCAAAGAACCATTGAAAAGTTACAGTGCAGAAAGAGGCCATTCAGCCCATTGTGTCTGCGCTGACCATAACAAGTGAAAAAAAGAAGCTAGCTATTCATTTTAAACCCCACTTCCCAGCATCTGGTCCATAGCCTTGCAGACTTCTGCACTTCAGATGCGTATTCAGGTATCTTTTAAATGAGTTGAATGTTTCAGCCTCAACCATCAATTTAGGCAGTGAATTCCAGACAACTACCACCCTCTGGGTGAAAAGGTTTTTCCTCATGCCTCCTCTAATCCTTCCACCAATCACCGTAAATCTATGCCCCCTGATAATTGACTCCTCAGGCAAGGGAGACAGGTCTTTCCTATCTACCCTATTAGGACCCTCATAATTTTGTACACCTCAATTAAGTTATCCCTTAGCCTCTTCTGTTCTAAGGAAAACAACTCTGGCCTATACAATCTTTCTTCATAGCTGCAATTTTCAAGTCCTGGCAGCATTCTTCTAAATCTCCTCTGTACTCTTTCCAGAGCAATTCCTTCCTGTAATGTGGTGACCAGAACTGTATACAAAATTCCAGCTGTGGCTTAACCAGCATTTTGCACAGTTCTAGAACTATATCCCTGCTTTTGTATTCAATACCTCGTCCACTATAGAAAAGCATTCCATATGCTTTCTTTACCACCTTATGCATCTGACCTATCACCTTCAGGGACTGTGGACATGCACTCCAAGGTCTCCAATTTCCTCAACCCCTCTCAATATCCTCCCATTTATTGAATATTCCCTTGCTTTGTTTGCTTTACCTCACACTTCACTGGATTGAATTCCATTTGCCACTTTTCTGCCCACTCAACCAAACTATTAATATAATTCTGGAAGCAGCAGCTATCCTCTTCACTATTAACTACACGGCCAATTTTTGTGTCATCTGCAAATTTCCCAATCATGCCTCCCCCATTTAAGTCCAAATCATTAATATATACAACAACCAGCAAGGCCCCAGCACTGAGCCCTGTGGAACACCCACTGGAAACTGCTTTCCACTCGCAAAAACATCCATCAGCCATTACTCTTTGTTTCATGAGCCAATTTTGGATCCAAATCACCACTTTAACCTGTATTCCATTGGATCTTGCTTTTCTAACAAGTCTGCCATGTGGGGCCTTGTCAAATATCTTACTAAAATCCACATAGATAACATCCACTGCACTACCCTCATCAATCCTCTATTAAGTTAGTAAGACACAATCTTCCCCTAATAAAACCATTCTATCTCTGATCAATCCATGCCTTTCTAACTGACAGTTTATCCTGTGTCTCAGAATTGATGCCAATAATTTGCCCACCACTGAAGTCAGAGTGACCGGCCTATAATTTTCTGGCCTATCCCTCTCACCCTTTTTAAATAATGGTACAACATTTGCAGACCTCCAATCCTCTGGTACCTTGCCTGTACCTAGTGGCGATTGGAAAATGATCCACAGAGCATCTGCTATTTCATTCCTTTACCTGCCAATATTTCATTCCTTTACCTGCCAATATTTCATTCCTTTACCTGCCAATATTTTTTCATGACCTCTCTTTGCTTTCCTAATTTCCTTTTGTACTTCACCCCTGTACTCTCTATACTCCTCTAGGCTTTCTAAAGTATTAAGCTTTTTGTGACTGTCGTATCTGCTTTATCTTATCCAGTATGCTTCTGGATAACCAGGGGGAACTAGAAAGATGTCCTTGCCCCTTAGCCAGGTTTCATTTAGGCAGTGATGTCAATGCAATCATCCTCAATAAGTTCATGGGTGACAAGGGTCTTGCTCACCAGCGAATGGATATTCTGGAGGGAGATGCATAGAGGGGTGGTGGGAGCTGCTCTGCTCCACAGGGTCAGCATTGGGAGGGGTGAATTGAAAGATTGGTGGGTGCACTGGTTGACGAGGAAGTGGGATGGTACAGTTGGGTTTTCTGCTCATAATGAGCAGCACTGAGTACATTAATGAGCAAACCAGAGGATGCCAAGAGAGGTCTAGAGGGAAGTTGTAAGCTTATCTAACAGGGAGTCAAGCCTGGGATGGCAGGAAGAGGGCATGAAGGTTGGGGAGTAATGAAGGGTTAGGGAAGGGAATTGGGAAGGCTGAATAGTTGAGAGTGGAGAAGTGAAAGGACGGATGATAATATAAGAGAGCCTAAAAGGGATAAAGAGAAAAGGAGTTTACAAAAAAGAGAGCAAAAGTGGAAACGATGATATTGGGTCTAGATCAACAGCCAAAATGTACATGTGAATGAACATGAGGAGAGCTTAAGTTACCTAGGTTTAGTTATATAAAAACTAGGGTAAGTAAGAACATGATAACAAATAGGCAATAGGATATGGATAGTGATAAGGGGGAATGATGTAGGAGATGGTGGCATAGTTGTAATGTAACTGTTAAAGTAAGCCCGAGGCCCAGCTCTGAGACATTGCAGCTGGTGGAATTTAAATTCAATTAATAAAATCTGGAATTGAAAACTAGTTTCAGAAGGAGATCTATCTTACTCGGTCAGGCCTACATGCGACTCCAGATCCACAGCAATGTGATTGACTCTTAACTGCCCTCTGAAATGGCCAAGCAAGCCACACAGTTCAAGGGCAATTAGGGATGGGCATCAAATGCTGGCCTTGCCAGTGATGCCCACATCCCTTGGAAAAAAAAAGAAAAGAAATAGGGAGGGGGTCCATTAAAAGTTGGAGGTTCTGTGTTGGAATAACGATGGTTTACTGGAATCAGCATAGGGCATTAACAAGCTATTATCTGATAAAAGCAAACTGTTTGGAGACAGGTTGAAATGAGTGAAGCCCAGAAGTTGTTTGAGGGTAGAGAATGGGTGCACTAATGAAGGGATTTTCAGAGGAATGAAGATCCAGGAGGTGTACAGACTCAGTTGCAGGTCAGAAAGATTAAATAAAATCTAGAAACTGCAGATCAGTCCTGAGTGATCTGCCCAGGGACAGACTGAAGTTGAAAACCAGTATAACCAGTGGCCAGTCACAATAAAAAAACCTTTGCTCAGTCTGCAAGCATGACCCAGACCTTCCTGTCACTTGTCATTTCAACACGTCATCCTGCTCTCATGCTCACATTTCCATCCTTGGCCTGCTGTAATGCTCCAGTGAAACTCAACGCAAACTGGAGGAAAAGCACCTTATCTTCCAATTAGGCACTTTACAGCCTTCCGGACTTAACATTGAGTTCAACAACTTCAGACCATGAACTCTCTCCCCCAGCTTTAACCCCTTTTTAATCCATTAATATGTTTACAATTCTTTTTATTGATATTTTTTCTTTTTTTCTTTTCTCGCCCAAATCCACGCCCTGCCCCAACAACAGGGCCATCTGTCACTTGTTCTTATGTTGTTTCTTTCACAGAGTACTGACCCTTGTTCTATTAACTCATTCTGCTATCTTGCCTCTATGCCACTAGCAGCACCTTCTTTAGTCTTTAACACTACCATTAATACTCCCTTTGCCCAGTGTCCATGACATTTTTGTCAAATTTCACCTTAACCCCCACCTATCCCTGATCTTCTATTTTGCCACCAGCTATTCCACCCCCTCTTAAACAAGTATAAAATCCATCACATTTCTACTTCTCTTTAGCTCTGAAGAAATATCATACGGACTCGAAACATTTACTCTGTTTCTCTCTCCGCAGATGCTGTCAAACCTGCTGCGTTTTTCCAACATTTTCTATTTTTACCTCACACTAAAGGAGGGCTAACCACTTTTCCCCCCATTTTCTGGTTGACAAACCTACCAGTCTAAAATGTAAATCAAAAGAAAATGAGGGAAACCACACCTTTGCCATGTATTCTGCTGCTCGCCTGGATTGAACGGCGGGCTGCTGTTAGGCTTCAGTGATCTAAGGTCAGGAAGGAGGAGAAACTAGTAAAACTTGGAAATGACTAGTACTGGTCCGAACTAGGGCTCCATTTTAAGGTATACAAGACCAGTTTGGACTCATAATAGTCATTTCGCAAGTTTTACTGGTTTTTCAGAGCTCAAAGATATGGCTTCTGCAAACTCTTATTAAGCGGCTTTGCAAAGGCACCATTAGTATGGCTGCCTCCCTCTATTTGTTTGGTTATGCCCACAGCAAGTCTCCACTCTGATTTCAGCACGACTTCTCCCATATTTCAATAACTACGGCTGGACATATGGGGGGCATCTTATTGGCAGAGGATGTGGCTTTCTGGAGATGTGCTCCCACAGGAATATTCAGGTTGCAAAGGGAATACATAAGTTACACCGTTCTGAAAAATAAGTTGTTAAATTTACCCTGGGAACTGCGTAGTTAATAATAGAAATTGCTGTTATACTTTGCCTTCGCTAGCCTACCCTTCAGCTCACGGCTTGAGTTAGTCATTACAACTGTGCATGGGTGTTGCAGTTTGTAGCTACTGTTGACAAATTGACAGGGGGTGGGGAGGGTCCAGTGGATGGGGGCAGGAAAACGGATAGAAACGATGAGTAGAATTTTATGTCCCACTGGTGGACATGCGCATGACCCGATTGGGCATTAAATAGCGTGCAATGATGTTGGGCGAGCATCCCGGCGTCATCACTCACTCGCGCAAAATTTCACTTGGCGGGTGCGAGCGGGTGCCAGACCTGCACCCACCATTAATTAACAGGCCACTTAAGGCCATTAACAGTCCAAATGACAGCGATTTTTTGTTGCCCATGCAATTTTGCGCTAGTTGCACGAGTAAAACGGGCAGGTGGCCAGCTGACATTTGCAAAAATGTCATCCAAGGGCAGGATAAAAAGTGTCAGTAGCATTGCCAGTGTGAGTGCGAGGGATTTGGTAGATAGTTTGCTGCTGGTGACTTATTGGTACTTGGTAGTTTCATCTCTGTTCAAGGTTTCATTCTTAGCATTTCCAGGCTCCATTTCAGGACTCCTTGGTAAGGTCCCTGGGGGTTCAGACCATGTGGACCCTTCCAGGTGTCAGACAGCCTTCTGTTACTGATAATGGGGATTGTGGTCTCTGCTGGTGGCACCTCCTCTGAGGAGGAAGAGAGGGGCAGAAGGGAGAGGACGCCAGGCGTCCCAGTGCAGCTTCCAGGGCAGGGGCCTGTGGGAGAAAAGGCGCAGTCTGGGCCAGCAGGAAGTCCAAGACGGAAGGGGCTACAGAAGACACCAGTATTCCGCTGCCAGGGTTTACAGGTGGCGATGCAGCTACCTCAATATGCCTGAGGTGCAATGCCGAAGGAGGCTCTGCCTTCAAAGGAGACAGTGACCTCCATTTGTCAGATGCTTGGGCCTGACTGTGGGTGGACACCCTATTCCAGTGGCTCTGAAGGTCACAGGGGCCCTCAACATCTATGCCTCCAGCTCTTTCCAGGGGCCAGTGAGGGATCTGTGTGGTGTCTCCCAATCAGCTGCCCGCAGTTGCATCAAGCTGGTGACAGAAGCTCTGTTCAGGCGGGTACTGACCTTTATCCTTTACTGTATGGACGAGGCCAGCCAGGCTGAATGAGCCAAAGGGTTTGCAGCGATTGCTGGGTTCCCCCGCATCCAGGGTGCAATCGACTGCACACATGTGGCCATCATGGCGGCAGCGGGTCAGTCGGGTGCCTTTGTCAACAGGAAAGGATTCCATGCAAAGAACATGCAGATAGTTCGTGACCACAAGATGCAGATTCTGCAGGTCTGTGCAAGGTACCCTGGCATCTCCCATGACACTTAAATCCTCAGACACTCCCAGGTGCCGGGGCTCTTCAGTGTTCCAGCCTGACTGGATGGATGGCTGCTGGGTGACAAGGGCTATTGGTTGAAGAGGTGGCTCATGACGCCTCTCCACCATCCAAGAACAGAGACAGAGAAGCGTTACAATACGAATCATGCCCCCACAAGGGCGGTGGTAGGGAGGACCATAGGTCTTCTCGAGATGCACTTCCGATGCCTGGACCGTTCACGGGATGCACTACAATACCCCCAGAGCGGGTGTCACTGATAGTGGTTGCATGCTGTGCTCTCCACAATCTGGCACTGGCAAGGGGGGACCCACTGGAAGAAGAGGATCTTGACACAACTGCACAGGCCCCAGATGATGATTCCAGTAGTGAGTCAGGAGAGGAGCATGGTGAGGAGGACAATGCTGAGGACATGGACCCAGACCTCTTTAACCTCCAGGGAGGCAGGGACATCAGGGACGCCTTGACCCAACGCTCCTTCAGCTAGGCTACCAAAGATCAGCTTTAACCGCATGCCAGGGCTGCTGCCTCCACCCCGGATGTCTAAAAGGAACCCTTTATTTGAACACGAAGAACACTCAGTGCCTGTGCAATAAAATTCAGAGACATTTATGTCCAGAATTACATACTGGCATACCCTGGCATACCCTGCACCAATAAAATAAAAAGGTGAAGCAAACTCAGGCCATGACAAAAACAAAATTTATCTAATTTTGACAATTCTAATTTACATAAACTTCTCTGGTCCTCATTCCCAGGCCAGTGTAAAGTAAACATAAATAAACATAAAATTACCTGTGTTCTGTCCCTCTTGTGCTCATGATGCCTTTAACTTATGTTTGCAAGTGCTACATCTAGGTGCCCAGCCTCCTCGCTGGCACTGGCATTGGAGACAGCCTGCTGTCTCTGCTGTCTTGTTGGCCTTGATGACCTTGGCGGTCATCCTTTGGCCAGAGGAGCCTGTGCTGGCCCCACCTTGGAGGTCCCTACCGGCCAGTGCCACGGCTGGCATCTCTCCAGTCATCGAAGCCTCATCAGATGAGATGGTCACTGGCAGAGGGCGGAGGAGCTGCTGCCATCATCCAGAGCACCCTGAGAGGAGCCCGCAGAGATGACAAGCAGCTGGTTCACCAACATGAAGTCGCTCTGGACCTCCCTGCTCACCATTGATGAAAGGGCACCTAGCTTTGATACTGGGTGCCTCATCCATCTCCTACACTGAGGTTATGGTCTGTGTGAGAGATTGCAGGCCCAAACGCAACCCCAGGAACCCCTCATTCTGCCCCTGGAGCTGCCTCTCCATTAGAGTCACCACTCTCTCAATGGAGGAGGCAGTGTGCTCGGCCACTAGGGTCAACACAGTGCTGATGTTCCACATGGACTCCTCCATAATGGAGACCATGACATGCATACCCTCATGGACCTCCACCATATCCTCCCGCAAATCTCGTTGGACATCCAGCATCTGCCACTTAATGGACCACTCCGGAGATTCATCATCAGCCTTCAACTGAGCATTGTCCTGGTCTCCAGTAGCCCTCTGACTGCCAGCGCCCTGGGTGCATTCTGCCTCCGCCTGCACCTCAAGCGAGTGTGAAGGACCAATGTGCACTGAGATACTAGCCACTGAACTAATGCCCACTGTGGTGTTGGTATCTGCGCTAGTTGGGCTGCCCTCCACCTGTACGTGCTCTCTCTACCTGGTTATGGCTTGCCTTCTCCTGAAAGAACAGAGGAGCATTGATTAATCCACTCTCTACCTGCAGCGCCATTGCAGCCTGGCCAACACCAGCTGAGGAACACCTCCCAGGGCATATCCAAGTTGTGGTCCTCGAGCCACAAGGTACTCAGTCCAATCAGCCAGGGCTCACCCCTTTGGTCAACTAAGTGTTGCTTATCCAATGTATGTATTGTTAGGCCTCTCTGGGGGTCTTGTAACATTCAAAAAGGATATTTTGAAACAGTTCATAGGAGTTCTGTTCATGAGGGGTGACATCACCCTTTGACTACTCACATAGTTGGCCATGCAGGGAGTAACCAAACTATGCTTGCCACAGGATCTGAACGCATGTACAGAGGGGTTTAATAAAGGTGTACCTTTCCTTCTGTTTTGGGAGTCTTTCTGCAGTCATTGCACCACTTCACTTCAACTTGATGTTTAAACACCCGTAGAACTATAGAAACATAGAAAAGTTATGGTGCAGAAAGAGGCCATTCAGTCCATCATGTTTGTGCTGTCCAAAAAAAGAGAAATATAACTGCGCTTGGTGGTGTCAAATGTCAAGGAGAAGGAAACCTTGGATTGAATCTCAGTATAGGAAGTTGGAAAAGGCAATTAGGAGATAATTTGATGTTAGTAACAAACATATTTTGTACTTCAGATACTTTTTGAATATTGCTGAAAAGAAAGACATGTTGCGGATGTTTTTCTCATTTCTTCATCTTGCACTCATCAGGACAAATGCAAGAATGCCAAATTTCGAACAATCACAACAATTTATGTTACAATTTCAAGTACGTCCCTCTTTTCAGCAATACTCAGCTATTTTCCTTCCTCAGCTTCTGCCTCAGTTTGGGGAAAAGACAGATTTCATGAAATAAAGTGGTTAAATAAATAAACAAGCATAGCTTCCTTTGAAAAGTGAAAAGATAACAAGAAAGAGCTTGACGCACAGTTTTCCATTTTTGACCGGTTGTGCTACATTGGCAGCAGTTACGTTTGATGTGCATCAGCATGTTGAATCACAGCATTCCATTAGTTACAATGCATGGAACATTAAAGTTCGACCTTTGAAAGGAATAACCAATGCGCCAGCACAATTTCCATCCTGTATGGGAGGGGCTGGCCGCAGGTCAAAGAGGAAATAGCAATTCCTCCATAATTTACTTAAATTATATTATTTTTATTTACCTATCAATCTATTTAGTCCACTTAGATCATAAACTGGACTGGTCATATAATTTCCTGCTGCTTGTCTGCAAAATTATCAGTTAGCAAACATGCAGCCACAATGTCAATGATTTATTGCAGCTAGGCATTGGTCATCACCATCTGTCACGGCAATTGCCTTATAACTTTCACCCTGCTTAGGAATTAAACTATAAACTGTCCATATGGGCATCATAATGCATATATTAGAGTTTTATGTTAATCATGCATCCATTATAGTTCAGACTTCCAAATAAAAAAGAAAAATTGTGTATTATGAAAGGGGAAAAAACAATAGTTTCCTGCTGGGCTTTTTTGGCCTTACTAACCTAACCTCTCCTATGGGTAGAAACTGGAGATTTACAAGCAGCTAATCTACAGTAGCTTCCATTCCACAACAAACCTTGATATTAGCTAAGTACATGTTTATCCAGAGTCATAAAGTCATAGAGGTCTACAGCACAGAAAAAGGCCCTTTGGCCCATCAAGTCTGCGCCATTGGATCAGAGAAATAGACCTCGAAAATGCACATGCTTTTTGATGCATTCCTACTGTAATTCCTATTAGCTCCTCATGGGTTTTAGTATAGGGTGGAACCTCCAGCTACCCCAGACGTGGTTTGTACATTTGAGGGTTGGAGATTTCATATGCTGGGAGCGCACATTTCCTTGCTGACATTGAAACCTGGCAAATGTTAGCAGGAGGTTAAAGTATCCAAGTACAATGTGCCATACCTGCCTTCTGAAAGGCATAAATGATCCTGTTTAGATGTGCCAGGGATTGGAGATGGAAGTTCAGACTGGGGTCAAGATCTCAATTCATGAAAGGTTTGGATTCCTGAAGATGTCCTTCAACTTTTAAAGCAGCCCCTAACAGAGGGGCAATTTAGGCCACAGTTCCCTCCTTTCTGGGTGGTACCTGAGCTGGCCCACTTTCTACCCCGTCTCCCTGCAAGGATTTTCAGTTGCAGGGAGTGAGAAACGCAGTAGGCATTTCCCCACACCCCTAAAGATCTACTCCTGGAGGGCCTTCTCCCAGATTCTGCATAACTGCTTGGATTATATCCAAGTAGATCTTCAGTGCTATCAAGCATAAGACAAATAATACATACTCTGGGATAAAAACAAAACACTGCAGATGCTGGAAATCTGGAACAAAAACAAAAATAGCTGGAAAAACTCAGCAGGCCTGACAGCATCTGCGGGGAGGAATACAGTTGGTGTTTCGCGTCCGTATGACCCTTCATCAGAACTAAGAGAAATGAGGTGAAATATAAACTGGTAGAGGGGGGGTGGGACAGGTAGAGCTGGATAGGGGGCCAGTGATAGGTAGACCAAAGATGTCATAGACAAAAGGACAAAGGGGTGTTGATGGTGGTGATATTGCCTAATTATTATGATATTATCACCCCCACTAGGGCCATCTGCCACTGGCTTGTCCTGCTTGCTACCCTTAATCTCCCCATTAGCACATTCCTTAGATAATATCATCACCGTCAACACCCCTTTGTCCTTTTGTCTATGACATTTTTGGCAATCTCTTCTTTGCTTCTACCTATCACTGGCCCCCTATCCAGCTCTACCTGTCCCACCCCCCTCTACCAACTTATTTTTCACCTCATTTCTCTATTTCCTTAGTTCTGATGAGGAGTCATATGGACTCAAAACATCAACTGTATTCCTCTCTGCAGTTGCTGTTTAACCTGCTGAGTTTTTCCAGGTATTTTTGTTTTTGTAATACATACTCTGGAGTGATTTCAAGATTACCTGAATTCTTCAATGAGTCATGGCTTTCATAATGTTCAGTGAAACCTTGGAGATCCTTCCAAGCTAGTCACATGATATGGGATCATTTGAAACATGAAGTCTACTTTATGTTGAGCCAATTTTATTTTCCATTTGACTTCAGTGGGTTCCTTCCCACATTATGGAAATCTCCTGATAATGGTGGGGGGTGGGGTCCAGCTGAGCACAGGGGGACATGCAGAGTGGGACACCAGAGTGACTATTGGCATTGCTGTGTCAACCAGTGAGTTGGAAGCGAAGTGGGACGTATGGCACATCACAGAAAATGCTGAAAAAACTCAGCAGGTCTTTTATCTTATGGCATATCATCTATTTTAAGCAAGTGAAGTCTATTTACTCAGTAATAGTGAACAAATTAAGTCTATTTAACAGCACACTCCAGTCTTTGTAAACTAGAAGGAACAGAACACATGACTTGAAACTACAGTAACTGCTTCCAATAAGCGGAGGGTGATTCTCCAGCTAAGACAATTATTGGAGGATAGTTACATGAGTTATGTGCACAAATAAATCAATCCCATTTACTTACAGCGCTGCGGAATCACACTCGATCATTTCCATTCTGGTAGAACTCATGCTGTCACTGATAGTCACAGCCTCCACTTTGATTCAGCTTTTCAAGCGTACATTTTAATTGCAGTTCCTTATCATTAGTAATAAGCCTGACTCTGACAGGGGATTAGTGAAATACAAAAGTATTTGACAGCATTGCGGCCGAATGTTAAAAGAAAATAGCCTTCCTGAAGCTACTGGCAGATGAGGAGTTAAGTATATTGACTAGTATCACATAATTCATGAGAAAGGATTAGTGCATGACATCTGTCACATTTAAAATTTAATGTTTTTTTCCCACTAAAATAATTTCTTGTCAGAATTACGTTGACAGTGTGACAATGCAAAGTTTTGTTTAAACAATGTAATTGTCATTCCACTGACCAAATCATGTTCTTAGCTAAGTCATTACAACATAGCATTCAGAATTTCTTTGTATCTGTGCACTTTTCTATGAGCTTATGAAAAATTAAACATTGCTTTGAATTATTAGCTTAAAACAGACTTTACATATTTGCACAATACCCGTGGGTTGAATACAGTTTGTTCATTTCAGAGCAGAGGAAATCATGAGATGAGAAAAGAACTTTTCGGCGCCAACATCTGTCACAGACACTATGGCCCGTAACTTCTGAGTTCTGAGGTGTAATAACTGGAAGTACCCCAAAGATGTGCTGGGGATCTCCCACCCCCACCCTAGAAGTCCCCAGGTAAGGATTGCATGGCAATTGCCTGGGAAGTTCAAACTTCCATTGGGCAGTTGCCCTGCGATGGGAACCATATGAAATTATGATATAAATCGCCAACTTTGGGGATGGTTCCGACTGTCGTACAGTAATTGTTACCCAGAAAAAGTTAGAAGAATTAAACCCCTTCTAAATTCTGGGTAACTATACTACCGACTGCCCCTTGATCCCCCACAGAATCCCCCCTGCCATGACTACCCCTCACTCCCTCACTAAACCCAAATCGCCCCCTAACTATTCCCTCGACCCCTTAAAGGACTCACCCTCCGAAACCCCAAGGGTCCCCCTGACTACGCCCCCGACTCCCCATGAGACTCCCCTCACAGAACCCCTGACTGTCCTCCCCTTCCCCTCGCCTCCCCTCACCTGACTACCCTTCCCACACCCTCCCCACTGACCAGCACCCCCTGACCACCCAATTGCCCCCACTGAACACCCAACCCCCACCCAACACTGACCACTTGACACCCCCCCACTGACCACCAGACCAACAGCAACCACCTGACCCCCGTCCACTGACTACCCGACTCCCCCGATCATACGACACCTCCTAATAACCACACGACCCTCCCACCACCTGATCCTTCCCACTGACTGCCCCCAACCACCTGATCCTACCCCCACTGGCCACCCAACCACTCCCACCCCCAATCCTACCCATTGACCTTACAAGATTACTTTCTTTCTCTCTGCCAGGTTAAGTCACCCTTCAACACTCTCCAATATCAAACTCTCATCCTGGTATCATGCACTCAAACAAATGCTCTCTTCAGGGGCCTCACGCAACCATTAGCGGGGGACACGTATCAACAGTTGTCCTCTCACCGAGACTTTCACATCACCACCATCCCATCTGTCATGTTGCTCACACTCCATCATCTGGGGAGGGCTCACCACACACAGGGGACATGCATCTCACCCAGCCTCTGCTCCATCCCTTCTCATCACATGCCTTTCTTTCTTCTTCATATAGGCCTAGCTGGCGCACAACAGGCACGAGAGACTGCAGACTGGGGGAGGGATAGCCAACATCATCGCCCTCACTGGGCTTGAGGAGACTGCGACCGAGCTGCCTGGGGAGGACAGGAATCGCTCCTGAAGGGAAAGGGAGATCAGCCTCTCCCGCCAACCCAGTACGGACCACAACTCCATCACTTCATCAGATCCTGACATTCACAGTGAGTCACATGCAGTCTTACCTAGCTCATACTCATTAACTGAAACTCTCCTTTCTATTTTCTAGGCACCAGCAGTCCAGCACCACCAGTGCGAGGCCCCCAGACTTCGCCTGAGGAGGAAGCTCCGGAAGGGAGCACTCACAAGGACCCTCCACCAGCTCAGAGATACACACGTCGGTGAGACACAGGTGTAGATTGGGCTCGGCTCATTTTCTGTGGAACACTTCACTGACACGTCCCCACAGCAGTCGGAGGCAGGGACAGCCCAGGTCCCTTGCACTCGGAGGGCTGCTGGAGACCAGCTACCCGCTTGGTCCGAGTCAGACGATGAGCCTCTGGAAGTGGCCACCAAATCTATGCAGGAAGTGCAACAACAGGTGGTGGAACATCAGGTAGAGATTCGGCAGTCACTCAGCAGATTAGAGCGCATGATGGATGAGTCCGTCTGCGTTCTTTCCGATGTCATGGTTCCAACATGCGAGTGCCTCAAGATCACCATGAAAAGGCTGGCAACCATCATGGAGACATTCATCCAGCTGGTCTTGCCGGAATGTCACTCGGCCCTGCACTCCACGGCCACACACCCTGGTGGGCACCATCAGGTTGCAAGTGACATGACGACAAGGCACCTTAACCTCCCTCTGGGTGCACCATCTCCTGCAGGAGTCAGGGCAGGGCCCTCGGGCAGCCACAGGGAGAATGAGCATCAGCCAGACACCCTGGGGGCCTCCTCTCAGACACTCCAAGGGATGAAACTGCTCACAGCCCCTTCTGCCTGTGACCCCTATTCCAGCTGGTCATGCTGAGGAGGGTGCATCTGCCCCTGAGCAGAAAACCCCTATCAGGCCAGGGCTCTCCAGACCTCGGGCCACCAGAGGACGCCAAGCATGGTCATCACAGACCTTAGGATGTAACAGTCAGCAGGCTGCCTCTACCTCTGCTGCGGGTGTCGGGGCTGCACCCAGGTGTAGCGCTAGAGTTAGGGAAGTTAGGAAAAATTGATTTCACTTTTGGATCACGGGTGTGCGAGACATGAAAACAAATTGTACTTTTGTTAATACATTTGATGGTTATGTGAATGTTCCTGCCAACTGAGGGCGTTGTGTTTTTGTACTTTGGGATTCTCTTATTTTGAGTTTTAGCCTTCCTCCCACTCACTCATAGTGTCCCACTGTGAGATTCACATTCCTCTGATGTCAACCTCTGTTGAACGAGTATCCACACCTCTTGTATGATGTCAGGGACATGTGCTTACATCTTTATTTGAAGTGTGTGATGTAAGGAACACCATTGAGTGAGGGCAGCTCATCAGCGTTGATAATCTAGTGGCATTTGTGCCTTCTCAGTGGTCGTGCCAGAAGAAAAGACATGCATGTGAGACCTGCCTGCATTCCCAAATTCTACATTCCTATGTGTTACTCCTGAGATGCAACAAAATAATGTGTAGCCACTGAGTTCTGAGTAGCCCTTTAACAGTGCTAATGAAGCCGTTGGCTTTAAGTAGCTTTTATCACAAGGAGGTCTTCCTCCTTTCTTTCCAAGCAGACTCCTGCTCACTCCTGCAGCAACAAGAGGTTAGAGGGTGAGCCCAGAAAGGCCCTCATAGTGCTCAGCTTTCCCTCTCACTGCCATTCGACAGCCTTCCCTCCCCGCTTACAACGTGTTCACCCTTCCCGCTCATTGCCATTCCACCACCTTCCTTCCTTGTTGCCCCCATTGTGTTCGTCAACCCGACCCTGGCCTCAAAGCCCACCCCCAGCTGAAGTGCCAGTCTCTGAAAGTGGAGGCCTGCATGAGTACAGTGGTGCTCCTTGGGACAATGAAAGCAAAAAGGAACAGTCCAACCCTACAGCCCAAGGACAGTGGCGTTCATTGCAACAAGACTGGCGCAACGCTATGACAGATATGTTCCACTTACCTCGAAGCTACCAGCGAACTGAGGTCCAACTTGTGTATGCCACCCTTTTTCAAATGGGTTTGAGGCCAACATAATTTCCTGCTGACGTGCTGGAAGATTGGAAGGCATGGCAAGATTCTGGCAAGCAGCTTGTTTAATGAACTTCCATGACATGCTAATGAACGCAAATGGATTTTGTGCCACTAGTTGGCGGGATAACTTACCCACTACGAATACACCGTTGGGAGAATTGCGACTTGTTTTTACGTAGGCGGAGTTGCGATTTTTTGCCTGGCGCTGGATTCTCCGCTCCCGCATGCCACAAAACCCATCGTGGGCTGGATGGGGAAAATCCAGCCTACAATTCTTATAGATTCACGTTTCGAACTCTACTGATTGCTTTCCAAGCTGTCGATAGTAACACGACTGTGGCATTTACACCTTGGAATGAGCTACGGTTGTCCTTTTTTTCAGGTTCTGATTGTCTCTCCAACTTTCACTTCAACTGTGAAAGACACACTCAAACTAATCCTGCCTTCGTCCAGCAGACATTCAGCAGCAGCGACCCTGGCTGATTTTAGCCACCATTACCTCGGGGTGCCCTGGGGGGGTGCAGGGTGAAGGGGTGGATTTTAATCTACCAGGGTGGGTAGGCTGCTACGCAGGTTAAAAGACCAGGAACTACTGGTGTGTAGGACACTGACAGGAACTTGCCAACTTCTGCCTTTAAACCAAATGTATTCGTCAGCAAGCGGGAGAGACCAGTCTGACACTTAATTATGTTAAATGCTTATTAACTACAGTTTTAGCCCAGAATTCTGATTTTATCTCTGTGCACACATTTTCCTGGGCTTCATGGAACTTGTATGGGAAAACCAGGCATGAGAACAGTAGGGATTGGGAAGGGTGAGCAACTGACAAGCAAAACAGGCTTTAAAGACTGAGATACAAAAGGCCAAGTGAAAAGCTTCACTCATAGGACTTCATCTGAGAGTCTACCTCCACTGCTGTGGAGTTGATTTCCAACACTTTGAAAGTCCTTTCTACCACTTGGGAATGTTTTGCCTTTGGTCTGGACTCCCCAGCTTCCAGCATTCTCAGCAGCCTGTGCAGCTCTACCTTGCACTTCTCTTCAGGAATCCAGCACTTCTCCTCAACCACTTGTCACTCCACAAGACAGAGGGAATGTGCAAAGAACTCCTGCTCACAGGAGGTGCTATCCCCAGCACAGAATATGCAGATAAAGGATTAGCCTTCTGGGCATGGCTAAACACCAGTGCCTCAGCAGTCTTAGAGTTTCCCATTGGGAAGTCACTGACATTTGCAGCCTCCTGGAAGAAAGCCTTCTTCCCAGTGTGCCAACTGGGCATGCTTTGCCAGTGACCTTTGCCAAGGTCATCACATCCCTTAATTTCTTCACCTCCAGCTCCTTCCAAGGATAATCTAGTGACATTTGTTGAATCTCACCATCTGTTTCCCGCAAATACACCTCCCTGGTAATAAATACCATGTTTGCCAGGGCTGGCACTTGCATGCACTTCGCTACTGATGATGCCAGTTAGACTGAGAGAGCCCTCAGGTTTGCTGCTCTGGCTGGATTCCCATAGGTCCTGGAAGTCATAGAATACACACATGTAGCAACCAAAAATATTCATCAGTCAAAAGGGATTTCATGCCATCAATGTTCAGCTGGTCTGCAACTACTGGAAGGTTATTGTGCGTGCCTGTGTAAGATACCCAGATAGCTGCCATGCTGCTTTCATCATGTGCCAGTCAAGCCTCCCTGAGATATTCACACCTCCAAACAAGATGGCTCCTTCAGGGAAACAAGGGCTTCACTTTGAGGATGTGGTGATGGCACCAGGGAGCAGCACTACCACTGACACCCAGGAAAGGTAAAGTGAAGCTACATTGTGAAGTGTATTATCATCCTAGCCCCTTTTTGGGACTATTCCGGGTCAGGCGTACTCCTCGGATGATCATTCTCACTTAAGGTTGAGAAAGACAGGCCCTATAGTAACCTAAATATATCTGAAGAACTGACCCAACTCTTCCTGAACGAAAGGAATCATCAGAGAATATTATCATCCTCCGAACAGTCTTTTTAACATGTTTTAGCTAGATTGTAACAACCTGGATATTATAAGGGTTCAGGTTTCTTTCCTCAAAAATGTACCCCTCCACTGAACAGTGTGCAGAGTTTTTGAGTTTGGATACAAAAGACTATATGAGACAACATATTTGTTAAATTATATAAAAGTTTATTAAACAGCCGAACATGCAATTCACTTTTGATGGTAATCGCAATTTTGATAGTTCTAGGAACTCACCAAGGCTCCTTAGACAGCACCTTCCAACCCCACAACTGGTACCATCTAGAATGGCAAGGGCAGCAGACACATGGTAACACCACCACCTGGAAGTTCCCCTCCAAGCCATACACCATCCCGAACTTTATCGCCATTACTTCACTGTCGCTAGGTTAAAATCCTGGAACTCCATCCCTAACAGCACTATGGGTGTACCTACACCACATGGACTGCAGCAGTTCAAGAAGGAAGCTCACCTTCTCAAAGGCAATTAAGGATGAGTGATAAATGCTGGCCTAGCCAGTGATTCCCACATCCCTTGAATGAATAAATAAAAGTAAGTATAATCTTGTTTCTAATAGAGAATCCAAATCTTATTAATGTTACAGAGATATTTAAGATATCCATTAATATTTAAAGTAGTATTTACCTTAAATCCCTGAGTAGAATGCTACAGAGTCTAGCAAGATACCTCTATCCCAATTAAGAGGAGAGCTATCATTACTTTAACACTACAGCAGCTATACCCTTATCTTGAGAGATGCTGGAGTGAATCCAATGAATATAACGATCGTGGTTCCAATATTTATACCATTAAAGAACTGAACTAGCAGAAAGCATGTTGAACACTTGTGCTGGACAACATCTTTTCTTTTGTCAACATCCTTCATTTTAGTCAACATCCTCAAGCAAATAGGATATTGAGATGTACAGATAGTGGTCACTACACTCAGTTTCTAGAATTCAGTTGACAGGTTATTTAGGGTCATCCTTAAGGTTATTTATTGTTAAATTGTGGCATTTTACAATTTACCAATGCCTTGCTGAGGTGATGTAGAGGTCAGTTTCTGTTTTGTCAGGAATGCCTTGCGTTAGAAGATATTATGCTACATCCTATGCTATAGGATGTTGGTGTCCTTGAGCATACAATTATACAACAAGGCATGTCTATAAACTTTTAAACCTTTGTCCAGCAGATGAACTCTGCTTTTAATTTTTAATCCATACTTCATAGGAGAATCACTATCTTAATCTTATAACTCTGTATTTATAGCTGGATTCTCTTATAACTCCGTATTTATAGCCGCATTCCTTTACAATTGAAGAAGCCATCAGCATGCTGAAGATGTGATTCAGGTGCCTGAACCGATGTTGGGGTGCCCTTCAACATGCACCAGCCAGGGTTTCAAGAATGGTGGTGGTCTGCTGTGCCTTAACATTGCACAGCAGTAAGGGCTGGATCTCCAGGAGGAGGAAGGTAATGAGTGCTCTCATTCAGAGAAGAAGGAGGAGGAGCCTGATGTGCTGAGGGCACCCAGAGCTGCTCATTTAGCTGCCAGGGTTGGCCAGGATGGACTGGCTTCAGGCATATTGTTGTTAAACTGAGGCAGTGCAGCCACCAGGCACATCAATTCTGAACCCATGTGGCTCACAGACCTGGCACAAAGCACAAAACAGTTCCACAAGCAACAAATCATTCCCATCACAGATACCCATTGTTCATCCTTTACTCTTATGATATCAGTGATCACAAGGCAGAAGCCACTTGGCAGGCAGTGGGCAAAAATGGGGATGGAAGGACAACAGTGCTTTGAAAGAAAGTTTAGAGTTCATAAACATTCAAGACAAGTGTTACAATGTAAACATCCAAGTGAATCCTCTTGCACAACTACAAATACTTATTTTTCCTTCTCTTATTACTCCCACATGGTGCAATCCCTGTGGTTTCAGCAGAGCTCAAGACAGGCTGCTCATTTCCCTGCTCAGATGCTCTTGGTGATCATCCTCTGGGATTTGGAATCTGTTAGGACCCGGTCAAAGGCTGACTCACCTGCAATGTGCAAGGTCAGATACATTGACACAGGAGGTAACATGTGGGGCTCTGACTAGGAAGGAGTGAGCAAGGGGTAAGGAATGAAAGCGCTTTGAGCACAGTCTCCACTTTCATGTGCCCTTTCTCCATTCTCTCTGTTATGGCTTAGCTACGCTTCCCTAATGACCAGGAGCTAGGGAACATTTTTCCCCATGTCAGTGAGGCACTGAATGGCCAAGGTGAGGATTTTCTCCATCCTGCTTAATTAGGGTGTCAGCCTGCATGTACAGGCCTTTGGTCTGGGCCAATATGCACTCGGTTGCCTGCCGTGTCTGATCGTCTGACGCTTTACGTAGATGGTCACTCTTTCCAAGAATGTGGAAATCAACATGAAGCCCTGAAATGCTTCATGGGCTCGAGATGGACTCCTCCATTGTCTCTACAATCATGCTGTAAGGAACATATCTTTTTATTTTTCTTTATTTCTGTGGGACTGTGGTTTTTAAAAACTGGACTGTGGCTTTAAAAACTACCATGGGAATAGTGGGGCTTATTACTACGCACTATCCCCAGTGAGTCGTGACAATGCACTTTATCTCTGGAAATGCTGACGGAACATCACACATTTTCAGCTGCTGCCCCAGAATAGTTCTTTTCGTCAATGAGCCCCGAGGCTCAGCATCTGCACCCGGCTGATCAGACCTTGGAGTGTCCCGCACCCTTGACCAGGGGCACTGCTGTCCCTGTCTCCAGCATCTGCTCCTGCTCACTTGTGATGTGTACCTCATCATGCGACAACCCAATAAGCTACCCCTCAGAGATGTCTGTATCTGAACTGGTGAGGTTTGCATGAACCATATAGTAATGCGTCCTCAAAATATGTGACGTCCTTCTGCTTGTTCAGGACCACCTCCTGAAGGGTGCTTACAGGATCTGTGGGAGAGGGAAGAGATGAATCAGAACCGGCAAAGTGGTTCTAAGTTATTATTGTGCAGATGATCATGCTTCAGTGACTGCTAACATTATGTCGACATGAGTATGTGCTGTGTGTAATGTGGCTGCGGCATATTTGATTCCATCATCATGTATGGGGCACACCCCTGATTTTCTAGGAAGAGTTATGCTGGCATATACATTTGTTAATTTTGCAAAATTGATGTGCTAATTAATTAAAATAACCACTGTCCTGAGAGTCAGCATGGTGTCAAAAACACTATGGCCAGAATTTTCTGTTCAGCGTGCAGGGGCAGGCCCCGCACGCCGATGCGTAAAACGATGCGCGGTGATGTCGGGCATGTGTCCCGATGTCACCGCGCGTCATTCCGATCTGTCAATCGGCAGGCGCGCACTGGAACTGTCAAAGGCCTGTTAAGGCCTAAACTAATTAACCAAATTGACAGGGCTGCCTGTCCAACCTTAAGGTTGTCGGGCAGGTGAAGAGCCCAGGTGGCCTTTGCATTTTTCATGAAACCTCATCCATGGACGGGATGAGGTTTCATGAAGGGTTTATTAAATTAATAAACATTTTTTAAGCACTTGATAAACACGTCACAGCTCATGTACCGCAACCCAAACTAATGAAACAGACCTATAGATAACAGCAAACGAGGAAGTTACAAATGATCCGTCCATAATACTTTAAACTACAAGCTGTTCTAAACATAAACTGCTCACCATTTATTCATGATTTTTTTTGCTCTCTATGCTGAACGTTATCAATTCAACAACAACATGCATTTATATAGAGCCTTTAACCTAATAGAATTCAACAGAAGTGACACATGAACAAATTTATGTTAAATTATGTTAAAGGCTATGTATTTATGTTAAAGGCTATGTCACATGAGGGGACATGTGTAAATGATCTTTAATTTTTTTATTTTGATGATTCAAATTGAACTTAATCTCCCTAAGGCAACTCCGTACCTCAGGGGGATTTCTGCACTCTTTCGCGCGCGTGTGCAAAAGAGTACAGGTCCCGACCCTCCTTCGTCCCTCTGCCTGCACAGGTAGCACTGAGCGCTACAGGGTGTGCGTCACGCCTTAATTGGCCCACCCACGTAAAATGGCGGCGTGCAGTCCACACCCGCTTCCGACCAGCCCGCCCGACGGGTAGAAAATTTTCCCCTATGGAAACTGTCGTATAACATTGATGCAGTTTTGAAATTTTCATCTTTCACTAATTAAATAATTTTATATAACTTGGTTATATTTATTCATTCCAAATGTTGTTCGGTTGCTGTGCACAGTTTGGTGTCAAACCATACTGTGATTGCCTCACATGCCATAACAGAGCACTGAGCATTAATGGCAGATAGACACTCGGAATACATTTACATCGTACTTTTCAGGAGAGCACGGTGCAAATTTCACACATATATCACTGCACCGCAACCCAAACTAATGAAACAGACCTATAGATAACAGCAAACGAGGAAGTTACAAATGATCCGTCCATAATACTTTAAACTACAAGCTGTTCTAAGCATAAACTGCTCAACATTTATTCATGATTTTTTTTTGCTCTCTCTGCTGAACATTGTCAATTCAACAACAACATGCATTTATTTAGAGCCTTTAACCTAATAGAATTCAACAGAAGTGCCAGATGAACAAATTTATGTTAAATTATGTTAAAGGCTATGTATTTATTTTAAAGGCTATGTTTCGCATAACAACATTTATTCATTTAGATTTGGTTCTTAGCATGAACGATTAATGGGCTTTGTTTTTTGTTTATCATGGTCACCATAACTGAGACTAGCTTTACATTCCAGATTTATTAATTGAATTTTAAATTCCATCAACTATCAAATTCTATAACAACCTTTGTTCCCAGAGCTTTAGCCTGGGTCCCTGGATTACTCATTCAGCAACATCACCACAATGCCACCAGTCACTCAGATCAGCCCATTCATTATTCTATAAAAAAGCCTGATCTAATTGTAGCATTTCTTGGCGCACTTGTCCTGTGCTTGCTAAACTTGGTCAGACACAATATCAACTTCTTAACATACACATAACCATACAGTTTCTCACAGTCTTTAAATGTGGATATAAGATGTCTGAACACAAAGCTGAAATTAATACTGCAAAGTGGTGAACATCCATGATGCACAAAGTTTCATTTTGATTTTTCTGAACATTGCTGTTTTCACATTGCCCATTCCTGTAAATGCCTAAGAGTCACTTTTAAAAGCTTATGCTGAAACATATCACAAATACTTTGTATCACTAACAATGAATGATGATCAGTTCAGCTAATGATGAATCATTTTTCCTTCCGTTAAATTTGCTTTCATCTTATTACAAGTGTTTTTTTTCACTTGGCTCAGCAGGGCTTACATATTTAATCAAACTAGGACTCATTGAAGTTGCTGCAAGGTATAGACTGAGTAGCTGATGAAGACCATATTCAAGAAGTCAGTCCTCAACATGATTTGGGTGACTGGTGGCGTTGTGGTGATGTTGCTGAACTAGTAACCCAGGGATCCACACTAAAGCTCTGGGAACATGGGTTGTTATGGAATTTGATAGTTGATGGAATTTAAAATCCAATTAATAAATCTGGAATGTAAAGCTAGCCTCAGTTATGATGACCATGACAACTGTCATTGATTGTTGTAAAAACCCATCTGGTTCATTAATGCACTTTAGGGAAGGAAATCTGCCATCCTTGCTCAGTCTGGGCTACACATGACTCCAGACCCACAGCAATGTTGTTGACTCTTAACTACCCTCTGAAACGGTCTAACAAGCCCCTCAGTTCAAGGGCAGTTAGGGATGGACAACAAATGCTGGCCTTGCCAACAACGCCCACATCTCATGAAAGAATAAAAACAATAATGATTTGAGCAATAGATTGTCATCCCCAATAACAGCTTATCCTTGTGCATGGCCTATAAAGTCATAAAATATTGCAAGGTGTTTCATAGGAGCGTTAACAAATGACATTTGAACCAAGTCACATCAAGAGATATTAAGGAAGGTGACCAATAGCTTGGTCAGAGCACAAGTTTTAAGATGCATTTTTAAGGAGGAATGAAAGGTAGAGATTCAGGGAAGTTTAGATAAGGAATTCCAGAGTTTTGGTTGTGGGTGAAAGCATTGCCACCAAAAGTGGAGCAATTAAAATTGGAGATGAGCAAGAGGGATATGAAAGCAAGGATGAGAATTTTAAAATTGAGGCATTGCTTAACTGAAACGAGCGAGCACAGGGATGATGGGTGAGTGGAGCTCGGCGTGAGCTGGACACAGACAGCAGAGTTTTAGATGATCTCAAGTTTACAGAGGGTGGAATTTGGAAGGCTGTCCAGAACTGCATTGGAATAGTAAAATCTAGAGGTAACAAAGGCATGGATGAGCTAAGGCAGTGACGGAACTGGGCAATATTATAGAGGTG
The DNA here is from genome assembly GCF_964194155.1 of Cetorhinus maximus. NCBI lineage: Eukaryota > Metazoa > Chordata > Chondrichthyes > Lamniformes > Cetorhinidae > Cetorhinus > Cetorhinus maximus. The sequence goes on from NC_135896.1 coordinate 19,514,534, forward strand.
GAAGCAGATTGTCATAGCGATTGTATGGATACATGGTTGGAACTTGACCATGAGGTCAATCAGCTCCAGGATTGTGAACAGTATTTTTCAGCTTCACAGTGTTTCTGTGGTTTGGGGGGATGGTGGTTAGCAAATGGAGTTTAAGGCGAGGACAAAAGGCAATGGCTTTCCCAATATTTAGTTGGCAGGAATTTTTGCTCATCCAATATTGGATGTCAGAGAAGCAATCAAATAATTTAAGGACAATGAAGGATTCAGGAGTAGTGAGTCTACCTCAGTGAGGTAGAGTTGGGTGTCGTTAGAGTACAAATGGAAACTGACATTGTTATCAAATGATATCGGACAGCAGGAAAAGCCACAGTAGGTCTGGCTACAGTTGGATAAATAGGGATGGAACCAAGGAGTGCAGTCCCACACAACTGGGGGATGGTGGAGGGTTTTGAAGCAGGATAGGGTGATCAGCTGTATCAAAGGCTGCAGACAGGGTGAGAAGGATGAGGAGGGCCAGTTTTTCATGGTCACAGCCACACACATTTGTGATTTTGATAAGAACCATTGTTGTACTGTGGCAGAACCTAATTGGAGGGATTCAAAGATAGAGTTTTGGGAAAGATGGTCACAGATATTGGAGGCAATAGCAAGTTCAAGAACTTTGGAAAGGGAGGGGAGTTTAAAGATAGGATGGTAGCTTGTGAGGATGAAGCGGTAGTGAGATTTTTTGAGAAGGGGAGTGATAATGACAGATTTAATGGAGAAGGGAACAGTTACTGAGGAGAGAGAACCATTAACAGTATCAACTGACACCAGCAACAGGAAGGGAAGTTGGTAAGTCAGCAGTTTAGTGGGAATAGGATCAAGGGAATGGGAGGTTGGTCTCATGGACAGGATGAACTGGGAGATGGCATGAGGGGTGATAGGAGAGAAATTTGGGAAAATTACAAGTTCAGGACTAGGACAGCAAGGGAATTTATAGGAAGTTTGGCCTGGTGGGCTAGAGGTAGGAAGGAGTGCTGCAGGGGCAGCTGAATGCATGGTTTCAATCTTAGCAACAAAGAAATTCATGAACTCCTTGCACTTGTCATTGGGGATGAGATTGAAGGGTACAATGGAGGTAGTTTTCAGTAGAGAAAGGAAGCTGGGGGGGCAGGGATTAGGGGGTGAGTGGCTTATCGTTGCATCGTGAGTTATTTTGAAAGGTGAGAACAGGATTTAATAGCGCCTTACATGGCCCAATCGGATCTGGTGTGAATGGCTAAGCAGTTATCTGCCATTCATGTGGAACTTGTGTCACTTGGACTAAAGAGAGTGGAGATAAGTGGCACACTGGAGGAATTACCAAGGTGAGAAATTAGTCATGGTTTCAAAGAGGACTTAGGCATCGAAAGTGGAGGTGAAATTGTGCGATACCGCACCTCAGCTCCCACAGGCAATGGTCACGATGGTGGTCCCATGGGCCATCAATCTGGTCGGGCGGAAACGACTCTCGTTCCTCCAGCCTGGGTATTCTGCTGTGGGGAGGCAACTTCACCGTCTCTGAAGTTAAGGAGGTGGTGGGCGGGCGCCTCCTCGTAGCAGACGTAATGTGCAAGAACGCTCCACTCCGGTTAATTAACGTGTATGGCCCGTCACAAGGGGCTGAGCGGCTGGAGGTTTTTCAGCAGCTCCCACTGCTGTTGGCGACCTCCAGGCTGGTCATTCTGGGCGGTGACTTCAACTGCATCATCGATGTGGCTGGACGATCCAGCAGGGCCGACAGCAGATTGGACGCTACGTCCAGATCCCTGATGGAAACAGTTAAGGATGCCAAGGTGCACGACAGCTTCAGCAACCCTGCAGACGGAGCGCAGCGTAGATACACCTGGTCGCGGCCAGACGGGTCCATTCGTTCCAGGATAGACTTCCTGTTTGTGTCCCGTGCATTCACAGTCAGATCCACCGACGTCAAGCCGGTGTTTTTCTCTGACCACTGCCTCCTACTGGCGGACTGCCACTTGGAGAAGGACCTGAGGGTGGGCAAGGGGGCATGGAAGCTAAATGTGCAACTGCTGACCCCAGAGAACATTGAGGAGCTCAAGAGGGATTACAAAGGTTGGAGAACCGTGAAACCCCTCTTTGAGTCCCTGACACATTGGTGGGAAGCGATCAAGGGAAACATCAAGAGGTTTTTCATCCTCAAAGGCACCCAGAAAGCTAGAAAGGAACAGAGGGAAATGTCCCGACTCCAGAAAAACATGCAGAATCTGCTCCGGCTGCAGTCGATGGGGGTCGATGTCAAGGAGGAACTCCAAGAGGTGAAGAGCCAGCAAGCCTCGCACTTTGCCTCGGAGGTCTCCAAGATCATCTTCCGTTCCAGAGTCCACTCCGTGGAGCAGGATGAGACGTGCTCACGTTTCTTCTTCCAAAAGGTGCACAGAGAGAGCTCTGTGATCAGCAGCCTGAAGGAAGAAGACTGCTCAGTAAAGTCATCACGGTCCAGCATTTTGAGGATCAGCAAATCCTTTTATGCCAGATTGTATGACGTGAAGCCCACAGACAGCACGGCCTCCCAGTCCTTCCTGTCCTCTATCACGGAGGTCTTAGACGACAGTACGCGGGTGAGCCTGGACAAACCGCTAACTCCTGATGAACTGACTAAGGCCCTTGAGTCCTTCGAGAAGAGTAAAACTCCCGGAAGCGACGGCTTGCCGGCGGAGTTGTATTCGGCTCTGTGGGACTTGATCGGCCCAGACCTGCTAGGAGTGTACGAGAGTATGCTCCTGGCCGGCAGTATGTCAGTATCCATGAGGAAAGGCATCATCACCCTCATCCACAAGCACAAGGGGGGAAGGGAGGAAATTAGAAATTGGCGACCCATTTCACTGTTGAATGTGGACTATAAGATTCTCTCCAAGGTCATCGCCAATCGGGTCAAATCCGTTCTGGAATTGGTGATTCACCCTGACCAGACCTGCACTGTGCCGGGCAGGAAGATCTCTGACAGCCTTGCGCTGCTCAGGGATACGATTGCCTATGTACAGGACAGGGGTGTGGATACCTGCCTCATCAGCTTGGATCAGGAGAAGGCCTTTGACAGAATATCGCACACCTACATGGTGGATGTGCTCTCCAAAATGGGGTTTGGGGAGGGAATTCGAAATTGGATCCAACTGCTCTACACTAACATCAGTAGCGCAGTCTCAATCAATGGGTGGGAAACAGATAGCTTTCCGATTAAATCTGGAGTCAGGCAGGGCTGTCCTCTCTCGCCTGTTCTTTTCGTGTGTTGCATAGAACCCTTTGCCGAGTCCATCAGGAAGGATCCGGGCATAAGAGGAGTGACGATCCCAGGCAGTGAAGGCACTCAGGTAAAAGCCTCCCTGTACATGGATGATGTCGCCGTCTTCTGCTCGGATCCGCTGTCGGTGCGCAGACTGATCCACATCTGCGACCAGTTTGAACTGGCCTCGGGAGCCAAGGTAAATCGTGGGAAGAGCGAGGCCATGTTCTTTGGGAACTGGGCTGACCGATCCTTTGTCCCCTTCACTGTCAGGTCTGACGGCCTGAAGGTGCTGGGGATATGGTTTGGAGGGACCAGGGCATGCGTTAGAAACTGGAAGGAGTGAGTGTCTATGGTGAAAAGGAAACTGGGCATGTGGGAGCGATGCTCCATCTCCATTGCGGGTAAGAACCTGGTCATCAGGTGTGAGGCACTCTCGCTGTTGCTGTACGTGGCGCAGGTCTGGCCCATTCCACACTCCTGCGTGGTGGCGATCACTCGAGCCATCTTCCGCTTTATCTGGAGGTCAAAAATGGATCGTGTCCGCAGGGACGCGATGTACAAGCCTCAAGATAAAGGGGGAAAAAACGTGCCCAACACCGCCCTCATACTGACGGCCACCTTTGTGTGTGGCTGCATCAAGCGGTGCGTAGACCCTCAGTACGCAAACACCAAGTGTCACTACGTGCTGAGGTTCTACCTGTCCCCGGTGTTGCGAAGGATGGGTTTGGCCATGCTGCCGCGGAACGCTCCAAGTAGTTGGACCGTGCCGTACTACCTGTCCCTCATGGAAAAATTTATGCAGAAAAACACCTTTGACCACAAGTCCATCAGGCAGTGGTCAGCACGTAATGTCTTAGAGGCCCTGAGGGAAAAGGAGAGGGTGGATCCTGTGGGATGGTTCCCCGAGCAGACTGTCAAAGTCATTTGGCAGAATGCCTCATCGCCAGAACTTTCCAACAAGCACCAAGACGTGGCTTGGCTGGTGGTGAGAAAGGCCCTCCCCGTCAGATCCTTCCTACACGCCAGGAGTCTCACCCCCTCTGCACGTTGCCCTCGAGGTGGCTGTAGTGGGGAAGAGACCGTTGTTCACCTCCTTGTGGATTGTGCCTTTGCAAAGAAGGTCTGGAGAGAGATGCAGTGGTTGCTGTCGAGGTTCATCCCGAGCAGTTCTGTGACACAGGACTCTGTGCTCTACGGGCTGTTCCCAGGGACACACACCGAGACAAACATCAACTGCAGCTGGAGGATCATCAACTCGGTGAAAGACGCGCTTTGGTCTGCCCAAAACTTGTTGGTCTTCCAGCACAAAGAATTGTCCCCGACCGAGTGTTGCGGACTGGACCAATCCAAAGTCCAGGACTACGTGCTGAGGGACGCACTAAAGCTTGAGGCAGCCGGCGCAAAGGCGCAATGGGGAAGGGTCGCTGTCTAAGACCTTTCTGCCACAGTGCACCGAGGGGCTGGGAACTGTTTAAACCCCCTCAGGCTGTACAGCTCAAAATGAAAGGCTGTAAATGACTGTAATATTGATTGTACTGATGCACCTGGTGATACATTTTGTAAAAGTTGAACCGGATTGTACCCTTGTAATGGTGTTTTTGAAATGGTTTGGAATGTGGTTGAAGATATTTTATGAATAAAGTATATTTTTGCAAAAAAAAAAGTGGAGGTGAAATTGTGCCTGAGCAAATAGTTACTGCAGAAATGTCATAGTGAATTGAAGGCCAAAGGCTTACAATTGGATTTTGAAAGTGCAATTGTAAGTGAATTGGAGGAGAGTTTTTTTTTCCAAGGGTGGACTCACAAGGAAGTAATGTTGGGAAGTGGAAGAGAGAGGTGGCTTGAGAGCGATAAAGTGATTAGAGATCCGATTTGTGGTTGGCACGATGGGAGTAGGGAGGCCACGTGAGATGACAAAGCCAAGAGAATGGCCATGAATATGGATTGGAGAGTTTGTATGGAGGGAGAGATTAATGGTGGACAGGTGGACAGTGAACTCAGAGGAGAGAGAGCGATGAGTTGAGATGGAGGTTGAAATCATCAAAGATGAGAAGTCGTTTGGAGCAAAGGCTGAGTGAAGAAAGCAGTGAAGATGTTTCAGTGAGAAAATTGTCATGAAGAAGAACCCAAAGATTTGCATGTATATAGCACCTTTAAAACCACAAGCCATCCCAATGTAACTAATCAAGTACGTTTGAACTGTACTCACTGTTGCAATGGAGGAAACGTGGCAGTCACTTTTGCACAGCAAGTTCCCACAACAATGTGACAATGGCCAGGTATTCTGTTCTTTTGTGATGTTACTTGAAGAATAAGTATTATCCAGGGTGTGAGAGATAACTCACCTGAACTTCTTTGAACTAGAACCATGAGACCTGAGTGAACAGAAAGGACATTGGTTTAATGTCCCATTCAAAAGATGGCACTGCAAACAGTTTAGCGCTTCCTCGGTGCTATACTGGAGCTTTAGTGTTGAATTTTGGGTGTAAGTCTTGAATTGATTTGAACGCACAACATCATGGCTTGGATTTTTGCAATGACGGAGATCCCTCTGTTGTTGTGCAAATGGCAGACAAGCCCGAAAATTGGAAGTCCCATCTCGAATACAAGATGTGCCATTTTCAAGGGGGCGGGAATGAGGTCGGGTCGTGTTTTATGCGTGTGCATTTTGCAGAGGCAGCTGTTCATTTAAATCTGTTTTCACTCGTGTGACTTTAGCATCACAAGCATGTGTGATGCATTGTACGCAGATTGGACCTCATTAGGTGCAGGTCTGAACTTTGTGAATCTGTTTGGCTAGCCAGGGTACTCTTTTGGAGTGGTGTACGTATGCCTTTTGAATTTGTTTTAAATTTGCATTAACTGCCCCAGAATTGGCAAAGACTCAATTCCAACCGACTGGCTTTAACCCAAAGGAGTAGGGGTGCAAGGCTGCTGGACATGTAGGGCAAGTATTTCTTTTTGCCCCTACAGACTCATGCACCCAAGTTCCAGGAAGATATTTGAGCTTGGGAAGGGCACATGGTGCTTCGTGTTAAGGAAGAATCAAGTTGGGCATGGCACCCTCGCCCATAGATGCCATTGAAGCCAGGCAATGTGAGCAGCCGGAGGCCAAAGGGAGGGCACAAGATCAGGAGAAATAGGCAGTGCCATGAGCACCAGGAAGGAGGAGGAGAGCAGCATAACTAGGTATTACCCTGTGGGAAGCGTATACTGACATTGGGCATCGTGCCTCAGTATGATGGAGTGCCAAAGGCGATTGAGGTTAAGCCATGAAGTGGTCACTGACATATGTCACATGGCCCAGTAACAACTGGAACCACAGTCTGTCGACCCCCATGTCCTGCCAATGGCTGTAAAGGTAACCATCGCTCTCAATTTTAGCGCCTCAGGGTCTTCCCAGTGCTCACAGGAAATCTGCCCGGTAGATCCCAGTCAGCAGCACACAGCTGGCAAGACCAGCATTTGTTGCCCATCCCTAACTGCCCTTGAACTGAGTGGCATACTAGAGGGTAATTAACAGTCAACCAGATTGCTGCGGGTCTGGAGTCACATGTAGGCCAGACCAGGTAAGGATGGCAGATGTCTTTCCCTAAAGACGATTAGTGAACCAGATGGGTTTTTACAACAATCGATGACAGTTTCATGGTCACCATCACTGAGACTAGCTTTCAATTCCCGATTTTATTAATAGAATTCAAATTCCACCAGCTGCCATGGTGGGATCAGAACCTGTGCCTCCGGAGGGTTAGCCTGGGCCTCGGGGTTACTAGTTCAGTGACATTACTACTACATCACTGTCTCTGAAGACATTGCTCTGGACAAAGCTCATATCAAGAAAAAAAAGGGAGAACTTGCATTTATATATGACCTCAGGTCATCCCAAAAATGTTTTTATAGCCAATGAAGTATTTTTGCGAGGCAATCTGTGCACAGAAAACTCCCACAAACAGCAATGCGTTAATGACCAGATAATCTTTTAGTGGCGTTAATGTTGGCCAAAACACCACTTCTGAATTGTCAGCTCAGCTTATTTGTACAAGTCTCTTCAGAGGGACTCGAACCAACAAACTTCTGACTTTTGCACCTACTGAAAACTCATAAAAAACTAAAGGTAAGCATGTACCTCAACTAAACAGATATAATGTCATTATATATGATTAAATGAGATATAGCATTAATATACTCAGTAATGGCTAAAGTTTTGACTTTACAATAAATTGGCAAGATATTAAGCTTAGATGCATTTGCTTATAAAAATTATTAATGCGCCACATGTCTAACACTCTGATCTTAGTAGATTGTGACTTCCCTATTGTTGAGTTTTGTTCCATCCAACTGCATCAAATATTCAAGCATTGATGCCTAGAACATGCACATGAACAACTCAACAAAGAAAACATCAAAGAATGATTTTATTTTAAATTTTTGTTCTTTGTTATAGCTGCAGCTACTGCAGTCAAGTGCTTCAAGACATTAATTGCCCATAACAGTAAGTTCTTAAGTAAGGTCTCTGATTCAGTTTTTGCATCTAGCATCCAGACTGAAAGAAATACAATTTGAAAGTTTTGGCCCATTCTGGAATAAATTACACAAGAGAGCCTTAAAAAAACACATGGCAGTTATACATTCGCTAAATGGAAGAATTCTACTCTTGACAGCCATATTGGGTGGAACTTTCCCCTCCTGCCTTCGGTAGTTTTCATTGCGGACGGGAGCAGAAAATTTGGAGAGAGGCCAAAAATCGGAATCCCGCTGGCTGGAAAGCAGTTTGGAATTTTCCAGCCACCCCTTTCATGGTGGCTTGATGGCAGGTCAAGTCTCGGATCAGTCTCGGGAACGCCATTTGCATGCATTGGCACGTCATGAGTGTTTATGAAATATGAAACTCGCCAGAATTACGTTCCACCTTCCAATCTTGGGTGACGCCAGCAGGAATTCAGACCGGTCTGAAACATGTTTGAACATGAGCGGCGTGCATCAGTCAGCCCTCACTTCACTTGTGACCTCGATGTCAGTGCAGCATTCAAAGCCCATCAGCAACTGCACTACTCCGGTTTCTTAGCGATGGCAGTGGAACGCCACACTGCTGGGGGCGTAGGGTTGTTCTACTCCCGGCTCTCTGTACTCTGGGGGGACACCACTGTGCAGCAGCTCTCAGGCAGGGCTGTACCCTTAAACACAGACCAGCATTGCAACCGGGAAGGGAGTTGGGGGAGGATGGCAGACACATGGGGGACAATGGGATATGGAGGGGTTGGAAGGGAAGGGTGGGGAGGGTGAATGGTGACAAGCAGAGGGGAGACCAAGGGTGGGAAAGCTGGATCCCGACATGGAAGACTAAAATGTACACACACACATAGGGGTGGATGGAATCAGACTCTATAAATGGGAGAGGATGTGCACTGACTCCGGAAAAGGAAGGGGGAGTGTGTGTTAGTGTGGAACAAGAGGGACGGGTTACACAGAGACTCATGGAGGGGGAAGGGAGGTGGGGGGTGTAGGGAGACTGTGTTGTGATCACTCATGAGGGAACGGGGAAGCTCACTGAAAGACAGTGATAGTCCCTGGTCTGGGGCGGACATGTCAGATTGAGAGATTAAAGACAGTCCTGGAGATCTGTGGACCTCACAGTAAGGATGAAAGATTAAACGCAGTCTTAGGGTTTTGTGGGTCATACTACAGGGTTATGCATGGCACACAAGTTGTAGTCCCACTCCAGGGAGGGACAAGATCTGTAAGCTGAATTGGGATAAGGCATATATTGGTATGCAGGGCGTAAATTGTTGGAGCTGTGGACTGACAAGAGCCCAGTCCTGATGGACTTCATCCTAGGGTCTTAAAAGAATTGTCTGGTGAGATAGTTGATGCATTGATTTTAATTTTCTAAAACTCCCTAGATAAGGGGAAGATCACATTAGGTTGGAAGATAGCAAATGTAACTCCATTATTCAAAAAGGGAGGGAGACAGAAAGCAGGAAACTACAGGCCAGTTAGCCTAACATCTGTCATAGGGAAAATGTTAGAAACTATTATTAAAGAAGTTATAGCAGGGCACTTGGATAAGCTCAAGATCATCAGGCAGAGCCAACATGGTTTTTTGAAAGGGAAATCATGTTTTACCAACTTATTGGAGTTCTTTGAGGAAGTACCATGTGTTGTGGATAAAGGGGAACCAGTGGATGTATTGTACTTATATTTCCAGAAGGCATTTGATAAAGTGTCACATCAAAGTTTATTGCAGAAAATAAAAGCTCATGGTATAGGGGATAACGTATTGGCATGGATAGAAGATTGGCTGGCTAACAGGAAGCAGAGAGTAGGCATAAATGGGTCTTTTTCAGGTTGGCAGAATGTAGTGAGTGGTGTGACACAGGGATAAATGCTGGAACGTCAGCTGTTTACAATTTATATAAATGACTCGGATGAAGGGGTTGTACCGATGGTTGCCAGATTTGCTGATGACACAAAGATAGGTAGGAAAGTAAGTTGTGGAGAGGGCATAAGGAGGCTAATAAAATATATAGATAGGTTAAGTGAGTCGGCAAAGATCTGGCAAATGGAGTATAATGTGGGAAAATGTGAAATTGTTCATTTTAGCAGGGAGAATAAAGGAGAAGCATATTACCTGGGTGGTGAGAGTTTGCAGAGCTCTGAGGTGCAGACAGACCTGGGTGTCCTTTGCTTGAATCACAAAAGACTAGTATGCAAGTACAGTATGTAATTAGGAAAGCTAATAGAATCTTATCATTTATTGAGAGGGGAATTGAATACAAAAGGAGGGAGGTTATGCTTCAGTTGCAGGGCATTAGTGAGACCACATTTGGATTACTGTGTACAGTATTATTTAAGGAAGGGTGTAAATGTGTTGGAAGCACTTCAGAGAAGGTTTACCAGACTAATACCTAGAATGGGTGAGTTGTCTTATGAGAAAAGGTTGGACAGATTAGGTTTGTATCTGCTGGAATTTAGAAGAGTAAGAGGCAACTTGATTGAAACTTTTAAGATTCTGAGGGGTCTTGGCAGGGTGGGTGTGGAGAGGATGTTTCCTCTTATGGAAAAATCTAGAACTAGTAGTCCCTGTTTGAAAATAAGGGGTCACCCATTTATAACAGGGTTGAGGCAAAATTGTTTCAGTCAGGGGGTCGTGAGCCTTTGGAACTCTCTTCCTAAAATGGTGGTGGAAGCAGAGTCTTTGAATATTTTTAAGGCAGAGGTAGATAGATTTTTGGTAAGCAAGGGGGTGATTGGTTATCAGTGGCAGGCGGGATGCAGACTTCATGTTGCGATCAGTGCAGCCATGATCTTATTAAATGATGGAACAGGCTCGAGTGGCTGAATGGACTACTCTTACTCCTTGTTTGTATGTTCATATGTGTTCACAGTTGGTGGCAATTGGCTTGTCTGGCTCGGTACTGGGCTGCAGCTGGGATGGTCATGGTTAAGGCAGGCATCTACAGCCTGTAAATGGGGAAAATGTAATAAAGGGAGGCGTACACAAAGTTCTCCTGGGTAGGCTCTCCTCTGTAGGTGACTATGCACACAACCTCGATATGGGGAGAGGTGAGGTCGAGATGGGGAGAGGGGAGTTCCACATGGGGCTTGGGCATATCAATAGTAATGCGTTCAGGGGGCAGGGTTGTAACGTCCACCACAACAGGTTACTAGAGGAGGCTGGAGAATAACCAGAGGAAGGTCTACCTGCACACCATGAGGTTCCAGAAGAATGAGAGGGATCTAAACACTGACGGGTGGAGGGTTGAAGCTGGTCTCAAAATAAAAATTGAGCATCTTGAATCCATGAAGCATTGGTGCAGTTTGAAATCGAAACTAGAAAAGAACCTGCACAGGAAGGGCCTGAGACACTGTTGGAGGAGTGCACGTTTGGACTAAAGGGCCCTTTCAGGGGATACCCTCAAACTTCTTAGAGTCACAGCACAGAAATCTGGAGAAAACCGGAAGACTTCCTTGAGAGCGTACCATTGGAGCCAATGGCTTTTGCTGCGCATTAACAAGAGACTGCAAGAGTCATTGGCTTCACAAAACAGTTGCTCCATTTGAGCATTAACAAAGAGGAATAAGATAATGGAGAATGCAGGCACCTGTCCAGGAGGCACAGATGCTGCAGGTATGCCAGATCATAAACAAAAGTCTCTAATGTGCTTTCTCCAATTGGCATGGATAATGGGCCAAAGGGCATCTAATCATTGCTCAAGTGCAAGTTAATCTTAATCAGTATGCCAGATCAGAGGTGCAGGAGTGAGTTTGGTAAAGTGGCACATTTCAAGAATGCATCCAATCCTCTTCCAATCTCTGTGAGACCGCAATGTCAGGGTTGGCATCTTGGCCACTTAAATCTGTGAGTTTGAGCCTCAGCAAAAAAGCTGTTTCAGCGACAAGCTAGTAGGGCAGACACAACTCTGGGACATGGCAGTGGCTTTCTGTTAGGGAGATTTACTATATTTGCCCAATGTTCATTAATCTGTAGCATCTATCAGCCCACAGAGAGAAGGAGGATTGAATAATGGAGTCTGGGATCAATGCTGCTTTCTTGATAGTACTGAATTGGAGCCAATGGAGCAGGGGAAGAAGGGTCCGGTACCGCCTAGCGCAGCTCCGAGGCTAGGGTCTGCCTGAGGTCGTTGGTCAAGGAGGGCCCCAGTAGGAACTGGAGGATGAGGAGCTTAGACCCATCCCATGGAGGTGCCTCTCATGACCTAGCGCCGACCAAAGAAGATTTTCAGAGGAGATACAGCATAGCTCCATGTGATCCACTATTGAGCAGATATTGGCATCCTGAGAATATGTTTCTGATGTTTGTTCAGGTGGGGGTCTGCGGTACTATCCACAGAGAGTGACCTGCATCATCGTGGTCTGTTGCGCACTTCACAAATTGACGCTTTTCAGGGGGGATCCCTTGCCAGAGAACCATATGGAGGAGGCTGAGAGCTCCTCAGACAATGAAGAGCAGGAAGGGCAAGAAGCTGAAGAAGGAGATGAGGGTCAGCTCCCATGTGAGGATGCTGTTGAAGAAGCACGACATGGAACACGTGCCCATGCCATGCTATTAGCCACGAGATTCCAGGAGGAGTAAGGTGCAGGTAACAGGAGATGGCCACATTCCTGCTGTCCCTTAATGCCATGTCAGTGCACTGAAAGGCCTTTACAATCAGTAATATTTAGAGCAAGTTCAGCATTCAGACTTGCACATTCAACCCTCATTATTCAACATGCCCTGGAAGGGTCAGCAGTGAACCCTGTATCCGTGCACTCTGGGAAGTGAAAGTCAGCACAACAGTGCAAACGCTGTGCTCAAGGACTGGATGCGGTCGTTGCCACCTTAATGAAAAACTTCAGCGGACAATGAGATACGTGCATGGTTGGAGAGACCATCATGGGAAAAAAGGTCTTGTACTGTGGCACTACCAATGAAGAGATTCAATTGCAGATAACCCTCTAAGGCTTTTCAGTAGGCCTATCTCCATGTTGCCTTGTACGGAGTAAAGGTCACCAGCGCATTTTGCACACACTTCCAATAAAGAGATTGATACATCTCCCTGAGATAAGACAAGGATAGAGTCAGGTAGACATCACATGAATGTGAGGCTCACAAAGAGAGGTGATCACTGAGTGGGAGGAGGCTCACCATTGCAATAACAGAGTACATAGATGTATATTAATCATGCTTTTCAATGACAAGACCATTCTCACAAACAGCAAATGCATTTACAAATGTTCATGATATATCCAGTGATTGAACAGCCATCATCCAGAAGTGATGTCAAAATTTTGTAGTTTTTCTAACTGTAGTGCTATGCCTGAGTGCAGTCCCAACATCCACAGCAGAGGTGGAGGCAGCCTGCTGGCTGCTACACCTTGCTGTCTGTGATGGCCTTGGCGGATGTTCTCTGGAGGCCCGGGGCCTCGAGGTCCTTGGCCTAATAGGGGTTTTCTGCTCAGGGGCAGATGCACCCTCTTCAGCCTGACCAGCTGGAGTTGATGGCGTCACAGTCTTGGAGCAGCTGGACAACCTTGGAGTGTCCTGTGTGAAGGCCCCTGGGGTGTGCAGCAGATGCTCACCCTCCCTGTGGGTGCCCAACGGACCCTCCCTGACTCCTTGAGAAGGGGCACCAGGAGGGAGGTCAAGCAGCCCTGCCCCACTCTTGCCTAGACACTGATGGAGTCCACCAATGCCTATAGCGATGGAGTGCAAGTCTGAGTGAAAATCTGGCAGGATCTGCTGGACCAAGGTCTCCAAGATGGCCACCACCTTTCCCATGGTAACCTCAAGGCACCCGCATGTCAGAGCCACGACAGCACAGAGAATGCAGATCGACTCCTCCATCCTTCAGTCCAGTCCGTTGACTGCCTCTCGCAACTCTGCCTGATGTTTCCCTACCTGTCATTGCATCTTCAACATTTTTCAGTGGCCACTCGCAGAGGCTCATCATCTGACTCTGACTCAGCAGGTTCCTGACTTCCAGCAGCCCTCTGAGTGCCAGAGCTGCCAGGCTGTCACAGCCTCCAAATGTTGTGGAGATGTGTCAGTGAGGTGTTCTCCAGTAAGTGACCGGAGCTTAACCTAGAACTATGAGCCGCTGGGGTGTGTGTCTGTGCTGGTGGTGGATATGGGTGAAGGCAGTGACAGATCTTCTTCTGATGGCTCCTCAGCATCCTCCTCTGAGGTGGCTGGGTGCTAGGGCTTATGTTGGTCCTGTTGGTGTGCCTGGACCTGCTTGTGGTTATTAGAGAGACAAGATGAATTTAGTAGATGAACAGGCTGAATACAAGATTGCATGTCAGTAACTGTGAATGTCAGGATGTGATCAACCCATGGAGGGCTTATCCATACAGGGTTACTGAGAGGCCGATCTTGCCTTCCTCACAGGAGCGATCCCTGCCCTCCCCAGCCAGCTCAGCCTCATCGAAGAGGGTGAGTTCCTGGATGTTGGCCATCCCTCCTTCGGTCTGGGATCTCTACCTTTTATTGTGGGCAAGCTTGACCTGCATGGAGACAAAGGGATGTAGAGATGAAGAGAAGGGATGGAGCAGAGGCTGAGAAGCATGTATGCCTGCTATGTGTGCTGAGCCCTCCCCAGTAAGGGCTGAGGATGGAGTTAGTGCTGCATGATAGATGAGATGCTGGTGATGTGAAAGTGCCCGTGAGACAAAGTGCCCATGAGACAATCAGTGCTGATGTGTCCCCCACTGATTGTGTGAGATCCCTGTGCAGTATAACTCTTTAAGTGCATGATGCCATGATGAGAATGTGAGATTGGAGTGAGCTGAAGCTTTACTTACCCTGGTGGAGCAGGTGAAATCATTCACCCTCTTCCTGCACTGAATGGTGTTTCTGGGGCAGGTGCCAACAAGCTGACCACCCTTGCAACTGCTTCCCAGACAGGCGAGGTGAGGTTGGTATGCTTCCTGGAGCAATCCCTGGGATAGAGGATATCCCGGTGTTGGTGCGCTCCTCTTAACAGAGCTTTGAGGGAGTCATGACTAAACCTCGGGGCAACCTTCTTCCTGTGTGCAGCCATCTTGAAACATCCCTTGAAGGCAGCTGGGCTGGAGCGAGTAAATGTGCGAGTTCGGGTGGCATTTAAATATGGCGCCCGGACCTTCGACTCAGTTAGGTAATGGTGCGGTGGACGGATCACCACCATGTGATTCGGAGAGATACTTGTCTATGCATAATTAATTAGCTTCTGAGCGCGAAATCGGGCGTGAATTCCCGCCACTCCGAGCAGTGGGAAACAGGCTGTGGAACCCGCCCGCCACAGCACTTAGTTTCAAAAATGGAAAATTCTGCCCATTGTCCAGAAGTGAATGCCTTCAGCAACACCTCAAGAGTGTTCAACCAGCCTACTGCGTGTTGACTTTTCCACTTACCAGCACAGTTCTTTTAAAATTAGCATACATATTGGGATAATAAAGAATTCATGAGATTATAATTATGATTTGATATTCCTGAAGGTTAGTTCAATGAGCCAAAAGTGTCTTATTGTGAGAGGTGAAGACAGCATTGCAGGAATTTGGTTGCAGATCAAATTAGTCTCCATGTAATTCTCTAAAATCAGATGCGCAGCCATAGCTTATTATCAAAAAATCATCTCTTTCTGCGTGCTACCCATTACCTGAATGTTTGTTCACAGTGAGCCTCAGCTGGGTTTTGTGTCCTGTTATCAGATTCCTGACAGATTTATTATTCAGCGTGTCATTTATCAGTTATTCCATTAATAGTTTCTATTATGAGCACCATGATGTGATGGAGCTGGTGCAGATGGTGCTTGCGATGCTGCTTACAGCTGTCACTGTTAAACCAGCGAGCATTAATAATGATTGACATCTCATATGCTAATCAAGATAGGACCAGGGCCAATAGCTTGTACGAAAAGAAAAACAAAATTTAGAAAAAGGATGAAGAAACTTTGCACATTTTTTATTGCACTGAAACCATACATTTAAACCGTTTAAGATATTTAAGGAATCTGTCAATGTTATTCTTAATAATTCATTTAAATTTGACATGTAGCTGTATTTTATTAAATAACAGGTTTTCTGTGAATCATTCAGCAAAAAGCAACCGGTCCAAGTCAAGTTCTATCAGCTTGACATTCATGATATGATGTTCTGAAAATGCGGAACTTAAGTATCAGATCCTTTCCTTTGTTAAACGACTTAAAATGAAATGAGTTAACATCCCTTTAAAATAATAATCAGAGAAGTTTGATAGAAGTGCATTAACATCTATACACTGCCCACAGTAAATCCTAGGATTATATGTCAAGAGCATTGAAATAGTCATTGAAAAAACCATTCCTGCAGAATTTTGTTTGAAAATCTTAGTCCTATTCCATAATATGTTTAAAAGATTTGATTCAGTTTGTCTGCTAATAACTCATTTTGTAAGTATTCAGCTGCAAGCTCAATGATATAGCTATCTACTTCAAACAGTCAAGATAATTGACTAGACCTGTAGACATAGATCTGAACTTTACTTGGATTTCATTATTCAGAAATAAATCAGTAAAACAAAACATCCTTCCTATGGAAAGAATTGAGTACTGACCTCCTCCACCAGAAACAGAGTCTCCATCAATGAATTTAATTAATGCTCCGTCATTTTCAATGCAATTTTAGTTAGAGGAAAAATCCTGTCAATAATTTTGTGGAGAATTTCTGTACACAGCTAATATAAAATAAAATAAATTGCATGGATAACAAACAGATTTATTTCTTTCATAGGATGCAGAGCATTGCTAGCAAGGCTATCATTTGTTGCCCCTCCCTAATTGTCTTTTAAGAAGGTGGTGGTGAGCCTCCTTTTTGAACTGCTGTAGTCTGTGTGGTATAGGTATACCCACAATGTTGTTAGGATGGGAGTTCCAGTTGTTTGATGTAGCAACAGTGCAGGAACGGCCATATAGTTCCAAGTCAGGATTGTGGTTTGGAGGGGAACTTGCAGGTAGTGGTGTTCCCATGTATCTGCTATCCTTGTCCTTCTAGGACCCTTGGTGAGTTCCTGCAGTGCATCTTGTAGATAGCACACACTGCTGCTACTACTGTGCGCTGATGGTGGAGGCAGTGAATGTTATGGTCATGGTTGGAGATCTGATCAAGCGGGCTTCTTTGTCCTGGATTGTGTTGAGTTCCTTGAGTGTTGCTGGAGCTGCGTTCATCCAGGCAAGTGGAGATATTCCATCACACTCTTGACTTGTGTTTTGTAGATGGTGGACAAGCCACATAATTCCCAGCCACTGATCTGCTCTCATAGCCAGGGTATATATGGCTGGCCCAGTTAATTTCTGGTTAATAGAAAACCCCCAGATGTTGATGGTGGGGGATCCTGTGATGGTAAAGCCGCTGTATGTTATGGTGAGATGGTTAGATTCTCTCTTCTTGGAGATGGTCATTGCATGGCACTTGGGTGGCTTGAATGTTACTTGCCATTATTGGGCTTAGAATGAATGTTGTCCAGGTCTTTGCTGCATGCGGACATGAACTGCTTCAGTATCTGAAGAATCGCAAATGGTACTGAAAATTTAATAGGATGATGGTGGGTAATGGGGGTGGTGGGATGAATTGCTCCCTCTCCTGCTCCTCTGGAAGAAAAGTATAAAAGAGGTCCCCCCCACATCAGCAAAATCATGCTGGGGCAGCCCTACAAACTGAGGGTCAGATTTTCATCCCTTAAGAGCTGCCGGCCAATCAGATTGGCCAGGAACTTTTGCAGTCCCAGCAGCACCAGAACTGATAATGGGTGCAGCAGAGACTGCAAGGAGTCTCTTGAATGAAGAGGATGTGACCAACGGAGGAGTGTAAGTCCAAAACATTGGAGGAGAGGGATCGGGGAGCCTAGGGAGTGGGGCGAGGTGGTTGAGTGGGAGGCACAAAAGGGGAGTATTATTTTGAAGGGGTGCCCTCAATGCACACAGGCACCCTGGAAAGGAGATACCCCTTTCTTCCCAACCTTTCACCAAGTTTAGTGAAAAAGTGGCCTTCTGTCAGCTAGCATATTATGGTGGCAGAGGTGGACTTAGGCCCTTAAGTGCTCAATAATTGGCCACTTAGTGGTCTCAACAGGCCTACAAGAGGGCGACCTAGCAGGCACTTTACCCACCGCCTGTAATATGGGGACAGGGTAGGGGGCGGGTGGGAAGGCGGTGGGCTGGTCACCACACATGTTTTACTTGCCCTCCCCTGCAACCAAAAACATGCCCACTTGTGGGGCAGGGGGGGGAGTCATGAAACGTAGCCCTGTTCAATCAACAGTGAACATTCCCACACCTGACCTTATGATGGTGGCATATTATTGATGCAATATATGAAGATGATTGGGTTTAGGACACAACCCTGAGGAACTCCTGCAGTGACGTCCTGGGCCTGAGATGATTGACCTCTAACAACCACAGTCATCTTCCTTTGTGCTAGGTATGACTCCAACCAGCAGAGGGTTTTTCCCTGACTCCCATTGACTTCAATTTTGCTAGGGCTCCTTAATGTCACACTTGGCCAAATGCTGCCTTGGTTTTAAGGGCAGTCACTCTCACCTCACCTCTTGGACTCAGCTCTTTTGTCCATGTTTGGACCAAGGCTGTAATGAGGCCAGGAGCTGAGTGACCCTGGTGAAACCCTAACTGAGCATTGGTGAGCAACTATTGCTGTGTGAGTGAAGCTTGATAGCACCGTTGATGACACCTTCCATCACCTGGCTGATGATTGAATTAGACTGGTGTAGCAGTAATTGGCCAGATAGGGTTTATTGTGCTTTTTGAGAACAGGACATACCTGGGTAATTTTCCACTTTGTTGGGTAGCTGTCAGTGTTGTAGCTGTACTGGAATAATTTGGATAGTTCTAGAGCACAAGTCTTCAGTACTACTGATGAGATGTTGTCAGGGCCCATTGCCTTTGCAGGATCCAGTGCCTTTAGCCATTTCTTGATATCACGTAGTGTGAAGAGAACTGGCTGGAGACTGGAATCTATGATGCTGGTGACCTCAGGAGGGGGCCTGGATGGATTATCCACTCATTGCTTCTGGCTGAGGATGGTTGTAATATTCAGCATTATTTTTTGCACTGATGTTCTGGGCTCCCCCATCATCGAGGATTGAGGTGTTTGTTGAGCCTCATCCTCCAGGTAGTTATTTAATTGTCCACCATCATTCACAACTGGATGTGACGGGGAAGCAGAGCTTTGATCTGATGGTCGGTTGTGGGATCTCTTAACTCTGTCTATAGCATGCTGCTTCCACTGTTTAGCAAAGCATGTAGCCCTCTGTTGTAGCTTCACCAGACAAGCACCACATTTTTCAGTATGCCAGGTATTGCTCTTGGCATGATCTCCTGCACTCCTCATTGAGACAGGATTAACTCCTGGCTTGATGGTAATGGTAGAATGATAGATATGCCAGGCCATGAGATTACAGATTGCGGTTGAATGTAATCCTGTTGCTGCTGATGGCCCACAGCACCTCATGGATGCCATGTTTTGAGGTGTTAGATTTGTAGTAGTGTCACACAACATGATGGAGAGTGTCCTTGTGTGATGATGGGACTTTGTTTCCATAAGGACTGTGCGGTGGTCATTCCTAGAAAACTGTCATGGTCAGATGTATCTACAACAGGTAGATTGGGAAGGGCGAGGTCAAGTAAGTTCTTCCCTTACGTTCATTTTCTCATCACCTGCCACAGGTGCAGTCCAGCACATATGTCCTTTGGGACTCAGCCAGCTTGGTCAGTAATGCTAATGTTAGTGATGGACATTGAAGTCCCCCAACCAGACTACATTCTGTGCCCTTACTGCCCTCAGTGCTTCTTGCAACTGTTGTTCAACATGAGGGATATTGAATCATCAGCTGGGCGAGGGTAGTGGGTGATAATCAGCTTCCTTGCCTGTGTTTGACATGATGCCATGAAATTTCATGGGATCTGGAGTCAATGAGTTAGGATTACTCTGTCCCGATTGTACACCACTGTCCTGACACCTCTGGTGGTCCTGCGGATGGTGACCACCTCACTGCTTCTTGCATTTCCATCTTTTGTCTCATTTGCAAATTTTAAAATACAGCCTTGTATACCCAAATACAGGTTATTAATATATATCAAAATGAGCAGTGATTCCAACACCAATCCCTGGGGGACACTAATGTACACTTCCCTCCACTTTGACTCCTCATTAATCTCTGCTTTCAAATCCTTCGCCCACTTTAAATCCATGCTGCAACTGTCCATTAATCTCATGAGCTTCAGTTTTGTTCACAAGTCTATTATTTGGTATTTTATCAAATGCCTTATTGGCATTCTTTCAGAATTTCAAAATTTGTTTCAGAAATCATGGGATCCCAATTTCCAGCTCCCACTCATCACTGTCTCCAAGTAAATTGTCTCCTCCTACCGCAATATGACCTAATGATGCTGATAAAGCTGATTTTCTGTTTACATGGCAATGCCTTTACTTAAGCAAATCGAGCAAATGGAGCAATATTTGCGTTTACATCTTTGGCAGAAGGATATCGAGCTACCTGCTTGTACTTCCATTGCTGCCTGCCTCTAACTTAGCATTTTGCCTCACTTGCCGCATTGGGGGCGCGAGAATGGGGAGACTGTGTGGAAATCAGAAGTTTCGCCAGTTGCCATTGCAAAATGCATATTGTTGATAAAGGGCGATCACTGGCTCCCTTGGCTGCAACGAGAAACCCATGATCAAATGGATGGCTGGTTTAACACCTCACCGAATATTACCATTAATAGGTTTTAATGGAGAAGAATATCATGTAAGGTGTCAAGCCAACATTACACTCGATTTCATCAATTTACAATGGGTGAGTTATGTTAAAATTACTCCCTTGTAGCCTAATATTGGCCTTCCACCTGATCTCATGGATTTCCCGTTGGGTGAGATTCGTTAAAATTACTTCCTATGTCTGAAGTATAAATTTCCCTTGGGGATCTACCAGAAATCAATTGCTAAAACACCCAGACAGTAGACAAGCATGGAGACTAAAAAATACAGCTGTTTGCAAGACAAAGTCATGATTAAGACAGTACAAAAATTTTCATCTGTCAATCATTCTTTTCTACACACGAAAACATTATGCCACAAAATACACCAACATTGTGGGTGAAATTCCTCTTGAATATTGCTGAAGAAAGAGACCTCTCTAAGCCTTTTGTTTGCACTCATCAGGACACTCACAAGAATACCAATATAAGGGGAAAAACAGCAATTTATACTGCATGTGAAGAGGATACTGATTGGTTGGAAAGTCGCGTTGCCATGAAGAGTGCACCACTGATGGTGACTGACAGTTAACTGCCAAGCATTGTTTGAAATTTAAACCAGGCAGCTTGATCCTGATTGATCAAAGCATTGCCTTGAGGAATGAGTCAGCGTCACTTACTTTGTTTAGCTGAAACAGGTACAATGTATGTACATGTTCTTTCTGTCTGCAAAGAACAGGGACTTGTGTATTAATATATGTAGCTTCCAATTCACACAAATGCGCCATCTGTAAGTTCCCCTCCAAGCCACCCACCATCTTGACTTGGAAATACATCGCCATTCCTTCACTGTCGCTGGGTCAAAATCCTGGAACTCTGTTCCTAACAGCACTGTGGGTGTACCCACACCACATGGACTGCGGCGGTTCAAGAAAGCAGCTCACCACCACCTTCTAAAGGACAACTAGGGATGGGCAATAAGTGCTGGCCCAGCCAGCGAAGTCCATTCCCATGAGTGAATTTTAAAAAGCCTGATTGACAATCTTAAATTGGTGGTCAGTGTAATTATTAGCATATTGAGGACTATATAGCAAATTCCTCTTACTCCCATTGATAGTCACACAGGTTTGTTCCTCTTACTGATCGAGAGGAGTGTGCTCCTGTCACAATAAAAGCCCAAAAAGTAACCCATAACATAAAAATATTGCAAAGCATTAGGCAGCATTGTCTTCTTAACAGGTCGGCATTTCTGAAGTGATCAGAGTTCATTTGAATTGAGTCAAAAATGTTGTTTTACCTCTAATAATCAATATACATAAAAAACATACTTGTCAAAACTGCAACAAACATCAAAGAAGCTCCATGCTTAATTTTAAACAGAAAGAGGGAATGCTCTGTCTGCAATAAAAGTTTTGTGTTACTCAACTGACAGCGTTCCTAGAAGGCGCACCATGTACTGATATTTTGGGAGGATTTTCATGGGAGAGGTGTAAATCTTGAGTCAGGAAGTTTCCTGACTTGGCAGACCAGTCTCTCTTAAAATGGGGCCCTCCACTACATTTTTGTTCTAGGGAGGTGGGGGGTGGGTTGGGGTCAGGGCTATTGCTTCTGGAGGCAGGCCTGAGGTGACAGCACAGGCAGGTGGATAACAAAACAAAAACAGAATTACCTGGAAAAACTCAGCAGGTCTGGCAGCATCGGTGGAGAAGAAATCAGTTAACGTTTCGAGCCTTCACGGCCCTTCGGCAGAACTGAAGCATAGTTAGGAGAAAGGAGAAATATAAGCTGGTTTAAGGTGGGGGGGGCGGGGGGGGGGGGGGCGGGGAAGAGAGAAGTTGAGGGTGTGGTGATTGTGGAGATAAGCAAGCCGTGATAGGAGCAGATAATCAAAAGATGTCACAGACAGAAGGATCAAAGAGGTGTTGAAGGTGGTGATATTTGTCTAAGAAAAGTGCTAATTAAGAATGGAAGACAGGATACTCAAAGTACAGCTCTAGTGGGGGTGGGGTGGAAAAGACTAACAAGGTTTTAGTTTTAGATTTAAAAATAATGGAAATAGGTGGGGAAAGAAGAATCTATATAAATTATTGAAACAAAAAAGGGGGGGGGCGAAACGGGGTGGGGATGGGGGGAGGGGGAGTTTAAGATCTAAAGTTGTTGAATTCAATATTCAGCCCGGAAGGCTGTAAAGTGCCTAGTCGGAAGATGAGGTGCTGTTCCTCCAGTTTGCGTTGGGCTTCACTGGAACAATGTTGGCAGGCTGGGATGTCCATCTCCATTTACTGGAACATTTGCCCAGTCATAATAATGAGCCTGAGGCTCTCAAACCCTCACCCCTCACCACCCCACCTACCCTACATGCCTTCTATGCCTCCTCATATCCCCCTTAGCCTCCTTGCTGCCTCATACTCCAATGCCCCCTCATACTACCCTGCTCCCTCCTGCGCCCTCATGCTCCCTGCATTGCCAATGTATCCTGTATAGTCACTCACCCAGCATCCACTACGGTCAGACCTCAGGATGTCTTTGAAGTGGACATTAAAAGATTAACTTCTAACAACCTAATGGCTGTCATTCAAACACACTTAATACTGAAAACTCTAATTCATAAATGATATTCAAAGAAATCTGCTCAATTGATCAATCTGTTGTAAAAAATACTTCTTCATTTAGCACTTCAAAGACCGATAATCCTTTAATAACCTCTTATAACTATTAAAATGTGAACACAGCTCCCTGCTGAGATAAGTGGGTCAACAGCTTTTAAAACTCAACCAAGCATTCACAACATGTTCAGCTATCATCCTTATGTGGTTTGGTGTCAAATTTTGTTTTTATACCCTCCAATAAAGGTGTTATATAAATACAAGTTGTGGCTGTCATTAAGATATTATATGGGAAACAGAATAAGAGATTCATTCAGTGTCATTGAACACAACCTGAAAAAGAATGGAAAATGTTAAGGCTACTCAGAATGCAGGAACTGCATAACAGATTGACTTCACTTAGTATCCACTACATATATTTCCCCCAGACATTATAGAAGGACTGCTCCTCTTAATAATGCAGAATTAGCTTTGATCATTTTAATGTCTCAAAGAGGAAAAGATAAATTGAACCATTAGAGAGAAATTATATCTAATGCATTGCAGCACTGTTTTAAATGGCACACTTTATGTTGGGCCAGCAGGCAACACTGTTAACTCAAGCCTGCAAGTACATAAATTGGCTGGATGCCAACAGTTTCCTGTCAGAAAAAAATAAGTAGCACATCCATTTTGTGATATTTTGATTCAAAATAAATTTTCTGAGTGAATATACCAGAAAAAATAATAGGACTCCCAATATTGATTATAATGCAAAGCTTTAGTCACACAATTTTTGCATTTACAGATTTTCACCATTATCTTAAATTTCTTATATACCCTAATATATGGAGATTCAGAGTGGATAAAAATATCACATTCTTGACAGCTAGAAGAGAACAATTCTCATAAATAGTAATCAACTATTCAACCACTGGCTGAGTCTGATGCAAATTCAATTGGGTTATTAAACTACAGTAGCAGGAGGCTTCGCCTCATGATGTGCAGAGGCTAGTGTCCTTTACTGAGTGAGGTTGATCTGTAGGCATGAGCTTTCAAACAACATTTGCAATTCAAATCTTTATTCATTTTGTACAACTCAAATTTCCTTGGCTTCCACAATCCTCTCTTCTGGTGCTGTATCTGGGAGTGGCTAACAAAAATGCAGTATAAATACGTATATAATTTTATTCTAATGTTCATGGTAGTTCGATAGTTATACATTGGAGATATCCATATACATTGTAGTTAAGTGAGAAAGACAAAAGAACCTGTGGCTCCTTTCTTTAGATAAGAGAAGGCTGAGGGGGTGACGTTATAAGGACTTAACAATCATGAAAGGGTTTGATTGGGTAGATGCAAAGAATATGGTTCCACTAGTTGGGTGACCAAAACTAGGGGTCAGAAACATAAGATAGTCATTAATAAATCCAACGATGAATTGAGTTGATAATGTGGCTAAAATGTGGAACTTGCTACCACGTGATGTAGTTGAGGTGAATGACGTAGATGGATTTAAGCAAAAGCTTGGTAATTATATGAGGAAGAAAGAAATAAAAGGGTGTGCTGACAGGACTAGATAGTAAGGTGGGGAGCATGAGTTCTTGTAGAGCATAAACATTGGTATAGTCCATGGTCAGTTTCTATGCTGTAGATTCTACGTAATTCTATGTAAAATCCATCAGACCTTTATTTCCCACTGAGGAATTGGATCCACTTCAATTATTACTCTGCAAGCAGGTCCCGACAATCTAACTCATCATTGGAAAGTTGCTGAATAGATAAAAGGCACACCCGAGCATCATTTGACTTTAGAAGAATTACTTTGGTGGGCTAGGAGTAGGGAGGGTTGGGCACAGTGAATGGGTACTCTCAATCTTAATGATGACTCCTTTGCTCTTCTTGCTGGAGATAAGGTCGGAAAGAGCATGAATGATAAGATTAAGGAAATGGTTGGTAGTAGAGAAAGGAAACAAGATGTTATCTTTGTATTTCAAGGTAATCCGGAAATAGCGAGCAGTTTTGGCAGAGAAGAAAAGGGCTTGATAAGGCTTGGAGCGGGACTCTCTGGCCCTGACACCAGCGGGCATCATCGAGGAAGAGACGGGAAAATTTGTCTGTCCTGCCAGTGACAATGCCCGTCGGTGTCAGGACCGGAAAATCCTGCCCTTGAATAGCTCCAGTCAAATCTAGCAATGAATGGTTAAACCAATATGTTCAAATCTTGGACCTAAGGAAGCAAAGCACCATACCTGATGAGGGGCGGGGGGGGGGGGGGGGGGGGGGAGATGACCATAGTGGAAGAAAATAACAGACCTATGAGAAAGAAAAAGTCATTAAAGGTCAGGGTGCAATTGAGCAGATCAGTAGCTGCAAAAGCATAGTCGCAAAAACACAAAGGCACAAGAAACAGGAGCAGGAGTAGACCATATGGCCCATTGAGCCTGCTCCACCATTCAATATGATTGTGGCCGATCTTGGGCTTCAACTCCATTTTCCTGCCCACTCAAAATATCCTTTAATTCCCTGAGAGATGAACTACCTGTCTAACCCAGCCTTAAATGTATTCAACAATAGAGCATCCACAGCCCTCTGGTGTAGACGATTCCAAAGATTCACAACCCTTTGAGTGAAGTAATTTCAGTCCTAAATGATCAGCCCCTTATCCTGAGACTGCGCCCCGTGTTAAGCTCTCTGGCCAGTGGAAACAATCTCTCAGCATCCACCCTAGCAAGCCCTTCAGAATGTTATAGGTTTCAATGAGATCACCTCTCATTCTTATAAACTCCAGAGAATTTAGGCCCAATTTACTCAGCCTCTTATCATAGGACAACCCCCTCATCTGAGGGACCAATTGAATGAAACTTTGCCCTACCACCTCCAGTGCAAGCATATCCTTTCTTAGATGTGGAGACCAAAACTATACATACTATTCCAGATGTGGTCTCACCAAAGCCCTGTGCTATTACAACAATTCTTTATTCTTGTAACCAATCCTCTTGCAATAAAGGCCAACATACCATTGTCTTCCTAATTGCTTGCTGCACCTGCATGCTAACTTTCAGTATTCCTGGTGCAAGCACAATCATCTCAGTTCCAGGACATCACTGCAGGAATTCCTCAGAGTAGTGTCCAAGGCTCAACCATCTTCAGCTGTTCATCAGTGACCTTCCTTCCATCATAAGTTCAGAAATGAGGACGTTCACAGATGATTGCACCATGTTCAGCACCATTCGTGACTCCTCAGATACTGAAGTAGTCTGTGCCCATATGCAGCATACCTAGACAATATTCAGGCTTGGGCTGATAAGTGGCAAGTAATATTCACGCCACACAAATGCCAGGCAATAACCACCTCCAACAACAGAGAATCTAACCATCTCCCCATGACATTCAGTGGCATTACCATTGCTGAATCCCCTGCTGCTATCAACACCCTTAGGCTTACCATTGATCAAAAACTAAACTGGACTAGCCATACAAATACTATGGATAGAAGGAGAGGTCAGAGGCTGGGAATTCCGCAGAGAGTAACTCATGCGAAGGGTCATGAGGACTCAAAACGTCAACTCTTTTCTTCTCCGCCGATGCTGCCAGACCTGCTGAGTTTTTCCAGGTAATTCTGTTTTTGTTTTGGATTTCCAGCATCTGCAGTAGTTTTTTGTTTTTATTTTTGTAACTCATGTCCTGACTTTCCAAAGCCTGTCGACCAAATGCAAGGCACAAGTCAGGAGTGTGAAGGAATACTCTCCAATTGCCTGGATGAGCGCAGCTACAACAACACTCAAGAAGCTCAACACCATCCAGGACAAAGCAGCCCACTTGATTGGCATCCCATCTACTACCTTCAACATTCACTCCCTCCACCAGTGACACACAGTGGCAGCAGTATGTACCATCTACAAGGTGCATTGCAGCAACTCACCAAGGCTCCTTTGACAGCAACTTCCAAACCCGCAACCTTTACACCTAGAAGGACAAGGACAGCAGATGCGTGGGAACACCGCCACTTGCAAGTTCCCCTCCAAGTCACACACCATTCTGACTTTAAACCATATTGTCATTCATTCACTGTGTCTTTGTGCCAAAATTCTGGAACTCCCTTCATAACAACAGTGAGTGTTCCTCCAACACATGGACTGCAGCAGCTCAAGAAGGCAGCACACCACCACCTTCTCAAAGGCAACTTGGGAAGGACAATAAATGGACATTGCACTCCATCCACCATCTTGTTTCCCACTCACTTAACCTGTCCATCTTTCTTTGCAGCCTCTCTGTGTCCTCCTCACAGTTTACCTAGTTTGGTATCATCAGCAAACATTTATACATTACTCTCTGTCTCTTCATCAAACGGAGAGCAAACATCGAGACTTTTCAGAGTTTAAAAGTGCTGTTGTAAATGACCAAGGGAAACCTTTTCCAGGACAAATGCAGAATGAAATGGGGTTGGTAAGGAGATATCAGTGGTGAGGGATTAAAGAAAGTGATACAAGATAGCCTTGACTGTGATTGAGATGATGGGAAAGAGGCCACACATTCTGGCGAGATCATAAGTGCGGCTGTGAATATAGTTCGGTGAGCTCATATGGTGAGAGAGGTTAAGGTAGGATAAGAGGAAAGAGGAATGGATGAGCTGAGATGGAGTTTGAAATGACCGATGGTGACAAGTCACTTATTATCATGATGAGGATGAAGGAAGGAGTGAGGATATCTCATTGAGAAATTTGGCTAAGGGCTTAGGCGGTTAGTTGAGAACAAAGATTTGAAATAAGAGGTGAGAGAGGTGGAACCATCCAAGATGTTCAAAGGAAGAAAAGATAGCAGGAGAACACAAGGACTGACTAAGGTGAAATTTGGTAATAAGAACCACGCCACCACCGTGGTTGTTTAGGTGATTGATGCGGTGAGGTGGTGGTGGGGTGCAAGTCGTGGAAGGTTTAGCCAGGTGAGGAGACCTCAGTAAGGGTCACGGTGTCATCAACTTTGAGGCAAGTTTCTATCAAAACCACGATGTTGGTCAGAGAAAGTTTGATGTAAATCAGTTAGTTAAGAAACACCTACTTGTTCAGAAGGTGAATTGACTCGAGAGCAGAGGGTTCAGCAAGATGGACTAGCTTTGATTGATGAAGGTTCATCACTCTGACATGTCAAAAGGCTAACACCATCATGCCAGAAGAAGCAAGTCAGCCAGTTTATCTTTGTCAGTTTATAAGAATGGGTTTGTATAAGTTCTGGAAGCATTGCTAACTTGAATCTAATCAATATCAAAAGCTTTTAATAGCTGTCTAAAGAACATGATGCTAAATTAATCTCAATAAATTACATAAATCCCAGATACTGGTCTCAACAGAAAAATTATAATCAACAAGCCGTTCATGCTGAATTATTGTGACTTAACTGAACTTTGTGTTTAACCTCTATTATTTATTTTGCCAGTTGACCTTCTTCATCTGTATTTCAATGTTAATCACTGCTAACTATAATTCTAAGATTAGTAAACAGTTTATGACTTTTCCATCTGCTTATTACAATTGTCAAGAAAGGGTTAATTCATTCATTGAGTATCTTGTGCAGACCCTTATGGGGATGTTGTTAATGTAAATACAAATATTATCTGTGTTGGTTGATGTATTACATTTTGGTGAGACAAATTGAGGCATCATTATCTCTTCAACATAGAGTGGGTGATAAATCCAAGAAAGTCCCTTGACTCAGAGTTAAGGTGAAGGAGTTAAGGATTCATCCGTTATACTTGATGAATATTCTTGTTAGAGTAAAAATCTCACCTACTGCACTAACTTTAACAGGTGCAGGATTATGGGTTGCGAGTCTGCACCTTTGAGACCTGCACTCATCAAAATGTGGTACAACACACTTTTACCCCATTGTAGCTGAAGATTTTTTTTCTTTCATAGGATGTATGCATTTCTGGCAAGACCAGCATTTGTTGCCCATCCCTAATTGCTTTTGAGATAGTGGTGGTGAGCCACCTTCTTGAACTGTTGCAGTCCACCTGGTGCAGGTACACCTCCAACGCTGTTAGGAAGGGAGTTGCAGGATTTTGATCCAGTTACAATGAAGGAACAGTGATATAGTTCCAAGTCAGGATGGTATGTGGCTTGGAGGGGAACCTGCACATGGTGGTGTTAGTTTACTGACCATTAAGTTGTATTCTTGACGATTTATGCTGCACGGTTAGATTAAAGCATTATTTTGTTGAATATTTAAATGGACTTTGCATAGTGTAAGAATGATTTGAATTTTTGGGTGTTCTGCTTGACTAAGACTTATTGGAGCATAATTTTCTAAAAAAAAGTTTCCAAATGTGCGCTTCAAAATATAGATTAAGCATTAGTCTGCTTCCACTTATTGTCAAACATTATAATTCTTTTATCTTCATGTCTTCATTTCAGACATTAAGTGCAAGTTAATCTGATAGTCTATGACATATTCCATATGTTGCACATTACTGAGCTTTAAAAGATAAATTATAATGCCATATATTAGCTTTATGGGCATTTGTTTGTCATTGTAAAATGGTTTTATGGGAATAAAATGGGTAGAACTGCAGTTTTAAAGCATTTTTCACAGTGACACACAATCAAAATGTTACTGTCAAAGCTTCTGATGATGGTCTTGCAAATGTCTGGTTTGGACCCTTATTGACACTAGATAGAGCCTGAATTCTGACATTAATCTCTAATTAGTTGAATAATATTTGCTAAACTGTGCTCATTTCAATTAACATTTTTAGTCTCTCCCCATTAGTAAAGCCTCTTTTTTGCATTTATAGCCACTCAACATCCTTATTAAAGTAGAATGCTCAAAACCGGATGCAATATTTGAACCAATGATTTTGTAGAGTAAGCACTGCATCTTTGAGTTTGTGCTCCTCTAAGTCCCCTCTTAGTCACTTGGAAATATATTGCAATCCCTTCACGGGCACTGGGTCAAAATGCTAGAATTTCCTGCCTAATAGCACTGTGGGTTCACAAAATATGAACTGCAATGGTTCAAGGAGACAACTCACCACCAGCTTCTCAAAGGCAGTTGGGGATGGGCAATAAATATTGGCCTTACCAGCAACATCCACAACCCATTTATCAATAAAAGAAACTCAACGCATATGTACCTCTTTTTGCAGCCTTATCAACTTGGCCTTCAACTTTTAACATCTGTTTCTTGACATTCTATATCTCTGCTCTTCTATTATTATTAAAGTTTAAGCATTTGGTGTACACTCCTTTCCCTTATCTCGCCTCCCAAAATGTGTCATCTTACATTTCACTGCACTAATTTTTGTCAGTAAAGAACATGCCTGGCACTCTGAATTAAAATAGAATGGTAACCAAAATGTTTGCAAAATGGAGTCATATTAGCCCGTGCCAATCTATAGAAGTGTTGTAAAATTATTCATTGTTTATGTACTATGTAGTTTAAAGATGTAAATGTTGCTCAAGGCTTGATTAAGACATGCTGAGCCTGCCATAAGGTAAGAGATCCATGAGCATTAAAAGGATATATGCCAGTAATTGTAATGAGAATTTGAATTGAAGGCTTTGATAGTTTGAACAATTTAAATATTGAATTTGAATAAATTTGAATTCCCCAATTATCACATGTGATTGTAAGTATTATGTCAGGGACTGTTTGCCTAAGTACTATTCCATGTAATATCCATTCTCATCCTTCTCACTTTGCCTGCAGCCTTTGACATAGTTGACCACATCATCCTCCTTCAATGTTCTTCCCAATCACCCAACTGGGTAGGAACTGCCCTCACCAGTTTTCATTCTTACCTGAAGCTCAAAGACTGTGGCTGGAATGATTTTTGTTTTGGATTGAAGGTGGTACAGGCCGAACAGTTTCCTGTCTGTTCTGCAGATTACCTCTATGCCTGCGGGTAATTTGCAGTATTGCAGTGAGTAAAATAGAGAAGAGAATTGCTGCAATGGCATGTGCAACCATGTTCACTGAGTTGGAGTCTGTGGTGATTCCATTGGTGAGGATACAGCTTGTATGTCATCACGGAGTAGGTGGAGAATGCAGCCAAATTTCTGAGGGCAACCAAATTTGAGGAGTGCACTCCATAAGCCTTCACGGTTGACAGAGTCGAAGACTTTCATGAGGTTGAAAAAGGGCATGTAGAGTGGCTGGTGCTGTTCCCTGCATTTTTCTTGAATTTTCCGTGCAGTAAAGATCATGTCTGTGATGCCTCTCAATGGGTGAAAGCTGCACTATGACTCGTAGGAGCTCTTCGGCCACTGGGAGGAGGCGATTGAGGAGGATCCTTGCAACAATCCTCCCTGTGGCAGACAGCAGGGAGGCTCCTCTGTAGTTACCACAGTCGGACTTGTCCCACTTCTTAAATATAGTCATGATGACAGCGTCCCTGAGATTGTCCAGCATGCACTCTTTTTCTTAGATGAGGGATATGAGGTTATGCAGCTGTGCCAGATGTGTATCCCTGCTCTGTTTTAGAATTTTGGCAGGGATTCCATTTGCTCCAGGGGCTTTGTTGCTTTTCAGCTGTCAAATGGATTTTTCAACTTGGCTCAGGACCGGCTTGGGTAGTGCCAAAACTGAGTTGGATGGAGTATTGAGGAATCAAGTTGAAGACAGAGTTTCAGTTGAGGAGTTCTTCAAAATGTTCTTGCCAGTGAGCACTGACTGCCTCCCTGTCATTGATGAGCTCCTCTCTATGATTGGTTCTCAGTGGGATATAGATCATCTTGACAATGCTGAAGAAACCATGCAAGTGGGTATCGAGGAGTTGTTGGATCTCCTGCACTCTTTTTACTCATCATTTGTTATGTGCTGAGTTTGGTGATGTACCACTGCCTTCAGCCACCTGCAGGACTGCTGTATTTCTCTTGTGGTGTGCTGAAATTTGCTTGATTAGGTCCTGTATCTCTTGATTATTTTTGTCAAACCCGTCACAATGTTTCCTGGTAGAGAGACCAAGGACCTCATTGCAGGTGCTTATTATGATCGACTTTAGGGTTGACCAGGCACTGTAGCTGGAGATTGAGAGTTTTCTGATGAGCTGCTGGCTGAGAAGGGCTGCCTTGCTGGGATCTTTAAGGCCTTTGATGTTAATTTTCATGCAGCGTTGCTTCTGTTGCCCCGCTGTTTGGGGACCAGGCTGATGAAGGTGGTAAATCTGATGAAACAGTGATCGGTCCAGCAGTTGTTGGCACCTGTGATGGCACAGGTGATGTGAACATCTCTGCAGTCCCTTGCACGAATGGTGACATGGTTGAGCAAGTGCTGTTGTTTGGATAGTAAATGTTGCCATGAGGTCTTGTGCTTGTCTCATTGGCGGAACAGGGTGTTGGTTATGACACGGCCGAGTTTTAGAAACTTCATCAGGAGGAGGTCTCCATTGGAACTTGCTTTTCCTACTCGTTCCTTGCCTACCACATCCTTCCAGAGGCCCATGAACTTCCGACACAGGTCTTGGAATCTATGAGTAGGATCAGTTTGTCGTCTGCTAGGACTTGGGCTTGAGATTTCCCAACTTCGGAGTAGAATCCCTCCTTGGCCTCATCTGTTGCTTCAAGCATTGGAACATACGCGCTGATGACAGTGACACGCTAACTCCTCACATGGGTGAGCCAGGCAGCCGTGAAGTGCTCTTTCTCCCACAGGGGGAGTCACTGAGGCACCAGAGAAGTTCATTTTTGATTGGGCTTCAGTAGGCAGATGCTGCTTGTTTGAGCACTCACTCAGAAACAGAGCTCCAGGTCATTGTCAACTCCTCTGAAGAATATGAGCAAATGGGCCTTTCACTGAACACCTGGAAAACCAAGATCCTCTTCCAACCAACACTCCAACAGCACAACGCCCTACCCCCCACCCCCAACATCAATTAAGATCAACAGCGAGATCTTGGAAAATGTGAGCCATTTTTCATATCTTGGGAGCCTCCCCTCAATGAAGGCAGACATAGGCGACAATACTCATAATTGCTTCCAATGTGCCAGCTCAGCCTTTGGCTGACTGAGAAAAATTTATTTGAGGACCAGGATCTCAGCCCAAGGCTACGGTCATGGTTTCATATAGTGAGCCCCACGGTCCTATATGCTTCAGAGACTTGAACAACCTACAGAAGACACCTCAAAACACTGGAGCAGTACCTTCAGTGGTATCTTCACAAGATCCTCCAAGCCTGGTATCAAGAAAAACAGTCCAACAGCAGTGACATCTCCCAATCGGCCAACATGCCCAGCATCAAGGCACGAACCACTCAAAACCAGCTGCGCAGGCCTGACACCAAATTCCCAAAGCAAGTGCTCTACTTGGAAATTGGTTTCAGTAGGACACTCTCAGGAGGACAGCAGGAATGCTTTAGGGATATCCTCAAAGCATCCCTGAAGAGTTCAAACACCCCCGCTGCCTCAGAAGACTCCCATGGAGAAGCTTTATTCAGGGAGGCCTCGGTTTAATGTCTCACCTGAAAGACAAAACCCCCAACAGTGCAGGCCTCCCTCAGTAGTGTCAGCCTTGATTTTGGTGCTCAAGTCCTGGAGTAGGACTTGAACCCAGAGCCGTGCAATTCAGAGCCAAGAGTGCTACCAACTGAGCGACAGCTGACAAACTGCGCGGTTTCAACTGCACTATGGAGAATGGTTAAATTTTACCATTTAGGTAATCTAAGATTGTCAGCACAGTGAGTGAGACTTATGGCAAATCATGATAAACAACAACACCATCAAATAAACAAATGCTTCTATCCAGCAAGTGATAAATTTGACACATACACACACTAAACAATGAACCTGAATTAATATTTTATATGTCGCATTCAATATTTTACTTCCAATCTTTATCATGGAAATTTCAATTCTCCTTCATTTGATTGTTAATTTCCCTTGCAAGGATCAGAGAACAATACAACTTGAATGCCATTGTTTGTTACAATGATGTGATATAATAAGAAAGATTTGCTTCAATCTGTTGTGTACTTGCAATAAATTCAGTTGAGTTTCTGATAATCTACTCAGACTCCCCTAGTAATTGCCCGTGGCAGTCAGGAAACATTGGCTTTGTATTTTATGAATAAATTTAGTTATCACGAAAATAAAATGGGACATAAATGGAAGACAGTAAGTAATATTCAAAATGAATCACTGAAGACAACATCCAAAATTAAGAAACACCAACCTTTCCGTCACCTTTGCCTTCTTAAATCCTTCATTGTTTATCATCAGTAGTGAAATTATTTGTTATATTGCAACAAATTTTAAACAGATCTGACTAGCAACAACCACCGCTGTTAGCTGCACAATATTTTGTGGAACTTCACTCAATTCTGGTGGTGCTAAATGTTAAACATCAATATACAGCAAAAGCTTTCAACATGTGGAAAGTCAATACAGAATAAATCAGAAGCTATCCGTTGTTAGTAGAAAAGGTACAATGCTAAGTGCTATTTGTAGATTAAATTTGGACACTTTAGTTGCAGTAGCGACCTCTCTACGAGAAATAATTGAATGCAAGATTAAAAGCGGCAACCAGTAATAACAGATGATGACTTAATTTAAAGTTAAAATACGGTTTCATGGCAAAACTATTTTTTAATGGTGGAGGAAAGAGTACAATAAATATTATGTTGGTTTATGAGATGGCTGTAGGGATTATGGAAATTACTGTTGGCATGCTAATCAAACGGTAATTGGCTGTTATTTTGGGAGGGCGAGGTTACAAAAAAACACACTGCTTAACTTCTGACTTCAATGAAGGCAGTAAAGTGTGCTTTAACGCCTGCACAGTGAGCCATCCAATAACATCAGTTACTGTAGTAGATCATGGTAAAGCACTTCAACCTCTGAAAAATTGTAGGGAAGAGAAGGTCAGCTGTCATCCCACCAATTATACTGAAGAATAAAAAGAATAGCCAAACAAAGAAAAAATCAGCTCTTTAGAGTTCTGATGATAGGCTGTTGACCTGAAAAATTAACCCTATGTTTCTCTCCCCACAGATGTTTGCCTAATCTATTGAAAGTTTCCAGGGGCGGAATCATCCCAGATTTGCACTAAGTGCAGTAGCGGGTGGGGAAAAGAATATTTCACCTACTGGCCACAATGGTGGCTTTTCACGCCATATCATCCCAACCTGCCTTCCAGTAAACACGTCTTTTTGATGATGGGCGGGCTTTCATTTGCCTGCCACGCCATCACCTCGCTGCTTCCTCATGCCGAGTGCTATATTTAAAGTACAGCCACATGCACAACTCTCAGTGCTTCAAGCAGGACTGCTGTACAGAAGACATGGCCCTGAAAGGCAAGATGACGGCAGCCCCCCGACTCAGTGATGTGTCCCTGGGGTGCCTTTTGGATGCCGTGGAGGCCCACCGTGATGTCCTCTGCCCTCGGTCTGGCCTCAGGAGATCCAGCAATTTCACCACTCCAGCTTGGTAGGCGATGGGAGTGGCGATCAGTGCCAATGCTGCACAGAAGAGGTTGGCCACCCC
Source organism: Cetorhinus maximus (assembly GCF_964194155.1). Lineage (NCBI taxonomy): Eukaryota > Metazoa > Chordata > Chondrichthyes > Lamniformes > Cetorhinidae > Cetorhinus > Cetorhinus maximus. Next base: position 19,550,079 of record NC_135896.1, read on the forward strand.
ATGCAGAAAAAGGATGAATGATCTCATCTCTGCTGCCAGGGTAAGGCAACCATCTCATCACTATAAACTCACACACTCACTGACCCATCGCATGTGCACTGGCATCTCACTCACTGCCAGCTCAAGGGACATCACCACACAATCTCACACACACACCCTCACATCTCCATCTGGCCTCATCTCCTCTGGGCACTGCCTCCTCAGCCCTCACCATCTTGAGGCCACCTGCACAGGTCAACTTGTGCCCCCACACACACCCTGGGATGCACCCACTTCCCCAGTACAGCCCTCATCCTGCAGCCCCTTCCCTTGCCTGAGGTCACCTTCCCCAAACAAACCCTAGCCCTGCAGCCATTGAAAAGCCACCTCCGCCTTATGGCTGGCCTGGTAGGTAGAGACCTGCCTGTGAGTCCCCCAGCTAAAAGTGATGTGGTGCTGTCTGCGAAGCCTGGTACCTGGCAAACAAACCTTGAAGTCCCGAGTGAAGTGCAGCTCGCCAGGTGTACATCTCTAATGTTCAGTTGTGAAACACGTCTGTGTGCACACTAACGTGCTTGGGTGATCCAGTGTGGGGGGGATGATTCCAGTCAGCTGGGTTTATAATGATATGCAGATGTATTACAATGTCCCTACATCCAGCGGTGGGAAACACAACCTGCCATTGATGGGGACAGCGGACGATTGCAAACTGGTTTCATGATGTCACAAAACTGATTTTTGGCCTTCTCACCATATTGTCTGCTCGCGCTGCCAACATGCCCACCGCCAACGGCATGGAAAATTCCACCCTAGGATTTACTGGTTTTATTACAGAAAGAAAGCAAGACACCTAGAGGAGAATATGGAAACCTTGCTAAGAGCACAGAGAGAAAGGAAGGAATAGCTTATGGGACAAATGCATAACCACTCATCTTTGCTCACACTGTTGCAAGGGAGGCCTTACACTCAACACTCTTGGACATAACTGGACAATTTTTCACATCGTTTAGTAGTGCTGTAGCTATACAGGAACAGTTTGGCTGGGGGCACAGCTAGTTTTGGAGCACAAACCATAAGTACTACAGCTGGGGTGTCAGGTTCTGTAGCTTTGCTGTATCCAGTGCCTGCCAACCATTTCTTGACATCATAGGAAGTGAATTGAATAGCTGAAGACTAGCATCTGCAATGCTGAGGACCACAGAAGGAGGCTGAGGTGGATCATCCACTTGACATTTCTGGCTGAACATAGTGTTTCTTCTCTTTTGAGTGGACTGGGTCTGATTATAAGGTTATATCCCCTTGTCCTAGAGTCCCCCACCAGTGGAAAAGATATTCTCTTGGTCAGCTTGAGCATGCTGGGAATTGAATAGGCCAATTTTCTAACTTTGCACTCTCAGTGAAGAGCTTTGCCTACTAGGAACTCATATTGAAAGTTTCAGATCATAACTGACTGCTAACATTTTTTTGAACATCAGTGATTGATGCTGAGTCTGCTTTTCCCATTTACATTTCCTCTCGATCCATTTTTTTTTCTTTACTTGTCCCACTACTATCTCCTTTTGTCTTGCACCATCACCCCTTCCGATATTTAACTTCCCCTGTCTTCCACTCTATCACAGATATTCATTTCTCCTCTTCCCTGCAATGCCACATTTCTCTGCCTCTGTACCAGTTTAAAACCTGTCACATCTCTAATTTCCTTCCAGCTCTGACGCAAGGCCATCGACTTGAAATGTTAAATCTGTTTCCCAGATATTCCTGATCTGCTAAGTATTCCAAGCATTATCCATTTTTAACTCAGATTTCCAGTATTCGCTATATTTGCTTTAGTCTTAATATTTAATTCACTGACATTTCTCTCCCAGGGATGCCTACCCTGTAAAACCTCGCCTCTTTCCTCTGATGAGAATTCTGTTTGTCTTTTACGATATTCATCTTCACTGCTTTCTGGTTCCCTTCTCATGCTTGAACAGACATTCAAAAGAACCTGCTTTCACAGCCATATCTCGTTCCTCAGCAACTGCTTCCACCTCCAAATTATTCCACATGGATTCCAAGTGCAATTCCTTCAGTTTTAGATCCACCCATAATCACACATATCGCTACGATATTCAGCATTTCTCCAACCACCACTCACCCTGCACAAAGGGAATTCATAAGGTAAATGGAGAGAAGCTTTCCCACTGGTGGGGGACTCTAGGACAAGGGGATATAACCTTATAATCAGACCCAGTCCACTCAAGAGAAAAGAAACACTATGTTCAGCCAGAAATGCCAAGTGGATGATCCATCTCAGCCTCCTCCTGTGGTCCCCAGCATTGCAGATGCCAGTCTTCAGTTATTCAATTCATTCTCTATGATATCAAGAAATGGCTGGAAGGCACTGGATACAGCAAAGCTACAGAACCTGATACCCCAGCTGTAGTACTTAAGGTTTGTGCTTCAAAACTAGCTGTACCCCCAGACAAACTGTTCCAGTATAGCTACAGCACTACCAAACAATGTGAAAAATTGTCCAGTTATGCCCTGTCTGCAAAAAGCAGGTCAAATCCAGTCCGACCAATTACAACCACATCAATCTACTTTCAATCATCAGCAAAACAATGGAAGGCGTCATCGACAGTGCTATCAAGCAGCACTTACACATCAATGACCTGCTCACCGATGCTCAGTTTCACTCCCATTAGGACCATTCAGCTCCAGACCTCTTTACAGCCTTGGCCCAAACATGGACATACGAGCCAAATTTAAGATGCAAGTTGAGAGTGACTGCCTTCAATGCAGCATTTCAGTTAGTGTTATATCAAGGAGTATTAGCAAAATTAAAGTTAATATGAAACAGGGGGAAAACTCTCCACTGGTTGGAGTCATACCTAGCACAAAGGAAGATGGTTGGTTGTTAGAGACCAATCATCTCAGTCCCTTATCAGCGCAACAGGAGTTCATCAGGTGAGTGTCCTAGAGCCTACAATCTTCAGCTACGTTATCAATGATTTTTCTTCCTTCCTACAGTCAGAAGTAGACAGAATGTTGTTTGTGCAGGGTCTGATTATTGCACTGCATGGTACATTCTGGAATGCTGCACAGCCATACACCCTTGCAGCTGAGAGGAAATGTTGGTTAGGATACAGATCAACTGTGATCTCATTAAATAGCATAATCCATTCAAGGGACTGAATGACCTACTCCTGTCTTTATTTTTCTAACTTTGGCTAACTCAGTACTTGGGGGTGAATCTGTAAAATTTATGACCTGTAGTGCTCAGTTCCATAGGAAATAGTGCATAAAAAGGAAAGATCTCCATTTATATAGCACCTTTAATGAATTCAGGGCATCCCAAACATGGGCATGAGTTAGAGATGCTACACGCACCATTCCCCGCAGTAACGTTCCCTTCCATGTCAACTGATCAAATTTCAGGTGCCCTTGCAAAGACCACCAAGTAGGAAACCTCTGAATTCCGGCCACTAAAAGGCAACATTGTCAAGGTAAAGTACATTTGAAGTGTAGAAACTAGTAATGTAGAGAAACCTGGCAGTCAATTTGTGCACAGCAAGAAGGTACAAACAACAATGTAATAATGACCAGATAAATTGTTTTAGCCTTGGTTGAGGGATAAATATTGGCTGGAAAACTGGGGAGCGCTTCTCTGTTTTTCTTCAAAATATTATGGACTCTTTCGTGTCCCCTTGAGAAGGTTCAGTGTCTTATCTGAAAGACGACAGCTCCAACAGGTCTTGTACCTTTACAGAAGCTAAGAGGAAGGTCTGCATATATCAATACTTGGCACCTTTTGTACTTCAGATCTTTGACTACAAATGTCTGTTTGACCTGAAGGTTAATTACTTGGACCACAAAGGTTCTTGGATATTTGGATTTGAAGGCATTAGGCCCAGGGACCTGTAAGTTCTAGCCAGTATTAGGTCCACCTTAGCATCCAGATGTAAGAGTGAACTTGGAGTACCCTAGATGAAGAGAATTGGCCTGCCTTTTTTTTTTAAGGTTTTCCAGAATTCCAAAAACAAGGGTTTTTATGCCTCACTTTCTGTTGCAAGTCTCATCTACTTTCATGGGTAGTTCTTGACTCCACGTACACTGACAGGTTATCTGAACAGTCAGGTTTGTTGTGAATGTTTCAGTTCGTGGACATGGCTCCTGAGCTCATTTCTGCAGCGTGGGTGTTCTCATGGTGATGTTCACAGCTTTCCATTTGCATATTTCGGGCTGTGATCTGAAGGAGCTTTTGAAATTTTGTAAGTAAGGCTTTTCAATTCTTTTTTTCTTTTGCCATTTTGCGTTTGGAATCTGAGTCTGTCTTTTGTTGTCCTGAGTGTGACTGAGTTGATTGCTTGTGGATTCAGCTGTACCAGATGGTAGCAGGTATTTTCAATCTGCAGATTCCTGTGCAGAGTTTCTGTAGGAAATTTGAAGGTTTTGGAAGACTTTAGTGAAGGCAAGTTTGTTAATCCGGACAGAAGGTCAACTCTTAGTAGCGTCATTCAACCTGGGGGTTTGCAAACTGGTAGCTGGAGTCCAGCTGAACTGGGCCTTGATAATGTTGCCTTTTAGCGACCGGAATTCAGCAGTTTCTAACCTGGTGGTCTTTGCAAGGGCACCTGAAATTTGATCAGTTCACCTGGAAGGGAAAATTACTGTAGGGAATGGTGCTTGCAGCATCTCTAACTCATCCAGTGGATTCCACATTTGGCAGGAAGAGCCAAACGGCTGTAGGCTCAGGTTTGGCACAAGGAGCCCTATTAGTTGTCTCTAAATATCCTCTGCACCATCTCTAAATGACAGATCAGCTGTCTTCTTCAATTATGCGGTTGGCAGCTGAGGTTTGACATTTGAGGGATGCTTGCTTACGGCACTCATTGTTGGGTTCTGAATGCATAACATGTCTATCTATTAATATTCCAATCTAGTACTTGTAAACTTAAAATGAAAAGCAGATTCAGCAGATGGAGATTAATTTTCCCCTTTTTTGAAGGTGTCAGATAGCACTCCAGTAAACCATTTGGTAGAAATAAAACTTGCTGAAAAGGCTCCAGTGGCTAATAAGTGAACGTGGGCAGAGTAAATTAAAGTAACATAATAATTATTCTAATATAATGAACAATATCAAAAACATGTTTGCCCCCACGCCAGAGATGAAGTAAACATTTCACAAACAGATGTCATGCAATGAGTGCCCGGATCAACCAAATTAGCACGTCAAGAAAATAAATCCAGTGGTGCTCGGTGAGTCAAAACCTGATAAATGAAAAAAAGAGAAAGATTCCTGGCAGACCCCTGATGAGAGAGATAATGAACTCCTTTAGCTGTTTGCTGACAGTTACATGAACAATACTGCAGGCTATCTAACACATTTGAAAACATTGGTTTTACAGTCCAATTACAATTAGGCTGGATCACAGTGAGAGTAGTGGGTGGACTTTTGGATACCAATTGAATAGCTGAAGACTGGCATCTACAATGCTGGGGACCACAGGAGGAGGCTGAGATGGATCATCCACTTGGCATTTCTGGCTTAACATAGTGTTTCTTCTCTCTTGAATGGACTGGGTCTGATTATAAGGTTATACCCCCTTGTCCTAGAGTCCCCCACCAGTGGGAAAGCTTCTCTCCATTTACCTTATGAATTCCCTTTGTGCAGCGTGAGTGGTGGTTTGAGAAATGCTGAATATTGTAGCGTTTAACAGAATGTTAAAACCCTGTACATTTGCTAGGATGATGTCAGGGATGCAAAACTATTGCTTTGAAGAGAGCCTTGAGATACCCTTTTCCACTGCGGCAGACAAGGATAAGGGGACATTTAATTGAGCGTTCAAAATCTATGAGGAGCTTTGGTGGAATGAATGTTGAAAGACTCTTTTTCTTGCATTATTTGTGTATCTTCCATCTACTTCCCTTAGAGAATAATGTAAAGTAGTGGAATGATTCGCAGGCTGATCAACAGTCTGAAAGGCTGTAACATGAACACTCCTTCCATGGCTGTATCCATCTTTATACCAATCAGTAGGAAGGTTAGTCCTAGAGGGTGCAATGTCTTTTTTTTCTGGCTCTTGAAACTTGTGATAAGAAAGGGCCATCCACAACCACTGGACATGTGTATGCCACTGAACACTGGCATTAATGTCTATCAGCTGTGGCTCAATTGGTAGAGCACTTGTCTGTGAGTCATTAGATTCTGGGCTCACATCCTACTCAGGGCTTGAGCACAAAAATCAAGGTTCATATTCTTTTGTAGTAGTGAGGGAGTACTGCGCTGGTGGAGGTGCACATATCCAGCCAGGTCCTTCTGCTCCAACACCCTGGTTAGGGTTCTAACCTTTATTTCATATAGTCTCTTCATGTGCTTCCTACCAAAATGAATCACCTCACACTTCTCTGCATTGAACTTCATCTGCCACCTGTCTGCCCTTTCCACCAACTTGTCTATGTCCCTTTGAAGTTCTACACTATCCTCCTCACAGTTCACAATGCTTCCAAGTTTTGTATCATCCACAAAGTTTGAAAGTGTGCCCTGTACACCAAGGTCTATGTTAATAATATATATCAGGAAAAACAAGGGTCCCAACTCTGATCCCTGAGGAACTCCATTGCAAACATTCCTCCAGCAGGAAAACCATCTATTAACCACTACTCTCTGTTTTCTGTCATTCAGCCGATTCTATGTCCATGTTGTCACTGCCCCTTTTATTCCATAAGCTATATCTTTGCTCACAGATCTGTTGCGTGGCACTGAATCAAACGCCTTTTGGAACACCCACCATGGTTGTTTGGCTGGGTTTTAAAAATGCTCAGTTAAACTATTAGATGTCCTGGGCATTGTATAAATCCAAGCAGAGCGTTTTTAATGCTTTGAGCAAGTGAACGCTCATGTTCATTCCCTTCACTAACACAATGAAAGATTACCCATATACAAGGCATTATTTGACCAAATGTGGCACCAACGAGCCCTAAGAAAATGGGAGTCAATGGGAATCAGGGGAAAAAATCCAGACAAAGGAAAATTATTGTGGTTGTTAGAGGTCAACCATCAAAACCCAGGACATCGCTGCAGGTGTTCCTCAGGGTAGTGTCCTAGACCCAACCATCTTCAGCTGTTTCATCAATGACCTGCCTTTCATTAGAGCATCAGCAGTGAAGATGTTCACTGCTGATTGTGCAGTGTCCATTATAACATGTTCATGACACACAAGTGCTAGGTAATGACTTTCTCAAGAGAGAATTTGACCATTTCCCTTGACATTCAATGGCATTATAATTGCTGAAATCCCACCATCAGCACCCTGAGGGCTTACCATTGACCAAAAGCGCAACTGAACCAGCCATATAAATACTGTGGTTATAAGAACAGGGCTGGGAATTATGTGATGAGCAACAGCCTGCCCATCATATCTGCAAGGCCCAAGTCTGGAGTGTGGTTGATTACTTCCCATTTGCACTTCCATTTCCACTTGAACAATCACATCCCCTGAAAGAAAGTAACCAAGGGTAGCAGCTTTCTTTATGTATTAAAGCGCTTAGTTCCCTAGCTAATTGGAGTACAGTTTGCAGCCAACAGATTAAATTGAGTGTTGCCATATTGAAATCAAACTGTGCCATTACCAGTGTCACACTGCAATGCACTACATAATTGCAACTCGCTGCACAACTGAAAAGCACTACATAACTGAAACATAAAGCATTGCATATCTAAAATCAGAATTTCAGTTAACTGAGTTGTTAAGCTTAAAAAATTTCTGCTCACTTGTCATCCGGTTAAAATCAAAATTGGCAACTGTGTAAACAAACGGCCATCTAAAGATCAACAACTACTCAGAACAGTTCTATTCCAGAATAATACCGCAGGGGTATGCAAGCAATTAGACTGATAGGAGTTTGGAATTCATCCCATTTTTCCAATGCTGTTCTACGGCCAATGGCCTTTCTGCCACTTGCTCAATGGCTGTGTGCCTTTTAAGGCATGGATGCTGCCATCTGTCCTTTTATCTATCCATCTTGGCATTTTATAATGCCAGTAAAGGTTGGGTATTCCTTAGTGTTCTGTATCGTAAAATGTGACAGCATCCTGTAAACGCTGGTTGTGACTGAAAACATAATGATCATATTGATGTCTACTGATTCATTTAAATAACCTTTTCTTCAAAGAAGGAGTCTTTTTATTTATGCATCATTTTAATTGTAAAATTGAAAAAAAAGTTTGTAATTATATCAAGTTCAAATATATAAAAAGAAATGAGCAGACCCACATCATATTTGGTAAGATTTTCTATATATATAGTCAGCTTCTGATAGTTCATTTTTGTACCATTAAAAAATTGAATTATCCAATATTTTCATATTGCAAGTCATTCATTTACATGTTAGCAGATTATAGTTTTGCCATATATTTAATACAGAGACCAAATACAACAATGCTGATGTACCACATGAAGAAATAGTCTGGCATTTATTTCAATTAAAAACATCCCTTAATGGGCTTTGAAAATGTGGTAATTATGGTTTTATTTAACGTGTAATATACCTTTAAAAATAATGCTTGTTAAGGAAGATCACATGATCTTTAGCACTTAATAGGAGAGTAGCATGGGCTACCTCTGTAGTTAGTAGTTAGTATGGTAGAAATAGAGTTTGAAGTGAGAGCACACATGTAATTGCTGCTGAGTACCTTTATAAATAAACTAAAAGTTTCCACCCAAGAAGTATCTGCTGATCAACTCTATCAATAGCACCAACTCAGCCAGCACTCACAACAAACTGGCAATGAGGATAAAACAAGTATAACAGAAGAAATCAGGTGAAATGAAATCGACACTGTACCTCGCCAAGTAATTGTAAATAGAAGTCCATTCAAATTGAAGAAGTAATTCCCTCTCAGAATACCACAATTTGGAAGAATTGATCCTTTTGATCCAGCCACAGGAGATTAGTCTCATTACATTGAATGCATTCTTTTTCCAAGTGAATAAGATTACTGGGGAAGAGAAGAGGTGAGCAATCCTCTTACATCCGTGTGGGAAGAAAACCTATGGCTTGATTCAAAGTTTGACAGCACCCAATGCCCCAGATTCGAACAATTTTGATGAGTTGGTGGACCTCGTGAAGGGTCATTATCAACCAAAGTCCTCAGTAACAATGCAAAGGTTCAAGTTTAACTCGAGAAATAGAGCCCCAGGGGAGACAAATGCATGCTATGTGGTAAGTTTGAAGCAGTTAATGGAACATTGTGAGTTTGGTACATCTCTAAATGACACGCTCAGAGATTGCTTAGTGTGCAATGTGAATGAGGGCACGATTCAGAAGAGATTATTGTCCGAAGCAAATTTGCATTTCAAGAAGGCGCTAGAGATAGCATTGGCCATGGAAAGTGCAGTAAGAGATTCAAAAGCCATACAAGGTGTGCAAAATGGCGCCGTCCTCCGCATCAGGTGGGAAACCCCAGCCAAAAAGGGCTCAAAAATGCAAGAATTTGCTAAGAAAGAGGAAACAGCCTCCACTATCCAGAGAATAATTTTTAAAAATGACTTAGCAGCAAAAACAAAGAGTAATTTCAATGGAGGTGGAAACAAGCAGTCTTTTAACGATTGACAGTTTAAAAAAAAATTGAATGTTATTATTGTCACAGAAATGGACGTATAATGGGACAGTACAAGGAAAGATTCAAGCAGGCTTTTAATCAAAAGAAAAAAAAAACAGTGATATCTACAATGTAGAAGAGCCTGAAGCAACAAATTCAGATATTTACTCCTCTTCAGAGTCATACGGACTCGAAACCTTAACTGTCTTTCTCTCCACAGATGCTGTCAGACCTGCTGAGTTTTTCCATCATTTTTTGTTTTTGTTTCAGATTTCAGCATCCGCAGTATTTTGCCTTTATCAGATATTTACTCGTTGTTTAATCTGAAAGTTGGAAAGACAGAACCAATAATTATAACACCGAAAATAAATGGCAGACCTGTTAGAATGGAAGTGGGCACAGCAGCTTCCACTACAGTAATTGGGGAACATACCTTCAGATATAATGGGGAACACCAATTAAATTTTGAAGGAACAACTGTCCAATTAAAAATACAGGGGTGAAGACATTCAAGTAGAGTAACTGCCCATTATGGAAGCCAACCTGTAAAGCTACCAGTGTTGGTATTGAGAAGCAGAGGATCCAGCCTCCTAGGATGAAATTGGCTAAGGGAAATCCACCTTGAGTGGCCACTGAGATTTCAAAAGGAAGCTGGAAGCATTCCTGTTTTGGAAAAGGAGTATGTAAGGACTCAACAACCTGAAGAAATGCAGGCTGTCTTAAGCCAAAACATGGAAGAACAGCAGAAGGAACTTGAAGAGACTGTGCTTGATGACAGACTTCGAAACGAGGTGAGCAGTCTCTAAAAGGAAAAATAAAACCTGCTGAAAGACCTTCACACATTACAAGATTCCCTCAGGCCTAAGTCTGTACCACCGGAGAAGTACAAAAAGAAATGGAAAGAAAGCAACACTTTTCTGAACAAACTGAAGAATGAGTTGGCAGGGAAGACACAACAATGCTCAATTTTCTAGGAGGCAGCAAACAAATGCAAAAAAGAGATGGAAGAGCTGAAGAACCAGCTGCATGAAGCCAAAGAGGCTTTGGAGACAAAAGTCGCAGAATTTTCTAAGAAAGAGACAGATAATAAAATTTTGGGAGACTCAACCACTGAGCTCACTCAAGTCAAGTTTGCATCTGAGAGTAGTCTGGCCAATATTGAAGTCGATTAGAAGGCCGAGATTAAAGTCAGCGCTAGAAAGAAGAAAGCACGTAGAAAGAAGACACAAATAAGACTTTAACCCTGGCAGTATATGAGTACACTTTTGCACATAGGCTTGGAAAGCAAATCACAAACACTGATGCACTTAGTTGTTTGCCTTTACAAGAAAATAATGAGGATGTCCCAGTTCCACAGGAACTTGCTTTAGTGTTAAATTTCTTAGATTCCTTGCCATATTTGATCTGATGAAATGAAACTGTACTTTAACAGAAGACATGAAACAGCCAGCCAGGATGGCATCTTATTGTGGGGTGCACAAGTGATAGTACCAAAGAGAAGGGAGCCACTTCTAATTGAACTACACAGCACGCATCTAGGAATATCCCGGTTGAAGACCATAGCTCGCAGCTACCCATGGTGGCCTGGGATGGATGGTGAAATAAAGAGTTTAGTGAAGAATTTTGTGCAAAGTCAGCAACTGCAAAAGTTGCCTTCAGCAGCTCCATTACACCCTTGGGAGTGGCCCGGAAGACCATGGGTACGGTTACACATTGACTATGTGGGACCTTTCATGGGAACAATGTTTCTGCTCATTGTCAATGCCCACTCAAAATGGATGGACATATATGAGGTGAAGTCACCAATGCCTTCTGCTATAATTGAGAAGCTGCATCAAAGTTTTGCTATTAACAGATTACTAGAAGTGGTCATTTCCGATGATGGCACAGAATTTACGAGTGCTGAGTTTCAACGGTTTATCAGTCTCAACAGTATCACTCATGTAAAGACTTCACCGTACTACCCTTCCTCAAATGGACTGGCCAAAAGGGCAGTTCAAACATTCAAGGCAGGCATGAGAAAGCTAACTGATGATTCGTTGGCAACCAAGCTAGCACGCTTTCTTTTGCATTACATGACTACCCCTCACACAACAACAGAGTTGTTGATGAAACGCCGTCTCAGGACAAGATTGAGCTTAATAATGCTGAATTTAGAGGGGAAGGTGGAAAGGAGTCAGGGAAGCCAGAAAACTAGACACAACTGGCACAGTCGTGAGAGGAAATTTACCCTGGGAGAAACGTGAAGAACTTTGGAGAAGGACCAAAGTAGTTACTGGGTGAAATAAGTGCAGTGACTGGACCTCTATCTTACCACATGGAGGCGACAGGCTGAGTCATATAGAGACATGTAGATCATCTCAGGAAGAGAGAAACAAATCACCAAGAATTGATTCCACCAGTGTTCACAACCAGGTCACTGTTTCCTGTTGAGAATATTCAGCACAGTACAGACATGTCTAATGTTCCTGTAAGAGTTGAGGATACAGGACTGCAGAAGCCCACTGAAGCACCTGATGTTCAGGCAACTCTGGAAAAGGAGGTTCCTGAAAAGTCATCTGAAGCTGTAGAGCTGAGATGTTCTACATGCATAAGGAAACTAACTGAAACACTGAATTTGTAAATTACTTACCAGTGTAAATATTTTGTTGTCTTGAGAAAATTGTACTTGTAAATATAAAATGTATATCCAAGTAAAGGGGGAGGTATGTGGTGATTATGGTTTTATTTAGTGTGTAATATACCTTTAAGAATAATGCTTGTTAAGGAAGATCACATGGTCTTTAGTACCCAATAGGAGAGTAGCGTGGGCTACCTCTGTGGTTAGTAATTAGCAGTGTAGAGACAGGATTTGAAGTGAAAGCACAGGTGTAGTTGCTGCTGATTACCTTTGTAAATAAACTAAAAGTTTCCACCTAAGGAGTGTCTGTTCTTCAACTCTATCAATAGCACCAACTCTGCCACCGCTCACAACAGAAAACGAGAAAGCAAGACAATTAACAAATACAAAGTTGAAGCAATCTACAAATTATTGAAAACTTGTCAGATTCTTTGAGGGGAAATTTTCTCATTCCCTTGGAGGCTGATTTGGGAGGGGGGAGTGGGAAAATTCTAAAGAAAAATGTGTTGGGCTGGCTTCCTGATGTATTCCCACCTCCAGCCACTTTTCCCAGGACGGTGCTGCGCACGCTAATGGCAATCTGCCCAGCAGTGTTAGGAAGCCAATTACTGTCATTATTGCGACCAATTAACAGGATTCTTTTTATGGCAATGGTAGCTTTCTGGATACACACAAAACCCTGCTGTGTCTGCAGCTTGACTTCTCACAGGAGAAGAGGACACAGCAGGACGTCAGAGCACCAGGAGGAGCATATGAAGAGCTAACTTTAAATGAGCAAATTGTTAGGCATTAGGACATTTGCAGCTAAATTATGTCAGTTGGAAGCATGTCCCCTACAGATGGATCCACTAGATCGTGCTACATGGGCGATATTGGCTGCAGTCCCAGCAGTGATTTTGTGCCTCCATCTTGTGCTACTCCCTCTTTCTCCATTCACCTGAGTAGTACACGCTATTCACCTTGGGACCGGCAGATGCCTTTCATTTTGGGTTCCCTGACTGGCCCTCTACATCCCTTGTCCACCCGCCATCCCTAATTGCACAGTGCTCCAGGAGACAGCTTCTTCAGGAGGATAGCGTCTGATATTTTACCATGCACCATTTTGGGTCCAAATCCAAAACTGTAAAATCCAGCTCTTTATTTCAGCAGGGTGTTACTTACTGAATGTTTAACATCACTTTTAAAGAATGGTCTGAAAATGATGCATCAACAACAGCTTAATCACAGAAAAACATGGTTTCTAAGAATAGATTTGTCATTATATTTGTTGATCAGGTTGGAAAACAGAAACAACCTGAAACTTGTTGGATTAGGCACAGAACTAGTATGGGTTTTGCCTTTCCTCCTTGTGTTTCCTGAGGAGCCTTTACTCCAGGATTATATTCTGGCCATTGTAAAGATGAGCTTTACTTTGCTCTTCAGATATTGGAGGGAGTTTTCCCCAAAATTTATTGCTGAGATTTTACGGCTCATTATCAATCAATTAAGTTTTACTTACTGTTGATGCAAGTTAAGCCATTCGATCATCAGTGGTAGAAATAATGGTAGATTCAAAACAAAAATGAAAATACCTGGAAAAACTCAGCAGGTCTGGCAGTATCTGCGGAGAGGAACACAGTTAACGTTTCGAGTCCGTATGGCTCTTCAACAGGACTAAGTAAAAATAAAAAAGAGGTGAAATATAAGCTGGTTTAAGGGGAGTTAGAGCTGGGTAGAGGGCTAGTGATAGGTGGAGATAGCCAAAAGATGTCATAGACAAAAGGACAAAGAGGTGTTGAAGGCGGTGATATTATCTAAGGAATGTGCTAATAAAGGGTAGAAAGCAGGACAAGCAAGGTACAGATAGCCCTGGTGGGGTGGGGTGAAGGGAAGGGATCAAAATAGGCTAAAAGGTAGAGATAAAACAATGGATAGAAATACATTTAAAAGTAATGGAAATAGATGGGAAAAGAAAAATCTATATAAATTAATGGGAGAAAAAAGGGGGGATCGGAAAGGGGGTGGGGATGGAGGAGAGTGTTCATGATCTAAAATTGTTGAACTCAATATTCAGTCCGGAAGGCTGTAAGGTGCCTAGTCGGAAGATGAGGTGCTGTTCCTCTAGTTTGTGTTGAGCTTCACTGGAACAATGCAGAAGGCCAAGGACGAACATGTGGGCATGAGAGCAGGGTGGAGTGTTGAAATGGCAAGCGACAGGGAGGTCTGGGTCATGCTTGCGGACAGACCGAAGGTGTTCTGCAAAGCGGTCACCCAGTCTGCGATTGGTCTCTCCAATGTAGAGGAAACCGCATTGGGAGCAACGAATGCAGTAGACTAAATTGAGGGAAGTGCAAGTGAAATGCTGCTTCACTTGAAAGGAGTGTTTGGGCCCTTGGACGGTGAGGAGAGGGGAAGTAAAGGGGCAGGTGTTGCACCTTCTGCGGTTGCATGGGAATGTGCCATGGGAGGGGGTTGAGGTGTAGGGGGTGATTGAGGAGTGGACCAGGGTGTCCCGGAGGGAATGATCCCTGTGGAATGCTGCCGGGGGGGTGAAGGGAAGATGTGTTTGGTGGTGGCATCATGCTGGAGTTGGCAGAAATGGCAGAGGATGATCCTTTGAATGCGGAGGCTGGTAGGGTGATAAGTGAGGACAAGGGGGACTCTATCACGGCTCTGGGAGGGAGAGGAAGGTGTGAGGGCAGATGCGCGGGAGATGGGCCGGACACGGTTGAGGACCCTGTCAACCACCGTGGGTGGAAAACCTCGGTTAAGGCAGAAGGAAGACATGTCAAAGGAACTGTTTTTGAAATTGGCATCATCAGAACAGATGTGACGGAGGCGAAGGAACTGAGAGAATGGGATGGAGTCCCTACAGGAAGCGGGGTGTGAGGAGCTGTAGTCGAGGTAGCTGTGGGAGTCGGTAGGCTTGTAATGAATATTGGTGAACAGTCTATCACCAGAAATTGAGACAGAGGGGTCAAGGAAGGGAAGCGTCAGAAATGGACCATGGGAAAATGATGGAGGGGTGGAAATTGGAAGCAAAATTAATAAATTTTTCCAGGTCCAGACAAGACCATGAAGCAGCACCAAAACAATCATTGATATACCGGAGAAAGAGTTGTGGGAAGGGGCCGGAGTAGGACTGGAAAAAGGAATGTTCCACATACCCCATAAAGAGACAGGCATAGCTGGGGCCCATGCGGGTACTCATAGCCACACCTTTTATTTGGAGGAAGTGAGAGGAGTTTAAGGAGAAATTGTTCAGTGTGAGAACAAGTTCAGCCAGACGGAGGAGAGTAGTGGTGGACGGGGATTGTTCGGGCCTCTGTTCGAGGAAGAAGCGGAGAGCCATCAGACCATCCCAGTGGGGGATGGAGGTGTAGAGGGATTGGACGTCCATGGTGAAGAGGAGGCGGTTGGGGCCAGGGAATTTGAAATTGTTGATATGATGTAGGGTGTCAGAGGAATCACGGATGTAGGTGGGAAGGGACTGGACAAGGGGAAAGAGAATGGAGTCCAGATTGCAAGAAATGAGTTCCGTGGGGCAGGAACAGGCTGACACAATCGGTCTGCCGGGACAGTCCTGTTTGTGGATTTTGGGTAGGAGGTAGAAGCAGCCCATCCGAGGTTGGGAGATTATCAGTTTGGGAGCTGTGGAAGGAAGATCACCAGAGGAGATGAGGTCAGTAACAGTCCTGGAAACAATGCCTTGATGTTCAGTGGTGGGGTTATGGTCCAGGGGGAGGTAGGATGAAGTGTCTGCGAGTTGACACTCAGCCTCTGCAAGATAGAGGTCAGTGCGCCAGACAACAACAGCACCACCCTGGTCAGCAGGTTTGATGACAATGTCAGGGTTGGACCTGAGAGAACGGAGTGCAGTAAGTTCAGAGAGAGACAGGTTAGAGTGGGTGAGAGGAGCAGAGAAATTGAGACGACTAATGTCACGCCGACAGTTCTCAATGAAAAGATCAAGAATCTATGCAAGTTTGATACATGACTTTTACCCATAGAAATAACCATGCTATAATGCCAATGGCAGATATGATCATAAACTGGCTGACTTAGCAAAATCAAACCTCATAGAAACCCAGATTTATTACTTAGGAGGTGAACCTGGCGGAGAGAACATTGGCATAGGAGAAAAATGCTCTTGAAACACACGTTAAAAGAAAGCCAAAAAGGATGCTGAGGAAGAAGTTGCTCAGTACAATTACAAGAAATGAAATAACTTGGCATAAAGCGCACAACATTTAACAATGTCAAGAAGTCCATGAAGCAAATGACTTCATCTCCCAGGCCAAACATGCCTCTGGAGGAGACCCACTACAGGTGCATTAAAACTGGCAGATCTTTCAGCCTCAAAATCCTGACCAACATAGAGTTCTTAAAATGGGACTTCGTTCCCTGCCAGAGTCTATCAACTTAAAAAAAATACTGGCAACTACTTATATAATTGGAAAAATGGAATATAATTTCATTAGTTTCTGTTAATAGACCTCATTTTCTTGCTAATGTGAGGCTCTAGTCATACACTGTTAATTATTTATATCCACAGATAAACTTAGGCCATATGGAGGCCACATCACATGCTCACCGCAATGCATAACACACAAATGCATGACGCACCAGCATGGAGATTATGTGATAAAAACAAAAAGCTAAAAGCTACTGCGGATGCTGGAAATCCAAAACAAAAACAGAATTACATGGAAAAACTCAGCAGGTCTGGCAGCATCGGTGGAGAAGAAAACAGTTGACGTTTCGAGTCCTCATGACCCTTCGGCAGAACTGAAGTATAGTTAGGAGAGAGGTGAAATATAAGCTGGTCTAAGGTGGCGGGCGGGGGGAGAGAGAAGTTGAGGGTGGGGTGGTTGTTGGGATAAGCAAGCAGAGATAGGAGCAGATAATCAAAAGATGTCACAGACAAAAGGATCAAAGAGGTGTTGAAGGTGGTGATGTTATCTAAGAAAAGTGCTAATTAAGCTCACCGTCCAAGGGCCCAAACACTCCTTTCAAGTGAAGCAGCATTTCACTTGCATTTCCCCTAACTTAGTCTACTGCATTCGTTGCTCCCAATGCGGTCTCCTCTACATTGGAGAGACCAAACGCAAACTGGGCGACCGCTTTGCAGAACACCTGCGGTCTGTCCGCAAGAAAGACCCAAACCTCCCTGTCGCTTGCCATTTTAACACTCCACCCTGTTCTCTTGCCCACATGTCTGTCCTTGGCTTGCTGCATTGTTCCAGTGAAGCCCAACGCAAACTGGAGGAACAGCACCTCATCTTTCGACTAGGCACTTACAGCCTTCCAGGCTGAATATTGAATTCAACAACTTTAGATCTTAAACTCCCCCTCCCCCCATCCCCACCCCGTTTCTTCCCCCTCCCCTTTTTTTTCAATAATTTATATAGATTCTTCTTTTCCCACCTATTTCCATTATTTTAAATCTAAAACTAAAACTTTGTTAGTCTTTCCACCCCACCCCCACTAGAGCTGTACCTTGAGTGTCCTGCCATCCATTCTTAATTAGCACTTTTCTTAGATAATATCACCACCTTCAACACCTCTTTGATCCTTTTGTCTGTGACATCTTTTGATTATCTGCTCCTATCACTGCTTGCTTATCCCAACAACCACCACCCCCCCCAACTTCTCTCTCCCCCCGCCCCCCACCTTAGACCAGCTTATATTTCACCTCTCTCCTAACTATACTTCAGTTCTGCCAAAGGGTCATGAGGACTCGAAACATCAACTGTTTTCTTGTCCACCGATGCTGCCAGACCTGCTGAGTTTTTCCAGGTAATTCTGTTTTTGTTTTGGAGATTATGTGAATTGTATTCATATAGTGTACATTCACATTTGTCATAATAGAATTTATTTGACATGTAAAATTCAAATATATGTTCATAAGAATTAACTTTGAGACTGGTAATTTTAATTCTTGTTCATATTCTATGATATACAAAGAAACACTTCTGCCAATGTCTTATCTGATGGTGCCTAAAACATGGGCTGCAGCTTTTCAAATTAGGATAAATGAGAATTTGTTACATCATATTAGAAATAAAGTTGCACATTCAGTGCTGCTGTGTTTTTTCTCATTTAATAGAGGCATATCCAGCACTTCAGATAAGTTACATTTCAAACTAAAACAGATTTGTTACTTGGCAATCAGATTTTGTTTGAAATAACGTGGTGACAGTAGGTGTGTGATGCTGTGTTCCTGTAGTGCAACCACTGATTTTTAAACTGGCTCCGAAAGTGATCTAAGACGAGGAGGAATTTCATCTCTCTGAGGGTCATCACTGTTTGGAATTCTCTTCCTCAGGAAGAAGTGGAGGCTGGGTTATTAAATATATTCATGGCTGAGTTAGACAGGTTTTTGATTGACAAGGGAGTTATGAGTTATTGGGAGGCAGACAGGAAAGTGGAGTTAAGGCCACAATCAGATCAGCCACGATCTTACTGAATCGCTAAGCAGGGGCCAATTGGCCTGCTCATGCTCCTAGTTCTTATGATCTGATGTTCTTATCTAAGAGAATGAAAAGACATAAAGGAGCTGGGAAATAACTAATTGTAGGCGCGGTTCCCTTTTAAGAGAACATTTCCCAAGGCAGGGACATTGTTCCTTACCTCCCTTAGGTTTCACATCTCATGTCAATGATTCATTCTAAGGCCTGTAGTCAATGAGGTCATCTGATGTTACGAAGTTGGACAAACTTACACAAAAATAAATAAATAAAAACATTTTCTGAAACAGTACACCTCACAGAACTGGAATGAGAATAAAACTTGGCCCAAAGTGATGATAAATAAGTAATTTGAGTGCAGACATTGCACGGTCCAACTTCTGGCATAGTGCCTTGCTACATATGAACATGGATCACATAAAGGGTAGAGCACTGTAGCTCTTATTTTACTCCATACAACAGGATCACATTACAATCTTGTGTATTGTTCTGCTTACAAACCTGACAAACATAGTTTTCAAGCTATCTTACCAGATGACAATGTAACTTTAAGGATTGAAATTCTGTCATCTAATTCTGGAGCTTTAAGATGAAATTATTCTGTTGAAAGAATAGGCCGAGGCATGCTAGAAGTTACTAGAAGGATTCACACATCTTCTTCTTCCATTTATCCACTCTGTGCATTGAAAAGCTCACCGTATGGTTCCAATGCCTTACTTTAAACTTAATTAGGAAATCTAAGGGAGTATCTGAGTGCAAAACATTCCTCCTTGTGTATTACTTCAGAAGATGAATGAAGTATTTACTTACATTTATACGCACTTAGGACATCCAAAGGGCTCCTTTTGAAGTGCAGTCACTGATATTTTGTTCATAGACCCAGCAGCCAATTTGTGCACAACAAGTTTTTATAAACAACAATGTCTAGGAAATCTACTCCTGACACTGCTGTCTGAGGGAGAACATTGGCAATGATGCCAGGAAATTACCCCCCTCTTTTTCAAATAGGGCAACAAGTGCTTTTACATCTACTTGCCCTGGGAGAGCGGATTTTGCTTAAATATCTCAGTCAAAATTCAGCACCCTTGACAATGTACCTACCACGTCCCAGCCTGGAAAGCACCTTCCTTGCAATGAGCGACTGCCACTCATTTACAGCCAGTTCTCTCAGATCTCTGTTGGTGTCTGGAATTGCTTCAATTATATATATTATGCGGGTGGCTCATATGCAACTTGGGGCATTATTCACTTGGAAGAATACCAATTTGGATGTGCTCAAGTTAGAAATAAGTCAGTACTGGCAAAGTACCCAATAATAACAGCCACGCAGATCTGTAGGGTAAAGCAAAGAGACTTACTAATTTGATGACATTTCCTTCAAAGCAAGAGACATGCGAAGGAACAATAAGCACTGAAGATATTCTCCTATAAGCTTTCCTGCTTCTTTAAAGTTTGTTTTTAATTTAATTGCATTACTAAAGCAATTAGCAGGACCTCTACCCATTCCTTAATGCAAAGCCATCTGTTGCAACCTTAGCAGAAAATTAACTAAATTGTCTTCACTCTGTACATGGCATCTTACTTCATATTTACATAAATAAATAATCCACCAATGTAAATTACGCGTTGCCCATTGAAATCCATTATTGTTATCCTTGGCTTGTTTTGTGTAATTACTTCCCAGCAAAAAGCATTTTAATAGCCATCTGGTATAAACTCTGATGATAAAACATGCTTTGTTGTTCATATAACTTACATTGTTACATTTTCTATAAAATAAATCCAAAGTAAAAGATAGCAAAGTTCACTGAAACAGTTGCGCATTTCTGTTTAGCACAAATGTACCAATCATACAACAAGGATTGGTAGAACAATAATTTGGGTTCTTTATTTGAAGATAAGACTATATATCCCCAGTGGTAGTTGGGAGGCTATGTAGAACACATCTGATCTGTAGGACTGCTGCTTTGCTCTATCTACAGAGTAAATGGGATTATACATCACATCCAGTCTCGTGGTGAATAGAGATGGACAGCGGTTTAAGGTACACCCCTTAAAAGTGCATTACAACAGAGGCCACTCTCAGTAAAACAACAGGAGATATACTTAAAAAAAATCTCTTTCAAACACTGACATGAATTGCAGGAATAGAGTGCAATGGAAAACAGTTGCATGGGAACATGTTTCAAGGCCACAGCATTCTCCTGGGTTCAGTTGACATTATTGCTACAATCACCATATAGACGGATAACTTCTAAACAGATATTTGAATTTACAGTGATTCACTGAAATGATCACATGGCAAGATTTCAAGTTTTAAGCCTCTTACTGTAACAAATAAGCTAAAAACAACAATGACCAACCACTATTTAGGAGGCAACTTATACTTTTAAGTACAGAAAAGATCCCCCATGTGACTTTTAACATGACCGACAATCCCATGCCATGGTTATACTTTACATTGTCCCCTTTAGTGAACAGTTTTTTCTCCCAGAGCCAGTCCAAAGCTATTATTTGCTCCCAATGGCTAGCTTCCTTTCTTCTTTCCCAGCCGGGTAACTTCTAATCCCAGAACTGATTTTCTTTCTGAGGGTTTCACTGGAGTTTACTTCCATCTAGCCCAAGCTAACAAATCTTCCAGCCTCCTGAACATAGTCCCCCCAATTTGGGGGGGCAAGCTCCCACCCATGTTCTGCATGGTGAACAATAGGATCAACATTTTCTCTGCTTCAGGTTCAGCACTAGCTGTCTCTACCTCCTGTTCTCAGTCTCTCAGAGGGCTGCAGACTGAATTTTGTTTGTGAAGTGCAGTGATATCTTCGGAAACCTTGTAACCTGATGCTACAATGGCTTGCTATGTACTCTTGCCCTCTCAAGCCCATTCCATGGTAGCATAAATCACATGGGCCTTGCATCCTGCTAGAATTTCTAATTAGCTGCCCTCTGGACTCCCAACTCCAATCTATCTTGCAATTAAACACACAGGGTAGAACCATCCCAGGTTTGCACTAAGTGTGGTAGCGAGTGGGTAAAAGGACCACAATGGCAGGTTTCCACGCTAAATCGTCCCAATCCCCCCTCGTTAATCACGCATTCCCGAGAAACACGCTGTTTCACTGGCGGGCAGCCTCTGATTTGCCAGCCACACCGTCACCTCGCCACATCCTCACACCAGGTGCCATATTTAAAGTGCAGCTGCAGGCACACCACTCAGTGCTTCCAGCCCGGGACTGCTGCACAGAAGACATGACCCCAAAAGGCAAGAAGACTGCCGATTCAGTGAGACATCCCTGAAACGCCTTTTGGACACTGTTGGAGCCCACCGCAATGTCCTCTACCCCCGATGTGGATGCAGGAGGCCCATCAGTCTCCCCACTCCGGCTTAGGAGGTGGTGGCAATGTTGGTCATTACCAGCGCTGCACAAAAGAGGTTCGCCATCCAGTGCAGAAAGGGAATGAATGATCTCATCTGTGCCACCAGCGTAGGGCAACTATCTTATCACTCTAAGCTCATACACTCACAAGCCCATCACACATTCACTAACATCTCACTCACTGCCAACTCAAGGGACATCATCACTCACTCTCTCTCACACACACTCTAATATCTCCATCTGGCCTCATCTCCTCTGGAGACTGCATCCTCAGTCCTAACCCTCTTGAAGCCACTTGCACAAATCAACATGTGCCCCCACAGACACCCTGGGATACCCCCCTTCTTCAGTACAGCCCTAGCCCTGCAGCTTCTTCCCTTGCCTGAGACCACTTTGCCCCTTTCCCCAAGCAAGCTAAAGTCCTCCAGCCGTTGAAAAGCCACCCCGCCTTACGGCTGGTCTTTTAAGGCCCCCCTAAAACTGATGAGGTGCTGCCAGCGAAGCCTGGTGCTGATCACAGTGATTGCTGCCTGAAGCAAGGTAGACAAACAAGCCTCAAAGCCTTGAGTGAAGTGCAGCTCACGTCACTTTTGTACAGTTGTGAAACACATCGGCGTGTAATCAGACTGACATGCTCAGATGACCCAGTGTGGGAGGTGATTCCAGCAAGCAGGACTTATAATGATACTCAGATGTATTAAAATGAAGTTCTCAACAACCGGTGGCAGGGAGGGCAGCCCGCCATTGATGGGCAGAGCGGACGGTCACAAACTGGTTTCACAATGTCGTGAAACCGATTTTTGGCCTTCCCGCCATATTGTCCACTCACACCGGCCATGACACTCAATGCCAACGGGCAGGGAAAATTATATCCACAGTTTAAAATACAATCATTTATAAATCCTGACATTCCTAACACCACCCTATGAAATTGGAGGCAAAGGGTGGAACCTTCCGGTCCTGCCAGCAGTGGGAAGCTTGGCGGTCGGGAGATCTTAATTTATTGTGATGCCAAAAATAATTTTCCCAATGCTGGGATGAATTTTAGCAACTATGTTCTTGGGACTTTAAAGGTGGGTTAAAGGTTGATCGAGCTTCCTGATGTACAATGTCGGGAAGCCCTTTTGTATGTATTAGCACATCATATATACTCATTAAAAGGCCACCTCTAAAGAATGAAGGTCCCCTCCAAATGAAGTTCTCCACCAGCGAGAAATTAGAATGTTCACTTTCATGATTACACATAAGTGGCATGTACCTGGAGAGGTAGACTTCTTTCATGATTAACACTGAATAACTGTTGCATTGTCCTCTTTGGTGAGCATCTGTCTATGCCAGCCTATTCTTGAGACTGGGTCGTGGCTGTGCAAGTTGCATGGAGGTTGATCAAGGAAGGGAGGAAGGGTTAGCGGGGAAGGGTGGAGCAGTGGCTATGCAAAGTTGGAAAGGAAGATGCAGGCTGTCTGTGTGCCCTTTAAATAAGGCACCTAGACCTTCGATCCAATGAGGTAATGGTGGGGACAGTGACTTCCTGCCTGCCCCTGCCATGAGAATCTGCAAGCTCCCCATGAGTGTTTATTTAACGAGCTGAACAGCACAAGATCATGCGTGGTCAGTTGTCCCACACACCCCCAGCAGAAATCACCCCGACTTTCGCACTCGCCACCAAACTTAGACTCCAGAGCAGAAGATTCTGGCCCATCAGTCTACCCACAGCCAACACATACACTCTTGCCATTGTCTACAGGTGTGAATATCTTGCACTTTCTTCCCAGGAAGACACCCAGGGCCCTACTCTCCCTTTAACAACCAAGTGACCCAGGCTTGTTGTCGGGCAGAATTCAGAGCAAATCCTATGAGTCCCATTTATTCTCCATTTTACCCTTAAATTAAGGAGACAGTCCAAAACAAAGCAATCTTATAAACTTAATATTTTTAACATTATTAACTGAAAGAAAAACTTATAAAGAACAATAACAACTTGCATTTATATAGTGCCATTAATGTAGCAAAACGTTCTAATACACTTCGCCTATGCGAGCCTTATATGAGAATAGGAGAGGGATCAAATGTGCCTTTAAAGAGTTATGTTTGAAGAAAGCTAGCTTGCCTTTATTAAACATCTTTAAGAACCTCAGGCACTTCAAAATCAATGAAGTACGTTTCAAACATAGGGAGGTGATTTTAACCCTAACAACTTTATTTCCCCCCACTTGTGCTTCCAAACACATCTTGGCGGGGCTGGGAAAATTCAGCCTGTTGGTTAGGGTAGTGACCAAGACAACATAAGAATTCCTTTCCTCTCCTTCTGCTACTACCATGATATTTATTATGCCCACCTGAGTGGGCAGATGAGGCCTCAGTTTAGCATTTCATTGAAAAACAACACCCACAGTCTCCCTCAGTATTGCATTGGACATCTCCCTACCTCTGCCAAGGCTTTCCCCTTGCTGCTCTGAAAATATGGAGTTCTCCTTGTTTAGTACACCTGAATATATTTTAATAATTTACAAACCTTTATGTCCGATCATCCTAGCCTGTTGCTTATAACTGCACTTTTAAACTGTCTTCCATTATTTGATGTCCCAAGACATTGAAAGTTCTCGAGCAGGTACTGAATCATTTACTGCATCATAATATTGAAGACCTTTT
This sequence comes from Cetorhinus maximus, assembly GCF_964194155.1. NCBI lineage: Eukaryota > Metazoa > Chordata > Chondrichthyes > Lamniformes > Cetorhinidae > Cetorhinus > Cetorhinus maximus. Next base: position 19,574,739 of record NC_135896.1, read on the forward strand.
ATGCAAATCATGCCTCGCTGATGATAAAGATATATCCTAAAAATTCTTCATGGTTTCAGCTTTGAACAGAACACGTAAGCACACATAACTTATTAAATTCTCTTCGGTTGCCTGTTCGAACCTGACAAATATGTTACTCAGAATACACTGCAAAATCACAAGCCTTATTGGTTTCTCTTAACATTTCTTTCCATTTCAAAACTAATGTCATGCAAATTAGCTTCTTTTTAAACATGAGCTGCAAATATTTGTTCTGCAGTGAGGAGTGGGAAAAAATTTATAAGATAGGCCAAGTTAAAAATGTGAATCTGGATTTGTATTGATGGAAGAGAGCAATAAGTTGAGGCAGTCACAGCAAGAAAGATCACTAGATGTTAACTGTTTTATCTGCCAGGTTTACTGATGTATTACCCGAGGACAGTGATAAAGTCAGAGTTATGTTCACATCGTAAGAGAGACAGTTACTCTATGAATACTATAACTGACTGTCGGGTGACAAATCCTGAGAAAACCTGCTGGAATCAGATTTATGGCCATAATCAATACTTTCCAGGCTAGGTACAAGTTACTAGGGATGAGTATAAATCTGATTGTCAATTTGAGTAATTCCATCTTGAGCTGTAGACCAGAACTTCATATTCGGATAATATCTGTCTTGCTTTTTCAAAAGAAAAAGTAGGAAATGGAGATCAGAGCTGAACAAAGTGTTTACTTTGTTAATGAACTGGAGGAAGAAATAGCAATTATAATGGTTCATATACAGCCTTTGGATTTGAAGGCAGGCTCATTCCTTTAGCTGCGCTATATGCCAGATAGCTTCTGCACTGATCAGTTTATTTTCTCTTACCAAATGGAGCTGCAGCTCAATTCACAGCTCATTCTGCCCTCTCTTTAATGTCTCTATTTGCAGACATCCATGGCTAGACTTTCGCTTGCAACTCCCATTGACAGCTCTCCAAACTTGGACCATTTCCGACCTGCCCTTTCTCTTTATGGTGGTAATCATAGTGAAGGGCGACACCTCCACAAGGTTGTAATCCAAGGAGGCCCATCATTATTTTCACTCCAAAAACTGACCATAACAAATCCAGTTGGTTTACATTGAAGTGGTTGCTGAGGGTATGAGACCTTCATATCAGAATCCATTGACTCAAATGCCCCATTGATATCTACTATCAAAGCAGTTTAGTGTGCTGGGTGGCAGTCTCCCATAAGGTAATGTTTCTCAGTCCAAATTCCGACTGACCTAAGTATTTTCAGCTATTTCTTCTTTAATGTCAGGTATCCTAATATTTACAATATTTCCTTGGTACCTGCATACAAAATTTATTGTGAATGCACCATGATTACACCATCTTCATTACTTCCAATCTATCTTCATTATCCTGGCTAGAAGATTATTAGAGATATTTATTATTCTATATGAAACAGGACAATATTGTGCTGTGTTATATTGTATTGTGCTCTATTATTTTTAGCATGGTGCTATATTGTATGATATTGAATTGAATTCTATTATGCTGCAATGAACAGTTTTTTTATTGTGCTGTGTTGTGCTGTGCTGTACTATATTGTTCTGAGTTATGTAGTATTGAGCTGTGTTATGCTACACTGTGTTGTGTTGTGCTGTGCTTTGTTCTATCATGTTGCATTGTGTTGTCCTGTTTTGTGCTGTATTTTATTGCATTAAATTGAATTGTGTTGTACTATGATGTGCTATATAGCATTGCATTGAGTTGTGTTGTGCCACACTGCTTTGCACTGGCAACTACAGGCCAGTCAGTTTGACCTCAGTGGTAGGGAAACTTCTGAAAACTACAGTACAGGATGAAATCAATAATCACTTAGACAAGTTCAGGATACTTAAGGAAAGCTAGCATGGGCTCATCAAGAGAAAATAAGGCTTAACTAACCTGCTGGAGTTTTTGGAGGAGGTAACATAGAAGGTTGATAAAGGAAACACTGTTGATGTGGTGTATATGGATTTTCAAAATGCATTTGATACAGTGCCATACAACAGACTTGTGAGCAAAATTACAGGTCATGAAATAAAAGGGAAAGTAGGCACTTGGATAAGAAATTGGCTGAGTGACAGGAAACTGAGAGTAGTGATAAATGGTTGTTTTTCAGATTGGAGGAAGGTTTGTAGTGGAGTTCCCCAGGGGTCAGTGATGGGGCCTTTGTTCTTCCTGATATATATTAATGCGGTGGTGCGCAGGGCATGATTTCAAAATTTGAAGATGATTCGAAGATTAGGAATGTTGCCAACTATGATGGGGATAGTCTTGAACATCAAAAGGACATAGACATGTTGGTGGATTGGACAGACAAGTGGCAGATGAAGTTCAATGCAGAGAAGTGTGAGATGATTTATTTTGGCAGGAAAGATATGGTGAGACAGTATAAAATAGAGGGACAGCCTCTAAAGGAGGTGCAGGAACAGAGGGACCTCGGTGTATACATGCATAGTTCATTGAAGATGGCAGGGCATGTTGAGAGAGCACTTAATAAAGCATATAGTACCTTAGGCTTTATTAATAGGGGCATTGAGTACAAGAGTAAGGAGATCATGTTGAACTTGTATAAGATGCTAGTTAGGCCTCATCTGGAGTTCTGCATCCAGTCCTGGGCGCCTTACTTGAGGATGGATGTGAAGGCATTGGAGAGCGTACAGAGGAGATTCACAAGAATGATTTCCAGGATGAAGAGGTGTATCTATAAAGATAGATTGGAAAGGTTGGGACTGTTTTCCTTGAAGAAAAGAAGGCTGAGAGGAGACTTGACAGAGTTAGTCAAGATCCTGAGGGATATGGACAGGGTAAGTAGTGAGAAAATGTTCCCACTCAAGAGAACACCGAGAACTACAGGGCACAGATTCAAAATAATTAACAAAAGGAGTAAATGTGATGTGAGGAAATTTTTTTTCACCTAGAGAGAGGTTGGAGTCTGGAACAAACTTCCTGAAAGGGAGGTGAAGGCAGGTTCGATCGAGGTATTCAAAAGGGAATTGGATAGCTACCTGAAAAGACATAATTCTACAAGGTTACAGGGATAAGGCAGGGGAGTGGCACTGGTGGAATACTCTTTCAGAGAGCCAGTGCAGACTCAATGGGCCAAATGGCCTCCTTCCGCACTGTAAAAGATACTGTGATACTGTGAACTAAAGGTATAGCCTCTCCTACTGTCTATCAGGGGTCACATGACATTCTGGGAAGCCCCAACCAATGATCCCTAAGATTGCATGGGCAATCTGGGAGTGGGGGTTCCTGATGAGAGTCCTGATCGAGCATGTAGCACCTGAAAAGCTTTCTGCAATACAGTTTATCTGTTTCTTGTTGAAACCTGTCTGCTCTGTCGAGTCATTACATTGGGCGATGTGGGTAAAACAGCTCTGATGTTGCCCCTTGCCTTGTTAACATGATTAACTAAGAAAAAAAAAGACTAGTCATGCCACTCTCCGGCAGAATGGATCCTTATGATGTGACTATGGAAGACCGGAGGCAGTATGTAGAGTACCTCGGATTTTATATCGTAGTGAATGAAATTACCACAATGGAAAAGCAGAAAGCCATCCTTTTGAGTGTATGTGGCAGTAAGACATACAATCTCATTCACAACCTGACGGTCCCGAGTGCGCTCAATTCTAAGTCCTATAATGAATTAGTGGACCTCATGAAAACGCACTTCCAGCCGAAGCTAATCCTAATAATGCAGCGTTTTAAATTTAATTCCAGAGTTAGGGCCTTGGGAGAGTCCAACACAACCTATCGAGCGAACGTTAAGCAGTAGACAGAACGCTACGACTTCGGGGACACATTAAATGAGATGCTGCGGGGCCGATTAGTTTGTGGAGTTCAGGATGACGCCATTCGGCGCTGTTTACTCACTGAGGTTGACATTGACTTTAAGTGTGCCTTAGAAATCTCCCTCGCCATGGAAAGTGCTGTGAGAGACTCATAGGCTTTGCAACACATACAACATGGCGCTGTTCTTCATGTGGGGCGGGAACCTACCGCCAAGCGTGGCGCAAAAACCAGACCCACAGCATCAAAGCGAGATACAATCTCCACTGTTAGAAACATGAAAAAGCCTAGTAGAAACACTTCAACAGCAACTCCAAAATTAAGTTGTCATAGATGTGGAGGTGACCACGGACCAGACAGCTATAAATTCAAGGAGGCAGAATGCCATTACTGCCATAAGAAAGGTGACCTGGTGACCCAGGAAATGCAGCAGAGTGTCCACAGCACCAGGTCTGCCCTGAAGGCCTCCATCATCTGCACCTGCAAAGAGATGTTTGGTCACTCAACCAGGAAACACCAAGGCTGGTTCGATGAGAACGACCAGGAGATCCAAGAGCTGACAAGCGGCAAGCGCAAGGCATTTCTGAACCTGAAGCAGCGACCCAGCCCAAGAGCAAGTACAGCAGCTCCACAGACAGTTGAAAGCTGAGGTCCAGCAAAAAAACCATGACCTAAAAAACAGGTGATGGGTGGAGGAAGCATAGAAGATCCAACAGTTAGCCGACAACCATGACATGTGAGTTTTCTTTAGCACAGTCAAGACCACCTACGGCCCAAGTTCCCAAGGCCCCAGTCCACTGCTGGCCAAGAACGGAGAGGTGCTCATCAAGGACAGAGAGGCAGTCAGCGCCCACTGGAAGGAGCACTTTGAAGATCTTCTTAATAGAAACTCTGTCTTCAACGCTAGTGTCTTCGACTCCATCCTGCAGCATGCTACCCGCCACCATCTCAGCACAACCCCAACCCAGCACAAGGTAACAAAGGCCATTCAATAGCTAAAGAGCAATAAGGCATCAGGAGCAGATGGAATCCCCACCGAAGCACTCAAGCATGGTGAAGGAGCACTATTGGCTTGAATTCATGGCCTCATCTCCCTTACCTTGGAGGTGGAGAGCATGCCAGGTAAACTCAAAGACGCTGTAACCGTAACCAACTTCAAGAAAGGCGAAAAGCCTGACTGTGGTAACTATAGAGGAATCTCCCTGCTGTGGGCCACAGGGAAGGCTATCGCAAGAATCCTCCTCAATATTCTCCCTGTAGCTGAAGAGCTCCTCCCAGAGTCGCAATGCGAATCCGCCCACTAAGGGGCACAATGGACATGATCTTCACTGCACGGCACTTACAAGAGAAATGCAGGAAACAGCACCAACCCTTGTACATGGCCTTCTTTGACCTCACAAAAGCCTTTGACACTGTCAACCATAAGGATTATGACTACCCTCAAAAGTTTGTCACCATCCGCCTCGTGCTCCAAGATGGAATGCAAGCCGTGATCCTGACTAATGGATCCATCACAGTCCCAATCCACATTCAGGCCAGGGTCAAACAAGGAGTGTCATCGCACCGATGCTCTTCTCGATCTTCCTTGCCGCAATGCTCCACCTCACCCTCAGCAAACTCTCCACTGGAGTGAAGCTAAACTACAGAACAAGCGGGAACCTGTTTAACCTCCCCCCTCTGCAGGCCAGATCCAAGGTTGTCTCATGCACTGTCATTGAACTACAGCACACAGACAATGTTTACATCTGCGCACACTCGGAGGCCAAGCTCCAAGCCATCGTCAACACCTTCACCGAGGTGTATAAGTGCATGGGCCTTATGCTAAACATCCGTAAGACAAAGGTCCTTTACCAACTTGCTCCCTCCACACCGCACTGCCCCCACCCTGGTTATCAAAACCCATGACAAGGCCTTGGACAACATGGGCCACTTTCCATACCTTGGGAGCCTACTGTCAACAAGAGCAGACATCAACAACGAGGTTCAACACTGCTTTCAGTGTGCCAGCGCAGCCTTCAGCTGCCTGAGGAAGAGAGTGTTTGAAGAAGAGGACCTCAAACCCGGCACCAAGCTCATGGTCTACAGAACGGTGGTGATATCTGCCCTCATATATGACTCAGAGACATGGACTATGTATAGCAGGCACCTCAAAACTCTGGAGAAGTGCCACCAGCGCTGCCTTCGCAAGATCCTGTGAATCCATTGGCAGGATAGGCACACCAACCTCAATGTTCTAGCTCAGGCCAACATTCCCGGCTTTGAAGCATTGACTGCGCTCGATCAGCTCTGCTGGGTGGGCCACATCGCCCGTATGCCTGACACGAGACTCCCGAAACAAGTGCTCTACTTGGAGCTTCAACACAGCAAGTGAGCCCCAGGAGAGCAGAGGAAATGCTTCAAGGACATCCTCAAAGCCTCCTTGAAAAAGTGCCAACATCCCCATCGACAAAGGCTAGCTGAAGCCAAGCGTCGACAGCGAAAGAAATGCATGGCCACCCAGGTGCCCCATCCACCTGTCAGTCGCACGTTGGACTCAACAGTCACCTGAGAACTAGTTTTTAGTGTGGAAGCAAGTCATCCTCAACCCCAAGGGACAGCCTAAGAAGAGAAGGAGAAAAGCCACATGGTAAGTCAATGCTGGGCAAAGTAAAACCAATCCGTAAGGCAGCATCCCAACATGATTGTGTTAAAAAGTATAGCAGAACCTGAAGTTGCCGACACCAACATTTATTCCCTGTATAATGTAACCGCTGTGAAAATCGAACCTATTACTGTCACAATCTAGGTTAATGAGAAGCCACTAATAATGGAGGTGGATACGGGTGCCTCAAATACTGTGGTGGGAGAGCACACTTTCAAATACCTTAATGAAGGTAGACAGCCAGTAATCCTGGAGCGGACAACTGCTAAATAAAAGACATACACTAGAGAATCTATTCAGGTAAAGGGCATCGCCACTGTACCAGTATCTTATAGGCAACAGACAGCCCCGCTGTCTGTGATAATAATGAAAGGAGAAGGACCCAGTCTTTTAGGCTGAGACTGGTTACAGAAGATCAAGCTTGACTGGTCTGAAATATTTCACCTGAAAACAGGAGTTCCTGAACTGTTAAGGAAATACAACATGGTATTTCGGGGTGAATTAAGGAAGTTAAAAGGCATGCAGGCCAAGATGTGGCAACACCACATTTCTTTAAGGCCAGAACTGTGCCTTATGAGTTAAAGGACAAGGTGGATGCAGAACTGTGCTGGTTAGAAAAGCTAGGCATCATCCAACCAGTCTAATTTTCAGGATGGGCAGTGCCCATAGACCCAGTGGTTAAGCCTGACCAAGCCATACGCATTTGTGGGGATGATAAATTGACCGTAAATAAGGCAGCAAAACTAGACAAGTACCCCATTCCAAGGATAGGTGGTTTATATGCAAAGCTGCCTGGAGGCATCTATACAAAATTGGATGTGAGCCACACCTACCAAAAATTAGAACAGGATAGCTCATCGAGAGAACATGTGACTATTAGCACACACAAGGGTCTTTATCGGTACACTCGCCTACCCTCTGGAGTGCCGTCTCCATGTATTATCTTCCAGAAAACAATGAAAAGTCATTTGCAAGGACTTCCCCGAGTGGTAGTAAACCTAGATGTTGTTCTGATCACAGGGTCAACCTAGACTGAAAACTTGACCAACCTGGAGGAAGTGCTAAGATGGTTCATGGAAGCCGGCGTACGGTTAAAGAAGGAAAAATGCACATTTCAAGAGCTAGAAGTTACTTACCTGGGTCACAGCGTGGATGCCATGGGTTTACATTCTGTAGAAGAGAAAGTTCAGGCAATAAAATGCACCCTCACCATCCAATGTAACCAAACTCAAGTCCTTCCTGGGTATGATCAACTACTATAGCCGCTTCTTGCCTAACTTATCAACTGTGTTAGCACCGTTACACTTGTTGTTAAAAAAGAATCACCATTGGTCATGGAATTCACAACAGGAGGAAGCTTTTGTGAAGGTAAAGAAACTGTTGCATTTGTCATGTTTATTGGTACACTACCACCCATTGAAAGAGTTGGTATTAACATGTGATACCTCTTCTTATGGCGTAGGAGCTGTATTGTAACATAGAATGGAAAATAGATCAGAAAGGCTCATTGGCTATGTCTTGAGAACCCTCTCCACAGCTGAGAAGGATTATTCCCAGCTAGAAAAGGAAGGTTTATAAGTGGTATTGGGAGTGAAGAAATTTAACTTGTACCTGCATGGACAACATTTCACCATTGTGTTGGACCATAAACCATTAATGGGTTTATTCAGTGAGGATAAGGCTATTCCACTAATAGCATCAGCAAGAATACAGCATTGGCTCTGATATTAACTGCGTAAGAGTATACTTTTATGCACCGTCCTGGCTTACGCATAGCAAATGCAGATGCAATCAGTCATCTCCTATTACCAGATAGCATTGTACATGCTTCTCTTCCACGAGAAGTTGTGTTATGACCGAATTTCTTGGATTTTTCGCCTATGTGTGCAAAGAAAATTAGAAATTGGACGAACAGAGATCCAATATTGTCAAAAGTCAGAGGCTTTGTTTTCCAAGAAAACAACTCTTGACAGGGGTCCACAGTGCACATCCAGGCATATCAAAGATGAAAATATTTGCACAAAGCTATGCCTAGTGACCAGGCATTGATGGTGACATTGAGAGCATGATCAAGCACTGTCTCCACTGTCAGCAACAACAGAGGTTGCCTGTTTCAGCTCCCCTGCATCTGTGGGAGTGGCCTGGTCGACCCTGGGTTAGACTATATATCGAATATGTAGAATCATTCTTAGGTGCTACGCTTTTGTTGATTGTGGATGCACACTCTAAATGGATGGATGTACATGAAGTCAGATTGCTCACATCAAGTGCAATTATTGAGAACAAAACAAAAACAGAATTACCTGGAAAAACTCAGCAGGTCTGGCAGCATCGGTGGAGAAGAAAACAGTTGACGTTTCGAGTTCTCACGACCCTTCGGCAGAACTGAGGATGCTGCCAGACCTGTTGAGTTTTTCCAGGTAATTCTGTTTTTGTTTTGGATTTCCAGCATCCGCAGTAGCTTTTAGCTTTTTGCAATTATTGAGAAGCTGCGTCACTGTTTTAACATACATGGTCTAACTGAAAATATTGTTTCTGATAACGGTACATCCTTTACCAGCACAGAGTTCCAGAAATTCATGAATCTGAATGGAATCAGGCATATTAAAACAGCTCCTTCCTATCCCTCGTCGTATTGGTTTAGCCGAGAGGGCTGCACAAATTTTCAAGTCCGGTATGGAAAGATTATCAGAAGGTAGTCTGGAATCTTAACTTTCCTCTCAGTTATTGTACGATGCCACATTCAACGACGTGTTCAACACCATCTGAATTATTGATGAAATGACGCCCAAGTACATGGTTAAGCCTGGTATTTCCAAATTTAGAGGGGAAGGTAGAGCGGAATCAGAGTAATCAAAAATTGAACCATGATTTGCACAGCAAAGCTCGCACATTCAGTGTAGATGACATGGTGTTTGTGAGAAATTTTGGAAGTGGACCTTGTTGGGTTCCTGGAACCATTGTCTCAGAGACTGGACCATTATCTTTCCAAGTACAAGTAGAAGATAGAATCGTTCATAAGCATATAGATCATAATCGTGCTGAAGAGTCATCCAACAACCAATTATTCCACTTGAGATTAATGTCAAATCATCAATTCCTGAGGCAACAGGTCAACCTAGATTAGACATGCCCGACGTCTCTGTAGAGTTGCCACACCCAAAACTGCCATTTTCTAATAATGTGCCTCATGCTGCAGTTCCCGATCCTGTCGATCTTGTTGAGGGATCTCAGGTGGTAGAGGGACACCACTGTGGCCACATAAGGAAGGAACCTCAGACACTTGGGGCAGGATTTTCCCCTCGTCGGGCAGGAACGGTTGCGAGATGGACCACCACCTGCATTCAGGCTCTGACTACGATTTCACCCTGGCTAGCCAATTAATGCGCAGCCAGCATGAAATGCATGCTGAGAGCCTCAGCGCTGCCAGGGTGGGGGCGGGAGGACCACAAGCGCTGAGGTCTGTGCATGTGCAGGGTGCGCGCACTGAAAGCTCCCTGAAGTCACAGAGCTGCCTCATGGACCTGAAGAATTTTAAAAAGAAGAATGAACATTTTACAAATGATATAAACATGTCCCCACATGTGAGCCATTCACATGAAGAGGGACATGTTAAAAATGATGTTAAAATATTTTTATTGTTTTTTTAGTTACCGTTGGAAACCTCATCTTACCCGTGGATGAGGTTTTGTAAAAAATGCAAAGGCCACCTGGCCTATTTGCATGCCCGCCAACCGTAAGGGTGAACGGGCAGTGAAAAATATAAATTATTTCCTCTTAACTGTCAGCAGACACACTGCCGACTCTCGTACACGCCAGCCAACCGAAAGATCGTGAGAGTGCGCGATGACATTTGGACGCTCTCCCAACGTCATCGTGCACTATTTCACTCCCGTTCGGGTTGGGTGCATGCCCGTCCACAGGATGAAAAATTCTGCCCTTGGCCTTTAATCACCTGGGACAGAATCTTCGCCAATGTGTAAAATGACGTGCGGTGACATCGGGCATGCTTCCCAACGTCACTGTGCATCATTCCGATCTTTAGTTCGGCGGGCATGCACCAGAGTCGGCTACAAGCCCGCTGAACTGTCAAAGGCCTGTTAAGGTCATTAATAAACTAATTAAAGTAACTGTCAGGGCTGCCCGTCCAGCCTTAAGGTTGGTGGGAAGGCAAAGAGCCCAGGCGGCCTTCACATTTTTCATGAAACCTCATCCACGGGCAGGATGAGGTTTCATGAAGGAGTTATTAATGAAATGAAATTTTTTATCAAAACTCATATACATGTCCCAGCTCATGCCACACTGTCACATGAGGGGACATGTCTGAATAATTTTATTTTTTATTTTTTTCAATGTTTCATATTGAACTTAATCTCCCTGAGTCAGCTCCGTGCCTCGGGGAGATTTCTGCGCTCTTACGCTCGCACACGCGAAAGAGTGGAGGCCCTGACTCTCCCTCCTCCCTCCCACCCGCACAGGTAGCGCTGAGTGCTTCTGGGTGCGCATCACGCTGGGCGGGCGTTAATTGGCCCGCCTACGCATAAGGGCGGCACGCAGCCGATCGTGGGTGGCGATTGGCTCCGCACATGCCCGTGCCCGCTCCTGACTGCCCTGCCCGATGGGGAGAAAATTCTCCCCTTGATGTTGTGTACCTATATATGTTGTTGGATATTCAAATGTTTCCCTGTTAGTAGAAATTGTTTTAAAAAAACTAAAGGGGGAGGAAATGTAGCAACTGAAGGTACAAGCTCTCCTGATATCTATCAGGGGTCACATGAAATCCTGGGAGGCTCTGACCAATAAGCCCTAAGCACGGGCAATCCGAGAGGTGGGGCTTCCTGACGAGAGTCCTGATCGAGCATGTAGCACCTGAAAAGCTCTCTGTAGTAAAGTTTATCCGTTTCTCGTTGAAATCTGTCTGCTCCATCGAGTCATTACAACATTGGCCAGAAATTGCACTGGACCAGCTGTATAAATGCTGTGGCGACAAGAGCAGATTAGATGTGACAAATTCTGTGCTGAGTAACTCAGCTCCTGACTCCCCAAAGCCTGTCCACCATCTAGAAGGCACAAGTCAGAGATGTAATGCAATACTGTCCACTTGTCTAGGTGAGTGCAGCTCCAACAACACTCAAAAGCCTTGACGCCATCCAGGACAATGCTTCTCGCTTGACTGGCACCCCATTCACTTCATTAAACATTCATTCCGCCACCATTGATGCACAGTGGCAGCAGTGTGTACCATATACAAAATGCACAGGAGCAACTCTCCAAGACTTCTTCGACAGCATCTTCCAAATCTGCAACCTCTACCACCTAGATGGACAAGAGCAGCAGATGCTACAACCACCTGCAAGTCCCCCTCCAAGCTACATACCATCCTGACTTGCAAGTATGTCGCTGTACCTTCACTGCCACTGGGTCAAAGTCCTGGAACTCCCTTCCTAACAGCACTGTGGATGTACCTACAACACATGGACTCAGTGCTTCAAGAAGCTTGGCCCACCATCACCTTCTCTATAGGACAGCTAGCGATGTGCAAAAAACACTGGCTCAGCCAGGGGCACCCACACCTTTGAAAGAATTTTTAAAAATCCCATGTTGATATCTGTCAGTGCATTAAGTGAACAGTCCATCAAGACTTGCAGAATTCCTTGTAGTAGATAATGTGAGTTCACAGGGTGCTTGTAAGTGCTTCATTGTTTCCAAAAGCTAGCCTTACTTAAATCAGTTCATGATAATTTAATACTGCTCATGTTCATTATCCAGTCCTTATTAGCTTCTCATTCCAATCCTCTTCCAGCCTCCATTCTTCTTTCATCTCTCTTGTCAATCTTAATGCTTTTTCATTCAAGTTCCTCCCCCTCCTTCCACTCGATAGTTTCCACTCCCTCATCTCCTTATCTCCTATTTTCTTTTTCCACTTTTCCTCCCATATCAATGAATAGGACCTGAGTTCATTTTTATTATGACAATTCCTAGCCAATGTATTAATTTACTATTTCCCATCTTCTAATGTGTTAATATTCGCCACCCTTGTGAAGAATGGCTGTGCTGTGTTCTGAAACACTATCCTATCGCTTTCCATCTTCCTTTATTTGAAACATCTCATCTCCCTTTGCACCTTGTTTAATTGTTTTCAATTGCATTTTGGATCTGTGTCTCAAATTCCTATTTCCGTATTGTGATACAGTTCATTAATTTTAAATCACTCATGCCTTTTGCCAAAAGCCATCAATTTTCAGCAAATTCCATTCCCTGCTCCTTACACAACCTCTCCAACCAATTCATAAATTCAATTATCCTGCTCAGGTTTACAATATCCAATCTCAGCTCAGGAAATAGCTCAAACTTTCCTCTTGTGCAACTCAATCTTCCAAGTTCTTAACCATTGCCTGGTAGTTTTTAGTCCCTCTGTTACAATTATAAAATTGTAGAACACAGAAGGAGGGAATTTGGCCCCTCTTGCCTGTGCTGTTTTTTTTTATGAAAAACCTCTCTGATTAGCCCCATGCCCCCACAGTCTTGCAGTTTTATTTTCCTTTCCAAGTATCCATCCAGTTCTCCTTAAAAGTTACTACTGAATCTGCTTCTGCCTCCTTTTCTGGTATCCCATTCAGATCATCACAACTTGTTGGCCTGTTGACCTTTTTCTGACCCTATTAAATATTGAATCAGTCCTCATTAGGAAAAGAAATCCTGCCAACGTTCCAACAACTTTTATTCCTTTCCATAAATTTTCCAATTCTCTTGAAAGTTTTTATATAACTATTTTTTCTCTTATATTTCATGCATCCAAAACTAAAACACATTTTCACCTTTTGCCTTTTTTTTCATGCAATACCCCTGCTGGAATTTAATACTTGTTTCCAGCATAAGCTTAATATTTAGTGCAGTCAGTATGCTGATTTAGAATTATGCTTAGGGGAGGAAGAAAATTGAGGTAACATTTTCTTCATTCACATTAGGGAAAATTCAATTCATTCCCATGTTAAAAAAGCATAGCCAAACGTGGAATTCTGTTTTCTTGCAATACTTAAAAGATCTTATGAGGATATAATGCAGAAAATTGTTACTGTAGTGTAGAAAAGTTCATGTTTAACAATTAGTTTGTATTCTAGCTATGTAATGATCAAGTAGTCAAGGCATATCAATTAATCTAATATTATATTCTGTTCAATTGTAATCAAGGTAGGAAACTGCTAGCATGTGAATGCCCTTTGTCTGTAGTTGCGTCCTTACTTGACAAGTGAAATATACCACATGGCTCTAGGCCTGTGCAAAGCCACGCTTGCATAGCTTAATTGCAGTGTACTGCTGTGAAGCCCGTCAAGGTTGAATGGACCCGAGGCTGAAATTGTTACACTCCCTGGCAATTAGCGCTTACCAGTTTGTGCTTGTTACCTAAGATGCAAAGGCCTATTATGTGAGAACATCTGTGAGGTTTCAAGCCTTCAGCATGTGTCTTAAATTAGTTTAGTCTTTTAACCTGTAGAGTTAAAAAGAAGCATTCATTTTCTCTTAAATAAGATAAGCCTATGTATTGCTTTGGTTCTATAAGCTCAAGAATTAAGCCATAATTAGTTTTTTAAGTAGTTTTGTCTCTTTGCTACTTATGAATATGTATCAGCTAAATGTATCCTGCTGCATTTTGTAGGTGTATTTTGCTACCTCATCTTGACACAGTGATTGACTTTATGCACTGATTTTGTACATGCTTTGTGCAGGTTTTATGTATGAAGCAACTTTGTGATTTCTATATTGTTTTAAGGCTGTGTGCCACCTTGTACTCTTTTGCTACTTTTAATTAACTTGTACCAAGCACCAACAGACTCAATAGAAATCCACACCAGCAAGCAGTTCTCTCAGCCAAAACACACTTATAAGCACCTGTCTGAATGAGAATCCTATGGGACATGCAATATTGATATCTATACATCAACTAGGCACTTGGGACATTCAGTTCAGAAGTTAATCATCCAGGAAAAAGCAGCCTGCTTTATTGGCACTCTGCTCCCTCCACCGCTGATGCAGAATGGCAGCAGTGTGCACCATCTACAAGATGCACTGTAGCAACTCACCAGACTCCTCTGATGGCACCTTCCAAACCCGTGAACTCTACCATCTAGAAGGACGAGGGAGGAGATGCATGAGAACACCGCCACCTGTAAGTTCCCCTCCAAGCCATACACAATCATGACTTGGAACTATATTGTGGTTCATTTACTATCACCATCTGATAGCCATTATGGAGGCGTTACTGTAGGATGACATAGATTGGGACCTGAATATTGAAGGGCATATGACATTTAAGAAAGACAGGAAGCTAGGAAAAGGAGGAGAGTGGCTTTATTAATTAATGATGGTATTAGCACAATAGAGAGGATGATCTAAGTTCAGGAAACAAGGATGTAGAAGCTGTTTGGGTAGAGTTGAGAAATGATAAAGACAAGAAGTAACATGTGGGAGTGGTGTACAGGCCCCCTAACAGGAACCACATGGTAGGACGGGGTATAACGGTAATGAATAATAGGAGCTTGTCAGAAAAATATGGCGATAATCATGAGGGATCTTAATTTACATATTGACTGGCAAAATCAGATGGGCAAAGGTAGCCTAGATGAGGAATTCATAGAATGGTTTTGAGATAGTTTCTTAGAGCAGCACCTTCTGGGGCTAACCAGAGTGCAGGATATACTATACCTGGTATTGTGCAGTGAGATAGGATTAATTAATGACATCATAGTGGAAGTATTCCTAGGCAGCAATGATCATAATATGATTGAATTTTACATTCAGTTTGAGGGAGAGAAGAGTGTGTTTAAGATCAGCATTTTAAACTTAAATAAGGGCAATTATGAGGTCATGAAAGTAGAGTTAGTTAAAGTGAACTGGCAAATTAGGTTAAGGGATAGATCAATAGAGAAGCGGTGACAGACATTTAAGGGAATATTTCAGAATACACAGAATAAATACATTCCAACGAGCAAGAAAAGTTCCAAGGGGAGGACCCACCTTCCATGGTTCACTAAAAAAGTTAAAGATGGTATCAAACTTAAAGAAAAAGCATATAGTTGCACAAAGATGAGTGACAGGTCAGAAAATTCGACGGAATATAAACAAAAGCAATGAATGACTAAAATATTAATAAGGAGGGAAGAATTAGAATATGAGAAAGAGCCAGCAGGAAATATAAAGTAAGAGTTTCTATGGATATTTAAAAAAGAAAAGAGATAACAAAGTGAGCGCTCATTCTATAGAAAGTGAGTCTGAGAAATTAATAACAGAAAATAAGGAAATAGCAGATTAATTGAACAGGTATTTTGCATCAGTCTTCACTATAGAGTTTACAAGCAGCATCCCAAAAATAGCTGTAAATCAGGAAATGGAAGAGAGGGAGGAACTCAAGAAAATTACAATAATCAAGGAAGTTGTACTGACCAAATTGTTGGAGCTGTGAGCTTACAAGTGCCCAGGTCCTGATGGACTTCATCCTGGGGTCTTAAAATAAGTGGCTAGTGAGATATTTGATGCGTTGGTTTTAATTTTCCAAAATTCTTTAGATTCAGGGAAGGTCCCATTAGATTTGAAAATAGTGATGTAACTCCTTTATTCAAAAAGGGAAGGAGGCAGAAAGCAGGAAACGGCAGGCCAGTTAGCTTAACATCTGTTGTCAGGAAAATGTTAGAAGCTATTATTAAAGATATTGTAGCAGATCACTTAAAAAGTTCAATATAATCAAGCAGAGTCAACATGGTTTTGCGAAAGGGAAACTATGTTTAACAAATTTATTGGAGTTCCTTGAAGAAGTAACATGTGCTGTGGATAAAGAGTAACCAATGGATGTACTGTACCTAGCTTTCCAGAAGGCTTTTGATAAAGTGGCATATCAAAGGTTATTTTAGAAAATAAAAGCTTCTTTGTAGGAAGTAATATATTGGCACGCATAGAAGATTATCTAGGTAACAGGAGACAGAGTAGGCATAAATAGGTCATTTTCTGGTTGGCAAGATGTAACGGGTGGTGTGCCATAGGAATCAGTGCTGGGTCCTCAACTGTTTACAATTTGTATAAATGACTTGGATTAAGGGACCGAAGGTGTGGTTGCTAAATTTGCTGATGACACAAAGTTAGATAGGAAAGTAAGTTGTATAGGGGACATAAGAAACCTACAAAGGGATATAGATGGATTAAATGAGTGGTTAAAGATCTGGCAAGTGGAGTATAATGTGATAAAATGTGAAATTGTCTATTTTGGCAGGAAAAATAAAAACAAAGTATACTATCTAAATGGTGAGAGCTTGCAGAGCTCTGAGATACAGAGGGATCTGCATGTTCTAGTGTATGAATCACAAAAGGTCAATATGCAGGAATAGCAAGTAATTAGGAAAGCTAATAGAATGTTCTTGTTTATTGCGAGGGGAATTGAATACAAAAATAGGGAGGCTATACTTCAGTTGTATAGGACACTGTTGGGACCACATCTGGAGTACTGTGTACAGTATTGGCCTCCTTATTTAAGGAAGGGAGTAAGTGCATTAGAAAAAGTTCAGAGAAGGTTTGCTAGACTAATACCAGCAATAGGCAGGATGTCTTATGAGAAAAGGTAATACAGGCTAGGCTTGTATCCACTAGAGTTTAGAAGAATAAGAGGCAACTTGATTGAAATCTTTAAAATCCTGAGGGGTCTTGACAGGGTGGATGTGGAAAGGATGTTACCTCTTGTTGGAGAATCTATAACTAGGGGTCACTGTTTAAAAATAAGGGACGGCCCATTTAAGAGAGAAATGAGGAGAATTTTTTTTCTCTCAGGCGGTCGTAAGTGTTTGGAACTACCTTCCTTGAAAGGCGGTGGAAGCAGAGTCTTTGAATATTTTTGGATGGATTCTTGATAAGCAAAGGGGTAAAAAGTTATCAGAGGTAGGTGGAAAAGCGGAGTTGAGACCACATTCTGATCAGCCATGATCTTATTGAATGCTGCAGCAGTTCAAGAGGCCGAGAGGCCTACTCTGCTCCAATTCGTATGTTCGCATGTCGCTGGTTCAAAATCCTGGAACTCCCTCCCTAACAGTACAATGGGTATATCTGCACTGCATGGACTGCAGTGGTTCAAGAAGCTGGCTCATCACCACCTTCTCAAGGGTAATTAGGTGTGAGCATTAAATGCTGGCCTAGTCATTAATACCCACATTCCTTGAACAAATAAATAATAAAGAAAAAGTACTTGACACCACACACTTATGTCAAATAAGTAGATAAAGAAACTACCTTAAAGCATCCATTTATCTTAGTAGAAAGCCATAAAATTTAATATAAGGACAAAAAAATACCATAATGAGATGGACTCTTCCAGATATAACTGATGCTAAGGAGATAACAGGAAGTGATATCTGTAGATGACTGCCACCCTTAAGAAGCCAATCAGAGACTGATCATGCACTACCTAAACTGATCAGAGGCTGATCATACATGGCCCAAATCAATCAGAGTCAAGGTGCACCAATGATCATGAGGATGGGCTGCATGTCAGAAAGGGTTAATAAGTGCTAGGTCCCAGTGGCAAGGCATGCGGAGTGGGAAAATGAAGAATAGAGGAAATTGCAGAGAAGGGAAATTGCATGCCTGCTGTGAACGGAAGAACAAAGAGAAAGGACCGAACCCACATGTTGACTGCATCCAAGGCTTTACCGCATAAAGCCAGTAAAGTTGCTGCCTAACTTTCTTGACTATTACTTTTTGTTATTAAATAAACCTTTCCTGAATTATATCACCAGACTATAACTTATTGCCTGAATGATCAAAGTCTCAAAAGGAAAAAATAACGTTAAGTGAGTAAAGACTCACAGAATTACAGTTGAAACATGCCAGAAACACTGACAGGAGATGGTGGCATATAACTTGACCCAGCACATAAGACAACCCCATTTCTCTGGCCCCAAAAATCATGTTTTTGCACATACTTGGCATATAAGTTGACCCCCTCCCTTTTCAACCATGACATGCTATACTTGTATTAGTAGTCAGTCTCAATTTTTCACCACACAAATGTATGTTTTACTTACCAGTATCTTATAATTTGGTGCAAGGGAGTTATACAGGCCATGTTATGAAGATGCGCGGAGGTTTAAGACATGCCCACATGGACCAAATTCAGCATGGTAAACAACAATAAAAAATGACCCTTCCAACAAAATGAATGAAGTATGAGGCTAGTTTCAAGCTAAAAGTCGTAGCATTTTGTAAAGAAAAGATCATTTTTTCCAATATTACTGTGGGATACTTTAAAGCAATCTTATGGGGACTGTGTACATATATATTTGTGTGTGTCTAGTTTAATTAAACTAGACAGTCAGACTGCAAGGTTTGAATCATCAAAAGGAGTTACGTGTAAAACCGACACTTGAAATGGGGATGGGTAAGCTAGGATGAAGCCTCAGCAGATACAGTGTGAATGGAACTTGCATTTTTCGGTAAGTTGAGAGGTTGTTTATTTTCAAAGGGACATGATAAGATGTTTAAAACTGGCAAGATAAATAAGGCAAAGACATTAAGCTTATTTTTCCTGAAAGTGCTGGCCATAATATCAACATGAAAGATTGTTATATTCTGGGCAAAGTAACTTCCAAAGCAAGGGTGCAATAATGGGATTTACAGATCAAAAGGGAGAAATATATTTAAAGAAAGATGGGAAGCTGTGTGGGTGTGGCCAGGTGAGATCTTGAAAGGTGCGCTGTGTGAAATAGACTTGTGGGAAAAGCCTCGAGCCACCCTGGAGAAGTTTGCTGTTGCAGTGACCAAGGTTTTGTTAAAAGCCTTTGGAGTTCCATTGTTGAGTGAGAGGGAGAAAGAAGCAATGAAATACCTCCCTTATAGCAACAGTAGGTGCTTGTAGTAGTATTGGCGGATGTTTTATAGATTAAGTATCTATTTTGAGAGTTACCTGAAAGGGGAATGTAGTTGGGAGTTTAATTAAGTAGAAATCTTGTGAGAATTGTTATAAAACTAAATGTAACTGTGTAACAGCAGTCTTGTGTGTTTAAGTTTTCTTTTCTTTTGTTAATAAATGTTATAATTTCATCTTTAAAATCTCTAAAGGTGATGGTGGACTCATTGCTTCTGACCTCAGTGCACAAGCCCTCTTGTAATAAATACAAATTGTAAAATTGTTGTGATAGCGTGGCCAAGTTTCCCTTTGAGATTTGGTCAGCCTGGCAAACGTCACCTGTCCTATCATAACAATTTGCTAACTCGTCAAATAAAACTGAGCTGCAGTGAGGGAATTTGGTGTTAGTGAAAAACTGCTGTGAGAATGGAAGCAGAAGGAATCCGTCCCGAAGAAGATGGCCAAGATCAAATGCACCATCAGAACAGGGACCAGCCACTGGCTTGATCTTCAGAAGCATTTATGGGAATGGGTCCTTGAGAGTAATCAGAATGGTGACATCATCACCAGAAATGCAATGTGTATATAGACACATAAGTGGGCCAAATTGAACCCTGAGCCCAGCAAAGATTTCAGAGCAACACCTCAGTGGTGTAGCCATTTTATGGAACCAAAATGCCTAATGTTGCACAGATGACCAAGGTTGCACAGAGACGACCAAGAGTCACCATTACCAAAATTACCAGTTTCCAACGGTTCATCATCAGACAGCGACAAAAACATGAATTCCCATTATGCCAATTCAGCAACATGGATGAAACACCCATGAATTTTGATATGCCCAGTAACCCAACTATAGAGTGGAAAGATTGGAAAACACTTCTAGTTGTCATGACACGGGACCTGCATGATGGTATTACCAATATTTAAAGACATATTTTTAAAAGACTACATTAAAAAAAACTGGAACTTAAGTTGGCTCTTCAGAGCTACAAGGTTTGTGGATTAAACCATTTTATCTCTCTAGATGACAAAGAGTACACATTTACCTTTTCTGACATTGACTCACTGTGGTTTGAGCCAGGAGATAAATGAAGCTTCATCAACACCTTCATTATAAAAATTCAAATTTACCGTGTCAAATCTAAAGACTTTGGCCACCTTAAATAACACAGATGGAAGAAGACTTTAGACTGTTAACTAAATTACCAAAATCTCTTATTTGGGCCCACGACTCGACACCGCTGTGAGGTCACATGATACATTGCCCATATTGACACCTTGGTAAAGGTACAGCAGAAAATTCAAACTGCTTTTCAGAGACATCTTCAGAGACATAGACAAAATTCTATCAACGTGAGAGGGGGTCCAACAGGCAAATAAGAGGCAAGGTAACTACCTACAATGAGCGTGATTTTCCGGTTCCACTCGCCACTAGGATTGTTCGGTCTCGCCGAAAATCAATGGACTCTTGGCTGGACCGCCACATCTTCCACAGCGGGTCCTGCTATGGCAGGACTGGAAAATGATGGCCAATATCTTGAAAGTGAAACCAAGACTGGGATTTTCTGGTCCCACCCACTGTGGGTGTAACACCTGCCCCTTTACTTGCCCCCTCCTCACCGTCCAAGGGCCCAAACACTCCTTCCAAATGAAGCAGCACTTCACTTGCACTTACCTCAATTTAGTCTACTGCATTCGCTGCTCCCAATGCGGCCTCCTCTACATTGGAGAGACCAAATGTAGACTGGGTGACCGCTTTGCAGAACATCTTCAGTCTGTCCATAAGCATGACCCAGACCTCCCTGTCGCTTGCCATTTCAACACACCACCCTGCTCTCATGCCCACATGTCCATCCTTGGCCTGCTGCAATATTCCACTGAAGCTCAATGCAAACTGGAGGAACAGCACCTCATCTTCCGACTAGGCACTCTACAGCCATCCGGACTTAACATCGAGTTCAACAACTTCCGATCATGAACTCTCTCCTCCATCCCCACCCCCTTTCCGATCCCCCTTTTTTCCAATAATTTATAATTTTTTAAATATATTTTTCTTTTCCCACCTATTTTAAAATTTATTTCGATCTATCGTTTTATCTCCATCTTTTAGCCCATTTCGATCCCTTCCCCCCACCCCACCCCCACTAGGGCTATCTGTCACTTGCTCATCCTGCTTTCTACCCTTAATGTCACCATTAGCACATTCCTTAGATAATATCACCACCGTCAACACCCCTTTGTCCTTTTGTCTATGAAATCTTTGGCAATCTCTTTTTTGCCTCCACCTATCACTGGCCCTCTATCCAGCCCTACCTGTCCCACCCCCCTCAACCAGCTTATATTTCACCACATTTCTATATTTCCTTAGTTCTGATGAAGAGTCATACGGACTCGAAAAGTTAACTGTGTTCCTCTCCGCAGATGCTGTCAGACCTGCTGAGTTTTTCCAGCTATTTTTGTTTTTGTACCAAAATCTCTTATTTGGTCCCACGACTCGACACTGCTGTGAGGTCACATGATACATTGCCCATATTGGTACCTTGGTAAAGATACAGCAGAAAATTCAAACTGCTTCTCAGTAACACCTTCAGAGACATGGACAAAATTCTATCAGCGAGGGAGGGGGTCCAACAGGCAAATAAGAGGCAAGGTAACTGCCTACAATGGGTAGGTCCCGCCCACTGTAAGTGGGAACGGAAATTTGGAATGCCAGCCAAAAGCCCATTGACCTTCAGAGGCACCAGAAAATCCCGACGGTGGGTGAGGCTGCAAAATCTCAGCCTAAGCCCCTCTCTCTCTCTTCTAACCTGCTTCTTCTTCAAACCTACCTGTGAAAACAACCTCCGCAGCTCAACTCTAGGAACTATTACAACTATTGAGCAATCTCTGCGTTTTCAAGATCTTCACTTCAGCTAAAGTAACAACTTGACTATGAAACATCAGGCCTGCAGCAAAATAGGGACTGAGTTAAATTTGATTTTTATAATTACTGTTTTACCTTTAACTGTATCTAGTTTTTGTGTGTGCGATAGTATGGGTGAGTCGTGTGAGTGGGGCGATACGTTTTCATTAACCTCCGGGGCAAGCTTGTGAGAAATAAACTAACCTTCTTCATTTTAAAAAAAATAAAAGCTTGCTGCTGGGTATTTAAATTGACTCAGTCACTCCAGGGGTAAGAAAATACATACATCCACATATAAATATATTCGATCATGGCAATGAAAGGAAGTGCCTTAAAATTATCAGTGACATAGTGAAAACCACAGGCCATGGGAAGACACAGTTTATGGTGGTACTAGCCCACATGTCCGATAGAATGAAATTAAAGCCTATGGTAATTTTCAAATATAAAACCATGCTGAAAATCAAGTTCCCTGCAGGAGATTTTGTGCATGTCCATGGCTACGGTTGGATGGATGACGATGGAATGAAGTCGTGCATCAATAGTATGTGGAATAGGTCTCTCAGTGGCCTAAGCGAAGAATGCAGCTTATTAGTGTGGGACATGTTCAGAGAGGCACCTGCGAAAAAATAACACCGACATTGCAATTATACCAGGGAGTCTAATGTAGTTCAACCTTTGGATCTGTGCCTTAACAGGCCAATCAAGGATCATTTTTGTGCAGAATGGAATAGGCGGATGGCTGATGGAGAAAAAAAAAACTAAAAAAGATTGGAAATGTGTGGTATCGTCATCAAATCATGGGATGCTATTTGTGCATAAAATCATCAGATCATTCAAAAAATGTGCATATCCAATTCAATGGATGGAGAGGAAGGTGACTTGTCGTGGAGGCATGATTATACCATAGAGAGCGTTACATCTGATCCAGAGTGGGATCCCTACAATCATGCCAGAGCCAAAGTGGCTCAGAATGAATTTGATCAACTCCTTGCATTGAATGCTGAAGATAATGAATTTGATGGATTTTAAAATACTTTGATTATGGTCAAAGGTATCTTTGCAGGATTAATTTATTCAGTAAACCATGCCACATTAATTTAACATGAATTGCCAGTGTCATGTTTTTTCACATTTCGAAATGGCGACCATCCACACATTTGATACGTGGCATCTAAGTCGACACCCATATTTGGAAGGGATTTTGGTGACTTCAAAGGTCGGCTAATAAACTGCGATCTACTGTATTGAAAAGTGCACTAACCTAAGAGATTTCTGGCCAACTTTTCACTAAAGTTTGTGGTCTCAAAGCAATTGTTTATCTATTGAGTTGAATTCATTGCTTGAGCTTTCTCTGCTTGTTCATGTGGATACAAACACTTCTCTTCAAAGTATGCCTTAGATTCAGAAATTCTTCAGAAACTTGCTTTTGACATTTCATTGGTGACTGAACTGTGCATCTTTCTGCAGGGGAGGGAGTTATATGCCATATTGTAAGTATGCCTAATCCTAACCTCATTCCACTAGTTTCTTTGAGAAGTCAGAGAAACAGATTTATGACAAAAAAAAGCTATACAGATGAAAAAGATTAAAAATATGCATTCCAACAAGAATCAAAATGTAGTTTCGAGAAAGAAAAAATACATTTTTTTTGGCAATACTGCAAACCAGTTGTATTTAAACAAGGTAAAGTACTGAAGGCCCTTGATGCATGTACAGAGGGACATGATTCCAGTGATATTAGGTTTAATCACCCTCCTGCTGTAGATGCTCCAGAAATTGTCCCCCCTGCTAGGAACTTGTATACTCCCAACACTTGCATAATTTCTAAACCGATCAATCCTCAGGGTTTCCTATCTTCCGGATTGGTGCCAGCCCTATAAGAAATATGTTTGGTGCTGGCATTTCATAGGATTATTGTTAGCGTGACCCCGCCACGAAAATGATTGGGGCCCCATTCCAAACCCTACAGCCAAGTGGGTGAAGTGTACTCCCTACCTATCACTGGCTCTATTAACTCGATGCATGAAAATGGCCCCATAATAACTTACTATAATGCGGATGCATGTAAACCTGATATTTTAATAATAGAAGCAGAGCTATCATCTTTACTCTGTGGATAACTAACATTAATGCTATTTCTGCAACTATACATTGAAATATCAAACACTGTAATTTTAACAGTAGGCTCTTCAGTTCAATGGATTGGATATTAACATTAGGTTTAATTTTAATCAGATGCTACTCTATTACAATTAGATATGTTTTACCTATTGATTTACCTTAACCAGCAACAGGTTGAAATTCATCCCAAGTCTGTTAAAGCAGCTGGAGACAAAAGCATGGCCCTGCATGTATCCAACTGGATTGGAGTTGCCAAGAAGTCTCCAGTCAGTGCAGGATGCAATAGAATTCCAGTGAGCGATTAAGTCATTCAGCTGGCTTAATTTCTTTTCAACTCTGTACCATGTACGTACAAATAAAGAATAGGTGGATTCTTCAATAAACTGTTTTTAACCTGGAGCATGATTCAATCAGGCAGTGAGTGAGATGATACTCCAACCCATTCCGTGCACAGCAGTTTGATGTCTAGGCAATTTTAACTCCCACGTTGAATGTGCAGGCTCACAGTCAAAGGTAGGCAGCCCAAAATTGTGTGAGAAGTCACAACTGTCTGGCAGGTGTAAGCAGACATTCAGACAGTAGGAGGTGGCAGACCTGCACCAAAAGGAGTGTTCTTAGCCAATTGAATGGTTCCTGAATGTCAGTTAAATAACCTTTCATCCCATCCCCAATATTTTTAGAACCGCTAGACAGAAATGTTCAAAGAAAATTAAAACAAAAC
Source organism: Cetorhinus maximus (assembly GCF_964194155.1). Classification (NCBI taxonomy): domain Eukaryota; kingdom Metazoa; phylum Chordata; class Chondrichthyes; order Lamniformes; family Cetorhinidae; genus Cetorhinus; species Cetorhinus maximus. The sequence continues at coordinate 19,599,816 of NC_135896.1, forward strand.
ACACCTTTTTTATATATTTCTGATGAAAATTTTCTCTCTACAGATGCTGCCAGACCTGCTGAGTACTTCCAGCATTTTCTGCTTTATCTCAGATTTCCAGCATCCATCGTATTTTGCTTTTGAATACATCTTTTAAAACATCCCTATAATTTTTTTTTTCTCCTGGGTTGCTTACAGCAGTGACCTGGAGGTTATATTGAATTACTGAAGAATCCAAGGAAATCCTGGAGGGTTGGCAACATAAGATCAAAGGAGGCCAAAGATTTTCACGTTGGACATAGATAGTATATTTCCCCCTCTTCCTGGGTCCACAAGGGAAGTAAGTTTTTTAAAAATCCTTAAAGGGCTTATTTTTGTTGTAAGGGTTTGTTCATTAGGTCTCATGAAGAGGCTTGTAAGGTTGGACAGCAGTGTTTATTGGTAATGCATAACTATATATATATACATAATATATAAGTACAAAGTACAGCCCAGATGAGGAGCTAACTTCATGCTGACTTCTGCTAGAGTCTCTCCATACAACTCTGTTCCCTGTCTACTGCCATGTCACTCGCTACGTCATACTGTGAGTGGCACTGTTCTCCAATCCCACATTAACCCCTGCTATGCTGAATTCCCTTATACTTCACTTATGGCTCCAGATCCTCTCATCACTGTTTTCACCTAGCAAGAAAACCACAACGGTTTCACTGCTTAGATCGGAGATAAAACTGTGCTCAGGGCATAATTATGTTCTTGGTCCACAATCTGTATATTTAAAGAAGGACCCTACAGGGGTCATCTTTCAGAAAGCCAGTTAATGAAGACTAGAACAGGAACCAATCTTTACATATTTTTTGTTTAGATTATTTGTTTAGAACATTTCACATTGCAAGCAAACATCTCCTAATCCAGCAATCACAGTTTTAGTTTGTACCTATTAGAAGCAAATCCCCAACTAATGTTCAACCCCTGAATACAACTAAATACAATTAATGTACAATTAACACATTCCCTTCTCTCTCTTTAGACAAATATTAAAGTTTAAAAGGACAAAAAAAGCAAAACAAATTTAATCAAAACCTCCAGTTTCTGTACAAAGCATTATATTGCAACACCACTACTCTAGAACCCCAATGTATCTGCTGCCCTTGTCCTTCTAGAATTGCTGCAGTGCATCTTGTATATGGTAGACTATACATCAATGGTGGAGGGATTGAATGTTTAAGGTGGTGTCAATCAAGTGAGCTGCTTTATCCTGGGTGGCATCAAGCTTCTTGAGTGTTGTTGGAGCTGCGCTCATCCAGGCAAGCGCAGAGCATTCCATCACACCCCTGATCTGTGCTTTGTAGATGGTTGTCAAGCTTTAGGGAGTCAGGAGGCTTGTCACACTTCGCAGAATTCCTCACCTCTGATCTGCTGTTGTAGCCACAGTATTTATTTGGCTGGTCCACTTCAGTTTCTGGTCAATGGTAATCCGTAGGTTGTTGATACTGGGTATCCAGTGACGGTAATGCCACTGAACGTCAAGGAGAGATGGTTAGATTCTCTTTTGTTGGAGATGGCAATTGCCTGGTACTTGTGTGACATGAATGTTACATGTCACTTATCAGCCCAAGCCTGAATGTTGTCCAGTTCTTGCTACATATAGACATGGACTGCTTCAGTATCTGAGGAGTCACAAATGATACCGAACACTGCTGTGCAATCATCAACGAGTGTCCCCATTTCTGACATTATTATGGAGAGACGATCATTGATGAAGCAAGTGAAGGTGGTTGGGCCTTAGACACAACTTTAAGGATCTCCTGCAGAGATGTCCTGGGACTGAGATGATTGATCTCCATCAACTACAAACACCTTTTTTGGAAAGGCTTTGGGGAGTCAGAGGGTGAGTTACCCACCACAGAATTCCCAGCCTCTGACCTAGTCTTGGAGCCACATTATTTATATGGCTGATCCAATTCAGTTTCTGGTCAATGGTAACTCCTAGGATTGAAGCATGAGAAGCATTGTTCATAGCTTTTACTGCATGTGCCACAATTGTCACACCTTTCATTTACTAGATCTGTCTGGAATATATGTCAACTGAGTACCCTGGGAAGTTGGCTTGTGGATGCGATAGCTCTGTCATGTGTGTTATAATCACTCATATTACCAGTATCCAACCCTTAACCTATCACATTATGTCCCTTCATCATAAACACACAAGTATTTGAGATACAGGGTTTCTCGTTTACTTCGATCAATGATTCAGAGTCTAAAATTTTGTCATTAATTCCAATTAAATGTAAGGAATGAACTGTAACAGTTTGATTGTCATGTTTGTTTAGCACTGACTTGCCATCATGAACCATTACCTTATCAGACTTACTAATGTCTATAGTATCCAAAACTCCTGAATTACATTCTGGTCTTGGGTGGTCTTATATGATGCTCTCCAACTTTTCTCCAAGGCCTCAGCCTTGATGAAAGTTCTGTATGTAAAGCATTCAAACATGCAGCGGAGGCAGCGCTGGTGGTATTTCTCTAGAGTTTTGAGGTGCCTTCTACAACAGGAGGACTATCGCACAGCACAGAAGGCAATTTGGAGTTTTGGCCAAAGAGTAATTGGTAGGAACAATTTCATCCAAATACCTGAAGTGAATCCTTTGCATGCACCACCCATACCAGGGCAATTGTCAACCCGCAGGCTGGTTGAGAATCTAAAATTTTATGCAGCATTCCATCACTGTATGATTATTTTCACAAAGGTCTTTCAGTTGTAATATTCTTGACCATGATGTTCATATTTTCATGAGTCTTTCTGATCTCACCATTGACAAGTTCCCCTTAGTTATTTTTCAGAAACTTTGCTGGTGCCCCAAGTGCTGTCCCTATCCATTTTCCATGATTTTGTCCATAACAACCCTTTTGGCCTTACTAAATATCATTGCAGAAACTAAATCTAGTCACCAGGTCTACAAAATGTAGAATTAAAATATTTCTGTCTTTGTCCCAGACCTTTAGACCCATGGCAAAGACCTCGAGAAAGCCACTTGCCAATGAAAGGTTTGTAATAGGCAGCTGCAGCATCGTCCAAAACTTTTTACACATTTCACATTTCTCACTGATCTTTTCTATTAGTCTCATATACACTTCAGCAACCACATCTACATCTCTTAGCAGGATTTTTGAAAACTTTGACAAGTGGGTTGAACAAATAGTTGATGCAACTTTAAGCTAATTTTCTTTTTCTCTGATTTTTATCACCTGATGCCAATAATACTTGCTGAACACTGACACAAAATATTAAGGTTGTGTTAAGGGGATACAATCATTTTCTGACTGGGTAACCTGCAGATCTACTGACTTTCCAAAAATAATTTCCTTATCATGCTCCATGTCAAGTTTCATTTATGCCTGCTCACAGTAAGGTTATTAAGCAACATAGACATCTCACTAGAGACTACATCAGTACTTATAAAATGGCTTACTTCAGCTATTTTACATGGAATTGCAACTCTCTTTAGTGACCTCAATGTGTTGTCATTACTAAACCTAAAGGAAGTAGTACTTTTATATTCATTGACATTGCATTGAGATTTAGTACTTAGTGACTCAGGATAAGATTTTAACAAATCTATGGCACATACTGTTGAAGTGCAAGTACTATCTAGCACTGCACAGCTAAAGGGTCCATGACTAACATTCATATCAGAACTAAAACTCCTTGTAACCAATGTAATTTGTATGGATTCAACATTACCTTCATCTCCTTCCTCAGAATTCACTTTGTCAAATATTATTTTGAGGGCCTTACCTCCCCTTTTTGAGTAGTTCACTGCATAATGATACTTCAAGTCATAATTGAAGCACATGTTAACTGTTCCTTGGGTAATCTTGGGATTTATTTGCTTATTATTACTGTTCTAATTGGGTCTTCTGTGAAGATAGCCAGATCTGCTAAAAGTGCTTTCATCCTCATCCTACCTGTCTTTCATCCTTCTGTTATAACGATGCCTGTATCTGGACCATTTTGAAATCTAGCCATCATTAAGGCCAGAATTTTTCCGTCGGCGAGTTGGGGGTGGGGCCCGCTCGCCGACGCGAAAATGAAGCAGGATGATGTCGGAGGGAACCCGTGACGTCACCCCGCCCCATTTAAATATTCAGGAAGGCGGGCGGACAGCGAAATCAGCTGTCTGCCCGCTGACCTGTCAATGGCCAACTGAGGCCATTGACAGGGTAGTTAACCCAATTAAAGGCCCTGCCCGTCCAACCTTAAGGCTGTCGGGCAGGCCAGGAGCCCCAGCGGGCTTCTGAAAAAACATGAAACCTCATCCACTGGCGGGATGAGGTTTCATGTCTATTTTTAAAATGTTTAATAACGTTTCTGTACTTTTTATTAACATGTCCCATTTCGTGTGACATTGTCACATGAGGGGGACATGTTAATAATTTTTAAATTTTTCTATTTTTGATGTTTATAAAGCTTTCAGCGCTCTCCCTGAGACAGCACTTAGTCTCAGGGAGATGTTTGCTCTTCCACGCACATGCGCGAAACAGCACACTTTGACAGTTGGGGAATCCCTCCCCCCTGCACAGGAAGTGCATAGCGCTTCCCATTGGGCAGGCCGCTGGGTGGGCCTTAATTGGCCCGCCCACTCAAAATGGCGGCGGGGCCCACTTCGGTGGCGGCGATCGGCTGCCAGCCCGCTGCTGAGCTGGTCGGGCCCGCCCGCCCATCAAGGGCAAAATTCTGCTCTAAGTCTTCTATTCTTTCCGTCACTAGAATATGTCCCATTTGTTCAATGAAGGCTGAAGGAGCCGTCTGTTTCCCCAGGAATTTTTTCAAGTCAACAGACATCTGATCTAACAGGGTCTCCTTCTCTGAGAGCCGAATGCCAGTTCGAACTTGTAGCTTCTCCATATGAGACACCTTAGCAATTTAAACATTAGTGCTTATTCAGAGATCATCAAATTGAATTTTCTCAAACTTATATATAATCTGTTAAAGTTGCTGATATATTCTTCCCATGAAACAACCATTTGTTTTCCAAAATCTATAAAAATCTGACCATTGCTCATAGATATTTAACAGGTCATCTTTCCTGTAAATTACATCCATGAACTCTAAAAGGAGGTCCAAACCTTTCATCACTAGCCAATTAATGGGCATTCAGCTAACAAAATACTTCACTTTTGATTTCACTTCCTGCAGTGCCAAGGCCATATCTTCTTCCCCTTTTAATAAGGGCAACATCCATGTCCCCAAATCCTCTTCATTCTTCCACTAGTCATATGGTTCAGATTCTAAGAACATTGAAGGGTGACCATACCCCAACAATTTACAATTGCCTTTTTGCCATTTTCCACAATGGCTACTCAGATTGTAGCTTCCTGCGTGATTTTATTTTCTTAGCTTCCAACCTTCCCCATTAGGCATCATCTGCTACCATGTTATGTTCCAGAATGTCAGTTTGTGAAGGATACCACTGGAGCAAATCTTTCATAAGCATTTATTTAGAGTTACACTTTACATGTAAGCATCTCCTAACCCAACAACCACAGTTTCAGTCTGTCTATTTATTAGGGCACAAGTGAATCCCCAACTAATGTCCATCATCTGGACACAATTAAGTACAATTAATATGCGATGAACAACTGGTGCCCTTACTACCTTTTCAAATAAAAAGTTAAAATTTAGGGTGATGAGATGTCAGTAAGTCATCTGTCAAATTTAACTGCAGTCAAGTTGACTAAAAATTTCCCCTTAAGACTTTTCTTTAGACTAATCAGGAAGCAAACCCCTTTTTCTCTCAAAACTAACTTTATATCCTTCAATTTCAATTCAAGAACAATTCCAGCTATGTTAGTGACTTTTAAAAACAATATAGACATAAATTTTAAAAAAACAGCTTTCTACTTGTAAATTGCTTCTGAAGCTTTAAGACCATATACCAGGGTATCTAGTTTGTAGAAAGGGAGAGCAATCCTTTCTCTCAGAACAGTTCACATCTAATGTTGCTTGGGACCGTTTTGTTTTCAATCAATCTCTACTCTGTGTCACTTGACAAGTCCAGCAGATGTGTGCTAAACATTTTAAATGTCCCCTGTGCCATCTATGCCAAACATTCAGTTTGTTCCTACATCCATAAAATATCTAACAATGCCTGTATATTTCAGAGTGGATTGTATTTATTTCTTTGCATGTATATGCATAACAGAGAGTAGTTGCTATTGTTTCCGCATGAGCTATCTATGTGCAATGCACCTTTGGTGATTTCTAATTTGAAATTTATGAGCCAGGGGAAATTGCAAATTTTGGTACTAAAGTTAGAATATTTTAATTATAATTCCTTTAAGACAGTTTATATGTTAATCCGGCATGATTTATTTTCTTTAAGTGCCCATTCCTGGCAATATGTGTTGAGATGTTACTGTTTAGTATAATTGCAGGCACTTAATAAAATAAATTCTATCTTTTTTAAAGTAGAAATTCAGTTTTACATTGCAGTATCACATCATGGCTTTGTTATGACTACAAAACATTGAATAATACCACATGATATTGGCAAGTTATGGAGGTTTGTACATGTTTAACATTATAAAGATATAATGCTTTCCAATTATTTTCAGCATCTTTGAAGAAAAACAATATCAACCATGGTCTTGGTTGCCACCAAGCAAACACTGCTAGACAATGGAGATAGGAGCATACAGGGCAGGACAATGGCATAAGCCCACAGATAAAGAAAACCTATTTTGCTGAGGTATTTGGGCCCCATTACTGACTGTGCAACTGTATTCCACCAAATGTGGAATTACAATTAACATAAGGTTATAAAGGATTACATGGGCAGCATAGGATATTCAGAATAGGATCAGGTCATCTGGCCTAATGAGTCAAAGGCAGGATTTACGCTGCACTGCAGCCTTCTCCTGTCTTTCCCCATCTCACTCTAACAGTGGAACCCTATATTCTCTTCTCCTTCAAAGGCCCTCCCCTAAATTTCACCTATACTGTTTATTTCAACCATATAGTAGTGAATTCCTCATTCTCACCACTCTCTGGGTAAAAAAAGTTTCTTCTTAATTATATATTTGTTTCCTTGGCGACCAATTTATATTGACAGTCTCTAAATTTTGCTCTTCCCCATAAGTGGAATTTTACCAGGGAAGGGGAGACTGGTTTGGATGTGTGTGTTTGGGGAGTTAAATCTCCTAAAAGTGATAAAGGCAAAATACTGTGGATGCTGGAAATCTGAAACAGAAACAGAAAATGCTGGAATAACTCAGCAGGCCTGTCAGCATCTGTGGAGAGAAAAATAGAGTTGCACCCGAGCTCTGAAGAAGTCATACAGGCTCAAAATGTTAACTCTTTCTTTCTCTCCACATTGCTGTCAGACCTCCTAAAAGTGATGTGGGATCATGATCTCAACTTCATAGCGTTCACTTCCAGGTTACACTGGGATTGGATTGAAGGTGAGCAAGAAACTCCCATGCAGCTTCAAGGCATTTAATTATTATAATACATACTTAACTGTTGCTTTAACCTAGTGTTCTGGCTGTGACAGAACCTGTCAGCAACTCAGCAGGGCCACTGATGAAACTGACAAGCTGGGAAGGCTTCGATCAGTGAAATTGAAGAGCCGCTGCTAAGGTCAGGTGAAAGACTTCTGTTCAAAGAATGTCTTCTCTCTGAAAGTGCTATCACTACTTGTCAGGTCATTGTCACATTCTTGGAAGGCACTTCACCTGACTTGCTTTCCATTCACCTTCACCTGCACTTCCATGTTGCCAGCCTTCACCATGCCATGGAAGCAGCTTGGTGAGGGACAAGAGGGAAAGCAACATTGACACCACCAGCACCAGACGCTGCCCCAGATTTCTCTTCTTAGCCACATGCCCTTCCACAGGTAACAGGAGATGGATACTGAAATCCAACTGGAATGAAGCGAGACCCCCCAGCACAGGCTCCACAGGCAGAGAATCAGCTCTCTTGACATGTCTGAGCATGTTGCTGAGCGCCAGAGACTCAGGAGGCTCAGGCTGTCATGGGAGGTTGTTGCTGACACCTGCAGCTTTCTGGGACAAGACATCCTTCCCAGTGGACCAGGTGGGCAAACATTGCCAATGGCTAATAAGATGCCTGTCACTGGCAGGCCAACTCCATCCCTTCCTCCAAATAGACCTCTGCCCCTCCCCAAAGTTATGCGGTCTCCTCTGCACTGAGGGAGAGCAGGGAGTTATGAGTGCTAGGAATGAATTTTGTGGAGCGCAGTGAAGGGTAATGTTTGTGAAGGGTGGCAATGAGGCATGGGTGCAAGAAGGCAATAGTCTGAGGGTGAGTTTGTTGGCTGTTCAGATGGGCATGTGAGATACCTGGAGAGACTGGAATGTATAGAGTTGAAAGGTGTGTTGGTCTGAGGAGTGCTGTGCAAGAGCATGGTGGGAAAGTCAGGTGGGACCTGGCAGCTGAAAGAATTATTCCAGTCACCTGTCATGCACAACTGAGTTCCTCGATCCTCTTTGTGCACCGTCTCCAGTTGGAGGGACCAGACACTTGCTGCTGACTTTCTTGGCCACTTCCATCCATGCCTGCTTTGTTGGAGAGATTGTTCTCCTCCTCCCTCCCATCCTTGGGAGATCTCATCACATTGTAGCCCCTTAAATCCCCCAGCAGGACCTCCAGGCAAAAGAGACATCTGGGGAGAAGCCAATGAATCATCCACCACCATCTTTGACTAGTCAAGGAACTAGTCAAGTTAAAAGTCCTTGGGCAGAATTTCCCGTGCCCACCAGCAATGGACATGATCGGTGGTGCGAGCAGACAATATGGCGCAATCAATTTTACAACAGCGGGAAGCCAGCTCGCGATCGTCCGCTCAGCCTGCTGACGGCAGGCCCCGTCTCCTGCCATTGGATGTCAGGAACCTCACTGTAATACATCAGCATTTCATTATCAGGCAAGCCCACTGGAATCGCCCATCCCCCTCTGGATCGTCCGTCCACGTCGGTGGGAAAGCACACAGACATGTTTCACAACAGCACATAAGCGACATGCACTTGGCGGCCTGCATTTTGAGGGGAACTCGGGGCTGAGTACAGAGTAATGTTGTGCAGTACTCGCCAGGGTTGCCTGTTGGACTTCAAGCTTGAGGGCATCGGGGGTGGGGTTTAAAGGCAGCCCTGCCGTTGAGGTGACTGGTGATGGAGGGGTGGGGGGCAGGTTCAGGGCAGCCCTGCCATTGAATCTAGTGCACAAGCATTTGGCGTGGGGGTGGGTAGGGTGGGTGAAGGAAGTGGCCATGCATTAGGGGCACCTGTATTAAGTGACCATTCCTCTGCAACTGAGACAGTTGAGGTGCAGTCACATTGATATGATTGGGGTTGGGCTCTGAGCTTATCTGACCACTCAAGCAATGGCAATGCAGAGGCATTAAAGTGCCACCAAATGCTCGAATGATCCCCCCACCCCACCCCCCCCAACACCGCACCCCCCACCCCGGCATGGCAGTGGCCTGTGAAACAGGACACATCACTCACAGCATGGTTGTCTGATGGATGTTGCACTGCTGGACCCTCACTTGGTAGAGCACCGTTGACCTCTCCATCAGCACAGGACCAGTCCAGATCCTTACTGGCCAGCTTGATGGCTCTGTTTTCAAAGTCCGTGAGGACCTTGTTATTGGGCATTCTGCCACCGGTCTGTGACCTCTCTCTCTTGTTGTGTGCCAGCTTGTCCTGCATGAATAGAGATGGAGAAAGTGTAAACAGGACACCTGCCAGGCCAGATGATAAGTATGCCTGGCCTGTGTGGGTGGTGAGTGGTCCCATGGATGGGATGTGAACAATGATGGTGAGTGTGAGAGAGTGAATGGTGATGTCGCTTGAACTGGCAGTGAGTGAGGGTCCTGTGGATGTGTGATGGGTTTGTGAGTGAGCGAGTTGAGAGCGATGAGAAGAATGACTTACCCCAGTGAAACGGAGGAGATCATTCATCCTCTTGCGGCACTGGGTGGCTGTCCTCTTTTGAAGGCCGTTGGTGCTGCCCACTGCTGCCACTGCCTCCCAAGCTGGGTTAGTGCTGTTACTGCCCATCCTATAGCCAGAGCGGGGGTAGAGGACATCCTGCAGGCCTCCACGGCATCCAAAAGGCACTCGAGGGACGCGTCGCTGAACCTGGGGGCTGCAGTCTTCTTCAGTTTCCGGGCCATGTCTTCCGTGCAGCAGCGGTGGTCTGGAAGCACTGAGATGTGTGCTTGAGGCTGGACTTTAAATATGGCGCCTGGCGTGATGCAGCAGCGAGGTGATGGCGGGTGGGTGAATGAAGAGCCCGCCCGCCATGGAAATGGCATGTTTCCCGGGAGTTCATAAATAATGTGGCGAGTTTGGGACGATACGCCCGTGAAAACCTGTCACCGCAGCCGGCGGTTTAAACGTCGTTACCTGCCCGCTACCGCACAGTGCAAATCCGGGGAGATTCTGCCTCTTGTTAGCCTGTGTGGCTACTTTTAATGATTTGCATTTCTCAAAATATACTTCTCATTTATCTATGTTGAAATTAATTTGCCAGTTATATATAATTTCAAGATATGAGGTTGAAAATTTTATATTAGGTTGGGCTATTGACGGATCAAAGGCTGGTAAATGGAGTTGAGATAGAGATCAGTTATGATCTAATTGAGTGGTAGAACAGACTTGAGGCACAAATCACGAATAACTTGTGATCGCTCCCTCCAATATGGAAGGTGATTTCTTCCACTGATAGAAAGTAAAAGTGATGAGCATACTGCGAAACATTCAGCCACTAACTTAATATCAAGACATTCAACGCAGTGACACTGCTCAAGCTGCCACTCCATTCTGCTGTTCCCTAAATGGTGACACCAGCGTCTGGGATGGGGGTGGGTTCTGTTTTTTCTTTGGCAACTGCAGTCATTGCCACAGTGAATTATGCTTGACATCTTCTCGTACAGGATGTTTACATATTCATTGATAAAGGAACTTCAATGACTCAGCTGCACTTGTGACGCCATTTAAAATCCACAAAGGTATACGAACAGGTCAAATTAAAGCTGTCAAAACTCAATTTTCCAGGCATCTTCCGAAAATTCACCCTCATCTAAAATTATTTTACTTTATGTGCTTGCATGCGCTTTGCATAAATCAGCCAGTCCTGTCTCATACCTGCTGGGGATAGGTCTCTTCTGCAAGAGAGATTATCTGTCATCGCTGTGGACTGCAGCTAAACATATGAAGTACAATTACTAAACATATCTCTTTGTCTCTGCAGATAATTAGCAGCTCAAGTCTCACTATATTCCATGCTGAACAGGTCCACAAGGTAGATTGATAGCTTAAACAGTAATGAGAGAAAGTGATGATACCATTACTGTTTAGTGTCTGATTGATTTTTGAGTCAAAGAAAATAATGAGAGCTGGAAAGCCGCTCAATAAGGTGGGCTCAGTTTAACTTAAGCTCAGCTTTTCTAATGTGTGGGGCTCCAGAGGGCTTTAATGGAAGGAAGAAGTTTGGCAATGGATCAACAGGCCAGAGAAGGGATTTCCATGTTTTCACAGTGCATGTCTTAGTGGTAGGGCTCAAGAGGAGGAAAGAGGCCATGTTTCCCTAGGGGATCAAGGCACACCCTATGAAGAGACAGGAAACAGATTGCCAGAGGAGTAAATTCCCAGAGTCTGGCTCAGAGTCTGACCTGGCTGCGGTCAGTTCCATGACCTCATGTGAGTGGCCAAAGTCAGGGAGTGTATCTTTGCATCTCCTATCCACTGTACCACCAACCACTCACACTGCTTCATGCACCACAATCACATCACTCACCCACCAGCATGCAGGACTCACGCCTGACAGTCAGATGCTCCTCGCCCTCACAGACTTAGCAATGCCTCCAGCCTCACACCCAGCTCATGCAGCTTCCACATACCTCCCGTTATTCAGCATTGGCAGGCACACAATGCAACTCACTGACATTCTCCCTCTCTCTTGCAGGACAAGGTCACACATAATGACAGAGAGCAATATAAAGAACCAGGGGTGTTGTGGGGCTGGACAGGCGTGCCCGCATCTCCACTAAAGCAAAATACTGCAGATGCTTGAAATCTGAAATAAAGACAGAAAATGCTGGAAATACTCAACAGGTCAGGCAGTATCTGTGGAAAGAAACAGTTAACATTTCAGGTTGATGGCCTTTCATCTGTAACACTTTTCCAAACTCCTCCAAAAATACTTCATACTTCCACTAACTGCATCAGCAAAAGGAAGTCAAAAATATTTAATCTGAAAGTCACATGGTGATCTCTTTAAATAGCACTAGTGCAGGGGTCCCTCGTGCAGCTAGGATTGATTAAGAGAGAATGATAACAGGAAGCACATAGTCCAAAATGGCAGTTCTTGAACTAAATCAATGTTCAATGCTGCTTGCCGTCACACTCTACCCACTCTGCATACTTCCAGAGCTTGAAAAGCACACGTGGTCTGTGCCAATTGGTTTTGATGTGTGAAGTTCAAATACAGATCAATCCTGCCTGAGGTTCCGAGTTCCGAGTTGCCATCTACACATGGAAGCGGAGCCCAAACCATAGTCCAAGGAGATGGGAGCAAGATTGGGCCAGTTAAAATTAACCAATTCTGGCTATGCTTCGGATTGAATATCAGTGGGTTATAGGATTACTGATAGTTACAGGTAGCATATTGGAGTATTACACCTATTACTGCCAATTCCATACAGACTCTCAGTGAGTTATGCTGTTGGCTTTGAGGGGAATCCGAGTGTTACCATTATCACTTGTTATCAGTGCACTTTCAATGAGTTACCATTAGTTACTAGTGGAATCAACGTTCATCCCACCTTTGGATTCCCCTTTATAAACCATTCTCCATCTTTGGATTTCCCTCTTCCCCACCCTCAGGTTCCCTCTTCTCCTGCTCAAGGTGGGGGCCTCTGGTTTCTCGGAATCTGTTGCAAAACAGATGACACAAAATCTCACAGGAAACTACTCAACTCCAAGGGTCCAAACCCACGCTAAGAGCAATAAGGGTTGGAGACATCATGTGACCAGATGTCATGTGATCAAATGTTGTGACCAAGCAGCATACTGACAGATTTCATGTGGACAGAATGTCATGTGATCAAACTTCCAGGAATCCCTCCAACCAGAGTTGGCAAACTACTAAGGTCAGTCACTCACTAAGGTAGCTTACATCTCATTGCTTCCGAGAGGAATGCTGTGCTATTTCAATGTGTTGGTACCACCATATCATTCATCACTGATATCTTGTTAATTATCACCTTGGCCTACAAGCCTCTTCATCAGGAGTCCTTTTTCAAATTCCAGTCGAAATCCAATCTAACCAAGAATCATTTGTATCCATTAGCACAAACTTCCCCTGTTGAGTTAAGATGATAAGGCTAACATGGTTCAGCAGGGCTCTAATAATTTGATGGATTGAGTCCTTTTTAACTGCTGCCAATTCCATCTCACTTTATGGGAGAGCTGGTCTAACAGCAGACCTAGTGCAGGCTTCTGCATTAAATATATCAGTACATATGTCAGTCAGCTCATGGAAATGAACTCAGACTTGTTTTGGAACAGGTGGCACAGGCTGCAGTTGACAAAATATGTAGCACAAGTGACAAATGATACAATACATGAACATGTTTTTTGAAAGCTGTAGATTTGACAATGACGCAGTTGGACAAACACTGAGCTCTTCTACAATTCAGATTATATAAATTCCATTAATAAATGGTGCCATAATGTTAAACAAGTATGTCTACATAAATTTGTTTTTATAATCCATGAAGTGTGTTGGAAGTTATGCCGAATTGTTTGAAAAGTTAAGACTCTCACATTATAACTGAGCAGTGCTGTATCAAATGGATTCTTGTGATGTCTTATTGTGCTCACCAACCAGTTTGAGCACTTGATTTCAGCATCAAATATTATCCGGCAAGGTATGGCTTGGTTGGACGTAATGGAAAGTTCACTCTATTCTGCGCAAGAATTGTGTCCTGTTACACCTGTCTCAATATTGAAAGAGTTTTCAAAGTATTTAGGGCAACAGATATGGTAGATGGCAGAAGAAACTGTTTGCTTTGGTAGAGGAGTTGAGGATTAGGGGGCATAATCAAAAATTATGCCAGGATTTTCCAGTCCCACCCATTGTGGGATCAGAAATTCTTGCCTGAGGTCAACGGACCTTTGAATGGTCTGTTAAATTTTCCATCCCACTCGCCGAAAAGTCCTGGCCTTAGAGCCAGATATTTCATGAGTGATATTAGGAAAGACTTCTTTATGCAAAGGGTTGTGGAAGTCCAGAAAGGGGAACTGATGCAAGATCAATTGTAAATTTTAAATCTGAGGTTGAAATGTTATCTGAAGGTATTAGGGGATGTGGGGCAAAGGCAAATATATGGGGTTAGGTCAGCTGTGTGTCAGTTTGTAGCTTCTCACCACTGCATCAGAAGGTTGTGGTTTCAAGTCCCATTTCAGGACTTGAGCACAAAAACCAAGGCTGACACTCAATGCATTACTGAGGGAGTGCTGCACTGTGAGATGCTGGGTGGAATACTGTTGAGATGGTGGGGGTCTTGCCTGCTGGCAGGATTGCCGATGAGGGAACCGCACTGCCTCTTTCCAGGAAGACCCACTGAACCACAAGCCAATCAGGCAGTAGCGAGGCCAGCAGCGACCTTCCTCTGGAATCAAGACCTGGGAGCTGTCGTGTCTCTTACAGTCTGCTGCCACCATACATGTTGAGAATCTCGATGTAGACCTCAAGGGATCTGTCTCTATGCTAGGCAAGATATTGAGATTGATGAAGGTTCTGGTCGAACACAATTACATGAAGTTTATTACTAGCAACAACTATATATGGCTCTGCACAGGCCTCTACCTAGCCTGGGTGCTAACAGTTATGTAAGTTTATTACTTGACTATATGTCTGACTCACAAGGTATACATAAGGTCTTACTGATACAGTCACAGACAGTAGTGAACATCTGCAGTAGAGATCTCAGGCAGTAGTGAACATCTAACATGGATGCTGTACCTATTATCCTCCAGCCTTACACACGGTGATGTTATAGTGACATCATTATGAAGCTTCTTAAAGGTACATGTCATTGTCTGCATTGGCATGCATACAATGTCACAACAGGGGCAGAAGTCTTGGCTGCTGTGAGCTGCCAGCCAATCAAAGGCCTGGAGTTCTTGTGCTCAGCAGCACTCCAGGGGAAGTGGTGGTTGCTGCTGGCAGGAAAGGCACTGGAGGGTCAGGATCATGGAGCGGCTCAGGCCAGGGGTAAGTAATGTGGAGGCGGATCGCGGGGCGGGGGCTGCGGGGAGAGGGGTGTAGAAGGGTTAGCAGCAAGGACAGGGGTGTGGCTCTCAGCAGGCTTTCCCTCCTCGATGTCGAGTGCCTTGATCAAGCACTGAGTGCCTTTGATCAAGGGCCAACCCCACCCCCTGGAGATGACAAGCTGGACACATGGTTTTTCCTGTCGTGTACACCGCAGGGTGACAGGCCTGCCTGCAGCTGGGTTAATACCAGCAATGGCAGGCTGATGACCTTTAGTGGTCATTAATTGGCCACTTAAGGACCTCAACAGGTGGCAGTGTGGGCAGGTCGACCATGGGCCTTCCAGCCCAGAGCTTAATTCTACCGGAGGCAGGAAGATGGTGGGGTTCCAGTAGGCCACTATCCCATCTAATTACATGCCCTTTCCAACTCCAAGCTCGCCACCAGCGAGAGCTGAAGATTGCACCTTCTACCTTTCAGATGGCACATCAAATCAATGCCCCATCTGCCCTCTTTGATGAATGTAAAAGGTCCCATGGAACTACTTGGAGTTATCTCTGGTCCCCTGGTCAATACTTATCCCTGATATTCGTGAGCATCACAAAAACAGATTATCCGGTCATTATCACATTGCTGTTTATGGGAGCTTGCTGTCAGCAAATTGGTTGCTGCATTTCCTACATTACAACGGTGACTACGGGCAGAATTGTTTGCTCGTCGGGCAGGTACGTGCCCGACCCGAATGAGCGTAAAATGACGCGCGATGACATCGGGCGAACGTCCCGACATCATTGCGCACTTGCGTGATATTTCGGTCGGTGGGGGCGCGTGGGAATCGGCAGTGTGCCCGCCGACAATTAAAAGGCCGATTAAAGCCATTAACAATCCAATTGATTTAGATTTTTCGCTGCCCGTCCAACCTTACGGCTGGCAGGCAGGCAAAAAGGCCAGGCGGCCTTTGCATTTTTTGCGAAACCTCGTCCATGGGTGGGACGAAGTTTTGATCCTCATTAAAAAAAAAATTTTCATACTTATTTCTAACATGTCCCTGCTCATGTGACAGAGCCATATAAATCTAAGTTCTTTTTTCTCTTTAGGTCACAGATCAACCAAGATCTTGGTGAATGGCAGCACAGGCACAAGGGTCTAAATGGCCTATCCCTGTTCTTATGCAGTTGTCCTATTTATTTTAAATGGTTCGAGAAAAAAACAAACAAAAGAATTTGATATGAATGCAATAGCAACCGTACACAAATCTTCCGCAATCTAATTCCAAGGCATTATTGTACCCTATCAGAAGAAGGCCATCACTTGCCCTAATGACAAGGGAAGTCAAATGATTCAAAATATGGAATAAATATTTTACTGAAATATTTTCTGAAGTTGAATTATCCTCTATTCCATATGAAGTAATTTAAGAAGATTGGAAAATATAATATAAAGAAAACAATCTCAGCTGCAAATATCATATATGTATGTACAGTGAGTGTTTAATTATTCTTTTGTCATTGTCTGCTCAAGGTGAAATTATGAACTTTTATTCTGACCATAATTTCATACCAACACATTCTTGAATGGATGCTTTGGCTGTCTATTAACTATGAATGTGATTGTGTTAAATATCAGGCAACTTAAACCTTGGCATTTCAATAATGAAAAACTAATGAATATTTCTTCAGTGTGGGTAGCAAACTGCATTTC
The DNA here is from genome assembly GCF_964194155.1 of Cetorhinus maximus. NCBI lineage: Eukaryota > Metazoa > Chordata > Chondrichthyes > Lamniformes > Cetorhinidae > Cetorhinus > Cetorhinus maximus. Next base: position 19,616,803 of record NC_135896.1, read on the forward strand.
TGGTCATCACAAATCATTATTTGTAGTCAGCAGTCAATCAAAAAGCAACAAATTGTACTGTACAAAAGGGCAGAATTAAATTAAATACGTGTAACTGCATGGATGCTATGATGGATTGCCTGATGATAACTTGCATTGTTATTTTTAATTTCTGAGAGATAAATAAGTTTTCTTTTTTATTTTTATTATGTTATTCAAAATGCTTAGGATTGTATGAAGGTTAAATCAGATATAGAGCAGATTAAAGCTGTTTATTACTAAACATAGAAATATAACATTTCAATTTACAGTGTACTGAGTTTTAATGAATTTACATTAATATTGCACCTTTCATGTCCTCATGTTGTCCAAAAGTGCTTTGGAACTTTACAGCCCAGAAAATTACTTTTGAAATGTAGTCACTGTTTTTTTGTAGCCAAAATCAGCAACCAATTCCTGCACAGCAAAACCACACAAAACAGTAAAGAGAGTAATAGCCAGTTAAACTGTTTGTGGTGTTGGTTAAGGGTTAAACATTGGCCAGGACATAAGAAGAAGACCCCAACCTTTGCAACTTGATTAAGAGGTAAAAAATTGCCAGGATGCCTGAAGAACTACAATGTCTTTCTTCAAATAGCACCATAGGATCTTTATGTCCAACTGAACAGATAAATGAGACCTTGGTTTAAAGTCTCATCCCGCTGCAGCAATGCAGTGCTCTCCCAGTACTGTACAGAAGTGTCAACCGACATTCTTTGAAGCTTGAACTCACAGCCTTCTGACACTGAAATATGTCAGAGGGAAGCCAAGAAGAGGAAAGATGAACAAATAGTAGATTTTAAAAATGAAGACAAGAAGCAACAAAAAGACGGAAAAGAATGGATTTATATAACGTGGATTAAAATGGAGCAACAAAAGATTGAGATAAACAGAAGAAAATTATTTTTGTCCTTCTTATCATTACTTTGATAAACGGGAGGGACCCAGTGAAAGTCTTCACTAAGTTGCAAACCAAGGGCAGAATTTTCTGCCTGTCGGGCGGGCCCGACCCAATCTCCGGCGGGTGGGGAGCCGATCCCCACCAGCAAAGTGGGCCGCACCGCCATTTTATGTGAAGTGGGCCAATTAAGGCCCGCCCAGCGTGTTGTCCGGCGGGAAGCACACATCTCCCTGAGGCTAAGTGCAGCCTCAGGGAAATCGCTTCCACTTTGAAAAATATTAAAAATAGATTAAAAAGTCCTCTAACATGTCCTCCTCATGTGACAATGTCACATGAGATGGGACATGTTCATAATGTACAGGAAAACTTTCTTAAAATTTTTAAAACCCTGCATGAAACCTCATCCCGCCACTGGTTGATGTTTCATGTTTTCTCTATTTGCCGCTGGGGCTCCTGGCCTGCCCGCCAACCTTAAGGTTGGACGGTCAGGGCCTTTAATTGTTTCAATGATCCTCTCAATGGCCTCAATTGGCCATTGACAGGTCGGCGGGCCGGCAGCTGATTTTGCTGCGCCCCCGCCTTCCTGAAAATTTAAATGGGGCGGGATGACATTGGGGGTTCCGCCTGACGTCATCCCGTGTCATTTTACATGTCAGCAAGTGGGCCCCGCCCCCGCTCGCCGACGGCAAAATTCTGCCCCAAGAGTATATTTTTTGTTGTGTTGCATATGAAGAGTAATTGGAATGTATTCTATGTAACATATATCCTATATATTCTCTTTTTGTATTATGGTGTTAGTTGGCAGCAGTCTTGCCTCTGAGTCAGACAGTTGTGCATTCGAGCCCCATTATGAGCTTAACCTACACTGACATTTCTGTTGGTTGCTGAAAGAATGCTGCATTGTGGGTAGTGCTGTCTACTGAATGAGTTATTCAATCCAGCCAGAAGTGTGCTTCTGAAGATGTGATAGACATCATAACACTGCAAGGTTTCTTTTGTAATGTTTATTAATTCCTATTTTAGTTTTACTTTCCTTTAATTCTTGTTTCTCAGTTAATCAAATATATGACATTTATTTGTAAGGAGTCTTTGTCAGGTTGTTGTAAGTTCTGTTGACCAATTGTAGGCTTGTGAATGTCCAGCTGGAAGGATAATTCTACACCTCAATGATTCCAGTTATCTCAGAGATAGGGGAGAATTTTAATCCAAAAACAAAAACAGGCAGGTTTTGGTTTGGTGCAAGGGCTCACGTTTTTAAAATTTGGATTCCCAACCCAGGCCCCCCTCTAACTCACTGACTTCCAGCTTTAACTGAGGCTGGGTGGTTGACCAAGCTACTCCATGGAGGCTGGTTGCTACTTTAAATACATTAATGAAACTGCAAGCCTAATTGGCACTCAGTGTTTCAACTTTAACCAGCTGGATTTTCCCAGAGAGACCTGGCAGCTGCATCCATTCCAGGTGAAGACATAGTGGATCCAAGAGCTGAGTGACTTTATACCTACTTCCTGGATCCAACACCACCCCTCACCCCGGCCTTCCCCACAGGTCTAAGATTCTCCCCCGCTTGCACCCCCTCCCTACCCCCACCATCCCGCCGGCCTCCCTCCCACCAAGACTCCGATTCCCTTTCCAGCCTGCTGTCTACTGGGATCTCTGCTTTACACCTCCCATTCCCCCTCCCATCCAGAGGCCTGTCATTCAGGGTGGGGTATCAATCAACAGCATTATGCACACATTATGGAGTTATCCCGACCTCCAAGATCCTGTTACCTTGAGATACTCCCTTCCCCTGCTCCTGGTCCATCAGGTAAGTAAAATTTCAGCCCTGTGTGGTGTGTTATAATCCTCTCCCTTTTTTGGGGCAATCCCAGTCAAGAGTACCTCCCAGGTAACTCCTCTCAAGTTCAGGTAGGGAAAGCCCAATCCCAAAGACATTTAAATGGGTCTAAAGGATTGATCTACCACTCCACAAAGGAAAGGAGTCAGCTGAGATTATAAACATCCTCCGGACAGCCTTTTTAATACATAAAAGCCAGATTATAATTTCCCAAATACTTTTAGGCTTCAGGTTAAAACTCCTCAGTAATGTATGCCCCCACTTCTTTGCATTTCGTAATTAATTACATACGTTTAGGGTCATTTCTTACTTATAACGAAGTCTCTCCTTTTTATGCTCCAAAATTTGGTTTTGATTACAGTTAATTCTCCTGAAAGACAGCCCTATTTAATTCTAAGGAAATTTGTAACTAAGTTCCATGTAAGTCATGGGCCTCATATTTCCTAGGAAAGTAAACCTTGCTGAATAGTCACATTTGGTCAAAAGTTTTCCTTAGTCAGAGGTCTATGTTATTAGATTGGAACACATTTATGAATCAGCTCCTACACCAGGCTGTCTTTCCCAACAGTGTAAGAGAAAATATGTAGGTTTTTTGGATGTGTGTTTTTTTATCAGTGGATCCTTGCTGTTGCAAAAGACACAAGGATACATAGTTTAAACATTGTGAACTGCATTTGCCCTTTTTCAAAAATGAACTGTTTTATAATTCTTCAAGGTCCTATTTATAGAAAAATAGCTCTTACACACTTACAACCCTTCATTATGGCTGCATTTCTTTACACAGATTCCTTCACATGTGCTCCATACATGCTGAGGACTCTATTGGTCTCTCTCATCAGGGAATGAGTGGACCATAAAAGGTTTATGAATTTTCATGGTACAGGAAGTACCTGTGCCTGCCATATCTTGGTGTTCACAAAGGTTGCTTATCAACTGTAAAATATGTCCATCATATGAATGCATACGGCCATCTAGATTTGAGAGGAGAACAACCTTCCAGCAACAAGTGTTGCTGTGTTGAAGAGTTACTCTTTTACATCCATGTTCTTTTTCATTGGTCTAAACAAGGTTTCAGCCTCAAGTTCATTTTAAGACCTCATTTGATATCTGTGATGCAATATGAATACCTAGTTAAGTATCTTTCCACTCAGAAATGAGTCCTCAAAAGTCCGTCCATGTATTTACATCCTACCTCATCACCTGTTCCTTTCGAAATATAAGTGATGAAATTACAGTTGGGACATTCTATTATAGCAAATTGTGTTGCTAATTTGTATTGAAAAGGGGAAAAGGATTGAAATGAACAAGAAAGATTACAGGAAAAAAAGCAAAAACAAAGAGAGAACAATGTATCCTAAGAGGATAGAAACAGGGAAAAACATGCTATATGGAATGGGGATCAAATTGGCCTGTATTCAATAACAACAAAGAAAGGGGCCAGTTTAACATCTTAGAGGCACTGTTTAAAAGAATTATGAGGAAGTCAATGAATCAATTGTTTGAAAGCATGGCTACAAGCAGTAAGCCTGCTTACTTTGGAAGTCCTGATTTACTTTCCACCCCATAGATTCATGGTTGATTGAACCAACATGCTATAGAGAGGCATGCAATTACCTCAATGGATTTAGTTACCAGGTCTGACTTTAAAACAAGTGTAAAAGTTAGAACCAGATGGGTGAAGAGTCTTGAAGTCAATTAAAAATGAATTAAAAATAAACGTTATTTTATGAAGAAGACAAAAATACTTCCAGAAGGAATGTCCGTGCATTTAAATTTACATTTAAAACTAAATTAAAATTAGTCAGAATGCATTTTCAGCTAATGTGCTTTATTAAATTTTAATAGACACAAAGATTATATATATTGTTAGCCTAAAGGCCAAATACAAACTTTGGAATAGTTAATTCAACCAAACATTTTCTGTAAATGTTTTCTGCATAAGTCAGTGCACTTCAATAAGTAATTAATTATGTGAAGTGTTTTGAGATGTTTTGATGTAAAATGTGCTCCATAAATGCAAGTATTATGATTAAGAATGACAAGTTCTATGTGGAAGCAAGTATTTAAAGTATAAGATTTATTTGTACATTGGTTCAGCTTTGGAATTTCTCCCATGCATACCGTTAGCAGCCATCTACCTTGGACCAAGTGAACAATGAGTCTACTAAACTCCAGGCCGGATCATTTATCCATGACTACAATGCCTCCTAAACATTAACCGTCAATTGATTTTATTACGATTTAGCTGCTGATGCATCTCATGCTGTAGGGTTCCAACCTTTTCCACCACTCAATTTCATCAAACAAGCTGGGGTACTCATCTCTAGATGAGAAAAGGTTGAAGGACCTAGTAAAGGTCTTTAAAATATTTATGGGGCTTGATGGCGTGGATGTAGAGCAGGCTTTTCAACTTTTAGGGATAAACCTGGGTCATATGTATAAGTTAGCCACTAATAAATCCAATAAATATTTCAGGAATTTTTTTTTTTAAATCAGCGAGTGATTAGAATGACTTGCTACCAAATGGAGTAGTTGAGGCAAGTTACATAAGTTGTGTTCAGTTGTTCTGTGTTTGAACACTGTTTACAATTGATGCTCACTGTGCTTGATTGTTTAAGCCTGGGTGTGGTCTCAGGCAAAAGTAAGCAAACTGTGAAAAGAGCTGGAAGCCAGAGCTAAAAAATGAAATAGACCTTTTAAAACTTTATATAAACCTCTTATACGTTGGTGTGGCAGCTCTGCATTGCTCTTGAGATATAAGATATACAACTAAGTGGCAATGAAGATGATGGAGAAAATTTTAAATCTACTGACTCCTGAACCTTTTATTTTTTCACCAAGAGGTCCACCAATACCGTGGAATAGATGGATTTCGTGGTTCAAGTCCCACTTGCTCGCTACAGTGGTAGATAGTCCGGATCTAGCAGCAATCTTCAAGAAGACAATGCTTAACTGTTGTCTCAGAGCAGAAGGCTAGTGAATATTCAAGCAGCTCACAGAAGACATATCTATGTTTGACACAGCGGTAAGTGCTCTAAGGAAAAACTTTGGGCCAAAGAAAAGTGTGATGATTGAATGATGTACATTCTGCCAGAGATGCCAGGGAAATGGTGAACCCATCAAACAATACGTGGTGGCATTGGCTTCCACATGTAAATTTAGTACACTAGCCAACAAACTAATTTGTGACCAATTATTGAAAAGACTTCAATTCCATGATTCAGGGATAGAGGATGATGATTTAACGTTGAAAAAGCCACAACCTTGGCTGTCCAAATCAAATCTGCCATGTTAGATTTCAAGAGGTTACGCAAACTCAGGGTTTCACATACAGCTTGCCCAGCGAGCTCAAGTGTCAGTGTTATGGACAAAGAGACCTCAGCAGTCCCATCAGCATGTGCCCTATCATGGTCAGATAGCATCAAACCTGTGAAATTGTGGAAGCGCTCATCAATTCACAATGCTATGTCCAGCTCGAGAGAAATGTAACGCATGCTTAAAGTGGAATCATTTTGCAAAGATGTGCAAGCCAAAGGAGAGAACTTAACCTGTGCAGCATATGGAGAAGTCTCTTTGTTTGAGTGAGGTAGAGCATGTGTATACCATCACAGAAGGGAAAGCACCAGGTCATTTTAAGGAATGGTCAGCCAAGATTGCGGGCATCTTGCATGTTTCTCATCGATGTTGGTGCAAAAGTATCTGCTTTTTTCATTCTTTAATGGGATGTGGGCTCGCTGGCAAAGCCAGCATTTGTTGCCCATGCCTAATTTCCCTTGAACTGAGTAGCTAGGTAGGCCATTTCAGAGGGCAGCTAAGAGTCAACCACATTGCTGTGGATCTGGAGTCACATGTAGGCCAGACCAAGTAATGATGGCAGATTTCCTTCCAGATGGGTTTAGATGACAAATTGATGATAGTTTTGTATAAAAACAGAAAATGCTGTAAAAAACTCAGCAGGCCTGATAGCATCTGTGTCAATATTTCAAGTCTGTATGACTCTTCTTCAAAGCAGCTTGAAATGTTTCTCTGTTTGCCAATGCTGCCAGATGTGCTAGGTTTTTCCAGCATTTTCTGTTCCTATTTCAGATTTCCAGCATCCACAGTATTTTGCCTTTATTTTGATGATAGTTTCATGGTCACCATTACTGAGACTGGTTTTCAATTCCAGATTTTTATGAATTGAAATTCCGTCAGCTGCTAGGATGGGATTTGAACCCACATTCCCTAAAGCATTAGCCTCGGCCTCTGGAATACTAGCCCAGTCACATTATCGCTATGCCGCCAATATCTCACAGTTGTCGCTAGCCATGAAGTGGCATTTCAATAGTGCAGAATGGCTTATGGACTAAGTTCACACCTATCACATTCCAGATGATCATTTTTTCAGCTTCGAGAGGATGACCAGCCTACTTCATGGGGCAGAATTTTGCCATTGGCATGCAAGATTGGCGGGGGCAGGGGGGGGTAGTCAGGAAGCTGACCACCGCCCACGATCGACAGCGCACTGCGATTTCATGCTGGTGGGCCTTGGTACGTGAGTGGCAGTGCTGAGCGCTGCCTGTGCGGGCGGGGGGAGGAGGGTGAGCAGGCCTAGCGCACAATTCATGCACGCGCGTGAAAGAGTATTGAATAAACTCCCTGAGACATGGAGCTGCTTCAGGGAGATGGCGAATGTATTGGAAAAATTATTAAACAACAGAAAAAAATAATGAAATATGTCCCCTGATGTGACTCTGTCTCATGAGCAGGGACATGTTTTAAAATAAAAATCTGGAGTCACATGAGGGCGGAGACGATGAATGATTTCAAAAGGAAATTGGATCTTATGGTCCTTTTGGGCATTTGAGGGAAATAGACTTGCAGAGCACTGGGGGCGGTAGGGCAGGACAATGAAACTGACTGAACAGCTCCGCAGAGAGCCAGCACAAACTTGATGGGCTCAATGGCCTCCTTCTGTGCTGTAATGACTTTGCCTTTATAGTGTAACACCCCTTGTTGGGTTTGAGCTGAACACTTCCATGATGTTCATGGAAGGGACAAAGCAGAACATGACCAGAACATGGTCAGTGGTTATCGATGGTGTTTACTCGACTTGCACAACATTATTTGATGATCAACAAAGACAAATACACATTCTCAGTGGCCGGGATTGACTTTCTTAGGTATAGAGTGACCGCAACTTGAGTAAAGCCATATGCATGACAACATCAAAGCAATCCATGAGCAGGGACATGTTTTAAAATAAAAATTAAAGTTTTTATCTCATTTGTATTTGCTTTTCAAAACCTCATCCTGCCTGTGCATTAGACACACAACACTCTGAAACCAAGTGACAGATGCCTCTTCAACCAGATGCTATGGATCTCTCCTCAACTCGCCCCAGAAACTTGTCACACTGTGAGCCGATCAATCTCACTGAACTCCGTCTTGCACATGAGAGTTTCCAACCACCGCTCTCGAAGGACTCACTTTGGAATCTTCTCCCAAACCGATGCTGTCTCTCACACGCCTTCCACAAGGTCTACCTCTAGGGTTTTGAACTCTCCTTTCAATGTTCCTCTCCCCTGGATCACCATGTGCATTCAAGCTTTCTTCCACACACACTCTCTCACTGACTCAATCATCTTATAATAAAGAGTTACAGACCTTAAGCTGCCTCCTTGGACCTTGCGGCCCCTTGCAAGCCTATATTATTTTAAATCTGCTCCTTGTAGCTTTCTCCCTTTAAGCTTGAAGCTTGGAGCCTTCCTCTGCTCCTTACTGTTACTTCCACAGAACAGGACCTTTTCCTATGGTCTCTGTCTTCCTTTGATTAGAAGGTCTTCTTGGGACCCCTCCTTTCTGTCTTATTCCTTGGCATTGAATCATTTTGGTTGCTTTGGGAAATCTACTCTTTCTCTGCAGCTCCCTCTCCCAGTATCCAGTCTCTCTGGAATCCTGGCTTCAATTCAGTATGGGACTTCCTATCTGTCCCCCTTCTGTCCAGCCTCTTTTGGCAACTTCCAACTGAACTCAAACTGCTTTCAACTAAACTCAAAGCCACTTTTTTGAGTTTTTTATGCCTATAAGTATGTGTGTGTGTGTGTGCGTATGTGTGCGTTTGTGTCTGTGTGTGTGCCTTCACTCCCTGGATCTTAATCAGTACAACTTCAAGGTTGATTATCCCACAGGTTCATGTTGAAAGATGTTATGTGTAGTCTGGTAGGTCTCATGAAAAGGTTCTGAGTAACAGTAAGCATTTATTAACTACTTATACGTACATATGTATATAGTTACAAGGCCTAGGCTAGGAGCTGTCTCCATGCTTGCCTCTACACACATCTCTGTCCAGCACAAGACTGCCCACTAGACTTGGGTCATGTTTTCCTTTACTTCACAGTGTGGGCAGTACTGTACCCAGTCCCATGTTAACCCTTTCTAGCCAAACTGTTATACTACAGTTCACACAAAAAAGTTGATCATGAAAAACCACAACCTCAAAGTCATAGGTCTCAGCATTGCCATTGAAGACCTTCTCAAATACTATTTCTGTATTTAGAGAAAACTGATAAGCAGAACTCTAAAAAAAAGACTTGATGTACCTAGGCATGTTGTTTTGGATGGTTTAATTTAAAATAAGGTCTTTTGTTTTACAAGGGGGAAAAGATGTGGTGTTCAATTGCCCTGTGTTTGAATATTTAAGTATGTTTACTATTGATGTTTACTATGTTTGATTGGTTAGGCCTGGGTGTGGACTCAGAGAAAAGTAAAAAAAAACTGTAGAAGAGCTGGAAGCCTGAGCTGAAGCATGGAGCAGACATTTTAAAGCATTGTTTAAAGCATTGAAATTTGTTACACACATAGAAACTAGTGTCATCTCTGCATAGATCCAAGGTATAAGATATACAACAGCATACATGCCTTTAAAGGGACATTGGACAATGAGGGAGAAAGCAGAAGGACTTGCTGATAGGATGGATAATAATGGGCAAGGAGACTCATGTGAAGTATATGCACTTGAGATGCCATAACCTACAGGACTATGGACCAAGATCTAGAAGGTGAGGTTAGGCTGGTTAAGTATTTTTCAGGTGGCATGATTATGAGCAACATTCTTCTATGCTGCAGATCTTATGTTTCTCTGTAAATGTCGACATAGACCAATTAGCTGAAATAGCCTGATTCTGTCCTGTAAATTATATGTAACAAACTTCTAAATGGTCATGTTATCTACCAATCTCTACAGCAGGCCCACACAATCACCAGAAAACCCAACTGAATCCAAAGAGCTTTCTGAATCCAAAATCTCAAAGAGCAAGTGAATGGAGAACCATCTGTAGGAAAGGAGACCCTATTTCTAAATCCAAATTTAAACATAAGAAGGTAAGAATAAAAAAAACAATTTGTCACTCAGGGCATTGTACAGAATCTGCCTCTCCCTTCCTCCATAATGCCTTAGAGCAATTTCCTGAAAAGTTTCAGCTTAATTAGAGCATAAAAGTGGTATTGCACAGTTTTCTTTTTTCTGAGGTAATCCATATGTAACTGACTTATGCTGAAACATCACGATGTGCACATTTCCTTGATTGTTTGCACCATTACCAGGTTATGTCCCTTAAAATAATCCACCACTCACTTACATTGATCCCCCTCCCCCTTCCCTCCTTCCCCTCAGCCCCCAACACCATACAAAATAGCAACTGGATTTACGCAACTAAAGGACTGGCACAGATTAATGCCCCAAAATTTAAGCGTAAAAAGGCCTGAAGGATATTGACCAAACTGTGATTTCTGGAGTTTGATAGTGATTAGTGATTTTTCTACACAATTTCTTTAAAGTCTCCTCCTTGGAATTGCAATGTAATTATCCAAAGTGTTATCAGTCTCAGTGAAGTTCAAATTAAATGGACTATCCTCATCCTCCCCATGTATTCAGAAGGACTAATTAACTGGAATGGCCTTCCTTTTGGGCATACCTCTGTGCTACATAACAACGCAAGTTGAAGAGAAGCTGCAGAAGCAAAAGGCTTTGAGAGGGAGTCAGCGCCATGGCAGACGACGGCAGCTCATTTGTAATTACCCCTAGTCATGACATATGGCATTGGTGTTTGTGTTTGACATAGGCAGGTGAGCCTTGCAGAAAATTTGTGCGTAAGTTCCTGGTAAGTTTCTCATTGGAATTCTGCCCATTGATCTGGCCAGTTTTGTATCTCAATCAACAAACAAACAAACTGATTACTTTGGTCATTTGTCTCATTGCTGTTAGCGGGAACTTGTGCACAAATTGGCTGCTGTGTTTCCTGCATTACAATAGTGTCTACACTTGAAAGTACTTCTTTGGCTTTGGAATGTCCTGAGTTCAGGAAAGGCCCAATATTAGTGCAAATTGTTTTTCTTGATATGGTGCACAGGGTGTTGGGAATAACTGAGAGGTAGGTATTTTATTTCACTTCTGTAACCTTTCCTCTCCCCTCATCTCAGAATCTCAACAGGAAAGTTAAAACCTACAAGCTTCTACATCATCCAACTCACTGGACGCAATGCCAAAGGACATCTATTGGTTCATGTATTTTCATGACTCTTGATGGTAGAAATCTTGTACCAAAGGCAACCAAATAAAAAGAGTAGCAAAAACAAAAATCTAAAAGCTACTGCAGATGCTGGAAATCCAAAACAAAAACAGAATTACCTGGAAAAACTCAGCAGGTCTGGCAGCATCGGTGGAGAAGAAATCAGTTAACGTTTCGGGTCTTCATGACCCTTCGGCAGAACTGAGTATAGTTAGGAGAAAAGTGAAATATAAGCTGGTCTAAGGTGGGGGGGGCAGGGGGAGAGAGAAGTTGAGGGTGTGGTGATTGTGGAGATAAGCAAGCAGTAATAGGAGCAGATAATCAAAAGATGTCACAGACAAAAGGATCAAAGAGGTGTTGAAGGTGGTGATATTGTCTGAGAAGAGTAGCAGTTGATCTACACTTAGACTTTGATTTACATGAGGTCAGCTATAGTTTAAAGCAATTCTTCTGAAGGTCCCCTTTGGGCACCAAGTTGTCTACAGACCTTATTGTATTTTACAATACATTGAATTATTTTCATCCTTGCTGCCCATTCCGAAAAAGGCTATTAAATGAGTAGTTTACAAACTAGGCCATTTGACAAATGGAAGAAAGCCAAGAAATTGAAAAGGATTCAATAGTTCTTACATTGGACCTTAGTATCTTTTAGACAAACAAGGTGGAAAGGAGGCAAATGACTATTAAATCAAGTAGTATTCTGATATGTTCCACAGACTCACTAGGTGCTCTGAAATGTATTGTGCTTCACTGGTTCCGAGTCTCGACCTGACCATGGGCACAAGGTTTGATTTCCAGAGAAACTCATTTTCTAAAATAAATTAAATTCTGCTGAGTAAATTTCCTGTGCTTGTCTCCTGTCATTTTTCATAAGCTGGTGATACACATTCTCATTTATTTAGGATTCTGTGACTCTTATAAGCTAAACTGCTTAAAGGAAAATAAAACAAATGCGTCAATTTTTTCTTACTCTATTAACAGCTCTGCTAACAGGATTTCCGGTGGCTGCACTCTCATTAAAGAAAGCCTACACAGCCAGGTAGAGGTAATTTGGGAAGACATTTTTTCGTAAACATATCAATAGAAATATTCTTACAGACTCGCACATTGATACAGTAGCTAACATTATCCTTTCTGATTTTCAAATATAGAACCAGCAAATAATGGAGGATTGAAGAAATCAGCACAGCCTCATTTGTATGTGAAATCTCTTTTTGCTCATACATGGTTCACAATATTTGTTCCTGTTTCCCAAACTTTGTTGCCTTTCCCATCTTTCATCATAGTGTTATTTTTCCGGTAAGGATTAGTTGGTTTGTAATTGTGATTATATAACTTTTCTGTCCGGAATGTTCTTATGCATCAGCTGGGACACAGGCACATGGACATTAACTAAGAAGGCATGAAGGGTTCTCAAAATTCCCACATTTTTCATACCATCAACAAGGATATGACTTTTGGACTTTTACGGCAGAGGACCCAACTGCTGAGTTAAGTGTAGAACCCTGCAGCCCATGAAGGCCTGGGACTGGACACGCCCGGGCTTGTTGAGTGCAGTGTGGGTTGTTGCCTGTAACCAGACAATGAGATGAGGCAGAATACGCATTCTTCCCTTTAAAACAATCAACCCACAGAAAGACTTCATCTTACACGAAACTAAAGCCCATCAAAATCTTGCATAAATCGCTACTAACTACTAAGGCAGGAAGGCAACAATCAATGCAATTATGCAAACCTATCAATACTCTACATATACAATGGCTTTCAGTTCAAGACTAGTTATGGGGACAGGAAGACAATGATAAACATTACGCGAGCCCATTAAAAACAATGAGACAACAATCACCTGAGGAAGCCCACCAAAATCAGACAAAGAACTAACCTTGATTTGGTTTCAGATAAGAAATTCGAAAAAAAAACAGTATAACTGGGCCACCAGTTACGAAGGGGGTGGGCAGTTTTGGAGGGTGAGCAGTTTTTGGAGCGGTTGAAGCACAGCTTAAAGAGGGAGAGGTAACTGAGCCAAGCGGACGAAGGAGATCTGGAGGTTTACAGGCCCACAGGCAACATCACTGGAAGGGGCATGGGGTGGCAGACTCAACCGAAGACAACAAGGCCGCAACCACAGCCCTCCACAAAGATTGACCACCCACAACCGCACCCTCCACCCAATTGAAGAACCTTCGCAGATTCCACAGACCAGGACCACGTGGGGACGGCAAGCCCCAGGGGACACAAAGAGCGTGCCCCAAAACTGCAACCGGCTTACCTGGCTGGATTTCAAACTGTCAAGGACCCTGGTTGGTGAGCATGACCCCTGACCTCTCCTAGTTTAATTTAGTTAGGTTTTGGGGGTGGGACAAGGGTAAGGGGATTAGTAGCATGAATTTCCCTCATTATGCCGTGTGTTCCCCATTCTTAACTAAGTGTACTTTGTAGGTCTGTGTAATCTCAGTGTAATCCTAATGTTATAAATTCATTTGTGACTTCAATAAACCCAATTTTTTTTTTCTTGCACTAAAACTAGTTGTCTGCTGCACTTTGTCACAACCCCCAATTAAGTCCAAGGTCTAGAACCCAGGGAGTGGGAGCGATTCGGACCGCTCAGAAGTCAGAGGTGAAGCTGACATACACCACCACCCCCTACAGGCATTAGCTAGTTCATATTGAAGTATCTTCCCTCTATCTCTCAAGATATAATCACACTACAAATTTAATAATGGTGCAAAGCAATTTCCTCTAAACACCAGCAGTATGCATTTTGGGATAGAATGTCCACAGGGGTTCTTCCCCTGCCTTACCATAACTTTGGTGTAAGATGCATGAAAACTCGGGAGAAATGGCTTGATTGGCCGTTTATGCCTTATTTCTGGGTTTTTCATGCAGCTTCCTCCGAAATTACAGCAGGAAATCGGGAGAACATCCATAGAAATTGTACCTCGTGACACTTATGGCCCGAACTGACTTCAAAACAAAACACAGTTCTCATACCACTGAGTTCCTTTTTACCACATAGAACTTTCACAGCTGTTTCTGTTCGGTTTGAGGTTTTGTAGCATTCTAATGCAGAGGTAATACACATGTAAGCGACATTTCAGGAAACTAGAATGCCCGACTTTTATGGATGTTTTATGTTGCTATTTGTCACGTTAGAAGAAATCTGCATGAAGAGCTATTTGACACAATGTATACACATTGAATCTTCTGGTTGGCCTGGCCTGAATCTTCTGGTTGGCGTGCGCAACTGGGCCGCGCCCACCAACACATAAAATGATGAGCGGTGACGTCGGGCATGCATCCCGACATCACCACCTGTCATTCCGATCTTCAGTTCGGTGGGCGCGCAGCGGAATCGGCTGCGCGCCCGCCGAACTATCAAAGGCCTATTAAGGCCATTATTGAACTAATTGAAGTCGTTGCCTGGGCTGCCCATCCAACCTTAAGGTTGGGGGGCAGGCGAAGAGCCCAGGCAGCCTTCGCATTTAACATGAAACCTCATCCAGGGGCAGGATGAGGTTTCATGAAGTGTTTATAAATACAATAAAATTTGTAATTAAAATTCATTGTCATGTCCCAGCTCATGTGACACTATCATATGAGGAGACATGTCTGAATATTTTTTTCCATTCTTTTTTTGAAGTTTTAATAATGAAGATTTATGTGCGTGAAAGAGCGCAGGCCCTGACTCTCCCTCCTCCCCCTGCCCGCACAGGGAGTGCTCAGCGCTTCTGGGTGCGCATCACGCTGGATGGGCCTTAATTGGCCCGCCCATGTAAAATGATGGCGCGCAGCAAATCACGGGCGGCGATTGGCTGCGCGCCCGCCCCCGGTCCTGCTCAGCCCCCCACCCCCCACAATGGTGAGAAAATTCTCCCCTATGTCATTTTGATTTCTGTACTGTCTTCAGACATAGTCAGGCCACAGAAAGGCTATGGAGGAAGCTATGTTGCAGCACTATTGCTAAACAGGGAAATGGGATCCGTGCCCATTTCCCCTGTGTTGCTTTCTATTTTAAAGCACTATCTAGTAGCAGGTCAAAGGATATTTATAAGTGTAATAATAGAACATTAGGGATGGCATTTTCTAACCTTGCCTGATCAAGTTATGTCATTAAACGTATTCCTGCACTGTTTTTATGCTAGCAAACTGATTTGAGTGGGCAGTATATGAAGGTGTGATAATCTCTCCCATTCCTCTTAGGCAACTCTTTTGAGTGGCCTGTGTCTATTTCTGACAAAAATGGCCCCTTTCTCCCATGATTACTGGCAGCAGTACTTTTACAGCACTATCTGAAAATACGATTGTCTTCTTGCCTACAATGTTAATTCGTACACGTTCCTTCACTGACAAAAAAGAACAGCACCAAACCATTTAAACTGTTGGATGACTTTAAATCGTGAAAAGGTACCCATTCTGCCCCACCTTCACCTTCCACAGGGATGAGTCTCAGTCAAAGGCATTTATGACATCCGCAGCTCATCCTTAATTAGGAAAGGATGTTGACCCACAAATGGGATTAGCAGCCAGCATGTTTGGTGGGCATGAATCATCTGGTTGCGTATGCTTATAGGGAAGGTAACATTAATAGATCTATTTCTGTTATACTTCGCAACACCTCATGTGCATCTGTCAAAATTGTCTGCCACAGCTTTCTCACTGTTCATGTTCTGTTCACTGTGGACAAATCTCAGATTTCTTTCAAAAAAATAACATTTTTGGATACAGTCTGTGAGTATCAATTTGACATGTGACAAGCATAGCACAAGTGTAAGGGAAAAAGATGTGACTTTGGACCTATGACTCACAAAGCTCTCCACAACTGGATCATTCATCATGTAATTCCTGGGATCAAAGTGGCACAGTGGAAATGTCACTAGACTAGTAATCCAGAGGCCTAGGTTAATGATCTGAGGGTGTGGGTTCAAATCCCAGCATGGTAGCTGGTGGAATTTAAATTCAATTCATAAAGTCTGGAATTGAAAGCTAGTCTTAACAATAGTGACCATGAAACTAGGATCAGTTGTTATATAAAAAAAACTAATGTCCTTTAGGAAGGAAATCGGCTATTTTTACCTGATCTGGCCGACATGTGACTCCAATGTGGTTGACTCTTTAAGGGCCTTGGGAACCACTCAGTTCAAGGGCAATTGGGGATGGGCAACAAATGCTGGCCATGCTCGGGACACCCACATCTCATGAAAGAATACATTAAAAAAAAAGATAGATTGTTCAACAACTCCCCCTATCATTGTATCATGTGACTGCCAAGATGAGTGAAAGCCTACTGGATGGACATTGGTCTTCATTCATCAAGCAATTCCTATACTCCTATTTAATCAAGGCTGTTGAGCTAACAAGGCACTGTTGCATTATTTTAAAGTTTGGGGAGGAAAAATCTGTTTGTGTGGTGCCAATCGACTTACCCCAATTCCCCAGTGGCAAGCAGCATTGCAGGGCGTTACCTGCGTGGCCAGAATGGTATCCTTCCATGATGCTATTGCAAGCCAGTATCTTTCTGCTCAATTATGCATGCACAGAGGAAGTTTTTTTTTTAAAACATCTATTGATGTGCATCAATCTTGGCTGGGCGCTCAAAGTAAAACTTCATTCAAAAATCCACTTGTACGATATCTAGTGCTATCATGGTTGAGGTTGTGGCACCAGTGAAGTGAAAAAAAATCGGTGAGCATTTGTTCTTGTCAAACGTTTGGTGCAATGTAATAAGACAGATTGATTGTGAAGTGCGAAGTGATTGTATTTGCAAAGTCTTATTCAAAAGGCAACTACAGCTATGTTTAATGCACAGATGTATGTATATTAACATTTTTTCTCCTTGTTTTATGGAATTAGCATGTGGCCATACATGCATTTGTTGAAATAATCATGTATTTTTTTTTCCATGACTGTAATCAGAACACCCAGAAACTGCTTTATGTACATTTAACTAAATACTCAGCCAAAACAGTTCTGCTTCTGCCAGTTAAGGTGGCAAATTCAAAGCAATTACTCACAATTCAAACATCAGTTACCATTTTGCTTATGAATCTCAATTTACAGTCAGAGGTAAGTTAACAGATGGCTCATATTTTGCTCTGTGCATGTGTGATTGATTTTATTGCTTTCGGAACTGTTGCTAGGTAAGAAACTGGAATTTATGCCTGGAACTTCCATCAATATTTTTCATGCAAATTCTAGTCATCTCTTGCCTTTTAAGAAGCCATGCTAAAGACACTACATAGAAATACATAACATAGACTAACTTCTGTTCTGTAAATTCTCACATCTGTCATTTGGAAAATGCTGCAATCCATTATTAAGGAATTAGTAGCAGGACATTTAAAATCATCATAATACAATCAGGCAGAGTCAACATGTAAGAGGGAAATCATGTTTGAAAAATTTATTGGCGCTATTTGAGATGTTATTATGTGGCAGATGATATGTGCCAGGGAGACAAAATCCACAAGGGAAACTTGGTTGCGCTATCACAATGGTTTTAAAATTTGTATTTATTATGAGAAGATGTGTGCACTGAATTCAGAAGTGATGAGTCCACCAAGACCTTTAGAGATTTAAAAAAATAAACTAGAATATTTATTAATATAATAAAATATTTCAAAAACATACATAATACTACAATTACTTACCACTATAACAACTTCTAAAATTCCTAATTAACCTGACTCCCAGTTACAGAGCCGCCTTTAAGGCAACAGTCCAAAATAGATTTTAGATTTAAAACAAAACCAGCAAGTTAACGCAGTACGTACTTGACAGTGGAATTCCAAATGGTTTTCCCCAACTACAATTACTTTATATAGCAGAATTATGCACAAATGGCTGGAGGCTTCTTGAAGGCTGTTTCACACACTCCTGTTAGATCTTACATGGCCTGTCCTCACATAGCCTTTCATTCTCCTTTATATATGTTTCTCTCTCTTTAATATGTAAATTATATTGTTCCATATATCTTTGAAAGTGTATCTTCCTCATAATATAGATACTTTCATGTTGCCAATATTATCAGTAAACTTTGGGAAAAATAAACACATCCCTTAGCCTTGCTTATCTGGCTAGTTGTAAACAGAGTAACATCCCTTTGAAATCCAAACAATCCCTTCATTTATCTAAAAATGAAAATTCCATTCACACCTTACATGCTAAGCCAGCAACCATGTTTACTCATTAGTATGTCAAACACATTTCTATACCTAGCTTCTTTTGATAATTTCAAGCTTGCAGTCTACTTGACTCCAAAAGCAATTAAATCACACAGACAGAGCCAACTATACTCACACCCATAAACCTACTTCACAATAAACCAGAAAGGAAAACATGTAAGTGAAGCATATTTGGATTTCCAAAAGGCATTTGATAAGATGGCACATAAAAGGTCACTTCACAGGATAAGAGTTCATGGATCACTAGGTAACATATTAGGATTGATAAAGGATAAGCTAACTAACAGAAAACAGGGAGTCAGGATAAATGGGTATTTTTCAGGCTGGCAAATGTAACTCGTGGAGTGCTGCAATAATCAATGCTGGGTTCTCAACTATTTACAATCTATATTAATGACTTAGATAACGGTACCAAGTGTATTATAGCCAAATTTGCTGACAATAGAAAGATAAGTGGGAAAGCAAGTTGTGAGGAATACACAAAGAGTGCAAAGAAATATAGATAGGTGAACAGAGTGGGCTAAAATTTGGCAGATAGAACATAATGTCGGAAAATGTGAGGTTGTCCACTTTGATGGGAAGAATAGAAAAGCAAAATATTATTTAAATGGAGAGAGACCACAGAATGCTTCATTACAGAGAGATATGGATGTCCTCGTGCATGAATCACAAAAAGTTAGCATATAGGTACAGCAAGTAAATGGGAAGACAAATAAATGTTGGCCTTTATTGTAAGGGAGTAGAGTATAGAAGTAGGGGAACCTTACTACAACTATACAGTGACACCACATCTGGAGTGCTGTGTATAGATTTGGTCTCCTTATTTAAGGGGGGATATATTTATATTGGAGGCAGTTCAGAGAAGGTTCACTGGGCTGATTCCTGGGATGAAGGGCTTCCCATATGAGGAAAGGTTGAGCAGGTTGGGCCTGTACTGATTGGCATTTAGAAGAATGAAAGGTGATCTCATTGAAATATATAAGATTCTGAGAGGGCTTGACAGGATAGATGCTGACAGGAAGTTTCCCCTCACGGGGAATCTAGAGCTGGAGGACATAGTTTCAGAATAAAGGGTCACCCATTTAAGAAGTAGATGAGGAGGAATTTCTGCCTTCGGAATGTTCGGCATTCTGTATCCCAGAGGGCAGAGGAGACTGAATTGTTGAATATATTCAAGACTGAGATAGACAGGCTATTGAACTTTTGGGGAATTCAGTGGTTATGGGGAACAGGCAGGAAAGTGGAGTTGAGGCCAAAATCATATCAGCCATAATGTTACTGAATGGTGGAGCAGGCTTGAGGGGCCATATGACCAACTCCTGCTCCTTTTCTTATATTCAGTCTATGCCAGTGTCTCTGCTCCACAGAACCTATTCCCACTCCATTTACTTCATCTCGCCCAAGCAACATATTCTTCTCTTTCATTTGCCCTTATGTGCATCTGTAGCATCCCCTGGGATAAATACTGGAAAAAGGGGAATTTGCAGAGCTATAGGATAAGAGCATGGGAGTTAGACTAATTGGATAGGTCTTTCAAAGAGCTGACACAAGCGTGATGGGTGGAATAACTGCCTTCTGTGCTGTCTGATTCTATGAAATACATCTACGTTGTTCACCTCACATGGTAGAAAGTTGTTCATTCTTAGAATCATAGAATAGTTACGGCACAGACCATAAGACATAGGAGCAGAAGTAGTCCATTCGGACCATCAAGTCTGCTCCCATTCAATGAGATCATGGCTGATCTGATAATCTTCAACTCTGCTTTCCTGCCTTTTCCCCATAACCCTTGGTTCCCTTACTGATTAAAAACCTGTCTATCTCAGCCTTGAATATACTTAACAACCCAACATCTACAGCCCTCTGCGGTAAAGAATTCCACACGTTAACAACTCTCTGGGAGAAGAAATTCCTCCTCATCTCTGTCTTAAAGGTGCGACCCCTCAGTCTGAGATTATGCCCTCTGGTTATAGACTCTCCCACAAGGGGAAACAATCTCTCAGCATCTACCCTGTCAAGCCCCCTAAGAATCTGATATGTTTCAATAAGGTTGCCTCTCATTCTTCTAAACTCCAATGAGTATAGGCCCAGCCTATCCAACCTCTCCTCATAAGAAAATCCCTCCGTCCCCGGGATCAACCTAGTAAACCTTCTCTGGACTGCCTCCAATGCCTGTATATCTTTCCTTAGATAAGGGGACCAAAGCTGTTCACAGTTTTCTAGGTGTGATCTAACTAGTGCCTTGTATAGTTTTAGTAAGACTTACCATTTTTATACTCCATTCCCTTTGAAATAAAGGCCAACATTCCATTTGCCTATTTTTGTGTCATCTGCAAACTTGGCGCGAGTACATTCATTTCCCTCGTCCAAGTCATTAATATATATAAAAAATAATTGAGGCCCCAGCACTGATCCCTGTGGAACTCCGCTAGTTACAGGTTGCCATCCTGAAAATGCCCCCCATATCCAACTCTCTGGGCATAATATTATGCTCAGTGTGTGGGAGCACAGCCGACATGCCTGAGCGTAAAATGATGTGTCATGATGTCGGGCATGCTTCCCGATGTCATTGCGTAGTCTCAAGAAATTCCGTTTGGCGGCCGCATGCTAGAGTCGGCTGCGTGCCCACCGGTAAGTAAAAGGCCTATTAAGGCCATTAACAATCTAATTAAATTCAAATTTACACTGCCCATCCAACCTAATGGTTGACGGGCAGGCGAAAAGACCAAGCAGCCTTATATTTTTTTAGGAAACCTCCTCCACGAGTGGGATGAGGTTTCCTAAAACAAATAACTTGTTTTATCAAATATTTATTCTCTTCATTTTTTTTTTTACACAGCACTTCAATTTCTCTGAGGCAGCTCCGAGCCGCAGGAAGATTGAAGCACTCTTTATCGCACATGCGTGAACTGTGTGCTAGGCCTGGCACTCCCACCTCCCCCACCACCAACCCCCTGCTTCCCCCCCCCCCCCGACCCCGGCCTTAATTGGCATGCCCGCGTGAAATCACGGTGCAGAACTGATCGTGGGTGGTGGTCGACTTCCCAACCGTCCCCGCACACCCTCACCGTTCACTCCCGCAAAGGGCAAAATCCGGACCCCTATCTTCTGTTAATTAGGCAATCCTCCATCCATGCTAATAAACTACCCCCAATACCATGAGCTCTTATGCTTTTAAGTAGCCTTATGTGTGGTACCTAATTGAATGCTTTTTGGAAATCCAAATATATTACATCTACTGGTTCCCCTTTATCTATCCTGCATGTTACCTCCTCAAAGAATTCTAATGAATTTGTCAGGCATGATTTCCCCTTCATGAAGCCATGCTGGCTCTGCTTGATTGGACTATGCATTTCTAAATGCTCTGCTTTACAATAGGCTCTAGCATTTTCCCAATGACGGATATTAAGCTAACTGGCCTATAGTTACCTGTTTTTGGTCTCCCCACCTTTTTGACAGTTTTCCAATCCTCTGGGACTTTTCCAGAATCTAAAGATTCTTGGAAGATAACTACCAGTGCATCCACTATCTCTGTAGTTATTTCCTTTATTATTTGGCCCGTCAAGCCCATGCCAGTTCTCCGGAAGAGCACTTTATCTAGTCCCACATCCCTGCCCTTTCCCCATGGCCC
Source organism: Cetorhinus maximus (assembly GCF_964194155.1). Classification (NCBI taxonomy): domain Eukaryota; kingdom Metazoa; phylum Chordata; class Chondrichthyes; order Lamniformes; family Cetorhinidae; genus Cetorhinus; species Cetorhinus maximus. The sequence goes on from NC_135896.1 coordinate 19,638,923, forward strand.
TGCATTTTTTTTTCCCTTTAGGTGCTTGTCCAATTCCCTTTTTAAAGTCACTTTGAATCTGCCTTCACCATTCCCAGTTATAGTAACTCGCTGCATAAAATAGTTTTACCTCATGTTGCCTTTTATTTTTTTGCCAATCAGTTAAACCTAGAGTCCTCTGGTACTCAATCCTTCCACCAATGGAAACGGTTTCTCTCGGTCTAACCTGTCTGGAACCCTCAAGATTTTGAACATTTCCATCAAATCCCCTCTAACTTCACTTCTCTAATCATCCCTGGAAGTATTCTCAGAAATCTTTCCTGCACTCTCTCTAAAGACTTCACATCCTTCCTTAAGTCTGATGCCCAGAATTGGACACAATACTCCAGGTAAAGCCAAACCAGTATTTTATAGATGTTAATTATAACTCCTTTGCTTTTGTATTCTATGCCTCTATTAATGAAGGACAGGATCCCCCATGTTTTATTACTGCTTCCTCAACCTACCACTGCTGTGCCAATGATATGTGTACATATACATGCAAGTCTCCTTGTTTCTATATTCGCTTTAGAATATACCCCTTTTTTTATATTGCCTCTTCACATTCTTCCTACCAAAATGTATCATCTTGCACTTCATTTATATCACCTCGCATTCTAATACATGTTGTTGTTATGGTTGCTAACATGGATCTCCAGCAATTTAATATTGGCTAGGTGTTGTAGCGTAAAGAGTTAATGGTTATGTTAATGAGACAACAATGGTAATGATGATGTAAGCATGATATCAGGGTCAGATAACCTATAGTCTACAAGAGAGCAAGAAACAGGATAGGCTGTGTCCATGGAATCATTTACTTACCATGAAGTCTGTAAATTGTGTAAATAAATACTTCTGAGAAAAACCATATACCAACTATCTCAAGTCACTCGTAGAATAAGGGAAGCCTCATTGAAACAGATGTCTAAGTTCTGTAGTATCTTAGTTACGGAGGCAATTCAGATGACGTCAAATATGCAACCCTTGTGGTCGGTGTTGACTGCCTGGGAAGCAAAATGAACTTGCGTCTGAAACGTGGGTGATGTTGGCAAAGTGAACACACCATGTCCTTCTCGCCAGCGGCAGAACACTGGAACCATTTTCCAGTTTTAATTTGATTTAAATGGGGGCAGCTCACTGATTGTGAGAGGATTGGAAAACTTCCGGCTCCCATGGTGAACGTGGGGACCCGTTGGGCTTGAGGAGTGGGTAAGAACCATTTCTAGACGTGGTCCAGCACAGGCTGGCATGCTGCTTCAGTGTTCTTAAGGAACAGAAAGACTCCTTCTGCACATGGTCCAACAAAAATGTTCTGAATAGATTAGATGGAACTTTTTCTTGATCAGTGATGCTTTTAAAAGTTTCTGCTTCTGCCTGTTACAAATGAACAGCCATTACCAGCTTTGCAACAAACACAAATCAAAATCCTCTTCACCAGCAAGCTCACTAGTCAGCATCTGCAGCTTGCAGTCTGTTGTAAGTGAGGCTCAAGGCCCAAAGTGGTCCTCAGGCCTACCTGTTCCAGTGCATGGGCCAGTTCTTGGTCACAGATGTTTTCTGAGACAAATACACAGTAAATCATAAGGTTTATTGCCAATGACTCTCTTTCCATTGATGCCAATGAACGGAAAATCTATTACATGACAGGAGGTAAATAAATGTGGGAGCTATGATTTTCATGCAGTAATTATGTTCACCTGAAAACTGGAAAAAAAATTCTAGCTGTGACTGACCACTAAATTTAAAAATGGAAGATGAGGCTAGCCTCTCACTTATTTTATTACATAATTCAGCATTTTATTTCTGATCTCTGAGCAATTTCCTCAAGTATATATGTTCAGACTGAAACCAGAATACATGACATTTTAGAATCAACATAAGAGGACTGCCATTTTCAAATCAGCAGCTATCAGCCCCTTATGATTTCTTTCCTCCACTTTAAAATGAATATTACAAGTCGCAGGAGTCCTTTTCCTTTGGTTGCTCTCCGCAGTGCTAGAGATGCTTCAAGTGACAGGTCGGCACAGATCAGCTAATCGCAGCCAAGTCTACCGCATCAGGTTCAAAACTGAAATATTCTAAGCAAGGCATGAGGTCCATACAAAGGTCAGCAGGAGCCCTTTTACAGCAGGAAGCTACATTTGTGTTGGAAGACGTGGTTCTCTGGATGTCATTAACTTGTATTTTTACACATAAAAATGTGTGGATGAATCTAGGGGTATCATTAAATGTTGAGTACATTGCAATTCACTGTGCATTTCCAATGTGAATGGGTCAAGAGACATCAAAGGAAAATGTATCAGAGTCTTTGAGTCCCTGCATTGAGCAATAGTCTGTTCTGAGCCCTTAAATACAAAGAAAAATTAGAGCAGGAGCATTATTCTCCCTGTAAAGTTGTTCAGCGTTGTTTCAGGTGTAAAATGAGTACCGATTTGGCGTTCAAAATGTATACCTGATGTAATACAAGATATTTTTTCAAGTTTGGTAAAAGGATTAGGGGACACAGGTTTAAGGTTTTGATCAAGGGGTACAGGAAGGGTGCAAGGAACAACTTTTTTTACACAGCGAATGGGAATGACCTGCAACTCGCTGCCTACGAGGTTGGTGGAAGCAGAGACAATTATAGATTTCACTTGATGGACTGATTGATGGACACTTGAGGGAAATAATGTCCAGGGCTATGGGCATAGAATAGGAAAACGGGACTGACTGGATTGCTCTACAGAGAGCTGACATGGACACCTTTTTGACAGTTTTCCAATCCTCTGGGACTTTTCGAGAATCTAAGGATTCTTGGAAGATAACTACCAGTGCATCCACTATCTCTATAGCTATTTCCTTTATTATTTGGCCCGTCCAGCCCATGCCAGTTCTCCGGAAGAGCACTTTATCCAGTCCCACATCCCTGCCCTTTCCCCATGGCCCTGCATTTTTTTTTCCCTTTAGGTGCTTGTCCAATTCCCTTTTTAAAGTCACTTTGAATCTGCCTTCACCATTCCCAGTTATAGTAACTCACTGCATAAAGTAGTTTTACCTCATGTTGCCTTTTATTCTTTTGCCAATCAGCTAAACCTAGAGTCCTCTGGTCCTCAATCCTTCCACCAATGGGAACGGTTTCTCTCTGTCTAACCTGTCTGGAACCCTCAAGATTTTGAACATTTCCATCAAATCCCCTCTAACTTCACTTCTCAAATCATCCCTGGAAGTATTCTCAGAAATCTTTCCTGCACCCTCTCTAAAGACTTCACATCTTTCCTTAAGTCTGATGCCCAGAATTGGACACAATACTCCAGGTAAATCCAAACCAGTATTTTATAGAGGTTAATTATAACTCCTTTGCTTTTGTATTCTATGCCTCTATTAATGAAGGACAGGATCCCCCATGTTTTATTACTGCTTCCTCAACCTGCCACTGCTGTGCCAATGATATGTGTACATGTACGTGCAAGTCTCCTTGTTTCTATATTCGCTTTAGAGTACACCCTTTTTTTATATTGCCTCTTCACATTCTTCCTACCAAAATGTATCATCTTGCACTTCATTTATATCACCTCGCATTCTAATACATGTTGTTGTTATGGTTGCTATCATGGATCTCCAGCAATTTAATGTTGGCTAGGTGTTGTAGCGTAAAGAGTTAATGGTTATGTTAATGAGACAATGATGGTAATGATGATGTAAGCATGATATCAGGGTCAGAAAACCTCTCGTCTACAAGAGAGCAAGAAACAGGATAGGCTGTGTCCATGGAATCACTTACTTACCATGAAGTCTTGTAAATAGTGTAAATAAATAGTTTCTAGAAAAACTATGTGCCAACTATCTCAAGTCACTCATAGAATAAGGGAAGCCTCGTTGAAACAGATGTCTAAGTTCTGTAGTATCTTTGTTACAGAGACAATTCAGATGACATCAAACATGCAACCCTTGTGGTCGGTGTTGACTGCCTGGGAAGCAAAATGAACTTGCGTCTGAAACATGGGTGATGTTGGCAAAGTGAACACACCATGTCCTTCTCGCCAGCGGCAGAACACTGGAACCATTTTCCAGTTTTAATTTGATTTAAATGGGGGCAGCTCACTGATTGTGAGAGGATTGGAAAACTTCCAGCTCCCATGGTGAACGTGGGGACCCGTTGGGCTTGAGGAGTGGGTAAGAACCATTTCTAGACGTGGTCCTGCACAGGCTGGCATGTTGCTTCAGTGTTTTTAAGAAACAGAAAGACTCCTTCTGCACATGGTCCAACAAAAATGTTCTGAATAGATTAGATGGAACTTTTTCTTGATCAGTGATGCTTTTAAAGGTTTCTGCTTCTGCCTGTTACAAATGAACAGCCATTACCAGCATTGCAACAAACACAAATCAAAATCCTCTTCACCAGCAAGCTCACTAGTCAGCATCTGCAGCTTGCAGTCTGTTGTAAGTGAGGCTCAAGTCCCAAAGTGGTCCTCAGGCCTACCTGTTCCAGTGCATGGGCCAGTTCTTGGTCACAGATGTTTTCTGAGACAAATACACAGTAAATCATAAGGTTTATTGCCAATGACTCTCTTTCCATTGATGCCAAAGAACGGAAAATCAATTACATGACAGGAGGTAAATAAATGTGGAAGCAATGATTTTCATGCAGTAATTATGTTCACCTGAAAACTGGAAAAAAAAATCCTGCTGTGACTGACTGCTAAATTTAAAAATGGAAGATGAGGCTAGCCTCTCACTTATTTTATTACATAATTCAGCATTTTATTTCTGATCTCTGAGCAATTTCCCCAAGTATATATGTTCAGACTGAAACCAGAATACATGACATTTTAGAATCAACATAAGAGGACTGCCATTTTCAAATCAGCAGCTATCAGCCCCTTATGATTTCTTTCCTCCACTTTAAAATGAATATTACAAGTCGCAGGAGTCCTTTTCCTTTGGTTGCTCTCCGCAGTGCTAGAGATGCTTCAAGTGACAGGTCGCCACAGATCAGCTAATCGCAGCCAAGTCTACCGCATCAGGTTCAAAACTGAAATATTCTAAGCAAGGCATGAGGTCCATACAAAGGTCAGCAGGAGCCCTTTTACAGCAGGAAGCTACATTTGTGTTGGAAGACGTGGTTCTCTGGATGTCATTAACTTGTATTTTTACACATAAAAATGTGTGGATGAATCTAGGGGTATCATTAAATGGTGAGTTCGTTGCAATTCACTGTGCATTTCCAATGTGAATGGGTCAAGAGACATCAAAGGAAAATATATCAGAGTCTTTGAGTCCCTGCATTGAGCAATAGTCTGTTCTGAGCCCTTAAATACAAAATAAACCTAGAGCAGGAGCATTATTCTCCCTGTAATGTTGTTCAGCGTTGTTTCAGGTGTAAAATGAGTACCGATTTGGTGTTCGACATGTATACCTGATGTAATACAAGATATTTTTTCAAGTTTGGTAAAAGGATTAGGGGACACGGGTTTAAGGTTTTGATCAAGGGGTACAGGAAGGGTGCAAGGAACAACTTTTTTTACACAGCGAATGGGAATGACCTGCAACTCGCTGCCTACGAGGTTGGTGGAAGCAGAGACAATTATAGATTTCACTTGATGACTGATTGATGGACACTTGAGGGAAATAATGTCCAGGGCTATGGGCATAGAATAGGAAAACGGGACTGACTGGATTGCTCTACAGAGAACTGACATGGACACGATGGAATGAATGGCATCCTCTTGTGGTGTTCAAAGAGGAAATGGGGAGGGTACAGGCTCAACATGTTCCCTCTAGGGTGATAGGAAGGATTAACAAACCCAGACAACCATGGATGACCAGAGATATTCAGGTTACGATGAGAAGGAAAAGAAAGGCTTTTAGCAGGTACAAGGGAAGCAAATCAGCAGAGGCATTAGTGGAGTACAGACAGTGCAGGGTGGAGCTTAAGAAAGCAATTAGAAGAGCAAGGAGGGGATATGAGAAAGCTCTGGCTGGTAAGAGTAGGGAAAATCCCAAGATATTGTATAATGTATCAATGGGAAGAGGATAACCAGGGAAAGAGTAGGGCCCATAAGGGACCAAAGGGGCAATCTATGGGTGGAGCCAGAGGACATCGCTAGAGTGTTGAATGAATACTTCATGTCCGTCTTCACCCAAGGGAATGAGGGTGAAGGTATCAAACTTGTGGACAGAGACTGCGAGGTTCTTAAGCAAATTGATATAGGGGGTGACAAGGTATTAGAGGTGTTGACAAGGTTAAAAGTGGACAAGTCTCCAGGTCCGGATGATTTGTGTCCCAAACTGCTGAGGGAAGCAAGGGAGGAGATCGCTGGGGTTCTGACCCAAATTTTTAATTCCTCTCTGGCCACGGGGGAGGTGCCAGAAGACTGGAGAACAGCTAATGTGGTTCCGCTATTTAAGAAGGGCTATAGAGATAAGCCAGGGAACTACAGGCCAGTGAGTCTCACGTCAGTGGTAGGGAAACTATTGGAGAAAGTTCTGAAGGAGAGTATCTATCTCCACTTGGAGAGGCAAGGTTTGATCAGGGATAATCAGCATAGCTTTGTCAGAGGGAGGTCATGCCTAACAAATTTGATTGAATTTTTTGAGGAGGTGACCAGGTGTATAGATGAGGGTAGTGCAGTTGATGTAGTTTATATGGATTTCAGCAAAGCCTTTGACAAGATCCCACATGGGAGACTTATAAAGGAGGCAAATGCACATGGGATACAGGGTAATTTGATAAGATGGATTCAAAATTGGCTTAGTTGTAGGAGGCAGAGGGTGATAACAGAAGGATGCTTTAGTGACTGGAAGCCAGTGTCCAGTGGCGTACCACAGGGATCTGTGCTCGGTCCCCTATTATTTGTCATTTATATAAATGACATAGATGACGATGTGGGGGGTAGGATTAGTAATTTTGTGGATGACACAACGATTGGCTGGGTGGTTAACAGTGAGGTTGAGTGTCTTGGGCTCCAGGAAGATATAGACGGGATGGTCAAATGGGCAGATTAGTGGCAGATGGAATTTAACCCTGAAAAGTGTGAGGTGATATACTTTGGAAGGAATAATTTGACAAGGAAGTATTCAATGAACGGCATGACACTAGGAAGTTCTGAGGAACAAAGGGACCTTGGCGTGTGTGTCCATAGATCTCTGAAGGCGGAGGGGTATGTTAGTGGGGTGGTGAAAAAGGCATATGGGACACTTGCCTTTATCAATCGAGGCATAGGTTACAAAAGTAGGGAGTTCATGTTGGAGTTGTATGGAACCTTGGTGAGGCCACAGCTGGAGTACTGTGTACAGTTCTGCTCGCCACATTATAGGATTGCATTGGAGGGGGTGCAGAGGAGATTCACCAGGATGTTGCCTGGGATGAAACATTTAAGTTATGAAGAGAGATTGGATAGACTTGGGTTGTTTTCATTGGAGCAGAGAAGACTGAGGGGCAACCTTATCGAGGTGTACAAGATTATGAGGGGCATGGACAGGGTGGATAGGGAGCAGTTGTTCCCCTTAGTTGGAGGGTCAGTCACAAGGGGGCATAAGTTCAAGGTGAGGGGCAGGAGGTTTATGGGGGATGTGAGGAAAAGCTTTTTTACCCAGAGGGTGGTGACGGTCTAGAATGCGCTGCCTGGGAGGGTGGTGGAGGCAGGTTGCCTCACATCCTTTAAAAAGTACCTGGATGAGCACTTGGCACGTCATAACATTCAAGGCTATGGGCCAAGTGCTGGTAAATGGGATTAGGTAGGTAGGTCAGGTGTTTCTCACGTGTTGGTGCAGACTCGATGGGCCGAAGGGCCTCTTCTGCACTGTGGTTCTGTAATGACTGCTCTATATCCACTGTCATTCTATTATATTTCATCTGACAGTGTAAATTCATAGGTCACAAACTTCGGTTCCATAGTGCCAGTTTTTTCTTGTGTTGTGTGTGTCATTTGGGGTGAAAAATGATGTCTGTGCCATGTGCACACACTTCTGGTGAAGCCTACACTGGCTGCCATTTTGTTTAGGGTGTCAGTGTGGGCATTAGGAGTGTGCACTGCAAACAGAGTAGGCAGGTTGTGCTATCAGTCAGCATGTAACGCTGATTTAACTATAGTTGTGCCATTTCTGATCTCAACACACTAGCTGATTGATTTTGGCTGACCCTTGCTATGTTTCTAGAAGTGCTTGGAGGTTTTTACTTATAATTGTATTTATAATTGGTGAATTCAGCAGGGAGTGGTGTTGCACATGGTGAAGGCCTTGGTTCTCACGTCAAGGTTCAGCTCAGACCACTTGCTCCCAGTCGTGTTGCTATTAGTTGCCATCACACATGGCCTGCAGCCCGACAGGAAGATTAAGCAGAGGCAACACAGAGGATAAATTGCAAAAAAAATGGGAAGAATGACTCTCAGCAGGAGATCATACCCAGTCAGGGTCTTCAGAGAGCATTTTTGCAATCTCAATCTCAACGAGGAACAGTGTGTGCAAAGTCTCTATTTTATGAAGGGGGTACTCACTGAAATTGGCCGCCAATTGCAGGGAGATATGCAGCCTCAGATCAAGGTAAGATGGCACAGCCAGTGGCTGTGAAAAGGGTTGTAGCCATGAGCCTCACGTGTTAGGATCTTTCCAGACTGAAATTGGCGATATCACTAACATTTTCCAGTTTGCCATCCACTGCTGTATAAGGGAGATCATGGATAATCTGTATGCCAGGAAAGGAGAGTTCATTGCATTCTCTTTCCGGAGAAAAATAAGCAGAGCGTGCACATATTTTTCCCAGAACAATTGGCTTCCCCTTGTGACAGAAACATCAGTCAGTATTATCTTTCACATATAATCCATTATTGTGGTAATCAGTTTATAAATCATCTATTTCCTAAAGCAGATTTGCTTAATTCTAGTAATTAGTGCATGGCTCAGATTTACAATGTGGCCTTCTGTACATCTTTGAGTTCTGAAATCATTAACAGATATCATTGTTTCTTTCAACTAACTATCTGAACTGGTTTCCCGATGTGCCCGCCCAAACGCTCCTTAGGCCTGGAATTCCTGGGGTCAGACTGGCCAGAAATTTGAGGAAGATCCTGATTCTATCAGGATTCAGCCCTGTTTTAAATGTCAGTCCTAGGGGATTCTTGGACAGATCTTCCAAGTTCCCCACCCCACCTCTCACTCCCCTCCCCACATTAAGGGGGTGTGTCTGACACCATTCCATTGTAGGTAGGCTTCAACAGAACCTCACACCTCAGTGATCATTGATCATCTTCCCACAGAAACAGATTCGCTGCTTTCAGAGAGAAAATCTCAAGAATAGGGTTTTCTTCAGGACATTGGCAGGCTTCCTGTCCATCATTGGAGTGACATGGCACTGCTCTGCTATTCTAGGCAGACACAGATGATGCCCCCTTTCAGGTGCAATGAGCCTGCCCCAGGTTTGCAAATGGCCCCGTCCCGTGTTTGGGATGCATCTCTGACTTGCACCCGGAGAATGTGAGGGATCTGCTCCACCAGATTTGGGCACGTAGTGTGGATCAAAAAATTTCCAGAATTTGATTTGTAGTCGGGTTTGAAAGCAGCAGAAAGACTTGATTAGCCTTTCCCTGTATTGGAAAAGTATGTCGCTAGTTAATAGTGTACACTCATTTTTCTGCACTAGTGCAAGTTTCACTGATGAAAGCACAGAAAAGGTCATGCTGAATTGGTGAGCTGTCATATAACCTGCCTGATTGCCTTTACCATGTCGGGTTGTAAAAAGGCTGCAGATTTGCTATCTCCTGTTTTGCAACATTGCCAAAGACCAACTCTGCCTTCAATATATTTTAAATGAACTGCTCTTGGTAATAAATGCTTGTATGAAATATTTGGCTTCTTCACAATTGCCCTGAATATCATCTGATCTGCTATCCAAATACCACAACAGGATTAGGTGCCTCCACATTTGGGTTAATTTAATAACTACGTTGTCATAGGTACTATTGCTGTGGGCCAGCTAACTGTGCTCCTTGGATAAATATTCCATATTCAGCATGAAAGCAGTCAGGAGCTGAAGGGGTAAACGCCTCATTCCACAGGCCCAGGTGTTCTTTAGCTGTTATTTTCATAGAAATTATAGCTCTTGTTACTGAATTTGTTCTGTTTGACAACAGTGAATTAGCTGCAGAAATTCAAGAAAGGAAGGAATATTAACTGCAAAAAAAAAGGCATAAGTTGTGCAGGACTGCAATGAGAATTAGCTCGCAGTATATGAAGGCTGTTTCATATTGTGAATGAAAATGATTTTTAAAAAAATTGTGTTAGGAATCCGAGGTCTGTGTGCTTTATAAAAATTGGAAGGATATGGAATTTTGGACACTCTTCTGAGTTTTTTTTCAAAGGCTACAAGTTCACTTTGGGTCTGTGAGCAGGTTGCTTTTTTTCAAGAAATTACATGGCTTCAGCTTGATGACCAGCACGACACTTGGTGAGATAAGAATTACTTTGTTTACTTGCATTAACATAAAAAAACTGCTGTTGCCAGGCCTTGGGCTCCTCTTGATTGGCTGAAAACACCTGGCCTTCGAGACATTCTCTCCAAACATTTGTGTGTGTGTGTGTGTCTTAGGAGCAATCTGTGAAGGAAGATTTCTTCTCTCTCTCTCTCTCCCCCTGTATTGCCTACAGTCTAGAGTGGAGTGTTCACCTACATAACAATATAACTCATTTATGTTGAAAGCCGGTGAAGCTGCGACAAGTGAGAGTTAACAAAGACAGTTTTTCACTGAAGATCCATCTGAAAGGACTTCCAGATAACTGCAGTGCCCAGTACTCTGACAGATCAACAGTGTCAAGACATTTTCGAATTGTATCCTTTTGTATAGTGCTCGCCCACACCAACCTCTGCAGAGATCTTATTTGTATTGTCCTTTGTTTTGTGTGTGTGTTATGTGTGTGTGTTGGGGCTTTTAAAAGAGGGTAAATCGTTACACTTCCAGATTACAAATTGTATGTTAACTAATTTTGCAACTTGCTTTTAAAAAAAGAAGTTTCATTTCTTAATAAATCAATTAGTCTGAGTTTATCAAAAGAAGCCTGGCTCTTTTATTCTGGGTCTAGCAGCAGCAAAGGTAAATAATTGATGATAAAAGCAAAATACTGCAGATGCTGGAAATCTGAAATAAAAGCAGAAAATGCTGGAAAAGTTCAGCAGGTCTGACAGCATTTGTGGAGAGAGAAACAGAGCCAATGTTTTGAGTTTGTATGACCCTTCTTCAATAATTGGTGATTTTGATGAGTGAATTAAACATTGACACTTTTGTTGCAAACTATTGGGTAGCGGGGCTAGAGAATCTATGCACTCCTCCCATCCTGGTCACAAAGCTTGTCGAAGTTGAATCCAGGCTGCTGTTTTGATCCACAATCAAACTTGCATCATTTCTTTCCCATTTCTAGACACTTTTTTACCCTCACTTTCTGTCACTCATATGCCCCTCAGCTGAAAGATGGAGAGGAATGATGTAGAGTCTGAATTTCTCCACAGGCACTGTCAGATTCTCTGTGGCTTTGGTATAGTCCAGCCAAACCATAAACGCTGTTGGATTTTAAAATCGGAAAATGCTAAACCAAAAGCAGGCCCTGCAGTTTCTATAAAGGGAGATGACAGATAATTGTTCAGCTCTATTGAAGAATCAGCACTCAATCATTAACCAGTTCTTTTCCCCCTTAGATGATCACAGAGCAGCATTTTCTGTTTTAGTTTCCATTTTTCAGTAGTAATCATTTTTGGATTTGAGTGAGAAGACATCCTGCACTGGGACCATGTGTAAAAAGAAACTAGCACTTCTCACAACTTCAGAATAAAGCGGTATTTTTGAAGCATAGTCACTGTTGTAGTACAGAAAATACATAGCAGGGTCCCGCAAATACCAATGCAATGATAACCAGACAATCTCTCTGTGATTTTGGTTGAGGGATAAATACTGGTCAGAACAACATGGAGAACTTCACTGCTCTTCTTCAAAACAGAGTAGTCAGTACAAAATGGAGTGGTCAGTACAAAATGGAGTGGTCAGCACAAATTCCAAAATGGAAGGCCACTTGACCAACATTATTGAATTCTTTGAAGAAGTAACAGGGGGCATGAAATGGTAATGTATTTAGATTTCCAAAAACCCTTTGATAAGGTGCCATATAGTAAAGTCATGATTAAGGACAGAACACAGGGAGTCAGGGAGAAGTAGAATGGATAGCAAGCTGGCTACAAAATAGAAAGCAAAGAGTAAGGGTTAAAGGAATTGCTCATATTAATATTACGTTCATTGTATTATTAAGGTTAAGGATGAACAGGTGGAGGATGTTGATCAATTATCTTGAGCACTTAGGAAAAGGTACTGGGGAGGTAGTGACATAGTGGTAATATCCCTGGGTTAGCAGGGTCGCGTGCTAATCATAAACGAGCTGATCACCCCAATGCTGTGGTACCAGTTGGTCACTTTGATCCCTCTCCTGGACTTGGTTGCAAAAGTACAGAAGAGGCTTATTGACTTTTTCTGGGACAGAAGGATACACTGGGCAGAATTTCCCGGTCGGCATGCGGGGGCAGGACCTGCACGCCGACGCGGGGTGATGTCGGGTGTGCGTCACTCTGTGTCATTTAGATTTTCAGTTCAGCGGGCGCACAGCTGAATCGCACAGCTGTGCATCCGCCGAACTATCAAAGGCCTGTTAAAGCCTATTAATTACTTAATTGAGGTCATTGTCAAGGCTGCCCGTCCAACCTTACTGTTACCTTACGAAAGAGCGCGCAGACCTGCTCAGCGAATTCCCCTCCCTCCCACCTGCACAGGGAGTGCACAGCACTTCAGGGCAGACTTCATGCTGGGCGGGCCTTAATTGGCCCGCCCATGTAAAATGGTGGTGCGCCCCCGACCGGGGGTGACGGTTGGGAACCTGCTCGCCCACAAACACGCCCGCACAAACCCCCCAACAGGCATAAAACTCTGCCCAGTGTGTCACTGCTGAGGTTCTGTATCTCACACTTAGGGAGGGTGGTCAGTCGCTGGTGTGCCTTTGTACCCAAGTGGCAGGTGCTGGGGTGCATCATCACGTCTGGAATTGACATTTTGATTTTACTTGTAAGATTCCTTTCATCTTTTTGTTTTAGTTACTGTGCCCCACCAGGGGCTGTCAACACACCGCCACCCCACCCCACCTCCCTTTTGGTTTTTAGTTTTGTTTATTGATTTTGTTTTTTAAAAGTATCTATCACTGGATTAACAATTCAGAGGCCCAGACTAATGCTCTGGGGACATGGAATCAAAACCCACCACAGCAGCTGGTGGAATTTGGAATTGTTAATTAATTTATTTGGTTTTAGTTCACTCAAAGACTATAAAAAGGGACTCCTGAGACACTGGGTTGGTAAGAAGGAGGCAGAGGTGTACATATCCTGTGAATAAAATAGCTAGCAAGAAAAGGATCTGTGCCTAGTTTCATACTTCACCATCTGGCTTGGATCCAATGTACAACTCAGATTGGTAAATGATAAGAAGTGGTGTTCTATGAGCAGTGAATTGGTCCAAGATGAGTGGAGTGCCTGAGGCGGTGGCTGTGGCTAAGGGCAGTGTGCCCCGCAAGGCGTCAAAGTAATTGCTGACTAAAGTCTCCAAGGAGCCACCCAAGAGCGGAGGAAATCTCATAAGCAGAGCTATTCCACTTACGTGTACAGGTTGCTGGCCCAGGACCACCCTTCCACCAGAATCTCGTCCAAGGCCATGAGCGTTATGAAATCCTTAATTGTCGACATTTTCAAGCGCATCGTCTCCAAGGCCTCGCACCTCATTGCAGACATGGTGTCTCCATCTCAGTGGATAGGAATGTGAAAGGTACAGTGATGTCAATTGGGTAGCCATCTTTTGCATGTTGTAAGTTCAAGCCACACTTAGTCTCTGTTTTAAAAAGTTCAATTCGAGTTTCCAGCCTGTGGATTAAAAATCATTATTTGACATAAAGCATGTTTTTGTGACATGACGCAGATTAATAAAGCCATGAAAAAGTAAAGACAGCATTTCAATTCATTTCTAGAGGGGAAGAACTGAAAAGCAGTGAAGTTATGTTACACTTGTATAGAACCTTGATCAAATCACACATAGGGCAGAATTTTGCCCTCGTCGGGTGGGCAGGCCCGGGAGTGGCCGCGAAAGTGACTGCTGCCCACGATTGGGGTCCGACTGCGATTTCATGCTGGCGGGCCGATTAAGGTCCCCCCCTAGCGTGGAAAGCACGGTGCAGCTCTCAGCTCTGCCTGTGTTGGTGGGGGGGTGACAGAAGGAGGGAGAGCGGGGAAGTTCATGCACGTGCACCGGTGGGCACAGGAAAAGCTCCCTGAGACACAGAGCTGCCTCAGGAAAATGCAGATTTTTGGAAATAAAAAAGAAAGACTTTAAAAATGTTAATGACAGAGTCACATGAGCAGGGACACGCAAAAAATCCACAGGCCGCTTGGCCTTTACGCCTTCCGCCAATCATAAATTTGGATGGGCAGCAAAAAATGTCATTTAATTAAATCTCTAATGGCCTTAATAGGCCTGTTAATTGTCGGTGGGCACGCTGTCGACTCCCGCGCACATTCACTGACTGAAATATTGCACGTCGTTTTACGCTTGTTCAGGCTGGGCGCACGCACCCATCCGACGAGTGCAATATTCAGTCCATGGAGCATTTCTGGCTTCCACATTATAAATAGAAAATGGTAGCAGAACAGATCAACGATTGAACAAGTTAGGGCTCTTTTCTCTAGAAAAGAGAAGACTAAGGGATACCCTGTTAGAAGTCTTTAAGATCATGAACATGTCTCCACTTGCAGGTAACACCAGAACTAATGACTGTACATATACGATACCCACTCAGAAACTCGATAAAGAATTCAGGAGCATCTTCTTTACCCAGAAAGTGGTTAGAATGTGGAACATGTTACCGCAGCAAGCAGTTGAGATGAATAGTATAGAAGCATTCAAGGGGAAGTTAGATAAACACGCGAGGAAGGAAATTAGAAAGGACGTAAAATGAAAAGGGGACTTGTATGGACCATAAACACCAGCAGGGACCTGTTGGATTGAATAGCCCATCCCTATGCTGTAATTATTTAAAGAAAGATATACATGGGCCATGGGAGTGTTGCAACAAAAGTTCACTGGGTTGATTCCTGGGATGAGAAGGTTATCTTATGAGGAGTGATTGAGTAGAATGGGCATATATTCTCTGAAGTTTAGGAGAATGAGAGATGTTCTCACTGAAACGTGTAATAACCTTAGGGGTGTTGGGAAGGTAGATGCTGAGGGGCTACTTTCCCTGCCTGAAGAGTCCAGAACTAAGGGTTATAGTCTCAGGATAAGAGATGATAAATTTCTTCACTCAGAGGGTTGTGAATGTTTGGAATTCTCGACCTCAGAGGCCTGTGAATAGTCAGCCATTCAGTATATTCAAGACTGCAATGACACGTGTTTTGGAATGCTAAAGGAATCAAGGGTTATGGAAATAAGGTGGGAAAGCGCAATTGAGGCAAAAAATTAGCTTACTGAATGGCAGAGCTGGTTTCAGGATGCCTATTGTCAACTCTTATTCCTATTTCTTTTGTTCTTAACACACTCTACTCCTTACAAAACTGAGGTCTCCTTCTCTTTCCTTTGTCTTGTTTATTCTGCAGTCAGGAGTCACATCGGTGATGAATTTCCAAAGCAGATACAATTCCATATGATGTTGGATTACATAGTTATAGTACAGAATGAGGCCCAGAAAGCCCATCATGCCTGGACCAGGTTTTCAGTAGAGCAGTATGAAGCTAACCCCACTGCCCAGTGCTCGCTCCATAGACCTTCCTCCATTGCATTAATGTATTTATACCTCTCCGCAGAAAAGCGTTCTGAGCTCCAACAACCTGCTGTGTAAATAAACTTCACTGAGCCTCTCCCCTCATTCTTGTAACAACAATTTTATATTGCTACTGACTTCCCATCCAGGGAAGATTAGGGTAGGAATCCCACTTGAAGGGGAAGAAGTGCATTAAGGCAGGACTTTCCCCACATGCCTCTGATCCACGACCTATCCCATCTCAAATCCCAAGGATGGGTGTCATTTCCATAATTGGGCAGGCCCCCACAGTCCTTCAACAATGCAACAGGGCCCACCAAGCCACAAAGTGTAAAAGTATGGCTTGCCTTTAAATAACGCTTTTCATGATCTCTTAATGTCACAAAGTGCTTTACAGCCAATGAAGCACTTTCGAAGTGAAGTCACTGTTGTAATGTTCAGCCTAGGCTCACTTAAATCATTTCTCGATGGACTTTCAGTGGTTTTCACGCCCATATTTTTGAACCCACAACCGCATACGCACAGAAAATGGTTTCTCCTGACCTATCCAGGCCTATAGTGCACACTCTCAGGGTGGAAGGATGTGGTGCTCTCATTAGGGTTGTCAGCCATGGCTCTTCTGGGTAGCACATATAACACTGAGTTATAAGGTTGTGGGTTCAACTTCCACTCTAGGGGCTTGAGTTCAGCCTGCTCCCCAAGTGCAGCACTATAGTGGAAGTGCTTCTTTTGGAAGAAACTTTAACAGACGAGGCAGAAGGAAATATTGATCACTGAACATCACCTAAATTTAAATGATCCGGTCATTATCACATTGCTGTTTGTGGGATCTTGCTTTGCGCAAATTGGCTGCTGCCTACTGCCTCATCTGTTGGAGTCTCTTCCAAAAGATGCACTTCCGCTATCGCGCTGCACTTGGGGAGCAGGCCGAATTCAAGTCCCTAGAGTGGAAGTTGAACCCACAACCTTCTAACTCAGTGTTATATGTGCTACCCAGAAAAGCCATGGCTGACAGCCCTAATATGACAGCACCACATTCTTCCACCCTGACAGCCTGAGCTATAGGCCTGGATAGGGCAGGAGAAGCCATTTTCTGCACATCTGCAGTTGTGAGTTCAAAAATATGGGTGTGAAAACTACTGGAAGTCCATCTAAAAATGATTTAAATGAGCCCAGACTGATGGTGGGTCAATCAAATTGGCACAAAGCTGATCAAACCACTCCAAAGCCACAGATCGGCCCAAAGGAGAACTTCAGACTCTTTACCCAGAGAGTGGTTAGAATGTAGAACTTGCCACCACATGTCAAAGTTGAAGTGAATAGCGCAGACACATTTTAAGCAGGTAAATAAGTACATGTGGGATAAAGGAATGCAGAGAGAACACAGCTAACTATTAAAAGGAGAAAACAAAAAAAAAAATCATTGCATTCACTCCCAAAATAGCAACAAATAGATGTCATGAAACAAAGACAGTACAGAAATGATGTATTGACATGTGCCAACACTTACAGTGGGGACAATATTGGGTCCCAGGTGTTAGGCATGAAATTTTATTCACACGTACACACAGCACTTGCTTTCATCTAACTTGTCTCAGTATACTGGAACAAGTACTTTCAGTGGAAATTGTTTTTTTTATAATGTAACAGAATTGTCCTACTTTCTGTAGAAGACAGCTATATGCAGCTTTCTTTTTGAGATGATCCATATCAGTAGCTGTGAATAAAGGCCTTGGCACCTCTCCTTTCAGTTATAACAGAGAAGATGGTCTAATACCCATCAATGTGTAGGAGCGGGTGAGAGGAGAACCATCACTCTGATGATTAACTGCTGAAGTTTTATTCCTAAGGGAGAGGAAGTGGGGTAGTTAGTTCAGTTGTCTAGATGGCTAGCCTGTTGTTCAGAAAACTTTCAACAGCACAGGTTTGATTCCCGTTCCAGCTGAGGTAGACTTGGGACCTGCCACCTCACTCTGCCCCTGAGGGTAGAAGGCAATAGCAAATCACCACTAACATAAACTGCCAAGAAAACAGCTCAGGGAGAAGCATCCACTGACAACGAGCTGAGTACCTGCCTTCAGGCAGAGCACATATAATATGTTGGTGACATGACTAAGTAAACATTAAAGAGGGATCAAGGTGTCTGCAGATGGGGAAGACTTCAGCAAATCGATGGACTAAAAGTGAATGCCAAACTGTCTCTGGTACTATAAAGAAAGAGAGAGTCCTAAAGCTTTACATTATTGGAAGCAGGACAAACCATATGAACACTTTAACTATTTATTCAGAATGCGGCAACCTAGTAAAGCAAAATTTCCGGTATGCTTCTAAAGCAAAAACTGTATTTAAGTATAACTTAAAGTGCCATGAGAATTGGCCTCTAAAACCTTTAGTTATAAATAGAAAGTAAACAACAGTAATAAACCAAACAGTAATAAAGTGTATCATTCAATTGCATTGATATGTATTGCTAAGAAGAAGCCTAATGTCCAATGATAATGGTTTGGCAAAGTTAAGTGTAGTAAACTTTAATGCAATCACAACACAGGATTCTAACTAAAATGGAGACAAACTTGCATTTCTATAGCACTTTCATCAACTCAGGACATGACAAAGCACTTCACAGTCAATGAAATACTTTTGAAACATAGTCACTGTTGTTACGTAGTCAGTTTGTGCACTGTAAGAGCTCTCCTGAACAGCAATGTAATAATGACCAGATAATTTGACAATGGGCAGTATTTTCCCCTCCTGCCTGCAGCAGGGTGGGTGTGGAGAATCTAACGGGAGCCAAAAAATCGGAAACCTGCTGGTGTAAAAATAATTCGTAATTCTCCTGATGGTGGGTTAATGGCGGGTCGGGTGTCCCACTGACTAGTGGCGTGAATGCCATTTGCATTAATTACCATCTCATGAATGCTCATTAAATTAGCTTTTTGCCAGGATCATGTGCCGCCTTCCAACCTTGCATCACACCAGCAGGGAATCACACCGGCCTGAATCTCCTTTGAAAAAGAGTGGCCTGCACCGATCGGACCTCACTTCACTCACAACTTCAAGGTAAGTGCAACATACGTAGCCCACCTGCCACAGCGCTGTGCCAGCCTCATTGGAGTGCCAGTGGAACTCCACGCTGTAGGGTTGGTCGGCTCCCAGTGGCTGCCTCCATAGTCACAAGGACACCACTGTGCAGTGGTACTCAGCCAGGGTTGAGCTTTCTTGCAGAGACCAGTATTACGACCGGGGGTGAGTAGGTCGGTGGGGGGAGGTTGTAGAGTTGGTCTGCTCCGGGTGGGTGCCACTGTTGCCCAGGAGGACACCACAATGCAGTGGTACTCATACAGCGCTGAGCATTCAGAGACCAGCATTTTGCTTTAGGGTGGGGAGAGGGGAACGCCTAGGGGGCAAAGGGAAAGTAAGGCTTTGGCAAGGGATTGTGGGGGGGAAGGGGAAACGTGCAGGGGGCAAAGGGAGAGGAAGGCCTCGCAAGGGGTTGGGTGGGGGAAGGGGGCATGAGGAAAGGCAAAGGGGCAGGAAGGCTTTGCAAGAGGGTGGAAGAGGAAAGGGAATGATGGAAGGCAGAGGGGAGACTGAGGGGTGGGAAGCTGGAGCCCAGCATGGGAAACTGAAATGCTGACAAACAAGGGGTGGATGAGATACTATATTTAGGGATGGGAGGGGATGCACACAGACTCTAGACAGGAAAGGGGTGGGGTTGTTAGTGTGGCACCAGGGGGATATGTTGCATGGAGACTCATATTGGGGAGGGGTTGGGAAGGGAGATAATGTATTCTTCAGTCATGAGGGCAATAGGGAACTCATTGAAAATCAGAGTCCTCAGTCTGGGCCTTGCAGTCAGGTGTCAGATAGTAGAGACAGTCCTGGGGCTCTGCGGACTTCATAGTCTACAGTCAGAGAGCTGAGACAGTCATGGGGTACAGCAGGCAGTGCTGTAGGAGTATTCATTGGGAGCACAGTGTACTCCAGCATCAGCAAGGGGCAAGGACTGTGTGCTGTATAGGAATAATGTACAGCTTGGTTTGCAGGGCTGATCACAGTTGCTTTTCTTGGGTTTGTCTGCCTCTGTACTGGGCTCAGATGGGAAACTAAATTAAAATATTTATTAACCAAAGAGAAGATTTCAAGCACATATATAGGTCTACAAATTACTACCATAATAATCAGTTACACCCCCTTTAAGGCAACAGTTAAAAAAATGGATTTTAAACAGATCCAGCAAGTTAACACAATACCCTGTACAGTGGAATTCAAAGTGGCTTTTCCCAGCTTCTGTTTCTGTAGACAGCAGGCTTAATGCACAAATACTGGAGGCTTCTCACATTTACATTAGATCTTACAATGCCTTTCCTGACACAAAGCCTTATTCTCCTATATACATGTTTCTCCCTTTTAATGTGTAAATTCCATTGTCTATATGTCTTTGGAACTTTACCTTTCTGATAACATAAATCTTTTAATGTTGTCACAAACAGAAACACAATCCTCCATGAGCCTACTTTACACTAAACCAGAAAACTATTATGAAAATTATTCTATCTCATGACAACATCACAGTCGCTACATCTCAACATTAACACATAAGAATATGAAATTTGGGAATGCAGGCAACTATTAAGGAGGTACAGCTGTAGCATATATGCATTCCATCAATAGAGGCCTGTCATGTGCTTTCCAGAATTGTCATTCACAATGGGTCAAAGGTCATTAATCATGAGCAACTTATTGTTACTTAGTATGTCAGTTCAGAGATTGGAGCACTGAGCTAGGTCGGGTTGCACATGGCATTCAAACCTTCTCCAGTCCCTCCACTGAGGGATTGAGATGTTAATTCTCAGGGATGGCATCTTGGTCACCTTGATGTGTGTGTTACTGCCTCAGATACAAGGCTGCATCAACAACAAGGCTAGTGGGGCAGGAACCACTATTGACCATTACAGTTGCTATTGGTAACAGTTGTGAGTTCCACTATGTTGACCTGTTAATCATTAATGTGTTCAATTTTTCATTTCAGAGAGAAGGATGAAGCAATTATAGACGCAAGGCTCAATGCTGACTTTTTGAGTGTTCTAATGCAATGGAGAAGGGGAAGGAGGGAGAGATGCCACCAAGCGCAGCTCCAGAAGGAGGCCTCGCCTAAGGTCTGGGGTCAAGGCGAGCCAGAGCAAGAACAAGAGGTTCAGGAGGAGAAACGCAGACAATGGAGGTGGCTCGCCAGACCAAGGGTATACCAAAGAAAATTTTCCTATTTACAGATCAGTGAGTGACAATGTCGGGCATGTCTGCACTTGACCTGAACTCTGGTAGATCATATCTGCTACATTTTTCGTGTACACCTAACGGCCCATGAAGTGGGAGGCTATCCCCTGCCCAGTTGCTTTGAAGGTGACAGCTGCGCTCAATTTCTTTGCCTGCGGGTCATTTCAGGGATCCACAGGGAGGCTGTGTTGCGTCTCGCAGTCTGCAACACACAAATGCATAAAGGAGGTCACAGATGCCCTCTGCAGCAAGGCACATGACGATGAGAGGTTTGCTCTCGATGAAGCCAGACAAGCTGCGAGATTCAACAGCTTTTTATCCATCTCAGGCTTTCTAAGAGTGCAGGGTGCAATCGATTGTACCCATGTGGCTTCAAGTTCTCCATGGCAGCAGCCCCTGTGTTTATCAACCGTAAAGTCTTTCATTCCATCAATGTTCAACTGGCATGTGATCATTGGAAGCACAAACTGCACATTTGTGCACAGTAACCTGGGAGTTACCATGACTCAGACATCCTGAGTCATTCCCAAGTGCCTCAGATTTCCGAATGGCCTGCATGTCTGCAGGGATGGCTGCTTGGTGATAAGGGGTACCCACTGGCTGATGACATCGATGCATCGCCCTCAGAGTCGTTTGGAAGAGAGGTACAATGCAGCTCACAGCTCCACATGGCACCTAATCAAGCAGACCACTGGCATTCTGAAGATGCGCTTCAGATGTTTGGACCGCTCAGGTGGCACACTACAGTACAGTTCCGATAGGGTATCATGCATCATCCTCTGTGTGTTGCATCCTTTCAACCTGGTACTGCAAAGAGGTGATCCCTAGCCAGGTGGTGAAATGGAAGAGGATGAGAGCTCTTTGAAGAGCAGGAGGCCCAGGAACCTGAAGAGGCTGATGAGGGTCAGTTTGAATACGACGATGCCGTAGAGGAAGCAAGACATGGGAGACCTGCCCGTGACACTTTAATTGCTACCAAATTCCAGGAGGAGTAAAGTAGAGGCAAGGGGAGTTGGCTACATTTCTCCTGGCCTTGAAAGCCATTCCGTGGTATTGAAAGCGATGTCCAAACCAGTCACATAGAGAGCAAGCTCAGCATTCACACTTGCACCTTCCAGCCTCATGATTTACCAGGCCATGATCGCCAAGAAAGTCAGCAATGCCCTCTGTATGTGCTCACGCTAGGCAGTGAGAATCCATTCAACAGTGAGAACACTGTGAAAACTCACTTGAAGTAGCTGTTGCCACATAAATGAGAAACGACTGCAGCCAGTGAGATGAGGACATGGTTGGGGGTCTCCTCCTCCTGTACACGTCTTGCCCTTTGGCACTACCACTGAGGAGCCACAGCTGCCATTAATTCCTCAAGGCTGCTGAGCTGCCCTCACACAATGTGTGTTGTGAGGAAAAAGGGTTACAAGCACTTTAATCACACACTTCCAATAAAGATTTTAATGTATCTCCCTGACATCACAAAAGGGGACGGAAACTATATTCAGTGAGGCTGACATCACATGAATGTGAATCCCACAGAGGGACACTATCACTGAGTGATAGCTCAGCCTTGAAATAAGAGGATTCAAAGGCATATATTCACAGTGCCTTCAGTTGACCAAGCCATTCACATAAACATCAAATGTATTTACAAAAGTGCAATATTTTCACAGTGGTAGCATACCCAAAAGTGATTTCAATATTTTTTAATTTTCCTAAACCTGCCTGAGTGTAGCCCCAACATCCACAGCACAGGTGGAGGCAGCCAGCTGACTGCTACATCCTCGTGTCTGTGGTGCCCTTGGAGGACGTCCTCTGGTAGCCCGAGGTCTGGAGGTGCCCGGCCTGATAAGGGTCACCTGCTCAAGGGCAGATGCACCCTCCTTGGCCTGAGCAGCTGGAGTGGATGGGGTCACAGGCAAAGGGGACTCTGAGCGGCTGGAGTATCCTGAGAGGAGGCCCCTGGGGTGTCCGGTTGACGGTCATCCTCCCTGTGGGGAGTCCGAGGGCCTCGCCTTGACTCCTTGAGGAAAAGGTGCATCTTGAGGGAGGTCAAGGTGCCTTGTCCCCCTTTTGCCTAGACATTGATGGTGCCCACCGGAGTGCGTGGCCATGGAGTCCAGGGCCAAGGGCAAATCTGACCAAACCTGCTGGACCAAGCTGTCCAGGGTGGTTGCCCACCTCAAGATGCTCACATGTTGGGGCCACATAACAGACAGAATGCAGACAGACTCCTCCATCCTTCGCTCTATTCTGCTGAGTGGCTGTTGAATCTCTGCCTGATGTTTCGCCACCTGTTGTTGCATCTCCAGCATTGAGTTGGCGACCACTTGCAGAGGCTCAACATCTGACTCGGGCTGAACAGGTGGCTGGTCTCTAGCAACCCTCCAAGTACCAGAGACCTGGGCTGTCCCTGCCTCCGACTGCTGCGGGGACGTGTCAGTGAGGTGTTCTCCAGTCGGTGAGCCCGAGCCTAATCTAGAACTAAGCCCCACCATGGTGTGTGTCTCTGCATTGGTGGAGGGTGCAGGTGAGTGCAGTGACAGTTCTTCCTCAGCTTCCTCTTTAAACATGGCCTGGAGGCTGGGACTTTTGGTGGGCAGTCTTGTGGGCCTTGATCTGCTTGAGCCTATAAGAGGGAGAAAAGAGTTTTAGTTGATGGTCATGCAGATTACAAGATTTCATGTCACTCACTGTGATGGTCAGGATGTGATGAACTGATGAAGATGTGACCCGTACTAGGTTGCTGAGACAATCTGATCTCCCCTTCCCCACAGGAGAGGGGAGGCGGTAGCATAGTGATATTGTCAATGGACTACCGGTCTACTCTTCCAGAGACCCAGGGTAATGCTCTGGGGACCCGGGTTTGAATCCCATCACGACAGACAGTGAAATTTGAATTCAATAAAGATTTTGAATTAAAAGTCTGATGTTGACCCATGTTAATAAACCCATCTGGTTCACTAGTGCCCTTTAGGGAAGGAAATCTGCTGTCCTTACCTAGTCTGGCTGAGATGAGACTCCTGACCCACCCAATGCAGCTGACTCTTAAATGCCCTTTGAACAAGGGCAATTAGGGATGGGCAATAAATGCTGGCCCAGCCTGTGACACCCACATCCCACGAATGAAATTAAAAAAAATCCCTGTCCTCCTCAGCGATCTCTGCGGCATCCTCCTTGAATTCTGTGAGGGCAATTATGTCAGCCGTCCCTCCCGCTAGTGTACGATCCTCTCTGCCTGTTGTGGGCAAGCTTTCCCTGCAGCAGAAAGGCATGTGATGAGAAGGGATGAGCAGAGGTTGGGAGTGCCCCTTGTGAATGGTGAGCCCTCCCCAGAGGGGGCTGGGGATGGAGTGTGATAGATGGAATAGTGGTGATGTGAAAGTAGCCGTGAGGCAATCAGTGGTGATATGTGTCCCCCGATAATGTTTGTGTGAGATCCCTGAGAAGAGTAGCCTTTGGATTACATGATGAGAGTTTGATATGGAGGCAGCTGAAGGGTGACTTACCCTAGCAGGTCGGATGAGATCATTCATCCTCTTCCTACACTGGATGGCGTTTCGGGTACGATAGCCAGCCATGTTGACATCCTTTGAGATGGCATCCCAGGCTGGAGAGGTGAGGCTGGTATGCGTTGTGGAACCGTACCTGGGTTAGAGCACTTACTACGTGCCCGCACTCCTCTTATCAAAGCTTGGAGGGCCTTACGGCTGCAGCGGGATGCTGCCTCCTTCTTTTGGGTCACAGACATTTTTAATGATCTCCTGAAGACGGGTGAGCTGGAGAGAGTGAGACGTGTGTGCTCGGGTTTCAATGTGGCGCTCGGACCTTAGATGGTAAGGTATCTAGGTAACACCGAGACGGACAAATCAGTTCCCAACCCCCCGATGATTCAGTGGGATACTCGCCTGTGCATCATTCGAGAACTTCCAAGTGTGGAATTGGGCACCATTTCCTGCCATTCTGAGCAGCATGATATGTGCCGCAGATCCCATCCGCCTACTCACTTAGTTTCAAAAATGGAACATTCTTCTCATTGTATAAGTGATAAATATTAACCTGGACACTGAGGAGAATCCCCCTGCTCATTTTAGTGCTGTGGGATCTTTTACCTGAGATCTACATCAACAGACTTAATGCTTTCCATTCAGTTCTAAGCATTTGAACAGAGCTGTTGAGGTATTTCTTTAAATGGGCTGACGCCTCAGTCCAGCTAACAAAGGAACTGCATATGAATTCACTAAACCTTCCTATTGTAATATTCACACAGTGTAGTTTTAAGGCCAATGCGTTTTATCTGGCCTGTTTTTTTAAGGAAAGGCCATAAATAATGTATTCAATCAGAGGTTGTTATACATCATAGACTGTTACACTTAGATCTTCTGTAAGTCAGGCATTGTATTTACAGATAAAAGCAAAAAACTGCGGATGCTGGAAATCGAAAACAAAAACAAAAATACCTGGAAAAACTCAGCAGGTCTGGCAGCATCTGTGGAGAGGAACACAGTTAACGTTTCGAGTCCGAATTGAAGAGTCATGCGGACTCGAAACATTAACTGTGCTCCTCTCCACAGATGCTGTCAGGCCTGCTGAGTTTTTCCAGGTATTTTTGTTTTTGTTTTGTATTTACAGAATTCCACCACTTCATTTAGCCCATACCTTTTCATGGAGAACTTGACCACAACTTGGACAGATTCTGGGAATGTTTATCCCAAATCTATAATGCTTATGTCCTTTGCAACTATTATACGAGTCATTCCAATATCCCTGTTTTCAAAAAGACTGAATGGAAGATTTTTTTAAATGTACTTCTGAAATACTGAATTCCCCACTAACGTAAATTTGTTATGCTTTCTTCGATGTTTATTTTTAGCTGTGAGCTTCCAAAGATACCAAAGTCAAATTTAGCATATTTGTCATCCCTAAAGTCAATTTGCCCAGAATTCTTTCTTTCTTTTTTACCACAAAAATGCTAAAATTCCAATCAGGGTATATTAGCAAACGAGAGGCAGCTTTCTCAAGCCTGGAACAGTGCAGGTTTTCAGAATGGAAATATTTTTTACAGCCCAACTATCTTTAATCAATAGATCTGAAGGACTTCCCTTCTGTTTGAACAATACAGGGACACTAAAATATGTACTGCACACGCTACATGAAAGTTAATACTGGTAGGGGTGTCACATGTAAGCTGCACACTGAACACTGTTTGCATGAGAATCATTCACTGGGTGGGAGATGAAAGGCATGCTGTATACATCTGAGAAGCTAGATAATATCAGTCTAGCTCTTTTTTCATCAATGCAGCTTGCTTTCCTTTCTAAAAAATAGGCATCCACTGACTCATAGCACTACATGCACAATACCATGTTATCTGTACGTGTACAGAAGTTGGTGTGGAGATCTTATGGAGCACTATGTGATATTCCTGCCTCTGACTCAGAAGCTCCAGACTCGAGACCCTCAGGTACTTGATGGCCAAGAAAGATGGGTTCATAATGTGGCTGAACAGGTTGATTGTCAACCTGAAAATCCTTCCAACATTTATGCCAATAGCAAGCAGGAAGAGTGGGAGAGATTCCTGGTCAGCCATGTGATGGAAAAAGGTTGGAGACCCAACCATCACTATCCATAGCTCCAGGCTACAACATGCATGTGAAAGTGTATGTTCAGACTTCCTGAGTGATCTGTAACATACCACATCACAGGAGTTGACAACAAGACACAAGCAATTTATATGGGATGGGATTTGAGTGAACTGTCAACTACTGGTCTGAAAGGTAACTCATTCAGTTTCAGATGATATATAGTTTGTTGTGAGTTAGAATGGGGCCGTTCAGTCAGGATCTTCTGACAATGTCATAAAAACCTCAAGAGTGAAACTTCAATGGTTTATGAATGTCATCAGAGCTGTAAAATTGACTTAAACTTATTGTTAGACTGTCTTTGGAATGTATTGCATAGCATTGATTTGTAGTCACAACAATCATTTTAAAAATGTTCTTATTCCTATCTGGTGACCATACTCAGCATGTCGGAGGCAGTGGAGAGCTAACAGTTCATTAAACTATCTCTGCAAATGAACAATGGATATGGCAGGAACACCAGCATTTGGATAAATAAAGGTACAGTACATTAACTTTGCAGATTATATGTTCTTACAAAATATAGTTAGAAAAAGAACACACGGAATACATAATGTGCACATTTCAAAGAGGTGGATGCACAAGTTCCTAAGAATTGGAATATTAATATTAGATTAAAAACTCAAGTAACACTGGGGTGACTCTGGCATCCATCAGTTATTGAAATAACTGGAAATTGTCATTTTCAAAGTGATCAAGGTACAGGTACCCTGGAAAGATATGTCGCCAGGAAGTTAGTGATCAATGTTATAATACAAACTCTGCGCACAATCAAAGCAAATTTCTACCCCTGCTTGTAATAAGTATGAGATCTTGCCTTGAATATTCTCCTTGGTACAATGGTGCTAGTTATCTCTGTTAGCAGTTGGAACGTACTGCATTTGGGAGTATCCTTGAATTGCCAAATATTTAATTGCATAATGTAAATCAGGGATGTCTTTTGTGGTTGGAACAGGTTCTCAGTGGCTTTTTATGCAACACATCTACAATCTCTTGGAAGGAAGGCAAAGAAAACGTCCAGGTATGAATCACTCGACTGTTTTCACTACGCCCTATGCCAATCTGATCCACTTTTTAATTAAGTGAACTTTCCACCAAGAAGGCAAGGAAAACGTGGTCAGAAACAGGAACACTAGCTGACCGTTTTCTCCTTTCGCCTAGATCAGGAGACTAAAGACAACTGCAGAAGCTCTACCACTCACCACAGCTGGAATCATCTAACACAGTGTAGACTGTGGATTGACGAACATAGCAACAGTAGGCCATTTATTCCTTTGAGCCTGTTCTGCTGTTCAATGAGATGCTGGGTGAGTTGTGTACTAACTCCATAAACCCACCTTTTCCCCATATTCTCTTTCTCAAAGTGTCGTGAATCTGTGGAATTCACTACCTCAGAGTACAGTGGATGCCGGGACACTGAATAAATTTAAGGAGGAGATAGACAGATTTTTAATTAGTAACGGATTGCAAGGTTATGAGGAGAGGGCGGGAAATTGGAGTTGAGGCCGAAATTATTTCAGCCATGATCGTATTGAATGGCAGGACAGGCTCGAGGGACTGAATTGCCTACTCCTGCACTTAGTTCTTATGTTCTCATGTTCTAATATCTTTGGTAGCAAAAATCTATCAATCTCAGATATAAAACTAACAACTGACCTAGCATTAACTGTCTTTTGTGGAAGCTATCTGTGGCCTCTCTGGTCTCAATGTCAAAAAAATTCTAAAATGCAACACAGTTATTTTAATGCGATGTTAATCTGTTTAATATAAGCTGCCCAACACCTCGAGACATGGAAAAAGAAGGGTTGAGAGGTAAACTGCTTGCACCCAGCAATCCATACAGCTATTGCAGTTGCACTGAACTGGATTTTGCTACAGGCTTCACAGCCTCAATGTTGGGACTAAGTGGGGGCCCCAAGACGACACTTGCCAGGACCGAGACCTACAGAACAATCTTCCTGGAGTCCGCCTCCTAATTGGCTGCCTCCGAGCTTGACCTTCTATTAAAGGTGGCAGACAGGCTCCCGAGGCTGCAAGCCCAATCAGGGGGCTGGTATTTCTGGAGCCTCAACAGCACCTGTCAGGAGACATGGGTACTGCTGAGGCAGGTCAGAGACTCCGAAGGCACCTCAGCATGGAGGCACTCTCACTGCATATCAATCATCAAGTAACCGGCATCTAGATGGGCAGGAGAATTGGGATGGAGGGGAAACCCCTCCACCAGATAGGTCTTGTGGTAATCTGATGTGTAATACACCTTTAAGAAAAACGTTATAATGGAAGATCACATGATCTTAGTATCCAATAGCAGTGGCAGGGGCTACCTTAGTAGTCAGTAGGAGTAGTCTAGAGTTAGAGTCTGTAATGTAGAGACAGGGGGCTGAATTCTCCAGTCAGCGAGCGCAGGCAGGGCCCACTCGCCAATGAGTAAAATAACGCGCAGTGACATCGGGCGGGCGTCCTGACGTCACTGCACGTCATTTTAATTTTCAGTTCGGAGGCTGTGCTGCTGAGTCAGCTGCATGCCCGCTGAACTGTCAAAGGCCTATTAAAACCATTTAAAACCTAATTAACTCAATTAAATGAGCTGCTCGTCCAACCTTAAGGTTGGCGGGCAGGTGAAGAGCCCAGGCGGCCTTCACATTTATCGTGAAACCTCATCCACGGGCGGGAAGTGTTTTAAAATCTAGTAAAAATGTTTACATTAATTCTTTGCCATGTCCCAGCTCACGTGACAGTGCCACATGAGGGGACATGTTTCAAAAGTTTTTTTCTCCTTTATTTAAATTTATACATGTCAAACTAATCTCCCTGAGGTACCTCTGTGCCTCAGGGGGATTTCTGCACTCTTCCGCATGCATGCGCGAAAGAGCACAGGAAACGACACAGGGACTCCCCCCACCATCTTCACAGGGAGCGCACAGCTCTTCCGGGTGAGTGTCATGATGGGTGGACCTTAATTGGCCCGCCCATGTAAAATGGCATCGCGGCCCAGATCAGAGGCGCCGATCAGGTTCGCACCCGCCCCCGTCTGCCCCCGCACAACCCCCCTAACTGGGGGAAATTTTTTCCCAGTGTTTGAGTTGTAAACACACAAGTGTAACTGCTGAGTTCCTTTGTAAATAAATGGAATGTGTTCTACATAAGAACTATCTACTGATCTACCCTGTCTATAGTACCAACTCGGTCATCCTGAAAACATGCAACCCAGATACAATGGTCCAACTAGACTAAGGACCAGGATCCAACAAACAGACGATGAGGAAAAAGCAAGAAAAAGCAAGGAAAGGCGAGAAATAATAGCAAGAAAAAGCGAGGAAGGAAATCAAGTGAACCGAAATCGAGCCATATCTCGCACGGTAATTGGAAGTTGAATTGGCGCTCTAATCGTTGAAGCAGTCTCCACGAAGCATGCCGCAGTTTGGAAGAGTTGATTCTTTCAACCCAACCATGGACGATTGGTTTCATTATGTTGAACACCTCGTATTCTTTTTCCAAACTAATGACAATGCGGGGGAGGAGAAGAGGCGCCCGATCCTCTTATCTACGTGTGAGAGTGAGACCTATGGATTGATTCGAAGTTTGACAGCACCTACTGCCCTGGTCTCGAAAAGTTTTGATGGCTCAGTGAACCTTATGAAGAGGCAGTACCAGCCCAAACCCTCGGTAACGATACAACAGTTCAAATTTAATTCAAGAAATAGAGCCGCAGGGGAGGTAGTTGCTTGTCATGTGGCAAGTCTGAAACAGTTAACAGAATATTGTGAGTTTGGTACACCTATAAATGATATGCTTAGAAATCAATTGGTGTGCGGTATAAATGAAGAAATGATTTAGAAGAGATTACTGTCTGAAACAAGTTTGGATTTTCAGAAGGTGCTAGAAATAGCACTGGCTATGGAAAGCACAGCGAGGAACTAGAAAGCCATACAGCAAAATGGCACCGTCCTCCATGTTGGGCAGAGAGCCCCGCCAAAAAGCTCTGATGAGAAGCGGGAAGCAGCCACCGCTTGCAGACAAAAAGAAAGGACTTAGCAACGAAAACATGGAAGAATGGCAACAGAGGTGGAAGCAGACAATCTTGCACTGAATGGAAATGGTAAAAAATCGAATGTTTTTACTGTGATCGAAACAGACACCTCATGAGAGATTGCAAGGATAGAATCGGGCAGGTTTTCAATCAAAAGAAAAAACCCCGTGAGATCCATAATGTAGAAGAGCCTGAAGTAACAGATTCTGATATTTATTCATTGTATAATTTAATGGTAGGAAGAACAGAACCTATCTATGTAACAGTGAGGGTGAATGTTTGGCCTATCACAATGGAAGTGGACACAGGAGCTTCCACTACGGTTATAGGTGAGCATACCTCCAAATACCATTTTTTTTATTCATTCACAGGATGTGGGCTTCGCTGGCTGGGCCAGCATTTATTGCCCATCCCTAGTTGCCCTTGAGAAGGTGGTGGTGAGCTGCCTTCTTGAACCGCTGCAGTCCATGTAGTGTAGGTACACCCACAGTGCTGTTAGGAAGGGAGTTCCAGGATTTTGACCCAGTGACAGTGAAGGAACAGCGATATATTTCCAAGTCAGGATGGTGAGTGACTTGGAGGGGAACTTCCAGGTGGTGGTGCTCCCATCTATCTGCTGCCCTTGTCCTTCTAGGTGGTAGTGGTCATGGGTTTGGAAGGTGCTGTCTAAGGAGCCTTGGTGAATTCTTGCAGTGCATCTTGTAGGTGGTATACACTGCTGCTACTGTGCGTCGGTGGTGGAGGCAGTAAATGTTTGTGGATGTGGTGCCAATCAAGCGAACTGCTTTGTCCTGGATGATGTCCAGCTTCTTGAGTGTTGTAGGAGCTGCACTCATCCAGGCAAGTGGGGAATATTCTATCACATTCTTGACTTGTGCCTTGTAGATGGCAGACAGGCTTTGGGGAGTCAGGAGGTGAGTTACTCATTGCACGATTCCTAGCCTCTGACCTGCTCTTGTAGCCATAGTATTTATATGGCTAGTCCAGTTCGGTTTCTGGTCAATGGTAATCCCCAGGATGTTGATAGTGGGGACTCAGTGATGGTAATGCCATTGAACATCAAGGGGCGATGTTTGGATTCTCTCTTGTTGGAGATGGTCATTGCCTAACACTTGTGTGGTACGAATGTTACTTGCCAGTTGTCAGCCCAAGCCTGAATATTGTCCAGGTCTTGCTGCATTTGGACATGGACTGCTTCAGTATCTGAGGAGTCGCAAATGGTGCTGAACATTGTACAATTATCAGCGAACATCCTCACTTCTGACCTTATGATGGAAGGAAGGTCGTTAATGAAGCAGCTGAAGATGATTGAGCCGAGGACACTACCCTGAGGAACTCCTGCAGTGATGTCCTGGAGTTGAGATGACTGACCTCCAACAACCACAACCATCTTCCTTTGTGCTAGGTATGACTCCAACCAGAGGAGAGGTTTTGCCCTGATTCCCATTGACTCCAGTTTTGCTGGGGCTCCTTGATACCATACTCGGTCAAATGATGCCTTGATGTCAAGGGCAGTCACTCTCACCTCACATCGGGTGTTCAGCTCTTTTATCCATGTTTGAACCAAAGCTGTAATGAGGTCAGGGGCTGAGTGGCTCTGGCGGAACCCAAACTGGGCATCAGTGAGCAGGTTATTGCTAAGCAAGTGCTGCTTGATAGCACTGTTGATGACCCCTTCCATTGCTTTACTGATGATGGAATAGACTGATGGGGCGGTAATTGGCCGGGTTGGATTTGTGCTGCTTTTTGTATACAGAACATACCTGGGCAATTTTTCACATTGCCGGGTAGATGCCAGTGTTGAAGCTGTACTGGAACAGCTTGGCTAGGGGCGTGGCAAGTTCTTCTGTACTATTGCTGGAATGTTATCAGGGCCCTTAGCCTTTGCAGTATCCA
This sequence comes from Cetorhinus maximus, assembly GCF_964194155.1. Classification (NCBI taxonomy): domain Eukaryota; kingdom Metazoa; phylum Chordata; class Chondrichthyes; order Lamniformes; family Cetorhinidae; genus Cetorhinus; species Cetorhinus maximus. The sequence goes on from NC_135896.1 coordinate 19,671,584, forward strand.
GTGCCTTCAGCCATTTCTTGATATCACGTGGAGTGAATCGAATTGGCTGAAGACTGGCACCTGTGATGCTGGGGACCTCCGGAGGAGGCCGAGATGGATCATTCACTTGGCACTTCTGGCTGAAGATTGTTGCGAATGCTTCAGCCTTATCTTTTGCACTGCTGTGCACGGCTCCTCATGGAGCTATACCCAGCTCCACCTGAATCATGGAGAATGTAAATTGTATTTGGAAGAAGCAGGTGACAATTGAAAACTTACATGGGAGAAGACATCAAAATCAAAGGGTTATTGTACTGTACACACGGAAGTCAGTCAGTAAAACTACCCTAGATGGTGATAGCAAATGAGGAGCCAAGCCTTGGACGAAACTGGTTGAAAGAAATTAAATTGGATTGGGCTGAGATCTTCCAACTGAGAGCCAGTGGGCTACCTGAACTATTACAAAAATACGTCTCAGTTTTCCAAGATGAACTCTGTAAGATCCAGGTACTACAAGCAAATATTCACATGGATCCAGATGTTACGCCCAGATTTTTGAAGGCAATACCGGTACCTTATGCAATGCGGGAAAAGGTAGACGCTGAATTGGACAGATTAGAGAAACTGGGAGTTATACAACCCGCGCAGTACTCAGAATGGGCAGCACCAATAGTCACCGTACTGAAACCTGACCAAAGTGTTCAAATTTGTTGAGACTACAGATTGACTGTTAATAAAGTGGCTAAATTGGACAGGCACCCTATACCAAAAACTGAAGACCTGTATGCTAAGCTGGCAGGTGGTACTGCCTACACAAAGCTTGGTATGAGTCATGCTTATCAACGATTGGAGTTAGTGAAGGCCTCCCGGAAATTAATCACAATTAATATCGACGAAGGGTTGTACCAATATATCTGTTTGCCTTTTAGTGTCCTCAGCATGCGCCGTTAACCAGAGAACAATGGAAAGTTTGCTACAGGGATTGCCTCACAATGTAATTTATTTAGATGATGTTCTGGTGACAAGACTCACTGAAAAGGAACATTTGGCAAATTTGGAAGAAGTTTTGAAAAGTTTTTCACAGATGGGAGTGCATTTAAAAATGAAAAGTGCACGTTCGAAGTGAAAGAGGTCATTTATTTAGGTCACAGGGTAGATTCACAGGGCCTCCACCCAACTGATGAAAAAGTGAGAGCTATTAGAGATTCAACAGCACCAAAGAAAACCTCTGAGCTCAAATCATTCTTGGGGATGATCAGGCACTATGGACGCTTCTTGCCTAATTTGTTGACAGAACTGGCACCACTGTATTACCCACTCAAGAAAAACCAACGTTGGTCTTGGCAAACACCACAGACAAACTTTCACAAAGGTGAAACAACTGTTACAGTCATCCACCCTATTAGTACATTTTGACCAAAGAAAAGAGTTAGTTTTGACATGTGACGCATCACCCTATGGATTGGGAGCAGTGCTCTCCCATCGAATTGACGATGGATCAGAAGGACCTATTGGATATTTATCAAGAACATTCAACACTGCAGAAAAGGGATACTCACAGATAGAAAAATAAGGCTTATCAATCATCTTTGGTGTCAAGAAATTTCACCAGTAAGTACATGGTCGTCATTTTACTATCGTTTCGGAGCACAAGACTTTGCTAGGTTTGTTCAGCGAGGACAAGGCTATGCCACCCATAGCCTCAGCAAGTATACAGAGATGGGCATTGATCCTAGCAGCGTATGAGCATACTTTGATCCACAAGCCTGGAAGTCAGATTGCAAACCCTGATGCACTTAGTCATTTGCCTTTGAAAGAAAATGATAAGGATGTTCCAGTTCCTCAGGAACTTGCTTTATTATTGAACTTCTTAGATTCATCACCGGTATGTACTAGACAGATTAGGGGCTAGGCAAGTCAAGACCCAACCTTGTCCAAAGTAAGAGAACAGGTTATTCACGGTTGATCACAAGAACAGGAATCTAACGAAATGAAACCGTATTTTAACAGAAGACATGAGATAACCAGCCAGGATGGTAGCTTATTGTGGGGAGCTTGAGTGATTGTTCCTCCAAAAGGACAAAACCCATTGTTAACTGAATTACATGTTGCACATGCAGGTATTTCCCCAAATGAAGGCCATAGCACGTAGCTACTTATGGTGGCCTGGGATGGATGGAGAAATAGAGAGCTTAGTGAGAAGTTATATGCAGTGTCAGCAAGTGCAAAAGTTACCTCCAGTAACTCCGTTACACCCTTGGGAGTGACCAGGAAGGCCATGCATACGATTACGTATTGACTATGCTGGACCTTTTATGGGAGCAATGTTTCTCCTTATTGTTGACGGTTACTCAAAATGGATGGACATATATGAGCTGAAGTCACCAACATCTTCTGTTACAATAAACAAGCTACATCAAAGTTTTGCCATCAATGGACTATCAGAAGTGGTCGTTTCAGATAACAGCACGGCATTTACGAGTGCTGAGTTTCAATGGTTTATCAGCCTCAATGGTATCACTCATGTAAAAACTTCACCGTACCACCCTTCTTCGAATCGACTGGCCGAGAGAGTGGCTCAAACATTCAAAACTGGCACAAAGAAATTAATCAGAGACTGCATAGCGACCAAGCTAGCACGTTTTCTTTTCCATTCTAGGACAACCCCTCACACCACAACAGGTATCACACCTGTGGAATTTCTGATGAAACGCCGTCTCATAACGAGATTGAGTTTAATAACACCAAATTTAGGGGGGAAGATGGAGAGGAGCTAGGGAATTCGGATCACTGGACATGACTGACATAGTCGTGACAGGAAGTTTACCGTAGGAGCGATTGTATATGTGAAAAAGTTTGGAGAAGGACCCAAGTGGTTATCAGGTGAGATGAGTGCAATGGCTGGACCTGAGTCATACAGAGACATATCGATCATATAAGGAGGAGAGAAACAAAGTATCTGGAAATGAATCCTCCAGTGTTTATGGCTGCGTCAACGTCTCCTGTTGAAAGAACTCAAATAAGTACAGATGTGTCTGATAGATCGGGTGTACCTGCAAGAGTCGAGGAAACAGATTTGCAGGTGCCCACCGAAGAACCTGATGTTCAGACAACACCAGAAAAGGAGGGTCGTGACAAAGCACCTGAAGCTGTAGACCTGAGACATTCTACACGCATAAGGAAACACCCAGAAAGACTGAATTTTTAAATTACTTATCTCTGTAAATAATTTGATATTTTGAGGAAAATTGTAATTGTAACCTTGAAAAGTATTTCTGAGTAAAGGGAGAGGGATGTGGTAATCTGATGTGTAATATACCTTTGAGAAGAATGTATAATGGAAGATCACAAGATCTTGGTATCCATTAGCAAATTAGTGTGGGCTACCTTAGTAGTCAGTAGTTAATAGGAGTGGTCTAGAGTTAGAGTCTGTAATGTAGAGACAAGGTTTGAGTTGCAAGCACACAAGTGTAACTGCTGAGTTCCTTTGTAAATAAATAGAATGTGTTCTGCAGAAGAACTGCCTGCTGATCTACTCTGTCTATCATACCAACTCAGTCATCCTGAAAAAAGCGTGCAACCCGGATTCATTAGTCAAATTAAGCTAAGGACCAGAAGCCAACAAGTCTCGACTGCCATTTCAGTATTTTATTAATACAGCCCCCTCTTTGTGGCATAGAGCCTCTGGCTCCAATGGCCACCATCCCTCCTTCTCCCAGCCTGCCGCAGGAATGCTGTGTCCATTGAGCTGTCGGCTTCCGCAAGCAGTGGGCAGGGGCACTCTGTCCCTGGAAAGATAGTGGGGAGGCCACAAAATTTCCCATCATTGGGACCTCAACAATGTTCATCGGCTGCCCCACTGCCAAGCCAACTACCACAGGGCAGGGAAGATGCAGCTGCTTTGGGGAAAAGAATCTCCTTGAAAGTCCAGCCAATCTCCATCACAAGGACATAACTCAATGTCTTTCTCATCGTGAAGCAAAATGACTGCCTGTTCATCAACCTTTGCCTCATCTCTGACCAACAAAATGGCATCAGGTAAATGACTGCCCTTTTCTCAGACAGCAATCACAACATCCTCATTTTAAAGCAGTTTGTGTACCTCGACTATTGAAGGCCCGAAGAGAAGTGCAAGATTTACTGCTCTGAGACCTCTTTAAACCTGATTCCTGACACCTCTGAGATCACCCTTAGTAAAACAAGATAAACACAGTCGCCAAGATTATCACTGACGATACAAAGAACACCTTAAAATAGCACTGAAGATGCCTGGACACTTCTGGGGATTTCCTATAAGAGAGCCACAGCAAGATCATTGCTGTGTGCTACACAACATTGCCAAAGAGTCATAACAATGGCAAAAATGAAAGTGAAAGGTACAGACCCACAGTCAGTAGCTGAGAAAGAGAAGATGCAAAGCTGGAAGAAATGCATCTGCTAAATTCTATACTTCACTATCTCAAGAGAACTCTCGAATCATGACTTGAAATATACTTCAACCAAATTAAATTTCCTAAAAATAGCCCTTGTTCAACTTGAAGCTAATGTTCTTTTTTGGTGCTTGCCCGGTTGCAAGAGTATTTAAGATGGTGGCTTATAGGTATCAAAACCTATACTTTTATAGTTGAGGTAACCCTCTACCACCATCTGCTGAGTGTCCTCTTGGGATTTAAAATTGGTTCTACTACTTGAATAGCTGCTTCATTCTGTTCAATTCCTGGAAACATTCCCAGTCATCAGAGCAGGATGACAAATAAAGCCTATGTCCATTTCCCTGAGAGGCAAAAAGCCATAAGAGTGTTTACCACAGCCATGCTCCTGCTGCTGGGCTCATCATTCCCAGGGGCCTGTATCGGAGAACACTTATGGGAGCAACAACAGGATTAATATTCTGTAAAATAGTGCTCTACATCATGATATGATGAGCATGCACCTTTACGTAGCAATATTTAAAAGTACTATCATCATTACCAACTCGGGGCAGGAAGTGATGTATTCGTTCCATGACTTGCACTCAGTCTGCGAGCAGCAGGATGTAGATCAGATTTACTATATTGAGCCTCCCAGTAAATCTATCTGTATATAATCTTATCTTCAAATAAAGAACCCACATTATTGTCTAACTAATCTTTGTGTATGATTAGTGTGTTTACTTCCAATAGAAGAAGAATGTAACAACATCCAATGCTCCAGAATATTGAGGGTGAAGAGAGCCTCTTTTTGAGACTGGAGACCATGGCCTGCAAAATGGCACTGTCAACATTCAGTAGAGACTCTCCCTTTGTGTGATGGGCCTCATTATATCAGGGTGACCTATAATTCAGATAGTCGGTCATGCATGACTTAACAGCTGCAGGTTAATAGACTTCTACTCGCTTGCAGTGCACTTATTCCAATTCCTAGAAAATGGTGATGCTGAGGTGTCATCCTTGCCAGCACAAGACCCAAGCACTCGGTATCCCATGGCTCTATAGCTGAGGATAGGGTGAGAGCTGCCCTCCAGCTAACAGATTCCTGCTCCTCCTCTGCCTCCAACATCTGCCCCTGCTCACTGATGCTCTGAACATAAGAACATAAGAAATAGGAGCAGGAGTAGGCTATTCTGCCCCTCAAGCCTGCCCTGTCACTCAATAAGATCATGGCTAATCTGCCCCATGTCTCAACTCCTCTTTTGTGCCAGCTCCTCATGACCCTCAACTCCCCGATGTTTCAAAAATCTACCTACCTCATTTTTAAATACTTTCAGTGACCCAGCCTCCATAACTCTCTGGGGTAGAGAATTCCAGACATTCACTACCCTCTAAGAGAAGAAACGCCTTTGCATCTCAGTTTCTTCTGTAACTATGTCCCCTAGTTCAAGATTCCCCCACTAGTGGAAACATCTTCTCAACATTTAGCCTGTCAAGCCCCCTCAGAATCTTGTACGTTTCAATAAAATCACCCCTCAATCTTCCAAACTCTAATGAATAAATGCCTAACCTGCGCTTCACCCAGTGAACTTTGTTTATGCTGCCTCCTAAATTCCTCCAGATGGGTGGACCTTTACTGGCGGTTCCTGTGGTTAGAATGAGTTATGCAAGTTGCTGTAATGTACAGACTTTGCTCTTGCCACTAAGACTTTCAGCTTTTACTTGTGAGAATGTCTATAGGAACAGAGCTATAAGTTACAACAGTTACTGAGACGTAGCCCATGGAACAGAGCCTATGTAACTAACATCGTACAGATAGTGTCTCGAAGCAATTGGCAGGACTGAGTGATAGTGGAGAGCAAGAAAAGTAATACGAATGGCACTAGCCCTTAACCTAGTTGAGCCTTCCACCCTGATATGGCCTACAACCATTATATTTTCCGCTCCAGTGCTCCCATTGATGAGAGGTCTGGACTTATGGAAGAGTCCATCAGTTATCACTATTCATTTTTATTATGTATAGCTTCCTGCTGGAGACTGAAAAGTAGTGAGATGTTGGACACATAGATGAAACAGAACCATTATGTAATATACAGGTAAATTATTTGCTATGTTTGCTTTGTAATAAACTTGGAGTTCAGGGCAGGTTTCTTGTAAGAAACAGTAAACTTTATTTACAGAGCTTCTGATGAAGCTGCATGCTTGTTCCGAGACCAAGGCTAAAAAGCTCCTCCCCGATGATTACCTGCACTTGGGGCTGATTCGTCAGTATAGTTACATGATCCCCATAACAGTATGAAAGATTTAACTTACAATTACTACATTTTTTCCCCTTTACTTTTGTTTTACCACCCTTATTTACAAAAATATCTCAACCCATATTATATACAATTATATACAGCTGATGCAATTATAGATTTAGTCTTTGAGGAGGTTTTTTGATTTGGGTAGAGAAACACAACTCTACAACTTGAGATTCTTCCATTGGACCGACTTGACCAGGAACGGCAACATCAGGGACCTCCTTAGACAATGGCAGTTCAGAATTAGTTAATTCAACAGAGACATCAGGTATGCCTATTCATTGTCAATCTGGCACATCAGGGGTCAAAGGTTCGACTTCGATTTCAGGTGGATTAGCTGGCTGTTGGAGTGCGTCTTGACTTCTGAGATGATTCACGTGTTTCCTAACAATCCTGTTTTTCACTTCCACTCGGTATGCTAAAGGTCCTGTTTCAGAGACGATTGTACCAGGAACCCATCTCGGTCCAGTTACAAAATTTCGTACAAAAGCTGTCTACCCTACAGTAAGTTCTCGACCTTTACTGTAAACATCATGATTCACTTTCTGACTACTCTGTTTTTTCTCCACCTTCCCCTCTAAATTAGGGAATACCAGGCTCAATCTTGTACAAAGTCGGCCCTTCATTAGCAATTCAGAAGATGTTGAAGCTGTGTTTGCATGAGGATAGTTGAACAGAAATTTTGAAATTCGTGTTTCTAATGTTCCCTTGGATAGTTTCTTCATGCCTGTTTTAAGGGTTGTACTGCTCTTTCTGTTAACCCATTGGATGAGGGATGATACGGTGCTGTTCTGATATATTTAATCCCATTTAGATCCACGGATCTTTGGAATTCAGTACTAGTGAAAGCAGGACTATTATCTGACACAATAACTTCTGGTAGGCCATGTACACTGAAACATTGACACAGCATTTCAATAGTTGCACCCGACGTAGGTAATCTCACTTCATCCATATCCATCTATTTAGAATGCATGTTGATGATCACTAAAAACATGGTACCTAAGTAGTCTATACATAGCCTAACCGAGGGTCAACCAGGCCGCTCCCATGGATGCAGCGGAGCTGAAATGGGCAACTTCTGCTGTTGCTGACAATGGAGACAACGTTTAACCATTTTTTCTATATCACTGTGTATTCCTGGCCACCAGATATAACTTGCTGTGAGCATCTTCATTTTTGAAATACCAGGATACGCACCATGGAGCTTTGTCAATAGCTGTTCTCTTCCTTGCAAAGGGATGATGACTCTTGCTCCCCATAATGTCAGGAAAATATAATAATTTCCATAATGCTATTGGAATTTATTGTAAGGTAGGAATATTATGTTTGTGTGTGTGTGTGTGTGTGTGTGTATGTATTTATGGGGACTTAATTGAATTAAAGAGAGCTGGTCTGAAGGCTTTGATTTATCAAGAAGAGAAGCTAGGTTTGAAATGTTAACTAGATAAATATGGCTGAAGTGAGGTGTAAATGGAATATTTGCATTTTTAGATAAATTAGGTTAGTTTGAATTTCAAAAGAGGGGGTGAAATGTTACACTCAGCCAGAAGAAGTCAAACAGTGTGTTTGTTTTTCCCAAAGCTTACTGATAAAATTGGTGCTATGAAAGATTTTTATTTTTAGAAAGTGGATTTGAAAATACATATTGGGACAATGGGATTTACATTGAAAAAGGAGAAATCTAAATAAAGGAGATGAGGTTGTGTGCAGGAAAGAAGAAATTCTAAGATAAAATGAGTGTGAAAAGCCTCCAGCCTCAAAGTCTCAAGCTGCTGTCTCCAAGAACTGAAGTTAAGAAAACTCACTTTGAATGTGACCGTTCAGTGTATCATATTACTTTGCCTGGTGCCTGGGTCTTTTAAAATATGTGTGTTTTACTGTTGCCTTTATGGAGGTATAACTGGGAGTTAGATTAACTAGGAGAGCTAGGAGATATCACAGTAGTAATTTGCAAACCTATGTATGTGCTTAATAAAGTTTTAATTTAGCTTTGTAAGGAACCTAAAAGACTTGGTGGTCTTATTACCAGAGAATTCAAGACACACATCTCGAAATAAATACAACTTGTAGAATAGCTGTGGCAGTTGTTTCAAGTTTCCCTCTGGGATTTCCCTCTCAGCATTTACCATCTGTTGTGCCATAACAATAGCAAGGTACCATCTTGACAATTCAGTTCAGGTTTACAGGTATAGAATGGTTTTAACTCTTTAGAGACTTGTGCATTTGACCATCCTTGCGATACCTGTTCTCAGATTCTTGATAAAATTGTATCTCGATTTGTCCAATTTATCTGTCACACACAGACTAGTGAGGAGTCCAGGAAATTCAACACAAGTACTACCTCCTGAGTGTCTGGAACATGTGTAACACTATCTGGCAAACGAAGACAACTGAGCGTGTCTGCATTTGCTATATGCACAACTAGATGGTACATAAAAGTGTACTCATATGCCAACAAAATTAAAGCCCATCTTTGAATTCTAGCAGGGTCTATTGGTGGGATTGCCTTATCTTAACTAAACAAACCCAACAGTGGCTTGTGATCCGATACTATGGTGAAGTGTCAACCATGCAAATATTCTTTACTTCTTTACTCAAAATATGATAGATAAGCTTTCTTTTTCAATATGTGAGGAACCTATCTTGGCTGCAGAAAAAGTCCTGGATACAGATCCTATTGGCCTTTCAGACTTGATTTCTGTTTTTCCTTCTTGTGCCACAGGGTTTTATCTCATCCTTCATTTTGAATTCACAGTCAGCAAAATTTCTCTCTGGTGAAATCTTAACTTGGTTCAGTTCGAGGGTTGAGCTACCCATAAGACCATAAGGCCATAAAGACATAGGAACAGAATTTAGGCCATTCGGCCCATCGAGTCTGCTCCACCATTCAATCATGGCTGATAAGTTTCTCAACCCCATTCTCCCACCTTCTCCCCGTAACCTTTGATCCCCTTACCAATCAAGAACCTATCTATCTCCGTCTTAAATACCCTCAATGACTTGGCCTGCACAGCCTTCTGTGGCAATGAATTCCATAGATTCACCGCTCTCTGGCTAAAGAGGTTACATCTTCACATCTTACCCATTCACATCTTGGAAAGTTCCATGACTTTTCCTCCCATTGCCTTCTTTGTCTCAATCAACTGAGTCTTCAGTTCTTCTGCCTCTTTTTTGTATCTTTTGGCTTCCTCTTGGAACATTGAACATTGTTGTTTTTTTTTCTTTCAACTGTTTCTTCAGTTGATGAGAGTGGCACTGCCTTCGTTTCGTTTCTTTTCATTGTTTCCCCACAGAATCAACTGTAACCTGAGGGATCCTTGCAACGTGTGAAGGTCCTTTGGTTCTTCTATCTCATTCCAAAAGGCACCACCATATTCCCTTGTAAACTCAGGATTTCTTTCTGTCCGGAATTGAAAAACTTCTGACCAGTTGAGTTTAATTCCTTTCAACCAGTCACGGTCCAGAAGTCTAGGACCTTCTCCTCTTATAACAATTACTGGCAGCTGAGCTGTCTGTTGCCTGTAAGGTACAGATACAGAGGCAATGCCTTTCACCTGTATTGCTTCTCCAGAATATGTTTTTAGTTGAACTGTGGTTTGCTCAAAGTTCAATGACTGAGTACCTTCTCTGAGGTATTTAAAGATGTGTTCTCCCACCACTGTGGTTGATGCTCCTGTGTCAACCTCCATGACTAGAGGCTTTCCATTTACTTGAAGGGTAACAGTGATTGGTTCAGTTTTCCTGGCCTTCAGATTATGTAGGGAATAAATATCAGGGTCAACAGCTTCTGGTTCATCTATATTGTGCACTTCACTTCACTTGACCAGCTGTCTGAATGGCTGTCTTGATCTAGCCCTGCATTGTTTAACAACATGTCCCTTTTTGTGACAGTAGTGGCATTCTGCCTCTTTAAACCTGCAGGTTTTGGGCACATGATTACCCCAACATCGGTAACCTTTTAATTTGGGAATTACTGGTCAGCTGCTTCCAGTATTTCTTTTTGTTTTTCTGGTAGTAGGGACCATGTCCTGCTTTGTGGTGGCCTTCCTTGCCTTCGCACCACACCCGGTGGCAGGTTCCCACCCTAACTGCAGAACGGCGCCATTTTTCACATGTTGCAAAGCCTGTGAGTCCCTCTCAGCACTCTCCATTGCTAGTGCTATCTCCATGGCCGCTTCAAGTCAATGTTAACTTCTGCAAGCAAACAGCACTGAATGGCATCATCTTTTATATCGCAAACCAAACGATCTCGCAACATGCTGTTTAAAGTATCACCAAAGTCACAGTTCCCTGTTGACTGTACGTTGCGATTGATTCACCGGGGTCCTTACTCATGAGTTGAACTTGAATTTTTGCATGATGGTTGATGGCTTAGGATGAAAATGTGCCTTCATGCGATCTAGCAGCTCAGCGAAGGATCTGGAATGTCAGGCTACTGATTAGGTTATACATTTTGCTCCCGCAGACACTTAGGAGAATTGTCTTTTTTTTCTCCTCTGCCATCATTTCATTTGCCACAACATAGAGACCTAATCGCTTTATGTACTGACTCCAGCCCTCGATGGATGAGTCATACTGGTCAATTCTGCCAAAGAGAGGCATTGTTAGTGAGTACAGTTTCTTTCTCTTCCCTTAAAAATCAAAGTGCTCACAGTCAAGAGGCGAGGTGCAGCATTGGATCTATTTATCCTTGTCGCCAATTTTAATAAACTTGGAGTGCAGGGCAGGTTTCTAGTAAGAAACAATAAACTTAATTTACAGAGCTCTTGCTGAAGCTGCATGCTTGTTTCAAAACCAAGGCTAGAAAACTCCACCCCTAAGATTACTCATGCTTAGGGCTTATTCGTCTATATAGTCACATGATCCCCAGAACAGTGTGAAAGGTTTAACTTACAATTATTACAAGGGTCAACTTCCTGAATGATCTTGCTACACTCGTTATAGTTTTCAGTGACCATGATAAAGTGCCCTTTGCTGGCATGTGGGAATTCATGCAAAGCTTGTGTTAAGCTGTTCTCTGAGAGCTTAGCGTGCAGTCTCAGCCAAGATGAAACAAGGGGAGAAGAAACAATTAGAAGGATACCTGCGTCTACTTGACATAGTACAATGTTGGATAGCCTTATCTGAGCAGACTTCCTGGGTTTATTGATTTTTTTACATTTTCATGTTCCCTAGAGAGTGAACACTATATTGGTTTAATTGGCTAGCTGGGCAGGCAGGTACGGATGGGGGGTCGGGGGGGGTGGGGGGAGGGTGGGGGGGTGGGGGGAGGGTGGGGGGGGGTGGGGGGAGGCTGTGGGGAGGGGTGTAGGGGGCGGTGATTCTAACTTTGTGTCATGATATAAATATTGAATTGGCCACATATTATCTGCATACCCAATTTTTACTTCCAATTATTTCTATGAAAAGGGAAGTCAGGTATGGTGCATAATGGGTAGTTAATCTGCTATTACCCATTTTATATCATCAACCAAAGGTTAAAATTATCAGCCTGGGCTTTCTCTATATACGAGCATGCCCTAACGTGTCAAAGTGGACAATGTTCCTCTGAGGTGCTTTTTGAGAAAATAGGAATCCATAGGAGTATCAGAAAATGGAGCAGACTTGATCGTTCTCCACCCACATCTTTTCTTCACAGTGGCAATTGGTGTACATCCAATAAAGAGCAGCCACAGCCTTTAATAAGAGTTGTAGCTGCATGCTATTTCCCACTCCCTATCCCCAGGCCCAGTCTTGGTCTGAGAATTCACCATCCATAATTAATTAGCTCAGCATCAGAGAATCTTGTAAGATATTTACTTGTTCACTTCCGGCAAATGACCTGTTCTTACGTCCCATTAGCTCAGTATTGGTACCTGAAAACTGACTCCATGACAATTAAAGGTAACCTTAGGAGTCTTACACACAAACATATGACAAGTAATGACATTGCTGAAGCATCCCAGTTGATATAGGTTAGATCATTGTAATACTTAGTTATGGTTATGAAAAAGTAACAATGGGGCAATCACTAAACCATCCAACCGTGCAAGAATAAGGAGAGTGGGGGAATGGTCCAAGTAGTTAAAGTTGACTCTGAAAACTTACCACTCTGATCTGGCCTGCCACCAGCTTAACTAGGACTTTTGCTGAATGAGGCAGACATGCAGTCACCTAATAAAAGGGCCAAATAAAGAAGGAAGAGGTTAGGATGTTGTAAGCATGATTTTAACTTCACAGTTGTCCCACTCCCACTGTAAGGTGGGTTACAATCACCCCCAATATGTCATTAGGATTCTGATATCCACTAAGCCAGACACCAGGGACGGAATTGTCCCAGATTTGCACTAAGTGCTGTAGCGGGCAGGAAAAATGACATTTTACTGTGGGCTGCAATGGTGGATTTTCCCACCGTAGCATTCCAATCCTGCCTCATTAATCATGCATTCCCAGGATACACACCATTTCAATGGTGGGACAGCTCCAATTCACCCCACACACCATTACCTCGCCGCTTCATCACACCAGGCGCCACATTTAAAATGTAACGGCGTGCACACCTCTCAGTGCTTCCAGCCCAGGACTGCTGCAAAGAAGACATGGCCCTGTAAGGCAAGAAGACTCCAGCCCCACGATTCAGTCTTACATCCCTCGAGCACCTTTTGGATGCCGTGGAGGCCCACTGTGATGTCCTCTACCCCAGCCCTGGCCACAGGAGGGGCAACAACATTACCACTCTGGTAGGCGATGGCATTGGTGATCAGTGCCAATGCTGCTCAGAAGAGGTTGGCCATCCAATGCAGATTGAGGATGAATGATCCCACCCGTGCAGCCAGGGTATGGCAACCATCTCATCACTCTAAACTCACACACTCAAGCCCATCGCTCATTCACTGGCATCTCACTCACTGCCAGCTCAAGTGACATCACCACCCAATCTCACACACATACCCTCACATGTCCATCTGGCCTCATCTCCTCTGGAGGCTGCCTCCTCAGCCCTCTTCATCTTGAGGCCACTTGCACAGATCAATTTGTGCCCCCAAACACACCCTGGGATACTCCCTTCCCCACAACAGCCCTCGCCCTGCAGCCTCTTCCCTTGCCTGAGGCCACTTCTCCCCTTTCCTCAAGCAAGCCCTAGCCCTGCAGCTGTTGAGTAGCCATGCCACCTTATGGCTGGTCTGATAGGTATAGACCTGCCCGTGAGCCCCCCTAAAAGTGATGTGGTGCTGCCAGTGAAGCCTGGTGCTGATGACTGTGTGTAATGCCCGAAGCAAGGTAGGCAAACAAACCTTGAAGCCCTGAGCAGCTCCCCAGGTGCATGTGCACGCCGATATTCTCGGATGATCCAGCGTGGGGGGATGTTTCTGGCCAGCTGGGCACATAATGATATGCAGATGGATTACAATGAGGTTCCTGACGTCCTACGGTGGGAAATGCGGCCTACCAATAACGGACAGAGCGGATGATCGCAAACTGGTTTCATGACATTGTGAAACCGATTCTTGGCCTTTTCGCCAGATTGTCTGTTCACGCCACCAAACATGCCCGACGCCAGCGGACACAGAAAATTCCACCCCAGGTATCCCACTCAGTAAATCCTGACACGGGAAAAGTTCCTATCGTTGTGGGGCCAGGGGGAGCAGACCTGCTCTTCCAGGCCCCAAAAAGAAAGTCTGGGCCTTGCTGCCCCAGGCTCCTCCCTTGCCACCCTGCTAGAACCCAGCCAAAATCAGCTTCAACTGACTTCAGTTGTAGTGAAACATGAGAAGGATGTTGTAAACTATTGGCCAAAATCAAAACAACCTGAAACGACAGAGTCACAAGAAACATTTGTTCCATTCTACTTCTCTGTATAAGATGAAATGAGTAATTGGACCAATAACAAAAAATATATATGCTAAAAGTTAGGTGAGGCGGTGGCATAGTGGTATTGTCAGTGCACTATTATTTCAGAGACCCAGGGTGCTGGGGCCTGGGTTTGAATCCCACCATGGCAGATGGTGAAATTTGAATTCAGTCAAAAAATTCTGAAATTAAAAGTCATGAAATGATTGTGAAAGTCATGAAAGTCATAAAAACCCTATCTGGCTCACTAATGGCCTTTAGGTTAGGAAATCTGCCATCCTTACCTGGTCTGGCCTATATCTGACTCCAGAGCCACAATGTGGTTGACTCTTAACTGCTCTCTGAACAAGGGCAATTAGGGATGGGCAATAAACGCTGGCCTAGCCAGCAACGCTCACATCCCATCCCATGAACAAATATGTTCAGGTGCAAGAGCAGAGCATTTTGAACCATTAATCCTCAAAGGCAGTGATTATCTAATAGTCAGGTGGGAGGGTAGCAGATTAGCCACCCATAATATATCCCATCGGTCCTCCCTTTCCTTAAAATCTAATTGATTGTTGGTTTTACTTTTCTATTGTTTAGATGTTCATTTTAATGCATACCTTGTCATTGATACTTCTAAACTTGATTATTCTAATGGACTCCTGGCCACCCTCCCATATCCTACACTGTAAACTTGAGGACATTCAAAGCTTTGCTGCCCATGTCTCAACTCACACCCTTGTGCTCACTGAACTACATTGGATCCAGGTTAAGCAACGCCTTAATTTAAAAATTCTCATCTTTGCTTTCAAACCCCTCCATAGCCTCATTCCTCCTTATCTCTAATCTCCTCCAGCCCCCCCAACCCTCTGAGATATCCACACTCCTCTAAATCTGGAGTCTTGAGCATGCCTGATATTAATTGCTCCATTAATGATGGCCACATCTTCGATGCCTGAGCTCTGGGAATTCCCTCCCCAAACCTCTCCACCTCTCTCTCCTCCTTTAAGACACTTTATAAAATGTACCTCTTGAACCAAACTGATGTCTATTCGACCTAATATCACACGGATTTGACTGGCATCTTGCTTCATAACACTGCTGTGAATTTGAGATGTCTTATTACGTTAAAGGTGCTACTTAAATACAAGTTGTTGTTGTTGTTGTTACACTTCAGTCACTGAGAGAAAGAACAGGCACACTTGTACAACAATGCCATTCTGTGGCTCAGCCATAATGGAATTTGATCCTATTTGTACTGTCATGCCTGAAACTTGGCTGTGAAAAACCTGCCGACGTATTCACTTTAAGCTCTTATTGATGGGAATGTCTATTCTTCCATGTTTTACTTTCCTAAGAGTCTTGAGTGCTAAAGTATAAACCTGAGGATATTTGCAGTACACTGGTTCCAATTAGTGGGAATGCTGGTGAAATTCAACGTCGGCAGGCGGGAGGGTAGCAGATTGGCCGCCCGTTATCTATCCCATCGGTCCTCCCTTTCCTTAAAGTCAACCTAACTGTGAGGTTCCAACATATACCAACCATGGATCAATAATCTTAAATGCATACAGATTTCCGCTGGTTCTGCACAGTTCCATAAAGCAGAGAATTAAAATAGAAATAAAAGTGAGGCATTGACGTTGTTAGAAAATGCATTCGCAATTAAAGTGGTGAAGAATAGAAGAAGCTGTTTGGTTATGGGTTATGGTCATGTTAGCATATGGGCACTGACTCCTGATGAAAGGCCAGGTTTCTCAAAGTCTAATTAAAACTTCAAACTGTTGTGGCAAAACAACTGCACCATGAACAATCTGCTAATGGCTGCAGCGGTTGAGCATGCAGCTTTTATTCTTGGAATGACTAGCTCAATGTAATTAATATAACGCTGTTGATGTTGCATTCACTTAATCTGGGTTCTTTTCATTAAAATGCAATAAAATCTTTGCACTCAAATTGTTGTGCTTTTAAAACTGAGAGCAGCCTTAACAAACCAACTGTTCTTGAGGAAACACTGCCATTAGCCACCCTACTTTTAAGTGCTGAAGCTACAATAGCCGAAGCAGGTTAAAAATTTTCACACCTTGATGATCCATTGTCAATGCAGGTGCAGACCTAAGGCATACCATTAATTTACCATTAATTATGTTGCATTTTAAATTTCCTTTCAAATCAAAGTAATCCCTGATCCTGTTTCCTAACAGTGGAAGCACTTTTATCTTTTTATAGGCAAAGATGGAATATTTTATCTGTAAAAGGAACAGAAAGAAGATACATCTGTCTCCCTTGAGTGCAGACTGGCTAACAGAAAGACAGCATGGTGTACTAATTCACCCCTTTTCTCTGAATAATTATCCCTGTCCCGAATCACATCCTGGCACTGGTAGACTCATCTCATTTCAGGGACTGGACAAGTTGCAACACTGCCAGCAACATTAATTTATCATGTTTCATTAAAATGACAACCTAGGAAGTGAGGGACTAATCAGACATTGTGAGGGGGAAAAAAAGAAAGTTAGCTGATTTTATTAACCAGCATCTGTAAAGATGAGATGGAGTCAGCCGCCCGCTGGGCTCCAGTGTTCTTGCATGTCATATGTGAGCAAGGGTTCCAGTGAAAACGAATGCCAATTTATAGCACGGCTTTAAAATGCACTTATCTGAGCATCATCATTATCGTTTAGCTTGCCAGGAGTTCAAAATTTGGCCATCTGTTGCCAATTAAATATAATTTAATAATTTTATAACCAACCTTATCAAGATTGCATTTCCTTTCTGTTTTTTTCAAAGCAGTGTCACTTGTCCAAGTTGCATTGAAATGACCTACCAATGATTGTGTAATACTCTGGGAGCTGTGAAAGCATTTGTGCCGAAACCTATGCATGATTCCTAATGTGACTTCCTTATTTACTAGTAAATGAAAACCATACCTCCTTTTATTTCATTTCAAAGAAAAGCATATGCGCATGAAGAAAGTAGTGACTTTGTTTTATATACAAAGTGCAATCAATGCACTAAAATACTTTGTATAAATATCGGGTAATTTTAGTTCTGAAACATACAGAAAGAAAACATGCCTTGCACTGCTAATCCTATATTCATTTATGGCAAATTGTAAGATGTATATTTCTAGCTCAAGATCCTGAGACATTTCTTTGTCAGATTAATGTTGCAGGTACATTATTGGGACCCAGTGACAGTATCATTTTAGATGATGTGAACTCTGATTATTTGGTTCAACCAATTCATTTTCAGTTTGAAATGGTATCATTCTTGATCCAAGGAAATTTTTATTGAACAATGGATAAGGATGCCAGGCATGTTATGCAGAAATATTACTGCCTCTCAGTATGATTTGGTAGCAGATGGTCTGCATGCAAATGAACATGATTCAAATTTTGTTTGTTTTCATGTTTGTAAATTCACTCCTGTCTCATTATGGGGTTTAATTTCCTGCTTAATGTACTTGTGGAAAATTTATTTGTGTGCTATTTTAAATCAGTGCTTTATGGGTTTGAAATGAAACTCACCCAGTGTCCCCATACATTGCGTCACTCCTGAAGCTATATTTAATTCATAACATTGTGCAATATCTTCACAGGCATCTCGCCAACTTCAGTAGCAATACAGTAAGATACATGGGGAAATGCTGCACTCTCTAGAGGGCCAACTTATCATAGAATCACAGAATCTTATTGCACAAAATGAGGCCATTCAGGCCATAATATCTGTGCCGGCTCTTTGAAAAAGCTAGCCAATTAATCCCACTCCCCTTGCCTTTCTCATAGCTCTGCATTTTATTTATTTTCCTTTTCAAATATATATCCAATTCCCCTTTTTAAAGTTACTATTGAATTTGCTTCCACCACCCAGTCAGACAGTGCATTCCAAATCATCGTAACTCACTGCATAAAGACAATCTTCCCTTTGCTTCAACTTCAGTAGACATTTTTTATAAGCACAAATAAGCCGCACTGCCATGATATCGTTGTTGAAGCTCCAGGTAGCCCTTTCTCTGGCTGTTAACAGGCTGAATAGCTCAGCATAATATGGAAAGACGGCACAGTTTTTTCATACAAAAACAAAAATAGCTGGAAAAACTCAACAGGTCTGACAGCATCTGCGGAGAGGAACACAGTTGACGTTTCAAGTCCGTATGACCCTTCATCAGAACTAAGGAAATAGAGAAATGAGGTGAAATATAAACTGGTAGAGGGGGGGTGGGACAGGTCGAGCTGGATAGAGGGCCAGCGATAGGTGGAGGCAAAGAAGAGATTGCCAAAGATGTCGTAGGCAAAAGGACAAAGGGGTGTTGACAGTGGTGATATTATCTAAGGAATGTGCTAATGGGGACATTAAGGGTAGCAAGCAGGACAAGCAAGTGGCAGATGGCCCTCGTGGGGGTGGGGTGGGGGGAAGGGATCGAAATGGGCTATAAGGTGGAGATAAAACAATAGATGGAAATACATATAAAAATAGGTGAGAAAAGAAAATTTATTTTTTTTAAATTATAAATTATTGGAAAAAGGGGGATCAGAAAGGGGGTGGGGATGGAGGAGAGGGTTCATGATTGGAAGTTGTTGAACTCAATATTAAGTCCGGAAGGCTGTAAAGTGCCTAGTCGGAAGATGAGGTGCTGTTCCTCCAGTTTGCGTTGAGCTTCACTGGAACATTGCAGCAGGCCAAGGACGGACATGTGGGCATGAGAGCAGGGTGGTGTGTTGAAATGGCAAGCGACAGGGAGGTCTGGGTCATGCTTGTGGACAGACCGAAGGTGTTCCTTTACTTCACCCCTCCTCACCGTCCATGGGCCCAAACACTCCTTTCAAGTGAAGCAGCACTTCACTTGCACTTCCCTCAATTTAGTCTACTGCATTCGCTGCTCCCAATGCGGCCTCCTGTACATTGGAGAGACCAAACACAGACTGGGTGACCGCTTTTCAGATCACCTTCGGTCTGTCCACTGCATTCTGTAAATAAACAGATTATCAAGAAAAAGATTTGTTTCTAGTTCCATACCTCACTATCTATCTCGGGATCCAATTAATATGAAGTGATTTTGAAGTATATTTATTGTTGTAATGTAAAAAATGTAGCAGCCAATTTGTGCACAGCAAACTCCCGCAAACAGCATTAAGGTAATGACCAGATCACTGTTTTTGATGTCGGTTGAGGGGTAAATATTGGCCAGGACATCAAGGAGAACTCCCCTGCTCTTCTTGAAAACAGTGCCACGACATCTTTTATGTCCACCTGTGAGGGCAGATGAGACTCAACTTAACATCTCAATTTAACAGCCAGTTATTCTTTGTGTATAAATGGCACACAGCTCCCTTTTGATGGGTTAGGAATAGCATTATGTATTCGTAGGATAGGAGCGTTTACTGTGAAACTGTTTCTGTTTGCATGGAAAAGTTTCAATGAAACTTTGTCACTCCACCCGCCCCCTCTAGTGGAGAGAATAAATGCTGTTCTTTTGTTGTCTAATTAAATAGGAAGAGAAAACGTAATGGTTGATTTGTACAAACTGAATCATGTGAAGAAATATTGTTCAGCTGGTCACCTTTGACCCATAGGATGTGAGCAGTATGTTGTCAGCTGTAGGCTTTAATGCTTCACTTGGATTGGTATCCTGGGTTTGTGTGGAATATGCAGCAATTACAGATGACTGAGAATAATTAGAAAAACTTGCTTTCAGTAAATTCTATAGGAGGCCACATCATGATTACCTAAAGGAACAAAAAAAGAATTAGAGAACCTTTCGCTATTTGATAAATATCTTACAAAACATAGTGTAAAATAATGTTCTTCAAACAGAGAAACGGACAAATATGAAAAATCAAATCAAACATTCATACAGAGGCACAGGAGTTTCAGTAGCCTATATCCGGTTAGGAGCCAAATGGTAACAGCTTCTACTTAATATTATTAGTCCATCCTATTTTTTAGGAGGTTGTAACACTTGCTTAATGGATTCAAGAAGCAAACATAACACTAACTATATCAATCATGTGAATTAGCCAAATGGTATTCGTGGGTCTGAATCCTGGTACTACAATTGCAATAATAAGGGCAACATGCTGGAGAAAGCATTACCTACTTTAGTCAAATGGGCTTGAACTTTCCAGCCATCCTGCAGCGGGTTCCTATGTAGCGGGGCCGGCGAGCCATTGAAATCTCCGTTTTTCATCGGTGGGACTGGAAGATCCCACCAGGGTGAGGGGCTGGAAAATTCTGGCCATGTGGCTTCACAATGAGTAGCATGTTTATTGCATGCATAAGTATGTACGCTGAGTTGCTACAGACAATGCGGTTTAGGGATGCTAATTCACATGAATGGAATGTAGTCGAGGATAATCAATGGATTTCTTTTGAAAATAGATTGTATTCATGAACTAGAACAATAATCTGGATAAGTGGCATAAGCCTCATGTTTTAATGGGAATCTTGCATATTCATTACTTGTGTGCCTAAGAGAATATAAGAGCAGTTCTGCCAGTGCCCCAGTTCAAATTATTCAAAGAATATGCTGGCTCCATACTACAGACCCCAGATTGTAGGAGAGGAAGGGGAACTATGTAGTCAGATCAGGGAAATGATTAATAATGATAAAGCTCTTGCTCCAAGCAGATTTTATTTGCCCAACGTTTGATTGTGACAATGAGGGGAAAATGTTGGTTTAGATCTAGTCATGTGAAATGAAACAAATCAGCTAGATGAGTTATATGTGCGTAAGCACCACTGGATTAGTGGCCCTAAAATTATATGGTTTACAAATACAAAGGGAAAAAATAAAGTTAGGTTTTTTAAAAATGGCACTAGAATGGAAAGGGCAAATCTTAGAAGGATAAACAGCAGGTTAGCTGAGGTGAAGTGGAAAAGGCACACTGGGCCCTTGATCAACAACGGAATATTTAAAAAGAGATGGCAAAGATGCAGAATCCATGTGTGCCTTTGAAATAGGAAGCTTTATTAAATTCTCAGGATTCTGGGGATAAATGAAGAGATTAGAAACAAACTAAAACTGAGTAACCGGGCTTATATGGCCCATAGGTATGATTAAAATGAAGGAATATAAGATGAAAAGGAAAAACACCAACCTATATCTATAACATCATCCACCTCAACTCCAACCTCAGGACTGTTGAAATGCTCATACTTGCATTGTTAACTCCTGGTCCGACTGTTCCAAGTGCCCTGTTGCCTGACCTTGTATCCTCTGCCATCTGAGAGCTTCATCTCATCCAAAACTGCATTTTTCTTATCATGTGCCCAACGCAACTCCCCTTGGAATGCTGTTCCTGCTCTGGAGAAATCCTCATTGCTGGTAGAAGATGGAGGGATGCTGGGCTGAAAATATGCCAGTGCTCAGTTGCCAAAAACAACAAAGAAAAAGCTCAGCCTGTGTCGGTAGAATGTCAAATATAAAAAAAAAATACTGAAAACAACCTGACCCAACTGCAGAAACTATTAGTCAACATCCCCAGGCACTGATCCCATGCCTAAAATTGTCTCCCATAATATATTGTCCTCTTCTTTTTCTATTGCCTTCCTGAAAGACTCTCAGTTCCATTCCATCTTCAGTTTCTGAATTCTACTCCATTGCATTCTATTTTTCAGTGAAACTAATGTTTAAACATTTCAGATTAAACTTTTTACAAGCATTCAGAAACAAAGGAAAATAACCACAAATGCACATTCTTGCACTTTACAGCTGGGGACGATGGTTGCCTGGATTACATCCTTTCTCACTCTGCTGTCCTGTTATTGTTCAGCTGATCTTATGAGGTACCTCCGCACGGCTGAACTTTCTTGAGCTTTAAGAGTGAATGATCTCAGCAGTTATTCAGCATGTGTTGCCAAAGTGGCCCAACCATTTATCTCTGACCATACTGGTGGTTGCTAAGGTTTTGTCACTGCTAAAGGCAACTACTTACATTATTCGATACAGTGTTCAGTCTACTGCTCATTGTTGTATGTTGGCTGTGACTGGCTGAGAAATGATTGCTGAGACATCGGTATGCCTAAACATTGGTATGTTTTATGTTTTTGGTTATCAGGTTCACTTTGTCCAGAAAACACTAGCTGCCCCCTTGATATTAACACATTAGTTGATACTTGAAACAACATAGGCAGAAAAAACAACTAACTGAACAAACACTGGTAGTTTATTGGAACTAAGAACAGAGCACTAACACCATGTGTGCTTCTTCAATCACCTCCAGCTCTAGGGCAGAATTTTGCCCTTGGTGGGTGTGCGGACCCCACCGGCTCGGCGGTGGGCGGACAGACGACCACCACCACCGAAACGGGGCCCACCGCCATTTTAAGTGGGCAGGCCAATTAAGGCCTGCCCAGCACCCTGCCCGACAGGAAGTGCTATGCGCTTCCTGTGCGTGGGGGGAGGGATTCCCCAACTGTCAAAGTGCGCTCTTTCACTCATGTGCACGAAAGAGCGCACATTTCCCTGAGATCAAGTGCTGTCTCAGGGAATTTACTGACAGGTAAAAAAACACCAAAAATAGAAAAGTATTAAAATTATTAACATGTCCCCCTCACGTGACAATGTCACATGAGATGGGACATGTTAATAAGAAACACATTAACTTTATGAAAGTTTTTAAAAATGGACATGAAACCTCATCCTGCCAGTGGATGAGGTTTCATGTATTATCAGAAGCCCGCTGGGGCTCCTTGTCAGCCCGCCTTCCTGAAAATTTAAAGGGTCCGGGATGACATCAGGAGTTCCTCCCGATGTCATCCCATGTCATTTTCCCGTCGGCGTGTGGGCCCCCGCCCCCAAATCGCCGACGGGAAAATCCTGGCCCTAGACTTACAGGTACCCAAGAAGCCCACGCTGTGTAGCGATTGGTCAATACAGTCACATGATCAACTAACTACATTCTCTTAAAGGTACATAGCACTCCACTTTACCACAGTATTCAATATAACAGAACCATACACAGATATACATGACTTAGGTGTTATTCTGTCTAAGCTAGAAGCATTCTCCCTCTCGATGCTTAGTCATGTGTCTCTTATATCATTGTGTGAGCAGTACTGTTTCCACACCCCGCATATGAACCCTTCTAACCCTGATCACCCTAATACTACACTCAGCACATTAACTCCTGTTCCTGTAGTCCTGTTTAAGCAATCTGAGCACCATCTTACAAGACGGTTACATTATCATTCAATCAAAGCCATACCAATATGTGCAGGAGAGAGAGGGTCATGACAGACAATCCTATTCTTTCTAACCTCCCTCATCAAATCGGACATAGGAAGCAGTCTCAGTGAGAACTGATGATGTTAACTGTAGGAAAGGTTACAACGACGAGACTTCCTGGCTTTAATCTGCAAGCTATCTGATGCAAAGTCAAGGCCATAACCATTAGTCTATAAGGTAATTTTTTTTTATTGCTGTCACTATTTACCTGCAATACAAGTTATGATTTGTTGATGGTGCTGTGATAAATGTAGGGTGAGGTGAGAGTGACTGCCCTTGACATCAAAGCAGCATTTGATCAAGTGTGACATCAAGGAGCCCTAGCGAAACTGGAGTCAATGGAAATCAGGGGGAAAACTCTCCACTGGTTGGAGTCATACCTAGCACAAAGGAAAATGGTTGTGGTTGATGGGGGCCAATCATCTCAATCCCAGGACGTCACTGCAGGAGTTTCTCAGGGTCGTGTCCTAGGCCCAACCATCTTCAGCTGCTTCATCAATGACCTTCCCTACAACATAAGGTCAGAAGTGGGGATGTTCACTGATGATTGCACAATTTCAGCACCATTCACAATCCCTCAGATACTGAAGCAGTCCATGTCTAAATGCAGCAAGACATGGACTATAACCAGGGTTGGGCTGATAAATGGAAAGTAACATTCATGCCACACAAGTGGCAGGCAATGACTATCTCCAATAAGAGAGAATCTAACCATTGACATTCAATGGCATTACCATCCCTGAATCCCCCCACTATCAACATCCTGGGGCTACTATTGACAAGAATTTGAGCTGGACTAGCCATATAAATATGTTGGCTACAAGAGCAGGTCAGCGGCTAGGAATCCTGCAGTAAGTGACTCACTTCTTGACTCCCGAAGCCAGTCCATCATCTACAAGGCACAAGTCAGGAGTGTGATGGAATACTCCTCACTTGCCCAGATGAGTGCAGCTCCCACAACACTCAGAAGCTTGACGCCATCCAGGACAAAGCAGCCCGCTTGATTGGCAGCTCATCCACAAACATTCACTCCGTCCACCACTGGCGGGGTCCATTCCGGGATGCCTGCCCGCATTTCCAGCACCCTGCACCCTCAATCTTTGGTGGCTCGGGCTAAGGGTATAGGTGGTGAGCCTGAACCCTTCTCACCTGACCTGGCTGGCTTCATTGCGGGGGCCTATAGCCCCACTGCCCCCAGTTTCATGTCAGCTTCTCCATGGCTCGTGGTTCACTGCCCCTCAGAGGATTCAGGAACCATATTCTGAATCTTTTGAAATGTAAGGTCAAAAGGCCATTCCTATGGCCCCCATGCTCCCTCCATGTCAACTCATGCCCCACACCCACTTCCATGGCCCCTCATACTCTACATGTTAACTTATGCCCTGCTGCCAGTCTCCATGGCTCCTCATACACTCCATGCTAATTCATGGTACTTCCATGTCCATTCACCTATTCTATACAGAACCAATGAACACTATAGTAACAAAGGCTTAAAAAACACCCATTCATAATTTTCTTTGAAAAAACTACTGTTGCTACAGCCCCATAAAAGTGACAATCAACCAGACATTTAAAGTACCAATAACAGAAGCTATTAGCACTTGACATCTCACTCTCTTGTGTAAATAAACATTCAGCGTATTCTAACATCATAAAGCTGTCAATTAGGCAAAGCTTCCCCTTCTCCTCAGCTGTGTAAACAAATAAAACATTTTTATGGGAGTCTGGACTCCCTGTTAAGCCTGCATTATTCTTGGTGGGTGCGGAATGGAGTTGGGCTCACCGCCTCCGGATCGGAAATTGGGTCTGACGGGGCACTCTGTACCGAGTCAGGAAATTTCTCGATTAGCTTTGGTCATGAAAATTCAACCTAATGGGTCCAACTCCATTCCGCACCCACCAAGAATAATGCATGCTTGGCAGGGAGCCCAGACTCCCATATAAAGGCTTTGTTTGTTTACACAGCTGAGGGGAAGGGGAAACTTTGCCTAACTGACAGCTTTGTGATGTTACAATAAGCTGAATATTTATGTTCTGCCTGTGTTTTACTTCTGAACTAATCGTACATTATTGGCTTCTAAGCACTAGACCTGTTCAGTCTGGTCCATTCCTGGATTTCCTGGACCTAACAGAAATTCAATCCACTCACCACCTGCCCGCTCCTTTTCCCCTTCCCCTTCTCCTCTCCTATCTTCAGTTCCCTCTTCCTTGCGACCCTTTCTGTTTCTTTAATCTGCTTCTTTCCTCCTTCTCTCTTATTTTTACCTATCTCTTTTCCCCTTTCTACTGCTCCTATATGCCCCTCTTCCCCTCACCTCCTTTTCTTCTCTCACCCTTCTCCCCGCTTCTCTCTAGAACTCATTCCCTTTTGCCCTTTCATCCCCCCGCTCTCAACATCGCCCCCCCGCCAACGTTTTCCCTTTGTCCTCAACTGTTTCCTTTAGATTCTCTGCCCTAAGACCCCTCCCATCCATGACCTCACCCTCTAATCCTGATTGACACAAATAGACTTGATCCCAACTCCTTGCATGCAATGCCATGATCACCTCGCCTTTTTTTTTGTAATAAAATGTTTTTCAATAGTTTTAAATTCACTACTTCTAATTTATTTTCCTTTCTGTTCATTGTCATTTCTTTTTAATTTAATTTTATTCCTTATCTACATTGATGACCTTTGATGGTTCCATACGCCAATGCACCAGCAGTTTATAATCATTATTTAGACCTTCTGAAGCTTTAGATTCATTCTGAGGAAGTGGCATTTTCAAACTTTCATTTCAGCTTCCATTAAACTGATCTCTTTTTTGTCAATGTTTTAGCTGTTCCTGTGAAAATTGAAGTGGTTTTCTTCAATATATTTTTACCTTATTGTTCCTCTACTAAATTCTTTCCTTCACCTTGGCGTAATAGGTAAATGGATTTCGCTGGTCATACTGTCATCTTGTATCGACTTTCACAGAATTTTCCAAGGCTGTTCGTATTGTGGGAGCACAGTGTTCGACGTGGAGGTTTTCCAAAGTTATTTGTAGATAAAAATAATGTCATGTGTAGTAGGATCACTCACTTCGAATTCAATACTGGAAAACATCGGCCTGAAATTTTACCTTTGGAGGGTGGGCGTGATTGGCGGGCCTGGGAGCGGTTAGGAAACGGACCGCGATTGGCCCCCGACAGCGATTTCATGCTGGCTGGCCAATTAACGGCCAGCCAGAGTGAAACATGCTCTGAAAAGCTCAGTACTGCTGGGGTGGGGGTGGGAAGAGGGCAGACAATGACGTCTCCACGGGCGCAGGTGAGCGCTGCGAGAGAACTCCCTGAAGGTCGTCAGCTGCCTCAGGGAGCTGCAGACCTTCAAATGATTAAATAAAGGTTTAAAAAAACTGAAAAAAATAATGTCCATGCATCACAATCAAGTCCCTGAAAATATACCTCGTAAAAATGCTGTCCACAGATTTTCATTTTTATTTTATTTCATAATGTAAATCTCATCCCGCCCTTGGACGAGGTTTGATGGAAAATGCAAAGCCCACCTGTATGATTCACCTGTCTGCCAACTGTAAGGCTGGATGGGCCACAAAAAATTGCAGGCAATTGCCCAATTAATGGGCTCAATTGCCCTCTTAATTGTTGGCAGGTGCGCTTCCGACTTACGCGCAGGCCCGATGAGCGAAATATTGCGCGAGTGCACGATGATGTTGGGACGCTCGCCCAACGTCTTCCCACATGATTTTACGCCTGAGCGGGTCGGGCAGGTGCCCGCCTGCAGGACATAAAATTCAGCTGAATGACCTACCTGGCAATGTTGCATTTTTTTTTATTCTTCGTGGCATATTACAAGAAATGGCATTGGTTGCTATATATTACATGTGAAACAAAATGCATATCAAAATAGTCAGTATTTACAGTTCAAGAGGCTCTCCAAGTTTGTTTAGTCTTTATATTTCTGCATTACTTAGAATCATAGAATGATACTGCACAGAAAGAAGCCATTCAACCAATCATGCCTGTGCCAGCCCTCTGAAAGAGCTGTCAAATCATTCCCGTTCCCTTTATTTTTCCCCATAGCCCTGCAAATATTTGCTTTTTAAGGATTTAACTAATTCTCTTTAGTAAGTTATTGTTTAATCCGCTTCCATCACCCTTTCAGAACGTGCATTCCAGACTATAACAACTGGAACTATGGGCAGAATTTTCCATTTTTGTGACTAAGTGCCATGGTGGCAGGTTCTGTGGTGCATTTCCCTCTGGGTGGCATGGGGGAAAATGACACCCGATTTTGTGCTCGGAAGCTCATGCATAGATGACTTTTTATCCAAATCACGTGGTAGCTCTGGAACTGATTTGTCTGTCGTCACCTAATGGGTCCAGGCATCATATTTAAACGCCACCCCCACTCTCTCCAGCCCAGCTTTAACAGAAGGCTGCGGCAAAGAAGAGAGCTGCTCCTAAGTTTAACAATGATTTCCTGGAGGTGCTCATCAATGGTGTTCGCCAACACTGGGGTATCCTCTACCCCGCGGATGGCTCGAGGAGGCCTACCAACCTCACTTCGCTGGTAAGGGCGGTCAGTGCATTGGCCAAAAACCCTAGCAATCTGGTGGAGGAAGAGACTGAATAATCTCATCTACTCCACCAGGGTAAGTCAACCTTCAACTCACCCCAATCTCACACTCTCATAACGGCATCATGCACTCAAAGGATCTCAGGGATCTCACAAAGTATTAACAGAGGACACATCACCACTGATTATCTCATAGACACTTTAACATACCCAGCATCTTTTCTATTACGCTGCACAAACTCCATCCTCAGCCCTTACTGGGGAGGGCTCAGCACACACGGGAGGCATGCTTCCCAACCTCTCCTTCATCTCTTCTCATCACATCCCACCCATTTGTCTTCATCCAGGCCAAGCTTGCGCACAACAAGGGGAAGAGATCCCAGGCAGAGGAGGGAGCGCCGACATCGTGGAGCTAATGGAATTTGAGGAGGATGTCACCGAGTTGGCAGGTGAAGACCGGGGCTGCTCCATGGGGAAGGCTTTTCTCAACAAGCCAGTATGGATGAGCCCTCCATGAGTTGATCACATCCTGACATTCTCAGTGAGTGACCTGCAATGTTGTATTCAGTCTGTTCCTGAATCAAATCTATCTGCTCTCTCTTATAGGCACCAGCAGGTCCAAACACAACTCTTGGCCCAGAAAAAGCCCCAGCCCCCAGGCCACTGTAGTAATTATGGTGTTATTTGGTGTGTAATGTACCATTAAGAATAACACTTGTTAAGGAAGACCACATGATCTGTAGTAACCAATAGGATAATACCACGGTCTACCTCAAGCAGTCAGTGGAGAGATAGAGCTGGAGTTGAAAGCACACGTGTAGTGTACATTGACCTGAAGCAAGGCCTGCAAAGCCCCTGGGCTGCCTTTAACCACTCACCGTGACTGTGAGATGCAGCCCCTGAACAGCCTTTAATTTCTCATTGACCACTTGGCCTCAGAATAGGGATTATGACTGTCTGTCCCTTAGCTCTCCCAATCCTTCTTTACTGGTGACAACATATTGTCCCTTCCCCCACCCCCTCCATGAGTCTCTGTGCAACCTGTCCCTCATGTGCAAGCCTTTCCCCTCCCCCACCTCTGCGAGTTACCGTGCAAGCCTTATCTTCTTGTGCCATGCTAACACAACCCCTCCTTGTATCCCGCAGTCTGTGTGCATCCCTTCCAATTCATGCAACTCTGTTCCCATTCCACCCCCTATTTTGTCTGCGTTCCAGTCTTTAACCTTGGGCTGCAGCGTCCCCTCTGTCTGCCATTGTCTCACCCCCTCCCCGACACACGCTCGAACCTCCCCCATTGCCAATTGCACCCCATGTCTCCGTCTTCCTTCCCCCCCTACCCCTCGATCCCCAACCCCCTCGGCTGCAAGGCTGCTCTCTGTGTCGTCTGCAGCTCTGCCTGAGCCCATAGAAGACACCATCCCGCAGAACAGAGGAAGCAAGTGTGCAGAGCAAGGCTACACCGCTACCAGTGTAGCGTCCCACTGGCATTGGAGTGGCACTGTTGCAGGTAGGCTTTGACTGTGGCACTCACCTCAAAGTGAGGGCCGGCAGCTGCATGCCTCTAATTTCCAAATGTGTTTCAGACCTGTCTAATTCCCCCGTGTGGCACTAGAGTGGGAGGGGCTACGTGATTCCAACAAGTGGCGTTTTTAATGAACATTCATGATTTCGGTAATGCAAGCAAATGAAGTTACTGTCGTGGATCAGCAGAAAACCTGACCCCCCACCCCATCAGCCCATCATGAAGGTGTTGAGGGGAAAATTCCAAACTGCTTTCCCATCGGTGGGTTTCCGATTTTTGGCCTTGCTGCATTTTCCAGTCCCAGCCGCAACGAAACTTGCCGCAGGCTGGAGGGGGAAGTTCCGCCCTATATCACTGTTCCTTCGCTAAATCCTGGAACTCCCTCCCTAACAGCCCAATGTGTGTACCTACACCACATGGGCTGCAGTGGTTCAAGAAGGGGGCTCCTCACCGCCTTCTCAAGGGCAATTAGGGATGGGCAACAAATGCTGTCCTTGCCACGGTCACCCGTGTCCCATGAAAGGATATATAAAAAAAGATTCATGTAAAATATTTTTCCTCATATCACTCTTTTGCCAATTATCTTTAATCTGTGTCCTCTGGTTAACAAACCTCCTGCCAGTGGAAAGATTTTTTTCCTTATTCAAAACTCCTCATAGCTATACTTAACCAGTATAGATATGATCATAAGTGCCACTCATCATTCTCCTTCAGATATCCCAAGCCTTCTCATAACGATTAGAAATCATTCCTAATGGCTTTAAATGTTATTTGCCATAATAGGTATACCACCTATTGTCATTGCTGAATGAACATTGAGCTTCAAATAAATAGAAGCATATCTGATTGCCAAATGCATTCTCATTGAGCTTTTAGCACCTCTCAAGACTGCTGTTCTTCAGATCACACGAAGTTTTAACCTAACCTTTTGCTTTGATTTATCAATCTTCTCAGGCTTTTGCCTTGGTTTTGCTGTTAAATATCTATGTTCTTGTGGATACGGATTTTTTTATCCCATTTTTTAAGGGGTCAGAAAATTACACCTTAGATCGGCATGATTTTTACATTGTTGTAGTGGAGTTTGCACATAGAATAAACTCCGAAAGGTGGCAATCCCAGATCGGAAGGCAAAAAAACAAAATTCGGAAGTGGCAGTTCTGGATCAGTAGATAAAAATGGTACGATGACCCATGTTCAAAACCAATATTCTGACCAGGGCGAAGTCTTAGCATGAAAGAATTTGAGCATCATGGAATCTTGGATCAGCAAGGAATGGGCATTCTGTTGGAGAATTGTGGGTCTGCTGCCAGGGATTTTCTGTCCCTTTCAAGCATAAGGACAGCAGTCGTCTTTAGTGTGTGCATGTGAGAGGTCTTTATTGAACTGGCTTAAGATGTCTGCCCCCAGAGGCAGCCTCGTGGCATTGTCACATGACTATAGCAAGCCTGGTAGTTCATTGGTAGCACACTTAGTAAGATTGCATTCCTAAAACCCAAATACTATCCATTGTCTTAAAAGTGGGAAATTCATTGCAGGCTTTGGGCCTGTAATTCATGTGTTGAATCCAAGCAACAGCACAATCAGTCCCTCATAATGTTTTGTCCATGAAGCATTTTGAGAATTTCTAAGAACAGGGATGAGACACCAGCCATTCTTTCTTTCTGTTTTGTGTTAACATACAGAGCTTGTGGGGTGGAAGGAGATCCTTTCGGAAGAGACATTTGAAATTTAGAAAGAACAAGAGGGGGAAGTCCAGAGGGATACTGATTGCCAAATGATCCAGAGAAAGAGAAGCAATGAAGGGACACAAGTGCTATATAAAAGGAAGGCAACGCTCCAAAATCTTCGATACTTCATGCCAAACTGACGAATTGCTTGCCAACTTTCTCTGCATGAGAAAGCATCTAACCCCAGCTCTGCACCTAGCCCTGAAAGCAAGTAAACTGTCTTAACATATCATGGGAGCAAACTATTTTATTATCATGTATTATTTTCCTATCATATTATCATCATGGTATCACCAAATCATGGGCACATACAGTTTCCTCCAGCCTCTAATGTTAGCAAAAAGTCGCTGTGAGTTTAAAGTCAGTCATAAAATGTGGTTCCATATTCGCATTGGTTTTTCTCACCAACATTAGCAAACAGAGGAAAATATCTGCATAAAAGCTATTTGCAGCGCTTAATAGAATCAGTGAACCAGCCTCAGTTCAGTTCAAACTAACTGCAACCCACTGAAGTGGAAGCAAGTGGGATTAGGCATATTAAAAGAGGATGATGCGCGTTATAACCCCTTAATCAAATACATTCTATTCTTGGTAATTTAAAGTTGCTTTTTGCACCAGAAAATTGAATTCCCCAGTAATTTAAGTTAAGCAACGTAAATAACACACCAAGTAGGATTGTAGTGCTCGAAATGGAATCATCATAAAATTTGAAATAAGCAATTTTGAATTAATACTAGGCTGTAAAAATGTTATGACTATATATATTGCTGTTATTTTTGGGACCCTGTGGTGATCTCCATATATTTTGTATACATTATTGAACATCTTACATGTTCTGTGATGCTTTTTGGGTAGCTGGAAAGCATTTCCACTTACTTCCATTCCCATATGGCTTTAAAAACTTCAGCCATGAAATAACGCAATGGGATCCAATTAAATTCCTTTTTCTTGTTATTTTATTGGAGATATTAGCCTAATCACAGTGGGCCAATACCCTTATTAAAATATTGAGGGGATAAATTTCAGATAAATTTGCTGAGCATTTAGAAGTTTACAGCAGAGAAGGTGATCATTTAGCTTATTGGATCTGTGATAGATCTTTGCTAGTGTAATCCCCAACCAGTCCTAATGTACTGCTCTCTCCCGATCATCCTATATCTTCTTTTGTCTTTATACAGTAGATAATCCCATTAAAGGATAATAGTTTTCTCTAAAACCTTTCAAATACGTATTGACAAAATATTATTCTGCAACTTAGATGAGCCATTTTCTGATCAAAATGTGTTAAACCCCTAATTTTTAAAAACCATTTCATCACAAAAACTTTAACATGATGCAAAATGAAACTTCCAACAGTTTTCTGCTTGCTGACATTTAATGAGTAATAAATAGACTGACAGATGAGCAAATTATGCATCTACTTTAAAAATCAATATTTAATTGAATAACAAGACTTTTCCCCTTCTATTCCATTTAGTTTAGTACCACCACGACCACCGTATTCTGAAGATTAATGAGCTTTTACCGCATTAACTAATCATCCTCTCTGCACCATGCCAGGTGCAGATAATAGTTATCCGCTGACTGGAATTGAAGAGGATGCTTAATTGCATTGCACTAACACAGAGACATTAATTGCTTAACTAAATCCTAATTCTCCACAAAATCTATCTCACCAATCATCACCATCTTGTCTTATCTGTGGAGTCTGGAATAGTCGACCCTGATGCAATGAAGTATTGAATAGCTTACTGCAGAAAGTCAATGTGAGTTAAGCACCAATGACTTTTGCTATATTTACCCCAATTTGTTCTTTTTTTTTCTCCTCTTGTAGAGGATGACTTGTGTCGAGCTATGTTTCCATGTGCACAGCTGTCTACAAGTACTTCACACAAATGGCCATTTTCCATCTATAAAATGAAGCAGCAAAAGGCTGAAATTGCAGAACTCCAATTCTAGCAAGGGCTTTCACTAGACGAAAATATGAATTGGTCAGTAATATAGCAGCTTCAATTCTCTGAACTGAGGCACTAAACAAACATCTGATTCTTGCAATCTTAGTCCCCGCGTGTTTTGCAGGGTATTTGACTAAGGGAAGAGTATCAAAGCTAGTTTGATCCTGTCTGCAAACAATATCCACCCATAATTATTTGGGCAATCAATACTCCTTTGATGATTTTCCTTCTTGGCTAAATTTTCACTTCACAAGCATGAGGATATTGGGACTGATGTCCTGGTTCAAATCCAGCCTGCCATCTCAGTGTCACAGTTAATTGGGAAAAGATTAAAAATAAAACCTCAGACCCCCTTGATTAAGCGGCTGAGCCCCGCAGAATGGATCTGAAACTGCCTTTTAGCAAAATAAAACAGGAAAAAGCTTGTTTTCTGGGGTCACTACTGTTTCCAAATTTACAAAAATTACCCGGAAACAGAGGCCGTATGAAAAGTGGTCAGAAATTCGAGAGTGAGTTGACATGATACGTACTTGGACAAGTGGCAGGTGAAATTTAACGCAGGCGAGCCTAAAGTGCTACACACAGGAAGATAAAAGTAGATGACACTTGAATAGTATTGAAATAGGTATAGTTAAGGGTGAGAGAGAACTAGCAGTCTTGGTAGACTTGATGTTATAGCCAACACAGAGCCGCAACTGTCAAAGCCAGAGGGATTTGGAATTCTTAAGTCAAGAGTAGAATATATGTCAAAGGAGGTAGTAATCAAACCTTATGCTGCTCTGGTCAGATTTTAGTTGAATATCCGTCTAGTTTTGGTTCTGGAATTTGATTCCGGAAGAATACTTTCATTTGCCTGGATATTCAGCAATCTCAGGGATCAACCATATTTTATTAATAGCGATATTTGGTCTTCCTTTGCTTTGAACAAGGGCACAATAACTATGTATTAGATTGAGACTTATTGGTTAATCTTAACTTAACCTACCCAGAGGGTCAGGTTAAGTATCCCCAAGGCTTCAACCGTGTAAAATATCTATTAAACAGCAAGTTTAAAGTAAGTCAACAGTTGAAACAATTTAACATATCCTTTACAGTCGTTATTAAACTTAACTATTTTCTTGAATAAATGGAAAATAATAAATGAACACATCTGTTGTGCTAAACTATGCAATCTTGCATGGCCGTTTTATTTTGAAAAAGACCTCTAATCACCATGGAAGCTCTCTTTCCTGACTGCCATCATCTAAAGGCTTCTGTTGGATCCCCATTGGGAATCTGCCAGACTGAGAAACACTTTCTAGAAACAACCAACAAAATTAATCTGAACCATGATCTCACTGAATCCAGGATGGGTTAAATGGCTTTGTCCTGTTACTATGTTCCTAATAATTCATTAAAATACAGCTACCAATTAAACATGTTTGAACAGGTCCTATGAGATGTTTGCACTTTAATTAAATAGCATGGCCCCTTCCTTGGACAATAGGCTTCGGGGATATGACTAAAACCTGTACAAAAAAATAAAGAAGGACATCTTTTTCTGACGGAAGCTGGTTTTTAACCTGTCATGTATCAGTGCAAAATTAGAGAAACCGATACCATGTTAAACCTTAAGAGAAAATGTTATATTGTTTTCATGTCAGTTTCAGGTAAACATCATAATTTAATTTACTGCTTATTTTCTAGTACA
Source organism: Cetorhinus maximus (assembly GCF_964194155.1). NCBI lineage: Eukaryota > Metazoa > Chordata > Chondrichthyes > Lamniformes > Cetorhinidae > Cetorhinus > Cetorhinus maximus. The sequence goes on from NC_135896.1 coordinate 19,706,774, forward strand.
TCCTTACAATGCAGCATATAGACTTGACAGTAATTTGATCTTGTTTAATACATATGCTGCTTCAGGTGCAGAGTGCCAGGGATGGTGATCAATTTCAGAATGGATCAATGGGACCTGAGCTGGTTTTGTTCTGCTGTGGAAAACCAGTCCTAAGATATTGTAAAAGGTGAAATGAATTGCAGCATTCACACCTGTCTTTACAATGACTGCATATTCTTAAAACTGCATGATTCTTCAATATGGTTTCAAAATTTTATTTGGCATTCTTTTCTGTATTCATCCTTTTCTTCTATAAAATGCCATTCATGCCAACGCAGACCACTCTAATTGGCAGAATGAAGCTCTTAAATTAAAGCTACAGCTGCTATTTAAAGGGGCTGATTCATTGTTGCCGAGCAGAAACTGGAAATGGCTGACCAATGATGTGGCTAATCTCTATTTCCAGATGCAGCTTTGGGATATGCTTGTGTAAAAAAAGTGCAGTGAAGCAATGGGTGTTCTATTTGAGATCCATGCGAGACCCATAAAGAGATCTTGAAAGAAGGGGGCAAACAGAAAATACTATGTTGAACACTGGGAGAAGATGAAGAGCAAAAGATGAATAACATCAGGAAGTCCGCCATGTTAAAGCAAGCCAGGATATCACCAAAGCAAGTAAATAGAAAGGAAAATCTTGCATTTCTATAGCACCTTTCACAACCTGAGACATACCAAAACACTTTACAGCCGATTAAGCACTTTGGAAGTCACTGCTTAAATGTATGAAACAGTTGCAACACAACCTAAATCGGACTGAGAAGAAATGCTCCTTTAACTAGAAACTAACTGTACTTATTCTTGCTTTAACAGTATATGCTCTAACTTGCTTACCATAGGAATTCATGGCCAGAATTTTCTCGTGGGGGTGTGGGGGTAGGCTCCGCACGCCGACGCGTAAAATAACACGCTGTGACGTTGGGCGAGAGTCCTGATGTCGCCGCGCGCCATCGCGATACTTAGATGGGTGGGCGGGTGCACGATGTTCTTGGATGCGCGCCCGCCATTAATTAATCATGTAGTTAAGGCCCCTGAGGCAGCAACTGTCTGCAATTTTTCAGGGCCCGTGCGATCTTCAGGACATTGCACGGGTGCAACGGGCAGGCGGGTACGAGACATTTGTATAAACCTCATCCACAGGTGGGCTAAGAGGGGTGAGTGGGGTCGCGAATATTATCTGTCAGATATTTAATTGTGAAAGTTACTGCTACTTGCCTGTGTGAACAGGAATACTTCAAAACTCATACCAGTTGCTTGGACAGGAGTAACAGGCTTCAGGTCAGGACTCTGCAGTAAAGATCATTTTTGGGGCCTGCAGGCTTCAGGAAGCCTTCCCTAAGCCTGGGAATGGGAGTTGTGTTATCCGCTGGAGGCATCTCCCCTGAGGAGTAAGGGAGGGCCAGAAGGGGGAGGAGGCCAGGAGTCCACATTCAGCCTCCAGGGGAGCCACCTTTGGAAGGGGAGGTGCAGGCACAAGTGGCGCAGGGCCAACAGGAAGTCCAAGGCGGAAGGGACCACAGAAGACGCTACTAACCTGCTGCCAGGGTTTACAGGCAGTGAAACAGCTACCTCAATATGTCTGAGGTGTCGTGCCGAAGGAAGCTCTGTCTCTCAAGAGAGACAGTGACCACCATTTGTCAGATGATAGGCCCTGAGATCTGCGCCAACTGTGTGGGTGGGTGCCCAATGCCAGTGGCACTGAAGGTCATGGCTGCCATCAACTTCTATGCCTCTGACTCTTTCCAGGGGTCAGTGGGTGATCTTTGCGGAGTCTGCCAGTTAACTATCCGCACTTGTGTCAAGCCATGGCAGACACTCTGTTCAGGCATGCATTGACTTTCATCCACTACCGCTGGGTCAAGACCAGCCAGACAGAGTGAACCAGAGGCTTTGCAGCGATTGCTGGCTTCCCCTGCATCCAGGGTACTATCGACTGCACACATGTGGCCATCAAGGCACCAGTGGGTGAGCCTGGTGTCTTTGTGAACAGGAAGGGATTCCACTCCTTGAACATGCAGATAGTGTGTGATCTCAGGGTGCAGATTCTGCAAGTCTGTGCAAGGTACCCAGGCAGCTCCGACGACGCTTACATACTCAGACACTCCCAAGTGCCGAGGCTCTTCTGTGCTCCAGCCTGGCTGGATGACTGGCTGCTGGGTGACAAGAGCTCTTCCCTCAAAGGTGGCTCATGATGCCTCTCCTTCATTCAAGAACAGAAGCTGAGCAGTGGTACAATAGGAGCCACGCCTCCACCAGGGCTGTGGTGGAGAGAACCATCGGTCTTTTCAAGATGCGCTTCCGATACCTGGACCATTCAGGGGGCGCACTCCAGTACCCCCCAGATCGTGTGTCGCTGATAGTGGTTGCATGCTGCGCTCTCCACAATCTGGCAGTGGAAAGGGAGGACGCAGTGGACGAAGAAGATGTAGACACAGTTGCTCCAGCTGCACACGATGAATATAGGAGTGAGTCCAAGGATGAGCATGGGCCGGGGATGCTGAGGGGGTAGACACTGATCTGCACATACTCCAGGGAGGCAGGGACACCTGGGAGGCTTTAATTCAATGTACCTTCACTAGCACATCACAGATGGACCTTCAACACACGCCAGGTCTACAGGCTCCATACTCGATGCCTGAGTGCTAAATCTGTCTGGATAAGAACATTAATCAAGGCCCTTGCCAATAACGCTGAATGTTAAACAACTCACTCATAACATCATGGGTTCATGTCCACTTGCAGAAGTAAGGAATCACCCTGAGGCATGATTACATATCAAAATTTAATGATCTAACAAAATGAACTTCAGAAACCAAAAAAAAAGATGTTGGACATCACACCAAGTCTTAAATGAACTAATATGGGGCAACATAAAAGCACCAGTGAGAAACCCATGGTGTGCCTAATGTGCTTTAAATTTACACTTATGGGTGCTACGTCTAGATGCTGTCCCCTCGCTGGCACTGGCATCTGAGGCAGCCTGCTCACTGTGCTGTCCTGTTGGCCTCGATGACCTTGGCGGCCGTCCTCTGGCCCGTAGAGCCTTTGATGGCCCCACCTGGGAGGGAGTGGCCAGTTCCACAGCTGACTTCTCCCCAGTTGCCGCAGCCTCATCAGATGCCACCGTCACTGGCAGAGGGGCAGAGGAGCTGCTTCCCTCATCCGGACCGCCCTGAGAGGAGCCCGCAGAGACGACAGGCAGCTATTGCACTGACATGAGGTCGCTTCGGACCTCCCTGCTCACCGTGGATGGATAGGCACTGAGCTGGGATACTTGATGCCCAAACCATCTGCCACACTGGCACTGACCAGCTGAGGTCAATGCCACTGTGAGGTCTTACAGGTCGGAGCGCAACCCCAGGAGGCCCTGATTGGTCTCCTGGAGGAGCCTCTCCATAAGAGTCACCACTCTCTACATGGAGGAAGCATGGCACTCGGCCATGAGGCTCATTGCATCGGTGATGCTCCACGTGGATTCCTCCAGCATGGGCACCGTGTCATGCATAGCCTCATGTATCACTGCCAGGTCCTCCCGCATACCCTGCTGCACTTCCAGCATTCGCTGACTCGTGGACGACTCCAGAGGCACATCATTAGCCACCGACCGAGCAGTTTCCTGGTCCCCAGCAGTCCTCCGACTGCCGGCGCCCTGGACACTCTCTGTCTCTTCCCACACCTCAGCTGAGTGTGAAGTGCCCTCACCGCTGTGCACCGAGATAGTAGCCAAAGACCTAATTCCTACCGAGGTGCTAGTATCTGCGCTGGTGCCTGCCTGGCAGAGATGGTGTGACGCTGGTGAGATGATATGTTCTGGGCCCTCAGGTGTGAGAGGTGGGCCCTCTGCCTCCTCTCCCCGGCCCTGCTCCGGTGGGGCTGAAAGAGAGAACAAGGACATATGATTAGTTAAAGTTGAATCAATGTCAATTTGTATGCCTGTCTCCCAAATCATTATGTGCTCATCCTTCCATAATCAATGGTCAACCCATGTTGCAAACTTCAATCACCAAGCATTCAGCGGTACCATGGCTGCTAGGACACACATGGTAACCTCAGTGCAGGGCAAACATACCTGCCTGTGGCACCCCAGCCTCACCACCACCTGTGGACCTGGGCACATGGCGCCTCTCCAGATCCATGGCCTCCTGTTCAAAAGGAGTCAAGATGGTCAACTGGGCCTGGCATCCACCAGTCCGCATCCACTTGGCGGAATCATGTGCAGCCTTCTCCTGAAAAGGAGAGAGGAGCATTGATTAGTCCAGCCTGTACCTGGATTCCCATCGCATCCCTGCCAACCCAGCTAGAGTGGGACATTGCAGGATTTTAGTTCCTCATTATCCTGCAGCTGCCGCACACTCATGCAAACAAGCCAGGGCCTCCATCACATTTGGCAGCACAAGGTGTAACCTTGCAAAGCAAGGAGGCACAAGCATGTGGAACGCAAAGACCAGCAGATGAATTGGTGCCCTACCACCTGGAGGCTGCCCTCCCAGCATGTTAGCATGACTTTGACATGCTTTGCTATTCCAGCACTCTGCCTAGGTGCAGATCCTTGAGTTTGCCCACGATTCTATTCTCTGGGTGTCAGTGTCACACATGCTGCGGGTGCAGAACCCATCTCAGCTCAACCCTTTCAGAGTCAACTAGGCTTGGGCAATATCTGCTGGCCCACCTAGTGAGGGAAACATGCCATGAAGGATTCAATGCTGTAACTGAGTTGTTTGGGGGGGCGTGGTTGGCGCAATGCTTTGGGGGGAAAGGCTGATGGCTGCATTAAGTGACCTCTGCCAACATGGTACTCACCCTTCCAGAGCGCAGGAGGTCATTGAATCTCTTGCGGCACTGGACCCTTGTGCGCCGCACCACATCATGGGAGCTCACACTCTCGGCCATTTCCTCCCACGCACGTTTGGTCAGATGGGGAGGCCTCTGCCTCCTGTCCCTTGGAAGCAGGACCTCCCACCATGCTGCCACCTCCTCCGGGAGGGCAACTGAGCACTCATCCGAAAAACGAGGGGCACACTGCCCCACTGCCCTACCCTCCAGCCTGGCCTGCCTCGCTGCCCTACCCTCCAGCCTGGCCTGCCTCGCTGCCCTACCCTCCAGCCTGGCCTGCTCTACTGGCCTACCCTCCAGCCTGGCCTGCTCTACTGGCCTACCCTCCAGCCTGGCCTGCCTCGCTGCCCTACCCTCCGGCCTGGCCTGCTCCGCTGGCCTGCCCTCCAGACTTGCCTGCTCACCAGAAACCTCCTGGTGAGCCCTTCTACCGGCCATTGTGAGCAGCCTTGCAAAGGCTGCCAGCGCTTCATTCAAACAGGCTGCCGGGTTGCCATGGGACCCGGCGGTCAGTGCACTCCTGCCGCTGCCCGCCCACCCCCACTATCCTCGGGAGTCGAGAAATATGCTGGGCGGGCCTTAATTGGCCCACCTGCGTAAAATGGCGGCGCGGACCTGATTGCAGGCAGCGATTGGGTCCGCGCCCACTCCCGCTCAGCCCGCCCGACATGGGGAAAATTCTCCCCCGTGTAATGTATCTCTTTCAGAATATCCCCTTTGCTGTATGCACATAATTATAGAATTCATCCTAGGCCTTCATAGAAATTATCTTGAAGAATAGATTGCACATGTGGCTGTGAATTTGTAGACTTTAGTCATATATGTCAGTTTATAGCCTGAGGACCTCAGGATGTCCCAAAGTGCTATACAACCAATAAAATGCAGTGTTTGTTTTCATGAAGGAAACACCACAGCCAATTTGTATACAGCAAGGTCCTACAAGCAGAAATGGGATAATAACTAGATAATCTGTTTTAGTGGAGTTAGTTGAAGGATAAATATTGCAGTTGGACCAATTATGCATAGCATAGTGGATTCCTTCTCACCTTGTTAACCCTGACAAAGGATCTGGGCCAAGACTAGAAAGTACTTTCCAAAACTTTATGAGCATGTCTCCCAACATAGCAAAATATATTCAAGACTTGGACTGTTATTGTATTACCATTTGAAAATATGATCACACAAAGCAACCTTATAATACAATGCACTTGCACGATTCATGTTAAATTACTCACACACAAACTGATGTCACTCTGTGCGCTATTCAAACATACAACATCTGCTTACAGGACAGGGCAGTACATGATGGAAGGGAGAAAATACCAAAATGAGGAGAACCCCTTATTTTACATAACTGAGTCAGTTTGACAATGGTTGATACCATGCCACCTGAAAAGATAGACAGGGTGGGCAAAGGCAAAATTGAAGATCCTCCGGAAGTTTTGGGAGCATGTTATCTTTTTCCTGTTAATGTTCCTTCACTCACTCATTCACCCTATCAGCGGATCAAAGGACTGGCACCCATGGAAATTGAAATAATGGAGAGACCAAGGTTGATCGCTGTATTTGGCCACTGGACTATGCACCCGGGCACAGGCTCTCGCTTCCAGCAAACAAGTTTCCATAGTGATGTATTCTAGCTGATAGCCATTGTCTTGCTTTGTCTTTAGCTGTAGAGAAACTGCCTCCTCCTCCTTTATGTACAGTAAAGGGTTACCATCAGACGTGCCTGATGTTAATGTAACTACGATGCAATGCCACATGATTAAGGAACAGAGATCTGGGGGGAAAGACAGCTTTAACCTTGTGTGGAGTTACTGAGATGTACATACAGCTGTAAATAAATAATAATGGTTTTAATGAGATACAGTCTGAAGTAGCTTTCTTAGGAAAATAGACAAACCCTAAAGAACCCTATCTCGGCTCCAAAGACAAAAAGAAACATGGTGGCAGTGGACAGTGAGTAAAAGACCCAGGAAAATCTCCAGAGCAGACTACAGACCTGACAGACCTACAGATCCTTAGGAGAACTCGGACATTGCGGGCGCAGTAGATAAAATCTGAGATACAGGCACAGCAGTGGGCATAGACCAGAATCTACAAGCTAGACTGGTGAAGCAGCAACAATTCCACAGCTTGGGACAAGCATGGAGTCTACACTGCGACTCCCCGAACCTTTCTGAAGTGCTGAAGGCTTGCAACAGGCTCAGCACTGGGAAAACTAGAGAAAGTATTTTTTCAGATATAGAACAGCTTCAGGTTTGCACAAGTAGGAATAAAAAGATTAGTTCAGTGCTTTACACTACGTAGTTGGAGCTAATGTCGATGTGTAATAGCGAGACAGGGAGCTGATGAGGCTTCAAACTCTTACGATGAAATCCCCCAGGCTTTTGATTTCTATTTCAACATTCAAAAATATTTAAGCATTGAACAAGCAAAAATTTAATAAGAGGAAACAGGTGAATGCAGTGATTCATTCATCAATGACCTATACAGGCTAGCAGAAAATTCTGACTACAGAACACTGAGAGATTAATTGATTCACAATCACATAGTAGTTGGGGTCCTAGATGAAGCCCTATCAGATCTCCTGAAAATGAGAGAAGATCCAACTCTCACTCAAGCAGTACCAATCGTGCAACTGACCAAGTACAGAAAGCAAAATAGAGCAATTGTCCATGGAAAAGTGATGTCCCATGGAAACAAATGAATAGGCTATTCAATTGGACAGAAAAGGGAAAGCTCAATAAAACAGAAGCCCACAAAATTAGGGGAATGTGCACCAAACACCATCTTGAAATGCTCTCGGTCTGGTGGGACAAACCTGCACAACTGGGAAGAATGCCCAACAAGGGGAGCAGAGTGCCACAACTGTGGGAAGTTAAAACATTTTAAAATTGCCTGCCGATTTAAAACACAGCTTGCAAAAAGAAAGAAAAAATAACAAGGCCAAACCAGATACAAGAGGTGGAAGAATCATAGGAAAAACAAATAACTTTCCTAGAGGAAGTGAATGAAATAGAAAAGAATTATTAGATCAGTTAGCAAGAAGTGGACATACACCCACAGAGTTTAAAATTAGATACAGGGGCAGGTGTTTCAGTTTTATCTGATGAAGTAAAGTGGCTTAAGCACATCACACTTGTCATGACCAGTCCTCAGGCAAGGGGATTTGTTATAATCCCAGATGAGATACCCCAAATTTTTAACGGGACCCCAATTTTGTTATGCTCCCAGGGGAGGAAGAATGAGCTGGCTTCCTTTCTTTATTCAACCCCCTTGGCTGGCCGCAACAAGGTTTAATTTAAAAGGGATCCCTTCCCACATGGATGCTTTTCCCCGGTCCAAATTTAGTTATGTTTTAGGAGCCAATTTAACCAGGCTTTCTTGAGTCAAAGAAAGAGTATGTTTATTAGTTACTAAAAAAGCAAGAAAGAATAATAGAAATGCAACACACATATCAGAAATGAGAAGTTGAGTCCAAAAATAAAAGTTAATGAAGATATGTGAATCAGTCTTTGGCTTGTCCATGAGGAGTAGATAGCGAAACATTGTGGTTATTAAGTTGGGTGATTCTGGTAGAGCTGACTTTGGTGGTGGGGCTGACTTTGGCATTTGAGCAGTTGGTTTGGTGACACTTGGTTCTGCAGGTTAGCTGAAGGAGTTGTCCTGTTTCTTTTTTGACTGTCGCTTTGCTGACTTGCCTCCATCCAGAGAGAAAGAGAGAGAGATAGACTTTTACCTGCAAGCTGCAGGAATGTCTAGTTGATGTTCCTCTGCTGTGGCCTTCACATCACATATGAGCACACCAGAACTAGAACACACAGATCAGGTTTGCAGCTGGCTTTTTAACCCATTTCCTTGTGTATTCCTAGATGGGAAAAACATGTATTTTGCCAGAATCTGCTTTCTTTCAACTTAAAACAAACCAAATTATACTCCTAACAACCCAGTGTCATGCTAATGCTTCAAACAGAGAAAGCCATGCAGAAAAAAAAGAGGGGATAGCAATTTCAAAGAATGAGCACAGGCATGAAGGAGCACATGGCCTCCTTTGTGCTGTATCATTCTTTGATTCTATGAAAACTTCCAAAGATCTAACTCTATTTGCAGCTCCATTAAGTTAATGTAGTCTAATGCTATGCACAGATGAAATTCTCATTGCCCCAGGTCAATGCATGATGTGGGCCTAAAGACAATGTGTTCCCATCTCATTCCCCACCACATTGCTTGACTGTGGCCAATCTCTATATCATAAAATCTACTGTGAGGCCATAATTAATCGACTGTTTCATTTTACTTTATTATCTTTTATCTTTAATATATATGCCAAAAATCATTAATATCTTCTTCACTGCTGGAGAGAAACACATAAAGTGTTTCTTTATAGAACCCTTTACGGAACACTTGCTTCTTCTATAATACACACTATAAAGAGAAACTACTGTAAATTAATTTACATAGCATATTATTATATACAACAAGCTTTTTATAGCCCAGCATTTATTATTCTATCAGTCACATAATGCAAAATCAAATAATTGTTGAAAATAAAATATGAGCATTAAGGGAAAGCTAACAATTTACTCATATGTTACACTGTATAATTAAGTTAGATCAGTGCCAGGATCTATATATGTACACTGTAGACACTTGCTAAACAGTTAGCAATTTATCTATGTCTGCTTCAGTATAAATGCTGTGTGTTGCAGTAGCAATTTTCATATTTTTATGTACCCCACAGTTACAACAACACACTGATTGACATTTCTTTTAGCAGTCTCAACCACCTCTGTGAGTTTTCCGCAACATTGAGACAGATCTTATGTAAGAATACCCATAAGAAACACTAGTTAAATTAAAACAAAGCGCAGGACTGCTTTCAGATACAGAAAAGTCCTTGGGGGGCGCACCGTAATTCCTAGTGGGAAGCAGAAGTATGTGTGCTCAGCTGTCAGACTCCCATCACATTCCACCGTGTGTGAATTCTGTAACAGCAGTAGCAAATTGTTAAATTGAAGCAGGCTTGGGCCTCCACCCTAGTGTAATCTTACAAACCCCTTTCTGAAAGAACAGGTCTATAAGTGACAGAGTTCAGTCCCGTGGCTAGACAGACAAACCCTAGTGAATTAGTCACATTCTTCTCAGGTAACCTGTGTTCCAGAAGGCTATGAGGTGAAATTTATAAGTTTCCTATCAGCAATCTGTCAGTCATCTACGTTTGTCCCATAAGGGTATGCATTAGTGTGAACAGAGTTCCTTAATGCTTACTGCATAGGTAAAACGAAAGCCTGTGACTGCACAACAATGAACAGTAGGCTGATTATAGAACCATCGATGAAGGCCATTTCACCCATTGTATCTTAGTCAGCTGTTTGCAAGAGCAATCTAAAACCAATTCTACTGCCCTGCTGTCTCATCATAGCCGTCTATATTGCTCAGCTCCAAATCCCTAAGTTTTCCTTTAAAATGTGCAATAATTTCTGTCTCAACCACTCTTAGTTGTAAAGTATCCAGTGCTCAAACAAACTGCTGCATAAAGGAATGCCTCTTAACCTTTCTTCAATGGAAAATAAATTTGGGGCAGGGTGTAAGATTTTCTATTTTCTATTGTCCACTGTTCAGTGCCACAGAAGATAAATTTCCCTCTCTTTTCTTCATTCATGGTTTTGTTCCACTATGGGTGGAGGCAATGTAAACGTTAAATTTGCTCTTCTACAATGTGGACTGAACATTGTGTTTCAAAATTTTCTTCAAATGAACCTGCAAAGGAAAATAAAAGTCAGTAGATAGCTTATGATGTGGTGCTTTCTCCATGAAATAGGAAAATAATCCAGGCAAATGACAATATAAAACAAAACCTACGATCCTTTTAATGTTTCATCCTCATTTTGGTTTAATCCACACATTTTACACAGCACTGAGATGGGCCATGTGATGAACTGTGGACCCAGGTGTTAATTTTAAGAGCAAAGTGACCTTTGCACAGCCCTGTGTTTGTCTTAGCCTTTAAAGAAGGTACTAATCTCAATTTACAGCCAATGTGTGAATTTGTGTTTCCTATTGTAGAATTGAACCTCAGAGACCAGGAAGACCCCTTGTTTGACCCAAAGGCTATGCTTACTTGATTGGAAGGGGCATTGCTTTTGACCCAAGTGTCTTGGGCTAGGGAGGGAAAAAAAGTTCAGCCTGGCTGTCTGTTGTTCACTACCCAGGAACTCCTCTGGGAAGTGCACAATCGGGTGAGTGGTGAGGACAAGACTGGGCTCAGCTGTGAAGTCCTTCACGCTTTAGTCGCGTACATGAATTATGCCCCTTGGGGGAGATACCAGACAGTAGCTGTCCCCAAGAGAATTGTACTCCTGGGACAGTTGCTGCCTTCAGGAGATGGATAGTGAAAGGTACTAGTGGCTGGAAATACCGCATTTTATTTTGACTCTGACATTTGGGCTTTCCAATTCCCAGCTGGCGAAGCATTAATTGGTGCAGTGCAGAAGGTGTGTTAATATTGCAAATAAAGTTAAATAGAATATAATGAGCTCAGTTAGCTCTTTCCACTACATTTTAATTAGAATAGTAAAATGTCCAACTAATAAAACATAGACGAGCCAAGTGCATTTTAACACACGCAATGGAGTCAAGCTTCTAAGTATTGATTTTATAGCTACCTCCATTAACAATTTTTCTTAAACTTGTAATAACTTCAATAGCTAATAATTAGGATTTCTTTTATTAGCTTAGTTGTCTTTTTAACAAGTCTTTTTTCTTAAACAGTGGACTGTCAATCTTTTGTCATTAATAAATGTTTCTAGGTTTAAAAATTGAAGCCTTTGAATCGAACTTTGCCATTTTTGCGTCCATTTTCCAAGCAGAGAATGGGGAGCTACAAAGATAGATTTGCAGGACTGTGTGCCACATGACATGCCGAAAAGTGCCATTCAGGATAACTACCTAAAACCATCAATAGGCCTCTTGCCTATGCTAATGACGGGCATAACACTGGTTTTAGATTCCATCGGGTTAATGGGCCACCCCGGGGGGAGCCAGCATGACCTGTTCTGTTCATGTTTTGCCATTGTGGATGTGGTCTATTGAGCAACCACTACCAGAATGCTAAGAACATGTTTTTTTTTTTAAATGCAACGTTGAGCAGGCAGGAGTGCTTCTGCTCTCATCCCTCTCCCATCCTGCACCATAACACCTTAGACTTAGCTGAGGAAGGGAGTGTGACCCACAATCTAATCCTCCTGAAGTGCGAGCACCAGTGAACATACAACAGGCACCAGCAGCTCATTCAGAATATTCTGATGAAGGCTAAGCGTGGGATTGCCTCTCTCTTGGAATGCATGTTGCTAATGCAGCACTGGGTCTGGGACCAGAAACAGGCTGAGACAAAGATGGGTCTCTGCTGCTATTAGATTAATTAGTTCTGTTGTTGCTCAGTGCCATGATGAAGAAATGTTATGTGAAGAAAAAGGCTCCTGGTACCTGATATGACACTGCTTTCCCAAACCACTAGGGAAGGCATAAAAGTGCATTAAAGTAGTTTAGAATTTCAGTAGATTCTGTAAAAAAAAAATCAGTGGTGAGAATACAAGAGAAAAGAATTGTGCAACAACCCTATTATCAATAAAATACTTTTCCCAGGGCTAAGTTTTCAGGAGAACAACCATAATGAAAATTTCAAGGGCTTTAATTTTGCACTTGGCCACCATTCAACTTTTATAACAAACTCAATAGGCCTTTTGTGCCAGAAAAAGCAAATGTGAGATGTGTAAAAATATGGAGCCTTAACTTGAAAGATTCCCAATCTACAAATCCCTTTTGAATTGCTTGTGCTTTCTGCTGTTGGCTTTACCCTGCCTGATCTCACCATGTCATTAATGTTAACCAGCATTTCAACAACTCCCTAGAATGATGGTCTCCATAGACCACCTACATTCTTAGCTTCTGGAGAAATCCAGCTATTAATAGAACTTCCCGAACTAGAAGCAACCAGCAAATCATCAATAGAATCGTACTTCAGACCAACAGACAGCAGATCTAATTCGAAATTAGTTCTATAAATGTTGATAATTTCTCCCCAGTTATTGCTGATTAGACTCCAGAATGTCTTGTACAGCAAAAACTAATTAAAACGCTTCAAGCTGTTTCCAATCGTTTTCATTAATTCACCCTTCTCCCAAGTTGTTTACTGTGAAGGAAAAGGCATCAAACACAGAGGGCAATTGGGAATCATTTTAATTCCTGATCTGAAGCGGTCCTCACTTCTGCACAATTTCACGCACTACATTGGAAAGACGCATGTGGTAAAGTGGAGTGCTATGTACCTTTAAGAGAATGTAGCTAAGTGACCACACGACTATATCAGCCAATCACTATACAGCGTGGGCTACTTGGGTAACTGTAAGTCTAGAACTGGAGGTGATTGAAGAAGCACACATGGTGTTAGTGCCCTGTTCTTAGTTCCAATAAACCACCAGTGTTTGTTCAGTTGATCGGCCTCTCTGCCTGTATTGTTTCAAGCACCAACTAATGCGTTAATGTCAAGGGCACAGCTCACGTTCGCTGGTCAAAGCGAACCTGATGACCAAAAACTGTCTCATTTTATAATTTCAGTCCTAACTTTCAAGGTGGTGTCTTTTATGTTAGGGTTTTGGCCAAAAGGATGATCCTCTTCTTCCTCCTGAGGCCCTCGTCAATGGCCTCGTGGCAAGGGCTATATCATTATGAGAGCCGGGTTGAGTTGAACTCAGTAGACAACCAACACATTGCAGCAAGTATTTTAGAGTGCCCTCTCCACCAAAAGGTCCAGGCAGCGGCACCACTGATGTAGAATGACAATGGTAAAATTCCACAATGTTCCTGGTGTGGCACGGTTCTTATTGTAGGGGCACTGTGCACATGTGATCGGGAATTAGGGGAGTCATGAACCATCTAGCTACTGATAAGGCTATTGCTTGACTCTGTGACTACACATACACTAAATAAATAAACCAGAGGGAGAATTTTCCTCCGGTTGGGGGGGTTGGGCAGGAGTGGGTGCAGGCGTGCGTGCTGCCGATTGCCGCCCTCGATAGGCTGCCCACTGCCGTTTTACGTGGGTGGGCCAATTAAGGCCCGCCCAGCATGATGCGCGCCCGGAAGCACTGAGCGCTCCCTGTGCGGGTTGGGGGTGGCCTGAGTCGGGGCCTGTGCTATTTTGTGCATGCACGCGAAAGGGCGCAGAAAACTTCCCAAGGCACAGAGCTGCCTCAGGGAGATCGGTTTAAGTTCAGAAAAATTTAATAAAGGAAAAAAAAAATTACGACATGTCCCCTCATGTGAAACTGTCTCATGAGCTGGGACATATCTATTAATTTTATTTAAAAATTTACAAGACTTTAGAAACCTTCATGAAAGCTCATCCAGCCCATGGATGAGGTTCCATGAAAAATGCGAAGGCCGCCTGGGCTCTTTGCCTGCCTGCTAACCGTAAGGTTGGACAGGCAGCTCAGTTTATTGATTTAACCGATAGTTAACTGGCCTTAATAGGCCTTTACGGCAGGCGCATAGCCGACTCAGGTGCACGCCTGCTGAACTAAAAATCTGAATGACGCACGGTGATGTTGGCACACACGCCCAACGTCACTGCGCGTCATTTTACACCTTGGCGAGCGGGTCCTACCCCCGCTTACAGAGCCAAAAATTCTGCCCCATGTGCAGCATTTGACATCAAGCAAACACCTTATGGCTTGAATATGGCTGACCGGGGCAGAATAAAAGCCAATTAACAGGCTGCCTCTAGGAACCCCATCCAATCAGGGACAGTGGGCAGGCTGCATGCATGGAGGGACAAATGGGAGCTCCCGAGACTGTGGGTAGCCAGCAGCTCCACAGGGAGAGGTGGGCATTGCCGATGCATGTAGAGGAGTGAGAGGGGGCCTCAAAATGGAGGCGGCCTCTGAAGATTTGTAATTTTTAAAAAGTAACTGAGGTCACAGTTACCAGGTCATCACTTTAGAGGGAGAACCCTTCCACAGGATGGCCTTTGGTCGCAGTCCAGGCCCACTAATCCCCATGGCTCTGGGTAATGGCTGAGCTTTGTCTTCAGTGGACCATTGGAAAAATTGCAGATGTGAGGAAATGGACCCATCAATCGGATTAATAATGTGACTAATTGATATCTTGCCACTTCCTGGCAGGTGGCCCTCCTCATCAAAATACTGCCCCCAGAAAAATTGAGCCAAAGTAGCAACATGTTGGGCAACCAGTACACTATGCTATTGTGTGAAATTGTTGGTGTGCCCTCCCCCTAACCCTCCTCCAACTCCATTGCAAAATCTATATTGTTGTCTGGAAATGGACAAGGTTGTGACCAAGTACCCCAGCTCCAGAATGTACTGAATGGGACATAAGAGCAGAAGAAATAGGAGCAGGCATGGACCATTTGGCCCTTCGAGCCTGCTCTGCCATTCGCAAGATCGTGGCTGACCTTATACTTCAATTCCACCTTACTGCACCAGCCTAATTTCCTTAAACAAACTCAAGTAGAGAGTCCTCCTGACATTAGAAGTCATATCTCACCTTTGCTGAGGAACAAAGACAAATTCACCCTGGACTATTTCATTTTTTCTAGTTTATTATATCTGAATTCAGAGGCATCTTATTAGTTTGGGCACAAGCTGATGTGCTTTGTTAGTGCTGGAACCACAATTCCTTAACAACTGACTTGACTAAATTTCACAAGGTCATTCCTGTGCAATCCATCATATCCATTCCCATCACTTATAAATTGTTGACTAAGGAGTGTTATAGGAAAGATTGCTTTGCAGTCTGCCTAAACAGCTAAGCTATTGAGTACACTCAGCATCATGATTCATTATAACTTGGTGATCCTCTTATAGCTGTATTTCAGAGAACCAAAAGTAATGTTATTTGCTGAGCTGTTCAGCATGGAATTGGCTATGTGTGAGCAAACCTAAAGGACATCTCGTTATGAAGAAAAGAAAGACTTGCATTTATGCAGTGACTTTCCTGACCAAAGTGCTTCACAACCAGCAAAGTAATTTTGAAGTGTACTCACTGTTGTAATGTAGGAAACACAACAATTTGTACTCAGTAAAGAAATAAATTACCAGATTATCTAAGTGTTGGTTGAGGGTTAAATGTTGGCCAGCACAACGAGGAGAATTCACGTGCTCTTCATCAAATAGAGCTCTGAGACCTTTAACACCCACTGGAAGGGCCTCGGTTTAACATACCATCTGAAAGGTGGCATGTCTACAACTCAGCACTTCCTCTGCAGTGTAAGCCTAGCTTTTGTGCTCAAGTCTTTGGAGTCGGACTTGAATTCACAACCTTCTGACTCAGAGGTGAGAGTGCTGCCAACATGTTCAAAATAAACAATCTCAAAAGGTTTACATGTAAAGTATATTCAAGCTCTTAATATTATCCTTCTCTTAATCAGAACAATGTGGTGAGTTTAGTGTGCCACATTGCCTTTTGGACCAAACATTAAACAACACAATGGGCCAAATATAAATTTCATTAAGCTTCCCCAAAAATATGATCTCTAACTTATCCCCTTCTATTATCTTCTTCTACTTTATATTATTCTTGTCGCATTTATATACTGCCAGGGCCCCAATTCACATACATCAATGTGTCGCAGCCACAAGACATCTGTGTTTAATTTTCTTTTCTGACCAGAAAATTAAAATGTCAGCAAGTAGGCTGCAATTTTACTGAATAATAGAGCAGAATTTAAACTAAATTACACATTTTACTCAGGATTGATTAGTTGTCATGCTCCGTGGCCCAAGTCATTAGTCATTCACTTACCATCCTCTATCTGTTACCCTTCGAGGCACTGCACTGTCATCTTCCCTTTTACTTAAGAGTTCACCAAAGATATCTGATTTGTTCGTGTGTGGCAGAAGGGCAAGCAATCAGTCCCTCATGGGTGTTTGTAATGTTTTGACGCATGATTCATTTAACTGTCATCATTAACAGCCTGTGTCTCTAGGTAAAGTGCCGTAATGTGAAAAATTAATGGATGCAGTCTTTTTTAAAATCTTATTTTCCTCTATATTTTAAAATACTTATCCCTTCCTCTCCTGAAGGCTTTACAATGGAATCCTCTTGCAGTGATTGATTCAGCCAGCAGCCCAAATAGTCACTAAGTGTGACTCCAATCTCACAGAAATGGTTCATTCCTAGCTCTGTACTGAAGTAGCCTAGCAAGCCGCTCAGTTGTATCGAGGGCAACCAGGGATAGTCAATATTAGCTGGCCTTGTCAGCAATGCCCACATCCTAATGTAAACAATTGTTTCTTGTGTATAGATAGGCACTCCATTGAGTTTTCAAGAGTTACAAAGTCTGGCTTAGATTTCTTCCCATGCCACTACCTCGGAACATTATGTTTCCTCCTAAAGGTGACTGGGAAATGTGCCAGCTACTGGCAGAGGCTCTGCAGCCCAGTTCCACCAGGAGAACAACATTTGTCTGTACCAAAGTCACCACTGTTTTGAATGTCTTTGCTCCTGAATCCTTCCGAGTAGTGTCCGTTGTCTTTTATCCCATTAGTTAGGCAGCAATTCACCTTTATATAACAGAGGTCACTGATTCCCTCTTTAGGTGGGCTGAACTAGGCACTTATGCCCTCATTGAAACCAACTAAACCAAGACAGAGAGCTCTCCAACTCTGCAGACTGGCAGGGTTTCCATCTGGCGTAAAGAGCGATTGATGAAACTCCTGCATTCCTCAGAGTCCCATGTGATAAAGTCTTCAATTCCATCATGAGGAAAGGTTTGATTAATGTTCAGTTATGCTGAATTTGTGCTCTGATAACTTTGTTGGAACCCCACAGTACACTCTGCAGCTCACTGAGTGCTACATAATGTCACAATAACAGCTCCCTAAATCTAAAGGAAGTAAAAAAAAGAAACAAAAATTTGTATTTGCACAGCATCTTTTATGATCATCTTTCACAACCAACAGAAGTCTCACAGTGTTTTACAATAAAGTACTTGTGAAGTGTAGTCATTATTGCAATGTAGGAAACCTGGCAGCCAATTTGCACACAGCAAGCTCCCACAAACCATCAATTGATAATGACCAGATATTTGTGCTTTTGGTGAAGCTGACCGAGGGATAAATAGTGGCCAGAATACAGACAATAACTCCCCTGCTTTTCTCTGAAATAGTGCCATGGTGATAATAGTGCCATGAGATCCTGAGCGAGCAGATAGGGCCTCAGTTCAACACCACATCCAAAAGACAGCAGCTCAAATGGTGCAGAAATCCCTCAGTACTGAACTGGAGTGCCAGTCCTGATTTATATGCTCGGTTGCTGGAGTGGCACTTCAACCCCAAACCTGTTAAGTCAGAGGCGAAAGTGCTACCAAATGATGATGATGATGATGATGACTAGGTCAGGTCGTTGCTCTCCCAACTTAGGCACAAGTCCCCAGGCGTGAGGAGGACCTTGCAGAATCAGCTGTGCAGGGTGTACCTTCCAGTGCTTAAGTTGATGCCTGGTGGGCCATTCTGTTTTATATTTATTAAACTTTTCTGTAGCAGTTTGATGCAACTGAGTAGCTTGCTAGGCCATTTCAGAGGTAGTTAAGACTCAACTATATTGTGTGAGTCTGGAGTCAAATGTAAGCCAGACCGGGTAAGGGCGGCAGATATCCTTCCTCAAATGGCACCTGTGAACAAAATGGGTTTTTATAACAACCTGGCAGCTTCATGGTCATTATTACTGATCCTAGATTTTTATTCCAGATTTATTAATTCAATTTAAAATCCATCAGTTACCCTGGACCCCAAATCATCCTATGTGTTCTCGCACCCCCTGTGTACCTACTAATACTCTAATGAGCAATGAGAATGAAACCTTTCTCTCTTCCTTCCTGCAGCTTAACTATCAACAGCGGCTGTTGTCTCACAGCAAGCACATTCAGCATGTCGGTGTCACATGGCTTTCATTGGGAAAGTTATGTCCTCTTTACTTGTCCTTCCCATTACATGTGACCCTCCTGCCACTTTCCTGGTCTGTAACACTTTCCCATTCTGTCCATTGCTTCCACAATGGCACAATCTGCATTCCTCACAATTAATCCAAAACTTCCATGGAGCCACTCGCCAACAACCTCCCCTTCTTTCTGCAGGACAAATTCGTACACAAGGCCAGGGGACAGATGGAGGGCAATGGATCAGAAAGCCCTGGACATTCAGGGCATGGGCCTTCCTTTCAGCTTTGGGAATGGAGAGGGAAGATAGCAGATCAGCAGGGTCTGTGATTCATTCACTTCCCTTCTATTTGCATATGGTGTCCACTTCCACAAATTGTTGATGCCTTGCCACTTTCAAAATAAGCCACAACCAGAGAGCTCAGGCCACTTTCCCTGAACGTCACACCTAAAGCTCCAAAATCTACTCAGTATTTATTGTTTATTTAATCATCCTTCTACTTCTAGGTATCTCTGAATAGGCCCTTTCAGAAGAAGAAAGTATTGCTGAGCTACCCTTATCAGTCTGTACCGTCAGCCTCTCAGACAAAATTTGCTGATTATATGTAATATATAAATAACAAATGACTTTAACTGCTTCTAGCAATGTCCATTCCAGGATCCAGTAGGGGAATTGTAGGCACTGGCTGTTCATCTCGTGACAGCCAGTTGGTGTAGAATAGTACTAAAGCCAATCATTGCTCTGTCTTACATTTATTTACAAAGCAAAATATTACATGCCTCCAACCCCTAACTCAGCCACACCTCAGTTTCACCAAATGCCTCCTTATACATGTTCAAGTGAAACCCCAGTTAATAACCAGCACCTGTATTCAATTAAATACAATTAATATTCAATTATCAGAGGTGCCTGCTGGAAAATATAGCCTAATACCCATTCAATCTCTTCGACTAGCTGTGTTAGCTCTGGAAAGCCCCTGTATTTAAGTTCAAGAATTTCAGAGATATAAGCCTCTGACAGGAACGTGTTTACATACTTTTCAAACACAGAAAATGCTCATATATTTTTGACTTTAGTCCATAAGTGGATATTAATGCTTACGGTTTATTCTAAATGTGATGGCTCTAGGCTGTAGGCTGTTATTTGTACCTCATCAGCCACAATGCATTGCTGTTAAGGAATACTTTTATGCTGTCATATCATCTTGTTCTGGGTTTACTCTGTGGCCTCTTCCATATGGTTTGGTGGTGAAGGCTGTAGCAAGGGTCAGATAGCGCAAGAGGTGTCCACATCAGAGGAGGTGGTAATGATCAACCAACAAAGACAATGGGTGGGATTTTCTGCACCTGCCCGAGCCGGGATCTTCCAGTCCCGCCGCAGGTCAATGGGCTTCTGGCTGGGGCCCTGCCTCACCTGCGGTGGGTCCAGCCCATGACTGGGCCGGAAAATCCTGGCCAATGATGGTTGATCAATCAGGTTGCGTATAGTCTCATTTAAGATTCTGTTCTGAGGCTTAACTTTAGCAGTGTGCAAGGCCAAAAGGGGAATATTATTTTCCATAAATGTTTATTTCTACATTGAAGCACAAACTTTGATCTCCAGTAGCAAGTACTCAGCTCAATGGGGAAATGAACATGGTGGCTGTAGGTGTTTTGAAAAATATTTTGATATCCATTTAATTGGTTCCTCTCTCTTTGCTAGTTTCTCCTATCTGCTCATACATGATTCATTAGCATTTATCTTGGTAGCTCCTCGTGTGCTTTCCTTGAATCTGATTGATATGCTACCTATCTAAGTTCTGCTTTTTTTGCCAAATATGAAATTTGAGCCAAACATATACAAATACAAATGTGATGACTAAAATATGATTCCAGAGGGAGACTGTGGCGTAGTGGTATGGCCATTGGACTGGTAATTCAGAGACCCAAGGTAATGCTCGGGGGACCTGGTTTCGAATACAATAAATTCAATTAAAGTCTGGAATTAAAAGTTTAATGTCGATTGTCATAAAAAAACCATCTGCTGTCCTCACCTGGTCTGGCTTACATGTCATTCCAGACCCACAGCAATGTGGTTGACTCTTTAATTCCTTCTAAAATGGCCTAGCAAGCCAATAAAAAGGAATGAAACTGCACAGACCACCCGGCATCGACCTAAGCACCGGAAACAACAACATAAAACCCAGCCCTGTCGACCCTGCAAAGTCCTTCTTACTAATATCTGGGGGCTTGTGCCAAAATTGGGAGAGCTGTCTCAAAGACAAAGTCATACTCACAAAATTAGACCTTATAGATCATGTCCCAGACACCACCATCAACATCACTGGCTGTGTCCTGTCCCACCGGCAGGACATACCCAGCAATGTTGGCAACATAGTAATATACAGTTGGGAGGGAGCTGCTCAGGGAGTCCTCAACGTTGACTCCGGACCCCATGAAAGCTCATGGCATCAGGTCAACCATGGGCAAGGAAACCTCCTGCCGATTACCACCTACCACCCCCCTCAGCTGATGAATCAGTTCTCCTCCAAGTTGAACTGGCGCAGACACAATGGTCTGAATGGCCTCTTTCTGCACCATAAATTTTCTATGGTTTATGGTTCTAACACCACTTGGAGGAAACAGCAAGGGCGCAGAATGTATTCTGGGTGGTGGACTTTAATGTCCATCACTAAGAGTGGCTCAGTAGCACCACCACAGACCGAGCTGGTAGATTACACCTCCGGCAGGTGGTGAGGGAACCAACAAGAGGGAAAAACATACTCAACCTCATCCTCACCAACCTGCCTGCTGCAGATGTATCTGTCCATGACAGTATCAGTAGGCGTGACCACCGCACAATCCTTGAGGAGGTGAAGTCCTGTCTTCACATTGAGGATGCCCTCCATTGTGTTGTGTGGCACTACCACCGTGCTAAATGGAATAGAATTCGAATGGGGCCGGTTAGCTTAGTTGGGTGGACGGCAGGTTTGAGATGCAGAGTGACGCCAACAGCGTGGGTTCAATTTCCATACTGGCTGAGGCCATCCATGAAAGGCCCCGCCATCTCAACCTCACCTCTTGCCTGAGCTGTGGTGATCCTCAGGTTAAAATCACCACCAGTCGTCTCTCTATAATGAGTGAGCAGCCTAGGGTCCTCTCGGACCACAACGACTTTCACTTTCGGGTTTCAAACAGATCTAGCAACTCAAGACTGGACATCCATGAGGGCTGTGGGCTATCAGCAGCCTCATGGCCCGGCATATCCCCCACTCTACCATTATCTCCAAGCCAGGGGATCAACCCTGGTTCAATGAAGAATGCAGGAGGGCATGCCAGGAGCAGCACCAGGCATACCTAAAAATGAGGTGTCAACCTGGTGGAAGCTACCACACAGGACTCCTTGCATGCCAAATAGCAAAAGCAGCAAGTGATAGACAGAGCTAAGTGATCCCATAGCCAACGGATCAGATCTAAGCCCTGCAGTCCTGCCACATCCAGTCGCGAATGGTGGTAGACAATCAAACAACTCACTGGAGGAGGAGTCTCCACAAATGTCCCTATCCTCAATGATGGCGGCACATCAGTGCAAAAGATAAGCTAGAAGTATTCACAGCAGTCTTCAGTCAGAAGTGCCAAGTGAATTATCCTCCAGAGGTCCCCAGTATCACAGATGGCAGTCTTCAGTCAATTCAATTCACTCCATGTGATATCAAGAAATGGCTGAAGGTACTGGATACTGCAAAGTCCATGGGGCCTGACAATATTCCGGCAATAGCACTGAAGACTTGTGCTCCAGAACTAACCGTGCCCCTAGCCAAGCTGTTCCAGTACAGCTACAGCACTGGCATCTACCTGGCAATGTGGAAAATTGTCCAAGTATGTCCTGTACACAAAAACCAGGACAAATCCAATCCAGCCAATTACCATCCCATCAATCTATTCCCCATCATCAGTAAAGCGATGAAAGGGGTCATCAACAGTGTTATCAAGAGATACTTGCTCAGCAATAATCTGCTCAATTTGGGTTCTGCCAGGTGCGCTCAGCTCCTGACCTCATTAAAGCCTTGGTCCAAACATGGACTAAAGAACTGAACTCAAGAGTTGAGGTAGAGTCACTGCCCAAGGCAGAATTTGAGTATGGCACCACGGAGCCCTAGCAAAATTGAGGTCAGTGCCAATCAGGAGGAAAGCTCACCACTGGTTGGAGTGATACCTAGCACAAAGGAAGATGGTTGTGGTTGTTGGAGGTCAGTTATCTCAGTCCCAGAATGTCATTGCAGGTGTTCCTCAGGGTAGTGTCCTCAGCCCAACCATCTTCAGCTACTTCATCAATGATCTTCCTTCCATCGTAAAGTCAGAAGTGGGGATGTTCGCAGATGGCTGCATAATGGTCAGCACCATTTGCAACTCCTCAGATATTGAAGCAATCTGTGTCCAAATGCAGCAAGGCCTGGACAATATTCAGGCTTAGGCAGATAAGTGGCAAGTGACATTCAGGCCAGTGCCAGGCAATGACCATCTCCAACAAGAAAGAATCTAATCATCTCCTCTTGACATGCAATGGCATTACCATTGCTGAATCCCCCACTATCAACATCCTGGGGGGTTACCACTGATCAGAGACTGAACTGGACCAGCCATATAAATACTGTGGCTACAAGAGGAGGTCAGAGACTGGGAGTTCTGCAGAGAGCAACTCATCGCCTGACTCCTCAAAGCCTGTCCACCACTTACAAGACACAAATCAGGAGTGTGGTGGAATACTCTCTGCTTGTCTGGATGAGTGCCGCTTCAACAGCACTCAAGAAACTCGATACCATTCAGAATAAAGTAGCCCGCTAACTGCAACCCATCCACAAACATTCACTTCCTCCAACACTGATGTACAGTAGCAGCAGTGTGTACCATATTCAAGATGCATTGCAGAACTCACCAAGGCTCCTTAGACAGCACCTTCCAAACCTGTGACCTCTACCACCAGAATAACAAGGGCAGCAGTTGCATGGGAACAACACCACCCATAATTTCCACTCCAAGTCGCTCACCATCCTGACTTGGAACTATATCACCATCCCTTCACTGTCTTTGTGTCAAAATCCTGGAACTCCCTCCCTAACAGCACCATGGGTGTACCTACACCACATGGACTGCAGCAGTTCAAGAAGGCAGCTCACCACAACCTCCTCATGGGCAATTAGGGATGGGCAATAAATGCTGGCCTAGCCAACAATGCCCACATCCCATGAACGAATAAAGAAAATACTCATGACCCCATGTGTGCCCTTTCCTGATGGAGAGCCATGCAGGAAACAGCTGGCAACACATCGTGCACCAACAAAGGGGTACTGACCACTGGGAGCCAGCTCTACCATAATAAATTTCCATTCTTGGATTGGCATTTAATGGAGGTGAAGAAGATCTTGTCACCGGCTGGAGAGCCCCACATTACCTTGTTACGAGAAGTGCAGCCAAATTAAGTGCCAGTTGTTATGATCCTAGAACAGATCTCCAAGTTTTTTGGTAAAATTTGGTTAGGGACCAATATCGTTTTGTTTGAAGTAGATAAAGTTTGAGATTCAAGACACTTCCTCAGTGAATAAAGCCCTGATATTCCACAGGTTTTGAACAGACAAAAATAAACTTTACTATACAAAGTCAGAAAGATGAAACAATTTACATTATCATTCTTTTACTCTAACGTTCAGAGTAAATATGAGGTACATTTGAATTAACAAGTACACTGTGGTCGAACACACAACACTGCACAATAAATGGCAGATGCTACTAAGACAGATTCCATGGATTTCTCAACAGTCCACTCAGATTTTAGTAAACATTGTGAGTGAACCAATTACATTGAATCTCTCTCTCTCTCATGAGAAATTCCAGTCTTCATTTTCTAGGATCTAATCTGAGAACTCTCTCCAAAAGTCACTCCAACTCAGACGGCATCAACGCCAGTCCACCTCGCAGTGTTTCAATCTCTTCTTCCATATTCTGTTCCCCTGGATTCCTGAGTCTACACTCAAGCACTAATTCACAAGCACAACTTTAGTTCTTCAGCTGCGCTGAGCAGAACTCTACTGCTCCAAAGGGGTACTTTTGTCCCAACGGCCTGAAGCATGGAGTCATCAATCATCTGCTGCCTTCTTCGATTTCCAGCACTCTTTGATTGCCAATGCTTTTCCTGAGCCCTCATCACTTAAAGTATGCTAACTAAAGCCCTTTACGTACTTTTTAACTTAACTGGGACCTCTTTCAGTCCCTTGTCTGGGACCATTCTTTTAGGATCGTCTCTATGTCCCCTTTCCATTTGGGACCTCGCCCCATCCCCTGCCTGGGAAACTTGACTTCTTTTCTGATTAAAATTGATTGCCTCAGAACTGCTGTTCACTGCTCCTTGAACTAATCTGGTGACCTATCACAATACTCCAAGTGGGCCCCACCTTTGTTACTAGGCAAAAAACAAACGTAACAAGCACTGGAACATCCTGCACTATAAATGTTGCAATCTCCACAGCTTGCTAACTTACATAGCACACAGGAACACAGAAAAATGGATTTTATCATGCAATCAGATAGTTGCTGGGCAGAGGCAGGCCTTCCCCGAGATCAAGAACCCTGGGGACAGAAGTCCTGCCTGCCAAGAGCTGCTGGCCAATAAGAGGCCAGCAGTTCTTCATTGCTTGACAGCACCACTGGCAGTGAATTTTGCCGCTAACATACCCATCTGATGCCTAGAATCGCCATGCACCAAGGTACAGGTGAGTGATGGCAGGAGGGGAAACGTGGGGTAGGGGTTGCGGGAAAGAGGTGGGGAAGGGAGTAGGCCATAAGGGTAGGCCGCTGGCTCTCAGCGGCCACCCTCCTCACATCCCGACAGGGTGTGCTTTTCGGGCTTCCTGCATGGCGAGTCTCTATTCCACCATTGGGTCAATGCCAGTGTCAGCAGGATGAGGCCCATGAATGAGCATTTATTGTTCACTTAAGGGCCCCGGTTGTGTCGGGGTAAGAAGGCCATGACTGAGCCTTCCCGCCACAAACTTAATCAGGCAGTGGTGGGAAGGTGGTGGGGTCTCCAGCTGCCACCCTCCCGCCTGATTAAATGCCCCTGCCACCAAACTTTCCACAAGGGAGGGCACTAATTCTGCCCTTTATTGGATTACAAATTCTAAAAGTAAGTGCTTTGCTTGACAGAGATGGTGTATTAGATGGATTGCTTTTTAATCTGTGGATTCAGATTTCGTAACAGGAGGAAACATTGCTATCCATGTTAATAAAAATGTAGGCTGCTCTATTGTAGCAAGTCAAAATACATGTACGCCCTTTGTCCCTAGATCTCCCAGTACCAATCCTCAGCATTAATAATAGCAAGTTCCAGTTAATTATTATATTGCCTGACTGTATACCAGTGAATACATGAACACTCACAATTTCTTCTTGAGGCCAGTCCACACAATCAAACTGATGCTACAGCCAGAAGATGAGACTTTATGTTAATTTGCTCTGTTTCCATCTTCAGACTTTAATCACCTTATATAATTGGGTTTTAAAATATATCTATAAAGATGTTGCTCTCCTTGTTAGGTCACCCTACAAATTGGAATATTACTGTCATTTAGCCCTTCCCTATGCTGAAATGACCTTAGAATATTGTTGTTATTCTCTCTTTTCCTCGCCTTCCCCCATCAAACAATAAATACATTTTGTGGTGGAATAATTGTTACAGTTCTTAAAGACTGAGGCAGAAATCTTTCCTGCCCACAGAACTTCCTGTGTAAAATGGGTGTGTTGTGCTGGGATTATTTGTAAATTAGAATGCAGCCTTTACAAGCCAGCGTCTCACTGAAGGTTACAGCAGTTAGTTAGGGGGAAGCAGCTGCACAAGAGGAAAATCTCTGGCTTTCTGAATACTCTGTTGGGTGGCTGCACTGGGCACCTCATGTGTGATTTTTGTCCCATCTTTCAAGAACATCCTCCATTGGCAGACCTGGAGCAGACAGATAAGAGAAAAGAGACAGGCATTACAAAGAGGTGCAAAATAGAGCGTGCAAGTTCAAAGTGATTGACCTTCAAATTCCCCTCCTTCAGCATAGAGGAATTGGACCTCGATGGGTGAAAATTGTAAAAAGAACATGTCTTGTGCCATGTAGAGAAAAGTGGCACTGGAACTGGAACTCTCTTGCCAAGAAACCCAATACAGTTATCAGGTCGCTGCACTTCTTGCTGCACTGATAACAAACCAAAACCACACTTAGGGAAAATCTACCCTCTAGATAATAGTGCCAGCCTTGAGTTCAGAGGAAGCCACTGGCTTTCGCATTCCCTACTCCTTCAATACTAGCCAAGGTAGGAGTTCAGGGTGACCTCCTCATAAGGGGCCAAGGGCTTTTCATATGTATCTGTTCTCTTCAATTAGAAGCTGCCTGTCTCTGACAACAGTAGGATGGTGCAAGGCACTGAAAAATATATAAAGAAGTATATAGGTGAGGTACAATGTATCTGCACAGAATCACAGGTGTACATCATTCCACAACTGGCGATGCCTTGGGGGCTACAACCCCTGAAAGTTGGTGCAGGATGAGCGATGTGCGATTAACCAGTTCCTGTTCGACATGATGCAAGCAGCACACAAACATTATACCGTCTGATAATTATGATTGTGGCATGCAGCCCAACATTGACCATGTTGCTGAATGTCTACATGTCTCAGCAGGGAGCCCAAAATCAGGTGAGACTTGCACACTTAAAGCTAGGCTGCACTACTTAAAAGCCATGCTGCATCTATTTGAGAAGAGATGCATTCTATTAGCAGCAAGGGCTAGAGATGAAAGAGTAGTTGAAGAACCTACAAAAATGATGCAACAGACCAGAGAATGTGTCCCAAGACTCTCCAATGCCATGTTTTATGGCAGGATGCAGGAAGTGTACAGGAGGAGAGAGGTCCTGTTCCCTCGTGGGGCCAGGAGGCCCTCCAGGCAGATACTGAGAAGGCAGCGGGAGTAGGTAGCCATTGAGGTCAAAGTCTAACCCCGAGGACCTGGATGCAGTGCCACAGGAAATGTTATGATGTCACATGAGTAGTCAGGATCAGTAAATGCATTTTCACGTGTTTAATCATGCTAACCGCACCAATAGCTTCACACCTGCTCCAATCACCACAGACCCTTCACTCACCTATCAAACGCAACTCACACCTCACATTCATAGCTGCACCTCCCACTCGCACACTTAACATGGCCCACACTCACACTCACATCTCACAGCTTGTACTCACTGCCAGGTATTCAATTATGACAAGCATGTCACCCAACCGCAACGCACTACATGCACTATTGCAGGACAAAGTGGCACTCAAGTTCTACTGCAGATGGCTCAATGAAGACTTGATGGGTGGCCTACAGATAAAGGCTGATGAGCACTAGACATGGAAATGTTTGGTGCATTGGCAGGGCTGCTAGAAATCCTGTCACTGTCAAGAAGCATGGTTGAATCTGGCTTCAATTTCCCCGTGGCTTTGTGCAGAGCTTGAAGTCCTGCCTTTCCAACATGGCAGTGTTGGTCAACTTCAGGAAAGCTTTGTGCAGGCCCAGTCATAATCTAGTGTCAGATATCTCAGCTTCCACTGCAACACAAACAGAAGCCACCCAATGTGGCTTCAGTGGAAGCTCAAATTGAGGCCATGAAATCTCAGCTTGTCACCTTGCAGGCTTGCTGTCATCATGGCTGTCCTTAAAGGGGTTTTCAGAGTGTCACAGCAGGCCAGAAATTTGTCCTCCAACAGACCACTAGAATTGCTAAGGTGCCATTATGGGTGAGTGGCAACAGCTCCCTGTAGCATAACTCTGCTGTGCTCCCTCAGATGATGGCTTTCATCTTGACACCACTGCCTCTTCGCCAGTGCCCCTGCTGTTGCCTGTCAGCCAGTCAACCCAGCTTGCTTCATGCATGCCGAGGTGTTGACATCCAAAGTCGAACTTTCTAGGTCAAGAATTGCTCAAGGTCATCTTGCAAAGCCATCTGCAATCTCCGCCACTGAAAGTCAGCAGCCTTCCAGCAGTCATGCTACAGTCACTAGGGTAACACTGTGTAGGAGTATTTTGGCCAGGGAAAGGCACCCACAGGGCAAGCAGTAAGGAAATGCACAAGGGTGAATAGTTGACTTTTGTACATATTATTGGATTTTTTGTTGAATAAAGTTGGTTCTTTTGTAGTGTTGTAGTGACTTTTATTTCAAATACGTAACAAAGAAGATGTTCTGATGGGATGGTGAGTGTAGGTCAGAAAGGCAATAAGGATTTAGGGCTGTATTCATGAGAACCAAAGTTGAACTAGGTACTTCATTGGCCTTTTGAGCTCCACCATTGGTATTCTTCTTATGGCTGCCTAGACCCTAAACTCTGACACTGCCTCCCTAAACCTTTCCGTCTCGCTACCTCTCTTTCCTCCTTTTAAGGCACTCCTTAAAACTGACCCGTTGAATCAACCTTTGATCATCTGCCCTAATGTCTCCTTATGTGTCATATTTTGTTTCATGATTGCCCATTGTGAAGCAGCTTGGGACATTTTAATATGCTATTTTAACACAAGTTTTTGTTGTGGTTTGTCTTCCTCTTTCTCTTCCTTCTCCTCTTCTGCCTCGTCCTGAGGTGGGGCAGCCTAGCTCTCATTATATGAATGTTAGCCACCTCTGGCTGGGTTGCGGCGGTGAATCAGGTACAGAATGCATAGCCCTTGTTGCTCAGAAGTCACTGAATTGTTTGGTTCTACTTAGGAACACTGCAGTTTTCAACTTGAAGCAAGTCCTGTGTGAATACTTCATCATATTGGCTAGGATAACTGTTAAATAATGGATACCTGGGAGAGATTAATGACACATAGAACAAAGTCTGTCAGCAGTCGCCATGATAACCATTGTCTGTAAAATATGGCACCAACATAGATTTCATTGTTCAGCACTGTGATTTGAAACTTGGAATGAAAGTTATAGATTCAAAATCACATCTCTGTAATATTTTAGTTTAATTGTTACAATACTGTGGGCTTTAGGGGGTAGGTTTTATTTGATGTTAGATTTGTATTTTATTGGACACAGATGTCATGTTGATTGGTGAAAACTAATATCTTCTGTTTGATGATATCTATATTGAAGCGGTGGCTTCTGTGGCACAATTGATATAATTGCTTGAATAATAAGCTTCAGATTACTGGGAAATAAGAATAGAAAGTCTGGTGAAATGTTGTGCATAAATAACTTCTGAAACAACTGCAGAAAGGAGTTTATTTTGGATCTCTAATTGGCCTTTACTGGGCCTATTTTTACCCCTACCTTTATTTTATTTGCTCACACTGTCTGCCACCTTTAGCGCTATAAGCCTGTGTTAACTGTTTTTAAATATGTCTTTTTATTGTACACCTGTAAGGAGTTGTGAACTAAGTATAGGAGGGAGGAAGGAATAGGATATGTTGATAGAGTGAGATAAAGGGAGGTGGGTGGTTGCATGTGCGGAGCAGAAATAGCATTGACCTGTTGGGCTGAATGTACTGTTTCTGTGCTGTAAGGATCAATGTAAATGACTGTAATTATGCTGGACAAATCCATTGAGAGATGATGACTGGCATGGTAATGCAGAATGATTCTGATTTTCAACTTGAATGTCGAGGAATTAGGTTTCCTGCACAAACTGGATTCAGAAAAGCATTCTCCGCAGGGTAAGCACAACACCTAGGAGAAGAGGCTTATGTACCATCTGTACATATTTGAGAAATTTATCAAGATGTGCCTTGATGCAAATTGATTATTTATAATAAAGAAGAAAGAAAGAATTTTCATTTATATAGTGCCTTTAACAGCCTTGGGTCTTCTGAAGTATCTTCACAGCCAATTAATTACTGGGCACTGGGCTGGTTGCATTCTGGATAATAGGATATGCCTACCTGATAGTGGAACTAATTTACATCAGACTGGTACAAGCTGTGGATTCCATTCTTAACATTCTCAGGCAGATTTCCAATCAAAATGATTTGTAATTTGGGCTGCTCACCCCCTGCAGTGTTCCTCAGGGATGTCTTGAAAAGGGAAGGGAAGTAATAGGAAGAGAATGGCCTGACTGGGCAAAATAGAGATGTGATTGGGGCAAGAGACAGCGCCAGAAGATGGGATGGAAGTGATCAGGTGGTTGTGGCTAACAGAAAGGTGGGGTGTGAATGGGGGTTGGAGAGACAGCAGTAGGAAAGGGAGGAAGGCAGCGATCGGGAAGGTGGTGAATGATAACCAGCAATGGCCCGAGGTTTTAATGTGAAGCTGGAAGGAGAATTCTTGCACATCCCAGCTCCGCAATGAGGTAGGTATTATTTTAAGGACCCCCAGTATACCACATTTTCCTGAATACAATCCACCAAGTACCCAGTAATTGACTGTAAAGAGCTTTAGGGCAACCTGAGTCAGTGAAAGGCACTATATAAATGCACATTCTATCTTTCTTCTTTGTTATTAATAATCAGTTTGCATTTTGGTAAATTTTCCAAAATATCTACATATTTTATATATGCTGCTTTTACATTTTGTGTTCAAGGTTTAAATGGAGTGCAAATTTTACACTAACAAGTATAGATTAGCCATATGGGACTTTAATCAGGCTGCTTTGAGGTTGAGAACTGCAGAATATATGACACAAAAATAGTTAGGAAAATCAGCAGCTCCAATATAAGTGTAGACTATTTTTCTAGTACAAGGGAAACACACTTTAACAGCAAAGACCTAATGGTAATGTTGAAAAAAGGAAATCTACTTTGTGTTGTCAAAAGCATTGAACACCACAAATATCAACTTGCTGGAACGATGCTTGGAAGTTTAAAAAGCAAAAACGGGCCTGGTGTATCCACACCAATCTGAAGTGCCGGTGCTATATTTGGGGTTGCTTTACAGAATAGTTTCTCCCTCCATGATTGCTTCCAGAGGTATTTGGTATGGGACTAAATTAGACAGCTCTTTCAAAGGGCCACAGGCATGAAGGGCCACATGGCCTTCTTGTGCACGGAGGGATTTTGTCATTCATACTTGGATGGTACATCTACATCTATTACCTACTCCTTATGCTGTGAATCACATAAATCCACATCCTGACTTAATGCTAATACATTACAGTGAGAAAGAAAATGCACTGGAGTTTAATCCATACTAATTAGAATAAAATTTGCCCTCCATTTAAATCTTGAACACAATTTACAAATGTAAAAACAGCCTGCCCTCTTTTGGAAAATTTACCAAAATGTGCCCTGATTCAAACAGATTACTCATAGATCAATGGAGTTGGACAGAAGGACATGGGATTCCTGGGATGGCAGGATTGTCATATGAGGAGAGATTGAGCTGACTAGGCCTGTATTCACTGGGGTTTAGAAGAATGAAAGGAGATCTCATTGAAACATAAAATTCTGACAGGGATGGACAGTCTGGATGCAGGGAGGGTATTTCCTCTGGTTGGAGGGTCTAGAACAAGGGGTCACAGTCTCAGGATATGGGGAAGACCACTTAGGACTGAGATGAGGAGAAACTTGTTCACTCAGAGGGTGGTGAACTTATGGAAATCTCTACCACGGAAGGCTGTGGAGGCCAAGCCACTGAATATATTTAAAAAGGAAATAGATAGATTTCTGGACTCTAAAGGCATCAAGGGGAATGGGAGCATGGGAGTACGGCATTGAGGTAGAGGCTCAGCAACGATCATATTGAATGCCGGAGCAGGCTCGAAGGGCTGAGGACCTACTCCTGCTCCTATTTCCTAGGTTTCTATGGGCTGAATTTTGATGAACCTCTTGTGCTGCTTATTATCTTCATTACCATCTTCAATATCATCATCTTGGTAGTCTACAAGGAGGAAATTTCTTCTCTATAGTGTCATATATGGTTCAGTTGGTAGTGCTCATCCTTGAGGCTGGAGGTTCAAGTCCCACTCCACATCTTGAGCACAAAATCAATGTTGACACTCCAGCCGCAGTACTGAAGGAGTACTGCACTGTCCAAAGTGCCATCTTTTAGATGAGATATTAAACCAAGGCCCCATCTGTCCTTTCAAGTGGATGCAAAAGGTCCCCTGGCACTATTCTGAAGAAAAGCGGGGGAGTTATCCCCAGTATTCAGGCCAATATTCTTTCCTCAACCAACATCACAAAAAAACAGACTATCTAGTCATTATGATACTGTTGTTTGTGGTAGTCTGCTGTACCACCTTTCCTACATTACATTAGTGAATACTATTCAAAATGCTTTGTTGGATGTAAATCACTTTGAGACATCCAGCAGTAGTGATAAAGGCTATATAAATGAAGCTCTTTTTCCCCTAATTGCCCTTGAGAAGAGAAAATATAAGGTGCTGTTGTTAAATATAATGCCTTAATTCCACAAACTCTTTCTGTGGAAAAATTGTCAAAAAGTCCCAAAGTTTGACATTTGGTTTATCATTTTGTTTTGATTGTATTTATGTGGATGGTCTGGCACATTCTGTATATTCTGTGAGGTATTTAACATTTAATGCTGCCAATTGGCATTCCTCTGGCCACTATTTTAGTTTAGGCTTATTTAAAACCACATTTGTGTAAAAATAGTCATCAGATTGGAATCATTGCTCAAATAATAAATTCTTGTTTACTGTAATCTTTTATGCTTGTGATCTACCACAAGATGCTAGTTATCTACAGGCAAATGTTGTAGATAGTCCCCAAAAATACACACACAAACTATAAACAATTCCACAAGACCAAATGCTGGGAAAAACTAAGGATGAAAGCACTAAAGCAAATTTGGAGACTACTTACCCTGTTGAGATTAATGCCATCACTAATTGAGGTATATAGGATGCTAAAGGGGATAGACAAAGTAGACGTGGGGTGAATGTTTCCCCTTGTGGGGCATTCTAGAACGAAAGGCCATAGTTTTAGGCTAAGGGGTGGTAGATTTACATCAGAGATGAGGAGGAATTACTTTTCTCAAAGGATCGTGAATCTGTGGAATTCACTACCTCAGAGTGCAGTGGTGCTGGGGCGCTGGATAAATTTAAGGAGGAGATAGACAGATTTTTAATTAGTAACAGGTTGAAAGGTTATGGGGAGAGGGCGGGAAATTGGAGTTGAGGTCAAAATGACATCAGCCATGATCGTAATGAATGGTGGGGCAGGCTCGAGGGGCTCAATTGCCTACTCCTGCTCCTAGTTCTTATGTTCTTATTAACCTTAGAGGAATGCAGTCAGTTGCTAAACACGTATGATTAAAGGTTAATACTTGATCCCATATTCCTTGCTGAGTCCCGATGGACAAAATATCATCAGTCATTAGTTCAAGATTTTTGGGATATTTTATTTTTCTTCCCCATTTTAAAAGGTTATAATTTTGTTTTGTCAGGTCTTTGTACTGAGCAATGGTACCCAAATGAAGAGCAGAACGGGATGAACTGTTTTTTTTAATTTGTTCCTGGGATGTGGGCATCACTGGTTAGGCCAGCACTTATTGCCCATCCCTAATTGCCCTTGTTCAGAGAGCATCTAGGAGTCAACCACATTGAACTGTTCCTAATGAGGATCTTGAGCAGACTGGCAAATAGTGCCAAAGAGCAGAGTCTGCTGAACTTAACCTCCAGTTATCTCTTCCTTATTCTGGCAATCCTCCTTATCTCTACTCCAGAGACTTGGGTACATGATCAAGGCTGACACGTCAATACAGTACTGAGAGGGTGCTGCACTGTGCTGCACCTTTCAGATAAGTTGTTAAATTGAGGCCCCATCTCAGACAGAGGCAAAAGACCCCATCACATTAATTAAAGAAGAGCAACGAAGATCTCTTGGTGTCTTGGCCGACAGTTATCCCTCAACTGTCGCATATAAACAGATTATCTGATTTCACTGCTGTTCGTGGGACCTTCCTGTCTGCAAATTTCCTGTTGTATTTCTTACATTTCATCAGTGGCTGCCCTTCAAAAGTAATTCATTGACTTATCCAATATATATATGCAAGTTGTTATTGTAAAGAGTGACCTGAGACTGCAAAAAGCACTATATAAATGCAAGCTCTTTCCATTCCACTAAGGACTTTACACAGAAATCTGTTCACCTTGAAAGCTTTGTCACAAGGAATATTTCTGTCTAGTTTACAGTCACAGAGTTGATTACGAGCATAAGAATGCTTGGGAAGAGAAAAGGTCCATTAGCCCTTTAAGATGATTCCTTCTGGAGACCAGGCCTGTACTGACCTATATGATTTCCTGGAAAAAAATCTTGCCATATTTTTCTCTCCATCTCACCTCTAATCACCCCTCATCGTCAAAGATAAAGCTTAAATCAAAATAACCATGAATCCAAATTCTACCTTCTTCAACCCTAACCTTGGCATGACTGTCATGTTTCATATTGCATCTTTATCTGTTTATGAGTCTATGACCTTCAATAATATTTTTAACCAGGCAGTCTTCTGTTATCTTTCCATTGATTTTCCCACTTTTCTGTCTATCTCCTTCAGAAAGTATTGATTCTGACTGAGAGGCAGTTCCAAAGGTACCAGCAGTCCTCTGGTACGTTGATAAAGTGGCCAATGTTCATGTGTAGTCTAGCTAGACAGTGAGTGTTAGAATCATGGATGGGGTAGGGACATCAGCCATGATCGTAATGAATGGTGGGGCAGGCTCGAGGGGATCAATTGCCTACTCCTGCTCCTAGTTCTTATGTTCTTATTAACCTTAGAGGAATGCAGTCAGTTGCTAAACACTTATGATTAAAGGTTAATACTTGATCCCATATTCCACCTCCACCTGCCATACATGCACATTTTTCAAAAGTGTGGCCGGATAGCCATAAATAAGAGTGGACATCATGGATAATTCACTGCATGGAAGTCTTGGAGTACTGTGGCCAATCGTCAAGAGCATCAGCTGAAATCAGCTGTCTCCCACAGAAGAGTGCTCAGTGCTACAATTTGGCTTTTCTCCAACACCTCTTTACTTCTATGAGGCAGCTCAATGACAGTCGTTGTAAACAGATCCAGGCTCCAGTGAACTAAGAACAGCATTTCAATTCTCTTACACAATGACTTAGCATAAACTGGCTCTAACAATCAGACTTGATCATGGTCATTTTTTGTTTAACTGCAGAATGCATAGCATGCCAATTTGGATGACAGAAAATATCACACTATTAGACCATGTCATAGAGGCCACATACTGCTTTCCAGATTGAATTACAATTTCAAAAAAATTCTTCACAGATGGTAAAAGATGTGGCCCCTAATAACAGTGTAATACACCCTTTCTAGAAGCTGTGGAGGTCGCTGCTTCATGGGGTGATTGAGGCAATTAGAGGAGATGCATTTAAGGGGAAGCTAGATAATGGAGGAATGAAGGGAGGAATATGTTGATAAGGTGAGCTGTTATAATATGGAAGGTAGCTCATGTGGAACATGGCTCCACATTATCCCAGATTTGCACAAAGTACGTTAGCGGGCGGAAAAAAGGACGTTTTACTCACTGGCTGCAATGGCGGCTATTCACACCATTTCGTCCCATTCCCGGTGCAACCCGCCTCCTTAATAATGCATTCCCGGAAAACAGGCTGGATCGCTGGGAGAGCAGCCTCTGATTCACCCGCCCCACCGTCACCTGAGGCCTTCAGTACTCTGGACGTCATGTTTAAAGGCTGCCCCCCACACAGAGCTAGCACCCTCTAAGGGTTCAAAAGCTGCTCAAGAGTCATGGCTGCCAAAGGAAGGAAACATACACTGCCCCCAAATTTAGCGACGCCTTACTTGGGCACCTACTGGATGCAGTGGTGACTCGCTGCGCAGTCCGCTACCCCGACTCTGGGCAAAGACCAGCAAGCAAGGTCACCAATCCAGCACGGGAGTCGGTGGCAGTGGTGGTCAGTGTCAATGCCCTGCAAAAGATCTCCTCCGTTCTGCCAGGTAGCTCGCTCTTCTCATCACTCTCCGCTCAGACACTCATAAACCCATCACACATCCACAGGGATCTCACTCCCTGCCAGCTCAAGGAACATCACCACTCAATATCTCGCACACACTTCCATCTGTCCTGCGGATCATGTCCTCATCCCATCCATGACACCACACACATGCCAGAAATCCTTCTCAGTTGGCCTGGCAGACGTCCTGCTTACACACTCTCCATCTGTCTTCATGCAGGTCAAGCTGGCACACAACAAAATGGAGAGGTTGCAGACTGGTGCAGGAATGCCTAACATCAAGGTCCTCACAAACTTTGAAAATAGAGTCATCCAGCTAGCCGCTGATGACCTGGACCGCTCCTGTGCTGATGGTGAGGTTGGCGGTGGTCTACCATGTGAGGATCCAACAGTGCAACATACATCAGATAACCATGCTGTGAGTCAGTTCCCCTGTTCCGCAGTCCCCTGCCATGCACTAACTGTTTCTCCTTGTTTTTGCAGGCACATCTGGGAAGCATCCAATGGGGTCCACAAGCCAGGTCCTTGACTCAAGCCCCGAAAAAACCTTGAAAGAAGAACCTGATGACACACTATTTTAAGACTGACCACAGCGCTCACCCACACCCTCCACCTGCGCAGAGACACCATTAGTGGTGCATAGTTCTAGAGTAGACTCGGGGTCACAGTCTGGTCAGCACATCACACTGTCTGATGCACAGCAGGCGGGGAGAGGGACTTCCCAGGTTCCTGCACACAGAGGACTGCTGAAGGCCAGAAATCTGCTGAGTCCAAGTCAGGTGACGAGCCTCTGGACTCAGTCATACCTCTGTTGCTGGAGCTGCAAAGGCAAGCTCGGGAACATCAGGAAGGGATGTCCGCTGCACTCTTCAGATTGAAAGGTACGATGGAGGAGTCGCCGGCATCCCAACACACTGAGGTCAACACTGGTGGAATGGCGGCTGCCATAGAGACCTTGGTCTAGGTCATCGGTCCTGCCCTGCTGTGTAGGCTGAACTCTATCACTGCCTCCAGCAGTGTCAATGGGAGAGGGGTATGGGGCAGTTCAATCTTACTCCAGCTTCCCCTTCTCCTCAAGGAGTCAACCAGGGGCCCTCGGGCACCCATAGGGAGGAGGATCAGCAGGTGCACACCCCAGGGCTATCCACCCAGGTGACCCCGGGAGTGTCAGGCCTCCTGTGACCCCAGCAGCTCCAACTCCACAGGCCAAGGAGGGTGCCACTGCCACACAGCAGGACCATGAAAGCAGGCCGGGGCCCTCCAGGTCTCAGCCTTCCAGAGGATGCCTGCCATGGCATCACAGACCGGGCTTGGCAGTCAGCAGGCTGCCTCCACCTCCACTGTGGATGTTGGGGGAGCACCAACATGTAGAGGCAGGGTTAAGAAGGTTAAGAAGATGTAGTTGCACAGCCTGGGCACGGGTGTTAATGACTTGTACACAATGTTCACTATTGTAAATAAACTCCCAAG
Organism: Cetorhinus maximus; assembly: GCF_964194155.1. Lineage (NCBI taxonomy): Eukaryota > Metazoa > Chordata > Chondrichthyes > Lamniformes > Cetorhinidae > Cetorhinus > Cetorhinus maximus. The sequence goes on from NC_135896.1 coordinate 19,745,013, forward strand.
AATTTTTCCTTGCCTATGGCTCCTTGCTCTGATGAGCAGTGCTCATGTTACTCAGATGTGAAACCTAGGTTCCTGCACAAAGTAAAGGCAGGTGTCTCAGTCCTGGCCCTCTTCCCTGTGCAGTGTGTAACCTTCAGACCAAAGTGATGGTCCGGCTTCACACCCACTGGACACATTAATGATGCCTGCACCTCGATGGTGCTGGTCATTGCTGCCAAAATGTTGAAGGCAGGCACCACAGAGTTCTGTCATTCCCTCTGTGTGCTCTCAGCACCTTTTAAGTGGGTCTAGCCCCCCATCTCTTCAGCATCTGTGAACAGTGGCAGTGTGCTCCTGAAGGGGTCAGATGCTGAAGGCTGATGAAGGATTAGATGTATTTAAATCTTCATGGCTGTGTCTCCATGATATGACCCTGATCACAGAGTACAAGCGAGCTGCCCTCAGACAAACAGGAGCCAGACATTCACAAAGACAGTGTGAAGATCTATGGAGTGTCCTCACTGCATGTCGTCATCATCCTTCTGCAATCTAGTGGCTATTTGGGCCTTTGCTGTGACTCCATGACAGGAGCTTTATCACTAAAGGTTTGTGCACTGCCATCTGCTACACAGGAGTCAAACGTTCACAGATGTCGATGGTGACGATGTCAGGACTGTCCACACTGCAGCTCGTCATCATCCTCCATGAATCTTGCTAAGAGGGCCTCCCAAGTGTGCTTGCCTTGTCTGGCCAGTGCGATGGCCTCATCGTCAGTATTCTCACCTTCGAGGACCTCTTCATTGACATCTCCTTTGACCTCCTCCTCATTGGAGGATATGTGCAACTCCTCCGCCAGGCCCTGCCCCGTTGCTCCAGTTGCATAGCGCACAGCAAGCTACGTTGGTGTGCGACACCCTTAGTGGACTGTATTGCAGTGTTCCACTGGAGCTGTTGAGGCACCGGAATGTCATTTTCAAAATACCTACCGTTTGATCCACCCAAGTCCAGGTCGCGACATGAGCCTCATTATACCGTCGTTCTGCTCCAGTCTGAGGCCGCTGCACAAGCATCATCAGCCACGTCCTCTGTGGGTAACCCATGTCCCCGAGCAGCCTCTCTGGACCCTGGAAGATGTCAGGGATCTGAGACATGCTAAGGATGTAGGATTCTTGGACTCACTATGGGAATTGTGCGCAGACCTGTAGGATGTGTTTGTGGTGGTCGCGCACCAGCTGAACATTCAGCGAGTGGAAGCCCTTGCAGTTGATGTAGTTGACTGCTTGTTGCCATGGAGATCTAATCGCCATGTGAGTGCCGTCGATGGCACCCTGCACCTGTGGAATCCCGAGATCGACAAATCCCAGCGCTCTTGCTCCCTGGCTTTCCTGATCCCGGGCGAAATGTACGAAGTTCTATGACTTTGCGAAGATGGCGTCCATAACCTCCTTGTCTGTGGAGGCTTGTGAGATCCACACAGGTCACCTGTGGAGCCCTGGAAGGAGCCACTGGTATGAAAATTGAGCGCCATGGTCACTTTCACAGCCGCTGGCAGTTTATGCCCTCCATATCCCTGTGGTGCCAAATCCTGGGAAAGGAGGTGTTGGTGTAGTGGTACTGTCAATTGACTAGTAATCCAGAGAGCCAGGAAAATGCTTTGGGGACCCAGGTTTGAATTCTGCCATGGAAGATGGTAGAATTTGAATTCAATAAAAGAATCTGGAATTAAATGTCTAATGACGACCATGAAACCATTGTTGTCAACTGCTGTAAAAACCAATCTGGTTCACTAATGCCCTTTAGGGAAGGGGATCTGCTGTCCTTACCTCGTCTGTCACTACATGTGACCCCAGTACCCTACAGTAATGTGGTTGACTCTTAAATGCCCTCTGAAATGGCCTAGCAAGCCATCACATTCTCAAGGGCAACTAAGGATGGGCAATAAATGCTGGCCCAGCCAGCGAATCCCACTTCCTGTGAATGAATAGAAGAAAAGGTGGTGTTTATGACTGACCAGTTCTCTAGACATGTGCAGTCTTTGGCGACTCTAGTTCTCAGTCATCTGCAGGAATGACAAGCGCTGTTTATAGACCCTGGGTCTAGCGAAACACCTACAAACAACGACACATGCTGTGGACCTTCAGCTGCAGGTGCAGCAGGCCCTGCTGCCCCTTCATCTTGAGGGAGGTGCTCCTCGCTTTGTTGAGCCACTGCCACTCTATTTTTATTCTTCTTCTCTGCTCCCTGTAAGCCATGAGGCCTGATGTTCTCCTCCTGCAGGGTCAAAGAGAGAGGTGGGTGGGTTAGCAATAGGTGTACTAAAAACCTCTCTTGGTTAAGTCTGAAGACCCCTTCACGCATGCAAGGGAGTTCTGGCTACCACTTGGATGGCCAGTGTGTATAGCACTCATTGGCTGCCCGAAGCCCCACCCACCTACGCCCACTCCACTTAACCAATTGGCAGCAGCTTTGCCCACTAGACTGCATGCTGCGCTCTCAGCTCAGGCACAGGCATTCTACTAACCCGCACTGCCAGGCTGCACTGTTAGCTTGAACCATAATGGGTTCTGGTCCAAACCTTAATAAAGACATTGCAAGGGGCTGTGAGCGTCTCCACCACTGATTGCACCATGGCTACTTTTGGCAAGGGAATTGTACAACTTGCCCAGTCGGCCAATTGCTCTGCTGTTCCCTAAAACACACATTAATTTGCAGCCTGCGTTGAGGGGCGAAACGTTCTGGAGCATTTGGTGGCACTTTCATGCTTTTACATTGCTTGATTGGGCAGAAAAGCTTCAGAGGCCCGACTCCAAGCCTATCAATGGAGCTGCAGCTGAACGGTCACAGCTGCGGAACAATGCCCACTTTTGACAAACTTTCTCAAGTGTGTGGCTTCTTCCCTCAACCCCCAACCCCTCCCCTGCACCAACCCCCTGCCGCTCCCTCACCCGACACGTGCTTCAGTATTTCCTTCAGCCTGTGCTGCCTTGCCTGCCACACCAACGCCCCGGCCTGACCCTCACTGGAGCCCTTGCCCCGGCACCACCTGGAAAAAGTAACTTGCTTGTGCCCCCCAAGAATGCACAGCGCCTCTTCCTTAATGTCATAAGGGTGATGCTTGCAAATGCTGTGCCAGGCGATGTGCACTCACCTCCGAGTACCCCTCAAAGTTAAGGTCACCAGGTGCACGTTGCTTATGTACAGTTATGCATATTGCCCACTGATGTGCCTGGATGATCCAGCATGGGGGGGATGATTCCGGCGAGCGGGGTTTATGATTAGATGCAAATGTATTAAAATGATGTTGTCGCTGTGCGGCTATGGGAAACACAGCCTGCCATTGGTGGATGGAGTGGACGATTGCAAACTGGTTTCACAACGATATAAAACCATTTTTTAGCCTTCTTGCTATATTATCCACCCCCCCCACCTCCCTCCGTGACACCCAATGCCAATGGGACCATAAAATTCTAGCAATTGTCTCAAAATTCCTATCGTCCACTCCACTGAGGCCTACTTGTGCCCTTCTGGATATCGGTATGCCTCATCGTACCAACCTCCAACCTGCTCTTCCCAGCACAACATAAATAACTCAAAACCCACTCTTTCCTTGGGCCTCTTCAGCTGGACCACAGCACACTTCCCTATTCGTTCCATCTTAAAGTGGCAACTGGGCTCCTGTGTTCGCCAGAGGATCCTCATCAACAAATGAAAAGGGGCTTTTGACAAGATGTTTACTAAAACCCGCTTTCACAGCCATATTTAATATCACCACCTTCATCACCTCTTTGTCCTTTTGTCTATGACATCTTTTGGTTATCTCCACCTATCACTGGCCCTCTATCCAGCTCTACTTGTCCCACCCTCCTTAAACCAGCTTATATTTCACCTCTCTTCTATTTTTACTTAATTCTGTTGAAGAGTCATACGGACTCGAAACGTTAGCTGTGTTCCTCTCCACAGATGCTGCCAGAACTGCTGAGTTTTTCCAGGCATTTTTGTGTTGTAAATGAAAAGGGGCTTTCTGGCCCAACAAAGGAACGTAAATAAGTTATTTTAATGGATTATTCTGCCTCCGGTCCTCTTTTCTCTTGATTTTACCTGGCAAGTGATCCACCGTGGTTTCCCCTTTGAGGTCAGAGTTAAAATCGCGATCAGGGTCCGGTGACGTCTTCAGATCCTCAGCCTGCATACTTAATGCAGTGGCTTCAGGCGCATGTCTTTGCGGCGGAGCAGGTTAAAATTGAAAATGGCTGGGATCTGGGCGGGATATTGGTGTTCAATCACCTAATCAACTTTAGTCATTTCAACCCGGCGGCTAAGGTTAAAAGCAACCCAACTCCGCCTTTGTGTGCAACTGATCACAGCTGTGAACGCCTCTGCACGTGGACAGATGTTCCTCAGTAAACTGTTCCTGTTCCGGGAGCGCACATCATGGAATTCCTAATCAAGAGAGAGAAGCAATTGTAATACATTCATGCATGAGAACTGAACCATTGCGGTCTGCGTGAATATTTAGTATGCTACCTATCGCAACTTTGAAAACAGAGAATGATTAAAGGTGGAAAGAGTGTTCAATGTCAAGGAGGTACAGTCTAAGAAAGAAAGCACAGTGGCAGAGAGATAAAGAAAACAAGAGGAGCGCTAGTCAAAAAAATGTCAAAGAAAAAGGAGATGAATAATGGGGCAGGCAATTGTAGGAGAGCAGTGGGGAGAATTAAAATTGTCTTTCTGGCGTGAATTCCTCAGCAGTTAGAATGAACTTAAGGGACTGTCACTATTGAAGTCGAACCAGCTGATAAATGGATTTCAGTCCTAAATGACTTTTTCCAGTTTGGTAAAATGTCAAATGAATATCGTGTGCAGAAAGTAAATGAAAAAAAAAACTGTAACTAGGTACTGAGAAGATGCCAAAGTTATTAATTGAATGTTGAAAAGTATCATTACCGAGCTACCCTTCTCTCTTTATAATAGTGGAATGGTTTCAATCATAAAGGGGGAAGACAGGCTAAGGATATGGTTTTGCTGCAGAATTCTCTCACACGTATTAATTTAATAAAATAAAAAGGACCGTTGACACTTTAGTGAATCATTTTCCACTCACATGGTGGCCAAATCTATTTTGATGAAAACTTTTCTTGGCTTGCATATCCTGGAGTGACTTCATTCAGTTGCACAAGAATCAGTTATTTGGACTAGCCAGGGGCATGGAGGGATGACAGGGGGGCAGGGGAGTCAGGGGATAAGCAGTGACTAGATTTAGCACTGAGTACAGAGCAGCAGCCCCCAGTGCTAAGTTTTTCTGGGATCGGGTACCTATAGGATGGATGGTCTAAAATATTGGCTCTGGTGCCGATGAATTGAGACTCTCTGAGACACGTGTCTCAGCCCTGTCATTATGTCATTGTGTAAAGCTAAAATGAAGATGTGAGACGATTTGAATTACCAATTTTTAAAAATTCGTTCATGGGATGTGGGCATCGCTGGCTAGGCCTGCATTTATTGCCCGCCCCTAATTGCCCTTGTTCAGAGGGCATTTAAGAGTCAACCAAATTTCTGTGGGTCTGGAGTCACATGTAGACCAGACCAGGTAAGGACAGCAGGTTCCCTTCCCTGAAGGACATTAGTGAACCAGATGGGTATTTACAACAATCAACAATGATTTCATGGTCATCAGCAGACTTTATTCCAGATTTTTATTGAATTCAAATTCCACCATCTGCTGCGGCAGGATTCAAACAAATGTCCAGTGACAATACCACTATGCCATTGTCTCCCCCCATGTGAAATGAGAAGACATCCTCATATTTTCGACTCTTAAAACACATGAACGGTAGAGTATTTTGCACCAAAAATACTCATATGGATTTTAAAAGGTCAACATAGGTAAGGACATTCAAGGGAATATTGTTGTAATGCATCACTTGGCTGCAGGAGTATTGAATCGATTAGATGCAGAAAATACAGAAAAAAAATAAGCATGGAAGTGTCTACAGCCCTAAGGAAACTCACTCAATTTTTCACCCATTTTAATTGAAGGGCAGAAAATCAGCCAGGCTATTTTAAAGTTCTCACCTTTGTTTTAGGCCTCCTTATCTCTGTAACCTTCTTCAGGCTACAAGCCTTTGAGCCTTCTGTGCTCCTCCAATTCTGGCCTCTAATGTATCCCTGTTTTCTATCCTTTGTGCCGTCAACCTTCAGCTGTCTAGTCCCTGAGTTCTGGAATTGCCCCCATAAACCTCTTCGTTTTTCTGTTAGTATCCCTTAAGATGCTCTTTAAAATCTACTTCTTTGACCTGTTCTAATACCTCATTATGTGCCCTGGTATTAAATTTTAATGTTCCTGTGAAGTGCCTTGGGATGTTTTGCTGCTTTAAAGGCACTATATAAATGCAAGCTGTTGCTGTTGTTATCAGTGGCGTACACCCTGTTTTCTTTTTTTTTTATTCATGGGATGCGGACATCGCTGGCAAGGCCAGCATTTGTTGCCCATTCCCAATTGCCCATGCACTGAGTGGCTTACCACATCATTTCAGAGGTCGGTTAAGAGTCAACCGTATTGCTGTGGGTCTGGAGTCACATGGAGGCCAGGCCAGGTAAGGACCAGGCAGATTCCCTTCCCTAAAGGACATTAGTGAACCCGATGGGTTTTTATAACAATGATTTCATAGCCAACATTACTGAGGCTAGCCTTTCAATTCCAGATTATTAATTGAATTTAAAATTCCACCAACCGCCATGGTGGGATTTGAACCCTTGTCCCCAGAATATTAGCCTTGGCCTCTGGATTACTAGTCCAGTGATGTTACCACTACACCACCATCTCCCCCTCCCTCTCCCCCTCCCCCACCATCTCCATTGCACCTGTTAGGAAATTTAATAGCTCTGGCGGCAGAAACAGGAAAATTTTACCCACGGTCTGTTCCTATGTTTCTGTCCTTTCTTCTAGACCTATACACATTCCTTCCCCCTTAAATAAAGAATTGATTCATAGTCTTGCTTCAGCATACTTGACGACAAAAAAAAAACGACATCTTGTTGCCAATACTATTACATTTAAAGCAGTCTGAGAGAAGTAAGCAATCGAGGTAGCAATATGCAGCCACATAAAATGTCAGTTAGCAATCTTGCAAGGTTACTGAACCAGAGCAAAATACTGAGAAGCGTGAGCCAAAAGAATAAATCGTGTCTCATTTCACTTTAGGGACAATGAACCAGATGAATATAATTCACGGGAAGAGCAAAACTAAACTGAGCAATGTTTGTTAGTTTTTCCGTCCCCCCCCACCCCCCCTCATCTCTCTTCCCTATTATTTTGCAGCGCCAATAGAAACCAAAGTGATATTTTCAAGAGCTTTGGGAGTCAGCCAGCAGAACTGTGTGTTTTAACAAGGAGATGCTTTAAGTGTCATGCTCACTCAACAGGGAGAATGAGCTGCCAGTAAATGGAGAGCCGAGCGGAGAATTAGGAGATCCCACATTGAAAATCAAATAATAGTGTTCTCTTCCATAGGTATTTAGCTGCTCTTTTGTTGCTTCTTACCGTGTTTTATTGTGGTCTAGAGGAAGGCTGTGATTGATTGTCCTGGTCAGAATAATCTAGACTTCTGGGTGAAAGTAAATGGCTACATGACAGTGCTGACTTGTTGCATCTTTTAAAATGTGTGAGGCAGACAGATTTGGAACCCATGTTTTTGATAGCAAATACGTTAAATTCCATGCTGCTGCGCAGAAATGAACCAAAATCAATGTCTCCACTTACAGACGCCTTGTTATCTGCTGTTGGAGTTACCAATATCTGTCCTCATGGTGATTTTTGACAAGCGGCCTGTTTCAAATTTTAAGATTAGAGGAACGGAAGAAAGTAGAAAATAAGAAGTCACCTGACCAATCTTAATCCTATTAATCGTGTAAATAATATTTTATCATATGCCTTTTCGGCTATTAAGCGGTAAGAATCACCCTTCACTTCATGGCTTGAGAGACAAAAAAAAGTGGTGGGTTAGATTTTAAAGGCCACGATAGAATCTTTAAACAAACATCTCAAATTTTGATGAATTCCTCCCACTTATACGGCCTTAAGGTTCCTGGAACAGCTCATTATTCAACCTAAGCAAGAGGCTCCAATTTTTATATTTTCCCCAGATAAAAGCAAAATACTGCACATGTTGGAAATCTGAACCAAAAACAGAAAATGCTGGAAAACTCAGCAGGTCTTCAGAAGAAGGGCCATAGGGACTCGAAACATTAACTCTGTTTCTCTCTCCACAGATGCCGCTAGACCTGCTGAGTTTTTCCAGCATTTTCTGTTTTTGTTCTATATTTTCCCAATTGGCTCTTGCATCTGAGTCAGGAGGCTAAAAGAGTTGAAGTCTCTCTGAGGCACTTGAGGGAGTGCTGCATTTCCTTCAGATGGGACGTTATAACAATCCCTTGTTTGTGGGTTCAAGTGGCTGCAAAAGATACTGTGGCACTCTTTTAAGGAAAAGCAGAGACTTTTCCCATTGTTTGAGCTTAACCCTCAACCAACAGATTAATTGGTCATTTACCTTATTAGTGTTTATGCAACGTTGAACGGCACGATATTGCCAACACTTTAACAGTAATAAATTAGCTGGGGAGTGCACCCTGAGAACATGAAAGGCACAATTTAAAGGCACTTTTTTTTTTTATATCTGGTCACTGTCATTGCTTAAGGTTTCAAGCCAGTTATAAGATAACAACATACATAGAGAAGAAAAATTCTAAGTATCCAAGTATCTATTGTGTGCACTTTTCCAAAATAATGATCAATAATAATTTGAAGAGAGTAGCAGCAATCATTTAAAAGATTAAAGGTTCTGAGGAGAAATAAGAGACTAGGCCTATGGCGCTCTATTCAGTTTTACATTAAATGTTGCCTTAATTTGTAAATGGTCCATTTTTAAATTGACATCCTGATTAAAACTGCAGGAAGCTGTCGCGACCATGTGTTCAGCAGATGTAAATCCATCAGTAATGAGTTACTTGGTTGAACCACTATAAGTAATTATAGAGGCAAATGGAAAAGGGATGACAGATGGGAGTCTTCCTTGGCATGCTTTTTTGATAATTAAAGAATAATGAGAAGAGAAACTATAAAATGGATTTCTCTGGCATAACTTCATTTACTTAATTAATCACCTAATATGACAAGAGAACAACAAGCATGGAAAATCCATCTAGTCTAATAAATAACAGTGCATTACTCTTCAAAAGTGCTTACTGAAATTAATAACACTTGCCATTTTATTCAGGAGCTGATAGTAACAGGATATTGGAATAGTGCATAGGTTTTAAAACATCAGGGAATCTAACCCATGATTCCCAAACCTCTGGTATGTCACAGTTGAGTCATGTGTGGCCCAATTAGTAGTACACTTTCCTGAGTCAAAATTTTGTGAGTTCACATTCCAAAATCCTGAGCATAAGCATCTAAGGTAACACTAAAATGGACTACTTTGGGAGTGCTGCACTGTCAGAGGTGGTTTCTCTCAGATGAGATGTTGAGCTCAGGCCCTGTCTAGCCTTTTTTATTCATTCATGGGATGCAGACATTACCAGCATTTATTGTCCATCTCTAATTTCACTTGAGAATGTAGTGATGAGCTGCCATCTTGAACTAAATCAGTCTATGTAGTTACACCAACGGTGTTGTGAAGGAGGAAGTTCCAGGAGCAGTGATGGAATAACCAATGTCATTCCCAATCCGTATGGCCAGAGAGCTTAACAGTAATAGTGGATCAGTGAATAACATTCATGCAAAGGATGGTATTAAAAAAGCAAAATTAAAGGCTCTGAATGTGCAAAGCATTCATAATAACATAAATGAACTAGTGACACAAATAGAGATAAGTGGCTTAGATCAATAGGGTAACAAGATGATCGAGGTTGTAAAATAAATATTTTGGGCTGTACAGCATTTTGAAAAGACAGAATGGAATGGGAGGATACCCTAATAGTAAAGGATGACATAAGGATAATAGTGAGAAAGGATCTTGGCTCAGAAGAACAGCAAGTAGGATCAGTATGGGCAGAGATTAGGAATAACAAGGTTTAGAAAACAGTGACAGGAGTAGTTTATAAGTCCCCTAAAGTAGTTATGCTGTTGGATATAAATAATTGGAGCTTGTAGTGAAGGTATTAATCATGGGGAAACTTAATCTTCATATAGACTGGAGATATTCAAATTGGCAAAGGTAGTCTGGAAGATCAGTTTTTAGAATGCTTTTGTGAAAGTTTCCTGGAACAATACATCCTGGAACCAACTAGGGATGAATCTATTTTAGATCTAGGATTGTGCAATCAGGGAGGTTTAATTAATAATCTCATAGTAAAAGATCCTCTGGGAAAAGTGATCATTATATAATTGAATTCCATGTTATGTTTGAAAGTGACATACTTAAGTCCCAAATAAAGCCAGTTACACGTGTAAGAGAGGAGAGATGGCTAAGGTTGATTGGGTAAATAGGCTAAAAGATAAGGAGGTAAATAAACGGTGGGAAATATTTAAGCAAACAATTCAAAATGTTCAACAAAATACATACCAGTGTAAAAGAAAAACTCAACAAGAAAGATTCAACTGTAGCTCAGTAGAGGGCAAATCAAGAATAGAATTAGAATTAAAGAAAAAAGCTTATAATGTTTCAAAGAATAGTCATAAATCAGAGGATTGGGAGAGCTTTAGAAGGCAACAAAGGGTGTCCAAAAACTGTTAAAAAAAGGGGGAAAGAATGTTAGAGTGAACTAGATAGGAATGTAAAAACAGATTGTAAGAGTTTTTGAAAGTACATGAAAAGGAGAGTAGCTAAAGTAAACATTGATCCCTTAGAGAAAGAGACAAGAGAAATTATCATGGGGATGGGGATGAGGAATTTGAAGAGACTGAACAATAGAAGACACAAATTACAGATCTGAATTAAAGGATAATCAAGGGACTAATAAGATTGATGAACTTAAGGTAACAAATATCAACAGGGAAAGGTATTTTTCAGAAATTTAAGGGACCAAAATATCCAACAAATCCCCAGGACTTGATGGCCTAAATCTTGGGGTTCTCAGAAAGGTGGCTGCAGAGACAATGTTTGTATTAGTCATGATTTTCCAAATTCCCTAGGGCAGGATTTTCATGTTGTCGGGCAGGCGCAGCGGGCGGGCCTGGGAGCGGCCGGGAAACGGCCTGCTGCCCGTGATCAGCCCCCGATTGCGGTTTCGCGCTGGCTGTGCATGCATTGGGGAGCATGCACTGAAAGCTCCCTGAAGTTGGGGAGCTGCCCCAGGGAGCAGAATAATTTTAAAGTCAAAAATAATGATTCTGAAAATCGGAATAAAATGTCTCCACATAGGACTCATTCACATGAACATGAGGTCGGTGAGCAGAGGGGGGGGCCCTCTTGCCAACATGTAAAATGGTGCGGAACATTGGGCAGAACTCCTGATGTCACCCCACGTCATTTCAATTTTCAGGTCGGCGGGGTCGCAGCCGAATCAGCTGTGCACCTGCCGACCTGTCAACGGCCTATTGAGGCCATTTAAAAACTAATTCAGCTCATTAATGGACCCGCCCGTCCAACCTTAAGGTTGGCAGGCAGGCTGGGAGCCTTGGCAGGCTTCAGAAAAAGCATGAAAACTCATCCACGGGCAGGATGAGGTTTCATGTAGTTTTTTAAAAAATTTAATAAAAGTTTACTTAAAAGTGATGGACATCTCCCAACTGTCACATGAGGGGACATGTCAGGAAAATTTTATTTCTCTACATTTGCCATTTTAAAATTTGTAGCCGATCTCCCTGAGGCCGCACTTAGCCTCAGGGAGATCTGTGCGCTCTTTCACATGCATGCGCGAAAGAGCGCACTCCTGGCTGAGGGAAACACCCCAGCCCGCACAGAGAGTGCATAGTTCTTCCTGGCGGACGTCACACTGGACGGGCCTTAATTGGCCCGCCCACGTAAAATGGCGGTGTGCCCCCAATTGGGGGCACTGATTGGAGGCACGCCTGCACGTGCCCGCTCCTGAACTTACCTCCCGACAGGTGGAGAATTCTGCCCATAATAAAATTTATGTCAAAACATTTTAATTCTTTAAAATTAATGCCCGAACCCTCATCCCACCCATGGATGAGGTTTCCTCAAAAATGCAAAGGCCGCCTGGCTGATTCGCCCACCCGCCAACTGTAAGGTTGGACGGACAGCGAAAAATAGCAGTTAATCAATACCTTTAATGGCCTTAATAGGCCTCTTAACTGTCAGCAGGTATGCTGCCGGCTCTCACGGGTGCCTGCCGATCGAAATATCGCGTGCATGCGCGATGACGTCGGGATGCTCGCCCGACGTCACCGTGCAATATTTCATGCTCGCGTGTGGGGCGCACGCCCGCACGCTGAGTGGAAAATCCTGCCCATAGATTTTTGGAACAGTTCAAGCAGGTTGGAAGTTAGCAAATGTAACAAAGCTATTTTAGAAAAGGAGAGAGAAAACAGGGAAAGCAGGCCAGTTAGCATGACATTAGTCATCAGGCAAATGCTTTAACCTCTTGTTAAGGAAGCCTTAACAACATATTTAAAAAATCATATGATCAGACAAAACCAATATGGCTTCATGAAAGCAAAATCATTTCTGACAAATGTAATAGTTCCTTGAGTATGTAGCTAGTACAGTAGACAAAGGGGTGCTAGCAGATGTAACATACTTGGATTTCTGAAAGGCATTTGATAAGATGCCATATGAAGGGTCAATGTATAAGATAAGTGCTAATAGAGTTGGGGGTAATATATTAGCAAGAATAGAGGATTGTCTAAAAGGCAGGGAGTAGAGAGTAGGTTAAACAGGACATTTTCAAGTGTTACGGACAGGGGAGAGATAGTAGGGGTGGTTCCCCCTTTTCCACCTCTTGACTGACCGAAGATAGCATGTTTTAAAAAAAAATGTTTTCACCCTTGAGTGCTGTAACTGACAGGAACAGACAAATGACAAGCTTTCTCCTAAATCTTAAAGAGAAAGGTGAATGTTTATTATTCAACACCTGAATATATACACAACCTCACCCACTCGCACAGTCATACAGACATGCACCCACACACACACTCACATACTTACATACTCAAGAAAAGGTTGTGTTTACATAAGGTAGCATGCATTTAGGCCTTAAGAGTTCGAGAGTTCTTGGTCACATTTTTTTTTCCCCCAGTGGATGAAGACTTGAAGACAATGAAGGCCTGTAATCCTTTTGGTTCATCAAAGATAAGAGTCTGGAGCTTTCGGTAGACAGGTTATCTGTTGCTTGTTGTTTATTGTTTACAGTAGCAGATCTCTCTTGTTCCACTCCAGCAAAAAAAGCACTGTAGTGAAACCTAGATTGAGTTTGTCAGATAGAGGGGTCAAGACCAGCCCAAATCTCTGCCTACTGATGTTTCTTAGGCAGGGTCTTCTTCCTTCACTGGTTTGGATGTTTCCCTCCACTGCTCCAAAAATGTGCCTTATTAAACCTCCTTTACAGAAATCTAGTTTCTGTCATGTGACCAGAGCTTCTTTTCCATTGTCCTCACAAATGGTTTCTGATGGCTAAGCCATTATCAAACAATGGGAGCTGAGTATTGCTCATTCACATAACATCATGACAAGATAGAGCTTTAATCACACGCATTCTCTGGGTTTCAACTCTGGAGTCAAAAAGTCTGCAAACAGTATTGTGAAGCAAGTTTCAATAATTCTTTGGAGAAGTGCAGCTATTAACCACAGGGAGGTTTTTGCATCTTAAACCTTCTCAAAGATATGCCCAAAAAGGTCATTTTCATTTTAATGATTTCATCAAGGTGTGCCCAGACATAAAGATTGGCTCAGGGGTTCCAGTAGTTTCATGTATATTGACAAGAAAGAAAAGATCACCTGACCTATCAACTCCATTTTATTTTAAAGTAGTGCCCATTTCAAATTTATACTTCATAAGTCCATATTTCATGAGTGTGACACAAGTTGACAGGCTGTAACTAGTGGAGAGTCGCAGGGATCAGTGCTAGGCTCTCAACTGCTTAAAATCTATGTTAATGACTTAGATAAAGAGACCAAGAGTAATGTATCTCAGTTTTCTGATGATACATAGTTAAATAGAAATGTGTGCTTTGGGAAGGACACAAAGAGGCATAAAGAGATATAGATAGATTAAGTGAGTGGGCAACAAGGTGGCAGCTGGAGTATAATGTGAAGGAGTTTGAGATTATTCACTTTGGTCGTAAGAATAGAAAAGTGGAATATTTTTTGAAAAGCATGAAAATCCTAAATGTTGATATTCAGAGACACTTAGGGCAGAATTGTCCCAGATTTACACTAAGTGTGGTAACAGGTGGGAGAAAGGATGCTTTACCCGTCGGCTGCAATGGCGGGTTTATGCGCCATATTGTCACATTCCCGGAAAACACATCAGATCACTAGCCTCTGATTCACCCACCTGCTGTGACCTCAGGCCTTCGGTAATCCAAGTGCCATATTTTAAAGGGCACCCCTGCACAGAGCTAGCTTTCTCTAAGTGATTGGAGCTGCTGCAAAGTCATGGCTGCCAAAGGGAGGAAACATATGCTGCCCCCAAATTTAGCGATGCCTCCTTCAGGCACCTACAGGACACAGTGGAGGCCCGCCATGAAGTCTTCTACCTCGCTCCGGGTGAAGAGCAGCAAGCAAGGTCACCCAAACCAGCATGGGAGGTGGTGGCAGGGGTGGTCAGCACCAATACCCTGAAAAAGAGGACAGCCGCCCAGTGCCAAAACAGGATGAATGATCTCTTCCATTCCGCAAGGGTGAGTTATTCCTCTTATCACTCTCAACTCACAAACCCCTCACACATCCACAGGGATCTCATTCATTGCCAGTTCAAGGGATGTCACCATTCACTCTCTCACAAACACCTTCATCTGCCCTGCGGATCATGTCCTCATCCTGTCCAGGCCACCACTTACCACTCACACATGCCAGGCATCCTTCTCACTTGGCCTGGCAGGCATCCTCCTTACACTCTCTCCATCTGTCTTCATGCAGGACAAGCTGGCACACAACAAAAGAGAGAAGTCGCAGACTCCTAGATCTTATGGTCTTATGGTGGAGGAATACCTGACATCAAGGTCCTCACAGACCTGAAAATAGAGTCATCCAGTTGGCTGGCAAAGATCTGGACCATTCCTGTGCTGATGCTGAGGTCGGTGGTGCTCAACCAAATGCGTATCCAGCAGCGCAACATCTATCAGACAACGATGCTGTGTGTCAGTCCCCTGTTCTGCAGTTCTCTCCCATGCACTAATTATCCCTTCTTGCTTTCATAGGCACATTTAGGAAGCAGCTGAGGGTGTCCACAAACCACGTCCTCAACTCAAGCCCTGTAGATAGCCTGACAAAAAATCTGATGACGCCCTTATTGATGCCCCATCACAGTGCTCACCCACGCCCTCCACCAGCAGATAGACCTAGATCTAGAGAAAGCTCAGATTCACAATCTGGTGGTCACCGCACAGACATGTGTCTCCAGCAGGAGGAGGCAGGTTCAGCTGAGCTCCCTGGCACTCAGAAGAAAGCTTTAGAAGTGGCATCTGTGAGGTCCGAGTCAGATAATGAGCCTCTGGATTCGACCTTCCATCTCACCGTAGAGATCAGCGGGGTAACATCACACAGAGCTCTTGGAAGCCCTCAACAGCGTGGCACGCACTGATGAAGTTGTGCCTACATGTGTACGTAAGGAGGTCTCCATGGGGAGGATGGCGGATGCCACGGAGACCCTGGTCCAGCAGAACATGGAGATGTGCGCAGTCCTGCACTCCATCATGGTAGCCATGTGAGTTTTTGCAGTGGCAAGGCAAGGGAGAAACAGGGAACTCCAGGTGCTCCTTCTCCTCAAGGAGTCAGGCCAGTGTCCTTGGGCACCCGAAGGGAGGAGAAGCAGCAGCTGGACATCCCTGGGTCATCCACTCAGTAATCTCAGAGACTGCCCTCTCTCTCTGAGTCCCCTTTACCTGTGACCCCCTCAACCTTGTCCTCTGCCACCCCAAGGGAGCAGCAGGTCCACAGGAGAACAGCCAAAGTGTTAGGAAATAGAGATAGTTTAAGTAAGTTATATTTGTATTTTTGATTGTTAGGAATAGTTTTAGCTTAAAAGTTTAAGTTTGATTTGTATTTCTGTATTAATGTGTTAAGAAAAGGTCAAGTTGAGTTAGTTTCATTTTAAAAGGTGCTTGCATTTTTAATGGGAGTTTTACGACTATGAGCTAAGTAAAGCAAAAGTAAGAGTAAAAAATTACCCGGGCTGTTTCCTAGCAACAGGGACCCAGAGAGGCATGCCCCTCCACACAGAAGGAACTAGAAACAGCAGTTTTATTTGGAAGCTGTTTGCATTTAATTGGTTTTGAAAGTAGCAGCCAGGCTGTAGCAAAGGGACAGATAGTAAGTCCAAAGCTAAAGAAAAGTCTCAAAATCCAGGGGAGAGGAACAAGAGAAAGCCTCAAGCAGACCGTCTAGTCGAAGGAAGGACAGGAACCTGGAAAAGGTCCTGTCCTGTGGAAGTGTAAGTAAGGAGCAGAGAGAAAGTCTCCAAGCTTCAAGTTTAAGGAATAAATGCTTGTGAAGAATCAGAACGTCTGAAGAGGCAACTGAAGGTCTGTAACTCTTTGCTATGGGCATGCGAAGCAGTGGTGTACTGTTGATAGCTGAGTCGGTCAGAAAGAGCACATGGAAAAAAACTTGAATGCATGTGGTGACCCAGCGGAGAGGAACATCGGAAGGAGAGTTCAAAACCCTGTAGGTGAACCCCTGTGGAAGGCGTCTGAGTGAAAGCATTGGTTTGGGAGAAGATTCCAAGGCAAGTTCTTAGAGAGTGGAGATTGGAACCTTTGTGTGAAAGACAGGGTTCAGTAAGACTGGTTGGCTCATGGTGTGACAAGCGTCTGGTGGGAGTTGAAGAGAGATCCATAGCATCTGGTTGAGATGGCATCTGTTACTTGGTTTCAGAGTGCGGTGTGTCTGACCACAGGTCGCCAAGTGGTTTAAATGGATTGTGTACTTACTGTGAACATTAGAGTATAAGATAGCTTTTGTAACTTGTGTTGCCCTTACAAATCTGTATATATCTGTAAAAGTATAGTTGTGGGTGAAGGAATATTATAATACAGTTCATTTCTTCTTGTTAAATAAGCGTTTTAGACTTATGCAAAAGTTCATTAACTGACCCTGGTGACTCTGTTCCATAGCCACCCTCCATGTATCTAAACAAACAATTAAAAGTTAGGATCTATCAAGTTGGGTTCCATGCTGGGATCAGGTTTGTCTGGTGGTAACCTTAGCTGAGGATCATAACACAAAGCAAGCCGGGACCCTCAAGGCTTCAGCTCCCCAGAGGACGCACACCGAAGTCATCAGAGGCAACAGGGCCAACCATGGCACAGGCTGTCTCCACCCCTGCTGTGGATGTCAGGGCAGCACCTAAAAGAGTGGTAGGCCTAGAAAAATTAAGGAATTCTGATCACAAGTCGTTGCACAGGTGAACACATTTTGTCACTTCATAATCCGAAAATATATTCAATTTGACTGAATAATGTGTAACGTTGTCTTTCAGCTTCCTTGACTGGCTTCACAAGTCCACCCATTGCATCCTGCCACTAGCAGTTCAGCTAGGACCACAAGTGATTCTGAAGGGAGAAGCCTGTGCATGGCAAGGCCTTTCAGAGCCTCGTGCAAGCACACTCCCATGCAGGCCGAGCCTTCATCCATCATGCTCATCTTCCTGCCCTGAGCATTTTCACTGCTGCCTGCTGGGATTCTCTTTCAGTTGTCCATCTGAGCTGACCTACATCTCCACCCACCCACTGATTACACTCCCATGCAGTACCTGTGCCCCTCCAAAATGAGGCTTTATTCACTTTTGATTTCGACAGACCTGGAAGTGATTAAGTTCCTGATCAACTCCCTTAGCCTTTCCCCTCCCCCAGTGAACCATGTCCTCTCCCCCACCACTGTCAACACCCCTGGCATCACCTTCCACCTCTCCACCATCAACTACCAACCCAAACCCTTTTCATTCCAGGATGTCCAGGGAACGTGTATGTTCTCTCCCTTCCCAAGAATCCCACCCCCATCCAAATTTAACTCGCTGACCTTCTCCTGTCCACCCCCAGAGTCCATGTCTGCTTCTGAATCCCCACCAACCACCCTTGCCATCGTTTCTGCTACTCCGGATGCATCCTCACCCTCCCAGCCTTCCACATTCCTCTGCCCCCTCTCATTCTCACCATTCCCTCCTCCCACACTCACCCTCAGCTTGCTCCCCAGCAGTCAGTCATTGACTCCACAGACCCCTCCCTTGTACGTTCACCTGGACACGTGCACTATTTAATCCCTTCCTCCACCCTTACTCCCTCCTCTACATAGACACCTTCCTCCCACTGAACTCCTTCCCTTACCCCTTCATCTGCACTTACACCCACGTCCCCACTTGTCGCATTCTCCCCATTACACCCTCCTCAACCTATACTCCTTCCTCCCCATTTCAACCTCACCTCCCCCGACACCTTTGATCCCCCCTTCCCAACCTCAGATGCACCCACTGCACCTGCCGCCTCCAGTAGATCTTCCTCTCCCACTCATAGCTGGACCTTCCTCTCCTGCCGCTCTCACCGATCATCCAAAGCAGCACATGGCCAAGACCATGATGTTCTGAAGCAGGCCCAAAGCATCAAAGGAGACTGTGGAAAATGGCGCAAGCCCATGACCAAGACCATGATGTTCTGAAGTAGGCTCGAAGCATCAACGGATACCTCCCACCTTCTATGAGCTGCTTCGCATTGGAGCCATGTCCATGAGAATCCACCCAGCATGCGATGCACGTGTTCCTCCAGGGTCCAGTAGCTGTAGGGCTCTAGCATCTTCTGCTCCTTGGATGTCCACGACCTGAGCAAGGTCGTAACAGTAAGTCCCAATTTCTGTACCTATCACTGCCCACATGTGTTATGGGCCTGGTATGTTTACCCACCGGTGTAATGATAAATCTGACATGGGGGGATCGATTCCAGTTGGGCCTTGCTTTGCATCCCATTACCAGGATGCAGATGGGGTTCACACTGGCCTCCAGTGAGATTGGCATTCTGCCATGGCAGGCACCATTGGATGACCCCACTGTGCTTTTCTGCCAGCGTGAAACTGATTTTTGGCCTTTTCACCAAATTGGTCTCCCGCCCTTCCTCCTGCTATGACACTCAATTCCAACTGGCTCCGAGATTTCCGGCCTTAGGTTTACGCATATAAGGAACACAGGAAGTTAGCATGCAGGTATAGCAAGCAATTAGGAAGGCAAATGGCATGCTGCCCTTTATTGCAAAGGGACTGGAGTGCAAGAACAAGGTGGTCTTGCTACCATTGTATAAGGCTTTGATCAGACCACACATGGAGCACTGTGTGCAGTTGGTTTCTATATTTAAGGATGGGTCTCCTTGCATTAGAGGTGGTACAGTGAAGGCTCATTTTTTTAGGTACTCACTTTTGGATGAGAAGATTGCCCTCTGATGAGATGTTCAGTAAATGGGGCCTTTACTCTCTGGAGTTTAGAAGGATGACAGACGATTTCATTGAAACACGCAAGATTCTGATCAGGATTGACAATGTAGACACTGAGAGGTTGTTTCCAATGACTGAGGAATCTAGAACACTGAGGCCCAGTCTCAGGATAAAGGGCTGGTTATTTAGGATTGAGATGAGGTAAAATTTCTTCATTCAAAAAGTTGCTAATCTTTGGAATTATCTACCCCAAAAGTTTGCAGATGCTCTATCATTGAATATACTTAAATCTGAGATAGATAGATTTTAGCTCTCTGAGTCAATCAAAGGATATGGGGAACACATGTGAAAGTGGAGCTGAAGCAGACGATCAGCCATTATCATACTGAATGGCAGAGCTGGTTTGAGGGCCATATGGTCTACTGCTGCTCTTATTTCTTATGTTGGTATGAAGTGGTTAGGTTCTCTCTTGTTGAAAATGGTAATTGTTTGGCCCTTGTGTGGTGCGAATGTTACTTGCCACTTATCACTCACATTTGAATGTTGTCCAGATCTTACTGCATATGGGCATAGACTGCTTCATTATCCGAGGAGTTGCAAATAGAACACTGACTTCAAAAGCAAACATCCCACTCTCAGGTGGACATAAGAGATTACATGGCTCAATTTTGTAGAATAAATGTTGAATTCTCACTGATGCTTATCCTGCAATCAATATCTCTAAAACAGATTATCTAGGATTAGCTGCCAGTGGGTTTCTGGCCGAGCACCACTTATTTCAATTTGGTTCCCACCACCCATGGTGGAATGAGACTTCCATAATTTTAACTGCTGAGCTTTCATAAAATTACACTGTCCCAGTCACTATTGCACTGACCCATAGTCTGAAACTGGTGTCCCAAACTTAAATAAAGGCAATAACAAAGTAATAAAAACAGAGTTGGCTAAAGGAGACTGGTAAAGTAGGTTCAAAGGTAAGACGGTAGATAAGTGATGACAGACATTTAAGAAGATGTTTCATAACTCTCAACAGTGATATATTCCATTGAGGAAGAACATAAGAAATAGGAACAGGAGTAGACCATTTGGCACCTCAAGCCTGCTCCGCCATTCAATAAGGTCATGGCTGATGATCTTGTGTTTCGAATTTCACATTTCCATCTACCCCAATAATTTTAGATTCTTGTTAGTCAAGGGAATCAAACTACCTCTGCCTTAAAAATATTCAAAGGCTCTGCATCCACCACCTTCCGAGGAAGGCAGTTCCAAAGTCACACAACCCTCTGAGAGAAAAAAATTGTCCTCTTCTCTGTCCTAAAAGGGCGACCCCTAATTTTAAAAAGTGCCCCCTAGTTCTGGACTCACCCACAAGAGGAAACATCCTTTCCACATTCACCTTGTCAAGGCCGTTCAGGATCTTGTATACGTCAATCAAATCACCTCTCACTCTTCTAAGATCCAGTGGAAACAAGCCTAGCCTGTCCAACCTTTCCTCATAAGACAATCCACTCACTTCAGGTATTAATCCAGTAAACCTCCTCTGAACCACCTCCAATGCATTTACATCCTTCCTTAAATAAGGAAACCAAAACTGTATTCGAGGTGTGGTCTCACCAATGCCCTGTATAAATGAAGCATAACATCCTTACTTTTATGTTCAATGCCCCTCGTAATAAAGGATAGCATTCCGTTAGCCTTCTTAATTACTTCCTGTGCCTGTATACCAACCTTTTGTGACTCGTGTCCAAGAATACCTAGATCCCTCTGTACCTCAGAATTATGCAGCCGTTCTCCATTTAAGTAATACTTTGATTCTTTGTTCTTCCTGCCAAAGTGAACAACTTCACATTTTCCCACATTAAACTCCATTTGCCAGATCTTTGCCCACTCACTCAACGTACCTATATCCATCTGCAACCTCCTCATGTACTCTTCACAACATATTTTCCTACCTATCTTTATGTTATATTTAAATTTAGCCACCATGTCTTCACTCCTCTCATCTAAGTCATTGATTTAAATCATAAAAAGTTGAAGCCCCAGCACAGACCCCTGTGGGACTCCACTTGTCGCATCCTGCCCATCCAAAAAAGACCCATTTATGCATACTCTTTGCTTTCTGCCAGCCTGCCAATCTTCTATCCATGCTAATATGTTACCACCAACACCACGCACTTTAATTTTCCATAATAACCTTTGATGTGTCACCTTATCAAATGCCTTCTAGAAATCCAAGTACAGTATGTCAATACGCTCCCCTTTATCCATAGCACACGTTACTCCTTCAAAAAACTAAGATAAATTGGTTAAACTTGATTTTCCTTTCAAAAAACCATGCTGACTCTTCCTGATTGCCTTGAGCTCTTCTAAGTGCCCAGCTATAACCTTCTTAATGATTGATTCTAACAACTTCCCCACGGCAGACTTCAAGCTAAGCTAATTGGCCTATAGTTTCCTGTTTTCTTCCTCCCTCCCTTCTTGAATAGAGGGGTTATATTTGCTACTTTCCAGTCTGATGGAACGTTTCCAAGCAAAATTTGGAAAATTAACACCAGTGCATCGGCTACCTCATTAGCCAACTCTTTTAAGACCCTAGGCTGTAGCCCATCAGGACCCAGAGACTTGCCAACCCGCAGCTCCATCAATTTGCTCAGTACTATTTCCCTAGTGATTTCAATTTCACCAAGTTCCTCCCTCCCTTCCACCTGCTGATTTACAGCTATTACTGGAATATTCTTTGTATCCTCTATAGCGAACACAGAAGCAAAATATTTGTTCATTTTTTCCATCATTTCCTGAATGCTGAACTATCCGTGGCTACCTAAATAAGTTAAGCATGATATCAAATTGAATGAAAATATGTACATTGCCATGAAAATTAATGGTTGGTAGGACAGAAGATTGGGAAATTTTTAGAAACCAGCACAGGATGACTAAAAGTTTATAAAGTGGGAGGAATTAGGATGACAGTAAACTAACAAGAAAAATGAAAATGTGAAGTAAGAGCTTCTACATATATATAGAAAGGAAGAGAGTAGCTAAAGTATGCTTTGGTCCCTTAGAGGACAAAACTAGGCAATTAATAATTAATCATGGGAAACAAGAAAATAGCTTGACTTTGAACAAGTATTTTGTATCTGTCTTCCAGACAGAAACTGAACCAGAAACTGAACTGGACTAGCCACATAAATACTGTGGCTATAAGAGCAGGTCAGAGGCTAGGAATCGTGCGATGAGTAACTTGCCTCCTGACTCCCCAAAGCCTATCCACCATCTACAAGGCATACTAAGAGGTGTGATGGAATATTCCCTGCTTGCCTGGATGAGTGCAGCTCCTACAACACTGAAGAAGCTGGACACTGTCTAGGACAAAGCAGTCCGCTTGATTAGCACCACATCCACAAACATTCACTCCCTCCACCACCGACTCACAGTAGCAGCAGCGTGTACATCTACAAGATGCACTGCAGGAATTCACCAAGGCTCCTTGGACAGCACCTTCCAAACCCACGACCACTACCACCTAGAAGGACAAGGGCAGCAGATAGATGGGAACACCACCACCTGTAAGTTCCCCTCCAAGTCACTCACCATCCTGACTTGGAAATATATCGCCGTTCCATCACTGTTGCTGGGTCAAAATCCTGGAACTCTCTTCCCAACAGCATTGTGGGTGTACCTACACCACATGGACTGCAGCAATTTAAGAAAACAGCTCACCAGCACCTTCTCAAGGGCAACTGGGGATGGGCAATAAATGTTGGCCCAGCCAGCGAAGCCCACATCCCGTGAATAAATTTAAAAAAATCTTCACAGTAGAAGGCACTAAACGCACCCCAAGTTTAGTCGGAAATCAAGGGGAAAAAGGGAGGGAGAACCTTGATAGAATCATTATCATTGGAGAAAAAGTACTAGGAAAACTAATAAGATTAAAGGCTGCCAAGTCCCTTGGTCTTAATGGGCTACATCATGGGGACTTGAAAGAAGTA
Organism: Cetorhinus maximus; assembly: GCF_964194155.1. Classification (NCBI taxonomy): domain Eukaryota; kingdom Metazoa; phylum Chordata; class Chondrichthyes; order Lamniformes; family Cetorhinidae; genus Cetorhinus; species Cetorhinus maximus. The sequence goes on from NC_135896.1 coordinate 19,768,516, forward strand.
GCTGCAGAGATGCATTACTTGTAATCTTTCAAAATTCCCTAGATTATGGAAAGGTCTCAGTGGATTGGAAAACCACAAACGTAATGCCCCTATTAAAGAAAGAAGGTAGACATAAAGCAGAAAGCCAGATGTCAGTTAGAATAATATCTGGAGTTCAGAAGATGCTAGAATACATTGTTAAAGAAGTAGCAGAAGGACATTTTGCAAATCATAATATAATTAGGCAGAGACAGTGACCAGAATTTTCTGGCCCTGTTGGCATCGTGCGTCATGGTCCACAGGGAGGGGACAATAATCGGTTTCACTCCATCGTGAAAGCAATTTGCAATCGTCCGCTCATCCATCAATGGCGGGCCGCGTTTCCTGCTGCCGCACGTCTGGAACCGAATTTCATTACTTTAGCTTCTCATTATAAGCCCTGCTCGTCGGAATCATCCCCCCATGCTGGATCATCCGGGCACTTCTGCATGATTGCGCCTGGCAAGCTGGTCATCAGCACCAGGCTTTGCAGGCAGCACCACATCACTTTTAGGGGAGCTCACGGGCAGGTCTCTAACTACCAGGGGATGGGTTTTTTTTTCAATGGCTTCAGGGCTAGGGCTTGCTTGAGGAAGGGGGAGAAGTGGTCTTAGGCATGATAAGAAGCTGCAGGGCGAGGGCTGTAATTAGGAGGAGATATCCCAAGGTGTGTGTGGAAGCACATGTTGATCTGTACAAGTGGCCCCAAGATGGTCAGGGCTGAGAAGGCAGTCTCCAGAAAAGATCAGGCCAGATGGAGATGTGAGGGTGTGTTTGAGAGAGTGAGTGGTGGTGTCCCTTGAGCTGGCAGTGAATGGCAGGACAGTGAATGTGTAATGGGCTTGTGAGTGTGTGAGTTTAGAGTGATGAGGTGTTTGCCTTATGGACCAGATCATTCAACCTCTTTCTGCACTGGATGGCCAACTTCTTGTGTGCAGCATTGGCACTGACCACCTCTGCCACCACCTCCCAAGCCGGAGTGGTGAGACTGGGGTAGAGGACATTGCGGCCGACCTCCGCAGCATCCATAAGGCATTCCAGGGATGTATCACTGAATCAGAGGGCTGCACTGTTATTGGATTTTGGGGCCATGTCTTCACCAAAGCAGCCCTGGGCTGCAAACATTGAGAAGTGTGCGTGCAGCTTCAGTTTAAATATGGCGCCCTGCGGAGGAAGCGGCAAAGTAATGGCGTGGCAGGCAAAACAGAGGCTGCCCTCCTGCAAGATGGCGTGTTTCCTGTGGCCACATAATTAATGAGGTAGGAATGGGACGATGCGGTGTGAAAACCCGCCATTGCGGCTGGCGGGTAAAACGCATTTTGTGGAAATAAGACTATAAGACATAGGAGCAGAAATAGGCCATTTGGCCCATCAAGTCTGCTCTGCCATTCAATGAGATCATGGCTGATCTGATAATCCTCAACTCCACTTTCCTGCCTTTTCCCCATAACCCTTAATTCCCTTACTGATTAAAAATATGTACATCTCCGCCTTGAATATAATTAACAACCCAGCCTTTGCAGCCCTCTGCGGTAAAGAAGTCCACAGATTAACTATAAGAGAAGAAATTCCTCCTCATCTCTGTTTTAAATGGGTGACCACTTACTCTGAGATTATGCCCTCTGGTCCTAGACTCTCTGAGAATGGGAAACAACTTCTCAGCATCAACCCTGTCAAGCGCCCTAAGTACCTTATATGTTTCAATAAGGTCGCCTCTCATTCTTCTAAACTCCAATGAGCACAGGTCTAATCTACTCAACTTCTCCTCATAAGAAAATCCCTCCATACCCAGGATCAACCTAGTGAACCTTCACTAGACTGTCTCCATTGTCAGTATATCTTTCCTTAGATAAGTGGACCAAAACTGTTCACAGTATTCTAGGTGTGGTCTAACTAGTGCCTTGTTTAGTTTTAGCAAGACTTCCCTATTTTTATACTCCATTCCCTTTAAAGTAAAGGCAAACATTCCACTTACCTGCTGAACTTGTATGTTAGCTTTTTGGGATTCATGCACAAGGACTCCCAAATCCCTATGTGCTGCAGCCTTCTGCAGTATTTCTCCATGTAAATAATATTCAGCTCCTCTATTCTTCCCGTCAAAGTGCATAACCTCATATTTTCCCACATTATATTCCATCTGCCAAGTTTTTGCCCACTCACTTAACCTGTCTATATCCCCCTGTAGACTCCTTGTGTCACCCTCACCACTTGCCATCCCACCTATTTTTGTATCTTCTGCAAATTTGGCGATAGTGCATTCACGTCACTCATCTAAGTCATCTAAGTAATTAGAAAGGCAAATGTAATTTTGGGCTTTATTGCAAGGGAATAAGAAGATATAAGTAAGGGTAATTTGCTGCATCTGTATAGGATGTTGGTGAGATCACACCTAGAGTACTGTGTACAGTTTTGGTTTGCTCATTTAAAGATGGATATATTTGCATTGAAAACAGTTCAGAAAAGGTTCACTAGGCTGATTCCTGGGACAAAGGGGTGTCTTATGATGAAAGGCTAAGCAAGTTGGGCCTACACTCGTTGGAGTTTAGAAGAATGAGAGGTGGTCAAGAGGGGCTGGATAGGGTAGATGCTGAGAGGATGTTTCCCTTTGTGGGGGAATCTAGAACTAGTGGGCACAGTTTATAATTAAGGGTCTCCCATTTAAGATGCAGATGAGGAGGAATTTCTTCTCTCAGAGGGCTGTTAATCTTTGAATTTCTCTATCTAAGGGAGCAGTGGAGGCTGAGTTACTTTATGTATTCGAGGCTGAATTAGACAGATTTTTGATCTGCAAGAGGGTCAAGGGTTATCGAGGGGGCGGGGGTGGGCTGGGAGTGTGGCAGGCAGGAAAGGGGAGTTTAGGCCACAATCAGATCTGCCATGATCTTACTGAATGGCAGAGCAGGGTCAAGGGGCTGAATGGCCTTCTCCTGCTCCTATTTCTCGTGATTTTATGCTCTTATCACCCATCCGTGTAATTAGAACTGGATTGCTGAGGCCATGAGAGCCACTTACCTTCTCCGTTACTCAGGGATGTATGTGCATAATAAGGAAATGTTTTTTTCAAACCGTAAATCTATACCAAAATCGCCTTTTTAAAAACAGATGTGGTGTTATTCTAATCCAATGTGGTGAAAATGAAACTAGAATATTATTTTTATTATTTGATGCTTTCAATTCTATGACATTCTTTGTTTACCCCTTGTAGAATACGGTTAAATTTTGCTATGAATAATCTATTTTTGTGTGAAATGGAGTGGATGTTGGTAATAAATTTGTGGCTGATTTGATATATCAGGTTATTGAATTACAGGGCCACAACAGAAAACCCAGGAAAATAACTTTTATTGAATAGTAATGTAAGCAATCCTCACAACACTCATGTGTGAAGGAAAATTATTCATTGTATATCAGTCTCATGTGTGCTCAGTGCATTTAAAACAAAAATCCTTCCAGCTTTTGATATGCAAATGTTGATATTTTCATCTCATGATTTGATCCTTTAATCTACCTGGAAATGAGAGAACAGAAGACATTCGTATTGTACAGCTATCACTGTTTGATTTCCCAAAGTACAAGCTGTTCGTTATTATAGTGCAAGCTTCAAAAATAGGAAGGTGTTATTACTTCTGACCCACTTTCTTGAGTATAACTTAGATGGTATTAACCAAAAGTTAAACAACATCTACTTTGGGATTCAGCACAACATGAGCTTAACTCTTGTTAAGCTTTCCTCTGGTAAGCAGAAACGTTTATTGTTCTCTATTCAAGGGGGCTCCAGGTTGTGAACCAAAGTAAAATTCCAACAAAAAGTAAAAACCTTGTATTTATATTGTTCTTTTATTCTTTTACAGTCTCAAAGTAATTCACAGAAAAAAGATTTACACTTATGTGGCACTTTTCATGACCACCAGAGATCTCAAGGCACATTCCAGCCAATCAAGTGTAGTCACTGTTGTGATGTAGGAAACACGGCAGTCAATTTGCGCACACCAAGCTCCCACAAGCAGCATGTGATATGAACAGATAATCTATTTTTGTGATCTTGATTGAGGGATAAATAATGGCCAAGTCACCAGACATAATGGGCAGAATCTTGCCCTTGGATGGCGGGCGGGCCCCACCGGCTTGGCGGTGGGAGGGCAGCCGATCCCCGCCACTAAAACGGAGCCCACTGCCATTTTAAGTGGGCAGGCCAATTAAGGCTCGCCCAGCGGCATCCCCGACAGGAAGCGCATAGTGCTTCCTGTGCGGGGTAGGGGGGGAGGAGGGAATCCCCAGCGAAAGAGCGCACTTCTCCCTCAGGCAAAGTCCTGTCTCGGGGAGAATACTGAAAGTGTCAAAAACATTAAAAATAGAAACATTAAAAAATTGTTAACATGTCCCCCTCGTGTGACAATGTCACACGAGATGGGGCATGTTAATAAAGAACACATACACTTTATTAATTTTTGATTTCGCTGTCCACATGCCTTCCTAAAAATTTAAATGGACCGGGATGACATCGGGGATTACTCCCGACATCATCCCGCGTCATTTTCCCCTCGGCGACCGGGCCCTGCCCCCAAATCGCCGAGGGGAAAATCCTGGCCAATGTATCTTCTCTTCTTCAAAATAGTGCCTTTGGTTCTTTTACAGCAATTCAAGCAGCAGGTGGGGCCTTGGTTTGACATCTCATCTGAAAGACAGTACCTCTGACAGTGCGGCACTCCCTCAGTACTGCACTGGGCAGTCACTTTGATTCTTGTACTTATGTCTTGGAGTAGGACTTAAATGGAGAACCCCTTGATTCAGAGGTCAGATTGCTGCCAACCCTGAGCCATGCCTAGCACACCTAGAAGAGAAATAACAATGGTTTCTGAGCCTGGGCAGCAGAGTTAGATGAGGTGATTGCACACTTGGTCAAACGAACACCAACAGATGCACACTCACAACTGATATCTCTTGGATGGAAACAGAGGGAAGGAATTTCAGAGGGTAAGATCATGTTGGCTGAGGGTCAACAACTAATAGTGAGTGAAGGGATGGGAGGACACAGAGGGACCAAGGGCCAGAGAACTGGAGGACTTTGGAAGGGATATAAGGCTGGAAAATGTTCTGTGAAAATAAGGGGTAAACAAGGCAATTAAGGGATTTTGTAGATAAAGAGAAGAATTTAAAATTCAATGCACTGAGAGACAGAGACCCAGTGTAGGCCAGCAAGGAGATGGATGACAGGATGTGATTGACTTGATCATACTGCAAATGCAAAATTGTATTTTCAATAGCCCATATTCAGACGATGTTTTATAAGAAATGCTACTTACAAATTTTGGAAAATTGGCAAGGGATCCTGCTTATATACTTAATGAAATAGTTAAAAACTAGAGAAGCAGAATGTTTCTGCACACTGTTAAATGTTTCCTTTGAGTCACAGTTACAAGTAAGTATCATGCACACTATTATGGTAAAGCATTGTTTTAGTTCAGCTACTGAGTACTGTCGATATCAAGACTGCAAACGGGCTAATTTCATTCTTCTTCTTAGCTTTATGGCATGTTATCTTTCTTCACTCAGTTCAAAAAGGACAAAAATAAAAGACAAATTGCACATATACTGTCTTCTTCTTGAGAGGTTCATTAGCAATCGAGCACAAGGATATTTTCTCCATTTTAATTCTTTAGCAACAGAGTTCAATAAGTCGTGTGATTTTTCCCTGAACACTTTAGTGAAAGTCAAACCTAGACTGATGTATTTCCAATAAAGCTGCAGTTTCAGTAAGATGACACAGTCACCAGCCAGCGCCTCAGTGGAGCTGACAGACTGAGCTGCTCTGGGTTGAGCAGCTCAATCTGGCAGATTCTGTGCCTCTGCTGGTACTAATGTGATGTGACAACTGTTAGTCTAACAAGAGCATCAGGCAGCCTTTCTGAATCCGTAACATTTCCCAACAGTTTTCATTAACTTCTCAAGGAAATGAGACAAGAAGTTATAGTCTAAACTCACTACAGCTAATGAAAGCAAAAAACAGATTTGAAAGACTGCACAGCTGCTAAAATAACCTTCTCTATCTAACTTTTTATCATTGTAATGATCCTTGTACCAGGTAACAGCCATAATACTTAGCTTCACCAAATAATTCATTATAATATATGGAAGCAATAGGGAGGAAAGAAAGCAAGAAAGAATTTTCAATTGCTGTCACTTTTGATTTCCAGGCTTCTCAACCAATTGGAGTGAGCAGACCAGATGATGACCTGCATCCATCCAGTTCAGCTCAACTATTTAGTGAAATCCTGTTAGGAAGAAACCTGAAGCATTGTAGAGGTTTTTAGACAGAGCCTGAACCTAGAGTTATGGAGACACAACATTGCAAGACAACACTGCCCTTCAATGCTGCCTCTCAGGAGTTGATGCTGCTGGATGTAAGGTCCCACTGGGGAATTCTAATCCCTGGGGAAGGGAGGAAGTAGCCTGCCTTAGAAAGCAAGGAGACAGGGTTGGAAGTCATTGAAGAGGACAGCAGCAGCAGTGAGGTGCCATGTTCCTAAATGCAATGCCGAAAGAGGTTTAATGATCCCCTGCGAGTTTGAGCACCGTGCTTAACCCATCTCTCCGATGGGTTGGCAGGTGGTTGAGGAGAAGGCAGCTGTTGGTGCTGTTCCTGCTGCTGATGGTGTTGCTGCTGCTTTTCATCTTGTTCCTCATCTGAGGTCCAAGATAAAGATTCATAAATGGCTTGCGCAATGAACTGAAGGTTGACATTTGGAAAGTGTGGATCAAATGATGTGCTCCAAAGTATAGAAATGACCTCCAGAGTATTGGAAATGATCACCAAAGCAGTGAAAGCACACTTTCAAAACAAGTCCTGTCAGCAAATATCTTTCACCTATGTAAGGAAGCATGGATGATGTCCTAAAATTTAAAAGATGTCTTGCCTGTCACTTGCTCATCCTTCTCAAATCCTGCTGTCCTCTCACCTTGATTACCTTAGCAAGTCCCAAAGCCCTAAACCTGTGCATACTATTAAAGTCAGAAATCAGGTTTAAAGAAGCCAATAATAAGGCAGGCAGGGGCCTAATTCTCATACCAAAGCCACAATCTGATGACATCATCAATGCTGTGATTTAAATTTAATGGAAAGTGAGGAGTAGGCCCAAACTATGGGATTCCAGATGAAGTGTTATTGAGCAACACCAGCTAACTTAGTCGCTTTAATTATTCCTTCATTTCCCTGACTGTGGCCTTTTTTAGGTCCTGTACCTGGCTCCTGGTCTTTAGACACTTCTGACTCCCAGATATTACATTTTATCATTCTGTGGTTTATGTTCCCCCAAAGGAGCTAGCGCTTTCAATTCCTGTACATTTTCTGGGCCATTTATGAATAATCACATCATATGCCAATGGCATTAAGTAGAAATTACTCTAAAATTTAGAGGCAACCTTATCATATGGAATAAAATCCAGTCAATTTACTGAACAAGATTTCATCTATTTCCCATAAATGTTGAACAATGTTTATTATATAAAATGATGAATAACTTGGGACTATTAATGTTATAATGTAATCAAATAAGTTCTGATGCTGTCATAAGCCATGAAAAGTGAAATAATATAGCAATCGGGACCCGAGAGATTGAACTTTGTTTTCATAGCAATGGCATTATCAAAGTAGCTTTCATTACTTAGGTGAACTAGTTGAATGAAGCAAGGGGTTACTTGAGTGTGGCGATGTTCAATCTGAGGGTAAATCATTCATGAATAAGATGGATGCAGTAGTGCAACCACATTATTTTAAGCAGCAGTTAACTATTTTCTATTTCATACTTTATTTAATATTATTCAACTACACCTGACAAATCATCCATATTTTGATTGCTTACTAACTCCCTAGTTAAAACTGAACAACACCGAAAGAAAGTCTGTAGCGAAGAAACACCTTTCGGCTCATCAATCTCACTCCGCCTTGAGTTCACGTAGGTTTAGTACATTGTGGACGTTTCCGTAGACTTGTCGCTATCTGCAGACCCCTTATTTAAAAGGGCATCTAAAACATAAATATGACAAATGTGGGTTGGATTTGAGCTTAGTGTGTCTCCCCACAGGGAGTGTAGGATCATACAAATTATTCTGTTTCTTCCGGGACCTCCTATAATTTAAAGCATGCAGGAACTACTGTTAATAACTACATAAACCTGATTATCCCTTCTCAAGAGGCATCAATCCAGCTTCCCTTTAAAAGTATCAGTTGAGTCTAAATGGTCTACCTTTCTTGGAAGTCTGTTCTGCAACCCCATTATTTGTGTGGACAAAACATTCTAATTTGTAAAAGCAAAATACTGCGGATGCTGGAAATCTGATCAAGAGCAGAAAATGCTGGACAAACTCAGCAGGTCTAACAGCATCTGTGGAGAGAAAGCAGCGGACTCGAAACGTTAACTCTGTCTTTCTCTCCACAGATGCTGTTAGACCTGCTGAGTTTTTTCAGCATTTCCTGTTTTTGATTCTAATTTGTAAGTTTGTTGGAAGCTTACAAATTGTATATCAATATCCTGAGACTTGTGATGCTAGGCCACCACTTTCAAAATGATCATGAACAAATTGAGGAAAGAGGTTTTTTTTTTACTCAAAGAGAAGTCAGAAAATTGAATGATTTGTCGCAGGAATAATTGGGATAGAGGTCAATCAATACACCTTTAAACAGAAAGGTGGATAAATATTTGAATAAGCTTTGGGAGAGGGCAAAGCAGTAGGTTTTGTTTTGGCCAAAAAAGCAAATTTCTATGGATACTGGAAATCTGAACTAAAACGAAAAATGCTGAAAATACTCAACAAGTCAGGCAGCATTTGTGGTGGGAGAAACAGAGTTGGACCTGAGGCATTGGCCAGAATCTTGTGCTCTCATTGGTGGCAAACTTGGACAGGGAAGAACATTTACTTAGAGTGGACGTGTGCGTACTGGAACCCTGCTGTATTCATTAGAATTAAGCTCTGGGTGGGAAGGTGCATGGTTGGCCTTCTGCTCCGCCACCAATTGAGGCCCTTAAATGGCCAATTAATGACCTCCTAAGGACCTCAACCTGCCTCAATGATATAAATCTAGCTACAGGCAGGCCTCTCATGATGCAGTGTGCATGACAGGTAAAACTGTGTGTCCAGCTTCCCACCCCCACATTACTTACTTGTGGCCTGGGTCACTCCGCGATCCTGGGCCTCCGGTGCCTGTCTTTCCGGCAGCAGCCATGGCCTCCCCAGTGGCACTGCTGAGCACAAGAGCTGATGGCCTCTGATTGGCCGGCAGCTCTTGGTAGGCAAGATTCCTTACCCAGGGTCTTGATTCCAGAGGAAGGTCCGCTGCTTGCCTCGCCACTGCCTGATTAGCATATGGTCCTGTAGGCCTTCCCAATAAGAGGCAGTGTGCATCTCTTGCCAGCTCTCCTGTCCCTCAACAAGGTTCCGCCTATTACTTCTGTTCCTCTCTTCAAATTTGCTGCCAGACCTGCTGAGGATTTGTTTTTGGTTGCTCCTAAACCACATAGACATAATTATCACATGGCCACCTCTGTGCTGTAAACATCTATAATTTTATGGTTCCATGTGCCCATTGTACAAGCTAAACAACTTGGTTGCTTCAACTCCAGATATACTTTTCATTATTTTAACGATATTTATCAAATCCCCCTCAAATGCAGGACAATTTGACATGACTGAATATACTCTCACAGGACATTACCAAAACACATGGCAGATCCTCACCTCAGACAGTAATGACTCACTCACTATCCCCTCCACCTCCTGCCCTTCCCCCCCACATCCAGAAAAAATTGAATTAGAAATCAAATGGGGCAGCAACTCAGTTAAAACGGATTCCAGACAATTTTCTGCTCCAACACATTCTCATCTTCCCAAAATGACATGATTATGCCAAAATAGCTGTGGATGTTTGAGACCTTTATCTTTTCCATAGTAAAAAATAAGACAATTCCTAACAACTGCACATTAACACTGAAGGATGCTTAGGGACTTATTCAAAGTGACACTTCAATTTGACTTTCTCGTTGCCTCACTAACATTATCTTTTATTGTGACTTTTCACTTCTTTCTAGCCTTCCTAAAAACCTTCTTGTGAAAATTCAATGCATAAACAGCTCTGATGTGGGAATCAACATTCCTGGGTCCTGTCTCCTGCCTGGTTTTTCTCCATCCGTCACTTATTCCATTCCTCTTTAGGTGCTCAGTTAAATTCCAGTATCCAGCTCTGACATTAATTTGTAGATTAATTTGTCTTTTCTCTCCTCGTATTGCTGCTTTGATTTCTTCAACCTCAACTCTTAGTTTTGTGCATATACATAATGCACAAAACACTAGGGGCAAAATCTTCTGGTTAGCGGGTGGGGTCAGGCCCCATACGCCAACACGTAAAATGACGTGTGGTGAAGTTGGGCGTGCAGCCTGACGTCACCGCGCATCATTCCGATCTTTCATTCAGTGGGCACGCACCGGAGCCGGCTGCACGCCCGCCAAACTGTTAAAGGCCTGTTAAGGCCATTAATAAACCACTTAACCAAATTGACAGGGCTGGTTGCCCAACCTTGAGGTTGACGGGCAGGCGAAGAGCCCAGGCAGCCTTTGTATTTTTCATGAAACCTCATCCACGGGCGGGATGAGGGTTCATGAAGGGTCTATTAAATTAATAAATATTTTAAAAACATTTCATAAATATGTCCCAGCTGTCACATGAGGGGACATGCGTAAATGATTTTTAATTGTCTTTATTTTAAACTTTAAAACTGAATTTAATCCCCCTGAGGCAGCTCTGTGACTCAGGGAGATTTCCGACTCTCCCACCTCCCCCTGCCCGTACAGGTAGCGCTGCGCTATCGGCCATGCGTCACGCTGGGTGGGCCTTAATTGGCCTCGCCCATGTAAAATGACGGCGCGTAGCTGATCGCTCCGCACCCACCCGCGCCCACTCCCTACCAGCCCACCCGACGGGGAGAAAATTCTCCTCTTATTTAAAATGCCAGTCAGTTTTCTATCAGATTCACAAAAGAATACAAATTCTAATAATACCTTCATACATTGAAGAGGTGAAATCAAAAGAACATGAGAATTTACCTGCAGCTGATAATTAAGGATAGCAGGCTGATTCAAGGACAACTCCTGTCCTCACTTCCCTGTTAAATCACAGGCAGACATCCATACTGAGACTGAGAACCCAATACTGCGAATCTACCAAGCCTATGCCCTCAGTGCGCCCCCCTACACCTGGATAACATATGCTAGGGAGGAGAAAAGGCTGAACAGTTGCCACCTTTGTTGCCTCAGATTATTCTTGGTGCCTCTTGGCAGAACAAGGTCACCAACTGAGAGGTCCTGGCGCCTGCTAATTACATCAGCATACACTCATTGCTAAGCCAACCATGTCTGAACTGGCTCGGTCATATTCATCGGATGGATGATGGCCATATACCCAAAGCTTTTCAGTACAGTGAATTGGCCACTGGGTCACAACCTCCTGGCATCCATACCTCTGCTACAAGGACACCTGCAAGCGAGATATGAAGATGGCCAATATTGACACTGGCAACTGAGAGACAGTCGGTGGCAGTCGTGATCTCTGGAGGCCGACTATTTGGTGGGGCATCGGAAGAGGCGAGCAGAAACAAAAATCTCAGCTGGCCGAGGAGAGGGCCCGGAGAAAACAGAGGCCAGCAAATTGCGTACCTTTTCAACCCACTGCCACCCTCTGCAGCAAACGTGACAGAGACCACCATGCCAGAGTGCTGCTCCTAAGCCACACCAGGTGATGCCTCAAACAGAATTGACCACTACGGCGCAAAGCATCACCTAATGAGATGGAAGGCTGCCACACTTTGTAATCTGCAGCTTTAGGCATAGGCTTGGAATTTCTCGGAGCTGCTCCTGCTCCCTTGCCGTAACTTCGCCAGATGTGCGGTGGAAGCTGGTATGGTGGGAACAGCTCTGCCATTTAATTCGGTGATGGTTAACTTACCTTAAGCCCATTGCCTAACTTTGATCCATATCTACTAATATCTTTACTTAACAAAAATTCTATCAATCTTAGCCTTCAAAATTTCAATTGGCCCACTGGGCGGAATCATCCCAGAAGTGCACTAAGTGCGGTAGCGGATGTGAAAGATGATTGCAGCCTAGGACTGCTCCAGTGAAGATATGGCCCTGAAAGTCAAGAAAAGTTCAGTGATCCGTCACTCGAATGCCTTTTGGAGGCCCAGCGTGATGCCCTCCACTCCTGCTCTGGCCGCAGGAGGTCCACTAATCTCACCACTCCGGTTTGGGAGGCGGTGGCAGTCATGGTCATTGCCAATGCTGCACAGAAGAGGTTGTCCATCCAATGCAGAAAGAGGATGAATGATCTCATCCATGTCGCCAGGGTAAGGCAACCATCTCATCACTCTAAGTTCAAACACTAACAAGGCCAACACACATTCACTGGCATCTCACTCACTGCCAAGCTTAAAGGACATCACCTCTCACTCTCTCACACACACCCTCACATCTCAGTCTGGTGTCATCTCTTCCAGAGACTGCTTCCTCAGTCCTCACTATCTTGAGGCCGCTTGTACAGATCAACATTTGCCCCCGCACACACCCCGGGATAACCCCCTTCCCCAGTACAGCCCTCATCCTGGAGCCTCTTCCCTGCCACTTCTCCTCCTTCCCCAAGCAAGTCCTAGCCCTGCAGCCATTGAAAAGTCATCCCCGCCTTATAGCTCTAGGCCTGCCCGTGAGCCCCCTCTAAAAGCAATGTGGTGCTGCTTACAAAGCCTGGTCTCATAACCACGAGCACTGCCTGAAGCAAGGTAGGCAAACAACCTCGAAGTCCCTAGTGAAGTGCAGCCCACCAGGTGTGCATCACTTATGTACACTTGTGAAATATGTGGGTGTGATTTGCCCAGATGATCCAGTGTGGGGGGGATGATTCCGGCGAGCAGGGCTTATAATGAGATGCTAGAGTATTGAAATTAGGTCCACGACATGCGGCGGTGGGAAACACGACCTGTCATTGACCAGTGGAGCAGACGATCACAAACTGGTTTCATGACGGGCTAAGACCGATTTTTGGCCGTTTCGCCATATTGTTCACTCACGCTGCCAAACACACCCACCGACAACGGGAGTGGAAAATTCCATCAACTGCTTATTGCCTTTTGGGAGAGAGTGTTTCACAATTCCACTACCCTTCGAATGTAAAAGTGCTTTCTGATCTCACTGGTAAACAACTTGGCTCTAATTTTAAGATTTTTCCCCTTGTTCTGGATTCTCCAATCAGAGAAATTGATTTTCCTGTATCTACTCTATTGAATTTTTTTAGCAGTTTAAAGAGTTCAATTAGATCACCCCTCAACTTTCTGAATTCAAGCCGATACAAACTAAGTTTTTGCAACCTTTCCTCATTTACACTTTAACCCTGCGCTCCTGGCAAATTTGTGCTGTGCCGCTCTAAGACCAATATATGACAGACTTTAATATCAATTTCTCTAAATGACAAGAGGGGGTAAAAAAACAAAGACATCTTTCTTTTCTCTACTTCAAGCTCCCGATACATCTCTCCCCAAATGCACTTGTAATTTAATAACTTTCCCTCACATTCAATGGTATGCAGCAAGAATATTGGGTATTGTTGGTCATTGCAATTAAACAGTATAGCAGAGGTTGAGAAACAGAACAGTAACAAGATAAGCAAATTGCGTTTTATATAAGCAAACAAGGTTGCTGGTAGATCCCTTTCCAGAAAGATGAATTCAGTAGTTGCCATGATTAATTGCTATAATTAGTTTACAAAGGCGAGTCTGCAAGGTTATCTGATTCCTTGATTTACAGTGCAGCACCAGAGGCCACAAAATCGATGAAATGATGATCATCTTGCCCCAGTGCTGGTTATTTATAGGTTTTCACTACTTAAAAAACTTAGAACAAGAAGCAAAACACTGCCCACGCTGAATATCTGAAATAAAAACAGGAAATACTGGAAAAACTCATCAGATCAGACAGCATCCGTGGAGGGAACTTCTCACATCAGCAACAACAGCTTGGATTTATATAGTATATTTGATGTAGCAAAACATCCCAAGGCATTTTGCAGGAACAATTAAATCTTGATCAAAGCGAGTATTTTTTAAAAAGCATCTTAAACAAGGAGAGAGATGGAGAGGCTCAGGGAAAAACTCCAGAACTTAGGCAGTTGAAGGCATGTTCACTGATGCCAGAGTGCAGAAAATTGGAAGTGTGCAAGAGGCCAGAATTGGAGGAGCGCAGATATTTCGGGTGGCATTAGGACTGGAGAAGATTACAGAGATAGGGAGGTTCAAGACAATGGAGGGATTTGAAGACAATTTTAAAATGGTGCCATCATGATACCTGGAATAACCCTGCCTTGATCTCTCAGCTAACCATGCTGCCTGACTGACATGAGTACTTCCTTCACCTTCTGTTTTTACTTTGGGAAACCTAGGTGTTGCCATTTTAGTTTTACTTAATTAATCTTATTTAATCTTGCCCAACAAAGCAAAGGTGCAAACGTTAAGTCCACTCTCTTTGAAATTTTGAGAACTGAAAGGCAGTTCATACTAACCAAAGTATGCTCAAAATTGCAGGAAGCTGAAAAGACAGACCAGTCTTTACATTAGTCACTATCTTTTCTCCTGGATGTATGGGAATGAAAGCAGGCATTGGAGGGATGATATTGGGCTCTGTAGTGCCTATTTGTTAGATGCTATGAGGCCTCTTAACCTACAAAAATGGTGCCTGTGACATGCGCACACTCTTCCAAATGAAGTGCACCAGGGGCCATCGTCGTAAAGGTGTTTGTGTGTGCACACTTACCATCCGCTAACAGCATGAAAAGGAGGCAGATCATGGCGCCAATCATCATACATTTGACACCGGCGCTGCGATTTTGGAACTCTTTGCTGCAGCCTGTGCTCTCTCTTAACATTGCCTAGTCGGAACATGCATTCAATAGCTTGAAGGACATCCACACCCCAACCCCACTAGCACTTTTAAATGGATCATCAATCACTTAACAGGCTGGTTGTTGGAATATTTCTTCTGTCTGTTGCTGTATTTCTACATGTTTTGGGTGCTTTTCCAGAATTGTTAAAAAGTTTTAATCATCTACAGGGCGTGGTCCGGCTAAAGTATTTTTTGGTGAGATAAAGGTTGGGAGTACTTCCTCTTGGCATTCAGCTGGGAGAACAAGCAGAGGCCAGGCAGAGTAGGACAAGCTGCTTGAAAGGGGAGGGCAGAAGGGCTCTCAGCAAGGAAGCCATATCCACAGGGGTTATTTAGGGATCAGTTCTCTTACCTGAACTTCAGTGATGACCAATGCTCAAGACTGCTGTGTTCTTCTGTTTAGTGCAAACATACCAGTCATACAAGAAGGATTGGTAGAACAATAAGGTGGGCTCTATATTTGAAGGTGAGGCTATATACATACAGTTGTAACTTGGAAGCCATGTAGAACATGTCTTATCTGCAGCACTGCAGTTCTGCTCTATCTACGAAGTATTTGGGATTATACAACACAGGTGGATAGGATGGGCAGCAGTTTTAGATACAATACAACAGACACCTGCACTTATCATTACAGAGGTTGTGATCGAAATCTCCCAACTGCTGCAACCACATCTCCAACCTCACAGCAAGACTGCATTGCCTGTGGCTGTGAAAGTGACTGTGATTATGAACTTTTATGCATCTGGCTCTTTCCCAGGCTACTGCTGGAGATATAAGCAACATGTGTCAGTTTGCAATGTGATGCTTCATTAGGCATGCCAGAGAGACTTTCGATGCAAAGAGAAACAACTTTATCTCATTCCCTCTTGCTAAAAGCAAGTGAGCAGAGCAAGCACAAAGGTTTGCATGGTTAGCAGGCTTCTCCATGGTACAATGACATTGACTGCATTCACATTGCTTTGGGTTCAACTCATGTCAACCCTTCTATGTACTGGAAATGAAAGGGATTCCATTCCCTCAGTATACAGCTGGTGTGTGACAGGCAGCGCATCATGCAGGTGAATGCTTGGTATCCTGGGCAGCTGTCATGATTCATTCATTCTGCAGCAGTCTTCAGTGCCAGCTCTATTTCAGCCAGCATGGCAAATCAAAGGGTGACTACAGGGCACTCATGTTATGGCTCATAACTGCAGCCTGAAATCCACACACACACATGTACAACGGGCATACAACAAGAGCCATACTTCCGCAAGGAATCTTTCATTGGCATTCTTAAACAATAAACCCCTTCTGGGCCAATTGGAGCAGGCCTATAGTACCAGTTGAGTGAGTATTAAAAATTGTCATGGTATGCTGCCTGCTGCAGAACCTCACCATCATAAGCATTTGTCACCATCTGTCAGACGAGGAGCTGAGGAGCAGGACCATAAGGAGAAGGAAGTCGGAGAGGAGGAAGAGGAAAGGAGGCTGCAAACCAGCTGCTTGGGCTCAACATGAACAAATAATCCAATGAGTAATACTTGAAACCTCAACCGCAATTCCCCACTCTTCAACAGTCTAGCACCCCTTAACTTTCCTCTGAGACGGAAAATCACAGCACCTCACTCCCACAATGAAAAAAAATGTAAAAAAAAGCCACACAAAATACACATTCAAATCCAAATTTATTAATTAAATCACGTCATTCTGCATCTAAAAATAATCACCCCTGTGCATTCCCGTAGTGCCTGTCTGCCATGTGCCTTTACCTCTCCTGGTGACCCTGCAAGGTACCTCCCTTGGCTAGAGTATGGCTTGTGGAAATCTGCTGACTTCAGTGGAGAAGACAGCTTTGTAAGGATGTCCTCAAACAGCTCTGGCCCTAGAAGGCCCAGCTTCAGGCTGCACTGTCTTGGCATGGCTGGACTGGGTGGCAGACAGGCAACATTAAGGGCACTGGCAGAGTGACAGGATTGGGAACACAGTAATCCTAAATGAGGAAAGCAGGTTTGTGCTTCATGAAATTGCTGCCAATTTCCCAGGTGGTGCCTCGACAACCCTTGTGCTTCGTTGCATGCTGGTGTCCAGTTTGTATGCCGGACACCAGACTCCCAAAGGAACTTGCCTTCTTGGAACTTGGTCACAGCAGGAGACTCTGGGGAGGACAGGAGAAACTCTCTAGGGATGTCCTCAAAGCACCCATGATGAGATCAAATATCTCCACCATCTCATGGGAGTCCCTGGCTTGTGACCGACAAAATGGAAAAGGTTCATTTGGGAAGGCACCAAACACCTCAAGAGAATTCATTGGCAACATGCGGAGGAAAAATCGAGACATCAGAGACAGCACACAAGCCTCCAAACACCTCATCTACCTGACCCTCCAAGCACCACCTGCCACACATGTGGAAGAGTCTGCAGGTCACGCATTGGACTTATTTCAAAACCAATCAAAGCAGAGTGGAAGCACATCATCCTCAGTCCCAAGGGACTGTCTAAGAAGGAAGAAGAGGTACTCAGAGCCATGATGGTCGCAGTCTGTATTTTCATGCCAGCAAGATGAGACTGCATGACTGCAGTCTGCATTTCCATTGCAGAATTCAGATGTTAGCCATCAGATGCTACATCATGGTTGGTTCTGCAGGTGTTGATGGGGATGGCCACTCATTCCATGTTGGAAAGAACAGGTCCCAAACCCTGCAAAAGATCTGATGCCAATTTAATGCTATATTCCTCCATGGTCCTGGACTTTGAATGTGAGCTTTCACTACTATCTCACGCCAGTGTTTTCTGAACATTTGTTGAAGGACCCCTGGCCCCTTGAGCATGCAGGACATCACTCCTTTATATCAAGACCTGCAGAGCAACATCTGAAAACATTACTGCATGCTCTATGGTCAACCATTGTTGAATCTTCCACTCCAAAATATTCAGAGTGATCCCAGCACACCAACAACTTCAATACATCTCTCTTTTAAGAGGTGCAGGCTAGCTTTAAGTAATGCGAGGCATTCATGATATTGGGCCCCTGCAGCCTGTGAATACTACAGATACCTGCTGCCTGCCTGAAGAAATCATGAAAATGAGTAGGCAGCACAAAGTTGGCAGCCTGCCTGCATTGCAATGAACGGGCACAGGTTAATCGCGCATCATGATCACTCTGCTAACTTGCGCTGTTAGCCAATTTAATCCGATCAGCACCACACCCAGGGGCCATTCTCCACTCAATAGACAGTTAATGCACAATGGAACCTGTCCTCTGCAGGTCATCGCTCGTCTTATCTTTCACATAACATCTACTTCATGTAGCTCATCAAATTTCTATTCATAAATAAGTAGAATCTTTAAAAAGCCAAAGTGCATTTCTTAATTCAGATGGCAACATATTCAGGATGATGGCTAGTCTGGTAAAGCACAATGGATTAGGTATTGGTTCAGGCATAAAATACCTAGGCCAGAATTTTTCGCTTGGCGTGCGCTCGTGCACCTGACACGCTCAAGCATAAAATGACGTACGATGATGTCGGGTAAGCGTCCTGATGCCATTGCGCGCTCACGTGATATTTCGGTCCGCGGGCATGCGTGGGAGTTGGCAGTACGCCCGCCGACAATTAAGCGGCCTATTAAGGCCCTTAATCAACTAATTGATTGGAATTTGGTGCTGCCCGTCCAACCATTTGTTTGGCGGTTGGGCGAAAAGGCCAAGCAGCCTTTGCGTTTTTGGTGAAACCTCATCCACAGGCAGGGTGAGGTTTCCGCCAGTGATTAAAAAAAAAAACTTTTTGCACTCATATTTAACATGTGGGAACGTTTTCATTATCTTAAAAGTCTTTAATTTCACTAATAAAAATCTTCAGCTCCCTGAGGCAGCTCTGAGCCTCAAGGAGCTTTTACAGCGCGCGCCCACGAGCATGCGCAAACTTCGGTGCTCACGATCCTCCCACCCTCCTCCCACCCCCATCCCGGCAGCGCTGAGCGCTGCAGCGTGAGTTTCATGCTGGCTGGCCGGTAATTGACCAGCCAGTGTGAAATGGTGGTCAGGGTCCGACCGTGGGCAGCGGTCAGTTTCCAGGCCGCTCCCGGGCCCGCCCGCCACACCCACCCTACGAGGGAAGAATTCTGCCCCTATTTTCCATCTAGTGCTTAAAAATAATCCCCGGTTTCTCTATCTTACCTTCCTAATGATAATGACCTTGATATCATATTTTAACATGAGAAAATGTTACACTGTCAAAAGTACCTTGTTTTGGTTGAGATATTGTACCGAATCCCTGTCTAACTTCTCAAATGTACATGAAGATTCCCTTGGCACTATTCAAAGCAGAGGAGCTCCCCCAGTTTCCAGTGCAACACTTAACCCTCAGTTCAGCATTTTCAGATCAAAGCCACCACTCTCATTTTTCCAGTCAACAGCCATTGGTAATGATTCTGCTGTTAGCATTTCCAACCCCCCAGGCCCATCGTTTGTTTCTTTTTTCCTCCCATTACCACCACAATTCGTTTTTCACCATTATCCCTTTTATTATTTAATCAGTCTTTGCTCCCTATTACTGTTTCCTATGTTACAACAGTGACTACACTTCATAAGGAATTCATTGGCTATAAAGCGCTTTGAGACATCGATCGTCATGAAAACTGCTATATAAATGCAAGTTTATTTTTCTTTTCCTTCCTTTTTGTCACAGACCTTCCCTTCTGTTCTTCTCTCCCTGATTCAACCACCTTTCTCTGCCTCTGCACTTATTCAAAATGTTACACCTCGAATGTTTTTCACTTCTGGCAAAAGGCCACCAGCCTGAAATGTTGGGCAGAATAATACGGGGGTTTGGGGGAGTGGCGGATGGCATGCCCCACCGGAAGCCATGTCGATGTGAAGCCGACCGGTTCCACGCCGACTAGTCCTGCAGCAATAAAGCGCTGCAGGGCTCATTAACGAGGGCGGATTGGGTCTTCCGTCCCTCATTGGGTCCCGTCCTTTGGAGCTGCCGGCCAATCCGGTTGGCCAGAAGCTCCATCACTCCCAGCAGCGCCAGGAAGGCATCAGTGGCCACTGCCGGGACTGCAGCTGAAGAGAGGCACCTAAGGCCTAGGATCTCTGGAGCAGGTAAGTTCCGGGCCGAGAGGGTTTGGGAGCATTAGGGAGAAGGCAGTGGGGTGGAGTGGAGGGAGTGGGAGAGGGGGGAGGGTGGGTAGCAGGTAGCAAGGAAGTCTAAGTCTAAGGGGGAGGCCACCCCATGATCGGCAAAGAGCAGCCCCTAAAAGAGTGACACCCCCCTTCCTTCCTGCCCTTAATCTATTTGAGGTTAAAATTGGGCTTCTCGCTCCCACCCAGCTACCCATGTCAAGCGTATTAAGGCACGGGAAGCGTATTGTTAGGGTCAACAGACTCGATAACAAGCCTAATTGACCTTTAATTGACCAATTTAATATGGTGAGCTGGCTGCTGATTTTGGTACTTACCCACCCCCTGCATTATGGGGGTGTGCTCGGAGATAGGTAGAAAGGGTGCCCACTCCATTTTACATGCCCCCCACCCCTCACCCCACAGGGGAAACACACCCATCTGGGGCATGTAAAATTCAGCCCGTTAACTCTGTTTCTTCCTCCACAGATGCTGCCTTACCTGCTGAATAATTCCAGCATTTTCTGCTTTATGTCATAACTCTACTTATTTCTAGGGGAAATTTGCACTTATACAATATCACTAAACTCTGTGTAGGCATTAGGACATTAAAAAAATGAAATATATTAGGATTACCACGGTCTCTCCTATCTTTTCTCATTTAATGTGTCAGCATTTTAATAAAAATGTGCTGACCTTTAACTATTCTCTAAGGTCTTTATGGCATATACAAAATGTATTTAAAAAATCTTTAATCTGACACAAGTGAAGTCTGTGAAGTCTGATGAAAAACATACTGAGGAGCACAATGAAAGCGAAATGAGGATTGTGCACTGACACAATTTAAGCTCGAGCAATATTTTCTGTCTGCTGAAAAATTCAACCTTGTTATAGTTTTTGCAATGTTTTCAAAAGATTAAAGTCATGTATGGAATAGCAGTAGATGTTGTCAAGTTTAATTATCTTGCTGCCCATAAAGGAATAATTCACAATGACATGTAGCATAATTTACAATTCGCAGAGGCCCGTGAAAAAGTTAGATTCTTCAAGGAGAATACTATATGAATATTTTTACTGAAATATTGTTATGCTTGGTCTGTTAGAGAATTTTGGAAAACATCTGTGCTTATCAAACTGAGGACGTTTTGAGCTGAGAAATAAGGATTGCATTCATGTAGCACCTTTCATGTCCCCAGGGCTTGAGCAAAATACTTTACAGCCATTGCATTCCTTTTGAAGTATAGTCACTGATGTTAAGTAGACACATGCATCAGCCAATTTGCCCAGACTAAAGTCCCACATAGAGCAATGAGATAATTTGTTCTTTGGCGGTATTCATCGAGGGGTAGATTATAATTGGGACACTGGTGGAACTCTTCAAAGAAAGGTGTCATGAGGCCTTTTTGGCCCATCTGATCTGGTAAAGGAGGCCTTAGCTTAATGTCTCATCCGAAAAACAGCAGCTCTGATAATGAAGGACTCAATCAGTAAGCGTTGCTTAGCCAGAGGTTAGCAGAAGGACCCCAAGAAAGCTCATACCTCGAAGGATAGCAGGAATACTGAGGAAAATTGAAGTGAATTCCTGAGAGCTGTGTCACTTTGGTTTGGTCCCAGGAAATAAATGAATCTTCAAGAGCCTGATAAGTAGCCAAATAATTTCTGGGGAAAAGTCATAAGGGACAAGGGGAAGTTCAATTGTTTAATTGAGAATTTTAGTCTGAAGTATATGTGATTGTGGTTTATTATGTTTTTTGATATAAAGTATAAGTATTCACCTAAGACAGTTTTAATTAAGTAGTGTTTGCTTTATTTGATTCTTGCATAATAAAATTAATTTGTTTTAAACCATGGAATCTTGCGTCTTCATTCTTTCAGTAAATAACAGGGATTTTGAATATCTTTTTAAACATTAATGGTCTCTATGGGGTTCATAACAAGTGTCAACGCTATCGGTTAACAACTCTAAATGTGTGGAAGATAGCAATAAACCATGGTCCCTAAACCTCTGTATAATGTTGTTATGGACAGGGATGAGAGAAAACTACTGAAACTCCTGTTCCCTCCCTTTACTGTACATAATTAGTGCGTTTTTGAAAAGGAAGATGTGTGTGCTTCTTAACCCATGAGACGGTGGGCAGTTTGAATGACCAGCAACCAGCTTATCGTAGGTTTCAATAAAGAGAGTTATTCATTCTCACGTTCACTCTGGAAGTCTCTAATGCTATGTCACTCACTCGCCACTCACACACACACATACTTGAGGAAAAATACAGTTAAAGAAAATAGTGCACTTTTACGATTCATAAACAAAGGAATAGTTCATTATTTACGTGAGTGGCTTGTCTAGAAAAAGAATCACGCAGGCCTGATGAAGAAGACATTTTCATTCCTGAAGGGTAGCCTAGGTGGATTCAATAGTCAGAGTCAAATATCAGGATTCCATCGAAGAGATGGGGCAGAATTTTCCAACCTCAGTGCAGTGGTCCCATTGATGCAGATGTGAGAACCCATTCAAAAGTCCATTCACTTCAGCAGGACTGGAAGATTCTGCCAGTGAGAGGGGCTGGAAAATTCCGGTCATGGATTTTCAGCAGATCGCAAAGTTAGTTACTTGCAGTTTTGTTACCAAGAGGTCAACTTTCTGTACTTGTGGACTTGAAAAGGAGCAGGCTTGAAGACCCTAAACTGTTGCAGTCAGGTCTTAAAGACATATATGTTGCTGGCCTCACTTCTGGTGTTTACTCTGTAATTGTTGTTATGTGTTGTTTTAGACAGCACTTAAAGTCTTTTTTTAAAGGGGTGGTTGAGAAGGTTGCCCTACCTCGTGGTCCTTCACAGTTCCCTTCCAAATATGGTATTGGGCTTAAGTTAATTAGCTACAACCTGGGTCTATGAGTGCAGACATTCACCCTCGAGTCTGAGACAATCACCATCTTTTGTGCTGAAAAAGACACATTCAAGTCAGGAAATCTCTTCTGGATGGTCTCAGGTTATGGATATTTAACTTCTTGGCTTGGAATATATCCCTTAGTCTTTTCAAGACAGTGTGGCAGTCTGAATCCTCTCAGCAGACATCTTTTGCAGCATTTTAATGTCCATTTTTAGAAAGAAAAGTTAGTTACTGAAGATTCCAAACTGATTACAGTACATGACGATAAAAACAAAAAGCTAAAAGCTACTGCGGATGCTGGAAATCCAAAACAAAACAAAAACAGAATTACCTGGAAAAACTCAGCAAGTCTGGCAGCATCGGCGGAGAAGAAATCAGTCAGTTCTGCCGAAGGGCCATGGAGGCTCGAAACGTTGACTGATTTCTTCTCCGCCGATGCTGCCAGACTTGCTGAGTTTTTCCAGGTAATTCTGTTTTTGTTTTGTTTTTGATTACAGTACATGTTTTGTAAGTTATTGATAGGACATGCCTCTACTGGGCATGACAATGTATTATTACTCAATCTCCGGATCATTATTACTTTATGAAGCCAGCCTGGATTATTGTGTTTGTGTTTCCTCTTATGTTTACATTTACCTCATTGGCCAAGACCAACAGGTATTGAAAATGTCTACTCAACTTAAAAGTTCAAGTACTTCCTTCCATTTCTGCACATGGATTCGTCCTGCTGGTAGGATCTTCCATACATGGCAAAGCTTGTGATATAAGGTGTCACCTGTGGCTCACGGGTAACAGCCTTGCCTCTTAGTCTGTAAGTTCAAGTCTCATTCCAGTGTATATAATTCAGATGGGTCCTTCAGAACTGAGAGCTGCAGTGGTAGGGATGCTGTTTCTCAGATGAGATGTTAAATTACAGAAAAGTTTCCCTATAGAAGAGTAATGATGTTCTGCCCAAGTTCATTGGTCTGAGACCTTCCTAGTCCCTCCTCTTTTGCAGGATAAATTAATTTAACATGCCAATCCAATCTTTCGTCTATGTAATACAAAACTGTTCATAAATTATTACTAATTAGGTAAATGTACTTGATGTACATCACCACTACTAATTCAATCTGAGCAAAATCATTTCTTTCAACATTCTTAAAAGACAAAGGAAACTTGTAATTAGTCATCTGTTTCAACCTTCTATCAAAGCTCCACGATGATCAATCTTGCATTACACAGTGGAATTAGTATTCGCTGTGGATTTAGAATATTTAAACACATTCAGTCACTATGGCTTTTGCCTCATATATATTCTACATGAGTTTTTCAATCTGTCATGCCTCTCCTGCTATTATCATCATTCTACTTTAGTTATATTTTAATTGATTTATACCATGTGTACAACTTATTAAAATAAGTTAGGGAAGTGATAGTAAAGGCATTGTTACATAAATATATATACCCATTCATTTGAAAAGGGTATATACCCATTCATTTGAAAAGGGTACATGGTATTCCTATATTTAAAAAAGGATTTAAATCAAAAGTACAATAAATAGTAGTCAGCTCAGATTCCATTGACCAGCCTTAATTAAATTATTTGAAGCAGTAATAGAAAGTGTAGACAAGGGTAGTGCGTTAGATGAAATAAATTGGGATTTTCATAAGGCTTTTTCTATAAAGTACTGCATGGTAGCCTCATGATTGAGGCCAGTGGATGTGGAGCCAGGAACAGGTGGAAGAATGGATAGCAAACTGTCTACAAAGCAAAAAGCTGAGACCGCTGTGGGGCTGGAAATTCCCGCCCAAAGTCAACGGACCTTTGGCTGGTTCGTCAAATTTTCCATCCCGCTTACGACGATTCTCGCCGTGGGCAGAGCCAGAAAATCCCGGCCCAAGGTTAAAGGCAGCTACACAATCTGGGAAAAGGTGAAAAGTGATGTTACGTATGCTGGGGTCATGTTAATCACAATTTAAATTAACAATTTGGACATGGGAATTGGAAGCACAATTTTACATTTGCAAATTGGTGTGTGCAGTTAATGCAAAGTATGATGTTGACAAGGGCATATCTGTACAGAAATAAAATCTGGCTTAGATGCCCAGGATCCAACACAAATCCATTTTAGAACACCGTATGCTATAAGGTGCTGTCATCGGAAAACAGCATCTGCTCTGGATTACCATGGGCAATGCCATAGGAGATCTGCTATTAATATATACAACTGTTTCGTTTATTTTTCAAAGGGCAACTCAGTTGTGAATATTGGATAGGTGGGAGCCGTTCCAGATTGAGAATTTAATGAGATCAGACAATGTTTACAACTCAGAGGCTTTGTGTACTGGCTTCCCAAAATTATTATTTTTTCCTTATTTTCTGCCATGAACTAGTCTGCTTTCAGGTCCACAGCAATGCCACTCTGAACTAATAGCCTTGTGAGGAAAACAAAATTCCTCTCCTTTCCCTGCTTCTCATGGATAGAAGCCCAGCATTTTGTATTTCACACAGAGATGTGGCTGCCACTGGGAACTCAGCAATACAGAGGATTCTAGGGGCTGAATGATGTCTCATAATTCCATGACCACCAGGTGCTGCTGCTCTGACAGTTCCTCATTTTTAACAACAATATAAAGAAGCATTTATTTTATCAATAAACTTTTTTCAAATTTATTACATTTGGCCTATATTTAAATGTATATCTTGACTTCACACTCACACGATACACTGGAGTAAACATGTCTAACATCCGCAATACCACTTGACCATCTGTGCAAACTATTCACAAACAGCATTTTTTTTCATTAAGGGCTAGATAATGAAGATTCATGGTATTGATACTGCATGGTGTAAATATATTTTCTATTTAGGATGAAATTAAGCAACTGTACATGTATTGAGCAGAGTCAATTACATTAGTTCTTATAGTCAGTAAGTCGGAGCATGGAATATTGAAATAAGCCACGGAGATGGTTTGACCATAAGACCATAAGACATAGGAGCAGAAATTAGGCCATTCGGCCCATCGAGTCTGCTCTGCCATTCAATCATGGCTGATAAGTTTTTTAACCCCATTCTCCCACCTTTGGTTTGGTTTGGTATAAAAAGCATTTCTCTTCAGTTTTATTGAGGATCCAGTTCCACTCAGATTATATTGCAAGAGTGTTCAACGTTTCAACAGTGGCTAAACAAAAGTATTAATTGATGGTAAAGAGCTTTGGGATGTTATTGTTTCTGAAAGGTACATAGATAAGTGCAAGTCATTCTTTGACATTATAAACCTTTTTTGGGACACATGTATAGTGGGTTGTATGCATTTGGGTTATATGTATAGTGGTTGTCTTCATATCAACTGAAAACTACCCCATATTTTAAAACGTAGGAATTCCAATATAGAACTTGATTTGGGGCACAAATTTTAACTCACTCAAAACCCATCCATTTGCACAGGGTTAAAATTGGACTTTACCAGACTAATGCATACATATCTTAGAAGGTTCCTCAAATAAGGCCACATGGATAGAACTTAAAAACAAAAAGGGGGCAATCACATTGCTGGGAGTGTACTATAGACCCCAAACAGTCAGGGAGAGATAGAAGGGCAGATATGTAGGCAAATCTCAGAGAAGTGTAAAAATAATTGCGTAATAATAGCAAGGGATTTCAACTTCCCCAACATTAGCTGGGATAGGCAAAGTGTGAAAGGCTGAGGGGGAGCAAAGTTCTTAAAATACATCCAGGAGAGCTTTTTAAGCCAGTACGTAGAAAGTCCTACAAGAGAGGGGGTGGTGCTGGACCTACCTAGAAGCTGGGCAAGTGGTAGAAGTGTCAGTTGGGGAGCATTTCAATGATAGTGACCATAACTCAGTAAAATTTAAGGTAGTTATGGAAAAGGACAAAGATGGATCGGAAATAAAGGTTCTGAATTGGGGGAAGACCGATTTCAATATGATAAGACAGGATCTGGCCAAAGTGAGCAGGGGGCAGCTACTCGTTGGAAAATCTACATCAGAGCAGCGGGAGTCATTCAAAAAGGAAATAGGGTGCAGGGGCAACATGTTCCTATAAAGATGAAGGGTGAGACCAACAAGTCCAGAGAACCCTGGATGTCTAGAAATGTACAGGATTGGATAAGGACAAAAAGGGATGCTTATGGTAGATACTGAGGGCTCAAAACAGCAGAGGCCCTAGAGGACTATATAAAGTGCAGGGGGTTACTTAAAAAAGAAATTAGGAGAGTGAAGATAAGGCATGAAAAAACACTGGCGGGTAAAATAAAGGAAAATCCAAAGACGTTTTATAAGTATATTAAGGGTAAGAGGATAACCAGGGCAAGAGTAGGGCCCATTAGTAGCAATCTGTGTGAGGAGCTGGAAGACATAGGTGAGGTTTTAAATGAGTTCTTTGCATCTGTAATCACAATAGGGAAGGACGACGTAGGCATAGAAATCAGGCAGGGAGACTGCGATATGCTTGAACGAATTAGCATTGAGAGGGAAGACGTATTAACAGTTTTAGCCGGCTTAAAAGTGGATAATTCCTCAGGCCCAGGTGAGATGCACCCAGGCTGCTATGAGAGGCAAGGGAGGAGATTTCAGGTGCCCTGACATTAATTTTCAAATCCTCTCTGGCCACAGGAGAGGTGCCAGAGGACTGGAGGACAGCTAATGTGGTACCATTATTCAAGGAGGGTGGTAGGGATAAAGCAAGGAACAATAGGTCAGTGAGCCCAACATCAGTGGTAGGGAAACTTTTGGGAAAAATTCTGCGGGACAGAATCTCCACTTGGAGAGGTAAGGATTAATCAAGAAATGCGTGGCTTTGTCAGGGGGAGATCACGACTAACAAATTTTATTGAATTTTTCGAGGAGGTAACTAGGTATGTAGATGAGGGTAGTGTTGTTGATGTCGTCTACATGGACTTCAATAAGGCATTTGACAAGGTCTTGAATGGGAGACTGGTCAAGAAGGTAAGAGCCCATGGGATCCAGGGCAATTTGCCAAATTGGATCCAAAGTTGGCTTAGGGGCAGGAGGCAGAGCGTGATGGTCGAAGGTTGTTTTTGTGACTGGAAGCCTTTTCAGTGGTGTACCACAGGGTCTGGTGCTGGGTCCCTTGCTGTTTGTAGTGTACATTAATGATTTAGACATGAGTGTAGGAGATATGATCAGTAAGTTCACAGATAATACGAAAATTGGTGGTGTGATAAATAGGGAGGAGGAAAGCCCTAGACTACAGGCACAATATAGACTGGCTGGCCAGATGGGCAGAACAGTAGCAAATGGAATTTAATCCTGAAAAGTGTGAGGCGATGCATTTTGGGAGGACTAACAAGGCAAGGGAGTATACAATGAATGTTAGGACCCTAGGAAGTACAGACGATCAGAGAGACCTTGGTGTATATGTCCATAGATCTTGAAGGCAGCAACACAGATAGATAAGGTGATTAAGAAGGCATATGCGATACTTGCCTTTATTAGTCGAGGCACTGAATACAAGGATAGGGAGGTTATGATGGACCTGTATAAAGCGTTAGTTAGGCCACATCTGGAGTATTATGTGCAGTTCTGGTTGGCACATTATAGGAAGGATGTGATTGCACTGGAGATGGTGCAGAGGAGATTCACCAGGATGTTGCCTGGGCTGGACTGTTTCAGCTATGAAGAGAGACTAGATAGGCTGGGGTTGTTTTCCTTAGACCAGGGAAAGCTAAGTGGGGACCGGATAGAGGTGTACAAAATTATGAGGGGCATAGATAGGGCAGATAGGAAGACACTTTTCCCCTTTATTGTGGCGGTGGGGGGGGTTAATGACCAGGGGGCATAGATTTAAGGTAAGGGGCAGGAGGTTCAAAGGGGATTTGAGGAAAATTTTTTTCATCCAGAGAGTCGGGGGCTAACTGGAGCTCACTGCCTGAAATGGTGGTAGAGGCGGGAACCCTCACAACATTTAAGAAGTATTTAGATGAACATTTGAAACACCATAGCATACAAGACCACGGGCCAAGTGCTGGAAAATGGGATTAGAGTAGACAGGGGCTCGGTTACCGGCGTGGACACGATGGGCCGAAGGACTTCTTTCCGTGCTGTTAAACTCTATGGGCAGGATTTTCCCGTCGGTGAGCGGGGGGGCGGGGCCCGCTCGCCGGCACGTAAAATGATGCGGGATGATGTCGGGCGGAACCCCCGACATCACCGCGCCCCATTTAAATTTTCAGGTAGGTAGGGGCGCAGCAAAATCAGCTGCGCGCCCGCCGACATGTCAATGGCCAACTGAGGCCATTGACAGAGTCATTGAAGCAATTAATGTACCTGGCGGGCAGGCCAGGAGCCCTGGCAGGCTTTAGAAAAAGTATGAGACCTCATCCAGGGGCGGGATGAGATTTCATGCAGGTTTTTTAGAAATAATTAAAGTTTTTAAAAAAGTTATGGACATGTCCCAACTCATGTGACAGTGTCACATGAGGGGACATGTCAGGGAATTGTTTTTTTCTATTTTTAATGTTTTTGACAGTAGAGGCGATCTCCCTGAGGCAGCACTTAGCCTCAGGGACATGAGTGCGCTCTTTCATGTGCATGCGCGAAAGAGCGCACTCTCAGGTTTAGGGATTCGGCCCCCACCCGCACAGGGAGTGCATAGTGCTTAATTATCCCACCCACGGAAATGGCGGCGCGCGATCGGGGGCGTCGATCGGAGGTGCGCCTGTGCGCTTCCGCACTTCAACTTCGCCCCCAACGGGGGGGAAAATCCTGCCCTATATGTTGAACCAAAACAGATGTAGTAGATAAATATGGTAAAATAATAGTGCTGCAGTTCAGCTTTTAATTACTTGATTTCTTCTATTTTATCTGGCCTTTAGTTTCCTAAGATGCTAATATATTAAATGAAATACCACTTTCATTGGCAGATTTGCATCAGAATCACATTCACGAGCTCAGGCCCAGGAGCCTTAGTGTCTATTATTCAGCAATTCAACATTCTTCAACCTGCTTACTGCTCAAACCCAGCTAGTTCTATTACAAAAATACAATAATCCAAACCAACGCACAATAAATTACAGGAAGCGATCATAAATTAATTAGCATCCTCAACATTTTAAAATTCAGTATGAAACTTTAATAAGGGTCTTATTCTAATTAAATGATTACAGGCTTTACAGTTGTAAATTAAATATATTCATATCCTACCTATGCAATCTTGCCCTGTTCCTGTAATATTTCATTTTGTAAACTGAAACTGTTCTTTAGATTTGATGGATAACTGCAATTGGGAATATTTTTGGAATCTCAATGGATTTAGCTCTGAATTCTCAACAAGGTTTGAAGCTTTTAAAACACTTGTCACATGCTCCAGCACTTCCAAGCACATCACAAAGATTAGCAACACTGGCTGGGTTGTAGGGTGAGGTATATTGATGCAGCTGGCAGTCATGCGTAGGGACAGATAGGGATTTCAGGAACAGCCTAAGAGACAACTCAACAGGGTGAAATGTCCTCTTAGAGCTCTGCAAGGCTCACAAGCAGTTTTACCAGGGATTGGAAGTCTTAGCAAGTGGCTTCATCGTCATGGCTGGTAGCATAGAGGAGTCCGTTGCATCCTGTTGGTGTCATCATGCATAATATCAACTCTCATTGAAGTGTGTGGATATCTTCAAGGCTTTAGTTGGGCCCTCACAACAGGACTCCATGTTTGCATGCTTTGCAACTCTGGTGGGAACTTAAACATACTGGGCAGAATTTTCTGCCTGTCGGGCGGGCGGGCCCGACCCAATCTCCGGCGGGCGGGGAGCCGATCCCCACCAGAGAAGCAGGCCCCGCCGCCATTTTACATGGGCGGGCCAATTACGACCTTCCCACCGTGACGTCCGGCGGGAAGCGCTATGCCCTTCCTGTGTGGGCGGGGTGGGGATTCCCTAAAAGCGAGAGTGCGCTCTTTCGCACATGCGCACGAAAATGCGCACATCTCCCTGAGGCAAAGTGCTGCCTCAGGGAGATCGCTTCCACTGTGAAAAATATTAAAAATAGAAGAAAAAACAATTCCCTAACATGTCCCCCTCACGTGACAATGTCACATGAGATGGAACATGTTCATAATTTACATAATAACTTTATTAAACTTTTTAAAACCCTACATGAAACCTCATCCTGCCGTTTGATGAGGTTTCATGTTTTCTCTATTTGCCGCCGGGGCTCCTGGCCTGCCCGCCAACCTTAAGTTTGGACGGGCAGGTCCTTTAATTGTATAATTGACCCTGTCAAGGGCCTCAATTGGCCATTGACAGGTCGGCGGGTGCGCAGCTGATTTTGCCGCGGGCCCGCCTTCCTGAAAATTTAAATGGGGCGGGGTGACATCGGGGGTTCCGCCTGACGTCATCCCGCGTCATTTTACATGTCGGTGAGCGGGCCCCGCCCCCGCTCACCGACAGGAAAATTCTGTCCACTGGCTCTGAAACCGAAACTCTTCTCTGGTTTGGAGAGGCAATTGTCTGCTTGGGAGAGATCAGTGGAGCAAGTGGTTGGAGGCTTTAAAAGACATGGCTCATCTTCTGCACCCTACCCTACAGCTCAGTGGATATGATGCTTAGACCCACTGGAGTGACAGTGCTGCAGAGGGAGCACATCTCTGAGGATGCCAGCACTTCTGCTCCCTTGTTACCCCCTCAACCATATCCAGTATGGTCTCAAGAACCGATCTGGGACAGACCATGTCAGCAGCTCT
This sequence comes from Cetorhinus maximus, assembly GCF_964194155.1. NCBI lineage: Eukaryota > Metazoa > Chordata > Chondrichthyes > Lamniformes > Cetorhinidae > Cetorhinus > Cetorhinus maximus. The sequence goes on from NC_135896.1 coordinate 19,800,202, forward strand.
CTGTAGCTAAGTCATCGTAGTCTCGAGCACACAGGAGTCACAGACGATGGTTATCCCAGTGAGCAATAACAGCCTCCAACCACTTCTGTTGAAGCCACTGGGGTACCTCCTCACATGGGTTGTAGAATGTGAGACTTTTCTGTTAAGAATAAAATTACATGTTGAACATTTGCTCCTGACTTTTCGTTCCCAAGTTGGGAGCGTTGAGTCGGAAGAAATCCTGACTTCACAAACCTGACTCCTGAAAAACAACCCCGGAAGTTTGGATTTCCGTTCCCAGGTGAGTGGGTGGGTGGGGGGTGGTGGTGGAGGCAGGAGGGTGGTGGTGCAGGTGTTAGCAGGAATCGTGCCCGTCGATCTTGGAAACGGTTCAGAGACAGCAAAGGGGCTGCCGGTGCAGAGGCGGACTGAGCGAGAGGTGAGCCTCGGTGATCCCACGCTTTGACCCAGCTGCAGAAAAACAATAACACAAAAACAGCTCTCTGGGCCCTCATCCCATCTATCCCCATACACCCCCCCGTGCCCCATCCACACCAGCCCATGTCATCTCATGCCCCCACCCACCCTCGCCATAACCACTCAATCTCCATGCCCACCTCTGCCCTTCCACCCACTCCCATGGCCCTTAATAGTCCCTATGTCAATCTATAACCCTTCACCAACCCCTCATGACTCTTTATAGCCTCTATGCTAATCTATGCCTCTCCACCCCTACCTGGCCCTCTTAGCCCCTATGCCAACTTAGTTCCAACTCATACAAATCCATGCCCTCCGGTTACTTTTGCTCTTATACAATCCATGCCAATTCATCCAGTATCTACCATGGGCTAGCCTCAGGAGCCATGCTGAGAGGAAATAAAATGCATTTCTAGGTGCCCATTGATGAATTCAGTATTTAATATAAAAAACTCTCACTGATAAAAGCACATTCATTACATTTAAATTCCTTCAACCACTTAATCCCTTATAACAACAAGCAGTTGTTTTTATAGTCCCACCAAAAACTTTATAAGCAGTTGGAGCTGCCAATCAAACTGTGTACTGACAGGCACCCCAATATGACAATGATAGTTTGTTAAATGAGCCATGCAGCATAAATCCTATAATAATAGTCCTCAGGCATATGTCAATAGAGTTCATAGAGTGAAGAAAAGCACTGATCCTTTTAACACTGCAGACAGTTTTCTTTTCCAAATATTTAAAGGGAAGGAGATTTAAATGCCTTGACAGCTTGACAGCTCCCTTGAAATTTCCCTTGACAGCACTCCCGACAATGCCCTTGACAGCCTTCTTGACAGCTCCTTTGACAGTTCCAATGAACCTATTCACTTTTTGTGCACATTCATGTCTAATTTTAACAACCCCAAAGGGCACCATAACTCTCCCAAAGGGCACCTTACCTCTCCCATAGCTGTCCCAAAACCATATCCAAAACGGAACCTTACCTCTCCAAAGGGGTATTCTATATTTATGGGTTTGATATTTTGGTCACTTTTCATCGCAGTTAATTATTCGGTATTCTCAGAATCTTGGCTGAATAGTTGACTGTTATGCAAAGTGAAGAGGGGGCTGAAGCACTGTTAATGCAGATGGGCTTCTTATAACTTTTCAGGAGAGTGCTTTGAGCAGGTCACTGAAAGCATTGAGAGACCAATAGCTACCTCACGTCTCTGATTGCCAGGCATTGTTCTGGTTGCTTAAGCTACTCTGCTAAGTCACTTCCTCCATCCAGAATAAAGAAGCAGAAATGTCACCCATTGTCAGTTGATAATGCTTGTTCAGGGACACTATCATAGAATAGTACAGCACTGAAAGAGGCTATTCTGCCCATCATGTCTATGCCAGTTCTTTGATGGATCTATCCAATTAGTCCCACTCCCCTTTCATCAAGTGTTTACAATTCCATTTTGAAAGTTATTATTGAATTTTCTTCCACCACAATCTCAGGCAGTGTGTTCCAGACTATAACAGCTTGCTGTGCAAAAAATGTTTCCACATAGAGGGAGACGTATATAGGCATAGTAATAATGTCACTGGGCTAGTAATCCTGAGTGAATTCTCTGGGGACGTAGGTTCAAATCCCACCACGGCAGCTGGTAGAATTTAAATTGTTGCATAAACCCATCTGGTTCACAAATGTCCTTTAGGGAAGGAAATCTGCCATCCTTACCTGGTCTGGCCTACATGGACTCACTGAAATGGCCTATCAAACCATTCAGTTCAAGGCCAATTAAGAATGGGCAACAAATTCTGGCCTTGCCAGTGATGCTCACATCCCATGAAAGAATAAAGAACAAAAATCTCCTCTGGTTCTTTAGTCAACCATTTTAAATCTATGTCCCCTGGTTACCACTACACATTATATGATCAAAATCCTTAACGGTTTTAGACACGTTTATTACATTTTCTCTTAACATTCTCTGCTCTAAGGATAACAACTCCAGCCTCTCCATGCAATTGGAATCCCTCATCGCTGGTACTATTCTAGTAAATCTTCTCTGCATTATCTCTAAGGTTTTGACATATTTTATAAAGTGTGGAACACAATACTCCAGCTGAGGCCTAACCAGTATTTTATAAAGGTTTAGAGTAATTTCCTTGCTTTTTTTACTAAAGCCAATGAGGTCTTGTGATGCAGTAAGTAACATCCGGCTTCTGGACTAGATACTGTGGATTCTTGCGCTCCATGGCAAGTGTCTTCCTTACTTCGAGGGATGACCAATCAATAAAGCCAATTATGTTCTTTTAACAGCCTTCTCAATTAGTACTGGCACTCTCAAAGATTTGTGTACAAGCACATCCATGTCTCTGTTCCTGTGCCCTTGTTAGAATGCTGCCATTTAGCTTATTTTCCTTCTCCTCATTCTTTGTACCAATATCTATGAGTTCACGCTTCTCTACACAATATTTTATCTGCCTTTTGGCTGTCCGTTTCACCGCTCTAAATCCTCCTGAAATTTGTTACCATCCTCCTATTGTTTACTGCATTTCCAAGCTTTGTGTCACCTACAAACCTTGAAATTATGTCCTGTATACTCCAATCCAGGTTACTAATATATATTTCAAAAGAGCAATGATCCTAAGACCGAACCCCTAAGGAGAACAACTGTATACTTCCCTCTATCTGAAAATCAACTGTTCATTCTCTGCTTTCTGCCCCTAAGCCAATTTCATATGCAGGCCGCCACTACCCCTTTAATCCCATGGGCTTTAATTTTAGTTACAAGTCTACTTTGTAGTACTTTGTCAAACATCTTTTGAAAATCTATATACACAATATCAACTGCCCCATCCTCATCAACTGTTCTGTTACTTCATCAAAGAGCTCATCAAGTTAGTCAAACATGACTCGCTTTTAATAAATCTTTGCCAACTTTATTTTATTAGTCCATAATTTTCCAAATGTCAATTTATTTTGTCTTGGATTATTGTCTTGCAGTAAGGCAAACACATCAAAAAGAAGCAATTTGCCAAGCTCTGCAGTGCCTTGACACAAAAACCCAGTGAACTTAATCAGCCAAATTATCCTGCACTCTTAAACAATTTATCCAGTAGTTAATCAGTCAGATTTTGAGAGAAGTCTCATCGTGTTTTAATGAATGGGTTGGTCATTGGGTGGCGTAGAAGTCCAATCACATTAAAATAGCACTGAGGTCACAATGAAATTATGGGGCCTATTGTCATTTATTTATGAAGCACCTGCCAGATTACAGTGAGTTCCTTTTCCGCGTGTATCAGTTCTGGAGTTAAAATAGCAAACAGGAAATTCTGGGGTGGAACTGGGTGGTAAGTCGAATTTTGCAATTTAACCAGTTCATCCACCAGTTCAGTTATCAACACTGGGCAGATAGGTTTAAAATTGGACCCAATTGGTAGAACTCTAACATTGACCCACCAGGAAATGGACTTGAGGAAGGTTGGTAGTAACAATCCCATGACATTAAAGAAGAACAAGAGTTTCTATGGTGTCTTGACATCCAACAAGAGTAGATATTTTTCACTGCATTACTGCCTGGGATGACAAGAACTTGTTGTGGTAGTGGTGGGGGTTGGGAGGGGGTGGTGGGGTGCAGTGGTGGGAACGTTTGAGGGGGTGTGCTGGGGAGGGATGTGGGGGATACATTTTATAGAAAATCTGCTGTTTATAGACAAACAACTGATTCACCGACCGACATTTTTTTTTGACAAGAGGCCCTGAATTCAAACTGAAACAGCCCTGGTACAAAACGCCTTAAATCTGGTTCTCCTCTGTCTCAGTGGCACAGCCGTAGCTCAAGAGGCAAGAGGAAAAATGAGCAAAGGCCGGATAACCTTTCTTCTTCAAGTCCATTTCCTGAATGGTCAATCAGCCTTCGTTCCCCACAACTTATGTGAACAACTCAAGGTGGAGAATTTTCTCACCGTCGGGTGATGGGGGGGTGGGTTGAGCGGGAGCGGGCAAGGGCGGGCACGCGGCCGATCGCCACCTGCGATTGGCTGCGTGCCGCCATTTTACGTGGGCGGGCCAATTATGCCCACCCAGCATGGCGCGCACCCGGGAGCGCTGAGCGCTCCCTGTGTGGGCGGGCGGAGGAGGGCGAGTTGGGGCCTGCACTCTTTCATGCATGCACGTAAAAGAGCGCAGAAATCTCCCCGAGGCATGGAGCTGCCTATCTTGATAAGGAAAAAAAAAATTTAAGACATGTCCCCTCAAGTGACAGTGTCACATGAGCTGGGGCCTGTCAATTAATTTTATTAAACGTTTTTATTAAACTTTAAAAACCTTCATGCAACCTCACCCCCGCCCTTGGGTGAGGTTTCATGAAAAATGCGAAGGCCACCTGGGCTTTTCTCCTGCCCGCCAACCTTAAGGTTAATTACTTTAATTGGAATTTAAATGGCCTTAATAGGCCTTTGACATTTCGGCAGGCCACAGCCAACTTCGGTGCGCGTCCGCCGAATTGAGGATCTGAATGACGCGCAGTAACGTTGGGACGCACATCCGACCCGAATGGGCCAAGGTTTTTTTTGTAGGGGCCAGGAGCCAGAGGAAGTGCAGTAGATCCAAGAGAAATGTTTTCCATGGCCAGAATCTTCTGTTTGGCATGCGGAGGCGGGCCGCACATGCGGTGACGTCAGGCGTGTGTCCCGATGTCACCGCGCATCATTCAGATCCTCAGTTCGGCAGGCGCGCACCAGAGTTGGCTGTGTGCCCGACACACTGTCAAAGGCCTATTAAGGCGATTTAAATTCCAATTAAGATAATTAACTGAGCTGCCCGTCCAACCTTAAGGTTGGCGGGCGGGCGAAGAACCCAGGCAGCCTTTGCATTTATCATGAAACCTCAGCCATGGGCGGGATGAGGCTTCATGAAGGGTTTATAAATTAAATACATTTTTTAATTAAAATTCATTGGCATGTCCCAGCTCATGTGACATTTATCATTATTAAAATTTCCAAAAATCAAACTTAACTCCTTGAGGCAGCTCTGTGCCTCAGGGAGATTTCTGCGCTCTTTCACACGCATGCGTGAAAGAGCGTAGGCCCTCACCCAGCCTACTCCCCCACCTGCGCAGGGAGCGCTCAGTGCTTCTGGGTGTGCATCACGCTGGGCGGGCCTTAATTGACCCACCCACGCAAAATGGTGGCACCCAGCAGTGCGCCCGCCCGTGCCCGCTCCTGTCCAACCCTACCCCTCCCCCGCCCCCAGATGGGGAGAAAATTCTCCCCCATGTTTACCTAGATAACATTAGTAACCTGTAACTTCAAATCAAGTCATTGCTTTACTTTTTAATTCCTGCTCTTCCCAAAGTGATTAGCAAACACATACCAGACATGGAATTCAGTTATATTTTATAAGGGCTTGTCATAAAATTGTTCGGCAACTAGTCATGGAAAAATAAGATATTAAATCTAAACTTTCATAGCATTAGCAATAACAATGTTTTACAGTGTTAATATAAATTGCCATTAACATTCTGTATAGTGAAACTGCGGGATTCTTGAAGATCACATTTTTTTTCGCTTTAAGCTGGTTAGTAACCTTCTTTAAACACAAAATAATGAAATCTGCCAAGTCTATATTGGCAAATTCTTTTATATGAAAAGTTAACCTGTGTGTGTCTCATAGTAAAAACTGGGTTAACTTCAGTGCTTGTGAAAGCTTGTTTTAGTTGATTATTGCAGTCTCATCCTGACAAGTATAGATGTGTTTTAATCAACTAGCTAATTAATCTTGAGCAAAGGAAAAGCTGATCGTAATTTTTCACAGGTTTGTGTCGAAATACTTATTCTTTTAGAATGCTGAGACAATGCCACAATATTGAAACTTAAAGCACATTCATCATCTGCTCAAAGACCACAACTCAAATTGAAACACTGCATGAAACAAATGCCTTCATCACCCAATTGCCGGCCACTTTGTGAGAAAAAAAAGTTAGGTGAAAACGAGCCAGTTCTTGGTGATCGCTTTGAAAAAGCTCGCAGTGTCTCCTCTTCATACCCAGCATGAAGTTGCGTCGCTCACATGTTCCTTTTTTGATAGGGGTTTTAGGAAACATGGAGAATAAATTCAGTCACATAAGTAAATGATATATGTACTGCATCTAAGGAGGATTGGAAGGTTGTGCCAGAGCCTTCACTCTCATCTTTCAGCGACTTAAGATGCATTCATGGGATGAGGGCATCGCTGGCAAGGCTAGCATTTATTGCCCAGCCTTCAGAAGGTAGTGTTGAGCCACTTTGAAAGGTTGCACTCTGTGTGGTGTTGGTGCTCCTGCAGTCGTGTTAGGTAGCAAATTTCAGAATTTTGGCCCAGAAGCAATGAAGTCACAGGTTATGGATGTGGTGTTAGAAGTCTTGGTGAGTTGCTACAGTACATCTTGTAAATGATACACACTGCAGCCACGTTGTGCCTGCAAAATTATTTTAATATTGATGAAGTTCAGAAAATTCTCCCGAAATCTTGTTCTCTGCAAGTGAATGATTCTGGGATAGATTCATTGCAGCCCACCTTACTGGTTTGAGGCAACATCAGCCTTATAGAATTCCTACTAAAGTTATTCTAATAAAGTAAAAGACTGGCTTTTGCAGAACATAAACACCAGCTTAGACTGGGTGAGCTAAATGGCCTGTTTCTGTGCTGTAAATATTATGCAAAAAAACCCAGAAAATTGTTTCAGATGCAAGCAGAGTTTTAAAAAATAATCACTGCACAAAAGAGTATGGGGACAATTTGAAAGGAGATCAGGCAATCCTTTTTCACATAACTTATGTTGTAAGGTGTGTGCAGTTCAGTAGGTCTCATGATGAGGTTCTGAATCTTTTATAGTTTAACAATAATTGTTTATTAACTACTTGTAACTATGTACCTATATACATAGGTCTAAGCTAGGAGCTGTTTCCATACTTGCCTTTACACATGTCTCTGTCCAGTACAGACTGCCGTCATGTGTTCCTTCACATCACACTGTGGGTGGTACTGTACCCAGTCCCATATTAACCTTACTACAATTGAAAGCACAGAAACAGGCCATTCAATGCAATTAGCCTATGCCTTCTCAAGGGCAATTGGGACTGAGCAACAAATGGTAGCCTTGCCAGCAATGCCTACAATCCATGGATGAATAAATGAAAGTCACCTGGTCTGGATGGATTGCTGACCAATGTAAATGTTGAAATTGTGGAGGCCCTGGCATAATCTTCCAACCTTCCTTAGATATGGGAGTGGTTCAAGAGGACAGAAGAACTGTAATTGTTTCACTACTATTCAAAAAATGGAGATAAGCCCAACAAATACAGGCCAATCAGCCTAATGTCAATGATGGGGAAAGTTTTACAGACATTACTCCAGGACAAAACTAATGGAAACTTAGACACTTGGAAAAATATGAGTTAATAAATGAATGCCATGATTTTGTTAAAGACTTAACATATTTGACTAACTTAATTGAGTTCTTTGATAAAGTAACAGAGACCCTTAAGGAGGATAATATGATTAATGTTGGCTACATGGACTTTCAAAAGCTGTTTGATAAGATACCATAACTTGTTAGCAAAACTGAATCCGATGGGACTGAAGGGACAGGCGCTGAATGGATAAAATAATTGGCTACAGTGAAAGTTTTTCAGGCTGGAGGGCAAAATGAAGTGCTGCTCCACAGAGGTCGCTGTTGGAGCTACTGCTCTTTTTGATATTTATTAATGGCCTGGAACTGGGTATCCAGGGGGCAGAATCCTCTGCCCTTCCCCATAGTGTGTTTGGTGATGGGGAATTTAATCAGGCAGGAGAGTGGTGGGTGGGGACCCTGCTGCCTTTCCACCTCCACCTCAATTAAGTCTATATGGCGGGAAGGCCTGTAAATGGACTTCCCACCCCGCCGCTAATTGAGGCCTTTAAGGAGTCAATTAATGGCCACTGAATGGCCTCAATGCTGCCACCATTGAGATTAACCCAGTGGTGGGCGGGGTCTCAACATCTGGGGAACACGTCAAACATATTGTGGCATGTTTGTTTGTGGGCTTCCAGGGCAGGGGCATGGTGGCTGGGGGAGGCCCCTCGTTCAAAGGTACCCAGTGCCTGATCAAAAGACCCAGCCTTTGGAAGGGGTGGACCCACTGAGGGCCATCAGTCTGACCTTCCCCACAACCCCCACCCCATGATCCGTCTCCTGCCATCTCTCACCTCCGGCCTGGGTTCCAGTGATGAACCGAAGCCTTGGCTGGGTGTCATACTGGCAGCAGCCACCACCTCCCTGGTGGAACTGCCATTCAGCAGGTGAATTTCCGTCTCCAGGGTACTTGATCCAGGTGGCCTCTTAAGTGCCTGAGTGGCACAAGACGCTGCAGGCCTTCCTAAAAAGAGGCGATGCGGGGTCTCATCTGCTCTCCAGTTGGCAGCCGAGACCCTCATTGCCTCCACAAGATTCTGCCCAGCATATAATTTCAAAGCTTGGGGATGATACAAACTCAGAAATATAGTAATCAACGAGGAAGATAGTAGCTGATTTCAAGAAGTCGCAACGAGTCTGGTGAACTGGGCAGAAACATGCGGAAATGAAATTTAATTTTAAGAAGTGGAAAGTGATTCACCTTGGTAGGAAGAATGAGTGACACTATGAACTAAATGGTGTAGGTTTAAATGGGTGCAGGAACGGACAGACCTAAGATATAAGCATACAAGTCTGAAAACAGCAGGATGAGTTGACAAGGACGCTAAGGTATATGAGATCCTCGACTTTGTAAATAGAGACATAAGGAATTTACTGCTCCCCTGAAGACAGGCTGGGAGGCAGGGGGGGACTGCGCAATGGAGCGGGGGGAGTGCAGGGCAGGAATGCTGCCTGGAGGCGAATTGAAGCCCTTAAGTGAGAATGTTCAAACTAAACTAGCCGTGACAGCAGTAACCTGCAATAAAAAAAAATAGCCAAAGCAAGTGTTTTGCCAGTGGCACATACCAGAGCAGATTAACTCTTTTGAGTACCGAATGTCTTTTGAAATGTGAATGTTCCTTAACTGCTAAAAATGGTTTTCGCACCACTTGCATGCCTGCGGCCTGGCGGTGGTGCTGTGGGAGTGGGGGGGGAGGGGGGGTGGGGTGGGGGGAGGGGGGGTTAATTTCCTCTTTCTCCTGCATCCTCAGCCGAATGGAGGGACCCGCGTGTCGAATTGGAGGCACCTTTGGGAAGCCACACCCACTCTTGTAAACATCCCCCCTCTTCTCCCTCACCAGGGCCTTCTTGATTTACCCTGGTGCTCCCAACCCACTCACCTGTGCTCTGGAGCTCCAGCGATACTCATTACCTTTGGGCCTCCTGCAGTATTGGTTTCTGAGTGGCCGACAGCTCTCAGGGGTGGGACATCGGCCCGGCACCAGGAACCCGGGTGGGAGCTTGCCCACTGCGGAGCTGGGAACCCCCACACCAGCCAACGGGCTGCCTGATTGGGACTTAATCCCAATGGAGCTACCTGAAATGGCAGCAGTGGGGTTGACTTCAACTGTCCAGCCAATGGATGAGCCCACCACCATGACAATTAAATTTTGCCCATGGTGCACAAAAAGCAAGGAAGATACATTAAACCTTTATAAAACACAGTTAGGCTGCAGCTGGAGTGCTGTGCCCAATTCTGGGCACCATATCCTTGGAAGGATATCAAGGCCTTAGAGAGAGCGCTGAAGAGATTTACTAGAATTATATCAATTCAAAGATTTCAGTTAGGTGGAGAGGCTTCAGGAACTCAAGTTGTTCTCCTTAGAATTTGATGGACAGGTTCAAAATCATGAGTGAATAAGGAAAAAACCGTTTCCAATGGAAGAAATGTCAGAAGTTTAAAGTAATTGGTAAAAGAACCAGAGGTGAAACGAGTTAATTTTCTTTTACGCAGCAAGTTGTAATGATCTGAAATGATCTGCCTGAAAGGGTGGTGGACACAGATTTCATAATAACTTTCAAAAGGAATTTGGATAACTACTTGAAGTGGAAATGTTTGCAAAGCTAAGGGGAAAGAGCAGTGCTAATTTGGATAATTCTTTCAAAGAAACGGCACAGGCAATTTGGACCAAATGATCTCATTCTGTGACGTATCATTCCATGTTTCTTTCTATGATTTACAGATCACCTAAATGGCTTGATTAACAACTGGGACTGCCAAAGAGATACCTGAAATTCATGATATATCCCTGTATTACTCAGTAATATTACTTTATTTACAGGTAATACTTGTTAATTTAATGATCAAAAAAGTTTATTTTTCTGACCCATTCCCCCAATTCAATCCAAGGCTTCCTTTCACACCTCGTTCATAATGAATGTTTACCTTTTCGTGTGTAATGTTTTGGTGTTTCAGCGCTGCTCCTCTGCACCCCAGTATTAAGATAGGATTGGTAGATTCTTGAGAAGGTTGTCCTGCCTGATAGCAGATGTACAAATGCCATAATTCTTCAACATATATGTTATTTTATCCTTTTTTCATTGAGAATAATGCGCCGCCATAATGAGTTACAAAAATAATTCCCTCTATATGAACCAGTGAATGTCAATGTATTGGACGCTCATTTGTACTCAATTCATTTTCACTGACACATTCCGCTTGATGGTAAAAAGATTTATTTCCATTGGACTGACTTTCCTGCATCAGCATAGTTATGCTCTTTTCCAACTGAGAATTGACTTTCCAGACGCATACAGCATGCAAATAATTTGCAGCAAGAATTGTTTTTTTTAAATTTCAGCCTCTTCAGCAATTGTTGAGATGAATTACCGACAGCCCAAAAGATGTTCCGCCATGACGAATGTTTGTTTGTCAAACTCAGCTCCTGACCTCATTACAGCCTTGGTTCAAACATGGATAAAAGAGCTGAACTCCAGAGGTGAGGTGAGAGTGACTTCCCTTGACATCGAGGCAGCATTTGACTGAGTGTAGCATCAGGGAGCCTTAGCAAAACTGGAGTCAATGGGAATCAGGGAGGGAACTCTCTCCTGGACTCATACCTAGCACAAAGGAAGATGGTTGTGGTTGTTGGAGGTCAATCATCTTAGTTCCAGGACATCACTGCAGGAGTTCCTCAAGGTAATGTTCTAGGCCTAACCATCTTCAGCCATAACCATATTCATTCAATGACCTTCCTTCCATCATAAGGTCAGAAGAGGGGAGGTTAACTGATGATTGCACAATGTTCAGTACCATTCCTGACTCCTCAGATACTAAGTATTCCTTGTCAAAATGCAGAAAGGCCTGGACAATATCGAGGCTTGGGCTGATAAGCGGCAAGTAACATTCACACCACATAAATGCCAGGCAATGACCATCAGCCAACAAGAGAGAATCTAACCATCGCTCCTTGATATTCAATGGCATTACCTTAACTGAATCCCCCACTATCAACATCCTGGGGGTTACCATTGACCAAAAACTGTACTGGACTAGCCATATAAATACTGTGGCTACAAAAACAGGTCAGAGGTTAGGAATCCTGCAGCAATTAACTCGCCTCCTGACTTCCCAAAGCCTGTCCACCATCTACAAGGCACAAGTCAGGAATGTGATGCGATACTCTCCACTTGCCTGTATGAGTGCAGCTCCAAAAACACTCAAGATGCTTGACATCATCCAGGACAAAACAGCCCGCTTGATTGGCACCCCATCCACAAACATTTACTCCCTCCACCACTGATGCACAGCAGCAGTGTTTAACCTCTACAAGATGCACTGCAGGAACTCACCAAGGTTCCTTAGACAGCACCTTCCAAACCCACGCCCATTACCATCTCAATGGGCAAGGGCAGCAGATAAATGGAAACACCACCACCTGGAAGTTCCCCTCCAAGCCACTCACCATCCTGACTTGGAAATATATCGCCGTTTCTTCACTGTCACTGGGTCGAAGTCCTGAATCTCCCTCCCTAACAGCACTGTGGGTGTACCTACACCACTGGGACTGCAGTGGTTCAAGATGGCAGCTCCCCACCATATTCTCAAGGGCAATTAGGGATGGATAATAAATGGCTGTTCCTAGTCAACCATGCCCACATTGCATGAATGAATGAAAAAAAATGCAAACTACCACAAACCAAATACTCATAAGCCCATCTGCATGATGGTGAATGGGCATTAAAATTATGACTAAGTGGAAAATCTCTCCACCAGTTACATTGATTTGATTAATATGTGCCCTAACCATTAGATTTTGGACTATGCCTGTAATAATATGTAACTTACTGACATCCCAGGCCAGTTTCCTTTCAAGCTCAATGTCTTCTTCACTCAATGATTCTGATCATGCCTCTTGCCTTACTGCTCTCCTCTGATCCATTCATACAGGATACCAGTGTCTCAGAATCTGGCCACCTTGTTAAAGATGAGTCAAAAAGTCAATAAGTTCTCGCATTCTTTAAGGGTGAAGCTGTAATTTCAGTATATTACTCTCTGTATATTACTTTGCATATTGTTTAAATGAGGTTGGAAGAAAATGTGTAAACTAAACTGTCATATTCATTTGAGGAAATCTTTGAGGAATTTTAATATGGTTACAAGCACTGTAATAATATTTGGAATTTCTTTTCAACATAATTCAACCTTAAAACTGTAACACTAAAATTCCCACATTTAAATAAAATTATATATTCTAAATTATATTAATAGCCCAGCATTCACTGCTGACTGCATGGAGAAGTACAACCCTAACTTTCTTCTAGGCTGCAGCAAGAACTTGCTCTCCCAGCTGCCACCATTCCAATGGCAAAGTCAACGGAGAGGCCTAGCAGTGTGGCGCATTGCCAGTGAAGCCATGTCCACATTCAATGTCACAAACTGAAGACATGCCTTGTAGTAATTGTAGCTTTAAGGAATATAGTGACTGTAACTGTAGGAATTATTGTGTTGTATAGTGTCATGTGACAGTGTGAACGGATCAGCTCTAAGCGTGAGGAACCTTAGAGTGGGGGTTCGTCTCCTAGTTGTGGAGCTTGATAGAAGCATGTAACTGCTGCTTCAGCCTGTAAATAAAGTTTGATATTTCTAATGAGAAACCTATTTGGAAAATCAAGTCCATAACATGCCCCATGAGGTCTGTATTCAGCTCAAAGACCGCTGAGCATTTCTTGATTCTTTGCAATTTTTTATTTGTTTTAGTTTTAATTACAGCTTCCACCACCTCAGTTTTTCAAACCAAGACTGCAAACACAACCCTCCCCGTACCCAGGGCTCTACTCCCTCCCTGAGTCCTCTACACGGTTGCACCTTCGGCATTACTTAAGTTCCTCTCATGCCTTGGTGAAGGCTCCAAACCACCCCATACACATTGCCTCCTCAAGCTCCCTGTACACATTGCCTCCTCAAACCTCCCACCACTCTCGGCAACCTCCACACTCCAGCTCCCCACTGACTCCCCCAACTCCTCTCCACACAATAGCCACCACCCCCCCCACCCCGGTTCCTCTCCACCCAGCCCCTCAGTCACATTGATGTCAAAATCAGCACTTGATGCAGGAAGGAGTGATGAGCTGAGGTGGAAAGGAGACAGGAATGCTGGGGTGGGGAACTGATACCGAGGCCGTGTGGGGTGGAAGGGTACGGAGGGTGCTGAGGGGAGCTGGGAGTATTTTCAATGTTAGTTTTTGTGTCTGGTTCCGAGCTTCTATGGTAATCCATGAAGAACCAGAGTAAACAAGGGTCTTGACCTTCCAATTGAATTAGTGGCGAATGTTGAGATGAGGAAATCCTGACGTGCACACAAGCACAGTACTTAAGTGCAAAATTTAAACTTCCAATGGGCAGAGAAATGCAACCTGGACCCCTCCGTGGAGGCCTCTAATACTGAATCCACTGTTGTAGACTTGGGCTAGCTTGCCCAGAAATCTACTCCAGGATACTCATGCCTGTTAATCACAGGTGTAGGATCTGGGCTGAAAGTGATTAACAGCAGAAGCTGTATTGGAAAGTCTTCAAAATATATTTAAATGTAAACATACGGAACAACAAAGCCAACCCCATACTCCCACCTCTCCCTCACCTCTAAATACCCGCACCCCCCCAAAACGCCGCCCTACATCCCACTTGCATACAGCCCTTGACAATCCAGTGAGTGGACTCCAAAGTTACGTCAAAACGTTTTGGCATGATAGAGATGTTAAGGGATGTGGGTTTACTCTGGGCGAATGACAATTGGGAGTGTCGGGGGGTGGGGGGAGGGGCGGGGGAGCAGGGGCGGGAACACAGTCTTCCCTGACCAATCTACATGGAGGTGAAATCTCAAGGGGCCAAGTGCTGTTCTCATGCCATTCCTCTCTGTGCACCCATATATCTGGTTCTACCTGAAAGAGCTCTCTGCAAGGTCTGCCCCCACAATCACAGAAAAAGACAGAAGAGAGAGTTCAATGTGTGTCAGAGAGTGAAGAAAAGGATTTTCAGCTTGCTGAGATGAAAACATTACAAGGCTATTGGGACAGTAGTTGACTGAGTTGTCAGTTATTGCACTGAGTAACGTGATCAGTTTAGCAGAGGTACTGTAGGATGATTGAGTTTAGAGTGTGTTTTTTGGGTGTTTCGGGGAAAGATACAAGTTGGGTGAATAGCATCGAGTGAATGCTCAGCAATTCACCTGAAGAGAACGATTTGCAACTGTGCCAGTCTCAAATGAGAAGCCTTTGCGTGTCAAGCTAGTGGTAACTCTTCACAGGTTTGTGTGTCTGTAAGGTAAAGGAATAGTGTGAATTTGAAGCATCTTGTGTTTGTATTGAGAACTTTCCAACCTTTCCATTATTCATTTTTCTTGTTTAATAAATATTTTATTCTTTGTGTTACAAGTTCATCAGTAAACTCTTGTGAACTTGTTCAGTAACTTTCCTCCACAGTTTCTAAAAGAAAAGTTAAGGTTCATCAAGCCACGTTGCAGTCTGGGATCTGACTTGTCCAGTATTAATATCAGTTGGGATTGTAACAGCATGCCACCAGCAGGACAGATGTTAACTAGTGTGATTTGATTCAGCTATCATAAATCAAGGTACATGAGAGCAAAGTATAATATCTATTACCTAAAATGAGCTGTGGCTTGCCAGCTAGCAGAGAATAGAAAACCAAATAGTAAAGGAAATGTATTGGCACATTACTCTCCCTGGAATCTGTTAGCTATCACATTATCACTGGCCTGTCTTCCACATCATATCCTTGCAATGCCCTCTGCATGTGCCTCTGGGACATCTTGGCCTTCATAAGCACTATCCCCTTCACTGTCCTCAGTGTCAAAGGAGACATCTCGGTCCTCCATGTCTCCCTTAGCTAAGACAACCCACCTTTGTAGCGAAGTTGTGCAGGGCGCAGCAACAATCCGGGACACTGTCTGTGGGAAGTATTGGAGTGTCCTGTCAATGTCTTATTAATTACATTATTTAGGTTTAGTGGCGATTACATTGTTAAACAGGTAATGGGTATTTTTATACCTATAAATGGGAATAACTGAGGTATTGGAGTAGGCTTGACTGTGAACTAAGTCAATAAACTCTCACCAGCAAAGAAAGCAGCTGTGTTTTAGTTTTAACTTCACCAACAGGCATAGAACCGATTAATATGTCCTGCCTCACCAGTCCAAACATCTGAACCTCATCTTTAGGAGGCCTATCGTGTGCTCAATTGTAGCCCTTGTAGGGGCATGTGCGGCACTGTAATTCTCCTCAGCAGCACTCTGTGGACAGTGAACTGGCATCATTGGCCAGTTTTCTGTGGGTACCCCTTGTCCTCAAGGAACCAACCCAGCATTAACCAAGGTCCTTCAAAAACTTGTGGCACCTGGGAGTGGTTCAAAATGTAGGCATCATGATAGCTTCCTGGGAACTAAGCACAAACATGCAGGATTTGTCTTCTGTGATTACATATCAACTGCATGTTCAAAAGTGGAAACCTTTCCCAATTGACACGAGGAAAAGCTTTTTCACACAACAAGTGGTTCAGGTCTGGAACCCACTGCTTGGAAGTGTGGTGGAGGTAGGTTCAATCCAGGCATTCAAGAGGGTATTAGATGATTATTTGAATAGAAGCAATATGCAGGGGTACGGGAAAAAGGTAGGGAAATGGCACTAGGTCATAATGCTCATTTGGAGAGCCGGTGCAGACAAGATGGGCTGAATGGCCTCCTTCTGTGGCATTAAAATTCTGTGACTCTGTGATGGATGTGACTGGCTGCTGCCAGGCAGCTCTCGAGGCCACGTGTGTACAGTCAGTAACACCTTGGGCGGAAAAGCTGTGATTGCTACAAAACCAATAACCTGGCAGCTAGGCTTTCAGTGCCTAGGCGGGATTTGACAAATTGGTATACTCTCCTGAACAGAGCAAGTGTCACCTCCCCGATGAACTTGTGTGTCACTGACTGGGAGATTCTGTACAGGTCCCCATTGGAGCCCTGGAAGGAGCCACTGGCAAAGAAGTTTAAGGTGGTGGTGACCTTTAATGCCACCAACATGGGATTCCCTCCAAGTCCTTGCTGCTGCAGTCATCATGGAGTAGATGGCAGATGTGAGCAACCACATTCCGGAACGTCCTATGGCACCTCCTGCATTGCTTTTTGCTCATCCGTAGATAACTGCACTGCGTGCGATATACCCGAGGTTGGGCCACTGCTCACCATTGCATCTGTCCCTGGCAGCCAGCATCCTGAACTTCTTGAGGTGCCACTGCCTCTTACTGCTCAAACCGTTACTCCTCTTCGCTCTTGGTTAACTTGTACCGGTTCCTCTTCATCTGGACAAAGGTCAGTAGAAAGGCAGGGTTGCCTGGTGCTTGCACCATCTAGGCATCAGTGAATATGTGAACAAATTGCAATGAACATGTTCTTTGTAGCTTAGCCTCGATCTCTGAGCCACAAAGCCAGTGTTAGCACTGGCTTCTATCTAGACAAGGCATCCCCAACCCATCCCTGCCAAGTGAAGGAGATCCTAGAGGACCACAGATGAGTGTTCCTCCCATTCATACATGACTATGCATGGAGACATTGGGTATTGACTAGGCTGATGACAGCCATGTACAAGAACGTCCCTCTGACACTATTCATACGAACATATGAAATAGGAGCAGAAGTAGGCCACTAAACCCCTTGAACCTATTTCACCATTCAATAAGATCATGGCTGATCCGTTTGTGTTTCGCGTTCTACATTCCCAAATACACCCATTAACCTTTGATTCCCTTGCCTAACAAGAATCTAGCGACTAAGATAATAGCAAAATACTGTGGATGCTGGAAACCTGAAGTAAAAACAGAAAATGCTGGAAAAAACTCAGCAGGTCTGGCAGCATCTGTGGAGAGAGAAACAGAGTTAACATTTTGAGTCCGTATGACTCTTCTTCAGAGCTAAAGGGAAGTAGAAACGTGATGAATTTTATATGTTTAAGAGGAGGTGGAGCAGGCGAAGCAAAATGGAATGTCAGGGATATGTGGGAATTGAGGAGAGGTTGACAAAGGTGTCATGGACACAAGACAAAGGGAGTGTTAATGGTGGTGGTAAGGACTAAAGAAGGCGCTGATAGTGGCAGGATGTGTTAATAGCAGAACAAGGGTGAGCAGTCTGTGAAATCACAACAAAGAAACAAGTGACAGATGACCCTGTTGGGGGTTGGGGGGATGCGGGGGGTGAGGGTAAATAAAAAGTAAAAATGAAAATAAATAAGAATACAAATTAAAATTAAAACTGAAATTTAAAAATATTGAATTAAAAAAGGAGTAGAGATAGAGGTCAGAGCTCATGGTCTGAAGTTGTTGAACTCAATATTCAGTCCGGAAGGCTGTAAAGTACCTAGTCGGAAGATGAGGTGCTGTTCCTCCTGTTTGCGTTGAGCTTCACTGGAACAATGCAGCAAGCCAAGGACAGACATGTGTGCACGAGAGCAGGGTGGTGTGTTGAAATGGCAAGCGACAGGGAGGTCTGGGTCATGCTTGCAGACTGAGCAAAGGTGCTCCACAAAAGCAGTCACCCAGTCTACCTTTAGCCACCCCATTGTAGAGGAGACTGCATTGGGAGCAACAAATACTACAGACCAAATTGAAGGAGTTGCTAGTGAAGTGCTGCTTCACCTGAAAGGAGTGTTTGGGACATTGGACGGTGAGGAGGGAGGAGATAAAGCGGCAGATGTTGCACTTTCTGTAATTATATAGGAAGGTGCCGTGGAAAGGGGATGAGAAGTTGGGGCTGATGGAAGAATGGACCAAGTGTCATGGAAGGAATGGTCCCTATGGAAATCTGACGGGGGGGAGGAGGGGTTGAGGGGAAGGTGTGTTTGGTGGTGACATCATGCTGGAGTTGGCAGAAATAGCGGAGGATGATCCTTTGAATGCGGAAGCTGGTGGGGGTGAAAAGTGAGGACAAGAGGGACCCTATCATGGTTCTGAGGGGGAGGCAAAGGGGTGAGGGCAGAGGTACGGGAGATGGGTCGGACACGGTTGAGGGTCCTGTCAATCACAATGCGGGGGGAACCCTCGGTTAAGGATGAAGGAAGACATGTCAGAAGTGCCGTTTTCGAAGGTAGCATTACCGGAACAGATGTGATGGAAGCGGATGAACTGAGAGAATGGGATGGCGTCTTGTAATAATTTGATATGTAATATACCTTTAAGACAAGTATAGTAATGTAAGATCGCATGATCTTAATATCCAATAGCAGAGTAGCGTGGGCTACCTCTGTGTGGAAGAGTCTTGAATTAGTCACTGATAAGTGAAGACAGAGTTTTATGTTATGAGCACACAAGTGTAGCTGCATAGTTTAGTTTGTACATAAACAGCATGGGCAGAATCTTCTGGCTGGCGTGCGGGTGGTGGAGTCCGCACGCCAGCGCTTAAAATGTTGCGCGCTGACGTCGCGCGAGCGTCCTGACATCAGCGCGTGGCATCACGATATTTCAGTCGGCGGGTGCGCTATGCAGTGGGACACGCGCCCATCATTAATTAAAGGCCTTGTTAAGGCCCTTAACTTGCCAATCGTTGACGATTTTGAGGGGCCCATACGAACTTCGGCTCGGCGCATGGACCCAACGGGCAGGCGGGTAGGAGATTTTTTACAAACCACATCCATAAGACCATAAGAAGTTGGAGCAGAAATTAGGCCATTCGGCCCATCGAGTCTGCTCCACCATTCAATCATGGCTGATAAGTTTTTCAACCCCATTCTCCCGCCTTCTCCGCGTAACCTTTGATCCCCTTACCAATCAAGAACCTATCTATCTCGGTCTTAAATACACTCAATGACCTGGCCTCCACAGCCTTCTGTGGCAATGAATTCCAGAGATTCACCAGTTTCTGGCTAAAGAAGTTTCTCCTCATCTCTGTTCTAAAAGGTCTTCCCTTTACTCTGAGGCTGTGACCTCGGGTCCTAGTCTCTCCTACTAATGGAAACATCTTCCCCATGTCCATTCTATCCAGGCCTTTCAGTATTCTGTAAGTTTCAATCAGATCCCCGCTCGTCCTTCTAAACTCCATCGAGTATAGATCCAGAGTCCTCAAACATTCCTCATATGTTAAGCCTTTCATTCCTGGGATCATTCTTGTGAACCTCCTCTGGACCCTCTCCAGGGCCAGCACTTCCTTCCTGAGATACGGGGCCCAAAATTGCTCACAATATTCTAAATGTGGTCTGACCAGAGCCTTATAAAGCCTCAGCAGCACATCCCTGCTTTTATATTCTAGTCCTCTCGAAATAAATGCCAACATTGCATTTGCCTTCCTAACCTCCGACTCAACCTGCAAGTTAACCTTAAGAGAATCCTGGACTAGGACTCCCAAGTCCCTTTGCACTCCAGATTTCTGAATTCTCTCCCCATTTAGAAAATAGTCTATGCCTCTATTCTTCCTACCAAAGTGCATGACCTCACACTTCCCCATGTCGTATTCCATCTGCCACTTCTTTGCCCATTCTCCTAACCTGTCCAAATCCTTCTGCAGCCTCCCCGCCTTCTCAATACTACCTGTCCCTCCATCTATCTTTGTATCATCTGCAAACTTAGCCAGGATGCCCTCAGTTCCTTCATCTAGGTCATTAATGTATAAAATGAAAAGTTGTGGTCCCAACACTGACCCCTGCGGAACTCCACTAGTCACCGGCCACCATCCTGAGAAGGACCCCCTTATCCCCACTCTCTGCCTCCTGCCAGACAGCCAATCTTCTATCCATGCTAGTACCTTGCCTCTAGCACCATGGGCTCTTATCTTACTGAGCAGCTTCCTGTGCGGCACCTTGTCAAAGGCCTTCTGGAAGTCCAAGTAGATAACATCCATTGGCTCTCCTTTGTCTAACCTACTCGTTACCTCCTCAAAGAATTCTAACAGATTTGTCAGGCATGACCTCCCCTTGATGAAACCATGCTGACTTTGCCCGATTTTACCATGCACTTCCAAGTATCCAGTGGCGGGATGAGGTTTGATAGCGGTTTTCAAAACTTTTAATAAAGTTTTTGTTTATTTCATTAATGTGTCCCATCTTGTGTGACATTTTTGCATGAGGGGGACATGTTAATGAATTTTTTATTGTTCAATTTTTTATATTTGCCAGCCTTTCAGCGATCTCCCTGAGGCAGCACTTTGCCTCAGGGAGATGTGCGCTCTTTCGCACGCATTCGCAAAAGTGCGTACTCCGACAGTTGAAGAATCCCACCTCACCCCCGCACAGGAAGCGCATAGCACTTCCTGTCAGGCGGCCTGCTGGGTGGGCCTTAATTGGCCCGCCCACTTAAAATGGCGGCGGGGCCTGTTTCGGTGCCGGCGATCGGCTGCCCACCCGCTGCCGAGCCGGTGGGGCCCGCCCGCCCATCAAGGGCAAAATTCTGCCCCACGTGTTTTTTCTAACAGTGATCTCCTGATGTTCTCTGTCCCTGTGCCAACTCAGTCCCCTGAAACAAGCGTGCAACCTGGATCCTTTAGCCTCTACAAACCAAGGGCACTGGATCCAACAAACTGGCAATGAGAGTAAAAGCACGAAAAACCACAGAAGAAACGAGGGGAAAAAAAAAGCAAAAAATAATTCGAAGGAACCCAGAAGGCCGAAATCGGGCCGTACCTCGCACGGTAGTCGTAAGTAAAATAAAATTTCCTTCTGAGCGTCGAACTGATTCCCTCAGACCATGCTGCAATTTGCAAGAGTGGAGCCTTTCGATCCAACCTCAGAGGGAGGCTTGTTAGACTAAGCAGAGAAATTTGGATGGTCTATATCACTCCAGCAGTTTTCAATGAGAAGATCAAAAGTGGGTAAGAGGCCACAGGGAGGAGTCCAGGTGGAGGAGAATATTGCAGACAAGTGAAAGGAGCCACTGAGCAGGGTGGAGGACTCCTTGCCAAAGAAGTGGGTATGGAGGTGAAGGCGAATGAAGGAGAGTTCAACTGCCAAGCT
The DNA here is from genome assembly GCF_964194155.1 of Cetorhinus maximus. Classification (NCBI taxonomy): domain Eukaryota; kingdom Metazoa; phylum Chordata; class Chondrichthyes; order Lamniformes; family Cetorhinidae; genus Cetorhinus; species Cetorhinus maximus. Next base: position 19,822,041 of record NC_135896.1, read on the forward strand.
TGAAACTCATTAAGGCGGGGGCATAAGGGATAAAGCTGAGTCCTTTGCTATGCGTTCAGCTTAAGAGAGGGGAACGTAAGAGGGTATAATTAAAATTAAATTAAATTAAGATTAAAAATCGAATTTAAAATTCTTTATTAAGAGAGTTACTTGGATGTAAATGTTTAAATCGCATTTCTCAGTGATAGGAAGAACTAAAGAGGCAGCTGGAAAGATGTATATGTGAATATATTGTAATCCAATAAGAACATAACTTTCTTTTCCTTTTTGTTTCATGACATTTTTAACATTTGGTGTGAATAATTATCATATTATCTGTCTGTAATCCTGTAAATCTACATATTGTTTTCCATGTTATTCTTTCCATCTGAGATAAGCTGAATTGAAATTTCATATTTTCACCTGTATGGTGAAGAGATGACCTTTAATTAACAATAGCTTACAGCTAACATTAAAATAAAACACTAAAAGGTTATTTAAAGACTATATCCATGTATTGGATGACATGAGACTCTGAAAAGGTCAAAGTAAATGGTAAGGTTCAAGGAAAAGCAGAACAGATTTCCTCAGTATTTTTAAAAGGGGATTTGACCTTATTTACAAATGACCAAATTTTAGTAGTTCACATTTTGCTCTATGCAAACCACATGGAAAATGGAGCACTTTATACTTAGTGAATGCCCCTTTTAAGAAAACAAAGCACAACTGTAGTGTTGCTAGATCTAACTTATGTAACACTGTCTTTTGCTTGATCTTTGGGGTACTGTTGTTTCTTCATCATGTAATGCACACTGGGAAGGGCAGTGCAGTTTTAACCTGCTTTTAACCTGTGATGATGGCGGTGGAAGGTATTCACATGATATAACTCCTGTAAATTAACTTTAAAATAGGTTAACATAACTCCTCTTTAATGTAGCTGCACAACTGTTAAAATAGCGACTTAAACTCTTTAAAGCAGTGATACAACTGTTGTATCTGTTTCCGTTCTGCAATGGGTCAGCACGTTTGGTTTTGCCTGAAGGCTTGGTGGTTCAAACCCAGCTTTGGGGAGTGGGCCAAGAGTCAGAGATGATAGACTTAAAATCATTGACAAAAGAACTAGAGGGGAGGTGAGGAGAATGTTTTCAGTCAGGGATCTAATAAACTCTATCTGAAAAGGGTAATTTTAAAAGTGACTTAACAAATGTTTGAGGGTGTGGAACACACAGGATCACTGACAAATTGAGGGCACAGGGCGAGTCGTGACTTCTCTTTCAAAGAGCCAGCAGAGGCTTGACTTCTTTCTGTTTCTCTGATTTAATGAACTTCTATGTCAAATGCTTGAAGGGAAAAAAAAATACAAGATTATGGAGCAAGAGCAGGAGGGTGAGATTAGTTGGCTAGCCCTACCAAAAAGCTGGCACTGGTATGATGGGCTGAATGCCTTCCTTCTGTGCTCTTCTAAGGGGAGAATTTTCTCCCCGTGGTGCGGGCTGGGCTGGAGCGGGCGCAGGCGGACACGCAGCCAATTGGCACCCATGATCGCCTGCGCGTCGCCATTTTACGTGGGCAGGCCAATTAAGGCCCGCCTAGCCTGATGTGCACCTAGAAGAGCTCGGATTGTTATTGTTAATTTAGTTAATTGTTTTGACTCGAAAAGATTTAGAAGAGCTCGGAGTTCCCTGCGCAGGCGGGGGGGAGGAGGGAGAGTCAGGGCCTGCACTCTTTAGCGCATGTGCGCGAAAGAGCGCAGAAATCTCCCTGAGGCACGGAGCTGCCTCAGGGAGATTAGTTTCATTGTGAAAACCTGAAAAAAGGATTTGAAAAAATTATTCGGGCAGGCCCCCTCACGTGACAGTGTTACATGAGCTGGGAGATGTCTATGATTTTTATTAAAAATTTTTATTCAAGTTATAAAACCTTCATGAAACCTTATCCCGCCTGTGGATGAGATTCCATGAAAAATGTGAAGGCGGCTTTAAGGTTGGGTGGGCAGCCCTGAGAATCAGTTTAATTAGTTTGTTAATGTCCTTGATAGGCCTTTGACAGCTCGGTGGGCGCGCAGCGGAGTCGGCTGCGCGCCCGCCGAACTGAGGATCGGAATGATGTGCGGTGACATTGGGACGCACGCCCAACATCACTATGTGTTTATTTTACATGTCAGCGAGCGGGGCCAGCGCCCACATGCTGACCAGAAGATTCAGGCCTATGTTTCTATCGTGACAAAAGTAACAAAGGGTTAATATCGCAGGGATTTTCTGAAGCATCTAGATTACTTAAATAAGTGCCAGTGACCACCTAATGAGACTTGTATACAAAAGTCTACCAGAAAGTGATTAGTGGATTAATATATAAATTGGAAGTATTGTAAATCTGAGCTAACACTAAGATAATGCCTGAGGTTAAGTTTAAGGCTAAGCAAAAGCATGTTACAATTAGTTTCACTTTGAGGCCTAAAGGCTCACCTAAAGTGTGGCAGAGTCATTGTTCTCTAGATATGTATGAATAATTCTTTTGTTAAAAGGGTTTATTAAACATATCAGCAATTGTAGCAAAAGGCTGTATTTCCCACTCACTGCCATGACAACAAAAGCATGTACTCTACGGAGCATTAATCCAAACTGTGCTTACATGGTGAATCTTAAAATTCTTCAGTGAAACTGTGCTGTTTATAATTGTGCTGATTATTTGAGATAATTCACCATTGCGTTTTGTGGTGCCATATAGTCAGGTCCTCTGTTGACTGTGAGTTTTAATGGGCATAGAATGGACCTAATGATTATATCATTTTCCTTCATGGATAACATTAATGACCACACTTTTTAAAATCTGTGGCGAAGAAAGAACAATTCCTGTATTGTGTTGGAGGTGAGAGATTATGCACAGGAATATTCACAACACATATATTTCTAGTGAAGATGTCGTCCATTTGGACTTTTTCTAATCAATTTCCCCAATCGCATGGGTTGAATTTAGCTGGTATTAACAGGTTTGTTATGGCCTTGAAATGAGATTGACGGCAGCAAGCATCATTGTGAAAGGGGGCTCCAGGTGGGTGCTCATCCACCTGTCTACTTCAGGCAGTAAGCCATTTCAATGGCCCACCTTGGGAGTCCCAAGGTTACAATTGTCAGTTTGGGTTGAAAATGGTTGGAGTGCGCAATGTGCATACTCCAATCGTTTCTGTAGGCAATAGAGAAGAAGAGACCCAGCCTAGGTAAGCATGCTATTATTTTTGTGCAGCCAGAAAGAGCAAGACTCCTTCTCTGCGTCCAACAATATTAGACTTAGCTGGTATCTGCATCTCCCCTGCCACCCACTCCCACTGCCCCATCCCAACACCTGTGATAGTGTCCCCTCCTTCCTTGCACTTACATTTCTCCTGGCTGGGGTGGCTCAGAATTGGTAGGCCTCAATGTAGTGAGCTGCACTGGGACACACATGGATACTCACAGCTCACTGGCCCAATCTTAATGAGGCCATGACTCAAAACCATACCTGACACTTTGCCATTGAGACAGGGAATTAGCACTTTGACAGACTTTCCCAATCGTGTCCAAAGTTGAAAACGGAACTTTCCAACTTTCCTGCTGGTCTTGTACAACATTTTAGTGGTTTAAATGTCTCTAAAGTTTTTGAGTAACTATTCCAGCAAAAAAAAAATGGTATTTGATTGAAAATTTTAAAGCAGGCACTTATGTTATATTCATTTGCATTATACAAATTTACATATGTTCTGAATAACAGTATATCCAAAAGTTTAATTTCAGCCTGTACACAGGTAGCAATGAGTTCAAACATTATTAATATCCTGAACTTTCAAATGTTTCGAAAACCATCTGACATTTTTACCAGAAGATTTGCCAGTCATATCACCTGTCCTTTTGAACACAAAGTAGAGCACAAAACTTGTGGGGTAGAATTTTCGGGCTGACTGCGATCGGCCCCTGATCGCGATTTCACGGCTGGATGGCCAATTAACAGCCAGCCAGAGTGAAAGACATGCTGAAAGGCTCAGTGCTGCTGGGGTGGGCGTGGGAGGAGGGCGAGCGTTAAAGGCTTCAGGGGTGTGGGGGAGCACGCGATGAAAGCTTCCTGAAGGCAGAGAGTTGCCTCAGGGGGCTGAAGAATTTAAAACCAATCAATGAAGATTTGAAACTGCAGAAAAATATGTCCACACATCAGATTCACTTACATGAAGATATAGGTGATGAAAACCCTGTCCAAACATTAAAATTATTTTAAAAAAATTAATAGCAGAAACCTCATCCCGCCCTCATCAAAAAAGCAAATTCCGCCTGGCAGATTCACCCGCCCACCAACCGTAACATTGGACGGGCAGCAGAAAATCACCGTCAATTGCTTCTTTAATGGCCTTAATACACCTTGTAATTGTCGGCAGGTGTGCTGTTGACTCTTGCGCACGCCCGACGACTAAAATATCCCCTGAGTGCGCGATGACGGGACGCTCGCCCACATCATTGTGTGCTATTTCACACTCGAGCGCATCGGGCACACGCCCACAGGCTGAGCGGACAATTCTACCCGTGCTTTCCGCAAGTGATCTATTCTTGTTCTACTCAGTGGGGTTGAATGTGCATGGCGCAGATTAATGATGCGTTGATGCTATGCAGATGCATTGCCCAGCGGAAACCAAGTCAAAAAACAAAAAAAAAATTGGAACTGTTAAAATATTGACCATTGCTAGTTGCACATCAAGCCCTGCCTTGCGTAAGGGGGTTGAAATCTCCTTCTGACATCCTAGCTGAGTTTAAAGGTAACAGATTTTGTTTTGGGACAAACAGTGTAGAGTCTACACGTTCCAGAGGACAATAAGACCCATAAAAAAAAATTAGAGGCCAAAGAGATTAAGATGTTGAATAAACAGCTTAGGGTGTCGTCAGCTGTTAGGAGTGAATGTATCCCCAAATAGCTGAATAATTAGAGCCTGGTCCTTCCAAAAATTAGAGCACTCAAAGATGGTCAGAAGTCCTTTCTCTTTAACGGTAGCACAAAGGTGCAAATTTGTTCATCTTGGACTTTATGGAGGAAACAGGGCAAATTGCTTAAGAATACAGAAAATGCTCGGAAAACTCAGCAGGTCTGGTAGCATCTGTGGAGTGAGAAAGACAGTTAACGTTTTGATCTGAAAGAAGAGTCATATCGGACTTTAATCATTAACTTTGCATATCTCTCCACAAATGCTGCCAAGACCTGCTGAGTTTTTCCAGTATTTTTTGTTTTTATTTCAGATTTCCAGCATCCACAGTGTTTTATTTTAATTTGGTATTAATTGCTTGCCATTTGGTGCAACACTGTAGAAAAGCTGACTAATAATTGTATTGTTTTTATCAATGTATATTACAGCTTGTTGTTTAAAACTGTTCAGACCTGAAACACGTAAACTTTGTTGCTGCAGAGCTAACAACCCTTTGTTGTGACTGTATCCATTGGAAATTTATTAACCAATATAATTTGTGACCTACCACAAAAAATTAGTGCAGCCCATTTGGCCCAGTGTGAATTATTCATCACCGGACAGGCATAGAACCATGGAAAAGTTACAGAGTAGAAAGAGGCCATTTAGCCCATCGTGTCTGTGCTGGCCATAAAAAGAGCGAAAAAGCAGCTAGCTGCTCATTTTTAATCCCACTTTCACCATGTCCATAGCTTTGCTGGTTATAGCATTTCAGGCGCATATCCAGGTATATTTTAAATGAGCTGAGTGTTTCAGTCTCAACCACCAACTTAGGCAGTGAATTCTAGACAGCCACCACCCTCTGGGTGAAAAACCTTTTCCTCACATCCCCTCTAATCCTTCTACTAATCACCTTAAATCTATGCCCCCTGGTAATTGGCTCCTCAGCTAGGGGAAACAAATCTTTCCTGTCCACCCCATCTAGGCCCCTGAATTTTGTACAACTCAGTTAGGTCACCCCTCAATCTCCTCTGTTCTAAGGAAAACCACCCTAGCCTATCAATCTTCCTTCATAGCTGCAATTTTCAAGACCTGGCAACATTCTTGTAAATCTCGTCTGTAGTCTCTTCAGACCAATTATGCCCTTCCTGTATGCTTTCTTTACCACCTTACCCACCTGTCCTGCCACTTTCTCAGACCCTCCAAGGTCTCACTTCCTCAACCTCTCTCAATATCCTCGCATTTGTTGAATATTCCCTTGCTTTGTTTGCCCTCCCCAAATGCATTCCCTCACACTTCTCTGGATTGAATTCCATTTGCCACTTTTCGCACCCACTCAGCCAAACCATTGATATCGTTCTGCAGACAATCCTCTTCGCTACCAAGTACGCAGCCAATTTTTGTGTCACCTGCAAATTTCCCTATCATGCCTCCCACATTTAAGTCCAAATCATTAATGTATACAACAAACACCAAGGGCCCCAATGCTGAGCCCTGTGGAACACCCACTGGAAACCGTTTCCTGCTCACAAAGACATCCATCGGCCATTACCTTTTGTTTCCCATCATTGAGCCAATTCTGGATCCAACTTCTAATCCAGATCCAGCCTATCTCCAAGCTGTCCTTATCCCCAGTTTCATTTCATTCTTCATCTCATCCAACGCCTTAACAAGAAATTTTTTCACTTCCTTTCAGGTGTTAAGGAACACAAGCTCCAGCAACTCATTGATCCCAACACCCATCCAGGACCCTCCACCCCTTCCCGTCCCTTTGACCCCATTCCTTCTTCTAATCCCAGCCCTTGCCATATACTCACCAAACCCTCTGATCTTCCCTTCTGATGCTGAACGTTCTGTACTCAGCAAAGGACTCCGTTTCATATCCTTACAACCTCACCTCAATGAATTTCGGGCTTGGAATGATGCTGAACTCTTCTTCTGCCATTTTCGTTTCCGTGCTCACTTCTTTGGGCAGGAGTCCTCCCCCAGTTCAGTGGATCCTTTCACCCACCTCCAGCATTTCCCCTCCGCTTGGACCCTTCCCTCTAACCTCTTACCTGCCCTTGATCTTTTCATTGAGAACTGTCAGCGTGACATCAGCTATCTCAATTTCTCTGCTCCCCTTGCCCACTCTACCTGGCCTCCTTCTGAATTTGCTGCACTCCATTCTCTCAGGTCCAACCCTGGCTTTGTTATCAAACCTGCTGACAAGGGTGGTGCTGTTGTTGTCTGACGTACTGACCTCTACCTTGCAGAGGCTGAGCGCCAACTCTCAGACACTTCTTCCTACCTCCCCCGGTCCATGACCATCAAGCCATTGTTTCCAGGACTGTCACTGACCTCATCGCCTCTGGAGATCTTCCTCCCACAGCTTCCAACCTCATAGCCTCCCAACCCTGGACAGCTCACTTCTATTTCCTTCCCAAAATCCACAAATAGGACTGCCCTGGAAGACCCATCGTGTCAGCCTGTTCCTGGCCCACAGAACTAATTTCTTCCTATCTTGACTCCATTTTCTCTCCCCTTGTCCAGTCCCTTCCCACCTACATCCACAATTCCTCTAATGCCTTAACTCATATCAACAATTTTCAGCTCCCTGGCCCTAACCACCTCTTCCTTACCATGGATGTCCAATCCACCTCCATCTTCCGCCAGGATGGTTTGAAGGCTCTCCGCTTCATCCTTGAACAGAGGCCTGATCAATCCACATCTGCCACAACTCTCCTCCGTATGGCTAAACTTATTCTCTCACTGAACAATTTTTCCTTAAACTTGTCTCATTCCCTCCAAATAAATGGTGTGGCTATTGGTACCACATGGGCCCCAGTTATGCTTGTCTCTTTATGGGGCATGTTGAACATTCCCTGTTCCAGCCCTACTCAGGCCCTCTCCCACAACACCTCATTCCCTTCCTATGGCACCTTCCCATGCAATTTCAGAAGGTGCAAAAGCTGCCCCTTTATGCCTTCCCTCCTCAACATCCAAGGCTCCGAACACTCCTTTCAGGTGAAGCAGCACTTCACTTACACCTATTTCAATTTGGTCTACTGCACTTACTGCTCCCAATGCGGCCTCTTCTACAATGGGGGGACTGGGTGACTGCTTTGCAGAACACCTTCGGCCTGTCCGCAAGCATGACCCAGACCTTTCTGTCGCTTGCCATTTCAACACACCATCCTGCTCTCATGCCCACATGTCCATCCTTGGCCTGCTGCAATGTTCCATTAAAGCCCAATGCAAACTGGAGGAACAGCACCTCATCTTCCGATTAGACACTTTACAGCCTTCCAGACTTAACATTGAGTTCAACAACTTCAGACCATGAGCCCTCTCTTCTATTTTCACCCCTTTTTAAATCCCTTTTTAAAAATTTATTTTTGTTTTTTATCTACTTATTTTTATTTTTATTCATTTATTCATGGTTTCATTCCCCTTTTTTTATCCCCCCTTTTTAATCCCTTTTTCTATCCTTTTTTTCCTCAACCACTTTTCTGACCAGTCTGCCATGTGGGACCTTGTCTAATGCCTTACTAAAATCCATGTAGACAGCATCCACCGCACCACCCTCATCAATCCTCCTTGTTACTTCCTCAATTTGCTTTCCTTATGTTAACTTGTTTGTATTTTGGTTTACTTATACTACTTTATGTGCCTCCTGTGATGTCACTCTTGGATGTTTTCAAAACTCAGCCCTTTCATGCAGCATTTCAACTCCTGGTCTCCTGCAGGCTGAGAAAGATAGAAAATGAAAATCCCGCTCTCGTTCCCGCTTCGTCTCCCTCTCCCACCCCCACTCCCACTCTGTAACAGTGCGCAGCATGAAAGGGCACTTAACCTCTCTTATTTATACTTCTGGGATTCAAATGAATCTTCCATACGACAGCTACAGAACCAAATTAGGCCAGTTCCTTAATTTGCTGAACTCACCCGCTCCCCAGCAGAGGACCTGATTAGCCCTGCCCAAGCTTCTAAGAAATTTAAAACATGAAAAACAGTAAATTTAAGTAAAATGTTGAATTGCAAGCAGGCAAGCAAACAGTACTGGATTTTCTAAAAGATTAACCCTTAAAATTTAAAATTTCACTCCTTTATCACCAAACTCACAGCAATTCTACTCTGTAACAGTGCACTTCGTGGAGTCAAATGGACTATACTTTATCAAAAATCTTAAGTTGGTTTCGAACCACTCTAAAATCTAAGTACAGCACTGGATTTTGATAATGACATGATATCTACAATCCATTAAAATTCCGCTGCGTTGTCATTTATCATCTATTTACCTGTTACGGAGGGATATTTCGAATAACTGCATAGTTCTAATTAATCTTCAATAGAACCTACAACTTGAATGCTTCAAGGTTTTCGTCTTGTGGTGCATCAGGCAAAAATGAATAGAATGCCTGTTAATGTCATTAGCTATAAATGGGTCTATTATCACCAAATCCTAAAATGCTTTTTGAGTAAACAAGGTACATATGTAACAATCCTGAGGCGCTGTTCTATGGCCACACCTAGGGCAGGAGATGGGAAATTGAGTCTGCAAGGGAAAGCCCAACAGGAAGACAAAGAGATTATTAGCAGTTATTATTAAATATAAGCCCCAATCATAACTCAGAGGCTCAGGAGGGTTTAACTCTCGAGCTTTATCTGCGTTGCGGCAACCCAATGTCTTTCCCAACTGGCGGGATGTGGCAGCTGGATTGTGGGTAAGGAATAAAATGTTGGGCATCAAAAGACCTCCACCTAGGATGGCAGGAATGGTATCTGGCACTCAGGTTAGTCAATCGGTGGAGCAGGGGGTGAGCAGACCATTGCGGGAGAGGTTGAAACTTTCCTTGTGGGAGCAGACGCTTGTCCTGTTGGCCCTAAAATGCAAGTTTTCAAAAAAAGTGAAGTGGCTTGTTATTTTGGGACCTCTCCTGGCAGTGGGTTGACCTGGTGGGAAAGCCACAATCGCTTCCATGCTCAGGCCCTAGAGTTAACATAGCAGTCAGGCCCTTGTGACATCATCAGGTCCCGATCAGCTTAATTAAAGAATGATCGTAACAACAGGTTAAAATATCAACCTGTAAGCTGAGTGGGTGACGTCAGTTAGTAAATTCCACTGGCACACCCCATTTCTACTTGGCAAGCAGTTAAAATTTGCCTATAGTCTGAACTATATTCATAATTGTCAACGGAAATAAGCCTGCACAGAAGTTGAAGATGCTGCCGTTTCATGCGCATGTGAAGTCTTCACGCCTGTTAAATGATCAGATGTAGATATTCATCCATAACCTCTTTGCATTTGTTTGAGAATGTCAGCCTGACTAGTTTCTCATGATTAATGCCATGTCAAGCCTACTGAACTGGAACAGACTTGACTTAAAGCTGAGCAAAATAAGTCCCAGACAACGATACAGAGATTGGCTGCATTATTCTTTCACTGGGCGGAGCATCAATCGGAGGCAGTTGTTTACGACCGAGAACATCACTCATACATAGAGTAGTGCAAGATAGAAAGACAAGAATGAACTCAGGAATGTTTCAATGTGCCATGCCATGGCATACATGTCAGGTGAAATTATCTTTTAAGCAGTTTCTGTCAATAATCACATAGATTTTTAATTAGTCTACTAATATTTCAATTCATCGCATGGCAAATTACCATTGTGATCAATTTCTGATACCTCTTTATGAGATAAATGGGCTGTGGTAGAACTAATAAACTGTCAGGGACACCCCCTGAGAAATAATGCACGAGAAAGTGAATACATTTTAAAGCATTTCTTCGAACTAAGTCATCTGAAGAATACAATGGAAATAAATTAAGGTCTTAATTTAATTAAGCTTGACCAGAATAAAGGCCTTAATAATTGATAAACAGTACTGATCACAGCTTTGATTCTCCTTTTGGACAGATCTCAATTCTTTAACATATTCCATTGAAGCTCTATTTCATTCGTTGGTAGCTCCCATGGTTGTACTTTGTTCTCTGGATCAGTTCTTCAGCCTCTGCAGTTTTTTGGGGGCACAGTAATTTCTGTTATTAAACATCAACTTGCAGTTCTCAAGACTGCATGCTAGCTACAACAATAGCAACTTGTATTTAAAGAGTGGCTTTAATGTCAGAAAATTACCTACAAGAGCATTACAAACACAACTTGACACCTAGCCATATAAGGAGATATTAGGGCAAAAAGTCAAAAGCTTGTTCAGAAAGGTAGGTTTTGAAAGGAGCCTTAAAGGAGGAAAGAGAGGTGGAGAATTGGAGAAGTGCAAGGAGGGAATTCCAGAACTTATTGCCTTGACAGCTGAAGGCGCTATAGTGGATAAATTAATATCAAATATGCTCAAGAGGCAGACTTAGAAGAATGCAGCTATCTCAGAGTGATGTCAGGCTGGAGGAAATTACAGATATGGGAGGGGTGAGGCCATAGAAGGATTTGAAAACAAGGTTGAAAATTTTAAAATTTAGGCGTTGCTGAACCAGGATCAAGTGTAGGTCAACAAGCACAGAGGTGATGGGTGAACAGAACTTGATGCATGCTAAGGCATGGAAAGCAGAGTTTTGAATGACCTCAAGTTTACAAAGGGTGAATGTGGAAGACCAGTAAAAATTATGTAGCAATAATCGATGGAGGTGACAAAGACATGGATGAGAAGTTTCAGCAGCAAATGACCTGAGGCAGGAATGGAGTCGGGCAATGTTATAGAGGTGGAAATAAGCAGTCTTAGTGCATGGCATGGTTATGTGGTCAGACGGTCACCTCAGGATCAAATATGACCTATTGCAGGTCATCATCTGGCTACGGTTGGATAGATAGGAATGGAACCAGGCAAGTGCAGTTCCACCCAGATGAAGCACAGTGGAGAGACATTCCAAAAGAATGGGGTTGTCAATTGTATCAAAGACTATAGACAGGTTGAAAAGGATGAGGAGTGTTAGTTTAGCTTATTTACAGTCACATAGACTGTCATTTATGGCTTTGATAAGAGCAGGATCAGAAACCTAATTGAAGGGGTTCAAACATGGAGCACCAGGAAAAATGGACCTGGATTTGAGAAGTAACAACATGGTTCACAGACTTTGGAGAAGAAAGGGAAGTTGGGGATGAGAATGATCATTTGCAAGGTTGGGGGTATCAGGGGTTGTTTTTTTTGTGGCGAGGCGTTGTTGACAGCTGATTGGAAGAGGAGAGGGGCAGAGCCTAAGCCGAGAGAACCACTAATGATATCGTCTTACATGGAAGCCAGGAAGGCAAGTTAGGTGGTCAACATAGAGTGGGAAGAGGGTCAAGGGAGCAGCAGATGCGTCCCGTGCACAAATTAACTTGCAGTTGGGAAATTGGGAGAGAAATTAAGGCATGGAGGAGCTTAGGGGTTGATTAGGGAAGGGGGATAAGAGGCAGAAATGACCTGGATGATTTCAATCTTTGTATGGAAGAACTTCATGAGTTTCTTGAATTTGTTGGAGTTGAGGATGGAGGAGAAAGGGAGAAGGATTTAATAAAATTTTTTGCAATAGCAAAAAGAAGCCAGGGGTTATCATTGCACTCCAGGCATAGATCAGGCTTGGGATAGTGATCAGTTTTGGCAGACAAGAGCAGGATTTGACAGCATAGCTAGACCTGGCAGTGACTGGTTAAATCAGTTGTCTGCCATATCCATTCAAATCTGTACCTCTTAGACTTAGGGGAATGAAGATGAGGGCCATACCAGAGCAAGGGAAGAATCATGATGAATGTGCAATGGTTTTAATGGGGACAAGGTAATCAAAGGTGAAGTTGAGGGTGTGGTTGAACAAATCGGTAGCTACAGAAATGTCCAGGTGAATAGCTGGCCAAAGGTTGGACAGTTGAGATATTGAAGAAGTGCCACATTTCTTGAAGACTTTCAGGTGAATTTCTGGTTCCATGCCCATCCTTAATGATTTTATTGGAAATTATAGAATCTTGTTGTGGAATGTCTTCATATCTAATGAGGTGTTCCTGATATTTTTATTTTTGTGTGTGTTTTACATTTCCCAAGAGCTATATAATGCCACCCATAGGAAATTAGAAGAGAAACAGCTTAGGAACCAAATAGTAACAATGCAGAGAAATGATCCACAAGAAATTTGACAAGACTCCTATAATCTGTTAACTGCTCCATTAGATGCAAGCCCTTGGCCAGGATTTTCTGGTCTTGCTGTGGTGGAATCCATTGCAGGCAATACGGTGGCCCAGCCAAAAATCCATTGACTTTTGGTGGGACTGGATGATTCCGGTGGTGGGCAGGGTTGGAAAATCCCACCCTTTGATTATTTTTTGGGGAGCATCCCTTCTGGTAAGCTGTCATAAAAACATGTCTTATATCAAAATATATTTTTGAATCTACCAGCTGGAAACACCTAATTGATTTTTTTAAAAAGAGACTAAAGCCACATTCCAGTGACTTGAACTCACAGTCAAAGATGGGTGCACAATTTGCATCATTATACCCTCCACATTCCAACACTATTGAGATTGGGTCTACTACCTGTCTGCAAAATCCACCAATGACAATGACCTCAGGGGGATGTGAATGAACCACATACCTTACTCCATTAGCACAGCATCCAGATACTGATCTGGGTACTCAACTGGATGGAGACAAGCCATTAAACATAACCACTTGGACAATAGGACCCTGGCTGAGAGAGGGAATCCCAGGCATGAACTAATCAAGCTACAATCGGAATACACTGGTCCTTACCATTTTTTGGAACCCTGGGCAGTTGTAGAAGAAAGGTAATTTGACAACCTAATCTTTGGTGTAGTTTAAGTACCTGCTTTTTCTGCAGAACAGGACAAGCAAAGCCTCGAATATATTCATTCCTCTTTCTCTCTCTATCCAACTTGTAGGTTTTTGATCCCTGCCTGCTGATTGTGACTACTCCAGATGTTGCAGACAGGGCTTTTGAAAGAAGTAAACCCAGCATAATTGTCTCCAAAAGGACAGATAAATCATCCGTTTAAACTGGCTCCACACCAGAAGCATCAGAATCACCAAGTGAAAGCAGCAGGATTGCTGAATTTGGCCTGAAGTCAGTCAGGTCATCGACCTCCATGAACTTTATACCCCTTTAAATTCATAGTGCGTAAACGAGGAGAAGAAAAAAAGGGGAGTCAATCGACCTCTCCTCAACGGATCATAACAAAGCCCAGAAAGTACAGGGTTTAAATCCTGCTCCAAGCAGTTCTGAACAGTGGAAACTCAAACCCTGGGTTTGGTTTAACATCTAGATGAGTACTTGCATTAAGTGAGTGCAGATGGCTCACTCTTCATATGGATTGTAGGAGTTGATAAATCCATTGTCATATAGCACTAATAGCTATCATTTAGTATAAAGATGGTTACAGTCACAAAAGGGACATCCATATTGCAGCCTGTCAGACTAGATAATCACCCTGGTGAATCCACCCATTACCTCCAACTATTCGAATGTGAAGATATATGAACAACAATTTTAATGAATGGCGATTGAGGTTATCAATGAAAATTTTGATGATTGTGGAGCATTGGGAACCCACTATTTCAGCACAATTACATGTGAAATGACCTGATTGTAACATTTGATTTCATGATGCATTACTGGAGGGAACAACATCACCCCAGTTAAAACAACTTTAATTAGGAATGGGGAATGAATGCCCATATCATAAGAATTTTAAAAATACCTTTATTCTTTGGCATTTTTTCTGATATTTTTTATTAATATTGAATTTTTGAATTATGAAGTGGAATCATAATCAATGGAAAAAAAAAAATCTGAGAACTGAATATATAGAGGTACACTCTAATACTCTGGGTTAGAAAAGAGCTCTTATTCCTCAGAGACATGAGTTTGATTCCAGCCAAGAATGATAGTTGAAAGTTTCTTTTCTGTGGGACTAAAAGTAAACATAATTTGAGCGCTGCCTCAATGGAATTCAATGCAATGTAGCTGAGTAATGCAAATTTAACTCTTATTCAGCATAGAATCATCGAATGGTTACAGCACAGAAGGAGGCCATTTGGCCTGTCATGTCAGTGACGGCTCTCGACAAGAACAACTCAGCTGGTTCCACTCCCCCTCCCTTTCCAAATGTAAAATCTATATTATCAGGATTTCAAGTTCCTATTCATTCAGCAGAACCTGATTCAGCCTTAATAACAGCAACAAGGCTTATATATTTTCAATAATATTTGTCACCATTGAGGAGTGTCTTTTCAGAGCTATGAATGGTAATTATATCCTTCACATATAAAAAAAGGGCAGCTCAGATCGAGGAAGGGGCACATAAGAACCTGACCTGCAACATCTTAATTAGGATATTTCTACCATCATCACTCCTAAAATATTTATAATGGCCACTTACTATAGTTGAACTATTCAAAACAAGATTTACACCTTATTAAGGACAAGGCAAGGGCTTGCAGCCTTTTATCATTAGCATAAGAGCAGCAAAGCCATTAAAAGCTTGACTCATTCATTCTAACTTATTCCATGAAAAAGCCTCCAGGAACACCTTGTTCTTTTGAGCATTAGTTATTTTGTTGTAAGATTTGATCAGTTTGATGCTTGGTTGTTGCTTTGGACAGTGAGAAGTGTGAAGTGGTTCATTTTAGTCGGAAGAACACAGAGAGACGATATAAACTAAAGGGTACAATTCAAAATAAGGTGCAGGAGCAGAGGGACTTGGGTGTATATGTGCAGAAGTCATTGAAGGCGGAAGGACAGGTTAAGAGAGTGATTAATAAAGCATACAGTATCCTGGACTTTATTAATAGGGTCATAGTGTGCAAGAGCAAGGAGGTTATGTTAAATAAAAGCAAAACATTGTGGACACTGGAAATCTGAATTAAAAACAGAAAATGCTGGAAAAACTCAGCAGGTCTGACAGCATCTGTGGAGAGAGAAACAGAGTTCACATTTTGAGTCCATATGACTCTTCTTCAGAGCTGGTTATGTTAAATGTGTGTAAAACACTGGTTCAGCCTCAACCAGAGTATTGCATCCAGTTCTGGGTGTCACACTTTTGGCAAAATGTGAAGGCATTAGAGAGAATCCAGAAAATATTCACTGGAGTGGTTCCAGGGATGAGCAACTTCAGTTACATATATAGATTGAAGAAGTTGGGACTGTTTGCCTTGGAGAAGAGAAGGTTGAGAGGAGATTTGATAGAGGTATTCAAAGTCATGAAAAGTCTGGACTGAGTAGATAGGGAAAAACTGTTCCCACTGGTGGAAGGGTCGAGAATGAGTGGGCACAGATTTAAAGTAATTGGCAAAAGAAGATAGAGACATGAGCAAGTGCTTAAGATCTGGAATGCGCTGCTTGAGAGTGCAGTGGATGCAGGTTCACTCGAGGCATTCAAGAGGGAATTGGATTATCATTTTAAAAGGAAGAGCAGGGTCATGGAGAGAAGAAGGGGGAATGGCACTAGGTGAAATGCTCATTTGGAGAGCTGTCGCAGACAAAACGGGCCGAATGGCCTCATTCTGTGATGTAACAATTTTGTGATTCTCTGACATGATGAGGATATCTTTAAATTTTTGATGCATTCTGAGGCTGAGGTTATGACCTCTATGAAACAATTGTTTTCACAAGTTCCATAGAATGCACATGGAACATAGGAACAGGAGTAGGCCATGCACCCCTTGAGCCTGTTCTACCAATGCATAAAGAACCTCCTCATAATCAAAAAAGAAAAGGCTTAGAATTACAAGAAGTCAATTTGTGAGGTAATTGAAAATTCTGAAAGAAATACATCGACAATTAATTTGATTTCAATGGAAAATATGAACTACTTTAATCCCAGAGCACTCCTCAGTCAATGAGTTGCTAGAAAAGCATTTGCACTTTTTAAGTGCTTGTCTTTAGTGAAAGTGCAGTGTCAGGTTTCTTCCTAATGCCCTGCTGTTTCTAAGCTCACCTCAGTGGGAAGAGCAAGAGTATTGTGCCATGCTCCTGCTCCACAATAAGGATCCCATGACTGACTTGTGGGGTGAATGTCATATTTCTACTGGCACTACTGGCAGCCCTTAGTATCTAGACTGGTAGGCTGCAGCCAGCTATTCCCCTTCATGCTTTTCTTTGTCTTCCTAGGACTCCTACACTGCAACATTTCAAAAGCACTTCATTTTCATTAAAACGTTTTGGGATGCCCTAAGGTGATGATTGGTCCTATATAAATGCATCTTTTTTTATTCTTTCATGGGATGTGGATGAAGCTGACAAGGCCAGAATTTGTTGCCCACCCCTAATTGCCCTTGAACTGAGTAGCTTACTCGACCATTTCAGAGGGCAATTAAGAGTCAACCATATTGATCTGGGTCTGCAGTCATATGTAGGCCAGGCCACGTAAGGACGGCAGATTTCTTTCCCTAAAGGACATTAGTGAACCGGATGGGTTTTTACAACAACCGATGATAACTGTCATGGTCACTATTCCTCAGAGTGGCTTCATATTCCAGACTTATTCACTGAATTCAAGTTCTGAAGCTTGCTTCCCCCTTTTAAGTACAATTTCCTGCTGCTTCTTCTCAGCCTTCTTATAGCACAAGCTGAATTTCTTGCCCATCTCTCCAATGAACTAATTTTGAAGCTCCTCCTCCTTTTAAGTACCACCTCCTAGATCTGTGTCATCAAAACACTGCTCCTCCTCTACAGGATTTGTTGGTGGAGATCATGAAATCTATCTAAAAATAAGTGGGAAGGCTAATGGTAGAGATGGCACAAAGAATCTATAGAGGGATATAGACAGGTTAAGTGAGTGGGGAAAAACTTGGCAGATGGAATATAATGTGGGAAAATGTGAGGTTATGCATTTTTGCAGAAAGAAATAAGAAGCTGAATATTATTTTAATGGAGAAAGACTACAGAAAGCTGCAGCACAGAGGGATTTGGTAGTCCTTGTGCATGAATCACAAAAAGCTAGCATACAAGTTCAGCAGGTAATAGGGAAGGCAAATGGAATGTTGGCCTTTATGTTAAAGGGAATCGAGTATAAAAATAGGGAAGTCTTGCTAAAACTATGCAAGACACTAGTTAGACCACACCTAGAATACTGTGAACAGTTTTGGTCCCCTCATCTAAGGAAAGATATACTGGCATTGGAGGCAGTCCAAAGAAGGTTCACTAGTTTGATCCTGGGTATGGAGGGATTTTCTTATGAGGAGAGGTTGAGTAGGTTGGGCCTGTACTTATTAGAGTTTAGAAGAATGAGAGGCGACTTTATTGAAACATATAAGGTTCATAGGAGGCTTGACAGGGTAGATGCTGAGAGATTGTTTCCCCAGATCAATGTGGTTGACTCTTAATTGCCCTCTGAAATGGCCGAGTAAGCTACTCAGTTCAAGGGCAATTAGGGGAGGGCAACAAATTCTGGCCTTGTCAGCTTCATCCACATCCCATGAGTGTGGGAGAGTCTAGGACCAGAGGGCATAATCTCAGAGTAAAAGGGCGCCCGTTTAAGACAGAGATGAGGAGGAATTTCTTCTCTCAGAGGGTAGTTAACCTGTGGAATTCTTTACCACAGGAGGCTGTAGAGGCTGGGTTATTGAGTATATTATTAGAGAGAAAGATTTTTAATCAGTAAAGGAATCAAAGGTTATGGGAAAAAGGCAGGAAAGGAGTTGAGGATTATCAGATCAGACATGATCTCATTGAATGGCAGAGCAGACGTGATGGGTCGAATGGCCTACTTCTGTTTCTATGTCTTATGGTCTTACGGTCTATCATTAAAGAGCCTGCTGCAAGCTGGGGCCTCCCATTTCAACAACAGCAGACAATGTTGGCAAGCTGAAGTGTGCCAGTGCTTGGATCCTTATTCTTTGATCTCGCTCATTGGGTGCCCAGGAGTGATTACTTGCTTCATTTTGTCAGGCACCTTCACAAAATCTTTTTGCGTGCATGCATGGATGGCAGGAGAGCATTGCTGTATGTCCTCCTACATTTTGTGCAAGGAACTTGAACTGGTTGATGCTGATATTGAATGCAAATATGGGAAAGTGATCAATCCTCCAAAACTCACATCCTTCACATAAAATTTACCAACATTCTTCTTTTCAATAAGTTACATAAGTGCAACTAAAAATGGGAATGTCAATGTCTTTGTTGTGTTTTCTTAACCTCTGTGATAGCTACTACTCTGACCACTCAAAACATGATCATTAACACAATAATGTTGATTCTTTATTCAAGGATGATTCTCCATGTAGACAAGGTCTTCACTGTACAGGTGCCTTCTTCAGGCTACTAACATACAGAAGTTGCATGGTGTGTTCCATCACATCCCTTACACTGCTGTGCATTAGTAATATAACCACACCTTTAAAGGCGTACCACAACAGTCTTAATTAATTATGCATAACTAAAAATGTATCCAAATTAATTCAACAAATCCTTGCATTTATGTAACATCTAAATCTTTCAAAGGCAATCAATTAGTTTGAAGTGTAGTGTTGGTTACATTGGAAAATACTTAGTGCCCAAAAAGAAAGTATTGCCAACCTATATTCAAAGGTGCTCCCAGTTGGCCAAGGCACAAGAAACGGATGTTGAGCAAGCTGATGTGCTTATCTGCAGTGGCCTGGTCATAAGAAGGCTGGGATTATACCTCTCATGTGTTTCTGTGGCAGGTTTGTGCATTGGTGTCAGCAGCCAGGTTTCATCAGGGACTCCCCTGTTAGCCAGGAGTTACCCACAGAGACTGGCTGGTGGGTGAAGAACTGAGAGACCTGCAACTGCCGAAGGATAAAGGCAACATGGCAACTCCTTGGAAATTTCATACACACAACTAGGATCCTCTTGCAGTGGTCAGATGACAGCTGCATATCGAAGGAGTCGTGCCTTGTGCCTTCCCATTCATAGATATACCTGGCCTCTCCGGTGGAGCCTTAATCACCACGTGGGCGCAGTCTGTTACATTCTGGATCGGGGGAAACACTGCCAGGGAGGTGAAGCCAACAGCCCTCTGGGCTTGACTTGCTACATCTGCCTTGACCTTAATGTGCCAATCAAGGCGACCATCATCTGGTTGAGGCAGTTGTGAGCTGCGGATTGTGAGATCCTGCAGACGTCAACAGCTGAGCCCTGGAATGAACTGGACACTAAAGAATTGTGATCTATGGTCACCTTGACCGCCATGGGAAATGGGTGGCCACCTGCTCCTCCTGACCGTAGGTCTTCCTGCAAGAGGATGCAGAGGTCTGTGACCACCTGAAACTAGAACCACAGCCTTCAAGGGACTGCTGCTTTGAGAGGTCCAGGAAGCTGACACTCGTCCTACAGCCCAATTACAGAGGGTGGCACATTCTTCTAGGTGCTGCCCTGCGGCCACCATATGTTGCATCTAAATGTCCGGCTGTGTTGCATGCTGCAGCTGCTGCTCCTTTTTCAGTTGCCGTGCCTGTGCTGGGGCTCCTGAGCTGAAGTGTTCTGTAGCTGCCCCTCCGTGACCCACCCTACTTTGGAACATGAGAACTCTATATCCCCATGTGGGCTCACAGGTGCAAAAGTTTGTAGCTCCCAATAAGTGTCCAAGTCTCTTGAATGAAAAGGCATCAAGTAGATGTTTTTTAAAAACAATCTGTTATATTTTGCCTCAATGGCCTGCTCCTGTCAGTGTTAGGCTTTGACTATGGCTGGCCTGTTACTTGCCGCTCTCTTCCCTTATCCTAGTGATTTCATGTTGGTTTCAACTCTCAATGACGTCCTGCTGGGCACTCGCCTTCACTAACCTGCCATGTTGCCGACACACCGTATGACCCATGCATTATGTAAAGGAGGCATTGCAAGTATAAAATGGCTCTTGTTTGCTGATCTAGTTGTCCCAATTGGCTGCCCATCTCTGCCATACAGGTTTCTGACTTCACTCCCAAACCACCTCTGGGAAAGACAGAAGGAGATGGGAAGGCATCAAGGTAACAGCCAAGCCACTTTATCTGCTATCTTCCTAACCCCCACCCCCCCAACCCCTGATCATGATTCCACCAGCTTGGGAAAATTCTAACCTAAGTGTTTTTATAAATGCTAATTCTGCTAATTATTACAGTACACACAGCCCAGCAGCAGTCCCATAGTTTTCCTAATTATTGTTGATGAATTTAATTGCTTGTTCTAATAAAAGTTCAAGTTAATTCTTCTGGGTTTTCCATTCTAATTTATAGCTGCCACCTTTGTTCTGGCTGTAAATTCATCTTAACAGAGTCAAAATTGATGGCAAATATATTCGCACTTTTATATAGCCCCTATCAGACATTGAACGGAATTGTCCGTGCCCACTGGCATCGGTGAAGGAGTGCGGAGAATAGAGGGAGTCCATGGGGAGCAAGGAGTGTGGAGACGGGAGGGAGTCCGTGGGGAGGAAGGAGTGTGGAGACGGGAGGGAGTCCATGCCGAGGAAGGAGTGCAGAGAGGGGAGGGAGTCCGTGGGGAGGAAGGAGTGTGGAGACAGGAGGGAGTCCGTGGGAAGGAAGGAGTGCAGAGAGGGGAGGAAGGCTGGAGGAAGAAGTAAGAGCAGAGGAAGGAGCCAAGAAGGACTAAGGGTGGAGGAAGACTAAGGCTGGAGGAAGAAGCATGGGCGTCTGAAGGAGTCAAGAAAAGGGAAGGACTAAGGGGTTCTAAGAGGGAAGGGGTTGCAAGGGGGGAGGGGGTCCGGAGTGGGGGGATGTGCAAGTGAACGTGCAAGGGAGGGCTCTGTTGAGTCCATGACTGCCTCCTGGGGTGCAAACTGAGGGTGGGCATGGAACAAGGGAATGGTGAGAATGACCAAGGGCAAAGTGAGGTGATAGGGTGGGAGGGTGAGAGTTCGACGGTAGCAATAGAAGGGATGGCGAGGGTGGTTGGTGGCGACTCAGAAGCAGATATGGAGCCTGTAGGTGGGAAGGAGGAGGTCAGGGAGGTGAATGCGGAGGGGGTGGGATTTTCGGGAAGAAAGGGAACAAGCATGTCCACCTGGACAACCCTGAAGGAAAAGCGTTGCAGCTGGTAGGTCACGGAAGTGAGATAGAAGGTGGTGCCGGGGGGTAAATTGTGGGTGATTAGGGGAGGGGAAAAGATGGGGGAGCTGACGAAAAAGCAAATCCAGACCATGCTGTCTAAATCAAAAGTGAAACAAGAGTCATGGTGGGCGAGATCAGGTGCTGCATGAGAGTCTCATCATTGGGTGAGCGGGGATGCAGTTCAGCTCAGATGGACAAATGAAAGTGAACTCCAGCAGGGAGCATTCAAAATGCTCAGGACATTGAGGGGAGTGTGATACGTGAGGGATCCATATGCATGGGAGAGTGTTTGCACGAGGCTCCAAAAGACCCTGCCACACACACACTTCCCCTCCAGAATCACTCATTGGCCAGCTGCTCCCTCAGCGGTGACAGAGGACGAGGTTAAGGGGCTCACAGGTAAAGGGCACTCGAAGGGAGAGGACAGCCTCTGAGATTCCTGAGTGGATGACCCAGGGGTGTCCAGTTGCCACACCTTCCTTCGAGTGACCAGGGTCCCCGGCCTGACTCCTTGAGGGGAAGGAACACCTGGAGGGAATTCAAGGTGCCCTGTTTTCTTCTGGCGTTGCCACTGCAGGAACTCATCCATGGCTCCCGCGATAGAGTGCAAGTCTGCACACATATCCATGGATCAGGGTCTCCATGGCGTCCACCATCCTCCCCATGGAGACCTCCATACACACACATGTGGGCACCGCTTCATCAGAGAGCAGGAGGGTGCACTCCTCCGGTTCGCGTGCCACTCTGCTGAGGGCTTGCAACAGCTCCGCGTGATGTTCCCATGCCTCCTGCTGTCTCTCCAGGATGAGTTGGAAGGCCAAATCCAGAGGCTCGTCATCTGACTCGGACCCCACAGATGCCTGATCCCCAGCAGTCCTCCGAGTGTCAGGGAGCTCCCACGAACCTGCCTCCTGCTGCTGTGGACATGTGTCCATGCGGTGACTGCCAGATTGTGAACCCAAGCCTGCTCTAGGCACTAGGTCCCACCAAGATGTATGTTTCTGTGCTGGTTGAGGGTGTGGGTAAGCGCTGTGATGGGGCTCTCAGGCTGCTTATTTCCAACTCTTCAAATGGACGGGGTGTCCTCTTGGCTGGAGGTGAGGATTTGGATGGAGCTGAGGGATTGGCTGGCTGAGGGTGTTGGTCTCTTGGCAGAGCTCCCGGTGAACCATAGCAGAGATAAGTGGTGCATGGCAGCAGAGTCAAAAGTAGGAGAAAGAGCACTCACATTTGCACAGATAGGGATGATGTGGTGCAGGATCCTCACACGGCTGTTCTCTGCCGACCTCACCCTGGCCACAGGCACGGTCCATGTCCTCACCAGTCAGCACGATGATACCCTCCTCAAAGTGAGTGAGGGGCTTAATGTGGGCCACTCCACCCCCAGTCTGGGACCTATTCCTGCTGTTGTGAGCAGGCTTCGCCTGCATGGAAACATATAGTGTGAGAGTGTGTGTGAGCAGGACACACGACACTGTGTGGAAGGTTAGTGTGGTGAGCGGAGCCACGGACGGGATGAGGACGCGAGCTCCAGGGGATATAAGCCTGATGGAGATGTGAGGGAGTGTGTGAGAGTTAGTGGTGTTGTCCCTTGGGGTATGAGATCCCTGTGGATGTGTGATGGGTTTGTGGGTATATGAGTTGAGAGTGATGAGAAGAGTGAATTACCCTGGTGGAACAGATGAGACCATTCATCCTGTAGCGGCACCGGGTGGCTGTCCTCTTTTGCAGGGCATTGGCGCTGACCACCACTGCCACTGCCTCCCGTGCTGGATTGGTGATGCTCCTGCCTATCCTGTGGCCAGAGCGGGGGTCGAGGATATCACGGCGGGCCTCCATGGTGCTCGAGGGACGCGTCACTGAAGTGGGAGTCAGCAGTCTTTTTGACTTTCGAGGCCTCCTTTCCTCCGTGTGGCAGTCCTGGGTTGGAAGCACTGAGAGGTGTGCGCGGGCCTGGACTTTAAACGTGGCACCTGGCGTGATAAAGCGGCGAGATGATGGCATGGCGGGCAAATGAGAGCCTGCCTCCCATCGAAATGGTATGTTCCCTTGGAATACATAATTAATGCAGTGGGTTTGGGACGATACGGTGTGAGAAGCCGCCATTGCAGCCGACAGGTAAAGCGTCAATTTACTGGTCCAATCTCACACAGTGCAAATCTGGGATGATTCCGCACATTGTGTCTATCCTTAACAGCTGTTGAATCAATTTGTTCCTCAGTTATTCTTATTCTCGTGTTACTCCATCTTATTACTGTTTACTTTCACTCTTATCCTTCTACCATCTAATTTTTCTTTTTTCCTTGTCCACCTGTTCTCCCATTTTTCTAATGGTTTCTGTTGGTTACTTCTGTCCATTTACTATATACATTACTGATGGAAACTAAAGATTTAGAGGGTAGGGTTGGATTTTGCTGTCCTGATGCAGGGCAAACCCATCTCAGGTGGGTGCTGGAAATGGAGGTGTGCGGATCCTGCGTGTGGAGGTCTCACCCTCATTCCCGTCACTGGCTATTTCACAAACACCAACCTGTTTGAGCTTTAACACCTGAACACAAAGGGAAAGGCAGCTTCCCCTGTTGTTGCAGACTCTCAGACTCTCAGAGGCAATCGGACCAAAGGAATAGGGGAGAGAACCCACAACAGGTGCTGCTGTACCAAGCAGAAGAAAGGGAATGCTTTTGGGTTAATAGCCAAGTGAAGGGCTGGTGAGGACAGAACCCATTTTTGAAGAAATAGGGACTGTGAAAAGTTAGAGACCATGGGGTCACCAGTCAGAACCTTACAATGGAGAGTCCATTCAATTATGCTCAAAGACAGAGAATTAGAGATCTAATAGAGGTGCTGAAAATTATGAAGAGTTTTGATAGTGTAAATAAGGAGAAGCTGTTTACAGTGGCAGGAGGGTCAGTAACCAGAGGACACTTAAAATAATTGGCAAATGAGCCAGGGGGTGAGGGGTGAGTTTTTATTTATTTACAGTTTTGCACAATGAATTGTTATGATTTAGAATGTGCTGCCTGAAACAGTGATGATGCGGTCTCAATTGTAACTTTCAAAAGGGAAATTGGATAAATATTTTGATTTTTAAACAAAGGGTTGGGTGAAAAGGACTTTGTTTAAAGCGAAAGTGGAAGATTAGCCTTGGTGAATCATGGAGAAGGGATCCTGTTAATGCCAAGAGGAGCTGGAGTTCGAATTTAAGATTAGATGTATACTGAGGGTATGGTACAATATATAAATACAGAGTGGGATTTTTGGTCCAGAGTATAACAATGTAAGTTAGCCGTGGGGCCGGAAATTCATGACCGAAGTCAATGGACCTCTTGCTGGTCCATCAAATTTTCCTGCAGTGGGTGGGGCCAGAAAATTCCAGCCACACTGTGGGGTTTTTCATTGTGTTAAGTTCTGTAGTTCAGTGTATTAGTTGCCTACTAAATAATGTTTAGTCAAAGTTGATTTTAGTTGCTTTGTTACAGTAAAAGTCTTAAAACGTGAAATCTTGGCATGTGATTTTTTTTTTACATAAGTCACTGGGAAATCATATCTCTCTTTAAAATTTATCCGTCTCTATGGGGATCGTATGCAATACTTGAATGTCTCAGCTTTGGTTGCTTGAGGTACAAAGTACTTCCAAAAGAGTTAAGCTGATGCTGAGTACCATTCCAAGGCAGAAATAAACTCAAAAGGTTTCCACGTCCATTCAACCTTACAAGAGTCAAATTACACGGGAGAACTGGATTTAATTTCTGAAAGGAAGTCGAATATGGGTCACAAATCTTGGATCAGGTGGTATTCGTTGAGAAACTTCAAGCACCAATTATAATAAGGATTAAGCCCAATAATGAAGACACATAAGCATTGATACATGCCTTCCAAAACAAAACTGTACAATTAGGAACACATCTTACCAAAAATAATTTGTGATTAAAAGGTGGCTCCGATATTCTCAAAGAATGATCTCAAGGTTAGGTACTAGCAACTAGAACATAGTCCCAAATCACCACTCTTTTGGACAGCAGTATCCCACCATGTTACAAATGCCTAATGATTCATTTCTGCCATTGTACTCTAAAGAGAGAAAATAAAATATTGAGAGGCTAATAGAGCACTATAGGCAACAGACAGAGAGAATTCAGTCCCATTTAATGCGTCAAGCTGGCTTGAACAAAGCTGGCATAGATATGGAAATTTGAACTGCTAACTAAAATTAGATGTAGAAAGTTTGTATTTTTACAGTGGATTTCAATTCAAGACAGATGCAAAATTTGGAATAAATGCTGAAAAACTGAATTACTTTCAACTCAGCACTTTTCGCTTGGTGCTCAAAAGATGTCTTTCTATACTAACACACTACAGTGCTAATAGCTTGGCGCTCGGCAATAAAATGCATCAACGTTTCCACAAAAGAATGTAAACTCAACTGTGAAGAATGAAGAAAGTACTAGCAGCAAGAAGTGTTTGAAGGTTCAGAATTCTTGCATGAGCGAGGCAAAGAGAAAGCACCCAAGGTGTAAAAGAATAGGAGATGAGGTCGGTTGAAAAGTAGTGATTTGGTGGTAGTTAAAGAAGAGGGGAAAAGTATAACAATGTAAGTTAACTTAGTCCAATATAGCTTAGTTTAGTTAACAATGCAACACCAGCAGAGTTCCTGATAAACAATACACACGTAAATCACCAACCATTAAATCAACATTTTACATCTAATATGTCCTGAGTGGATAAAAGGATTATGGGAGCTATTTCCTAAGCTCTGGTACTTTTTGCATCCATTTAGAGTCAATCAAAAAGTAGCGAATTTGGTGTTTAAAGGACTGTTGTGCACATAACTCTGAACTATTCCTCTTTGTGTGTGGGTGTTATAAATGTTGTGGTAGTCAATCAAATAGAATCTCACATGGATTTAACTCAATATCAGATAGCTTCCACATTAGATTAAAAATACAAAAATGACTAATTATTGAGAGCAGATCCATTGCACTGCATTATTTTATGGTAGTTACTGACAATGATCACTTGATAAACATTAGTTATTATCTGTCTGATAATCAGGATATTCATGTGAACATAGATCAAAGCAGCCACTGGCATCCTCCATGCCAGGCAAACAATACAGATCTAAAACAGAGCAAAAACTCCACAGTAGATAAATAAATGTAACAAATGATGGATAGGAGTGATTCTGAGACAATAGGTGCTTTGAGAAGTTCAGACAATGAAAGAAACACTTAAATGTCATATTCAATGTTTACAACATTGCCTGAAGTGCTGAAAATTGCTTTTGTTGTTGTCAATAAGTTTTAGGTGTCTATTATATTTTACATAATCAAAAGCATTGTTTTTTTTTAAAGTCCCATTTCAGTTTTATGTCATTTTCAGATTTGCTTAGTTACTTTGCAAACAGGCTTTTATTAGTTACAGCTTTTTTTTTGCAATGTACAGAGGTGAAAAATATTTGCAAATTGCTTGAAATATAAAGTAATGTGAAAATAAACTAACATTGTTTGTGTGGTTAAGATGGAAGACAGGTAGAGGGTTTGATTTTCTACATCAGTTTGTACTCTCGCTCACAGAGAAAATGCAATCAGTTTACATTAGGATGATCCAAACCAAACGTGATCTCCTAAGATTAGCACAGGGCTGCCCAGGTTAAATTCATGCACCTGGCGGTGCTGTCAAATTACCATCCATGCATATGTTGAGAATTCTTCTCCCTAAATGGCAGCAGATTTTGGGAATTACAGAGGGGCTTCAGGTTAACACCTCAGATTAATTTAGGATCAAGAGGTGGGAGCTGTTTATTTGAATGATCTTCACCAACAGTAAATTAGCATCTGCAGCACTGTTATGAATTGACTGACTCTAAGCTAAAGGTATTTAATTACTTCATCTTTAACAAAGACAGTGTTTGATTTATAATGGTGGAGTTATTCTGATTAGAGCATTATGGCAAGGATAACAGAATTAATTAATGCATTCAATGTATATTATGAAAAGTGCAGCAATCAACTGCATTTTCCTTCCAAACACAAATATTATTTCATCACATATTCATAATTAAAGCTCACAGAAGATTACTGATTGGTGCAGACTGCCTCTTCGTACATTTGTGAATGTGTATGTTAAGTTGAAATATAGATCATTTTACAGACTACTACTCTTGAAACCTGAACTCAGTTTTTCATTTGTGGGTCAATCTTGCGCAAACACCCAGCAATGACCCATGATACGGTGCCTTCCTCTTCTTCCGGATGGTCTGAGTGTCTTGCATTGTCTGAGTATGTTGCAGCCTTGCATTTGAGATTGTCTTTTGACCCCAACCTAAGTGCAAATGCTCCAAGGTTTATAAAGGTATTAAATTGTGTGCCCAATCCATCTGCTAACTTTGAACTTTCAGGTTAAATCCCTATGAGAGTGGATCAAGTCAATTTCACGTGAAACTCCCACTTTGGAACCTTAGCGGGAGAAGTAGATGTTTTTTTCTCCCCTCAGTTTTAACTTTTATCCCCATTTATGATTCCCAACTAATATCAATTTTCCGCAACAATAAAAGCAGAACAGAAACGAAAGCGAGTGAGGGTTTTATTGCTTTCTGTATTATTACAAGAGGCACTCCTACAGTTTTAATCACCTTGCTTCATTTTATATATGTCAACAGTCAGCAGTTCATGATCATGGTCATTGTTTTAGTGACTAGTCAGTGTGACAGCAGTCGCTGGTAAAATTCAGAGCTGCTGGGCCCTTTCCTTCTAGATTTAAGAATTATGCTATGCTCTCAACCTGTCAGTTGAACATCAGTTGTGGGGAGGTTATTCAAATCTATAATCAGAGACTGACGGCTGAATTTTTAGTTCCCTCCAAGGGCAAAAGCAGAGACAGGTAGGTATGGAGTTTCATGCAACCAGCTGGCGTGCCCCCAGCTCCATCCCACCCCAGGCCAATATCTCAGAGGCGGGATGGGCTGGGGAGAATGGGTGGCAGGGCTACATACCCACAAGCAGTATTAGATAGGCTGACTGCAGTTAAAATTGATAAGGCACCAGGACCAAATGAGATGCATTCAAAGATAATGAGGGAAGTGAAGGTGGTAATTGCAGAGGCACTGGCCATGATTTTCCATCCTCCTTAGATACAGGGGTGGTGCCAGAGGACTGGAGATTTGCAAATGTTACACCCTTGTTCAAAAAGGGATTTAAAGGTAAGCTCAGTAACTACAGGCCAGTAAGTTTAACCTCAGTGGTGGAAAAGCCTTTAGAAAGCACGATTCAGGACAAAATTAATAGTCATCTGGGCAAATGCATGTTAATTAAGGGAAGCCAGCTCAGGTTTGTTAGGAGAAAATCATTAACTAACCTGCTTGAGTTTGTTGATGAGTTCAGAGAAAGGCTAGATGAGGGTAATGCCAGTGATGTGGTGTACATGGTTTCTATATGGTCTAATCCTGCTCCTATTTCTTGTGTCCTTGTGTTACAAAAGGCATTTGCTAAAGTGCTGCACAACAAATTGAAAGCAAAATTAGAACTCATAGAATAAAAGGAACAGTAGTAACATGGAAACAAAATTGGTAGTGTGACTGTAAGCAGAGTAGCGGTGAATGGTTATTTTTTGGAAGGGAGATAAGTTCCCCAGGACCCAGTGGTAGGACACCTGCTATTCCTGACATATGCTAATAACCTAGACTTTGGTGTAAGGGTACAATTTCAAAATTTACTGGTGACAAACTTGGAAGTATTGTGCAGAGAATAGTGTTAAACTTCAAATAGGGCAGGTTGCTGGAGTGGGCAGACAAGCGTCAGATGAAATTTAATGCAGAGAAGTGTGAACTGATTCATTTCGATAAGAAGAATGTGGAGAGACAGCGTAAAATAAAGGGTACAATTCTTAAGGAGGTGCATGAGCAGAGGGACCTGGGGGTATAAGTACACAGATCATTTCAGGTGCAGGGCAAGCTGAAAAAGCAATCAATAAAGCATATGGGATCCTGAGCTTTCTAAATATGGGAGTAGAGTACAAAAGCAAGGAAGTTGTGATAAAACTGTATGAAATACTGGTTTCTCCTCAACTGGTGTATTTCATCCAGTTCTGGGAACCATACTCTAGAAAGGGTATGAAGACATTAGAGAGAATGCAGAAAAAAGTAACAAGAATGGTTCCAGGAGTAAGGCATCCATGAGGCATGGTAGGCCATTAGCTGCAGCAGAACTGTACTCACCCATAATCTGCAGCCTCATAGCTTGGCATATCCCCTACTCTACCATTACCACCAAATCAGAAGATGAACTCTGGTTCAATGAAGAGTGCGGGATGGCATGTCAGGAGCAGTACCAAGCATAACTAAAAATGAGGTGTCAACCTGGTGAGGCTACAACTTAGGACTACTCATATGTCAAACAGTGTAAATAGCATGCAAAAGACAGAGCTAAGCGATCCCACAACCAACGGATCAGATACAAGCTCTGCGGTCCTGCCACTTCCAGTAGTGAATGGTGGTGGACAATTAAGCAACTCACTGGAGGAAGAGGCTGCATAAATATCTCCATCCTCAATAATGGGGGAGCCCAGCACATCAGTGCAAAAGATAAAGCTGAAGCATTTGCTACAACCTTCAGTCAGAAGTGCCGAGTAGATGATCCATCTCGGCCCCCACTGAAGGTCCCCAGTATCACAGTTGCCAGCCTCCAGCCAATTCGATTCACTCCATGTGGTATCAAGAAATGGCTGAAGGCACTGGGTACTGCAAAGACTATGGGCCCTGACAATATTCCATAAAATAGTACGGAAGACTTGTGTTCCAGAACTTGCCGCTCCCCTAGCCAAGCTGTTCCAACACAGCTACAACACTGGCATCTACTCGGCAATGTGGAAAATTGCCCAGGTATGTCTTGTACACAAAAAGCAGGACAAATCCAACCCGGCCAATTACTGCCCCATCAGTCTACTCTCGATCATCAGTCAAGTGAAGGAAGAGGTCATAAATATTGCTATGAAGCGGCAATTGCTTCGCAATAACCTGCTCAATGACGTTCAGTTTGAGTTCCGCCAGCATCACAGCTCCTGACCTCATTACAGCCTTGGTTCAAACATGGACAAAAGAACTGAACTCCAGAGGTGAGGTGAGAGTGACTGTCCTTGACATCAAGGCAGCATTTGACCAAGTGTGACATCAAGGATCCCTAGCAAAACTGGAGTCAATGGGAATCAGGGGGAAAACCCTCTGCTGGTTGGAATCGTATCTAGCACAAAGGAAGATGGTTGAGGTGGTTAGAGGTCAATCATCTCAGCTCCAAGACATCACTGCAGGAGTCCCCCAGGGTAGTGTCCTAGGCCCAACCATCTTCAGCTGCTTCATCAATGACCTTCCTTCCATCATAAGGTCAGAAGTGGGGATGTTCGCTGATGATTTCACAATATTCAGCACCATTCACAACTCCTCAGATACTGAAGCAGCCAATGTCCAAATGCAGCAAGACCTGCACAATAACCAGGCTGACAAGTAGCAAGTAATAGTTTCACCACACAGGTGCCAGGCAATGAGCATCTCCAACAAAAGAGAATCAAACCATTGCCCCTTGACGTTCAATGGCATTACCATCACTTAATGCCCCATTATCAACTTCCTGGGTGTTACCATTGACCAGAAACTGAACTGGATTAGCCATATAAATACTTTGGCTACAAGAGCAGGTCAGAGGTTAGGAATCCTGTGGCGAGTAATTCACCTCCTGACTCCCCAAAGTCTGCCCACTATCTACAAGGCACTAGTTAGGAGTGTGATGGAAAACTCTCCACTTACCTGCATGAGTGCTGCTTCAATAACACTCAACAAGCTTAACACTATCCAGGACAAAGCTGCCTACTTGATTGGTACCCTATTCACAAACATTCATTCCCTCCACCACCCACACACAATGGCAGCAGTATGTGCAACTCACCAAGGCTCTTTAGGCAGCACCATCTAAACCTACAGCTGCTACCGCCTAGAAGGACAAGGGCAGCAGGCAGATGGGAACACCACCACCAGGAAGTTACCCCCCCAAACCACTCACCAATCTAGCCTGCAAACATATCGCCGTTCCATCATTGCTGTTGGGTCAAAATCCTGGAACTCCCTCCCTAACAGCATCGTGGGTGTAACTACATCATGTGGACTGCAGCGGTTCAAGAAGGCAGCTCACCACCACCTTCTCAAGGGAAATTAGGGATGTGCAATAAACACTGGTCTAGCCAGCGATGCCCACATCCCATGAATGAATAAAAACAAACTTCAGTTACGTATATAGATTGGAGAAGATGGTATTCTTGTCCTTGGAGAAGAGAAGGTTCGGAGGAGAGCTGATAGAGGTATTCAAAATCATGAGCTCTCAGGGCAGGGTAGATAGGGAGAAATGTTCCCCTTAGTGGAAGAATCGTGAACCAGAGGGCACAGATTTAAGATAATTGGCAAAAGGAGGAATGGTGGCATGAGGAAAACATTTTTTATATAGTAAATGGTTAGGATCTGGAATGCAGTGCCTGAGATTGTGGTGGAGGCAAATTCAATCATGACATTCAAAAACGAATTGGATCATCAATTGAAAAGAAAAAAATGTAGGGATACAGGGAAAAGGTTGGGGAGTGAGATTAGATGAAGTTCTCTTGCAGAGAACCAGTGCAGATACAGCAGGCCAAATGGCTTTCTTCTGCATTGTGCATGCTCTAAACATTGCGCCTGTTTCAGCTAAACAAAATAAGTGAGAGCCATTTGCTGGTTCATTCCTCAGGGCAATGCCTTGACCAATCATAGTCAAGCTGCCTGGTTTAAATGTCAAACAATGTTTGGCAGTTAACTGTCAGTCACCATTAACTGGTGCAATTCTCCTTGGCAACACCTCTACCAATCAGAGTACAATTGCCAACCAGCCAGTACTCTCTTCTCATACAGCATACAGTTGTTGCTTCCCCTGGCATTGGTATTCTTGTCATTGTCCTGATGAATCACAGGATCATAGAACTTTAATGGCATAGAAGGAGGCCGTTCGGCCCATCCAAAAGAGCATTATGACTTAGTGATGTTGCCCTGCCTTTTCCCCATACCCCTGTACATTGTTTCTATACAAATAATCATCTAATGTCCTCTTGAATGCCTCGATTGAACCAGTCTCCACCACATGAACAGGCAGTGCATTCCAGACCAGAACCACTCATTGTGTGAAAAAGTTTTTTCTCACATTTTCTTCTTTTGCAAATCACTTTAAATCTGTGCCCTCTCATTCTTGATCCTTTTATAAGTGGGAACAGCATCTCCCTATCTACTCTGTCCAGCCTCCTCATGATTTTAAACATCTCAATCAAATCTCCTCTTAGCCTACTTTTCTCCAAGGGGAACAGCCCCAACCTCTCCAATCTATCTTCATAGCTGAAGTTTCTCATCCCTGGAACTATTTTTGTAAACCGCTTCTGCACTCTCCAATGTGTTCACATCCTTCCTATAGTGTGGCACCCAGAATTGTATGCAATACTCCAGCCGAAGTCTAACGAGTGTCTTATACAAGTTCAGCATAATCTCCTTGCTCTTGTGCTCTATGCCCCTATTAATAAAGCCCAGGATACTATATGCTTTATTAACTGCTCTCTCCACTATCCTGCCACCTTCAATGATCTATGCATAAAAACGCCCAGGTCCTTCTGCTCCTGCACCCCCTTCAAAAATTCATCCCTTATTTTATATTGTCTGTCCACGTTCTTCCAACCAAAATGTATCACCTCATGCTTTTCCGCTTTGAACTTCATCTGCCACCAATCTGCCCACTCCACCAACTTGTCAACGTCCTCTTGAAGTTCCACACCATCCTCCTCACAGTTCACAACATTCCCAAGCTTTGCATCATCCTCAAACTTTGAAATTGTCCCCTGCACACTAAGATCTAGATCAGTATTATACATCAAAAAAAGCAAGGATCCCGAAACTGACCCCTGGGGAACTCCACTACAAACCTTCCTCCAGCCTGAAAAGTATCCATTGACCATTACTCTCTGCTTCCTATTTTTCAGCCAATTTTGTATCCACGTTGCTACTGTCCCTTTTATTCCACGAGCAATAACTTTTCTCATAAGCCTGAGTGGAAGATGAAAAGTTTTGACAAAATGTCTTTTTTCAGCAATACTGAGCATAATCTTGTTCCATGGGAAAAACAATCCCATACAGTTAAACAGGTCAAGCTATCAGTGCAAGCTAAATTTTGGAGAATTGTGAGACTACATATCAGTACAAAATGGATGGGCAATGAGATAGATTAAGGTTCATACTGGCTAGTCCTCATTGTTTGTAGACAGATGAATACTACAGCATTCAGAACTGACCAAGCACCTGACTGGTGACATATAAACATATCAAATTATTCCAGGGCAGATAAGCAACAATCTCAAATAGAAGGATTCTGGTAATTTGCATGTTTGTTGTATAAAGGTCAAAGGGTTTAATGTGTTTTTTTTTCTAAATATACCCCAATTGACTGCAGTATTAGACATTAAGTGATCATTTTAAATTTTAATTCATAAGATGATTAGCTATGATACAGCATGGAGCTTAGAAAAGCTGTGACTTAATATAATACAATATTTTGGAGCCTTACCTTATAATCTCTGGTAGCTAGGGGTTTAGTCTAGCCACAAGCAATGATTTTTTTTCTCTTTGGTGCATATAATGTTTTTAAGGAGTCTCATTTTTATTCCCGCTAGATGTAAATGCTTGTACAAAACAACCCCGGACAAAGCACTTAATTTCTCACAGTTTGATTCTAGAAGGTCAGAAGGATAGAGTTATGGTGAAGAGATGGATGGATATTTAAGGTTAAGATTGCACAGCATGTTTAATGAGGTAGCACCAGCGTACTGCAATGTCAAGGGCATTCTGTCCATTTTTAGTTTAATTTTCCACTCCCTGTCATTTTCAAATGATTAATTTCATTATTTTTGCATTATAAAGTCAATAACAAACAGCAAGCAGATCAAAACTTCTAACATGTCAGCCTTTTAAGAATTAATAATAAATTTCTCTTTTCTTGATTTACTTGGTTTAATGTCACACGGATTTAAATATGAAAATACGAACTAGGAGCAGGAGTAGGTCATTCAGCCCCTCTGCCATTCAATAAGGTCATTGATGATCTGATTGTGGCCTCAGCTCCACTTCCTTTCCTACCTTTGACTCCTCTGTCAATCAAGAATCTATCTAATTCAGCCGTTAAAATATTCAATGACCCTGCCTCCATCTCTCCCTGAGGAAGAGAGTTTCACAGGCTCACGACTCTGAGAGAAAAAAATTCTCCTCATCTCCATCTTTAATGGGAGGGCCTTTATTCTTAGATTGTGTTCCCTAGTTCTAGTCTCTCACACAAGGAAGGACATGCTTTCAGCATCCACCCTGTCAAGTCCCATCAGGATCTTATATGTTTCAATAAGATCACCTCTCATTCTTCTAAACTGCGATGGATACAGGCCCAAACCGTCTAAACTTCCCTCATAGGATAACCCCTTCATTGCAGGAATCAGTCGTGTGAACCTTCTCTGAACAGCCTTTAATGCAATTATGTCCTTTCTTAAATAAGGAGACCAAAGCCATACACAGTACTCTAAATGTGGTCTCATCAACATCCTATACAACTGTAGCATAACATTTACTTTTATATTTCAATCCCCTTGCAATAAATGACAACATTCCATTTGCCTCCCTAATCACTTGCTGTACCCGCATATTAGCTTTTAGTGATTCATGTACCAGGACAAGGGTGGCACAGTGGCGCAGTGGTTAGCGGTGCTGCCTCACAACTTCAGGGACCTGGGTTTGATCCTGACCTTGGGTGTCTATCTGTATGGAGTCTGCATGTTCTTCCTGTGTCTGTGTGGGTTTCCCCAGGTGCTCTGGTTTCCTCCTACTGCCCAAAGAAGTGCTGGTTAGGTGGATTGACCATGGTATATTACCCCTTGGTGTGAGTGTGTGCCTTGTGATAGACTGGCACCCTCTACTGAGTGTACCCTGCCTAGCACCCATTGCCTGTCAAGATAGGCTCTGACTCCCCATGACCTTGAATTGGGTGAAGTGGCTCTGGAAGAGTGAGTAGAATAGGGCATCCAGATCCCTCTGCACCTCAGAGTTCTGCAATTTCCCCCACTTTAATTAAATGCTGCTTTTTGACTCTTGCTGACAAAGTGGACAAGTTCACATTTTCCCACATTATACATCACCTGCCAAATTTTTGCCCACTCACTAAACCTATCTATATTCCTTTTCAGACTCTTAGGTACCATCACTTATTTACTTTCCTACCTATCTTTGTGTCGTCAGCAAATTTAGCAACCATGCCTTAGATCTCTTCATCCAAGTCATTAATGTAGATTGTAATTAGTTGGGACCCTAGCACTGATCACTGTGGCAATCCACTTGTTACATCTTACCAACCCAAAATTCACCTACTTTTGCCTACTCTTTGTTTTCTGTTAACTAACCAATCCTCTATCCAAGCTAATATGCTACCCCCAACACCATGGGCATAATTTTGCCCATGACGGGCGGGTGGGCTGCTATTTTCTGCGGGCGGGCCAATTAAGGCCCACCCAGCGGGTTAGCGACTCCCGTGGAGAACAGGAAAATAGTCCTGGGGACGGGCGGCCTCAGACTGTCGGTTCCAATGGGGAACCCACAGCCTGTATAAAGAGTGGCCAGGCAGCCTGCTTGAGGCAGTGCACCATGGACACTCGAGGAGCGAGGGAGGCAGCTGTCACAGGACAGGAGCAGGAGCAGGAGGAGGGGGACAGGCTGCAGGAGAGGCCAGCGGGGGGGGGTGGTGGGGTGTACTGTGCCCCTCACTTCTCCGATACATGCCTTGCTGTCCTCCTCAAAGAGGGGTCCAGCCTTTGGGATATTTTGTATCCGGATGATGGGAGGAGGAAGGCTCCCCCATGTCACCGGGCAGGCGTGGGAGGAGGTGGGTGATGCTGTAAGCACCCATGATGCTGTGCGGCGCACAGGAACACAGTGTTGAAAACGATTCAATGATTTGCTGGGCTCTTGAAGGGTGAGTACCATGTCGGCCTTAGCCATTTGACCCAGCAGGTAGCCTTAGCCTTTGAGCCTCACCGCGCCCCCCCCACGTCTTACTGTCGTTACTGCATTGGGCATTTGGCGCACGCTGGGTGGGCAAACAGATAGTGACCATGCTTACATCAGCCTTAGTGGTTGAGGAGAAGATGGGCTCTCCCCGCTGCATATGTTGGTGTTTGTCGCAATTGAGTAGTCTGGGGGCAACCTGCAGGGGAGGCAGCTAGACACATACTCAGAACTCCAACACATGTCATATTGATGGTGATGAGATGGTGGAAGGGGAGCCTCAAGGTGTCGTGGCCAAGTGCCATCTGCTGGCCTCGGCGCCGCACCTAGTTGCGCATCTGCCATGGGCGCTAAGACCCGTGTGTTATTCAAAGTGATGGACACCGAATGTGTCCAAGGTGGCCACTGGGGGAGGGGGTTGGGAGCAGCTGAACTATCTTCTGGGGACTGATCACCAGTAGTGTGGACAGGAGCCGCTGGAGGCCTCAGATGGGTCACTGTGGTTGGGGTGCGGCATGTGCATTCAGAGTACATGAGCGATCAGCCCCAATAAATCCTCTTCTCTGTTCTGCAGGCAAAAACTGAGCACAATCTCAGGGAGCGCCAGAGGACTGGTGGTGGGCACGCCCTGCTCCAGCGCCTCACCACATTCGAGGAGCAGGCCATGGAGCTGGGGAGGAGGCAGGAGGCCAGGGCGGCTGGGGATGGCGAGGCTGGGGTCCAGCGGCCAGGTAATTGAGGTCCAGAGTCCCATCCACTCTGTCCAAACCACTGATGTTTGCTGCAATCGTTAATGCTGAAACACTGCTCATTCACAGACTGATATACTCTGACGTGTGGGTCACAGACAAAGGTCCCTTGTCCCCTTGAGGATGCGCGTCTCCACCGCCTTAACCCATTTGTGACCACTATCCCCATGGTCTAACATGCCATGGCATCGCTTCTGCACAGCCAAAGACGTTTTGCATCTTAGGGGGTTTGGGGCCTCCACCACCCTTTCAGCCAGTGCGCCCCACATTACTCTGTCCAAAAGGTCCTCAGTACCTCAGCTGTGAACCTCATGACACTCAACTTAAATAAATGCCACCACGTTACTCATTCCTGCGCAAGGGGAAATGTTGCCTTCTGCCCACCCGGTCTATACCCCTCCTAACGGTATGAAGGTTAATAATGTGACCTGTCAATCTCCTGTGCTCCACGGCAAATGTCGCAAGTGTTTGCAACGTTTCCTCAGCACCGCAACTATCCAGGCCTGAATGCATCCAGGTAGGAACCTCTGCACTCTCCCCACTCCAATGGTACATAACATGCCATGTGGCATTCCTGAGGCCATCTGACCAGCCTGTCTGTATGCGCGTTTAATGTTTGGGGCTCCTCTTGACTCTTTTCCACCTCACCAATGTTCGTCTCCTTAGAGTCTTGAAGGGTGAGTGACTTATGAGGCTGGGGGGGAAAGGGATGAAAGGTTTAACTGACTGAGCATTAACTGATGCACTGTCCTTGTTGTTAATTTCAGCATCAACACCACAGGGCCGCACCCAAAGACACCGCAGCCCCCCCCCTCCACACCTGAGGCCCAAGACATGCAACTTGTGGCACATCATTTCAGCCAGCCAGGCACCAGTGCAGACACAAACACCTCGGTGGGGAATTTACCGTCGTCTAGTATCCCGGGGCACAGTGGAGAGGGCACTTGACAATCGCTGGAGGAGATGGCAGGGACAGAGAGTGCCGATGGCGCCAGCAGCTGGAGGGCTGCAGGGGACCAGGCACATGCTGCGTCCGGCACTGATGATGTGCCTCTGGAGTTGTCACCAATGCAGCAGCTGCAGGACAAGCGGCAGGAATCACGTTTGCATCTGGCAGGGTTGCATGAGGGTATGCTTCAGTTGGTCTCTGCTATGAAGGAGTCCAGGCAGAGTGCACGTGAAGGCATGAACCTCAGGGCAGAGCTTCAGGCTTCCTCCACTGAGAGATTGGCAACTCTCATGGAGAAGGTGTTCAATCGGATGGAAAAACTTCTGATTGGGTTACACTCTGGCCTGCAAGCCCTCACAGCGGTACTGGCCACGGGTGGTCATTCCCAACGTCAGAGATGTTGTGGGCGCCAAGTGTCGGCGCTCGGTGCCCATGCATCCGCGGTGAGCAGGGAGGTCCAATGTGACCTCAGGTTGGCGCAGCAGCTGCCTGTCATCGCTGTGAGCTCCTCTCAGGGCGCTCCGGATGAGGGCAGCAGCTTCTCCGCCCCTCTGTCAGTAAACATTGCATCCGGTGAGGCTGCGACAACTGGGGAGGTGCCAGTTCTGGAACTGGCCACTCCCTCCCAGGCTCCATGGGCCAGAGGACGCCCGCCAAGGTCATCGAGGCCAACAGGACAGCAGAGTCAGCAGGCTGTCTCACAAGCCACTCTGACCGATGGGGAGGCACCTAGATGTAGCACCCGCAAACATAAGCATAAGGCACGTTAGGCGCTCAACGGGTATGTCACTGGTGATTTTGTGTTGGCCTTAGAATAGGGAAAGATATACTTATGTTTGCCACAGAGACGTTGCTGTTTTATGTTGGACTGAATAAGGTTCACTTTTCTGACCATGGCTGAGGGTGTTTCCTTTGTGCTGCATTTGTCTTTTTCACAGACATATCATGAGTGTTTGAGTGGACATTGATGTTTCTGTACTAAGCCCTTAGTTACAGCTGAACAGGTGGAAGATGTAGCACCTAAGTGCCACGTGTGGAAGTGCCAGGCAATGCTGTTCCTGCTGATCCATGTGTGTGGAGCTAGCTGAAGGTTTGTTGAATTAAATTGTCCTGGGTGTCCCTGCCTCCTTGGTGTAATAGCGGGTCGGCGTGCTGCCCCTCATCATCGCCCTGTGCTTCCTCACCCTCTGAGCCACTACTGGATTCATCATGTGCAGCCTCATCCACTGCGTCAAGGTCTTCATCCTCAACTGCATCCCCCCTTTCCAGCGCAAGATTGTGCAGAGCGCGGCATGCTACCACTATCACAGAGACGCGATCTGGGGGGTACTGGACTGCGCCCCCTGAGCGGTCCAGGCAACGGAAGCGCATCTGGAGAAGGCCGATGGCTCTCTCCATCACAGCCCTTGTGGTGCTGTGGCTCCTATTGTAGCGCTGCTCAGCTTCTGTTTTTGGATGGCAGAGAGGAGTCATGAGCCACCTTCGCAGGGGATAGCCCTTATCACCCAGCAGCCAACCATCCAGTCGAACCTGAGCACTGAAGAGCCTCGGTACCTGGGAGTGTCTGAGGATGTAGGCGTAGTGGGAGCTGCCTGGGTACCTTGCACAAACTTGCAGAATCTGCATCCTGTGATCACACACTATCTGCACGTTCATGGAGTGGAAGCCCTTCCTGTTGATGAAGGCACCGGGCTCACCTGCAGGCACCTTGATGGCCACATGTGTGCAGTCTATTGCACCCTGGACACGGGGGAAGCCAGCAATGGCCGCGAAGCCTCTGGCTCGCTGTGCCTGACTTGCCTAGTCACAGCGGAAGTGGATGAAGGTCAATGCCCATCTGAACAGAGCGTCTGTAACCTGCTTGACACAAGTGTGGACAGCTGATTGGGAGACACCACAAAGATCACCCACCGAACCCTGGAAGGAGCCAGAGGCATAGATGTGGAGGGTAACTGTGAGCTTCAGAGCTGCTGGCATGGGGTGTCCATCCACACAGTTAGGGGAGATCTCAGGGCCAATCATCTGACAGATATAGCTGACTGTCTCCCTTGAGAGACGGAGCCTCCTTCGGCACTGCACCTCAGTCATATTGAGGTAGCTGCTTCGCCGCCTGTATACCCTGGCAGCAGGATAGTGGCGTCTTCTGCAACCCTTTGCACCTTGGACAACCTCTTGGCCCTGCGCCCCTTGTGCCTGTGCCTGGCCTCCCAAAGGTGGCTCCCCTGAAGGCTGATTGTCCAGTCCTGGCCTCCTCCTTACTCTATCCCTCCCTTCCTCCTCAGAGGAGCTGCCTCCAGTGGAGATGTCAGAACCCATATCCCCAGGCTAAATGGAGGCCTCCAAAAAGCTGCAGGCCCGAGAAAGATTACTGTCTGCAGACTGGTTTCAAAGCACACAAAAAGCTCTTGGAAATCGATTTGAACTGCCAGCAATCACACAGGCAACTTTAAAACACTTTCTACATTAAATACTTAATGGAGAACATGAACAACCCCTCTGAATCCACATATCCCGCCAGTGCATGAGTTTTAATAAAAAATCTCCTACCTGCCTGCCCGTTGGGCCCGTGCGCCGAGCTGAAGTTCACACGGGCCCCTGAAAATTGTCGACAATTGGCAAGTTAAGGGCCTTAACGAGGCCTTTAATTAATGGCGGGCATGCGTCCTGCTTCATAGCGTGCCCACCGACCGAAATATCGTGATTCCACGCGCTGACGTTGGGACGCTTGCGCGACGTCAGCGCGCGACATTTTAAGTGCTGATGTGCGGGCTCCGCTACCCACCCATCAGCCAGAAAATTCTGCCCCATGAGTTCTTACTTTGTATAGTAACCTTTGATGTGGCACCTTGTCAAATGCCTTCTGGAAATCTAAATACAGCACATCCGCAGGTTCCCGTTTATCCATGTTGCTTGTGTTATGGCACAGCAAGCGGTAAATGCTGAGCTGCTCAAATCCCAGAGGGAAACCTGAAACAGTTGCCACAACTGTTTTCCAAGTTGAAATTTTATTTTGAGATGCATTCCTTGAATTCAGTAGTAATAAGATCACCGAGTTGTAGAGGTTTTTACAAAACTAAATTAAACATTTATTAATAAAAGAAATGACTTTAAGCACATACATAGGTTTTACAGGTTACTACTGTGATAACTCCTAGCTCCCATAATTAACCTAATTCCCAGTTACATCTCTGTTAAGGCAACTGTAAAACAACATAGATTTCAACAGACCCAGATGAAGCACACAATACTCTGGACAGTGATATTTAAAATGAATTCTCTTTACTTGGTTCCTGGAGAAAGCATCTTGGTACATAGAGGCTGGAGACTTTTCACACATGTTAGATCTTAGAGTTCTCATTCTTGCACATAACCTCATCTCCTTTATACAGGTTTCTCCCTTTTTAACGTGAATTCCATTGTCCCAATGTGTCTTTGCAACTTTACTTTTTCCATAATATAAATATTCCATAGTACTCATATTATCAGTAATCTTTGGGAAAAATGAACACACTGTTTGGCTTAGCCTCTGTTGGCTAGTTGTAACAACTCACCATCTCTTTGAAATTCAGGCCTCTTCACATCTCACATTCTAAAACTTCAGCCAGGTTTACGTATTTAGAGTTTCAATCCGAGTTTCCCTTCTGGTACATCAAAGCACCCAGACTTGCTGCCTGCAATTCAGTTAACCACCCCCCCACCCTTCCCCACACACACACACACACCTATACACAGAAACTAATCCAAACCCTACTATTAACCTACCTTTACAATAAATTACAATAATATTATGAAAATTATTATATTTTCATGACACTTATCACTTCCTCGAGGAACTCGAATAAATCAGTCAAACACAATTTCCCTTTCACAAAACAATGTTGATTCTGTCTGATTGCATTGAGATTTTCTAAGTGCCCCACTATAACCTCCTTAATAATAGATTCCAGCATTTTCCCTATGACAGATGTTAAGCAAACTGGCCTAATAACTTAGTTATCTGTATTATCTGATGGATGGATTTTGTCCCAACACAAATTTGCCTCTACAGGATAATTTAGCCAATTCTCTCTTCTTTACCATTTAAAACTGATTGCAAAATATCAAATTAAATTTCTATGATCGTTGTATCTAAGAGAAAATTTTAATGCCCACAAATGGATGGCTTTTGTTGGGTGGATGCTAAAATATGAAAAATTTCAAACTGAATCCAACCGGCCTTGAGCCTGCCCATGTCTGGTTTTAATGGAGGCAGGATGGGAGGAAACAAGCTATGTTAATGAGATAATGTTCTCCGTTCCAGATTTAACCCTGCTCAGCCTGGCTCCCCAGGCCTTGACAAACTGGTCCCTTCCCTCCCTGTTCCACCCCCAGCTCCATCTTAATACTGGGGCCACAGAAACAGGTATGAATAAGGTGGTCTTGCTGGTGATCAATGCAAATAAGTAACACCTCAGATTAGCTTTAAGATTAAGGAGGTTGGGGTTGTTTGCTTTTCCTTCACCTTGGATGATGAACGGCATATAAATAAGTGTGGTATGTTTAGACTTCAATGATTTGCAACAAAAGTCTGCAATATAAGCAGAGTTTCTGCGTGGGCAGCTGGGTCTAAACTAATTACTTCATGCTGCATAACGTGTCAGCGTTATAATAACATCTGTTTATTCTGATTACAATTTCACTCAAAATATTATAAGACTTATTTAATTGAGGTAAGTATATGGCAGGAATTGCTGAAGAAAGCTTCTTGTATTTCCCATATGCAATATTATTTCATCATAGGTTCACAATCTGGCATAAAAGTGAAAGTCAAATGATTGCTTTCAACTTCACCAATTTCAAACACTTATTGATGCACTGAATTACCTCCTAAATTTTTTA
Organism: Cetorhinus maximus; assembly: GCF_964194155.1. NCBI lineage: Eukaryota > Metazoa > Chordata > Chondrichthyes > Lamniformes > Cetorhinidae > Cetorhinus > Cetorhinus maximus. The sequence continues at coordinate 19,865,588 of NC_135896.1, forward strand.
TAATTTTAATCAAAGACTGAGACTAAAATCATAAAACAAGGTGAAGCTTTGTTGTGAAATCTCCCCGAAAGACAACATTGAGAGCAGATATTAAGGCTTTTCTGAGCATTTTAGCTCGATTTCAGGGTTGTGATGCCTTCTGTGTTTTCTGAGCAGAAGAGAGTTAATTAGTATAGTTGCACTTTAAATACTTTTTACTACTCATAAATCATTTTTATCTCTCCCATAAGTATGGATGAGACTTCAAAGGGCAAATGTATCCGTCATCTTACACTTTCATTTTTAATAATGTTCCTAAACTTCAAATAATCTCATTTACAATTAGACACAGTTTATAATGTACAGATATCCATCATCTCCACTACCCATGGAATGGGCTGATTTACTGCATTAGGGATGACCCACTTCCCACTTAAAAACTAATTAAGATATGCCTTGATATACTCATGGACACTGCCATATAGTATGTTCATGATACCTTACATTGTGACCGCAATTCGAAAGTTTGTGGGTGGTGCTAAACTCAAATATCTAGCATTCACCGAAGCTGGTGGGGAAATGAGGAAGAGCTATCATTGGGCTAATCTTTTGTGAAGTAGGGGTGAAAGGTTGGCATAATATTGTCACAATTCCCAATATGAACTTAATAGCTTATTCTAAAGAAGCGCACAATAAATAAACTGCATCAGAAAGATCTTTAAGACTGGTAACATTAGAGTCAAGCCAAGTGTTTTCCCCAGAGCCAGCAAAGAGACACCCTTCAGAAGAGATACCCGAGTACTCCAGATTGCAATTTGCACTTACCCTGTTCAGGACCCCGTTCAGGCAGTTAGTATGAAAACTTTGCGCAGCCCTCCTCATTTCAATGATTTCACCGTGCAGCCCAGTGCTGAGTGCTGGTTGCCTGTCTGCATGCTTAACAGGGGGTACAGCATCCTGCATGGCTAACCTGTGCTTTAGCTCTTAAAGGCAGCCTGCTCTCTTAAAGGGCAGCTGCGCCTATTACACAGATTTTGCTGCTGACCTTCTATGGAGGAAGGAGTTACCAAGAGAAACACAGCAGCAGAATAGAGAGGGGGCCCTGACTATCTGTTTCCATTTCCTTCTTAGGGTTTGCCTTGAGGGCCTCCTGATCTGCTGTGGAAACATTGCTTCTCTCCCCACTTTTCACCTCCTGTTCTAATGGTCCCGGTGCTGCTTCAGAAAACCTGAGCACCCAAATCCCACCTCACCCTCATCCTGCTCCCTGACATGAAGTGAAAGCTGTACATGGTGTGACCATGGACCTCTTCCCTTCCACCCCAGGCCCCTTTCCTCATCCCATCTCTCCCTTTGTGTATTTCTACTTTCAGTGTCATGACCAGGGATCCTAGCCCCGAATTATTTACGGAAATATTGAACTTTTAAGTAAGACGTGTTTTTTTTTAAAACAGGACATACAAGCAAAAGCTGACTGAGACTGTGAGGTAATCAGTTGCCGGAAAATTCCTTTGTGGATTGCTTGACCAATTAGTTCAGAGAGAATGGAATGTTGCGCCCAGAAAGTGTGACATGGCCTACTTCAGACAGAGGCATTTCAAAGGAAAAGATGGAATGCAAACTGAACTATAACCTCCTGTGGTTGTGGAGATAATGGAAAATGATTACTGTTTCAGCCAAATACACCTCCTGTTGAGTTATATCCCAGACTGTGAACATGAACTGAGTTGAAAAGAAAACAGACCTGGGCAAAAGACACGTTTGTTTTTCTTTCCTTTCGAGGAATACACAAGGAAAGGGGTTTAAAAAAAGCCAACTAAAACACTAGTTCTGTGTGCTAGTTTGGTGTTCTTTTCTGGTGTGTGTGTGTGTGTGTGTGCTGTGAAGGCCACAGTTGAAGAACTGAGCATCCCTGCACTTGCAGGTAAAAAAGTCCTCTCTCTGTGATTGCTGAAAACAAGTCACAAGTCAACAAAGCCACAGTAGAAAAGGATATAGGACAACTCCTTTCAGCTAGCCTGCAAGAACCAAGAATCTCCAAACCAACTGCTCAATTCCAAAAGCAGTGCTAACAGCATCACCCCAGCTTAACGGCTGCATTGTTTCACTATCTACCCCTCACGGAAAAGCCAAAGGGCTGGCTCATATATCTTTAACTTTTATTTTTGGGCTCAATTTCTCATTTCTAATCTGTGTGTATGTGCGTTGTGTTTTTATTATTTTCCCTTGCTTTTAGTAACTAATAAACTCACTCTTTCTTTGACTCAAGACAGCCTGGTTAAATGGACTCCTTTTAAAACATAAATACTTTTGAACTGGTAAAAGATACCCACAAGGGGAGGGAACCTTTTTAAATTAACCTTGTTGCGACCAATTGAGGGGGTTGAATAGAGAAAGGGAGCCAGTTCATCCTTCCTCACCCAGGAGCATAACAATTTGGGCTATCTTGTCCGGGATTATAACAAATTGTGGGAACCTCGTCTGGGACTGGTTGTAACATCAGAGAGCTAACAGCTGGCCAGCCACTTGTTATGATGCGGCAGATGATGTGTGCCAGGTGAACAAAATCCACAAGAGAAACTTGGTCATGCTGTCACAATGGTTTTATAATTTGAATTTATTATGAGATGTGTGCACTGAATTCAGAAGTAATGAGTCCACCAAGAACGTTAGAGATTTTTTAAAAATAAATTAAAATATTTTTAACAAAATATATAAGATTTCAAGTGCATATATAAGACTACAATTACTTACTACTATAATAACTCTTAAAATTCCCAAGTAACCTGACCCCCCAGTTACACTCCCTTTAAGGCAACGGTCCAAAATAGATTTTAGATTTAAAACAGAATCAAAAAGTTAGCATAATACCCACTTGACAGTGGAATTCCAAGTGGCTTTTCCCCAACTTCAGTTTTGTTATATAGCAGACTTATGCACAAATGCTGGACGTTTCATTAAGGCTATTTCACACACTCCTGTTAGATCTTACATAGCCTTCTGACACATAGCCTTTCATTCTCCTTTATTATGTTTCTCTCTTTTTAATGGGTAAATTATATTGTTCCATATGTCTTTGAAACTGTATCTTCCTCATAACATAAAAACTTTCATGTTGTCAATATTGCCAGTAACTTTTGGGAAAAATAAACACTTTCCTTAGCCTTGCTTATCTAGCTAGTTGTAAACAGACTAAGATCTCTTTGAAATACAAATCTCTTCATTTATCTAAAAATTCAAATTCCCTTCACCCCTTACATGCTAAGCCAGCATCCATGTTTACTCATTAGCATGTCAAGCACCAGGATTCTTTTGATGATTTCAAACTTGCAGTCTACTCCAAATGTAATTAAACCCAAAGATACTTACTCCTATAAACCTACTTCACAATAAACCAGAAAAATATTATGAAAATTATTATATTTTTGTTGGAGCCAGTGCCCGGGTTTGTTGAGATTAAAGGAGCTGGGTTGCATGCTTGTTTCAGGGTGATCCAGTTTGTACCAAAGGCAGAGATGATCAGTAGACCATTCTTAGAAGAAACACATTGTGTTTATTTACACAAGGAACTCAGCAGCTGACACTGCATACAACTTCTCAATAAGTTTACTATTTCGCCATCCATCCCAGGCCATCTTGGATAGCTGCGTGCTATTGCCTTCATTTTAGAAATTCTGGGATGTGCACTCAGACAACAATGGCTTTCGTCCTTTTGGAGGAACAATCACTCATGCTCCCCACAATAAGATACCTTCCTGGCTGGTTATTTTGTAACTTCTCTGAAAATATGGTTTCATTTCCTCAGATTCTTGTTCATGTGACCAACCATGAAGAAACTGTTCTTGTACTTTGGATAAAACTGTGTCTCAATTTGTCCAATCTCTAATCTGTCTAGCATATATCTGTGATGAATACAGGAAGTTCAATAATAAAATGAATTCTTGAGGAATTGGACCATCCTCATCATTTACTTGCATGGGCAAACGACTGAGTGCATCAGCATTTGCAACTTAACTTTTGGGTCTATGAATGAAAGTATACTCATACACTGCCAAGATCAATGTTCATTTTTGTATTCTTGCTGAGGCGATAAATGCTATATCCTTATCTTCACTGAACAATCCCAGCCAGGGCTTGTGGTCCGATATGATAGTAAAATGATGGCTGTGTACATACTGGTGAAATTTCTTAACGCCAAAGATGATTGACAGGCCTTCTTTTTCTCTCTGTGAGTACTCTTTTTCTGCTGTATTGAGTGTTCTCGATACATATTCTATAGGCTATTCTGATCCACCATCTATTTGATGGGAGAGTCCTGCTCCCACTCAATAGGGAGATGTGTCACATGTCAATGCCATCTCTTTTTTGGGTCAAAGTGCACTAGAAGTGTAGATGATTGCGACAACTGTTTCACTTTTGTGAAACTTTTGTGTTTACTAAGACCATCGCTGGTTTTTCTTGAGCAAGTGATACAGTGGTGCCAGTTCTGTCGACAAATTAGGCAATAAGCATCCATAGTAATTGATCATCCTCAAGAATGATCTCAGTTCAGATGTATTCTTTGGCACAGGTGCCTTTCTAATGGCTTTCATTTTTTCTTCAACTGGATGTAGGCCTTGTGAATCTACCTTGTGACCGAGGTAGGTTACCTCTTTCACTTGGAATGTGCACTTTTCTTTTTTCAAACACACCCCAATCTGTGAAAAACGTCTTAAAACTTCCACCAAGTTTACCAAATGTTGCTTTTCAGTGAGCCCTGTCACTAGAACATCATCTAAATAAACTACAGTGCCTGTAGTAAACTTTTCAAGGTTCTTTGGAATATGGCACAAGCTGAAGATACGCCAAAAGGTGGACACGTGTATTGGTACAATCCTTTGTGTGTATTAATGGTGATAAACTTCCAGGAGGCCTTCTCTAATTCCAATTGTTGATAAGCATGACTCATATCAAGCTTTGTGTAGGCAGTTCCACCTGCCAGGTTAGCGTACAAGTCTTCAATTTTTGGTATGGGGTGTCTGTCCAACTTGGCCACTTTATTGACTGTTGATTTGTAATCCCCACAAATTAGAATGCTTTGGTCAGGTTTGAGAACAGGTACAATTGGTGCTGCCCACTCTGAAAACTCCACTGGTTGTATCACTCCCAGTTTTTCTAATCTGTCCAGTTCAGCATCTACCTGTTCACGCATTGCATAAGGTACTGGTCTTGCCTTCATGAGCCTTTGTTTTGCCTCTGGATCTACATGAATTTTTTCTTGTAGCCCCTCAATCTTTCCAAGTTCATCTTTGAAGACTGAGGCATATTTTGGTAGTAGTTCTGATAGCCCATTAGTTCTCAGTTGGAAGATTTCAGTCCATTCCAATTTAATTTCTTTCAGCTAGTTTCACCCAAGGAGACTATGTCCCTCACCTCCTACCACCATCAAGGGTAATTTCACTGTTTGACCTCTGTAGTGTAATGTGACTTTACCTGTGCCCTTGGCTTGTATGCCTTCTCCTGTGTAAGTTTTCAATTTGGCATCTGTTTCTTCCAAATTTAGTTTACGTTCCCCATGATTCAGGTATTTAGAAGTATGCTCACCTATCACCGTAGTGGCTGCTCCAGTATCCACCTCCATTCTGATAGGCCTCCCATTCACTCTCATGGTTACACAGATAGGTTCTACACTTCCTACCTTTAAATTATACAACAAATAAAGATCTGAATCAATTACTTAAGGTTTTTCAATGGTTTTAATCTCATTTGTTTTTTTGCTTTTGTCTGAAAGTCTGCCTGATTCTATCTTTACAATGTCTCATGAGATGTCCATTTCGACGACAGAAAAACATGCAAGTTTTTTAACCTGTGATTCATTACAGGGTTGTCTGCTTCCACCTCTGTTGCCATTATGCCATGTTTTTGCTGCTAAGTTAGCTCTTTTTATTTGTCTGCTAGCGGTGGCTGCTTCCCGCTTCTGAGCAAAGCTTTGCACTTTTGCGCTCTTTTTGGCTGAGGCTCCCCACCCAATGTGGAAGATGGTCCAACTTTGCACTCCTTGTATGGTTTTGAGTCTTGCACTGCACTTTGTCATGAAGTTATTAATGTATATAACATTATTGGAAATTATTATTTTTTTAAATAAAGTGTGGGTGTGTCTTAATTGGATTGGCTAGTCTGGGTGCTTTGATGTATACTAGTTTTTAGATGTAAACAGAGAAGTAGAGGTACATTTGCATTCAAGAAGGGGAGTGAAATCTGGCACCTAGCTAGCAGAGACCAAGCAATGTTTACATTGCTAATAAAATTGGTACTATGAAAGGGGTTTTATTGTTAGAAGAGGTGGAGTTCAAAAGGGTGGGTGATACAATGAGAATTTACATTCAATGAGATGTGCTAGGTATAACAGATAGTAATTTTTGTGCATGCAGGGCAGAGGCAATGTAAGATCAACAACTGTAAGCCTACCACTGTGTTTGCAAAGGGACCAAAGTGAAAGGAACCTAATTTTGAATTTGTAACGTGAAAATGCTTTGCCTGGTGTCTGCTTAAAGTCAATGGGTTGCTGTTGCCTTAATGGGGATTAGTTTGGGAATTTGTTAGAAGTTATGATAGTAGTAATTTGTAGCCATGTGTATATACTTAACCTGTGTAAATTAATAAATGTCTCATGTATTTTGATATAAAACCTCTTGAGAATTTAGATTCCTGAATTGAGAGCTGCATCTCAAACATACCACTTAAAATATAAGGCATGACAGTTGTTTAAAGTATCCCCCTGGGATTTTTAAATAACTTAGCTTTACCAACTGCTGGGTCATAACAAACTTCCATTGCCAGAGCGATTTCCAATGCCTTCTGAGAATCTAAATTTGTTTCAGACAATAATCTTTTCCGAATCACATCTTCATTTATACTGCATACCAAATGATCTCTAAGCATATCATTGATAGATGTACCAAACTCGCAATATTCTGTTCAATGTCTCAGGATTGCCACATAACAAGCAATTGTATCCTCAGCGGCCCCATTCCTTGAGTTAAATTTGAACAGTTGCGTTGTCACCGTAGGCTTGGGCTGATAATGATTCTTTATGAGGTTCACTAAGTCATCAAAACTATTTGAATCATGGCACTGGGTACCAACAAATTTTGACTTAATCCATATGTCTCATGCCCACGTGTGGATAAGAGGATCGCACACTTCTTCTCCTTCCCCGCGATGTTGTTCCCCTGGAAGAAGAACACGAAGCGTTCAACGTAATGAGACCAGTCGTCCGAGGTTGGGTTGAAAGGCTCAACTCTTCCAAATTGTGGCATGCTCTGAGGGGATTGCTTCGACTATCAGGGCGGAAATTTTTCTTTACTCACAACTACAGTGCAAGGTACTGCCTGATATTCGTTCTCCTGATTTCCTTCAAACGTTCTTGTTATCCACCTTGTCCTCTCATGTCTTTTCTTGTTTTTTTACTCTCGTCACCAGTTTGTTGGATTCAGGGCCCTAGTTTGTTGGGACTTAAGGATCCGGGTTGCACGCTTGTTTCGGGTGACTGAGTTGGTTCAGAGACAGAGAAGATCAGTAGACCGTTCTTAGAAGAAACACATTCTATTTATTTACAAAAGGAAATCAGCAGCTACACTTGTGTGCTTACAACTCAAAACTCTGTCTTCGCTCTTCAGACTCTAACTCAAGATTACTGACTACAGAGGGAGCCCGCACTACGCTGCTATTGGGTACTAAGACCATGTGATCTTCCATTACAACATTTATCTTAAAGGTATATTACACATCAGATTACTACAACTTTCATCACACACACTGCGGTCTCATGAAGAAAGGCAAGAGCAGCTACAAACCTCTGAGGAAGAAGCACCATCACCTAAGCTGACAATTACAGCTACCAGCTCACTGTATATACCTTAAAGAGTAGCATAGAATTGTGATCTGCATGTGATGCATCACCGATCACAAGTGACTCCAGCCAGGCTGGGGGGTAAAGAATAGCCCTTGTGCATTCTCCCCTGAGGGAGAGATCACAAACATGTTCTGCTGCAGCAGACTCAGGTGAGGGCTTTGCCGGGCAGTGTACAGGAAAATAAAGATGAGCATGCACATCGAGATATTTGGCAGGCATGTCAGGCAGCCTATTGTCACTATGAAAGAGTATGAAGGAGTCTGGCTCCAATGTGAGGCTAGGGTTTAATACAGACCTGGAGCCCTTACTTTCCGATATGGAAGTGGTAACCAATTCTATAAGAGCACTTATGGATCTAGCCATGATGCAGCATCTGGTGGCTACTGATTTAACTTCAATTGCAGCACCAGCAGAAGGCACCCAAAGCCTCAGTGCTGCAGTAGAAATTCAGGCAGAGATCACGAGATTCATGCTCTATGCCATGCAGGCTTAAACTGCTGCCATCATGGCTGCAGATCTCAGTGTTCAAAAGGGTATGCAGGCTCTCACAGCAGTCCAGCAATCTGCCCTCCAACAGATTACTAGGATTTCTGAAGCACTGCCTCAGGAGAGTGGCAGCCACACCGTGGAACACAAGCCTGTCCTCTCTCAGGATCACAGCCTTTGTGCTTCCACCACTGCTGTTCAGCCAGTGCCCTTGTTACTGCCTGTCAACCAGTCAGCCCAGACTGTTGCTACCCCTGCCAAGATGGTATAGCCGCAACCAGGTCCTAAAGGCCCAGAGTTCCATGACAACATCCTATGCAGTCTCCCCCACTGAAATTCAGCATCCTTCCATCAGCCAAGCTGTAGTAACTTGACTAGCACTGCATAGGAGCACTAGGACAGGCAAAGGGACCCATTAGACAGGCACTGGGAATGAACAGGAGTGAATAGTTCAGTTTTGTATGTATTAATGGATGTGTTCTTTGTGGCTTTTATTTCAGTAGTTTTTCCAAGAGGATGCTTCATAGCAGATAAATTGAAAAATTGGGACTTCTTAAGGGAACCTGAGTCTCAGTAGCTGCTTAGGAAATCCTGCATGGAGCAAAAGTGTCCTGGACGGGTCGTCCTCCTCCTCATCCACTATCTATTCCTCCTGCTGAGGTGACCTGCAATTACACCTCATGATATTGAGCAGACCCACACAAACTTGGGCATCTGCTCTGTTGAGTACTGGGGGAGCAGACAGTGGAACTGTTGCTTCAGGGCGTTGATGAGTTTGCTCTGCCATGACCCTTATGGCTGCATGGCCCTTGTTAACAGTGCTTTGTCCTCATGTGTTTAGATGGTGGTTGGGGAGGATGGGGTTGTGGGTGGTGGATGGGAGTCATGAACCAGGTATATAGAGGATGTCCCTTGTTATCAAGCAACCAGCCACTGTTTTGTCATGGTAACACAAAGGTGGCAGAAACAGTTTACTGTTTCATGGCCATACACCAACTGCACATTGATGGAATGGTAGCCCTTGTGGTTCTGGTGCATTTCCCTATTAATGTGTGGGGCCCACAGAGCCAAGTGCACACGGTCCATGGCACCCTGCACCATTGGGAACCCTGCTAGCCTGGCAAAGCCATGCAAACTTTCCTCCTGCTTCCCTCTGGTCAGTGAGAAGATGATGAAGTCCCGTCTCCTTCTATGCAGGGCCTCGGTAACCTGATGCAGCAATGAACAGCAAAATATGATATGTTATTAATGTCACTTGCTTCCACCTGGAAAGATCCAATAGTGTAGAAATTGAGGGCCATGGTGATCTTATGGGTGCCTGGCAGCACCATCCTTGCCCTTTTGTTCCACGGCAGGTCAGGTTGTAGGAGGTGGCATAGTTCAGTCACCACCTCCTTGGTGAAACGTGGCCACCCCAGACACTGCTCCGTCTCCCTGTCCTGCTGCAGCCCAACAGGAACCGCAACTATAGCCACCCTTACTGAAACAGTTTTTCTCTTGATTGGTCTGTCACATTCTCTGACCTCCTTGTTTTTAGGAGGCCTAGCAAGAGATGCTGCACTTGTAAATCCAAAAAGTTTGCAAAGCTCTTCCAATAACATTACAATATTTTCAATAACTCTGCACCAACAAAAGATAGTAAAAAGCAAATTTCCTGAAAGTTGGATGATTGTCCCTTTAAATAGCACTAATGAATCCCTTTTACAGTGGGGAGGGATTAGGAGAGGGGAGTTAACCGGTGCAGTCCAAAATGGCAAATTGCTTGCCAGTTCAGTGTAAGGATTTGCTTGATGCCATGATCCCTCCAGTCTGCATGTTTCTGGCATGTGCATGGCATGCCCACACAGCACCCTTACACAGTCAGGACACACTATACAGGCCATGCTGCAAGTGGCAGGCCAACATTTTTGCAGCCTTGGGCTTCCGTTGCACGGACACTGTTGTGGTACACCTTTAAGTCGCTGCGGCTATGATCTATGTGTAGTGTCCAATTGTTCTATGTTTGATTATGTGAGTCTGGTAACTGATCTATGCTCACTGTGCTAGATTGGTTAAGCCTAGATACTGATTCCGAGATAAGTGGACAGACACCACAGAAATTACTAGAAGCTAGAGTTAAACACAGGCCAGAAATTTTCCGTCGGCGAGTTGGGGGCGGGGCCCACTCGCTGACGCGAAAATGACGCGGGATGATGTCGGGAGGAACGTCGTCCCGCCCCATTTAAATATTCAGGAAGGTGGGGGGCCAGCGCGATCAGCTGTCCGCCCGCCGACCTGTCAATGGCCAATTGAGGCCGTTGACAGGATAACTAAGCCAATTAAAGGACCTGCCCGTCCAACCTTAAGGCTGGCGGGCTGGTTTCATGTCGGTTTTAAAAAACTTTAATAAACTTTATGTGATATTTATTTACATGTCCCATCTCGTGTAACATTGTCACATGAGGGGGACATGTTAATAATTTTTTTATTTTTCTATTTTTTAAGTTTAAAAAACTTTCAGTGCTCTCCCTGCGAAAGAGTGCACTTTGACAGATGGGGAATCCCTCCACCCCCTGCACAGCACTTCCCATCGGGTGGCCCGCTGGGTGGGCCTTAATTGGCCCGCCCACTCAAAACGGTGGCGCGGCCCGTTTCGGCAGCGGCGATTGGCTGCCTGCCCGCCGCCGAGCCGCTGGGGTCCGCCAGCCCACCAAGGGCAAAATTCTGCCCATGGTGTAGACATGGTGCAGAGATGTTTTAACTCTCTTGTAAGTAAACCTGTTGCACATTGTTATTTCTGAGTTGCTCTGAGGTAAATCAAATATAGAAAATAGATAACACTATGTACATCACCAGATAGGAAATGCTGTAAGGTACCACAGTCTGCAGTATGTAGTCATCCAATAAGATGTTTTATTAAGAGTTCTTCAAGATTGTACATGCGCTACTTAATCTTCATGAACAAAGAATCTACATTTGAGGTTAACAAACCCATTTAAGTGGTTAGTACATTTGTGTTCACTAATAAGAAAAGGAAACACAACAGGAACCAGCAGTCCTAGTCTTCTGTTCGTATAAAGACATTAAATACACTTTCTATACTTCTTTCTAAAGTTTTAGGTCTCTATGTCCATTCACAGGGAAAAGTGAGATTGGAACAATTGGAAGAGTGATAGGGTACTTCAAAAGGCCCATCCACATCAGCTCTTCATGTGATTTTATTAAATCAATACAAACCCATTGCTGTTGGATAAGTTATCTTGTCTACAACTCAGATAGTGGCACATCGATAAAACAACATGTTTGTTGTGTGAAGGGATAAATGTGTGAATAGTAATTTCTCAAAAGCCCTTTGAGAAGTTTGCCTCAATAATAAACTATAGATTTAGCTGCAAACTTCTTACACCACATACAGTACACAAAATCATGCACATTTGCTTGAAGTCTGTGACACTTTCAAATATGCTACAAGTAGTCAATAGAATTAATATTATATGACATCTGTAATGAAATCAATCATGTTTCCACAACTGCCATACAGTCATCTGGGAAAATACCACAGGAAAAATTTGCCAAACAAGTGTTGAGTGGAGAGCGAGGAATAAAGAAGCTGTGCTCACTCTGACAAACCCGGGAGCAAAGAAATGGTAACATTTGAAAAACTGCTAACGGAATATGACTGCGACCAACTATGTAAGTTCCTAAATTGAGTAATTTAAGGAGAATTGCTTGCAAAATCTTCCATCAATATCTGCCTTCAAGCTAGAGAAACGTGAGCAAATTAAATCTTCTTCAAAACTTATGACATATCAATAAAATTCTCTTTAGGCAATTGGATTAGAAAACTTCAGCACTGACATGGTTGGCAAATGGATGAATCCACATGTGTAAAAGACTCCATGGAAAAAACTGCCAGCCCTTTCCTTGAAGCTATTTATCTCAGACATATTAACCCATAGCTACCTGGTTAGAGACAACAACAACTTTCATTTATATAGCTCCTTTAACGTGGCAAAACCTCCCAAGGCACTTGACAAGTGCGATTTCAACAAAAACTTGTGACACCAAATCTATCACAAAAGTTTGGTCAAGCAGCTAGGTCTTAAAGGAGGACAGAGAGGTACAGATATAGAAATGTTGAGGGAGGCAATTCTCAAGCTTAGAGCTGAAAGAACAGCTGCCAATGGTGGGGATGTGTAAGAGACTAGAATTGAAAGAGAGCAGAGATCTGGAAAGCTCATCGGGCTGGAGGAGGTTACAGAGATGTGGAGGGGTAACACCTTAGGGATTTGAAAACAAGCGTTTGAAAGGATTGTCTGACCAGGAAAATGTTGGTCAGCAAACAGAGGGAATAAGACATAGGCTTGAATTTTTCCCTTGGCAGGCGCACGTGATTGGCAGGCCCAGGAGCGGTTGGGAAGCAGGCCCTCGACCGCGATTGGCCCACGACCACGATTTCGCTGGTTGGCCAATTAATGGCCAATGGTCGGGAAGGGCTGGGCAGGGGCCTGTCTGGCACCTTTCGGGCGTTGGGTCCAATGGCAACCCAGTGGGCGATTTAAAAATGGCAGAGGCAGCTCCCAGAAGACTGCCAGAGGAGAACCATATTCTGTGGTCTGGGGACTGAAGCAATGGCCTCAACAGCGGCTGCAGAAGGCAGGCGGGAGGGCAGATTGGGTAAGCACTTGGCCCTCTGTTTATCGGACGAGTGCCTTGCGGTCCTCATGGAGGAGGTGGGTGTCAGGCGGGGCACCCTCGTTCCCAGGATGGCAGGAGGAGGCCACGCCATCAGACTAAAAAATCTTGGGAGGAGGTGCCAGCTGAGGTCAGTAGTCACAACAATGTGAGGTGCACCTGGGTGCAGTGCCACAAAGGGTTCAATGACCTGCTGCGCTTGGCAAGGGTGAGTACCGTGTTGGCATGGATCAGTATGGTGAAGTGTTAAGGGCTGGCTGTCCCCCGCCCCCATGGAGCTCAGGGGTGTTAGGTTCAGAGTGCCAACTGCCAATGGTGCTGGAGCTGGCTAAGAGGGTGAGACCTGGCTGCTTGGCCTGAGTGTCTTGCAGCTCGAGGGCCACGACTCGGATGTGCCCTGCAAAGTGTTCGTTAGGTGGGGTTGGCCAGGCTGTAATGGTGCTGCAGAGTGGACTAATCAATGCTCCTCTGTCCGTTCAGCAGAGGAGGAGCCATAACAACATAGAGAGGTCAAGGACAGGCGGAAGCTCCCCAAACCCCCTAATATGGGCGAGGTTTGAACTGGACGCCTTGGAGCTGGAGAGCTGCCACCCATGTGAGTCAGCCGGTCATGGAGAGACAGGGGTCTCTGATGAAGGTAAGAGTGCAGTGTGCACAGAGGTGAGAGTTTTGGATGGTGCAAACATTCTTGTGTAGTTTCTTCATTAATGGTAATCTCAAAACTGGAGTCCCCATTGATCATTGAAAGATGATGGCACCGTGATGCAGATCCCCATTGTGTCACCAGGGTGCCTGGCATTCACAGTGACAGTGTGATGACTTAAACTAATGGCATGCCATTGTTCTCCCTTAGATTCACCAGCACATATTCGTTTGCAGGACCCTGAAGAGCCACCCCTGATGCCAGAGGACCACTGCGCTTCAGCTGCACCTGTGTCATACTTGCTCTCTGAACCAGACACCAGCGCAGATACCAGCACCTCAGTGAACGTTAGATTGGCGGCTAGAATGTTGGTGCATAGGGGTGAGGGCACTTCACACTCACTTGAGGTGCAGGCAGAGGCAGAGAGTGCCCAGGGCGCCGGCAGTCAGAGGGCTGCTGGAGACCAGGACGCTGCTCAGCCGAAGGCAGATGATGAGCCTCTGGATTCGTCCATTAGGCAGCAGATGCTGGATGTCCAGTGGGATGTGCAGGAGGATCTGGCGTAGATCCATGGGGGTATGTGTGCCATGGTCTCTGTTATTTTTTTTTTTCCGGGAGTGGGACATGAACCCACAACCTTCTGATTCAAAGGCGAGGGTGCTATGAACTGAGCCACAGCTGACACCTCATGGTCTCTGTTATGGAGGAGTCCATGCGGAGCATAAGTAATGCGTTAACCCTCATGGCTGAGCGCACTGCCTCCTCCATTGAGAGAGTGGTGACTCTCATGGAGAAGCAGCTCCAGGGACAGAATCAGGTGTTTCTGGGGTTGCGCCCGGACCTGCAATCGCTCACACAGGCAATGACCTCAGGTAGTCAGTGCCAGTCTGCGAAATGGATGCGACGCCCAGTTTCCAGCTAGGTGCCTGTCCATCAATGGCGAGCAGGGAGGTCCAGAGCGACCTCATGATGGCGCACGACCTGCTTGTTGACTATGCACACTCCTCTCAGGGCGCTCTGGATGACGGCAGCAGCTCCTCCGCCCCTGTGCCAGTGACCGTGGCATCCGATGAAGCAGCTGTGACTGAGGAGATGCCAGCTGTGGCACAGGCCACTCCCTTCCAGGCAGAGCCAGCACAGGCTCCACCCGCCAGAGGACAACTGCCAAGGTAATCAAGGCCAACAACGCAGCAGAGTGAGCAGGCTGTCTCCAATGCCACTGCCAGTGAGGGGTGGGCACAAAGACTCAGCGCTCATACATGTAAGTTTAAGGCACCATGAGCACAGGTGATCTTCTGTTCTGAAATGTTTTGTTTATATGTTTACTGGTGTGGGCATTAACACCAGATATGGTAATGTTCATTTGTTTTGAGTGTCAAAATTATATAAATGTTGCTTTTGACTTAATGGCCTGAATATGTGCCACCTTTTTTTTGCTGCAGGGTATGCCAATTTCTCATGCTGAATGTGAGTGGCTCAAAATTTTATTGCACAGGCACTGAGTGGGCTCTGGGTTCAAATGAAAGGGTCATTTCAGACATCTGGGAGGTGGCAGCCCTGGCATGAGGTTGAAGGAGATCTTTGACACCCTAGCTGAAGGAGTATTTGATCAAGGCGTACCTGCCTCCCTAAAGGACACAGAGGTCTGCCTCCATTCCCTCAGTGTTCCCCTCACTATGCTCCTCTTCTGATTCACTACTGGATTCATCCTCTGTGGCCTGTGGAGCTGCCTCAAGATCCTCTTCCTCCAGTGGGTCCTACCTTGCTATTGCCAGATGGCGGAGAGTGCAGCGTGTGACCTTTATCAGTGGCACCTGCTCTGGGGGGTATTGTACTGCTCTCCCTGAATGGTCCAGGCATCGGAAGCGAATCTTTTGAAGACCTATGGTCCTCTCTATCACCGCTCTTGTGGAGGCATGACTCGTATTATATCGCTACTCTGCCTCTGTTCTTGGGTGGCGGAGAGGCATCATAAGCCACCTTTTCAATGGATAGCCCTTGTCACCCAGCAGCCATCCATCCAGTTGGGCTGGAGCACTGAAGAGCCTCGGCACCTGGGAGTGTCTGAGGATAAAAACGTCATGGGAGCTGCCTGGGTACCTTGCACAGACTTGTAGAATCTGCATCCTGTGATCACACACTATCTGCACGTTCATTGAGTGGAAGCCCTTCCTGTTGACGAAGGCACCGGGCTGTCCCACTGGAGCCTTGATGGCCACATGCGTGCAGTCGATTGCACTGTGGATGCAAATGGAGGTCACAGTCTCCCTGGAGAGGCGGAACCTCCTTTGGCATTGCACCTCGAACATATTGAGGTAGCTGCATCGCTGCCTCTAAACCCTGGCAGCAGGATAGTGGCTTCTTCTGTGGCCCCTTCCACCTTGGACCACCTGCTGGCCCCGCTCCCCTTCTGCCTGCACCTCCCCTCCCACAGGTCGCTACCTTAGAAGCTGCATTGGGACACCTGGCGTCCTCTCTCTTCTGCCCTTCTCTTCCTCCTAAAAGAAGGTGCCATCAGTGGAGAGCACAATCCCCATTACCTAGGTAACAGAAGGCTGTCTGATATCTGGAAGGGCCCACATGGTCAAAATTCTCTGGGGGCCTTGGAGACACCAATGAGTCCTGAAATGAAGCCTGGAAATGATAAGAATGAAGCTCAGTACAGAGATAAAGCTGTCAAGTTCAAATAACCAACCAGCAACAAACTATCTCCTAAATTTCTCACTACTCACAATGACAATGCTGCTGAACCTTTTTATCCCGCCGTTGATTGACATTTTGCAATAAGTGGCCTGCCCGACTGCCCATTTTGCCCATGCAACGAGCACAAAATCATATGGGCAATGTAAAATCAGGATCAATTACCTTTTTAATGGCCTTGAGTTGCAGGCGTGGCTCCGACACCAGTGCACACCCGCCGACCTGAAGATTGCGCATGTGCGGGGTGACGTCAGGACACTTGCCCAACATCGACTCGCATGATTTCACACCCAATCGGGTTGGGCATCGCCTGCCCGAGAGGTGTAAAATTCTGCCCTTTCGGAGTAAGTAAAGATACAGGCAGCAGGATTTCAGTTGAGTGCATGTTTATATTGGGTGGAGAATGGGAGCTGAGTCAAGAGAGCACTGGAATAGTGAAGTTTAGAGGTAACAAAAAAAGGGTTTCAACAACAGATGAGTGATATGGGGTCAGACTCAATCACATTACACAGAGGGAAGTAAGCATGTTCGTATGTTCGCAGGTAAGCAGTATTGGTGATGTTTGTAAGTTCATTTTAGGGTCAAACGCAACACCAAAACTGCAAATGATCTGACTCAGATTCAGACAGTTGCCAGAGATGGCAGCAGTGGCTAGGGAATGGAGTTTGCGTTGTAGGGGCCAGAGACAATGACCTTGATTATGTAGTCAGCAGTGAAGCAAAAGCATTGACATACATAATGATTTTTGTGGTGAGAACTTTACCTCTCTCACCATGCAGTGGATTGCAGCATTCTTCAATTTGGATTGCCCGCAGGGAGCTGCTGTGATGTCATCAAACTATTCAAGCAGTCAATCACATTAAGGGATTCTCACAGGCAGCCAACCAGGCAATGAAAAGCATGAAAATCAAATCACTGTCTAAAAATGTTACATAAATCAAAATATTAGGACATGCACATGGGCTGAAGGTAGAAGTTGAAATATCATGAGGAACTTTTAAAAGTTTATAAATGCTGACAGAGCACTTACAGCTCACCCACAAAAAAACCCCACAAAATCCAGTCCAATGGATTTCAGTGGAAGGAAATTTCTGCTCATCCACTACCAGTTTAAAGGCAAAATGCAATTAGGGATGGACAATAAATGTTGGCCTTGCCAGCACCCATATCCCATGAATAAATAACATCAATGTGTGGCTAATCAGAGACATTAGAAAAGTTCAATATCACTTGAGTGTCATCAGTTGTGTATGATTTTGTGTATTCAGATGATATTGCCAAGGGGCAGTTGTAGATGAGAAGTAAAGAAAGAACTTGCATTAACGTAGCACCTTATACATACTGATGCCTCTCCTGGTGCCTTGACATCAGAATTTAATACACATAAAAATGACTAACGCAATTTAGTTTAACAATTGGTTTCCTCCTGAATTTTTAGCCACTATTCTTATGCAAATAAGCATTGCAACAAACCTGTGCTTAGCAAGGCCCCACAAACGACACCAAAATAAATGATCAGGAATGTGGATTTAGTGGTATTGATTGAGGGATGCAGGATGAGAACTAATGTTATGACTCCCTTGGGAGAACCTTAAATCTAAATATCCAAATGATGCCCAAAGAAGAAATTACCAACAAAGTTTCACATTTTGCTTTCCTTTTTACCATAACACAAATCAGAATCCATGTAAATTAAACATGAATTAACAGGCAAATGTTACTTCAAATACAAAGGTGAACTTCACTTTAAATAGCCGATATAACAAAAGAAATGTCTTATGCAACCATAAGCATTCGCATCACTCCCCACAGACATGTGACACTACCAAGCAGCACAGTTACACAATATGCCATTCTTCATTCATAGAAACATAGAAACTAGGAGCAGGAGTAGGCAATTCGGCCCTTCGAGCCTGCTCTGCCATTCATTATGATCATGGCTGATCATCCAACTCAATAGCCTGCTCCCGCTTTCTCCCCATACCTTTTGATCTATTTCGCCCCAAGAGCTATATCTAACTCCTTCTTGAAAACATACAATGTTTTGGTCTCAACTACTTTCTGTGGTAACAAATTCCACAGGCTCACCACTCTCTGGGTGAAGAAATTTCTCCTCATCTCACTCCTAAATGGTCTACCCCATATCCTCAGACTGTGACCCTTGTCACGCAGGGTAGGTCTGGAGTGTTACCCAACAACAGCTTTCACCTTCGAGTTTCACAGTATGATTAGCATCAGCTAATTTCTATGAACCCTCTCTCCCTTGCGTCATGACCATCCTGATAATGTATCTTCCCAGAGTTCTTTTTGACCAACCAACCAATAACACCCCAGTTCACAATTTGGCCACTTCTGGGACAATACCCAGCTGTTTAGCATCTCTGAGATATTCACACAGCTTTACAGGTTTTTGGCAATTTTAGCCTGTTCGCACAGCGTCTCCAAGTGCTCCTGTCTCCTTTTCTGCCAAACAGAAAAACCGGCCTTTTCCTGAGAATGACTTATCTCTTCTCCTCACAAGAATTTGCCATGTCCCTCTTTCTGTCTTTGTCTGATTCCTCATGTATTCACATCCGTGCCTTCACCCTCCACCTCCTCTGCTTGTAGCTCTCCTATGTGTCTGGCCACATGGCTTCTGGTATTATCTTCTTTCCTGTTGGTACTGTTTCCAGGTCAAGAGTCACCAGGTCACATGGACCAGTATTTCTTATTATCCAAGAAAATTACAATTGATCTCTTTACAATTGATGCTTACAACTCTGCAAGGTCCTTTTCAAACAATCTTAAAAAACAATTACAAACAAGAACAATTGCTTCAGGGTCAGAGGTTTCACACTAGTAATTAGAATTTGCCCCTCTTGTTACGTACTGAATGCATGGCACTCTGCACTGACCATGCACCGAGCAACCATTTTTGGAATCTCTGCCCTTCCTCCCATAGCTGCATCTCCACAAGATCATCCTGTAAATTTGACAGTGAGATTGTGACCATGCACATCCAGTTTCTGTCCTTTCTGCTAGGCTGCTGCTGAAGTTAATGGCAGAATTCCACCTTAACAGCAGTGGGTTTTTGAGGCCAAATCCTTTCAAAAAAAATAAAACTTGTGAATGGAAAATTTCGTTCAAACATATTTGACAAATGCACTCTATTTAGATTTTTATTGGAATTCTTCACGCCCACACTCTCCACACATTCTCAACATTTTCTCCAAGTATTATTTAGCTCTCCTGGTACCTCGACATCAGAATTTAATACACATACAAATGACTGCCATAAATCATTTCATGTTACCTTGTAGATTGGTAACATTGATTATTTTTCTCTTTCTACCCCCACCCATTCCCAGTGCTACTGCTGCCAATCCAATTGTACTGGCACTCTCACTGCCTTCCTGTCAACCATTTCTATTTTTGGCAAAGATTCCTCTCCCAAAATTAGTTTTGACTTTCTGCTAAATGTTCCCTTTCCTTCATGTAGTGACGTCTCTATGGGGAAATCTGGGCGCTCTCTATTTTCAGCTTTCCCTGACTTTTCTAAATATTGTGGAGGGCTTAACTTTGCAACCATGGCCTCAATTTTAAAGGGGCTGGGGGCAGCGAGTGATGAGCAGCATGTAGGTGAGCCTCAAAGCTGGTGACATACCTGATTTTAATTGCTGGGCCACATTTGAATGAACCTTTCTGGAGTCCTGCCTGAACCTAGCAAGTGGGCCAATGGGTGGGAGCAGGAATTTCATGGCAGGAGACCCGTTGGAACAGTCAGATCTGTAAGCAATCAGGAATCGGAGTGGGGGAGGAGTTCCATCACAATTGGAGGCAGGCTGGGGTTGAATAGGCCCAAGGGCTCTATGAAGATCCTGAGGTGGTGGTGGGGGGGGGCAACTCCTGCTCCTCCTGGTCGATAGGGAGTTCAAACAGAGACAGAAGCAAATTTCTAAAACTTGCCCTGGCCTCCTCTGGTCAATCAACCCCTCTTACAATGGTTCTAGTGCAGGGCCCCCCTGCTGTGACATTAACGTTACCACCGAGTTGCATATTTTACATGCTATGTGGGCCCCTGCCTCATCAGTGAATTGTCACCTATGATCAAAGGAGCAGGCCTTGAGGCAGCAGCCAGCCACACTGGGGACCTAAATTAAGAGGCCTTAATAAATTTAAGTGCTCTAGTGGGGAAGGGGGGGGTGGATATGTATGGTTCCCAAACAGGTGCCAGTCCAGGGAATGAGAGGGTTGGCCAGGTCAAGAGAGGCCTAAGGACTTCTTCCTGTTCACCTCAACATCTTTTGGCTATTCTGCTGCAAGACATTGGGTGGGCCCCTCACCTTCATAAAAATCAACTCGCTGCACCGGTTCGATCTTGAGGACGCCACTTTATCATTTAACTGAGACTCTGGATTGCCTGCAGTAGGTGCCTTGGCCACCTTAAAGATCAGTGAAGTTAAGGGGTCATCAGTTGGGAACGATGTGGAGAAGTAGAGTCAGCCTAATCCGTCACGCCATTTCACAGGGTGAGTCAGTCAGGGGAAGGGAATCAGATAAAGGCAAAATACTGCGGATGCTGGAAACCTGAAACAAAAACAAAAAGTGCTGGAAAAACTCAGCAGGTCTGACAGCATCTGTGGAGAGAAAGAAACCGTTAATGTTTCGTGTCCGTATGGCTCTCCTGAAGAAGAATTCTGAAGAAGAGTCATACGGACTCAAAATGTTAACTCTGCCTTTCTCTCCACAAATGCTGTCAGGCCTGCTGAGTTTTTCCAGCACTTTTTGTGAAGGGGATGGAGGGGGGTGGGGGGGAGGGGGGATGCAGTTAAAATCCACCTCTTTCCCTGAGCCTTTTCCCTGAAGGCAGTAATTTATTTGCTGTATGGTGCAAACAGGCAATGATAGACCTCTAACATGTCTCCAAACTAATCATGAGCATCAGGGAGCCTAATCTGTCTTCAGGGCTAGCAGACCCCAGCCTGTGAAGTAAGCACTTTTAATAAAGGATATATGTTCAAGTATTGTGGTGCATGATTATCAGTTATTATGCTTGGCATGTATTTGAATTGATTGAATTCAACATTATTCACATATTCCCGCTGCGCTCATAAACTTCAGTTCTAAGTTAAAATTACTGACAATTCAAAATAATTAAAAATAAGTCATGATATATCACCAGATCCAATGGTTTTATATCAAATAGACACAAATTTTTGAAATTGCATTAAGCTACTAAATTCTGAATCAGGTAATCACTTGACCATTGCAAATGTAATCCATCGACAAGTATCTCATTTGTTGACCTAAGACTCAAGGAAGTGTAAAATGGGGATAGCAAGTCAACAGCTCATTTTACATCTCTTCTGATTTGTACTTCCATTGAAGTCAACACAGGTCTCTTCTCCACCATCTCTCTCTCAGCCCCTTCACTGTCTCTGTGTTTCCATTGATGTCAGTAGAAAGTCAAAATCTACTCCAAACTTCCCAAAATAGGCCATTCATCATTGGTCAGACAAATTTCAATATGCATTTGCTTGACATTTTCACTTTCCGGTTGATATTTTCCCAATAACAATTAGTAATGATTGTTTTGGAAAAATAATGAGATCATCTGGGGACAATGTTCAAGACAAGAAAAAATGAAGACATATTTCACAACAGATTTGATTTTTTTCCCCATCTCTTTTTAAGGCAAATATTCTAATGTTGTCCTTAATTTGTATCTCCTTATAGTTTGTATTTGTACAGGGTTAAACACAATGATTACCAATCTAATAATCACCAGCAGCAATAACATTTCTGGTCAGTATATCTGTAGCTTTTTAAGAAACCTGATCATAGGTACATTCAAAATGGCTGCTGGTCAAATCACTTTCCTCAAAGGACTGGCAGTATCTCTTGACATCTCAAAATGAACAAGCAATAAGTTCCATTTTCCACAGCTCCCTATAACTATAAAGACTTGCTTTGTCCTAATAAGCTAATTCATTTATTACACAGTTGAGTTACTTCTTCATAACATGTGTCTGAAACAGATGACTGCTGCAACAAAGCTGCCTGTCAGTTTTTTGTAAATGTCGGCATAAACCTCCAGAGATTGCATGTACTATTTTTATCAGAATTTCCCACAGCTATAAGTGATTCTGATGGGGACATTTCATGGCATATACATCAATGTGTGGGAAAATGAAAGGAATACTATTTGGGCCCGAAATTCCCAGTGAGCTGCCTTTGATGGGAAATATAACAGGGCAGAACTACTTGGTGTCTCCGTGCCCTATGCCTAGAAAATATGTTTTATGTCAATTAATTATCTTAATCCACTGACTGAAAATCTGAATTGAACCTTTAAAAATAGGGACTTTTTAAACACAGAGAATAAAGTTGACATGAGCTCGCAGCCAAAGATGACTACCCCAATTTTCATTACTGCCTATTCTGTATTCCAGTCATTGAAATGGAGACAGCATGCCTGCAAAACCAATCAAAGACAATGATCTCAGGGGAATGTGAATCACTCACATCTCCTGTCCCATTAACAAGACACCAAGGCAATCACCTGAGGTATTCAATTGTAGGAGATGAACTATTAAGCCTCATCAGTTGGACAATGGGACCCTAGCTAAGAGAACTTCCCAGACATCGAATCAAGTTACCATTGGGATACACTGGCAGTGATCTTATCTGGATTTCCTGGGCATTTGGAGAGGGATGTTGACTTGAAAAGCCTACTCTTTGTATGTTTAAGCAACTGTTCTCTCTGTAGAACATAGAAAAGCAGCTGAGAGGCTGAGAGGGAAGATCTGAATGGCCTCCCTCTCTCTCTAACTCAACGTGCAATCTTCAAACTCTGTATGCTCAACATGATCATGCAGGGATACCCTGCTGCAGACAGAGGGGGAATTGTCTCAGATTCGCACTAAGTATGGTACTGGGTGGGAAAAAAGTCGTTTTACCTTCCAGCCGCAATGGGGGATTTTTGGTGCCATATCGTCCCATTTCTGATGCGTCCTGCCTCATTAATAATGCATTCCTGGGAAACACACAGGATCGCTTTGGGAGTGATCTCCGATTCGCCCACCCCACTGTCACCTCAGGCCTTCAATAATCTGGATGCCATGTTTAAAGGGTCCCCCTGCACAGAACTAGCACTCTCTCAAGGATCGGAAGATGCTGCAAAATAATGGCTACTAAAGGGAGGAAGCATAATGCCCCAGCATTTAGCGACGCCTCCCTCGGGCGCCTACTGGATGCAGTGGAGGCCCGCTGTGAAATCCTCTACCCCTGCTCTGGGTGAAGACCAGCAACCAACATCACCAATCCAGCATGGGAGGCAGTGGCAGTGGTGGTCAGTGCCAACGCCCTGCAAAAAAGGACAGCCACATAGTGCTGAAAGAGGATAAATGATCTCCTCCGTTCTGCCAGGGTAAGTCACTCTTCACTTTCACGGTCACAAACCTATCACATTAACAGGGATCTCATTCACTGCTACTTCAAGGACATCACCATTCATTCCCTCACACTGTTATCTGCCCTGTGGATTGTGTCCTCATCCCATCCATGGGACCACTCACCACCCACATATGCCAGGCATCCTTCTCATCTGGCCTGACAGGCATCCTGCTTACACTCTCTCCATCTCTATTCATGCAGGATAAGCTGGTACACAACAAAAGGGAGAGGTTGCAGACTGGTGCAAGAATGCCTGACACCAAGGTCCTCACAGACTTTGAAAATAGAGTCATCCAGGTGGCCAGTGATGACCTGGACCAGTCCTGTGCTGACGGTGAGGTCGGCGGTGTTCAACCAATTGAGGATCCACCAGTGCCAAATCCATCAGACAACCATGCTGTGACTGAGTTGAAGCTGGATAGAAGGCCAGTGATAGGTGGAGGCAACGGAGAGATAGCAAAAGATGTCATAAACAAAAGGTTGAATGGGTGTTGATGGTAGTGATACTGGCTAAAGGAGATGCTAATGGTGAGATTAAGAGTAGAAATCAGGATGAGCAAGTGACAGAGGGCCCTAGTGGGGGTGGGGTGTGGGGAGGAGATGGTGGTGGGAAAAAAAGATCAAAATGAGCTAAAAGGTGGGGATAAAACAATGAATGGAAATACATTTAAAAAATAATAATAGAAATAGGCTGGGGAAAAATATATATATAAAAGTTAAAAAATAAACATTGAAAAAAGGGGATCAAAAAGGGGTGAGGATGGAGGAGAGAGTTCATGATCTGAAGCTGTTGAACTCAATGTTAAGTCCGGAAGGCTGTAAAGTGCCTAATCAGGAGATGAGGTGCTGTTCCTCCAGTTTGCATTGAGCTTCACTGGAACATTGCAGCAAGCCAAGTACGGGCATGTGTGCATGAGAGCAGGGTGGTGTGTTGAAATGGCAAGCGACAGGGAGGTATGGGTAATGCGTGCGGACAGATCGAAGGTGTTCCGCAAAGCGGTCACCCAGTCTGCGTTTGGTCTCTCCAATGTAGAGGAAACTGCATTGGGAGCAGCGAATGCAGTAGACTAAATTGAGGGAAGTGCAAGTGACATGCTGCTTCACTTGAAAGGAATGTTTGGGCCCTTGGACGGTGAGGAGGGGGGAAATAAGGGGGCAGGTGTTGCACCTTCTGCGGTTGCATGGGAAGGTGCCATGGGAGGGGGTTGAGGTGTAGGGGGTGATGGAGGAGTGGACCAGGGTTTCCTGGAGAGAACAGCCCCTATGGAATGCCACTGGGGGGGGTGAAGGGAAGATGTGTTTGGTGGTGGCATCATGCTGGAATTGGCGGAAATGGCGGAGGATGATCCTTTGAATGCGGAGGTTGGTGGGGTGATAAGTGAGGACAAGGGGGACCCTATCATGGTTCTGGGAGGGAGAGGAAGGTGTGAGGGGCAGAGGCACGGGAGATGGGTCGGACACGGTTGAGGGCCCTGTCAACCACCGTGGGTGGGAAACCTTGGTTAAGGAAGAAGGAAGAGAAGTCAGGAGCACTGTTTTGGAAAGTGGCATCATCGGAACAAATGCGACAGAGGTGAAGGAGCTGAGAGAATGGGATGGAGTCCGTACAGGAAGCGGGATGTCAGGAGCTGTAGTCGAGGTAGCTGTGGGGGTCCCAGTATTGCCTGTCTCTTTATGGGGTATGTGGTACATTCCTTGTTCCAGGCTTATTCCAGCCCTCCCACAACTCTTTCTCCCATACATCGATGACTGTTTTGGTGCAGCTTCAGGCTCTCACCTGGACCTAGAAAACTATTAATTTTGCTTCCAATTTCCACCCCTCCATCACTTTCACATGGTCCATCACTGACACTTCCCTTCCCTTCCTTGGCCTCTCTGTCTCAATTTCTGGTGATAGACTGTTCACCAACATTCCTTACAAACCTACCAACTCTCACAGCTACCTCGACTACAGCTCCTCACACCCTGTTCCTTGTAAGGACTGCAACCTCAGGACATAACTTCCACAGAGTGGCAATTACAGTCAGATTGTCATTCCACTCCTATTTACTTATTCTCAAATGCAGCAGTACTTTTCTCACGCAGCATTCTGACTCAGGCCAGTTGAGAAAAGTGCAAAGCAGCTGTCCAGGAATCCACTCAGTCAAGTGCAGGAGAGTTGGATGAAAGGAAGACATGCCCTTTTTTTACAGCAAGGGGGTTTGGGTGGTCAGGTGTGGGTTGTCAGGGGATTCGTGTGGTCAGGGAGGTGTTGGTGAGGGTAGTTGGGAGTGGCGGATAGACATGGGGGTGGTAGTCAGGTTGGGTGGGGAGGTAGTTGGTGGGGGTGGAGGGTAGTCAGGAGGGTAATCAGGCATTGTGGGGTGGTCAGATGTTCTTGCAGGGGTCCAGAGTGAATCAGGGGAGTGCGGGGGAGTCCCATGGGGGGTCAAGGGGGGCATCAATACAAGAGGTACTCAGGGGTTAGAAGTGGTTTTAATTATTCTAACTTTTCCTGGGTAACTATTCCTGTCAGATAGTCGGAAGTTTGTGATTTAAATCAGAGCATTGGATGGTTCCCAGTGCGGGGTAATTGCCCAGATGAAATTTGAAGTTCACAGGCAATCCTTACATGGGGGTTTTCAGGGGTACGACGCTCCAGAGATTGGAAGTTATGGGCCATTATAAATGAAAATGTCATGATTTTGATAGCAAGGTAAGAAAAGTTTTGTAATTATTTCACCTCATCACCATAGAATTTCAATAATGCCACAAGCTTTGAGTAACTTTTGATGTAATTTAATGTGTTTAACACAAATAGAATAATGCCTACTGAAAAATAGTGCAGGACAATAATACAGGCCAAGTACACACAGCATTCTTGTACTAAATTCACTCTTTGGAGAATATACCTCAGTGAGTGTTTGAGCACTCCCCAATGAAGCAACTGTTAAAAAAGTGAAAGGCTGATTGAAGGTCCTATTATTTTGGTATTTTTGGTGTTTTGAGATAAGGTTCATCCAAGTGCTTTGCTGGATCCTGTTATTGCAATAATCTAACTATAGCCTGCTGCCATACAAACAAGGAACAGGAGTAGACCATTCGGCCCCTTGAGCTTGCTCCGCCATTTAATAAGATCTGATAGTAACCTCAAATCTGCATCCCTTCTACCCCTGATAACCTATCACCCACTTGTTTACCAAGAATCTATCCAGCTCTGCCTTAAAAATATTCAAAGACTTCACCGCCTTTTCAGGGAGAGAGTTCCAAAGACACACAACCCTCTGAGAGAAAAAAAATTGCCTTGTCTCCATTCTAAATGGGTGACCCCTTATTTTTAAACAGTGACCCCTGGTTCTAGATTGTACCACAAAAGGATACATCCTCTCCATGCCCACCCTGCCAAGTCCGCTCAGGATCTTATATATTTCAATCAAGTTACCTCTTACCGTTCTAAACTCCAGTGGATACAAGCCTAGCCTGTCCAACCTTTCCTCATAAGACAACCTGCCCATTCAAGATATTAGTCTGGTAAACCTTCCCTGAGCTGCTTCCAACACTTTTACATCCTTCCTTAAATAAGGTGACCAATACTATACATTGTACTTCAGGTGTGGTCTCACTGGTGCTCTGTATAACTGATGCATAACCTCCCTACTTTTGTATTCAGTTCCCCTCGCAATAAGTGATAACATTCTATTAGCTTTCCTAATTACTTGCTGTACCTGCACACTAGCCTTTTGTGATTCATGCACCAAGACACCCAATCCCTCTTCATCTCAGAGCTCTGCAATCTCTCAACATTTAAATAATATGCCTCTCTTTTATTCTTCTTGCCAAAATGGAAAATTTCACATTTTCCCACACTATACTCTATCTGCCAGATCTTTTCCCAGTCAATTAACCTATCTATACCTTTTTGTAGCCTTCTTATGTCCTCTTCACAAATTACTTTCCTACCTATCTTTGTGTAATCAGCAAATTTGGCAACTATCCCATCCATCACTTCACCCAAGACATTTATATAAATTGTAAACAGTTGATGTTGCTGCACTGCTCCCTGTGACACACCACTCATAACATCTTCCCAACCTGAAAAAGACCCATTTATGCCTACTCTCTACTTCCTGTTAGGAGGTCAATCTTCTATCAATGCCAGTATGTTACCCCCTATACCATGGGCTTTTATTTTCTGCAATAACCTTTGTCAGATCCCTTCTGGAAATCTAAGCACAGTATATTCACCAGTTCCCTCTTAACAGCACATGTTACTTCCTCAAAGAACTCCAATAAGTTGGTTAAACATGATTTATCTTTCACAAAACCGAGTTGACTCTGCCTGATTACCTTGAACTTACCTAAATGCCCTGCTATAGCTTCTTTAATGACAACTTCTAACATTTTCCCTATGACAGATGTTACGCTAACTGGCCTGTAGTTTCCCGCTTTCTGTCTCCCTCCCTTTTTGAATAATGGAGTTACATTTGCTACCTTACAATCTAATGGAACCTTTCCCGAATTTAGGGAGTTTTGAAAAATTAAAATCAATGCATCAACTATCTCACTAGCCATTTCTTTTAAGACCCTGGGATGAAGTCTATCAGGACATGAACACTTGGCAGCGCACAGCTCCAAGTATTTACTCCGTTCCACATCTCTGGTGACTGTAATTTTCCTGAGTTCCTCCCTCCCTTCCATTCCCTGATTTATAGCTGCTTCTGGGATGTTATTTGTATCCTCTATAGTGATGACTGGTGCAAAATACCTGTTCAATTCATCTATCATTTCCTTGTTTTCCATTATCAATTCTCCAGACTCACTTTCTATAGGACCAATGCTCACTTTGTTAACTTGTTTTTGTTTAAAATATTTATCGAAACACTTAGCATCTGTTTTTATATTTCTGGCTAGCTTTCTCTTGTACTCTAATTTTTCCCTCCTTATTAATCTTTTAGTCATCCTTTGCTGTTCCTTGTATTCTATCCAATCTTCTGGCCTTCCACCTATCTTTGGCACAATTATATACTTTTTCTTTAAGTTTGATACTATCTTTAACCTTTCTAGTTAACCATGGATGGTGTGTCCAAACCCTTGGACTTTTTCTTACTCGTTGGAATGTACCTATTCTGTGTATTCTGAAATATCGCCTTAACTGTTTGCCACTGCATCTCTATTGACTTATCCCTTAACCTAATTTTCCAATTCACTTTATCCAGCTCTGCTTTCATGCCCTCATAATCTCCCTTATCTAAGTTTAAACACATAGTCTCAGACCCATTCGTCTCTCCCTCAAACTGAATATAAAAATCAATCACATTACAGTCACTGCTACCTCGAGCTGCCTTCACTATGAGATCATTAACTAATTCCATCTCATTGAACAATACCAGGTCTAGTATAGCCTGTTCTCTGGTTGGCTTCAGACGTGCTGTTCTAACAAACTATCCCAAATACATTCTATGGACTCCCCATCTAGCCTACCTTTGCCCACCTGATTTTTCCAGTCTATATGTAGATTAAAATCTCCCATGATTATCACCGTGCCTTTCTGACAATCTCCCTTTATTTCTTCCTTTATGCTCCATTCTACCGTATGGTTACTGTTAGGGGGCCTAGACACAACTCCCAAAAGTTACTTCTTGTCTTTACCATTTCTCATCTCTACCCAAACCATTTCCACATCCTGGTTTCCTGAACTTAGGTCATCCTTCTCTACTGCGCTAATCAGTTAACTAATGCGCTATCATTAACTAATAGGGCCACCTTTTCCTCATTTCCTATCCTTCCTAAATATCCTGTACCCTTTAATAATCAAGTCCCAATCCATGTTCCAATCAAACTTATTTATTTCTATGTGCACTCTCAGTTCATCTGTTTTGTTTTGAATGCTTTGTGCGTTTAGATGCAGAGCCTTTAGTTTTATCCTTTTATTCTTTTTATAACCTCTCATCTCATCTGTTGAGTTACTGTTAGATTTGTACTCTCTATTCTTCCTGTCACGGTTTGTTTTTCATTTCTCGTACTAATACCTTTCTCTTTTGCTTTGTCTCTACTCTTTGATTTACCACATCTTCCCAAATTTGTACCCTTGCCCCCACTACTTAGTTTATAACCCTTTCGACTCCCCTAGTTATTCAGCCTGCAAGAACACTGGTCCCAGCATGGTTTAGGTGCAGACCGTCCCTGTGGTACAGACCCAACTTTCCCCAGTATTGTTGCCAGTGCCCCACAAACTGGAACCTGCTTCTCCCACATCAGGCTTTGAGCCACGCATTCATCTCCCTAATCTGATTTGTCCTTTGCCAATTTGCACATGGCTCAGGAGCCTCCAGCTCAATAACTCGGAGCCGACGTTCCGGCAGCCGCAAATAGTTACAGCAGATGTGTTTGCCCTGGAGCACACCAATGTTCAGAAGCTCCCACATCCTGCAATCCCAGCACATCACCTGCCCAACTTCAATATGTGTTAACTAATCTATAGCTCATTAATTAATTATATTTATTGAAGCTTACACTTCCCAATAGGTTTTGGCACTCCCGTAAACCTTACAATACTGATAAAACAATACAGTACTTACAATATTGATAAAATATTACCAGTTACTGGTTTACTCCTTCTGCTGCACCAAAGTGGAAATCAAATACTGGAGACTGAAAAAGAGTAGAAGAATAAAAAACCTCCTCACCACCCTTCACCAAACCCACCATTCAGCACACATTACTTCTTGCAGTAAACCTTACCTAGCGCTCCTCTTCCCCTCTATGCACCGAATTCCCACTTTGTACCAAATTCTCAAATACATTCACTCAGTCTCTGTCTCACTCAGGCGAGAGTCTCCCTATTATGACCGTGCACCTCTTATTTAGATTCATAGAAAATGTTTTTTTTGTTATTGTTTATAAAGCTACTTTTTCTGATTCCCTCCTTTTAAAGAACAAGGGATATGTGTTTATGGTTATGTTAACAACTATGGTGCTGTTTAAAATGATGAAAAGATTTGATAGAAAGTAAGGGGAGACTGTTCCTACTGGCAGGAGGGTCGTTAAGCAGAGGACACAGATTTCAGATAATTGACGAATGAACCAGATAGGAGATGAGGGAGGGAGATTTTTTTTTAAGCAGTCATAATAATCTGGAATGCACTGCCTGAAAGGTTGGCAGAAGCAGAGTCAATAAGAACTGTCAAAAGGGAGTTGGATATATACTTAATAAAGGAAAGAATTGCAATGGGGATAGAGCAGGAGAGTGGCTGTAATTAGATAGCTCATTTCAAAGAGCCTGCGCAGGCACTATGGGCCAAATGGCCTCCGACTAGACTGGAGGATTCTATGACTCTGTTGTGAGTTATAAAAAGCCCAATTAGTCAGACCCCATTCAGTTTTTGACATTGAGTCTCAGGGAAGATATTTTGGCCTCAAAAAGGGTACAACACAAATTCACCAGAATGATGCCAGGTCTTAAAGAGTTAAATGATGAGGACAGATAGCCCTTTCAAAGAACCAGCATGTAAATGATGGGCTGAATGGCCAACTTCTGTGCTGTATGATTTGAAGGTGCCAATTTGACATATGGAATAAAGTGATTTTTGATCTTAAGCTGCACCAAGTAACAAAAGAATGAAGATAAGCAGCTGCTGGCCCTGGAGCACAGTGAAAATGAACATGTATCTTATAACAGTACTCACCAAATCATTTAATGATTTGGTTAATTATAGCTCAACCACATTTATTGAAGAACCTTGTTTCATGAATAAAATGTTATTTAAATAAAACACTTTGCTTCTATACAATGAAACTCTTGAAAGTCTGTGTCTTTCTGCCATTCACATCACTGTGGCAGCTGTGAATTAGTGGGTAGCTCTCTCAAACCTGAGTCTG
The DNA here is from genome assembly GCF_964194155.1 of Cetorhinus maximus. NCBI lineage: Eukaryota > Metazoa > Chordata > Chondrichthyes > Lamniformes > Cetorhinidae > Cetorhinus > Cetorhinus maximus. Next base: position 19,897,255 of record NC_135896.1, read on the forward strand.
AAGATTGTGGGCATAAAATCTAGGCTGACACTTCGGTGCAGTGCTGAGGGATTTTTAAAAATTCATTCACGGGAAGTGGACTTCGCTGGCTGGGCCAGCATTTATTGCCCATCCCTAGTTGCCCTTGAGAAGGTGGTGGTGAACTGCCTTTTTGAACTGCTGCAATCCATGTGGTGTAGGTACACCCACAGTGCTGTTTGGAAGGGAGTTCCAAGATTTTGACCCAGCGACAGTGAAGGAATGGCAACATATTTCCAAGTCAGGATGGTGAGTGACTTGGAGGGGAACTTCCAGGTGGTGGTGTTCCCATATATCTGCTGCCTTTGTGTGCCTTGGTGGTAGTCACCATGGGTGCGGAAGGTGCTGTCGAAGGAGCCTTGGTGAATTCCTGCAGTGCATCTTGTAAATAGCACACATTCTGCTACTGTGCATCGGTGGTGGAGGGAGTGAATGTTTGTGGATGTGGTGCCAATCAAGCGGGCTGCTTTGTCCTGGATGGTGTCCAGCTTCTTGAGTGTTGTGAGAGCTGCACTCATCCAGGCAAGTGGGGAGTATTCCATCACACTCCTGACCTGTGCCTTGTAGATGGTGGACAGGCTTCGGGGAGTCAGGAGGTGAGCTACTCCATCGCACGATTCCTAGCCTCTGACCTGCTCTTGTAGCCACAGTATTTATATGGCTAGTCCAGTTCGGTTTCTGGTCAATGGTAAACCCCAGGGTGTTGATAGTGGGGGATTTAGTGATGGTAATGCCATTGAACATCAAGAGGCGTTGGTTGGATTCTCTCTTGTTGGAGATGGTCATTGCCTGGCACTTGTGTGGTGTGAATGTTACTTGCCACTTGTTAGCCCAAGCCTGGTTATTGTCCATGTCTTGCTGCATTTGGACACGGACTGCTTCAGTATCTGAGGAGTCGCAAATGGTGCTGAACATTGTGCAATCATCAGCGAACATCCCCACTTCTGACCTTTTGATGGAAGGAAGGTCATTGATGAAGCAGCTGAAGATGGTCGAGCCTAGGACACTACCCTGAGGAACTCCTGCAGTGATGTCCTGGAGCTGCGATAACTGACCTCTAACAACCACAACCATCTTCCTTTGTGCTAGGTTTTCCCCCTGATTCCCATTGACTCCAGTTTTGCTAGGGATCCTTGATGTCACACTCGGTCAAATGCTACCTTGGTGTCTCACCTCACCTCGGGAGTTCAGCTCTTTTGTCCATGTTTGAACCAAGGCTGTAACAAGGTCGGGAGCTGAGTGGCCCTGGCGGAACCCAAACTGGGCATCAATGAGCAGGTTAGTGCTAAGCAAGTGCAGCTTGATAGAAGTGTTGATGACACCTTCCATTACTTTACTGACAATCGAGAGTACACTGATGGGGTGGTAATTGGCCGGGTTGGAGTTGTCCTGCTTTTCGTGTACAGGACATACCTGGGCAATTTTCCACATAGCCAGTGCTATAGTTGCCAGTGTTGTAGCTGTGCTGGAATAGCTAGGGGCGTGGCAAGTTCTGGAGCACAAGTCTTCAGCACTATTGCTGGAATATTGTCAGGGCTCATAGCCTTTGCAGTATCCAGTGCCTTCAGCCATTTCTTGATATCAGGTGGAGTGAATCTTTCATAGGAACCATCCTTTGGATGAAATCTTAAAGCAAGGCCCTGCCTGGTCTCCCAGTAAAAAGATTCACTAGAAGAAGAGTAGGGGCTTCTCCTTGGTGTCTTGGCTGATATTTACCCCTGAACCAACATCACTAAAATACTGATTATCTGAACGTTGTCAAATTACAGTGTGTGGGAGCTTGCTGTGCGCAAATTGGCTGCCACATTTCCTACATTATAATAGTGACTGCACTTAAAGCACATTTTCAGCTTGTAAAGTACTTCCGAAGATCTCCTGACGTTTGTTAAACACCACAGAAATGAAAGAAATACTAATTTATTATCACGTTTTTTTCTTACTCTTTTTTAACTGACAAGAAGCTTTGATGTTTCCTTTTCAGCTGACAGACCCAGGGCCTTTGAAACCCAATAGGAGAGCAGAGTTTGAAGCAGCATGTGTATTTTGCAGTGCTAATTATGTGTATATGCAGAATCAGCTGGGTACGATAAACAGCACGCTGTTATCCACTGAGGAATCTGTGGGAGCAATAAATGAAGCACGTAGGACGTCTGCATTCCTAACAACAGTGAACGCATACACTCAGCAGGCAGCTGCTACGAGCTTGTTAAAGTAATTGTGCCAACATCCGACTCTTTCCGTGCTTATTTGAAAAGAAACTTAAAACTTGCAGGGTCGTTGAAGACTGGCAATGGAGAAGGACAAGAGCTGACAATGGCAGCTGTGTAGGAGGTCACAGCTTTTTAAATAAAACTAATTAATGACGGAGGTGGTGAGGTTGCCTCCGTTCACATGTGCCATCGAAGGTAGGATGAAGAAACGCTGCGTATGGCTGATAATTAGCGATCCATCAAAGCTTAGAGCATGCTGGACAATTATACAGCTGTGTGTGAAGTGAATAGTAGGAGTGCATTTAATGGCACATTTGTACTGGTAGCGGCATACTGAAGTGTGCTGGGTCTCCCAGTGTAATCTGAGTTGCAATCCGTGAAGGTGTGTGCTAGCTGAAGGGCAGCGCTGTAGAATGTCAAATTTTGGTATGTATAAATAAAATGAGAGAAACCCGCAAGTTAGAGTCATAGAGTTATACAGCACAGAAATAGGCCCTTTGGCCCATCAAGAACCTATCTATTCTAATCCTATTTTCAAGCACTTGGCTTGTAACCCTGTATGCTATGGCATTTCAAGTGCTCATCTAAATACTTCTTGTCCAAGATTTGAACCCAGGACCTCTTACATACTCATTCAACAAAACCCCCTAAGCAAGAATCATACCCCTAGGCCAACAAGCCACTTTCTAGATGTCACTCTCAGCAGACCAGCCAGCGTTTGTAAAAACAAAAGACAAGAAATAACATGCATTTGATCGCACCTTTCAAGTCTTCAAAAGTTCCAAAGTGCTTTGCATCCAATGTGGCCCAATGTGAAGTGTTGTCGCCTTTGTAATACAGGCAAACACAGTTGCTAATTTGCACACAGCAAGTTGATAATGTTGGTTCAGGAGTAAATGCTGGCTAGGAAGTGGGAAGACCTCTCGTGCTTTCCTTCAAGCAATGCCATGGAATCTTTTATGTCCACTTGGTTTGTCATCTCATTCAAAAGACAGCACCTCTGTCAGAGCAGCACTCCAGCTGAGCTGCACTGGAAGTTAGCATTCTAGGTGTAGCCCTTCACAGGACTGAAAGCTCTTTCAAAGTCCTGTTCTGCTGGGCAACCCACAACTGAGATATGAACCTGTATTTTTGTTACAGATGCTGACTGATCTATTCACCATTCCCTGCTTCCATTTCAGAACTTGCTAAGTGGTTTTCTCCTGAATTTTGGAGAACCTCGTTGCTGTGAAACTGCTGTCCAATGTCTTCAGTTTCATTTACACCCTACAGTCTGTTTGCACAGAATGAAATTAATACTTGTGAGCAAACAGTTCATACAATTGCAAATAACATCACTTGTCTCAAGGGAAAAGAGGTTAATTAATAAGGGCACTGATGAAAGAAATGGATATGGATAATCGATATAGATGGATTTGTTTCCTCATAGTTTAGTCCCACATTTATCCTGGGCCCAGAACTAATGTCAAACTCACATGTGTTTGGCATACAGTAGTTAGAATATTAAAGTTCTCCTTGATGTCAAACCAAGGGGGCAGGTTGCAAAGAAAATGCTTCTCTCTTCATCGACTCAGTACTGTTTCAGGCCAATATGTAATGCTGGATAGGGGTTGCCGAATCCATTACAGAGCTTCTGCTTCACAACACTTGAGAGATGTGCCTTAGTTACAATCACGGTTGCAAGATAAAAGTTGTCAGTGATCAAAAAGGAGCTTCAGAGGAACAATTACTGCAAGCTGTCTTTCCATCAATTAAAAGTTTGTACTGAGCACCACTACAACCAGGTTGCCATCCCTCCGGCTTTCATGCTCTCTCTGTCTATCTTCTGTCTGTCCCCCTTTCTCTCTTTGTCTCTCTGATGTGCCTCTTTTCTCTCTGTATCTCTTTTCTTTCTGCCTCCCTTTCTCGCTTTCTTTCTCTCCCACGCTGTGGTAGCACCCAGATCTGCCTATCCACACACAGCTAATCCACTGTTCTTTTCACTCCGTGACAAAGGTGAGTGCTGACAACCTTACCAATATCCCTAGCACCAAACTTGAGCCATTCACACATACTTACACGCACACACACACTAATACATACACACACATACTTACACACACAAACTTACACAAACACACTCTCGCACGCACACATACTTACACACACACTCTTTCACACACAGACACACACACACAAACACACACCCACACACTTTCTCACACACATACAGAGACACATAATAACACATACACAAATATACATACTTACACAACACATGCACACACATACTTACACACACACTCACACACATTCTCATACACACATATTCTGACACAGAAATACACACACACAAACACACATACTTACACACATACACACACACTTTTTCTCTCTCTCTCGCTCACACAAACACACACACACATACTTACACACAAGCGCACACACATACTTACATCCACACACACATTCTCACACACACACAAACACACACACACACGTTTTCTCTCTCTCGCTCACACAAACACACACACACATATGCACACACACACATATGCACACACACACACAAGCACAAACACATTCTCACACACACATACTTATGCACACACAGTCACACCCACACCCACAAACTCAGACCCACACACACACACACTCTCTCGCACACATACACTTACACACATACACTCTTTCACATACACATTCTTACACACACACAGACACACACACATACTTACACACACAGACACACGCAAGCTCACACACAGACACATACACTCTCTCTCACACATACACACACACACACACATTCTCACACCCACATAGTCTGACACACACACATACATAAATACACAAACACACACACACATACTTACACATGCACACACATACACAGGAACACACACACACGCACTCTCACACACACTCTCATTCACTCACACACACAAATACATACATACACATACTTACACGCACACTCTCTCTCGCACACAGTCACACACACACATACTTACACACACACACAGGCACACATACTTACACACGCACGCACTCTCTCACACACACATACAGACAGACACATAACACATACTTACACACATACTTACACACACAATAACATACACACACACACTTACACATACAGACACACAGATACTTACACACAGGCACACCCACACCCACAAACTCAGACACACACACACACACATACTCTCTCACACACATACACTTACACAAATACACTCTTTCACATACACATTCTTACACACACACAGACACACACACATACTTACACACACAGACACACATACTTAGCACACACAGACACTCTCTCACACACACCTACACACATACTTACAGACACACTCTCTCTCACGCACACATACAGACACACACATTTACACATACACACACATACTTACACACACAGACACACGCACGCTCACACACAGACACACACACTCTCTCTCACACATACACACACACACACACACATTCTCACACCCACATAGTCTGACACACACACATACACAAATACACAAACACACACACACATACTTACACATGCACACACATACACAGGAACACACACACATGCACTCTCACACACTCTCATTCACTCACACACACAAATACATACATACGCATACTTACACGCACACTCTCTCTCGCACACAGTCACACACATACGTACTTACACACACACACAGGCACACATACTTACACGCACGCACTGTCTCACACACACATACAGACAGACACATAACACATACTTACACACATACTTACACACACAATAACATACACACACACACATACAGACACACAGATACTTACACACAGGCACACACACAGACACACACACTCTCTCTCTCGCTCACACACACACAAACACACACACACATTCTCACACACACACACACAGACACAATCCTTGTCTGGCCTATATGTGACTCCAGACCCAGAGAAATGATGACTCTTAAAATGCTCTTTCAGCAAGGGCATTTAGGGGATGGGCAATAAATGCTGGCCTAGCCAGTGATGTGCACATCCCATGAATGGATTACAAAAAGAACAAACATATATAGACATTCACAGACATGGGGCAGAATTTTGCTGTCAGCGAGCAGGGGGCGGGGCCCACTCGCCGATGTGTAAAAGGACATGGGATGATATCGGGCGGAATGCCCAGTGTTACCCGCCCCATTTAAATCTTCAGGAAGGCGGGGGCGCAGCAAAATCAGCTGCGGGCCCGCCGATCTGTCAACGACCGATTGAGGCCATTGACAGGATCATTAAAATAATTAAAGGACCTGCCCGTCCAACCTTAAGGCTGGTGGGTCGGCCAGGAGCTCCGGCGGGGAATAGAAAAAACATGAAACCTCATCCACCGGCGGGATAAGGTTTCATGTAGGGTTCTAAAAAGTCTAATAAAGTTTTACTGTAATTTATGAACATGTCCCATCTCATGTGACATTGTCACATGAGGGGGACATGTTAGGGAATTTTTTTTTCTATTTTTAATCTTTCTAAAAGTGTTAGCGATCTCCCTGAGGCAGCACTTAACCTCAGGGAGATGTGCGCTCTTTCATGCGCATGTGCGAAAGAGCACACTCTCACTTTTGGGGAATCCCCCCCCCTCCCCGCACAGGAAGTGCATAGCACTTCCCGCCGGACATCACGCTGGGCGGGTCTTAATTGGCCCACCCACGTAAAATGGCGGTGGGGTCCGCTTCTCCGGCGGGGATCGCCTCCCCGCTCGCTGGAGATTGGGTCAGGCCCGCCTGCCCGGCTGGCAGAACATTCTGCCCATGAAGATGCACGCATATGCTCAACAGCATAAGCGCAGAAGGGGTTTACGAGAATGGTTCCAGGGATGACACTTCACTTCAGCTATGAGAAAAAATTGGAGAAGTTGGGGCTGTTTTCCTTGGAGAGGAGAAGGCTAATAGGAGACTTAATAGACGTTTTCTTCTGGACTGAGTAGATAGGGAGAAACTGTTCCCGTTTGTAAACAGATCGAGAGCCAGAGGGCGCAGTGTTAAAGTGTTTTGCAAAAGAAGCAAACGCAAGGTGAGAAAATAACTTTTTTACACAGCAAATAGTTAGGGTTTGGAATGCAATGTCTGGAAATGTGGTGAAGGCAGGTTCAACTGAAGCATTCAAGAGGGCATTGGATGGTTATCTAAATAGAAACAATGTGCAGGGTTACGGGGAAAAGGCAGGAGATTGGCACTAAGCTAAAATGCTCGGGGAGCCGGTGCAGACACGATGGGCCAAATGGCTTCCTTCTGCACTGCAGCAGTTCTGTGATTCTGTGAATCAGACTGTGAGTCTGCAATGAAAACGTAAAGTAAGACAGTCAGAATTTGCATGGTTTGTTGAAAGTTAGAGTTGTGTGCTTGTTTAATATCCAACTAATTACAGTTATTTTCAGTTGTATTTTATAACAGATTCAACATTTGTTCTACTGGTTTTGTGCTGTAATTGTGCTTAATTATATAAATGGAACTCTAAAAATCCAGTTCAATTTTTAAACGATGCCATGTGCTATGGTAAGAGACATGTATAGAGGCTGAGTGTGAATTCAGTCACAAATTTATTGACATTTTTACGTTACATTTTCTGTCTTCTCATAATAAGCATATCAATGCTTTAGTTAACATAAATAGCATTCAGGAAAATGTCATGTGAATGCTTTGACACATACATTGCTAATATTGCCCAGTGTCATTCCAACTCCGCAGTTGCCTTCTGATCAGTCTCCCCTATAGCCGTGCATATGTGACCTACAAAACCTTCAGGTATAACATTAAACTAATGGCGAAATAGGAGACAGGTCCTTTGTTATTTTCACTATAATCTTTGGAAGGCCAGGCATGACTAATGTCACTTTTTATGCTGAATATGATATATAAACTCCCTAAAGCATGTCCTTGTAAAAAATAAGTTTAGCTTTTGAAATGGATGGCAATCGTTCCATATTTGACGTCAGCAAATTAATATTGCAAGAGCTGCTTCATCCATACTATTTAAAGCCTCAAAATCATGACACCGAGCCAAGGCTGACCTTAAGTGTTTGTAATATGTTAAAAACTTGGCTGGATTTTCCAGTTGGTGTCAGGATCCTGACATTGGGTCCTTATGAGTGTCCCCGCCCTTGTCACAGTACTCACTGGAGCAACTATCTGGGAAGCAGCCTTCTAATTGGCCACCTCCATGCTCACCATCTTATTAAGGACAGTGGGAAGACTCCTGAGGCTGCAGGCCCAATGAGAGGGCACATAGTAATGTCAGGCCCACAGCTCCACTGAGAGAGATGGACACTGCCAATGCAGGCAGGCAACCATAAGGCTTATTGAAGCAAAAAGGTCCGAAGCCACAATACCACCTGGTTGGAAGGGAACTCCTTCCAGCAGGACTAATAATGGATGGGTCTATGGCTTTTCAACCCCACGGCCCTATCATTGGGCCATAGTGCCTCTGGGTCCGATAGCTTCTGACCTGTCACCAGGGAGATTGCCTCAATTGAGCTGACGGCCTCCACAGAGGGCCACTCCCTCGTCAGTAACATAACAACGCCAGTGCAAAATTACCATAAAGTGGGGCCTTAATTACACCAATTAGCTGCTCACCTCTGTGGAATGGGCATCCGACCTGGTTCCCAGCATGCCCTGGGAAATTTGCCCAGTGACAGGAATGTGACGGAACCTTCCAACGTGGATCCCTCCTATTTTCCTGGGCCTCCTCGCTCCCAACCCGGTCTCCATGGGCTTGAAAATCCTTATGTCCTGTCTTGCTTCCTGTCAATTGATTCCATTATAACTTCCTCTATCAGCATTTATGATATGAACATGCCACTTTAGATTTAAACCTTCCGCCGTGGTGGCTTAGTTTTGCACCTCCGAATTCCTCATTACACACTGTAAGATGTTCCAATGCTTCAATCATCCAATTCCCAAATTTTCATAGGGTTTGCTATCCAGCTAGAAATTATCATATCATAAAATGTCATGTAAAGTAAGGACAGAATGTGTGACTTGAAAATGAGGACTGAAATATATCCCTGTACTCTCTTCATTACATTTGGCCTGAAACTCTCTTTGAGCAATGTCATAGGAGGTTAACTAGTGTATATATGTATAAATGTGCTGGAAGACAGAGGGTGTAATGAGTCAGGAGGACAACTTATTAGCAGTATGTGTTCCTATTTTGAAGTAGTCCTTCGTGCATTATCCGTCATTAAATAACAGACAAGCTTCATGCTTCACACGCAACTGGAAGCAGGTGGAGCTGTAAATTTTTAATGATGGACTGTGACGGTATTGTGTGTGTGTGTGTGTGTGTGTCTGTGTGTGTGTGTGTGTCTGTGTGTGTGTCTGTGTGTGTCTGTGTCTGTGTGTCTGTGTGTGTATAAGCGTTTGTGCGTGCGTGTGTAAATTTGCAGCCATATACAGCCCAGAGTATACCATTGGTACTGCTAGCTGATGATGGATCCTGACTGTTTCCGCAAAATTCAATAGGGTCTAAAGTAATAGGACATTTACAGATCTGCTATGATTTAATTGAATGGCAGAACAGGCTCGAGGGGCTTAATGGTCTACTTCTGTTCCTATGCTTCTGAGTTCCTTCCTACTATATGTGTAATTATAATTTCATTTAGGACTAATCATCGCAATGAGGTCATTTACTTTTGCTTCAGAATCCAAATGTAAATCATGTAGTAAATGGTTTCATGCAAAGCACTGGCTATTCTTTTCTTCAGGCCCTAGTACTTCAATTGTTGTTTCAGCAGGTTTAGGAAATGTTTAAAATTAAGAGTAGCAATGCCAGCAACAGGAATTAAACTCTGTGTTTGTCAGAACATCATTGTGATTATTGTAGCTCTGATTGTAACCCAGCCCATTAAGCAAGAATGGAATGGGCTTGAGTCCAATGGAGTGCAAATTAAGCAGGCTGTAAAGCCGGCATCCAATCCTAATCCTTTCTTATCACACTCGAGACATTAAGTTGGTATTGTGCTTTAATTCTCTCCTATTGTTCAAGGAAAAGTCATAACGAAGTTGTTAGAATGGTAATAATATAACAGTAGAAATATAAGCCCCTCCCATTTTTTGCTTAAAACCTGTTACATCTCTAACATTTTCCAGATCTGATGAAAAAGGTGTTGGGCTTGTTTTTAACCCATAAGTGAATGGGTTTTGAGTGAGTTAAAATCAGGCCCATTTACTCTGCTTCTCTCTCGACAGATGGTGCATTTCCAGCATTTTCAGTTTTTACTTCCGATTTTCAGCATTTGCAATTTTTTGATTTTGTACTAGAAGTGAAAGCATTTGTGTAGCTATCCTGTAAAAATGGGTTTGTATTTCTGTATAATTTAGCATGAAAGGGTCTATTAAAAAACCTCAAAAGTGCTAAAGTTATACCTAAAAGAGAAAGACTTGCATTTGTATAGCACCTTTCATTACCAGCAGACATCTCAAAGCACTTTACATTCAATGAAGTACTTTTTGAATTGTAGTCACTGTTGTAATGTAGGAAATATAACAGCTAATTTGCACTCAACAAACAGCAACATGGTAATAACCAGATAATCTGTTTATTTGCGATGTTGCTTGAGGGATAAATATTGGCAAGGACACCAGGGATAACTCCCCTTGAAATAGGGCCACGGAATATTTTACATCAACCCAAGCAGACAAATGGGGGCCCTTGGTTTAAGATATTGTCTGGAAGACAGCACCTCCAACAGTGTAATATTCTCTGTGTACTGTACTAGAGTATCAGTATTGAATTTTTGTGCTCAAGAGTAGGGGTAGGACTTGAACCCAGCACCTTGTAATTTAAAGGCAAGTGTGCTACCAACTGAGCCACAGCTGGCATGACTACCTCATTAATCTTTGTTTCCTAATAGTGCAACAAGGAATTTTCCAAAACTCATTCTCCAGATTAACATGAACCCTGAAAAGAGCTGTGTGGGATAACTGGTAAGGAATCAAATTGAGTCATACATTCCCCCATATTTTGTAACATCATTAGATTATGTGGGGAACTATATAAAATTACTAGGTTGGAATCCTTGCAAAAGCCACAAAATATATAGCTTTACTCTCTATCTCCATATCACTTATTGCTCTGCATCAATGTTTTCATTGGAAATCGAAAAGTAAGTACACATTTGGCAACACCAAGCTAAAATTGAATCTATGGAGATCTGATTATGTGTCAGCTGAGGCTCAGTGGATCGTACTCTTGCCTCTGAGTAAGAAGATTGCGGGTTTAAGACCCACTCACTCCAGGGAATTGAGCACAAAAGTCACAGCTGTCACTCCAGTGCTGTCCTGAGGAGGTGCTGCACCGTCAGAGGTACCATCTTTCGGAAGAGGCGCTAAACCGAGGCCTGGCTTTCTCTCCCACAAGGATGTGAAAGATCCCAAAGGGCCATTTTGAAGAAGAGCAGGTGAGTTATTCCTGGTCAGTATTTGTCTCTCAATCTATATCACAAAAGCAGATTATCTGGACATTATCGTGTTGCTGTTTCTGGGAGTTTGCTGTGCGCAAAATTGACTGTCATGTTTCTTACATTACTGCAGTGACTACGTGTTAAAAGTGTTTAGCTGGCTGCAAAGTGCTTTGAGATGGACTGTGGTAGTGGAAGCCACTCTAAAAATACAAGTCTTTCTTTTTCTCTCTCCTTATTGCCTGGTTACATATCTCAGTGTTTTATGCAACATATTTGTTCTTGTTCTAATTGAGTTTTCAGTTATTTCTCTAAAATAAAAAGAAACAATCTATTTTGAGTAATAGCTGTACTCTATTCAAACCTCATCAATTATCCAATCTGTTTGAAATCTATATGACAGGTCCTGTTGGGTATAATAATGGCCCCGAATTTCCGTAGAGTGGGAATCACCATTGGATGGTGGGGGATAATCGGGAGGATGGGGGTTAGTCGGTTGTGGGGGTGGGGTGGGGGTAGGGGGGGATTGGGGGGTGGGGGATGGGGGTAGGGGGGTTGGGGGGGCAGGAGGGTTGGCGTGGGGTGGGGGTCTAGTCAGAAGTGTAGACGGGGTGGGTTGTGGGGGTAATTGGGGATCCAATGGTGGGGGGAGGTCGGCACCATACCTACCCAGGAGTTAGAAGTGGTTTTGATCCTTCTAATTTTTCTTGGGTAATTATTCTGCTAAAAGAATTGAAACCGTCCCAAGTCTCCGATTTAAACCGAAGTATCGGATGTCTCCCGGTGCAGGGTGATTGTCCATTGAAAGTTTAAATTTCCCAGGCAGTTACCATGCAATCCTTGTGTGTGGATGTCTGTCCCCCAATGTATCTTCTGGGGTACTATCTCCCAGGAAACAGGAGGTCTGGGCCATTATCTTGGTGTCTGATATTGTTGAGTAATATAAAATGCAATCATGAACCAAGAGTAGACATACGCCCTCAATGAAATGTGGTGTCAGTGTGTTCCCTAAGTCGATGCACAAGTTGCTTATGAGACTTTGATGCACATTGATAGAATGGAAAAACTAGTATTCATATTTTTTTTTATCACTTGCATCTCTCGATTAGTAACAGTTTTCATAATCAAATGAAGTAGCTGTCCCCAAAAAATAAGCACTTTTCTCTTTTCAAATGCAGACAGACCCACCATTTAGGATGTTATAGCAGAAAAGGAACCATGACTCATCGCTCTGTTTTGGGTTTTGGAAAAGGCTTGCCATCATATTCCCTCATGCTCTTTTAAAATTTTGAACAAAACCTAAAAACAGCAGTTGCTGGAAACTGGAAACTAAAACAGAAACAGTTCCATCAACATTTGTGGAGTGAACCAGGGCCAATGCAAGCGTTGCGCACCCCCTCTCCTTCACCACTGACAATTAACTTTCGAAAATGAATATTGTGCATTAGTACGAATAAAATTTATGCTTTTATAATTATATGCTGCTGCCATGAATCAACACATTCAAGTTTTAGTTTGGTGCAACACTGTGGGAATTTGGGTAGCCATATTCCCCAACAGTATATCATCCCTCGCTTACAATTTTAAATACCACTAGGCCCAACATAGCCCTGCATTCAAGAGCCTGTGCACGGGGCTCTCTTAAGCCAAGAGAAGGGTTCCAGGGTGTTGCTATGACAGCCCTGGGCCAGGTTCCAACTCTCGATCATAGAGAGCCCTGCACATCCAGATCTAAAGCTGGCCCAGTACAGACACCCACCCCACCCCAGCCCAGTACAGTGGTACAGACTCCCACCCCCACCCTGCTCTGGGTTTTGGCCAGTCTCTTGTCTCCTCTTTTCTCTCATTCAACTTCTTGTCTTCTGCGTTATGAAGGACGCCAAACAGGTCCGACTGGTTGTTGAGCAACCGGTCAAAGTAATGGGCGACGGCACAGTTGAAAGTCTCCTGCATGTCAACAGTGGGATGGGGCATGGGGTCCGGACCCAGCATTCGTTCAGGAGGCGGGTTTCCCATCTTGATTTGAAAATCCAACCCAAGCCATCTTTGACAATACAGGCAGCATTTGATTCAGGGTGTTGCTTGAATGGGGATACATCATCAGCATATATAGGAAAATGCAGTGGCCTATAGACCATTTCTCCTTCTTACAAGGTAAAGCCCTGAAAGGTAGGTGTCTTTTGATTAGATTTTCATTTCCTGAGATGATTGTCCTACGACTAAAGTCTAATACCATCTAGCTGTGTGGCATAGAATCGGAAAGAGCACAACCATTAGAAATTGAATTTGAACAACAGCTGAGAAAAGAAATTGATCTTTGGACTACCAAATGAGTTCCACCAAACTTCTGAAAATACTTGTATTAGTCTTGCTTTTTAAAAGCCATCTTTTATATTTTATATCTTGAAGAAAAAATGGAGAGGCATAGTAATGAAAAATTGAAAATAAATATCCAGGTAGTTCTAAATAGAAGTTCTCTGTTATACTGCCTGAAGGTGGTGTATGTTGCATGTGGTGGGTAAAATGGCTTCTGCCTCAATCCTTTACTCACAAAGGAGTGGCATAAGAGGTCACATGACTATGACAAGCCACAGTACACAACAGGCAACGGTGCAAAAAGGCATTTCTCCAAACATCTCCCCTCCTAGAAAAGATTTTAAAAGAAACACATTGCATGCACTATAATTTGCAGTTACAAGGTACCCACATACATGGTCAATAAAGAAAGTCATCACGTACGAACAGAACACTATTCATTCTAGCCTGTCTCACCTTCGTCTGTCTCTGTACACACATTGCACACATAACCTTCTAATGGTATGCATGCAGGTTGTTAGTCTAGCATTTGCTGATTCCTGGGGTGATGTTGCCTCCTGGATAATGTTGTTGCCGTAGTGAGAGTTGCTGCTGATTTGTTGCATTTGTTGTGGAGCAATTGACCTCTGGGGCCGGTGCTTGTTCTGTTCCTTGTTCAATTGCCAAAATCAACTCTCCCTCAACAGCTGTCTGCTGTGAAGGAGCAGCTTCTCCAGTTGCACGAATATGCCTGCGGTTGTAACGATACATCTGGTCATTCACTTTCACCGTGTACAATCAAGATGGCAACTGCTTTACACAAGCTCAAAGTTGTGAAGTTAGCTGACTTTTGTTGAATGTTTGCACTCTGACCGGCTCTCCAACTCTCAACTTTGGCAATGATTTAGCCATTTTATCAAAGTGAAATTTGGCTTTCTGTCATTTCGCTTTGATTTTTTTCACTCACTCTTGCTACTGCTTCCGGCCTCGGTAGTTTTTTTTAGCTATTGCAAGAGTAGTTTGGTTGCAGTGTGATGTTAATCATTGGACTGGACTTCTTTCCATGCCTTCAGCAAGTGTGCTTCTCCACTTGAAGATCCTCTTGTACACATCTGTGCTGGATCTATTTTATTTTTTGGTGATCCCTTTGGCAATTTTCACCACTGCCTTGGCCTTTCCATTTGACTGGGGACATTATAGAGATGATGCGGAGTGCTGAATTTCCCAATTGTTTACGAAGCTCCTGAATTCTTCACTCGTGAACCGGGGGCCATTGTCACTTACCACAATGTCAAGAATGCCATGAGTACTGAAGTGTGCTTTCAGGCATTCTACAATCTCACTGGCAGTCATTGACATCAGTTTGTCTAACTCCCAGTAATCTGATTAGAGGTTGACGGTGATGAGATAGTCAGTTTCAAAGAGAGTGAAGAGGTCTACTGCAAGCTTCATCCATAGTCTGCCTGGGATGTCATGAGTTGTGAATGGCTCTTTAGCCTGCTTAACTTGATGTTCATTACATGCACTGCACTGGCTGACATGGTCCTTGATGTCATTGCTCATGTTTGGCCAATAGTGCACTTCTGTTGCCTTCTTCAGACTTGACTTCATTCCTTGATGTCTTGCATGGATGCATTTCAGCATCTCTTTTCCCTTCTTAGGGATGATGACTCTAGTTCCTCTGCACAGAATACTTCATCCCTGTATGCAGAATGCTGTCATTATAGCAATAAGTATGGCTTTGATGGTTTCAGACTATCCTTTCATTACTACTTCCTGTCGCACTTGGAAAGTTGCATCTCATTGTGTAGTTTGCTTGATCTGAGAAAGACTCTAATCTGTTAGATTCAATGTCTTGGCTGGGTTGATGACTACCAGAGCATGTCATCCTGTTGCTTCTCTTTGAACCTGGAAGATTGCACACTCTGTATTAGCATCATCAACTTTCTTCAAAGGGAGTGCAGCTCTCGACAGCATGTCGGCGATGTACAGCTGCCTCCCTTGCTTGTACTTCACTTCCAAATGATATCTCTGTAAACAGAGTAATATCCTTTGCAGGTGCTTCAGAACAGATAGAAGCGGTTTGAGAAAGATGCTTTGAAGTGGCTTATGGTCAGATTTCATCATCATTTTCTCTCTCCCAAACAGACACTGATTAAAATGCTCACAAGCAAAGACAGTAGCCAGGCACTCTTTCTCAGTCTGTGTGCATCATTGGTCAGTTTGCGTTAACACTCTGGATGCAAATGCAATTGGTTGTCCTTGCTGCATGAGAGTTACTCCAAGTCCGGTTTCACTGGCATCACCCTGCAGAGTGACTTCGCCATTGACATCATAGTACCTCAGCACTGCCATTGTCAACACTAGCTGTTTGACGCGAGTGAAAGCTGCTTCTGGTTCTGTGCCACAGTACCACTGAATATCCTTTGCAGTGAGCTTGCATATAGGTTCACACTCTAACGACAAATTGGGAAAGAATTTGGCCAAGTTGTACACAAATCCTACAAACTGTTGAACTGCATTCACACCTGTTAGTTGTTGAATCTCTGCTACAGCTCGCACCATATCAGGGTCAGAGCAAAGTCCTTTCGCTGTCACTACATGACCTATGTACTTGACTTCAGCCATCTTCAGTTGCAGTGTTTTCTTGTTCAACTTCAGGTTCATCTGGCGAGCTCTCTCTAGCAGTCTCATTAGATTCTGACCATTGTCTGTGATGGCTTCTTTCATCATATCTCCAGATCCATAGGCTAGCAGATCATTCACGATTGTTTCCACTCCTGGAAGATCATTGACTATCTGCATTGATACTCTTTCGAAGCAGCAGAAATACCAAATGGCATGTGGAATCATCTGTACCTCCCAAATGGCATCCACAACATAGTCAGAAAACTGTTGCTTTCATCCAACTTTGCTTGCCAGTACATATCCTTCACAACAAGGATGGGAGTGGGTAAAGACTATTGCCATGGCAAATTGCAACAAAATTTCTTCAATTGTTGACATGGGGTAGTGGGATCCCTTTGAAGCTTTATTGAGGTCCTTTAGATCAATGCACACACTCAGCATCCCAGCCTTTTTCACTGTTACCATGCTGCTAATCCAGTCCATAGGAATTGTCACTTTTTAAATTTCTCCCACCTGTTCAAACTCCTCCATCTTGTCTGTTAGGCTGGACTTGAGGGCAGCTGGAACTCTCCTCGGAAGAGGTTGAGTTAGTCTCACACTATCATCTTTTTCAAGATGATATTCACCAGGAAGACATCCAAGACCAGTGAAAATGTCTTTGTAATTTGTCAGGGTCCATTCAGCAGTTAATGGCTTGGTGCCATGTGAAACACTGCAAATATCTCCTGGTACATGGAGGGTTACCAGTCCAAGCCTTTGGCTTGCTTCAGCTGAGGGGATTTTGCTTTGTGTCTATTATTTGGAACTGTATGTCTTCTGCCTTCCTTCTTCCCTTTACACAGTGTTATCTGCTTAGTTTGCTCTCTTGGAGTGAGCATCATTCTATCATATAGCCTCAACTTTACCTTGGACGACTTCATTTTCGGGTCTTGAGCAACTTCACACAAGTCTGCGAAGCTCATGATGTTGCACCTAGCACAAGTGTCTTTCTGACTTGATGCTTTCCTTCTGCAGTCAGCATTCCAACAGTCACAAACCATTTTTGTTATCTTGAGACTTCACGGTGCCAGCCTATTCTAGGGTGTAGAGTGATTCATCAGAATTATCTTCCAACATCTTCCCAGCAACCACCTTTAAGGGTTTGCTTTTCTTCTTTCCAGCAAAACACTTACATGAAAATTGATTCAGCTTCTTGCACTAAGAGCACTGCTTTCCCCACGCCGGACATGTTTCCTTTTATTTTCTGTGTTTTCCTCCACAATATTTACATCCAACATTCTGGCCTTGATCTTTCTGCTGGCCCTTTTGTAAATAGTTCTCCCTTTTTCTCCATTTTCCTGTGCTTGGAAGGCCTGAACAGCCTCTCCACATAGTGCAAAGCCACATAAGTTCCCCCACTAACACTCTTCAGCTGATGATTCATCACCTCCAAGCTTCTAAACATGTTAATAGCTTTCTTGAGAGTAAGTTTCTCTTCTCTCACCAGACGTGCACTCATGGCGGTATTTCTTGTTCCTAAGGCAATCCTATCTCTGATCAGATCATCCTTCAGGTGCACAAACCCACAAGATTCAGCTAGACATCTCAGTGTAGCCGCACACTGATCAATATTCTCCCCCTCTTCCTGAGCTCCGGTGTTGAACACGTAACTTGTCCCAGCTGATATTAACACTGGACAAGTCAGACCGCAGAGTGAAACCTGGCTTGATAGATCCTAATTTTTCTTTTAGAATCCATGGAGGAAAGTTACTGAACAAATTCACTGGAGTCGACTGATGAACTTTTAACACAAATAATAAAATATTTATTAAACAAGAAAAATGAATTATATTACACCAGACAAAAAGGTCGGAAAGTTCTCAATACAAATACAAGACGTTCCAAATTCATACTATTCCTCTACCTCAGCAATATCCTTACATATACATAAACCAGTGGAGAGTTACCACTAGCTTGATACACAAAGGCTTCTCACTTGGGACTGGCACAGTTGAAATCAGTTTTCTTCCATTGAATTCTTGAGCGTTCAGTCGATGCTTTTCACCCAACTCATATCTCTCCCCGAGACACCCAAATACCTCACTCTAAACTCAGTCTTCCAGTAGCACCTCTGCTAGACTGATCACTTTACTGAGTTCTATAACAGTCAAACACTGTCCCAACAGCCTTGTAATATTTTCCTTTCAGGCAGCTCAAAATCCCTGTCTTCACTTTCTGACACACACTGAATTCTCTCTCCTGTCTTTTCACTGTGCCTGTGTCCCTGGATCACTGTTGCTAGGCAACTGTATTTTTTTCTCCACAATCACTAACCTTTTAACTCATCTCTTTACCTTCAGGGGCTGTAAAACCTCAGTAAAATGCATATGTACAAACAAACCCAAAAGACCTGGGCCAGAATTTTTCGCTCGGCATGTGGGCGCGCGCCTGACCTGCTCGAGGGTAAAATTGCGCAATATTTCAGTTGGCGGCACGCACATAAGAGTCAGCAGCGCGCCTGCCAAAAATTAAGAGAGCTATTAAGCCCATTAATGGCGCAATTAACTGGGATTTTTTTGCTGCCCATCCAACGTTATGGTTGGCGGGCGGGCGAATCAGCCAGGCGACCTTTGCACTCTTCAGGAAACCTCATCCAAGGGCGGATGAGGTTTCCGAGATTAATTGAAAAGAAGGTAAAAATGTTTGGACACAAATTTCAGCATCCATATGTTTAGGTGGCTCATTCTGATGTGTGGGCTTTTTTTTCTGGATTTTTAAAACTGTTCTTATTGAATTTGAATTCTTCAGCTCCCTGAGGCAGCTCTCTGCTTTCAGGGAGCTTTCATTCCGCGCTTCCCCACGCCCACACTGACTTCAGCGCCTGCCCTTCTCCTGTCCCTACCCCAGCAGCGCCGAGCCTTTCAGCGCACCTTTCATGCCGGCAAGCCGTTAACTGGCCAGCCGGCATGGAAGTGCGGTCGGGGGCTAATCGCAGTCGGCAGTCTGTTTTCCGGCTGCTCCCAGATCCGCAGATCACTGGCCCGAAAATCCTGCCCCTGACTTTTCAGTCAGAAATCCATCCACACTTCCCAGCACCAAGGTTCACAAACCAAACTGAAATGAAACTGAAACCCTTTTTACCTCACTTAACACACAAATATAGATATTCAACTAAAAATTATATTTGGCCCTAACAGTGTTCATCAATAACATTAGTTGTTGGCTCAAAATGGGTCTTCAAGACCCCCAAATTTTCACAAGACTTACTTATCTGCTCATCAGTGAGGTCTAGTGTGCAATACAGCTTGTAGCACTCTTTCCTTAACACTGATAAGTGAATTGCTATTCGTATTTGTTAAGGTTTCTTAGTCAACTCTGCCAATTTCATAGTTCTGCCATTGAGGCCAGAAGAATTTCCAATTCATTCTCAAACCTGCCTTCATCTCCATAGAAGCTGGAATATTCAAAGCCATACTGACTCACTCAGCAGTCAATGTCCTCTACAAAGTTGCAGACTGAAGTCTTAATTATCCTCTGATGTTTCTTACAGCAGCAGGCTATCTCATGCAGCTATCAAAATCCACTCAATTACAGATGCACGCTCCTGACGCCATGGGCAGAATTTTACCTCCGTCAGGGGGAAGTTCAAGAGTGGACGCAACTCCGATCGGTGCCCCTGAATGGGGGCGCTCCACCATTTTACGTTGGTGGGCCAATTAAGGCCCGCCCAGCGTGACGTCTGCAAGGAAGCGCTACGTGTTCCCTGTGCGGGCGGGGGGTGGATTCCCTGAGCCGAGCGTGCGCTCTTTCAGGCATGTGCGTGAAAAAGCACACTCATCTCCCTGAGGCTAAGTGCTGCCTCAGGGAGATTGTCTCCGCAATAAAAAATCATAAAAACAGAAAAAAAAAATTTCCTTGACATGTCCCCTCATGTGACACTGTCACATGAGTTGGGACATGTCCATCACTTTTAAATGCACTTTTATTAAATTTTTAAAAACTTACATGAAACCTCATCCCGCCCGTGGATGAGGTTTCATGCTTTTTCCAATGCCAGCCAGGGCTCCCAGCCTGCCCGCCAATCTTAAGGTTGGACGGTCAGTTCCACTAATGATTTTTATTATTTTGTCAATGGCCTCAATAGGCCATTGGCAGGTCAGCAGCACACAGCTGATTCGGCTGACCTGAAAATTGAAATGACTCGGGGTGACGTCGGGAATTCTGCCCGTCACCCCGTGTCATTCCATGCGTTGGCGAGCGGGCCCCGCCCTCCGCTTGCCAACCGGGAAATCCTGCCCCATGTTCCATGTGATGGGTAAAATGGCTTCTTCCTCAATCCTTTACTCACAAAGGAATGACATCAGAGGTCACATTACTATGGCATGCCACATTACACAATGTGCAACTGTGCACAAAGATATTTTTTCCAAACAGTATAAGACTACATTGTCATTAGAAGGTATGTTTCATGCTCTAAGAAGTGAGGTGGAATAATTGCACAAGAACTGAGAGAACTCATTAACTTTAGGTGTTAGAAGTTTTGACTTGTATTTAGACAAAAACATGATCAAAGGCTAAAAATTTATGATGATACTTAAAAACAGCACTTAAATAAATGCAGTGAGCAGACTGAACTCACTGTTTTTACTGTACACATTTACAGTAAAATACTTGATATGATTCAAAGCAATCTTCAGAGAGCAAAGTTTAGGGTACAGAAAACGACATCTCAAAACATTAGGGCATGACTCTTCTGACCGTATCAAGTGTAAACAATTTAATAGCACTTGGAACATCTGTATTTAATCTTTACAGATGCTGATAAATATTCAAGAAGGTGGCCTTGAATAAAACGATGGCTGGGTGCCATAGTTTCACTGAAAGCCTTCCAAACAGTTTGAGACTATCAATTGCAAATGAGGAACAAAAAGCAGTGTTTTGTGTCCAGAAACCGTAAGACAAGATGATCACAGGAAACTGCGTGAACTGAAATGCACAGTGTGTGTAGAGGCCGCTAATTTAATATAGGATCATCCCAAACATCTGCAGACAATTTATTTCAAAGCAAAGGATGTTGCCCATTAATCCTTGTATTAAGGAAAGATTTTGAAAAGTGATTCAATGAGGGATTATCGCTTGGTCAATTGATCTTTTACATGCTTCTCCTGCCACATTTCCCCTTTGTTTCTCTCCATCCTGTTTGGGTCCCATATATGATTAATTATCTGCCAGTCATCCTGCAGGATGAGTAGAAAAAGAAGCATAAGCATTGAACTAAATAAGGAAACAGAAAACACATTGTGACATTGGATGATACTGTAGAAGTGGAGAAGTCGGACTTAGCATGTACTCAGGCTATTCACAGAACATTGTTCAATACCAATATGTTTAATGATTCAATATTCTCAGGTAAACCATCCTTTCTCTGTCTTTATCGAAATATAAGTCAGCATTTATCAGTTTTCTGTATTCTCCATAAACTCTCCAACATGATGAAAGGTGAATTCTTTTACTTTTTTCGGTGCTGTTGAAACAGTTCTGAAGCATGCAAAATGTTTTCAGTGTTAAATTTAAAATAGTATCAGAACACATTGGGCCAGATTTTGTTGCAAAATAACAGTGAGTTTAATGGGGATTTAATAATTTTTTTTCATGCATAAAATGGTACAGCATGTTCAAGGCAGGGGCTGACGCGTGGTTGGATGCTGACACACAAATGTGCTGTCCAAGTTAAGCCATTGGCTTGGTGAAAATGGCATCGAGCTGTCTGCTTCACCATTGACATGAATGCTGTGAAGTTGCTGTCTTTGTGCAATGTATAGGAACTAAATCAGCCACAGATATTGCATTCATTTTCTTTCGCCCTCCTTGCGCTGTTCATTCCATGAATCATTCCATAATCTACTGTTTCCAGGATGTCAATGCATGAAGGCTGAAGGAATGTTGTTGGTTCTAAAATCAGTGCAGAAAACAATGAGGTAACCAAATCAGGACAATTGAGTGCACTTGCACATTCACCCATATCCTGTTGTACATGTCATTCTGCCTCCCACTCTCCTACTCTGCCTTGTCAACCCTACTCCATCACAGCAGATGGCAGGGCAAAATACAAGACATGGTAGTGCTCATACATGCCGGTATGTCAAGCGTCCACATCATATTGAAAGATTCGCACCTGAATTGGTCTGATCATGTAGACAGAGGGCCTGACACAAGCTTACAGAAGTGAATCTTCTACAGAAAGCTTGAGTCCGGGCTACGCTTTCATGACAGTCAAACGAAGCACTACAAGGACACTTTCAAGGCTTCATTTAGGAGTTATGATATTGGCTTTGAGCCCCGGCAGTAGCTAGCCCAGGATTGCTGCACCTGGCGCAACCAAACAAAAAATTTTGCAGCTCTGAAGAGTCATACGGATGCAAAACATTAACTTTGTTTCCCTCTTCACAGATGTTGCCAGACCTGCTGGGTTTTTCCAGCATTTTCTGTTTTTATTTCATATGTTCAGCATCTGCAGCATTTTGTTTTTATTTTAAAAAAAAGTTGCGGCCTCCTTTGAAAGCAAGTACATATCAAAAGCGGAGGGAAAACTCAAGGAGATGAAAGCCCGAGTCAACAACTCGCTCAAAACTCAACCATCTGTAGTATCCTGTCCTATTTGCAACAGAACCTTCTGGTGCAGATTGGCCTCATCTATGTACCCACTGGAACCCCATCAAACACCTTTGCCTTGAAGGACGAACAAGAGAGTCCTCATACTCACTTAGGTGCAGCCATCCATTGTCGCTATTAATTTCCTCACACCTGTATCTATCCATCCACCACTGCCAATTACGCTGGCTCTTATGCAATTCGATGTCTCTCCCTAATAGTTACCCTCACTAAATGCACTACATCCACAGGGCAAAGACATGCCATTAAAGCCACTCACAGGTATGTTCTTCTCCCCATTGCAGAAGAGATAGTACAATGCAAGAGAGAACCAGAGATGGTCTTCCACAGATCTTATAGCTGATAACTGCAGAGGGGGGTAAATGGTGTCTCAGCATCCCCTGATGGGGACCCTGCAGCTACCTGTTAACATAATTAAATATCATTGATTCACATGCCATACAGCACTCAGTCATGTTGACTTGATTTCAGCAGTGAGTAAAATATGATCATCTGCATCATGCTAACTACATCCTTATCTTGCCAATGCTAATTCACATCTTTTCTCCCCGCCAAGGCCTTCAGCCAGTAGCAGCAGTCAGTGGATGACAAATGTTCAGAGGAGCTGATCCCTTCTGAAGGTGCAAAATTGCATGATTCATGCTTACCATGCACCAGCTCAGACACTCACGTATCTGTGGGTCCTGTTAAACTGATAATTGGTTTGTCACCTCATTGTTTACACTTCACAAGTCAACAAGAGTAAACACTGGTGGTAGGGACAGCTGTAGACAATTCTTCACATAGGGTCCAAACCTCTTTGAGTTCTGCTGGAGGCAGGCACTGTACCCAGGGGCCAGAGTCATTGAGGGGAAGTAGAAAATCTCCAATGTTCTGACAGGCTTCCACGCACACAGTCCATGATTGCAGAGAGAATAGAGGAGTTCAGCTCAAACATGAGTGAGTTGATGTCACAGAGCACTGTGACGATGTCTTCTTCCATGGAGAGTGGTCAACTGCATGGGACAAACATTGCAGCAATTAAATGAATTCATGCAGGCTTTGATCATGTATGTGCAGACCCTGGACACCAACCTGTCAGATGCCTTATGCAGAATGACAAACACTTTAGTCTTGGCTTTATAGCACATCATTGATCTGCACCAAGCTTTTGCCCAGCAGAGCAGGAGGAGTGAAGTGTGGCTGACCTGTGAGAGGGTAAGCAGCAAAAGGTGACATGGAAGTGTATACTCTACTCAAAGCGCTCCCATTTCTCACCCACTTTCTAAAAATGTATTCTTTCATGGGATGTGGGTGACACTGACTATACCAGCATTTGTTGCCCATCACTAATTTCCCTTGAGAACTTAATCATCTCCCCATGACATTCAATGGCATTACCATTGCTGAATCCTCCATCAACATTCTGGGAGTTACCACATTGTACCACACTCCTGCGTTCAATGCAGAAAACAATTTAATTAGGTAACCAAATCAAGACAATTGAATGCAGATGCACATTCACCCATATCCTGTTGTACATGTCACACCATTCTGCCTCCCACTCCCCCATTCTGCCTTGTCAAGCCTACTCCATCACATCAGATGGCAGGACATAATGGGGGTCACCATTGAGCATTACCATCAAACAGCTATAGTTCATGTGGCATAGATACATCCACAGTGCTTTTTAAAAAAATATATTCATTCATGGGATATGGGCATCATTGGCTAGGCCACAATTTATTGCTGTTAGGAAGGGAGTTCCAGGCTTTTGACCCAGAGACAGTGAAGGAATGGTGTTATAGCTTCAAGTCAGGATGGTGTTGGCTTGGAGGGAAACTTGAAGGTGGCGGTGTTCCTATGTGTGTGCTGCCTTTGTCATTCTAGACAGTAGAGGTTGGAGGTTTAGAAGGTACTGTCAAAGTAGACTTGAGGAGTTGCTGAACTGTATCTTTATATAGCACTCGAGGCTGTGTGGATGGGATGCCAATCCATTGGGTCGCATTGTCCTGGATGGTGTCAAGCTTCTTGAGGGAGCTGCACTCATTCAGACAAGTGGAGGATATTCCATCACACTTCTGACTTGTGCCCTGTAGATGGTGGACAGATTTTGGGGAGTCAGGAAGTGAGTTACATACTGCAGAATTCCCAGCCTCTGACCTGTGCTTGCAGCCACAGTGTTTACATGGCTGGTCCAGTTAAACTTCTGGTCAATGATAGTCCCAAGAATTTTGAGGTTGTGGGATTCAGAGATGGTATATGTCAAGGGGAGATGATTAGATTCTCTCTTGTTGGAGATGGTCATTGCCTGGCAGAAATCTTTAGAGGGGCTCTCATGGGCATAAAAATGTAAAGATTGTGAGCCAAGAACATCTCAGCAGTCAGAGCAGGGATCGGAGCAACCCGCCTCTAGCTCTGCTCTAGCCACAGGGGTTAGACCACGTTGGACTGCTGGGAAAAGGAGGAGTAAATCCTTTGCACAAGGGCATGTGTGTGGGTTTTTGAGAAAGTGTTATGTTATTATATTGCTGCTGTTTTGTACAATCGCATAAAATGTATTACTTTGCACCCCTTTCTCATGTTGCCCATTCTTGGTTGCTGGCTCGTTATGTGCCTTTGGTTGTAATACTGCAACAGTAATTCAATGCTACAAGCATCTAAAACACTGTTTAAGTAAAAAAAAATACGTTAATCTATCTTTGAATAGTGCCATGGGATCTTTAAAGTCCACCTGAATACGCAGACAAGGTAATAGTTTGAGATCTCATCTGAAAGATTATACCTCCAATAATGCACTGTTCTGGAAGTGTCAATCTAGATTATATGTTCAAATCTCTGGAATGGAACTTTAACCCCCGACCTTCTGTCTCAGGCAAGTGTGCTATCACTAAACCAGGGCTCACACCATTTATTTAAAATGGAGATGCTTTGGCACATCAGTGGTGACAACTTCTGTCATAAATCTGCAGCACCACAAGCACATTTTATTTTTGTGTTAATTTTTCTATCTATCAGCTATTGCAAGCACTCTATATGCTGCTTGTTCTCCTTCAGCTCAGTATTTGTTTCCTTTTGAAAATTGGGTTTTTTTCCCCATTGCCTTGCTGTTGATTAATAAAAAGTAAGGTTATATCCTGTAATGGAATGTTTCTGTTGCGAAGTTGAGTTGTGTGCAATGGAGTCTGTCCCTTTAAGGGCACAGGATCTAATTATAACAACCAGCAGAAATTTTCCAATTTTGTCTCCTTGGGCTTTTAAAATAATGCCCATGGTATCCCATATACCCAACATAACTTGATTGGGTTGAGAGGGATAACAAAATTGTACAGATTAAAATCTATTTTACCACAACAGTGTAAAATCCAATTTCCTTTCAAACACCACCATGTTGATTTGACTACATGATGCAACCCAAATTATAGTCTTAGGTAAGGTAGTGCAATTACTGCTGTGGAATGACAGAGTTCACTCAGCTAGTCCTTTATAAAGTTGGGGGTTAATTTCCAGAGCATTACAGCAGAATGGTTTCCATTTACAACTGGTACCTGCAATTTCGAAACAATTAATGAGAACTAAAGTTGACTGGAAGTTTATGAAGTTATAGTTATATTTAAATCCAAGCTGCTAAAGAATGATTTGACTTATCAATTTTTACATAAAACTGATTATTCATTTACATAACTTTACATAACTGATTATTCATTTCTTTGGAGAGAATTTTCCCCCCATGTTGTGTGGGGGGTGGGTGCAGACCCATTTGGGTCTGTGCCGCAATTTTACGTGGGCAGGTCAATTAAGGCCCACCCAGCGTGACGTGCACCAGGAAGCGCTGTACATTCCCTGTGTGGGCATTCACACAAAAGAGCACAGAAATCTCCCTGAGGCACAGAGCTCCCTCAGGAAGATCAGTTTTAAGTTTTGAAAACTTTCATTAAGAAAAAATAAGTTAAGACATGTCCCCTCATGTGACAGTGTCACACGAGCTGGGACACGTCAATGAACTTTAATGAAAAAATGTATTTAGTTTATAAACCCTTTGGGATACCTCATCCCGCCCTTGGATGAGGTTCCATGAAAAATGCAAAGGCCGCCTGGGCTCTTCGCCTGCCCGCCAACCTTAAGGTGGGATGGGCAGCTTTCTCAATAGGGTTAATTAGTTAATTAATGGCCTCAATAGGCCTTTCACAGTTCAGCAGGCATGCAGCCGACTCCAGTGCGTGCCCGCCGAACTGAAAATCCAACTGACGTGCGGGGACGTCGGGATACATGCCCGACGTCAATCCGCGTCATTTTACACCTCGGCGAGCAGGCCCCGCCCCCACTCGCTGAGCCGAAAATTCTCCCCATTGAGTCGGGCAATAAATTAAACAATATAAGTTGAGACCAGTGTGCCGAACCAAATGTAAGACAGGTATGGGATGGGTTTTGGGATTGAGGGGAGGGAGGAGTTGGCGGGGGAGTGACGAATGCCAAGAAGCTCATAATGAAGCTGAGATGGAACATTGCCACCTTCAAAATCAGGAACACTAACTTGCTACAAGTTAATAAGTTAACTTGAAACATTAAATTAATGTAAAGTGACAGAGGAACGAGTGTTTGATTCCATTTAGTATTTATTAAAAGTCCTCTAAAGGCCAGGTCATCTGAAATTGAATCTAAACAATGGGAGAAGGACGGGAGAGTGAACAGAATGAAGCTGGACATGAAATCCTTCCTATTCAGCTGGACGATGGCCAGTTCAAATGAATAAACACATATACACTGCCAAGGGACTCAATGCTTCAAATGGAAAACCAGCAACAGACTGAGAAATGGATATGTCAGGTGTAGCCCTTCAGATGAATGAAAAGAAAATGAAATTTTCTGATGAGCAATTGCACCCAAATGCTAACCTATCTTCTTGTTCCTGGATGTAGGGAAATTGCTGCCACCTAATTCCAGTTCTTCCATTTCACAAAGATGGGTGGGAGGGTGTGCTGTGAGGAGAGTGCAGAGATGCTTCAGTGTGATTTGGACAAGCTGAGTAAGTGGGCAAGATTGCAGTATAATGTGGATAAATGTGAGGTTATCCATTTTGGTAGCAAAAACAGGGAGGCAGGTTATTATCTGAATGGCTATAAATTGAGAGAGGGGAATGTGCAATGAGACCTGGGTGGCCTTGTACACCAGTCGCTGAAGGTAAGCATGCAGGTGCAGCAGGCGGTAAAGAAGGCAAATGGCATGTTGGCCTTCATAGCCAGAGGATTCAAGTACAGGAACAGGGATGTCTTGCTGCAATTGTACAGGGCCTTGGTGAGACCACACCTGGAATATTGTGTGCAGTTTTGGTCTCCTTATCTGAGGAAGGATGTACTTGCTATAGAGGGAGGGCAGTGAAGGTTTACCCGACTGATTCCTGGGATGGCGGGACTGACATGTGAGGAGAGATTGAGTCGATTAGGATTATATTCGTTGGAGTTCAGGAGAATGAGGGGGGATCACATAGAAACCTATAAAATTCTAACAGGACTAGACAGGGTAAATGCAGGAAAGATGTTCCCGATGGTGGGGGAGTCCAGAACCAGGGGTCACAGTCTGAGGATACGGGGTAGACCATTTAGGACTGAGATGAGGAGAAATTTCTTCACCCAAAGAGTGGTGAGCCTGTGGAATTCGTTACCACAGGAAGTAATTGAGACCAAAACATTGTATGCTTTCAAGAAGGAGTTAGATATAGCTCTTGGGATGAAAGGGATCAAAGGATATGGGGAGAAAGCAGGAGCAGGCTATTGAGTTGGATGATCAGCCATGATCATAATGAATGGCAGAGCAGGCTCGAAGGGTCGAATGGCCTACTCCTACTCCTAGTTTCTATGTTTCTATTTCAGATTTGTAGCATTCACTTGCACTAATCACTAAAGGCACAGCAAACACTGGTTTAGAAATATCAAACTGAAGTGGTCCATTCTATATGAATGGCTAAAAGGATGGAAGTGCATTGGTAGGCTGGCAAAACTTGTCACCTCAGGCAGATTTCTTCGGCTGGCTTCTGCCCTGCAATGAGATGGCCTTGGCCAATTAATGACATCATCTGTGGCTATAATGTACTGCCTCTCCTTGTCCTCTTCAATCTCTCTACAGAGTTTGATATGCTCGACTCAGCGAATATGAAGGCCAACATGCCATTTGCCTTCTTTACCACCTGCTGCACCTTCTTCATCAGCTCTTCTCCATTGGTCATCTCTGAGGGGATGAGCTGCACTTCTCCAGACTGGTCCATTTGTGTCACTCCATCATTTGCTTCATAAAAACGACATCTCCTCCATAGCTTCTCTGTTAATTTAATGACTTACTGAATTTACACATTAATTGTTTATTAAAGTCATTGTAGAAGGTCAGGGCTGGTGTAAAAATTGTTAATGCAAATCCAATCAATCCCTCTGGTCCAAAAAGAGGACAATTTAAACTGTTCGATCTCATTTATGCATGTAATAAATTCTTCTTAGAGATATTGGGATGATTAAATTTTACATTTTTAATGTTTTTATCTTAGCTTCTAATCTTTCTTTCCCTCTTTATTTTGTTTCTGCACTCAAGTTGACTCTAATTCACCCTCTTTTTCTGTCTTTCTTTCTCAATTCTTAAATTTCATTGATTAAAGAGATACACTGTTGATCCTGCTGTTTACCAAGCTCTTAGATGCCTCTTGCTCTCTCTCTCAGTTTGCACCTCTAGCAAGGTATGGGGGATAGCATGTAATCTGCAGGAAAATGCTAAGCACTGCAATATGGCCAACTCCAGCAAGATTTGGTCCATTCATGTGGAACCAACAGGAGTACAGTACTGCCAACCCAGGCTTGTGCCCTACAACCCCTTCACCAACATCCCCACCCCCCACACTCCCCAAACTGCTTATTTGCCTGTCTACCCAGCAGCAATGGTGTATGGGGAATGGACGAATTTCCAGGGGTATCCACCGGCATCTGCATTGGAGCACACAATTAGGCATAAACAGCTCACGGGTTTTGTGCAGCCACAGCCAGAAGCCTTATTTGGACCTGGCCTCAGCTGATGTTATGTAGTCACCTCTTATCAGAAACTTGCTCTAAACCAAACTGGTGACCTCTGTGGTACACAGAGCAGGAAGATACCAAGTTCAATCACCACCTTGTATGAAATTAGCTTATCTCAGAATGGGCAGATTACAATTAGCTTTATCTCGCTGTGTTAGGAGAATTGGCTGGGGTTCCTACTTCTTACCTGAATTCAGCAACCCTTATTGGATGTACGTGTGCATTTAAGAACTGAATAAGTTCAATTGTAATGTCCTCTACACTTGGATAGCTCACTGAAGCTCAAAGCTCTCATAGGAATAATGAACTCTTGGGCAAGGTTTGCCAACTCTGTTTTGATGTATTCCTGGAGGTTGCGTCAATGATCTCCCACCTCCAGCCACCCTGTCTCTGCACTCCTACAATTTCTTGTGTAGCATGTTCATCCTAGCATTACCTGGCCTCCCCACACCAGAAGGAGAGTTAACTGTTCACGACCCTATAGAGAATCATCCAAACGTCCTTTCTTTTCCTTCCCAACTCCAATAAATATTGAACAAATGTGTTTAAAGAAAACCAAAAGAACACAATTTCATTTTGATGTTGCTGTTATTTTTCTCCATGGCTGCTTCCTGCAATGTCCAGGAAATTAATCTTTAACACTTGGAGACTCAAAGACAATTTTGGAGGGCCGGCAACTCTGTTAGAAGAGATTCCTATCTGCATCCTGGCGACCAAATCAGCCCCTTAGAACTGAGCAAGGAAGGGAAAAAGCTAAAAGCAGAAATCCTTTGGAAGCAGATGCTGTCTCTCACTAATTACACAGAGAACCATTAGAGTATGGAGTGTTTCGACCAGTGCAAAGGCCATTGCATCTTTTAAGTGAAAAGTATATAAAAGAGGAATCCGTTATGAGGAGACAGTTGGATTAGTTTTGCATCGCACAAAGAACCATGCTTCAGTGCAGAAAATATCAATGGTTCTCTCTTTTTCTATTCTCTCGTCTCTGCTTCTCTCTCTTTTTTCTTACCCTCAAGCATTACATAAAATGTGACACGTCCATATCTGTGGATGTGCATTGACACTAAACTAAACAAATGGCTCGGAGCTTTTATATTACAGTGAAGTGAGAGAGAAAATGGATCTCCCCTGCTGCCAGAACTAACCCATTAAAGATGATTATATTTACAAGTGAGTTTAAAGCAGGAGAGCTGAGTATTTAACATAAATGTAAAGGACCTGATCTTCAACATTTCAGCACTGTAGTGATCCACTATTAGTGGGTCTTGTGAGCTGCCTGTGTGTGTGTGCGAGACCTGCAATACACATTCAACCAGTTCCATGTCTGGACATCAACAGCAGTAAGGATATACAATTGAAGTGCTCAGATCAAGCTATAGAACTTTAATGATGCCACTACAATGGGGACAAGTGCAGAACAAGTCTTGATTTCTTAATCGACATCCTTTGATACTAGTGAGAAACTTCATTGCTCTTCTTTGAATTGACTCTGTGGCTTAAATATTCCTTTATGCTTGGATGACTCAAACCTAGCACAATATTCAAGGTGTGATTGGAACAGTTTTAGTATGACATTTTCCAATTTACATTTAACAGACCTAAGAATACAATTACTTTCTATCTGCTTTTTGTTCATTGCTATTCCATAATGTCTTGGTATGTTTAGTGCTGAATATAATGTCATTCCAGATCCCTGCTGCTTCAGTTTTTGTCATTTCTACATAATTTATATAGGCTACTTTTGGTTGACTGTCTTTCTGTAAATGTATAATGCCTTGTACTTGTCTGCATTGATGTTCATCTGGCACTGATTTTCTCAATTGCAAACTTAATCTATTTAATCTCCTTTTGTATATCCACTTATCTATCTCCAACAGTTCCCCTTACCTCAATCCCACCCCACCCCACAATCAGCCCATTCCCACCCCATCCTCCATCAACCACCCCAGGCCCCATTCCCAGTTAAGTATTACTTATGATCTCTAAGCTGACATTGCTGCCGAAATGTTGTATTATTGGAAGCGTCGTTATCTAAATGAAATTTTAAACCAAGGTTCTGTCAGCTTCATTCAGGTCGATGTTAAAGATCTCATGGCACGAAGATTGGCCGAGTAGTGGATAGTGTAGAGGATAGCCATAATCTCCAAAATGATATAGATGGGTTGGTGGAGTGGTTGGTAACGTGGCTGATGGATTTTAACATAGAGAAGTGTGAGGTCATACATTTAGGGAGGTCAAACAGTTACAGGGGTTACACAATAAATGGGAATATACTAAGAGGGGTAGATGAAGTGAGAGATCTTGGCGTACAAGTACACAGGTCCCTGAAGGCAGCAGTTCAAGTAGACAAGGTTGTAAAGAAGGCATATGGAATGCTCTCCTTCATTGGCAGAGGTATAGAATATAAAAGTAAGGATATAATGTTGGAATTGTATAAAACACTGGTGAGGCCACAACTGGAGTATTGTGTGCAGTCCTGGTCACCACATTATAGGAAGGATGTAATAGCTCTAGAGAGAGTGCAGAGGAGGTTTACAAGAATGTTGCCAGGGTTAGAAAAGTGTAGCTACGAGGAGAGGTTGGATAGGTTGGGGTTATTTTCCTTAGAACAAAGAAGGCTGAGAGGTGACTTGATTGAGGTGTACAAAATTATGAGAGGAATAGATAGAGTGGACCAGATAAAATTGTTTCCCTTGATGGAGAATTCTAGAACCAGGGGACATAGATTCAAAATAAGTGGCAGAAGGTGTAGGGGGACATGAGGAAGAACTTTTTTACGCAGAGGGTAGTGGGTGTCTGGAATTCGCTGCCCAAGTTGGTAATAGAGGCAAAAACTTTAGGTGGGATTAGAAAGGGCACCTGGGTGTCCTTGGGCTGGCATGGACAAGATGGGCCTCCTTCTGTGCTGTAACTTTTCTATGGTTCTATGTATATGCTGGCCCTGTGCAAGATCAATTCACCTAGTGCCTCCCCTGACTTTTTCCCATAGCCTTGTATATTTTTCCTTTTCAGATAATGATCCAGTTCAATTTTGAATGCCATGATTGAACCTGCCTCCACCAGTCTCAGGCGGTGCATCCCAGGTCTTAACCAATCACCGAGTGAAAACATTTTTCCTCTTGTCGCATTATTCCTTTTACCAATTACCTCAAATCTGTGCCCTTGGGTTTGGGCCCCTCATAATTTTGAATACCTCTATCAAATCTCCTCTAAACTTTTTCTTCTCCATGGACAACAGTCCATCTACATAACTGAAGTTTCTCATCCCTGGAGGGAATCTCGGGAATTTACCAGAATTTTAACTGAGCCTGGCATATCTCCATTGTAGCCACAAGACCATGGGTGCTCTGTAACAAGCAGATTATCTCTTCATCACTTTATACATCTCTGCCATCTAAAATGTTCCAGACAGGATGGAATCCTTATCACTCACCTGGATGGTGCAGTTGTTACAAGACTTCATTAGCTTGGCATCATCTAGGAAAAGCAATTTACTTAGTCGGCATCTCTTCCATTGGAATCAATATCCATCCCTTTCACCGATTTTGCTGAAGCATGTACTATCTATAGGATGCAATGCAGCAATTCATCATGCATACTTCCATAGTGCCTGCCAGAGAAGGGTAAGTGTAGCAATATCATGGGAACACCATCAATTCCATCCTGACTTGCATAGGTGAATTTTAGTTATTAGTGGGTAGAAATCCTGGAATTCCCTACCTAATACCATAGTGAGAGCACCAAAAGCACAAAAACCCTTTCAGTTCAAGAAGGTTTTCTTAAGCACGTATATAAATGCACTCTTTCTTTCAGTAAAATACATCTTGTACATGTAAACTAGCTCAAGTAAGTTTAGACATGAAGTGAGCATTACAGACATAGAATTCTGTGAGAGATGTGCGATAGACAATTGCTCAATGAACAATTTGTCACTGTCTTGAATTCTGGCTGGTTTGTACCGTACTACAATAAGGGCAGCATTTATTTGCAACACAGTGGGTCGGATCAGATTTTTGATTGGCCCCCTTGGATGGCAAGACATATCCAAGTTTGTCTGGAATGTGTAATGTGACTCTGGCTGCTGCAGAGTAATTGATTGTTCTCTGCAATGTAAAATTTGATCCATTCATTGTCAGGCAGGCTAACAGGTTTCAGAGATCACAGTGATGCTGTGATTTAGTAGTATGACTGAGCAAGGTGCAATTATGTAATAACAGCATACAGCAGCATGCAATAAGTGGATCAGTGGATAACTTCATGAAGATCATTTGCTATGTAGTGTTCTGCAATTTTAATTATCATTGTCCTTGGATGGTAAAATAAAAAAAAACATATTATATCCTAAGTAGTGGGTTAGAAATTTCTTCTGGAGTTATGTTTCTTTCCCTTCTGGAGCTGGTGCTATAGCACTTTTTGTGCTGCACTATAGAGAGTAGCCGTAATGCACTCCTATATTACATGATGTGTTGTGCTGCTTATAAGGCCACTTGTAGGTCCTGGTATTTGCTGTCTCCAAAGTGAGGCCTCAGATCCACATTTGTTTGAAGTTCCAGACTTGGCCAGTCAACATTACAGGTTTGGAACTAACATGCAATGGCAAGAAGGCCCAACTTCAAGATTTTTCTGCACTCATCACTGTGGAGGGTGGACGCTTGTGTGGACATGACAAAACCAAGTACACATACACAGAGGGTCCGGTGTGCTTTGCAATAATCACTCTGCACAATAAACACTTGGTCAATTGATGACCTCGGGTTGAGTTACTACAAAACATCCCCCATACATCCTTATAAAGCTCAAAGAGCTTCTGAAGAAAGGTCATTGACCTGAAACGCTATCCACAGATGCTGCGAGACCTATTGAGTATCTCCAGCATTTTCTCTTTTTATTTCAGATTTCCAGCAGCTGCAGACTTTTGCTTTTCTGCCAAAGAACATCTTTCCTGCTTGTCCCTGAAGCATTAATTGGAAACAACATTAAACTGACAAAAGGCTTGAGAAGAACATGACTGACAAACATATTGATAGATGTGATGCTAGTTGGATAATGGCACCTAATCTTGGCAAGGAACTTCATCCCCAAATTGGAAGTTGCAACTTTCAATGTTTTCATGTCCTCCTTTCAGAGTACATGCAATATAAAATGAATGGTTTTATTTCTGAATTTTTATTAATGGACCACAATTCCTATCTTTGCTAATTTTAATGAAAAAGTAGACTTGAATGATTGTTGAAAAGATATAATAATGTCTAGAATGTTATTGGAAATTATGTTAAAATAGAGTTCAGTGGTTTCTGTGTCTATGTGTGTGTGTCTTAACTGATTTAAAGCCAAGAGGCTTTGATGTATAAAAGAGAAATAGATTTGAAATGTTAATTAGGTAAACATGGGGGCAAGTTGCATATTTTTCTTTAAACAAACTAGTGTAGCTTGGATGCAAAGAGAGGGAGTGAAATATTACATCTAACCAGGTGAAGCTCGGAAACAGTGGCCAGAATTTTGCCCTTGATGGGTGGGCGGGCCCGACCGACTCAGCGGCGGGCGGGCAGCCGATTGCCGCCACCGAAACGGGCCACGCCACCATTTTCCGATGGCGAGCCAATTAAGGCCCACCCAGCGGGTTAGCAAATCCCGTGAAGAACGGGACAATAGTCGCGTAGGTGGGCGTGCTCAGGCCCCTGGGCCCAATGGGGAACCGGCAGTTTGTACAAAGAGTGGCCAGGCAGCCTGCTTGAGGAAGTGCACCATGGCCACTCGGGGAGAGAGGGAGGCAGCTGTGGTTCTACAGATGCATGAGCAGGAGGAGGGGGGCAGGCTGCAGGAGAGGCCAGAGGGGGGGCCACTGTGCCCCTAGCTTCTCCGACACATGCCTTGCTATCCTCCTCCAAGAGGTGTCCAGCAATCCAGGTGTATTGTATCTGGATGATGGGAGGAGGAGGGCCCACCATGTCACCGGGCAGGTGTGGAAGGAGGTTGGTGATGCTGTAAGCGCCCATGATGCTGTGCGGCGCACAGGAACACAGTGTCGCAACCGATTCAATGATTTGCTGCGCTCTGGAAAGGTGAGTACCATGTCTGTCTTGGCCATTTGACCCAGTAGGTAGCCTTAGCCTTTGATCCATGTGGCATTCCTGAGGCCATCTGACCAGCCTGTCTGTATGCGCGTCTAATGTTTGGGCCTCCTCGTGACTCTTTTCCACCCCACCAATGTTCAGCTCCTTAGGGTCTTGAAGGGTGAGTGACTTATGAGCCTGGGGGGGAAAGGGATGAAAGGTTTAACTGACTGAACGCTAACTGATGCACTGTCCTTGTTGTTAATTTCAGCATCACCACCGCATGGCCGCACCCATAGACAGCGGAGCCCCCCCTCCACACCTGAGGCCCAAGACGTGCAGCTTGCAGCACATCATTTCAGCCAGCCAGGCACCAGCGCAGCCACAAACACTTCGCTGGGGAATTTACCATCGGCTAGTCTGCCGGGTCACAGTGGAGAGGGCACTTCACAATCACTGGAGGAGATGGCAGGGACAGAGAGTGCCGATGGCACCAGCAGCCGGAGGGCTGCAGGGGACCAGGCACATGCTGAGTCCGGCACTGATGATGTGCCTCTGGAGTTGTCACCAATGCAGCAGCTGCAGGACAAGCGGCAGGAAGTGCGTTTGCACCTGGCAGGGTTGCATGAGGGTATGCTTCAGTTGGTCTCTGCGATGGAGGAGTCCAGGCAGAGTGCACGTGAAGGCATGAACCTCAGGGCAGAGCTTCAGGCTTCCTCCACTGAGAGATTGGTGACTCTCATGAAGAGGATGTTCAATCGAATGGAAAAACTTCTGATTGGGTTACGCTCTAACCTGCAAGCCCTCACAGCAGTACTGGCCACGGGTGGTCATTCCCAATGTGGGAGATGTTGTGGACACCAAGCGTCGGCACTCGGTGCCCATGCATTTGCGGTGAGCAGGGAGGTCCAATGTGACCTTACGTCGGTGCAGCAGCTGCCTGTCATCACGGCAAGCTCCTCTCAGGGCGCTCCGGATGAGGGCAGCAGCTCCTCCGCCCCTCTGCCAGTCGACGTTGCTTCCGTTGAGGCTGCAACAACTGGGGAGGTGCCAGTTCTAGAACTGGCCACTCCCTCCTAGGCGGGGCCATCACAGGCTGCACAGGCCAGAGGACGCCAGCCAAGGTCATCGAGGCCAACAGGACAGCAGAGTCAGCAGGCTGTCTCACAAGCCACTCTGAGCGATGGGGCGGCACCAAGATGTAGCACCCGTAAACGAAAGCATAAGGCACCTTAGGCACTCCACGGGTATGTCACTGGTGATTTTGTGTTGGCCTTAGAATAGGGAAAAATATGCTTAAGTTTGCCATAGAGATGTTTCTGTTATATGTTGGACATAATAAAGTCCACTTTTCTGACATGGCTGAGGGTGTTTCCTTTA
Organism: Cetorhinus maximus; assembly: GCF_964194155.1. Taxonomy (NCBI): domain Eukaryota; kingdom Metazoa; phylum Chordata; class Chondrichthyes; order Lamniformes; family Cetorhinidae; genus Cetorhinus; species Cetorhinus maximus. The sequence goes on from NC_135896.1 coordinate 19,934,963, forward strand.
TGCTGCATTTGTCTTTTTCACAGACATCTCATGAGTTTTTGAGTGGACATTGATGTTTCTGCACTAAGCCCTTAGTTGCAGCTGATAAGGTGGAAGATGTAGCACCTAAGTGCCACGTGTGGAAGCGCCAGGCAAGGCCGGTCCTGCTGATCCATGTGTGTGGAGCTAGCTGAAGGCTCATTGGATTAAAGTGTCCCGGATGTCCCTGCCTCCTTGGTGTAGTAGCGGGTCGGCGTGCTGCCCCTCATCATCGCCCTGTGCTTCCTCATCCTCTAAGCCACTGCTGGATTCATCATGTGCAGCCTCATGTCAAGGTCTTCATCATCAACTGCATCTCCCCTTTCCAGCGCAAGATTGTGCAGAGCACAGCATGCTACCACTGTCACAGAGACGCGATCTGGAGGGTACTGGAGTGCGCCCCCTGAGTGGTCCAGGCAACGGAAGCGCATCTTGAGAAGACCGATGGCTCTCTCCACCAATGCCCTTGTGGAGGCGTGGCTCCTATTGTAGCGCTGCTCAGCTTCTGTTCTTGGATGGCAGAGTGGTGTCATGAGCCACCTTCTGAGGGGATAGCCCTTGTCACCCAGCAGCCAACCATCCAGCCGAGCCAGAGCACTGAAGAGCCCCGGCACCTGGGAGTGTCTGAGGATGTAGGCGTCGTGGGAGCTGCCTGGGTACCTTGCACAGACTTGTAGAATCTGCATCCTGTGATCACACACTATCTGCACGTTCATGGAGTGGAAGCCCTTCCTGTTGACGAAGGCACCGAGCTCACCTGCTGGCGCCTTGATGGCCACATGTGTACAGTCTATAGCACCCTGGACACGGGGGAAGCCAGCAATGGCTGCGAAGCCTCTGGCTCGCTGTGCCTGACTTGCCTGGTCGCAGCGGAAGTGGGTGAAGGTCAATGCCCATCTGAACAAAGCATCTGTAACCTGCTTGACACAAGTGTGGACAGCTGATTGGGAGACACCGCAAAGATCACCCACCGAGCCCTGGAAGGAGCCAGAGGCATAGAAGTGGAGGGCAACTGTGAGCTTCAGAGTTGCTGGAATGGGGTGTCCACCCACACAGTTAGGGGAGATCTCAGGGCCAATCATCTGACAGATATAGTTGAGTGTCTCCCTTGAGAGTCGGAGCCTCCTTTGGCACTGCACCTCAGTCATATTGAGGTAGCTGCTTTGCCACCGGTATACCCTGGCAGCAGGATAGTGGCATCTTCTGCGGCCCCTTCCACCTTGGACAACCTCTTGGCCCTGTGCCCCTTGTGCCTGTGCCTGGCCGCCCAAAGGTGGCTCCCCTGGAGGCTGATTGTCCACTCCTGGCCTCCTCCTTATTCTATCCCTCCCTTCCTCCTCAGAGGAGCTGCCTCCAGTGGAGATGTCAGAACCCATATCCCCAGGCTAAATGGAGGCCTCCGGAAATCTGCAGGCCAGAGAAAGATAACTGTCTGCAGACTGATTGCAAAGTACACAAAAAGCTCTTTGAAATTGATGTGAACTGCTAACAATCAAACAGGCAACTTTAAAACACTTTCTACAATTAAAACTTCATGGAAAACCTGAACAACCCCTCTGAGTCCACATATCCCCCAGTGCATGAGTTTTATTAAAAAATCTCCTGCCCGCCTGCCCGTTGGGCCCGTGCTCCGACCCGAAGTTCCCCCAGGCCCCTCAAAATCCTCGACATCTGGCAAGTTAAGGGCCTTAACGAGGCCTTCAATTAATGGCGGGCGTCCCACTGCTGAGCGCACCCACCGACCAAAATATCGCGATGCCGCGCGCTGACGTTGGGACGCTCGCGCGACATTAGAAGCGTTGACATGTGGGCTCCGCCACCCACACGTCAGCCAGAAAATTCTGCCCAGTGCGTTTGTTTACTTTTCCCATGGATTACTAAAAAAGTGAGTATTATGAAAGGGTCTTATTATTTGAAGAGGTGAAGTTCAAAAGACATAGTGATACAATGCAAATTTTTATTCAAAAAGGAAAATGTGTATAAAGGAAGAGAAGGCTGTTGGTAAAAGGAGAGGGATTCTAAGATCTAAATCCGCCAGTTTATAAACCTCAAGCCGCTGTCTGCAAGGATATAGAGCTGAAAAAAACTCATTTCAAATGCAACTTTCAAGATTGTGCTTTGCCAAGGGTCTGTTTAAATCTATGGCCAGAATCTTTGGCTCGGTGAGCGGGGCCGGGCCGGCTCACCTACATGTAAAATGACACGCGGTGATGTCAGACATGCATCCCGACGTCACTGCGCGTCATTCCAATTTTCAGGTCAGCGGGCGTGCACCGGAGTCAGCTGCATGGCCACCGAACTGTCAAAGGCTTATTAAGGCCATTTCAAAACTAATTAAACCACTTAACATCGCTGCCCGTCCAACGTTAAGGTTGGCGGGCAGGCAAAGAGCCCAGGCGGCCTTTGCATTTTTCATGAAGCCTCATCCACAGATGGGATGAAATTTCATGCATGATTTACAAGTGAAATAAAGATTTTCATTAAAATTCATAGACATGTCCCAGCTCATGTGACACTTTCACACGAGGGTACATGTCCTAAAGTTTTTTTTTATTGAAATTTTTGAAACTCAAACTGATCTCCCTTAAATTGCTCTGTGCCGCGGGGAGATTTCAGCACTCTTTCACCTGCATGCATGAAAGAGCGCAGGCCCCGACTCAGCCTATTCCCCCCCGCCCGCACAGTTAGCGCTCAGCTCTTCCGGGTGCGAGTCACACTGGGCAAGCCTTAATTGGCCCGCCCACATAAAATGGCAGCAGGAGCCGATCGCGGGTGGTGATTGACTGCACGCCTTCCCATGCCCGCTCCCGCCCAACACCCCTGACAGGGAGAAAATCCTCCCCTATGTGTTTTACTGTTGCCTTAACGGAGGTGTAACTGAGAGTCAGATTAATTAGGGGATTTTTTTAGAAGTTATTATCATAGTAATTTGTAGACATATGTATATGCTTACAATCTTTTAATTAATAAAGGTTCAATTTAGTTTTATAAAAACCTCTTGAGACTCTGTGGTCTTATTATAACTAAATTCAAAGCCTGCATGTCGAAATATACAAATTGCAAAAATTGGTTATGACAGTTGTTTCAAGTTTCCCTCTGGGATTCGAACAACTCAGCATTTACCAACAGCTGTGTCATAATAATAATAATAATGATAATAATGTAGAATTATAGCAATAACGAGTGCATATGGGCTATTTCCCTGCCTCTGAACATTCTTACCATTATAAAGACAGATTCATGAGCACCAGTGAAAATGCGAGAAGGAAATAATTTGTTCTTGTTAAGGTCATTAATGATGCACCCAGCACTATGCTACTTTACAATAGTAACTATAATTTAACTATATTTTATTGGCTCTAAAGCGCTTTGGGATGCCCTGAAAGTGAAAGGTGACAGAAGGAGATTATTGAGCAAGGATCTTGGTCCAGAAGATCATGAAGTGGAATCAGTATTGACAGAGATTAGAAATAGTAAGAGTCAGGAAACATTGGTGGGAATAGTTTATAGGCCCCTAACAGCAGTTGTACCATTGAGCAGAGCATTAAACAAGAAATTATTGGACCATGTAACAAAGCCAATGTAATATTGTATGGGATGTAAAATTTTCATATGGACTGGACAATCAAATTGGCAAGGAAGGGCCAGAATATGAGTTTATAAAATGTTTTTGTGGCTGTTTCCTGGAGCAATACATTGTGGAACCTTCTAGGGAAAAAGCTACTTTAAATCTAGTATTGGGTAATGAGGCAGGGTTAATTAGTAATCTCGTAGTAAAAGATCCAGTGGGATTTAGTAACCATAATACAATTAAATTCCATGTTATGTCTGAAAGTGACATAATCCAATCACAAACAAGAATCTTAAACTTAAACAAATATCAATTACATAGATATGAGGGGAGAACTAGCTAATGTTGATTGGGGAAAGAGATCAAAATGTAAGGCCATAAATAATGGGAAACATTTAAAGAAACAATTCAAAATGTTCAACAAAAATACATTCCACTGAAAAGCAAAAACTCAGCAACAAAAGATCCATCCATGGCTTATTCAGGAAGTTAAGTATATTATTAAATTAAAATAAGAGGTTTATAATGTGACAAAGAATATTAGCAAGTCTGAGCTTTGGGAATGTTTTAGAAAGTCGAAAAGGGCCAACAAAAAGTTGATAAAAAGGAAAAAAAAAAAATAGAATACGGGAGTAAACTAGCCAAGAATATAAAAGCAGATTGGAAGTGCTTTTTTCAAGTATATAAGAATGAAGAGAGTAGTGAAAGTAAATATTGGCCCTTTAGAAGCAGAGACAGGAGAAATAATTATGGGGAATGAGGAAATGGCAGAGACATTGAACAAATATATTGTTTCTATCATTACAGTAGAATATATAAGTTGCATCCCAGAAAATGAGGGTAACCTATGTGCGAAAACAGGTGAGTGAGTGTGTTAAAAAGAGCCCCTCAACCAGCCACCAATCCCTGCGCATACAGGTCGGTCAGCCAATGGCAGCTGAATGGAGGCGTGGCAGCTCTGACAGCCCAAACTTGAGCCAATGGGCAGCTGCAGCCTGCAGGCGACATTTCTAAGTGGTCTTCAGAAGAAGAAAAAGAATCCTGGGGACCAGGCTGCCAGTGCCAAAAGTGATCAAGTAGAAAGGTTCAGTGGAAGAAGGATGAGGTGGGGGAGGAGAAAAATCAATGACTCATGCGTCAAACCTGTTGTTATTAGTGTTAGTGCCAGGCAGGACTCTTCTCACTGATTCAGAGAGAGAGAGAGAGAGGGGGAGAGAGAAAGAGAGAGAGAGAGATATATAGACTAAGAGATGAGCAGGGAAAGGTTAGGGCTGGATGCTGCTCGAGACTTGGTACCAGTGCAGGGTGCAGTCTTGGTGGAAGTGGAGTTCACAACTCACCTGCTGTCTCGGTGACTCCATCTTGAGCCAGGACCCACAGTTGGGGAATGGCTGCATCATTAACTGGCTAACCTCCACAGCTCTTTTCCTGTGTACAATGAACTTTGGACCTGCATCAGAGCCAGGGATATGGTTAACTGGTGAAAATGACTTTTAAAAATTCATTCATAGGATGTAGGCATCGCTGGGTGGGCTAGCATTTATTGCCCATCCCTAATTGCCCTTGAGAAGGTGGTGTTGAGCTTCCTTCTTGAACCATTGCAGTCCATGTGGTGTAAGTGCTATTCGACTGTGCTATTAGGGAGGGAGTTCCAGGATTTTGACCCAGCGACAGTGAGGGAACGGTGATATATTTCCAAGTCAGGATGGTGAGTGGCTTGGAGGGGAACTTTCAGGTGGTGCTGTTCCCATGTGTCTGCTGTCCTTGTCCTTCTAGATGATAGCGGTCGTGGGTTTAGAAGGAGTTGACTAAGAAGCCTTGGTGAGTTCCTGCAGTGCATCTTGCAGATGGTTTACACTGCTGCTACTGTGCATCGTTGGTGGAGGGAGTGAATGGTTGTGGATGGAGTGCCAATCAAGTGGGCTGCTTTGTCCTGGGTGGTTTCAGGTTTCTTGAGTGCTGTTGGAGCTGCACTCATCCAGGCAAGTGGAGGGTATTCCAGCACACTCCTGACCTGTGCCTTGGTGGACAGGCTTTGGGGAATCAGGAGGTGAGTTACTCACCACAGGATTCCTAACCTCTGACCTGCTCTTATAGCCACAGTATTTATATGGCTTGTCCAGTTCAGCTTCTGGTCAACGGTAACTCCCAAGATGTTGATAGTGGGGGATTCAGCAATGGTAATTCTATTGAATGTCAAGGAGTAATGGTTAGGCTCTCTCTTGTTGGAGATGGACATGGCCTGATACCTATGTGGCGCGAATATTACTTGCAAGTTGACAGGTAAGGCCTGGATATTCCTCAGGTCTTGCTGCATTTGGGCATGGATTGCTTCTGTATCTGAGGAGTCGTGAATGGTGCTGAACATTGTGCAATCATCAGTGAACATCCACACTTCTGACCTTATGATGGAAGGAAGGTCATTGTTGAAGCAGCTGAAAATGGTTGGGCCTAGGAGACAGCCATGAGAAACTCCTGTAGTGATGTTCTGGAACTGAGATGACTAAGCTTCAACAACCACAATCATCTTCCTTTGTGCTAGGTATGACTCCAACCAGCGGGGAGATTTCCCTCTGATTCCCATTGACTCCAGTTTTGCTAGGGCTCCTTGATGTTGCACTTGGTCAAATGCTGCCAGTCCCTCTCACCTCACCTTGGGAGTTCAGCTCTTCTGTCCATGCTTGAACCAAGGTTGTAATGAGATCAGGAGCTGAACGACCCTGGCGGAACCCAAACTAACTGCTCAACAGGGTCCTAATGCAATATTATTTAACGTTGCTTGCAGGGTGCTGATGGAAATTTCAGGGTTGCCTTGGGTTGAAATAGCTATACGACTCCCTCATGATCGCTTACACTAGATAAAGCGGCTCTCTGGTTTCGGCTCATCTCCCCATCCTTCAACCACCCCACCAGTCCTGACTCCTTAGCAATGCTGGATGCCCAGGAAAACAATCACATTCCTGATATCCAGCACTTTTAAAAGGTTAATGATAGGAAAACTATTGAATCATGATTTACTCTCATTAACATTATTTTTGTATGTATATGGCCAAGTATTCAATGCTCACTGTTATTTCCAACAGAAAACCATGGAATTGTTGACATATGGCAGAGAGGTGGCACAATTCCCTCCCTTATCCTTCCTGACACCTCTCCAAAACAGGTGATTAAAAAAATAAGGAAAACCTTTATCCTAAAAGCACCACTTACTTTAAATTATGACTTTTGCATGATATTGAATTTCATCTGTGTTGCTTTAAACATTTAGTTCAGAAGCATATCACAGAAAGTGTTAAATCCATTGAGAAAGTCATTGGATGGAACTATTACTTTTTCCTATATCTTTAATCTATCCTAATAATCTCCTTGCACCTTATCTGTTAAAGATTTCTCTTATTTCAGGCATCTAATGAAAAATGAATCAAATGCTTCCATTTCTTTGGAAGTTGATGATGACTCAATACAATAGTGTAGAAAATGAGTGATACTTGGATGGGTCCTCAGTATCTTATTGCTAGCTATAACCAAAGGCGCATTGTAATGAGGATTTTTGATGATGTGTCTAGAATAGACATAAACAAAGGGTTTATTGTTATCCGTTGGTTAATCTAGCTGAGCGATGATTGTAATTCAAACAATAGCTGGTTTATTATATATAACTAAACTATGTACAGCTACACATGACTAGGTGTTACACTGCTAGAGCCATGAACATTCTCCCTCTTGACTCCTCACCATATGTTCTCTTACATCATCATTACGGAAGGTGCTATTTATACAGTCCCACACATTCGATCTTACAAACCCTAATACTACATTAATATTGCAAGTCATCATAAAGATGTCTGAATGCTTCACATTATGATTATTCCCGTCCCTCATCTCAGCAGCAAGAACGGGACTAAATGAATCCACACCACTGTCGTCAGTTATGAACTAGGCTGGCCACTTTAACCAAGTGTATCTTTCTATGACAAGTCACTCATGAAATCATCTAGTCAGCATTTCCTTGGTTTTCCTCAATTTATTATTCTAAATATATATATATATATATATCCATATGCAGACCATGAAAAATATTTCAGCTGTTTCTACTCTTGAAACATCTAAACCTTTGCAGTTGTCTTTCTTGAATCTTCTGTACAAGCACTTATTTCCTTGTTTATGCCATATTCTTATATCATTCTTGATGCAATGCATCCTAGATATTCCTAATATCCTCTCAACCAACTCATCTCTGCTCTTAATATGTTTGGTTGTCAATTTTTCTCAGTTTGTAGCATTCAGATCCATGAAATAACCATTGCTTCATAAATTCCTAACTCTGTTATTTACCAAAATATCTTAGCAATGTTCCATGTTCTAGAACCCAGTCCAACCTTTCTTTTGATTTCTTCTTCAGAACTCAGTGCTTCACACTGTGAGTAAATGTCATCATCATCTTTACTTTGGGCTCCCAAAGTAAAACATAGGGATGAAAATCGACCCTAATGTTTTACTTGGACAGGAGATGATGCTTCCAGTAAGGCTTTAAACAGTGCCTTAGTGAAATTCAGCTCGCCATGAGGGCACTTGAAAATGAAAATTGTACTTCCCTTTTCCCCTTTGCTTTCCTTCTAAATGAATTTATTTCTTCTGTACAATTTAGACCTACAAGACCATAGGCAATAGCATGCTACACAAGAGAAAAAATATTGGATATTGCACCCTTGCTTCCATTTTCTGTTAGCCTGAATAAGTAGAACCTGTTAAGAGAAAGATGCCTCTAGCACGAAAGTGAATTATTGAACTATGCTATCGAAGACAAAGCTGCTTTATAAAAAACAATTGTTGTTTGAAATTTTCTCAATTTTCTCAATACACGAGTGTTGCCAATAGCTTGCCAGAATGGTGGCATAGTCATTGATATTTTATTGGAAAATGTAGTTTCATGTTCAGAACATTCTTGACAACTGAGTTGGATGCAACATCTAAGAATTCACTAATCAGTCTCTACTTTTACCCATACGCAGTGTGGTGCAATTGGAACCTTAAGTATGCATTATGTGACATGTACTGGTTTAAGATTAGTACCTGTTTACAGTCCTGCTCTGGCAATCTGATGCGAAATATACCTTTAAGAAAAATGTTAGTATGGAAGATCGCATGATCCTAGTATCCAAGAGCAGAGGAGCGTGGGCTACCTCTGTAGTTAGTTGTCTGTAGGTAGTTAGTAGCAGCAGTGATGTAGAAATAGAGTTTGAAGTGTAAGAACATGTTTAGTCGCTGCTGAGCACCTTGGTAAATAAACATAGAGTTTCTACCTATGAAGTGTCTGCTACTCAACTCTATCATTAGTACCAAATCGGCCACCCCTTACAAGTGTGCGAACAGGATCCAATAAACTGGCGACAAGGATTTAACAAACTGGCAACGAGGATTAAACAAGTTAAACAGAAGCAAGCAAGAGAAACAGAATCGGCACTATACCTCGCATAGCAATTGTTAGTAGAAGTTCTGTTCAAATTGTCGAAGTAACTCCCTCACAGCATGCCATAATTTGGGAGAATTGATCCTTTTGATTTAGCAACAGACAATTGGGCTCACTACATTGAGTGTCTCTCATTTTTTTTCCAAGCAAATGAGATTATGGGGTAAGGGAAGAGGCAGGTGATCCTCTTAAGTGCATGTGGGAATAAGACTTATGGCTTGATTCGAAGTTTGATGGCACCCAGTGCCCCAGATTTGAGAAATTTTGATGAATTAGTGGACCTGGTGAAGGGCAATTACCAACCAAAGCCCTCAGTAATGATGCAAAGGTTCAAGTTTAATTCAAGAATTAGACCCTCAGGGGAGACAGTTGCAAGCTATGTGGCAAGCTTGAAGCAATTAATGGAGCATTGTGAGTTTGGTACATCCTTAAACAATATGCTTAGAGATCGTTTAGTGTGTGGTGTGAATGAGGACTCGATTCAGAAGCGATCTGAAACAAATTTGGATTTTAAGAAGGCGCTAGAGATTGCACTGGAAATGGAAAGTGCAGTTAGACATTCGAAAGTCATACGGGGCACACAAAATGGCGCCATCTTCCACATCATGCAGGAAGCCCCAGCCAAAAAGGGTGCGAAAATGCAATACTCTACTGAGAGGTGGGAAACAGCCCCCGCCAGCAGGAAAATGAGAAAAAAATGACTTATCAGCGAAAGCAAGGAGTAATATCAATAGAGGTGGAAATAAACAATCTTTTAACGATTGGCACTTTAAAAAAAAGAATGATTTTATTGTCATAAAAATGTCACATAATGAGGCAGTGTAAGGAAAGAGTCAAGCCCATTTTTAAACAAAAAAAAAAGCTGTGGGATCTACAACGTAGAAGAGCCTGAAGCAAAAGATTCAGATATTTATTCATTGTATAACTTGAAGGTTGGAAGAACGGAACCAATCTATGTAACAATGAAAGTGAATGGTAGACCTGTTTAAATGGAAGTGGACACAGGAGCTTCCACTACAGTAATTGGGGACATACCTTAAAATATCTGAGTAATGGAGAACATCAATTAAATTTGGAAGAAACGGCTGCCCAATTAAAAACATGTATGGGTGAAAATATCCAAGTCAAAGACATAAGCAAAGTAATTGTTCATTATGGGAGGCAATCAGTAAAGCTACCAGTGTTGGTATTGAGAGGCAGAGGGTCAAGCCTCCTAGTGCGAAACTGGCTAAGGAAAATCAACCTTGAGTGACCACTGAGATTCCAAAAGGAAGCAGGAAGCATTTCTGCTTTGAAAAAGGTATGTGTACAGACCCAACAACTTGAAGAACTGCAGGCTGTCTTGAGCCAAAACATGGAAGAACTGCAGAAGGAACTCGAAGAGACCATGCTTAAGGACAGAGTTTGAGATGAGGTGAGCAACCTCCGAAAGGAAAAAGAAAACCTGCTGAAAAATCTTCACACACTACAAGATTCCCTCAGGTCTAAGTCTGTACCTCTGGAGAAGTACGAAAAAAACGGAAATAATTCAGCGCCTCTCTGACCAAAATGAAGGATAAGTTGGCAGAGAAGACACAACAATGCTTAATTTTTCAGGAGGCAGCAATCAAATACCAAAAAGAGATAGAAGAGCTGAAGCCAAAGAGGCTTTGGAGGCAAAAGTCATAGAATTTTCTAAGAAGCAGACCAATGATGAAATCCTGGGATAATCAACTACTGAGTTCACTCAAGTCGAGATTACATCAGAGATTAGTAAGGCCAATATTGAAACCGAAAAGAAGGTTGAGATTAAAGTCAATGCTAGAAAGAAGAAGACGTGTAGAAAGAAGACACAGAAACACAAATAAGGCTTTAATCCTGGCAGCATATGAGTATACAGTCATACATAGGCCTGGTAGTCAAATTGCAAACACCGATGCACTTAGTCATTTGCCTTTACAAGAAAAGGATGTGGAAGTCCCAGTTCCACAAGAACTTGTTTTGTTGTTACATTTCTTAGATCCATCACCGGTAGGCACTTGACAGATCAGAGACTGGACAAGTAGGGACCCAATCCAATCACAAGTACTTCATGGTTGGTCACAAGAGCCTGGATCTGATGAGATGAAACCGTACTTTAACAGAAGACATGAAATAACCAGCCAGGGTGGTATCTTATTGTGGGTAGCACAAGTGATAATATCTTCAAAGGGCAGAGAGCCATTGCTAATTGAACTACACAGCACACATCCAGGAATATCCTGAATGAAGACCATAGCATGCAGCTATCTATGGTGGACTGGGATGGGTGGTAAAATAGACAGTTTAGTGAAGGATTATGTGAAATGTCAGCAACTGCAAGAGTTACCTTCAACAGCTCCATTACACCCTTGGGAATGGCCGGAAGACCATGGGTGCAGTTACACATTGACTATATTGGACCTTTCATTGGAACAATGTTTCTGTTCATTGTTGATGCCCACTCAAACTGAATGGACATATATGAGCTGAAATCACCAATGTCTTCTGCTACAATTGAGATGTTATGTCAAAGTTCTGCCATTAACGGATTACCAGAAGTGGTTACTTCTGATAATAGCATGATATTTACGAGTGCTGAGTTTCAACGGTTTATCAGCCTCAATGGTATCACTCATGTAAAAGCTTCACTGTACCATCCTTCCTCAAATGGACTGGCTGAGAGGGCGGTTCAAACATTCAAGGCAGGCATGAAGATGTTAACTGGAGATTCCTTAACAACCAAGCTAGCAGGCTTTCTTTTCCATTACAACAACAGATGTCACACCTGCGGAATTATTGATAAAACGTCATCTCAGGATGAGATGGAGCTTAATAATGCCAAATTTAGGGGGGGAGGTGGAAAGCGGTCAGGGAAGTCAGAAAACTAGACACAACTGGCACAGTTGCGAGAGGAAATTTACTGTGGGAGAAACGTGAAGAACTTTGGAGAAGGACCAAAGTGGTTACCGGGTGAAATAAGTGCAGTGACTGGACCTCTATCTTACCACATAGAGGTGGAAGGCCAAGTCATACGGAGACATGTGGATCATCTAAGAAAGAGAGAAAGATTTGCGCCAAGAAATGATTCCACCAGAGTTCGTGACCGGGTCAGCGTTTCCTGTACAGAGAACTCAACCCAGTACAGACATGTCTGATGTTCCTTCAAGAGTGGAGGATACAGATCTGCAGGAGCCCTCCGAAGCACCTGATCTTCAGGCAACTCTGGAAAAGGAGGTTCCTGACAAGGCATCTGAAGTTGTAGAGCTGAGATGATCTACACACACAAGGAAACCCTCAGGAAGACTGAATTGGTAAATTACTTATCAGTGTAAATATTTTGCTATTTTGACAAGGTTGTAAATGTGAATATAAAATGTATTTCTAAGTAAAGGGGAGGGATGTGGTAATCTGATGTGTAACATATCTTTAAGAAGAATGTTATTATGGAAGATCACATGATCTTAGTATCCAATAGCAGAGTAGTGTGGGCTACCTCTGCAGTTAGCAGTCTGTAATCAGTGGTTAGTAGCAGCAGTAGTGTAGAGATAGAGTTTAAAGTGTAAGCACATGGTTAGTTGTTGCTGAGTACCTTCGTAAATAAACATAGAGGACGGAATTTTCCAAGCCCGCTAGCAGCGGACATGATAGATGGTGTGTGCGGAAAATATAGTGTGACCTGCTTCACGATGGAGAGAAGGCAGGTCACAATCGTCCGCTTAGCCCGCCGAGGGCAGTCCGCGTTTCCCGCCATCGGTCAGCCGGAGGCTAATTGTAATACATCAGCATTTAGTTAAAAGGCCATCCCATCAGGGTCCTAGAATCCCACCGTATCATCCGTCCACGTCAGCGGGAAATCACGCCATCGAATTTCACAACAGCAGGCAGGCGACCTGCACTTGGCGGCCTTCACTTTGGGGGAACTAAGGTGAGTGAGCAACAGAGTTCTCCACAGCTCGCTCTGTTGTTTACAAGCATCAGGAATGCTGGGGGTGGGGTGGGGTGTGGGGGCAACTGATGTCTGGCCCCAGAGACGACTGCTGAGGTGGGGGTGTGGGATGACACGTCCGGGGTCCGGTCGGACGTGATGGCGAGCCTTGGAGGCAACCATTGTCAGTCGGGGGGGCGGGGGTGACAAGCACTGCCTTGACGCTGCACCCCATGCACAGACAATCAAGGTTGGGGGGTCATGATACGCGTGGGAAGTGGCTACGCATTAGAGATACCTTTATAAACTGACCACACCTTTGCAACCGAGACAGACCAGGTGCAGCCACAGTGACAGGATTGGGGTCGGGCTCCTAGCCTGCCTCCCCATGTAGGGAATGCAGAGGCACCAAAGGACCACCAAGGACTCCATACCTTACCCCACTCCCGCACCCCCACTCCCTTGGCACAGGCTTTGAGTCTGCCACCACTTTATCGGGCTGCAGAGCAGTTGGACTGCACACGTTGTACAATCTCCTCACCAACACTGGCCATGTAGCAGTCACTGCTGGAGGTGCTCACAGCCCCTGGCAATCTCAGCATCCCGGTTTTGGACCAGTGCCCTCCATGTTGCAGGTTGACAGGGCAGCCATGCAGCGCACTCATCTCTGGCCATCCGAGGGGTGACCAGCATTCTCCGGGAAGCATTAAGGGGCAGTCACACAGGGCCAAGAAAGATGCTAAGTACAGCCATGATAACCACGTCTCTCTTTCATGCTGCAGGAGGACCACGTCATACCATGGATCCTGGTGACCTAGCTGTATGCCTGATGGCCTACAGAGACTGTAGAAGATGGAGGAGTGACTGAGGTGCCTGGCTGCGCAAGGCAGGAGTAACAACCTCATGAAGAGGGGGCAGCAGGGGCTCCCGCACACGCTGCCCAGGAGTGACAGTGAGCCATGGCTGGTCGGCGCCTAGCGACACCCAGGATCTATAGACACTGCCTGACTTTCCTGCAGATGATTGAGAACCAGTGTCGCCGACGACTGTGCATGACTAGGGATCTGGTGGCTCATGTCTGCCACTTACTGCAGGCGCCAAGGGGACATGGAGGGCATCCACTGACAGTGGCTGTAAAAGTGACTCAATTTCTATGCCAATGGCTCTTTTCAAGGTGCCACAGGTGATCTCTGTGGGATTTCACAATTCGCCACCCACAAATATATTCATGTGGTCATGGTTGCCATCTTCTCCATGGCACACAGCTTTGTGCATTTCACCCGGGACCGGGACAGCCAGGATGCAAGGGCCATTGGATTCGTCCTGATCTCGGGATTTCCACAAGTGCAGGGTGTAATTGATTGCACTCATGTGGCGCTCAGGTCTCCATCGCTACACTCGGTGGACTTCATCAACCGCAAGGTTGAAAATGCAACTGGTATACGACCACCAGAAACGCATCCTGCAGGTGTACGCACGGTTTCCAGGGAGTGTACACGACACCTACATCCTGAGCTGCTCGCAGATCCCTGCAGTCTTCCAGGGTCCACAGAAGCTTCAGGGTTCGCTCCTTGGGGACAAGGCTGTGGACAATGACATCCATGTGGCGGCCTCAGGCTGCAGCAGAGCGACGGTATAATAAGGCTCATGCAGCAGCTCACACCTTGGTGGAGCAGACCATCAGGATGCTGAAGATGCGGTTCTCGTGCCTGGACTGGTCTGGTGGAGCCCGGCAATACAGCCCACAGAGGGTGTTACACATCGCCGTCATCTGCTATGCCCTTTACAAACCAGGCATTCCAACGGGCAGATGAGCTGGCTGAGGAAGAGGTGGAGGAGCTAGAGGTCTCCTTGGATGAGGAGGATGCCAACGGGGATGAGGGTGAGGGGGCCCTTGGGGGTGACGATGACGGGGATGAGGCCCTCGCACTGGCTAGACAAGGCAGGTGCGCTTGAGAGGCCCTCATAGCTGCCAGATTTGAGGAGGATGATAACAACTTGCAGTGAGGTGTCCCCATAGATCCTCAAGTCGCAGTTGTGAACGTTTGACTCCAGCCTGGCTTATGCCAGTGCCAATACACTCAGTGAGAATGCTCCTGTCATGGAGACTCAGTGGAGGCCCTAATAATCGCTTGATCACAGGAGGTTGATGACAACATGCAGTGAGGACACTCCATAGATGTTCACATGGCCTCTGAGAATGTCTGACTCCTGTCTAGCTGAGGGTAACTCACTTGCGCTCCGTGATCAGGGCCATCTCAGGGATGCGGCCATGAAACTTTAGATGCATCTGATGCTGTGTCCGCCTTCAGCACCTCAACCCTTCAAGAGCTGGTAGCAGATGCTGGTGTGTTGAGAGCATACGGAGAGAATGAGAGAGCTTTGTGGCGCCTGCCCACTACATTCTGGCAGCAATGACCAGCACCGCCAAGGTGCAGACATCAGTAATGTTTCCAGGGAGTGTGAGGCTGGACCATCACTGTGGTCTGAAGGCTGCACAGAGCACAGGGAAGAGGCCCTGACTTAAACAGCTGCCTTTTATCTTGTGCAGAAAGGTTTCTCATCTGATTGACAAGAACACTGCTCATCAGAACAAGGAGCTACAGGGAGGGTGACATTCTTGGGAGTTTATTGACAATAGAAAACAATATGTACAAGTGACCAACACCCACGCCCAGGCTGTGCAACTACTTTTACTTAACTTTCCAAACTCGTGGTGCTCCCCAGACATCGACGGCAGAGTTGGAGGCAGCTTGCTGACCATGACGCCCTGTCTGTGATGACTTTGGTGGGCGTCCTCCGCAGGGCCGACACTTGGTGGCCGCGGCCTGCTTTCGGGGTCCTGCTGTGTGGCAGTGATACCCTCCTCGGCCTGTGAAGCTGGAGTTGCTGAGGTCACAGGAAGAAGGGATTCGAATGGGCCAGCCACTCCCAGAGTCACCTGGGTGGATGGCCCCGAAGTGTGCACCTGCTGATCCTCCTCCCGATGGGTGCCCGAGGGCCCCTGGATGACTCAGTGAAAGGAAGGGGTAGCTGGAGTGAGATTGAGCTGCCCAACACCCCTCTCACGTACACACTGCTGGAAGCCAAATATGGCAACAGGGATGGAGTTCAGCCCACGCAGCAGTGCAGGAGCAATGTTCTGGACCAAGGTCTCCATGGTAGCTGCCATCCTGCCAGTGTTGACCTAGGTGCGTTGCAATGCCGGTGCTATCAACTCAGACTGAAGAGGGATAGGCTCCTTCATCGTGCCTTGCAATCTGAAGAGTGCAATGGACATCCCTTCCTGATGTCCCCCAGCTTGCCTCTGCAGCTCCAGCAACTGTGACATGACCAGGTCCAGAGGCTCATCATCTGACACAGACTCAGCAACATTCTGGCCGCCAGCAGTCCTCCGAGTGCTGGGAACCTGGGAAGTCCCTGCCTCCGTCTGCTGTGGATCAGAAAGTGCGATGTGCTCACCAGATTGTGATCCCAAGGCTACCATAAAGCTAAGTCCCACCGAGGTGTGTGCCTCTGCGCTGGTGGAGGGTGTGGGTGAGCGCTGTGATGGGGCTTCAGGGAGGGTGCCTCCAGATTCCTCTTCAGAGGTTTCTTTGGGACTTGACTGGGGGCTTTGGGTCATGGTCTGTCGGCTGTTTGGCAGAGGTGCCTGCAAAAGCAAGGAGAGATAATTAGTGCATGGCAGCGGCCTGTGAAACAGGACACATCACTCACGGCATGGTTGTCTGATGGATGTTGCACTGCTGGATCCTCACTTGGTAGAGCAGCGCCGACCACACCATCAGCACAGGAACGGTCCCAGTCATCACCAGTCAGCCGGATGGCTTTGTTTTAGAATTCTGTCAGAACTTTGATCTCTGGCATCCCTCCTGTTGTGTGACAGTTTGTCCTGCATGGATAGAAATGGGAAGAGTGTATCAGGAAGCCTGCCGGGTAAGATGATAAGTGTGCTTGGCCTGTGTGGGTGGTGAGTGGTCCCATGGACAGGATGGGAACAATGGCGGTGTGTGTGAATGAGTGATATCCCTTGCACTGGCAGTGAGTGAGGGCCCTGTGGATGTGTGATGGGTTTGTGAGTGTGTGAGCTGAAAGTGATGAGAAGAGTGACTTACCCTGGCGGAACGGAAGAGATCATTCACCCTTTTGTGGCACTAGGTGGCTGTCCTCCTCTGTAGGGTGTTGGCACTGACCACTGATGCCACCGCCTCCCAAGCTGGATTGTTCATATTGCTGCCCATCCTGCAGCCAGAGCGGGGAGTACAGCATATCCTGGTAGCCCCCACGGTATCCAGCAGTCACTTGAGGGACCCGTCATTGAAGCGGGGGGGGGGCTGAAATTTTTTTTCCTTTGCTGGCCATGTCTCCCGGGCGGTGGTGGTGAGCGTTTTGCTGGCGACTGCCTTTTAATGATGGCAGCTGGCATGATGCAACAGCAGGGTGATGGTAGGCGGGCGAATGAGAGCCCGCCTGCCATGGTAAAGGTGTGTTTCAGGGGAGTGAATAAATAATGAGGCGTGCTCGGGAAGATACGGCGTGAAAACCCGGCATTTTTGTTGGTGGGTAGGACTCCATTTTACCTGCCCTCTACCGTACTTAGTGCAAGTCTGGGAAAATTCCACCCAGAGTTTCTGCCTATGAAGTGTCTGCAACTCAACTCTATCATTAGTACCAAATTGGCCACCCCTTACATCAAGCGTACAAACAGGAACCAACAAACTGGTGACTAGGATCCAACGCCTGCCAAGCCCATATTATATTGGCATTAACATCGCTCTGCTCTTGCACACTTGTGCAGAATTCACTCACAGTTGTTTAGAAATTAACAAAGAGCCAGTGGGATATTTGGCTAAGATTTAAAACAATATAGTTCTGAAGACATCCAATAGATTGCAAGGGTAATTAGTCTGAATTTGATTTGGACGACTTCACTTCTACACTATTTTGAAGCTACACAAATCATGTGGTACAACTAGCTTGTTAGGGTGTCCTGTTTGTCAAAAGGCCAGGAGTAGCTATGGATACAAGTACATCTTTTACCATGAGCGGCCAAGTGAAAAAAATCCAAACAAAATAAGTAAGATGTTTCTGCATGCGAATGGTGAATGTTAAATGAATTGTTGCCAAATTGTTCTCAAGACACAAGCTACAAAAGTTAAGGTTAGGTAATTTAAGCAAACACGAAGCTAACAAAAACATCTCAGTTCTCCTTTTGAAACACTTAATGGCCCCCACTGTTTACAAATTATCGACTGATCAGAATCAAAGCACTTGAAGGGCATCATTCATCAATAACAATAAATGGCTGGTCGTGGATGCTGAGCAGTAATTGAATCAGGGAGTTCTAATGATATAATTAACCAGTCAAACTATCTCCCTTGTGGTTTACCATCTTGCCAGCATGTTGAGATTCAATGAATGCTTTTCATCTACCAATTTTGTTTTTTGCAACATGAAGCACAAACACTGAATGCCAGAGGAGAGGTGAGATTAGCAGCCCTTGGCGCCAAGTCAGCATTTGATTCAATATGATATTTAGGAGCGAAAGATAAACTGAGCTTCATGGAGTCAAAGAGAAAACCCTGCAGTGGCTAGAATCTAACTGACACGAAGGAAGACGATTACAGATGTCAGGGGTCTATCAGAGCTCCTCTGGGCTGTCAAAGTTTGTGACTCAACTCATTTCAGCTACTTCATCAATGACAGACCCGCGATCAAAACTTCAGGGGAAGAATATTCCCTCCATCGGGGGGGGAAGTGCAGGAGCGGGTGTGGGCAGGCGCGCCTCTGATTGGCACCCCTCAGTCAGGGCCGCACCGCCATTTTACATGGGTGGACAAATTAAGGCCCGCCCAGTGTGATGTTCACCAGGAAGCGCTATGCGCTCCCTGTGCGGGCGGTGGGGGTGGTGGGGAGAGAGCCGAGAGTGTGAAAGAGTGCACTGATCTTCCTGAGGCTAAGTACTGCCTCAGGGAGATCGGCTCCAAATTTAAAAATGTTAAAGAGACAAAAACAAAACTTCCCTGACCTCACCCCTCATGTGACACTGTCACATGAGTTGGGACATGTCCATCACTTTCAGTGAAACCTTTATTAAATATTTTAAAACCCTCATCCCACCCGTAGATGAGGTTTCGCGCTTTTTCTTAAGCTCACCAGGGCTCCCGGCCTACCCACTAACCTTAAGGTTGGACGGGCAGGTCCATTAATTAGGTTAAGCAATTTTTAAATGGCCTCAATTGGCCGTTGACAGGTCGGTGGGCGCACAGCTGATTCGGCTGTGCCCCCGCCAACCTGAAAATTGAAATGATGTGGGGTGACGTCGGGAGTTCTGCCTGACATCATCCCGCGCCATTTTATGGGTCAGTGAGCGGGCCCCGCCCCCCCGCTTGCTGACCTAAAGATCCTGCCCCAGGAGTGGCATTTCTTAGTGCTCTGTTCCACTGGCAGTTCCTCAAATACAGCAGCCCGGGCCAGCCTGTAGCAGGACATAGACAAAGTTAAGCTTGAGCAGAAAGGGAACAAGTAACATTTATACCCCATTAAAAAATGGAAATGGCCATGTCCATTTAAGAGGAAGTTCAACTGGCAAACCTTAACCTTTGACACCAGTAACATTATTATTGACATTGTTCAGAATTTGAAATGCAACAGCCTACATGTCACATTTGACTTGCCATAGTCATGTGACTCTGCCATGAGGAAAGTTCACTGTAGGCTGCCATTTCTGCGGAGTTCAATCAAGCCTCTCACTGAGAACACACTGAAGAAGTACAGCTGTCCTTATACATGAAGTATGGTGTCAGGAAGCGAAAAGAAAATAGATTTTTGAACTCTGGAAATTGTGCAGAGAGGACACTGTTCAGAAAGTCAGACAGAAATGCCCAAATCTCAAAAAAGAAACTGCGAAAAATGGAGTTCAGGAAAAGCACTAAGTTGCAGAAAAAGGACAAGGGAAACACAGATGAGGGCTACAAGTAAATGACAAAGTCAGTAAAATGGCTACAGTAAATTTTCCTCTCTCATCTCCAGTTGAATTGAAAAGTGATATGTGGAAAAACAGGCAGTTTTCCCACTAACAATGGCAAAAATATGAGATTGCAACAGACTTACTTAACAAGCCTCAACCAATAAGAGTAGCCATGCTCTTAACACTGCTGAGGAGGGACTGCTACAAAATGTATGCCACTGTAAATCTAACCAACAAGTAAAGAAAGCATATGGCAGAGATTTTGAACATCTTAAACATACATTTTGAACCCCAAGTGAATGTTGCATGAATACTATGTAATCAACATTAGAGTTCAGGGTGAAAACAAACCCATTGAACAGTGTGTGACTACAGCAACACAGCTTGCAGAATCATGTGAATTCAGACAGCTAAAAGATGATCTGATTAAAGATAGATTAGTCTTAGGCATGTGAGACCCCTCGGTAAGAGCAAGACTACTGAAAGATGAGAAACTGACACTAAAGAAAGCAATAGACATGTGTCAAAATGCAGAAGTTATGAAACATCAGCTAGAGCAAATGTATGGTAGAGCAGACCAGGAGATATATTGTGCTGAGAGACAGTCCAAACCGAAAGAGTGGAGCAATCACAGACAAAGGGCAGGATGCAAATACTGCGGAGGACAGCAAGCACAGGAAAAGAAGGATTACCCAGCATGGGGAAGGCAGTGTTTTAACAGCAAGAAGCAGAATTATTTCGCACACAAGTGTTTGGCTAGCAAGAAACAAAACAAGCTGATAAGATGGCCACAGAAGAGATGTCAATAGAAGAGTTTGATGCAGAACTATATACCATACAACAGTCCAGTCAAGTCTTTAGGAGAAAAATGGTTTGTGACTGTTACAATAATGAAGGCAGAGGGACAGTATCAAGTGAACAAGAAATGCCAAATAAACAAGGTGCATCATGCAACATAATGACCTTTCACAGATCTGTGTGAAATGGCTCAACATGGCGATCCAAAAATGAAGCCCTTGAAAGTAAGGCTGGGGGTATATGAAGGCATGATACTCATACTGAGAGGGCAAATTAGACTGACAGCCAAATGCAATGACAAGAAGGAAGATCTTGAGTTCGAGATCATAGATGGGATGCAATGGACACTTATTTCGGCTGGAGCAAGTCTAAATGTTGGGCTGGTAACCCTGAACATGCCAACAGAGAAAGGGTAACACAAGACTCCAGAGATAAGGAGACAATATCCAAGAAAACCACAAGATGGTTGCCAACCATGCAGTGCAATTAAATTCATGAGCCAAAGGTAAATGAAGCAGGTCTACAAGAAAATATACACGTCAGAGCTGAACTGGAAGGTTTGAAGGGCAAGATTTCAGCTGAGTATTTACTGATGAAAACGCACAATAAACTGAAGTTTTCAATGAGCCAAGATGTGCGAGGTCTGCACAAATTCCAGAGACAGCACAAAGATACCAGGAGGAAATAATTACTCAAAATTCCACAGTTGGCAACTCAAAGAGGGAATTGAACATTTTAACCCAATGTATAGCCAGGTAAAACAGCAGGCAGAAAAGACACACAAAGAAGTTGCAACCTTGAAAGGCTCTTTGAAGAATCAATATGTAGCCATGGAAAAGCATGACGAACCAGTCAGGGTACAAACCGACAACATTCTCAACAGGAGTCAGCCCATGTGTAAACTTGGGACATGTGTGGAGAAATTGCCACTTCGATCATACATGCTGGAAGTGAATGACCAAATGTACCAGTTCAACTGCAGGCATACACAATCAATTAGTGACGCTGTTCCTTCACTGCAACTGGCTGGTCTGGGAGATGGGATCTCACCAGTTGTACTGAGTACAGAACTACCATCAATACCAGAGGTCCATGTGTCCCCGACAACCCCAATGGAACAACAAGGGCCACGGTAACAATACTCTCTGGACAAAGAACGTCACTCAGATGAGCAGACAATGTCAGCGATCACATTTACCATTAAGAGACCTGCACAATTTAAAGACTATGGCCGGCATTTCCCGGCACTGTCATGGTGGAACCCGCCACAGGAGATTTGGCAGCCCAGTAGAAAGTCCATTGGCTTTTGATGGGACCGGATGATCCCTGTGGCGGGTGGGGGTGGAAAATCCTGCCCTATATGTGCAATGTATGTGGAATGACTGACTAGTAGAACAAACAGTTGTTAATGCATGAGATTAGTGGATGTATAGTGGGTAACGTGGGTAGCTCACAGTCACACAGGATCCTGCATGCAAATGTGTTTTTGTTCTCTGGGAAAATGGGGCTATTTGTATATTTTGTTTCTTATGAAAGGGGGATGTTTGGGTTTTGAAATTCCGTCAGTCTACGTGTCACATCTGACTTGCTGTAATCATGTGACTCTGCCATGAGGCAAGCCCACTGTAGGCTGCCATTTCTGTAGAGTTAAATAAAGCCCCTCACTGAGAACACACTGAAGAAGCTGTCTTTATACATGAAACAAACATCAACATCTTAGGGAAGTCGACAATGACCAGAAGCTCAGCTGGACCAGCCGTATCAACAACATGACTATGAGAACAGAGCAGAGGATAGAAAATCAGTGGTGATTAGTTTCTCAAGGTTGTTCCACTATCTACGAGGCTGAAGTCAGGACTGTGATGAAATATTCATCGATTGCCTGAATAAGTGCAGCTGCAATGCTGAAGGAGTTTGACACCATCTAGGACACAACAATTTACTTCATCAGTGGACCGCACACCTTGGCTGCAGAATGTATTGAACCCAGTTGCAATGCTCTTCTTGCTACATCAGCTGAAATAAGATAACTCAAATGGTGAATCAAGCATGGGGCTCATTGGTCTGTATTATAGCAAGATGTACATCTAACCATGGAGCCATCAGTGGGGCAAATGTACTCTCCCTGTTTACCAAAAGGAAACACATCAGACCTTTGATTTTACAAAGAAGCCATAAAAACCAGGCAGCGTTTAGATTCTTTTCATTTTAAATACAATTGACACAAGGCAAAAGATAACAATACAGAAACTGTAGATTTGTGTCTTATACTGTGTGGTCAGTGTCAAACCCTTTCCAATTGATCTATGCCTTTGTCTAGGTAAGTGTCACAGGAAAAGAGACAGGCAATGAGATCAGAAGAAGCTGTTTGGGTGATGGATGAGCCAGTACTTAAACGTGATAGACGCTGGTGAGAGAATGGAGGAGATGGTGTTTTGTTTCTTCAGGTTTGCCGAGGGTATAATAATACAAATTCCATTCTAAATCACTCACACTCTCCACATATGTGTTATTCATATACCACCATTTACATTTATGCTGCACGTGCTGTATTTCAGGTGACATAAGAGCTGAATGATTGTGTGGTAGGAACCACATCAGCACAGATCAAACGTGAAGCCCTTCAGCCACAAATGACTTAATTAAGTGAAGTTTCATTTTCAGAATTTGCCTTTAAACTTCATCACATCAGCACCTCCAGGTAATCTAAGGCAGCTCATTTTTCTTTTGAACATGTCACCTCACAGGATTTGAGGCTTAAGAAGTCTTTACAGTACGGGTGCATGAATAATGATGGACAGGAAATGACCCTCTACACCATCCAACTGCCCCACACAATTTGAAACACCTTGTGTGTTCATGCCCCACCCTTAGCAAACAGTAGCATTATGGTAATCTTAATGGACTAGTAACCCAAAAATGAAGACTTGTGCTCTGGAGGCATGAGTTCAAATCCCACTGTGGCAGCTGCAGGAATTTAAATTCAATTGATCAAATAAATTTAGAATAAAAAGCTAGGCTCAGTGATGATGATCATGAAACTACTGGGTTGCTGTAAAAGCCTATCTGGCCCAGGATAGGAAATCTTTAGCATGTAATTCGCTGTGCATGTTGTGATGATTCTTAAATGCTTGATGGCCTCATAAGCCATTCAAGCTGTATCAAATTGATACAGAAAGGTCAAATCAGAATAAAACCAGATGGACTATCCAGCATCGACCTAGGTACCAGATACAACAAAGGCACACCCAGCCCAGTCCACACTGTAAAGGTATCTTTGCTAATATCTGGGGATTTGTGCTGAAATTGAGAATTGTCCTACAGATTGGTCAAGCAACAGCCTGACATAGTCATACTCACTGAATCATAGCACACAGCCAATGTCCCAGAAACGACCATCACCGTCTCTGGGTATGTCCTGTCCAGCGTGCAGAGGTGGTGGCACAGTCAGGAGGGAGTGCACTTGGGAGTCCACAGCACCGACTCCAGATCCATTTAGCCTAATGGCATTAGATCAAACATGAGCAAGCAAACCTCCTGCCACCCTCTCTCTCTCTCTCTCTCTCTCTGAGCTGATGAATCCATGATGAGCGCAATTGGAAGAAGCAGTAACGGTTACAAATGCATAGAGCCCTGGGTGGGGAACTTCAATGTCCATTACCAAGAGTGGCTCAGTAACACCTTGACTGATCAAACTGGCTGAGTCCTGAAGAATGTATCTGTCAGACTGAGCCTCAGAAGCAGCCATTCGACCTGTTGCAAATGCATCTGTCCATGACAGCACTTGTAGGAGTGACCACCACACAGTCCTTTTGGGGACAAAAGGTCTTCACACAAAATCCACCCACCATTGTGTTGAGTGACACTACCACTGTGCCATGCTAAATGCAACAGATTCAGAGCAGGTCTAGCAGCTCAAAACTGAGCTTTCATAAAATGTTGCAGGCCATCAACAGCAGCAGAATTGTATTCAGCAAATACCGAGCCACTCTTGGTGATGGACATTGAAGTCCCCCACCCAGAGAACATTCTGCGCCCTTGCCACCCTCAGTGCTTCCTCCAAGTGATGTTCAACACGGAGGAGCACTGATTTATCAGCTGAGGAGGGGTGGTACGTGGTAATCTGCAGGAGGTTTCCTTGCGCATATTTGACCTGATGCTATGAGACTTCATGGGGTCCGGAATCAATGTTGAAGACTCCCAGGGCAACTCCCTCCTGACTGTATACCACTGTGCCACCACCTCTGCTGGGCCTGTCCTGCTGGTGGGTCAGGACATACCCAGGGATAGTGATGGTGGTGTCTGGGACATTATCTGTCAGGTATGATTCCACTGTTGTTCTGTTGAAGGGTCATGAGGACTCGAAACGTCAACTCTTTTCTTCTCCGCCGATGCTGCCAGACCTCCTGAGTTTTTCCAGGTAATTCTGTTTTTGTTTTGTTTTTGTTTTGGATGATTCCACTGTTGCTTGACTAGTCTGTGAGACAGCTCTCCCAACTAGCCCCCAAATGTTAGTAAGGAGGACTTTGCAGAGTCGAAAGGGCTGCGATTGCCATTGTTATTTCCGGTGCTGGGTGGTCTGTCCGGCTTCATTCATTTTTTTGTGTATTTGTAGCAGTTTGTTACAACTGATTGGCTTGCCAGGCCTTTTCAGAGGGCATTTGAGAGTCAACCACATTGCTGTGGGTCTGGAGTCACCAGACCAGGTTAAGGACAGCAGATTTCCTTCCCTAAAGGACATCAGTGAACCAGATGGGTTTTTAGAACAATCAGCAATGATGTCATAGTCATCATTGGACTTTTAATTCCACCATCTGCCTTTGCAGGATTTGAATCCAGGTCCCCAGAACATCACCCTGGGTCTCTGGATTATTAGTCCAGCGAGAGTACCACTACACCATTCCCTCCCCACAATAATCCATCTTGGCCTCCTCATGAGGTTCCAACTATCACAGACGCCAGTCTTCAGACAATCCAATTCACTTCACTTGATATCAAGAAATAGCTAAGTACACTGGACACCACAAAGGTTAGAGACCCTGAGAACATCCTGGCAGTAGTGTAGAAGAATTGCACTGCAGAACTGGCACCCTTTGTATAGCTACAATTCTGACATCTAACAGGTAATGTGGAAAATGACCAGGTATGTCTTGTTTCCAAAAAAGCAGGACAAATCCAATCCAGTCAATTATTGCCACATCAGTCTACCCTCAACTATCAGCAAAGTGAAGGAAAGCATTATCAATAGTTCTATCAAGCAGTACTTATACAGCATAACCTGCTCAGCAGTGCTGAGTTTGGGTTCCACCAGGACCACTCGGCTCCATGCTTTATTACAGTCTTGATCCAAACGTGGACAAAAGAGCCGAATTCCAGTGGTGAGGTCAGAATGACTGCCCGTGAAATCAAGGCAGCATTTGACCAAGTGTGGTATCAAAGAGCTGTAGTAAAATTGAAGTCAGTGGGAATCAGTGGGCAAATTCTTCACTGGCCGGAGTCATACCTACCATGAAGATGGTTGCTGACGACCAATCATCTCAGCACTAGGACATCGCTGCAGGAGTTCCTCACGGCAGTGACCTTGGCCCAACCATCTTCAATTGCTTAATCATGAACTTCCCTCCATCATAAGGTCAGTAGTGTGGTCATTCAAAAGCATTAGCATCGCTGAATCCCCCCCTGTCAACATCATGGCCAAAAACTTAACTGGATCAGCCACATAAGTACTCTGGCTACAAGGAAAGGTCAGAGTTAGGAATTCTGCTGCAAGTAACTCACCTCCTGACTCCCCAAAGCCTGTCCACTATTTGCCAGGCTCAAGTCAGGAGAGTGATGGAATGCTGTGCACATGCCTGGAAGAGCACAGCCCCATCAACACTCAAGAGGCTGGCCGTCATCCAAGCAATACAGCCCACTTGACTGGCATCCCATACACCAACGTAAACATTCACATCTTTAGCTACCAGCTCACAGTGGCAGCAGTGTGCATAATCTACAAGATGTGCTGCAGCAACTCGCCAAGCCTCCTGCAACATTACTTTCGAAATCCGCAATCTCTACCAGTTAGAACATGAGGGGCAGCAGACATAAAGGAAACCACCATCTGCCATCTCCCTTCCAAGTAGCACAACAACATGACTTGGAAATATATCACCATTTCTTCACTGTCTCTGGATCAAAATCATGGGACTCCCTCCCTAACAGTGCTATGGGAGTAACTATACCACGTGACTGGAACAAGTTCTCCAGGGTAAGTAGAGATGGGAAATTCTGGTCTTAACATTGCATGAAGGAATAAAAAAAAGTGACAGTAGAAATGTTACTCTGCCAGGAGTAACTCTATTACCATGATATTGTTAAATACGTACTTTCATCATAGCATTTCTTGTGGCTGTTACTGTATATGCATTGTGACTGTGTCTAATTTGTGCTAATTGATTCTGTCAGTTTGCTTTCCCATGGGTTAAACATGTTCTCTTCATCCTTGTTAGTTAATTTTCTGTCACTTGGGATCTTCTGGTGTTCTCGCCAATTTTTCTCCCTCGGCCAAGATTACCAAGTCATTAAATAACTATGCTTAACTGTAGATAAAATGGCCACCTTGTCTAAAGTCACTTTTTTTTTGCAAAGCACTTTAGGTATTTCTGAGGAAAGTGCTAGATGCAATTATTTTTTTCTTTCCTTGTTGGTTAAATGTTCCATTACCTGTACTTTTTAATTTCTAAAAGATTTTTTTCCATTTCTATCAGTTGTTAATTATGTATTACCATATATTCCCTCTGCAAAATTTCACACAGTGTTATGTTACAATTCCTCATTCATCCCTCAGTCCACATTGAAAACTGGGATTTATCTAACACATCAGTTACCTGTAAACTTGGCATTCTTCTTCCACAAATAAAAACACCATTATTCTCTCTCCGCTAGTGAATCCCCAAGGTTTGGAAGCCAGATTCAATAGCCTCAATATAAAGAACGGAAGACGGAAATGCAGGAGTTCTTCTCCAGCCTGGGACAGTGTGACTGGGGCTCTAACATATGTGCAAAGTAGAATCACAAAGAGGAAGAGAGAGAATGAAGGACAAACTAACGACAAGGGCAAAAGAGATGAGAGGACAGCAGAGACATCAAACAACAACTTACAGTTGATATAACACCTTCAATGGCATCCCAAAGCACTTCAAAGGTTCGATACAACCAACTAGTCTGCTAGTCCATTTCAGAGGGCAGTTAAGAGTCAGCCACAATTGCAGTGGGTCTGGAGTCACATGCAGGTGAGGATGATGGATTTCCTTCCCTGAAGGACATGAGGAATCATTTGGGTATTTAGAGCAATCCAGTAACTTAATGATTATCATTATTGAAAATAGGTTTTGATTCAGTTTTATTAATTAATTTAAATGTGTCCTCACTCCCAGGGTGGGATTAAAACTCATGTCCCCCTTGTCATTTTTCCAGGTTTCAGGACCACCAGTCCAATGCCATTACCACCAAGCTGCTTTCCCCTCAGCTATATAAGAGCAAAATAAACACTTGGGCCGAATTTTATAGCCCCTACTGCCGGGGGGATTTTCCAGTCCCACCAAGGTCAATGCAGTTTTGAACGGCTTGCCACAGTTTCCAGCCCCACTCCCACTGCGATGGGGCTGTAACATTCCGCCCATTGGGAAATATCAGGGCAGATGGCCAAAAGTTTGATCATTTAGGTTTTAAATAATGCCTTAAAGGAGGAAAGACAGGCAGAGAGGCAGGAAGTTGTGTAAACTTAGCGTTGTAAACCTCGAGGAGGACAGGGTAGAACTTCAAAAGACAAGTTGGCGGGTTGGGTAGGTAGGCGACAGGTGAAGTTCAATGCGGAGAAGTGTGAGGTGATGCATTTTGGTAGGAAGAACATGGACAGGCAATATAAAATAAGGGGTGAAATTTTGAAGGGGATGCAGGAGCAGAAAGACCTGGGTGTTTTTATGCATAGGTCATTGAAGGTGGCAGGATAGGTGGAGACAGCAGTTAATAAAGCAGAGAGTACACTGGGCTTTATTAATAGTGGCATAGAGCAGGGAGGTTATGCTCAATTTATATAAGATATTTATTAGACCTCAGCTGGAATATTGTGTACAGTTTTGTGTGCTATTTTATAGGAAGAATGTGAACACATTGAGAAAGTGCAGAAGAGGCTTACAAGAGTGGCTCCAGGGATGAGAAACTTCAGTTACGAAGATAGACTGGAAAGGTTGGGACTGTTCTCCTTGGAGAGACGGAGGCTAAGAGGAGATTTGATAGAGATGGTCAAAATCATGAGGGGGCTGGACAGAGTAGATAGGGAGATGCTGTTCCCGCTCATAAAAGAATCAAGAACAAAAGGGCACAGATTTAAAGTGATTTGCAAAAGAAACAAATATGATGTGAGAAAAAACTTTTTCACACAACAAGTGATTCGGGTCTGGAATACACTCCTGGAAGTGTGGTGGAGGCAGGTTCAATCGAGGCATTCAAGAGGGCATTTCATAATTATTCAAATAGAAACAATGTGCAGGGGTATGGGGAAAAGGCAGGGCCATGGCACTAGGTCATAATGCTCATTTGGAGAGCCAGTGCAGACACAATGGGCTGAATGGCCTCCTTCTGTGGCATTAAAATTCTGTGATTCTGTTTTAGGGAGGGAGTTCCAGTGATTGTGTGTGTGTGTGTGCGTGTATGTATGTGTGTGTGGGAGAGAGAGTGAGTAGGTGGGTGTGTGGGTGTGTGTGAGAGAGAGAGAGTGGGTGTGTGTGTGTGAGGGAGAGAGAGGTTGTGTAAGAGAGAGAGAGAGACAGAGAGAGGGTGTGTGTGAGAGAAAGAGAGAGAGGGTAGGTGTGTGTGAGTGAGTGAGAGAGAGTGTGTGTGTGTGTGTCTGTGTCTGTGGCAGTGAGAGAGAGGGTATGTGTGTGAGAGAGAGAGAGAGAGAAAGAGAGAGAGAAGGCGTGTGTGTGTGAGTGTATGTCTGTGAAAGTGAGAGAGAGGGTATGTGTGTATGAGAGAGAGAGAGAGAGAAAAGGTGTGTGTGAGAGAGAGAGGCAGTGTGTGTGTGTGTCTGTGACAGTGGGAGAGAGGGTATGTGTGTGTGAGGGAGAGAGGGTGTGTGTGTCTGAGAGAGAGAAAGAGAGTGTGTGTGTGTGTGAGGGAGAGAGAGGTTGTGTGAGTGTGTGTGAGAGGGTGAGAGAGAGAGAGAGGGTGTGTGTGTGAGAGAGAGAGGGTGTGAGTGTGTGTGTGTGAGAGAGAAAGAGAGTGTGTGTGAGAGAAAGAGCAAGAGTGTGAGTGTGTGTTTTGAGAGAGAGAGAGATAGAGAGAGGGGGTGTGTGAGAGAGAGAGGGAGACAGAGAGAGGGTGTGTGTATGTGTGAGAGAAAGAGAGAGAGGGTGGGTATGTGTGAGTGAGAGAGAGAGAGTGTGTGTGTGTGTGTGTGTGTCTGTGACAGTGAGAGAGAGGGTATGTGTGTGTGAGAGAGAGATGGTGTGAGTGTGTGTGAAAATGAGAAAGAGAGTGTGTGTGTGAGAGAAAGAGCGAGGGTGTGAGTGTGTGTTTTGAGAGAGAGAGAGGGTGTGTAAGAGAGAGAGAGACAGAGAGAGGGTGTGTGTGAGAGAGAGAGAGGGTAGGTGTGTGTGAGTGAGTGAGAGAGAGTGTGTGTCTGTGTGTGTGTCTGTGGCAGTGAGAGAGAGGGTATGTGTGTGAGAGAGAGAGAGAGAAAGAGAGAGAGAAGGTGTGTGTGTGTGAGTGTGTGTCTGTGACAGTGAGAGAGAGGGTGTGTGTGTGAGAGAGAGAGAGAGAGAAAAGGTGTGTATGAGAGAGAGAGGCAGTGTGTGTGTGTCTGTGACAGTGGGAGAGAGGGTATGTGTGTGTGAGAGAGAGGTGTGTGTGTGTGAGAGAGAGAGAGAGAAAAAGGATGAACATAGAGATGATTAAATATACAGAGAAAATGTAGCAACTACAAAGAGAGTGCAAACACACTCATGCACACACAAGTGATAAAATGAATTGCCCTAAAAAGAGGGAGAGGAATAGCTTGATTGAAACAGAAATGGAGCCTGGGCAAGAGAGAATTTATCAAAAAACAGTACGAGTAGAAAGAAGGAAAGGCGGAGGGAAAAAAATAGAATCCAATATACAGGAATTAGTGAGAAAGTATTATGGAAATTTACAGAAAAACAATATCAAAGAAATTTGCTTTTTTTTTATACCTGCTTCTGGTTTGTGATGTCCAAATTAATGCTTCCTGTAACTGCTGTTGATCAGTGGGGAGATCTCAATTGTGGAGCCCAGCTCTCATCTATTCCCAAACCTTTAATGGAGGAAAATTACTGGAATTCTGTAAGTGGTGATGCTGAGCGACTCAACTGCTAAAACGTTTTTGGACTTGTCCTGGCAGTCCAGACTGCTCTCCCATATTCCCCTCTGTAAACTTGAGGCCATCCAAAACTCTGCTGTCCATGTCTTAACTTATACAAAATTCCATGGCCTGTTCCCCTATCATCTTTGTTCTCACTGGTCAATATTGGCTCCCAGTCAAGCAATGTCTTGGTTTTAAAATTCTCATCCTGAATCCCTTCCAATCTCTGTAATCTCCTCCAGCCTTACAACCCTCCAAGATATCTGTGTTCCTCTAACTCTGGCCTCTTGGATTCTCTTGATTTTAATCACCCCATCATTGGTGGCCGTGCCTCCAGTCGCCTAGGTCTCAAGCTCTGGATTCCCTCCCTAAACCTCTCTGCCGCTTGACCTCACTTTCCCCCTTTAAGACGCTCCTTAAAGTCTACTTCTTTGACCAAGCTTTTGTCATCCGACCTAAAGTCTCCTGGTGTGGCTCGGTGTTATATTGTGTTCCATAATGCTCCTGTGAAGCGCATTGAGACATTTTATCAGGTTAAAGGCACTACTTAAATGTAAGTTGTTGTTGTTAATTACTGAACCACTGGGTTGTTTCAATGCTAATCAAGCACAGAGCATAGCTGTCCAATAAATAAATGATAAATGGTGTTTGCTCAGTTCTCCGAAAACCTGCGGCCACTGTTCACTGCAGGTGCACATGTCAGCAGTACTAATGTCTTGGGTGTAGAATTGCTGAGCCGGCAGAAAGTCTTCAGAAAGAACAGCACACCTGCCACCACCTGTGGGTTTCTTATGTTCAGTGTAATTGAAGTTGTGCATCTTCCTAAACAGCTGATCCTGACAAATGCCTGCAATTACTGTGGGCACTTGGTATAATCTGGATAATGCCCTGATTAACGCTCTGAGGAAAAGAGCTGATTTTGCGGACACTTCTAATTCCTCAGAGCTCCAGCACATTCGTTTAACCAAGATTAATTACTGAATTGAGAAGTGAAGAACACTCAAATAGAATTGATGGCCTACAGGCTATTATACGTGAGAGTGCAGGATTGCACATAATGACAATGCAAATGGATTTTGCAACTGTTTCTTAAGAAAGCAATTTAAACTTACAGTTTACAACACTAACTCAATCGCCATACTTGCACAAATTTGTATGAAAACGATGGGAGCCTTTGCCTTGATAAAAATCCACCTTGAAATTCTAAAAATGTATCTAACTGATAAGCACTTGTTCTGCTTGTTTGGGCAACTGAGGAGTAAGTGACTTACTGGAGTTAAGTTGGGTAAAGTTTGTTACATAGAGTTACACAGAATCTACAACATAAAAATAGGTTATTTGACTCAACTGGTCTTTGACTGTGTTTATGCCTCCCCCCACTTTAGAACTCTTTTCCCACCCTGCTCCCACATCCTTCGTGTATGCATCAAGCCTCCTGTTAAATGCTATCTGCTTCAAACATTCCACGTGGCAGTTAAATTCATAGCCTACACTCGATCACATGTAAAAGCTGTTCTTCCATAGCCAGTCTATGGAACTTTGATCGTTTTAATGAGCTCTACTCGATATCCTCTTAATCTCTTTTCCAGACACAGAAGATCGAGCCTGCTAAATATTTGCACCTGCTTAAATCTGGTACCTTCTAGTAAATCTTTGCCCCACTTTCTCCAATCCGTGAATATCCTTCTTTTGTAGTACGGAGGTAAGAATGGCACAGAGTATTCCGAGGATGGGATTTCCCGGTCGCTGGGCGGGCACGGCGGGTGGGCCCGGGAGCGGCCGGGAATCGGACCACCACCCGCGATCGGCCCCTGACCAATTAACGGGCAGCCAGCGTGAAAGGTGCGCTGAAAGGCTTAGCGCTTACCGGGGTGAGGGGGCGGGAGGAGGGCGAGTGCAAAAGCCTGTGCGTGGGCACGGGGGGAGTGCGCACTGAAAGCTCCCTGAGGGCAGGGAGCTGCCACAGGGAACTGAAGAATTTTAAAATCAAAACTAAAGATTTTTAAAATCTGAAAAAAAGTGTCCCGTCTTGGGACTAACTCACGATAACATGAACAGAATAAAAACCCTGTCCAAAAGTTCATATTTACTTTTTATTTAATTGTGGAAACCTCATCCCGCCCGTGGATGCGGTTTGCTAAAAAATCAAAAGGCCGATTCGCCCGCCCGCCAACCGTAAGGCTGGAATGAAAAACATGTTTAAATTAATTGATTGAGGGCCTTAATAGGCATCTTAATTGTTGGAGGGCGCGCTGCCGACTCTCGTGTGTGCCCCCAGACCGAAATATCGCGCACTATTTTACGCCCGATAGGGTCGGGCGCACACCCACGTGTGAGACGCAAAATCCTGCCCCAAGTATGGTCTAATTCTACAAATTCTAGTTCTACAAAAATGTTTTTGGACCCTATTCCCCTAGAAATGAAAACATTTTTTCACACTCTTTGGGTGGAACGTTCCGTTCCTGCTGGCATCGGGCGTGTTTGGCGGCGTGAGTGGACAATATGGCGAGAAGACCCAAAATCAGCTTCACAATGGCGTGAAACCAGTTTGCAATCGGCTGCTCTGCCCATCAATGGTGGGCTGTGTTTCCTGCCATTGGATGTCGGGAACCTCACTGTAATGCATCTGTATGTCATTGTAAGGCCATCCTGTTGGAATCATCCCCCCACGTAGGCGGGAAAACACGCCGGTACCGAACACGCCTTGACATGTGTGACGTGCAGAAGTCGGGACTTACCGTCAGAGCCTTGCTCACATCGTGGACATCCGAGGAGCAGCAGATGCTGGAGCCCGACAGCAACGGCACACTGGAGGAAGGCCCATTGTATGGTCAGTGGATTCTCATGGACATGGCTCCGCCCAGAAGCAGACCACAGAAGTTGGAAAGTCACCATTGTGGGTCTGCTCACAATGGATGATGGTCGAGGGGGCGGAGAGGAAGGTCCAGCTGTGTTTGGAAGAGGAAGATGTACTGGGGGTGGGAGAGAAAGATCTGGGATTGCCTGGGAAGGCAGGTGTGTCGGAGGGGGTGAAATTGGGAGGGGGGAGGGAGTACGGAGAGATGTGGGGGGTATTGGGGGAGAAGACAGCAACTGGGGAGGTAGATGTAAGGGGGGAGGAAGGTGTAAGGAATGGAGTTCGGAGAAGGAAAGGAGTCCAGAGAGGGGAAGGAGTTCAAGGGGAGGAAGGATTCCAGAGAGGGCAAAGAGTCCGGAGGGAGGAAGGAGTACGAGGGGAGGAAGGAGTCCGGAGAGGGGAAGGGCTCCAGGGGTAGGGAGGAGTCTGGAGAGGGGAAGTAGTGCAGGGGAAGGAAGGAGTCCAGAGATGGGAAGGAGTAAATTTGGAAGAAGAATTAATGGTGGAGGAAGGAGCCAGGTAGGGGGAAGCGCTAAAGCTGGGGGGGCGGTAAGGAGTCCAGAGAGGGGAGTCCGGGTGTTGGGGGGAATGGTGGGAGGAGTTCCAAGATGAGAAAGAGCTTGAAGGGGGAATGAGTTCGGAGTGGGGAGGGCTCTCTTGAGTCCATGACTGCCTCCTGGGGAGTGAACTGGGATTTTCGGGAAGGAAGGGAATGTACACATTCACCAAGATATCCCTGAAAGAAAAGGGTTGTAGCTGGTAGGTCCCAGATGGGAGGTGGAATGCCAGGAGGTCGACAATGATGGGGAAAAGAAAATGAGTGGCTGGGGGAGGGGAAAGGATGGAGGAGCATAAGAAAAACTGTGGCATTACCATGCCGGCTAAATCGAAAGTGAAACGAGAGTCGTGGTGGGTGAGGTCAGGTGCTGCATGGGAGTGTGATCAGTGGGTGGGCGGAGATGCAGGTCGGCTCAGATGGTCAGCTGAAAGCGAACCCCAGCAGGCAGCATTGAAAATGCTCAGGACATTGAGATGAGTGTGATGGGGGAAAGATCCATGTGTGTGGGAGAGTGCTTGCACAAGGCTCTGAAAGGCCCTGCCACACACACACTTCCTCCTCCAGAATCACTCGTGGACCGGCTGTGAGCAGCTGAACTGCTAGTTGTGTGGGGGGGCGGGGAATGCAGTGGGAGGACTCGCGAAGCCTGTCAGAGAAGCTGAAAGACACCATTCCACATTATTCAGTGAAAGTGAATATATTTTCAGCTTGTAAAGTGACAAAATGTGTTCACTCGTGCAACCAACTGTGATCAGAATTTCTTAACTTTGGAATGCCTTAGACTTCTGGGTGCTGCCCTGACATCCACAGCAGGGGTGGAGACATCCTGTGCAATGTTTGGTCCTGTCGCCTCTGATGCCTTTGGTGTGGGTCCTCTAGAGAGCCGAGGCCTTGAGGGCCCCAGCTTGCTTTAGCTGTCCACCTATGGGACAGCTGCTCCCTCTGCAGTGACAGAGGATGAGGTTGAGGGGCTCACAGGCAAAGGGGACTCGGAGGGAGAGGACAGCCTCTGAGATTCCTGAGTGGATGAACCAGTGGTGCCCAAATGCCGCTTCTCCTCCCTCCAAGTGCCCAAGGGCCCTGGTCTGACACCTTCAGGGGAAGGAGCACCTGAGGGGACGTCAAGGTGCCCCGGTTCCCTCTCACATTGCTACTGCAGGAACTCAACCATGGCTACAATGATGGAGTACAGGTCTGCATGCATCTCCGCATTCTACTGGGCCAGGGTCTCCATGGTGACCACCATCCTCCCCATAGAGACCTCCATAAACACACATCTGGGCACCGCTTTATCAGAGAGCAGGCAGGCTGGTGGAACTCATGTGCCATTCTGTGAAGGGCTTCCAACAGCTCGGTGTGATGTTCCCCGCCTTCTGTTGAATCTCTACGATGAGTTGGAATGCCAAATCCAGAAGCTCGTCACCTGACTCAGTCTCACAGATGCCTCATCCCCAGCAGTCCTCTGAGTACCAGGGAGCTCAGCTGAACCTGTCTCCTCCTGCTGCGGACACGTGTCCGTGCGGTGACCACCAAATTGTGAACCCAAGCCTGTTCCAGGTCCAAGTCCCACTGACATGTGTGTCTGTGCACCGGTGTAGGGTGTGGGTAAGCGCTGTGATGGGTCTTCCAGGATGCTTGTTTCCAGCTCTTCAATGGAGGAGGTGTCCTCTTGGCTAGAGGTGAGGACCTGAATGGAGCTGAGGGATTGGCTGGCTGAGGGTGTCGTTTGATTGGCAGAGCTTCCTGTGAACTAAAGTAGAGATAATTAGTGCACGGTAGCAGAGTCAAAAACAGGAGAGAGAGCACTCAGAGTTGCATTGAGGGAGGGACAGGATCTTGATGAGGATGGTCGCTGCCAACCTCACTGTCACCACAGGCACGTCCATACCCTCACCAGTCAGTGCAATAGCGCACTCCTCAAAATGAGTGAGGGGCCTAATGTGGGCCACTCCACTCCCCTGTCTGGGACCTCTCCCTGCTCTTGTGAGCCAACGTCTCCTGTATGAAAACACATGGAGAGAGTGTGAGCAGGACACATGGTACTGTCTGGGATGTTTATGTGGTGAGCGGAGACATGGGTGGGATGAGGACATGCGCTCCAAAGGATATGAGCCTGAGGGTATGTGTGAGAGTTTGTGGTGTTGTCCCTTGAGGTGTGAGATCCCTGTGGATGTGTGATAGGTTTGTGAGTGTGTGAGTTGAGAGTGATGAGAAGAGTTACTTACACTGGTGGAACAGATAAGACCATTCATCCTGTTGTGGCACTGGGTAGCTGTCCTCTTTTGCAGGGCACTAATGCTGACCACCGCTGCCATCACTTCCCATGCTGGATTAGTGACGTTGCTGCCCATCCTGCAGCCGGAGTGGGGGTAGAGGACATCACAGTGGGCCTCCACTGCATCCAAAAGGCACTCGAGGGATGGGTTATTAAACTGGGGTGGGCTGGGTGGGGGGGTGGTGGTGTTGGGGTGGGTAGGGGGGGTGGGGGGGGGGAGGTGAGTCGGGGGGGGGGTGGGGTGGGCGGTGGCGGAGTGGGGGGATGGTGGCTGCAGTATTCTTGCCTTTCGGGGCCATGTCCTCTTTGCAGCAGTCATGGGCTGGAAGCACTCAGACTTGCTGGACTTTAAATATGGCGCCCGGTGTGATGAAGTGGCGAGGTGATGGCATGGCGGGCAAATGAGAACTCACCCATCATTGAAACGGTGTCTTTCCCGGGAATGCATGATTAATGAGGCGGGATTAGGATGATATGGTGTGAAAATTCACCATTGTGGTTTCCCACCCACTACCCCACTTATTGCAAATCTGGAATGAATCTGTCCTCTACATGCTTATGAATTTGTGATGCTACTTTCAGTGATTTACGTCTCTGTATCCTCATGTTGCTCTGTGCCATTTTGTTCCTTACGTCACATGGAATCATTGGTCTCTTTATTGCTACTGCCAAAATAAACCTTAAAATTATTAATATATTAATATCAAGATCTATAATGTTGTTGGAAATTATTTTTTAAAATAGAGTTGTAGTGAGGTCTGTGTTTACGTGTGTGTGTCTTAATTGGATTAAAGCCACTTGGTCTGGAGGCTTTGATATATAGAAAGAAGTAGGTTTGAAATGGTAATTAGAAAAACATGCGGAAGTTTAGAAACATAGGTGTCACGGGGGCAATTTGCATTTTTAAATAAAGCATTCGAAAGAATGGGTGAAATCTTGCACCTGGTTAGCACCAAGCAATGTGTTTATGCTTACGAATAAAATTAGTGGAATCAAAGGATGTTATTGTTAGAAGGGGGAAAATTAAAGGCCTAGTGATACAATGGAAAGTTACATTCAAAGAGAAAGACATGTATAAAGGTGAAAGGAGATTGTATGTAAGGAGAGGCATTGTAAGATCTATCAAGTGTGAGAAGCCTCCAGCCTGTAAACCTCAAAACAAAAACAGAAATACCTGGAAAAACTCAGCAGGTCTGGCAGCATCGGCAGAGAAGAACAAAGTTGATGTTTCGAGTCCTCATGACCCTTCAACAGAACTAAGTAAAAATAGGAGAGGGGTGAAATATAAGCTGGTTTAAGGTGGGGGGGGGTGGGGGGAGAGAAGTTGGGGGGAGGTGGTGGTTGTAGGAACAAGCAAGCAGTGATAGGAGCAGATAATCAAGAGGTGTCACGGACAAAGGAACAAAGAGGTGTTGAAGGTGGTGATATTATCTAAAAGGATGTGCTAATTAAGAATGGATAGCAGGACACGCAAGGTACAGATAGCTCCAGTGGGGGTGGGGTGAAATAAGACTAAAAGGGCATAAAAGGTATAGATTTAAAAATAATGGAAATAGGTGGGAAAAGAAAAACCCAAACCTCAAGTCTGCCTGCAAGGACCCAGGGCTGAAAGAAGCTCATTTTGAATGCGGCTGTCCAGGGTGTGCTCTGCCAGGCGTCTCTTCAAATCTATGGGCAGGATTTTGCCCTTGGCGGGGGTGCTGGGCGGGGGCGGGCGGGGGTGGTCAGGATGCCGACCGCCGTCCACGATTGGCTCCGCACCGCGATTTCACCCGAGCGGCAGCATTGAGCGCAGCCTGTACAGGCGGGGGGGTGAAAGGCAAGCAGGTCTCGCGCGCAGTTTGCGCATGCGGGAGAAAGAGCGCTTCAATCTCCCTGAGGCACAGAGCTGCCTCAGGTGGATTGAAGCGCTGTTGAAAAAAAAATGAAGAGAATAAAAATGTAATAAAATATGCCCCCTCTGTCACATGAGATAGGACACGTTTTTAATTCCAAAATAAAGTTTTTATTTAATGTTTATTTGCTTTAGGAAACCTCATCCCGCTCGTGGATGAGGTTTCCTAAAAAATGTAAAGGCCGCTTGGCCTTTTCGCCTGCCCGCTGACCGTTAGGTTGGACAGACAGCATAGATTTGAATTTAATTCAATTGTCAATGGCCCTAATAGGCCTTTTAAGTATCGGCGAGTGCACAATGATGTCAGGATGCACTCCCAACATCATCCCAACATCATCACGCATCATTTTACGCTTGGGCATGTCGGGCGTGCGTCCACACGCTGAGCGTAATATTCTGCCCCATGAGCTTTACTGTTGCTTAAAATGGGTGTAACTGGGAGTCAGATTAATTAGGGGATTTTTGATGTTATTTTAGTAGTAATTTTGTAGACATTTTTATGTGCTTACAATTTTTCTTGTATTAATAAATGTTTAATTTAGTTTTATAAAAAACCTTTGAGACTTGGTGGTCTTATTACTACTGAATTCCAAGCCTGCATCTCGAAACATACAAATTGCAAAAATGGGTTATGACAGTTGCTTCAAGTTTCCCTCTGGGATTTGAGCAGCTCAGCCTTTACCATCGGCTGTGTCATAATAACTGGCGGCATTTCGCAGGGATCGTTCCCTCTGGGACACCCTGGTCCATTCCTCCATCATCCCCTGCACCTCAAACCCCTCCCACGGCATCTTCCCATGCAACTGCAGAAGGTGCAGCACCTGTCCCTTTACTTCCCCTCTCCTCACCATCCAAGGGCCCAAACACTCCTTTCAAGTGAAGCAACATTTCCCTTGCACTTCCCTCAATTTAGTCTACTGCATTCGCTGCTCCCAATGCGGTTTCCTCTACATTGGAGAGACCCAACGCAGACTGGGTGATCGCTTTGCAGAACACCTTCAGTCTGTCCACAAGCATGACTCAGACCTCCCTGTCGCTTGCCATTTCAACACTCCACCCTGCTCTCATGCCCACATGTCCATCCTTGGCCTGCTGCATTGTTCCAGTGAAGCTCAACGCAAACTGGAGGAACAGCACCTCATCTTCCGACTTGGCACTTTACAGCCTTCCGGACTGAATATTGAGTTCAACAATTTTAGATCATGAACTCTCTCCTCCATCCCCACCCCCTTTCCGATCCCCCCTTTTTTTTCCAATAATTTATA
The DNA here is from genome assembly GCF_964194155.1 of Cetorhinus maximus. Lineage (NCBI taxonomy): Eukaryota > Metazoa > Chordata > Chondrichthyes > Lamniformes > Cetorhinidae > Cetorhinus > Cetorhinus maximus. The sequence continues at coordinate 19,974,928 of NC_135896.1, forward strand.
TAGATTTTTCTTTTCCCATCTATTTCCATTATTTTTAAATGTATTTCCATCCATTGTTTTATCTCTACATTTTAGCCTATTTCGATCCCTTCCCTTCACCCCACCCCTACTAGGGCTATCTGTACCTTGCTTGTCCTGCTTTCTACCCTTAATTAGCACATTCCTTAGATAATATCACCACCTTCAACACCTCTTTGTTCTTTTGTCTATGACATCTTTTGGCTACCTCCACCTATCACTGGCCCTCTATCCAGCTCTACCTGTCCCAGCCCTCCAACCTCCCCACCTTAAACCAGCTTATATTTCACCTCTTTTCTATTTTTACTTAGTTTTTTTGAAGAGTCTTACGTACTCGAAACATTAACTATGCTCCTCTCCGCAGATGCTGCCAGACCTGCTGAGTTTTTCCAGGTATTTTTATTTTTGTTTCGGATTTCCAGCATCCGCAGTTTTTTGCTTTTATCATACTTACTATGTTGGATTTGGTTTGTGATTTATCTTCCCTGTTTGCAAACCTGTTTATGCCTTTTTATATTTTGGTATAATCCTCCACATTATTAATTGTACCCCATAATTTGCTATCATTTGCAAACTTGGACTACAGACCTTCAATTTTGAGTCTAAATCATTTATGCAGCTGGTGAAGAACTGTGGGCCCGCCCAGCAGTGGCACACCCAGTGGGAAAGGCCTGTCCAGTGTGAGACATGTGCTGCCTGTGTGAGGGAGGGTGAGGAGGAGGGCGAGAGTGTAAGTTTGCACATGCGTGCAGGTGCGCGCTGGAAAAGCTCCCTGAGGAACAGAGGTACCTCAGAGAGTTGAAGAGTTTTGACAATTAAAAATAAGGATTTTTGAATCTGTCTCTGAATCTGTCACAGTTAGAAGTTAGGAATGTTAGAAATTAGTATGAAATTAAAAATTTTTTTTTTAATGACAGATCAAAACCTCATCCTGCCCCTGGATGAGGTTTCGCAAAAAAAAATGCAAAAGGCCGCCTGGCATTTATGCCTGCCCCCCAACTGTAAGGGTGGACGGGCAGCGAAAAATGTAATTCAATTACATTGTTAATGGCCTTAAGAGGCCTTTTAATTGTCAGCGAGCGGGTTGCTGATTCCCCCACCCGCCCCATGACTGAAATATCGTGTGAGTGCACGATGACGGCGGGACCCTCACCCGACATCATCGCGCATCATTTTGCTCTCGAGCGGGTCGGGCACGCGCCTGCCTGCTCTGCGAAAAAATCCGCCCTCCGTTTATTTGTTTTGTAGACATCTTTTATTCCATGCTTTTATCCCATGCTTATACTGGATTCCTGACTCCACACTCTCTGACTTTTGTCTTCTGTGGCACATTATTAAAGGCTTTCTGAAAGTTCATGTTTGCCACGTCCACTGCATTGCCAATGTCTACTTTTCCTGTAATTTCTTCAAAGAATTCAATAAGCTTGGTGAAATACGACTTTCTTTTCAGAAATGGTGTTGATAATTTGTTATTATAGTCATTTGTATTTTTTAAAAGGATCACAAAACAAATTATGTCCATGTTAAAACATGAGATTAATGTATGCGCAATGAAAGATTTTCCTCACTAACTTGGCAACCTCACCCATAATCGGGAGTTAAGTATGATGTGAATTAGGTTCACGGCTCCCCAGTGCTGTTCATCTTAAATTCAATTATAGTGGAATTCTATTGTACAGCGCACTGTTTGCTGTGACTGGTTGCCTATAATGTTCAAAATCTGCTTTCTAAAACTGCAACCCATTTGATGCTATAATCACTCATCATGGTTAGTGCAGTTTGGTTGCATGAGGGCTTTATTGGCAAATCCACACTGTTAAGATAATTGCTTTACTTTGGCTTGGGCGTGTATGCTGCCCGCTCTTAACATATAGGTTTCAGGCAGCAGCCCCAGTGTAAACTTGCCAGGCCTGTTAACATGAGTCATCACAAAGATCTGGTTAATAGTAAATGTCTTAGAAAATCTTGCAAGTTTACACCACTGCATGCACAGAATTTGTCTACCAGCAGGCAGTACATTTGCCTACAAGCAGTACAAGCATACTCTACGACCAATGTAAAAATAGTTCTAGGTGTATCATCGTTAGTCTGTATTATTTAAGATACAGTCGATAATGATATTACCAAGCATCGTTAAATAGACTGACCTGTTAAAGGACCCTAAATGCTTGCATTGCTGACCTGTGCTGCCAGAACTGAGACACATTCACTATCAGGTAAAATTGAGCAGGCTGGGCTCTTTTCTCAAGAAAAGGCTGAAGGGTGACCTAATAAAGGTCTGTAAAATTCTGAAGTGATTTGATAGGGTGGGACGTAGAGAGAATGTTCCCACTTGCAGGCATTCTAAGACGAGGAGGTCATCAATATAAGATAGCCACTAATAAATTCAATGAGGAATTCAAGAGAAAATCCTCTAGCCAGAGAGTGGTTAGAATGTGGGGCTTGCCACTGCATGGAGTGGCTGAGATGAATAGCTTAGATGTATTTTATGGGAACTAGATGAGTAACTGAGGAGAGAAGAGTAGAACGGTACGCTGATAAAGTTAAAGATTGTTCCTGATGCTACTGTAAATTGCCTTGGGACATTTAATTACGTTAAAAGAACTATATAAATGCAAGTTGGTGTAGCTGAAATGAGGTGGAGGAGGCTTATGCAGTGTGTAAACACTAAGGTGGATCAGTGGGTTGAATGGCCTGTTTCTGTGCTGTATACTCTATATAATTTTGTGTAATGGCCCACTGGTACTTTACAGGGTTTAATATTGTTTTAATGGGCAGGATTTTTCTCTGAGCGGGCGCGTGCCCGACCCACTCGAGCGTAAAATGATGCGCAATGACTTTGCGTCCCAACGCCATTGCGCACTCGCGCAATATCTCGGTCGGCGGGCATGCGTGGGAGTCGGCAGCGTGCCCGCCAACAATTAAAAGGCCTATTCAGGCCATTAAAAATGTAATTGAATTAAATTTCTCGCTGCCCGTCCAACCTTACAGTGGACGGGCAGGCGAAAAGGCCAAGTGGCCTTTGCATTCTTTGCGAAATCTCATCCACAGTCGGGATGAAGTTTCGATCCGTCATTAGAAAAGAATTTAAAGATTTCATCTTAATTTCTAACATGTCCCTGCTCATGTGGACGAGGTCACATGAGGGGACATGGTATTTAATGTTTTAAAAATCTTAATTTTTACTTTTCAAAATTCGTCCTGGGTGCACCCGCGGGAATGTGCAAACTTGTGCTCTCGTCCCCCTCCTCCCCCACTGCTCCCCTCCCCCCCACACAGGCAGCGCCAAGCGCTGAAGCACACATTTTACGCTGGCATGAAATCGCGGTCCAGCCCTGATCGCGGGCGGAGGTTGGCTCCCTGACCGCTCCCGCCCACCCCGTCCGAGCCCGCCCAACAAGGTAAAATCCTGGCCAATGTTATTTCCCGTCAAGAACAATGAATGGGACAAAGTAAAAGTATCGTGCTTATTATATCACTAACATCCTGAGAGCACAGTGGGGAGGAGAGACCAAACAACTATTTATTCAGCTGTCCAAATGCAAGTGAGCGCTCAAGAAAAGTGTCCAGGGATACAGTACATGGTATGAATCCTTGGATTAGCACTTCACAAGAGGGTTCATTACTTCCTAGTAAAATGACCAGTTGGTTATGGTGATCATTAGGACTACTGGTTGAATTGATTGTTGTTTCAGGATTGAAATTGTAGATAAAATCTCACTGATGCCTGAAAAGGGGGCTCGTTATCAGACAGGAAGCAAAGGCTGAGGGTTAATGGGTGTTGCCCGAATTGGAGAAAGGTTGGAACTTGTATGACCCAGGGGTTTAGATAGATTATTTATGGCCATGAGCAACACAATTTTGAAATTTGATAATGAAACAAAAAGCAGACGGTTTGGAAGAAAGTGATAAGGTCTGTCAAAGACTTCAAGAGGTCATAGAAAGGTTAGGAGATGGGGCAGACAGCTCACAAATGGTATAAAAAATAAAAACAAGGCATAGTGGTATGCACTCAATGGGAAGACACTAAATGTATAGACACAACAACATAGGAAATCAAACACATAATCCCCTGAAACTGCCAGTGCGGGTAGGTAAGGCCAATAGCACTAGCCAATAACAAAGAAATCATAATAAATTTGACTTTTACACTTTATGCTGTACACTTCACGGACATTAAATTAATAAAATGGACAACATGAATTCACCAGGCACCGGATCCTCTAGCTATGAGAAAAGACTTAAAATATAGGGATGATTGGATGATTTCCAATGGTAAGGTTAAGATGGAATTTTAAAATTGCAATCGCTTTTGATGAGTGAATTGGGAAGCATTAGCCCGAATTTTCACTCCTGGGATGGGAGCACAGAGTCAGGACAATTCCCACCTCTGCAAACCCTACCTAAGAGAAAGTGCCCTGGAACATCAGATTTTCGGTCCGGGGGTGGGGTAGATAAAAATAGGAGTTTTGCTGGGTGACTCCAGAAACAGTGCACAGGATGCCAGGTGCAGAGGTGGGCTGAGTGAGAGGCCTGCTTTCATGCACCAGCATTTTGTTCACAATTTTTTAAAGAAGCAATGAAACAAAAAACAGCCATCCAGACCACACCCCTCACACACCCATAGACTGCTCTTGCCTCATTCATGCCAACCCATGCCACCTCATGCCATCTACCCATCCTCCATGGCCCTTAATAGCCTCCATGCCAACATTTGCCCCTCTACCCACCTCCAATGGACCTTTATAGCCTCTATGACTACTTAGTGCCAACTCACACCAACTTATGCCTCTCACCCACCACCCTTTGCCCTTACATCCTTCATGCCTACTCATCCTGTATCTACCACGCACAGACATCAGAATCCATGCTGAGATTAAATAAAATGAAGTTCTCAGTGCCTATTGCAGACTTTATTTTAAAAACCTCTCATTCATAAAAAAATCACTACATTTATATTCCTTCAACTACATAATCCCTTATAAAAAACACAAATTTCATTCAGGTGCTTAATCCCTAATAAAAACAATGGAGTTTGTTGTTCCACTTCAAAGAATTCATACCCTCGCCTCTGAATCAGAGGGTTGTGGGTTCATGTCCCACTCCCGGAAAACCAAGAACTGTGATTGTACTCGAAAGAGTTGCAATCTGTGACTGTTGATAACTCGAAAGAGTTTCAAAGAATTCATTATCACTTATAGCTGTCAATTAAACTGAAATGGCAGGCGTCTCACTGTGATAATGGAAGGTTGTGAAATCAGTCAAGCAGCACTAATCTGGTAATGTTAGCCCTCAGTCTTATGTCAATAGATAAAGTGAAATAGCAGGCAATGACTTTGTTCTTACCTGGTCTAATCTGCACAAGACATGTTTCCCACTCCTGGCTAATGAAAATCAGGCATGACTGGAGGCAGCTGTTGTTTTATATGGGTAGCTGCCTTCACAAAACATGCATGTGCAAATCTTGATCTGGCCCCAGTTCTGCCCTTGCTGAAATGGTAGGTCCCGTGTCCTCTGAAGTTGTGAAAATTTCAGGCCTCTCTGTCGAAGCAAAGGAAGGTGGAGGACTATGGAGAGAGTCAGGCAATGGTATTAGCTTTGGATTGCTCCAGCCATGTGCCAGTCTCATCCATGATGGAAACTCCTCTGCTCTTCTAAGGGTGGAATCTCATGTTGGGGATCCGCACCAACCTGTCCCTGCCTCTGAGTGGTCTTTTCAGAGGCGGGGGCTGTCCAGCATTAGCTACCTGTCGGCAGTGGTTATTATCAATTGAGTGCCAGGTTGGTGGCAAATTATGATGTCACTTGGTTCTTCCCAATAGTGGATGGGCCTCCTTCTGAGGCCAATGCCTAGCAAATTCCTGGAGATGGCTTCCTTGCAGTAGACCAGAGTGTGGGTGGGGAGGGGTGGGTGGTAGGCAAGGAGATGGGGCAATAAAACTTACTTTCATTCCCTGCCCCTAGCTGTCACAGATACCAAAGGGCCACAACTGCAACCACAAACCATCCTTTCGAGGGATTCCACCCCCCCACCCCCCCTCCCCCACCCCACCCCCGCACACTGATGGCCTGGCAGCTGTGCTCACACTCACTTTTAACAGAAGCAGAATGCACCTTCTCTGCACTCTCCACTCTCTAAGACTATATAAAAAGTGCAATTTAGAAAGTTCATTGTACCCTTTGCTTGAGTTTCATTTCAGTCCAACTCTCTATGGACACGAACAATACAGAAGCTTTATTACCTTTATCTCAGTAGTGCTTACTGAACAAATGGTTTTGATGACTCAAAACAATACTTCCATGGCAAATTACATTAAATTGACATCTTCTTCCATCATATATGATAAACTACCTCCCAACAAACTACAGTAAAGTAACGTTTTAAGTAACCTGAAATCACTAGCAGTCTGTGCCCTTATGCAGCAAGACCTGGGCAATATCCAGGCTCGGGCTGATAAGTGACAAGCAACATTAGTGCCACACAAGGGCTAGGCAATGACCATCTCCAACAAAAAAGAATTTAACCATCCTCTCTCAACTTCAATGACATTACAATCGCTGAATCCCCCACTATTAACATCCTGAAGGCTACGATTGGACCAGGAGCTGAACTGGACTAACCATCTAAATACTGTGGCTACAAAAGTAAGTCAGAGGCTGGGAATCCTGCAGTGAGTAACTCTCCTCCTGACTCCCCAAAGCCTGCCCACCATCTACAAGTCACAAGTCAGGAGTGTGATAGAATACTCTCCACTTATCTGGATGAGTGTAGCCCTCAAAACACTCAAGAAGCTCAACACCGTCCAGGACAAGTCAGGCCACTTGATTTGCAGTCCATCCACCACCTTCAACATTCACTCCCTCCACCACTGACATACAGTGGCAGCAGTGTCTTCGATCTACAAGATGCACTACAGCAACTCACCAAGGCTCCTCTGACAGCACCCTCCAAGCCTGTGGCTTCTACCAACTAGAAAGACAAGGGAGCAAATGAATGGGAACACTGCAAGTTCCCCTCCAAGCCATGCGCCATCCTGACTTTGAACAATATCTGTTCCTTCACTGTCACTATGTCAAACTCTTGCAGTTCCCCTCCTAACAGCACTGTGGGTGCACCTACATCCCATGGACTGCAGCAGTTCAAGAAGGTGGCTCACCACTGCCTTCACAAGGGCAATTAATGATGGGCAATGTGGACATTGCTGGCTTAGCCAGTAGTGTCCTCATCCCATGAAAGAATTAAAAAAAACTAATAATCAGACAGCCCAGATATTGCATAATCCATAGCAACCAGAAAATGTGTGTGAACTTAGAAATGTCCTAAACTACACAACAGTGACTATTTGACAAATGGCTGATGCTACCATCATGTCATGTGCAACAGTCCACGTACAAAATCATACATAGCTATTAAAGAACATTGTATACATTTACATCAGCAGCAATCTCATGCCACAGTACCACATGTCATCAAGCATATAAAAACAGCATAGAGGTCATATTTTGCAGTCATAATTATGCCTGCAGGTGAAATAAAATATTTGCAATATAACTGCTGAAATCTGCCTCAACTGCATGTGGTGCAACTGCATTATCTGTCACTGAATAGGTAGAGCTGTAAATCCCTGTTAGGTTTCCAAATGAAAGAGGCTGTAACATTCTTCTTTTTCTCAGATTACCACAGTCGTAGTTCAAAAATGTCAAAATTGCATCCCCTCAACGTACTTCACCATAACTGCTGCAGGCAGTAAAAAACAAATCAGTATACAAACCAAGTTTGAAAGCTGCAAAGACATTTTTATGGCTGCGCAAATAAAGCTGGCAGCTTGTTTCTTCAGGGTTACGATTTTCATTTTGAGAGAGATTTACTTTAAATTGCTTTAACGTCACATTGCAGCTGAGGTATTAAGATGAGTATTTTGTGCAAATGAAATTAAATCCCTTTAACATCAAATTGCTGCTGACACAGAAGTGCTTTTGGTTGAAATAAACAAAGCTTATTTCTCTCCAGTGCTCAACTCCCTCCATTTTCATACTCGTCGATGGTCCACTTTAAGCCTCTTTGCGGGATCGGAAGTGCAGATTAGAACGTGTAAAGATCTCTTCCTCTTTCCAATTCTTTATTGATAAAGGTGAGTCAGGTGTACTCCATTTGGAAATCTAAAGGATTTACAGCACTGCCATATCTTGGGTATGAAATTGGTACGTCTACCTGCACGTTCTGCCTTTCAGGCTTCATGGTCATGCTTTCTGTGTCACTTTATTGACTTACCTGAAGTTTGTCCCCATGGAGTGGATGACAATGCATCTGGTTATAAAGCCACCTGTTGGATACTACGAAGAGTTTAGGGAGATAAACAAAGGTGGCTAACATGGTTGCACCCTTGCCTCTGAGTCCTATTCCAAGGCGTGAGTACAAAAATCTAGTCTGACAATCCGGCGGAGTATTGAAGGAGTGCCACACAGTTGGTGGTGTTGCCTTTCAGATGTCTGCCCTCTCAGGTGGGCATAAAAGATCTCATGATCCTATTTCAAAGCAGAGCAGGAAAGTTATCCTTTGGTGTCCCGGCCAATATTTATCCCTCAATCAACATCGCAAAAACAGATGATCTGATTATTTATCATATTGCAGTTTGTGGGAGCTTGCTGTGTGCAAATTGACTGATGCATTTTCTGCATTGCGACAATCCACAATTCAAAAGTACCTTGCTGGCTGTAAAGAGCTTCATGACATCCTGAGGCCATGAAAGGCACCGTATAAATACTAGTTTGTTCTTTCTTTATTTCATCGGCCATTTCCCCTCAGTTTACTAATGAATGGCTCAAAATAACACAGACGATGACAATAATTATATTAAACTTGCCCATAAAATTATCCCTTGTGGCCTTGCTTACTTTACTAATATGTTGAACTGAAGATATCTCTCTCAAAAGCCTGGACTTCGATTTGATATGTTCACCTGAAATTATTACTGTTTTCTGAGCTGAAGTTCTGAGGATACTGCAGTTTGAGGTTTTGCACCACAAGAAATACCTTACAGTGATTCAGTAGGTTATTGGCAGATTGGACTGTTCCCCACAGTCAGCAGTGATATATAGACAAGGTCAGCATTTATTGCCCATCACTTATTGCCCTTGAGGAGCCTTCTTTAAACCACTACAGTCCACACGATGAAGGCACTCCTATGGTACTGTTAAGGAGGGAGTTCCAGGATTTTGACCCAGTGACGATAAAGGAAGGGTGATATAGTTCGAAGTCAGGATGGTGTGTGACTTGGAGGGGGCTTGCAGGTGGTTGTAATCCCCTGTGTCTTGTACAAAGTATTGTGTAGTATCTAATACTGGAGTCCACAACCACAATTAGCTATTATAATGACACCCTGTGCCTGCTGCCTTGTTCTTCTAGGTAGTAGAGGTAGTAGGTTAAAGAAGTGCTATTGAAGAAGAGTTAGCAAGCTGCTGCAGTGCATCTTGTAGATGGTACATACTGCAGACAGGGGGCACCGATGGTGGAGGGATTGAATGTTTAAGGTGGTGGATGGAGTGCCGATTAAGTGGGTTGTTTTGTCCTGGCTGGTGTTGAACTGCTTGAGTGTTGTTGGAGCTAGACTCATTCAGACAAATGGATAGTCTTTGGGGAGTCAGGAGGCGAGTCACTCGCACAGAATTCCCAACCTCTGACCTACTTTTGTAGTTGCAATATTTGTATAGCTGGTCCAGTTAAATTTCTGATCAATGGTGACACGTATAATGTGGGAGTCAACAATAATAATACCATTATGTCATTGTTGTTGAATGTCAAGTGGAAACAGTTAGATGTTTAGACTATAGTGGGAGAAGGTCATTGCCCGGCACTTGCGTGGTATGAATGGTACCTGACACCCATCAGCACAAGCCTGAATGTCATCCAGATTTTGCAGCACATGGGCACAGACTGTTTCTGTATAAGGAAAAGAGCACCACCTGGCTTAAGAAACTCCAGAAATGACCATGCACGGGTGAAATGTGGAGCCATTGCTGGGAATGCCTGGCTGCATTGCAACATCCCAAAGAAGTAGACCATGGAGGGCATTCAGTGATGCCCATCAACTTTGTGTTGCGATGATGTCAAAGACAATAAGGCAGGATACTGTCATGTCCATAAGACATGAACGAGATCATAAACGGTTTGAATCAAACCTTACATTCTGCTCATTTAAAAATTGACTTTTCTGGACCAAAAACATGGCTATTATGGGTTGCATGATTTGCAAGTTGGCTACAGTTCTGGAAGATTCCAACAGTAATTACAGGACAAAGCTCAACCTTCATCCTTGTGGAATCTTGCACCTACCATTGTGTGGTCCCATTACAATCAATGTAACAAGGGAGCAGCGGACGATCTGTCTACCTAGCCAGGACTTTTAACAAAGAGAGAGAAGCGTTGAAACTCATTACACCTCCAGAGGCACTAATAAGAACTCAAGAAATAGGAGCAGGAGTAAGCTATTCAACCCTTTGAGTCCGCACTGTCATTCAATGAGATTATAGCTGATCTTTTACTTCAACACCATTTTCCTGTACTATCCCCATATCCCTTGATGTTTTTAAAGTGTAGAAAGCTTGAACATACTTAACAGCTGAGCCTCCATGGCCCTCTGGGGCAGAGAATTCCAAAGGTTCACCACCCTCTGAGTGAAGAAATTCCTCCTCATCTCAGTCCTAAATGGCTTGCCCCTTATTCTGAGACTGTGTACCCTCATTCTAGGCACCCCCAGCCAAGGGAAACATCCTTCCTGCATCTACCCTGTCGAGCCCTGTAAGAATTTTGTATGTTTGAATGAGATCACCTCTCATTCTTCTAAACTCCAGAGATTAAAGGCCCTGTCTATTTAATCTTCCTTCAAAGGACAATCCCAGGAATTAATTTAGTGAACCTTCATTGCGTTCCCTCTATGGCAAGTATATCTTTCCTAAGGTAAGGAGACTAAAACTGCACACAATACTCCAGGTGTGGCCTCACCAAGGCCCTATATAAATTCAGTAAGACATATTTACTCTTATGCTCAAATCCTCTTGTAATAAAGGCCAACATACCACTTGCCTTCTTAATTGCTTGCTGTACCTACATGTTAGCTTCCAGTGACTCCTAACAAGGACATCCAAGTCCCTTTGAAGTTCAACACTTATCAGCCTCTCGCCATTTAAGAAATACTCTGTACTTCTATTTTTCCTACCAAAGTGGGTAACCTCATGCTTCTCCACATTGTATTCGACCTGCCAAATTTTTACCCACTCACTTATCCTCTCCAAATCCCCTTGAAGCATCCTTGCATTCCCCTCACAACACCACCTTGTTTTGGGTCATCTGCAAACTTGGAAATATTACATCTAATCACCACACCCAAATCATTGTTATAGATTGTGAATAGTTGAGGCCCACACACTCATCCTTGTGGTACCCCATTAGTCAAAGCCTGCCAACCTGAAAATGACCCATTTATTCCGACTCTCTGTTTTCTGTCTATTAACCAGATCTCAATCCATGCCAGTATATTACTCCAATCCCATGTGCCCTAATTTTGTTTACTAACTGCTTGTGTGAGACCTTATCAAAAGCATTCTGCAAATCTAAATATACCACATCCACAATCCATCTCCTAAGGTGAAAAATGGATTTTGACCAGAGACATAGAAACTGACTGTTAGCCCGAAACTGACTCATCAATGGGCTACACCACATGACCTAAGCTCCTATAGCTTTTGGAAAGCTTTAATGTTACATTCCAGAACTCCCAGGGCAATCTGCTGTTAACATCTAACCAGTCCAAAGCAGGACTCCAGGCTGACAACAAAACTTGCCTCAAGTCTCAACCCCTCAAAGCCTGGTTCTCTAGAAGATTCCTGCCATTGCCTATAGAGAAGACCAAGTCACTGTATACCAATCTCATCTTGCTGCGTCATCACCAACTTTGAAGGAATTCGGCAACTCATGCTTTCAGCTAGCTGAACCTGCCTGAAATTTAACTCCCACATGAAGGAACCCTGACTAAACTCTGGCATTCTGGACTCTGACACTCATGCGAATTATTATGCAAGGCCTGTAATTTCTGGGCTCCGGAGTGCCATAATTGGGGGGGGTACCCAAAGATGTGCTGGGAAACACCCCACGGAAGACCCTAGGTAAGCATTGTCTGGCAATTGCCCTGGATGTTCAAACATCTGTTGGGCAATTGCCCAGCATTCGGAACCATCCAAAAGTAAGATTTAAATCGCAAACTTTGGATGGTTCCAAATGCCTTGCAGCAATATTTACGAAGGAAATGTTAGAAAAATTAAAACCATTTCTAACTCCTGCATAACTATAGTAATGATACCTCCCCACCCACCCACGGGACTCCCCAACACCCCCGCCCCCCCACCCCCGATCCCCCCACAGAAACCCCCAGAACACCTGACCCCCTCCCACTGACCAGGTCCCTACTGACAACCCCCCGACCACCCGACCCCAATCTCCCCACACTTACCACCCTACCATCCCCCACAACTGACCACAGACCCCCCCCACTGACTACCCGATCCCCCCATTGACCACACCTCCTACGAACCAACCCCTCCACTGACCACCCCCATGAGTACCCGACGCTCCCCTCGACTGACCCTCTGCCCAACTGACTACTTTCCCACTGACCACCCAAACCCTCTCCAAATGACCTCCCCAACTCTCCCACCTCCCACTGACCACCTCCCGACTGACTCCCCCCAAGTACCCAACACCTCCACCCCACCCCTGACCAAGCTAGTTGTTCGATGAGTATCTGGTGAGCTATTAAGGTCTGTTCTTAGTACTTAGTGGTAGGGACAGTTTGTTAATAGCCAGCTTAGGACACAAGAGGTAAGGTAGATCTATAAACAAAAATAACTAAAAAATAAAAATAAAAATAAAGTAATTAAAATAAACACCTAAAACACATATCTGCGCAGTTAATAAACGTGTAACTTTTAGTTGTCAGCAGTACTAGCATTCAATAAGAACAGTAAATTGTAGCATACATAGGAATTACTCTAAATTAATTAAGAAAGTAATTAAATTAAGTTAACTAAATAACATAAGTAACAATGGCAGGACAGGTGTTATGTTGCAGCTGTGGAATGTGGGTTCTTTTGGCCACCAAGGCGATCCAGGATAAACACGTCTGCAGAAAGTGTAAGCAGCTAGAGGAATTCCAGATCAGGATTATTGATCTGGAAGCCGAACTGCAAACACTGTGCAATATAAGAGAGGGGGAGAAATACCTGAACACTTTGTTCCAGAAGACAGTCACGCTTCTTAGAATAGAATCATCTGTCTTGGTCAGCGGCGAGGGACAGGAGGATGTGACTGTGAGGGAGGCAAGTAAAGGACTGAGCAGACAGTAGTGGAGGAGAACCTTACCTCATTTGGCCTACATGTGGCTCCAGACCCATAGCAACGTGTTTGACTCTTAACTGCTCTCGAAATGGTCTGGCAAGCCGCTTGGTTCATAGGTAATTAGGGATGGGCAACAAATGCTGGCCTTGCCAATGACACCCACAGTCCATGAAAGAATAAAGGAAAGAAAAGCTCCTTTATATGGTGAGTCCAGGAGATACTTTAAGTTCATTTTGCAAAGAGGTCATAACAGGAGATAAACTGTAAAAAAAAGAAAAAGAAAGTAAAAAAAATAAAAACATTCCTGAATATTCCTGGGATATTGTAGAAACCTTCCCATATTTACCTCTCACAGTTAGCCTGGAAAAAAATCCCAAATGGTTAGACCAGTTAATACAGGGAACTAACAGTTTTGAAGAAAGAGCACTCCTAAAAACAAAACTGCACAAGGGTAGCAAAGAACATCCGGAAAACATCTTTACTCAGTGAGTAAGTCTCAAAAGATTTGCATCCTCGGTTCGCCAGTCTTTAGACCCATAAATTATAACCTGGGATGGATGTCCCAGAGCAATGATTATATCAATGGAGGAGGTTAGCTGACCTTGTCAACTGAACTAACTCATGTAGTAACACAGGAAATATCAATCTTTGCAATTTAAGATAATACTTACCCATCTGGTGCTGATTGTAGCATCGCTTTGTTGAAGGATCATCTGCTGTTGCCTGGAGAGGCCCTTTGATAAAATAAACCTTTGATAAACCGTTCTCTCACGGATGCCGAACAATGGTTAGACCATGGAGTGACTGCAGCTTTGGAAAATCTTGTAGGAAGGATAATAGAACATATGGGCTGCATTTTATGTGCTCCCGCTGGGCAAATTTTCGGTGGGGAGTGGGGGAAGCACGAAAAATAGGTTGGGTGGCTAGCCCATCACCTTCCCGCCCACCCCTGAGCTCACCCCCACAATACACTAGGTGGGTGGCTGGCCGATCCATGTGTAAAGAAATAAGGATCATTTAGGCTTGTTAACAAGCCTATTGACCTGATTAATATGCTGCTTAAAATATGTTGGCATGGGCAGTCAGGTGAGAATGTGCAGGCCATTTTTAAAGGCCTATATGATCAAAGGCAGGAAGGAAGGTGGGGGGGCAGACCATTTTGGGGGCTTCCTGCGCACATCAGGGGCACCTCCCGCAAGATGTCACCGCCCCTTGCTTCTGCGCCACCTGCCTAACAGAATCCACCCCACCCGCCAACCCCTTCCTGAGTTCTGGGTTCATGCCCACCTTAAAATTCTGGGATTTGACTTCTCGGGGCAGCCATGATCTTCCTCGAGCCTTCTTCCGGCAGTCCCGGCAGTGCACACTGCTCAGCTCTAGCGCTGCAAGGACTGATCTTGAGGACCAGCCGTCCCCCTGAGTGATGGGTGGAAGTCCCACTCTCCACCAATTTAGCCCACCACAGTGTGTTATGGGTGCAGGGTGGAGTGAGTCAGCTTCTGGCTGACTTTACTTCTGGGCAAACAGCCCACATCACCCCACCAAGTAAAATGCAATCCTGTATCAGGAAGAAGAGGTTATCGCTGAAAGGATAGGCCCAAACCTTGGGCCCTTTTTCACTGCAACATGTTCTGGGGGATCTTGAATTATGGAAGATTTTGAGAGCACAAAAAAGTAAAAGCTTGTTTCCACTAGAGATTCCATCTCGGAATCATTATTGGAAAAACAAAGGTGGGGAGTCGGGTGGGGAGGTGGGGGGAGCATTAGAATTTTTTTTTCACATACATAACGATTAGAACAAGGAAATGCTCTAACATGAGTGGCTATTGAGACAGAAACTATAACATGATTTACAAGGGAGTGAAATAAGCATTTGAAATGAGGGAAAATGAAGGCATAAGGGAAAGGGCAAAGAATTGGATAATTAGCTCCAGGTGAAGAAATAGCAGCACTGCAGGTAGGAAGGGCTAAATGGCTTCCTCCTGGGCTGTAAGTTCTCTAATTGGATGATCTATCACTTCTTTGTCCTGGAGTTGGTCAGCTTTTACAAGTTCATACATTCTCTAACCGATATGGACATCTATATGATGGCGTAAAGATGCCTGTCAGTTTGTTTTACTCATTTAAGTAGGACAAATAAGCTATCCACCTTCCAAGAGACTACTAGAAGAGATTGTTTCAAGGTTCTGAGATCTGTATCAAAACTGCCAGGAGATTGGGCCAGTGCAGTGGAATGGCTCAGTGCTTTAGAACACCAACAGAATGGCGGAGTAGTACTTGGTGACCACCCACACAAAATACTTTTATTCAGCTTCGAGGTCCTCCTGAGATTAAATGTAAGGAGAGCTGAGCAGGAATGAGTCACCTTCTCAAAGGATAGAAAAGTATTCGGAGGGGGTGTTAATATTGGGTCCCTCTCATACACGTCCCTCCAATAATGCTGCTCCTCCAATTGGACCTACTGTTACAAGGCATTCCATGCAAGCTTAGCTTCCATTTCAGTAGATTCAACCTGGATTTTAATTCTCAATTGAGTTATGAAGGGGCCCAGGTGGACAGTGGAACTAACCGGCTCTCCCAAGCATGAGGCCCAGAAGATTTTAATCTCAAATCTTATCTACCAGGGCCCTATCTTCCTCTTGAACCCAGTGAGAAGTGCTCAGTGGTTGGTGGACTGAAGCGGGATTTCAGGTGGCAAGGTATTCAGAAGGGCTTTGTGGTCGGTGGTGGGAGAGGGAAGTCCAAGGTAGCCCTGTGGGGTCAGGAGGAACCGAAGTGACCCACAGGGAAATAACAGAAAATATGAGCAGCTTTTATATAAATCCTTTCCGTAGCCCTGAACTTAAAAGCTGTTCATCTCTAACCTTTTCCAATTCTGTTGAAAGGTCAATGGTCCTGAAACAGTGGGCAGGGTTTTCCCAGCATGGTGGAGATCAGTTCCAGTGGGGTGGGGAAGCCCTGGAAATTGACTTTGAGTCGGGAGCTCAAGATCATTCTGCCCTCTTCTGCCTTTCTCCATTGGGTTTAAAGGAGAGTGGGGAACCCCCGTGGACCTGTTGGGTAAGTAATTAGGAAGTGGTTATGGTTATTAAGGAGATAATTAAGAGCTGTTTGAGCCCTGAATCCTGGATTTCCCAGCCAGGGAACTTGCTTCTAAACCTGTCAACGACTGGCCAGGATAACTGAGGTGAGTGCAACAGCGGGAAGAGCTTCTTCAGTAAAACTGACAAGCTGGGAAGGCTTTGATCAGTTACACTGAAGAGCACCAACCACGACCATTGAGAGGCTGCTGTTCAAAACCCTTCTTCTCTCAAAGTGCTTTCACTGCTTGACAGGTGATTGCCAATTGCTTGGGAGGCACTTCACCTGTCTAGCACCTCACTCATCTGCAGCTGCCCTTCCCTGCTGCCTGCCTTCAACACGACATGGGAACAACTTGTGCAGCTGAGGGACAGCTGTAAAGGTCACACCATCGTCAACAGCACCAGCAGCAGCACCAACTGCCTCCTCCTCAGTTGCATGCCTCTCCACAGGGCAGAGGAGATGGACACCAAGGTCCAGATAGAAGGAAGAGAGAATCCACCACATGGTCTACAGGCAACACCAGCTCTCTCAAGATGTCTGAGCACTTGTGCCTCAGGAGGCTTAGGCTCTCATTGCAGGTTGCTGTTGACATCTGCAGTCTTCTGGAACAGGACCTCCTTCCCAGTGGATCAGGTGGATGAGCGCTGCCAATGGCTGACAAAGGTGCCTGTCGCTGGAGGGTGATGCTTCCTGCTTACCACACCACCCCTCACCACCCATCAAATCTCTGCCTCCTGTCAACTTGTGTGCTCTCTTCTGCTGCACAAGAGAAAGCAGAGAAGTGTGAGTGTTCATAGTGGCTTGTGTGGAGAAGAGGGAAGGGCACCATTTGTGGAAGGTGACTATGAAGCATGGGTGTGTGGGAAATAGGCAAAGGGTGATTGTGAGTGTTGGCTGCTCAGATGGGGATGTCATGTTCCCGCAGAGAAAGGAATGACTGCAATTGAAAGGTATGCTCTGCAGGAGAACACTGGGCAAGTTACAGAGTGTGGGGCTCAGCACCTGAAACTGTTTAGCCTCTCACCTGTTATGCCCTCCTGAGGTACAGGATCTTCTTGGCGCACCTAGTTGGAGGGAACACACTCTGGCTGCTGACTTCCTCGGCTACTTCCATCCACACCTGCTTGGTTGGAGAGTTTGTTCTCTTCCTCCTGACCTTGGGAAAGCTCAACTTACTGAAGCCCCTCAAAACCTGCATCAGTTTTTGATGGAGGAACAGATTTGGGAAATAGCTATCCCAGGTCTCCTCTCCATTTCTGTGGTTGCTGCAGCCTCAAAAATCCAAGTGCTGGTAAGCTCCTATAATGCGCCATCCCACACCTCACCTCCTTCCACTCCCTAATTGTTCAGGGAGCCCGGAGGTGGGATGACAGTTGGTTTGCTCTGGTGCAGAGCAACAGCCAGACTCACAGATCAGTGATTTGTGTCCCAGACATAAAAATGGTCCCGCCATCCTGGCAGGGATTAAGGTGAGAAGAGTCCGCCCACGAACACTTACTTCTTTTCTCTCCACAGATGCTGCTTGACCGGCTAAGCATTTCCAGCATTTTTTTCTTTATAAACAGAATAAAAATGAGCCTGTGGTGAACCTGTGTGGCACAGTTAGACACTGGACTTTTACTTCTGCGTCCTGGGCCATAATTTTTACCTCGTTGGCGAACCCGATCGAGTATAAAGTGATGTGCGATGGCGTCGGGTGAGCATCCCAAAGTCAGCGCACACTCGTGCGATATTTCTGTCGGCGGGCGCGCGTGAGAGTCGGCAACGTGCCCGTCTACAATTAAAAGGCCTATTAAAACCATTAAAGTTATAATTAAATCAAGTTTTCCGCTGCCTGTCCAGCCTTACGGTGGGCGGGCAGGTGAAAAAGCCAAGCGGCCTTTGCATTTTTCAGGAAATCTCATCCATGGGCAGGATAAGGCTTCCAACAGCAAATAAAAATAAGATAAAAATGTAAACATTTCATTAATAACATGTCTCTGCTCGTGTGACAGAGTCAGAGGCGGGGACATGTTTTTCAGCATTTTAAGAATCTTTATTTTTAATGTTCAAAACTCTTCATCTCCCTGAGGCAGCTCTGTGCCTCAGGGAGCATTTCCTGTGCACATTTGCACGCATTTGCTCCTCCCCTCCTCCCACCCACCTCACACACAGGCAGCGCTGAATGTTGCAGTGCGCATTTCACGCAGGGCGGGCCTTACTTGGCCCACCAGCATGAAATTGCGGTCTGGCCCTGACCACGCCCCACCCATCCCCTGCCGAGCCCGCCCAATGAGGGAAAAATTCTAGCCCTGGGTTCAAGTCCAGGCCTGACAGTCGGAGTGGAAATTCTCCCTATAAGCTTCAAAGGCAAATGAGTTTGGTTCATTTCAGTCCAATTCCTAGTGGGCATGGGCCTACAGCACCAATTCAATCTTAAATCAATCCTAATTCAGCGCTATTTGGCAGTCTCACTCAGAGAAGCGGCAAGGTTGTTGATGTGGGAAATTGAATATATGTTGTACCTATGCACGTGTGTTGATCTTCTCAGATTCAGGCTGACATCTTTTAATGGAACGTAATGGACAGAGCTTTACCCTAAAACTGGCTGTCCTCATTGCTGTAATAAAACTTGTTCCATTCTCCAACCGCACTAATGCCTTCCACCTCGATTGAACCAGAAGAAGAAGACTCATATTCGAGTCGAAATGTTAACTCTGTTTCTCTCTCCACAGATGCTGCCAGGCCTGCTGAGTATTTCCAGCACTTTCTGTTTTTATTGCCATTGGTAATGCCTTGTATTTGGCTAGAGTACTTAAAAAACAGTCAGTGGGTGCAAAGTAATTATTCTTGCTCTAGGGGGAGAAGATTTCATCTGATCAGTCTGTACCAGGGACATAGATGTGTCTTTACAATTGTGCTCAGAAGGGCAAGCAGAGGAAATCCTCTGATATGTGTTTGCTATTAACAGCATGTGACTGGGTAAAATCTTCACCCGTGTTGAGCATAAAAACATTAGCCAATAATAAATAACATATCAATTATGTAACATTTTGAAAACCATAGGAATATTTTTGCAATAAAATTGTGAGAGCTGGTATCTCAATGACAAATCTTCCCTACTTGGCCCTACAAAGCACCCCCCCTCCCCCCACCCCCATATCCCCACCCAGCTCAAAACCTTCTAAATGTACCTCAGCAGGAAAACACACTCTTAACTGTAGGTCTATTGTGTTGCAGCCGTGGCACAGCAAATGTGGTGTGATTGTAAATGCCATCTTGATTTTTAATCAGGCCTCACTCAGCTTCAAAGCGACGCATATCCCGTGAGATTGTCCCTCCTAAATTAGGTGGAGATGTAAGGAGCTATTCATGAGCTGTTATGCATCTGTTATTTTCTGCTGAAGTTCAAGATTTAATCCAAATTATAATGGTTAGGGAAAAAAATAAACTTCTACCTGGCAACTTGTACATAAAACAAGTCAGAGATCTGTGAACATATTTTGCAGTCGGTGTGCTAATTCCGTTTTTATTAGAAATAATTGGCGTTGCCTTTTTCTTACTTTTTTAATCAACTTAAATCCAAGTTTGGAAAGAAATGAGCTTTTTTCTCTAGGGAGGATCTTGCCTGTAAAGTTCGCTGAAAAGCCCTAAAGCTATTTCGAGTTATTTTGTGTCCTTTTTTTTTGTTGCTTTTTTAATTAAAATTAATTGACACTGACGCTATCTGAGATGTCGTTAGACAAAACTCAACTTCAAATGGATATAAACTTGTGCTCTAGGGAGCTAGATGATGGAAATCTATAAATTCCATTCTTGCCTTATCTCCCTTCCATCCGATTTTAAATTAAAATTGATGTTGTCATTATCTTATACCTTCATCTGGTTACCCCTTTAGGAAAAGAGATCTCACCTTCTGTGAAACCTGAAGATCTAGTGAAATGCTCATATTATGCTATATCATTCTATTGGCACAGATAGCGGAGAAAGGGAGACGAATAAAAAGGAAACAGACTGTATAACTTTTTGCAAATTCTGAAGGCTAAGGAATTCAGGATAACCGCTCCACTCCTGTATTACATCATCTGAATAGTCATGGAAGAAAGAGAGAAAGAACATCAGACTTGCATTTTTCACCGTCTCAGGACATCCCAAGTTGCTTTGTAGACAATTAAGTGCCTTACAGAAGGGTAGTCACTTTTGTAACGTAAAAAGCATGGCAGCCAAATCACGCACTGCAAGATCCCATAAAGAGCAATGTGATAAGGGCCAGATAATCTGCTTTTAAGAGTTGGTTGAGCAATTAAGTAGTAGTCAGGACACTGGGAAGAATTAACCTCCTCTTCTTCAAAATATTGTCATGGGACCTTTAACGTCCATTCAGAGGGCAGATAGGACCTCTGTTTAATGTCTCATCCAAAAGACAGCACCTCTGATAGTTGCACTGGGATTGCAGCCAAGATTTTATGTTCGAGTCCTTGGAGTGGAGATGGGCCTCAACAACCTTCACTCTCAGAGGCAGGAGTGCTACCAAGTGAACCACCGCTAAGGCTTCCCTCACCATGCAGGTCATCATGTACTGCAGACATTAGCACAGTTTTGAATTATATAACTTATATATTCAGTTAGGGGTTCTGTGACACTGTCATTCCAGCAATCTGTCAAAAACCTTTCTTGCTCTCAACCATTTGTCATGTGATGGTTAGGAATCCACCCCATAGTCTCCCTGTTGTGCATATCTCAGTCCTTTCCATCACACTATCTGTACCTTCAAACCTTAGCTAATGTTGTTGCTTCTGCAAGGGCACACGCACTAGTTTTAAAAATTTGGCCACCTTGAAAGTGGTTATTTGTGGCATTGCGGCAATTAGCTTAACAGCAGCTATTTCATTAAACAATTTAAATACCTTTACTGGTTAAAAAAAAGACAAAGGCCAGACACTTAAGAAATCATTTCACACACTCCTAACATCATTGAAACATCTGCATTTTGTCTAAGAAATGATTAAATGTTCCCATATAATCCTTTGTCTCTGTTGAGTTGGGAGATTATCCTGACTAGTGAATTAAATCTGGGGAAAAAAATCCTGTAGGCATTTTCCGAAGCATATTTGGGGTGGTGGCTGGGGTGGGGGTGGGGTGGAGGTGGGGGGGCTGCGGAGAGGGCTTTTAATTTGTTCAAGTATTTTAAAATTTCAACAGTGTCAAAAATTATGTTAGAATGGTGCTCACATCATTATGTAATGTGGTGGGTGTAAACAGCTAAAATGTGTAATCTAAGTAAAAATATTCACTTTTCAAGAAAGCAAAGCCGAGGATATTTAGTATTCTGGAATAGATATGATGGTTCTGCATGGAAAATTGCTTTTGGTTTTCAATTTGTTCTCAGCACAAACATTTACTTTTCAAGTAGTTGCCTAAGTGGAATCAGCTGTAATATTGAAACTGGTAGTCATCTGGATAGAATCCACTTAATTCTGGCCACTCTGCTACAGTCCCAGTGCCTTCCTGCATTTTTGCAGCGCTCATAAACCAGCCACTCAACAAAAAGAACTGTAAATGCGATTACTTAACGGAAAACTCGCCCCTCATAAATTTTAACTTTATTCAAAAACACAGCCATTTGCAAATTGTTCTAAATCATGTGCACTGCAGATAAAAAGGTCTGTAAAAAAAACGGACTCTGGCATGCAGTAGTTGGAACCAGACAGATTTATTTCCACCTTAGAACTGTCAGCTAACATACTGAAGGCAGCTTCATTTAAAAAAAAACAGCTTCATTTATAAAAAAAACCCTGCATTTTATTTCTTCATAAACCATTTGCTGGCTGAGCCCAGGTATTTAGCAGGCAACTCCTGGGAGGTCAGTAAGATCTTTAAAGGAGGAATGGCTGATATACTTGAGCACAAGTTAGATAATACGGATTGTGAATGCAGAATAAGAAGGCACAATGTTGTAAATTAAAAAGCACGGGAGCAGAAATTAAAAGAATTGCACCAGCTTTACAGGCAAACACATGCACACACAGAGTTAATGATTATTGTAGTATTAGTGTGTTCTGGACTACAAGGGTTAATGTGAGACTGGGGAAACTACCTCCCACATTATGATGTAAAGAGTCACATGGGAATAGTAGAGCATAGTGGTGAGTCTGGTAGAAGATAGCGTCTAGTCAGGACTGTATCCTGTTTATATGTATATAGTTATGTGTTATTAATGAACAGTTATTGTTCAGCCTTAAGCCTCTAGACTTCTTCATGAGACAACATACAAACCTTACAACAGATATGTTGAACAGGTTCTGAATAAAATCTGTTAGTTAATGCTGTATCAATTAAATTATTATGATTATAAAAGATCTGAGGTAGACTTCAGTCTTTACAGAGTTCATATAAAGCAACAGTCAACCTGTTTTTATCAATGTTCAAGGTTTTGCAACAAATAGCAAAAGAGGAAATGTTCTCTTCTTGATATTCATCTGGTTGGAAATAGGGTTAAAGATTATAGAACCAAGTATAGACTGAGATAATCAAATATGCCACAGGGCATGAGGTGCTCTGTGTTTTTGGATGAGGATGTTGATGTGGAGCGAACTGCTAGTGTTCAATACTGGAGCTGTGCAGATGGATAGATATCTAAGCATTTCAATTGATTACTTTTGAGGATCAGAGGGAATTCTTGTGCAATTTTCTCTCAGGAGATTGAAGAGTGAGATAGAGCCAATAGTAGGATGTTGCATATTTTTCTCTTGAATGAATGTCTTCGTAGTCTCACTCCTGTGTTAAGAATGACATAGACTGACATCCTTCGGATGCCATAGATTGACATAGACAGACATTCATCAAATTTTCCTCCTCTTTCTCTTCTTTTTGCCAAAGACTGGAGAATTTTTTTTTATTCATTCATGGGATGTAGGCTTCACTGGCTGGGACAGCATTTATTGCCCATCCCTAGTTGCCCTTGAGAAGGTGGTAGTGAGCTGCCTTCTTGAACCACTGCAGTCCATGTGGCGTAGGTATACCCACAGTGCTGCTAGGGAGGGAGTTCCAGGATTTTGACCCAGCGACAGTGAAGGAATGGTGATATATTTCCAAATCAGGGAGGTGTGTGCTTTGGAGGGAAACTTCCAGGTGGTGGTGTTCCCATGTATCTGCTGCCCTTGCGCTGCTAGGTAGTAGCGACCATGGATTTGGAAGGTGCTGCCTAAGGAGCCTTGATGACTTTCTGCAGTGTATCTTGTAGATGGTACACACTGCTGCTATTGTGCGTTGGTGGTGAAGGAAGTGAATGTTTGTGGATGCAGTGCCAATCAAGTGGGTTGCTTTGTCCTGGACGGTGTCAAGCTTCTTCAGTGTTGTGGGAGCTGCACTCATCCAGGCAAGTGGAGAGTATTTCATCACACTCCTGACTTGTGCCTTGTAGATGGTGGACAGGCTTTGGGGAGTCAGAAGGTGAGTTACTCATTGCTGGATTCCTAGCCTTTAGCCTGCTCTTGTAGCCACAGTATTTATATGGCTGGTCCAGTTCAGTTTCTGGTCAATGGTAACCCCCAGTATGTTGATAGTGAGGGATTAAGTGATGGTAATGCCATTGACTGGCAAGAGAGGATGGTTGGATTCTCTCTTGTTGGAGGTGGTCATAGCCTGGTCATTTGTGTGGTGTGAATGTTACTTGCCACTCGTTAGCCCAAGCCTGGATATTGTCCAGGTCTTGCTGCATTTGGAGAAGGACTACTTCAGTATCTGAGGAGTCATGAATGGTGCTGAACATTGTGCAATCATCAGCGAAAATCCCCACTTCTGGCCTTATGGTGGAAGGAAGGTCATTGATGAAGCAGCTGAAGGTGTTTGGAACGAGGACACTACCCTGAGGAACTCCTGGAGTGATGTCCTGAGGTAACTGACCTCCAACAACCATCTCCCTTTGTGCTAGGTATGACTCCAGGCAGTGGAGAGTTTTCTCCCTGATTCCCATTGACTCCAGTTTTGCTAGAGCTCCTTGATGCCCCACTTCGTCAAATACGGCTTTGATGTCAAAGACAGTCACTCTCACCAAACCTCGGGAGTTCAGCTCTTTTGTCGATGTTTAAACCAAGGCTGTAATGAGGTCTGGAGCTGAGTGGCCCTGGCAGAACCCAAACTGGGCTTCAGTGAGCAGGTTATTGCTAAGTAAGTGCCACTTGATAACACCATTGATGACCCCTTCCATTACTTTAGTGATGATTGAGAGTAGACTGATGGGGCGGTAATTGGGTGGGTTGGATTTGTCCTAGTTTTTGTGTACAGGACATACCGGGACAATTTTCCACATAGCCAGGTAGATGCCAGTGTTGTAGCTGTGACGGAACAGCTTGGCTAGGGGCGCGGTTAGTTCAGGAGCACAAGATGATTTGTCTTCAGTTTCCCCTGAGTTACATTTTCTTTTAAGTGCCTGAAGCAATAAATAAGCAAAAACATCTTAACTAAGCTTTATTTTTAACAGCTGCTACAGCTAGAATATTGGATACATGGGATTGGTTTACAAATCAATAATTTCACACGTTGTTATCAAATGTAAGAGTTTTTTTTTTACTTCAATATCAAGTTTATAAACTCCTTGCAATAACATGGTTTTTTTATTCAGGGTTTCCACAAGAATAACCAAATATTTCGAGTGGAGCTTGAAAAGATGTAGTGTCAGTTTTCAGGATCAGAAGATTGCACTGTAGAGGTAGCCTGCACTCGAACCAAGAGGCCTGAGGAGCAATAAGAGTTGATCCTCAGGCAACAACTATATGTTCGGGGTGAACACCTACAGGCAGTTTTCCTTGTGAAAAAATCCATTAACAATGGCTCTCAGGCAAGTTCTGGTGGGGGTTGGGGGGGCGGGGGGAGGGGTGGGGGTGGTTACGGGGGAGGGGGGCAACAAAATTGGGGTGGCAGGGCTGGGTCATGAGGACTGTGGATCGACAGGAGAACTCCTACTTCTGGCTCCACATGAAGGGTTTTATTATTTTTTTTAATGCTTGCCTTTAGTTTTTGGCTACAGGATCACTGAAGAATTATGAGCAAGGCAGGCCAAAGCTCTTTGCTAAAAATTTTTGTAAAGGTGTTAGAAACCTTATGACACATGAAAAAGGCTTAATACCTGTTTTAGGTGCTCACTCTGAATGCCCTGAAATACGGGCCTGACAAATTTAATGGTGGGCATCATGCCTGTGCCTGTTGACAGATTGGTGCAGGTGATCCCATTGGTTGACCATCATGCTGTTTGATTCAATCAGGCAATCATTGAGATGCATGGTCCACAATGTACTGGCACTGAAATTCATACACAACATTGCTCAATTGTGTGGTAGGCAGAATGTCTCTTTGGACTGACAGCAGTTAGTGAAAAATACCACTCATACCACTGCATAGTAGCAGTGTGAAATGGCTTGCTTAGCCTGCTGTTTAATCAAACAGAATGGTCCTTCGGCTGTTCTTAATAAGCAGAGTAGACCATACTCAACCAGCCCAAAACAAACCACCTCTAGATGTGATTCCACAGTCGGGCAACATTTACTAAACATTCTTGAGTGCAAATAGCTACACGAACAACCAATGTAAGATAATCAGTCAAGCTCTTAACATGGCTTATTTGATAGCTTATATTGATTTCAACAATTTTAGATCATGAACTCCTCCATCCCCATGCCCTTTCCGATCCCCCCCTTTTTTTTCCAATAATTTATATAGATTTTTCTTTTCCCACCTATTTCCATTATTTTTAAATGTATTTCCATCCATTGTTTTATCTCTACCTTTTAGCCTATTTTGATTCCTTCACCCCACCCCCACTAGAGCTATCTGTACCTTGCTTGTCCTGCTTTCTATCCTTAATTAGCACATTCCTTAGATAATATCACCACCTTCAACACCTCTTTGTCCTTTTGTCTATGACATCTTTTGGCTATCTCCACCTATCACTGGCCCTCTATCCAGCTCTACCCCGCCCCCCCCCCCCCCACCCCCTTAAACCAGCTTATATTTCACCTCACTTCTATCTTTACTTAGTTCTGTTGAAGAGTCATATGGACTCGAAACGTTAACTGTGTTCCTCTCCGCAGATGCTGCCAGACCTGCTGAGTTTTTCCAGGTATTTTTATTTTTGTTTTGGATTTCCAGCATCTGCAGTTTTTTGCTTTTATCTTATGGCTTATTTATGCTTGCTACAAGTGACCGACATTCGTACGCAGGGACCCGTTCTCTGCAAACAAAAGGAATATTTTCAAGCCTAGCAACTTTTTTAAATTACCCAGAAGCTTGAGGAGCCTATAGTTCCCCTTTGCTTTCTCCATGACAATGGCCTGGCCAATTGGAATCATAAATATAGATGGTGGTGTAGTGGTAATGTCCGTCAGCTACTAATCCAGAGGCCCAGGCTAATGCCCTGGGATTATGGGTTGAAAGCCCACCATAATAGCCGGTGGAATTTCAAATCATTTAATAAAAATTTGGAATTAAAAAGCTAGTGTCAGTAATAGTAACCATGAAGCTGCTATTAATTGTCATAAAAACCCACCTAGTTCACTAATGCCCTTTAGGGAGGAGATCTGCTGTCCTTTCCTGGTCTGGCCTACATGTGACTCCAGACCTGCAGCAATGTGGTTGACTTTTAACTGCCTTCTGAAATGGCCTAGCAAATCACTCAGTTCAAGGGCAATTAGGGATGGGCAACAAATGCTGGTCTTGCTAGCGATGTCCACATCCCATGACAGAATAGATTTAGAAAGTTATACAAATATGCATAATTATAAGAAATGGCTTTACAGGAGTACTAGTTTCAAAGAAATATTGCAAACCATTACGCCCCAATATTTCACTGATGTACCAAAAGTTTTAGATGTACTTTAATTAATCGAAATGTCGAGCAGCTTGAGGAAGTATTAAAGCAGCTTTTCCCAAGGCAGCTATTAAACTTCAGAATGCCTTGGGTGAATTTTCTCCTTCCACTAAAATTGCAATGGAGGAACTGGGACAGAATGGATAAGTTATCTTTCAGAGTACATTTACACCACAAATTTACTGCTCCATTGACAGTTGGCTCCATACCAAAGCTAAACTTGTGCTGTGTAAATCAGATATGGTGGCCAGAACTGACTTCAAGGCAAAGCAGAGTGAGAACTCCCCCTCCTAGGAGTCTCAATCCACTCCTTCCAAGTGTTGGATTGAGCCCCAACTCTATTCCTACTATGATAGCGGTGTCATTATGAGGTGAAGCCTCTTTGCAGCACCACAATATTTCTAATGTAAGCGCGTCCTCAGCTTCTCTTTTACTTTAACATGATAATCAGTAGTTTGGCCTCTCCCTTTTTATGCTTATAAGATGAAGTGATTTAAAAGGTAAACATCTCAGCCACACAAATTTTAAAACTTAAACCAATAATTCCACTGTAGAAACGGTGTAAGAAACAAAATTGGAGCGCTGATGCATATAAGGAAGAGATCTGTCGGGGCTAACAGTCAAGCTCTCCGAACAATGAAAGATATAATGCTGATCAAGGCGAATAAAATATTATTATTGGAAGTGATGATTAATGACCCAATTACTGGCCTTGTTGGATGAATAAGTGTACGTGTGTGAATTGTACTAAAACAACATTCCTCTGTTCATGATACTGCAAACCTGAGGAAATGTTGGCGGAAAGGCCAAGTGGATGAACAGTCCTCACTTTTGTACAATAGAAAACATTCACAGAAGTTTGAAGAAAGGCTAAATTATCTTAATTAGGTGTTGTAAAAATATTTAATGAAAAACTCATGCACCATATTGCAGCTGCAACAGATGTACCAGAATCCAAGGGCAGAATTTTACACTCCCCTGCTGGTGGATTTGCAGGTGGGGATGGTCCCTATAATTCCCTGGGCGGCCATCTCAGACACCCCTGACCTGTCTGCAATTTTACAGGAGGCAGATGAGGCCTATAGGGCAACCTGCCCGCCATCTCCCTGATTGAGGC
The DNA here is from genome assembly GCF_964194155.1 of Cetorhinus maximus. NCBI lineage: Eukaryota > Metazoa > Chordata > Chondrichthyes > Lamniformes > Cetorhinidae > Cetorhinus > Cetorhinus maximus. The sequence goes on from NC_135896.1 coordinate 20,003,380, forward strand.
TCTTAAGTGGCAAATTATTAGTGACTTAAGGGCCACTTCCCACTTGGCTACAATTTTTCAGCCAGCGGAAGGAGTTCAGGATCAAGAGGGAAGCCTGGCAGACCACTCTGCCCAGGCCTTGGTTGGGAAAGGGGTTGGGGGCACTTCATTACTGGCCACCTTGCTCAAGCCTAATCATGAGAAACTCTAGCTGAGGTGTGTGAATGTGTTTGTGTACGAGTGTGTGTGTGTGTACGAGTGTGTTTGTGTACATGTGTGTGTGTGTACGTGCATGTACGTGTGTACGAGTGTGTGTGTGTATGAGTGTTTGTGTGTGTGTGAGACCATGTGCACAAGTTTGTGTGTGCGTGTTTGTGTGTGGCATGTGGGGTAAAGGGATGCAAATGAAAACTGAGTTATGATCTTTTAAAGCGGTGAGACTGTTGCACTAAGAACAAGAATGTTTTGAGGCATAGCCCAGAAAGTTAAAAAAAATTACTTGCAAAATAGTTGAAGGTTTGAATAATGTAGTATTTGTCTCCAAAAGACCCTTCAAGAAGCTCTGTAATAACATGTCTTCAATATTGTTGGGGATATTTTAATAACCGTGAAGATCTTATTTCAAGGGGATATTAATATCTGTGATGTGTAGCCAGGAATGATATGATCATCGATAAATATTTATGTGAAATCCACTACATGGTACAGAATGATTGCCTTCTGACATAAAGCTGGTTACAACTGCAATAGGGCCAAATGCCTGCAATCATAAGAACACAAGAACAGAAGAAATAGGAGCAGGAATAGACCATAAAGTCCATTGAGTCTGCTCCGTCATTCAATATGATCATGGCTGATCTTGGGTTTCAATTTCATTTTCCCACCTGCTCTCCATATCCCTTAATTCCCTGAGAGACCAAAAATCTGTCTCTCCCAGCCTTAACTGTATTCAATGATGGAGCATCCACAACCCTCTAGGATTGAGTACTAGAAATTCCAAAGATTCACAACCCTTTGAGTGAAGTAATGTTTCCTCATCTCAGTCCTAACTGATCAAGCCCCGATCCTGAGACTGTGCTCCCATGTTTTAGATTCCCTGGCCTGCAGGAACAATCTCTCAGTGTCCTTCAGAATTCCATAGGTTCCAATGAGATCGTCTCTCATTCTTCTAAACTTCAGAAAATATAAGCCCAATTTACACAACCTCTCACCATAAGACAAGACGCTCATCCCAGGGACTAACTTAGTGAACCTTCATCGTACTGCCTCCAAAGCCAATATATCCTTTCTTAGATGTGAAGACCAAGACTGCACACAGTATTCCAGATGAGGTCTCACCAAAACCCTGTACAGTTGTAGCCAGCTTCTTTATTCTTGTACTCCAGTTCCCTTGCAACAAAGGCCAACATACAATTCGCCTTCCTAATTGCTTGCTGCACCTGCATACTTACTTTCTGCATTCCTTGTATGAGCTCACCCTAGCAGCTTTGATTGAACATCAACACTTACAAGTTTCACACCTTTTAAAAAAAAATACTTTTCCATTTTTACAACCAAAGTGAATAATTTCATACTTCCCTACATTATACTCCATCTGCCATCTTGTTGCCCACTCACTTAACTTGTCTATATCTCTTTGCAGCCTCTCTGTGTCCTCCCCACAGCTTACCTTCTCACCGAACTCAGTAACTTTGATGCATTACTCTCTGTCTCTTCGTGTAAGTCTTAATATAGAATGTAAATAGCTGTGACCCCAGCACTAAGCCTTTTCCACTATTCAACACCTGCCAATTTGAAAAAGCCCCATTTATGCCCACTGTCTGCTTTCTATCCTTAAGCAACCTCTATCCATCTAAAATATTACCCCCAACTCCAGGAGCCCTTATCTTGCCTATTAACCTTTTGGAAATCCAGGTATACTACATTTACTGGTTCCCCTTTATCTACCCTATTAGTTAAATCCTCAAAAAACTCTAAATAAATTTGTCAAACAAGATTTCCCTTTAGTAAAACAGTGTTGACTTGTTCTGATCATTATTTGCTTTTCTAAGTGCATCATTAATAATAGATTCAAGCATTTTCCCAATAACTGATGTTAGGCTAACTGGCCTGTAGTTCATTGTTTTCTCTCTCTCGCCTTTATTGAAAAGCAGTGTAACATTTGCCGACTTCCACTCTAATTGGATTTTTTTCCGAATCTAAGGAATTTTGGAAAATCATAGCCAGCACATCCCCTATTTCTGCAGCTATCTCTTTTAGAATCCTAGGGTGTACCAGGTCCATCAGGCCCCGAGGATTCGTTGGATTTTAAGTTTCTCCAATGTCTTTTCTCAGCTGATATTAATTTCCTCATTCTTTTTAGTCCCTAGATTACCTTCTATTCCTGGTATGAAGCTTATGTCTTCCACTATGAAGACAGACACAAAATATTTGTTCAACGCCTCTGCAAATCTTCGTTCCCCATGATAATTTCTCCTGTTTCTCCTTCTACGGGACCAATGTTTACTTTAGCTATTCACTTCCTTTTTGTACACTTATAAAAGCCCTTACAATCTTTTTTTAAATATTTCGAGCTGGTTTAGTTTTACAGTTCAGGCTAAATATTCTATTTTTCCCTTTTTATCAACTTTTTGGTGGCTTTCTGCTGGTTTCTAAAACACTCCCAGTCCTCAAACTCGCTACTGTTTTTTTGCAACATTGTAAGCCTCTTATTTTAACCTAATATTTTACTTCCTGAGTGGGCTGTGGATGGATCTTTCTTGCTAAGTTTTTCTTTTCCAATGGAATGTATTTTTGTTGAAGATTTTGAATTGTTTCTTTAAATGTTTCCCACTGTTCATTTACCTCCATACCTTTTAGTCTATTTACTTGATTAACCTTAGCTAGTTCTCCCATCCTACCTGTGTAATTGGCTTTGATTAAGTTTAAGACTCTTGTTTGCAATTGGAGTATGCCACATTCAAATGTCATATGGAATTCAATGGTATTATGATCACCATTTCCCAGTGGATCTTTTACTATGACATTACTAATTATCTCTACTTCATTACATAATACTAGATCTAAGATAGCTTTATCCCTAGTTGGTTCCACAACATATTGCTCCAAGAAACTGTCACAAAAATATTCTCAAACTCATCTTCAAGACTACTCTTGCCAATTTCATTGTACCATGAAGATTTTTGAGATTAACGTCCTGGACAATTATTATATTTCCTTTGTTGCAAGCTCCATTAATTTCATGTTTTATGCCCTGCCCAATGGTATAACTACTGTCAGGGGGCCTATATGCTACTCCCACCAATGTTTTCTGGCTCTTGCTATTCCTAATTTCCACCCATACTGATTCTATTGTGTGTACCTCAGAGGCCAGATCCTTTCTCATTAATGTATTTATGTCATCCTTTACTATCAGGACTACCTCACCTCCTTTGCCATTCTGTCTGTCTTTCTGTGTATCCTGAAATATTTATTTCCCAACCTTGATCCCCTTGTAACCATGGCCAGAATATTATGCTGGGTGTGCGGGTGCGCACCCGACATGCCCGAGCGTGAAATGACATGCAATGACATCGGGCGTGCGTCCCGACATCATCGCACAGTCTCGCAATGTTTCATTCGGTGGGCACGCGCCGGAGTCTTCTGCACGCCCGCCTATAATTAAAAGGCCTATTAAGGCCATTAACAACCTCATTAACTTGAAATTTATGCTGCCTGTCCAACCTAATGGTTGGCAGGCAGGTGAAAAGGCCAAGCGGCCTTTACATTTCTTAGGAAACATCATCCACGAGCGGCATGAGGTTTCCTTAAGCTAATACACAGTAAATAAAAACTTTATTTTGGACTTTAAAAAATGGTCACATGAGGGGACATGCTTGATTCATTTTTTACTCTCTTTATTTCTTTAAAAAGCATGCGCGGACTGTATGGCAGGCATGGCTTTTCCTCCTCCCCCCGCCCACACAGGTAGCGCTCAGCGCTGCTGCTCGTGATCCACGCAGGGTGGGCCTTAATTGGTCCGCCTTTGTGAAATTGCAGAGCAGAGCCGATCGCAGGCAATGGTTAGCTGCCCAATCACCCACGCTGAGCCCACCTGATGAGGGAAAAATGTCTCTGTAATGGTGATTAGATCTGAATCATTTAGCTCTATTTGTGCCTCTAGTTAATCTATCTTATTGCAGATGTTTCATGCATTCAGATAGAGAATCTTTAATTTCATTTTTTTTTACTTCTATTCCCTGAAATGACCTCATTTGCTGATGTACAATTTTTGTTAAACTCTCTGTCCCTTCCTGCCCAACTCTGCTTGTCTTTACCCACATTGCTATAGCGTTCTGATAAACTCGACCTTTCTCTTTGGATTTCTAAATCCACTTTTACCCAAACCCTCAACAACCTCCCCATCCCCGTTATTTTAAAGGCCTGTCCACAGCCCTAGTTATACAATTGGCCAGGACACTGGTCCCATCCCAGTTCAAGTGGAGCCCATCCCAATGGAATAGCTTATACGTCCCAGAGTACTGAAGGCAGTGCCCCATGAATCAAAAACCCTTCTTCCTACATCAGCCTTTCAGCCACATCTTAAACTCTCTAATCTGCTTGATCCAATGCCAATTGGCACATGGCTCAGGTAACAATCCAGAGATAATTACCTTTGATGTTTTGCATTTTAACTTGGGCCTTAACTCATTAAATTCTCTCAGCAGAACATTATTCTAGTTCTAACTATGTCATTGATTCCCACGTGGACCATGACAACTGATCTCCTGATCTCCTCCCCGAGGCCTTTGATACTCACTCCAGTCCTCCAATTACTCTTCCCGGCCTCTCACGCTCAGGTATCCAAATTCCCACTCGCCTATGCTCCAAACTGCCCCCTTATCACCTCCCCCTACCAAGGCCTCCCCGTCACTACCACCATTGGATCCCAGGATGAATCACTACCCCCTCCCCAACCGCCACCACTACACCCCCACATACCCACATGGCATGAATTTACCTACCCTGCAGCCTCTTCTAGACTGCTTCCCATTTAACTTGACAGATTTTCAGGCCAAATCGTCCCATTCTCGGTGTGTACCGCATCATTAATAATGCATTCATGGGAAACACGCCGGATCACCGGCAGGCGGGCTTGGAGTTCCCTGCCATGCCATGACCTCAGCGCGTCCTCGCTCCTCTATTTAAAGCACACCAGAGCGCAGTCTACTTCATGTCTACAGACCAGGACTGTTCCAGGCCACAGATGGCCCTCAAGTTTAGTGACAGACACGTCACTGCCATGCACTAATTATCTCTACTTTGGTTCACAGGGAGGTCTGCCAAATGACTGTTGTCCTCAGCCAGCCAGTCCCTCAGCTCCATCCACGTTCTCACCTCCAACCAAGAGGGCTCCTCCTCCATTGACGAGCTGGAAATAAGCAGTTTGGAAGACCTGGTCACAGCGCTTAGCTACACCCCCCACCAGTGCAGAGACACACACCTCAGTGGGACTTAGATCTAGAGTAGGCTCAGATTCACAATCTGGTAGTCACCACGGACACATGTCCGCAGCAGGAGGAGGCAGGTTCAGCCGAGCTCCCCAGCAGTCAAAGGAGTGCTGGGGTTGAGGCATCTGTGAGGTCTGAGTCAGATGACAAGCCTCTGGATTCGGCCTTCCAACTCATCGTGGAAAGTCAGCAGTAGATGGGGGAGCATCGCGCAGAGCTGTTGGAAGCCCTCAACAGAGTGGCACACGAGTTGGAGAAGTGTGTGCGTCTGCTCTCTGATGAAGTGGTGCCCACATTTGTGTGCATGGAGGTCGCAATGGGAAGGATGGTAGACGCCAAAGAGACCCTGGTCCAGCAGAACATGGAGTTGTATGCAGATGTGCACTCCATCGCGGGCCATGGGTAAGTTCCTGCAGTGGTAACATGAGAGGGAAACGGGGCACCTCGATGTCCCTCCATATGGTCCTTCCCTCAAGAAGTCAGGCCAGGGCCCTCGGGCACCCGAGGGGAGGAGGAGCGGCAGCTGGACACCCCTGGGTCATCCACTTAGTTATCTCAGAGGCTGTCCGCTCCTTCCGAGTACCCCTTACCTGTGATCCTCTCAACCTCATTGTCTGTCACTGCAGAGGGAGCAGCTGGCCCACAGGAGAACAGCTAAAGCAAGTCAGGACCCTCAAGGCCTGGGCTCTCTAAAGCGTGCATGCCAAAGTCATCAGAGGCAATATGGCCAATCATTTTACGGCTATATCCAACCCAGCTGAGTACGTCAGGGCAGCTCCTAGAAGAAGTGGTAGACTGTAAAAGTTGAGAAATTCTGATCACAAGTGATTGCACGGGTAAACATATTTTGCCACTTTATGATCTGAAAATATATTTACTTTCACTGAATAACGTGTAATGTTGTCTTTCAGCTTCATTGACAGGCTTCGCAAGCCCTCCTGCTGCATTGCCCCCCCACACCCACCCCACTAGCAGTTCACCCATGCAGAACTGGACCTTGAGTGATTCTGGAGGGAGAATCTTGTGGCAGGGCCTTTCAGAACCCTGGGCTGATTTATCTGTAACAGCCCGTGGCACAGTCCATGAATGATTGAAGCAGGCTGAAGCATCAACGGAGACCGTGAAAGATGGTGCGAGCTATGGCAAAGCCCTTGAAGGCCTGAAGCCTCAGCGAAGTCAAAGCTGTTGTGTGGAGACCTCCCACCTTCCGAGACTGTTTCATGGTGGAGCCGTGTGCGTGAGGATCCACCAAGCATGTGATACACATGTTCCTCCAGGGTCCAGTAGCTGTAGGGCTGCAGCATCATCTTCTCTTCACATTTCCGTGATCTGAGCAAGGGCCTAAAGGTAAGTCTCGACTTCTGCACGCTTGTCCAGACATGTCCTGGGCCAGCATGATTTCCCATCGGCATAATGGTAAATCAGGCTTAGGGGTTAGGGACGATTTCAGTTGGGCCTTACTTTGCATCCCATTAACAGGATGCAAATAGGGTTCACGGCAGCCTGCAGCAGGATTCGCAGTCCGCTATAGCGGACACCATCGGATGATCCTACTGTAATTTCACACTGGCTTGCAACCAATTTCTGCCCCTCCTGCCGAATTCTCCCCCCACTCCCCCCCATCCACCATGATGCCCCCTCCAATGGGAATGGATGATTCCAACCATAGTCTTTTGTATTTAAAATTATTTTCTTATATTGGTAATGACATCTCTTTATGGACTATTGCATTGTACACCTGGAAAATTAAACAAATATCAATGTCAATTTCTTTTCATTATTCATTTGCGGGATGTGGGCATCACTGACTTGGCCAGCATTTATTGCCCATCCCTAATTGCCCTTGAGGAGGTGGTGGTGACCTGCCTTCTTGAGTTGCTGCAGTCCCTGTGCTGTAGGCACACCCACAGTGCTTTTAGGGAGGGAATTCCAGGATTTTGACCCAGTGATGGTGAAGGAAGGTGATATATTTCCAAGTCAGGATGGTGAGTGGCTTGGAGGGGAACTTCCAGTTGGTGATGTTCCCATGTATCTGCTGCCCTTGTCCTTCTAGATGGTAGAGGTCGTGAATTTGGAAGGTGCTGTCTAAGGAGCCTCGGTGACTTCCTGCAGTGCATCTTGTAGATGATACACACTGTTGCTACTTTGCGTCGGTGGTGAAGGGAGTGAATGTTTGTGTATCATGTGCTAAAGAAGCAAGCTGTTTTTGTGGGAGCTGCACTCATCCAGACAAGTGGGGAGTATTCCATCACACGTCTGACTTGTGCCTTGTAGATGCTGGATAGGCTTTGGGGAGACAGGCGGCAAGTTAATTGCTGCAGGATTCCTAGCCTTTAACCTGCTCTGTTAGCTACAGTATTTATATGGCTAATCCAGTTCAATTTCTGGTCAATGATAACCCCCAGGATGTTGATAGTGGGGGATTCAGCGATTGTAATACCATTGAATGTCAAGGGGTGATGATCAGATTTTCTCTTCTTGGAGATGGTCGTTGCCTGGCATTTGTGTGGCACGAAAGTTACTTGCCACTTGTCAGCCCAAGCCTGGATATTGTTCAGGTCTTGCTGCATTTGGAGAAGGACTGCTTCAGTATCTGAGGAGTCAAGAATGGTGCTGAACATTGTGCAATCATCAGCGAACATCCCCACTTCTGACTTATAATAGAAGGAAGGTCACTGAATAAGCAGCTGAAAGTGGTTGAGCCTAGGACACTACCCTGAGGAACTCCTGCAGTGATGTCCTGGAACTGAGATGATTGACCTGCAATAACCACAGCCATCTTCCTTTGTGCTAGGTATCACTCAAGCCAGTGGAGAGTTTTCCCCACAATTGACTCAAGTTTTGCTAGGGCTCCTTGATACCACATTTAGTCAAATGCTTCCTTGATGTCAAGGGCAGTCACTCTTACCTCACCTCTTGAGTTCAGCTCTTTTGTCCATGTTTGAACCAAGGGTGTAATGAGGTCAGAAACTGAATGGCCCCGACGGAACCCAAACTGTGCGTCAGTGAGCAAAATTGAGGCAGATCAATGTACGGTTTATGAAACATTGTCATAAATTGTCATGTCAGTACAGGCATGAAAATATTACAATTTTAAAAGACTGTATTTCTCTAAAAATGGATCCTGATGAACTGTTAAGATGGCTGCCAAGTGGGTCAAGTGACCTTTTACAACTTCAACAGACTAACAAGCTTCTGGAAAGTTCTACTTTGAATTATAATGTGCAGGTGTCTCTTCCTTGAATGGACATGCCTAGACAGCACTCCTCTGTAGAATTTCACACTTCCTATTGTCAAAGCTTACTCCAAAACACAGAGTCAATAGAATCTTAGAAGCTAAAATTCCAGGCTTGTGATCTAACAAAGGAAAACTATCAAGGCTAGTTACCCACAAATAAAGTGTGAAAGATTACCATTTACCTTCAATTGAATATCAATGGTCTTTGACCATGTGATTGAAACTGTTCTCTGATACTGAAAATCTTTTCTTGCAAAACGCAGAAGAGACCTCTGCCGTCTACAAACCAACATCAACAATACCATGATAAAAGCAAAAAACTGCAGATACTGGAAATCCAAAAACAAAAATACCTGGTAAAACTCAGCAGGTCTGACAGCATCTGCGGAGAGGGATACGGTTAAGGTTTTGAGTCCATATGACTCTTCATCAGAACTAAGGAAAAATAGAAAAGAGGTGACATATAAGCTGGTTTAAGGGAGGGTGGGACTGGTAGAGCTGGATAGAGGGCCAGTGATAGGTGGAGATTGCCAAAAGATGTCATAGACAAAAGGACAAAGAGGCGTTGACGGTGGTGATATTAGCTAAGGAATGTGCTAATGGTGACATTAAGGGTAGAAAGCAGGACGAGCAAGGGACAGATAGCCCTAGTGGGGATGGGGTGGGGGGAAGGGATATAAATAGGCTAAAGGGTAGAGATAAAACAATGGATGGAAATACATTTAAAAATAATGGAAATAGGTGGGAAAAGAAAAATATATATAAATTATTGGAAAAGGGGAGATTGGAAAGGGGGTGGGGATGGAGGAGAGAGTTCATGATCTAAAGTTGTTGAACTCAATATTCAGTCCGTAAAGTGCCTAGTCGGAAGATGAGGTGCTGTTCCTCCAGTTTGCGTTGAGCTTCACTGGAACATTGCAGCAGGCCAAGGATGGACATGTGGGCATGAGAGCAGGGTGGTGTGTTGAAATGGCAAGCGACAGGGAGGTCTGGGTCATGCGTGCGGACAGACCGAAGATGTTCCGCAAAGCGGTCACCCAGTCTACATTTGGTCTCTCCAATGTAGAGGAAACCACATTGGGAGCAGCGAATGCAGTAGACTAAATTGAGGGAAGTGCAAGTGAAATGCTGCTTCACTTGAAAGGAGTGTTTGGGCCCTTGGACGGTGAGGAGAGGGGAAGTAAAGGGGTAGGTGTTGCACCTTCTGTGGTTGCATGGGAAAGTGCCGTGAGAGGAGGTTGAGGTGTAGGGGGTGATGGAGGAGTGGACCAGGGTGTCCCAGAGGGAACAATCCCTGCGGAATGCCGCCGGGGGAGTGAAGGGAAGATGTGTTTGGTGGTGGCATCATGCTGGAGTTGGTGGAAATGGCAGAGGATGGTCCTTTGATGATCAACAATACCATAGCTTTAGAGAAAGGCTGTGCCATCTTGCCTTTCAAGAACTGTGAGGTTCTGGTGTCTTTTAAAAAGCCTCCTCCAGTCTGTTTCCAAAAAGCTCCAGGTTCACCTGTAAAGAAACTGGACCTCTGGTTTCAACAGCCACCAGTGCCTACCTACACGACCTACTGAACAGCCTTCCCTTTGAAGGAAACCTGAAGTTAATCTGGATCTGACTCCAGCCATCTGAATTTACCTGAACTAGGATTCCAGATTAGGATAAGTTCCCTCTTTCACTGGACTCTCAAAGACGTGGACGGATAACTATTCTGTTTGGTTTTTTAATACTTGCTGAAGTGTGCTACCTTCTTTAATTGTATTTTTCTTAGGTTTATGATGTGTTATTGCGTAGCATTAGACCTTCCAGGGTGAGTGCGTGAATAAGCAATCCCCCTTGTTTAAAGTCACAAAAGTTTGCTGCTGGTGACTTTTAAGTTGACCTTTTCAAAAATAAGCTACACTGGTTATGGACAGAAGGGAAGGGGATTTGGGAGTTTCAGTTTATCTCTCATCCCCTGTCGGAAACAAAGTGCAAATGGCATGAACATACTTTTATCATTATCAATTTGTTGGGATTGCTTGCAAATTAATTGTTTGTAACACATTGTTTAATATTTGCGACCTTTAATTTTATATCCTATTTCAACACAGACACAATGGACCAAATCGCCCCCTTTGGAATTGTAACTATTATAGTTGCCAACCCTGTAGGATATGCCTGGAGTCTCCAGGAATTGAAGATAAATCTCCAGGACACTGCTGTTTATAATCCAGGAGAGAAATCACTTGTGACATAAAGAAATGTTTTATTTTTTCTTTGAATATTTTCCTTTATCAGATATAAAAATATTTAAAATGGGGATGAAAAAAAGGCTGTTTGGTTGACAGTCAATCATCATCCAATTGGATAATGAGTCTTTTTGCTTTCCAATTGGCGTAGGAAGGCAGTGCGTGACAAAGATGGGTGTTTGGCTGACAAGTGGCTGGAGGGTGGGGGGAAGTCATGTGATGAAACCTCCAGGAATACATTTAATCACAATTGGCAACCCCAGGGACTATGATCTTGTGATTAGAACTATTTATGAAATTTGTCAGTGCCAGAGGAGAAGTTGGCACTAATGTACAACACAAAAATATTTGCATTTCTTACTGCTTAATAAGTCAAAGGGTGTGGGCCAATGTAAATGAATTTGGAAAACTTATTTCTGATGGTCTTGTCTATTTATATAGTTTTGCAAGCATTTTTTTTCATGCATGCATAATTACACAGAATCGACTGCTCCGAAAACAGTCCAACTGATCAATGCCAATGTTTATTCTCCACGAGTGCCTCCATGCACTCATTGCTTCTTCCATACCACAGCTCTTACTCTCCTCCCTCGTGTTTGGATCAAGCCTGCCCTTAAATGTATCAGTGCTATCTGCTGCAACCACTCCATGTGAGAGTGAGTTCCACATTCTCTGTGCAAAGGAACGTCAGCTAAACTCTTTACTTGATCTCCTTGTGGCAATCTTATATTGACTCATCCAAGATGTCATTCATTTCTTATTGCCAAAATGTCCAGCTATCCAAGGTTGAGCGAACAACACGCTGATCGAAGAGCAAGATTCTCTCTAAGAGCATTACAGGTGCTGAACTGCATCCACACTGAAAATTTTGCTATGTTACCTCATCTTCAAGTTATAGAATCAGTTGCCTTTTGTAGAACTTCTTCCCTATAATCTGGATTTACGGCATCTTTTGCTGTATCTGTGATTCAGATGAATCACTAGTCAATAACAAACCCACCAATTCCTCCATTTTGTCCATTCATCCTTTTCCCCTTAAAGCTCCTCCCCTTTTCTTTCTCCTGCCTCCTTTTCTCTTCCCATCTTCCTCTTCCTAGTCCCTGCACCCACTTCCCATCCCTATTTCTTTCTCTCTTCTTCATGCCCTTCTCAACCTGCCTTCCCTCCTCCATTTCCATTCTCTTTCTCTCTGTCTCTATCCTCCCTCTCTCTTTTCCTTTCACTCTCTTCCATACCCCTTCTCTCATCTCCCCTCCTGTTCTCTCTTCCTTTTCACCTTCCACTAGAGCTAGACAATACCCTTGGTCATGATTTCCTGTGTGCAATAACACAACAGATCAACTAGTAATATTTAATCTTATTGTTGTAATCTTTGGATTATATCTTTTATATGGGCTGCTGGGCCAATCCATCGATATTTACTCTCGTACAGCTGAAGTTACCAAGCAATTGTAACATGCATCACTAAGTCCATTGATTTCTTATGACTGACAAGTGGGGCTATATCGTGCTGCCTGAGTTATTGCTTTCCTTTTAACCAGAACAACAAAATAGCATTGACATTATTGTTGCTGATGTTAGCAAAGACTTAGAATAATTTCTTGATCCATGATTTTAGCAAAACTCTTAACCTATTTAAAATTAACGAGTTAGGGCCTGCATTGAAATACAGTCAAAGTAATTTCATCCAAACATGTTAAACTCTTGTGCTAATATTGCCAACAGCAGTTTCTCAGCCAATATATCTCACACCAGAGGTTTCCTTTTTGAGAATATTCCTTGTTGGTAAATCAGGTCTTTCTATATTTTTATGGGAATCATTAAGTGCAAGTTTTGCACACTTCACAGCAGGACTAAAGAATTTTCATCAGTTATACCAATTATGTACCAATTTAAGTGCTTGACCGGAAACTGAATGCATAGGTTTTGCAGGTGCTCTGATCGGCCTGTGATGCTTTGTTCTTGCAATTGGTTTGAACTCCATGAAGCTATCTGTGGCAAAACTACATACATCTGTCACGTTGGTGTTGGGATTGTTATAAATCCATGCAATATTTAATTCAGAAAAACAAAAATTAAAAGTTACAAGCATATATTTTCAGAGAATTAAGGGAATAATGGAAGGTTATAAGGCACCAGTGCTATAGAGGGTTTCAACTGACACTTTAAAATGCAATTGCAAAACGTCAACAATTTATAACTCACCTGAACTTTGAAGTAAGATTCTTGCTTGCAGATTGTCATGGGTATCTATTGTCTACTCTGTCATTTATTATGCACTTTTAGTCAAAAAGGTAAAACAAAATCAATATAAGTTCTGTTTAGTTTTTTCTTGTTTCTTTACCTAATATGAACAATAATGCTTAGAATATTTAAGCCCAGGTTTTTGCCTCGACAGAGAGCCTTGCTCTTGTGGCAAAAATGGTGGATGAGCCGCGAAATCCTAAGCCCCACCCTGAACACCCTGGGGGTGGGGTAACTGGAGTCCAGCCGGGGTTCACACGTGCACAGTTTACAGAGGCAGCTAGCCACTTAAATCACTAGCTGCCTCCACTGAAGTGGGATTTTGGTAGGCCAGGAGTGCTAAACCCAGCGAGTGTAGATTAGATCAACTAAGAGCTGATCTGAACTTGGTGGATTCATTTAGATAGCCCGAGTGCCCACTTGGAGATGTAAGGTACCCCATTGGAAATGGTCCTGAGTCACCTTTCGGAGAGGTAAGGCACCCTTTGGGAGAGGTAAAGCACCCTTTGGTATTGTTAAAAGTAAACACGATTATGCGTAAAAAGTGCATAAACTTATTGAAACTGAGTTTTTATCTGTTTATTTGAATATCAATATTTGAGATCTCAGTATAAAGAAATAAAAATGCCTTTAAATGTTAACATTATATTACACAACAATGAAAAAAGGAAGGACATGTGTTGAAACAGCACCTTTCATGACATCAGGGGCAGAATTTTCCCGTTCGCATGCAGGGGTGGGACCCGCACGCTGCCATGTAAAATGACACGTGGTGACGTCGGGCGAGTGTCCTGACGTTACCGCGCGCCATTGCGATATTTCGTTTGGTGGGCGCGTGATGATCTCCGATGCGCGAGGGTGCCCCCAATCGGGTCTACCCCACCATTTTACGTAGGCGGGCTAATTAAGCTCCACCCAGCATGACGCGCACCCAGAAGTGCTTTGCGCTCTGTGTTCGGGCGGAGCGGGGGTGGGGTCCCTGAGTCGGGTGTGCGTTGTTTCACACATGCATGCGATAGAGCGCAGAAATCTTCCTGAGGCAGCTCTGACTTGGCTGCGCGCCCACCGAACTGAAAATCTAAATGACGTGTGGTGATGTCGGGACACACGCTTGACATCACCGGGTGTCATTTTATGAATCTAGATCGATAATAACATAATAAGACGGACGAAGAAGACATATGTAGCCTTCATTTGGTCTGGTTTTCTTTTAATACTCATTCATTTTTGGTCACGTATTCGAAGTGGTTGGGATTTTGTCAAGCTGATTGTGTGCAGTTTTGGTCTCCACATTTAGGAAAGGATATTGCATTGGAGGCAGTACATCAAAGGTTCACTAAATTGGTCCCTGGGATGAGTGAGTTGTCCTATAATGAGAGGCTAAATAAATTGGGCTTATTCCCTGGAGTTTAGAAGAATGAGAGGCGATCTCAAAGAAACCTACAAAATTCAGAAGGGGCTTGATAGAATCGATGCTGATGGATTGTTTCCGCTGCTCAGGGAATCTAAAACAGCCTCAGGATAAGGGGCTGGCCATTTAGGACCGAGATGAGGAGAAATTACTTATCTCAAAGGGTTGTGAATCTTTGGAATTCTCTACCCCAGACGGTTGTGGATGCTCCATCGTTGAATACATTTAAGGCTGAGATAGATTTTTGGTCTCAGGGGATTAAGAATAGGAGAGCAGATGGGAAAATGGAGTTCAAGCCCAAGATCAGCCATGATCATATTGAATGGTGGAGCAGGCTCAACAGGCCATATGGTATACTCCTGCTCCTATTTCTTGTGTTCTTGTCTCAGCCAGAGAGCCTGCAGGGAACTCTTGTTAGTTCTGTGAGGAAGGCCCGACAGAATTAAATGCCCTTCAGGCACTTAAGTGGTCACCAGCGAGCCTTCCCTGCAATTGGGGTATTGAGCAGCAGAAGACCAGTGGGAGCGATGGCAGCACTGCAGCCATCCAAAGTCCAGAATCAAAGTGGAGGCCCAGGCCAAGGGTGAGTGATGGCAGGATGAGGTCCCATGTGAGGTAGGGATCACGGGAGAGTGGTGAGGAGGCTTGGAGGCAAAGGCAGGGGTATGGCTTTCAGTGGCCAACCCCATGCCCAATGCCAGGTTCCATGATCGGGTGGAGTTTTTAAAATATTCTTTCATCAGATGTGGGCGTCCTGATAAGGCCAGCATTTGTTGCCTATCCCTAATTGTCCTTGACAGCAGTTAAGAGTCAACTGCATTGCTATAGATCTGGAGTCACGTGTAGGCCAGCATGGGTAAGGACAGCAGATTTCTTTCCCTAAAGGACATTAGTGAACCAGATGGGTTTTTGCGACAATCAATGATAGTTTCATGGTCACCATTACTGAAACTGGATTTTAATTCCAGATTTTTTTTCTTTAAAGAATTGAGTTAATTAAATTGAAGTTAAATTCCATCAGCTGCCATGGTGTGATTTGTACCCATGCCCCAAGAGCATTTGCCTGGACCTCTGGATCACACAGTCTAGTGACATTACCACTATGCCACAATCTCCCCTAGAGTGCCTGCCTATGAGGGACCACTCCAGAAAGTTGTTTAATTGTCCACTACCACTCATGACTGGACGTGGCAGGACTGTAGAGCTTAGGTCCGATCCGTTGGTTGTGGGATCGCTTAGCTCTGTCTATCACTTGCTGCTTATGCTGTTTGGCACTCAGGTAGTCCTGTTTTATAGCTTCTTGAGGTTGACACCTCATTTTTAAGTATGCCTGCTGCTGCTCCTGGCATGTCCTCCTGCACTCTTCATTGAACCAGGGTTGATCCCCTGGCTTGATGGTAATGGTAGAGTGGGCGATATGCCAGGCCATGAGGTTACAGATTATGTTCGAGTACAATTCTGCTGCTGCTGATGGCCCACAGCGCCTCATGGATGCCCAGGCTTGAGTTGCTAGATCTGTTCGAACTCTATCCCATTTAGCACGGTGGTAGTGCCACACAACAAGATGGAGTATATCCTCAATATGAAAGCAGGACTTTGTCTCCAAAATGACTATGCAGTGGTCACTCCTACCGATACTGTCATGGACAGAAGCAGACAGGCTGGTGATGATGAGGTCAAGTATGTTTTTCCCTCTTGTTGGTTGCCTCACCACCTGCTGCAGACCCAGTCTAGCAGCTATGTCCTTTAGGACTTGGCCAGCTCAATTGGCAGTGGTGCTACCAACGACCCTTGTGATGGACTTTGAAGTCCCCCACCCAGAGTACATTCTGTGCCCTTGTCATCCTTAGTGCTTCCTCCAAGTGCTGTTCAACATGGAGGAGCACTGATTCATCATCTGAGGGAGGGCGGTACGTGGTAATCAGCAGGGGGTTTCCATGCCATGAGACTTCATGGAGTCTGAAATTAATGTTGAGGTTCCCAGGGCAATTCCCTCCTGACTGTATACCACTGTGCCGCCACTTCTGCTGGGCCTGTCTTGCCGGTGGGATGTTGACGGTGGTGTCTGGGACATTATCTGTAAGGTGTGATTCCCTGAGGATGGTTATGTTCGGCTGTTATTTGACTAGTTTGTGAGACAGCTCTCCCAATTTTGGCGCTAGCCCCCAGATGTTAGTAAGGAGGGCTTTGTAGGGTCGACAGGGCTGAGATTGCCGTTGTCGTTTCCGGTGCCCAGGTTGATGCCAGTTGGACCGTCCGGTTTCATTCCTTTTTAGTGACTTTGCAGTGGTTTGTTACAACTGAGTGGCTTGCTGGCCAATTTCAGGGGTCAACCACATTGCTGTGGGTCTGGAGTCATGTGTAGGTCAGACCAAGTAATGATGACAGACTTCCTACCCTAAAGGACATTAGTGAATCTGATGGATTTTTACAAAAATCAACAATGGTCATCCATCATCAGATTTTTAATTCCAGATTTTTATAGAATTCAAATCCACCATCTCCCATGGCATGATTCAAACCCGGGTCCCCAGAGCATTACCCTGGGTCTCTGGATTATGAGAGTAGTGACAACACCACTATGCTCTTTTTAACTCTTTTAGAGTCAACCAAACTACTCTCTTTTTAGTTGAACAGAGCAGAACTACAAATTGGGCAATAAATTACCTTTCCTATTAGCTGGTCCCTCAATAAACAATGTCCATTAAAAGCTTTTCAGAGGCATGCATGCTAAGTGTTAGCCCTGTTGTTATTTTAACCTTGCTTGTGTGGTTCTTTGTTTGATTTGGTTCACATCTTCATTTTTGATTGCAATTAGTTTCTAAGGAATTCCGCCAATTGTTTTAGGTGTAATGCCAAATGTTTTGTGTTTGGCAGAGTGTTGGTGAAAGAAAATGGAGAAAGAGACAGAAAAATCTGAGATAAAAACAAAAACAAAAAACTGCAGATGCTGGAAATTCAAAACAAAAACAGAAACAGAAATACCTGGAAAAACTCAGCAGGTCTGGCAGCATCGGCGGAGAAGAGCACAGTTGACGTTTCGAGTCCTCGTGATCCTTCAGAAAAATTTGAACTTGGCAGGTCGTAAAATACCTCTTTTAAAAAGGCAATTAAAGCTGGCAAATAGTGAAATATGCGTTTTAGAGAGCTAGTTAGATTCTGACTGTGCCTGTTTTTGTTAGGTTGTGCTGGATTTGGTATTGCCAGAAAGTGACAGTTCAATCCGCCTACCCTGATGTACATTATTTACTGACTAACATTATAAATATCTACCTTATAGCCCTCCCAAATACACACACACACACATGCATGCACACACGCGCACACACACACACCCCTACATTTTCCAGGATGTGATGACATTTGCTTTCTGGTTCCTGCTTTTTCTTTAAATGGCTCTATAGAGTTTCTCAATTACTGTGTAAAAAAGCTTTGGACTATTAATGAGCTCTCCATAATATCATTACAATGCCAGCTTTTATTGCTCAATGGTCTACTGATTTCCTCAATGACTCTAAAGCTAACCATAGAGTGTTAAACTGTACCTTAATGTATCAAACCAGCCGTCAATAATAATATTTAAGTTTTTCCAAAATAATATTATAGGCTCGAATTTGCTCTTAGTGAGGTTAATGATCGCCATTGCTTACACATAAATAATGTAACAACTTCAGGTGCAGAAATAGTATAACAACTTTAGGTGCAGCAACTTCAGGTCAGGGGCAGAGGCATGGTTAAATGCCAATATCCAAAAATTCCTGAAACAAAAACAGAAAATGCTGGGAAAACTCAGCAGGTTTAACAGCATCTGTGGAGAGAAAAACAGAGTTAATGTTTCTAGTCCATATGGCTCTTCTTCAGAGCTAGTTCCTGGCACTCCACCATTAGCTTTATGAAGATGGTATCTCATCATGTGCTTCGTAATTGAAAAGCATTGAATGCCATGAAGTTAGTGCATATGCCCAGTAGATACAAAATACACACGGCACAGAAAGTTAAGTCTTGACAAGGCTAAGTACCCGTTTAACAATGCAATAATTGTTAATTGTTGCTAATCAAACTCCCTGGGCACTGAAAATGAACTATTATAAGTGTGAAATCTCATTCCTTCAGTATTAAATGTTGTTGAAGATTTTAAAATCTTCAAATTTAAAATGTTAAAAGAGTTACTTCTCTTTCTGTCTTTTTCTACTCTTTTAATCTAGCCTTTCTTTCCCTCTCCTTATTTTTTATTCTGTTCCTGAATTGACATTGAATTCAGCCACTCTAATTCGCACTTCCTTTTCAATCCTTTCCACTGTTTATTTCTCAATCCTTCAATCTGATTAGTTAAGATGATACACTGTCCCCTTCCCTGTACATCCAGGACTCTGTTCCCCTCGCTGTGACATTATAAGCATGCACTTTCACCAACTTAATGTATGAGCTGAAGGATGCAGGGAAAATCTAACTAATGGCAGATGCTATTAGATGCCTTGTTACAGCAAAATTTGGCCCATTATGTTTTAAACATTGCTATTATTTTTTGAAGTCCTGCACTTCCATCCTGTAAGTATGGCCTAAAGAGCCTGTGTTTGTGATCAATCAGTGATCTGGTACACAATGAATCATTATTACACTCCAAAGTATCCTAAAGGCTTTTATGATGCTCATGGCCTTGGAGAAGATGCCAATATTGGAGTCAACCTGTTTCATCATCTAGAACATCCAAGCTCACAGTGCAGTGGGGGTACTATCATCACATGTACCACAGCAGATCAAAAAAAAGTATTACCACCATATCAAAACAGAAACAGAAGTACCTGAAAAAACTCAGCAGGTCTGGCAGCATCAGCGGAGAAGAGCACAGTTGAAGTTTCGAGTCTTCATGACCCTTCAACAGAACTAAGTAAAAATAGGAAAAGGATGAAATATAAGCTGGTTTAAGGGGTGGGGGGGTTATTATCACCATATTTTCAAGGGTGACAAGGGATCGGCAACAAGTGCCAGTCTTGCCAGTTGCCAATGATAGCTGCAACCATAATAATTTAAAGAAAATATTCTGCAGAATAAATTCTGTATCATCACAGCACAGGGGAGAATATTCCCCATGTCAGGCAGGCTGAGCGGGAGCAGGCACGGACCCAATCACCGCCCGCGATCAGGTCCACGCCACCATTTTACAAGGGTGGGCCAATTAAGGCCCGCTCAGCATATTTCTTGACTCCTGAGGATAGCGGGAATGGGCTGGCGGTGGCAGGCATGCGCAGACTGCTGGGTCCAATGCCGACCCGGTGGCCTGTTTAAACGAAAGCCTGGCAGCCTTTGCAAGGCTGCTCAGAATGGCTGGCAGAATGGCTCAGCAGAGGGCTTCTGTTCAACACGCAAGTCTGGAGGGTAGGCCAATGGGGCAGGCAGGCCAAGGGATAAGCCAGCGGGGCAGGCCAGACCAGAGGTTAGGCCAGCGGGGCAGGCCAGACCAGAGGGTAGGCCAGCGGGGCAGTATGCCCCTTGGTTCTTGGATGAATGCCTAGCTGCCCTCTTGGAGGAGGTGGCAGTATGGTGGGAGATCCTGCTTCCGAGGGACAGGAGGCAGATGCCTCCCCACCTGACCAAACATACATGGGAGGAGGTGGCCGAGAGTGTGAGCTTCCATGATGTGGTGAAGCGCACATGGGCCCAGTGCTGTAAAAGGTTCAATGAACCTCCTGCGCTCGGGAAGGGTGAGTACCATATTGGCTGAGGTAACTTAATGCAGCCGTCACCCTTTCCTCCCAACCCCGACCACCACAACCCCCCCACACCCAGAAACTCTGAGTACAGTTACGGCATTGAATCCTTCAAGGCATGTATCCCTCACTGGGTGTGACAGCAGAGGTTGCCCATGACTGGTTCACCCTGAGAGGATTGAGCTAAGATGGGTTCTGCACCTGCACCATGTGTGAAACTGACACCCAGAGTATAGAATGGGGGTGAAACTCAAGGATCTGCACCTAGGCAGAGTGCTGGAACTGGGAAGCATGTCAGAGTCTGGGTGCTAACATGCTGGGAGGAGAGCTTCCAGGTGGCAGGGCACCAATCCATCTGCTGGTCTTTGCGTTCCACATGCTTGTGCCTCCTTACTTTGCAAGGTTATACCTTGTGGTGCCACCTGTGAAGGAGGCAGCATTTGGGCAAGGTGGGGGCATCAGCCTTGGCTTGTTTGGGTGAGTGTGCAGCAGCTGCAGGATAACGAAGAACTAAACCCCTGCAATGTCCCATTCTGGTTTGGTTGGCAGGGATGCAATGGGAATCTAGGTACGGGCTGGACTAATCAATGCTCTTCTCTCCTTTTCAGGAGAAGACCACAGACAATCATGCTGAGTGGATGTGGACTGATGGAGGCCAGGCCCAGTTGGCCATCTTGACTCCTTTTGAACCGCAGGCCATGGATCTTGAGAGGTGCCATGCGCCCAGGTCCACCGGGGGCAGTGAGGCTGGAGTCCCACAGGTAGGTATGTTTGCCCAGCACGGAGGTCACCATTGTTCTCCCAACAGCCATGGCAGTGCTGAATATTCAGTGATTGAAGTTTGCAACATGGGTTGACCATTGCTTATGGAAGGATGAGCGCATAATGATCCAGGGGGCCGGCATGCAAATTGACATTGTCTGCACTGTAACTAATCAAATGTCTTTGTTCTCCCTTTCAGCATCACCAGAGCAGGGCCGGGAGGAGGATGCAGAGGGTCCACCTCTCACACCTGAGGGCACAGAGTAAATCGACTCACCAGTGTCACACCATCTCTGCCAGCCAGGCACCAGAGCAGATACTAGAACCTTGGTGGGAACCGGATCTTTGGCTTGTGTCCCAGGGCATGGCAATGAGGGCACTTCACACTCGCTTGTGGTGCGGGCAGAGACAGAAAGTGCCCAGGGCGGCAGTCAGAGGACTGCTGGGGACCAGGTACATGCTCGGTCGGTGGCTGATGATGCGCCACTGGAGTCATCCATGAGGCAGCAAGTGCTGGAAGTGCAGCAGGATATGCGGGAGGATCTGACGGAGATACATGAGGCAATGCGTGGCATGGTGCCTGTGCTGGAGGAGTCCACGCAGAGCATCACTGATGCAATGAGCCTCATGGCTGAGTGCCATGTTTCCTACATGGAGAGAGTGGCGACTCTTATGGAGAGGCTTCTCCAGGAGAACAATCAGGGCTTCCTGGGGTTGTGCTTGGACCTGCATGCCCTCACAGCGGCATTGACCTCAGCTAGTCATTGCCAGTGTGGGAGATGGTTTGGGCACCAAGTATCCCTGCTCGGTGCCCATCCATCTTACGTTGAGCAGGGAGGTCCGAAGCGACCTCATGTCAATGCAGTAGCTGCCTGTCGTCTCTGTGGGCTCTTCTCAGGGCGGTTCGGATGAGGACAGCAGCTCCTCTGCCCCTCTGCCAGTGACAGTGGCATCCGGTGAGGCTGCGGCGACTGGGGAGATGCCAGCTGTGGAATTGGCCGCTCCCTCCTAGGCGGAGCCAGCACAGGCTCCACGGGCCAGAGGACATCTACCAGGTCATTGAGGCCAACAGGACAGCACAGTGAGCAGGCTGCCTCAGATGCCAGTGCCAGCGAGGGGACAGCACCTAGATGTAGCACCCGTAAGTGTAAATTTAAGGCACATTAGGCACACCACGGGTTTCTCACCAGTGCTTTTGCATTGCCCCATATTAATTCATTTAAGACTTGGTGTGATGTGCAACACTTTTTTAGTTTCTGAAGTTACTTTTGTAATCTCATTAAATTTTGTTATGTAACCATGCCTCAGGGTAATTTCTTACTTCTGCATGTGCACGGGAACCCATGATGTTATGAGTGAGCTGTTTGACATTGAGCTTTATTGACAAGGGCCTTAGTTAATGTTCCTATCCAGGCAGATTTAGCACTCAGGTATCGAGTATGGAGCCTATTGACCTAGCGTGTGTTGAAGGTTCATCTGTGATATGCTAGCTGAAGGTTCATAACACACCTTAGGCACACCATGGGTTTATCACTGGTGCTTTTGTGTTGGCCCGCAACAAGGTCTTTATGAGTTGGTGTGATGTTGAACTTCTTTGTCATTTTGTTCTCTTAAGTTCCTTTGGTTGTAATATTAAATTCAGATATGTCACCATGGCTGAGGGTACCCCTTTTCTTCAGCAGGTGGATGGTTACCAATAATGTTATGAGTGATTTGTGGGACATTCAGCTTTATTAACAAGACCCTTAGTTAATGTTCCGAGCCAGGCAGATTTTGCACTCAGGTATCGAATATAGAGCTTGCAGCCCAAGCTTGTCCTGGACGTCCATCTGTGGTGTTCTAACTGAAGGTTCGCTGGATTAAAGCCTGTCGGGTGTCCCTGCCTCCCTTGAGTATGCCCAAGTCAGTGTCTACCCCATCAGCATCTCCCTGTGCATACTCATCCTTGGACTCACTGCTGGACTCATCGTGTGCAGCCGCAGCCACTACATCTTCTTTGTCCACAGCGTCCCCCCTTTACAGTGCAAGATTGTGAAGACCGCAGCATGCAACGAATATCAACGACACACGGTTTGGGGGCATTGGAATGTTCCCCGTGAGCGGTCCAGGCATTGGAGGCGCATTTTGAGAAGACCAATGGCTATCTCCACCACAGCCTGTGAGGAGGCGTGGCTCCTATTATACCGCTGCTCAGCTTCTGTTCATGGATGGTGGAGGGACGTCATGTGCCACCTTCTAAGGGGATAGCCCTTGTCACCCAGCAGCCATCCATCCAGCCGGGCTGGAGCACTGAAGAGCCCTGGCACCTGGGAGTGTCTGAAGGTGTAGGCATCGTGAGAGCTGCCTGGGTACCT
This sequence comes from Cetorhinus maximus, assembly GCF_964194155.1. NCBI lineage: Eukaryota > Metazoa > Chordata > Chondrichthyes > Lamniformes > Cetorhinidae > Cetorhinus > Cetorhinus maximus. Next base: position 20,026,790 of record NC_135896.1, read on the forward strand.
TGCACAGACTTGTAGAATCTGCATCCTGTGATCACACACTATCTGCACGTTCATGGAGTGGAAGCCCTTCCTGTTGACGAAGGCACCGGGCTCACCTGCTGGCGCCTTGATGGCCACATGTGTACAGTCTATAACACCCTGGACACGGGGGAAGCCAGCAATGGCCGCGAAGCCTCTGGCTCACTGTGTCTGGCTGGCCTTGTCCCAACGGTAGTGGATGAAAGTCAATGCATGTCTGAACAGAGCGTCTGTCACCTGCTTGATACAAGTGTGGACAGCTGACTGGGAGACTCCGCAAAGGTCACCCACTGACCTCTGGAAAGAGCCAGAGGCATAGAAGTTGAGGGCAGCTGTGACCTTTAGTGCCACTGGCATGGGGCGCCCACCCACACAGTTGGCGCAGATCTCAGGGCCTATCATCTGACAGATGGAGGTGATTGCCTCCCTTGAGAGATGGAGCCTCCTTCAGCACTGCACCTCAAGCATATTGAGGTAGCTGCTTCGCTGCCTGTATACCCTGGCAACAGGATAGTGGCATCTTCTGTGGTCCCTTTCACCTTGGACTTCCTGTTGGCCCTGCGCCACTCCTCCCAAAGGTCCCTTTTATTCATTCATGGGATGTAGGCATCACTGGCCAAGCCAGCATTTCTTGCCCATCCCTAATAGCCCTTGTTCATAGGGAATTTAAGAGTCAACCACATTGCTGTGGGTTTGGGGTCACATGTAGACCAGGCCAGGTAAGGACGGCAGATTTCCTTCCCTAACAGGCATTAGTGAACCAGATGGGTTTTTACAACAATTGACAATGGTTTCATGGCCATCATCAGGCTTTAATTCCAGATTTGTATTGGATTCAAATTTCACCATCTGCTGTGGTGTGATTTGAACCCAGGTCCCCAGAGCATTACCCTGGGTCTCTGAACAGCTAGTCCAATGAGAATACCACTAGGCCACTCCCTCCCCATCGAGGTGGCTCCCCTGGAGGCTGAATGTGGACTCCTGGCTTCCTCCCCCTTCTGGCCCTCCCTCCATCCTCAGAGGAGGTTCCTCCAGTGGAGAACACAACTCCATTCCCAGCCTAAGGGAAGGCTTCCTGAAACCTGCAGGCCCCAATAATGATCGTCACATTAGAGTCCTGACCTGGAGGCTGTTACTCCTGTCAAGCAGCTGGTATGTGTCTGAAGTATTCCTGTTCACACAGGCAAGTAGCAGTAACTTTCACAATTAAATATCTAACAGATAACATTCATGACCCCACTCACCCCTCTTATCCCGCCCGTGGATAATGTTTATACAAATGTCTCCTACCCGCCTGCCCGTTGCGCCCATACGACACCCTGAAGATCACACAGGCCCTGAAAAATTGCAGACAATTGCTGCCTCAAGGGCCTTAACTAATTAATTAATTAATGGCGTGCGCGCATCCGAGAACATCGTGCGCCTGCCCACCTAAATATCACGATGGCGCGTGGTGACGTCGGGACGTTCGCCCCCACATGCCAACGGGAAAATTCTGGCCACTGTGAAAATGGAAATCACAGGGGTACAATTGATCCAGTTGGCAATGCTAAGCAAAAATTGTAGATGCATTCAGGAGGAATGTGCTCTTGATGGCACTGCCCTCTTCCTATGGTAGTGGTTTTGACAGATTTGTACAATATTGCTATCAAGCACCAACAAATTGAAAAATTAAACAGCCTGACATTATTTCCTTTTCCCTTCTTTATTTAAGCTTAACTAATGCATGTTAACATATATTAACTACAACAATATAAATAAGTGTTTCGATGAAATATTGACTAGACAGATATTAAAAATTTCACTCAAGAGCAGTGGAAAAATTACCTTTTGTTATCAATCAATGTAAAACTGACTTTATGAGTCGATAGCTTGCTATCTGTTTCAATAAACGTTGTTCTTCTACACAGCCAAAAACACTAAACTTTAAATTCCTCTAAACTTGATGTAAAATGGGATCTAGGAGAATGAAACTCAAAGACTCCTATAATAATATATCAATGAAATTATTAGTCCTATTGAAGTACACAGATATATTTGCTAACTAAGAAACTATAAAGCGTTTAGTACAACATAATATTCAATGGCAATGTGATGTATGGATCTGTACTAGACAACAGCGCTGCTTGTTGGATTTTTGTTATTTAAAGAAATAAAGCAATTAAGACTTTAATGATGCTTACACACCATGTTGCTTACACCTCTTTTTCAAATTCGCAAAAAATTAGTGCATGCTACCTCTTCTTTAATCTTCTTTTCTTGTGTGTATGTGCATCATCTGCGCATGCGTGAGTGGAGTGTTGAGAATACGTTGGGTGTTTATTCTTCCTTTTTTTAACATTATGAGAAAACATTGTGTCTGTTTTTGAGAACCGAAGCACTCAAGGGATTCAAAACACTTTTTTCCCTTTAAAACACATCTATCTGTGGGTCAGTCGGGAGGTGGGAAAAGGGAGGCCATCCTAACATCTTTCTCAGTTGGAGGGAACTTAAATCTGTTTGTGCAGAGACAGCTGTTCTCAGCCAAGGCAATGGCAGGACATCTGCAATTGGCCTCAATGTCCTTGGGACCTGTGGGAATTAGGGGTGGAAGGTGCGAAGGACAAAATCTGTAAGAGCTAAACACTCATGATTACAACAGTGACCCAGGCTAAAATTGCCCCTATGTGGGTGTTGGATGAGGAGGGAATCAGCTCACCTGTGAAACTCCCTGTCTCCCCAGTAGTCAGATAGCCAGCCAATACTTTTAGTCCAGGTGCACTTGTGAAAAAAAGCTGCAACTAAGTACCGGCACCCTCAGCACTGCAGAGAAAAAAACTGGAAAGAAAGATTTAAAAACTGGTGATAGTTTGTCCATTGTTGTGGATGAAGACATCCTATATTCATCTCCAATTAATACAAGCTGTAGGTTGTATAGTCTGAATGTTTCCCACACACAGAACATCAGATGTCAAATTGACATAAGGGCTGACCTCGCCTCGATTTTGTCTGAACTCACTTTTCTTCAGCTAGCTGAATGCAATTTACTTCACTCCAGCTCTGCCATCATGAATCATCTTTTCCACGTTTTCCTGTCACAAGTATTATGTTATCATGTGTCAATTGAGCTGTCACAATATTTAGACTAGTCTTTAGACAATTATGTATTTTGAACTGACCCACCAGAAGAACAGTTACCCAGCTTCAGCTCACCCTAGAATACCATATTGGGCAGTCTATCATTACCATTGTCTTTTTGCCTGGCATCTTTGTTCTTCTGAGGATCTCAGACTTCAATCTTGTGCCACCATCAAATGTTTATGACCTTTCTGAGACAACCTAGATAGAAATGATTGAGTTTTCTGATATGGCGACTCTAAGCTATCATCCTCCTCCTTCTTCTTCTTATTAGACAGTCCCTTGAGATTTAGGATGACTTGCTTCGATTCCAGTTTAATATGTGCTAAGATGGCTGATAAAATGTGCGATCTGTAGACATTGCCACATGTGGGGCAGTAGTGCTTGAAGGGTTGGGCAGCAGGGTTGTTTAGAGGTTTGTGTTCTCTCTTTTATGCCTTGACTTTGCCTCTGCGCATTCCCAATGAAGTCTCTCGATATGTTAGGTGCCTTCCTAAATGAACTTTCTCCGTTTTGGTCAGTCAGAAGCCAGGGTCTCTGATGAGTCAGCAGGTATGTTTGACCTCTCCGGGGATGCTTTGAGGACATACCCGAAGCACTTACACTGTCCTCCTGGGAGTTTCCTACCACGACCGAGTTCCAGGTAGAACAATTATTTCAGGAATCTGTTGTCATGTCCCGCCTAGCGGAGCTAGTTTTGAGTGATTAGTGCCTCAATGCTGTCACCCGCACCTGTTAAAGATATCTATTGCCTTGTAGACCTTACATTCTGTTGCCAAATCAATGCCCCTTTTATGACCTAATATGCAGCCGTCCAAAATCACTACCTGCTTTAAACAATCTGTGATTCACTTCATCATCGAGCCACACATGAGATGGTAATTTCAAATAGGTGAACTTATTCACTGCAGACAGCAGGTGCCCCTATATAATAATATTAGGTGGCACTTAATAATTTCTGGGGCAGGCTGGTGTATAATTTCCATCTTATTCAAACCGACAGTGAAGAAAAACATTGTGGCAAAATTTCCGCTTTGGGGGCAATCAGAAATCTGGGCACAAATTGCACTCAAAATTGCACTAGTTTTACTAAAATAATTTAGTGATTGAAGTTTCTGCTCAAATTTATTTACATAATCGTGAAGTTAAAATCTTTCATGAACCAGAGCAATCAGGCAGCATTTTACAGTGTGAAAGGTTCTTTTGTTTCTTACATTAAAACATAACCCGTGATAAAAGTAAGAATAGTGACATGGTGCAGCTGATTAGTAAAGATCTAAGCTGTGCAGTCCGGCCACATTCAGTCGTGAATGGTGGTGGGCAATTAACCAACTAACTGGAGGGGGAGGCTCCACAAAGATTCCCATCCTCGATGATGGGGGAGCCCAGCACATCATTGCAAAAGAAAAGGCTGGAACATCCTCAGCCAGAAGTGCCAATTGGATGATCAATCTCCTCCACCACATTACAGATGCCTGTCGTCGGTTCACTCCACGTGATATCAAGAAATGGTTGAAGGCGCTGAATATGGGCAAGTAGACTCTGACAACGTTCCACCAATTGTACTGAGGTCTTGTGCTCCAGAACTAGCTGTTCTCTAGCCAAGTTGCTCCAGTACTGCTACAACACTGACATCTACCCAGCAATGTTGAAAATCGCCCAAGTATTTCCTGCCCATGAAAAGCAGGACAAATCCAACTCAACCAATTACCACCCCATCGGTCTACACTCAATCATCAGCAAGGTGATGGAAAGCATCGTTGACAGTGCTATTAAATGGCATTTACTCAGCAATAACCTGCTCACTGGCGCTCAGTTTGGGTTCCACTCAGGTGCATTTCCTGACCTTGTTACAGTCTTTGTCCAAACATAGACAAAAGAGCTGAACTCAAGAGTTGAGGTGAGAGAGGTGATATCAAGGCTGCACTTGACCAAGTGTGGCATCAAGGAGCCCTTGCAAAACTGGAATTAATGGTAATCAGCGAGAAAACTTCCCACTAGTTGGAGTCATACCTACCATAAAGGAAGATGGTTTTGGCTGTTGGAGGTCAATCATCGCAGCCCCAGGACATCGCTGCAGGATTTCCTCAGGGTAGCGTCCTAGGTCCAACCATCTTCAGCAGCCTCAGCAAAGACTTTCACTCCATCATAGGTCAGAAGTGGGGATGTTCACTGATGATTGCACAATGTGAAGCACCATTTGTGACTCCCCAGATACTGAAGCAGTCTGTGTTAATATGTAACAAGGCCTGTACAACATTGAGGCTTGTGCTAATAAGTGGCAAGTAATGTATGAGCCACACAAGTGCCAGGTAATCACCATCTCCAATAAAAGGGAATCCAACCATCTCTCCTTGACATTCAGTGGCATTACTGTCACTGAATTCCCTACTGTAAACATCCTGGATGTTACCATTGACCAGAAATTGAAGTACTGGACCACCCAAATAAATACTGTGGCTACAAGAGATGGTCAGGGTATGGGAATTATCCAGTGAGTAACTCAGCTCCTGACTCCCCAAAGCCTGTCCACCATCTACAAGGCACAAGTCAGGAGTGTGATGGAATACTCTCCATTTGCCTGGATGAGTGCAGCTCCAACAACACTGAAGAAGCTCAACACCATCCAGGACAAAGCAGCCCACTTGATTGGCACCTTGTCCACCACCTTCAAAGTTCACTACCTCCACCACCGACGCAAAATGGCAGCAGTATGTGTCATCTACAAGGTGCATTGCAAAAACTCATAGAGTCATAGAGGTCTACAGCACAGAAAAAGGCCCTTCGGCCCATCGAGTTTGCACCGGTCAAACAAGTACCTAATTATTCTAATCTCATTTTCCAGAACTAGGCCCATAGCCTTGTATGCCATGGCAGCGCAAGTGCACATCCAAACGCTTCTTAAATGTTATGAGGGTATCTACCTCTACCATGCTTTCAGGCAGTGAGTTCCAGATTCCCACCACTCTCTGGGTGAAAAAATTTTTCCTCTAAACCTCCTGCCCCTTGCATTAAATCTATGCCCCCTGGTTATTGATCCCTCCAACAAGGGGAAAAGTTCCTTCCTGTCTACCCTATCCATGCCCCTCATAATTTTATACACTTCAATCATGTCCCCCCTCAATCTCCTCTGCTCCAGGGAAAATAACCCCAGTCTATCCAATCTCTCCTCATAACTAAAACTCTCCAGCCCAGGCAACACCCTGGTAAATCTCCTCTGCACTCTCTCTCATGCAATCACATCCTTCCTATAATGCGGATTCCAGAACTGCACACAATACTCTAACTGTGGCCTAACCAGCGTTTTATACAGTTCCAGCATAGCCTCGCTGCTCTTATATTCAATGCCTCAGCTAATAAAGGCAAGTATCCCATAAGCCTTCTTAACCACCTTATCTACCTCTTCCGCTATCTTAAGGGACCGATGGACATGCATACCAAGGTCCCTCTGATCCCCGGTACTTCCTAAGGTCCTACCGTTCACCGTGTATTCCCGTGCCTTGTTTGTCCTGCCCAAACTTATCTGGATTAAATTCCAATTGCCACTGATCAGCCCATCTGACCAGCCCATCTTTATCCTCCTGTAATCTAAGGCTATCCTCCTCACTATTTATCACCCCACCAATTTTCGTGTCAAACTCACTTAAGGTTCCTTCAACAGCACCTTCCAAACCTGTGATCTCTTCCAACTTCCTCTTCCAAGGGCAGCAGATGCATGGAAACACCACCACCTGCAAGTTCCGCTTGAGCCACAGACCCCCCTGACTTGGAACTATATCACTGTTCCTTCACTGTCACTGGATCAACATCCTGGAACTCCCTAACAGCACTGTGGGTGTGCCTGTACCACATGGACCGCAGCGGTTCAAGAAAGCAGCTCGCCACCACCTTCTCAAGAGAAATTAGGGATGAGCGATAAATACTAGCTGAGCCAGCGACACCCACGTCTGTGAAAGAATAAATCGAAAAAATAATTAAGGTGAAAATGTATTTATCACAAAAATTAAACATTTTAGTAAGATTGTCTAGTAAACCAGTAAGATAATTTTGAATAATAGAAAATGACTTAAAAAAAACTATACAGAACCATTTATTAGTCACCGACCACATATTCTTGGCATCACTAAAATCACCTATTTTCACCTCCATTTTGCCCGACTTCAGTCCTGCCTCAGCTCATCTCCTACTGAAACCCTCATCCATGCCTTGAGTACCTTATGATATTTGCACTGCTGGCCTGCGTCTCACGTTCTACGCTGTGTAAACTTGAGGCCATTTGAAACTGCGCGGCTCATGTCCTAACTTGCACCAAGGTTTGTTCACTCATCACCCCAGGCTCTCCAATTTACCTCGGCTCCCAGATAACCAATGCCCTGATTTTCAAATTCTTATCCTTGTTTCCAGGTTGCTCCATAGCCTGGCCCTCTCTATCTCAGTAATCTCCTCAGCTCTCCAACCCTCTGATACATCTGCGCTTCTCCAATTCTGGCTTCTTCAGTATTCCTGAATTTAATCACTTTGTTCCAACCTTTCACCACCTCAGCTCATATCCCAAAGTATTTTAATATAAATGAAGTATTTTGAAGTGCAGTCACAGTTAACACAGCAAACTCCCACAACAGCAACAAGATAAGTGATCAGATACTTTTTAAAGCCATGTAATTGGTGCCTGTTGAAAGTATGAGTGCATCTAGGTGGCAGTGCAGAGGTTACATCAGGCCACTGATTTTCCAGGACTGAACGATAAGGTCGGGGCCCCTAAAAGTACAATGGTTCTGATCAGAAAGTGTGGAAGAGCGGATCACACAGCGGTGTTTTGAGCATAAAAGCATAATGTGTTCTGATGAAGAGTCATGCGGACTCGAAACGTTAACTCTGTCTTCCTCTCCACAGATGCTGTCAGACCTGCTGAGCATTTCCAGCTATTTTTGTTGTTGGTGGTGGTTTGAGCATGGTGTTTCCATAAACAGTAGTAGATTTATCATGAAGAAAAGTACCAGGCTCCTAGATTGAGTGATGGACTTACAAATAATAGTGAATTTGCACAGAAGATTAAAGTTGGCAGCTGTGATCGAGATCCAAGCCACCGTGCACCAGTCATTGCTAAATGAGACAAATAGCTGCAAAGGCATTCTGACTTGTGGAAATGCCAAAATGGGACAGAGAATGGGAGCTGCACTTTTTCTTCAAGCGCTTTATAAATAAACATTTTCAAGTTTTGTTTTGAATTGTGCTCAGATAGATGCTTCACAAAATGTGATTATACGATGAAGCTGACCTTTCTCTACGAATGGGATAGCATTTACATAACAACGCGCCTGGGATCTAACTACATCTAAGAGAGCCGTAAAGAATCTTAGCAACAGATAAACCGTGTGAGCTATTCCACTGCTCTGCCAGTGAGAACCACAACAAAAAACAACAGAATAGCTGCTATTTCTTGGTGTTTAAGTACCAAACGTCATATTGTACGCACAATACAAAAGTTTTACAACTGCAACCAATGTTTTATATGAATGCTTATTTTCACTTGGCTAACTTCTCGAGCCAAAGCTGTTTCTAGTGTTAAACCTTTGGATTGTGCAAATTGAGATTTCATATAATGGAGATCTTGGAAATCTGAACGTCAGTTGCTACTCCAGCCATGTGTCCTGGGCATTTACTAGCTGAACCAATGGTCCTTAAAGGAGCAGCTGTTGGCCTCTCAGGATTAGTGGGTCCACCAGCTCAGAGCCGGCCGAGCTGTGGTGGTATGGACACTTCGGGCATGCAGCCTGCCAGCGGGATTTAAATGAAACTCCAACTCAAGATGGTTCTGGCCTCCCTCCCAATTAACGGGAGAATGGCTGGTGCTTTCTGTTGGTCAGGCACCCAAAACCGAATATCAGCACTGTGATATTTTTAAGAACTGTAAATGGCCGTTTTCTCATGGGCTGACGGTTATGTTTTGTGATCCCCGCAGTCTGAAGTAATCACACGTTTAGACATAGATACTGGAGTTTTCACTGATGTTATATTTTTCCACCTCTCTATATGGGTGGTGGACTGATGCATTACCAGTTCAATTCACAGACTGTGGTGCAGCCGTGAGTGACGTGCCATCCTGGATACTTATGCATACGTGCATATAACAATATAATTCCTAACACTTTTCAAGTGATATAACAATTCAACATTGACCTTTCCTATTTGCCATCCCACCATAACCTTTCTTCTCCAGAAATGCATCCAAGTATCTCTTGACGACCTCACTTCTATGATTTTCTCCAGGATTTCCTGTGGTTGAAAATCTCTCACCTGATTAATTACCTCCTATCTAATTATAAAGTTGAGTCTCCGAGTATTCGATCCCGTTGCTGTATTGAATCAACTTTGTCAACAGATGTTCTGTCAACGGTGCAGAACCATCTTGGGTCTCAGAAAAATTCCTCTTGCAGGAAACTCAAGCTTAAATCAATGTCTAGTGATTTGACACCTTTGATAAAATTGCTACCTTGTGATCACTTGTAGGTATCCATTACATTCTATTCAAGTGGTTACTTGGGTGCTTGATGATAACCTGCAATTCCTGTATGTACTTCCAACCTTCCCCAGGACCCATAAGATTAGAGTAACAGCACTCAAAACCAATTGGCCTGCAGTCCTCTGATTCCACTCCTCAAAAAAGTGCCTCACATCATCATTCTGATCACCATGGAAAAGGTGAGAAAAAATTCTTCATCCAATGCTGGGATTTTGCACAAATCAAACTGAATAAAGAAGGCTGTAGAAGCTGTTGTAAACATTTCTGTTTGCTAGAACCTAAAAGCAGTGGGAGAAATTTAATCCAGGCAATGGGAGTCCTGCCTGCCAGCTGGAAAGATGGCAAGAATCCTGTGTCACCCTCTTTGGGGAAGGCCCCCATATTAAGTGCCAATCAGGCACTTAAGTGGCTAACAGAGGGCCTTCCCCGGGATCAAGGATCCTGGGGGCGTGGAAATCCCACTTCCTGAGAGCTGCTGACCAATCAGAGGCTGGCAGCACTCCATTGCAGGCAGTGCCACCAGGGGTGCCACCAATGCACCTGCCAGAGGCCCAAGGCCACAGGTGAGTGAGGGTGGGGTCTCAGGGAAGGGGCCTTGACTAGGGCGGGGCAGGGTTTGGTGGGTGGGGGGGGTTGTAAGAAAGGGCAGGGATGTAGCTCTCAGCAGGCTTCCCCCTTCCCGATCCTGAGTGCCTAACAACAAGGGGCCCCACCTGTGAGTCCACTGCCGGGTTTGCTTTACTGGCTCCCTGGTTGAATACCAGCAGCGGCAGGGTGAAGCCCTTCAGTGGGCAATAATTGGCCACTTAAGGGCCTCAGCTGGTGTTAGTGTGAAAAGGCCATCCACAACCATTCCCACCCTGGATGTAATTGGGCAGAGGCAGGAAGGTGGGCAGGGTCCTCGCCCCACACCCTCTAACCTGACTTCGGGTAAGGCCATTACATTCTGCTCAGTAAGTTAAACATATGCTGACAAAGGAGGAGGAAGGGCATCCAATACTTGAGAACTTGCTGAGACTGAAGCAGAATACAATTGCAGACTGGGCAAACAGTGTGTGAGAGAAGGTTAGCAGGCAACATAAAAGGGAGACAATAAGATGCTTTATAAGCATATAAAGATTAAAAGGATAGTCAAAGGAAGGGTGGGGTTGATTAGGGACCAAGAATGAAACCTTCTTCTGGAGGCAGAGGACATGGATGAGGTACTAAATGATTACTTTGCATCTGCCTTCATAAAAAAAGAGGATATTGCCAAAGTCATGGCGAAGTAGGAGGGGACAGAGAAGTTAGATTGATAAAAATTGATTAAGAGATTTGAGTGCTCAAAGTGGAGATGCAGCCTAGCTTGCTGAGGGAAGTAAGCAGAGGCTATGTCCACAATTTCAATCCTTGCTCGGTTTGGGTTGTGCCAGAGGACAGGTGGGTGTTGCACCCTGGTTCCGAAATGGAGAGTGGGGTAAACCTGTCACCTACAGACCTCTCAGCCCAGGTGGGGACACTTCTAGACTCCATAGTCTGGAACAAAATTAATTTCACTTGGGAAAATATGGGTTAATAAATGAAAGCCAGCACACATTTTGTAAAGGCAAATCGTGTCTGACATACTTGGTTGAGTTGTTTGATGAAGTAACAGAGAGGATTGCTGAGGGTTGATGTTGTGTAGATGGACTTTAAAAAAGTGTTTGATAAAGTGCCAAGTCATTGACTAATTGCAAAATTAAAGCCCAAAGGTTAAAAGGGCAGTGACAGCATGGATAGAAAATTGGTGAAGAGACAGAAAGTAGAGAATACTGATGAATGGTTATTTTTCAGACTGGAAGGAAGGATACAGCAATACCCCACAGGGGGTGGTATTAGGGCCACCGTTCTTTTTGATATATTAATGACCTGAAGTTGGGTATAAAAGGCACAATTTCAAAGTTTGCAAATGACACAAAACTCAAAATATATCATAACATGGAAGAGGGCAGTAGCCGACTTCAGGAGGACACAGATCAGTGAAGTGGGCAGATACATGTTAAAATGAATTTAACGCAGAGAAATAGGAAGCCATGCATTTTGGAAGAATGACAAAAGGCAATATAAATTAAACTGCACCATGTTAAAGGGAGCGCAATAACAGAGAGCTGTGAGGGTTTATGTAGATCAGTTTTGAATGTGACAAAACAAGTTGATAAGGCTGCGAAAGGAGCATGTGGGATCCTGGGCTTTATAAATAGAAGCACAGGGCAGAATTTTTAGCTGCTCAAGTGGGCACGCACCCAACCCACTTTGGTGTAAAACAGCACATATTAACAGCAGGCGAGCGTCCCAATGTCATCCCGCGCTTACGTGATATTTCGGTCGGCGGGCATGTGCTAGTCGGAATCGAGGCCGCCGACAATAAAGAGGGCAATTATCCCATTAAAGTTCCAACTGACTCCGATTTTTCGTGATCTGGCCAACCTTACAACATGCAAATCTGCCAGGCGGACTTTACATTTTTGATGAAACCTCATCCAAGAGCGGGATGAGGTTTCCGTTATTAAATTTAAAATATAAAAACGTTTGGCCAGAATTGTCATCACCTATATGTTCAGGTGACTGATTCTGATGCTTGGACCTTTTTTGCTGGATTTTAAAATCTTCATTGCATGCTTTTAAATTCTTCAGCACCGTGAGGCAGCTCTCTGCCTTCAGGGAGCTTTCATTCTGCACTCGCCCGCGCCCGCACTTACGTCAGCGCCCGCTCTCCTCCCGCCCCCATCCTGGCAGCGCTGAGCATTTCAGCATGCCTTTCACGTTGGCTGGCCATTAATTGGCCAGCCAGCATGAAATCGCAGTCGGGGACCGATCGCAGTTGGCAGTCCGTTCTGTGGCTGCCCCCGGGCACTTTAGGAAGGGTGTCAAGGCTTGAAGGAGCTACAGGAGAAATCTGCTTGAAAAGGCAAAAATAGCAGGGATCTGGGGACAGGGCATGGGAGTGAGACTAATTGGATAGCTCTTTCAAAGAGCTAGCTCAGGCAGGCTGGGCTGAAAGGCTTCCGCCTGTGCTGCAGGAATTTTTGATTCTATAAGTTTTGCACTGGATGAAATTTAAAGAACGAGAAGAGATCTTGCAGGTCATGCATGTGTGGTGTGCAAAGTTGAAAAATCATTGTTTGAAGGTAAAATTATATGGTGCAAATCTACTTTGTAATGATAAAGGGTTAAATTATTTTCTGGGAGTGCAGCTAATTGGATTGCTATGACAAATAGACGACACAGGCATTATGGGCCAAATGACCTCCTTGTGCATTATAGGATTCTATGATTCTGATCCTCGAGGGTATAAAAATAACAAATCACTGCTGTGCAGCCTAGAACGTTAGCAAGTAAACTTAGTGCTATATGTATTCCTCTCAATTTGTGTTTGCATTAAGTGTGTGCTCATTAAGGTGAAGGATGACAGTGCTATGGGAATGAAATGTTATTAGAATTAATCCCCGGCAATCTCATTCCTCATTTTGAGCTACACCAACACTCCATAAGAAAACAGCGACAAAAAAAAGATTTGTCTCAGGAAAGAATAGCTACTAAAAAAAAAAATCATTTGTCTTTAGGCTGCAACAGTCCTATGCGGAATGAGTTTAGATAATCTCAACCAAGGTTCTTCGAGGCTTGGGCTAGGCAGCGTAAAACTGACCCAACACTAATTAGGGGTGGTTCATCTAGTGAATGAGAAGATGTCACTCTGGTCCAGTTGGAGATGCTCCACCCAGGTTAGAAAAAAAGAGGACAGAGTAGAGGCAGCTTCACTTCACATCTAAACTGGCTCCGCAGAATATTCAGAAGATCAAGATGGAAGGTGTTCCATTCAGCAGAGCGAGCTGGTGAACAGAAACATGAGTGTATATTTCTTTTCAGTAACTTTGCTCAGCTACAGTATGACGTCTTCTGACACCAGGTTTTAGATTCCAAGAGGTATTCAGGCTTAATGGCTGATTATGAGATATCAATCCCCTCGGAAATGAGGCAAGTTTTGAGGTCGGGATGGTGGATAAAATTCCTGAGGCCTCAGCGAGCTGAATTAAGATGTCTGATTGTCTACAGCTCAATGGTTTCATGCAGCTAAGGCCCAATTTCAAATGGCCTCATGTTGACGTGCACCCACTTTGTAACACTGATTTTGCAAGCCAGTGTGAACTGAATTTTCCCCCCTTATTTCACTTATATCGGTTAATGCTTTTAAAGCATGTTTTTTAAAAAATTATTATTACGTTGCATGCCCAGCGCATTAAATAAATAAGTTAAAGCAACACAATTTAGAACTAAGATGCATGTCAACATCTTTCTATAATAGGGAAACAATAATTTATTACTTACTATTATGATAATTGACTTGGCTCAGATGATGCACTGCTGAATTTGAGCACCTAATCTAGGCTGACATTTCACTGCAGTCTGAAGGGTTTGATGCAATATTGCAAATGGCCTGAGGAGATTCTGCTGCTGATAGATTATTTTCTGGAGTTTCCAGATCCCGACCTCTACATGGGTGTCCAATGTCTTCTTGCCGGCTTCCTAATTGGCTGTCTCTGTGACCGCCATCTGATTAAGGATGGCGAACTCGGTCCTGAGGCTGCAGGCCGAATCAGAGATCCCACAGCTGGGGAGAAATGGCACTGCTGTTGCAGGTAGTGGACCACAAGGGCGCCTCAAAATGGATACACCGTCAGAGCCAGTGAATAACTTATAAAGCTGGTAGAGGCATCAGAGTGGAGGGGAAATTCCCTCATAGGATTATCTGGCTCCAATAGACGCTCCCCTCACCTCTCTGCCAGCACCACCCCCACACCTCTATTCTGCTGCACTCAGTGGGGTTCCAGTCCAGCACTGGGAAAGTCCCAGCAGAGTCCTCCCCATTCCCACATTAGGCACTTAGTTGGCCTTATTCTCTGCTTTCGGGCTGGTGGATGCTGCTGTTCACCCACTGGAGCGTGATCTCCCAGATGTGGGAACATTTCAAGGTACCAACCCAACACCCTAATCTCCAAATTTTGAACCTCTTTCAAATTTGCCCCCACAAGATCGGAAAGATGTTGTCCCGTCTGTTAGATGACACAATGGGGAGATTTTATGGAGTCTGCAAGAGCAGGAAATGTGGCGTGCAGGGTGATTTAATGAGGCGGAATGCAAAAATTTGATTCTGAAACGGTGGGTTGAGATGCAGAGATAAAGTCAGCGGCGTATCGAGCTTTACATCGGCCTCTGGTGGGTTCATACTTGTAATGCATTTGCATGCCACGAATACTCATTCGAGTGAAACAGTTCTATGATGCAGGAGAATCTTGTTGCATGATCGTTTAAAGGTGGTGTGCACCAGTTAGCTTTGCACAGTTGTGCGCAAGGTCAGCGGTTTTCCTTGTTGAATTCTATGGCACAAGTGACTGGGAGCAGGAGAATGGCAGATTGCATGGAGGCTCAGGGCCGGCTCAGTGAGTCAATGGTGAGAGGGGAGGAGGGGTGGGGTCGGGCACATGGAGGAGTGGAAGAGGGATCCAGAGGACGACTGAGGGAGGGGTCGGGCGCATGGAGGAGTGAAATGGGAAGGGCCTTGTCTCCTGGGTGTGGGGGACAGTCAGTCAAGGTAAGAAAATGAAGCCCCTAAGGAATGGGGTCAGTACTGTCCACACGTGGATCCATCTCAGGGTGTTGGCTGGCAAAGGGAGTATTCACAGTTACACAAGGGAGTGGGGGCTGTTGGGGAGTGAGGGGAGGTCGATTTGGAGGAGGTGCAGGTCCAGTCTGAGGTGCGGATAATCAAAGGTCTCATAGGGCGGGTCATGGGATCTAACAACAACTCTAAGGATGATGCAGGTCTGGTCTAGGATCAAAGGGTAAATGTTGACAGGGGTGGGTTTAGGCTCAGTGGGGAGAGATGGCAGGTATAATTGATGGGTGGCGACATCCAGGGTAATGGGGAAAGGCTGAAAGGTTATAGGGACAAAGTGATGTTTGAAGGGTTAAGGGTGATGGAGACAAGCTTGAAGGTGACAGGAGGAGGGCAGCGAGTAACAGCTTCAAGCATAAATCTTACAATGACCATTTTTGCAGTGTCTTCAGGAGCATGTGTTTCTATGTCCCCGCTACACAAATGCAAGCAGGCAGTTAACTAAAAGGTTGCTTGCCATGTTAAATGCCACGTATGCCTAAAGGTCACAGAAAAAATTTAAAGGCACCTCTCATTGTAAAACCAGCTGCCTATAGCAACAAAATTCAATGGGAACGTTGGATCTCTTGTCACTATTTGAACAAGCAGAATAAAGTTCTCCTTCTGCTATGATCAACATTTACCTCTCATCAATGGTCACAAAAACAGATTCACTGATTTGTATGTCATGCTGTTTGCAGGAACTTGCTGTGAGCAAGTCAATTATCACTTTTGCTTGCAAAACAATACTGACTTACCTCAATGATAATGGGCAAAACAAAGTTGAGAAGGTCTCCCACTTCATATTTATAGATGCAAGTTTATTAGAGACATGGTTTCATGTAATAGCACATTCTGTGCAAATTTGATCTTTTTTTAGCATGTAGAAAAGGAAAAACTACAAACTATTGAAACAAGAACCGTGAAAGCATAGAAATTATGGCAGAATATTTTAATTTCTGATCAATATTTCCCTATTCAGATAAAATTATCATTTTTGAATGCAATATGTTATGATGACTCATTCAAGTCCAGCTGTCATTTTCCAAATAATATTGGTCTTGAATGGAAAGCATGGGACTGTATATCTCTAAGATTGCAAAATTCAGCCCCTCCTTTCAGCACAGTAGGAGCTGGCTGAGGAAAAAAGTGGGGGGTGGCGGGGGTGGTCTTCTTTGGATGTATTTCAGCACAGTCTGCACCCATCGCCATGTTGTGGAAGATATCGTGGGATGTCCCGTGCATGCACTGGAAGTATACAAGGTTGAAGATGATGATGTCAGTCTGTATTGAACACTGATGTGATGCCCGACCTGCCATTTTGGACCTTGCCGGTCTTGTCAAACTCTCCTTTAAACATGCATAGATGAACATGAGCTCAGCTGCATGATGAAGACTTGAGCAGCACTATTTAAAGGCATCACAATTCAGTCTGCAAGTGAGTTGTTTTGATGATCTACCTGCTGCTTCAGGATTAGTGGCAGTACGGCATTATTGGAGGAGTTGAAAACAGTTCTGTAAGCCAAAAGGGAGTGATGTCTGGCCTTTGGAAGCAGTTGTGTGTTTTTGAAAGGTCTTTGAGTGCATCACTTACTCAAGTCACGGGGGCTATAGTTGCAGTATGTCTCGCTGACTGAGGCCCTCAATTTCTAAGCCAGTGTATCCTTCCAGGGTGGAGCAGGTGATGTGCAAACATATTGCAGTTGTCATTCATCACTCTTCAGGAAGTGACTGGAGGCCTCCTATACCGGGAGAGGGACTTCATTGTCTTCTCTCTTAGCAGAGAAGCAGAAGAGTAAGCATGTGGCTATTCTAGCAGGCTTCCCAGTGGCACAGGAAGCCATCGACTGCATGTGCATAGCTTTGCAATGCTGTCAATTGGAACATGTAGCAAAACTGCAAGGGATACCAATCATTCAATGTGCAAATGGTGTGCAATCATGTCCAGAATATCATGCTGGTGAATGTCTGCCATCTTGGCACCAGTCACAATGCTTTCATCCTGCATCAGTCCTCAGTGCCAGCCATCTCCGAGCACCATGCCTGCTCATTGGCAATCCACTGTACACATGGCTAATGGCTCTCCTCCACTATACCCACCATATATGACCAGCCCCTTGGCAATGAGTGTCATCCTGCAACTAGGAATATCGTGGAGTGACATTGGATTCTGAGGCACCAGTTCTGTTGCCTGGACTGCTTAGGAGGAGACCTCCAGTACTGACCGGTGGAGGAGACCTCCAGTACTGACCAGTGGAGAAGTCCTCCAGTACTGACCGGTGGAGGAGACTTCCAGTACTGACCAGTGGAGAAGACCTCCAGTACTGACCGGTGGAGGAGACCTCCAGTACTGACCAGTGGAGAAGACCTCCAGTAGTGACCGGTGGAGGAGACCTCCAGTACTGACCGGTGGAGGAGACCTCCAGTACTGACCGATGGAGGAGACCTCCAGTACTGACCGGTGGAGGAGACCCCCAGTACTGACCGATGGAGGAGACTTCCAGTACTGACCGGTGGAGGAGACCTCCAGTACTGACCGGTGGAGGAGACGTCCAGTACTGACCGGTGGAGGAGACCTCCAGTACTGACCGGTGGAGGAGACCTCCAGTACTGACCGATGGAGGAGACCTCCAGTACTGACCGGTGGAGGAGACCTCCAGTACTGACCGGTGGTCTGTTGCATCCTCCATAATCTGGTCATCATGAGGGCGCAGCATTGGTCTCAAGGCTTCAACAGCAGCCTCAGGTCGAGGTGGAAAGGAAGAGGAGGAAGAAGAGGCAGAGGGAGGCACATCCAAATTCCAGACAGGTTATCCATGATTGTGTCATCATATAAAAGCAGAATACTGCGGATGCTGGAAATCTGAAATAAAAACAGAAAATGCTGGAAAATCTCAGCAGGTCTGACAGCATCTGTGGACAGAGAAACAGAGTTAATGCTTCGAGTCCGTATGACTCTTCTTCAGCTTTATTACTAATTTATTATTTATTACTACTGTTATTCTCATCAGGCTCTGGTTCACTTGAATAAACCCCCAGATCCCCATCATAGCATCCTTTCGTTATGGACCATCGCTGTGCCCTCTTGACTCCAATCCTGAAATAAACACCACAAAGCAACCGTTCTGTACCAGCTTGCTCAACAATACATCGAATAATCCATATAACACTTAACCATTCAACCTTGTGCATTCCCTTAGTGCCTGCCTTGCTGGTGCTTTGCGGGTCCTAGTAGTCCTATACAGTACTGGCTCAGTGGTTGCAGCATGGCTGGTGGAAGGCTGTTGACTTTCACCACTGGAGATGACCTTGAGCAGCTTCAACCCTGAGGGGTCTGGTTTTGGAGTGCACTGCCTTGGCATGGTCAGGACCAGTCTTGGCTGGTTGGCTTGCAGGCAGCAGCAGGGGCAAGCTGGCAGAGTGGCAGTGATGGGAGTATGATTGCTGGTGCCTGAGGAGATGGCAGCAGGTTCATGCTCCTCTGAGCCACTGCCACTCCCCTAGTATGGTGCCCCAGCAATCATAGTAATCTGTTGGAGCACGGATTGCTGGGTTGCTGAGAGACCCTGCAAACCCCTTTGACCATTGTTATCTGCAGCCATGATGACAGCAGTATGAACCTGCAAGGCACCAAGTAGAGATCTCATGACCTTAGTCTGAGCTTTCGCCTCAGCACTCAGATGTTACATGGCTTCTCCCGGTGTGCAATAGCAGCTGAGACATCGACTGCAAGACACTGCATCACTACTGGGTCCGTAAGTGCTTTCATAAATTGGCCACCACTTCCATGCTGGGAAGGATTGGCTCCAAAATCTGCACCAAAAATGAGCTGGACTCCTCAAACCTCCATGACAGTGATAACAGAATCCCTGTCAGGCTTTCCAATTGACTAAAAATTCCAGTGTGCACACCCATCAGCCTTTCCCTGTATTCCACCCCAAAGTCCTCAGGCAGACCTTGTCTGCAGCTTCACCCTGCAGTGGGCTGGCACAGGTGCTTTGTGTTCCCCCTGGTCTGACTGCAGGCCACTCATACCCAATGATTCACCATGTGCAGGACCCTCCTCTGTACCACTCTCTAAGATGCACGCAGTGTCGGTATCTGAGCTGGTGGCTGTGAGCATCAGGTTGCATGAGGATTTTTTTTTCTCTTCAGTAACCTGCTCTTCCCCTGGGCCGTACTCCTCAATCATCACAGGCCAGCCAGGCAGCTGTTCCTGGGTCACTGAAAGAATAACTGCACAAGGGAGGGTTTGGGGTGTTGGAAGTGGGGTTTGGATGGAAAGTGTTCTGAGCACCTTGTACAGAGAGGGAAGAATGTCTGTGAATATGTTGCATGGTGTATGTTCCTGTCATGGAAGAATAGTTGGAATTATGTGGGTGCTGTGAAAGATGTGGATGTGAAGCTTGCAATAGTCATAAGTGTGTGAGGGTGAGATGGATCGTTTGAATGTGAGTGGAGGTTGGTAGTGATTGTTGGTGGATGAGTGATGATGGGGGGAGCAGTTTGTAACGTTGGCATTTCAGTTGATATGATATAACATTGGCCGAGTTCCAAAATCAAAGCTGAAACTACGGTGCAGTACTGAGGGAGTGCTGCGCTGTCGGTGATGCTATCTTTCAGAGGTTATTTCAAAGAAGAGCAGAAGAGTTATCTCTGGTGTCCTGGCCAATATTTATTACTCAGTCAAAATCACAAAAACAGATATTAATGTCATTATCACATTGCTGTTTGTGGGTGTTTGCTGAGCATATATTGGCTGCCACATTTCCTACGTCACAACAGTGACTGCGGGCAGAATTTCCCCTTCTGGGGCTAAGTGCTGTGGCAGGGGCAGGGACGGGGAATGTTTCCCGCCACAGAGGCCATCGGGGATTCACATGGTATCGCGTGACTCTGGCCTCATTAATTATGCAGTCAGGGGTTTCCCGATGTTTTTCGCAGCAGGGCAGACTGGATGGCCTGTACGGCACCGCCATATCCGGGTGCCATATTTGAAAAGTGCCCTGACGGTACCCTACAGAACGTCGAGGGAGGAGATGGCCCAAAGAGGACAAGGAGCTCCAGTGTTCAAATTCAGTGATGCTTCCCTGGGCATCCTGCTCCACCAAGTGAAGGCCAGGTAGGACATCCTTTATCCACAGGATGGGAGGCGGAGGCTGAGCAGCGAGACGAACCCTGCATGGGAGCAAGCCTCCAGGGCAGTCAGTGCCCACAGCCTCTGTCAGAGGACTGCCCTGCAATGCCGAAAATGGATGAATGACCTCATCTGCGCTGCCAGGGTAAGTGAGCCCTCAGCTGCACTGACCACACTGAGTGGTACAGGGGACGTAGGCCTCAGGCAATGTGATAAGGTCATTCCTTATAGCCCCACTGCAGCCCATGTACTCTGCACGTGGAGAGGCCACTGTGGTTCCCTCACCCTTCCACACCGAAAGCTTCATGCTGTATTGTGGCAGGATACGTGAGAGGGAAGGGTCTCAATTATTGAGGGCACTAGTAAGCACCGCTAATGACATGCCTTTCTTCTATAATTAGCGCTGGGTTGCTGCTGCATTGTCCTCTTTCAGGAGCGTCTGTAAATGGCAAGTCATTGCTTGAAACCGGGTGGTGGCAGTGCAAGTTGCATGGAGGATGACCAAGGGAGGGAGGAAGGGTTAGTGGGGAAAGGGTGAAGCAGCGGCTATGCAAAGATGGAAGGGAAGAACAGGCTGTCCTGGTGCCTTTTAAATAGGGCACCTGGAACTTCAACCCAATAAAGTAACAGCAGGGATGGTGACTTCTTACCTGCCCCCATTGTGAGAATCAGCGAGTTCCTCACAGATGCATATTTAACGAGCTGGACAGTACAAGATCACATGTGGTCAGCCATCCTGCACACCAACGGAAATCACTCCCACTTTTATCCACACCCACCAGACTCCAGAATGGAAGGTTTCAGCCAGTGTATCACAGACACTGAAACCTTGATAACAGATAATGATTAAACTGCACTTGAAGCCAGCTGTTTTACAGGTGTTATGTCCCATTCTGTGGGTTTTGCAGCCATTTGCATTGATCATGTGTCTGTCATTACTGCAATTAATTAATATTTCATAAAAACATTTAATTTAAATGAGAACCACAAAGTTAATAAGATATTGTTCTTCTAATCAATAGATAAGTTAAGATACCTATTTTCCCTTCCACTCCATCTCTATTTCTTCTGCTGGAGCTTTTTGTAACTGACCTTTAGCTAGGCCTTAATAAGCATATATTATTTTTTCCATTAATTTCTGTAAATGCATTTTTTCATAAGTCCAGGAATCTGAGTATTAGTGAAGATGGAAAGAAGCTCATTACCATTTTATACTCGATCCTGACCTCTTCCACATAGCTACTTCCTCATGAAAACTACTGCTGCAAAATAAGGCCCTCAGTATTTTAACTGATCTTTAATTAAGCATTTTATTGAAATTATACTGTAACCTTTAACAATGGTGTTTTATGCATATGAAATTAAGTTCTTGATAATGAGTTGTAATATAATTTAAATTTTAATTAATCTGAGTGCTCTCTGCAAGTGTAGTAAAAATGATTTTTTTTATAAATACATAGCTAGTTTGTTAATAAATGAGACTTAGGATGTGATTTTAAAAATTGCTTGCAAAAATATCTATCAAACTCAATGTCATAACTGGTCACTGACTGCTATTATTGCCTCATGTTACATATGTACAATATGTACATTTCCTACATCCGTAATGTGGCATGTTTCCTTTGCCATTGCCTTCAACATGAGCCCACCTTTGGATTCTATGTCCCTGGTTAATGTTAGAGAGTTCCACATTCATCAATGGTGCTGTATATATGCCTTGGCAAACACAAAGGGGGTTCAATTGGATAACCCCCAAAATAGGTGCAGGGTTCATGATGCGTGATTAACCCATGCCCATTAACCCACACTGTGTGTAGCCAGTGCTCCCCATGCTGTCGATTGGCTGCAAGTGTCGGAGGCCCAATGTCGTGAGTGCCTAGTGCTATTTAAAGCTAGCCCGCACAACTCAAAACTAGCCTGCACCATTTAAAAGGGAGGTGCGTTGTTGTTGCTGCTTGAGTTGAGATTATTCAGAATATTGTGAAGCGAGCGGTTCAGCATTGGCTGATCATGGGAGAGAGCATGCAGCAAGGTTGCCGGACACTGCCCTGGGGGTCTTGGCTGAAGAGGTAGAAAGAAGAAGAGATGTCATATATCCTTAGGGAACCTCAAGGCACTTGGTCAGAAGACAAGAAATAGTGAAGATGTCAATGTCAGGAGCGTAGCCCTGAGGACCTGTATACAGTGCAGTAAGAAGTTTAATAGTCTTCCAAGAATGATCCAGGTCAGGAGAGCCAGAGCCCACCAAATGCCTCATTAACCCTTTCCACTATTCAGTTCACTACACTCCCATCAATCCCCTACCAATAATCCCTATCAATCAGAACTCATATTGAACATTCATATGATTTACCTCCTTCACACAACCAGCACACTGTGAAAGCCTTGTGCCCACACCTCACAGCTTGCATGCCTGGCAACTATTCAATCATGATAACCATATCACCCAAAAGTATTGCACAACACTCACTGACACGATCTCTGCTTTCTTGCAGGGGAAGACGATGCACAACAGGAGACAGCAGTAATTTTAATAAGAGGCAGAAAGGCATGCCTACATGCCTTAGTCCTAATGAAAGAGACAGCACTGGTCATTTTGGGAAGGAGCATTATAGAATGGAATTGGTCTCAGTTGCACTTTGCACAGTATTTAAAACCTTTAGCAGATGTTGGTGCCAATAATTCACTGATCCAGCATGGAGACACTTTGTTTTTGATGGGGCTGATACATTGCTCAGGTCAGTGCTGAATAGAGTACGACATGGCCATAGCCCAGCAAGAGCACAATGTGGACTCAGTGTAGAATTCCAGTCCGAAGATCAGCCCCTAGGGTTTCAATGCTCTCATTTGTTTTTGTCTGTCTTATTTACTCTTCAAATGTTTATCTAGTGAACACTGGGTCAGTTTCTTATATTATTGTAGGATCTAAGAGCATAGCTATTTTTTTTTCTTGTATGTTTGGCTTGAGAACTGTAGAACAAAACAGCACAAAAGGAGGCCATTCACCTCTCATGCCTGTGCAGGTTCTTTGAATGAAACATCCAATCAGTTCTACTCACCCTGCTTTCATCCTACAGCCCTGTAAATGTTGCCTTTTCAGTTATATAAACAATTTCCTAATCTGCTTCTACCCACTCCCAGGAAGCGCATTCCAGATCTTAACAGCTCGCTCCATTTAAGTAAAAAAATATCTCCTGACCTTTCCTTGGTTCTTTTGCCAATTAACCTAAATCTGTGTCTTTTGGTTTGTTAGCGGCCCTCCTGCCAGTGGAAATTGTCATGAAAATATAATAATTTTCATAATATTACTGTGATTTATTGTAAAGGCGGGTTAATATGGGGACCTGGCTAGCTTCTCTGTGTGTATGTTTGTGTGAGATTTAATTGAATTAGAGAGAGCTGGCCGGGAGTCTTTGAGTCATCAACAAGAGGCTAGGTTTGAAATGCTAAATATTTAAACATGGCTGAAGTTTTAGAATGTGAGGTGTGAGGAAAACTTGCATTTATCGATAAATTAGGTTATTTTGAATTTCAAAGAGATGGTAAAGTGTTACACCTAGCCAGAAGAAGCTAAGCCAAAGAGTGTGTTTATTTTTTTCCCAAAGGTTGCTGATAAAATTAGTACTATGAAAAGATTTATATTACGAGAAAGGTAAAGTTCCAAAGACATATCGGAACAATGGAATTTGCATTAAGAAGGGAGAAACATGTATAAAGGAGATGAGGCTATGTGTAAGAGGAGGAGGCATTCTAAGATCTAACAAAAATGTGAAAAGCCTCCAGTTTCTGTGCATCAAATTGCAGCCTCCAGGAACCAAAGCTGAGAAAACTCATTTTCAATTCCACCGTCTAGGCTATTGTGTTGCTTTGCCTGGCTCTGTTTAAATCTATTTTTTTTTTTAACTGTTGCCTTAACCTGGAAGCCAGATTAATTAGGGGTTTTAGGAGTTATTATGGTAGTAATTTGTAGACCTATGTACATGCTTGAAATCATTTCTTTTGTTAATAAATGTTTAATTTAGTTTTCTAAAAACCTCTGAAGTCTTGGTAGTCTTACTACTTCTGAATTCAGGGCACGCATCTCAAAATAAAATACAAATAGCAAAACAGTTGTGACTGCATGATCATGTTTCCCTCGTGGGTTTGATGTGCCTGACACATGTCATCTGCCATGTCATAACAAAACAGTTTCTCCCTATCTGCATTCTCAAACCTGCATAATCTTGTGCACCCCTACTAATCTCCCTTTAACCTTCTCTGTTCGCAGAAAAACAATTCCAGCCTCTCGAGTCTCTCCACATAACCAGAGTCCCACGTCCATGGAAGTTCAACCTAACATGAGATTTCCTGGAGGTTTGGTAGCCAGGCACTACTGAGAAAACCGAAAACACAACACAGAATTCTGTTCAGGCTAGATTAGGACAGCGAATACTGAGATGTCCTAATACCATTCCAATTGGAACTGCTCCAAGCAGGCTGGAAGTTTCAGTCCACATTACTTCTTCATGGATAGAGTGCAGAAGAAGACATTTGGTGTAAGTGGGAATTCACTGGTATTTCTCAAGCTAAAATTGAGTTCAACATTTAGCATTTAACCAGGGTGACCAACTGTCCTTTATTTTACAGGGCCGTCCCGTAGCAGATTTCACTGTCCTTCGTCCCAGACTAGTTTGCGCCTGGATGCTGTTTGTCCCTTTGGACCTTTAAATTTTGGGCATGTGCAGTATTTGCTCACTCGCTCTCCTCTTGTTTGTGTGCTCCCACAGCTCAGGCAGCAACCTTCCCTGCCCTCCCCCACCCCTCATTCTCACAGCTCTGGAATGCCTTCCCTCCACCCCACCCCCAGCCTGCTCCCACAGCTCTGGTAGCACACCATACCCCTCCTCCCCACCTGTACAGACCCCCAAGCTAGGCTGTCCCTTAATCTTTTCCGCTTGAGTTGGTCACCCTGAATTTGATATAAAACTTTAAAAAGTATAAAAGTAACTGCAAGCTAGTTAAGATAGCTGGCCTACAGAAACTGCTTGTCAGTGGCAGTTAACTGTCAAGTGATTGACTGAATCGCTACTGCAGCAGGAAACTGAATTAACAATTGTAACTTAGGGGTGAGTCATAAACTACAGTATAAGTAACAGTATTAGCTAATTCACAGAGTGGGGAGTACAGAGTGCATTGTAAACAGAGTGCTAAAGTTTGGAAGTCCTGGAGCCAGGATGGAAGCAAGTGCATTGGGGACAGAAGGTGAGGCCTGAGGAAGAGGGGCTATGGGGGAGTTGGGTGAGGCTAGGGGATAGGGAGAACCTGGGGGAGTCAGATCTTAGGCAGAGACCCTGATTGGAAAAGAGACCTGTGAGGGAGTTACTCATCCCTTCTTTCTCACTCAAGCAGGGTGACATGCTGCGAAACTCACCCATCCTCTCCAGCCACTGGGCAACTCCCAGACCCCTCCATCCCTGACCACCTCCCACTGGCCTCAAAATTGAGGCTGGGCTGGATTTGTCCCTTAAGTAGCCATTAATTGGACAATTAAGGGTCTCAATTTAGGCAAGAATGGATCCTGGGCCTCACCTGCCCCCAGTAAAATTGGGGACAGGCTGGGGGTGGGCAGGAGGATGGCAGGAAGACCACCCGAATAATTTTATGGACAGCCCCATTGGCAAACCCACAGACAGGAACCTGCAACATTCTGTCCAGAATTGTTGAGCTGGAGTCTGAGCTGAAAACATTGTGGGGCATCAGACAGGGGGAGAGTTACCTGAAAACTTTTTTCCAGGATGTAGTCACACTCCTTAGGTTAATTGGAGCTTTAAAGTTGGTCAATAATCAGTTAGAAAGAAGGGTGTCACTGTGAGTCAGGCAGATATGAGGGTTCAGGATCTAGTGATTAAGGAGCCTCAGCCCTTGACTTCGACCAATAGGGGTGGGCAGGTTGTCTTATGAGGAAAGGTTGGACAGATTAGGTTTGTACCCACTTGAATTTAGAAGAGTTAGAGGTGACTTAATTGAAGCCTTTAAGATCCTGAAGGGTCTTGACAGGGTGGATGTGGATAGGATGTTTCCTCTTGTGGGAGAATCTAGAACTAGGGGTCACTGTTTAAAAATAAGGGGTTGCTCATTTAAGACAGAGAAGAGGATAATTTTTTTCTCTCAGAGGGTTATGAATTCACTCCCTCAAAAGGCAGTAGAAGCAGAGTATTTGAATATTTTTAAGGCGGAGCTAGATAGATTCTTGATTAACAAGGGGGTGAAAGGTTGTCGGGGGTAGGCAGGAATGTGGAGTTGAGGTTACAATCAGATCAGCCAATATCTTATTGAATGATGGAGCAAGCTCGAAGGGCCGAGTGGCCTACTCTTGCCCTTGATTCGTATGTTTGTATGAAAGGACAGTGAGAGGAACAACTGTAACAGGGCATTAGTGATATCAGGGAAAATCAGAGAAAAGCCAAAATTAACTTGTGGGTTGAATCATCCGGTCCCATTGGCAATGGGTGTCATTGGCAGGTGTAAGTGGACAATATGGCAAGAAGGCCAAAAATTGGTCTTACGCCATTATGACATGAGTTTGCAATTGTCCACTCCACCCATCAATGGCGGGCCACAGTTCCTGCCGCCACACGTCAGGATGTTAATATTTTAACATCTCATAATAAGCCCTGTTCACCAGAATCATCCCCCCACGCTGCACCATCCGAGCATGTCAGTGTGCAACACAACTGGACATAAGTGACATACGCCTGGCGACCTGCACATCATTCAGGACTTTGAGGTTTGTTTGCTACCTTGCTTCGGGCATCGCTCACAATCATCAGCGCCAGGCTTCGCAGGCAGCACCACATCACTTTTAGGGGGTCTTTCCCCACCAGACCAGCCGTAAGGTGGTGTTGGATTTTCAATGGCTGCAGGGCTAGGGCTTGCTTGGGGAAGGGAGGGAAGTGACCTCAAGCAAGGGAAGAGGCTGCAAGTTGAGAGTTGTACTGGGGAAGGGGAATATCTCAAGGTATGTGTGGGGGCACACGTTGATCTGTGCAAGTGGCCTCAAGATGGTGAGGGTTAAGGGGGCAATCTTCAGAGGAGATGAGGCCAGAGAGGGATGTGAGGGTGCGTGTGAGAGAGTGAGTGCTGATGTTCCTTGAGCTGGCTGTGAGTGAGACGCCAGTGAACGGCCTTGTGAGTGTGTGAGTTTAGAGTAAGGAGATGGTTGCCTTAATCTGGTGGCATAGATGAGATCATTCATCGTCTTTCTGCACTGGATGGCCAACCTCTTCTGTGCAGCATTGGAACTGACCACCGCTGCCACCACCTCCAAAGACAGAGTGGTGAGATGGCTGGACCTCCTGTGGCCAGAGCTGGGGTGGAGGACATCACGGTGAGTTTCCGAAAGGCACTCCAATGACAGTTCACTGAACTCTTCTTGGCTTTCACTGAAACATTCCTGGGCGACAAGCATGAGAACCGTGTGCGCGGCTGCAGTTTAGATATGGCACCTGGAGTGAGGAAACGGTGAGGTAATGGTATGGCGGGCGAATTCAGAATTTGCCTACCAGCAAGATAGCGTGTTTCCTGTGGCTGCATAAGTAATGAGGTGGGAAGTGGACGGGTAAGGCGCGAAAACCCACCATTGCGGCTGGCGGGTAAAACATTGTTTTCCATGCCCGCTACTGCACTTAATGCAAATCTGGTATGATTCCGCCCACTGTATCTGAATGTACAAAACATTAGATGCATTAATAGCACATATAGAAATTAATAGGTGTGACTTAGCAACCATTATGGAGATGACGTCGCAAAGTCTAGGGTTGAGAACTAAATATTCCAGGATGTTTAACTTTTAGATGAGATAGTCAAAATGGAAAAAAAGGAGGAGCAGCCTGGGATATAGACAGCAGTGTAAAATTAGAAAGTTACTAACAAGAATTTTAATTGTTAAAATCTAACTTTATTTTAAGAAACTAACCTCTAGCCTTGTAGTTTACCAACACTACTTTATTAGATACCATTCTTTGTAGGATAGTAAAGTGCGAAAACTTAGAAGTAGGGTACAGTATATAGAGAATACTAGGGTGAAGGGATTTTGGGAGTCTATGTCAAGTTATGAAGAACTTGCTCGCAGCAAAAATGGACAAGACCTTGAAGGCTGCCTGTGATAAACTGCGTGTCTCTCTCTACCAAATAAGGAACCACGGTATGTAAAAGCATTGAGATAGAAAAGGACGTTAGTTAAATAAATATGTAAGGTTAGCAATGTTGCAAGGCATTGGACATAGTTTGGTAGCTCTTATTAAGGCATTCATAGTCTTGGGTAGTTCAACAGTAAGTATTTATTAACTATTTGAAAGCATATACATAGGTACAGTTCCAAGCTAGGAGCTGTTTCCATGCTTGCTCCTACACATGGCTTTGTCCACCACTACACTGATACATAGGCACAGGTCATGTGTTCTCTTACATCAATGTGTGGATGTTACTGCACTCAGTCTCATGTGTCAGACTCTTATACTACAAGCAACAGCAGCATAAACTATTCCTTGTTGGTCGAGGAAAGTGTCCTTACATATGGGGCTGGAGATGATTGGAATAAAGGAGGGGGTTAATTGGATAACAGCCAGAATAGAAAAAAGATCCTCACTTTGTTTTTTGTGTGGTGGAGAGGAAGACCATCCAGAAACAAGAACAAAACAAAACAAGAGACAAGGGAGAGAGCAAAAGTGAGAGAAGGAGAGGCTCAAGGACCAAAAGACCAAAGCTGTGAGAGAAACCATTTTGTGCTTGTTCCCGTCCAGGCCTTGATATGGGAGTGTAATCCATGTTCAACTGAAAATCACTGCCCAAGTTTGTGGATGTAGTTCATCCGAGAACTTAATAAACTTATCCTGACTTTGTCTCAATTAAGTCGATTGACAACAAAGCTATGCTATGAAGTCTGCTCCTGCCTTAAAGGGTTGCAGAGATCCCCGGAATCTTAGAGTAGAGAGAAAAGATCTTAGCTCAGAAAATCAGGAGATTGAATCAGTTTAGAGGAAGCTGATAAACAGTAAGGGACAGAAAACATTGGCGGGAGTTTCTCCTTAGCTAACAGTAGTTGTGGTGTTGGGCAGGGTACAAAACAACAAATTAGAGGTGCCTGTAATGAGGATAAATAGTAATCATGGCCGGGATTTTCTGGCCCCAACATCGGCAGGCATCATCGCGGGCAGAATGGAAAAATTTGGAGAGCTGTTCAGCTCTTGGTTGGGTGCGTAGACATGGGATGGAAACCCCGCCACCTCCCTTCCTCCCCCCTCGATTAGGTCTGAGGTGGGAAGGCTTACAGGTGGCCTTCCCACCTGGATGTCTGCAGAGGACCTTAAGTGGCCAATTGATGCCCAATTAAGGGCCTCATCAAGTCGACACTGGTATTTAATGAGCGATGGGCATGGGACTCACCATGCAGGGTGACCAGCAGACAAACTCTGTTGGATTTGCTTGCAGCCTTCCAGGGGCGGTCCCTCGTTCAAAGGTACCCATTACATGATTGAGTGGCCCGTCATCGGGAAGAGAGTGTAAAAGCTGAGAGCCACATCCTTGCCCTCTCCTTTGACCCATCCTTACCCTCACCAGTGACCTCCTCCCCACGACCACCATCCCACCCTCACTTATCTGCTCCACGGATCTAGTGACGATCCCCAGTGAAGGCCCAAGTGTATTACCGACAGCAGCCACTGCTCCCAGTGGCGCTGCTAGGAATGGAGAGCTGCCAGCCTCTGATTAGCCAACAGCTCTCAGGGGCCAGGTTTCTATCAGACAGAAGAAACTGCAGCAATTAAATGTTCCCCGTGGAGCTGGGAGCCACAGTGGCAGGATTCCCGTTGCCAATTAGGGACTTAATTCCCTCGGGGCTACTGGAAATCTGGTTGTTGGGGATGTGGCCAGTTTTAGTGCTGCCCTCGTTAAATTCCACCTTTTCTGTCATACTCCCCTGTAGGACACAGAGAAAAAAAAATCCTTAATTAATGAGGAATAAAGGAGCTAGGGAGATTGAAGAATTTAAAGAAATCAGCATAAGGAATAGTGCTGAAGAGATTAATAGGACTAAGTGATGATAAATCCTTAGACCTGATGACCTGTTCCTAGGATTTAAAAAGAGGCAACTGCAGTAAAAGTGGCTGCATTGGTTTTGACCTCCCAGGATTTCTTAGGTTCTGTAAGAGTTCCCAACGATTGGAAGGAGGAAATGAGAAAATAGGGAACCATACAGCAGTTGGCCTAACATCAGTAATTGGAAAATATTTGCATTCGGAGGGACCTTATTCTTGTACATGAATCATAGAAAGCTAACCTGCAGGTACAGCAAGCAAGTAGGTAGGCAAATGACTAGCTTATGTTACAAATGGATTGGAGTATATGAGTAAGGAAGTTATTAAGTTGAAGCCACACCTGGAGTATTGTTCTGTTGAAGCGTCATGAGGACTCGAAACGTCAACTCTTTTCTTCTCCGCTGATGCTGCCAGACCTGCTGAGTTTTTCCAGATAATTCTGTTTTTGTCCTGGAGTATTGTGTACAGTTTTGGTCTCTTTACCTAAGGGAGGGCATACTTTCCCCAGAGGGAATGCAATGAAGGGTGGGATTATCCCAGATTTGTAATAAGTGCGGTGACAGGCGGGGAAAAAAGACGTTTTACCCGCCGGCCGCAATGACGGCTTTTCATGTCATTATTGTCCCATTCCCGGTGTGTTCCAAATCATTGATAATTCATTCCTGGGAAGCACGTCGGATCACTGATGGGGCAACCTCTGGTTTGCCCGCCCTGCCGTCACCTTAGGCCTTCAGTAAACTGGGCGCCATATATATAGACTGCACCTGAACAGAGCTAGCACTCTTCAAGGGATAGGAACTGATGGCTGCCAAAGGGAGAAAACATGCTGCCCTCAAATTTAATGACGCCTCTCTTGAGTGCATACTGGATGCAGTGGAGGCCTGCTGCAATGTCTTCTACCTCGCTCTGGACGAAGACCAGTAAGCAAGGTCACCAATCCAGCATGGGAGGCGCGACGGCGGTGATCAGCACCAACACCCTGGAAAAGAAGACAGCTATCCAGTGCAGGAAGAGGAGGAATGCTTTCATGCGTTCTACTGGGGTAATAAATTACTCTCAACTCACACACTCACAGACCCATCACACATCCACAGGGATCTCACAACTCAAGGGACAACTCCAGTAATTCTCACACACACCCTCACACCTCTATCAGGCTCATATCCTCTCAAGCTCGTGTCCTCATCCCGTCCATGGCTCTGCTCACCACACAAACATTTCACACAGTGCCACGCATGCCGCTCAAACTCGCTCTATCTGTGTTCGTGCAGGAGAAGCTGGCTCACAACAGCAGGGAGGGGTCCCAGGCTGGGTGTGGAGTGGTCCCCATAAGTGAGGAAGTAAACAGTAGCATGGAGCACTGAAGTCAAATCAGCATTACGCACTATATGGTATCTGGTGCACTTTCAGTTGGAGGTGTGCACAAAGGACATATGTGCCATTTTGGCAGATTAAGAGGCCACATAGCACCCAAAAATTAGGGCACTACAGAGCCTAATTTCAGTCCCAAGATTTCAATTAATTGAGGCTCTTAGAACGAAACAAACAAATACTAAACTTCAAAAGAGAAGTTAAGGGTGTCATTTTAATTTGCCAGAATCAGTACAGTGGCATATTGGTTCAGATATTTTAGTCAGCGGTGAAGCAATAGCGTTGCAGCTGACCTCGAAGAAAGATGTCCATAAAGATCTAACAATCTCTGTTGCAAGGTTTTCCCCTTTCCCGTTGGCAGTTTAAATCTGGAGTAAAATCGAGGGATCTTCAGGCATGCAGCAACACTGATGCCAGGTAAGCAGCCAATCACACTGAAGTGTATCCATACATCAAACCAGTAAGTTAAAAACACCTAATATCCTTCATTGCCTATTTAAATTTTGAGATTGCAAAATGAATTATCGTCACAGTTAAACTAAAGATAAGCATTTTTTAAAATCATTATGGAGAAATTTGACATTCCACAAAATAAAATTAGCTCCTCAGCGTCAGTGAGAATGTTTAGCTGTAATTATAAAGTTGGTTCAGCATTAAAAACCCAATTACTCCTCATTTAATAAGATGTAACTTTTCAAGAGTTCTTGCAACGAGATTAACAGTGTAAGAGTGGAGATTCCCATCAATTCAATTGATTACCCATTGATTGCAGTCTGGATGTGCCTCAACAGCGCTCCCTCTGGAAAAGGGTGGAATTACTGACTGTGACTTCTGGATCTCCATGTTATTCTACATATGTGTGGACCCCAGAAATTGCTGTCAGTTTAAGTGATGTAATGGAGGCGAACACCAACAGTTTCTCTGTCATCACGACCGCCAAATCTGGGCCAATCCTGCCACAGTTGTGCAAAGTAATAAATTTAGTTTGGAGCATAGTTTTTTAAATCTGTTCTTATCAACAACTGGAAATGAGAGGCAGCTCAAAGTGTGGAAATAAATTCACATTTGATTAATTTTTTTTTTACTTTGTGTAGTTGCCCACCCCTAGGACAGACAGGAGCTCTCTCATTAAATTGATCCTGGGAGGCTCAGCGCATCATTATCTTGGCATGATATAAAATCGAAGCT
This sequence comes from Cetorhinus maximus, assembly GCF_964194155.1. Lineage (NCBI taxonomy): Eukaryota > Metazoa > Chordata > Chondrichthyes > Lamniformes > Cetorhinidae > Cetorhinus > Cetorhinus maximus. Next base: position 20,059,888 of record NC_135896.1, read on the forward strand.
GCAGCATCTGAATAAAAGTGGATGTAAATAGAGACTGCATAGCAAGAATGGTTAGAACAATGAGCCTTAACCTTGGGGATTTAAGTTTTAGTCCAGTCAGAAAGAATACCATAAGAACGTGAGAGCATAAGAAATAGAAGCTGGAGTAACCCATTTGGACCTTCAAACTTACTGTGCCATTCAGCCACTTTGTATCTGATCTTTTACATCAGCTCCACCTTTCTGCATTATCTCCATACCCCTTAGTCCGGTTAGTACCCAAAAATCTATTAATCACTGTTTTGAATGTGATCAATGACTGAGAAAGATAAATTGCCTTTTGACCCATTAGGTGCAATTTTTCCACAGATCATAAACAATTTAGCTGATCATCAAGTTTAACCCATTGCTCTCCTATTGTTGTCTACTGACACTGGGTATATTTGACTCCAATCGCCAAACACATTCCAATTAAAGCAGTAAACAAACTTCAAGGAGAGAAAATGATTGCTTACGCTGAACTCAATGTTGTACTTTCTGACTGGTCTTCAAAGCTTGGGGCAAATTCTATTGTGACTGAAAATGAAAACGGAAAATGCTGCAAAACACTCAGCGAGTCAGGCAGTATCAGTGGGGAGGGAAACAGAGTTAATGTTTCAGGTCGATCAGAACTGGAAAAAGTTCCATTGTGACTAATCAACCTTTTTCCTTTATCTGTAAAGTAGCTTTGAATATTGTTTTTAACCAAGCCTGAGAACCTGCCAAGCCACTCGTTTCTGTGTACCTTCAGTAGGCCACCATCCAGCTGCTTCATTATTTATATTAAGAATTTGCCTTTTGTGTTTCAGGTCCTCATTTAGCTCTGCCATTCAGACGAATTAAATGTAGAATTTCCGCTAAACTGTCATTAGTACCAGTCTTTCAAAGCTAATGGAGAATCATTAGAGTTGGAGTTTATCAACCCCAGCACTCGATTTATATACTGTTTCAAATGGCATTTTGTTTTAAATAGTGTAAATTTAGCACTAACTATTTACCTTGCATTATTAAACTTGTCTGTCAATCATATCTCACCAAAGTGACACAGGAGTTTGTGATGACATTTAGTAACCTATTCACATTTACCCAGGGGAAGGCCAGAGCTGCAAAATAATGAATCTCACAGCTCTTTGTGACCCGCTGTTAGTAATATAAATTCAAGGGAGGGCGAAGAGGAAGAATGAGTGTCCATGCCTCAGCAAAGGCGATTTCTACGCAATTCAAGTACAGCGCAGCTGGAGAATCGCAGCATTTTAATTCGCAGTTCAACCCCGAAAGTAAACTAGAAGCTATCTCCCATGTGAAGGATTTTCTTATACACATCAAATATTTTAACGTTGTTAATTTAGTGTCTAGCAGACCCTTCATTTATAAGATTATCATGGGGTTTGGGGAAAAGAAAATGGCATTTACTAAATGCAATGGGAAAGGATAACTAGGAGATAATGGCCCTTAACTTCCACGCTCCCCAGTGTCAGATTTGGGGGAGTGCACCAAAGATGCGCTAAAGAATCCCTCTGGCAAGTTCCCAGGCCAGGGGTTTTTACATGGCAATCGCCCAAAAGTGCACACTTCCTCTGGACAATTGCGCTGTGATGGGAACCAATAAAAAATGTGATTTAAATCGCAAACTTAGAAGGTTCCACTGGGGTTACACCAATAGTTACCCAGAAAAAGTCAGAAGAATTAAAACTTCTTCTAACTTCTGGGTAACTATAGTACAGACCCAGACCAACCCCACAGGACACCCCCACACTTCTGCCACCCCCCCCACCCCCCCGTGGGACGCACCTCCACCACCCCCACCCCCCTATAGGACTCCCCTCCCCATCCCCCCCGAAAACCCCACCTCCCACCCCCACGACTTCAGACCACCTCCTTGTGCTCAGACCCCCCCTCCCACACTGACCTTAGACCCTGAGCCCCCTAAAATCGGAACCCTCCCACCCCACGACCTCAAATCCCAAACCCTCCCCCCCCAACTCCCCAAACATAGTCCCCCCGCCCAGACCTCAAACCCCCCCGACCTCCGAACGGTCACACCTTCCCCCCTCCGACCTCCGGAACCTCCCCCCACCACCACCCCCACCGAACCCGGACACCCAGCCCCGACCATGGACACTCCACCCCTCCCCCCTGACCTCAGACACCACCCCTCAAAACCTCGGACACCCCCAACCCCAAAACCTATCTACTTACCATAGACACTTACCTTCTCCCTGGCCTGTTAATTTCCCTGGCCCTTTAAGCTTACCTGCTTTATGGCAGCAAGTGCTATAAAAATGTGGGCGTGGCCTCCTTGACTACGCTGGATCTAGACTTCACTGGGGCCTGCAAGGTGTCTTTTGATGCAGGCCCCAAGCAGCTCTGGCGAATGGAAGTGGCAGCGCAATTTTCAAGACCAGGTAAGTGTGCAGTTATTTCTTCTAATTTCTGTGGGCCAGCACTTTCCGACACTAGTCAGAAGTTATGGCCCCTTGTGTTGCTCACAGTGAGGTATGGAGGATACCGTATAATAGTTTCGGGCCCATTAAGCATCGTCAATCCTTTCGTGGTCCCAGAACATCAGAGATATCCACTTTCATTGAAGCAATGTTTCCCTCCCAATTGCTCCTGACCTCCACTCAAAAGGTCTATTTGCTTTTTACTGCACCCCTCCCCTAACCTTTGCCGGACCCCAAAATTGGTGTTGACACTCTTCCCAAGCAAGCCACATCTGTTTCTGTATACTTATTCCTAGGAACTCATTGGAGGCTGCCATTTCATTTGTGGATTCTGGGACAATCTTGCTATAGCCTCGCATTAATTAGGAAGACAACTGAGGCTACTCTGAATGGTTTTCATACCAGGGATTGAAAGGAAGTAGACAGGACATTGCAGTTTTCCAACTCACCAAAGCCTGTCCACCAACTACAAGGCACAAATCAGGAATGTGATGGGATACTCTCCACTTGTCTGGATGAGTGCAGTTCCAAAAACACTGAAGAAGTTCGACACCATCCAGAACGCAGCAGTCTGCTTGATTGGCACCCCATCCCCCACCTTAAACCCTCACTGCCTCCACCACCGGAGCACCATAGCTGCAGTGTACACCATTTACAAGAAACACTGCAGCAACTCAGCAAGGCTTCCTCAACAGCATCTTTCAAACAACCAACCTCTCGAAGGACAAGGGTAGCAGATGCATGGAAACTCCACCACCTGCAAGTTCCTCTCCAAGTCACACACCATCCTGAGTTGGAAATAAATTGTTGTTCCTTCACTGACGTAGGGTTAGTCCATTGACTTTTGGTGGGATCAGATGATCCTGGCAGCGTGCAGGGCTGTAAAATCCCACCCTTTAACTTACGGCACTGCGGGTGTACCTGCTCCACATGCAAAAAAGCAGCTCACCACCATCTTCTCAAAAGCAATTAGGGATGAACAATAAATGCTGGCCTTGCCAGTGATACCCACATCCCATGAACAAATAGAAAAATGCTTTGTTTGCTCTCAAATTTGGAAATTTGGTAGTGACTAAGCTGTTTCTTTCCCCAAAACTTACAAAGCATTCAGCGATTTTTTTTTAAACTTATTTTTAACATAAGAAGATGGCTAGCAATCAATAAAACTGCCATCTGTGTCAGAAGGATCTCTGTCTTAATGTATTGCTTTGTGAAATCTATACTAATAGTTGAATGGCATAGATGTAAGCCACATTTAATGAAATTCTAGTTACTGAATGATAGAGGTCTGATGAGAAGATGCAAGGACATTATGGAAATTATAGGTTATCCAAACTTGCTTTAAACAGTCAATAATATTGTATTTCCTGCTTGTCATATTTTGATTCCAGAAGATTATGTTGCACTTTGAGATATAAGCATTTGTTTGTCTGTAAAACAACTGGTACGCTAACCAATGGGAAATAAGTTAAAATATTGAACAAAATGTTTATTTCACATCCCCCCCAACCCTCGGCACCCCCCATAAAATACCCGCTTCAGTTCTATTCCTTCTCCCCTGAAGCAAGGGCACAGTCGCTCTCCCAGATAGCTATTATTCCTTTGTTTTCTTGGCTGAGCGGGTGGGCATGCGCCCAACCCACTCGAGCGTAAAATAGCATGAGACGGCGTCGGGTGAGCGTCCCGATGTCATCGCGCAATCGCATGATATTTCAGTCAGCGGGCACACTCAGGTGCCGGAGCCATGCCCGCCATTATTTAACAGGCCGGTTCAGGCCATGATAAGAGCAATTGACACCGATTTTTCGCTGCCCATGTCATTTCGCGCTTGTCGCATGGGCAAAATTGGCAGGCGGCCAGCCAACAATTTCAAAAACCTCATCCACGGGTGGGATAAAAAGGATCAGCAGCATTGCCCGTGTGAGGAGTGAGGAGTTTAGTGGATAGTTTGCAGCTGCTGGTATATGGCAGCTTCTTCTCTGCTTGGGTCTTCATTGCTAGCATTTCCAGGCTTCATTTCAGGACTCCTTGATGTGTCCTGGAGAATTCAGACCATGTGGACCCTTCCAGGTATCAGACAGCCTTCGGTGACCCTGGTAATGGGGATTGTGGTCTCCGCTGGTGGCACCTCCTCTGAGCAGGAAGAGAGGGGCAGAAGGAAAATGAGGTCAGATGTCCCAATGCAGCTTCCAGGGGAGTGACCTGTGGGAGGAGAGGCGCAGGCACAAGGGGCGCAGGACCAGCAGAAAGTCCAAGGCAGAAGGGGCCATAGAAGACACCACTCTCTTGCTGCCAGGGTTTACAGGCGGCGACGCAGCTACCTCAACATGTCTGAAGTGCAATGCCAAAAGAGGCTCTGGCTCTCAAGGGAGACAGTGACCTCCATCTGTCAGATGATTGGGCCTGAGATCAGCTCTGACTGTGTGGGTGGACACTTCCTCTGGACAATTGCGCTGTGATGGGAACCAATAAAAAATGTGATTTAAATCGCAAACTTAGAAGGTTCCACTGGGGTTACATCAGCTCTGACTGTGTGGGTGGACACCCCATGCCGGTGGCTCTGAAGGTCACAGTGGCCCTCAACATCTATGCCTCCGGCTCTCTCCTTGGGTCAGTGGGGGCTCTATGTGGAGTCTCCCAGTATGCTGTCCACAGTTGCGTCAAGCTGGTAACAGAAGCTCTGTTTAGGCAGATATTGACTTTCATTCAGTTCCGAAGGATGAGGCCAGCCAGGCTGAGCGAGCCAGAGGCTTTGCAGCGATTGCTGGGTTCACCCGCATCCAGGGTGCAATCGGCTGCACACATGTGGCCACCAAGGCGCCAGCAGGTCAACTGGGCGCCTTCATTAACAGGAAGGGCTTCCACTCCAGGTACGTGCAGATAGTGTGTGCCCATAGGGTGCATATTCTGCAATATAGATACCCTGGCTGCTCCCATGATGCCGAGGCTATTCAGAGCTCCAGCCTGACTGGATGGATGGCTGCTGGGTGACAAGGGCTGTCCCTTGAAAAGGTTGCTTATGATGCCTCTCTGCCACTCAAGAACAGAGGCCAAGCAACTGCACGACAGGAGTCATGCCTCCACAAGAACGGTGATAAAGAGGACCAGAGGTCTTCTGAAGATTCGCTTCTGATGCCTGGGCTGTTCAGGGGGAGCATTACAATACCTCCTAGAGCGGGTGTCACTGATAGTGATCGTATGCAGCGCTCTCCACAATTTGGCACTGGCAAGGTAGGACCTACTGGAGGAAGAGGATCTTGATGCAGCTCCACAGGCCACAGAGGATGAATCCAGTAGTGAGAAGAGGAGCATGGTGAGGAGAATGCTGAGGGCATGGAGGCAGACCTCTGCTTCCTTCAGGGAGGCAGGGACATCAGGGATGCCTTGATCAAACACTCCTTCAGCTAGGCTGCCAAATAAGCGCTACCACCTGATGCCAGCGCTGCCACCTCCTGGCTGTCTGAAATGACCCTTTTGTTTGAACCCACATTCCACTCAGTGCCTGTGCAATAAAGTTTTGAGCCACCAATGTCCAGCATTACATACTGGCATACCCTGTGCCACATTAAATAAAAAAGGGAAGCATACTCAGGCCAGAACGACAAAAGAAAGTTTATCGTATGCTGACAGTCAAAACAAATTAATAGAAGCTTCTCTGCTCTTCAATCCCAGACCAGTAAACAAAAACAACCAAAGAACACCCATGACCAGCCCCTCTTGAGCTCATGATGCTTGAAACTGATGTTTGCGAGCGCTACGTCTTGGTGCCTGCAAACCCCCCGACCCCTCCTCACCCTCGCTGGCAGCGGCATTGGAGACAGCCTGCTGGCTCTGCTGTCCGGTTGGCCTTGATGACCTTGGTGGTCATCCTCTGGCCATTGGGGCCTGTGCTGGCCCCGCCTGGGAGGGAGCGGCCAGTTCCACTTCTGGCATCACCCCATTCGTTGCAGCCTCATCAGATGCCACGGTCACTGGCAGAGGGGATGAGGAGCTGGTGCCATCATCCAGAGTGCCCTGAGAGGAGCCCGCAGGGCAACAAGCAGCTTGTGCACCAAGGTGAGGTCACTCTGGGCCTTCCTGCTCACCATTGATGGACGGACACCTAGCTGGGATACTGGATGCCTCATTCATCTCCCACACTGGCACTGACCTGAGGCCAATGCATGTGTGAGGGCTTGCAGGTCCAAGCGCAACCCCAGGAACCCCGGATTCTGTTCCCGCAGATGCCTCTCCATGAGAGTCGCCGCTCCCTCAGTGGAGGAGGCAGTGCACTCGGCCATTAGGGTCAACACAGTGCTGATGCTCCGCATGGTCCCTTCCACAACAGAGACCATGCCACGCATACCCTCTTGGATCTCAGCCAGATCCTTTCGTACATCTTGCTGGACATCCAGCAGCCTAATGGGTGACTCCAGAGGCTCATCTTCTGCCTTTGACCTGGTATCGCCCTCCGACTACTGGCGCCCTGGTCACTCTCTGCCTCCGCCTTCACTTTAATCGAGTGTGAAGTGCCCTCACCTCTGTGCACCGACATTCTAGATGAAGATTTAAAGCCCAACAAGGTGCTGGTATCTGCGCTGGTCCCTGGTTCAGACAGTGGGTTTGATGCAGGTGCATCTGGAGCATCAGGGGTGGCTCTCTGGGGTCCTGCGATTGGGTACATGGTGGCAAACCTAAGGGAGAAGAAGGACATGTTATTAATTAAAGTCATCACACTGTCACTGTGCATGCCAGGCACCCTGGTGAGACAATGGAGATCTGCATCATGGTGCCCTCGTTTTCCAAAGATCAATGCAGAATCCAGTTTTGAGGCTCCCATCAATGATGAGACGACACAAGAATGTTTGCACCATCTGAAACTCTCACCTCTGTGCACTGCACTCTTACCATTGCCTGACACCCCAGCCTCTCGGCAGCTGGTGCCTCTCCAGCTCCAAGGCATCTTGTTCAAATCTGGTTAGGATTAGGAGGTTAGTGGGGCCTCCGCTGGTCCGTGACCTCTCAATGTTGTTATGGGCCATCTCCTCCTGAAAGGACAGAGGAGCATTGATTAGTCCGCTGTCTACCTGCAGCGCCATTGCAGCCTGGCCAACCCTACCTGAGGAACACCTTGCAGAGCACATCTGAGTCGTGGCCCTCAAGCTGCAAGACACTCAGTCCAAGCAGCCAGGGCTCACCCCCTTGGCCAGCTCCGGTGTCATTGACAGTTGGCACTCAGACTCAGAGCTTCACGAGGGGGATGGCCAGCCCTAAACACTTCAACATGCTGATCCATGCCAACACGGTACTCACCCTTCCTGAGCACAGCAGGTTGTTAAACCTGGACCCATGTGCGCCACATAACAGCACTGCCACCTCCTCCCAAGCTCTCTTTGTAAGGTGCAGTGGCCTCCTTCTTCCATCCTTGGGGACAAGGGTGTTCCTCCTGGCAGCCACCTGCTCTAGGAGGACCGCAAGGCACTCATCAAAAAACTGGGGGGCCCAGTGCCTACCCAACCTGTCCTCCTGCCTATCATCTGCAGCCACATTGGAACCCATAACTTTTAATCTCCTGTTGACAACACCGAAGATGTCTCCCTCGCTGGCAGCCTTCCAGGGCCTGATTGTGCCAGTTTTAAACAGGTCACCACGTTGCCATTGGACCCGGCGGCCGACAGGCCCCCTCCCCTGCCCGCCCCTTCCCGACCATTGGGGAGCCGCCGTTCACACTCGACGGGCCTTAAGTGGACTGCCAGCCTGAAATCGTGGCCGGGGGCCGATTGTGGGCGGCGGTAACTTTCCTGGCTGCTCTCGGGCCCACCAATCATGTCCGCCAGCCAAACTCAAAATTCTGTCCTTAGGAAATGAGTATCAGCAGGCTATTTGATAGGGAGACGTCACATCTTAAACCTGATCTGGTCCTCATGCAGTGCCTGTACACACCATTGAGCAAGCTTAAGATTAGTAGGTACTGTACTGCATCAATTTGCAATACAGTGTATGTATATGTATGTATTTATGTATGCGTGTTAGTATTGGTGGGTTAGTATATATAAGCATTCCAAAAACAATCAGATTTTTGAGGGTATGAAGGATTTGACAAATGGGCATGACAAAATTCAACAAGAATTAAAATGCATAAACTTTTATAGTTTGTGAAACCAAAGAACTGTGGCAATTAGCATGAGAACAGAACTGTCAAGCGAACACTCTGTGCATCATTGTCAGTGCAAAGGCACACAGCGGAACAAGACCAATCAAAGGAAAAACCAACAGCATGAATAGGATCTACAAGTCACTGTTTATAAGAGGCAGTAGGAACAGATTTATCAGAAAGCTGCCAGGTAGCAGGAACCCACCCTTATCAGTGCGCTCCTCCTAACTCCACTCACCACTCAAGAGCAATCTGTATGCCACTCGTAGCAAGGAATGGCAGACTGAGACAAACTTGAGAATTCACATAAAATCAAGTTGCCTTAAGGCATCTAACAGTCAGTTTAACGCTGGGATTTATTTAGACAAACAGAGCCAATAGGCCCACCTTGCTCTGTTGGCTCCACATCATTCTCTAACAACAACCTGCCTTTATATCTAACCCTTAACATAGTAAAATATCCCAAAGCCCTTGACAGGTACATTATCAAATAAAGTTTGACACTAAGCAGATAAGAAAATATTAGGGCAGGTGGCCAAAAACATGGTCACTCCTCTCCCTTCCTCTATTCCTTTGGGCCAAACTTCCTCTTCGGTTCCCCACTGCCCTAACCCTGAAATCGCGCTTCCTCAAGTTTCTCTCTTATCTCGCCTTGTGCCCTCTCCGAGCTCATTTTGTCCATGAGATGCATGTCCTACCCTCTCGACCATACTCCCACTGCAGACCACAGGGGGCTGGTTAGCTCAGCTGGCTGGGCGGCTGGTTTGCGATGCAGAGTAACGTCAACAGCATGGGTTTAATTCCCGTGCCGGCTGAGGTCATCCATGAAGGCCCTACCTTCTCAGCCTCACTCCTCACGTGAACTTTGGTGACCCTCAGGATAAACGTACCACCAGTCGTCGCTCTCTAATGAGAGAGCAGCCTACGGTCCTCCAGGACCATGACGACACAGCACCCCTTCCTGGATTCCTTGTCAGCTGACATTGTTATCAGTTCTCTTTCTTTAAGTATTGCCCCTCTCTCCTTCAAATCACCCCTCTTTTCAAACAACCAATCCTTCACCTCCCATCTCCCCATCCCCAACCTTCCTACTCTCCAATGTCCTTGAACCTGATGCTGCCTCCCATTTCAGCACTCATCTTTCTCAAAATTCCATGTTTGAATCTCTTCAGAAAGGTTTCTGCCCTTGCCATCAAAATGGCTCCTATCCAAGTCACAAAAGACATCTTCTGTGACTGTGACAAAGGAAAACTACCCCTCCTTGGCCTCCTCAACCTGTCTGATTATGTCATCTTCTCCAATGCCTGTCCACTTCCATCCAGGTGGGGGCGCACTCACTTGGTTTCGCTCTTATCTAGCAAATTGTAGTCAGGGAATCACCCGCTTTGGTTTCCCAACATCTCATCAGAAAGACAGCACCTCCAAGAGTGCCGTGCTCCCTCAGCAGTGCAATGGAGTGTCCAGTTTAAGTTATTGTACTCAAGCCTTGGAGTGGGACTTGAATCCAAGATCTTATGACTCAAAATCAAGAATGCTACCAACGGAGCCACAGACACCGTTGTGCAGCTATCATGGGTTCACATGGGCTTCTAAATTTTTACAGAAATATTTTAACAGAGAACTAGTAAGGCTTCTGCTTATTGTTCAACCTGAAACAATTAGGAATAATTTGCTTTGTTAAAATGATACTGCCAAGACGCTATTGACATTCCTTGGTTTTTTTCGACTTACAGAATCACAAAATTGTTTCGGTGTACAAAGAGGCCATTCAGCCCATCATGTCTGTACCAGCTCTCTGGGGCATTTTAAATTAGTGCCAATCTCCTGCCTTTTCCCAGTAACCCTACACATTGTTTCTATTTAAATAATCATCCAATGCCCTCTTGAATGCCTCAGTTGAATTTTTTCTAAATTTCAGATATGCAGTGCGTAAGTGTGATTTTTTTTAGAAGCAAGAAATGTATCAGCTAATCGCAAAATGTTTTAAATGATCCTTTAATACTTGTTGAGCAGCTAATAAGCCTTTGAAGCATTATGAATATGAACATGCTATGGGGCATTATTAATATGAACAAACCACTTAGCTAACAGAAACGCTAAAAAGTTTGATCATCTAGTTACGGATTATTTAGAATGCAATGGGGTGTAAAATGGGCAGGGGATCCTTTATAGTTTGTTTTCTACCCAACACTAAAAGTGCAAATCCACCCCAATCTTCTTGTTACATGTGCCAGAATTTGGCCCTTGATGGGTGGGCGGGCCCGACCGACTTGGTGGCGGGTGGGTAGCCGATTGTCACTGGAGAAATGGACCGCGCCACTATTTTCCGCGGGCGGGCCAATTAAGGCCCACCCAGTGGGTTAGCAACTCCCGTGGGGAACGGGAAAATAGTCGCGGAGGCGGGCGGCCTCAGATCACTGGTTCCAATGGGAAACCGACAGTCTGTATACAGAGTGGTCAGGCAGCCTGTTTGAGGCAACGCACCATGGCCACTCGGGGAGAGAGAGAGGCAGCTGTCACAGGACAGGAGCGTGAGCAGGAGGAGGGGGGCAGGCTGCAGGAGAGACCAGCAGGGGGCGAGTGTTATCCTAGCTTCTCCGATACATTCCGTGCTGTCCTCCTCCAAGAGGTGTCCAGCCGTCGGGATATATTGTATCCGGATGATGGGAGGAGGAGGGCCCCCCCATGTCACCAGGCAGGCGTGGGAGGAGGTTGGTGATGGTGTAAGCGCCCATGATGCTGTGCGGCGCACAGGAACGCAGTGTGGCAAACGATTCAATGATTTGTTGCACCCTGGAAGGGTGAGTACCATGTCAGTCTTGGCCATTTGACCCAGAAGGCAGCTTTAGCCTTTGAGCACCACCCCTCCACGTCTTGCTGTCGTTACTGCATTGGGCATTTGGCGCACGCTGGCTGGGCAAATGGGTACTGACCACGCTTACATCAGCCTTAGTGATTGAGGAGAAGATGGGTTCTCCCCTCAGCATATGTTGGTGTTTGTTGCATTTGAGTAGTCTGGGGACAACCTGCAGGGGAGGCTGCTAGACACATACTCAGAACTCCAACACATGTCATATTGATGGTGATGAGATGGTGGAAGGGGAACCTCAAGATGCCATGGCCAAGAGCCATCTGCTGGCCTCGGCGCCGCACCTAGTTGTGCCTCCTTGCCATGGGCGCTAAGACCTGTGTGTTATTCAAAGTGATGGACGCCGAATGTGTCCAAGGTGGCCGTTGTGGGAGGGGGTTGGGACCAGCCGTACTATTTTCTGGGGACTGATCACCAGTAGTGTGGACAGGAGCTGCTGGAGGCCTCAGATGGGCCACTGTGGTTGGGGTGCGGCGTGTGCGTACAGAGTACATGAGCGATCAGCCCCAATAAATCCTCTTCTCTGTTCCGCAGGCAAAAAGTCAACACAATCAGCGGGAGCGCCTCACCACCTTCGAGGAGTAGGCCATGGAGCTGGGGAGGAGGCAGGCGGCCAGGGCGGCAGGTGGCGGCGAGGCTGGGGTCTAGCGGCCAGGTATTTGAGGTCCACAGTCCCATCCACTCTGTCTGCCCACAATCCAAACCACTGATGGCTGCTGCAATCGTTAATGCTGAAACAATGCTCATTCACAGACTGAGACACTCTGACGTGTGGGTCATACAGAAGGGACCCTCGTCCCCTTGAGGAATCGCGTCTCCACCACCTTCCAAAGTCACCTTATCCCATTTGTGACCATTATCCCCATGGCCTAACATGCCATGGCATCGCTGCTGCACAGCCAAAGACTTATTGCATCTTAGGGGGTTTGGGACCTCCACCACCCTTTCAGCCAGTGCGCCCCACATTACTCTGTCCAAAAGGTCCTCAGCACCTCAGCTGTCAACCTCATGGCACTCAACTTAAATAAATGCCACCATGTAACTCATCCCTGCGCCAAGGGGAAATGTTGCCTTCTGTCCACCCGGTCTAAGCCCCTCCTAATGGTATGAAGGTCAATAATGTGACCTGTCAATCTCCTGTGCTCCACGGCAAATGTCGCAAGTGTTTGCAACGTTTCCTCAGCACCGCAACTCTCCAGGCCAGCATGCATCCAGGTCAGGTACCTCTGCACTCTGCCCACTCCTATGGTACATAACATGCCATCTGTACATTCCTGAGGCCATCTGACCAGCCTGTCTGCATGTGCGTGTCTAATGTTTGGGCCTCCTCTTGACTCTTATCCACCCCACTAATGTTCGTCTCCTTAGGGTCTTGAAGGGTGAGCGACTTATGAGGCTGGGGGGGAAAGGGATGAAAGGTTTAACTGACTGTACGCTAACTGATGCACTGTCCTTGTTGTTAATTTCAGCATCACCATCTGATCACCGCCCCCAAAGACACCGCAGCCCCCCCTCCACACCTGAGGCCCAACATGTGCAACTTGCGGCTCATCATTTCAGCCAGCCAGGCCCAGTGCAGACACAAACATCTCGGTGGGGAATTTAACTTCGGCTAGTGTTCTGGGTCACAGTGGAGAGGGCACTTCACAATCACTGGAGGAGATGGCAGGGACAGAGAGTGCCGATGGCGCCAGCAGCCAGAGGGCTGCAGGGGACCAGGCACATGCTGAGTCCGGCACTGATGATGTGCCTCTGGAGTTGTCACCAATGCAGCAGCTGCAGGACAAGCGGCAGGAATCGTATTTGCATCTGGCAGGGTTGCATGAGGGTATGCTTCAGTTGGTCTCTGCGATGGAGGAGTCCAGGCAGAGTGCACGTGAAGGCATGAACCTCAGGGCAGATCTTCAGGCTTCCTCCACTGAGAGATTGGTGAATCTCATGGATAGGGGGTTCGATCGGATGGAGACTCTTCTGATTGGGTTACGCTCTGACCTGCAAACCCTCACAGCGCTAATGGCCACGGGTGGTCATTCCCAATGTGGGCACCAAGCGTCGGCACTTGGTGCCCATGCATCTGCGGTGAGCAGGGAGATTAAAAAGGACCTCACGTCGGCGCAGCAGCTGCCTGTCATCGCTGCGTGCTCCTCTCAGGGCGCTCCGGATGAGGGGAGCAGCTTCCCCGCCCCTCTGCCAGTCAACGTTGCTTCCGTTGAGGCTGCGACAACTGAGGAGGTGCCAGTTCTGGAACTGGCCACTCCCTCCCAGGCGGGGCCATCACAGGCTCCACGGGCCAGAGGACGGCCGCCAAGATCATCGACGCCAATAGGACAGCAGAGTCAGCAGGCTGTCTCACAAGCCACTCTGAGCGATGGGGCGGCATCTAGACGTAGCACCCGCAAACGAAAGCATAAGGCACGTTAGGCACTCCACAGGTATGTCACTGGTGATTTTGTGTTGGCCTTAGAATAGGGAAAAATATACTTATGTTTGCAATGGAGTCATTTCTGTTATATTTTGGACATAATAAAGTCCAGTTTTCCGACCATGGCTAAGGGTGTTTCCTTTGTGCTGCATTTGTATGTTTCACAGACATATCATGAGTGTTTGAGTGGACATTGATGTTTCTGCACTAAGCCTTTAGTTGCAGCTGATAAGGTGGAAGATGTAGCACCTAAGTGCCACGTGTGGAAGTGCCAGGCAATGCTGGTCCTGCTGATCGATGTGTGTGGAGCTAGCTGAAGGTTCGTTGAATTAAATTGTCCCGGGTGTCCCTGCCTCCTTGGTGTAGTAGTGGGTCGGCGTGGTGCCCCTCATCATCGCCCTGTGTTTCCTCATCCTCTGAGTCACTGCTGGATTCATCATGTGCAGCCTCATCCAGGGCATCAAGGTCTTCATCGTCAACTGCATCCCCCTTTTCCACAGAGGGCAGCATGCTACCACTATCACAGAGACGCAATCTGGGGGGTACTGGAGTGCGCCCCCTGAACGGTCCAGGCAACGGAAGCGCATCTTGAGAAGACCGATGGCTCTCTCCACCAAAGCCCTTGTGGTTGATTGTTGTATTGGTCCTATTGTAGCGTTGCTCAGCTTCTGTTCTTGGATGGCGGAGAGGCGTCATGAGCTACCTTCTGAGGGGATAGCTCTTGTCACCCAGCAGCCAAACATCCAGCCGGGCTGGAGCACTGAAGAGCCCTGGCACCTGGGAGTATCTGAGGATGTAGGCATCTTGGGAGCTGCCTGGGTACCTTGCACAGACTTGTAGAATCAGCATCCTGTGATCACACACTATCTGCACGTTCATGGAGTGGAAGCCCTTCCTGTTGACAAAGGCACCGGGCTCACCTGCTGGTGCTTTGATGGCCACATGTGTACAGTCTATAGCACCCTGGACACGGGGTAAGCCAGCAATGGCCGCGAAGCCTCTGGCTCGCTGTGCCTGACTTGCCTAGTCACAGCGGAAGTGGATGAAGGTCAATACCCGTCTAAACAGAGCGTCTGTAACCTGCTTGACACAAGTGTGGACAGCTGATTAGGAAACACTACAAAGATCACCCTCCGAGCCCTGGAAGGAGCCAGAGGCATAGAAGTGGAGGGCAGCTGTGACCTTCAGAGCCGCTGGCATGGGGTGTCCACCCACACAGTTAGGGGAGATCTCAGGGCCGATCATCTGACAGATATAGGTGACTGTCTCTCTTGAGAGACGGACGCTCCTTCGGCACTGCACCAGTAATATTGAGGTAGCTGCTTCGCCGCCTGTATACCCTGGCAGCAGGATAGTGGCGTCTTCTGCGGCCCCTTCCACCTTGGACTACCTCTTGGCCCTGCACCCCTTGTGCCTGCGCCTGTCCTCCCAAAGGTGGCTCCCCTGGAGGCTGATTGTCCAGTCCTGGCCTCCTCCTTATTCTATCCCTCCCTTCCTCCTCAGAGGAGCTGCCTCCAGTGGGGATGTCAGAACCCATACCCCCAGGCTAAATGGAGGCCTCCGGAAAGCTGCAGGCCAGAGAATGATAACTGTCTGCAGACTGGTTGCAAAGTACACAAAAAGCTCTTGGAAATCGATGTGAACTGCTAACAATCACACAGGCAACTTTAAAATACTTTCTGCTATTAAAACTTCATGGAAAACATGAACAACCCCTCTGAGTCCACATATCCCGACATTGCATGAGTTTTATTAAAAAATCTCCTACCCGCCTGCCCGTTGGGCCCATGTGCTGACCCGAAGTTCACACGGGCCCCTCAAAATCCTGGACAATTGGCAAATTAAGGGCCTTAACGAGGCCTTTAATTAATGGCGGGCGCGCGTCCCACTGCTGAGCATGCCCGCCGACCGAAATATCGCGATGCCGCGCGCTGACGTTGGGACGCTCGCGCGACATTTTAAGCGCTGGTGTGTGGGCTCCGCCACCCACACATCAGCCAGAAAATTCTGCCCATGTTCTTCTGAAAAAATATAAGAGATACTCAAAGTACATAGTGTCCTTTAAATGTCACAGGAAACATAATTGAATTATCTTTTCATGTAGCCACAGAATTCTTTTGTGTCAATAATAAAAAAAATTAGGTTGAGTCGTGGTAATTACCCTTATAAATATTAATCAATTTTGAGACATTTATGGGGAATAAACATTACGCCATATATGAGAAAAGGTTTGTAAAATTCCTAAATAGCATGCTCAAAATCACAATCACCAGGAAGCAGACAAATATCCAAGACCTCAAAAACATGCCAAAATCATGAGTGTTGTGAGACCTTGACAACTGTACACTTGAGAGCTTGAGTAACTGTAAAAAGAAAACAAAGCAGATCACTGGAAAAACTGTTAGCGAAGAGATTTTAGTGCAGCCCTGCTCCGTGACTTGTTAGCTATACACGATGAATGTGACCTTACAACAAATGGTGGTATTTCTTACCACATGAAAAGTTAAACTGATTGAAGGGACATGTGTGCCAATGGTTGTAAATTTAAAATAGCCACAATTCAAATCTAGGCTATTTGATGCTTAGGAAATAGATATATCGCTCTTAAAGGGTAGTCATTTATTTGCTAATAGGGTTAGGATATGAGTGAAATAATAAATAAGGATGGTTGATGGTGTGATATCAATTTAAGAGAGAATATGCCAATGAGTAAGTAGCCAGGATCTAAACAACATGACTAGCAGATGTTGTTCAGAGCTTTCAGTTTAGCTAGCATCATGAAGTGTGAAGGAGTTGCAGATCCTCTTTCTGGTTAACAATATCTGTTGAATCATTATGGTAAATCTGTCTGCTGAGCAATCCTGTACCACATCTCTAAGCAAACCAAACCTACCTTTAGTTTATCACTCCTGTGTGAGATTGGTAAGTTTGTATTAAGCAAACATGGAAATATCATATGGTGAGCAGCAGTGGTTCCTCTTACACAAATTGGTGAAGATTTGAAGATCACACAAAAAGGCACAGACAAGGTTTTGTGATGTACAAAGGCTGTATATGCGTTGGAGACCCCAGAAGGCAGAGTCCCTCTACAGACAGTGTTTTACAGAGCAGTCAGTACCTAATATGTGGGGTAGTTGGATCGATAGTGAATCGGGCAGTCCATCTTGAACCGGGCAGTCGGTTTTAAGTCGAACGGTACAAGCTGCAGGGCCATCACAATGTTCTCAGGTGCCATTCTGACACAAAAGACAGAAAGCACATGAAACAGAAAAATCCTGAGCTTCAGCAAACAAAAAACAGATGTTTATTGGTCCTACATTGCTGAATGTCCCCATGAAGTAGCAAAGCTATGAATCCTCTACATATTGACAGCATTCATAAATGAAAGGAAACATCAGAAAGGTGGCCACCAAACTCCCCAGCATGAACTGGAAGGCCACAGGCGTCCTATCTGAATTCAGCCTTTTCAAACAAAGGATTAAGCAATGCTTTTTTCAGATTTATCCATCACAGAACAGGAGAAACTAGCAGTGGAAATAAAGATAGCCATTGGAAACAAAGGGTTGCACAGAATTAAGACTTTGGGCCTGTCTGAGGAGGATTAGAAAGATCCTGCCAACTGTGGAACACCCTGGAGGAATGGCTTCATGTAGAGGTGAACTTTAGAATACAACATTTGGGGCTGATGGCTCACAGACAACAGCCACAAGAAGCAGTCGATCAGTTCATCAACAGGTGCCCTGATAAGGGCAGGGACTGTGATTTCTCAGAAGCTGAGCTGTCCGAATGAATAGTGGAGCTGGCTGTAGCTTCAGTGCCAATCGGAGCTTTCCAGAAAGATCTTTTGGAGAAAAAGAAAGGCCATGACATTGACACACTGCTAAAAGGTGGCAGTAACTATGAAGCCATTGTAACTGTACAACAACACCTGTAAGCATTAGATGTAACTACCAATATTGACAAGGTAACCAGGATACAGAAAGCAAGTAAATCATTTTGTAAGTGTGTTCTACTGCACCCACTGCGAAGTTGTCCTGTGTTCCATGATCTTTGTAAGTCATGTGGTGTAAAAAGACCAGGGAACTTGGTTACCTGCAGAAGTATCCAAAGTGTGCAATAAGCCTAGATCCTATGAAGTTACAGCACTGAACAAAGTGATGTTAAGAAGGAACAGAAGTCAGCTAAAGGAATTGTACAACTGTAGAATACTGAACAGATCCACTGTGTTGGATCTTTGAACACATCTAAAGATGGACTTGGAGACTGAAATTGTGGAAGACCAACACACCTACAAGCCAAGAACATCCAAGTGATAAGCCTAGATCTCAGGAAGGTAATACCATTATGAGACCCGGGAGGATTGTTAAACCACCTATACATTATAGGTTCTGAAACTCTTAAATTCTTAAATCTTCAAATTCTTGAACAGAGATCTATTATTTGAGTAAGTGGGGGATGTTTTGCTATTGCTTTAAATGGGAACATGCTAATGAGTAAGTAGCCAGGATGTAAACCATATGACTAGCAGACATTGTTCAGAGGAACTTTCAGTTTAGCTAGCAACATGTGGTGTGAAGGAATTGCAGCTAGTCTTTCCTGTTAGCAATAGCTGTTGAAGCTTTATAGTAAGTCTGTCTGCTGAGCAATCCTGTACTACATCTTCAAATACATTGAACCTACACTTAGTTTACCAGCCCTGTGCAAGATTAGTGAGTTTGTATTAAGCAAACACAGAACAATTGCAAAGCAAGAGAAGGGAGAGATTAATTTCTGGAGAGGTAGAATTGAAAAGGAGGGCTAATTTTAAATGTATAAAACCTAAATGACATTTAGTCAAGCGTGTACAATACTGGGCTCCATATTATAAAAAGGATATAGAGGTACTGTGTGAAAGTTAAAAAATATTTTTTGAGAAAAGAGAAGACTCAGAAGTGATCTGATAGAGGCCATTAAGATTATTTGAGATTTTTAAAAATTCATTCATGGGCATTGCTGGCTAGGCCAGCATTTATTGCCAACCCCTAATTGCCCTTGTTCAGAGGGCATTTAAGAGTCAACCACATTGCTTTGGGTCTGGTGTCACATATAGGCCAGACCAGGTAAGGACATCAGATTTCCTTCCCTAAAGGACATTAGTGAACCAGATGGGTTTTTAATGACAATTGACAATGGTTTCTTGGTCATCATCAGACTTTTAATTCCCGGTTTTTTAAAATTGAATTCAAATTCCACCATCTGCCCTGATGGGATTCAAACCCAGATCCTCACAGCATTACCCTGGATTTCTGGACTACTTTTCCAGTGACAATACCATTATGCCACCACCTCCCATCTTGATAGGGATGTGTAGAGAAGGTGTATCCACTTATGGCAGACAACAGAACTTGGGGCCATCAATATAAGCACAAAACTAAGGGTCATCAATATAAGTCGTCATCTATAAGGAACAAGTGAATGTGATAGAATACTCATCTGGACTCACCTGGGTTAGTGCAGCTTCAGCAACATTTAAGAATCTTCTCATCATCCATGGCAAAGTAGCCTGCTCGATTGGCACCCAACTGACCAGCTTAAATATTCACTCCCTCCATCACAGGTGCATAATTGCAGCAATGTGTACCTTCTACAAGATGACTGCAGCAATGTGCCAAGGCTTCTTCAAGAACATTTTCTATAACTGCAACCTACACCATGTAGAAGGTTTCAGAGAAGCAGAAACATCACCACCTGTAAGTTCTCCTCCAAGCCACAGACCATCCTGACTTTGGAACCATAGTGCCATCCCTTAACTTTCGCTGAATCTAAATCCTGGAAATCCCACCCCAAAAGCACTGAGGGTATACCTGCACCACACAGGTTCAGCAGTTCAAGAAGGAGCCTCACCACCACCTTCTCAGGGATGGGCAATCAATGCTGACCTTGCCAGCAATGTTCACGTTTTATGAATGAATTAAAAAAGTCACTAATAAAACCAATAGGGAATTCAGGAGAAACTTCTTTACCTAGACAGTGATGAGAATGTGCAATCGCTACCATATGCAGTAGTTGAGGCGAATAGCATAGATGCATTTAAGCGGAAGCTAGAGAAACATATAAGGGTGAAAAGGATAGAAGGTTAGTCTAATAGGATTAACAAAAGTAGGTTGGAAGAAGAACACTGGCCTGTTTCTGTGCTGTACCTCCTAATTATTTCTGTGGATTTAATGGCTGCAGCAATGGGCCTGTTAGAGAGCTGGTGACAACCTGTGGTCATTTCCAAGATCCCTGTTGGGATTTAATCCCAATCATGCAAGTCTATTGGCTGCCATCGGGATTCTGGCTCCTGCTGGGAGAATTTCCAACAGAAATTATTCCTTCAAAGGGGATGTCCCAGCTCCCAGGGCTGTCAGCTTAGCAGTCAAAGGTTGGCAGCTCTCCAGCGTCAGCAGTGCCATTGGGAGCAGTCGCTATTGTTGGTACAGCAGTAGGCCTGAGGCTGATGATCGTCACAGGTGCCCCTGGTCATGGATAAGTGAGGCAGGACTGCCTGGTCTAGTCAAGGATGCCTCAGCGGGTGGAGGGGAAGGGGTAACTGTAAAGGGCAGGAGGGCAGATTCACATAGGTCCCTCATTAGCCACCAGCAGGTCCCTTGGTTGGGCACAGGATTGCCGAGAGGGAGGGATCCCTCCCACCAGGCCACAGGCATGCTCGCCAGTGTTGGCCTGGTGATTTTCCCACATGGTGTGCCCCCCCCACCCCACCTGCTGCTGGTTGAATACCAGCGGTGATGGCATGAGGCCTTGAAGTGGCCACTTAAGGGCCTCAATTGGCCTCCCGACTGGAAGGCCCTCCTTGAGATTTCCTGCCCTGAAATTAATTGGGGTGAGTTGAGAAGGCGACGGGATCTCCACAACAAACATTCCCACTCCATTATACAGCATTCCTTGCCCCTCCACCTCCCAGCCTACTCCCAGGGAAAGCATTATATTCCACCCTATGTAACAATTTTAAACCAGCTCAATCAAAATGTGTAAAAGCCTTTTTTGACTTACCTCATTTCTGACATAATTGACTTTAAGTATTTATTATTGGGAGAGGTAACTGTGGGTGAATTTAACAGTTTTCAGCGGGGTGAAGGAGACAGAGAAGAAAGTTCATGGTCCGCTCGCTATGGCATTCGCCATCTCAGCTCAGCGAATCAAGCGTTCGACAGCCAATTAGTGCCCGTGTGGTGGGAAGGCAGCCAATTGGCAGTGCAAAGTGAGGCTCTGTGCCCAACTGGGAGCCTAGACTGGGACGTCATGGGGCAGAGGGGTTATGCCATGAACAGAAAGTCGGTGACGGCTACGAATTTAATTGGACCATGATCTTTGAATCTGCCTTTGTTCCTCATGGAAGGCACAAAAAAGTCAATAAATGAAGTCAGAAATCATGCAGATGCTGCCTTCTTCACCAGCAGAATTTGCTGTTACCTGGTCGTGGCGGGAGGGCTTTTCTTCTGCCCTGGTGCTGCCTCCTCGTACTTGCTGTAAAACATTCCCAAGCCTTTTCCTGACTGATACCCGAAAAATGCAACAAAACATTGAGTACAAGTGGCTCTTTAACTGCTTGTTAATTGGTTATTTTAATATAACAGGTGGGCTTCTGATTTCAGCACCAGCTCGCCTTCCGTAATTTTGGAGACTGATGCGATGATGTCACATTGCTGACCCAACGTCATCATGTATAATTTATATTCACGTAGCTTGGGGGAGGAGAGGGGGTGGCGGTGGGGGCTGGTTGAGGGAAGGAGGAGAAGTGGGGGAGGGGAGGGAAAGGAGGGGAGGGTCCTCTAGACAATTTGTGGCCATAAAATCTGACCCTGTGTCTGATTACTGTATGGTTCTGTTATAAAGCCAAGTTTGTACAGATTATTTAATTATCCCAAAATCTCTTCTCCTCTCTCTTTTCCTTAAAGGCACTGCTTAAATGTAATTCTCTGACTAAACACTTGGCCAATTGTCCTAACATCTCCTTCTAAGGCTCTGTATCAATTTCTTTTGGCTGATTGTATTCCTTTGAAGGGCCTTTGGTGTTTTACTACATTAAAGAACCTATATAAAAGGTAGTTGATGTTTTTATTTATTGCCCTATTTAATACCCTAGTGTGTTCTCAGAATTGCCTTGACTCTCCCAAGACGATTGGGAAAACCATCCTAGATATTCTCCCCCATTGTATTTAATGATAGCAGCTGGAAGAAACACAACATTGGACATTAGGCAAAACAAAAACAGAATTACCTGGAAAAACTCAGCAGGTCTGGCAGCATCGGTGGAGAAGAAATCAGTTAACGTTTCGAGTCCTCATGACCCTGGGTCATGAGGACTCGAAACGTTAACTGATTTCTTCTCCACCGATGCTGCCAGACCTGCTGAGTTTTTCCAGGTAATTCTGTTTTTGTTTTGGATTTCCAGCATCCGCAGTAGCTTTTAGCTTTTTGTTTTTATCATTGGACATTAGGCAGGTAGGTTTAACATTTGCCTTTAATATTGACATCTAAACGAAGGAGGAAGTTTTCTGTTCTGCAATCAGTAGTCATTTGCAATACATTATCTGAATTTTCTCTGTTTATTTAAATCTTGCTATTTCTGTAAATAACCAAAACCCAACTTTCTGTTAACATTGACATTCTGATAACTTTTAATGGGCTTCGGTGGTGCCAGGTCAAGTCTATTTTAATTAAAATAATTTGTACATTTATGATAAATTGGGATTAATGGTCAATTCCAACAAATCCAAATCAGATCTCATCAGATGGAGATGGCTAATAATTAAGCAAAAGCATTGACTTATGAAATAACTGTAGCAACAATTAAAATTGATTAATTAAAGTAATTAAGAATTCCTCCTTTAAAACCCTTGTCCTTTGATGCAAGCTTTCTCATCTACTCTTTTGTAAAACTCAAGTACCAATAAATTATCTTGACATTGAGATATTTTCTTCAGATCTTGTGATCATTACATTGGAAGATCACCTCAGACAAACTAAATCAATGTAATATATACTAACCATGGATCAATAAATTTGTTTTATGTAAGGATATCAAGGGGTTGGAGAAAAGGCAGGTAAGTGGATCTGAGACACAAATTTGTTGTGATCCAGTCGAAGGTCGGAACTGGCTTGAGGGGCTGAATGGCCTATTCCTGCCTGTATGTTTGTAACATCAAGCTGTAGTTTATTCCTCTAATTTCAGAAGTAATTTAATACTCCATAGAATCATTGAAGCATAAATGGTTATGAATGTCATCCAGATCTATGCTCTGCTTCTGTTTTTCTAGTTATCTGACGAAACCTCTTGACAATCTAAATGTTAGCAGAGAGGATAGTGCTTCAGTGACGTACACAAGCACTTACCAGGAATAATGGTGGCTTCAAAATAAAATATCACAGGTTCATTTTTTTTAATTTAGAAAACACAACTCATTGTGTGGGAAAACCGTAAAGTTCAAAAAGAGTCGGAGAGAAGATTAGTCCAGGCCTTTAAATTAATTATTAGTCCAGTAGCATAGCCACTACACTACCATACGCACAGCAATTTAAAGTAACTCATCGCCATTCAGACATTTTGAAACATTTCTGATATATATGAGATAATATATAAATTCAGATTTTCTTCCTCAACAACAAATAAGGTTGCATTCTATCTCCCAGGAAATCTCAGTAACAGTGTATTAGCACATTGGCCAACTAATCCTGCACAGTTGGCTTCACTATATTTAAATATATCTCAGAATCAAGTGATACCTAAGCAACCTATTGACTGATAATTACACTTCCGGAGACTCTTAAGTAAATTTTATGGATCTTAAATGTCACAATGTTTGCAGCAACCTTGTAGTGGTGATTGTGCTTATACTCTGTAAATCTGCACTTCTGTTTACAATGCAAAGTTACATTAAGTTAGGTAAACTGAGACCAAACTTTATTACCATTCATGTTTTATGTAGGAGTACGTCAATGTCATTTGAATTAGGAGCTAAATGAAACGCTGAACCAGCAAGAGCAGATTCCTTGAGCTTGGTGCCTTCTATTGGGAGAATATTACCATGACATGCACATCTATCTTGTCTTCAGTTCTTCCACAATAATATTGAAATCGCCACCCACAATAACCATCTATGTAATTAATGGATCTTTTGAGATTCTTTAAAATCACTGGCAAGCTTTTCTGAAAAAGGCTCAGATGATGTGGAGGAGGATCTCATCTCCTCTGCCGTTACTAGTGCCAGCTCATTTACCAATCCTCAATTGATGAGGAAAATCATAATATTCCTTTATTATTATAATTCAAATAAAATCATACAATTTTATCTCAAAAGAATGGTTTCAAATTTTCCAAAGCTCAATGTTGAGGGACCCTAATAACTAGCAGGGCACCTTCTTCCAGCTATTTACATTACTTACAGTGGAAAACTGCTTTGATAATCTTTTTTAGGCATTGATGATATGTTGATTAAATCCACTAGAGAGGTTTCTACTAGAAGCCATTGTTGGTTTCCGCCATTATCAAAGATGGCCGTTTCTTGCATGCGTAGAATCATCTGTTGTGCATTCTAACGTGGCATTGGAGCCTGACTATAGACATACGTATCTCTCCTGTGAGGTGGAAGACCATGAATGATTTCAACACGTTGGTGGACTAGGCGCCAATGTGGATCGGTCAGCACAGGAGTAATGGGTGAACAGGGCGCGATGCAGGATAGGATAGGAGGAATTATAAATAGAAACAAGATCTTTTGCAAAAGGAAGTTGAAGAATATGTGAGGAATAGTGCTAACAGTTGCTGTGACTCACATTTATTAGATGCAAGCTTTCACATGTTAAACATTCAATTTTATAGGCACCATTCGTTGAACATCAACCAATTAGCATTTGCTGACAGAGACTTGTAGACATTCCCACGCTGGCTGACATGATGCTATTTCTTTTGTATTCATGCAAAATGGTTTTCATTGACTTTTTATATTAAAAAAACTATATTATGCTATGACCTGGGAGTCAGATCCCAAACTGACTCCTGAGTACATTAAAGCCAGGGGGTAGAGATTATCTCTAGTAGATCATTTAACACCATTTGGGCTTTGCACAGACTGCAGTATAACTCTAATGCAGCACAATGCCTTGTTCAAAAAAGTGGTCAGCTAATTCATTGTACCGCTTGTGAATATTGTAAATTTACAATAAATATTCTTAGGTTCAACACTCCGTCTCTAATGACACAAAAATGAGCTTGTGGCCAAGTACAGAGGTACTTGCTCACTGAGCTCAATACAACCTCAAGGGCAATGTCAGCAATATCAGATTATAGATGTCCTAATCTAAAACTGGGACTAGTCATGCAATGGTACAGGAGTTATTCCCCAAAATGTGTACAATTCCTCTAATTTGTAAATCTTTGACAGTTAAAGTTTCAAAGTTTAACTGCAACATAATGATTTGTTGCAACCAAATGCATTGCTGAGTTTTCACTCAGTTAAGAAATAATCTGGCATTTCCAAGTGGCTTGGCATTCTTGGCTGACTGTTCCTCTGAACTTGATTTTGTAATCTTTTAGGCCTCATCTCATAGCTTACTGCTCTCAGGCTGTCACTCTGGTGCTTTTTATTTTTCATTAACCCACAATCTCTACCTTTTTCAGATTTACTGTTCTACCAACTTCTAACTCTGGATCAGAGTATTGACTCTGCACCATGCAACTTCATGAAAATGACCACCAGACTTTTATTAAAGGTGAAAGAAAGTGTAGGAGATTTCAACAGTTCAGCTAATAAATTTTCCTCCCTTTTGAGACCTGCAATTTTGAGTCTGTCTCATGTCAATTACTCAATATGTAGCAACAACCCCAATGCGTTGACCAATGAGTGTTATGAGTGAAAATATGGTGTGACCAGAAGGCCCTTTGTAGAGTAATTGATGCAGAAGCCAGGTTAAGTAAGGTTAATACCAGTTGAGTTCACTGCAGTATCCTATCATCTTGGCTACCTCCAAATCAGTGCCTTAACAGTTGATTTCTGGTTACTCTATTGAATCGACCTTTGATGTACTTGAAACCCATGTTATTTAGGCCTCCCATAACTTAAAATGACGCCCTCAGCTTAACAAAAAAATGATTTTGTTTCAGGAAAGCCTTTATATTTAACTACTAGCACAGGGAAACCTCAAATCTATTAATTTCTAATGTAACTATCTTGCACATCCATTCTAGATAAATTTAGTACCTGTGCTATACTCCTGGTACAAATCTAAAAGCAAACATTCAATTGCCATAACAAAGAAGTGTTAAAAGCACATAAATCAACAACCTTTTCGTTCAGGAGAGGCCAACACAATAGCATCCACCTGTCCATTAAGATTAAATAGAGGGTCTTCATCTGATTTAAGGGGTCTACTGGGGGATGAATTTGTCACTGTTTCTATAAAGCTATCAACAATACACTGCAGAAAACTTATTTTCAGTACTTCATTATAACTCTGAAGAGAATGAAAAATCATCATTCAAAGTGTGGCCATGATTGCTGAAAGAGGAGCAACAGATTTACAACAGTCGCGAACTCCTGATCAGTCATGGACATCTGCTCTGCTGTAAATTGTCCCTGGCACCTAGTTGAATACCGATTAAGTAGGGGCAAGAGAGCACAAAATTAATGTATTGTGTGCAGTTTAACGTGCCTCCCCTTTTTTCCAACCCCCTCGGTTGGTCACAACAAAGGTTTGTTTAAAATTCTCTCTCACATACACACACACACACACACACGAAATAAGAAAGCTAAGGGCAGAATTTTCCCATTTGGGACTAAGTCCCGTGGTGGGAGTGGGGCAGGGAGTGTCTCCCGCTGCAGAGGCCGACAGGAAGCCATGCCATATCTTCAAGCCCCAATGTAATTATTTATGCATCTGGAGCTTCGCGCTGTCATTTTTTGTAGGGCGGGCTTGATGGCGCCCTTCCCGCCATCATATCCGGGCGCCAGGTTTAAAAGGCGTCCAAACATTTGCAGCATCAGACGAAGAACAGACAGATGCCTGCAAGGTCATCCACCAGTCCAGCTCTGAAATGTAGTGACACCTCCCTGTGCATCCTCCTGGACCATGCCTAGGTGTACAGCAACTCCCTGTACTCACCTGATAGGAGGAGGAGGCCAAGCAGGGAGGCCAACGCTGCATGGGGGCAGGTGGCCAATGCCGTTAGTGACCAGGGGTTGCAAAAGAGGTTGTCAACATAGAGCCGGAAGAGGATCAACAACCTTACTCGCTCCATTAGGGTAAGTCTCATCAGACGGTCGCATAAACCACAAAGGCTCCAATATGTCAGGGTCCAAGGCCCAGAGGCAATGGAATATCCTGCCTCCTGTATCCATGCTGCAGTGAAGTACGCACTGTTCCTCCCTCACCCTTCAGCAGACATGGAACTCCGCATGGAAGGGGAGTGGGGGTTCGTGGGGAGAAAGGGGGGAACCGGCTTAGGCACAGAGGGAACCAGCAACCTCTCACATGGATGTCTGAGCCTCCCCCTCGCATGTGGGTTTGCTCAGCGCTCTGGAGGGAGCTGGTCCACAACCCATCTGCGAAAATCACGCTAGTGATGGCCTACCACAAAAGTGGACTTACTTATGAGGTATGATAAATGAACCAATTTCCACTGCCCCACTCCGTGCAACATGCAACTCTTCTCAAACATGCTGTCTTCTTTGAGCAGGAGGAACTCCATCACAATCACAGAGAACGTGAGAAGACGGAGGGCGGTTTGGGGGGGGGGTGGTGAGGCACCATTTTTCATGTCTCTGATGGAATTCGAGGAGAGGGCATCTGAGCTCACAGCAATGGAGCAGAACAGACTGAGGTGAAGCTTAGCCTTGGGCATCCACCTAGTAAGGATTCATCCATTCAATGCAAATCTGAGGGTAAAATGTGTCTCCATGTTGGGGGCAGTTGATGCTGTCATTTGCACTCTTCTATCTCACTTATAGGTGACTCCAGGAAGAGACCAAAGTCCAAGGAGGAGGAAGAGGATCCCCTGTCAGGCATCAGCTCCAGCCCCTGTCCAGAGGTATGCCAGGAGGGGGTGGAAGAGGAGAGCTGCACACCTGTACAGGTATCACTGCAGTCACTTGCACCCTCCACCTGCTCAGGAATACACATCTCAGAGCGTATCAGTGCTGGTTTAGGAAGGGTTGTGGCCGCATGGACACATGTCCGCAGCAGAAGGAGGCAGCTTCAGCTGAGTTCCCCAGCTCTCGAGGACTCTGCTGGGGCAGAGGCATCTGTGAGGTCCGAGTCAGGTGATGAGTCTCTGGAATCAGCATTCCAACTCATGGCGGAGATTCAGCAAGAGACGGAGGAACATCACACAGAGCTGTGGGAAGCCCTTTACAGACTGGCACGCAAGTTGGAGTCGGTCCGCCTGCTCTCTGATGAAGTGCTCCCAACATGCGCGCACATAGAATTCTCCATGGGGAGGGTGATGAACGCCATGGAGACCCTCATCCAGCAGAATGCCCAGTTTCTGCCAGAGATCCACACAGACCTTCACTCCATCGCTGTTGCCATGGGTGACTTCTTGCAGTGGCTACGCGAGATGGGGACAGGGCACCTCAATGCCCCTCCAGCTGCCCCTTCCCCTCCAGGAGACAGACCAGGGCCCTCGGGCACCCAAGAGGAGAAGGAACGGCAGCTTGACAGCACTAGGTCATCCACTCAGGACTCTGAGGTTGTCCGCTCCCTCCGAACCTCCTTTGCCCGTGACCCCTTCAACCTTGTCCTCTGTCAACACAGAGGGAGCAGCTGGCCCACAGGAGGACAGTCAAAGCAAGCAGGAGGCCCCAAGGCCTCGCCTCTCCAGAGGATGCACGCTGATGCCATCAAAGACAACAGGGCAAACAGCTCCGCAGGCTGCCTCCACCCCTGCTTCCGATGTCAGGGTAGCATCTAGAAGAACTTGTAGGCAACGTAAAATTAAGAAAATTTGATCTCAAGTGGTTTCACGGGCGAACACTTACTGTATTAGCTGAAAATATATTCACTCTCACTAAATAATGTCCACTGTTGTCATTCAGCATCATTATATAAGCTTCTCGAGACCTGCCTGCCTCTCAACCCCACTCCCTCTCTTTCAGTTGTCTATCTGAGCTGACCTGCATCTCCATCCACCCACTGACTGCACTCCCATACAGAGCCTGTGCCCGTCAAACACAAGGCTCCACTCACTTTAGACGTCGCAAGGGTGACAGTAGTCAGGTTTCTGCTGAGCTCCCCCAACCATTTATCCTCCCCGACATCACCCATGTCATTTCCCACATAAAAATATAACCCAGGCATAACCTTTGATCTCCCCACCATCACCTTCTCGCCTGAGCCCTTCTCATTCCAGGATGTCCAGGTGAATATGCACATTCTTTGAGAGAACCCCACCCCTGTCTACATTGAACTCCCCAACCTCCTCCTTCCCACCCCCAGGGTCCATGTTTGCCTCTGTGCCCCACCACCCACCCTTGCTGACCCTTCTACCATTACCAACGCACTCTGACCCTCCCACCCTACCAACTCCCTCTGCCCCCGTCACTCTAACCATCCCCTCCTACCACGCCCACTCTCAGTTCGCTCCCCAGGAGGCAGTCATTGACTCCCTGGGCCCTTCCCTTGCACATTCACTTGGGGATTCTGCCCCTCCCCCTTACACCTTCCTTCCACCTTACTTCTTCCTCTACCCTCCCTCCCTCCTCCCCTTGTATCCCCTCCCCCCTCAAGACACCTTCTCCCCTCCGAACTCCCTCCCCCTCCCATTTTCACCCCCGTGACACCTTCGCCCGCAACCCCGCCCCATCTTCAGCCCACCCTCTCCACGACCTTTCTCTCCCACTCATACCTAAACCTTCCTCTTCCCCAACCCCACCCCACCACACCCCCCCACCCCCCCCACCCCCCCATCCACCACCCCCGCCGCCCCACCACCCATTTGCCACATCCTAACCAGCCAATAGCAAAGTTTATGAAGTTCCAAAGCAGAGTTGAAGTATTGGGGAGATCTGAAGCCTCAGCAAAGTTGAAACTGCTGCTTGGAGACCTCCCACCTTCTAAGAGCTGATTCATGATGGAGCCATGTGCATGAGGATCCACCCACCATCCGACCATCCGATGCCACATGTTCCTCCAGGGTCCAGTAGCTGTAGGCCTCTAGCATCTTTTTCTCCTCGAATGTCCAAATATCTGAGCAAGGTCCTAAAGGTGAGCCCCAACTTCTGAATGTCATACTTGTCCAGACATGTTCTGGACCGGCGTGTTTCCCTGCTGGCGTAATAGAGAATCGAGCATTGGGGGCAGGCAATTCCAGTCAGGCCTTCATTTGCATCCCATTCACGCCAGCCTCCAGCAGGATTCCCAGTCTGCCATGGCGGGCAACATAGGAAAATCCTGCTGATAATTCGCACCAGTTCGAAACCGATTATTGAGCCTCCCACCGAATTTTCTCTTCCCAACCCCCACCCCCACCTCCTCAGCCCGCCATTGATCCAGCTGGTGGGTCATGGGACAATGTTGGCCTAAGAGTCCAAATAAAAGTTAAAAGAACATACGAGTAAATCCTTGGCTTGTCCATGAGGTATAGCTTGTGGAACATTGCGACCATTAAGTTAGGTGATTTCGGTACAACTCTGGCATTGGCTTTGTTCAATTTTGCACTTTTTTGAAGACATCCTTTGATTGTTTTTAAAGAGACAGAGATAACCTGCTTGTCTCTGCAGTGGTGACTGTCCTTTTCTTCTCGTTGTTTACTTCTCCCTGTTGTAACGCTTGTCTCTAGCGAGAGAGAGAGAGAGAGAGAGAGATGAGACACAGAGAGAGGTGTCCATCTTGCTTCTTTGTCATTGTCCTTCTGCTCTGCCCAACACTGGTTTTCAGAGCTAGTTTTAAACTCATTTCTCGGGTGTATTCCCGGAAGGAGAATAGGCATGTCTTGCATCCAAAATCCACTTTGCTTTCACCTCATAAACTTTTTGACACATGCTGTGAAATAAATCAATAGGAGATGGTTTCTGGGTGTCTGATGGTTTGTAGCTGGTTGGGGGGTGGCCAGTTTCCATTGTCTTCACAGAAACACGGTGATTCAAAAGTCCAGCCGCTTCTGCATTTTATATGCCTTCATTTCAAGTGTCTCTGTTTGAAATGGGCCTTGAGACCTCTCCAGGTGTGAACTTCCATGCAACCTCTCAGGACAGGTCTGCCAGTGCAATCCATATAGGGATTTTCCAGAAAGCGGTCATTTTACGGTATCAGCCATCTTTTGATCAGTGTCTTTTCTCATTTTTTTTTCAAAAAAAGTCATCTTTAAGTCGTTCAATATATTTGTGGCAAAGTTGTAGATTGTGAGTCACTCTTATTCTGACATCTTGTTGGCTGTTGTGACAAAACCCTTCATAACCCTGTAAAGCTCTATCAGTTCAACCTCAACTTCAGCGAAATAAGGCCTAACATTGCAAATCTTTCTTCAGAATTGTAAAATTCATCGCTGGTAACATCCCAATGTATTTCAATTAGATTTAGATGCTTGCTGTTATGGAGTTCCCAAAACTCTCAGCATCACTAAATTTTTTCGGCACAGAAGGAGGCCATTCGGCCCATCGTGTCTGCACCAGCTCTCCATATGAGCATTATGGCCAAGTGCCATTGCCTTGCCTTTTCCCCATACCCCTGCACATTGTTTCTATTCAAATAATCATCTAATGACCTATTGAATGCCTCCATTGAAACTGCACACAGTAACCTAACTGTGGCCTTATCAAGATATTGTACATCTTCAACATCACCTCCATGTTTTTGTATTGTACACTTCTCAATATAAAACAAAGGCTTCCATTTGCATTTTTTGTAATGCTCAAATGATGAGGTGTATATGATTATGATGTTCTGGACTCTGTCTTTAAATTTAGGTCAAAATGAAATGATTATTCTGAATTCTGCCTGACAACAAGCCTGGTTTAGTCAGGGAATTGGTTGACGAAGACACAAAGTTCTCATGCTTAATAATAAATAGATTTGCCGGCTCCAAGCTTTTGAGCAGGAGAGAAAAAGACAGGAAAAGAAAAGTAGTCAGTGTGGTCCTGCAGAGAGAAGAGGCTGCAGGTCCTTTGCGAGCTACCAAACCTGGATGTGGGAGGTAGATGGTGTCTAGTCAAAGAAAAGCAGACTGCAGCCATCTTAGAAATCCAAGAGATTCATCCTGGCATGGCCAGGGGAAAGAAGGCTCAATGGACTGGCCTTTGCTGCTGGTAGTGAGTTTGGGAAACTCTCTGAAAACTGGGGGAAACTGAGGGAAACGTCATGAGATAGTCACTCAAAGTTACTACTGCATGAAACTAGAAAATGTGAACCCACTGGAAGCTGGAAGTGACTGTAGACTGTTTGCTATAAGGACTGTAATTCTGTGGAGAGTGCGATGTGTGATAAGTATAAAAATGAATTTTCCTTTCTATAGTTTAATGTGTGAGTTGAATACATTAAGTAGCTCTGAAGAAGAGTCATATTGGACTCAAAATGTTAATCCAGTTTCTCACGCCACAGATGCTGTTAGTCTTGCTGAGTTTTTCCAGCATTTTCTGTTTTTATTATTGAATACAAAAATAGAGTTTAGTTGTGAGTGTTTTTAGTCATTTGTTACAGTAAAAGTCTTAAAATTTGAAATCTTGTTTGTGTCATCCTTTTTAGCTATTAACTAAAAGCTTGAAACTCCTTATAAATATTATCTGTCTCTATCAGTCTGAAGAAGAGTCATACGGACTCGAAAACGTTAACTCTGTATTTCTCTCCACAGATGACGTCAGACCTGCTGAGTTTTTCCAGCAATTTTTGCTTTTGTTTCAGATTTTCAGCATCCGCAGTATTTTGCTTTTATCTTAGTGTAGATCCGTCAGCATAGCTACTCATCCTGCAAGTGCCATCTCATCATGTTAAAATATTATTTGGTATTTCCTTTACCTCTACAGAGTTTATTCTAGCCTCTTGCGCATCCTAAATTTTCATTGCTCCACCATTGAAGCTGCCTAGGCTCTAAGCACTGAAATTCCATCCCCGAATCTCTCCAACTCTCAACCATTCTCTGCTGGGATGCTCCTTAAAACCTATCTCATTGATCAAGCTTTTGGTCACTTGCCCTAATATTTCCTTACGTTGTGCAATGTCAATTTTATTTTGACAATGCTCCTGCAAAGTGGTTTGGATTATTTACTACATTAAAGGATCTACATAAATGCACCTTGCTGCTGTCGAATTACTGCCAATTAGAGATATCTCAATGGAAGAATGATGGTTGAAAGTACAGGGCATTACCTGCATTATGGATTGAAAAGAATAACTGGCATGGAAGATGAAAATGAGCAAGAAACCCTAATCACGTTATGCTAAACTTTATTTTTAAAGGTCTATTGCTTGCAGATGGAAGGAAGATTGTGGAAGGGAAAGTGATTCACATTTTTGAGGGCCTGGGAGCAAATCAGTTAGATTGTGCTGTCCTGATCTTCAACACATTACGAATGCAGAGAGGAACAACAGTGTGTATAATAAATCTGAAGCTTGGGATTTAACAAGTGGAAAGGTTTATATGACCAATGACCCATAAATAAAGAAAGAGAGAGGCAAAAGTCTATTACGTGACAGATTCTTGCCAAGAATGAGAGGGAAATGCTAAGAGAGCTTCAGACAAGGTTGTAATATTCAATTATTCCAGGGACTTTATAGAGAATTACACTTTTCAAAAGAAAAAGGAAGCAACTGGCCTGAAAAAGGAAACCTGCAAGATTAGAGATAGCTTTAATAGCAGGGAAAATGTGTGATACAAGTTGAGAGAAAAAGTAAATTCAAAGATATGAACTAAAATAGTGATGTTTTAGACTCAGCTCATCCAATGATTTTGCAAGTATTTATACAGATGTCTCATTTCTTCTAAGGACTTGTCATAACTATCCTCACAAGAACGCCAAGTAATATATTGGTTTTTTTCTTGACTATTTGAAGGAGGCTGTAAATTTATCTCCTAGTGCAAAGTTCATCAGATTTTATTTGTTTCCTTGTTGAGCCTCCTCTCAAATGGAAGAAGATGAAAGATACGCAAATTTTTGTACCACTATACAAACTCTAAATGTGCAAGATCCCATATGACTGTTGGCAATGTATTAATTATGTTTAATCATATGCAAATGTGGACATTAACTGGAGATTCATTTGAGCTCCTATAAATAGACACAGTTTAAAACTGTATGTGGCAGGTAAGATGTGCATATTTGCAATGTGTAACTCTGTAAATAAACACCAAAATGTGTAAAGATTGGCTCCAGTTCTATCCTTCATCAACTGGCTTTCTGGAACAGAACAATGAATAGACCAAATTCCTAGCTCTATGTAACTACTAACCGATGTTGCAGGAAAATGTGATGTGCAACAGAAATACCCAAGAATCAGTTGCACAGTAGATGGAAGCTTTGAATTTTACTTACCATTTTAAATTTACTTGAAGAGATCCAATTTGGTTTAAATTTAGTTTGGATCATATCCCTCGAGTTGGTAGCCACATGTTAGAATTCGCAATATTAAATATATCATGTTACGAAAGCCAGAATTTTCTGTCGGAGAGCGGGGGGCCCGGGAACTCCAAGTCCCGACAGTCCTTGGGAGCTTCTGTGTATGTGTGAACCAGGAGCAGGCTGCGCATGCACAGTACAACATTGAAGTCCTTTGGGCTGAGGACATGAGCCCAGTGCGCCTGCTGAAAAAGAAAAGGGCATGAAAACCCTTGCCATGTGACCAGGAGCGGGGTGCCATGTTCAGAGAAGAGTCCCAGGCAGGGAACAGTGAGAGGTTCCAGTTAAGAAGAAAGAGGAGCAGAGAAAGAGGCTCCGAGTGGAAAAAGGCATGTGATTAGCAGACCTTAAATGGAAAGGGCTCAGGAGAAGGCCAGGCAATCAGAGAGGGCTCAGGAGAAGCTCTGGCAATTGAAGAAGGCAGCATAAGGTTGGTGAATTCATGCTGTGGGCTGTTGGGTTGAAGGTAACCCTTTGTATTGGTAGCATTCTGCTTGGCACGGCCGAAGAGCTGAAATTGTGCTTGTGACTTGGTGCTTGAGTGCACTCTCAGGAAACCAGGGGAACAGAATCTTGGAGACAAGATTGAAAACCTGTGAGGTGTGCCGGCATTGAGGCAGTCTGAGTTGGAGTGGCTTTTGGAGAGAATTCCAAGGCAAGACCTTTTAAGCTAAAGACTGAAATCCCCGTGAGAGAGACAGAGTTTCAATGAGCTTGTTTGATTCACAGAATTTATTGACATCTGGGTGGGTTGTTGAGAAATCTATGGAACCTGTCCTGGTTGCATTTGCCATTTATTGTGCAGTGTGGTGTGTTTGACCACAGTTTTCTTGTTAATTCAAATGTACCTCATGTTAACCCTGAATGTTAATGTATAAGATAGATATTTTAAATTGTTACATCTTTCTGACCTTATATAGTAAAGTTTACTTTTATTTGTTCAAAACCCATGAAATCTTATGGCTTTATTCTCTTGTCAAGCATTTTGGATCTCAAACTTTATCTGCTTTAAACAAAAAGTTATTGGCCCCTAACTGTATCTCACCAAGAACTTGGGGGGTCTGGTCCAGGATCATAACAACTGAATGATTAATAATTGAAGCAATGGAGGTGTTGTCATTTGGAATACAGAACTTGAGTATTGCTGAAAAAATCTTGGACCTGCCACTCAACATTACTGGACAGCCTTGCTCGAAAGTACACTTTAAAAAAAGTGTGCTGGACTTGTGTAAAAGCAATGAGCTGCCACGTGATATGTATGACAGAATTTGTCCTCACGGCTCGCTGCACCCACGTATGTGTGAACTCCCAAAAGACACAAAAGCGATGTGCCTTTATGCCTTTTCTTATCTATGACCAGTTCTGCACACCATGAATTGGCCAAATCATTGGGTGAATTGTTACAACCTGTCATGAGCAAGTTTTCAGCATACATGGTGAAGGATTCCTTCACATTTGAGATGACCATACAGCACTTGCATATCAATAGCAATGCAGTGTCTCTGTGTTCATTTGACATTGCTAGCCTATTCACCAATGTTCCCCTTAAGGAAGCCATAGATATTTGCGCTGCAGCATTGTATCATGGTGATCTAGATGCACCACAAGTGCATGCATCAGTATACATTGAGCTTATGAACTCAGCAACTCGCGCAGTTGAGTTCAGCTTTAATGACAACATATATGGCCAATAGATGGTGTTGCCATGGATCTCCTCTAGGCCTAGTTCTCGCAAGCATCGTTGTTGGGTTCCAGAAGAAAAATGCCTTCAATGGAATGACACCCAACCTCATACCCCCTTCCATATTTCTGATGTATGGATGAGACGTTTGCTATATTTAAATCTGCAGCTGCCTGTAATAATTTCCTTGCATGTCTTAATGGGCTCCATCCTGCACTCAAAATAATCTTTGAAATGGAGCAGTCAAATGAACTCCTTTTCCTTGACATACTAGTTGAGAAATCTGCCAGAGGGCTCTCTACCACAGCGTACTGCAAGCCTACCTTCACTGGTCAGTACACACGTTAGGACCATTACAGTTCCACGCGCTACAAGATTGGCCTTATCGGCAACCTCATAAATAGGGCCAGAGCTAGTTTCTCACCATACAAGCTTAATGCTGAAATAAGGCTCATCAAAAACATCCTCCAGGATAATGGCTACCCTGATGAGATCATTTCACACTGCATATCATGCAAACTCATGAACTTGTCACTTGACCATCACTTTTGGCCCTGAAAAGTGCCCATTCTACCTCACATTTCCCTGGAAGGGCAAGGTATCTCAAAAATTTGAGCAACAGGTAAAGCTAGCTGTTTCATGCTGCCACTGTGCAGTAGCAACTCGAGTGGTATTCGCCACTAACAAGATGCTGCCATCAAGCCAAAAGGACGTTCTGCCTATCACACAAATGAGTAATGTGGCATATGAATTTCAGTGCCAGTGTGATGCAAAGTGTGTAAGCCATACATCTCAAAGACTGGCAGAACATATCAAACAGCATATCCCTTCCACTGTTTCGCAATGGGCAAGGTACTGCCCATACCCAACAAGCCTGTGCTTGCAAAGCTCAAAACACAGTGTCCAACTTTAGATGTGATTCTGTGATTAGACAACATTTGCTAAATAATCCTCAATGTACTAAGAACTATGCTGACAATCAATTTAAGTTTGTAAGTTGGGCTCGCAGTGTGGCACATTTGTGTGTACTGGAAGCTACATATATTAAAATTCAGGATGCTGTTCTTTGCAGATAGAAATAACTTGTATGCACAGTGTGCTGTTTCTGCTAAACAAAATAAGTGACAGCCATTCACTGGTTCATTCCCTAGGGAAATGTCTTGACCAAATAAACAATACTTGGCAGTTAACTGCCAGTTACCATCAACTGGTGCATTCTCCATGGCAATGCCTCTACCAATCAGAGTCCACTTGCCAACCAATCAGCACTCTCTTCTCATACAGTATAAATATGCTGTTTCCCCGACATTAGTGTTTTCTTGCGAATTGCCCTGGTGAGTGCAAGGTGAAAAGCTTTGACAAAAAATGTCTCTTTTTCAGCAATACTCAATGGAGAAGTTGGTCACTTAGATTAATTTGCAATTTGTAGTAGAAAAGTCTGTTTCAATTCCTGATAGAAATTTTGACCCTATAGACGGAATTGTCCATGCCCGCTGGCATCAGGAGTGCTTGACGGCATGAGCAGACAATATGGTGAGAAGGCCAAAAATCAGTTTCAGAATGTCATGAAACCAATTTGTGATCGTCCGCTCAGCCCGTCGATGGCAGGCCGTGTTTCCCGCCATCGGACATCAGGAACCTCATTGTAATACATTTGCATATCATTATAAGGCTAGCCTGCCAGACTCATCCCCCCCACCATACTGGATTGTCCTTCCACTTTGGCATGTTTCACCACTGCATGTCAGTGATGTGCACCTGATAAGCTGCACTTCGCTTGGGACTTCGAGGTTTGTTTGCCTATCTTGCTTCGGGCAGCACTCGCAGTCATCGGCGCCAAGCTTCGCAGACGTTATCACAGCACTTTTAGGGGTGCTCATGGGCATGACTCTACCTACCAGGCCAGCCATAAGGCAGGGATGGCTTTGTATGGCTGCAGGGCTAGGGCATGCTTGAGGAAGGAGGAGAAGTGGCCTCAGGCAAGGGAAGAGGCTGCAGGATGAGGGCTGTACTGGGGAAGCGGGGTATTCCAGGGTGTGTGTGGGGGCACATGTTGATCTGTGCAAGTGGCCTTAAGATGCTCAGGGCTGGGGAGGCAGTTTCCAGAGCAGATGTGACCAGATGGAGATGTGAGGGTATGTGTGAGAATGGGTGGTGATGTCCCTTGAGCTGGCAGTGATTGAGATGCCAGTGAATTTGCGATGGACTTGAATGTGTGCGTTTAGAGTGATGAGATGGTTGTCATAGCCTGGCTGCATGGATGAGATCATTCATCCTCTATCTGCATTGGATGGCCAACCTCTTCTGTGCAGCATTGGCACTGATCACCACTGCTATCGCCTACCAAGCCAGAGTGGTAATGTTGTTGCCCCTCTTGCGGCCACAGCAGGGGTAGAGGACGTTATGGTGGGCTTCCAAAAAATGCTCAAGGAACGCGTCACTAAACCTGGGGGCAGCAGTCTTCTTGCCTTTCGGGACCATGTCTTATTTGCCGCAGTCTTGGGCTGGAAACACTGAGAGATGTGCACGTGGCTGTACTTTAAATGTGGCGTCTGGCGTAATGAAGTAGCAAGGTGATGGCATGGCCGGCGAATAGGAGCTCGCCTGCCATCGAATGGCGTGTTTCCCGGGAATGCGTAATTAATGCAGTGGGTTTGGGGCAAGAAGCCGCCATTGTGGCCAGCGGATGAAACGTCATTTTACCCACCCACTACTGCACACTGGGACAATCCTATTTCTATGGTTACTTAAATAAATGAATACGATAATAACATTGCTAACCGTTTGATTAATATATATATGGTAGGAGGGTGGGGAGGTGGGCCAACAGTCAGATTTGTATTCTGGTGTAAGTCAAAGCCTGTGGTGTTAGCAAGCACCTATCAGGATCATCAAAAGGATCCTGGGGATTAATATGAAATCGGCTGTATAAAATGAAAAAACAGATAGCAGTCACCTGGGGATGAACTTTTATCCCTAATACACAGTCATATCAATGAGAACAAAAACCTAATCTAAATTCTAGGAGAGGCAGATAAAGAGATTATTTGATAATAAGGTTTAACTCCTTGTTCAAATTGTATATTAAAACTGAACAAAAACACCAAGTTTTTGACTCTCCTAACTTCCCTTCCTGGTTCCCATGTCAGTTGACATTGTAAATGGTTCCAGCTCCATAGCTACTCCTCCCTTTTAAAACCACCCTTATCATTCATCTCATGAAAAAATCTATCCTTGACTGCAGAGTCTTTATAAGCTGCTATATCACTATGTCAAATCTCTTCTTCTTCTCCAACTAATTGAATAATCTATTGACTCCCAATTCTGTGCCCATCTTTCTAGTAACTTTATGTTCAAGCCTCTACAATCACAGCACCGAAACGACCCAGATCAGCCACAAATTAGATCCTCTGTGACTGTGACCATGATAAATGTGCTCACCTCATCCTCCTATTCGATGCCATATCCTTTTTCACTACAGGACCGCATACTTTCAGCTCTGTAATTTTGCCCACATCCACCCCTTACTCAGCCCATGAACAGCTGAAACTCTTGTCCATGCTTTTGTCACCTTCAGACATGGCTATCCCAATCTTTTTGTGTTCACCATGTTCCAGAAACCTCAGCTTATCCAATACTATGCTGCCCATACCGAGTCCTTCTCACCTATCCTCCTGTCCTAGTTGACCTACATTCACTCTTAATTCCCCAACTCCTCCAATTTATTTGTTTTGTGTTCAAATCTCTTCATGTCTGAAGAACATTGTCAGAAATACCCTTTAATGGTCTCTTTCTTATCTTCTTTAATGTCTCATTGGAATGAATTACTTTTTCACCATAGGTAAATCAAGCCTCAAAACTCCAGCCATTATCTCAATGTCTGTATTATTGTCATCTCACTACATGTCCAGTCTTTGAATGAAATGACCTATTACCAAGATTATTAAACAGGCTCCCAGAATGATATCATATTTAGGCAATGTAAATGAACAAAAAGCAC
Source organism: Cetorhinus maximus (assembly GCF_964194155.1). Taxonomy (NCBI): domain Eukaryota; kingdom Metazoa; phylum Chordata; class Chondrichthyes; order Lamniformes; family Cetorhinidae; genus Cetorhinus; species Cetorhinus maximus. The sequence goes on from NC_135896.1 coordinate 20,100,037, forward strand.
ACAATGTGTTTAAACATGATAGCACACTGAGATCTCTGTGGATGCGCTTTATATAATTGCAAATTATTTTAGGATTATTTGATAGTTTAACTGTTGACTAAAGGAAACAGAAAACAGTTTACCTTATACTAACGTGAATCGCCATGCAGAGACACAACTGTATGCTATGTTGTTGCTGCAGGTTGGTGGGCGGATTTAACTCCTGAACTCTGAAGACATGCGGGACAAAACCCTGAGATTAGATTTAGATTACTGGCATTGGCATACAAAACTGACATCAAGAAGTAGATTATTATATACCAATGGCAGCTTGAGGCCTTGTATTGGGGATTTATGAGCAGCAGGTTTGGGTTTATGTGGCAAAATAGATCTTCTTTAATCTTTCATCTAAAATCTTTTCACATTTGCAACAATATTCCAATGTGACAGAGCATTTTTCTGTTTGTATGATTTCCTTATTCCCTCGCCACCCACCCACCGCCCCCCACACTATATTTGAACAGTGATGAGTGACAGCAGCTGTGCAGCCACAAGATAACTGGAAACGCTCTTGTGGAGAAGAGCTGCCACACTTAAATCACCGCACTGCTCCTGAAGACCACACATTCTAAAAAGAGATAAGAAGTGGCCATTTTCATCTTCCAAAAATATTGCTATTGCCATTGTCTATAATCATATAGTGCTCTCAGGGGCAACTTTGAATTGTATGTCAGATGTATGATTATGATCAAGTAGGGGGATGATGGTCAGTGCACGTTCCTGAATTAGTGAAAGATGCTTTTAAAACAGATATTAGAAGGGTTTCTTTTTAACAAAGGATGGTTTGCGGTTATCTGTCCAATCTGTCGGCATTTTACTCAGTAAATCATGAGGCTCTGTGGATTGTGCTCCAAAGATTGGAATGTCCAAGAAACTTCATCACAATCCTGCTACTGCTGCATGATGATATGACTGCAAACTGCCTTGAGTGGGGGATCTGATGCGTTCAAAATCCAAAAAGGACTCAAGCAAGGCTGTGTGGTAGTTCCCATACTTTTTATAATCTACCTAATAGTGGCTATTCACCTCATCAAAGATCACCTGCACCCTGATGTGAGTATTAAATACCACCTAGATGGAAATCTCTTTAACCTCAATCGCCTCTGTACCAAAACTATACTAACCACCATAGGCATACATGATCTACAGTGTGCAGATGACTGCAGTGTCATTGCACACTCTGCACCAGATTTGCAAGCCACTCTTGATCCCTTCAATTCTGCATACAAGATACTCGGCCTCTCCTTGAATGTTGCCAAAACATAACCCATATCAACCCGTACCTGCTCAGCCAAATATTCCACCCCCCACATATGTTGAAGGAGAGATGCTGGAATATGTTGAGCACTTTATATATCTTGGCAGCCACCTCTCTCAAAAGGCCATCATTGGCGAGGAGATCCAATACCACCAGATCAACTGTGCTAGCTCAGGCTTCCACAAACTATGGCAGCGAGCGTTTGACAACGAAGACCTCCACAAGTCAACAAAAGTCCCAGTGTACAGAGCAGTTGTCATCACCATATTCCTGCACTGCAGTGAGACCTGGACTGTGCATCAGTGACACATAAGAGCGCTAGAGAAATTCCCACTGGTAATGTTTCCACCACATCCCCCAGAATCAATGGGAGGATGTCCCAAAGATCTGCGGGTCGAGAATCGGCCTTCTCAGTCGCATGAAGATCCACTGCACAAACTCGCGACCCTGAGTAGACATCATCCTCAAATCAAGGGATAGCTGATGACAACAACCTGCCTAATAAAGCAGGAGGTAGAGATTGGAGGCATTCAACAAACAGATGAATGGAAAGAAGTGAGATGTCAGACTATTGGAGGAATCTATTCGACAAGTTCACAATTTTGTCCATTAAATATGATGATCTGTTACAACCCGAGCAGCTACCCTAAATTCACCAGAAGATCAGCAGAAACCCAATGGGAATTAGATTTACACCATTCCTCCATTGAGGTTATGGCAGCTGATCAGGAATATTCCCGGCTTATGGTATTAGTTCATTTTGGTATTGAAATGGCAAACCATTGGAGCTTCATTGTCTCAATTCATGATAAGATGTCAACACCTGAACATAATCCCATCATGTAATACATTGCAGACTGTGTGCTAATCTGTCTGTAATGAGCATGGCTGTGACAGGCCATCATATTTTCAAAACAGTTTCTTGACGATTGTGCATTTTTGTTTTAATCAAGTATTATCTATCAGCAATCGATTCCGCACATATTCTTTTTAGAACACACATGATTTTATGCACTAATGATTGGTTCCTAAGATAGTTTGTTTCTTTTGCACACATTCAAGACTGCACCTGGAGCTGAGAATAATTATGTAAATTTGTTGACCCAAAAACCTTGTGCAATTAGCATATGACCCCTCTAATGAGATTTACACCAGTTCTTAACTGTTTAGAATTGATTTGCTGAGCATACAAAAATTATCCCAAAACTGGTTGTTGCCGGATTTCACCAGCTACTTTAGATACTCAAAGCCCTTGGCCAAGATGGGGTCTTAAGCTGAAGCACTGGTTCGCCCCACATTCAATGCAAAATGACATGCTGGTAAAGGAATTGAAGGTTGCACAAGGAACTACTGCCTGAATTTTCGTTAACAGCTGACTCTCAGTTAAATTCCCTACTCGTGCTCATGGCATTTTGGCAGCTAACCTTCAACCCAATGCCCTCTCCTAACAGCGACCAACCAATTGGGAGCAAACAGGCTGTTGTTAAAGATTTCAAGCGCTACTTAAAGCTATATAACCATTTAATGTTCACTCGCTGCTGAAAGTTTGAAGGGGACTTTTGAAACACATCAGCAGAATTTCTGGGATACTGTTATGAAGCTATTAATGTATATAATATTATTGGAAAATATTTTTCTTTTAAAATAGAGGTTTAGTCTGGTTGCTTTGACGTATACTAGTATTGATATGTAAGAGAGATAGAGTGTATTTGCATTTTTTTGAATAGGCCATTCAAGGGGTGGGGTGAAAACTGACACCTATCTAGCAAATACCAAGCAATATGTTTATATTACTAATAAAATTGGTACTATGAACAGGTTTTATTGTTAGAAGAGGCTGGTGAGACAATGAGAATTTATATTAAATCAGCGATGGTAGGTATAACTTCAGCAGTTTTGTGTGTGCAGGGCAGAGGCAATATGTGATCAAAAGGCAGCTGTAAGCCTCCAACTGTCTCCACAGGAACCAAAGTGAAAAGAACCTCATTTTGAATGTGTAAGGTGAAAATGCTTTGCCTGGTGTTTGGTTAAGTCTATGGGTTTCTGTTGCCATAACGGAGATTTGTTTAGGAATTTGATAAAAGTTATGACAGCAGTAATTTGAAGCCACATGTATATATATTTTTTAACTTGTGTAAATTAATAAAATGTTTCATTCAGTTCAATGTAAAGCCTCAAGAACTGGTGGTCTGATTCCTGAATTTAGAGTTGCATCTCAAACATAACACTTAAAATTATAGGTTATGACAGTTGTTTAAAATTTCCCTCTGGGAATTTGAAATAACTCGGCTCTACCAACTGCATCGGTCATAACAGGTACTTTGTGAAGGCTTCACAAACAATTCATTACTATTTGTTCCAGAAATTCTCTGAGGAGTTCACCTAAAAATGGTAATAGAGATTGTAGGTATAACCTTTCCTACTGCCTTTAGGGGTCATGTGATTGTTCTGACAAATGAGCCTAAGTGCAGGTAATCTTGGGTGTGGAGCTTTCTAGTCGTGGACCTGGTTCAAGCATGTAGCTCCAAAATGAGCTCTGTAATAAAGTTATCTGTTTCAAGTAAGAAACCTGTCTGGTACATCAAGTTCATTACATAAATGCTGTGTTATTCTACCTTATAGGAGGCACCAGGGGAATGGGATTGCTTGGTCATTGTCATCTTGCTAGGGTTTCCCTTTGGTCTGCAATCAAGGCCGAACAACACCAGCTGTGGCAGTAGAGAGTAACAGGAGGGTGAGGTGGGCGAGGTGGTATACTTACAGGACATTCCTCCTCCTCTGGGCTTCCCAAACTAGGATTTCTAGTGCCGTGTTCAAGAATCTGTGCATCTCTCACTTGGCCCTTGAACCATCTTGAAATAGACATTCCATAAGTTCAGTGAAAGTGGTTGAATGGAGCCCACACATACAACTCCATGAAAACTGTGCTAACCAGTGTCCTTAATTGATAATCATGGAGAAAGCCAGGTTGTTGTCCCTTTTACCTATAGGTCCATGTGGCACTGCTTTGTGAACAAATTTCTCCCCCGCCACCCATGTTCAAATCTCATTCCGGGAATTGAATGTAAAATCCAGGGTGACATTATGTGATGATAACAGAGTATTACATTACCAGAGGTGTCCTTTTTTGATGAGATTTTTATATTGAGATCTCAGCCTGACTACAAGGACAAAAAGATCCCATGGGTCTATTAGAATTCTCTTTTTTCTTCTTTCAGAGGGTAGTGAAGGTCTGGAATTCTCTACCACATAGAGTTGTGGAGGGTAGATCACTGCAAGTATTTAAAGAGGAGGTAGATAGATTTTTGAAATATCAGGGAGTTGAGGGCTATGAGGAACTGGCATGAAAGAGAAGTTGAGGCCTGGGGCAGATCAGCCATGGTCTTACTGAACATCGGGGGAGGCTTGAGGGGCCAAATGGCCTACTCCTGCTCCTATTTCTTATGTTATCTTATTGTTCTTGGCAACAATCCTCCCTCACCTAGCACCACCAAAAAACAAATTAATCAGTGAGTCAATTATTTGCTTTATGTGGGGTTTTGGATAGAAAGATTTTCTGCTCTGATTCCCTAAATAACTTTAAAATAAACCCATTAGTTGTAATGGATGGTGGGACATCCCGAGGATATGATAAAGTGCTTAAATAAATTCTGATTCTTTCATTTGTCAGGAATTGGTAACTATTTTTTTTAATGGGATTGTGATTTATTGAGAAATAAACCAGGACGATGTTAGCCCTCAATTCTTCTTCCTTCAGATACCATGCCCCAAAGAGGGCATTGGCAGCCATGGGCTTCCATTGGATTGTTCCACAATTATGCTTGATAAAGTACTGCAGTGGTTTGCCGTTGCCTTGTGCAGTACACGTGACTCTCACGCTGCCATCAGGTGTACTGGAAGGATTTACAGGCTGATAATCACCTTACAAATGCACCTTACATGACCATCAAGCTCTGAAAATGGGACTTAAACCCAGAACTTTTGAGCCCAAAGTAGAGATGCTACCACAGTGCCACAATTCCTCCCTAGCCCTCAACTAAAAATAGAGAACAAAAAAGTCAGCAGGTAAGGCAGCATCTCTGGAGATAGAAACTCAGTTAAAGTTTCAGGGTGAAGATTTTTCATCAGAATGGTCATGAATTTTGATGAAAGGTCAGTTTCTCTCTCTACAGAAGCTGCCAGGCCTGGTGAGCGTTTTCCAGTATTTTTGGTTCTTATTTCTGATTTCCAACACCTACTGTGTTTCGCTTTTGTTTTGAGATATTAGCCCTTAACAGCTTGGGTCTTTTGGAAGTTTATGGCATTGAAACCTTGAGCCTCAAAAACTTGTCACATTCAACAATTTTCTGCTCAGTTTGCCTTCAAAGCAAAACGCTCAGCAGATGTGAGAACTGGAACATGTTTCACTGTGCAGTAAGGTCTATTCATTGCCCAGTTTTTACCCTTCTTGCTAGCGTACTAATCCAATTTTGGATATGGGGCGGAATTTTACGGCCCCGTCCACGCAGGGGTGAGGCGGTAAAATGCGGCGAGCCATTCAAATCTCCATTGGCTTCGGCCAGACCATAAAATCCCACCAGCATAAAATTCCGCCCAGGGTTCCTTGGCTCGGTGTTTCTCTAACACGTCAGCGCTGATTCCTCAAGTTTGAAGCTAGACAGAATGTGTCAGGAAATTATTCAATTGTAAGGTTTGTCACTGCCAAGCTGAACTCTGCCCTCGCGCAAACACCTCACACACATGCACTGAACCCATGGGGATCGCTGGATAATGATAAGAAATGTGCAGAAGCCAATGGTTTCACCTCAACACTAGCTGTGATCAGTTGATCCAGCATAGGGAGTGACCAGTCAAGTAAATGCCTTGGCTACTAGCGTAACCCGATGCCTGGATATTCTGTCATGAGTGGCCTCGCCACCATGTCCAAGGCACAAGATGGAAGTGTGATCTAATACTCTGCACTTTGTTGGATGGGAGTGGCTGCAACAACACTCAAGAGCCTGTTAACTAAAGAGGCCTAATTTGTAATTTTTCAAAAATCCCTTCTCGGGATATGGGTATCAATGCAGGACAAAGCTGTGTTCTTGATCGGCAGCCAATCCTGCACCTTAAACATTCTGAAGAAGGGCCACACAGACTCGAAATGTTAGCTCTGTTTCTCTCTCCACAGATGCTGCTAGACCTGCTGACGTTTTCCAGCATTTTCTGTTTTTGTTTCAGATTTCCAGCATCTGCAGTATTTTGCTTTTACCTTAAACATTCAATCTTTCCACTGCTGAAACACCTTGGATGCAGTGTGTACAATCTACAGGATGCACTACAGCAACTTGCCATGGCTACGTCAACAGCACATTCCAAACCCCTGGATTCCACCTCCTAGAATGACAAGGGCGGCAAGAATATTGGAGCATGTCTATCCTGAGATATATACTGTGATTTCTTCATCATCATTCGTTCAAGAACCTGGAACTGCCTACTGAACAGTACTGTGGAAGTACCAATACCACCTGGACTACAACAGTACAAGAAGCAGCTCACCACCGCCTGGCCATTGGCAATTAAGGATGGCAATAAATGCTAGCCTTGCATTGATGCCCATATCCCAAGAAGGGATTTTTTTAAAATTACAAATTAGGCCTCTTTAGTTAACATGGCTCTATTCCAAACCTATTTTTAATCCTTTCTTTGAAGTTTCCTGTGATGAGCAAGAAATTCCCAATTTCAATATTAGTATCTCAATCTAATGTCCGTCATGTCATAAATCATTAACCTTTTGATGATGAATGTACAAAAGATTAACATGTAAGAACAACACACTTGTGGAAGATGAACCTTCTCACTATAGCAGGCCTGATCAAATAGTAATTGCTGGCTTGTTAAGGGCTTTTAGCTACTTTCATGTTATTGCTTATAAACTTGTAGATGACAATCTGAAAACTACGAAAGAAGCATAAAGACATTTTAAACACACTAAAGAAATGACTTCAATAAAACTAAATAATTATCACAGATCTTATTTAAACACGGAGAAGAAAGTGAGTGATTGAAGCATAAATTATTCTTGGTCTGGGAAATAAACAAAATTTGTAATCTAATTTGTAATTCCAAAACAAGCAACACGAAGGTGGGGGAATTTCATAAATGTTCCTATTGAATTGTTGGGATTTTATGTTCCTCCGCCAGCGGATTTGAAGGTGGGGGATAGGGGGGGGTGGGGTGGCATGTAGAATCCAGCGGGCGTCCTGCCCACTACCAACCTGCCAGGCTCCAAACTCTCTGAGATTTTACTGGGGGGGGGTGGGGGAGGTGGCAGCCTAGTCCGAAAGTACCGGCCTTAGGCCAATTTCCAAGTTAGCACATACACAACAAACAATGATCTGATCAGGATAGCCATTGTCCTGCAGGATAGCTTTAATGTGTTCTATTTCTGCATCAAGGTGAACAAATATCTAGGGCCTTATTTAGAAGATTGTTGATAAAGCCAATCTTATAGCTTGTGGAACTATATGACTCCCAACATGTATATTGACTGCTGAACAACCCGGGAGTTTGGGGAACCTATAGCTCCCCACTAATTTCTCCATGGCAATTCCTCAGACAATCTGAGCACCCTTTACTCCTGTAGTATAAACTGTCGTGATATTTTGAAATCTGGCATTTTTGCATTTTTCCTGATGAGTGCAAGATGAAAAGCTTCAGAAACAAGTCTCTTTTTTCAGTGATCTCTAAATTAATTGTACTAGAGAGGGGGAGAGTCCTTTCTGCTGGTGACTGCATGTTCAGCTTTGTGAGGATAAAAGAGGGTGTTAGCTTTGGCGATGAGCTCTGAATGGTATTGCTGGTATCAAGTCAATGCTAGACACTGACAATGTTACAATTTGCCTACCTACTTCTGGTGCATGCTCCCTGTATACATGCTTTACCCAAAATGGAGTCTAACACGGCCCCTACCAGAAACATCCATGTGCGGCGTAGATGCCATTTTGGAACAAGAACAGCAACCTACTGCCAAAGAAAATCGGGTGTTATGCAACCAAATTTTTCACCCGAAATCTGACAAAAACTGCTTGTGCCCAGGTGTATATAATCGCACCTGTAATGCCAGTAAAGCACCCCCAAAGACACGTGCTTATTTACTTATAATCTCCCATCTGACCTCTTACATTGCAAGGAAAATCCAGTAGATCACAAGCTGAATATGAAGAACACTGCACTGGATAACAGCACCAGCCAACACCACCACTATTCAACTGACCTCAATGTCTTAAATTGCCAAAATGGGATTTTAATACATTCTTTGGTTATTAGTGCAGACTAATCTCATCTGGTAACAAAATTAGACTACTGTAATAAACTACGACTGCTTCCATTCCCTAAATGTGCTGTGCAAGCATAACCTCACGGCACATGAATTGCACATTACACAATGTACGGTATCAAAAGCTGCTGGATGCTTGGTTACTTTATCAGTCCAGTGTTCCAGCTGTCCTTAAACAGCAGGGGCCAGAAAGATGGCTGCTGGGTGACAAGGGATACTGACTACTGCCATGGCTCATGTGTCTCTTTGTGGGACCGTTGGTGCTGCAGAGGAATGTTGCAGTGAAGCACTTACAAAAATGATAAATAGGAGTGAGTAATCCATCGGGATGCTCAAGGGTAGATCTGGATTCATCTGAGAGTATTTTGAAGAATGCGTCTAGCACTGTCTCATGGATTGTGATAGCATGTTGCCTGCTGCACAACTTTGCAATCAGGAAAGGACTGATGGTCGATCAGGCTGTGAAAGAGCTCGATGATCACACTTCAATGGAAATTCGGGCAGTTCCTCTAATGGTTGGTAAACCCACACTGCCAATTTAATGCTCCAAAGATTAGTTGAAAATGACCCCCTCTATGACCCTCTGCCCTGCTGCATGAGGGGAATGCACACTGGCTTCTCCATGAGTGCTGGGAACAGGATTCTGATTACCGGGCAGGAGGAACAGACCCCACAGAATCAGATCCTGAAATCCCTGAGAGAGACAATAATCCTTTTACATGTAGTGGTCATTGGAGGAGGGTATACTGCAGTGGAATAGGAGCATTAACAGGAGCATTGGAGATTTATGATGCTACCTCAGGCAGCACAAAGTGCACAGTTTAAATATCATACAAGCAGAAACTGCTCTGTCCTATTTATTTTACTCAGTGCTGTGGTGATTTATTTCAAACCCCCTGTTCCTTAAGCTCCCTAACTCCAGGAATGATCTGGAATACAAGGTTCACTCTTCAATTTAACCGGGCAGCTTCAGAATTTTGCATGAGTTTCACTGTTAATAAATTTCAACATTAAAAATCAAACCCTCTTTCCCAATATTCAGTAACTATTTTCTACTCTATTTATGAAGGGTTTGGAATTAAATCAGCACTAAATGTTGATAAATCATCTGTTGGCACTTATAATCAATTTTAACTACCCACTACCCTATTGCTAGAATAAGCACAATGCCAAATCCTTTGATTGCTAACCTGATTTTATAATACATTTATTCATTAGAAAGATGATTAGGGGAAGATAAAGCCACTGTGGTTAACATTATGATTAGCAAGATTGATGGGCCAAATGACCTACACTTGCTCCTGTGTACAGAGACCCATACTGAAGGGGCCTCTTATCATGGATGCACAGTGAACAATGGCATTTTGTGAAAATTTTAAAGTTCATGAAACAAATGAATGTTTACAGGTTAAATATCAAAGAATGGTGTCAAAATAATCTCTCATCAGGCACAGTTAATTAGCTATAATCAGCAAGGGACCATAGGCATCTCTCTCTGTTAGAGAGAGAGAGAAAGAGAAGTGGCTATGTAGCTTGAGGGGTAATCCTCTACATCAAGCATGGGGCAATTATAAAGAGGCAGGCCTCCATGAATTACCACAGCCGGTATGGGGATTGAACCATTGGTGTTATTTATATACCACACTCATCTGCCACAGACATTGGCCTAAGAGCCCAGAACAGAGCAGCATCACCTCGGAGGAAAATGTATTGACTTTGACTTAAAAATCCAGCTTTAAGTGAGCCCAATTCAACCAGGCTCTTTGTTTAACTAAATGGAAAGCTCAAACAAAATTGACTTATTCACCATTTTAATTAGCTTGTAACTAATCACAAGACTGGAATATGAATATCTGAAGCACAGTGATTATAATTCAAGGTGAAACTACAGTTTTCTCACTTGATGTAAATAACCATTTTCTGCAATAAGTAACACCTGAGATAACTACATATTTTAAAGAAGTCAATTATTTAATGCTCTGCATTTGGTTTTGGAGGGAGAAGTAAGCTTTAGCTTTACAAAAATTTGCTTTGATTTCAATTTAGCTTTTAATTTCTTTGTTCTTTTCTGCTGCTGACTCAGTACCTGAATGAGGATTCCAGCCAGCTCTGATCATCTCATTAAACAATGCTAATCTGTCCACAGGGTTTGATTGACATCCATGATCAATTAACCAATACCAGGCATTAGTTGCAGCTAGCTCCTGAGCTGCCTGGCAACTTATCATAGCTTATCATAGACAATTGATAGCACCATTTGAACAGCCCAAAAGGAGTTTATTGATTTACAGTGGTCATACATAAAATGTTTCACTTTCTCCATGAGCTAAAATACACAGCAGTGCGGACACCATTAAATAACTGAGCATAATTAAATGGCAGCTCAATAGATTAACTTATCTGTTATATGACAATCTGTAAATACTGCCATTTGCATCTACAATTTTTAAATCTTGTAGGATGCTTCCACCAACTCCAAAGGGCTCACATAACAATAACAACTCGCATTGATATAGTGCCTTTATCTTAACACATGATCTCAAGGCGACAAGGTTTCTGTAGCAGTACTTGCCGTTGTTAGGGTATGAGGGGTGAAACTCCACAAGAATATGAAAGAAAGAAAGATTTGCATTTATATTGTGCCTTACATGACCTCAGGATGTCCCAAAGCACTTCATGGCTGATGAAGTATTTTTGCATTTTTGTTACTGACGTGGGATAGAGAAACACAGCACCCAAGTTGTGCGTAACAAGGTCCCACAAATAGCAACGCGATAAATGACTAGATGATCAGGTTTCAGAGATGCTGGTCAAGAGACAAATGTTGGCCAAGCCATCAGGAGGATATGCCCTTGCTCTTCTTCAGATAATGTCCTGGGATCTTTCATGTTTATCTAAGAGGGCATATGGTTGCCCTGTGATGGAATCATCTCCAATGAATAGAAAAGGGGCAGGAGTAAAACATGTCACATAGAGCAGGTGGAAATCACCTCTGTAAATCAATAAACTCCTTTTGGGCTGTTCAAATGGTGCTATCAATTGTCTATGATAAGCTGTTGACTTGAACTGAAAGCACTTCCCAGCTTCAATCCCGAGGACTAGCTCAACATGCTTCTTGTGCTGGGTGGGATTGTTACTTCAATCCGTACATGATATCTTCCATGACTGTAGAAACTGGGAATAAAACCACGTCAACTCTTTGCACAATCCTTCCTTACATTGCAGAGCAAGGTCATTCTTATTCTAAAATAACATTAAAACAAATGCATTATTTCTAATTCTTTATATAGTCATTTAGATGCAAATTCACAATAATCAAATGATAGACAAGAAGACAGTCATAGTGCAAATGACACCTGATGCCAGCAACCCCAGGATACAGGGTTAACCTTTATTATATTACCTTCAAAATGGCGGTGATACTATACTATTGTCCTAAAGTCTGCCCAATTGGTAGGAACGGAATTGGTAAGCAGTTAAAATGTGCCTGCTCTTTTTCTTGCTGATTCCCCATTTTGACAATCATCAGATGTCAGCAGGTGCCTCATTAGTAATAAATGCAAATCAGGTTTCCAGGACATACAGGTCAGGTAAAACTGGCAGGAAGGCAGCAAGGCCCATAAAGTAGGATCAGGAGGAAAAGGATTTCTCCTCTAGGCATGACACAGAAAGTCCAGGCGTATGCTACTTTAAGCCCCAGTCCGCCTTCCCTCCATCAAGACATCGCACCTGGACTTACTGGCCACCAGCATCCTTTTACTCAGTGTTGGTGGCCATTGAGCCTCTGAGCTATCCAATCTTTGCTGCCTGTCTGTGGCAGCTAGCAGGCGCTTTCTGCCTGAATCAGGCCAGCAGGTGACCTGTGACTTTCAAATGAGGCCAGGGGAAGGACAAAGACTGCCACATGAGATCACCATCCTGTTGGCTTCCTACCGGGAGTTAAACTTGGCCCCATGATCCTAGCTTTGAGACAGAATATGTGAAATCTAGTTCTCCCGATCTTCTGCTGTAACTTTAGTGGAGAAATGCTGGAATCTGCCAAAGAAATGGTGTAAATCTGCTGACCTCCCGCCAGAGAATCCTTGTGAAAACTCCAAGTACACATACAAGGTGCTGGATTGCGCTACCACAGGGGAATGCATGACATAAATCAATGAACACTTGAATTAAGCTTACATTTACCTCCCTTTCAGCCTTCAGTGAATCTTATTCACTCCCATCCATCAATATCTTACGTCTGTAAAGTACGAACCTTCCTGCTAAAATCGTGCATCTCTTGTATTTGGATATGTGCTAACAGGTGGAATTGTGAGCTGAATAAAAAACATGTTCATTGTTCCATTTTCAGCACTAACTGAATATTCCCTTGCTGCAGCCAAATGCAATTTTGGAGCATTAATAGGCCACTTGCCATTTTGTACTTCATTATTGATTGGCTTTTAAAGCATCCAGAAAATAATAAGTCCAACATAAATACATTAATTTTACAATTCTGGTAATAGAATACTGATAACTGAATTCAATCTGAAAATATTTGAGTGAGGAACAAGGATTTTTAGAGAATTGAATACATTAATTATGGCCTTTAATAAGGTTTGATTATACTTCAACTTTAACTGCAGAAGACTTATATATACATATGTGTTGATTGCTTTTCTTTTAAAAAAACATTTTTGTGATCTATGTCCCTTTCCTTTCCAGTGAAGCCATAACATTTTAAAGAGGTGATAATTGGACTCCAAGAAATAAAATACCAGCACGGATTACACAAACTAGGGTTGTAGTCCTTGGAATCTATAAAGTTAAGGGGCGATTTGGTCGAAGATTTCAAGATATGAAGAAGAACAGATAGGATAGATAGAGAGAAACAAAATTTCTGCTGGGTGGGGAGTCTAGGACTAAGGGGAATAGTCTAAAAGAGTTCAGGGGTGAAGTTAGGAATCACTTCTATATGTGGTTGAAGTTCAGAAGAGCGATCAATGCTAGATCAATCTGAGATTGATAAAACCAATGATAATAGAGCCATGGGGCAAAGGTTGGTATATGGAGATAGGTCACAGATCAGCCATGATCCTATTGAATGGTGGAACAGGCTTGAGAGGTTAAATGGCCTACTCTTGTTCCTATGTGGCAAATCAATAGAAGTGCTTTGTAAAATGTGGCCACCGTTGTTATGTAAGCAAACATGGCAGCCAATTGATGTAGACCAAGGTCCCACAAATAGAAAATGACTAGACAAACTGTTGATGTGTGAGTTGAGGAAGGAATGTTGGCCAGTACATCGGGAGAACTCTGTGCTGCCTTTCCAAATGTGCCATAGGATCTGGTATATTTATCTGACCAAGCAGACAGCTCATCATTTTAACATCTTATCTGAAAGACAATGGGTTGGATTTTTGTGGCCGGATTTGGGCCAGAACAGAGGTGGGCAGCTGAACTGTCTTGTGGCTGCACATCCTGACCCCATTTCTGGCATCTCCAATCTCCGTGAAGGTGGTGGGAGCTCAGGTATCAGAACTTTCCCACACACATAAAGAGGCAATTTAAAGTAGTTAAGGGCTTGTTGAAAGCCTGCAGATTTTTGAATTTTCCTGGAGTAGAGGGTGGGCGGGAGTGTTGTGCTGAGGTGGGGGTTTGGTTGGGGTTAATTGGGTGTTGGGGGGCTGGGGGAGCCTGGGGTGGGGGGCATCAATGTTCAGCAGCTGTTTGACTCAGACCAGATAAGATTCTTAGGGGGCTTGACAAGGTAGATGCTGAGAGGTTGTTTCCCCTTGTGGGAGAGTCTGGGATCAGGGGGCATCATCTCAGAGTAAGGGGGCGCCCATTTAAAACAGAGATGAGGAGGAATTTCTTCTCTCAGAGGGTAGTCAATCTGTGGAATTCTTTACCATAGAGGGCTGTAGAGGCTGGGTGGTTAAGTATATTCAATGCTGAGAGAGACAGATTTTTAACCTGTAAGGGAATCAAGGATTATGGGGACAAGGCAGGAAAGTGGACTTGAGGAATATCAGATCAGCCATGATCTCATTGAATGATGGAGCAGACTTGATGGGCCGAATTGCCTACTTCTGCACCTACATCTTATGGCCTTATAGCTGCAGGCAGGCAAGGACTATATTATGGGCTAGTCATGAGGCCAGAAAAATTTCAGAAGGTAAGTGTGAATGTTGATCCTAGGTTAAAAGGCTTACTCCTTTGAAGTTAAAGCTACAGCAACCCATCACATGTCAGGGGAGAATCAGCATTCAAAATGTTGCCAGCTCAGAGGGTCGTCACCCCCCAACCCCACCACCCCCCCACCCCCGATATCACATGGGCATTGTAATGGTAGGCAAAGCTGTATGGACTCCACCTGAGCATCAGGAAAGGTGCAGCTATAAATGGGTGCTGCACCCTCAGAAATCCATTGAAGATGAGGGGCACAGGAAGGGCAGAGCCGCGGACATCAGGAGACCAGAAGAAGGAGACGGGGGCATGAAGCAAAATGAGACAATACCTGAACACAGGGTCTACATGGAGAGGCAAAGCTACCTGGAGATGACTGACAACCAATGTTGAAGGGGACTGTGACTTACGGCCCGATGGTCACAGACACCTGTGCCCTTAACAGTGTGGAACCCTGCCAGATCTCACAGTGGTGCATCCACTGGGTGATGGTTGTCCTCTTCACTGATGCTGGACAACACATCAGATCCACAACTGATGGAGCATTGCAGGCTCAGAGGGCATTTGTTCCATTTCCATTTCTGCCCCTACTTGCTTTAATTGGTCGAGTGGTGCCCTCGTACCCTTGTGCAAGGGTCTTGATCATTGTGGTGGTCTGCTGCATTCTCCAGAAAATGGTCCTCCAGGGAGATGTGAACATTGAGGATGGCGAGGCCCTAGAATGGGACAGCTCATTGTGGGAGGAGCAGGAGATGAGAGAAGGTGGAGGAATTGGAGATGGGGAGAGATGATGCTGAACAGAGAGAGGTTCTACTGCTGCGTGATGAAGTGACCTCCTCCAGTTAGCCTCGAGTGGACCTTCTTCATTTTCTTCCTCATGGGTGCTCGGCCTCCAGCCCCCTCCCCTCACCGATTCCCCCATGACATTTTGGCGCAAACTCTCTCTCTCTCTTGGGACAACCATCAGCCTCAGTGATGGTTGCCATGCATGTCTGAAACCCACCTCCATTTCTGCCCCCACTAGCTTTAATTGGATAGGAATTCTGTCTCCATCACAACTAAAGACTCATCCCGATGAAAACCTGCAACAAGGGAGAGGTCAGATCTGTCAGTGTTTCTGCTTCTGGTTCTTGCCTAATGAGCCTTGCTGGGAAGTAACTAGATGACATGGTCACATATCTGCACTCATTGTCAGGCTTACACATGAAGGTGGTTATGTCAACAAGATACAGCAGTTCCGCCAGAGAGGTATAACATCCATCTTGATCAAATACTTTCAGGCCAATTGATCGGGAGGGGCAAAGAATTGACAATTTACCACCTAAATACTACCAATTACATAATTTAAATAATATGACTCTTTGAATCAAAGCCAAACAGAGCAGTATTGTTACAGTAATACCAAACTCACCATATTAGAGATAGCTGAGGAACTGTACTGAGTGTTCTGCATTCTGACACAACTTGTGAAGCAGCTTGTTGTAAGCAAATACACATAACAGCTTCGCGGTGACATTTTTTTCCTCTTGCGCAGCTGCTTTAGTAAGCAGGACAAAATGATTTCAGCTTTACACCAATGTTTGACAGGTTATGCAAAGTCAGAGTTAAGGCTCAATCAGACTACATCAGGTTCTCCCCTCCCTGCACATTCTGCACATTGGGGACAGGCAGGTCAGTGCATGGAACATAAGAAAGAGGAGCTGGAATAGGCCATTTGGTCCTTTGAAACTGCTTTACCATTCAACAAGATCATCTTCCACCTCAACTCCACCTTCTTGCACTAACCTTATATCCCTTAATTGCCATAGTACCCAAAAACCTAACAAATTCTGCCTTGAATATACTTGATGACACCGCACTCTAGGAAAGAAAATTCCAGAAACTCAGAGTTGAGTGAAGAAATTTTCCCCATCTCAGTCCTAAACAGCTGACCCCTTATTCCGAGAATGTGGCTCAATGTTCTAGATTCCTCAACCCAGGGGAAACATTTTCTTACCATTTTCCTTGTTAAGCCTCTTAAGAATTTCATACTTCCCAATTAGATAACTTACATTCTTCATAGCTCCAAAGATAATAGGCCTATAACAGGTATAGAACAAACCCCTTATCCCAGGGACCAGTCTAATTAAATAAAAACAAAAAAATGCTGGAAGTACTCAAAAGGTCAGGCAGCATCTGTGGAGAGAGGAACAGAGGCCAGGATTTTCCTGTTGGCAAGCGGGGGGTGGGGCCCGCTCGCCGACGTGTAAAATGACACGCAGTGATGTCGGGCGGAACTCCCGATGTCACCGCGCCCCATTTAAATTTTCAGGTAGGCCGGGGCTCAGCAAAATCAGCTGTGCACCTGCCGACCTGTCAATGGCAAATTGAGGCCATTGACAGAGTCATTTATGTAGTTAGTGGGCCTGCCCGTTCAACCTTAAGGTTGGCGGTCAGGCCGGGAGACCTGGCGGGCATTAGAAAAAGCATGAAACCTCATCCACGGGCGGGATGATGTTTCATGTAGGTTTTTAAAAATTTAATTAAAGTGTTTTTAAAAGTTATGGACATGTCCCAACTCATGTGACAGTGTCACATGAGAGGACATGTCAGGGAATTTTTTTTTCTATTTTTAATATTTATCAATGTGCAGCTGATCTCCCTGAGGCAGCACTTAGCCTCAGGGAGATGTGTGCTCTTTCGTGCGCATGAGCGAAAGAGTGCACTCTCGGGTTCAGCGATTCTCCCCGCCAGCACAGGGAGCACATAGCGCTTCCGTGCGGACGTCATGCTGGGTGGGCCTTAATTGGCCCGCCCACGTAAAATGGCGGCGCGCCCCTGATCAGAGGCACACCTCCGCACACCTGCTCTTCAACTACCCCCCACCGAAGTGGGAAAATTTTGCCCAGAGTAAACATTTAGGGTCAATGACCCTTCGTCAGAAAGTTGTTTTTATTTCAGCTTTCCAGCATCTATAGCATTCTGCTTTTCAACCGGTCTAAATAGCCTTTATCATAATCCTTCTGGGGCAAGTATGTCCTCCTTAGGTAAGGAAACCAAAACTGGACACAGTATTCCAGGTGTGGCCTCACCAATAGCCTGAGTAATTGTAGTAAAACTTATTTATCCAATCCCTTTGTAACAAAAGCCAACATACCATAATTGTTGCTGTATCTGCATGCTAACTTTCAATGACTCATGTACAGGGTCACCCCGATCCTTCTGAATGCAAACACTTCCCAATCTCAAAAAAATTCCACTTTTATTTTTCCTACCAAAGTGGATAACATTTACGATTTGTCACATTGTATCCCATCTGCTACGTTCTTGCCCTGTCACCCAACCTGTCTATATGTCTCTGCAGCCTCTTTGTGTCTTTCACACCACTAACTTTCCTACCTAACTTTATATCATTAGCAACGCAGCATATCCACTGGTACCCCCTTATCTATCTTATTAGTTACATACTCTGGATGCCCTCTCAAGATGCAGAGCTCTTTCCTAAACAGAAGAGTTCTAGTCAAGCTGGAGCAAAGTAGCATAAGTAGGTTTCTGTCTGGTTGGTGCCTGGACTGCAGTTACTGGCTTCAGGCAGCTGCATGTTTAAACACATGCACTTATCTGACCCAAAAATTGTTTTTTTATATTCGTTCATGGGGTGTAGGCAGCATTTATTACCCATCCCTAATTGCCTCTGAGAAGGTGGTGGTGAGCTGCCCTCTGGAAAAGCTGCAGTCCGTGTGTTGTGGGAACACCCACAGTGCTGTTAGTGAGGGAGTTCCAGGACTTTGACCCAGTGAAAGTGAAGGAACGGCGATATAGTTCCAAGTCAGGATGGTATGTGGCTTGGAGGGGAACTTGCAGGTGGTGGTGTTCCCATGCATCTGCTGCCCTTGTCCTTATAGGTGGTAGAGGAAGGACACAGACTGGAAAAGTTAGGGATACCCTGGTATATTAAAAAAAAATAAAATGTGAACTAGGACAGAAGCCTCCAAATTAGATTATTCTCCCACCTAAAAAAAAAATGCTGACTAAAAGATGACTGACAGCACGCTTTTCTTTCCAATTTGACCCCAGCTGAACACAGAAGGTTACGATAACTGACATTCATGTCTGTGGACTGTAGCAGCCAAGCTGTCATTCCCTTGCCTTGACTAATCCAGATCACATAACAATTAGGAAGTGCCATTTCCTGCACATAATAAATAGGTTTGTGCTCACATAGCCATCGAGCTGAGAGCTCTTCAAACTTCAGCCAATCTGATGTCTCAGTTGAAGGACAAGCAAAGTGAAAACCCAATCCACAACATATTTTCAGGAATTTTCCCATGTCAATGCACTGAATCTCTTTGCTAATAGCAGGGTTTTGAAATGAAGTGATTGGAATAAACAGGTGTGAGCAGGAAGTCCGTGATCATGGCATCCCAAAGTTACTGTGTTGTGTAAATGCACCAGGTTTATAAACTTATTCTGACTATGTATGGGATTGAAAGTTACAAGGCGAGGTATTTGCAAGTCAATACTGGCGATATCATCTGATTAACTTTTCTTTTTGCTAAGGGAATTGAATTTGGAGTCCAGCCACCGGCTCACTACTGAATATGAATAATAAGCAATAATTATCATTCCATTATCAGAGGAGAGGTGGCCCATCATTCTTAATTAGCACAGGCTTTATTTATGTCAGGTCACAAACTGAACAGAAGAAATGCATTAACCCTTTGGCATGATTTGGATAATTTGTTCTCATTGAATATTCTAGGATAGAGGCAGTATTTGAAGATGAATATGGTCTATTTAAACAAATAATGAGTACTTTAATATTAGATGATTCTTGTCCAACTGTGAAAGGACTGGAAAACAATATATTTTGATCGGGTATAATGTGTATCTTTCATAAAAAGAATTGAGCCATTCAACCTAGGTGTACCTCAGTCTATTTAATGAGACAAATAGGGTATTATGTGCTCCTGGCATAACTGATATAAGCCAAATATTAAGGCACAAGTACATGTATTTCTGGGTTAGATACTGTAGAAAATTCTTGCAAGACAACCATGAGAACTGAGAAACCCAAAAGATGCCCATTAACTACAGCCAACTCTCAGACTCCCTACTACCAAGACACATCGGTTTAGATTTTGTAGTTGGAATAACGGTGAAGCTATAGATACTTACTACTAGTAGTGTATAGCTCAGACAACAACTTCCAGCTACTGCACATGTGTAGTTAAATGCAGAGTCAGGACATTTCTGTCCAAATTGCCCTGCTCCTTTGCCATATTAATATTTCCTCCTGAGATTCAGCATTGAAACACATGAAACACCATGAAGTTACACATTTATCCACTAGAACCCATTAAACCCACTAGACAAAGTTAAAGCTTATCCATTCCATTGGAAGTTAATTCTAACACCATGATCAGTCTTGGTTGCCACCAAACAACCATGGTGGCATTGAAAATTCACTTATATAGGTATGGAGTCTCATTCCTTTAGATTTTAATTATTGTTGGAGATTTTTTTACATTTCCTTTCCGCCTCTTTCATCATTTTCTTAATCCCATCTTTCTTTCCCTCTTTTATTTCATTTTCTGTACATGACTTGATACTCAATTCACTATTCTAGCTGATAATTCCTGGCTCAGACTTTACATGCCTCAATAAGTATTTTTCAATTTAATTGGCTAAGGGGATATACCTTGCTTGCTTGCTTTGTTCACACCGGTGGAGGACCCAATGGCACAATGGATTGCTAATCACCGCGAATTGCAGTGGAAAAGCCCATTGAGAGTCTGTGGGCAAGTGTAAGTGTAACGAATGCTGGTGCTGTACAGTTATCACTGACTGCAAAATTCGCCATAATGTGGATTTAAAACTGCCCACACAATGAGTAAATCCATGTCTTCATTTGGACAAAGAACCAGAGATGGGTTTTTTACAGATCAGGAATGCATTGTCTGAAATGGTGGTGAAACTAGCTTCGGCAGTAACTTTCGAAAAGGAATTGGATATATACTTGCCAAGGAAAAATTTGCAGAGCTTTTGGGAAAGAGGAACAAGTGAAACTAACTGAATAGAACTGGCAAAGGCACAATGGGCCAAAAGACCTCCTTTTGTGCTGTACGATTCTATAATTTATAACAGGCGAGGCTGTCAAAAAATATAATGTTTGATTGTAGTGTCATTGCTTAAGTAAAACTCATCAGCACCAGAGGGTAAGTAAGGTTTGGAGAGCTTTGTGCTGTACTAGTAAAATGATTGACCAACTAGCCAGCAGCAATGACAAACACAGATGGTCTATTTGTTACACTAACATAATTGCTTCTGATCTAAAAACCCTACAGCACTGATGACTAACAATACCACATTGCAGTTCTAATGATCTATTATATGCATGCATGCAGGCACACAAGCACAGAAATATAATGTAATCATATCCTACATCAGGCCTTGAACTTAATACCATGAGACATTCTGGGAGCTGACAAAGCAAACAGATTAATAACCAAGCAAAGAGCAGCTATAAAATGGGGGAAAGTCCCACCTACTGCCTTTCCTCCTAATGGTAAAACCTGGTCCATGTTTGCCTTGTTTGTGACATTCTGGCCTACATTCCTGGTATATTAGTTCCTAATGGGCCACAAATTTATCGATCTCTCACTGAAACAAGGTCAGAGTCAGAAGAGTTGGCTCCTGTTCATTCTCTACTCTGGAGGACTAGACTCTCTACAGGTGGATGGTGTTAAGCTGAGCTGTTGCCCTCGCTCATTCCATCACATCATGTCGCCACATTCCTCTTTTGTGTGCCTCTTGATCTGTTACTGTAAACTTTTACGCTGATCCTTTAAACTGAATTATTTTTATTTTGTGGGGAGGAGGCCCCTTGCTGCAAAGCACTTCTTTAACAGTGAGGATATAACATCCAACTCTACCTCTCTAAACCGCCACCATGGACTCCAGTTCTGTTGTACTTTCTGAATAACATCAGGTCCGAATTAGAACAAAAATTGCTGGAAAAACTCAGCAGGTCTGACAGCATCTGTGGAGAGAAAGACTGAGTTAACATTTCGAGTCCATTATGACTCTTCTTCAGAACTAAAAAGAAGTAGAAACGTGAAATATATACTGTTAATGGGGGATGAGACAGGTGAAGCTGGATAGAGGGCCGGTTACAGGTAGAGGCAAGGGAGAGATTGCAAAAGATGTCATAAACAAAAGGTCAAAAGGGTGTTGATGGTGGTGATACTGGCTAAAGGATGTGCTAATGGCGACATAAAGAAGGAAGACATCTGATTATGCCACTTTCCAAAACAGTGCTTCTGACATGTCTTCCTTCTTCCTTAACCGAGGTTTCCCACCCACGGTGGTTGACAGGTCCCTCAACCATGTCCGCTCATCTCCCGTGCCTCTGCCCTCACACCTTCCTCTCCCTCCCAGAACCAGGATAGGGTCCCCCTTGTCCTCACTTTTCACCCCACCAGCCTCTGCATTCAAAAGATCATCCTCCGCCATTTCCACCAACTCCAGCATTATGCCACCACCAAATACATCTTCCCTTCACCGCCCCTCCCATCTGTCGGCATTCCATAGGGACCATTCCCTCCGGGGCACCCTGGTCCTATCCTCCATCACCCCCTACACATCAACCCCCTCCCACGGCACCTTCCCATGCAATCGCAGAAGGTGCAACACCTGCCCCTTTACTTCCCCCCTCCTCACCATCCAAGGGCCCAAACACTCCTTTCAAGTGAAGCAGCACTTGCACTTCCCTCAATTTGGTCTACTGCATTCGCTGCTCCCAATGCGGTCTCCTCTATTTTGGAGAGACCAAACACAGACTGGGTGACCGCTTTGAGTCTGTCACTTTGACATTTTGACACTTTCAGTCTGTCCACAAGCATGACCCAGACCTCCCTGTCGCTTGCCATTTCAACACTCCACCCTGCTCTCATGCCCACATGTCCGTCCTTGGCCTGCTGCAATGTTCCAGTGAAGCTCAACGCAAACTGGAGGAACAGCACCTCATCTTCTGACTAGGCACTTTACAGCCTTCTGGACTTAATATTGAGTTTAACAATTTCAGATCATGAACTCTCTCCTCCATCCTCACCCCTTTTTAATCCCATTTTTTCAATATTTAGTTTTTATTTTTTATATTTTTTCCCCACCCATCAACACCCCTTCGAGCTTCTGTTTATGACATCTTTTGCAATCTCTCCTTTGCCTCCATCTATCACTGGCCTTCTATCCAGCTTCACCTGTCTCATTGCCCCCCCTTAAACAGTATATATTTCACCACATTTCTACTTCTCTTTAGTTCTGAAGAAGAGTCATATGGACTCGAAATGTTAACTCTGTCTTGCTCTCCGCAGATGCTGTCAGACCTGCTGAGTTTTTCCAGCAATTTTTGTTTTTGTTTCAGATTTCCAGTGTCTGCAGTATTTTGTTTTTATTTCAGGTCTGAATTAGTTTAATTCAAAGACCATCAAATCCAAAGCCTTCTGTTTTTTATCGTATTTTGGATGAAAGATTAAACCGAGGCCCTGTCTGCTCTCTCAAGTGGACATAAAAGATCTTATGGCAGTATTTCAAAATAGAGCAGGAGAGTTCTATCCAGTGTCCTGGCTAATATTTATCCTTCAATTAAACTCAACAGAACCGATTATTTGGTCAATATTGTGCTGTTGTTATGAGACTTTGCTGTGCACAAATTGGCTGAGATGCTTCCTACATTACAATAGTAACTACACTTTCAAATAACTTCACTGGTTGTAAAGTCCTGAAGTTGTGAAAGACACTATACAAATGCAAGTCTTTCTATTTTTGCTCTCCAAGAGCCCCTGGGTCTGACTTTAATATCCTGGCCTTTTTTTTTAAGTTAGCTGGGTATCTGTGGAAACCCTAACACCATGTTGATGAGTTCCCCAGACCAAAGAAATCCAAATGGATGGAGGTTTTGTGATAGAATAGAATAGAATGCACATACTCCTCCCAATTGGGTTCATCTCACTTGCCTAATTCTAGAGAAATTTGGTGAAGATTGGCACAGACGGGCTTTCACTTTGACTGGACAGCTGATGCACAGAATGAGGCCCAGCAGTTAAAATGGACCAAGCTTCCACTGTGGCTCCCAAATTGTCAGCTGGTGTATCCTGCTGGTTTCCATAGTGACTTAAAACTCATTCTTTATATAAATGCAAGTTCATTCTTTTGCCTCCCCTCAGAGTCCTTTCCCACCTGAGGATATGTACTTGCCATTTGGCCCCAGCCACATTCAGGATAGAATCCCCTTTGTTCCGGATAGCTTCCTGATTGGAGTGGAGACTGAGCTTGGCCTGAAGAATGTGTCCCTAGCAACGGATCAGCCCCAATCAATGGGGACTGGGGGAATGAAGGACTTGAGCTGGGAAACGGGGAAGAGAGCGTGATCGAGAGAGGGAAGAGGCTGTGATCCGGAGGGGGTGGGGGTGCGATCGGAGGGGGAAGTGCGTATGATCAAGAGGCGGATAGGCTTATGTTTGGGAACACTGTTGTGGGTAGGGGTAGCTTGTTTTCTGGAGTATAAAATGTTGATAGCTTCCTTGAGGAGCCCATGTTTAATCCTTTAACAACCCCCACCCTACCATCTTCCGCCTCTTGACAGGGTGGTCATTAATATTGAGGTTGCTCCAGATCCTAGTCACTAAGGCAGAACAGAGAAAATACACTGGGCCTACGGCTGAAGCCACGTTTAGCAATAACTTCTCTTTTAAAATTTGAGCCATTTCATCCAGATTTACAAGAATATTGCCAGGGCTTGAAAATTGCAGCTGTGAGGAAAGATTGGACAGGCTGGGGTTGTTTTCCTTAGAACAGAGGAGGCTGAGGGGTGACCTAATGGAGGTGTACAAAATTATGAGGGGCCTAGATAGAGTAGGCAGGAAAGACCTGTTTCCCCTAGCTGAGGGGTCAATTACCAGGGGGCATAGATTTAAGGTGATTGATAGAAGGATTAGAGGGGACATGAGGAAAAACTTTTCACCCAGAGGCTGATGGGCATCTGGAATTCACTACCCAAATTGGTGGTTGAGGGTGAAATGCTCAACTCGATCGGATCTGCACCTGAAGTGCTGTAACCTGCAAGGCTACAGACCAAATGCTGGAAAGTGGGATTAAAAATGAATGGCTAGTTTCTTTTCTTTTCTTATTTTTTGGCCAGCACAGACACGATGGGCTGAATAGCCTCTTTCTGCACTGTAACTTTTCCATGGTTCTAACCTTTGTGAAATGATGCTGATGTTGTCCTGATCATTGTGAGCTACTGAAGAACTGTATAAACTGTTTTATTTATCATCTATTTAGCAGCACTTTTAGCTGCTGTCTCTGCCATTTTGTGCGATAGAATATGCTGCTTTTAATAACCATACAAATATATTAATCTCAATAGAGTTGGGAGATGGTAGGATAGGGGTTGTTAAAGAATTAAATATGGGCTCCTCAGGGAAGCTATCAACA
Source organism: Cetorhinus maximus (assembly GCF_964194155.1). NCBI lineage: Eukaryota > Metazoa > Chordata > Chondrichthyes > Lamniformes > Cetorhinidae > Cetorhinus > Cetorhinus maximus. Next base: position 20,125,293 of record NC_135896.1, read on the forward strand.
TTTTCTACTGCAGAAAACAAGCTATCCCCACCCACAACAGTGTTTCCAAACATAAGCCTCTTGCCCTCTTGATCATACCCCCTTCTCCCTCCAAATCACACCCTCCCCCCTTCTGATCACACCCTCCCCCCTCCCGATCACACCCTCCCCCTTTCTGATCACACCCTCTCCCGCCCCGATCACAACCTCTCCCCCTCCCGATCACACCCTCTACCCCCCCTGGTTGCACCCTCTCCTGCCCTCCGATCACACCCTCTCCCCATTCTGTTCACACCCTCTCTTCCCTCCCAATCATGATTATACTACCATTGGGAGGGGAAGAGGGTTTGATTGGGGGAGGGGGAGAGGGTGTGATTTGGAGCTGGAGAGTGTATGATCAGGAGGAGGAGAGGTTATTATCAAGAGGGGGAAAGGCTATGATCAGGAGCGGGAGAGGGTGTGATTGGGAGGGGGATAGGGTGTGATTGAAAGTGGGAGAGGATGTGATTGGAAGGGGGAAAGGGTATGACTGGGAGGGGGAGAGGGTGTGATTGGGAGGAGGAGAGGGTATGATCAGGAGGGAGGAGAGGGTGTGATTGGGAGGGGGAGAGGATGTGATCGGGAGTGGGAGAGGATGTGATTGGAAGGGGGAAAGGGTATGATTGGGTGGGGGAGAGGGTGTGATTGGGAGCGGGAGAGGGTGTGATTGGGAGGGGGATAGGGTATGATCAGGAGGGGGAGGGTCTGTAATTGGGAGAGAGGAGAGGGTATGATCAGGAGGGAGGCCAGGGTGTGATTGGGAGGGGGAGAGGGTGTGATCGAGAGTGGGAGAGGATGTGATTGGAAGGTGGAAAGGGTATGATTGGGAGGGGGAGAGGATGTGATTGGAAGGGGGAAAGGGTATGATTGGAGGGGGAGAGGGTGTGATTGGGAGGGGGAGAGGGTGTCATCAGGATGAGCAGAGGGTGTGGTCAGTATTCATCCGACACTGTATTGTCATGGGTGTGCTTGGTGAAGCCTTATCTGATCTTCTGCATCCCAGAGAAGAGCCGACATTGTCCAAGGCATTCCAGATAGTGACACAGGCTGAGCTATGAAAGCAGAACTGAGTTTTAATCTGGAGTGAGAGAGAACCTTTATGGACTCAGGCTCTTTACCCCGTTCAGTTTGTGAGCAATTGAGGAACCAATGCACCCACTAAAAAGCAGATCGCTGCTATTATCCAGTGCTCCCATTGTGGTGTCAGAAAACACTATGGGCGCAAAGACTGTCCTGCCATAAATGCAGAGTGTCATTCTTGCAGGAGGTGGAGCCCTGTTAAAGAGGTATGCAGCAATAGAAAGCCTCCTACTCCAAAAGAGAAACCAATCAGATCAAGCAGTATCCAGGAAACAGAAGATACAGGGGAACAAAAAATGCCTTTCTTAGCTGAAGTTGTACAATCCAAGGAGACCTTTTGGAGTCTGGACATCATAGACAGTGGCCGCAAAACTAATTTTTAAATTAGACATGTGGGCAGCAATGTCAATTCTGTTTGATACAGTACAAGCCCAAATTTCTCAATTCCATCTACCACTCGACTTCATGGCCCAGGGGCCGGTCCTCTGAAGGTGCAAGGGCAGATGACTACCACACTTTGTTGTAACAGAAGAGAACTGACTGACACCCTGTCCATTGTTATAATCAAGATTGATTTTTATTAAGCAGAGAAGCTTGTGTAGCTTTACAGCTTCTTTATTCATCAGTTGCAGTAGAAACCCAAGGAGGCCCAGAACAGTTTGAACTCTTCTCCACAGAGGAAGCTCCACACCTGCAGCTACAGGAGGACATTCTGGAAATTGCGTAACTCTTTGGGGAGAGGGCGCATTATGAAAGCGACCGGACCATCACTGACCATAGTGACCAGCCAGAGGAGGACATTCTAGACCTCGCACTAATTTTTGAAGAGAGAATGGATGAGGATGATAACCAAGATATCATCAATGAGTGTGATCAGGATACCAATCCACCTGACTAGTCTGGTAAGGACTCTGATGACAAAGGACAACCTGGTGCAGACACTGACATTCATAAAGAGAAACCAGGAACAGGAGATCCAACAGTGAGATTGTAGCAGAATACAGAGCTGACTCCCCAAACCCTTATGTCAAGGCTGAAGAGGAAGTGACTGAAACTGCTGATATACTAGCTACTGACCTCACACACTGCAGATGTCTTCAAACTTCTCCAAACGTAGTAGCAGCAGCAGAACAACAACCTGACTCAGTAACAGAACTTGAGGTAACATTCAGCTCTTTTCCAGATGTTGCCTTGTCTGCTGAAGCACTTGTAATTCCAAAACCTACTGAAGAGCAAACTCAGGCTGATGTGAAAGCAGACTGTACAGATGCTGAACAACCACACACAGAAAGCCAAAACCCCACAGTATTAACAAAAGTATCATCAAATTCACTTGAGAACAATCTTCATTCTTCTGTTTGTCCACTTGATTCATTATTGGATGAAACGCTTAAGTAACAAATACTTCTGCCAGGCAACAAAATTGCTGGATCAGAAGGTTGTAGACCCACTACAGCTGTACAAACCTTAATGGAATCTGACCAAGTCTCATTGCTTCGAGAAAGAGCAGTCAGCAGCACAACATATAAAGGGGGTACAAAAGAGAAGAAAAAGAGAACATCTGTTCATCACCCTTATACTGCACACCAGAAATGGGAATCTCTGCCTACTGATTTAACTGTCTCCAGGAAGACTGTGGATAGCATATGTTCCCCACGTCCTCTAGGAGAACCAAGAAAACAGTTGAAAATTGATGATTCTGCATAAGTGAGTGTAAGGGGGTGGGATGGGGAGGCGGTGAAGTAGGATGTGCAAATAGTTAATGAGTAGAATGAAAGGCTTGGGGGGAGATGCAGTATAAAGGGTTAATAGCTATAATGTTAATGGCTAATATACATCATCAGTCATCATGTGTTACAAGAACTCAGGGAGAGGTAGTTCTGGAAGGAGTCTCCTGTTATTCCATCCCGATACATAATTGTATATAGTTAATAAATGTTTGAAAGTTCCTTAAAGTCTTGTTTCCAGTGGTTTATCCTAGCAGTGTGGGCCCATTCCTGTTTTTGTGCCAGCATAAAACTGCAAGTGTAAAGAGATTCCAAATAAATCATACCACAGGCATTGCACAGTGAGTGTAAATTGCCATGGAGTGCTGGTGCAGTGTGAAGATTGAGAAGCTAGCACAAGTTGAAGGGGAGCTTTAGAATTATCTTCTCCTTTGAACTGTGCTCCAACCCTCACCGAATTTAACACTTTAAAAAATCAGGTCAATTCTCCTAACAGCTTACACTTTCGTGCAAGTAATTTCAAGATCTGAATTTGGTCCTTGCCTTCTCTCAAGTGGTTGTGAGCAAACTCCGAAGGAACTCACGGTTGGAAGTAGACCTCGAGATATTAGAAAATTAAAGAAAATGGATATATCAATCAAAAACTAAAGACTAAAATCAAGTCAAGGCAATTGCATTGTCTCCTGGCCTTCACTGCTCATTACTACAGCCGCACGTGCCTTAGGAGTTTTGCTTCTCCTTCAGAAATAATTACTGCAGTGATGCAAATTGAACACCAAGGGACAGTCAGTAGATTACCTTTTTATAAAGCTCCTCATGCAGATTTGCATCTTCTTCAGAGCTGAGACTGCAGAAGCAGCAGTGGATTTATGGTCCAGTAATTCTCAGACAGACGGATCAATAAAGCAAGACACAGGACCAGCCCTACCTTGATAACTCTGTGCCTTCAATAAATCACACGACGCTGCAGAAAGGCATCGGCGTCATTCATTTTTCAACCTGCCCTCCGATATCATTAAGTACCGTCCTTACGTGGCAAGTCATTTCAGTCTAATGTACAACTAACCAGATCTGAATGCTTCTAAGCAGTATAACAGATATGTGCAGAGCAAATTGAATTGAAATTTGCCTCCAAGAAAAGTGCATAATTTAAATGTTAGAAAAAAATCAATTCAATGCTTAATTCTATATAGTGCTTATGGCACCATTGCAAGATATCAATGGGTTGGTTGTGAGGAGGTTATGCAATATCAGTACCGGTACCAAGATCTTTTGAATATTTGGATAATATAGTGAAAATACCAGAAGGGATCACTTAGAAGGTGATAGCTTCCACAACGTGACTCACACCACAGGTCACTGATGTCAAGCAAGAGCAGCCATTTTAGGTTGCATTATAACTCATTTGGCATTCCATATACTTAAGGTCCTGCAGAACCTTTCCACATTATCCTGTCACTACTGCTGCACTGTAAAACTGATATGTGTGCAACTAAATCCTGACTGCTGGCTATGAAATCTTGGCCAGAATTTTACATTGATCGGGCGGGTGTACACCCGACCCAAACGCACGTAAAATCGCGTGAAATGAGGTTGGGCAACTGTCCCAGCGTCATCACGCACACGAGCAATATTGAGGTCAGCGGGCACGCTGGAGTCGGAGTCGTGTTCACTGACAATTAAAGGGCCAATTAAGTCCATTAAAACCCTATTGTCCATGATTTTACATTGCCCGCGTGATTTCGCGCTCATCGTGCTGGCAAAAGCGGTCAGCCCGTTTTTAATGAAACCTCATCCAAGAGCAGGATAAAAATGGTCTGGAGCATTAACATTGTCAGTAGTGAGGACTTTAGGAGATAGTTTGCTGCTTGTTGCTTAGTGAAACTTGACAGCTTTATCTCTGTTTTGAGCTTTAGTCTTTGCATTGCTAACCTTCATTTCAGGACTCATTGGCGTCTCCAAGGCCCCTGGAGGGTTTATGCTGTGTGGACTTTTCCAGTAAGCAGGCAGCCTTCTGTTCCTCTGGTAATGAGGATTGTCTACTCCAGTGGTGGTACCTCCTCCTCTGAGGAAGTGAGGGGCAGAAGGGAGAGGGGGCCAGGTGTCCATCGACGGCATCCTAGGGAGCGGCCTGAGGGAGGAGGGGCACAGGCACAAGGGGCGCAGGGCCAGCAGGTAGTCCAAGGGAGAAGGGGCTGCAGAAGATGCCACTGTCCTGCTGCCAGAGTGTAAAGGCATCGATGCAGCTACCTCAACATATCAGAGGTGCAGTGCCGATGGAGGCTCCACCTCTCCAGGAAGATTGTGACCTCCATATGTCAGATGATTGGGCTGGAAATCACCTCCAACTGTGTGGGCGGACACCCCATGCCAGTGGCTCTAAAGGTCACAGTGGCCCTCAACTTCTATGCCCCCGGCTCTTTCCAGAGGTCAGTGGGGGATTTGTATGGAGTCTCCCAATCAGCTGTCCACAGTTGCTTGAAGCTGGTGACTGACGCTCTGCTCAGGAGGGTCATGACATTTATTCATTTCCGGGTGGACGAGGCCAGCCAGGCTGAGCGAGCCAAAGGCTTTGCTGTGACTGCTGGGTTCCCCCACATCCAGGGTGCCATCAACTGCAGACATGTGGCCATCAAGGCACCAGCGGGTGAGCCGGTGCCTTCTTCAACAGGAAGGGATTACACTCCATGAATGTCCAGATAGTTTGTGACCACAAGATGCGGATTCTACAAATCTGTGCAAGGTACCCTGGCAGCTCCCATCTGCCACTTCATCAGCTGCAACTAAGGGCTTTGGACATAAACCTCAATGTCCACTCAAACACTCATGACATGTCTGTAAAACATATAAATGCAGCACAATGCCAACATGGTACTCACCCTTCCAGAGCACAACAAATTGTTGAAGCTCTTATGGCACTGGATCCAGGCCATGCCGCGGGAGCTCACCACCTCCGCCACCTCCTCCCAGGCACGTTTGGTCATGTGGGGGGGGCCTCCTCCTCTCATCCTGGGGGACTAACACCTCCCACCGTGCTGCCACCTCCTCCAGGAGAACAGCAAGGCATTCATTAGCAAAGCGAAGGGCGCATTGGCCCCGCCGCTGGCCCACCCTGCAGCCTGCCCTGCTCCTCTGCCCTCCCCTCCAGCGTGCCTTGCTCAGCAGACCCCCTGTGGTGTGACCTCGAAGTGGCCATTGTGAGCAGCCTACTTTTAAATAGACTTTCTTTTAAACAGACTGCCGGGTCACCATTGGGCCCGGTGGTCTGTGCACACCCGCCGCCGCCCGCACACTCCCGCTATCCACGGGAGTCGGCAAATACGCTGGGCGGGCCTTAATCGGCCCGCCCGCGCAAAATGGCGGCACTGCCCCGATCGCGGAGACTGATCGGGTCCGCGCCTGCCCGCGTCCACTCCTGCTCCACCCGCCCACCAAACGGAAAAATTTGGCCTATGGATACTGCAAGAAAACAAATAGGTAACATGTAGAATGCATTGGGGGAAATGGTGTTGGAGTGGTAATGTCACTGGATTGGTAATCCAGAGGCCCAGGCCTAATGCTTCGGGGACATGGGTTCAAATATCATCACAGCAGCTGGTGGAATTTACATTCAATTAATAATTCTGGGATATAAAGTTAGTCTCAGTAATGGTGACCATGACAACCATCATTATTTATCATAAAAAACCCTTCATGAAACCTCATCCCGCCCGTGGATGAGGTTCCATGAGAAATGCGAAGGCCGCCTGGGCTCTTCGCCTGCCCTCCCCCCCTCCCCCTCCCCGCCAACCTTAAGGCTGGACAGGCCGCTCAGTTAATTACATTAATTACTTTTTAACAGGCCTTTGACAGTTCGGCGGGCGCAAGGCCGACTTGGCTGCGTGCCCGCCGAGCTGACAATCTAAATGACGCACGGTGACAACGGGAGGCATGCCCGATGTCACTGCGCGTCACTTTACGCGTCGGCGAGTGCCCCCCCCCCACCCCGCGCCCCCCCCCCCCCCCCCACCACCCCCCAGTTCGCCGACCCGAAAATTCTGCAGTAAGGATCCTTGGAAGATTACTACCAGTGCATTCATTACTTATGTAGCCACTTCCTTTAATATCCTAGGATGCAACTCACCAGGTCCAGGGGACTTATCAGCCTTTAACCCCCTTAGTTTCCCCAGTACTTTTTCTCGTGCGATAGCTATAGTATTTATTTCCTCCATCCCTTTTGCCCCTTGGTTATTTAGTATTTTTGGAATGCTATTAGTTTCTGCTATCGATACAAAGTATTTATTCAACTCCTCTGCCATTTCCTGGTTCCCTATTATTATTTCCCTAGCCTCATTCTCTAATGGGCCTATGTTGGCCGCACTTTGGCCTCCCTCTTCCTTTTTATATATTTAAAGAAGCTCTTACTGTCCATTTTTATATTACTTGCTAGTTTATCCTCACACTTTATTTTCTACCTTTTTTTTGTTCATCTTTTGCTGGTTTTTAAAACTTTCCCAACCCTCTGGGAAATCTTTGACACATTGTATGTTTTCTCTTTCAATTTGATACTATCCTTAACTTCCTTGGTTAACCATGGTTGGTTTTTCCCCTTCCTTGAATCTTTCTTCCTCACTGGGATATATCTTTGTTGTGAGTCATGAACTATTTTCTTAAAAGTCCGCCATTGTTCATCAACTGTCTTTTCTGCTAAACTCCTTTCCCAGTCCACTCCAGCCAACTCTGCCCTCATTCCTTTGTAATTACCCTTATTTAAGTTTAGCACAGTTGTTTCTGACCCAAGTTTCTCACTCTCAAACTGAATGCTAAACTCTACCATGTTAAGGTCACTGTTTCCTAGGGGATCTTTTACCCTGAGATCATTTATTAAACCTGCCTCATCACACATTACCAGATCCAAAATAGTCTGATCCCTGATTGGATTCACAACATATTGTTCTAGGAAACTGTCCAGAATACACTGTATGAATTCTTGCTCGTGGCTACCTCTGCCAATTTGATTTCCCCAATCTACATGAAGATTAAACTCACCCATGATTAATGTACTGCCTTTTTTTACATGTCCTCATTATCTCCTGATTTATTCTCTGTCCTACAGCATAGTTATTGTTAGGAGGCCTATAGACTACTCCCACCAGTGTCTTCTTCCCCTTGCTATTTCTTACCTTCACCCACGTGGATTTAACATCTTCCGATCCAAGATAATTTCTTGCTATCCTACTTTTTCCATTTTGTACTAACAAAGCTACCCCCGCCACCCTTTCCTTCCTGCCTGTCCTTTTGAAAAGTCACATACCCCTGAATATTTAGTTTCTAGCATTGATCTCCTTGCAACCACATCTCCGTAAGGGCTATAAATCATACCCATTAACCTCTATTTTGCTGTTAATTCATTTATTTTGTTCCGAATACTACGTGCATTTAAGTAAAGAGCCATTAAGTTTGTCTTTTCACCCTTTTTTCCCCCTTTGACCCTATTTGCTGCTGCTTTTTTTAATGTTTGCATGCCCTGTCCATTCCTGTCACACTCTGGGTAGCAATACCTAAATAGTTGCCCTACAATGCTGCCATATCCTTTTTCTTTGTTAGCCTGTCCCCTCTCCAGAACCCTCCCGCAACTATTTAGTTTAAAGCCCTCTCTACAGCCCTAGTTATTCGATTCATCAGGGTACTGGTCCCGGCACAGTTCAAGTGAAGCCCGTCCCATTGGAGCAACTCCCTCCTACCCCAGTACTGGTGCCAGTGCCCAATGAGCTGAAACCCATTCCTCCCACATCACTCTTTGAGCCACGCATTTAACTCCTTGACTTTATTTACTCTATGCCAGTTTGCCCGTGCCTCAGGTAGTAATCCTGAGATTATTACCTTGTAGGTTCTGCTTTTTAATTTAGCTCCTAACTGTTCAAATTCTTTCAGCAGAACCTCCTTTATAGTCCTATCAATGTCGTTGGTACCAATGTAGACAACGACAACTGGATTCCTCCTCTGCCACTCCAAGTTCCTCTCCAGCCTTGAGGAGATGTCCTTAACCCTGGCACTGGGCAGGGAACACAGCCTTCGGAACTCATGCTCATGACTGCAGAGAACAGTATCTATCCCCCTAATTATACCCCCCCCTACCACTACTATGTTCCTATTTCCTCCCCCTCACTTTAATGGCTCGCTGTACCTCAGTGCCATTGTCAGTTTGCTCATTCTCCCTGCAGTCCCTGCTTTCGTCCACACAGCTTGCAAGACAGATCTTGAAAATTGTGTTGAGGCTTCCGTTCGGCGGTGCTGCTTGGGGTCTGCTTTTAAAGACTCCTCGCAGGCCCGAGTGAAGTATAGCTCCAGTAAATTCAAGGAGGCCACCACTCCCCACCCCCCCACCCTTTTTAGGGCACTTGCTGCCATAAAGCAGGTAAGTTTGAGGGCCCAGGGAAATTTAACGGCCAGGGAGAAGGTAAGAGTCTAAGGTAAGTGGGTAGGATTTGGGGGTGGGGCAGTCAGGGTGGAGGGGGTTGGGAGGGATGGAGGAGGTGGTGGGTGGGAGTTCCCCGGGCTTCCGTTGAGAGGGGGTCGGTCAGAGGTCCAGGAGGATTGGTCAGAGGTCCAGGGGGGTGTGGGAGTTGGTCAGACGTCCCATGGCAGCTAGGGGAGAAGTCTATGGTGGGGTTCCACGTTATGAGGGTGCGAGGTCAGGGGCGGAGGTTGGTCGGAGGTCCAGGGGGATCATGGAGGCGGGGAGGGGGTTCAGAGGTCGGGGTGGGGGTGTCTGTGAGGAGTCGCCCGAGGTCCAGGGGTGGGGGGTGTGTGTGGGATGGGGGATGTCGAAGTTCAGGGCGGGTGGGGTATGTTGAATGTCAGGGGTGTGGGGTATTGGAGGTCGGGGTGTGGGGGTATCAGAGGTCGGGCAGTGGGGTTTGGTGGTGGGGGAGGTGTTGGATTGTGGGTTGGGGGTCCCCTGGGGGAGCAAGCGTGGGGGGGCAGTGGGTGGGTGTGTGGGAGGAGTGGCGTGTGGTCGGTCTGGGTCTGTACAATAGTTACTCAGAAGTTAGAAGAGGTTTCAATTCTTCTAACTTTATCTGACTAACTATTGGTGTAGCCCCGGCGGAACCATCTGAAGTTTGAGATTTAAACCATATTTTCGGATGCTCCCCAGTGCAGCCCAATTTCCAGAGGAAGAATGCATTTCTGGGCGATTACCGTGCAAACCCTTACCTGGGAACTTCTCAGAGTGAATCCCCAGCGCTTCTTTGGTGTACCCCCAAATCTGACATTGGGGAGCTCGGAAGTTATGGGCCAAGCAGAATTTTCTGTGCCCGCCAGTGTCAGGCACGATCAGTGGCGTGAGTGGACAATATGATGCGTTCGGTTTTACGACGGTGGGAATCTAGTTCGCATTCTTCCGCTCAGCCAGCCGACGGCAGGCCACATTACCCGCCCGCGGACATCAGGAACCTCATTGTAATACATCAGCATATCATTATCCAGCCAACCCACCGGAATCCTCCCTCCCCCATTGGATCATCCGCCCACGTTGGCAGGAAAGCACGCTGACATGTTTCACAACCGCACATAAAAGGCATGCATTTGGCGGCCTGCACTTTGAGGGGAACTCGGAGGTGAGTACACAGTAACGATGTGCAGCGCTCACAAGAGTCGCCTGTTGGACTTCAAGCTTCTGGGGCATCGGGGGGTCAGGGTTAAGGGCAGCCCTACCATTGAGGCGACCCGTGGCAGGGGGGCGATTAAGGGCAGCCCTGCCGTTGAGGCGTCTGGTGGTGGTGGTGGTCCAAAAGCTGCCCTGCCATTCAATATAGCGCACATGCATTCTGGGTGGGGGAGGGTAGGGTGAGAGAGGGAAGTGGCCATATATTAGTGAAACCTGTGCAAAGTGACCATTCCTCTGCAACTCAGACAGTTCAGGCACAGCCACATTGATATGATTGGAGTCAGGCATCTAACTTATTTGCCCACTCAAGCAACACAGATGCGTCAAAGTGTCACAATGTGCTCCAAAGCTTTTCACACCGTGCCACTCACTGAATGTGCAGCTGATGTGCGACCACTACAAACACATCCTGCAGGAGTGCGCACAGTGTCCAGGGACTGTGCATGACGCCTACGCCCTTAGTTGGTCACAGATCCCTGGGGTCTTCCAGGGTCCACAGAAGCTGCAGGGATGGCTCCTCGGGGACAAGGGCTACTCGCAGAGGCCGTGGCTGATGACACCCGTGCGGTGGCCTCAGACTGCAGCAGAGTGACGGTATAATGAGGCTCATGCTGCAGCTCGCAACTTGGTGGAGCAGACCATTGGGGTGTTGAAGATGAGACTCCGGTGCCTAGACCGGTCCGGTGGAGACCTGCAATATAGTCCACAGAGGGTGGCACGCATCATTGTCTTCTGCTGCACCTTTTACAACCTGGTGCTGCAACTGGGAGGCAAGCTGGCTGAGGGGGAGGTGGAGGAGATGCACATCTCTTCCAATGAGAAGGACGCTGATGGGGATGAGGGTGAGGAGGTCCTTGGAGGCAATAATAATGGGGATGAGGCCCTCCCACTGGCTAGACAAGGTAGGCGCACTCGGGAGGCCCTCATATCAGCTAGATTTGTGGAGTGTTATGACATAGCAGTTTGTAAAGGCTGAGCTGTTTAATTCCCAGAGGGAAACTTAAACAACTGTCATAACCTATATTTTCAATTGGTATGTTTGATGCAGCTCTGAATTCAGGAATAAAGCCACCACACCTCAAGGATTGTTTTATATAAATTAAATTAAACATTTATTACTTTAACAAGAAATTAAACACAAACACATATCTACGAATTACTACTATCATAACTTTTAAACAAATCCTCAAATTAATCACTCCCAGGTAAATCTTCACCAAGACAACAATAACCCATAGACTTTAAACAGACACCAGGCAAAGCACAATTAACCTTACAAATTCAAAATGAGGTCCCTTGCAAATTGACTCCTTTGCAGATACAGTTGTCGGGCTTACAGGCTGCTTAGATCTTACATGCCTCTGACCTGCACATACAAAACTCTTCTCTGTTTATACCTAGCCTTCCCTTTGAATGTAAATTCTCATTGTATCACTAGGGGCAGAATTTAGCCCTCGATGGGCGAGCGGGCCCCACAGGCTTGGCGGCGGGCGGACATCCGACCCCCGCCGTCGAAACGGGGCCCGCCGCCATTTGAGTGGGCCCCTCCCCCAAATCGCCGAGGGGAAAATCCTTCAGTAGGTCTTTGAAATGCATCTCTTCTAACAATAAAACCCCTTTCATAGCACCAATCTTGTTAGTAATACAAACATATTACTTGGTGTTGCGTAGCTAGGTGCAAGGTCTTACTCCCTTCTTTTGAATGGTTTATTCAACAAATGCAAATATACTCTTACCTCTACCCTTCCGTTTATCTAAGTAACATCTTAAACTACTATACATCAAAGCACCCAGGCTAGCTGGTTTTAATCCAATTAAGCCACGCACACACACACACACCCTATTACAAGCTCAATTTTAAAATGATTTCTAATAACATTAAATACATTAATATTTTCATGACATTACCCTCCCTATTGTAAAATGAACCACCATAATTCTGAAAGATGGCTTCATTTTTGAATAACCCATCTCACACTATCTCCTATACTTATTACAGTATTACATTACCAGATGCATGCATTAACTTAACAATATATCTACACAAGTCCTTGGTATCAACAGAAATCACTTCAGTTCAGTGTCCAGTTTTTTTAAAGTATCCAATTTTCCTTTAAACTCTTGATAACGCATCTGCGAACAGATTTTCTCTGCCAGCAACATGTATAATCCGTAGGTTAAATGCTTGTAATAATAGACTCCACCTGAAAAGTCTTGCATCTTTGTCTCAAAATTTGTCCAAAAACTTCAAAGGATTATGGTTTATGTAAACAATTATTTCTGATTAATTGTTTGTGAAATAAATTTCAAAATGCTGCAATGTAAACACCAAGCCCAAGGTCTCTTTTTTGATCGTTGAATATCTTCTCTGTTGTAGATTCACCTTCTGTGAAAAAAACCCTATTTGTTTTTCATTTCCACTGTCATCTTCTTGTCACAGTACGGCCCCAATGCCTATATTGCTTGCGTCAACGGCCAACTTAAGTTGCTTGGCATAATTGGGTACTGCCTGTCATGAAGCTATTAATATATATAATGTTATTGGAATTTAAAAAAAAAAGAGGTTTAGTCTGTTGGTGTAACTTAATTGGATTAAAGCCATCTAGTCTGGGTGCTTTGATGGATAGTACTTTTTGGGATGTAAACACAGAAGTAGAGGACATTTGCATTTTGTTAAATAGAGTATTCAAAGACTGGGGATGCAATCTTGTACCTAGCTAGGAGACGTCAATCAATGTTTCTCTTACGAATAAAATTGGTACTATGAAAGGGGTTTTATTTTTAGAAGAAGTGGAGTTCAAAAGGGCCTGATGATACAATGAGGATTTATATTGCAAGAGTAGTGCTGGGTATAACAGAAAGCAGTTTTATGTGTGCAAGGTAGAGGCATGTAAAATCAAAGCTACTGTAAGCCTCCAACTGTCTGTCAAGGAACCAAAGTGAAAGGAACCTCATTTTGAATTTGTAAGGTGAAAATGCTTTGCCTGGTGTCTGCTTAAAGTCTATGGGCAGAATTTCCTGCCTGTTGGGCGGGCGGTCCCGCCCCCATTTTACGTGGGCGGGCCAATTAAGTCCCGCCCAGCGTGACGTCCAGCAGGGAGCGCTATGCGCTTCCTGTGTGGGCGGGTGGGGGAGTCTCCAAAAGCGAGAGTGCGCTCTTTTGCGCATGTGCACGAAAGAGCGCACATCCCTCCGACATCATCCTGCATCATTTTAAGGAAAGTGCTGCCTCAGGGAGATCACTTACACTTTTAAAAATATTAAAACTAGAAAAAAAAAATCCCTAACATGTCCCACTCATGTGACAATGTCACATGAGATGGGACATGTTCATAATTTACACTAAAACTTTATTATACTTTTTAAATCCCTACATGAAACCTCATCCCGCCAGTGGATGAGGATTCATGTTTTTTCTATTCCCCGCTGGGGCTCCTGGCCTGCCCACCAACCTTAAGGTTGGACAGGCAGGTCCTTTAATTGTTTTAATGATCCTGTCAATGGCCTTAATTGGCCATTGACAGGTCGGTGGGCCCGCAGCTGATTTTGCTGCGGGCCCGCTTTCCTCAAGATTTAAATGGGGCGGGATGACATTGGGGTTCCCTCTGACATCATCCTGCATCATTTTAAGGATCGGTGAGTGGGCCCCGCCCCCTGCTCGCCAACAGCAAAATTCAGCCCCTTGTTCTTTTTTAATAGTTCAGTCAGTGGAGCAACCACACTGCTAAAATTTGGAACAAATTTCTGGTAAAACCCACTCATGCCCAGAAATCTCAAAGCTTCTTGTTTTGTTGTAGGCACTGGGAAATCCACGATAGCCTTGACTTTCGGATCTCCCGGAGCCACCTTACCGTGTCCTGTGGTATGGCCTAGATACGTAACTTGTGCTTTTGCAAATTCACTTTTAGCCAAGTTCATCACCAAATTAGCTTCTTGTAATCAAGAAAATAATTCTTCCAGATGCTGTAAGTGCCACTTTCATGTCTGACTGAAAACTATTAGGTCATCAATATAAACAGCACAATTGCTTAGACCTGCAATTATTTTGTTCGTCAGTCTTTGAAATGTCGCAGGTGCATTCTTCATACCAAATGGCATGACTTTAAACTGATATAGTCCACTTGGCATTACAAAAGCCAATACCTCCTTTGTTCTCTCCGACTACGGTACCTGCCAATATCCTTTTAACAAGTCAATCTTTGCGATAAATTTTGATTGTCCCACTTTCTCAATGCAATCTTCCAACCATGGTGTAGGATATGAATCTGCTTTTGTCGCTGCTTTCAATCGTCCACACACCGTCTTTGTGTTCCATCCAGTTTCGGTCCCAGTACAATAGATGAACTCTAGTTACCACAGCTAGACTCAATGATATCATTTTGAACCATGAAATCAATTTTTTTTTGTACTTGTGATAACTTTACCGGATTCAATCTAGAAGGATGTTGCCTTATTGAAGATGAAACCTGTACAGAGACATCATGTCCCTAAATCTGACTTTCTCAATTTATTCCCGCAAATAGGTTTGTGTGACTGCAAAAGCTTTTCCAATCACTTTGACAAATGTTTGGAAGGTAACTCAATACTTCATTTAAATTTTCAAGCACCCTTAATTATCCAGTTTGATTAGAGGAAAACCAATTTCAGAGTCCTACGCTTCTACCTTTTTCTCATCATCCACCATCACTAATACGTCCTTTGTTACTCTTCCCTGTCAAAGTACTTTTTAAGCATATTTACATGATACACCCTCTGCTTCTTTCTTCTCTCTGGAGCATTTATTAAATAATTTACTTCACTCAAGTTCTTTTCAATCCTGTAAGGCCCACTAAATCTTGCATTTAATGAGTCACCTAATACTGGTAACAAAACTCATTCTTTCTCTCCAGAAACAAAATTGCAAGCTTCAGCTTTCTTATCTGCCTTCACTTTCATTATTTGCTGCGATATCTTTAAATGTTCCCTAGCCAACTCACATGCTCTGTGCAATCTTTCCCTGAAATTTGATATGTAATCCAAGAGAATAGTTCCTGAATTTTGACCCACCAATTTCTCATGAATTAATTTCAGTGGTCCCCTTACCTCATGACCATAAGCTAATTCAAAAGGGCTAAAACCAGTAAATGCATTAAGAAAATCTCTAATAGCAAATAACAATAATGGAATTCCCCTATCCCAATCCTATGGATAAAGTTGACAGTATACCCTCATCATGGTTTTTAAAATTTGATGCATCTTTCCAAAGCTCCTTGTGACTCTGGATGGTAAGCTGTTGACTTGAATTGTTTTATCCCCAAGCTCTTCATTACTTCCTTAAACAGCTGTGACATGAAATTTGAACCCTGATCTGATTGTATTTCCTTAGGTAAACCATATATTGTAAAACATTTAATTAACTCTTCCACCATCTTCTTAGTTGTAATATTTTTTACAGGTATGACTTTAGGAAACCTGGTAGGCACATCCATTATTGTCAGTAAGTACTGATTTCCACTTTTAGTCTTAGGGAGGCGTCCTACATAATCAATCATGACCCTGGCAAAAAGTTCTTCAAATGCTGGTATTGGGATTAAAGGTGCCAGCTTAATCATTGCTTGTGATTTCCCTTTTACTTGACATGTATGGCAGGTTCTACAGAATTTGACTATATCCCTATGCAATCCTGGCCACAATAAAAATCCTCTGTACCTTTTCCTGTGTTTTCTTAATTCCTAAATGCTCCCCCATTGTAATTTTATGAGCAATCCTCAGAATCTCATTTCTATAATGGGATAACAATCTAATGCACCTCACTCCAGCTTTCATTTGCTGAGACATGATCCAGCCTCTGTTTTCTCATTAAAATATCTCACTTAAGGTAATAACATACTGGAATACATTTTGCTTCTGTTTCTGAAGAAGCTTTTTGATATAACTGCTTTAATTGCAAATCATTTTTCTGTAACTCCACTCACCTCCTTGAGTTAAACACTTCAACTGAATTGTCATTTGCTTCTGAACAATGTTATCAAACACAATGCCAGATAATTGGATTTTGACACCTTCTTCTTGCCTTTGAACTGCCTACCCTTCTTGTTTTTCTTGTTTCAATCTATGAGTCTGAGATCTTGTTACCAAATAATCTGGAAACAATCCAGGATGCTCTTTCTGTAACACCTATTGAAAACACTTCTACAGGCTACTCAACTACCATAGGCAGCACCCACATTTGTGTCCCAGCTATATCATTACCCAGAATAAATTGAACCCCTGCAATGGGCAATTGTTCCAATACTCCAACAATAATTTCACCTGTCCTCCATTTGCTCTTTAAATTTACCTTCCACAATGGAATAGATTTAGCATAACCCCACATATTATCACCCGATCCTGCAATACTCCCTCTGAACAACAAGTATCACTATCCCACAGCATTAAGGTTTGGCTAGCCCCCGTGGCTCTTAAAATTCTAACATCTTTACACACGCCACCCTGCACAGATGGAAAGACTTTCCCTTCACAAATTTTAAAACATTTCTGCAACCTGATCCTCAGAATTCTCTTGGGAAAATTATGAACACATTCCCACTTCTTTACCCATCACTGATTCTCCCTGTTTTACTTGTACACAAGCCATTGTTTTTTCCTGTGCCTGAACCTCAGAACCCTGAGTACTTTTACTTCCAGAACTATTCTGTATCCTAATAATTCCAACAGATTTTCCCTGCAATTTCCAACACCTTGATTTTATGTGCCCCAATTTATTACAATGAAAACACCTCCATTTTTGAATGTCGCTCCTGCCCTCAGCACCTTCCTTCTAGTCCTGGGAAAAAAGCTTCCTGGAAATCTTCAGCTACTCCTTCTCTTCCCTGACTACCTACCTTCCTTTCACCTTCCCACTTTCTATCCTTTTCCAATTTAGAAGTGTTATTTAATAAAAAGGCTTAGCTCTATGAACTAACTCATATCATCCTCTACCCCTGCTGCTTGTCTTGCAGTTTGAACCCTTTGTTTCTCCAGAACAGTTCTCACTACTGAAACAATTGAGTCTTTAAATTCTTCCAAAAGAATTGCTTCCCTAAGAGCTGTATATGTTCTCTTTATTTTTAATGCCTGTATCCAGCAGTCAAAATTATTTTGCTTTACTCTTTCAAACTCAATATAAGTTTGCCCAGGCTGTTTTCTCATATTGCTAAATTTCTGCCTGTATGCTTCAGGAACCAACTCATATGCACTCAAAATAGCCTTTTTGACCACATCATAATTCACCGATACTTCTTCAGACAGCGAAGCATATACCTCATGCACTCTACCCAGCAACCTAGACTGTATCAATAAAGTCCAGTACTCCTGTGACCATTTCCTCTGTTTAGCTAGCTTCTCAAATGAAATAAAGAATGCTTCAATACATTTTTCATCAAACTTTGGAAGGGCTTGTATAAATTTAAACATCTCCCCATTGGGTTTTAGGTTAAAGGTTTTTTTTCATCATCAGAACTCTCCTCAGAATCTGGAGTCTCTGTTTTAACTTCTAGCCTTTTAAGCTGATATTCTCTGTCTCTTTCCTTAGTTTTCTCTTCCATTGCTAACTTTTCCCTCTGGAGATCAAGCTTTCACATTTCCATTTCTTTTTGAAATAACCTTCCTTTTTCCTTTTCTTTCTCTGCTTCCTCTAGTTCCAGTTTTTTTCATTACCTTTGCTTGTTCAATTTCAAGCTTCTTCATTTCAAACTAAAGCTGCACTATCTCCAACTGTGACTCACTAGTGTCAGGTATCACTTCCAACTTCAAATGCTGTGCTAACACTTCAATTATATCTGTTTTCCTAGCCCCTGCAGGTAACCCAATTTTAACTTACCCTTGGATATTTTTTGCAACCCAATCAGAATTATATCTTCAACTCCAAGACGAGACTTATCAATTGGCAAAGCCATCTTGCAGTATAAAAAAACCTCACCAACTCCTGAATTCAAAGTGCTTCTCATACTCATAACCTTGAGATACACCAATTCCAAATTAATCAAGGGATTACAAATATTATCCAGTCAAGAGCCCCCAACTGTAATGACATAGCAGTTTGTAAAGGCTGAGTTGTTTAATTCCCAGAGGGAAACTTGAACAACTGTCATAACCTATATTTTCAATCGGTATGATTAAGCTGCAGCTCTGAATTCTGGAATGAAACCACCAAGCCTTGAGAGATTTTTATATAAATTAAATTAAACATTTATTAATTTAACAACAAATTAAACACATACACGTATCATAACTTTTAAACAAATCCCCAAATTAATCACTCCAGGCAAATCTTCACCCAGGCAACAATAACCCATAGACTTTAAACTGACATCAGGCAAAGCACAGTTAACCCTACAAATTCAAAATGAGATCCTTTGCAATTTGGTTCCTTTGCAGGCACGGTTGTAGGGCTTACAGGCTGCTTAGATCTTATATGCCTCTGACCTGCGCATACAAAACTCTTTTCTGTTTATACCTAGCCTTTCCCTTGAATGCAAACTATCATTGTATCACAAGGTCTTTGAACTCTACCCCTTCTAACAATAAAACCCCTTTCATAGCTCCAATTTATTAGTAAAATAAATGCATTGCTTTGTGTCTCCTAGCTAGGTGCAAGATTTTACTCCCTTCCTTTGAATGGTTTATTCGACAAATGCAAATGTATTCTTTACCTTCTAGCCTTCCGTTTATTTAAGTACTATACATCAAAGCATGCAAACTAGCTGGTTTTAATCCAATTAAGCCACACACACACACACACACACTCACACACACACTATTACAAATCCAATTTAAAATTAATTTCCAATAACATTATATACATTAATATCTCCATGATAGGAGGATGATGACAACACAGAGTGAGGTGACCCCATAGATCCTCACATCACATCTGTGAACATTTGACTCCAGTCTGGCTTGTGGCAGCGTGAATACCTTCTGTGAAAATGCTCCTGTCATGGAGGTGCATTGGAGGCCCTAATAGTCACTTGATTGCAGGAGGATGATGACAACATGCAGTATGGACACTCTATAAATCTTCACACAGCCTCTGAGAATGTCTGATTCTGTCTGGCCAATGGCAGCTCACTTGCCCTCTCTGATCAGGGTCATATCATAGAGATGCAGCCATGAAACTTTAGAAGCATCTGATCCTTTGTCCGCCTTCAGCACCTGAGCCCTTCAGGAGCACAGCATCAGTGGTCACTGATGCTGAAGAAATGGGGGCCAGCCCCACCTTAAAGGTGCTGAGAACACACCAAGAGAATGAGAGAACTCTGTGGTGTCTGCCCACCACATTCTGACAGTAATGACAAGCACCGCCAAGGTGCAGGCATCAGTAATGTTTCCAGAGTGTGAGGCCAGACCATCACTTTGGTCCAGAGGGTGCACAGAGCACAGGGAAGAGGTCCTGGACTGACACCCCTGCCTTTATCTTGTGCAGAAAGGTTTCACATCTGAGTGACAAGAACACTGCTCATCAGAGCAAGGAGCCATGGGTACGGAGACATTCTTGGGAGCTTATTGACAATAGTTAACAGTATTTACAAGTGATTAACACCTGTGCCTAGGCAGTGCAACTAATTCTTCTGAACTTTCCTAACCCTGACGCTATGTCTTGGTGCTCCCCAGACATCCAAAGCAAGGGCGGAGGCAGCCTGCTGACTGTCTCTGATGATATGGACGGGCGTCCTCTGGAGAGCTGAGACCTGGAGGGCCTCGGCCTGCTTTTGGGGTCCTGCTGTGTGGCAGTAGCACTCTCCTTGGCCTGTGGAGTTGGAGCTGCTGAGGTCACAGGAGGAGGGGATTTGGATGGGCCGGACACTCTCGGAGTCACCTGGGCGGATGGCCCTAGAGTGTGCACTTGCTGATCCTTCTCCCTATGAGTGCCCGAGTGCCCCAAGCTGACTCCTTGAGGAGAATGGGT
This sequence comes from Cetorhinus maximus, assembly GCF_964194155.1. Taxonomy (NCBI): domain Eukaryota; kingdom Metazoa; phylum Chordata; class Chondrichthyes; order Lamniformes; family Cetorhinidae; genus Cetorhinus; species Cetorhinus maximus. The sequence continues at coordinate 20,145,697 of NC_135896.1, forward strand.
AACTGGAGTGATATTGGGCTGCCCTGCAACCGCCTTGTGTACACATGGTGGAGGTCAGTTATGATGTCAGTGATGGAGTTGAGCCCATGCATCAATGCAGGAGCAACGTCCTGGACCAAGGTCTCCATGGCGTCCACTATCGTACCAGTGTTGACCTCGGTGCATTGGCATGCTGGCGCTATCACCTCAGTCTGAAGGCAGACGGATTCCTCCATTGTGCCTTGCAATCTGAGGAGTGCAGCGGACATCCCTTCCTGATGTTCTTGAGCTTGCCTTTGCAGCTCCAGCAACTGTGACATGACCGAGTCCAGAGGCTCATCATCTGACTCAGTCTCAGCAAATGTCTGTCCTCCAGCAGTCCTCCGAGTGCTGGACACCTGGGAAATCTTTGCTGCCACCTGCTGTGGATCAGACAGTGTGACATGCTCACCAAATTGTGGTCCCGAGGATACTCTAAAGCTAGGTCCAACCGGGGTCTGTGCCTCTGCACTGGTGGAGGGTGTGGGTGAGCGCTGTGGTGGGACTTCAAGGAGGGTGCCTTCAGATTCCTCTTCCGAGGTTTCTTCAGGGCTTGACTGGAGGCCCTGGGTCATGGGCTTCCTTGGCTGTTTCCCAGATGTGCCTGCAGAAGCAAGGGGAGGTAATTAGTGCATGGCAGTGGCCTGTGAAACAGGACACATCACATCACTCACAGCATGGTTGTCTGATGGATGTTACACTGCTTGGCACTCACTTGGTAGAGCACCACTGACCTCACCATCAGCACAGGACCAGTCCAGATCATCACCGGCCAGCTGGATGGCTCTATTTTCAAAGTTGGTGAGGACCTTGATCTCAGGCATTCCTCCACCAGTCTGCGATCTCTCCCTGTTGTTGTGTGCCAGCTTGTCTAGTATGAATAAAGATGGAGAGGGTGTAAGCAGGATGCCTGCCAGGCCAGATGATAAGTATGCCTGGCGTCTGTGGGTTGTGAATGGTCCCATGGACGAAATGAGGGCAATAAAGGTGTGTGTGAGAGAGTGAATGGTGATGTCCCTTGAACTGGCAGTGAGTGAGGACCCTGTGGATGAATGATGGGTTTGTGAGCCTGTGAGTGGAGAGTGATGAGAAGAGTGACTTACCCTGGTGGAGCTAAGGAACAAAGCAGCCCGCTCTATTGGCATCACATGCACAAACATTCACTCCCTTCACCACTGACACACAATAGCAGCAGTGTGTGATAGCTACAAGATGCACTGCAGGAGTTCACCAAGGCTCCTTAGACAGCACCTTCCAAACCCACAACCACCACCATCCAGAAGGACAAGGAAAGCAGACACATGGAACACCACCACCTGGAAGTTTCCCTCCAAGTCACTCACCATCCTGACTTGGAAATATATCGCTGTTCCTTCACTGTCGCTGGGTCAAAATCCTGGAACTCCGTTCCTAACTGCACTGTGGGTGTACCTACACCACTGGGACTGCAGTGGTTAAAGAAGGCAGCTCAACACCATCTTCCCAGGGGCAAACAGGGATGGGCAATAAAAGCTGGCCCAGCCAGTGAAGCCCACAATCCTGTGAATGGATAAAAAGAAAATCATTCAACCTCTTGTGGCACTGGGCGCTGGTCCTCTTTTGAAAGGCGTTGGCGCTGATCACCACTGCCACCGCCTCCCAAGCTGGGTTGGTGCTGTTGCTGCCCATCCTGCGGCCTGAGCTGGGGTAGAGGATATCCCGGCGGGCCTGCATGGCTTGCGGGATGCGTTACTAAGCCTGGGGGCTGCAGTCTTCTTCAGTTTCAGGGCCATGTCTTCCGTGCAGCAGCGGTGGTCTGGAAACACTGAGATGTCTGCTTGCGGCTGGACTTTAAATATGGCGCCCGGCGTGATGCAGCAGCGAGGTGATTGCAAGAGGACAAATGAGAGCCCACCCGCCATGGAAACGGTGTGTTTCCCAGGAGTGCATAATTAATATGGCGGGTTTGGGACGATACGGCGTGAAAACCCGTCATCACCGCCGACGGGTAAAACGTCGTTTTAGCCGCCCGCTACTGCACTTAGTGCAAATCTGGGGCAATTCCGCCCAATATGTCAGAATCTCAAACTCCACTCCAATAATTACTCTATCAATTATACTTTGACATGAAAGACTGGAGTTTCCTCCTGCTTATGAATGCCTTATAGGCTCTAATGGGGTAGGCATGAGTGGGAAAAGCAGACCAGCATCCCCATGCACTTTAAAGCCAAAAATGTTCTCGCTGGAAGTGAAGGAGGCTCCTCGAAAGGCTTGCCGAGATATGAGCAGGCAGGTTCAAATTAATGGATAGTAAACACTGGCAGCAATTGCGGACAAGTGGCATCTACCATTACTACAGTGATTATAATGAAAACTGACATATGGACCCCGATAGTGAAGTGAAGGTGGGGGTGGGTTGAGGGGGAGTGGTTTGGTGGCAGGGGGGTGGAATCGAGCTAGGCTAGAAATGTGGGTGCCCTATTGCTCTTAGCAGCAATGTTTCATTTATCTTCCCCAGACTCACAAGCAAGAGGCAGTCAAATCGTAGCATTTTAAACAGGGGTATGTGCTCATGTTGGGGGCCAGATTGCTAATTTCTGATACTTTATTCCAATATCCCAAAGTATTTCATTCTTAGCTGATCAGCAGTTTTGGTCCAATCCTTGATCTCTACGTGAAATTTAGGCTGGGATAACATTTTAGACTCACCTGCTATTTACATCTGTCACAACCCAGATAAACCCAAGCAATGTTTAACTGGGATTCATGAACATCTCATGGCTTACATGCAAAGGCTACTAGCAAAGGCTGACTATACTAAATTAAACTTCAGTGAACACATCAGATCTCACATCAACTGCTCCAGAAGAAAAAGTATAGATGTAAACTCATGAAACCTTAATTTAAAAAAGAATGGGAAGCAAAACTAATGCTGTGTGCTCTCGTTATCTGTAAAGTATTTGTTTCTTTACTTTTTAGCTAGCTTCTCTCCTCTCTTTTTTTTTGTTTCTTCCAGGAATCCTCTTTGATATGCACTGCCAGTTAATCATATGCTACCAGTACTTTATGTCACTTGACAGGAAGCACCAATGATATTGTTCTGTGGGACACTGAAAATTTAAAAAATAGTAATGAACAGAGACTAACCATTTCAGGAATGTGAAATTGTTTTGCTGAGCCTTGCTTTGTGGACTTATTCCCCATGTTCCTTTGTGCTGGCATTTAGAAAGCCAGGGTAAATGCTAAGTTCACCCAATGTGGTTTACAGATGGACCTTGCTAGCAAAGGCTGCAAATCAGGTGGCATGTATCCTTCATTTAGAACTTTGGTCAGAAAGACTGTGATTGTGAGATCCCCTTGTGATCCGGTATATGAAATACCCGGAGCCTCAGCACTGCGGGAGCAAAGTTTCTGCAAAGCTCCAGTTTGAGGGATTCCACCTAAGAAGGGCAAAAGCAAACACCGCGTTAAGGAAGAAGATGCAAATTATGGATACTTGCCTGGCAATCAAAAATCTGAAAAAAAGACAAAAAATATCTAAGTAAATATTAGATACAGAAGAGCTGACCGAGCATCCTGACTTGTGAGCCTTACAGTCGAAAAGTCTTCTTTGAAAAATGCTCCTCCTAGCTCAGCAATTTTTAAGTGATTACCATGGGAGTGATGCCTCCTTTTTGTTGAGAATGCGACTTGGATGCAGATCCTTGCACTTCATGACCTGCATCACTCACTTATGAATCCAGTGCTGTTGGTTGGTCAGAAAGGCGGCTGTAATGCCAAAAAAATGTCAAAAACCTCCTGCACATGACTAAGCACAACCTATAAAAATGCATTTATCGAATGTGGTCTTGAGTACTTGCAAAATACTGCTCACAAAAGGAGACACCTGTATATTTCTCCTAAGGAATAACAGATAAAAATGGTAACAATATTTGTCAACCTACATAGCATTTGGGTAAGAGGTTAGCTGCACTGTTTGTACCTGGTCCACAGACCTGGATTTTTCTGTGCATTACTGTCCATTTTTTTGAGCAAAGTGGGTTCTTAAAGGCTGCAGCCTTAAACCAGCTACTGGAAAATCTACACCTGAATTATCTTCCCCAAAATTCACCACTGGGATCCTGATCTGTTTCATGTAAGTAGGCTCAGGAGAGTCACAGGTAGCCCCACCGACTCATATTCCTCTTGCTAATTTGGTCTTGCAGAAGTAAAAAAACAGTAAAAACATGGAAATTAGGGTACTGGTCCAGACTGGTCTTGTATATCTTAATATGGAACATCAGTTCGGACCAGTGATCTTATTTCCCAGGTTTTACTGTTTTTTTCCCATATGAGGGCCTGGGGAAAGCAATGGGAGGAGAAAGAGGTGGAAAGGCAGAGAGGTTTATGGAGGGAAATTGAGAGCCTAGGGCCTGGGATGACTGAAAGCATGAACACCAATGGTGGAGCGAAGGAAGTACAGTACACAAGTGGTCCAAGTTGGACTAAGTTACTCGTCTACTTGTAACTATGTTTAAGGGTATATTATCAGAGTTGTAGGCAACATAATGAATTTACCATTGTGACAATTTAACCCTCGTAAAATGTTCCAATAGAAAGCTAAAGTTAGCTTTACAGCATAGCGTACAGTAGCACAATACACTGATGCTCCACACACTATGTCATCAAGTAGTGGGATGCATGTCTGTGCCTCCAGTTCCTCAAAATGTTTGGGCCCTGATCATATCATCAGAAGAACATATGAATACAATGAGGTGCTTATGTTTGTGGTTAGGCAATATTACTGGTGGCACATAGCAAGCTGGTACACCGGGTAGCTCTAGAGAGCCAAGTAGCCAGAAGCAAAACTTCCCAATATGAAAATCTGGGCTCTCAAACTCATTTAAAAGAATTATGTGAGTGAGCTTGTTGACACAGGTGTAGAGATGATTGACAGCATTATGATGTTACAATAAGCTTTTTTTTCCTATGATCTCTTTTGTCAATGGTTCAACGCATATCTGCACAAGATAAAGAGGTGTCGAGTGCTTATATCTTCTGTTATTGATACTTTAAGGTGTGGCTGACATTTTTATAAGGTTGTAGCAACAGCAGTGCTTTTTAAAGAAAACTTTGAATGTGTTTTTTTTTAAGCAGTTCCACATATGCCATTGTTACCATAGTGTTCATTGATTCTGTGCAGTGTGTGTACAGGTGAAAGGGCATGGAAGTACCATGAGTTGGCACAGAGAGTATGAGGGATTATTGGGGGTAGGTGGGGCCATGAGTTTTCATGGAAGCTATGAGGGGTCATTGGAGGTGGGTGAGAGTCATGAATTGGTACAGAAGTTATGAGGTCAATTGGGGGTGGCGAGAGGGTATGAGTTGGCAATGCGGACATGGGGCTGGGTCAGAGGCATGGGTTGGCATGAAAGGAACTTGGACAACATAGGTAAGACCATTGACCTTACCTTTCAAAAGGTTCCTAAATCCAAACTATGGGCAGGATTTTCTGGTCATTGGGTGGTCGCAATGGGCAGGCCTGGGAGTGGCCGCGAAATGGTAAACCACCTGCGATCAGGCCCCGACTGCAGTTTCACACTAAGATAAAAGCAAAATACTGCGGATGCTGGAAATCTGAAACAAAAACAAAAACAGCTGGAAAAACTCAGCAGGTCTGACAGCATCTGTGGAGAGTTGACATATTGAGTCCATATGACTCTTCAGCAGAACTAAGGAAATAGAGAAATGAGGTGAAATATAAGCTGGTAGAGGGGGGTGGGACAGGTAGAGCTGGATAGGGGGCCAGTGATAGATGGAGGCAAAGAAGAGATTGCCAAAGATGTCATAGACAAAAGGACAAAAGGGTGTTGACGGTGGTGATATTATCTAAGGAATGTGCTAATGGGGGCATTAAGGGTAGCAAGCAGGACAAGCAAGTGGCAGATGGGGTGGGGGGAAGCGATCGAAATGAGCTAAAAGGTAGAGTAAAAGGCAGTTTCACACTGGCTGGCCAATTGGCAGCCAGCCAGTGTGAAAGGCGCACTCAGGAGCTCAGTGCTGCCGGGGTGGGGGCGGGAGGAGTGCGAGCACAGAAGCCTGTGCATGCACTGGGGAATGTGCACTGAAAGCCACTGAAAGTGCACAGAGCTGCCTCAGGGAGATTGAAGCGGTTTGTAAAAACATTTTTACAGAAATTAAAAATTTAATGAGAAATGCCCCCTCCTGTGACTGTATCACATGAGATGGGACATGTTTTTATTTTTTATATAGAAGTTTTACTTAAGTAAGAAAAGCTTTAGTAAACTTCATTCTAATCTTGGCCTTTTCGCCTGCCCGACTACCTTAAGTTTGGACAGGCAGCGTAAACGATGAAATTAATTAATTAAATTAATTAATTAATAGGCCCATCAGTTATCGGCAGGCGCTCAGCCGACTCCAGCGCGCGCCCGCCAAATGAAACATCGCGAGGCAGCGTCATGACGTGGGGACGCAAGCCCGACCTCATCGCACGTCATTTTACGCACCAGCGTGTCGGGCCCACCCCCGCAGGCCGACTGAAAAATCCTGGCCATTAACTCTGTTTTTCGACCTCCATAGATGCGGCCTGACCTGCTGAATATTTCCAGCATATTTTATTTTGATTTCAGACCTTCCAGCATCTGCAGTGCTTTGCTTTGCCTTATTCATGTACTCCAGTCCCCTTGCAATTTGCCATTTGCCTTCCTAATTGCTTGCTGCGCCTGTGTGCTAACTTTCTGTGTTCATTGTATGAGTACACCCACGTCTCTTTGAGCATCAACATTTAAACATGCTTTTGATCTCATTCAACCCTGAGTGGTTGCTTTTCCTGCGGATAACAAGTGAACAGCAGTATTTACAGAGAGTACTCATCAGGAAATCTCCCTGTGCTTTTTCTGTACAGATCACAGGATTACGGTCAATATTCATGTACCCTACTTACATTATCAAATATAGTTAGTTCCTTTTTACATCATTGCACTATGACCAACTTGGATGGTTAATTTCCACCATATTGATGATGCCACTTCAAGCAGGTGCCAGCCTCATTGCCTTAAGTCAAGCGAAATGTTGGTAATCCTCATACTCAGTTTAATGCTTTGTTCATTTTACTCTAGAGGCAGAATCTTCCGGTCGGTATGTGGGGGTGGGATGAGGTTTCCTAAAGTTTTTAATAAAACAAATAAATAAATTTTCCCACCTTTATAAACAGGTCCCAACTCATGTCACACAGTCACATGAGGGGACATTTTTGAATAAGTTTTAAAATCGATTCTTTAATTTTTTTCAGACCCATTCAATCTCCCTGAGGCACGGAGCCACCTCAGGGAGATTGCTGCACTCTTTCACGCGCATATGAGAAAGAGCGCTGGCCCCGACTCTGCCTCCTCCCCCACCCCGCCCCCGCCCGCACAGGTAGTGCTGGGCGCTACTGGCCACGTATTATGCTGGGTGGGCCTTAATTGGCCCGCCCGCGTAAAATGGTGGCACACAGCCAATCGCGGGCGTTGATGACTCCACGCCTGCCTTCATCCATTCCCGCCCAGCCCGCCCGCCATAGGAAAAATCCAGGCCTAAGTATGTGGGCAATGCTGGCAAGGTTGCACCTATTGCCCACCCTTCATTGTCATCTTGATTGCTTTTAAACTGAATGCCTTGCTAAGACACTTCAGAGGGCAGCATGGGTCAAGCATACAGTCAGAAACAAAGGAATCAAACTAGTGAGTACAGTGAGCATGTGTAAAATATACATTCCAGGTTAAAGCCTTTATTATTAGGCTCCTGCAAGAAATCAAACAAACATACATCCCCAGACATTACAAAGAGATAAAATGAACACAGGACTAAAGTACTATCCATACAAACTACCTCCAGGAAATAACGACAATTATAGCATGTGAAATAAATGGCTGGAACATTCCAATGGTGCAAAATTTATATATGTAATGAAATTTGAATGATGTTGAAACTAAAGTCTGTGTATTAGTAACATTATAGTTTAAAACTGTGAAATATTTGTGTTTAACCCCTACCTTATAATGATCAGCTCAATGATTGGCATCAGGAGTTTTGTGGGTATTAGATAAGAGAAAATGTGTGTTTTAGAAGTGTTAGCGATATCTAATGCCAAAAGGTTACAGACTTTGGATTTTTATTCATAGTTATTACAGCCATAACTTAAAGACCAAGGGGAAGGATACTGTTTCTTTCCAGACAAAACATTAATTACATCAGTGTAGACCTCATGTACATTGAAACCACTTTCCCACATTCTTTGAACAGTGCAATATTCACACAGGAAACATTGAAAAGTGTGTGGAATAATGTATTTTTTTTTCTGTTCAATTAACCTCAGCCCTTCAATAAAAGAAGCTAAAGACACAGGAGTTGAAAGCTTAAGGAGGGTCTTAGGGTTAATTGCCAATTACCTTTGATGGCACCTCACAACCTCAGCAAAGGAACATGAACCAAGTTTTAATCTATTGGTTACCATTTTCAGTTTAACTCCATGTTATGATTTCATCTGTCAAAAAGTGGAATAAAGTGGGAAGTGATGCCCTTGACTCCCCACCCCTAAAGCTGGTTGTTGTTAGATTGAAGAGAAGCGGAGCTACTTCTGTTATTTATGTTTTTGTGTCCAGTTATGTAATGCCGCTATTACTTACAGCAGATTTTCCTAGATTTTAGAGATTGGGGTTTCTCAGATTTGCTTTGGATGATAGTATTTCCAAGAGAAATTAATTATGGGCAGGATTTTCCCCCCGTCGGGGGTAAAGTTGAAGTGCGGGTGCACGAAGGTGTGCCTCCGATCAGAGCCCCCAATCGGGGACGCACCGCCATTTTACTTGGGCGGGCCAATTAAGGCCCGCCCAGCGTGACATCCACACGGAAGCGCTGTGCGCTCCCTGTGCGGGTGGGGGGGCGGAATCCCTAAACCCAAGAGTGCGCACGAAAGAGCGCGCTCATCTTCCTGAGGCTAAGTTCTGCCTCAGGGAGATTGTCTCTACAGTACAAATTATTAAAAATCGAAATAAAATATCCCTGAAATGTCCCCTCATGTGACACTGTCACATGAGTTGGGACATGTCCATAACTTTTTAAAAAGCTTTAATTTAACTTTTAAAAACCTAGATTAAACCTCATCCTGCCCGTGGATGAGGATTCATGCTTTTTCTAATGCCCGCCAGGCCTCCTGGCCTGCCCACCAACCTTCAGGTTGGATGGGCAGGTCCATTAATTACTTAAATGACTCTGTCAATGGCCTCAATTGGCCATTGACAGGTCGGCGGGCGCACAGCTGATTTTGCTGAACGCCCGCCTACTTGAAAATTTAAATGGGGCGCGGTGATGTCGGGAGTTCCGCCCAACGACATCCTGCGTCATTTTACGCGTCGGCGAGCAGGCCCCGCCCCCTCACTCACAAACAGGAAAATCCTGCCCTATTAGTATTGTAGAATGCTGCCACCAGTTTTGGACAATCTTTAAAGACATAGAATGGTTCAAAACAGGAAATCCTAGATGACAAAAGATATAATTGTGTCCAAGGAAATGCCAGAATAACTATTGCCATGAATGTGTAGGGATATTACAGATTTTAAGGGCAGCTGTTTCAAAGGCACATATTGTTTTCAAACAATTACATTGAGATTAAAAGCCATTTTCAAAATGGAAATATGGACAGACAATATGGTATTTTCTGGCGTTTATTCAACCCTAGTCAGACTCATATCTCTAGAGCCGGCTACCAAGAGTCATTAGAAATGCAAAGAGCCCTTCATGGCTGTCCATTGAATTCTAAAAGGTGTGAAAAACCCTTGTACTGAAGGAACAGGAGACTGAAAGGGGCTTCAAAGAGCCTCAACATAACTAACCTTTTTGCCTGGTGAAACAGTGCTTCATCAAAATTAACATAGCAGCCACTTTAAGTTTTATTACTGTTTAAAGTCTGTTTGGAACCAGCCATTTTGTGTGTAGAGCTGCAGGAAGAACAACATCACAGAGGGTTATTGGGCAAGGGAAGAAAAGAGGAAAGTTTGAAGAAATCTACTGCTGTTCTGCTGAAAAAGTCCAGGCAAACTACAAGTGCTGTAACTGCAGAATTAGTAAAAAATAGAAAACCTCTCTCTCCCAACAACCTGCTGACCTGTTGAGTCCGTCTGAAAAAAAGGTCAACTGCAGAAGCCATCTAAAGAAGGAATTGAAGCAACGGGCCTGCAGCAATATCTCACAGACATTAATTTGAAATCTGGGGCTGAACTTTCCCCCCGTTGGGGGGGGTGGGCGGGGGCAGGCTTGAACCCAATCAGCACCCCCGATCGGGGACGCGCCACCATTGTATGTGGGCAGGCCAATTAAGCGCAGCTAAGCGCTCCCTATGCGGGTGGGGGGGAATTCCCTGAGTCGTTCCCTGCGCTCTTTCACGCGCAAGCGAAAAAGCGTTTGGATCTCCGTGCCTCAGGGAGATCAGTTTGACATGTGTAAATTTAGATAAGGGGAAATGAAAACTTTTAAAACATGTTCCCTCACGTGACACTGTCACATGAGCTGGGACATGTGAACGAATTATTTTTCAATTTTTTATTGACTTTTAGAGCACTTCATGAACCCTCATCCCACCCGTGGATGAGGTTTCATGAAAAATGCGAAGGCCGCCTGGGCTCTTCGCCTGCCCGCCAACCTTACGGGCAGCTAATTGAATTAATTACTATTTAAATGGCCTCAATAAGGCTTTGACAGTTCGGTGGATGCACAGCTGATTCGGCTGCATGCCCGCCAAGCTGAAAATCTAAATGACACACAGTGACGCTGGGACATCCGCCCGACATCACCGCGTGTCATTTTACACATCAGCGAGCGGGCCCCGCCCCCACTTGCCGACCAGAGAATTCTGCCCCTGATCTTTAAGCATCTTTTTCCTTTATCTGCATTTTAACCTTTGTATCTGTAATTTAGTTAATGACTTTATCACTTTTACTGAAATAACTTTCAGCAGTAATTTTGTAATAAACTTTATCTTGTTTAAGACTAAAGCTTGTCTGCTGGGTTATTTTTAAATTGAACGACTCAAATTAAAATGGGGTACATATCGACACACACACATTCTTAGCTCACAGGCCACTGTACAGACACTCCTTTTACATGGTTGTGACACTATAAAATGGAGACTCCGTTACAAATGATTGTATTTTGTTTTCATTTCTTAGAATCAAGAAATCTTACAGCACAGAAGGAGGTCATTCAGCATATTCTACAAGCACTGGCTTTAAAATTTGCATTTTTTGTTGTATTTTTTTTTAACTCTAAAAGCCAAAGGCTTGCAAATAATAAAAGCCAAAGAAAAAAACCGAAGTAATTGAGCAATGCACTAGAGACAACTTAAAGCTCTGGCTTTAGGATCAGCCTCATGTTGACCGTTCATCTCGAGAAACTTTGGTCAGCCAGGCATACTTCTGCTCCCAGATCTAACCATTCTGAACAGCAATCTGGAAAGCCACAAGCACACTGTGGCCACCTCCTGAAGCTCAATCTCCTGGCATCAATAGTCATTTGTCAATTGGAGCAAATGATGTTCAGATTCCACCTAAGGCTGGACAAGTATGTGAACATTACTCTTGGCGACATATCACAGCAAGATGTTCCCCCTCACCAGTGCCATATCACAACTATACAGAGCGAAAGACATAGAAAAAGAAGATGCTGCTGCAAATACTGTCTAAGTAAAATGCATGATGATTGAAAGTAATATGTAAAGCAGTGTTAAGTTCTGAATGCTTTAGAATGTAATGCTCCAGCAATTGACTGCCAATTGCTGCTCCCATTTCCCACCTTGCACTCCCTAACCCCCACGCCACCTGTTGATGAAACATTTGAAAATTTGCTGAGATCTTATTTTTGACTGTTTGGCCCCGGTTTTAGTTCCCTTCACCTGGCAAAAACTGGGCAGGGTTAGCAGTGAAAATGAGGGGCGCAATTTTCCCCCACTGATTCTGCTGTCTACTCACCATATTCTGCTGTTATCCACACTCTCTGAGTGCACATGAGGGATGCCCACAGAAAGGCAGACCCGCAGTTTTAGTTGGACAGGGGGAGCTGTGACAGCTTCCCTGTCAGACCAGGCCCGTCAGGAGCTGGGCCAAGATCTGGGAGGGGCCGCATAAAAGTATGTTCTAAAATATTATTTTAAGTCTCTTCCTGGGCCAGGAGTTCAGGCCTCCCTTAACCCTTGGCTTCTTACCACACCACCCTCTTGCACCCTCTCCCAATTGCACCCAGAGCCTCTCTTCATCATGTAAGTGGCTGCCAGGACCGTTACCATGGTTCCCTGCTTTCTGCTGCCAGATTCTCACTTCCGCCTGACTGGGCGGGATTCAGGGAAAATTTATGGAAAGATTGGCCGGGCTTCCCTGCCCCACACCTCCCACGTTGCTCCTGCTCCAGAGCTCACGTGATTGGTAGCCAACTGCTCCCCCTGCCCGTTTTTTTTAAACCCAGGACCATGGTGTTGGCAGATGTAAATGTAGAGTTGCCACCACAACTGGAACCGCCACACCTTCCTAGCCAGGCGGTGGATGCCATAGATAGACCAGAAGGTGAAAATGAAGAAAAAGTCATAATTGTAAAGCTGTAATTATTTTGTAAATTGGGCTTCCATCTTAAAAGCAGAACAAAGATGCAGAGTGACTATAAAACATCTGATGAAGAGTGGCATCAGATCATTGGAACAAATAAGAATAATAACCAGTGCAGCTATTGGCTTCTCCATCCAGCTGTGACATTAAGTGGAGCTGAGAGTCTCTGTGAACCATCAATTGGACTGTAACTCTACCCTGTTTCCACTGGCTACAGTAATTGCAGGACTAGCACAGCTGATCTTAGATTCTCCCGCTGCTTTTCTTTCCAAATGGGTTTTCTCTGACAGGAAAATGGTTGTTTAAATGAAAAAAAAAATAGATTATAATATTCTTACATGTAATTGTCTCAATTTCATCGAAGTAGGACAGCGGAACGCTAAAACAAATTGATTTCAGCAGAGCTGGAAGATTTCCTCCAGCTGGTATGAATATCCCTTTATTTACCAAAGGAAAGAAAATTATTGCATTAAAGTGCACCTCTTTATGTTCATTTAAAGATAAGTATATCTTTTAGCATACTGAGAGCCATTTTACAGTAGGCAGCAATCATAATCAACCATGATAGGACTTTTAAATGCTTCCTGATCAGACTCACTTTACCCTGCTGGTGGAGTGATGTTATTGTCACAAAACCAAAGGCACAATGGGTACTGCTGGGGTCACTTGCTCAAGTCAGCTTATTTAATTAGTCTGATCAAGGGCTTGACTTACTATTAAATTCCTTTCCTGCGACTCCACTAGCACAGGGTCGCACTTAATTTGAACCACATTTCTCATGTATGCAAATCATTTCTTGACCTGTACATAGCTTGGCAATATTGCGTTCGGAGTGTTAAACACATTTTGTTAACACATCAGGAATAATAAAGTCTTATGTTTGTGTTGTCAAAATTCGAATGAAATGATTTCCTGATGGGGATAAACCATATCTGAAATGTTCCACAGAGTTTTTAATCTCAGTTTTCAGTGATTTTCATGATTTCCTTACAAGCTCAGGGTGAGATGAATCAATTCTTATTGAATGTTTGTTTATATTCTTTTCTTCCTTTTTTTCTGTTCTCTCTTTCACTCCTGATGGCATATGGTTCCCTGGGCATCATCAGCCCTCTAATACGTCACCCTAATGAACCTTCTTCATGCGTAAACTTCATCAGTGAGCATCATTTGACCCTGAAGAGTATTCTCATTTGGGGTATAGTAGCACAGTGGCTATGTTGCTGGATTAGTCGTGCAGAGGTCTGGACTAATAATTAAGGGGCCTGAGTTCAAATCGCACTATGGCAACTGGGTAATTTAAATTAAGTTAATAAAATCAAATCTGGACTTGAAAAGTATGGCCTACTTGATTGTCATTAAAAAAATACATATTGTGTCGTTAAGGAAATTAGCTATGTGTGACAGCAATCTGAAATGACCTAGCAAATCACTCAGTTGTGCTCAAGAAGGTGGCTCATCACCATCCTCTCAAGGGCAATTAGACACCCACATAGCATGAATAAATAATAGAAAACTTCCAGCAAGCGTCACTGGATCGCAATCAAAGCGGGTACTCTGGCTGTTTCTGTCTCATTAGCCCAATAACATTGCGGCCAGTTGGCACTATGAAGTCAGCACAGCGATGAGAAGGGGTTGAGGCTATTCAGTCTGTATGGCTCAGTATGGCACGTCCCAATACTTGAAAGTGAAAAGAATCATTGCATTTTGGTCGCTCCAGCAGCAGTTGGGTGACTCCCGCACAGCTACAATTAAATTGACAAGACCTTACAGTCATTTCAGTGAGCTGACTATCTGCATTTTCTTTCTCAGCTGAAACCCTGTTCCACTGAATCGTAATATGAGCAATTGAGAACAACTCAGTGTGTAAAGGTTGAGGAATTTAGGGAGGTTTATAATGGCAGCTTAAAGTGCATCCACACCACAAATGCAGTATGGCTATAAAACTATATTCCTTCACACCTGTGCTATAACTATAGTGTAAATGCAGCCACTATCTGGCACTAGGACCCAATAGGGACAGAGCTTTACTCAGCTTTGTGGCGGTCACTCGAGCCTTTGCACCCAATTAACAATCCACAATTAGTGAAGCTGTTTTTGGCTTCACAGTGACACTAAAATTGTAGTGTGAATGCACAGTTAGTTTTTTAAAAATCTTTAACTTTACACCCAAAACAAAGTATATCTGATCTTACACTATAGACATTGTTGATGCCATGGCAATTCTAATAAGATGGTTCTCACTGGTTGTTGTGGACTTTTATTTCTTTAATCTTGCTAAACTAAGGGAAACTGTCACATGCAACATTTAAAAAAAATAAAATCACTTGAACTAAAATGGCAAACTTGTACCACTGTGGAATGGGAATACATTTCCAGCCATAACCAAGGGACTATTTGCAATTTGAAAGTCAGTGGGTCAAAATCTTGGAAATTCCTACTTTTCAGCACTGTAGGCCTACTTACAGCACTTCAGCAGGTCACCACCATTTTCTTGAGGGCAATTAGGGATGGTCAGCCATGCCCATATCTCTGCAATATCTTTTAAATTCTCTGATAATGAGAATGAGGTAAACAATAATTGCAAGCAATTTGCGTAATTCCTAGTTAGTTATCATTTTGATGTGCACCGGTTTCCAAACCATTTCAGTGATGCTGTAAATAGTAAAGTTGGACAGTTGAGTAAAAGAAATGCAAGCAGTGTTTGCGCAGGGTAACTGGGTATGAACAGGGGTGGGTTATGTAGGCAGGAGGGTGGAGTTTCAGACAGGAAACCCTGGGGCAGTGTGGGGGGATTTGACAGATGGATTTTACGTGGATGGCTGCCCCCACCACCACTACACCCAGAAGTAAAGTTGGCATTGAGCCAACCCAGTCCACGCCAGCCTGCCCGCAGGCTTAACGGGGCCAGTGTGAGGCTTCTGCCCCTCTGGAGCTGCTGGCAAATCCAATTGGCCAGCAGCTCCGCCAGCCCCAGCAACACCAAAAGTGCATTAGCGGCCGCTGCTGGGACCACAGGAAGAGGAGTGAGAAGGCCCATGGATCCACGAAGCCACTAAGCCCAGGATCTTGGGCAGGGAGAGTTTCAGAAGGTCAGGGAGGGGTGGGGGTGGGGGAGGGGTGGGGTGGGGGGGATTTGGATTTAAGGCTGTGGGGGGTTAGGAACGAGGAGGCTGGGGGGGCAAGCATTTTATGATGTGGGCAGCATATTATCAGGGTCAGTTGGCTTGGTAACAAGCCTAATTGACCCTTGATTACCTATTTGAATATTATGGGGGTGAGCTCAGGGGTGGGTGGGAAGGTGGTGAGATGCCCACCTGCACCTCAGCTGGAAACAACACGCCTGGCAGGGCATGCATAAAATGCATCTTTTGCCTTGACAGTTTTCCTGTGGAAATCAGTCTGATTGACAGGCTTGACATTGAAGCAGGTGAGGAGCATTCCAGAACAGGCAGCAGGACCAGGACCATCTGATCTCCAACTTGTGGTGGGGGGAGAGATGTCTGATTCCGGGGAAGGAGGAGTGGGGAGTGATGTTCCACTTCGCGATCCAGCGGTGGTAGTCAATCTTGTAAAATCCTTTGACCTGGAAGGAGTACCGTAAAGAAATGTTGTAATTTCTTTAAAATGTTTGTGGAACCTGTAATTGTTTTTGATAATGTTTGAAAATGAACTTCAAGCATTTGCATCAGTTGTAAAGTTGTCAATTGTGATTATTTTTGGATAGTAAGCAATACTGGCCCATCTGACCTGGTGGTCTTTGACCTGGTAGCTGTGCCAACAGGAAGGAAGTTAACATATGAACACCATGTGACTAAACACAAAGGAGAGCTATAGCCACAAAGGAGAGCTGAAGGTAGAAAGAGATCAGCACACAGATGTAGTTACAAAAAGAAAGCACACAGAGACAGAAAAAGAACTATGCAGAATTACAGTAAGCAGGGGAAGTAAATTCCTCTCAGGAAGAGGTCAGTTTTTCTGTTTGGCAGAAAAGGAGACCAGAACTATTGCAAGCACTGTGTGAGCTAGCTAAAAAATTTCTAAAACCTGGAACCTATGTGAATAGTTCAGAGGTTGAAGAGCTGGGTGTTTTACCAGAAATGACCAAACTGTGAAAGGTGGGGTGTGTGTGTGTGTGTGGTTGGGGGGTGTGGGGGTGGGGGGGGGGGTGGGGGGCTGGTATTGGTTGGTTGGCTAACAAGGAAATCTGATAAGCAGCACCATCAGGGCTCTTGTGACCCAATGGAGAGAAAGTTAATAGAAGTTTGTCTTGCTGATGATAATCGAACCTGTGAAACTTGGAGGTGAATATTATTGTCAGTTAGGACTCTTGATCTACTCTGCTTAAAAAAGAACAGGCTGTGGAACTGTGCAGTTATATAGTTCCACATTTTGCAGGGAGTTATCTGGGTGCTTGTGGTTGCAAGCGTATGTTTGTTGCATAAACTGTTTAAAGTGAAGTTTATCTTTTTATTTGGAGTATGATTTATCTGTTAATTCATATTAAATTTACATGGATTCTGATTTGTGTTAAAGTAAATGCTACAAAAATTAGAATTTTGTCAGTAATTTCTTCATTTGGGGGCCATTCATTACATTTAGTTATTTTTGTTTACAGTTCTTTTAACCATCCACAGCCCCAGGGTGATTTGATCTTGGTCAGGAGGTCCTCTCCATGACCCTCAGAATCTTTGTAAGGAGGAGGGCCTGTTGGAGAGGGAGTCTCAGGGGCCAAGAATGGAGCACTGAAAGTGCTTACCTTCTTCACTAGGATGTCCTCACCTCCCAAGGCCTGGGAACACAGCCAGCCAGGAATAAACCTATAAAAGAAGAAATCAGAGTGTAGTGATTGTAGGTATAACCTTTCCTACTGTCTTTAGGGGTCATATGGTTGTACTGATGAATGAGCCCTAAGCGCAGGTAATCTTAGGGGTGGAGATGTCTAGTCATGGACCTGGTTCAAGTATGTAGCTTCTGAAAGAGCTCTGTAATAAAGTTACCTGTTTCAAATAAGAATTCTTCCGGTACCTCAAGTTCATTAGATTTGGCAACAAGGATAAATAACTCCGACGTTGCACCTCACCTCGTGAATGTGAGTACATCAATTCTTAAGGAAAGAACTTTTTGGCAGAATTGACGCTTATGATTCGTCCATGGAAGACTGGAGCCAGTACATTGAGCGCCTGGGTTTTTATTTTGTGGCAAATGAAATAACAGTGAAGGAGCAGCAGAAAGCAATTCTTTTCAGTTTCTGTGGTAGGAAGATATATAACCTCATCCGTGGTCTGACAGCCCCGAACACATCCAATTCTAAATCTTATAACGAATTGGTAGACCTCGCGAAGACACATTTTCAGCTGAAGCCACCGGTAATTATGCAGAGGTTTAAGTTTAACTCCACAATAAGGGGCCTGGGAGAGTCCGTCGCAATTTATATTGCGAAGTCGAAACAGTTAACTGAGCACTGCAATTTCGCAGATTCACTCAATGACATGTTGCGGAACCAGTTGGCTTGTGGCGTTCACAATTATGCCATTCAGCACCTCTTACTTCCAGAAGTTAACATTGATTTTAAGCGCGGCATGGAAATAGCGGTAGCAATGGAGAGAGCTGAGTGGGACTCACAGGCATTATAGAGTGTGCAACATAGCGTGTGGGCATGGTGCAAAAACCAGAGAGACAACCGTAAAGCGGGAGGCAGTCTCTGCTGCTCGAAAAACCAAAAGGCATAGTGGAAGCATCACAGCAGTGATTCAGAAGTCAACCTGTTACCAATATGGGGGTAACCATGTACCTGAAACCTGCAGGTTTAAGGAGGCAGAGTGCCATTACTGGCACAAAAAAGGGCACACAAAGTAATGCAGGGTGAAATTGAGACAGCCAATCAGGCAGCAGATGATTGAAGAGCACAATATAACAGAACCAAAAGCTGCTGATACTGATATCTATTCCCTATACAATGTCAAAGCAGTGAAAACTGAACCAATAACTGTCGCCCTCCAAGAGAATGGGAAGCCTCTAGTCATGAAGGTAGACATGGGAGCCTTGTCCACAGTGGTGGGAGAACACATGTTTAAGTACCTAAATGAAGGTACCCAGCTACTGAATCTGGAGCAAACTATGGCTCAACTGAAGACATACACTGGAGGGTCAATACAGGTAAAGGGCATTGCCACAGTAACTGTGTCTTATAGGCAACTGTCATAAAAGTAACATTTTTTGCATAATATTTTTCTAGTTTATTATGAAGTAGGTTTATGGGGGTACGTATACTTGGGTTTGTCTGTGTTTGATTTAATTACATTGAGAGTCAAGTAGACTGCAAGTTAAATCATCAAAAGAAGCTAGGGCCTGAAATTTCCCGTTGGCGATTTGGGGGGCGGGGCCTGCTCGCCGACAGGAAAATGATGCGAGATGACGTTAGGAGGAACCCCCTTTAAATTTTTAGGAAGGCGGGTGGACAGCGAAATCAGCTGCCCACCCGCCGACCTGTCAATGGCCAATTAAGGCCATCGACAGGCTAATTAAGATAATTAAAGACCTGCCCATCCAACCTTAAGGCTGGCGAGCAGGCCAGGAGCCCCAGCGGGACGTTTTGGTGACGGGGGTCGGCTGTTAGCCCACCGCTGAGCTGGTGGGGCCCGCACGCCCACCAAAGGCAAAATTCTGCCCTAGGTGTTTGACATGCTAATGAGTAAACATGGATGCTGGCTTAGCATGTAAGGTGTGAAGGGGATTTGCATTTTTAGATAAATGAAGGGATATTTGGATTTCAAAGGGATCTCAGAATGTTTACAACTAGCCAGATAATCAAGGCTAAGGAATGTGTTTATTTTTCCCCAAATGTTACTGGTAATATTGGCACCATGGAAGTTTTTTATATTGAGGAAGATACAGTTTCAAAGACATATGGGACAATCAAACTTACATATTAAAAAAGAGATAAACATATATAAAGGAAAATAAAAGGCTATGTAAAAAGAGAAATGCCATGTAAGATCTAACAGAAGAATGTGAAATAGCCTTAATGAAGTCTCCAGCAATTGTGCCACTTAGAGAAGCTAGGCACATTCGAACCAGTACAATTTTCAGAATGGGCAGTGCCCATAGCCCCTGTGATGAAACCAGATCAAACTATTCACATTTGCGGAGACTACAAATTACCTGTGAACAAGGCTGCCAAACTTAATAAATATCCTATCCCAAGGATAGAAAAAATTGTACCCTAAGCTAGATGGAGGAATGTCCTACATCAAACTGGACATGAGCCATGCATACCAACATTACAGAACTGGACAGCATGTCTAGAGAGTATGTAACCATCAACACGCACAAGGGCCTGTACCAATATACACATCTACCCTTTGGTGTATCATCTGCATGTTCAATCTTCCAAAGGACCATGGAAAGCCTATTGCAAGGACTTCCCCATATAGTCGCATACCTGCATAATGTCCTGATCACAGGATCAACAGGAGCAAAACATTTGGCCATTTGATTGGCAGCCTCAATTTCACCCTCCATTGCTTTATTACATGCCCTTTTCTTCTCAATTATCATACCACTCCTCATGCAACTACAGGTTCAACATGGTTTGAATTATTGATGAAACGCCGCATTCATACAAGGTTAAGTCTGGTGCTTCCAAACTGAGAGGGGAAGGCAGAGAAGAATCAAAGTAGTCAGAAATTGAATCATAATATTCATAGCAAAGCTCAAAGATTTACTGTGGGAGATACAGTTTTCATGCAGAATTTTGGAAATGGTCCTAGTTGGGTTCCTGGTATAATTGTCTCTGAGACTGGACCCTTGTCATTCCAAGTGGAAGTGGAAGACTGGATTGTTCGAAAATGTATGGATCATCTTGGGAGTAGAGAGGCATTCCACCAACCAGTTATTCCACCTGTACTTTATGTCAAACCTTTAATCCCTGAGACAGCAGATCGACCTAGAATAGACATACCTGATGTTTCTGTTGAATTACCTAATACTGAACTGCCATTGTCTAAGGATGTCCCTGATGCTGCAGTTCCTGATCATGTCGATCCAGTGGGAGAATCTCAAGTGGTGGAGCTACGCCATTTTATCCGAATTAGAAAACCACCACAGAGACTTCATCTTTAATCACATGACCTGTGTTTATACGTATATGTTGTGGATTAAATATTTTTTGTAAATAGGAAATGTAAAAAAACTAAAGGGGGAGGAAATATAGTGATTGTAGATATAACCTTTCCTACTCCCTTCAGGGGCCTCGTGATTGTACTGACAAATGAGCCCTCAGCGTTGGTAATCTTAGGGTCGGAGCTTTCTAGTCATGGACCTGGTTCAAGTGTGTAGCTTCTAAAAGAGCTCCGTAACAAAGTTATTTGTTTCAAGTAAGAAACCTGTCTGATACCTCAAGCTCATTACACAGGCTGCTCACCTCATTAAGATATTGAAAGTGTCTCCTGGGAGTGAGATGGCTGGCTGCTCTCTTTTCACACCTCAGTTAAACCCAGAAGTTGGTGGGTTTGAGATGAGATGAGGTCAGGTGTGGGAAGATAAAATGTTAACCTCTGATGTAATCCAAACCTACCTGTTTTTGGGTGTTAAAATCCAGTGCCTTTACTTTGAAATCCTTAAAAAAGCATATTGCTTACACATTTTGACACCTGTCTGTACTCGAATCTGTCATGACATCCTAGCTTCATCATCACCGTATCATGAGAGTATCAATCCAGTCGCACCTGGTGTTCAAGCCAAATTGGGAAATGCTGCTTGTCTAATTTGCTTTTTGATGTTTGTTCAAATGCATTTAAAAAAGCTATAGGGCAGGATCTTCCCCCTGCCCGGGGGGTTGTGAGGGAGCGGGCACGGGCGGGCGGGTTCCCAATCGGCACCCCCTGTTGGGGGCGCGCCGCCATTTTACATGGGTGGGCCAATTAAGGCCCGCCCAGCATGACGCCCGCCAGGAAGTGCTATGTGCTCCCTGTGTGGGCGGTGGGGGATTCCCTGAGCAGGTCTGTGTGCTCTTTTGCGCATGCGCGAGGAAGAGCACACAGATCTCCCTGAGGCAAAGCGCTGCCTCAGGAAGATTGGCTCAAATGTGAAAACCAGTTTAAAGTATAGAAACATTTTTACTGATATGTCCCCTCATGTGACACTGTCACATGAGTTGGGACATGTTCATAACTTATTTAAAAATATTCTGAAATTTTTAAATCCCTCATGAAACCTCATCCTGCCCGTGGATGAAGTTTCATGCTTTTTCAGAAGCCTGCCTGGGCTCTTCACCTGTCCGCCAACCTTAAGGTTGGACGGGCAGGTCCACTAATTATTTCAATTATTTTTTTATTGGCCTTAATAGGCAGTTGACAGGTCAGCGGGTGCGCAGCCAAGTCAGCTGCGCGCCCGCTGAACTGAAAACCTAAATGACGTGGGGTGACATTGGGATGTACGCCCGATGTCACCCCACATCATTTTACGCATCAGCGAGTGGGCCCCACACCCGCTCGCCAACCAGAAAAAGCTGCCCATAAATATTTCACCAAAACTCAAACTTAACTTCAACTTTACCACTCGAATCAAATGTGGCAGGGGTGCAACAATAACAGTTCTTTGCTAACCTCACTTGATTATTGTTGCTCGCTCCTTAGTGTCTGTCAACCAAGCTTCCCTTTGTAGTTTTTCTTGTACCAGGCCATACTGTTGCTATTATTGCAATGACTTCCATGCAACAACTGCTCCTTGTGTTCCTATAATCTGTTTGTACAATCCCTGGTGCTGGCCTGGATGGCAACTTCTTTTCCAAGGTCCCTTACCACTTTCCTCCCTGTGATATTATCAAAGTAACAAATACTATCTTCACTTCCTGGGATCAAGTTTGTATTTTAAACTTAATAAAAACTTCTTATTTAACTCTGATTTAATAGAATTACATAGAATACAAAGCACAGAAACAGGCCATTTGGTGTAACGAGTCTATACTGGTATTTACACTGTTATTTACCTTAACAACTTCCTTTGGCAGCGAGTTCTCAATTCTAACCACTCACTGAATAAAGAAGCTTCTCCTTATTTCCCTAGTGGATTTATTAGTAATTATCTTGTATTTATGGCCCCTAGTTTTAGATTCTCCAACACTTGGGCCAGAGTTTTATGTCCTGTGGGTGGGCGTGTGCCTGGACTGTCCGGCCGCGAAAAATCGCGAAATGACATCGGGCCGAGTGTTCCAACGTCATCACGCACTCGTGCGATATCACACTTGGCGGGTGCACGGCAGTCAGAAGTGCACCTGCTGACAATTACTTGGGCAATTAAGCCCATTAAGGAGGCAATTGAAAGCGATTTTTCACGGCCCGTCCACTTCTACGTTGGCGGCCGGGCCAATCGGCCAGGCGGCCTTTACATTTTTGCTCAACACCTTGAACCAGGGCGGGATGAAATCTCCGTGGGGAAATAAAATAAAAAGAGATATCTGGGGATTGGTTTTATTAATGAGGCATGTTTTCAGGTGCTTGATTGTGCTGCATGGGCATATTTTGCAGCATTTTTGTTGTTTTGTTTATTCTGTGGAGGTCTGCAGCTCCCTGAGGCAGCTGCCTGCCTTCGTGGAGCTCCCTGGAAACCTCACCGGCACCTACCGTGACGTCGGCGCCCACCGTCTTCCCCCCCCAACTGGCAGAACTGAGCCTCTCTCAGTGCACGTTTCATGCTGGCTGTCCGTTAATTAGCCAGGCAGCATGAAATCGCTGTTGGGGGCCAATCGCGGTCAGGGTCCTGTTTCCTGTGGGCTCCAGGACCTGCTGATTGCGCGCGCCCGACAAGCAAAAAATTCAGGCCATGGAAACATTACCTCTCGTACCCTGTCCAACCCATTCATAATTTTAAAAAAACTCTATCAGGTCACCTCCAAATCTTCTTTTCTCCAAAGATAAAACCCCCAACATGTTTAATCCTTCCTGATAGCTGTAACCTCCCAGTACTGACACCATCCTAATAAATCTTTTTTGAACTTTCTCCCATACTTCTCCGTTCTTTTTGTAGAACGGCGTCCGTAACTAAAGCGCAGCCCTGGTCCTTACACAAGTTTAACATAGCTTCACTATTTTAAAATTCTATAGCTGTTGAAATAAAGCCTAGTATATTGTTCACATTTTAATTACTTTTCGACTTATGATACTGCTTTTAATGATTTCCTCACCTGCTTTCCTCACCTGTACCCCTAGATCCCTTTGCTGTTCTATCCAATGCAGTTTCTTATTTCCTAAAGTGTAATTGATGATCTTGTTTTTTCCAAAGTGCACCACCTCACATTTATCTAATTTAAAGTTCATTTTTTGCTCAACTTGTATTATGTTGCATTCTTCCTCCATGTTATTTCAATCAACCAAAATAGCCAACAGTTGCGTCTGCATTGCTTGTATCCTTGTGTCCTGAGTAGGATATGTCACAATGATTTATTTTTAAGGATACAACAAACTCTTTTTTTATTGAAGTGCCAATGAACAATAACATTGCCAATCCCATAATTTCTCTTGGAAACTTAACTGTACTTTTAGTAACAAATGGTTCTATTTTGGTCACCAGAATCAAATTTCTATATTTGAATTAAATCTTCCTTTGTAGATTTTCCACAGTACTAGAAAAGGATTTTACAACATGTCATAACTGATTTTTCACAAGCCATGACATTCCTATTGAGCAGGCAGTTGTACAAGTGTCAATGATCTAAAAGGCTCTGGTCAGACCACATTTAGAATATTGTGAGCAATTTTGGGCCCCTTATCTCAGGTAGGATGTTCTGGCCCTGGAGAGGGTCTAGAGGAGGTTCACGAGAACGATCCCAGGAATGAAAAGCTTAACATTTGAGGAACGTTTGAGGACTCCGGGTCTATACTCGATGGAGTTTAGAAGGATGAGGGGGGATCTGATTGACACTTACAGAATACTGAAAGGCCTGGATAGAGTGGACGTAGGGAAGATGTTTCTATTAGTAGGAGAGACTAGGACCCAAGGGCACAGCCTCAGAGTAAAGGGAAGACCTTTTAGAACAGAGATGAGGAGAAACTTCTTTAGCCAGAGAGTGGTGATTCTATGGAATTCATTGCCACAGAAGGCTGTGGAGGCTAGGCCATTGAGTGTATTTAAGACCGAGATAGATAGGTTCTTGATTGGTAAGGGGATCAAAGGTTACGGGGAGAAGGCGGGAGAATGGAGTTGAGAAACTTATCAGCCATGATTGAATGGCGGAGCAGACTCGGTGAGGCGAAAAGCCTAATTTCTGCTCCTATGTCTTATAATCCCTGGAAGTCTTGAAATTCAAGAGTCCTGGATTTTACATCACAATCAATCTCATTACTTCCACAATGTGTCTTGTGAAATACTACTTGTCACATGATGGCATCTCACAATACACAAAATGGCAATTGGAAATTGCTTTGCCAAATATTACATTTCTTCTTTTATCAAAGGTTTACAGTACCTAGAAAATGATTTGTTTTGTTGATCTTCCATAAATTTGTGGAAATGTTTGTATAATAGTCATTGGTCTAAGTCATTTAACTATTGTGATGCTCTCAAAATGTATCAATCCATTAGCATGAGACCACTTGGAGGAACCCCAAATTTCATTTTGATAAACAGTCAGGGGTCAACTTGATTGTGTTACATCAAAAAAAATATGAAATATATTGCCATTTGTTATAGGGCCACACAAGTAACACTGAGTTGGTAAACTGCAATCCTATTTACTAAGACATTCTTTGGCATAATACACTGCACAGTATCGCATGAGCTCTTTCTTTTAAATGTTGCCAATGGAAACCATAGTGCTTTGCTCCCAGGCCTCATCTGCTACTTAAGGTGACTTACTTATTTCTCTGCGGGGCATCTGGAGTTCTTAGTGGAGCTGCTGAACCCTATCTTCAGAGCCCTAATTTGGTCTTCCCAGTAATAGCATTTCTAATTGGAACAAGACACTGACAATTTTCTGCACAAAGAGCTGAAACATTGGAAGTAATAACTATCAAACCATCGGAATTTAAATCTTGTAACCTTCTGATGAGAAGCATTTTTTCAAGAATATGTAGGAAGCTAGGCAATTTTGAAAAATTACCTCAAATTGCTTCTAATTTATTTTGTTTCTTTTAAAGCAAACTCTGCTTCAAGCGTTCACTATGTAGCCCACAAATTCTACTTTGCTTGAAGGTTGCATGATCACAAAAATAGTCAAATCATTGTAGAAAGTATATGGGGGAATTCTTTGCTGTCAAGAACACAGTTTCTTTGCACACTTTAAGACCACAAAACATCAAGCGACAGATATCTTCAAAATAACACAAAAATTAGATAATGCGTTTGTATAATACATTTAGGTTAGTTAGGTGTAACAATGCCGTCAGGATTAGTTCAGGTCAGGGATAAGGGAAGGCCATTTGGCCCATCAAAGTTCATTCTGCCAGTGCATTCACTCTCCCAACATTCCATCTAATTATATTGTTGCCTTTAATGACTATGCTTGATTATTCTAAATATTTATCCATCTTAAAGTAAAGATATTTTTCTAATATAACTACTCTAAATTTATTTTTCACTCATTTATATGTATTCACTTCTGATTCCACTTCCTTGGCTTTCTCTGAATAATCTTACATTACTTTATCTATTCCATTGAGTATTTCATATGATTTAAGGTTTCCCTGCTTTCTTTCTATGCCATGAAGCTTACATTACTGTAAAATTTCCCATCTCCACTTGGGAATATTCCTCCTTGTGTTTTTTGTACCCTTTCTAACATAGCTACATAAAAATTGGGGGTATGAGGACCAAAACTGAACATTGTTTTCTAAATGTGGTCTGGTCAGTGCATCATACATAAAGGGTTAGCATTAAGATCTGTAGCCTTGTACACTACTGTTATAATTTTATATCCTAGCAATCTACAGTAATTATTGAAATTTGTACATTACCTGGGCATTAAAAAAGACATATCTCTTTCTTAGATGTACATCCTAATTAGCATATTACTTAATTCAGTTTCATGCTATGCTTATGTCCCACATTTCTACGAACACATGTATAACATTTACCAGTGCTAAATTTCACTTGCTAAGTGTTTGCACAATGCCATAAATAATCTAAATCCTTTTCAGGTCATTTGCTTGATCCTTTGCTCATCTTATTTTTACCTCATCAGTAAATCTGAGCAGATTTGAATTGGTTTAGTATCCACATTATTTGCATGATCACAAACAATAGGGTTTCTAGCATTAAGCATTTGAGGGTTCTACTTACCATCACCTCCACCATCCCATCATCAACTCCCTCTGCCCCCCTCAAATTAGTCACGGTTGCTCACATAAGTACTTTGTTTCCTTATTATTAAACTCCATCTTACCTAATTCAGTTTCCAATCTTGAATTCATTTACTATCATTAGAAGACTTTCACGTGGAATTTTGTCAAAAGCTTTCCAAAAGCTCTAAAGAAATATTCAATCAGCTCATGATTTACTTTATCTACCAAATCCTTGAAATAATCAAGGAGGATGTTCGGGCAGGACTTCCTCTTCTAAATCCATAACAACTGTTTCTTACTAAGCTGTTCCTATACTGATATTACTCCAATCTGCCTCTGGCCAAGTATTTTATTATATTCTCACTGATAGGGTATTGTGCCTTTGTTAGATTAAGTCCATTTATTAGTTTAGAGTGATTTTGTGATTGTGAAATTCTTTTGTTATCCAATACCTCTTCTACTATGACTTCAAAATATTTTAGAATACCACAGGTGTACTGCAACAAAATAGTAAGATAGTGTTATCCTCTCCTGTGAGTATTCTGGAAAATATTTGAACTGTTTGATTATCTTTGACTTAACTTCCTTGTCTTGTCTAGTTATAACATTTTCTCTAATTGCTTTATGTGTCATTCACATTTTAGTATTCTGCTTAAAAATTTTTAACTGTATTCCTCTTTTAAGGTCTTTTATTCCCTTCTGACATCATTTTTGACCTGTTTCAGCAAATTATATTTCCTTTCAGAGATTCCTTTTCTCTGCCATTTTTTTTTCCCTAGGGAATGTTTTGTAACCATTTGTTAGCTGTGCAATCATTCAGTGTTTATCAATGTTACTCACTACCCATTTGTTGAAAATCACAACAAATGTCATGTGCAAGGAGCATTGTCGGGAACGATGTATCATGACTGATGATGGTGTGCAGCTTTGAATCTACACTCGTCCAGATGGTGAGCTACTGATTTCAACTATGCTGTTGTAGAAAATTACCAAGTGGAAACCAGAAACCTCCCAGGAAGAAGGGAGCAAACACAATAAAACTAATAGTTCCCTTAAGTAGTCCTTTTCAATAGGGCCCTTTCAATTGACATACCCTGCCTCTTAATAGCATTACCTTGTACGTTTTCATTGGTGAACAAGGAAAAGAGAAAGAACAGTACTGAGTCCCAATTAATCAGCATCCTAAAGTTATGCATACCTTAAATAGAAGCTCAAAATCACATGGAGCACTAAGTCTGCTGCGGGTCACAGGTCAAAGGGAGCCCAGATGCGAATAGCGCCCAGGTTGTATTTTGAGTATCACTGACAGAACTTCACCCATTTGTTTTGTCTTTTTATAATGTAAATTTCTTGTGCATCATTAATCTTAAGTTTTTTATAGTGCCAAATACCATAACACTGAAGAAAGCTAAAAGAATTTCCAACGTGGCATCATTTAGACGTGCCTGAGTCACACAATTGGATAAAATTGTTAAGTAAAGTCAATGGCTCAAAGGTGAGTGATACAGTAATTAACCTTTTACATATCAAGAAAATCACTGAGGCGCTAAACAATTTCTCCACTTACGTTCGCGCTAATGTTACTGGTTTCTTCATTTCCAATATTAGCATTTTGGGCTGTTTCCATATTTAACACAGGTTACCAGGGTAACAACATTTTGGTGTCTTTCCATCCAGAACATTTCAGAATCAATTATTAATCTGTAGAAATCAAAGTTACTTGCATTGATAAGTGCAATTGCTCTGATTGAAATGTTAAATGAAACAAAACCCAAAAACAGCTGTATGAAATTATTAACAAAACAATGACACTACTAATGAAAAAAAAAGAAATTTCAGTATGTAGATGTGGTTATAAATAAATGACTTTATTACCCCATCCACAGCATTCTTGGGTATGAATTTCATATGTAAATTATAGCTCCCAACACTTTCTCAGAATCCGATAACTGACAAATAAGCACTTTCCTGTTTCATCTTGCACTTATTAACCATAAAGCATTTGCAGCCTTTTCTAATATAGCTGGAACTTAGGCAATAAAAGAGAACAATTTCTGTTACCACTGTTACTTCTGTTACCACACGGAGGATGGCATTAAAAGGGGCATCGGGAATCAATTGTAGTGCCAATTTTTAGCTTTAGTACTATTCTGTCCAAACAAAATGCATCGGCAGAAATGCTGGATAAGTAAGTTTAGTTCCCATTATTCATCATTAACAATAAAAGAGTTTGTTGATGGCTCTGGACATCAAATTGTATTATTTCTCACTTAAATAGGTTTTCCTATGGGGCTTACAATTACAGCGCCGAGTTGCATTCATATTATCATCACAATGAATAAAATTGTCTCTTGCTGTAGCAATTGATGCTCCAGTGTCTAAACCGAAGGGAGGGACAAAAGGCTCCATGGATGAGTGATTACAACCTGCACAAACTACCCAGGAGCCATGTGTACAGGCTTCAGACCCATTACTTGTCCAGACAATGGCTTCCATTTGGAAATTAGTGGAGCATTTGAAAGATTACTATTGTGGGATTTTTTTTATTTTACTTCTAACAGCTAACAGCTAACTGACCATGCACCAGAGTAAAGTAATCCTCAATAGCAATGCCATGACTGCTGCAAGCAAAAGATGTTTCTCATTAATTAAACGGCAAAACAAAACTTAACCGGTTCCATGAAATGTTTTATGCTTAATATTAATGAGGTCAGCTAGTTTTAGGAATACTGCATTGGCTTTGACCTTTTAAAGAGGATATGAACTGTTTTCCTTTTTGTACTTTTGGTTCTGCTGAATCCTTTATCACATCATCCAAAAGCAAAAACCAGACCAGTTAATAATTCATGTTTAAACAATATGATGAAAATCTTCCATCATTTCACTTCTTAAATGAAGCAGATAGACTAGAAGGTCCTAAAAACCAAAACAGAAAATGCTGGAATCGCTCAGTGGGTCGACATCAGTAGAGGGAAGAAGGTAGCATTAATATTTCAGGTCTGTGGCCTTTCAGCAAACTTCTTGGGTTTGATTTCTATTTTTTGCTGAGTTAAAGTCAGGCAGGGAGGCTATATGGTGCTGTAAATCAGCCTAGGTGAAACTGGACTTGGGAGGGAAAAACAGCTTAACTTCCTGGCCTCAATCCTTGTTCTGTGACATTTTGTTTGTGTGAATTGAGGAAGGACTGGACTGGGCTAAACACTGCCGCCCCTTTTATTGAAAAGCCTGCCAAACATTACTCTCTGAGGAATGACCATTGAGATACGTGTAGAAATTCAAGTCACCAAAGTCTGCAGAAGAAGCATAAGAGAAATGGCAAGAACATTTTCAAAATTTGCAAATGAAAATCAGAATGACCATAACAAATCAGATCCTGCTTCCCCTCCAAAGCACACATGATCCAGACATATATTGCAATTCCTTCATTCCCTGCATCGAGATCCTGGAATTCTCTACTTCAGAGTATCTTAAGAGTCCCTTCACCACAGATTGGCCGTCTTCCATCCCGTAGCATAATGGTTTGTGCCATTGTGATCAACTGTGTGTTAAGCATCGCCTGGTGTGGCTCAGGGGCTCCACTCTGTGCTGCATTTGCTGCAGAGAAAGTCAGAGGGTTAAGAAGGTTTACGATTTGCTGGCCTCTGATTTTTTTTTCTGGGCCCTCTTCTCAGCCAGCTGAACTTTTTGTTTTTGCTCACCTCTTCCAATGCCTCTCCAAACAGTCAGCCTCCAGAGATCCCAGCCATCAGTAACTGTCTCACAGTTATCCGTGTCAGTATCCGCCATCTTCATAATCTCGCTTGCGTGCGTCTTCATATCAGAAGTATGGACACCAAGGAGGTCATAATTCAGTGGCCAGTTCATCGGAAAGAAGGTTTTTGGGTATATTGTTGTCATCCAATCGACATGCATGCCTGAGCCAGTGCAGACATCATTGGCTTAGCACTGAGTGTATGCTGATGGAATTAGCACGTTCCAGGACCTCTGAGTTGGTGACCTTGTCCTGCCAAGAGATGCCTAGGATACATCTACAACTGTGAAGGTGCAAACTATTCGGCTTTTTCTCCTGCCAAGCATATGTTGTCCAAGAGGAGTATGCTGAAGACACAGACTTGGTAGACTCGCAGTTTGGTGCTCTCAGTCAGGTTGCTGGTGTTTCACACTCTCTTACTCAGCTTGTGCTGGTTTCAAAGGACAGATTGTTGGTTATTATGGAGTCTAGGTGTGTGAAGCTATCTACAACCTCCAAGGTCACATTGTTAATGCTAATTGATTGTAGCATGGCAACATGACATTTGTCTTCCTGATGCTGATGGTCAAACCAAACTCTTTACAGGTGTAGTAGACTCTGTCCATTTGCTGCTAAAGGTATTCATCAGTATGGAATGCTAGTGCAGCATTGTCAGTGTAGACCAACTCTCTGATGAGGACTTGGCGTAACCTTTGTCTTGGATCTCAAGCGATCAGCTTTTCATCGGTTCTGATATGTAAGTGGACACCTTCTGTAGCTGACCTGAAGGCACAGACACCACGGGGGTTTTAAAGCCCACAATTGATAGGCAATAAATGCTGGCCCTGTCAACAACACCATCCCCAGTATGAATACTACAATTAATACTCATGGCCTCGTGGTTGTGTGTCACAGATCACTCAGGGATTCCAAGCTACTGTGTCAACACACACTTTTACATGAATGTTGTAGTCTGGAGCTATGCATAGTGATGGTAGAGACTCTAACTTTCTTTCCATCACATGGTTGACCAGGAATCTCTCCCGCTCTTTCCAGCTTTTACCACCTGCCATTGGCGTGTGTTGAAAGGATTTCCAGGTTAATAGTCAACCTGTTTAGCCACAAAATGAATGCACATTCTTTGGCATCAAACTCTGGGGTGGGATATGAACCCAAAGCTTCTGATTCAGAGGCACTACTTGGGACACTGCCACAAGACTTATTCCCTGACTCTAAAGTAATTAAGAAACAACATACAGCACATGAAAAATAACAAGACCATGGGCAGGTTTCTCCGTTCAGCGAGCGGGGGCGGGGCCCACTCGCTGACGCATAAAATGACGTGAGGATACTTCGGTCGTGTGTCCCGATGTCACCTCGCGTCATTTAGATTTTCAGTTCGGTGGGCACGCAGCCGAATTGTCTGTGCGCCCGCCAAACTGTCAACGGTCTATTAAGGCCATTAAAAAACTAATTAACATGATTGATGGACCTGCCCGTCCAGCCTTAAGCTCAGGCGGGCTTCATAAAAAACATGAAACCTCATCCACGAGCGGAATGTGGTTTCATGAAAGTATTTAAATTTTTATTAAATGTTTAAATAAAAGTTATAGACATGTCCCAGCTCATGTGACAGTGTCACATGAGGGGACATGGCAGAGAAATTTTTTAAGCGCCTTTATTGATAGTTTTAAATCGGAGCCGATCTCCCGGAGGCAGCACTTTGCCTCAGAGAGATCTGTGCGCTCTTTTGCGCGTATACATGAAAGAGCACACTCCCGGCTGAGGGAATCCGCCCCCCTGCCCGCACAGGGAGCGCATAGCGCTTCCTGGCGGGCGTCACGCTGGGCGGGCCTTAATTAGCCTGCCCATGTAAAATGGCGGCGCGCCCCTGACCGGGGCTGCCGATCGGAAGCCCGCCTACCCATGCATGCTCCCGCACCAACCCCCCACCCCCGATGGGTGGAAAATGCTGCCCCATATAAATTATGTAATTTGTTGTTTGGATTAGAGAAATTCCCAGTGCCTACACTGTACATTACTTTACATTATGCAAATTATCGCTTTAAAAGGAATGAGACAGAGTAAAGAGCAAAAACAATTAGAGATAACAGAATCCTCATTTGACTCTCTTGAGAGCAATTACTCCATTTTTTCTGGAGACCGTCTGTATCACCAAGGGCTGAATTGACAGATAAAAGTTATTAAATCCTCTGAACAGATTGCCAAAGGCAAAGGCACCTGTAATGAAGAGCCCAAGGCTTTGTGGAAAAAAATCCTCTAGAGTTTTAAAGCAAAGTATCTACAGTCCACAGCAACACAGCAGATATATATACAGGTCACACACGTTAAAAACCAGCAGAAAAAAATTATAAAAGCTTTCATACAACCTCAAAAATAGTTGCTGAAAAAAAATCAGAGCGATTCTTCCAATGACTTTTTTTAAAAACGCAGACAGATTGGCTGTCTGCAAAATACATAACACCTCATCTGTCTCCGAGGAAATTTATATATGCCAAATGATGCATAAGTCAACATTGCAGAACTGAGCCAAAAGGAAATCAGTTTTATAAAATTAAAAGCATCTAGGGTATCATCAAGGTAGCACAATGGCTTAGATTTGGTGCTCAGCGATGGACGAGTGGTGCCAGCCAATCATTACACCTGCACTGGCCCACAAAGCTTCAATGGGCTTTTGCTATAACTGGATTGCTAAGAATGGAACCGGGTGAGGGTAGTAACACCCAAATGCCCAAACGAAGACCACTGGAGGAGGATGGTGTGGTCAACCTGTCAATGACTGTGGGAGACCGTGAAGAATGAGGAGGGCTAGTTTATCAGGGTCTTATTTGCATAGGTGGCTTTGATAAGTGCTGCTTCAGTACTGTGGCAGGAGCAGGAACCCAAGTGGAGTGATTCAAACATGGATTTCCGGGAAAGACGGGCACTGATTTGGGAGCCAACAGCACATTGCAGGACTTTGGGAAGGAAAGGGAGGTTGGATCTGGGGGAGGGTGTGGGGTAGTTTGCAAGGACAGAGGAGTAATTATTTTTTCTGAGGATAGGAGTGACAACGGTAGATTTGAAGAGGAGGTGGACAGTACCTAAGAGAACCGTTAACAACATCAGCTGACATAGGGACTAGCAAGGGACGTTGGCTGAAGAGCAGTTAGGTGGGAAGAGGTTCGAGCAGGAGGTGGGGCAAGATGAAGTTGGAGAGGGCATGAGGGGAAGAAGTAGAGAAAGATGGGGGACCTTAGAAGAAGTTTAGATCAGAGGGCGAGAAGATGGAGGAATGCAGCAGAAGTATTGAATGAGGATAACGGTCTTAATCTTTGTGACAAAGAAGTTTCTGACCTCCTCAGATTTGTTGTTGGAGGTAAGGATGGAAAAGACAGGGGAAAGGGGTTTATAAGCATGGTTTGTACTGAAGAAGAGAATCCTGTTTTATCTTTGCATTCCAACAGTGACCCAGAACACTTAGCAGTATCTCTCTTTCTTTTCGTCTCGAGTCTAAATGAAGATGCATCATGCAATGAATCTGAAATTGTATGCATCCTAATTAAGGCATGAAATTTTTAATTACAACCTTGGATCTGATATTGGAGACAAGTTATTCTACAGTTGTTTCTATTTAAGCGAGAATTTCAGTTCAATTAATCAAAAAAAAAGCAAACCACATTTTAATAAGTGAATATTTCAATTAAGTGTATAAACAAATTGACTTGGGAACTGGAGCTTTTATTTAATTAAGCCAGTTATTGTTAAACAATAAAAGGATGATTCAACGGTTTCCTCCAAGAGGCTGGGGTGGGAGATGATGGGAAGGGTGGGAGGTTGCCCAGGGTGGGTGTGGTGGGAGTGGGGTGGTTATTATATGATGTACAGCAGCCAGGAATCTCGCACTATTTTGAATGGTGCTTCTTCCATGCCCATTTGTCACTCCACAGTGTAGGTTCCTCTCTGTGTGTTGTTTGGTCAGGAGCTTCCAATGTGCCAGTATGCTGGCTTTTAACTTGCTTTGTGCTGAGTTTCAGCTAGAACGTTGAAAGGTGTTAGTAGGGCAGACAAAGTCTGTGAATCGATCATAAACACATTACATTTCTCAGTTGTGCTCCACAGTATATTGGTGGAAGAATGCACTGAAGAATTAACAGGACCTGGCATTGATAAAAGAAAGGTTCAATCTTCTGAAGTTGTTTACAGGGGTTAAAGGTCTATGAAACTGAAATTGCAATATGTTTTTTTTTTGCATTTCGCAACCTGAAACCCTAAAAGCCATTTAGGAAATAGATACGCTCTTGATGGAGCTGCAAAACAGCAACAACCAATTGTAAATAGAAAAGAAATGAAAATAGATGTTGTGTTGTTGCAAACTTACTGTGCTGGTTTGAGATAGATAGTTCATTCAGTAAAGGTCTCCAGTGCTAGACTTAGTGAGTATTTCACTTCTGCAATTAACAATAGACAACTATTAAACAAAATGATGGAATACATTGTTAGTTTTATGTCTTATTTAAAAGTATATAATGTCTATATTGATTTTATATTTTTATATTCCTACAATACTTTCGCTCCCTCAGATGCTCTCAGCTGTTCTGTATATGTGCAATGCACAAAAGTCAATATAAACTACAATGCTGACAATTTATCAAGTACTCTTCTCTTCATCATACAAAGGACAATATCTATGTCATTATTGAGAGCTTGTGTTCCAGCAATGAACTGTCCTTAGCTGTCTAGTGCACTGTTAAAGCTGTCATTCTTCAGATAAAACAATGGGGTATATTTTAACTTAATCCAGCATACATTTAACAGTAATAGTGTTAAAATGGCCGTACCACAGTTATCACCTCATTTAAACCAGCGTTCTGGCCACCACCATCCTGATAGAGGCCTACATTTGGCAGAGTGCCCGTATGCTTCAAAAGTGAGGCTCTTTTTAAGTTGCAACTCAGGTGGTCGTGGCCTACCTTATTTTTGTGCTTCTCTAGGCCCCCATAACAATAATCTGGCACATGCCAGCCCATCCCCATTGATGGTGAACTCCCAACCCACTCACCAAGACTTACTTTGCTCCCTGCCAGGCAGTCTCTGCATGGGCCATGAGGTATTACATCAGTTTGAATCCAGGCCAGACATTGCATTGGAGTGTCCATTTGGGACAGGAATCTTTCTGGGTTTACTTAAAATGTGCTTGTGTCTCAAAATGGTTTGGGCCTGTTGCCCCTGGCACAGATTTAGTCTGCTGGACCCGCACCCAAAATTAAAATCTACCAGGTTGACACAAAGCACAATCTGCTTGTTCCCAGATGTTAGAGTTCTTGTTGTGCTTTTCTCCTATTATCTTGGGCAACAGCTAGCCTTCTCTCAACCAAAACTCTCAATAGATAATTTAGTAATTTGAATTATTGGAAATATATCTTTTTTGACCATCTCCAGCTGCATTTCCAGTAAAAGTGCATGGAACATGCGTAGAAGACTCCCAAAATAGCAGTCAAGTTCCTATATAGTCATGGGACCCTGATTTACACGTTAAATGGGATATTCCTATGCGCAAAATAACTGGCCTGTTCTTACACATACAACAGCGTCTGATCTCAAAGTAATATTTTTTAAGAGAATTGCTTTGAGATGTGTCTGAGAGAGGTGATGGATTAAATGTCTTTTCCCTGTGGTACTGGGAATACTTTGTAAAGAGAACTTTTCTTCCAGTTTCCAAAACACATTTAAGCAAGCAAAATATCTCATCTTTCCAGTGTCAGTTCCCTGTAGAATACTGGGCAGAACGTCAGACTGAAAGGAGTGAATCATGACATGCCTTAGAGGCAATTTATGAGAAAACTTCAGGCTGTATTGAGCTTTTTATTTTCTGGACCCATTTTAACCTTTTAAAGTTTCATTATTTGCAAGCTTTGACTTTTGCTTAACCCTGCAGAGTTTCATATGGCATGATGGGACATGAATCGCTAGCTTATCGATTTTACTGCACGTCTCTCTTAATCGAACCTCAACAACCATTTTGACTCTGGCCTGAAATTTTCCCGCGTCGGGCGGAGTCGACGGGGGTGGTTAGGGAGCCGACTACCGCCCGCGATCGGCTCCGCGCCGCAATTTCACGCGGGCGGGCCAATTAAGGCCCGCCCTGCATGGATCGCAAGTGAGCGCTACCTGTGCGGGCGGTGGGTGGAGGAGGGAGAGCGGGCCTAGAGTGCAGTTCACGCATGTGCGCGAAAGAGCGCTTCAATCCCCCTGAGGCAGCTGCGTGCCTCAGGGAGACTGAAGCGTTTTTTGAAATAATTAATAAAAACAATAAAAATTCAATGAAGCATGTCTCCTCATGTGACTACGACACATGAGATGGGACATGCGTTTAATTTCAAAAGAAAGTTTTGATTTAATGTGTATTAGCTTCAGGAAACCTTGTCCCGCTCGTGGATGAGGTTCCCTAAAAACTGTAAAAGCCGCTTGGCCTTTTCGCTTGCCCGCCAACCGTTAGGATGGGCAGCGTGAATTTCAAGATAATTAGGTCCTTAATGGCCTTAATAGGCCTTTCAATTATCAGCGGATGCGTAGCCAACTCCGGCGCACGCTCGCCGAAAGTAATATCGCACGAGTGCGCCATAACGTCAGGATGCACGCCCAATGTCATCGTGCGTCATATTGCGTTGTGGCGTGTCGGGCGCGCGTCCGCACGCCAGAAGTAAAATTCAGGCCTCTGTGTAATATATTTCTTACAGGATAGTCATAAATTATAACATTTAAGATATCATACGAACATAAGAAATAGGAACAGGAGTAGACCATTCGGTCCCTCGAGCCTGCTCCGCCATTCAATAAGGTCATGGCTGATCTTCTTGTGTTTCGATTTCCACATTCCCATCTAACCCCGATAACCTTTGATTCCCTTGCCTAACATATCACAACTATCATAGATGTGGTCAAAATTGTTGGATCATGAAAGATAATAGTTATATTTAGACCAAATGAAAGATAACGATAGGCTCAGACCAAAGAACTCATTGAATACAAATCCGACCATTTCTGTTGATAGGGACCAAAATTGAGTTTTACTCCTCGAAATTTGGAACATGATCCTTTAAAATTTTATTAAATTGGAGGAAACGCGAATGTGTCAACAAAACGTGTCAAAGTCATCTCATCAAAACAAAAGGGTATTAGAAGTGTGACGCTTTTGTCAGAGCTGGAAGACAACCTAAGTGAAGAGTCAGTTTTCACCAAGGCCAAGCCACTAGGAGAAAATTCATTGTAATCTTAACTGGGCCACCCATTAGCAGAACCTGTCAGTGTTTCACAAGTCCTGATGGATCAGTCAGAAGTATTCAGTCTTTTCTGGAACCTGAAGACATACCTCAGATAACTTGCTGACACCTTCCAGGGTTCAAAGAACTCTATGGGGCATTTTCTTGTTCTCATAAGGTGCTATGTAAATCTGGAATACAAGAAGAACACTGTATGAACCACAGGAGCATTAGAAATAGGTACAGGCCATTCAACTTTTCTGGTCTGCTCTGCTATTCAATGAGAAGGCTAATCTGCACCCAGACTACATTTATCAATGTTTGCACCATGACATTTGACAATTTCACCTAATAAAAATCTATCTCTAAAGCTCTACTGACTTGGCATCTATAGCTTTTTAAGGGGGAGAGTTCCAGATTTGTACTATAGTGAGAAAGAGAGCACATGAGCACATGACCGCTGCCACCTAGATAGACAAAGGCAGCAGACACATGGGAGCACCACCACCTGGAAGTTCCCCTCCAAGCCACTCACCATCCTGACTTGGAATTATATCGCCATTCCTTCACTTCCGTTGGGTCAAAATCCTGGAACTCCCTCCCTAACAGCACTGTGGGTGTACCTACACCACATGGACTGCAGTGGTTCAAGAAGGCAGCTCACCACCACCTTCTCAAGGGCAGTTAGGGATGGGCAATACATTCTGGCCTAGCCAGCAATGCCCACATCTCCATCTCTTAAATGAATAAAACAGAACACAGTAAATGGAAGTCTACTGTAGATTATCTGTCAGGTTAAGATTGCAATACAGTCCCTGAGGCCCGAAATATCTTGCAGTGAAGACTGGATGAATTCTTTGGGAAACCAAGAGCATTTACCAAAGAAAGACTGGAACTTGATGCTAGCCATCACAGAAGAAGGCCAATACTGCGTGGTCTACCCTAAGAAGCCATCTTCAGTTCATGCTACTAACCTCCTCACAACCTCTAACCATGCCTGCAGCAGATTGCTTTGTCCCGTTGCTTGGTAAAAGTATCTCTCCTACTCCTTGCATCCTTCAGCAGCAGGTCCAGGAAAGCGAAAATGAAATGGGAAGCAAGCTTTTGCCTGTCTGGATTCCATTCTGACACTTCCAATTCTTAGATAGCCAATCCCAATTCCTTCAATTTGCATATTTGGGTTGTCCCTTTAAATAAAGGTGTTGAGGCCACATCCTGTGGGTCCACATCACACCTGCTAACCTGGAATTAAAACCTTAATGAGATGCCTGAGTTAAAAAGCCACTGACAGACATGCTGTTCTTACTTCCGGGTGTCCCACATGTGAAGAGATCCCACTGTCAATCCCCCACCTCCAGCCCCTCCCCTGCTCCCAGCACATTGCAAACTTAAAATCAAGGCCATCGAATCTTGCTGCACAGGATTAGGTCATTCAGCGATCATGCCTTTGCTGACACCTTAAAAGGGCGATTCCATCAGTCTCACCCTCTTGCTCATCCCCCTATAGCCCCATTAATGCTTCCTTTTCAAGTTATATCCAATTCCCTTTTGAAAGTCACAATTGAATCTGCTTCCGCCATTCATTCAGGCAGTGTGTCCCAGATTAAAAAAACTTGCTTAATTTTTAAAAATAGAAATTCTCATCTTCCCACTGGTTCTTGTGCCAAACATCCTCTACCTGTGTCCTCTGCTCACCAATCCTTCTGCCATTGGAAACAGCTTCTCATAACGGACTTTATTAAAACCCTTCATAATTTTGAACACATACTATTACATTTCCCCATAACTTTTTCTGCTCTAAGGAGACAATCCCAGCATCTCCAGTCTCTCTCCATAACCTAACGCCCTTGGCCAGAATATAATGCTCATCGGGCGGGCATGTGCCCAACCTGACAGAGCGTAAAAGAAAGCATGATGACGTTGGGCAAGCATGCCAATATCATTGCACTCTCGGGTGATATTTTGGTCGGCGGGCGCATGCGGGAGTTGGCAGCGCGTTGGCCAACAATTAAAAGGCCTATTAAGACCATTGAAAAGGTAATTGAATTAAGTTTTTTTGCTGCCCATCCAACCTTACGGTTGGCCAAGCAGGCAGGATGAGGTTTCCCAACAGCAAATAAAAATAAAGTAAAGGTTTTAACATTTAATTAATCACATGTCCCTGTTCATGCGACAGAGTTGCGAGGAGGCATGTTTAATAACATTTTAGAAATATTTATTTTTAATGTTCTAAGCTTTTCATCTCCCTGAGGCTTCCTGACCACCCCCGCCCACCCTTGCCGAGCCCGCCCGATGCGGGGAAAATCCTCCCCCTTATCTCTAGTAACTTTCCATTAAATCTCCTCTGCACTTTCTCCAAGGCCTTGACGGCTTTCCTAAAGTGTGGCACACAGAATTTTTTTTTACCTCATTCATGCAATGTGGGTGTTGCTGGCTAAACACAGCCATTTATTGCTCATTCCTAATTGCCCTTGAGAAGGTGGTGGTGAGCTGCCTCCTTGAACCATTGCAGTCCAATGTGGTGAAGCTGCTGTGGATGGAGTTCCAGGATTTTAACCCAACAACAGCGAAGGAACGGCGATATATTTCCAAGTCAAGATGGTGAGTGGCTTGGAGGGGAACTTGCAGGTGGTGGGGGTGTTCCCATGCACCTGCTGCCCTTATCGTTCTAGATGGTAGTGGTCGTGGGTTTGGAAGGTGCTGTGTAAGGACCCTTGATGAGTTCCTGCAGTGCATCTTGTAGATGGTACACACTGATGCAATTGTGCGTCAGTGGTGGAGGGAGTGAATGTTTGTGGAAAGGGCGCCAATCACATGGGCTGCTTTGTCCTGGATGGTTTCAAGCTTCTTGAGTGTTGTTGGAGCTGCACTCATCCAGGCAAGTGAGAGTATTCCATCACACTCCTGACCTGTGCCTTGTAGATTGTTGGCAGGCTTTGGGGAGTCAGTAGGTGAGTTACACACCGCAGGATTCCTAGCCTCTGACCTGCGCTTGTAGCCACAGTATTTATATGGCTAGTCCAGTTCAGTTTCTGGTTAATGGTATCCCCCAGGGTGTTGATAGTGTGGGATTCAGCAATGTTAATGCCATTGAATGTTCAGGAGCGATGGTTAGATTATCTCTTGTTGGAGGTGGTCGTTGCCTGGCACTTGTGTAGCATGAATATTTCTTGCCACTTGTCAGCCCAAGCCTGAATGTTATCCAGGTGATGCTGCCTTTGGACATTGGACATGACACCCCAGCTGAAGATTTATCAATAATTTGTAATGGTTTATCATAACTTCCTTATTCTTGTGCGCAATGGAATTAGATTTTAGCAATAAAGAAATTAAGATTTTTACCTATAATATGATTGGCAAGCGGTAGATTACCTATTCTTTTTTGCATACAATATGAAGAAGTATATAGTCCTGGTTAGCAAATATTTTCTATTATCAATGCACATAAAAATCATGATGTACATTTTGCTGTTTGCAAACTCACAAACTGTGATGCAATGTAATACTTTTGCATAAGGTTCTTAATTATCCTGGCTAAGTTTTATCTCTGTAACCAACATTATTTGATCATTTATCTCATTGCTGTTCTGGGATCTTGCTGTTTAAAAACATTGTTTGTCTATTTGTTCTCAGGATGTGCTCATTACAAATGACAAGCCAGGATGTTGTATGGCCTGGAGGGGAACTTGGAATTAATCATGTTTTCATGTGCCTGGTGACCTTGTTCTTCTGGGTGGTGGAGGTCACAAAATTGGGAGGTGCTTCTGTGTTTCCCTACATAGCAACATGAATTATATTTCAAAAGTAATTCATGAACATCCTGAGCTTATGAAAGACACTATGGAAAAGTAAATTCTTTCTTTGCTCTTTAAAACATTTATCACTATAAATATACATTGGCATTTTGCTTTGTCATGCTCCTGTGAATTTTGAAATTAAAATTGAAACAACTTAATACATCAAAGGTGCTTTATAAATACAAATCATTGTTGTTATTCAGATTGATTTAACTCATACATGCTTTCATTATTTGGATATAAAATATATCCTTGTGAATCTATTAGTTTGCCTACACAAACACCAGATGTGTCAAGTGTTATTTCAATATATTTCTTAGAAAGCTTTATCCCCTGAACCTTTAATTCCTATCTGCGAACACATGAACCTGTTCATTGCAACAACATCCTGCTGAAATTATAACAACCTGTTTCCAATTGCTTATACTTTCCTAAGGCATTAAAATTGTAGAGATGCTTTACTTCTATCATGGCTTTTCTTCCTGCTATAATCTTCAAACGTTTCATCTTCAAACTGGTGTCAGTCAATCACCTTTTGATTTATCCAATCTTTTTTTTTCTGTTTTCAATATTGCGGGATGTCCTGAACACTTTTACTTCTCAAAAACAACTATCCTCTCATTGAAGTCAAAAGTAAAGAAAAGCTTGCATTTATATGGCGTCTTTCATGACCTCGGGTTATTCCAAAGTACTTTACAGCCAATGAAGCTTTTATTTTATTGAAGGGCAGTCAATGCTGTAATGTAGGAACTGTGACAGTCAATCTACAGACAGCAAGCTCCCACAAATCACAACGTAATAATGATCAGATAATCTGATATTTTGTGATACGTTGATTTAACAATAAATATTGGCCGGCAGAACAGGAAGAACACATCTACTCATCTTCGATCAGTACCATGGGATTTTTGAGAGCTTTGGTTAGGCCAATCAAGAGTTCTGCTCATTGTGATGGTGGGCACATTTACAGGAGAGATCTAAGTATTCGTGCCTGGGAATTTGGGTATAGTTTGAGAGTGTGCTGCTACATTTTTGTTACAGTCCAGCTAGTTATAAATTCATCAACTGATCCGATTGAATGAATAACAAACACAATCGGAGAGAAAACTGAGGAGATCATTAACAGGATGCCAGATTTGATAAATTTAGGGGGAGATTCAAAATTACTACCTGTTTGTGATGAACACTTGCAGGACTGGCTTATCTGGAATTCAGCACAACTGACAGTGCAACAATCACTCTGTATTGCGCTGCAACGTCAGCCCCGATTTTGTGCTCACGTCTCTGGAGTGGGACTCGAATCCATTCTGAGGACGTGACTTTAGGGACAATACAGCAGAAAGTCTCAAGGATGGAATAAAACCTTTAGCTTCAATGACAGTTTTACATTCTTCCTCATTTATGCAAAATTATAGCAAGGTCACAGACTGCGAATGTAAAATCGAGCAATATTGCTGCACTATGAAAAGAACTCTTGTCTTGGAGGGGATTTCAGCATTACTGTCTGGAGCTAACAATTACTTTCAAAGGGAAGGTTCTACCTCTACTTTTCTCATTCCCTACAAACCATGGTTTGATCAAGCTTAATGCCTCAGGTTTTTTCACTTTGTGATGCATGTACGTTTGTTATTTAGCTAAGAAAAGCAGCAGGTTGTCAATGGTTTTCAAAGGGGGTGCCAGTCCGAGTAAAAGTTCCAAAGGCTTTGATGAATTTATAACTATTTGGATTGTAATGAAAATGTAGCAGCACACTCTTAAACTGTACTTGAATTCCCAGACATGAATACATAGATCTACCCTCTAAATGTGCCCACCGTCACAATTAACAAATTACTGATGGGCACAATCTCCAAAAAATAAAACAAGAATCTTCGTCAAAGAAGGAACTTCTGAATATAGTGAGAGGGTGGGGATGCTGGCTAATCTAAGAAAAAAAGTACAAGTTTGTTGGACAAAATGGCTTCTCCTGCTTTTAACTTGTGGAAAACTTTAATAAGATCGAGGTATAATTTTGTTA
This sequence comes from Cetorhinus maximus, assembly GCF_964194155.1. Taxonomy (NCBI): domain Eukaryota; kingdom Metazoa; phylum Chordata; class Chondrichthyes; order Lamniformes; family Cetorhinidae; genus Cetorhinus; species Cetorhinus maximus. The sequence continues at coordinate 20,189,405 of NC_135896.1, forward strand.
AGTCAATGCTGTCTGCGTATCCTTTTAAAAGGATCCTCAGGTGCAGCAAAGGCATTCTTGTTGGTTCACTAACAGCGTACAAATGTTATTATTCAGCACCACATTTCTCAAACATAACGAAGATATTGGCCATATTTGGAAGAAGTTAGAAAAAGATGCATTACCATGAATACTTGAAGTAAAGTAACTCTCAGGAGCAGCATTGGTCAGATAAAATATGGGTTATGTTATTCTGTCTTCACCGGGAAAACTGACCTTAAGCAAAGCTGTATTAACATATCCTGTCCCTGAGCCAGAGAGACTGATGGCTTTAGTGGTTGCTTCTGAATCTTATCATCAGTGGTGCATCGTGTATTTTAGTGGCACAACAGGTTTCATTTGTACACAGGCGACTTCAATATTTGCTAAGATGAGTGTAGCTGCAATCTGACAGGGTATGACATGGTAACATCAGGCAAGCATGACCTACTTTATGAGAGGGCAATAGGAAAGGGAACAGCGTTTAACAGGCTTTGAAATAGACGGATGTACATCGATGCCTGTGTGGGAAAAGCTCACTTCTAACATCCTTGGAGATATAATGCAGAGTACTTCAAAATACATACCAACAACTGGCATTTGTTAATTTGAAATCTGATTCCACTGAAGTACTTTTTTATCCCCTGTTCGGCACATCCAGGCTTCCACATCGGAATACTTGCATTCAGTTTGAAAATATAATAATTTTACAAATGAAGTATGTTCTTAGCCCATAGAATTGGGATATTCAGACCCGCCTTCGTTAGAGAGTACAGCTGCAAAAGAATCATGGTTTTCTTTTAAAGTTGCAGCGCATATTTTAATAGCTACTGTAATCAGTTTGATATGTTTCAATCTAATGCAGACACTAGTGTGAAGCATGCATAACATTCGTTGATATCGCAGGATTTGCCATAGTCACTGATAGAATTTAAGAATTTGAGCTCCAGTCAATATATGGACAGCCAACTAGCCAAAGCAATGGTGGCTGGGAACTCATATGTGCTCTGGCTTTGCATTGTGACTATAGTAAAAAGGATATGGCTACTTAAAGGTGAGTGCAACACACACATGAAGCTATTAGTACTGAAATTCAATGGAGCTACTACGTTCTTTTGCCAAACCTTAGTGAAAAGCAGATGAAAACTCAAAAGAAGTAGTGTGAATGGGTTCTCTTCCCACCTCCACACTGTCTGGGATCCCTCAATGAACTACCCTTGCCGCCGTCCTCTTCCTAGAGTTATCTTCCACACATAGGCCAACACCAAATTGTATTATCTCTCCACTAGAGTCTTGACCTCTCCACTACTTATCTGACTTGGAATGGAACACAATTTTCTTCAGTTAAACACTGGGAAGAATGAAGCTATCATTTAGGATCAACAGATTCCTATCTTCATTACCAACTCCATTCCCCCACCACCATTTCCTAGTCACTGTCGCACAGGGTTGCAACAGGTTGTTTGTAACCTCAGTGTCTTATTCAATGCTAATTTCACCTCGATAACATCCTCTCCGCCCTTGCCTCTGACCATCTGTTGCTGAAACCTTTATTCAAGCATTTGCCACATCCAGATTTGACGAATCTAACGATCTACTCGCTGGCCTTCTATTGCATCAGTATCAACTCAGCTGCTGTCCGATTCCTGTTCCATAAAAAAATCCTTCTCACCAATCGCAACTGCTTTTACTCACCAATATTGACTCCATAACGCCTCCAATTTAGAATTCTAATGCTTGTGTTTAAATCTGTTCATTACCATTCCTCTCTTATCTCTTAAATTCCTTCAGACCTACCACATACCCTCCAACTTTGGCCTATTATATATCATCTCACCCTTCACTCCACCCCATTGGCATCTGAGCCTTCAGACCTCTAGACCCTAAACTCTGGAAGCCCCTATTTAGACTTCTCTGTCTCCCCACCTCCCACTCTTCCTTTAAGACTCACCTAAAGTCAAACTTCTTGACTAAGCTCTTGTTCACATCCCTGTGTATCAACCTTTTATGCTGATTCTCTAAGGTTATTGCCAACCACACAATCAAGGTACGAGAGGATACCTGTGGTAACACACAGAATTTCAGGCCATCATTCGCAACTTATTTTTAAAATCTATGGGCAGAATCATCCCAGGTTTGCACTAAGTTGCGGGACCGGGCGTGAAAAAAGATGTTTTACCAGCCGGCCACAATGGCGAGTTTTCGCGCCATGTCATCCGCTTCCCGGCGGGTCCTGTCTCATTAACAATGCATTCACAGGAAACACGCCGGATTACTGGCGGATGGGCACAGATTTGGTCGCCATACCATTACCTCAGCGCTTCCTAGCTCCGGGCGCCTTGTTTAAAGTGCATCAGAGCACAGACTACTCCCTGTCTGCAGACCAGGACTGTTCTAGGCGACAGGTGGCCCCAACAGCCAGGGAGACGGCAGCCCCCAATTTTAGTGATGCCTCTCTGGGGGCGCATGCTGGACGCAGTGGAAGGCCACCACAACGTCCTCTACCCCGGCTCTGGCTGCAGGCGGTCCACCAGAGTCACCAATCCGGCCTGGAGGCAGTGGCAGCAGTGGTCAGCGCCACCGGAGCACAGAGGAGATCAGCCCTCCAGTGCAGGAAAAGGATGAATACTGTCATCCATTCTGCCAGGGTAAGTCAACCACCTCGTCACTCTCAACTCACACACTCCTAAAACAATCACACATCCACAGGGATCTCACACCTCCAGGGACACCATCACTAACTCTCTCACACACCCTCACATCTGCATCAGGCTCATATCCTCTGCAGCTCGAGCCCTCCTCCTGTCCGTGGCTCCACTCACCACACAAACATTCCGCACAGGGCCACGTGTCCTGCTCACACTGTCTCTATCTGTTTTCTTGCAGGAGAAACTGGCTCACAACAGCAGGGAGAGGTCCCAGACCAGGGATAGAGTGGCCCACATTAGGCCCCTCACTCACTTTGAGGAGTGTGCCATCACGCTGACTGGTGAGGACGTGGACCGTGTCTGTGGCCACGGTGAGATCAGCAGCAAACACCCATGTGAGGACCCTGCACCACATCATCCCTGTCTCAATGCAACTGTGAGGGTTCTCTCTCCTGCTTTTGACAAAGCTGTCATGGGCTAATTATCTCTACTTTGGTTCTCAGGGAGCTCTGAAAAGCAACCGATGTCCACAGCAAGCCATACCCTCAGTTCTATTCATGTCCTCACCTCCAGCCAAGGGGACACTTTCTCCATTAAAGAGCTGGAAATAAGCATCCTGGAAGACCCATCACAGCGCTTACCCACACCCTCCATCAGCGCAGAGGTGCACACCTCAGTGGGACCTAGATCTAGAGCAAGCTCGGGTTCACAATCTGGTGGTCACTGCACGGACACGTGTCTCTAGCAGGAGGAGGCAGGTTCAGCTGAGCTCCTCGGCAGTTGGAGGATTGCTGGGGAAGAGGCATCTGTGAGGTCCGAGTCAGATAATGAGCCTCTGAATTTGGCCTTCCAACTCATCATAGAGAGTCAGCAGAATCAGCGGAATATCACGCAGAGCTGTTGGAAGCCCTCAACAGAGTGGCATGCATGCCAGAGGAGTGCTTCTGCCTGCTCTCTGATGAAGTGGTGCCCACATGTCCATGGGAAGGATGGTGGATGCCATAGAGACCCTGATCCAGCAGAATGCGGAGGTTCGTGCAGACCTGCACTCCATCGCGGGAGCCATGGGTGAGTTCCTGCAGTGGCAACACAAGAGGGAAACAGGGCACCTCAACATCCCTCCAGGTGCTCCTTCCCCTCAAGGGGTCAGGCCAGGGCCCTCGGGCAGCAGAAAGGATGGGGAGCAGCAGCTGGACACACCTGGGTCATCCACTCAGGAATCTCAGAGGCTCTCCACTCCCTCCAAGTCCCCTTTGCCTGTGACCCCTCAATCTCAACCTTTGTTACCTCATAGGGAGCAGATGGCTCACAGGAGCACAGCCAAATCAAGCCGGGGCCCTCAAGGCTTCGGCTCTCCACAGGATGCATGCTGAAGTCATCAGAGGCAACATGTCCAACCATTGCAAAGCTTCCCCACCCCTGCTGCGGATGTCAGGGCAGCACCTGGAAGAAGTGCTAGGCCTAGGAAAGTTAAGAAGTTCTGATCACAAGTGGTTGCACGGGTGAACACATTTTGTCACTTTTAATCTGAAAATATATTCACCTTCACTGAATAATGTGTAACGGTGTCTTTCAGCTTTAATGACTGGCTTTGTGATTCCACCACACCCGCCCCCCCACACCCCCTGCCAGCATTCCCCCACTAGCAGTTCAGCTGCAGGCAGCTAGACCATGAGTAATTCTGGAAGGAGAAGTGTGTGTGTGTGTGTGTGTGTGTGTGTGTAGCAGAGCCTTTCAGAGCCTTGTGCAAGCACTCGCCCATGTATGTGGAACATTTACCCATCACACTCATCTCACTGTCCCGAGCATTTTCAATGCTGCCAGCTGGTGTTCCCTTTCAGTTGTCCATCTGAGCTGACCTGCATCTCCGCCCACCCAATGACCACACTCCCATGCAGCACCTGGGCCTGTTCAACATGAGGCTCCATGGTCTTAGTCAAGCTTTTGATCAGCTCCCCAGTCCTTTCCCCTCCCTCTCTCATTCATGTCCTTTCCCCCATCGCTGACCCCTCTGGCATCAACTTCTACCTCTCCACCATTACCTACTAATCCAAACCCTTGTCTTTGCAGGATATCCAGGTATACACATTCCCTACATTCCTGAAAATCCCACTCCCATCCACATTGATCCTCCTTCCCACCCCCAGGGTCTGTGTCTACCTCCAAGTTCCACCAAGTACCCTCACCACCCCTTCTACTGTTACTGGCACACCCTCACCCTCCCATCACAATGACTTCCTCTCACATTCACCATCTCCTACCACACCCATCCTCATTCGCTCCCTTGCTTGTTCACATGGACATTCCCGCGCATACCCCCTTACTCCCTCCTCCACCCTGACTCCCTCCTCCACACTTGCTCCCTCCTCCCCCCGAAACCCTCCTTCCCCCTTCCAACCTCACCCACCCAAAACATTCATCCGCCCCCAACACTCACCCTGCCCCCACCCCACCACCGCTCCTCCCCCAGTAGGCCTTCCTCTGCCACTCACACCTGCACCTTTCTCTACCCCCATTTCATCAATTATCCTTAACAGCCCATGGCCAAGACCGTGGTGTTCAGAAGCATGAATGGAGAGCTCCCACCTTCCTTGAGCTGCTTTGCGGCAGAGTCATGTGCATGAGGATCCACCCAGCGTGCAACGCCCGTGTTCCTCCAGTTTCCAGTAGCTGTAGGCCTCTAGCATCTTCATCTCCCTGGATGTCCGCGATCTGAGCAATGCCCTAATGCTAAGTCCTAGCCGTGCACGACACACTTGCCCAGACATGCTCTGGGCCGGCGTTGTCTTCCCACCAGCATAACGGTAAATCTGGCCTGGGGGGTGATGATTCCGTTCAGGCCGCACTTTCATCCTGTTAGCAGGATGCAAATTGTGTTCACGCCAGCCCCCAGAAACAGGTAAGCCTGGGGTCTTGGGCAGGGAGGGTGTTTGCAGGTTAGGGAGGGGGGTCAGCGGGGTGGGGGTGGTGGGTTTAACGGCAGCAGGCTGTGGTGTGGGCGGGGTGGGGGAGGGTGGTTCTATCTCGGCAGGGGGGGGGCTACCCCCAATCTGCAAAGGACAGCTCCAAAGATAGAATTCTTCCCTTCCTTCCCACCCTTTGAAAAAGTTGGTTAAAAAATTCGGCTGTCTACTTGCACCCGACTGCCCACGCCAAATGTTTTATGGCATGAGCTGCATATTATCAGGGTCAATTGGTTTGGTAACAAGCCTCATTGCCCCTTGATTATCGATTTATTTAAATATGGCGGGCAGGCTGCTGGTTTTGGTGCCCACCCACCCCCTGTATTATGGCAGGAAAGCGGGCTGGGCACCCGTCCTATTTTACGTGCCCCCCCCACCACTCCCCAACACCCCCTCCCTCCACCACTGCCGAAAGCAGGGGAAAGTAAAATGCAGCCCCTGGTGTAAAGGTTCTCATCTCCATGCCTCTCATATTTAGACTCTGGTTCAAAATCAGTGGTCACGAATTGCATGGCAGTGCAGCCCAAATGGAATACTAGTTAGGATGTGCTTACAGCGGGGGCTCGATATAGTGGGGAGGGGGTGTGTACTGGTGTTGATACAAATGGCCTCTTCTAGTCCACATTACTCAGTAGTACATCATCACACATATAAGTTACTGAGCCTCTGGACAGTTGATAAATGATATTATCCTTTGTTTAGACGTCGTTTTCTTGTTTTTGTCAACAAGTTGAGCATTCACACCTCAACATAAAGACTTTAGCATGTAATCTATGAAGTAATAGTAAGGGAGCGTTATACGGTTGGAGCTTCTGGGCAGGAGTTTCCGATTTCCGATCCCGTGGCAGACAAAGTCAACTGATCTTTTGCTGGTCCATCAAATTTTGCGTCCTGCCTGTGACATGTCCCACGTCAGGCAGGACCAGAAAATCCCACTCTGTGTCCTTCAGAATAGGTATTAAATCAGGTCCAGTCAGGCAGGTGTAAAAGGTCTTTATAGCACGATTTAGGGAAGAGCAGGGAAGTACTCACAATATCCTAATTAACATCTATCCCTCAACAAACATCACTAAAACATTTTCTGTGGTCATTTATCTCATTGCTACGTGCAAATTGGCTGCTACATTTTCCACATGACAACAGTGACTATAATTCAACATTACTTCATAGCCGGTGAAATACACTGGGACATCCTGAGATTATGCTAAATGAATGCAAGTTCCTTCTCTTTCTTTACTGGTTCTTAAATATCAAGTGCACACATAATTTGTGTGGTAATTCAAATTGTAGATCAGTATTTATAGGTTCCAAATAAAGGAGCCAAGAAATGTACATCATAACTATGTCGAATATTATGTAATTTTCTGAAAGCACTGAGCTAATATACCAGAACTGAAAGGTTATACCTATCAGGAAAAAAAAATGACAGCCTAGGACATTTTTTTTAACTTAAAAAGAGACTGAGGGGTGACTTGATAAGGTCTTTAAGATTATGAAAGGAGTTTAAAAGAGTTGATATAGGAAAGATGTTTCCACTTGTGGGGAGAAAGCCACATCTCAATATGCTAGTCGCTAATAAATTCCAAAAGGGAATTCAGGAGAACTTTTTTTTTTACCCAGAGAGTGGTACCACAGAGAGCAGTTAAGGCGATTAACATGGATGCATTCAATAAGGGAAAGTTAGATACACACACGAGAGAGAAGGATATGTTGATGGGGTTAGATGAAAAGGGATGGGAAGAGGCTTAAACACCAGCATGGACCTGTGGTCTGTTTGTGTCTGTAGATACTATATAACTATGCTGTTAATTATAAAATGTATCTGAAGGAATAATTTTGTATTAAGTAACAATAATTAATTTTGTCCAAATTAAATGGGCAATTTGGTTAATATAGCTCCAAAGCTAGCTAAAAATAAATCCATTCTGCTTTGGAAGCAATATTAAATTATATCTGTAGTGCTCTTGTGTAAAATAAAAACAGTGCCTTCTGTAATTAGAACTGCGGCAATTTTAAGCATCTTTCGTGTAATCTCTGGCTGATCAGAATGCACAAATTTCAGCTGGAGAATTTGTCTATGCATGCACGCACATTTAAATAGGCGAGCTCACTTTTCCCATGATAGACTTGTATTTCACAGTTCAGTGCGGTCCAAAGCCTACTGTCTCCATTTGATGTAATTGGCTGAGAGAATTCTGCAGAAGCTGTATTCAGGGCTGCATCTGCCTGCAGTTTTAAAGGATAATGTGGAGAGGATAACAAAAGAGCGGTGACTGGGTGAAATCAGTTAGTATGCAGATAAAGGTTTTAAGATATAGGGTTGTGTGATATTTGAGGTGACTACGATTTACTGTTTGACGGAAAATATCTCTTCCTCCACCAAAGTGCAAAGATGTTTTTGATAGTTGCATTATAGGCAGAACATTTTTCCTGATTTTGTCATGTGATGCCAATTTTTTATATGTTGTCATGTGACATGAAGTTTACTAATGAACGGCGGCTTGCAAAGTCTTCCTGTGCTTTCCTGCATCCTCTTTTGTTGAGAACTTTAGTTTAATCAAACAGCAACAGAATGTATTTTGCTTTTGTGGTCTAAGTATAGTTACAAAATCTAGAGCTTCAGTACAGGAAGTGCTGTGCTGTTGGAGCTGTGCTGTTGTGATAGCCTGGCCAAGTTTCCCTTTGGGATTTTGAATGAGATGTTAAACCAGGGTCTTGTTTGTCCTCTCAATTAAATGTAAAAGATTCCTTGGCATTATTTTGAAGAAAAGAAGGTGACTTCTTCTCACTGTCCTAACTAATATCCACCTCTCAACCCACATCCCCCAAATAAACAAATTATCTGGTCATTATCTCATTGCTCCTTGTGGGAGCTTGCTGTGTGCAAATTGACTGTTGCATTTCCTGCATCACAACAGTGACTATATTTCAAAAGTACTTCATTGGCTTTAAAGCACTTTGGGACATCCTAAGGACATGAAAAGTGCAACATAAGTACAAGATCTTTTACAGACACTGACTGCTCTGCTGATATGGGTCTCCAAAATTTGTAGAGATTTTTTTCTTGAAGCTGAACTCCTAAGATATGTCACAATCTACAGCAGCTTCCCAACTGCTAGCCTGCATCTTTACTGGTGAATTGCAAATCAGGTTGCATTGGGAAACCCAGCATACTTCAGTATGCAGTTACTGCAAATGAGCTATTAAATGCATTCCTAGTATTCATTTAGCACACAGTTGTCTAATTGTCCAGCGCTTTGGTGGGCCATTAATTGTCAGCCATATCCAACATTGCTCCAATCCATCTTCAATGGCCCATCTGAGTGAAGGCAGCAGCATCACTTCTGTCTAAAGGTTGTGAAAAACGTGATATAAATACAAGTCTTTCTTTCTTTTGATTGTGTAACCTCGTAAGACTCAGGGAGCTCAGTAATGTTGTTTTCCTAAAGTTGTTAACTGGGTGTTTCATTAGATGCTCATGAAGAAGCTGGAAGCATAGGGACACATGGCAGGATCTTGGCTTTTATGCAGATTATGCCACTACAATCTAAACTCAATTTAAATGCTGAAGGAAGCCTCAATGAGTTAATTTCTCTCAAGGAAGGGATAAGGCAAGTTTGCACATTGTGTGATGGAATCTGCACTTTCAAAGTTTGTATTTTTTTGAGGCAGACCCGAACTGAAAACAAAAACTGAAAAGGGAAACCAAGAAAGGAAACTGAGAAAGGAAACTGACTCTCCCAGTTTCTAAGGAAACAAAAACTGAAACTGAGATTGGAAATCAAAACTTTTGGTTGAGGCTATATAAAGTGACGCAGAGCCATCCAAGCTCAGTAGTAGCAGATGATGAATACAGTGGTGTGGTACAGGAAAACTGAAGAAGACAGAGTCCTGATCCAGAAGCTGAGAATAAGTCGCTGCAACTGTTTCTGTTACTTGGGCCAGAAATTTCCCCCTGTCAGGGGGGTTGTGCGGGAGCGGGTGGGCGCGAACCCAATCGGCGCCCCTGATCGGGTCCGTGCTGCCATTTTACGTAAGTGGGCCAATTAAGGCCCCCCCCCACATCATGACGCGCGCCCAGAAACGCTGAGCGCTCCCTGAGTGTGGGTGGGGGAGGGGTTCCCTGTGCTGTTTCACGCACGTGCGCAAAAAAGCGCAGAGATCTCCTTGAGGCACGGAGGTGCCTCCGGGAGATTTGTTTAACTTATGGGAACTTGAACAAAGGTGGGGGAAAAATTTAAGGACATGTCCCCTCATGTGAAACTGTCACATGAGCTGGGACATGTCCATTATTTATTTCAAAAACTTTTATTTAGATTAGAAACCCTTCTTGAAACCTCACCCGGCCCATGGATGAGGTTTCATGAAAAATGCGAAGGCCGCCTGGGCTCTTCACCTGCCCCCCGCCAACCTTAAGGTTGGACGGGCAGCTCAGTTAATTACTTTGGGCAGCATTTTCCCGTCGGGGGGGTTGTGTGGGAGCCGGCATGGGTGGGCAGGTTCTTTTAGCAAATAACTGGGATTTTGGATTCTTGTGTGTTTAAGTTTTCTTTTCTTTTGTTAATAAATGTTTTAATGGAATCTTTACTTCTGATGTCAGTGCACATACCTTCTCGTAATAAAATACAAATTGCAAATCATTGTGATAGCCTGGCCAAGTTTCCCTTTGGGATTTGGTCAACCCAGCAATTACCACCTGCCATATCATTTACAGTAGTAATTTTTATGCGCTTTGATGAGAATTACTAGCCACTGGAAATAAAATATAATGCTGCATCAATTTTCTTTTGTTGCTTGGTTGAAGTCTGGGCTCGGGATTCAGCACTCCAATGTCATCACATGCAGCTCTTTGGGCAGAGGAGGTTGTTGGAGGAGGAATGAAGGAACAGGTGCAGTCTGAGTTAACTGTAACAAGAATAGGTAACTCATAGAACTGAGAGAGCTCTGAAAGATTGTTGGGTGTCGGAACAGGGAAAATCCTGAAGAAATTGCTCTCTGGTACTCAGGTCTCATTGGGGAAAGTGGGGTATGGCCCTCCCCCTAAGATAGAACTCTCCCCCACCTTTCTTCCTACTTTCCTGCTGCATTGAATATCTCAGGCCCACCCCCCACCCCTCCCTAACCTGCCCAAACCCTCCCTGCTCAAGACCCTGGACTCATCTGTGTCTGGGATCCATGGGCCACCTTCTTCTTCCTGTTTGCAATCCTGACAGTGCCACTATTGCGCTGTTGGCACTGAGGGGACCATTGGAGTTGCCAGCCATTCCAATTGGCTAGCAGTTCCCGAGGGCAGGACTTCCTCCCTAGTGAGTGGCGAATGTCCTATTCAGCCCGTCAGTAGTGCGTTATGGCTGTGTAGTGGGCTGGTGTGAAGCGGACGGCCTCCACGCCGATTTTGCTTTGGGGGTGGGGAGGAGGGGGTGAGTGAGCCGTCTGCACTCCCGCAATATTCTGCTCATAGTGTTTAAAAAAGATTCTTTAAAGTTATAGAACTGGTTGTATTTCAAAGTAGTAATGTCATAAAATTGAGAATACTGTACACAAAATGGAAGCAATACACAGGTCTAAAAGAAAGGACGGAACATATTTGGATCTTTGTCATTTCCCCACCATCAATTCATCATCTCAGTTGCATTGTTATGTGAGGTATCAAGTCTGGGCATGAATTCCCCAACAGGGAATAGCGTACAAGTAACAGGAGGATCACGTCACTGCAAACCATTCTCACTTAGCTTTTAGCAGTTAGTTATATTACAATATTGCCAGAAAAGTAGAGGTAGGTGACATACACTGAGGATAATGCGAGGTCATGAGAGGTCATAGAAATCTTGAAAACAAGGAAGCCAACTCATTTCAGAAATATCCATCGAACATAAGTCTTGTACAATTTACCTTAGGGAGACAAAATGAGGAGAACATTTACAGATCACTTCTAGAGCACATAAAATGCATTTAGTCGCATCTGTATTAAAATGTACATGGTCTGTGAAAGGAGAGGAATTGATTTGCCATAATCTGCAATAAAGGAGAGAGCATATATTCTGCACAAAGTGAACAATTAAAAGTGCTACTGGATAGAATATGGTTACATTGGCCTGTGGAAGGAGATGACTTCACTTACCAGACTTCACAATACAAGGGAGGGTTCATCATCTTTGAAAGTAGAAGATTGCTATTCTTTCAAGCAACCAACAATAAAGTCTCTAGCCTCAAAAAATACAAAATACCTTTTTAATCAGTGATTATTGGTTAAGTCTATTTTGTACAGGTGCTAATTTTGTTGCAGGCGTCTTGGTATACAATAGTATGATTGAAGTGTTGTATTACAGACTGAAATTAGCTTTTCAACTTAAAAATGAATTGGAAAGGGGAGCAAATGAAAGCCAATGTGTAGAAATTCTGCAAGGATTGGAGAAATTGAGTTTGTGGGTAGAAATGGCAGATGCAATTTAAATCAAGTTTAAAATGATGAGATTTGAGCATAGAATGTATACTTAGTTTTTTTTTTAGTTCTTTCATGAGATTTAGGTGTTGCTGACAAGGCCAGCATTTGTTGCCCATCCCTAATTACCCTCGAACTGACTGCCTTTCTAAGGCATTTCCGAGGGCAGTTAAGAGTCAACCACATTACCTGGGCTTGGAGTCACATGTAGGCCACACTGGGAAGGATGGCAGATTTCCTTCCCTAAAGGACATTCGTACATCAGATAGGTATTTACAGCAATCAATGATTGTCACCATTATTGAGATAATTCCAGATTTATTAATTAAATCTTAAATTCCACCAGCTGGTGTGGTGGGATTTGAACCCATGTCTCAGCGTATTAGCCTGGGTGTCTGGAATACTAGTCCAATGACATTATTACACCACTGTTTCCCTCTTGGTGCAAGTAGGAGGGAGAGTATTGCTGGACAGGGTCATGAACTCATTATTTAGGTTGTTAAAAAGCAAACAAAATGCTGGGTGCCTTTAAAGAAAATGTGTAGCATAGAAATTAAAGTTGGAGGTTTTAAAATTGTATGTAGTTTTGATGAAACAACTGTTGAGGTATTGTGTTTAATTTGTGATCCTCTGATATGTTGCTGGCTGGGGTTCGAGGGAGGACTAACAGATTCCATAGAACCATAGAAAAGTTACAGCACAGAAGGAGGCCATTCAGCCCATCTTGTCCATGTCAGCCCGGGGACACCCAGGTGCCCTTTCTAATCCCACCTTCCTGCACCCGGCCCATAGCCCTGCAGTTTACAGCACTTTAGGTGCAGATCCAGGCTTTTTAAAAAAGTTTAAAGTTTCTGCCTCTACCACCAACTTGGGCAGCGAATTCCAGACACCCACTACCCTCTGCATAAAAAAGTTCTTCCTCATGTTCCCCCTACACCTTCTGCCACTTATTTTGAATCTATGTCCCCTGGTTCTAGAATTCTCCATCAAGGGAAACAATTTTATCTGGTCCACTCTATCTATTCCTCTCATAATTTTGTACACCTCAATCAAGTCACCTCTCAGCCTTCTTTGTTCTAAGGAAAATAACCCCAACCTATCCAATCTCTCCTCGTAGCTACACTTTTCTAACCCTGGCAGCATTCTTGTAAGCCTCCTCTGCACTCTTTCCAGAGATATTACGTCCTTCCTGTAATGTGGTGACCTGAACTGCACACAATACTCCAGTTGTGGCCTCACCAGTGTTTTATACAATTCCGACATTATATCCTTACTTTTATATTCTATACCTCTGCCAATGAAGGAGAGCATTCCATATGCCTTCTTTACAACCTTGTCTACTTGAACTGCTGCATCCAGGGACCTGTGTACTTGTGCGCCAAGATCTCTCACTTCCTCTACCCTTCTTAGTATATTCCCATTTATTTTGTAATCCCTGTAACTGTTTGACCTCCCTGAATGTATGACCTCACACTTCTCTATGCTAAAATCCATCTGCCACTTTACCGCCGACTCCTCCAACCCATCTAGATCATTTTGGAGATTATGGCTATCCTCCACACTATCCACTACTCGGCCAATCTTTGTGTCATCTGCAAATTTCCCAATCGTGCCCCCGACATTCACATCCAAATCGTTAATATATAACACAAACAGCAAGGGTCCCAACACCGAGCCCTGTGGAACACCACTTGAGACAACTTTCCATTCGCAAGGGCATCCATCGACCATTACCCTTTGTTTCCTGTTACAAAGCCAACCTTTTATCCAGTTTGCCACATTACCCTGAATTGCATGGGCTTTTACTTTCCTGACCAATCTGCCATGCGGGACCTTGTCAAATGCCTTGCTAAAATCCATGTACACAACATCCACTGCACTACCTTCATCAACCCTTCTTGTCACTTCCTCAAAGAATTCAATCAAATTTGTGAGGCAAGACCTTCCTTTAACAAATCCATGCTGACCATCCCTGACTAGTTCATGCCTTTCCACATGACAGTTAATCCTATCTCTCAGGATTGATTCTACTAATTTGCTCACCACTGATGTAAGACTAACTGGCCTATAATTGTTTAGCATTTCCTTTGATCCTTTTTTAAACAATGGAACTACGTTTGTATTTCTCCAGTCCTCCAGTACCTCCCCTGTATCTAGTGAAGATTGGAAAATCATCCTCAGAGCATTTGCTATCTCCTCCCTGACTTCCTTCAGCAGCCTCGGAAACAATCCATCTGGCCCTGGTGACATATCAACTTTCAAGGATTTCAACCCTTCGAGTACTTCCTCTCTCTTTATGACTATCCCATCCAATATCTCGCAGTGTTCCTTCTGGACTACTATATCTACATCCTCCCTTTCCTTTGTAAACACGGAGACAAAATATTCATTCAAAACCCTTCCCACAGCCTCTGTGTCTACACACAAGTTTCCATCTTCATCTCTGATAGGTCCCACATTTTCCTTAACTAACCTTTTAGCATTAATGTATTGGTAAAACATCTTTGGGTTATCTTAACTTTACTTGCTAATCTTTTTTCATGCCCTCTCTTTGATTTCCTTATTTCCTTTTTTAATTCGTCCCTGCACTTCCTGTATTTGTCTAGGCTATCTGCAGTGCTTAGTTCTTTGTGCCTATCTTACGCTTTCTTTTTCTGGTTGATCTTCCTCTGTATTCCTCTAGACAACTAGGGAGGTCTAGATTTGGCACTACCACTCTTATTTTTGTAGGGGACAAGTCTACTTTGTACAATTAGGATCTCGCTTTTTAGTGCTTCCCACTGGTTTTCCACTGTTTTATCCTCCAGCAGTGCTGTCCAGTCCACCTCGGCCAAGGCCCTTCTCATTTCTGCAAAATTTGCCTTCCCCCAGTTCAAGACTTTTACTCCTGCCTTATCTCTGTCCTTTTCCATGGTAATGCTAAATCTAACTGAATTATGATCACTGTCCCCGATATGGTCGCCAACTGTCACTTTACCCACTTGCTCTTCTTCGTTCCCCAAAAATAGGTCTAGAATTGCATCTCCTCTCATTGGGTTTGTCACTAATTGGTTGAAAAAATTTTCCTGGACACACTGCATGAATTTTTCTCCCTCAGTGCCCCTTATATTGTTTGAATCCCAGTTGATATTAGGATAGTTGAAGTCTCCTACTATTATTGCCCTCTTGTTCTTACAAGCAGAAATTTGCCTACATATTTGTTCTTCTATCTCCCTTTCACTATTTGGGGGTCTGTAGTATACTCCCAGTAGTGTGACTGCCCCTTTTTTATTTCTGAGCTCAATCCATAAAGCCTCGTTTGTTGACCCATTTAGTATATCATCCCTTCTCACAACTGGAATTGATTCTTTAACCATTAGTGCTACCCCCCCTCCTTTTTTATCTCTTACTCTATTGTGTCTGAAGACTCTATAACCAGGGATATTTAGCTGCCAGTTTTGTCCCTCCTTAAACCAGGTCTCCGTTATAGCAATGACATCCTGCTGCCATGTGTCTACCTGTGCACTTAACTCATCTACCTTGTTTGTAATACTCCTTGCATTGAAGTAGAAACAGTTTAACCCCGTCAATTTCCCTTGCTGGACACTTTTTAAGCTTTGCTTCTCCTGTAACTCCATGTTTATCACAACGTCCCTAGCTAATGTTCTACCTCCATTTTTCTGATCTGAATCTGACCTATCTGATCCTACTCCTGGGATCCCATCCCCCTGCCACACTAGTTTAAATACTTCCCAACAGAAATAGCAAAAGTCCCCGCAAGGACACTGGTTCCAGCTCTGCCTGGGTGCAGCCCGTCCGGTTTGTACAGGTCCCACCTTCCCCAGAACCGGTCCCAGTGCCTCAAGAATCTGAATCCCTCCCGGCTACACTATCTCTCCAGCCATGTGTTCATTTGGTCTATCCTCTTATTCCTGCTCTCACTAGCACGTGGAAATGGGAGTAATCCTGAGATTATTACATTTGAGGTCCTGCATTTTAATTTATCTCCTAGCTCCCTGTACTGAGCTTGCAGGTCCTCATCCCTTAGTTTACCTGTGTCGTTGGTACCAATGTGTCCCATGACCAGTGGCTGCTTACCTTCCCTTCCCAGAATGTCCTGCAGCTGTAGGACATATAACAACTGTGGAGTCTGTAGAAAATTGAAGTGGCTAGTCCAAGTGATGTAGATCATTATGATTATGGTGGGACTGGGGCATACCAGCCCTGACTTCTTGTCTTGATCATCAATAAGTCCTCAAAAAATAACTCCCGAGTGCAGGCCGGCTGGAAATGTCACCAACTATTGTGGGGTAGTGCAGAGCAGATAGCTGCAGTGCAGCATTGCTAACTCTAAGTTAGTTTAAAATGTACATTGACTTTTGTTAGGGAAATGAGGGGTGAAGTAGAGTCTGCATGTAGTATTCCACTCTTGAAGAGAGGCAGAAGTTGCATGGAAAAGGTAAAAGCAGGATCCTGGCATGAAAATGTGGAGGACTGAGCCAAGGGCTACAAATTTACACACTGGGGCCTGAATTTTCACAAAGACGGAAGGCTGCTGTGACTTAGTCAAAATGCTGCCAGAGCCCGGAATCTGGAATTCCTGTCCCCGAACCTGGCAAAAACCGTTTTCCCCTGGTGGGTGGGTGGGTGGGTGGGGGGAGGGGGGGAGGGGGGGGAATGTGTGAGGAACAGGGGTAGATATTGGCACATTTAAAAGTACAGCTGCCTTCAAAGAGAAGCAATTCTAGCCACCCAGGTTTCTGAAACATGACTCATGGGCTTTAGACATTTGAGCAAAAGGTCTAAACCTGCCAGAGTTATTTGGGAGGTAATGTACCCCTTTGGGAAAGTTAAGTGTACACATGAATGTGCTTAAAAAGTGGATAAGGTCTGTGGAGCAATGAAGCTGTCCAGTCATTTAAATCTCTTGCTCTTTAAACTTTGAAAAAAAAACAACCTGCAGTTGAAAAGATTGTTGCTTGCAATTTCAATGGATGTTGATGAGTACTATCATTATAGTATTATGCTGGCTTAAATGCTCCCATGACTTATCATTCTCACAGTGGGCAGCCTATAAATTCACAGTTTGATTGACATCACCAAATGGTGATAAAGAGATTAGCTGTCTTTGACATGGGGCTATGAATACAAATGTTTGTTTTTGTAAGGGATTAAATACTTGAAGGGTTTGAATTGAATGGGTTTTTATCGATCAGAGTGTTTTTTTAACCTAGTGAAGTCTGTAATAGAACTTTATTTTATTTGATCTCAGCATGGCTCTTTAAGTCTGTCCATGGTGGATACTGGGTGAGTTGGCATGGATGGTGTAAGGGAAAGGGTGGTGGGTGGGGACATGGGTTGGCATGGCACTAAATTGGCATAGGGCTATAAAGGGCCAAGGAGACATAGGTTGGTATCAATGGTATGAGGGGGCATGGGGAGTTGGTAGAGGGGCATAGGTTGGTATGGAGGATATGA
This sequence comes from Cetorhinus maximus, assembly GCF_964194155.1. Classification (NCBI taxonomy): domain Eukaryota; kingdom Metazoa; phylum Chordata; class Chondrichthyes; order Lamniformes; family Cetorhinidae; genus Cetorhinus; species Cetorhinus maximus. The sequence goes on from NC_135896.1 coordinate 20,206,933, forward strand.
GGAACCATGTGGTGGGAGGGGTGCCTGAGGAGGCAGGAGTGGCATGGATGGAGCATGGGAGTGTGTTTCAGTGACTGAGCAGTTGCAGAACCGAATATTGAAAGTATTGATAGCAATTAATAATGAGGGGTTACACAGAGTCAGTACATCTGGTTTATTTGAAGTGTACCAGAAAGACCCCACAAAGATATGGGAAGTGCTAGAGGATCAGCTTCAAGTAAGAGTAAATTTTAGAATTAATTGCCTAGAATTGATGTCCTGCTGGCAACAGCCAAAGGAATCGATTGGTCAATTCGTCAGCAGATGCCGTAGCAAGGGCAACGAATGCAATTTTTCAGAGATCGAATTGTTGGACGAATAATGGAGTTGCTGACTGCCTCGACACCTATTAAAGCATTCCAACAAGACCTCTTGGAAAAATAGAAAGGTCGCAGCATTACAGATTAAGGGAAAATACTGCGGGTGTTGGAAATCTGAAATAAGAACATGAAATGCTGGAAAAACACAAAGGTCTGGCTGCATCTGCGAAGAGAGAAACAGTCCATGTTTTGCACCTGTACGACTTCTTCATAGCTAAAGGGAAGTAGAAATGTGATGCATTTTATGCTGTCATAGCATAAGGTCACAGCATTTGTGTGCTGATAAAAGATGGCAGCCGGACAAAAGCATCTGCAAGCAGGAGGTGCAGCTAACAGTAGCAGCACGCTAGACAGGCCACAAAAAGCAGGCGAGCTCTGTGGTAAGTGTGGTTTGTTGCATCCACAGCGAAGCTGCCCTGCAGCCAAGATCCTTGCAAGGCGTGAGGTGCAAAAGGATACTGGGCCAATGCAAGAAATCTGGCTCCAGAGATGCAGCCAGAGGGCACAATAGTACACAAGCAGAAGACAGGCACAGCAGCATGGCAACAGCAGTAAGGAGAGAGCCAAAGACCTAGGCAAATGCAAGCCCATACACAAAGTTCACAACAAGGCAGAACTGAGTCATGACCCAGAACGGAACAGCTTTCGACCAGAAGATGAACAGACTTTCCACGTATCCTACCTGTGCGAATCCTGAAGAACATGTACCTGGACCATTGGAAATCAATGGTACAACCTACAATTGCTAAACTGACTGCCTATAATGGGTCACCAATCCCTTGCATTGATACACTGACAATGCAATGTAGCTACGGCAATTCAGCCTGGAAACCACCAATATTTTACCTGGTTGGCACAAGCGGACCAGCAGTGGCAGGACGACCAGCATGGATCTCAACATTGTGACTATCCACGAGATCACCATGGTACCAATGGCAGCAGAAGAGACCAAGAACTCTCTTATTGAGTCGGTCCAGGAGTCACAACTCACCAGGGGTTCTCAAGCAAATGGAATCACGTACCTCATCTGTGTTACATATAAATACCACAAAGATATCACTACAGTCTCCACACTGTTTCCTGGGATGGCGGGCCAACCCCCATGCACTCCACCCCTGGAACGGAAACCCCACCGTTTTGGGAAGTTTCTCCTGAGTTGAGTTTGCGGAGTTGCGATATTTCCTAAGTCTGTGTACCCAACCTGGGGCCGAAGATTCGCCAATGGGGCTTCTCATTCTTGAGAGAGGGCGTGTAAGTGAAGATTTGATAGAATATGAAGGAATGTGATGGGGTGTTTGCAGAATTCTGGTACCAGAAGGCATAGATTTAATGTAATGAAAATTGAAGTATGTGGGCAATTCAGACAAAATTTCTTTGGCTAAAAATTTGCTCAACATGTGAGCAAACTGCAAAGCAGCGTGGTTGAAGTGAAGACACTCAGCGTTTGAAAAGACCCATTCCTGGAACCATGGTTATTCATATTTTATAACTGACTAGGAAATAATTTGTGACATCGCTCACAGTAATCCTTCTCTACATTGAGATCTGCCATGTAGTCAATTATATTGTTTATACAAGATTGTGTGGGTGTTTTGGCTGTGTTTGTCTTTGCACCTGTTGATTTCTGTGGTCGTAGCACTGATGCCTGTGGTTGTAGAGATTGCTTAAGTTGTTTCTTCCCCACGCTCCCTAACGCTCTTCTCGCTCTGGCACCCTAACATATTCCCCCTCACCCATTAATGTTAAGGTGAAAGTTTCCCATGTCAAATTCATGAAGGCTTCAGGTTAGCAAGGCAGAGTTGTCTGCAACATGCACTGGAGAATGGATGGGTTGGAGTAGGATTAAGAAGGTTGTGGTGGACTAGGCGACATGGGGAAAAAAAGTGGAATGCCAGTAAATGTGTGAAATTAAGGTAATTAAAAATTGCATTTATATAGTGCCTTCTTACAGGACGTTACACTATGAAGAAATTGAGAATAGATGCCCTAACTCAGAGGGAGTCTTGGGCACTGGCAGGCAGGTGAGCTGTTCTGAAATCACCTTCCTTAAGCCAACTTTAAAAAGAGGCTCTCAGGAAATAACAGCATAACTCATTTACATTATATTTAAAGTTTATGCCATTATTCCAGTATAGAAGTTTAACAAAATAATCAATGGTGTGTGTCATTCCAGGAAATTGCACACCAATTTGGAAATGTTTGTTATTAGATCCAAAGAGGGAGCTTTAAATTATTTACATTGTGTTGCCTTTAGAAGTTGCATTTATGAATAAATAATGCTAATAACTTTTAATAAAACAATAAATGAGCAACCTAGTTATCAAAAATCTCATTGAGTGGTGCTTGTTACACACACTGGTGCTTTAGAGGTCTGAATAGTCCTTAAAATTACAACTGGAGGCCCCTCCAAGAAGGTACAGGACATTTTTCAGAGTGCTTCCTGGCCCACTGTTTGGTCTGTTCGAGGGATCCCCCGCCACCATATCTGACACCCTCACACCGCTCTCCAAACCCAACCTGAAGACCAGCTCAGCACAGAAGTCAACCAATTTCCCATCCTCTCCGACTGGCAAGCTGATTGTGATGCCCTTTTGGTGCCTGCAGCTTCCATTGGTATTTAACTAAGGCCTGAAGGCGAATTTGGCACACGCTTGAGACCGACACGGATTAGCCATTCCGTCAACCTTTGCACCCGTCATGTGTGCAAGTCAAATTTCTCTCCCAACACCCCTTATCTGGAATAGAAGATCGAGGCTTTCTGTCAACCACAATGCAACAAACAGTTGAATATCTAATGGAGGGAGATGAGTGATGTATTCTTGTGGTAAGAAAATCTCTCTGAAAAAAAATCACCTGGAAAAGATGCCATGGCCAGCTGTGCTGATATGTGAAAAAGGAGATGGAAAATCTTATGCAGAATACAATTTTCAGAATATTAAGCTAGAAACAACAACTTGTATTTATATAATGCTTTTAATGAAGTAAAATGTTGCAAGACGCTTCACAGGAACGTTATCTAACAAGATTTGACACTGAGCGGCATAAGGAGACACTAGGATAGATAACCAAAAGCTTGGTTAAAGAGGTAACTCTCAAGGAGTGCCTTAAGATAGAGAGGTGGATAAGTTTAGAAAGGGTATTCCAGAGATTAATTATCAATTAATGTGCAAACAGAACGCTTGCCATTCTCCTATAGAGAACAAGGAAATGTTTTGCACTTGATTGATGAATTAGTACCTAGCACAAATGCCAAGATGCATAAATCCAGTTTGTTGTACATTCTGGGGGGATTGTGAGGTTAATTCCAAACACAATGATTTTTTTTTTTGTGTAGGATCTTGGACAGTTCATGTAATAAAACGCTAAAGCTGTGCTTCAAAGAATTACGGGTTTAATGGATTTAAATACGCAAAGCCCTAAGATTAGCATGTACTGGTGGAGTCCAATGTGGGTTCCTATTGCAGTGCTGATGGAACTGTTGTTTGTTTCACACACAGAATTGTTGGTGCTGTAGTAAACTACCCTAGTTTGTAAAACCATATCATATAAATAACAACTACATTATGTTCTCTCTGCACATCGGCTCAGATTCAGGGACTACGTTGATGTTGGTGAGGGAGTGGTATCTATTACGCAACACAACTGGTAACAGGAGCTATTGGGAAAATTTAAAGGGGGTAAAGGTTTGTGAATATTTAGAAAGGTTCAAAAGAAATATTTATCAGCTTTTCCAAGGCAGTAAACTGAGGGGAGGGGTGGGAAGTGGGTGGGGCTGTAGGAGCGGAGGAGAGAAAGGATGACAGAACACAATCCAATGGTGCAAAACAGCCTGTGGGTTACCAGTTGAGTGCCACAACATCTGCCACTCTGGGCAGGATTTTCCAGCCCCACCCACCGCCGGGATTGTCCGGTCCCACGAAAGGTCAATGGGTTTTTGGCTGAGCCGCTGAATCTCCCGCGGCCGGTCCCACCACGACGGGGACGGAAACTCCCGGCCCCGGCTGTCAAAGATTGAGCCACCTTGGATCAGACAACACTGCATCAGCCTATGAGGCAGTGGCCACAGTTGGGTATTGTAAAAATATCTGAAGGATTCAAATGGGTATAGGACAGGCTGACCTTCTTTAAGATAAGTCTACCCAATTCATGTGGCTCCGTAAAATATTACCTTTTAACCTTTTCCATATTTATGGCTTGCCCGTGCCATGTAGAGTTGGAGTAGTGGTAGGAATGTAGGAGCTTTGTTCTCAGTTACATTTGGGCAGCACTATTTTCTTGAGCTGAAAGTTTGGAGGTGCTGCTACATGTACGTGAAAGGAGAGTGGCCATTTTTGGAACTGAAAGCCATCCTGCAGCACAATGGAGGGAGGTCAATGGTTATTAAGAAATGGGAACTAGGAAGGCCATTTCACCTTTGAGCCTGCTGTGCCATTCAACAAGATCATAGCTGATCTTCCCCACCTTCCCGCATCATCCCCATATCTCTTAATTCCCTTAAAGTCAGTTCAACAACCCAGGTTCCCTGGTGCTGGTATCAGGAGCAGGAGGAAGGCGAGTCTGTTCTTGCAGGTTTCTTCAAGCATGGTACGAACTTAAGCTGATAACTCGTTTTCTGGGATGTGCGACTTCCAAACTTCTCCTCTTCATCTCTCTGTTATGTAATGCATTCAGAACAACAACAACTTGCATTCCTTAACTGTAAGAAAACACGGAATACCCAGCCTCATCCCTTTAATGATGCAACATTAAAGTCTGCAGAACCCAAGATAAAATGAAACAAAGGATTGACGGAGAAGTGGGAGGGGGAGGGTGGGTGTAGGATAAGACCATAAGACCATAAGACATAGGAGCAGAAATTAGGCCATTCGACCCATCGAGTCTGCTCCGCCATTCAATCATGGCTGATAAGTTTCTCAACCCCATTCTCCCGCCTTCTCCCCGTAACCTTTGATCCCCTTACCAGTCAAGAACGTATGGTGGGGTGAGGTGGTGTGGGGTGGGGTGGGGGGTGGGAATTCAAGATACAAAAATAATAGGCTGTCCAGCAAATGCGCAGAGCATAGTGCAAGTCAAAGATACAGGAAAAGAGAAACATAACACCCTAAAATAAAGAATTCATCAACAGCTCACCTTCTCCCTTTTAAACAGACTAGGTCAGATCCCAACTGCCTTATGTTCAGTTTATGTTAATGGTTCATCCTTTGGGCAGAGTCTCTCCTAAAGACATAAAGTTCAGAGTCCCAATCTGTATAATGGGAAGCTAAATATTTAACTGAGGCTGTGCTTGTGCCCCTCCCTCAACAACTGACAGGCTTTATAGGCCCTGTGGTTTTGGACAATGAAGTAATTAGTTCATGTCTACATGCTGTAGATATCCTTTTGTTCTAAAATTTTACCGCAATTATTACTTCAGCTTTAATGATGGCATTTTCTGCAAAGAACAATAATTGAACAACTAATTATTATTTTTCATTGGAATTGGCATATTGTAGTGGGAGAAAACTCACAGCAGGTCAGACGTTTCAGGATCACATTCAGTCTCTTAATCCTTTTAAAATGTCAAACAGAATTGTTTTTGTTTGTTTGCTGCATGCTGATTTTGATAAAGAGGAAATGCAAAGATTGAGATGACTGAATTTCATTTGAACTTGATGTCCAGCCAATTGCTCAAAAGAGAGCTGCTGCTTATTAATCAGATCAGCCGAGATTTAACGGAACAGGTTAGAGGGGTTGAATGGCCTAGCCTTGCTCCAATGTTCCTCCAGACAAGAGAGATATCTTTCCCCATCTTAGCTCATTCATCCCTTCCCTAGCTTATTTTGTGAACTCCCTGCTTGAACTGAGACACATAGGCCAGGAAAATGCTGGGTTTCATACACTAACTACATTGAGTCAGTTGATCTCAGCTAAAGGAATAGGGCTGCTACAACTGGCTTCATCATCTCTAGGTGGGGTATAAATTGGGAAACATTCCTGCTTTAAATCACTCTTGACAGCAAGTAGATACATTCGAACAGGCTCACTGTGCTATTCCAATTCTGGCCTTTTGTGTATCCCCTGTTTTAGTTGTCCCACTGTTCGGTGGCCGTGCTTCAGGTTCCTTGGCCCTAAGTTCTGGAATTCCCTCCTAAACCTCTCTAGCACTCTCTCCTCCTTTAAAACCTGCCCCTGGAACAAAGCTTACAGTCATCTGCCCTAATTTCTCCTGATGTGATTTGTTTTGATCGATAACGCTCCTGTGAAATGTCTTGAGATGTTCTGCTGCATAACAGATGATATATAAATGTAACTTATTGTTGTTCATCAGGTTTGACAGCAACACCTTTACCATTGACTATCACTGCTGACAGGATGGGCCACTGATGGGGTCCCACACACCATGGACAACATTAGAGAATTTCGGGGGCCTTGCTCATTATTTTCTGCCCTTCAATATTAGTGGGAGCCCATCAATATTAACACACCCATGACTTTCCAATAAGTTGACTGCCCCATGTGAGGATTTATTGGTGGAGCGAGCCTTCAGAAAGTTCTGCATGTTTAAGATCTAATTGGCCAATGCGCCAGAAACTAAAGAATATAGTGGAAGTATTCCTTACTGAGAGACAGTATTTTCATGAGAAGGTGGAAGAAAATTGGAGATGGAGGGGAAACCCTACTGTTTTGAGGTTTTTGTGATTATAGTTCATGCAATAGAAAGTTTTTTTTAAGAAGCCTGGGCTCAGACTATGATTGTTGTAGACAAGAAACTTGAACTTCTTTCTGTTCTCTCTGGTTTAAACTTAATTTCACTCTCCATTTTTTTTGCAAGCTATTGTTTTATTAGGGGACCCTTTTAACCTTTCGCAATCTTGGGTATCATGGGTATTTTAAACATCCATTTTGAGATTACAATGGCAGTAAAAATGTAAAATGGTACATTTTGCTCCAGATGCATATATCATATCCTGACATAATTGAGCTATTTTCTGAGAAATTTTGCTTTATCTATTTGACAAGGCCTCTTTTATTTAACATTACATGCCAAGAAGCATAACATTTCAATTCCTCAAGTCAGGCTAGTTGTGTTCTAGATTTTTTTTTATTCATTCATGGGATGTGGGTGTCACTGGCGAGGCCAACATTTATTTTCCATCCTTAATTGTCCTTGAGAAGGTGGTGTTGAGCTGCCTTCTTGAAGCACTGCAGTCCACACGGTGCAGGTACACCCACAGTGCTGTTAGGGAGGGAATTCCAGGATTTTAACCCAGCAACAGTGAAGAAAGGGTGATATAGTTCCAAGTCAGGATGGTAAGTGAATTGGAGGAAAATGTTCAGGTGGTGGTGTTTCATGTGCCTGCTCCCCTTGTCCTTCTAGGTGGTGAGGGTTGCAGGTTTGGAAGGTGCTGTCAGAGGAACCTTGGCAAGTTTCCAAATTCTCTTGACCCATGAGGACAAAGTTCCAGAAGATATTTGATCCTTTGAGTTATACTTCTTGTTATAACTTTGGGTCTTCTTGATGAATTCATTACCCAAGCTTGATAAAGACTTTACAAAGCCTGGATCCTGCCTCCAGCCCAAGACAAAAGTATCATAGAATCAAACAGCATACAAGAGGCCAATAGATCCAGAGCTATCCAATTAATACATTCCCTGCTCTTTCCCCATAGCACTCCATTTTTTCCCCTTTTTAAGAATATATCCCATTTGCCTTTTGAAAGTTACTACTGAATCCTCCACCACCCTTTCATGCTGTACATTCCAGATCATACCAACTGGCAGTGTAAAATATTTCCTTCCTGTCCCCCAATGCTTATTTTTGCAGTGGATGACAATCGAATATTGATGACGGTAATATTACATTGAGCTTAATAATTTGATCCAACCTACCCTTTGCTTTCCCTGCTACTGGTATAAATACAATAACAATACAGATTGATATTTCTTTTGGGTTTTGGTTTACACTGAAAACCACAGCAGGAAATCAATGACAAAGTAGCTCACCTCCTGATTCCTCAAAACCTTTCCATTATCTACAAGGCTCAAGGAATGGCTTTGACTGAATATTCACCAATCACCCTGGTTATGTGTGGCCTGAGCAACATTTGGGAAGCTTCAAATCATCCATGACAATATCAACCACCTGAGCCAATGGCGTGCTGCGGCAGCAGTGTGTATGATTTATAGGAACTCACCAAGCATATGTTGAAACATATCTTATTCCCTTGATCTCTAACATCGAAAAGGACAAGAGCAGCAATGTCGAGCGTAAAATATCAACCGCAAACTCTCCTCCATCTCAGACACAATTCTGCCTTGGACAATTTCACTGGGTTAAGATCCCGGAACTCCCTACATACCTCTAATGTGGGAACACAATGAGCATAATGCATTGCAGTGGTCCAAGGAGAAGACCTAGCAGCCAACTTCTAAGAGTAACTGGGAATTGATAATAAGTGCAGTTCTTTATTATGTCATGCACATCCCTGGAACAATTTTTTTTAAAAAATTGATGCAAATCCCTGTAAGGTTTTTATTTAGAGGTACTGTGAATCCTGACAGACCACCTGGTATGTACCATATGATAGATATATTTTGTCCGGTGTGCCATATGTTGCAGAAGAAGTGCCATACGCTCTGCGCAAAAATAATTCCTAAGTCGTGTACATTAAAAATAATATGCAAATTAATTAGTGCTCTTCAGTGCCAGAACTAACTCATATGTTTTTTTTTCAAAAGGACACACTGAACTGAGTAATTTATAGAACAATATCAGGGATAGTCAGCATGGCTTTGTCAGAGGGAGGTCATGCCTAACAAATTTGATTGAATTTTTTGAGGAGGTGACTAGGTATGTAGATGAGGGTAGTGCACTTGATGTCGTTTATATGGATTTTAGCAAAGCAAGGTCCAACATGGGAGTCTTATAAAGAAGGCAAATGCACATGGGATACAGGGTAATTTGATAAGGTGGATTCAAAATTGGCTTAGTTGTCGAAGACAGAGGGTGATGACAGAAGGCTGCTTTAGTGACTGGAAGCCTGTGTCCTGTGGCGTACCACAGGGATCTGTGCTCGGTCCCCTATTATTCGTCATTTATATAAACGACATAGATGACTATGTGGAGGGTAGGATTAGTAAGTTTGCGAATGACACAAAGATTGGCCGGGTGGTTCACAGTGAGGTTGAGTATATTGGGCTACTGGAAGATATAGACGGGATGGTCAAACGGGCAGATAAGTGGCAGATGGAATTTAACCCTGAAAAGTGTGAGGTGATACACTTTGGAAGGAGTAATTTGATAAGGAAGTATTCAATGAACGGCATGACACTAGGATGTCCTGAGGAACAAAGGGACCTTGGCATGTGTGTCCATAGATCTCTGAAGGCGGAGGGGCATGTTAGTGGGGTGGTGAAAAAGGCATATGGGACACTTGCCTTTATCAATCGAGGCATAGATTACAAAAGTAGGGAGGTCATGTTGGAGTTGTATAGAACCTTGGTGAGGCCACAGCTGCAGTACTGTGTGCAGTTCTGGTCATCACACTATAGGAAGGATGTGATTGCACTGGAGAGGGTGCAAAGGAGATTCACCAGGATGCTACCTGGGATGAAACATTTAAGATATGAAGAGAGATTGGATAGACTTGGGTTGTTTTCGTTGGAGCAGAGAAGACTGAGGGGCGACCTGATCGAGGTGTACAAGATTATGAGGGGCATGGACAGGGTGGATAGGGAGCAGCTGTTCCCCTTAGTTGAAGGATCAGTCACAAGGGGACACAAGTTCAAGGCGAGGGGCAGGAGGTTTAGGGGGATATGAGGAAAAATTTTTCTACCCAGAGGGTGGTGACAGTCTGGAATGCGTTGCCTGGGAGGGTGGCGGAGGCGGGTTGCCTCACATCCTTTAAAAAGTACCTGGATGAGCACTTGGCACATCATAACATTCAAGGCTATGGGCCAAGTGCTGGTAAATGGGATTAGTTAGGTAGATCAGGTCTTTCTCATGTGTTGGTGCAGACTCAATGGGCCGAAGGGCCTCTTCTGCACTGTGTGATCCTGTGATTCTGTGAATATGAAGACTTGGAGCTAAAATGCTTTAAGGATCAGTTTTGGGTGTATGGGCCATGATTCATGATTTGCCCGTTCCAGCAGAGGCAGGCAGCATGAAAACTTTGGCTGCCATCTCCTTTCCGTGATTTCTATGTGTTGCTCAGTGCATTGCTGTTCAGCTGCACTACAGAGGCCTAATAACATGAGAGACTAGCAAGTGTTCCAACTAGTCCCCAGCTCTTAAAGGGAAACTGCACTAAGTCATGGCCGGCTGCTGCTGTAGAGAATGGAAATGGAGCTTCAGGGCAGAGATGCACAACTGTGGTCTTTAGTCATGAATGTGAACAGGAAGAGAGCCACTATTTTTCCGCTGGGAAACAAGAGGCCCTCCATTGCGGCCCTTCAAAGGGAATGGCAGCAGGTGGTCAAGAAGGTCAACTCCCAAGTTTGGTCCCAAGGACCTGACAGGATTGCTGGAAGAAGATTAATGACCTCGCGTGTGTGGTCAAGGTCAGTGAATGCATGTTCGCATGACATTTCCTACCCACCACCACCAACCTATCACCCTGCTCAATGCACCACATCCCCATCACTCACACAGCAGCTATCTCTAGCAATTTGTATCCATGACTAACATTCATATACCCCATCGCACCTTCAGACGCCTTCCAATGATACCAGCCTCTCACCCACCTCTCGCTACCTCCAGTCATTCAGCAATGTCAGGCACATAACCCAAATACAATGCATCACAATCACTTACTCGCTGCGCTCTCCCTCTCGCAGGATAAGGTGGTGTGAGAGACAAAGGGACAGCAGAGAACTCCCAGGGGCCAGGCACGCTTTCATCACATGAGTTCGATGAAGGAGTTGGTGCCCTGTATCAGGGAACCAGCTGCAACTGAAGCCATAGCATCTGGCATCACCAAGAGTTTTCAGGATGAGAGTGTGGTACTGCCTCATGTCCCTTCTCCACTAACCCCTCACCCCATTCCTGCCATATGGAATGCTGCAGATGGTGTCACCATGGACCTCTTGTTTTATACCTCACCACCAACCCACCAACCCCACCCGCCACCTTCACTTCAAACCTCCCCTTCTGCATTACTTTCAGATAACCAAAACCTGTGATGAGGCGAGCAAATTCAGCTCCTGGACGAAGAGGGAGAGAGCTGCATCAGATCTCTGAGGAAGAAGCACAATCACCTGTCCTGACACTTGCAGCCACCAGCACAGATACTGGCACTGTGTGAACTTTAGAGGTTACAATAGATTCAGGAGGTGCATATAGTGAGTCATCCGGGTATGAGTGGGCAGCAGCCAGGCCAGGCATAAAGGGAGGTTTGTTTTCCACCTCACTGGAAGTCGAGATGTCAGCTGAGTTCCGCTGCTGAGGACTTAGATGAGGACCTCACTGGGGTGGCAGACAGGAGAATGCTGATGAAGATGCACAGACAGCCTACTTTCACTGAATAGGAACATGAGGAGTCCAGCTCCAATACATGGGGCAGAATATAGCCCTCGATGGGCGGGCGGGCCCCACCAGCTCGGCGGCAGGCGGGCAGCCGACCCCCGCCGCTGAAACAGGCCCCGCCGCCATTTTGAGTGGGCGGGCCAATTAAGGCCCACCCAGCGGGCCACCCAACAGGAAGCGATTCGGGGGGGGGGGGGTGGTGGAGGGAATCCCCAACTGTCAAAGTGCGCTCTTTCACACATGCGCGCGAAAGAGCACACTGCTCCCTGAGACTAAGTGCTCTCTCAGGGAGAGCGCTGAAAGTTTAATAACTCTAAAAAATAGCAAAATAAAAAACTTATTAACGTGTCCCCCTCATGTGACAATGTCACACGAGATGGGACATGTTAATAAATATTATATAAAGCTCATTAAAGTTTTTAAAAACAGACATGAAACCTCATCCCGCCAGTGGATGAGGTTTCAAGTTTTTTCAGAAGCCCGCTGGGGCTCCTGGCCTGCCCGCCAGCCTTAAGGTTGGGCGGTCAGGACCTTTAATTGCTTTAACTACCCTGTCAATAGCCTCAATTGGCCATTGACAGGTCGGCAGGCGGACAGCTGATTTCACTGTCCGCCCGCCTTCCTGAATATTGAAATGGGGCGGGGTGACGTCGGGGGTTCCTCCCGACATCCTCCCATGCCATTTTTGTGTCGGCGAGCGGGCCCCGCCCCCAACTTGCCAACAGAAAAATTCTGGCCATAGAGCTTGGAGCCCAAATCTCTCCGCCATGAAATTGATGACCAACTCCATGGCAGCACCAGCAGGCCCAGCCATGACGCTGCGGCCACTGTATAAGCTTTCACGTCAGCACAGGTGGAAGCTACCCAGCACCTCAGTGCTGCATTGGAAGCTTAGACAGAAGCCATGAGATTCATGTTTGCTGGCATGCAGGCTCAGACTACTGTCACCATGGCTGTGGAACAAAAGGGGCATATAGGCTCTCACAGCAACTCAGCAATCTGTCCTCAAAGCGATTACTAGGATTGCTGAGGTGTCACCCCAGGGGAGTGGCAGTGGCTCTGTGGTGTACGACCCTCTCTCAGGATGACAGCATTCAAGCTCTCATTACTACCACTGTGCCAGCGCCCGTGCTGTTGGCTCTTAGCCAGCCAGTCTGGACTACAGCTGGTAAGGGAGTCTGAAGCTGGGCCCTTAAGGCCCAGCGCTATTCAAGGGTGTCCTGAAAGGTTATCTGCATCCACCCCCACTTCCTCCCCCTCAGTGAAAGTCAGCAGCGTTCCACACCAGCCATGCTGCAGCCACTGTGGTAGCACCGCATAGAAGCACCAAGATCGCCAAAGGCACCCAAAGGAGAGATGGTGGCATAGTAATCCGTAGACCCAGGCTAATGTTATAAGGACATGGGTTCAAATCCCACCATGGTAACTTGTGGAATTTAATTACAATTAATAAATCTGGAATATAAAACTAATCTCAGTAATGGTGACCATTAAACAATCATCTATGGTTGTAAACTCCCAAGTGGTTCACTTATGCTCCTTTAGGAAATCTGCCACCCTTACTCGGTCTGTCCTACGTGTGACTCCAGACCCACAACAATGTGGTTGACTCTTAACTGCCCTCTGAAATGCAAGCCAATTAGTTCAAGGGCAATCATGGATGGGCACATTCAAGCCATAGAGGAATGTGAGCATGACTAATGTGAAGCCACAGGGAGGGGACCAGGCCAGGAGTTAGAGGCAGCGCAGCATGCACCAGACAGGAGGAGGAGGAGGAGGTGGAGGCCAGCCAGATTTTACCCTGAGGTAAGGGTCTATTGACTGTGGAGGTCTTCTCTTGATATGACTGAGCACCAATGCAGAAGGTCAACCTGGGAATTAGTCACAAACGTATGTGCCATGACCCAGCAAGAGACAATCCTCATGCCCTGCCAGTGGCGCTTAAGGTCACCATAGCCATAAATTTTTATGTAGCCCTCTTTTTCCAGGGTTCAGCAGGAGGCCTCTGCGGAATCTCATAGTCAGCCACACAGTTGCATCAAGGCAGTCACTGATGCCCTGTTTGCTCGGGTGGAAAAGCACACTAACATCCCGGTGGATGTGGCACCAGAGGCGCACAGGGCCCCAGGGTTTGTAGAATTAGCAGGATTCCACATCACCATAAGGGCATCAGCTCATTAATCTGTCCCTGCATGAGCAGGAAATCCTTCCACCCCCTGACCACACCAAGGAAGCTGCCACAACTGATTTGTCCTGAGGAGTTCTCAACTACCTTTGCTTTTTCAAACATTGACACAGGTTGCGGTTGGCTTCTAGGGAACAAGGGTTACCCCTTAAGGAAGTGGTTGACGACCCCCTTGAGGTGGCCGCAAATGGAGCTGTGAAAGGGAAATAATGTTTAACCAATTTATTGGAGTTCTTTGAAGGAGTCACAGTGCTGTGGATAAAGGGGAACCGGTGAATGTACTGTACTTTGATTTCCAGAGTGCATTTGATAAGGTGCCACATCAAAGGTTATTGCAGAAAATTAAAGCTCATGTTGCAGGGGTAACATATCGGCATGGATAGAAGATTGGCTAGCAAACTGGAAACAGAGAGTAGGCATAAATGGATCTTTTTCTGGTTGGCAGGATGTAATGAGTGGTGTGCCACAGGGATCAGTGCGGGGGCCTCACCATTTTACAATTTATATAACTGACTTAGGTGAATGGACAAAAAGTATGGTTGCTAAATTTGCTGATGACACAAAGGTAGGTAGGAAAGTAACTTGTGAAGAGGACATAAGGAGGCTACAAAGGAATATCAATAGGTTAAGTGAGTGGGCAAAGATCTGACAAATGGAGTATAATGTGGGAAAATGTGAAATTGTCCATTTTGGCTGGAAAAGTAAAAAATAAGTATATTATCTAAATGATGAGAGATTGCAGAGCTCAGATTCAGAGGGATCTGGATGTCCTAGTGCATGAATCACAAAATGCTAGTATGCAGGTACAGCAAGTAATTAGGTACTTTAATAGGATGTTATTTTTTATCGCGAGGGGAATTGATTACAAAAGTAGGGAAGTTATTCTTCAGTTGTACAGGACACAGGCAAGACCACATCTGTAGTATTGTGCACAGTATTGGTCTCCTTATTTAAGGAAGGATGTAAATGTGTTGGAAGCAGTTCAGAGGAGGTTTGCTAGACTAATACCAGGAATGGGCGAGTTGTCTTATGAGGAAAGTTTAGGCTTGTATCCACTAGAGTTTAGAAGAGAGAGATGTGACTTGATTGAAGGGGATTAGTGAACCAGGTGGGTTTTTAATGACAATCAACCATGCTCACCATTACTGAGACAAGCTTTCAATTCCAGATTTTATTAATTGGATTCAAATTCCACCAGATGCTTTGCTAGGATTTGAACCAATATCCCCTGCCTGGGCCTCTGGATTAACTAGCCCATTATCATTACCACTGCACCACCATCTTCCCCCAGATAAAGTACATCTGATCCTTGAGTCTGATCATTGATCCTCCCTTCAAGTCAATCATTGATGAGAAAGAAATTCTGCAATGAGCATCTCAATCCATAAGATGTGCTGTACTACTATTTACCTGAAGGTCTGGAGAAGGAAACAGCCTTCCATTGCCAGATATGCATGGGCACGCCCTTGCCACTGATGGCATCAATGAAACACAGACTTCAGAATGCAGTCTTCAGTGTCCCTGGTAAGGGCCACCTTCACTCTGTTAACATTCTCATTGAGGATTTTAGTGTTCGAAAACAGGCTTAAGATATTTTTAACTATAGTGAAATGTATTACAAAAGTGCTTATTTGTGATATGTACAAAGTTATCGTGTCATCACAGTGAACCCATTAGTAATTGAGGCGTGAAGGTGCCCTGCACTCGTGAATGCTCCAAAATAATACCCGCTGTGTTGCTTCGGAGGAGGTGGAGGCAGGCTGCTCACCCCTCACTCTATATGACATTGAGGAGTGTGGTGGCCATGCAGGGAACCATTGCAGACCTACTTCAGACTGTGGCCTCTGTATTTCTGCAGGGATAACCATTGTCTCTGGTTCATGTAGACCAGATGAGGGGCCCTGGTAGAGGGGGCTGGGGAGTTAGAAGAAGAGGGTGCTGAGGTGCTGTCAGTATCTTCACCCTCCTCACTAACCTCCGCAGCCCTAGGTTGACCTTCAGGTGGGGTTAATGGGGCTGGTTGCTCGTGCGCAGCAGTTGTCCATTCCAGCAACTGCTGTGCCAACGGTGTGACTGTCCTGCTAAGGGAATGCAGCTCCTCATGCATTCCATGGATGTCAGCACTCATGCTTTGAGCAGACTGTTCCAGGCAACTGAGTGAGCCTTGTAAATTTTGCAAGCTCTGGCATCCACTTCAAGTGATGCTGCATGTGTCTTTCCATGAGATTGGCCATTCTGTCATGGCTGGAGCTCATGAAGTTGAGCTCCAGGGACATGATGGAGTTCATCACCGTAATCCTCCATTTGCAGTGCATGAGCTCCCACTGCCTCAGGGAACTCCGCCAGATGTTTACACATCTGATACTGATGGTCCGAATACTGTGCCCCAAAAGGTGACTCCTGATACCTAGCGGCCTTGCCCACTGGAGCATCATCGTAACTTTCCTCTCTCCTCTGAGGAGATCTGTGCACAGCTGTCTCTGAATCAGACACTCCCTCCTGCACTCTGGTGTGGTTCCCTTCACCCCGTGCCACCAACTTTACACACGCTACATCCCTCCATTGTGCTTATATCTATGTTAACCGAGTGCTCATCAAATGTGACACTGCATCCACAGGCCTCTCTTCCTCCTCCTGATGCCTGAGGGATGAGATGGGGCCGGGGTTTTGGCGGGGTGGGGAGAGGGTGATGGTGCTGGGGTGACCGTGTGGCACTGGGACCTGTGAGACACAAAAGCTGGTAATGGGATTTAGCCCTTTATATTGTGAGAGCATGCTGTGGTACATGCTATTGCTTTCAGCCATAATGGCGCTGCCCTTATCATTCAACCTAACCTTCGCACTCCCTCTCATACCAACATTCCCTTGTACTCAGTGAACTAACAGGATCACCTCCATCATTACCACCAAAGTGCCTTTGGCACTGGCTATGGGTGTTTCTCCACCCCCGGCGACCAGCTTGACAGGCACCCTGGCTAGCTCCATTGCTGTCTCCTCCACATCTGCCTGCTTGTGCTGAACAACTCACCTTGCCTGTATCCATGAATGGCCATGGTCCCCTGTTCACTCAGAGTGGTGGCTATCTCCTGCCACATTCGCTTGGTTTTAGTGTGCGGCTTGCATTGGCCAAGGTGTATAAAATGGAGTGCTGTCTCCTCACGTCCCCAACAGGGTTGGTTGCTGAATCTGAGGGCAGCCACTCCCACTCCTTATACAGTTTCTTTTCTTTGAGACATTCCGGCATGAGAAATGTAAGAAGAAAAGGCAGGTAAACCTTTCAGCTTCGAATGGACTCACACACATTTGTCTGCTTACATGTATCAATCATGTTGTCTATCTCATCAATGCGGAATGTAAATGGTGAAAAGGGGCAAACTGGGGCTGGACAAATGCAGGGTTGCCGTCACTTCCAGATACCATGCTGTGCTCCCAACCACTAACTACTCTGCTTGCTCTGAGTCACACGGTTGTGCAAAGTGTACAGCTTTGAGGGTCCTGGTCAAGAGTCCATTGAACTATGGGTAGAAAGAGAATAGGTAGAAGGACAAAGGATCGTGGCAAAGGGGTGTGTATCAGTCATCCCCTGAGGCATCATAGTAACCTGAGGGAAGACAGAATATCATGAGCAGTTGATTGTGCCATGATGTCCTCTTAGCCAAGAATGCATGAGGCTTGGCTGAGAGCCCAGATATGCATTAGTCTGTTGAAACAAATGTGCCCCAGGGAAAACATTGCTTGATTGACAGACAGCTCTTTCTCGGTGATCTATTCTGTCAATTGTACAATGTTCATTTACACAAGATAAAGACATTTCAAGTGCTTGCAGTTTCTGCTATTGGTGCTTTAAAGTGTCTGGATACTGGGCACTTTTATAGGGCTATAGTAAAAGAAGTTTTTTATGAATGAATGACTGGATTTTTAAAGCTTTTTCAGACATGCATTGTTACTGTTGGCTTCAGTGGTTCTATACAGAGTATATATTGGGTGAATGGGCATAGAAGTGCCATAGGTTGGCATGGATGTACGAAGGGCCATGTGGGTGGGGCATGAGGTGGCATGAGTTTGTATGGTTGGGGCAAGAGGAGTGTGTAAGGAGGTGGTGAGGGCTACAGGGCTTTTTTTGCTTTATCAATTTTATTGTAACTGGGATAAAGACGCAGAGCACCAAGGACCCACCTTTGGTCCTTTAAACAGCTCACCGGGAAATTTCCCGACTCCTGATATACACCTCGCAGATGAAAATCCAGTCCCTAGTGTCAGTAATGATGACCATAAAATACTGGATTTTTGTAAATAGAACAATCTGTTTCTCTAAAGTCCTTCAGGGAAGGTAATCTGCTGACCTATATGTGACTCCGGACCCACAGCTATGCTTTCTGAAATGGCCAAGCAAGCCATTCAGCTGTATTCAAGATGGTGGCTCACCAACCACAAGGTAATTAGGGAATGGCAATAAATGCTAGTCTTTCCAGCAACACCCACATCCCATGAATGAATAAAAAAGGTATCACATTTATATAGTGGAACCAACATTGTCCTTTTAAGTTCTTTCAATCATACCCCATTATTTTGGAATGGGTATGGGGAGATTGGAATAAACATTGGCAGTGTGTTAAAGCAACATGATTACGAAGGTGCTTTGAAAAGAGTTAAATTTTCATGAAGAAGTGATGTATAAAATTGGAGAGGAATGAAGAAACAAATGTCTTGAGGATTTTATTTCCCTTATAAGAAACATAGGTATCATGGAACTAATTCCCAGAAGCACATTCCATAGTTAGGAAAGGAATTGAAATTTATAGGGATTAATACAGCCAGAGGTAATCAAACAGCTTAGGAAACACAACAAGGCAGAGTCCAGCAATTGTGCGAAACTGCTTTTTTTCCCATTGATGTCAATGGGAGAGATGTAAACTGGGCAGTTAACTTGCGATCAGCAGTTTTATGCATTCACTCAAAGTCAAGATCCAATCTAACCTTTCCTTTTTCAACTGGGATATCATAATATGACCTTTAAAAAACAATTGCCTAACTTGTAGATGGAAGTTAGAGAAGGGTTTTGCATACTTGTTTCAACTATGAGGAAAACAACTATACTTGTTATGTTCTGGAATGCACTGCCTGTAAAGGGGAGGGGTTGGAATCAGATCCCATATTTTTTTTCATGAGGGAATTAGATAAGTGGAAAAAATAAGAAGTGGAAAAAATTGCAGGGCTATGGGGAGTGAGGTTAATCGGATAGCTCTTTCAAAGAGCTGGAACAGCCATGATGGGCTTCCTCCTGTGTTGCATCATTTTATGGGCATAATTTAATGCCGTCCCTTGAGGCAAGTTTGGAGGCATAGATGTCATTTAATCAGCTGGGAGCGTACCAGGTGTGGAGCCAGCCACCTTCCTGGCTCTGCCCCGATTAAGTCTGGGGCGGAATTTGTGGACGTTTTACTTGCCCTGACACCAGTTGAAGTCATTAAGTGAGCAATTAAGTGCCTGTGACTGGCACTTAATATGGCAGCCCTTCCTGAAAGGAGGCGACATGGGGCTCTTGCGAGCACTCCAACTGACAGGTGAGAACCCGGTCACATGGATTAAATTCTGTGAAAAAATTATGATTGATTGGCCAATTAGCAATTTTTCTCCATCCACTTATTTCTTACATTGTAAGTATAGGAATTTGGCCACATCATTAAATATTCAACACTGAATAATGTACAGCTATGTCTGATGGTTATTTGACAATATGATGAATGACTCCTAGCCATTGGCTTCCATAACTAATCTTAACTGGGACACCTTTAACTTAATGCTGTCCTGCCCTCAATTCTGCAACATCTACTTTTCAGTATCATCCACTTAATTAACATCAAATAACTGCTTTTTGCATCATGTTCAAGGAACGACACATTCAATCTAAGGTTATGTCAATCAACAAAACCACTTCAATCTACTGACTCATTGCCAGTACCCACATTTCATTAGTATATGCACTATCACAAAGCAGTGAGAATTTGAGAGGCTCCTTCACTGCTGTACATAGAACACTTAATCCAGTCAACTTTAGTGTGTCAATATCACATCAAGGCAAGGCCACGTTTATTGGTTATATTTCAGTCGGAGTTTAAAAAGATAATATCGAACCTCAGATATAAACCTTTAACCTCTATACGTATTTTCCAATAAGCATTGCTATCTACTCACCGAATGCCCCTGCCCTAGCTGTGTTTTGAATAAAAAGCATGATGTTTTTTGGGCATGGAGGTCAGAAGGTCATTGTGAGGTAATTTGTACAAGTGTTGCAAAGAATTGAGCAAATGGTTTTTAAAATGATGAAGCTACACAAGTGCAACAGACATGCAGCCATTTTTAGCATTTTGCCTTTACACTGCTTTGCCATAGTGGTAAATGGCAAGTGAATGGTTATGACTCAAAGACAAGGCAATTTTGGTGTGCTCTGGTGTGAAGCATGTAGCGGATAATCCTCCAAGCAATGGTGCTTTTATTCAATTTATCACGTTTTTTTTCTCTCCCCAGGACGTCGCCTCATGTTGGAATTAGGTTTGTCCAGCGTTAAATGCTTTAATCAAGAGCATAGTATAATCATCCTTCTATTTGTCCTCTATCTAACTTATTAACTCAAAATGGCGGTTGGTCTTATAGTAAGAAGTAACTCCATAGTGAGGAGTGAGCTTTTTCTCTGAGTTACATTTAATACATATGAAAAAGAAATATGATGGGATAAATGTAACAGAGACCACTTCTTCCCCGTGAGCAGCTCATAATGGAGATCTGAATTATTTTTTTAATTCATGCTTGGGATATGGATGTCATTAACAAAGCCAGCATGGATGTATTGCCCAAAGCCTAGATGCTCTTGAGAAGGTGATTGTAAACCTTCTTCTTGAATTACAGTAGTCCAGTAATGAAGATACTCCCATGGTGCTGTCTGATAAGGAGTTCCAGAGTTTTGACGCAGTAATGATGAAGGAGTGGGATTTTATGTCCAAATTGGGATTGTGTGTGACTTGGAGGAGTGCCAACAAAGCAGCCAAGCTCGTCAGGTTGCTTCAGGGTTTGTAACTAATTAACACGGCTGAGAGAAAGTCTTTGTTTATTGTAAAACTTAAGCATTCACATATTAAAGTGCAAATACAATGCACATCTATCAAGAGCAGATTGGACTCACTGGGGTCAATTTTCATCTGATGCATGCAGGGGATAATCTGGTGGAATGGATTGTCCACCCAATCTAGAACCTGGTCAGAAAATTACCCCAATACATCTTCTAAATTGGGCAGAAGGAGTACTGTTTTAAACACTGCTGAATGCTCACTGATTTTTTACCTCAGCATAATTTGTGGCATTCTATATTAATGCCCTGATCTGAAAATCTTCAACTTGGCTTTAGAGATGTTATTTTTGAAGCTAATTGACACTCCACACAACAATGAACTTTTCACCTTGAAGCACCACACAACGGACGATTTATATTTGTTACCTTCTATTAATTCTATTCATTGGAAACTCATTAAAGGATGAAGTCAACGACAAAATCACAAAATGACAAGATGAATAACAATGAAACACATTGTAATATAATTAAATATCAGAGAAGGTCAAATTTATGCAAACGTTCTCACTCTAACCTTTTCATTGACACATGAACCAGATAGGTTTCAACACAGTGCACCCTAACCCCCAGTAAATTGACACAGCATTAACATGACCTACCCCCTTATAATGTACCTCCCCAGGTCAAGAGCATTTGCAAAAACCTAGCCAACCAATGGATAAATTAATTAATGCAATTAAAAAAGCATCCTGTTATTCACTGAATTGATACATTTATATAACAACTGCCGTCTGGAATAGATTATAAGGGCGTAGTCAAACTGACAAATTTAGATGACGCCATACAAAGTTTAAACAATTTGTTGTTTGAGTGCCAAAATCTGCAGGTTATGGAAGACAGAAACAATGGAACTGCTTGTTCTAACCTATATCTGATACTAATAGGTCTGTTTTGTTAGTTCTGATCTCAATAAGATGAAGATCTGATAAATGTATCTTTCTATTATCCTCACAAGTTTATTATAATGAGGACTGACTGTATTTCTCATTTGCTGCTTATTTATAAATGACCAAAGGCTAAATTCTGTTTGGTGGGTGAATTGTCCAAGGCCAGACTATCTTAAAATCTTCAGATCCTGAAACAAAAGGATTTATTGTTTATAAAAAAAACTTACACATTTTGTGGGGGGGAGAAAGATTGTGACATGCACACTATTTTAAAATTAATCGATTGACTTACTACTGCTCTGATATTTAGTTCAAGCCATAAGGCAGAGCCAAACAAAATCAGCTGGCTTTGATTTTCTCCAAAGGCCAGCAGACTAGTGACCTTCCATCTTGTGCCATTTCCACAAAAGCAGTTTCAGCCTTGAATCAGTGGTAACACCATGAGTCAGAAGGTTATGTGTTCTACCTTCCCTCCAGAGACTTGAGAGCATAATCTCAGTTGACACTTCAGTGTAGTACTGAGGCAGTACGGCACTGACAGAGTTGTTGTCTGTTGCAGAAGGCTCAGTAATAGGGTATTCTCAACTATTCAGCATTATCTGGCAAGATTATAGACAGGAAAGTCAAAATATTTGTTTTTATTGAATGATCATTGTTTATACTGTCATGAATTAAACTCCATACACGTGACTTATGCAAAAGGATGTTTGGAAAATAAATGTCATTTTGAAAACCCTTTCTGTAGTAAATATGGTTTTGTTTAGTGTGTAATGTACCCTTAAGAATGATACTTGTTAAGGAAGATCACATGATCTGTAGTAACCAATAGGAGAGTAGTGAGGGCTACCTCAGCAGTCAGTGTAGAGATAGAGTTGGAGTTGAAAGCACATGTGTAGTTGCTGCTGAGTGCATTGTAAATAAAATTAATATTTCCACCCAAGAAGTGTCTGCAGGTCAATTCTATTACTAATAGTACAACTCGGCCACCCTTAGAACATTTTCAAAGAACCAACCATCCTGGATGATATTTAATGCAGCTGCTAGCTTGCGATGAAACCAGTGTACCCAATGAGCAGATCAAGGGAAACAGGAAGTGACAGAAGTTAAACAGCAGTCGAATTGGAGATATCAAAAAAGAGCGCAAATGAACCATATTCAGTGGATTTGTAAGGAAGGATGCTGTTGCATGGGAATAAATTAGTCATGTACAGATATTAAACACATGAAGAAAACTAGTCAAACTTCTCTAAAGGGATATTCTATCCCTGGTTGGTCTAAATACCCGATAGTAAGGCACAGATATTCGCTCCCGGATCAGGTGTGCAGAGACTAGAGAATTCCTGGCTTTGAAAACCTGACCTTTAAAAATGGCTGCCCACAGGTCAGATTTTGGTTCCCGGGGATAGGCTGGGTTGGAGGTTGGGCCCTCTGGAATGAGTTTGCAGGCTGCTGAGTGCGGAGGTGGGTTAGGTGGAAGGCCTGCCTCTGTGATTCAGCAGCATGTTGAATTAAATTTTTAAAAAGAACAAAACAAAAAACAGCCCTCATCCCTTAGTCCTTCTCACCAACCACACACTCCCCATGCCCCATCCATGCCAAGACATGACACTTCTTGCCCCACACACCTCCACCCCATGGCTCCTCATACCCCCATGCTAACACATGCCCTTCTACTCACCCCCACAGCCCCTCATAATTCCATGCCAATCCATGCTCCTCTATGCACTACCCATGGCCCCTCATACCTGCTTTGAACCCCCATCCTGATGGCCCTTTATAGCCTCTATGCCAACTCATGCTATTCCATACCCTCCACCCACCACATTTTGTCCTTGCCCCCTCCATGCCAACTCATCCAGTATCCTTTGACAGTTCCTTGACAGCTTTGACAGTTCCTTGACAGGTTGGCAGTTCCAATGAGTTCATACACTTTTTACACACAGTTATGCTTACTTTTAACAACCCCAAAAAGTTCCTTACCTACCCCAAAGGTGTCCCTGGACCATATCCAAAAGGGTACCTTACCTCTCCAAATGAATCCACCAAGCTCAGACCTCCTCTTACCTGGTCTAACCTGCACACTCTGGGTTTTAAACTCCTTGCTGACCAAAATCCCACTTCACTGGACGCTGCTAGTGATTTAAATGACCAGTTGCCTTCAGAAGCTGCGCATGGTTAGAATTTTCAGCTGTTCCCAGGATTTCCGCCATAAGTGTACATTATTATACATCTGGCGACTCATTGACAGGTTCAGCTATTAAATGTGAAGAAAGAAAGAACTCACAGCAACCAACGGCATGAAATGTACTGTTAATCTTTTACATTAGTGATTTGAAGCTAGTAAAAGTTCCCAAGTTTGGTTTGAGCTCACTGCTGAGAACGAGAGCAAGACCCAGCAGAGCTTTAGGGTTGCAGACTTGACAGAAGCGAGACAGCCAAGAATGTTGAACAAGAGTAGGATAGCTACACAAATCAGGCAGGAGTAGCACAGATAGAAAGGATGGAGAAGGAATGAGCAAGAACATAGATCAGGCAAGAGAGAGGCAGATAAGGCAAATCAGGCTTGAGTGGAACAGACTGGCAAGTGTTGGATAGGGGAGGAACAGGGAGACAAGTAAACTTTTCAGGAAAACTGAGCACAAATACCAAGGAGAAAATATCATCTATAGTAAAAGACTGATCAAGAGATGGAAGCTGCCATGCATGCATTCTGCATTATGACAGTAAACATATTTCGTTTTAATACAAAATTAAAGATCTCAACATGTATCTTCGGTAAGGGTTTTCCTAATCTGTGTTTCTTGACCTGCTTGATCTTCCTGATCCTGATCCTGAGCAGAAGGCCAATTATATTGTTTCTCTGGGTTTCTGCCACAGATACAATAGGAGATTTTGGAACCCATGCAGAAATTCTACCCTTAAGAGTAACCATTCCACTGTTGCCACTAATGGTGTTTTTCCAGGGTTTCCATCAATCTTCTGCTCATGCTATGATGGCAGATCAGGAAAACTTTCTGTGAAAATCACAGGCTGAAATCTAATGTTCACAAGATAGTGGAACATGTTTACTATCGTGAACTGGAAGGCCTTGGGCACTGGGCACGCATAGCATAAACCTCTGGGGAGACAATGTACATGATTCCTCTAACCATTAGTGGTCAGAAATACACGAAAAAAACATGGTCAAATTTCTGTGCTTCTGATATGTATAGCTCCCCTTAGGAACATGCCATCAGAAAATTCTCTACAACTCTTTACCTCTTAAAAATATTTCAGTGGAGTGATGAGCATTTAAATAGCACCAGAGTGGTGCTTCTTGGTAGAAGACAAAATAAGGAAATCAATGCCTGCAGGGCACTTTAAGGCATTTATTCATGTGTCAAGAGTGAAATAAGTCCCTGTGTCGCTTTTATAATCACATTGCCGATCAACAGGAACAGCAACATTGGCCTTATAAGAAATAAAAGCCACTGGAAAAATTTGTCCTTAACACATTGTCCTGAATACATTGAGCTAAATGTGCATGCTAATGTTTTTTGTTCATACTGTAAATAAATATGCACAGCACTAAATAATTCACACTCTCATTTCAGCACCTTGCTAATGTGAACCAGTTAGCAAACAATATTAACTCTTAGGGCAGAATCTTATGCCCTCTCACATGTCGCATCTGGTGGCAGGGGGCATTTAATCAAGTGCAGGGGGTGGTGGATGGGGACACCTGCCCCCTTCCCATCTCCACTCTCGATTAAGTCCGTGGTGGGAAGATCCATGGACTGCCATCCTGCCCTGCCACCAAGTGAGGCCTTTAAATCGGATATTAATGCCCTTAAGGGCCTCACTGTGCCACTGTTAGTATTAATCTAACCATGAGCAGGGGTCTCCCCATGTGGGATGCATGTTGGCAAACCCAGGTGGGGTTACTTGCTGGCTCCTGGGGGCAGGAAGGTGGGGCAGGACCTTAGTCACAGGTCGTGCTTGATCAAGGGGCCAGGCATCAGGAAGGGATGGCCAGCCTGAGAGCCACCCTGCTGTCCTTGTTGCCAACAGCCCCACCTCCTTGACCCTTACCCCCCTGTGGACTCTTCTGCCATCACTCACCTCTGGCCTGGGATACAGCAATGATCCTAGGCCCCAGGTGGTTGTTCTTCTAATTCGTCAGCAGCTCTTGGTGGGCAGGCCTTCTTCCCTGGCCTGCAGTTGGGTTATCAAGTACCTGAGTGGAACAAGGTGTGGCAGGCCTTCCTGAAAAGAGGCGTCGCAGGCCTCTTACTGGCTCTCCAGCCTGCAGCAGAGCCCCCATCACCTCCACAAGATTTTGACCTATAACTCTTTTTATCCAAGTTTACAACCACATTTGAGGCCCCACTGTGTACACATAAGCGATACAATTATTTTTTAAGCAGTGATTTTATTTTTCTGAACACTTAGTACGCTAGAAGTTTATAGATGGCCCCCAGTCTCTGTTTATATATTCCTTAAAATCAGTTGTATTGGAGTCACAAAAATCACTGAGAATAATACGTTGCTTCAGTATTCAGGATGTGTCTGCATAATGCACTGCAAAGCTCATATTTTCAAGGTGTTTTGAGTGTGGAGCTTGCATTGTGAGGGTGTTGGGTTATAGTAGTATAGCAGACTCACTCATACATATTACTGACAATGCAAACATGGTAATAGCATAAACTCAGGGCTAACCTCATCTCAGTGGGGATCACAAAGGACAACTGTTCCCTTTGTGATGAGGGTTGAACAATAAACTATCCTTTTGCAGGAAAATTACCAGCCCAAGATCCAAACAAGTCAGATTTCAACAAGTTAGCAGCTCAACAGAAGGACTCCTTAATTATGCCTTTGTTCAGGAGGGAAACATTCCAAGTTTTCCAGCATGCTTGTGATATAATAATGCAACATCCTCAATGCTCCTGTGTAATCAAGTAAATCATTAAGTACTGTCCTGTAGGGAAGCGGTTGACAACTTGACAAAGAGAAATTTGTCACTGCTTTCTTGGGAATTAATGAAGTTTCCAAATTTTAATGAATTACTTGCAACATCAGTGCTATCTCCCCTGAAGCTATGGCATTGATTAATACTTTATTTTGAAATGTCTGTGACTCAATGGGTGAGCTTCCATACAATTCCCTCTACCTGCTAGCGGGGGTGGGTAAGTTTTCTGCTGAAACGTTCCATTTGAAGTTCCGTTCGAAATTTAACGAGGTCTTTGATAATGACTTTAGACATCCAGTAGCTTGAGAAAATAACCAGAAATGAAAACAGAAAGTACTTAACATGCACTCCATGTCTGTCAGCAGTTGAAAGGGAAAGATAAGTTGACATTTCTGGTATGTGGCCGGGGAGGTGATTGGTTCCCCGTGTCCCAACTTCCAAAATCGGCGCTGGACCGGATGCCGGACACTGTCCACAGCGGGGCACGGGATCCCTGCCAGCAGAAGTGGACAGGGTGGGGAGGGACGCCAGGCAGGGAACTCAGTCGGCCCTGATCACGGACCAGAATCTCCCCTAACACTACACAATATGAAGGAAACAGTTAGATATTGAGTTATCAGAAATCAAAGGGACTGATCATAAATAGCTGGAATGCAGACCATGCACCTCAAAACATTGGTAAGAATCCCATGCAACAAAAATTGGCCCAGGGTAAATGCTTTGTGTTTTGGGAGTTCTGATTGCAAATTTAGACTCAGAAGTTGCCAAATTCCCGTAGGGTTTTCCTGAAATGATAATTGATGAGCTACACCAAGGGCCCCAATGATTACCAAATCCAAATCCATGATAGAGAATTCATAATGTAAAGCTCTATTTATCTACTCTCATGTTATAAAAATAGCTTTTATATGAATGCACCAACTCCACATGAAATATGTGCAGGCACACAGGTTGTAGCAATTAGATAGTGGAGCTTGCTATCACATGGAATAGTTGAGATGAATATTATAGATACCTTTAAGGAAGGCTAGTTTTATATATGAAGGAGAAAGGAACAGAGGGATATGCAGACGAGGTTAGATGAACTAGGGTGGGAGGAGGTTTAAGTGGGAATATAAATACTGACATTAACCAGTTGGTCAGAATTACCTGTGTCTGAGCTGGAAATTCTATGTAATTAATTGACCATTCATCAATGAGACATGAGTTTGAATGTAACCCTAAACAGAGGGGCTGCATGTCTCCTCTTTGGAGACAGTTAAGAACCACAAAGTGGCATTGATTAACCTCAATCCAGTTCCTGGTGCACATCGCGATAACGCAATTTGGAATTCACAGCCAACTAGGTAAAAATGAAATTGTGCAAAATGGTGTCATTAGTTGAAAATAAGCCTCCTTCAGCAATTGCTCATGATGCCTTTTCCATTTGTGTATCCTAGTTACCATCTGCATTCTGTATAGCTGAGTAAATGGTACTACCTCAGAACTGGGTGGAATGAGCAAAGGCAATATGAATGAACAATATGAAGGCAATGGCTCTTCTGTAGCACAAAATTCCATTTAAAAAATGAAGGCTCAAAAAGAATCAATAAAGTTAAGTCACAATTCTAGTTATAATGAGAATGCATGAGCTTTCCGCTATGCTGTAGCTTTCACTACGTTGCTGAAATCATTACTAAACCTCCAAAACAGATGAGGCAACTTTGCATCAAAGCAAATCACGGCATCAGAATCAGGCATAAGCTAAAACTAGCAAATGGACAATTTAGGACAAGTATCAGTAAGAATTTCTTTACTCAAAAGCATATTTGGTATGAAGTCTCATGTGCAGTAAATGAGATAAAAGTCTTCAATTCAATCAAGATAAAGTTAGATGGAGAGGTGGGGGGAAGGTTCTGTTTTTATTTTGAATAAATGAGGTAAGATGGGCAGAATGTCCTTTTATTTATCATTAGATCATATGTCTCCAACTGCCAACATGTATATCACATTCCAGTACATGTTAACAATTAAGAGTATTTCTTTGCAAAGCATTGGCATGCTATTGTCAGTTCACCAAGGAAGTACTGTCATTCTTACTATAAAAGTCACAGATCCATTTACTTAATGGTGAAACGTCTAAGTTGTGTCATGAGTCTCTGAGGTAAGTCTCAACACGTACTACAAGGCAACATGTCTCACATTACACATCACAAATGTATTTTACAGGATGCAAACAATCATTCTTACACAGTCTCTCTATCATTTCTGCATCTGTCTTGAGTGCTATACAAAGGAGGGGGAATGAATCTCCTGAAAAGTTTCTCCTGCAAATTTTCAAGCACAACTTTGCACATCCCAATATCAGCAACAGGGATATCCAAAATTTATTGAAATGGGACCATAAGAAAATATGGAACAATGAAAAGTTACTCAGTCTAAAGTTACTGAGACTAACTTACTTCAAAGTTTTATTGGTACATCAACTTCAGCAACTAAGAATATATATCATAATATACCTCAAAACCAAGGGGGCAATTATAAACCACAGGTGAAACATGGATTGGGTGGGGTTATATTTTTAAAAATCTGAAAGCCAAACTTAACTGGCTTCTGGTTTTGACAAATATAGGCTGGGGGAACAGGTAGGTAACCTGTTCTCAAGAGATAGATCAGTACTTTAAGTATTTTTGAATTTTACCAGAATTTAACTTTCAATACCTGTAGGCCAGGTATCCCAATGTTTGGATAATCCAGGAGCTGAAGGGAGCCAATGGCTGGATCCTGCAAGTAAATACTTACCCGGCACTGCTTGTGGACCAGCAGCATTTGGAGTTCCTTCTCCCTATACCTTCAAACGAACCTGCTGCAATCAGCCTCCCTTCCTCATAATCCAACCTCCCCACCCCCTGACATACACAGTCTCTGCCAACCTTGAATCCAGGCTCCTTCAAAGAGTTTGACCATAATCTCTTCCCCACCCCTGCAATCTCCATCGCTCCTTCACCTCCCATTCCCTCTCTTTCTCCCCCATCCCCACTCCCTGCATCCTGGCACTGGCCTTGTGCTACAGGCCTTCCTCTCACACAGACAGACAGATAGATAGACAAACAGACTTGCATTTATATAGCACAGTTCACAATCACCAGATGCTTCAAACCACTTTACAGCCACAATGTACAATGAAGTGCAATTAAGATAGCCTCTCAATCTGGCTGGTTGCCAGTCAGGAAACAGAGACAAACAATTCAAGTGAAGAGTTGGGGAGGCATACCTCTAAATTATCTACATCTCTAGGTTTCCCAGTTCTAGAAACCCCTTTCCCACCCACTCCCCATAACTATGAGTGCCAAAATCTCTGTTGAACATTGATCAGTTTAGGACAGTAAAGTAGTGGTATACTTACGTTCAGAACATGCAAAAGACATGAAGAAGGAATGTAGCAGGATTATCAAACTAAAACTGTGTGTCTATTAAAAAATAATGAAAAAGCCATTAATATTGACCAGCCTACCAAATAGTACAGTTGACCCATATTAAAATGAAATGACAAGAAGGTAAAATAAATTGTTTAATTTCACCAAGCTCCAGGAGCCTTTCTTCTGTCACCTGATCTTGATTTGAGTCAGAGATGGAAAGGTTTCTTGGCAACTCATTATCCAACATTCAGCTAAAATTGCTGCAGAAACCCTGCAATCTTCAAAATCATAAATGGTATGCAGAGTATTCCAGGTGAACAGCTAATGTTGCCATGTAGTGTTTCCATGCACATTAAAGTACCAAGTAACATTTACACCACATCAGTGTCAGGAAATGATTGTTCCCAACAAGAGTGTATCTAACCAGCTCCCCTTGACATTCAATGTCATTACCATCATTGAATCCCCCACTATCAGCACACTGGGGCTTACCAGTGACCACTGAAACTGAACTGGACCAGCCATATAAATACATTGGCAACAACACCAGGTGAGAAACTGGGAACTCTGCAGCAAGTAACTCACCTCCTGGCTCCCCAAACCTTGTCCATCATCTATAAGGCACAAGTCAGGAGCATGATGGAATATTTTACATTCACTGGATGAATGCAGCTACAATAGGCAAAAAGCTCAACACCATCCAGGACAAAGCAGTCCTCTTGATCAGCACCCCATCCATCACATTAAACATTCACTCCCACCACTACGGGCAAATTCTGGCAGCAATGTGTGCTATATACAAGATGCACTGCAGCAACTCGCCAAGTCTCCTTCAACCTCTACCACCTAGAAGGACAAGGGCAGCAGATGCATGGGGACCCCACCACCTGCAATTTACTCTCCAAGTCACACACCATTCTGACTTGGAACTATCTTGCCACTCCTTTGCTGTTGCTGGGTCAAAATCCTGGAATTTCCCCCTTACAGCACTGTGAATGTACTGACACTGCATGGACTGCAGCGGTTCACGAAAATGGTTCACCATCACCTTTTCTAGGGTGATAAGAGATCGGCGATAAATACTGGCTTTGCTAGCGGCACCCAAATCCCATGAATAAACAAAAGCAAAAGTTGAATGGTTAGTGAGATCATGGAACACCCAAGTAATCTATTAAATTGTCATGAAATTAATTTTTTTTTGTAATATCAATAGCAACACATGATTTATGATGGGTATTTAATAACTAGAACAGACACCTTTTGTATGTTAAATAAAGTATATAGGGGTTTTTCAAAGTAATGGTGGAGAATGAGCAGGCAGCAAGCAGAGCACTTTGGCCAATTCTTGCTGGCAGCTATTTTGAGGCCTGGGCTCATCTATTTTATGCAGATGAACTGAGGGCAGCACCCCCCCCCCCCCCCACCCACAATCCCCCATAACCTGGGGAAAGCTCAGCCCCAGGAGTGGGGACTGGGAAGCAGAAGCTGGGAGGAGGGGGAGGGGCGATGGTGTATACAAATAGCTCCTCCAGCCCCAGCAAAAAAAATCTTGGGCCCTACTGCATCTTGAAATCACAATTGGGAACCTCTATGTTTGTAATAGGGCCCCAATGGCCATCAGGCAGGCAGGCAGGTACACCACCTTTGAAATAGCCCCACGAAAACTGGCAGCTGTAGGAGTATGTGCGCTGTACTCTAATTTTGGGTTCACACCTGCCTCATTCCCACCAGGAAGAATATCAGGTTAAAATTGACACTAGTGTTTGCTGAGCTAACCTATGATTTAGACAGCTCCTAAGTGCAGTGTATATCTCAAAATAAGATTTATGAAGCTCGGTACTGTTTGCTTTTGCTGGTTTATAAAAATTAGCATTTTTACAAGCAGGATCTGTTTGATTTGTGAGTCCAAAGAGAAAGCAAAAGGGATTTTTCTCCCCCCCTGCTTATGTTGCTGTCAGTGCATCACAGCTCAGTCAGATTGAGATGGCATTACTTCTGCCAATGACCTGCAAAGACGCAGAAACAAGATATGGAAAGTGAAAGTTGAGGAGAAAGATAGCTTTGTTTCATTACTTCTGTAAAGTGAGCAATATGAGTGGGTTCACCGGCATTGCGATAATGTGGTTTGTCATGGTGCAGTGTACCAAATATATTGGGTACTGACGTTATTTATTGAAACTGAACAGAAACAGCTGATGACAACTTTTCACACCAGGAGTGCAGTGATCAGATTTTATATCCAATGAGAGCACAAATGCCGGAAATTGGACATGTAATTATTTAATGTCTGAAAGAGATCTGCAGAAAAGAAGGACACCTCAGGATATTTACAGGCTGCGTCTATGCTCTTAGACGTCTGTAAATATTTCTTTGCAAACTGTGTAGCGTGGCTGAGGAGAATCAAAATTAAATCAAATCAAACCTGAAGCCATTTTTCTCTATGAGGAGCAGATCCAAATTAGCCAGCTTGTGATGGAAACCCAGAATCTTAACATTGGAGTACACACCTAAGAGGTTTATTCTGCAAACAGTTGATTTTGAACGGTAAGAAATTAGAAAATAAGGAAATAGATCCAAATGTGAAATTTGGTACTGTAGTGCCTGCCTTTTCAATGCTACCAATGTCATTTTGTCACTCTTGACATATGCACACGCTTGCACTGCTAGGCATGCCTGATGCTATTTAGGGGAGGGCGCTAATACATGTGCAGGTAGCATCTGCTAGAAGTATGCAGAGTAGGCAGCTCGTGTCATCAGTCAGCATGATAGAATTTACCCTGCAATTTGAGAGGAAAAAGCTGGAATCAGATGTAACGGTATTACAGTTGAATAAAGGCAACTACAGAGGCATGAGGGAGGAGCTGGCCAGAATTGACTGGGAGATGAGCCTAGCAGGAAAGACAGTGGAACAGCAATTGCAGGAGTTTCTGGGAGTAATTTGGGAGACACAGCAAAAATTCATCCCAAAGAAGAAGAAGCATACTAAAGGGAGGACGAGGCAACCACGGCTGACAAGGGAAGTCAGGGACAGCATAAAAGCTAAAGAGAAAGCATAAATGCGGCGAAGAGCAGTGGGAAGCCAGGGGATTGGGAAGCCTACAAAGACCAACAGACGACAACTAAAAAAGAAATAAGGAGGGAGAAGTTTAAATATGAGGGTAAACTAGCCAGTAATATAAAAGAAGATTGCAAGAGGTTTTTTTAGATATATAAAGGGTAAGAGAGAGGCAAAAGTGGACTTTGGGCTGCTGGAAAATGACGCTGGAGAAGTAGTAGTGGGGAACAAAGAAATGGGGGAGGAACTGAATAGGTACTTTGTGTCACTCTTCACAATGGAAGACACGAGTGACATCCCCAAAGTTCAAGAGAGTCGGGGGGCAGAGGTGAGTATGGTGGCCATTACCAAGGAGAAGGTGCTAGGAAAACTGAAAGGTCTGAAGGTGGATAAATCACCTGGACCAGATGGATTACACCCCAGAGTTCTGAAGGAGATAGCTGAAGAGATAGTGGAGGCGTTAGTGGCGATCTTTCAGGAATCACTGGAGCCAGGGAGTGTCCCAGAGGACTGGAAAATCGCTAATGTAACCCCCCTGTTTAAGAAGGGGGTGAGGCAAAAGATGGGAAATTACAAGCCGATTAGCCTGACCTCGGTGGTTGGTAAGATTTTAGAGTCCATTATTAAGGATGCGATTTCAGAATACTTGGAAGTGCATGGTAAAATCGGGCAAAGTCAGCATAGTTTCATCAAGGGGAGGTCATGCCTGACAAATCTGTTAGAATTCTTTGAGGAGGTAACGAGTAGGTTAGACAAAGGAGAGCCAATGGATGTTATCTACATGGACTTCCAGAAGGCCTTTGACAAGGTGCTGCACAGGAGGCTGCTCAGTAAGATAAGAGCCCATGGTGTTAGAGGCAAGGTACTAGCATGGATAGAAGATTGGCTGTCTGGCAGGAGGCAGAGAGTGGGGATGAGGGTGTCCTTCTCAGGATGGCGGCCGGTGACTAGTGGAGTTCTGCAGGGGTCAGTGTTGGGACCACAACTTTTCGCTTTATACATTAATGATCTAGATGCAGGAACTGAAGGCATCCTGGCTAAGTTTGCAGATGATACAAAGATAGGTGGAGGGACAAGTAGTATTGAGGAGGTGGGGAGGCTGCAGAAGGATTTGGACAGGTTAGGAGAATGGGCAAAGAAGTGGCAGATGGAATACAACGTGGGGAAGTGTGAGGTCATGCACTTTGGTAGGAAGAATAGAGGCATAGACTATTTTCTAAATGGGGAGAGAATTCAGAAATCTTGAGTGCAAAGGGACTTGGGAGTCCTAGTCCAGAATTCTCTTAAGGTTAACTTGCAGGTTGAGTCAGTAGTTAGGAAGGCAAATGCAATGTTTGCATTTATTTCGAGAGTACTAGAATATAAAAGCAGGGAAGTGCTGCTGAGGCTTTATAAGGTTCTGGTCAGACCACATTTAGAATATTGTGAGCAATTTTGGGCCCCGTATCTCAGGAAGGATGTGCTGGCCCTGGAGAGGGTCCATAGGAGGTTCACGAGAACTATCCCAGGAATGAAAGGCTTAACATATGAGGAACTTTTCAGAACTCTGGGTCTATACTCGATGGAGTTTAGATGGATGAGGGGGGATCTGATTGAAACATACAGAATACTGAAAGGCCTGGATACAGTGGACGTGGGGAAGATGTTTCCATTAGTAGGAGAGACTGGGACCCGAGGCCACAGCCTCAGAGTAAAGGGAAGACCTTTTAGGACAGAGATGAGGAGAAACTTCTTTAGCCAGAGAGTGGTGAATCTATGGAATTCATTGCCACAGAAGGCTGTGGAGGCCAGGTCATTGAGTGTATTTAAGACCGAGATAGATAGGTTCTTGATTGGTAAGGGGATCAAAGGTTACAGGGAGAAGGCGGGAGAATGGGGTTGAGAAACTTATCAGCCATGATTGAATGGCGGAGCAGACTCGATGGGCCAAATGGCCTAATTTCTGCTCCTATGTCTTATGGTCTTATGGTTTTATGTTAACTTTGACTTGACAGCAGTGCTGCCATTTTGGACAGCAATGCTCCAGCTAACACTCTCTCTGAACCTTACACAGCTGAAGCAAGGGGGACACCCCACTACCAGCGCTATTTAAAGGGATCATGTTAGTTGCTGATTGATTTCTACTGGCTCTTGTTGCAATTGTAGTTCTTTAAAGTTGCTAAAATGTAAAGGGAGAGGTAAGGCACATGCTTCAGGGCTTTGATCTGACTTCAAAGATTCTGCACAAACCTCTTGCTCCCAGACATTTGCATCCCTTTCAGCATGCAGCATGACAATGAGAACGAGCAGAGGTGACACAGAATGGGGCATGCAGCAGGAAAAGGGAGAAAGAGTGGATGGAGGTGGGGCGCAATGTGCAGGCAGGGGCTTCAACAGGAGACAATATTTACTCAGAGTGTTCAGGGAGCATTTCTTCTAGCTGAGCCTCAATGACAAACAGTGTGCCAGGTGTTTACATTTCACTAAGGACATCCTCACTGGAATCATTGCAAGAATATATGAAGCAGTTCCCTCTGGGAGGAACTGGGAGAGCCTGTAACTTTACTTTGCTGTCTCAGAAATAAACCCATCTTAAGGTACAGGCTAGCTTCAGACTCATTGCTCCTCAACATACATATTGGAATTAACACAAAATAAATGGCGGCTATTGGGCAACAAGGGATATCCTTTGATGACATGCCTCATGACCCTGGTGCGTAACATATGCACACGTGGTCAGCATGCATAAAACAATGATCATGCTGCCACGTAAAATATCACAGACCAGACCATTGGTGTTTTAAAACAATGTTTCCACTGCCTACACTCCTCTGGGGGAAGCCCTATAGTACTCGGTAAAATGTTACATGCCGCCTAAATTTGCTGTCATGAGGCACAGCACTTACCATATGGTGGCCAGCTGAGGAGGAGGGGAAAGAGGAAGAAGAGAGGGAGGAGGAGAAAGAGGAAAGGAGGAGGCAACAAACACAGACCCTTTCTAGCAGGGTTGTCCATGATTGACTCATCTAACAATACTAGTGAATGCAGCCCAAATTCTCCATTCACTAACAGTCCCATGCCTATTACCTTTTCACTACGTAGGCCCTATATAAGGGGCCATCCTGGGAGTCAGTCACTGTGAGAGGAAGGAAGTTGCTGAGGATTATCAAGGCTGTGTGGGAAGACATTTCAGAAGCTGTC
Organism: Cetorhinus maximus; assembly: GCF_964194155.1. Lineage (NCBI taxonomy): Eukaryota > Metazoa > Chordata > Chondrichthyes > Lamniformes > Cetorhinidae > Cetorhinus > Cetorhinus maximus. The sequence goes on from NC_135896.1 coordinate 20,243,574, forward strand.
AGGTGAGTGAAAGTTAAAAAATGTTGGCCAACAGGTATTTAATGCTGTGGGTGATGACCCATCATGAGCCTTCCATGCAAACTCTTAGATTGTGAAGCCTGGCCATTGGACACTTGTACAGAGTGACCACATAGCAGTCCTTCTCTGTTGCCAAAGGACCAACACACCCAGCCAAGTAGATGTCGGCATCTTTGCAGCTGCAGTAGATCACAAAAATGTGCAGCAAGTGAAGTGAGCATGGTAACTCGGGGGGCTGCTCTGAAGACCCCGCATGCAGACCCTTCATGCTCTGCCACATGCCCTATTCCGTGGGCAGAATTTTCCCGTTGGCGTGCGGGGGCGGGGCCCGCACGCCGACACATAAAATGATGCACAGTGATGTCGGGTGAGCATCCCGATGTCACTGCGCACCATCGCGATATTTCGTTAGGTGACTGCGCGATGATATCCAATGCGTGCCCGCCATTAATTAACAGGACACTTAGGGCCCTTGAGGCGCCAATCGATGGCAATTTTTCCGCGCCCGTGCAATCTTCGGGTCGGTGCATGGGTGCAATGGGCAGGCGGGTAGGGCGCATTGGTATAAACCTCATCCATGGGCAGGATAAGAGGGGTCAGTGGGGTCGTGAATGTACTCTGTCAAATATTGATTTTTTTTAAGTTACTGATATTTGCCTGTGTGATCTGCAATACTTCAAAATGCATACCAGCTGCTTGGACTGGACTCACAACCGTCAGGTCAGCACTCTGCAATGAGGAATCTTTTTTGGGTCTGCAGGTTTCAGGAAGCTTTCCCTTAGGCTGGGAATGGGAGCTGAACTCTCCACTGGAGGCAGCTCCTCTGAGGAGGAAGGGAGGGCAAGAAGGGGGAGGAGGCCAGGAGTGCACATTCAGCCTCCAGGGGAGCCACTTTTGGGGGGACAGGTGCAGACACAAGGGTTGCAGGGGCAAGAGGTAGTCCAAGGCGGAAGGGGCCACAGAAGACGCCACTATCCTGCTGCCAGGGTTTACAGGCGGTGAAGCAGCTACCTCAATATGTCTGAGATGCAGTGCCGAAGGAGGCTCCGTCTGTCAAGGGAGACAGTCAACTATATCTGTCAGATAATTGGGCCTGAGATCTCCGCGAACTGTGTGGGTGGACACCTCATGCCAGCGACTCTAAAGTCACAGCTGCCCTCAACTTCTATACCTCTGGCTCTTTCCAGGGCTCGGTGGGTGATCTTTGCGGTGTCTCCCAATCAGCTGTCCACACTTGTGTCAAGCAGATTGCAGACGTGCATTGACCTTCATCTACTACCGTTGGCACCAGGCAAGTCAGACACAGTGAGCCAGAGGCTTCGCAGCCATTGCTGGCTTCCCCCGTGTCCAGCGTGCTATAGACTGTACACATGTGGCCATCAAGGCGCCCGGTGCCTTCATCAACAGGAAGGGCTTCCACTCCATGAACGTGCAGATAGTGTGTGATCACAGGATGCAGATTCTACAAGTCTGTGCAAGGTACCCAGGCAGCTCCCACAATGCCTACATCCTCAGACACTCCCAGGTGCCGGGGCTCTTCAGTGCTCCAGCCTGGCTGGATGGATGGCTGCTGGGTGACAAGAGCTATCCCCTCAGAAGGTGGCTCATGACGCCTCTCCGCCATCCAAGAACAGAAGCTGAGCAGCGATATAATAGGAGCCACGGCTCCACAAGGGCTTTGGTGGAGGGAGCCATTGGTCCTCTCAAGGTGTGCTTCCGACGCCTGGACCGCTCAGGGAGCGCACTCCAGTACCCCCCAGATCATGTGTCACTGATAGTGGTTGCATGCTGCACTCTCCACAACCTTGCGCTGGAAAGGGGGGACGCTGTTGGCAAAGAATATATAAATGCAGCGGCTGCGGCTGCACACGATGAGTCCAGCAGTGATTCTGAGGATGAGGAACTGAGCACGCACAGGGAAATGCTGAGGGGGTAGACGCTGACCCGGGCATACTGCCGGGAGGCAGGGAGACCTAGAAGGCTTTAATGCAATGAAACTTCAGCTAGCACACCACATATGGACCTCCAGGAGAAGCCTGGGTTGCAGGCTCCATACTCGACGCCTAAGTGTCAAATCTGCCTGGATAGGAACATTAACTAAGGGCCTTGTTAATAAAGCTGAATGTCTCATGAATGTCCCACTCATAACATTATTGGAAACCATCCACCTGCACAAGAAAAGAGGCACCCTCGGCCATGGTGACATGTCTGAATTTAATGGTATAACAAAAGGAACTTAAGAGAACAAAATGACAAAGGTGTTAAACATCACACCAACTCATAAAAACCTCATTGCGGGCCAATACAAAAGCATCAGTGATAAACCAATGGTGCCTTATGTTTACGTTTTCAGGTGTTACATCTTGGAGCTGCCCCTCACTGGGAATGGCATCTGAAACAGCGTGCCCACTCTGCTGTCCTGTTGGCCTCGATGACCTTGGTGGTTGTCCTCTGGCTTGTTGAGCCTGTGATGGCCACGCCTGGGAGGGAGCTGCCAGTCCAGAGCTGGCATCTCCCCAGTCGTTGCAGCCACACTGGATGCAACGGTCACTGGCAGAGGGGTGGAGGAGCTGCCACCCTCATCCGGAGCATCCTGCGAGGAGCCCGCAGAGACGACAGGCAGCTGCTGCGCTGATGTGAGGTCGCTTCAGACCTCCCTGCTCAGCGTAGATGGATGGGCACCGAACTGAGAAACTTGGTGCCCAAACCATCTCCCACACTGGCAGTGACCAGCTGAGGTCAATGCCGGTGTGAGGGCTTGCTGGTCCGAGCGCCTCCCCGAGACCTGATTGGTCTCCTGGAGGAGCCTCTCCACGAGAGTCGCCACTCTCTCCATGGAGGACACATGGCACTTGGCCATGAGGCTCATTGCATCGGTGATAGTCCGCATAGACTCTTCCACCATGGACACCAAGCCAAGCATAGCCTCATGTAACTCAACTAGATGCTCCCGCACACCCGGCCGCATTTCCTGCATCTTCTGCGTTGCGGATGACTCCAGAGGCACATCATCAGGCACCAACTGAGCATGTGCCTGGTCCCTTGCAGTCCTCTGACTGCTGTCGCCATGGGCATTCTCTGTCTCTGCCAGCGACTGTGAAATGCTCTCACCAATGTGCCCCTGGACACTAGCTGATGTTCTAGTTCCCACCGAGGTGCTAGTATCTGCGCTGGTGCCTGCCTGGCAGAAATGGTGTGACTCTGGTGAGTCCGTGACTTCAGGGCCCTCAGGTGTTAGAGGGGACCCCTGCTGCTATTCCACCTGGCTCTGCTCTGCTGATGCTGAAAGGAAGAACAATGATATTAGATCAGTTAATGTTGAGGCAATATCAATGTGCATCCCTATCCTTCAGATCATTATGCACTTACCCTTCCATAAGCAATGGTCAAGCCATGTTGCAAACTTCAATCACTGAACATTCAGCACTGCCATGGCTATTGGGACAACAATGGCGACCTCACTGCTGGGCAAACATACCTACTCGTGACACCCCAGCCTCACCAATACCGGTGGACCTGGGCGCATGGCGTCTCTCCAAATCTAGGGCCTCCTGCTCGAAGCGGCTGAGAATCGTCAACTGGGCTGGCCCTCTGCCAGTCCTCACCCGCTCGGTGGCATTATGTGCATTCTTCTCCTGAAAAGGAGAGAAGAGCACTGATCAGTGCTACTTGTACCTGGACTCTCTTCGCAGACGGCCCACCCCAACCAGAGTGGGACATTGCAGGTCTCCAGTGCCTCCTCACTCCGCTGCTGCCGAACACTCACACAAAGATGCTAGGCCTGTTTCCCATCCACCCCACCCCCCCACCCCCTGCCCTCACCGCCCCTTGGCCAAATGCTGCCTAAATCACATTACCACCACACAGTCTAGCCTTCCATAGCAAGGAAGCTCAAGCAGGTGGAGCGCAGAGGGCAGCAGATCGATCGGTGCCACACCACCTTGAAGCTCCCCTCCCAGCATGTCATCCCCCTGACTTTGACATGTCCTGGGGTTCCAGCACTGCGCCTAGGTGAAGCTCCTCCAGGTTGCCCCAAAAACAGTCATGTGGGTCTCAGTGTACCACATGCTGCGGGCACAGAACCCGTCTCTTCACCACCTTCTCAGAGTGACCTCGGCATGGGCAATATCTGTTGGCCCACCCAGCAAAGGACACATGTCGTCAATGATTCAATGCAGTCACTACACTCAGACTTGGGGTGGGAGGGGTGCACCAGGGGGAAAGCCTACCTACTGGGTTAAGTGACCAATGCCAACATGGTACTCACCCTTCCCAAGTGCAACTGATCATTGAAGCGCTTGCGACACTGGATCCAGGTGCGTCGCACCACATCGTGGGAGCTCACTATCCCCGCCAGCTTGTCCCAGGTATGTTTGGTTATGTGGTTGGGCCTCCTCCTCCTGTCCTGGGGTACGAGGACCTCCCGCTGTGCTGCCACCTCCACGAGGAGGGCAGCAAGGCAACCATGAGAAAAACGAGGGGCACAGTGCCCCCCTGCCCAACCCTCCTGCCTGGTCTGCTCACCAGTAGCGCTCCGAGGAGCCCTTCCACTGGCCGTGATTCACAGCCTTTGAAAGGCTGCAGCAGCTTTTTAAAACAGGCCGCAGGGTCACCATTGGACCCGACGGTCATTGCAGTCCCACCGCCACCCGCCCACTCCCGCTGTCCTCGGGAGCCGTGATTCATGCAGGGCGGGCCTTAATTGGACCACCCGCATAAAATGGCGGCGCAGACCCGATTGTGGGCGCCCGCCCAACAGGCAGAAAATTCTGCCCCATAAGAGAATTTCAAAGGTGGGCACCCAAATGTGCCTCACCCATAACTGTGACATCAGCACACTGTCCCCGTTAGCATTTGTGATTCCAAGGGAGCACTCCAGCAGGGTCCTACAAGCTCATTTTGGGGTGCTCACACTGAAGCATAGCGTGTACAGCAAGGGTTGCCAACCATACAGGGTTGCCCTGGATTCTCCAGCATTGGATGGAAAAACTGTTTGGACACAGGAAATCAGATGATGGAAGCTCCAGGAATGCGTCCTACCGCAGCTGGCAATCATACACCTAATTTATGAACAGACCCCACTCCCTGCAATAAAATCAGTCTGAGCACAACTCGGGATTAAGGTGGCAGCAGAAGGTTGCACGTGGGTATTGAGTAGTGTCACAAACAGCGAGAGTCCTTGCTCATCCATGTGATTTATTCATAGTGATGGCAGAATGTCCCAGAGGAGCGCCGTCTGTACGACCAAGACCTGGACATCCTGGTGCAGGAGGTTGAAAGCTGGAGAGAAACATTGTACCCAGCGGGTAAAAGGAACCCTCTTGCTATTATCAAGAGAGCTTGGCAGGCAATAGCAGCAGCAGTGCATGCATCGAGTGAAGAGCGAAGATCTTAGATACAGTGTCGCAGTACCTGTCTCCATCCACTGATATAAGTGAACGGGGAAAAGAAAAGTTGGATGGGCTGTGTTACAGACTGGTGATCCCCCCTATCTGCTTTGGCTTTAAATGCTGTGCTCAGGCAATTCAATGCGCCCGAGCTCGATAATCTCTCCCTCCCACACCCCTCATCCCGGTGACTCAGGACTGGTTCTATTTGGTTGCACTTAACAGAGTGCGCAGTTTAAATTCCAACTACTTAACAGTTCATGAAGATCCTCAAAGGACAAACAGCTAATTAGATTAACATTGTTATATTGATTACCTGGAAGTACTCAGCAAATTTTGGTAGGCACATTTGGGAATCAATGTTTTCTGCAATAGGAGGGTTATTTCACTAGTATTTTGAAATGTGTTCCATGCATAAGGTTTTCCATTATAACTGACTAAATTAGCTTCAAGCAAGCTGCTTCTAGCTGGCAGCCCATTCCAAGCCAAAGATTACATCTGGGCTCAAGGTCCAGCAGGATTTTAGTGCTGAAAACTGCATGGCACCTAAGTAACTATACACTCAATGTCGACCAGCAGCTATAGTTTATGTAAAAACACCATTCCATGTTGGTCAGAAAATTAACTTTTGCAGATGACATAACCCGAGCAACAAAAGGGCACAGGGAAACTTGCCTCCATGCTTAAAGTTTGTCAGAAGAGCAAGAGTTCACAAATGAAATTGGGTAGCTCGACGTGGCCCATCAGAGAAAAAGAAAACAGCACTCCCATAAATCCGGCTGACACAATATTGAGCTTGTTTGGCAACATGCAGGGAAACATCACTTCTTGTCCCTGGATTCAGTCCAAAGCTATTAGGACCATTGGTTGGATCAGTGTGGCCAATCTAATATCGCAGTCCATTATCAACAATATCACAAAGATGTAAGCAATCTGTTCGGTACTTATAGTCCAGCCAGGAACTATGCAGCTGAATCTCAATTTTTTACATCAATCCAGAAAGCCTCCAAGGGTGGAGCTTTTAAATTCCTCTTCTTCCCTGATTAAGTCTTTCCCAGGCATCAGGAACTATTCCCATTGCACTCAGAAGTTGAAATGTAGAGTAAACCATCATCTGATAAAGCAGAGATTTTGGAGCCTATGCCCAGAAATGTTCCCTTGTCGGGCGGGCTGGGCGGGGGTGGGCGGGGGTGGTCGGGAAGCCGCACTGCAATTTCACACCCGCCATGCGTGGATCGCGAGTGAAGCACTACCTGTGCAGGCAGGGGGAGGAGGGAGAGCGGGCCTGGTGCACAGTTCGCGCATGCGCACGAAAGAGCGCTTCAATCTCCCTGAGCTGCCTCGGGGCGATTGAAGTGCTTTTTAAAAAAATTAATAGAGGCAATAAAAACTTAATGAAACATGTCCCCTCATGTGACTGTGTCACATGAGATGGGACATGTTTTTAATGTCAAAAGAAAGTTTTTATTTAATGTGTATTAGCTTTAGGAAACCTCATCCCGCTTGTGGATGAAGTTTCCTAAAAAATGTAAAGGCCGTTTGGCCTTTTCCTCTGCCTGCCAACTGTTAGGTTGGATGGGCAGTGTAAATTTGAAGTTAATTAGCTTGTTAATGGCCTTAATAGGCCTTTTAATTGTCGGCGGGCGTGTGCTGGAGTTGGCTGCGCGCCTGCCAAATGAACTATCGTGTGAGTGCGTGATGACACCAGGACGCACGCCCGACGTCATCGCGCGTCATATTACGCTCGTGCGTGTTGGGTGCGCACCCGCATGCCAAACATAAAATTATGGCCTATACTTGGCCCTAGATGTGGCTGTTGACAAGCTGTTAACAGCTATCAAGGTTATGTACCATTTTCCTAATGACAGTTGACTCCAAAGCATCCTATGGACTAGCTACCTGTAGATGAAAAGCCTTAAATAAAAACAGAAAATGCTGGCAATACTCAGCAGATCTGGCAGCAACTGTGTAAGGAGAAACACAGTTAACATTTCAAGTTGATTGTCCTTCATTGTCAACCTGAAATATTAACCCACAGATACTGCCAGACCTGCTAAGTATTTTGATAATTTTTTTCATAAATGTCAGGCTTTCAGCATCCACAGCATTTTAATAGATACTTCAAATTGTTTCAAAGATACCAGCCCCAAAAATTCACAGGATAGCACATCTTTTTGTGACTAAAAAAGTCAAAGGTAACTCTCCAGTGCAATACTGAGGGAGCACTGCACTGTTGGCGGTCAGTTACTAAACCAGACTCCTGCCTGCTCTGTGGTCGTAAAATACCGTACGGTAATATTTTTGAAGAGCAGAGGTGTTATCCCTGGTCTCCTGGCCAATGTTTGCCCCTCAGTGAACATCACAAAATAGGTTATCTGGTCATTATTGCTGCTTGTGGGAGCTTGCTGTGTGTAATTTGACTGCCCCATTTCCTACATTACAACAGTGACTACAGAGCAAAAAGAATTTCATTGGCTGTAAAGTGATTTGGGATATCCAGTGACCATGAAAGGCACTATATAAATGCAAGTCGTTCTTTTTTTCTTTTCAAGTGGCAAGGTGTCCATTCTGGACACAATTGCTGACCTCATGAAAGTTCATAGAGTCAGGGAGAAGTGTTGCGAATTGCATGCCTTTTCCTGCTAAGAGCACATCTGGGCCAGTTCCCCTTTAAAGAGGCTGGGATGTTTGGGTGAAGAATCCTGGGCCAGGTTCCCCTGGAAAGAACACTTTACGACTTCCTGCGGCCACATTACAAAGTAGCCATCTGTTTAAGGCTATTGAGAAATAAGTGTCCTGGCTAGATTTTCAGGGGCCCAACTCACAATCTTGATCAGAACTTTAAGGCTGCCCTCACATTCACCCTTGGTCAACCGGTACACCTGGTGTTCACAGAGGTGCTTAGACTTAGACTTAGTTCCTCCATGTGGGACAATGGTCAGCAAGGCTCGGCCACTGGCCCGGGCCCACAGCAATCTCTTCCACTCTAGCCCAAGTGGTGTTCCACTCTTGGGGGGTCCTCCTTAAATGTACTTCGCCAGGTCTTTTTCGGCTGGCCCTGTCTTCTTCTTCCATCTGGCGGTATCCATTTTACTGCCACTCTAGTGGGAGTACGGGAGGCAAAATACATGTCTGCCAGCCTCAGCCATTTCTCCGGCACAATGCCCTGCAGCCGCCTCTGACCAGTCCTCTGTAGTACTTCTTTGTTGATCATGCTATCTTTCCGTTTGATGCCCAAGATCTCACGTAGGTAGCGCTGGTGAAAGACATCCAACTTACGAGACACCTTTGCTTTCCTCTTCCATGTCTCGCTGCCATAAATTGAGCTTGATACCACAATAGACACTTAGAATCACAGCTTAATGATTGTGTTGACAGTGTTGGATGCCCAGTTCATGGAGCCGCTGGAAGATCAATGCTGCTTTGCCGATTCTTTCCTTCCACTGCTACAGAAACAGCAAGAAGTAGCCATCCCGGCAAAGAGAGGATGGCACATCCGAGGATGTAGGATAGATGGGACAGAGGTTGCTGGCTCCTGAACAAGGCCCAGAGCACAGGAACTTTGACATTCAAGAGTTCACCACCCTGGCACAACCGCCCCATCTTGGAAATTTGGATACATATCCCCATTCCTGTTTGGTACAGTCAAACAATGACATTCAGGGACACCACACCATAGCATATAAGACAACATTTGGCCCATTAAGCCTATGCTAAACCTAGAGCGATCGGATTTGACTCACTCTCCTGCTCTTGATCCGTAACCCTGTAAATCCTTCCCTTCATCTTTTCAGAACAGCAGACCCTCCGGAATCCTTGGGAACGGCCCTGCTCACTTTCCCTGCTAATAGCCCCCATAAACAAAAGGAAATCTGTCAAAATTCAAAGCAACATTAAATGTTATTGCACATCTGTTATAACGCACAAAATACTTCAAGTTTAAAAAAAAAAGGCAAATTGCAGTCACCACTTTATTTCAAGGTCACTACAGAACAATAATTTGTACTTTTTGAACTTAAGAAGGTGCAACTATTTTATCCACGCCTGCTGTATAAACTTGATGTTTGATGTTGCTGAAATGCCGTCGTGTTGGCTGACACAAAGGGACACATTTATTGAACAGGAAATGAAAATCTGATTTATGTAATTGTGTTCTGAAGAAGCATGAGCCATGTAATATTTTGCAGTGGCATTTGCACCACTGATTGAATCAGTATGGTAACAAGGGGCCTGTAATACAGTCGGAGTACCATTTCACTTTCTCACAACCTCATATGTTCATTGTTAATACACCACAGAGATCAAACTGCAGATGTACACTGTCAAAATTGATTAACTTCAAAACAGCTTATTTTTCTTTGGAGAAGGTGTCAAATATATATTTTGAAGACAAAACAATGGTGAAAGAAGAAACTGGGAAATAATGGGATGGATGTTTGTCTTTGCCATCTGCAGATCACCTGGTGGAGGCCTTGGAGGTGGGGCTGAAGCCCTGAAATGAAAACTTGGCAGGGAGGATTGCACTCCTTTCATTTAAATTAATGGAAGAAAATAAGATGACGGCTTTCATCGGCATGTGATCGCCTCTGCTTAACCTCCCACACTGTGTTCCCCTCCACGGAGGCCATGCTTAACCCTCAGGTAGCAAAGATAAAAACTCAGTGGGCGGAACTGTCCCAGATTTGCAGGTGAGAAAAAAAGATGCTTTGTCCATCGGCCGTAATGGTGGGTTTTCACACCGTATCGTCCCAATCACGCCTCACTAATCACGCGTACCCGGGAAGCATGCCATTTCGCTGGCGGGTGGCCTCTGATTCACCCACCACACCGTCACCTCGCCGTTTCCTCACGCTGGGCACTATATTTAAAGTGCAGCCACATGCACACCTCTCAGTACTTCTAGCCCAGGAGGGCACTGGTGAAGACCGGGCCCCAAAAGCCAAGGAGAGTGCAGCCGCCTGGCTCAGTGACACATTCCTGGGATACCTTCCAGATACCTTTGGAGCCTGCCGCGATGATCCAGCGGGTGGCATGATTCCTGCAAGCTGGGTTTATAATGATAAGCAGATGTGTTACAATGAGGTTCCTGACATCTGACAGTGGGAAACATGGCCCACCATTGACCGGTAGAGCAGGTGATTGCAGTCTGGTTTCACGACGTTTTGAAGCCAATTTTTGGCCTTCTCGCCTTATTGTCCATGCCACCAGACATGCCTGACGCCAGCAGGCACGGAAAATTCCACCCAATGTCTTTTTACCAATTTGGCCCTTGAGTTTGAAGTTGTTTAAGTCCCTACCACATCAAGCACGCGTAATCTGGGTCAACACAATTGTATTATTAGAACTTCTACACGTTGGATGAGGCATTTAAATCTCTCTGTCCAGGTGGATGTGCAGAATTAAGGATGAGTAGGCAGGCAATAGAATATATGGGAACAAGAATAGCCCATCAGCCTCTCAAGCCTGCTCTGCCATACAGCTGGATCATAACCGATCTATACCTCAGCACCTTTGTTCCATAGCCCCTGATAGCCGTACTTATGAAAAATCCATCAATCTCATTCTAGAAAATTCCAATTACCCAGCATTCACAGTCTTCTGGGGTGTGCATTGCAGATTTCTGCTGCTGTTTGTGAAAAATTATTTTTCTGATTTCCCTTCTAAATGGTCTCACTCTAGTTTTAAGATAACGATCCCCTTGTTCTTGATTCTCTCAGCAGAGGGAAATATTTTCTTTGTATCTAGACAAAAGACACAGTCTAATCATTCAAATCTTCCACAATTAAGTCATTTTCGTTCTGCATTATAAAATGTTCATAGATATTTGCAATGAGCACACTGCAGACCTGTTAAAGAAATTAACATTTTATTCTTTGTTTCCTCTACAATTACATGGATGTTAAGAGATTTGTTTTATTATTTTTAGAAACAGCACTTTTGAAATTAAGTATACCTGCATCATTTATAAATGCCCATTGGCATAAACACCATTTTTACCGAGGACCCTAATGCAGAGATTTCCCCTTTGAAGCACTTTTATGAATATGTCACATTGTGCAAAGTTTAAATGCAGACCAGCTGTGTTTCCATGATCTGCATGTTACACTAAACAGATGTTTCTTCAGCAACCACGTTGCCATCAACGAGCACGTTAATGAACCAAAATCTAATCTAATCAATAAAATTAGTTGATGCAAACACAAGGAAAAGAATATTGAATTCAGGATAAAATGTTTGATATAAATTCCAATTTATCCATGCCCAGCTGCCTGCAATGCTTCAAAATGTCTCCTCCCCATAAGTTTCCTATTTAACGGAGTGTTCCATCACTCCCCTCACATTCTACACACTCTGCTGTAGGGCCCTGCTGGGAATTCTATTAGGCCTTAATCCATGAATAGGACACACTCCAGTCTCCCACAGCCTTAGGTTGAAAGACAGGCGAGCCATCAGCACAAACTGAAATTCCAAATTTCTCCGAGACGTTAGGAAATATATATATGCAGCATGTTGTTAAGACAAATGCTGCTATGTCTTGCAATGCCATGACATTGCAGGAAATCATAAAGTATAATTGTCACCACTGTGCTTTCTAGTTATCACTTTAATGTTTAATTCAGGCTTTGTGTATTTAATATGCTCAATGGTGATAATGTAGCTGTTAAGACTCTTATTTAAACAGCACCTTTCACAACCTCAGAAAGTAAGGTGCTTAATTTGAAGTGCAATCACTCTTGTAATGTAGTAGCCAATGTGTGCATAGCAAGATCCCATATATAGCAATGTAATAAAGGCCAGAGAATCTTTTGTTTAGTTGAGGAATAAGTATTGGTTAGGATACCGGGGAGAACTTTCCTGCTCTTTTTCAAAATCATCCCATGGGATCTCTATGTTCACCTGAGAGGGCAGTCGGACTGTCAATTTAATATTTCATCTGAAAGACCACACCTTTCAGATTTTCAGGCTGAAAATGTAGCCTTTGACGCATCAATTAAAACACCTATCACATGTTTTTTTGCTTGCAAGCAAAACAAAAATGACCATGCAGTCTGACGTGATGGTATTATCAGTGGGGACTGACATCACATCAGCTTCAGCACATGTGCATCACGAAGGAAAGACATAATTGCAGCTGTCAGCAGCCTCAGCACATGCCCAGCTGTGCATTCATAGAACTGGTGGCGCTAATTAAAAATTATTACAACTTGAACAATTCAACAATTCAGTTCCAGGCAGAATCAAGCTTTACCAGATACCATGGGCTGGGGTTTTGAATTCCAGGTTGGGTACCTGCCCACCGGAGCAGTTCTCGGTTCTGACCCTGCCTCACATCCGCGTCACTAACGCAACACAGTTTTCAAACGCAGATAAGTGAATTGGCCCGAGTGCGGGTTTGGTGACTTATCGGCGATGCCAGAAGCATCCAGCAGATGGGACGTAGAAATGGAGGGCCCTTTGAAAAGTCAAGCTGCTGGCATGACTGAGCCAGCTGCTCACTTTGCAAATGTCTGCACAGGGACCTGATCAGGGTCGGGCGGGCGCTGGAAGGGGTAGACGGCACAAACAGCTCCAAGATTTACAGATGCTTCCCTGGAGGTCCTCATTGGAAGATCTTGTTGCTGGCCTCCAGCTGCAACACCACACCTACCCCTACCCCTCCCCAGGAGATCAAAAGGACATGGCTGGATGTAGGTGATAAGTTGCAGTGTGACCAGAAGGGTATGGATCCATTGCTGCAAGTACTTCAAAGGCCTCATAAGATTTGGGAAGGTGAGCTGCACCTAGGTAATAGCCTCCAACTCTGTACACAGCAGCATGCGCATGAGCTCAGCAGTCTGGATGCCTGTAGTGCTCCCTATCATTGTTGGAGCCAGTGTACAGTCACACCACCAAGATGTCAATCACCCTCATATTTGGGTTGAGAATGAAGTGATCAACAACTCGTGTCAATTCCATGCTGTGAGAGTTGAGGGAGGGCAACCTACCCATGCATCAGTCTTCCCTCATCCTGCAGGAGAAGCACATGCACAATAGCCAGGAGGAAGAGTGCTGGACCTACACCAGCTCACAGCCATGGAGGAGGCGGCACTGACACGGCATGCACACTATTGTGGCAGGCGAGACAGGAAGCTGGGAAGAGCAGGGTTAAGTGCATGGAGGAGACTGCTGCCTAATGCGCACAATGGCTTGTTGACCGTCATCCCCTATGGGGTTGGTTTTGCTGATGCACCTGCTGAGTTGTCCAAGTTCTCATCAACACCTTCTTCCTCCTGTCTTTCCTGCAGGGGCTGCAACTGGTGACCCACATAGCAGAACAGCGCAGACATTGCCCAGCCTCCTTGGTGAGATACACTCCAGAGAGCCAGCACTGTTACATACATGGGTGCAATCAATGATCCCCTGGAGCTGGGGGAATCCATCAATGGCACTATAACCCCTCAGTTAATGCCCTCAGTGCCCTTGGGAACTCTTTTGAATGGGATAGTTTAGAGAGGCACTTGAATTAATACGAATGGGTTAATCTGGCTTCAACTGACACCAACAACAGATTTTCAGGTCATCCATTTGTTGGTTGTGAACATCATTGACAAGAGCGACAACACTTCAAAAGCCAATTTTTCGAGTCAGTGGATGTACATAGATGCACCTTGTCTAGCTAGGGCAGGCTTGATGAATTGTTTGGTCTTTTCCCATCATTCTTCTCCTATGTTCATATGCAATGCCTGGAATGTTCTAAACATGGAAAAGATGCTAAATGATGTAAAAGCATCTTTTTCTCTAGATTTCTGGAAGAGAATCTAATTGATCGGAATTGGATGAACCTGGCAATCATGATTTAATAATTGGAATGGGTGAATTTAAAAACAGAGACATATTCACAATCAGCCCACACAGATGTTGTATCAGCAATGATGTTTTGTAGCTATTAAATGCAGTGAGACTCCAGTCAGCTTTCCAATCATTTTAGCCATTCTTATCTATAGCTTCTCTAATTAAATCTACTGCTAAACATAATGGCTACCGCAGAAAGAATGCAACCAATTTAACTTCGCTAATTTGAATTAAATTTATATCAGTAAATTTTAGAATTGTGCACACTGCTGCTGATGCTCTGAATTACTTTGTGCTTCATATGAGGAAATTTTAAAAAAACACAAGCACATTTGTCACTCTTTATGACTGCAATTGCAATCAGAGAGAAGAATGAGTCTATCACATATTGCAGACTTGATGATGTTTGTGTTACGTTTCTATTTTAATGTTCTAGGCTCTGCCTCAGCTCAAGTCTATGGGCAGGATTATTTGCTGAGTGGGCGGGTGCGCGCCTGACCCGCTGGAGCGTAAAATGACACACGATGGCGTCAGGCGAGCGTCCCGACGTCACCACGCACTTGCGCAATATTTCGGTCGGCGGGCACACACAGGAATCGGCAGCACGCCCGCCAACAATTAAAAGGCCTACTAAGGCCATTAAAAATGTAATTGAATTAAATGTTTTGCTTCCCGCCCAACCTTATGGTTGGCGGGCAGTCAAAAAGGCCAAGCGGCCTTCGCATTTTTTGCGAAACCTCAACCGCGGGAGAGGTGAGATTTCGATCCGTCATTTAAAAAAAAGTTTCAATTTCATCCTAATTTCAACATGTCCCTGCTCATGTGAACAGAGTCACAGAGTCACATGAGGGGACATGTTTTTTGACATTTTAAGAATCTTTATTTTTACTTTTCAGAACTCTTCACCTCCCTGAAGCAGCCCTGTGCCTCAGGGAGCTTTTCCAGCACGCAACCACGCACACACATCGAGCTTGTGTTCTTGCCCTCTTCCGCTCCCCCCCACCACACACAGGCAGTGCTAAGTGCTGCCGCGCACGTTTCACGCTGGGTGGGCCTTAATTGGCCCGCCAGCATGAAATTGCAGTCCGGCCCCGATTGAGGGTGGCGGTCAGCTTCCCGACCACCCCCGCCCGCCCCCACCGAGCCCGGCCGACGAGGCAAAAATCCTGGCCCATGTTCATTATCTTTTGAGAAGTCCTAAACTTGAAACTGCCTGTTCGTTAAAGTTAAGTTCTTTATACGATGCACTTAGTAAGGGTGGAGCCCCCAACAGGAAATCAGCCCCTGTTACCCAATTACGGGATTATGACATAATATTGAGGGGCAGACTGAATTCTGAATGAACAATAACCCATTTTAGTCCAGGAAAATATAATTATCCAATACCCAAATTTAGTCTGATGGCCTTCCTTTTTAAAACAATCAGCAGTGCCCTTGCACAGAGATTTTGCTTTTCTCTCTGGCTATGCACACTTGAATTTTCCTTCGTCTGTACATTTCCTTATCCTTCTTATATCCTGGCCTCACTGTGGCATGAGCTTTGACTATCCTGAACTGTTATTGTCACAGAGCAAGAACCAAGCTATGATACGATATTGGTTAATGACTGACTCCATACCCATATTATCAGACAAACATGAATGCCCCACCCCCATCAGTAAGTTGACACTAAACCAACTTTAGAACGAAAATGATAAAAATGGTAGAAAATTGCATTCTGAAGCAACTCAGGGTTAATAATCCAAAAGGCAGATGACAAGGAAAGCTTAATCTACAAATTTGGTTTTTGGAGCACGAGAACAAGAATAGGTCATTTAGCCCTTTCAGCCCATTCTGCCATTCAATCAGAGATCATGACTGATCTGTGATCTAACTCCATATACCTGCCTTTGCCCCATATCTCTTAATACAGGGGTTCACCCATCTCCTACCTTTAACTTAGGCAGGTGGTCAGTGGGAACACTGGAGAAACAGCATAAATGTTTGCAAACACCTCTTTCTGGGGTACCTGCCGAGGTTCCATTCTAGTTTTGGTGGGAGACAGGAAGAATCCATGCAGCAATTACCGCAGGAAACCTCTACTCTTTTGAGCAATTAAAATTCACAAACACGAAATTAGGAGGGACGCAAATTGAACGTGTTAACACCTTTGATGGTATGAGTCTTTAAGATATAGTGGCCTTATTGCTTTTATTGCCAAAGTTTTGGAAACAGCGCTGAGGGGAGAGGGGAATTTTTACTGCTTAATCGAGCATGCAACTTTACTCAGTCAAAAGGAGATTGAACAAATGAGCACAAGAAATTGGAGGATCAGCAAATTTTCTGCAGTAATCTCTGTAGCCAATTATCTGACCTGCCCTTGTGTTGAGTGAGAATCTGTAATATGCTTTCTTGTAAAATTTACCCCAGGGCCTAACTAGTATCTTCATGCTGCACCGTTCTAATGTTATCTACAGCCTAGTTTCTGGCAGGAATCTGACTCAGCAGACAAATTTGATATGGAAGTTTGGGAATTCTGACATCTGATATCATAACATAATTTATGCTATATTTATCTGGCTGCACAGTTTGCAATGGTGACCTCGGGAGAGTGAATGAAGGAGCGCTGCTACCTAAAAATTGCCTGAGAACCCTATTAAGGAGCTCATCTCCAAACGCGAGTTTTTCATCGTTGGGGCTCCTGGCCACTTTCTTCATCTGTACACACCATCAAATTGGATAAATCAACCTTTTCGCACATGCTGGGTCCCACATTGACCAGGGAAGCAAGAAGTCCTATGTAAGGATTCCCTGCCTGCTGACCACACGTCCTCCATATCACTGACCTTGTAAGGGTCATGCACAGCCATGGTTCCTTACAGGGTCAAGATGGACTTCCAAAGTCAGACTTGAATCCAATGTATCTGGGATCTTATACTCAAAATAACTTTCTATTCCTTTCTCACTCGTGTTTATCGCAGTTCTGCTTAAACCCATCTCTGCGGTGGCCAAAACTACTCTTTGGTGAGGGTTCCACATTCTAACCACTCTCTGGGTAACAAAGTTTCTCCTGCGGGTGTGCTTCTATGACATGGACTTCAGCGGTTCAAGAAGGCTGCTCACTGGAACCTTCTCAAGGGCAATTAGGGGTGGGCAATAAAGGTAGGCCTAGCCAGTGATGCCCACATCCCATAAAATGAATAATTAACAAAAAAAAGACCCAGCTTTAATCCACCAGACTCCTACTGGATTTATGTTGGGAATCCAGTAGAACTACATCAGTTACCAGCAGTGCCCACATTGGCCAACAAAGCAGTTTTTCACTCTATAGCTACTAGTAGTCTATAACTACCCTCTGGATTGTTGGCTAGAGACAGATTTTAGGGGCAGATGGTGGCATAGTGGTAATGTCACTGGACTTGTAATCCAGAGGACCAAGCTAATGTTCTGGAGACATGGGTTCAAATTCCAACGTGGAATTTAAATTAGATTAATAAACCTGAAATATAAAGTTAGTCTCAGTAATGATAACCATGAATCTATCATCGATCGTTATAAAAACCCATCTGGTTCACTAATGCCCTTTAGGGAAGGAAATCTGCCATCCTAACCTGACCTGGTCTACATGTGACTCCAGACCCACAGCAATGTTGTTGACACTAAACTGCTGTCTGAAATGGCCTAGCAAGCCACTCAGTTCAAGGGCAATTAGGGGTGGGCCACAAATGCTGGCTTTGTCAGTGACACGCACATTCCATGAAAAAAAAATAAAATTGAATGCTGTGCTTTAAAATTGGATATTCAAGATGTCTGCTGGGAAGTGCATTATAAATTGGGTAAATTTCACAGCGCCCAGATCATAGGGCAATATGCAGAACTCTAAAGCTGTTCACCAGTACAAATATACTGGAATTCCATGTGCAATACGAAACAGGCTATTTGGCCTGACTGGTTTGTACTAATGCTTATCAGAGTGTCCTCCCAACCTACTCATATAATTCTATCAACATAACCTTCTATTCATTTCTCACTCGTGTTTTTCGCAGTTCTGCTTAAGTGCATCTATGCTATTGGCCTAAACTACTCCTTGGGTAGTGAGTTCCACATTCTAACCACTGTCTGAGTAACAAAGTTTCTCCTGGGTGCCTTATCGGATTTATTAGTAACAATCTTTTGTATATATATGGCACCTAGTTTTGCTCTCCCCAACAGGTGGAATAACTCTCCTTGTGTTTGCTCCATGGCACTCCACCATCACCTTAAGCAATCACTCCCTCCACCATGGGTGCACTGTGGCTGCAGTTTGTAGCACCGACAAGATAGACCAGCAACTCTTTGACATAACCTTCCAAATCTGCAACCTCTGCCATCTAGAAGGACAATGGCAAAGGCTGCATTGGAACATCACCCTCCGCAGCTTTTAAGGTCACACAACATCCTGACTTGAAAATATATTGCAGTTCTCTCGTTGTCGCTAGGTCAAAATAATAGATCTCCCTTCCTCCATTCTTCTGCTCCTCAGCCCCAATTAGATTTTGATTTTGAATAGGTTGGCTTCTTATTCTTCCTACCAAAATACCCACCACACATTTATATATATTTAAATTAATTTGCCAATTACAAAACCGCTCTGCAATTTTTTAACACATTTCATTTTTTCCAGTCTTCCTCAGCATTAACTATACTCATATTTTGTTGGCATGGGCAAATTTTGAAATTGTACTTCAGATTCCGTAACCCAACTCATTTATGTAACTGGTGAACAACAGTAGTCCCAGTACAACAGTAGCACCTTGTGAAACACCATTGCCCAATTTTTCTGAACATTAGGACTTATGTAGACTTGCCGAGGTCTTTGCTGTCAGACACTCGCTGCCGCAGTTTGTAGAAGGCTGAGCTGGCGCAGCTGATCCGATGTTGGGTCGCTTCACCAATAGTGGCCTTTTGGGAGAGGTAGCTGCCAAGGTATGGGAAATACTCAACATATTCCAGAGTCTCTCCTTCAACAAACATGGAAGGTGGAATATTTGGCTGACCATGTGTGGGTTGATATATGAGTTTTGTTTTGCCAACGTTTAAGGACAGGCCGAGACTCTTGTATGCAGAATTGAAGAGATCAGGAGTGTCTTGAAAATCTGGTGCATAGTGAGCAGCATCGCTGCAGTTATCCGCAAACTGTAAATCATGTATGTCTGTAGTGGTCAGCTTAGTTCTCCCTTGCCAGGTCCTGTTTGCTCAACTCCCAATGGACAGCATTCCAGGGGAGGACAAAGAAAACGCTTCAAAGACACTCTGAAGCTCTTCTTGAAGAATGGTGGCATTGATATTAATGAGTGGGAGGATCAATTATTCAAAATGTTGACAACTTGTTCATCAAGCCGCGTCATGCTTTGAGCCCACAATCCTTAACAATGAGGCTGAGCAGCAGCAGCAGAGGAAAGAAAAGGAAGCAAATCCTGTACTCCGGATCCCACTACCTCCTAGGATGTACTGCCATATGTGCCCAAAGACCTGGTGGGTCCAGAATTGGCCAGTTCAGTCACATGAAGGCGTTGGCAGAAAATTATGACCCTGAATAGACGTCATCCTCGAATCGAGGGACAGGCCACCACCCACATTTTGCTAACTGCCCTTAACCCATACTCTCTCTTCTGTTTTGTTGCCAGTTTGCTATCCATTGTGCTACTTGTCCCCTGACTTGCATGTTCTGACCTTTATTCATCTACACTGTGGTATCTTAATCCTTAAAAAATCCAAATATATTTGTTATTGCTCGACCATTATGCTGTTGATACAAAGATCTTAATTCTGCCTCTCCCATTAATGGTTAAGTTCTAAAAAACAATTAGACTGTTCCCTATTGGTTGAAAATTGTGGGCAGCAATTAAATTCATTCAAGGCATGTACAGCTGTGTGATTTGTTTCTTCATTTTGTCCAAGTGCAGCTCTCCAATTTGCACATGTATCCCAAGACAGAGAGATGCCCTTCAAATTTGCTAACTAGGTCTCACAGGTTGTGGTAGGAAACTGCTGTGCTCACTCAGGTTATGTTGAAAGAAGAAATCAATGCCCAAGTACCTTCATTACCATGCTGTTCTCTTCATTACACTTAGAGTGTTTAAATCCAGCTATCAGTAATATTGGGTACTCTTTCTATGCAGTGTTTATGCTATTTAGTTAGTTGTTAAGCATTGTGCTTCAACCACTTTTGGACTAAGTTCCAAACTCAAGGTGTAAAATACTGATGAGTGTTAATTGGCAATTATCTGCTGAATAACAAGTTAATCAACTTCGTGCCGTTCCAAATGAAAGTGTATCAAGGTAAATTAAACCCAGCTGTCTGTCACTTCAGTTTGTTTTACTGAGATAGACTCTAATCCCTTGACCTATTCAGCTCCTACATTAAAGATGCAGGAAGCATTACTTTTGCAAGGCTGACTTTAATTTTACAATTTGAAGTTGATATTTATCCCAACATTAAAAATAAATGAACATGCACATCTTCAAGGGTTCTCCTTCCTGTGAATGCAGGAAAATTGATTTGACCCCAGATATAAAGGAGATTGTTTTGGCGAAAGTGTGAAAACTGGTGCTAAATGGCTGTTATATTAATAATATGTGCCTCTTTGAAAGTATGGTTTTAGCATGCAATTTTGATTCTAATTGCTGATTATCATAACTTGAACTTGCCTGGAGGTACTAAAACAAACACACTGCAAGTTTAGTACTCAAACGCTGATTAGACACAATTTTCGTAGAGCAGCGCATATGGACCCACTTTCCCTGAAGGTATGGTGTAGGTTGTTAGGCACACCGTAACTTGTTGTAGGATGGGTTATGAGAGGGTGCACGCATTCTAGGATATAGTACTTGGATATGGTGGAGGAGGTCCAGAGGAAGAGGGATGTCCTGTAGTCACAGGCATATTGAGCCCACGACCTCCTGTCCCAGCACTCACTCTTCTTTGGTGAAGCCCTCAGAGAATTTCCAGAATAATCAGTGTTGCTGAAATCTTGAGAAAGTGTCCCAGAAAGCCCTCCAATGTGACTGGTCCATGTTTATATGGTTGCGAATCTTTGCAATTCTGTACCCCAGAAAGTTGTGAATGCTCCAGCATTGGATACTTTTAAGGCTGGGATAGACAGAGATTTGGTCTCTCAAGGAATCGAGGGATATGGGGAGTGGACAGTAAAGTGGACTTGAAGCCCAACGTCAGCCATGATCGTATAGAATGGCGGGCCTTATGGTCTGCTCTAGCTCTTTCTTGAGCTCTTGTTCTTATCCTATTAAGTTTCTGGTCAATAAAATCCCCCAGTGTGTTGATAGTGGATGATTCAGCAAAGGGAATGCCATTGAATATCAAGTGGAGATGGCTAGGTTCTCCCTCGTCAGAGATGGTCATTGCCTGGCATTTGTGTGGCACGAATGTTAATTGCCACTTATTAGCCCAAGCCTGCATGTTGTCCAGGTCTTGCTTCATTTGGATATGAACTGCTTCATTATCTGAGGAGCTGTGAATGATACTGAGCACTGTGTAATCATCAGCAAACATCCCCACTTTTGACCTTAATATAGAGGGAAGGTCATTGATGCAGAGCTGAAGATGGTTGGGTTTAAGACACTGCAATAAGAAAACTTTGCAGCAATGCCCTAGACCTGAGATAATTTATTGCCAACAATTTTCCGCTGATGGCTCACAGTGCCTCATAGTCCAGTTTTGAGCCGCTGGATCTGTTCTGAATCTATCCCATTGAGCATGGTGGTAATATCACACAACACAATGGACTATGTCCTCAGTGTGCAGATGAGACTTTGGTCCACAAGGACTGTGCAGTGGTCACTCTTAGCAATATTGTCATATACAAATGCATTTGAGACAGGTGGATTGATGAGGATGAGATGAAGTGTTTTTTTTCTCTCTTGTTGGCTCTCTCAACATCTGCTGCAGGCTCAGTCTGGCAGACTATGTCCTTTGGGACTGGCAATCTCAGTCAACAATGGTGCCCCAGATCCCCTCTTGGTGATGGACATTGAAGTCCCACAACTGCAAAGAGGGTCTGAGATCTCCCTTGCTACCCTCAGCGGTAGCTTCTAAGTGGTGCTCAACATGGAGGAGCACTGATTCATCAGTTGAGGGAGATTGGTAGGTGGTAACTAGCAGAAGGTTTCCTTGCCCATGTGTGACCTGATGCCATGTGAATTTATGAGGTCCAATGTCAATGTTGAGGACTCCCAGGGCCACTCTGACACTATACATTGTGCTGCCACCTCCGGTGAGTTTGTCCAGCTGGTGGGACAGGACACAATAAGGTATGGCATTGGAAGAGTCTGAGATGTTAACTGTAAGATCTGATGAGTATGACTATGTCAGGTTGTTGCTTGACTAGCCTGTGGGACAGATCTCCCAATTTTGGCACAAGTCCCTCATGAGTGAGGGGGACTTTACAGGTCCACTAATCAGGGTGTGCCTTTCCTAGGCTGATGCCAGGTTGTGCATCCATTTTAATGTTTTGCTTCCACAGAGCAGCTTGCTAGGCAATTTTAGAGGGAAATTAACTGTAAACCACATTGCTGTAGGTCTGGAGTTACATATAGGCCAGACCAGGTAAGGTTGGCAGATTTCCTTCCCTGAAGAACATCAGATAAACAGATGGGTTTTTACAATAATCTGGTAGTTTCATGATCATCACTACTAATGCCAGCTTTTTATTCCATATTAATTAATTAATTTTAACTACCCCCCCTCCACCCTCCCCCACATCCCTCCCCTCAGACCAGTGAAACCAGGAGTTGCATATTACAGGGGGGGTGCGGCAGTAGGCTCACCCCTCCCCCCACCCCGGAAGCAAAGTCGGCATGGAGCCTACCTGCTCCATGCAGGGCACGCCCCACGGTCATAGCACGCTGCGGGTGGAGTAAACTGGGGCAGAATGGGACTTCTGCCCCTCACTGGGGAGGAAGTCCCACCTTCGAGAGCTGCCAGCCATTCAGATTGGCCGACAGCTCCATATTTCCTAGTAACACCAAGAGTGCATTAATGGGTGCTGCTGGGAATGCAACGGGGAACAAGAAGAAGGAGCAACGGATCCCTGGGAACAGGTAAGTCTGGGTCCTTGGGCGGGGAGGCAGTGGCGTAGTGGTATTGTCACTGGACTGGTAATCCAGAGACCCAGGGTAATGCTCTGGGTACCTGGGTTCAGAATCCCACAATGGTGGAATTTGAATTCAATAGATTTCTGGAATTAACAGTCTAATGATAACCATGAAACCATTGTCGATTGTTGTAAAAAACCCATCTGGTTCACTGATGTCCTTTAGGGAAGGAAATCCACTCTTCTGACCTTGTCTTGCCTACATGTGACTCCAGACCTACAGCCTGATTCTTAAAAAAAATGCCCTCTGAACAAGGGCAATTAGCGATGGGAAATCAATGCTGGCCTAGCCAGTGACACCCACATCCCATGAATGAATTAAAAAAAAAAGGTTAAGAAGGGGATGTGGGGGGCAGTGGTAGGTTTAAGGTTACAGCAAGGAAGAGTGGGTTCTATCTGAGGGGTGCTGCCCTCTGATCTGCAAAGGGCAGCTGCCAACGAAAGAACCTCCCCCCAACTTCCTTCTCACCCGTTGAAGAACTTATTTTAAAAATCAGGCTGTCCATTCCCCCCCAACTGCCCACAGCAAATGTTTTATGGTGTGGGCAGTATGTTATCAGGGTCAATTGGTTTGGTAACAAGCCTATTTGACCCTCAATGACCAATTTAAATGTTGCAGGCTGGTTGCCGATTTTGGCGCTGCACCCCTCGTATTATGGGGGTGAGCTCGGGTTGGGTGGGAAAGTGTTGGGGTGGGCACCTGCTCTATTTTACATGCCCCCTGCCCCCCACCATAAACACACTGGACAGGGGCACATAAAATGCAGCCCTAAGGCTCTTTTCTCTTTTCATGAGAACATAAGTGATTAAAAGGAGACCTGATCGAAACTATGGCTACTAGTTACTGAGTCAGCAAAAGGGCATAAATATGTCATCATGAAGAAAACATAGGAAGAGAATTTTGGGGTTTTTTCGTGCAAAATCCACAATAGCTTTCAAAAGGGAATTGGATAAATATTTGAATAATAATGTTTAAAGGGTATCAGGAAACTGTGGGGGAATAGAACTTTCAGAAAGTGGGTGCAGGTTTGATGAGCTAAATGGCCTACTTCTCTGCTTTCTAATTCTATGATCTTATAAATGAAACTAAAGAAAGGAATTTAAAGCAGGTTAACCACGCAGCACCCGAACATAGTCAGACTCAAAGAATCATACTTTTCAGTCAATGTCCCAAACTCCTCCATCACTATGCCTAGATATGTGATGTCCCACTGATAGGACAGATCCACCCAAGGTGACAACGCAGTGGTATATTTATTGTGAATAAAAGCCTAGATTTTTTTCCATGTGGATTACTTAAAAGCTTCCAATTGCTTGACTCTTAACTGCCCTCTAATGACCTAGCAAAACACTCCTCAATTGTATCAAACTGCTACGAGAAAGCATAAGTATAAAACTGGACAGATCACTTGTGTTTTACTGACCTGGGTATATGTGGCAAAGGCACATCCAGTCCAGCCAACAGACAAACATCTGAGGACATTCCAAAATTGGGAGAGGTTTCCCACAGGTTAGCCAAGCAGCACCCGAACATAGTCATACACAAAGAATCATATTTTTTAGCCAATGTTCCAAACTACTCCATCACTATCCCTGAAGGATTTGCTGCTTCTGAAAATGTTTTAGGATTTACTCTATAATGTTATGATGCCAGTGACATTTCCATAAGATTACTAATTGATATAAATGAATCTCAAAACAACAACAGTGAACCACTGCTGTAAGCTGGTGAATAATGCAATGAGGAAGCAATAGGCTAATGTTGGTCTGATATCACTTAAATATCCATACCCGCTGTTTTCTTTGTGAACCTGGCAATTGATCTTTCAAAATAGCTTTTCTTTTAGACTTTAAAACTGGGAATCTGGCAGTCTGCATAGTAGTAGAAAGGGGGAAGTTAGAAAGTTTAAAAATTCTAGGAAGTCTTTTCTTGGGTTTTGTTTCAATTCCCTCTACTCTGTCCTTTTATTGTTGTAACATTATTACATCGACAGACTGCTTAGTTTACTTTGCAATATAAGAGAAGAATGACTTGAGTGACTTACATCAGGGGTACGGCAGTAATTATGTTATTCCACTCGTAATCTAGAGACCTGGACAAATGAACACGAGACATGAGTTCATATCCCACCATGTCAGCTGGGGAATTTAAATTCAATTACTGAAATAAATCTGATATAAAAAAATACTAAGGTCAGTAACTGTGACCATGAAACCAAAAGATTGTTGTGAAAACTCACGTGGTTCACAAAGATCTTTTAAGGGAAGGAAATTTGCTGTCCTTGCCCAGCCTTTTTGTGACTTCAGACCCACAGACAATGTGGTTAACTCTTAACTGCCCTCTAATGATCTAGCAAAACACTCAGCTGTGTCAAACTGCTATGAAAAGGTATAATAAGTATAAAACTGGACAGATCACTTGCATTCACTGACTTGGATATATATAGCAAAGGCACAACTAGTCCAGCCAACAGACAAACAACTGAGGATGTTCCAAAATTGGGAGAGGTGTCCCTCAGATTAGCCAAGCAGCACCAGAACATAGTCAATCTCAAAGAATCATACTTTTCTGTCAATGCCCTAAACTCCTCCATCACTATCTCCAGATTAGTGATGTCCCACTGGTAGGACGGATCCACCCGAGGTGACAACACAGCGGTATACAGCAGGGAGGGAATAGCCATGGAAGCCCTCAACATTGACTCTGGGCCCCATAAAGTCTCACATCAAATCAAATATGAGCAAGGAAAGTTCCTGCTGATTACCGCCCACCGCCTCCCTCAACTGATGAATCAGTACTTTGAGCACTGCTTGGTAGAAGCACTTAGGGCAGCAATGGCAGAGATTGTACTCTGAATGAGGGATTTTAATGGCTATCACCAAGAGTGGCTCAGCAGCACCATATCTGAACAAGCCAGCTGAGTTCTGATGGATATAGCTGCTAGACTGAGCATGTGAGACAACCATCATGAATGAAAAATCTACTTGATCTCCTGCTCACTAATTTATCTGTCACTGATGCCTCTGTCTATGACTGCATTAGTAGGAGTGAGCATCACAAGTCCTCATAGAGATGAAGTCCAGACACCGCCCCCATTGTTGTGTGGGGCTACAATCATGCTGAATGGGATAGATTCAGCACCTCACAATTGAGTATCCATGAGGTGCTGTAGCCCATCAGCAAAATTGTACTCCACCTCAATTTGTAACATCAAGGCATGACATATCCTTCACTCTACTATTTTCATTGTTCCTAGTTCAATGAGGAGTGCTGGACAGCATGCCAGAAGCAGTACCAAGCACACCTAAAAATGAGATGACAACCTGGTGAAGCTACAACACAGGGCTGCATGTATGCTAAACAGCATGTTATCAATAGAGTTTAATGACCCCATATCCAACAGATCAGGTCAAAGCCCTGCAGTCCTGCCACATCCAGTTGTGAATGCTCTTGGACAATTAACCAACAAGCCAGAGGAGGAGGAGTTACCATGAACATTTCCCTCCTCAATGATGGAGGTTCCAGGGAATCAGTGCAAAAGACAAGACTGAAGCATTTGCAACCATCTTCAGCCAGTGGATGATCCATCTTGCCCTGCCCTTGAGGTCCCCATCATCACACAGCCAGTCTTTAGCCAAATCATTTCATTCTGAGTCCTATCAAGAAATGACTAAGTGCACTGAATACTGCAAAGGCTATAGGCCCTGACAACATCCTGGCAGTAGTACTGAAGACTTATGTTCCAGAACTAGCTGTGTCATTAGCCAAGCTGTTCCAGTATAGCTATAACACTGGCAGCTACCTGATAAAGTGGAAAATTGCATATATATGTCCTGTCCACAAAAAAAAGGACAAATCCAATCCAGCCAATTTCCTCCCCATCAGCTTGCTCTCAATTATCAGCCAAATTTTGGTAAATGTCATTGGCAGTGCTAACAAGTAGCACTTGTTCATATATATCACGCTCAAGAATGCTCAGTTATGTAAGAAATTGGGCTCTTTAGAAACTGATATTTTCTGCATAATATATAACCTTTGTAGGATTTTCTAAACAGCATTGATTCTCTCTCTGGAAAATGGATTTCTAAACACTTTGACCTCTAAACATTCCTAGTTCAGGCTGCCATGTTGACATTCCTAAGCAGTTAGAATGTCATCTTGTACACCCCCTTAACTTTGCAATTGTTTAGAAAGGATCAAGATATGACACTCAACATGATGTAAATGAAAAAGCTACCCCGAGCAGGGCGACACACAAGGTGGGTGGTAACCACCCTGATGTTTTGAATACCTGTCCTGTGTCCATTGGTCAGAATAGATTGAAAAAGTGATTGACGTTGGGTAAGCTACCAGCCCCTACAAAAAGAGTATCTATGGGGAGATACTGTTGAGGTGTCGGGAGGTTGCAGCACTTATCGGTAGCCACCTTCTTAACTGGACGAGGAGGAGGAGGATGATGAGATCAGCACACTTTATGCCAACTGTTTGTTTGGAACCAGTAAGCCACAACTGTAATGGGTCATATACTTTTTCTGTCTAATTAGTTAATGTATCATATCCAAATTGTTGTTTCTTAATAAACTTAATAAACCATCTTAAAATTACACCACCGTCAACACCCCTTTGTTGTTTTGTCTATGACATCTTTGGCAGTCTCTCCTTGGCCTCCATCTATCACTGGCCCCCTATCGAGCTCTCCTGCCCCACCCCCTTCTACCAGCTTATATTTCATCTCATTTCTATGTGTCTTAGTTCTGATGAAGGGTCAGACGGACTCGAAACGTCAACTGTACCCCTCTCCGCAGATGCTGTCAGACCTGCTGAGTTTTTCCAGGTATTTTTGTTTTTGTCCTAGATTTCCAGCATCCGCAGTATTTTGCTTTTATCTTAAAATTACTGATGTCTACTCGACTGCCTATTTATGTATCTGTGGTCCTGAACCCCGAGATCTTACAGTTGGGTTCCACTACCAACACCCATTTCCAGACCCCAATACAGCTTTGGTCCAAACATGGGCAAATGAGTTGAATTCCAGAGGTGAGGTGAGACTTATTTTCCTTGACATCAAGGCAGCATTTAACCGATTGTGATATCAAGGGACACTAGCAAAACTTAAATCAATGGGAATCAGGGGAAAACTCTCCACTGGTTGCAGTCACACCTAGCACAAAGAAAGATGGTTGTTGTTGTTGAAGGACAATCATCTCAGTCCCAGGACATTGCTGCAGGAGTTCCTTAGGTTAGTGTCATAGGCCCAACCATCTTCAGCTGCTTCAAACTGACCTTCCCTCCATCATAAGGTCAGAATTGGAGATGTTTGCTGATGATTGCAGAGTTCTCAGTCTTGGGCTTATGGTGGAGAAGTACTATTACTGGCACACAATGACCATATCTAGCAAAAGGGAATCTACCACCTCTCTTTGACATTCAACAACAAAACCATCATCGAAACCTACATTTCAATGACTTGAAGGAGTGAACAGGTTTCAACAAGAAACAGGTAAACTTTATTTCAGAGAGTTTTTCAGGTGCTACATGCTCGTTTAGGGCTCTTGTCAAGAAGCCCCACCCTCTGAATTGCCCGCGCTTAGGGCTCATTGGTCAGAGCCTCCAAGAACATCACGTAACCCCTGATAGCCAGTAGTAGAGGCTATACCTTCAGTTACTACATCCACCATCAACATCTTGGGAGTTGCTATTGACTAGAAACTTAACTGGACCAATCACATGGATACTGTACCTACAAGAGCAGGTCAGAGGCCAGATATTCTGCAGCATGTGACCCAGCTCTGACTGCCCAGTGCCTTTCCACCAGCTGTAAGGTACAAGTCAGGAGAATGACTCATTTGCTTTGCCTGGATGAGTACAACTCAAACATCACTTGAGGACACAATCCAAGGCAAACAAGCCTGCATGATCGGCACCGTAGCTGTCATCTTAAACCTTCACTCCCTCCCCTCCAGTACACCATGGTTGGAGTATGTATCATCTGCCAGGTGCACTGCAGAACCTCAACAAGGCCTCTTCACAGCACTTCTGCCACCTCAATGACATAGAAAGACTTGGGGAAAAAGGCCCATGGGAACACCACCACATGCAAGTTCCCTTCCAAGTTGTACACTATCTTGACTTGGAAATGTATTGCCCTTCCTTTATTATCTCTGGCTCACAATCCTGGAACTCCCTGCCTAATGGCATTGTGGGAGTACCTTTATCACACAGACTGCAACGGCTTAAGAAGATAGTTTACCATCACCTTCACAAGGGCAATAAATGCTGACCTTGCCAGTGTTACCCACATTCTGTGATTAAAGAAAAAGCACTTTTCAAGACCTCAAGGTACTCAAGCAATAGGTATTTTGAAGTGCAGTCACTGTTGTAATGTATGAAATGTGGCAGCCAATTTGCACACAGCAACAAACAGTAATGAGATAAATGACCAGCTAACATCTATTAATGATGTCAGTTAAGGGATAATCATTAGTTAGGACTTCCTTGGTGAACAGCCCTGTTTTCTTTGAACATATCATGGCATTTTTCAGGGAAAATGGAACCTTGATTTAATGTATCATCCAAAAGGTGGCACAGTGAACAACTAGCTCAGCAATATATGGAACTGTCAGCCTAGATTACATGCTTAAAGTCTCTGGAGTGGACTTGAACCCGCAACCTTTTTACTCAAAGGCCAGAGTGTTACCATTGACCCATGGCAGATACTACATGATAAGTTGGTTTATCGGAGAGTTTCGTTGGTAGAAAACTGTCATTGCCTTTTCTCAGTACTGCTTTCAACAATATTGCATCATCTGTGATGGATTTATCCTTGCGCGCTGTTAGCACCAAAGATGAGATTTTTGAAATCCATTAAGTACTGTGGATCAGCTAGTGCTAAACTCATTAGTGCCAGGTGCAAAACTCTTATAGGAACACACAAAGCGATAAAGTTTCAAGCAGGTCTGGTATGATGCCGAATGTGGCATTACCAGAAACTGATTTCACAAGTCTGCTGTTTCAGTTGTAATTGTAAGTAGACCTATGCAACTTTATAATTCTCTTTGAACACTGCCTTTTACAAGCCTACTGGGAGCAACAGATAGCACAGCTTATTTTCCCATATTGACGGATGTGATGGAAACCCAAGTTAACTTAAGCCATATTGCTGATCGGGATGTGGGAGGGATTTATATAAAGTCAACAAGGACAGTCCACTCCTGATCATTCAAAGTCACCTTTGTGGTTAATAAACAATTAATGGCAACTTAAGGACCTGAATCCACCTCCGCTATCATAATGCACTGGGCAGTGGAAGCAGATGAGAGTGGGAAGGTCATTTTTCTTATCAAAGTTGGTGAAAGGGTGGGAAGGATGGGGAGGTACATCCTTTGGGGGGCAGTGGGGGTGTCCTGTACATATCGGGATACCCCTCCTAAGATCGTATGCCTCCCCTTTGCCTCCATAACCCGCACTGCTGCCACACCTCCCCGCACTGCACCTCTCACTTTATCACCTGTCCCCAGAGTGCCTAAGCCCTCCGTACCAAGAAAGCCTGAGAGTTACCTGGGTCTGGCCACCATCGATCTTTCTCATGGGATTGCTTGCAGTCCCAGCAGCACCCACTACTGAGTTCTGGTGAGGCTGGGGATTGCAAAAGTTGGCCGGCAACTCTTGAGGGCAGGACTTGCTTCCGCTGAGGGGCAAAAATCCTACTCTTTGCTTGTTAAGGCCACCTGCAGCAAAATATCACTGCAGGTACAGCTTTTTTTGAAGTCACTCAGTTTTTGGCAGGGGGTGGGGGTCAGGGGGAATGTGAGCAATACACTCCCCTCCCTGGTAAAATTCAGTCCCAGTTTAGTCATGTTAGTTGAGGATGTGTCAGGATACTGGGGAGACCTCCTTTAAAAGCACCATGATATCTATTTTGCGTCCACCAGAGAGAGCAGACAGAACATCAGTTTAATGCCTTTTCAGAAAGATGGTACCTTTGACAGCGGTGCACCCCCCTGAGTACTGACCTGAAGTATCAGCCCAGATTATGTGCTCAAGTCTCTGGAGTGGTACTAAAACCTACAAAACACTGCCTCAGAGGTGAGAGTGCTACCACTGAGCCACGGTTAACAACTTCAATGGTTATAAAATAACATCCAGCTTCATTATTTGAATTATTAAATCAAATTATGTCTAGGGTGACCAAAGACCAACAGCAAAGGATCTAGAAAGTCACTTGAATAAAATGTATTGTAACAGTGCTCCAAACTCCTGGCTTTTGTAATTATGTGGAGTTTCATTTCTTTATTTTGATTGATGGCTCGCCATATTTTCAGTTAAGTAGTCAAATACAACATTATTATTTTTCAATTATTAACTTTTTAAAATTTAGAGTTCTTCCAACTTTCAGGATAAAATTCCCACAAAGTCTCATGCACTGGGACCACACAAGTACTGTCTCTACCATAATTTACGACTGTTTTGCCATCTGAGGTACATAATCCATTTAGAAGTCTGGCATCTGTCTGGATATTCATCTTGCACCAAACACAATTAGCATAACAGTTTAACTAGTGGTTTCAAAATCAATTAGCAATGGTTATTGCTGACCTGAGTTTTCTCTCCCCTTTTTCTTTTGTGATTGCCATTAATCCCAAATCATCGAGATAAGTTAAAATTGATTACTTGTTATCAATAATTGATTCATTTCTGCAATTTTGCACTATTTTCATAATTTTCTGGCCATATGGTACATAACCTTAGGCTGTTTATTTAAGCTCAATTTAAAACTGGTCATCTGTTGTCATACAGGACAGAGAGCTGCAGGTGCAGACACATGCATAACAGCCAAAGAGATCCTTTGTCCCTTTGAGAAACAAAGGTCACTTTTCAGGTTCACTGCTCCCTCTTTTTCGGCAAAGGCACCTTGCTGATTACTGCAGGACCTGATGAGAACTGAGAAAAGAACACATCTGTTTGCGTTACAATTGGAAGAAATCAAAATATTTGAATCCTGTATTATTTTAGCAAATGGGCAAAATTACAAGCAGCCTTCAAGCTGTTTGTACAAGTCCTCAGAAACCTTGAACTATTTTGAAGATTTCAACCATGCATGATGATAATTATATCTGTAATCTTGTGTAGTTTTAAGGTTAAAAGCACATTGGTACTTAAAATGATTTCCGTTTTTGGTATGAAGTCGTCTGGTAACAGTAAAGTCAGGTAAGATGGTAAACAAAGCCAATTCTGCAAAGAGCAAATCCAATTTATTTAAAAATAATTAAGCTTGCTTAAAATAAGAATTGTTCATATCAGGATTTTCCCTTCTCATTGTAACTGATTGATCCCATGAATCATACATTGCTGAAATTGCTTCCAAACCACAGGGTTTTATGTAGAAAAAGCTGTAAAACATAGCAACCTCTTTTTAAAAAACTCTTAGCAGTTTGATATGTCATGCAGGTGATCCTAGATTTAATGCTATTGCTGTCTGGGAATTAAAACGAGGAAGAAAGACTTTTTAGAGGAAGAGCTCAGCATAAAATTAGTCTCATTCTATTTTCATGAGAGCAGACTCTACATGGAGTAAAGGTATTCTCAGGTGAAACTTGTTAGTCCAACTGCTCAATGATCTTCAGTAAGTTAACATCTTGTTTAGTCTGGGACTGGCCTATAATCCATCATTCCAAACCTGTCCATTCTTATTGGCATTATACATAGTCCTTGTGGTACTGCTACAC
Source organism: Cetorhinus maximus (assembly GCF_964194155.1). Lineage (NCBI taxonomy): Eukaryota > Metazoa > Chordata > Chondrichthyes > Lamniformes > Cetorhinidae > Cetorhinus > Cetorhinus maximus. The sequence goes on from NC_135896.1 coordinate 20,276,668, forward strand.
TCAGCAGGTAATCAAATAGTAAGGTAATTGGTCAAAGCTCCATAGTTTTAATCAAACCTTATAATTTACACTCAGCTCAGATTACGGTAAATCAACTATACTTAGAGTAGGGAGGCTGTCAGTGGGGATGGAAATATTGGGAAAAAGCAATATCTCGAGGACACGCAGAAATATTGCCACAGATGATTCTGATGGAACTTGACTAGGTCTACTTTATGGAGAAAACTAGGAAAGTCATTTTTATCTAATGAATTTGGTTGAAAATGGAACAACAGGTCTTTCGGGATTCTTCCAATGATCAGGAGTAGTTTCTGTGTTGAATTATCTTGATCATTTAATCCAAGTCAAAAGCTGGGTAGAATCATTTAATAAAAAGCTTGCATGATGTTTGGGAGTCTACCACTATGAATGCCTTGGAATAACCTCATGCTGTCCTTTATTCGTTACCTAGATATGTGCATATATTTTAAAAGCTGTGGTGATATGTAGTAATTATAAGGTGGCTGTTTACAAAATATAGTCAAATCACAGGTCATAGATTTTCCTATGTCTTCAAACACATAGAGCGGGATTCTTCGGCCCCATCATGGTGAAGACAGAGCTGGGAAATGCAGCAAACCATTTAAAGGTCCATTCACTTCAATGGGACCCGACGATCCTACCGACAGGAGGGGCCAGAAATCTCCAGCCATACTCTAACAGGTAGGAAATGCACAACCAGTAGATAAAAAAGAAAGACTTTGCCTACATCTTCTAAGAGGTTTTACTGAGAATCTTAACGTTGAATGCTTGAAAAACATAACATGCTTTAGGTAGTGTTAGTTTTTAGAGGGTTGATCTAATCTCGTTGTCAAGAAATTAGTGAAGGTCACAGGCACTGAATTGAAGAAAATCGTTGGTCGATGCCAGGATCTACCCATGTGTACCAGATTCGCACTAATCTGAATGGGACAGTTACTTTAGAGATGGGACAATTGCTTTTCATGTTGCGTTCTGCTTCTCTTTGATGTAAACATGACTAATCATACAGATGGAATGATAAACAATAAGGTGAGTTTTTTATTTGAAGATAAGACCATAGACAGATAATGTTCGCTCGGAGGCTTGAGTTCAGTACATCTGATCTCTACCCTGTTGCTTGCAGGCTGCCTACAAGTCATGGGACTAATACATCACATCCTGTCGAGGGGTGTAATGATTGACAGTAGTTTAAGATAGACCCTTTTAAAGTCACATGCACATCATTGCACAACATCAGATTTCTTTAAAAAGTGACTATTTCTTCAAAGTTTTTACAAAAAAAAACTTAACAAAAGTTTAAATGTGGTTACACAAAGTGAATCATCAATAATTCTGCACCTATCATGTCTGCTGAAATAGAAATTTTATGAACAAGATGCCAAAATAGTCAAGCAATGAAAAAAGGATAAACAATCAGTTGTTTTAAGTTGTTTAAACATGTTAGTTTTGTCAGTGAAACTCAAGAACTGATCAGCTATGGATACTTGTTTGAGGGCATTTATATGTCACAGAATTTACACTGGCATGAAAGCAACCTTTCAAAGGTCAAAATTTCATGAAGGTATGAGATCAGAGTTTGGATTTGGGTGTGAATTGTATTATACAAATTTGGTAACGTAAATGAGATACAGCCCTCTTCCAGGTTGCACAAAATCACCTCCAATCTATGTGATAACTAACTGAAAAATTAAAATAATTAAAAATGATTAATAAAGCACTGCCCCATTAAAGAAAGGAGAGGTTAGTAACATGATCTATCATACATTATAGCAATACGCATAGTACCGTTCCATGTATCCCAGGCTGATTCTGATGTATTTACTGCAATTGATGCCCACTGCCAAATCAAGTCTTGTGTTTATTCTATTAAGTTAGCTGCTGGAATGATAATTGAGAGCTGTTGGAAAGATCTTGCATGTGAGCAAATCCTTATGTCATTGGCAAACCTGAAGTTTATTGTACAATGATCAGCAAATACAATGCATTTTGACAATTCGAAGCCTTTAGGTAGGGAACTTGCCCATGACACAATTACTGAAATCATGCCTTCTCATTTTGCACAGAGCACAGTAGGTGTTGGGAGACACAAAAGAGTCTGTGACCTGTGAAATTATGTGACTGAAACTTGTTAATTGATATCATGACATTGCTGCGAACCATTTATAGCATTCAAAGTATGCAGATGCTTTTAGGCATGGGATAATGGATGTCAGGAATGATTATAGCCTAATCAGTTAACATTATCAAAAAAAATGAACTTGTGTTTGTATAGAGGTGTTCCCAACCTTAAGGTGTCTGAAAACACTTTACAGCCGACCAAGTACTTTTTGAAGTGTAGTCACTGTTGTAAAGTAGGAAATGTGGCAGTCAGATTGTACACTGCAAAATCACACAAACAGCAATATGATAATAACCAGATAAGGATTTTTAAAATTCATTTTATGGGATGTGGGCTTCGCTGGCTAGGCCAGCATTTATTGCCCATCCCTAATTGCCCTTGAGAAGGTGGGGGTGAGCTGCCTTCTTGAACCGCTGAAGTCCATGTGGCATTGGTACACCCACGCTGCTGTTAGGAAGGGAGTTCCAGGATTTTGATCCAGCGACAGTAAAGGAACGGCAATGTATTTTCATGTCAGAATGGTGAGTAGTTTGGAGGGGAACTTTCAGGTAGTGGTGTTCCCATGTATCTGCTGCCCTTGTCCTTCTAGATGGTAGCGGTCATGGGTTTGGAAGGTGCTGTCTAAGGAGACTTGGTGAGTTTCTGCAGTGCATCTTGTAGATGGTATACACTGCTGCCACTTTGCGTCAGTCATGGAGGGAGTGAGTGTTTGTGGAAGGGGTGCCAATCAAGCGGGCTGCTTTTTCCTGGATGGTGTCAAGCTTCCTGAGTGTTGTTGGATAAGCACTCATCCAGGTGAATGGGGAGTATTCCATCACACTCCTGACTTGTGTCTTGTAAATGGTGGACATGCTTTGAGGAGTTGGGAGATAAGCTACTCGCCACAGGATTGCTAGCCTCTGACCTGCTTTTGTAGCCACAGTATTTGTATGGCTAGTCCAGTTCAGTTTCTGGTCAATGGTAAACCCCAGGATGTTGATAGTGGGGGATTCAGCGATGGTAATGCCACTGAAAGTCAAGGAGCAATGGTTAGATTCTCTCTTGTTGGAGATGGTCACTGCTTGGTGCTTGTGTGGCACAAATTTTACTTGTCAGCCCAAGTCTGGATATTGTCCAGGTCTTGCTGCTTTTAGATATGGACTGCTTCAGGAGTCACGAATGGTGCCGAACATTGTACAATTATCAGCGAACATCCCCACTTCTGACCTTATGATGGAAGGAAGGTTATTGATGAAGCAGCTGAAGATGGTTGGGTCTAGGGCACCGCCCTGAGGAACTCTTGCAGTGTTGTCCTTGAATTGAGATGATTGGCCTCCAACAACCACAACCATCCTCCTTTGTGTTAGGTATGACTCCAACCAGCGGAGAGTTGCCCCCATGATTCCCATTGACTCTAGTTTTGCGAGGGCTCCTTGATGCCACACTTGGTCAAATGCTGCCCTGATATCAAGGGGAATCACTCTTACCTCATCTCTGGATTTCAGCTCTTTAGCCCATGTTTGAACTAAAGCTATAATGAGGTCAGAAGCTGAGTGACCCTGGTGGAACCCAAACTGGGGGTCCGTGAGCAGGTTATTGCTAAACAAGTGCTGCTTGATAGCACTGTTGATGACCCCTACCGTCACTTTACTGATGATCGAGATGGGGCAGTAATTGGCCGGGTTGGCTTTGTCCTGCTTTTTGTGTACAGGACATACCTGGGCAATTTTCCACCAGGTAGGTGCCAGTGTTTTAGCTGTACTGGAGGTGCTTGGCTAGGGGCGCAGCAAGTTCTGAAGCACAAGTCTTCACTAATATTGCCGGAATATTGTCAGGGCCAATAGGCGTTACAGTGTCCAGTGTCATCAGTCATTTCTTGATATCATGTAGATTGAATCGAATTGGCTGAAGACTGGCAGCTGTGATGCTGGGGACCTCCAGAGGAGGAAAAGATGGATCATCCACTTGGCACTTCTGGCTGAAGATTGCTGCAAATGCTCCAGCTTTATCCTTTGAACTGGTGTGCTGGGCTCCCCCATCATTGAGGGTCGGAATATTTGCGGAGCCTCCTCCTCCAGTGAATTGTTTAATTGTTCACCACCATTCACGACTAGTTTTATTAATGCTGACCAACGGATAAATATTGGTCAAGATACTGGAGAAAATCACTTTGCCCTTCTTTGTATAATGCCACATAATCTTTCATTTCTCCATCTGCCCTCTCAGGTGTATATGGTTTTAACATTTCATCCAAAATACAACGCCACGGACAGTCCAGCACTTTCCCAGAGTCCTGACAAAAGGTCAGTGACCTGAAATATTAATTCTATTTCTCTTTCCATAGATGCTGCTCTTATTCCCTCAGTATGGTATTGAAGTGTTATTAGCCTAGATTATATGCCCAAATTTCTAGAGTGGGGCTTGAACCCATGACTTTTGAACTCATAGGCAAGAGAGCTACCACCATGTCAAGGCTGACATTGTTGAAAAGAAAACTCAAGTCATTTTTCCAAACATCATCAGGATTAGATTATGGCTGTTTATCTGTTATTAAGTTAATGTGCACTGTTTATTTTAGTTAGGCCATTAAATGTGTGGTGCTGATGCTTTTGCCATGCTCTGTTAGGTAAGAAAGCTGTGCACATGTTTCATATAATCAAGTAGGCAGTTGACAGCTCTATTTGTTAAGTGTACTGACATTCTCATGCTAGTGTCTATAGTTGCAACCGTGAGAAAAAGACTATTGGAACATCCAACATATAGAACAAATACACCACCCCAGTATAATATAGAGCAAGTTACATCTATAATGAATTTGCAACGCTTACCAAGAGCCCTGCAAAAATATGGTAACAGGAGGAGTAGTTGCCGTCAATAGCCGTGGGTTAGAGAGTGTGGGAAAAAAAATCAGTCATGCTCTGAAAAATGATCCAGTGACTCTGACTGAAACATGTACAGGTGTGAAGGCAGATTTGAATCTTTAATTGAATAACCTGGCTACACTTGCTCTCTTGGCTCATGCAGAATGAATTCCTACACTCTCTCCAAATGCCTTTGACAGAAAATAAATGGATAGAAGATTGCCACGGTTGGTCGAGTTTTTTCAACTTATGCTTAAATCTTGGTGGTAATGGGAATGGATAGCTGAGATTATAAAAGTTTCATAGAAGCATATTAAAGGTATTTGTGATAGAAGGCAAAGTGGATTACAAGAGAATCTTATGCTTAGATATAAAGGGCTTGAAACTCCAAAACTTTCCGGTGCATTCCTGGCAAATCTAAGGCGCACTCCTTTTATAACTGGGATGGGAATGTGCTGGAATTAATGAAAATTAAGGGCAGAAATTTTCATTTGTTGGGCGCGCGCCCAACCCGCTCGAGCATGAAATGACGCACGTTAACCGCAGCGGAGCGTGCTGACGTCACCGTGCAATCGCACGATAGTTCGGTCAGCAGGTACACACAGGCAGCGTGCCCACTGACAATTAAAAGGCCTGTTAAGGCCATTAAGTAATCAATTGAATTAAGTTTTTCACTGCCCGTCCAACCTAATGGTTGGCGGGCAGGCGAAAAGGCCAAGCGGCCTTTGCATTTTTTGGAAACCTCATCCACGGGCGGGATGAGGTTTCCAAAAGCAAATAAAAATAAAATAAAAGCTTTATTTTTTCAGTAATAACATGTCCCTGCTCATGCTCATGCAAATAATAGGACCCCAGGAAGTACTGAGGATCAGAACAACCTTTGTGTGCATGTCCACCGGTCCCTTAAGGTAGTGGGACAGGTAGGTAAGGTGGTTAAGAAGGCATATGGGATACTTGCCTTTATTAGCCGAGGCATAGAATATAAGAGCAGGGAGGTTATGCTGGAACTGTATAAAACGCTGGTTAGGCCACAGCTAGAGTATTGTGTGCAGTTCTGGAATCCACATTATAGGAAGGATGTGATTGCACTAGAGAGAGTGCAGAGGAGATTTACCAGGATGTTGCCTGGGCTGGAAAGTTTTAGATATGAGGAGAGATTGGATAGATGGGTTATTTTCCCTGGAGCAGAGGAGATTGAGAGGGGACATGATTGAGGCATATAAAATTATGAGGGGCATAGATAGGGTAGACAGGAAGGAACTTTTCCCCTTGGTGGAGGGATTAATAACCAGGGGGCATAGATTTAAGGTAAGAGGCAGGAGGTTTAGAGGGGATGTGAGGAAGAATTTTTTCACCCAGATGGTGGGGGGAATCTGGAACTCACTGCCTGAAAGCATGGTAGAGGTAGAGGCCCTCATAACATTTAAGAAGTATTTGGATGTGCACTTGTGATGCCATGGCATACAAGGCTATGGGCCTAGTGCTGGGAAATGGGATTAGAATAGTTAAGTACTTGTTTGACCGGCAGAGACTTGATGGGCTGAAGGGCCTTCTTCTGTGCTGTAGACCTCTATGATTCTATGGGACAGAGGCACATGAGGGGACATGTTTCATTACATTTCTATTTTTTTGATTATTCTTTTTCATATCTCTTCATCTCCCTGAGGCAGCTCCATGCCTCAGGGAGATTGTGAAGCGCTCACTCATGTGCATGCTCAGCCTGCTAGCCCTCCTCCCCCCACCGCCACCCCGCCCACCCCCCATGCCTCCCCCTCCACACAAGCAGCACTGCCACTTGAGTTTCATGCTGGGCGGGCCTTAATTGGCCCGCCAGCATGAAATCATGGTCCAGTCCAATCACGAGTGGTGGTCGACTTCCCGACTGCCCCCGCTAAACACCCCTGCCAAGGGCAAAATCCTGCCCTAAGTCTTGCCCCCAATATGCTGGAACCTGTCCTTATAACATGAACTTCCAGGGACAAATAGGAGGCAACTTCTCTGCTCATCCCTGACTAAGGAAGCAGCATAACAAGGACACAGGGGTTTTCAATGTCAGGAGTCCCAGTACCGCAGACCCTCACAGCATCTGGATAGAACATCAACGGTAGGACGCCTGCTGAGAACAAACATGTCAGGCTGCCAAACAGCACAAATGGACCCCAACTAGAGGGTCAGGCTAAAATTGCAATATGGACCTTCAAAGGTTTACATTTGGCACAATTGTTCAAATTTTAAACAGCCCCCTCACGAAGGGATGCAACAGGGCACCCATTATTTTTTCTTTTGTTTTTCTCCAGGGTGGGGAACAACCCCTACCCCACCTGACTTTCCAAGTTTCTGCTACATTTAAAAGGTACTGAGTGCAGGTGACTTCACCAGATGTGTCTTTCGAGACCTCAGTTTCCACCAATACTATGGAAGTTACAAAACTTCCATTTATATCCTTTGAACAAACATTACTGTGACATGTAGGAAAGATAATGGGTGCTGTAGTAATTGAAGGTATAGCCTCTCCTACTGCCTATCAGGGGCCACCTGATTGTTCTTGGAGGCTCCGACCAGTTAGCCCTAAGCACCGGTAGCCCAGTGGGTGGGTTTATCTTGTCGAGGACTTGGTTCAAGCATGTAGCATCTGAAAAGCTCTCTGTAATAAAGTTATCTGCTTCTAGTAGAAACTTGTCCAGTATGTCAAGTCATTACATTTGGCGATGAAGGCAAAATAGCTCTGACGCTGCACCTCACCTTGTTAACGTGAGTACATCAAATCTTAAGAGAAAAGTCATGCCACTCTTCGGCAGAATCGATCCTTATGATGCGACAATGGAAGCCTGGAACCAGTATGTAGAACGTCTTGGTTTTTATTTCGTAGCGAACAAAATTACAACAGAGGAGAAGCAGAAAGCAACCCTTTTGAGTGTATGTGGTAGCAAGACATTCAATCTCATCCACAGCCTGATGACCTCAAATGCGCCCAATTCTAAGACGTTTAATGAATTAGTGGACCTGGTGAAAATGCATTACCAGCTGAAGCCATCCGTAATAAAGGAGAGGTTTAAGTTTAATTCCAGAGTAAGGGCCCCGGGAGAGTCCATTGCAATCTATATAGCGAAGTAGAAGCAGTTGACTGAGCACTGCGACTTTGGAGATACACTCAATGATATGCAGCGGGACCGATTAGCTTGTGGAATTTATGATGACGCCATTCAGCACTGTTTACTCGCAGAAGTCAACATCAATTTGAGGCACCCCATGGAAATAGCACTAGCCATGGAAAGTGATGTGAGAGACTTGCAGGATTTACAACACATACAACATGGCGCTGTTCTTCATGTGGGGGTGGGAACCTACCGCTGGGCGTGGCGCAAAATCCAGAGGCACAGCAGCAAAGCGAGAGGCAATCCCTGTTGCTAGAAAAATGAAAAGGCCTAGTGGAAATATTTCAGCAGTGACTCCAAGGTTAATCCGTTACAGATGTGGGGGTAACCACGTACCGGACACCTGCAAGTTCAAGGAGGCAGAATGCCATTAGTGCCAAAAGAAAGGGCATGTAATAAAGCAACACAGGGTGAAATCGAAACAGCCCGTAAGGCAGAAAACCAACATGATTGAATTGAATAATGCAACAAAACCTGAAGCTGCCGATACCAACATCTATTCTCTGTACAACGTCACAGTGGTAAAAACCAAATCTATTACTGTCACAATCCAAGTTGATGGGAAGCCACTAATAATGGAGGTAGATACAGAAGCCTCAACCACAGTGGTGGGAGAGCACACATTCAAATACCAAAATGGAGGTATTCAGCCACTGAATCTGGAGTGATTAATGGCTCAGTTGAAGACATATACTGGAGAATCCATACAGGTAAAGGGCATTGCCACAGTAGCTGTGTCCTATAGGCAACAGACAGCCCAACTTCAGCGATCATAGTGACAGGTGAAGGACCTAGTCTTCTGGGCTGAGACTGTTACAAAAAATCAAGTTCAACTGGTCTGAAATATTTCATTTGAGAACAGGAGGAGTTCCTGAACTACTAAGGAAATACGACAGCGTATTTTGTGACAAATTAGGGAAGTTAAAAGGCTTGCGAGCAAAAATATATGTGGATCCTCAGGCGACACCTCATTTCTTTAAGGCCAGACCTGTCCCTTATGTCTTAAAGAAGAAGGTGGGTGCAGAACTGGAAAAGCTAGGCATCATCCAACCAGTCCAATTTTCAGAATGGGCAGCGCCCATAGTCCCAGTGGTGAAGCCTGACCAAACTATACGCATTTGTGGCACTATAAATTGTCCGTGAACAAGGCAGACAAACTAGATAAATATCCTGTCCCGAGAATAGACAACTTATATGCAAAGCTAGCTGGAAGCAAATCCTATACAAAACTAAGACATGAGCCATGATTTGCAACAATTAGAGCTGGATAGCACGTCTAGAGGCTATGTGACCATCAACACGCGCAAGGGTCTGTATCAATATACTCGCCTACGCTTGGAGCATTGTCTGCATGTGCAATCTTCCAAAGGACGATGGAGAGTCTTTTGCAAGGACTTCCCCGAGTAGTAGTATACCTAGATGATATACTGATCACAGGGCCAGCTGAAACCGAACCAACCTGGAAGAGGTACTAAGAAGATTTTTGGAAGCCAGTGTATGATTAAAGAAGGAGAAATGTACATTCCAAGCACCAGAAGTTACTTACGTGGGTCACAAGGTGGATGCCATGGGCTTGCATCTAGTAGAAGAGAAAGTTAGGGCAATCAAAGATGCACCCTTTCTGTCCAGTGTAATCAAACTCAAGTTTTTTCTGGGTATGGTCAAAAATTTTGGCCCTTTCCTGCCAAACTTGTCAACAGTGTTAGCACCATTACACTTGTTGTTAAACAAGAATCATTATTGGTCATGGAATTCACAACAGGAAGGAGCTTTTGTGCTAGTAAAGAAGCTATTACATTCATCATGTTTATTGGTACACTACGACCCATCGAAAGAATTGGTATTAACATGTGATGTGTCTCCTTATGGAGTGGGAGCTGTGTTATCACATGGAATGGAAGATGGATCAGAAAGGCCAATTGGCTACATCTCCAGAACCCCCTTCACAGCCAAGAAGGGTTATTTCCAACTAGAAAAGGGAGGTTTATCGGTGATATTTGGAGTGAAAAATTTCCACCAGTACCTGCATAGGCAACATTTCACCATTGTGTCAGGCCATAAACCATCAATGGGTTTATTCAGTTAGGATAAAGCCAGTCCGGCAATAGCATCAGCAAGAATTCAATGTTGGGCTTTGATATTATCTACGCATGAGTATACCTTTATACACCGATGAAAACAAAATATTGCAGATGCTGGAAATCTGAAATAAAAACAGAAAATGCTAGAAAAACTCAGCAGGTCTAACGGCATCTGTGGAGAGAGAAACAGAGTTAACGTTTTGAGTCTTTTTGACTCTTCTTCAGAGCCTGTATGCACTGTCCTAATGTACCTTTCTAATGATGTATCTGGTGCTGCAGTTCCTGATCATGTCGATCCAGTGGAAGAAACTTAAGTAGTAGAGCTAAACTGCTCTAACCAAATAAGGAAATCACCTCAAAGACTTAATCTTTAATCACCTGAATTGTATATATGTATATGTTGTGGGATATTCAAATGTTCTCTGTAAATAGAAACTGTAAAAAAAAACTAAAGGGAGAAGAAATGTAGAAATTGAAGTTATAGCCTCTCCTAATGCCTATCAGGGGTCACGTGATTGTCCTTGGAGACTCCGAACAATGAGCCCTAAGCCCGGGTAATCCAGGGGGCGAGGTTTCCTTGTTGAGGACCTGGCTGAAGCATCTAGCATCTGAAAAGCTCTCTGTAATAAAGTTATCTGCTTCTAGTAGAAACTTGTCTGGTACGTCAAGTCATTACAGGTGCCCATCCTGTTAAGTGCCTGGATGCAGCCACCTGGGATTTTGGACATTAACCTAGCCAAGATTTATGGGGTCCTGCTCATATCAGGAAAGTCTAGATGTGCAATTAATGTTAATTTGCACAATGATTTTTTTTGGAGTTATTTTGTATTTTTAACTTTGTGTATGAATAGATGCTTGTTAACACTTATCAATTCTGCAAGTGTTGGTATCAAGTATGATGGCATAGAGGTTATGTTACTGGGCTAGCAACTTGGATACATGAGTTCAAATCCCTCACTCCAGGCCTGTTCGGGAATTTAGATTCACTTAATTAGGTAAATCGGGGATGAAGAAAGTAGTATGAGACAATTGTAGTCAAGAAGCAAGTGGATTGTCCAAATTGAATCACTGATGACTTTTAGGGATGGAAACCTGTCATCCTTACCCAGTCTGATCAAAACGTGACTTCAGAGTCACCAGCAATGTGCCCTCTGAAATGGACTGACAAGCCACTCAGTTACATTAAAATTACCATGAAGGCCTGCAGCAGTTTAATATGGTGGCTCACCAGCAACTTCTCAAGGGCAATTATAGATGGGTCATGTAAGTGCCTTTCCAAATCAATGACAAGAACAATCTGTGGAGGTGTTTATCAGGCAGCCAATACGTCATTGCAAGATTTCCTGTCAATGTCCAAAGTGAAACTTAACTCCCCGTGAGTTCAAAATCCACCATGCCAATCGATAAATCTGTTAAATTATGGGTTAGCACAAGGTAAAATGATCATGAAGGGGCTGGTTTGCAAACCCACCTTGCTTACACATTTCATTCAGAGAAGGAAACGTACTGGTCTGGCTTTTTTGTGATTATAGCCCCATGACCAACTCTTAATGTCCTCAAGCAGTTAGGAATGAGTGATACACATTTCCTTGTTGATATTCCCAAATCTCAAGAACAAATTCAAACAAAAAACATCTCATATACATGATGAACCTTTATCTTTTGCTGTCACTCATGCATTAGTGTTCTGTCTCTAGCGGCTGTTTGTCACATTGCTGTTCACCACCATCAGTTTGTCTGTCTGGTCCATGTATAATCTTCAGTTCTTTGCCTATGTTGCCCTCGGGAGTTTGTGCTGATGTTTGCATTAGCATACTTGCTTCATTAGTGTTCTGTCTCTCACTTTCTAGCCCAGTAGTACAGAGCCATGATTCAGATACCTCTTACCTTTCTCCGTAACACTTACTCATACCCATCATCCCCAAGACTGCCTAATACTTGCAATACTTTGTTGGTTAACTTTATTGAAGTAGCTATTAGATTCATTTTCAGCTGATATCTTTCTATGTCTGTAGACATCAATGCATCTCAGACTGGAAAATAGTACCTTGGATGGGCCAGGAATTGTGCGTTAAATTTATATGGTAAACTGTATCATAGTTTGCAGATTTGTGAAACTAGAGGTGACTGAGGAATTATTTCTTTCAATGAAATGTTTTTGAATAGAATGGATTCTGCACACTATCTATTATATCACTAGAGCAAGGTGATTGGGTGGGGTGAATAACTCCATCATCCATTCCAACTCATGTAATTTCTTTACCTTGTCCAGGGATCACTGTGGAAGAAGACATTGAGAAAACTGAGGCCATTGGAGCCCTGCACTGTGATCCTTTCAATCCAACCCCAGCACCTTGAAACTGGACAAAAGGAACTGCTATTAGAACCCAAGAGGGTCCATATGTCACAGTCAAATCATTTCTTAGAGAAACTGTACCTGAACTAAAGAGCTCAGAAACTGATGTTCCATATGGTCACTCTCTCCATAGGGGTCTGCAATTTGGTTTTCCAATTGTGTATTACTGCACAGTTTTGTGTAATGGATTCCTCCTTTTCTCCACTTCTCAGGGAGCCCCGCACACACTCAAATGATGCATATACTGCTGACAGATTTGTAGACTAATGCACTGAGGTTCCGAACTTTAGGCTTAACAATTGAAACATGAGTCCACGTCCACTTGCTCCACCTCGTTCATGCTCTATGGTATATTCAAAATCATGAGGGGACTGGGCAGAGAAGAAAGGAAAAGATTGTAACCGTTGGCGGAGGAGCTGAAAAATAGAGGAAACCAATTTAAGGCCATTGTCAAAAGAACCAAAGGCGACATGAGGAAAAACTTTCCTACACAGTGACTGGGTAGAATCTGGATGCACTACCCACATGTGGTGGAGGCAGATTCAATCCTGGCTTTTGAAAAGGAATTGGATAATTATCTGAGGAGAAAGTATTTGCAAGGCTATGGGAAAAAGCGGAGGAGTGGGATTAGCTGAGTTGCTCTCACAGAGAGCCAGCGTGGACATGACAGGCCAAATGGCCTCCTTCTGTGCTAAAGCTATTTTATGGTTCTGAGATATTTAGTATTTCCTTCCTGAAGTTTGTTATTTGGATCCCCTGTGTTCCTTCTGGCCACTGTTAGAGGAGGACTGGATGAGGTGTAGGTGTGGGAATATGAAGGACATCACTTCTGCTCACATTTGAAAGCCTGAAACAGAGTAGACGTTGTGGAGCAGTGGAGTTTGCTGACAGGTCTGTGTCAAAACTCTGAAATCATTTTCAAAAAACATGGTTGAATATGCAATTTTGGTCTGTGCAATTGATCATTCTGAAAGCAATTTCTCAATGGCTTTCTAGATTTAATAACATTAGATGCCAGGGACATACAAGTAGGTCAAAAGACAGGAAATACACAAGATAACATATCAATTGAGGCCTTAAAAAGAGAATTATCTGAAGAGGATAAAAGAGGAGATGAGAATTAATTATCTGAAAAGGAAAAAAAAAATGCAGGTCTCCAGGAAAAAGGTAGAGATGTGTGACTGTGAGAGTTGCTCTGGCAGAGAGCTCACACAGACATGATGGGCTGAATGGCCTCATTCCGTGCTGTAAGCATTTTATGATTCTATGTATTTCTGTTATTTGAATGATTACAGTCCATCAGTCCTTATCTGTCTGGCAGGATATATTGTATTCACCTTTGGAAAGATATCAGGTAGGTCTAACAATAGGCATGGATGTGAGGAATGACCTTGTTCCTTTTCTTGCCCCACTCACCCTAGTTCCACCCAAAAATCAGAGAGGTGGACACAAGAAATCCTGGTTCTATATACATCACCAAATGCATCTCAGACTGGTAAACATTACGTTTCTTGACAAGCGCTGCACTGTCAATTTACAAACATAAATTGTGAATGTGGGCTAATCGTCTGAAATTATGACTGGTGAAAATTGTTTCATTAACATGTGTGTGCAAAGCATCTTGTCCATTAATTTTGTGTTGTGAGAAATGTTCTTGAGCAATACTTGCAGTCTTTAATATTGCATAAGCACACAATCTCATTGGTTAATTGTTTTGCACAAAATAAGGAATTCAACCATAGACCAACAGGCTGAAGGGATCCATCAATAATTTAACATCAAGACTTCATTACAAATCATATGTTTCAAATCAATGACATTTGAAGTGATTGTGTTGAGTTTGGCAGCTGAACATAAATTGAAATAAAAACACCACAACATTTTGTACTGTGACATATTAGATACTGATACAGCCATGCAACTGAATAGGCTATATTGGATCACTGATCAAATTTTCTTGAAAAGTATGTGAAGAGACCAGTGCATTTTAGATGTTTCTCTTTTATAAGATCAAGTTTATTGGTGTTGTGTTGCTCCATCCTGGCATACTGTTATGATATCAGTGTATATACAGAGCACAGTATCAAAGACGGAATGTGCACATTGCTGGGTAAGATCTTCATATTATGCGATAGTGTATGATAGCAAGTTGACAGCCCATTTTATATCCCTTCTGATTTTTATTTCTATTGTCAAAGTAAAGATCTATTCCTTGGTGCTTGGAAACCTTGTTTGCCATTAAAGGAACAGTACATTTAGAACAATTGAATTATTTGGTCAAAGATTGCTGCAATGGATCAATGAATGGCATCAGAAGCTGACCAAGAAAATGTCAGATCAGACTGTAGCAGTGAAAACATGCCTACAGGTTACAGGTTTTAGAGAGGTGTGTAAAAAGAGCTGTAATTTGAATCATAGAATGGTTGCAGAACAGGTCGTTCGGCCCATCGAGCCCATGCCAACTTTCTGCAAGAGCAATTGAGTGAGTCCCAAAGTCCCACCCTTTCCCTGTAGCCTTTCATTGTTTTATTCCCTTCAGGTGCTTATCCAATTCCACTTTGAAAGCCACAATTGAATTTGCCGCCAACATACTTGTAGACAGTACATACCAGATCCAAACCACTCGCTGCGGAAATTATTTTTTTCTCACGTTGCCTTTGATTCTTTTGCCAAATCATCTTAAATCTGTGTCCTCTGGTTCTTCACCTTTCTGAAAATGGGAACAGTTCTCTCTATCTATTTGTCTAGACCTCTTTGGATTTTGAGCATCTCTATCAAATATCATCTCCACCTTCTACTCTCTAAGGAGAACATCAGCTTCTCCATTCTATCGACATAACTGAAGTCCCTCAACCTTGGAACCATTCTTGTAAATCTTTTCTGCACCTTCTCAAAAGCCTTCATACCCTTACTAAAGTGTCCTGAATTGGACACAAGGCACCACGTTGAGGCTGAACCAGTGTTTTATAAACATTTATCATAGGTTTCTTGCTTTTGTACTCCATGTCTTCATTTATCAAACTGAGGACCCAGTATATCTTTTTAACCACTTTCTCAGCCTGCCCTGCCACCTGGAACACTGCGTACAAATACACTTCCAGGTCCCTGCATTCCTGCACTCCCTTTGGAGTCGCGTTGTTTAGTTTGTATTGCCTCTCTTTGTTCTTCCTACCAAAATGTATCGCTTCGAACTTCTCTAAATTAAGTTTCATCTGCCACATGTCTGCCCATTCTAACAGCCCGTCTATGTCCTCTCAAACTCTATAACTATCCTCCTCGCAGATTGTCATACTTCCAACTTTTGTGTTATCATGACCTTGACAGTAGAAAGCTAGCTTGCTTGCCCAGAAGGTTTTTAAAAAATCATAAAAATTCAGTGCATGCACTGTTTTTAAAAAGCAGTGCAAAATAATGAATTATTTTTAGAAAGCAAGGTTCTTGTTCAAATGTTGGCATTGAGTTTTTAGTTGATATTTCGATTCCTGTTGTGATTGTTTCTATTATAATTGCTGGTATTGCTGGTACACTTTAATTGTTTCATCAGAAGTCATTTAGAACCGTTTGAAAAATGTTAATAATATCAACCATGCTAACATTGTTTCCAGTGCAGAAAATGGCAAATTACCTCAATTTTTATTAGGGCCAGGGTTTTTCCTATGGCGGACAGGGGCAGACGCAGAGCCAATCGCCGCCCGCTATCGGTTCCGCGCTGCCACTTTACGAGGCCGGGCCAATTAAGGTACGCGGCCGGTAGCGCTCAGTGCTACTTGTGCAGGCGGGGGGAGGATGGAGAGTTGGGGCCAGCGCTCTTTCGCGCATGCGTGCAAAAGAGCGCAGCAATCGTGCCTCAGGGAGATTGAATTAATATTAAAATAATGAAAGAAATGATCTAAAAATTTATTTAGACATGTCCCCTCGTGTGACTGTGTCACATGAGTGGGGACACGCTTTAATATTTATGACAATTAATTAATTAATTTAACAATAGCCTCAGGAAACCTCATCCCGCTCATGGATGAGGTTTCCTGAAAAACGCAAAGGCTGCTTGGGCTTTCTGCCTGCCCGCCAACCTTAAGGTTGGATGGGCGGCATTCTCAAGTGGCTCAATTGATTTCTTAACGGCCTTAATAGGCGGGTGGGCAGCCGACTCCGGCGCGCGCCCGTCGAACAAAATATCGTGATGGCGCGCCGTGACATCGGGACGCACGCCCGACATCATCGCGCATCGGGCCCACCCCCGCATGCCGACCGGAAGATTCTGCCCTAGGTTTTGCACTAACGAACTCAATTAAAAAAGATTTGTATTCATAAAGTATCCTTCATGTCCTCAGGACGTCCCAAAATATTTTACAGCCAGTTAAGTACTTTTGAAGTGCAGTGAATGTTATAAAGTGAGAAATGTTACAGCAAGGTCCCACAAACAGCAATGTGATAATAGTCATGTAAATCTGTTTTGGAGTTGTTATTTTAAAGATGGGTATCAGTAGGACACAGGTACTAAGTCCCTGGCTCTTCTTTGAATCCGTGCCATGAGATAGTTTAAATCAACCTGAGAGGGCAGACAGGGCCTCGAGTTTAACATCTCAACCAAATGACAGCACTTCCTTGGTACTGTACTGGCGTGCCAGCCTTGATCTTTGTGCTCAGAGCCCTGGAGTGGAAAATGAACCCACAGCCTTCTAACTCGGAGGCACGAGCGTTACCAACCGAGTGACCGTTGACACTGACTAATTATTGCTTACACTGCTGCGATTAAAGTTTGACTTTAATTTTCCCAGTTGTACCTTTCCTGTACTGCACTGTGTTTCAGTGGAGTGACACCAGCCAGGGCCTTAGTGGGTAGGCCTTGTCACCTAAGATTTGGATCTTTGCCATGCCCTGGCGAAGGAACCGTGAAAGTTTCAGTGTCATGCCATCACAAACACTTCGCTGGTGACCTGCATTGACATTCGTGACCTGCAGATGGGCATCGCAAAGACTCATCACATCCAATGACATGGGTCCCTTTCCTGCTGATGTATGCTAAAGATACATCATTGCATTCATCGGCATGTGGGCTGTCGACAGCCCCCTGCACTTTGAGGGAGTTAGTGATTCTGCATGATGTGATGGACCTCTCACTTTGGTGTGCAGGCGACATGTCCGAGCTGATGAAGTCAGAAAGCCCTGTGGACTATGACATCATTGAATGTCGAATGTGGGTCCTTGTTCTGGGTGATCTCGCACACGTAATCAGTGCCTGACTGAGACAACCTCCAGAATTGAATTGAAGGAGAGTCCTTTGTGGAAACTTCACGAGTCCTCAGTTGAAGTCATGTTCCTTGGTGAGCCTTGATCTGTTGACAGTGGAATACAAAGGCAGTCACTGCACGTCAAAAGTACTTAATTGGCTGTAAAATGTTTTGGGGCATCCTGAGGCCATGAAGGATGCTTTAAGTATACAAAACTTTTTTAAATGAGTTTGTTAGTGCAAAACCTAATTAAAATTGAAGTGATTTGCTATTTTCTGCACTGGAAACAATGTTAACATGGTTGATATTATTAACATTTTTCAAACAGTTCTAAATGGCTTTTGACGAAACAATTAAAGTGCAATTAGTGCATTTCTCAAAACAAATGTACTAATTTATGATGATTGAGAAGCAGTTAAGTATATTTTATAAACAAAAGCTTTGAAAATAGCAAATGAATAAGTTGAACATATTCAGGGATAAAGATTTTGCAGCTGAAGTAAACCTCTTCCTTTTACCTGCAAGCAATAAGTATCAAATTTTAGCTTTAATAAATTGTTTCTTTCCAATGTGTGTAAAGAAGCCTTCACAAATTGGATTCAAGAGATATTCCCTTGTCAATTTATTAGTTTGAAGCTGTTAACATTCATGAAGAAACCTACAAGATGGGTACAGGAACATGGGGCTGAATTGTCCCCCCATCGTGGTTGGGGGGGCGGGGGGGGTGTGGTTGTGTGGGGGCAGGCGGGAGCGAGCACGAACCCGATTGGCGCCCCTGGTCGGGTGCGGGCCACCATTTTACATGGGTGGGCCAATTAAGGCCTGCCCAGCGTGATGCACATCCAGAAGCGCTGTGCGGGCGGGAGGGGGGGGAGGATTCCCTGAGTCAGGTCCTGCACTCTTTCGCCAACCTTAAGGTTGGACGGGCAGCATTCTTAACAACTTTAATTACTTTCTGAATGGCCTTAATAGGCCTTTGACAGTTCTGCGGGCGCGCAGCCGGGAACTGACAATCTAAATGACGTTGGTGACGTCGGGATGCCCGCCTGACGTCACCGCGCAACATTTTACGTGTTGGCGAGCGGGCCCTGTCCCCGTTCGCCGACCGGAAAATTCTTCCCATGGAAAACATCCTTCATTGCTTCTCTAAATGCTTTGGAAATAGTTTGCTTTAGAAATTCTTCCCTATTCCTCTAGGATGGGCACTGGCAAGTCAGTTTTGTTATTGGTCCTGTGTATTCTTCAAAACCATGAACAAGATTGTTTTACTCTGGCCCGGATATGTATCAAAGGTAACAGTTCATATTTTGGAATAGGAAAGCAGTGCCATAATTTGAGATGCCGCAATATGTAACAGTTCGTAGCATACTTCCTGCTTACATGTTGCCAGTAATACAGCAAAACCCCAAGTAAACCACAATATAACAGCTATTGGCTCGTGTTATGTAGCTAATTCAATCTGCAATAAAAATGCCTGATAAATGGAGCTGGTTACACATGGCATTGCTCAAAGCCAATACTTGAATGGTAGGAATAAAGTGCTATAACTAGTGAGGTCATCTGTCTCTTTGATGTCTGATACAGTGGCTCTAAATCCTTTGGCCTCGTTGTAAAGTGCAATCCACTTCTGAGCGTCATAGTCGAGGTTTACTGTTAAGCATGTCTTAATAGAAATCCTTATATCATAAGACTAGCATGGCAACCAGCCCGCAGGTGAACCTTGAAAGCAATTCTGGATGTTAGATCTGAAAGTCTGAAAAATGAGGGATTAAATGGTGCATTACTTGGCAGGATTATGTAGAAAATGAAACTGGTGGGCTAAAATACCTTTATTACTATACCATAGAGCAGGAGTACTAACTGTGCTTGACCTGAGGGTTAAGCCTACATGATGCAGATCAAAGTCTGTCATAAATGTAACCATGTTGGTTGTCAGATTATAAATCCACATAAAATTTTAATTAAGTTTTTTTCCTCAAACTATTGTCAATTACTGTCAATTACATACCGTACAATTTTCATGAGCAGCAGGCATTCCAGTAATATTTTATGCCCCATGAATAACTATGTAATTACGGAGTAAAAGCATTTTAATTGCAATATTAGTTGGTATTAATATACATTTGGTGTGAATATTGTATTACACATCAAACGAATTGTGACCTAGCTTGAATTATGAGGCAGATTTCAAGTTCCAAGCACAAGAGTGAGCACTCGTGGTTTCTGAACGAACTTCGGAATACCAAGAGCTTCTAGAATTCCCAATTTTTGCACTATAGTTGAAGGTTTTCCAGTTACTGTGTGCCACATTTTCTTGGGAATTTCAACGTGTAATTTTCTTTTATCATTATTGAGGAGTGGGGCAAATTGGCTAGTGATTTCAAAGTGCTGGCGCAGGCACCACTGGCCGAATGGCCGCCTTTTGTATTGTAGGGTTCTGTGATTCCATTTCTGACCTGCTTAAAAATAGGACAAGTGGTGGGTTTGAAACGTATAATTTTGTGGGATGTACTTTGTTTCTGGGGATTATAAAAGGCAAGCAATCACGTTGCAGCTGTGATAATGATCCTTTAACACTTCCCAGCAAGCCACTTGACCAGTGTAAATGAGGGGAAAAAAATCAGTCCTCCATCTGTGGAGTGTGTGATATTATTGTGAAATACCTGAGTGTGATGCTACAATAAATGCTAGAAGGCAAGTGCTGCTGAATTACATACAGAGAAACTTCAAACTTTTAAAATACCAGACTCAAAGCTGAGAACTCCTCACTTGTTGCCACCACAAGCTGAAACCTGTGAGCGACTGATTTTTGTAAGCCTAGCTCCACAGCTATGCTTCAGCCCAGGTTTCAGGCCCACAAGGAACTTGATATAGAGTCATATCATAAATGAGCTTTCAAAGACAATCATCTTCCTAGAGTAAGGAAAGGCTGCAGGAGAAGATGGAGTTCCAGCTGAAATACTGAAGGAAGATGGATATGCTGTGCTTAAATATCCGCACAATGTTTTGCTTCCCCATTGGAGAGATGGAGAGGTACCCCCAAGATGTGACAGATGCTAACATAATTTCAACTGCATGAAAACAAAGGTGATCAGCATAATTGCAACTGCTATGGAGGAATCGCTCCCTTTGACGTTGGGAAGACACCCACATGGGTCAATCTTAAGAGACTGCAGGTACTTGCTGAATGTACTTATCTGGAGAACCAATGTGGCTTCTGTGCTAGAAGATCAACTACCAATATGGCCTTGACACTGAGGCAACTAGAAGGAAAGTACCAGGAGCAGGGACAGCCTTTTTACATGGCTTTTATTGATTTTCCAAAGATTGTTAACCTGGTCAGCAGAAAAGAACTTTTCGAATGGCTGGGATGGGTTGATTACCACCTCCCGCCAACAGAAACGCCTGGCCACCACCACCACGACCTCCCCATTCCCCCCAACCAACCCTAGTTTTCCTCAGTTTGATTTAATTTTTCCACAATGATGCAGCAGCAATAAAACAGACTAGATTTGAAAGCCATTGGGGTTTCAAACAGAGATGTGTTTTGCCACCAACACTCACCTCTTTGCCAGAGGTGATCGCAGTTGAAGGAGCGGGGAATGTTCAAGGAATATTTGGATTGTCCAAAGTATCCTTCAGGGTCTGGCAGGGCCTGTCTGCTCCTCCTGGTCCATAATTAGACATAATATTTTGCTGAAGAACTTAACTTTCTCAGCCCCCTCTGGGCTAGCAGCTCTCCATTTTTGCCAGTGCCAGCGGGAGCGGTGGCTGCTGCCAGTAGTACCTCAGGAGCTTCACCAGGGACCATTGCTGAATCCCTCAACTCAGGTAAGTGAGGGTGGGATGGGAGCTGCGGGGACGAGGCCATGGAAGAAGGGGATGGGAGGGTCAGAGGAAAGAACGGGGGGTGGCTTTCAGGCAGGTGGCCTTTGGGAGGCATAGGAAAGCTGTGCAATTCCCATTTAATCCCTGAGCCACCACTCAACTCCAGTGAGCACAGGGTTAATTGGGGTCAATTGGCTCATTAACGATCCTAATTGACATCCCACCACGAGCAGGCAAATTTACCGCATAGGCCACTTTCGGCCTCTGATTTAATCACAGGAGGTTTTCCCCCTGCCAGGAGTTTGACGCGTGGCCTCTCCAACAATTAAAATGATCCAGCCGCCATGTTTCCTGCCACAATGGGCTAGATTAAATTCCACCTAGAATGAGAGAAGGAGAGAGAGAGAGAGAGAGAGACTGACCAGGTTCATACAGATGCCAAGATTAAGATAGCACTACAGTGTTGTAGCATTATCTTTAATTCATGATATTTTTGAGAGCGGGTTTCCCCTATGAGCACAGTTTAGTAAGTTGTCATATGGTGTACTGAAGCGGTGTGACCCTGTTTAGAATAATTTAAATAAAATAACTAATGGCCCATAACTTCCAATCTCCAGGGCGTCGTACCCAGGAGATGCACCAGGAGACCCTGATTCCACCCCCCACCAGGAAGTCCCCGTGTAAGGATTGCACAGCAATTGTCCAGGAAGTTCTAACTTCCACTGGGCAATCACCTTGCACTGAGAACCATAAAATATTCCAATTTAAATCAGAGACTTCATATGGTTCTGGCTATTTTCCAGGAATAGTTACCCAGGAAAAGTTAGAAGAATTAAAACCACTAGTAACTCCTAGGTAGCGATACTACTGAACATCCAATCCACCACAAGACCCCCCAACTACCATCCTGACCTCCCTCTGGACCCACAACCTCCTGACTACTCTCCCAAACTCCTGACTACCTTCCACCTTCCCGACTACCCTCCACATTCCTGACCACTCCCAGATCTCCTGACTACCACCCACCCCTCCCGACCCTCAACACCCTCCTGACCAACCCCCCCACATCCCTGGTGACTCTTCTGACACCCCAACTACCCTCCCAACCTCCTGACTGCCCCTCCAACTGCCCCCCACACCCCCCCCGCCCCACCCACCCCACCTACACCCCAATCGTGACTATCCTCTGGCCTCCTGACTACTCGCTACCCCGCCATTTCCCCTCCAAAACCACCAGCAACTCTATTGACACCCCTTCCCCACTGATAAACTGAAACCACCGCCCCCCCCCAATCACCTGCCACCCCCCGATCACCTGACATGCCCCCATCCGACCTCCCCTACCACCAACCCTTCCCTCCTAATCCTACCAATTTACCTTTGTCATGACAACAGGAAACTGACTGTGTAAGAGCTACCTACACCTTCACCAGCTAACCACTGGCATAGTGAACTGTTTAAAGAAGACCTGTTTCTTTTTAAAAATACAAGAAAGGGAACTGATATAAAAAATGGTTACCACGAGTCACTTGATTGCTAATACTGTAAAGCTGATCACTTTTCTGGAAAGCCTATGGCCAGAATGTTCCTGTCGGCGATTTGGGGGTGGGGCCCGCTCGCCGAGGGGAAAATGACACGGGATGATGTCGGGAGGAACCCCTGACATCATCCCGATCCATTTTTTAGGAAAGTGGGCGGACAGCGAAATCAGCTGTCCACATGCCGACCTGTCAATGGCCAATTTAGGCCATTGACAGGATAATTAAGATCATTAAAGACCTGCCCGTCCAACCTTAAGGCTGGCGGGCAGGCCAGGAGCCCCGGCGGGCTTCTGATAAAACATGAAACCTCATCCACTGGCAGGATGAGGTTTCATGTCCGTTTTTAAAAACTTTAATAAAGTTTCAGTGCTTCTGATTAACATGTCCCATCTCGTGTGACATTGTCACAGAAGGGGGACATGTTAATAATGTTTTTATTTTTCTATTTTTAGAGTTTTTTTAACCTGTCACTAATCTCCCTGAGACAGCACTTAGTCTCAGGGAGAAGTGCGCTCTTTCGTGCGCACACATGAAAGAGCGCACTTTGACAGTTGGGGATTCCCTACTCCACCCCCCCTGCACAGGGAGCCATAGCGCTTCCTGTTGGGCAGGCTGCTGGGCTGGCCTTGATTGGCCCACCCACTCAAAATGGCGGCAGGCCCCGTTTCGGCGGCGGAGTTCGGTTGCCTGCCCACCGCCAAGCCGGTGGGGCCCGCCCGCCCATCAAGGGCAAAATTCTGCCCTATATAAATTGCACTGCAGACCTGTTACTTTCACAGCTGGGGGTTGGCGGGAGGGGTGGTGTTATGGGGGTGGTATCAAGGTCCGCTTGAAGCAAACAGTCTTGCAAGGACGGCATTAAAAATGCAAAGTGCTGGACTTTTAATCCACTGCAATTCTGTGAAGACAATGGGAACTGCTACCCAGCTCGTTACACCCCACCAGGCACTCAAAACCTCCTGTGGAAAACTAAACAACCCCATCTCCTGTTGATTTATATCTCAAAAATGTGTCCAAAGGCTTCTGAGATGAAAGATCAAAAAACTGGGATAACTGCAACAATGGATGCAAAACATGTGAATTGAATTCCCTTCTGGGAATATATAGAAATGAGTTTAAAACTGACCCAGCCAAGCAGAGAAAGGGGACAAGCAGGGAGAAAAGAAACATGGCAGTCATCTGAAGCCCAGCTGGAAAAGAACAGGACTGATCTCTCTCTCTCTCTCGCTCTTTCTCCCTCTCTCCCTCCGAAGCCAAAACGTCTTCTTCAGAGTGCAGGCCTGAACAAAATAAACTCGACTCCTACCAGAAACCACCTAATTTCAAACGGCCGCAACATTCCACAATTTACGCCTCATGGACAAGCAAAGGACTTACTAGTACATTCTTTTAACTTTATTTTTGGGCTGTAACTTTCTTACTTCTGATGCCTGTGTGTGCATGGTTCTGCCTTTTATTATTATTCTTGGGTTTTAGTTACTTATAGACTACTCTTTCTTTGACGCAAAAAAAACTGGCTTGATTGGCTCCTTAGTGAGAAGTAAATACATTTGGATCAAAAAGGCATCTATCCAGGAAAGAATTTTTTAAAAACCTCTGTTGCAACAACTGAGGGGGCTGAATAAAAGGGGGCCCAGCTCACTCCTCCTCACTCAGGTGTAACACCTTACACATTTACCTTCTCCCTGGCTTCTCAAAGTGGCTGGGATCTTTAAAACTTACCTGCTTTATGGCAGAAAGTGCTGTAAAAAAGGGCTGTGGCTTCCTTTCCCCTGGCTCTACTGCACTCAACAGAAGGACTCAGGAACTCACTACACTGCTCTGTTCTCACTCGGTCCGAGTTGGAAGTTTGGGCGTGAAAAGTGCAGCTGCATTTCAGTGTAGGTAAATAGGAGCGGAGCGGCAATCCGACTGTGATTGCCACTCCATGGAAGTTCTGGCCCAATGTTTACAATGTACGGCAAACTATATTACTGTGTTACCGTTTATAGTCCTGCGTTGTGACTACCTTGTGTAGTCGCATTTTTAATGCCATTTCAGCCATGGGTCTCAAAATTAACATGCTAAATTGGGATAAAAAGAAATATTTAAATGATTAACTGTAGCCCTAAATGAAATTTGCTTCAATTTAGTTTAATGTTAAAAATGTAAGATTTTTATTGCTGACCGCACTTTGACAACTTAAGTGGTTTCTTAAACATTTAAGTGTACAGACCATTCACTTAAAGCTTATGGTCTCTAGAATAGATTGATGCTTGCACATTTTTTTCCAGTTTGTATGTGAATTCTTTCAACCTGTCAGCAGCTTCTGAGTAATGCAAGGGGGTGGGGGGGGGAACATTGTGTCACATCCCTTTCTGTGCATAGCTAAAAGTAGAAACCTCCAGGCATTTAACCAAACAAGATTCTAGATTAAATGGACAAAATAGCTGATTATGAAAATAAACTGATTTACATCTTGCTGTCTCTCAGCATCTCCATGGTGCTACTGCAAGCTGCCATAACTTTAACTTGGATAGAGACACAACCAAATAAAAAGAGTTAGATGGAGAGAAAATGAAGGCCAAATTCCGGGAATTGGAAGATAGGAGTCAGGGGGACATAAAACATGATTTTAAAACAATTACTCAATTATTCTTTTAAAATCTCTGCCCAAAATCCACCATTAATCTATGCTTTTCTAATTATTATGGATAGTAAAATGTTACTGGCAATGGAATTAAGAATAACTGGCCTACAATTTCCTGAGTTACGATAGCTGTACCAGCTGCGGCTTAATGGAATTACCCTCAGCTCTAAGGCAGAAGGCTGTGGCTTTAAGTCCCACTCCAGAGACTAGAGCACAAAAATCTACACAGCCACTCCAGTGCAGTTTTGATAGTGTGCTGCAATGTTGAAGGTGTTGTCTTTTGAATGAGATGAAAAATTGAGTCTCTACTCTCAGGTGGACATAAAAACCCAACTGTTTCCCTCCATCTGACTTGGTTGCATCTCCTTTCAAGTTTAATTCCCTCCTACAAAAGCAACTCATGTAGAAGCTTCAATGTAGTAAATTATTCCAAGACACATAGCATGAGTGTTACCAAACAAAATTTGACACTGAGTCACATAAGAAGATATTAGGAAAGGTGGCCAAAAGGTTTCAAGGTGTGCCTTAAAGGAAGAAAGGGAGGCAGATGGGTTTAGGCAGCTGAAGGCATGCTTGCCCATGGTGGAGCGGTTAAAATCAGGAATGCTGAAGAGACCACAATTGGAGGAATTCAGATATCTCGGGGCACAGTAGGGCTGGAGGGGATTACAGAGATAGGGTGCGCAAAGCGATGGAGAGATTTAAAAATTGACCATTGCTTATGGCCAAGAGCCAACGTAGGTCACTGAGCACAGGAGTGATGCGTGAACTGGATTTGGTGCGAGCTAGGACACAAGCTGCAGATTTTTGGATGACGGAAGGCAGAACATAGGTGGCTGGCTAGGAGTACATTGGACTAATGATGTCTCGTGGTAACAAAGGCATTGATTAGGGTTTATGGGATTTTGGCAATACCACAAGAAAACATAACACTATTTTGAAGAAAACAAGGGAATCCTCCCATTGCCCTGCTAATATTTAAAGCCCAGCCAACATTATTAAAACAGATTATCTGGTCGTTAACACATTGCAGTTTGTAGAAGCTCATTGTGCACAAATTAGCTGCTGCATTTCCTACATTATGCTCCCAAAGTACTTTATAAGTGTTTTTCCAGCACTGCTTAGGGGCCAAGCTGAGAATGAAATTTCTCCCCAGCACAGCCACACACCCCCACCCCAGCCCCTCAAGCAGACCTGCCACTATCTGTCTCCCTCCCATGATCCAATCCTACCCTTACCCACAATCTCACCTTTCATCATCCTCTCGCAATCCAATATCCCTCCCTCCTTTTTGCCATGCTCCAACCACCAACCCTTGATCTTCTTGATTGCTGGAGATTGCCTCAGCAATCTTCAACTGCTGCCTTGCACCACAGATTTTCCCAACTGGGATCCCATCAGCCTCTCAATCTGGATGGCTGCTGGGCAGGAAGTGGAGTAAACAGGCTCTAATGAGGCCTTGCCCTTAGTTTCAACAGAACTTTCATCTTCTCAATATTTCCAGGTTTTCCAGATGATGCATGCTCCCATGTTTCCTTCCTATCTCCCTGTAAATATTTGGTCCACATAGTTAAATACTGCACCAGTTAATCCATCATTAAACTGTTATACCTAAAATACATATTGCTTGACAGATAACTTTTTCATTTCTTGTTTTTCTGACTGTGAAACACATTGACTCAGATAGCACCTGCCAATGTTTTATTTTATACACCAGAGCTTGAGGTGACACTCATAATACACCATGAAGATCCATCTTCATTGATATTAATATACAAGGTAGAAAGAGACGTGAGAAATGTCACCACGTGGAAGGTGCACAGATGGTGCAGTTTGTTGAAACCTGGAACTGATATTTCATGCAAGTTTAGCATGAGGTATCTGACAATTTGTGTGAGAAGCAGGCAGATAAATTCTG
Source organism: Cetorhinus maximus (assembly GCF_964194155.1). Taxonomy (NCBI): domain Eukaryota; kingdom Metazoa; phylum Chordata; class Chondrichthyes; order Lamniformes; family Cetorhinidae; genus Cetorhinus; species Cetorhinus maximus. Next base: position 20,304,387 of record NC_135896.1, read on the forward strand.
TCATTGCAGCTTCTAAGGAAGTCCCAGAATCAGAGCAAGCAGACTGCTACAGAATTGATTCCCAAAAAACAAATATAAAAATTGGGTAAGAATGAATTCATTGAGCACAGAAGAACCTAAAGCGTCCCCAATGTCCTGACCACTGAAAAAAAGAACTGAGCAAGAATGTTATTAAGTACTTTCGAGATTAAAATGGAAAATTTTGCAATAAAACAGTCCATCCATTGACACTTATAGAAACATACACGCCCTGTTGTATATAGGTACAGCACTGCAGTCTGGAAGCATTTTCATCATGACATGTATAAAATTTCTGAACAGAAATCTGTTTCTCTGAGGACTTGCAGAAAATCATTGCTTGAATACTTAAAGAGTAAACCTCCACATATGAAACCCATCAGGTACCTCACAAAAAATGCCAGCCTCAGCTCATATAACCTTGAGGCTGTATATTTGCTATTTTTAAGATCCAGTAGAAGTAAGGAAATTGAAAGATGCAGTGGTGCGCGTAACCCTACTTAAAATAAACAGGTGAACGCCTGAGCAGAAATAAACTGTGCAGGAATGGAGCATGAATGCACAAAATAATTCACAATCAGATTTTGCCAATTGGATAAAATATACTTTATGGAAGGTGCAGCAATTATCTCATTACCTCGAGATCGACTGAGAGGAGAAACAAATAGCTTTGTGAGAAAACTATTTTGTTTCACTGAGCTTCATCACTTCATAAGAATCTCAAGATGATTCTAAGTTCAGAATACAACTGCAGGCAAATAGATATCATGTATGTGTTTGTATAATACCTTTTATGGTACAAACTCTCAAAATACATTACAAATTACTTTAGGATAGTGTGACTGTTGTTACAGCCATTCAATGTGAAAAACATTCCATAAATAACCATAAAATGAATGTCCAGATACATTAATCAGTTTGGCTAAAGCAACAGGAGAAGTTTCTACTTTTTTTCAGACCGTGCCTTGGGATTTTTAATGGTCAGTGAATCGCTGGAACAGGATTAGGCATCTCTATATTAATATTGATGAGCTGTGTATGCATTTGGCCAGATATTAATGTAATATGGTCTGGTACTGTGGCAGTGGATAGCTGTTAAAATTTCTTCTGCACAATGGCTGGTGAATTTTCCCTTCTCCATCATGAAACTATATTTACATGCCTCAGCAACCAGGTTTATAGATGTGAATATAAAACAGTCCAATATATGCATTACGGAGTAATTTTCATTTTGTGTGCCATAAGATCAGCTCCTACAGAGAATCCTTTATAACATGATTTATGGCATTGTTTAGAGTATCTACTAAAACTTCATGAAACTATTTGAGAATATTTATCAGGGTAGTGCAGTAAATGTTGTGCACAAAGGGCGGAATTTCCCAGCTCTGCCCGTCGCCTGGATACTCCAGTCCCACCGAAAGTCAATGGACTTTTGGCTGTCCCGCTGACTCTCCTGCGGTGGGTCCCACCACGACGAGGCAGGGCAACCCCAGCCATAGACTTTCAGAAAGGGTTCAATAAAGTGCCACACGGGGCGCTTATTACAAAGATGGAAAACCATGGAATTAAGAGGAAGTGGCAGCGTGAATAAAACATTGGCTTAGCAGCAGGAAGCAAACAGTGGAGGTGGTGACAGATGGATCTTCTTCAGGCTGTGAGGTGGTTTGCAGTGCTGTTTCCTAAGATTTCTTTTCAATTTTTGGATGTTTTTATATGAACGGCCTAGACTTTGGGGTAGAGAACAGCTTCATAAAGTCTGCAGATAATACAAAACTTGGCAAACTAGTAGATAGTGATAAGGGTATCTATAGGTTTCAGGCTGACATAGACAGGATGGTGAAATGGGCAGAAGCATGTCCGATGGAGCTCAATACTATAAATGGCATGATTTTGAAAAGTGTAGATGAGCAAGAAGATCTTGATGTCCAAATACAGATATGTTGATAAGGTGTTTAAAAAAGTATGTGGCTCTATAAATAGAAAAGTAGAGTACAAAAACAAGAGATCATGCCAGAAATTTATAAATCACAGGTTAGGCCTTAGATGAAGTATTGTAGACATTTCTAAGCAGCACACTGCAGGTTAAGTCAAAATTGTGCAGAGGGGGTTTACCAGGATGTTTCTAGGAACTCCAGTTATCAGAAGGGGATGTAAAAGTTAGGATGGTTATTCTTGGAATAGAGATAGATAAGAGCTGACCTAATGTAAGTTTTCAAGATGACGAGAAGTTTTGATGGAGTAGATACAGAGAAATTATTCCTATGATAATTGGGTCAGCAGCTAAAGGTCATAGATTCAAAAAAATTGCAAAGATCTAGAGAGGAGATAAAAAGAAATGTTTTCATTCAGAAAGTTGTTGGGATTTGGATGTATGTTCAAGGAGTGCCGACAAGAGTAAGTCAGGGTTTTGAAGCCAAAGTTGGATTGCATCAAGGGTCAGCACTGATCACCTTCCTGATTGTCATGCATGTTATAACTAAGCAAGTGAGATAGGAAATGTCACAGTCAATGATGTTTGCAGCTGATATCGAACCATGTGGTGGGGATGATAAGAACATGACTGAGTATTTGGAGAACTGGATAAAAGCAGTGGAAGACAGAGGCATGGAGATCATTAGACCAAAGAACCAATATATGGACTGTCAGTTTGTGCCCAGGAAAGAGGATCAGGGTGAAGTTGTAAAGATTATGTGTGAACACTTTGAGAAAGTGCTTAGTTTCAAGTACTTGGGATCAGTGGTGGCAGAAGATGGAAGTATGGAAATGGAAATTAAGCAACAGCTTAGCTCTGCTTAAAGTAATTGGAAGAAGTGCAATGGAGTGTCATGTGATAGAAAATGATTGCTGAAACTGAAAGGAAGAATCTACAAGACAGCTGTGAGACCAGTCTTGTTATTTAGTACAGAAACTTGGGCAGCAACAAGAAGAGAGGAACAAAAACTGGATACTAATGAGATGCGGATGCTGAGATGGATGTGTGGAGTGACGAGAAAGGACAAGATCATAAACCAGCATATCAGTGAGTCAGTGAAAATAGCGAGAGCATCAAAGAAAGTAGCCGAGAAGAGATAGAAATTATATGGTCATCTGTTGCGGATAAAGAGGGGAAGTGTGGTGATTTGAGTGATGGAGATGGGAATGCCAGAAAGAAGGAGAAGAGGAAGGAAGGCCTAAGACCAGATGGATGGATGCAATGGTGAGGGACTTAAATGCAATGGGATTGGAAGAAGAATGAGTGATTGACAGGAAAAGATGGCAATGGATGATCAATTAGCATTTTAGTGACCCCAAGTAACAAAGAAGAAGAGGAAGAAGAAGAAGAAGAAGGAATAGATAAAAGCAAAAGCAAAAAAGCAAAGCTCTGAAGAAGAGTCATATGGACTTGAAACATTAACTCTGTTTTTTTTTCTCTCTACAGATGCTGTTAGACCTGCTGAGTTTTTCCAGCATTTTCTGATTTTGTTGTTGAAGAAGAAGATGTTGTTGTTGTTTTTGGGATTTGGAACACTACCTGAAAAGGTGGTGGAAACTTATTCCATAAATGATTTTAAAAGGACAAGTATTTGAGGATGAGGAACTTACTGGGTTACAGACAAAGGGCGGAATTTTCCATACTGGCTGGCAATGGGCATGATAGGTGGCATGCGATGGCGTGATCGGTTTCATGACAGCAGGAAGGCAGGTCGCGATTGTCCGCTCAGGGGCTGCGCTTCCCACCAATGGTCATCGGGGTGCTCACTGTAATACATCAGCATATATCATTAAAAGGCCATCCTGCCAGGCTCTTGGACTTCTGTTGGATCATCGGTCCACATCGGCGGGAAAGCACGTCGACGTGTTTCACAACAGCACACAGGCGATGTGCACTTGGCGGCCTTCACTTTGGGGGAACTGGAGGTGAGTGAACAGTATCGTTCTACAGAGCTCGCCAGGGTCGCCTGTTGCTCTGCAGGCTTCAGGGGTGCCGGGGGAGTGCAGGGTGAAATGCCGCCCTGCCATAGATGCAGCTTTTATTGGGGATGTGTCTGGGGCTGCGGAGCCAACTGTTGTCAGGGGGGAAGAATCTGCTGCCCTGGCGTTGGATCCCGTGCATACAAAATCCACTTTACTGGACCACAGAGCAGTTGGACTCACATGTTGTACAACCTCCTTGCCACCACTGTCCATGTAGCAGTCACTGCTGGAGGTGCTCACAGCCCCTTGCAATGTCAGCATCCCAGTTAGGAGCTGTCTCCCCCATGTCACAGGTTAACAGGGCAGCCATGCAGCGCACTCATCTGTGGCCATCCGAGGGGTGGCCAGCAGTCTCCAGGACACAGGGCCAGGAAAGTTGCTAAGTGCACCCATGCTAACCACTTCTCTCTCTCTCTTTCATGCTGCAGGAGGACCACATCAGAAGCATGGAGCCTGGTAATCTAGCTGTATGCCTGATGGCCTATGGAGAACGTAGAAGATGGAGGAGAGAGCGACTGAGGCTCCTGGCTGCATAAAGGCAGGAGCAGCAACCTCAGGTAGAAGGGGCAGCAGGGGCTCCCGCACACGCTGCCCAGGAATGACAGCGAGCCATAGCTTGTCGGCACCTAGCGACACAGGTCTACAGGTGCTACCTGTCATTCCTGCAGATGACCGAGAACCAGTGTCACTGATGACTGCGCATGTCTAGGGACCTGGTCACTCACATTTGCCACTTACTGCAGGACTTCACCCAAGGGGACATGGAGGGCATCCACTGCCAGTGTCTGTGAAAGTGACCGTGTTGCCAATTTTTATGCCAGTGGCTCCTTTCACGGCTCCTCAGGTGACATCTGTGGGACACCACAAGCCACCACCCACAAATACATCCATGGTCATGGATGCCATCTTCTTGAGGGCACACAACTTTGTGCATTTCGCCCGGGACCGTGACAGCCAGGATGCAAGAGCCATTGGATTCTCCCGGATCTCGGGATTTCCACAGCTGCAGGGTGTGATTGACTGTACCCATGTGGTGCTCAGGTTTCTGTTGCTACACATGGTGGACTACATTGACTGCAAGAGATCCCACTCACTGAATATGCAGCTGGTATGTGACCACCAGAAATGCCTCCTGCAGGTGTGCTCATAGTCTCCAGGGAGTGTGCATGACGCCTACATCCTCAGTAGGTCACAGATCCCACAGAAGCTACAGGGTTGGCTCCTTGGGGACAAGGGCTACCCACAGAGACCGTGGCTGATGACGCCCATGTGGGGGCCTCAGACTGCAGCAGAGCGACGCTATAATGAGGTTCATGCTGCAGCTCGCAACTTAGTGGAGCAGACCATCGGGATGCTGAAGATGAGGTTCCGGTGCCTGGGCTGGTTTGGTGGAACCCTGCAACACAGTCCACAGAGGGTGTCACGCATCATCATTGTCTGCTGCGCCCTTTATAACCTGGCGCTGCAACGGGCAGACGTGTTGCCTGAGGAGGAGGTGGAGGAGCTGCATGTCTCCTCCAATGAGGAGGATTGGGGTGAGGGGGCCCTCGCACTGGCTAGACAAGGCAGGCGCGCTCAGGATGCCCTCATGGCTGCTAGATTTGTGAAGGAGGATGACAACATACAGTGAAGACATTCCATAGATCTTCACATAGCCTCTGAGAACTTCTGTCTGACCGAGGGCAGCTCGCTTGCGCTCCGTGATCCGGGTCATATCATAGAGACACAACCATGAAACTTTAGAAGTTCTGATGCTTTGTTCACCTTCAGCACCTGAGCCCTTCAGGAGCACAACATCAGTGGTCACAGATGCTGGAGAGTTTGGGGACAGCCCCTCCTTAAAAGGTGCTGAGAGCACATTGAGAAAATGAGAGAAGTCTGTGGCGCCTGCCCACTACATTCTGGCAGAAATGGCAAACACAGACAGAAGCATAAACAATATTGTCTGTAATAGATCATTTTAACAAAAAATAATTACAAAATGCATACATATGACCATCATTAAGGAGCCACAGTGAATAAATAAGATGCATTGATTAGTTTATAGGCTTTCTTCTGAGATTTGGATTTACCAAACAGATGCTGTATTGCTCTTGTGAGGAGTTAAGAGGGTTTAGGAGAGTTTAAGCAGCTAAGAATTCTGCAAAGATTATCTCTTCTTTGAATTTCTATGCTACTGGTGTTTTACAGATCTGTGGCTGTGGATATTAATCAAATAGTAATGTCAAAAATACTTTTCATGTAACACATTGTTGCGCTGAAGTCTTTCTCCCCCCACCTAGCCCCCCTATCCTGTCAGCTCCCAATGTCCTCACAGGATCAGCTGCCTTACCCAATGTCCGAAGTGCTGTTGAATGTACCTGGGTACTTAGCTGGGTGAATGTAGCTGGCATTTAAAAGAAATCTTGTCTGCCTTGCCTTGGCTCAAAAGAGTTGTTTCAAGTTGCTGAACACATGTTAAGCAGTAGGAAGGACTCCCAACACGTGTTATTTAAAGGGATCATCAACTAGTTACAGGTTAGTTGGTGGTTGATTTCTTCTGGCTGTTGGTATAAATCTATTAGAGTTTGGTGTTTTCCAGAGTTGTTTCAAGATGCAAAAGCCTGCGGGGAGAGTCATTACAAGTGTCGAAGGATTTTTTTGTGAGTTCAAGGCTTCTGCACAAACCAGTTGCTACCAGACATTGATGCTTCTGTAGGCCTCCACCTTGGAATAGAGCACTACCTGGAGAAAGAACAGAGGGCACACTGAGCAGGACAAGCTGCTGGAAGAGGGAGGAGGTGGAACAAGAGGAAGGTAAGAGGAGGAAGAGGAAGAGCACAGAGGGGTGGGAATCTAGGCAGTCCCAGGCTACTTTGTGTGAGGTACCAGTAACTGCAGCCCCAATTGTCCACCCTCCAACAGTCCCACACTCCTTACTTTCTTTCTCTCAGTGACCATCACAGTGTCCTCTTGCCGCAGTGCAAATATAAAAGCACCACAAAATAAACATTCCAAACCAAATTTATAAATGAAATCTACCATATTGCATAACCGCATAAGCCAATCACCCTTGTCATTCCCTTTGTGGCTGTCTATCATGTGCCTTTGCCTGTCTTTGTGCTCCTACACAGTGTTATACAATGGGTGCAGCATGACTGGCAGAAGGATACTGCCTTTCAGTTGAGCAGACTGCAGTTGGACATGAAGGATGACTTTGAACATTTCTAGGCCTAGAAGACTGCAGCGTCTCACCATGGGCACTGGCAATCTGACCTGGCTGGCTGACAGACAACGGCAAGGGCACTGGCAGAGTGGCAGGGTGTGAGGATGAATACTATCATTCCGAGAGGGGGCAGCAGGTTTGTGTGCCATGGCACCACCGTCACTCCCCTAGGGCTGAGCGTCAACAATCTTAGTAACCTGTTAGAGGAGAGATTGCTTTGAACGCCCGTATTCACAGCCATGACAACAACAGTTTAAACTTGCATGGCAGCCACGCTGCATGACTTCAGTCTGAGCTTCCTACAGCACTCAGACTTCTGGCAGAAACTGCAATGGAAGCTGAATATTGGCCATCATGACTGAGTCAACAAATATGCTAATTGAGTTGGCCAGCACCTCTATTCTGGAAAGGATAGGCTCCAAGCTCTGCATGAAGTCCTGCGTCAAGTTGATGCTGAACTCTTCCATGCTCCTTGACATTGAATGCAGACTTGCTAGCAGGTTTTGCAATGCACCAAACCATTTCATTGTGCATATTCAGTAGCCTTCTTCTGTTACTTGTGACATTGAATTCTGCCTCTGAGTTCTTTGTAGCAGTACTCCTATATGACCTTCCCCTCCCTATAGAATCCTTGTCTCCTGCAGGCCACTGGCACCTAGTGTCTCAGCACATGCAAATCCTACTTCAGTGCTATCTTCTAAATGATTTGCAGTGCCGGTATCTGAGCTGGTGCCTGTGAGAGTAAAATAGAGTGATGGTCTGCCTTCGTCATTACTGTTTTCATGCTCTTCTTCCACTGCCCAATCAGCTTGCACTTCTTGGGTATCTAGAAGGAGAAAGTTGCGAGAATAAAACTGAGGTTGTTACAGAGATGTGCTAATGTCAAATATTAAATTTTAATTTCATCGACTGGATTCACATATGGAACCTATTTGAAAGGCAGTTTCAACCACAGTTGAAACAAAGATAGTAACTTAGGGTGGTCTCCTGACCCTTCTGTAACTCCAAGTTGGTCAAAGCTCTGGGAGTTTCCAAAGTGGATTACAAATGAACATGCCTAGACAACCGTCACACCTGCTAATGTCAAGGATTACTCCAAGAACAGAAGGACAATAAGTCCAGACTTCTTAACTCTGAACCTGGTCCAGTAACCAAAGAGAGCTATTGAAATTGGCTACACACAAATAAAGTGTTAAAAAGCAACCATTACGCTCTACTGTCTTTCAATAGTTTTGAATGTCTGGTGGAATCTACATTGTTGCCACAAGCAAAGTTCTAGTAGCCCTCCATCGTGTATCAATGGCCAGGCATCATGTGGCTGAAATTGCTTGCCAGCTTTTGAAATCCTTTTAGTTTCACAGACACTGCTTGTTTTGGCAGATTACGACAACAGCAGGGCAGACAGCTGCTTGCATTTTTTCTCTCTCCCTCTTTCCCATTCAACCAAGATTGGACCCTCCTTGCCTATATCAGAATGTGGACAGCAGGCAAAGAGATTTGAAAGGAAACTTCAATTTCCACAGCAGCATCCCAGGAAAGAAGAAACAACAGCTACAACCTTAAACTTCACCAGCCAAGAACCAAAGCTTTTAGATTGCTACAACCAGACCAGCCACCCACTTGCAACCAGTGAACTCTTTATATCTTTGTCTTTTCTGATTGAATCTTAATTTGGTCAAATGTTAACCTCCTTTACTTTTTAACTTGTATTCTTATATTTTTGCATGCTTGTGCATGTGTGTGTGTGTGTGTGTGTGTGTCTGTGCATGTGTGTGTCTGTGTGTGTGTCCGTGTGTGTGTGTGGGGTGGGTGGGGGGTGGGGGGAGTGAGAGATGGTGTGTGTGTTGTGACAGTGGGGGCATATTTGCATATTTTTACCTTTTTAATGTTTTTCTTTTAGTATCTTTACCTAGGTGAGTTTTTAGCACAATAAAAATTATCCCCTTTCTTGTTTAAACTCAAGGAAACCTGCCTGAATGCATTCTTTGCAATTAGCACGTAATCAGTTAAGAACATGCACTAAATTTCAAAACCGGATACAACCAATCGAGGAGTGGGAGAAAGAGTGGAGTTCTTCCACCCTTCCTCACCTGGTCATAACAAGGTGATTGAAGGAAAGAGAATATCAGAGGTACATGCTTACATTATATGCAGCTTGTAAATCAGATGAGAGTGTGGGATGAGGAGGAAGTTGGGTGTGAGGAGGAGGAATAGGAATGAGGACACCATCATCTTCAATTGGTTCAGCCCTGCTGTTGGACAAAGTCTCAGCAATGGCCATTCAATAATGGCCTGTCTCCTCCATGGGGATTAGAACATACAGGCATGCCTGGTTCCTCTGGTTGTGCGCCATCTTTTCCTGCATGAGAGAAAGGAAAGTGTGTCAGTGAGTGTCATGCAATCTGTTTGAGTGATGTGGCTGCTATAGTTGACTAGCTGGCAGTGCATGGAAGCTGTGGGATGTGGACATGAGGGTTGCAGCAATGCTACATGTGTCAAGATGCAGTGGAGCATATGAATACTAGGTATAGATCCTAATTGATAGAGATTGCTGGTAGGGGTATAGTGAATTGAGGAATGCCTGAGGCTAGTGGTGGAGTTGGTAGTTTCAGGCTTTTAAAGATGCATTCACTGACCATATGAAGTAATTGAACTTATTGTGATACTATATCTATGTCCTTGGCTAGACCGTCTAGCATTGACCCATGCAGCTATCAGTTTCCATTGCCTTTTAGGTGTTTGTCTGGAAGGCATCCTGGCTCCCTGAAAATACAGGACATCTCTCCTACTTTCCATCTTGTCCACCAAGGTCTCCAATGCTGTGTCCAAAAACCTTGGAGCCCACTCTCTCCCATGTTCTGCCATTCTTCACTGCCTCCCAGGTCAGAGTCACTTCCTGCATGACCGCTAGCAGCTGCTCCAGCCAAACACACCCTCTCTTCCCCTTTAAGAGGTGCAGGCTAGCTTTAAGAACAGCGAGAAATTTCTGATTTTGGGCTCCCTGCTGATATTTGCAGCTAATGAACAGCACGGTTAGCACTGGTTGCACATAGTGACCATTCTAATGAGCAGGCAGCACAAGGTTGGCGTGCAGTCTGCAATTCAATCAACAAGCCTGGGATAATTACGTATCAAGATCCTCATGCGTGTTCCTGGGGGCTTTGAATTATTGTTCTTTTTGCGATGGGCATTAAAGGGAAGGACAAATCAGTCACTTTTCATGGTGCCTTAAATGCCAATGCACCTTTAGAAGCTTGTTTTTTTAAATTAGGTTCTCCTGGCACAGGCTTTGAGTTTGGCTTCACACTTACTTTTTGCATTATTTTAGGAGGGGTCACCATATTTGTCGTCTCTGGCGTGTTGGTAGCTGCAACATATGGGCATTCTGTTAGATACGCTGCTCATTTTGGAAAGGGAAGCAGACAATCTAAGGAATAATAAAAGCGGGCTGTGTTTAGACATGAGGTGGACTATGAGAACCTCTTTTTTTAACTTATTCTTTCACGGGATGCGAGCGTTGCTTGTTAGGCCGGCATTTATTGCCCATCCCCAATTGCCCTTGAGAAGGTGATGGTGAGCCACCTTCTTCAATTGCTGCAGTCCATGTGGTGTAGGCACACCCACAGTGCTGTCAGGGAGCGAGTTCCAGGAATTTGACCCAGCGACAGTGAAGGAACGGCAATATATTTCCAAGTCAGGATGGTGTGTGATTTGGAGGCAAACTTGCATGTGGAGCTGTTCCCATGCATCCTATGACCTTATAACTATGTATGTCAACAGATCAAAATGCAACTTTCTCAACATACTGCTTTATCTCTGTTTTCACAATCAATGCTTCATGAAGCTGGCAGTGACTGAATAATGCTGTATTCTTGCATAGACCTTTGGACAAGCTTTATAACAGAGATAGCTCTGGTATTGGATATCGAGATTACCAACGCATTGAGCATTTACACCACTGGATCCTTTCAAGAACCAGCAGAAAATGTAAGCCAAATGTTTCAACTAGCGGTGAACTGATGTATAAAATACATGACATATGTTTTGTTTGTTAAAGCAAACTCTTTCATGACTTTCCTCATGGAAAGCAGCCAGCAGCATAAAGAATAATTCTGCGATAAAAGCAAAAAACTGCGGATGCTGGAAATCGAAAACAAAAACAAAAATACCTGGAAAAACTCAGCAGGTCTGGCAGCATCTGCGGAGAGGAGCACAGTTAACGTTTCAAGTCTGCATGACTCTTCAACAGAACTAAGGAAAAATAGAAAAGGGGTGAAATATAAGCTGGTTTAAGGGGGTGTTGGGACAAGAGAACTGGATAGAGGGCCAGTGATAGGTGGAGATAACCAAAAGATGTCACAGACAAAAGCACAAAGAGGTGTTGAAGGTGGTGATATTATCTAAAAGAATGTGCTAATTAAGGGTAGAAAGCAGGGCAAGCAAGGTACAGATAGCCCAAGTGGGGGTGGGGTGGGGTGGGGTGAAGGAATCGAAAAAGGCTAAAAGGTAGAGATAAAACAATGGATGAAAATACATTTAAAAATAATAGAAATAGGTGGGAAAAGAAAAATCTATATAAATTATTGGAAAAAACAAAAAGGAGGGGGAAAATCAGAAAGGCGGTGGGGATGGAGGAGAGAGTTCATGATCTAAAATTGTTGAACTCAATATTCAGTCCGGAAGGCTGTAAAGTGCCTAGTCAGAAGATGAGGTGCTGTTCCTCCAGTTTGCGTTGAGCTTCACTGGAACAATGCAGCAGGCCAAGGACGGACATGTGGGCATGAGAGCAGGGTGGAGTGTTGAAATGGCAAGCGACAGGGAGGTCTGGGTAATGCTTGCGGACAGAACGAAGGTGTTCTGCAAAGCGGTCACCCAGTCTGCGTTTGGTCTCTCCAATGTAGAGGAAACCACATTGGGAGCAACGAATGCAGTAGACTAAGTTGAGGGAAGTAGAGGTGAAATGCTGCTTCACTTGAAATGAGTGTTTGGGTCCTTGGACAGTGAGGAGAGAGGAAGTAAAGGGAAGTAAAGTAAAGAATAATTCTGCTTTTTATGTGATGTAGAATTTCCCTTAGTGTGGAATATTACTAATGTCACATGCACTGCAATCCAAGCCGTTAGCTGCAATTCCATTGCCTTCATGAACAGGGAGAGGTTCCATTCCATTAATATGTGACTAGTTTATAATTATTAAATGCACATGAATGTCCATTGCCTTGGCGACAGTCATATGCCTTCATTTTACATCACTTTGTAGTGTCACCATTATCTGAAGTACTTGGAGTACTGACTTCTCAGACTAGACTTTTCAGAGATCAAGGATATTCTATGCTGCATTGGCATATAATCCCTTGAGCCGTTTAAGAAAAAGAGCTGAATATTGATATAATGAGGCATATTTGGTCATCAGGATCATTGTTGGACACACCATGTTCGGACAGATTAAGGGGTCTACTGGCACATTGCCTGTGAAGAGCTCAAAGATTACTGTAGTTTGTTGAATAAAGCACTATGTTGTTATATAATGAGGGATAGCCATAGAGTAGCTGCTAGTGGAGGCTATTAACAGTAAAGAATACTGAGACCTAAACTGAAGACATGTCAATTTAGATCAAGGGCATTCTGTGTAGCCTTGGCACATATGGCAGCTGTAAATAGAAAAAAGCTTTAAGGCAGGTTCTATTCAACAAGACAGTGACGTAAATGTTGGCCTTCACGAAGCTTAAAGAATCCTGTCTGCAGGTGCATAATAAATTGAATCCCCTCTGTCGTTCTTCAATTACCAATTCATTCTTCTGATTCTATCTTATTTAAACTAATCCCAAGTGAACAAACAGGACACAAGTGAAATAAATAAACCCTGTTTATTCTCTCCAATATTGTGAGCTATACGTGTGAACAGACTATTTTATTCTGATAATTCCCTCTTATAGCCCAACCTAGGGTCGTGTCTTAGTATGCAAGGCCGTGAACATGCAGCATGCAAATAGCGTTTTTTAGCAATAGATCTGATGTTCTTACCTGGCAAGATTTCCATCGCACGCAAGCAGTTTTTGTATATGCAGTGAAGTCTTTGGCTGCAACGATACGGAAAAAGCTTGTGCACATATCAAAGAACTGGAGGGCTACCTGACCACTTTGTATGAGTTCATTGTGAAGCAGCCACCAAGTTGAGGATTTATCTATATTTTGAAATTAGGCAAATTGTGAATGTTCTTACCAAGGCAATTTTCTTGGGTTAGGCAAACTTTATCCTTCCCGTAGGAAGCTGCATTTACATTTCTTTTTAACCATGTCTCCCATATCTACTCAGAACTTAATGGAAAGATACCCCTTAGCTTCAAAAAGGGTAAACTTCCTTTTCTGTATTCCTGAAAAAAGACCTCTGGAGCAGTCTTCTCAAAAGGATCAATGCTGCTTCGTTGTTTCCATACTGAATTGACAGCAGAAATCCCTTAAATTTTCCAGTGTGTAGCTCAGTTTGAACTGAGCAACAGCTCACTGACTCTCCAGATATCCTGTCCAAGCACAGTGCATTCACTCCCTGTGCATCATCCAATCTGTGCAAGAATCATTACTGACTTAACAATGTCATGCAAAGTCAACTCTCTCTAGTACTTGCATGCTGTGTATGCATTGAGTTCCAATCCAGCTGGCACCGAGTCCCGATCCTGCAGGCCCGAATGCATTCTTAGCTCTTTATTATGATGTACACAATTAGCTTCTGTACTAGCCTGCTGACAATAAATCTTTCAGCCTGTGGAATAGAAAAGCAATGTTGTTATGCATCACAAAGGTCATGCATCAGGTTTAAGCCAGAAGAGAAATGTGAACTCAATTTCCTTGGCAAACATTCCCATGCCTCATTTATTATCAGGGCAGAGACAATTACATGAAGTGTATAGTCAAATGGGAACATAGGAAGAGGGATAGCTTCCATCCCCTCAAGCTTTTTTTTCCCATTCAGTTAGACAACTAGATCATGGCTGATCTGTATATTCACTAATATTGGATCAGGAATAGGCCATTCAGGCCCTCAAAGCACAGAAGCAATTGTGAAATACATTTGCTTGGAAGACCTGCACTGACAGCTGGAGAAAGTTTATAGAAACCAGCTGCATAGACACAAATTTCTGGCCTATCTTACTACTCAGTTTATCCACTGTCATGATAATCACACATTTTGTGCTTAAGTATTTGGAATGGGACTCAAACCCATCAACTATTGACAGAGAGATGAGAATGTTACCCACTGAGTTACAGCTGACACCAATATGCCATCACCAACATTGCTGCCCCCAGAGAAACAGCCAGATACAGCTCTTGACATGATTCATGCTTCCTCTGGCAAGATCACCTCATTGATATTACAACTCTGCCTCTAATCCTGAGGTGCGAATCAATAGCAGAACAGTGAGAAAAAGAGAGCCTGCATGATAGGACCTACAGGATGCTTTTTATTTTTGATGTAGGCATGTTAAAAGTAATTGATGAAAGAGGAAAATGGACTGTGCTGATTTGCAAATGTTGTTTTAATTATAATTAACCCATTAATTATGGCTGCTTACTTTGTGTTTTTAATCCGTCCAATGGCTGTAATAGTCGATCATTGGTTGAATTAGTTTACACGACTGATTAGTCAGTAACTCTCTTGTCTCTGAGTTCGATAGTTGTGAGCTCAAGTTCCACTCCAAGATTTAAGCACTAAAATCTAGGTCGACATTTCAGTGTATTACTGTGGGAGTGCTGCACTGTTGGAGGTACCATCTTTTGGATGAGACATTAAACTGAGTTTCTGTCTGCCCTCTCAGGAAAAAGAAAGCTCCCATGGCACTATTTCAAAGAAGAGCAGGGGGTCCCCAGGGGGAGAGGGACCTGGGAGGTCATGTGCATAGGTCTTTGGAGGTGGCAGGGCATATTAAGAGAGTATTAAGCAAAAGCTTCATAAATGCTGCATCTTCATAAAGCTCTGGTTAGGCCACAACGAGAGTAGAGTAATGTATTCAGTTCTGGTCATGGCACCTTAGGAGAGATGTGAGGGTCCTTGCAAGGGCACAGGGGAATTTATCACAATGGTTCCAGGGATGAAGGATTTTAGCTACAAGGTTGGGTTGGAGAAGATGAAGTTGTTTTGAAAGGAAATTGGATGAGGGTGTGAGAAAAATAAACTGCAGGGCTACACGGATAGAGCTGGGGAATGGGAATGATTGGATTGCTTTACAGAGAGCCAGCATGGACTCAATGGACTGAATAGCTTACTTCTGTGCCATTCTATGTCTCTATGACTCCCAGCCAATATTTATCACTCAATCAACATATCGAAGATCAGATTATCTGGGTATTATCACTTTGCTGTTTGTGGAAGCTTGTTGTGTGCAAATTGGCTGCTGCATTTCTGACATTACAACAATGGCTACACTTCAAAAATACTGCATTGGCTGTAAAGTGCTTTAAAACATCCTGTAGTGGTGAAAAACATTATATAAATGCAAGTCTTTCTTTTATTGATTTAATAGATGGCTCAGGAATTTATGTTGTTGATGCTAGTAAATGAACATTTAACACATTTATATGATATTTCTTTGTGTGCTATTTTAGAATGTTTGCACCGCATTTCAAATAAATTGGCTGTACCTGTACTGAAATAGTGAACAGAGGAGTACGATATAAATATGTTTAAGTGGTCACCTGCTAATATTGGCAACAGTCTGCTCTAGGCTCTTATTACAAAGTCTCATTCCTCATCAGGTTTTTAAAATTCGTTGTCAGAAATATTGGAGTCACTGGCAAGATCGATATTTATTGCCTATCCCTAATTGTCCTGAGGTAGCAGTTTGACAGTACTGAGTGACTGCTTGGCCAAGTCAGAGAGTAGGTAAGAGTCAACCACCTCTATGGCACATTTGGTCTGGGACTGGATTCACATATGGAAGAAACTGGGTAAGCACAGTGGGTTTCCTTTCCTATGGGACACTAGAGAACCAGTTAGGTTTTTACGAAATTTCAACAGCTTCATAGCCACTTTTATCGACATCGGGAAGGTAGGTCTGTTAACAGGGTCCACCTGATTTTACCATACATTTAAAGAATGGTTTTATATAGATGTCTGATATTCTCCACCTAATTTTCCCCATGTATGTTATCTAGATGATTATCCATGCAATAACAAAAAAATCTGTCATTATAATTTTAATATTTGTCATGGTGCCAAACTAATGTATTTGCTTTCCTCAACTTTTGATGGAAATTCTCATAGAAATATTTTTGTCAGTTTAGTGTTGAAGTTTACAGTATACTTTGCATAATTATTTAATGGCATCTGATTTTTTTTGTTTGGTAAGTTGGTTGTGTGACATGCAGAAGTCTATCAGCATCCTAAAGAGTCTTTAAACCAAATTCTATGAGCAACTGGAGTTTCCATTTACACTTTACCTATTGCGATACATTTAGGGACACCTGGCACTGGCATGATGGCATAAATTTTCTGCTTTAATACTTCAAATAATGTGTATTATAGTACTTGAAAAAAACATACTAATTGTCAGTGCAGACCACTAGTAAGCTTCCTTCTGCTTGTTAGCCTATGACCATCCTACCAGTCTTTGGCACAGAGAACAGAGAGTTATTTGGAGTCAATGGATAGTACAGAACACTAATCTCAGTAATGGTTCATTAGGTACCACAATGAGTCAATTCAACCAATAAATTATTCATCATACCCTGGAGGCCAGGCTCAAATATTAAATTACTAGATCTATCAAAGAGGCATAAATTGATTCTAATTTCTATGGTCAGGCATTCCATCTTGCAGCCATCTCGACCGCAATCCCCACTTACCTTCTCTTGTCAAAGAGAATAGTCACGCGTTTGTCTTTAGTTAACTGACTAGTACGCCTACAGTTAACAGAAAAAGCATGTTGAACAGCACAACACACCATTAATGTATGACCGTATTATCACCCTCTCCCTTACCACAGCTTAGACACAAACCTTACCCCATTAAACTTGCACCAGTTAGAGGTAAAGAATATCAATTGGCAACCGCCTCCCTCTTTGAGACTTAGTCCACTGAGATAGAAAATGTTGGTCAGAAGGATGTCTGTTCACTTACC
Organism: Cetorhinus maximus; assembly: GCF_964194155.1. Lineage (NCBI taxonomy): Eukaryota > Metazoa > Chordata > Chondrichthyes > Lamniformes > Cetorhinidae > Cetorhinus > Cetorhinus maximus. The sequence goes on from NC_135896.1 coordinate 20,321,676, forward strand.
CTCAGGGCAACAGCTTCCAGCAGTTATCATCCATCGCATTTCTATTGAGAGAACTTTGACATTTGTAAACATCTGCTTTCCCATGTAGTAGGAAAGTTTGAAACATCCAAGCCTAATTCAGAGTACTCGATGGGCTTGTTATCTACCGATAGGTTAATCCATGTCATGATATAGAAGCTTTAACAAAGATAGATGTCTCTTATGACACTAACTCCCCTATAAATGTACTGAATGATAGGTTAAAACAAGCCAGTATCCTTCCTATTATTTTCATTAAGGATCCACCATAGTGTTTGGGCCTGGATTTCCTTTGCCACACATCTAGTAGCTCTGAATCATGAAAGACAGTTACTTTGACACACATGTTACATGCCTCCAGCTAAATCGGCTCTATTTTTGGCTACCAACAGTGCTATTTATTGTTTTTGTGTGACTTTGGCAACCATATTCTGTCTTCTTTCTTGTTTGCAACTCTGGTAAAGATATAAAGCAAGATTTTGTTTCAATGCCGTGAGTGTCCCTCCTGTTTTCTATAGGGACAGGCCTCATCAATGCCTTATGATAGAAGGCAGCAGCAGCAAATTTTATTACAGAGGTTATGAGGTAACACTGTGGTCATGGCATTGCCATCCCAGAGATGTGGGTGATGGAGGCAGCACCCTTGCACTGAGATGGAAGTGAAGCCTGGCAGCCTGGCTGAAGGAGTGTTGAATCAAGGTCTGTCTAGTGTTCCTGCCTCCCTGAAGGTTCATCAAGTCTGCCTCCTCATCCTCACCCTGTGCCTGCCTGGACTCCTCATCAGATCCATCAGTAGAGTCTTCCTCTGAGGCGTGTGGAGCTGCCTCGGTATCCTCATCCTCGGATGAGTCCCCTTTAGTCAGTGCCAGATTGTGCAGAGCATTGCAGACCACAACGATAAGCCACACACGCTCTGGAGAATATTGCAGGGAATCCACAGAATGGTCCAGGCAGCAGAACCTAATCTTCAGCAGCCCTATTGTCCTCTCAACCACCACCCTTGTGGAGGCATGACTCCGATTACACTTCTCTTCCACCTCTGTCCTAGGGTGCCGTAGTGGCATCATGAGCCACCTTTTCAACTGATACCCTTTGTCACCCAGCAGTCAATCGTCCAGCCGAGCTGGAGTCATGAACAGCCTTGGAACCTGGGAGTGTTGCATTATGTATGTATCATGGGATTTGCCAAGGTACCTTGCACAGACTTGCAGAATCTGAGTATAGTGGTTGCATACTATCTGCATGTTCATGGGCTGGTAACCCTTCCTATTCACAAAGGCTGAACCACTGGCACCTAGCTGGCCATGTTAGTGCATTCTATGACACCCTGGATGTGGGGGCACCCAGCAATAGCTGTGAAGCCTCTGGCTTACTCAGCCTGGCTGGCTTGGTCCATCGGTAATGAATGAATAAATGTATGTCTGTTATGAGCTTGATGCAGCTATAGACAGCTGATTGGGACACTCCACATAGATCCCCCACTGATCCCTGGAAAGATCCAGATGCAAAAAATTGAGGGCTACTGTGACTTTCAGAACCTCTGGCTTTGGGTGCCCACCCATATAGTTGGAGGCGATCTCCAGCCCAATCATATGATATAATAATGTCACGGTGTCCCCAGAGAGGCAGAGCCTCCTGCGGCACTGGACCACAAACATGTTGAGGAAGCTGGATCCCTGCCTGAACACTGGCAGCAGGACAGTGGCGTCTTCTGTGGTATCGTCCACCTTGTTGTCCCTGCTGGCCTGGCACCCCCTGTGCCGGTGCCTCTCCGCCCACAGGCCTCTCCCTGCAATGCTGCCTGCGGACAACTGGCTTCCTCCCTTCTGCTCTTCTCTTCCTCAGAGGAGGAGGTGCCCCCAGTGGGATACACAATCCCCATCTGTTGAGTTGCAGATGGCACTGCCCCATGTGCTGAAGGCTGCACTGGGCAGAAATGGTCCAACAGAATTGACAAAACAAAAGGGTCCTCAGAACAAGGCTAACAATGCAAATACTTCAGGAGAAACCAGAGGAAATTCTCAACAATAAGGTTACAGTAAACTCACACCTGAACTTCAAACAACTCACACAGCAAAAGCTGCTGTCCCCTTTTATCCCGCCCTTGGTTGAGAAAAGTGAAAGAACGGGATGGCTGCCTGCCCGTGTTGCCCATGCGCCGAGCGGAAAATCACACGGGCAACATAAAATTCAAGTCAATTTCCCTTCTAATTGCCTTAAGTGGCTGATTGGTTGCCGGCGGGCGTGCTGCCGACTCCCACGTGTGCCCTCCGAGTGCGTGATGACATCAGGACACATGCCTGACATCATCTGATGCCTGACGTAACTTAACGGTCTTCCGGGTTGGCCACGCCCCCGAAACTAGCGCGTAAAATGCTGGCCCATATAAAATCAATGTTGGCAATATCAGTAAGTTTTCCCTTTACCTATACAAGGTTTTGCTATATAACCTGTATGCTGCGTAAGAATAAAATCTAGCCTATCTCTTTTTTGATTCAATCATGGCGCTCAAAGCATTAGGTACATTCTAAGTATCACTAGAATCAGTTTTCATCTTGGTGCCTGTCAATATCAGTAAGACTCCTTGTTAGCTTTCCATCTTATTACAATCTCTCTTCTTGTGGATATAAACTACAATTCCATTCTCGAACGGTAAGGGTATTTGTGCCTGTGTTTCAATGAAAAATCAAAATTAGTTAACAGAACATATATGGGGCAATGCAGAATGTGACCGCGTATTATCTGCATTGTTGGATAGGAATAAATGTAATGAATATGTTAAATTTGTATGTATATTTTAAGGTACTATATTCCATCTGTATATCATGCACCTTTATACATTATATACATATGTGTAATATACCTATAGACAGATAGAGATGAGCTTGTTTTTTTGGATTCGCTTACAAGAGTATTTTCAGTGGCAAGCAAATGTTTTTTTTTTAAAAACCCATATGCATTAGAAATAATGTGAACCATTCTTGGGAATCACTGAGATGAATCCAGTTCAGCTGGCACTGATCTAACTGGTAGGTCCAAGAGGTCAGCTACAAATGGAGCAATTGCCTTCAAACACTAATTTTATATTTTTTCAAAACATAAAATTTCTGACTGTGCAGTTGTTGAGCCAATGTTGTCTCAGCAATTATGTTCAAGCATCTTACACTTTGTAGTTAGACTACAATTTTGTGAGAGTTTCTTATGGAACTGAGTGGCGGATTGCAGAGGAAGGGCTAGTGCCAGAGGCCATCTAACAGCGAAAAAGTTAAATGTCTAACTGCCTAATTATTGATTACAAGGCCAACCTTCGAATGCAGTAATTGTTCAAATAATGGAAGCTAAGTGAAAAGCTGCAGCGATAAGCTAGAGGTCACCCTATAACTACCTGAGTCAGGCTACCATTAATAGATTCTGAATCGTAAAAGGATCTTTTGAAGGGAATGGAAGGAAAGGAGGTAAATGTGCTTCATTTCACTACTACAGGCAGTGTATTTTTTCAAATAAACAACTGAGGCAATCTTGAAAGAACAATTGGACATTAAAATGTTTGTGACAGGGAACACTTTCTCAGTCCTGAGCTCCTATTCTGTGCTTGTTTAAAGAGATGTCAAAGATAACTTGTTCCCCATTAGAAGACATGTGAAATTGCAGAGAGAATTAGCTCAGCCTGATGGTGGCCAGCATGTCATGTGACACTGGTGGATGCCTGGGAGGTTGTGTGGGGGGTGGTGGGGAGCTGTTGTGGGTTAAGATTTGAGCTTAACAAGTAAATTATATCAGTTCTCAGGAAATGGGATATTTTCCAACAGTTCTATCTGGTGCCAGCATCAAGTAATCTTCAGAAGCACATGGAAGGTACATACACAGCATATCCTTCACCAGACAATACCATTAATGTGCTTTAGTCATAGCTTTAGATTAGTATCCCAATTTTGATTAGAATTGCATTTCCATTTAACCTCCAAGTCAGTTAATTAATTCAAGAACAATGACCCAGATTTTATGTTCAGCGACAAAGTGATGGAACTCAAAGAAATCTACCCGCAAATATTTAGCAATTGCTGTGGTTTCACCTTTCCCAATAATAATTTCAATCTCATGCTAGCTATAGGGACCTGCAATGTCCAGCAACATTAATCTCATCAAGAAGGCTAAATAGCCAATCACATTGAAGTATTCTCACGGACAGCAAATCAGGAAGTAATAAGTAGGGTTTATCATTTTGATAATTTTACAGAAGACAAAATACAGATTAAAACATGCACATAGGGTTAACATAGAAGCTGGAATATCATAAACAAATTTAATAATAGCTTATATTATTTTAGAAGTTATAGAAATTTTAGCATGGAATGGAAAAATTTGATATTCTGCAATAATAAAATTCTGGACCAGAGGAGTTGTTCAGCAATATATATATATATGACTTAGTGTGCCATTTAAAACCCAGTTAGACCTCATAGCAAAAGGTGTAAATTTTTAAAAGATTTTTACAGCAAGGCTAATAGCATAAAAAGTGGAGGTTTATATCAAATCAATGATTTCTAGTTGCTTTCCATCTCTGGGCTTCAACAGCATATCCTGTAGAGGAGCAAGGAATCACTTACAACAACTTCTAGATTTCAGTGTTTAACTGCATTGGTGCAGATATCAGGAGTTACTGTCATTTTCACAAGGTGATGATGGCAAATACTAACAGTTTTGCCATCCTTACAATTGCCAACTCTAGACCAATATGTGCACTATCAGGATGGATTATCTATGACTAAAGTAAGACTTACATTGTGGTAACCTTTCAAACTAGGGGTGAAATTTTATGGCCCCATCGTGGCAGGGGCGGGGCCAGGGCCATAAAATGCAGCGAGCCATTCAAAAGTCCATTGACTTCGGCAGCACTGTAAAATCCCGCCAGTGTAAAATTCCTCCCTAGGTTTTCACTGGATTACATTCTGTCAAGTGAAAGTCAAGGTTTATCATGGGCATAGAGTACAAAAGCAAGGAAGCTTTGATGAACCTTTACTGGTTTGGCCTCAACTGGAGTATTGTGTTGAATTCTGGGCACCACACTTTAGGAAGGAAGGCTTTATACAGGATGCAGAAAAGGATTGACGAGAATGGTTCCAGAGATGAAGGATGTTAGTTCTGTAGATTAATTGGAGAATCTGAGGTGTTTCCCCTTAGAGAAGTGAAGGCTGAGAGATTTGATAGAGCTGTTCAAAATCTTTTGGGATTGAGGCAGAGGTAAATGGAGAGACACAGTTTTCTGGCAGATAATCATAGCCTCGATGTTTGTGGTGCCTACTTGTGAGAGGACACTGACCTGTGAGATCTTCCACAGGCAGCATTGATGCTATGACTCTGGTGCTTCCTATACGTTGTCCATTTTTCAGCCCTGTACAGTAAGGAAGGGGTCACAACCGCATGGTAGACCATTAGCTTGGTTTCAGTTTTGATGTCGCGATCTTCACACGCTCTCTTCCTCAAGTGGCCAAAGGCTGCACCAGCAGAATTCAGGCGGTGCTGGATTTCTTCATCCATGTCAGCCTTCTGTGAAAGATAACTTCCGAGGTACTGGAAGTGCTCTACATTTTCCAGGAACTCATCACAAATCCTAATCAATGGGGCCGCGGTGTGTGCATTTGGAGCTTGCTGAAGGAGGATTTTGCTTTGCTGAGTGCTGTAGGTCCCATCTTTTCGTATGCCTCAGTAAGCACATTGAATATTCTCTGGAGATCCGTTTCTGACACAACTTTTACTGCAGCATCATCAGCGTACTGGAGCTCGATGACTGAGGTCAGGGCGGTCTGAGATTAAATAGTTTACCGTCTTTTCAATCAGCTGCACTCCAGCTGGGAGCTTTTGTCTAGTCAGATGGAGCATGGCAGCAAGGAAGATCGAGAAAAAGAGTTGGGACGATGACACAACTCCTGTTGTGTCCTTAAGACTCCTGTCTTAACCTCAAAAGGACATGTAATGGATCCATCATTAAGGATCACCGCTCGCAAAACATCATAAAGCAGGTGAAAGATAATGAATTTTGGAGGACATCCATACTTCAGCAGAACTTTCCAGCATGCTTCACAATTTGCAGGGTCGATGGCCTTTGTCAAGTCAAAGACTGCTATTTAGAGAGGTTGATATTGTTCACAACATTTTTCTTGTAGGTGGCGAGCTCTAAAAATCATGTTGGCCATGCCTCCTGATGGCCTAAACCCACATTGAGAATTGGCAGAGTAGCTCTTCAGCAAGTGTTATAAATCAATTGAGAAGCGTTCTTGTGATGATCTTTCCTGCAATGGAAATCAGGGAAATGCCTCTGTAATTTCCACAGTTGTCCCCTTTCTCGAAGATTGTCACAATTATGGTGCCCTTGGGATCATTTGTGACTTCCTCATCATTTTAGATCTGTAGGATAAGGGCATGGACCTGTGATGTTGGCTCCTCTCCTCTGTGCTTCAAGATTTCAGCGAGGATTCCATCACCCCCTGCTGCTCTGTTGTTCTTCATTTGTGCGATGGCTTTTGTAGTATAAGGGTCTGGTATTTAGAGGGTTAATGTGAGACTGAGTAAAGGGCCGCCCACACAGTGATGTAAGAAGGCACATGACCCCAGACCTAGGGTCAATGTGGTGTTGGCCAGAGATGTGTTAAGGCTTAGACATGAAGATCGCTCCTTGTCTGTACTCTTTACTGTGTATATGTATATAGTTGCAAGTAGTTAATAAAGACTTGTTGTTAACATACAGAAGACTACAAGGACTTCCTTAACAGACATATTCTGTGACCAACACCATTATAACAGCTTTCATCACTTCCATAGGTGTTAGCAGAGTTCCGAGCTCATCTCTAACTGGGTGTTGTGGGATGGAGTTGAAAACACTCTCATCAACAATTGATTCATGATTGAAAAGGTCTTCAAAAGGCTCGCTCCAATGGGTGTTGACTGCCTCCCTTTCCTTGATCAGATTCCCCCTGATCCTTTGTCCTCAGAGGAGCTGGTCCTTGAGTACGTGGGTCATAAATGGGCTTTGTGACAGTGAAGAAGCCATGTATATCATTCATGTCAGCAAGATGTTGAATTTCCCTTGCTTTTTCTGCCCACCACATGTTCTTCATGTCGCGGATGCACCTTTGTACCTTGGCCTTTACTTGTTGATAAGCCTTTTTCTTTTGCTTTGGGTTCGGGTCATTACGCCAGGTGCAGAAAGTCTTGCGCTTATGATCAATCACTTCGTTGATATCCTGATAATTTTCATGAAACCAATCCTGATATTTCCTAACAGAGAATCCAAGTGTCTCCTTTCAGGCATTGATGACATCGACTTTCGGACATCTCAAGCACTGTGGATGCTCTTCTTCTGTTTGTGATTGAAGTTTGAAAGATTTTCCTTAAGGCATTGTTGGAATCAATCTCTTTTGATTGGATCCTTCAAGGGTTTCGTTGTTGAGATTTAATGGACATCTCTTCTGCAGCACCCATTATTTTGGAGCTAATTTGATGGGCAGAATTGAGTGAATAAAGCGGTGATCAGTCCAGCAGTCATTAGCCCCTGTCATTGCTCTGGTGGTGCAGACAACTTTGTGATCCTGGGCACAGACAATGATGTAATCAATCAGGTGCCTGCGCTTGGATTGTGTGTGTTGCCCTGATGTTTTGTACTTATTCTTATGGTGGAACAGGGCTTTGGTAATGATAAGCCCATGCACTGTGCATTTGGTAAGGACGAGAATGCCATTGGAGTTGGCATTTCCAATTGATTCCATGCCAATAGTTCCACTCCAGAAGAGTAAGCCTGTCCTACTTCGGAACCCCACAGAGAGCTTGGTCAGGTTTGGAATAGCAATCCCCCTTGGTTTCATCGTTGGCATCCAGAGTTGGGGTGTATGCACTGTCCATGGTGGTGAATTGGCTCCTTGCCAGTTTGAAATGAAGAGTCATGAGACATGCATTTCTTCCAAGAAGAACTCATGAAGCTGGTTCACAAGTTCATTCTTGATGGCAAATGCAATTCCGTGAACTCTGTGCTCTTCTTCTGATTTCCCTTTCCAGAAGAAAATAGAGCCACCTTGGAATCCCTCGAGCTGCCCCTCTCCTGCTCACCGGGTCTCACTCCTAGCAGCAATGTCAATGTCATATCGCCCAAGTTCTCAGGCAACAAACGCAATGTGACACTCTGGGTGTTCACTCACGGGTGTGTCCATGAGGGTCCTGATGTTCCAGGTCTAAAACTTTACTACTTTTGTCTGTGTGTTACTACTGCAGAAGGTAATTCCTCTGAATATGGCTATCTAGTTGGGAGAGGTGAGGCAGGATATGTTTAGGACACCTTTTCTAACCCACTCCCCACTAAAGGGTGAGCCCAGGGTGGATCCTAGAGAGGGCTGCTCAGTCACAGTTACAGCTGCCAAAAAGCACCCCTGCCTCATCTGAGTGCTAGAGACCCATGTTGTAATTGTTGCTTCTATACCAGGCCATGACTAGAGGCTTCTAGGCACGACAATGCTGCTCCCATCGCCAGTTGCAGGTCGCTGAAGAGCTTGGGAGGTGTGCTCAGAAAGAAAGATGCCTGCGTGAATTTTTTTTAGTGTGGAGAAACTGTGGCACACCAGCTTCCACACGTGTCTTGACAGGACAAAACCCAGAACCAATGGCAAGGAAACCAAGATGATTGGAGGTTTCATTCTGCTGCAGCCTTCATCCACCAGAACAGCTGTTGAGATATTCCAGATGGCATATCTTCCTCTGCCTGTTCTGCCATTGAGGACTTGTTTGCCAGAGCCCCATCTGCTGAGTATTTCGAGGGTTCCCATCAGGACTTCACGGTATCCCAAGTGGCCCAGGACCTAAGGAGTCCCACTGTACTTCACCATGTTTTGATCAAACCTTTCTTTACTCATTGCCCAGGTTCTGCGTCAGGGGACGAAGGGTGGACTTTGGAAATACATACAATAATCAGCTCACAAAGCTTAACTAACATTCGCAGTTCTTCTAATAAAAGGCCAGCGTGTTGTCCCAGCAAGGCGATTGCTGAATGCAAAATTAGTGAGCCATTTGCTACTATAAATCCTTTCTTTCACTACTCTTCTGCAAAACCAATGAAGTTGCAAATTGCTTTACCCAGTTTATTTAATTGAAATTGTATTCTAATATTTCCATGATATCTTGACACATTAACACTAATAAAGTCTGATACTCATAATCTTTGACAACAATTAGTATAAAGAACTTACAGTTCTATTTATAGTCTTAAAGGGTTAAGGTATCTGCTTATGAACTGCCAAGCCAATATGGATGTTTAAGAAATCAATTAATTATTCATGTGAACTTTGATTCTGTGTCTTGTTTTCCTGTACTTTTCCAGCTACGATTCTTCTGAATCTTAATTAATGACAGATGCTATTCGTTATGACAGAATGCCATTCCTGAAAGGTCAGATTGTGTCCCTGAAGCAGGCATATTATCTAAATTCATTACCTATCAGAACCCAGTCAAGTAATAACATATGGGCCGGAGCTGCAAAATAATTACTAAGCATCAGCTTTCAGTACATATTCAGTATTCCAGAATGAATGAACATTGCTGAGGCGATTAGATATATGGACACATTGTTTATGAGGCATGGCTTCTGTTGACTGCCGACCATATTTTCCTACATAGCAATAGTCCCAGTGCTTTGAAATGTGTCAAATGCTTTGAGGCATTTTGATAATGTTTTAATGCGCTATATAAATGCAAAGTATTACCCAAGTATTATTTAATTAAGGTAGTTGCTGTACTACTGCCTACATCAAAGCAAGGAGCTACACTTCTCTCCATTGGTACAAAATAAGAGAAAATGCCTTTATTGGGTTGGATTTTAATTCTTGCTGCTGGGCACAAAAATAGCTGGGCAGGGTACCAACAGGTCGCTGATCTCGTGCTTCCAGTCTTCCACGTAGCGGTGGAAGTTAAAAGATACCCCATTATTTTTGAGGCCTCTACTGAAGTTGTCAGGATGACTGATTTTGAATCATGTGCTCCCTGAGAATGTGATTCCAACAACAGGAATAAAATAAATTAGCCAGATGTAATCCATTGATAATAATGAACGTTTAACATCCCTCAGTGGTCAATGAGCCAGTAAATCTATGCAAAGGTAATGTTATGGGCTGAATCTTCCATGGTGTGGGAATCACTGTCGGATTGTCACTCCGCTCTTATTTTCCTACCTTAGTTTGGAGCTCTACACCTCTTGCCCGAACTTCCGAACTGGGTCTGCTGAGAAATGTGGAGTGTAGCTGCTCCTGGAGTCCTTCTGTGTAGTGTAGGAGTGTCTGATACTCATAATCTTTATGTCGGTGTAAACAGAGCCATGTCTGCTTTTTATGGCACTCGCTGCTGTATTCTGGTAAGTTTAAATGTCCTAAAGCCACTTTGACAAGCTAGGAGAGAAGGTGACTGTGTGAGGTAAGGAAGGGACAGGGTTGGTCAGGTCGTCAAGCAAGGACAGGTGGCTGGGTGGGAAGGTCAGGTGAGCAGGGGGGTTCAGGTGGTCGGAAGGTCGGGGGGTAAGTTGGGGTGAGGGATGTAGTCAGGTGGCCGGGAGGGAAGTCGGGGGCTGGGGCGTAGTTGGACGGTCGGTGGGGGTCAGGGAGGCAGTCAGAGCGGTGAGGCTTAGTCAAATAGTCAGGGGATTGGTGGTTGGGAGGCATTCGGGGGTCGGGTGGCTAGTGGAGTGGTTGAGAGGGTGGTAGGAGTGCAGTCGGAGTGGGGGATAGCCAGGTTGGGGGGTAATTGATGTGGGGAGGGTAGTCGGGCGGGTGGGGGTTTAGTCAGGGGTGGGGAGTTAGGTGGATGGTTGGTGGGAGGGGTGGGGGGGGGGGTTAGTTGAGGGGGGTCAGGAGGCTGAGTCAAGTAGTCAGTACTATATTTACCCAGGAGTTAGAAGTGGTTTTAATGCTTCTAACTTTTCATGGGTTAGTATTCTGCTAAGTAAGTCGAAACAATCCAAAGTCTCCAACTTTAAATTGGAGTTTTTGAGGATTCCAGATGCAGGGTAGTTGCCCAACAGAATTTAAACTTTCAGGGCGATTCCCATGCAGTCCTTGCTTGGGGACTTTGGAAGAGTCCCCAGTGCAATTCCCAGAGTACCTCTGGGATACGATCCTCTGGAGAACAGAAGAACTGGGCCAGTGAATTTTAATCCTGATACATCATACACAATCTTTGCACCAATTAACTAAACACAATTTGAAATTGACCCAGGTGGCAGTGCATTTCACATCTGCTGTCTTTATTAAATGGAAAGATCTACAAGCGTTTAAAACCTCCCACAGAAAATTACTTTCTCCTAATCCAAGAGCATATTAAACAATGAGCCAGTTACATTGGATAAGACATATTGCAGACCTCCAAAAGATGGGAAAGAAATGGAAGATGTATTTAGATAAGAGAGGAGTCAGAATAGCACAATTATTGTTCTGGGAGATTTTAATTATACAGCTATCATTCTGGGACAAAGAGAGGGTAAATGAAAAAAGGAATTAGAATTCCTGAAATGTCTAGTGGGCTCTTTCCTCAGATAGTATTTTAGTAGGCCAATGGGGCAGAGTTGTGGCTAGATCTAGTTAGGAATAATGAAATAGATCAGGTCGATGAACTGAATTAGGGTGAGCATCTTAGGAATAGTGATCATAGCATGATTCAAGCTTTAAGATCCAATTTGAAATGGAGAAGAAGAATAAGCACGAAAATACAGATAGCAAGCAGATCTTAGAACGATGAGGTGGAATTTTATGCCAGCAGGATTTTACGGTCCCACCAAAGTCAATGGACTTTTGAATGGCTCGCGGCATTTTACGGCCCTGGCTCAACCGAAACGGAGCCTTAAAATTCCTCCTGAGGAGTGAGTGAGCTGCAGTGAAGTGGAAGGGAAAATTGGCACAGGACTGTAGAACACAGTGAGATGTTTATAAACAGTGTACAGTTGCAGAATATGTGTCTCTCATTATAAAGGAAGGAAGCTAATAGTAGTTGCAGTGTGCCAAGCATAAACCAAGAGGTTAGGAACCAAGTAAAAAAGGGCATCTAAATACTGTAAGTCTACATATATTAGAGAAAAAAATCTAAAGAAGATTGTGAAAATGTACAGAAAATGGGCAGGAGAAGGAAAGTTATTAGAGAGCCTCATGAAAAACTGTCAAAAAAAAAAATCAAACTGTTTTACAAGTAGCAGTAAAAAGAGAATTGATAAAACTGAGGAGTGAACCCTTAGGGTAAAGGTTTGCCAATTTGTCATTGATGTTCAAAAACAAAACAGCAGAGGTATTTCATAAGAAATGTGCATTGGTCTGCACAAAAGAGAAAGATATTGTAGAGCATGATGAATCCTAATGTGGCAGAGAGCATTCTTAGGTGAATTGGATTCTTGTGTTTTCACACAGGGTTCAAGTTCGCAGTGCAGTTTGCAAATCCCAATGGAGTGTGTGGGGGGAGTGCAGTTGTGGAGATGGGCTGGTTAGAAGGCCTGCCTCAGTCCTTGGAAAAAGCAGCTCAGCTCCCAACATCGTTTGAAAGCCCCCTGAACATTACCCCTCGCCCCACTCACCCCCTTCCCCTCACCACCCCTTTCCCTCTCCATGCCGCGTCATATTACCCAATGCCCCCCCCCAGATCCTGATGCCCCCTCAGATCACCCATGCCCCCTCCATGCCCTTTCATATCCCCATGCTGCCCCAAGAACCCTCAGATCTTCCATGCCACCCCATGTTCCCTCCATGCCTCCATGTTTCCTCCATTGCTACTCACCCACTATCCTCTTTGTACCGTCCTCAGGAACCATGCAGTCGCAATGCATGTGGAAAAAGCAAACCAGTGCCAATCTAATAAAACTTATTCAGAAATCTGTCATTGATACTGCATAGAAAACAACTGTACTCCGACAGAAAAAAGTGTAATCCCTTACGTGGCCATTAAATTGTATAAACAGACAACCATGTACTCAGAAACCACATCACAGTAACCTAATTGCTTTTCCAGGAGACTGGCATGGGTTTGATAGGCTGAATGGCCTCCCCCTGTACTGCAACTATTGGCTCTATCTAGTTGCATGATTTGAAAACATGATGAAATATTTCAAATATTTGGTGATGTTAAATTTTGTGAGGATTATCCATGAACACAATGTTCTGTTTCACAGCTTGCCATATACTTTGTAAAGTTTACATTTGTCACCACTGGAAGAATTTTTGTAGCTGTTCTGGGAGTTGAAACGTGAAGCCGGTATTATTGCAGCAGGGAGATTGTGGAAAGAGTACAAATGGATGTTTCAAATAAAATATCAATTGATATTCTCAGAATTGTGGCACTCTCAGCTCATTCTTCTTTCTCATTCGTTTATTTTTTAAGTTTTTCATTCCGGTCTGCTTGTTCTGTACTACCTCTATTTTGTTTTTTAATTATTGTAGCATTCTTTCTCCCTTTGTCTCACTCCACTCTCTTTGAGCTTCAGCCAATACGCACAATCTGTGTATCAATGCTATAAGAATTCAACGTGGGAAGGGAAGTTCATTCTTTATTTATTGTCTCTCCGCTGCGAACCAAGGTTTGTTATTATACCAGAGCCCCAGGTCTCTGTACAATTTAAATATCTGCAATCTAGGCACTCTTAAAATCACTTGTGTATTTTCCCGCTCCCCCACATTGGGCTGGATTTTACATGTCCCCGCCGGGTGTATTTTCGGCAGGGGGCACTTAAAATAGGTCAGGTGGTGCCGAACCAACCACCTACCCGCCCACCCCTAAGCTGAGCTCCATAATATGTAGGCACCAAAGTTGGCAGTCTGCCCACCATACCTAACTAAATAAAGGTCAAATAGGCTTGTTAGCAAGCCTAGTGACCTGAATAATACACTGCCCATGCCAAAAATGGCTGGTGTGGGTGGGAGTGGGCAGGCCATTTTTTAAGGCCTAGATGAAAAATGGTAGGTAGGAAGGAAGGGGGGGCGCCTCATTTAAGGGTGCCCTGCACTCGTTGAGGGCACTCCTCCCAAGATATCTCTCCCCCCACTGCCTTCCGCACCGCCTGTCCTCCAAAACCTGGCTCCCCACCACCCCCCTCAACTCTCCCTTCTCCCTTCCCTGGGCTTTCAGATCCCTCCCTGCTCTAAAACACTGGGACTTACCTTTCTAGGGCAGCCATGATCTTCTTTATATTCCTTACTGCAGCCCCAGCGATGGCCACTACTGAGCTCTGGCGCTGCTGGGACTGCCCGAGTTGCCAGCCATTCAGATTGGCTGGCAGCTCCCGAGGGCCGGACTTCCTCCCACTGAGGGGCAGAAGTCCCACACCCAACCAATTTAGCCCTCCCCCAATCATATTATGGCTGTGAAGCAGGCTTGTTCCAGTTGTGCTGGTAGTCCACTCCCACACCACCCCCCACCATAAAATGCAGCCCCTGCATTCGCTCACTCTCATGCACGCGCTTCCTAGCAGATGCTGATACACACACAAAAATGCATCGTTCTCTTAACTGAAAGTAAAGAATGTCAATATTAAGCAAATCTTAAACACGAGGGCCCATAATATGCGAGCTCCAGGGCGTCATACCTGAGGGGGGTACCCCAAAAATGCGCTGGGGAATTCCCCTCCACCCACCCTTCCCGGAGGTCCCCACATAAGCTTTGCACAGCAATTGCCCAGGAAATTCGAACTTCCATTGGGCATTTCCTGTACGAGGAGCCACCTGAAAATACAATTTAAATTGCAAACTTCAGATAGTTCCAACTATCTTACAGTAATAGTTACCCAGAAAAAGTTAGAAAAAAGAAAACCACTTCTTGCTTCTAGGTGAATAAAGCACTGGCCTCACTCCCTGTGCCCCCGTGGACCCTATGAATAACTCCCCCCGCCACTAACCCCCCTAACTAACCCCCGAGCCCCCACAGGACCACGTGACTGCTGTCCCCAACTCTGAGCACCTCACCCCCGACTACTCTACCCCTGACTACCCTCCCTTCCCCCCCACCACCGACTACCCTCCCCACCTCCCAACTATATACCCCCAACTACACCTCCCCCGAATACACCCACACACCTCCCCCACACCCCCACCACCCCAACCACATCCACCTGACTGCCCTCCCCACTTCCTGACTAACAGCCCGGGCTATGCACCCCTCCTAACCCACCCACTACACCGACTACACTGCACCCCTCCCCCTCCCCCTGACTATGCTCTGATGATCCAAATCTGATTCCCACCCCACGGAAGATTTGGACCGAGATTTTTAGTTGTGAATCTGGAAAATAGACACTAAAATCTTATCCTCACTTATCTTGGCCAGTCTCAGGAGATGTTTAAATTGCTTCTGGCACTCTGTTGTTATTCATGGGCCTGGATGTTCCATGGTCAGGCGGGCTTGGCGGGTGGGCCCGGGAACGGTGGGGAAGGTGACCACCACCCGCGATCAGGCCCCAGCCACGATTTCATGCTGGCTGGCCAATTAATGGCCAGCCAACGTGAATCGCGCGCTGCAGCACTCAGCGCAGCTGGGGTGGGGGTGGCGGGAGGAGCGCAAGTGTGGAAGTTCACACAGAGCAGCCTCAAGGAACTGAGGATTTTCCAAATGAAAAATAAAGATATTAAAAATGTTAAACATGTCCCCTCATGAGACTCTGTAGCATGAGCAGGGACATGTTAAAGATGAGTGCAAAAAGGTTTGTTTTTAATCATTGGCCGAAACCTCATCCCGCCCTTGGATGAGGTTTTGCCAAAAATGCAAAGGCCGCTTGACCTTCTCGCCCGCCCGCCAAACCGAATGGTTGGACGGGCAGCAAAACATTTGAATCAATTACTTCATTAAGGGCCTTAATAGGCCGCTTAATTGTCGGCGGGCGCCCTGTCGACTCCTGCTTAAGCCCAAAACGTGTGAGTGCGCGATGACATCAGGATGCAGGCCTTACATCACCACACATCATTTTACACTCGTGCGGGTCAGGTGCACGCCCACCCGACAAGCACAATATCCTGCCCATGAAGTGGCTGCCCACATCGTCTCTGTCTGCTTAATAAGATAAGATGATAAGAAATAGGAGCCTTTCAGCCCTTCAAGCCTGCTCTGCTATTCAATAAAATCATGGCTAATCTTCTACCTCAATTCCACATTCTGACATTATCTCCATATCTCTTAATGCCCTTAGTACCCAAAAATCTATTGATCATAGACTTGAGTAAGCTAACTGATTCAGCATCTGCACCTCCTTGGAGTAGAGAATTCCAAAGATTCACAACCCTTTGAGTGAAGCAATTTCTCCTCATCTTGGTGTGGCCAACCTTTTATTCTGAGCCTGTAACCCTGAGTTCTTGGTTGCCTTCTGGCCTTTGCTGAATTGCCTCACTTGGGGTGGGATGGGGTGGTTAGAAAGGCCTGAAATCTGAAAACAAATCAGACTGGTGGTAATTTTGCGACGCCTTTATAACCACAGCAGGAAGCATCCAAAAACAGTTGTCTAGTTAACATCAATAAAAGCACTGTTGGTACCCAAGAGGATGGCACTGGGTGGTTGCACCTTAGCCTACCCGTTAGGAAGGAGGCTTAATAGAAGTATAATTATGAAGGGCTTTGATAAGGCGAATGGGAACGGATTATTTCCTCTGCTTAGAAAGTCAATGTTCATCTTCTTAAAATTCCACTGAGGGAATGAGAATGGATTAAGTAGAAAGTTGTTAAAGCATGGCATGTCTAGCCACAGCCAGTAAAATGAGGCAGAGGCCATTGCATCCTTTAACAGAAAAATGGTTAAATATTGTAGCAGAGGGAGACAGAGGGAAATGGGATTGAAAGAGGCAGTTACATGCGTTCAGGATTGCCCCAGAGAAAAACGTCACAGACATGATGGGCTGATTGGCTTCTTTCTGTGCTCTAAGCCTCTGTGGTTCAGTTCCCATTGAGTTTTTAAATGACACTGTAGAAGCAGAATTTACAAACGATTAACCCATTTATCTAAGTTCCTCTCTCCACTATTTTGGCAGAGGCATTAACTTGTTTGAAATGAACAAGATAATGCTTCCCATTAAAACAGTGGAGAGAGAAATTTCACATGGCAAGTTTAAGTATTCAGACTCTTGGTATCCCACTGCATAATTTCAAGGCCATGACATTTCCAAGTGTAATTAGTTAGATAATAGTTAAGATCAAACAAAAAGTAATGACAAGAGCTCTCACCAACAAAGCAATTTCACAGTAACTATGGGCTGTTTAAACATATTAAAAAATGTTCCCCTGATTACCTAACACACTCTATTGGCTAGATTTAGTCTAATCTAAAGTATTTTGGCACTTTAAAAATTCCAAGAGAATCAGAACTTCTCATTCACTTTGCAAATCTTGCAACCTGTATACGTGTGAAACTTTGACCATTATATAGGGCATTTTCCGTTTGCTTATGAAAATTTATCTTTATTAAAGACTGTGTAAATTGGCAAATATACCAATAAATTTACTCCTGACACCGACGCCAAATGCATACTAGGAAATCGTGCACTCTCTTCCCATGATTTTCTGTCCATTAATTTTAACTAGGAGAAAAGTTTGAAGGCAAGATCGTAAAGATAGGAGGAACCTCCTGACAGTGGGAAAAGTGATGGTGGTGGCATTGATATCTGACATGCAGTTATTTGTAGGGGTTGAGGGCCTGATGTTTCAAAAGGGCCCATGGCAGTTGGGTCCTATTCTCTAGGGCTCCTGTCCTCCTCAAGAGCATTCAGCACTGCTCTCTTCAATATTTCAAAATCCAAGCAACATCTGTTGCACCAAAAATTCTGAGTCCTGCTGAAGTCAGACTCTCCCTCCTTAGATATCTTCTGCTTCCCATTCCTAGATCCAGTAATACCCTTCCCATGTTCGTAAGACCATTGATTACATTTCCAGTACTCCCTAATACCATAACTGCCTCCTCAGACCTTGAGGAGTTCCTCTCCAATTCCCTTAAGTCCTAGGCTCACTTTCCTCGGGACCCCAGATCCCATTGCTCCCTCTTGGAACTCTTAGGCCTGGATTTTCGCTCACAAGTTCAGAAGCGCAGAATCGGGACATTTCCCAGCTCCGCATACCGGACTCGAGAGAAAGTGCCCCGAAAGGTCAGATTTTTGTTCCAGGGTGGCAGGGTTCTTTGGAAGCCGGGCCCGTTGGAATGAGTGTGGAGGCTGATGAGTGTGGAAGTGAGCTCGGCACAAGGCCTGCCTCTGTGCTCCAGCACTGTTTCCAATATTTAAAAAAAAGTAATGAAACAAAAAACAGCCCGCGTACACTTCCCATGCCATATCCATGCCAACCCTCCAAGGCCCCTCACAATCTCCATGCCAACCTATGCCCCTCCACCCATCCCCATCACCCCTAATAGCCTACATGCCAAACTATGCCTGTCTACCCACACCCCATGGCTATGCCAACTCAGTGCCAACTCATGCTCCCTGCATCCATTACCATTTGACCTTACACCTACAATGCCAACTCATCTAGTATCTACCATGGGCAGACCTCAGGATCCATGCTGAGGTTAAATCAAATAAAGTTCCAAGCGTCTGTTGCAGACTTCATTTAAAAAAAAAGACTCTTATTCATAAAAAATCGTTCACTACATTTACATTACTTCAACTACATCCTTATAAAAACAAGCATTTAATTCAAGTGCTTAACCCCTTATGAAACAAACATTGGAATTCATACCAACAAAAACAGAAAATGCTGGCAAAACTCAACAGATCTGACAGCGTCTGCGGAGAGAGAAACAGAGTTAATGTTTATAGGCCATATGAATTCTGTTTTTGTTTCAGATTTCCAGCATCTGCAGTATTTTGCTTTTATATTGGAATTCATAGTCCCACTTCAAAGAGTTTATAACCACTTGGAGCTGTCAAACAAACTATGAAATGGAAGGCATCCTACAGTGATAATGAAAGGTTGTGAAATCTGTCATGCAGCACCAAGTCAGTAATAGAAATCCAGAGGCTTATGTCAACAGAAACAGAGAAGTAGCAAACAATGATTATTTTTTTTCAAAAAACACTTCAGACTTTATTTTTCAAAGGTTTAAAGGGCAAGAATTTTAAATGCTTTGACAGTTTTACAGTTGCCTTTGACAGTTCATTTTAACAGTTCTGATAGTTGCTTCTGACAGCTCATTTTGATACTTTTGATGGTTTCAATGAGCTTGACAGTTAATGAGTTCATGCATTTTTTATGTACATTTATGCTTACTTTTAGAAATCCCAAGGGGCAACTTCCCCCTGCCAAGAGGCACCTGACCTCCACCAAAGGGCTACTGACCGCCCCAAAAGGCCATCTGACCCCTGCCAAAAGTGTCCAGGGATCATAACCAAAGGGGTTACCCACCTCACCAAAGGACTCCGCAAAGTTCAGATCTTCCCCTACCAGGTCTAACCTGCACGTGATGTGTTTCACACACCTGGCTCACCAAAATTAGACACGCGTGGAGGCAGCTGCTGATTTATATGGGTAGCCGCCTCCTCAAAACACGCATGTGAAAATCTCAACCTGGGTCCATTTGTGCCCCCACGGAAATGTTAGGTGCCATGTTCAGGGGCAGGACTTCTGTGTTTTGGCCTCTCCTGCTATTTTAGCAATGACAGAGAGGTTCTCCTTCATTGCGAAAAAACCAGGCCTTAGATTCCCCTGCCAGACCCCAGGTTCCCACTTCAAATCCAGAACCCAATCCCGGCAAATTATTGTTCCTAGTAATACTACTTCACTTAATAGTACTGTTGCTATAAAACCTCTGGCTCACAGTGAGCAGCACTATTAATCTACTAATGACTTTGTCTGCACACAACTCTCACACCTGGTACTCTAGATGTCACACTCTTGGCATCATACTCTGTTCCAGATACAAAATAATTTTAAGGAAAGATAGCCATTTCACTCTGGGGCTGTCTAACTTGAAATATACGAGTAATTTTTTGACCTCTAATTGACTTTAATTCATTACAAGGGTCTACAATTACTTGAGTTCCCAGGAGCAGTACTTAAGCAGTAGCCTTAAAGGAAAAACATCACAACTGGCAACTAAACATCACAACTATGATTCGGACCCCAAGCTATGAACAGATAAGCTCCTCTAAAATGTTGATAAATTGTTCTGAGTTACATTAAATTGATGCCATGACATACTGACAAAATAACATTGCGTGAATATAAACACATCGTATATTCAACAAAGAAACAATTCAGTCAGGGAACACCTCAGACACTGATGCTTAGGGCAACATGCTGATAATTTTAAATGATTTTTCTTTTTTTTATCTTTAGAATTGCATTGAGCTATAAACAGAAATTAGGTTCAGGACAAGTTACTGAAATATCTCATGATAATTCTAATTTTAATGATTTGAAGCAGTTCTTTTGAAAATGTCAGGCAAAATCCTATGTAGAGAGCTGAAGGCAACTTAAAATTACTGGAGAATGTTTTGACAGGAACTTCAATGGACTAGTATGCTGCCCTTTTGTATTTGCAATCACTGTGGGCAGTTTTTTGCCCAGCTCACCAGGTGGGAAACCCACAGGATAGGGTGGATTGTCATTTCTACACATTGTCCAATATTTCTCCACGTTGAATTCAATGAAAAGTAAAGCAGGAAGGATGCAAAACTAGCATTGCACCTGATCCTAACAGTCTCCTGAAAGGTGGGTTAGGTTAAAATGAACCCCCGGTTTCAAATTTAAACTGGACCGAATGGATAAAAGTTTAATCCTATTTCAAATAGATGGTTAGCACTGTCGTTGAAACAGTGAGCGAAGCAATTTCATATGAATGAATTAAAGATTCAATATTGTAACATTTGGAGAGTGTATATTGACAATTCTGTATATATTCTATTAATTATTATAGTAAACTAATATATTTTATTAACTCTGTACATTACTCAAATACTAAATGGAGCACTATGTGTAGTTCTGGCCTCCTAATCATAGGAATCACTGGAAACACAGAGGTGAGCAAGCAGGATAAATAATTTAAGTTATGGGGAGAACTTTAATCGTCAAAAATAAGGTGGGTTTGAAAGACCATTTTTAAAATAAAATCCTCACCCATCCAATTAACTTACAGTTTGGCTCACTTACATGAATTGTGCTGTATAGTGACAAGGGATTTAGTTTTGATTTTGAACTGAAATAATATTATTCTTTGATTATAATGGTGGATATATATCAGTAGTAAAAAATGATTATATCAATTGCATTGGAGCCACAGGCAAGTGCTTGCTACCACTAAAATAATTCCAGAATCTTGACATAAGACCTGTCTCTCAGGACCAGCCATAGCCAATAGCTGGTATTCTCTGGCATAGACAGAGGCTCCACAGGAGGTACAAACATAACAACAAAGACCAAGCTCAATAAATCTCGGCTCATATAACCATTTGCTTGTGCTACTTGTACAAGAAACCCTGGTACAGTTACGATACTCTGGAGCATAATGTTTGATGTCGCTTCCATTCTACTCATCCACAACTGTCTCTACAGCGTGTGAACTATATGTAAAGAAAGGTTTGTTCTGTACTGACTGAATTTATTAAGCTTGTTGGTCATTTTCTGCAATTGTCTTGATCTAACAAGTTTAATTTCATTAAGCTGAAGTCTTTTTAGAATTAAGCAGTCTTGTCAATATTTTCAGCATAAAATTGGGAATGATATCAATGCTACTTAATATCTACTTACGTAATACGTAAATTAAAGCACAAGTTCAGTGATTGGAAATATAGAATGGAAATGATATATTCTATTAATTATTATAGTAAACCAATATATTGTATTAACTCTGTGCATTACTCAAATGCTATATAGGGGGAGGTGGTGGCATAGTTGTATTGTCACTGGACTAGTAATCCTGAGATCCAGAGTAATCCCCTGGGGACCTGGGTTCAAATCCCACTACAGCAGATTGTGAAATTTGAATCCAACAAAAATCTGGAGCTAAAAGTCTGATGATGACCACAAAACCATTGCCGATTGTTGTAAAAGCCCATCTGGTTCACTAATGTCCCTTAGGGAAGGAAATCTGCTGTCTTTACCTGGTCTGGCCTACATGTGACTCCAAACTCACAGCATTGTGGTTGACTTAAAAATGCCCTCTGAACAGGAGCAATCAGGGATGGGCAATAAATGCTGGCCTGACCAGTGACACCCACATCCCATGAATGAATAAAAAAAATATGGAACACTATGTGTAGTTCTGGCCTCCTAATCATAGAAAGGATATTATTGGGGCCACAGAGGCAAGCAAGCAGGATAAAGAATTTAAGTTATGGGGAGGATTTTAATCCTCAAAAAAGGTGGGTTTGAGTCAGGCGGGAGGCATTAAACGTCTGAATCCCAATCCCAATCTGCCTTCGACATGCCCACTTCGGGGAGCCAGGTTGATACTTTAAATATTATAATGAGGCTGCGAGCCTCAATGTATAAGCCATTTTGAATTTAAATCTGGATGGCTGGGTTTCCTGGGAAACCCGGCACATAACCCCCGGAAAGGATTGAATGGTAAGGCACTGATCTCCTGGATCCAGCATGCCTGCCTGGAAGGCGCCCTGCGATTGGACTCTCCCTTAACCCCTTCCAAACTCTCCATATTTTCTCCACCTCCTCCAACCCTTGCAACCCAACCCCCTCCCCGACCCACCGGCCCCTGCTTCCCCAAGGTGTCTCCAATCTACCACCATAGTTTTCTGAACACTCTCCAAGGCCTCTGATTTCCAATCCCTCCACCCAACTCAGGCCTCTGATGTTACCCCAATCCCACCACTCTCCCCCATCTTGTAATCCATTCCCCTACTCCAGAGTGCTCAAAATACCTCTCTACACATGAAAGTAATTGTAAGCTAAAAGCTTTGTTTCCATTACGATGGGTCTTAACAACTGTGAATGATTGTTTAAAATATTTATACTTCTGCCTCCCCGCCTGTCATGGTCTATTGGATTGGGGAATATGACCTTTACTCTTGTGGAATATCACCCCATTCTCAAAACACCCTTCTCAACATTAAGGAACTTATTAAGCTTTGGAGGATTTCAAAATATGTGTCTGAATCCATCATCAAATTTTATCAAAATGCTTATCTCGTAAGTAATGAAATCCATTTGTTACTGATACCATTGATCAGATCATAATCTCTAAAAGAATAAAAACTGACAGTACAGATACTCTCAATATTCTTTTTTAAGATCCTCATCTACTTTTTTAGGATATGCAAATCTATAGGGTATAGAAGGCATTACCATCGCTGAATCCCCCACTATCAACATCCTGTGGGTTACCATTGACCAGAAACTAAACTAGGCTAGCCATATAAATAATGTGGCTACAAGAGCAGGTCAGAGGCTAGGAATCTTGCTGTGAATAACCCACCTCCTGACTCCCCAAAGCCTGTCCACCATCTACAAGTCACAAGTGTGATGGAATACGCTCCACTTGCCTGAATGAGTGCAGCTCCAACAACACTCAAGAAGCTTGACACCATCCAGGACAAAGCAGCCTGCTTGATTGGCACCCCATCCACAAACATTCACTCCCTCCACCGCCGATACATAGTGGCAGCAGTGTACCTTCTACAAGATGCACTGCAGGAACTCACCAAGCCTCCTTAGACAACACCTTCCAAACCCATGGCCACTACCATCTAGAAGGTCAAGGGCAGCAGATAGATGGAAACACCACCACCTGCAAGTTCCCCTCCAAGCCACTCACCATCCTGACTTGGAAATATATCACCATTCCTTCACTTTCACTGGGTCAAAATCCTGGAGCTCCCTCTCTAACAGCACTGTGGGTGTACCTATGCAACGATTCAAGAAGGCAGCTCTCCACCACCTTCTCAAGAGCAATTAGGGATGAGCAACAAATGTTGGCCTAGCCAGCGACACCCACATCCCATGAATGAATAAAAACGACATCATCTGAGCTACCAGGGCCAGCAAGTTTGATAATGTGCAAGCCAAATGCCTGATACCCTTCCCAACACAGACTTTGTTATCGAGTTCAAAGCCAAATTGATTTGGAGATTGTTGGGCATTGAGACCGTGACCTATAGAAACTTTGAATCATGCGTCTCTCAAGCAGTCTCAGTATTCATTCATTATTTTACTCCAGCAGTACATATGTAGATGAATAGAAGTGAATAATGATTTAATTTGCTAATGCAACTACAGGCTTAGGGATGAGTGAAAGCTGGTTAATTTGGACTTTGGGCCTCCGTGAGTGGCTTTTGGAAGTGTTGCCCTTTTTCCTTGCTGGATCCTTCCAGTGCTAAAGTCATGACAAATAAAGTCATCTTTCAATTATCTATTAAGAACTATCCAAAATTTAATTGTATTTTCAAGGAAAAAAAAACCCTCACTGCTATTCCAAGGGCAGAATTTTGCCCTTGGATTGCGGGCGGGCCACACCAGCTCGGCAGCGGGTGGACAGCCAACCCCCCGCCACCGAAACAGGGCCCGCGCCATTTTGAGTGGGCGGGCCAATTAAGGCCCGCCCAGCGGCCTTCCTGACAGGAAGTGCGATGCGCTTCCTGTGCGGGGGTTGGAGGGATTCCCCATCTGTCAAAGTGCGTTCTTTCGCGCATGTGCGTGAAAGAGCACACTGCTCCCTGAGACTAAGTGCTGTCTCAGGGAGTTTACTGACAGGTAAGAAAAGTCAAAAAATAGAGAAGTATTAAAATTATTAACATGTCCCCCTCATGTGACAATGTCACACGCGATGGGACATGTTAATAAGAAACACATAAAGTTTATTAAATTTTTAAAAAACGGACATGAAACTTCATCCTGCCAGTGGATGAAGTTTCATGAATAATCTGAAGCCCGCTGGGGCTCATGGCCTGCCCGCCAGCCTTAAGCTTGGACGGACAAGTCTTGAATTATCTTAATTAGCCTGTCAATGGCCTCAATTGGCCATTGACAGGTCGGCGGGTGGACAGCTGATTTCGCCGTCCGCCCGCCTTCCTAAAAATTTAAAGAGATCGGGATGATGTCGGGGGTTCCTCCCGACGTCATCCCGTGTCATTTTCCCCTCAGTGAGCGGGCCCCGCCCCCAAATCACCAAGGGGAAAAATCCTGGTCCAGGTTTCTAATAATATCACCCTACTGACAAGATCTGGGATGATTTCACCTGGAAATTTCCTCTACCAGAGCTTTGTTGCAGTTATTTCCACATCATCATATAGATATGTGTGAAAGGACTTGAGGACTATAGTGGGTCAAGGAGCAGGTCCACCACCACCTTCTCAATGGCAGCTAGTAGGACCATTTTTTTTGCTATTGATGCCCATATTCTGAGAATGAATGAAATAAAATAAAGTATTGCGAGAATCGGAAATGGTGTAGCATCCAACAGATGGTGTAATCTGATAAATCATTTGATTCGAACATTGTTCATTTATCATAAGAAAGGTGTTTCTGAAGTGGCTGGCTGGCAATATTGCTAAGTATGTAGAACCTCTCTATTAAGCTCAGAAATACCTGGAAAAACTCAGCAGGGTCTGGCAGCATCGGCGGAGAAGAGCAAAGTTTCTCCACCGATGCTGCCAGACTTGCTGAGTTTTTCCAGGTATTTCTGTTTTTGTTTTGGATTTCCAGCATCCGCAGTTTTTTGTTTTTATCTCTCTATTAAGCTGAATGACATATTTAGAAGAGCCAACAGGCTGCTTCTTTAAAATTAAAGAACATTTTATGCTGTTTTATAGCTTCACTGTAAAATAGGTTCAGGATCTCCAATGCAACAAATGGCAAAATATCTTTTTGAAAGACGCTCAATTTTTAAGGATTTATATGGTGATAATCAATTTTCTTGATCCAAGTACTGCTGTACTCATATAACAGAATGTAGTTATGTAACATGCAGAATTAATACTTTAGAATTATCTCTCTCATTCGAGTCCCAGCGACTGAAGATATCTGACAACGCTCTGAAGAATGCAGCTACAGCCCACTGAAATAAAATCTGATCCCCTGGTCGGTTTGTAATATTGTTTCAGTTATGGGTGGAAGTTTGACATTAGCTGTAAATAGCTACATAAATGCGATAGGCAAGCAGAATAAATCTGTGAATCTGAGATGTTTGCGATCACTACTGCTATCGAGCGCACTGAAACTCACATTAGCGAAGAATATTAATTTGCATAATTCAGGGCTTTTCTTTGCGTAAGTTCCATTCTTTCAACAAAATAGGCCCTTGAATCCACCCACTAGACTGAACTTCCCAAACCCATAGCTTCCATATCCTCAGAGCAATGGCTGCTGCTTTACACTGATTTTTATACGCATTTCCTTTGATGCTTCAGTGCTTCCAGAAGGGTTCAGATTTGTTTTGGTCCATTCCAAATCCTTCCATATTTAATTTACAAATTAATATTGGGGACATCTGACCTGGACTGGGGTAAAAAAGATATGTTTTTTTCATGCTTGAAAGGGCAGGTCTCTCAGGGATTTAATTTGAATCTGCTTCCACTCTAACTAGTTAATCAATTATTGCTGACATTCATCATAGTATTTATGTCTCCAAAGTAAAGAATCTATATCACAGGGCTGTATCCCATAATATTTAGATCCAGTTAAATGCTTTTATTTGCTCTTAACCGAGATCAGTTAATGACACCTTATGCCGATTGCAACCGTGAATCTGATTTGTGAAGAACGATTTTCCAGTTTTAACCACCAGGTTGAGGAAAATAGTGGCCTCAGCTGGAAGATGGCATAATACCTAATTCAGCTCAGGTGGTTAATCTATGTATCATGCTAAAAAGATAATGGGGCAAAAGCGTGCTGTACAACAATAGCATTCAAATGCTTGAGACATTTGCGTGAATTCCTCTTGTCCGCAGTTTAATCACACACCAACTGTTGGGTTAACCCTTCCATTAAAATAGTAAAGGGATTTCAAACAAAAGTGTTAAATATGCTAATATCGTATGGCACAGTTGCACCTCAGCAATGAATATATTAAATGAGCTAAACAGTGGTAATTTGATCAGAAGAAAAACATTGATATTATAAACTTAATTAACAATACAAAATTCTGCTACGATATGATTCTACCCCACTTTTCAAAATTAGAAATAAACTGAGCTAAAAAGTGGCATGACTTTACATTCTAGATGACGATTATTTTTTGAACCATTGTACTAAAAATCCATAATCTTGAAGTTAAATCACTAGAAACTTACACTGTGCATTCTATTTTAATGAAATAATTTGGAAGCGTTATTAAAGCTAATAAATTAAACTTAATTAAAATAATTTAAAAGCTCTAGATTAGTCTGTGGAATATGGTATTAAAAAGCAGCAGCGGATGAAGCATGTAATCATCAACAAAAGATAATTTATTGAGTTATTTTGAAAAACTCATTAGAATTTCTCAAGACGGCTAACTGAGGAGGAATATTGAAAAAAAGAGAAACATGTATGTCGGAATCTAAATATAGATTGTCCAGCCAGTGTCTTCAATTGATTCTGGGCACATTATCTGCTTTGTAAATTATGTAGCATTACGCTATGTTTCACAAAGAAATTCAGGAGTAATAACTCAATAACGTCTGCCACAAACCCTTGTGACAACTTGCAATGTTGCAGCCATGCATTATTTTTTTTTTTCATTCACACTCTACAATAGCATTTTTGCATCCTTTCAAAATAAATAATAATTGCATTTGTATAATGCCCTTTATCAACATCAAAACATATCAAAGTGCTTCACGCGCAATAACTGCTTCCTGAAGTGTGATGATTGTTATTGTGTAGATTAAATGTGTGTAGATTAACTTTTCATGCAGTGATAGAAAGGAAAAACTCTTCTTGTCCTTTTGCTTTTAAATGTAATCTTCTTTAAATCTTTCTAATTCTGCAGAGGAAACCAACAGTGTTGGTGAAAGTAACATTTTCCATTTTGCCTACGATGATTATTATTCCAAGCACTTCTAGGTCAATTTATGCTCCATTATTCTTCAAGTTAGCACAGCTATGCTCCATTATTTTTCACTACTGATAGCCTTCCAGACAGTGTAGCATCAGCCTGACAAGATGCTTTTGCCTTCGATCCTGGGGATAAGTTGAAAGAATATGTGTAATGCACAAAATAGTGATTAGTTAGAGGATCAATTATACAGCTTTCCATATTGGCCCCAAATCTGTAATGGATCGTATGCACTCCCCTGATTCACTGTGACCATCCATTATTCTGCCCAGTGTACTTCATGAAGAATGGATTTTGTTCAGCCCTTACTTTAGGTTTCCACCAATAAAAGGGCAGAATGTGGGGGTTTTCCACTTGCCTTCATTACACTGCACATCACTAATTTTCATCTGTAACTGACTGAATGCATAGACACAACAGTCACATTCTTTCAAATCATATGTTAATGACAGAAGTGTTATTGATTTATAAATATGAACCGGAGAAGCACACATATACAATCATTGCACCAGAAGCTCATTTCTTAAAAGAAAATTATCCCAGTAGTGGAATTAGTGTAATGATAGAGAAGAGTTCCTTCTAGTTAAATTATTTTCATTTTAAACATATCCCCTTTCCCCAATAGCCCTGAATTGTATCTCAACAGGGATCCAACAGTTCAACGGTATTTTATTTGCTTTGTTTTCATGGATAATTTGTGCTTATCTCATTGAAGGGTTTTAGTGTTAAAAACTGAACATTTTCCCACTTGCCGGCAGAAGCACAAAACTTTCATATCTGGTACAGAATGGGCTGTGTGAAAGGATACACTGTCTCAGCAATGTACCTTAACCCTCAGATGAGCACTCTTACCGTGCGACATTTCCCACACCATCCATCATTTTAAGCTTATCCTTTGCTGTCTGACTGATAATACCGACTAGTAGCACATTAAGGACAGTTTATGGGGTGGACTGGGCTGCGACTGGATAGTTTCTCATACAGGCAATGAAAAGCACAGCACAGACAGAAATGAATTGAATTACTGACACCCAGCAAACTATTTAAAGGGTCCAATATATTCCTCTACACTTTATAAATGCTAAAAGAAAACAATCACAATCTATTGAAGTCATGGGAAGGAAAATCAGACGGGGCACATAATGAACAGCCAATCAGCTTCTGTCCACCTTACATCCTTTTTGAAGCTGAATAGTTCCCCACCCATAGAGTTTGACAAACCATCCATGGTGGGAAGGGAAAGAACCCTGTCCCACTTTTCTTATCCTATTACTCAGAAGCCACACAACAATAAAGCCATCATCATTTAATTGGCATTGTACATTTGCAAACAAATGTGAAAAAGTAGACTGCACAATTTTTTTCACAAAGACAATGGCCCTTTCACATTGTCACTTTTCATTTCAGTAGCTGGTATACTTGATAAAATGTTTCCCTTCAGTGTATCACTCCGCCTCAGAAAAGTTGACGGGGCCAGTCCTAGCCCACGATAGGCTATCTCCCTGACTCTCAATGTAGGTTGTCAACATTAGCAATCACTCAGAAGGTAAATTCACAAACTGATAATGTTCTTATCTCCACGTGAAGACAAGCATCTCTCAAATAACATGAAACAAGGCCGAATGGAAATTTTAAAAAGTGTTTCTGTCATTGGTTAGTTCATTTAGATTTGTGTACTGGGTTAAAATTCTGGAATTGTCAAACTACCCCCATCATGGGAGCACCATCACCACAAGAACTTTAGCAGGCTCATGAAGAGGGCTCATCACTGCCTTTTCAGGGCAACTAGAAATGAGTAATAAATGCAGCATTGCCAGTGTCACCTCCATCCCAATAACAAATTAGCACAAATTAGCCATCAAATTGGTTCATTACAAAATCTTTTTTCTGTATTCAAACGCTGGCTGTGGAAAGAAAAAATATGCTAAGAATTAATTTGCATTTATATTGTACGTTAAACATACTCAGGGCATCCCAAAGCCAATTAATTACTTTTGAAGGATATTCAATTTTATTTTGTAGGCAACAGATAATTTGTGAAGGACAATGTCCCACAAGCAGCAAAGAGATGAATGGCCAGTAAATCATGCTTGCTGGTGTACATTGAAGGGCACAATTTTTTGTCAAACTAAACAGGATCTTTTATATCAAACTAAACAGGGTCTCTTATCCTCCAAAGAGGATATCTTGACCATGAAGCATTCCCCCAGCACTGTACTGAAGAGTCGGCCTGAGATTACACACTTAGGTCTCGGAATGAGACTTGAATCCACTTATTTCTCACTGAGATGAGGGGCAGAATTTTTGGCCTGATATGAGGACAGGATCAGAGGCGGGCAGGCATGTAATTTCACACCACCAGCCCAAGTACTGGTTTGTATCCTGTCCTCCCACTGGCCATTTCCTTGAGGCAGGATTGATAACCAATTAGTATTTGTTTAAGGCCAACTTTCAGAGGTTGACTGCGATTTTCCAGCCAGTCTGGGGGTCCTACATGGTGTAGGAAACAGGCCAGCTGCTTCAAGATGGCCTCCCTGCAGCAGACCAGGGGGCCAGCCCTCCGGCAGGCTTTGAGGCTCTCCCTGCTTGCCTGGTCACAATGGTTGTCTGGCAATTCTGGACATTTTTTAATTCAAAGACTTTTAAGGTTGTTGAGAGGGTGCTTCAAGATGGAGGCATCCTCCTATTGGCCCTCCAGCTTTGAGAGGCTCATCACTGTCCTTAATTGGATGATGAGTGCACCCTCTGGCTACTAATTTGCCAATTCATGGAAAATCACTGCTAACATTGCGTGGTCAGGATCCCCATTTTATCCCAATGTCAGGGTCCCAAACCAAAACTCTGCCTGGGAGAACTACCTCTGAGCTAAGGTTGACATGAGGCCAGAAGTTGTGTTAGCAATATTACCAGATATGCTTACATCAAATCCCTATATTTAATGGAAATGTTAAGATCTGGTTAAAGCCTCTGTTAATTCAGGAATGGGTTGTCTTCTGAGGAAAGGTTGGACAGGTTAGGGTTGTATCCATTGAAGAAGTACGGTTCTGTCCTCCGACAGGATTTCCGACTGTCTCTTCTGCCCTGCTCACCTTCATTGCTTTCCATTTCTCTCCTGGTGTTTGACAAGGTGTTTACTAAAACCCGCTTTCACAGCCATATCTCCTTTCTCAGTGACTGTCTCCGTCTCCGACTCACCCCACGTGGATTTCAACTGAAATTCCATCCCTCTTGTTTCGAACCCACCCAGGATTACAGGTATCTCCGGGACATAAAACGTTTCTCGGACTGCTGTTCCCGTCGCATTCTGAGATCCACACTCAGTGCCATGCGCCGCCATATGAACACACTCGACCTATCCCTCCAGCAGCACCGCCGCACCCTTTTTCAAAGCTGCGCGTGCCCCCAGTTTCATTTTATTCTTCGCCTCATCCGTCGCCTCAACAAGAAACTTTTTCTCTTTCTCTCAAGTGCTAAGGAACGCAAGCTCCAACAACTCATCGACTCCAACACCCATCTGGGACCCTCCACCCCTGCTTGTCCCTCCGTCCTCACCCCATCTTCCAATCCCAGCCCCAGCCGCGTATTCACTATACCCCCTGACCTTCCCCTCTCCGATGCTGAACATTCAGTGCTCAGCAAAGGACTTAGTTTCATACCCTTACGCCCTCATCTCAATGAATTTCGGGCTCGGCATGACGCTGAACTCTTCTTCCGCCGTCTTCGTCTCCGTGCTCACTTCTTTGGGCAGGAGTCCTCTCCCCGTTCAACGGATCCTTTTACCCACCTCCAATATTCTCCCTCCACTTGGACCCCTCCCTCTGGATTCTTACCTTCTCTTGATCTTTTCATTGAGAACTGTCGGCGTGACATTAGCCGTCTCAATTTCTCTGCTCCTCTCACCCATTCTAATCTGTCTCTCTCTGAACTCACTGCACTCCGTTCTCTCAGGTCCAACCCCAACATTGTCATCAAACCCGCTGACAAGGGTGGTACTGTTGTTGTCTGGCGCATTGACCTCTACCTCGCGGAGGCTGAGCGTCAACTCGCAGACGTTTCCTCCTACCTCTCCCTGGACCATGACCCCACCACAGAACATCAAGCCATTGTTTCCAGGACTGTCACTGACCTCATCTCCTCTGGAGATCTTCCTCCCACAGCTTCCAACTTGATAGTCGCCCAACCTCGGACGGCCCGCTTCTACCTCCTACCCAAAATCCACAAACAGAACTGTCCTGGCAGACCGATCGTGTCAGCCTGTTCCTGCCCCACGGAACTCATTTCTCGTTATCTTGACTCCCTTCTCTCTCCCCTTGTCCAGTCCCTTCCCACCTACATCCGTGATTCCTCTGACACCTTACGTCACATCAACAATTTCCAGTTCCCTGGCCCCAACCGCTTCCTCTTCACCATGGATGTCCAATCCCTCTACACCTCCATCCCCCACCAGGATGGTCTGAGGGCCCTTAGCTTCTTCCTTGAACAGAGGCCCCAACAATCCCCATCCACCACTACTCTCCTCCGTCTGGCTGAACTTGTTCTCACACTGAACAATTTCTCCTTTAACTCCTCTCACTTCCTCCAAATAAAAGGTGTGGCTATGGGTACCCGCATGGGCCCCAGCTATGCCTGTCTCTTTATGGGGTATGTGGAACATTCCTTGTTCCAGTCCTACTCCGGCCCCCTCCCACAACTCTTTCTCCGGTACATCGATGATTACTTCGGTGCTGCTTCATGCTCTCGTCGGGACCTGGAAAAATTTATTAATTTTGCTTCCAATCTCCACCCCTCCATCATCTTCACATGGTCCATCTCTGACACTTCTCTTCCCTTCCTTGACCTCTCTGTCTCAATTTCTGATGATAGACTGTCCACCAATATCCATTACAAGCCTACCGACTCCCACAGCTACCTCGACTACAGCTCCTCACACCCGGCTTCCTGTAAAGACTCCATCCCATTCTCTCAGTTCCTTCGCCTCCGTCGCATCTGTTCTGATGACGCTACTTTCAAAAACAGCTCCTCTGACATGTCCTCCTTCTTCCTTAACCGAAGTTTTCCATCCACAGTCGTTGACAGGGCCCTCAACCGTGTCCGGCCCATATCCCGCGCATCCTCCCTCACGCCTTCTCCTCCTTCCCAGAAACATGATAGGGTCCCCCTTGTCCTCACTTATCACCCCACCAGCCTCCGCATTCAAAGGATCATCCTCCGCCATTTCCGCCAACTCCAGCATGATGCCACCACCAAACACATCTTCCCTTCACCCCCCTTGACGGCATTCCGTAGGGATCGTTCCCTCCGGGACACCCTGGCCCACTCCTCCATCACCCCCTACTCCTCAACCCCCACTTATGGCACCTCCCCATGCCCACGCAGAAGATGCAACACCTGCCCCTTCACTTCCTCTCTCCTCACCGTCCAAGGGCCCAAACACTCCTTTCAAGTGAAGCAGCATTTCACTTGCATTTCCCCTAACTTAGTCTACTGCATTCGTTGCTCCCAATGCGGTCTCCTCTACATTGGAGAGACCAAACGCAAACTGGGCGACCGTTTTGCGGAACACCTGCGGTCTGTCCGCAAGAAAGACCCAAACCTCCCTGTCGCTTGCCATTTTAACACTCCACCCTGTTCTCTTGCCAACATGTCTGTCCTTGGCTTGCTGCATTGTTCCAGTGAAGCCCAACGCAAACTGGAGGAACAGCACCTCATCTTCCGACTAGGCACTTTACAGCCCTCTGGGCTGAATATTGAATTCAACAACTTTAGATCTTAAACTCCCCCTCCCCCCCATCCCCACCCCGTTTCTTTTCCCCCCCCACCCGCTTTTTTTTTCAATAATTTATATAGATTCTTCTTTCCCCACCTATTTCCATTATTTTTAAATCTAAAACTAAAACCTTTAGTCTTTCCACCCCACCCCCACTAGAGCTGTACTTTGAATATCCTGTTTTCCATTCTTAATTAGCACTTTTCTCAGACAAAGACCACCACCTTCAACACCTCTTTGACCCTTTTGTCTCTGACATCCTTTGATTATTATCTGCTCACACCACACTCTCAATGTGTCTCTTCCCC
This sequence comes from Cetorhinus maximus, assembly GCF_964194155.1. Classification (NCBI taxonomy): domain Eukaryota; kingdom Metazoa; phylum Chordata; class Chondrichthyes; order Lamniformes; family Cetorhinidae; genus Cetorhinus; species Cetorhinus maximus. The sequence continues at coordinate 20,355,727 of NC_135896.1, forward strand.
CCCGCCCCCCACCCACCTTAAACCAAGTTATATTTCTCCCTTGTTGAAACTATGCTGCAGTTCTGCCGAAGGGCCATGGAGGCTCGAAACGTTGACTGATTTCTTCTCCGCCGATGCTGCCAGACTTGCTGGGTTTTTCCAGGTAATTCTGTTTTTGTTTTGTTTTGGATTTCCAGCATCCGCAGTAGCTTTTAGCTTTTTGTTTTTATCTTTGTATCCATTGGAGTTTAGGAGAGAAAGAGGCGACTTGATTGAAACCTTTAAGATTCTGAGGGGCCTTGACAGAGTGGATGTGGAGAGGATGTTTCCTCTGGTGTTAGAATCTAGAACTCGGGGCCACAGTTTAAAAAGAAGGAGCCGCTCATTTAAGACAGAGATGAGGAGAATTTTTTTTCTCTCAGAGCATCGTGAGTCTTTGGAACTCTCTTCCTCAAAAGGCAGTAGAAACAGGGTCTCTGTATATTTTTAAAGCAGAGCTAGATAGATTCAAGGGGGTGAAAGATATTGGGGTTAGGCAGGAGGGTTACAATCAGATCAGCCATGATCTTATTGAATGGCAGAGCAGACTTGAAAGGCCGAGTGGCCTACTCTTGATCCTAGTTTGTATGTTCGTATGTAAAACAGAGAGAGATATTCCATATGTTAACTATTCGCACATCAATGCCTCTGCTTTGTTTAACAGACTATGATAATTTGAATTTACTTTTACCCCACTCAATTATTTTGTAACCATATTACACTTTTAATCAATTGAAACATATTAACCAATTATTCAGGTTGAGCTGTGCCGTGGATCCACATTGGCCGACCAGCTCAGGGAAATCACATCTCTGCTTTTCTGTGTATTAAAACAATTAAATGGAAAGCAATGGAGTTTCTGCTCATGATTTTCCAATAGGCACAGCAGTGGACAAGGCTACCCGAAACAGCCAGACTGTCGGAAATTGCCTCTAATGTACCCAACCTTGAAGGAGCAATACAAGAAATCTAGACGCTGGGCGTTGTTTATGCAGAACTTTACCCACCAGATAAGATGTTTATCTAATTCGCCAGCAGTAATGAAACAAATAGATATAACCCAAATGTTAGTATTTGACCAGTATCAACTGAAATCCTGATTTGCTGTTTATGGTTTGTTCATTCTGTGGCTGTGTTGTCTTTAACTCCTGTGGGTCAATAAAACCTGGGACTGTTTGATGAAATTTTTAATTAGAAGCTTGAAGCAATTCAAGTGAAGACCCATCACATACCTGATTTCATTACACATGTTGTAATGGTAGTGACAATGCAATTAAAAAGTCAAGAGCTTTTCTCTGCATGCTACATCAAAGTACTACAAATTCTTTCCCAAGCTTATGAAGTCCTGCATAATTTCTAAAGCTATGTAATTTTATTAATGCCTATCTCAGTCTCGTTTCAGTTCGCTGAGTAGACTTCACTTACTTTACTGTCATAATCTGGCACAAAGATATATTCTGGAGTTTCTTTCAGCCTCAATACCCGTTCAAAAAGTCACTTCTTGTAAAACAGTGAATTCAGTAAGTGAAATACATGGCCAGGTGCTTGAAAGGTAAAGTTTCTGCGAGGACGATTGTTACAATCCCTTAGAGGCCAATAACCTTCAAAAAAATTAATCCCCAAATGACCCCAATGAGAGAAATTAATGGACAAAGTTTTAAAACTTTTACTGTAACTGTCAAACCCAAAATCAAATGGTATCTCAAAAGAAACAATGAAATTCACTGTAAATCGATACAACAATGATAACTCTTCCACATGTCTCAGCACAATTCAAGCACACATGTGGCATCACGTGCAGTCTCAAAGTCCTTTAAACTTTGCCTTCCTGACAAGGATCTCTCACTTTTCCCACTAGCTGGATTTGGCCCTCGAGTCATTTTCACTAGCAGCTCTATTCCTTCAGAGTTCTCTGGATATGATCAACACCAATAAGGCACATTTCTATGAACCCTCTCTCCCTCGGGTCATGACAGTCATGGTGGTATAGCTTTCCAGAATTCTTTTCCAACCAACCAACAATAATACCCAGTTCACAGCCTCATCACTTCTGCTAAAGACATCCATTTCTTTAGCATGCCTGAGCTATTTACACTGCTTTTAGGTGTCAGCCCGTTTTAGCTAGCTCACACATTGTTTCACCAAGAGCCCCTAACTGTTCTCTTTTCTGCCAAACAGAAAACTGACCATTTTTTTTAGAGAGCTTTGCTTGCTTCTCCTAAACACCAAGAGTTCTGTGTATTCTTCTCAGCACAACAGACTGAAACCCAAAAACTCCAAATTAGCATCTATTTGCCTTTTTTAGTTACCCAGCTTGCATTTCCATTGCAACCTTAATCACCAGGCCACTCCTCAGAAATGACCTCACAGCCAGGAATTAGGATTACAGACCTTTTCAGAAGCTTACTTACTCTTTGGTTAAGGGAATATCTCATCTTGCCAACTGCAGAATTCATCACACAATAGATGCCACTTTCAAATTCAGGTGGCAACAGCTTTCGAAAGAGTCTGTACCACTTAATTTAGTTGGGAAGAGAGTAAGGCCACAAAATTAGCACCGCTGGTTTTGTTACTGCAGAAGCCTGAAGGGGCTAAAAATGGCAAGAGGTTTGCTTCCAGCAAATTCCAGCACAGCTCATGCCAATCATCATGTTTGGACAATGTACCAAAAATGGGCCAAGTAGGCAGATTGTGATGTCCATCAGCGCCAAACAATTTTTCCTCTTCTCCTTCAATTTTCCCTTGGATTTCTCCCATTAAAACTTATGTATACAGATAAAAATTCTTGGAGTGGTGTTGTTATACGGGTGACAACAACCTTCTGGTATCTCCCCCCAGTGACACTCTCAATGTTTTAAATTGGACAGTAAGTAGTGTCAAACTTACATTGCCCCTGGGAAATATATCCCTCTTATTAATCTGCATTCTTCAAGCAATGATATTTTCTGCCTTCCTTAGCCTAAGAATGATGTTACTATTATAATTCCCACAGCACTGCCCCAACTGTGATAAGTCAAGTCAGAGGCTGAACATTTGACTTTACTGGTCTGTGTGGCTCAGTGAAACACTGCAGTTTATTTGTGCCTGTGAAGTACATTCTTGAATCTTTAAGATATTCACCAGGAATTCTTGTAGGATTCTCTGGTTCTGCTTTTACTTCAGTGGAACATTAGTAAAAAACCTTGGACAGAAACGTAAATGGTTTTCCAACCAGCAGTCTTCCAATGATATTATGGTAGTCAATCAGGAGCATCCCCAAAGAGATTCCCAACATCATTTATAGGCGGTGAGAGAGCCAGTCACGCCTGTGTAAATAATGCATTTTTGTAGCTATTGTCGAAGGATGAGTTTGAGTCTAAATCTCCAACTTTGTGACTGTTGGCAACATCCAGCATATTTCACTGATCTTCACTTTCAAGCACTTTCCTATTACACTTACGTCTAAACAAAGCTGGCTTTACTAATGCTTTCCATCCCTTCCAAAAATGTGTACAAATAACGCAAAACCTGATTTAAAAGAACTCTAATTTGAAAACGTCTCTTTTCATTTTAGCAACTACAGCGTAAATTAGTGCTGTGAATTTACAAGTAAGTTTCTAATGTGGGATTTCTGAACTTGCTGTAATGTAACATATGTCCTGTGCTAGCACATTCAGTGACTGCAATCTACACCAAACATGCAGTGGCTACGGTAGGTATGATTATACGATCTGGTTCATGGAAGTGCATTGGGGAAATTGCAGATACATACATAGGCAGTGACTTTCCATCTTTAAATTGAATGTATAGAAAACCAGAAACTGCACACAGTAAATTTGAGTTGTATGCATTGTGAGAACTCCTGTTCCTACGCATGATTTTTTCTTCAAGCAATAGATCCTGGAAGTGTCACTGCTACTTATCAGTATTACTATTATTAAAATTTCACATTTTTTAGCTGAACCAGGAGAAAGAACAGGAAGCCTTCCCATGGGCCCAGATAAAAATGGTGCCTCCACTCTTGGAATCACCCCATTCCATTCTCTGGATTGCCCCATTCCTCCCAGGCATTACTCCCATGCCAGTCAATGTGGGAGCCAACTGATTTCCATACAGACATCACTGCAAGATGCAGTGGGATAATCTGCTTGGCGCCTGCTGGTTGTCTGCAACAATCAAGTGAGGCACGAACCGAAAATGCTTTGGGGCCCCTGACACTGGCATTAGGCGTGCGGTGTGGCTACTATGCCAACTTTTCACCCATTTAGCACAGAAAATGGTCTGCACAGAGTTTCTTCTCCTCTGGAGATGTTAAGTTGCATACATTTAAGATTACACAGGATAACTTTAAGATCCTCAAAAGAGTTCATTCAGGAGTGCTCCTCTACTCAATCTATTTGATCTCCTGAGGTGATGCTCTCCATTAATATCATTTGATCCCAATGTGTTCCCAATAACCACAGGCTATGTACTAAGTCCAAAATCTACATGTCTTGTTGAACATTAGGAATTATTCAGCAAAGCTTACTTCATCCTGAGTTGGAAAATATTTTGGAGGGAGTATTTTTTAAACCCCTTCTGGGTGTTGTGACTGTAAGTAGTAGACACAAAGCAGGCTATCTGGTACGTTTAAATCAGAAAAAAAAGATGAACGTTTATTCAGACAACACCTGGAATGTGAATGCAACAAAACACTCCCTCTCCAAAACACAGACAAATACACACAAGATGAGTTTTACAGATGACACGTGCACTTGGGTTAAAACAAAATAAATCACATCTTTAAATTAATCCTTTGAGATGAACTCATTGCAGGCCTGAAAAAGGGTCATACAGACTCGAAACATTAACTCTGTTTCTCTCTCCACAAATGCTGTCAGACCTGTTGAGTTTTTCCAGCATTCTCTGTTTTAATTTATTGCAGGCCTAGATGGGGTCCTCTCTTGTGGTTCTTTGAAGGTGAATGGAGGTTGGATGTCCTTGGGTTTTCAGACGAAAAATAAATATACCTTTGTTGCAGGTGGAAACAAATTAACCCCTCTCTTACTGCCTTGGTTGACTGGCTGTTAGGCAGGGTTCTGTCTTCTTGCTGGAGGAAAGTCCCTTTTGTGCCCTGTTGGTCTGCAGACTGAACAGCCCCTGGCTGGTCCTTAGAATAATAAGATGTGTTATCTGAAGTCAGTTTCAATCATATGACCACATGGGCAATACTTCTGTTTATTGCCCACACAAATGATTCAAAGTTAGAAGCCATTGCTACACACAATGGTGATTGAATGATGGCCATTCCCACCTGTTAGTGATAAACAAGTTTCTTCATACCTCTCTTTGGGTTGACTTCCAAGTTCGCAGACATTGGTTCTGGGGTGGGGGGGGGTGCTGTTACATTTGAACTTTGATAAACACTCAGGCAATAAGGCAATAGAAGCTATACATTCCACAAGTGATTTCATCTGGAATGCCTTTTCAAAGGAGGGGACTCCACCCACATACCTTTACATTTTAAAGACTATCCAAGGACTATATGGTATACACAGGTCAAGTCAGCTGACCCTCAGCAGCCATCTTTGCATTAGCATATGGTTCATATTAAAAGGCTAAAGTTAATTTCTAAGAATCCACATTGAATAAAGTTGCACCTTGAACGTTATGAATATATCTTCACTGGAAATAACGCTTCACAACCTGTATGCCAAAAATAAAAACAAAACTCAAAACCTTATTTATCTGTTTGACATATCTGAAGTTTGCATTCATAATTCTTGTTTTGAATATTGTTACCTGTTCTATGGCTCATTGCTAAAGAATGCCAAACACCATGAATTCAAGTCTCCATTAATCCATTAATCTTCACAGAATTGTTACTGAGCAGAAGTGTCTGCACCGGTTCTCCAAATAAGCAATTCACTTAGTGCCATTCTCCTGCCTTTTCCCTGTAACCCTGCAAATCCTTCCTTTTCAGATAACAGTTTAATTCCATTTTGAATGCCTCGATTGAACCTGCCTCCACCAAACTCTCAGGCAGTTTTTTCCAGACCCTAACCACCCACAGTGTGAAAAAGTTTTTTCTCATATCGCTTTTGCTTCTTTTACCAATTATTTTAAATCTGTGCCCTCTTATTCTCTATACTTTCATGAGTGGAACAGTTTCTCCCTATCTAAGCTGTCCAGATCCTTCCTGATTTTGAATACCTCCATCAATTCTCCTCTCAGCCTTCTCTTCTCCAAGGAATATTATCATTTGAATGCTCTGCAAATCTGTCTGAAATAATTTTATCTACTATCTTTTCCCTGTTTTACACAAAGGTTCATCTTTTTATAATGCAAATAAAATTAAATGGTGTAGAATGAACAATTTTGTCCCAAACCATGGCATTGTGTTTGATGGATTTTGCTAAATAGTAAACCATTCGTTTTATTGACACCCTCAGGGTTTGTGAAATACTATGGTCTATTATCATTTACAGGTTTATTTTTGGTGCACTACTAAAACCCATTGCATAAATGCTACATAAACTAATAGACAATCTGGCACCAATACTTTATGAGATCTAATATCGTCAGGCAATTTATTTTCCATTCAAAAACTACAGATTTCTGTTATGCAACGTTATTATTTAAACAGTAATACAGAGCTGTAAATTGGCTTTGGGCCTTCTGTGTGATATTATCATTTGAATGCTCGACACATTTGTCTAAAATCATCTTATCCACTATTTTAGCAGTCATAGAAATTGGATACCAGAGTAAGCAGGGCAAATGTTATGGCCATTTCTAGCATTTACATTCTCGCTTTTGTACATGCTTATGGGGCATTGCGAAAATATTTTTTTCAAAATGTTACTTGCTGTACTACACTGTGATCAAGTAATATTTAATCCACAGCTTTTAAATGTTTTGAAAATAACTTGTCTCCATCATAGACTACAGCTCGGTCAGGCCATTTTTTCAAACCTTGTGGAGACATTTTATCTAGCAAAACCTGGCACTTAGTACTTTTATGTTGGCAAAACATCCCAAGAGTCTTCAGAATGTGAAATAGGATTTGGGAGAAGAGTTAGAGGAGCTAGGCAATGGCAAAGTTGCAGAGTTAAGTTTGGAAAAAGCTTTTGAAAGCAGGGAGAGATATAATGTGAGACAGATGGGTTTTCGGGAGAGAGTAATAATAATGTTGGGGCAAGTTGGTTGAAGCTGAGGGAGGGAGATGCATGATAGGTCAGAAAATTTGGTGTGGGCTAATCAGTTTTTTTTTCCAAAATAGAGGGATGACGAACTTTTGCTGCTCTTCATAATCCTTGTTAGCAATGGGAATGGAGCCTATAATTGCTTTATTTGGATTGACCTTCACAATACCGAGCCATGGATTTTCCTTCCATTTACTGGCTATTTTTTTTATAGATTTAGACAAAATATTGGAGGAAAATAGGGAGGGAAATTTTAGTGCTAAATTCACGTCTACTAAAATCCATTCTGATTTCCATTGATCATGATATGCATCACTCAATACAGTCCCAACGTAATTCAAATTAAATTAATTTATTAATGTCCAATGTTGGATCTCTCTCCCCTGCCACCTCTTGCCTGCCTCAAGAAAATCAACACTAGTTTAAAGGAGGCATTTCTGGTTGCTGGGGGATGTATTGGACAGGCAGACGTACCGTACTGTTCAAGGACACCTTCTTCAAATACCAAAACCACCTGCTTCCACTGGGCATGGATCATTCCAGTATCAAACACTGGTGAGGCCACAACTGGAGTATTGTGTGCAGTTCTGGTCACCACATTACAGGAAGGACGTAATAGCTCTGGAGAGAGTGCAGAGGAAGTTTACAAGAATGCTGCCAGCGTTCGAAAAGTGTAGCTATGAGGAGAGATTGGATAGGCTGGGGTTATTTTCCTTAGAACAAAGAAGGCTGAGGGGTGACTTGATTGAGGTGATTGAGGAAATTATGAGGGGAATAGATAGGATAAAATTGTTTCCCTTGGTGGAGAATTCTAGAACCAGTGGACAAAGATTCAAGATAAGTGACAGAAATGTAGGGGGGACATGAGGAAGAACTTTTTTACACAGAGGGTAGTGGGTGTCTGGAATTCGCTGCCCAAGTTGGTGGTAGAGGCAGAAACTCTAAACTCTTTTAAAAAGTACCTGAATCTGCACCTAAAGTGCTGTAAGCTGCAGGGCTATGGGCCGGGTGCAGGAAGGTGGGATTAGAAAGGGCACCTGGGTGTCCTCGGGCTGGCATGGACAAAATGGGCCGAATGGCCTCCTTCTGCGCTGTAACTTTTCTATGGTTCTATGCCCTTTAAGGACCTACTTCCCTCAAAGCCAAAATATCACATTCTCCTTTGCTAGATTTCTGACAATAACCTCTCAAATGAAGAAGCATTAGCTGCAGAGTCATCCTTTAATACTGAAGTGACCCAACCGGCTCATACGAAAATGACCATCATTCCCCTTTAATGCGACAGCAGGAGCAGATTTTCCTTCCTCCCCCCCCCCACCCCAATCTTCCCATAAAAATAGGCCAGAAACAAATGCACAAAATATTAAAATGAAGTTGATTCCAGAAAATAAGACACGGTTAAGGCAGCGGCACCCCACAGTCCAAACAGCACTTCCGGCAACGGTGTCACATTTGTCAGATCAAGAGACTCTACGATCGCTTCTCCTTGTTCGAAGTACAAGTGAATCCTAAATGCGTGAAAGATGACTGCGGCTTGTATTTATAAATTAAACATTTATAACTAAATTGTGCATCATGTCCCAGAAACAAATGTCACTTATTGTCACTGTAACCAATTTCTGGAAAGCAAATTTCATGGAACAATGGTAACACTATATAACATGGTTCCAGCTCTTACAAGCACTTCATGCATTCTACGCCTCTTTGTATTCACAATTACATCTCAAATTAGACAGTTGGCTGTGATGGTGATCTCGTTGGAAGGGTTCAAGATGCACATAGCTGTCAATGGTTGCAGAAGATGCAGTTGATATTTTCCCTGGTATCCACACACTCCTCCTGGGGATTATAAAAAGCTTGTTATTAAATGTAATCAATTTGAAAGCCTGCTGTTTGGAATATATTAGAGCAGAAGAAATGGTCCCAGATGGAAAGAGCTAAAACGATACATGGGGCTTATATTTAATTTCTATTTATTTCGAAGGAAAATCTTTAATTCACCAGATAAATTTACTTCAAGAAGAAAGACTTATGAGTGAGTAATGATTCTAGAAATGAAACTCAACCATGATTCTAGAAATGAAACTCATCCAAGTTCTTGCATAATGAAACTTTGCTGACAATTTCTTGACAGTGCCTGCTTGTCATTGTAACAAGGGCCTTTTTTTCACGCCCATAGTACTTAAGCCCCATTTGCAATTCTTCAGGGGCAGAATTTTGCCCTCGTTGGGCGGGCTCGGCAGGGGAGGGCGGGAGAGGTCAGGAAGCCGACCGCCACCCGCGATTGGGGCCAGATCGTGATTTCACGCTGGCATGAACGTCGGCTGGAGAACCTCTGAGACGGGGCGGGCAGGGGCAGGGTCCTGCTGTCCATCGAGTCCAGTGGCGACCCAGCGGCCGGCTACCCAAGGAGGCAGCTCGCGTCAGAGTTGCAACAGCGACATGGCAGCAAACAAGGATGCTGGGACCAGGCGGGAGGTGAAGTCGGCTGGGCATTCGGCCCACTGTTTTTCCGACCAGCGCCTCTGTGCCCTCCTGGAGGAGGTGGCTGCCAGAAGGGACCCCCTTGTCCCCAGAGATGGGAGGAGGAGGCCGCCGCACCTCACAAAGAGGGCATGGGAGGAGGCGGCAACCTGGGTGAGCAGCCATGATGTGGTGCCTTAGTACTTGGGTGCAGCGCCGGAAGCGTTTCAATGACCTGCTGCGCTCAGGAAGGTTGAGTACCGTGTTAGTATGGGGTCAGCGTGTTGAATTGTTTTGGCCTGTGGAGCTCAGGGGTGTTAGAGTCTGAGTGCCAATTGTCAATGACGCCGGAGCTGGCCAAGGGGGTGAGCCCTGGCTGCTTGGACTGAGTGCCTTGCGCCTTGAGGGCCACGACTCGGATGTGCCCTGCAATGTGCTCTTCAGCTGAGGTTGGCCAGGCTGCAATGGCGCTGCAGGTAGAGAGTGGAATAATCATTCCTCCTCTGTCCTTTCAGGAGAAGACATCCCACAGCAATATTGAGAGGTCGTGGACTGGCGGAGGACCCCCACATCTCCTCATCCTCTCCCAGTCTGAGCAGGAGGCCTTGGAACTCGAGAGGCGTCATGCACCTTGGTCAATCAGCCGCAGTAAGACTGGGGTGCCAGACGAAGGTAAGAGTGCAGTGCACTGAAGTGATAATTTTACTTGTGCAACTATTCTAGTGTAGTCTCTTCATTGATGCGAGCCTCGAACCTGAAGCCCCCCCTTGAAAGACGAGGGCACCATGATGCAGATCTCTGTTGTCTCACCAAGGTGCCTGACATGCACAGTGAAATGTGATGACTTTAACTAATGACATGTCCTTCTTCTCCCTTTTAGGTTCACCAGCAGCCATTCGCTCTCTGGACCCTGAAGGGCCGCCCCTGACCCCAGAGGACCACCATGCTCCCCAAGCACCTGCATCACACCCCCTCTCTGAACCAGGCACCAGCGCAAATACCAGCACCTTGGTGGGCATTAGTGTCTCAGTACGCATTGGTGAGGGCACTTCAGACCCGCTTCAGTCGGAGGACTGCTGGAAGCCTGGACGATGCTCAGTTGAAGGCTGATGATGAGCCTCAGGAGTCGTCCATTAGGCAGCAGTTGCTGGAGGTCCAGCAGGGTGTGCAGGAGGATCTGACAGAGATCCAACAGAGTATGCGTGCCATGGTCTTCATTGTGGAGAAGCCCCTGTGGTGTGTGAGTACTGCGTTGACCCTCATGGCCGAGCACAATGCCTCCTCCATGGGGAGAGTGGTGACGCTCATGGAGAGGCTGCTCTAGGAATAGAATCAGGGGGTCCTGGGGTTGCACATGGACGTGCAAGCCCTCACAGAGGCACTGACGTCAGCTGTTCAGTGTCCGTGTGGGAGATCGATGAGGCACCCAGTATCCCAGCTAGGTGCCCGTCCATCAACGGTGAGCTGGGAGGTCCACAGCGACCTCATGTTTGCGCACGAGCTGCTTGTCATCTCTGTAGGCTCCTCTCAGGGCGCTCTGGATGACAGCAGCAGTTCCTCCGCCCCTCTACCAGCGACCATTGCACCTGATGAGGCTGCAGCGACTGGGGAGATGCCAGCCATGACACTGGCTGCTCCTTCCCAGGCGGGGCCAGCACAGGCACCACTGGCCAGAGGATGACCACCAAGGTCATCAAGGCCAACAGGTCAGCAGAGTCAGCAGGCTGTCTCCAATGCCGGTGCCAGTACTTAGACGTAACGCCCATAAATGTAAGTTTAATGCAACTTAAGCACAAGAGTGACTGGTCATGGGTGATCTTTTGTTCCAGTTTGTTTCTCTTTTTTTGATGATGTGACAACCAACACCAGGTATTGTTCCATTCAATACAATGTGAGTTCCAACATTAAATTACATTTCCTTTTGTGTTATTGGCCTGAGAGTATGCTTCATTTGTTTTGTAGGTACAGGGTAGACCGATATGTAATGCTGGACATGGGTGGCTTGAAACTTTATTGCACAGGCACTGAGTGTATCTTGGGGGCCAAGGAAAGGGTCATTTCTGCGACCCAGCATGGTTCGGCAGCCTGGCATGAGGTGGTAGTTCTTATTTGGCATAGTAGCTGAAGGAGCATTGGATCAAGATGTCCCTGGTGTCCCTGCCTCCCTGGAGGTTACAGAGGTCTGCCTCCACGCCCTCAGTGTTCTCCTCACCATGCTCCTCTTCTGACTCACTACTGGGTTCATCATCTGGGGCCTGTGCAGCTGTGTCAAGATCCTCTCCCTCCAGTGGGTCCCCCCTTGTCAGTGCCAGATTGTGGAGAGCACAGCATGTGACCACTAACAGTGACACCCGCTCTGGGGGGTATTGTAGTGCATCCCGTGAACAGTCCAGGCATCGGAAGCGCATGTTGAGACAACCTATGGTTCCCTCCATCATCGACCTTGATAAGGCGTGGCTCCTGTTGTACTGCTGCTCCACCTCTGTCCTTGGGTGGCGGAGAGGCATCATGAGCCACCTTTTTAACAGATAGCCCTTGTCACACAGCAGCCATCCATCTAGTCGGGCTGGAGCACTGAAGAGCCTCGGCACTTGGGAGTGTCTCAGGATATATGCATCATGTGAGCTGCCAGGGTACCTTGCAGAATCTGTATCCTGTAGTCACACACTATCTGCATGTTTGTGGAGTGGAAGCCCTTCCTGTTAATGAAGGCTCCCAGCTGACCCACTGTTGCCTTGATGGCTACACGTGTGCAGTCGATTGCACCCTGGATGCGGGGGAACCCAGCAATCACTGCAAAGCCTCTGGCTTGCTCAGCTTGGCTGGCCTTGTCTGCACAAAAATGAATGAAAGTCAAAGCCTGCCTGAACAGAGCTTCTGTCACTAGCTTGATGCAACTGTGGACAGCTGATTGGGACACTCCACAGAGATCCCCCACTGACCCCTGGAAAGAGCCGGAGGCATAGAAGATGAGGGCCTCTGCGACATTCAGAGCCACTGGCATGGGGTGTCTACCCATACATTCGGAGCTGATCTCAGGCCCAATCATCTGACAAATGGAGGTCATGGTCTCCCTGGAGAGACAGAACCTCCTTTGGCATTGCACATTGTACATATTGAGGTAGCTGCATCGCCACCTGTAAACCCTGGCAGCAGGATAGTGGCATCTTGTGTGGCCCCTTCCGTCTTGGTTCACCTGCTGGCCCTGTGCAGCCTTGTGCCTGCACCTGTCCTCCCACAGGTCGTTCCCCTGGAGGCTGCACTGGGGCACGTGGCCCTCTTTCCCTTCTGCCTCTCTCTTCCTCCTTAGTGGAGGTGCCTCCAGTGGAGACCACAATCCCTAATACCAGGGTAAAGGAAGGCTGTCTGATACCTGGAAGGGTCCACACGGTCCTAACCCTAAGGGGGTCTGGAAAACACCAATGGGCAGAATTTTCTGCCTGTCGGGCAGGCAGGCCTGACCCAATCTCCGGCGGGCGGGGAGCCAATTCCCGCCGGAGAAGTGGGCCCCGCCGCCATTTTAAGTGGGTGGGCCAATTAAGGCCCGCCCAGCATGACATCCGCTGGGAAGTGCTATGCGCTTCCTGTGCAGGCGGGGAGGGATTCCCCAAATACGAGAGTGCACTCTTTCGCGCATGCGCACGAAAGAACGCACATCTCCCTGAGGCTAAGTGCTGCCTCAGGGAGATCGCTGACAGCTGTATAAACTTTAAAAATAAAAAAATAATAAAATCCTTAACATGTCCCCCTCATGTGACAATGTCACACGAGATGGGACATGTTAACAAATTTCACTGAAACTTTAACAAATTTTTTAAACCCTACATGAAAACTCATCCCGCTGGTCGATGAGGTTTCATGTTTTTTCAGAAGCCCGCCGGGGCTCCTGGCCTGCCCGCCAACCTTAAGGCAAAATCCAGCCCAATGAGTCCAGAAATGAAGCCTGGAAGTGCTAAGAATGAAGCCCTGATCAGAGATTAAGCTGACAAGTACCAATAAGCCACCAGCAGCAAACTACTCCCAAAACTCTTCGCTACTCACGTTGGCGATGCTGCTGACCCTTCTTATTCTGCCCGTTGGTGAGGTTTTGCAAATTGTGGGCTGCCCGCCTGCCCATTTTGCCCATGTGACGAGTGAAAAATGTTAAATCACAATAAATTGGGTTGTCATGGGCCTTAATTGGCCTAATTAATGACGGGTGTGGCTCCGACTCCCATGCGTGTCTGCCAAGCGAAATGTCGCGCAAGTGCGCGATGATGTGGGGACGATCGCCCGACGTCACCGTGTGTCATTTTACACTCGTTTGGGTCAGAACTGCCTATGTCAGACTGCAGCTGAACCTGGATAGTGTCTAGGCTTCGTCTCTCAGTTTAAGGCATATTCGCCCCATAATGATCTTCAGTGGGACTGTCACCACAAAGCCTTCCACAGTCAACATCTTGAGGGTCGCATATTTGATGGATTGAACTGTGGCTCCAAATGCAGGACAGGGGGCTGAATAGTACAGAGTCAGGTGGAGGGGACCCCCTCCCCCCAAACCCCCAACACCCCTCCGGAAACCACATTGGCGTGGAGATGACATGCTCTACGCTGACCCAACCCGCAGTCATAAAGTACTGCGAGGCTGATTATTGACGGCCGATTGGCCAGCAGCTCCATCAGTCCCAGCAGTGCCAGCAAGGCATCAGTGGCTGGTGGACTGTTGCTGAAGAGTGGCCCTCCATGCTGTGGAACCCCAGAGTGTGTAAGTCCGGGGTCTTGGGCCCAGAGTGTTTGGGTATGTTAGGGGCTGGGGCAGTCAGCGGGAGAGGATGGGTTTAATGGAGGGAATAGGTCGGGAGGAAGGGGGAAGATTAACCTAAGGGGTGGAGGTGGGGGGCAGCAATTGGCAAAGGGCAGCCCCCCAAAGAGGGACCCTCTTCCCACCCCTTAACAACTTAATATGTAAAATCAGGCTTCCTGCTTCTGCCCCCGCCCTATTATCAGGGTCAATTAGCTTGATAGCAAACCTAATTGACCCTTAATTGATCGTTTGGATATGGCGGGCAGGATGCCAATTTTGGCATCCACCCATCCCACATATTATGGGGGTGAGTTTTGGGGTGGGTGGAAAGGTGTTGGGATGGGTGCCCACCCTGTTTTATGTGTCCCCACCCCCTGGGAAACACACACACCAGGGGCAAATAAAATTCAGCCTAGAGACTGGGAACACCATGATGATCCATCAACCTCCTTAGCCCTCCAGGCCTCTGCACCACCTTTAAGGCCCAAGTCAGGAATGCAACAGAAATCTCACCATTCACCTCAAAGGGTGCAGCTGCAGGGGCAGTTAAGATGTTTGACATCATCCAGGACAGAGCAGTTTCCTACTATTGGATTTAATATACTTCTCCACAAATGATACACTTTCCCTGCAGTTGATACGATCTACAAGATACACTTGAGAAATTCATCAAAGTTACTTCGATTGCACCTCATTCCCCAGCTCCTCTGCTGCTGAGGAGGTCAAGAACAACAATGTCATGGGAATATTGTCACCCTGAAGCTCCCCTCAAGTCACATGCCAGCCTGGCATCTTATTGTTTCTTAATTACAACTGGGATAAAATTTTGTAAGCTCTTAACACCAACGTGAGATCTTCATCACCTTAAGGGCTCCAGGAGAAAGACATCATACAGGTCCAGTATCCTTTATTAGTAAATCCGAAAACTGTAAGTATCGGAAAATCACACTTTTTTGATCTCATCGGCCTATAGCACGGGAACCCCAGTTGTTTAACTGCGCTGTTTACCTGGGGATTTTTGTGGTGAACACATCAAAAAGAAACTTATACAGGTACCCTATATTTATTATTCAGTGATACATCTTACTTTTCTAGCCATGTTATACACTTTAGACTATAGCTAGCCTAGATGTAGGCTATTGTAAAGTAAGTTTATATGCGGTACCTGAGAACTGAAATTATCTGAAATCCAAAATGCAATCGGCCCCGGAGGTTCTGGATAAAGGATATTCAAACTGTGTAAGGATCCCACAGAAACCATTCATTCTCCAGGTTTGGATGAACAAATGTCTGGTAAGCTGTAACTCTGATATTTTTGTTACAATACCAGAAATCCAAGCTCCATGTTTGCTTTGGATGCTACCTACCGAATGTGGCATCCCCATTGAAACTTGCTTTTGAGACAAATCCTCAGGTTTTGTAGTGTTTCTACCTGTTGGGAGAATTTGGTTACGGAACTCAAAGCTATCTGTTGGTGGATCCTTTTTGTTGGTGATGCACATGATGTCGCATTTGTGGCATTGAATGCTATCACCCATTGGTTCTGCCATTTTTGCAATTCCAGAAGATCATCCTGCAATGAATTGATATGATCTTGAATTTTCTCTGATGCATAAACCATGCAGCCATCTGTAAGTAGTCAGTCGCACCCTGTTTTTTAACTTGTTGGGAAGGTCATTTATGTACGTCAAGAATAGTGGGGGTCCTAACACAGTTCCCTGGG
This sequence comes from Cetorhinus maximus, assembly GCF_964194155.1. Lineage (NCBI taxonomy): Eukaryota > Metazoa > Chordata > Chondrichthyes > Lamniformes > Cetorhinidae > Cetorhinus > Cetorhinus maximus. The sequence continues at coordinate 20,371,877 of NC_135896.1, forward strand.
GTACTCTGGAGAGGACATCTCTAGGAGAACATGATCCCTATCACACACCGGCTCTTTGTTTTCTGTTAGTTAGGAAGTGCCAGATCCAATTTAATAATGTCCCACTAATTCCATAGTAGTGAAGTTTGGACAAGAGCTTTTCATGAGGAAATTTGTCAAAGGCTTTTGAGAAATCCAGTACTGCCATGTGAGGAGTTTAATTTCTTTCGCGTTTTGAAGTTAGGTCTTCAACCGTCTGTAAAAGCTGTGCTTTGACAACTCTTGTTGATCGAAAATCATGCTGACTCTTTACCAGGATATTGTGAGCTTCAAAGTGTTTCATGACATGAGAATGAACAATATATTCAGGCAATTTGCAAATGATGCTGGTGAGAGACACTGGTCTATAGTTTCCTGGCTGACTTTTAACCCCTTTTTTGAATATGCCACAGATGTTATTTTGTCCCCACTGATCTGCTAAGTAGCCGGTGCTGATTGACTCTTGAAGAAAATTGGTCAATATTGGAGCCAATTCATCAGCTGCTAACTTTAAGGTCCAGGGGGGTCGTTTATCTTGACCTGAAGTTTTATTTGAATTTATTTCTTGCAATAATTTTAAGACACCCTCTTTGCTTATAATATGTTTCAGCTTGTCTGGTAAGTGGTCATCATCTAATCTGGGTACATGAGTTAAATCTTCTCTGGTAAATATACTGGAAAATTGATTACTTGGTGCTTCTCCTTTACCTTTAGGGTAACATATAACTCTGTTTTTTATTCTGAGAACTGAAAAGCCCACTTCTTCCTTTTTGGTTTTCTCAATGAATGACCAGAAGATCTTCGGTTCTCCTTCATAGAGGTTGTAAAATACTCAGAAACATAGGCGGGATTTTCTGGTGCCGACACCGGCAGCCATCATTACAGGCAGGACGAGGGAATTTGGAGAGCCGTTGACTTTTAATGGCCCTCCAAATTTTTCCACCCCGCCCGCTACAATGCATGCCAGTGTCAGGACCAGCAAATCCTGCCCATAATCTTTCCTTGCTTTGTTGATTGGTACATGTTTTCACATGGTGTACTTTTATTGATGGAATAAGAGACCAATTTATGAGAGACAGGTTGTATCAGAGTGCCGTATATGAGGTGCTTATGAGGTGTTGTTGTGGGTTGCTGTTTTCAGCGCCTACTATCAAGCTGCTGTAGCCACTGATCATCATGGTGGCATATATCAGCCCACAGGTAATGTCGCCATTTCCCTCTGTTGTTGGCTAGTGGCTCCCACTTATGAAAATCCATATTTAGGGCTTTAATATCACCTTTGCCTTTGGTGCTTTGGGCGTCCAACTGCTACTCTGGGTCCAGCTACCTCCCCATACAGAATATCCTTGTGAATGTATCTGTTTTCCATCTTTCAAGTTTAACACCTGAAAATCACATGACATAACATTTCCAATGTCTATAATTAGGTTAAATATTTATTGAGTATATTGTTTTAATGCGCACAACTCACATGGTTGGAAGGGAGAGAAAAATTCTCTCGTAGAATCAGAGAATGGTTACAGCATGGATGGAGGCCATTCAGCCTGTTGTGTTGTGTCAGTTCTTATCAAGAAAACTTAGCTAGTCCCACTCACTAGCCCTTCCTTGTAACAATTATTTCCTCTTCAGGTTCTTCTCAAATTCCACTTTGAAAACCACAATTTAAAGTTCCTCTACCACAGACTCAGGCAGGGCACCCCAGATTCTAACCAGTCGCTATGTAAAAAATGTCTTCCTCATGTCGCCGTTGTGGTTTTTTGCCAATCACCTTAAAGCGGTGCCCTCTGGTTCTTGCTCCTCCTGCTAATGGGAACAGTTTCTCCCTATCCATCCTGTCTAGACCCCTCATGATTTTGAACACCTCAATCCAATCACCTCTCAACCTATCCTTCTTTAAGGAAAACAAACTCAGTTTTCCCAATCCACCCACATAAGTGAATTCTCCCATCACTGGAGTCATTCTCATAAATCTCTTCTGCACCCTCTCTAAAGCCTTCACTTCCTCCCTAAAGTGTGGTATCCAGAATTGTATACAATACTCCAGTTGAGGCTGAACCTTTTTTTTTCCAAAAGGTTTAGCATAACTTCTTTGCCTTTGTACTCTTATGTCTCTATTTAAAAATCCCAGGATCACATTATACCTTTCTAACCAGCTTCACAACTCCCCACCATCTTCAATGAGTTATGCACATATAACCCCAGGGCCTGAATTTTTAGGATGGCAGGGCCTAGGCCACATCGCCGCTGGCTCCAACAGCCCTGCTGCCATTTTATGCTCTAACCAGCATTGATTGGCATAAGGCAGGACCTCTGCCCCTCACTCAGGAGGGAGTCCCACATTGGAGAGCTGCCAGCCAATCAGATTGGCTGATGCCTTGCCAGTCCCTCCAGCAACAGCGCTGCAATGACCAGAAGAGACACTGCATGGAGCTGCCTGAAACTAAGTCTCGGGAGCCAGAGGAAAAGGTAACATTTTCCTAACATGAACACATATCTGCAGTGACTGAATTCTATCAAGACAGATTTGAACATGTGCTATCTGACCTTCAACCCTCAGGTCAGGTGAGCACGTATGTAGTAGAGAGTACCGTATAGTATCTAATACTGGAGTCCACAACCACAATCAACTATTATTATGACATTTCCCTTTTTTAAAAAAAAAACGTTGATACAACTCATGTGCACAAAGTCTCTTATCTATTCTTTTTCACTCTGTTTTGATCAGTCTGTTTCTTCTTTTACTTGTCTCTGTATCTCTGTTTTTTTTCACAATTCTTCTACTGGATGTTCTGAATGATGATAGAGGTGATTTTGAAGGACAAGGGGCCTTCTCCAGCTCTGTGTCACTATCACCCCTTGGATAGTTTTCAGGACCCTCAAGCTTTGTCTGGTTATCTGTTGCTTCACTGGTGCATTTTGGTTTTTGATCTTCAGCTACACTTTCTGGTTCAGAGCATGGTTGAGTTTCATTTGTTTTCCGTAAGAATTTCCAGTTGCTCCTGTACTGTTGCCTGTTTGGAGTCTGCACTATGTAAGACTTTGGTTCTCCTGTGATTTGTATGACATCAGCAGGATTCCAGATCCCTTCTTGCTGAATCCTCACTGTCTCTCCCATGTTCAGGTCAGGCAGAGTTTGGGCACCTCGATCAAAGTACTGTTCCTGCTTCTGCTGTCTCCGTTTGAGCTGGTCCTGCACGCTGTAGCTCACTGGCTGTGGAAATAACAGTGGGGCGCAGTTGGAAGCTTAGTTCTTAGTCTTCTTCCCATAAGGAGCTGTGCTGGAGATGATCCAATGCCCTCTAATGGAGTGTTCCTGAAATCCAGCAGAGCCAGGTAGGGGTCTCTTCCATCTGCCTTTGCCTTCTTCAATAGATGTTTTAAGGCCTGCACAGCACGTTCCACCATTCCATTGGGTTGTGGATATTTGGGATATGATGTAGTGTGGCAAAACTCCCAGTCCTGTGCAAATTTGCAAAACTCAGTGCCTGAGAATCATGGACCATTATCTGAGATGAGCACTTCAGGTATGCCGTGGTGAGCAAAAACTGATTTTAAATGATTTATTACAGTGATGCTCTTACTATCATTTCTCAGCAGCACAGACTCAAAACACTTTGAGTAATTATCTACTGCAAGTAGGTGCTTACTGTTGTAAAATGTGAACAAGCCCATTCCAATTTTCTGCCAGGGCCTCTCTGGAACACTGCGTGCTGGAAGTGATTCATTTTATTGCGACTTATTGTACTTTTGTCACACTGCACACGTATTCACCATTTGCCCGCTTTGTACTCCCATTCCAGGCCAATGCATTACATCTCGAGCTCTTCTCCTGCATGTTTCTATGCCGAGGTGACTTTCATGTATGTGCGCCAGCATTTCTTCCCTCAGTGTTGCAGGAATTATGATCCTTTCTCCTTTGAAAAGTATTCCTTCTGCTACATGAAGCTCCATAAAGTTCCAGCACTCTTGCACGGCAGAAGGGGCTCCGCTCTGATGTATGGGCCAGTCAGTTTGCACAATCTCCTGCAGTTTTCTCAGGTTGGCATCGTTCTTGGTCACTTCCCTGATCTCATTTAATTTGGCTACAGCCACAGGTAAGTTCATTGTCTTCATGATGAGTAGGTATGCATGTGTCTGCGATGTACATTTCCTTGCCCGGTTTGTATTTAACTCTGACCTGGTACTTCTGCAGATGCATTAGTAATCTTTGGATACTTGGTGGTGCACAGTTCAGGGACTTTTTAAGTATAGCTTCCAAAGCCTTACAATCAGTTTCTACCTCCAAGTCTGTGCCATAGACAAACTGTTGGAAGCGTTCTAGGCCAAACACAATTGCTAGCATTTCTTTCTCTATTTGGGCATACCACTACTGTGTTTCAGTCATTGTCTTTGAAGTATATACCACTGATGCCTCACTTTGCAAAAGGACTGCTCCCAGGCCAGCCTTTGAAGCATCCATTGAGATCTTGACCGGCTGACTGACACTGTAATACCTGAACACTGGTGCATGGGTCAGTGTTCTCTTCAGACTGGTCAAAGCTTCCTGGTGACTTTGTTCCCAGTGCCATTCCGCATCATTTTGTAGAAATTCTCTGAGAGGTGCTGTGAGGTCTGACATGTTCAGAATGAATTTCCCAAGATTGGTCACCATTCCCAAAAATCTCTCCAAGTCTTTCTTACATTCTGAGGGTGGCATATTCACGAATGCTTCGATTTTACTGGGGCCCAACTTCAGTCCCTCACTTGTTGGCACATGTCCCAAGTGCTTGATTTCATAAAGACCTATTTTACACTTTTCTTTCTTGAACTTGAGGCTCCTTTCCCTAGCTTCAGCCAGCACCTGTCTCAGTGTGTGGTCGTGTTCTTCTCATGAGGCCCTCTAACCCTTTAAACAGCAGCTTCACTTTTCTGTGGAACACCTCCGGAGCTGAACTAATACTAAAAGGTAGGCGTAAAAACCTGCATCGCCCCTTTGGTGTGTTGAAGGTACAGAGATAGAAGCTACATTCACCCAGTTTGACCTGCCCTAAGCCTGATCTCACATCCAAGACTGAATAGTATTTAGCATCAAATAGTTTACACGTGATCTCTTCTACTGTGGGCAGCTGGTAATGCTCTCTTTGTACTGCCTGGTTTAGGTCTCTGGGATCAGGATAGAATCGCAGATTCCAACCTGATTTTTCTACAATTACAATTTGATTAACCCGCTTTGTCAGTTCTTCAATTTTCTTGATGATGTGAAGTTTCTCCAGTCTGTCCAACTCTGCTTTCAGTCGGTCTCTGAGTGCAATGGCATTTTCCGGGGTGGGTATATTTTGGGTGTCACAGTTTGGTCAACCTTGGTGTGTCCTCCTTTTAGGCAACCAATCCCCTGGAACACACCTTTATACTCGCTCAGGATGTCATCAGTGGTGACAATCATTATTCTCTTGATTTGCTTCAGATTTTCACAAGCTTTGATTCCAAGAGTGGGTTTTGCATCAGTTTTCACCACTATGAATGGAAGTGCTTGAGACTGTTTTTTGTAGTTCACTGTAAGTGTGCACTTGCCTCCTACAGCAATTTTTTCACCTGTATAAGTAGACAGCTTCATTTTTGTTTTAGTTAGCTGTTTTCCTATGCTTTTGATATAGGCTTATGGGAATAACATTTGCTGGTGCACCTGTGTCAAGCTTGAAATCCATCATCATGTTGGCAATTTTTAAATCAACTTTCCATTTGTTTTCATTGGAGTTTGTTGTTACTGCACAAACAAAAAGTTTAATTTCAGTGTCTGTGTCAATCGTGTGCACTTTCTTCGATTTATACATCTTAGCGAAGTGATTTAGTTTATTACAGCTCTTGCATTGCTTTCCGTAGGCTGGACAAATACATAGCAAATGCTCTGTTCTGCATCAACTGCATTTAAATGTTTTAGTAACAGTTTTGTTTGTTTTACCTTCAAGCTGTCTATTTGTTCTTTCCTGGGGCTGCTTCTGTTTAACTGCATCTAAGTGCTTGACCGAGTGCGGCTTATCATCTCCTGTCATCTGTTTAATCTGCCATTTTGTTGCCTCTGCCACTCTGCAGATATTTATTGCTTGAACCAGCATGAGATTAACTTCTCTCAAAAACCGTTCTCTCAAAGAGTCATTTACGATCCCGCAAAGTATTCTATCTCACATGAGTGACTCGCCAAGCTCCCCAAATTCACACAATTTGGCTTGTTACGTACTGACTAATGTTCTCACTGCCTTGCGTGCACTTAAAAAAAAATCAGTATCATTCATACGTGATGTTTATCTTAGGGCTGCAGTAGGCATTGAATTTTCCATTATTCCTTTCAAGTCATTTTGTTTCTCATCACTTTCAAACATGACTTCTAGGGCTTCTTCCCCTGCTATGTGAAGAAAGATTGAAGACTGTACCTGAGAGGCTTTTTTATCACTGCCCATTGCTGTGATGTACAGCTTGAATCGCTGCCAGAACTTCCTCCAGTTTTCGGCGAGGTTGCCCTCCAAACTGAGTTCTGCGATGGTTTCAGAAGCTCCATTGTTGCATTTAGTTTACTTCTGACACCATGGGCAGAATTTTACTGTCGTCGGGCAGTCACGGGCCCAACCCGAACGAGCGTAAAATCATGTACGATGACATGGGGCGAGCGTCCCGACGTCAATTAAATAGCCCGTAAAGGCCCTTAACGAACTAACAGACTCGAAATTTTTTGCTGCCCGTCCAGCAGAAAGAACCAAGTGGTCTTTGCATTTTTGGCAAAATCTCATCCAAGGGCGGGATGAGGTTTCGACCAGCGATTTAATAAAAGTTAAAAACTTTTAACACTCAGATTTAACATGAAGGGTTATGTTTTCATTACTTTTAATATCTTTATTTTTATTGTTAAAGGTCTTCAGCTCTCTGAGGCAGCTCTGTGCCTCAGGGAGCTTTTACTGTGTGCACCCCCAAACACGCGCACACGTCTGTGCTCGCGCTCCTCCCGCCCCCACCCCGGCAGCGCTGAGCGCTGCAGTGCATGTTTCACACTGGCTAGCCGTTAATTGGTCAGCCAGCATGAAACCCATGTCAGGGCCCAATCGTAGGCAGTGGTCGGCTTCGCAACCACGCCCGGGCCCACCCACTGTACCCGCCCGACGAGGGCAAAATTCTGCCCCATGCCTTGTTTCTTTGTTTAATGATGCACACAGGCCATCGGCATTGTAGCTGAGCTAACTTTCGGTAACACTTTTTCCTAACATGAACACATATCTGCAGTATTTGAACTCTATCAAGACAGGCTCCAACATGTGCTCTCTGACCTTCAACCCCCAGGTCAGGTGACCCTCTATCTAGTACAGAGTATCTAATACTGGAGTCCACAACCACAATCAGCTATTATCATGACACACCCCACTCAGAACCATTACAATAGCACAAAGGAGAAAAGTAGGCAAAACTAGTACAAGACCTGTGAAAGGAAAAGGGGAATTATTTAATCAAAACCTCGAATCCAGGCCAAAACTGAAAAACTAGACTTTTGAAATCATCTACCGTTCTGATTATTTTATTTGTGTCCTGCTTTTCATACAAGTTTAACTCATAGTCACATTAATGCTGTCAAATGTTACAGATATAATTAGACAGTGTTTATTAGTGCAGTTAATTGCTTCCTTAGGAAAGCAGACATCATAATGAGATGGTGATTATGAAGGAGTTGGAATTAAACCAGAATTTGAGATCAGCAGGGTTGCAGACCTAAAAGGTTTTATTTCAGGGTAAAATCAGATATACTTCTTGATGCTTAAAAAAAAAATACATCAGATAACAGTCAAGCTACTACAGTTCTCCTGTTTACTGAGAAAACAAAAGGGCACAAACAGCCTGGTGGACTACCTGTGTTACCTGTACTGTCTGGGAGCTGGGCACAATCCAGCATCCATCTTGCAGGTACTGATTTGCGTTTTTTAAGAAGCCAGGACTTTGACAACCCTCACTCCCCACCTGAAAAATCTGACCGATTCACCCTTTATAAAAAAGTAAGCAATCACTGCTGATCTGACTTCAAATGGTGTAATTTGGAATGAGTATTGAAGCGCTCGAAAAGGTAATCCTGCATGACTGCATTCAAAAACATTCTAAAGCCATCGTGGCTTGTCAAGGTTGTGGAAGTGATTTTTTTGCATTTGGAGGCGATCATTAGCATTTGGAAGCACTTGGGAATTCAAGGGAATATAGGCCTTCACCAACTCTGGGGAAAAACAAGGATCGCTTCGCCAGGGGTGGCGCAGTAAAGGAATAGTCAACAATGTCAGTAACAAAGTAAATGTGGCATCATTGAGAAATAACAGTGCAGTGGAATTAAATTTAAATGTATATAACAAAATAAAAAAGCTAGCAATTCACCAAGGCTCCGCAACAGCACCTTCCAAACTCGTGACCTCTGCCACCTAGGAGGACAAGATTCATAGAAACACCATCACACTCAAGGCCTTCTCCAAGCTACACACTATCCTAACTCGCCATTCCTAACAGCCCCTGTCTACTTGGCTGCTCTCCTTGAGTACCTGATCCAGGAGCTAGCAGGCATTGTGGCCTGGGACAAGATGATCCACATCAGCCTCCACCACCTGTAGATCACCATCAGCAGTGACAAGGGGCTCAGAAAAAAGCCGGGAGGAGCAACCATAGCAAGGGCAGGGTCCATCCTCAACACCCAGGCTGTGCCTGCCCAAGAAAACCATACATCCAGCAAGGTTTATGTCAAAAAGTGAAAGATCAGAAAAAGGTAAAAAGATAATGTGAATAATTTTTAAAAATAGAAAACAATATATTGCCCAATGCATGGCAACAATCATGCAGTACACCCAACCATCCCAGTTCTCCCCAGATCCCACTTCCTCTGCTGTAAGCCAGCAACAACCAGCACCCAACTGTGATGGCCCAAACCCTCACCCTTCCCCTCGGGCCTGCCGGAAATGTACCTACATGGGACTGTGAGTCAGTCCACAACCCTCCCTCCCTTTCTCTCTCCCCCTCCCTCCCTTTACTGCTCCCACCACCTCTCCCTCTCTCTACCTCTCCCTCCAGCCCCTCCCTCTACCCCTTCCTCCCTCCCTATGCCGGCCCCACACTCCCTCTCTCTCTAATCCTCACTCCATCTCCCTCCCTCTCTTTACCCTTCCTCCCTCCCCCCTCTCTCTCTATCCCTTCTTCCCTCCCTCACACTCTCTACCCCTCCCTCCCTCCCTCTCTTTACGCCTCCCTTCCTCCTTCTCTCTCTACTCCCCACTCCCTCTCTCTACCCCTCACTCCCTCTTTCTCTCTACTGCTCCCTCCCTCTCTCTCTATCTAACCCCCTTCCCTCCCTCTATTTCTCTACACCTCCCTCACTCCATCTCTCTACTCCTGCTTCCCTCCCTTCCTCTCTCTATCCTTCCCTCCCTCTCTCCCTCTAACCCTCCCTCCATTTTTCCCTCTATGTCTTCCTCTATCCCACACTCTCTACCCCTCCCTCCCTCTCTCTCTCTATCCCTCCCTCCCTCATTCTCCCTCTCTACCCTCCCTTCTTCTACCCCTCCCTCCCTCCCTCCCTCTCCCTTTCTACCCTTTCCTCCCTCTGCCCCTCCCTTCCTCTCTCTACCCCTCCCTCCCTCTCTTTACCCGTCTCTCTCTTTATCCCTCCCTCCCACCCTCTCTCTACCCCTCCCTCCGTCTCTCTCTCTACCGTTCCATTCCTCCCTCTCTCTTCCCCTCCTTCCCTCCCTTCCTCTCTCTATCCTTTCCTCCCTCTCTCCCTCTAACCCTCCCTCCATTTTTCCCTCTATGTCTTCCTCTATCCCACACTCTCTACCCCTCCCTCCCTCTCTCTCTCTATCCCTCCCTCCCTCATTCTCCCTCTCTACCCTCCCTTCTTCTACCCCTCCCTCCCTCCCTCTCCCTTTCTACCCTTTCCTCCCTCTGCCCCTCCCTTCCTCTCTCTACCCCTCCCTCCCTCTCTTTACCCGTCTCTCTCTTTATCCCTCCCTCCCACCCTCTCTCTACCCCTCCCTCCATCTCTCTCTCTACCGTTCCATTCCTCCCTCTCTCTTCCCCTCCTTCCCTCCCTTCCTCTCTCTACCCATCGCTCCCTCTCTCCCTCTAAACCTCCTTTCTATTTTATCTCTATGCCTTCCTCCTTGCTCTCTCTCTCTTCCACTCCCTCCCATCCTCTCCCTCTCTACCCTTCCTTCTCACTACCCCTCACTCCCCCTCTGCCTCTCCCTCTGTCTCTTCCTCTACCGCTCCCCTATCTTCTACCCCTCCCTCACTAGCCGTCCCTCCTTAACTCTTCCTCTCTACCCCTCCATCTCTCTTTCTACACCTCCCTCCCTCTCTCTTTCTACCCATTCCTCCCTCCCGCTCTCTACTCCTTCCTCCCTCCGTTTTTCTCTCTACCCCTGCTTCCCTCCCCTCCCTCTCTCTACCCCTCTCTCCCATTAACCCTCCCCTTTTTCTCTCTATGCCTCCCTCCCTCCCTCTATCTACCCCTCCCACCCTCCCTCTCTGTCTCTACCCTTCCCTCCCTCTACCCCTCCCACCCTCTCCCTCCCCCTATATCCCTCCCTCCCCTACCCCTCCCTCCCTTCTACACCTCTGCCCCCCTCTGCCCCTCTCTCCACCGCTCCCTCGCTCTGTACCTCTTCCACTACCCCTCCCTCACCCTCTGCCCCCTCTACCCACTTCCTGTTCTGCCCCTTCCCCCTCCCGATGCTTTCACATCAGGAGAAATGGGGAAGCAATTGGGAATTCCTTCAAGGTGGGGAGGGAAGGGTATTGCTCCCAAAGAAGGGCGGGGTGGTGTAGAAGGCTTGGGTGGGGTTCTGGCGGCTGTTGTTGAGGGCATGGGGGGCTGGGGGGCTGTGGAGGGGGTGGGAGGCTTGGGGGGGTCGTGAAAGTGGTGGGGGTTTGGGTGAGGTTGTCGAGGGGCTGGAGGGCTGGGGGGTTGTCAGGGGTGTGGGGGGGCAGCTGGGGTGTGGTTGTAAATGGGGTCGGTGGGCAGGTGGGCTTGTCGAGGGGTGGGTGGGTGGCTGCTGGGCAGTTTGGTGGGGGGAGTGGGTGGCTGGGGGGTGGTTATAGAGGGGGTGGGTGGGTGGGCGGAGCCAGGAGGGTGGAGGGATGGGGTGGTGTAGAGAGGGTGGGGTGGGGTCTGGGGTGGCATTAAAGGTGTGGGGGTTGGAGGTGCTGTAGAGGGGTTGGGGTTGTGCATTGTAGAGGGGATGGGGGTTGTAGAATGGGTGAGAGGCTGGGGGTTTTGTAGATGGGGTGGGAGGGCAGTGGGGCTGTAGAGGGGGTGGGGGGCTGGGGGTTGCAGAGGGGGTGGGTGGTGTAGAGGGGGTGGGGGCTGGGGGCGTGTAGAGGGATGGGAGCTGGGGGATCAGGGGTAGGAGGAGGCCGGGGAGAAGTGGTTAGGGTAGTGGGTGGTGGGTTTCGGTGGGGAATGGGGATAGGGGCTAAGATGGGGTGGGGTTTTAGAGGGGGTGGGGACTTGGACAGGTATGGGGAGTAGGCAGTGGGGTGCCAGGGGTTAGATGGGGTTGGGTGTCGGGGTGGTGGGTAGGGGGTGGCGGCAAGGATTGGGGGTGGGGTTGTAGGATTGGTTAGGGGATTTGACGGGGTTGGGTATCAGAGAATTGGAGGGTTGGGTGTAGGTGGGGAGTGGGTTTCCCCAATAGTCTTGTCTGGTATCTCTGTCTGAGAAAAGCTTTTTAAAGTTCTGTTTTAATTCTAAAAAATTCAGAGGGTGCGTGTGTGTGTGTGTGGTGTGTGTGTGTGTGTATGTATATAAATGGGTAAAAAAGCTTTTATCCCCATTCTGCCTGTTAACAAATTGTAACCATTTATTTAATTCTAAAGTATAAGGTCCTAATTGTATACGAATTCTACCTAATATCTTTATTCCGACTGACTATATCTCTATACTCTGTGATACTGGAAATTGGGAGGGGGACTACCAAGCTGACCAATACTAATTGCTGGTACGTGCACTTAACAGGGACAAATTTCCAAGTACGGTTTGCATGAGGGACTGAGTTAACTCCCCACAACATTCTACCCGTGAGCGCTTAAACAGGCCAGCACTTGCTGTGAGCACACTTTGGAGCTAGTCAATCACTGATCCATGAGGGTTTAACACCAATGATGTCAGGTGAACAGTCGCTGTTCACAACTGATGTGGCTTCTACGTATGCAAGCAAACAACTGTTTGCAGTTGATGTGGTTTCAGGTCAGTTCCTTCACTTGATTACTTTCAGGTTTCAATTAATCATTTAAAAATCACTTTCAAACACCAAATTTCACAAATGAGTGCAAGTTAACACTGTTGCCCGCAGAATTCTGTCAAAGTTTTCCGGTGGGAATGTCTCTCTGATGGGATTTGTCATCTCGCAATTGGTCACCCTAGCATGAAAGAGACATCTATTTCCATTGAACCATGGACATACAGACTCTGTCAAGGGGTCCACAGAGCAGTGTCAACACCAAGAACTCATTTAAACATTACTTTGGCTGAAGGTCGCTCTTATGAAATTACCCAGAACTATGAATAGTATTAAAAGTTATAGGAAGCCCACTCTGTCCATCTGCCTTTCTTATCTCATATTCTTCTGCCTTTTGTTTGCCCCATAATATTAATAACAAATGACATTTTCTAAGTGAGTGCTCATAGCCTGCAAGCTGTAAACTCCTGATGATTTAGGGCTTTTAATTAAAGCTCATTTATTTCAAGTACTCACAATTGATAGCACACTCTATAAGTGTGAAGCTTATTAATTGTAATAAAAAATGGAATAAAGCATTGAAATCCATGATGATTGAAGATGTTCTGGAAATGTACTGACCGACATGAATATTTATGGTGAAAGGGTTAAGTTATTTGAAATGTGATAGTATTGAATGGTGCAATGCAATAATGATCTGCTGTCATGATGCATCATTGTTCCCCTTACAGTGTGCTTCGAGCATAAATCCCATATAAAAATCTAATTTTCTCTTTTAAATGTTGTCTCCTCTATTGAAAATTAATCTGGATAATGACATTCTGAAAAAGTGACAGCACATCTCTGGACACTGAAGTGTATCCAATGTGCCATTAAAAAGCCATTAATGGTTTATTTACAGGAATTAAAAAATGAATTACAAAAAACATCGCTGGTTTGCTGCGGGTATAATTAGGAAAGTGACCTTGAACTATTGTGCAAGAATGATATAAGATTCTGGCAACAATTAGGAGTCATAAATAAAAATAGATAATGCTGTAAATATACAGCAGATCTGTCAGTGCCTGAAAAGGAAAATGGAAGGGTAATATTTTGGGTATAGTGGCTTCATCAGAACCACTCAGCAATACCCGATAGCAATCCCAAAGGCCCATTTTTGTATAATTTATAATATTTGTTGCTCATTAACAAAATGGCAGCAATATGCATTATTGCAATTAATTGTTTTGTTCGATATGATTTTGTTTAAAGATAAAAAATAAAAGTCAATTAAAATACTTGCATTAGAGTGATCCTTTAATATATCTGAAACAGATAATGAGCTACTTAACCACTTTAAGTGATGAAATGTTTGATAATCCAGCTGTGGAAAGTGAAGATTTTTTTTAATTGGATGAGCAAATTTGAAAACAACCCTTTTCCCTACGTTGTCCTGCGTGCCTTTGACAACTGTATTGTGGGGAAATGTTGACCCCTATTAGATGTGATAGGGTGATATCCGAATATCATCTGGAGATAAGAGGAATGACAATATGTTACACAGAACATGACCTGTCCATGGTGATGCACTAAACTTCAGTTGTTATTCTGAGCAATCTGGCAATATTGTCCTTATCCTGTTTCCTAATGAGCATATCCTAACTCACAGTGAAATTTTACCTTTTCTGACCCACTAGGAGAGGGAAGGCCTGCTAGAGAGTGGAAAACATGGAAGTTAATGCTTCCCCTGCAGGCTGAAGGATTTTAACTCCACAGTGTGCATGTGACGTCCTTGAATGGTTCCCCACCAAAGGTCATACATGGGATGGCTGGTTGTCCAGGCAAGCACAACGGATCCAACAGGTAAGTGAAAAAGGATCTACCTCCTGTTCCGGCAGTCCCTCACCTCAATTTAGAAGTTGCCGTTCCCAAGCCCTGGAAAACCCATCCAGTCAGTGTCAGATCTCACATGCTGAATAACAATGAGGCACACAACCTTTGTATAATATTTAAAGTGTTAACCTGCTTCCTAGGAGTGGATTTGCCACCCACTAATGTTCCCACTAAGCTGTACATGTGTGTGACTGCAAAGTAATTTGGAAGACACCAGGCACATTGTACACATGTTTTGCTCTGTAAAATACTTTGTGAGTCGCACATTGAAGTTAGCGGATTATGCACAACAAATAAAATGTAGAAGGAATATTGCTACCCCATCCATTCTGCCCACATTAAAACTGAAAGTTGATGTGTTGGAGGTAGGTTGGGGTTGGGATTCAGCCTTTTAGAGGGAGACATTATTTGGAGCTTCACAGACTTATGTCAATTGCCTGGCATATTTTTTCAATAGCCATTTGGTAATGCAGAATTTGAACATTGCTGAAAAAAGAGACCTTTTTGTCAAAGCATTCTGTCTTGCACTCATCAGCACAATTCGCCAGAATGCCAAATGTAAAGGGAGCAGCAATTTATACTGTGTGAGAAAAGAGTGCTGATTGGTAAGCAAGTGGGCTCTGAATGGTAGAGGTGTTGCCACAGAGAATGCACCAGTTGATAGTGACTGCCAGTTAACTGCTGAGCATTAGGTGATTATCTTGACCAATCAGAGTCAATCAGTCTGCTTTAAATTTCAAACAATGCACAAGTGGTGAGGAAACAAGATGCCAAATCCTACTTGACCTCATCCTCACCAATTTACCTGTCCCAGATGCATCTGTCTTTGACGGTATTGGTAGGAGTGAACACCATACAGTCCTTATGCAGACACTCATATTACACTGAGAATACTGTCCATCATGTTTTGTGACACCATCATACTAAATGGGATAGATTCAGGACAAATCTATCAGCTCAGAACTGGGCACCCATGAGGTGCTGTGGGCCATCAGCAGCAACAGAATTGTATTCAGCTACAATCTGTAATCTCATGGCCTGGTATATTCCCCACTCTACCATTACCATCAAACTGGGGGTTTCGCACTAGTTCAATGAGGAATACAGGAGTGCATGCCAGGAGAAGCACCAGGCATACATGGTGAAGTTACAACACAGGATTACATGCATGCTAAGCAGCAGAAGCAGTATGCAATAGACAGAGCCACGAGATCCCCCAACCAACGGATCAGATCAAAGCTCTGCAATCCTGCCATATACAGTCGTGAATGGGGGTGGACAATTAAAATAACTAAAACTAAAATAAAAATACCTGGAAAAACTCAATATTTAGTCCGGAAGGCTGTAAAGTGCCTAGTCGGAAGATGAGGTGCTGTTCCTCCAGTTTGCGTTGAGCTTCACTGGAACAATGCAGCAGGCCAAGGGCAAACAAGTGGGCATGAGAGCAGGGTGGAGTGTTGAAATGGCAAGCGACAGGGAGGTCTGGGTCATGCTTGCGGACAGACTGAAGGTATTCTGCAAAGCGGCCACCCAGTCTGCATTTGGTCTCTCCAATGTAGAGGAAACCGCATTGGGAGCAACGAATGCAATAGACTAAATTGAGGGAAGTGCAACTGAAATGCTGCTTCACTTGAAAGGAGTGTTTGGGCCCTTGGACGGTGAGGAGAGAGGAAGTGAAGGGGCAGGTGTTGCACCTTCTGCGGTTGCATGGGAAGGTGCCGTGGGAGGGGGTTGAGGTGTGGGGGGTGATGTAGGAGTGGACCAGGGTGTCCCGGAGGGAATGATCCCTGTGGAATTCTGCCTGGGGGAGTGAAGGGAAGATGTGTTTGATAGTGGCATCATGCTGGAGTTGGCGGAAATGGCGGAGGATGATCCTTTGAATGCGGAGGCTGGTGGGGTGATAAGTGAGGACAAGGGGGACCCTATCATGTTTCTGGGAGGGAGAGTAAGGTGTGAGGGCGGATGTGTGGGAGATGGGCCGAACATGGTTGAGGGCCCTGTCAACCACTGTGGGTGGAAAACCTCGGTTAAGGAAGAAAATTAAAATAACTAACCTGAGGAGCAGGATCCACAAATACCCCAATCCTCAATGATGGGGGAGCCCAGCACATCATTGCAGAAGACAAGGCTGAAGCATTTGCAATCATTTTTAAGCCAGAAGTGCCGACAGAATGATCCATCTTGGTTTCCTCCTGAGGTCTCCAATATCACAGATGCCAGTCATCAGCTGATCTGTTTCACTCTATGTGAAATCAAGAAACAGCTGAAGGCACTGGTACAGCAAAGCCTATGGACTCCAATTTGTTCTCCAGAACTGGCCACGCGCCTAATCAAGCTGTACCAGTACGGGTACAACACTGGCATCTACCTGATAATGTGGAAAGTTGCCAAAGTATGAACTGTCCACAAAAAGCAGGACAAATGCTATTCGGCTAATTATCGCCTGATCAGTCTACCCTCCATCATCAACAAGGTGATGCAAGTTATTGTCGACAGTGCCATCAAGCAGCACCTGAACAACGATAACCTGCTCAAAGATGCTCAAATTGGGTTATGCCAGGGCCACATGGCTTCTGACCTCATTATAGCCTTAGTCCAAATATGGACAAAAGAGCTGAATGCAAGAGGTGAGGTGCGAGTGATTGCCAATGACATCAATGCAACATTTGACTGAGTATGGCATCAAGGAAGCATAGCCGAATTTAAATCAATGGGAATCAGGAAGAAATTCTCTACTGGTTGGATTCATACCTAGCACAGAAGAAGATGGTTGTGGTTGTTGGAGGCCAATCATCTCAACCCCAGGGCATCACTGCTGGAGTTCCTCAGGGTAGTGTCCGAGGCCAAACCATTTTTAGCTGCTTCATCAATGACCTTCCTTTTATCATAAGGTCAGAAGGGGGTATATTCACTGATGATTGCACAATGTTCAGCACTATTCACGACTCCTCAGATACTGAAGCAGTCCATGTCCATAGACAATAAGACCTGGACAAAATTCAGGCTTGGGCTGGTAAGTAGCAAGTGATCCATCTCCAACAAAAGAGAATCTAACCATTTCTCCTTGACATTCAATGGCATGACCATCACTGAATACCCCACCATCAACATCTTGGGGGTTACCATTTACCAGAAATTGAACTGGATCGGTCATTTAAATATTGTGACTACAATAGCGGGTCAGAGGCTGGGAATTCTGCAGCGAGTAATTCAACTCCTGAGTGTGATGGAATACTCTCCACTTGCCTGGATGAGTGCAGCTTCAACAGTATTTAAGAAGCTCAACAGCATCCAGAACAAAGCAGTTGGCTTGATCTGCATCCCATCCACCAACATCCACCAACTACCGATGCACACTAGCAGCAGTACCATCTACAAGATGCTTTTCAGAATTCTCCAAGCATCCTTCAATAGCACCTTACAAACCCACAACCTCTATCACCTAAAAGGACAAGGGCAGCAGACACATGGGAGCACCACGACCTTCAAGTTCCCCTCCAAGTCACACATCACTCTGTGCCTTCACTATTGCTAAGTCAAAAACCTGGAACTCTCTCCCCAACAGCACTGTGGTTGTACCTACACCACATGAACTGCAGAGGTTCAAGAAAGCACTCACCACCACCTTCTCAAGGGCAATTAGAGATGGGCAACAAGTGCTGGCCATGCCAGCTACACCCACATCCCTTGAAAGAATAATAGAGAATGAATATCTCCAATGCAGGTGTCCATCTATACAAAATTCATCATTTGGCCGTCTGAGGAAAAGAGTCTCAAACACAGGACTTATCAGGTAGCAGTGATCCTCACACTCCTATATGCTTTGTGTACTTGGACAACCTACAGCTGGCACCTCAAAGCACTGAAGAAATGCCACCATTGGTGCCTTCGCAAAATCCTCCAAATCTGGTGGCAAGAAAGATGGTCCAACAACAGCGCCCTCTCCCAAGCCAATGTGCCCACCATTGAGGTGCTATTCAGTCAAAACCAGCTCTGCTGGGCAGGTTATATCGTTCAGTCGCCTGACACCAGGCCCCCGAAGTAACCACTCTACTCGGAACTCGGTCAAGGCAGGAGGCTCCCAGGAGGACAGCAGAAAAGCTTTGCGCATACCCTCAAAGCACCTTTGAAGAGGTCAAACATCCCTGCCGATATACAGAAGTCCTTGGCCTGTGACTGAACAAAATGAAGAAGTTTCATTTGGGAAGGCGGCGAACACAATAAGAGACTTTGTCAGGAACATGCAGAGGTGAAGTCAAGGCATTGGAGAGAGTACACAAACCTCCAAACACCTTATCTGCCTGGCCCTTCAGGTACCACTTGCCCTGCAAGTGGCAGAGTCTGTAGATTGCACATTGGACTGATCAGCCACTTCAGAACATATTGAACCGGAATGGAAGCAAGTTATCCTCCATCCCGAGGGACTGTTTATGAAGAAGATATATCCATACATTTGACCTCAATCTCCGGTGTAGAAGATTGGCCTGCTTTCACACCCACAACTAACTGCTTCTGTCTGTATAGCGAGGCCCAAAGCTACCTAGAAATTGGACTTTGGGGAACATTTTAATGATTGCAGTGAGCTGGTGGTTCTTGTCACACCTGCAGATGCACCTCACTACTTGTTGTCGTTTCCATCAATTGAAACGGCGATCAGGTTGGAAGGGGAAGGTGAACAGGAGAAGGCCTTTGCGGCTGTCAGCAGCCCTCAGGAGGGAGGAAGTGTTCAGGAGGGAGTGCTGGAACAGGCATTAGGCCCCTCAACACAAAAATATGCAGGGAGCCTAATGCTTGTTTTAGGTATCTGCCAGGGATGCCTGAAAAATTGCTTGACCTGTCTTCAGGCATGAATAGAATGTGGGATGTGGCTCCAGAATATTGATCATTTTTTGCCCCTGCTTTACATCTAAAAAATGTGAAGTTCAATTTATACCCCTGTGCATCAGGACAGATAACAGTGCAGCTGACTTCCTGTACATCTAGACCCTATAAAAAGCATGTGGATTGGCTCAAGTGACAATGGGAAAAACTGTATATAGAAAGATACAACATTGGCAATCAAATATATTATTGATTGGGAGAGAATTGGAGTCATTTAATGTGACCTTTACACAAAAGGATAGATTGCTTAAAAAGTTTAGTACCAATTGATGTATAATAAGACAAAATGTACAACATTGATTAAGAGTCACATTCAACTGTTAGGGGACATAACCGTGACTGGTAAACCCTTGACTCCCTCACTCAGTACAAGATTGTTAGCTGGGGCTTTGATATTCTAACATAATACCAATGCAGTGTCTTCCTGTCAGGTAAAGGTACAACTCAGTGGTCAACTGAGGATTGTAAATAAAAAGATCACTTCAGCAGTTTCAAGTGAGGAATGACATTTTTCTTCCATGTTTCCTCTCCTCATAATGGTTTCCCATTTACATTTATTATGTATTACTAATAATTGCTAGTCCATATTATTAGGAGCACCATTTTCATAAAATCGTTAAAGGATCAAGACAATTAAGGCCTGGAAGAGGACTGATTTATACATCTTCTGATTTCTATATATAAATGCAGGTTGTTGTTGTCTTCCTGCACATTCAGAAACTATGAAGAGCAGTTGACAACATCAAGCAGTCAGCCCTGAAGAGGCAACATAAAAACAGAAATTAGATAAATTGAAGATTACCTGCAGAAGTGATGCAATATAGCATTGTTTAGCAGTTCCTTGACTCCCTCACTCAGTGTATGACAGCTCTATGAGGGTTATGCTGTTCTAGTATTGAGGAGGTAGTTGCAATATTAAATTCTCAATGCAGCACCGTCAAATTGATTTCATTTGAAGGATTGGTCCCACTTGATAATTGCAATAACCGAGGGGTGTCTTCAACGGCAAATGGACAGACTCTCTCACACCTGTAAAGAGCTTGCTTTGATGATCAGCGTCAGAAAGACAAATGTCATGGCCCAGCATGCCAGACTGCCATGAATCAGCATTGGCAGCATGATGCTGGAGAGGTTGTTGATAACTCCACATATCTAGGCTTCACAATCACTAGCAATCTGTCACTTGACGTTGAAGTCAACACATTCATGGCAAATGTCCAAGTTGAGTAGGGGAGTGTGGAGCAACAGCAACCTGATTGAAAACACCAAACTGCAAGTCTACCAAGCCTGCATCCTCAGTGCACTCCACTACTGTAGTGAGACCTAAACAACATATGCTGGGAAGGAGAAAAGGCTGAACAGTTTCCACCTTCACTATCTCAAACATATCCTCGGCATCTCCTGGCAGGACAAGGTCACCAGCTCAGAGTTTCTGGAGTGTGCTAATTCCATCAGCATACACTCATTGCTAATATAACAGTGTCTACACTGGCTCAGCCACGTTCATCAGATGGATGACAGCAGTATACCCAAACACCCTCTGCCTGGTGAACTGGATCATGATTTGTTGGGCATCCACACCTTTGCTACAAGGGCACCAGCAAGCAAGATATGAAAGTAGTGGACACTGACAACTGAGACAATCACCAACAATCATGACCTCTGGAAACTGACTGTTTTAAGTAGCTTCGGAAGAGGCAAGCAGAAACGGAAAGCTCAGCTGGCCAAGAAGAGGGCTCAGAGAAAACAAAAGCCAGTGAATCGTGCACCTTCTCAGCCCACTGTCTTCCCCTGCAGCAAATGCAGCAGAGGCTGCCATGCCAGAGTGGCGCTCCTTAGCCACACAAGGAGATGTTTAACACATAGTTGACCAACATGGTGCAAACCATTCTCTCATGAGATGGAAGGCTGCCAAAGCAATGCATTTCTAAATTTTTAACCTAAGAATTTAAAAAGTCCCAACATAAGTTTGTTTAAAATGATTGTAGCAGCATGTTATTTTAAATGCTGAATAACTCTTCTTTTGGGATTACTTGTAGTTCTACATGGATAGAGTGGATTTACAACCTGACTACAGTTATTGCTTTAACAAACATTTTATGTTATCTTCATCATCTGAGGCAAAGTAAGGAGCTATTGTTTTGCAGTAAGTGCATTAACACGGTGACCAATAAAACTTTAAATCTGCTTTGCACAATACCTGCAAAAGCCTGTATTCAACACTACAGCAGCTTGAATGTAGTACTTGCTTTTAACTGAAACGTCTGAGGTGTTCAGGCTGTAATGATAGACATCAAATTGGCACCAAAGGGATGATTGAGTGCTTGGTTGCTCCTGGTGCAGAACAGCAATCATTGGGAGCACCAGGCAGGAAATTGTGGGCACACAGTGCCCAATTTCTTTTTATCCTTTTACATGAATGGATGGAAAATCAGGCACAGCAGGCCCATTGTTTACCAGCAACTGCTTCCCATGAGCACTGCTCTGTGCCAAGAATTCCTGTAGCCTCATCCCATGTGAATCTTATTGCAATACCAAGGCTAGATACAAAGAATAATATACATACTCATAGTAACCCCCTTCAGCAAAGGCAATAAAGAATAAGGCTCAAGCAAACACAGAAGTAAAGGGTAGCCAAAGCTATTTGCCCAACTCACGCAGTACTAAATTAACTGTTTTACACAACATGTCAAAAATCAGAGGCAAGTGGAAGTCACTCTGAGTAAACATAATACAGTCCTTTACACAAAAAATACATCTTAAATAGTCCAAATTGTTTAGCTTGGTGTTTATTTCTTCACTGCAGCACATTAAGATTGGGGACAATTTAAAATGGCAATTGTACATATTCCTGGCTGCCAAGTTTGTAAAAGCACAGGTAATAAAGGTTCAAATATAATATCTATCAGGCAACATCAAATTCTTCATCTCATTTAAAAAGGTGGCTAAGCAAATTTAATGCCCAAAAGATATGTGGACATTGCTCTTATAAAATAGGTTGGTGGGTAGAGCTCATAAGGTTAATGCATCTCTGTCAGAAGAGGTTTCTGTGGATTACGATGCAGTGAAAAAGGCTATTCCCAGTGCATATGAAGGAAGGTTAATGTTTCCCATAATGAATGATGTAGAGCAATAATCCTCTCAAGCGCCAACTGCAAAAAAAAAATTTTGGTTGAAAGTGTATCTCCCAACTGAAGATAGCAACAGTACACCAATTGATATGCAATGTATGAATTCTGTCCAAACACAACGTGGAATAAACACAAATGGGGAAAAAAAAACAACTCCATTTATTTATTAAATTTCTAATGTTTATCAATTTCAACAACACTCCCAAACACACAAGCTCCACCACCTGCAAAACAGGTGCATGAGAACACTATAGGTTCCCTTCCAAGTCACACGCCACCCTGACTTGAACATTAACACCATTCCTTCAATATTACCCCAGTGTTCAATAGGGAAAATCCTGGAAGACCCTAATAACTCTGTGGATGTATCTACACCACACAGACTGCTGCACTTAAGATGAAGGCTCATCACCATCTTCTCAAGGATAACTAGAGATGAGTTTGGCCTTGCTAGTGATTCTCACATCCCACACATGAATAAAAAAAAACATGTTTAGGGATGTCAGTGTTCCACAATGGAACATTGTTTTGTGCTTTACAGTCAGTGCCACAATCGAACGTTCCTAAGTCAGATCAGCCCCAAGGGAAAACTTTGTTGGAGATATCAACTTTCCACTCAGGCATAACCTTGGCTTGACTGATTGGGCACTCATTGTAGAAACTGCCCAGTTTTCATTTAATGAAATCAATGAAAATGAAGATCAGGTTCTTTCTATAATGGGCAGCCATGCCAGGCTTATGCTGGGCTGGCAAGTTGAAATCCTACCTCATTTTCTCTAAATTACCTGCAAATATACTTTATTTCTATCTTCTCATTACATCTGTAACACCTGCAATTCCAACACAGTAATCCCTATTGCTTCCTGCAACAGGTCTACCAATTCAGTGCTAAATCATGGGCAGCTGCCTGCTGTCCATTCATAGCTAACTAAAATTGAATTGGATCTGTCCAATCTTATTTTACTTAGGATCTTTACAGCTAGCAAAGAAATGAGACTTTCATCTCATTAGTCTAGTACGACTTTGAAACACAAGTCCCAGAGGTGAAAAGAGATTCTTGTAACCCACACCATTACAGATATTTTATAGCATTTTCATTTTTAGATTTTAAAAAGTCAGCAAGATAGGCAACTGTCAGGATAAAGCAGGATCTTCATGATTTCAAACTGGATTTTAGGGATTACCCTTAAGTATTTTTCACCTTTTAATCTTGAAATATAGGATTTTTGCCATTCTATATACTCATGATCAAATTAATCACAAAGGCATTCAAATACCCAAGCAACAAAATAAAACGATGGTCAAAAAGTGGATTAGTCAAATGATCTTTGACCTTTCTGTCATTGTCCCATTTACATGGAGTATAAAATCCTTCCCTGAGATTTTATATTTAATATGACTATTGTCATAAGGCTCTGCCCCTTTCCTTTTGAAAATATGATTTTTCAACTTTCAACTGACTGGAAACTTTGCAATTTGAAATGAGACAGAGCAAACTACTTAAAAATGCAAGGCCACCTTCCAAAGTGAAGGCGAAAAACAAAAGAAAATCATCCTCAGGGGCGTGTGAAGAGAGAGACATGTCCTATAATTTAGAAACCCATCGAAACATGTCACTGTCTAAGGAAGAGATATTAAAATGCAAAGTGCTGTTTAGTGAAACAAGGGTTGCCACAGACAGACCCACCCAAAAAGCTTTAGAAATATACAATATGTGAAATACTTTCAGGTCAGGCTGCAGCCACTGCTTAAACTGCTGAAACTAAAACAAAAGGCTGGCTTGCCTCGAGGGAAATATTAACGGGGAAGAAACTACCTCCAAACCAGAGCCAGTGGGAAGATGCTTAAGTTTGTGCAAACTCTTCCAAAGTTTGAGGAAAGGAGTGTAGAGGCATTCTTCATCTCATTTAAAAAGGTGGCTAAGCAAAGTTAATGGCCAAAAGATATGTGGACATTGCTCTTATAAAATAGGTTGGTGGGTAGAGATCATAAGGTTAATGCATCATTGTCAGAAGAGGTTTCTGTGGATTATGATGCAGTGAAAAAGACTATTCTCAGTGCATATGAATTGGTCCCTGAGGCATACAGGCAGAAATTTTGGAATAAAAGGAAATAGCCTAGGCAGACTTCTATTGAGCTTGAGACGGTAAAGCAAAGTAACATTGATTGTTGGATATGGGCATTAAAGGTACAGACAACATATAAAGAGACATTGATTTACAAGTGCTTGCTAGTGCTAATGCACCAAATACAGCAGTTGGAATCCAGGCAAGTGGAGAGTTTGCAAAATACCATCCAAAATCTGTAGAGGAGAAGCATGATATAGTTTGTGGATTATGTCCGAGTTGAAGGGTTAGAATGAACTATGAAACTCCAGAGGGAGAAAGTGAATGACATTGCTCAAAGAGAGGTGGAAAAGACCTGTTTGAAATGGGTTTGGGTGAAACGACAAGATCATAAAAAGTTCAAACGTCAAACCAAGCAGGAGTATTAAACCCTTTTTGTGTAAACATAAAAAGCATCTCAACAACATCCTTGAAACAACGAAAAGTGATTTTGATAGAAAAGAAATGTGATGTTAATGCACAAAAATGCCATTTTGACTTTGCTAAATTGAAATGAGAATTTAACACATTTGAGTTCAGAAAAAGAGTTTGAGGATGGAATTATGCCTACAGCTAACAAAAAGGACTTTTTGGCTATGGACTTAAGAGAAATGTTCTTTGCTGAGTTAAAGATTGGTATTAAGAGGAAAGAGAAATTCAAGGGTTGAGTTATGATAATGCTATGATGTACAAATTCTACTAATCTTGTTACATTTATGGACTTTGTTTTGCTTAAATATTTGTAATTGTGCTATATGACATGTGTAGTTGTGAAACGAGGTGGCAAGTTTATATGTGTAGACTAATAAGCTATTGTTGAGGTTTATGTTAAGTTTGTATGTGGCCGATGTAAGACCATTATAAAGAAGCTTCCATTGTTGTGGAGCTTTCTTTCTTTAAAAGGATAGGCATTATGAACTAGACATAGTTTTACTAAGTTATATTTGTATTTGTGGGTTTTAGGAATGAGTTTTAGCTTTAAGTTTAAGTTTAATTTGTATTTCTGTACTGGCATGTTAAGAAATGGGGAACTTGAGTATTAGTTTCACTTTTAAAGGTGCTTGCATTTTAATGAGGTTTTACGACTCTTGAAGGGGATTTAAAACAAACACAAGGTAGAAAAAACTGTGCTGTTGCCTAGCAACAGGAGGCACACACAGAGAGACAGAGAAAAACAGAAAGACAGTTTGAATTCAGTTGGTTATTATGCTCTTAAGGTAAAGGAAGCAGTTTAAATCTCACTCTAGCTGGACATACTAGCAGATTGCTGGGAAAAATAA
Organism: Cetorhinus maximus; assembly: GCF_964194155.1. NCBI lineage: Eukaryota > Metazoa > Chordata > Chondrichthyes > Lamniformes > Cetorhinidae > Cetorhinus > Cetorhinus maximus. The sequence goes on from NC_135896.1 coordinate 20,397,391, forward strand.
GTCTAAGGATCTTACATGAGTTGCTCTAAAGTTAAAGTAACAGTGAATGTTGAGTGAGTTCTGGATCTCAAGGGAAATACGAAGCTGTCAGCAGTCTACTGGGAGAGAAAACTACAGGGAACAGGTCCTAAGGAAAAAGAAAATGGCTGAAAAAACCCTTTAAGTTAAGTCAAAGGACAAGGGCAGGAACCAGGAACCAAATCCTGTTCAATGAAAGCGATAGCAAGGAGCAGAGGGAAAAGATCCAACATTAAAGAGAAAAAAGATGCAGGAAGTGGACTTAAAGCAAAATAGGCTTGCAAGAAGCCAGGAGATCCAAGGAGGCCAAAGGTCTGTAACTCCTTACTGTGGGCATGTGAAGCAGTGGTGTTCTGTTGGCACGGCTGAATATCTCAAGGGTAGTGGGTGGAAGGCAAAGCTCAAATGCATATGGCAATCCAGGAAAGAGGAATGTTGGAAGAATAGCTTGAAGCCCTGGAGGTGGGTCCTTGTGGAAGCGCCCAAGAGAAAGCATCATTTGGGAGAAGATTTCAAAGCAAGTTGCTCGAGAGTGGAGATTGGAAACGCTCGTATGAAAGACAGAATTCAGTGAAACCGGTTGGCACACGGTGTGCCAAGCATCTGGGGGAAGTTGATGAGAGATCCAAAGCATCTGTTTGGGGTAGCATCTGTCATTTGGTTTCAGAATGTGGTATATCTGACCACAGGCTGCCTATTGGTTTACATGGACTATGTACTTACTATGAACATTAAAGTATAAGGTAGCTTTTGTAACTTATGCTATCCTTATGAATCTGTACATATTTGTAAAGGTATAATTGCAGGTGAAGGAATATTGTAATTATAGTTAATATTTTCTTCTTTAATAATATTTTATTCATTTGTTAAAAGTTTATCAGCTGACTCCTGTGACTCTGTTCACTGACCACCCTCCACATTTCTAAACAAAAAATAAAAGTTAAGACCAATCAAGTCAGGTTTCACCCTGGGATCTGGCTTGTCTAGTAGTAACATCAGCTGGGGATCATAACAGCAGTGGCACCAAATAGGATGTCTGTCTTACTTCCCACTTGATATTCAGTTCGACTGAAAGTAATAGAACTGAATGGCAGTTGGAGAATATATCAGGCGATTAAAACAATGCCATTTAGCATTACTACACTAGGCGAGTTTCTACTCCAACTTCTTGCTCGTTGGTTATTTTGCACAGCAGTAAAGTATATTATTTCCTTGTGAACCCCTGTGGTGGCCTGTGTCTTTGAATAAAGCTAGAACAAACGTCTTGCCATAAACTTTCTAAGTGTTGAATGAGTAAAGACCAATTAAACTGTTTGTCTTGCGTAGCCTTTGCAGTTGTGGACTCAACCCAGCCTAATCAACTGGGTAAAAGCCAAATGTTGTCTCACACAGTAAGCAGAATCCATAGTTGGGAGACCACCCAAGTTGTTTCCCCTTGACTTAAGAATTGAGCAAAAACTCCAGGGTGTCAATAAGTTGCAATTCATTTTACCTAAAGCTGACAAATTACATCCTATAGAGGATCCCTTCAAATATTCAGCAGCAAAAGAACCATTAACCTGAACATGTATGAACTGTTGCTGGTCACACCTGGAAAAGAGTAGCCTGGCCTCACTAGATAATGTGAAGTTAGCTACTAAGCACTTTTTTTAATGTTGCGTTTGATGTACCAGGGACAAACTGAGGTATGGAGATGGAATTTCTGGGACCAAAAGAGTTTTTGAGAGCTCTATTATTTTATATGGAATTTGGGACTTTGATGAGTCTTGCGCATTACCTGTTTTCAGACAGGTAGTCAGTGTACATTGACTGTGCAGCCACTGTTACTCATGCCTGCCATGTGAATTGAAGAACGCTGTGAGACAAACACTAAATAGTTCTCAAGCTTCAGCAGCTTATGACATGGGGGCCTATCTTTAGAAACAAAAGACAAGGCTCATATTTATAAAGCACCTTTCACAATGTCAGTGCTTTACAGTCAATTACTTACTTTTGAAGTGTCATTGCTGTTGCAGTGTAGGAAGTGCGGAAGTCAACTAGTGGACATCAGGGTCACACAAACAGCAATCTGATGACCAGATTTTTTTCTTTAGTGATGGATTGTTTTAAATGCAAATATAATATACTGAATTCACAGGACACCCAGAAAAGCTTTCTTGATCTTCTTTAGAATAGTGGCATGAGATTCTTTACATCCCCTGAAAAGGCAGCTGGAGCCTTGCTTTAACATCTTATCTGAAAGAGAGTGCCTCTCACGATGCCGCACTCCCTCAGTACTGCGCTGAAGTATTGGCTTGGATTTGGTACTCAAGTCTTCAGAGTGGAACTTGAACCCACAACTTCTAACTCACAGTTAAAGTGCTCCAACTGAACCATGGTTGTCATTCTTGGCTTTAAAATGTCTAACCCACTCCTAAACAGATATGTCTCCCATTGTTTTATTGTGATCATCAGTAAACCATTAACTTCTTCTGCTAGCCATCTATTGTACATACTGGAGAACATTTTCATTTAGGTTACAGAGAGAAAACCTGCAGTTCCAGTTGGGCTTCCCATTACACACCCTGACCAGGCAGGTATCCCCTTTTTAATAAAGCCAATGAAAAGGAACTTCTGGTGACTGATCTGTGATGCCAGTTTTGCGCCTATGTGCAAAGTGAAAATGGCCCCCCATAATACAATAGCCATCCCTATGGGACAGAAAAATCTTCTAATTGTTAGGCCCAGATTTTCACCGAGTTGGAATGATTTGGCAGCCCTTCAAAAATGGCAGGCGGGACACGATTATGGGATTTCCGCTCTCATTCCTGTTTCTGATAGTTTTTGCCGGCACGCGATAAGAGTGCGGGGCAGCCAACTTGCATGTAGCACCCCTGCCCATTCCGCTCCATTGCAATGGTGAGTAGTGTAAACTCACCCCCACCCCCCTCACCATTATAGTGGAGTCAGGTCCCTTTAGTAAGTTGACATGGTTCATGGCCTTTCAGAGGAGGGGTGAACACCAGTCACAAGTGGGGAGCCAAGAGAAAACAATCACCTGCTCCTGGAATCCTTTCATTGGCTGGCTTTGAAATACAAACAAAAACATTTGTTTTTTTAGTTTCAATAGTTAGATGCGGTATTGTAAGTTAGATACATTTTTACTGCAGTGATTTATTATAGCACTCTGTTCTACAAAGGTAAATTGAACATTGATCTGCATTGTGTAAGTATTGAGATGTATTAGAGTACTTTTCCCATGGTGAAAGAGCCCATATGCATTAAAAACTGAAGAAGACTCTGCTTGGCATATCTAGTGTAATAATCTGACTTGATTTAAACATCCAGAGTCGCTTGAGAAGAAAATTTAAAAAAACTTTTAGCAGCTTTCACTTAGAGAAAAAAAGCCCTCACCTGCTCCTGGACAGCTTTGATTGACAGGACATCTAGTGTAACTTAGAAAAATGCCATCTGGTTTTCATAAGAATCCATTGCTTACATTTTACAAGGTTTCTTATTATCACCGAACCGATTATGGATGCTTGCCTGAGTTTCAAAAGGTCCAGAACCACACATCTCAGCAGGGGGCTGTGTTTATATTTTGACTGACTGCTTTAAAAGGTTATTAAATGATTATCTGTCTTTGATGTAATTAGTGAAATAGATATTTGTTTGTTTTTACAACAGATTAACCACTTGAGGGCATATATATTTTTTGAATGGGTTCTATGAATGAGAATTGCATTTTCAGCAAGAAGTGTGTTTGAGTGACAGCTCTGTAGATTGTCAGAAGTTTATTTTTTCTCACGTCTCCTGAGGTCTGCTCATTTTGGATACTGGGTGAATGGCTATGGAGGATACATGGGGGACATGGAGAGGACGTGGAGGGCATAAGAAAGCGTGGGGATATAAGGGAGTATGGGGGGGGCATGGGGAATATGAGAGGGTATGAAGATGCATGGCAGTATGAGGGGGCATAAAGAAGTCTTGGGGAATATGAGGTGGCATGGTGGGGGCATGTGAGGTAATTGGAGGGGTGGGGGCACTGAGGCATGAGGGTTTGAGGACCTGAAATTCATCATTAAAACTAGGCCAATGCCCTGGTAAATGGAGGCGGGCATTCCAGCTGGCAGCCTTACCCTCCACCCGCCCTTGTTGCTGCTTCGGGCTGGACTTAATTTTGCCCCCACCTCCCCAACATGAAAATATGGCAGGCATGGGGCTTTTTAAAGGGGATAGGTCTGTCGAGTCCAGCCCTTAGTCTCGCTTGTAGCCTGCCTATTTTGCATTTGGATTGTTAAATTCTGCAATCACATTTTAAAACACCTGCTCTCATTTACATTACCCATTGTTCCTTCACTCACATCTAAAATGCCTTGTTAGTGAGATTTTTTTCAGTGAGTTATAAAGCAATATAGCTGATGCACTGTGAATTATTTTCCTCAGTGGAGTAGGGCTAATTGGATTGCTCTCTGAAGGAGCCAATGTATATGTTATGGGCTGGATTTTCATGGAGTCAGGGAGACTCTGTGGAACGGGGGAAATGGCAGCCGGGATCCAATTCTGGAATTCCCAGCCCCCATTCCCAGGGTTTTTGATTTTCAGCAGAGCCTTTTAAGGACTGGGCTGGTCTCGACTGCATTGCAGGGCTAAGCATGTCCTAGTCCCCCTCAATTTTCATGAAGTCAGGCCAGCTTTTCAAAGGCTTGAGGTTCACAGTACCTTTCACCACGGTAATGAACCCATAGCCTGCATTAGGGAACCTTTTGAAAGGCCAGTTCAAAAGGTCCTCCTCATGTCACTATGCCAAGGAATGCCATCCTCCCCCTGCACCCCCACTGACTACCTATGAACCCCAGAGAAAATATTGCTTGATTGATAACTCTGGATCTCTGATCTCTTCTGTTAATTGCACATGTTTATTTAACAAGATAAAGAGGTTTCATGTGCTTGCAGTTTCAGCTGCTGATACTTCAAAGGGTCTGAAGGATTGACACTTTTATTGGCCTTTGGTAAAAAGGAGGTTTTTTTGTGAAAGTGCAAATTTATCAATGAATGCCTGTTTATTAAAGCCTTTTTTTACATATCCTATTTTCACCGTAGTGTTCATTGTTTCTATACAGCGAATAGTGGGTGAATGGGCATATAGGTGTCATAGCTTGGCATGGGGGGACATGAGGGGCCATTGGGGATGGAGAGGGGGCATACCTTGGCATGGGGAAATGGGGGGGACCATAAGGGGTGGGTGGGGTCATGAGGTGGCATGGATGGGGCCTGGGGAGTGTGTGGGATTGAAAGGATGTGGCCCAGAGGGCCTTTTTTCATTATAACTGGGACAAAGTCCCATAGCACCAAGGTGGGCCTTTTAAACAGCCTGTCTTGATACCTGGGAGCTCCTGTGGCTGCCCTGAATACTCTCCTGAGGTGGCCGGCCTGACTGCAGCCCACACCCACCCCCTCCCGGAATGAAAACCCCGTCTTTCCTGACACTTTCCTCTGAGGCAGGCGGGCCAAGTCGGGAATTTTCCCGACTCCTGCTACCTGCCTCGAGGATGAAAGTCCAGCCCTATAGGCTTAATGGCCTCTTTCTGTGCTATGCTATTCTATAATTTTATGATTCTGTATTTTATTGTGAGACAGAAGCACAATGTATCACAGCATACGGTGACATGTTGAGCACAGCTATATTATTTTACTATATTAAAATATAACCTACAAACGCACTGAAATATTTCTACCTGTGTTTGCATTTGTACATAACCACAGAGCTTCATCAAAGCAGAGAGCAGTTGTGCGCTGGCTCTTCAGCCCCTGAATTCACATGTTGAGTGAATGTTATAGAACGGATGATAGCCTGGTTTAGAAATTAACATTGGTGGAATTGGCAGAGGAACTTCCCTCCGGCTGCTCTTTTAACAGAGACATTAACCTATTTTAAAAGGCTTTTTGCCTCCAGTCAAACAAGGGGAGAGACTTGTTAAGTGCTGACTTGCCAATAGCGGTGGCAGCAATTTCCAACAAAGCAAGAGCAAGACTGCGAGTGCAACATGGGGGTGAACCCATGACAACCTTCACAAAACCATTCCCTCTGCACCCCAGGGGAAGCTAAATAAGTTTCCACATTTGCATGTGATAAATTTAATTTAAAAAACTGCTACTTACCACATCCATCACTTTGCGCATCCAAAGCAAGCCTGGACAACAGAATCAGCATGATGACAGGAGCAGAATCAGACAGTTACATTGCATGAGGATGGCATTTCTACCACCGGTGTAAACTTCACAAATTATGTCTCAAGTGATAGAAAACTAGAAGGTAGTCGTTGCTGTCCTTAATTACACTTTGATGACTGTTATTTGACACTGCAATAATCTGACAGCGTAGCACAAAACCAGTAATGATTGACAGCTGGCTATATTATCGCCACAGAATTTAACGTGATCATGTTCCAATTAATTTTTAAAAGCCAGATCTTAACAACTCAGAAATGACATTGGATTGCAACGCAGTCTTTTATTTTCCAGGATCACATCCCTGGTGTTTGCATGCAGTGGTGGGAACGAATGAAATGCAATGTTAAATATCGCCTCCACGTTCTCTCGCAGATTTTATAACACTTCAGCAAACACGGACAAAGAAAATTCAAGATTGATTCCTGCCGCACATTGCTCATTAATATTGCAAACCTTAGATCTAATAATATAAACCCCGCCTGTAAAGGATCAAGAATTTACAGTACCCATACTGTTGGCTGATTGCAAGTATGAATTCATGTTGAAGTTGCTACAGAAGCTTCTTCAACTGTTAAATCTACACTTATATATATATTTTTAGCCATGCTTTACTCCTTACTACTTTCAATTACTTTAAAGCAGCCGCTTCAGCTTCTTGCTTGATAAGCACGATGATTGGCAGGATTAAAAATGGACTCGTATCAGCAGGTGCTGAGAAAAATATCGGAACTGACACAACTGGATAAGATAATGTAGCAGATTCGAGATTATTAGAACTGAAGACTTTGCATTTATTCCCTTACAAATAGTATAAACCTTGATATTATTTGTCATTCTTATGCTGTGAGACAGGGTGCACATTGCATATTCCAGGTAGCAAACTAAATATGAAGTGTTATCAATCCATGAATTGCAAGTTCTTGAGTTTTGGGTTAAATTCTGAGTTTTATAGACTTACATTGTAAGGAAAACACTGATCCTAAAGGGTAACTGCCTTCACCCATTTGTATTTCTAAAAAAGAAAAGACTCGCATTTATATAGCACCTTTCACAATCTCAGGATATCCAATAGTGCTTGAAGCCAATTAAATACTTCTAGTTGCTGTTATAATGTAGGGAAATGCAACAAGTAATTTGCACAAGGCCAGTTCCCACAAACAGTAATGAAATAAATACCAGATGGTCTGTTTTATGGTGGGATTGGTTGAAGGACAGAGATTGGGCAGGACTCGTTGGCCAAAATTTTGAGGTCAGCGGGTGTGCGCGGTTGGCGGGACTGGGAGTGGCCAGTAAACAGCCCACGATCGACCCCTGACCGTGGTTTCATGCTGTTGGGCCAATTAAGGCCTGCCCAGCACGAAACGCAGCTTCTCACTGGTCGGGAAGGGGCGGACGGGGGGTGGGTGCCTGTCGGCCGCCGGGTCCAAAGGCGGTGCCCAGCTTATAAACGGCCCAGGCAGCCCCTAGAAGGCTGCCGCGGAAGAACGTCTCCTCTGTGTCTTCAAAATTCAAATGATGCAACTGAGTGCGGCTGGACACAACAGGCAGGAGGGCAGGTCGGGTGGGCGCTCAGCCCTCCGCTTTTCGGATGAGTGCCTCGCGGTCCTCCTGGGGGAGGCGGCTGCCAGGAGGGGCACCCTTATCCCCAGAGATGGGAGGAGGAGGCCACCGCACCTCACAAAAAAGGCATGGGAGGAGGTTGTTGCAGCGCTGGTTAACAGCCATGACGTGGTGAGGCACACATGGGTGCAGTGCTGGAAGAGGTTCAATAACCTGCTGGGCTCAGGAAGGGTGAGTACCATGTTGGCATGGGTCAGTGTGCAGAAGTGTTAAGGTGTGGCCGTACCCCCGTGGAGCTCAGGGGTGTTAGAGTCTGAGTGCCAACTGTTAGTGATGCTGGAGCTGGCCAAGGAGGGTGCACCCTGGCTGCTTGGGCTCAGTGCCTTGCGACTCGAAGGCCATGACTCAGGTGTGCCCTGCGAAGCTTTTCTCAGCTGGGGTTAGTCAGGCTGCAATGATACTGCAGGTAGAGAGTGGACTAATCAATGCTATTCTGTTCTTTCAGGAGAAGACAAGCCATAACCAATTGAAGAGGTCATGGACAGGTGGAGGCCCACCCAACCTGCTGTTTCTCACTAGGTTCGAGCAGGATGCCCTTGAGCTGAAGAGCTGGCTTGCTCCATGTGCAACCGGGTGTGGAGAGGTCGGGGTGCCAGGTGAAGCTAAGAGCGCAGTACAAAGAGGTGAGAGTTTCAGATTGTGCAACCATTCTCCTATAGTCTCTTTATTGATGGGAGCTTCAAACCTGGAGTCCCCATTAATCATTGAAAGACGATGGTATCATAATGCAAATCTCTATTGTATCACCAGGGTGCCTGGCGTGCACAGTGACAGTGTGATGACTTTAACTAGTGACATGCCCTTGTTCTCCCTTAGATTCACCAGCACGCACTCGCTCTCTGGGTCCCGAAGGGCCACCCCTGACACCGGCGGACCACCGGGCTTCATTTGCACCTGCGTCACACCCACTCTCTGAACCAGGTGCAGATACCAGCACCTTGGTGGGCGTTAGATTGGCAGCTAGAATGTCAGTACACATTGGTGAGGGCACTTCACGCTCACTTGAGGTGCAGGCGGAGGCAGAGAATGCCCAGGGCGCCAGCAGTTGGAGGACTGCTGGTGTCTAGGACGATGCTCGGTCAAAGACAGACGAACAGTCCAGGCATCGGAAGTGCATTTTCAGGAGACCTATGATCCTCTCTACCACCAGCTTTGTGGAGCCATGACTCCTATTGTAACGCTGCACTGACTCTGTTCTTGGGTGGCAGAGAAGCGTCATGAGCCACCTCTTCAATGGATAGTTCTTGTCACCCAGCAGCCATCCATCCAGTCGGGCTAGAGCACTGAAGACCCTCAGCACCTGAGAGTGTCTCAGGATGTGCGTGTCATGGGAGCTGCCAGGGTATCTTGTACAGATTTGCAGAATCTGTATCCTGTGATCACACAGTATCCGCATGTTAATGGAGTGGAAGCCCTTCCTGTTGATGAAGGCACCCGGCTGAGCCGCTGACGCCTTGATGGCCACATGTGTGCAGTCAATGGCACCCTGGATGTGGGGGAACCCAGCAATCACTCCAAAGCCTCTGGCTCACTCAGCTTGGCTGGCCTTGTCCGCATGATAAAGAATAAAGGTCAGTGCCCACCTGAACAGAGCTTCTGTCACCAGCTTGATGCAACTGTGTACAGCTGGTTGAGAGACTCCATACAGATTCCCCACTGACCCCTGGAAAAAGCCAGAGGCATAGAAATTGGAGGCCATTGTGACCTTCAGAGCCACGGACATGACACTGACACACAGTCGGAGCTGATCTCAGGCCCAATCATCTGACAAATGGAGGTCACAGTCTCCCTGAAGAGGTGGAGCCTCCTTCGGCATTGCACCTCGAATGGATTGAGGTAGCTGCATCGCAGCCTGTAAACCCTCGCAGCAGGATAGTGGCATCTTCTAAGGCCCCTTCCGCCTTGGATTGCCAGCTGGCCCTGCGCCCCTTATGCCTATGCCTCTCCTCCCCCAGGTCCCTCCCCTGGAAGCTGCATTGGGACACTTGCCTCCTCTCCCTTCTGCCCCTGTTTTCCTCCTCAGAGGAGATGCCACCAGCGGAGGCCACAGTCCCCATTACCAGGGTACCAGAAGGCTGCCTGATACCTGGAAGGGTCCACACAGTCTGAATCCTCCGGGGGCCTAGCAGACACTAATAAGTTCTGAAATGAAGCCTGGAAATGCTAAGAATGGAGCCCCGAACAGAGATGAAACTGCCAAGTGCCGATAAGCAGCCAGCAGCAAACTATCTCCAAAACTCCTCACTACTCACACTGGAAATGCTGCTGACCCTTTTTATCCTGCCCTCAGATGAGGTTTTTGAAATTGTCAGCTGTCCGTTTTGCCCGAGCGCTCGTCGCATGGGCAATGTAAAATACAGCTTAATTGTTTTTTTAATGGCCTTAACTGGCCTTGTAATTGATGGTAGGTGCAGCTCCAACTCCCGCTTGCGCCCGCCGAGCGAAATATCACATGAGTGCGCGATGACTTCGAGAACGTTCACCCGATGATATCGGCGCTATTTTATGCTCGAGCGTGTTGGGTGCACACCCGCATGCTGACCGAAAACTCCTGGCCCTAGACAACTCGCCCAGTTTTCTTCAAATAGTACCAAAGGATCTTTTACATTGCCTGAGACCTTGGTTCACTGTCTCGTCTGATAGACGGTACTTCTGACAGTGCAGCACCTGTTTAGTACTGCACCGATGTGTCAGCCTAGATAATGTGTTCAAGTCTCTGAAGTGGGATATAAAGTACTTGGAGAATCAGAATAGGATTAGACAGAATCAACATCGATTTATGAATGGTAAATTGCTTTTTACAAATCCGTTAGTCTTTATTGATGAGGGAAAGGGGCAACCAGAAAATGTAGTGTATTTGGATTTTCAAGAAAACTTTCCCACATAAGAAGTTATGACACAAAATTAGGGCTCATGGGGTTGGAGGTAATGTATTAATTTAGATTGAGGTTTGGGTAATGGCCAGAAAACAGAGAGCAGGATAAATAGGACATTTTTGGATTGGCAGGCTACAACTAATAGGGTACTGCAAAGGTCAGTGTTAGGGCCTCAGCTGTTCATTTTCTATGTTAATGAATAGAATGTGTGGACTAGAATAATGTATCCAAATTTAATTATGATAGAAAGCTAGTATAAGTAGGCAAGTAAGCAGTGAGGAGACTGAAAAGGGATATAGGCAGGTTAAGTGAGTGGGCAAATGGAATATTATGTGGGGAAGCCTGAAGTTATCCACCTTGGAAGGAAACATTAAAAAGCAGAACATTTTTTTAAGTGGGAAGAAATTGGAAAATGTTGGTCAGAGAGTCTTGGATGTCCTTGTACATGAGTCACAGAAAGTTAAAAGGCAATTAGGAAAACAATGGTATATTACCCTTAATTACAAAAGTATAGGAGCTTAAGAGTGAAGGAGACTTACGGCAATTGTATAGGGCCTTGGTGAGGCTACACATATTGTACTGTGTACAGTTTTGGTCTTCTTACCTAAGGATGGACATACTAGCCTTGAAGAGAGTGCAACAAAGCTTCACAAGGCTGATTCTTGGGAAAAGGGGGTTGTCCTATGCGGAGAGATTGAGTAGGCTGGTCTACAGTTCAATGGAATTTACAGGAATAAGAGGTGATCTGATTGAAACATAACATTCTTAAGGGGTTCAATGGGGTAGATGCTGGGAGGATGTTTCTCCTAGCTGAGGAGACTAGAACTAGGGGTCACAGTCTCAGAATAAAGGGCTGGCCATTTAGAACCACGCTGAGAAACTTCTAGATGAGGAAGGATGTGAGGAGGCTGGAGTGGAGCTTAAACGCGAGCATGGGCTGGTTGGGCCGAATGGTCTATTTCTGTGCTTTATACCCTATGTTAATTCTACATACATAATTCTGTGCATTCCGTATATAGGTTTATTGGTTGAATAGTGAGGACCGACGATATAAATCTGTGCGTGTGCTAGGAAGGAGTTATTCAGGACAATTGTGCAAGGTGAAATAAATTACAATCAATTAAACTATTGATTCCCTATATGCCCCTATATGTGCTGCAACAAAGTGCTAGACTCATTATTCTAGCTCACTTTCGCAATTGTTTTTAATGTTGCAACTTGTTTAAATGCATTCCACCCTTGGAAAACAAACTCAGGTCCTTGGTCTCAGATACTCTAGTGATCTGCCTCACTTGTGATGACTCACTCCTGATACTTTACTGCTGCTGACGGCCCAGATGTCAGGTTGAGTTGCTCCTCCCAGGCTCATGCCTCCTGATGATATCAACTTGCCATTGGTTAAAAAACAGTTCAAGCAAAACGGGCCAAGATGTTTCTCTCGGTGGGCGATGTGGTCTTTCAGTCAGTGGAAGAATGGTTTTGGTTACATCTGGAGTTTATTGTCGCTGCTGCCATTATTTTCATATTTGAATTTTGACTATGATACTGATGTTTTGTTTTAAGTTTACAATGTTGAATACTGCTGAAACGAAAGGAAGAAAAGTCATCTAAACCTATTGTAAGATTTTAAAATGCCAGAATTTGTTATTAATCACCCGCTGCCCATTCCGCCCCACACTCCTACCAAGGGCATAATTCTATTACACTTAAGATAGAAGGAATACCAAATTGCCCACACAGATCGTGAAGCACTGCTGGCTTTTATTTATCTCTCATCAGCACTTATTTTTACAATTGGGAAAAGCATGACCGATGGGCATTTCACTGACCTAGTTTATGCTCTAGACAGGCAGTTAGGTGTACTCTAAGTAGGCACCAATTGTAAAATGCACAATATCTTGTAAAAGCCAAGTAAAACCAATGGAAGCCAGGACAGTTACGCAGCTAGTCACAAAAATGTAACCAGACTAGATTTTAAAATTTGTGAGGCATAGACAGAAAATAAGTCAATACTGCAATTTGACCGCTAGATCTACATTTTGTTACTCACTCAGCTTTTCTTTGGCCTTCAGTGACTAATTCATTTAATTGGGTGGGAGGGTGGCGGGTGGGGAGGTAGTGGGCGGCGACCCCGCCTCCTTGCCGTCTCCAGTCTGATGAAGTCCATAGCAGCAAGGCCTGTGGACGGCTGCTTAAAGGCCTCATTCCACTGCTGCTGGTATTAACACAACAGCGCGTGGGGGGGACTCACCCTGAGGGGGGAACAGGGCAAGCAAATCCACGTGGGGTTGCTTGCAGGCTCCCAGTGCCTGATCGAGGGATGTGGCATTGGGAACGCAGAGGCCCGATTAAGGGCTGGGTTCAATAGAGGTGACTGGGTTCTCACCCGCCAACTGGAGAGCCAGCAGGAGCCCCACGTCACCTCTTTTAGTTATTAAGAGCCCCTCAGGAACTTGACAGTCCAGCGTTGACCCAGGGGTTGATGTCCTGCCTGCCGAGATCTCTCAACTGCTGCATGAACAGCAGCGCCGCTGGACAGATGATGGCTGCTGCTGGTATTACATCCGCCCGAGGCCAAGTATCGCCACTGGATCCCAGGCCACAGGTGAGTGATGGAAGGAAAGGGACCCTGGTGGGGTGGCTGATGTGGAGAGGGGTCAGCCAGCAAGGGCAAGGGGCTGGGTCTCAGCGCTGCCCCGGCTCCCACCTTCCCAATGCCAGGTCGCTCAATCAGGCTCTGGGAGCCCCCAAGCAGCCCCACACGGGCTTGATTGTCATGGTCCCCCTCATGATGAGCCCCCCGCACACTGCTGGGTTAATATGTGGCCATCCACAGGCCTTCCTGCCATGGGGTTAATCAGAGTGGAGATGGCAAGGTGGCAGGGTCCCCACCCACCACCCTCCCACCCGATTAAATGCCCCCACCACCAAATCCAACCCAACACGTGGAGAGGGCATTAAATTCCCCTCCAAGTTTTCAAAGAGATTTTTGCAGCACTTGATAGACAGCCAGCAACTGTTCAGTAACCGCGAGCAATGGTCCCCTGACCTCTACGGTGCTCCCTGCAAATCACAATTATTTAAATGAGTTGACCTCACATTACTGGGTGAGGTCAGTGTAGTGCAGCACAGGTGCATGTAATGCCAGAGGACTCACAGTTCTGGAAGGGCTGCTACCCTAAGGCTTTTTTGTGAAAGCTTTTTTTCAAATGATGCATTTTTTTTTTCATTCCATAGACAAAGCCACAAACACAGTCACACACAACTACACATACATGGACACAAACACACACACAGACAAAAAGAGAAACAACTACACATACATGGACACAAACACACACACAGACAAAAAGAGAAACAACTACACATACATGGACACAAACACACACACAGACAAAAAGAGAAACAACTACACATACATGGACACAAACACACACACAGACAAAAAGAGAAACAACTACACTTACAAACGTGTTAAGTTTTCCACAGCAGTCATTGAAGAGAAATAAGGAACAGCTCTGGTAGCTTTTCCTTTTCCCTATAGGACAAGGGCGCTAAGACCAATTTTACTGTACGTATCATCACCATGGCTGAGATTACTTCATACAGCACAGATGTGCAGACTACTGGTCTGATGTCTTCCTCTTCTGAATCTCTCAATTCCATACCTGACAGCAAACTTATCAACCCACTGGTCAGAAAGCTTACTGCTTGAATTTTTTGAAAAAGGGAACAGCAGGACTCCTACTTTAAACAATATAATGCAAGAACAAAGTGATTCACAGAGGACTAGCTTAGAAGGGGAATTGCACGTGGTGCTTTGTTCAAAGTGGGAGGAAAGAGCAGAGTTTGAAGCATGTTAAAGTGGTCACAAAAGTGTGATCATTTTGTTCAAAGTAGGAGGCTGGTATGCATGGCACACACAGGCATGTACAAACATGTTGTTCCACTTAAGCACAATTTCCTCCTGAGTGTAATTTTCCCAAGTACCCATTTTATGATCAAAGAGCAATTTGAATTGCGGTTGATAGCCTCAACTAACAGTTGGCTTATGGAAAAGCAGTTTGTTTTTATCTCAGTAACAGCTGAATCTTTCCTTGTTTCTTTTGCATTATAATAGCTCGATTCAGTTCATTGGTCTGATGTGTTACATAAGGCTTACTTTGGAGATTCGACATCTTGATCTCTTTATTATGTCCAATTATATTGCAGTTATATTACATGCTTCAAACCATGAGCAGAGGCTGCTGGGTTTTAACGCCAACTACTTTCTTCTCATACAGGTGCAGTTTGAGACACAAAATGAACCTGAAGTCCTTTTCTTTCTTTAAATATCGAATGACATTTTTAAGAAGTTACAAATCTCCCTTCCAAACAATGGCTTCTTTCGCTGCTAGTGCATGTGCCTGCCTCCTCACCTCCGAATCCTTATGGGTGTGGAGTCTCAGTCCTCGTATATTGTTGCTCAGATGCTGCCTCAATTATTGTCTGGCTGGTTCTTTGGGCTGCAATCTACCGGGGTCATTATTTTAATCACCGGTTTTCCTCTTGCACTACTTTCCACACGTTCCCCTTTCTGCTCGGGGTTGTCACTGCTTCACATGCTGTGGTGGCAACACTCTTCCCAGGTTACGTGACATAATCAGTTGCTTTGCCCACTGAAACTACTATCTCACACAAGGGAGAAATGGTCCTTTGTAATCGTTTAAAATCCTAGCATAATTCACTCACTATCATGTCCCTCGTAAGAAATTAAAGATTGCAATTGTGCGCCTGTTTTTCACTTGTACGCTGTGTTCAAAGGTCTATGAAACTACAGTGGGGACCCCAATCTGGTATCCTCTCTCTCACTCTTACTCTCTCACTCTTCCCCCTCTCTCTCTCAACACAGCATGCTTATATACCGTTGTGACAAATGACATGTGTGACATGTTCTGACATCAGAATAAACCTCTAATTTTACAACATTATTTTCAAGCCTTGTAATCTATTCACTGAGAGTGAATAAGAACCAAATAGTACACAATGTTCTATAAATAACATGAGTAGGGGTAATTTACTAAGATATGTTACCAATTAGTTGTTAGCTTTGAGCTTGTGTGTGTGTCACACTTGTGCCTGAATCAACCCTTAAATCACCACAGGACAGCAGGTACCTTTGTACAGCAATTTGATCCTTTCTTTATATGTCCTCGTAACATGCACATGAAGAGACCAAGCTTCCAAACATCTGCTTTGAATCAGAATACAAGCTCAGCTTTGCTCTCTTTCTGGATAAACTCTCATCACATATAGTACCCCCTTAAATTCAAAAACCTCTCAGGAAGACACTGAAAACAAAAGTAAATGTCTCAATAAGTTTTACTAAAACATGGTATGCATTATTCATTCCTTTCATTAATGCACTGGACGCATTTGGCTTCATTCAGATTACCAGCAGGAATTTTTATTTCACTGCAATTTCGGTGTGATTCAGTGTGATTTCCCTGGATGTGTTACTGAGCACACAAAGAGCAGAACGTGGAAACAGGGGAAGGTTAAGTTCATATTTTACAAAGATCAAAAGAAGCAATTAAGCTACCAAAGAGGGAACCTTGATAACTCTATTTATCGTAAGCTGACAGATTTTCCACCTTTCATTTTGAAATTCAAAACTGCAGCGCATCAATAATGAACATTTATTGCCACAAAATGAAATATCCATAAATGAATCTTTAGTCTTTAATATGGAGGGTTTCATTTGCCAACTGCTCTCTCTTTTCACAGTCGGAGATACTGCCTTTTGAATGACGCCCTGTCTGCTCTTCCAAGTGGACATAAAAGATCCCACAGCACTATTCTGAAGAAGAGTTAGGGCCCTGGCCAATATTTATTCCTCAATGGACGACTAAAACAGATAGTCTGTACATTTATTTCAGTGTTTGCTGTGTGCAAATTGACTGCCACGTTTCCTACATTACAACAGTTCTGTTTGGCTTCAAAAGTACTTCTTTGGCTGTTAAGGTTGAGGTTGTGAAAGGCACTGAGCAAATGCAATGAGTTCTCAGCGTGGAAAATTATGTACCCCAGTAAGTCCTTCAATCTTGATGAACATTAAAAAATATATATAAAATTTAGAAATAGAATATGGGCACATAGAGTTCACATGATGCCTTGTCAGCCTTCTCAAACTCCACAAAACATCACAGTAATATGTAATTACAGCAGAAAATCTTTGCAGTATGACAGCAACTGTAATTGAATTTTATTTAGAAAAATGAGCAGCTCTTGTATATACAAGCTGATTGTGCATTGTCTATCTCTAGCAGTGATAAGAGTGGAGGAATGCAAAAGTGAATCAAAGTACAGGTGCCTTTGAATGAGACGTCAATAATGATCTTCTGTTGAAGACATTGACTTCTGACCAGAGAGCTTCACATTAAAGTATCGGGTTGCTGTCCATAATAACTCACTTGTCCTAGTTTTATAAGCTTTGGACAGAATTTTACAGCCCCTCCCACCAGTGGGATTTTCCAGTCCTGCCGAAGTCAATGGGCTTTTGAAGGATCGCCATATTTTACTGCCTCGCCCCCGCCGTGACTGGACCATCATATTCTGCCCCTTGTTGCCTCTTGATCAAGTCAATGGTCTGAATCCTATGGGGACATAGAGGCTTAAAGAAGGATGAGAGGAAGTGACATAGTCCTCATATGTGAA
Organism: Cetorhinus maximus; assembly: GCF_964194155.1. NCBI lineage: Eukaryota > Metazoa > Chordata > Chondrichthyes > Lamniformes > Cetorhinidae > Cetorhinus > Cetorhinus maximus. The sequence continues at coordinate 20,414,814 of NC_135896.1, forward strand.
TGGACAATTCTGGAACTACTAGAAAATCATTGGACAGCCCTGACAGCCAGCGTGAGAAATTCAAGACATTAGGCCATGTCGCCACCAACCTCAAAGAGAATGTGTTAAGGCAAAAATAAATTGAGTGATATCACAAATGAATATATTTAATATTCCATAGATTTCCCAACAGTACAGCTACCATAAAACTCCTGCCAGGACCTTGGGTTAAAGTTTCTGTAGGGTACCTCCCAATCTCTCACTGTGATTCTTGCCAAAAAATTGGAGGAAACCTCAGAGGAACAAAATAAATGGCACACCATTTCTTTGGGGTTTCTGATGAAGTTATGGGGAGTTGGGGGGTAAACAGGAGAGCTCTTTGAAAGTTTAAAACCACTTTGTTTTAGGGATTGAGTGCAAAGCCTTATGTTCAATCCTGTGGGTTTCACTTGTGATGTATGATAATAACAAGTTTTAGACATGTTGTTCTCCAATAAAATGGAGGCCTAGGAATTGACCAATCTGATACTGGGCACAGAAATTTTAAGACATGAAGCAGAGGAGTAACCAGAGATGGGGGAAGTGATTGAGAGGAAGGGGTTGACGGGGAAAAGTTGAAGTAAATTGATCAGGAGGGAGTGTGATTGGGAGGGTGGAGCCAAGCAGGGTCTGATGCCATTCTTCAGACTACAATGGTCAAGAAGGAGTACTTCTACTGGTTCCATATAGTTCGAGAGATTGCACAAACCTCCAAGCAACTCATCTACCTAACCCTTCAAGCATCACCTGCCCCACAGTCAGCAGAGTATATAGATTGCACATTGGGCTTATCAGCCATCCCAGAACCCATTGAACTGGAGAGGAAGCAAGTCATCCTTGACCCTGAGGGACTTGAAGAAAATATGGAGCTATGTATTCATTTACAAACTGATGGTCATGATGGGGGCTGCAATAATCCCGTTAAGAACCGCCAATTATGCCATATGTAGACCACATTTTCCTAAATGCATCTGGCCATTTCTGGCAGTGAATGGGCTGCACAGTCCTGGCACATAACACCTGCCTTATTGGATGTTTAGGTACCTGAAACTCAGGCAGGGTGCTGTAGAATTTCTAGGCCACAGCGTCCTAACTGAAAAACTTGTGCAATCTACATTATTGTGTTCTGATCTTTGAGTTTCAATTGAATTCATTGCAAAAAGCATAAATTTGGACTTAGTAATACAGGAGCTGCAGAAAAGACTATGGCAAATCTATTCAAGAAAACAAATACTTAAGTGGCTGTAAAGCAATAAAGAGGATAAAATGATGATAAAAGCCTGGGGAAGGGAAGAGATGGGAGCCTAATCCAAGTGTAGTCTTGAAAAAAAAAATCAATGTTTAACATTAAAGTAAATGGAGTAGTGCCTCCACTGAAATAGTGGAGAAAAACTTCAGATCAATTTGTGAAGCCATCATCTGCTGGTGTCCTACACAGTAAAGCTCAGGGTTTAACTGTGCACTTTTTAAATCTCTTTCAACATTGCATGGCCATTTATATCTTGCAAATCCATCATAAATCAACTGGGAATGTTTTATCTGAGATCTGTTAGCAGCAGACGGGAAGCAAAGTTGCCATGGTGATGTGACAACTTGGGGAGTTTCAGGCATAGAGGTAAAGCGCCCATCTTGAAACTGGTTATGATTTTGCTGTGTCCTGTTTTCAGGCTTAACTTAGTTATCATTTATGAGGAGAAATTATTGAATGGAACTGTGGTTATTTATTGCCTCTCACTATTATATTGCTACCTATATTAGATGCATCGTAGGCCCCTAAGAGCATACAAATTAGGAGCAGGAGCATGCCAATTGGCCCCTCGAGCCTGCTCCACCATTCATGGCTGGTCTGAATGTAACCTCAACCCCACATTCCTGCCTACCCCCGATAACCTTTCACCTCCTTGTTAATCAAGAACCTATCTAGCTCTGCCTTAAAAATATTCAGACTCTGCTTCCACCACCTTTTGAGGAAGAGAGTTTCAAAGATTCACAACCTTCTGAGAGAAAAAGATTCTCCTCACCTCTGTTCTTAAATGAGCAACCCTTTATTTTTAAACAGTGACTCCTAGTTCTAGATTCTCCCACAAGAGGAAACATCCTCTCCACATCCACCCTGTCAAGACCCCTAAGGATCTAAAAGGTTTCAATTAAGTCACCTCTTACTCTTCTAAATTCCAGTGGATACAAGCCTAAACTATCCAAACTTTTCTCACAAGACAGCCCACCCAATCCTAGTATAAAAACAGAAAATGCTGGAAAAACTCAGCGGGTCAGATGCTGTCTTATTTCTTTAAATAAGGAGACCAATACTGTACACAATACTCCAGATGTGGTCTCACCACCGTCCTGTACTGAAGCATAACCTCCCTACTTTTGTAATCAATCCCCCTCACAATAAATGATAACATTCTATTAGCTTTCCTAATTACCTGCTGTATCTGCATACTAACCTTTTGTAATTCATGCCCTAGGACACCCAGATCCCTCAAACTCTCACCATTTTGATAAGAAGCTTCTTTTTTATTCTTCCTGCCAAAATGAACGATTTCTCATTTGCCCACATTGTACTCCATTTGCCAGATCTTTGCCCACTCACTTAACCTATCCATGACACTTTGTAGCCTCCTTACTTCCTCTTCACAACCTACTTTCCTAACTATCTTTGTGTCATCAGCAAATTTAGCAACCATTCCTTCGGTCCCTTCATCCAAGTCTTTTATATAAATTGTAAAAAGTCGAACCCCCAGCTTTGATCCCAGTAGCACACCCCTTGTCATATCCTGCCAACCAGAAGAAAACCCATTTATGCCAAAACTCTGCTTCCTGTTAGCTAGCCAATCTTCTATCCATGCCAATTGTCATGAAAATATAATAATTCTCATAATTATTGTAATTTATTGTAAAAATAGGTTAATAGTGGGGTTTGGATAGTTTCTGTCTGTGTGTGGGATTTAATTGAATTGGAGACAACTGGTCTGGAGACTTTGACTCAGCAAGAGAAGCTCAGTTTGAAATACTAAATAGGTAAACATGGTTGAAGTCTTAGAATGTGAGGTGAGGAGAATTTGCATTTTTAGGTAAATCAGAGTACTATGAATTTCAAAGAGATGGTAGGATGTTACACCTAGTCAGAGAAGTTAGGCCAAACAGTGTGTTTATTTTTCCTAAAGGTTATTGATTATATTAGCACCATGAACTGATTTATATCATGAGAAAGGTAAAGTCCCAAAAACATATGGGAACAATGGGATTTACATTAAAAGGGAGAAACATGTATAAAGGAGAATGAGGCTATGTGTCAGGGAAGGCATTGTAAGATCTACCAGAGGTGTGAGAGGTCTCCAGCATTTGTGCATTAAGCCTGCTGTCTACAGAAACCGAAGCTGGGAAAAACCACTTTGATTTCTACTGTCCAGGGTATTGTGTTGACTTGCCTGGATCTGTTTAAATCTATTTGTTTTTGCCATTGCCTTAACAGGGGTATAACTGGAAGCCAGGGGTTTTAGGAGTTATTATAGTAGTAATTTGTAGATCTATGTATGTTCTTGAAATCTTTTCTTTTATTAATAAAGGTTTAATTTAATTTTCTAAAAAAAAACCTCTAACGTCTATGGTAGATGTATTACTTCTGAATTCAGGGTATGCATCTCAAAATAAAATACAAATTGCAAAACTGTTGTGACCGCATGATCAAGTTTCCCTCCTGGATTTGATCCGTCTGGCACACACCACCTACCGCGTCATAACACCAATATGTTACCCCCTACACCATGAGCTTCTATTTTCTGCAATAACCTTTGATGTGGCACCTTATCAAATGTCTTCTGGAAATCTAAGTACAAGTACATCCACCAGCTTACCCTTTATCCACAGCACATGTGACTCCTTCAAAGAATTCCAATAAATTGGTTAAACATGATTTCCCTTTTACAAAACCACGTTGACGCTGCCTGATTACCTTGAACTTTTCTAAGTGCTGTGCTATAACATCTTTAATAATAACTTCGAACATTTTCACTGTGACAGATGTTAGGCTAAGTGGGCTATAGTTTCCTGCTTTCTGTCTCCTCTTTTTGAATAAAGGAGTTATATTTGTTATTTTCCAATCTAATGGAACCTTCCCCAAATCTAGGGAATTTTGGGAAATTAAAACCAGTGCATCAACAATCTCAATAGCCACTTTCAAGACCTTAGGGTGAAGTCCATCTGGACCTGGGAATTTGTCAGCCCGCAGCCCCAACAATTTGCTCAATACTGCTTCCCTGGTGATTATAATTTTCCCGAATTCCTCCCTCCCTTCCATTTCCTGATTTACAGCTATTTCCGAGGTGTTACTTGTGTCCTCTATTGTGAAAACCGAAGCAAAATACTTGTTTAATTCATCTGCAATGTCCCTATTTACCATTATCAATTCCCCAGACACGGTCTCTATAGGACCAACCCTCACTTTGTAAACTCTTTTCTTATTTAAATATCTACAGAAACTCTTACCATCCGTCTTTATATTACTAGCCAGCTTTCTCTCATACTCTTAATTTTTCCCCCCTTATTAATCTTTTTTGTCATTCTTTATATTCTTTCCAATTTTCTGACCTACCACCTGTCTTTGCATAATTATATGTTTCTTATTTAAGTTTGATACTGTCTTTAACTTTTTAGTTAATCGCGGATGGTAGGCCCTCCCCTTGGGATTTTCTTTCTCATTGGAATGCATATATTCTGTGTATTCTGAAATATGCATTTAAATGTCTGCCACTGAACCTCGATTGACCTATCCCTTAACCTCATTTAGACCATAAGACCATAAGACATAGGAGCAGAAATTAGGCCATTCGGCCCATCGAGTCTGCTCCGCCATTCAATCATGGCTGATAAGTTTCTCAACCCCATTCTCCCACCTTCTCCCCATAACCTTTGATCCCCTTACCAATCAAGAACCTATCTATCTCGATCTTAAATACACTCAATGACCTGGCCTCCACAGCCTTCTGTGGCAATGAATTCCATAGATTCACGACTCTCTGGCTAAAGAAGTTTCTCCTCATCTCTGTTCTAAAAGGTCTTCCCTTTACTCTGAGGCTGTGCCCTCAGGTCCTAGTCTCTCCTACTAATGGAAACATCTTCCCCACGTCCACTCTATCCAGGCCTTTCAGTATTCTGTAAGTTTCAATCAGATCCCCCCTCATCCTTCTAAACTCCATCGAGTATAGACCCAGAGTCCTTAAAAGTTCCTCATATGTTAAGCCTTTCATTCCTGGGATCATTCTCGTGAACCTCCTCTGAACCCTCTCCAGGGCCAGCAAATCCTTCCTGAGATACGGAGCCCAAAATTACTACTAATTTACTCATTACCTCCTCAAAGAATTCTAACAAATTTGTCAGGCATGACCTCCCCTTGATGAAACCATGCTGACTTTGCCCGATTTTACCATGAACTTCCAAGTATTCTGAAATCTCATCCTTAATAATGGACTCTAAAATCTTATCTACGAACGAGGTCAGGCTAATCGGCCTGTAATTTCCCGTCTTTTGCCTCACTCCCTTCTTAAAAAGGGGGGTTACATTAGTGATTTTCCAGTCCTCTGGGACCCTCCCTGATTCCAGTAATCCCTGAAAGATCACCACTAACGCCTCCACTATCTCTTCAGCTATCTCCTTCAGAACTCTGGGGTATAATCCATCTGGTCCAGGTGATTTATCCACCTTCAGACCTTTCAGTTTTCCAACTGGTGAGAAGTGACTGAAGCATTCTGGGAGAAGTCATTGCAGTCACCACGACTCAGGAGGGAATCGAGGAGAAGGACTCCTGCAAGCAACAGGAGGAAGGGCATCCAACAGAGGCCGCTGGTGAGAAGTGACTGAAGCATTCTGGGAGAAGTCATCGCAGTCACCACGACTCAGGAGGGAATCAAAGATAGGACTTCTGCACTCAACAGGAGGAAGGGCATCCAACAGAGGGCACTGGTGAGAAGTGACTGAAGCATTCTGGGAGAAGTCATCGCAGTCACCACGGCTCAGGAGGGAATTGAGGAGAAGGACTTCTGCACTCAACAGGAGGAAGGGCATCCAACATTCACTTTAGCTAACTCTGCTTTCTTGCCCTCATAATTGCCCTTATTTAAGTTTAAAACACTAGTCTTGGTTGCACTCATTTCTTTCCCAAAATGCGTGTCAAATTCAATCATATTATGATCACTGCTACCTAGGGGTGCCTTCACTAGGAGGTTATCAATTAATCCTATCCCGTTGCTCAATACCAGGCCTGGTATATCCTGCCCTCTGGTTGACTCCAATCCCAAAAACATTCTATGAACTTCTCATTTACACTACCTTTGCCCATCTAATTTTCCCAGTCTACAAGTAGATTAAAATCCCCCGTGACTATTGCTTTACCTTTCTGGCAAGCTCCCATTATCTCTTCTTTTATATTCTGTCCTACTGTGTAGTTACAATTAGGAGGCCTGTATACCACTCCCACAAGTGACTTCTTGCCTTTATCATTCCTCATCTCAACCCAAACCATTTCTACATCCTGGTTTCCTGAACTTAGGTCATCTCTCTCTAATGTGCTAATACCATCATTAATTAACAGGGCCACTCCTCTGCCTTTTCCTAACTTTCTGTTCTTCCTAAATGTCACATACCCTCCAATATTCAGGTTCCAATGTCTGTCATCCTGTAACCATTGCCTGAATTTTTAGGGTTAGAGTTAGAGCTAGGGCCGGGGCCCGCTCGCCGACGTGAAAATGACATCGTCATCCCGCCCCATTTAAATATTCAGGAAGGCGAGGGGACAGCGAAATCAGCTGTCCGCCCGCTGACCTGTCAATGGCCAACTGAGGCCATTGACAGGGTAATTAATCCCACTGGCGGGATGAGGTTTCATGTCGGTTTTTAAAAAGTTTAATAAAGTTTTAGTCAGATTTATTAACATGGTCCATCTCGTGTGACATTGGCACATGAGGGGGACATGTTAATAATTTTTTGATTTTTCTATTGTTGATATTTAAAACGCTGTCAGTGATCTCCCTGAGACAGCACTTAGTCTCAGGGAGATGTGCGCTCTTTTGTGCGCATGCGCGAAAGGGTGCACTTTGACAGTTGGGGAATCCCTCTCCCGCCGCACAGGAAGTGCATAGCGCTTCCTGTCGGGCAGCCTGCTGGGCGGGCCTTAATTGGCCCACCCACTTAAAATGGCGGCAGGGCCCGTTTCGGCAGGCGGTGATCGGCTGCCCGCCTGCCGCCGAGCTGTTGGGGCTGCTCACCCATCAAGGGCAAAATTCTGCCCTGTGTCTCTGTAATGGCTATCAGATTGTACTTATTTATTTCTATGTGTCATCTCAGTTCATCTGTTTTGTTTCAAATGCCATGTGCATTTAGATACAGAGCCTTTACTTTGTCCTTTTATTATTTTTGTAGCATCTAGCCTTATCTGTTGATTTACTCTTAGAATTGTACTCTCTGTCCCTTTCTGTCACAGTCTGTTTATCATTTCCCATATTAATACCTGCCTCTCTTGCCTTGTTTCTACACTTTGGTTTACCAAATCTTCCCAGATTTCATTGCTTGCTCCCACTATTCTTCCCTAGTTAGGCATGGGCAGCAGCCTCAGCAAGGTTCAGGTGTAGACTATCCCAACAGTACAGATCCCACTTTCCCCAATACTGGTGTCAGTGACCCTCAAACCAGAACCTACTTCTCTCACACCAGTCTTTGAGCCACACGTTAATTTCTCTAATCTTCTTTGCCCTATGCCAATTTGGATGTGGCTTGGGTAATAATCCAGTAATTATTATCTTTGAAGTTCTGCTTCTTAATTTGGTGGCAAGCTCATCATACTGACCTCCTTCCTCATCCTGGCTATGTCATTGGTACCTACGTGGACCATGACCACTGGATCCTCCCCATCCCACTACAATTTCCTCTCCAGCCCTGGGCAGATGTCCCGAACCCTGGCATTGGGCAGGCAACAAAGCCGTCTGGACTCTCATTTTTTGCTACAGAGAACAGTGTCAATCCCCCTTACTATACTGTCCCCTAATACCACTACATTCCTTCTTGCTCCCCCCAACTTGGATGGCTTCCTGTGCCATGGTGCCATCGTCAGTTTGCTCATCCACCCTGTAGCCCCCACTCTCATCCAAACAAGCTAAGAGAGCCTCAGACCCATTGGACAATTACAGAGGCTCACACTCCTGCACTCCCGCCCTCTGGGTCTCCTTGCCTGCCTCACTTGCAGTCACACCCTCCTGTCCCTGAACACTGACCAAATCAGAAGACCCTATCCTAAGTCGTGTGACTGCCTCCTGGTATTAAGCATCCAGGTAACTTTCCCCCTCCTTGATGTGTCGCAGAGTTTACAGCTCAGCTTCCAGCTCAATGACTCTGAGCTGAAGTTCCTCAAGCTGTAAACACTTACTGCAGACTTGTTTGCCCTGAATCACGATCTCTCCCAGGAGTTCCCCACGTGCTGCAGCCTTGGCACATCACCTGTCCTGCCATCTTTAATGTGTTTTAAATAATTACTTATTTTATTAATCACTTATTTAATGTTGCTTTCTTAAATAATTGATTAACTTTACCATAAAATTGTGTATTATTTTAAAGCTTAGGGATAGAATAGAACTTACCCACTTATCAGATGCTCTCCGAAAAGTTAGCTCCTTTCCCTGTAGTAGAGCAAGAACCAATTTCTATTGTGTGAGAAAGATAGAAAGGGGAAATGAACAACTCCTTCCCTCAACTCCCCTCTCACCAAATTCTAAATCTTCACTCAGTTAGTCAGCTGCACTCCGTTTGCCAAGGCTGCACTAAAGAACCCTGAATTTATAATAAACCGAACTGGGGCTGCAGTAACCAAATTCAACCAGTTAGCTAATTAGTTACTCAGCTCCTACTGCTGAGGGTGAGTTTACCCTGTCTAGACTGCAAGAAAGAAAGAACTTAGCCTGCTTACGCAGTACTTTCCAGTTACTAATTACAGACTAGATTAGATTTTAGGAGCAAAATTTAAGAACAAAATTAACACCTAAAACTCCCCTCTCACTACCAGGCCCCTAGTGGTATCCAAAGTGGTGAAGGCATTTCATAAATGTGCTTCAATCAGAATTGACAAATTGCAACCTTTATTAATTGAGTAACTTAGGTGGAGGGTTTATGGAATCATAGGGCAGAAATTTTCGCTCGGTGGGCGGGCGCGTACCCAATCCGCTTCAGCGTGAAATGACGTGCATTGACGTAGGCCGAGCGTGCCAACGTCAATGCGCAGTCATGTGATAGTTCGGTCGGCAGGTGTGCGCTGGAGCTGGCAGTGTGGCCGCCGACAATTAACAGGCCTGTTAAGGCCATTAAGTAACCAATTAAATCAAATCCTTCACTGCCCGTCCAACCTAAAGGTTGGCGGGCAGGCGAAAAGGCCAAGCGGCCTTTGAATTTTTTTGGAAACTTCATCCATGAGCGGGATGAGGTTTCCAAAAGCAGATAAAAATAAAATAAAATCTTTAATTTTTCATTACTTACATGTCCCAGCTCACGGGGCAGAGTCACATGAGGGGACATGCTTCATTGCATTTTTATTATTGTTGTTATTATTTTTATATCTCTTCATCTCCCTGAGGCAGCTCCGTGCCTCAGAAGGTTATGGAGTGCTCACGTGCGCGCATGCGTGAAGCTCATGCTTGGCCCGCCCCCACCCGCATGGGCAGCGCCCAGCACTGCCGCTCGTGTTTCACGCTGGGCAGGCCTTAATTACCCCGCCAGCGTGAAATTGCGATCGGCTTCCCAACCCGCCTGCCCTCACCGAGTATCCCCGCCAAGGGCAAAATTCTGCCCATAGAATAGCACAGCATTGAAAGAGGTAATTTAGCTCATTGAGTCTGCGTCGATTACTTTAAGGAGCAAGTCAGTCTCACTCCCCTGCTCTTTCCCCATGTCCCTGTAATGTTTTCTCCTTCAAGTATTTATCCAATTCTATTTTGAAGGCTGCTACTGAATCCATCTCGATGACTCTATCAGGCAGTGCATTTCAAATCATAACCATTCATTTCATACCAGGGTTTTTCCTCCTGTCTCCCCTGGTTCTTTTGCCAATTGGCTTAGATTTGTTCCCTCTGGCTATTGACCTTCAGCCATTGAAAACAGATTTTCTTTATTTATTCTATCTAAATCCTTTGCGATTTTAAACATCTCTATAAAATCTCCTTTAATCTTCTCTAGGAGGTCTTGTGGTATAGTGGGCAGCATTATAAAGTGGCCAACCAGGTTGGGTATTAACTTGTAAATCCTTCCAACATACTCCAATGGCAGGTGGTAAGAGTGGGAGAGATCCCTGATCAGCTATGTGATGGAAAGAAATTGGAGCCTCAACCATTACTATCCATAGCTCCAGGCTACAACATACATATAAAAACTGTGTGTTGCCACAGCAACTCAGACTCCTTGGGGGACCGGTTAGCTCAGTTGATTGGATGGCTGGTTTGGATCAGATTGGTGCCAACAGCACAGGGTTCGACTTCCTGTTCCAGCTGGAGTTGATGTGGGACCTGCATCGTTACACTACCCATGGTGGGGATCATGGCACTATGGGTTAAACCTGCCTTCAGGCAGAGAATTCAAGGGGCAGGATTTTGCCCTTGGCTGGGCTGCGTGGCACGTTGGGCAGGAAGCTGACCGCCACCCGCAGGCGGGCCAATTACGGCCCGCCCACCGTGGAACACGAGCGGCAGCGCTCAGCGCTGCCTGTGCGGGCAGGGGGGGAGGAAGGCCTAGTGTGAATTTCGCACATGCGCACGAAAGAGCGCTGAATAATCTTGAGGCACGGAACTGCCTCGGGGAGATGAAGCGCTGTTTCAAAAAACTAATGAACAAAATAAAAACGCCATAAAACATGTCCCCTTGTGTGACTGTCACATGAGCAGGGACATGTTTTTAATTCAAGTGTAAAATGTTTATTTTGTTTTTATTTACTTTAGGAAACCTCATCCCGCCTGTGGATGAGGTTTCCTAAAAAATGCAAAGGCCGCTTGGCCTTTTCGCCTGCCCATCAACAGTGAAAAGTTCAGCACAATTGTTAACTTAATGGCCTTAATAGGCCTTTTAATTGTCAGCGGGTGCGCAGCCAGGTCCGGCGCACGCCCGCTGACCGAACTATCGTGAGAGTGCGTGCTGACGTTGGCGCGCTCAGCTGATGTCAATATGCTTTATTCCACACTTGGGTGTGTTGGGCACGCGCCCGAATGCCGAGCGAAAAATCCTGCCCAAGAAGAAGAAGTCTTCTCTGTGCTAAGGAGAACAAATACAATTTCTCCAGCCTATCCAAATAATTGTAATCCCTCAATCCCGGAGTCATCCTAGTAACCCTCTTCTGCACCCTTTCTAAAGCCTTAATATCCTTCCTAAAATGTGGTACCCACAATTGGACACAATACAGCTGCTGAAGTTGAGCATAACTCCCTGGCTTTCCTACTGAGCCATTATCCAACTGAATGGCAGAGCAGACTCGAGGGGGTGTGAGGCCCATTCCTCTTGTTATGCTCCTATGTAAACCTATGCCAACCTATTCATGTGGGCATCAAAGGTCTTATGAGCTGATCTGGAGAAGACGAGGGACTTCTCCTGTTGTTCTGGTTAGCTTTACCCCTGGAGCCAAAATCTAAGATTAAGTCTGGCACTGCTTTCTTTAATTTTTCCCTAATACATAATTGAGTGAAAGGCCTGCTTTAATCCCTGAAAAGGTGCTCCTGCTACAGCTGGTCCCTTTATCTAGGTTTACTATTGAAGGAAGGGGCCGAGCCATTCAAATAAAAGACAAGTATCTTATTGGATTGTATTTTTTGGGGGTTTTGGCTCAGTAGAAATCCTGTAAATGTGTGTAACTGGGGATTTCCACAGAACCTCTGCTGAAGTTATGGTCAAGGAGGATGGAAGCTGTCTGAAGCCTTTGAAAAAAAATAGTCAGATCAGATAGTTTCTATTGATGGAAAGTAAGGTAGAAACCATTATGCACGAATATTTATATCACCGTTTAGCACATGTGAACTATGTATTTTTTCTATTATGCAAGTTGTTAATTGAGCTTTAATAACTACTGTAAATATATATACACGTGTTACCACATCAAAAGCAAATTATTGCAGATGTTGGAAATCGGGAATCAAAACAGAAAGTGCTGGAAATGCTCAGAAGGTCAGGCAGCATCTGTGGAGAGAAACAGAGTTAACATTTCATGTCAATGATGCTGCATCAAAAGCCTAGGAGGTCTTACAGTAGAGCATGGAAAGAGGCCATTCAGTCCATTGGGACTGCACTCATTATTTTAAAGACTTTTTAAAAATTCTGATAAAGGGTCATCAACCTGAAATGTTGGGCGGAATCTTGTTGTAGCGTCGAGTGTCCTGATAGTGGGACTGGAAGTGCGTGGGACTTCTGTTTGTAGGCGAGACTGCTGGCCATGCACAATCACGCACTGGCCAGCCAATTAGATATTCATAGGTGAGGGGCCCTACCAATCATGCAGCAGGGATGGGCAGGAAGTTGACAAGCCAGGCGTTACCTGATGGGGTCAAAGGTCATGTCACCACATTTCAAGGGCACCTGGACAAGCATTCATTCCCTGCAAGCCAACAGCCAACAGAATCAGTCTGATTGTGTGAGCGGGGACCTTGAAAATACAGCTGCTGCTAGAACCTCTTAATGTTTTGTCCCTGGATAACATCGACTGCTGCCACCAAATGCTCATCTTCCCCCACCACCCCACTGCGCACCCCCCACACCGTCCGCCCCATCCTCCCCCACAACCCAGATAACTACAACTGCTTCTGCCGCCTGCTAATCTGGACTGATGTCCCAGAGCAGATAACGAGTAGCCCCATGGTTTAGTGATGCCTCCCTGCAGATTCTCCTTCAGGCAGTCCGGGAATGGTGGGATGTACTGTTTCCTAGTGATGGAAGCAGAAGGCCCACCTGTCTGACCAAGGAGCCCTCGGCGGAGATCACAGGAGAGGTTAGCAACTGTAGGGCCTACAAGCTAAAATGGGCCCAGTGCAAGAAAAGTGACCTTCTGCATTCTGCAAAGTTAAGAGGCATGGTATATTCACTACAAAATGGCACTCATAAGGACATAAAAGAATGTAAATGTGCAACTGGAGAGTTTGAGTTCTAGACCTCAGTACCAGATGGAACATGTGGAGTAATGTGTGGGAGTGTGCAGGAGAGGAGACTGCGGAACTCGCTGGGGAGGACGGTGGCTGATCCTGTGCAACGGAGAGGCCAGAGTTTCAGGGTGCCAGAGTGAGGATGTCTCCTGTCTGGTGTTCAGAACTGGGTATACAGGATATAGAGGTGATACATTGATGGGGAAAGAAAATGTGAATAACGTCAGCCAATTATTTATGTTCACCACTACAGGCACTCACAGTCATGACAGATGGCGAAAGCAGCCTACAACATGAAGGCTGTCATCCACCTCTGAGGATGATGAAACAGGCCAGTCAGAGGATACAGCATCACACCATTCCCCTGCACACTCCACCAGTGCAGAGAGGTTCACTTTGGTGGTTATGCTTTCACTATCAGACTCAGGGTGTGCTGCCACTCCTCCTCCACTCTATCATTGACCTCATCGCTCCAGTAGGTGAGGCCAGAGAGGTCTGCAGCTGTGTGGGAGAGAGACCCTCAGCAGACCAGAGCCCTCTAAATCTTGGTCCTCCAGAGGACAGCAGCTAAGGTCATCTCAGACAATTGGTCATAGCACTCAGCAGTCTACCTCCATCTCAGCTATGGAAATTGGGGTTGCTTCCTGGTCTTCATCCCTAACCTGTACTCCAGAGACCTCTTGGTGTTGTAGCAGCTATGTCCATGGACACTCCCACATTAACACTGGAGCTGGAAGCTCAGCATCTCACTGGCCCCTGGCTGGAAGCCATCATCCTGTACCCTCCTTCAGTCACCCTCAGCCTTCCCTACATCAAGGTTGAACCCCAATGACTCTCACTTCATCACTTTTTCCCTGCCTTTGATGGTGTTCAAGTTACCTATCATCACCCTTGCTCAACTTTTATTCAACCCTAGAGCTACCCCTGTCAACATTGAGCTCCCCCCACCCATTACCCTGAATCTGCCCGCCCACCTCCCCATTACCCTGGACCTAACATCCATCATCATTGAGCCTCCCTCCATCATCCTTGACCTGCCCTCTGTTATCTTTGACTCTCAAGATGTTACCATTGAACTCCCCTCTGTAAACCTGGAACTCCCCACAGGCACATTTGACCTCTTGTCTGTAGATATTGGCCTTCCCTGTGCCCAGCTTCCTCCCACCGACGTCATGAGAACTCATAGGTCTGTAACAACCCATCCTTCTTCCCTCAGTCAGCCATGTTCCGATTCCTTTTGAACAGCCAGCGCCCTGTCTCCCTCCTTCCTCCCTCCTTCCCTCGCTCAGCCATGTCCTGATCCCTTGGCACAGCCACCACTCGATCTCAATGAATCAATGCCTCTCCTTCCATGGTCCAACAAATCTCCTCATGAAAGAAAAGCAGCTCCTACTCAGTCTAAATCCACCAGGAAGACTATACCTCACAGGCTCCTTTAACCAGTCATGAATCTGAAGAGCAAAAACAAAAATACCTGGAAAAACTCAGCAGGTCTGACAGCATCTGCGGAGAGGGATACAGTTGACGTTTCGAGTCCGAATGACCCTTCATCAGAACTAAGACATATAGAAATCTGAAGGAACTTGTTTCTCGTTTGCTGCAGTTAATTGCAAAGATACCATTTAATCTGGCGATATGCTGTTTTAACGTGTATGCATGACATGCTAATACATTAAAAATAGGTTCCCACCACTCGCCATCAGGAAGCTCAATCTGCCTTCAATCGCCCACAACCTTAATTCAACCCCTTCGTTTCAACCCATCGTCAGGAACCTGACATTTTGTCTCCTGCACAACTAGATGCCTGCACCAGCCTCATTTCACGCTACCAATAGCAGCACAAGATTCCAGCCGTTAACTTTGTTTTTCTCCGCAGATCCTGCCTGCTGAGTATTTCCAGCATTTTCTGTATTTAAAACAGGTGCAACTGTTGCTGTTCACATGCACTTTCACACTTGGAATAAATTTGTTTAGTCGTCAAAGGTTGTCAAAGGAGTGCTCTTGCAGGCTCCACAACAGTTCTGAAGACCATTGTAGGTGCTGTCTCTATTGGGCAGATAAGTTATAAAAGCCATCTTCATCACCTGCCCGCCTCCACCCCACGCCCCCAATCACCATCATCTTATGTCTCTTCAGAACTAAGGCACATGAGCTCTTTATCCTCAGGTCACTGCAAGCTAGACATTGGTAAAGAAGGAAACGTATACAGTTTGACTGGACAATGACACCTAAATACAATTGTCACAGCACTAACATCATTTTGTTTGGACATTATCTTGAGGTGCCAATTGGCAATAAATGCTTTGAAGCTGGCAATGGCCATTACAGTTGAGCAAAGTGAAATTGTTATAGTGCAATAATAGAAATAAGAGTGCATTAATCGCCATTAAATGATATTGTTGCAACAACAGATTTAAATGAGTAGCAAATGGCAAAGTGCAAGGGTTATACAAAACGCTACATTTTTTTTTGAGTCAAGAATTTTTGTCCAATTTGCATTTTCTTGCCTAATGTTCTCATGGAAGTTGTTGTACAGTAGCCAATGAGAGATTGTCAGCCAGAGCCCTGGATAAAAGCTCAAGGAGAGTAGAAGGAGCTCAAATGATAGAAAGAACACTACCTCAGCAGGAGCTTCTCGCTGGGATTAAAAGAGAAATACCAATGAGTGAGGATGGCCAAGATTATCCTCCTGATCCTGAATTACTTAGCTAACATTCCAAAGGGATTTAGCATGCTGAAATAAAGACTAAATGGTAAGCCTTCCTGTGTCTCTTCCAGCGTAATGGAGTATGCAAAGCATTTTGTTTGGCCCAATTATTGAGTTTAACATTTGGAACTGCCTCCCTCAAGTTACTAATGCGAGAGCACATCAAGTGGTGTCAGCCATGGCTCAGTTGAGGCCACCCTTGTCTTTGAGTCAGAAGGTTCTGAATTCATAATCCCACTCCAGTGACTTGACTACAAAGCCTAGGACACACTTCAGTGCAGTACTGAGGGAATGCTGTACCATTGGAAGTTTTGGCTTTCAGATGTAATGTGAAACTGTCTACCCTCTCATGCAGATGTAAAATATCCCATGGCACTACACAAACAAAAGCAGGGGAGATGCCCCAGTGCTCCGGTTAATATTTATCCCTCAACCATCATGGCTATTGTTTCACTGCTGTTTGTGGGAGCTTGCTGTGCACAAATTGGCTGCAGATTTTCCTACATTACAGCAGTAACCACACTCCACAAGTACTTCTTTAAAGCACTTTGGTATGCCCTGAGGTGGTGGAAGGTAATTGCATTGGGGGGGGCGGGGAGGAGGGTGGTGACTTAGTGGTACTGTCACTGACTGCTATTCCAAAGACCCAAAGTAATGCCTTGGGGACCCACAGCAGTTGGTGAAATCTGAATTCAATAAAAGTCTGATGACAACCATGAAACCATTGCTTTTTGTTGTAAAAACCCATCAGGTTCACTAATGTCCTTTAGGGAAGGAAATCTGGCCTACATGTGACTCCAGACCGACAGCAATGTGGTTGACTCTTAAAATGCCCTCTGAATAATGGTAATTAGGGTTGGGCAATAAATGCTGGCCTAGCCAGCAATGCCCACATCCCATGAATGATTAAAAAGATATATAAATGCAAGTTCTTTCTTTCTCGTATTATCATCACTTTTGATGTTCAGAGGTTTTCCTCTTAAATTCACAATACTTTGATGAACAATGCTCTTTTGGAAGCTGGCAACAGTTGTAATTCTTTCTGCTTTGCAATCCTTACATTGGTTTTTGCAGTGAATTATGAAACCCCTCAATGGTCATATAGATCATGATTGTTTATATTTGGTAATGCTGGATTGATTGTAACATTTGCCTTAGGGTCTTGGATCATTCATGTCATATCTCATTAACTTTGCTGTTTCAAAGATTTATTTGGCAGATAAAGTTATCCACATTATTTGCAGAATTTGATTCACACCTAATGGAGCACATTTTCACCTTTACCTTCAACAGAAATGAGAATCGACATGTCCTTTAAGGAGCAAGGGCTTCACTCCACTAGTTTACTAGTGGTGAAAGTGAAAATTACCCCTGATAACCTCACATACAACAGCAAATCAGAGGCTGGGTATTTTGTGGTGAATGACTCATCCCCTCATGGCATTTTCATCATCTGTAAGGGACAAGTCAGGAGTATGATGGAATGCTCAGCAGCACTCATGAAGCTCAACACTATCTAGAACAAAGCAGCCTGTTTGACTGCAATCCTATCCACCAGCTTAAACATTCTCTCCCTCCACTACCAATGCATAGTGACAGCAGTGTGTACCATCTATAAAGATGCTCCACAGTAATTTGCCAAAGCTCCTTCAGCAGTACCTCAAAGGCCTCCAACCTCATCCAAGGGTAACAGATGTATAACACCATTACCTGCAAGTTCCCAAGTGCACACCATCCTGATCAGTTGGACATTTTTCAATATAGTTTCACCATCACTGGGTCAAACTCCTGAAATTCTTTACTTAACTGCATTTTTCATGTGCCTTTACCAAATAAACTGCAGTGGTTCAAGAAGACTGTTTGCCACCACCTTCTCAAGGACAGTTAAAGATTAATAATAAATGTTGGCCTTGCCAGTAGCACCCATATCCTGTGAATTAATAAAAAAATGCCATTTGATCATGAGCAGAACTTCAAATCCCATACACTATCCAGTGCTATGGCTGTTTATTTCTACTACCAATGCATTACCTTTGCCTTACCCCAATTGACGCTGATACTTTGGTCAAGCCATCAGCATAACTGGACTGGACTCAACTTGTCCAAAGTTCTTCACACTGACCTCTTCAGCTCTACTCTAGACAAACTCCACCTCATCCAAGATTCAACCATTTAGATCCATCTAGCAGAAGGCCCTGCTCTCCTCCCATTCATGCCCTCGTTAGCCCCATTTACTCCCCTTTGCCCCAAAGCATTGGGTAGAATTTTATGCCGCTGCCTGGGAGTGGACTGGGAGGCTGGGTGGCATAAAATTGGGTAGTATGATGGGCGCTCCATGCCCGATGCTGACTCACCGCTGCTGGGATTTTACCAATGGCAGAGAGGCTTTGGGCCAGCCCTTGGACCAATTGAGACCCTTAAACTGCCAGTTAATGGTTACTTTAGCACCTCCTCTCACCATGTCTGGTACTTTACTAGCGGCAGGGTGCCCATGTTATATGGTGCGGTCACTTGGTAATCCCTGGGAGCCTTGTTAGTTCACCACAGCATACCCAGTCTCTGAGCTGCTGTTTTTTGTGAGGTTATCAAGGGTTGGGGACTCGGGTTAAGAGGTCCCTCCTGTTTGGGAGCCCAATGCACCCGATACTACCCACACCGCATGTTCCTCCTCCCCACCGACCTTTCTGATCCTGACCGCCCCTCGTTGGCGACTGCCAGCCTGACTCAGGCAAAATCCCCCCCATTCATCTGCTAATTCAGCTCCAGCAATGATTGTTGTTGGGTCCTGGCTGCAATCCCAGCAGTAGCCCACTGCTCTCAGTAGTAATGCTGGGACTAGAGAATTGGCAGCCATTCAATTGGCTGGTAGCTCTCAGAGGAGGGATTTCCTCACAGATGGGCAGAAGGATTGCCCTGAGGCAATTAACAACTTTTAAGCTGAGTAGAGGGCCACCACCTCCACCTAAAATTTCACACATTGAATTCAAAATTCTAATCCTTATTTACAAATCCCCCACATCATGATTCATCTCTGAAAACTTCTCCAGTACACGCAGCAATTCATTTAGTCCATTGTTCCAATTCCACCCTCCAGTGCATCCACTCTCCTCCATTTAGTACAACAACCACAGCAGATCTCTCAGCCATGCATTTCGGAATTATCTCCTTAAACCCCTAAACCTTGACATTTCTTCCTCCCTTTTCAAACTACAATCTACAAATCCTTGGTGTATGGTTTCCATTCTTTTTTGAGAACCCGTGATATTCATTACATTAAATGTGTGGAACAAATGGGATGGTTGTTGTTAAGTGTTGATGTTCACACAATCATCCACCTTAACTCCGACAGAGGACCCAGCACTTGTTGTAGCCGTCTCAGGATGTCGGTGGCAGAATTACAGAAAATGATCTGCCGACGGTAGTGTGGAAACGGCAAGCTGCGGACGGTAACTGTAGCGCCAGAGCCAGCTTACCGGTCGGGGGAGAGCAGGGAGATCAGTTCTTCTCTATGGCACCTTGTTGTGCAAGCGCAGGGGATGCAACAACTGTCATTTCACCTTCTCCCTTCCCACCATCCAAGGCCCCAAACACTCCTTCCAAATGAAGCAATTTACTTGTACTTCTTTCAGTTTAGTGTGCTGTATTTGCTCTTCACAATGCGGTCTCCGCTACTGTGGGGAGACCAAACGCAGATTGGGTATCCGCTTTGCAGAACACCCCCATTCAGTTCACAAGCATGATCTCATGCTTTCTGTCACTTGTCATTTTGATTCTCCACTCACACCTTTCTGTCCATGGCCTGCTAATGGTGTTCCAATGACGCTCAATGCAAACTCAGGGAACAGCACCTCATCTTTCACCTGGGCACTCTTCAGCCGCCTGGACTCAATGCTGAGTTCAACAACTTTAGATTGTAACTGCTGCTTCCATCTTGTTCCCTGTGTTTTATTTTACTTTGCTGCTTTGTTTCTTTCTTTATTCCTTCATGTGCATTCAGATGACTGCTAAATAGCCATTCATGCCTCATCTGGTGTTGGATCCTGGTCACCAGTTTGTTGGGACTTACGGATCCGGGTTTGAAGCTTGTTTTGGGATGGCCGAGTTGGTCCAATAGACAGAGTTGGTCAGCAGTCAGTTCCGAGGTGAAACGTATTGTGTTTATGTACAAAGATACTCAGCAGCTACACTTGTGTGCTTTCAACTCAAGCCCTCTCTCCATACTTCTGCTTACTAACTCAGACTACTGACGACAGAGGTAGCCTGTGCTACTTCTCAATTGGTCACATAAGATCATGTGATCTTCCTTTATAACATCCTTCTGAAGGTTATACTACACATTACATAAAACCATAATTACCACATCTGGTCACAACGCTTTGTTTCTTTACTATACCCATTACCACTCTCTTTGGCTTTTTGTGTCATGAAACTGTTCCTGGCCTCTACCCTCTCTTTTGTTCTTCTTGGCCCCTCCCCCCTTCTACTGGCTTAAAAACTATTACATTTCTCTCTTCCTTCTGTTCCGATGAAAGGTCACGGATCTGAAACGTTAACTCTTTCTCTCTCCACAGATGCTGCCGGACCTGCTGAGTATTTCCAGCATTTTTTTTGTTTTTATTATAGGCGATCAGTCAGCTGAGGACTGTAGTTAAGTCTGCGGGGCGGGGGTGGGGGGAGGGGGTGAGAAGGCAATCGGAATGAAGGGAATTGTAACCAACAGCTGCTCTTAGCTGTAATGTGGAGCGAGGAGGGGAACTTCTGCTCTACCTGGTTTCATATTCAGCCACCATTTTAGTACACGCCCCCAGCATTCCTTTAAAAGTCTGCCTGTTCAGCGGCTGTACATCTGAGAGAACTAAACGCCAGCATGCGTGTGGTATGCAGTAGTCAATCAGGAAATAATTTCCGTAAGAAGCCAGAAACAGGGGGTTGGGCTCCCCTGTTTATACAGGCAATGGGCCTATTGCCAGTTTCAGAGTGTCCGAACCTTTATGACATGTCTTGCAATTCCCACTGGGAATCAGTGTGCGCCCACGATATTGGATCCATCATCGCCTGTTTTTTTGCCTGGAAGGCTGGCGTTGTGCAACAAATTTGCAAGTGTAAAACTGTTAGCAAATTGACCAAAATCCTGCTGGAAGAAAGCATTTTATCATTCCTGATAAAAACTATTCCAGCAGTCAGCCATACTAAAGCCTCAAGCGAGGTATCGGCTCCGAAGTGAAGAAAATATTTTCCATCTTGACTTATTCTCATCGGTTTATTTACTTGCGGATTACAAGGCCCAATCTTCTTTCAGGTATTTATTTGGATAGGGTTTGGAATGGGGTGTGGGAGGTGGTGGAGAGGAGGATGAATAACAGTAATGTTCCTGAACAAGAGCTTAGAACTCATAATTCACTCAGTTCCAGCGGCCACATGACAGTTTCCTATCAAACTAATAACCTTTCCTTTGCCATAATCTACATATTCCTTTCTTTAATCAATCTTCAGCAAACCATTGGGCCTTCAGATGCCAAAAATATTAGAAGTCTGTCGTGCTGAATGAATTGCTCTCGGCACTTCATCTTTTCCTTTCTCAGAAAATTTAAAGCACTCGGTCTCAATCCCTGTGAAAGGAAAGGCTGTGTGGTAGGGAAGATGTTATTTTGAGTACATCACCATTTAACAGCACGTAGCCAATGCAAAGGGTTTTAATCTCCCATTAGTTGTGGTGGAAGGATTTCATGCTGTTCTGCCATAAAGGAGGAGGGAGTGACTGATCCATTTTAACACAGCATGACATGGAGCAACAGCAACACTTCCCTCTGTAAACACTAACACTCCTCTTCTCAGTGAAACAGATGGAATCTCTTCCCCTTAATCACAAACACCCTCCACCTCACATCATCCTTCCGTTGCGCAAATTGTATTATTTGCACGTAAACAAAGGCACATTCTCTCTCTGTGATACCAACAGTCCCCCTTCACGTATCTTTATTCTTGAGATTGAAATGTTTGCCTTTTAATTCCTCTCTTCAGCACAAAGCTGCTAAACAGGATAAGAGCTTGATTGCAAAAATTGGAACTCTCTTATTAGTCATAGCAAAATTCATATTTGATGCGCAGTAAGGGGGTGGCGTACCTGTTAGGCATATTTACACAAAAGGTAGCACGCATTCAAAGTGTAGATTTTCAAAATTTGTAAAAATAAAATGTTTGCCTGTTAACACCACTGTGTCGGCTGTTGAGTTTGAGGCCGGGTAGAACTTACAGCAAACAAATGTATTTTATAGCGAATGAGGCAGACAACAATATTAACAACGGGCAGGATTTTCTGGATGGCGGGGTTTCCCGCTCTGCCCCCTGAAAAGTCAGCGGGAAGCACGCCCCTCCCACCCACCACTGCAGCCCCACAGCCATTTAATGCTTCAATGTGATTGGCTGGCAGCTCTGTAGTCCCAGCAGCACCAGTAGCAGCAATGGCCAGGACTGGGATCACAAGCCGTCCCCAGATTCGAAGTCCCTGAGTCTCGGACTAGGTAAGTGTGGGAGGGGTGGGGGGGGGCGGGGGGGTGGGGTGGGTCTCACAGCAGGGAGGGGAGGTGATGCCCAAGAAGGGTTGGAAGAGGCGGGTGCTGGAGGTCCTGGTGGAGTGATCAGTGTTGGGGGGGTGGGAGGGAGCACCTGCACAGGGAAGAGCTTGGGAGGGGTTGTGGGGTAATGCCCAATGTGGAAAGGGGGCCCTTGAGGGAGGCATTTCCTACATGCTTAAGGCCTGAGCTGGGTGTCATGCCAGGCTTCCCCTGAATTCCTCCCACCAGCCTCAAAATAATTGACCACTTAAGGGCCTCAATTAGGGATAGGCCTCTCCTACCCCATGTATAATTACGGAGAGGTCAGGGCGGATAGGAAGGCAATGGGAAGGCCACCTGGGGAATTTATGGGCCTCCCCACCTGAAAATCCATTGGCGGGGGACTGTAAAATTTGGCCCAAATCTATTTACAGTGTCTATTTAAAACAATTCCCTGTGAACTGCAGCAAACAGAGCACGTGCAAGGTCAAAATTCAGCAACTTCTCCAGATAAAAAGAGAATTCTCTGACAAAATACAGTGAGTGGAGAATATAAATTAGGTGCATAAAGTCAATCCCAGTCCCTCACAACAGTGCAGTGTCCAGGAGTGACTGAGGGGAGAATTACCCAATCATTCTGGCTGGGAACTTGTCACGTCATTATGTGCAGCCTAATAAAAATGGCACCTGTTTGTTCATTTGTTTCCAGCAATCTGATCACTAAATTTTGCATGAAGCCATCAAAACAATATTGTTTTACATGTCATGTGATTATGATTCTGTAGATCCAGGCAGTCTCATCCTGGAGCATGGATTTTGTCATTACCCAGCCTGTCCTGAGCCGGCACCTCAGAACTTTTGGATTCAGACTCTGAAGCCAAGCAGGCCTTTCCTGAAACTGGACTGTGCCCCTCATGGCTGTCAACTCAGGCAGGACAAGACACTCCTAGCCCTAGCCCCACGGAGGCCTCCCCAGGCCCTGAGCCTATTAATATTCCTTCTCAGCCTTACTGGAATGCATTACTCTCCACATGCTCTCCCCTGGAATTTCCTCCCCTTGCATTTAATTATTCTGTTCCCTTTTAAATGATGTTCCTCTACATTTCTTTCTGGGTTTTATTAGGCAATTCTGTTTGACACCCCTCTGTAATAGTGAATATAGTAGTAAAAGTACTGTCACCTTGTTATGATCCTTGGCAAGACCTCCAATGTTGTTGATAAGATCTGGTTATGGAACAATACCATTTTGTTTAAATTAGACAACGTTTGAGATTCAAGACACTTGCTCGGCGAATTAAGCCACAAGAACCCACGGGTTTTGAATAAACAAAAATAAACTTTATTATACAAGGTCAGAAAGGTAAAACAATTTACAACATCTATTTTATACTCTAAAGTTCAGGGTTAATATGGGGCACATGTGAATTAACAGGCAAACTGTGGTTGGACACACCACACTGCACAATAAATGCAGATGAGACCAAGACAGAGTCCGTGGATTTCTCAACAACCCACCCAGATGTTAGAAACATTGTGAGTTAACCAATCTCACTGAAACCCTGCCTCTCCCACGAGGGAGTCCGGTATTCACCTTCGAAGATGTAACCTTGGAATTCTCTCCAAAAATCGCTCCGACTCAGATGGCATTAACAATAGCCCACTTCACAAGGTTTCAATCTCGTCTCCTGAGATTCCGTTCCCCTGGATTCCTGAGTCTGCACCTCAAGTACAAACACTGAAGCACAACTTCAGATCTTCTGCCGTGCCGAGCAGAACACTTCTCCAAAAGAGTACTTTTGCCCCAACAGCCTGAAGCACGGAGTCATCAACCCTCAGCTGCCTTCTTCGTTTAGAGGCTGCTCCCTGCATCCCTTTTCCTGTTTGGAGCCTGTTTCTCTGCTCCCCTCTTTTTAACTGAACTGGGACCTTTTCCTATCTCTGTCCCCTGTCTGGACTCTTGTTTTGGGACCACTCCCAGTCCCTCTCTCCCTTTTGGGAACCCTCCCTATCCCATCTCCCTGTCCCATCTGCCTGTCCCCTGCCTGGGACATCTGCTTCTACGGCACTCCGCTCCCAGTCACCTGATCCAGGTTTTCACACCGTTTTTTATTCTTCTTGCACGGACGCGCTGGACCCAAAAAAACATTAAAATGCAAAATTGTGCATGTGCAGTCTGCTCCCAGTCTGCGCATTCACTAAGGCTCCGAGGTCCATCAGGAGTTGAAGTTCCCAACCTCCACTCTCAACAAAATATCATTTGCATAACAACCTCTTTACTTTCTCTGTATCAGCCAATGAGTTGGAAGCTGTGAGGGACTTGGGAATTCATGACCAAAACTACACCAAACAGATTCTCCTGAATACAGAAAGATTATTTCTCCAAGAAAATGCAATTAGTGGAGGATAGTTACTAAGTACAAATTGATTATTTCTCCAGCAAAATGCAGTAAGTGAAGGATAGTCACATGATACAAATTATGTGCGTGAATTCAGTCCCATTCACTGACAACAATCCAGCTGTGGCTGACAGAGGAAACACTCAATTTTTGTCATTCTGGCTGGGACTTGAGGGGCTGGATTTTCAATTGCTCGTGGGGGTGATTTTGGGTGCAGTTGGGCTTTGAAAATAATGCTCCTGAGTGCCGTATCAAGCACCTGATGCCTTAGTGATGCACTGGAATTTTTAAAGGGAGGGTTGTGGGGGGGTGGGTTTGTTGCAGAGCTGGCAACATGCATGTCTCCAATTAACTTGCTGTTAAGCTCGTTGCTGAGCATGTTAGCAGGCTGGAGAGGGACTGAATCAAATTCTAAAGATTAAAATGGGAAGAGCAAACAAGCTGGGACATGGTGCGCAGCTGTTGAGAGCACAACAGGGAACCATTATTGAATGTGGCTGATGATGAACAGTCTTCTGTAAAAAAGGATAGTCAAACTGCAGTGGCACAAAATTGAACACTTGAGTAGTGAGTGTTTGGGTACTTGTGTGGACCATGATTGCTGGCCATCTGCTCTCCTGCCTGCTCCATTCCTCCAGATAATGTGAAGTTCAGCAACAGCTGCCATTTGACTTTTAAAATCATCCCCCCCAAGAACTAGTTCCTGCCTCCTCCCCATACCCGCCACATCTATTTGGATACCAAAGTTGCCTCTGGGCCAATTAGAACCTCTTCCTTTAAAAATTGCATTGCATCACTGATGCTGACACAGTGCAGGGTCGAGATGCGGAAATGATCCGGCCATCAGATCCCCAACCCTGGATTGAAAATCCAGCGCATGGTGGCACAATATTCAGCCTTAAATTAAACACCTTGGGGTTGAATTCTGCTGGGTCACAGTGCAAGTAGTGGTGGACCTGTCACCAGTTTTACACCCAGTCATATTTTACTTCCATTGTATCCCTGCTGAAGTTATATTGCACCTGCCTTCTTCCTTCACTTTCACTAATTGATCTTTCCTTCTTTTCAATTGTCCCTTGTTGTATGGTGACCCGCTAAGCTCATGAAATTGAGGGATGACAGTTCTGGGGAATGGAAATTTAATGGGCAATTTTAATGGTAGTGGGGCATCTCATGGAATGCCCCATTCGTTAGATATTTTTCCTCACCATTCATTTTGAAAAATGTTTTGCTCTGCAAAACAGGTGTGAAGAAGAAGGAAATAAAGGCTAGAAATGTCCTTCCGTCGGGGGGGGGGTTGTGCAGGGGCAGGCGGGGCGAGCGCAAACCCGATCAGCACCCCCGATCGGGGACATACAGCCATTTTACGTGAGCGGGCCAATTAAGGCCCGCACAGCGTCACGCTCACCCGGAAGCGCTGAGCGCTCCCTGTGCGGGCGGGCAGGGATTTCCTGGGAAGTTCCCTCTACCGACCAGAATGAGACTCCATAACTTCAATTGTTGCCTTTCTGGACCAGAGAGGCTGAGGAGCATTGCAGGAACACAAATCTCATCCTTAAACGAGACCTTGCACTGTTAAGTGCCATCCTTGATTTTCTGCAGTAAATTGAATATACATTTACCTTGCAAATGCCGCAATTTCTTGAAACTCGTGCTACTGACCGAGCAGCTCAAATCTTCCAACAATTTGCAGTGATTCGTAACTCACTCTTCCTTGCCACAAATGTACTCACTAATGACGGTGTGCGCTAATAAAGCCACCTTCTGGGTCAGTCAATCTAATTTCAAAGAGTTCATTATTGTTCACTTTGGTCTATATTTTCCATACTTCAATAATTCCAGTGAAAAAGCAGATGCTGGTAAAATGGTGTAATGCTGATAAAATCTAATCAACTGACGATATGGTCTACTTTCCTCTTGGTGCACTGATAGCCCATTAAGTGATTATGAACCTTTTAATCGTAAAATTTTACAGAACAAAAGGAAGCGATTCATACCATTGTGTCCTTCTGCCTCTTGAATTGAGCAATCCAAAATTATTTTCCCTGCCCTTTTCCCCCACCAACCCCACGACCCTGTTTTGTTTCCCTTTGCCTCAAATTTTTATCCATATTTGCCTTAAAAGCTGCAACAGTCTCCATTTCAAATATAACCTGTGAAAAATTTCTCTTAGCCTCTCATCCCTCATCCTCTTAGTGTCAATTTTAAATTGGTCGTTGTTTATCACGAAAACAGAGGAAATATCTATTCAGTTCAATTTCACTTTGTTGTCCATATGGAAATTCATTTCAGGTACATTGCTTGTTCATTAAAAAAGTACATGTAATGAATAATAACAATGAAAAGAAAGACAATTATCCTATCACAGAGGTTACTTTAATTAAAATATGTATTACAAATGATTCCTGTCCTATATTTCCCAATAATATCCTCTGTAGTTTTAAAAAAAACTCTATTCAATTACCTCTTAGCCTTCTTTGCTGTGTGGAAATTTTCACAGGATTGAAGTTCTTTTCTCAGAAATATAGCTTATCATTCCTGGTATTATTCTGACAATGAGGCATTGCATTAACCATGGTCTAGCAGCACCTGTGGAGAGAGAAACAGAGTTAACGTTTCATAAAAGGGTCATACAGACTCAAAACGTTACCTCTGTTTCTCTCTCCACAGATGCTGCAAGACCTGCTGAGTTTTTCCAGCATTTTCTGTTTTTGTTTCAGATTTCCAGCATCTGCAGTATTTTGCTTTTACATTAACCATGGTGGTGACTGACACCCATACCTACTGGAAGTATATTTAGAGGTTGGGTTCCCATTGCATCTACAAAGAAGGTATAATTCTCCCCCTGAGCCTTGACATTAATCAGCAGGAAGTCATTTTTCTGGTCTTTCTGTATCTTTGCTCCTTACATAATTGCCCTGAGTTTAGCTATGTGCAAGTGGGTAGGTTTTTAATGAGTTAAAATCTCTCCCAAATGTGTCAGACTTTCTCACTCCACGGCTCTATTTACTCACTGCGCTTGAGTTAAAATTTGTCATGTCTACTGCGGTGGTTAGAGGGTGATTAAGGAGCTTTATAATAGAGAGATCAGATAGGCTGCCCTGTTATGTATTAATACTCAAAGATACACAGAAAAAGAAATTACATGGAGCAGATGGTATGTTGAAGGTGGAATCTGGGGCTATAATTAACTTTTACTTGATGTAGTGAAACCAGCAGCGTGGAAAATATAGTTCAAAGTTAGAAATACATAATTCTTTAAAATTCTGTTGCTAAATACTGATATTAAATTTTGAATACAGACATCTTTTTTAAAGTGATATTTTCAATGATTCTTAATTCTTCAAGTGCCATTAAAAATCAACTCTGCAATGCTGTCATCCCTCAACTTTATGAGCA
Source organism: Cetorhinus maximus (assembly GCF_964194155.1). Lineage (NCBI taxonomy): Eukaryota > Metazoa > Chordata > Chondrichthyes > Lamniformes > Cetorhinidae > Cetorhinus > Cetorhinus maximus. The sequence goes on from NC_135896.1 coordinate 20,443,039, forward strand.
CAGATTAAAATCGCAATAAAACACTGAAAAACCTTTTTAAAGATTTGTTTTCACCCACCTTAGCCAACACAGACTGGGAGCTTTGAGCCCTCTTAACATACCGCTTGATGACTTCCCGGTCAAAACAATCGCAAGTTGGTGGGAGGCGTCTATATGCTGGTTAAAGCCAGCAGCAGGAGGCCACCTCTGGGGGCTCAGGGAATTGAGTAGAATAGGCCTATAATCTATGGGCCCAGATATTTACCCTGGTGGAAAGGCTCTCCATTGGGGCACAATGGCGGACGAGCCAGGAAATCCTAAGTCTCGCCCCCCCGAACACGGCACTTCGTATTTTTGCAGGGATGAGATTGGTGTTGAGCCAGGTCTCATGCATGTGTGGTTTACAGAGGCAGCTGGCCATTTAAATCATCAGCTGCCTCCACTGAAGTGGGATTTTGGTAAAACAGGAGTGTGAAACCTGATGTATGTATATTAGACCAGGTAAGAGCTAGTCTGAATTTGGTGGGTTCATTTGAATAACCATGGAGAGGTTAGGTACCCCTTTGGATACTGTCCTGGGACACCTTTGTGAGGGGTAAGGCACCCTTTGGGAAAGATAATGCACCCTTTGAGATTGTTAAAAGTAAACATGGTTGTGTGTAAAAAGTGCATAAACTGATTGGAACCGTCAAAGCTGTCAAAGGACTGTCAAGCTGTCAATGAAGTGTCAAAAAGCAGTCAAAGAACTTTAAAAACTCATTGAAACTGTCAAAATTTATTGGAATTGTCAAAGCTGTCAATAGATTTACCTCTTCTGGACTTTAAATTGAAAGAAGCAATCTAGAGTTTAAAAAAATCAGTGCTTGATATTTCACTCTGTCTGTTGAGATAACCCTGAGGTTATCATTATAGGATTTGCACTGCAATAACTGATTTTACAAACTAACATTATCATAGTGGAGTGCTTCTTAAGTGAGTAGTTTGACTGACCAAATAGTTATAGAACAGAAATGTTTGTTTTCATGAGAAATTAGTTGAAGGAATTCCTTTGTATTGAATGTTTATATCAATGAAAGTGCTTTTCTCTCAATTTAAAATAGTGACATCATCAAAAGACACATAACTTTATTTTATGTCAGCATGGCTCCTGAGGTTTGCCCACGGTGGATACTCGGTAAGTTGGCATGGATAGGGTAAGGACATAGGTTGGAATGAGTTGGCACTAGGTTGGCATAATGGCTATTAAGGGCCTTGAGGATGTGGGAGGCATAGAGGGTATGAGCGGCCATGGGAGATGGGAAGAAGGGGGTGGGTAGAGAGGCATGAGGTAGCATATTTTGGCATGGGTGGGGCATGTGGGGAGTCTGATGGGGTGAGGGCTGGAGGCCTGTTTATTGTTTTTGTAACTTATTTACTTGAATTCAACAAAGTGCCGGAGCACAGAGGTAGGACTTCCGCCTAGGCCGCCTCCACATCTGGCAACCCCCACACTCCATCCGACAGTGGCGAGCCTGACTTCTACTCCAGCCTGCCTCTCCAAAATTGGAACTGCAGGTTGTTATTTTTAAAGGTCAGGGAATTCTCCTATCTCTGTGCACCCGACCTAGGGAATGAAAATCTGGACCCTGGTGTTTAGAAGGTTAAGAGAGGGAATTACATAGAATTACAAAGAACATGAAGCACAGAAGCAGGCCATTTGCCACAAGCAGACAAAGTTCCGCTTCAAAAAAAAAGCCTTCTCCCATCATTCCTCACTTAAATCTGGCATAACTCTCTATTCCCTTCTCCCTCATATGTTTATCTGGCCTTCCTTCTATGCATCTATACTATTCATCTCAACCACTCTCTATTGAAGCAAATTCCATTTCTCACCACTCCCTGGCTAAAGAAAATTCTCCTGAATTTCTCATTTGTATCCTTGGTGATTATCTTGCATTGATGGCCTCCAGATTTGCTCTTCTCAATGAGTCTGCGTCTACTCTATCAAAACCTTTCAGAATTCTAAAGACCTCTATTGGGTCACTCCTTAGCCTTCTCCTTCAAGAGAAAAGAGGCAGCTTTTTCATCCTTTTCTGATACATCTGGTGCTGGTGTGTTACAGTTCATTCAGGGGACCTGTGTTACTGCGGCCACATGCACATTTACATAGTAGTCTGGAGCTATGGATAATGAAGGTCGAGGCTCCACGCTTCTTTCCATCATATGGCAAATCAGGAACCTCTCCTGCCTTTACTGTCTGACAATGGCATGAAAGGATTTGCTGGTTGATACTCAGCCTGTTTTGCCACATTATGAATGCACCTTCCTTGGCCATCAAGTCCTGGGACAAGACTTGAACCCAGAGCTTCTGGCTCAGAGGCAGGGCCACCACCTACTGCGTCATAAAACATCCTCCGATTGGTATGACTGCATAAAATTCATAGAGGGTTTGACAGAGTAAATACTGAGAGCCTGTTGCCCTGACTGGTGAATTGAGAACATGAGGCCATGGTATCAGGATTAGGGGTCTATCATTCAGGACTGAAATGGGGAGAAATTTCAGCACAGAGAGATGTGAATCTTTAAATTTCTCCATCCCCAAGGGTGTGGACACTGTTAGGAACAATGCATAGCTTTACGTTTAATTTATATTTTGTATTTGGATGCCAAGAAAGGTGAAACCTGGTTTTAGTTAATTTAGAGCTTTTTGTGAGCTGGGTGCTGGGAAGTCTAGGGCTATACATGCATTTTTAATGAGATTTAACAACTCCTGAGGTGAAAAGATGGTTACCAAACGATTAGGGGTTTAGTGAAGTTTTTTTAAAAAGTAGAAAAAAACTGTGCTGCTGCCTAGCAACAGGGGTCCAGAGAGACATAGCAGGGAAACACAGGGGGGCAGTCAGTTAGTGCATGCAGAGAGTGCAGGCAGAAGGTGCTTTGTGTGCAGCTTTCCCAATGTTCCTGTACGAGAATGAACGGAATCATTCTCAGTGGGATAGGTGGCAGAGGGAGTGCAAGGCAGAAGGTTTAATTTCTCTGATAAGAAATCCTGCAAGCCTGCTGGGGAAATGAATTTAGGGAACTCATGTGTTTGCTCTGAAGCTGAAGAAATAGTGAGTTTAGATTGCGGATTTTGGATGCCTCGGGGAGAGATACCAGCTGAAGGAAAGCAATTAGTGAATGATCAGAAGTCCGCCAGAAGCAAACTGAAACTGAGCTGACCCAGGCAAGAAACCTTGGTGTTGAGACAGTGCCAAATCTTCATTGGGGTTTTGCATCTGTAAGGTTTGCTGGGGTTAAAGGAGTAGTGTGAGTTTGAATCATTTTCTAGTATCTGTATTAACATATTCCTGTCCTTTTTGTCTACTGTAATACAGTTCATCTTTTTTTTTGTTTAATAAACATTTTATTCTTTGTGTTAATTGTATACTGGCAGACGCTTGTGAATGTATTCAGCCGCTGACCCCCATACTTTCTTTAAAAAAAAAGCAAAGTTAGGATCTACCAATACAGGTTTCACCCTGGGATCTGATTTTTCTAATATTAACATCAGCTGGGATCATAACAACACTCAGTAGTTGAGTATAGTCAAGACTGGGATTGATAGATTTGTGGACACTAAGGGATATGGAGATAGGACAAGGAAGTGGAGTTGAGGTTGAAGGTCAGACATGGTCATGTTGAATGGCCAAGCAGGTTCAAAGGGCCAGGTGGCCCACTTCTGCACCAATGTCTTATGTTCTTATTTCCCTGGCACAAGGCAATTGGTCTGGGAGGGGACCACTTGTCAGAATAGGGGAGGCAAAGTCTAGTGAGGTCCAAGCATTTCTTATGTTCCTGCTCCTCCTGGTCCACAAGGAAACTTGTAAACAATCTTAGAAACATACCTTACTGCACATCTTCTGGTCATAGCTGCTGCTCAAGCCGTAGGTTAAAAGAAAGAAAGATTTGCATTTTTATAGCACCTTTCACAACACAAGATACTCTTTTTTTTATTCATTCACGGGATGTGGTCTTCGCTGGCTGGGCCAGCATTTATTGCCCATCCCTAAAGTACTTAACAACCTTTGAAATGTAGTCACTGTTATAATGTAGGAAGCATGGCAGCTGATTTGCACAAAGAAAGCTCCCACAGACAGCAATGTAATGAGGACGGGATAATCTGCCTTTTAACCATGTTGATTGAGGGTTAAGTATGGGCCAGGACACCAGAGACAACTCCACAACTTCTCTTTGTACCATGGGATCCCTTACATCCAGGTGAGAGAGGAGATGTGGCCTTTGTTTAACATTTCACTTGAAAACCGGTACCTCTGACAATGCAGCACTCCTTCAGTACTGCACTGGAATGCCAGCATAGATTTTGGTGCTCATGTTTCTAGAATGGGATATTTGAACCCACAACCTTCTAGTTTAGAGGTGCGAGTACTAGCCAACTGAGCCATAATGACATACAAAATTGTAGATCAGTCCTCAATGTTATCATCAGAGTCTGATCGCCGCAGTTAAACAAGATCTTGTGGGCTTGGGCCAATTATCTTTGCCACCTGCAATTTAAAATAGCAGCCAGCATGGGTAAGTGGAGGTATAAATAAGTCTATTTCGATTGCTTCCCAACTGGTTTCCACCAGGCAAAGGGAATTAAAGTCTACCCCAACAAAGAGTACTAACAGCCCTTTCTTCTGTTTGTACGTATGATTCAGAGTCTTGCCCAAATGCTGAAAGGTTTTTATGGAAATGAGCCCAAAACAGATTTCGCATGTTATGTGCTGTTTACCCTTTTTGAGAATTCAACCTGCAGCTATGAGTCTATGAGTCTAAAATTTCAGAAGCTTAATAAGGGCATTAAAAATAAAAGCTTACTTAGTAATAGGGTTTATTTTTAGAAGGGTAGGACTAAAAAGTAAAGAAGTCATGCTAAGCTTGTATGAAGCCTTGGCTAGGTCACATTTGGAGTACTGCAGGGAATTCTGGTGTCTATTTTAAAAAAGTATAGAGGTGCTGTAAAGTTGCAAAAAAAAAAGATAGGCAAGGATGATACCAGATATGTGCATGGATACCTATCAAAAGGGGATGAACAAGACAGGTATCTTTCCTCTTGAAAATTGCATTTTGATAGAATAGATATGGAGAGAACTTTTCCACTTCTGGGGAAATGCAAAGCTAGAGGTCATCAATATAAGATAGTCACCAAGAAATTCAATAGGAAATTCAGAAGAAACCAGTAAATGGTGAGAATATAGAACTCATATTCATTGACTATCCCTAATTGCCCTTATGTTGCATTAAGAGTGTGTGAAGTTGGTGGTGCGGTAGGTAGGACTTGATATTTAAAGATGTATTCACTGACCTTGAGTACTCGCATGAGGTCATTGAACTTTTTCCTGCTCTCTAGCAAGGTCCTCAGGGCCAGGCTCTTGAAGGACTTAGTGCAGGACGTTAATAAGAAGAGAGAATTCATCTTCCAGCAGTGGGCCAAGAGGCCATGCAAACAAGCACTTAAAAGGGAATGGGAGCAAATAGCCATGGAGGTGAATGCCAGGTCTCTGGCCCTGAGGACCTTGCTAAAGAGCATGAAAAAGTTCAATGATCTCATACGAGTACTCAAGGTCAGCGAATGCATCTTCAAATATCATCTCCTACCCACTGCACCACCAACTTCACACACTCTTAATGCAACATACCCTCATCATTCACCCAGCAGCAATCTCAGATGTCATGTCTAACGTTCATATGTTCCACCTCACCTTCACACGCTTACCATGGCTGCAAACCTCAGACCTGCATCCAGCAATTCTGCTATGGCAGGCACATCACTCAAACACATTGTAATACATTCACTAACACTCTTCCCTCTCTCTTGAAGACCAAAGTGGCATGGAACAGGAATTGGCAGCAATGAACCAGCAGTTGAAAAGTATGGCTAAATGTCCTCAGCTCCTGGGAGGAGATGGTGCTCTGAATTATTGAACCAGTTGTAATGGAAGCTGTTGTAACCACTGTCTCTGAATACATTGAGGATGATAATACACACTTTCTCAAAATCAACTTCACCCTCATCCTGCCATCTAGCAGGAAGTGCAAAGTGCACATGATGTAACCGTGCACCTCTTACACCTTCCCTCACCCCAATCGTGCCTTTCCAAATGTATGTTTCCTGAAACCTAAGACCTTCTCCCCAATCAACCAGTGATACCTAAAGCTGAAGGTTTGGTGGAAGATCAGCACCATGACGAGTCAATAAGCCTCCTTCTGTCCTGTGATGACTCTTAACTCTATGGACCAAATTTTCGCCATGGAGGCAGGAAACTTGAGTTGGGAAATCTCCCTACTCAGCAGACTTTTTTTTCGTGTTTAAAGGGCTAGGGACTCAAAAAAGTTTAGATCATGACACTTAAACAATTCTGACTTAGGTCATGAGATCTCTGCTTGTTGCCAAGCAAGAAGTTTAGTGCCATGCAGGCTTAGATTGCTGCCATCAGTGATGTGGATATAAAAGTTCTAGGGAGATGTGCAGGCTTTCACGGCAGCTTTGCATTCTGTGCTCCAGGAAATTACTGGGGATGTTGATGTGCCTTTCCTAGAAGACTGTCATGTCTCTGAGGAGCAAATGTTTCCTGTCCTCTTTCAGGGTGACAATATTCATGCTCCCGCCATTGCCTCTGCACCAGTGTTTTTGCTGCTGTCTGTCAGTCAACCATCCCAGTCCACTGCTGCCCATGCTGAGGTAGTGCAGTCTGCAGCCAGGCTTTCAAGGCCCAGAGCTGTTTGAGAGCATCCTGCAAAGTCATCTGCAGTCTCCTCCAGTGAAAGTATTCACTGGGTGTCCATGCTATTGCCATTTCTAACATGGTGATCCATGCATGCCCCAATGGAAATCATCAGGAGCAGATTCCCTGCCATGGTTTTCTTCCCCAGGATTCCTTAGTATTGGAGCAGCAGCAATACAGAGATTTTGCAGCCAACGGTCCAAGTCCCATGATCCAGAATCTTAAGTACATAACCCAGACTGACACCCACACAGCAGTACTGAGGGAATACTGCCCTGTCAGAGATACTGTGTTTCAAGTGAGATGTAAAACCAAAGGCCCATCTGCTGCTCTCCAAGGTGGACGTAAAAGATCCTATTACACCATCTGGAAGGACAGTGGATCTCTCCCTGATGTTCTGGTCAGTATTTATTCCTCAAACAACACCTAAAACCAATTATCTTGTCATTATCACATTGGCGCTTGTGGGAGATTGATGTGTGAAAATTTGCTGTCACACTTTCCTACATTCAACAGTGACTACATTTCAAAAAATTTTCACTGACTTTAAAGTGCTTTGGGACATCCTGAAGTCATGTAAAACACTATCTGAATGTAAGCCTTTTCTTTTTTATTTGTGAAACTGTTGGGCACAGCCAAATAGGTGAACCGACTAACAGTTGCTTTGGGTCAGTATGTTATGTGTAGGAACAAAACAAGTTCTCTTTCCAGCTCATTGATAGAATGATAGATTGCAACAGATATCCTGAGTGACAGCATTTATTCAGTGAAGTAGCAGCTATGCTGTTTGAGAGTATATGATGGTTATAATGCGTGTCTCCTTAGAGTGCTCAACGTCTTTTCTTAAAGTGCCCCATGTGATTCCTGATCTTCTACATTTTGCTTGCTCATGCATTGTGATTAAGTATATTTGAGCTGAGGGGCTAGCAGTAGGGGTTGAGTGCTGAGTTAGCTCATAGGCTGCCTGTAGTTCAGACAACCCACTATTGCCGATGTGGCAATATCTGCCACAAGTGTTGTGCTTTAATAAGCTGAGTCTCAGCTTGGGGGCAGATACTTGGTGCTCTGGTGGCTTTTAAGGCCAACCTCGCACCATCTGCTTTGCTGTGCTCTGTGAAGAGAAATGACAGAATATAAGAACCAATGCACATTTAATTAATTTGACAGTAGTTTCTTTTTTCTCTGTAAATGACCCATGAGATAATTGTGCACAATTGGAGACATTGGTGTAACATATGCCACAAGACGTATAATATGGTTTTGATTTTGTAATAAGAACAAGTATGACTTGAGCTAATGCATGGTGCTGTCTCACTTGCATTGGGAATACAGAAAGTGAGTTATTGCTGGTCGAGCTAAGGCTCCTTTCTACATGGAAAATTAAGAAGGTGTTGCACCTTTCAAGCACTTCCCTTGCAGCACTTTGTGACACCCTCTCTTAAGAAGCTAAGCTGGTAAAGATAGTTACCTCTGATATATGTGGTGTGTCGGGAAGGGCCAGTGAATGGGGATGGGGTCAGCAGCAGCTAACATTAACAAAACTGGAACAGTTATATTTCATCCCCTGCAGAAAATTCTGTACTTTACCACTACTCAATCTCTCTCAAGTGTCACCGTCTCAGACTTGTTTAAAACTTTGGCATTCGATTCAACCTCAAGCTGTGCTTCTGACCCCATATCCTCTCCCTCTATTGTCTACTTTCTCCTTCCCTGGCTGCCCTCTACCTTACCTCAGCCCATAGGCCACTGAAACTCTCAGCCATGCTTTATCAATTTCTAACTATCAATATTATCCTGGCTACCTTATCACCCTCTACAAGCTTAGCTTGACCAAAACTCTGTTGTCCGGAAACCATCCTACACTAAGTCTTGTTCACTCATCGTCTCTGTCCTTGCTAACGTATATTGTCTCCACTCCCCCCAAAATGTCAAACTTAAAATTCTCATCCTTGTGTTCAAATGTCATTACAGTCTTGCCCCTCCATTGCCCTCACCTCCCAAACCCCACCCTCCCCATGCCCCAAACTCTTTTCTTTGAACTCTGAGCACTTGCGCATCTGTTCCTCTTTTCACCCCACTGGCTGTGCCTTCAGCTGCCTAGGCCCCATGTTCTGGAATTCCCTCCATAAAGCTCCTCCCCTCCCTCTCCATTTCAAAAGTCTTTCTTTAAATTCACTTCTTTTACCATGGGCAGAATTTTCCGTTTGACATGTGAGGGACCCACACGCCCGTGTGTAAAATGACGCGCGGTGATGTCGGGTGAGCGTCCTGACGTCGCTGCGCACCATTGCGATATTTCGCTGAGCGGGTGCGCGATGAAGTCCAATGCGCCCCCACCATTAATTAACGGGGCACTTAAGGCCCTTTAGTCTTCAATTGACGCTGATTTTTCGGCACCCATGCGATCTTCGGGTCGGCGCAACGGGCAGGTGGGTAGGAAACATTTCTATGAACCTCATCCACTGGCAGGATAAGAGGGCTCAGCAGGGTCGTGAATCTGCTCTGTGAAGTATTTATTGGAGAAAGTATTTTAAACTTGCCTGTGTGATCTGCAGTACTTCAGAACGCATCCCAGCAGCTTTTTCTGGACCCTTAACCTTCAGGCCAGCACTCTGCAGTGAGGAATCTTTTCCAGGCCTGTAGCTTTGAGGAAGCCTTCCCTTAGCCTGGGTATGGGATCTGATCTGTCCACTGGAGGCAGCTCCTCTGAGGAGGAAGGGAGAAGCTAGAAGGAGAAGGAGGCCAGGAGTGCACACTCAGCCACCAGGGGAGCAACCTTTTGGAGTGTAGGCACAGGTCCAAGGGACGCAGGACCAAGAGGTAGTTGAAGGTGGAAAGGGCCATAGAAGATGCCACGATCCTGCTGTCAGGGTATACAGAGCGCGAACCACCTACCTCAATATGTCTGAGGTGTAGTGACAAAGGAGGCTCTGTCTCTCAAGGGAGACATTGAACTATATCTGTCAGATGATTGGGCCTGAGATCTCCCCTGTGTGGGTGGACACCCCATGCCAGTGGCTCTGAAGGTCACAGCTGCTCTCAGCTTCCAAGCCTCTGGTTCCGTCCAGGGGTCGGTGGGTGATCTTTGCAGTGTCTCCCAATCAGCTGTCCACACTTGTGTCAAGCGGGTTACAGACGCTCTGTTCAGACGGGCATTGACCTTCATCAACTACCATTGGGACCAGGCAAGCCAGACACGGTGAGCCAGAGGCTTCGCAGCCATTGCTGGCTTCCCCTGCGTCCAGGGTGCTATAGACTGTACACATGTGGCCATCAAGGCGCCAGCAGGTGAGCCCGGTGCCTTCATCAACAGGAAGGGCTTCCACTCCATGAACGTGCAGATAGTGTGTGATCACAGGATGCTGATTCTACAAGTCTGTGCAAGGTACCCAGGCAGCTCCTGTGACACCTACATCCTCAGACACTCCCTGGTGCCGGGGCTCTTCAGTGCTCCGGCTCGGCTGGATGGTTGGCTGCTGGGTGACAAGGGCTATCCCCTCAGAAGGTGTCTCATGACACCACTCTGCCATCCACGAACAGAAGCTGAGCAGCGGTACAATAGGAGCCAGGCCTCCACAAGGGCTGTTGTGGAGAGAGCCATTGGTCTTCTCAAGATGCGCTTCCAATGCCTGGACCGCTCAGGGGGCGCACTCCAGTACCCCCCAGATTGTGTGTCGCTGATAGTGGTTGCATGCTGCGCTCTCCACAATCTTGCGCTGGAAAGGGGAGACGCAGTGGACGATGAAGACGTTGTCGCAGTGGCTGCGGCTGCACACGATGAGTCCAGCAGTGAGTCCGAGGATAAGCACACACAGGGAAATGCTGAGGGGGTAGATGCTGACCTAGGCATACTCCAGGGAGGCAGGGACACCCGGGATGCTTTAATCCAATAAACCTCCAATTAGCACAACACAGATGGATCACCAGGACAAGCCTGGGTTGCCGCCTCGATCCTCGACACCTAGGTGCAAAATCTGCCAGGTCAGGAGCACTAACTAAGGGCTTTGGACGTAAGGATGAATGTCCAAATAAACTCTCATGACACTTTTCTTAAATATACACAGACAGAAGAAACAAGCCACCCTCAGCCATGGTCACACATCTGGCATTTAATGTGTGAATCAGAAGTTCTCACAATTATTAAACAATAGCGTAAACAATCCAAAATATACCATAAGGATCTAATCTCGGGCCAACAGAAAAGCACCAGTGAAAAACCCGTGGTGTGCCTAATGTGCCGAATGCTTTCGTTCCCGGTCTTGGTGCTGCCCCATTGCTCAGAGTGGCACCTGAGACAGCCTGCTGACTCTGCTGTCCTGTTGGCCTTGATGACCTTGGCAATCGTCATCTGGCCCGTGGAGCCCGTGCTGGCCCCGCCTGGGAGGAAGTGGCCATTTCCACAGCTGGCATCTTCCCAGTCGTCGCAGACTCACCAGATGATTGGTCACTGCGAGAGAGGCGGGGGAACTGGTGCCCTCATCCGGACCGCCCTGAGAGGAGCCCGCAGAGATGATAGGCAGCTGCTGCACTAAAGTGAGGTTGCCTCGGACCTCCCTGCTCACCTTGGATGGATATGCAACGAGCTGGGAAGCTTGATGCCCACACCATCTCCCACACTGGTACTGACCAGCTGAGGTCAATGCCGATGTGAGGGCTTGCTGGTCCGAGCACATCCCCAGGTAGCCCTGGTGGGTCTCCTGGAGTAGGCTCTCCACGAGAGTCACCACTCTCTCCATGGAGAACACATGGCACTCGGACATGTGGCCTATTGCTTCGGTGAGCGTCCGCATAGACTCCCCCACCATGGAAAGCAAGCCAAGTATAGCCTCATGTATCTCCCCCGGCTGCATTTCCTGCCCCTGCTGCGTCGCGGACGACTCCAGAGGCACATCATCAGGCACCGACTGAGCATGTGCCTGGTCCTCTGCAGTCCTCCAACTGCTGGAACCATGGGCACTCTCTGTCTCCGCCAGCTCCTCCAGCAACTGTGAAGTGCCCTTACTCACTGTGCCCCGGGACACTAGCTGATGTTAAAATTCTCACCGAGATGCTAGTATCTGCGCTGGTGCCTGCCTGGCAGAAATGGTGTGAAGCTGGTGAGACTTCAGGGCCCTCAGGTGTGAGAGGGGGCCTCTGCTGCTCCTCCCCCACACCCCGCCCCACCCCCGGCCATGTTCTGATGATGCTGAAAGGAAGAACAAGGACAGTGGATCAGTTAGCGTGCACACACTGACAAACTTCATCCCTGTCCCCCCAGCTCATTATGTGCTCAATCTTCCAGAACCAATGGCCCAGCAAAGTTGCAACAATAACTAATTTAACAATCTTCAGTGTTATGGCTGTTGGGAGGACAATGTGGACCTCACTGTTGGCCTTAAATACCTGGCTGTGGCACCCCAGCCTCACCGACACCAGTAGACCTGGGTGCATGGCGCCTCTCGAAATCAAGTTTCTGCTCGAAACGGCTTAATATAGAGAGTTGTGCCTGGCCGCCTCCAGTCCTCGCACACTCAGACACATCATGAGCCTTCTTCTCCTGAAAAAGAGAGAAGACCATTCATTAGGGCAAATTGCACATGGACTCTGCTCGCACACGCCACACCCTGACCAGAGTGGGGCATATCAGGCCTTCAGTGCCTCCTCTCCCCGCTGCTGCTGATCACTCAGAACAAGATGCTAGGCCTGCTCCCCACGCCCCCACATGGACACATGCTGCGTACATCACATTAGGAACCACACGGTATTTGCTCCCATAGCAAAGAGGCGCAAACACGTGCAGCATAGAGGGCAGCAGATGGTTCTTTTCCACGACACCTTGAGGTTCCCCTTCCACAATCTCATCATCCTGACTAGGACATGTCCTGGAGTTCTGAGTCTGCGCCCAGCTGCAGCTCCTCCAGGTCGCCCCCAAACTAGTCATGTGCGACCAAGAACAACACATGGTGCAGGGGAGAACTCATCTCCTCATGACCCACTCAGGCTGACTTCAGCATGGGCACTATCTGCTTGGCCACCCAGCAAAGGAAAAATGCCCTAAATGATTCAATGCAGCCATGACAGTAAGACTTGGGGGAGGGGGGTGGGGGGTGGGGGGGGGGGGATTGGCATCAGAGGGTAAGGCTACCTGCTGGGTTAAATGCCCAATGCCGAGATGGCACTCACCCTGCCAGAGCACAACAAATCATTGAAGCGCTTGCAGCACTGGATCCAGGTGCACCGCACCACACCACGGGAGCTCACCACCTCCGCCACCTCCTCCCAGGCATGCCTGATCATGTGGGGGGGGCCTCCTCCTCCCATCCTGGGGGACCAATACTTCCTGTTGTGCTGCCACCTCCTCGAGGAGGAAGCAAGGCATTCAGCAGAAAAACGAGAGGTGCTTTGGCCCCCAGCTGGCCTGCCCTGCTCCTCTGGCCTACCCTGCAGCCTGCCCTGCACAACCGAACCCCTCTGGTGCGGCCTAGAACAGGCCATTGTGAGCAGCCTACAGGAGGCTGCCAGGCCTTCTTTTAAACAGACTTCAGGGTCGCCATTGGACCCGGTGGTCTGTGCACACCCGTCGCCGCCCGCACACTCCCGATATCCACGGGAGTCGGCAAATACGCTGGGCGGGCCTTAATTGGCCTGCCCGCATAAGATGGCGGTACCAACCCGATCGCTGATGGCGATCGGGTCCTCGCCCGCTCCCGTTGCCCCCCTCCCACCGAAATGGAAAATCCTGGCCCATATGTTATGTCAAAATCGCTCCTCCTTTAAGTCAGCATCCATTCTTTACGATTGCATTTTCTGTAAACCAGTTTTTAACATATTTCTATGTGCTAATAGCTGTTGACACGTTCATAGTCTTTCAGATTCAAGTATTTTGCTGTTACAATAATGAACACAGAAATTGAGGACAGTCCCACCACAAGCTTCATCTCCCAAATATTTCCTTTATGTCTGAGCTAATGCTCTTCATGTCTTGCATTTGAATTTGCTCTGCTATTTGCTCAGGCCCCTGGCTGGAAAGGGCCAGCACATTTTTCAGCTGCGGTGCCCATGAGGAAATCCTGTTCAGCCATTTCCTTCAGCTTCTGCACACAGCCCGATGTCAGACTGCATCATCCCTTTACACGAATCTTATCGAAATGTTTGGTGCTCAGCAAGTGTGGAAACACTTTGTTACAAGTGGGTGGGAATTAGGTAGCCCACTTTGCTGACTTGATTAACCATGCAAGCACAATGGTGTGTGGCCACTATTTTAAAATTGCTCCATCAAGCTTAGCAAAATACTGGCCATTAACCCATGGTATACCAATAGAAAAACACATTGCCTTTGACCTTTATAGGATTTACCCTGCCACACTTCTTTAAGCATTGCAATTTATACCTCAAAGTCAAAATCCATGCAAGAAATAAGAAGCACTGATTGCTTTGTGGGTCAGTGTTTGAAATGTAGAAAATAAAAGAGACAGCTCCTGTCCTTGAAATGTGTTTCTGTGGCACAAACACAATTTTGTGAAAATATTATCCAGAATAACAAGCAATAGACAAAGATGCTCAATCCTGGCAGGGTTATTACATCCTAAAAAATTAATTTGCATGAAATGAATGAGCCGATAAGTGGCCTTGCCAGGGAAGAGAGACAGCAAGATTCCTTTTTTGTGATGATCTCCCTCCAGTACTTTTTTTCTCTTATTAGTTTAAAAGTAGCTTGAAGCTTTAAAAAATAATCTGCAGCTCAGCTTAATATCTATTCATCCTTGACCCAGCTGACAAGCAGGGCATCAGGATAAACTAAACTGCTCTCCGCTACAGGTTAAATTCGCACCGCTCTGTGTGCTCTGAATTGTGAGGTATTGCTGCAATAATTGGAAACTGTCATTTTAATTAATGTGATGACTGAAATTGTGTATTGCTGCTGTGTATTTGTTAAAAAAAACATTAATAAAGAATTGAATATCCATTTATATATTATTAATATAAGGCCATTTAGGATAGGTTTACACCAATGGACCATATTGCTAAACTAATTCTAGTATGAAATATTAATGAATTTTATATTGTATAATATCAATTGAAAGTTGCCTTATTCTTGGAACACTCTAGTTTTTTTGCAGTAAGGTATTTGTCTCCCATTGTAAAGTTTATAATGAAATTGGCCTCTCTGCTGGCCGATATTTCTAGGAAGTACGTAAGCATGCTAAGAAAAGAAAGAACGTGCATCTATGTATCACCTTTCACACCCTCAGAACATCTCAAAGCGCTTTGCAGCTAATGAAGTACTTTTGAATAGTAGTCATTTTTGTATTGTAGCCAAACCTAAGGCTTCCACCTTCCAGAGGACAACAGGTTAGCAGATGCATGGGAACGTGATTACCTCTGAGTTCCCCTCCAAGTCATAGACCATCTCAACTTGGATATAAATCATCATTCCTTCATTGTCACTGGATCAACACCTTGGAACTCTCTGCATAACGGTACTGTGAGAATACATTCACCACACAAACTGTGGCAGTTCAAGAAGAAAGCTCACCATCATCTTCTCAAAGGCAATAAAGAATGGGCAATAAATGCTAACCTGGTTATCAATGCCCAAAACCCAAGTGTGATTTATCCTATGTCAACATTTACCAACATCAATGTTATATTTTTAGGTTTTTACTAATTATAGATTTCTCAGTTCAGCATCTCAGTCTAATCTCGTAGATGAGTCCTTGCTCCCTATGGTGTTCAGCAACCCAGAATCTAGGTAATTGGCAGTAAGCCTAAGAATCAAAAAGAAAATCTTAATTACTGTATTTCAGTTTACTAATTTTATCACATGCCTACAGGGATCTTCCTTGACTTTCAAGGGAGGTAAAGAAAACATTTTATTAGACTTTAGCTTAGGCTGTAAACTGCAAAACTGATTTTTTAGAGTGGATAATTAAGCAGAAACAAAAACACATTGTCAATTTTCAGTAGTCACATACTTAACTGGAAGATAGAAAATTAACGGTCACATATGTTGCAATGAAGATCAAAATGGCACTGGGAGCCTAGAAATTCCACACAGCCATGACTCATCTCTCATCACAATTACATGACCAATGGAAACTCCAAAGGAATAGTGTAAAGGTTAATTTTTAACAAAATGATTTAATGGGGCGTAGCTGGCTGGGCCAGCATTTTTATTGCACATCCCTAATTGCCCTTGAGAAGGTGGCGGTGAGCCACCTTCTTGAACCGCTGCAGTCTGTGTGGTGTAGATACACCCACAGTGCAGTTTAGGAGGAAGTTCCATGATTTTGACCCAGCGGCAGTGAAGGAACGGCAATATAGCTCAGGTCAGGGTGGTGTGTGGCTTGGAGGATGAGCGGTTCCATGCATTTGCTTCCTTGTCCTTCTAGGTGGTAGAGATCATTGATTTTGAAGGTGCTGTCGAAGGAGCCTTGGTGAGTTGCAGCAATGCATCTTATAGATGGTACACTTTGCTGCCACAGTGCAATAGTGGTAGAGGGAGTGCATGTTGAAGGTAGTGGATGGGGTGCCAATCAAGCGGGCTGCTTTGTCCTGGATGATATTGAGCTTCTTGAGTGTTGATGTAGCTGTACTCACCCAGGCAAGTGGAGAGTATTCCATCACACTCCTGACTTGCACCTTGTCGATGATGAACAGGCTCTGGGGAGTCAGGAGGTGAGTTACTTGTTGCAGAGTTTCCAGTCTCTGACCTGCTCCTGTAGCCACAGTATTTATATGGCTAGTCCAGTTCAGTTTCTGGTCAATGGTAATCCCCAGGATGTTGATACTGGGAGATTCAACAATGGTAATGCCATTGAATGTCAAGGGGAGATGTTTGGATTTTCTCTTGTTGGAGATTGTTGTTGCCTATTCACAGAGTATTTCTGGCCTACCCACGCCTTTTCAGCTGAATGATTCTTAAGAGATTTGCTTATGTTCAAGGGAATATCTTAGTGCAAGATGTTCTTTGCCCTAATTTAAACCAGACAAACTGAGAAATACTTTTCAAAAATAACATCATAGAATCATAGAATGGTTACAGCACAGAAGGAAGCCATTTGACCTGTCCAGCCCATTCCAGTTCTCTGCAAGTGAAATTTAGCTAGTCCCACAACTTGCCCTGTCCTGTAACCCTGCAAATTATTTTCTTTCAGGTGCTTATCCAATTCCCTTTGCAAAGCCATGTATGATTTGAAGCCACCAGTCTCTCAGGCAGTGCATTCCAAATCCTAATCAATTACTACATAAAAGAAGTTTTTCCTTATGTCTCCTTTGGTTCTTTTTCCAATCACCTTAAATCTGTGTTCTCTATTTCTCGACCCTTCCGCTAATGGGAACATCTACCCCTCACTATCAAATCACCTCTCAAACTTCTCTTCCCAAGAACAATCCCAGCTTCTCCTATCTATCCAAGTAACTGAAGCCCACACCCACAACACCCCAGAACCATCCTCGTAAAACTTTTCTGCACCCTCTTGAAGAGATAAGCACATCCTTCCTAAAGTATGGTGCCCAGAATTTAACACAGTACTCCAGTTGAGGCCAAACCAGTATCGTATCAAGGTTCATCAACTCGCCAAGGTTCCTTTGGCAGCAGTTTCCAAACCCACAAAATCTATTGTGTAGAAGAACAAGGGCAGCAGGGGCATGGGAACACCATCACTTGCAAGCTCCTTTCCAAGTCACACACCACCCTGACTTGCAACTATGTCACTGTCACTGGGTCAAAATCCTGGAACTCCCTCCCTAACAGCACTGTGGGTGTACCTACACCACATGGACTGAGCATGTCGAGAAGGCAGCTCACCACCACTTTCGCAAGGGCAATTAGTGATGGACAATAAATGCTGGCCTTACCAACAATACTCACAACCCAAGAACAACTTAAATTAGAAATAACCATAACTTCCATAAAATCTGTCAGGTATTTAAGTAAAACCCAGGAGATATTTTTGTATCCTATGACGCAGAGAAAAAAACTGGATTTTGCTTTTTTGAGCTTGTATGTTGCATAATCACTTGGCCTAAGAACTGAGAGGAAAATTGGGCTAGGAGGATCCAGCAACATTTTACTGTGTCAATATTTCTATCAGTATAAGTTTTTTTTAATGCCTTTGCCATTTCACCAGCAATAGCTAACTGAGGGAAGCTTCCTGAGTTTATTTACCACATTGCAACATATAGGGGCTAAACCTTTGTTCCCTGTGAAAAATTGGTGTTTGAAAAGTTGCTGGATTTGGTGGGTTGCAATATCTGATTTATCCTTGAGATTTGGTTCCTGGCTGGGAGTGTGACATTATGCAATTAGCGCTAAGGCATCCAGAGAAAATCATCTGAGAGTGGTTAGTATGTGGAACATGTTAACACAAGGAGTAGTTGAGTTGAATAATATTCATGCATTTAATGGGAAGCTACAAGTGTAAACAAGGGACAAAGGAATAGAAGGATAGGCTGCTAGGGTGCGATGAAGTGGGGTGGGAGGAGGATGATGTGGAAGATAAACATTTATATGGACCAGTTGGCCCAAATGGCCTTTTATTCTGTGCTGTAAATTCTATATATTCTGAAGTAGAGAATTATTGATTTTTTTCCAATATTAACATCCCTTCCTTGATGAGGAGAAAACGATGTCAAAAAAATACAAATTCAAAAAATGTCAGATTCATTTTATTCCCTCTTCTGAGCCTCTTATCCCTCTGAAGCACATGTTGAAATACACACCTAGCAATCTAACCTAGCAATAATTTCCCTGATAGGAAAACATTTGCTGATCGTATTCTTCCCTGAAGGCTCCTTTAATGATCACAGCAGCTGCTTTGGTGCAGTTCGTTTCTGTATTCCAAAAGGTTACAAAATAATTAGGGAAGAGGAAGACCATTAGTTCATTTGAGTCCATCCATCCAGGAAGTAACAATGTTCCACACATTGCAGCATCCAATTGTCACACATTCCGTGTGTTAATCAATTTCTGTGTGATAACAGTTCGAAACTTTTTACTTCCTTGAACCTGAATTCCCTTGACTTGTCCTTGCAATATAATTTAACAAAATGTTCCAGATGGATTTTTCCATTCTATTAAGTATAATATGATCACCTCTTGGGCTGTAGCTCAACTTTGCCTAAGTGGTAGTAATCCTGCCTCTGAGTCAGAAAATACAAATAGTCCCAGGAAGTGGAAATTCTGGTTCTAAATTCTGGATTGACACCAAATGGGATACACATGTCTGCCCCTTTATCATATGGGTTTTGAGATCTCATGGAAGACACCCGCAACATAAGATTAACCACCCTATCAACTGGCGTAAAGATGGTTTCGGTCATGAATAAAGCATTCACTTTGTGATTTGTCAGACTGCTCATCAGCCTGCAAATCTTTCCACTATTTCACATTATTCTCTAAGGGAAGAGTGGGCAGATACAAAGTCAGCAGCACTATAACAACAAATGAGTTTCCTCATCAAGATAATGTCTTAGAGGTCTCCTTGGACAATGACTTCCCTTATGTAGTCTAGACTTGTCAAAAATATATGCGTCAATTTAACCAAGATCTAAGGTCTAAATTTCTGAGGCAAATATCCCTGGTTCCTCTGATTATGATTAAAACATCATACATCATTGTTCCTTCAAGATCCCTCGATAAGTGCACTACACACTCCCAAAAGATACTCAATGCACAACCACAGAGAATTCTCTAAGGTTTTTTGATATGTGCTGATAAAGTGTAGCTGACAGACAGCTAAACTCCTACCTCTAGCTGTTCAACTGTAGTTTTTTAATAATTGAGCAACACCAACAACATAATTAAATGCAGTGTATCTTAGGAAACTTGTCAGACCGTGTTATTACTCTGCCAAGGTAGGGCAACTAAGACTTTTCTCTGTGAGTCAAAGTCAACTGTTTGACAGCAGAGTTTGATTCAAGCCTAGCTCAACTGAGCTGAACAAGTTCAAACTCCTGTTTGGACAAGACTGCAACAATCTGCTTAAATCAACGCGAGGGTTGACATGAGAAAGAGATTGATTAAAGATAACTGACTACAACATTGGATGGGCAAGATTAGTATTCAGTAATATATGTAGAAAAATTGATTGATGAAAGGATTAAAAGGGCATTATTTTCAATTTTTTTCAGAAGACATTAAACCATCTGTTAAACAATCCCAACGGCACTATCTCGAAGAGGAGCGCAGCTAACCCTCAGTGTCCTGGCCAATGTTTATTCCTCAACCAACATCACTAGAACAGCTTATCAGGTCATTATCACATTGTTGTTTGTGGGACCTTGTTGTGCACAAATGTGTTTCCCACGTTACAACAGTGAATACACCTTATCATCATTTTATTGGCTGTAAAGTTTTTTGGGATTTCCTGAGGTCATGCAAGGTGCTATTTTAATACACTTTTAAAAACATTTCCTCTGACAAGTCTTCCTTCTTCCTTAACCGAGGTTTTCCACCCACAGTGGTTGACAGGGCCCTCAACCGTGTCCGGCCCATCTCCCACGCATCCACCCTCACACCTTCCTCTCCCTCCCTGAAACATGATAGGGTCCCCCTTGTCTTCGCTTATCACCCCACCAGCCTCCGCATTCAAAGGATCATCCTCCGTCATTTCCGCCAACTCCAGCATGTTGCCACCAGCAAACACATCTTCCCTTTGCCCCCCTGGTGGCATTCCGCAGGGATCATTCCCTCCGGGACACCCTGGTCCACTTCTCCATCACCCCCTACCCCTCAACCCCCTCCCACGGCACCTTCCCATGCAACCGCAGAAGGTGTAACACCTGCCCCTTTACTTCCCCTCTCCTCACCGTCCAAGGGCCCCAAACACTCCTTTCAAGTGAAGCAGCATTTCACTTGCACTTCCATCAATTTAGTCTACTGCATTCATTGCTCCCAATGCGGTTTCCTCTACATTGGAGAGACCAAACGCAGACTGGGTGACCGCTTTGCAGAACACCTTCGGTCTGTCCGCAAGCATGACCCAGACCTCCCTGTCGCTTGCCATTTCAACACTCCACCCTGCTCTCATGCCCACGTGTCCGTCCTTGGCTTGCTGCATTGTTCCAGTGAAGCTCAACGCAAACTGGAGGAACAGCACCTCATCTTCCGACTAGGCACTTTACAGCCTTCCGGACTGAATATTGAGTTCAACAATTATAGATCATGAACTCTCTCCTCCATCCCCACCCCCTTTCTGATTCCCCCCCCCTTTTTTCCAATAATTTATATAGATTTTTCTTTTCCCACCTATTTCCATTATTTTTAAAAGTATTTCCATCCATTGTTTTATCTCTACCTTTTAGCCTTTTTCGATTCCTTCACCCCACACCACCCCCACTAGGACTATCTGTACCTTGCTCGTCCTGCTTTCTACCCTTAATTAGCACATTCCTTAGATAATATCACCACCTTCAACACCTCTTTGTACTTTTGTCTGTGACATCCTTTGGTTATCTCCACCTATCATTGGCCCTTTATCCAGTTCTACTTGTCCCCACCCCCCCCACCCCCGTCACACTTAAACCAGCTTATATTTCACCTCTCTTCTATTTTTACTTAGTTCTGTTGAAGGGTCATTCGGACTTGAAACGTTAACTGTGCTCCTCTCCGCAGATGCTGCCAGACCTGCTGAGTTTTTCCAGGTATTTTTGTTTTTGTTTTGGATTTCCAGCATCCGCAGTTTTTTGCTTTTAGCTATTTAAATAAAAGTCTTTCTTGCAATATTTAATGAGTGAAAAGTGTCTTTAGTTATTTTTGTCATGACAATGTCACACGCAAGCAACATATGTTGCGTACAAACAAAACACAATTGCATTGCTTTCTCTGCAAAT
Organism: Cetorhinus maximus; assembly: GCF_964194155.1. Classification (NCBI taxonomy): domain Eukaryota; kingdom Metazoa; phylum Chordata; class Chondrichthyes; order Lamniformes; family Cetorhinidae; genus Cetorhinus; species Cetorhinus maximus. Next base: position 20,464,581 of record NC_135896.1, read on the forward strand.
AGCAAAATCTGTCACTGGTAACACTTTATGTTTTTCAATTTACTCTCATATTCTATTCCTTCCCTTTTAATCGACTCTTTGGTGGCCCTTTGCTGGTTCATGCTTACTACTATTCTTTGCCACATTATAAGCATCTTCTTTTAATCTAATATTATTCTTAACTTGCTAAGTGAGCCACGGATGGATTTTTCTTGCTGAGTATTTGTTTTTTCAATGGAATGTATTTTTGTTGAAAATTTTGAATTGTTTCTATACTATTGTGTTTTCAGGTTGGAGTAAAGTCTGCCAGCTGCGAACATTCTAGAATTTTGCCCTTGGTGGGCGAGCGGGCCCCACCGGCTCGGCGGTGGGTGGGCAGCCGACCCCCGCTGCCGAAACGGGGCCCGCCGCCATTTTGAGTGGGCGGGCCAATTAATGCCCACCCAGCGGCCTGCCCGACAGGAATCGCTATGCGCTATGTGCTTCCAGTGCAGGGGGGGAGGGAATCCCCAACTGTCAAGGTGCGCTCTTTCACGCATGCGCGCGAAAGAGCACACTGCTCCCTGAGACTAAGTCCTGTCTCAGGGAGATTACTGACAGTTTAAAAAACTCTAAAAATAGAAAAATAAAAATATTATTAACATGTCCCCCTCATGTGACAATGTCACACGAGATGGGACATGTTAATAAGAAGCACAGAAACTTTATTAAAGGTTTTCAAAACAGACATGAAACCTCATCCCGCCAGTGGATGAGGTTTCATGTTTGTTCAGAAGCCCACTGGGGCTCCTGGCCTGCCTGCCAGCCTTAAGGTTGGACGGGCAGGATCTTTAACAATCTTAATTATCCTGTCAATGGCCTCAATTGGCTATTGACAGGTTGCCGGGTGGACAGCTGATTTCACTGTCCACCCACCTTCCTAAAGATTTAAATGGACCGGGATGACATCAGGAGGAGCCCCCAACATCATCCCGCATCACTTTTGCGCCAGCGAGCAGGCCCCGCTCCCAACTTGCCGACGGGGAAATTCTGGCCAGCTGGGTGGGATCTTTCAGCCCCTCCTACCAGCGGGATCTTCCAGTCCCAACGAAGTCAACAGAGATTTGAATGGCTCGCTGCATCTGTTGTGGGGAAACCCACTGCGTCAGGACCAGAAAATCTCGGCCTCTAACTTTATTGTAACATATTTACAGTTGTGAGAACTCTCCCTTACATTAGCTTCTTTCCATGCTGCTTTCTGTAAGATAATATGAGTATATGTAATTTCCTTCTATGATATTATGGACCATTACAGTTAACCCTTTGTGGGTTAACATACTCCATTGCACTCCAGTTTCTTTCAAGATTTCTAGCTGTTTATTTATTGCCACACCTTTTACTCTATTTACTAGTTAACCTTAGCCAGCTCTCCCCTCATTCATGTGCAATTGGCTTTGTTTTCATTTTAGGATCCTTGTTTGGGATTGGAATATGTCATTCCAATCTTAATATGGAATTCAGTTGTATTATGATCACTTTTACTCTGCAGATTTTTTACTGTGAGATTACATATAAACCCTGCCTCATTGCATAGTATTAGATATAAAATAGCTTTATCCCTAATCAGTTCCACAACATATTGTTCCAGGAAACAGTATTGGAGGCATTCTACAAACTCAACTTGTAGACTACCCTTACCAACTTGATTGGTACAGTCTATATGAATATGAAAGGCCCCCACCAATATTACATACAAACTCCAATAATTTCTTTTTTGCTGCTCTCTCAATGGTATAACTAGTGTTGGGGGCCTATAAACTACTCCCAATATTGTCTTACCCTTGTTATTCCTAATCCCCACCCAAATTGATTTGACTTTTTGATCTTCTGAACCAAGTTCCTTTCTCTCTACTGTCCGTTCAGTTTGCGCAAAAAAATTCAGCACAATTTTCTCTCTAATAAACTAAAGAGCTATAAAAAGAATACAATTACTCTTTCAGTGATGACTCTCTGCGCAGTTAACATGGATGTTAATTCTAATCAGTTGAAAATTGTGAGGATGCATCATTTTTGCCCTATAAAATTGGTACATAGATTAATTGAATCATAAAGCACAGAAGGAAACCATCCAGCCTATCGCGACTATGTCAGCTCTTTGAAAGAGCTCGCAAATTAGACCCACTCTCCAGCTTTTCCCACACAGCCTCACTTTTTTTCCCCCTTTTCAACTATGTACCCAATGCCCTTTTGAAATTCATTACTGAATCCACTTCCACTCCATTTTTAGGCAGTGTGTACAATACTAATCAAGGCTACTGATTCTATAAATCCACAGAAAGTAGAATCACATGATTCAATCATGATAATTCTTAGAATGCCAAATGATGATATTGGTTCATTTTTTATTACTATTTCTCCATCATTAGCTGTCCACTTATGGGTACGCTAATTTATTGATTTAATATATTCATCTGGGAGGTTGGATGAGATGTCAGTTTAGTATCTTATTTAAATCAATTGATACTTTACATTTTGGAAAACACTGTGGCTTGGAGTTTCTATTGGGTTGCGGTCCAAAATCGGCTAAACCAGCGCAAGGGATTGTAGAATTCCAAGCTCAAGTTAGATCCATTGCAAGTCAAGTTTCCAAGATCCTTTGCATTAGTTTGGAGATCATGGTTTGAGAAGCTGGTCCCACCCACAAAATGAGCCAAGACCCCAGGGTAAATTAATCACAATTGGGGGTTCCCACTAATTGTGCTGAGCTGCAGGCTATTGAGGAGGCTATTAATTAAGATCATTATTTTGGCTGCAAAATCACTAAGTATCTTTTCTTTTAAATTTACTAAGACACTGACTACAGGAAATTGTTGAAATGACATAGGGTTTCAGTAGAGTCACGGATGTAGGTGGGGACAGGAGAGACTGAACAAGGGGGAAAAAAAGAGAGTCGTGATAGGAAGAAATAAGTTTGGGGGGCAGGAATAGGTTGAAACAATTGGTCTATCAGGGTAGTTCTGTTTCTCGATTTTGGGAAGGAGGTAGAAGCGGGTTTTTTAGGCTTGGGGGATTATAATGTGGGCAGATGTGGAGGGAAGATCTGCAGAGGAAGTGAGGTCAATGACAGTCCTGAAAACTATCACGTGATGTTCAGTTGTGGGATAAAGGCCCAGGAAGGTGGAAGGAACTGTCAGAGTTGTCGTTCAGCCTCTGAAAGGTAGAGGCTGTGATGCCAGACAACAACGGGACAACACTTACCAGCAGGTTTGATTACAATGTCAGGGTTAGACCTGAGTGAAGAGAGTGCAGAAAGTTTAAAGGGAAGCAGGTTAAATTGAGTGAGGGGAGCAGAGGAGTTTAGACAGCTGATGTCATGCTGGCAGTTCTCAATGAAAACATCAAGAATAGGTAAGAGGCCAAAGGAAGGAGACTAGGTGAAGGCAAAATATTGAAGGGGGTTGAAAGCACCTGCTGATTGGGGGAAGTGAGCACAGAGGTGAAGGCAACAGAAGAAGAGCTCAATGTTGTGCTGAGCTCAAATTTCATTGAGGTGAGGGTGTGAGAGGATAAGGCTGAGTCCTTTGCTGATGACAGATCTTTCAGTGTGAGAGAGGAGAAGGTTGGAGAATACATGAATACAAGGTAAGGGGTGAGTTTAGAAGATGGGAAGGGGTCAGAGGGAAGAGAAAGGCAAGAAAAACCTGGAGGGGCGTTGGTACCCATGAGTTGTTGGAGCTTGCATTCCTTAACACCTAAATGAAGAGAAAAGATTTTTTGTTAAAGTATCAGATAAAATGAAGGACAGAATAAAACTTTGGGACAGGGCAGCTTTGACATAGAGTGAGCTAGTGCTGCTGGAGATAAAGTTCAAAAGTGTACATATAGTGGGCATTGGCACTGAGTGAAGATCTCAGGATGTGGCAAGAACAGCAGTTTGAGGAATGTTGAATGTCTCTTTGGTGGATTTCAAACAAGAAGCATGGAATTTCAGTTGGAATATGAGTGGAATAAGTCCAAGTCAGAGACAATTGCTGAGGAAGGAGATGTGGCTGTGAAAGCAAGTTTAATGGGCAACTTATCAGAAAGCAATGAAGGCAAACAAGATGATTGGGCTTTGTTCTTAAAAGGTTAGTGATTTTTACATTGACCAACATTGTGAAAGTGGAAAAGTCTTTAAATGCATTAGAGTACATTATCAAATTGAAAAAGTGCTCTTCTACATTTAACTGTATTGATATTCTGATTTGACTGTGTCATTTTCCCTTGTGATGTTTTTTAACTTAATGATAGCTCAGACACCTGGTCCCCTACCTTTAAGCTTCAACAGATGGCTGAGGTCTTTGATTGACAGCTTAGACAGATTTTAAGCTTGAAGAGATGGCTGAGCTCTGTCAATGATATATGATATAATTTGATATATTTTCACCTCTGAAAATTTTGTTTATACAGCTGTGCATTAGAATCCCATTATGAGGGCCTGACTGAACTCCAGGCCCCATTAATGGATTCAGCTCAGCAGGGATTGTTGACACAGCTGTCAAGGGGACTGTGAGTTTATTTATCTCAGCAGCTTTATGACGACTTAATGGAATTGTGTTTTTTTGAAGTGGTTTTTGAGTAATTGTTTGTTTATATTGACAGTTTTATGATGACTCAAAACAATTATTATTTTTGAAGTATTTTTTGAATGAGTGTTTGTTCATCATGAGAATTTTATGAGCACCTCAAAGACTTCACAACTGTATTATAGGTCTCAAGATTTTTGTATATAGTGCACATTGGGTGAGTGGGAATAGTGGGCGGGCTATGGGTGGGTGGTGAGTGGGCATTTGGGGGAAGGGTTATGGGAGTGGGTTAGTGAGTATAGGAGGATATGGAGGGACATGAGGGCATGGGTAGCATGGCAGCATAGGGAGTGAGCGAGGCATTGAGGGCTTAGGGTCAAGCTGGATAGGGAATAAGGGTTAGGGGCCTCACACTCATCTATAAAGCTGGGTCAATGTTTCAGCGAAAGGAGATTGTAGTAGCAGGGCCTGGTACATAAAGGGTTAATGTGGGACTGAGTACAGTGCCACTCACACAGTGATGTAAGAAGGCACATGACCCAGAGCCAGAAAGGGACAGACTTGGATAAAGGCCTAGACTGGAGTCAGCTCCCTACCTACACCCTCCACTGTAAATATGTACATCATTATGAGTTGTTAATGAAGACTTGATATTAATATACTCAAGGCTATGAAGCCTATTTCATAGCGTCCAAAGGAGGATACTTCATGGTGGCAGCATTGGGATCAAACCCATATCCTGACAAGAATGCTGAGAAACTAAGAAAAAGGCACCTTCAATCAATTCTACGCTGGGGAGAATTTTCCCCCTGTCAGGGGGGCTGTGCTGGACCGGGCACGGGCGGGCGCGAACCCGATTGGCGCCCTGTGCCGCCATTTTACGTGGGCGGGCTAATTAAGGCTCGCCCAATGTGACGTGCGCCCGGAAGCGCTGAGCGCTCCCTGTGTGGGCGGGGGGGGAGTTCCCTGAGTGAGGGCCTGTGCTCTTTTGCGCATGTGCACAAAAGAGCGCAGAAATCTCCCTGAGGCACTTCTGTGCCTCAGGGAGATAAATTTAAGTTTTAAAAAGCTGAATAAAGAAAAGAAAAAAATTTAAGACATGTCCCCTCAGTGTCACATGAGCTGGGACACGTCAATGAATTTTTAAAAAAAAATTTATTCAATTTATAAACACTTCATGAAACCTCATCCCGCCCGTGGATGAGGTTCCATGAAAAATGCGAAGGCCGCCTGGGCTCTTTGCCTGCCCGTCAACCTTAAGGTTGGGCGAGCAGCTCAGTATATTGGTTTAATTCGTTTTTAAATCCCTCAATAGGCCTTTGACAGTTTGGAGGGTGCACAGCTGACTTGGCTGCGCGTCCGCCGAACTGAAAATCTGAATGACGCGCGGTGACATTGGGACGCACGCCCAACATTACCCGGCCTCATTTTACACCTCAGTGAGTGGGCCCTGCACCCACTCACCGAGCCGAAAATTCTGGCCTGTATCTAACTCCCAACTGAAGCAACAGACACTGAGATAACTCACCAGAAGAATAAAAGAGAAACGCTCCAGAAATAGAAGAGCCTGGAAGCAAGCAAGAAAAAGCAGAAGTTTTACGCAAACAGAAGACTCCAATGCATCCTCCTGGGAAGCCCAGCTTCAGCAAGCAGAGCTCACAGCCAGCAAGGGTGAGATAAATTTTAAAAACTCCAGACCAGTTAGTCCTGCGAAGCCCCTTTTAAGCCATTCAGTCAGAAGCGCCATTTGAAAGCAACCAGTGGCTAAGCCTGACCCCAGACTCCGAGTCTCAGCAAGTGGCTCCTGAGGTTGGCAAAAAAAAAATCATTAATAATTAATTCCATCCACTCTGGGTACCTCGCAACTGTCCAAGTTTGGAAACAGCAAACCCACGGTGCTTTTCCAAGAGTCCCGGCTCATAATGTGACCCCGCTGAAAGGGTTAAGTCAGCAGCTAGTTGACTCAAGCAGCCTTTGTGTGGCCTTCTTCTTCAGGCAGGAGTGTGCCACCACCATTTTGAAAAGCCTGCCAAAAACTGGCAAGCGCGGTAAGATCCTTTGTTCAGCAGTAATGGGCGACACCACCTTGGAAGCCTGTAATCTCTTAAAGCAATACCCACACTTCTTAAAGTCATCAAAAATGTATTGCAATTCAACACTTCAAGCTCCACTGGGATTCACCCATGGCTCAGACCAGTCACAGAGTCGAAGCCTTTGAAGGAGAGGGTTTTTAAGATACAGCATTGCTGAGGGTCTTAAATAAAAAATCAGGCGCAGAACGAGTTAATACACCTCTTTACATGATTGGGGTGGGTATGGGTGTCAGGGTAGGTTTGAAAACTGCAGCTGGGTTCAGTGTTTTGACTGTGGCAGTCCAGCCTAGTGAGTCGTACGTGTAGTTATTCTTGGAAGATATATATTCAGTGTCATCTATAGGTATTTCAATCCTGAAAGTTGAGCGCAGGCTTGTGTTCCTCATGGCCCATCTGCAGTGCAACCTTTGTGCTGTGATCAACGTGGGGATAGTGGTCTCCATTGGAGACACATCATCCAGCGAGGAGGAGGGGATTGAGAAGGAGAGGCGGGAGGCCAAATGGTCAGGGGCAGGAGGCACTGGAGGTGCACGAGGCTGCCTGACGTGCACAGGAGCATGGGGCTGCCGAGGGCAGGATGCTGCAGCCGTGAAGGCATTATCCTCCCAGTCAAGTATGCAGGTTGAGAATGAGTTACCTTCGAATACCTGAGACACAGTGCTGGACGAGGCTGTCAGGAGCCACAGAAACCTCTCTATGTGAGATACTGGCTGGGGATGTCGCTTCCAAATGTGAGGGTAGTCATCCAATGCCTGTTGCCGTGAAGGTCACTATGGCCACTTAATTTTATTTTGCAATTGGATCCTTTCAGGCTGTGTGTGGAGATGTCAGTGGAATAATACAGCCTGCTGCCCAGCACTGCAAAAAGGTCTTCACCGATGTAATGTTCCAAAGGGCAAATCAGTATACTGCATTCTCCATAGACCGCTGCAGTCAATTTAAATGAGCCAGAGGGTTCGTGGTGATGGCAGGTTTCCCCATGGTCCAGGGAGTGATAGACTGCACACATATCACCACAAAGACTCCAGCAGTCCAGCCCTGCACAGTTATAAACAGGAAGGGCTATCACTTTGTAAATGTGCAGTTAGTATGTGACTACCATTGGAGAATTATGCACGTCTGCACTAGGTATGACTCCTACATTCCCCAGGAACTCTCAGGTGCCAAATATATGTTTACTGAACCTGATGCCTTGAATGGATGGCAGCTGGGGGACAAGGGCTACCCTTTGAAGAAATGGTTCTTGATGCCAGTGAATGTTCCTAGAACAGTTGCAGAGAGGAGGTATAAGGATAGCCATGATGCAACCATCATTGTACACACCGTAGAGAAGGCTATTGGGCTCCTAAAGATGCCTGAATAGATCAGGAGGAGCACTGCAGTACAGTCCATCCAGTGTGTCACTGATGGTCATTGTGTGCTGCGATCTGCATAACCTTGTGCTTCCGAGAGGGATGCCCTGGAGGAAGAGGAGCCACAAGACACCAGTCAATCCTATGATGATGAGATTGATGCAGACGTCGGGGAATCCTGGATGGAGAAGTGCAAGGGCCTGCATGGAAGTGCATCGGTGGCTGTGGCCTGAATGAGGCCTTAATAATGTAGAGGTTCCAGTAGGCCATGCGGCCAAGGTCTCTGAATTGCCTATACTTTAGGTGCATTTCTTTCATCCCACCTCCACAGAAAACGTATTCTATAAGTAATTTCAGCACAATCACCATAGCCATCCATTAACCATTGTTACAGCTTGACACACCTTCACATCATATTCTGCATGAACCACATCTCCCGTCATTTTCTCAAACCAGAAATATTCCACTTGACCTCTGCAAGATGGCTATGAAACACTTTATTTATATTTGGCCAAAGGACCCTTGTCTAGAAAACAAAACCTAAACTCGCCATGTGAACTGATATGTGACTACTGTGGAGCCTTTCCCAATCTCTTCCGTGTGCTGCAGCATGGGGTTCACCCCTTGAATTCAGCTGCAGTGAAGAGAGGTTGCTAATCCGTTTGCCCCCTTACCCTGGATGACTTTGGCAGGCATCCTCTTGTGCAGGTGAGTCCTTGAGGGCTCCACCACATTAGGAGTCTCCTGGAGAGTGGCATCAGGCCTTTCTGTCATCACAGCACTCGAGATGGACTGTGCCATTGGTGGAGGGGCGGAAGAGAGTCTGCCCCATCAGAAGTGTCCTGTGCGGGACTTCCAAATGTTGGCAGTTGCTGCTCAACCTTTGCCATGAGGACTGATTGGGCCTCTTGCCTTCTTCAGAGGGACCAGGAGCTGGGTGAACGTCCAGGCTCCCAGTCCCCCTGTTATCCTAGCTTTGGGCCCCTGAGCTCAGTGCCAGGGTAATGGAGTGCAGGTCAGTGCGTATCCACATGATTGCTTCTGCAATTTGCTGGGTCAGCCCCTGCAAGGTAGTCACCCGAATATCAATGGAGGAAGAATGGTGCTCCGAAGGGTTATTGCAGTGCTCCTGGCCTGGATGGATACTTTCAGCGTCCGAGCCAGAATGCGCAACCCTTTGGGTATCTCCGCCAAATCTTCATGCGCCTCGCGCTGGATGTTCAATATCTGCTGCCTTACGGATGACTCCAGAGGCTCATCATCCGATTGGGGCTCAGTCCCTGGATCACCTTGAACACTCGTCCAACTGCTACAGGCCTGCTCCATCACAACCAGCGGCAGCTGCACGTGCGATTGTGAAGTGCTATCACAAAGTTCTGCTTACCCTTACTCCAACAAGCGAATCCCTGCCGAGGTGCCAGTGTCTGTGCTGGTGCTTAGTGCAGGTGCCACTCCACCCTCTGAGCCTTCCCATTCCACCTTGGAGGCCAATGTGAGTCCCTTGGTTTTGCAGTCGCAGCAGCCAATGGTTCTCCTGTGTTGGAGACAAAAAAGAAAAGGGAAGGTTATGGCCTTTTACCACCTTTGTGGTGTGTGCAAAGACACAGCCTTTGACTATGGTAACACTACATGCAGAGTGAGATATTACTATTTGCATTTAACAACTTCTAACATGCAGACGCTGCTTCCTCCTCGATCTATGAGAGCCTTTGAACACAAACCATCAATGGGTCGTTCATACAGCATACCAGGCAACATGCACCCTCACCTTAGCCCTATTAACACCTCTCCCTTTCAACTTTGATAATGTCCCCTGCAATCTCACCACCCTGAGGCCTCCCTCTAACCTCGCCTCTGCCAATTAAATGGTTCTAGTCATTCGCGTGAGCTCCAGGACCTCCTCCTCCAGCAGGGTCAGGTTGGCAACACTTCTCCCTGTCCTGCTCGTCTCCCTGGCATTGTGGGCCCTCTTCTCCTGCGATAAGGTGTGACAGTGTGATGATTTAGATTCTCAGGTACACCAGTCCTTCACATTTATGCCCTGTGAGAACGACACAGGCTGCACAATGGTTAGCAGCCAATAGCCTGTGTGCCTTCTGCACCTTATCCCTAAAAACCCCCGGAACCCCCTACACCACTGACATAGGCCTCGGGGCCACATTCAGTGTTATTAGTGCATCATGTCACCTCGCACCTCTGAGCAGTACACAAGGTATTGCCCAGAGGGAGCTTTCCCATGGCCTTCCGCATACACTCATGTCCACAGTGGAGACTTACTCACCCTTGCAGATCATAAAAAGATCATTGGGCCTCTTTCGACACTGAGTCCAGGCTCTCTGGATGACTTATAACACTACTGACCTCTGCTGCAACCTCCGTCCAGGCTGCTCTGGTCATGATAGGAGGTTATCTCTTCCCATCACCAGGCATGAGTACCTCCCGCCTGTTACTTACAGCCTAGAGGAGAGCTCACAGGGAATCGTTGTTGAACCTTGGGGCTGCCCTAGTCCCTCTTCCCTCTCTATCACCTGGCTCCCTTCTCTTGGCCATCTATGGAAGGAGAAAGATAGTTCTCAGCCAGCTGCCCCATATGTCCACATTTTCATCATGGCTATGCTAAGAATGCATGCCATGGCTGTGTCTTCCCTGCTAAAGGCCCTTAATTCTGCCCCTCTGCGAAAATGATCAAAACAAATTAAAAATTCAAACTCACCTGTTTCAATGCCTGCAAATACTTATACACTGCACCAAAATCTCCTTGCTACCAGAAAACCACTACTCCTGGTGCACCTGACATAGTCCCGTGCCAGGTGTCCCTTTAAATTAGTGACCTTGACCTCCTTCTGGGTCGCGGCCTCCCTGAACAGTGCCAGGGTGTCCCGCCCTCCATGCCCCATTGGGCAGACAGGCCATCTTCTTGAACCGTTATGAGCCGACAACCCACCCGGTAGCTGCTAATTGGGGGGCTGCCCTAATAACCCACTGTCATGGAACATATTATTCAGCCCAATATCATGAAAGCAGTTTATCTGGGATTTATCATCCTGCTGAGACTTTTTTTTAGCATGGAGTCCCACTTCAGAAACTTGAGAACAAAATCAATGCCAACAGTCCAGTCCAGTACTGAGAGAGTGCTGCACTGTTGGAGGTGCCACTTTTTGGATGAGACATTAAATCAAGGTCTTGTCTGCCCTCTCAGGCATACTTAAAATATCCCATGGCACTATTTTGAAGAGAGCAGAGGAGTTTTCCTCAGTGTCCTGGCCAGTGTTTATTTGCAGCCAATATCACTTCAACAGATTATCTGATCATTATCTCATTGCTGTTTGTGGGACCTTGCTGTGCACAAATTGACTGCCACATTTCCTACATTACATCAGTGACCACACTTCATTGATTGGTGGAGCACTTTGGGATATAGAGACAATGTAAAAGGTGCTATTTAAATGCAAGTTATTTCTGTTTAAAGTTTATAAGACCTTACTTTATGCTGATTGGCTGCTTGCTGTCCTCCTCACTTGATAACAATTGTTTAAAAACCATCAGTACTTTATTGACGTGAAATAATTCATAATAATGAGGTGGCAAAAGGTGTAATATAAATGCGCTCTTGCTTTTTAAAGATTAAATGTAAGTTACAGCCTAGGTCTGGAGTAATATTCGCACCATAATTCTCAGCCCCTTTATACGTTTAATGAAAATGAGTCCTCTCTCTAGCCCTGTCAGCTGAATAACACCATTTTCTGAGCCTTCACTTTTTTTTTCCATTATTTCATTACTTTTGATTACACAGAAGTGGTTAACTAAATCCAGCCATGTCAAGTGAAGCAAAATTCAGATCTTGTTAACTCAAAGGTCTTTGATAAAGTGCCTTTAGGTTTATTACATACACCGAGACAACTGATTGTTCCGGTCTTTTCTTATTATGGCCTTCAGGGAGGATCTGAAATCGATTAATTTTTACGGGGCAATATCTCAAACATGAAGTATGTCTTTTAAAGGCAGCTTGGCTTTGGACAAGGCTTAGAGGACAGAAAAGCTAAAGGAGTTTTTCCTGAAGGAGTTGAGGTTTAGAAAAGGAAACTTTATTTTGGCATTGGATAGTCTGAAGAACTGCTGACATTTATCCTGAAATTGAGCTTGGCCCTTATCAAGTCTGGGTCTGCAATTCTTCTCTCGTCCATAAACCTGGAACATGTTACAAAACTCTTAAGTTTGGAGAAAAGGAAAAATAATTCAAAAGCAATGAAATTACACCGTGAGATAGTAACATACGAATGGTTTGCATATAAATTTAACTCAGTGTTATTTTTTTTTTAATGTGTCAACAAGTGCACTCTAATGCATGAATGGCTTCACCAGAATAATGGGTCAAATAATTTTATAAGAAGACGGGGTCAGTGTTTCTACACTGATAACACTCAATGCCATTTAAAGTTCAAATCTCATTCATTGCTACTCGGAGATGTTGAACTGTTTAGAACCGCATTAAATCCAAAAATGAAGCATTGGAAGAGACATAATGATCACATTTTAAATCCTTCAATGCTGAACATTTGTAGAGCAGGTGTGCCTCGCAACGTGATCAGCTTAGAGGGCAATTACTCTCAGAACAACACCTCCTCCATGAATAAAAGCAAAAATACTGCAGATGCTGGAAATCTGAAACAAAAACAGAAAATACTGGAAAAACTCAGCACGTCCGACAGCATCTGTGGAGAGAGAAATAGAGTTGACCTTTCGAGTCCGTATGACCCTTCTTCAGACCTCTTCCATGAATTTTTATTTACTATAGAATGGTATGTACCTTTACTGTTTTAATATTTAATTAACAACCAGGACAAAAATATTGAGCATAAAGTCTCTGGCGGCAGCTTCCAAATCTTGCTCCCTGCTCCCCTACATGTGCCCCCACCTCACCCCCCAACCCCGCCATTTCTTACCTGGAAAGCAGGTGGCCAGCAGTTGCAAATCGAGTAGGGGGGAGGGGCATGAGGGGGCTGGGTCACCTCAGCCATGCATTGGATGCACCAGGCCCACACGCTGCAATTTTTGTTAGTCCTGTAAGTGCACCAAGACCATGACAGTCTGAGACAGACAGCAGACTGCTTACATGTGTAAATCAGAATCCTACTCGTACCATATTTAAAGTTTTCATGCAGAAATGAGGTCTGTGAGCAAATGGAGTCAATATACTGATCAGCCATGATTTAATGGAATGGTGAAATAGATGGAAGGGGCTAAATGGCCTAGTCCTGTTTCTACATTCCTATATTGCCAGGGGCATTCTTGTGCACCTCTTAGTACTTGGTTTCAGTCTGACAGTGGCAGAGGGTAGGAAGCAGGTTATCCTCCCATCCTTCAGGACATGTGTAGTGTATAGGATCCAGTGACTAACAGAAAGGAAATGCAAAGAAAATGCAATGAGGAAGTTTAATATTCAGAACAGAACGTTTAAAATGAACGCCTCTCAGTTAAACTGCCTCTTACGGACAAAAGAATGAATATATTGATTCCAAATGTCAATGGTCAACTTTTTCACATCCTGGATAAGCTCACATTCCATGATGAAACCATTGTGATAAACTGTAAAGCTGATAAAATATAATACAGGCTCACTGAAAAAACATCGTAAAATCTACAAAGAAGTTCAAATGTAATGGCTAAACATTATATTTCAATACATTAGCTAGAGATGAGAGTACAGTATTAAACAGGCGAGTTCTTATGCCTGCAACCAGTAGTCCAACTGGCAAACAGGAATACCCCACACAGCCTACGCCATTGCTCCTCCTGGAATCAGCCCTTGCCCTCCAAGGGCTTGCTTTCTTCCAGTTTGTAGACCTTGAGCTCCACGTGCAGCTCATCCATGCCTGATGCTAGTGATGCCCAGCCCTGAAACTGGACAGAGTCTAAGCTGAAATCAAAAAACTGCAGATGCTGGAAATCCAAAACAAAAATAAAAATACCTGGAAAAACTCAGCAGGTCTGACAGCATCTGCGGAGAGGAACACAGTTAACGTTTCGAGTCCGTATGACTCTTCAACAGAACTAAGGAAAAATAGAAAAGAGCTGAAATATAAGCTAGTTTAAGAGAGGGGGAGAGGAAGTGGGACAAGTAGAGCTGGATAGAGGGCAAGTGATAGGTGGGGATAGCCAAAATATGTCATAGACAAAAGGATAAAGAGGTGTTGAAGGTGGTGATATTATCTAAGGAATGTGCTAATAGGTGACATTAAGGGTAGAAAGCAGGACGAGCAAGGTACAGATAGCCCTAGTGGGGGTGGGGTGGGGGGGAAGGGATCAAAATAGGCTAAAAGGTAGAGATAAAACAATGGATGGAAATACATTTAAAAATAATGGAAATAGGTGGGAAAAGAAAAATCTATACAAATTATTGGAAAAAAGGGGGGATCGGAAAGGGGGTGGGAATGGAGGAGAGAGTTCATGATCTAAAATTGTTGAACTCAATATTCAGTCCAGAAGGCGATAAAGTGCCTAGTCGGAAGATGAGGTGCTGTTCCTCCAAAGCTCAACACAAACTGGAGGAACAGCACCTCATCTTCCAACTAGGCACTTTACAGCCTTCCGGACTGAATATTGAGTTCAACAATTTTAGATCATGAACTCTCTCCTCCATCCCCACCCCCTTTCCGATCCCCCTTTTTTCGAATAATTTATATAGATTTTTCTTTTCCCACCTATTTCCATTATTTTTAAATGTATTTCCATCCACTGTTTTATCTCTACCTTTTAGCCTATTTCAATCCCTTTCCCCTACCCCACCCCCACTAGGGCTATCTGTACCTTTCTCGTCCTGCTTTCTACCCTTAATTAGCACATTCCTTTAGATAATATCACCACCTTCAACACCTCTTTGTCCTTTTGTCTATGACATCTTTTGGCAATCTCCACCTATCACAGACCCTCTATCCAGCTCTACTTGCCCCACCACCCCCTTAAACCAGTTTATATTTCACCTCTCTTCTATTTTTCCTTAGTTCTGTTGAAGAGTCATACGGACTCGAAACGTTAACTGTGTTCCTCTCCGCAGATGCTGTCAGACCTGCTGAGTGTTTTCAGGTATTTTTATTTTTATTTCAGAGCCTAAGCTGCTTCTGCCAAGTGACAGGCCACTGGCTTTCAGCCAGTTAGCCACCTGATAGTTAAAATCTCCATTGAGTAAGAGTAGTCAGGAAAATGAAGGGAGGAATCAGAGATGAACTATGCAAAGGTGATTTCCACTCATCCACCATGTTTGACCATTTCTGTCACCTAAAACATAATCCTACCACTAAACACATTGTCCTCTCCCTCCCCCTTTCCACTTTTCAAAGAGATCTTCTCTGTCATCCACCCATAATAATTACCCTTATAGGCAGACAAGGACAGTATTTTGGTAGCTGATAAAGGCAAAAAAAAAAGGAAGCTGTGAAAATATTTTGAATGATCTTAAAGTGCAGGGAAAGCTAATTGACTCTTAACTGGTAATTGCTGTGATTTTCCTGCACTAAAATAATATGGCTGAGGTGGTGACAGTTCACTTTGGTATGCCACATGATTCGTCTTTTAGCAGCTATAAGGAAGTGTGATTAAAAGATGGCTGCTCAGCTACATAATACCAGTCAGGCGCTATCAATACTCACAAGAACTGTAGAGGCCTCCAGGGCACAAGAAACCAATTTTAATACAATTCCTCGACAGAGAGGTGAGCTTCAGTTTGAGACACACTTTCCTCCAGGGAGCACAAGGATGGTGTCATTAGCTGACAATGAAAAATTGAATGAAGGACAGAACTCATTTGAACGAGAGAGGAAAGCATCAGCAGATAATGAGAAGTGGGAGAGTGCGAAAATAGCTTCATTCTACAAGAACGATGCTATCTCGTTATCAGGAAAGTGAGAAAACATGGTAATTATATCAGAGTCACCATAAAAGGTACAAATGTGAAGGGTTAGTGAAAGGTGCAGCACTGAGTCAACTGCCTGTGTTAATCCACAAGCACAAAAAAGCTTCTTTATTACCACACTGCTATTGAAGGTGTGAATAGTTTATTGCTGTTGGAGGTGGACATTTCCTGACACTTGCCTGGCACTAATGTTACCTGTCCCTTGTCATCCCAAACCCAGATGGCATCCAGGCCCTGCTGTTGGCTGGCATTAATTGATTCATTTTTGGAGAGGGTGAACACTATGGGCAGGATTTTTTGGATGGGCAGGAAACCACCCTTAAGTGGCCACCAGGATAATTTTAAAACCCGACGGCCGGAGAACCATAAAATTCTGCCCTATGGAATCATCAGCAAACAACTCCACATCAACATTCTGATGGAGGGATGGTTACTGAAAAATGTGAAGATATAACAGATAAGGACACCTCTTTCTGCATTACCAAGCCACTGTTGAACTCTTGAAGGCCAAATATTCATTTAATTAGTTTTGCTGAAACGTAGAGCAGTTTTACATATTGTGATGACCTTTGACTGGGAAACAGTATAAAAAGGAAATTTTGCAATTTCTTTAAAATATCTGTGGGGTCTGTAATTGTTCTTAAGAATGTTTGAAATTGGCTTTTGAGAGTTTGCATTAATTATAAAAGGATCAATTGTAATTTTCTTAGATAATAAGAAATACTAGTCCATGTGACCTGGTGACTCGACCTGGAAGCAGTACCAACAGGAAGGAAGTTAAGACAAAATCCACGTGGCTAGACAGAAAAGAAAGCTGCAGACACAAAGGAGAGCTACAGATAGGAAAGCTGGAGGGAGAAGGTAATCAGCACAGAGATGCAGACACAAAGCGAAAGCAGACAGAGTTAGCAAGAGGAACATGCCGAATTCTTCTGAAGAGAAGCAAATCTTCCCGAGGAGAGGTCAGATGTTTTATATTTGGCGGAAAAGGAGATAGGAACCCTTCAAGGCAGTGTGCAAGCTGGCTAAAAAAGTCTAAAACCTGGAAAGCTGTGTGAATATAGCTCAGAGAAAGAGCTGGGTGTTTCCCAGAAGTGGCCGAACTGTGAACTGGGGTGTTATTGGTTGGTCGGTTGAAAAGGAACATTGGAAAGCCTTACCATCAGGACTGTTGTGACCTGAGGAAGAGAGGATTTGCAGAAGCGTGCCTTGCTGATGATAATTATGCTCTTGAAAATCAAAGGTGAAAGCAGTTGTTGGATAGAACTCCCGACCTACCCTTGTGAATAAAGAACAACATATTGTGGAACTGTGCAGCTTCATAGGGCAGAATTTTCCCTTCTGGAGACTGATTGTGGTGGCAGGCGGGTTCCACAGCGTGTTTCCCGTTGGGCGGTGTGGTGGGAATTTGCGCCTGATTTTGCACTCGTTTGCTCATTAATTATGCATAGACGAGTTTCTCTCTGAATCACATGGCGGGTCAGGAATTGATTCATCTGCCCCACCGTCACATAATGGGCTCAAAGGTCTGGGCACTATATTTAAATGCCATGCTCACTTTCTCCAGTCCAGCTTTGTGAAGAGCACGTCTGGAAATGGCTTCAGCAAAGAAGAGAGCTGCTCCAAAGTTCAGTGATGACTCCCTAGAGGCGCTTATAAAAGGTGTGCAGCAACACAGGGATATCCTCGATCCCAGGGATGGCTTCAGGAAGCCCAGCAACCTCACCTTGTCGGCCTGGGAGGCCATTGCAAGGGCGGTCAGTGCATCGGGTAACTGTCTGAGAAACTCAATGCAGTGTAAGAAGAGGATGAATGATCTCATCTGCTCCGCCAGGGTAAGTGTGTCTTCTCCTCACTCCAATCTCTCACTCTCATCATGGCGTCATGCACTCAAAGAGTTACACTGTTCAGTGATCTCACACAGTATTAGCAGAGGACACATCACCACTGATTGTTTCATGGGCACTTAAATATCACCAGCACCTCATCTATCAAGCTGCACAAACTCCATCCTCAGCCCTTGCTGGGGAGGGCTCAGCACACACAGCAGGCAGGCATGCTTCCCAACCTCTCCTCCATCTCTTCTCATCACATTCCATCTATCTGTCTTCATCCAGGTCAAGCTTGCGTACAAGAGGGAGAGATCCCGGATGGGAGGAGGGAGGGCAGATATAGTGGAGTTCACCAAATTCATGGAGGATGTCACCGAGTTGGTGAATGAGGACAGGAAGCGTTCCAGTGGGGAACATGAGATCAGCCTCTCCCAACAGGCCAGTACAGATGAGCTCTCCATGAGTTGAACACATCCTGACGTTCTCACTGAGTGACCTGCAATGTTGTATTCAGTCTGTTCCTGAACTAAATTTATCTGCTTTCTCTTATAGGCTAGCAGGCCCACATGCATATTGAGAGCTAACAGAAGCCCCACCCCAGGCCACCTCAGATGAGGAAGCTGAGGACCCACTTGAAGAAGACCCATCAATCCATTCACCTGAACACCCCCCCGAGCTCAGAGACACACACCCCAGTGGGCCCTGGTTATATAGTAGGCTCGGGGTCACATTCTCACTGACACGTCTCCATAGCAGTTGGAGGCAGTGACAGCCCAGGTCTCAGGCTGGAGATCAGGAACCTGCTGAGTCCAAGTCTGATGAAGCACTACTGGAAATGACCATATAAAACATGCTGGAGATGCAACGACAGGCGGAGGAAAATCAGGTAGCATTGTGAGGGGCAGTCAACAGACTAGAGCAAAGGATGGAGGAGTCCATCCGCGTTCTGTCTGATGTTGTGGCTCCAACATGTGAGCGCCTTGAGGTCACCATGGGAAGGGTGGCAATCGCCTTGGATACCTTGGTCCAGCAGATTCTGCCAGATTTGCACTTGGACCTGCACTTCATCACTAAGGGCATTGATCAGATCCATCAGTATCTAGGTGAGGGGGGCGGGGGTGGGTGGGGCATCTTGACCTTCCTCCAGGTGCTCCTTCTCCTCAGGGAGTCAGGCCCTTGGGCACCCATAGGGAGGAGGATCAGCAGATGGACACCTCAGGGACCATCCACCCAGGTGACTCCGACAGTGTCCAGCTAATCCCAATCTCCTCTGCTTGTGATCCCATCACCTCCAGCTATACAGGCGAGGAGGGTGCATCTGCCCCACAGCAAGCAGGGGCCCTCCAGCTCCTGACCCTCCAGAGGACGGCTGCCAAAGTCATCAAAGACAACAGCAGGCTACCTCCACCTCTGCTACGGATGTTGGGGATGCACCTAGACATAGCGGTAGGATTAGAAAAATTAAGAAGCTTTGATGTCACTGCTGGTTCATGGGTGTTCAATCACTGTAAATATAATGCACCTTTGTAAATACATTTTCTGTTCATTAGAATGGTCTTGTCATTTGAAAGCATCATGCACATGCATCTATGCACCCTCTTATTGCAAGAGTGATTCATGCTTCCAGTCAGTGTTCATCTCCCTTTGTGAGCCTCACATTCATGTGATGTATAGTTGGCTTGTGGTACTTATTCTATCCTTGTGTCATGTCAGGGAGATGTGTGAAACTCTTTACTGAAGGGTCTGAAAAATGCGCTAGCAACCATACTCCTTACAAGAAAGCATGGAGCTAGGGATCTTCACTAGCCTTGGACGGGTAGCTGTAATTGTCTCTCCAAATGAGAAGGCTGCCTTGATTGGTAATGCCAAAGAACAAGACCTGCAGCCATGATGCTGTCTCCAACCATGCGCACAAAGACCTTCCTCTAAAGATGGCAACCACTGCATCAAGGCTTTTGACACGGAGTCTGCATTGTTTTGACGACTATCACTTCTCAGAGTGCACCAATGGAGGGCTCGCCACTGACCTTTCTAATGAACAAGGCCTAGTGAGTCATGTGGTTTCAAAGTGCAAGGCTGAATGCTGAGATTGCTCTCAATGCCACTGGTTGTAAAGGCCTTTCAGTCCATTGTCATGGCAGTAAGGGATGGAAGATGGAAGTGGCTGTGACCCGTTGCCTGTACCTTATTCCTCCTGGAACATTTTGCCAATCAGTGTGTCACAGGAATGCTTACCGCATTGTGCTTCTTGTGGGAGCTTACCTAATCATTTTCTTCAGGTTCCTGTCCATCCTACTCTTCATGATCTGAGGAGCTCTCAGCCTCCTCCATGTCTCCCTCTGGCAAGGGCCTTTTGAAGAGCCAGATTGTGAAGGACACACCACACAACAATGATGCAGGACATCCTCTCTGGACAGTACTGTGGAGACCCACCTGTGTGGTCCAAGCATCAGAAGTGCAAATGCAGGATGGCAATGGTTTGCTTGTTGATGGATCATGTTGTCTTATACACTACATTGTATTTCTCCTTTGGGTGACTCAGAGCACGACACACGGGTGTCATGAGTCATCATTTGAGCGGGTACTCCTTACGCTCAGGCAGCCATCCCTGTACTTGCTTAGGCCCTTCGAATATGTGAGATACCTGGGGGGTGACTCAGGATGTATGAGTCATGGCAACCCCCATGGTACCTGGCACAAATGTACATGATATGCTTCTGGTGATTGCATGCAGCAGTTGAACGTTGATGGAGTGGAGCCCTTTCCTGCTAATTGACATCAGGGGCTGGTGCCATGGAGTTCTCAATGCCACATGTGTGCAACCGATTGCACCCTGTACTCTAGGGAAGCCTGATATATCTGCAAACCCCTGAAATGTAGCAGCCTGGCTTGCTTCATCACATAATAATGAGCCTTACGGTAAAGGGCATATGTCAGCTCCTTGGTACATTCATGTGCTGAGGACAGTGAGATGCCGCATGGGTCCCCTGTGGATCCCTGGAATGATCTGCAGGCAAAAAAAAATGAGCGTGGCGGTGATCTTCAGGGGCACTGGCAGGGATGTCCTCCCAGTCCATGGGGCATTAGATCCTCCTGCAGAATGTGGCAGATATGATCCACCAACTCTCTTGATAAGCACTGACGGGCACAGCATTATCAGTTGTTCATCTCCAGATAAGAGAATCTTATGTAGTAAACCTTTGGTCATGCTGGCTGCCTCCTTGGGATAGCTCTAAACTCCTCATCCTCTGGTTGTTGCTGAGGCTCCCCTGGACCATGGATCTCAGGCCAGATCTCTTCTCAAAGCTGGGCTAGGTGGCGCTGGCCCTTCACTTCCTCCTCAGTTGGATCATTGACATCAAGAAGGCAGCATTGACCACAGGCTCCATTATTCAATCCTCCTCCTCCCTGGGGAATGATAGATGTAAGAGGTTAATGAACACTGGGCAGATAAAGTAGACCTCCAACTCGCACACAGACAATGCAATGCCCCAGAGCTATGCCTCACTGAGGTGCACACTCACATATTTGGGTGCCCATGATACCAACACTGACACTTTTCATCTCAATCCCACAAAACTTGCGAGAGCTTTGGAGACATCACAAAATGTGTGGCCGTACCAAAAGAACTCCTGCAATCTATTAACTTTTATACTGATCAACCTTAACTTGAACTTCAGCAGGCAGCACATATACTAAAATTGGAACGATACAGAGAAGATTAGCATGGCCCCTGCGCAAGGATGACACGCAAATTCGTGAAACGTTCCATATAAAAATAACTGGATGCCCTTTAGCCCTTGATCCATGTTAATTGGTTGAAACACATTACAGGCTTTCATTGATGATCTGGCACATATGCAGCAGCTGTGCTTCCTAGACATTTGCTCATTTACTTTCTCACATAACTAACTCCCTGCTGAAGCTCAAATGGAGCGATGGCATTGTGAAGCCAGCGACTCCTGCAGTGTCTCTTTAAAGTGCTAAAAAACTCAATGACCCCAATGGAACCTTCTCAAGAAGATCTACCACTTTCCTCTCAGCTCTGACTCCACTTCAATGTCTTGAGTGCAAGCAGGTTGAGGCTGTCCCCTGAAATGGGCCGTTGAGTGCATCCTGGGTTCCTCCTACACTTGCTCCGATCCGTCCCATCAAGATTCTTTACCACTTTCGATTTGTTACTGCATCATTACTTCGACTTGCCAAGATGGTGGTGCTCAGATTTTGCTATGAGACCAGCTTTGACCCTCCCTCCATGAGTGTTACTGTTCCTCCAATCTTCCTGAAACCCCACGATGTGCAGGTAGAGCTTCCTCCCATTATTCTCCAGCCTCCCCCATTAACATGGATTCCATACTCGTGGGGTCGATACCCCAAACCTCCCACCTGAACCTATAACTGTAGATATCCCAATGCTCACTGTGGACCTCACCCCTCCCCGTCCCCAGGCTTCAAGCATGGTCATGTTTAGAGGAGGCCACCCCCACCACGCCCCCAGGAAAGTGTCAAATAACCCTCTCTGTCGAATACCCCCCTCTGTATTACATTTTCCCCCTTTACAGGCTGCAGATGACTGCCATAACCCTGACCATCCCATCTGCAGCCCAGTACCAAGACAGACAAGATGATGCCCAGCGAAAGTGAGACAATGACCATGCACTGCACACCAAGCTGTGCCTTATCCCAGTTGAGCACACAGCCTTTGCCCCTCCCTGGAGCAGGACCACAATGTGCATGCCATGCATAACCCTGGAGCATGGCTCACAAAGCCCCAGCACTGACTTCACTCTCGCTCCCTGACTGACTACTTGGCCTCAGACCAGGGACTATGACTGTCTTTCTCTTTGGTCTTCCATTCCTTCTTTACTGCTGACAACACAATGTCCCTCCCCTCCCCCCACTTCCATGAGTCTCTGTACAACCCGCCCCCCTCATGTACAAGCCTTTCCCCTGCCCCAGCTGCATGAGTCTCTATGCAAGCCTTACCGTCCTGTGCCACTCCAACACAATTTCTCCCCTCGTATTCCGGAGTCTGTGTGCATCCCCTCCAATTCATGCAGCTCCACCCTCTACTGTGCCTGCGGTTCTGCCTTTAATGTTGGGCTCCAGCTTCCCCAGCCTTGGTCTCCCCTCTGCCTGTTATCATTTCCCCCCACCCCTCTCCAACCCCACCCTTGCCCATTGTCCCCCATGTCTCTTTTATCCTTCCTCCCCTGCCCTCCCATCCCGGTCACAATTCTGGTCTCTGTCTGGCTTGCTGCACAGTCTGAGCCCCCAGATAACACACTCACTCCCTGACAATAGAGGAAGCCAGTGAGCAGAGCAAGCCTACACCCCCAACAGTGTGGCGTCTCACTGGCTTTGATGACAACCCAGAGCAGTGCTGTCGTAGGCAGGCTCTGACTGTGGCATTCACCTCAAAGCTTGGGCCAACAGCTGCACGCCTCTTACTTCCAAAGGTGTTTCAGACCGGTCTAACTTCCTACTGGTGGCACTAGATTGGGAGGAGTTTCATGGTTCATGGCGAGTAGTGTTTTTAATGAGCGTTCATGACATGGTAATGCATACAAAAGGGATTTCTGACATGGATCTGCGGAAAACCTGACCCGCCATCAGCCCGCCATGAAAGTGGTGAGGGGGATATTCCAAACTGTTCTCCTGCCGGTGGGTTTCCGAATCTTGGGCTCTCTCTAAATTTTCCACTCCCGCCTGCCATGAACCCCATCGCAGTCAGGAAGGGAAAATGCCACCTGTATTGCCACATTTTTGTGCGAGGTGTGATGTGAGCACTTGTGGTGGTGTAAGGCATATCTTTGTTGCATCGACTATTTAAAGTGAAATTTACCTTTTTTTAAAGTACTATTTGCCTGTTAATTCGTGTTTAATTTGCATTGGTTCCGATTCATGTTAAAGTAAAAGTTACATAAAGTGAAATCGTGTTGGTAATTTCTTCATTTGGGGGTCATTCAGTAAATTTGGTTGTTTTAATTTTCAGTTTCCCCATGGGCATCATAACAACACCTAAGTATTTTCATATTTCAATTTTCACATTACGATTTCCATGTTAAAAGGGGCCTATCATCTGAAGCAGGTAGGTGCATTGAGCACCCACAGGAGTAGGCCACGTTGACAGGGCAGTAAGGTTACTGACGCCATTTTGAAGACTTCAGGTGAAGTCAGTTAAAATTGAGTCCGCGGTCCAATGATTCCCTTTCTAAATCCTTACATTTATGAAGCAGCTGCATGATGAACATATTTTGCCAGCTATGTTTGAATGATGTTTTGTAAATGACACAGTAGCCAACTCCACAGTGGGATTTTGTGGAGCCCACAAGAGCGGGAAACATAGCTTGCCAGGTGAATGGTTTAAGTGGGAATTTTGATTTCCTGATGGCGGGATGAGATGCAGAGATAAAGCTAGCGGCGTATTAGCGGCGTCTCGGTCTCACGCCATCCTGTGGTGGGTTCATACTCGGAACACATTTGTATGTTATATGTACTCGTTAGCATAAACCTTTTTAAAATAAAGTCCTACATTCAAGAGAAAGTCAGCGACGCATGAGGATCTTGTTGCACGTGTTTCACGTTTGTTTAAAGGTGGTGTGCACCAGTCAGCTTTGTGTGGCTGTGTCCGAGGTCAGCGGTTTTCCTCGTTGAATTCTACAGCACCAAGGGAAGGGAGCAGGAGAATGCCAGTTGCAGATGCAGATCCAGCACCAGTAAGGATGAGTCAGTGGTGACCGGATTTGGGGGGGGCGCGGACAGCGAATGTAGATTGGATTGGAGTCGGGGGCATGCAGGAGTGGAAGAGGGAAAAGCAATGGGTGTGGTAGTGATATAGTCAGTCAAGGTAAGAAAATGAGGGGCTTAAAGGGCAGAGTCAATATTTTCCAAATGTGGGCCCATCTCAGGGTATTGGCTGGCAGAGTCCTCACAGGGCTTTGAGTTCACCTACAACATTTCCATCACCCCCACTGAGAATGACCTAGGACAATGTCCTTTACAACGCATAGGGCCAGATGAACCTGCAAGTTCAGCAGTGAGTACAACACCGGACACTAACATGAACATTCAATAAAGAGAATAAAACATGACTTTGTTTCTTCTGCAATAAACAAAATATCCCTAAATCTCCTGTAACTATCAATGCATGCCAACCGTGAGGCGTGGAAGTACATTTAGCTCTCTGACTAAGCTAGTCTTAACAAACAACAATGATGCACACATGAATAAAATGAAACCACTGTAATGTGAATTATTTACAAGTTAAATTTGAAAATAACATTCGTGCTTGTGCTCTCAACAAGCCCGATGATAATAACAATGGGGTTGGGCGGGGAGGTTTGGTGATGCAAAGCCTCCCTGTTTGACCAGCAGGCTCTTTTATAGCTGCAGAATTGTCAGTTGATGGCGGGTTTCACCACTGAAAGGCATCTCCTGTCGCGGAGTCCCTCATGCACATCACCGGCATTTTCAATTTTAATTGTAATTATATGGGAAAAAGAAAAAAAGCAAGAGAGCAGAAATGGCGTACACTTCCATTCCATCATCAGATTAGCGTACCATTGACAAAATTCTTTCCTGGGTGTGGGAACCCTCTCCTGCAGCACAGAACTGGGTAGGTACTGGGCATTGATCATCTGGTCAAACACACGCAAATACATTTTTTGTTTTTTTTATTCATTCATGAAATGTGGGAAATGCTGGCTAGGCTATCCCTAGTTGCCCTTGAGAAGGTGGTGGTGAGCTGCCTTCTTGAATCGCTGCAGTCCATGTGGTGTAGGTCCACCCATGCTGCTGTTAGGGAGTGAGTTCCAGGATTTTGACCCAGCGACAGTGAAGGAACGGTGATATATTTCCAAGTCAGGATGGTGAGTGACTTGGAGGGGAACTTCCAGGTGGTGGTGTTTCCATGGGTCTGCTGCCCTTGTCCTTCTAGATGGTAGAGGCTGAGGGTTTGGAAGGTGCTGTCTCAGAAGCCTTGGTGAGTTCCTGCAGTGCATCTGGTAGATGGTATATTCTGCTGCGACTGTGCGTCAGTGGTAGAGGGAGTGAATGTTTGTGGACGGGGTGCCAATCAAGCGGGTTGCATTGTCCTGGATGGTGTCAAGCTTCCTGAGTGTTGTTGGAGCTGTGCTCATCCAGGCAAGTGGAGAGTATTCCATCACACTCCTGACTTGTGCCTTGTAGATGGTGGACAGGCTTTGTAAGTCAGAAGGTGAGTTATTCACTGCAGGCTTCCGAGCCTCTGACCTGCTCTTGTAGTCATAGTATTTATATGGCTAGTCCAGTTCATGTTCTAGTCAGTAGTAACCCCCAGGATGTTGATAGTGGGGGATTCAGTGATGGTAAGGCCATTGAATGTCAATGGGCGATTCTCTCTTGTTGGAGATGGTCATTGCCCGGCACTTCTGTGGCATCAATGTTACCTGCCACTTGTCAGCCCAAGCCTGGGTATTATCCAGGTCTTGCTGCATTTGTATATGGACTGCTTCAGTATCTGAGGAGTTGCAAATGGTGCTGAACATTGTGCAATCATCAGCGAACATCCCTACTTCTGACCTTAAGATGGAAGGAAGATCATTAATGAAGCAACTGAAGATGGTTGGACCTTGGACACTACCCTGAGGAACTTCTGCAGTGATATCCTGGAACTGAGATGATTGACATCCAACAACCACAACCTTCTTCCTTTGTACTAGGTATGACACCAACCAGCGTAGTTTCCCCGTGATTCCCACTGCCTCCGGTTTTGCTGAGGCTGCTTGATGCCACACTCAGTCAAATGTTGCCTTGATGTCCTGAGCAGTCACTCTCACCTCACTTCTGGAGTGCAGCTCTTTTGTCCATGTTTGAACCAAGGCTGTAATGAGGTCAGGAGCTGAGTGGCCCTGGCTCAACCGAAACTGAGTGTCAGTGAGCAGGTTATTGCAAAGCAAGTGCCGTTTGATAACACTGTTGATGACCCCTTCCATCACTTTACTGATGATCGAGAGTAGGCTGATGGGGCAGTAATTGGCCAGATTGGATTTGTCCTGCTTTTTGCGTACAGGACATATCTGGGCAATTTTCCACATTGCCAGGTAGATGCCGGTGTTGTAGCTCTAACGAAACAACTTGGGGCACGGCATGTTCTGGAGCACAAGTCTTCAGTACTATCGTTGGAATATTGTCAATTTTCTGTAGCAATTTGGTACAACTGAGTGGCTTTGTAGGCAATTTTAGAGGCCATTTAAGAGTCAACCACATTGCTCTTATGTGCTCTCTTGTGCTCTTGTGCTTTGTACTTGTGATGACATCTTTGGATATAACTGAACTATATGCATAAATGCAAATTGATGCCACCCCATATTATCCATGGTTTGTTGTGGAGCAGCACTTCATTGACGTGAATCCCTGTATAAAGTTAACAAAGGTGGCATCAACCACTTGCTTAATACAAAAAACAAACTTCAGACTGCTTCACCCGGCAGTGGCCTGAGAGCTATCCAGCTCTACCCCCGCCCCCCCAAAGCAGCTTATATTTCACCTCTTTTCTATTATTACTTAGTTCTATTGAAGAGTCATACGGACTCGAAACGTTAACTGTGTTCCTCTGCGCAGACGCTGCCAGACCTGCTGAGTTTTTCCAGGTATTTTTGTTTTTGTTTTGTAGTGGCCTGAAAGGTTTCTATTACATATCAGCTGAATGCTGTCCTGCTCTTTATCTCTACAGGAAGTGATACCCTTGGTCATTGTTGTGAATTGAACTGCAGTAGGTGGCAGTCACTACGTCTGCAGCTCAGGCTTCAAAGACAGGCATCCTTGGATGTGTTCAGCAGGAGTGTTGTGGAACGTGTATTCACAGGACCTTGGAAAGTGCCAGAGGTAAATATGCTCACTCTATTGATGTTAAATCCGAAGATTCTATCCCCTCATGAATTCATTTCCTTCATACAATTTATGCGGCGCTATGAAAATAGTCAAAGGGATTCCCTTCCACCAAAGTTTGTCAGCTGCAACTTGTATTTTAAACCAAAATTGGAACGAATCCAGGAACATGTGTCTTAGAAAACTGCAACAAAAAGGCAAAAGCTTTATGGATAAAAAAAAGTATGCCAGGTGTTCAAAGAATAAGCAGAGAAATGTTCACTGCAAATATAGTATATTATATATATATATATATATATATATACACAAAGAGAGAGAGTCTTTGTATTCAAATCAATCAGCAAGAGCCTTGGTTTAAGAGACAACTAAAAGTAGATCAGGTCAATTTTTCTATCAGGCAACTGGGGAATGTATGTGTTTGCCTGAACATGAGGAATTCTACACGGAGTCCAATTGAAATAAGCTTAAGTCATTTGTATATGCACCAAGAACAAAAGTGGACATAACATTGACCCCCAGGGTATGTTACACTCAGCCCCTGCCTAATCCAAACAGTACCCATTAACTATAATCTTTTGATTCCTCTCTGGCAACTATCCATGCCTTTACGTCTCCTCATATACCAGTGTCGGATTTTATTTGCTACATGTGTCTTGTAAGATACTTTATCACTTCATCAAAGATAAACATCATTGAATTTGTCAAAGAGGACGTGCCTTTAACAATCCTCTGCATCGTGTAAACAGTAATTGTAAACCATACCTTGTCTTTCATGTGCAACAGATGAAAAACACAAATTCACTGAGAAAGCTCAGATTTACACTCCAGGAGTGAAAGGGTTTCAACTCCTCCACAAAGCGACAGAGATATTCACCCTGCTATTAAACACTAACAGAGCTGCAGGTGCTTTCAAAATTAATCTCTTTTAATGGAAGAAAAATCTGAATTGCTTCATTTGGTTAATTTTTGCATGATGTTGTTGATTGCCTATATTTTGGCGATGATTCAAGACATTCATTGGAGCAGCTGTGTGTCTCTATAATTAACAGATTTTTGAGGATGTTAATTTTTTTTCTCTCCTGTTGCATCGGACGGGTTGCTCCAGAAGCATATGCTCAGAACCTTTACTTTCTATGCAGTTTGGCAGCTTTCTTGGTATAGAAAGGGTTTTTTTTTAAATGACTGCTTGTGCCATCTGGAATCCTAGTATAAGCTCACTTATCAACAGCACGTGAGACTCTGGGTTTAAGCGCTGGATCAGTGAATATAATGAGATTTCTTCTTTGCAAACTTTGCAATGACTCTCCATTACTACACAAATCAATCAGAGAACAGTTAGTTTAACCACAAGCTCTTTGATTCATTGGGCTCTAAGGAGCTGGCCCTGAAATTAGGTGTTAACAGATATTGCAATAAATGACACTAAATGACCTGAATAATTGAGAGAGAGATTTTTCATTTTGCCCTTTAAGAGATGTATTGTACAAATGGTGTCTTCTTAAGTATCAAACAGTTAGTAAGCTGAACAGTGCATAAAGCTGAAGTGATATAATATCTGAATCGACAAGATTACGTACGCACTTTGAACAGCTACTTAAGTTCACTGATACACTCAGGCGCAGTGTAACTTCGACAGCCTGGTTTCTCTTGCGGTGTCAGCAAGAGTCACTGTTCAATGAAATGTCTACAAAAAGTCAACAAACGTGAACTGGTACAACCAGAAAGATAAGTACATTGCAATTTCTTGTGTGGCGTAGCGTACCAGCAACTAATTGTGACTGGGTTGGTAAAACAATGGCCATCAAAATTCATGCCACCTCTAAGTTCACAATCTCAGCCCTGCCATCTGGAAAAGATAGCAATTAGAGGACACGCCATTTCTTACTGAGCAAAGCATGAGAAGAAATTACTTTAGACTGTTCTTGAGCTCCTTTTAGCATCCAGCTCAAGGACAGGCATTACCAGAGCATGTGCAACAACCACTCTCTTCTTGGTATAGTGTATATCAAGGGAAGACATGAAAGAAGGGAAAAAGAGAGCATTTATATAAAATAAAAACAAAATACTGTTGGCAGTTATTAGTTTTTGGAAGTGATATTCTCCCTTTGAAACCTTTGAGTATTGATTTTTAAGTATAAAAGTCATAGGAATGATAGGAATAGTGTTATTGTTTCAACAGATCCAGGGTAGCTTAGGTTAACTCTCCACTGATTTGATTAAATTCCAGAAAAAAAAAATAATTATTATAGAAACGTCATTTTAGACTGTGGATGTTTGCCTTAAAAGAGGAGATTTGTAATCACTAGATTTTCTTCAAATAAAGAAGAGCTGTACCAGAAAGGGAAAAGTGAGGGGTAAAAATAGAAATCTTTAAAATTAAGAATGGTTTGAAAAGGTTCATGAAGAGAAGATGTTTCCATTTGGGGAGATCAAAAACTAAAAGCTATAAATATAACAATCACTAATAAATTCAGGAGAAACCTCTTTGTCTAGAGAGTGACTAGAATGTGAAACTTGCTACCACATGGAATAGTTACGGTGATGAGCACAAATGCATTTAAGGGGAAGCTAGTTAAGTGCGCAAGGGAGCTAGGAATAGAGGTTATGTTATTGGATTAGATAAAGTGTGGTGGAGGCCCGTGTGGAGCTTAAACACGATCATAGACCAGTTAAACCTAATATCTTATTACAGTACTGTAAATTCTATGGAATCCTATGTAATATGTATAATAAATTGCAAATAAAGGCTTCTGACATGAGTACAAAAACAAAATACTGCGGATGCTGGAAATCTAAAATTAAAAAAAAGCTGGAAAAACACATCTGCGAAATGAAACAGAGTTTACGTTTCAGGCTGTTCAGGAAGGTCGTTGAACTGAAACATTGGGCAGAATTTTCCATTTTTGAAACTAAGTGCGGTGGCGAGCAGGTTCAGTGGCGTGTTTCCCGCTGCTCGGAATGGTGGGAAATCGCGCCAAGTTCAGCCCTTGGAAGCTCATTAATTATGCACAGGTGAGTATCTCTCCGAAGCACCTGGCGGGTTGGGAGCTGAGTTGTCTGCCCCGCCATTACCTGACATGCTTGAAGGTCCAGGCGCCATACTTAAGCGTCACTCGAGCACACACATCTCACTCTCTCCGGCTCACCTGTTTTCAGGAGATGTGTCAAGATGTCTGGCGGCCAGAGAAAGAAGGCAGCAAGCCACAAGAAGAAGGCTGCACCCCGCTTCCGCCCTGACACCCTCAAGGCATTGATGCGAGGAGTGTGTGAGCATAGGAATGTGCTTTATCCCAGGGACGGCTCCAGAAAGCACACCAGCATCACCTCTCCCGCCTGGGAGGCCATCACAGAGGTTGTCAGTGAGGCTGGCCACTGTACCCACAATACAATCCAGTGGAGGAAGAGGATAAATGATCTCATCCGTTCTGCCAGAGCAAGTCATCCTTTAATTCTCTCCAATATTAAACTCTCATCATGGCATCATGTACTCAAAGGGCTACTGTCTTCAGGGATCTCACACAGTTGGTTAGCTCAGCTGGCTGGACAGCTGGTTTGTGCTGCAGAGTGACACCAACAGTGTGGGTTCAATTCCTGTACCAGCTGAGGTCATCCATGAAGGCCTCAACTTTGTCCTTCGCCTGAGGTGTGGTGACCCTCAGGTTAAACTCACGCCAGTCATCTTTCTCTAAAGAGAGAGCAGCCTATGGTCCTCCAGGACTATGGTGACTTTCATTTCACACAGCCATTAGCAGGGTCTCACATCACCACTGGTTCTCATGAAAACTTTCACATAACCACCATCTCATCTATCATGCTGCTCACACTCCATCCTTTGCCCCTTCTGGGGCGGACTCATCACACACAGGGGACATGCGTGTTTCCCATGTGCTCCATCCCTTCTCATAACATTCCTTTCTTTTGTCTTCATCCAGGGCAAGCTTTCCCACAACAGGGGAAAGGTCCCACACCCGGGCAGAGAAGGCCTATATCGTTCCCGTCATGCTGTTTGAGGAGGATGCTGCCAAGCTGGCCAAGGAGTGCAATGATCACTCCTGTGGGTCGGGGAGATCAGGTTGTCCCAGTAACCTGGTATGGATGACACCTCCATGAGTTCATCGCATCCTGACATTCACAGTGAGTGACATGGAATCTTGTAATCCGTCTGCTCATGAACTAAACTCTCTCTTATCCCAGAAGGTCGAGGCCCACAAGGATCGCCAACAAAAGCCCCAGCCCCCAGACTATGTCCGAAGAGGAAGCTGAGGAAGAACAGTCACTGCGCTCACCTGCACCCTCCACCAGCACAGAGACACACACCATGGTGGGGCACAGTTCTAGCTTAGGCTCCAGCTGACCAACTGGAGAACACCTCACTGACACGTCCCCACAGCAGTCGGAGGCAGGGACGGCCCAGGTCTCTGGTACTTGGAGGGTTGCTGGAGACCAGCCACCTGTTCAGTCTGAGTCAGATGTTGGCGAGCGGTCGCCAACTCGATGCTGGAGATGCAACAACAGGCAGCGGAACATCAGGGATTCGGCAGTCAATCAGCAGACTAGAGCAAAGGTGGAGTCTATTTATGTTCTGTCTGATGTCATGGCTCCGACATGCAAGTGCCCCGAGGTCACCACGGGAAGGTTGGCAACCACCTTGATCCAGCAGGCTCAGCCCTGGATTCCATGGCTACACACACTGGTGGGCACAATCGATGTCTAGGCAAGAGGGGCAAGAGGCACCTTGACCTCCCTCCAGGTGCCCCTTTTCCTCAAGGAGTGAGGGAGGGACCCTCGGGAACACACAGGGAGGATGAGAATCAAACGGACACCCTGGGGGCCTCCATGCAGGACACACCAGGGTTGTCTAGCTGCTCTGAATCCACTCAGCCTGTGACCTGTCCACTCCAGCTGCTCAGGCCAAGGAGGGTGCATCTG
Organism: Cetorhinus maximus; assembly: GCF_964194155.1. NCBI lineage: Eukaryota > Metazoa > Chordata > Chondrichthyes > Lamniformes > Cetorhinidae > Cetorhinus > Cetorhinus maximus. The sequence continues at coordinate 20,497,089 of NC_135896.1, forward strand.
TCATGAGCATGAGACCCTTATCAAGCCAGGGCCCTCCAGGCCTCGGGTCACCAGAGAACGTCCGCCAAGTTCATCACAGACATCAAGACATGGTAGTCAGCAGGCTGCCTTTACCTCTAATGTGGATGTTGGGGCTGCACCCAGGTGTCATGGTAGGGCTAGGAAAGTTAAGAAATATTGAAATCACTTTTTGGTCATGGGTGTGCAGCCACCTGTATAAATACTGCACTTTTGTTAATACATTTGATGTTTATGTGAATGGCTTGGTCAACTGGAGGTGTGATTATATATATTTGAATCCTCTTATTTCGAGGTTCAGCCACCTCCCATTTAGTGATGATCTCCCTCTGTGAGATTCACATTCATGATGTCAACCTCACTGAACATAGCTACTGTACCCTTTCGTAATGTCAGAGAGATATGTTAAAATCTTTATTGGAAGTGTGCGATTAAAGTGTTTTGCTCAGCTTTGTTTTGCTAAAGCTTTGCTCAGTGTCGCCTGTCCTCCTTCTACTCCTCCGTTGTATTGGCACCCTCAAAAAGGCAGCATTGAGCCCTGGACCCGTAATTGCTTCACCCTTCTCTCTGAAATGATAGACTGAATAGATTAATGAATAATGGGTGAACATAGTGAAGCTCACAGTCTTTGACCAACAGCAAGTGTAATGATCTATGATGACTTCTGCCCCTGCTAGCCTTGTCGCTGATGGAGCCTTGTACCTGAGGTGCTAACACACACATCGAGATGATCAAGATGCTATCCCTGAAACTTAACATCTCAATCGCTCAGTGGTTGGAGAAGGTTTGAATGCCATGCATGACCTGACCTAGCTCAGTGCTCCAATCTCTGATCTGACATACTAAGTAACAATAAGTCACTCATGATTAATGACTGGATGCCCTTTGGCCCATTATGAATGCCAATTCTGGAAAGTACATGACAGGGGTCCATTTATGGAATGCCACATATGTAGCACCTGTGCCTCCTTAACGGTTGTGTTGCCATATTTCACATTCCTATGTGTTAATATTGAAATACAGCAACTGTGATGTTAAGCCAGAGACACCTACCTTTTACTGTTACAGTGCAGTAAAAAGCATGGGTTCCAACTTCTTTAGGAGGCCTCCCTCCTTTCTCTCAGCTTAGAGTCCAGTTGAATCTTGTGGCATCAGCAAGCTAGAGGGTGCCCCCAGGAAGGGCTCCTTGGTCCAGCAGTGTGCTTTCCCCACACTGCCTCAGATTCACTTCTACTTTTGATTTATAACTGCGCCATAACTCCGATAGAGCATGATGGTGGTTCCATGATCCCATTATTGTTGTGGTCGACATTCCTACCCTCCCCGATGAGCCCATCACTACTGGCGTGCCCGTGCTCCCATGTGGACCTCTACCCTCCTCACCTGGAGGCTGTGTGCACGGTCATCTACAGAGGAGAATCCCCCAAGGAAAGCTTTCCCCCTCCCTGCCTTTTACTATATTTTCCCCAAATACAGGCTGCAGATGCCTCTCAAAACCATTTCCATCCCATCTGCAGCCCATTACAGAGACAGACAAGCCCATGGACTGTAAAAATGCCCTGCGCACCAAGATGTGCATTATTCCAATTGAACAAACAGCTCTTGCCCCTCCCTGGAGCGGGAGTACAATGTGCGTGCCGTGATTGGCCCTGTAGCGTGCCCCGCTGCACCCCATGACTGTCTCAACTCCCCTTCTCTTGACTTTGAGGGCCACAGGGCCCCAGGACTGTCTCTACTTTCTGATTCCAACCTGCTAGTCCCAGACTGAGTACTTTGACTTTCACAAAGTTCCCCATTGCCTTCATGACTGAAGACTACAATGTCTCCCATCCCAACCCCACCCCGTTTATGAGTCTCCATTCAACCTATCCCTCTGGTGCCAGACTAACAACGTCACCCCCTCACACCTCATTTCCTGTTTCAGAGTCTGGGTGCATCCCCTCCCATTCCTACATGTGGTATCCTATCCACCCCCTTGTTTGTCAGCATTTCAGTTTCCCTTAGATAAAAACAAAAAACTACTGCGGATGCTGGAAATCCAAACCTCCCTGTCGCTTGCCATTTTAACACTCCACCTTGTTCTCTTGCCCACATGTCTGTCCTTGGCTTGCTGCATTGTTCCAGTGAAGCACAACGCAAACTGGAGGAACAGCACCTCATCTTCCGACTAGGCACTTTACAGCCTTCCGGGCTGAATATTGAATTCAACAACTTTAGATCTTAAACTCCCTCCCCCCATCCCCACCCCATTTCCGTTTCTTCCCCCTCCCTTTTGTTTTTTTCAATAATTTATATAGATTTTTCTTGTCCCACCTATTTCCATTATTTTTAAATCTGCAACTAATACCTTGTCAATCTTTCCACCCCACCCCCACTAGAGCTGTACCTTGAGTGTCCTGCCATCCATTCTTAATTAGCACATTCTCTTAGATAATATCAGCACCTTCAACACCTCTTTGATCCTTTTGTCTGTGACATCCTTTGATTCTCTGCTCCTATCACTGCTTGCTTGTCCCTACAACACCCCCCCCTCAACTTCTCTCTCCCCCCACCTTAAACCAGCTTATATTTCACCCCTCTCCTAACTATACTTCAGTTCTGTTGAAGGGTCATTGGACTCGAAACGTCAACTCTTCTCTTCTCCACCGATGCTGCCAGACTTGCTGAGTTTTTCCAGGTAATTCTGTTTTTGTTTTTGCTTCAGTTTCCCTTGTCGGGCTCCAGCTTCCCACCCCTCGATCTCCCTTTGCTGGCCATCATTCCCCCTCCTCCTCCACCCCCTTGCAAAGCCTTCCTGCCCCATTGCCCCTGCCCCTCACCCAACACCTTGCAAAGCCTTCCTGCCCTATTGCCTCCGTGTGTTTGTTATTCTTTCACCTCCCTCCACCCACCAGCACCACCCCCCACCCCAACCACTGGTTGGCATGCTGGTTTCTGAATGCTCAGGCCTGTATGAGTACCGCTGAACAGTTGTGTCATTCAGGATCCTGCAACCCCTTCCCCCAGTCACAGCACTGGTATCTATCTGAATGTTGAGCTCTGCCTGAACACTGCTGCACAGTGGCATCCTTATGACTATGGAGGCAAGCACCGGGTGCAGACCAACTTGACACCACCAACAGTGTGGTGTTGCACTGGCACTGCAAAGAGACCAGCACAGCACTGTGGCAGCTAGGCTATGTATGTTGCACTCACCTTGAAGAGCAAGTAAAGTGAGGTCCAACTGAGGCTAGGGCTGATAAGTAGCAAGTAACACTCATGCCACACAAGTGCCAGGCAGTGACTATTTCCAACAAGAGCGAATCTAACCATCTCTCCTTGACATTCAATGACACTGCCAGTGCTGCATCCCCCACTACCAACATCCAGGGGGCTACCATTGACCAGAAACTAAAGTGGACCAGCCATATACTGTGGCATCAAAAGCAGGTCAAGGCTGGGAATTCTATAGCAAGTGCCTAACTTCCTGCCTCCCCAAAGCCTGTCCACCATCTACAAAGCACAAGTCAGGAGTGATGGAATACTCTCTACTTTCCTGGGTGAGCACAGCTCCCACAACAGTCAAGAAGCTTGACAGAATCCAGGACAAAGCAACCCGTTTGATTGGCACCATATCCACAAACATTCACTCCCTCCACCAAAACTGGCAGCAGTTTGTACAATCTACAACATGCACTGCAACAACTCACCAAGGCTCCTTAGACAGCATCTTACAAACCGTCTACCACCTAGAAGGACAAGGGCAGCAGATGCATGGGAATGCCACCACCTGCAAATTCCTCTCCAAGCCAGACACCATCCTGACTTGGAACTTTATTGCTGCTCTTTCACAGTCGCTGGGTCAAAGTTCTGGAACTCCCTTACTAACAGCATTGTGGGTGTACCTGTGACACATTGGACTGCAGTGGTGCAAGAAGGCGAATCACCTTCTTAAATGCAATTAGAGATGGGATATAAATGCTGGCCTAGCCAGTGATGCCCACATCCCATGAAAGAGTAAAAAAAAATGCCAAGTAGCCACTGCTTAACATTTAGAACAATCCTACAGAATTGTAAATTTTTTGCTGACTGATCACTGTATCATGACATTTTTAGCAGTAATGAACCCGAATGGGTCATTATCTATTGATTTGGATTATTGAATTAAAAAGAGTGCCACTAAATGATGTAAAGACCTTTGCAGCTTTTGAAACATAAAGGAAGATGACGTGCACTGAAGGACAATGAAGAGTTCATTTTCTCGGTCTTCTTTCTTGAGTCACAGGTAATCAACTGTAATTGCTCAGGGGTCCCATTGATGTTGCTACATAAACAAGACTGCCTTATATGTAAATCTGTTACAATACGTTCTGTGGTCAGAATACGGGGAGGGAAGGAGAGGGGAAATGGTGGGTAGAAAATAACAAAGCTGCCAAGGCTAGCTCCAGAAAACACGCAATAAAAAAATTGTAAGTCCAAAAGCATTTTTACAAGAGATCACTGACAAAGATCTTCATTCTATTCCAGAGCCATCACTTGCTATGAGACACAGTGGATAACTGAAGGTCAGGATTGCTGGAAGATAGGAGATTATTCTTATATAGACAATCATTGTCTATTATTTTCCATCTGTCCTGCCTACAGTTTTGATAGAAAGGACTAGAGGGCCATATTGTTTGTTGTTATGATTCATTTCTTCTTTGTTCACATTCTGCTCATAAGTTTTTCAAAATACTTAAAGCTTTTAGCAACATTTTAGTTTCCAATTACCAAGCAATTATTTGTGGTCATAGGGAACTTGTTAGCAATGGCTGTCTGGTTTGTAATTCAACAGAAAAATCAAACTCCTTAAGGTTTTATACCATTTAGACGGGCAACAATCACTGAGTAGCAAGCTATATTGCAGTTTATGCATCATTATGACTTGAAACTGGCATTCCATTTATACAGAGACTGTGATCTAGAATCAAGATACTGGCATAAGCAAGATGGGCTGAATGGCCTGCTTCAATACTGTATCTTCTTCTATGTTAATTTGATGATTCTTTGAATTTCAGTGAGATCTGTGAAGCCACTTTAGCAAGAAAAAACTTACCATATTTGGACATCACACCATCTGTAGTATAATTACAACATGTACAAAACTCTAACAATAACATGACCCAAACTTTTTTTAATGTTAATAAAGTGTAGGCTGAACAGTTGTCCCTTCACTAGCGTAAAAATAAATTCCATTGATAATCAGGAATAGAGCCCTTTGCTAATAAAGTCCACACACCTGCAGTGCAACCATCAATATGACCACCATGAGGCAGATATTCCTCCTGGGCAGTAGGTCAATGTGTGGGACCTCCATCTTCATTTTGCACACATTCTCAACTTCCCCATATTTGCATTTAACAGATGATTGCTTGTAAGCCAGAAATTTTAGATGAGGCTCCCCATTTGATATCAACAGTCTATGGAGTGCAATAGATTTATGGAACAATTCAGGTTTTAAAAATTATAGGACTCTCTTTATTTTAGATATCTGGCTGAATGATCTAATAGCAAAGTGCTCATCTTAGCATCCTCCAGAACTAGTGCTGGTTTGATTGAGTGCTCTCTGAGAATATCCTTTTGTGTTGAAATACTTCTTTATTCTTTGGTTTTGTTTGTTCTATTTTAATTGTTCATGGGATGTGGGTGTCACTGGCAAGGCCAGCATTTATTGTCATCCCTAATCCCTCTTGAGAAGATGGTGGTAATCTGCCTTATTGAGCTGCTGAAGTCCATGTATGTGGCATACTGTTAGGGAGGGAGTTCCAGGATTATGATCCAATGACAGTGATGGAACACTGTTATTGTTCCAAGTCAGAATGGTATGTCGCTTGGAGAGGAACTTGTGGGTGGTAGTGTTCCCATGATCCTGCTGTGCTTGTCTTTCTAGGTGTTAAAGGTCTCGGGTTTGGAAATGCTGTTGAAGGAGCCTTGACAAGTTAATGCAGTGCGTCGTATAGATGGTACACATGGCTGCCACTGTGTGGCGATGGTGAAGGGAGTAAATGTTTAAGATGGTGGATGGGGTGCCTGTCAAACAGGCTGATTTGTTTCGACATGGCATCGAGCTTCTTGGGTGCTGTTGTGAAGGAGAAGCTAGGTAAGTATATGAGAGGAATGGAATAGAAGGATATATTGATTGGGTGAGATGCAATAAGGTGGAAGGAAGCTTGTGGACCATGTTCACCAGCAGTAGACCTGATGGACTGAATGGTCTGTTTATGTGTTGTAAATGTTATGCAATAATCAATCATTTAGTTTGTGACAAGTTAGATGAGTTGAAATCCCATATATTTCTATTAAAAAAATTCCCATTTCTCATGAAGGAGCATCATGCCTCTGTATGAACACCACTAATGACAACAGTAACAGGTTGTACTTCACTGTGGCTTTAAGGTAGTGCAACATCCCAAGGTGCTTCACAGGAACTGTTGTATGATGTTGTATGTGCCTGCGTGCAATTTTAATGTAAAGGTGCTCAGCACAGCAAGGGTTAATTTAGGACTGGAGAATAGCACCACCCACAGTATGATGTAAAGAGTCACATGGTAATGGACTGAGAGAACAGTCTTGAGAGAACACTCTGGAACCAGCTTGCATGGAGGCAACAGCACCATACATGACAGTAACCTGGGATCTGTAAATAGTTAAAGGTTAATAATAAATGGTTCATGTTTAAATATACATGTCTTAAGATCTCAAAATTGAGACGCCACCACGCACCATATTACAATATGGTTGGCAGCGGTTGGAGCTTCTAAAAAATGACATCAGAGATAATACCATAATCCAACATGGTAATCCATGGTGAAAGGTGGCAGCTAAAAGCGTAAAACCAGAACAGCATCCCAAGGTATGAACAGTTACAAGCATTATGAAATGTTATAAGCAACTGAAGCCTAACGAAAGAGACATGCACCTAGGAAGAAAACTTGAAGAAAAAGTTGAAGAAACTTCACTACGGACTGGAAGTGAGGAATCCACCAGAGTGAGCAGAAGCCCATTACAGAAAATTGCAAGAACCTGAGTGATGCAGTTCATGAGGTGGTGAGCAAAAATACAAAATAAATTAGCTGTACTTACATTTTAGAATAGGTGGCAGTCCCAAGGGCTCAGCATCCAGAGTGCAGCTGAAAGAGAGCTGCAAATGAAAAGCAAAGGTTTTAAAAAAAAACTGTAAAAATTGGCTGGCAGAGTCAAATGCTTAAGCAGAACCTGCAGAGTTTAAAAAAAGAGAGACCTGCAGAATTTAACAAAGTGGTGTTGCTTTAAGTTTAAAATAAATGGGCCCTTATCAGACCACCAAAACTCCAAAGAAGAGGACTTGCAAAGAAAAAAATTGAAAGAATCACAGGGAAAAATTATACTCCTACCTTGAAAGATTAGAAGTTCAAAAACAAAAGCAGCCACGATCGCCGGAGAGCTCACCAAATCCCGAAAAAGCAAAGGAAACTCACAGTACAGAAAGCCGACAGCTGCAGGCAGCCTGAGTGGGAAAAAAGATTACCTCACTGGCTGTCTTAAAGGGGTAATGACATTTAACACAGTAACTATGAAAGGATAAACCAGGCATGGACGGAAAATTAGAAGAGCCAGATGTATTTTCGCTATGGAAAGGGATAAACCAGACACAAGAATGGGAGTCTTTGAGAAAACAATTTTTGGTTTACAGGAGATTTACAGAATTAAGTAAGGAATCAGAAAAAGTATAAGTTGATAAGTTTTTATTCGTCTTTGGTCCATTTGCTGGTGAAGTACTCCATAACCAACATAAAATCAATATTCAACAGCATTTGGTGAGATATTAAATGGCTTTGACAGATATTTCAAACTCTAAGTTGTGGAGAGTGCAGAACTTAGAAAAAAAGTCTATTACACTCCCAATAAAGCACCAATGGCAATAAGAGACCCCAGAGAGTGGGAAAATCCTAATAAAGCACTGAGGGCAACAAAAGACCCCAGAGAGAGGGCAACAAAAGATCCCAGAGAGAGGGCAGCACAATACCCCAGAGAAAGGGTGACAGTCAACCCCAGAGAGAGGGAGCCAAAACACCCTAGAGTGAGGGAAGCAGATGGCATTGCAGAGTGAGCAGATGGCTGTGAATGAAGAAAATCAATCTGAGGCAACTGAAAATAAGCAAAATGTGCAAAAAGTAAATGAAGCTGTTCTATAGGAAAATGTTCACATCAGATCTGAACTGGAAGATTTGAAACGCAAGATTCAAGCTGAGTATAAACACCTTTGAAAATGCACAATAAACTGAAGTCTTCAATGAATCTAGCTGTTTGAAATCTGAACAAATTTCAGAGATGACACAAAGTTACCAGTTGGAGATAATGACCTTCAATTCCACAGTTGGCAAATCAAAGCAGGAGTTGGGAAAACTCAACCAGATGTACAGCCAGGCAAAACAGCAGGCACAAAAGGCACACAAAGAAGTTGCCCCTGAAAGACCCTGAAAGACTCTTTGAAGAATCAATATGTAGCCATCGAAAAACATAAGGGTCCAAAAATCACCTTGAATATTACTTCAGGAAAAGCTGTGTTGGAGCTATCAGTAGCAGCGAAATGATGCACTGAAACCCAGAGTGAGTTGGAAAGAGGTCAACAAGAAAATAAACAGTTAAAAGAACAGTTGATTGCCCTTTAAGATCAAATCCAAAAAGAATGCATAACCATTCAGCAACATGACAAAATGAAGATTGTCTTAAACAGCAGAATGGAAGCACAGCAGGAGAAACTAGGAGACTTTGTTGAATTACAGGAAAACTCAAGATAAAGCAAGTGAGCTTCACAAAGAAAATGAAAAGCTGTTGACAGATGTTCACACATTACAAGAATTCCTTAGGGCAAAGTTTATTTCTCTGGAAAGTTACAAAGAGATGGAAAGTGAATTTAATGTCGCTATGAATGAACTGAAAAACCAGTTGACAGAGGAAACTCTGCAATGTTCAATATTCCAGGAGGTAGAAACAGATTAAAGAGCTGAAGAAGCAGTTGAATGGAAAACAGGAGGCATTGGAAGGAAAAGCCAGTCTTAACTGTGAGCGGATATTGAAGCCCTGAATTGCAAATTACAGAACTGAAACAGATTAAAATTTCACCAGAGAGAGGCCTGGCCAACAGTGAATGCAAAATGAAGGCCAAGGGCAAAGTTCTATTGTGGACAGAAAAAGAAAAGACAGAAATTAGATCAGAAAATATAAATGTGACACTGACGCACAAGGCACTAGAAGAAGAAAAAGCTGAGCTGAATGAAATGATTTATAAGCTCGCAAAAGGATTTGAAAATAAAACAGCAAATAAATGTTTGGCTGAAATTGTGGGACAAGTGGAAATGAAGGTTCCATTTGTAAAACATATATGTCCAAGAACACGGTAGGCACCATGGAAAAAAATTTGAGTCCACTCTAGGAATGAACAGGACAAACCCACGGTGTCAGTAAAAAATAGAGGAGTTGTTAATAATGGCTCAAAGGAGCACAAAAAGCAAATCAAATGGAGATAGCCAAGTACCAGAAACACATTCCTCCAAATGTGACAGACCGAGATGTGGAAGAGCTATGATGTACAGAGGTAAATGTTAATAGAATGAGGGAACATTCGAGACAGAACACTCTGGAACCAGATTTAAAAACAAAAAAACTACTGCGGATGCTGGAAATCCAAAACAAAAACAGAATTACCTGGAAAAACTCAGCAGGCCTGCAGCATCGGTGGAGAAGAAAAGAGTTGACGTTTCGAGACCACATGACCCTTCAACAGAACTGAGTGTAGTTAGGAGAGGGGTGAAATATAAGCTGGTTTAAGGTGGGGGGAGGGGTGAGAGAAGTTGAGGGTAGGGTGGTTGTAGGGACAAGTAAGCAGTGATAGGAGCAGATAATCAAAAGATGTCACAGACAAAATGATCAAAGAGGTGTTGACGGTGGTGATATTATCTAAGAAAAGTTTTTCCAGGTAATTCTGTTTTTGTTTTGGATTTGCAGTAGTTTTTTGTTTTTAAATCTGTGTTTAATTGACTGCCACCTCTCTTCAAGAAATGCCTTCTTGAAGAAGTATTGCTCTGTTCTCCGACAGGATTTCCGCCTGTCTCTTCTGCCTTGTTCACCTTCATTGCTTTCCATTTCTCCCCTGGTGTTTGACAAGGTGTTTACTAAAACCCGCTTTCACAGCCATATTTCCTTTCTCAGTGACTGTCTCCGTCTCCGACTCACCCCACGTGGATTTCAACTGAAATTCCATCCCTCTTGTTTCGAACCCACCCAGGATTACAGGTATCTCCGGGACATAAAACGTTTCTCGGACTGCTGTTCCCGTCGCATTCTGAGATCCACACTCAGTGCCATGCGCCGCCATATGAACACACTTGACCTCTCCCTCCAGCAGCACCGCCGCACCCTTTTTCAAAGCTGCGCGTGCCCCCAGTTTCATTTTATTCTTCACCTCATCCGACGCCTCAACAAGAAACTTTTTCTCTTTCTCTCAAGTGCTAAGGAACGCAAGCTCCAACAACTCATCGACACCAACACCCATCTGGGACCCTCCACCCCTGCTTGTCCCTCCGTCCCCACCCCATCTTCCAACCCCAGCCCCAGCCGCGTATTCACTATACCCCTGACCTTCCCCTCTCCGATGCGAACGTTCAGTGCTCAGCAAAGGACTTAGTTTCATACCCTTACGCCCTCATCTCAATGAATTTCGGGCTCGGCACGATGCTGAACTCTTCTTCCGCCGTCTTCGTCTCCGTGCTCATTTCTTTGGGCAGGAGTCCTCTCCCCGTTCAACGGATCCTTTTACCCACCTCCAATATTCTCCCTCCACCTGGACCCCTCCCTCTGGATTCTTACCTTCTCTTGATCTTTTCATTGAAAACTGTCGGCGTGACATTAGCTGTCTCAATTTCTCTGCTCCTCTCACCCATTCTAATCTGTCTCTCTCTGAACTTACTGCACTCCGTTCTCTCAGGCTCTTGCTTGTCCCTACAACCACTCCACCCTCAACTTCTCTCCCCCTGCCCCCCCACCTTAAACCTGCTTATATTTCACCCCTCTCCTAACTACACTCAGTTCTGTTGAAGGGTCATGTGGTCTCGAAACGTCATCTCTTTTCTTCTCCACTGATGCTGCCACACTCTGGAACCAGCCTGCATGGAGGTAACAGCACTATGCATGACAGTAACCTGAGATCTGTAAGTAGTTAAAGGTTAACAATAAACGGTCATATTTAAATATACAAGTCTCAAGATCTCATCATTGACACATCCAAAGAACCCATATTAGAACAGAAACCTTATCAAACAAAATTTGATAATGTGACATTAAGGAAATATTGGCTTAAAGCTTTGTCAAAGAAATAGATTTAAAGGGTCATCTTAATGAAGAAAGGACAGGTTTAGACACAGAGAGGTTTAGGGAGGTAATTCCAGAGCTTAGGGCTGAGGTAGCTGATGCACATTGGCCAATGATGGAGTGAGGCCAGAATTAGAGGAGTGCAGATTTCTTAGAGGGTTGCGGAGCAGGAGGAGAATACAGAGTTAGGAAGGGTGAGGCCATGGAATACCTCACGGTAGCCAATGTATATCACTTAGCACAGAGGAGATGGCTGAATGGAACAGTTTTGAATGACCTCTTCCAGAGGGTAGAAAATGGGAGTCTGACCCAGAGTACACTGGAATTGTCAAGCCTAGAAAGGTATGGATGAGAATTTCAACAACAGACAAGCTATTGTCACAGTCACATAAGATGTCATTTGTGACCTTGCTAAGAGCCATTTTGATAATATGGCAGGGGCGAGAATCTGATTGGATTGGTTCAAAGATGGAATTCCGGGAAAGTTTGGCACGGATTTGGGAGGCGGCAACAACTCTCAAAGGCCTTGGAAAGGAAAAAGAAATTTTCAATACTTTTTCGAAATGCTTATAAGAGGCTGTTTGACTTCCCCCTGATCCTATTCCTTATGTTATAATAATATTGCCTGCATTATATATTTTTTTACATTATGATATCACAGTTCCTCCAAAAATTATGCAATCTGGAACAGAACCCTTTCATTAATTGTCACGATTTTTCATATGATTTCACAAGGCAATTTACGGGATATTTTGTAAAACATGCCAGCTTTGTTTCTATTTTGAAAAAGAGAAAATTGCCCCAGGGATTTAGTGATTTCACGAGTAATTAAACCATAGAATTTATAGAGAAATTAAGGCCAATTGTCACTGTAATTAATCCACTTTAATTCCGCAAAACTGTGCCCTAGTAAAAGACAGAAATATTACCTTTTCTGTAAAGATGAGAAGCACTTGGAGGAGGGTAAGGATCTAAAGTCAGATTGTAGACCCTTTTTACCCCGCTTCCCTGGCAGTGCAGGGGTTAGAGCATCTTTGGGGCATGGTAATGCTGGTGAATGCCAGTGCAGATTTAATACTGCAGTAAATGTTTTATGTCAGTGAACAGAACATCTAACCTGGATAAGTATTGAAGGGTCAGATGAAAGCTGACCAATTAGAACTTAGTATGGACAATCAGCTGTGTTTCAAATTGGTATTGCTGAAATAGTGACTGCCTTGTGTAAAATCTGTCTGGGTGGCCTGCAGATTGGACAAAGAATTGCATTTTTGGCGTGCTTGCGCTAATTGGTAGCTAAGGCATTGATGAGTATTTGGAAAGTGGTCCCTTTATAAGAGTGGTGGTAAAATAATACACGCTTAAAAAGGTTTTAAAGTTGGAAGTGTAGACAATCAGACATCTTTGCAGTTTTAGTGTTATTGTAATGCAACTATTTTTGTATAGCAATTCTACTCAAATTCTGGCCGCTTAAATGGAATCCCTAGGATAGCTTTACATTCCAGGGTCAGGAGCACGGATAATTTCCAGGTCGCGACCCTCCACCATGTCAGCATGACTGACATGATGCTATCTTCAAATGTTAGTCAACTAATTGGGCCCGGGTTGAGCCTGGTGCCCAATCAGTGGCTTCGGGACTGGCATGGAGGCAGGAAGTGGCTCCAAACTGCAATTTTGAAAGGCAGACGGCAGCCATGACTCACCCTGCAGAATGGTGCAGAGAGCAGGTCAGAGGGCCAGCAGCGTCATGCTGTAAACAAGTAACAAAATCGTCATCAGGAAGGCCGTAGAAGAGTTCTTTTCCAATCATCCCATTTTTCCACTACGCAAGCAATGTCCAATGTATTTCTCCTGACAGTTAATAACTTACATGCACCAGAGGTTTGAAAATTCCCTTCTGATCCTCCCTGGCACATTCACAAGTTCCTCGAAGAGCTTAAAGGGCAGGTCATTGGAGTGAGCGGGTTCCTGGCTCCCCAACCCCTCTGCCTTCACTTTGAAAATAGCAGCGCACCCTGGAGGTGTCAGGACACTGACATACCATCTGGGAGTGTAATTTTCAAAGCTAGCCCACTCCATCTTTATCCCCATGGGCGACTGGAAATTCAGCCCCATATCTCAGGAGCAAGACTCCAATACCTTCTTTGCACTCTGGCCAGCCAATTAAAAACTGCCAATTTCTGCAGGGGCTTTCGTAAAATAGAAACAGGTTCAAGTATTCTTCCCACATTTTACAATGTGTTCCGCATGCTGGAGAACAGTGACACTTGAACATTACCTCAGAATATAGGATATAAAGGGAGCTGGGAAAATAAGTCTTACATTCCTCAAAGGGTTAGGAAGATAAAATAACAGTAAGATAACATACTCAATTACTGTGGCCCCTGTGAATACTGTTAGCTATTCAACGTTTTGAATTTGATACAACAGTAAAGTTATTAGCCACATTTGTCACAGTCTGGAAGAAGGTTTTTCAAGTAATTCTTCCCTCAGAGCAAAGTCAGCTGTAGATAAAGATCATAGATGTTTTTTTTAAATAAAGCTCCTCTGCAGGGTGTTGCAGGGAACACAGCAGCGTTAAAAAAGTATTTGGGGAATTTGTAGCTAATGTCATCTGCGCTCCTGCACAAACAAATCTCTGGTATATATACATATATGGCCTCAGGTTCCTTTTCCTGTCCGTCTGCACCTACCACTGTTTTTGTCAGAATAAGATAATCTTCTCCACTTAAAAGGTTGCTTTATTTTGAATTCATCCATCACTTATAGCTTACAAAGGAAATCAGATACAAAAGGACTTGTACCACCATTCTCAGCTGAATTTCAGAGTTTAAAACAACCAAGATTATTTTTCAATAAACCTGATTATGTGCAGAGGGCAGTGTTGTATTTTAAGCTCAGGAATTATCTCCCTAAACCCCTCCACCTCTCAACCTCTCTCTCTTCTTTTGAAATGCTCTTTAAAACCTATCTCTTTAGCAAAGCTAATATTTCCACATGTGGCTCGGTGTCAAATTATGTTTGATGACTCTTCCGTGAAGCACCTCTACACATTTTACTAGGTGAAAGGCATTGTATAAATGCAAGTTGTTGTTGTGGTTTACAAATTTGTGCTCCCAAGGCAGGATGCCCGCTGGATTTGCATATTGGGAATTCGCACACTGAGGTCAATGGATGGCATTAAGGATAGAAAACACGGCAGCATCTCCTCATGTGCACGGGCGAATTTCCAATTTGTGGTCCCAGTGCATGAAGCTCTAGCAGTGGCAGGAATGTGAATTCATAAAATGCACTTTAATCGCGTCAGTAGGCCAATGTAAAATGTTGGTACCAGTAGACTAGCCTTAAGATGATATCTTAAATGTGTGATATGCTTCTTGTGTTTCTATCATAATTCAGTACCTCCCAATGTTACCAATGTCAATGACATATCTATGACCTCTTGTAATTTACTCTGGTGTTATACAATTCAAAGTGCTCACTCCAGACACATCCCAAGTTTGGAAGGGCGAAATCTGAGTGAATTGCACTGCTGGGTACCTGTCAGAGTTCAGTTGGGCACAGTAAGAAAATTTCACGCATCCAATGTTACATTTTACTGCAATTCAAATGACAACATTGGTACAGATTCTATTACCAATGATTTACCTGGTATTTTAATGTGGAAATTAGCTTTAAATATGTTCTGATCGAGTAATCTTTTGTTTGGATGTTTTGGCGAGAAAATTTTAGAACCAAGAAAATACAGTGCAGTGATCCACAGAACAATGTGCGTCTAAGAAAAGCAACTCAAATATTTCCTGGGATGCGTAACATTCACAAATGAAGATGTAAATAACTTAAAGGAAAAAGTTGGATCTTTTTGAATTATTTAGTACAATTGGATGTTTACGATGCCCAAGCAGTGACAGCAACATCCTCAGACCTCCAAGAAGCAAAGAAGTCATTGGACAATGAGAAGGTACCATTGGATTGGAAAGAGCTTCTTATTCAAAAAAGGGGATAAGAACAAACACAGGCAACATTAGACGCTTCAATTCCATTATGAAATAATGAGAATTATTTCTTAATGATGATCACTTAAAGAGCAGTGTTATGGTGTGCAATTGTGGGTAGTATAAAGAGTTAATAGTTTATACTCAATTAGTTAGACAACGCCACAACCTCAGGACCAAATTTGGTCAAATTTGCAGATGATACCAGACTAGGAAGAGCAGTGGTATCAGACATTGCTGCTCTGAAGTTACAGATTAAGTTAGATAAACAAGGTGACTGGGCAGAAGAAAAGCCAAGGAAATTTAATGCACGGAAATGTACAGTACTGCACAATAATAAAATAAAGTAAATGGTTACATTACTCAGAAAAAAAGTATTGTAATACCTAAATGTGAAGCTAAAAGAGATCTAGTTGTCTTAATGAACTTGATGCTCCACATGAAAAGCCAATGCACATCAGGAATCAACAAAGCCAATAGAATGGTGAACCTGGTAGCCAAAACAGTATATGTCAGAAGAAGTCAAGCCATATAATGTTCTGGGCAGGTCATATATTATTGTCCTTGGCACAAGGGAGATGGGGAAATACTGGAAGCAGTGCAGAGAATTATTGTAAAGCTGATCCTTGATGTCTAAATTCAGAGTTGTGAGTAAATACTGGAAGCTTCTTTAGCCTGGAAGGGGGCACCCATGATGTGATATTATAGATTATTATATATTTAGGATAACTAAGGAAATGGAATCAGTAAACCCACAATATTAGTTCACATTATTGAGAGTAGGGCAAGTGGACAGAGGTTCAAGATAGTAAAACATAAATTTAGTACTGATGAGACAAATTTCTTCTTTATACAAAGAGTATGGAATAGACTTCCAAGAAGTGTAGAGGAGGTGAACTAGAATATGTATTTTTTAATAATTGTATGTTGCAATGGCAGAGACCTTCAGGATCATTCTGGTTCGTTGGATTAAAATGAGCTTAGTGGCTCTCCTCATCTTGTTACCTTGTGATTCAAGTTTTCAATGCACCTCCAGAACGTCCAACTTCAGGGATCTAACACCAGAAAGCCAAGTTGCTTCACCTATCTAGCATGGCAGTACCAAAATGTAAACTTGCGGTTGAGTACAATTTCCAGCAAAAGCAATCATTTTGATGATCATAGTCCAGTTCCTTTCAATCACAAGGCAGATTCAGAAGCATGACACGTTCCAAAAATAGAAGCTTGGGAGACTGTGATAGGCCCAATGGAAGATTGTCATCTGTTCTGCAAGAAACCTTTTGCTCCGTGTAACAGTAAAATGAGCAATTTTTCCAATTTCCAAATATTTCCAATTTCCAAATGTTTCTGTTGGTACAGGTAAATAGTGCCTTGGAAAGGGCATTTAATGTATTTTTGCAGATGTACGTGAACATTCCCTTTTTGTTTATTCCTCCACAGGAGCTAGGCACCATTGGCAAGGCCAACATTAATTGCCTGTCCCAAGAAGATATTGGTGGGCCACTTGCTCGAATACAACTGAAATAGACCTTTTCAAAGGTTGCAGTTGAGAGTCAACCACATTACAGTGGGTCCATAGCTACATGTAGACCAGATAAGATAAGGGCAGCGAATTTTCTTCACAAAAGGGTGTTAGTGAACCAGACAGGTTTTTACCACAATCCAGAAGTTATGTGGTCACCGTGACTGATGCCAACTGTTAATTCAAGATTTATCTAATAAACTGAATTTAAATTCTCCAAGTGCCATGGCAGTATTTGAACTCACGTCCCACAGATCATTATTCCAGCCCTCTGGATTACTTGTCTAGTAACATAGCCTTTATGCTACAGTACTCATACCTTGAGTTGTGATTGTGATGAAGGAAATCCACTTGTAACTCAGTAACTAGTCTCAATTGATCTTCGGTGTCACATTTTCCCTGTTATGCCATTAATTAAATTGAATACAATGAAAATATAGCATCATACACGACTAATAAAATGTGATATTCAGGGTCAGGGGTAGGAAAGTTCTCTTCTCGGCCTCCAGCAAACCAAGGTACGACTGTAAAACAGCTGAAATCAGTTTGTTCAAAGGGATTCTTAGCACAGCAGGCCATTATTTTTTTATATAAAATGCTCACTTATTGTCAATCACATTGCTGATGGATAGTCTAGGGGTTCTTCAGCACAGTGGTGCGGTTTAGCCGCTGAAGAAAGAACAGAAAGACTTGCTTTTATATAGCACATTTCTCAACTTCAGGACGTCCCAAGCCAATGAAGTACATTCTTGAAGTGGAGTCACTGTTACAATATATGAAATGTGGCAGCCAATTTGTACTAAACAAGGTCCCACAAACAGCAAAGTCATAACGGCTGGATAAATTACTTTTTATTGATATTGATTAGGAGATAAATGTTAGCCAGAGCCAAGGATAGAGTTCATTCAACCCTGTCTGTTTCTTTAAGATCACAGATCAGAGATCCCCTGTGAAGAAGCACTTAATAATATCTCATTGCGGCCCAACACCCCTGTCGTGTCCTTCCCTGGCTTGGGAGCTGAGGTGGATAGGGGAAATGATTCAGATAGGTTAGCTGGGGAACATTGGTTTTCCTTCTCATTTTTCATTTTTTATACTTTGATTTCTGATATATAAGTACATAAAAAACATAAGAAATTGGAGCAGGAGTTGGCCTTCTGGCCATCCGAGCCTGCCCTGCCATTTGGCCATTTGGTAAAATCACGGCTAATCTACTAACTCAACTCCAGCTCCCACATTATCCCCATAATCTCTTAATTCCATTAGTACCCAAAAATCTATTGACCTCTGCCTTGAATATACTCAATGACCGGGCATTCACAGCCCTCTGGGCTATTTAATCCAAAAATTTGCTACCCTTTGAGTGAAGGAATTTCTCCTCATCTTGTTCTTAATTGGCTGATGCCCTATTCTGCGACTGTGACCCTGTATTCTAGATTCCCCAGCCAGGGAAAACATTTTCTCAGCATGAACCCTATCAATGCCCTTAAGAATTTTACATTTTTCAATTAGTTCATCTCTTTTGCTTCTAAGCCTCAGGGAATATAGGCCAATTCTATTCAATTTTTCCTACAGGACAATCCTCTCATCCCAGGAAGCAGCCTAGTGAACCTTCCCTGCAAGTATCTCCTTCCCAGGGAGACCAAAAATGCACACAGTACTACATGTGTGGCCTCACCAATGCCCTGTATCATTGTAGTAAGATTCCTTTGCCCTTATACTCCAATCCTTTAGCAACAAAAACTAACATGCCATTTGCCTCACAATTGTTTGCTGTGCCTGCATTTTAACTTACTGTGACTCAGATACAAGAACACCCAGGTCCCTACATTTCCTAGTCTCTCATAATTCATTTTTTTTTCTCTCTACCAAATTGGATAACTTCATATTGCCCCACCTTGTATTCCCTGTCCACTCACCCAACCTGTCTGTATACCTCCGCAGCTTCTCTGCATCTTCCTCACTGCTTAATTTGAAACATAGCTTTGTATCATCAACAAACTTGGATACATTACTCTCAGTCCCTTTTTGGGAATCTAAATAGACTACATTACTGGCTCCACCTTATCCATCTTAGTGGTTACATCCTCAAAAAGCTCAAACAAATTTAGCAAACATGGTTTCCCTTTCATAAATCCTTGTTGACTCTGTTTAATCAAACAATAATTTTGTAAGTGCCCTGCTACCACATCCCTTATAATAGATTCTAGCACATTGCCTACTATTGATGTCAACCTTACTGACCTTTTGTTCTCATTTTCTCTCTTCCTCATTCTTAAAATAGTGGGGTTATGATTACTCCCTTCCAATCCTTGGGAACTGTTCTAAAGTCTGAGGAATTCCGGAAGACGAATGCATCAACTATCTCTGCAAACATCTTCATTGGAACCCTAGGATGCAGGTGATCTATGCATTAGATGTCATCTGACATCTATCTATCCAATCTATCTAATTTCTCTATGTCTCCTTGCAGTTAACTTGACAGTTATCAATATCATCTGTAATTGTTGATATTGTGCCCCCGTCTACAAATCAAGATCACCTACTTGCAAAAAATTTCTTCTTACCACTTAATTTCTCCAGTATTATTTCTTTTCTTATATGGATTTCGCTCCTCATTTTTGCTAGACCCTTGATTTTCCCATTATTTCTGGATTTTTTTTGCATCATCTACCAGGAAGACAGGTACAAGGTATTTGTTTAATGTCTTTGCTGTTTCTGTCCCTGCCTCCAATGAGCCTGTATTTGCTTTTCCTCATCTCTTCCTATTTGCATACCGTTAGGAAAGTTTATAAACAGTTTTTATGTCTCTTGCTAGTCTACTCTCATATTATCTTTTTGCCTCCCTTATCAATTTCTTGGTTCTCCTTTACTGAATTATAATATTTTCCAACCTTCAAGCTTATTATTCTGTTTGGCATTATCAGCCTCTTCCTTTGATCTAATGTTATCTTTAACTCCTCTTGTTAGCCATGGTTGGACAATTTTGTCTGTAGGGCTTTTGGGCCTTAAAGGAATGTACATTTGTTGCAAATTATGTATTAATTCTTCAAACGTTAGCCATAGCTTCTCTACTGTCACGTATTTTAATGTTTTGTTTAGATTTAAAGACCTTAAATTTGGTCTTAATTAAATTACTCTCAAACTCAATATACTTTTACATAATATAATGGACCTATACTAGAATTAGGGCATTTCTATATATAGAAATGCAAATGAATGTAAATTTTGACATAGAAAGAGAAAATCCTCAGCCCTGCTTTGTTGATGGAAGCATGGAAGAATAACCTCTGATCCTGACACTGAAAGCATATCATTTCTGTATATTGAGAGGGCACAGATGCCACCTTGAACACATTATGGGCACCCACCAGAATAGGGACTGGAAAAAGCAGCACCAACAAGCACTTGTTTGGAGAACATTTTATAATCATGTTGCACATTCATAACCCATTAGGCAAATGCACCAACCTTTATCGTAAAGTTACACATATTTTAAATGCAAATAAATATGTTTCATGAATCAATATATTCGGTACCTTGTGGCAGCCCTAATCCATTTCAGCATTTGTATGTAGAATTTATAAAATTCACAGCACAGAAACAGGCCATTCCGCCTAAATGGTCTGTACTGGTGTTTCTGCTCCACATGAGCCTTCTTCCCCTAATCCAGTGCTTCCCAGGTTATTTTCCAATGTGACCAACCCCATTTTATCACTTGAAAATTAGTGTGACCTCAGAGACCAACAAAACAAAACAACAATAAAGCAGCTCATAATTATTAATATATAATTATTAAAGTTTGTGTATTGTATGTCAAAATAGAATAACATCATAAAAACCTGTGATTTTTAACTACCTTGTAAAAATCTTATTATTTTATGTACTCACCAGCCCAGTACTTCTTCTTAGCTGCTCCAGCTCATGGGCATTGGCTAGGAAGCAGTAGATACTATTGATGTTTGCATTTACATTCAGCGCATATTGATCTTTAGCAACATCACATCAAGGTTCCCTCATGGCAATCTTGGCATCATTGATTTTAAGTGAGATGAGTCAAAAAAACTTTAAACTTTTTACTGAGGATTTCAATCCTTCTCCCCGCCTCTCCCCCACAACACACACACTGAAATCAGCCCCTCTCCCCGCAACTCCCTCAGACACACTAAAGTCAGCCCCTCTCCCACACCCAAACACACATTATAATTAGCCCCTTTCCATCCCACCTTACATAGGCACGATAATCAGCGCTCTCTCCCACCCCCACTTAAACTGTGATCAGCCCCTTCTTCCAACGCCCCCCCCCAAAAATATCCCCATCCTCACTGATGGGGGGAGCCCAGCAAATCTAATGGAAAAGAGGAGGCTGAAGCATTTGCAACAATCTTCAGCCAGTAGTGCTGAGTAGATGATCCATTTTGGCCACCTCCTGAGGTCCCTAGCACCACATATGACAGTCTTCAGCCAATTCGATTCACTCCACATGATATCAAAAAATGGCTGAATGATACTGCAAAGGCTATGGGCCCTGACGACATTCCAGCAATAGTTCTGAAGACTTGTGCCATAGGCAAGCTGTTCCAGTACAGCTGCAATACTGACATCTATCGGTAATGTGGAAAACTGCTTGGATACGCCCTGTCCATAAAAAGCAGGACAAAGCCAAACCACCCAATTACCACCCCATCAGTCTACTCTCAATCATCAGCAAAGTGGTGGAAGGTGTCGTCGACACTATTATCAAGTGGCAGTCTTGCACCAATCAGAAACAACAAGCTCATTGATGCTCAGTTTGGGTTCCACCAGGGCCACTCAGATCCTGACCTCATTACAACCCTAGACCAAACCTGGACAAAGGGTTGAACTGAGGAGGTGGGGTTAGAGTGACTGCCCTTGACATCAAGGCCTCACTTAACCGAGTGTGGCATCAAGGGAGGGGCAATGGCATAGTGGTAATGTTACTGGACTAGCATTCCAGACACCCTGGGTTCAAATCCCACCATGGCAGCTGATTGTATTTAAATTCAATGAATTAATACATTTGAAATTGGGTGCTAGTCTCAGTGATGGTGACTATGAAGATTGTTGTAAAAACCCATCTGGTTCACTAATATCCTTTAGGGAAGGAAATCTGCCATCCTTACCTGGTCTGGCCTACATGTGACTCCAGACCCACAGCAATGTGGTTGACTCTTAAATACCCTCTGAAATGGTCTAGCAAGCCACTCAGTTCAAGAGCAATTCAGGATGGACAAAAAAATGTTGGCCTTGCCAGCGGCGCCACATCCCATGAAAGAATAAAAGGACCCCAAGCAGAAGTGGAGTCGGTATGAGGGGGAAAACTCTCCACTAATTAGTTGGAGTCATACCTAGCACAAAGGAAGATGCTTCCTTATGGTTGTTGAAAGTCAATCATCTCAGCTGCAGGACATCCTAGGCCCAACCATCTTCATCAATGACCTTCCCTCCATCATTAGGTCAGAAGTGGGGATGTTCGTAGATGACTGCACAATATTTAGCACCATTTGCGACTCCTCAGATATTGGGGCTGCTCATGTCCAAATGCATCAAGACCTGTACAATATCCAGGCTTGGGCTGACAAGTGGCAAGTAACATTTGCGCTACACAAGTGTTAGGCAATGATCATCTCCAACAAGAGAAAATCTAACCATTACCTCTTGACTTTCAATGGCATTACCATCACTGAATCCCCCATTATCAACATCCTGGGGGTTATCATGGGCCAGAAACTGAACTGGACTAGCCATATAAATACTGTGGCCACAAGAGCAGGTTAGAGGCTAGGAATCCTGCAGTGAGTAACTCACCTCCTGACTCCCCAAAGCCCGTCCACCATCTACAAGGCACAAGTCAGGAGTGTGATGGAATACTCTCCACTTACCTGGATGAGTGCAGCTACATCAACACTCAAGAAGCTTGAGACCATCCAGAACAAAGCAACCCAGCCACACACACAAATAGATACTATAATCAGCCCCTCTCTTCCACTCCCACACATACTGTAATCAGACCTTTCCCCTCCAAACACACTGTAATCATTCCCTCTCCCCCCTCCCCACGCATACTGTAATCAGCCCCTCTCTCTACCACCCCCCCAACCCACACACACACACACACAAACACACACTATAATCCTCCCATCTTCCCTCCCGCACCCCCACCTCAAATAAAACACACACAGCTAAACTGAAATCAATGAATGTTCAGAAAACCACAGGCTGTGATATGTATTCCCTGGAGCATGGAATCACTGAACTCACCCTGTGAAGATCAAGGTTTCCTAAAATTGCTATTTGTTTTTCTGACATGGGTGAGGTCACAATTATTCCATATCCTTGAGCCTGGCCAGGTAGTGCTTGAACTGCTATTGTCCTTGTAGTAATGATGCTATCCACAATGGTGTTAAAGATTTGTAAAGATTTTGATCCTGCAACAGTGAAGAAATGGAACAGGGTCTGTAACTTGAAGGGGAAGTTGAAGGTGATGGTGTTCCCCTGACATTTACCACTATCCTGCTGTTGAAAGATGCAGGTCTCGGAGTATATATACATATACATGAGATCTATACACCAGAACGATTTTTGTTTAATCAGAACATCAGAACAAAACAGAATTGCAATGTTAAGTGATCTGTGATTTGATCAGGTTTATTCACTTTGGGCATTTCACTCTAATACCTTATATTATTGTAAAAACAAACTTATTCCAATACAATTTATTTGAAGTACGTTTTAATTGAAAGGCTAAATGCAATCAT
This sequence comes from Cetorhinus maximus, assembly GCF_964194155.1. NCBI lineage: Eukaryota > Metazoa > Chordata > Chondrichthyes > Lamniformes > Cetorhinidae > Cetorhinus > Cetorhinus maximus. Next base: position 20,520,767 of record NC_135896.1, read on the forward strand.
TTATCAAATGACATAAGCAGAATGTTCCACTGTTGCTCCAGATGAACTTTGACAAGACTACAGAGCCTTTCTGCACACCCACGTTTTCACAAGACCTTTTCAAACAAAGTATAAAAGCATCCCGCACATAAACTGTTCGGGCAAGTTTGTGATAAGCTGAAGAAGGGGCTATCAGCATAAAGGAGGATCAGAAATGGTGGTGTGATTTGCTTTATGCTTTCTTTCTCAGGATATATTTCAGAAGTCTACATAAACTAAATTTAAATAATAAACTAGATAAAACTAAATTTTTCTAAGTTCTGATAGTAAATGAGTTGTCACAAGGCTGTTTGATAACCAACTGTATGACTCCCTTATATGTGGTCATGGGCTGTTTCCAATGATTGGTGCAAGACTGCCGCTGAGACTGTCGAATCAGCTCTCCTTTTACAAAGCAATAATGTGACGGTTATTATGGGAAATGTCAGTATGCCTCAACTGTAGTTTAATTTGTACATCATTGCTGAATAGGAGGTAGGATTGGCACTGCAAATATTCTCGATTCTAATTTATCTTTCTGACACACTGATTCATGACACTTGCAAGATTACTAATTAAAACATCCAGTGTGCAAGGTGAAAAGTCCTTTCGCTATTTATTAATTTCCCTTTCCCTCCCATCTCTTGAACTCTCAGTCAGTTGGCTATTCTCCACCTGTGATCAACTAAGTGGCCTTTTTGCTGCTGATATAAATTTCGGTTGGTAGAGTGAGCTAAACAGTCATTAACAGTAACTTAAAAATGCTTGGGAATTTTCCACAACATCAGAGGCTCCATTCTGCATTGCAGAAGCACTTTCTGAAGTGGTCCACAATATAAATAACGCATGATGTACAATAGCCTTCCCTGTAATGCTGAGGTAATCTAATCAATTAGAAATTTAGTAAAGTGAAGTCTCCATCACTGAGCCCTAGAGATGAGGATTCAATCCCTGGTTTAAGCTGAGGTAGTTAATCGAAGCAACACAATTACAAAAGAGGAGCCTGCTTTGACAGTTCCAGCGGCAGCCTTGTTTTAATTATTGCACTTCCCAGGACCAAATGTAAGGGACATTTCTGCTTCTGCTATGGTTGGAGAAGTGTGAGAGGAGCCGGGAGTTGAAGAGAAGCGCGAGAGGAGCTGGGACTTGAAGAGGAGCGCGAGAGGAGATGGGAGTTGAAGAGGAACGCGAGAGGAGATGGGAGTTGAAGAGGAGCGCGAGAGGAGCTGGGACTTGAAGAGGAGCGCGAGAGGAGATGGGAGTTGAAGAGAAGCACGAGAGGAGCTGGGACTTGAAGAGAAGCGCGAGAGGAGATGGGAGTTGAAGAGAAGTGCGAGAGGAGTCAGGAGTTGAAGAGAAGCGCAAGAGGAGCCAGGAGTTGAAAAGGACCGCGGGAGGAGCCGGAAGTTGAAAAGGAGCTGGGAGAGCAGAAGTGACTGAGGGAGTTCGGTGACTAGGGAACGAGGTGATCCTTTGAGTACTGTGAGTGCAGTTAGATAAGTATTTACTACTTTTATCGCTTATAATTTTTAAGGTCTTATTTTGTGGTTCATCGTTTGTAAGGGCCACGTTCTGTAACAACAAGGAGCAGGGAAGAAGGGTCCTGGAGTAATTGATATTATTTGATATTAAGTATCTTCCAAAAGGTTTAATTTAACTTAAAGGGGTAAGTCATGGCAGGAGAGCTCAAAGCTGTGGTGTGCTCCTCCTGCTCTATGTGGGAAGCCGGGAAGATTTCCAGTGCGTGGGGCCAGCATGTGTGTGGGAAGTATCTCCAGCTACAGCTCCTGGAAGCCCGGGTTTCGGAGCTGGAGCGGCGGCTGGGGACACTGTGGAGCATCCGCGAGGCGGAGAGTATCATGGATAGCACGTATAGAGAGGTGGTCACACCACAGGCTAAGAGTCCACAGGCAGGAAGGGAATGGGTGACCACCAGACAGAGCAAGAGGACTAGGCAGGCAGTACAGGAATCTCCTGTGGCTATTCCCCTGCAAAACAAATACACCACTTTGGATACAGTTGGGGGGAATGGCCTCTCGGGGGAAAGCAGCAACAGCCAAATTCATTGCTGCTGTACAGGGAGAAGTAAAAAGTATGGGAATGCAATAGTTATAGGGGATTTAATTGTAAGGGGAATAGATAGGTGTTTCTGTGGCCGCAAACGAGACTCCAGGATGGTATGTTGTCTCCCTGGTGCTAGGGTCAAGGATGTCTCAGAGCAGCTACAGGACATTCTGAAGGAGGAGGATTAGCAGCCAATGGGTACACATTGGTACAAACAACATGGGTAAAAAAAGGGATGAGGTCCCAAAAGCAGAATATAGGGAGTTAGGAAGTAAATTGAAAAGTAGGACCTCAAAGATAGCGATCTCAGTATTACTACCAGTGCCAAGTGCTAGTCAGAGTAGAAATAGCAGGATATATCGGATGAATACGTGGCTGAAGAGATGGTGTGAGAGGGAGGGTTTCAGATTCCTGGGGCATTAGGACCGGTTCTGGGGGAGGTGGGACCAGTACAAACTGGACGGGTCACACCTGGGCAGGACCAAGACTGATGTCCTAGGGGAACATTTGCTAGAGTGGTTGGGGAGGATTTAAATTAAAATGGCAGGGGGATGGGAACCTATGCAAGGAGTCAGAGGAGGGGGAATCAAGGACAAGAACAAAAGACAGAAAGGGGAATAAGAAAAGTGATAAAGGCAGAGAAATCAAGGGCAAGAATCAAACAGGGCCTCAGTGAAAAATAGTGGGAACGGGACAAGTAATGTTAAAAAGACAAACCTTAAGGCTTTGTGCCTTAAAGCGAGGAGCACTTGCAATAAAGTGGATAAATTAACCACGCAAATAGATGTAAACAGGTATGATATAGCCAGGATTACGGAGACATGGCTGCAGGGTGACCAGGAATGGGAACTGAACAGCCAGGGGTATTCAGTATTTAGGAAGGACAGACAAAAAGGAAAAGGCAGTGGAGTTGCATTGCTGGATAAAGAGGAAATTAATGCAATAGTGAGGAAAGATATTAGTTCCGATGATCTGGAATCTGTATGGGTAGAGCTGAGAAATGCTAAGGGACAAAAAACATTAGTGGGGGTTGTATATAGACCCCCAAACTGTAGTGGTGATGTTGGGAATGGCATTAAACAGGAAATTAGAGACGCATGCAATAAAGGAACATTTGTAATTATGGGTGACTTCAATCTGCATATAGGTTGGGCAAATCAAATTAGTAACAATACTGTAGAGGAGGAATTCCTAGACTGTATACGGGATGGTTTTGTGGACCAATACGTTGAGGAACCAACTAGAGAACAGGCCATCCTAGACTGGATATTGTGTAATGAGAAAGGAATAATTGGCAATCTAGTTGTGCGAGGCCCCTTGGGGATGAGCGACCATAATACGATAGAATTCTTCATCAAGATGGAGAGTGACGTCATTGATTCTGAGTCTAGGGTCCTGAATCTTAATAAAGGAAACTAAGATGGTATGAGACACGAGCTGGCTATGATGGATTGGGAAACGTTACTTAAAGGGATGACGGTGGATAGGCAATGGCAAACATTAAAAAAGTGCATGGGTGAACTGCAACAATTGTTTATTCCTGTCTGGCGCAAAAGTAAAATAGGAAAGGTGGCCAAACCATGGCTTACAAGGAAAATTAAAGATATTATTAGATCCAAGGAAAAGGCATACAAATTGGCCAGAAAAAACAACAGACCTGAGGATAGGGAGCACTTTAGAATTCAGCAAAGGAGGACCAAGGGATTGATTAAGAAGGGGAAAATAGAGTATGAGAGTAAGCTTGCGGGGAACATAAAAACTGACTGTAAAAATTTCTACAGGTATGTGAAGAGAAAAAGTTTGGTGAAGAAAAATGTAGGTCCCTTACAGTCAGAAACAGGGGAATTTATAATGGGGAACCAAGAAGTGACTGACCAACTAAATACATACTTTGGTTCTGTCTTCACAAAGGAGGACACAAATAACATACCCGAAATGTTCGGGAACACAGGGTTTAGTGAAAGGGAGGAACTGAAAGAAATCAGTATTAGTAGAGAAATGGTGCTGGAGAAATTGATGACATTGAAGGCCTATAATTCCCCAGGGCCTGATAATCTACATCCCAGAGTACTTAAGAAAGTGGCCCTAGAAATAGTGGATGCATTGGTGGTCATCTTCCGAGGTTCTATAGACTCTGGAACAGTCCCTACAGATTGGAGGGTAGCTAATGTAACCCCACTATTTAAAAAGGGATGTAGAGAGAAAACAGGGATTTATAGACCAGTCAGCCTGATGTCACTAGTGGGGAAAATTCTACAGTCCATTATAAAAGATTTAATCACTGAGCACTTGGAAAACAGTGGCAGAATCGGACAGAGTCAGCATGGATTTACGAAAGGGAAATCATGCTTGACAAATCTACTGGGATTTTTCGAGAATGTAACTAGTAGAGTTGATGAGAGGGAGCCAGTGGATGTGGTTTATTTGGACTTTCAGAAGGCTTTTGACAAAGTCCCATTTAAGAGATTAGGGTGTAAAATTAAAGCGCATGGGATTGGGGGTAGTGTACTGAGATGGATAGAAAACTGGTTAGCAGACAGGAAACAGAGAGTAGGAATAAACGGGTCTTTTTCCAAAAGGCAGGCAGTGACTCGTGGGGTACCACAGGGATTGGTGCTGGGACCCCAGCTATTCGCAATATATGTTAATGATTTAGATGAGGGAGCTAAATGTAATATCTCCAAATTTGCAGATGATACAAAGCTGGGTGGGTGGGTGAGCTGTGAGGAGGTTGCAGAGATGCTTCAGTGTGATTTGGACAAGCTGAGCGAGTGGGCAAATGTATGGCATATGCAATATATTGTGGATAAATGTGAGGTTATCCACTTTGGTAGCAAAAACAGGAAGGCAGATTATTATCTGAATGGCTATAAATTGAGAGAGGGGAATGTGCAATGAGACCTGGGTGTCCTCATACACCAGTTGCTGAAGGTAACCATGCAGGTGCAGCAGGCGGTAAAGAAGGCAAATGGTATGTTGGCCTTCATAGCCAGAGGATTCGAGTACAGGAGCAGGGATGTCTTGCTGCAATTATACAGGGCCTTGGTGAGAGCACACTTGGAATATTGTGTGCAGTTTTGGTCTCCTTATCTGAAGAAGGATGTTCTTGCTATAGAGGGAGTGCAGCGAAGGCTTACCAGACTGATTCCTGGGATGGCGGGACTGACATATGAGGAGAGATTGAATCGGTTAGGATTATATTTGCTGGAGTTCAGAAGAATGAGGGGGGATCACATAGAAACCTATAAAATTCTAACGGGACTAGACAGGGTAGATGCAGGAAGGTTGTTCCCAATGGTGGGGGAGTCCAGAACCAGGGGTCACAGTCTGAGGATATGGGGTAGACCATTTAGGACTGAGATGAGGAGAAATTTCTTCATCCAGAGAGTGGTGAGCCTGTGGAATTCGCTACCATAGAAAGTAGTTGAGGCCAAAACATTGTATGTTTTCAAGAAGGAGTTAGATATAGCTCTTGGGGTGAAAGGGATCAAAGGATATGGGGAGAAAGCGGGAGCAGGCTATTGAGTTGGGTGATCAGCCATAATCATAATGAATGGCGGAGCAGGCTCGAAGGGCCGAATGGCCTACTCCTGCTCCTATTTTCTATGTTTCTATGTGTTGGCATTACAAACTAACATCAGTATTTCACCAACATTTAGTGCTAGCTAACCAGATATGACATGCTGATATAGTACAGCTAATAAAAAACTTAGAAATGGAAATAATCTGGAGACGGGTCTTGAAGATTTCAAGTGACGGGGTTGTGATAATTTCCTTTGCCAGCTTGTTCCATTGTGGGATTCTTCTTGGGAAGAAAGATTGTTGATACACTGTCTTGGAAACAAATGTTGTTTGTAGTTTGTGTGGATGGCTCCCTCCTGTTTTGTCATTGCCAGAGGGCGCTAGGTAGATTCATTATGTCATCAAGTGGGATTTTTCTGCTGCAGAAACTAAGTGCAATGGCAAGCGTGAAAAGTGGTGCATTTTGTGTCGGTCAGCATGGCGGGTTTCCACAAGCAGATCTTCAGCTTTTCAACTCATTATATATGCATGAACATGAAGCACATCGTATCTTGTGGCGGAGTGGGCTGGGACTCACCCACCCTGCCGTGACCTCATCGAATCATCTTTCCAGGCCCCATATTTAAACCGCACCCACACGCATCATTCACCCTCTGGTCGTGGCAAGTGAGAGCCCTGAAAGCTAAGAAGCCTACTGCCCCCAAGTTCAGCAACAATGCACTGGGGGCACTTCTGGATGCTGTGGAGGCATGCTGGGACATTCTTTACCCCAATGATGACAGAAGTAGGTCGACCAACCTCACCATGCCAGTTTGGAAGCAGGTCACCAGGGCGGCAAGTGCCAACGCTCCTCAGAGGAGGACTGCTATCCAGTGCAGGAATAGTCTTATCTGCTCTGCCAGGGAAGTTAATCTTCTCCTCACTCTCAACTCTCTGACCAGCCCATCAGACATTCACGTGGTTACAGCCCACAGGGATCTCACACACTACCCACCACGTGGGACATCACCACTGGCTCTCCCACACACACATCGACATCTTCATCCTTTCTCACTCACATCCTTACACATAGGTCCACTCAGCACCCACAGAAGGTGGGCACCCTTACATGCTACCTTGGCATCTGCCCTGCTCACTGTCTGTCCACTTGTTTTTATGCAGGAGAAGATTGCCCACATAAAAAGGGAGAGTTCCCAGTCCAAAGAGGGGTTTCCTGAGCTCAGGACCTTCACTCAGTTTGAAGATCATGTGGCAGAGTTGGGTGGAAAGGACCGGGATGGTACCTGTGCCGAAGGTGAGACTGGTGTCTCCCAAACCAGTGAGGATCCATTAACAGCTCATCGAAATTATGAGTGCTTTGTAATCTTGGTGACTATGCAGCCAATCAATAATTATCTCTTCTTCCTTTGGCAGGCACCAGCAGGAAAAGGAAAAGGCCCACCAGCAGCCAACCTATCAGCCCCAGCCCCCACACCACCTTGGATGATGATCTTGAGGACACGCTGCATGAAGACCTATCACAGCGTTCACCTGCACACTCCACCAGCGCAGAGAGGCACCTAGTTGTAGAGCAGGCTTGGGGTCACAAACTGTTGAGCACAGCACAAATTCAGGTCCACAGCAGGTGGAGACAGGGACATCCAAGGTCATTAGCACTCGGAGGACAGCTGGAAGCCAGGCTCCTGCAGAGTCTGAGTCAGATGATGAGCCTCTAGAATCAGCCCTAACACAGATGCTGGGGCTGCAAAAACAGATATGGGAACATCAGGCAGGGCTGTCAGATGCCATCACCAGGTTACAAAGGATGACGGAGGAGTGCGTCCACGTTCAGTCTGGTGCTGTTGTGCTAACATGCCAGCACACCAAGGTCATCAGTAGTAGGGTGGTGACTGCCATGGAAGCCTTTGTCCGGGACATTGTGCCTGATATGTGCCAGGCACTCCATCTCTCTGACCATAGATGGGATCCATCATTGGGTACGCGAGAGGCGGACGGGGCAAATTGTTCTCACTCCATGTGCCCCTTTTCCTCAAGAAGCCATGCAGGGACCCTTGGGCACCCATAGCGAGGAGGACTGTCAGCTGGACACCATCCAGATGACTTTGTGACTCTCCAGCTGATCCCAATCGCCTCTTCCTGTGACTCCATCATCTGCAGCTCCACAGGCCGAGGAGTGTGCACCTGTCCCACAACTGGTGACCCAAAGCGGGTTGGGGCCCTCCAGGCTTCGGCCTTCCTGAGGATGCCTGCCAAAGTAATCATAGACAACAGGCTGCCTCCATCCCTGCTGTGGATATCAGGGAAGCATCTAGACGTAGCAGTAGGGTAAGAAAAAATAAGAAATACTAATAGCACAAAGGTAGCAAGAGTGCCCATGATTTGTATAGAATTTGCACGAACGTAAATAGGTTTTGACTCATTCCACTTATCATGTTATGTATGCCTCTTCTATCTGATGATACACTCCATGGTCAATCAAGTGTCATAGGTGACCCCTCCTCTCAGATGTCCCATCGTCTGTCTCTGATCTATGGTGTCCAGAACCATCTCGTTACAATGCCTGACCATTCTCTGTGCAGCATCGCCGTAAGTGGAGCGTCTGCCTCCAAGAAAGTTGTGGTTGGCCAAGGCATCTCGGAGACCTGCTTCAGACATTTATATAATGTTGCCTCCTGAGTTTAGAACCTGGAGGCTGCTTTAGTCCCCAATGCTTCTGCATTGTAGAGTGCTCAATGTGGATCTAAATGTGAATGGCGGAGCGCATGGAGTTGGTGCCATCTTTCATTGACCGCAATGTACTTTCTGTAAGCCTTCAGTATGTTGCACATATAGACCTAAACTCCAAGCTCTTGTGCGCTTCTGTCTGCATTATCTCATGCCTGCATGTACATCTGAACATCACCCCAACATTAGTCCCCACCTTCCCACCTGCATGATTCAGAGCTATGAGCCTCACTGACAGATGTTAAGTCTTGTGATTCCTGCTAGATGATTAAAACTGTGCGACCTAGGAGTTGTGTGCAGAGGCCCAGATGCCTGACTTGGACATGGGAGAATACAGCACTGGGCCAGAAGGCCTGGCTAATGTTTCATCACATTAACACTCTGTCAGCTCGGAGATGGTCAATCGGCGTGGCAATGTGCAACTGACCATGGCATCAGTGTGCCTGGGTTCGTGTGTAACTGTCAGAGTGTTGGAATGAAAATGTGGAGGTCAAATGTGGAGAGCAAGTCTCTGACACATCTGATGAGTGCTCTTTATTATCAAAGATTGGAGTCCTTAAGTCCCAGATGGAGTGTCAACATTCTCTTTCAGGACAACCATGCGATGGCTAGGCAGCTTGGGACACTGAGAGACTGCAGACGGAGGCATGCTCATGAGTGCTTCACAGGTATCAGACTATGCTGCTCCTGAAGGTTTCACGGTCCACTGAAAGGTGAGCAGAAGTGCAGCCTCACATCCATTACTGCAAGTTACAGATGACTGCGTCCTGAAGATATATATCATGCTGGGACTGAGTATGATGATGAGACCTGAACATTTGTTTTGCCTGAGCGATTGCCTGTGCAGAGAAAACACAGCGTGGATTCAGAATCAAACTCACACATGAAGGTGAGAATCATTGAGTGATAATTGTCCTCCTTGAGGCACCTTGCCAGTCTGCGGGCATACTGCCACAAGAGCACTGAGGATTGCAATGCTGCTCCTGCCTCTTGAAGGCTGCTGTAGTCAGTGGAATGTTGACAAGATACTTGAAGAAGCTGCACCATCATAACTGTGCTCACAAAATGCCCTGTTGCAGTTATTATCCCACAACAGGAAGGTTACGTGCTCCCGAGGCTGCCATACCTTCCAAGGATGAGGACATTGTGATGCAAGTGTGTAACTCCTCATTCAGAGATGGATGTGCTGGGTGGACCTGATTAGAGTCACAACCAAGGTGGTAAGGTGGACACAACATGGAGGGCACTGGTTAAAGAGGCTCATATGAGCTATTCGTCATCATCCTCCCGGAATCTGGTGGCAATAGGCATACCACATGCATGCCTGCCTTGTCTGGCCCATGCTATTGTCTTTTCCTCTGGAGCCTCAGCTTCCTCACCCTCATCGTGCTCAGTCCTCTTGATGTCCTTATCATTGGAAGAGATATGCAGTTCCTCCATCTCTCATTCTGGCAAGACAAACCCCCTTTGGAGCGTCAGGTCATGTAGAGTGCAGCAAGACACGATGATGCAGGAGACCCTCTAGGAGGGTACTGGAGAGTGCTGCCTGCCCTGTCCAAACTCCTGAAATACATCTTCAAGGCGCCAATGATCTGCTCAATGAATGAGTGTGTTGCAGAATGAGCAGCGTTGTACCCCTCCTCTGAGACACTTTGTGGCCACTCAACGGACATCATCAGCCATGTCTTTTGGGGCTAGCCTTTGTCACAGAACAGCCAACCTTGGATGTGCTGAGGACCCTCGAAGATCTGTGGCACCTGCAAGTGACTCAAGATGTACGAGTAATGGGAGCTTCCAGGGTATCCCACACAAACCTGCAGAATCTGCTTGTGGTGATTGCAGACCAGCCAGACATTTAATGAGTGGAAACCCTTTCCTGTTGATGAATTGTAGTGGCTGCTGCCAGGGAGCTCTTAACGCTACATGAGTGCGGTCGTGAGGTGCACATGAGGTGCACCCTGCGCTTGTGGGAATCCAGAGCTTGCTGCTCTGGCAGCCTGGCTGGCGTTCTCCAGGGAGAACTGGATGTAATTGTATGCCTTGCTAAATAGGCAGTCCGTAGCCTTTCAAATGTATTTGTGAGTAGATGCTTGAGAAATCCCACAGAGAGCCGCACTGGAGCCCTGGAATGAGCCACTCGTGAAGAAGTTCGGAGCGGCGGTCACTTTTAGAGCCACTGGTAATGGGTGGCCTCCCAGTCCCTGCGGGCATCAACTCCTCCTGGAGAATGTGGCAGATGTGAAACACTGCATCCCTAGACATGCAAAAGCATCTATGGCACTGTCTCTTGCTCATCTGGAGGTACAAGAGGCACCTTCTGTACACCATTGGTCTTGCCAGATGCCTCCGCTCAATGGCTCAGCTTCTGGTGATGACAGAGCCCGACAGGCCCTTGTTCATCAGGGTGAGGCTCTTCCCTGAGCCCAGCCAGGTGGCGATGGGCTCTTCTTCCCCTCCTTCTTATTTGCCTGATTGCCAGGGTGAACGCAATGTTGCTTATTGCACCCATGAGGCACTCGTGCTGCCTGGCACTGTGGAAACGATGTACAGAAACATGAATGAACACAAAGCTGCAATGGTCACCTTCCAGTTGCTAACCAGGGAATCATTGCGGAACCCATGGGTCACTTACATTCTGTATATTATATCCACACTTTGTCCCTTGGAGCGCTCCTTCCCTTGCCTCTATCTTGTCTCAGCACTGACCCCAACCGCCCCACCCTGCTCAGTCAAGCCTTTGCCCTCCAGCCCCTTCCCATTGGTCTCGCATGGTAAGCCTTGGCTCTGAGCCCCTCTTGGGTTCCCGCTGGTCTTGCCTGCGCAGCCTTGGCACGGAGTCAGAGTAGCCACGAGTGCAGCGCTTTGAAAGGTAGGCGAAGATACCTCAAGGTCACAAGTGAAGTGGTACTCACCAGGAGCACTGAATCACACTGGTCTAATTTGCTACCAGTGTGGCCATTTGATCTGGAGTGGGGATGTGATTCTGGCGAGCTGCCTTATGATAACTATTCATGATATTCAAATACCTGCAAATGCTGTTCCCGACATGACACGGCAGGCTACCCAACCCTCCATGAAAATCAGGCACAGAAAATTGCGAAGTCTTTTTACGTCGGTGGGAAACTGACCTTTGGCTATTCTCGGCATTTTTACAACAAGCAAAAAACTGTGGATGCTGGAAATCTGAAACAAAAACTGAAAATACTGGAAAACCCAGCAGGTTTAACAGCGTCTGTGGAGAGAAAAACAGAGTTAACGCTTCGAGTCCATATGACGAAGAAGAGTCATACGGACTCGAAACGTTAACTCTGTTTTTCTCTCCGTAGATGCTGTTAGACCTGTTGAGTTTTTCCAGCATTTTCTATTTTTGTTCCCCATTTTTACGCTCTGCTTACCATGATGGGACTGGAAAATCCCACCCATAGAATGGCACAGAAGACCATAGGCGTAAGACCATAAGACGTAGGAGCAGAAGTAGGCCATTCGGCCCATTGAGTCTGCTCTGCCATTCAAGGAGATCATGGCTGATCTGATAATCCTCAACTCCACTTTCCTGCCTTTCCCCATAACCTTTAATTCCCTTACTGATTAAAAATCTGTCTATCCCTTGTCTTGACCATACCTAATGACCCAACCTCTACAGCCTTCTATGATAAAGAATGCACTATCCTCTGAAAGAAGAAATTCCTCCTCATCTCTGTCTTAAATGGACGACCCCTTACTCTGAAATTATGCCCTCTGGTCCTAGGCTCTCCCACAAGAGGAAACAACCTCTCAGCGTCTATCCTGTCAAGCTCCCTGAGAATCTTATGTTTCAATAAGGTCACCCCTCATTCTTCTAATCTCCAATGAGGCCCAACCTACTCATATGAACATCCCTCCATACTCGGGATTAACCTAATGAACCTTCTCTGGACTGTTCCAATGCCCATGTATCTTTCCTTAGATAAGAGGACCAAAACTTTTCACAGTATTCTAGGTGTGGCCTAATTAGTGCCTTGCATAGTTTTAGCAAGTCTTCCCTATTTTTATACTCCATTCCCTTTGAAATAAAGGCCAACATTCCATTTGCCTTCCCTATTACCTGCTGAACTTGTATGCTAGCTTTTTGTGATTCATACATGACGACTCCCAAATTCCTCTGCACTGCAGCTTTCTGCAGTCTTTCTCATTTAAATAATGTTCAGCTCCTCTACCTGCCAAAGTGCATAACCTCACATTTTCCCCCATTGCAATCCATCTGCCAAGTTTTTGCCCACTCACTTAATCTGTATATATCCCTCAGTAGACTCTTTGTGTCATCTTCACCACTTGCCTTACCACCTATTTTTGTGTCATCCAAGAAGGAGGCCACTTGGCCCATCGAGTCCCTGTTTAAACCTCTTTCTCCCTCTCCCTTGCTTTATTACACTCCTTAAAACTTAACAATTTGATCATGCTTTTGGTCACGTGTCCAAATATCTTCATAAGTGGCTCAATGTCACAATTATGGCTGATAACGCTTCTGTCAAGTGACTTAAAGATATTTTACTATAAAGGTGCTATATAAATTCAAATTGTTGTTGATGCACAAAGTATCTAAAGATGGCCGTTATTATTTAATTAAGTCAGTTGTTAAAGACATAATGCTGGTTCAAACTCTTTTAAGTCAAGACTAAACAAATTCAAAGTTAAATGTTCTTCTTTAACATAAGCTTGGATTCTATACCTAGTAGGGCTGCAATGTTTTCTTTGATTCATTTTAAGTTGCACAGCAACTACTGCTGGGGGATGAATTGTTCTGCTAACGACCTGTAACAACGTCATTGGTGCACTCGAACAGCAACATGTTTACAATTTTCCTATATACCGTATAAGAACCCTTCACCCATATCCTCCTATTATATTCAACTCTTATTTTTTGGGGGGCACTGACTTGTGTATGGAGGTTATATATTCCTCTCAATGGACAATAAACCTGCCTATCAACTTGTTGGTGCCAGACTCCAGCTGTGTCCAAGAACCATTGCTCCTTTCAATATAAAAAAACATAAAAGAGAACAACATTGTCGTGGATTAAATGGAAGCTCAGATGGTGGATTTAGAGTGCTGCCAACCTGTTTGAGATTATGCTTGTCTGTCTTTTTAATGGCCCAGCATTACCAATAGTGATCTCTTACTGGAATTCTTCATCCTTTTCCTTATTGGTTTAATCTATACACTTAAAATGCAACCATATGCTTAATCTATTGCAGGTTCGACTGTTGAGCTTGTGACTTACCTTAGTTTCCCCATTGAAAACAATATTGTTTAATTTGGTATGACTTTGGTACCTCTATGTATTAGCCAGTGCAGTTAGTGTCATAAAAAAAAAATCTAGCCCACAGAGCGGTGTGATACCAGTGCTCTTTAATGTGCAATAAGGAGCTCCTGAGATTAATATATGAATTAAGTGTCTATCACAGTTAACTAGATACCATGTTCATTTCTACAGGACATATAGGAAAATAAGGCAAAATTTCTTCATTCAGGAAATGGTTTAAATGTAGAACTCACTACCACAACAATTGGTTGAAGAAATTAGCTTGTGAGCTTTCAAAAGAAAATGAGAAGAATACATGAGAGAAAAGGGGGTAGAAAGGTATTCTGCAAGGCTGAGAGAGGTAGATAGAATGGAAGGAGTCTCATATGGAACTTGGACACCAGCACAGAATAGTTGGACTGAACGGCTTGTTTCTGTTGTTATGACCAGCTAGGAAGGGGTGAACTGGTTCCCCTCTATTCAACCTCCTTGGCCATCACAACAAAGGTTTAAGTTTCTTTTTCACGAGGATATGCATTTTCCAAATCTGAATGCACTTAACTATTTAAGCTGTGTGCAATAAGGAGCCAATCAAATGAGGTTATTTTGAATCAAAGAAAGAGCAAATTTATTAACCATTAAATATGAGAAAAATAATAAAAATGTGACCTTAAGCATTTGGCCCTCATGCAATCATTCAGGCACACACACACACACGTATCAAAAATAAGGGGAGTTAGAGTCCAATAAAATAATAGATAAAGGAATAGATGATTAAATGTCCTTCGATTATCCTTGAAGAGTAGATTTTAAACTCTGCAACCCATTTGGGTTAGCTGGTTTCTTGGATGCGGCCAGATGTCGAAGAAGTTGCAATTATTACGAGATTGCGGTTCATTAGTAGGTTTCTGGTAGAGCTGGCTTCCTGAACCTGGTGACACTGTTACTCCAAAAGAGAGAAATGGAGAAAGAGCACCCCTCAACTTGTTTCCTCTGCTGAAGACTTTCTTGACACTACCTGTGTCACTTGCAATCTCTCTCTGGTGGCTGGCAGCCTTGCCTTGAAATACTTCACCCATTGTGCATTTCCAGGAGGTTTTGTGTGAGTCTGTCTGTGGCAGCCATTGATTCATTATCCAGCATTTTACATTTTTAATGTCTCTTCCTTGGACAGTTATGAGTTTCGATGGCTTGCTGGATTATAGGAAAGGTCTCTCTCTTTTCACACTCTCCTGAGGATGATTTGTTGGTTTCCCATCTTTGCCTTGGAATGTGGCCTTGCATTTTCAACTCTCAAATATCAGCTCATCGGCTGTGGTGGGAACGCAGTTTACCCGGTTAACAGCTAGAAGGTTACGAGAGGTGACACTGAAACATACACAAGACGTAAAGTGGCATTTTTAGCATTTGTCTGAGGTATCTGTTCAGATACACTGGGCCAAATATCAACTCAGTTTTATCAGAGAATCAGCACATTCCTGAGGGATAGAAGTTGTGTAAAAATAATGGATCAGGACAACTAGAAGCATTGATCTAAACTAGGATTGAAATGGAAGACATGCTGTGTGATATGATATGTGTACAATGACAGCACCTAAATGAATAACACACAGGTGACACTGTCTCTCATGTCATGACAGTGTTCATGTGCAGAATGAAAAGCGAAAAGATGTCAGCACTTTAATGGTACAACAGAGCTTATTTCTGGTACAGGGAAGACCTTCATTGCACTCATGCTTGCTCTAGTCTTTGCCCTCTTTCTTACCAAGTCTGGTACACATTGCAACCATGATTGCAATACGAATAAAAGCAGTTTATCAGAAAAAAAACAAGCGTAGCTTGTTGACTTTCAGGCTCTAACATTATCTGTCAGTTCTCATGAGGAGCACTAGAGGGAACTCCTGCTACTGTACTGCACTGCTACTGCTGGTGAGCTCATAGACTGTGGTTAAAGGTTATCACTGGACAGTCAGTCCTACATATCGACTGTGGGGAGAATCCTAGTTGAATAGGGTTAATTTTCTGCAAAATAAATGAAGTCAAAGTGACTTACCTAAGGGACAATGGAGACTTGGCAGAAGCCACGCGAGAGGTTTCTACTGCTTACCATCCCAGATTGCTGCTGTAACGTAAACAAAGTGTGGTTTCAGTGGCAGAAACCTGCCAGTCACTAATTGCTATACATTTAAAAAATGATATTATTTCTGCTTTTGTTAGACTAATCCCTGCACTAAGCAAGCACACTTGATGCAAAGGAAGAACATGATTGATTTATAGCATAGGCCAGGAGTTATGCTAGCAATTAAGCCTGCAGACCCGACCAAGTGAAGCCTTTTGCTTCATTTACATCCTGTCCAACTCTTCCCTACACAAACAGGGAAAGAGAGTTAGAGACAGAGAGAAAAAAGAACAAGGCTTGCTTTTATATAGTGCCTTCCATGACTACCAGACATCTCAAAGTTCTTTGCAGACAATGATGTACCTTAAGAAGAGTAGTCGCTGTTTTAATGTAGAAAACGCAGCATCCAATTTGCGCACTGCAACCTCCACAAACAGCAATGTGATAGTCTGTTTTCTGTGATGCTGACTGAGGGATAAATATTGGCCAGGGCACCAGGGATAACTCCCTTCCTCTTCTTCAAAACAGTGCTACAGGGTCTTTTAAAGCAGAGAGAAAGGGTCTTGGTTTAACATCTCATCTGAAAAAGGCAGCACCTCCAACAGTGCAGCATTCCCTCAGTTCTGCACTGGAGGGTTGAAAGGTCTGAGGAATACTCTGGTACAAAATTTCAACACTCAGAGTCCAGATGCAATATTCAAGTGGTTCCTTTATTACACATGCATGGAGCAAATGCTGGGTAATCCAGGCGCTTCTCCACCGAGGTTTCAAATGAGCAGAGTTTATATATCTTTTACTATCAGTTACAACTTAATGGTATTCATTAGACAAAGGCCATAGCACAATGACCCCCCCCGGTGGGCTGATAATTGTGTACTTGTACAGTAATTGCAGTGCAGAGACTAAGCACTGTCCTTTGGAGATGGCTATCAGACGGTGCGAAATAGCCTTCCCCATCTCTTGATTGAGTTATCCCGTGTCCCCGCCCGTGTGTCTCCCATTTCCTAATTGCAAATTTACAGCTGAGCCCTTTGTACAAGTTCATAGCTTTCATGTAAGGCTGCGACTGTTTGTGTATGCTTTGGTGCCTTAGCTGCTGGTCCTGGCTAGGTACTTTAAAATAAATCCAAATTTTCTGCATCTTCAGGGTCAACTGGGATTTTTGTTCTCAAGGCCCAGAGTGGGACTTGAACCTAGAGATTGAAAAGCAAGAGTGCTACCAATTGAGCCACAGTTGACACTGATCATAGCAGAGAGATATAAAAGAGTCAGGGAAACAGGGACGACATTAAATTTTGCCTCCCAACCAGCTACGATAGCAGTCCTGACACATTTTCTGAAACTCATGGAACAAATATACACTTCTAATGTTTTTTGTCACTTTTCTTTTAAGTATTACATTCATATATTAATAAACTATAATGGCTGTGTTTAAGTTATCTTTCTTGACACCCTGGTCCACTCCTCCATCACCCCCTACTCCTCAACCCCCACCTATGGCACCTCCCCATGCCCACGCAGAAGATGCAACACCTGCCCCTTCACTTCCTCTCTCCTCACCGTCCAAGGGCCCAAACACTCCTTTCAAGTGAAGCAGCATTTCACTTGCATTTCCCCTAACTTAGTCTACTGCATTCGTTGCTCCCAATGCGGTCTCCTCTACATTGGAGAGACCAAACGTAAACTGGGCGACCGCTTTGCAGAACACCTGCGGTCTGTCCACAAGGAAGACCCAAACCTCCCTGTCGCTTGCCATTTTAACACTCCACCCTGATCTCTTGCCCACATGTCTGTCCTTGGCTTGCTGCATTGTTCCAGTGAAGCTCAATGCAAACTGGAGGAACAGCACCTCATCTTCCGACTAGGCACTTTACAGCCTTCTGGACGGAATATTGAATTCAACAACTTTAGATCTTGAACTCCCTCCTCCATCCCCACCCCCTTTCCATTTCTTCCCCCTCCCTTTTGTTTTTTCCAATAATTTATATAGATTTTTCTTTTCCCACCTATTTCCATTATTTTTAAATCTATACCTGTAATGCCCTGTCAGTCTTTCCACCCCACCCCCCCACCCCCACTAGAGCTGTACCTTGAGTGTCCTGCCATCCATTCTTAATTAGCACATTCTCTTAGATAATATCACCACCTTTTACACCTCTTTGTTCCTTTGTCTGTGACATCTTTTGATTATCTGCTCCCATCACTGCTTGCTTGTCCCTACAATCACCCCTGCCTCCCAACTTCTCTCCCCCCCCCCCCCCACTTTAAACCAGCTTATATTTCACCCCTCTCCTAACTATACTCAGTTCTGTTGAAGGGTCATGTGGACTCGAAACGTCAACTCTTTTCTTCTCCGCCGATGCTGCCAGACCTGCTGAGTTTTTCCAGGTAATTCTGTTTTTGTTTTGGATTTCCAGCATCCGCAGTAGTTTTTTGTTTTTATTTCTTGCTTCATGTTGGATTTAAATGCAGGTATTAATTTAAAATTGAAATGAATACTTGTTTCCACAAAGATGGAGCATTGTGTCTCATAGTTCAGTGACCAACACAATGACTGCTGCAGCAATGGGGAGAGGGTATTACTAAAGTTTATTGTAGCCTCATAGCGTACTATTGTAATTGCTGTGAGTCAAACTTTGTTGTGTCAACATAGCTACTATGTTACGTTTAATTAGTGCAGAAAACAGAACAGTGGTAGAAAGATTTGCCATTTTAAGACTTTGATGCCATTTTTCTTTCATTTCAGTGAAATCAGACTAAGTAGGGCTCCACTGTCTGAATTAGATTATGAAGACACAGTGACTGGGAATTACAGGACAGAAATCTCTTGTGGTGACGTCAGCAGGCTAATGCTTAATGGGCAGAATTCCACGCTGATCGGGCGGGCATGCGCCCATCCCGATCCGGTGTGAAATCGAGTGAGATGACGTTGATTGGCGAGCATTCCGACATCACCCCACGCTTGCGTGATATTTCGGTCGGTGGGCGTGCGCAAAAGTCGGAAGCGCGCCCGCCGACAATTAAGAGCCCAATTAAGGTCATGAATGGCACAATTGTTTGTAACTTTACGTTGCCTGTCCAACCTTACGGTTGACGGATGGGTGAATCGGCCAGGTGTCCTTTACATTTTTCATGAAACCTCATCAAAAGGGCGGGATCATGTTTCTGTGATTGTGTAAAATAAAAATAAAAATCTGCAGACGGCATTTTTATCATGTATGTTTTCAGGTGCCTGATTGGGATGTTTGGACTTTTTGTTCTGCTTTTCATTTGAAGATTTTTGGGTCTGCAGCTCCCTGAGGTAGCTCCCTGCCTTCTGGGAGCTTCCTCTCAGTGCTGTCGCAGGCCCGCATTGACGTCAGCAGCTGCCCTCCTCCCGACCCCCACTGCGGCAACGCTGAGCATTTCAGCGCACTCTTCACGCCGGACGGCTGTTGATTGGCCAGTCAGCATGAAATCGCGGTCGGGGCCTGATCGCAGTTGGTGATCTGCTCCCCAGCCAATCCCGAGCCTGCCGATCACACCTGCCCGCCAACCTAAAAATTCAGGCCAATTTGTATGATATTCTCACGTGTGCTATTTCAGCTCCGATAGTAATCTATTTTTTTAAAAGGGTCAAGTGATTTTTGCTAACAGAGTAACTGAAGGAATGTTATACTAGTACAATAAATAAATAACTATTAATATCAACAACAGCACCTCATATGTTCATGTTCTCATATTCTGATTCATAACTGAGGATGGATAAAAGGCAGCAGTTAACTACAAACTATGATTTGTAGCCATGATAATTACCCAAGTAGTTCATATTTTTGATCCCGGGATGTATTATTTTTCAAATCACATGCTCAATGAATTAAAACGTGCAGGAAAATGAGGCTCCTGCTGCTCTGAAGCTTGAAAATGGCATGCATTTCCTTCTCACCATGGACACTGAATGATTTATAGACAGAGGAAGCATATTCTTCTGTCCATTTGTGCAAAGTGCAGGCAAACGATTTCGCAAGTCATAAATAATGCTGAGTTGAAGCGACCATTAAGCAGTCCGTGCCCTAATCCTTCAAAAGGTAACATGAGTAGAAGGGCAGGATCTTTCACAGCAGGTGCTAATTGAAGTGATCCATATCCACCTTAGTCTGAACAAGGAAAAGTGTGGCAAACAAACAGTGCTTTTAGCCTGCACTTTTGACTCCAGCATGAATCAGGAATTGATTTCACTCAGAAGTAAGCAGCCTAATCGCTCAATGGAGGAACGCACCATACAATGTTGGTACCTTTTATTGAATTAATGGTCTTCAGAAAGCCGGGCTTTCATTGTGGTGAGAATTTTGGAATGGGCTAATAAATGGTTTTGTGCTGGTTAACGTTAGTGATGGGAAATGAAACACTCTCGTGCTTTGAACACGCTGAATGAGCATCAAAGCAGGTACCGCCTGGTTCACTGTAGGCAGAGTTTAGACTTCTCGAATTCAGACATGAACTTTTAAGGTGCCAGAAATAGAAACTGCACCGCGGAACAAGGTAACTAGCTAAATGAGTGATCTTGTTTGAGCTGCTTTGAGGGTTAATTGAAAATTGGGCATTTACTCAGCAATTGAGACGATTTGACATAAAGGATGCTGCAAATTCTGAATGGGGGTTAGAGACTTCTATTGATGATAATGGCCTAACTTTCTGACAGTCAGGAGGCATACCTGTCACAGGTCCAATGGCACTCTTAAAAATAAGCACGAAAATAGGTAAAGGAGAACAGCAATTCTGTGACTTTTATTTAACTGACCTTGGAGGGGGAGGAAGAAATCAGAATTTACAAATGGCTGTCAATCAGAAGAGAAACTTACACAGCAATTAGTTTTTAATTGACCTCAGGTTGCTCTAAACCCTCAGGATGTGCAGCTAACAGGAATGGACTTAAAGGGACATGCCCCATTTCACACAGCTCCATCTTACCAGATGAATAATGTCTTGTGAGGTTGAGAATATGTATGCCATTGGCATAATTTTTATGGCTCTCCACACACCTGGCTGACCTCACACCATGACACAAGGTTATCGCATTTACACAAGCTACTAATAGCCTGCCAGGGCCTTTCTGGAAGCACCAGAACCACAGCTATACATGCCAGCAGCCACTGAATGACTCCAGACTGCCTATTACATGGCAGGCAAATTTCTGAGTATGTGGTGGTGGAGATGGCATCAGACGGGGCAAAAGTGACCCATTGCATCGGATTTGCTGGGGAATGGCGGAGGAGGGGGTTGGTGGGGGAGATGTAAGGGCAAAGTGCAAACGTGCCCAAAAGTATTTTTACATTTAAAAGCAGCCTCCCCTTTTGTTACTTTTTCCCAAATGTGCACTGTCTGGCTGGATTGATGCTCAGGCAGTCTCCAGCAACATTATGGGAAGGCATCTAATTTAAGCGTAAGTCAGGAGATGGATGACCCTAAGATAAAGATTGTGCATAAGGTCCTGGTCTCTTTGCACTATCTTCCAGGAAGGGTCTTGTTGAGTGTCTGGGGTACATTATAGCGCTAAAATGACTGTGCTTGAACTTACAAGTGTCAGATGCACTGAAGCTCTTCAGGTGGCCAAAATTGTATTATTGAAAACTGTGGCATATCCTCTGACTCACCCTGAGCACTGTTATGAGGGATCCACAACATACATATATACCTAAATTACGTAGAAAACATAGGAACAGGAGTAGAACATTCAACCCTTCAGCCTGTACCGCCATTCGGTTAGATCACAACTGATCTGTACCTCAATTCTATTTACTTACCTGTGATCCATATAGATAAACTTAACAAAATCAATCTCATACTTGAAATCTTCAATTGTTCCAGTACCTACAGCTTTTGTGAAAGGGTGGGAGTGAGGAGCAGGGTGTTGGGCTAGGGGTGGAAGAGGGGGAAGATGGTAGGGTGGTTGGGGGAGCATGGGGAAAGAGCTCCAGATTTCCATTGCCATTTGAGTGAAAAAGTGCTTCCAGACTTAATTCACTATTGGCCTATCTGCAATTTTAATATGGTATCCTTTAGGTCTGGACTCCTCCACCAGTGGAAGTAGTTTATTTGTATTTACCATATCTACCCCTTTATCGTTATAAAGACCTCAATTAAATCACCCATCAATTGCTTGGGTCAAACACAAATGGAATCCAAATTCAAGGGAGTGCACGCCAGGTTTATGCAATATGTGCTCATAATTTAACCCTTTAAACCCTGGTATAATTTTTATGAAGCTGCATAGTGTCCCTCCAAAGTCCATTTACTCTTCCTGAGGTTCGCTGTCCAAATCTGAATGCAGTTCTCCAGATGTGTTTAACCAAGGCTCTGTACAACTGAATCTTTGCCTTCCTGTGCCATTGAGATAAAGACCAGCACTCCATTGACATATTTGATTACTTTCTGTGCCTGCACACCAGCTTTCCATTACTTGTGTTCACGGACAACCAAGCCCATTTATTCCTCTGCTCCTCACCATTAACAATACGTTCTGATTTGTCTTTCTTGGATTCAAAATGGATGGCACCACATTTCTCCACATTGAACTTCATTTGCCAGCTTTGCCGACTCGCTCAATTAGTCTATGATCCCTTGTAACTTCCTTCTCCCCATCTGCACAACTTCGTGTCACTTACAAATGTTATTATATAACTCTCCACTTCCACATCCAAGTTACTGGACAGAATTTTACGCTCACCCACCAGTGGGCTTTTAGGCAGGGGAGGGTGAGCGTGAAATTAAAGGGACAGGATTCCCTCCAGGTTCCCGCCTGCCCTGACCACACAGTGATTTTACAGTGGGGTGGGCAAGGCCTCAGATGGGAAGCCCGCCCTCGCCCCAGCTGAGACCCTTAATTGGCCAATAATTGGCCTTAAGTTCCATTATTTTCTTTATTATCATTTTTTACTAATTTTAAATACAATGAATTCATCCCTTGAACTCAATCTTAAATTCTCATCTGCTGCTGATATTTCGTCACCTTCCTCTACTTTGAAGACTGACACAAGGTATTAATTTAACTAGTCGCTTATTGACAATTTTCTTATGCTCTCGCCTGCATTTGCCATTAATGGGCCCACTTTCCCCTCTTTTTGCCTATGTCTCTTAAACTTTTATTATTCGCTTAAATATTCCTTGCAATTGTTTTCATATTTTATACCTTTTATTAGTTGGGTTCCAAATCTTCTGGTCAGGACCAGAAACACTATTTCTGACCCTGATGAGACATAAAGAAAAAAAACACTCAGCTTTCTCTGGTTTTTCAGGACAATCTTCTGCTGGAGATCCTGTGGGACTCAATCAGTGCAGGAAAACTGAAAAGCCAGGCCCCACTTTTAAAGCTGTATTCTGGTAAGTAAATTTTAAATACCCCAAAACATCTTTCAAAAGTTGCAGAGAGAATGTAAGTGGGTAAGGGGATAGGGTGGGTGAAGTAAGTGGGTTAGGGGGTAGAGTGGTAGGTGGGTATGATGGCTGGGTGGCAGCTGGGTGAGGCGATAAGGTAGCAGGTGGGTTGGGTGGTAGGTGGGTAAGGTGGTAGGTGGGTAGGGTGGCAGTTGTGTATGGTAGCAAGGTGGCAGGTAGGTGGATAGGGTAGCAGGGTGGTAGGTGGATAGGGTGGTAGATGGGTCTGGTGGCAGGTGGGTAGGGTGGCAGGTGGGTAAGTGAGTAGGTGAGTTGGGGGGTAGTTGTGTTGGGTCAGGAGGTGTTGTCAGGTCGGAGGTTAGTCAGGTCGGGTGGGGGGGATGTCAGGCGATAGTCAGCGGCGAGAAAGGTGCTGAGGTCAGTTCAGGTTGGGTCGGGAGGAATTGGAAGTGTCAAGGGGGTTACTGGGGGCTGGTCAGGTATGTGGGAAGGGAAGCCGGGGGAGGTGTCATGGGGAAATCTGGTGGTGGTGGCTAGTCAGGTCAGGCTAGGGGGTAGATGAGGGTCAGGGGAATAGTCAGGGAGTCAGGGGGGGTTGAGGGTCAGTGGGCATACTTGGGGGGTCCAGGGGGAAATCGTGGGGGGTGTGAGCAATGTGAGTGATTGAGGGGTCAGTTGTATAGTTACCCAGGAGCTAGAGTAGGATTTTTCTGTCCAACATTTCCTGGGTAACTATTCAGCTAAGTGAGTCAAAAGCATTCAAAATCCCTGGCTCTAACTCAGAGCTGGAGACTTTTTCGGAGGGTCTGTGGAGCTGGGGAATCGCATGTAGGAAGTTCAAACTTTCCGGGCAATTCACATGGAGACAGTGTGTTGGGACATCCAAGAGGTCCCTTAGTGCATCTTCTGGGGATGTGCCAAGTCTCTGACTATCTGAAGACTGGAATATCGGGGCCTTGGTTACCATCCCTTTTAAATTTTATAGCTTTCCTGTTGGACTTCTACCTTTCCTTGTATTTGTCTAGACCTTTTAATAGCTTGATACTTCTCTATTACCTCATTTATTGACCGTGGTTGCTTTACCAGAGGTAGAGAGTTTACCTTTTAGAGGAATGCATTGGTTATAAAGTGCAAAATATTTCTTTGAATATTTTTCTATAGGTTCAACCATTCAGAACTCAGCCTAGTTTACACTTGTCTATTATTTTTCAAACCTACAGAGCTTTCTTTACTTCTATTCAAAAGTTTTGGTTTGCAACTCTCCCTTCTCAGTCTCAAGCCTGATGTCCAATTCAATCTTATTTGGTTTGTTATTCACAAGCTGTTTCTTTACCCAACAAGAGTCCACATATGCACGCTTTTGGGGTGAATCATTTTGAATGCATACAGGTACGCGCACTAGCATATATGCAGCGAAAGGCCATTGGATTTGTGCAATGCTTATTTGATGCCAACAGTGCTATTTAGAAGCTTGCTGCTCCAGTTAACATCCTCTACCTCACTTCACTGAACATGTGTTCAACAGCAAGAAGGAGCTCCCTACCAGCAATATTTAAAGGGACCATCAATTACCTACAGGTTAGTTCTTACCTACAAGATGGTCTTGAAGAGAGGTGGCACAGACACGATAGGTCAATTGGTCTCCTTATGTGCTGTAACAATTCTACGATTCTAGTTATTGGTTGATTTCTTCTGGCTGTTGCTTAGAGTCTTCAAGTGCTTGATACTTTCTTTAGTGGTTTAAATTTGCAAAAAATCAACAGAGTGGTGTAGCAAGTGTGGAAGGAACTTTTGCTCACTACAAGGCTTCTGAAAAATCCAATTATTCCCAGACATGGATGCAGTGGTAGCCGTTCCCTTGGAATGCAGCATGACAGGGAGAATGAACAGAGGTCACACAGAACAGAACCAGTTGCTGAAAGAGGGAGGAGAGGGAGAAGGTTTCCTAATGTGAGGCCATATTCACCCAAGGTCTTCAGGTAGCAATTCTCCTATTTTAGACCCAATGAAGAATAACAGGTTGGATTTAGTCCAACTGTCTTGGCACTCGCCAGCAGGCCCAGAAGTCATTGGGGATCTGGCCTGGATCCGTGGCGGTTTGTTGAACCCCATTACATGATGGAAAGCTCATAAATGCTGGCGATGGAAGCTCCAAAACATCCAACCGAATGTGTGCAGTATGTGTGCTTCAGTAAGGATATCACCACTGAAATCTGCAACCTGCTGCAGCCACAACTGCAACCTCATAGCAAGGCAAGGACAGCATATCCAGATATCCAGTGATTGGTGGAGGTGATTTTGGCCATGAACCTCTATGCACCAGGATTGTTCCAGGCTGTAGCTGGAGATATCTGCAATATCTCACATTTCGCTGCACTCTGTTGCATTAGGGAAGTCACTGACTCTCTCTATTCAATGAGAGTTAACTACATTTCATTCTCTCTTGAAAGATAGAAGTCAAGTGAGCACACGGCTTCACCAGGATTGTAGGCTTCCCCATGGTGCAGGCTGCCATTGACTACACACATACTGTTTTTCGGGAGCCACATATCAAGCATGCCCTAGACCACAACCAAGAGGGATTCCACTCCTTCAAAGCCTAACTGGTGTGTGATCATACACAGAGAATTATGCAGGTCAATGGCCAGTATCCTGACAACAGTCATGATGCTTTGATTCTATGGCAGTTCACTGTGCCAGCACATTTCAGCCACCATGGCATACCAAATGATGGCTATTGGGTGACAAGTGCACACTGATAGCATACCTAAAGATTCTGGTGTGTAACCATGCACAAGTGTGTATGTACTGAGAGCCATGCTGTCCCTTGAAGTGTGATAGAGCAGACCATTGAACTGTCGCTCAGATTAGTATATTTAGTCTATCATGTCAATTTACTTATTTAAAGCTGACAATTAGATTTTTCCCTTGCCTCCTTTGTATTTTTTAAGGTTAAGCTATCCCTTAATCTAATATGTAGTTAACTATTAAAGTGTGAACAAATAACTCAACGCTGGGTTTGTTTTTCTGAGCCCTGGTGTTCCTTCTTTATGTTAACCATAACGTTATTTGTTCAAACTCTTCACTCCATTTGTTTCAGTGCTGTCAACAATAAGATTCCTCCCGGGGACCATTTTAAATGCCCTTCTGGGTCATTCCCTTGATGTTCCACTTTCTCACTGTTTGGATTCTCCTGCCCTGTTTTTTAAATGCTCACCCCAGGCCTTTCCCACCGCGTTTGGCTCTGAAGTGTAAAAGCAATTCACTGGACAAATTACCTCACTGATATAGGAAAACACGAAAGTCAACCTGCACCAACAGCATCCCACACACAGCAGCAGTCAATCTGTTCTAGGTGCTGTTCACTGCGAGAGGAAATATTGACCGGGTTTTCAGGAGAATTGCTCTTCTGTGGATACTGCCTGAGGGTATTTAATGCCCATTACCTTGTTTGTATCAAAATCATTCGCAAACATGCAATACTCCCTCAATTGACCTATTTTTTGACCAAGCTTAAAACACAGGAGGGAGATGAGGACCACACAGGCCTTGGATTAGGGTCAAAAATGTTCATACTAATTTGTATATTTCCTGGAATTTACTTTGATTATGGTTTTTATTTCTTATGTTACTTTTTGCACAGTTACTCCTTCACATTGCAGCTTTGGCAAGCCATGGAATTTGAATCACTGAGCTAGAAAGTACAGAAATATTGACCAGTATCATAATTTACTACCAAAGTCAGACTGTGTGAAATGATAAAGCATAAGCCAAATCATCCAGGGGACGCCCAAGGTCAGAACTCCATTACTGGTCAATGATTACTTTTAAATTTGTAGCATGTCATGCTTATTCTGAATCAGTCATATTGCTTGTGAGAGTCTGTGTACTGGGTATCTGACTCATTCAGTTAAATTTGGAAACATATTTAATAAATCTGTAAGTTGTTTTCAAACCAACTAAATCATAAATAGAGAGAATACCAGAGCTCAAGGTTATACCCATCAGGATAGATGTAAGAGGTTGTGGCACCTTTCTCTACAAAAGAGAAGGCTACGGGGTGACCATGTAGAGGTCTTTGAGATTGTGAAGGAGTTTGATAGGGTAGATGTGGTACTTGTGGGGAAGGCCAAAACTAAGGGCAACATACAAGAAAGTAATGAATAAATCCAATAGTGAATTCAGGAGAAGCCAGTTTATCCAGACAGTGGTTAGAATGTAATATTTGCTACCACAAGGAGTCATTGAGGCAGATAACATGGGTGCATTTAAAGGGATGCTGGATAAACACACAAGAGAGAAAGGAATGGAAGGTTAGTTGAAGAGGGTTCGAAGAAGTCTCACGTGAGGCTTATGCATCAACATGGAGGAGTTGTATGTAATGAACTCTGCATGCTGTACATTCTATGTGATTTTATAAGTTGAGAACATCGTGAAATATTGGATCTTTTGTACAAGGAGCAGCCAAAAGCAACTGTAATAAAGATAAATATCTCTTCAAGTTTGACCCAGTTGGATGCCTAACACACTGAGCATTCCAATGATTCCAGAGACCAGAGATTCCTTATAGCCAGAACCATGATCCTGCTTTGGGAACTGGCTGCTAAATTTGTGTCTAAGCATCTGCAGGTAAGGGGTAGAGGTCCAAATGATGTTGATTTCTGGTGGAAAACTGTACTGACAGGAGAATCAGTCTATCAAGCTGAAGCATTCATTATCCATGCACATGGTTTTTATTTGATACCTGAAATGCTACAGCAGGGTTCAGGCCATAAGGATAATGAGATGTCTTAAATACTTGTGGCTTGGCAACATTCATTGCAGAAGAAAGTCAACGTGGTTGCATATCTCTACCACTGGGGTCCAGCATGGAGAAGCATGTTATTAACGTCTCCATTAGTCGGCATGGATTGGGTTTTGTGGAATGTAATCAAATAGGGCCAAGCTCTCTGAAGGTTTCCACTCATATATGAACCTTTGCCATTTAGTTCACTTAGACTTGTGTTGGATATGCTTACTGATGAGCTGAATGTTTGTAACTGAAGAATGGACATGACATGACACCTGTCCATTTCGTGAGGTGATGGACTGTACCCAGTATGTACGTCACTTCTGGATTGCACATTACCTGTTGTGGCTGATTCATGAGTGGCAGACCCTTCTGCAGGTGGCACAGATGAATAATGCTGACTCGAGGTCGACTGATGTTTTTTTCCTTCCAGCGGGATCTCTTTTTCACCATCTGGTCACTTATTTTGTTCTCTGCTTTATCCTCAGCCTTCCTGGCTGTTTGATCTGGGCACTTTGGTCAGCAGTGAGGATTTCTCAAGCATCAACTCTGACCCCAGTCAACTTGAGTTCTTGCTTGCAGAGGTCCTTGTATCACAGATGTGGGTAATGTGTTAGTCTCATGCATGCCATGTTATTACAATGATATAATAATTACTCACTCATAAGGGATTGGGTAAACACATTGTGGGTTCATTTATTGAGACTAAGCACATGAGAACAGTTATATGTAGGTATAAAGCTTGAAGGTGTTAGGAGCAGAGCTGTGTGTGCTGTGTTCTGCTCATAGGCCAAAGTGAAACTAAGGCTGGAGCATATGACATGTGCCTCTTCTAGTGATGTCATGCTGATATCCCTTAAAGGCACATTACAGCATCCCCCTTTTTTAAAAATAAACTTTCCCTCCTTCCAAAGAAGTATAAATATTTACAATACATGTTCATGTTTCGTTACCATTACATAAGTGTATAGGATGGGTGAATCTATGAGTCTCTAAAGTGTAAAGGTAAACTGCTGGTATGCCCAGATCTTGTAATGGTAACCTTGTCTGAAGGTTTATTTAATTGCTTACAATGATCGGTGGGATTGCAATTCTTGGATGTTGTTCCTGGTTGCATTTGGGATCTTACCCTAGATGCAGTAGGACTGTTCAGTGGTTGAGGAGCTGGAATAGACCTGATTTGTCTTCGGTTACGCCTTATCATTGTGCCTTTGTGTGTAATGACTTCATAGTGCCTTGGTTCTGAACAAATCCTTATCATCTTGGCTGGTTGCCACATACTTGCTGTGGAATTCTGGATGTGAACATGTAGTCCCAACTCTAAACTTGGCAATTCTGTGCCTACATTTTTATCATGCACATTGGTCATCTTCTCTTGTAGTTTTAAAGGTTGCTCTCTAGTTTTTGTCAGAGTAGAATGGGTAAGAGTAGGCAAATTGGTGTGCATTAGTCTGCCAAACATGAGCTTTGCTGGTGATGGAATACTTGCACTTGAAGGCATCATTTTCAGATGTAACATTGCAATGTGTAGCTCTTGCTTGGTCTATCTAGATTTGAGAATTAGGGGTTTCACCATGTGAATCATTCATTCAACTATGTCATTAGATCTAAGGTAATGAGGAAAAGAAGAAGGGGATCAACATTCCGCTTTTCACACATATCCTAAAATGACTTACCAATAAATTGCAGAGCGTTTTCCCTAATGACCTACCTAGGAACACCAAATAAACTGAAAGCAGTACGTAGAGTGTATGTGACAGTTGTGCTTGACACCTTGTGCAATTGTCGAATAATGGGATACTTGGTAAAGCAGTTGACAAAGATGATGTAGTCAGTGCCACAGACATGAAAGGGGTCAGATGCGATTTTGGACCAAGGATAGTTAGAAACTATGTGAAATCAGTGGTGCTTTGTGCTAACTTGGCATATACTATTGACATACCTCGCACTTCTTGATGATGACTTCGATGTCATTGCTCATACCCGGCCAAAAGACTGCCTCTCTTGTGAGTCTTCTCATTCAATCTATGCCTGTGTGTGAGTTGTGAAGTTGTTGAAGAATATCAGGTCACAAAGATTCTGGTATAATGGCCTTCCTGTCTTTAAAAATGAGTCCCCGGAATATGCCTAGCTCATCCTGATAAGGCTAAAATGGTCTCACGTGTTCATGGACATGCTGAATTGAATCAGGCCATCCTTCTATGATGGTTTTCCACAGTTTCTGCAGCGTAAAATCTTTCACTGTTTCTTCGTGTAGCTACTGGCTTTTGTGTTGCACAAAATGTATCAGATCAACTTGGGCAGCATCTTCAAGTTCGATGTCAATGAAGACGACTTGTAGATCTAAGTCTATATCTTCCATTTTTGTTGGGTTAGGCAATCTGCTAAATGTATCTGATGTGACCATCAAGTTATCTGGCTTGTACCTAGTCTTACAGTTGTAACCTTGAATCCTTATCAAGAGATGTTGCAATCTTTGTGGTGCACTGGCCAATGGTTTTTGCCAAATCATCTCCAGTGGCTTGTGTTTGGTCTCTACCACAAATGTTTTGCCAAAGAGATAGGTATGAAAATACATGATTCCAAACATTAAAGCAAATGCTTCCCACTCGATGTTGGAGTAGTTGGATTGTGTTATGGGCAGAAATTTTGAAGCAAATGCAACCTGTTTGCCTTTTTGCAATATGCATGCTCCAAAACTATTCTGTGAGGCATCTATCTCCAGGGTAGTTGTCTCCTAGGATCGTAAAATTGCAATTTTAATGGTTCTGATGATGACTGTTTCAGTGCTTCGAAAAGGTATTGGTGGTGCTTCGTTCCAAAGGAAAGGTTTTTTGAGCAAAATTGGGAATGTATGGAGTTAAGGATTTAAAGAGACTTAGACATCTTCAAGCATCTTCCTTATCTTAAGGAGTTGGCTTGGCCTTAATATCCTCTATTTTACTTGGATTGGGACATACGCCAGCACTGGAATGAGTAGAACTGAAGAAATTGATCTGTAGCACATTGCTATCACGTTTCAGATTGTTCAACGCCAATCCTTCATTATGTGCCCCTTGTATCAATAAGCCCAGATTATGGTCCTGCCCTTGCTTCGTTCATCCCAGAACAACACTATCATCTGTGATACAGATTGTTACATACAGGAGGAGGTGTGAGGACTAATTTCTCCTTTCATCACCCGTCCATAAGCAGAAAGGTGTTTTGATTTGCTTCTCCCTCTATAAGCAGCTCCAAACCCCTTGGATTTGGTGTGTTCCAATTTTTATTAATAACCCCACAGCAAACTCAAGATAGGATGAGCTTAAAGGGTTAGTTTATTTGCATACACTCAAATGTGGCAGGGGGTAACAACGTTACTTCCTTTGCAGTTATACAGTAAAAGAGGGATTGAGAAAACAAAAGATTTAGAGTGCAGAAACCACAGAGAAAAGAAACATTGCTTCATGTGGGTCCAGAGTCCAGAATCAAAGCCCAATGAGGTATTCTTTCACAGAGATCAGTGGGCTGAAAACCAATGTGATATGATTGACTTTTCCAGTAGTGTTGACTTCACATGATGAAATGGGCATGCAGAGATGAATCAGTCTTGTAAGCAATGGTACATAAGTTCCAGTAGAGGCAGTGTAGATGGGGCCAGTTATTCAAACTGAGCAGAGCCCCTTTTCTATGCTGCTGTTAATTAGATAGTGAAATGGCAGACTGAGTTTGCAGTACAGCAAGGCAATATAACTAGTTCCACCAGCTAGAGGTTCACATCACATGAGTCACACTTCTCCACATTGTTTTTGATAAGGGATATATATCCCTCATTTGGGTCCCTGAGATGGTTAAATGTTCCAACCATAAAGGCTTGAAAGGAAGGTTGCGGGTTCCTTTGTCCTAGCATACAAATAGACTCCAGTTGGCCAACCTGGGTTAAGAAATGCAGATGGCCTTTGTATAGTTCTCTTTGAATTTGGTCTGTGCAGCCCACAGGGATGTTGTTATTGTCTCTTCAGAGATAATGAGTTGCAAGTTTCGCTGATGCTGCCAGAAAGTTCCTTTTGTGCAACTTTCCTAGGACAGATAATTTGAATCCTGCCAAGCACTTCAGATGGAGTGAAGGCATCTATGTTTGCCCCTAGACTGAAGAAGTGAAACATATGATCACTGCTCTTCATCTTATCGTACAGTTTATCATCATTTTCTGGTTTGTCAATCACCTCATGGATATGTTTCTGGCGGGATACTGGATGGTCATTCTTCTTGCTTGAAGTTACCTGTTGTGTATCTGTCTGTTTGGATCAGTGCACGGTTCTAAGTAGCTGCATCAGCCTTTGCTCTAGTGCACTGCCACTGCCAATGGCCCTTTCTAACACTTGCCTTGCAGAATTGCTGAAAAGCTAGGCATTTCCCTGATGCATGCAGAAGGCCACACATTCTACATGTTCTGCTAGGTTTAGGTGTTCTAGTGAATGCCTCAACAATTGGGGTTGTACTTAGGACCTATAAGCATTGTCGCCCTGCAAGGATCACTTCGTACTTACATCCATCCTTGACTAGCTCTTCAGCGCTATACATTTTGGGCTTGTCTAGCAGATCTTTCTGAATTGCTTCCATAGATGGGG
This sequence comes from Cetorhinus maximus, assembly GCF_964194155.1. Classification (NCBI taxonomy): domain Eukaryota; kingdom Metazoa; phylum Chordata; class Chondrichthyes; order Lamniformes; family Cetorhinidae; genus Cetorhinus; species Cetorhinus maximus. The sequence goes on from NC_135896.1 coordinate 20,553,268, forward strand.
ATGCAATCACCAACTCAACAATTCTGTCTGCTAGCTCTGCATTTGAAAAGTCATAGTACGTATCCTTTTTCTCTGCATCTGCTGATGAAGTAGTCTCTGAATTTTGTAGGCTGTTGTCGAAATGACATGAAGACAGAGGTTTAACCTGATTCTGAACCGGTCTTCCAATGTAGTCCATACCTTTTGGGATCATTTTGCTCTTCTGTTAATCCTGATGTGTTCAGCCTGTGTCAACTTCCATTCCCATTCGCTGGGTGAATTTTTATGGCTTGCTTGTCTGGTTCAGATACATCTGAATCAAGAAACCATACCTCTGTACACTGTTTAAACATTTTGACTTCGGATCGTAGGTCAGCTGCATCCCAATCCAAACTGGGGAATTTTGCGGACATTCTGACCTTCCTTCTTCTTTAGTCCTCAGATGAGTGTTGCTATAGCCGCTTTTGTATGCTTATCCAAAGCTTCAGCCATGAAGATGAGTTGTTGTGGGAACGTACCATAGAGTAATGGTGTCTTTGCTTTTTATTCAATTTATTTTTCAGGAGCTCCAAAAGCCACCTGTTATAATCACAACCTTCTCTTTCCCAATTTTTCTTACTTTATATTTTGTTCTTTTTTTGCTTGACTCTCCCTCATTCACTATTGATCCGGCCCACACCCTGGTCACTCGTCTTTCCTGACTGAGCTAACCCAGTGCTGGTGCTCGTAAGGCACTGTCCTACTCACGGAACTGACAGGCTATGTACTGCAATCTCACTGTGAGGGATCCGCCTACTTGCCAGCTCTTTATTTGAGCACTATCTCAGTGCTGTGTCTTCAAAGCTTTTCTTTTAGGTCACCCGCTGTGTTTTCAACACTCTCCGATGCTGCGACTTCAGTGCAGTCTGTGCAAAACGTCAAAGGTCGGCTCATGCCATGTAATGCAATCTAAGGCTGTTCACCATATTGTATCTGTGCTTAATCTTGTTGCCAGGCTGTTTGACCACCACTGAGCACCATGTTGTGTTCTTATAGTGATATAAGCCCTTGAGCTTAATTGCTGTATAAGACAAGGCATCAATCACTCATAACGGATTAAGTAAACACGCTGTGGGTTAATTTATTTAGAATTATCACAGAAGGACAGTTATACATAGGTATAAAGCTTGAAGACATTTGGAGCTGTGTGTGTGTTCTGCTCAAAGCAAAAGTGAAACTAAGACTGGATTGTATGACCCATTTCTCTTCTAGTGATGTCATGCTGATATCCCTTAAAGAGATATTACAACAGTGCAGATAGCAAGATCGCCAGAGAACAGGTTTTGGGGATGTGGCCAGGATCCATTCAGCTCACATGATCCAGCCAATGGTGTCACGCATGAAGAATAGCTGAATAATACTTACTACATTTATAAAGTGGGCGTGAAGATAAGGAGGCGGTGGCGTAGTGGTATTGTCACTGGACTGGTATTCCAGAGATCCAGGATAGTGCTCTCAGGAGCCAGGTTTGAATCCCAACACAGCAGATGGTGAAATTTGAATTCAATAAAAAAAAACCTGAAGTTAAAAGTCTGATGATGACCATGAAACCATTGCTGATTGTTGTAAGAACCCATCTGATTCATTAATCTCCTGTAGGGAAGGAAGTCAGCTGTTCTTGCCTATATGTGAGTCCAAACCCTCAACAATGTGATTGACTCTTAAAAGTACCTTCTGAACAAGGGCAATTAGGGATGGGCAATAAGTGCTGGCCTAGCCAGCGATGCCCACATCCCATGAACAAATAAAAAAAAGACAACAGTATTGTCTAAATTTGTCGACAGAGCAATTTTGACTTTCACTTTTGAATGGTGGGGAATTCAGCGATGGTAATGCCATCGAATGCCTCCCTTTTTGGAGATAGTCATTTCTTGATCCTTATGTGGCATGACTGTTACTTACCAACATCAGCCCAAGCCTCAATGTTGTCCAGATCTTGCTGCATGTAGGCAAGGATGATTTCATTATCCGAGGAGTTGTGAACACAGCTGAACACTGTGCAATCATCAGTGAACATCTCTACATTTGATTGTATGATGGAATGGAAGGTCATTGATGAAGCAGCTGAAGATTGTTGTGCCAAGGACACTATCCTGAAACACTCCTACAATGCTGTCCTGGGACTGAGTTGATTGGCCTTGTGATTCTGGAGGGACAGCTTCAAGAATTGTAAACTCATTCTCCAAATGTTCATCCAATTCAAGGATCACAACGAACACTGAGCTTTTCACTGGCTTTTCAATCGGCAGCAATTGAGCTTTTGAGAGCAGTCCATTAGGTCACACCCACCAACCAAGGGACCTCGCAGCTGTTAGAAATCAGCCCGAGCTCCATGTCAGCCATTGCGACATCGGAGCTCGCGATCCCAATATCTCGTCTCACAACTCCCCTGGGACTTGCGAGTCACAGTTTGCGAAATTCTCTAAATTAGTGCTTTAATTGTCCACCATTATTCACAATTGAGTGGCAGGACTTTGATTTCATCAGGTGATTTTGGGATCGCTTAGCTCTGTCTATAGCATGCTGCTTCCACTGTTCAGTATATATGCAGTCCTGCGTGCAGCTTCAATTGTAGATACATTATTTTTTAGTGTGCCTGGTGTTGCTCTTGGCACGTTCTTCTACACTCTTAATTGAACCATTGTTGGCCACCTGGCTTGATATTAATGGTAGAATAAGGGATATGCCTGGCCATGAGGTTGCAGATTGTGGTGAAATACAATATATGCTGCTGCTGATGGCCCACAACGTCTCATGGGTGCCCAGTTTTGAGCTGCTTCATCTCTTCCAAATCTATTCCATTTAGCACAGTGATAGTGCCACACAACATGATGAAGGATGCCTTCAGTGTAAAGATGAAAGTGTGCAATGATCAGAACTTTGCAGTGATCACACCTACCAATACTGTCATCGATGGAAGGATCTGCGGCAGGTAGATTGGTCAGGGCGAGGTCAAGTAGGTTTTTCTCCCTTGTTGGCTCCTTCACCACCTGCCACAAGCCCAGTCTGGCAAGTACCTCCTTCACGGCTCAGACAGTAGCTACTGAGCCATTCTTGGTGATGGGCATTGAAGTCCCCAGTCCAGAATATATTCTATGCCCTTGCTTCCCCCAACTCTGAGAAACCCCTGCTTATGTCCTTTTTAAAAATTCTTTCACAGGATGTGGGCTTCGCTGGCTGGGCCAGCATTTATTGCCCATACCTAGTTGCCCTTGAGAAGGTGGTAGTGAGTTGCCTTCTTGAACCGCTGCAGTCCATGTGGTACAGGTACACCCATAGTGCTGTTAGGAAGGGAGTTCTTGGATTTGACCCAGCGACACTGAAGGAATGGTGATATATTTCCATGTTAGGATGGTGTGTGGCTTGGCGCGGAACTTCCAGGTGGTTTTGTTCCCATCTATCTGTTGCCCTTGTCCTTCTAAATGTTAGCGGTCCTGGGTTTGGAAGTTGCTGTCAAAGGAGCCTTGGTGAATTCCATCTTGTAGATGGTACACACTGCTGCTACTGTACGTCAGTGGTGGAGGCAGTGAATGTTTGTGGATATGGTGCCAATCATGCAGGCTGCTTTGTCCTGGATGGTGTCGTGCCTCTTGAGTGTTGCGGGAGTTACATTCATCTGAGCAGGTGGAGAGTATTCCATCACACTCCTGACTTGTGCCTTGTTGATGGTGGACAGGCTTTGGGGAGTCATGAGGTGAGTTACTCATCACAGGTTTCCTAGCCCCTGACCTGCTCTTGTAGCCATTGTATTTATATAGCTAGTCCAGTTCAGTTTCTGGTCAATGGTAACCCCCAGGATGTTGATAGTGGGGGTTTCAGTAATGGCAATGCCATTGAATATCATGGGGCGATGGTTAGATCATCTCTTTTTGGAGATGGTCTTTGCCTGGCCGTTGTGCAGTGCGAAAGTTTCTTGCCACTTGTCAGCCCAAACCTAGATATTGTCCAGGTCTTGCTACAATTGGACATGGACTGCTTCCGTATCTGAGGAGTCACAAATGGTGCTGAACATTGTGCAATCATCAGCGAACATCCCCACTTCTGATCTTATGATAGAAGGAAGGTCATTGATGAAGCAGCTGAAGATGGTTGGGCTGAGGACACTACTCTGAGGAACTCCTGCAGTGATGTCCTGGAGCTGAGATGACTGACCTCCAACAACCACAACCATGTTATTTTGTGCTAGGTATGACTCCGACCAGTGGAGAGTTTTCCCCCTAATTCCCATCGACTCCAGTTTTGCTAGGGCTCCTGGTGGTAAGAAAGCAAAGGTGCATTTCTAATCTTCTGGTTTTTTTCGGGGAAGTCATGTGTGCAGATAAATAGCCTTAAGATATTCAAGCCCAGAAATTTGTTGGTGCTGTGCTTGTTTCTCAGGCTCATTATGTGCCAGAAGTGTGCTCACCATGTTGGATCAGGCTGCTCCATAGGCATTCCGAGAGTATGCCTGAACAATTCAAATTGCCAATTAAAAGATTAAAATTAAGGTTCTAGGATTGATGTAAGATCTTTTTGTGACATTATTCTGTCCCAGTATTTGATTTGTCAGGTGATAAACTAGCCCAACCACATATGGTGCGAACAGACAAGACAAACCCTTTGATAAAAGTAAAATACTGCAGATGCTGGGAATCTGAAATAAAAACAGAAAATGCTGGAAAAGCTCAGCAGGTCTGACAGAATCTGTGGAGAGAGAAACACAGTTAATGTTTTGAGTCTGTATGACTCTCCGTCAGAGCTAGAAGAACCCTTTACCAGGACTATTTAAAGGACTCATCTATTACATACAAGCCCAGTGCCAAGCACTCAGGCTGACTAATTCCTGACATTATGGACAGGATTTTGCACCCCTGACAGGGCCTAAACAAAGGTGAGTGGGATCAATAAATAACCCTGCCAGCTGATGTGCTCCATCCCGCCTATGGCTCATTTTCACAGGGAAAGGATGGAGATGGTGAGGCTATCCACCTGCATGCAGTGTTAGCCAACATAGCTCACTAAGGGCCACTTAAGGCCAATTAAAGGAAGTCTCAAGATCCCTGCTGACCGGGATTCCAGGCTGGCTAAGAGGACCTCCTTCCTTGCCTGGGTTCTGCACAGCCACAGGCCTGTAAAGAGTCTCCCTCACCAACACCCCCAACCTCACCACCACCAACCCCCAAAAACATACAGTGCTGGGGTGGCTGCAAAAGCCACTTACATTTAACAACATTTGAGAAAGGTCACCTCCATCTTTCCTTCCATTTCGGCCTGGTTTCTGCCTGGCCTTCCAGCTTTGAGAACCCCCGCGCCATCCTCCTGCTTGCCCTCTGGCCATTTATTATTCGCTCCAGGGAAAATCACAATGGGCAGAATCTTCTGTTCTGCCCCACACGCCGACGCGTAAAATGATGCGCTGTGACATTGGTTGTGCATCCCAACGTCACCGCGTGTCATTCCGATCTTTAGTTCGGCGGGCGTGCACCGAAGTCAGCTGTGTGCCCGCCGAACTGTCAAAGGCCTATTAAGGCCATTAATAAACTAATTTAAGTGATTGTCAGGGCTGCCCGTCCAACCATAAGGTTGGCGGGCAGGCAAAGGGCCCAGGTGGCCTTTGCATTTTTCATGAAACCTCATCCACGAGCGGGATGAGGTTTCATGAAGGTTTTATTAATTCAATAAAAATTTTCATGAAAATTAATAAACATGTCCCAGCTCATGTGACACTGCCACATGAGGGGACATGTCTGAATAATTTTATTTTTTCTTCTTTTCAATGTTTGATTATAAAATTAATCTCCCTGAGGCAGCTCTGTGCATGCGCGTGAAAGAGCGCAGGCCCTGACTCTCCCTCCTCCCCCTGCCCGCACAGGTAGCGCCGGGTGCACATCATGCTGAGTGGGCCTTAATTGGTCTGCCCACATAAAATGGCGGCACGCTGCCGATCACGGGCAGCAATTGGCTCCGTGCCTGCCCACGCCCGCCCCCAACCGGCCAGCCCGACGGGGAGAAAATTCTCCTCAATAAGTAATTATTCCCCGTGCAGTGTGGGCTTTGGACCAACATTTCAACCTGATGGTGGAGTTCCGAAGCCTATAGGGGAAATCCTGCCTGATAAATCAATGGCATTTATAAATAAAGTAAAATACTGTGACTTTTCATCCATTTAATTTGATGATACCATTCTTATTGTTAGACATAGAATCATAGAGGTCTACAGCACAGAAAAAGGCGCCTTCGGCCCATCGAGTCTGCATTGGTCAAATAAATACCTAACTATTTTAATCCCATTTTCCAGCACTAGGCCCATAGCCTTGTATGCCATGGCACTGCAAGTGCATATCCAAATACTTCTTAAATGCTATGAGGGTTTCTGTCTCTACCACTCTTTCAGGCAGTGAGTTCCAGATTCCCACCACCCTCTAGGTGAAAAAATTCTTCCTCACATCCCCTCTAAACCTCCTGCCCCTTACCTTAAATCTATGCCTCCTGGTTATTTATCCCTTCACCAAGGGGAAAAGTTCCTTCCTGCCTACTCTATCTATGCCCCTCATAATTTTATACATTTCAATCATGACCCCCTTAAACTCCTCTGCTCCAGGGAAAATAAGCGCAGTCTTTCCAATCTCTCCTCATAACTAAAACTCTCCAGCCCAGGCAACGTCCTGGTAAATCTCCTCTGCATTCCCTCTAGTGCAATCACATCCTTCCTATAATGTGGATTCCAGAACTGCAAGCAATATTCTAGCTGTGGCCTAACCAGCATTTTATACAGTTCCAGCGTAACCTTCCTAATCTTATATTCTATGCCTTGGCTAATAAAAGCAAGTATCCCATATGCCTTCTTAACCACCTTATCTACCTGTTCCACTATCTTAAGGGACCGGTGGACATGCACACCGAGGTCCCTCTGATCCTCGGTGCTTCCCAGGGTCCTACCATTCATCATGTATTCCCGTGCCTTGTTTGTCCTGCCCAAGTGCATCACCTCACACTTATCTGGATTAAATTCCATTTGCCACTGATCAGCCCATCTGACCAGCTCGTCTATATCCTCCTGTAATCTAAGGCTATCCTCCTCACTATTTATCACCCCACCAATTTTCGTATCATCCACGAACTTACTGATCAACCCTCTCATATTCAAGTCTAAATCGTTTATATATGCCACAAACAGCAAGGGACCCAACACTGATCCCTGTGGAACCCCAATGGACACAGGCATCCAGTCCCAAAAACACCCCTCGACCATTACCTTCTGCTTCCTGCCACTCAACCAATTCTGGATCCAATTTGACAAATTGCCTTGGATCCCATGGGCTCTTACCTTCGTTATCGGTCTCCCATGCGGGACATTATCAAAAGCCTTGCTGAAGTCCAAGTAGACTACGTCAAATGCATTGCTCTCATCTACACACCTGGTCACCTCTTCGAAAAATTCAATCAAGTTGGTCAGGCATGACCTCCCCTTAACAAAACCATGCTGACTGTCCTTGTTTAATCCCTGCTTCTCCAAGTGTAGATTAATTCTGTCCCTCAGAATTGCTTCCAATAGTTTCTCTACCACCGAGGTTAGACTGACTGGCCTGTAGTTCCCTGGTTTATTCTTTTCTCATTTCTTGAATAATGGTACCACATTGGCTGTCCTCCAGTCCTCTGGCACCTCTCCTGTGGCCAGAGAGGTATTGAAAATTATTGCCAGCACCCCTGCTACCTCCTCTCTTGCCTCACTCAACAGCTTAGGATACATTTCATTCGGGCCTAGAGATTTATTTACTTTTAAGCCTGCCAGACCACTTAGAACTTCCTCCCTTTCTATGCTAATTTCTTTAATTATGTCACAGTCTTTCTGCCTGATTGCCATACCCACGTCATCCCTTTCACTTGTGAACACCGACATAAAGTATTCATCTAGAACCCTACCTATGTCTTCTGGCTCCACACACAAATTACCACTATGGTCCTTAATGGGCCCTACTCTTTCCCTAGTTATCCTTTTACTCTTAATGTACTTGTAAAATAACTTTGATTTTCCTTGATTTTATCTGCCAATGCTTTTACATGCCCCCTTTTTGCTCTTCTAATTTCCTTTTTAAGATCCCCCTACACATTCTATACTCCTTTAGGGCTATTGTTGTTTTGAGCCCTTGATTTCTGCCGTAAACCTCCCTTTTTCTCTTTAAACAATCTTGTATAGCCCTCGACATCCAAGGTTCCCTGGATTTGTTGGTCCCACCCTTTGTCTTTACTGAAATATGTTGGCCCTGTAGTCTCCCTATTTCCTTCTTGAATGAGTCCCACTGCTCTGACGCAGATTTACCTAAAAGTAGATGCTCCCAGTCCACTCTGGCCAAATCATATCTGATCTTATTAAAATCGGCCTTCCCCCAATTTAGAACTCTGATATCTGGCCCATCCTTGTCCTTTTCCATAACAACCTTGAATCTAACGGAGTTATGATCACTATCTACAAAATGCTCCCCCGCTGATACCTCTACCACTTACCCGACTTCATTCCCTAAAATTAAGTCCAGGACTGTCCCCTCTCTTGTAGGATCTTTTACGTAATGGCTTAAAAAGCTCTGCTGGATGCATTTTAACAACTCCGCTCCCTCTAAACCTATCACACTATGACTAACCCAGTTAATGTTGAGGAAGTTGAAATCCCCCACTATTACTAGCCTATTATTTTTACACTTCTCTGAAATTTGCCTACGTATCTGCTCTTCTATTTGTCTCTGGCTGTTTGGGGGCCTATACTGCACTCCCAGCAATGTGATTGCTTCTTTTTTGTTTTTATTTTCTACCCATATGGCTTCATTTGAGGAGCCTTTTAAGATGTCATCCCTCCTTTCTGCTGTAATTGATTCCTTGATCAATATTACGATACCCCCTCCTCTTTTACCTCCTTCCCTGTCTCGCCTGAAGACCCTATATCCTGGAATATTAAGCTGCCAATCCTGCCCCTCTCTCAACCATGTGTGACATCACACTTCCATGTGTTAATTTGTGCCCTCAACTCACCTGCTTTATTCGTCAGACTCCTTGCATTAAAATAAATACCATCCAACCTTGCCAAGCTCCCTTGTGCCTTAACTGGCCTATCATTTCTATGCCTTCGAGACTCACTTGCTCTCTCTTCTAATTTTGGCTGTGCATCTCCCCCTGCTGAACCTCCTCTCAGGATCCCATTCCCCTGCCAAATTAGTTTACACCCTCCCCAACAGCACTAGCAAACCTCCTCGCAAGGATGTATGAGAGGTATGGAGTGAATGTTATAAGATGGATAATTTTGTCTACCTTTTTAACTGCCAAAAAACAATTAGTTCTGAATGGGTTAACTGAAAGAGGATACGTGGAATAAAAAAAAACATTTATTAGTTAAATGATTCCAATTCTGCGAATTCTTCCCTCATGTACTGGGGAAAAATGCATTAGTGTACCCTCTAGTCTGCATTTTAACTCGCTGTGTAATTACTGGTTATTTTCCGCAAGTAAAATGAAAGTACCTGAAGGACCCCTGTTCAATAGAGCAGAAAGTCAAGCCAATTTATACACTCATAAAACCTTCAGCCTCCAATCTAAACCCAGGAGAATATAGAGATTTTATAAATTGAAAAGGATAAACAGACAGTGGCAGTAAAAACTGTATTGATGGTGGTGAGTTAAAAACAGAAAGCCATTTTTAACATGTACCACGTATGAACCCATAAATGATGCTAGTCATAACAATACAGCAAACGTGCAAAGCTCTGTGGCTTAAAAAGCACTTGGGAGCAAGCAGAAGTGTGTGAGGTTGTAGCCGTGTCTCAGCTGGTAGCACTCTTGCCTCCGAATTAGAAGGCTGCTTGTTCAAATTCCTTTCCAGGAGTAAGCAAATCTGGCTTATGATTGGAGTGCTGCACTGTTAGAGGTGTTGTCTTTTAGGTGAGATGTTAAGTTGAGACCCTGTTTGATCTTTAAGATGAACATAAAAAAAATCCTTTGGCACTATTTTGAAGCTATCATCAGTGTCCTGGCCAATATTTAACACTCATTTAATATCATAAAAACAAATTATTTGGTCATTATTACATGGTTGCTTGTAGGAGCTTACAGTGCACAAATTGACCGCTGCTTTTCCTACATTACAACAGTGACTGCACTTCAGCAATACCTTATTAGCTGTAAAGTGCTTTTGGACATCCTGAGATCATAAAAGATGGTATATAAATGCAAAGAATTTTTTTCTTTACGAGAAACAAAATCAAATAGCAAGGCTTGAGAAATGTGAAGCATTCTTGGATTGACAGGTTTCACCAGACATGCATTTTGTATTATACTGAAACAAAAATACAGATGCAGTTGCAAAAAAAAATAGCATTTTCACTGCAGCTTTGTTCTCCATTATAATCTTCCATTCTTCAAATTACCTTACAACATGATTGTTCAGATTTAGCCCATTATCCATTTGTAGCCACTTTGAAAACTTGGGACATTTTCCTACATTCAGGGCACTACATAACAGGAAATCATTGAACATACTCAAAAATACACCATGAAAATGGAAGCCATGTGCCTCATCCTCCCTTAAGAAACCCACAGTGTCCTCCATCTGAGCACCCAGCTGCCTTGTGTGAGATTCCAGAACTTTTGCCTCAAGAAATGCATGTGGGAGACCGCTCAGGCAATAATCTATCTATCTGAAGAAGTGCTTTCTAAAACGAGTCCTGAACTTGGCCCTTACCAGTTCATATCAACGTTCCCTTGTTCTGCAGTTATGGGTTAACTTAAAATACTGCACAGGACTAATATTTCCTATTCCATTTGGTATCTTGTCATGTCAGCTGTAGCTTGCTTGGTAACATTCTTGTGGCTTCCACTTCAGAGACTGAAACACTGAATTCAGGCTGACGATCCAGGTGCAGCAATAAGGGTGTGCTGCATTGTCAGAAGTACAGTCTTTCAGATTCACATTGTTCAGCGTTAAACCAAAGCTCTGTCTGCCCTCTTGGATGGATGTAAAAGATTTCATAGCACTAGTTCGGAGAAGACCAGAGGAGTTATCCACAGTTCCCTGAGCAACGTTTATTCATCAATGTTGTTGAAACAAACTTTCTGGTCAATGTCAATTTGCTGTTTATTGAATGTAACCTGGCTGCCATATTTCCTACATTACAGCAGCGAGAGTATTTGCTTGCTTGTTAGGCACCTTAGGCCATCCTGAGATCGCTATCTAAAAGCAAGTTTCTTCTTTCCCCACATTCTGGAAAGGGTTGTTTTTTGACCTGCTATTTTGAAAATGACTGATGTGAACTGATTGCCTCTCTTCTATTTTTCCTTAGTTGTGTTGAAGAGTCATACGGACTCGAAACGTTAACTGTATTCCTCTCCGCAGATGCTGTCAGACCTGCTGAGTTTTTCCAGGTATTTTTATTTTTGTTTTTGTTTTGGATTTCCAGCATCCGCAGTTTTTTGCTATTATCTTACGTTTATTTTATTGCCTATCTTGAAAGTTATTATCAACTTGGCATGTTTCCAATGTAGTGGGACCTCCCAAGCATTTGGTGATGTAAAGCCTCTAAAATTCATGGGTCAGAGTGTTGAAATGAGGTTAGGGTAACCTTAAGCTCCTGGAAAATTTTATTTTTCTGCCATTTCTTTGGTGGGGTGGGGGGGTGGGGCTGTGGGGAGTAATGGTGAGTGTTGAGGTACACCTTTAAGTGGATGTGGGTTTGTTTTCTGTATACATCATTTGAGGGGAAATGATGTAGCATTTCATGTGGCTCTGACTTTGGCAAAGATTTCTTTCCCCAGGTCGGGTGCGCAGATTTCCTGGCTCTGCAAACCCGACCTTTAGAAACGCCCACTTGCAGGTGGGATTTTCGGTTGGGGGAGGGGGCGAGGTGGCAGTGTTAAGAGTCGGGGCGAGTGTTATGACCGAGCAGTTGGTAAGGCGGAGTTATTTAAAGACCCCAGAAGGAAACTTGAAACAACTGTCATAACCTATCATTTTAAGTGTTATGTTTGAGATGCGACTCTAAATTCAGGAATTGGACCACCAGTTCTTGAGGTTTTACTTTAAACTACATGAAATATTTTATTAATTTATGCAGGCCAAAATATATATACACATGGCTACAAATTACTATGATCATAACTGTTAACTGTCCCAAACTAATCTCCATTAAGGCAACAGCAACCCATAGACTTAACCAAACACCAGGCAAAGCATTTTCACCTTACGAATTCAAGAGTGAGATTCTTTTCACTGTGGAGCCAGTTGGAGGCTTGTAGCTGCCTTTTGGTCTCACATTGCCTCTGCTCTGCACACCCGAAAACCACTGAGGTTTTACCTACCACCACTGATTGAATTCAAATTCTCATTGTCTCACCCGCCTCTTTGAACTTCACCTTTTAACAATGAAACCCCTTTCATCGTACCAATTTTATTAGCAATATAAATATATTGCTTGGTAACTGCTAGAAAGCCATCAGTTTTCACTCCGCTTCTTGAATGCTCTATACAAAAAATGCAACTACATGTTATCTCCCTTGCATATCAAAACTAATATACATCAAAACACCCAGACTAACTAATTTTAACCCATTTAAGACACACCTGCAGACTAAACCTCTATTTTAAAAGCAAAATACTTTCCAAAATAGTATATACATTAATAGCTTCATGACAGCGAGTTATCTTGGAACGAGTGCAAAGGCTGCCGATGTGGAGGCAGGCTGGGTGGGAGGCATGCCCCTGTGCCTCAGCACGTTTAAATACATTTTTAAAAAGATTAAAACAAAAAACACCCCTCTAGCCCTCACCCCTCACCCCCTCAGCCCCCACGCACTCCCTATGCCACATCCATGCCAACCTATGCCAACCCATTCCCCCAAACAACACCCATGACCTTTCATGCCTCCTATGTCAACCCCTGCCCTCTACCCACCCCCATGGCCCCCATACCCATTATGCCAACTTAGTGCCAACTCATGCCAATCCATGCCCTGACCTCCTCCATGTCAACTCACCTCATATTGGTGGACACTTCCTTGACAGTTTTGACACTACCCTGACAGCTAGAAAGTTCCTTGACAGCTGGACAGTTCTTTGACCGCTAGACAGTTCCTTGATGGCCCAACAGTTCCTTGACAGCTTGATGGTTCCAATGCATTTGTGTGTAAAAAGTGCATAATTTTGTTTAATTTTAACAATCCCAAAATGTGCTTTATCTTTCCCAAAGGTTGCCTCAACTCTCCAAAGGTGAACCTGAACCCTATCCAAAAGGGTACTTTACCTCTCCAAAGGGCTATCCTGGCTATCCAAATGAATCCACCAAGTTCAGACCTCTCTTACCTATTCTAATTTGCACACTCTGGGCTTCACACTCCTGGCCTTCCAAAATCCCACTTCAGTGGAAGCAGCTGGTGATTTAAATGGCCAGCTGCCTCTGCAAAGCATGCATGCATAAACCCCAGCCCAATCCCAATCCCGACCCAGCAAAGATGGGAAATGCTGGGTTCGGGGACAGGGCTCAGAATTTTCAGCCAATTCTGGGATTTTCGTCACGATGGAGAGCCTATCCATTGTGGTGGAAATCTGGGCATTTAGCCTCAGTTTGTTCAACTATCAACTCAGACATGTGTACAAGTTCTCCATCTGTGTAACACTGCTACCAACCTCTCAGATATTTAATAAATTGACTTACAAATTTTTATGTTAACCAATCCCTAATGCATGGTTGGTGCCTTGATGTTTAACCATTAAGCACAAGGAGAGGGGAAACACAACAGTGGGGGCCATTGGTTTCCCCAAAGTTATAAGGGGAGACCAGGATTAAGCCCTGTGGAATTTCAAAGCCTATTAACATATCCTGTAATCCATTTGTGGGCCATTTTCACACAAAAATAACCTTTTTGCACAATAAAACAGAGGATGCTGGAAATACTCCTCTAGTCAGGCAGTATCTGTGGGAAGAGAAACAAGGTTAATGTTTGAGGTAAAAGCAAATTACTGTGGATGCTGAAAATCTGAGACGTAAACAGAAAATGCTGGAAAAACTCAGCAGGTCTGACAGCATCTGCGGTGAGAGAAACAGAGTTGACGTTTCAAGTCCGTATAACTAGTCAAAATTGTGACTATTCATACGGACTCGGAACCTCAACTCTGTTTCTCTCGCCACAGATGCTGTCAGACCTGCTGAGTTTTTCCAGCATTTTCTGTTTTTGTGAATATTTCAGATCACTGACGTTTTGTCAGGACTGGATGAGCATTTTCTGATTTTATTTTATCTTTCCTGTATTATAAGATCATAAGATCTATCTTTGCATTTCTATTTATTTTTACAATTTTTCGTTATGGGATTAAATTCCATGTCCACAATTGCAGCGTTAGGAACATTTATCCAATTTATTGAAGCCTGTGCCCGCGATAGTAGGCCAGGACAAACGTGAGCTGGGCCATCTGCTTAAAGAGGGAACACACAAGGGGAAGAAAATGAGGGGGGAATTCCTAAGATTTCTCCTTTGTTTTCTGCTAAAAATTCCCTCAGTAAGATCAGCGCACGAGGAATTTTTTTTTTAAAAAGTCAATAGTTTCTCTGTTGTCGCTGAACCCAGCCAAACTTAGATTAATATCTTAGGAATTTGAAAAGGTTTGCCCAGTGAAAACTGAGAGTTATTAATGGAACAAATCTGCTTGTTTTCCACTTCCTCTCTATGCTGAGAGATACTCAGATAGAGGAGGAACACACAGAGCAGTGTCAGAGCAGTTTGGCTATCAGACCGAACTGTAAGATATTAAGCTTTGAAAGTTTTATTACTTAAAATTTTGATCATGTGTTACGACAATGAGAGAAAGGCTGTTCAAGAGAAAGACTCACACAACTTGATTTCTAAGTACAGCGTTGATTTATATTCACTTATAGTTATATTGATAACTAAATGGGAACCCATTATGCCCTTTCCCTTTGAACTTCAGTAATTGTTCTATTTGAACCATTCTTCTTGCAAGCATTTCTAACAATTCCTGCTTTTGATTACGCGCGTGATTATATAAATTGTTGGTTGTCACATTTTCAAAAATGCTTTGTTACTTCTGTAAGATTTTATCTTTGAAATTGGCAACAAAAAAGATTGTTACTATAGAAATTATGGTGGACTTGCATAGCTGACCCTAATTTGATAAGACGAATTGGAACTTGTTTTCATGGAGGGATTTCTGATTTACAAGCTAAGCATTTTTAATTCCAAGGGGGTCATTTTGGCTTGGTGCGGCTAAGTTAAACTATTTTATTCTCTTCTGGTTTTTATTTCCTTAGAATTCAATGGAAGAGATGAAATTCAGGTTGCCAACAATCCTTCTCTCTGGTTGCACAAATTACTACCAAAGTACTTTTAAAGTTGCAAAAACTGAAATTATTTGATAAGTCAACAGTGGCAGCAATGAAATTAAAGTAACTTCAAAACATACTATTTATTTTTTAAGTTTTACACACCAGAACTAAATAAGATTAGCACCACTCTGAAGTCTCACTCTACTGGCTTGTTTTCCTTCTCTCACTCTTCTGTTTTCTTTTCTGATTTTTCATCTACCGATTGCTGTCTATCCCTTTTTCTGTTATTAATACATCTCTTGTCAACTATACTTCCACATGCGCTTGCATACAGCCACCTCGGTTATAATACAGCAGCTACTGTTAGCTGAAATACCATGGGGCCAACATTGTTTCTTTGGAGTTACGCATGTCTCCCACTAAAGATACGATAGGGGACTGGGAAATCCCCTATGGAAATTCAGGGCCTACCACTATACATAGAACCAAAAATATTTTGACTATGGGGGAAGAAGATGACTGAGAACCAGTCGATCCATGGCCATATTTCACTACTGAGGTAACTCTCCAATTCAATTATTTGCTTTAAGCATAAGTTAACGTGAAACTGTTACAGGCATAGTGATACACAGACAGACAGACAGGAGCAGCTTAGTCGTGAATACTTTCAGGCCTCACTAATGAACACCATGTTATGAAGAATGAAGTTCATCCAAGGTTCACAGGCTTTGAGTGAGTAGCCACATTCAAAGATAGGAGTGGATTGAGTAAAAAGGTTTGGATGGTTTATTATTCATTTTCAAAACTACCCATTTGGCAAAACAGTATAACACATAAATTGTTTCAATTTATAAACAATAGGTAGCCTTTATATAAGTAGGAATGCCCTGGAGCGCATTTTCATACCTGGGGTGGGGAATTTTATATTCCAAGCATACTTGCAGGTACTGTAAGGTTTGTTTCCAGCAGCACTAAATGTTAACACTTGCCAAACCATGGACATACACGTGAATGAAATTGTACCATTTTCCCTTCGAGAAGTGTTTGAGTCATATTGTCTGTTTTTCTGCATTAGGAAGTCTAGAACCGCTGGAATGTCCTTAAGCATAGCAGGCGGTTCCTTGGAATATCAAGGGGGCAATGACCATAATTTTCTTATGTCAATGGGCAGTATATGATTCACAATTTCCTGACTGCCCACTGCATCCACTATCCCATCCCCTGCCCCTGCTCCGCAGTGCCATAGAGCCTTGGATAATTTAACAGGCAGAATTTAAGGCTCATGCCAGTGACAACTCCACCACGGCCATTCTGTACACCCCCAATTTATTGCCAATCAGCCATTTACCTGGTTGGCATCGGGGTCCTCAATCATCTTTAGGACAGATATCACACATCTGAGAGCTGCCAGCCAATCAGAGGCTGACAGTTCTCCAACACGGGAAGCGTCACTGGGAGCGGTGACCACTGCAGGAACTGCAAGAGGGCCAGACTGCAGGATCATCGCTGGAGTAGAAGGGACCCAAGTAGAAGGGACCTCAGGCTGCTCACATGGTATGGCCCTCACCCACCGCTGGTTGAATACTAGCAGCAGCAGAATGAGGCACACAAGTGGCCCTTAAGTGGCAACTTAAGGGCCTCAATAGGCTTCGGGGCGGCAAGGCTGTTCTCGAGCCTTCCTGCCCCGGACTTGATCAGTTGGGAGTCGGGAAGACGATGGGTTTTCTAACAAGTACCTTCCCGCCCGCTTTAGCAGGGCTCTATGCCTCCGAGCCTGCCTCCAGAGGAGAATAAAATTCCACTCAATCTGTGTAAGAAACAGTCACAACACACAATCTGGGACACTGTGACTAAGCAGAACACTCCACCCAATGCTTGGCTATGATCAGCTAGCCTCAACAGAGATCGAGGATGAAAATCAGTCTGCATGATAGAAAGAAAGAATGATTTACATTGAAATAGCACCTTTCAAGACCTCCAGGCATCCCAGTATTTTATAGCCAATGAAGTACTTTTGAAGTGTTCTCACTGTGGTAATGAGGGAAAAGCAGCAGCCCATTTTCCAACAGCAAACTGCCACAAACAGGATTGAGGTCATGACCTGAATCTGTTTTTACCAATGTTGGTTTAGGGATAAATATTGTCCAAGCATCAGAGGGGGAATCTCCCTGCTTTTGTTCAAAATAGTATCAGGGGATCTGTTACATACACTTGAAAGAGTGCAGCACTCCCTCAGTGCTACACTGAAGTGTCAGCCATGATACGATGCTCAAATCCCTGGAGAAGGACTTAAACTCATGACCTTTTGGCTCCAAGACTGGCGTGCTACCGACCAAGCAATATACATATTACTTTAGGCAGTTATGTAGTCCCTGTTGGGCTTTCTATTACAGCTCCTTTGGGTTCAGAAAACAGGTGATCTGACATAAAATGGACAGGGCAAGGTCTGAAATTACACCAATGGAGGAATTTGCAAATTACAATGATGTAGCGGTGACAGCTTTCACTACTACGTACAATTAACTTCGAGAATTCCTCGAGCCCTACTTGTCCCCAGTCTGGCCCAGCGTTTACCTGGGTCATCAGTGGGCACCTGCAATATTTAAGGCGCTTTGTGGGAATCCACTCCGCGACGAGCCAAGAAAAATTGGCGACGTATTGCTCCATTTGTGAAGATCTATGATTACTGAAAACATTTTATGACATATTGCTCAGGACAACAGATAGGAAATAAATGCACCCAATGTGACAATCAAAATTTAACTATCTAACATCTAAGATAGAATCCAATATCTTTCCCCTCCCCAACTCTTGATTTACCCTTCCCTCCAAACACAGATTAAGGAAGATGTTTGATTTGAAGAATAACAGATGCTCTCTTCTAGCCTAGCCAAATGGCCATTCTTTATGTGCACCTTAAACAATAAATGCATGCAGGTTATTTTACCTCACTTCATACCCACATGTTCAAATTTTTCAGCAGGAGTCAGGCTTGGGTGGTTGTTTTTCACCCAAATGTGAGGGTGCTGATACCAAATGCAGTGCCTTTATTGATACTTTCAGTGATATCAGATAACACAACTTGGAACAGGGATTTCATCTGGCATTTACCTACTAAGCCATAGCGAGAGCTCTGACTCCATTACACTAAGTCACAGAGTCATTGAATTATTGCAGCACAGAAGGGAACCATTCGGCCCATCGAGTCCATGATGGATTTATAAATGAATAAAACATAAACAGTCCAATGGCCAATCCCTGCTATGTTTAGTTATTTTAAAAAAAGGTCTCTTAGCAATGCATTTAATAACTTATTGTGTTATATCTTTCACAATTTCAAACCATGCTAAATCAAATGCCTTCAATAAAACATTCTTGAGTCTGCGCCCGAAAGCTGAAAAAATACACAAATTGCATCTAAAAAGACTGGAAAATATATTTGCATTTCCTCCCTTAGGGAAATCAGTGAAATCTCTCTGTGAGATGTAGGAAAGAGAGTGCTGAAATGCCATAGGTGTCAGCGTCTCTGGTTATCTGTCCCTCAGTGACTGTTTCATTTGCTGGATGATAAAATATTTAGGTCATTTGGGCCTGTTGCCTTTCTGCAGAAAGCAAGAAGGGAACCGATTTTCATGCGAATGCATTTTAACATTGAATTGCACATTATAAAAACAGACTGCAATCAGTTAGAAGAAGATAAGAAATAGACGCGGGAGTCAGCCATATGGCCCCTTAAGCATGCCCCACCAAACAATACGATCATGGCTGATCTTCCACCTCAACTCCACTTTCCCTTTCTATCCCCATATCCCTCGACCCCCTTTGCACCTTGGAGCAGGGAATGCCTCTCTCTGGGCTGCCAGGAGGATAGAATTATAATTAATTACCTGAAAGAGAATCAGAAATTCTCTATAATGAATTATTGTTCTGTTTCTTTATGGAGAGAATTTTTCCTATGGCGGGTGGGCTGGGCGGGAACAGTCAGGGGTGGGCACGGAGCAGGCGCGGAGCCGATCGCCGCCCACGATCGGTGGCGCGCCGCCATTTTACGCGGGCAGGCCAATTAAGGCCCGCCCAGCGTAATGCACAGCCAGTAACACCCAGCGCTACCTATACGGGCAGGGGGAGGAGGGAGAGTTGGGGCCTGCGCTTGTGCAGCAATCTCCCTGAGGCACAGAGCTGCCTCAGGGAGATTGAATGGATTAAAAAACTTTTTAATAAATAAGGTAAAAATTTATTTAAACATGTCCCCTCATGTGACAATGTCACATGAGCTTGGACATGTTTGTGAAGTTAGAAAAATTTATTTATTTATCTTATAAAAGCTTCAGGAAACCTCATCCCGCCCGTGGATGAGATTTCCTGAAAAACGCGAAGGCCACTTGGGCTCTTCGCCTGCCCGTCAACCTTAAGGTTGGACGGGCAGCATTCTAAGCAGGCTTAATTACTTTTTTAATGGCCTTAATAGGTCGTTGATAGTTCGTCGGGCGCGTAGCCACCTCCAGCGTGTGCCCACCGAACGACATATCGAAATGACGCGCGAATATGTCAGGACACACTCCTGACGTCATCAAGCGTCATTTTACCCGGTGGCATGTTGGGTCCGCTCCCGCACACTAATGGCAATATTCTACACTATATTACCATTCTTCAGGTGAAGGCAACGCTGGCAAGACTGTAGAATTTGTGCATCCTTTCATGTGGCAACACATGAAGGCCAGGGTAGGTGGAGGTGATAGGCCCCTTCCCTGAAGGGCGTGAATGAACTAGCTTGGGTCTTTACATTAAGCTTCCACAGTTTCTTATCCTCTGGTGCCAGTCTAGAAATTACCAGAATTATTAAATTCATTTACATAATTGACCGAGGAGAATTCTGAACTTACGACCTCCGGTTGATAGTCCAGTGCCATAATCACCAGGCCATAGTGTCCTTTATTAGGGACAATGCTAAAACCACAACAGTGGATTGGACTGTCCACTAAATCACTTCTTTTGAATCATGCCACTGACCGGTCCCAGAAAAGTCAAGATTGAGAAGTAGTCACAGCGCTTGTGGATGTCATGGATGCGACGAGATGGCCCTTCACTGCAGGAGGATGATGGGCCAGGTTTTCACAAAGTTGGGTCGAATCAGGAGGGCTTTAAAAATGTGGGTGAAACCCAGATGCACAATCCCTCCCCCATTTCCAACAGATCCCATTTTTGACAGCAGGGGAAGGGGGTGGTTGAGGCATAAATCACACAAGTGAGAAACCTGAACTCAGCAGTGTCATTTGGATTAATCCTGAGTTCAAACAGACCTAATTTCTTCTGTTCCAAGGGCTTTAACCCACAGAGTGCAAAGTGTGAATTTATGGAGCAGGCACAAACATGCTTGAAGAGCGGGTAAGATCTGTTTAAGTGCCATGATCTGAAGTGATTTAAATCCCCAGTCCTTTAAAAATGAAAAAAAACTAAACAGGGGTGCAGCTGTCAGGTAGAGTGAAAAAAAGGAGACATACTCTGCTGGGTACATTGATTGACAGGCTATTTACCAGGCTATTGGGAAAAAAAAAATAGCCATCTTTTTCTATAGTTTTAATGAACCTCGTGGAGACATTTCCCAAGTGTGGCTATTATAGCTGAGATAATTATGAATGCTTGACTGAGTTGCAAAATCTCCAAAACCACTTATCTCAGAAGGGGACTGAGTTTACATTTTGATTGACTTAAGGCCCACCTCAATTCTCTGAGGCTTTTCTCCCATTGCATAAAAGGCTTTTTGGCCTCCTAGCCCTCACCCTTCACACCTCCACCCATCCTCATTCCCCCACCGCCACCCCACCTCCATGTCCCCTCCATAGCCATTCACCCAGCAACCACTATGTGTGGATCTCAGGAGCCATGCGCAGATGATTTAAAATATATATATTTCTAACAAGATAAGAGGGTTCTGACTAAGCACTTGATACAGAAAAAACTCTCATTCATGAAACTCATTCATAAAAATGTAAATATCCTCCTGTGGTTAATCTGTTAGAAAAACAAATACTTATCTACTTATAACATCAGAGACCGCTGATCCTTTAATAGCATCTTAAAACAGTTAATCAAAATGTAAACTCAGTCCCCTTCTGAGATAAGTGGTTTTGGAGATTTTGCAACTCAGTCAAGCATTCATAATTATCTCAGCTATAATAGCCACGGTTGGGAAATGTCTCCATGAGGCTAATTAAAACTGCAGAAAAAGATGGCTAATGGTTTTTTTCCAATAACCTGGAAAATGGCCTGTCAATCAATGTACCCAGCAGAGTATGTCTCCTTGTTTTTTTAACTCTACATGGCTAACGGAGGACCCCCTGTGGCAACGGCCATCCTCATGGATACAACACCTTTGCTGGAAGGGGAAACCCTTAACTGCCATGGCTGCCTACCTTGGCACTCACAGATAAAACAGATGATATGTTTTATGTAAGAGAATGCCTATTTGCTAATACAATAGGACTTATACTATAGGGTGGTAGAATTTCTGCTGCGTTATTCTTGATCTCCCAATGTAAGGTTGGTGTGAGGTCAGCAGAGAGCGTAAAGAGATAATGATATAAAAACAGAAAATGCCATGAAATGCTCAGCAGGTCAGGCAGCATCTGTGGAGAGATGTCTGTGACTTTTCATCAGAACAGGGTAAAGTTAGAAATGTAATAGTTTTTAAGCAACCAAAAAGGGGAGGTTGGAAGAAGGAAAAAATTGAAGCTCTGTGATAGGGTAGAAGTCAAGAAAGATTAAATGACAAAAGGGTCGGTGGTGCGAGGCCAAAGGGAGTGGTAATGTGCCAAGTAAAGAAACAAAAGATGTGTCGAGAGGATGTGTGACTGGCTGAATAATGACCAGCACCACCCAAAGATAAATAAAGAGGAAAACAAGACAATAAAACCAAAACCTCCTTTATAGCTGTTCCATGGCTAATGGAGGAACCCCTGTGGCAAGGGCCATCCTCATGGATGCAATACCTTCGCTGGAGGGGGCAACCTTTCATTGCCATGGCTGCCTACCTGGCCCCTAACAGTAAATTTAAAGAAAAACTTAGCAGCCCTTTGAGGCCATCTCAATATGGAGGTACCTTCTTCCTCTATCTGTTGTCTCAGCAGTGACCGCCTCTATTGGGGACGCTGCTGAGCTTTTGACCCTCTGATTGGGCCAGAAGCTTTGGGAGGCCAGCTGCTATCCTTAATTAGATGGCAGTCCTGGCAGCAGCCATTTAAGTGGCCGCAGTCAGTAAAATGCTGTTTAAGTCCCGCTACCTGCCCGTGTTGGGTCAAGTTCCATTTTTGGTCCCAATGGCAGGACTACGTACCTTCTGATAAAATTCCGGGCACTGCTACTGAAATTTATGACCTTCCCATTCTTGGACCTTAAACTTCCTTCCCTCCTCTCTCTTTAGAACTACTTCTTAAGACTTGAATTATTCTACAGCCAGGAATACTGAAGCTAATCTGTCTCTGAGCTTTTTTAACAGGAAATGTAAGAGGCCGATCAGAATTGACATGCTGACAGTTGCTGCCTTATTCCCTCTTGTCTCCACTAACCAGCTTTCACTCAATCCCCTTTTAAGGCCTAGCTGAGTTTAGCAATTCAAAGTGCATAGAATCAAAGTTCAGCATCAATTTGATGAACACCCTCATTTGTGAACAATTGCTCATATTTCATGATTATATATAAACTATTTTCATTACTTAATTGGTACATTAGGGGAAAAAAAATGTTCGAGGCCCCTGACTGCCAGTGGAACTTCATGTGCAGCCAACACAATGAATGTATGGGAAATCATGGGCAGTGACCCACCCCCTCCCCAGGTTGTCCAGTAATTATCCAATATGCACTGACTAATTTTGATGCCTCACCTATGGTGCCAGATTTATCATACTGTGGGTTCAAACAGAATCAATGACAGTCTCAAAACAGCCCACTGCGTCTGAGAGCCTATTTAGATCTTGAATTCTCAACATATTTTGCTACACAGCATGCCTTCAGTACATAGCTGTCTTTTTGCCCTCAGGATACTTACTGTGACTTGTACAGTCTGCAATGGTGATAGGCAATCCAATGATCTGCTTCAGACCACACAAGAGTGGCTGAGTTGACCTGCTTAACAATTTATTGCACCACAACAACAACCACAATTTGCATTTATATAGCATCTTCAGCGCAGAGTTAACAAACAAAATTTGGCACCAGGCCACATAGGAGATAATAGGAATATGACCCAAAGCTCGTTCAAAGCAGTAGGTTTTAAGGAGCGTCTTAGCACAGGAAAGCGAGGCGAAGGGGAGAGATTTAAGGAGGGAATTCCAGTGCCTATAAGGCTGCCAATGTTATAGTAACTATAACATTGATCAGTTAATGTAAGTCAGTTATCTTGATGAGGAATAGGTGGAATGATGTGCTGGATTACGTTTTAAGAGCGTGTACTCTAAGCAGAGGACTTTCATCCAGAATGAGTCCATATCAGGAGATTCTAGCTCCACATCCCATTATTTCCCACCTGTTATGGAATAAAAGTCATGGTGAGGGGTCGTGGGGTGGGGGAGGTGGGGGTGCAAGTGGAGGGGAGGGGTGCCTTTCACGAACCCCTGATACTGACACCTAGCAGATGAACATTAGGAATATGTAAAAATGCATCTGTTAATGTTTGTTGCATAGTTAGAATTTAATTTAGAAAAATAATCAACGTTTCCAAAAGAGCTTATGAGGGTAGATTTATCATCAATAATGTTTCGAAATCTCAAGAACTTAGCAATATTTATAATGACTGTTATTTTGATGAATAATTTGATTGAATTATGGCATAGTTAATATTAGACGCCGGCAGGTCCCATCTCAGCAAGATGGAACAGTGTTAAAACAGGCATCGGTGTTTGTCAAATTCAGATTGTCGGTTAGTGGGCTGTGTGTAGTAAGTCTGTCTTATGAAACTGTGGACCCCTGACACAAATAACACCAGCTTTATCCATTGATTGGATGCTATAACACATACTTAATACATAGCAATATAAAAAATGCTTTAACACGGGAATCTTCAGTAATTAGCTTCTCAACTGTGTCTGTTTATTCAACTCCTTCATACTGATGGGCTCCCAAACTGATCTGAATCTATTTCCCTCCTTGCCCTTTAACTCAAAACAAGTTAACACAGTCACATGCATTGTCTATCAAAATTCATTTGAAATGATGCAAAAGTGATACTGAAACTAAATCCTGCCTTACTAATGTGTTTTGAACTAAACTATTTGTCCTCATGCCACACTGAAGATGGGAAAAGTGCAACAGTTTTCCCTTTCTTTGCAAACGCCATAAAGAATTCCATGTGGGAAGAGAAAACAAACAGTGGCAGCCAGATGCTCAGGACACATATCCTGCGCACAAACTTGCATGACCTGACATGCTGAGCATTATAGAGACACAGTCAACTCTTGCTATGTTGTTTTTTTCTTCCAGATGAAGGCAGCAATCCATGTTTCTTTTCATCCGGCAATAGCAATTGAAATGGAGAAGGGGGAAGGGGAGGAGGGTGGAAATAATTTCCAGAAAATTAGTTCCAGACTGTCTGGTGCAATTGTATACTATAAAAGCAGAAAGATGTTCACACACAGTTTCGTGAACTTAGCTGAGGTGGACCACTGGGGATTTGGACTTGCCGTGGTGAGGAAGCTGCATTACTTTTAGTCATATTGCATGAAGTTACAAAGGAATTTGCAATATCTTTGTAGTCTTTCCAGCTGATCATACATATTTGATGAGAATCCGTTTATTGAAGTGGCTGGGACTTCCTTAGCAAAGCAAAGGGAGAATATCAAAGAAAAGATATATTTAATCTACGACCTTTTATTTCTATTCCTTTATGTTTACAAGAAGGCCATATATCTGGATTCACATTCCAGTGCAGTACTGAAGGAGGGCTGCGCTGTTGGGGGTGCCCCTGTTGCCTTTCAGATGAGCCATTAAACCGAGACTTTGCCTGCCTTCCCAGGGAAGGATGTTAAAGCTCCCATGGCACTATTTTGAAGAAGAGCAGAAGAGTTCCACTAAAGAACATTTATCCTTCAACCAATATCACTAAAACAGATTTGCTGATCATTTTCACATTGTGAGACCTTGCTGTGCATAAGTTAACTAAACATTTCGCTACATTACAACACTGCACATCAGAAATATTTCAGTGGCTGCAAAGCACTTAGAGATGTCCCAAAGTTTTGAAAGATGCTGTATAAATGCAAGTTCTTTAATATGCATATTTATATTTATATATTATAAAGAAACCAAAAACAACAGTCTCCTTAACAATATGTATTCATTCTTGCACAATCCAACTGATCATTCAAAGAGAAAAAGAGAGGGAATTTAAACTGATATAATATTAATTCTGTGGCTTTTTGGTTTCCTGTTGTGAACAAGGGCACAATTAGGCCTTGGCACAACGTACAAAAGGGAATCACTCTGTGGGCATTTTGCGTTGCTGATATCGGCCACCGGTCATTCTAAATCACAGCAGCCAGTGTTATCCATCGACCAACCCAGCTTGTCTATCCAATTATCAGAGAAATTTGAGCCCATATGAAACCCCTCAATCATGACTCCTTTCCTCTCTTGCGAGTCATTTCCATCCCTTGAACTAAAAATAACAGCCCATGCGAATTTTTGTTTTCGACCATCACTGCAGCCTTTTTTTTAGACCCTCCTCAAAATAGATATTATAAATAAAAGTAGCCCATTGACCCCGGATACAGAGCCTGTGGGTGGTTTGTCCAGCTGGCTACTAGACATCCCAAGGGACTGAGGCAGCTGCGCTACCACAATTATACATCTTCCATTATGAAAACCATAGATGTTTCACATGCCAATTTTGTTTCCTTCTGGCAACTATGCTAAACATTAAATATTGAGCTCCATTCCACAGTACATTGTTTCTAGGCCATAGATTAACTCAAAGTGCTTGTTGAGTTATGCCTCAAAAACAGGTGGGCACTCAAAAAGGAAACATTCACAGAGCTAAAGGGAAAGAGCGGTGGAGTGGGGCCATTTGAATAGCTGTTTCAATGAGTCGGTATTTCTAAGGCAAACCATGACTTTGCTTTTCAGGATGTTTATCCAGTTTTGATTCCACTGCCATTCACAGGCAAGCTCTTGAGATATCCAGGTCTACCCATGGAGGCGTACAGCACCACTGATGGCCCTGTAGTTGGTAACAGGCAAATGGGTGTCTTTCTGGAAGCAAGTTAAACAACAACTTTTAAAAGGGAATTGGATAAATAATTGAAGGGAAAAACGTTTCAGGGCTGTGAGGAAAGGGAAGGAGAATGGTACTAATTGGATAGTTCTTTCAAAGAGTTGGCACGGGCACGATGGGCTGAATGACCTCCTGTTCTCTATGGTTATATGAATTGAGTCATACCATCATTTTGTTTAATTTAATTATAAAAATTGCAGATCAAAGGGAATTGTTTGGGTACAAGACTTGACCTGGGTGATTTTATTGGCCTCCCCACTCAGCCTCGAGTTAAAATTGTAGTCGGGGCTTGATGATATAATTAAAACCTGATCTGCATATTTAAAGGTGCATACAGGTGCTCTTGTTGCCTGCTCAGATGAGCAGGTTAAAATGGCAAATGGTGGTTTCCAGGCAACTGGAAAGTCACTTGACTGATTTTCACTGAGCGGGCACGATAAAAATTGCTCCTTTTTTCATTTGCAGTGTTATCTTTCACTAGTGCCCAATCAATGTAGCCTCAGTTTGTCATCATGTTCTCAAGTGGATGTTCTCAACTCCTAGTAGTTTTATTCAAGACTCCCAGAATGAGACAAAGGGCGGAATCGTCCCGGATTTGCACATAGTGCGGTAACGGGTGGGAAATGGACATTTTACCCGCCAGCTGCAATGGTTGCTATTCGCGTCGTATCGTCCCATTTCCGGCACATCCCACCTCATTAATTATGCATTCACGGGGAACGCACTGGATCACTGGTGGGCGGGCTCGGATTTGCCCACCATGCCGTGACGTCAGTGCTTCCTCGCTCCGGGCGCCACATTTAAAGCGCGCCAGGGCGCAGCCCGTTTCATGTCTACAGACCAGGACTGCTCCGGCCAAAGATGGCCCCAAAAGCAAAGAAGACGGCAGCCCCCAAATTCAGTGGTGCCTCTCTGGGGTACCTGCTGGATAGTGGAAGGCCGCTGCAACATCCTCTACCCCGACCCTGGCCACGGGATGTCCACTAGAGTCGCTAATCTGGGCTGGGAGGAGGTGGCAGTGACATCAGCGCCATTGAAGCACAGAGGAGGTCATCCATCCGGTACGGGAAGAGGATGAATGCTTTCATCCGTTCCGCCAAGTTAAGTCAACCACCTCAACAGTCTCAACTGACACACTCAGTTAGGTGAGGTGATGGCATAGTGGTATTGTCGCTGGACTATTAACTCAGAGACCCAGGGTAATGCTCTGGGAACCCGGGTTTGAAACCCACCACGGCAGATGGTGGAATTTGAATTCAATAAAAATCTGGACTTAAAATTCTAATGGTGACCAAAAAAACCATTGTCGATTGTTGTAAAAACCCACCTGGTTCATTAATGTCCTTTAGGGAAGGAAATCTGCCGTCCTTAACCTGGTCTGGCCGACATGTGACTTGACTCTTAAGTGCCCTTTGAACAAGGGCAATTAGGAATGGGAAATAAATGCTGGCCTGGCCAAGACCCACATCCCATGAATGAATAAAAAAACCTCACAAATCCATCACACAACCACAGGGATCTCACACCTCAAGGGACAACACTACTAACTCTCACACACACCTTCACATCTCCATCAGGCTCATATCCTCTGGAACTTGCATCCTCATCCCATCCAGGGCCCTGCTCACCACACAAACAATCCACAGGATGCCATGCATCCTGCTCACACTCTCTCAATCTGTTTTCATGCTGGAGAAGCTGGCTCACAACAGCAGGGAGAGGTCCCAGACCGGGGGGAGGGGGGCAGGGGGTGGAGTGGCCCATATTAGGCCCCACACTCGGCCCCACACTCAATTTGAAGAGTGTGAGAATGTGGACCGTGCCTGTGGTGACAGTGGGGTCAGCTGCGAACAGACACATGAGGACCCTGCACCCCATCATCCCTCTCTCAATGCAACTGTGAGTGCTCTCTCTCCTGCTTTTGACTCTGCTGCCATGCCTTAATTACCTCTACTTTGGTTCACAGGGAGCTCTGCCAAGCAACCGACACCGTCAGCCAGCCAATCCCACAGCTCCATCCAGGTACTCACCTCCAGCCAAGAACACTCATCCTCCATTGAAGAGCTGGAAATAAGCAGCCTGGAAGACCCATCACAGCGCTTACCCTCACCCTCCACCAGTGCATCGACACACACCTCGGTGGGACCTAGATCTAGAGCAGGCTCGGGTTCACAATCTCGTGGTCACCACACGGTCATGTGTCCACAAAAGGAGGAGGCAGATTCAGCTGAGCTCCCCGGCTCTCGGAGGACCACTGGGGAAGAGGCGTATGTGATACCGAGTCAGATGATGAGCCTCTGGATTCGGCCTTCCAACTCATCGTGGAGAGTCAGCAGAAGGTGGGGAAACATCACGCAGAGCTATTGGAAACCCTCAACAGACTGACAAGCGAGTTGGAGGATTGTGTCTGCCTGCTCTCTGATGAAGTGGTGCCCAGTTACGCGCATGGAGGTCTCCATGGGAAACATGGCAGAAGCCATGGAGAC
Source organism: Cetorhinus maximus (assembly GCF_964194155.1). Taxonomy (NCBI): domain Eukaryota; kingdom Metazoa; phylum Chordata; class Chondrichthyes; order Lamniformes; family Cetorhinidae; genus Cetorhinus; species Cetorhinus maximus. The sequence continues at coordinate 20,582,331 of NC_135896.1, forward strand.
CCTGGTCCAGCAGAACATGGAGAAAAACACAGGCCTGCACTCCATCAAGGTAGCTATCGGTAAGTTCCTGCAGTGGCAACACGAGAAGGAAACAGGGCACCTCAATGCCCCCCCAGGTGCTCCTTCCCCCCAAGGAGTCAGGCCGAGACCCTCGGGCACCCGAAAGGAGGAGGAGATGCAGCTGGGAGGAGAGGCAGATGAACACCCCTGGGTCATCCACTCAGGAATCTCAGAGGCTGTCCTCTCCCTTCGAGCCTCCTTTACCTGTGACCCCCTCCACTTCACCCTCTGTCACTGCAGAGGGAGCAGCTGGCCCACAGGAGGACAGCCAAAGCAAGCTGAGGCCCTCAAGGGTTTGGCTCTCCAGAGGACGCATGCTGAAGTCATCAGAGGCAACAGGGCCAACCATTGCACACTCTGCCTCTCCTGCGCATGTCAGGGTAGTACCTAGAAGAACTGATAGGCCCAGAAAAGTTAAGAAATTCTGATCACAAGGGTTACACTGGTGAACACATTTTTCCACTTTATAATCTGAAAATATATTCACTTTCACTGAATAATGTGTAATGGTGTCTGTCAGCTTCATTGGCAGGCTTCGCAAGTCCTCCCACTGAATCCCCTCCCCCTCCCCACTAGCAGTTCAGCTGCACACAGCTGGACCATGAATGATTCTGGAGAGAGAAGTGTGTGTGTGGTAAAGTCTTTTGGAGCCTTGTACAAACATTCTCTCATGACCACAGAGCCTCCCTCCATCACACTCATCTCAATGTCCTGGGCATTTTCAATGCTGCCTGCTGGGGTTCTCTTTCAGATGCGGTCCATCTGAGCTGACCTGCATCTCCACCCACTCACTGGTCGCACCCCCATGCAGTACTTATGCCCATCGAACACAAGGCTTCGCTGACTTGTGATTAGAGAAAAATGGCAGTTGTCATGTTTCTGCTCAGTCACCCATCCTTTCCCCTCACCCACGTCATTCCCCCCGCTCACTGTTGATCCCCCACCGGCATTACCTTTCACATTCCCACTTCCAACTACTAACCCGATACCTTTACTTTCCTGGTTGTCCAGGTGACCGTTTACATATCCTACCTCCCTGAGAATCCCACCCCCATTCACATTGACCTCCCCGAACTTCTCCTTCCAACCCCAGGGTCCTTGTCTGCCTCCAAGTCCCCACCAACCACCCTTGCCGTCTTTTCTACAGCTATCATCGCTCCCTCGCCCTCCCACCCTCCGGCTCCCTCCGTCCCCTCTCATACTCACCATTCCCTCCTACCACACTCACCCTCAGTTCGCTCCCCAGAAGGCTGACTCCACAGACCCCTCCCTTGCACGTTCACCTGGACATCCCACCCTTATTCCCTCCTCCACCCTTACTCCCTCCTCCACTCTTACTCCCTATCCCCCCAGAAGTCCTTGCTCCCTCTGGACTCCTTTCCCCCTCCAAACTCCTTCCTCCCCCCGAACTCCTTCCCTTACACCTTTCTCCCCACTACACCTACCTCCGCACTTGTTGCATTCTCCCCCATTACACCCTCCTCCCCCGTGCTCCCTTCTCTCCCCTCCCAACCACCTGCCCCAGACATCCCCTATTCCCCCTGCTCCCAATCTCACCCAATGCTCCGCAACGCACCACCCCCCACTCCCCTCCTTGGTACGCATTGCTCTCCCAGTCAAACCTAGATCTTCCTCTCCCACCCCCACCGTCCACCTTCCTCTCCCACTCAAAGCTGGATCTTCCTCTTCCCCCACCCTCGCCAATCATTCATAGCAGCCCATGGCCGAAGCCGTGATGTTCCAAAGCAGACCCCAGACATCAATGGAGACTTCCCGCCATCCATGAGCTGCTTCGCAGTGGAGCCATGTCCGTAAGAATCCACCCAGCATGCGATGTACGTGTTCCTCCAGGGTCTCGGAACCATAGGGATCGAGCATCTTCTTCTCCTTAGATGTCCACCATTTGTGGGCAAGGCCCTAACAGTAAGTCCCAACTTCTGCAGCTCACACTTGTCTAGACATGTTCTGGGCCGGCGTGTTTTCCCACCGACATAACAGTAAATCCAGTGTGGCGGGACGAATTGCAGTCGGGCCTTGCTTTTTGCCCCATTAGCAGGATGCAAAGCGGGTTCACACCGGCCTCCAGTGGGATTGGCATTCCTCCAAGGCAGCCACCATCGGATGATCCCGCTGAGCTTTCACACCGACGTGAATCTGATTTTTGGACTGCTCGCCAAATTGTCCTCCCCCACCTGCCATGATGCCCGATGTCAACAGGGCACGAAAATTCCGGCCAAGTTACCTGTTTCATTTGCTCTATCTCTCAGCCCATTAATCAAATCAAATCAAATTAATCATCTTCTAATTGTGATATTTTGCTACAGAATCACAGAATCACACTGTGCAGAAGAGGCCCTTTGGCCCATTGAGTCTGCACCGACAGGTGAGAAACACCTGACCTACCTACCTAATCCCATTTACCAGCACTTGGCCCATAGCCTTGAATGTTATGACGTGCCAAGTGCTCATCCAGGTACTTTTTAAAGGATGTGAGGCAACCCGCCTCCACCACCCTCCCAGGCAGCACATGCCAGACTGTCACCACCCTCTGGGTAAAAAAGTTTTTCCTCTCATTCCCCCTAAACCTCCTGCCCCTCACCTTGAACTTGTGTCCCCTCGTGACTGACCCTTCAACTAAGGGGAGCAGCTGCTCCCTATCCACCCTGTCCATGCCCCTCATAATCTTGTACACCTCGATCAGGTCGCCCCTCAGTCTTCTCTGCTCCAACAAAAACAACCCAAGTCTATCCAACCTCTCTTCATAACTTAAATGTTTCATTCCAGGCAACATCCTGGTGAATCTTCTCTGTACCTCCTCCAGTGCAATCACATCCTTCCTATAACGTGGCGACCAGAACTGCACACAGTACTCCAGCTGTGGCCTCACCAAGGTTCTATACAACTCCAACATGACCTCCCTACTTTTGCAATCTATGCCTCGATTGAAAAAGCCAAGTGTCCCATATGCCTTTTTCACCACCCCACTAACATGCCCCTCCACCTTCAGAGATCTATGGACACACACGCCAAGGTCCCTCTGTTCCTCAGAACTTCCTAGTATCATGCCGTTCATTGAATACTTCCTTGTCAAACTACTCCTTCCAAAGAACTAGAGTCTTATAATAGTGCTTCCTAATAACTACCTTATTATTGCTTCTGATGAATCATGTATATAATCAGGTTACAGTAGTCTCCAATGCAATAACTCGGTGGCAATCTTTTGTTCACGTAAGTTTATTTTAAATTACCATTTATCACTGTTCTGTGCCAATTAAGGACATAGCTGCATATATCAGGGTGTCATGGTTTAGGATGTAATTTGAGCTGCTTAATTAAATTATAGACTTGGTCGTTACTGTAAAGCACCTGTAATTTAAAATATAATTTTATAGGAGACAGTAGATATGGATTGTGTCAGGAAGTTAAAGAGGCAGTGTGGTAGGTTATTGGAAGAAGTGACTGTGAAGGTCAGAGAGGATTTGAGAGGAACTCTATAACTTCTCCATGACGTCATTTGTCTATGTCCCTACTTCAATGCATTACCATGGGAACCGTCATCCATCTCTTTATCACCTCCAGATTTGAGTTATTTCAATGCTCTTTTAGCCAGCCTTCTGTCCTCCATCCTCCATAAAGTGCAGCTCATCCAAAGCTCCACTATTTGTCAACACTGAGTCCCACTCCTCCATCACCCGGTCCTCTCTGACCTACAGTTTCCTCAATGCTTCAAGTTTAAAATACTCCCTGTTGTGTTTTAATACTTTCATGAATTTCCCCCTCCTTATCTCTGTAACCTCATCCAGTTCAGTTCTCCAAACCAAAGCTCTCTATTCTTCTGACTCTGGCCTCCAGTGCATCCCTCATCTCACTTTTTCTGGCTGAGCCTCCGGTCACCTAGGCACTATATTCCCTCATTTAAAAAGCTTCAACTCTTCTCCTTCTCCTCTTTTAAAACATTCTTTAAAACCCTTTTCTTCAACCAAGCTTTTGGTCACCCATCTAATACTTCCTTCTTTAGTTAAGTATTATTTTTTCTGTATAAGTGCTTTGTGTTTTATTTCTACATAGAAGCTCTCTGTAAATGCAAGGTAATGGTATGCTATTGGTATGTGGTGCTGATAGTAGTGGCAGTAGTGCTGCTATTGGTGGTAGTTGATGATAAGAGATTGCATGCAATGCTCGATCAACCAGATACACCAATATATTTCTTTAATCCTACAATCTCTTATGTTGCCATGTTGTATGTCATCAATTTAACTACAGCAACATCCATATCGCAGCTTTTAGCAGCAAGATGGATTTTAAAGTAATACTATGAACTGTTAATTAAAAATTGTCAATATATTGTGACACCAACTGCTAGCTTTCCTTTGTCAGATTGGAAAAAGGAAGTCCTAAGGAGACAAGCTTCAGCCAAACTGTTGAATAAACTGTTTGAGAAACAGAGGGGGAAAAGAATAGTCTGTGTAGCACTGCATTAAGCAGCACCGTGTAGATTTACATTGATTCTCTATGGACGGGCTCTTATCTGCATGAGCCAAGCACTGTTCTCCACAGGTATCACTGAAGAATGCAGTGTGGACCACACAGGTAGCTTAGTGGCAGTACACGAAGAAATTTCCCCCAACAGCTTTTCTATTCACAGCACCAGGATATAATTAGATAGAGCTCCTGCTTAGAGTCTAGACTGTTGGGGTATAGGAATTGATAGGCAACTCCAATCAAAGGTTGAACCTGTGTAGAATCGTTCCTGGGTTTCCTCTTCACAACTTTGCACCTCATATAGATTTGAATTTTGCAACAAGGGAATACAGGGGGAATGTTCTGCCTTCTTTTTTTCCCCCCTTTTACAATATTAATAAAAAATGACCAAATTCTTTTTTCCCAAATTTTCCTCTCCGCTCCAAGCCTGGGGCAGTGCTCTATGGATGCTGGAAGCTATCTGATACCTTGTACAAGTTACTTCAGAGAAGGCACTGAACAGTGAACCTTAACTCTTTTCGATGGCGGGGTTGGAAAGGCAGCGTTGCTAAAATGAAACAGCTCCATGTCCCGCTTGAACTGATTCCCTATTTTAACACTGGGCTGAGTTTTCTGTACCCCAGTGGTGGGCCGAAGTCCATTTCGGAAGCCCGTGGATCACCAGCTCCCACCCCGCCTTTGAAAGACTTTGAATAATGTGCATAAAGGTTAATTAACGGCCACCTGGCAGGGAGCCGGCTAACAGTTTCAGGAGGTGATGGGCAGTGCACCCAATCGGCTAATGAAGTTTGGACATCTGGGCACAGAGGGGGCAGGCCATGACCTGGAAGGAGATCATGACCAATAATTTAAAGGGACTCCTGGCATGGGACTGTGGCAGTTGCAGTAGGAAACATTGTGTGGAAACGTCAAGACTTTCGGTTGGAGGTTTTGAAGTGCTTTAACCATTGCCGTAGGTGAATGATTATTTATAAATGTGTATAGCTGGATAACATTCATGACCTTTGCCAGGGGAGAAAGAACATTGGAATGCAGCTGACCTGTAACCCTGAGGAATATCAAGTGATTAGGGAGATATTGAACATCAGGCTGTTAACTCTCTGTGTCTCTCGACAGATGGCCGAGAGAAGGTTCCCAGGTGATGGGGAGGGCAAAAGATCAAGGATGGGCCCACAGTTTGATGATGACTCCCTGTGAGCCATCCTCCAGGCTGTAAGTGATAGGCAGGAGGTCCTCATGTCTGCTGACAGGAAGAGGAAATCTCCCAGCCTGACAAAAGCTGCCTGGATGGAGGTTGCAGCAAAGGTGAGCAAACTTGGGGTCATCCAGTGAACCTGACTTCAGTGCCGCATATGGCTCAATTATCTTTTGAGATCTGCAAGGGTGAGTCTGTCACCATTCTTGAGATAGACATACACTGAAGATTGTGTTCTTGGTCCATTGTGGAATTGTCTTGTCTGTTAACCAAGTGTGCTAGGTGCTCATGGTTCACACATGCCACTCCACATGGCCACAGGGGTTATAGGGAATGCTAGCTGGCAGAGAACATTGAGAAAAGTCTGGCTACCAATAGAGTTAAAATTGGCCATACATTGGAAGGTATGATTGTAGCATGCCATCGTCCTCATTACAATGTCCCTCATTACTTGCAGGAGAAGAGGGGATACAATGCTAGGGAATGAAGTAACACTGGAGGTGGTATGCCAAACTTGGCCATACAGACACCCATTGAGGAGAAGGTGCTGCAGTTGGCAGCCAATGACTGGAGCAGGGCCATTGGTTAAGATGAGACAGGGGGAAGGCCCTGTGTGGTGAGATTACATGGGAGAATTTTTATAATTCTAACAGACATATGTTAAGAGGGCTGGGGTAGGGAGGGAGCATGAGGCTTGGCAAACTGTCAGTAATGAAGCATTGATGGTTTCTGACTCTAAAAGTTTTCCTGTGTTGGGGAGGAAAGTGTGACTCTATGTTAAATGGTGTAGGGTTCAATCACTGAATCGCATCTCCCAATAGTTTGCAATGAGGAAGCATGTCTCAGTGCACTCGCCACAGGTTGAAGATGCCCCTAACTGTCCTGCCTATTGTTTCCCATACAGGTAAGCATTGGCAGCTGCAGGCAGTAGCCCCAAGTGACCAATGTTAACCATGGAGGAGGAAGAGGATGCTTCAGAGGGTACAGTGTCACATCCTTGCTCCGCAACCAGCTCCAGGGCAGATGCAGGTAACTTGGTGGGTATGCACGGTTAGATAGACACACTGGTGAAAGCATATCGCAGTTGCACATGCAGCTGCCGGAGACAGAGATGGAGCAGGCCTCTGGCAATCGGAGGAGTATTGGGGGCGACCTACATGCTGAGCCCCGGTCTGATGACGAGCCTCTGGAATCATCCATTATGCAGCAGATGCTGAACATGTAGCGTCAGGTACATGGAGATGTGGAAGAGATACCAGAGGGGTTATGTGTTCTGGCATGGACTTTGAAGAAGTCCCTCTAGGCCATGAGCATTGTGATCACCCTCTCTACAGAGCGCATGGCTTATTCCATTGACAGACTATCATGGACAACTTAGCAACTATCATGGAGGACCAAATATAGAAGATCAATGATACGATTATGGGTATGTATTCTGACCTGCTGGAATTCTCTGTCTCTCTTTTTCTCTTTCCTGCCTTTCTGCCCGTTCCCTTTGAAATGCTCTTTCTCTTTCCTTTTCTTTTTCAGCTGCCTCTAGCTCCAATTTTTTTCATTTGCAACTGAATTTGAGCCCATCCCAATGAACTACCCCTAGGAGAATTCGGTCTCTTGGATATTCCTACCAATTTCAAATGCTGTGCTCTGCCTCCAACTATATCTGATTTCCTCACTCCCGCAAGTAATCCTAATTGTAACTTATCTGCCAATTCCATTAATTTAGCTTTATTTACCATTTGTCAACCAACCAAAGTTACAACTTCAACTCTGAGACAAGACTTAGCAATTGCCAAAGCCATATTGCAGCCTGACCACTTCAAAAAAAGCCTCATACCAACTCCTGAATTCAAAGTGCTTCTCGTGCTTATAACCTTAAGATTCAGCAACTCCAAACCAATCAAGGAATTTCAGATATATCCCAGATGAGCCCAAAATTTTGTTATGACACATCAGATGGCAAATGCTGAGCTGTTCAAATCCCAGAGGGAAACTTGAAACAACTGTCACAACTCATTTTCAATTTGTACATTTCGAGATGTGGGCTTTGCATTCAGTAATAATAAGACCACTGAGCCTTAAGAGGTTTTTATAAATAAATAAATTAAACATTTATTAATAAAACAAAAGATTGTAAGCACATACATATATCTACATATTACTGCTACAATAACTTTTAAATCCCTTGGTTAATCTGATTCCCAGTTACACCTTTGTTAGGGCAACAATAAAACACATAGATATTAAAAGATCCAGGCAAAGTAAACAATACCCTGAACAGTTGAATTCAAAGTGAGTTTTCTTAACTTCAGCCCCTGGAGGTAGTAGTTTGGTACTACAGGATGAAGGCATTTCACACTGTTGAATCTTAGACTGCCTTCCCTTACAACAGCCTTCACTCCTATATACGTATTTTCCCCTTTGAATGCAAATACCCATTGTTTCACTATGTCTTTGGGCTTTACCTTCCTGATAATAAAAATTCTTCATAGCACTAAATGTTACCAATAATCTTTGGGGAAAATAAACACACTGTTTCATAACTTCTGCTGGTTAGGTGTAATATTTGACTTCTTCTTTTGAATTCAAGCCAGTCTGGTTTACTTACAAATGTAAATATCCCTTTACACCTTACATTCTAACATCCCACTCATGTTTACCTATTTAGCATTTCAAACCTAACTTCCCTTCTGTTACATCAAAGCCTTCAGACCAGCTGCCTTTAATCCAGTTAAGTCTCACACACACATAGACACACAGATAGACACATGCAGACACAGATACCACTATTTAACAATAAACTCCAATAACATTATGAGAATTATTATAACCCCCTCACAGGGTAATACAGCCAAGACAATTCCCCCATTGCTCTGTTTGTGTCTGAGATTCATGGCCATAGCCCAATTGCTTAGCTTCACAATTGAACAATTGTTGCACAATTCTGATGAAAGGTAATCGACCCGAACGTTAAATTTGTTTCTCTCTCCACATGGCCTGCCAGACCTGCTGAGTATTTGCAACATTTTCTACCTTTATTTCAGATTTCGAGCATCCACACTAATTTTCTCATGAAGAGAAATGGACTCATACTAATAGAAACTGCATCAAATACTCTATAATCTAACACAACAGCATTACACTCTGCAGGATCCAAGCTATCAATCCAGTCATATGTGCTTTCCTGCTTCTGTGTGGAGAAAATATAACTAAAAGTGCATTGTTTCCTTTTTAAGCATCAATTTTATATTTCAACTCATGGTTTCAAATGCATTTCATCATAATTGAAGAATTAGCAACATTCCACAGTTTGGAGTTGGCCAAGTGATAGAATTCACCTTCCTCTTCAAAAATATCTTCTCTGACAGACAAATTGAAATGCGGCATCTAACAAAATAAAAGTTTAATCCATCTTGGGTAGTTCTGCAGAAACGAATGGGAGAGACCTGTTCTGAAATTAATTTGTCTCATTCTATTATTTGACACAAAATCCTACCCTCATGGAAATTGCCAAAAGGGGGAAAAATTCATTCCATTTTTGACAACTATGCTTCAGCTAGAAATCATTTTGAGCTGCTTTTATATCACAGTGTAATGTCATTTTCCTTTCATCCTTGTATGACTTCGGTCAGGTGGACACCAAGGTCAGGTTTGCTAATGTATGGACAATGCAAAGGGAAAGATCTGATGACTGTAGATATGATTGTGATTAAGCACTCCTCGGGAGAGTGGCACCTGTATGGATCAAATCTCAACAAATTGCAAGCTGCTAGCCTATATAATTAAAGGACAGAAGGTTATAGGCTGTGTACTGAGATGTGCTCTCTGGGAGCACCAGGTTACAACATCATTACTTCTCTACACTAACATCAAAGATGTTTTTAAGAAGATTTCCTCTGATTGCTGTCATGATGATAGTTGATTGTGGTTATGGACCCCAGTATTAGATACTATATGGTACTCTGTGCTGGATAGGAGGTCACCTGACCTGGGGATTGAAGGTCAGATAGCACTTTTTGGAACCTGTCTTGATAAAATTCAGTTACTGCAGATATGCTAGTGTTAATGTTAGGAAAATGTGTTACCAATAAAGTTAGCTCAGCTACAATGTCAATGGCCTGTGTGCATCATAGAAACAAAAGACAAGGCATGGTGTCAAAAGTAAACTAAATACAACAATGGAGGTTCTGAAACCACCAAGAGAGCTCAGTTTGGAGGGAAATCTCACCAGCAGTGATTTGAGCTGTAAATCACAACAACGGGTGGTGATTAAAAAAAACCCCATGTACAGTCTTCTGTCTTTCTTCATGTAGCAGGAGAAGAAGCCCTCAAAGTCTATAACACATTCACGTTTGAAAGTGATGAGAAATGAAATGACTTGAAAGAAATAATGGAAAAATTTGAAGCCTACTGCAGCCCTAAGAAAAACATCACTTATGAGCGGTACATATTTTTTATGTGCACGCAAGGCAGTGACAAAATTAATTAGTACGTAACTGAGCTGAGAAAATGAGATAAATTGTACGAATTTGGAGAGCTTGAAGAATCACTCATCCAAGATGTGGGATTGCAAATGACGCTCTGAGGGAATGACTTTTGAGAGAAGTTGATCTCACGCTGGAGAAAGTAATAAATATCTGCAGAGCGGCAGAGACAATGAAATGCCAGATTAAACAGATGACTGAAGATGATAAGCCACACACAGTCAAGCAGTTAGATGCAGTTAAACAGAAACAGCCCCAGGAAAAAAAACAAATAGGCAGTCTGAATGTAAAAAGAACAAAACTGCTATTAAAACATTTAAATGCAGCTGATGCAGAACAGAGCATTTACCACACAGTTGTCCAGTCTTACAGAAAGCAGTGTAAGAACTGTGATAAACTAAATCACTTCACTAATAGGTGTAAATTGAAGATTTACACAATTGCAGATGATGATGGAGACACTGAAACTGAACTTTTCATTGGTGCCGTAACTAGAAATTCCAAAGACGACAAATGGAAAGTTGATTTAAAAATTGCCAACATGATGGTGAATTTCAAACTTGACACAGGTGCACCAGCAAATGTCATTCCCATAAGCCTATATCGAAAGCATAGGAAAACAGCTAACTAAAACAAAAATGAAGCTGTCTATTTATACAGGTGAAAAAATTGCTGTAGGAGATAAGTGCTCACTTAAAGTGAACTACAAAAAACAGTCTCAAGCACTTCCATTCATAGTGATGAAAACTGATGCAAAACGCACTCTTGGAATCAAAGCTTGTGAAAATCTGAAGCTAATTGAGAGATTAATGGTTGTCACCACTGATGACATCCTGAGCGAGTATAAAGATGTGTTCCAGGGGATTGTTTGCCTAAATGGAGAACACACCATCAAGATCGACGAAACTGTGACACCCAAAATACACCCGCCCCAGAAAATACCAGTAATGCTGAGAGACCGACTGAAAGCAGAGTTGGACAGAATGTAGAAACTTCCTATCATCAAGAAAATTGAAGAACTGACAAAGTGGGTTAATCCAATTGTAATTGTAGAAAAATCAGATGGGAATCTGCGATTCTATCTAGATCCCAGAGACCTAAACCAGGCAGTACAAAGAGAGCATTGCCAGCTGTGCACAGTAGAAGAGATCTCTTGTAAGCTCGTTGATGCTAAATGCTATTCGGTCTTGGATGCAAGTCCAGGCTCCTGGCAGATCAAGCTGGATGAGCACAGGCCCTAACTCTGTACCTTTAACACAACATAAGGATGATACAGGTTTGTACGCTTACCTATTGGTATTAATTCAGCTCCGGAGGTGTTCCACAGAACAGTGAAGCTGCTGTTTGAAGGGTTAGAGGGCGTGGAGACCTATATTGACGATGTGCTGGTCTGGGGAGCCTCACGAGAACATGACCACAGACTGAGGCAGGTGCTGGCCAGAGCTAGGGAATGGAGCCTCAAGTTGAAGAAGGAAAAGTGAAAAATAGGTTTTCATGAAATCAAGCACTTGGGACATGTGCTAACAAGTGAGGGACTGAAGCTGGGCCCAAGTAAAATTGAAGCAGTCATGAACATGCCACCCCCAGAATGTAAGAAAGACTTTGAGAGGTTTTTGGGAATGGTGACCTAACTTGGGAAGTTCATTCTGGACATATCAGACCTGACAGCACCTCTCAGAGAACTTTGACAAAATGATGTGGAATGGCACTGGGAACAAAGTCACCAGGGAGTTTTAGTCAGTCTGAAGAGAACACTGACCCAGGCACCAGTGTTCAAGTATTACAGTGTCAGGCAGCCTGTCAAGATCTCAATGGATGCTTCAAAGACTGGCCTGGGAGCAGTCCTTTTGCAAAATTAGTGGCATAAGCTTCAAAGGCAATGACTGAAACACATCAGTGATGTGCCCAAATAGAAAAAGAAATGCTAGCAATTGTGTTTGGCCTAAAACGCTTCCAACAGTTTGTCTATGGCACAGACATGAGGTATATTCTGATCATAAGCCTTTGGAAGCTATACTTGAAAAGCCCTTGAACTGTGCACCACCAAGAATCCAAAGATTACTAATGCGTCTGCAGAAGTACCAGGTCAGAGTTAAATACAAACCGGGCAAGGAAATGTACATGGCAGACACACTGTCACGTGCATACCCACCCACCACAGAGGAAGAGGATAAAGAAATGGTAGAACAGGTTCGCATGCTGACAAAGAACTTACCTGTGGCTGTTGCCAAGCTAGCTAAGACCAGGCAAGTGACCAAGAATGACACCATCCTGAGAAAACTGCAGCAAATTGTGCAAACTGGCTGGCCCATACATCGAAGCGGAGCCCCTTCTGCTGTGCAAGAGTACTGGAAGTTTTATGAGGAACTTCATGTAGCAGAAGGAATATTGTTCAAGGGAAAAAAGATCATAATCCCTGCAACATTGAAGAAAGAAATGCTGCTGCACATACACGGAAGTCACCTCGGCATAGAAACATGCAGGAGAAGAGATCGAGATGTAATGTATTGGCCTGTAATGGGAGCATAAATTGGGGAAATGGTGAAATTGTATGCAGTGTGCCAAAAGTACGGTAAGTCACAATAAAAAAAGGACCATTTCAACCACACAGTGCTCCAGAGAGGCCCTGGCAGAAAATTGGAGTGGACTTGTTCACATTAGACAACAGTGAGCACCTACCAGCAGCAGATAATTACTCAAAGTTTTTTGAGTCTGTGCTGCTGAGAAATGATAAGTAATGAATCATTTAAAATCAGTTTTCCCTCGCCACGGCATACCTGAAGTGCTAGTCTCAGATAACGGTCCACAATTCTCAGGCTCTGGGTTTTGCAAATTTGCACAGGACTGGGAGTTTTGCCACACTACATCATGTCCCAAATATCCACAATCCAACGGAATGGTGGAACGTACTGTGCAGATCTTAAAACATCTATTGAAGAAGGCAAAGGCAGATGGAAGAGACTCCTATCTGGCTCTGCTGGATTTCAGGAATACTCCATTAGGGGCATTGGATAATCTCCAGCACAGCCCCTGATGGGTAAAAGACTAAGAACTAAGCTTCCAACTGCACCCCACTGTTATTTCCACAGCCAGTGAGCTACAGCGTGCAGAACCTACTCAAACTGAGACAGCAGAAGCAGAAACAGTTACTTTCTCCATCGCATCTGTTCTGATGATGCCATTTTCAAAAACAGTTCCTCTGACATGTCTTCCTTCTTCCTTAACCAAGGTTTTCCACCCACAGTGGTTGACAGGGCCATCAACCGTGTCTTGCCCATCTCCCGCGCATCCGCCCTCACACCTTCCTCTCCCTCCCAGAACCATGATAGGGTTCCCCCTTGTCCTCATTTATCACCCCACCAGCCTCCGCATTGAAAGGATCATCCTCTGCCATTTCCGCCAACTCCAGCATGATGCCACCACCAAACACATCTTCCCTTCACCCCCCCTGGTGGCATTCTGCAGGGATCGTTCCCTCCGGGCCACCCTGGTCCACTCCTCAATCACCCCCTACACCTCAACCCCCTCCCACGGCACCTTCCCATGCAACCGAAAAAGGTGCAACACCTGCCTCTTTACTTCCCCTCTCCTCACCATCCAAGGGCCCAAACACTCCTTTCAAGTGAAGCAGCATTTCACTTGCACTTCCCTCAATTTAGTCTACTGCATTCGCTGCTCCCAATGCGGTTTCCTCTATATTGGAGAGACCAAATGCAGACTGGGTGACCGCTTTGCGGAATACCTTCGGTCTGTCCGCAAGCATGACCCAGACCTCCCTGTCGCTTGCCATTTCAACACTCCACCCTGCTCTCATGCCAACATGTCCGTCCTTGGCCTGCTGCATTGTTCCAGTGAAGCTCAGCGCAAACTGGAGGAACAGCACCTCATCTTCCGACTAGGCACTTTACAGCCTTCTGGACTGAATATTGAGTTCAACAATTTTAGATCATGAACTTTCTCCTCCATCCCCACCCCCTTTCTGATCCCCCTTTTTTCCAATAAGTTATATAGATTTTTCTTTTCCCAATTATTTCCATTATTTTTAAATGTATTTCCATCCATTGTTTTATCTCTACCTTTAGCCTATTTCGATCCCTTCCCCCCACCGCACCCCCATTAGGGCTATCTGTACCTTTATTATCACATTCCTTAGATAATATCACCAGCTTCAACACCTCTTTGACCTTTTGTCTATGACATCTTTTGGTTATCTCCACCTATTGCTGGCCCTCTATCCAGCTCTACTTGTCACCACCGCACCCCCCACCCCACAACCTCCCCCCCCACCCCCTTAAACCAGTTTATATTTCACTTCTTTTCTACTTTTCCTTAGTTCTGTTGAAGAGTCATACGGACTCAAAACGTTAACTGTGTTCCTCTCCGCAGATGCTGTCAGACCAGCTGAGTTTTTCCAGGTATTTTTGTTTTGTTTTGAAGCAGAAACAGTATCTAGATCGACGCGCCCGACCTCTGCCTGACCTGAACATGGGAGAGACAGTGAGTATTCAACGTGAAGGTATCTGGAATCCTGCCGTTGTCACAGAAATCACAGGAGAACTAAGGTCTTATATAGTGCAGACTCCAAACAGACAACAGTACAGGAGAAACTGGAAATTCTTACGGAAAACAAATTAAACGCCATTCTGCTCTGAAGATCAAAAACTGAATGCACCAGTGAAGCAACAAATAACCAGACAAAGCTTGAGGGTCCTGAAAACTATCCAAGGGGTGATAGTGACACAGAGCTGGAGAAGGCCCCTTGTCCTTCAAAACCGCCTCTATCATCATTCAGAACATCCAGTGGGAGAATTGTGAACAAAACCATAGACATTCAGAGATGAGTGAAAGACAAAACAGGCTGATCAAAGCAGAATGAGAAAGAATAGGCAAAACACTTTATGTACCTGGGTCGCATAAACATTTTTGTTAAAAAAGGGCAATGTCATGATAATAGTTTGATTGTGGCCGTGGACTCCAGTAATAGATACTATACAGTACTCTGTACTATATAGGTGGTCACCTGACCTGGGGGTTGCAGGTCAGATGGCACATGTTGGAACCTGTCTTGATAGAATTTAGTTACTGCAGGTATGTGTTTATGTTAGGAAAATGCGTTATCAATAAAATTAGCTCAGCTACAATGTCAACGGCCTATGTGCATCATTGAAACAAAAAACAAGACAATTGCCATTTCTTTTTCTATGAATTCCCTTCCCACTATTTTTATATTATTTGTGTGTCGACCAGAGGAACACTTAATTTCTCTCTTATTGAAGATTAAGTTGCTTGATTGAGTTTTGATGCTAGAGGTATTAGTCTCCAATTGTTTAGAATGGTGGGAAGTTGGCAGAGTCAAGTGACACTGTTTTCCATGTTGTTCTCAGGTAAGGGCAAACAAAGCTTCCCAAAGTTAGGAGGAGTGTGGTGGCCAAGTAATTGGGGACCTGAAATTCTCATCTTTGCTAATTTTAATGCAAAGGTAGAAGTGAAAAAGTGGTGGATTGCAGATAGAAAGCACCAACAGATAAGCTCACTGTGTCTCAAGTAGCTCTGATCTTCCTGACTCTTTCAAGAGGGGGATTGATGAACACTATCAGAAATATAATTTTAAAAGTAAGTTGAAGGATAACTTGCAGACTTGATGCTCTTAGGAAGCTACTTGGTCCTGCTGGGATCATGAAGTACAAAAATGACCCATCTTTTCAGGGTTTTTTTAAGATAATCAATGAGGAAATCATGAAGCAATTTTGCTACTGAGCAATCAAAATGAAAAATGAGCATTCCACTCTTGGCCTGGCTTTGTGTTAGAGAACTCAAAAGGGAGGGTTTCAAAAAAGCACCATGGGCATAGATGAGGCTGAGGAGTAGGACTTGCATTCATTTCATTGGCCAGAAAAGGCTCCTTATGATGTGAATATTCTGTAGCACATACTTGGGATAACAATTAAAGGTTAGTTTCACCCTATCACTGAGTATTGCATTCAGTTTAAAAGCGATTACACTAATATGGAAAAAAATCTATTCTCGTATACACAGCGCAAGTCAGCTTCTGTTATTCTTATCAAGCAGCATTTCTATTTGCATAAAACCTTTTGCTTCACAATAGGGGATGCTCACTGTTTCAGATGGAAAATTGAAGGTTGGTAATCTCCCCCAGTATTATCAGCAAATGGAAAACACAATACTTGAAGCCTGATCTCATTATGGAAGAATATTAGTATAACTGGTGAGAAGCTTAGTGCAGATGAGACAGTTAACAGAAAAGAGCTACTCTGCAAAGCATAGAATTGAAATTGAGATGTTTTCAAAGTACAAAAACATGTGGTAAAAGTTTAAAACAAGTTTTTCTTTTTATCAGCAACTTGTAGATTTAAAGTCTTTTGAATAAGATGTTAAACTGAGGCCCTGTCTGTCATCTTTTTGATAGACATAAAAGCCATAGCATGATCCAAAGAAGAGCAGGGTATCTTCCCCGGTAATCTGGCTAGTATTGATTCCTCAAGCAACATCACTAAAACAGATTTTTGTGTCATAATTATTCTATTGCTCTTTGTGCCCAAATTGGCAGCCATGTTTCTGACATTACAGCACTGACTACACTACAAAAGTACTTCATTGGTTGTAACATAAGCATAAGGGACACAGGAGAAGCACCAGGCAAGGATGTCAGTCTCTTTTTAAAAGTCTAGCCTCCATACCAGCACCTAATCCAAAACTGATTGTGGGGTTTGTGAAGAAGTTTGCTTCTTCTGACCCACAAACAGGGCAATGTTTGATGGATCTGGCCTTTCTCACCTCCTTTTACCTATCAGTTTCCTGATCATCCGCAGAAACCCAACTGACATTAGTTGAAAATAAAACACAGGTTTAAGTGAAGGTGCACAACCTCCTTAAATGATGTTGGCCCAGTTATGCTGATCCCCTTCAGTTAAAACTGAAAATAGGCAGGATTGGATGAGGGTTTGAATTTTTTTTAAAAATTACTTCATGCCTCCTACCGAATACACCCATTCCTGGGAATGAAAATTTACTGCTAATATTCCTCAGGATCACAGATTTCAGGGTAGTAGATATTAGAAAAATGTGTTTCCAGTGGGCCAGGCTCCACAGCAGGAGTACGCCCTCATAAAATGTAATCCTCATGTGTCTCTTTACACAGTCATTTTTTTTAAAAGAGAAGATTATTGTTGGAAAACGGAGAAGTGTATTTCCAAATTCCTAAGTAGCTGGTCTTAAAGCAAACAATCTACCCCAGCAGGAAGCAATGCACATTTGTTTCAATATGTGTCAAGATGTAATGATGTGCATTGGTTTATGGAATATTTTGTTGGCTCCGACTGTTGTAGTAGGACACACACACCACCAATTTCTTATCAAAGCCCTTTTTTCAGATGAGACAGTGCAGGTAAATCACAGTGTGATCTGCTACAATGGTTACCTTGTTGAATTTTTCAAAAAGGCTTGCATTTACTTTGCGCTTTTCACATCCTCAGTTCCAAAGTGCTTCACAGCCAATGAATTGATTTAGAAGAGTGATCATTATCATTTTTGTAGGCAAACTTACATTATTGTAAGGAAATGCAGAAGCTCAGTAAGGAAAGGCCCACAAACACCAATTAGATAAATAACCAGACAATGGATGAGAAATTGTACGTGGCAATGCCCATCTTTTAAGGTCTATGAGTGTCGTTAGGGATCCAAAACTGGCATTGGCGCACATCTAAGATGAAGTACATCCGATGGCAGCTTGGCGTAGAGCTTAGCACGTGCACAATTAAAGTCTACCCAAATATGCAGAACAGGCAGCGCATGACCTCAATCATCATACAGATTTGACACCAGTGCTTCTGTTTTGGTATGCCTCACTCCCACCCTTTCTTAATCACACACAACTGGAAACACATTCAGCAACAGGAAGGACCTGCACCCCTCAACCCCCTGCCCCACATTATCAATTACTTACAAATTAGTTGCTGTTTGATTTCTTCTGGCTGTTGCTATGATTCTAAATGTTTTTAGTGATATCCAGAGTTATTTCAAGCACCACAAGCGTACAGGGAATGGGCAGCTGCTAAAGGACTTCTTGCTGACTTCAAGGCTTCTGCGCAAATGACATGCTGTCAGGCATGGATGATCTAGTGGACTTTCCTCTTGGAGTAGAGCATGTCTATGGAATGAACAGAAGCCACACAGAGAAGGACAAGCTGCTGAAAGAGGGAGGAGGAAAGCCAGGTGGAGAAGGGCTCTCAACAGGAAGCCATATCTACCCAGGGTGTTCAGGGAGCAATTATCATCCATGAAACTGACCTATGGTCAACATTTGAGACATCAGCACTTCACTAAGTAGATCATCACTGAAATCTGCCAACCTCTGTAGCTGCAGCTCCAAGCTCAGAGCAGAGCCAGGATCACATTGACAGTGGCTATGAATGTGATTGCGACTAGGAGCTTTTAGGGACCTGGCTCCTTTCAAGCTGGTTCTGAAAACATTACCGACATTTTGCCATTTGCAGGGTACTGAGGCTCTCAGTTAACTTAATTTCATTCCCCCTTGCCCGAGACCAGCAGATAGACCAAGAA
Source organism: Cetorhinus maximus (assembly GCF_964194155.1). NCBI lineage: Eukaryota > Metazoa > Chordata > Chondrichthyes > Lamniformes > Cetorhinidae > Cetorhinus > Cetorhinus maximus. The sequence goes on from NC_135896.1 coordinate 20,601,129, forward strand.
TGCGGCTAAGCCTAGATTGCAGGCTTCCCAATGGTGCAGTTGGTTTCTGCATGTCAACGTTGCCGTGCATCAGAACCGAAAGGAATTCCACATGCTCGATGTATAACTGATGCCGGACTATAGTCAGTGCTTCAAGTGTGTCAATGGCCAGTACCCTGATGACCGTGCCAGCTGTATTTCAGCCACCACAATGCAAGCCAAACAATGGCTACAAAGTGACAAGGGATTTCCTCTGATGTTATTATCAAAAGACCCTGGTTCACAACCCACGCACATGTGCACAGAATGCATACAATAAAAGCCAAGCTGCCATACAAAATGTGACCAAGCAGACCATTGGTATGCTGAAGCCATGATTCCGCTGCTTGGTTTACTCAGCCGTATTCGGCTGAGTGAATCTCGCGGTTATGGTGGTATGCTGCAGGATGCACAAACTTGCCAACAAAAGGGGAACAGCCCCTACACTATCTATCAGGTGAGAAAATGTGGAGCAGAAGCACAAGCGGGAAGAGGAGGACGTAGAAGAGGAGGAGGCTGAAGAAGAAGGGAGGCTACTACCTGGACAACCCTTTTCTTCCTGGGCTGCCTGTGAAGAACTATTTCATGTGTGATACCAGTAACCTCAGTCCCAATTTCTCTTTCACCAACAGTGCCAGGCTCCTTACCCTCCCTTTGATACTGACCATCATGTTGTCTTTTTATCGATAATGCAAAAACAAAAGCCAACACAAAATAAGCATTCCAAACCAAATTTATAACGGAAATTATGGCATATTACATACAAACATAAAATAATGATTTATGCATTCTCTTAATGCCTGTCTCCTGTATGCCTTTACCTGCCCTAGTGCTGCTCCACAGTGCTAATTCACTGGCTGCAGCATGGTTGGTAGACAGCAGCTGACTTTCCGCAGACAAGAATGCAGATGGTCTTGCAGGATGCTCTCGAGCAGCTCTGGGTATAGAAGGCCCAGCTTCAGACTGCATCACCTTGCCTTGGGCAACAACAGTCTGGGCTGGCTGGCTGCCAAGCAACAGCAAGGACTTAAGAGTGAGAGAGAGAGAGAGAGAGACAGACAGGCAGCAGGTTCATGCTCCATGGACCATACGACTCTGCTGCAGCAGTGCCTTAGCAATTCTGGAGGACAGATTGGAGAATCGCTTGTGACACCCTGCAAGCATGATGGCATTAAGCTGATCTTGCATGACTTCAAGCAGAGTTTCCATTGCAGCACTTTTTTTTTTGGTGGAAGCTGTTTGTTCTGCAATAGAAGCTGAAACATTGGTGATCAGACGTTACATCATGGATGGGGCTACAAGCGTGTTGACAGAATTGGCCATCAGTTCCATGCTGGAAAGGATGAGCTCCAATCTCTTCCAAAAGCCCTGGACCAAGTCAGCGCCAGACTTTGCCAAGCTCCTTGACATTGAACGCAGGTTTCCTGGAAGGGTTCCCAATGTATCAAGCATTTTGCTGTCTACACCCATCATCTTTCTTCCATAGCTGGCCAATTGAAGTTCTCACCTGAGTCCTCTACAAAGAACCCGTATGCAATCTTTCCATCACACCCCCCGCCCTCACCCATTACCGCCAGCCCAATTCCACCCTGGCCAGCTGGCACCTGTGCTGCCCATGTTCTCTGCCCTGGCAGCAGGCCACTCATGTCCAGTATCTCACCCTGTGTAGATCCTGCATGTATGCTAACCTCCAAATTTTATGTAGTGTCAGTATTTGAACTGATGGCCGCAAGTGTGAAATCAAGTGATGGTGTGTCTTCATCATCACTCTCTTCTTGCTGTTCCTCCACTGTCTGGGCAGGTCTAGGGTATCTGAAAGAAAAAAGGTTCAGGGGTAAAGTTATGGAAAGGGGAGAATTGAAAGTAAGAGGTCCATGCTTACACTATAAGCAGCTTGAAAATCAGAAGAGATAGTGGGATGAACGGCAAGTGAGGTGACAGAAGAAGGATTAGGTATGAGGATATGGTCATCTTCAACCGATTCATCCCACAGCAGGTCACAGTCTCAGCAATATTCCTTTGGATAGTGAGTAGCACCATTTTCTCCATGAGGGTGAGAGCATGCAGAATAACCTCTCCTCTCTGGCAATTTCTTGTTGTTTCCAGTTGTGAACTACCTTGCCCTGCAAGTGAGAGGAAAGTGTGTCAGTAAATGTGCATGATGCAGTTGTTGTGGTTGAATAGTGTGCACACTGTAAGATGCAGATTTGAGGCTTGGAGCAGTGCTAATGTGTGAGCATGAAACATATAAATCCTGATAGAGATTGTTCGTAGGGTTGTGGCGATTTGGGTAGTGCCTGAGGCTAGTGACACAGTTAGTAGGTTACGATGTTTGAAGATGCATTCTCTGACCTTGACCACTCACGGCAGGTCATTATACTTCTTGTGACGTTGAATCCAGGATCTCAGGAATTGAAGCCTGGCATTGACCACCGCAGAGATCTGCTCCCACTGCCTTCTTGCCATGTGTCAGGAAGGCCTCCTGGCCCCCATTGCAGATACAAAACATCTCTCCTACTGCCCATCTCCTCAACCCTGGCCTCCAGTATTGCTTTGGAAAACGGGTGCACGTTCTCTCCCACAGTCAACCATTGTTCATTGTTGCACTATTTGGAATGATGTCAACACCCCCAATGAATGAAGAGCACAGTTAATGTTGGCTGCACGCAGAAACCATGATGATGAGCTGGCGGTAGAAAGATGCCATGCTGCCTGCGTCATGATTAATTGTGCATTGCGAGACTGCACTCATTTTCGGAGGGGCTATCCAACTTAGCCCCCGGTTTTTTCTAGTCATTTTAGTTGAAGGATGGATATTGGCCAGCACTTGGGGAAACACCCTCCTCTTCTTCAAATACCAGCAGGAGAGACTTGACATTCCCCTGAGGGGGGTGGGTGACAGGCCTCAATTTAATGTTGTATCAGAAAGTCGGCACTCTGGCCGCACAGCACCCACTCAGTTCTGTGCGGAAGAATGAGCCAAGGTTATGTTTTCTAAACTCGAGAATGGAGCTTGAACTCACAGCCTGCCAGCTCAGAAGCAAGAGTGCTACCAGTCAGCCAAAGCTAACACTTAATTAAAGTATAAAAAACATTAGGTACAATCATTGCTTTGCTAGATCCAGGTTGGCAAATGTCACATTTGGCTTGTTTCCAGCATGATTGTAAAACTTTAATGTTTGTACCCAGGCTTTCTTATCCTCAGCTGGATGCACAGTTCTGACTGCCAATGCATCATACCTGATTTGTTTTTAAGACATGCACATTTTTTTCATGTATCCTCCTCCTTACGGAAAACATTTTTCACTGCAGTTTCGAACCCAAACAACCTCCTAACCTAGCAGGCCCACCTGGCTCCACCCTACCAGGTGCTCTGGTGAATCAGAACATGATAATGAGCCTATCACATCTATCACTGTCACTGTTTTTCACAGACTGCCTAGGAAACAGCAGTCAGACTGCCAGGGTGTGAAACAATGCATCCATAAAACAAAGTTAAAAGAGAATCCAGCTATAAACAGGGAGTTACAAGATTTTTTTAAAAATCCCCTATGAAGTAGAGATTAAAAATTAAAAGCAGAGTTCATTTGCTAGACAAAGTTTCAATACGTTTATAAACATACCTGAGCATTACTGTGTGCTCAAGGCCAATAACATCCTATGGCATAGGATACATTATCGTCTAATGCAAGGCAGTTCCTGAAAACACAGGGACCGGCCTCTACATTACCTCAACAAGGCATTGATAAATTGTAAGATGCCACAATCTAACAATAGATAACCTTAAGGATGCTCCTAAATAACCTGTCAACTGAGTTCTGGAAACTGAGTGTAGTGACCACCATCTGCACTTCTCAGTATCCTGTATGTTTGAAGGATGTTGTCCAGCATGTGTGCTCAACATGATTCCCGCTGGTTCAGCTCTTTTAAGGTTTAAATATTGGAACCACACTGTAGAATTTTTAGATTCATTGGATTCACTCCAGCATCTCTCAAGCTAAAGTTATGGCTGCTGTCATGTAGTGATGATAGTTCTCCCCTTATTTGGAACGGAGGTACCTCACTAGACTTTGTAGCTTTCTACTCGGGGATTTAAGGTATTATTACTGCTTTTAATATTGATGGATATCTTAAAAATATCTGTAATATGAATAAGACTTGGATTCTCTACCAGAAGCAAGATTATACTTTCTTTTCCTAGAACTGTACATGTTGTGATCCCTGATCATCAAAAGTGAATTGCTTGTTCTGTTCTTTAATAAGCTTTGATATAATTTAGAAAATATATTGTCTCATATACTCGTCTGTATCCAAACTTGAAAATCCATCTCCATACACTCTTCATTGGAGAGGTACATTTTTGAGCAGAGATGCCTGGACCCTTATAATATCCAGGTTTTTTTTCTCTAGCTAAAATGTGTTAAAAAGGCTATCTGGAGGGCAGTAGTATTCTCTGGTAGGTCCCTTCCTTCAGGAAGAGTTAGATCAGTTCTTCAGACCCATTTATGTGTCTGTGAGGCCTGTCTTTCTCCACCTTAAGTGAGAGTGATCATCCAAGGAGTACGCCTGATCCAGAATAGTCCTAAAAAGGAGCTAAGATTATAATCCACTTCACAAGGGCAAAAATGCATAGCTGCAGTCTGATCCACCCACCCACGCTTCGAACAATAACCATTCCACATGTAACTTGTTTCCCTTTTTTAACTGCAATATTTGGTAGCAGAATCACAAGATTAGTGATTGAGTAAAAATCATTGGCCCAGAACTTCCATTCCTCGGGGGGTTGTACCCAGGAGGTAACCCAGATGATGCACTGGGAGACCCCTCAGCAGCCCCCAAGCAAGGGCTGCATCTGATGGGCAATTATCCTGCACCAGGAACCGTCCGATACTTCAATTTAAATTGGAGACTTCAGATGGTTCTGACTCTCTTAGCAGAATAGTTACCCAGGAAAAGTTAGAAGAAGGATTAAAACCACTTCTGACTCCTAGATAACTATAACACTGAGCCCCTCCTGACCCCCCACTGGACCCCCTGACTACGCCTCCAACCCCCAACCAACCCACCAACTACCCCTCCAATTACCCCCTCACTGACCGACTACCCTCCCAACCCCCAACCCCCTGAATACCACCCCACACGATTACCCTCCTGACTCCCCCGACTACCGTCCCACTCCTTCAACTATCCTCATGCCCCCTCAATTACCCACCCTAATCTCCCGACTAAACCCCACCCTCCGACAGACCGCCTGACTCCCCTGACCCATTCTACCCCCCCATCCCATGGCTGACTATCAGACCCCCCCAAACCCATTCTATCCCATCCCTCCCATCCTACCCACTTATTTTGTACATAAGAACATACAAATTAGGAGTAAGAATAGGCCATTTGGGCCCTCGAGCCTGCTCCTTCATTCAATTAGATCATGGTTGATCTAATTGTGACCTCAACTCCACATTCCTAGATTAGTCTAATTTTTCCCTTCTTATTAATCTTTTAGTCATCCTTTGCTGTTTTTTTTTATTCTGCCCAAACTTCTGATCTTTGCTCAATTATATGCTTTTACTTTAAGTTTGGTACTATATTTAACTTTTTCAGTTAATGACGGATGTGGATCCTCCCCTTGGAATTTTTCCTTCTCATTGGAATGTATCTATTCTATGTATTCTGAAATATCCCTTTAAATGTCTGTCAACGCATATCTATTGACCTATCCCTTAAGCTAATTTGCCAGTTCACTTTAGTTAGCTCTACTTTGATGCACTCATAATTGCCCTTATTTAAGTTTAAAATACTAGTCTTGGATCCACTCTTCTCTCCCTCAAACTGAATGCAAAATTCAATCATATTATGACTGCTGCTACCTAGGTGTGCTTTTAATATGAGGTCATTAATTAATCCTATCTTGTTGCACAATTCCAAGTCCAGTATAGCCTGCTCTCTGGTTGGCTCCAGAACATGCTGTTCTAAGAAACTATCCCAGAAACATTCTATGAATTCCTCATCTAGGCTACCTTTGCTGATTTTTCCAGTCTACATGCAGATCAAAATTCCCCATGATTATAAATTCCCAATATTTATTCCTTTCTACCCCGTCCTACCATGTGGTTACTGTTAGGGGGCCTACACACCACTCCCACAATTGACTTCTTGCCTTTATTATTTCTTATCTCTACCCAGACCACTTCTACATCCTGGTTTCCTGAACTTAGGTCATCCATCTCTATTGTGCTAATACCACCATTAATTAACAGAGCCACCCCTTCATCTTTCCCTAATTTCCTGTCCTTCCTAAATGTCATGAACTCTTCAATGTTCAGGTCCCAAAATATGTCATCCTGCAGCCATGTGTCCGTAATGGCTATCAAATCGTACTTATTTATTTCTATTTGCACTCTCAGTTCATCTGTTTCATTTTAAATGCTATTTGCATTTAGATACAGAGCCTTTAGTGTTGTCCTTTTATTATTTTTGTAACCCCTTGCCTTATTTGCTGATTTACCTTTAGGTGTGTACTCTGTCTCTTCCTGTCATGGTCTGTTTATCCTTTCCAACATTTGTACCTTTCTCCCTTGCCTTGTCTCTACCCTTTGATTCACCATATCTTCCCAGATTTGATCCCTTGCCCCCACTATTTAATTTAAAATCTCTACTTCTCCATTTACAAGGCTCGCTAGAACATTGGTCCCAGCACGATTCAGGTGTAGACCCCTCCCCTCACCAACACCCCCCAACCCACCCACTGAAGCCTCTGAGTTCATAGTTTCAGGCGGACTGGAAGCTTTATAATCATTCCATATCTTGCTCTCACTAGTTTCAGAGGAGTAGTAAAGCCTTCGATGCAGATAAACTTTGTTGAATTGGATGTTGTCCTGGCACCTTGTTGTTTTTTCATCCTCTTTTTTCCATTCTTTGGCATTGAATCGCTCTTTGTTGATTCCGCATTTGTAGTGACGGATGTCGGTTGGTTTATCCTGCTCTTTACAGGTGGATGAACTCTGGGCTAGTCTCTATAGTGTTTTTTTTTTCTCTTTTCCTTTCATACGGCACACCGTGACTCATGTTGGGATGGAAGATGGCGCTTCCTGTTGTGAGGGTGTGGTAAGGTGGTCAGCCCACCTTTGCGTCTGGCTATGTGGTGTGCTGTTGTCAATGGATGGATGCTGCTCAGTTCCAGCATCGTTTGTGGCACTGACATGCTGGTTGGGGATTTCAGCATCTGCTCTGTGCTCTCTGGGTTTCTCTCTCCAGCTGGTGCTGGAGCTGGAGGATGAGGCTTTTCTCATTGCTGGCTTCTCCCTTGACTGGCATCTACTCAAGATGGTAACCATCTGAGTGGTTTGCTGGTCTGAGCAATGAGAGGCTTCCGGTGTCTGTACCAAAAGTGGACAAACCTGCTCTGCAAAGAGAGAAGACAATTCAGGGCTAAAGTCCCAGTCAAGAGAATCTATCCTGTTGGAGTCTTGGGAAATTGCAGTTCTCTATAATTTGCGATAGTGGTTGGCTTGACATCTTCTGCTGTTTTGAGGAGATTCAGTGCTACACAGGCATCTCTGCTCAAGAGAGAAAAGACTATTGATGGATGCCACACGTCAGCTTGAAGATCTGTTTTCCACCATAACTTAATGGTTCCAGAATCATCCCTATGACCGGAAGTCGGATTCCTCCGGGCCCATAAAGTGGTGTGTCTGTTGTTTGTAGCCACAGGTCTCTCAGCCATGGTTCTCTGTCCATTAGGACCATAACACTGGCTCCCATGTCCAACTTAAAGTTTTTGAGGTAGCCATTAACTAAGATGTCTGTGTTTCAGAACAAATATCCAGGGTCTTTGGCCTTGCCCAGGAAGCTTGGTTGTGTGTCCTCTTGGTGTGCTGTCTCCTTCTCATGAATTCTCTTGGGATCTTTTGTGTGCTTTTGTGTTTTGGCTTTGCACAGCTTCCTGAAAAGTCCTATTGGGTTACATTGAAAGCATTGGGCTGAAATTGCTGTACATTGAACATGGCTGTGTGGGTGCTTTGCTCCACAGTGCTGGCATGGTCACCCTGCTGGTCAGTTAGGGTATTGCTTCTGTTGGCCTGCAGTGTTCCTGGCTCAGGTAATGATCCAGAGAGAGGTTCTGCTTTTCAATTTAGTGCCTAGCTCCTCATACTCTCAATACAGAACCTGTTTCCTAGTCTTACCTATGTTGTTGGTACCTATATGGACCATGGCCATTGGATCCTCACCCTCCCACTGCATGTTCCTCTCCAGCCCTGAACAGATGTCTCGAACCCTGGCAGTGGGCAGGCAACACAGTCTTCTGGACACACGCAATCGACTGCAGAGAACATTATCTATCCTCCTGACTATCTTCTCTCCCGCCACTACCACATTCCTCTTTGCTTCCCCCACTTGAATGGCATTCTTCACCATGGTGCCATGGTCAGTCTGCTCATTCGCCTTGCAGTCTTTCTCCTCATTCGTATAGGTAGCAAGGATCTTGTGCCTGTTGGACAAAGTCAGGGGCTGAAGCTCCTCGATCACTACTTGCTGGTTCCCCTTATCTGGCTGATATGCAGTCACATCCTCCTGTCCCTGAACATTGACCAACTCTAAAGCTCTGTCTAACCTAAGAGGAGTGACTGCCTCCTGGAACAAAATGTCCAGGTAATCCTTCCCCACCCTGATGCCCTGCAATGTTAGCAACTCAAACCCCAGCTTAGCAATGTGGAGCCAAAATTGCCTAAGCTGCAGGCACTTTCTGCAGATATGGTTGTCCAGGATTGCAGTGCATTCTACAGATTCCTACATGCTGCAGTCACAGCACACCACCATCAGCCCTGCCATTTCTGTACAACCTTACTTATTTAGTAAGTCAATTAGTTAATAATTCACACAGATAAAGTAATTTAAAGTTGCATTCACCTAGTTGGAGACAAGGAAGGAAACTCACCAACCACTGGAGGCTGAAAAAATATTAGAAAGAGGAGCACCTCTTTCCCCCCCAGCCCCTAATTCCTCACTGAACCAAATTCCCAACACATCACTCAACCTATGTCTCACTCAGGCGTAGTCTGGTGTCCACAGGCCCCTATCTGCGTTATACACTTACCTCCTCCCTGGCTTCTCAAAGTTCATTTAAACACAGGGACCTTTAAACTTACCTGCTTCACAGCAGCTTGTGCCATAAAAAGGTGGCTTTGCCTCAGTTCCCCTGACGTTGCTGCACTGCGCTGCACTGGAAGGAGCCTGGAGCTGCCACACAGCACATTCTCACCCGGGCCTGATTCGGAAGAGTGGGCGAGAAATGTGCAGCTCCTGATTTGGGTAAGTCAAACAGAGCTGAGTGGCAACTTGACTGTGATTGCCACTCCTTGGAAATTCTGGCCCATAGACAAATGAAGTATTAGCTGAAGGAAGTGAGCGGGAAGTTCTAGTAGCTGCTAACGTGCCCTGAGTCCACTTCTCTATTAGATTTGAGAGTGTGGTAGTGGGAGGAGGTGTGATTTTTAAATGCCTGTTTTTACACATGAAAGAAAGAACCCGCGGCGGTTGGAAATCTGGGGGCAGGGTGAGCTGTACCACTGACATCCAAGGGTCCTTGGATGTGATGTGATTTTCAGTGAGGTAGAGAGACGGAAAGGGACTCCAGAGCTTGGGGCCTTTAGGCAACTGAAGGCATGGCCACCAACAGTGAAGCAGTTATAATTGGGAATGCACAAGGACCATGGAGCCATATCCTGACACGATACAAATGAAGGAATTATACCACACAGTGTGATTCCTGCAGTGAATGCTTGTGACTACCTGGGTTGCAGTTTTGAAGGGTGTTGAGGGAGATTTTATAGGACAGGGTTTCCCTGCTGCATCGATCACAGAGCAACAGCCTCTTCGAAAGACAGTGACCTTTTTGAAGGACTTATTTGCACATCCAAGTCTCCAACATTGTGACAAAGTGCCACACCCCCCTACCCAAGTGCGTAGTTTGACAACTTTAGTTAGTTAGCACAACTTGATCTCAGTAGTTACTTTGGAGCAGGGAACACAATCAGACAATTCAAGCATCATTAGCATTAAATGAATGTAATTATAAAAAAGAACATAGCCAAGCAAAAAGCTTGAAGATCCATATCTGGCCATTCAATTGCTACCTTATAGAGAGCTGTGTAGCTACACCACTTTGAGGATTGATTTTTCAATGAAATAGTTGGCAAGTATATATGAATATATATATATATATAAATACAGGCTATTGTCCTGTTATGCGTCCCCCCAGCTCAATCCAGTGCATATAACCGACTGGCCTAGTTAAGGAAATAATTCCAAAGTGTTATTTACTACCTAAATTACACATAAATTTTGAAAATCCTGCTTTAAAATCACCCTATGCCTAAAACAACTAAGTTAATTAAACAATAAACTCAGGATCCCTCGGTTTTATGAAGCATTAAACTGCCTAAGTCCTTGCTCTTTATTGGTGCATGGGAGCCATTCATTGCCAAGAACATGCTGGGATTCCGAAGTTTACAGCTAGTTGGCCATGCATGCAAGATTTTTAATTGAATGGACAATATGAGAAAGACTTGGAGATGTTTTACAGGAGAAAATTAATCTGATACAATGTAGCTCCACCTCTCAAATGACAGTGCTATGAAGCTGGTCATTGTGTAGAGTCCTGCTGTTCACTGATTGCGTATGGTTGGTTGCTAGCTGGTAAAACCCTTTTCAACCACCTTGGCAAATGAGAAATCCCAAATTATATCACTCTGATTCATTGCCACAATTAGCTGAATCATGAATGTCATATTATTAATAAGTGCTTTAGTTGCCGATCGCAAGACTTTCAATCACAATGCAAATTGCTTTAATAATCGTCAATGGCCATTGTGTGTTTTTGTCATTTTCAGCTGTTTAGTGGTATTTGTGCTGCAGAAAGTGGCTGTAAAGTCCTCTGCCTAACCACTTTTGTTCTCCTTTTGATAGACCGCAGCTGTCAAAGTGGAAATGTTTAAAAGAGGACTGTCTTCTGAAAAAGTGTCTGATGGCTTTTTTAACCATCTGTTACCTGTATGCATTGCATTGATATTTATATCCTTTGGCAAGTCCAGGGCCAGGCAGGGTGAGTTAAGGCAGAGAAGGAGCAGGGATCAGAGTTTGAATGCTGAGGTTTGCTTCACAGCTGCTGAAAATTAATTGGAAACTCGATAACTAATGCTAGCACATCTAGGTAAGTGAGAAATAATGAAGTCTACTTTAAAGCTTTTGAGCCTAGGAGTTCGTATTGGTGATATCAGCAAATAAATGCTTAACACATTTGTACAATAACCCTTTGCCTGCCATTTTAGCAAAGGTATTAAAATGCAGGGTGAGCTACAAAAAATACAGTGGCAGTTTTCCATCTTTAAGCTGATGGTTTATGCTACGGTGGTTAACTCTGTTAATCATCGACTGGTGTGGTTCAGGAGCCCCACTTTGGCTTGATAGCCTCTGACGCATTTGCTGCAGAGGAAGACAGCGGGCTGAGAAAGTACACAAATCGCTGGCCTCTGTTTTCTCTGGGCCCACATCTCAGCCAGCTAAGCTTTTTGTTTCTGCTCACCATTTCCAATGCTCTTCCAAACAATCAGCCTCCAGAGGTTGTTGTAAAGTTTTGGACATAGTTTGGTAGGCCTTATTAAGGTATTTGTAGTCTTAGGTAGTTCAACAGTAAGTACCTAGTAACTAACAGAAACTATATACATAGGAAGAGTAAAGGTCCAAGCTAGGAGCTGTCTCCATGCTTGCTTCTACACATGGCTTTGTCCAACACTAGACTGACCCTTATGTGCAGGTGATGTGTTCTTTTACATCACTGTGTGGGTGGGACTATACTCACTCCCACATTAACTCTTTATGTATCAGACCCATATACTACCTCCCCCAAGTCTTTATCCAATATATTTACCAGGTTATTCCAATACCATATATTTACATCATTAGTACTACCCCATCTCCCCTCACCAACACCCCCCAATCCACCCACGGAAGCCTCTGAGTTCATAGTTTCAGGCGGTCTGGAAGCTTTATAAACATTCCATATCTTGCTCTCACTATTTTCAGAGGAGTAGTAGGGTCTTCGATGCAGATAAACTTTGCTGAATTGGACGTTGTCCTGGCACCTTGTTGTTTTTTCATCCTCTTTTTTCCATTCTTTGGCATTGAATCGCTCTTTGTTGATTCTGTATTTGTAGTGATGGATGGTGGTTGGTTTATCCTGCTCTTTACAGGTGGATGAACTCTGGACTAGTCTCTATAGTGTTTTTTTTTCTCTTTTCCTTTCATGCAGCACACCATGACTCATGTTGGGATGGAAGATGGGGCTTCCTGTTGTGAGGGTGTGGTAAGGTGGTCAGCTCACCTTTGCGTCTGGCTATGTGGTGTGCTGTTGTCAATGGATGGATGCTGCTCAGTTCCAGCATCATTTGTGGCACTGTCATGCTGGTTGGGGATTTCAGCATCTGCTCTGTGCTCTCTGGGTTTCTCTCTCCAGCTGGTGCCGGAGCTGGAGGATGAGGCTTTTCTCATTACTGGTTTCTCTCTTGACTGGCATCTACTCGAGTTGTCATGGTAACCATCTGAGTGGTTGGCTGATCTGAGCAATGAGAGGCTTCCGGTGTCTGTACCGAAAGTGGACAAACCTGCTCTGCAAAGAGAGAAGACAATTCAGGGTTAAAGTCCCAGTCAAGAGAATCTTTCCTGTTGGAGTCTTGGGAAATTGCAGTTCTCTATAATTTGCGATAGTGGTTGGCTTGACATCTTCTGCTGTTTTGAGGCGATTCAGTGCTACACAGGCATCTCTGCTCAAGAGAGAAAACACTATTGATGGATGACACACGTCAGCTTGAAGATCTGTTTTCCACCATAACTTAATGGTTCCACAATCATCCCTATGACCGGAAGTCGGATTCCTCTGGGCTCATACAGTGGTGTGTCTGTTGTTTGTAGCCACAGGTCTCTCAGCCATGGTTCTCTGTCCATTAGGACCATAACACTGGCTCCCGTGTCCAACTTAAAGTTTGTGAGATAGCCATTAACCAAGATGTCCGTGTTCCAGAACAAAAACCCAGGGTCTTTGGCCTTGCCCAAGAAGCTTGGTTGTGTGTCCTCTTGGTGTGCTGTACCTGTCTCGTGAATTCTCTTGGGATCTTTTGTGTGCTTTTGTGTTTTGGCTTTGCACAGCTTCCCGAAATGTCCTATTCTGTTACATTGAAAGCATTGGGCTGAAATTGCTGTACATTGAACATGGCTGTGTGGGTGCTTTGCTTCACAGCACGGTCGCCCTGCTGGTCAGTTAGGGTATTGCTTCTGTTGGCCTGCAGTGTTCCTGGTTCTGTACTGTTTCCCTAGTTGGACAGTGGGGTTTACTTCATACCATGGTTTGCTTTCTCCCCTTAATATGGGTCAGTGCTCACAACAGATTTCAGATTGCCTGACAACCTGTATGGCTTTTTCAAGGATATCTTCCTTCACTTGAAGCATGTCTGAGAGTGTATTGTCTGCCACTCTAACAACTATTCTATCCCTGATTAGCTCAGATTCTAGGTCACCATAATCACAGCCTTCAGCCATTTTGTGCAGCTCATTAATGAAGGAGTTAACTGGCTCTGCTGACTGCTGGACATGTTTATTAAATTTAGCCCTTTCAAGGATTTTGCTACTTGACGTTATAATAAGCGCCAAATTATTTTAAAGCTTCATCCAATTTTGCAAATGATTCATTGATTCCTTGTCTAGCTATTATATCATCGACTATCGGGCCTATAAAATAAAACATTGTGTTAACTTGTTCAGCCTTCTAGCCTTTTATCCAGACCTGAAACAATCATGTATCTACAGAAATGCTTTCTCCAAAGTCCCCAATTTTGTGATTGACCTGGGCCTTGGATAAGTCAAAAGTGATCTGGAAGAGTGGATTTCTGATCATGCAGCAGAATTTTCCATGCCCGTTTGGCGGCGTGAGCGGATATTACGGCGAGAAGGCCAAAATCAGTCTCACAAAGTCGTGAAACCAGTTTGTGATTCTCTGCTCAGTCCGTTGATGGCAGGCCGCGTTTCCCGCCATTGAAGGTTGGGAACCTCATTGTAAAACATCAGTATATTATTATAAGGCTGGCCCGCCAGACTGAGTCCTCCCCCATTGGATCGTCACCCCTGTCGGTGTGCTTGCATGCCAATGTGTTTCACAACAGCATGTAAAAGGCGTGCACTTGGAGGGGAACTCGGAGGTGAGTGCAAGTAACATTGCAGAGCGCTTGCGAGGAATGCCTGTTGGACTTCAAGGTTGAGGCCTGTTGGGGGGAGGGGTGGCAAAGCCTGCCCTGCGGTTGAGGTAACTTTGGGGGCTGGGGGTTGGGGGGGCAAAGGTTGCCTTGCAGTTGAGGGTCGTGCACAAGCACATGCAGGGTGGGGATGGTGAACGAGGGAAGTGGCCACGCATTGGGGGCACCTTGTCTAAAGTGACCATTCCTCTGCACCTGAGACAGTTCAGGCGCAGCCACATTGATATGATTGGAGTCGGACCTCTAGCTTCTCTGCCCACTCAAGCAACGCAGAGGCATCAAAGTGCCACCAAGTGCTCCAGAGCTTTTCACCCTCAGGCACAGACTGCAAACTAATGGCATTTTAGTGGACTGCAGAACAGTTGGACGACAGGACATGTTGTAAAATCTTCTTGCTCAATCTGACCATGAGCAGTCACTGGGGAGGTGCTCACAGCCCCTTGCAATGTCATCATCCCAGTTTGGAGTAGTCTCCTCCATGGTTCAAGCTAACAGTGCAGCCTTGCGCCTGAGCTGAGAGCACAGCATGCAGTCTAGTGGGCAAAACAGCCGGCAATTAGTCATGTGGAGTGGGGTGGAGGAAGGTGGGGTTTCGGGCAGCCATGCAATGCACTAATCTCTGGCCATTGAACTGGTGCCCAGCACTCTTTGGGATGTGTTAAGGGACCATCATACTAAACCAGGGCAGGTATTAGTATACCCATGCTAACACATGCTGCTCTCTCTCTCTTTCATCCTGCAGGAGGAGTATATCAGGACCATGGAGCCTGGTGACCTAGCTGTATGCCTTGTGTTGTACAGGGAGCAAAGACAATGGAGAATAGAGCGACTAAGGGGCCTGGCTGTGCAGTGGGAGGAGCAGCACCCTCAGGAAGAAGGGGTGGCTGGGGCTCCCGCACATGCCGCCAAAGAGCCACAGCGAGCTGTCACTGGTCGGCACCTGGCTAGAGCCAGGGTCTTTAGACACCATCTTTCATTCCTGCAGATGGCCAAGAACCAGTGTCGCCAAAGTCTGTGCATGTCTGCGCTGGAGGGTATGTGTGAACGCTGTATCAGGACTTTGAGGAGGTTGCATTCAGATTCCTCTTCAGAGGTTTCTTCGGGGCGTGATTGGAGGCCCTGGGTCATGAACTCTGTCAGCTATTTCCCAAATGTGCCTGCAAAACCAAGGAGAGATCATTCGTGACAGTGGCCTGTGAAATAGGTAACATCATGGTTGTCTGATGGATGTTGCACTGCTGGATCCTCACTTGGTAGAGCACCGTCAACCTCACCGTCAGCACAGGAATGGGCCAGATCCTCGCCGGCCAGATGGATGACTCTGTTTTCAAAGTCCATGAGGACCTTGATTTCAGGAGTTCCTTCGCCAGTCTGCAACCTCTCCCTCTTGTTGTGTGCCAGCTTATCCTGCATGAATAGAGATGGAGAGAGTGTAAGCAGAACACCTACCAGGCCAGATGATAAGAATGCCTGGCATGTGTGGGTGGTGAGTGGTCCCGTGGACGGGATGCGGACAATGAAGGTGTGTGTGAGAGAGTGAATGTTGATGTCCCTTGAACCGGCAGTGAGTGAGGGCCCTGTGGATGTGTGATAGGTTTGTGAGTGTGAGAGTTGGGAGTGATGAGAAGAGTGACTTACCCTGGCTGAACGGAGGAGATCATTCATCCTCTTGTGGCACCGGGTGGCTGTCCTCTGTTGCAGGGCATTGGCACTGACCACCGCTGCCACCGGCTCCCAAGCCGGATCGATAATGTTGCTGCCCATCCTGAGGCCAAAGTGGGGGTAGAGGGTATCACAACGAGCCTCCACTGTGTCCAAAACCTGCTCGAGAAACAGCTCATTGAACCTGGGGGCTGCAGTCTTTTTGCCTTTCAGGGCCATGTCTTTTTTGCAGCAGTCATGGGCCGGAAGCGCTGAGAGGTGTGCGCGCAGCTGCACTTTAAATATGGTGCCCGGTGTGACGAAGGGACAAGACGATGGCATGGTGGGCAAATGACAGCCCACTCACCATGGAAACGGTTTCCCAAGAATGCATAATTAATTTGGCGGGTTTGGGACGATATGGCTTTAAAATCCTCCATTGCGGCCGGAGGGCCTGCTATGTCACTTAGTGCAAATCTGGAATGATTCTGCCCATCGTTAAAATTTTTATATTAAAGGTTTGGCTTTAAGAGGTTTCCAAAAATCTAAGATGGCACCTCCGTATGCTTCTGCACAAAGGGTTTGCCCACGCTTGCCAGTTTTGGCAGGCTCCCTCAGTAACGGAGTTTGTTTTCTCAGCGTTCAACCTTTTTCAACAATTGCTGCCTGGATTGATGGGTTAGAGTCTTCCTTACTTTAGTGCAATGTCCTCATGTTTTGGAAGCGTTGAATCCCAGCTTTTGCTGCATTTTTAAAGCGGCCCACTCAGTCGCGATTAATTTTTAATTCATTTATTTTCTCCTTTGTTCAGAGTCAGCTCAGCCACCATGTGTTCAGGCGTCAACTTGGCAATTGAGTTTCTCAGACTGTGATTGAAATGGCAATTTCTTACGACTGCAGTATTTAACATTTTTCTGGACTTGTTGTCCAGGAATTTTAACTCACCCCTGCTAGGGCTGCTGACTCTGCATACCCTGGGTAATGAAGTTGAACTTCAACAGGATTTAATGGAGTCTTCTGCTGCAGTGAGGAATTTAATTTCTGCCTTCAGCTTCCAAGCCTTTCTTTGGAGCTTTCTGCTAGTGATTCCCTTCTGCGTCTTCGCTTCTTGAACTTTTGTTCAGATCAGAATACTGCCTTGATTTTTCCTTCAGCTTTCCAGGATTTAGTTTTCTTCTGCAGTCTCTGCAAGGTTTTGAGTTGTTCCATCCCTTGCCACCAGTTGTAAGGATTTGGGAATAGTTCAGTATGTCTTATTAAGGTATTCATAGTCTTAGGTAGTTCAACAATAAGTATTTATTGACTATTAGAAACTATACACAAAGGTATAGTAAAGGGTCAAGTTAGGAGCTCTCTCCATGCTTGCTTCTACACATGGCTCTGTCCAACACTATGCTGACCCCTAGGTGCGGGCGATGCTTTCTTTTATATCATTATGTGGGTGGTACTGTACTCAGTCCCACATTAACCTTTCATGTGCCAGGCCCTTATACTACAGAGGCCACGGCTGTCAGTGACTGTCGCTCAGTTGTCAGTGTTAATGTCCGCCACCTTCGTATCTTGCATGCAGGTGTCCTTGCATGCAGCAGAAGTATGGATGCCCAGGAGGTCATGTCCCAGTGGCCGATTCACTGTACAGAAGGTCTAGGGTAGACGGCCATCATTCATCTGATGAACATGGCCAAGCAAGCGCAGACATTGTTGGCTTCACAATGAGTGTATGCTGATGGAATTAGTACACTCTAGGACCTCTGAGTTGGTGACCTTAAGTTGGTGACTTAAATAAAATGGTGGAAAAGAAGTGCCATCTGAATAACCTGAACCTCTAGCCACGGATATAATCTACTGTTATTTTGTGGCTTCAATCTTTAGAAGCAGCAACAAAAACCCCTGTCCAAAATTCTAACTGAGTCATCAACCAGTTTGGGATAAGGCATCTCTTGAAGTGCCCAATAAAGGAATTTCACATGCGATAAGCATTTCAGAATGATATTTTCATTTCATAATGAGGATCTTGTAAAACTTTGTAAAATGGACAAATAATTAGTGATGGACAAAATAATTCAGTTAACCCAAAACTTAAAAAGAGACAGGCATGTCAAAAAAGAATTAGTAAGGTGACTGATTAGCGCAATATGTTAGAAGTCCGAACTTTCACATATGACCTGGATTTCAGTCCACTTCAGATCAGCAGAATGAAAGTCTCCTCTCTCCGGAAGGCGGAAACATTCCTGAGAGGAATAATTTGGATGGTCTCAGCTCGGAGACAGTCCCAGTTGTGAGAGCTTGACGACAGCATAAAACTGCATTATTTGGCACTAAATCATCTGTCTGGCTCAGAGAGGTCACAAGGGTAGCTGGTGTGAGAAGTCGATTGTCAGACTAATGCACAAGTGGGTGTAATTCTGATGATTAAGATTAAGGCACAGCTTGCAGGGCTCTGCATTGCACAATGCCCATGCTATAGTTGGGTTTGTTCGATTGCTGACACTAGATACAGCAACACTGAAAAATGTTTGATTCTTTAGCACTGGCATCATATACCATAATGCGCACAAAAATGCACTCTGTGAGATAAATGCCACACGTAGATACCAACAGTGATACAGTCGGGCTCCATGTGATGAGGAACCAAAATAGATCTTATAAAAAGGATTGAAGCTCAGTTTCACTCAAGAAACAAGCAAAAATAAAGCAGAAAATTAAACTGAGCCTGTGAGGGTAGCCTCATCTGTTAAATCGGCTATGTAAATATTATTGGTCGGTTGGCAGGGGCTAGGGTTGTGTTTATGGCTGGGCATAAATCCAGATGATGGCAATTCAGCAGCTCATTTTACACCTTGTCAAAAGCCAACATACTGCGAATGCTGGAAATCTGAATTGGAAAAAAAAAAGAAAATGCTGGAGATACTCCGCAGGTCACGCGGTATGTGGAGAGAGGAACAAGATTTAATGGGCTGGATTTAATAGCCACGGCATTGGGCCCATCCGCCAGCTGGAGAGCTGGTGACAACCCAGTCATGACCATTCCCGGGGACCCGGCACGAGTAAAAGCCAATCAGTACCTCGCTGGTCAGCCTCGGGGTAACTGGGTCCTGTAGGCTGGACGCCCGCCTCCATGAGTTGCCAACTAAGCAGACGCTGGAAGTTCCTCAGCACCAGCAGCGTCATCAGGAGTGGTGGTTGTTGTGGTACAATGACATGCACCTTTATGTGACTTGTAGTCAGTCTGCAAGCAGCAATGGTCAAGGTAAGATGTTAATACAATAGTCGCCCAGTTAATTCTTCCTGTATATAGTCTTATCTTCAAATAAAGAACCCACATTATTGTTTCACCAATTGTGCATATGATTTGTACATTTACACTGAATAAAGAAGAATGTAACATGGTGGCAGCAAGGTTTTTGAAGATTTGACTGAAAAAACATGCAAGTCTCAACCCTTCACATGCAAGGTTGGTGTGAAAGTGAAACAACTATCAAGACTCACTGTGTGTAAGGATTCTGCAGCTTTGTAGGGATTGTACACACTGTACCTCCATTCTGGGATCGTACCTCACTCCAACCAGCAGACATCGGGTCCTGGCACGATTGTTTGGATTTAGGAGAGCTTACCTACAGTAAGTCAATGTTTTAAATCATCTTGCTTAATGTTGTTTCATTTTAAAGTTGTCTATTCTTTAGGGCCTGTTTTTCTGATTTGCGTTGCCAGTTTTGTTTTTGTGTCGTTTGCGCGTGTCATCGACGTTGGAGTTGTGCATTGGCATCAGAGTTGCATGCCAGAATCTGAGTTCCACGTTGTCATTGTAGATCAGCAGACGCAAGTGAATAAAAATCCTATTGACATGAATCTGTGGAAATTCAGGCAAAGAATACTGGAAACCCATCTAAAGGCGATTGAAGGGCTTGGGTATTAGCAATGTGTGATGTGCGATTAAATGTTTTCTTCAAAGGGTCAAAGATGCTTGGGAAGAAAATTATTGGGGCAATGTACAAAGATAAAAGGAGATGAGAAAACCTAATGCAGCATTTAATGATTGAAAGGTTACCAGGTTACCAAAAGATTTTTTTTTTTAAATTGCATTTAACTGTAGACTGGAAGAGCTGCAGAAGAAAACACTTAGGGGACAAGGTTTCTAAACCGTACAGAGGATAATAAGGCAGAGATTTTCTGTGGCGTTTAGGGGAAGGGTCAGGGGACCAGACTTTGGGGCTTCTCCTCAGCTTCTAATCATAGAATCATAGAATAATCAAATTATACAGCACAGGAGGAAGACATTCAGCCCATCATACCTGTGCTGGCTTTTTGAAATAGCTATTTAACTACATGTGGTCCCACTCCACTGCTCCTTCCCCATATCACTGCAATGTTTTCTCTTCAATTTGTACAGTATTTATTTTATATTTAGTGACATTTTATTTTGCAAATTATTTCAGCTAGGAATGCACAGTGCTGTACATGTATGGTACAGTGTTTCAACTTGTACGTTGTTTTTTCTGGGCAAGAAATGTCAGAAGCAACCCAACTCCAGCTCTAACATTGGTTCCTATGGGAACCCCTGATTCACTTAAAGTTGTTTCTCTTAAAGTCGCATTTTTCAGGAATGCAACTACAACTTTAGGTGAGGACTTACTGCAGTTAAAGTTTATCTACTGTGGCCTTTAAGCAGGAACAGAAATTAAATAGCAGAGTCCGGAGGGTCTCACTATAAGCAGAACTCCACACACAGGAGAGTTCATTACTGCTGAAGCTAAACTGCAGACTGGGCTGGGAAGACAATATCTAATAACAGCTCTTAGCAGCTATAAGAAGCCGGTAAAAAAGCTTTTATTCACTACTTGCTTTCATTTTTGAAGTCTGCAGCCATTTTCCTGCCCAAACCACTGCACTGTGAGTGGAGCTTAGAGCTAAAATCAAGAAAAATCAGAAAGAGCTTAACAGCATCACCATCACGTACAAGTAGTATCCTATGACAGGCTAAGGCAGTGGCCACTAATGCAACTGTATCTCAGAGCTCAATTAACTCTGCCAGTACTGCAGCAGGCCCAAAGAGAAGGAACAGCTGTGGAGCCCCGGAACCCTGGTAACTGAGGTGGGCTCACTGGCGCCAGTCAGGCAAGCCCAAATGAGATGGGAGAGGGGAATCAATTTAAAGGGCCTCGGTGCATTGTCCCATGGGGTCAGTTTGCCACTGACAGGGTGCCCTAGCAGAAGAGAGCCCCATCGGGACCACTGGCAGGCCCACTAGTATACCTGACAACAGTCCATATTGTGTGGATCCACCATGCCGGCGCTGGTAGAATGCCAGTGGTGGCAGGCTAAGGCTAAGAGCCTCAATTGGCCCCCGGTGAGAAGACGGCCCTTGACCTTTCCCATCCAGTACTTAATTGGTGGGAGTTGGGAAGGCGACGGGCTCTCCACCCGGAGCCTTCCCACCCCATTGGACACCGCAGCCCCCAGCCCACTCCTTGAGGGGACGTGGGTGGAGACATTAAATTCGGCCCAATGTTTCTGGTCTGTGGCCTTTCATCAGAAATGGAAAAAGTTTGGGACGTAACAGATTTTAAGCAAGCACGGAGGCAGGGAAAGGAGAAAAAGAACGAAAGGGTAGAAAGCAATAGAGTATGAAAGGGATGATGGAGCAATCTTTCGAATACCCACCTTACAACCTTCTGGACTCAACATGAGTTCACCATTTTCAAATGATAATTGCTCCTCTACCTTTTTCAGACAGCAGTTAATGATGAGGATTCTGCTATTCCCACTTCCCCTCTTTTTCTAGCTTTTGTTTCTTAATTTGCCCCATTACCATCTCCTTTTATCTTGTACCATCATTCTTCGCATGATTCAGTCTCTTCCATCTTCCACCCTATCACATGCTTCCATTTTGTTCTTTCCCCTCCCCCAACCCTTCTCTGCCTCTGCGCTTGCTTAAAACCTTATATTTTTTAGCTTTCCTTAGGATGTGAGCATCGCTGGCAAGGTTAGCATTCACTGCCTATCACTAATTGCCCATGAGAAGATAGTGATGAGCTACCTCCTTAAGCCATTGCAATCTGTATAGTGTAGATACATCTGCACTGCTGTTACGGGGTGGGGGGGAAGTTCCAGGATTTTGACTCAGCGATAGTGAAGAAATGATGATATAGTTCAAGTCAGGATGGCGTATGGCTTGGAGGGGAACTTGCAGGTGATGGTGTTCCTGTGTGTCTGCTGCTCTTGTCCTCCCAGGTAGTAGAGGTGCAGGTTTGGAAGGTGCTATCAAAGAAGCCTTGGTGAGTTGCTGCAGTGCATCCTGTCAATGGTATGCACTGCTGCCACTGTGTCCTGATGATGAAGGGAGCGAATATTTAAAGTGGTGGATGGGGTGCCAATCAAGTGGACTGCTTTATCTTGGGTGGCGTTGAGCTTCTTGAGTGTAGTTGAAATTGCACTCGTGTAGGCAAGTGGAGATTATTGCATCACACTCTTGACTTGTGCCTTGTAGATGGTGGACAGGCTTAGGGGAGTTAGGTGGTAAATTATTTGTCTTAGAAGTCCCAACCTGCTAATTTAACCACAATATTTATGTGGCTGCTCCAGTTCAGTTTCTGGTCAATGCAACCCCAGGATGTTGATAGTGGAAGCTTCAGCAATGGTTAGGTTCCCTCTTGTTGGAGACGGTCATTGCCTGGCACTTGTGTGGTGTGAATGTTACTTGCTACTTGTAAGTTCAAGTCTGAATGTTGTCCAGGTCTTGCTGCATTTGGAAACAGACTGATCAGTATCTAAGGAGTTGCAAATGGTACTGAACATTCTGCAATCATCAGCAAACATCCAAGTTTCTGACCTTATGATGGAGGGAAGGTTATTTATGAAGCAGCTGAAGATGGTTGGGCCAAGGACACTGCCCTGAGGAACTCCTGCAGTGATGTCCTGAAGCTGAGGTGATTGGCCTCCAACAACAACAACAATCATCCATTGAGAATGGTATGACTCCAACCAGTGGAGAGATTTCCCCTGGTTACAATTTGCTTCAATTTTGCTAAGGCTCCTTGATGCCACACTCAGTCAGAGGCTGCCTGACATCAAGGGTAGTCACACTCGCCCCATGTCTCAAATTCAGTTATTTCGCCCATGTTTGGACTAAAGCTGTAATAAGTTCTGGAGCTGAGTGGCCCTGGCAGGACTTTATAGCTGAGCAGGTTACTGCTGAATAAATGCTACTTGATAATACTGTTGACAGCACCTTCCATCATTTTGCTGATGATACAGAGTAGACTGATGAGGCGGCAATTGGCCAGATTGAATTTATCCTGCTTTTTGTGGACAGTTCATACTTGGATAATTTTCCAGATTGTTGGGTAGATGTTAGTGTTATGGCTATACTGGAACAGCATGGCCAAGGGGGCAGCTAGTCTGGAGCATAGCTCTACAGTGCTACGCCAGCATGTTGTCAAGGCCCATAGCCTTTGCTGTACCCACTGCCTTCAGCAGTTTCTTTATATTATGTAGGGTGAATTGAATTAGCTGAAGACTGGCACCTGTAATGCTGGGGATCTCAGGAGGAGGCTGAGATGGATCATCCACTTGTCACTCTGGTTGAAGCTGGTTTCAAATGCTTCAGCCTTATCTTTTGCAGTGATGTGCTGGCTTCCCCAACATTGAGGACGGGGACATTTGTGGGACCCTCCTCCTCCTGTTCATTTTGTTATTGTGCACCACCATTCCTGACTGGAAGTAGCAGGATTGTAAGCTTTGATTTGATTTTTTGGTTGTGGGACCGCTTAGCTCTATCTATTGCGTGCTGCTTCTGCTGTTTGGCATTCGAGTAGTCCCATGTTGTAGCTTCACCAGGTTAGCACCTCATCTTTAGGTATGTCTGTTGCTGCTGCTGCTCTCCTGCACTCCTCAGTGAACCAGAATTGGTCACTTGGCTGTATGGTGATGGTGGAGTGAGGGATATGCCAGACATAAGGTTACAGATTGTGGTTGAATGCAATTTTGCTGCTGTTGATGGTTCACAACATTACATGGAAGTCCAGTTTTGAGCTAAAAACAAAAAGCTAAAAGCTACTGCGGATGCTGGAAATCCAAAACAAAAACAGAATTACCTGGAAAAACTCAGCAAGTCTGGCAGCATCGGCGGAGAAGAAATCAGTTAACGTTTCGAGCCTTCATGGCCCTTCGGCAGAACTGGAGCATAGATTAGAAGAAGGGAGAAATATAAATTGGTTTAAGGTGGGTGGGTGGGGGGGAGGTGGAAAAGGGGGGCTGCTAGGTCTGATTTGAAGCTATCCCATTGAGTGCTGTGGTAGTGCCACAGAACACTAAGCTTTTTCAGTTCTAATGTCAGGCCATCAATATGAAATGTTAACTCCATTTCCCTCTCCTAAGATGTTGCCTGACCTGTTGAATGTTTTCAGTTTTTATTTTGTTTTACACCTCCTCCGATTTCCTTTTGAATTGAAAACAAAATTAAGCAAGGTGTAAAACGCTAGTTTCATTTGATGCTTATTCACTTTAAGCTTGTGCCTTTTAAATCTGTGATCACAGTTTCCTTCAAATAATGTATATCAACTGTGCCTTCGGCATTTTTAACACTGCAACAATCAATGTTCTTTCCCACCAGTCAAAACTAGCTTAGATATGGCAGCCTCACCTCATAACTTAAAGGCTACAACCCAGATACTTAATCTTCTCTGAACTCTGTCTATTGAATCAATTATTTTTTAAAGGCAAGGACACCCATAGCAGCATGCACCATTCCAACTGTGTTTCAGCATGATTTATGTAAACCCTACATGGCAAGGAGACAGAAAGCAGAGGGTTGTGGTGAAGGTTATTTTTTTTAGACAGAACGGAAGCACATAGTGGTATCCCCATATTCGGACCATTGCTCGTTTTAATATATGTTAATGGTCTAAATTTGGGTATGCAGGGCACAATTTTGAAGTTTGTAGATGACATGAAACTCAGAAATGCAGAAGTCATTTAGGTAGCAGGATATAGAAATACAATAGAAATACAAATGTATAAATGTATAAGTTTTTGTTACAGAAAGGCTGGTGAAATGGACAGGTGCAATTATTGCATAGAAGTGTGAAGAGACGCATTTAGTTAGGAAGAATAAGGGAAAGCAATATAAACAAAATGGCACAATTTTAAAGGGAATGCGGGAACAGAGAGACCTGTGAGTGCTGTTTGCAAATCCCTGAAGGTGACCAGGCAAGTTGAGAAAGCTGTTTAAAAAAAGATAAGACATCCCTGGCTTTATAAACAGAGGGATAGAGGAAAAGCAAGGAGGTTATGCCAAACATTTATAAATTGCTTGTTATTCCCCAGCTGGATGATTCTGTCAGTTCTGTGCACTACACATTAAGAAATCAAGGTCTTTAACGGATGCAGAGGAGATTTACTGGAATAGTACGAGGCATGTGGGACTTCAGTTAACTGGAGAGTTTGATGAAACTAGGGGTCTTCTGCTTTGAGCAGAGAAGCTTAAGGGGACCTTTAATAGAAGTATTAAAAATCATGTTGGGTTATGATAGAGTGAATGAGGAGAAACTGTTTTTAGTGACAGAAGGGTCAGTGACCAGAGGACATAGATTTAAGGTGATTGGCAAATGAACCAGAAGTGAGATGACGAGATTTCTTTTGTGCAACGAGTTGTTATGATCTGGAATGCAATGCTTGAAAGGATGGTGGAAGAAGATTCAATAGTAAATTTCAAAAGGTGATTGGATAAATAATTGAAGAAATAGTTGAAAAAGAGCACGGGAATCAGACAAATTCAAAATCACAGAATGGTTACAGCACAGAAAGAGGCAATTTGGTCCATTGTGTCTTTGCAGGCCCTCCAAAGAAGCAATTCACTTAGTGTCACTCCCCAACCCTGTCATCTCCCCATAGCCCTGCACATTCTTCCATTTCAGATAATGATCAAATTTCCTCTTTAAAAGTCTCGATTGAACCTGCCTCCACCGCACTCTCCGGCAGCAATGTGGTTGACTATTAAATGCCCTCTGAAATGGCCTAGCAAGCCATTCAGTTGTAACAAACCACTACAAAGTCACAAAAAAGGAGTGAAACCAGACTGACCACCCAGCATTTGAGCTAGGCAAAGAAACAACAACGGCAATCTCAGCCCTGTCGACCCTGCAAAGTCCTCCTTACTAACATCTGGGGAGCTAGTGCCAAAATTGGGAGAGCTGTCTCACAGACTAGTCAAGCAACAGCCTGACATGATCATCCTCACGGAATCATACCTTACAGATAATGTCCCAGATGCCATCATCACCATCCCTGGGTATGTCCTGTCCCATCGGCAGGACAGGCCCAGCAGAGGTGGCGGCACAGTGGTATACAGTCAGGAAGGAGTTGCCCTGGGAGTCCTCAACATCGACTCTGGACCCCATGAAGTCGCATGGCATCAGATCAAACATGGGCAAGGGAACGCCCTGCTAATTACCACATACCGCCCACCCTCACCTGATGAATTAATGCTCCTCCATGTTGAACACCACTTGGAGAAAGCACTGAGGGTGGCAAGGGCTCAGAAGGTACTCTGGTTGGGGGACTTCATGTCCATCATCAAGAGTGGCTCTGTAGCACCACTACTGACTGAGCTGGCCAAGTGCTAAATGACATAGCTGTGAGACTGGGTCTGCGGTAGGTGGTGAGGGAACCAACAAGAGGGAAAAACATACTTGACCTCATCCTCACCAACCTGCCTGCCACAAATACTTCTGTCCATGACAGTATCCATAGGAGTGATCACCACACAGTCATTGTGGAGACCAAGTCCCACCTTCACATTGAGGATACCCTCCATCATGTTGTGTGGCACTAGCACCATTCTAAATGGGATAGATTTCAAACAGATCTAGCAACCCAAGACTGGGCATCCATGAGGTGCTGTGGGCCATCAGCAGCAGCAGGATTGTACTCAAGCACAACCTGTAACCTCATGGCCTGGTATATACCCCACTCTACCATTACCATCAAGCCAGGGGTTCATCCCTGGTTCAATGAAGAGTGCAGGAGGACATGCCAGGATCAACACTAGGCATACCTAAAAGTGAGGTGTCAACCTGGTGAAGCTATAACACAGGACTACTTGCGTGCCAAACAGCATAAGCAGCAAGTGATAGACAGGGCTAACCGATTCCACAACCAATGGATCAGATCTAAGCTCTACAGTCCTGCCACATCCAGTCGCAAATCATAGTGGGCAATTAAGCAACTCATTGGAGGAGGAGGCTGCACAAATGCCCCAATCCTCAATGATGGAGGAGCCCAGCACATCAGTGCAAAATATAAAGCTGAAGCATTTACTACAATCTTCAGCCAGAAGTGCTGAGTGGATGATCTATCTCGGCCTCCTCCAGAAGGCCCCAGCATCACAGATGGCAGTCTTCAGCCAATTCGATTCACTCCATGTGATATCAAGAAACGGCTGAAGGCATTGGACACTGCAAAGGCCATGGGCCCTGACAACACTCCGGCAATAGTACTGGAGACTTGTGATCCAGAACTTGCCGCACCCCTAGCCAAGCTGTTCCATCACAGCTACAACAGTGGCATCTAGCTGGCTATGTGGAAAATTGCCCAGGTATGTCTTGTATATAAAAAAGCAGGGCAAATCTAACCCAGCCCCATCACTCTACTCTCGATCATCAGTAAAGTAATGGTAGGGGTCATCAACAGTGCTATCAAGCAACATTTGCTTAGCAATAACCTGCTCACTGACCCCCAGTTTGGGTTCCGCCAGGGTCACTCAGTTCCTGACCTCATTACAGCCTTGGTTCAAACATGGACAAAAGAGCTGAACTCCCAAGGTGAGGTGAGATTAACTGCCCTTGACATCAAGACAGCATTTGAATGAGTGTGGCATTTAGGAACCCTAGCAAAACTGGAGTCAATGGAAATCAGGGGGAAAAGACTCCTCTGGTTGGAGTCATACCTAGCACAAAGGAAGGTGGTTCTGCTTGTTAGAGGTCAGTCATTTCAGCTCCAGGGCATCACTGCAGGAGTTCCTCAGGGTAGTGTTCTTGGCCCAACCCTCTTCAGCTGCTTCATCCATGATCTCCCTTCCATCATAAGGTCAGAAGTGGGGATGGTCGTTGATGATTGCACAACATTCAGCACCATTCGTGACTCCTCAGATACTGAAGCAGTTCATGTCAAAATGCAGCAAGACCTGGACAATATCCAGGTTTGGGCTGACAAGTGGCAAGTAACATTCATGCCACACAAGTGCCAGGCAATGACCATCTCCAACAAGAGAGAATCCAACCATCTCCCCTTGATGTTCAATGGCATTACCATCACTGAACCCCCCCAGTACAAACATCCTGGGGGTTATCATTGACCAGAAACTGAACTGGACTAACCATATAAATACTGTGGCTACAAGAGCAGGTCAGAGGCTAGGAATCATGCAACGAGTAACTCACCTCCTGACTCCACAAAGCCTGTCCACCATCTACAAGGCACAAGTGTGATGGAATACTCCCCATTTGCCTGGGTGAGTGCAGCTCCCACAACACTCAAGAAGCTTGACACCATCCAGGACAAAGCAGCCCATTTGATTGGCATCACATCCACAAACATTCACTCCCTCC
This sequence comes from Cetorhinus maximus, assembly GCF_964194155.1. Classification (NCBI taxonomy): domain Eukaryota; kingdom Metazoa; phylum Chordata; class Chondrichthyes; order Lamniformes; family Cetorhinidae; genus Cetorhinus; species Cetorhinus maximus. Next base: position 20,629,693 of record NC_135896.1, read on the forward strand.
ACCACCAATGTACAGTAGCAGCAGTGTGTACCATCTACAACTTGCACTCCAGGAATTCACCATGGCTCCTTCGACAGCACCTTCCAAACCCACGACCACTACCATCTAGAAGGACAAGGGCATGAGGCACATGGGAATACCATCACCTGGAAGTTTCCCTCCAAGTCACTCACCATCTTGACTTGGAAATATATCGCCGTTCCTTCACTGTCGCTGGGTCAAAATCCTGGAACTCCCTCCCTAACAGCACTGTGGGTGTACCTACACCACAGGGACTGCAGCTGTTTAAGGAGCCAGCTCACCACCATCTTCTCAAGGGCAACTAGGGATGGTCAATAAATGCTGGCCCAGCCAGCGAAGCCCACATCCTATGAATGATTTTTTTTAAAAATCGCATTCCAGATCCTAACCGTTACCTGTGTAAAAAAGTTTTTCCTCATGCCACCATTGCTTCTTTTGCCAATTACCTTAAACCTGTGCCTTCTGGTTCTCAATCATTCTACCAATGGGAACAGTTTTTTGCTATCTACTCTGTCCAGATTCCTAATGATTTTGAATACCTCTATCAAAATTCCTCTCAACCTTCAGTCCCACTGTACCTTCTCCACTGTATCCACGTAACTGAAGTTCCTCTTCCCTGTAGCCAAATTTGTGAATCTATTCTGCACTCTTTCTAATGCCTTAATATCCTTCCTAAAATGTGGCGCCCATCATGACCTGCACAGCATCTTCTTCATTGGTGAGGATAGATGTAAAATATTAATTTAATATCTCAGCCATGTCCTCTGCCTCCATGCAGAAATCCCCTTTTTGGCCCCAAGTCAACCCCATTCCTCCTTTTTCCACCCTTTACTATTGAAGACCTCTTTCAAAGAGCCAGCGCATGCACAATAGGCCGAATGGCCTCCTGCTGGGACATATCATTCTATGTTAGGCATAAGTGCAGAATACGTAGTTTAAATGACATTAATTTCCTCTCAAATTAAGGTGCGGGCACGGTTTGTGCCAATGTGACAGCAGTGGAAATAAACCTTTCATGGGTGATAAAAGGAGTATGTTTTGCAACCAGCTGTTGTTTGCATATTGGGTCATAGTATTGCAAACAAAGTTGAACACTGTCAGCTCTGACAGTAGAATTCCTTGCTCCAGTACTGTTATCCATCTCAAAAAACCTTGTTATGACTCTATCTGCATCATTTCTTTTATCCATTCGTGGAAGGATTGAATTATCATTTTAAATTGATAGAAATACAGAGAATAGGTTGGTGATGATCTACAGAGCTCCTCAAGAGAATGAAACATATTTTTAAAGTGGAGTTGATCGGGGACCAGCACTAACCTGAATTTAAAATCAAATCTGATTTGAATTCAGGACATGAGATGGTGGCCAATGCAGATCCCATAGAACTCGTTTGTACCTATTCCTTTCAACATAGATGCTGGTGAATTGTTGCTATATAGCGCTAGACATTGAAAAGGGATCCAATCCCCAATGGTAAAGCAGTTGGAAGCTACCTCTATCAGTCTCGAATACAGGTGGTTCCTTTCGATCTTGGTCTCTCTAGAGGTGAACGTACTCTGAATATATTTTACGTTAATGTGAACGTATGCCCAGAAGGAAATGAGACGTCTTTGAATTTCCTTAGAATTTGTCAGCTCAAGTGTCCAAAGCAGCAATATTGTGTGTTATTATTCATCACATGGGGGGGGTTCTTCCCTCCATCCTTGCCAATATTTATCTTTCAACCGCCATCACTTAAGAAAAAAAGGGATCACCTGGTCACTATCACACTGCCCTTTTTGAGACCTTGCTGTGCACAAGTTAACTGCTGTGTTTCCTACATTACAAGTGACTGCACTTCATAAGTACTTCACTGGCTGTGAAATGCTTTGGGATGACCTGAGGTCATGAAAGGCATTTATATAAATGCAAACTCTTTCTTTTATTCAGCTTGTTCTACCTCAAAATCTCGCTCTTGAGCGGTTTGTATGGGAGCCATGTTCCACAGTTTGAATCCGTATCCTGGGTCATTAGAAAATTAAACAAGGACACCTGGAACTACCCTAGGAGGCATTTACTGTCCAGTAAGACGAGGATTAGAGATTGCAAATTGGATAAGGTCGTCTCAGAGCTCCTTTCTTGAGCAGTGTGTGCGAAGAAAAGTGTAAAATGTTGGAGAGGTGGTGTGAACCAAGATAATTTACAAGTTGGGCCACAGTGTGGATTTACACATCATACCATCTGGACATTTACAGATTAACAGCAGATTTGTTCAGTGATGATCCAGAATTGAGCAATGCGTTTATGACTTGTGGCTTTCAGGCCAGTGGACAAACCAGCAGTGCTTAACAATACTCCTGATTTGTCCTCTGTTGCCCCTGTGTGTTTGAAGAGCAATGGATGTGACAAAGCAAGGCACAAGTGATTAGAGAAATGTAATCTGGTTTGGAGGCCTGACTAGCCTATGGGGATCTGAATAGTGGCAGTGACAGGTGGTGCAATAACCTTCAGAGCCATTGGCATTGTAAGAATCCTGGCTGTCTGACACTCCACAGGTTCCATTTAGCTATTCATGCAAGCCTCAGATAATACATTTTGGGAATCTAAACTTACAAAATGTTCATGGGTGAAAATAGTGCAAATAAAATATGCACCATTGAGAGCAAAAGAAAAAATCATTGGGAATATCTTTCCTCCTGCCTCGTAATAGATGTGTCGAAGCCTACAATCATAGAATCATAAAATCATAGAATGGTTTCATCACAGAAGGAGTCCATTTGGCCTGATGTATCTGTGTAGCTCTCTGCAAGAGCAACTCAGCTAATCCTGCTTCCCCCCACTACCCCTGGTCCAACCCCCCATCCCCATGGCCTTGCAATCTTTTTTTCTCTTCAGGCGCTTATCAAATTTCCTTTGAAAGCGATGATTGGATTTGCTTTCATCACAATGAATATTGTTGTTGTATACCTTTGCTGGACACGTTTTATAAGTTTCTTTCTGTCATTGTTAGTCTCATTATATACTTGGGTTCCTTAATGTCATAAAGAACAATGGAGTTAGTATCTTTTTTAAACACGCCATAAAATTATACATAGAGTGCAAAATGTGCCATGCTATCTTGTGAGATAACAGCGTAAGATGGTATCAATACATGCAAGTAGTCCCTGAGCAAAACAAGATGAAGGAGTATATTGTGTACCAAAATATATGAGCAACACAAGCTAAGACTATGACTTAGCAATCAGATATCAAAACGATGAAGCAGGGAACACAAAGGAGATTTATATCAAGGCCTACCCATAATTATACTACACAGAACAGAGGCTGCCAGTCGGCAGGGAATGATGTCGAAAAAGAATGGAAAATACAGAGAGAAACAGGAAACATGAGGCAAAACTAAGCAAGAAAAGATTTGATGCACAAATATATAGGCAAATGTGGCAGTATGGATAGAAATTTGGCTTACTGACAGGAAACAAAGGCTTTGGACTTAATGCTCAGCTCAGAAATGATGTACCCCCGAGATCAACACTGGGTCTGCTTTTATTCTTGACATACATAGATGGCTTGGATTTGGGCAGAGGTAGCACAATATTAAGATTTACTCAACTACTTTAATGCCAGGGCATGACAAAGACAAGGGAGGACTAAAGTAGGCTTCAAGTGAACATACATAGGTTAGCAAAATTAACCGACATTTTACATGTACAATTTAATGCAAAGAAATCTGAGATGTTTCATTTTAGAAAAAAAAACAATGAATGGAAAATATGCCAAATGGAAAGTTGTGGAAGGATGTGGTTAAACAGTGTTTTGATCCCCATGGAGACTAACAAAATGAAAGAAATGAATTTACATAATGACCCCAATGAGAAAACCAATGGACAAGGTTTCACTTTTATAACTTTTACTTTAACAATCAAACGAAAATCACCATATATTAAATATGAATTATCAGGCAAAATTTAGCCAATACAAGCTATAAGTTACACATTAAATGGCAGATACAACAAAGATAGATCTCACTGGTTTACTGGACACTCCCCTTAGCATATAATTTTAGCCACAAAGTCCTTCAAAGCTCTGAACTTCCTCAGGTAGAGCTACAGCTACTTTTCGTCAAGGATGTTGTGAACGATTCTCATTTGACAGCAGCTTCCAACCAACCAAAATGGTGCATTTCTGCAGAGCCTCCCCAGCTCTGCTTATCTTAGCCTTGATGGTGTGGATTCACCAGAATCAGCTTTATCTGACCTGCAGCAATACCCTTATGCACAGTATGGCCAGTTCCTTTAAAATAACTGAAGCAGCGACACTAACCTTATTTTCCCTGTTCTCTCTCCCAGATCCAGACTTCATATTCACTTTTTTTTAACTGTGCCACAACCCCTTCCTCTCCCTCAAACCTTGTCACGTGAGCCAGTATTTGCACTGCATCCCAGGTCACGTTGGCCAATTTGCATGTCCCACAGCCTGGGACATGTGATCATTCCTAGTCCCCAAACACATTGTGCCTGTTAGAAAAATCACCTCCAACTGCTGCCCGTCAAGCGCTGTCGAGCTCCAGGACAGGGGTCGGTACTCCGCTGCTACCCCTGGCCAAGATCCAGCCGCTCGTCCCCTGCATGTGCACCCCTACTGCCTCTAGCCAATCAGCTTGTGCTGATTCCATTAGAAGAGAAATCAAGAAGTTTAAGCCATTTCAGAATTTTTGATGATATCTCCACATAAATAAGTTGGCTCTTAATGTTGCTTTTCTTAAGCCAAGTGCATCTTACAGATGGAAAAATATCACCAAAACCACAGATGGCTTAATCTGCTAAATGGAACTTGTTTTCCCTGGAGACTGAACAATAAACGATTGGAGGTTATTTTGATAATAAAGAACACTGCACATCCATTATGTTGGCAAGTCCATTGAACCCTGTTTGTGTGTGAAGTGAGGGATAAATAGATGTAGGCTTTTAATTGAAGAGCCCCAAAAGCTTTAAACAGGCTCAGGATGTCAGAAATGCTGGAGGAAATGTTAGAACCCATCTTGTTTATGTCCATTTTGTAGAAAATGAATATCCAACATTGGCCAAAATTTTCACCGAGTTGGCCTTAACCAAAATGATGCCGGAGTCCCGATTCCAGAAGTCCCGCCCCCGAGTCCACCATTTTCATTGGGTGAGGGTGGGGGGGGGAAACGCGGGCAGGACATATTTCAAACATTTGCAATTAACGGAGACAGATTCACATTCAAAAGTGCAGCTGCCTTCATTCAGAAGCAATTTTCATTACCAGTATTTCTAAAACACAACTCATGGTATTTACAAATTGGAGGAAAAGGTCTAAACCCACCTGAGTTTTTTGGAAAGGTCAGGTACCCTCCTGGAGAAGTCAAGCCATTCTTTTGAAGAAGTCAATGTACCCTTCTGGAGAAGTAAGGTACCCTTTTGGACAGGTCCAGGAACCTCTTTGGGATTGTTAAGAATAGACATGAATGTGCAAAGAAGATGGATAACCTCTGTGGATCTGTTAAGCTGTCAAGTGATTTAAATCCCCAGCTCTTTAAATTTTGGAAAAAAAAACAGTCTACATTTTAAAATTTCAGTGCTTGCAATTTTAATAGATTTTTGTTAACATAAGCTAGAGGATTATCATAATAGGATTAGTACTGCTTGACTGGTTCCACGGCCTATCATTATCACAGCTGGGGACCTGTAACTTCACAATTTGACTGACAGTTCCAAATGTTTATAAAGGTATTAGCTGTCTTTGAAGTGGGGCTATGAATACAAATGTTTTGTTTTTATAAGGGATTCACTACTTGGAGGGATTTAAATGTATTGAATGTGCTTTTATCAATGAGATTGTTTATTTTTAATATAGTGTAGTCTCTAATAGATACTTAGAACTTTGTTTTATTTCATCTCAGCATTGCTCCTGAGTTCTGCCCAAGTTGGATACTGGGCGAGTTGGCTTGGAGGGTGTAAGGGCAAAGAGTGGGGGACATTGGTTGGCATGAGTTAGCACTAAATTGCTAGAGGGGCTAGAAAGGGCCATGGAGGTCAGTAGATAAACCATGGGTCTTGAGTGAGGGGTCATGAGTTTTCATGGATGGGGCATGGCGAGTGTGTGGGCAGGGAAGGCAGAGAGGGGTGTGAGGGATGAGGGCCCAAGGGCTGTTTTTTGTTTCACTGTTTGATTACAACTGGGATGAAGTCCCAGAGCAATGTGGAAGGCCTTACAAAAAGCCTGCCTTGGCGCTCAGCAGTGAACCCCGCTCCCGGTCCCACTCCCTCCAGAACAAAAATGTGGCCGTTTGAATAACTGCTTCAGAAGTTTCGCCTGAGTTGGACTTGGGGAGTCAGGAATTTTCCCTACTCTGCGCACCCGACTTGGGAGCAAAAATTTTCTACATCTTTATTTCTTATCATTACACAAACATAAGTTTTACTAATTGGACTGAATTAATCTAACCATAACAGTTGCTATGTGTGCAAAGCTAACTGTGAAATAAAATTGTTCAATTAATTGCATTGAGCCTCACCTCAATCTAACTTTGAAGATGGGAATGTACCATGAAGATCACAAAAGGTTTTGTTGATACACCATTGGGATATCCCAACTTAGAAGCAGATATGGGCAAAAATGAGCCACCTCAGACCACATACTGCGAATGACTGACACCTATGAATCTGAAAAGGCAACCATCACAGAATCAAATTTCATACAGGTTTCAAAGACTTGGGCCAGGATTTTCCAGCCCTACTGTGGTGGGGCCTGCCGTGGGGGGCTCAAGGCCGGCCAGCCAAAAGTCCATTGACTTTCGGCAGGACCAGAAGATCTCGGCAACGGGACTGGAAGATCCTGGCCTTGGGAGTTGATTTCCCTGACCATTCCCTGCCAGGAAAAGCTCGGTTTCCAGGTCGTAAAAATCAAGAACAATGACAGAGATGTAGGGCAAAACTTTCCACGCCAGCTGGTGTCAGGTGTGTTCGGTGGCGTGAGTGGACAATATGGCAAGAAGGCCAGAAATCAGTTTCACGACGTTGTGAAAACAGTTTGTGATCATCTACTCAGCACGTCGATGGCAAGCTGTATCTCCCGCCATCGAACGTCAGGAACCTCATTGCAGTACATCTGGATATCATTATAAGGCCAGCCCACTGGAATCATCACCCCCACCCCCGCTGGATCATCCGCTCATGTCGGCATGATTGCACATCGATGTGTTTCACAACAGCATATATAAGGCATGCACTTGGTAGTCTGCACTTTGATGGGAACCCAGAGGTGAGTACACAGTAATGTTGCACAGCGCCTATTGGACTTCAAGGTTGAGGCGACTTGGGGAGGCAAGGGCTGCCCTGCAGTTTGAGGCAGTGTACAAGCACCTGCGGGGTTGGGAGAAGGGGACCAGACACGCATTAGGGAAATGTATAAAGTGACCACTCCTCTGCAACTGAGACAGTTCAGACACAGCCATATTGACATGCATGGAGTCAAGCCTCTAGCTTATCTGCCCACTCGAGCAACACAGAGGCATGAAAGTGCCACCAAGTACTGCAGGGCTTTTCATCTCTCGGGCACAGACTGCAAACTAATGAGCATTTTAGTGGACTGCGGAACAGTTGGATGACTGCACACATTGTACCATCTCCTTGCTAAAGCTGGTCGAGGAACAATCACTGGTGGAGGCACTCACAGTCCCTTGCGATGTCATCGTCCTTGGTTGGACCAGTTTCCCCCATGCTTCAAGCTAACAGTGCAACCTTGCTTTGTGGGTTAGGAGAATGCCTGCACCTGAGCTGAGAGCACAGCACGCAGTCCAATGGGCAAAGCTGCTGCCAATCGGTCAGGGGGAGTGCGGTGGAGGTGGGCGGGGTTGCGGGCAGCCATGCAGCGCACTGAACTCTGGCCATCAAAGTGGTGGTAAGCACCCTCCGGGATGCATTAAGGGGCATTCAGACTTAACCAAGAGAGGTTCTTAGAACACCCACGCGTCATCCACTTTCATCCAGCAGAAGGAGTACATCAGGAGCATGGAGCCTGGTGAACTAGCTGTATCCCTCGTGACATACAGAGAGCGAAGAGGAGGGAGAAGAGAGCAACTGAGGTAAAAATAAAAATTGCTGGAAAACCTCAGCAGGTCTGACAGCATCTGTGGAGAGAAAGGCAGAGTTAACGTTTCGAGTCCATATGACTCTTCTTCAGAACTAAAGAGAAGTAGGAATGTGGTGAAATATATACTGTTTAAGGGGTGTGGGACAGGTGACCTGCCTGAACTTTTCCAGCAATTTTTGTTTTTGTTTCAGATTTCCAGCAGCAGCAGTATTTTGCTTTTATCTCAGAGCAACTGAGGTTCCTGGCTGCATAGAGGGAGGAGCAGCACCCTCTGGAAGAAGTGGCAGCTGGGGCTCTTACACATGCAGCTGAAGAGCCACAGCGAGCCATCACTGCTCGGTGTCTAGCTAGGCCCAGGATCTATAGATGCCGCTTTTCGTTCCTGTAGATGACGGAGAACCAGTGTCACCGAAAACTGCGGTCAAGAGAGCTGGTCAGTCAAATCTGCCAGCTACTGCAGGGTTTGGCGTCATGGGGACATGAAGGGCATCTACTGCCAGTGGCCGTGAAAGTGACCACGGCGCTCAGTTTTACACCAGTAGCACCTTTCAGGGCTCCACAGGTGACCTCTGTGGAATATCGCAAACCTCCAACCACGAATCCATTCGTGAGGTCACGGACGCCATCTTCACGAGGGCACACAACTTATTGCAATTCATCGGGACCAGGAGAGCCCGGATGGAAGAACGATTGGATGTGCCCAGATCTCGGGTTTCCCACAGGTGCAGGGTATGAATGACTGCACTCATGTGGTGCTCAGAGCTCCATTGCAACAAGCAATCAATGATATCAACCATAAGGGCTCCCATTCACTGAATGTGTAGCCGGTGTGTGACCATCACAAACAGATCCTGCAAGTCTGCGCACGGTTTCCAGGAGTGCCCGTGATTCCTACATTCTCAGTCGGTCACAGATCCCTGACATCTTCCAGGGTTCAGAGAGGCTTCATGGATGGCTCTTCGGGGACAAGGGCTACCCACAGAGGCCGTGGCTGATGACACCCGTGCGGCGGCCTCAGACTGCAGCAGAGCAACGGTATAACAAAGCTCATGCTGCAACTTGCAACTTGGTGGAGCAGACCATTGAGATTCTGAAAATGAAGTTCTGGTGCCTGGACCAGTCTGGTGGAGCCCTGCAATACAGTCCGCAGAGCCTGTCACGCATCGTCATCACCTGCTGCGCCCTTTATAGCCAGGCAATGCAATGGAGAGGAGCCGGCTGAATAGGAGATGGAGGAGCTGGAGGTCTCCTCTGATGAGGAGGACATCAATAGGAATGAATGTGAGGAGGTCCTCAAAGGCAATGATGATGGCAATGAGGCCCTCACACTGGCCAGATAAAGGTGTGCTTAGGAGGCCCTCATAGCTGCTAGATTTGTGAAGGATGATGACAACATGCAGTGAGGAGATACAATAGATCCTCACATTGCAGCTATGAATGTTTGACTCCAGTCTGCCTTATAGCAGCACACATACCCTCTGTTATAATGCTCCTGTCATGGAGATTATAGTGGCCCTGATAGTCACTCAATTGCAGGAGGATGATGACGACATGCAATGAGGGCACGCCTCGTCACATAGTGTCTGAGAATGTCTGACAATGTCTGACTCCTCTCTGGCCAAGGGCAGCTTGCTTGAGCTCTGTGATGAGGGTCATATCATGGAGGCGCAGCCATGAAACTTTAAGAGCACTTGATCCTTTGTCTGCCTTCAGCACCTGACCCCCTTCAGGAGCACAGAGTCACAGATCACAGATGCTGACAAGATAGGGGCCAGCCCCACGTTAAAGGTGCTGAGAGCAAACAGAAAGAATGATGGAACTTGGTGATGTCTGCCCTTGACATTCTGGCAGCAATGACAAGCACCATCAAGGTCCAGGCAAGAGTAATGTGACCAGAGTGTGACAAAAGTATAATAATACTCATTATATTTTTCTGGTTTATTGTGAAGTTGGTTTAAGGGGGTAAGTATAGTTGGATCTATGTGTGATTTAATTACATTTGGATTCAAGTGGACTGCAAGTTTGAAATCATCAACAGAAGCTAGGTGCTTGACTTGATTGACATGAGTAAACATGGGTGCTGGCTTAGCATGTAAGGTGTGAAGAGAATTTGTATTTTTAGATAAACGAAGAGATTTGGATTTCAAAGGGGCTTTAGTCTGTTTGCAATGAGCCAGAATATGTTTATTTTTCCCAAAGGTTACTGACAATATTGGCAACATGATTTTTTTTTTATATTATGAGGAAGATAAGGTTTCAAAGACATGTAGAACAGTAGAATGTACATATTAAAAAGAGATAAACATATATAAAGGAGAATCAAAAGCGATGTGTCAGAAGGCCATGTAAGATCTAACAAGAATGTATGAAATAGATCTAATGAAGCCTCCAGATTTTTGTGTATAAATCTGCTATGTAATGAAATTGAAGTTGGGGAAAGCCATTTGCAATTCCACTGTCAAGTGGGTATTGTGTTAACTTGCTGATTCTGTTTTAAATCTAAAATCTATTCTGGACTGTTGCCTTAAAATGAGTGTAACTGGGAGTCAGGTTAATTCAGAATTTTAGGAGTTATTATGGTAGTAAGTAATTGTAGTCTTATGTATGTGCTTGAAATGTTTTATATTTTATTAATAAATATTTTAATTTAATTTTTAAAATCTCAAAGGTCTTGGTGGACGTGGCACTCTTGAATTCAGTGCACACATCTCATAATAAATACAATTTGCAGAACCATTGTGATAGCGTGACTGAGATTCCCTTGTGGATTTGGCCCACCTGGCACACATCATCTGCTATGTCATAACACAGGGATTGTGAAGCCGGACCATCACTTTGGTCTGAAGGCTGCACAAAGCACAGGGAAGAGGCCCTGGACTGAGACATCTGCCTTTATCTTGTACAGAAAGGTTTCATATCTGAGTGACAAAAACACTGCTCATCTGAACAAGGAGCCATAGGCAGGGAGACATTGTTGAGAGTTTATTTATTATGTGAACATTATGTACAAGTGATTAACACTTGTATCCAGGCTGTGCAAATACATCTTCTTAACCTTCCTAACCCTACCGCTATGTCTTGTTGCACCCCGGAGGTCCACAGCAGAGGTGGAGGCAGCCTGTTGAATGCTGCGCCCTGTCTGTGATGACCTTGATGGGTGTCCTCTGGAAGGCCGAGACCTGGTAGGCCCTGGCCTGCTTTTAAGGTCTGGGTGTGTGGCACTGGCACCCTCCTCAACCTTTGGAGCTAGAGCTGCATAGGTCTCAGGCAAGGGGATTTTTGCATGGGCTGGGCACTCCCAGAGTCGCCTAGGTGGATGGCCTCGGGATGTGCTCCTGCTGACCCTCCTCCCTATGGGTGCCCAAGGGCCCCAGGCTGAGTCCTTGAGGAGAAGGGTCAGCTGGAGTGAGATCGAGCTGACCTGCACCCCTTTTATGTACACAGTGTTGGAGGCCAACAATGGCATCAGCAATGGAGTTCTGTCCACGCAACAATGCAGGAGGGACATCCAGGATCAAGGTCTCCATGATGGCTGCCATCCTACCAGTGTTGAGCTTGGTGTGTTGACATGCTGGTGCTATCACCTCAGCCTGAAGGTGGACGGGCTCTTCCATCGTGCCTTGCAATCTCAGGAGTGCAGCGGGCATCCCTTCCTGATGTTCCCGAGCTTGCCTTTGCAGCTGCAGCAACTGTGACATGACCGAGTCCAGAGGCTCCTCATCTGACTCAGATTCAACAGGTTCCTGGCCTCCAGCAGGCCTCCGAGTGCCGGACGTCTTGGAAGTCCCTATTGCCGCCTGCTGTGGATCATGAAGTGCAATGTGCTCACCAGCTTGTGATCCAAGGCTACTCTAAAGCTAGGTCCAATCGAGGTGTGTCTCTTTGCGCAGGTGGAGGGTGTAGGTGAGCGCTGTGACGGGACTTCAGGTAGGGCACCTTTAGATTCCCCTTCAGAGATTCCTTCGGGGCTTGATTGGAGGTCCTGGGTAGTGGACTCCATCGGCTGTTTCCCAGAGGTACCTGCGAAAGCAAGGGGAGGTAATTAGTGCATGGCAGTGGCCTGTGACAACCACAGCATGGTTTTCTGATGGATGTTGCACTGTGGGATCCTCACTTGGTGGAGCACTGCTGACCTCACCGTCAGCACAGGACCGGTCCAGATCCTCATCGGCCAGCTGGATGGCTCTGCTTTCTAGGTCCGTGAGGACCTTGATTTCAGGCATTCCTCCACCAGTCTGCAACCTCTCCCTCTTGTGTGCCAGCTTGTCCTGCATGAATAGAGATGGAAAGAGTGTAAGCAGGACGCCTACCAGGCCAGATGATAAATACGCCTGGCATGTGTGGGTGATGAGTGGTCCCATGGACAGGATGAGGACAATGAAGGTGTGTGTGAGAGAGTGAATGGTGATGCCCCTTGAACTGGCAGTGAGTGAGGACCCTGTGGATGAAGGATGGGTTTGTGAGTGTGTGAGTTGAGAATGGTGAGAAGAGTGACTTACCCTGGTGAACAAAGGAGATTGTTTATCCTGTAGTGGCAATGGGTGGCTGTCCTTCTTTGCAGGGCATTGGTGCTGACCACCACTGACATCACCTCCTAAGCTGGGTTAGTGATGTTGCGGCTCAAGCGGGGGTAGAGGACATCATGGCAAGCCTCCGCTGCGTCCAGAAGGCGTTCGTGGGACACATCATTGAACCTGGGGGCTGCAGTCATTTTGCCTTTTGGGGCCATGTCTTCCATGCAGCAGTCCTGGGCTGGAAGCACTGAGAGGTGTGCGCACGGCTGCACTTTAAATATAGCGTCCGGCATGACAGCATGCAGGCAAATGAGAACCCGCTCGCCATGGAAATGGCACGTTCCCCAGGAATGCATAATTAATGCGGCGGGTTTGGGATGATACGCCATGAGAAGCTGCCATTGCAGCTGACGGGTAAAATGTTGTTTTTTCCTGCCCGCTTCCGCCCCTAGATTTCTGTGTCAATATTCTTTTAACATTTCTCCAGGATTTCCAGAGCTTCTGGGAAGGTGGAGGTGTTGATGGGGAGTTGCAGGGGTGGGGTGTGGGTGGTTGGGTGATAGATGGGGTGTGGGTGGTTAGGTGATAGATGGGGTGTGGCTTGCATCTGTGAAAAATAAATACTGACAGAACAATTATACTGGACCAAAAGTGCATTCTTGGGCTCATGCCTCATATCCCTGGTGCAGCTCTTGCTCCAACAATGGAGCACAAAAGAAGATATGAAGTGGCCTTGCCCCACTAATAACCTTTCCTCAGAGGCTGGCTGGAGAATTTTAGACAGGACTATCTCTTTTTAACCAGTAACTCTTTCCATTCCCTCCTCTCCAGCCTCTGAATAGTTGAAGTTCAATTAGGACCTACTTGCTGCCAATCTTTGTCAGCTGCTGATAGGTCCTGCTTGCCCATGTGTGACTCACAACTGCAGGTCTACGTGGCCTGGCCTTTGACCTTGAGCTTCTTGACCCTGCCAGGAGTCATGTACATTGGCCCAAGATATATGAAATCCTGCTGCAGCAAGGGCTGGACAGAAGAAATACAATTTGGCTGTACTGCTCTTGTCTAGAGCTCAGAGTGGGCAGGAAATTAGCCCAGTGAGTGTGGGTAGATAATGTTATTAAAAGTTCAGTCGTGTTTTAGATTTTATATGTGGGCTGTAGAGTACCAGAGCAAAGAGTTTGTGATTGGTGGGAGAAGGTGGTGTAGTGGTTCTGACATTAGACTCTTAATCCAGAGGCCCAGGCTAATGCTCTGGGGACATGGGTTCAAATCCCACCATGGCAGCTGGTGGGATTTAAATTCCATTAATAAGCCTAAAATACAATGCTTGTCTCAGTAATGGTGACCATTGAGACTATCATCGATTGTCGTAAAAATCTATTTGGTTCACTAAAATCTGCCACCCTTACCTGGTCTGGCCTACATGTGACTCCAGACCCACAATATGGGTGAAATTTTCCTGGCTCCACTATGGTGGATTTGATGAGGGGGAGTGGGGCGGAGAAAGAAGACAGTATGGCCGGAGCTGAAAAATCTGGGAATCTCCTGTCCTCGTCCTCCATGACGGGTCACGATTCCTGCCAGAGGCTGGCGGGAAACTCATTTTCATCCTGTTGATGGGATGCAGATGAAGGCCTGACCGGAATCATACCCACCCCCAGCACCCAGCCCAATCATCTGTGCCGTCATCGGAAAATCACGCTGGTCTCGACCAAAGTGGCATGTACATATCATCATTTACCTAAAGGAGGCCTGGGGCAGCTCGCGGAGGCAAGGAGGAGATGGAGGCCTCCAGCGGCCAGTCCCTGGAACTCCACGTGCTGCACTGGGTGGGTGGAGCATCAACCACGTGGATCTTCTCTGCGCAGCAACATCCAGGGGGTGGTTATTCTCGGTGCAGCAGCTTCTCTCAGGGCCCAGATGTTCAAACTGCAGGTGGAAGGCTCCAGGCGGGCGGCAAGGGTCTGTGCCAGGATGCGGGGGGAGTGGGGGGATAGCTGGGAAGGATAGGAATGAAGAGGTGGGGGAGTTTGGGGATGGTAGGGGAGAGGGAGATGCTGCAGGGGCCGTGGAATGGGTGAGCTGGTATGGATCGGAAGGGTGGGAAGGACTGTGCTGGTGTTCAGGCAGTAGGGAGGGGAGGGAGTGTTGTGCAGGCGTGAAGGGACATGGGTGGGTTGTAGAGGTGTGAAGGGACTTGGAGGGTGGTGTGATTTAGGTATTTGAAGTGGCATGAGGGGATGTAGGGGGGAAAGGGGGTTCTGAGGGAGAGGTCAGTGGAGTCAATGGAGGAATCCTGGGGGGCATACTGAGGGTAGTGGTGGTAGGAAGGGGTGGTGAAGGTTAAAGGGGACAGTGGGAGCCGGTAAGGTGGGAGAGTGAGCGTGCGGTGATGTTGCATGAAGTGGTGCTGATGGTTGTTGGAGGAGATGTGGAACATGGCGTGGATTTATGGGGTCGGCAGGATGAGGCAGAGTGGGGGGGCCATGTGGGGGGTGGCACTGGGCATGTCTTTCGTAACAGGGGTGGGCTGTTTGGGAAAGTAGGGGGCTTCTACATTACCTGTGCGGGACAGAAGGTAATGGGGAGGGATGAAGGGTGACCATGGGGAGGTGAAAATTGATCCCTGGGGGGAGGGGAGGGGTTTAATGATTATGAGACGGAGGGTGTGGGTGATGTGGGGAGGGGAAAAGGCTTTAGACTCAACTTCAAAGCTTACTAGCACCATGGCCTCTCGCAGCTATGCTGAGCATCTTGGTGGAGATCTTGAGATGCTGCCTGGGAGTTGGGTCTTCGGGGGTGGGTGGAGATGCAGGCCAGCTCAACTGGACAACTGAAGTGGAATCCCAGCATGTGCCTACAATGCTAGGGCCTTGGGACAGATGAAAGTGTGAAGGGCAAAGGCTCAGTGTGCACGGGAGACTTCTTGTACATGCCTCACAAGGGACCCTGGCAAAGACTCTTGCCTCCCTGCACATGCATAATTCCGGGAGACATGGGGTGTCCCTCCGAAGATATTGGTGGGAGGGTGAATGCACAGATTTAAGGACTATCACACATAAACCGCATCAGACATGATTAAAGTGAAAGTGAACTACGTTTACAAAATAGTGATATGTATAACAATGATAGTGCACCTGTGCAAGCACTTGCGAATTCAGAACTTCTTAATTTTTCTTTCCCTTCCACATCTTCTAGGTGCTTCCTTGACATCCACTGCAGAGATGGAGGCTATCTGCTGACTGGTTTGCCCTGTTGCCTCAGATGACCTTGGTGGCCATCCTCTGGAGACCTGAAGCCTGGAGGGCCCCAACTTACTTTGGCTGTCCTGCTGTTGGGAAAGCTTCTCCTTCTGCAGTTATAGATGATGAGGCTGAAGGGGTCACAGGCAAAGGGGGTTCCAAAGGTCAGGATACCCTCAGAGAGTCCCCTGGGTGTCCAACTGCCAATCCTCCTTCCTTTGGGTGCCCAAACACCCCTGCCTGATTCCTTGAGGCGAAAGGGCACCTGGAGGGAGGTGACATGCCTATTCCCCCTCTTGAACCACTGCAGAAGCTCACCCATAGCTACAGCAGGTCTGCGCGCATTTCCGGCAAATTCTGCTGGACCAGGTCTCCGCCACCCTCCCTATGGAGACCTCCATGCGTGCACAGGTCGGCACCACTTCATCAGCCAGCAGGCTGATGGACTCCTCTGTCTCATGTGCTACCCTGTTGAGGGCCTCCACGTCTCTGCCTGATTGTCCCCCGCCTCTTGCTGCCTCTCCAGCATTATTTGGAAGGCCGATTCCAGAGGCCCATCATCGGACTCGGAACTCGCAGTTACCTCTTCCCCAGCACACCCCCAAGTGCTGGTGAGCTTGGCTGACCCTGCCTCCTCCTGCTGTGGACATATGTCTGTGCAGTGACCACCAGAACATGAGACCCTTATAGTTTTATACAAAATATGTGTAGTCTCTGGGCTGGTGGAGGCTGCAGGTATCTGCTGTGATGCCTCTACAGGTACACTTTCTTCATCAGCGATGTCCTTGCTCCTCTCTGGGCTTGTGTACGTGCTGGACAGAGCTTCCTCATTTTCGGGCCTTGCCCTATTTCTGGTGGCACCTGTAAGTGAGAGAGGAGAACGCAAGCGACTGCATGAGGCACCCTTGACCCTGAGACTTCTATGAAATGCATGGATTCTTACTGGATGGAGGCTGCAAGTCAATCTCTCTACCTCTGATGGATCTGTCCCACCCCACCTCTGCCACATGGGCTGCAGTTCCTTGAAGGCAGTTAGTTATTTTAAGTGAGACCAGCCCCCTCCTGTCTTCCCCCTCTCTCTTCTATCAAGGCTTAACTCCTCCTGTGCAAAGAGAAGATGGGGTTGAGAGCAATTGGGTTTCATGTATCTTTCTCATGCTTCCAGTCTTACAAATAGACCGCTGGGTTGTGGACCATCTGTTTGATGCACTGCAGGTTGTGGGGAAGTGTTCTGGGGCAGCACCCTCCATAGCGGTGAGCCCACGCGGATATAAGGATAAGGTTCAGAGAGGCATGCCATTAGTGGTGCTTGTTGGTGCCTGAATGCCTTAGCCCCTCCCCGCTTCCCCCCGCCAAGACAGCATGTGAGCTCTCTGTGTGGAAGGGTGAGGCACTCACAGTGGCCTCTCCACCTGCAGAGTATGTGGACTGCAGTTGGGCTATGAGGGATCACCTTATCAAGTTGCCAGTGAGGCCCATGTCCCCTGTACCATTCATTGAGGCCAGTGTGAGCAGTTGGCTCACTTACCCTGGCGGAGCGGATGAGGTCATTCATCCTTTTTTGGCATTCCAAGGCAGTCTTCTGCTGGAGACCTTGGGCACTGACTGCCCTGGAGGCTTGCTCCCATGCAGGGTTCATCTCCCTGCTCGACCTCCTCCTCAAATCCGGTGGATAGAAGACATCCCTCCTGGCCTTCACTTGGTCGAGCAGGGGGATGTCGCTGAACTTGGGTTCTGGAGCATCCTGTCCTCTTCCGGCCATCTCTTCAAACAGTGTTGTGCAGGTTGCTGTCCAGATGGTGGGGCATGCGCCACCCAGCCGGTCCAGGCATGCCAAACACCAGGAAACCCCCCCAATGTATAATTAATGAGGCTGGGGTTGCAATACCATGCGGATTCCCAGCGGCCTCTGCAGCAGGAAACACTCCCTGTCCCTGCCCTTGCCACAGGACTTAGCCCCAGAAGGGAAAATTCTGCCCTATGTGGTTGCCTTTTAACCACCCTCTGCAATGGCCTAGCAAGCCACTCAGTTCAAGGGCAATTAGGGGATGGGCAACGAATGCTGGTCTTACCAGCGATGCCCACATCCCATGAAAGAATAAAGAAAAAAGCTTAATGAGGAAACAGGCAGGCCAAAGTTCAAGTACTATTACAAATGTTGGCATCCCATGTTGGAAAGAATGTTAAAACCACAGAGAGAGCACAGCACTGTATTTACCAGATCGATAGCAAAGATAAGAAACTATATTCATGGGTTGAGCTTTGACTTATTGGGACTATTTCCAGTGAAGCAGAGTAGGAAATTTAATAGCAGTTTTCTTTGTAAATTGTGTAGTTTTTATAGAGCGGATGAGACATGATCTCAGTGCAGCATAATGAGGCCAATGGCAAGGCCACAGCAAATTGATCCATTGGCCTCATTGTGACCTCCCTTGTGAGCCATGGGAACATAGCCTCAGAGGCAGTTTGTCGTTCACAAGGGAGCCTCAGGTGAGTCTGTAGGGAGGCAATTGTAATATGGAGTCTGAGGCAGCACTCCTTAAGGTACAAAAAAAATTGTGGAAGATATTTTTCTGGTAGCAGTCCCCTGATCAATGCAACAAATTGAAAACCAATTTCTCAAAGAGGCTGGAAGCAGGCAATTAGCCCCCATTTTGGAGAGCAAATATAAGGCCATGAAGAGAGAGCAGAGCCAATGGGATTAGTTTCGAATTGCCACCACAAATATCTGCCATGTGTTTTGCTGGATGGTTTCCGTCCATTCTGGAAACCTGTATGGTTCTATAGAGTTAAAAGGAGCATGAGTGATAAACAAGAGGAAAAGAGGGAGAGAGAACACAGATGGAAAGATATGGAATCCGGTAATTGAATATTAATCCTTTGTGCTCCCAGTTTCACTGGAACATCTTGGAGTTGTCAGCACCTTATATACTGAATAAGTTGCAGCCATCTGTGGTTCCATATGTGCATTGTAACATAGAACAAGAATAAGTTAACTTAGGTATAGTTTATTCTTTTAAGAAAACTCTCTCACTGCAAGGAGAGCTTAGTTTTTAAATCAAACTTGTTTCCATTTGTTGCCTGCTCTTTTGTTGGGGATGGTCCACACTAAGGTATAGGTGACAGCAGCTATCTGATACCCTACCTGGGTAGCCAATTCACATTGACCCATGCCAGTGAATTTCAGTGGGCTATTCATTAAGCATGATGTTCTTGCTCATTGATTATTCTTTACACAAAGTACTTTCTAGCAGTGGCTCATGTATATTAATTTGAGTCACTAATCCTGGTTGCTTTTCCACCACTTCTAAAAATGTGGTGACAACCTGGTGAAGCTATAACACAGGACTACTTGTGTGCCGAACAGCGTAAGCAGCAAGTGATACGCAGAGCTAAACGATCCCACAACCAGCGGATCAGATCTTATCTCTGCAGTCCTGCCAATTCCAGTCGTGAATGGTGCTGGACAATCAAACAACTCATTGGAGGAGTTGGAGGCTCTGCAAATATCCCCATCCTCAATGATGGAGGAGTCCAGCACATCAGTGCAAAAGATAAGACTGAAACATTTGCTACAATCTTCAGCCAGAAGTGCCGAAGTGGATGATCCATCTCGGCCTCCTCCGGAGGTCCCCAGCATCACAGATGCCAGCCTTCAGCCAATTCGATTCATTCCACATGATATCAAGAAACGGCTGAAGGCACCGGATACGGCAAAGGCTATGGGCCCTGACAACATTCCGGCAATAGTACTAAAAACTTGTGTTCCAGAACTTACTGTGCCCCTAGCCAAGCTGTTCTAGTACAGCTACAGCATTGGCATCTACCCAGCTATGTGGAAAATTGCCCAGGTATGTCCTGTACACAAAAAGCGGGATAAATCCAACTCGGCCAATTACCACCCATTCAGGCTACTCTCGATCACCAGGAAAGTAATGGAAGGGATCAATAACAGTGCTATCAAGAGGCACTTGCTTAGCAATAACTTGCTATCTGATGCCCAGTTTGGGTTTCACCAGGGCCACTCAGCTCCTGACCTCATTACACAGCCTTAATTCAAACATGGGCAAAAGAGCTGAGCTCCCGAGGTGAGGTGAGAGTGACTGCCCTTGACATCAAGGCAACATTTGACTGAGTGTGACATCAAGGAGCTCTAGCAAAACTGGAATCAATGGGAGTCAGGGGGGAAAACTCTCCACTGGTTGGAGTCATACCTAACACAAAGGAAGATGGTTGTGGTTGTTGGAGGACAGTCATCTCAGCTCCAGGACATCACTGCAGGAGTTCCTCAGGATCGTGTCCTCGGAACAACCATTCTCACTTTCCTTCCATCATAAGGTCAAAAGTGGGGATGTTCACTGATGATTGCACAATGTTCAGCACCATTCGCGACTCCTCAAATACTGAAGCAGTCCATGTCCAAATGCAGCAAGACCTGGGCAACATCCAGGTTTGGGCTGATAAGTGGCAAGTAACATTTGCATCACACAAGTGCTAGGCAATGACCATCTCCAACAAGGGACAATCCAACCATCGCCTCTTGATGTTCAATGGCATTACCATCACTGAATCCCTCACTATCAACATCCTAGGGGTTACCATTGACCAGAGAACGAACTGGACTAGCCATATGGATACTATGGCTACAAGAGCAGGTCAGAGGCCAGGAATCGTGCAACAAGTAACTCATCTCCTGACTCCCCAAAGCCTGTCCACCATCTACAAGGCACAAGTCAGGAGTGTGATGGAATACTCTCCACTTGCTTGCATGAGTGCAGCTCCCACAACACTCAAGAAGCATGACACTATCCAGGACAAAGCAGCCCGTTTGATTGGCACCACTTCCACAAACATTCACTCCCTCCACCACCGACACACAGTAGCAGCAGTATGTATAAGATGCACTGCAGGAATTCACCAAGGCTCCTTAGACAGCACCTTCCAAACCCACGACTGCTACCATCCAGAAGGACAAGGACAGCAGATACATGGGAACACCACCACCTGGAAGTTCCCCTCCAAGTCACTCACCATCCTGACTTGAAAATATATCGCTGTTCCTTCACTGTCACTGGGTCAAAATCCTGGAACTCCCTTCCTAACAGCACTGTGGGTGTACCTACACCACGTTGACTGCAGCGGTTCAAGAAGGCAGCTCACCACCACCTTCTCAAGGACAACTAGGGATGGGCAATAAATGCTGTCCCAGCCAGCAAAGTCCACATCCCGTGGATGAATTAAAAAAAAAACCCTGTTCGTGTCCATTGAACTCTGGCTGCACTATCTGCACAATTTTAATTCATGGAATTGAAATTGGAACTGCATTGTGCAATATTAATAACAAGCCAGTAAATGCACGGGTATTAAATTCCTTTGTGTGTTACTCTTTAACAAACCTGTTCAACATGAGCATGAAGAAATGAATTTTGTGTGTATGCATTAATATGTCTAATATTAATATCACAGCAAATTCACCTCGGGGGTCAGTTGGTAAATATGAAAAAAATGTAAGGCTTAATTTTCTAATTGCATGTTTGAAAGTTCAATTTGTAAGTTTTCTAATGAATAACTTGCACTAAAACTCTACATAGTGCTGCGTTTCATCATTCTATTATGCCCTCCATATTTGTGTCCCTAGTGATTATGATTGTCAGTTATTAGAGGTTAATAAGAGAACCACTCGCAATAGACACGGCTAGATACTATTGCAACATGTTTGCGTGCTGTGTCCACTGTTTCGCTGCTCCCTGACCAGCAGAGCTATATTCTTCCATTCTTTCTTCGTTTGTATGTTTCTGGGGTCCCTGTTGACAGCAGACAAGGGTTGTTGCTCTCTGATTGACAAAAAACTGCTTTTTGAACCAAAGCAACAACTGCAGTAAAACAGATTTTGCCCTCAATAAATGCAGGATATTTTATAATGTCCTTGTGCACCTCTATACATTAATAACTTTGGACGCATATTTGAAAGAAGCAAACTTCAAATGGTACGTAATAGCATAGTTCATAAAGTTTTATTTAATGTTAATCCTATTAACGTTGTAAATTGCTATGTTAACGGTAAAAGAAAAGGTAAAATGCTGGAAAATCTGATTGAACAATGCATCCCAAATATGGTGGTTATCTTGAATCAGAGATTGGAACTCAGACTCATAGACTTCTCGACGTTTACTTCACAGAAGGAGGCCATTTGGCCCATCATGTCCATCAACAAAGATCTGATTACACTAATCCCATTTTCCAGCGCTTGGCCCATAGCCCCGGAGGCTACGGCAATGCAAGTGAATATCTAAATACTTCTTAAATGTTATGAAAATTTCTGACTCAATTACCCTTTCAGGCAGTGAGTTCCAGACTCCCACCACCCTCTGGGTGAAAACATTTCTCCTCAACTCCCCTCTTAGCCTTCTACCTCTTGCCTTAAATCTATGCCCCCCTCCTGGTTATTGACCACTCTATGAATGGAAAAAGTGCCTTGCTATCCACCCTACTCATGTCCCTCTCAATCTCTGCTGCTCCAAGGAAAACAACCCCAGCCTAGAAAATCTTTCCTCATAGCTAAGACCCTCCAGCCCAGGCAGCATCCTAGCAAATCTCCTTTGTACCCTCTCCAGTGCAATCACACCCTTCCTATAATGTGGTGACCAGAACTGCATGCAGTACTCCAGTTGTGGCCTGACCAGCGTTTTATACAGTTCCAGCATAACCTCCCTGCTCTTGTATTCTGTGCCTCGACTAATAAAGGTAAGTATCCCATATACCTTCTTAACCTGCCCTGCTACCTTCAGGGGTCTGTGGATATGCACATTAAGGTCCCTCTGACCTTCAGTACTTTCCAGGGTCCTATCACTCATAGATAATCCCTTGTCTGTTAGCCCTCCCCAAGTGCATTACCTCACACTTTTCCGGGTTGAATTCCACTGCTCTGCCCACATGACCAGTCCATTGATATCCTCCTGCAGTTTATGGCTATCTTCCTCACTATTTACCACTCTACCAATTTTCATGTTATACGCAAACTTCTTGATCCTAGCCCCTACATTTAAGTCCAAATCATTAAAGTATACCACAAACAGCAAGGGCCCCAGCACCAAATCCTGTGGAACTCCACTGGAAACAGACTTCCAGTCACAGAAACATCCCTCTACCATCACCCTCTGCTTCCTGCCTCTCAGCCAATTTTGGATTCAACGTGCCACTTTGCTTTGGATCCCATGGGCTCTTACTTTCTTGACCAGTCTGCCATGAGGGACCTTATCAAAAGTCTTGCTAAAGTCCATGTGGACCACATCAAATGCATTACCCTCACCAACACTCCTGGTTACTGCCTCAAAAAATTCAATCAAATTTGTCAAACACGACCTTCCCTTAACAAACCCAAGCTGACTATCCCTGATTAATTCGTGTCTCTCCAAGTGCATATACATTCTGTCCCTCAGAATTCTTTCTAGTAATTTCCCTACCACCAAGGTTATACTGACTGGCCTGTAATTTCCTGGTCTGTCCCTTCCTCCATTTTTTAATAATGGGAAAATATTAGCAGTCCTCCAGTCCTCTGGCACATCACCTGTGGCCAGAGAGGATTTGAAAATTACATCCAGGGCCCCTGATATCTCTTTCCTTGCCTCCCTCAACAGCCTGGGATACATCTCATCCAGGCAAAAGGATTTATCCATTTTTAAGGCTGCTAAACCATCTCTCTCTATGTTAATTTCCTCTAATATTTCACAGTCCTCCACCCTGATGTCTATGCCTGCATCATCCTTTTCCATTGTGAAGACCGATGCAAAGTATTCATTGAGGATTGTACCCACGTCTTCCAGGTCCACACATAGATTACCTCTATGGTCCCTAATTGGCCCTACTCTTTCCATTGTTATTCTCTTGCTCTTTATATATTTAAAAAAACCCTTTGGGCTTTCCTTTATTCTACCCACCAATGCTTTCTCATGCACTCTCTTAGCTTTCCTAATTTCCTTTTTAAACCCCCCCCTGCACTTTTTATACTCCTCTAGGGACTCTGCCATATTGAGCACTTGTTATCCGCCATAAGCTTCTCTTATTTTCTTAATCCTAACCTTTATGTCCCCTGGCATCCAGGGTTCTCTGTACTTGGTGCCCCCCTTTGTCTTTATGGGAACATATTTGCCCTGTACTCTCCCTAGTTCCTCCTTGAATGCCTTCCACTGGTTTAACACAGTTTTATCTTCAAGTAGCAGCTCCCAGTCCACTTGGGCCAAATCGTATCTCATTTTAGTAAAATTAGCCTTTCCCCAGTTTAGAACTTTTATTCCCGGCCCAATCTTATCCTTTTCCATAACTATCCTAAATTTAACTGAGTTATGGTCACTATCTCCAAAATGCTCCCCTACTGATACGCCTTCCACATGCCTGTGCTCATTTCCGAATATTGGATCTAGAACTGCCCCGTCTCTTGTTGGGCTTTCCACGTACTGGCTAAAAAGGTTCTCCTGGATGCAACTTAAGAATTTTGCTCCCTCCCTATCTTGCACACTAAAACTATCCCTGTTAAGATTTAGGTAGTTAAAATCCCCTACTATTACTGTCTTATTATTCTTACACTTCTCTGAAACTTGATTACATATTCAATCCTCTATCTTCACTTGACTGTTTGGGGGCCTATAGTACACACCCAAGAGTGTATTTGCCCATTTTGTGTTTTTTACTTCTACCCATATGGTCTCATTTGATGATCCTTCCAAGATATCATCCCTCCTCACTGCTATAATTGATACCTTGATCAATATTGCACCCCCTCCTCTTCTATCCCCCTCTCTATCTCCTCTGAATACTCTATAACCAGGAATGTTGAGCTGTCAATCCTGCCCTTCTTTTAGCCAAGTGTCTTGGTCATTGCTATAGTATCATACTCCCATGTGCCTATCTGTGCCCTCAGCTTGTCTGTCTTATTCCTCAGGCTTCTTGCATTAAAATATATTCCATTCAGCCTTGCTAAACTCACTTCTTTCTTATCTAGCCCATGTTTCCTCTGCCTTCCAGACTCACTTACTAGCGTTTTAACTTCTAATTCCATCTCAGCTTCTCTCCCCTCTGAACTACTTTTCAGGATCCCATTCCCCTGCTAATTTAGTTTAAATCCACCCGAACAGCATTAGCAAACCTCCCCATGAGGATCTTGGTCCCGTTCCTGTTCAGATGTAACCCGTCCAACTTGTACAGGTCCCACCTCCCCCAGAAACAGTCCCAATGCTGCAGGAATCTAAAGCTCCCCCTCCTGAACCATCTCTCCAGCCACGCATTCATCTGCTCTATCCTTCTGTTCCTATACTCACTATTGTGTGGCACCGGGAGTTATCTAGAGATTACTACATTTGAAGTCCTGCTTTTCAATTTCCTACCTAACTCTCTAAAGTCTGCTTGCAAGACCACATTTCTCTTTCTTCCTATGTCATTGGCCCCAACATGGACCATGACCTCAGGCTGTTCACCCTCCCCCTTCAGAATGCCCTGTAGCCATTCCATGACATCCTTGACCCTGGCACCCAGGAGGCAACAAACCTTCTTGGAGTCACATCTACAGCCGCAGAAGTGCCTGTCTACTCCCCCTCCTAACGAATCCCCTACCACTATTGCCCTTACACACTTCTTCCTCCCCCACCCCCTGAGCAGCTGGACCACCCATAGTGCCATGGCATTGGCTCTGGTTGGCCTCTACAGAGGAGTTGCTACTCTCATCGTTTTCCAAGGCCGATAAACCGTTTACGAGTGAGATGCACTGGGGGGATTCTCTCACTATCTGTCTGGTCCCCTTCTTTTGTCTGGCGGTCACCCATTGCCTCTCTGCTTGCACTTCTTTAAGCTGCGGGATGACCACGTCCTGAAGCGTGCTATCCACGAACTTCTCAGCCTCGTGAATGCACCGTAGTACCCCCATCTGCTGCTCAAGCTCTAAAACCCGGAGCTTGAGCTGCTCCAGTTGGAGGCACCTCCTGCACATATGATCATCCAGACTGTCAGGAATGCCTAGGAGTTCCCACAGCGCAAGGTGTGCAAATTACAGGACTGAGCTCCCCTGACACATCTTAACCCTTGCTTTTATTTACCCTTACTCCTACTTGAGTATAGACTAGATGCTAGATCCTCCAGATAGACTAGATCCTCTAGGTGCTGCTGACTGCCTGACCCAGGGTCCTCCTCTCGCACTCTCTTCCTATTTTCTTTTACATGGAAACATAGAAACATAGAAACTAGGAGCAGGAGTAGGCCATTTGGCCCTTCGAGCCTGCTCCACCATTCATTATGATCATGGCTGATCACCCAACCCAATAGCCTGCTTCCACTTTCTCACCATATCCTTTGACCCCTTTCATCCCAAGAGCTATATCTAACTCCTTCTTGAAAACATACAATATTTTGGCGTCAACTACTTTCTGTGGTAGCGAATTCCACAGGCTCACCACTCTCTGGGTGAAGAAATTTCTCCTCATCTCAGTCCTAAATGGTCTACCCCATATCCTCAGACTGTGACCCCTGGTCTGGGATGCCCCCATCAATGGGAACATCCTTCCTACATCTACCCTGTCTAGTCCTGTTAGAATTTTATAGGTTTCTATGAGATCCTCCCTCATTCTTCTGAACTGCAGCGAATATAATCCTAACTGACTCAATCTTTCCTCATATGTCAGTCCCACCATCCCAGGAATCAGTTGGGTAAACCGTCGCTGCACTCCCTCTATAGCAAGAACATCCTTCATCAGACAAGGAGACCAAAACTGCACACAATATTCCAGGTGTGGTCTCACCAAGGTCCTGTATAATTGCAGCAAGACATCCCTGCTCCTGTACTCGAATCCTCTGGTTATGAAGGCCAACATACCATTTGCCTTCTTTACCGCCTGCTGCACCTGCATGGTTACCTTCAACAACTGGTGTACGAGGACACCCAGGTCTCATTGCACATTCCCCTCTCTCAATTTATAGCCATTCAGATAATAATCTGCCTTTCTGTTTTTGCTACCAAAGTGGATAACCTCACATTTATCCACATTATACTGCATCTGCCAAGCATTTGCCCACTCACTCAGCTTGTCCAAATGACACTGTAGCAACTCTGCATCCTCCTCACAGCTCACCTTCCCACCCAGCTTTGCGTCATCTGCAAATTTGGAGATATTACATTTAGTTCCCTCATCTAAATCATTAATATATATTGCGAATAGCTGGGGTCCCAGCACCAATCCCTCCGGTACACCACTAATCACTGCCTGCCACTCGGAAAAAGACCCATTTATTCCGACTCTTTGTTTCCTGTCTGCCAACCAGTTTTCTTTCCATCTCAATACACTACCTCCAATCCCATGTGCTTTAATTTTACATGCTAATCTCTTATGTGGGACTTTGCTGAAAGCCTTCTGAAAGTTCAAATAAACCACATCCACTGAATCCCCCTCATCAACTCTATTAGTTACATTCTCGAAAAATTCCAGTAGATTTGTCAAACATGATTTCCCTTTCGTAAATCCATGCTGACTCTGTCCAATTCTGCCACTGTTTCCCAAGTGCTCAGCTATTAAATCTTTTATAATGGGCTCTAGAATTTTCCCCACTAGTGACGTCAGGCTGACTGGTCTATAAATCCCTGTTTTCTCTATACCTCCTTTTTTAAATAGTGGGGTTACATTAGCTACCCTCCAATCTGTAGGGACTATTCCAGAGTCTATAGAACCTCAGAAGATGACCACCAATGCATCCACTATTTCTAGGGCCACTTCCTTAAGTACTCTGGGATGTAGATTATCAGGACCTGGGGATTTATCGGCTTTCAATGCCATCAATTTCCCCAGCACCATTTCCCTACTAATACTGATTTCTTTCAGTTCCTCCCTCTCACTAAACACTGTGTTCCCCAACATTTCTGCTAAGCTATTTGTGTCCTCCATTGTGAAGACAGAACCAAAGTATTATTTAGTTGGTCAGTCATTTCTTTGTTCCCCATGATAAATTCCCCTGTTTCTGACTGGAAGGACCTACATTTGTCTTCACCAATCTTTTTCTCTTCACATACCTGTAGAAACTTTTCCAGTCAGTTTTTATGTTCCCCACAAGCTTACTTTCATACTCTATTTTCCCCTTCTTAATCAATCCCTTGGTCCTCCTTTGCTGAATTCTAAAGTGCTCCCAATCCTCAGGTCTGTTGTTTTTTGTATGCCTCTTCCTTGGATCTAATGCTATCTCTAATTTCCCTTGTAAGCCATGGTTTGGCCACCTTTCCTATTTTACTTTTGCGCCAGACAGGAATAAACAATTGTCGCAGTTCACCCTCTTGCGCTCTTTGAAAGTTTGCCATTGCCTATGCAACGTCATCCCTTTAAGTAACATTTCCCAATCCATCATAGCCAACTCGCGCCTCATACCATTGCAGTTTCCTTTATTAAAATTCAGGACCCTAGTCTCAGAGTCAACTACGTCACTCTCCATCTTGATGAAGAATCCTATCATATTAAGGTCGCTCATCCCCAAGGGGCCTCGCACAACTAGGTTGCCAATTATTCCTTTCTCATTACATAATACCCAGTCTAGGATGGCCTGGGTATTGGTTCCTCAATGTATTGGTCCAGAAAACCATCCCGTATAGAGTCCATGAATTCCTCCTCTACGGTATTGTTACTAATTTGATTTGTCCAATCTATATGCAGATTAAAGTCACCCACAATTACAGACTTTCTTTTATTGCATGTGTCTCAAATTTCCTGTTTAATGCCATTCCCAGCATCACCACTGCAGTTTGGGAGGGTCTATATACAACCCACACTAACGTTTTTTTGCCCCTTAGTGTTTCTCAACTCTACCCATACAGATTCCAGATCGTCGGAGCTAATATCTTTCCTCACTATTGCGTTAATTTCCTCTTTAACCAGCAATGCAACTACACCGCCTTTTCCTTTTTGTCTGTCCTTCCTAAATACTGAATACCCCTGGATGTTCAGTTCCCATCCCTGGTCACCCTCCAGCCATGTCTCCGTAATCCCGACTATATCATACCTGTTTATATCTATTTGCGCGGTTAATTCATCCACTTTATTGCGAATGCTCCTTGCATTAAGGCACAAAGCCTTAAGGCTTGTCTTTTTAACATTACTTGTCCCGTTCCCACTATTTTTCACTGAGACCCTGTTTGATTCTTGCCCTTGATTTCTCTGCCTATCACTTTTCTTCTTCCCTTTTCTCTCTTTTGTTCTTGTCCTTGATTCCCCCTCCTCTGACTCCTTGCATAGGTTCCCATCCCCCTGCCATTTTAATTTAAACCCTCCACAACCACTCTAGCAAATGTTCTCCCGAGGACATCAGTCCTGGTCCTGTCCAGGTGTAACCCGTCCAGTTTGTACTGGTCCCACCTCCCCCAGAACCGGTCCCAATGTCCCAGGAATCTGAAACCCTCCCCCTCACACCATCTCTTCAGCCACTTATTCATCCGATATATCCTGCGATTTCTACTCTGACTAGCACGTGGCACTGTTAGTGATCCTGAGATCACTACCTTTGAGGTCCTACTTTTCAACTTACTTCCTAACTCCCTATATTCTGCTTTTGGGACCTCATCCTTTTTTTTTAACCTATGGCGTTTGTACCAATGTGTACCACGACTACTGGCTGTTCACCATCCCCCTTCGCCATGTCCTGTAGCTGCTCTGAGACATCCTTGACCCTAGCACCAGGGAGGCAACATACCATCCTGGAGTCTCGTTTGCAGCTACAGAAACACCTATCTATTCCCCTTACAATTAAATCCCCTATAAATATTGCATTCCCACACTTTTTACTCCTCCCCTGTGCAGCAGAGCCAACCGTGGTGCAACAAATTTGGCTGTTGCTGCTTTCCCCTGAGAGGGCATTCCCCCAACAGTATCCAAAGCGGCATATCTGTTTTGCAGGGGAATAGCCACAGGAGATTCCTGCACTGCCTGCCTAGTCCTCTTGCTCTGCCTGGTGGTCACCCATTCCTTTCTTGTCTGTGGACTCTTAGCCTGCTGTGTGACCACTTCTCTTTATGTGCTATTCACGATACTCTCTGCCTGGCGGATGATCCATAGTTTCCCCAGCCGCCGCTCCAACTCTGAACCCGGGCTTCCAGGAGCTGTAGCTGGAGACACTTCCCACACACATGCTGGCCCCGGTCACTGGAAATGTTTCCGGCTTCCCACATAGAGCCGAAGGAGCACACCACGGCTTTGAGCTCTCCTGCCATGACTTACCCCTTTAAATTAAATTAAACCTTTTGGAATATACTTATTGTTAAATAATATCAATTACTCTAGGGCCTTTCTTCCCTGCTCCTCGTTGTTACAGAATATAGCCCTTACAAACGATGAATGACAAATTAAGGACTTAAGTACCATAAGTGATAAAAGTAGTAAATACTTACCCGACTGTACTCACAGCACTCAAAGGATCACCTCGTTCCCTCCTCACTGAACTGCCTCAGCCACCTCTGCTCTCCCAGCTCCTTTTCAACTCCTAACTCCACTCATTCTCCTTTTCAACTCCTGGCTTCTCTCGCGCTTCTCTTCAACTCCCGATTCTTCTCGCGCTCCTTTTTAACTCCCGACTCCTCTCACGCTCCTTTTCAACTCCTGGCTCCTCTCACACTCCTTTTCAACTCCTGGCTCCTCTTGCGCTCCTTTTCAACTCCAACTTCAGTTTGCTTTCATATGTTCTTTACAGTCTGTTTCTATCATGTGCACGTCCAAAGTAACTGAACTTTAAAGTTGTACAAGTTCTCTGTAAACACCCCGTCCACAATGGGATGCCAAATTCTAGTTGTATATTAGGATTAACTTTTACTACCAAAAGCACAGGTACTGTCAGCTGTGGCTCAATGGATAACGCTGTTACTTATCTGAGTCGGAAGGTTACGGGTTCAAATTTCACGTAAGAGATTTGAGCACAAAATCTAGGCTGACACTCCAATGCAGTTCTGCACTGCTGGAGGTGCCATCTTTCGCATGAGATATTAAACAAAGGCCCTATCTGCCCTCTCAGATCCCATTGCACTGTTTTGAAGCAGAGCATGGTGAGTTTTTCCTGGAGTTATGTCCAATATTTATCCCTCAACCAGTTTCATTACTACAGACTTGCAGGTCAATTGCTGTTTGTGGAATCATGCTGTGTGCAAGTTAGCTGTTGCATCTCCGACAATACAGGAGTGACTACACATATTTTATATAAAGCTGAAAGGGACTTTGGGATATGTCCCATTGTAATGTGTCTTTCTTTCGTTTAAAGTAACTCGTTATTCAGTTGCAATCTTTTTGGTATTTTGCCTGAACATATTTGTTCCCATAATTGTTTGCCTGTGTAACAAGTTGGTTAACTCCAGAAAACAACAATTCACTGTGTGTGTTCGAGAGTTTTCATTGACATGGTAAAGCTCTATATAAAGGCCAGTGTTTCAAGTAGCATTTCATTTTTAAAGTGATACAAAGCTCACCTGATGCTTTACTGGGTAAATGCACCACATGGTGTGATGCTACTAATACCATCTGGATGTTCCATTCTGGCAAACGGCTGCCACTTGCTGAGTTTAAGCTGTAGATGATGCACCAAAAGTTAAAGTGTGATTTCAAAGCAATTAAATGATATTGTCATCACACAGCATTGAATGAGGCCAATCAGTTCACCTCTTGGTCTGCACTGAAATTCGCAAAATCATCATGATTAGCTTCAGTTCCATTGGGCTAAGTAGGGAAGAGTTAGTTAGGATCCCTCCTTCAGACTGATAGTCTGATGGGAAGTGTACACGTTTGGATATTGGTTGTGGATGATCTTGGACTTCATTATGTTACCATCCATATCCAAATTGCTGGCCAACCTTATACTCACCGCTGCAAACCGGTCACTTGGTCTGGTTGCTAGAGAGATGCCTCTCATAGATTCATATATCAGCAACAGTAAGGGCTTTCAGAAATTAAAAAAATTACTGCAAATATACTGTGAAAGCTATAGGGAAAGAGCAGGGGAGTGGAATTAGTTGGATAGCTCTTTCAAAGAGCCAGCACCGGCGTGATGGGCTGAATGGCCTCCTTCCCTGCTATGTGACTTGTGATATCACTTACAATTATTTTGAAATCATATAACACTTTGATTCCTGGTGTGTCACCTTCTGCTTAATCTCAGTCACTGGTGGCTATACGCCAGAATAGAACATGTTAAAACAAAGGGCTCTGTTCATAAATGGGAGGCGAAGATGGAGTTTTACATCATGGAGACTGATCCAAAGTACTTCAGGACTGGGGTGTTTCATACACAGTCATTTGAAATGAAACAAATCAGTTAAAAATAGCAGGTGCATGATGTCTCACAAAAGAGTAAGGTATGATCATTGCTACAACTTAAAAGATTACTTTACAGAACTGGCCAGGTTTATAATGGCAGCTTAAGTAATTATTACACACAGAGGAAATGCTCCACTCATAGAATTAAGCTATTGTGCTGGGATCCTTCTCTTCAGCTTGGAGCTCCCAAAGGTTGGGGCTTTCATCTTCCAAGATGCCCCTTGGATCTGACCCAACCCTGAACTGTTTAACTAGAGCAAGCTTCATATCATATGCTTGATGGCATTCCCTGTGGGACTACCAGCACCAAGTGGGAGCCCAACACTGGGACTGGAGAGTACCTGCACTGTTGCAGCACCAGAAGAGATAGCTCAAAAGGACAGAACTCACACTGAAGATTAGATCTTGATTAGGTCTCAGCCAAAACTGAGACCTTCTGCAGTTGAGTGTTTGTGGCCAACAGGCTGGAGAAGAATCCACATACAAGACTATATCACTCCACTGGGAGCATAACAATTTTCATCACTGCCTCTTGGGGTCTACCATCATCTTCTATAATGGCAACCCTGAGAAGCAGTGGTTAAATGAAACAAAAAGGCGAGAAATCCCCTAGGGCCCTGAGTTCTAGTCCCTCTGCCACCATTTCCATGCAGCGTCTGGGAAGGACTGGCCAGTGGTAGTCCAGACAGGGGAGGACAGATCAGAGAAATCTCAGCCAGAGCAGTGAGGCTGCAGTAGGCCTCACCGCCCTGATTTTCCCTCATTCCCTAATGCGATTCTACATGACTGGGGAGAGCAGCCCTCCCTTACTATTTTTTAACACCGCTTCGATATTATACAAAATGGCCAGTCACACACATTTCTTGTGCTTGCCCAGTTCTACTTTGCCGATCACCGGCCGCACATGTTGACCTCTGGCGCAGCCTCGAATGGCACAACTTGGACTCGTATGTTTTGCACACGCCAGCTAATCCTGGCCAGGCACAGGCAATATTTGACAAAAGACAGTCTCTTGGATTTCTTGCACTTAGCTGTCTAAAAACTGTAAACATTTGTGTAGCACTTTCATAAATATTATGAGCTTGGTTCTGTGGCTGTAAAGCTCCCCAGATCAAGCTCAGCTAAAGTGTGCCTGGTCCACCCCAACTAAAGTCAAACTAACTGGGTTTTTTGGGAAGTATCCCACTGGATCACCACCCTAACTGTAAATGCTTCATTAAAAGAAGACAGTCAGGACTTATTTTTAAAACACATCTTTTAATCCACTTTTTAAAAAATGCATCTATTCTTCCCTATTGGCCTTAGATCACCATCTTCTCCTATTATCCACAGTGTTTTTCATTGACAGCAACGCGCATACAATAGATAAACAGTTAGGACAGAACTGTGGGGAGCAGGAGACAATCTCTATTTTTTATGAAGAGGCAGAGGACGCTTTCGCTATTATATCCACCGCCTTTGATCAAAATTCCCAGTTATCATGAAAGGGACTTCAAAAACATTTATGAATATAAACCCCCTACCACCGTCCCCCACCCTCAACCCTGCCAACAGGGTCCCAGGAGGTAGATGATAACACAAATACACAAAGACCTTTGGAAAGTACATTTAGGACAGAGGCAAACAGAGAAAAAGAAACAAAAATTACAGGGGGAAAGAAGAATATAATGATAGGATTCTGAGAAGCGACTGAAAGAATTCAGCTGGAGCTGCAGGTTAGAAGGTTATAGATTTTCCATCAGCTGATATTCTCTTGTGTTTATCTTACCATCCAGTGTGAAACAGTTAGGCAGTGATAACAGTACCAGCTTTTGCGAGGTCCTCGTTTATTAGTCCGCAAGGCTCCCTTTTACGACTGGAAGGAATAGAGAGGCCGGCTGCCATGTTCTGGCCTTTTCGACAGATGTCATACAGTGCGGTGTCAGAAAGCTCAAATAACCTTTGCAGTGCACTGCAAAGAGAAGCAGCCTGTGTTTGTGACCATCTACGTTACCCATATACTGAAAAAAACACCTCCACCGAATTCATTATTTTTTTTAAATTCATGCAGCTTCAGGCTCAGTATCACATCTCAAATCCCCAGTGCAATCTGCAAAACTATTCATGTGACATTAGCCAATGCTGATTTAAAGGCCAATAAATTCTAAACTTACCTGCCTTGGGTGTTGTAACAAAGTGATATGAGCATTTATGGATATACCTTTCCTTACATAATTGTCAAACCAGTTTGATCATGTAAAACGACCTGTTGGTCCTAAGTAAGTCCAAATGTTCACTCATTTTTGAGATGTAATTATATCACATGAGCATTTTTGATGCCCCTTTACTTTGTGTCTAACAGCATTTAGAAACTGGAGCACTCTGCTCCAGACAAAGAAACAGCACATGGTGTTTGTTAGCAAAAGCTGAAAATCTGCTGTAATGTGTTGTTTTCAATCCTTAATTCCTTTTCATCAATTTTGAATGATAAAGAACCATGAAACAAGTTCACAGCAAGATGATTACTGCTGTAAAGGCTGATTTGGTGGGGAACAGTGTGTTAATGCTAATTTGCTTCCAATGATTTCTTAAGGCATTCGATGGAACATTTTTATGGTTGCTTTTCTTTTTTCCTCTCTTTAATGTGTTGCCTTATATAACCATAAAATGTTACAGTGCACAAATAGGCCTTCCGGCCACTATCAAGTTTACATAAGTGTTTTTCACCACAGGAGACATTTATTCTAATCCAAATCAATTGCTTGTTCCATTTTACTTTTTCTCAGTCCTCCTTTTTAAATAATCATCTACTTTGCTTGAAAGGAAAATGGACTCTGCATCATGGGTGTCTGACAGGGAATGATACATTCTCCTTCCATGTCAAAAATTTTTAATGGATACATCCCGACATAAGCGCCAGGATGTTCCTACCTGGGACCTCTGGCACTGATCCTAAAGTTCATGATCAAGGTTTGGAGATGTTCCTTCATTTACATGCCAATTGTGGCCAACCAAAGCCATGAGGCTAGGCATATTGGACATCCACAGTTGGCCTGAAAGCCCTTAACTGCACCAAGGGCATGCACATGGAAAGGCATCCTGGAAGTACCTTAATAATAGTCCTCGTCAGCCACCTTTGTAAGGATGCTGAAAAATCTTCACTTGATATTGTATTCTTCAGAGGCCTCGCTCACACCTCTGCTCTGGACCTGCAGGGTACTACTGCCAGTTATGCAGCTGGTAGTCCTGCTATTTGGCATATTGGACACTGAAAATCAGTTGTCCCTTTGATATATTGGGATGATGGTAATTCCCGGGTACCGAGACCCCACGCCAATCCATCCTGTACTAGCTTTGATTGAGGTAGGTGGAGTCTTCTTGCCTTAAGGGGCCCTGAAAATTTTTTGCTGCAAGATCAGGACCTGGTTTAACCTAATTTGTAGCCTTCCTGCTGCAATCCCCATTGGGAGAATGGCTGAAGGGCAGTAAATCTTGAACTAACTCTTTCTCCGATTATCTTAAACTTGCGCCCCTTCCCTTACCAACTTGTTGACCATCGGAATCAATCCATATTCAACACCAAGGATTTCAGGTACTTTTCATATCCTTATTTATTCATGCTGCCATCTTTAATGACCATTTTCACAATAATATATCTCTGCCCTTCTACTCATTGAAAATTCTCTATTCTTACTTGCATCCAAAATGCATTGCTTCACAGTTATACATTTAAATTAGGTATGATTGTATAATGACTAGCACTCCAGTGGCCCGGACTAATAATTCAGACCTGGAAATTATTTTTATACCCATTCACAGGATATGGGCATTGCAGGGAAAGGCAGCACCCATTGCTCATCCCTTGAGATGGTGGCTGTGAGTGACTGTCTTGAATACAACTGAATGGATTCCTAGACCATCTCAGGGGCCAGTTAAGAGTCAACAATACTGCTGTGGATCTGAAGTAACATAAGGGACAGACTGTGTAAGGATGGCGAATTTCCTTCCCCAAAGGGCATAAGTGAACCTGATAGGTTTTTATGACGATCTGATAGGCTCATGGCCACCCAGCTTTTTAATTCAAGTTTATTTAATTAACTGAAATTAAATTCTGCAGGTGCCAGGTCCCTGGGTTGTTAGTCCAGGCCTCTCGATTACTAGCTCAGTAACATGACCTCAATGCTACTGTACCCCTACCTTACTCATTTGAGAATTTGAATTCAGTTTAATTTTTAAAAAATGGAAATCTGCTGGATTGTCATTAAAAACCCGATTTGTTCAGTAATATTCTTTTGGGCAGGAAACCTGCTGTACTTGCCTGGTCTGGCCTACATGTGACTCCACACCAAAGACTCTTAACTGCCCTCTGCGGTGGCTTAGCATTGCACTCAGTTGTGCCAAAGTACTCAGTTTCCCTGTGCCCTGTGTTTGGGGCCGATCAGGGTTAACAGGAATGGGTAACAAATGATGGTCTTGTCTGAGATGTCAACATCCCAAGAATGAATTTTAAAATAAAATATATTGACCTGAATCCACTGCCAGTCTGCATATACTTATACCTTGCCAGCAGCTGCCAAGAATACTGAGCGGGGCAGACCTGGTCATGGACTCATTTCTCAAAGGGATCCTTTAACAGACGTTAGGCACCTAATTTACATATTCAATTACCAATCCTGCTGCTCCTGGTTCCGCAAGTTGTTTTTTTCTCGCAAGATAAAAAATTCAAACTAACATGTCGTTGGGCCAGTGAAGAATCCTGTGAGGTATGACTGACGCCTGCCCTACTGTCCACAAAGCTTTTGAACAGGGGTCTTTTAACAGTCATTAATGCCTGAATTCGCATAGCACACAGTCCAGTGCTCAGTTGGTTTGCTTCATGCCCGGTATTCGGGTGTCAAGCAGGCAGAAGACAATCTCAGCCTCCCAAACTGCAATCACTCCCAGTCTAATGCAGCATTTATTCACACTTCTGGAAATTCTGCTAAATGGTCTCTCTGATAAAAGGAAAGGGCTTTGACCACACCTGTGGCTAGGAGAACAATTTGGAGTTCCTAATAGAAATTCCCTGGCCATTATTTTTACTGAATTTTAGTATAATGCGTGTTTGGACTGCAATTGGAATCAAACTGGGGGGGAAAAAAAATCAATTTCAGTTTCAACTTGAATCTAACTGTTCCAAATGCAGAAAGCTAGGCAGATGTAGAAAATCACGGCTGGCAAATTTCTATTAGTGTCAGAAAATTGTTCCCCAGTATTTGGTTTTGCAAAACAAAATCCCTTGTTTGCAAGAGTGCCTCAGGAAAATGGGTCAGAAAATGAGTGCAAATCGTGCGGTTTAAGTGTCAGTAAATGCCGGCTTACTATATTGTGACAGGCCTCCTAGGTACAATATTAATCTTGTATTTTTGCTTAAGGATGTAATTATCAAGCAGCATGGTATCTGGATGGATTTGTCTCGCACACGGTTTTAGAAATTGTTTATTTTCAATTTTAAACTAATTTGGCTGGGGAAAGCAACACGAGAGAGGACAGCAAACAGCTTGGAAGAGAACATGAACTGTAAAAAGGTCGATTTTCCTTGCAGATGGCATGGGGGCCTCTGAAGAAGAAGACAGGAGCCAGAAATCTAGGTGTAAAACTTTTGACAACCGATGCATGGGACTCTCAATTTTCCATGGGCAATTTATTGAACAAAACTGAAGCTGTGTTGCCAGCATGCATGGGCCTAATTTCAATATTACAATTAGCTTTAAAAAGGTAGGACTGGTATTAATCAGAGATATTATCAGAGCACTGGAGCATAACGTTTTATGTAGAGAAGTAGGCCAAACTATATCCTTTAGATTGACCTAAGGGGTAGGAACAGATCAGTCAATATTATTCATACAATTTGGTTACAACACAGGAGAAGGCCATTCTTTCCATTGTGCCCATGCCAGCCCTCTGCAAGAGCAACTCAGCTATTTCCACTCTCCTGCCTT
Source organism: Cetorhinus maximus (assembly GCF_964194155.1). Classification (NCBI taxonomy): domain Eukaryota; kingdom Metazoa; phylum Chordata; class Chondrichthyes; order Lamniformes; family Cetorhinidae; genus Cetorhinus; species Cetorhinus maximus. The sequence goes on from NC_135896.1 coordinate 20,667,835, forward strand.
TTCCCCGTAGTCCTGCCAACTTTTCTCTTCAGATAATTATCCTATTCCCTTCTGAAAGCTATGATTGAATCGGCCTCACACGCTCAGGCAGTGCTTTCCACATCCTAACCACTCTCTTGTGTAAAAGAACATTTCCTCATGTCAGCCTTAGCTCTTTTGCTATTCACTTTAAATCAGTGTCTTTTGATTCTTGACCCATCTGCCAATGGGAATGGTTTCTCTCTATCTATGCTTTCCAAAGCTCTCATGAATTTGAACACCCATTATCAACCTCCTCTCAACCTTCTCTTCTCTCAAAAGAACAGCCCCAGTTTCTGCGATCTATCCAAGTAACTGAAATCTCTCACCCCTGGAGCCATTCTCATAAATCTTTTCTGCAACCTCAATAACACCTCCACATCCTTCCTAAAATGTGGTGTTCAGGGTTGGACACAATGGGTGGAATTTAGTAAGAGGACTGAGGGTCCCAACAGCAGAACCGGGGCAGAATTTTCCACGCTGACGTCTAAGTTCAGTGGCGGGCATGGAAGTGCGAGTGATTTCTGTTGTGGGGGGTTGGGTGGGACAGCTGAACATGCACGATTTTGCGCTGTTCAGCTGATTATTTATGCATCCATGCAGACCACAATGAATCTCGTGGCGGGGTCGCCAGGGAGTCACCCTGCCTGCCATTACCTCATGGGTTCGAAGTTCTAGGCGCCATATTTAAAGGGCACCCGGACAGACTCCCTCCCTTCCGCCCCTTAGCCTGCCTCCCACGTCTAGCCGCCACTCCACCCTATCCCCCCCTACCCCTGCCCCACTTCCAGCCTTTGTGCAACTTGCGATACCGGCACCCAATATGGCTGAAGTTATGAGTGGTCCCCAAGAAGGCATAATCAGCATCTACTGACCTCAAAGTCATGGAAGAAGTGAAGCTCGCCAGATGGATGCCACTTATATAGTCGTAAAAGTGAACGTTCTAATTTCCCGGGGAACTTAATTTTGCGGGGGAAAAAGGTCAACAACTTTGTCTGATCTGCCAGGGTAAGTAGCAGGGTCGCATGTTACCGCGTGGGTCATCAAAGTAACGTATCTTTGCAAGTGGGCAGCTAGGCCAGGCAGGTGAATGCATGATTAGTCACAGTACCACATGGCAATTGAGGCCAAAGCGTGTAACAGTTTGGATATTGTGAGCGCTTGGATCCAACGTGCCATTGATGTGTGATGGGGATACGTGCAGACAAGGGAGTGAAGTGTCACCTGACATGTCACTGAATCTGCACATTATAATGCAGGAAAGTCAGACCTATGACACAAGGGAGAAGCCAAGGAGTGGAGTTGGAGTGTCTGACCTGAAGTTGCTCACCCTGCAGAGGAAGGGGCACTGCAGATCTCAGGAGAGGAGGGCTGCTGTGTGATCGTAGATGGCAAGGCTGGAATGGCCATGAAGTTTATGAGTGAGAATGCATTCAGACTAGTGCTGGCACATGGGCAAACAGGAGCCACGTGAAGAAATGTGAAGCGCTTAAAAGATTGTACTGATCATTAATTCACTCGTTTTTGCTCTCCACTACAGGTCCTTGCAATCCCAAACCCAGGCAATAGCCATGACAGGAATCTGAAGACTCTGGGGACAATGACACCACCAACCCAGAGAATATACCATCACCTGCCTCTTCCACAACTTCCATCAGCACAGTTACACCCACACGGGTGGTGGAAGGTTCGCATTTAAATCAGGAGCCAGTCTGGTGAGCACATTGTACACACAGCAGTTGAGGGAGGCTTAAACAGCCGAGGCCCCTGACCCTAGGAGGAACGCAGGAGACCAGGCCCCTGCTGAGCCTCACACTGATTATAGACCTCTGGCTATGGGCACAAGAAGTCTGCTGGAGATGCAGCAAAGGTTAGGGAAACATATGGCGGAGATGCCTGAGGTCATGCACTGCTCTGTGCAGGTGGTGGAGGATTTCATGCAAGCCATGAGTTCTGTCATGTCTCAGGCCTATGAACACTTGGATTCCTCCATGGAGAGGTTGGTGACTGCCATGTACAGCCAGGTCCAACATAAGACCCAAATGCATTCTGACCTGCATTCCATCACTCTAGCCATGGGCTCCATACAGCAGTGGTTAGGCAAGAAAGGAAATGAGACACCCACCCTCAGGTGCCCCTTCTCCTCAGGGAGACAGGGAGGTGCCATTGTGCACAGAGAGGGAGAAGGAGCATGTTCCTGGCATCCTGGGGGCTTCCTCTCAGGACATCCCCAGGGTGAGTGGCCTCTCCTCATCCGTTCTGCCATTGGCCCCATTGCCTCCAGTAGACAAGGCCATGGAGGATGCCCCTACACCAGTGCAGGAGATCCCTGTGGGCTGGAGCCCTCAAGATCTCAGGGTTACAGAGGATGCAACCATGGTCATCAAAGGCAATTGGGCAGCACATTGTACTGACTGCCTCCATCTCAGCTGCTAATGCCAGGGTTACACCAAGGCCTGGTAGCCATAAGAGAACAAGTCAGACTATATGAGAAGCCAAAGGAGGCACAGGTGTTTTTAAAAAGTGCAAGCTGTCACATGTAAATATTTTACATTATATTGTTTTCAACTTATTCGTGTGTGCATTAGAGGACACAGATCCAGATGTGGCTCTAGGAGAGAGACTGTCAGGTGTTGATAGATACCCCGAGCAGGCAATGGAGTCCATGGTCACATAGGTACCTCACTCTTGGATGAAACAGGTGTACATTAGGTTGTCCCTGGAATCCCTTGCAGGTTTCTCCATGGCCCTAGCGTCCAGTAGAGGTCCATGTACATTCATGGCCTCCTCCTCAGGCTCACCCAATTCTTCCTTATCTGAGGAGGAGTGCATCACCTCCCTCTTGTCCTGTTCCAATGGTTCTGTGCATTGCATGGCGACATTGTGCAGTGCACAGCAGACCACGGCTATTCATGATACCCTCTGTGCTGCATACTGCAGGCTCCTTCCAGACCAGTTATGGCAGTGGAGGCACATTTTCAGCAAGCCAATGGTTTGCTCAGTAATGACTCTAGTGCAGCGTGAGTTGCATTGTACTACTCTTCTGCTGCACTGTGCGGATGCCTCATCAGTATCATCAACTAGATCTGGAGGAGATAGCCCTTGTCATCCAGGATCCAACCATCAACAAGGGCTCAAAAAAGCTCTGGGATGCGGAAGTTACACAAAATGTAGGAGTCATACGAACTGCCTGGGAAATGAGCACTGAGCTGAATTATTCTTTGCCTGTGGCCACAGACCAGTTGCACATTCAAGGTGAAATGCCTTGTGTTTCACACGTCACTGGCTGGTCCCAAGGAGCTCGAATGACCGCATGAGTGCCGTCGACGACTCCTTACACTCTAGGGAAACAAGCAATGGCCCCAAAGCCCAAAGCCTCTGTAACCTGCTGTCCTCACCTGTGGAGAATTTGATGAATTGATTTGCAGAACAGAAGAGGGCATTGGCCACCTGCTTTATGCAACTGTGTGTGGAAGTCTGAGAAATGTCACACTTGCCACACGGAGAGCCCTGGAAAGAACTGCAGGTGAAAAAATTGAGCGCCAGCTCCCGTCAATTCCACTTGGGTGCAGGGCTTGCTGTAGGATCCCACATACCTCTGTGAATGCTACCCGGGACAGCCCCAGCCATCTCTGGCATTGCCTCTGTGACATTTTCAGTGAGTTAGCTCTCATCCTGAAGAAGGTGTGACTGGCCAGTGCCTGTCTTCTACAATGCTGGCCTCCTGGGAGCCCTCTGGTGTTGCCTTCTGCTGGCCTTGCAGCCTCTATTGTTGGCTGGCAATAGCCCTCCTATGTCACATCCTCTCCTCCTGCTCCCGAGGTTGCAGGAATATTGGGTGTATCAGACCCATAGTGAATTTACCACCTGAACGGTGTGAAGAAGCCAGGCAGTGATATGAGCATCTCGATGTTTATGGCTTTCATCCCTGCAGCTGCTGAGAAATTAGATTTTCAGATCATCCCAGGGGCCACACCCAAAAATCCTCCCCCTCCCCCAGCACCCCCTCCCCCCAACACCAGCACTCCCCTTTCCATGGCCTCCTCCCACTGGGACCAGGGTTCCTGCCACCTTAGTTGTAAATTTGGAGCAATGGCCAGTGGCAGAACAAAAATCACCCTCCACCTGGAACCAGACACCATCCATCGTCCCTCCTCCATCACTTTTGCGTTTGAGCCCATCACCCTTGACCCTCTGAACATCACTGTTCACCTTCCCTGTCACTCTCAAACATCCCACCATCACCCTTGACCCGGCCTGTGACAGCAACACTGACATGCCATCTGTTGTCCTTGGCCCTACCTCCCTCACCGTAGATATTCCTTCTCTAATCCTAAACCCTTACCCCGTCATCCTTAGCAGGTCTTTACAATCCCTTGACTCATTCACGGAGGCCTCCCTAACTTTAACTGTACCCGGCCTTAAACCGCATAGACTTGCAACCACCCCTGTAACGCGCCCCCCCACCAACCCACCCCCCCCACTCCACCGCCGCCCCCGCCCCCGGCCCTAGCCCCACCTCCACCCCCGCTCGCCCACTGTCTCTCCCCCATAACTGTGGACATTCCACATGACAGACAATTTCCCCACTTCGACACCCAAGACCTGACATTGGACACTACAGAACCGGCCCTTTAGACTCCTCATTTTATATCTCCTGACTGCTCCCCTCTTGACCACACCAAAAATGCCAGGCCCTTCCATGCCCCGATCTCACTCGGCCCCATCCTCAAAGAACTCTGGCCCTTACAGATAGATGCCCCTGAGTCTTGACTGGTTGGAGTCATACCCAGCACAAAGGAAGATGGTTGCAGTTGTTGGAGGTCAATCATTTCAGTTCCAGGACATCACTGCAGGAGTTCCTCAGGGTAGTGGCTGAGGCCCAACCATCTTCAGCTGCTTCAGAAATGACCTTCCTTCCATCATAAGGTCAGAAGTGGGGATGGTTGCTGATAATTGCACAATGTTCAACACCATTCGCGACTCCTCAGATACTGAAGCAGTCCATGTCCAAATGCAGCAAGACCTGTACAATATCCAGGCTTGGGCTGATAAGCGGGAAGTAACATTCGTGCCACACAAGTGTCAGGCAATGACCATCTCCAATAGGAGAGAATCTAACCATCGCCCCTTGACATTCAATGGCATTACCATTGCTGAATACCCCACTATCAACATCCTGGGGATTACAATTGACCAGAAACTGAACTGGACTAACCATATAAATACTGTGGCTACAAGAGCAGGTCAGAGGCTAGGAATCTTGTGGTGAGTAACTCACCTCCTGACTCCCAAAGTCTGTCCATCATCTACAAGGCACAAGTCAGGAGTGTGATGGAATACTCTCCACTTGCCTGGATGAGTGCAGCTCCCACAACACTCAAGAAGTTTGACACTATCCAGGACAAAGCATCCCGCTCGATTGTCACCCCTTCCACTAACTTCATTCCCTCCAGCACGGACGCAGAGTGGCAGTAGTGTGTGTACCATCTACAAGGTGCACTGCAGGAACTCACCAAAGCTTCTTAGGCAGCTCCTTCCAAACCCACGACTGCGACCATCTAGAAGAAGAAGGACAGCAAATAGATGGGAACACCACCACCTGGAAGTTCCCTTCCAAGTCAGTCACTGTCCTGACTTGGAAATATATCGCCGTTCCTTCACTGTTGCTCGGTCAAAATCCTGGAACTCCCTCCCTAACAGCACTGTGGGTCTACCTATACCGCATGGACTGCAGCGGTTCAAGAAGGCAGCTCACCACCACTTTCCCAAGTGCAATTAGGGATGGGCAATAAATGCTGGGCCAGCCAGCAACACCCACATTGCATGAATAAATTTTTAATAAACAACCCCCTCCCCCACCCCAATTCACTGTTGACCCTCTAACCCTCCATCCAAGTTGCCAGTCTCCTTAATCTTGAAGGCAGGATTTCATTTGAACAAGTTTTATGATAATGAGCATTCATGGGCAGCCAATGTATTGAAAACAGGAACCTGCCACTGGATGGTGTGAGGTCTGGCCCACTGCTGGAGCATTGCTGACTTAATCTCTACATCTTAACCTGATACCGGGAAACCGAGATTTTGACTCCCGTCGAATTGAACCTGCCACTTTTTCCACTCTTACAGGAACCATTAAATGCCACCCAATCCTCTAATTGAGGCCAAACCAGTGTTTAATAAAGGTTCACAATAACTAACTTGCTTTTGTACTCTAGGGGTGAAATTAAATGTTCCTGGTGTGGGTCCCCCACTTTACTTGATATTGCCCCCCCTCAGACTCCTCATCAAAAGTTAACACTTCACACTTCTCTACATTAAATTTCAGCTGCCATGTGTTTGTCCAATATGTCCCCTTGAAGTCTGTCACCATCCTCCTCACATTCACAAAATTGTGCCCTGCAGACCCAAGTCAAAATCATTAAAATAGATCAAGAAAAGCAGTCGTCTAAATACCATCCATTTAATAGCACCTGCTGGGGAACGCCGTTATATGCCAACAACAGTTCACCACTACTCTGTTTCCTATCACTCAGCTAACTTCACATCCATTCAAAAAATGTTATAAAAGGCTCAAATGTGGAAATAAAATTGTATATTAATTTTATAAGTATATAAATTAGAGAGGCACGTATTAACAGTAGAGATTTAATTGTAGGAAATGTCTACTATCCAAAAATAGACTGCGATAGAGAAAAAGTGGTGAGAAATGTGAGGTATTTTGCAGTATGTTCAGAACTATTTACTTAGTCACTATGTTATCATTCTAGCATGGAAGGAAACTGCCTGACCCTGGGTTCTGAGTAATGTAACAGAGCAAGTAGGTGACCCGAAGACAGGAGAACAATTGGAAAACAGTGACCACAATACAAGTGAGGTCAGCATAATATATAAAAAAAGAAAAATTGAAGACACGGCTGGACAAAAAAAGCAAACATGGTGAAAAATAAAATGAAAAGTAAAATTGACTAATAGGCCCATAGATCAAATGAGACATAATTAACAAAGAAATGGAAAAAATATAAATCAAGTATACTCCAGTGTAGAAAAAAAAGGAGCATGTCAAATGATTTGTCCAAATCAAAAAAGTATAGAGTAGCATTAATACTTACAGGGAAGCTGATAAATACAAATGGATGAACATCCCCAGTCTCACTGTGCCAACAGAATTGTAGTACGTGGCAAGGGTGCTGGTTCTCTGCACTGCTGAAGCTACCATGCAGATTGGGTGAAGGATGTCACTTAATTTGCATGGAATTGTTTAAAGCTAGGGTCACTATGAATTTATCTTGAACCAGGGGCTTAAAAGCAGTGCCAGCATGTCATTCGTTGATATTCCAATACCACTGGCAAGGACCTTTCCTATGGGCTAAATCGGGCAGCATTTTAAATGAACCAATAGAAAATGGCAGTGCATTTTGATTGGGAAATCAAGCCAAGATTTGTGCCCAGACCTCTAGTTGGATCCCTATTTTCCCCATTTAAGCATACCTGTCCTTATGGTTCACCCTGGCACCTTTTCACTTGATGTTAGGGAAGCCAGTGTTAAGTTAACTTATGGCCTGGGAATTAGCTCCCTTGACCCCATCCTGCCCCGTGTTCTGCTCCTTAAGGTAACGGGCCATATTTGAAGCAGGCAGAGGTACTGTCCAAAACAGGACTTGATGGAAACTTGCTGCCTGGATTGAGACCTGCTATCATTCTCTAGGGGCAATTCTATACTGCTGCCCCACTTACAGCACATGTATAACTACCACCCTGTAAAAATTTAGGGTCTCAGACATGAGCTACATCAATGAGAGTTAGAAAGACTAAGAAAGAGTATGGGAGAAAGTAGGACAAAACAGAAAGGAGAATGAAATATCTTTTGTGGGTGCAGCTTAATAAGGGGCAGTCAAGGTAGGGGCAGATTCTGAGCGAGAAGAAAGAAGGAAACTTGTAGCAGGATTAAGAGGAGATCCTAAATAAGTAAATAAAACTAAAAAGTAAATATGTGCTTTGCATGAATTTGCACAGAGGAAGTGGATATTTAGATTGTAGAACCGCCACAGTTAGCACATATTATTATTCAAAAGCTTATGGTACTAAGGAAGTAACCAAAATTTGAAGTAAATAAATCATCAGATCCTGATGGTTCACATCCGTGGCTCATGAGTGAAGCCTGGAAGAGATAACAAAGTGCCTGACTATAAGTTGACACAATTATGTAGAAAGTAAAAATGCGGCAGAAACCTAGATTGTGCATCTTCAGGGAAAGTGACTGAGATAATCCATGCATTTAACAACCAATTAGTCTTACTTCAGTAGCCAGTAGCACATAAACTGTATAATAGAAGATAAATAGAATAAACACACAGAGAAAGTATTTGAAAAGTTACCACATAAAGAACTTGTGGCACAGGCAATAGCACATTGAAGTAAGGGGAAAGTGACCATGTGGATGGAAAGCTAGGAGGCAGAAGGAAAGGGTAGGGGAAATGGAAGGTTGACAGACTGTAAAGAAATGATCAATGATGTTCCACAGGTGTCTTGTAGGAGATGCTCTTTGTTTCACTACATACAAATCGTCTGGAAGTAGGCAAGAGAACAGTATTGAAAATTGGTAGACCATCAAATGATGTGGCAAATGACAATATGAATTGTGATGACTGTAGAAGGACAGAGATAGACTAACGAGGTGGTTCTTAATCAGGGGTTCAAAGAGGCCTTCCAGGTGGCCTGCAACACAGGGCCTTACCAGTGGGAAACATGGTGATGGCCCAGGCTACGATGGCCAACTGTAATTGAGTGAGCGATGTCCTGCTCTGTGTTCCTGCCAAGGATAGACAGATTCTGTGGTGAGAAGCAGGCACACATCCGACTGATAACTCCAAGTAAATAACTGTTTTCTTAGAGACATTGGCCGGGATTTTCCGTGCCCGCTGGAGCGGGTGTGTTCGTTGGCACGAGTGGACAATGTGGCGAGGAGGCCAAAAATCATTTTCATGACATTGTGAAAACAGTTTGCAATTGTCCGCTCTGCCTGTCAATGGCGGGCCACATTCCCCAATGAGGGGAACCTCATTGTGATAAATCGGCATATCATTATAAGGCCAGCTCACCAGACCCGTCCCCCCACTGCTGGATCATCCGCCCACGTCAGCGGGAAAACACGCCGGTGTAGAACACGTCTTGACAACTATGATGTGCAAAAGCCGGGACTTAGTGCCAGGGCCTTGCTCACATCGCGGACATCTGAGGAACAGAAGTTGCTGGAGGCCCACAGCAACAGGATCCTGGAGGAACGTCCATGGCATGTTGGGTGGATTCTCATGGGCATGGCTCTGCTGTGAAGCAGCTCACAGAAGTTGGAAAGTCACCGTTGATGCTCACGATGAATGATGGTCAAGGAGGTGGGAGAGGAAGGTCTAGGATCGACTGGGAGAAGAAGAGGTGTTGGCGGGGGGTGAGGCTGTGGGTGGATAATAAAAGTATCGGGGGGTGAGGTTGGGAGGAGGGGAATGAGGATGTTGGGGTGATGAGGTTGGGAGGGGGGAATGAAAGTGTCAGGGGGTAAAGTTCGGAGAGGGGTGGATGGAGTACAGGGGAGAGGAGGGCATAATGGGGAGAAGATGGCAACTGGAGAGGTAGGTGTACAGGGGGTGTAAGGTGTAAGGGAAGGAGTTCAGAGGGGGGAGGGAGTGCGGAGAGGGGAAGGAGTCCATGGGCAGAAAGGAGTGTGGGGATGGGAGGGAATGGGAAGGGAGACCATGGGTTGGAAGGAGTATGGAGAGGGGAGCATGTCGGGGGGAGGAAGGATGTGAAGAGGGGAGGGCATAAGGGTGGAGTAAGAAGTCAGTGTGGAGGAAGGAGTCAGGAAGGGGGAAGGAGTAAAACTGGAGGAAGAAGTGAAGGTGTCTGAGGTAGTTAGGAAGGGGGAAGGGGGAAGGAGTAAGGCTGGAGGAAGAAGTGAGACTGGAAGAAGAGGTAAGGCTGGAGGAAGGAGTTGGAAGGGGGGATGGACTAAGGGTGGTGGAAGAAGGAAAGGCGTCTGAGGGAGCCAGGAAGGGGGAGGAACTAAGCGTTGGGGAAGTCCGAGGTGGGGTGGTAGTGAGAGGGCTAAGGGGGAGCATGGCTTCCGGAGGGGAAGGAGTTCAGGGGAGTGCAAGTGGTTCCTGAGAGGAACGGGTCCGGAGGGGGGGATGTCCAGGTGAATGTGCGAGGGAGGGGTCTGATATGTCCATGACTGCCTCCTGGGGAGTGAACTGAGGGTGGGCGTGGTGCGAGGGAACGGTGAGAATGACTGAGCGCGGTGAGACGGTAGGCTGGGATGGTGAGGGTTTGATGGTAGCTGTAGAAGGGACGGTGAGGTTGGATGGCGGGGACTGCCAAGCAGACACGGACTCTAGGGGTGGGAAGGAGGAGGCCGGGGAGGTGAATGTGGATGGGGGTGGGATTTTCGGGAAGGAAGGGAACGTGCACGTTCACCTGGGCATCGCCGAAAGAAAAGGGTTGTGGTTGATCGGTCATGAAGGCAAGGTGGAAGGTAATGCCAGGGGGTCAACTGTGATGGTAGAAAAGAAATAGGTGATTGGAGGAGGGGAATAGATGGGGCAGCGCACAAAAAAATGAATCCAGACCATGCTGTCCAAATCGAAAGTGAAACGAGAGTCGTGATGGGCGAGATCAGGTGCTGCATGGGAGTGTGATCATTGGATAGGCAGTGTTGTGGGTCAGCTCAGATGGACAACTGAAAGCAAACCCCAGCAGGCAGCATTCAGAATGCTCAGGACATTTAGGTGAGTGTAATACGTAAGGGATCTGCATGCGTGGGAGAATGCTTGCGCGAGGCTCTGAAAGGCCCTGCTACACATGCTTTTCTCCCTCCAGAATCACTCATTGTCCAACTGCTCCCTCTGTGGTGACAGAGGACGAGGCTGAGGGGCTCACAGGCAAAAGGGACTCGGAGGGAGAGAACAGCTTCTGAGATTCCTGAGTGGATGACCCAGGGTTGTCCAGCTGTTGCTCCTCCTCCCTTCGTGTGTCCGGGGGCCCCGGCCTGACTCCTTGAGGGGAAGGAGTACCTGGAGCGATGTCGAGGTGCCCTGTTTCTCTCTTGTGTTGCCACTGCAGGAACTCACCCATGGCTCCCGCGATAGAGTGCAGGTTTGCACGCATCTCCGCGTTCTGCTGGACCAGGGTCTCCATGGCATCCGCCATCCTCCCCATGGAGACCTCCATACGTGCACACGTGGGCACCGCTTCATCAGAGAGCAGGCGGACACACTCCTGCTCGTGTGCCATTCTGTTGAGGGCTTCCAACAGCTCTGTGTGATCTTCCCACGCCTTCTGCTGACTCTACAGGATAAGTTGGAAGACCAAATCTAGAGGCCCATCATCTGACTTAGTCCTCACAAATGACTGATCCCCAGCAGTCCCCTGAGTGCAGGGGAGCTCGCACAAACATGCCTCCCACTACTGCAGACATGTGTCTGTGCGATCCACAAGGTTGTGAACCCAAGCCTGCTCTAGACCTAGGTTCCACTGAGGTGTGCCTCTCTGTGCTGGTGGAGGGTGTGGGTAAGCGCTGTAATGGGTCTTCCAGGCTGCTTATTTCCAGCTCTTCAATGGAGGAGGTGTCTTCTTGGCTGGAGCTGAGGAACTGGCTAGCTGACGGTGTTGGTCGCTTGGCAGAGCTCCCTATGAATCAAATTAGAGATAAGTAGTGCATGGCAGCAAAGTCAAAAGCGGGAGAGAGAGCACTCACATTTACATTGAGAAAGGGATGATGTGGTGCAAGATCCTTACCGAGGGTGTTCCCCACCGACCTCATTGTCACCACAGGCACGGTCCACATCCTCATCAGTTAGTATGATGGCACACTCCTCAAAGTGAGTGAGGGGCCTAATGTGGGCCACCCCACCCCCAGTATGTGACCTCTTCCAGCTAATGTGAGCAGGCTTCTCCTGCATGAAAACAGATGGAGAGAGTGTGAGAGTCAAGAAAATATATTAATTTTAATAATATTATTGTAGTTTATTGTAAAGGCAGGTTAATAGTGGGGTTTGGATTATTTTCTGTGTTTTGGTGTGTGTGTCTATGGCTTTTAATTGAATTGCAGGCAGCTAGTGCTTTGATGTATCAAAAGAGAAACTAGGTTTGAAATGCTAAATATGTAAACATGGCTGAAGTTTTAGAATGTGAGGTGTGAAGTATGTTTGCATTATTTTTAGATTAGCCCAAGTAGTGAATTTCAAAGAGATTGTAAGGTGTTACACCTAGCCAACAAAGGCTAAACCAAACAGTGTGTTTATATTTCCCAAAGATTACTGATAATATGAGTGTTATGAAAGATTTATATTATGGAAAAAGTAATGTTGCAAAGGCATATTGGGACAATGGGATTTACATTAAAAAGGGAGAAACCTATGTAAAGGAGATGAGGCTATGTGTAAGAGGAAAGCATTCTCAGATCCAACAAGTGTGAAAAGCCTCCAGCCTCTATGTACCAAGCTGTTGCCTACAGGAACTGAACCAAAGCTAAGATAATTAATTTTAAATCACTGTCCAGGGTATTGAGGGCCTGGGTCTGTTGAAATCTATGTTGTTTTACTGTTGCCTTAATGGGGATGTAACTGGGAGCTAGATTAATTAGAGGATTTAGGAGTTATCATAGTAGTAATTTGTAGACCTATATATGTGCTTAAAATCATTTCTTTATAAATAAACGTTTAATTTATTTTTGTAAAAAAAAAACCTCCAAGACTTGGCGGACTTATTACTGCTGAATTCAAGGCACGCATCTTGAAATACAAATGCAAATTGCAAAATAGTTGTGGCAGCTGTTTCATGTTTCCCTCTGGGATTTGAGCAGTTCAGTATTTACCATCCACTGGCCCATAACAGTGAGCAGGACACATGGCACTGCATGGAATGTGGTGAGTGGAGCCATGGACAGGATGTGGATGCGAGTTCAAGAGGGTATGAGCCTGATGGAGATGTGAGGGTGAGTGAAAGAGTTAGTGGTGTTTTTCCTTGAGGTGTGAGATCCCTGTGGGTGTGTGATGGGTTTGTGAGTGTGTGAGTTGAGAGTGATGAGAAGAGTGAATTACCTTGGTGGAACTGATGACACCATTCATCCTTTTTCGGCACTGGATGGCTGTCCTCTTTTGCAGGGCGTTGGCGCTGACCACTGCTGCCACTGCCTCCAATGCTGGATTAGTGAGGTTGCTGCCCATCCTACGGCCAGAGCGGGTGTAGAGGACATCATGGCTAGCCTCCACTGTGTCCAAAAGGCACTGGAGGGACACGTCATTGAACCTGGGGGCTGCAGTCTTTTTGCCTTTCAGGCCCATCCTGTAGTCTTTGCAGCAATCGTGGTTTGGTAGCACTGAAAGGTGTGAGTGTGACTGGATTTTAAATATGGTGTCCGCTGTGATGAAGTGGCAAGGTGATGGCATGGCAGGTGAATGAGAGCTTTCTGCCATGGAAATGGTGTGTTTCCCAGGAATACCTAACTAACGAGGCGGGTTTGGGATGATATGGCGTGAAAAGCCGCCATTGCAGCTGGTGGGTAAAAAGTTTCTTTACCTGCCCGCTACCGCACTTAGTGCAAATCTGGGACAATTCCGTCCATTGTTAAAATACTCTTTACATGCAGTACTTTCATTCTGTCAGTACAGTATTCTTCCTCTGTTCTCCACCTGGAGGCAGATCCTTGGCGATTATCTGCCATTCCACAGCTAAGATTTTTTACTATGGGTAGGACAAGGAGGCAGGCCCTGCGTCTACCTCGGTTGGAGCAGGGATTGAACCTTGTGCCATTGGTGTTAATCTGATCCGCGCACGCTAGCCATCAAGCCAAAGTTAACTAACCCCTCACAGTATTATTACTGATTTATTTAGCTGGTGGTGGTGGGGGGGGCTCCATGATAACTAATCCATTTGAAAAGGGTTCCATCAACAAAAGAGGTTTGAGAACCACTGAGATAGCAGGATGTGCAAATGAGTGCAGTTCAGTGGGAAAAATGTGAAGCAATACATACTGGAAGAAAGCATATTGAAAGGAATGTAATTTAAGTGGTAAGATTTTTAAATGAAGTTGAAGTGAGATACCTTGGTGTGAAGATATACAGATATTAAAAAGTAGAAACAAGTATATAAGGACATAAAAAAGTAACCCTTGGTATTGTATATGCAGGCATAGAACACAAAAACAGAGGTAATTTCAACTCAGTCCAAACAATCACAGTTAAAATATTGCATGCAGTTTGTGATACCTCATTATGGAAAGGATATATAAGAAAAAGGTTTAAAAAGCTCCCATGAATTGTACTGGACTCTTAAAACTTTCCACTGCATTCTACACCAGTCGTAGTCATACTCTTTCTGTCTCACCACGCAATTTGTGAATGCAAAAGCTTTTTGCATTGGAGTGAACTATGTGCATAACTGACCCATGAATGTGGAATGGTGATTGCCAAATAAAGGTAAAATCAATTAAGATCACATTTTTCCATAGAAAGAAGCATTCTAAATTACTATAAGTGGAATTAGCTATTATAGTTTATAGCAAATTAATTTTTTAAACTGCTGCAGTGTTAGCCCTGCGTGTGCAAAGCATTCCATAGAACCATAGAACCATAGAAGAGTTACAGCACAGAAGGAGGCCATTCAGCCCATCTTGTCCATGCCAGCCCGAGGACACCCAGGTGCCCTTTCTAATCCCACCTTCCTGCACCCGGCCCATAGCTCTGCAGCTTACAGCACTTTAGGTGCAGATCCAGGTACTTTTTAAAAGAGTTTAAAGTTTCTGCCTCTACCACCAACTTGGGCAGCTATTTCCAGACATCCACTACCCTCTGCGTAAAAAAGTTCTTCCTCATGTCCCCCCTACACCTTCTGCCACTTATCTTGAACCTATGTCCCCTGGTTCTAGAATTCTCCATCAAGGGAAACAATTTTATCCTGTCCACTCTATCTATTCCTCTCATAATTTTGTACACCTCAATAAAGTCACCTCTCAGCCTTCTTTGTTCCAAGGAAAATAACCCCAACCTATTCAATCTCTCCTCATAGCTACACTTTTCTAACCCTGGCAACATTCTTGTAAACCTCCTCTGCACTCTCTCCAGAGCTATTACATTCCTCCTGTAATGTGGTGACCAGAACTGCACACAATACTCCAGTTGTGGCATCACCAGTGTTTTATACAATTCCGACATTATATCCTTACTTTTATATTCTATACCGCTGCCAGTGAAGGAGAGTGTTCCATATGCCTTCTTTACAACCTTGTCTACTTGAACTGCCGCCTTCAGGGACCTGTGTACTTGTACGCCAAGATCTCTCACTTCATCTGCCCCTCTTAGTATATTCCCATTTATTTTGTAATCCCTGTAACTGTTTGACCTCCCTGAATGTATGACCTCACACTTCTCTATGTTAAAATCCATCTGCCACTTTACCGCCCACTCCACCAACTATATCATTTTGGAGATTATGGCTATCCTCCACACTATCCACTACTCGGCCAATCTTTGTGTCATCTGCAAATTTCCCAATCGTGCCCCCCACCTTCACGTCCAAATCGTTAATATATAACACAAACAGCAAGGGTCCCAACACCGAGCCCTGTGGAACACCACTTGAGCCAACTTTCCATTCGCAAGGGCATCCATCGACCATTACCTTTTGTTTCCTGTTACAAAGCCAACCTTTTATCCAATTTGCCACATTACCCTGAATTCCATAGGCTTTTACTTTCCTTACCAATCTGCCATGTGGGATCTTGTCAAATGCCTTGCTTAAATCCATGTACACAACATCCACTGCGCTACCTTCATCAACCCTTCTTGTCACTTCCTCAAAGAATTCAATCAAATTTGTGAGGCAAGATCTTCGTTTAACAAATCCATGCTGACCATCACTGACTAGTCCATGCCTTTCCACATGACAGTTAATCCTATCTCTCAGGATTGATTCAACTAATTTGCCCACCACCGATGTAAGACTAACTGGCCTATAATTGTTTGGCATTTCCTTTGATCCCTTTTTAAACAATGGAACTACTTTTGTATTTCTCCAGTCCTCCGGTACCTCCCCTGTATCTAGTGAAGATTGGAAAATCATCCTCAGAGCATCTGCTACCTCCTCCCTGACTTCCTTCAGCAGCCTCGGAAACAATCCATCTGGCCCTGTATACATTCCTGTATAATATTTATTTGCATGTGCTTTCTAAGAAAGAGAAAGCTGTAATATTATTAGTTAAAATATGTTGGGAAGGTAGTGGCCTTGGAGCTCTGTTTACTATTGTATGCTCTCTACCAGGGAACACCATCCTTTCATATCTGGGATTATAGTTTGTACTGACTGCAAAGACTTGAGTGGGGAAACCATGTTTTTATTTGGTGGTCATTACAGATGTTATGTAAAATAGTTTCAAGCCATTTTATTCAAGTCCCATTGATAAGTACTAACAGTAAAAAATGACTATCAAACTTCACAACTGGGGTAAATATATCAATGCAGAAATCTTGTGTAATCTCCTCAATTGAATAGATAAAGACTAATGATCATAGTTTTTAATGTTCTAAAAAATAAATAAATGTAATGAGAAAAAAGCAAACATAAGCAAATTAGATGAGGGTATTTATATTAATTGCATCACTGGATGTTATCAAATTTCTGTAATTTGTTACTAATGAGCAACTTTGTATTTGGAAAGTAAAAGTGCTTAAACTTCAACTTTGGAAGTCTAGTAGTTCTAATTTTCTGTGTACAGATTTGACTCCACTGTTTTCAATTTAGAAAATTGGAAACATGACCAGATGCATCTTTTATGAGATAATTTCCAAGTAGCATGAAACACTATCAACCATCTGTTGATGTAGAAATCACACATCGCCACTGCCGTCTACTCCAGTGGGAGTCCAAATGGAACATTCAACCTTGTCCACCCCCAACTTCAGAACCTATTTCTATTTGGAGGCGGGAATTAAGCTGTGATAGTTTGTGCATGAGATACTTTTATCAGTAAACAACTGTCTTCCAGACCCTGCATGAGAACGCTTTGCATTAGCTGCTGTAGTAAGAGAAGTGAATCAGTAACCTAGATACAATCTTTGTTCCTTTGTAATGCAACCTTTATATCTTGTCTTATTGTTTGCGCTTGTGGTTATGCTGTATTGTTTAAATTGTGCTGGGAGCAGCAAATCGATGCAATGATTATTTAACTAAAGTGTCTAGTTCAAGGATTATTTCATCAATTACACTTCAATTTTTTTTATAATTTTAGATGGAATTCCCGGAAACCTAGGTAGTCATTGCAATAAATGTGCGAGGCAATTGCTGATTATGTGTGGAAGAAGCTGCACCCTAGGAACTCATGGAGTCCCCTATAACACAGGTTGCACTGTGCAACTTGGTCATGTATGCTGCCCTTTACAACAAAGTTATTGTGAGGCCAACAGTGTTCCTGATTTTAATCCTCACTTGAAGCTGAGCGCCTCAAAGAAGTAAATCATCGTTTTAAATGCTACAGGTCATAAAATGGTGATTTTGTTAAAAACAAAACATATCCACTGCCAGGGAATCATGCATATTTCTTTTGCCATTGATGTGATCTGAACATTTGATCTGTTCGGTGTTCTGATGATTCAGGGCTCTATAGTATAAAGATTTCTAAGTATTTTAGGCATTTAACTCTTACACTGCCACCTGTTTCCTTCTATGTTGTTTTCATTGCTTACCATTGTTCAATGAATTGCAAATAATTCCTGCTTATCAACTAACCAGGAATTCCTGGGTGCTCTGTGCCAAGTGCAAGTTTGGCAGGATGGAAGCCCCCATCTGGCCAAACACAATAGTGCCCGGACTCTGTCCCACACTGTAAGACAGAGTGGCCCATAGCTGCTCCATCTGAGCTGCTCCAAGGCTCCATTAACAATTGAATTGAGTTGGATTGGAATTGGAATTAGAAATTGTGGTAATCTGAGGTGCAATACACCTTTAAGAGAATGTGAGCAGATTGACCACGTGACCATATTACCCAATTGCTGTGTAGCGTGGGCTGCAATGTTAATCAGTAGTTTAGAATAGGGTCTGGTTTGAGTGTTAGTGCTCTGTTACAATGAACAGCATGTGCTTCATCTTATATTGGTCTCTGCGTCTGCAGTATATTGTTTACCAACCCACTCACTGGTAGATAGGCATGCAACCATGTTCGCTGAGCAAAGAGACCCGACAGAAGGAACATAACAGAAATTTTACAGAGTGAAGGGAGAGAAGATGTTCATTTCATGCGGTCTGTCAGCTTTTAATCCTGTGGTGAGTGATTTCACCAATTTGGGCAAATGCAAATCATGGGTCACCTGCCTCAACACAGTTGCAATAAAGAAGTGTGACATCTTGGTATGGCAACACATTGCAATGTCCCATTGACATTCAAGCTTGCATCCATGATAGATAGACAGAAAATAGTGGCCCTGAAATTCCACAGATATCTCTCCCTTCATCTCCAGCAGGAGACTGAAGCCCCAGGAAAACAATATAAATGGCAGCAAATAACTTTGCAGTTTCCCAGGTGTTCAATTAATCTCTGGTTGGACTTAAGCTGAAGACTAGGAGAACACATGTGGAACTTCAGGGCTATTGGCAGTATGCCTTTCTGCTCTACATTGGCAGGGGGAAAGGTTCCAGTCATGCTCAAAAAATTACCAATAGATTCTCTTGAGTGCAGGCCTCATGCATAGATGTTTTTGAACACAAGAAATAGGAACAGTGTCTTTCTTTACTGTAACAAAATGCTACTAATAGGCTTAAAGTAAACTTGATTCAATGGGCTCTGAATCAAAATATCTGGACTTGTTCTCTGACATAATTTAGGTTGACGCTGTATCACAATAGCAAAGAGTTGCTGCATTTTCAGAGGCACAGTCCTTCAGAAAAGACTTTTTTAAAAAAAGGTGGATGCTCAAAATCCTATAGGCACAATTTCAGGAATAGCAAGAGTTATCTAGGAGCCTTGGACTACAGTCCTTCCTCCAACAATAAAAGGCTGGATTTTCAGCGAGTCAGGGTGACTCAGGAGCCCTTTAAAAATGGCAGCCGGATCCCAATTCTGGGATTCCTGACCCCATTCCCGAGGTTCCAATTTTTGGGTGTGCCTTCTTAAGATGTGGGTTGGTTTGGGTCGTGAGCCCACACCCTGCACTCCTGACCTGGCTGGCGCCATTGCAAGGATAATCACGCCCTAGCCCTCTGCAATTTTCATGAGTTTAGCCAGATTTTCAATGAGTCATTGTTCATGGCAGCTCAGAGGCATCGTGAACCAGAGTCTGCATGAAGGGACCTTGTAAAAGGGAAGTACAAAAGATCCTCCTTATGCCCCTTATGCCAATGTATACCTCTCATTCACCCTCTGTAGCCCATTGTCAAGGCATGCCCCCCAAAAAACCGTACGTTCCATAATGCCCCCTTTGCCAAGGTCCGTCAGCCAAATAACACCCATGGCCATTTATGCCCCTACACCCACCCCCATGGCCCTGTCATCCCCCCTTGTTAAGCTACACCCCTCCTCCCAGTGCCCCATGGCTTCTTATTCCCCCTTTGCCAAGCTGTGGGCTTCCAAGCCTCTTGATGCACTCTATGGAACCAATAAACCCTATAGTGACAATGGGATGTGAAAAAATAACATACAGTCATCCATTCATAATTTTCCACTATACTAATAAATGTCATTTTATTACAGGACAATAAATGTGTCAATCATCCAGACCCTTTAAAGTATCAATAGCTGAAACTACAAGCAATTGAAACCTCTTAACCTGTTGTAAATAAACATTGTGCAATTGACAGCAGAGAACAGAGAGCCAGAGCTGTAAAATAAGCAACATTTTCTTTGGGATTCAGGTATTTCAACAGACTAATGCATTTCTGGACTCTCAGCCAAGCTTCATTATGTATTCTAGGCTGCAGGCCCAAACATCCATTAGGGGGCATGAAGGTCCTTGTGGGCTGGATAGAGGAGCATAGCAATGGCATTGGGGGACTGAGAGGTAATAGTGGGTGGGTGAGAGGCATAAGCTGACATGGATGGGCATGACGGTTGTGTGGGCTGAGGGCTAGAGGGCCTTTCTGTGTTTGATTTTAACTGGGATGAAGTCCCACAGCACCAAGGCAGGCCTTTTAAACAGCTCGCCTCTGCACCCTGTGGACCGTCTCTGCAATTTTTCCCGGGTTGGCTGGTCCGACTGTAGCCTGCACCTGCACCCCCCCAACCACCTTAACAATAAAAATCTCATCCTTGTGGCCAGTTTCCCTCAAGGTGGGCGGGCTGAGCTAGGAATTTTCCCGACTCCCATTGTCCCCCTCAAGGATGAGAATTCAGGGCCGGGATTTCCCGCTTCCGTTCGTGGCGGACGTCATGGTCGGTGGGAATGGAAAATATCGCAAGAAGGCCAAGAATCGGTTTTACAGCGTCGCAAAACCAGTTCGCGATTGTGCGCTGCAGCCTTCAATGGCGGGCCGCGTTCACTGTCACGGCGTGTCGGCAACGTAATTTGCATCTCATTATAAGGACTCCTCGCCAGAATCATCAGCTATGCTGGATCATCAGGACATGTCAGCATGCAATTAAAATGACATGTTTCACAACGGTATATAAGCAGCTGGTGACCTGCACTTTGTTCGTGACTTTGAGGTTAGTGCTCGCAGTGATCAGTGCCAGGCTTTGCAGGCATTGCCACGTTGCTGTCTGGGAGTTGTCACAGGCAAGTCTCTACCAAGACTGGTGGTAAGGCGGGGATGGCTTTTAATGGGCTGCAGGCTTCAGGCTCCATTGGGGAAGGGGGGAAAGTGGGCTGAGACATGAAAAGTTGCTGTAGGGCTAAGGATCCACTGAGGAGGAAGAGTGGGGAAGGTTGCACACAGACACATGACTGGTGGGGGGGTTGTAGGGTATTGTGGGGGTTAACGTCCTCAATGTCAAGATGGGGAGAGAGTATGTGACAAGATGATATAAGCCACTTGGGGCCAGAATGGGAAGAGCGCTGATAAAAGAAGCGTTTTGTTTACATTGTTGAGCTTGCAAAGACTGTCCCTGTCCCAGTCCAGGGAGGGGGAGTGCCTCTCAGTCCCGTCTCAGTTGTGCCCAGCGTGTTGTGCACAGAGCGTTGTCATAACATCATGCGCCTCGGTCCATGGGGTTTCTGGCATCATACTGGGCTGCTGTTGGCACACTCAGTCAGGGGAGGCATTTGCAGCCTACAGATGGGGAGAGGGTATTGTGGGGGCAGCCAAAGGTGTGGGGAGGGGGTATATGTTTAATTGTGCAAGTGACCCCAGGAGGGGTGAGGTCTACATGGGGCATAGGCATATCCACATCAAAATGTTCAAGGGCTAACAAATGGATATCCATCACAATCGTGATGGAATCAAGGAATACAGCAGGAGCAGAGAGAGGTCTTGGAGGGAGGGAAACCTGAACATTAAGCTCCTCTGAGATGATGGGAGGGGTTTCCATACTCACACAGGGAGGGTCCAAGATGGTCTGGCAGTGAGAGCTCAGCACCAGCATCTTCCAGCCTGCAGCGATGGAGCAGTGCAAAATTAAATAAGGAGAAGCTCTACTGCTGAGGGCTTTGCGGGTGGATTGGGGAGCAGGTGCATGCACCAGGGGGCCAAATAAAGGAGCACCCAACTGAAATGGGCACTCCCAAAAGAGGCACAGCTAAGACACGTTAGGAGCCTTTCAATGACAATGCAGGGAACCAGGAAAGTGTAGCAATGATGCACATCCATGCGAGGCTAATCCCGCAAAGTGGCTCTAATCGATTTCCTTATATTAACCCCTTGTTCGCAGTGTGGAAAATCC
The DNA here is from genome assembly GCF_964194155.1 of Cetorhinus maximus. Lineage (NCBI taxonomy): Eukaryota > Metazoa > Chordata > Chondrichthyes > Lamniformes > Cetorhinidae > Cetorhinus > Cetorhinus maximus. The sequence goes on from NC_135896.1 coordinate 20,689,706, forward strand.
CCAGAGCGATAACGAACTCCAGAGCAATTGGGCAACGGGACAAGCTTCGCAAGTGTGTTAGAATTGTGATGCTGGCAGGTTCACAGAAGAGAAGGCTGAGGCCCCTCTCAAATAATCTCATGTCCTTAATAAACATTTTCCCTCATGTTTATTCCCAAGAATGTAGTATTAAGGTGCAGCGAATGAGGATCCCAGCACCTGGGCTGAAAGCAACACATCCAAACTCCTGGGCATAGCAATCTCATAGCAGTCGGCCATGTAAAGAGAGGATGGGCAGGTGGAAGGAGCTGCTTGAAACGCACCCTGCACTGGCCAGAGTTCCAGGGGTGAATAGTTACCAACATTAGAACAAAGGCCTTGAACCCGCATTCACTGACGAGTCATTGACAGAAAGAGGACAAGTGGAGACTAATGCTGACACTTGTCTGTTTCTCTTGATGCTGCAGAGAGGAGACCATCAGGAAGCTGGAGCCTGGATTTATTGCTGCTGCTTAATCGCATAGAGGCAGAGAAGAAGCTGAAGATTGCGACAGAGGTGCCTGGCTAACCAAAGGGAAGAGCAAAACCCTCAAGACCAAGGGGCAGCAGAGCCCACTCCAGACCCAAGGCTCACAGAAAAGTTGTGAGTAGGCAGCTTGCAAGACTGAGGGAGTACAGTAAGATCAAGTTGCCTCACCCCCACCTCTTGCATTGCCACTGATGGATGCCACCAAGGGTACAATGATGGAGTGTTGCTTCTGCAGCAGTGCAAGACCAATGTGCTGCACCAAGGTCTCCATGGCGGCCGCCATCCTACCAGTGTTGACCTCAGTGTGTTGGCATGTCGGTGCTAACACTGAGAATGAAGGCGGATGGACTTCTCGATCATCTGTTGCAATGTGAGGAATGTAGCTGACACCCCTTCCTGATGTTTCCGTGAGTGTCGCTGCAGCTCCACCAATTGATTTAGGACCAGCAGAATCATGGCCTCCAGCAGCGCTTCAAGTGGCAGCGACCTCAGATGCCCCTGCCTCTGCCTGCTATAAACCAGATTGTGTGCTATGCTCACCAAATTGTGATCCTGAGGCTGCTCTAGAACCAGGTCCCACCGAGGTGTGTGTCTCTGCACTGCTGGAGGGTTTGGGTGAGCACTGTGATGGGTCTTCAATGGTGTTGTCCTCAGGTTCCTCACCTGAGCTATTTTCAGGCTCACGCTGAGGGCCTGGCTGGTTGAGGGCCTTGGGTGCTTTGCAGAGGTGCCTACGTAAGAAAGTAGAGATAATTAGTGCATGACAGGCAACTGTAAAACAGGACAATGCACTTACAGTACCATTATCTGAGGGGTGAGATGTTGCAAGGTCCTCAAGTGGGTGTTTCCTGCCCAGCTCACCATCTTCACAGGCATGGTCCACGTCCTCTCTGGCCAGCTCGATGATTCTACTCTCAAAGGCAGTGAGGACCTTGAGATCCTGCACTCCAACCCCGGTCTGGGACCTCTCCTTGCGATTGTGTGTGAGTTTGTCCCGCATAAAGACAGATGGAGAGTGTGGGCAGGATGAATGCCAGGGCAGATGATGAGGATGCCTGGCATGTTTGGATAGTGAGTAGAGCCATGGAGGGATGAGGATGCAAGCTTCAGAGGAGATGGGCCCAGATGGAGATGTGAAGGTCTGTGTGAGAGTGAGTAGTGATGTCCCTTAAGCTGGCAGTGTATGATATCCCTGTGTATGAATTTGTGATGGTTTTTTGAGTGCTCAAGTTGAGAGTGGTGAGATGGTTGACTTACCCTGGTGGCCTGGGTGAGATCATTCATCCTCTTTCTGCACTGGATGGCTGACCTGTGCAGCATTAGCAATGATCACCACTGCCACCACTTCTCAAGCCGGAGTGGTGAGGTTGGTGGGCCTCCGCCGGCCATCACGGGGGCAGAGGACATCACAATGGGCCTCCATGGCACCCAGCAGGCATTCCAGGCATCAAACTTGGGATCTGCCATCTTCCTCCCTTTTGGGGCCATCTCTCTCACTTGTGGAATTCCTGGGCTGCAAACATTGGCAAAGCTGTGCATGGGTGCCTTTGAAACATGTCTCCCAGAGTGAGGAAACTGTGAGCCCATGGCGGGGCTGGCGAATCAGAGGCCGTCTGCCCACGATCTGGCGTGTTTTCCATGCACGCATAATTAATTCGGCAGGAAGCAGACAATATGGCGCTAAAACCCACCATTGCAGCCAACGGGTAGAACATTGTTTTTTTTTACGTGAGCTGCCGTACTTAGTGCGATTAGGGGAAAATCCCATCCCAGGCCTGACAATTCATTCATCTCGTTACTACTCATGCATCATGTCACACAGGAAATGTCTGTTCATTGGCTGCAGAGAGGGGAGTGGACGAAGATATGCCTGCAATTTCCCAGCACCGATCAGCTTTTTGGTTTGCCGGCATGTTCCCCACGGATGGTTGGAGTGGAGTGTTGGGGTGGGGTGGGGTGGGGGAGTGAGCGGTTGATGGCTAAGGCCAATTAAGGGTACAGTGAATTCGCCATCTGGAATTTTCCATTCACCTTCAGGCCTCCTGCTGAGGCCATAGCATGGTCCAGGGAAGGAGCAAACTCCCGGTGGCAAACCCGGGGGTCCAGCGCTCTATCTAACATTTCTGACCACCCTCTGTGGCATCGATCGTGAGATGGTTACCCTGTTGTCTGCAGGGCTAAAAGGTGGAAGGGTCCACTTTCCCTGCAGCGGTCAGGTGACTGTGGCCAGTTTTATTCTCACCTTTTAAAAAAGTCTTCAGAGGGCACCATCACCTTGAGGTGCCATTTCCTACATGTATCTGCAGCGGCCACCCCTGAGGTTGGGGGCTGTTGATCTCTCAGGCCTGGAGGGCCTCCCACTGGCCATCCAGCCTTGGAAGCCCACTTGTTGTCCTTAACTGGATGGTGAGTGTGCTCCCACTACTAGCTACTACTGGCCAGCTCATAAAAAAACCCATTGTCTGTCAGGCACTGGCATGATGGGTGGTATGTGAATGCAAGGTTTTTGTGATGCCTGTTACTTTAAGATCAGCTCAACTGAGTAGGGGTCATGTGATTTGTTCAACCAAAGTGTGGCTAGCGCGGGGGGAATAAACTCTGGGCAGCGGTTTCCTCGGGAATAAATGGCTGTATGAGGGCCTGGCTGGATACAAGCAGCCACGGAAGCTCTAGTGTAAATAAAGTTGGTTTTGTTTGACTAAGAAGCCTCTCAGAACGTGTTTCTAAAGTTTCCTTTCTTACCTCTTCCTGGCTTATTTCAGTTTCCTAATAGTATTCATTTTTGAGTTAGATTGATGGTTAATCTGCAGCTTTAGATAAAGCACCTACAGCTATGATTTTTACCGATGTATATGCTGAGAGAGTGGATGGGCTTGTTGTGACTGGCTTTATTTAAGATTGATGGCATTAGATATCTCATTAATTATACAGAGAGCTTGATTGTTGCTTTGGCAGCCAGTATGTGAGGTCATTTGCAGACAGCTATGAGAATCGTTCTATTGTCAGACAACACCTTAGCCATACATATTATAAAGTGAGGTACTTCTAATTATAAGTTTATATTAGACATTTAAGATGGTGCCTTTGTTTAATTTGAAGTTAATTGCCAAATTACCACAACAGTCAACTATATCAGAAGTATAGGGATTGTGGATCATTTGAGGAACATTGCGACTGGCCATAAAGCTAAATGCAATGTTTTACTTTATAATTTACGGAGATGGGATCATTCAACCGCACTGATTCCATGTGATATATAAGGACAATTTTTTGCAATATATTTGGCTTTGTGGTTTGACAGGCAGCTGTAAATCGTTTCCCCTCAGCAATACTGTTTTGGTTCATTGTTATCTCCCAGCATTTAAGATCCCAACAAGTCTCACTGGGTTTTCATCAATTGAGGGTGGTTTTGCTGACCTTGGCCCTGTCACATGTGAGCAAATCAGTGTTCTTAGTTTAATGTTCCATCATGTCCCTGCCACAGCAGGGAGATAGGGCAGGATATTCAATGAGATCAGTAAGTCTCCTGAATGCTAATGGTCTCCTGGAAGCTTTTGCATTTGCTTTTCTATTCATGTGTGACACCTTAGTAATTCATGTCGACCATCTGCGAATATATGTTTAGCATAATTTGATGTTTTTAATCAGATTGATACAATGTAATTTATTGTTATATTATTTTGCATTTATATGCAACCATATTTAAAACTACATGGTATTTATGTTATTGTAATGTTTTTGTGATTTTAGATCTCCGATCTGGGGATGGGAAAGCTGGTGGGTCGGTACTTGTGATTGAATTACTTTTTGGCACACAGCCAGAAGGGTGGCTTGTACCACTGGTGTTTACCTGTTTTATTTTTCACCGCTCAGGCCACTGGAGCCTACTCTACATATGCCACTTTTTCCAAGCTTCCCTCCCTCTCTGCTATTCTGCTTTCACCATTCACAATATCCTCTAGGTTTTGTATAGGCCTTATTTCTCTCATCGGGCCTCCTTTCATCTTGGGCTGATAGAGCTGTCATTTAATCATCTGCTGCTCTCCACCTAATTACTTTACAGATCATTCCTTATCGTTGATTTAAAACCAAAATTGCTGGAAACACTTAGCAGGTCAGGCAAGATCTGTGGTTGAGAGAATAACAGAAAATGTTTCCAGCAGTAATTTTGTTTTATTCCTTCTCTTGGGCAAGAGGTTATCTTTTTCCCCAGCTGCTTTTCCCTTGAAAGTCCCAACTCCTTGCTGCCTCCACAGGTTCTACTCTCTCTCCAGTATTTTATAGAAATAGCCACTTACCCATATCTGAGTCTTGACAATAATATGGTATCGGGCTGTTCCACCAGGAATAGTATCACAGCTGAATGCCATCAGCTATTCACATGCAATCTATACATGCACAATTCCAACAGAGATTGCTGAATAATGTACTATCTTGTATAATATATAATGTACTATAATGTATAGTATAATGTAATCTAATATAATGTACTACCGTTATACCTTACTATCTACTACTACTTTTTCCTCACCAACCCAAGGTACTGGGTTCCCCTTTAGTGCTTCTAGTGTCTCCTTGCCTTAAAGGAACCAATTCAGGCCAGAATGGAGGTCAAGTATATACTTTATGGATCAATTACACTTTGGAACACCTACTGATACATCAGGGGACCTTCTTTGCAATTTCCATTGATAAGACACCTTCCTTAAAGACTAAACTTTCTTTTCAATTTCCAAACAGATTGTGTGGAGCATAAATACCAGCATAGATCTGTTGGGCTGAATGGCTTGCTTCTGTGCCATAAATACTATGTAAGAAAATTCACAGTACATCTTTTGTTTGTCATACTTTAAACATTTATGTCTTGATGTTGCTCTGTCCTTGGCAGGGAGTCTTGTCTACTGATGTTGCCGATTGAAAATTTGGGTGTTCATGGTGCAGGTTAATTGAACTGTTGATGCACAATGCACACTTGATTTACACTATTGGTAAGTGAGGCCCATTTTCAGGAATACAAAGTCAGATAATTCCTCCTTTAATATTAATTATCTATACAATAATCTGCTGTAAGGAAAGAAAGAAAGAGCCTTTCAGGACCTAAAAGGATGACCCAAAGTGCCTTCACAGCCAAGAAAGTGCCTTTAAAGTGTTTTTTTCTCTTCTTTATTCTTTCATGGGACATGGGCATCACTGGCAAGGCCAGCATTTGTTGCCTATCCCTAATTAGCCCCTTGAGCTGAGTGGCTTGCTGGGCCATTGCAAAGGGCAGTTAAGAGTCAACCACATTGCAGTGGATCTGAGGTCATATGTAGGCCAGACCAGGTAAGGATGGCAGATTTCCTTCCCTGAAGGACATTAGTGAACAAGAGGAGTTTTTATGACAATCGTTGACAGTTTTATGGTCACCATTACTGAAATTAGCTTTATATTCCAGATTTATTGACTGAATTCAAATTCCATCAATTGTCATGATGGGGTTTGAACCCATGCCCCCAGTATTCTGCAGCATAGTAGACCAGGGCCACTGTCACAGTGCAAAGTGTTCTAGCTGTGTTCCCCCCGTGCCATTCCAGTGAGTTTCCAGAACAGGCTCACCCTGGTTTTAACTTTTTTATCAGTAATGATGAGATGAGGGAACGGGTGAGAGTCCTGTCCAGGGTGACATGCCTCAACAGGACTCTCACCTGTCCAGGCATGCGGGTGGTCATGGGTAAGCCTCCTTCTATAGAAGGAAATGTTGAGTTCTTCCCTGACAAGTGTTGTTGTTCAGTTGGAACATTGATTTAACTGTTTCCCCTGGATTGAGTCAGAGGCACCAGGTCAGGAAGCAGTGTTCCTATAAGTCCAGTTCATTGGTGAGTGTCCTACTTGCTTCCCATAGTGTTGGGGCCTGTGTCAGCAATGCCACGGTGTCACCGTCATAGGCGAACTTCCGGGATTTGGATCCGGGCATGCCTGCTGTATGGATGTTGTGACCCCCTATGGTAGACCATTGCTGAGCATCCATATTAGGTGAGTCTTGTCACCAAAATTATCACAAGGCAGCTGGTTGCTTATTAGGGTGTTGAATTGAATGATTGTTAAAGGTTTCAATGGTAGGCCTTCATGCCAGACAGCATTGTTTACAAGTGTATGAAGGCAGCTCCAGTCTTCAACTGTTTCTGGAATCTTAGCTTAGGGCAGAATTTTCAGTTTGACGTGCGCTGGGGGAAAGGGGTGGGCCCTGCACGTCCACGTGTAAAATGACGCGCGGTGATGTCAGGTGAGCGTCCCAATGTCACTGCGCGCCATCGCGATATTTCGTTGGGTGGGCGTGCGATGAAGTCTGACGTGCGCCCGCCATTAATTAATGAGCCAGTTAAGGCTCTTTCGTCTTCAATCGACGTTGATTTTTAGCCCCCCGTGCGATCTTCGGGTCGGCGCTTGAGCACAACGGGCAGGCAGGTAAGAGACGTTTCTGTTAACCTCATCCACGGGCGGGGTAAGAGGGCTCAGTGAGGTTATGAATCTGCTCTGTGGCGTATTTATTGGAGAAAGTATTTTAAACTTGCCTGTGTGATCTGCAGTACTTCAGAACACATTCCAGCAGCTTTCTGTGTTCTTTGAACATTCAGGTCAGCACTCTGCAGTCAGGAATCTTTTGAGGGCCTTTAGCTTTCCGGAGGCCTATATTTAGCCTGGGTATGGGATCTGACATGTCCACTGGAGGCAGCTCCTCTGAGGAGGAAGGGAGGGATAGAATAAGGAGGAGGCCAGGAGTGCACATTCAGCCTCCAGTGGAGCCATCTTTGGGAGGCCAGGCGCAGGCACAAGGGGCGCAGGGCCAAGAGGTTGTCCGAGGTGGAAGGGCCGCAGTAGATGCCACTATCCTGCTGCCAGGGTATACAGGCAGCGAAGCAGTTACCTCGATATGCCTGAGGTGCAGTGCCAAAGGAGGCTCCGACTGTCAACGGACACAGTGAACTATATCTGTTAGATGATTGGCCCTGAGATCTCCCCTTACTGTGTGGGTGGACACCCCATGCCTGTGGCTCTGAAGGTCACAGCTGCTCTTAACTTCTATGCCTCTGGCTCCTTCCAGGGCTCGGTGGGTGATCTTTGCGGTGTCTCCCAATCAGCTGTCCACAGTTGAGTCAAGCAGGTCACAGACGCTCTGTTCAGGCGTGCATTGACCTTCATCCACTTCCGCTGCGACCAGGCAAGCCAGACAGAGCGAGCCAGAGGCTTCGCGACCATTGCTGGCTTCCCCTGTGTCCAGGGTGCAATAGACTGTACACATGTGGCCATCAAGGCGCCAGCAGGTGAGCCCGGTGCCTTCGCCAACAGGAAGGGCTTCCACTCCATGAACGTGCAGATAGTGTGTGATCACAGGATGTTGATTCTACAAGTCTGTGCAAGGTACCCAGGCAGCTCCCACAATGCCTACATCCTCAGACACTCCCAGGTTCCGGGGCTCTTCAGTGCTCCAGCCCGGCTGGATGGATGGCTGCTGGGTGACAAGGGCTATCCCCTCAGAAGGTGGCACATGTCGCCTTTCTGCCATCCAAAAATAGAAGCTGAGCATTGGTATAATAGGAGCCACGCCTCCACAAGGGCTGTGGTGGAGAGAGCCATCGGTCATCTCAAGATGAGCTTCCGATGCCTGGACCACTCCGGGGGCGCACTCCAGTACCCCCCAGATCGTGTGTCGCTGATGGTGGTTGCATGCTGCACTCTCCACAATCTTGCTCTGGAAAGGGGCGACGCTGTGGTCAAAGAAGATGTAGACGCAGTGGCTGCGGCTGCACATGGTAGTCCAGCAGTGAGTCTGAGGATGAGCATGCACAGGGAAATGCTGAGGGGATAGACACTGACCCAGAACTACACCAAGGAGGCAGGGACACCCAGGAGGCTTTAATCCAACAAACCTTTAGCTAGCACAACACAAATGGATCACCAGGCCCAGCCTTGCCTGGCACCTCCATACTCGACACCTAAGTGCAAAATCTGCCAGGTCATCAGGAGGAACTAAGGGCCTTATACATAAATTTGAATCTCCAAACACTCATGACGGTTTTCTTAAACATACACATGCAGAACAAACGAGCTGCCCTCAGCCATGGTCACACATCTGAATTTTAATTTTCAAATCATAAGTTCTCCCAATTATTAAACAATGCTGTACGCAATATAAAAAGAAATCCTAAGGACCTAATCTCGGGCCAACACAAAAGCACCAGTGAGAAACCCGTGGTGTGCCTAATGTGCCTTACACTTCTGTTCCCGGGTGCTACATCTTGGTACTGCTCAAACTCTCGGAGTGGCATCTGAGACAGCCTGCTGGCTCTGCTGTCCTGTTGGCCTCAATGACCTTGGCAGCCATCCTCTGGCCTGTGGAGCTTGTGCTGGCCTTGCCTGGGAGGGATCTGCCAGTTCCACAGCTGCCATCTCCCCAGCCATCACAGCCTCACCAGATGTAATGGTCACTGGGAGAGGGGTGGAGGAGCTGGTGCCCTCATCTGGAGTGCCCTGAGAGGAACCCGCAGAGACGACAGGCAGCTGCTGTGCCAATGTGAGGCCACCTCGGACCTCCCTGCTCACCAAATCCAAATGAATCTTTGCCTGCAGGCCCTGCATTTTCCCAAGTTCGTCCTTGAAGACGGTGGCATATTTTCTAGGCAGCTTTAATATCCCACTTTCTCTCAAATGAAAAATGTCAGCCCATTCTAACTTAATCTCCTTCGACCAATTTCACCCCAGGAGGCTTGGCCTTTCACTTGCTACCATTTTCAAGGGTAGCTTTGCCGATTGGCTTCCATAGTGGACAGTTACTCTGCTTATGCCACTTATTTTAATGTCTTCACCGGTATATTTTTTTAGCTTGGAGGCTGTTTATTCTAAATTTAATTGATGTTCACCATTGTTCAAATATCTGAAGGTATGTTTCCCAATTACTGTAGTGGAAACTCCCGTGTCCGCTTCCATTCTAACAGGTTTGCCATTTACTTTCACTATGATGACAGTTGGTTCTGTCTTTCCACCTTTCAGATTAAACAATGAGTAAATGTCTGAATTTGTTGTTTCAGGCTCTTCTACATTGTAAATTTCATTGGGCTTCTTCTTTTGATTAGAAGCCTGCTTGAATCTTCCTTGCATTGCCTCATCGTATGTCCATTTCTATGACAATAGTAGCATTCGATTTTTTTAAACTGCCCAACGGTAAAAATCTGATTGTTTTCACCTCTGTTGAAATTATTCTTCGATTTTGCTGCTAAGTTACTTTTATTCTTCGGCTAGTGGGCACTGTTTCCCGCTTCTCGGCAGAGTCTTGCTTTTTCCCGCCTATTTTGACTGAGGTTCTCCACCCGATGTGGAGGACAGCACCGTTTTACACACCCTGTATTGGTTTTGAATCTCTTACTGCGCTATCTCTAGTGCCTTCTTGAAATCCAGATTCACTTCGGACAATAATCTTTTTCGAATAGAGTCCTCTTTCACACCACACGCTAAACGATCTCAGAGTCTTGGCGAACTCACAATGTTCCAATAGCTGCTTCAAATTTGTCACATAGCATGTAATTGTCTCACCCGGGGCTCTATTTCACAAATTAAACCTGAACTTCTGCATCGTGACTGAGGGCTTGGGTTGAAAGTGACCCTCATGAGATCCACCAATTCATCAAAATTCTTCAAATCTGGGGCACTGAATGCTGTCAAACTTTGAATCAGACTGTAGATTTTGCTCCCACAAGTACTCAAGAGGATTGCTCGCCTCTTCTCTTCCCCCCCCCCCATAACCTTGTTCGCTTGAAAAAAGAATGTGAGGCATTCTATGTATTGAGACCAATCATCTGTGGCTGGTTCAAAAGGATCAATTCTCTCAAATTGTGACATTTTGAGAGGGGATAACTTCTTCAATTCTAATAGGGCTTGCTACTCACAATCACCTGAAGAAGTACAGCGCCGATTTCTTTTTAACTTGACTTCTTCTATTCAATCCTGTTTTATCCTCATCTCTGGTTTGTTGTAGCATGACCGAGTTGTGCTGTTAATGATAGAGTTGATCTGCAGACACTTCTTGGGTGGAAACTTTAAGGGGAGAATTTTCTCCCCGTCGGGGGCGCTGAGCGGGAGTGGGCATGGGCGGGCGCACAGCCAATCACTGCTCGCAATCGGCTGCATGCCGCCGTTTTATGTGGGTGGGCCAATTAAGGCCCGCCCAGAGTAGCATGCACCCGGAAGTGCTGAGTGCTCCCTGTGCGGGCGGGAAGAGGATGCTGAGTCGGGGCCTGCGCTCTTTCGCGCATGCATGCAAAAGAGCGCAGAGATCTCCCTGAGGCACGGAGCTGCCAAAATTTCATTTTTCAAAAGTTTTAATAAAGACAAAAAAATTTTCAGACATGTCCCCTCATGTGACAGTGTCACATGAGCTGGGACATGTCAATGAATTTTAATGAAAAAATTGACGTGATTTATAATCCTTCATGAAACTTCATCCTGCCCGTGGAGGAGGTTTCATGATAAATGTGAAGGCCGCTTGGGCTCTTCGCCTGCCCACCAACCTTAAGATTGGACGGGCGGCTCTGTTAATTATTTTAATTAGTTTTTAAATGGCCTTAATAGGCCTTTGACAGTTTGGCGGGCGCGCAGCTGACTCCGGTGCGGCCCCGCTGAACTGAAGATTGGAATGACGCACGGTGATGTTGGGATGCACACCCAAGGCCCTGCTGCCCGCCCCTGCTCACCGACCAGAAGATTCAGGCCTAAGTTTATTTATAATACACTCAGCAGCAACTACACGTGTGCTTTCAACTCTAACTCTATCTCTGCGCTGACTGTTGAGGTAGCCCGCACTAGTCTCCTATTGGTCACTACAGATCATGTGATCTTGCCTAACAAGTATTATTCTTAAAGGTACATTGCACACAAAATAAAACCATATTTATTACTCCTACTCTTCGAATAGAGCAATGGGATTTTTGATGTCCATCTGAGAAGGCAGAGCCTTGGTTCAACATCTCAGAATTAGTTTTTAAATGTTTCTGAATACAAAGAGACCCCTCATAGCAATGCTCGAATCAGAAGAAATACTGCTTTATAAGGCCAAAAACATTGTAACGTGTCATGCACAATATCTCATTATTGTTTCCAAATTACAAGTGTGTTGTAAAATCTGCATTTTGTGTTAAATAATATTTTTAATCTTTCTTAATCGATGTTCAGGATACTGCTTACTGATTAAAACAGATCACATCTCCCACCATTTATCAGAAGACCAACAGAAATCCATGATAGAGGGAAGCCTGGGGTAGCCCTGCAGAATTTCAAGATCAGGGTATATGCTCTGCAAGACTTGAATCTTGAGTGACAGCAAGGCTGCGCTGACGCTGGATGCTATCACAGCCCAGCTTGACCAATCAGGTGACCTCCATACACACAGAGGTTCTTCCTTCCTCCACATAGCTCTTTCCGCTTTTTGTTCCCTTTATACCGAGAATATTAATTGGTCAGGACCATCTGCACAAAATGTATTGTTGAGTGCATTTTGTGCTGCCATCAAAAATGATAGGTTCCATTTGCTACCTCGCCCTTCAATCTATGATGCTGGATTCTACTGCTCTTTTACACAGATTGGGCAGTAACAAGAGAATCAGTTTGCTCATTGCCAAACACTAACTATAACATTCAGGTATAGCTTAATGCTATCCTACTGGCCTCGGCCTGGCATGAGCTCATATTGAACTGACAGGTACAATTTAGTTTGCACTGCATTAACCACAAATTGTAAGAAAGACTCCTGTACTGAATGGCTTAAAACATAGCATGCGTTTTAAGTGTAAAACTTTCTTTCCGACTTGAAATATACATTTCACATGGAAGTGACAGTAAAGGCCAGGCCATAAAAAGCAATTTCTTCAATTGGTTTGCAGGCAAAAAACAAGGAAATACAGAGAGAGAGCACGATAGTGGCAAAGGTAAAAGAAAATTTGCTCAGATGTGGATGATTCTTTTTGTGGTACAACAATAAGTTTGAAGCTGAAAACTACTGATGGCATTTCTGGTTTGTGCATGTGAACAGAGTGCATGTATACTCTCCCAAGGAAACTCAGCAAGTATAAATGACAGTTTTACATGTTACCTATCACTGGACTGAACCTGCAGCAATTGGGTTTGTACTTAAATAAGCTACTTTAGCAGAATGCAATTTTTTTTTTGCCTAAATATAGCCTGCAACCCTCCCCCCGCCACTTAGTGTTTACTATACTCATCCCCATCGCATTTTTAGCTCCTCAAATATAGAATGAATATTTATGTTGCTTAATTGCATTGCAATAGGCTCAACAGGTCCTTTAGGCAATTAGAAAATAATCTATAATTGCTTCATCTTCTCTCTGCCAACAGCATCTAGGTTTTCCTCTCACTGTCGAGCTTGAGACTCTTCACGTCTGCATTGTCCAGTCATGTGCCAGTCTGTCTGTTGTGCCTCTTCCCAGGTTTGCTCCAATTCTGCCTTGTCCCCTCTTCCCTCTCCCTGATTTGACATCTGCCTTGTGTTTGCATAAGTGACAACTGAATTAAAAGGTGTACGCCTAAACAAAAACGATTTTCAAAAAGAAACACAAGTCATGCGGCTTTGACAATCTGAAGACATGAAGGAAACCATTTGAAGGCACTGAGTGTGTGTAAACAAGTTGATTGATTGCTTTGAATAACACGCTTGATCAGTAGGTCATCTGTAGCCATCTGCTAGCTTATTTGAGGAATAGATTATATGTAGCACTGTGTTTGCATGTTTGGTGCAGTGATTCTGCGACACCTTCTGCCTAATGTTTTACTTGACCAAAGTGTCGATTATAAGTCGAAGAAATCAGAAGATCGTTGCAGAGCAGCAAATGAATCCTCAATGGCACTTTCAGTTCTGCCAATGTTTGTTATTTGACCAGTCTTCCAAAACTAATAATTTGTACTTTTCGGTAGATGCCTGAGCAATTCACTCAGATATAATTATAAGAAATGTCTTTTGATTGTCCACATCGCATTGGCCAAATCAGAAACAGTGTACTGCTAGTCTCACAAATGGTTTATTACCCCTGTCAGTGGCTTGTAAATACCCAGGGCTATCAGTTTAGAGTAGACATCTTCTAATTATTATTTTTAGAAGGCTGGCTTTTAGCTTAAAGATGTAGTGTCTCATAATGCAAGTCACAGCTGTGGTGTAGGAATGATTGACAGGCATTACGATGTTATGACAAAGTTTTAAAAACAAACAGCATTGCTCTTTAAGCAGGGAGATGGTGCGGGGGCAGGAGCAATGACATGGTTAGTTCTTTAGCAACTGCAAAAGTGTGCTTGAAAGACTCCAAATTTCCCCTTTGACTTCCAAAGACAATCAAACAAACTCCATGATTCAGCTCAATCACAGCCATCTAGCAATTTACCTCCCGTAACTGGAAAGTGATGACTTTCGTGAAAAGAAATACTTCTTGAGTCTAAACAAGGCATGACCTTGTTCAATCTACAATCGCAATCTATCTCAAATAATCCTTCTAACTGGATCGAACTCAATCTCTCCCATATCATTAAAGAAAACCAATCATATCCATCAAAATCTGTGGGCATGATATTAGCCCCCAACACGGGGTGGGGTGAGGGGGTTAAAAATGTAAAAGTTGAGAACACATCTCCAACTCAGCTTGTACACGCTTGCAGCCTCTTTTACGGTTGTAGATTGCATGCCGTGTTTGCATCCTGCCCATGAGAAACAGGACACTTCATTATGATATTTAAATCAGGCTCGCACCATACAGGTAGGAGGAGCCCAATATAAATTGAACAGTTGCCAGCCGGGTTTGCTAAGGCTTGGGAAACCCAGCAGCAAGTGGGAACAACTGCACAGCATGCAATCTGCAACTGTAGAAGTGGCTGCAAGCGTGTACATGCTGAGTCGGAGATGTGTTCTCAACTTTTATATCCTTTGTAGAGCACTCCTTGTGATCCAGGAGGAGCAATAGTGCTCCCCTTGGCCCACTCAAGCAAACCTTTTGCCCCCTCTGTTGTAATGTGCCTTTAAGGGATTGCAACAAGGAAAGGGATGTTGTCTGATGCCTTGAAGGACTTGCAGGAAAGAAAGGGGAATGTTGCACTATGCCTTTAAGGGATTGCAGCAAAGAAAAGGGGAATGCATAATATGCCTTTTAAGGGGATTGCAGCATGACACACTTCCTGCTAGTGATGTCATTGCCACCACAATTTCTCTTCACTATCATGACTGATAATATGCCCCTGCACCCCACCCCACCCCTTCCCCTACCAAGCTCAAATTCTGAGCCCCAATCTTTCTTTCCCTCCCTCCCTCCCCATTGTCAGACCCTGACCATCCCACCACTGGGGCCTTGATCTCTCCCCATTGCCAGGAACCCTGCCCGCAATCTAACAGACTGTTGGGTAGGAAATGGAATAAGGAAATGATAACAAGCTCCTGCTGTTAAGATCAGCACGACTTCCATATTCCCGGTCTTGCCGTATTTCCACCTCGCTGCTATACAACCTTGCTCCCTTCTCGCTTCTCCAAAGTAAATAGTCTAACCTCTTGGGTAATGATAAAGAGAGATAAGGCTTTGTATCATCCTTTTTTATGCAACTCGTTAGAGCCTTGACATTCACCACCATGTGCAGAGACCCAACTTGACACAGGGCTCCAAGGGCAGATTTATTAAAATTCTATGTAGCCTTAGCATACTGCCCTTCATTTTGCATATGCTGCATGCAGTAATACAACCTAGCCCTAAGACTTGTACACCTTTAACAAGTGATCAACAACTGCTCCCTTCGACTAATTCTTGACCTGTCGTGGGTTTAATGAGGAGATTGAAAAAGGCAAGGAGTTTCAATGATTTGAGGCCTCACTACAACACTTCCTATCTTCATCAGTTTCCTCGATTGCACCATCACCTCCTCTAACTCTTCTCCTTTGTATTGGCTCAACACCCCCCTATTTGTCAGACATCCTGTCACATTTTGCCATGTTGAAAGCTCATCGGCACTGTTTTCTTTAAGAATGAATGTATTTCAGTGGCAGGTGAAATGATGTGTTTTGATTTCAACACAACGAGGATGCAGAAGGAGAAGGAATGTGTAGGCCTGTGTATTTTGAGCTTAGGGAGTGCAAGGAAGCAAAGCACTAATTGTCTCAATAAAATAGACAAAAGCACAGATAGTTGCAACAAAGTGGGAGAGATTGAAGTCTGGGGTGACAGAAAAGAGGAAATGTGGCATTGTAATGTGAAATATTGTATTTAAAATATAAAAAATAATTCTACCTCTAAGCAGGAGAGCTAGGTGCTTCGCAAACAGTGCTCTATTTCATGTGGTTATAAGTTACTCAATAACAATGATTTATCTGATTAGAAAATTATGAGGCTTAATTTCCTCCTGCTGAGCTTTGAATCTCATAAATTTCTATTATTATTTGACCTTGGGATTAGGATGATGCTGATAAGTTGCATTTATTGCTGTTTGTCTTGAAAAGGTTGGTGGTATACCTTTGCTTTCAATTGCTGTGACCATGGTGCCTTCCACAATGGATTTTGGTGGGAAATTTCAGGATTATGATTCAGCAACGATGAAGGATCTGAGATACCTGTCCAAGAAGTTAGGATGGTATGTGACCTGGAGGTGATGGGCTTTTCCAACAACATTACTGCTCTTGTCCTTCTTATGGGTAGGTGTTGCAAGTGAGGAACGGCTAAAATAACAATGGCAAGTTGCTTCGGGCTATATCTTTGTGCTTCTCAATGGCTTTGCCTTGGATCCAGTTTTCTAGTCTAACCTGTATTCTCTCCACTCCTCCCTCCCAGTACAAACCTGATTTCCTGACATGGCTACGAAACATTCACTGGACAGCTGAAAATAAATAAAGACAATTCTGGAAGTAATTTTAGGTTTCAGCTGGGGATACTTCTCTAAAGCTTAGACTTACTGAAGAACTGCGTACCGTATTTGTGTAAACAATATTTTTTAAACAACCTTTGAACTTTTTTGCGAAAATGTGTGGATTTGAAAAATTCTTTATTTATGGGAAGCCGTACCTAAACCCATTGGCTCCCAATGCAGTGATACAAACAAAGTTATCAATTAACGCAATCAATCGTTGCAACTCAACACAACAATAACAATTGTGGAACCATAACACCATTTTCAGACATGGTGGGGAGAAGGTAGGTTACAGCAAGTGTAGTAAATGGTTACCAAACAGATCCACTCAGTTTTGGCATTCTGTGAAGTGCTTCCTTCCAGTTGTTTCCGTGCTACAGCCAGCCAGCCTGTCAATCATTGCATCTTCAGGAGATCAAAACCAATAAGCAATTGGTGACCTCCACTCAGTTTTTTAACACCTCTGAGATTTCCACAGTGAACTCCATGGGGGAGACGGGCTGCGGAAAAGCTTCAATTTAAAAGAAGATAAACAAAGTGCCGGGAGATGTATTCTGTGGCATAAACCAAAAGTTGGGTGAGAAATCTCTTTCTGTCACTCTTTCTCTCTTCAAGTGGTTGATTTATGTACAAACATATTCGACTAAAGTCTAATATTTCAGTATCAGTATTCAGACATCATTATCAACCAAGTATTTATTTTGCAGAATTACATGCCATCAACTTCTTCTTCTGTGAAGCAAATATTCAAGTCTAAGGTTCCCAGGGTAATGTATATATAAAGATTACATCAGAAAATGTTAGACGAATTTGCTTCATAAACAACTGTAAAGGCATTAATATAACAACGTCTGTCATCATTTTATAGACAAGTGAAAAGAAACAATGAACACAATAAATCAACACAGGTTTAAAAGGAATGGGCAAATACATTCATTGGAAAAGCTTTAGGAGGTTAAAATGCGTTTCTAAATATACATGCCTGAACTCACACAAAGCTTGTACTTAATCTTGCTTCCATTGCAAGAAAGAATTTCTTCCTGCCAGCACTTTCAGACATTATTCAATACCTGAAAATTGCTATCCTGTTGTACCATTTCTAGATGGGTGCAATTAGACTAGATTTTAGCACCTCAATCATAGTAACGTCAAAGTCTCCATTTTATTTTACTCAAGTGATTCATTTGTTGTAAGAAAATGGAAAGAAAGAAAATATGGTAAAATCAGACACCTCCAGTTGGACCCGGGATGGAAATTTTCTCACATCTGCTTGTGCACCAGCAACACAATTTTGCTGTGAATTTGACAGAAACCACATTTACCGGACTTCAACCACACTTTGGCCAGTGGACCCCAAGCAACTCTGAGGAAATTACTGGCACCCATCTCAGCAGGTAACATATAATACATCATCATCATAAACACATTTTTGTACATAATCAACGAGTCATTCCAAAAAAGGTCATATTGTAAGAGGATATATTTTCACCCTTGTTTTAAATCCCTCCATATCTCTGTAACCTCCTCCTGCTCTACAACCCCCTGAGCTCTCTCCTCCAAAAATGTCCTCGTTTGCATTCACGATTTTCATTCGCTCTGCCATTGGTGGCCATACTTTCAGCTGTATTGATCCTAAACTCTGGAATCCCTCCCTAAGCCTCTCTTCCTCCTTCTTCTCTTTTAAACCTACCTCTTTGACAAAACGTATGCTAACATGTCCCAATGTTCCTTTATGCAGCTTGGTGTCAAATTGTGTTTGAAAAAGTCCTGTGGCATGCCTTAATTGGGACAGTTTACTATGTTAAAGGTACAATATAAACTTAAGCCGTTATGCTTGCTGTTGTAAAGTTAAAGACAAAGTCCCTATAAGGTCATAGGGGTTCTCTCCTGGGCTCTTGCCATAAGTTCAGCTAACATACCACAAGGAAGAGAGACTGGGGCTTTTGGAGACCCCCATCTGCTTCATTACCCAGGATCTTTTATCTTTCACCCAGCTTATTGTTCAACTTCTTTCAGCAATCTGGCCTTTACTGATTAATGGAAGGATCACCATTAACTTTTTGTACAATGCGTTCCCACACCTTGAGGGTGGCCTCCATTGTTTGGTCCGTTATTATGCTCCAGATAGATTTGTTTTGTTTCAATGAGAAAATTTACCTAAGCGCTGGAGAGTTGCTTGTTTCTTAGCTTTTCCCTTTTGCAGGTGCTTCTGTTGTGTTGTCAACAAGTAGTATCTCACAACCGTTTTGACTATCAAGAAGGAAATTCAATCCCAAATACAGAGTGATGATTCAATGAAGTTTTGTCATTTGAAATGTTATTGCACTGCACAAGCAGGAAGTTCACACTACAATAGATGTTGTAAGGGCTGAAAGAGCATTGATGGCTCAATGAGGTGATGGGTTTTCAGAAAGTGTTAGTTTCTGGAACACTGGAACATTGTTCTTCGTGATATAAACGCCTTGGGACATTTTATGAAATTAAAGGCACTTTATAAATATAATTTGTTGTTGATATTACAAATGAATGTGTTATCACATTCATAGGAAATTCCTATATCCACTGTTTCAACAAAGGTTTTCCAAAAACACACCTGCTTTCTCAGAGAATCATAGAGGCTGTTTCGAAATTGTTACATATAGCCACTAAATCTATTTATTTCAAATCAGTTAATAACTTTATTGAAATAGTGGTCAATATAATTTAATCTGAATGCCTGAACATGTTAGTACCTAATATTGCACAGTGTAAATTAATCCCGCTCCCGAGTCTGTTCCCAAGACTCTACTGCTTATGGTCAAGACTGATGTATTCAGTGTTGAAATTTGGTGTGCAGAAGGTATTATAACTGTGATAAACTCCTTAAAAGGATTTTTGTATTTTTAATTAATGCAAAGATTTGAATAATAACAGCAGGCACAATGTGAAACACACTGATTTACTCAGGTCTTTGAGTTTTCTTGCAGGTTGTTTATTTAATGGCATCATGCCTTCAGAAAATATCTTGAAAGTGTATATTTATTATGTTCATATTCATAAAGGCAACATTTACCAGACAAATGTTGAGAGTATCATTATTTACTGTTATAATACAAAAAAGAAGAAATAAGTATCGAGGAGGGTCTGTTTGATTTTCATGCATATCTCTCTTGGTCTGAGATATCTTTAACTGAAAACATTTTCCACAGGCTTATTTTGGCTAACATTTGTGATAACAGCTGAAGGTAAATGATTGGGAGGCACGAGAATTGTGAAACTGATGTATCTGTGAGAAAGCCAGAGAGGCTGAGTGCCCCTTTAGAGATAAAGCAGGTGCCTGCAGCATTAGGCAGACATTAAATGGATTAAAACACCAGCAGCATGTGCTAAGGCCATGATATGAATCATTCTTACATCTACACGGGCCTTTCAAAAAGAATACAGGGATGAAAGACTGAAACAGTTGTTCTTAAAAGCTTAAATGTTTATGCGCTTGATGTAGCCCACAAAATCTATAAGGTCTGATCTGTGTGTGGAACATATCTTTGAAACTTTACAAAGTTTGGAAAATCAGGCTCAGGGCCCTAAATGTTAAACTCGATCTGTTCAATTTAACCGTAAGCAACTAGAATAGTCATTCATGTACAGGGGTGTCTGCTTTTCCAGCCCTACTTTTGAGAGTTATTGGTCCTTATTGCAGCTATTTAAAATTACATCACGTCAAAAATGAACAGTCTTGCACAAAGTCAAAAAGACCCCCATGGCGCCTGAGCCAATACCTGGACTAACGTAAAGTTACAATGCCCCATGGCACTATAGCCAAATTCAACAGTTTTGGAGTCTGCTGTTTTAGCCCAGTAGAAAGTTCTTGGTTCAAATCAAAATGTGCCTGTGTAGCACAAAAACCGGATTTATAAAAAGCAAACAGGAAATATGTGTGGTGAATCAACTGAGCCCTCGGGCTGGAGGTGGTCAATTGAACACGAGCTCCTGTCACTTCCCAGACATGTGGCCACATATATACTGTGATTTTCTTTGCTTGTAGAAGATGATCGATGATTGCCTGAAGGAGTTCATGTGTCATTCTGACAAGTTCATACCAACGCACATTACATGACAAGGAAAAAGGCAAGTTAGACATGATATGCTCTGTGCACTCAACAGATAAGAATCCAACACCCACTTATAAGGAGCTGGTTTATCATTTTGTTACACTCTGCATGCAGAGAAACTCTCCTCATACTGTGTTAGAATGGTTTGCACATAATCATTTCACCTAAGTTCTGATTTCATCCAAAAGTCAGCAATTGCACCCATGAAACAAGAACAAACCACTATAGCGGTGTAAGAGGCCTTATGGCTGACTTAAAATGGGAAATGAAGCAGCTGGTGTATTGTATCGCTGAGTTAAAAGGCCACTGTCTTTATTTAAATAAAAGCTATTTGGCAAAATATTTCTTAGAAAAAGCACCAGAAGATACATATATCCAGTTTTGTGTTCATTAATTCATGAGTAAGTGACACAATGGGTTGGGTTTTACAGCGCCCGCTGGACATGTTTTCGGTGTTGGGTGGGGGGTGGGGTGGTGGGGTGGTGGGGGGTGGGGTGGTGGGGTGGTGGGGGGTGGGGTGGTGGGGTGGTGGGGGTGGGGTGGTGGGGGTGGGGGGTGGGGTGGGGTGGGTGGGGGGGGTGGGGGCGGAGGTCAGTGAGCTCATCAGCTTCCCACCCATCCCCAACCTGTTCCACATAAACTGGTAGGAGCGAGGGCACTGAACTTGGCAGTCTGCCTGCCATTTTTAAAAAGACAATTAATGGGTAATTGAGCTTGTTAATAAGCCAATTTACCTGAATATTACGCTGCCCACACTGTAATATGAGTGGCATGAGTAGGTGGGTGGTAGTGGGTAGGCTGTTTTTAAAACCAGTGAAAAGGCAGGGAGGAGGGGAATACATCCTTTTGGTAGGGGTGCCCTGTGTGCATCAGGGGCACAACATCAAGATGTTAACCCCCTCCCCCCACCCCCCACCTCCCCACCCCCCACCACCACCTTTACCACTTCCTGTCTGGCCAATAAAACCTGCCCCCTCGCCCCTCTCGTTTCCATAGGCTCCTCAATCCTTCCTTGTCCAAAACCCAGCACTTAACTGGGTCTGAACACCATGGCTGTGCTCAAAACCAGCTTACGTGCAGTCCCAGCAGTACCCGTTACTAAGATCCGGCACTGCTCGAGCTGCTGGCCAATCAGATTGGCCAGTAGATCTCAAAGGTGGGCTGTCTCCCACTGAGCGCTGGAAGTCCCGCTCGCACCTACTGAAGGCTGCCCGCAGAGTGCTGTTCAGTGTGAGTCAGCTGGCATCCATCATTTCTTCTGGGGTCGATGGTGGTGTGCGAGCAGTTTGGGCCAAAGACCAACAGAGGACAACTAAAAAAGAAATAAGGAGGGAGAAGATTAAATATGAGGGTAAACTAGCCAGTAATATAAAAGAAGATTGCAAGAGTTTTTTTTAGATATATAAAGGGTAAGAGAGAGGCAAAAGTGGACATTGGGCTGCTGGAAAAAGACGCTGGAGAAGTAGTAGTGGGAAACAAAGAAATGGCGGAGGAACTGAATAGGTACTTTGCGTCAGTTTTCACAATGGAAGACACGAGTGACATCCCCAAAGTTCAAGAGAGTCGGGGGGCAGAGGTGAATTTGGTGGCCATTACCAAGGAGAAGGTGCTAGGAAAACTGAAAGGTCTGAAGGTGGATAAATCACCTGGATCAGATGGATTATACCCCAGAGTTCTGAAGGAGATAGCTGAAGAGATAGTGGAGGCGTTAGTGGTGATCTTTCAGGAATCACTCGAGTCAGGGAGGGTCCCAGAGGACTGGAAAATTGCTAATGTAACCCCCTTGTTTAAGAAGGGAGTGAGGCAAAAGACAGGAAATTACAGGCCGATTAGCCTGACCTCAGTCGTTGGTAAGATTTTAGAGTCCATTATTAAGGATGCGATTTCAGAATACTTGGAAGTGCATGGTAAAATCGGGCAAAGTCAGCATGGTTTCATCAAGGGGAGGTCATGCCTGACAAATCTGTTAGAATTCTTTGAGGAGGTAACGAGTAGGTTAGACAAAGGAGAGCCAATGGATGTTATCTACTTGGACTTCCAGAAGGCCTTTGACAGGGTGCCGCACAGAAGGCTGTTCAGTAATATAAGAGCCCATGGTGTTAGAGGTAAGGTACTAGCATGGATAGAAGACTGGCTGTCTGGCAGGAGGCAGAGTGTGGGGATGAGGGGGTCCTTCTCAGGATGGCGGGTGGTGACTAATGGAGTTCCGCAGGGGTCATTGTTGGGACCACAACTTTTCACTTTATACATTAATGATCTAGATGAAGGAACTGAGGGCACCCTGGCTAAGTTTGCAAATGATACAAAGATAGGTGGAGGGACAGGTAGTATTGAGGAGGCAGGGAGGCTGCAGTAGGATTTGGACAGGTTAGGAGAATGGGCAAAGAAGTGGCAGATGGAATACAACGTGGGGAAGTGTGAGGTCATGCACTTTGGTAGGAAGAATAGAGGCATAGACTATTTTCTAAACGGGGAGAGAATTCAGAAATCTGGAGTGCAAAGGGACTTGGGAGTCCTAGTCCAGGATTCTCTCAAGGTTAACTTGCTGGTTGAGTCGATAGTTAGGAAGGCAAATGCAATGTTGGCGTTTATTTCGAGAGGACTAGAATACAAAAGCAGCGATGTGCTGCTGAGTCTTTATAAGGCTCTGGTCAGACCACATTTAGAATATTGTGAGCAATTTTGGGCCCCGTATCTCAGGAAGGATGTGCTGGCCCTGGAGAGGGTCCAGAGGAGGCTCATGAGAATGATCCCAGGAATGAAAGGCTTAACATATGAGGAACATTTGAGGACTCTGGGTCTATACTCGATGGAGTTTAGAAGGATGAGGGGGATCTGATTGAAACTTACAGAATACTGAAAGGCCTGGATAGAGTGGACGTGGGGAAGATGTTTCCATTAGTAGGAGAGACTAGGACCCGAGGGCACAGCCTCAGACTAAAGGGAAGACCTTTTAGAACAGAGATGAGGAGAAACTTCTTTAGCCAGAGAGTGGTGAATCTATGAAATTCATTGCCACAGAAGGCTGTGGAGGCCAGGTCATTGAGTGTATTTAAGACGGAGATAGATAGGTTCTTGATTGGTAAGGGGATCAAAGGTTACGGGGAGAAGGAGGGAGAATGGGGTTGAGAAACTTATCAGCCATGATTGAATGGCGGAGCAGACTCGATAGGCCGAATGGCCTAATTTCTGCTCCTATGTCTTATGGTCTTATGGCCCCACTGTCCCGAATTTTGCAGTTACGATGCTGGTGAAGCTGTAACTACTTGCCGTCAATGCTCTGAAACAGACAGCGATTTCTGGTGTCTGCACATGCACAGTTAAATGCAGGAATCAAGAAGATGCTGACAGTTTTTTAAAAAAAAGCAAAATAATGCAGATGCTGGAGACCTGAACTAAAAGCAGAAATTGCTGGCAAAATCTAGCAGGGCTGTAGAGCATCTGTGGAGAGAGAAACGGAGTTAAGATTTTGAATGTAATATGGCTCTTCTTTAGAACTTGAAACATTAATTCTGATTCTTTCTCCACTGATTCTGCCTGACCTGCTGAGTTTTTCCAGCACTTTCTGTTTTTATTTAAGACGCTGACAATGCTTACTGCTCCTCATGATGTATTGTTGAATTCCTCACAGATGGAAATCAATTGGAAAACATTGAATAGATATATATTTTTATACTATAGTTGAATGCTATAGTTGAATACAATGGTTAAATGAGGTGTAACTGGGTTTTAAATGACATACTAAGTTATAATTATTGATGAACAACCTCTCTGGCCCTGAAAAACTAACTTTGTATTTGTGACATTCAAATGTTCTCAATATGATAAAATATCCTTGGGCGGCATTTTCCCCCCGTCGGGGGGATGTGCGGGAGCAGGCGTGGGTGGATAGGTTCCCGATCGGCGCCCCCAGTAGAGGACGTGCCACCATTTTACGTGGGTGGGCCAATTAAGGCCCGCCCAGTGTGACCTCCGTTTGGAAGCGCTGAGCTGAGGCAAAGTGCCGCCTCAGGGAGATCGTTGGAAGTTAAAAAAAAACTTTTAAAGGGTAGAGAAAATTTCCTCTGCCATGTCCCATCATGTGACACTATCACCTGAGCTGGGACATATCCATTACTCTAATTTAAAAATATTCTGAAATTTTTAAATCCCTCATGAAACCTGATTGCGCCCGTGGATGAGGTTTTATGCTTTTTCGGAAGGCCGCCTGGGCTCTTCGCCTGCCCGCCAACCTTAAGGTTGGACGGGCAGGTCCATTAATTATTTGAATTACTTTTTTTAATGGCCTTAATAAGCCGTTGACAGGTTGGCGGGCACGCAGCCGACTTGGCTGCATGCCGCCGAACTGAAAATCTAAGTGACACGGGGAGACGTTGGGATGCACGCCTGACGTCACCCCACGTCATTTTACGCATCAGCAATCAGGGCTTTGCCCCCCACTCGCCGGCCGGAAAAAGCTGCCCCATAAGCCTTTGAAATAGTATTTTTTTAAATGTGTTTGACATTTCAGTTTCTACCTTAATCCGATGTCTATGTCCCAACCTTTATTTCACACTCTGCAAATTAAAAAAAGTAGAAGATAACCTGCACCTGGTATGTTATCTGTGATTAACTGCTTGGTGGCATCATTGCTGCAGAAGGCCGTAGATCCCCTATAGCTGGCATGAGAATGAAACTAACCTAGGGAAAGGTGAAATTCACAAAGGGCTTGGGATGCTATGGGAGTGGAAATGTCTTGAGCGGGGTCCTCACTTCCATATCCCTTTTTCACCATCATCCCTCTTGTGGCCCTGCTGCACCGCTAGCGATGAACTGTAGGGTACTTTACTGCAGGTCAATGGGACATTGACCAGCCAAGGCGAGGTTTTCACTTATCCTATTTAAGGTGGCATTCAGAGTTAGCAAGCCATTGGTGAAGGCCTATATGCATTTGTGCAAATGCCATATTTGACGCTGCATGCAAGTGGCCACTCTTTCAATAGACGAAGACATAATAATAAAAAAAGAAAGACTTGCATTTATACAGGTGCACCAGCCTCCGGCAAAAGTGCCCCGAATGCCACAATTTTTGCTCCGGCGGGGTGAGTGGGGGATGGCGTCGGACTCACTGTGCCCGGATGCCGATTGGATGTGGCCATAATGGCTGCTGAGTGCCAAGTTTAAAAGGCCTGCCTTAGTTCTCTGGGACTTTGTCCTAGTTGTTTCATTAAGTATTAGGCCTTATAGCCCTCAGCCTTCACATGCCATCACTCCCCAATCCATTCCCCATGCCACCCCCCCATGCCCGTCATATCCTTCATGCTAACTCATGTCCAATGCCCACTCCCCATGGCCCTGTACAGCCTCCATTCCAACTCTTGCACCACCACCTACCCCCTCATGGCTCCTTATAGCCTACATCCCTGTATCCCCATTCATGACCTTTTGCCCTTACATCTTCATGCCAACGTATCCACCATGGGCAGACCTCAGGAGCCACGTTGAGACGGAATAAAATAAAGATCTAAATATCGATTATACCTTTCACTCTTGCTATGCATCCTTGTTGCTTTTTAGTTCACAGATATTGTTAATAATCACACTTTAAGCTTGTAAAAATCAGAAACTCTTTGGCCAGAATCTGTTGCTGAGCAGACAGGCGTGCGTCAGACCTGCTCGAGCTTAAAATGATACACGATGGCATTGGGCGAGCATCCCAATGCCATTGCGCACTCGGGCGATATTTCAGTCAGTGGGCGTGTGCAGGAGTCGACAGCACTCCCGCTGACAATTAACAGGTGTATTAAGCGCATTAAAGTAATTTTCGCTGCCTGTTGAACCTTACAGTTAGCAGGTAGGCGAATTGGCCAGGCAGCCTTTGGATTTTTTCTAAAACCTCATTCACAGGCAGGATGAGGTTTCCAAAAGGAATTAAAAAGAAAATAAAAATGTTTAAATCTCATTTGTAACATGTCCCTGCCCATGTGACAGAGTCACATGAGGGGACATGCTTTTAACATTTCAAAATTCTTTATTTATGTTTTTAAAATTCTTCAGCTCCCTGAGGCAGCTCTGAGCCTGCAGGGAACTCTCAGTGTGTGCACCCACACGCATGTGCAAACCTCCATGTTCACCCTCCACCCACCCCCACCCCGGCAGCACTCAGTGCTGCAGTACGTGATTCACACTGGCTGACCAATTAACGGCCAATTAATGGTCAGTGCCCAATCGCGTGCGGCAGTCAGTTTCGTGACTGCTCCCGGGCCTGCCCACCATACTTGCCCGATGAGGTAAAAATCCTGCCCTTTATGTTTACTCTTGCCATCAAAACAAAAATTTACGAAGAAGTACTGGTTTGAACTAGTTCTGTCCACTTCACATCTGTCTCTAGTGCAGCAGTGAAATGTGGCCCCTAGAACACTTACACATAACAATTCTGTTTCTTCACATTTGCTTATGGCTTTGGTTCTCAATTATGTATGAGCTTGGTATCTCTGCCTCAGCAACAACTATTGCTGGCCTCCAGGTTTTCATGATTGGATCCTATACATGTACACTTTGTCCTTTCAACAGCTCAGGTAGGAATTTAGCTGGTTGAAGTGCTGACCTCCTCTCTCCTATGCTTCAGCGCGTTGTTTTCTCACTTCCTCCTGGTCACTGGAGGGTATATTTTGCTTGGCAGGGTAATCTTATATTTTCTTCCGTTCAGCATCTGTGCAGGTGATTTCATGTCACCTTAAGAGGTGTGGATCGGAGTGACAATAAGGCAAGGTTTGGGTTTTCCTTTGTCTCTGGGCATTTTGCAAGATTTCTTTCGAACATCTGGATTTGTTTCTATAAGCCTGTGCCCTCGAGAGTAGTGTAGTGATGAGGTGATGATCTTGAACCCATACTGTTCAGCGAATTCCTTAACTTCCCGGCTTGTGAATGGGGCGTCATTGTCAGTAATAATCATTCAGGAATCCATTGCTCAGCAAACAGAACTCACACGGCTGAGATGGTTGTTGTGGCTCTCAAGTCTTTCATCTTCTGGATAAAAGGAAAGTGAGTAATAGTCTATGACTACGAGATACCATTTTTTATTGTGTGTGAATAAATCAGCTTCCACAGTATGCCATAGTCTGGGTAGTACTTCAGTAGCTATCATCTCTTCTTTCTACTGTTTGTTTCTATACTTCTGACATTCATTGCATCATATTTTCAATATCCTTGTATATGTCTATCCAGTACATAGCTGATCTGGCTCTGAGCTTACATGCCTCCATTCTCATGTGGCCTCCATGTATCTTATGGAGAAGTTCCTCCTGCATTGTTTGTGTATGATTATTCTGGATCCACCATCTTCCAGTGAGATGTTACCTCTTGTAGACCAGTATTGCTGTATTGCTGACTGTGTTTGCTGTACCTTATCGGGCTATCCCTTGATCACTCACTAAGAGAGCATCTGTGACTCTTCATCTTTGCTGGTCTCATCTCTGATTTGGCTCAGTTTCAGTGGTATTACATTCACTGCGCGATGGATCTTTACATTTAGATCTTCTATCTTGTGCTCGTCCTATGGTGATAACCAAGATAGCGCATCTGTCAGCACTATTTCTCTTTCTGGCTTATATTTCAGATTGAAATCGTAACTCTGAAGCCTCAAGACTTTTTTGGGTTTTCATATCTGCTCTGAGCTGGGGTTAGAGCTTTGGATACGAAAGCTATTGGCTTTCCCTCTTGCACTAGTGCTACTCCCAGTCCTTTAGTGGAAATGTCTACTTGCAGAGTGACAGATTCCTTGCTGCCATAATATGACAGACTTGTCTCCTGACATATTTCCTTTTTAAATTTGTTGAAATTCCTGTCTTGTGACTGACCACTGGTACTCTACATCTTCTTTCATCAGCTCCCACAGGTTTGCTGTGTGCTCTGACATATGCGCTCTGAAGGCGCTCATGCACTGGGTCAATCCAAGGAAGCTTCTTAACTCCCTGTTATCTCTTGAGGCTTCCATCCCAGAGAGAGCCATGATTCTTTCAGGGCTCAGCTTGATCCCATCAGCTGTGTTCACCATTCCAAAGAAGTGGCATTCTGTCACTTTCTCAATGCATTTGTCTGCGTTTAACTTGATCCAGCTTTCCTGGTTCTCTCCATGGCTTCATGTAGATGATAGCCATGATCTTTCTCATCTACACTGTTTATTGGGATATCATCTGCTATGCCAACTGCTCTTTTACATCTACTTTCTGTTGGAACACATCCTGGTTCACTTTAAGCCCAAAAGGTAGACAGAGGAATTTGAACTGTCCAAAGGGTGCATTGAATGTTGTCAACAGTGAATATTCTGTATCTAGTTTCACCTTCCAGTATCCAGTTCTGGCATCGAGCTTGCTGAAAACTTTTGCCCCTGCTAGTGTGATCTCGTTTAATGTTGGAATGGGTAGTGATTAAAATCTTTGGGATTCAGGCAAATTATTAGCCATCCATTTGGCTTCTCTCTCAACACAATGCAACTTACACGATCTGTAGGCTCTGTGACTCTGGTGACCGCCTTCTTTTCTTCCATCTCTTGGAGCTCTCTTTCAAGCTACCCTTTCGGTACTTTATGTATGGGATGAATCATTGGTTTCATTGCTGGGCCAAAAGTGGTGTGATACTCAAAATCTTCAAAGCACCATCTGATCAAAACAGTGGTTACATTCGCACCAGGTCTTCTTTGCATCTGATCAGAGGGTGCTTTTCAATGGGTGTGCTCTCTTCAACCCTCAGTGTCACCTCATTTAGCTCATGGCCAGGATGTTACAGCCCTGCCACGGCATGTCTCCCTCTGGCAGATGCGGTAAGCCATTTAAATCTCCATTCAGTTCAGCAGGACCATTATATCCCTAAGGTCCTGGCCCATGGTTTACTGAGATAACCTTCAGCTTCTCACAACTGCTCAACCCCAGGATGATAGGACCATCTGTTTCAGTGATGTAGAACATAAAATTAACATCTATCCTTGGTGTTTTTCTTCGCTTTGGGTTGTTCCTAGCTGTTGAATCTCAGTTCCCCAGTGACATTGCTTGGTTTCAGAACACCTTTCTTTGGATAACCATTTTGTTCCAAATTTTCAGAAAAGAGCTTTTGGTATAGCCTGAGCGGGATGATGTTACTCTACGCTGCAGTATCAATCTTCATGATCAGATTTATCATTGTGGGTTTTTCTCTCAATGTGGTTGTGTGAATTATTTTTCTCTAAGAACTGCTGCATCCAACCATTTCATGTAGTAATTTGGTCCCTATGTCTATTGTGTTCTCAACTTCATCATCATCTTCCAGGTACGGACGTTTTGATTTCTGTTCCTGTCCATCCGCTCTGTTGTTCTGGACTTGGTGCCTCATCTACCACTTTCTCCTTTTGTTCTGCACATCTTTTCCCAATGCTTTGCCTTTCCAGGAGCTCTGCAGATTGATCTACATGCAGGACATTTCCGTCTGCCTGTGAATTCAGGTGGTCGTCCATGTCTTTCTCTCTGTTTGTTTCTGCTGCGCTGCATCAACCCTGCTGCCTTTCTGTTCACTTAACTGAAGGCTAGCCATTTAGGTAGCCAGTGTCTTCATCTGTCTGCTTGTGGCTTCCTGTGCTCTGACAGTGTCTACAGCTTGCAATATTATGAGCTCGTCCTACCTGATTAGAACATTCTATGCTTCAGTATGTGCAGAACCCCAAACTTGTTGATCTATCAGCCTTTCATCTGTGGCCTTAAACTTACATTTTCTAGCTGCATTTTTTAAACTTGTTACAAAGTTATCAATGGGCTCGTCTCGTTCCTGTCCGAGGTCTTGAAATTCATACCAGTAGATCCGATGATTCGATTTTGGCTGGAAATGGGTGCTGAATTTTTCAGGAATGTTGTCTTGGTCTTTGCTGTCATGTTCAGTAAGTCCCAGCTATTAAATGGATTAATCCTATATCTCCTGCCCACAGAAAGATATTGCTGAGCCTCTCTTCATTGCTACTGCCTTGAAGGGAATTACCGAGTGTCAATCTGCACTTTTGTTTAAACTTCACAAACGCCTCTACAACATCATCAGCTTCCCACATCACTGTGAGCCGTAACTGTGCATTCATTGCTGTGCCTGTCACCATTTCATATTTCATTTTCACACAATTCACTAAGTTTCCCTTTTGGCACTAATGTGGGTCAATTTTTCAAATCAGCACTAAATTAATTTTAAAGGCTTTAAGTTTACTCACAAACACTTGCTGCCACCATGCTATACATTTTTGTGGTCTATTGGTTCCCAGGCATTGTTTATAATCACACTTTAAGCTCAGAAAGTTCAAGAAAGTATTTATGTTAAATTTTGCCATTGTGTATGGTACAAAGAAGGATCATTCTGAATTGGCTCTGTTTCACTTCACATCAGCCTCTAGTGTAGCTGTGAAATGTGGCCCCCAGAACACTTATGCATACCAATTGGTTCCTACCTAATTAGTTCCTAGTTGCTTACAGATATTTACAGATAATACAACAATTAGAATAAAAATAACTCTCACATTCATGAAAGCTCATTCAAAACTTTGAAAGCCCTTGAATTACTTCATCCCTTATAAACATATAGACTTATATTCATAAACCCACATCAAATACAGCTAATCATTTAATAAACTCTTTGAGCTGTCACTCAAATGGTGAAAATACAACTTCCCTGCTGCGATAATTGTAGGTTCTGGAAAGCAGCCAATCATGAGTAATGATATAATGATAGCCCTTGGGGTAATGTCAACAAACAGCTATTGTAATTGCTAGAACAGAATTTTTTCAATTTTCACAGATATAGGCAGGCTTTTTTTTTAAAGAGCTTGGGTTCACAGTTTGAATACTTTCTCAACTTTGACTGGCACAGACAGGCTGTGTTTTGTTTTATTTAAAAGGGTTGGGAATTTAAATAAATTAACAGATTGACAGTTCTGTATAACCTATCCACCCTTCATAAGCATTTATGCCTTCTCCATAAATTTATGATCCTAGGCTGCGGTATAAACCCCTCACTACAGCAAAAATGTGGTCTGTTTGATTTTAGCACTGAGTAAGTTTGAGTTTCCCACCTGTGTAAGTCATATCCTACCCCCTTTCCTCTAATGGTGAAAATGGGACCTGTTGGAAATACGGGCGGAACCTCTGGATCCGGGTCTCACCCACCATTTTTAAAGGTCCGTAGAGTCTCCACGACTCCATGAAAATCTGGTCCCATGTCTTTGTGGTGTTGCCAAAAGGCTCCATCCTCAGATCATTAGGAAAAAGCACATCTCTCCATTACCAGAGGCTCAGCCAGGGAGATTATGCTGAACCAAGGTGCAGCCTCTGATCTTCTTGACTCAATTCTCCCACTTCCCTCTCCTTGGCTCCCAACTCCCACCTTTTCAAATTGCATGTTCGGAGTGTCCCTTTAAATGCTGGAGCTGAAACTGCATCATGCAGGTCTCATCAGACCTACTGATGATAATTGGTCAGGAAACCTGGAAATGACACGATAATGCAATGGATTAAAAAACCACTGACATATGTGTTGCAGTGACTTTCGGGTTGCTACTGGAAACCCTCCCAGTCCCAGTGCATCGCTAACTTAAAATTCCACCCCAATGTTCTAATGAGAGTAAGGAGTTAAAGGTGGACACAATACTTATATCAAAAACTTACCCAGCCGCATCAGCTGCCTTAAACTGCAACCTCGGTAAAACAAATATGACCTTGCCATGTTTGTCTTTAATACATGCTAAAGGTTTGATACAATTGACTCAATAAAAGCATTCCTTTTCTGAACACAATTCTAACCTAATCAGATAATTTCACTGCACCAAATTATTTTCTATTGATGTCCATTACACTGCATATAATTCCTGATCCTCACATGTCAACTAATCCTGATTGAAGTTTAATATCTCTGATGTTATTCATCTTTGAACTCCAAGCAGAGAGCATATTGCATACTGTCGACCATTGTCTGATTTCACACAAGCACATAAGTGAAGTGTACTGTGTTGTTTTAATTTAGCGTCAGTCATAGGACGTATGATTTAAATTGTTTGAAGTATAAGCTGGCCTCTTTATCTAAAGAAACCTGATCTAAGCAGAACAATTCCTGACAAGGTAAATGGTCTTGTACTGGGATACAAATGCACAATAATGGTGGAACAGTTTCGTTTAGCAAAGAGATCGGACATCTAGCTATTATTGGATTAGGCTGAACTTTGACGCACACAGTTATACGCTTTGAAGTATGTGTCCAACCAGTTGACTGAACCACCACACTGCCAGGAGAGCCAGCAATTCAGTTAGGGACCAATAACATTGTGTTTAAAATAGCAAAAGGTTGAGATTCAAGACACCTGCTTTTGGAATAAACCTACAGGATTTAGTGGGTTCTGAGCAAACAATAACAAACCTTACTATACAAGTTCAGAAAGGTAAAACAATTTACAATATGTATCTTAGACGCTAACATTCAGGGTAAGTATGAGGTACATGTGAATTAATAGACAAACTGTGGTTGAACATATCACACTGTAGAGTAAATGATAGGTGCAACCAAGACAGAGTCCTTGGATTTCTCAAGAGCCCACCCAGACTTCAGTAGCCACCAAGTCAAACAACTCTGTTGAAACTTGGCTCATGAGGGATTCCCGGCTTCACCTTTGATGACCTCTGCTTGGAATTCTCTGGAAAAGCCATTCCCACTTGAATGGCTTTAACAGGGATCCACCTCCAGTGTTTCAATCTCACCTTCCGAGATTCCTTCTCCATAGATTCCCAAGTATACTCAACACTAGCTCACAAGTGCACTTTCAGATCTATAGCTGTGCCAAACAGAATACCACTGCTCCAAAGTAAATGCCCCAATGGGCCTCTTTACTTAAAATCTGCTCTTTCTTTAACTTAACTTAACTAGGACCTATGTCTGTCCCTTTTGTCTCTGTGGCACTTGTTAGCTGGCAGGCCACCTCAGATTGACTGCCACAAGAACAGCTGTTCATTGACCCTTGAACTGATTTGGTGACATATCAAAACACTCCCAGAGGGTCCCATTCTTGTTACTAGGCAGGAACCAATGCAACAAGCATTGGAACATCCTGTACCTTAAATGTTACAAATTCTACACACTGCTAATTGAACACCCTGAGACATATAGATCAATGGATTTCATGACAATGTGCTAAAGAATTAAAAGTACAGAAATTTAACTGACACTTGGAAAATTAACCTTCAAGTCCCACTTTACGTTAAAGCAGTACTTGCGATGAAAACTAATGTCCTTGAACAGAACAGAACAGAACAGAAATAGAAGGAAACATGTCCTTCAACCATTAATTGCACTTGATTCTACCTTTATACCAAAAAGTACTGAGAATCATTAGGTACTGGAGGACTAAGACTGTTAGATGTTTATTACAGTAACTAACTATGACTAACTATGTATGAGGGTTGCATAGTGATGGGAACATGTTACTTATTCATTGGGAAATCTCCATATCACCAAATTTTGAAAAACAATAGCATTCATAAGCAGTCATGCTTAGTGTTTAGCCAGAAAGATTTTGCTTTTTGTGTGTAGTTAATGGGAAGTTAATGCTACTATAAATTTCCCAGTTTAGTAAAATAATTTTTAATTAAATATGCCCCAGATGATTCAAAGCCTTTTTGACTGGACTTTAAAATGCAGAGATAATGATAGCACGAGGGCTGGGCAGGAACTGTATAAAATCTTTCTAATTTGTCAGCGAAAATGTTTTTCGCAATTTTTTTCCAAACTGTAGCCAAGGCAGTGTCCAACAGTAGCCCCAAGGCAGATGGCCCAACACTAGCACCAAGGCAGTGTCCAACAATAGCTCCAAGGCAGTGTCCAACAATAGCTCCAAGGCAGTGTCCAACACTAGCCCCAAGGCAGTGTCCAACACTAGCCCCAAGGCAGTGTCCAACACTAGCCCCAAGGCAGTGTCCAACACTAGCTCCAAGGCAGTGTCCAACAATAGCTCCATGGCAGTGTCCAACAGTAGCCCCAAGGCAGTGTCCAACAGTAGCCCCAAGGCAGTGTCCAACAGTAGCCCCAAGGCAGTGTCCAACACTAGCCCCAAGGCAGTGTCCAACAGTAGCCCCAAGGCAGTGTCCAACAGTAGCCCCAAGGCAGTGTCCAACAGTAGCCCCAAGGCAGTGTCCAACAGTGGCCCCAAGGCAGTGTCCAACAGTAGCCCCAAGGCAGTGTCCAACAGTAGCCCCAAGGCAGTGTCCAACAGTAGCCCCAAGGCAGTGTCCAACAGTAGCCCCAAGGCAGTGTCCAACAGTAGCCCCAAGGCAGTGTCCAACAGTAGCCCCAAGGCAGTGTCCAACACTAGCCCCAAGGCAGTGTCCAACACTAGCCCCAAGGCAGTGTCCAACAGTAGCCCCAAGGCAGTGTCCAACACTAGCTCCAAGGCAGTGTCCAACAGTAGCTCCAAGGCAGTGTCCAACACTAGCTCCAAGGCAGTGTCCAACACTAGCCCCAAAGCACGTAGATTATTTGAGATGATAGGAGCAGGAGAGGAGGAGTTGGGGAGTCTGACATGGGGACACCTTCACTCACACTAAGCAATATCTACGAGGAGGTGATGCTCACCCAGTATTAAAGGCGGAAGATGAGGCAGAAGTTGCTATGACATAGAAATCATAGTTATTTATAGCATGGGATGCACTATTTGGCCCATTGTATCCGTGCCAGGTGATAAGTAGCCATGCAGCCTAATCACCATTTCCCGTTTATGGTCCATCGCATTGACATCACATCCACTTCACTAAAACCCACTATAAATACTTGCACTTGTTCCAAATGCAAGTGCTCCATGTCTCCCTTCTTCCTCCCCTGCTTTCCCAGCCCCCAAAATGGGGATAAGCCTTGGAAATTCCTGGAAAACACAAAGAGTTAGAAAGTTCACTGAGCACAAAGCTTCTTCCTGACTGAAGCTCCAATACTCCAATCAACTTACCCAGGAGAGCATTCCGTGCATGTGCAGGTAGCTCTGCCAATGATTTTTCAGATAGTGGGTAATGTAAATTTTTAAGTTAACCCCAAGTAAGTTTAATTCTATACACTATGTTATGGAAAGGTGTTGACTCCCAATATTAAATTTCAATTTCCTCCACTGGACTCACATATGGATCTTTGTGAAAAGGTAATTTCAACTCATAAAACAAAGACACTGATTTATTATGGCTGCCACATGTCACCTGACTTGTCTGCAACTACAAGTTGGTCAAGTTTCTGGAAGTTTCCAATGTGGATTACCATTAGTACATGCTCAGGCAAACCTTCTGTGGAATTTCACACCTGCTGATGTCAAGGATTACATGAATGATGAGCTGAAACATAAAATAGTTGTTACCATTTGCATCAAAAGACACACTCCACTCCATCAGGTGGAGACAGAAAGTCTACAGAGACAGTGGCTATGTTGAGGGTGTTGGTTGGTATGTTCTCCCTAGCTCATCACATAGATGAATAGGCTATTCAGGAGAGGTGGTTTGGATATTTAAACATTAATCATCTAGGCCATAACACAATAGCAAAGGTCCATACATGACCTAATCAACTACCTTCCGTGGAATACTCAAAATTGTTGTGGAGTGGGAGGTCATATGATTGAGATCACAATTTTTGAACGTCATTTGTTACAAAACCCTGCTTGCTTCTGGAGCAGCCTGAAAAAAGAACATCTGAGAGCAGAAAGAAGGCTGTCTGCCTTTCTCTCTCTTTCAGTTAAAGAGAACTCTGCCTGCTTATATAATACTGTGGATGACAGACAAAGAAATTCTAAATAAGACTTCAAATTCCATAGCAGTTTTTCCAAGAAAAAAACAATTAGACTACTATGACGAGAGGTTGGAGAAACTTGGATTGTTCTCATTAGAGCGACGGAGATTGAGGGGCGACTTGATAGAAGTTTACAAAATTATGAGTGGCATGGACAGAGTAGACAGTCAGAAGCTTTTTCCCAGGATGGAAGAGCCAGTTACTAGGGGACATAGATTTAAGGTGAGAGGAGAAAACTATAGAGGAGATGTGCGGGGCAAGTTTTTTACGCAGAGGGTAGTGAGTGTCTGGAATTCGCTGCCAGAGGAGGTGTTGGAAGCAGGTACGATAGTGGTGTTTAAGAGGCAGCTTGACAAATATATGAATAGGATGGGAATAGAGGGATACGGACCCTGGAAGTGCAAAATGTTTTAGTTGACAGGCAATATGATCGGCGCAGGCTTGGAGGGTCGAAGGGCCTGTTCCTGTGCTGTACTTTTCTTTGTTCTTTGTACTGTTTAAAGAACTGCCTCAGCCATGAACAACAGTGAAGGACTCATAATCAGTGAACTACCTGTCTATTTGCCTTTTATTGTTGAATCTTTATTTGGCCA
This sequence comes from Cetorhinus maximus, assembly GCF_964194155.1. Lineage (NCBI taxonomy): Eukaryota > Metazoa > Chordata > Chondrichthyes > Lamniformes > Cetorhinidae > Cetorhinus > Cetorhinus maximus. The sequence goes on from NC_135896.1 coordinate 20,726,599, forward strand.
ACGGTTAACCTCCTCTGATTTGTAAATTGTAATTTTGTGTGTGTGTGTGTGTGTGTGTGGGGCGGGGGGGGGGGGGGGGGGGGTGGAGAGGGTGGTGACAGTCAGGAAGAGTGTTTATCTTTTTAATAACTTTACCTGCATGGGTGGGTTTTTAGCACAATAAAAACAATCCTGCCTGGTGTAAGGTAATCGAGCTGCTTTTTAAAATGTATGGACCCACAAATTGATTTATGCACCTGCTCTTATTAATTTAATGTATGTATTTTGAACTATAGATGTACCTTATGATTTGTTCCCATTGATTCAGTGTTTTTATATTCATTCAGTATTTTATATTTTTAATTATGAGAGAATGTAATTGGTTGTGGTGTGGATCCTGTATGCAGAGCTCATCAAGTGGTAAGGACATAGGAGTAGAGAGGACATTGGGATGAGGGGAGAAGTATCCTGACCAAAGATATCATCAGTGAGGCTCACGTGTTGGATTTTCTATTAATAAAAAGGATTAAAGACACAAGAATACACACCCACTGACATCCCAGGGTATGTCATTAAGCTGGTGGCCCAGACTGATTACACCACGTGACACTCTGTCTGCAACAACCCTCAAAGACAATGACTCCCGTAAGGAGATATAAATGGCTTCCTTACTGCCTTATCTGAGCTAAGGCATTCCAAACAAAGGACAACTGTTACTGGTATACACCTGGAGGCTCCACCTCACCTCCTGTTGTGAACAGGAAATGGCCATATTGTAGGTGGTCATGAAGTGGGTGGTGAGTTCCAGCGAGCTACCGAAGGACAATTGGATGACCCGTTTCAGGATTTTGCCTTGTGTGTCAAAGGGGAAGGGGTGAGAAAAAGGGTATAAAATTCAGAGTCCAAGAAGACATCAGAACTGCAGTCAGAGGATAGTGGCCTGGTCAGTCAGTGGAAGACATGTGGACACATCGTCCGGTGGGCCAACCACCTGAAGGACGAACTCATGCACGTGGGATCACCAAGCCCCAGGTACCGTGAGTACACACTGTCGCTTAGTGGATAAATAAAAGATTTCCACCTGAAGTGGGAATTGCATCAAAACTGGCTTCATCTCGTTGATACCCAGAGAATGGGTTCCAAACCTTATGGGGTAGTGAGACTCCCCCGTTCAGGAGTCTTACACTGGTTTAAATTCAAGGAAGCCTGTCTGACAGTTCTTTGCAATCAGTATGTAAATAGTTAAAAACATACACTCAATTGGCACATTCCTCCCATATTTCAAAAACCCCTGTTACAATCAACCGAGGAGTGGAATAAAGGGGGAGTCCTTGCACCCATCCTCACCTGGTCGTAACAATGTACCATACCCTGAACCAACCTTCCCAGCCTTCTTGCCCTAACTCAAGATTTATAGTCTGACTTTAGAGTCACAGTAATTTTGATTTGTAATGTGAAAAACAGTGTTAGTTAATTCCTCTTTATTTAACTTATGCTAACTTACTTTCAATTGTACAAGTAGCACGTAGCACATCAGACGTATAAATTTGCATAGAAAGAAGCATTGTTTACAAACCAAACACTTGCATATGAAAATATTTAATCATGCTTGAAATGAAACATTAACAATACTGAAAGATATGTTTATTGAGGTGTGCACATTGCAAGTTTGACTAGGTTTCCAATCTGGGAGTGGATAACTAAATTATTATTAGAACGTTTCCAACCTGTCTACCAATTTTGAATTTAATAAAATGATCATTTTAAATTACTAAGACAGGTCTCAAGAATAATGAGTCCTGAGTATTATACCTCTCAATGCTGTAACATTCTAGCTAAAGAATATTAATGTTATCACATTCATGAGGCAATGCACAAATTACCCAGCGCATAACAAGTTCTACAAAAGTGAAATTTGGATTCAACCATTCTGATCCAATAATTGCACAATGGTTCATTTGGAAGTAATGTAGTGTGGAAAATTTATTCTCCTCTGAATTTATTCAATAGCAGAATGAACATGCTTTAAAATGGATGATTATGGAGTTCTTTCCAAGTCATTGTTGAAAGGAACTACACTAGAGTGAATTAACAGTCTGAAGATGCCAGTTGATGAAATCTTTCCTCAGGTTTAATGCCAAAAGCTTGTGCCTGACAATTTTGGGTGGAATTGAAACAGAAATGTCATGGAATAATGTGCCACCTTTCATTGTACATTTTTAACCAATTGACTTTGTAGATCTTTGTGACATTGTAGTTACAATGGCAATTTGAAATGTACCTGATGAAAAGTTTATCGAACCAGAAAGACGTGAAATTACGTAAATGAAGAAAATTCCAAGCAGAACTCCAAACAATATATTTCTTCTTTTTCATTCGTTTAAATTATAAAATGCTCACACTGAGGTAATGCAGTAAAATGAGTCAAGTTCTATTGGCACTAAAAAGCATCACTCAGGAATATATTCATTTCCATTGGTAAAGTGAGTGTATCTTAGCTATGAAGTGAGAAGGAGACAAAAGTGAGAAAGGGAGCAACACCATAAGAAATGCAAAATAAGTGAATAGTAAAAAATATAAATATCTTGGAAGCATATTTTCCTGGCCCTGGATCTGTTAATGAAGTGGGATCTGTGTGGGTAAGGACAAAACGTGAGCCTGACTCAGTCACATTGGGTCCTCCCTAGCTTCTTTTCCAACTGTCAGTATTTTTAGATAATTTGGATTCAGGCATATTATATGCCCACCATGTTTGGCCAGTGCTTTCAAATACAAGAACTACTTCATAGAACATCATTTCCATCTTCTGTGCCCCAGCAAAGACAGACACAAGGGACACCTAGGCGTCCTTTGGAGTACAGCATTGCTGAGAGCTGAAAGGGTGATTTCAGATATTACAAAAACGATTTCAGAAACAGATTATTTTGCCGGCCTGATATACTTAAATGTCCAATGTGGAAAATTGAATGGGGCCAGAGACACAACTAATGGGCAGGGGCGAATCTGGGCCCTGCCATACTTACAACGGCAGCGTAGGAAAATGCAGCAGCTCCCTCAGCCCTTGAAAAGAAATGACCTTGAATACCTTTCAAGCTATAATATGTTGAAAGGATGGAATTTGAATCAGTGCTTGGGGCAGGCAGGGTGTGCTTTTATGTATGGAACTGGTAAATCCTCTATTTATTCTGCCTTGGTGAACTTATGTGCCACTAATGATTTTCTACGTCATGCTGTTTAATATTTGGACATTAAACGGAAATTAAAACAAGACAGCTGAAATTTATTCTGCATTATTGAAGCCATAATTACTCAGAAGATCTGGCAGAGGCAGAAATATGTAGCAGTGTTTTGGGCTGGTCACTTTATTCCAAGGGGCAAATAATGCAGCCCCTCAAATTCAGAGCAAATTCTGAGGCTAATTCTGGGATCAATTCAAATGGTTAAGAACTGGTGCAAATCTTGGTAAAGAAGTGGTAGCACTCAATGTTCTGGATGTCCTGATTAAGAATCAGGGTGATTGTACAATGGGAGGAAGGATGTCCCAGCCACATCTTAATATTGCCCATTGGCTCACCAATAATGTGTGCGGTGTTGTGAGTTTTTGCCTCTTTATCCCATCAGCAGCATTGTGCAGGTGCCACCACTCCAAGCACGGCACTCAGTTCAAGAAAAAATGATGTAACCACCACCAGCTTCTCAGAGCAACAAGAGGTGGGCAATAAGTGCAGTCTTGTCAGCACTGCAGACATCCCAAGAGCAAATAAAAGAAAGCGAATCAGCGCCCATATCTGAAACAATATGCTCTTGAAAATCAGTTACATTATCTTAAAGTTGCTTTAAGCCCATAGAGTTATAGCCATGGCTGATGCTCATCAATGCAACTGTGCATAAGCAGGAGTGTCAACACTCATTTTCGCACAAGGTAAATATTTGAGTTAAATGCAAAACAATAGTAACATCAAAGCTTGTCTTATGGTGTGTAATGTTCAGCACATTGGGAGCTTCAAAACATATCCTCACAACTTGGCATTCCATCCCTATCGACATATCTTTCTTCAATTTGAAAGGATTTGACACTGAGGCTGTTTTGCAGGTGGCAGGAAATACTCTCCCATTTTCATCATGCATAAGGTTTTGGCATCAAACACTGTGTTAGCTGTTTTCCCTCCAGCTTGAATTTTCTGCCCATTTGTGCTGACGCTAACCTGTACAACAACTTGCAGTTATAAAGTTATTTATATAATTTATTTATATATAGTTATTTATATTTAACACAGTAAAACCTCCGAAGGTGCTTTGCATAAGAACGCAAAAAATAGGAGCAGGAGTGGGCCATTCAGCCCTTCGAGCCCACTCTGCCATTCAATGAGATCATGGCAGGTCTTTACTTCAACACCATTTCCCTGCACTATCCCCATATCACTTGCTGTCTTTAATATGTGAAAATCTATCCATTTCAGTCTTGAACATACTCAGTGACTGAACCTCCACGGCCCTCTGGGTCAGAAAATTCCAAAGATTCGCCACTCTCCGAGTGAAGAAATTCCTCCTAAATGGCCTGCCCCTTATTCTGAGGCTGTGTCCCCTGGTTCTAGACACCCCAGCCAAGGGAAGCATCCTTCCTGCAACAACCCTGTCCAGCCCTGTAAGAAGTTTGAATGAGATCACCCCTCATTCTTCTAAACTCCAGACAATAAAGGCCCTGTCTATTTAATCTTTCCTCATAGGACAATTCTCCTTTTATGTCTTGGGTTGGCTAACAGAACTCTTAACTGCACACCTTCCTGTGTTCTCCTCAATTGCTGCTTGCAATCAATAATGGGGAGGGACCGATGTAAGGATAAACAGTGATGGTTTATTGGGACGTAGGGCAGAGCACCAGATCATTTGTGCTCACTCAGAAACCCCCAAAACTAGACTTACAGTTCCCAGTTGCCCGTGCTTCGTCAGTGCTGTCACATGATCAGTACACTGGCATTGTCTTAAAGGGACAGGGTACCTCACTTTACCACACCGCGCCTCCCCCCACCACCCAGGAATTAGTTTGGTGGACCTTCATTTCACTCCCTCTATGGCAAGTACATCTTTCCTTGGGTAAGAAGACCAAGATTGCACATAATATTCTCGGTGTGGTCTCACCAAGGCTTTATATAATTGCAGTAAGACTTCTATACTTGAATCCTCTTGTGATGAAGGCCAACATACCATTTTCCTTCTTCACCGTACCTGTAACAGCAGCCAAAATTTGATGCTGAGACATTTAAGGAGGTATTAAGACAGGGGAGCTAACAGCTTTTGGCAATGAGGAAGGATTTAAGGAGCAACTTAGAGGAGAGGTTTAGGGAGGAAATCCCAGAGCACAAGGCAGATTTTTCTGTTCTTACTTCCTTTCTGAGAATATTGGATCACGGTGCATAGAGGAAAATTGGGTTAAGAGGATCATTTAGCTGTAAGGGAACCTGCCTGATTTTCCATCTACTTTCCTCTGTGTGCTGGATCCCCGTGATCCAATCCACCCAGGCCTAGAAAAATAAATACTACAGGCCATGCTGGGTTCTGGAATGAAGTAGAATGGAGTGCAGCCACCTCCTCCTTCCACAGCAGGCCAGTCCCTCACATCAAAGTCAAACTGGTTTTGTATAGTTAATGAAGATGGATAGAAAATTATGAGCAGAGTACCCAAAATAGCTGAATGCGAAGCCTTACCAATGGAGCAGGGTCTTGGTTAAGCTCTGTGCTAAAGCTGCAGCAGCGTTGGAATATAAAACCACCTCATGCTGAATTCAGTGGAGTGGAAAATTGGACGGGGAGTGTAATAAGTGACTGATTCACCATTTTTGCTATACACTTACACCAAAACAGATTTTAACCCCTGCCACCTTTACACAAATATAGCTCAATAAGATTACATTTAAAAAACACACAAGAGATCTCTACCACTCTTTCTTCCCTACCACAACATATTTGCTTTGGATAGTTGTACATAATTATTTCCTCTAAGGGGAAACGTAAGACACAATGGACCCGAGCACAAAGGAGTTGGATGTGATTCAAAATGGCTCTTTACCACAATGAAAGAATTTGGTGATCAATCTCTGCTTATCTAAAGAGCACTGTGCACGGAGATTCCAATTAAGTTGGCAGTATATCACTATGATGTGCGATTTGATTACTCAACATTTGGACAACATTTCTGATAAACCTCGCTGCCTTTTGTTATAGCCATGAAGGGAAAACAAGCCCTAAATGTTTTTTGCCACAGACTCTTTCGAGCTCCTGGAAGGAATTGCACTATCTTAAATCATATGTGAGAAGTTAGGGAAGATTTCACGATACATTCTTCACACTTCATAAATTTTGACAAAAAGATAATAATGAAAACCAGTTGTCGAGACAGTAGAAATTTTAAACATTAGATTGGATTCCCAAGAAGTTGGGTGCGGTCAGCAGCATAGACATTGAAAGCCCTGACCTCTCTGGAAATTCTGTGCTGTGATCAGAAGCAATTAACCTTGCTTGACACATAGTTAATCTTTGATGTGGTGTGCTACTGTTCACTCAGTAAGCCTGAGTCGTGCTGGCAACATGCATTTTTCACATGCATGTTGTAGTCTGGAGCTATGGATAGCGATGGTAGGGGCGGCAATGTTTTTCTCATCACGTGGCTGACCAGGAATCACTCCCACCCTTACCGCCTGCTATTGACATGTGTTGGAAGGATTTGCAGGCTCAAGCTCTTAGATCACATTATGGATGCACCTTCCTTGGCCATCAAGTCCTGGGGTGGGACCGGATCTTCTGGTTCAGAGGCGGGGACGCTATCCACTGCACCACAAGACCTCCAACGTTGATGTAGTGATCATATTTTACAGTAATATCTATATCCACGTGACTCATTCCAGCCATTCACATATGCCACAGCTTTTCAAAAACTAAAAACAATGGCACACATGGGCTGTCTTTTTACCAGGCTTCTAGGAACAGGCTGGGCGGCAGGGCCGGGGGTGGTGGGGGTGGGGAATTGCCCTTAAAATAGCAAAGGATGACAGGGGTTGGGGTGCCTGTCAGCTTTCTGCCACCAAGACATTTTACCAGTGGTGGGGAGTGTGGTGGATGGCTCTTTCACCCAGAGGCCAATTCATGGCCTCTTCCTACTGCCACTGACATTTTATATGCAGTGGATGAGCCCTCTGCCATGTGGGGAGACTGCCTGGTGAACCCCAACGGCCAACCTGTGAGGTCGGGTGAGGGAGGCCCACTTAATCGGTGGCCCATGGAGGGACTTCCTGGCAAAAACGGCCATCCCCGCGACAACTAACCCCATGCCTCACCACACACCCGCCCCACCCACCACCCCACTCACAAAACCACCACCCCCACAGCCCCACCCCCACCGCAACTGTGGCCTGTCTGACCATCCCCAGTGACCGGCCTGTTCTCATGAGACTGCTGAGCTGCTCGCCCTCCGATTGGTTATCGGGTCTTGGGAGTGGGGTTACGGGAGTGCCGACGGCAATTAATTTGTTGCCGGGCAGCCGAAAAATGTGGCCAGCGGTTCCACAAACAGCTGAGGCGGAGTTGCCCCAGGTTTTGGGGCCCATCACTGGGGAACTCGCTACGTCACTTGAACTCCAGCCATAAATGCAAAGCTCACAAAATGAAGCTGGCAACATAGAAAAAAGCTTTGATCTGCTTTAGAGTTGCTGAAACAAAGTTTGTGACTGACCAAGGCTCAATGCCAGCAAAGTAGAGCTCCCTCCCTTTCTATTCCATGCCCCTTGACTTATTATTCACTTTGAAGTTAGATGGGTATATCATCCTTAGCACATGTTGCCCCTTTATCCTGAAAATTGTAATAGAGTTTTGCATCTAGGACCCCTTCTTTTTCACAATTGCTGGGAATTTACAGCACAGAAGCAGGCCATTTAGACTACCGGGTCTATGTCAACATGAGCCTCCTCCCACTTCATCATCACATCCTATCAGCATTTTCTTCTATTCCTTACTCCCTCATGCACATATCTAGCTTCCCCATAAATACTTATATGTCATTTATCTCAACTCCTCTATGTGGCAGAGCAAGTTTCAAATTCTAATCATGCTCTGGTTAAAGATATTTCCCCTTGGATATACTAGATGTATTCAATGTATCTTATACTTCAGTTATGTAGATAGATTGGAGAAGTTAGGTCTGTTTACCTGGGAGATGAGGAGATTTGATAGAGGTATTCAAAATCATGAACAGTTTGGACAGAGCAGAGCTGTAATTCCCGAGTTCCCCAGCGTCGGATTTGGGGGGTATCCCAAAGGTGCGCTGGGGAACCCTTCTCAGAACTTCAAAGGTAAGGGTTTGCACGGCAATTGCCTAGAAGTTCAAACTTCCTCTTCCTGATTCCTGGGGAAATCATCTGATAATGCAATTTAAATCACAAACTTCGGATGTTTCCGGCTGTATTACACAAATAGTTACTTAGATAAAGTTAGAAAAATTAAAACCTCTTCTAACTTTGGGGTAGCTATTGTAAAGGCACAGACTGTTCGCCCCACAGGATCCCCCCCCACACCCCCAACCCTCCCAAGGGACAACCCCGTACCCCCGACCCCCCACCCCAGGGGAAGCCTCACAAACGGTGTCCCCCAACACCCCCGACTCCCCATGGGATTCCCCCGACCCAACTCCATCCCTCCCACCGCGGAAGACCCAACCACCCCCGATGTCCGATCACCCCCACACCCCCGATGTCCGATCACCCCCACCCCACCTGATGTCTGACCCCCCCCAATTCCTCTTCAATGTCCGACCCTACTATGCGCCCCCCAATGTCTGACTCCCATCCACGACCACCCCCACCCCCGCCCGACTTCTGATCCCCCACACCCCACTAAATCACATCCACTTACCTTCTCCCTGGCCTGTCAATTTCAATGGGACCTTCAAACTTACCTGGTTCACACCAACTAGTGCTGTAAAAAAAAGGGGGAGGGTGATGTCCTCCTTCAATAAAACTCTGCTGGACTGCGATGCTGGGCTTCAGGGACATCTCGATCTTGCCCAGCCTGAGTCAGAAGGTTGCACGAGGCAGGCACGGAAGAAATTTCCTGTAAGTAACTGGGCATGGAGTGGCAGCCCAACACAGATTACCACTCTGAGGAATTTATGGTCCAGGGGGAACTGTTCCACTTAGCGGAAGGATTGAGAACCAGAGGGCACAGCTTTAAGGTAATTGGCAAAAGAAGTAATGACGACATGAGGAATAACTTTATCGCGCACCAAGAGGATGTGCAAAGCGTTATCTGAGAGTGTGGGGGAGGCAGGGTCTAACGAGGCAGTTAAGAGAGAATTGGATTATTATCCGAAATGGAGGAATGTTCAGGGGTATGGGGAATAGGTGGGTGAGTGACAATAAGTAAACTGTTGCTGTGGAGAGCCGACACTGATACGACGGACCGAATGGCCTCCTTCTGGGTTGCAACAATTCTGCGGTTCTGTGATTCTACTTATGGCCCCTGGTTTTGGTCTCCTCTGCAATTTTCTCTCTATCTATTCTATCAAACCTTGACTTGAAGACGGTCCTTAAAACCTCTTTGACCAAGCTATTTCATGGAGAAATTTGTTCTCATCGCGAGTTTCAATGATGTCAATAATGCACAGCCTGTGGCACTGCCTGCCCTCATGCAATTGATGCAAGTCTGAACAAATTTCTCTCTTTGTTCATCTGCCCTTACATCTCTTCATGCAGTTCGGTGTCAAATTTTGTTTGAAAAGTCTCCTGCAAAATGCCTTGGGATGCTTTACTACGTTAAAGAGACTGCATAAAAGCAAGTTGCTGCTGTTGTTAAAAGAAAAGAGCTTCAACCTATTTAATTTTGTATACCCAATTTGTATAGCCCTGAAGTTGAGAATCTCGTTGATGTGCCAATGGGTGAGTGTATGCTGCTGCTATGGGCTCGTGGATTTGTGGCAGTCAAGAGACAAAGACTCCTGGCAAAAAAGGCATTATTTTAATTGGCATTGTTTTTGGGAAGACCCTCCTGTCACTCAGTTAAGAGATGGAACATCATATGGACTCTGTTACAAGTATTCCATTCCTGCCTGATTTTGCCTTGTCAGCTCTGTCAGTTGATTATTTACACCCAAGTGGAAGAGGAGAAAACCTGCCCTAGATTTCGATTCGGAAGGAAAAATATATTAGCAGAATAAGATAACTATTTATTTGCATTTGGTTGCTTTTAGTTCCATGCATTTGTTTCCTTTACTGTGAAGATTCATTTTGGCAGACTTACATTGTTTATTTACCACATTTTCTGACAATAATTGGTGCTACAAACTTGCAGCCAATAAAGTCTAAGGATAGTAATCCCTTTGAGGCTTCTTGCTGAGCTATGTGATTTAGATGAGGTTCATGGAGAAACAAAATGCAGCTATAATGACATTGAAGCATTATTGCTGTACCCATCAGTGAGTACAAAAGTAAAATAAACAGTCGTTTGGTAGTACAGAACTTGAGTATTGCCGAAAAAAAGAGACATGTCTAAGCTTTTCATCTTGTACTCATCAGGACACTCGCAAGAACAGCAATATAAGGAGGAAAACAACAATTTATACTGTATGCCTTGGCCAATCAGGGTCAAGCTGCCTGGTTTAAATTTCAAACAATGCTTGGCAGTTAACTGTCAGTCACCATCAGTGGTGCATTGTCCATGGCAATGGCACTTGCCAATCAGTCAGCACTCTCTTTACATACAATATAAACTGTTGTTTTCCCTCTTATATTAGTATTCTTGTGAGTGTCCTGGTGAGTGGAAGATGAAAAGCTTAGACATGTCTCTTTTTTCAGCAATACGAAAGCAAAATACTATGGTTGCAGGACATATGAATTAGAAACAGAAAATGCTGGAAATACTCAGAAGGTCTGGCTGCATCTGTGGTGAGAAAAATAAGGTTGACGGGCTGCAGGGTATGGGTGGGTGAGGGGAGGGAATAGGAAATGCCCTCGCTGCCGATTAATAGCCCCTCAAGCTCATTGAGGAGCTCATTCAAGGAAGAGGTGGTCAGTTCAAGATTGAAGTTTTTAAATGTTTTTTTGGCCAGCCCAAACAGTCTTGTGCAGGTTGTGCACAACTGTCGGGTTAGCTACAGGGCCTTGGTAAATTGCTTGGCGTTAGCTTTCAAATTTACTTTGATCCCTCCCCTTCTGACCATTTAGGGTTGCCACCCCTCCAGGATTGGCCTGGAGGCTCCAGGAATTGAAGATCAATCTCCAGGACACAGCTCTGTGCAGTACTGGAGAAATATCATAGGGACATTAAAAAAGATTGAGTTTTTTTGTCATTTTCTTTGAACATTGCTCTTCACCAGATATAAAAATATTGAAAATGGGGCAAAAAAGGCTGTTTTGCTAATAAGCAAGGATCACCCAATTGGGCAATGAGCCTTTTTGCTTTCTAATTGGCACAGGAAGGCAGTGAGTAACAAGGATGGATGTGTTGGCTGATAAATAGCCAAATGTGTGGGGTCAAGTCTTGTGATAAAGTCTCCAGGAATACATTTAATCCCAGTTGGCAACCTTATCTCCACGGCTGCTTTCTGCCCTGTTCCACCTGAAGGAGCTGCCTGTCTTAATTAGCAAAGCAGCAACAGTCCCTGACATGGCTAGTGTGTGCCTTTGCCACTGGCCCCAGGCAGGCAGCTCCCGCCATTGGAGGCACTCGGCTCCTCTAATTGGGCACTGAACTCGCAACCTGGCCAATTAGGTCGTTTGCACTTAAAAATAGCGTTGTGAGAGTGACGCTATTCAGCCGCAGGCTCAGAATCTGGAATTAATTTGGGTCTCGGTTCCCCATCCTACATTGAACATCTGGTTCCAGGTCACTTTCCTTTAATCAGAACGTTCACAAAGTAACCACCCAACCTGCATTTGGTCTTCCCAGTAACAGCCAATACAGTATACTTATTTGAAAGTAGTACAATTAAATCACTATTTCATCTGGAAAGAGTGTTTGGAGCATAGGACGTTGGGAAGAGAGGGAGGTGAAAGGTCTGTTATCATGGCTATGGGTCTTAGATCAGGTTATCCTTGGTCTGGATTGACTAAGACTGCTGAAGGATAGGCTATTGGTAAACTCTACTTTTTATTGAACATCCTACTAACTGTGTACAGTACAAGACTTAGCACGAGGTTTCACATAGAACTTTTTCTCAGCATACTCTGTTGACATGTGACCTCACATCACTGATGATGTGGACCGTTTATTTGCATATTTAACATGAACACTTTATACTACAAAAGAGCAGGTACTGTTTCTCTTACATCTGCATGAGAAGGTGCTTTGTGAAGGGGGAGGGTGCTGTACATGATTTCTGCAATTCGCTACTGGGAAACAAAGATTATGCTTTCCAAACTTGGCCAATAACTCCAGAGAAACCCCCAAGTAACATAAGTACCAGGGAGGACGAGGATTTGCCTTGTTTTTCTTTTAACTTTGGCGGAAGATTAGAAGCTACCCTGGAGAAAAGGCATAAATTGCCAAAATTAGCCATTAAAGCCATTTCTCCAAGGGTTTTGCCGATCTTTTGCTGAACATATGGCAGCAGACTGGAAGAACCCAAGTGGAAATTCCAACTAAATGAAGCATATTCATCAGCAGTGCTAATTTGCCTAAACTTTGCATGGCATTTTGTTTCTCCCTTCAACCCTGAAACAACTTTCCAATGAGTACCCACTAATTAAAGACCGTGAGCCTTGTGACACCCCAACACAACACCTGGGGAACGAGTTATGCTAACAGACGAGTGTTGATTTGGTATGGCGTGATACAAAAGAAGCATTTGATGATTCATGTGCTTTATAGCACGGAATTCTTAGAGTCATGTGATTGAAGGATTGAGTTTCTACATGATTTGCTTATCTATCCATCACGATGCATAAATTTGCGAAATTGATTCTATTAACTTTCTTCTGATGAAGAAAGATTTGCATTGGCATAATATTTTTCAAAGCTCCAGTACCATTGTAATGCAGGAAACATAGCAGCTAATTTGCATTCAACAAATAGAAGTTGATTCTAGGTCAGTTGTTATTGTTGAATTTGAGATTGATAGATCTTTGTTTGAAAAAAGGCATTGAGGCTAATGGGGCAAAGGCGGGTATACGCACCACCAAAATGCTGTTATCTTGACAGAGGGCAGCAGGTTTGTGCTCCATAGCTTCACTGCCACTCTTGCGGGCTGACATCTAGTCCCAATCCTGTATTTATTGGAGCACAGTTTACTGGACTGCTGTGTGTGCCTGTGTTCCCCTGTGACTACTGGTATCTGCAGCCAGGATAGCAAGAGTCTGAGCCTGCATGGCACAAGTAAGACTCCCATGACTTCAGTATAAGATGACAGCAGCCCCCTGACACTACATCATTGGGGGTCCACATGTATTGTAATGGAGTTGACCACCACTTCCACATTGGAAAGGAGGACTCCCAATCTCTGCTCAAAGCATTGGGCCAAGATGGAGAAGAACTTCTCCATGATCCTTGACAGTGATAAAAGGCTCTGTGGCAGGTATCTAGGTGTGCATGCTCATCCACATTCTTCCATACATCACCCTATCAATATCCTCATCTGAATCCTCTGCTGAAAAACTAGACTGTGGCTTCGCCCTCCAGTGAGTTGGCCCTAGCCTGACTGCAGCCCACTCGTGCTTGGTGTCTCACCATGTGCTGACTCTGAATTTATTCTACCTGCTAAAGTTCATGATGTGCCAGTATTCTGCTGGTGGCTGCAGATGTCGAATCAAATGATGGTGCTCCTTCATCAGAGGTCTGTCGTAGCTCTAGCTGAGGTTGCACTGATTTGCCAGGAGGCAGTTCCTGGGTTCAAAAAACAGAAATGCAGAAGTGGAGAGTTGGGGTGAGGGAATGAAAGTGGGGTGGAAAGCAAGAAATCCATGGTTATACCATCTGCAGATTATACTTCATGCCAGAGAGCAGAATGGGGATGAGCATTGTGCCAAGATGGAGATGAACTTCTCCATGCTCCTTGACAGTGACATAAGGCTCTGTGGCAGGTATCTAGGTGTGCATGTTCATCCACATTCTTCCATACATCACCCTATCAATATCCTCATCTGAGTCCTCTACTGAAAAACTAGACTGTGGCTTCACCCTCCAGTGAGTTGGTCCTATGGATGAGCAATAGGCAATAACATACCATTATCCTGAATGTTCTCAGCAATGCCAGACACAGGCCTCCGTAACAGCCAGCCCCATGATACAGAGAACCCTGCCCTCCAGGCAGCACTGTCAATGCCTGTCCCCCACTAGTTCTTTGTTGTTCCCTGTGTGTTTATAGACTACTTGGTCCTGCAAAAGAGAGGGAGGAAATGCCAGTGAGTGTGTTGCAATGGGCTTGGGTGATGTGCCTGCCATAGCTGAATTGCTGGAGCTTTGTGGAAGCTGCAAGAAGTGGGTATTAGACGGACAGTGTTGGTAAGTATGTGAAGGTGACGTAGAGTATAGATGTTAGACATAAGTCCTGATTGCAGATGGGGGTGTGGTACATTGAGCAGCATGAGATGTTGAAGGTCCAAGGGGGAGGAGATGTCATGGGAAGATGCATTCACTGACTTTGGCCACCCATGTGAGGTCAGACTGTGGGAAATGACATTCATGGCCATCATGCTCCCATTCCCTTCTCAGGATGTCTCCTGTGGGTCTCCTGACTCCTTTTTAGGAACTTGACATCTTTCCTCCTTCCCAACCCATCACTAATACCTACAGCACCAGAAAACCTATCAGCCCTCCCTCTTGCCTGTTGGTCTGTTTGCTCTGCTTTTCCTTCCAGCCAAACACTCCACGGACTCTATGCAACAGCTCCTGTTCATGAGTATAGCTTCCCTTTAAGAGGGGCAGGCTGACATTAAGAGGTCTAGGTTAGCTGTGTTAGTCATGTTAGTCGCACATGCTTCTAGGCCCCTTGTTGAACATGCAGCCAGTCAGCAGTGCAATCTGCATTGGGCTGCATGCTTAAATCATTAAATGGGGCACATCTCGAAGTTTGCATGGTGCTAGCCGCATTGGGACTGGGTGCAGGGCAATTGCGCATTGCAATGCCTGAGCCTGAAAATCTGCCTCCTATGGAGTAAGGTCACAGGTCAGTAATGATCTCCTTGAAGGACAGAACAGCCTCAAGAAGCTAAATTTTCTACTCCTATGAGATATTTTAAATCCACTCCAGTTGGCTGACAGGGCTTCGGTTTAATGTCTGTTCCAAAAAATAGTACCTCCTGTAGTGCAACACTCCCTCAAATTATCCTGAGGTGGCAGCCTAAATTATACACTAAAGCCTATAGAGTGACACTTAAACCCATACCTTCTGATTCAAAGATGAGAATGTTCCCAACTGAGCCATGACTGACACCTTAAATCTTACTGTAGTGTGGTTCCCATGTGCTACAGATGGCTATGTATCTAGCTAAAAGCAGTCTAATCTTTCATTACCAATTGCCATTTTTCTGCTCTGATGTTGATCGGGCCTTTAATCAGAACTGAAACCATGGTCCTCACTCATAATTCACTGAAGATTGTTCAGTAGTCACAATGGCGTTTCAATTTTGCATTCTATTGCAGCCACTCTAGATCCCAACACAGCAAAAAGATCAAAGAGATGTTATTGAACACCATCCAAGCTTTGGTGCTGCATCAATTTAACATTCCTGCTTCGAAAGCTTGCTGGTCAACATCTCTATTCATATTCTTTTGATCAGACACTTTTGACTTGTAATGGGTCATTTTGTTCCACTCTTCACCTGGTAAAGCTACTTCCTCTGCACCACTTGTGTGTTCAGATAAGACACCAAACAAATGTTTATACAAAAGCTGAAATAGTAGTTATCTTAGTGGTTGAGATTAGTATTTGCAGTATATATGGGGTATAGACAGGGTAAATAGTGAGAAAATGTTCCCACTGAAGAGAACACCAAGAACTAGAGGGCACAGATTCAAAATAATTAGCAAAAGGAGTGAATTTAATGTGAGGAAATTTTTTTTCACCCAGAGGGTAGTTGGAGTCTGGAACAAACTTCCTGAAAGGTGGTGGAGGCAGGTTCAATCATCGTATTCAAAGGGGAATTGCTACCTGAAACGAGAGAACGTGCAAGGTTATAGGGATAAGGCAGGGGAGTGGGACTAGGTGGAATGCTCTTTCAGAGAACCAGTGCAGACTCGATGGGCCAAATGGCCTCCTTCGGTACTGTAAAGGTACTGTGATGCTGCAATATATGTTTGTGTTTGCTTAGTGGCTGGCCAGAGGCTTTATAGAATTGCACAATGAAGAAAATGGTACAATCTGTGACACCTTCAGTAGGTCATATATCTTCACATACACTTGGGGGTATGGTTGTTGGAGGCCAATCATCTTAGTCCCAGGAGAATGCTGTAGAAGTTCCTCAGAGTAGTCTCCCAGGAAGAATTATCTTCAGCTGCTTCATCAATGACCTTCCCTCCACAATGAGGTCAGAAGTAGTGATGTTCAGTGATGATTGCAGTGTTCAGTACAATTTGCAACTCCTCAGATACTGATGCAGTTCGTATCCATATGCAGCAAGACCTGGACAACACAGACTTGGGTTGATAAGTTGTAAGTAATATTCATGGCACATAGTGCTAGGCAAAGGCCATCTCCAACAAGAGAGAATCTAACCACCTCCCCTTGACATTCAACTGCATTGCCATCACCGAATCTCCCACCATCAACATTCTGGGGGTTACCATTGACCAGAAACTCAACTTGGCCAGCCATACAAAAACAGTGGCTAAAAGAGAAGGCTCAGGCTCAGAATTCTGTGGTGGGTAACTGACTCCCCAGATCCTGTCCACCATCTACAAGGCACAAGTCAGGAATGTGATGGAATACTCCCCACTTGTTTGGATGAGTGCAACTCCAACAACACTCAAGCTCAACACAACCCAAGGCAAAGTAACCAGCTTGATTGTTACTCCATCCACCACCTTAACCAGTCACTCCCTCCACCACAGTGACAGCAGTGTGTAGCAACTACAAGATGCAGTGGAGCAACTCACAAAGTGTCCATCAACAGCACCTTTCAAACACTTGATCTCTACCACCTAGAAGGATGGGAACACCATCACCTGCAAGCTCCTTCACAAGTCAAACGCCATCTTGATCTATTTCACCATTCTTTTACTGTCGCTGGTCAAAATCCTGGAGCTGTCTTCCTAACAGCACTGTGGGTGTACCTACACCACATGGGCTGCAGCGGTTCAAAAAGGTGACTCGCCACCATCTTCTCAGGGGCAATTAGGTATGGGCACCAAAAGCTATCTGAGCCAGCAACACCCACATCCCAAGAAAGAGTAAAAAATATCATTATATTCATTCCGAGAAAGGTCTTTAATAGCTTGGTAAATGTTGAGAAAAGAAGGACAATCCACTAGAGTTGTTAAAAGTATTTTCAAATATTCTCCACACCCTCCCTGATTTGAGGAAGAGAGCCTTTTCTTCAATATTCATATGTGTTCTTCAACTGATTCCACTTGAGGAATACTGAAAAATATTCAATCCTTTAGTATGCATATTCTATCTTTTTTTTTAGGTTGATTCTTTCAGTCATTGGTATAGCCTCCCCAAACCTCCTTTTTTTCTTTAGCTTTTGACAATGGTTTGATAGCACCAAGTGTAGCAGATTTGTTCATTCAAAGCTACCTGGTGAACTTTGACCTCACGCTGAATAAGGCCATTTTATATTCACTTTCAAATTTTGCAATCAACATTGCTTGTGTAATTTATGGAGCGAAGGGTATAATTCCCAACTTGTTGTGTTGCCTTACTGTGTACAATTCCAAACAGCTTTTTGTTGCCCATCCCTAATTGCCCTTGAAAAGGTGCTGGTGAGCCGCCTTCTTGAAGCGCTGCAGTCCATGTGGTGTAGGTGCATCCATCGTGCTGTTAGGAAGGGGGTTCCAGGATTTTGATCGGCGACAGTAAAGAAACAGCAATAATTTGATGTGCAAAAATATACCGACGCAGTCTCACATGGGTCTGTGTCAGATTATTATGCTTGATTGAAAATGCTAAGATTTCTTCATCCCACCCCACCCCCAGGATGTATTTAAAGTTGTAGTTTTATACTCATATTCATGTTGATATGAATTGGTTTCTGGTGTGTCAGGAAGGGGAAGTATTGGTCCCAAGTAAAGTCAAACAGCATTCCAATCAGAAGACTTCTTGCTTTGACATAGCTAAATTCAAGAATGCACATCAGAAAACGATGAACTCAAGCTCATGAATTCAACTCACTGGGCGGAATCATCCCAGGTTTGCACTAAGTGCAGTCGCGGGCAGGAAAAACGACATTTTATCCACTGGCCGCAATGGTGGCTTCTCACGCCGTATCGTCCCAATCCCACCATATTAGTTATGCATTCCCGGGAAACATGTCGTTTCCATGGCAGGCGGGTACTCATTAGCCCGCCACGCCATCACCTCACCGCTTCATCATGCCATATTTAAAGTGCAGCCGCGCGCACACCTCTCAGTGCTTCCAGCCCACGACTGCTGCATGGAAGACATGGCCCCGAAAGGCATGAATACTGCAGCCCCCAGGTTTAAGGATGTGTCCCTTGTGTGCCATTTGGATGCAGTGGAGACCCGCTGTGATGTCTTGTACCCCCGTTCTGGCCAAAGGATGGGCAGTAACATTACCAATTGCTTGGGAGATGGTGGCAGCATTGGTCAGTGCCAACACCCTGTAAAAGAGGTCAGCCACCCAGTGCTGCAAGATGATAAATGATCTCCTCCATTCCGCCAGGGTAAGTCACTCTGCTCATCACTGTCGCCCACTCACAAACCCATCACACATCAATAGGGATCTCACACCCCAAGGAACAACACCACTAACAAACATCTCCATCGGGCTCATATCCTCTGTACCTCGTGCCCTCATCCTGTCCATGTCTCTGCTCACCACACAAACATACCATACAGTGCCACGTGTCCTGCTCACACTCACTCCATCTGTTTTCATGCAAGAGAAGCCTGCTCACGTCAGCAGGGAGACATCCCAGACCGGGCTTAGAGTGGCCTCACTCACTTTGAGGAGTATGCCATCGCGATGATTGATGAGGACATGGACCGTGCCTGCGATGATGATGAGGTTGGCGGCAATCACCCTCGTGGTCCTACTTTGGTTCACAGGGAGCTCTGCCAAGCGACCGACACCCTCAGCCAGCCATTCCCTCAGCTCCATCCACATCCTCACCTCCAGTCAAGAAGACACCTCCTCCACTGAAGAGCTGGAAATAAGCAGCCTGGAAAACCTGTCACAGCGCTTATCCACACCCTGCACCACTGCAGAGATATTCACCTTGGTGGGACCTAGATCTAGAGCAAGTTTGCATTCACAATCTGGTGGTCACCGCACAAACACGTGTCCGCAGGAGGAGGAGGCAGGTTCGGCCGAGATCCCCAGCACTTGAAGGACTGCTAGGGAAGAGGCACCTGTGAGGTCTGAGTTAGATGATGGGCCTCTCTATTGTGCCTTCCAACTCACCCTGGAGAATTAGCAGAAGGCATGGGAGCATCACTCAGATGCATTGGGAGCCCTCAGCGGAGCGGCACGTGAGTTGGAGGAGTGCATTTGCCTGCTCTCTGATGAAGTGATGCCCACATGTGCATGTATGGAGGCTCCATGGGGAGGATGGCAGACGCCATGGAGACTCTGGTCCAGCAGAACGCAGAAATGTGTACAGGCCTGCACTCTATTGCGGGAGCCATGGTGAACTCCTGCAGTGGCAACGCGAGAGGGAAACGGGGCACCTCAACATCGCTGCTGGTGCTCCTTCCCCTCAA
The DNA here is from genome assembly GCF_964194155.1 of Cetorhinus maximus. Classification (NCBI taxonomy): domain Eukaryota; kingdom Metazoa; phylum Chordata; class Chondrichthyes; order Lamniformes; family Cetorhinidae; genus Cetorhinus; species Cetorhinus maximus. Next base: position 20,746,439 of record NC_135896.1, read on the forward strand.
GGAGTCAGACTGGGGCCCCCAGGCACCCAAAGGGAGGAGGGGTGGCAGCTGGACACCCCTGGGCCATCCACTCAGGAATCTCAGAGGCTGTCCTCTCCCTCCGAGTCCTCTTTGCCTGTGACCCCTCTCAACCTCATCCTCTGTCACCACAGAGGGAGCAGCTGATACACAGGAGGACAGCCAGAGAAAGACAGGACCCCAAAGGCCTCGGCTCTCCAGAGGACTCATGCCAAAGGCATCAGGGGCAAGATGGCCAACCATTACACAGGATGTCTCCACCCCTGATGCAGATGTCAGGGCAGCAATTAGAAGTCTAAGGCATTCAAAAGAAATTCTGGTCACAGTTGGTTGAATGGGTGAACACATTTTGTTGCTTTACAATCTGGAAATATATTCACTTTCACTGAATAATGTGTAATGGTGTCTTTCAGCTTCATTGACAGACTTCACAAATCCTCCCAATGAATCCCCCACCCCCCACAACTAGCAGTTCATCTGTACGCAACCTGCCCGCGAGTGATTCTGGAGGGAAGTGTGTGTGTGTGTGTGTGTGTGTGCGTGTCCGCACGCCTTTCAGAGACTTGTGCAAGCATTCTTCCACGAGGATCCTTCCCCCATCACACTCATCACAATGCCCTGAGCATTTTCAATGCTGCCTGCTGGGGTTCGCTTTCAGCTGTCCACCTGAGCTGACCTGCATCTCCACCCACCCACTGATCACACTCCCATGCAGCACCTGACCTTACCCACGACTCTTGTTTCACTTTTGATTTAGCCAGTATGGTGGTAATGCAGTTTTCTTTCACTCCCCCGTCCTTTCCCCACTAGTCAGTCATCCATTTCCTTTCCCCCATCACTGTTGACCCCACTGGCATCACCTTCCACCTCCCCTCCGTGACCTACCACAGCTTTTTACTTTTGGGGATGTCTAGGCGAACGTGCACGTTCCCTTCCTTCCTGAGAACCCCACCCCCATCCACATTGACCTCTCCGACCTCCTCCTTCCCACCCCCAGGGTGCGTGTCTGCCTCCATGTCCCCACCAACCACCCTTGCCGTTCCTTCATCCAATACTGTCAAACCCTCACCCTCCCGCCTCACTCTGCCCTCGGTCATTCTCACCATTCCCTTATACCACGCCCACCCTCAGTTCACTCACCAGGAGGCAGCCGTGGACTCATCAGGGCCCTCCATTGCACGTTCATCTGGACACACCCCCTCCCTCGGGACTCCTTCCCCTCTTGGAACTCCTCCTCCCTGCCCCAGGAACTCTTTCCCCCCGCCATCCCCGGACTCCCTCCCCCCTTAGTCTTTCCCCTTTCCTGACTCCTTCAGATACACTCGCTTCTTCATCCTTACTCCTTCCCCTCTCCGCACTCCTTCCTCCCCCCTAGACGTCCTCCCCTCTCTGCACTCCTTCCTCACCCCAGACTCCTTCCTTCTCCTGGACTCCTTCCCCTCCCCGCATTCTTTACCCCCCCCACCCCCCGGAGTCGAGTCCCTTTCCTTACACCTTACAACCCCACCTTACACCTACCTCCCCAGTTCCTGTCTTCTCCCACCTCCCCCACCGTAGTCCCTTCCCCTCCCAACCATCCCCCTGACAGCTTCAATCCCCTTCCCAACCTCATTCTCCTGAAACCTCTTAATTCTCCCTCCCAAACTTCATCCCCCCCAACAAGCTTTGTTCCTCCCAATTCACCCCCCTCGACATCTCTTCCTTTCCCAGTCGATCCTAGACCTTCCTCTCCCACCCCTTAGTACATCTTCCTTTCCCAAACACAGCTGGACCTTCCTCTCCACCCCCTCGACCATCATCCACTGTAGCAGACCCTCAACGGTGACTTTCCACCTTCCGTGAGTTGCTTCACAGCAGAGCCATGTCTATGAGAATCCACCCAGCATGCCATGGACATTCCTCCAGGGTCCTGTTACTGTTGGGCTCCAGCACCTTCTGCTCCTCAGAAGTCCATGATGTGAGCAAGGCCTTGGCGGTAAGTCCTGACTTCTGTACATCACAGTTGTCAAGACGTGTTCTGCACCAGCGTGTTTTCCCTCCGATGTGGGCGGACAATCCAGCCGGTGGGGGGATGATTTGGGTAGTTTGGCCTTATAATGATATGCAGATATATTACAATGAGGTTCCTGACATCCGACGGTGGGAAACACAGCCCGCCATCGATGGGCTGAGCGAACGATTGCAACTTGGGTTCACGACGTCGTGAAACTGATTTTTGGCCTTCTCGCCATATTGCCCGCTCACACCTGCCATGACACCCGATGCCAGCGGGCACGGAAAATTCCACCCATTAACTTTATTGAATGAAAAATGACAGGCTTAAGGTATACGTTTTCATAATAGGTGCTCCCCTTTTTGAAAATCTCTCCTTAAAATTCCACCTTTGCTCTATGCTGAGTTACCAGGTCTGTACTACTGGTGTTATGATTGGCAAGCTTTCTCCAGCTTCTAATCACTACCTAGTGAGTTTCGTTGGACAACATGCTTGCATAGCCAATCTCATACCCCTGAGTTTGATAACGTGCGGCATATAGCTCCTGTGAAGCCAGGCAAAACTATGGCAGAGCCCGCATCATGTTATGAGAAAGTGGACAATCCTGCCCATACTCAACTAAACATTTATAAGCAGTTAACTGGGAAGCAGAGCTTCAAATGTACCTGAAAGAACGTGATTCACAGTCAGGCACTGTGAAGTTTTTGGGAAGGAACAGTAAAATATTCAGTAAGAAACATTCAGAATTAGAACTTCACATGCTATGTGAAAACATGGATCCTTTCCATCTCTTTTCCAGACTGCCTCTGCTGGTACATGTGTGTATGGTAGCCTTAAATAGACAAAATGCACAATTCAATTTTCAATACACTACAGGCATAGTCTACAGTATAATTTAGTCATTGCCAGCTGCACTTTTTCTTCTATAGCTCTCAGGCAGATCACTCAGTAAAACTGTGGCCTGAGATCCAGCTGTTCTGAGATGATTAGTGTTCTTTCAGTATCGTGCTGCTACAATGTCAACATTGTTACCAGTGAATTTGTTAGCGAAATAGAGGGAAAATTGACCAATTGAGTGCTTGCAGTGAATGCTGGTTGGGAATCCATGGGCTTGTGTAATTTGAAATGAACAGAAAATGGGGTATGGGCACCATGTCCCCAATTCTTGACCAACACTCCACGCAAGGGTCAATCCTCATCAGGAATGTCTGACCATTGAATCAGACCTCAAAAGAATAGTGAAGATTTAAAATATCTAAGGCTAAGGGATCTTGCAATAATACAACCGTGAGTATGGCAGAGTTGGTGATGCTATAACTTATATCTTCTCGTATTCAGTGAATATGGCTGTGAGCAAAATAACAGCTATGAGCTAGCACCCTCCTTTGACATAGCATACTTCAGCTTAAAACAATACGGCATTACATTACTGTGGCAGATGCTGCAGATAGATAGGAGCACACAGAAATAAATTCTAGTAAAAATCAGGCAGTCTAGCTAACCAATTCTCCACATTGGATTATTTTCAGATACACACATTTCTATCCTATTTTCCGTCCTCAATTCCTCTCACTAGTAATCTTAGTTCTTCAAAAAAGAACTTCCGATACCATAAAGTTACTTTTCATATCTTATATCAAACCCTTATCACATGATATCAAGACTTCCTCTCACCCAATTTCTTGCAACACAAACGTCTCCTTTTTAAAATCAATAACTATTTTTTGTGCTATATTTTCACATGTTCTGAGGCACTTGTATTATTTATCAGAGAATTGTAAGCCCAGATTGTTTGAAATTAAGCAATGTGGTGTATCTAAAATGAAGAACAAGTTATCATATCACAGGTATAAGGTTATAATTTCTATTCACTGTATTAGCAATCCCCTTGAGAAGTAAAATTCCCCTGAAGTTCTTTGCAAAGCCTCCTTCTTCCAAATTCTACTGCTCTGGCAATGTGGTTTACGTCCAACATCCAGTGTGAAGAGCGCATCAATTTTCAAACAGGAAGTCCCTCATCTTTTAAATGCTTATATCATATCTCCTGCCTTTAACCTACATTACTGTAAAAAGAATTATTTAAGCTCCCCAAGTCTATCCATGGAATTCTTGGATCAGTGCCCAGGAATTATCACAGTTGCACTTAGTGGAGCCTAAAATAAAAGCAGTGCCTTGGTCAATATCGAGGTCTTGGGGCTAAAAATTGTTTACACCTCATTTTCGAGCATAGAGGTCACAGTTCAGGCCCTGTCTGCGCCCGTTACTGTTGAGGCAGACAGAACACAAAGTTGGCACTGCCTTTTCATTTACCTAATTGCGGCATTGGTCCAAGAAGGGCCCATGCTGCCTGCTTGCTCAACACCATGTGTAGATAGAATGTGGTGCAGTCAGCCTGCCCCTTTTAAAGGCAATCTGCCACTCTTAAAGGGGAGTTGCACTCAGTAGTGGCTGCTCTGCACTGGTTGCACCTGTGAGCAAATGGAGAAACATAGAGCACTTCTGGGTTCACCAACAGGGTGCTGAAGGCCTTTTAGTTTTTTTTCATTCATTCATAGGGTGTGGGTTTCACTGTCTGGGCCAGCATTTATTGCCCATCCCTAGTTGTCCTTGAGATGCTGGTGGTGAGTTGCCTTCTTGAACCGCTGCAGTCCATGTGGTGTAGGTACACCCACAGTGCTGTTAGGAAGAGAGTTCCAGGATTTTGACCCAGCGACAGTGAAGGAACAGCGATATATTTCCAAGTCAGGATGGTGAGTGACTTGGAGGGGAACTTCCAGGTGTTGGTGTTCCCAGCTATCTGCTGCACTTCTCCTTATAGATGGTAGTGGCCATGGGTTTGGAAGGTGCTGTCAAAGGAGCCTTGGTGAATTCCTTCAGTGCATCTTTTAGATGGTACACACTGCTGCTACTCTGCGGCAGTGGTAGAGGGAATGAATGTTCATTGATGTGGTGCCAATCAAGTGGGCTGCTTTTGTGAGAGCTGCATTCATCCAGGCTTGTGAGGAGTATTCCATCACACTCCTGACTTGTGCCTTGTAGATGGTGGACAGGCTTTGGAGAGTCAGGAGGTGAGTTACTCATTGCAGGATTCCGAGCCTCTGACCTGCTCATGTAGCCACAGTATTTATATGGCTGGTCCAGTTCAGCTGTTGATCAATGGTAACCCCCAGGATGTTGATCGTGGAGGATTCAGTGATGGTAATGCCTTTGAACGTCAAGGGGCAATGGTTAGATTCTCTCTTGTTGGAGATGGTCATTGCCTGGCACTTGTGTGGCGTGAATATTACTTGCCACTTGTCAGCCCAAGCCTGGATATTATCCAGGTCCTGCTGCATTTGGACATGGACTGCTTCAGTATCTGAGGAATTGTGAGTGGTGCTGAACATTGTGCAATTATCAGCGAAGATCCCAACTTCTGACCTTATGATGGAAGGAAGGTTCTTGATAAAGCAGCTGAAGATGGTTCGGCCGAGGACACTACCCTGAGGAACTCCTGCAGTGATATCCTGGGGCTGAGATGACTGGCCTCCAACAAAAACAGTCATTTTCATTTGTGCTAGGCATGACACCAACCAGTGGAGAGTTTTCCCCCTGATTCCCATTGACTCTAGTTTTACTAGGGCTCCTTGATGCCACTCTCAGTCAAATGCGGCCTTGATGACAAGGACAGTCACTCTCAGGAGTTGCGCTCTTTTGTCCATGTTTGAACCAAGGCTGTAATGAGGTCAGGAGCTGAGTGGTCCTGGCAGGACCCAAACTGGGCATCAGTGAGCAGGTTATTGCTAAGCAAGTGTTGCTTGATAGCACTGTTGATGACCCCTTCTATCACTTTACTGATGATCGAGGGTAGACTGGTGCGGTGGTATTTGGCTGAGTTGGATTTGTCCTGCTTTTTGTGGACTGGATATACCTGGGCAATTTTCCAAATAGTTGGGTAGATGCCAGTGTTGTAGCTGTACTGGAACAGCTTGGATAGGGTTGCGGCAAGTTCTGGAGCACAAATCTTCAGTACTATGGCCATCAGCTATTTCTTGATCTCACGTAGAGTGAATGGAATTGGCTGAAGATTGGCAGCTGTGATGCTGGGGATCTCCGGAAGAGGCCGAGATGGATCATCCACTTGGCACTTCTGGCTGAAGGTTGTAGCAAATGCTCCAGCCTTAACTTTTGCACTGATGTGCTGGGCTCCCCCATATTTGAGGATGGGGATATTTGTGGAGCTGCATTTTTTGGTATGCCTGGTGCTGCTCCTGGCATGCCCTCCTGGATGTGGTAGGACTCTAGAGCTTAGATCTGATCTGTTGGTTGTGGGATCGCTTAGCTCTGTCTATCATTTGCTGTTTATGCTGTTTGGCACGCAAATAGTCCTGTGTTATAGCTTCACCAGGTTGATACTTCATTTTTAAGTATGCCTGGTGCTGCTCCTGGCATGCCCTCCTGCACTCTTCATTGAACCAGGGTTGATCCCCTGGCTTGATGTAATGGTAGAGTGGGGGATATGCCAGGCCATGAGGTTACAGATCGTGTTCGAGTACAATTCTGCTGCTACTGATAACCCACAGTGCGTCATGGATGGACAGTCTTGAGTTGCGAGATCTGTTTGAAATCTACTTGATTTAGCATGGTGGTAGTGCCACATAACACGATGGAGCTTATCTTCAATGTGAAGGCGGGACTTTGTCTTCACAATGACTGTGCGGTGGTCACTCCTACCAATGGACAGATGCATCTGTGGCAGGCAGGTTGGTGAGGTTGAGGTCAAGTGTGTTTTTCACTCTTGTTGGTTCCCTCATCACCTGTCACAGACCCAGCCAAGCAGCTATGTCCTTTAAGACTCAGCCAGCTCGGACAGTAGTGGTGCTACTGAGCCACTCTTGGTGATGGATCTTGAAGTCCCCCAACCAGAATACATTCTACACCTTTGCCATCCTCAGTGCTTCCCCCAAGTTGTGTTCAACATTGGAGGTGCACTCGTTCATCAGCTGAGGGAGGGCGGCAAATGGTAATTAGCAGGGGGTTTCTTTGCCCATGTTTGACCTGATACCATGAGACTTCATGGGGTCTGGAGTCAATGTTGGGGACTCCCAGGGCAACTCCTTCCCGACTATACACCACTGTGCCGCCACCTCTGCTGGGTCTGACCTGAGGTGGGACAGGACATACCCAGGGATGTTGATGGTGGTGTCTGGGACATTATCTGTAAGATATAATTCCGTGAGGATGACTATATCAGGCTGTTGCTTGACTAGTCTGTGAGACAGCTTCCCCAATTTTTGCACTAGCCTCCAGATGCTGGTATGGAGGACTTTGCAGGGTCGACAGGGCTGTGATCGCCATTGTCATTTCCGGTGCCTAGGTCAATGCCGGGCGGTGCGTCCAGTTTCAATCTTTTTTTGAGGCTTTGTATTGGTTTGATACAACTGAGTGGCTTGCTAGGCTATTTCCAAGGGCATTTAAGAGCCAATCACTTTGCTGTGGGTCTGGAGTCACGTGTAGGCCAGACCAGGTAAGGACAGCAGATTTCCTCCTCTAAAGGACATGAGTGAACAAGATGGGTTTTTACAAAAATCAACAATGGTTTCATGGTCATCATTAGACTTTTAATTCTACATTTTATTTTTCTAAATTCAAATTCCACCATCTGCCATGGCGGGATTCATACCCGGGTCCCCAGAGCATTACCCTGGGTCTCTGGATTACTAGTCCAGCAACTATACCACTACGCCAGTGGTGGAGCTGGACAGGAGGATAGAGGGCACATTTCCATTGGACATCAGGAGGCCTTCAAGGGCTGCCCTCCGTAGGGATTGGGAGCAGGTGGCCATGGAGATAAATGCAAGCAATCTGGCAACAACGACAGTAGTATCACAAGAGGCTAAATTTCTTTAAATGGGCGGTCAAGGTCAGGTGTTTTTTTTATTCGTTCACAGGGTGTGGGCATCGCTGGCTAGGCCAGCACATATTTCCCACCCCTAACTGCCCTTGAAAATGAGCTGGTGAGCCATTTTCTTGAACCGCTGCATTCTATGTGGTGTGGGACACCCACAGTGCTGTTAGGAAGTGAGATCCAGGATTTTGCCCCAGCAACAGTGAAGGATTAGTGATATAGTCCCAAGCCAGGATGCTGTGGGGCTTGGAGGGGAACTTGCAGATGGTGGTGGTCGCAGGTTTGGAAGATGCTGTTGAAGGAGCATGTATCTTCACTTGACATCTTCCACTCACCAATCCATCAACTCCTCACGCTGCTCAATTCACTACATCCCTATCACTCATCCAGCAGCAGTCCCTGGCAGTCAGTGTACTCACTTAGCATACGGAAACTCCACCACACCCTCACACACATTCCAACGATGCCAGTCTCAAACCCTGCTCCCGCTGCTTCCGCATGTCTCTAGATTTTCAGCTGTGGCAGGCACATCACACAAACACAATGCAACACAATCATTGATATTCTGCTGCCTCTCTTGCAGGACAGGGTCACACACAATAGAAGGGAGCAGAACAGAACCACTGGGGAACAAGGATGCCCACATCTCCTGAGCTCAATGGAGGAGATGGTTGTTCACATTATGGAGCTGACTACTACAAAGCCCGTGCCATCCAGCATCGCTGAGAACATTGAGGATGACAGTGTGTTCCTGTCTTATGCCCCTTCCCAACTCCCAGCACACCCTCATCCTGCTACCTGCTGATGGTGATCATGGACCTCTTGCTTTCCACCCCATTCACCCTTCCCTCACCCCAATCTTCCACTTTCTGATTTTCTGCTTTCGGATACCCAAGAACTACAGTCTGTCCAACCACAACACACCCAGGAGGAAGAGATAGAGAGAGACATCACAGCACAGATGAAGAGCCGCACCAACAGACCCCAGGCACTATAACCCCCATACCCATTGCAGACTTCTTTGGATAGGTCACCATATCCTCTGCCTTCCCTGTGAGGCTGCAGCAACACTTCCTGCCAAATCCATGAACTCAGCACAGCGCAGCACCTCCAAAAACACTTCACAATAAGTACAGAGACTTCGCAATAGCAAAAGTTGGTGTAAATCACCTTATTTGTAAGTTGGGTGGCTAGTCATTTGAATAATTCTAGTGATAGATATCTTTTGCAGCTGTAAGCATGTTCCTTGGTAAGTGACGCTTGAATACATTGAATGGACCTGCATTGACCAAGTTTGTAAATTGTGCATCAAATCTACCAGCACAGCTGTTTGACATTGCGATCTGGGATGTTGGCATGCTTGCGCAAGTGCCATCCCAGTATGGGGGAACCACCTGGGCTGTGCTGGAAAGCAGTTGGAAATGCTGTGCGCCCCACTTCAAGGGCCTCCGTCTTCCAAATCACCAGCTCCAACTGAGCTAAGAATCCCCATTTTGAGTGCACGGAGTCCTGAAAAATTATATAAAAAGAACTTTTACCATCTTTACACCACTTATTAATTCCACTTTATATCACGTCAATTTGAATTCATGATGCTTGACCAGGGAACTTTAAAAAAAATTACAGGCTGCAACTGAAGTTGGTTTTGAATTACGATCGTAATTGCTAAATTTATAATTACAATGTAAAGAAGACTTGTAGAATAATAAATTGTTTGAGTGTGTTACTGTGCTGTAACATAACCTAGGGTTTCCAATTATATCATAAACCACAGAGGTCAAGTGATTTATAAAGTCAGCGAAATGCAAAGATTGCTCAAGCTAGCAGTCCTTACTGGACAATTTCTTTTCTATTTTAAAGGAGAGTACTACAGAATTAAACTTGATTATTGTGATCAATAGTATCATATCGGAAAAGACATTATGTGGCTTTTCTCTTGCCTCAGTTGATTCATTCGTTGCCAAGTGGGGACTTACCACTGAAAGCTGGGGTGCTGGCATTAGGTAAGGAAGGAATGGCATTATCCCTGAGTCACAGGAAGAGATTATAAGTGAGAATAGAAATGCTGAGAGAAAATTACCCTCAAATTTGAAGTATTAGCTTTGTGCAGGGAGAATGAAAACTCCGAGCGCTTTTTATAAGGATTGTAATGACAACCATAAATATGAGGCTGCTCACATAAGGGTGATTCAGTTAGGAATGTGGTAGCAATAGTGTCATGATAGAGGACTGTATACTAGGTTTTGCAGTTTAGACCAAGAGTGCCAACCGTTAGAGTGGGAATGTTGAAAAGGCTAGAAAACATGGAAGTCTTCGCAGATCACATGCAAACCAACAATATAGGAAATAAATAGCCTAAAGACCTGATAAAGGTGTTCAAGAGATTAAGAACTGGATTTTACCCTGAAGTGAGTATTGTGCGGGGCTGGGGAGTGGTGGGGGTAGGGGTGGGTGGGGCGGTGTGGTGTGGTCTGTTGTGAAGTCAGGAAACACAGATTACTGGGTTTCCCGAATATTCTGAAGAATTTAACTGCAAGGCCCCTTTAATGTTTTTTGTGAGCTTCTAGCCCTCTGGTAGCCCGATGGACAGGTTGGAGGCCTGTTGGTTGAGGAAGCCTGAAACACACAACCAAAGCCTACCAGAGTAGGTGGATGTATTAGGGTAGTGAGTGAGATTGTGTGAGGGTGTCCCAACTCCATGAGGAGAGGTCTCATCGTGGGGTCTGAGGATGATGGGGTGAGATCTGGGTTTTAGTGGGTAGCTTGTTGATCCTACTCCTCTCCTTGTCTACAAGCAGTGCTGTAAAGGTACTTACTTCATGGATTCAACCCTTCTTGCATCCTTTCAGCTGCTGAGTTTCCCAAGGTCTGGGAAACCCAGCCAACTGTGGTTAAACATAGAATGACTTTTAAAATGAAGACGCACAGCCTCATTAGAATATTCAAATGAGCAACCCACTGCCTGCAAGTAGCCTGGTCACCTGTTCCCCTGTCCTACCTCCATTAAAACTGGAAGTGGGTGTACTCGGTTCCTGTTCCAGTTTTTCTTCTTTTGCATTTTAACCTCTGTCATAACCTCAACCCATCTATTTTTGGAAGTTAGCATTCACCCCTAAGAAGAAATCCTATGTGCAGAACTTCAAAGATATTAGCTTGAACAAAAATGAAATTCATTGGAAAAGAATCAACATGAAAAGATAACACATAAAGTGCAAATGTTGCTGCTCTCAAAGTGCGAGAAATAAACTGGGAGAATTATGAACAATTCTCATAATTCACAGGAAGATATAGATTTAATAGCACTATCAGAAAGTTGGCTGTAAACTGAGCAGGAGTAGAGAATAAACATGCTGGGTCGTAATATTTTTAAGAGGGACGAAACATTGGATAAAGGACTGATGCAAAGAAAATAAAAGGTTCAGACAGAGTCAATACGGATAGAGATCAAAGGTTAAAAAAAACTCTTTTTTGTGGAGTTGTACTACAGATGCCTTAATTGTGGGAGGGGGATGGAACTGGACTCATTCATCAAGCTGTGTATTCCACCCCTGCCTCAGCTCATCTGCTGCTGAAACCCTCCTCCATGTCTTAGCTACCTCTAGATTTGACTATTTCATTGGACTCCTGGCTGACCTCACATGTTAACCTCCATAAACATGAGGTATTCCAAAGATCTGCTGCCCCTGTCATAACTTGCACCAAGTCCCATTCATCCATCAGTCCTATGCTCGCTGAATGACATTTGCTGCTAGTTAAGCCACAGCTTTAAAACTATCATCCGCATTTTCAGATCCCCCCATATCGGCCTCCCTATCCCCATAATCTCCTCTAGCCTTACAACTCTCAACAAATAGGCACTCTTTTAATTCTTAATTAAGAATCCCTTAAGAGTCCCTGGTTTTATTCATTCCACCATTTACCTTCAGTTGCCCAAAGCCCTAAGCTCTGGAATTACCTCCTTAAATCTCTCATCTCTATCTCCCCCTTTTAAGGCACTTTTTCAAACCTAAATCTTTGACCAAGCTTTTGGTCATCAGCCCTATTGTCTCCTTGTGTGGTTCCGATTTTGTTTTAAACTCCTCCTGTGAAGCAGCTTGGAATATTTTAATATATTCAAGGCACTACAACTATAAATTGTTGCTGTTATGCCTCCAATCATAGAGGCATTGCTAGATGTAACAAAATAAATCACAGAAAATTTTTAGCATCCCTGCCCTAGCCTGTCAAATAAAGAATGGGGTCTGAGCCAGTGTACCAGATAAACATGGCTCCAGTGGACCCACACCAAACTCATCTGCAGGGGATGGGAGAAAATGGTGGGAGTGGAGGAGGAAATAATTGAAATAATGAGGGAAGAATAGGAATATCATGTTTTGATGCAAGCCAACAATGATAAACTAAGGTTACAGAAGATATCATTCAACAGCAACCTGTAAAAAATAAAGAGATCAGCAGGTAATGAGAAACAAAATGTAGTGCTGGAAAATGCAAAACCATTTTCCCTTCCTGCCCCCAGTATGCTGTGTTCACAGCTTCATGCTTTTCTGACAGCTCTTAATGGATTTTGACCTGGACTAGTTGGCATATTCTCCCATTGCTGTCAGCACTCCTGTGTTATTACTTGAAGTTTATAAACGAGACATGCAAGCTCAAGACTAATCAGAGTTAAGACTAATTAACTGGTGATCTGGTGAAACCATGTGTGTTTAAATTGGGAAACGAAGCACAACCTCATCCAGAGGCTGAAAACCCGCTGTTCAGAGGTGCCATTTATTTTAATCAAGTAGTGCTGCATTAAATACTGGCTTCCTTCAGCTGTTTGCAGTTTGGATTGATTTGGACTTAAATGACTGATTCTGTTCGCAAGCTGGAGCAAACTGCAAGTTGGTTGAGCAGAAATAAAATTCTGGAATGTGGATGCAGTACAGCGCACTCGCATTTTAAAGATATCAGGACAATGCTAACAGTTCAAGTTACAGAAGTGCTGCGATCTTTATTCATTCTTATTCACAATTGATTTATCTTACAAAAACCAAAGCTGAAACTGTCTTGGAATGGTGCAGCCTCCCTTGTGAATCATTGAGTGCTCATACTCCAACTGTTATGGAGAAAATTCTAGCTGAGTTGTTCAATAAACAATTGGTTCTGAGCTTGTGTGGTCCTTGGCCTAATTCCAGTCTTGGAACTGGCCATCTGATCACGCAAATAGTAAGGAAAGGCTTGTAGCACTATAGATCATACACTTGTCATATCATCATGTCATCATCCAAATAGCACTACAACATTTTATGATTTCCTGAAACAGCATATTTTTTAAGGGAGGAGCCAGTCTGGGTGTATTACCATGAGGGAGCCCAGTCGCTGCCATTTAGTGCAGCTTTCGTGCAAATCAGAAAAAAACTTTTGCACCAAACAATACTTTCACCAAGAGAAAAGAAATTGTGCATGCAGAAAGTCAGAAATAAAAACAGGAAATTCCAGAAATGCGCAGCAGGTTTGGCAACGTGGGGAGAGAGAAAAACAGAGTTGACATTTCAGGTTGATGATATTTACCAAGTACAGTAGCCATGTAAGAGTTAATGGGCAGAATTTTGCCCTTGATGGGCGGGCGGGCCCCACCGGCTCAGTGGCGGGCAGGCAGCCGAACTCTGCCGCCGAAGCGGGCCCCGCCGCCATTTTGAGTGGGCGGGCCAATTAAGGCCCACCCGGCAATCTGCCCGACGGGAAGCGCTATGCACTTCCTGTGCGGGGCGGGAGGGATTCCCCAACTGTCAAAGTGCATTCTTTTGCGCATGCACATGAAAGAGCACACTGCTCCCTGAGACTAAGTGCTTGTCTTAGAGAGATCACTGACAGTGCTTCAATGTGTCAAAGTAGAAAAATAAAAATATATTAACATGTCCTCCTCATGTGACAATGTCACACGAGATGGGACATGTTAATAAATCTCACATAAAGTTTATTTAAGATTTTTAAAACGGACATGAAACCTCATCCCGCCAGTGAGGATGATGAGGTTTCATGTTTTATCAGAAGCCCGCTGGGGCTCTTGGCCTGCCCACCAGCCTTAAGGTTGGACAGACAGGGCCTTTAATTACCTTAATTATCCTGTCAATGGCCTCAATTGGCCATTGACAGGTCTGCGGGCGGACAGCTGATTTCACTGTCCGCCCGCCTTCCAGAATATTTAAATGGGGCGGGATGACATTGCAGGTTCCTCCCGACATCATCCCATGTCATTTTCCCATCAGCGAGTGGGCCCCGCCCCCAAATCGCCAACGGGAAAATTCAGGCCAATGTTATTTGTTATTGAAGATTTTGTTCCATAGGTAAATTGCCTATAATGCACTATGTATCTGTAAGGTTATGGTAATGCTTTAAATCACCAAACATGCTGTCAAAGCCCAGGGGCTCTGGACTAACTAACGGTTCCTCTCTTTGCCTTGTTCAGATGTTATTGTGCTTTGCATACTTTCAGCATGTTTACTTCTTATAAAGTCACTACAGTTTTGTGCTCACTCACTTCGCATTGGAGAAACACCAGTGCCTACGAAAAGTAATTGTGGAATATTCCTTGTGATGTTTTATAAAATGTCCAATGAATTGCATAACTTGTGATCTGTTGGCACAATTCCCATGAAGAAATGTCATCATATTACAAAAACATAATTGGCTTGTGAAAACATCCTGTGATTTTATATTGATTGTGTGGCGCATAGCTGTTCTGGTTAATCTTCTCTTCAAAAAAGTGACAACTGTCTATAAATCAGTCAGTGTCTAAAAGACAATTTCCTGCTTAAGCGATGGAACCTATAAAGTGAACGTTTTTGTGATCATGTCGCTGACATTAAAACGTTTAATTATCATATTGCAGGAGGACAAGGGTAAAAGGGATGGAAAAAGATGGATCAGGGCAGAAAATCAGATGGGATCAATAAAGATCAAGTCTCCACCCTGAATCTGTCACTTTGGGAATTCTCACCAGTGTTGGAGGCAGTTAGCTGATGGGTTCATGTCAAGAAGGATGTGTGGTCTGTACGAGAGAGCATCAACTGCTGAAATTTTCACTGCTGGGAAATTATAAGCAATTCATACCTCTTTATCTTGTGTAAATAAACATTGAGACAAGAGGCCACAGAAGAAAATAGATTATAATATCATAAAGCTACAAATCAAAGCAAGGTTTTCACTTCTCTGCACCTATGTTAACAAAGTTGATCCTTTTATGGAGGTTGGTACTTAGAGCTTTTGTTATTTATACTTCAAAGGTCTAGTTGATTGACAATTTTATAGGGTAGCAACAGCAGTTTTTTGTAAAGTGAATTATGATTTTTGTTAAGCAGTTCTACACATGCCACTGTTAATATTCATTGATTCTGTACAGAGTGTATACTGTGTGAATGGGCGTGGAAGGGCCATGAGTTGCATGGAGGTTATAAGGGGCCATTGGGGTTGGTGGGGAATGAGTTGGCATGAACGATATGAGGGATCGTGGGGTTGGGTTGGGGGGGTGGGGCATGAGTTAGCATGGAAATGACATTGGAGGCATGGGTAAAACCTTTTGCCTTACATTTCAAACGGTTTCTGAAGCCAGACTATGGTTCCTGACTCCTCTGAGGGGCCATGAACCACAAGTCATGGAGAAGGTCATTTGACTTTACAAAAATTGCTGTGGGATAGGAGGCACCTACCCTCGCAATGGATCCCCCAGGTCAGGAGTGCAGGATGTGGGCTTACTGCCCGTACTCTTATTCCACAACGCTAAAATTTGGGCGTGCCGGGAATGGGGGCAGGAATCTCGGAATCAGGTCCCGCCCACCATTTTTAAATGACTCTGGTGTCCTTGCGACTCTGTGAAAATCCGACCGCTAGTAATTGCTGTGAGGGTAACGGGCATTGCCCTGCATGTTTCTCTGTGCATGATCACATGCCAGCTGAGGAAGTCAAATTGTTTTTGATTGTGGTATTGGCAAAGCTCACATGTGGCACCTGCAAAGCCATGCAGACGGAGCCATTGGCACCCTCTACCATGGGGAAGCCTGAAATCCCCATAAATCTATGTGCCCACTTCCACCTGCTTGTCAATGGCAAGGGAAAATTGAATGTCGTAAGCTGTCAGCAAATAAATGGTGTCCGTGAACTCTCTTACGCAGCAGTGGACAACAAACTACAAGATGTGTATGAATCTGCAGCTCCAGCCTGGAAGGTGAAAAATGCATAAAAGTTCATCACCATTATCACCTTCACAGCTTACAACACTGCCCTTGACCTGCTCTGAAGTCGAGGTTGTTGCTCAAACAGGTGGTAGATTTAAGTGTGGATGTTCCTATGGAAGCGTAGATATTTCATACCATGTTCCACAATTATATTCAAGTAGGAGAATTGTTCCCTCAACAACATGGGCAGATATGGCCTCCTGCTGAGAACCTTCACCCCCTCTTCCTCCTCCTCTCTCTTCCAACAGCTTTTCCTGCTTTGTGTGTCCTCTGCTCATTCGCCAGGTCATGCTCTAAGTGAAGTCATGTATCCATGCCTGAGAGCAACCTGTTTGCAGAAGCCTTGAAGTCAGCCACAGATTCCTTCAGCAACTATCACACCCCTCCCTGTAGACTTTCAACTTGAAGCAACTATAGAAGGTACCAAACACTTGTAAAATCAATTCAACAGCAAGGATAAATCAACCAGCAAAATATCTTGCAAATAATTGATTATTCTTTTGAATAATGTTAGTGGAGGAGGGTCTTTCCTGCTGCTGAACACATGCTCCGCTGTGCATTATTAAGAGACTCTGTTGGCTAGAGCTGCTAAATGGCTGTATGACAGTGTGGGCATCAAGTCAGATCTGCCCATTCTGCACAGCTCCGCTAATGACCTCACCAAGAGAGCATCCAGCGCAACTCACCTCATAAGTATGTGTGTGCAACTTGGAAGCCATTTTGGACCTCAAATGGCACCCGTAGTGCACTATCGATCCAAATGTCATGCTGAGTATCTTCCACTTCCCCATAGCAGACACTTACAATGTGTTCATATTTGCTGTTATGGAGTGGTAACATTTTTGAGTCAGAAGTTTGTTGGTTCAAGTTCACTCCAGAGACTTGAGCACAAAATCTAGACTGGCACTTCAGCACATCACTAAAAAATATTATCTACTCCTTACCTCATTGCTACTTATGGTACCTTGCTATGTACAGATTAGCTTTTTAAAAAATTTATTTATGGGATGCAAGGCCAGCATTTACTGCCAACCCCTATTTGTCCTTGAGAAGGTTGCAATGACCCAGCTTCTTGAAGCACTGCAGACCATGTGGTTTAGGTGCAGCCACTGTGCTGTCAGAGAGGAAGTTCCAGGATTTTGATCCAGCAACAATGAAGGAGCAGCTGATATCTTCCAGGTCAGCATGGTGTGTGACTTGGAGGTGATTGTATTCCCATGTGCCTGCTGTCTCTCAAGGCGTTTGAGGCTGATGTTAGTACCTACATTATGTTCAGTAAATTGGGTGATCTCATTGAAACCTACAAAATCCTGAAGGGGCTTGATAGGGTAGAAGCTGAGAGATTGTTTCCTCTGGTCAGGGAGTCCAAAATATAGGGGCACAGTCTCAGGATAAGGGGCCAATCACATTTAGGACTGAGATGAGGAGAAATTGCTTCATTCAAAAGGTTGTGAATCTTTGGAATTTGCTCAGAGAGTTGTGGATGCTCCATCTGTGAATACATTTAAGGCTGGGATAGGCAGACTTTTGGTCTCTCAGGAAATTCAGGGATATGGAGAGATGGTGGAAAAATGGAGTTGAAGCCCAAGATCAGCCACGATTGTATTGAATGCCAGAGCAAGCTCAATGGACTGTATGTTTTAATCCTGTTCCTATTTTTCTTGTGTTCTTACATTACAACTATGACTATATTTCAAAAGCATACTTAAATGGGTTTGAAGCACTTTGGGGCACCTGGGGGTCATGTATCTCACAATATAAATGCAATTTTGTTCAGCCCTTCTTCCCTTCATTTAAATGATGTGAACATATTTTCACTGCACTCCCAGCCCTACCCTGACCCTAGATTCAGCTGGCCGTGTCAAATCTATGAGTCAATGGCAGATTCTGAATTTATTGCTTGCCTTTGTTTTGAGGTGGAGTAGCATATAGTCCTGGCAGGTTTTCCTGCCTTGTTTCTCAAATCATTTTTCCCCCCCCAATTTTGGCAGTGATCATATTCAATTTGGCTTTGTCAAGCATGAAGTAAACACCTGGTCATATCAGGCCAGGCTTCAGCCAGCTCTTATCTGTGTTCAGCAGCCAGATTCATTACTGAGGATAAAAAAAATGTTAAACCTTAAGTACACACTCCACTCACTAATATATTCATGCTGAAAATCGGATCTTAATATGACTTGGCAGAACAGATACGGTTTAGAAAAGCCAATAATATAAGAAATGTGTAATTGTAAAATTGAGCTTCCAAAATCTTTAAGAGGAATAGTAAATATCTATCAGTTAGTCTTTGCACAGAGCTGCTTGCATCAGTTGCCAACAAAATAAACCATAGAGTCATAAAAATTTACTGCATAAGAGGAGGATATGCAGACTATCGAGTCTGTGCGGGCTTTTTGCTAGACCAATACAAAACCAATCTCACTGCTCCTGTCATTACCCAGAACCGTGTATCATTCTATACTTAAGTATTTATCCAAATTTCTCTTAAAATAAGCATTGGCCTCTGTCCTAACCACTCTGACAAAGCATTCCTTGCTCTGGCAATTTAACGTGTAAACAAACCTATTCTAATCATACTCCCTTAGTGACTATTTTAATTTGTGATTCCACAATATCAGCTGCACAATCAGAAGGAAGTCATCTTTATTGGCTTAAACAAAACTCTTCATAATTTAAAAAAACCCTATTAAGTCTCTAAGCTTTCTCTATTTCAATGAAAATGCTAGTCCTCCCTTCATATAGGTCCCTCTCCTAGTCATCATCCCTGTGTAGCTACATTATATTACCATTGTAGCTTTAATGTCCTTTGTATAAAGGAAACTTGCACAGCTTTGTACCCATTCTTCATTACTTCTCTACTATTGTAGTCAATCCTCCTATTTGTAAAACAACAAATTCCATCGAACTTTTAAATTAGATTTATTTATCGATTTGCAATCACATTTTCAGGAAATTATGCATTTGAATCATTGGAACTCTGTTCATCCACATTCTTCTGTGTCTTTCCATTAATTATATACTCATATCCTTGGTTTCTTCCTAAAATGTATTAGCTTACATTTTCCATGTTAAATTGTGCAAGGCATCCATGTGTCCATTCTAAGGGCCTACCTATATCATCCTGAAAGCTTTCACAATCCTCCATCACTGTTTAGAAACCTAATTACATTTCTTTTAGCACATTTCAAGAATGAGTGCCATACAGTCAAAGTCCAAATCATCCAAGAACAGAAGTGGACCAAATATCCTCCCATGGAGTACAACACTTTCAATTCTTGTCCATATCAACATCTTTGTTTACAATCCACCAAATAACTTGCTGATATATCTCCTCTCATGCCTGAAATTTTCTAACCAGTCCCTAATCACATGCTTTCTGACAATTTATAAACACTACTGTATTCCCATTATCTGCTCAATTGGTCATTTTATTTAAAAGTCCTATCAAAGTGTCAAACACAGATTGCCTCTAACAAATCCATGATGAATGTCTTTTGTTACTTCATGAATTTCTAAATCCTCACTAATCTCTAATTATGGAATGCCAACAGGCAAATTGATGATGTATTTAAGCAGGTAAGGTGTCCAGTTTTTCATTGGGTATGCTGTAGTCAACATAAAATTGAAGAGCCAAACAGGATGTACCTGGAACATAATGTTGTGCCACCATTAAGCTGCTAACTATCCACTTAATGGGTTCAAACATGAAATAGTTGGCTAAGGCCATTATTTAACATTGCTAGTTGGATTATGTTGTTGGTTTGTTATTATTCATAGTTGCCTAATGCTGCCAGTTAGTCAATGTTCTTTAGTTGGCTAATGCTGCTCATGGGTTAATGTTGTTGGTAAGTTCATATTCCTACATATCTAGGAGGTGTCAGCTGTGGCTCAGTCCATAGCACCCTCACCTTTGAATCAGACGGTTGTGGGTTCATGTCCCACTCCTGGAAAAACCAAGAACTGTGATTGTACTCAAAAGAAGTTGCAATCTGTGACTGTTGGTAACTCGAAAGAGTTTCCTACATATCTAAAATTGAAAGTTTTTTTCATCTTCTTGAACCACTACAGTTCCCATGATGCAGGTTGCCTGACACTTTACCCATCCACTGTAATATGGGAGACAGCTTGAGGGTGGACAGGAAGGCAGGAGGCAGATCATCAGTTTTATTTTACAACCCCCCTCCCCTGCCACCACCTTCAAATAGTGGCTATGAAATTCATCCTACTCTTGTATCTTGCTCCCAGTGCTAGATGGCTAGGAAACTTTGGCTTGTGAGATAGTCATTTGGAAAAGACCAATTACTGGCTTGGAACTACTGTTGATATTACTATCACTCCTAGATCTTCTGATCTTGGAGACTATCTCCTCATGAATTGTTGAAAAAAGGAGGGAAAATTTGCATTTAAAAGCAATAACCATATATATCTTTGATATCTAAGTTATAACAAGTCTTCTTTTGCTTTGATATTCTTTTCAAGTCATAAAACTCCTCATTCATCTGTTTCCAGGTGTTCACAGTGGTTTATCCCAAGTTGATTTATTCAACAGTTAGGGTCTTTGAATCACTTGTGGCGAAGCTACAGTACATTTTCATTTCCGTGAAGTAGCAATTTTGTTTTATTTCAAGTTTCCAACGTCAGCAGTATTTTACTTTTCGTTTCAGGTTTCTGGTTCCATTTGTCAAACTCCTATATATATTTATAGCATTTAACTGGAAATTTATTGCATGAGGCGTGTGGTTTTCTTTCATTATCATTAGTGGATTAAGGTTGCACAAGATTTTAGAAACAGAATCAACTGCACCCATCATAACTTTGTGTTAATTTCCATATTATGGGTAATTAACCCTGGTTATGTTAAGAGTCCAAAACAGCAGAAGTCCAAAGCAATTACTCCTTAATTTCCTGACTTTCTATAACTATTAACCATGTGACGGCATTTTCCAGAGTGTTACTTTCATGAGTATTCTTTGGTTTCATTTGTAACTTATTTTTTGTCATCTGATCAGGTTTTTTAAAAAAAAAACAGGGGAGTCTAAGACTAGGGCGCATAAAGTAAAAATTAGAACCAGATCTTTCAGGAGTGAAGTTAGGAAACACATCTACACACAAAGGATGGTACAATTTGCAACTCTCTTCTGTAAACAGCAATCAATGTTTGGATCAATTGTTTTAAACCTGAAATTGATGGCATTTTTGTTAACCAAAGGTATTAAGGGGAAAATGGAACAATGGTCACAGATGATGTTCCCTTTAAGCTGCGCGGTCGCATAACCAGGCAGCAATCCAGAACTTACCACGTAGGGAGCAAAGAAGCTGCTCAAAGTTTCCTTTAAGATGCATGGTTGTGTTGCAGTAAACAGGCCATGTACAGCAAAGCAAAATAAGTGAGAATATTGGTCACAGATCAGCGTGATCTCAATGAGTGACTTGAGTGGCTCAATGTCCTAGAATACTGGCTTTTCCTGTTCCTAAGTTCAGTGATCACATAGGCTTTGGAGAAGAATTAGTTTTGGCTTGGTAAGGAGGAATTCAAACTTTGTTTCATGAATCATTTCCACTGGCAAGAGACATCAGGTGAGGATATCCAACTGTCGTTTTATAATTGAGACTGAGTTGTCATTACTGAATTGCCATCATATATAATTGGAATACAAACATTCTTGGAGGTGCTACATTAAAATCAGCCAATTAGCAGATGATGCCAAAGTTTTCAATCAAGATGAAAGACCTATTACAAGAGCCATTAATCATGGTATTTTCCAAAGCCAGTGGATTGATGTGAAATATAACCGAAAGGAAATATCTGGCCCTATAAGTCAAGTACCATTACAAAGATGAGAATCAGAACACTACATATACAAAATCCATTGCGCTGGCTCAATATGTTTCTCTAGTGAGTAGTTGAGACTTATAAAGCAGAAGGTCTCAACCAGTCTGCGCTAAATTATACTTGCCTCAATTGACATAGTAGCAAGGGAGCCACAGATGGTCTTAGTGCCACTAATTTAAGAATGTTGCCTGGAACTCCTGATCATTATCCAGCGACCATGAGCGAAGTTTCCACATATAGTTATTGAGTGAAGACTGAATTGGAGTCATATTCCACATGATAAACAGTTTGCTGTCATTTACTGTCACGTCTTACAACAAAACCTTGTATTTATGTAGTGCCTAATAAAACTTGCCAAGGTGTTTCACAGAAATGTTATAAAGCAAAATTAGTTACCAAGCCATGTAAGGCAATATTAAGGCAGGTGACCTAAAGCTTGGTTAGAAGCTTTAAGGAGCATATTAAAGGATTAAAAGAGCTGTAGAGAGGTGGAGAGATATAGGGAGGATATTCAGAGCTTAAGACAAAGGCAGCTGAAGGCATGGCCACCAGTGTGAAACAATTACAATCAGGGGATCTGAAGAAGCCAGAATTAGATGAGCACTGAGATCTGAGAGTTGTATGGCTAGAGAAGATTAAGCAGATAGGGAGGGGTGATGAGGCCATGGAGGGATTTGAAGATGAGGATGATAATTTTAAAATTGAGGCATGGCTTGACTGGGAGCCAATGCAGGTCAACGAACAGACAGGGGATAGGTGAATGAGACTTGCTGCGAGAAAGGGCATGGGAAGCAGAGTTTTGGAAGACTCCAAGTTTATGGAGGATAGAATGTGGGAGACCAACCAGGAATGCACTGAAATAGTTAAATACAGAGGTAACAAAGGCATGAATGAAGGTTTGAGCAAAAGATGAACTGCAGCAGGGATGAAGTCGAGCGATGTTAACTGAGATGGAAATAGGAGGTCTTAGTGATGGTTGGAAGCCCAGCATGGTGTTGATAGCGGGCAGTCTGATTCAAATTCAAACAGCTGCCAGGCAGAGGGATACTGTCAGTATGAAATGGGAGTTTGGGACAGGGACATAAAACAATGGCTTCAGCCGTGGCAATATTTAATAGAAGGAAAGTTCTGCTCATCAGGTATTGGATGTCTGATAATTTAGCAACAGTAGAGGAGTTGAGAGTGGTGACAGTGAGACAAAACCTGGTGACATCAATGTGCATGTGGAACCTGATATTATACTTTTGCACGATGCGCAGAGGGACAGAATGTAGATGGGAAGTAGGATGCAGCCAAGGATAGATCTATGGTAGACAGCAGGGACACAGAAGTGGAAAGGGAAGCCATTGTAAATGATGCTCAGAAATGTGCAGTCTTACCCAGCTGGATGACAGTGCAGAGACATTGAAGGAGGATTGTTTGGGCAACCATGTCAAAGGCTGCAGACAGGTTGAGAAGGACGAGCAGGGATAGTTTGTCTTGTTCACAGTCACATAGGACATTATTGATAAGAGCCATTTTGGCACTGAGTCAGGGGTGGAAATCTGATTGGAGAGATTGAAACATCGGCCTGGATTTTACCTTCACTAATCGGACACACTGTTCCTTAATGCTGACGAAAAATTCGGCATGATGATGTTCATCAGCAATATATACATGTTACAACCGTAGCCAGTGTTAGTTGCTGAGCAAGCCAAATCCCAGATGGAAACTTGTCTTACTGATCATAAGTTTTTTATTTTGAAAGCGAGGGGAATATTACTGATCCCAGAAGCACAGAATCCCAGTAACACTTCCAGGATTTTAAAATTAAAAGATTTATTAACAAGAAGAAAAAAAACTTAAACACACAAAATTGAAATTACTCAGTTGAAACAGTCTTATAAAACATTTCCCAAAAAAACCCCACTTGGTGTCAGGAAGATACAATAATTCTCATAATGTTATTGAAATTTATTGTAAAATAGTGGTATGTGTGTGTGAGAGAGACTTAATTGGATTAAAGGCAACTGGTCTGAAGACTTTGATGTGGTAGAAGATGAGCTAGGTTTGAAATGTTAAGGAGGTAAACATAGATGTCAAGGAAACATTTGCATTTTTAAATAAACCTGACTAGATTGTTGTCAAAGGAGGGGTGAAATGTGTCACAAGTTCAGAAACAGTGGGCAGAATTTTCCGTTCATCGGGCGGGCGGGGCTGACCCAATCGCAGGCGGGCGTGGAGCCAATTGCCGCTGGCAATCCGAGCCACACTGCCATTTTGCGCCAGCGCATTTCACACTCCCGTGGAGAGCAGGATTTTCAAAATTGCGGCGGGCGTGTACAGACCGCTGGTTCCAATGGGGAACCGGCAGTCTGTATAAAGAAAGGCCAGGCAGCCTCCTTTAGGCTGATGACCATGGCCAGCTACAGGTGCAGGGGGTCTGCACAGCAGGCTCCGGGGGAGGGCAGGCCAGAGGAGGAGGGCAGGCTGCAGGGTAGGCCAGCGGGGGGGCCAATGTGCCTCGAGGAGGTGGCAGCACATCGAGAGGTCCTGTTTTCCCAAAGATGGGAGGAGGAGGGTCCCCCTCCTGAAGCGGGCCTAGCAGGAGGTGGTGGAGGTGGTCAGCTCCCAAGATGCTGTCTGTCGAACAGGCATGCAGTGCCGCAAGCGCTTCAATGATTTGTTGCACTCTGGAAGGGTGAGTACCATGTCGGTCTTGGTCATTTAACCCAGCAGGTAGCCTTAGCCTTTGAGGCCCCCCCCTCCCCTCCCCCCACGTCTTAGTGTCGTTACTGCATTGGGCATTTGGCGCATGCTGGGTAGGCAAACAGATAGTGACCATGCTTGCATCAGCCTTCGTGGTTGAGGAGAAGATGGGTTCTCCCTGCAGCATATGTTGGTGTTTGTCGCGATTGAGTAGTCTGGGGGCAGCCTGCAGGGGCGGCAGCTAGACACATACTCAGAACTCCAACACATGTCTTATTGATGGTGATGAGATGGTGGAAAGGGAGCCTCAAGGTGTCGTGGCCAAGAGCCATCTGCTGGCCTCGGCGCTGCACCTAGTTGTGCCTCCTTGCCATGGGCGCTAAGACCCCTGTGTTATTCAAAGTGATGGACACCAAATGTGTCCAAGGTGGCCGTTGGGGGAGGGGGTTGGGAGCAGCCGAACTATCTTCTGGGGGCTGATCACCAGTAGTGTGGACAGGAGCCGCTGGAGGCCTCAGATGGGCCACTGTGGTTGGGGTGCGGCGTGCGCGTGCAGAGTACATGAGTCATCAGCCCCAATAAATGGTGTTCTCTGTTCTGCAGGTGAAAATGAACAGAACAACCAGGAGCGTTTGTGCATTGGTGGTGGCCAGGCCGTGCTGCACACACTGACCCACTTTGAAGAACAGGCCATGGAGCTAGGAAGAAGCCAGGTGGCCAGGCTGGCAGGTGTCGGTGAGGCTGGGGTGCAGCGGCCAGGTATTTGAGACCCACAGTCCCATCCACTCTGTCTTCCCACCATCCAAAGCACTGATGATGGCTGCAATCGTTAATGCAGCAACACTGCTCATTCACAGATTGATACAGTCAGACGTGTGGGTCATACACAAAGGTCCCTTGGCCCCTTGAGGATGCGCGTCTCTAGCACCTTCCAAAGCCGCCTTATCATATTTCTGACCACTATCCCCATGGTCTAACATGCCATGGCATCGCTGCTGCACATCCAAATACTGATTGCATCTTAGGAGGGTTTGTACCTCCACCACCCTTTCAGCCAGTGCGTCCCACATTACTCTGTCCAAAAGGTCCTCAGTGCCTCACCTGTCAACCTCATGGCACTCAACGTAAATAAATGCCACCCCGTTAGTCATCCCTGCGCCAAGGGGAAATGTTGCCTTCTGCCCACCCGTTCTAAGCCCCTCATAACAGTATGAAGGTCAATAATGTGACCTGTCAATCTCCTGTGCTCCATGGCAAATGTCGCAAGTGTTTGCGGTGTTTCCTCAGCACCGCAACTCTCCAGGCCAGCATGCATCCAGGTCAGGAACCTTTACACTCTCCCCACTTCAATGCCATCCCTCCCATGAAGTGCAGGTCACAACTGAACGCAGAAGTGTAGATGTGGCCTCGACAGCGTTTTCTGCACTTGCAACGTGACCTCTCTTTCCCTACATTCTATTCCTCTGTTAATAAAGGCATGTCTGGCTTTGACCTTGTTAAACGCCTTATGTTCCTGTTCTGCTATCTTAACAGGTCTGCCCAGCAAGATCCCTGTAATCGTCCTTACTTTCCACGGTCCTACCATTTCTCCTGTATTCCTGTGCCTTGTTTGTCTTGCCCAAGTGCATAACCTCACACTTATCCACATAACATTCCATGTGGCATTCCTTAGGGCATCTGACCAGCCTGTCTATATGCGCGTGTAATGTTTGGGCCTCTTCTTGACTGTTTTCCACCCCACCAATGTTCGTCTCCTTAGGTTCTTGAAGGTTGAGCGCATATTGAGCCTGAGAGAGAAAGGGGTGAATTGTGTTACTGACTAAACGCTAACTGATCCACTGTCCTTGTTAATTTCAGCATCACCACCGCATGGCCGCCAGGAGGACGTCCAGAGTCCCCCTTCCACACCTGAGGGGCATCAATTGGCATGAGCCTCACATCCTTTCAGCGAGCCAGGCACCAGGGCAGCAACGACCACATCGCTGGGGATTATGACACCGGCTAGTGTCCTGGGTCACAGTGGAGAGGGCACTTCACAATCGCTGGAGGAGATGGCACGGACAGAGAGTGCCGATGGCGCCAGAAGACGGAGGACTGCAGGGTACCAGGTACCTCTGGAGATGTCAGCCATGCAGCATCTGCAGGACAAATGGCAGGGTGCGTGGGAGCATCTGGCAGGGTTGCATGAGAGTGTACTTCACTTGGTCTCTGTAGTGGAGGAATCCACGCAGAGTGTCAGTGATGGCATGAACCATCAGAGCGCCAGGCTTCCTCCATTGAGAGATTGGCGACTCTCATGGAGAGGAGGTTCCAACAGATTGGTCAGCATCCGATTGGGTTACACTCTGACCTGCAAGCCCTCACAGAGCTAATGGCCACAGGTGGTCATTCGCAATGTGGGAGATGTTCTGGGCACCAAGTGTCCCAGCTCGGCGCCCATCCATTTGTGGTGAGCAGGGAGTTCCAAGTGACCTCACGTCGGCACAGCAGCTGCCTGTCATCGCTGCGAGCTCCTCTCATGATGCTCTGGATGAGGGCAGCAGGTCCTCCTCCCCTCTGCCAGTGACCTTTGCATCTGTTGAGGCTGCGACAAGTGGGCAGGTGCTAGTTCTGGAACTGGCCACTCCCTCCCAGGCGGGGCCATCACAGGCTTCACGGGCCAGAGGACGCCTGCCAAGGTTACTGAGGCCAACAGGACAGCAGAGTCAGCAGGCTGTCTCACAAGCCACTCCGAGCGATGGGGCGGCACCAAGACGTAGCACCCGTAAACGTAAGCATAAGGCACGTTAGGCACTGCACGGGTATGTCACTGGTGATTTTGTGCTGCCCCTAGATTAGGGAATTTATTCCTGTCACCGTCGGAGCAACGTTTTGTAATGTTTTTGGTGGCACCATCTGATGGACGGGAATAAAGCCCACATTTGTGACCATGGCTGAGGGTGTTTCCTTTGTGCTGCATTTTTCTGTTTCACAGACATCTCATGAGTGTTTGAGTGGACATTGATGTTTCTGTACTAAGCCCTTAGTTGCAGCTGATAAGGTGGAAGATGTAGCACCTAAATGCCACGTGTGGAAGCGCCAGGCAATGCTGTTCCTGCTGATCGATGTATGTGGAGCTAGCTGAAGGTTCATTGGATTAAAGTGTCCCGGGTGTCCCTGCCTCCTTGGTGTAGTAGCGGGTCGGCGTGCTGCCCCTCATCATCACCCTGTGCTTCCTCATCCTCTGAGCCACTGCTGGATTCATCATGTGCAGCCTCATCCACTGCGTCAAGGTCTTCATCGTCACCTGCATCCCCCCTTTCCAGCACAAGATTGTGCAGAGCGCAGCATGCTACCACTATCACAGAGACGCAATCTGGAGGGTACTGGAGTGCGCCCCCTGAGCGGTCCAGGCATTGGAAGCGCATCTTGAGAAGACCGATGGCTCTCTCCACCACAGCCCTTGTGGAGCCGTGGCTCCTAATGTAGCGCTGCTCAGCTTCTGTTCTTGGATGGTGGAGAGGCGTCATGAGCCACCTTCGCAGGGGATAGCCCTTGTCACCCAGCAGCCAACCATCCAGCCGAGCCAGAGCACTGAAGAGTCCCGGCACCTGGGAGTGTCTGAGGATGTAGGCGTCATGGGAGTTGTCTGGGTACCTTGCACAGACTTGTAGAATCAGCATCCTGTGATCACACACTATCTGCACGTTCATGGAGTAGAAGCCCTTCCTGTTGGCGAAGGCACCGAGCTCACCTGCTGGCGCCTTGATGGCCACATGTGTACAGTTTATTGCACCCTGGACGCGGGGGAAGCCAGCAATGGCTGCAAAGCCTCTGGCTCGCTGTGCCTGACTTGCCTGGTCGCAGTGGAAGTGGATGAAGGTCAATGCCCATCTGAACAGAGCATCTGTAACCTGCTTGACACAAGTGTGGACAGCTGATTGGGAGACACCGCAAAGATCACCCACCGAGCCCTGGAAGGAGCCAGAGACATAGAAGTGGAGGGCAACTGTGACCTTCAGAGCCGCTGGCATGGGGTGTCCACCCACACAGTTAGGGGAGATCTCAGGGCCAATCATCTGACAGATGTAATTGACTGTTTCCCTTGACAGTCGGAGCCTCCTTCTGCACTGCACCTCAGTCATATTGAGGTAGCTGCTTCACTGCCTGTATACCCTGGCAGCAGGATAGTGATGTCTTCTGTGGCCCCTTCCACCTTGGACTAGCTCTTGACCCTGCGCCCCTTGTGCCTGCACCTGGCCTCCCAAAGGTGGATCCCCTGGAGGCTGATTGTCCAGTCCTGGCCTCCTCCCCGCCTTCTAGCCCTCCAATCCTCCTCAGAGGAGCTGCCTCCAGTGGAGATGTCAGAACCCATACCCCCAGGCTAAATGGAGGCCTCTGGAAAGCTGCAGGCCCGAGAAAGATTACAGTCTGCAGAGTGCTGAGCTGAAGCTTCAAAGTACAGAGAAAGCTGTTGGAAATCGATCTGAACTGCCAACAATCACACAGGCAACTTTAAAACACTTGCTGCAATAAATACTTCACATAAAACATTGACAACCCCACTGAGCCCACATATCCCGCCCGTGGATGAGTTTTGTTGAAAAGTCACTTACCCGCCTGCCCGTTGCACCCGTGCGCTGAGCCGAAGATCGCACGGGCACCTCAAAATCAGCATCGATTGCCGAGTTAAGGGCCTTAACAAGGCCTTTAATTAATGGCGGGCACGCGTCACATTTCATCACGTGCCCGCCCAGCTAAATATCACGATGGCATGCGGTGAAGTCCGGACGCTCGCCCGACGTCAGCGCACGCCATTTTAAGCGCTGACGTGCGAGGCCTGCCACCCACATGTCATCCAGAAAATTCAGCCCAGTGTGTTTATTTTTCCTAAAGATTACTGGTAAAACTTAGTACTATGAGAGATTTTTAGTATCAGAAAGGTAAAGTGCAAAAACATAGTGAAACAATGGGAATCTGCATTCAAAGGGGAAAATACGTATCAAGGAGCAAATGCTGTGTGTAAGGGCAGGAATTTTAGGATCTAGCAAGTGTGAAAAGCCTTCAGCAACTATACTTCAAACTGCTGCCTGAAAAGAACTGAAGTTAAGGAAACCCACTTTGAATTGGATTGTCAGGGTATCTTGTTTCTATGCCTGGGGCTTTTAAAATCTGTGCCTTACTTTTGCTTTAACGAAAGTGTAACTGGGAGTCATTTTAAGTAGAGGATTTAGACGTTATTATAGTAGTAATTTGCAGTCATAATCTATGCGCTTAAAATTAATTTTTCTTGTTTAATCTAGCTTTGTAAAAACCGGTAAGACTTTTTGGTCTTATTACTATTGAATTCAAGGCATGCATCTCGAAATTGATGTAAATTGCAAAACAAGATGCGGCAGCAATTTCAAGTTTCCCTTTGGGGTTTGAACAACTCAGCATTTACCATCAGCTGTGCCATAACACTTGGTCAGAACACATAAACTGTTGCTTGGCAACGGCTCCCTTATAGATTTTTAACCTTAAAAATCCAATAATGTTACCCCAAGGCAAAAACTACTGCTACTTTAATGAAGTATACCACATGACTTCTCACTCTCTTCCTCTCTGCTCTGGAACCAAAGGAAGTTCAGGAACAGACTGCTTTCTGAAAACAAAGGCCACATACTTACCTGTGTCTGGCAGGCTGGGTGGGAGCGGGTGGGAGCGGATGGGAGCAGGCGGGGTTGGGCGCGGAGCCAATCGCCGCCTGCAATTGGCTGTGCGCTGCCATTTAACGTGGGTGCACCAATTAAGGCCTGCCCAATGTGACGAATGGCCAGTAGTGCTCAGTGCTACCTGTGCGGGCGGGAGGAGGAGGGAGAGTAGGGGCCTGTGCGACATGCGTGCGAAAGAGCGCAGAAATCTCCCTAAGGCACGGAGCTGCCTCGGGGAGATTAAGTTGATAGTACAATTTTTTTAATAAATGATCTGAAAAATTATTTAAACATGTTCCCTCATATGACAGTGTCACATGAGCTGGGGCATGTTTGTGTATCTCGCAAATTTTTTTTCAATATTTTATTAAATTTTCAGGAAACCTCATCCTGCCCATGGATGAGGTTTCCTGAAAAACACGAAGGCTGCCTGGGTTCTTCAACAGCCCACCAACCTTAAGGTTGGACGGGCAATGCTGTTAATTAGCTTAATTAGTTTCCTAATGGCCTTAATGGTAGTTAGGCCGACGCGTGCCTGCCGAATGAAATATCTAAATGACACACGATGACATTGGGACACACGCTCGGTGTCATCGTGCGTCATTTTGCGCTTCGGTGTGTCAGGCCCTCCCCCGCACGCTGAGGCAATATTCTGGCCAAAGACTTCTTTGGCTTGAAACTGGATGGCTGCTTCAAATTCACAATGTTTCTCAGTACAGAGCTGGTCTCAGGACATCTCCGTCACACAGCCACCACAACTCAACTAAATATCCCCCTGACATTTCTCCCCTTTCATCCTAAACTCCATTGTCCTAAGCACCTCTTTGAGCTCAACTTCTCCAAAATTTAAAAATCTTTCATGTCTTCTTATTGCCTCGTATCAAATAAAATTTTATAACTTCTGTTTTCTTATGAAACCTTTGTAAGTTGCAAAAGTCCCTTTGAAATTTAGCAGCTGAAAAGTCAAATCCTTACCTTTCACTCACCTTATTTACTTGTAATTCCAACTTCACCCTAGCCTCTCATTACAGATGCATGCATCGAGCTCCATTACCTTTCATTTTTCAGTTCCCAAACACAAGCTGTCTCTATGAACCTTCCCCCAATTTAATTAATCATGGACACACGCATAGCCTTCTTTAGAGAATACCACCATATTTCCAAAATATTAAAATAATAACATCCACCCTCACAGACTCCACCATGCCAGTCCTCCAAATGATGTAAGGCAAGTGGAAATGGGAATCAGCAACCTGTCTGCCATTTTTAAATAACTAATTAACAAGCCAATAAGCTTGTTAACAGTCCAATCATCAATTTGTCATTGCCTGCTGCATTTTTCAGGCATTAGATGTGGAAAAGTTTGGAAGTGTTTTACGGCAGCTATAATGAGGCAGCACAAGGGTGATAGAAAGCCCTGCCACTGGGACCATGGTTGAATGTACTTGCAGATTCTGCTGGGGAAGGTGACAGCGTCTGTATGCTTTTTAGTAACATTTTTAAAAATCTTTTCTGTGCCTTCAATAAAAATTAAAGACAAGTTCCGAGAACATGAGGCCTTTACAATTCTAGCCATGACTGACTTCCTGTTCACAGCATTATTCCTCTGCCAAATGACATCCTGGCCTACAGTGTCAATTGGGCGCACCACCCCCGTGTTGCTCCTCTAATTGCCCCCCTTCCTGCTGACTATGCGATGTTTGATCAGATGCACTGAGACAATAGGGGCAGGGGCAAGCTCAATTTCCATTCAGCCTCCCTCACCCTGCCGAGAAACGTAAAATCCAGTCCATCGAGATTCAGGAAAGATGGGCACAGACTTGGAAAATGACAACACATCCAAGGACTTTGGAGAGGAAGGCATAATGAATGACCACTAGAACCATGGGCAGAATTATCTGCCTGTCGGGCGGGCGGGCCCGACCCAATCTCTGGCGGGCGGGGAGCCGAACCCTGCCGGAGAATCGGGCCCCACTGCCATTTTAAGTAGCCAATTAATGCCCGCCCAGCGTGATGTCCGGCGAGAAGCGCTATGCGCTTCCTGTATGGGCGGGGGGGATTCCCTAAAATTCCCTAAGTGCAGCCTCAGGGAGATCGCCTGGACTTTGAAAAATATTAAAAATAGAAAAAAAAAATTCCCTTAAATGTCCCCTCATTGGCATGAGTTGGGACATGTTCATAATCTACAGAACAACTTTATTACAATTTTTAAAGCCCTACATGAAACCTCATCCCGCTCCTGGATGAGGTTTCATGTTTTCTCTATTTGCTGCCGGAGCTCCTGGCCGACCCACCAACCTTAAGGTTGGACGGGCAGGTCCTTTAATTGGTTAAATGATCCTGTCAATGGCCTCAAGTGGCCATTGACAGGTCGGTGGGCCCACAGCTGATTTTGCTGCGCCCCCGCCTTCCTGAAAATTTAAATGTGACAGCGTCATTTTACATGTCAGTGAGCAGGCCCCGCCCCCTGCTCACCGACGGCAAAATTCTGTTTCTAATAGAGATAAGGACATGAGAAAATTGGCAAAAGGAATTCCAAATTTGATCATTTTCTGTCCTTGGGTACTTTTTTATTCACCATTTTTCATTATATGCCCTTGAAGTCATGCAGGTTGGGAACTTGGTCACAGGTTTTTACCATTCTTACTCACTACAGAGTACCAGTTTACGAGTTCCAGGTTTGGAATGGGGCTTACAGCTGAGCAAAGGCTATAATAAGGCCCTAAACAGAGAGAGAAGGACTGATTTCTTATTCAGATGTTCCCATTGAGGAGCCAAGATCATTAATTCCTAGTGGGGAAATCATAAGACTAC
This sequence comes from Cetorhinus maximus, assembly GCF_964194155.1. Taxonomy (NCBI): domain Eukaryota; kingdom Metazoa; phylum Chordata; class Chondrichthyes; order Lamniformes; family Cetorhinidae; genus Cetorhinus; species Cetorhinus maximus. The sequence continues at coordinate 20,779,560 of NC_135896.1, forward strand.
AGTTCCAGATTTTCCATTTATTCATTTAACTCAAATCAAGCTTTATTGGCTGATGATCACCTGACTGGCCATCTCATTGAGCGCTGCTCCTTATTGGGAATGCTCCATTGGAGAATTGGCAAAGAGTCAATACTTGGCAATAAAAAGAATTTAATTCACATAAACGCATAGGCCGAATGGTTTCTGAATACAGTCACCAATAATTATCAAGGGGTTTCTCCCGATCATCCACTGCAAATTTAATGGAAGATAAATGGGAACATATTCACACCAATCACATAGGGTTTTCCATGGGTCTTCCACTACAATTATGGCAGATAATCAAGCAAAGTCGTGTGGGCGTTCAGTCCCACACCACTTTAACAGATTTAGAGATGTAAAATTATTGAATAATCTATGCTACCAGTGCAATATTTTAATAATAGTCATAGAGTAATAGTGTTTTACTACACAGAAAAGGCCCTTCGGCCCATCGTGTCCATGCCGGCCATCAAGCACCTATCTATTCTAATCCCATTTTCCAGCGCTTGGCCCGTAGCTCTGCATACTATGGTGTTTCAAGTGCTCATCTAAATACTTCTTAATAACGTATGTCCATGTGGCAGATAAAAGTATGGGAACAGGAGTAGGCCATTTAGCCCCACAAGCCTGTCCTGCTATTCATTTAGACTATGGTTGATTTGTACCTTAACTCTATATACCTGCCTTGGTTCTGTGACCCTTCATACCCTTTCCTGGCATCAATTAATCTCAGTTTTGAAATTTTCCATTGATATAGTCTCAGCAGCTTTTTGGGGGATAGTGTTCCAGGGATGTTATTAAACTAATAGGGAGTGATGATCTTTTTGATGAGCTTTACTCGTCTCTGATGCTTGACCTTAATGAAACAACTAGCTCCAAATCCAAAGTTCTCCTCCTTGTGCATCTTCCTCAGCTTGATTCTAGCTGGAAACATTGTATTTCTCTTGGGTTACTCTGCTCCATCTTATAGTCCAGTCAACTCCAGCTATTTTCTGGGTCCATCTATGGAGTTTGTAAGTCCTGGCACCTCAAGTATCCTTTGGTTGAGTTCTCTGCGCCAAATACAAACGTTGACATCTTCAAGTATTGCCCTTTTAAGGAGATCCCATTCTGCAAAGCTAGTAATATCTACTGTCAGGCATACTTTTCATTAGAAAGCCATGTATGTCTTATTTGCGTCACAAGAGACAAAATGACTTTTCCTGTTATCTCTGTCCCCAACTTCCAGAAACTGTTTCCCTAAAATGGATATAAAGGTTACTTAAGAATTATTTATTCTCTGTTGCTAACATCCACTTCTCTGTATTACTCCAAATAAATCATTAATTGTATTATTTATTTTATTTGGAGAAAGAAAAACAATCACGCTAAAAGAGAAGTTATTATTAATGACTGCAGAAATGGAGGATTAAATGACTTTAAACTCATAATGCAGACAGTTTGGAACAAATCACAGCTTTGTATAGTTTTGCTTAGTGCATTCATCTCATATTTAATCAATGTAGAAGTCTATATTTCGCATTATCCCATGACTACAATGCTGGAGAACTTCCAATCAAATGATTAGGTTTCAATAAACAGACATTGCCTTCTTGGAATATTTGCCAATTGTATAATTTTGCTCTCATAACTCTCCAGTTTGGAATGGTTGCTAGAACTTTGCATAAATCTTTAGTTTTAAAAACCTTTGCTTCCTTGGTTTGAAAACTGTATACCGCACGTGGCAGATTTATTGGATGTGAGCGGTAACAGGAGCTCTCAAAGAAGTTTTAAGCAAATATTATTACCTAGTCACTTCAAATAGATTGTGCAATCTGCTTCTGATCCCATCCCAACCCCTGTATGCAATGTGACAGAAGGTCAAGCTGCATAAAATAGAATTAACCCAATAGTTACACGACTTTGAATTTTTCTTTTTGATGGCGGATTTTTCCACTCAATGAGGTGAAAGATGTTAGTTTTGAAGAATAGAACCCTTCTCTACCCATTACACTGGCTGAAAATCCACAGGAAGACATTGACCAGTTTAAATCAAGATGCACCCACCTGGAGCATGCACCCATTGACCTCACCAGGGTGCCTGGGATTTGGGGGAGGTTGCTTGGCCAACATGACCCTGGTGTCGCTAATACCGTCAAGGAGCATTTGGGCACTTTCTTTCCATTGGAATCTGCAAATCACAGCAAGTGGTTCTCAGTCCAGGTGGGGGCTGCTGGAAGTTCTCCACTCCTCTCCCTCCCCCAGCATCCCATTGGAAGGCCTACCCTTAACCACTGCCCTTATATTGGATGAGTGGAGGACCTGGAATTAGAGGGAGAGCACTGGACTTTTGACTTTGCAGATTCAGAATCCTACATTTTCAGATATAAAGTGCACCCGACCTAACAGTGTACACAAAGCTTCATCTCAGATATGCGCCTTTTGTTGTACCAGGCTGCATTTGCAACATAAAATGTCAAAGAACTGCTCATGAGCCAGTTGATAAAATTGCTGTATGCAGCTGAGTGATATAGAGCAGAAGGCACCATGTCTTGTCCCCACTTTGTGTTGCTCTGAACCAGGGTGGCAGTAATGTGTAGGAAGAGGAAAGGTGATCAGGATTCCTGCTTTTCAGTGCTATCCAGTGATGACTGCTGGAAAGTGGGTATGTCAGGTGGGAACAGGATTGAACTCAGGTAATAAAGCTTCATGAAGAACAACCTAACCACGCTCAATGCTCTGGCCCACAGGTGAAGATTAGCTACTTGCATTTTTAAAAATTCCTTCATGGGATGTCAGTGTCGCTGACAAGGCCAGCATTTGTTGCCGATTCCTAATTGCTCATGAGAAGTTGGAGGTGCTCCCTTGAACCGCTGCAGTCTATCTGGTATAGGTACATCCACAGTGTTGTTAGGAAGGGAGTTCCAAGATTTTAACCCAGCAACAGTGGCGGAATGGCAATATAGTTCCAAGTCAGGGTGGTGTGTAGCTTGGAGGGGAACGTGTAGGTTGTGGTGTTCCCATGCATCAACTGCTCTAGTTCTTCTAGGTGATAGAGGTCACAGGTTAGGAAGATGCTGTCCAAGGAGCCTTGGTGTGTTGCTGCAGGGAAACCTGTAGATGGTACACACTGCTCCCCCTGTCTGTTAGTGATGGGGGGAGTGAATGTTTAAGATGGTGGATGGGGTGCAGATCAAGCGAGCTGCTTAGTCCTGGATGGTGTCAAGCTTCTTGAATGTTGCAGCTGCATTTATCCAGGCTAATGGGGAGTATTCCATCACACTCACAACTTGTGCCTTGTAGATGGTTGACAGGAGTCAAGTTTCTCACTGTAGAATCCCCAGCTTCTGATCTGTTCTTGTAACCACAATATTTATATGGCTGGCCCAGTTCAGTTCCTGGTCAATGGTAGCCCATAGGATGTAGATGGTGGGGGATTCAGTGAAGGTAATGCCATTAAGTGCCAAGAGGAGATGGTTAGATTCTCTCTTATTGGAGATAGTCATTGCCTGGCATTTGTGTGGTGGAAATGTAACTTGTTGCTTGTTAGCCCAAGCCTGAATGTTGTCCAGGTCTTGCTGCAAATAATACAGACTGTGTTAGTACCTGAGAAGTTACAAATGGTACTGAATACTGTGCAATCATCAGGGAACATCCCCACTTCTGACCTTATGTTGGAGGGGATGTTATTAATGAAGCAGCTGAACACGATTAGCTCTAGGGCGCTGGTGCAGAGGTTTCATTGGGTAATGTCCGTGACTGAGATGATTGGCCTCCAACATCTTTCTTTATGCTAGGTACGATTTCAACCAAAGGTGTGTTTTCTTCTTGATTCCCAATGACCTCAATTTTGCTAGGGCTCCTTGATGCCACACTCAGTGAAATACTGCATTGATGTCAAGAGCAGTCACTCTCACCTCACCTCTTGAGTTCAGCTCTGTTGCCCATGTGCATGAGGCATTGAAGGTGCCATTTACATTGGCATGAGCCAAACACCCAATTTTTCAGTATCCTGTTAACTGGTCTTTGTGCTATTTCCATTCAGTAATCAAGTGCAAACCTATTACCGTTTCCTGAGGGGCATTATCCACATACCTAGATTTTTCAAATTTTGTGGTAGGGATTATTTGATCCTGTTCCTTGATCCAGAACCCATCACATTAATGTTAATGCCTCATTCAAATGGTGGGAGATGATGACTTATGAAACTCTAACTGCATTTGTGTCCTGAAAAGCCTACTGTAAACATAGTTTCATTCCTGATAGCAGATTGTGCCTGATTTACTTTGTAGCCTTGGTTAGATGTTTAATTTACATTATGGGGAGACCACAAGCTATTATGTTAAGTGGTATTTATATGTTGGCATTGGTTAAAAAAAAAGACAGTTTTGCTTCACCACACTGTTATAGATCATTATTCAAACACAGAAGAACTTGAGATGACGGTTATTCTTCAGAATGCTGCTTTGTAAATTCCCTTTTATTTATGTAGCTCCATGCTTGATTCAGAGTCCTGACTGGTTGAGTGCTGAGTGAGTGGAGAATTTGTTTCAGTGTCAGCATGAAGCTTGTCCTATCCATAACATAGTCAGAGAGGAGTGGCTAACAAAAACCCATTTCGTTCGCCAAAACTGTATCATTTTCAGTGATTTCCTCCATAGCACCTTTTTTCTTCTTTTTTTAAATTATCCTCTGCTCTCCTGAATTGCAGGCTTTACTGTACAGAAACAAACTATTCAGTACAACTGATATAGGTCAGTTTTGAAACAACACATAAACCGCCTCCTGCCTTACTATCTCACTCTATCAACATATGCTTCTGTTCCTTCTCCTTCATGTACTTAACTAATTTCCCCTTAAACATATCAATTATTCACCTTAAACATTCAGTTTGATAGTTCCACATTCTAACAACTCTCTGAGTAAAGTTTCTCTTAAATTCCTTATCAAATTTATTAATGACATTGTGTATTTGTGCTCTCTGGTTTTGGGCTCCTGCACAAGTAGATACATAGGGGGGTAATATTAGGCTCTGTAGTGCCTATTTTGTAGGTACTATGAGGTTCCTAAAGCATCAAAAATGGCTTCCATGGGATGTCCATTCTTCCAACAGGAAGTGCATTGGACACCATCTTCAAAAAAGTGCTTACATGCATGTGTGCACCCAACATTTATTCAAAATTAGAGACTTGCTTAGAGAACATATATGGCATTTAGCTTGGAATAGGTAGAGGATAGGATTAATGTTGTAAATTTCATTTTACTAGTAATAAGGGAGATGAGACCCAGGAAATAGGCCCTGTCTTGTCGTAAGGCAAAAATTGGTTAAATACAGCAAAAATGTGCAAAGACGCCTGAAAGGTATCATAAGGGTAGGTTTCTCTCTATGTTTTAAATAAAGAACTTGACATACCATTGGATACACGTTAAGTTAGAAGGGGACATTTATTGGACAATGAGACCTTGTCAATAATGAATCCAAGTCCACCCCTGAAAAAGCCTAGAAAGGAAAGATTTGGAAGAGTTCCAGTGCACACGATAGGCTGGAAGACTTTCAAAAAAGGCCAAAGTGAGCATTGATTCAAACACTCTTGTTTAGTTTGAAAAGCTGTAAAGACGTATGTGAGCGACTGAGAAAAAGAAGAAGAGCACAAGACAACTATTCCAACCGACCTGGACTGGTACTTGCTATTTGTCACAGTTGTATATTTTTACTGTACAATTAGTGCGTTATGTCCCATTTTGAACTCTGATTAAACTCAACATATCCACCATAATGATTGCTGTTGATCTGTATTTAAAAGATTAAAAGATTTTAAATTGGTTAGCCAGAAGGAACTCGAACCCAAATTTTCTGTTGAACTTCATAATAGATTTATTAATGACTATCTTGTATTGTGGACCTAATTTTGGACACCCACACAAGAAGAAATACAAGGAGGCAAATTTAGGCTCTGTAGTACCTGTTTTTTGGATGCTATGAGGTCCCTTAAGTAGCAGAAATGGATTCCACAGCGCACACATATTTCCAGTGGGAAGTGCACCAGATGCCATGGTACTTGCATGTGTGCACAAAACATCCACTAACAACATATATAGCAGGTGGATCATGACTTCAATAAGCAAGCAATGTGGATTTGACACCAACTGTACCATCTTGGAGCTCCATGCTCCAGCCTATGCCCTCTCTTCATTTTGCACAGCTGAACATGACATCAGCAACATGAAGAAACCTTCCCACTGGCAGTATTAAAAGGAATTATCAACAATTTGCAAGCTAGGTGTTGGTTTAGCTCTTCTGACCATCGCTGCAATGCTACATGTTTTGGCTGCTTTTTGGTTCAAATTTCAAAAGTAGATGGGGAGTGGTGTGTTGGATACCAAGGTACTTTTTTTCTTACTTCAGGGTTTCTGCGCGACCCAGTGCTCCCAGACATGGATGGACCAGCGGGCCTTCCTTGTGGCATTGAGAGTGGCTGGGAGAATGCGCAGAGGTCACGCAGGGCAGGACAAGCTGCTGGAAGAGGGTTGGGAAGAAGGGCATTCAGCAGGAGGCTACATCTGTTTACAGAACAACTCTTGTATCTGAGTTTCAGCAATGGTCAATGCTTGAGAGGTCTGTGCTTCACTAAAGATGTCCTCACTGAAATGTGACAACTGTTGCAGCTACATCTCCAACCTCAGATTAGGGCAAAGACAGCATTGCCATTGGCTGTCAAGATGACTTGCTATGAATCTCTGAGTCTGGCTCCTTCCAAGCTGCTGCTGCAGATACAAACATTTCTCAATTTGCAATGCACTGTGATTCTCTCTTTCTAAGAGAGACATTTTCACTTCATCCCCTCATGCCAGAGAGAATCAAGAGAAGTGAGTACAGGGGTTTGCAAGGATCATGGTGCACAGTACAGAATGGTGCAGATGCCATTGGCTGTATGCACGTTGTGTTGCATGCACCCCATGCCAAGTCCACCATGAACCAGAACTGAAAGGGAATCCATTCCCTCAATATGCGGCTGATGTCTGACCACCAACAGTACAACATGCTGTTGAATGCCTGGCATCCTGGCAACAATTACTAGGCATTCATTCTGTGGCAGTCCTCTGTGCCAGTTGTATTGCAACCTCAACCACAAACCAGAAGGAAGCAACTGGATGACTAGGGTGACTCTGGTCGACAACCCACGGACGTAACAGGAGTACAACATGAGTGTTACTATCAGAAAAAAAAAACCTTATAGAGCAGATCATTGACATCCTGAAGGAATGATTCTGTTTCCTGACCGTTCTGGAGGGACCTTGCAGCACAGTGTCCAAAGCCCTTGGCGCCTGTGCTCTCTCATGATCAGCCATTGTTGATCATTGCACCAAACACAATTCCCAATGATCTCAGCACGTCCAGTAACCGAAACATACCTCCCCTTTAAGAGGTGTGGTCTAGATTTAAGTAGTGCCAGGCACTCATGATATTGAGTGACCTGCTGATGTGTGCAGACAATGAACAGTTAGGAATACACGGGCAGCACACAGAAATCATGGTAATGTGCAAGCAGCACAAATTTGGCATCTTGCCCACATTTCAATTAACAAACACGTCTAACCATGCATCATAATCCCTTGTACCCATTTTCAGGGATTATCCAATTTAACCCCTGATCCACGTCGACCCTGCTGAATCCCTTCATAGTTTTAAAACTGGCTATCTTTATGCTAAGTCTTGCCACTGTACTATTCAGCAGGCATTGTTACTTCTCGGTTCAAGTTGTTTTCCCTTTTATTTGTTCTTGGGGTGTGGGTGACACTGGCAAAAGTAAACTTACTGCCTTTACTCTGTTGCCCTGAGAAGAAGCTGTTGGGTCTTCTCCTTGAATCGTTGAATTCCTTATGAGGTGACATTTCCATGATGGTGTTGTGTAGCGAGGTCCACATGGCACTTGACATTCTTCATATCTGAGCTTAGAGAGGCAGAACCCTACCCTATCGGGAGGCATCTGAGCTGTTCTGCTCTTACCTGATACCCATGCACTTTTGTTCTCCAACAAAGGCCTCTGGATAGTGACCTGGAGCAGGAGCACTGCCTATATTTTTTCACCCCTTAATCCGCTGCCAATTGGAGCAACCTGAGTTTAGCTACTTCAGTGTAGATGGGGGTTTGAATTGTTCCTGACCTACATGGCTCAGTGCGTGCATTCACTTAGCAATTGGCTGAACTCAAGATAATTTAACAAGGCCTTTCATCCAACTCTAATGTTTGAAGTGCAGGAAAGTTCCTTGTTAAGTCATTGTGAGGGCTGATCTTCTTTTGCTCCACTCGCAAATAGCACCAAAAAACCATTACAGTTCAGAGGGGGAAAAAAAATGGATGCTACTACTGTACTCCAGTGCACTACAAAGGGAAATGAAACACAGTTGGTTTAGGTTTTATCCCATTAATTTCTGTAAAACAACTTTTCTAACAAGTTGGCATCATTTCTTTTTCTAAATAGAACTTTTGTTGACATGTGAAGAACAACCAGAAGTAACTTTTCACGTTTTATTCATTTTAACTTCCTCTTACTCTCTTTCGATTGCTCTGGAGTTCCCATGGCCACCCACCATTGACCAAGAGTGTTTGACTAGCACCCAAGCTTACTCAAAATTGGCTGACATGAGATTGGCAGAAGCTTTTGCATAATTTGTCTAATGTAGGCGAGGTCAACTGCCTGGCAGTAATATTGATTGTACGTGTTCGCTGATGGCTAAACTTCTCTACTGTACGTGGCGTGCCCTTGGAATTCTTAAAGCTGCGTGGAGTCAGCTGGTTGAATAATTTGCATGTGCATTTGCATAAACCTATAAAAACGCTTCAATGTAAATCATCAAATTTGCACTGCATAACGAATCCCATGAGAAAAATGTGCACCATAAAAAAACCCGACCCACTTATAATGCCACCAGTTGTTGCTCCAACACACTATCCCCTTCCACTACCTCTGAACATACTTTTCTGATAGCTGCAAATTGCATTAGGAAAGAAAGCTCTAAATTATATTTTTATAAAGCCTGCTGTTTTGACACCATTATAGTGTTGTGACATGGTCTGTATCTATCTACATGTAGAAGGAAAACTTTCCTAATAAAAACACAGTTCATAAAACAAAAATAAGCAGTAAGCTGTTTTTCTTGTAACCATGTCTGTGATTCCAGCTGCAGTGTAAGAATAATCTGTGGAGACGTTAAGTGCCTTGTAGTCTGTACCATTATCATAGTCAATGCATTTGTTTAATGAAATGAGAGTTTGAGAACTAATTAAAGCACAAGGTACTACTGAATGTTTTCAGGGAAGATATCCTCTTTTCTAGAATTAAACAACTTTAAATATCGATTACAGTCATTAACAGACAGATAGCACTTCACCAGTTTGACTTACCCTATCTTAAAAAGCAAGATGCTGGAAACCTTGAGAGACCACGGGTAGCTTTGTTTTGAATTTTGGTTGGAAGTTGGTTGGAAGATATCCTTTTCGGAAACTAATTGCCAACCACCAGTAACAATCCATTGTCACACTAAAACGCTCAATGCATTAAAGAAATATTAAATGCTGCATAATAAAATAGAATGAGCACTAAAGTCTTACAGGCTTGGTCTCACTTCCATTGCTAAAATAGTCATCACAACCAACCGGAACAGAAGTAGACAGCATGCATGTGTCTCCTAAGCTAACCGAGAATGAAGACCAGTCAGACATAAAGGATCACACAGCAGTATTCAAAGAAGGGCAGGGGTTTTCTCCCTGGTTTCTGGACCAATATTATCCATTAACCAACACCTAAAAATGTGATCTGGTCATTCATTTTACTAATGTTCCTTGGAACTTGCTGTGCACAAATGCGCTGCTGCATTTCCCTGCAATGGAACAGTGACTACATTTCAGAATGACTTCATTGCCTGAAAAGGCTTTGGAATATCCTGAGGTCATGAAGGCGATATATAAATGTTCTTTCTTTCTCACTTTGCCTCTTCCTTTCCTGTTTCTGAACCCAGTAGAATAGCTGTAATAGTTGTACAATAGAAATTGTCACAGTTCATGTCATTACAGTTGAGAGGCCTCTCTGTCTTTTAAAAACATAATTTTAAAAGACACCGCCCAAATTGATATGAACCAGGGTCCATCTGAAACAATATTCTGTAATTTTTCATCTGCCAGAGTTTCCAGGCACCCTACTGGGTGGAGGGGATGCAGCTGTTGACAGTAGCTGAAGCCATATCATAAAAGCAGTTAAAAATAAATGTTTACATTGTAATTTTCATCTGTAGCAGTACTTTAGCATCAGCACGTCACAATTTTAAAAATTATTTCTAGGTGTTAAGTGTACATTTAGAATTGCCGCTGATGAATCATAATTCCAACTATTATTAAGCATCCACGTAAACATCTTCCAATGTCCGGGATGCGATAGTTTCCTTTCAATATTTGCAGCTAGTGTAAATGTAATTCTGTGTTTCTTTCCAATCCTTAGCCATGTGCTAATGGCTGCATGTATGAGATGGAGGAACACAATTTAATGGTCAATGCTGGTGTAATTAGGATGATTTAATTCAGTGAGACTGAAGCTAAAATGCAAATATTCAAACATATCAGATCACCACACATTTGTATAGATTGTCATTTACTCTGTGGGTAAAGTTGACATTTGAGGCCTAGGACAGAACTACAGCCTCCTGAAGCTGTAGATTTTAGCCAGATATCAGCAAAAGTGCAGCAACTTGCACTTATATAGCACCTTTAGTATAATAAAACTTCCCACAGCACTTCACAAGAGCTTTAATTCTCAAACAAAATTTGAGGCTGAGCTATATAAGGAAACATTAGTTCATCAAAAGCTTGATCAAAGAGATCGGTTTTAAGGAGCGTCTTAAATGAGGAGAGAGAGGTCAAGGGCTATAGAGATTTAGGAAGGGAATTTCACAACTTTGAGTCTAAGCAGCTAAAGGCATGCCACCCATGGGTAAAATTTGATAATGCTCAAGAGGGCAGGATTAAAGGAGAATGGAAAACTTAAGACTGTGGTCATGGAGAAGGTTACAGAGGTTGAGAGGGGAAAGGCCATGTAAGGGTTTGAAAACTAGGGTGAGAGTTTTAAAACTGAGGCATTGCCATGCCAGCAGGGAGCCAATGAGCCTAGGGGTGATAGGTGAATGGCAATTGTTATGAGTTAGGATACGGGCAGCAGAGTTTAAGATGAATTCAAGTTTACGGTGGGTGCAAGATGAGGAGAGCATTGGAATAGCCAAGTCCAGAGGCAACAAAAGCATGGAAGAGGGTTTCAATAGTAGATTAATTGAGTCAGGAAGGTCATGGGTGAAGTTACGGAGGTGGAAGTAGGTGCATTGGGCGATGGAGTCAGAAGATCAGCTCATGATCATACAGGATGGTTAAGGCCGCAAATGAACTGGTTCAGTTTCAGATGATGGCCAGAATAAGTGAGCCTCAGTGTTTTTGGATGATTCCTAATTCAGATTTGTATGAACTAGTGAAAGATACTCTAGATGTTTCTACAGATAAATTTGGATTTACATAAACAGATTTGCATGGACTTTCAACAATTTATTGCTAAGGGAGGAGATTTTTACTAAATCAACCCCTCTAAAATCCTTGTTTCCAGAAAGACTGATATCCCAATAAGCTCCTACCAAGATACCATAATTTTCAGTCATTTTACATTATTGCCATTCCCAGGTCATATAATATCAGATCACAAGACATTTGTATAGATCACCATTTATTCTGGGGGTATATTTGACATTTGAGACTTAGGATGGAACTACGGCCTCCTGAAACTGGTTTGAAATAATACTTGCTCTTGAGTATGAATAAACAAGATTGAAAAAAAAATACGCTTGTTGATACAAGGCTCCTTAGACAGCACCTTCCAAGCCCACGACCACTACCATCTAGAAGGACAAGGGCAGGAGACACATGGGAACACCACCACCTGGAAGATCCCCTCCAAGCCACTCATCATCCTCACTTGGAAATATATCGCTGTTCCTTCACTGTCGCTGAGTCAAAATCCTGAAACTCCCTCCCTAACAGCAGAATAGGCATACCTACACTACATGAACTGCAGCGGTTCAAGAGGGCAGCTCACCACCACCTTCTCAAGGGCAATTAGAATGGGCAATAAATGCTGGCCTAGTCAGCGACAGCCACATCCCATGAATGAATTAAAAATAACATATTCATTCACCGTTTTATATCCCAAATCACTCCCTATTTTTAATCCTTCAATGATTTATTACACAATTATCCTTTTTATTTCCGTTCAAAAATGACAAGCTTGATCTCTTTATAGAAATTAAATCAGCCAGTTTTCTATGTTTGCCGAATTCTTCAATCTCTCTCTCTCTCAAAATTGGTTTGGTGTTTCAGTTTTGCTCATGGCTACTTAGATAACCCTGACTTTATGATAGGCGTAACATGACATCAACACAAACAATATACTCTCTTTAAAATAAAAGCTGCTAGATGAATCGTAATTCAATCTGAGAGATGTTGCAGATGAGGTGAAAGACCCATAGTCACAGAAAGCAAATTCTCAGGAGTGAGCTACTCACACGGCACTGGCTATGAATAGTTTATTACTTCACGTCTCTGTCTGCCTAACATCAGTGGGATGAAAAGTCCTACCCCACACTGTGAGATTGTAAGAAGTATTCCACGTATGTAACAGTGTACAGCGCTGAAACTTTATAGCCTGCTGGCAACTGCTTGTGAGGCCGACTGTTAAGCGTGAGATATGTTTTTTATTGTGTTTGTGTGGCGTCACTTCAGACTTGCAAGGCTCTGGTCATAATACACAAAATAAGTATTTCATGTGCGCAAAGTTATTTTTGGTTTCATAGAACAACACCATGAAACATCCACACGAAGAAAACAGTGACACAAGGAGTGCAGTTTTCTTCCTCTTCCCTTGTGAAACTATTTTGCCTTGCTTAACAGAATCAGTATACCCACTTGTTGAACTTTGTCAAACAAGATTACGAACAGATAACACTCTAACTGAAACAACACAATGCAGGAAATTGTGAGCTTTATGAGACAGAAGTCGAGTTTGAAGAAACCCTGAATTGTCAAATAAAATATCCTCCATACTCATCTGAGCTTCTATTTAATTAAAACCTAATCACCAGAAAATTTTGCTGCCAGCACACCAAGACACTGGATAGGCTGACAGTTGGCATACATTCCGTTCATGAACCGTAAGTAGTAACAGGAGTTACTCTACTTGACAAATGGCTGCAGCTGTTATTTTACAACCTGGGAATTTTTTCATTTTCGCTATGGATGGCTGTCCGGGAGTTGAAAAACTTGGTTGCACACTAACTAAAATACAGATGTTCCGTCTAGACAGTTTTTAAACAGCCAGAAACCAACCAACATACATTAAACAAAATTATATATTTTTTTACACTTAATAAAAGGTTAGCTTTCTCTTTATATTCTAATATTTCTGTTCTGAGGATGAGTAATTCTAACAGTGGGGAAAAGATGATGTCAGGCCCAGAATTCATTGAAGATGCTTACTGTGCACTATTCAAGATATCGTAGCATTAATTGAAATTTTGTAAAGGAATCAAGCAAACCTTTCAATGTTTCCAACAACCAATTTGAGAGGGTCACGGGTCTGGATTTCACAGCTAACAGTGAAGCAAAGGTGTTACCACCATCACTAAAGAAAGCCACCCACAAAGATCTAGCCTTCTCTGTGGTGTGGATTTTCATTTACCCAATATCACTTTGAATCTGGCACTGAATCAAGGAAATCTCCTAGCACCCGGCAACAATGATGTCATCAAGCAGTGTCAGCAGCCAATCATATTGAAGTATTCTCATAGCAATCAAGGAAGTTAAAAACACTGATTATGATTTAATATAATTCAATATAATTTTCCTGAATGCAGAATAAAGATTGTGACGTGAGCATGGGAGTATGGTAGAAACAGAAATATCATCAACAAACTTTAAAAAGACGTGTTTTAAAATTGATTTTTTTTTAATCAGAGTGAAGAAATGGGACATTCTACAAATATAACATTAACATTCCATGGTTAGTGGAGGCATTCAGCAGTAATTATTAAGTTAGTACACTGTTAAAAACCTAAGTACACCTCATTCAACAAGGGGCAACTTTTTCAAAGGTTTTAACAATGAGGCTAATAGTGTAAAAGGGCAAGCAGTAATCAGTTCAGTGATTTATAATTGATTGCCGTTTAGGGGTCCTTCAACAGTGCACACTATAGAAAAGTATAAAATCACTGGCAGTAACTTCTGGATTTTTGTGTTTAATTGCACATGTGTGGACTGCAGCCATTGCTACACTGAAAAATTACAACAAACACTGACAGGTTTACCTTCTTCTCTACCACAAAATCTGGCCAACAGTGTTTTTTTTTTGTATTGTTATTCATTAATTGGTGGTCAGAATAAGAGTTCTGAGATCTCTGATGGTTCAGTTTGTGTCTAAGCTGTAAAGACGAGGAAGTCTTCATTTCTAATCTCTGATAGATTAATTGATCTCAGACAGGGCCTACAAAGGGTGGCCTTTGAATAAATCTCTAAATTAGAGAGGGGAAAATTGGGGTTTTGTGTCCCTCTCACTATTCAAAAAAACCCTGCTGAAAGTGCAGATTTCAGATGAGAGCAGGATCCACCCCAAAGCTGCCTCCCATTCAAGGCTTATACATGAGTTTGATAAGTCGAAGGGCAAGTACTCTGTCTTCAGAAGAGGCCGAGAGAGAAGAAAATCGACAGGGAAAAAAATAAATGGAACCATATACTTAGTGAGAGAAGATTAAATATTTTCAAGGTTAAGTGTAAGTTTACTTGCAAGTAATACATCACCAACTTGTGCCACTTTTGGTATCCAAGTCCAATTAGTGATTGATTAAACCATACACAAACTCACAATTTATCCAGATCAATTGCAGGCCCATCCATTACTGACAGATAAGGATTTACCTCATAGAGTAAAAATTATTACATTGTTGTGTATGCGATTCTGAAAATGAGAATATTCCCAAATGCTATGATCTTCATCTTCACCCTTTTGCGGTCCCAAATTTTCCGGTCCAAATAAGTTAAATTTCTAATTGTACAATCCCCCCACTTAAAAGCTCTGCGCCATCAAAACAAAAGGCTACAGTGAATCCAGTTTAATCATCTGAAGTTTTTGTTGCAACAGCCAGTTAATACAGATGGCAGGTGTCCTTTGAAGAATGTCTGGATTAAATTTTACCGTAAATAATGGAAACTTCTGCCAGGCCGCTCAGACATTAAGAAGAAGGGTGTCGCATGGTGGTTCAGATGGATTTGATCTGCCTGCACTTAAACAGCAGCAACTGGTGACAAAATAACATTGTCAGAGCAGAATGCTATTAACTCTTCATGTGCTTTTATGGAAGGGTTTGGTAAGGTAGACAGACAGGAGCTATTTTCACTTGCGCGCAAGACCAGTTTTAGGGACCATTAATATAGGACAGTCACTCATAAATTCAATAGGGAATTCAGGAGAAACTTCACCCAAAAAATGATTAGAATATGGAACTCTCCTCCACAGGGAGTAGTTAAATACATGAAGAAGAAAGGAATAGAAGAGCATGTTGATGGGGTAGATGAAGAGGGGTGGGCGAAGGCTTGTGTGGAGCATGAACAGTGGTATATTAGGCTCGATGACCTATTTCTATGCTGTATTCAATTTTACTGAGAACTTCGCTGATTACAACTATGTGAGAAATGATGAAGTAACATTGTTTGCAAAGTTTTTCCACAATTTATGTAATATTGGCACAGTCGTTAAGCAATATACTAATATGGCATTTGAAGCAGTCAGTCTGATGCCAAAGTTGTACCTATTGATATGGTCATGTTTGATGCTTCTTGATCATGCTTTTACTGGCAGTCAAGGTGGGGAGGGAACAGGAAGAAAAAGGGGAATGCTGGTTCTGTCCTAGGCTGCCTGGGACACTGTGAAAAATACTATGCTGGCTGGCTCAATTAGATGAGTGTTAGACTTGGGGCCAGAAGACTTTAGATTTGAATCTAGGCAGGATTTTTTCAGTCTTTCATCCTTCCGAGGTGAATTAAATTGATCCGAAGTCTTTGGACATGGGGAGAAAGACAGGAGCCTGCAGTGACAGAACTTATTCTGACACAGCTGCCGCATCACCTAACTATCAATGGAATTAGGGATCAGTGCGGCATCAAATGGGCAAGCTGTGCTTCATGTGTACTGGCTCAGTGAATAATCTCCATCTCTGATTGTGTAGTGCTTGAAGGCTGGAGCTGCCAATCCGATATGAAAGCATTTTTAACAAGTGTGACGAAAACATCGTTCCAGTGCAATGTGTAATGCAACTGACTGGGTTCCGACACATTGTACTATGAGATGGTGAGACACAGTTTGGATGCCATCAAATCCCCGTGCATTGATTTTTCATAATCATGGCAATGCCACTATGTGGGTTATCCATAGAAAGGAATGTAAAATTAGACAGGTAGTAAAATGCTCGAGTGGGTTCCTCACATGTCTAGGTTAGGACCTATATTCAGGCAAAACAAAAACAGAAATACCTGGAAAAACTCAGCAGGTCTGGCAGCATCGGCGGAGAAGAGCAAAGTTGACGTTTCAAGTCCTCATGACCCTTCATGACCCTTCAACAGAACTCGAAACGTCAACTTTGCTCTTCTCCGCCGATGCTGCCAGACCTGCTGAGTTTTTCCAGGTATTTCTGTTTTTGTTTTGGATTTCCAGCATCCGCAGTTTTTTGTTTTTATCCCTATATTCAGGCAGATTTTCCAATTCCTGTGCTTGGGACTATAGGACCTATATCCAAGCAGATTTTCCAGTTCCTGTGTTTGGGACTATTAAATAAGGAAGAATCAGAAGATTTCTAATTAGTTAGGAATGCATGGCCCTAATGAAGCCAAGCTGATTTTCTGTCCCTCTATTTAAATGGACGGAAACTGGGTAGGATTCCTTTACAGACCTCTGTTCTTTGTAAGCAAACAACATTTAGTCACTTAGGTAGAACCATGGAGACCTATAGCAGACAAAGGGGCCATGTATTTTGAACATGTCTATTCAGCTTTTTGCCAGAGCAACCCAAAATCAATCTGACTGTCCTCCTTTCTGCACAAAGCTCAATAATCTCTGCTTTCAATATTTACCCAATTTCTCCTTAAAAGATACAGCAGTCTGCCTCAACCACTGCATTGAGCATAGCACGACATGTGCACTGAGGCCAGTATAAAGAAAATTCTCCTCACCTGTCTTTGCAATATCTTCATGAAAACTTTAATTTGGTGATTCGTCATCACTGACATAAGCGAGGTAGGCAAACAAACGTCAAAGTCTTGAGCGAAGTGCAGCTTGCCAGGTGCATGACGCTTATGTTCAGTTGTGAAAATCATGCCGACGTGCCCAGATGATTCAGCACGGGGGTATGATTCTGGTGATCAGGGCTTATAATGATGTAGCAGGGCATTTAGAAAAATTCAAGGCAATCAGGCAGAGTCAACATGGTTTTGTAAAGGGAAATCATATTTAACCAAATTATTGGAGTTCTTTGAAGGAGTCACATGTGCTGTGGATAAAGGGGAACCGGTGGATGTACTGTATTTACATTTCCAGAAGGCATTTGATAAAGTGCTACATGAAAGGTTATTGAGAAAATTCAAGCTCATGGTATTGGAGGTAACTTACTGGCATGGGTAGAAGATTGGCTAGCTAACAGGAAGCAGAGAGTTGGCATAAATCGGTCTTTTTCTGGTTGGCAGGATGTAATGAGTGGTGTGTCACAGGGATCAGTACTGGGGCCTCAACATTTTCCAATTTACATAAATGAATTGGATGAAGGAACTGAAGGAATGGTTGCTAAATTTGTTGATGACACATAGGTAGGAAAGTAAATAGTGAAGAGGACATAAGGAGGCTACAAAGTGACATAGATAGGTTAAGTGAGTGGGCAAAGATCTGGCAAATGGAGTATAATGTGGGCAAATGTGTTTTGGCAGAAAAAATATAAAAGATGTTTATTATCTAAATGGCGAGAGAATAAGGAGCTCTGAGATTCAGAGTGTCTGGGTGTCTTAGTGCATGAATCACAAAAGGTTAGTGTGCAGGTACAGCAGGTATCTAGAAAAGCTAATAGAATGTTATTATTTATTGTGAGGGGAATTGATTCCAAAAGTAGGGAGGTTATGTCTCTGTTGTACAGGGCATTGGTGAGACCACATCTGGAGTATTGTATACGGTACTAGTCTCCTTATTTAAAGAAAGATGTAAATACGTTAGCAACAGTTCAGAGAAGGTTTACCAGACTAATACCAGGAATGGGCAGGTTGTCTTATGAGGAAAGGTTGGACAGTTTAGGCTTGCATCCACTGGAATTTAGAAGAGTAAGAGGTGACTTAATTGAAACCTTTAAGATCCTGAGTGGTCTTGACAGGGTGGATGTGGAGAGGATGTTTCCACTTGTGGGAGAATCTAGAACTAGGGGACACTTTTAAAAATAAGGGGCCGCTCATTTAAGACAGAGATGAGGAGAATTTTTTTCTCTAAGAGGTTTTGAGTCTTTGGAACTCTCTTCCTCAAAAGGAAGTGGAGGCAGAGTCTTTGAATATTTTTAAGGCAGAGCAAAGTAGATTCTTGACTGACAAGGGAGTGAAAGGTTATCGGGGTTAGGCAGGAATGTGGGGTTGAAATTACATTCAGATCAGCCATGATCTTATTGACTGGCGGAGCAGGCTCAAGGGGCCGAGTGGCCTATTTCCTGCTCCTAATTTGCATGTTTGTATGTTTGTAAAAGAAAGATCTATGATGTCCTCCTGTGGTCATAGGGATGGAGTTCAGTCAATGAAGACTGATTCACAGCATTCTGAGTCAACTTGAGTTTTTTAAATGGAGTTTCCTTTAACAGATTTCTCCTTCTGTCTGGTAAATACTGATTTCCTGGAACACCAGACCACTTTAAAATGGTCTAACTTGCCACACCCATGGCACTGCATAAATCGGTGTGGCATTCTTCCTGCCTGTGGACCTTCTTCCCACCACAGTAGGGCTTTGGAAAATGGTGGTTGGCACATTTTCAGGATGTTTCCCTGGATGCTGCAGTGCTATACCTTCAGTTTTATCACCCACAAATTGAAAAACCTTATCAGGCGCTTGGGAAATTTCTCTCGCATTTCTGACAAAAGCCTTATTCTGCCTCCGCTCTTCATTCTGTCTGGCCAGTTGTACAGCTTTGTTTAAATTGAAATTTTCCTGTGATTGTAAGAAGTCAGAGAGATTCTCATCTAAAATGCCAACGGCTATTCTATCTCTGATCAGGTCATCTTTTAGTGTTCCATATTTACACATTTCGGCTAGACGGTACAATTCGTTGAGAATGAGTCAATTCTTTTACCCTGTTTTTGATTGCGCCAATTAAATTTCATCCTCTCTCTGCCAATATTTTTTACGAAGACTGAAGTATAAGTCAAAGGCTTTGATGACATCCTTGTAAGACGCTGTCTCTTCATTCACCACCTGTCTGGCCAGCATGTCATCTGCTATGCTCCCAACAGCATATGACAAGGTCCTAATTTGATCTTTGTTCGCTTAAGCCCATAAGACCTGAGGCGTTGCTGGACCAGGTAAAATGCCTACTCCAATTTTGCCATTGCTCATCCTGTCGGGGGCCCTCTATATTTTGAAAGGATTCTTGTAGGGAAAAAGTTGTAGCCATTTCTCACCCTGGTTTGAGGTTGTCTTTTCCCGCTCTGTCTGACTTGCTAGTCACTGGGCTACCCTTGTTATTTGGTCGTCTCTGGTGTGGTTGCTGATTTGGCCTCAAAGCCCTTCACCCACTGCTCTGCACTGTTGCTGGGCTTCATTGAGGCTTTTCCTGCCATTTTCTTCTATTCCTCTGTGGGTGTATTCACTGCTGCTGCCATCTGTTATTGTGGGTTTGTCTCAGGATTCGTTGGCTTCTTACTCTAGAGGAGATCTTGTTGAAGGCAATAATCTTTTGTTCAAAAACATTTATTTACATGCTAACTATTTACAAAATTTAAATAAGAGCAAAACATAGTTGGAGCTACTCTCTGTGATGCTTCAGACTCATCTCCTCTTATTGAGTGACATCACTATGACACAGCTCCTTATACACATGCTTAGTAGCTATCATTAGCATTAACACTTTACTCTTCAACCACCACCTTCTCAAGGACAATTAGGGGTGGGCAGATCCCGTGAATGAATAAATAAAAAAAATTGTTTTACTAAAAATCAGAAAAGGTTGTGTCATAATTATGGTCTTGGGAGATGCCCCAGAAAGAAGCTTTCATAAAGGTGAAACAAGTGTTGCACTCATCCAATCTATTAGTGCATTATGACCAGATGAAAGAATTGGTGCTGACAGATGACGCATCTCCCTACAGAGTGGGATTAGTGCTCTCTCATCGGATGGCCATTGACATGGAACAGCCAATAGGTTATGTACCAAGAACGCTCACCACAATGGAAAAGGGATACTCGCAGATAGAAAAAGATGCCCATCATCCTTGGTGTCAAGAAATTTTACCTGCACATACACAGCTGTCATTTTACAATTGTTCCAGACCACCCAGCCATTTGCTAGGATTGTTTAGTGAGGACAAAGCTGTACCACCTGTAGCCTCAGCAAGAATGCAACAATGGACTTTAATTCTGGCAGCATTCTTACAAAGGCCTGGCAATCAAATCACAAACGCCGATTTTCTTTGTTGTTTGCCTTTACAAGAAAATGATGAGTAACATCCCAGTTCCACAGGAGACATGAAATAACCGGCCAGGATGGCATCTTGTTGTGGGGAGCACAAATGATAATCCCTCCAAAGGGAAGGAAACCACTTTTAATTGAACTACACAGTGCCCATCCAGGAATTTCCTGAATGAACACCATAGCACACAGCTATCTATGGTGGCCTGGGATGGATGGTGAAATAGAGAGTTTAGTAAAGCACTGTGTGCAATGTTAGCAACTGCAAAAGCTGCTAGTGACAGCTTCGTTACACCCTTGGGAGTGGCCAGGTAGACCCTGGGTGCGGTCACACATTGACTACGTTGGACTTTTCCTGAGAACAATGTTTCCTGCTCATTGTCCATTCAAAATGGTTGGATGTAAATGAGGTGAAGTCACCATTGATGGCCGCTACAATTGAGAAACTACGTCAGAGTTTTGCTATTCACAGGCTGCCAGGAGTAGTCATCTCTGTTAACGGCATGAGTTAGAACGGTTTATCAATCTCAATGATATCACTCGTGAAAACTACAACGTACCACCCTTCCTCAAATGGACTGGCTGAAAGGGTGGTACAAACATTCAAGGCAGGCATGAAAAAGCTAATTGGCGACTCCTTGGCAACCAAGCCAGCATGCTTTCTTTTTTCATTACAGGACTACCCCTCATACAACAACAGGCGTCTTACCTTCAGAGTTTTTGTTAAAATGTCGTCTCAGGACAAGGTTGAGCTTAATAATGCCGAATTTAGGGAGGAAGGTGGAAAGGAGCCAGGGAAGCCAGAAAACTAGGCATGACTGGCATAGTTGTAAGAGGAAATTTACCCTGGGAGAGCCGGCATATGGAAAAATTTTCGGGGAAGGACCAAAGTGGTTACCAGGTGAAATAAGTGAAGTTACTGGACCTCTATCTTACCACGTGGAGGTGGAAGGCTGGATCATCCGTAAACATGTGGACCATTCAAGGAAGTGAGAGACAAATCATCAAGATATGTTTCCACCAGTGATCGTGACCGGGTCTGCGTTTCCAGTTGAGAGCACTCAACCCAGGATTGACATGCCTGATGTTCCTGTAAGAGTTGAAGATACAGAACTGCAAGTGTCCACTGAAGCACCTGATGTTCAGGCAGCTCCAGAAAAGGAGGTTCCTGGCAAGGAATCTGAAGTTGTGGAGCTGCGGCATTCAGCATGTACCAGGAAACCACCTGAAAGACTGAACTTGTAAATTCCTTACCCAGTGTAAATATTATGTTGTCTTGAAAAATATATTAATAAATATATGTATAGCCAAGTTAAAGGGGGAGGAATGTAGTAATTGTGGTTTTATTTAGTGTGCAATGTACCTTTAAAAATAATACTTGTTAGGAAGATCACATGGTCTGTAGTAACCAATAGGAGAGTAGCGTGGGCTACCTCGGGAGTCAGTGTAGAGATAGAGTTGGAGTTGAAAGCATGCATATCATTGCTGCTTAGTATATTGTAAATAAATTTAATGTTGCCACCCGAGAAGTGTCTGCAGATCAACCCTATCATTGATAGCACAACTTGGCCAAGCCACAACAGGTTGGACATTGAAGTTAAAATGGGTGGGAATTACAGAGGAGCACTTGAATGGAGAATGGCAATGAAGAAGAGGGAACTGAATGATAGCAGAAGGAAGAGGGAATAGGCAGAAGTGGCAAATGATATTTTGTGGCGCTTTGGGATGGGGGGGTGGGTAGGAGAGTATCAACTTTAACTGAAAGATTGTGAGAAGTGGATAAGGAGAGTGTTTGTATGAGCTCTGGGGGTGGTAAGCTTGAGCTGGTGACGTAGAAGGAGATCACCAACTTGGCTAGAGAGGAAATGAATGTAAGGGTTAATAGAGGGAGTGGGAGAAGATTGTATAAACTAGAAGAGAGGGGAGTGTCTGCGTATACAGTATTTGTGTATGAATAACCTGGAGGGGGTAGAGTGCCTTTGTGAAGAAACCGCCAGTGTTTAGTGGAATGACAGTTGAAATTTTTTGGGATAAATTAGGATCTCTTTGGTGTGTTGAAATTCCAGAAGTCTCTTTTTTGTCCAGTTCAATATTTCTTGCAGAAGCATGTTTACCCCAAATGTACAATCCCAATTCTGTGCCACCATTATAAAGTTCTTCCAACTGTTTTTCATGTACTTTTCCTTCTCCTACAATCATGAAGCAATGTGATATATAACTGCAGCACAGGTTAGAAAGCCAGTATAACTACTGTACTTGTTTTTACATGTCAGGATCAACTTGAGCTATTAGGTTTGACTGGGGCTCGGACAATGTTTAGCTTTTGCTAATTTTCTAAGCTGCCATTTAGTCACAGCTGGACTATGCTAGATAGTAACTGCACTATTTATATTATTTTTCCAAATAACAGCTTACGGAGTGTCATCTGTCTTCCACCCACCTTAGGCTAGACAGAAAAATAGAAGAGGAAAATGATAAGGTTACTTACAAAAAATGCTAATTGCATACAAGTCTATGAACTTCTGCTCCAAAATAGTCTTAATTTAACTTTAATGTGATTTTCATAATCACAGCCGATGTGTTAAAATCTATCAAGAGCTTTCAGCCCTTTTCTGAACCTTAAGTAAGGATTTAGGTGAGTACTCATGCTGGTTGAATTTCAGTTATAAGATACTTTTCTAACTTGTTTGACCACAGAACGACTGAAAGCCTTTAGCTCCTTGATTGATGAATGCTGCAAAATAAGTGAGTATTTGTTGTTAGTATTTCCATATTTCACCTTGATATATATTGACTTGGAAGACTGTCGTTAAAATTAATGCTGGCATTTATAATGTTTATACAGGGTGTGAATTGCAGACATGACACATGTTGGTATTAAAATTAGAGCTGGTATTTATAATGTTTACACAGGGTCTCGAGCAGAGACACTACACATCGCAATTGGAAATAGTGCTGCATTTATAATGTTTGCACAGCGCCTGAAATGCAGACACTACAAATGCTGCTATTAAAATTAATATTGGCATTTATAGTGTTTAGTCAAGCTTTGAAATAAATACATTGCTATGTTGGCATTAAGGTTCAAGCTGGCACTTGCAGCACATATGCAGTCACTGAAATGCAGAAACAACAAAAATATGGTGTTAAAATTAGTGTGGGTACTTGAAAGATTTATGCAGGCACTAAAGTACAGACACTACAGATACTGGTACTCAAATTAGCGCTGGCACGAATGACATTTCTACAGGCTCTGAAACACTGGCACTGCGGTACTTAAAATATCAATGTTTAATAGGATCTCAATTACAGAACCATCCGTTCTGTCTCATCCAGTTGACAGAGGAAGACCTTCATCATATTCGTCAGGTTGGATTTTAAGCCACACTTGGAGATGAAAGGAATAAAGAAGGGTGTGCTAGGCCATTGTGCCAACCAGTTTTGCCTGCGATATTGCCTTTAATGTTCATACTAGACATGAAACCAAAACCTCATTTATTCTCTAGCTTGAACATGAAGGGATAATGAGCTAAAGTGTGCCTCATTCACTTGCCTCTAGCAGCATAAATAGACTGTGCAGGGAAATAGATAATGCTGGAAAAGCGTGGCATGCCAGTCAAACCTGAAAGAAAAAAGGGTAATTGATACCCATGACAAAGGCTGTCATGTAAAATGGACACCCACTTTCCTCTTTCTGATCCTGGTTAGACCTGACTTCCTAACAGACATGGCTTATTCAGGCATATTTAGAACAATGTCATGATTTCCAAAAACTGTTGGAATCCTATGCAAACTACGCAGAGATATATATTCTCAGTACTTACAGCAGTATGGTGTGAAAATGCAGCATCTTTGCTAACGTATCTCACCACCAGGAATCACATATATATTTTATGCCCATCTTACACACATTTGCATATTGGGGAAGCAAATATGTCATTCAGGGATAACAACTCAAATTCACTTGCTCTTTTGTTTTAGAATTAACTTGATAGAATCAAAATATGGGGTTCTGAGAAGTTATAGTTAAGCTTAAAGGTCTTGGAGATGACATTGGGCGAAATTTCCCATGCCTGCCGGAGTTGGGTGTGATTGTGGGTGTGAGCAGACAATATGGTATGAAGGGTTTCACGATGGCGTGAAACCAGGTCGCAATTGTCCGCTCGGCCTGCATTACCCACCACCGGAGGTTGGGGACCACATTGTAATACACCAGCATATCATTATCAGGCCAGCCCGCCAGAATCGTTGCCCCCCGCCCCCCAACCACCCCCACCACCACCGCTGAATCGTCCCTCCACGTTGGCGGGAAAGCACGCTGACATGTTTCACAACAGCACATAAAAGGCATGTTCTTGGCGGCCTGCACTTTGAAGGGAACCCGGAGGTGAGTACACAGTAACATTGTGCAGCGCTCACCAGGGTCGCCTGTTGGACTTCAAGCTTGAGGGGCATTGGGGTGTTGGGGTTAAGGGCAGCCCAGTCATTAAGGCGACCTTTTGAGGGTGGGGTGGTGGGGACAAGGGCAGCCCAGCCGTTAAATATAACGCGCAGGCAGTTGGGGTGGGAGATAGGGTGGGTGAGGGAAATGGCCGTGCATTAGGGACACCTTATATAAAGTGACCATTCCTCTGCAACTGAGACAGTTCAAGCGCAGCCATTGATGTGATTGGAGTGGGTCTTCTAGCTTACCTGCCCACTCAAGCAATGCAGAGGCATCAAAGTGCCACCAAGTGCTCCAAAAATTTTCACAACCATCACCCTCACCCCAACCTCATCCCCACCCCCACCCCCGGCACAGATTGCAAAGTCATAAGCATTTTAGTGGACTGCGGAACAGTTGGACGACTGTACACTTTGTATAATCTCCTCGCTCCTGCTCCTCCATGGAGCAGTCACTGCTGGAGGTCCTCACAGCCCCCTGCAATCTCAGCACCCTGGTTTGGACCAGTCTCCCCCATGGTTCAAACTAACAGTGCAGCCTTGCATTGTGGGTTAGGAGAATGCCTGTGCCTGAGTTGAAGGCACAGCATGCAGTCCAGTGGGCAAAGCTGCCACCAATCGGTCAGGCAGAGTGGGTTGGAGGTGGGTGGGGTTTCGGGCAGCCGTGCAGCGCACGAATCTCTGGCCATCCAAGTTGTGGCCAGCACTCTCCAGGAAGTGTTAAGAAGAGTTCACACTTAACCAGGACAAGTTCTTAGTACACCCATGCTAAGCACGTGTCTCTGGCTTTCATCCTGCAGGAGGAGCACATCAGGATCATGGAGCCTGGTGAACTAGCTGTATGCCTGATGGCCTACAGAGGGCGAAGATGATGGAGGAGAGAGCGGTTGAGATGCCTGGCTGTGCAGAGGCAGGAGCAGCAACCTCAGGAAGCAGCTGGGGCTCTCGCACATGCTGCCAAAGAGCCATAACGAGACGTCGCTGGTGGGTGCCTCGTGACACCCAGGGTCTATAGACACTTCCTATCATTCCTGCAGATGACCAAGAACCAGTGCCACCCCATGTCTAGGGAACTGGCTAGTCACATCTGCCAGCTACTGCAGGATTTGGCACCACGGGGATGGAGGGTATCCACTGCCAGTGGCTTCAAAGTGACTATGGCGCTCAACTTCTATGCCAGTGGCTCCTTTCAGGGCTCCACAGGTGACCTCGGTGGGATATCACAAGCTTCCAGCCACAAATGCATCCATGAGGTCACAGATGCCGTCTTTGTGAGGGCACACAACTTTGTGCATTTCACCTGGGACCAGGACAGCCAAGATGCAAGAGCGATTGGATTCGCCCAGATCAGGTGCAGGGTGGGATCGACTGCACTCAAATAGCGCTGAGATCTCTGTCGCAACACATGATGAACAACATTAACCACAAGGGGTTCCATTTGCTGAATGTGCAGCTGGTGTGTGACCACCAGAAATGCATCCTGAGGGTGTGCACATGGTTTCCAGGGATTGTGCATGACTCCTACATCTTCAGTCGATCTCAGATCCCTGAAGTCTTCCAGGGTCCACAGAAGCTGCAGAGATGGCTCTTCGGGGACAAGGGCTACCCACAGAGGACGTGGCTGATGATACCCATGGGGCGGCCTCAGACTGCAGCAGAGCGATGGTATAACAAGGCTCATGTTACAGCTCGCAACTTGGTGGAGCAGATCATTGGGATGTTAAAGATGAACTTCCCGTGCCTGCTGACTGCTGCACCCTACCTGTGATGACCTTGGCAGGCGTCCTCTGGAGGGATGAGACTTGGAAGGCCCCGAGCTGCTTTCGGAGTCCTGCTGTGTGGCAGCAGCACTCTCCTCAGCCTGTGGAGCTGGAGCTGCTGAGGTCACAGGCAGACGGTAATCGGATGTGCCGGACACTCTCGGAGTCACCTGGCTGGATGGCCCCGGAGTATGCACCTGCTGAACCTCCTCCCTATGGGTGCCCCAGGACCCATGGCTGAATCCTTGAGGAGAAGGTGTAGCTGGAGTGAAATCAAGCTGCCTAGCACCCCTCTCGCAGACACACTGTTGGAGACCGACTATGGCATCAGTGGACCCACGCAGCAAGGCGGGAGCGATGACCTGGACCAAGGTCTCCATGGCGGCCACCATCCTACCAGTTTGACGTCGGTGCGTTGGCACGCTGGAACTATCACCTCAGCCTGAAGGCAGACAGACTCCTCCATCGTGCCTTGCAATCTGAGGAGTGTAGCGGACATCCCTTCCTGATGTTCCCGAGCTTGCCTTTGCGGCTCCAGTAACTGTGACACGATGGAGTCCCGAGGCTCATCACCTGACTCGGACTCAGCAATTTTCTGGCCTCTAGCAGTCCTCTGAGTGCCTTGTGCCAGGGAGGTCCCTGCCGCTGCCTGCTGTGGAAATGACAGTGCCATGTGCTCACCAGATTGTGATTCCGAGGCGATTCTAAAGCCAGGTCCCTCCGAGGTGTGTCTCTGTGCGCTGGTGGAGGGCGTGGGTGAGCGCTGTGACGGGACCTCAAGGAGAATGCTTTGGCTTGTGGGCTCCATCAGCTGTTTCCCATATGTGCCTGTGGAAGCAAGGGGAGATAATTAATACATGGCAGTGGCCTGTGAAACAGGACACATCACTCACAGCATGGTCGTCTGATTGATGTTGCACTGCTGGACCCTCAATTAGTAGAGCACCACTGACCTCACCGTCAGCACAGGACTGGTCCAGATCGTCACTGGCCAGTTGGATGGCTCTGTTTTCAAAGTTAGTGAGGACATTGATTTCAGGTATTCCTCCACCAGTCTGCGATCTATCCCTCTTGTTGTGTGCCAGCTTGTCCTGCATGAATAGAGATGGAGAGAATGTAAGCAGGATGCCCACCAGGCCAGATGATGAGTATGCCTGGTCTTTGTGGGTGGTGAGTGGTCCCATAGATGGGATGTGGACAATCATGGTGTGTGTGAAAGATGGATGGTGATATCTCTTGAACTGGCAGTGAG
Source organism: Cetorhinus maximus (assembly GCF_964194155.1). NCBI lineage: Eukaryota > Metazoa > Chordata > Chondrichthyes > Lamniformes > Cetorhinidae > Cetorhinus > Cetorhinus maximus. The sequence continues at coordinate 20,807,793 of NC_135896.1, forward strand.
TAAGAGTTCTGCGGATGTCTGATGGGTTTGTGAGTGTGTGATCTGAGAGTGATGAGAACAGTGACTTACCCTGGTGGAACGGAGGAGGTCATTCACCCACTTGTGGCACTAGGTGGCTATTCTCTTTTGAAGGGCATTGACACTGACCACCGCCTCCCAGGCCAGATTAGTGAGGTTGCTGCCAGAGCAGGGGTAGAGGACCTCCCAGCGGGTCTCCCTGGCATCCAAAAGGTGTTCCAGTGATGTGTCGCTGAACCAGAGGGCTGCAGTCTTTTGCCTTTCAGGGCCATGTCTTCTTTGCAGAATTCACGGTCTGGAAGCACTGAGATGTGTGCGTGTGGCTGGACTTTAAATATGGCGCCTGGTATGATGCAGCGGCGAGTTGATGGCAGGCAGGCAGATGAGAGCCATCTCACCATGGAAACGGCATGTTTCCTGGGAATGCATAAATAATGTGGCAGGTTTGGGACGATATGGCATAAAAACCCGCCATAGTGGCCGACAGGTAAGACATTGTTTTACCAGACCGCCAACACACATGGTGCAAATCTGGGGAAATTCTGCCAATTGGTCTGCACCAGTTGTGAGAAATTGACCCAGTGAATCAACAGCCTGTAATACACCACGCCTGCTTTTCTTTTCACCCAAAGTGAGGGAATTAGGGGCAATTAGTGTTGGGCAATAAATTCTGGCCTATCCAGCGATGCCCGCATCCCATGATCAAATAAATAAAAATTTAAAAATTCAAACTCTCAGCCCTTTCCAAAACACAAAATCAGGCCTAAGAAAGGCAGGTTTCTAAGGCACCGGAGTCTCCCCAAACTGCCACAGTTGTTGGGAAACAACTTATTTTAGATTTTTAAAAATCACCGTATAGGGAAAATTACAAATGTGTTAATTACAATTTTTTTTAATTTCTTTCTAGATTCTAGAAAATTATAATTCTTGCTTCATTATTTAAAAGGGCAGAGAAGGAAAAAACAGGAAACTACAGTCCTGCCAGTTCAATGTCCGTTGTGGATAAGTGACTCGAATCTATGTGAGACAGAATAACTAAACAGTTGAACAATTATAAACTGGTCAAGGAGGATCAGCATGGATTTGTGAACGGTAAACTCTGCCTGACTAATATAATTTCTAAGAAAGTCACTAACATGGCAGACAGGACAGTCACTCTAGAAGGTATGGGTGAACCTGTAGTAATTATGGTTTCATTTAATGTGTAATGCACCTTTAAGAATAATACCTGTTAAGGAAGATCACATGATCTGTAGTAACCAATAGGAGTAGCTCAGTCTACCACAGGAGTCAGTATGGAGATGGAGTTCGAGTTGAAAGCACACATGTAGTTGCTGCTTGAGTATTTTGTAAATAAACTTAAAGTTTCCACCCAAGAAGAGTCTGCAGCTTGACTCTATCATCAATAGCACAACTTGGTCACAATACAAGAAACCGGCGATGAGGATAAAACAGGATTGAACGGAAGAAATCAAGTTAGAAAGAAATCGGCACTGTACCTTGCCCAGTGATTGTAAGTAGCAAGCTCTGTTAGAATTGAAAAAGTTACCCCCTCTCAAAATGCCACAGTTTGGGAGAACTCATCCTTTTGAACCTGCCACAGACGATTGGTCTCAATACATAGAACGCCTCACTTTTTTTCAAGCCAACGAGATTACGAAGGAAGAGCAGAAGCAAGCGATCCTCTTGATTACTTGTGGGGGCAAAACCTACAGTCTGATTTGAAGTTTGACAGCACCCAGTGCCCCAGATTCGAAGAATTTCAATGAGTTGGTGGACCTCGTGAAGGGTCATTTTCAGCCAAAGCCCTCAGTCATGATGCAGAGGTTCAGGTTTAATTTGCGAAATAGAGCCCTGGGTGAGACATGCTACGTGGCAAATTTGAAGCAGCTAATGGAACATTGTGAGTTCAGTACGACTCTGAAAGACATGCTCAGAGATTGTTTAGTGTGTGGTGTGAAAGGGGACACTATTCAGAAAAGATTGTTTCCGAAGTGAATCTGGATTTCCAAAAGGTGCTAGATATAACGCTGGCCATGGAAAGTGCAGCAAGAGATTCAAAAGCAATATAGGGTTCACAAAATGGAGCCGTCCTGCACATCGGGCGGGAAACCTCAGTCAAAAGAGGCGCGAAAAAGCGAGATTCCGCTGAGAAGTGGGAAACAACCCCCGCTAGCCAAAGAATAAAGAAAAATTATTTAGCGGCGAAATTGAAGGATAATTTTAATAGAGGTGGAAGCAATCAGTCTTTTAGCGACTGGTAGTTTAAACAAATCAAATGCTACTATTGTCATAGAAATGGACATATGATGAGGCAATGCAAGGAAAGATTCAAGCAGGCCTGTAAACAAAAGAAGAAGCCCAATGAAATCTACAATGTGGAAGAGCCTGAAACAACAAATTCAGACATTTACTCATTGTTTAATTTGAAAATTGGAAAGACAGAACCAATCTTTGTCAGAGTGAAAGTAAACGGCAAACCTGTTAGAATGGAAGTGGACACGGGAGCTTCCACTACAGTAACTGGGGAACATACTTTCGGATATTTGAATCATGGTGAATATCCATTAAGTTTAGAAGAAACAGCTGCAAAGCTAAAAATATATAGGGGTGAAGATATTCAAGTAAAAGGCACAAGCAGGGTAATTGTCCATTAAAGAAGCCAATCGGCAAAGCTACCCTTGATGGTGGTAGCTGGTGAAGGGCCAAGCCTCCTGAGGCGAAAGTGGTTGAAGGAGATTAAGTTAGAATGGGCTGAAATTTTCCAGTTGAGAGAAAGTGGGATACTAAAGCCACTTAGAAAGTACGCCACCGTCTTTAAGGACAAACTTGGGAAAATCCAGGGCCTGCAGGCCAAGATTCATGTGGATCTGGAAACACCCCCTCCCTTCATGAAGGTGAGACCGGTGCCACGTGCCCTGTGAAAAAAAATCGACATTGAATTGAACAGACTAGAGAAACTGGGCGATATACAACCTGTTCAGTACTCAGAATGGGCAGCATCCATAGTCCCAGTCCTTAAACCCGACCAAAGCATCCGAATTTGTGGAGACTACAAACTGACGGTCAATAAAGTAGATAGACGTCCCATTCCAAATATCGAAGACCTGTATGCCAAGCTGGCAGGAGGGACGACGTATACAAAGCTTTACATGAATCCTGCTTATCAACAACTAGAGTTGAATAATGCCTCCTAGGAATTTGTCACAATTAATGCCCACAAAGGGTTGTACCAATATACATGATTGCCTTTTGGTGTCTCCTCCGCTTGTGTTATCTTTCAGAGAACAATGGCAAGCTAACTGCAGGGACTGCCTCAGGTTGAAATCTATTTAGACAATGTGTTGGTAACAGGATTCACTGAAATAGGGCATTTGGCAAACTTAGAAGGAGTATTAGTGTTTCTGGCAAGGTGGAGTGCATTTAAAGAAAGAAAAGTGCACGTTCCAAGCAAGGGAGGTAATCTATTTGGGTCACTGGGTAGATTTGCAGAGCCTCCACTCGGTTGAGGAGAAAGTGAGAGCCATAACAGAGGCACCTGCGCCAAAGAACTCCCCAGAGCTCAAATCATTCCTAGGAATGATCAACTATTATGGGAGGTACTTACCCAATTTATCTACAGTGCTGTCCCCCCCTGCATTCTCTACTCAAAAAGAACCCAAAAAAAATCTGTTAGAATTCTTTGAGGAGGTAACAAGCAGGTTAGACAAAGGAGAGCCAATGGATGTTATCTACTTGGACTTCCAGAAGGCCTTTGACAAGGTGCTGTACAGGAGGCTGCTCAATAAGATAAGAGCCCATGGTGTTAGAGGCAAGGTACTAGCATGGATAGAAGATTGGCTGTCTGGCAGGAGGCAGAGAGTGGGGATAAGGGGGTCCTTCTCAGGATGGCGGCCGGTGACTAGTGGAGTTCCGCAAGGGTCAGTATTGGGACCACAATTTTTCACTTTATACATTAATTATCTAGATGAAGGAACTGAGGACATTCTGGCTAAGTTTGCAGATGATACAAAGATAGGTGGAGGGACAGGTAGTATTGAGGAGGCGGGGAGGCTGCAGAAGGATTTAGACAGGTTAGGAGAATGGGCAAAGAAGTGGCAGATGGAATACAACGTGGGGAAGTGTGAGGTCATGCACTTTGATAGGAAGGATAGAGGCATAGACTATTTTCTAAATGGGGAGAGAATTCAGAAATCTGGAGTGCAAAGGGACTTGGGAGTCCTAGTCCAGGATTCTCTCAAGGTTAACTTTCTGCTCCCATGTCTTTGGTCTTATGGTCTTAACTCAATGTTGGTCTTGTGAGGCACCCCAGGAAGAAGTTTTCATAAAGGTGAAACAATTGTTGTACTTGTCCAACCTATTAGTGTGTTATGACCAGACGAAAGAGTTGGTGCTGACATGTCATGCATCTCCCTACGGAGTGGGAGCAGTGCTCTCTCTTCGGATGGACGACAGCGCAGAATGGCCCATAGGTTACTTATCAAGAACGCTCACCACAGCGGAAAAGGGATACCCGTGGATAGAAAAAGAAGGTATGTCCGTCATCTTTGGTGTAAAGAAATTTCACCAGGACGTACATGGCCACCATTTTACCATCGTTTCAGATCACAAACCATTGCTGGGATTGTTTAGTGAGGACAAGGCTATACCATCCATAGTCTCAGCAAGAATATAATTATGGGCCTTAATTCTGGCAGCATATGAATACACTTATCAACACAGGCCTGGCAATCAAATCGCAAATGCCGATGCCCTTAGTCATTTGCCTTTACAAGAAAATGATAAGCACATCCCAGTTCCACAGGAACTTGTTAATTGTTAAATTTCTTAAATTCCTCGTCGGCATGTGCTCGACAGATCAGAGACTGGACTAGTTGGGACCCAGTCCTATCTCAAGTATGGGAACAAATGCTACATGGTTGGTCACAGGGGCCCTTATCTGACAAAATGAAATGATCCTTCAGCAGAAGTCATGAAGTAACCCATTGTGGGGAGCATGAGTGATAGTTCCTCCAAAGGGAAGGGAGCCACTTTTAATTGAACTACACAAAGCCCATCTAGGAATTTCCCAAATTCAAGGGCAACCAGGGATGTGCAATAAAAACTGGCCCAGCCAGCGAAGCTCACATCCCGTGAATGAATAAAAAAAAGTACACAGCTATGTATGGTGACCTGGGATGGATGACAAAATAGAGAGTTTCGTAAAACACTGTGTGCAATGTCAGCAACTGCAAAAGTTGCCAGTGACAGCTCCGTTACACCCATGGCTGTGGCCAGTTAGACCCTGGGTGCGGTTACACATTGACTACATTGGACTTTTCCTGAAAACAATGCTTCTGCTCATTGTCGATGCCCATTCAACATAAGGCGAAGTCACCAATGCCAGCTGCTTCAATTGAGAAACTACGTCAGAGTTTTGCCATTCACGGACTACCAGAAGTCGTGATTTCTGATAACAGCACGGCATCTACGAGTGCTGAGCTTCAACGGTTTATCAGCCTCAACGGTATCACTCGTGTAAACTGCCTTTCCTCAAACGGACTGGCCGAAATAGCGGTTCAAACATTGAAGGCAGCATGAGAAAGCTAACTGGCAATTCCTTGGCAACCAAGCTAGCATGCTTTAGTTTTCATTACAGGACTACCCCTCACGCAACAACAGGTGTCACACCTGCAGAGTTATTGTTGAAATGTCATCTCAGGACAAGACTGTGCTTAATAATGCCGAATTTAGAAAGAAAGGTGAAATGCAGTCAGGGAAGCCAGAAAACTAGGCACAACTGGCATATTCATGAGAGGAGATTTACCCTGGGAGAGCCGGTATACGTAAAAAATTTCGGGGAAGGACCAAAGGACCAGGTGAAATAAATGCGGTGACTGGACCTCTATCTTATCACATGGAGGTGGAAGGCCGGATCATCTGTAAATACGTGGACCATTTAAGGAAGAGAGAGAGAGACAAATCACCAGGATTTGGTCCCACCAGAGGTCATGACCAGGTCTGCGTTTCCTGTTGGGAATGCTCAACCTAGGGCTGACATGCCTGATGTTCCTGTAAGAGTTGAGGATACAGAACTGCAAGTGCCCACCGAAGCACCTGATGTTCAGGCAACTTCGGAAAAGGAGGTTCCTGACCAAGAATCTGAAGTTGTGGAGCTGCAACGTTCCACACATACCAGGAAACCACTTGAAAGACTGAATTTGTACATTCCTCACCCAGAGTAAATATTATGCTGCCTTGAAAAATATGTACTTGTAAACATAATATGTATAGTCAAGTTAAAGGGGTAGGAATGTAATAATTATGGTTTTATTTAGTGCGCAATGTACCTTTAAGAATAATACTTGTTAGGAAGATCACATGATCTGTAGTAACCAATAGAAGAGTAGCTCGGCCTACCTCGGCAGTCCGTGCAGAGATGGAATTAGAGTTGAAAGCACACATGTAGTTGCATATGAATATATTGTAAATAAACTTAAAGTTTCCATCTAAGAAGTGTCTGCAGAGCAACTCTATCATTAATAGCACAACGTGGCCACTCTACAACAGAACCTATTTTCTGTCCATTTCATTTCCCACACTTCTGCTTTCATCCCCTCCCACATTCTGAAAGACTGCTTCCTCTGCTATACTCCGGTCCTCTTCTGGGTCACTCCTGACTTCCCTTTCCTAGCCATATCATCTTTCCATGCAAATGCAAGAGATGAAACAGCTGCCCTCTTACCTCCTCCATTCCCACTATCCAGGACTCCAAACATCCCTGCCAGAGAAAACTTCTTTCCATTTAGGCAGAATGTATTTGTTGCTCACTATACAGTCTGCCCTACCTTGTGGAGACCAATCGCAGATCGAGTAGCAGCTTGGCACAACACCTCTTTTCAGTTCACAAGTGTGACCTTGAACTCCTGGTCTGCCCCTGACTCATTGTGTTGGGGGAGGTAGTGGGGGAGCTAGTGGCAGTGGTGTTGGTTGCTACAATCCCAATTGTATTTGAAGGGGCTCTGGTAGTGGGTGGAGGGGGTGCTTGGGGGCGGAGAGGAAGGCCTTTTGCACCGTTGACAGCTCGCAAGTTAAAAAAAGGACAAACAGAACAGAAAGTAATGCTGCTGTTTTTAAATGTTTTGCAAAAAGGCCGCTGAGCCTCCTGAAGAGTGGGACGCCCAACATTAAAAGCACCTGCAGAGTCAGTAAAAACAAAAACCCTGCAGAATCGCCCAGAAAAGGGAGAAGAAATCGCTGGTGTGTTTTGGTGACAGTTTTACCAAGTTAAAAAAGTGCAACCACATTTGCTGGTGAGCCCACCAAAAGACGAAAAGCGCGGAAACTCAAAAACAGCAGAGAAAGGTCGACAGCTGAAGACACAGCCCAAGTCAAAAAACAAAGATGGCTGTTCTTAAAACAGCAATACATTTAAAATGGTAAATACAAGAAAAATAGCTATGAACGGAAAATTAGAAAAAACTTCAGAGAGAGGGCAAATTTCAGTACAGGTCTATTGGCAACAAAAGGCCCCAGAGAGGGGTCAACTCTGCCAAGGGCAACAAGAGACCCCAGCGAAGGGGAAACTCTGCCAAGGGCAACAAGAGACCCCAGCGAAGGGGAACTCTGCCAAGGGCAACAAGAGACCCCAGCGAAGGGGAAACTCTGCCAAGGGCAACAGGAGGCCCCAGCGAAGGGGAAACTCTGCCAAGGGCAACAGGAGGCCCCAGAGAAAGGGAAACTCTGCCAAGGGCAACAGGACGCCCCAGCGAAAGGGAAACTCTGCCAAGGGCAACAGGAGGCCCCAGAGAGAGGGCAACAAGAAAATAAACAGTTGAAAGAACAGTTGATTGTCCTTCAAGATCAAATGCAAAAATAACGTGTAACCATTCAGCAACATGAAGAAATGAAGATTGTCTTAAACAGTAGAAGAAACTCAAAGAGGGCTCAGGGGAAGCCCTGGTAATCAGAGATGGCTCACAGGAAGCCCTGAGAGTTGTATATTGCTGGATACAGACAGGGGGCAGAACCTTCTGCCTGTCGGGCGGGAACAGGCAGGGAGCTGATCGCCCTCTGCGATCAGCTGCGCGCCGCCATTTTACGTGGGTGGGCCAACTAAGGCCCACCCAGCGTAACGCGTGGCCAGTAGTGCTCAGCACTACCTGTGCGGGCAGGGTGAGGAGGGTGAATTGGGGCCTGCGCTCTTTCGCGCATGTGTGCAAAAGAGCGCAGAAATCTCCCTGAGGCACGGAGCTGCCTAAGGGAGATTAAATTCAAATTGAAAGCTCAAAATAAAGAAATATTAAAATTATTTAGACATATCCCCTCATGCGACAGTGTCACATGAGCTGGGGCATGTTTATGAAATGTGAAAAATGTATTTATTAATTTAATAAACTGCACGTGGATGAGGTTTCATGAAAAATGCGAAGCCGCCTGGGCTCTTCGTCTGCCCGCCACCCTTAAGGTTGGACGGGCAGCCCTGACAATTATCTCAATTGGTTTTTAAATGGCCTTAACAGGCCTTTGACAGTTCGGCGGGTACGCAGCCGCCTCCAGCGCACACCCGCCGAATGGAAGATCGGAATGGCGCGCGGTGACATCGGGACGCACACCCGACGTCACCACGCGTCAATTTGTGCGTCAGCGTGTGGGGGCGTGCCCCATACGCTGAAGAGAAAGCTCTGTCCAGGAGTTCAGAGAAACTCCAAGGCAGTGCCAGCTCAGTGAAGTTAGCTGCCTAGCAAAGAGCTGAAGAATCAGCTGAATGAAGCTAAAGAGACATTGAAAGAAAACAGCTGCATAACTTTCAAAGATGAAATTGCTTATCTGGTATAATAGTTTCTGTGACTGAGCCCTTGTCGTACCATATAGAAGTGGAGGACTGGATCACCCGCAAACATGTGGATCATTTGAGAAGAACAAAATGATGTCCCGCCTGTGACCATTGTAGAACCTGTGGTCCCAGTTGAAATTGTTCAACCAAGGATAGACAGACCGGATGTCTCTGTCGGAGAAGATAACACTGAACTGCCTGTGCATAAAGCGGTACCTGATTTTGCTGCAGTTCTGAATAATGTGGCTCCTGTAAGAGATTCGAAAGTCATGGAGCTACGATGTACCATTCGGGTCAGGAAACACCTGAGTGACTGAACTTATAATTTCATGACCGGTGTATATGTTTGTAATGTCGTGAAGGTAGATGTTCTTGTAAATACAAAGTGTACAAAATATTTAAACAGGAAGGAATGTAGTAATTATAGCTTTAAGGCTTATTGTGTTGCATAGTATCACTTGACAGTGTGAGCAAATCAGCTGTAAGCGCGGGGAACCTTAGAGAGAGGGGGGAGTTCTTCTTCTAGTTGTGTAGCTTAATGGAAGCATGTAACTGCTTCTGCAGCCTGTAACTAAAGTTCGATGCTTCTAATGAGAAACCTGTCTGGAAAATCAAGTCCATAACATTCAGGTTCCATCCTCTTGCAGAGGGTTGAATGCAATGCTGTACCAGTCGCTTTTACTGTAAGCAACGACATTTTTGCGGGTGGGTTTCATTGCTAACTATGGGATGATATCCCAATCTCTTCCATGGTGACTGACCGCACTTTGCATTTAATGAAGGTTTTTATTCAATCTACAGTGTCCACTTCCTTTGTAAACGCTGAGGCAAAGTTCATATTTATTATCCCTGCCATTCTCTCCCTCATTTCTGCAATCTTGCGTATTTATTTTCTAAAATCCTACTCCTAATCATGCCAATAGAAAACAGTGCTAAAAATCTCCATCGACCCAGTCCCAAGGTATATGTCAGGATGCTCCTCTCCTGGACACCTGCTGCTGACCTGCCAAAATTTGTGGCATCAAAGGTGATCTATTAGCCGAAGTCTCAATGACAGATGCCTGTGCCCCCATGGCTGATACCCCTGCCTTCATCCAGAGCACGAAGGAAATACGGTATTAGAATTCTCTTACACTAGCTACACCCCTCTCCATACCACTGGCCCTTTCCACAAGGCTAAGTGGAAATTTCCATGCAAGGCTGGAGTCTAATTTGTAAACCTCCTGGTGCATGTATTTATGCTGGGAATGCACTGAGTGGCAATGGACTTTCAGCCTCTGCATTTTGGCCTTTATTGCAAGGAGGTTGGAACACCAGAATAAGGAAGTCTTACAGCAATTGAACACGGCTTCGTTGGGATCTGGAGTACTGTGTGCAGTTTTGGACTCCATATCTAAGAAAGCATACACTTGTCTTGAAGGCAGTACAGCAAAGGTTCTCTAGATTGATTCCTAGGATGAGAGGATTGTCTGATGATGAGAGGCTATGTAAATCAACCTGATACTCTCTGGAGTTTAGAAGAATAAACGGCGATCTTACTGAAACCTACAGGATTCTGAAGGGGCTTGACAGGATCGACACTGAGAGGCTGTTTCCCCTGGCTGGGGAATCTAGAACATGGAGCCACAGTCCCACGATAAGGGGACAATCATTTAGGACTGAGATAAGAAGACATCATTTTACTCAGCTGTGAATCTTTGGAATTCTTTACCCCAGAGGATTGTGGATGCTTCATCGCTGAATATAATTAAGGCTGAGATAGAGGGATTTCTGGCCACTAAGGGAACCAATGAATATGGGGAGCAGGCAGGAAAGTGGAGTTGAGGGAGAAGATCAGCCATGATCGTATTGAATGGCAGAGCAGGCTCGAGGAACTGTATGATCTATTCCTGTCCCTGTTTCTTGAGCTCTTATTTATTTTACCATTATGTTATTTGTTAAGTTCTATCACATTCCTTAATAGCTTTCATCTCTACTCTTGTAGCTTTTCCATACTCCTGATATTTGTCCTGTATTTTTCTTTTCCTTTAATTTTCTTCTTTCTAACCAATTAATATTTGTTTTTTTGAGTTCAGATTTAATCCAATATTCATACTCACCCATGGAAGCTGAGCCTCGGAGCATTGCCTCCAGTTTCCTCTTCCATCCCACCTCTCCTTGCTGTATTTCCCTCCTGCTGCACCCCCACTCCCCCAACCCGGATTGCAGCAGCTTTCTTCCCTAATCTTCCCCTCCCTCTTCCCCCTCTTCTCCCTCCTCTCCCCACCTTACCCTTCTTTCATCCCCCTTTTCCTCCTCACCTCCCCCACACCCCCTCCACTCCTTTCTTCCAACATCTCCCCCCTCCTCTCCCTCTTCCTCCCTCTTACCCATCTCTCCCATTCTCCCCCTCCCCCTTCTCTCTCTCTCCTCCCCTCCCTCTCCCCTACACTCACACTCTTCCCCCTCCACTTCTCTCCTCTTCCCTCTCCTATCTCTTCCCCATCTCTCTCTCCTCCCTTTTCCCCCTTCCTTCCCCTCCCCACCCTCTCCCATGTCCTCCCCCTTTCTCTCTCCTTTTCTCCTGTGCCGCCTCTTCCTCCCATTTCTTCTCCCCCTCCCTCTTCTTTGTCCCCCACCACCTCTCTTCCCACTGCTGTTGCCCCCCTCCCCAATAAACCCCTATTCCCACCCATCTTCTCCCTCTCCCTTTCACCCCTCTACCCTTCCACCTCCCCCTCCCTGCACCTCCTCCCTCTCTCCCACCTCCCCTCCCACTTCCCCTCCCCTCCCCTCCTCTGTGCCCACCGAGCGCACAGGTTATGAGGGGCAGCTGGAACTGTAAGTGATGATGGAAAGCCCCTGCTGCAGCTATCCAGCTTGTGTTGTGTTCGGGATTGGGAAGTCGGGGGAGGGAGCTTGTGGAGAGGGGCAACAGATTCAGCAGCGATGCCAGGAGGCCCCAAGGTTCAGCAGGAGGTGGCAGAAGGCCCCGAGATTCGGCAGCAGGTGCAGGCCCAAGACTGGGAAGAGGGTGATATTGGTCCAAGACTGGGGCGGAGTGTGGTGTGGGCCTAAGACTGGGGCTGAGTGTGATGTGGGCCTAAGCCTGGGGCTGGGAGTGGTATAGGCCTGAGACTAGGGGTCTGGGAATGGTATAGGCCAAAGACTGAGGGGAGTGCAGGGTGATATAGGCCCAGGACCTGGGGCGTGAGATGATGTAGGCCTGGGACTGGAGTGGGGGGGGTGGGGTGGTGGTATGGCGTGCAGGGTGGTGTAGGCCCAAGACTATTGGGAGTGGGGGGGAGGGGGGGGGTGCGGGTGTAAAGCCAACACTGTCACTGGGGGTGGGATTGGTGTAAGTTTGAGACTGGGGTGTATGGTGTAGGCCAGAGACTATGGCGGGGGAAAGAGCAGGGCCAGGACTGTGGGGTGTGGCTGGTAGTGTAGGCCCAAGACTGCGGGGAGGAGAGGAGAGAATCATCAGGGGGGTGAGGGGGGAGATGAGAGAGTCGTTGAGGGCTGGGCTACTGAGAGGTGATGAGGGGGAAGCGGGAAGGAGGCACCGGGGATGTCAATCATCCTGCATTCTGCATGTTTTCTTCCCAGGATGGCAATTAATAAATGAATTAAGAAGTGATGGGAATCTGGTGATGCTCTTAAGCATGTATAGTAGAAGGATTTATTGGACTAAATGGAAAAACTTAATTAGAACAAAGAACAAAGAACAAAGAAAAGTACAGCACAGGAACAGGCCCTTCGACCCTCCAAGCCTGCCCCCATCACATTGGCCATCAACTAAAACATTTTGCACTTCTGGGGTCTGTATCTCTCTATTCCTATCCTATTCATGTATTTGTCAAGCTGCCTCTTAAACACCACTATCGTACCTGCTTCCACCACCTCCTCTGGCAGCGAATTCCAGACACTCACTACCCTCTGCGTAAAAAACTTGCCCCGCACATCTCCTCTATAGTTTTCTCCTCTCACCTTAAATCTATGTCCCCTAGTAATTGACTCTTCCACCCTGGGAAAAAGCTTCTGGGAAAAAGCTTCTGACTTTTACTTAAATAAAATCTATATTTATTCATTTTGTTGTGCTTTTCAAGGTAGTTTGCTGATCATACTTGATGCCTTCAAACACTTAATTTTGATGCCTTCAAGTGTTTAATTTTGGTGCCTTTGAGCACCTTTGATGCCTTTGTTTGCATACGATGTCAAAGATGGCAGAACGCTACCAACTGCATGAAAGAACTCATTCCAAATTAGTACATTTGGTGTCAAAGGATCACTGGTCATTTCTGAGTTCATTGAGCAAATCTGAAAACAAAAATGTTGTCATAATTTCCATCTCAAGTTTTCATTGGTTCTATTTGCCAACTTTTCCTTCAATTTAATTTGAGCAAAATTGCTTTTATCTCACCTCATATCAGTTTTCCTTTTCGTCTTTCGTGAACACAAGCACATTATTGTCACTGTTTTCCAAATGTCCCCCTACTTTTAGATCACACATTTTGCTCTGTACCAGCGTCTAAAACCAGGTGTAGTCATTCCTCCTTGTTGGACTTTCAATAGGTTGACTGAGAAACTGCCTGGAACACATTGCAAAAATACCTACCCTTTTTCACTACAGTAAGTTTCCTTATCTCAGTTTATTTTTGGATAGTTGATATCGGCTATATTTATAACTCCATTGTTAACGTATTTTTAGTTTCTCTAGCCTAGCCTCATTACTCGGTTATGTGACCTATTAGTGACCGTTAAGCACATTGCCTCCAGGGCTTAGATGCCCCACTTGTGTTTTCATGACCAGAACTGCACACGGTTCTCAAGGCGTGACCAAGCCAGAATATTGTACAGTTTCAGCACGAAGACCTCTGACTGCTGGCTTGCTTTATAACTCACCATTCTGTTACCTTTATTTAATGCTGCTCTGCAGCACAAGAAGCACAGCGCTAAAAGTAGTAACGTATCTAATTTTGCTGATGATGCAATGCTAGATGGAAAGGTAAACTGTGGGGAGGACACAAAGAGGCTGCAAAGAAATATAGACAGGTTAAGTGAGTGGACAGCAAGATGGCAGATGGATTAAAGCGTAGGGAAATGTGAAGTTATTTGATCAAAATAATAGAAAATGCTGAATTTTTTTTAAGGTGACAAACTTGCAAGTGTTGGTATTCAAAGAGACTTGGGTGTGCTCATACAAGGAATGCATAAAGTTAGCATACAGGTACAGCAAGCAATTAGGAAGGCAAATGGCACGTTGGCCATTATTGCAAGGGGATTGGAGTACAGGAATAAAATAATCTAGTTAGAGTTGTGCAGGGATTTGGTGAAACCATACCTGGAGTACTATGTGCAGTTTTGGTCTCCACATTTATGAAAAGATATACTTGCATTGGAGGCAGGACAGCGAATGTCCACTAAATTGGTCCCCAGGGTGAGGGGTGGGAGGCGGTGAATGGGGTTGTCCTATGATGAGAGGCTGAGCAAATTGGGTCTATTTTCTCTTGAGTTTGGAGGAATGAGAGATGATCTCATTGAAATGTACAAAATTCTGAAGGGGCTTGATAAAGTCAATGCTGAGAGATTGTTTGCATTGGTCAGGGGATCTAAACCGTGAGGGACTAAACAGTCTCAGGATAAGGGGCCGATCACTTAGGACTGAGATGTGGAGAAATTACTTCACTCAAAGGGTTGTGATCCTTTGGAATTCGCTGCCGCAGTGGGTTGTGGGTGCTTCATCATTGAATGCATTTAAGGCTGGAATAGACACATTTTTGGTCTCTCAGGGAATCAAATGGGGAATGGGCAGGGAAGTGGAGTTAAAGCCCAAAATCAGCCATGATTGTATTGAATGGCAGAGCAGGCTCGACAGGCCATATGATTTACTCCTGCTCCGACTTCTTGTGTTCTGCAATGCTTGGACATGCTAAGCATTGAATCAATTATCACCGTCAGATCTCGTTTGGCTTCTCCCCTATTTACTAGATAATTGTCTGTCTTATTCTTTCGCTGAACATGCACTTATTTAAATTCAATGTTATCTGCCATTGTTCTACTCACTTACAAATCTCTTCTAGGCATTTCTTTAGCATTTACTTACCCCATCAAGCACTGGATTGCCCTGCTTATTTAACAAAGTTGACAAGATGTGGTGCTGATGTATATTCATTCCCATAGATATCTACAGAGGCATAAAGACAGCTGTGGCCAGTTGAATAGCAGTACACAAAGCAAATCCTCTGGAACCCAGTTGTGGCAGGAGACTTCCAGGAGGACAAGTGAAATGCTTTAGGGATGTCCTCAAAGCATGCCTGAAGGGGTCAAACATCCCCGCCATCTCACGGGTGTCCTGGCTTGTGACCGATCAGAACGAAGGAAGTTCATTCGGGGAGGCACCAAACACATTGCGAGACTTTGACGTAAACGTGCAGAGGCAAAGTTAAAGCATTGGCGAGAGTGCACAACTCTCCCATCAACTCATCGACCCGACCCTCCAAGGACCACCTGCTCCGCAAGTGGTACAGTCTGCAGATCGCACATTGCACTTATCAGCCACCTCAGAACCCATCGAATCAGAGCGGGTGCAAGTCATCCTCGATCCTGAGGGACTGCCTAAGGAGAGGAGTCACAAAGACAAGTGCAGTTGATATTTGCAAGCTAATTGAGCAGTTAGTGATTGTTAAGAAACACTTGAATATGAAGAGCTGTTGCTGTACAATAGCACTTTTTTTCTAATACTTACTCTTCATGTTTTACACAAAGTAAGCACAAAATTACCCTGGGAAAATGCACCAGGAAATACCATAAAAAAATGTGAAAACAGACGCTTGTATATTCAATTCATAGCTGTAACTAGAAATTAATAAAATTGTATCCTTCTATCACATTACCTCAAGATAAGAACATTGTTTGCACTTTTGAGATAGTTTATGTGATGAAATGGAACACAATTAACCAAGCAGCCCAAAAATTGACAACTCCATAAATCAGCAGCAGTATCTACATCAGGGGCTTTCTTCTCCTGCCAAGACGTGGGTGGGAGTCCTGATGTCTGGGGAAAGTACAGACACGAGGACCTTAAGTTTATAAAGCCAAAACCCACATGCATCACCCTGAGCTTGTATTCAATCCATAATTCTAGAGCATGATGGTAGACAGCTGAACATCAATTAACAGCCAGACTCTGAGTAGTCATTAACTGTTAGAATGCTGGATTTATTTTTGGTTCATTGAAGCACAAATATTGCCTGTTCAAAAGTTTACGGCATTTTAAAAATATATGCTGTGTCCAATCTTTTTTTCCTTGTTGAAGACTTCCTGGACCATACACTTTGAGAAGAGACAGAACAGAATACCAGACCAGTTTGTGCCTCTGTCCAGTCAATATTCAGACCCAGTCATTACTCCTATCCATCAATTTGTCCAGTCAATGCTTCTTCTATCCAATGCATCTGCCTATCCAAAATCCAGGCAATATCACAGTATAGCTAATCTAATTTTTAAAATTCTTCATTTAATGGTATATTTTTACCATTCCTCCTTTTTAGATTCACCAATTCTAGTGTGGTAGGCCTGTGCCATTGGTCTTCATGTCCATCAGTGAATTTCTGATTCCCATATTCTCCCTATGCGGAAGAACTTGCCCTCTATTTACTGTCTACACTTAATACTGTAACTCTCAAATGTGACAATCACTGACAGCAGTTCAAATTTGCCATGGTATGACAAAGGCTTGGTGATAAAATTGCAATTCTGGTGTAAGCCCTATTGCAACCTCCATATGTGCTGCCCATTTCTAATTATCCTGAAAAGGTGGTGATGAGCCTTCTTAAACCTTTAATTTTATAACTAAAGTCTCATTTTGGCCAGATGACAACTTTCTTTCCCAGAAAGGCTTTAGTGAACTAAAAGGGCTACTGTACACTAGCAATATTCAAAACCCTTTTCTGCTGCCTTCATATCACCAGGATTATTAAATTCAGTTCTGGTGGGGTTTGAACTTACAACCTCTTGGGTTCCTAGCCAGTGATATAACCATTGCACTGATACTTGTTTTTACTTAAATCCTTGCTCAGTTTCATTAGCAGGTGCTTAAAGCTGGAGAAAGAATAAGCATTCTCTTTTTTTGATTAATGAGGAATTCTGTAATGCTGCAGACTCAAATCTTTGAAACATAGAAACATTTCTGCAATATTTTGCTGTAACATAGCTTGTAGAAAATTTACTATGTGGCAAACTATACTACAGGTGCAAAGTTTTAAATAATGTGCAATAAAACTTTTCCTTTTATCTTTGATCTTTTTTTTCACAATCGGTCCTGGAATTCACCTATGAACTGCTGAATTTTTTTTTTGAATTATGCATGGATGCATGATCATTCTGTTTATATTATCTGTCTGCACTTACAGCACAGGAAATGACTTCGACTTTATAAAAATATACCAGCAACATTTTCATATCTTTATTAGGTTCAGTGCATTGCCTTTATAACTTGAACACAGCTACTGTACAAACAAAAAGAGAACAGTTTGGGTCAACTTGGTTTCACGGAAGTTAATAGCTCATCCCTTTCCAGCATAAAGATCAGTTTGAAGTCAATTCAAAAGTTTCACTCGAAGCACTCTTCCATGGATTGGTAGGGTGGATGCATTAATGAATGTGTCCTTCAGGTTCCTTAGATAGCAAGCTCAACTCCAATGACTTGAGCACATAATCTAGACTGACACTTCAATCGTAGGTGCTGCCTCTTGAATGGCATGTTGTACTAAGGTCCGTTCTGCCCTCATAGGCGCATGTAAAAGATCCCATGATGTGATCTTGAAGCCAGTATTTATTCCTCAACCAACATCACTGACACAAATTACCTGGTCATTATCATATTACTGTTTGTGGGAGCCTGTTGTGCGCAAACTGGCTGCTGCATTTCCTACATTACAACGGTCACTTCATTTTTAAAATGCTTCATTGGCTCTAAGAGATTTGGGGCATCCTGAGGTCATGAAAGTCATATTGTAAATCCAAGCTTTTCCCTTTTTCTCTCACTTAATCAGAAGGCTGGAGGTTCAAGCTGCACTCTAGGGCCTGAATTTTACAGCCCCATCTTGGCGGAGAGGGGGCCGTAAAATGCGGCGAGCCATTCTAAATTCTGTTGACTTCGATGGGACCGTAAAATCCCGCTGGTGTAACATTCTGCCCTCGGTCACTTTACACATGAAAGGAGATCTTCCTCCCATATAAACTTAAATCTGTGATCCTGCGCACTTGGAAGCAGAGAGGAAAATCTCTCAGCTGACTCAGTGCAGTACTGAAGGAAAACTGCATTGCCAGATATATCTTTTGGATGAGTTATTGGGTTCTCTTTGCCTGTTCAGTTGGGTGTAAAACATCCCATTGCATGCTTCGATAAAGAGTGCAAAGTTCTGGTGCCCAGCCAACCTCCTCCCTTCACTTAACGTCATTAACTATTCATCTCATTTTCTGTTTGTGTGAAAATTTACAAATGCCTAGATAACAACAGTGAACTGTACTATATTTCAAAGACATTCAGGCTTCAATATGGTCTGAGGATGTAGTAAGGCACTATATAAGCTGACCACGTGTGAGCGTGAATGAGATGCAGACATCGAGTAACCGCTTCCCTGTGGAGGTTTTTTTTATTCATTCACGGGATGTGGGCTTCACTGGCTGGGCCAGCGTTTATTGTCCATCCCTAGTTACCCTTGAGAAGGTGGTGCTGAGCTGCCTTCTTGAACCACTGCAGTCCATGTGGTGTAGGTACACCCACAGTGCTGCTAGGAAGGGAGTTTTAGGATTTTGACCCAGCGACAGTAAAGAAACAGCGATTTATTTCCAAGTCAGGATGGTGAGTGAGAGGGGAACTTCCAGGTGGTGGTGTTCCCATCTATCGGCTGCCCTTTTCCTTCTAGATGATAGTGCTCATGGGTTCAGAAGGTGCTGTCGAAGGAACCTAGGTGAATTCCTGCAGTAAAGGAGGAAATGGTTTGAGGTGAATCCTCGACAACTCTAATTGCAAAAAGACATCTATTTCTGTCCATTCCTTTGCAGGTGCAAAAATATAAAAATGTATTTTCTCAAAAAAAATAGCAATAGAAAAATTAATTAAGCAAAATCCTTAAGTGAAGTAAACAGTAATATAAACAGTAAAGTGTTGCTGGTTGAGGATAAATATCACCAGGATGGCAGCTAGAAAAACAGCCCTACTCTTATTTGAAATAACTCTGCAAGATCATTTATGTCTACATGAGGCAGGAATTAGCAGCATAGCTTTATTTTAATCTGAAAGGCTGCACCTCCAAAAGCATTGATCTCCCTCAGTGTTGCAATGGGATGTCAGCCTAACTTTTGTGCTCAGGCCTCTGAGGTGAAACTTGAATCCACAACCTTCTGATGATGGAGCTGAAGTGTTAGCTATGCAGCGCAACCAGCACCTGAAGGTTTAACAACATAAAACATGCAGGATGGATGATATGGGGATTGGAAAGATGTTCTCTTAAAGTTGGTGTAGAGGTCCAATCAAGCTATTCCCAAATTGAGGCAGCTGGAATTGGGTTAGGGGATGGGGAGAACTTATTCCTCATTCTCTTACAATTTCGCTTAACAGAAATCTTTGGCCAAAATGTGAGTACGTTCCATTCCCCAACACTAATCTGCTTCACCTTGAAGAGTATAAAATTTACGGAAAAAAGTAAAAACAATTTTCATCAGGAAGTTGGTGGAACAATAGCAAATTCGAACACAATACTAAGGAAGTCTGAGGATTGAGGCGAGGAATTCCTTAACACCCTGGGAATTATATTTACCAATTCACTAATTTGAAGCAGGAAGATGAAGGGTGGAATAACCTAGGAAATTTTATACATCGTCAAATAAAACACAATAGGGCAGAATTTCTGCATAGGCTGACACGGCAACCTGTGTAGTTTTAGTGGAAGATCAGACGAAAACCTGGAGGAACGGCGGAAACAACTGTACACTCCAATTCTCCGCAGTTTTGACTAATCCACCGCCGAGATTATAGATTGGGAGAATCCCTGTAGAAATGTTACTCCGATAAACAAGCACATCACGCATATGAGTACACTCATGCTTCAGGCATAGTCTACGAGCTTACAAAGTTTCATACTACCTGCATGCCAACATGATATTTTTAAAGGCTGCAAATTAATGTTAACAGAAAGAATGTTAAAAGAAAAGGACTGTTCACCAGGTATAAGTATAAACTCTGTGGCTGGGGACCCAGAGAAAGCAATTTGAAGGAATCTAATCATAGCCACAAACTATCTCACTGGATGACATCTGTCCCCATCCTCAAACCTGTATAGGCCTCAATGTGAGTTTTCATTAGTTTATTTTTCACAAATCTCCAACCTTGGATTATATCAGGGTATCTTAATGTCAATGATCTTTATATGGAAAAATAACACCAACTGTTAAATGCTTTCCCTCTTTCTCATTGCTTCTCATTTTAAAAGGCAAAAGGCAAATTTATTTTAACAATAAGAACTGTACAGTAGAATACTTATTGTTCATTTTCGGAGCTTGCTGTGCACAATTTGGTTACTGTGTTGCCCACGTAGGCAGTTTACGCACTTTGGGACATCCTGATATCATGAAAGGTGCTTTTTAAAAGCAAGCGCTCTCTTTTTTAAAGAGTGTGGGGATTATGCTTACTGTTTTGGGAATGCCTTGCCTTTCCTAAGGGGCACTGACAGCTGCGGCATTGCAGTTTAATCCTGTTTTAAACATAAGTGAGTAAATGCGTAAACTCCAGCTACAAAAATGTAACACCTCCTATAAACGAGTGACAAGATGAGCTCAGAGAAACTAAGTGGCAGAGTTAACATACTGCTGTTTAATCTCTAGAAATGGCTGAAATGTTCTCTTTCTCTCTCACTCTGAAAAATCCAATTACTCCGAGTTAATTGGGTTTTAATCCAATTCGTTGTAATTCTACCAAACAAAACAAGTGGCTTTGAAGCTGCTTCAATCTTTACATATGGAAGAAATTGTATAAATAATATGCTGAATTGCATCCCTCTCTATCAAAATCCCTATGATACCTTCTCAAAGCATTTCTCTAATGAAATAGATTCACTTTAAGGACATCTTGAAGATGGAGACATCACATTGCTACTTTAATGAGATAAAAGCAAAATACTGTGGATGCTGGAAATCTGAAACAAAAACAAAAATAGCTGGAAAAACCCAGCAGGTCTGACAGCATCTGCGGAGAGGAATACAGTTAGCTGAGTTTTTCCAAAATATTTTTGTTTTTGCTACTTTAATGAGTTTGGGATTAAGTAAAATATGTTGTCAGGATGGCAAAGTAATAATCCAGGTTACATCATCTAGGAGCACATATCTGCACCATTACAAGGTAAACAGTGCCAAGGAGTTGATACCAAGCAATACAAGGATGTGAAAGCATTAGAGAGGGTGCAGAAAAGATTCATAAGAATGGCTCGAGGGATGAGGAACTTCAGTTATGCAGAAAGGTGATAGAGGTTGGGATTGTTCTTCTTGGAGAAGAGGAGGTTGAGTGGAGATTTGATAGAGGTATTTGGACAGAGTAGATAGGGAGAAACTGTTTCCATTGGTGGAAGGATCAAGAACCAGAGGGCAGAAGGAACAATGGTAACACAGAATAGCTTTTTCATGCAATGAGTGGTTAGGATTTGGAATTCGCTGCCTGAGAGTGTGGTGGAGGCTGGGTTATTGAGGCTTTCAAAAGGGAATTGGATCATGATTTGAAAAGGAAAATTTTGAAGGTCTATGAGGAAAAAGTGGGGGAATGGCACTAAGTGAATTGCTACTTCAGAGAGCAGCACAGGCACGACGGGCCGAATGACATCTTTCTATGCAAAGAATTCTATGATTCTATGCTTCTAACTGCAAATCCCTTCCGCCTGGCAATTTAACTACAAAATAGCTCCTCAATACAGAAGCCAAATTCAGTAAATCAGATCATTTGTAAACTGGAACCATAGAATAAACTGACCACAAAGCTGTCAAATTGTTGTGAACTAAACTGGTTTCTTGTCCTTTAGGAAATGAAAGCTGTCACCTCAGTTTGGCCGATATATGACTCAAATGCAACTATATGGCTTCTATTTAATGTCTTCCAAAGTGCCCACGCAAGCCATTCAGTTAGAATAAGGTCCACTCTCTCAATGATGGACATTAAATGTGGCCTTGTGAGCATCACCCAAAACCCACAACCTGAGAAAAAAAATGAGAGACACCATCCTAAGTGTAAATGCAACCATTGTTTAGCTAGAGCACCCATGATTATCATTAGATCCATTCTATTGCACTCTATCTGCCTCGGATGTCAATATATTACTTTTAACAACAAGTTTGAATGTTTTATTTTAAATAAACATAGATGTCTCTGGTACCTCACTCATAAAGAGGGAGGTCACAAATTAACGTACAAATGTGGCTTCAAGGCTGGTCTGTTTGATTGTTTCTGTATAGTCACAAGACTATCGATTAATTTGTCTTAATCAAATAACATCTTAATGTCAGGCCATGGTTCAAGGTGCATAATAATAAATAAAGTAACATGAAAGTACTCTCTGACAAATATAGTCTGTTCATGAAAGATTTGTTATTAAAATCTTTAAAGCGCGTACATTTCAATTAGCATCTACCTCATATTTTTTGATGTTGTACATAATTGACAGAGAGTATTGTAGATTATGTTGTGGAAATGTGAAATGACCCAATGGAGTTAATATTAACCACCCGTGAATATTTAAAATTGTGAAGCGCAAATCCAATCTGCTGTCTACATACCTACTGCTACTTTTACAGTGGTGGACTGCATGGACTGCCTGTATCCTGTCTTGGAGAGTTAAGATATTTCATTATATTTAACTAGGCTCTCAGTAGAGAGCCTGATTTTAATTTAACGGTTGCTGGCAGGGATTGGCAGAGTTTGATAAAATGGAGGCAGGAGAAGCTGACTGCTGAAGTAAGTATGTTTTGGAGAACCCCTTGGGAGCCAGGAGGTCCAGGAGCACTTACACTGGACTTTCAAAGAAGCTCGTTGCCAATCACAATATCTCTTTGCTGCCCCCTCCCCCCCACCGTTCTGCCAATCTCTCTGTTGCTCCACTATCCACCAATGTGCCCTCCTGCTTTGCAATCTGCCAACCTCTCCCTCCTGCCCTCTATTCTGCTCATCCCCCCTCCTGCCCTGCTTATCTGTCATTCCCTCCTCCTGCCCTGTCTATGTGTTAATCCTCCCTCCGGCCCTGCGATCTGACAATCCCCCTTCTTCCCCATGGTCGGCCGCCCTTCTCACTCCTGCCTCATGATCAGTTGATGCCATTCCTGCCCCATGCTAAATTTGGTAAGGACGTCCACATCTCTCGGATTTCTGGGTTACCTCTCCTCCCCCACTAATAAGCTCTCCTTCTCTCTCCTCCTTTCCCTGTCGATATTGGAACCAATGAGCATCTGCACAGCAGTCCAATTAACAAACGTTTCCCATTTAATCCAAGAATTTTACAGCTGTGAGTTTTTACTCTTAATAGCCATACAGGAATGTTGTTATAAATTTTGAAACCTCCTATTTTCTTTTCCCATTTGCCTCACTCATGTGATGATTCTGCATGAGTGAGGCTAGACACTGCATGGCACAAACTATTTGACAACGTAGAGCATCCCAGCTAGCTCAATCAATCCTGTCCTGATCTGATATCCATCGGACAAAGACTTTAAAACCGGGTGCTAGTCAGGATTCAGCATCACAATCAGGAATAAGAATCTTGTTTTGATTTTTGACTCACTAGTCCGGTGATGCTGTGGATAATGCAGCATTCAAGGTAATACTGATTCAAGATAATTCAGCATTGGGCTCAGTATCACATATTGATGTGTCCTGTTAATATGTTGAGAGAGTTCAAAATAGTATATTTTCTCATTGCTAGCAATAATGAGTAACTAATCCACGTAGAGCCATTAATTTTTTTTAACTCATTCAAGAAATGTGAGCGTCGCTGGTAAGTCCAGCTTTTATTGCACCCTAACTACATTTGAGAAGGTGGTGGTGAGTCACCTTATTGAACATCAGCAGTCCACCTGCTGCAGGTACAGAGCATCTACAGTGCTGTTGGGAGAGACTTCCCAATTTTTGACCCAGCGATGATGAAGAAGCAATGATATAATTCCAAATCAGGACGGTGTGTGGCTTGGAGGGGAACTTGCAGGTGGTGGTCTTCCCAAGTATCTGCTACCCTTGCTTTTCTAGGTGATAGGGATCACAGGTTTGGAAGGTGCTGCTGAAGGAGCCTTGGTGAGTTACTGCGGTGCATTTGGCGCACGCTGTTGTCACTGTGCACTGGTGGAGGGAATGACTATTTAACGTGGTAAATGAGATGCTGATCGAGTGGGCTCTTTTGTCCTGGATGCTGTGAAGTTTCTTGAGTGTTGTTGGAGCTACACTCATCCAGAAGTGGAGAATATTTCATCACACTCTTGCCTTATGCCATGTAGATGGTGGACAGCCTTTGGAGAGTCAGGAAGTGAGTTACTGGCCACAGAATTCCTCTGACCTGCTCAGAAGCCACGGTATTTATATGGCTCAGTATCTGAGGAGTTGCAAATGGCACTGATCACTGTGAAATCATCAGTGAACATATCAATTTCTCACCATATGATGTTGGGAATGTCAACTAATGAAGCAGCTGAAGATGGTTGGCCCTAGGACACTTCCCTGAGGAACTCCTGCAGCGATGTCCCGCAACCAACCACAACCATCTTCCTCTGTGCTAGGTGCGACTCCAACCAGTAGAAAGTTTTCAGCTGATTTCCACTGACTCAAGGAGGTAGGGCTCCTTGATGCCACAGTCAGTCAAATGTTGCCTTGATGTCAAGGGCAGTCACTCTCACTCTACCTTTTGAGTTCAGTTCTTTTGCCCATGTTTCATCCAAAATTGTAATAAGGTCTGGAGCTGATAGGCGCTGGCAGAACTCAAGACGAGCATCAGTGAGCAGTTTGTTGCTGAGTAAGTGCCGCCTGATAGCAGTGTCAATGACATCTTCCAACACTTTGCTGATGATTGAGATTAGACTGATGGGATGGTAATTGGCTGGATTGGATTTGTCCTGCTCTTTGTGGATAGGAGGGCAATTTTCCACATTGCCAGGTCGATGTAAATGTCCTGCAACAGCTTGGCTAGGGGGCATGGCTAGTCCTGGAGCGCAAGTCTTCAGTACTGCAGCCCTGATGTTGTCAGGCAGAGTTTAAAATACATGGGGGCAGTGGGTGGATTTGCCCTCGAAATGCCACAAATAGCCCACAAAATGCCAAGCTGAAGATGAAAAATTAAAGAAAGGTCCTGGCCATACAATAAAACCTTACATTATGGTCCAAGGCTGATCAACCATAGGCACAGGCAGCTCATTGAGAGTGGGAATATAGTGCAAAGTTTGATTGGAGGAGCAGCGAGACAGCTTGGAAGACAGAATCTGTGAGGAATTGCTCCTCCAGTCATAGGTTCTGTCTCCCCCATGCTGCTGCTTCAGCTCCTCCAATCACAAGATAAAAGCAAAGCATGACCCAGACCTCCCTGTCGCTTGCCATTTCAACACACTATCCTGCTCTCATGCCCACATGTCCGTCTTTGGCCTGTTGCAATGCTTCAGTAAAGCCCCACGCAAACTAGAGGAACAGCACCTCAGCTTCCGATTAGACACTTTACAGCCTTCCGGACTTAACATTGAGTTCAACAACTTCAGACCATGAACTCTCTCCTCCATCCTCACCTCCTTTTCTTAATCCCCTTTTTTCTACATTCATTTTTAATTTTTATCCACTTATTTTTATCTTTATTCATTTATCTGTGGTTTTATCCTCTTTTTTATCCCCACTCCCTATCCTTTTTTTCCCCCACCACTGCCCCCACCCCCAACCCCATCCCTACAGGGCCATCTGTTACTTGTTCTATGTTGTTCTTTCACACAATGCTACCTTTGTTCTGCTATTATCACATTCTGCTTTCTTACCTTTATGTCACTATCAGCATCGTTTTTTAGCACTAACCACTACCATTAATACTCCCTTTGTTACATCTTTGTCAATCCCTCCTTTGTCCCCACCTATCGCTGGCCTTCTATCCAGCTCCACCTGCCCCATGCCCCTTAAACAGTATAAATTTCATCATGTTTCCACTTCTCTTCAGCTCTGAAGAAGGGTCACATGGACTCGAAACGTTAACTCTCTTCCTCTCTCCACAAATGCTGCTTGACCTGCTGAGTTTTTCCAGCATTTTCTGTTTTCCTCCAATCACAAGTTCCCTCCCTCCCGCTCTTGTTGCCCCTCCGGAGACGGAATCTATGATTGGAGGAGCAGCAAGGGCAGAAGGGAGGGAACCTGTGATTGGAGGAGCTGGAGCAGCAGCATGGGAGAGACAGAGAAATTAGAACCAACAAAAGAAATCTTTTCACGAAGTTGAAGAGAGAGAGAAAGAGATGGAACAATTTTCTTCAGAGCAGAACCTCAGAACATGGGAGTCAATGGATTGTTGACACTTTTTTTCCTCCCTTTGGAATTATTTATTTTCTAAAAGTCCTTTTGGAGTTAGAACCATAGAACTATAGAAAAGTTACAGCACAGAAGGAGGCCATTCGGCCCATCTTGTCCATGCCAGCCCGAGGACACCCAGGTGCCCTTTCTATCCCACCTTCCTGCACCCGGCCCATAGCTCTGCAGCTTACAGCACTTTAGGTGCAGATCCAGGTACTTCTTAAAAGAGTTTAAAGTTTCTGCCTCTACCACCAACTTGGGCAGTGAATTCCAGACACCCACTACCCTCTGCATAAAAAGGTTCTTCCTCATGTCCCCCCTACACCTTCTGCCACTTATCTTGAACCTATGTCCCCTGGTACTAGAATTCTCCATCAAGGGAAACAATTCTACCCTGTCCACTCTATCTATTCCCCTCATAATTTTGTACACCTCAATCAAGTGACCTCTCAGCCTTCTTTGTTCTCAGGAAAATAACCCCAACCTATCCAATCTCTCCTTGTAGCTACACTTTTCTAACCCTAGCAACATTCTTGTAAACCTCCTCTGCACTCTCTCCAGAGCTATTACGTCCTTCCTGTAATGTGGTGACCAGAACTGCACACTTGTATACTTTTTTATTATTTATAAATAAACACTCATCTCCCCACCCCTCTCCCCAGTTACAACAAACTTCCTATTTCACTGTAAAAAAAAGAAAATTGGGATCTTTGCAATACCATCGGTGGATCTGAATGGAAGAGGGAGGCCAAGATGGCAGCAGATCCAGTGCAGCTCAAGTAGCAATGGCCAAGTCTGTGAGAGAGAGAGAGAAAGGGGGGGGGATGGGGCGGTGAGGGAATGAGAGAGAGAGACATTGAGGAAGGAGACGAGTGAGATTAGGGAGAGTGTATTGCACTGAGTAAGACTAACATATGCCGAGCTGCAGGTAGGCATTATTGAATTAACTTTATTTATACCTCCTGAACAGAGAGGGCAGCAGAGAGGGCAATCCAACAAAATGCACAGATCTTGCAACATACTCCATCCCTTCCCTAGTTAAAATAAAATCAACTTAACATTAAAATGTGAAATGGTACATGTACATAAATTCCCATAATACAATATGACTAAATCAACATCAAAGCTACCTGAAAATTTAGCATGTTGGTTGCTTGTTTTTACTGTAATCACAAGCAAAACATATACAATCGATACGACCAGTATAATTTACATGTAAAAAATGCTTTTCCTTTACACCAG
Organism: Cetorhinus maximus; assembly: GCF_964194155.1. Classification (NCBI taxonomy): domain Eukaryota; kingdom Metazoa; phylum Chordata; class Chondrichthyes; order Lamniformes; family Cetorhinidae; genus Cetorhinus; species Cetorhinus maximus. Next base: position 20,835,407 of record NC_135896.1, read on the forward strand.
GATGTAATTAATAAAAATACCATTTGATAAGAAGTGATGAAAATAACAATTTATTTTTTCATCCTTCTTACATACTTTCAATTAACTTATCTGGCTTATTTCTCTTTCTGTCTGGGTATCTTCTTCCATTTCCATTAGCGTGACTCTGAATCTGCTCACTCAAGATCTCTGACTGCGTCAAACCTGAACATTGACTTTGGCCACCAACTCCACTTAATGCTTGTTTCATGTTGGTCAGAAATGAGAATATCACAACTTGTTAAAAACTGCTTTCTTTTAAAAGTAGACATTGTTGGACTTCTAAAATGGCTGCCAAAGATCACCTGACTTTTGGAACTGCAAGTTGGCCAAGCTTCTGGAAGTTTCTAGAAGTGGATTACAATGACCACAGCCTTGTGGAATGTCGCACCTGCCATTGTCAAGACTCACCAAAAAACAGCAAGGGCATTAATGTAATATGTCTTTAAGAGATATCAGCATGATACCATTAGAAGGGAAATGTGTCATGTGATCCAGTCTTAGTTTCGCTTTTGCTTTGAGCAAAACACACATACACAGCTCTGATGCCTTCAAGCTTTATGCCTATGTATAACTGTTCTCATGCATCTAGTCTTAATAAATTAACCCACGATGTGTTTATCCAATCCCCTATAAGCGATTGGTGCCCCGTGAAAAGTACAGTAAAAAAATCCCAAGATATTATATCATTATAATAACAGTGGTAAGCAGTGGTAAGACAGATAGCAGCAAGATTAAGTACAGGTACGGCATGGTGAACAGCCTTGGATCATGTTCCATGGCACAAAAAGACCCTTGACATTTTGGTCAGACAGCAACAAAGTTGCAGCATTGGAGAGTGTTGAAAATGCAGCATTGCGACTGCAAAGAAAAGCTTTCGAGACACAGTGCCAAGCTAGAGCTGGTAAACAGACAGATACCCCGTGATGAGATTGCAGCATGTAGCCTGTCAGCTCCATGAGGGAGACAGTGCATCGAAAGGACCAGCACTGGGTTAGCTAAGATTGTTTTGTTTTTGTTTTAGTTCTGCGTTAGCTAAGTCGGGAAAGGCAAGTGACCAGGGTGTGGGCCACATCGATAGTGAGGGAAGGAGAGTCAAACAAAGAAAAAGCCATAAAAATTGGGACAGAGATGATTGCAATTATAACAGGTGGCTTCGATAGTTCATGAATAATCGATTGAATAAAAAGCAAAGGCCAGGGTGCATTCCCACCACAACTCATTTTCACGAGCGGAGTTTCAGAAGATCACACAAAAGTGGCTACAACGACAGCTATGCAGGTAATATAGAAGAAGGAAGGTCAAAAGGATATTGTCAGAATGTCCACAAAATTCCCCAGCTTGAACTGGGATGTAACTGACCTACTATCCAAAATCAAAATGTTAAAACAGTGTACAGAACTGTGGTTTCTTGATTCAGGTGTATCTGAACCAGGCAAGCAAGCCATAAGAACTCGCCGAGCAATTGGGAATGAAGGCCAACACAGGTGGAACATGTAAGGATTAACAGAAGAAGAGCTAAAAGATATGACCTGCATTGAAAGGCCAGTTCAGAATCAGGTTAAACTTTTGTATTCATCGATTAGGGTTCATGTCACTGCAACAACAGCCTATAGAATTCAAAGACCACTTTGTCAGCAGATGCAGAGAAAAGGGTACATACTGTGATTTTTCAAACACCGAGCTAACAGACAGGATTGTTGAGTTGGTGATCACATCCACTCCCATTGATGCATTCCAGAAAGATCTGCTAGACGAGCCCAAAATGTATGGTATCGAAGAGCTACTCGAGGGTGGATGTAAATACGAAGTGACCCCTGCAGGACAGCAAAGCTTACAGGGCCTGAGTACAAACCCGACTGTTGACGTGCTCACATGAAACCCAAGCCTAGTAAGACATGTGGAATCTTCTGCATGCACCAAGCAAATGCCCAGCTTTTCATCGCTTCTGCAAGCCACAGTGGCACAAAGGGCTATTATCAGTGGCAGTGCACTAGAGCAAAGGCTGATGCAGCTACAAAGAGCCATGCACTGATCCAAACAGACCGTACACAATGGATGGCTTTGAGCAATAAGAATGACCATTCAGTATCCCACCAGAAATATATACATGAGGTGATTGCCAAACCAGAAAATGATGATGATGTACATGATGAGATGAAGAGTGGTGTGCACACATTTCACACCGTCAATCTCATGGGAAACATAGATGCCAACATACCAAGGAAAGTATTTGCCAAGATTCGAATTATGTTTTTTAAAAATTCACTCATGGGATGTGGGTGTTGCTGGCTAGGGCAGCATTTATTGCCTATCCCTAGTTGCCCTTAAGAAGCTGGTGGTGAGCAGTCTTCTTCAATGGATGCAGACCGAGTGGTACACTCACAGTGCTGTTAGGGAGGGTGTTAAAGGATTTTGACCCAGTGACAGTGAAGGAAAGGGGATATATTTCCAAGTCAGGATGTTGGGTGGCTTGGAGGGCAAATTCCAGGTGGTGGTGTTCCCATGTGTCTACTGCCCTTGTCCTTCTAGATGGCAGCGGACATGGGTTTGGAAGGTGCTGTCTAAGCAGCCTTGGTGAACTCCTACAGTGCATCTTGTAAATGGTACACACTGCTGCCACTGTGCGTTAGTGGTGGAGGGGGTGAATGTTTGTGGATGGGGCACCAATCAAGCGGGCTGTTTTGTCCTGGATGGTGTCAAGCTTCATGAATATTGATGGAGCTGCACTCATCGTGGCAATTGTGGAGTATTCCATCACACTCCTGACTTGTGCCTTGTAGATGTTGGACAGGCTTTGGGGAGTCAGGAGGTGAATTACTCGCCACAGGATTCCTAACTTCTGACCTTCTCTTGTAGCCACAGTATTTATATGGCTAGTCCAGTTCAGTTTCTGATCAATGGTAACTTCCAGGATGTTGATATTGGGGGATTCAGTGATGGTAATGCTGTTGAATGTCAAGGGGCAATGGTTGGATTCTCTCTTGTTGGAGATGATCATTGCCTGACACTTGTGTGGCGTGAATGTTACTTGCTTCTTGTCAGCCCATGTCTGGATATTGTCCAGGTCTTGCTGCATTTGGACATGGGCTTCCTCAGTATCTGAGGAGTCACTAATGGTGCTGAACATTGTGCAATCATCAGCGAACATCCCTGCTTCTGACCTTATGATGGAAGGAAAGTCATTGAAGAAGCAGCTAAAGATGGTTTAGCCGAGGGCACTCCTGAGGAATTCCTGGAGTGATGCCCTGGAACTGAGATGATTAACCTCCAACAACCACAACCATCTTCCTTTGTGCTAGGTATGACTCCAACCAGCGTAGAGTCCCCCTGATTCCCACTGACTCCAGTTTTGCTAGGGGTCCTTGATTCCACATTTGGTCAAAATTTGGTCACATTTGCTGCCTTGATGTCAAGGGCAGTAACTCTTACCTCACCTCGCTACTTCAGCTCTTTTGTCCATGTTTGAACTAAGGCATGTTTGAATGAGGTCAGGAGCTGAGTGGCCCTGGCAGAACTCACACTGGGCGCCAGTGAGCAGGTTATTGCTAAGCAAGTGCCGCTTGATAGCACTGTTGATGACCCTCTTCCACCGCTTTACTGGAGGGTGGACTGATGGGACGGTAATTGACCAGGTTGAATTTGTCCTGCTTTTTGTTTACAGGACATATCTGGGCAATTTTACACATAGCCGGGTAGATGCCAGTGTTATAGCTGTACTGGACTAGCTTGGCCAGGGGCACAGCAAGTTCTGGAGCACAGGTTTTCAGTATTATTGGCAGAATATTGTCAGGTCTTTGCAGTATCCAGTGCTTGTAGCTGTTTCTTGATATCATGTGGTATGAATTGAAATGGCTGACATCTTTGATGCTGGAGACCTCTGGAAGAGGTCAAGATGGATCATCCACTCGGCACTTCTGGCTGAAGATTGTTGCAATTAGCCTTATCTTCTGCACTGATTTTCTGGGCTCTGCCATCATTGAGGATGGGGATGTTAGTGGAGCCTCCTCCTCCAGAGAGTTGATCTGCTCCATCGGTTGTGGGATCGCTTAGCTCTGCTTCCACTGTTTGGTATGCAAGTAGTCCTGTGTTGTAGCTTCACTAGGCTGACACCTCATTTTTAGGTATGCCTTTTGCTGCTCCTGGCATGCCGTCTTGCGCTCTTCATTTAACCAGGGTTGATCCCCTGACTTGGTGGTGATGGTAGAGTGGGGGATATGCCGGGCCATGGAATTTCATATTGTGGTTGAGTACAATTCTGCTACTGCTGATGGTCCACAACATCTCATGGATGCCCAGTCTTGAGTTGCTAGATCTGTTGAAAATCTATCCCATTTAGCACAGTGTTAGTGCCGCACAACACAATGGAGGGTTTCCTCAATGTGAAGAGGGGACTTTGTTTCAAGGACTGTGTGGTTGTCACTCCTACCGATACTGTCATGGACAGATGCATTTGCTGCAGGCAGGTTGGTGAGAAGGAGGTTCAGTTTGTTTTTCGCTCTTGTTGGTTCCCTCACCACCTGCTGAAGACCCAGTCTAGCAGCAATGCCCTTGAGGACTCAGCTAGCTCCATCAGTGATGGTGCTACTAGGCCACTCTTGGTGATTGACACTGAAGTCCCCCACCCAGAATACATTCTGCACCCTTGTCACCCTCAGTGCTTCCTCCAAGTGGTGTTCAACATGGAGTTGTATTGATTCATCAGCTGAGGTGCAGGGTGCTGGTGGTATGTGGTAAGCAGAAGGAGGTTTCCTTGCCCATATTTGACCTGATTCCCTGAGACTTCATGGGGCCTGGAGTCAATGTTGAGGATTCCCAAGGCAACTCCCTCCCAACTGTATACCACTGTGCCACCACCTTGGCTGGGTCTGTCCTGCTGGTGGGACAGGACATACCCAGGGATGGTGGTGGTGGCATCTGACCTAAGAAATTTGGTAAATATTACTGGCACAGTACTGCCAACATAGTACCTCCACAAATTCTAAAACATGTATCCACAGATATGGAAGGTCATGTCAAAACCTACTACTGTGAAACTTTCAACGTGCAATGGTTCACTAATTCCATGTGCAAGATCCATAGTCCTGGATTGCAAGTACCCTTGATCCTCCTGGATGTCACAGATGTGCTACAGTGTGGAAACTAAAGGCCCAGTGACTGCAGGACTACCAGCATGTCATGACCTCACACCAGTAACAATCCATGGAATCAGTCAGACATCACAAGGCAGATCAACATCAGACACTACTCCAATCAGCTCAGTTCATGACCTAACATTGAAATATCCAGAATGTTTCAACAAAATTGACAGCTTCAAGGGAGCTGCAGCATTATGCCTGCAGGAGAATGCAAGTCCATCCATTGAACCACGGTGTAAGTGCAGCCACATACAAGACAAATTGAAAGTCAAACTAGACAAAATGTAGAAAGATGGAATCATTAGAAGAGTACAAGAGCACACAGATTGGTCCAGTTCAATCTCTCGTCATTGAGAGCATGCCTTAATCCTAATGATTAAATGCGGATTAGAAATGTTGCTCTTACAAAATACCCACATTAGAAGAGTTAAATCTGAGATTTTCAGGTGCAAGGTTCTTCTCAAGGGCTTGATGCCACATATGATTACTGGTCAGTACATTTCATGGAGAACATGAGCATAATCTGTACTTACTGACGCAAATGAGGTGTAATGAAGGATTGGTGTTCAACAGTGTGAAATGTGACATCAACGTGCAGCAGATCAATTTCTTCCGTTCTATTTTTTTCCAGTGCTGGCACATGGCCTGATCTAAGTAAAATAGGGGATATTAAAGCCATGCCAACTCCTCAAGATAAGGACGATCTTCGAAGATGTCTAGGTCTCTTTAATTTCTTGTCTCCATACATTCCCAATTTTGCTCAAACATCTTAATTGCCAAGGGAATTGTTGAGAAGGGATGTGCCTTTTCCATGGCACAAAGACCACCAATACCTCTTCAAAGCGCTGAAACAGTCATTATCAGCAGAATCGACATTGCAATTTTATGGCCCTAGGGAGACAACTACCCTGGAGATAGATGCCTAACCGAAGGGTCTGGGAGCATGCATACTACAAAAAGGCAAACTGATTGCATTAGTTTCAAAATCTCTGTCCATAACACAATCCAACTACTCCAGCATTGAGAGGGAAACATTAGCTTTAGCGTTTAGAATCATGCATTTTCATATCTATCCATTTGGGAAAAGATTTTTGGGAGAGACCGACCACAAACCGCTGCAGATTATTTGGCACCGCCAAGATTGCAACGCCTATGGATAAATATTCAAGGTTATGGCTGTGAGATTAGTTTCAAGCCAGGTAACTTGATGGTCACATTGGATACACTTAGCATATTGTCTAACCCAGTGAAATCAGAAGATATATCCTTCAATATACAAATTAACTTCATTGACATCAATCTTGAATACGTTCTGCAAATTGATCGGATACATGTTGTAGCTGCTGGCATATGCGTTGCTCAAGGAGGAATGGTGAAAGATTCTACACAGCAGAAACTATGGAAAACCATCATTGAAGGATGGCCTGATTCAATTCAGCATGTCCATAAGCATGTGAGACCATCTTGGCCTTATTGGGACGAGCTAGGCATCACCCGGAGAGTCACTTTTAAAGGCAGGAAGGTCATCATACCGGGATCTTTACAACCTGATATTCTTCACCAAAGTTCGTCACTCACACACGGTATTGGTAAGACCGCTGAGAGCCATCCCCTTGCAGCCAAACCCCCCTGCACCCACCCCTCTCCCTGTGACCCCCACCCCTTGAAACCTAACCTCCCAAATTACTTATCTGTGGCCTGGGTCATTTCATGATCCTAGGACTCCAGTGCATGTCCTTCTGGCAGCAGCCACCACCTCCCCAGTGGCACTGTTGGGCACAAAAGCTGCCGGCTGGTAGCTCTCAGTGGCTGAGACTTCCGAACTTGGGCCCTTGCTTCCGGGGGAAATTCCACCACTGGCCTTGCCACTACCTGATGGGGTTTATGGTTCAGTAGACCTTCCCAAAAAGAGGCAGCGCAGGTCTCTCACCAGCTCTTTAGCTTAGGCAAGACCCCCGATGCCTCTACAAGATTCTGCTCAATGTATCTGGCTGAAAAATTAATGGTGATACAGGAATTTATTAATGAACTACGTTTTGAAGCATTGTAATTTATGAAACTAATTTAAGGCGCTAATGTGTGTACAACAGGCTCCCACAAACAGTAATGTGATAGTGACCAGTTAATTTGTTTCAGTGATGCTGGTTGAAGCCAGGGCCACTAGGCTAATGCTACTGTTCGGCTTCAAAATAGTGTTTTGCGATCTTTCACATTCACCTGAAAGGGAGGATTCAGCCTCGGTTTAATATCTCGTCCAAATTTGGCAACTCCAAACATGCAGCATTCCCTCAGTACTGCACTGCAGTGTAATCTTGGATTTTGTACTCATGTCTCAAGCCAGACCTGAACCCACAACATTCTGGCTCAGATGACAGTACTACCAACTGAGCTGTGGCTGGCATATGACAACAACATCAGTTTTTTTGTTCTTGGACTTCAAGGACTGAGCCCTGTCAGTGAGTATATCATTTTGGAGATGGCATTGGAGACATGAGTGGAGTAAATCAGGACACATCTTTGCTCCCTATATAGACATAGAGAAAAAAAAGATGACTGTGCCTTTAAGGTTTTCTGAAGTGCTTTTGTTCAATTCAAATTTTTTCTTTAAACAAGGCCTTTAACAAATAATAGCAAGAGATAACATGGTGGGATTATAACAGTGGATCATAAGCAGATGTAATTTGAAGTCCACTAAATGCAATTACACCATTTAATATTTTATATGTTGTTGCAATCAGGTGAGGAGAGGTCGAATGGCTCCCCTCCTTGTTTGATCATTACAGTTTTTTTCCTAAAAAGATATGCCTGCTAATCAGTGAGTAATTAATTGTTACATACTATAACCATAAAAGACACAAATAGACAGGTTTCTTTACGTTTTAAAAAGGAAAAGAGAATAGTATTTTTGGAATTACTCCAGTCTTAGAAAAATAATAAACATACACACACACACACATACACACACACACACACACACATACACACACACATATGCACACACACATATACACACACACACACACATATGCACACACACACACACACACACACACACAGTTTACATAGTGGGAGGTTAGATTAAGCAACTTAAAGTCCATTAAAGTTAATGGGGTATACAGTTCTTGAAGGTTTGTAACTTGGCTGGCTTCAGGCTGAACTCGGTGGTCCTTCTGGGTCGGTGTCAAGATGATTTAAAGATGTAGGTGGATGATTTATCTGTTCTTCAGAAAATAGCAGCTTTGGGGTTGAGCTATTTTTAAAATCTCTGTCTGTGGCACATCAATAGTCAAAAACAGCAGACAGGGTTCAAAACTTGCAGTTTGGAAGGAGGGAGAGAGAGAGTGAGCCCACTCAGGGTCTTGTTTCTTCAGTGTCTCAGTTGCTTGGCCTCAACTGCACAGAAAACAAGTGCTTAACACACAAAGGGTTGGCTTGTCACATGACCCTCTCTCACCAACTGTCCCATGACCCAAATAATGTCATGGCTAGTATATTCCGGTTGAAACTTGATTAGGGAATTCCTCTCTCAGCCAGGGTCCCATTGTCCAAGTGATTATGTCTCCATCCAGTTGAGTACCCAGGTGATTGCCCAGATGCATTGCTAATAGGAGATGGCACCCATTCAGGCTCTTTCAAGACAATTGTTCATGATGAGGCTTTGCAGACAGGGTGTCTACATTTCAATGGTTTTTGAATGTGGAATGTACAGTGATGCAAATGCGCAACCATCTTTGGCCATGATTGTCACTAGAATTTGGCTTTAGTCATTCTAAAAAAAGGTGGTTTAAATCCAGTAGATATCAAAAATCATGTGTTTTTAATATGTAGCATGGTTCTCTTCAGCTCTGAAGGAGGGTCATATGGACACGAAACATTAACTCTGTTTCCCTCTCCACACGGATGCTGCTAGACCTGCTGAGTTTTTCCTGCATTTTCCAGTCTTGTTTCACAACAACATATGTACATAAACTGCGCCGAAGTTCTAAACTCTTAATTAGGTGCTATTATCACTTTAAATACCTGAAGTGAAATCTTCCCTGATGTGTTTTAATTAAAAGTGTGTGCCTAAGGATAATAAGTTTGTACTTTTGAGTAATTATACAGAAATATTGTTTGCTAAAATATCAGTCGGCTTCATTAAACTGTTAGGAATAAAAGACAAATAGTTAATGTTATTTAATGTCTCCTCAGGCATTCTGGCAAAGTGTAAAGAGATCTAAGGTAAATCCCAGGGAGAGAATTTTCCCCCCATTAGGGGGGTTGTATGGGAGCAGGCGTGTTGGCTGCGCGCCCGCTGAACTGAAAATCTAAATGAAGTGCGGTGACGTTGGGGCGCACGCCCAATGTCACCCCGTGTCATTTTACATCACAGCGAGTGGACCCGCCCCCGCTCGCCAAGCCAAAAATTCTCCCCAAGATGAATTTCTGCCAAGTAATACAATACCTAACTATTTGCACCATAAACACATACCCTGTCCTGGTTGTACATATTTCCATCTTCTGTTATTATAATATCTGCTGCTTCTTTCTAAAACATAGGGAGATAGTGGTATTGTGGTAATGTCACTGGGCTAGTACTCTAGGGGACCAGGCTCATGTTGTAGATTCATGGGTTCAATTCTCACCATGGTAGCGGGGGGGATTTAAATTCAATTAACTTTTTAATAATCTGGAATTGAAAGTTAGTCTTAGTAATGTTGACCATGAAACTATTGGTGATTGCTGTAAAAACTTATCCGGTTCACTAATGCCCTTAGAAAAGGAAATCTGCCAACCTTACCCAGCCTGGCCTACTTGTGAATCCAAACCCACAGCAATGTGGTTGAGTCTTAACTGAACTCTGAAACGGCCTTGCATGCCACTCATTTCATTAGCTCTTAGGGATGGGCAACAAATGCTGGCTTCGCCCCATGAATGAAAAAAAAAACAAGAATGCATAATCTGTATGCAAAATTATATATGCCTATTTTGTCCTCATTACATTTACCCTTCTTATCTTGCAGGTGAGACTTTAAACCAAGTTCCCATCTGTCTGTTTCAGTGATCATTGAGTTCTCATGCCAACATCTGAAAAGAAGGGGTTCTCCAAGTGATTTGGCTAATAGTCCTTTCTCAAACATTACCAGCGGGAAAAAAAGAGTAACTGCCGATATCACCTTATGTGTTGGACATTGTTAGTGCAGAATGGCAACCCATACAAGTGATCACTACAAACTCTGAGATGTAATGAATTGAAAATGGAACTATAGGTCAGTTTGTTATCCTCATTGCAACGTTCCAATCCTGCCAACATAGCTGGAAAGGAACTCTCCCACCCCGCACTTCCTCCACTCCCACAGGTCTTTGCTGGGATCACTTTAACATACAAGTGTGTAGTCGACAAAATTAGCCCGTGTTAATGCACCTTTTAGTTTTCCCTACATCCCTTTGCTGAAATGCCTTAGTTCCATTAGGTATCTTTCTGATACCCCCCCCAGGTGAGACTGTGGACTCAAGTCTAGAGATTTGGGACTGGGTCTTATGTGGCCCCTGCCAGACGTGTTTTTAAGAGGGGAGGGCGTAGTGGGGGGCATATAAAATTGGGCGAGTGCCAACCCCACCATCTTCCCACCCAGCCCTGAGCTCACCCCCATAAAAGGAGGATGGGCTGGTGCCGAAATCATCAGCCCACTGGCCATATTTAAATAAATAACCAAGGGTTAATTGAGCTTGCTAACAAGCCAGTTGACTCTGATATGGTGAAAGCTTTATCCTGTTGCTACAGCAACGCCATATACTACTGCACTGCCATGAACAGAGATTTCTTTGAATTATCTGGATTAGCAAACACTTAAACTTTCTAATGAACTTTGAGTCAACAAAATAAAGATGGCTTTTACTGCAAGCTATTTTTTAATTATAGCAGAGACATGAGTCACGAATTGTCTTGAAAGATTATGCTTCTAAAGATATTTTTGAAACTGAATGGGTGCATGGGATCATTTTTAGCCAGTTCCCATGTGTGACTATGTGACTTTATGCTCGTAAATATATTCTCATAAATTTTCAAAAACTGATTAACATATATCAGTGCAAAAGGGCGGGAAGGATGAGGGGTACTATCTTAGCGGGGTTGCCCTTTGCACATCACAGAGCAGCCGCCCTAAGATAGTACCTCACCTTTCTACCTGCCCAACTGCTATAAAACACACCACTCCCTCTGACCCCCCCCTCCCCAAACTGCCTAAATCCTCCCCGCGCAAGACCCTGGACTTACCTAACTCCGGGATCCATGGGGCTTCTTCTTGGGCCTGCTGCAGTCCTGGCAACGCCCGCTAATGTGCCCTTGGCACTGTTGGAACTGCTGTAGCTGCTGGGCCATCGGATTGGCTTGCAGCTCCCGAGGGTGGGGCTTCCTCCCCAGTGAAGGGTGAAACTCACACTGGCAACCTGTTTAGTCCAGCCACAGCATAGGCTGGCGTCCAATGAGTTGTCTCAATACCGGCTTTGCTTCCGGCTGTGGGGATGGGTGTGTGATAGCTTGCCCCCCCCACCCCCCCCGTAATATGCTGCCATTGGGATGAAAGCTTTATCCTATTACTGCGACAATGCCATGTACCACTAAACTGCCATGTACAGAGATTTATTTTAATTACCTGGAAAAACTCAGACTGTTGAAGGGTCATGTGGACTCGAAACGTCGACTCTTTTCTTCTCCACCGATGCTGCCAGACCTGCTGAGTTTTTCCAGGTAATTCTGTTTTTGTTTTGGATTTCCAGCATCCGCAGTAGTTTTTTGTTTTTATCTGATTTATTTTAATTACCTGGATTAGCAAACATTTAAACTTTCTAATGAACTATGAGTAAACAAAATAGTGAAGTTGGCTTTTACTGCAAGATATTTTTTAATATAACAGAGACAAGCATCACGAATTGTCTTGAAAGATTATGCTTCTAAAGATATTTTTGAAACTAAATGGGTGCATGGGATCATCTTTAGCCAGTTCCCATGTGTGACTGCGTGACCTTATACTCATGAATATATTCTCATAGATTTGCAAAAACTGATTAACATATGTCAATACAACTTAATTCTACCCCCAAGCCTGCATAATCCTTTTTCAGAAAGAGTCTGTGTATATAATTGTGCTTCAGAGACACAGTAAAAGCGTCAATTTAAAGTGTGCGTGTGCTTGTTAGAGTTTGCACCAGATAATACAAATCCTGTCCTGGAAAGCGGTATTGAAAATATTGCCTCTGAAAGGAGTCCACTATTTAACAGCATGATTACAGATAGGCTGCCAGCTCCAGTGACCCTCATCAATGACTAAACAAGTGTTCCTTTTCAACTGTACTTACTAGTGGAAGGCAAGCTGAACATGGCTAGCCCCTGTTAAATTGTTTTCTTAATTTCTATTGGCAGAATAAATGGAACTGTATCTTTTGAAAACGATTACAGTAATATTTAAATCAAAAAGAGTAATAATTTATCATATTGTGGTAGTATAGGGAATGAAGCCTTGTACGTGCCTGACTCACACACAGCAGAACACATTGCTCCCTCAGTGTAGAGCCACCAGATTTTCATTCCATTGAAATCAGGTGGTGAGGATAAAAATTTACCTAGCGGGATTTGCAATTTCTCTTTTTAAAAATGTTTCCCATGTGCAGAAAAAATGATAAAAGCAAAATACTGCGGATGCTGGAAATCTGAAACAAAATCACAAATAGCTGGAAAAACTCAGCAGGTCTGAGAGCATCTCTGCAGATGCTGTCAGACCTGCTGAGTTTTTCCAGCTATTTTTGCTTTTGTTGAAGAAAAAATGACTTTCATTCATATGGTGTCATGCACAACCTCATGACGTGCTTTACAGCCAATGGAGCCCTTTTAAAGGTTAGTCACTGTTGTGATTGAGGAAACATGACAGCCAGTTTACACATAGCAAGCTCCCACAAACATCTTTATTTCTCACTGGGAGGTGGTTGAAGGTGAAGGTAGGCTTTTGTTCTCACATCCAAATACCGAACATTTATGTTTGAGCCCAAACATTGAGTGATGGAAGATGTTCAACAGGGGGATGCATCACAGTCAAATCCAATCCAGTGTATATATACTCAATATCTACACCTGCCCACTTTCCAACTGATATCAATGGACAGCAGTGGGGCAATCATTCTGTACTCTCCTGGGAGCTTCACTTATCCACTTAGCCACCTTCAACCACTCCATTAACTGAAGTGACACACAGGAATAAAGTGATCCCAATATAGGGAAAGAGGGAAAGTGAGATGACATGCCACCTCCAGTACTTGCACTCTGTGGTATCGACAGAGGCATCGTAGAGGCTTCCTGCTCATCTCCTCACCTGTGAAATGGTGAAAAGCATGTGGCAAATGAAAAATTAGAAGGAAATACAAAAAAAGGCTTTCTTGTAATGTAAGCCCACTTTCCTCTAAGCATTTGCACATATTATTAATCTCTGTAAACTGCTATCAATTCAGCTATCTAAAGCATTTTGTCTAACCCATGCTGAACATGACCTGCAAAAGGTTGATGTTCTAATTGGGTGATACAAATCCATTCCTTGTCAATTCATCTTTCACTGATCCCTAGATATACTAACAAACGATAGAATTTAAATGAAAACAATGCTGACCTATCTGCTGTTTTCAGTTTAGGTGGATTAAAAGCTTTTAATTCTTAAGCAGACATCCTGAAGGTTATAGACTGTGTTGAGGTTGTAATCAATGGTGATAGCAATGACATGCGGTGTTGGTGGATGAGGACTCAAGTCTCAGGATAGTAGATGAGGTTTGTGGTTAATATTAATCAGCTTAATAATCCAAAAATGGTGAAAACACTGTCGCTACATAATATAATTTACCTTTTTCCTTTAGGTCATTATGTATCATTCTTCAAATGCGTAGGTGAGTGACAACCCTGCATTGCACACTAGATGATGCCCAACTTCAATACCAGTAGTGCTGCCCATTCTTATCCTCGTACTGGGAGAGACTCCACTCAGATGCTATTCAGCACCTCTCACTGATGCCTAAGATGACATTGTCAGTTCAATGAATGGGGAATCAGAGGCAAAAACCACTCTGCCAACTCTCTGCACTGGTCCATCAATCACTTGCATCTAAGGCAATAAAGGAGAGAAATTGCAGGGTCTGCTGACAGTGTGATCCTTTCCATGGTTTAGTTGGTAGGTCTCTTACCTTTGAGTCAGAGAGTTATGTGTTCAAGTTCCACTCCAAACATTTGAGCATATCTAGGCTAACATTTCAGCGCAGTACTGAGAGTGCAGCATTGTTGGAGGCACTGTCTTTTGGATGAGATATTGAACTGTGGCCAACCCCATTTGCCCCAATAGATGGATGTAAAAGATCCCAAGGCAACGTTTGAAGAAGGGCAGAGGAGTTTCCTCAGCATTCTGGCTAATTTTTATCCCTCTAACAGCAACTAGAATAGATTATCAAGTCATTATCACATTGCCAATTTTGAGAACTTTCTGTGTGCAAATTGGTCCTCCATTTCATAGATTATAACAGTGATGACACTTCATTATAACTCACCTTCAGACATCCTGAGGTTGTGCAAGATGTGTAAACAGAAGAGATAGGCTAGAATTTCATGCTGTTGCGCTGGCGGGTTTTTAGGCCGGGGGTGGGGGAGTGAAATTGAAGGAACGGAATTCCCTCCAGTTTCCCGCCCATCCCTACCACACAGCGATTTGACACTGGGGCAGGCAAGGGCTTGGGCCTTGGACGGGAAGCCCACCCTCACCCCAATTGAGGCTCTTAAGAAGCCAATTGATGGCCATTTCCTGCTCAGCCTCAATTTTTAGGCTGGCAGGAGGGTTCACCTGGCGTGGGTCAAGCCTGAAAAAGAGTGCGCCTAGATCTCAGGTGTGAAGGGGGGGAGGCTGGAGTGCCTTCATTAGAAGCCCTGTTCTGACTACAGGTGCCCCAACACACCCGCCCCCCCCGACACACCATAAGATCCAGTGGCCGCTGGACCTCTGTCTTCCCACCAGCCTTTCCCCGACACCCTGATTGCCATCAAAATGTTGCTAACATTTTCATATTAACAGACAGTCAAAGGATAGTTGGTTTCCTGCAAGCTTAAATTTAAAAAGCTCTCAAAAACATTTGTCTTGACCCTGTTAGGAATACATTTTAAAATGCACTATCACAACGATGCAGAGCTGAAGTGACATGAGATGACTTTCTCCAGTTGATTTCACACTGTTGTTCCAAATTATTTCAGGCAGTTTTGCACCCAGCTTGCATTGTGCACTTCATCATTGTGAAGCCAAGCTTGCTTTGTCTTCATACAAACTATGTGGCATATCTAGACTGTAATACACACTTTTACATTTGGGTCAAAAATTGTGAAACCTCCCTAAACATGAATATGGGGGCAGGGTCAAGCCTGCCATGTTTTTACTCTATGACCTGAAGTTTTCAGATGGCGGGGTCTCCCTTCCTGCCATCCAAAGGGTTGGCGGGAAACACATCCCCGCCGGCTCCGTGTGCCCCTCAGCCACTTCAGGTTCGAATGAGCATTAAGTGGCTGCAGGCAGGACTTCCGCCCCTCACTTGGGAGGAAGATCCCCCCTTGGAGAGCTGCTAGCCAATCTGATAGAATACCTGAAGAGGTTTTATGATACATTCTATGATGAATTTTTGTGAGCTCTATCGAGTATTTAATGAAACGTTTGCAATGTCGAATTGCCTATTCTTCACTGCAACAAATGTATCTTAATCAGAATCTGATGTATACATGAAAAGGAAAATTTTGGAAGCCCATGGAGAAAGAGCAGGGGATTTGTTTCAAAGGCCTGGCACAGGCCTGATGGGCCAAAATTCCATCTTCTGTAATTCTTTTTTAGTTCAGAGTAAATTTGAGACATTAAAACAAATTCCAATTTATACCTAAGAGCTAAAACGAAAAGCAGAATTCGGGAGCATGCTAAGGTTTAAATTGACTGGTCCCCTTTAATCGTGATTAAGAATGTTTTTATTTCTCATGAAGGTACAAAATGCACGATATATTTCAATAAACTCCCAACCCACAGTACACAAGGTTAACCTCGGCGCACTTTTACAGCGACTGCCATGAAAATCAATTGTTCCCGGTACCCCCATCAGATTGGGAGATTGCTCAATTGACACCAGCTACAAGAGCACCAGCAAAGTAGTTCCAGAGGGTATCCATTGGGAAGAACTTGTACTGGGAAAGCTAAGCAGCAAAGTACTGGAAGATTCCTACTTCGTACTACATAAGGCATGATATAATCGGCCCTAAAAGTGCAGGAAATCACTTGGATCTGACCCAGTAGTTCTCTGAAAAAGTCAGCTCTCATGTTAAGACGGGCAATACACACCCTTTTATAAATGGGACCCAGACTGAAAGTAGATTCTTCAATCAAAAATGAAAGCCTTGTGGATCCTGTCTGTTCCTATTATAGCTCTGATTAATCTTAGGCTTCTCATGCCAATTTTGCAAATATATAAGTGAAAATCGGCTTTCAAAAACATCGACATATACGTGCACAAAATGCAACAGACTTTACGAGAATAATAGCAAGGGTTGGACCTGACAGACTTTAATTACCATTCACGTTGCTGCTTTTCTCATGAAGGCATTGCAAAAGAAACAGGATGAGAACAATAGAAAATTAGCAAAACACATGTTGCACTAAGTGCGTTGGCAGACAGACAAAATGGTGTCCTGCCCGTCGACAGTGATGACGGGTTTCCACGCTTTATCATCCTAAATCCGCTTCATTGTTTATGCACACCTGGGGAACATGCCGTTTCCATGGTGGGCGGGCCCTCATTCGCTCTCCCGCAATCGCATCACGCCAGCTGCCATATTTTAATGACAGCTGCCAACACACCACTCATCGCTACCAGCTCACCACCGCTGCCCAAGAGACATGGTCAGCAAAGGAAAAAAGACCGTAGCCCCCTGGTTTAATGATGGGCCCCTCAAGCGACTGCTGGATGATGTGGAGGGACGCCAGGATGTCCTATACACCACTCTGGCCGCAGGATGGGCAACAACATTACCAATCTGGTTCGGGAGGCGTGGCAGCGGTGGTCAGCATCAATGCCCTTCAGAAGAGGACAGCCACCCAGTCCCGCAAGAGGATGAATGATCCCTTCCATTCTGCCAGCATAAGTCACTCTTTTCATCAACCTCAACTCACACATCCATAAACCCATCACAAATCCACAGGGCCCTCACTCACTGCCAGTTCGAGGGACATCACCATTCACTCTCTCACACACACCTTCATTGTCCTCATCCCATCCATGGGACCACTCACCACCCGTACAGGCCAGGCACATTTATCATCTGGCCTGGCAGGCATCCTGCTTATGCTCTCTTCATCTCTATCCATGCAGGACAATGTAGCACACAACAAGAGAGACAGGTCACAGACTGGTGGAGGAATGCCTGAAATCAAGGTCCTCATGGACTTTGAAAACAGGGCCATCCATCTGGCTGGCGAGGATCTGGACCGGTCCTGTGCTGATGGTGAGGTCGACGCTGCTCTACCAAGTGAGGATCCAGCAGTGCAACTTCCATCAGGCAACCAAAGCATGAGTGATGTGTCCTCTTTCACAAGCTACTGCCATGGACTAATTATCTCTCCTTGCTTTCACAGACACATCTGGGAAACAGCCAAACAGAGTTCATGACCCAAGGCCTCCAATCAAGCTCCGAAGAAACCTCCGAGGGGGAATCGGGAAGCACCCTCCTTGAAGTTCCCTCACAGCGCTCATCCATGCCCTCCACCAGCGCAGAGATACACACCTCGGTGGGACCTAGCTTTAGAATAGACACGGGATCACAATCTGATGAGCACATCGCACTGCTTGATCCACAGCAGGCAGCGGCAGGGACTTCCCAAGTCCCCGACATTTGGAGGACTGCTGGAGGCCAGAAATTTGCTGAGTC
This sequence comes from Cetorhinus maximus, assembly GCF_964194155.1. Lineage (NCBI taxonomy): Eukaryota > Metazoa > Chordata > Chondrichthyes > Lamniformes > Cetorhinidae > Cetorhinus > Cetorhinus maximus. Next base: position 20,853,518 of record NC_135896.1, read on the forward strand.
CGAGTCAGATGACGAGCCTCTGGACTTGGTCTTGTCACAGTTGCTGGAGCTGCAAAGGCAAGCTCGGGAACATCAGGAAGGGATGTCTACTGCACTCCTCAGATTGCAAGGCATGATGGAGGAATCCGTACGTCTTCAGGCTGAGGTGATAGCGCCAGCATGCCAATGTACCAAGGTCAACACTGGTAGGCTGGAGGCCAGCATGGAGACCTTGGTCCAGGACGTCGCTCCTGCACTGCTATGTGTGCTCAACTCCATCGTTGACGCCATAGTTGGCAACAACAGCGTGTACATGAGAGGGATGTGGGGCAGCTCGGTCTCACTCCAGCTGCCCCTTCCACTCAAGGAGTCAGCCAGGGGCCCGCAGGCACCCATAGGGAGGAGGATCAGCAGGTGCACACTCTGGGAACATCCACCCTGGTGACTCTGGGAGGGACTGGCCCATCCGATTCACCTCTTCCTGTGACCTCAGCAGCTTCAACTCCACAGGCCGAGGAGGGTATCACTGCCACACAGCAGGACCCCGAAAGCAGGCTGGGGCCCTCCAGGCCTTGGCTCTCCAGAGGACACCCACCAAGGTCATCACAGATGGGGCTTCACAGTCAGCAGGCTACCTCCACCTCTGCTCTGCACCAAGCTGTAGCGGCAGGGTTAGGAAAGTTAAGGAGAATTAGTTGCACAGCTTGTGCATGGGTGTTAATCACTTCTACATACTGATCACTATTGTCAATAAACTCCCAAGAATGTCTCCCTGCCTATGGCTCCTTGTTCTGATGAGCAGTGTTCTTGTCACTCAGATGTGAAACCTTTCTGCACAAGATAAAGGCAGGTGTCTCAGTCCAGGGCCTCTTCCCTGTGCTTTGTGCAGCCTTCAGACCAAAGTGATGGTCTGGCCTCACACTCCCTGGAAACATTACTGATGCCTGCACATTGGCAGGGCTGGTCATTGCTGCCAGAATGTAGTGGGCAGGCACCACGGAGTTCTCTCATTCTCTCAATGTACTCTCAGCACCTTTAAGGAGGGACTGGCCCCCATCTCTTCAGCCTCTGTGACTAATGATGCTGTGCTCCAGCTCCTGAAGGGCTCCGGTGCTGAAGGTGGACAAAGCATCAGATTCTTCTAAAGTTTCTTGGCTGTGTCTTTATGATATGACCCTGATCACAGAGCGCAAGTGAGCTGCCCTCGGCCAGATAGAAGTCAGACACTCTCAGAGGATACGTGAGGATTTATGGAGTGTCCTCGCTGCATGGCGTCATCATCCTCCTGCAATTGAGCGACTATTAGGGCCTCCAAGGCATCTCCATGATAGGAACATTCTCACAGAGGGTATTCGCACTGCCATAAGCCAGACTGGAGTTAAACGTTCACAAATGTGCTGTGCGGATCCATGGTGTCTCCTCACTGCATGTCATCAAAATCCTCCACAAATCTAGCAGCTATGAGGGCCTCCCGAATGTGCCTGCCTCACCTAGCCAGTGTGAGGGCCTCATCCCTGTCATCGCCGCCTCCGAGGACCTCCTCACCCTCATCCCTTTTGGCGCCCTCCTCATTGCAGGAGAAGTGCAGCTCCTCCATCTCCTCCTCAGCCAGCTCGCCTCCTTGTTGGAGCGCCAGGTTGTAAAGGGTGCAGCAGATGACGACAATGGGTGACACCCTCTGTGGACTGTATTGCAGGGTCCACCAGACCGGTCCAGGCACCAGAACCTCATCTTCAGCATCCTGATGGTCTGCTCCACCGGGTTGTGAGCTGCAGCATGAGCCTTGTTATACTGTCACTCTGCTGCAGTCTGAGGCCGCTGCACGGGTGTCATCAGCCACAGCCTCTGCTGGTAGCCTTTGTCCCTGAGGAGCCATCCCTGCAGCTTCTGTTGTCCCTGGAAGACTCCAGGGGTCTGTGACCGACTGAGGATGTAGGGCATCATGCACAGTCCCTGGAAACCATGCTCGTACCTGCAGGATGTGTTTCTGATGGTAACCTACCAACTGCACATTCAGTGAGTGGAATGCCTTGCGGTTGATGTAATCCACCGTGTGCAGCGATGGATACCCGAGTGCTACATGGGTGCAGTCGATTGTACCCTGCCCTTGTGGGAATCCTGAGATCCGGGAAAATCTAATGGCCCTTACATCCTGGCTGCCATGGTTCTGGGTGAAATGCACAAAGTTGTGTGCCCTCGAGAAGATGGCATCCGTGACCTCATGGATGCATTTGTGGGTGGAGGCTTGTGAGATCCCACAGAGGTCACCTGTGGAGTCCTGAAAGGAGCCACTGGCATAGAAATTCAGTGCCGCGGTCACTTTCATAGCCACTGGCACTGAATGCCCATGCTCTCTTGATGCCAAGTCCTGCAGTAAGTAGCAAATGTGAGCGACCAGGTCCCTAGACATGCACAGGCATCGGCAACACTGGTTCTCAGTCATCTGCAGGAATGACAGGCAGTGTCCATAGACCCTGGATGTCACTAGGTGCCAACCAGTCACGGCTCACTGGCACTGCCCCTTCTTCCTGAGGTTGCTGTTCCTGCTTTTGCATGGCCAAGCACCTCTGTCACTCTCTCCTCCATCTTCTATGGTCTCTGTAGGCCATCAGGCATACAGCTAGGTCACCAGAATCCATGCTCCTGATGTGGTCCTCCTGCGGTATGAAAGATAGAGAAATGTGGTTAGCATGGGTGCACTTAGCACCTTTCCTGGCCCTGTGTGACAGCCCCTTAATGCTTCCCGGAGAGTGTTGGTCACTCCTCGGATGGCCACAGATGAGTGCACTACATGGCTGCCCTGTCAAGCTGTGACATGGGGGAGACAGCTCCTAACCGGATTCCTGAGATCGCAAGGGGCTGTGAGCACCTCCAGCAGTGACTGCTACATGGCCAGCATTGCCGAGGAGACTGTACAGCGTGTGCAGTTCAACAGTTCCACGATCCAGCAAGGTGGTCGCGGACTCGCAGTCTGTGCCAGTTGGAGAAGGCGGGCAGGGGTAGGGGGAGAGGGGTTAAGGTCTGGAGCGCTTGGTGGCATTTTGGTGCCTTCGTGTTGCTTGCATGGGCGGGCAGGCTAGGAGCCCAACCACAATCATATCACTGTGGCTGCGCCTGAACTGTCTCAGTTGCAGAGGAATGGTCACTTTATACAGGTGTCTCTACTATGTGGCCACTTCCCTCACCTATCCTGCCCCCTCAACTCGATTTCTTGAGCGCAGGATCCAACGCCAGGGCAGCAGTTGCCCCTACCGACAACAGCAACAGTTACAACCGAGGCTGGGCAGCAGTTGCCCCTGGACATCCCCCATACCACCACCGCCCCCCCCCCCCCCCCCCCCCCTTCGAGGCAGGCTGGCACTTCACCCTGCTCTCTGTGCCCCCTGAAGCCTGCAAAGCAACAGGCGACCCAGGCGAGCTGTGCAAAACAATATTGTTCACTCACCTCAGTTCCCCCAAAGTGAAGGCCTGTCAAGTGCACGTCGCCTGTGTGCCGTTGTGAAACACGTCGACGTGCTTTCCCGCCGATGTGAATGGACGATCCAGCGCGGTACAAGAGCCGGGCACGATGGCCTTTTAATGATACGCTGATGCATTACAATGATCTCCCCGATGACCGTTGGCGGGAAAGTGTGGCCGCCTTTGGTGGGCTGAGCAGACGATTGTGACCTGCCTTCCCGCCATTGTGAAACCAACCACGCCATATTGTCCGCACGTGCCACCTATCACGCCCGCTGCCGATGGGCACAGAAAATTCTGCCCCTGGGTATGTTGAAATCTGAAGCAAGACTTCAAAAATACAAGGAAACAATATAGCTGTTCAATGCAATGGTTTGGATTTTCTTCTGATAGGCATGATCTCCGCAAAAAAACAGGTTCAGGAATTAGAATTTATGGAAAAGATATTATCTGCAGATTAACTCATGCAGACAAAGGAGTGGCACTGAAGCCAAACAATGAACAGGAACCTTGGGTTTAAAGGTGCTGAGCTGAATAACGCGGTACTCTCCTGGCTCACAAACAATGACAGTAGTTCAAGTCCAACTATTACTTTACAATATAACAAAATGAAACTACCCTCTTGTAGTAATGTAGTTCTGATAAACGTAGCTTTAGAATAATCCTGTGTTGTAATATCACATGATCTGCGTAAACCAATGAGTTAGCAGCGTGGCGGAACCTCGAGGGGAGAGTTCTTCTTTAATTATAGAGTTTGATGCACACATGTGATTGCTGCTGCTGTCTTGAAAATAAAGTTAAATGCATCTTGCAAGAAAAGTTGCATGGAAAAGCAACTCTTTAACAAACTAATGACGAGAATAAATCAGATCCAGTGCTGTACCTTGCCCAGCAATTGTGAGCACCTAAGTTCATTAAAAAGAAAGGAAGATCTACTCATCTGAAATGCCAGTTTGGCAGAATCGATTCTTTTGTAATAGCCACAGACAACTGGTCTCACTATATAGAATGTCTTGTGTTCTTCTTTCAAGCCAACGAAATCAAGGGGGAGGAAAAGAGGAGAGCGGGTCTCCTGAGTATTTGTGGGAGCAAGACCTACAGTTTAATTCGAAGCTTGATGGCCTCCAGTGCCCTAGATTTAAAGGCCTTCAGTGAATTAGTAGACCTCGTTAAGGGACATTTCCAACCCAAGCCCTCAATCACAATGCAGAGGTTCAGGTTCAATTCGACGAATAGAGCTCCGGGGGACACCATTGCTACGTACGTGGCAAAATTAAAACAACTAATGGAATATTGTGATTCTGGTGAAGCCCTGAATGATATGCTCAGGGATTGTTTGGTATGTGGCGTGCAGGAGGAGGCTATTCAGCGAAGATTGCTGGTTGAAGTGAATCTTGATTTTAAGGAAGTGTTAGAAATAGCGTTTGTGATTGAAAGCGCTGTAAGGGATTCACAAGCAATTCAAGGGACACAAAATGGAGCTGTTCTCCTAGTTGGAGGGGAACCAGTCAGCCGAACGCGGTGTGAAAAGCTGGGACTCCACCGCAAAGTGGGAAACAGCCACCGCTAGCCAAACATTTAGAGGAAACAGCTCAGCAGCAAAGCCGAAAGCTAGTTTTCATCGAGGTGGAAACAATCACACTCCTAACAATTGGCAATTTAAAAAGGTAGAGAGTTGTTTTTGACACAGAAGTGGACACATATTGAAGCATTGCAAAGCGAGATTTAAACAGACTTCCAGGCAACAATCGAAGTCCAATGAAGTGCTTAGTGTAGAAGAGCCGGAAACAACCAATTCGAACATTTATTCCTTATTCAACATGAAAGTTGGGAAGGCAGAGCCAATTATTGTCAGAGTGCAATTGAATGGTAAACAATTAAAAATTGAAGTAGACACAGATGCTTCTACCACTGTAACAGGAGAACATCCTTTCAGATATTTAAATAAAGGTGCTCAACAATTAAATTTGTGCCAAGTTGAAAATGTACACCGGTGAAGAAATCCAGGCAAAAGGTATCACCAGGGTAACTGTTCATTATAGACACCATTCGGCACAGTCACCAGTGATGGTATTTGAAGGCAGAGGACCAAGCCTTCTAGGTCGAAATTGGCTGAAGGAAATTAACCTTAGCCAGTGAGATTTCAAAAGGAAGCTGGAGGAGTTTCTGCGTTGGAAAAGAAACAAGGCAAGGTACTTCAGAAAGAGCCTGGAGAGTCCAAGGACCACAACAGGATGAAAAAGGGTTGTGTAAATATTCAGCAACCTGAAGAAATGAAGACTGTCTTAAACAATGACAGGAGACTCTGCTGAATGACAGAATTCAAGATGAAGTGAGTGAGCTTCGCAAAGAAAAGGAAAACCTGTTGAAGGACCTTCACACATGACAAGGATCCCTCCGGTCAAAGTTTGTACTTCTGGAAATTTACAAAGAGAAACAGGAAGAATTTAACACGTCTCTGAACAAACTGAAGAACCAGTTGGCAGAGAGGAAGCAGTAATGTTCAAGGTTCTAGGAAGAAGCCAACAGACACAAGAAGGAGAGAGAAGAGCTGAAGAAGCAGCTGAATGAAGTTAAAGAGGCTTTGAAAGCAAAAGCCATGGAACTTTCCAAGATGCGAGTAGATAATGAAGTCATGGGTAGCCCAACGACTGAACTAAGACATGTTGAGATTGCATCTGAGAGAAGTCTGGCTGACAGTGAAGTCAAAAAGAAGGCCGAGACTAAATTCTCTGGTAGAATGAAGAAGACACATAGGAAGAGGAAGCAGAGTTAATGATGAGGCGCCACCTTTGAACAAGACTAAGCCTGATACTTCCCAATTTGGAGGGGAAGGTGGAGAAAAGTCAAGGGAACCAAAAGTGACTCATGATTTGCACAGTCGTGAGCGACAATTTACTGTTGGAGAAGCAGTATATGTAAAGAATTTCAGTGGAGGACCGAAGTGATTACCTGGTAAAGTAAACTCTGAGACCAGACCATTGTCATAGCATGTGGAAGTGGAGGGCCGGATCACCCGTAGGCACGTGGATTATTTAAGAAAACAACATGATGTTACACTGTAACCATTGCTGAACCTGTGGTTCCTGTTGAAGTTGCTCAACCAAGGACAGACATGCCCGATGTCTCTGTCAAAATGGAAGACACTGAACTGTATGTGCCTAATGAGGTATCAGATGTTAATGCGATTCCAGAGAATGTGGTTCCTGCAAAAGATTTGGAAGTCATGGAGCTACGACATTTCACATGGATCAGGAAACCACCTGAAAGACTGAACTTATAATTTCATGACCTGTGTAAATAGTGTAATGTCATGAGATAAATATCCTTGTAAATGCAAAATATACAGAAAAGTTAAAGGGGGAGGAATGTAGTAATTATAGCTCTGATAAATGTAGGACTGTAGCTTTAAGAATAATCCTGTGTTGTTAAATCACATGATCTGTGTAAACCAATGAGTTAGCAGCACGGGAAACCTCTAGGGGAGAGTTCTTCTTTTGTTATGGAGTTTGATGCACACATGTAGCTGCTGCTGCTGTCTTGTAAATAAAGTTCAATGTGTCCACCAAGAAAAGTTGCCTGGAGAATCAACTCTAATAACACTTCCAATAAAAAAATGGCATGTGTGTGATATATCTATATATTATATGGTAATGGGCTATTTGACAATAGAAAGCTTCACACCCAAGATTAACACAACCTTAAAATGTACCCTACTATGTGAAATAAAACCCCTCTGGGAAAGGTTTGACTATACTTCTATGTTTCCTCAACAAATATCTTATGCAAAATGGACATTAATGTTACTAATTGGGGATATTGTGAATTATTATTTTCAATATTTATTGATGTCTGTTCTAACTTTCTTCTAAAGCGGTTGCATTCCATTACATTTTATTCACTTCTCTCAAGTAACTAACTGTTCCTTCTCTGTTCCCCTCAGAGATCTTGGAGATGATTACATGTCTCCACCTAACTCCCACGAACAACTTGAGTGCTTTTCCAGCAAGCAGCAACAATAAAGCTTTTGTGGTTGAGATTTCATCAGTGCTGTAACATCAGATAATATCTGAGATACAAAAAGTTGAAGTCCTACTGTGTTGCCTGTACAATCTTAAGTGACAAAGAACAGTGTTCTGTAGACATTCTCACAGAACAATGATTTAGTTGAATCTTGTATTCTAATTTCACATGAATAAAGAATTGGCATTTATGAAGCACCTTTCATGACTTTGGGACTTTCTAAGCTGCTCTAAGATATAAGAAGAATGGTAGCGAGCAAGAAAGAGCGACTCCATCAAACATCAGATGAGAGGCACCCTCTACATGGTCATACACCTACACCCAGCCGCCTAAAGTCAAGAAAGAGCTTCATGAACAGTGTTGTTCCATTACAATCAACCCCATCTGAAGCCCGCATCGCCTTGTGGAAAGACTGACTTGCCAGTCTCGAACAACCCCCAGCGATGCAAATTCTACCGGATGAAAGCCTTCCCCCAGGAACTAATTGCAACTGGGCAACCTGGAAGTGCCTTAACAGACTTAGGACTGGTGTAGGTCATTCAAAGGTGTCACTAAGCAAATGGGGATATACAACCAGCCCGACAACTTGTGAATGTGGAACTGAGCCACAGACTACGCAACATCTCCTGCAATGCCTATCGCTAGAGGAACCCTGCACTGTTGCAGATCTTGCCGAATTCAACAACAAGGCGCAAAAACGTGTCCAGTTCTGGCTGGGCCATGTATAGACTGTCCGTGGACACGATAAGAAGAAGCTGCTTTAAAGCCAATCAAGTGCTCTTGAAGTGTAGTCACTGTTGTTATGTGAGAAGCATGGCAGTCTATTTGAACACAGCTATCTGACAAACAACAATGTTATAATAACTAAATAATCTGTTTTTAAAATGCTGCTGTTGGGATAAATTCTAGCCTGGGTAAACTCTCTTGCTCATCTTAGAAATAGTGCCATGGGATCTTTTACATATACCCAAGAGAGCGGACAAGGCTTTGGTTTAACACCTCATCAAAAACACTACACCTCCAACAGTGTGTCACTCCCTCAGCAGTGCACTGGATGTCAGCCTGGATTTTATGCTCAAGTTTCCAGCGTGGGATATTGACTGAAATTAATCCAACTTCAATTATAAAATAGAGTTGAAAGAATGAAATGACAAGCACTTGGTTTCATCTTTCTTCTGAGATTTCCATTTTCTTGTGGAAACAAAATTAATTTTGGAGTGGATTCTATATATAGAGAGATGCAAAAACTTATTTAAAACAGAACCACCTTTATCCATACAATCCTATATGATTCTAAAGTGGGATTTGCAGATGATCATCTAATACCAATTTTCTGTTTTCATGACTACGTGATGTGAGAAACCCTGAGGTAATTTAAGAAATGGGTGTTCAAATAAAGGGACAGCAGGACATTACTGTTTGATCAGCTAAAATCCATATCAGAATCTAATCTTATGAGCCTTGCAAAATCAGGTTCTCAGTTACAAAGTATGGCAAGTTTAAAAAAATTTTATTTCATGTTTCCCATCACATATGTTGCTGACAAAATAATTCTCTGTTTACAGATTAGTATGATTCCTTGAAAAAGAAAATTATCAACAAGGACTCGGTGGCACAGAATGACGAAGGGCTGTGAAGCCTATTGTTCTCTTATTCCTATGACCTGAGTTTTAATCCAGGAGAGACAATGGGATTAAAGTCTCCCAATCATCTGTAGCGGCTGTGTGTGAAGTTTGGGCAGCTTTCTCAACTTGTTGTCTAGTGATTAAGAGTCTATAGCACAGTACAACCCATTGACGTGTGCAAATTGGAAATATAGAACAATTTCAGGCAAACTGGCTGATGCTGATGTGAAAGGAAGTAAATAGGAAAATTCACACTGGCTCAGAAATTTGTTCATATATACTGGACTGTACATAGCAGAGGAAATGATCACTACTCCGGAACAAATAGGCCTAAGACACATCTGATATTCGGTCAGAGATCTCATTAACATCAGATCAGCAAACTACAGATACCTGTTGGCATTCCTAGGCAGCTTGCCAGTGAATAATTTAGGACCATGGCTGTGGACCGTAGGTGGGTCTTAAGAGAATCTTAAAGAGGGTGGAGGAAATGATTGGGAGAGGAGGCGGTCGAGCAAAGGAATGGTGAACCAGGAGAGAACAGGATGATTAGGAAGTAGGTCAATCAAGATTGGAGCAATCAGGCTATCAGGGCTAATGATTTACAGACAATGTGAAGGTAACAAAGAACATCCTAACTACCTTCATCAAAGGGCACGGTTTTGGCCCCATTTATATCCCATCTTCTACGGCTGACCTGAGAGATTTTCTAGAACAAAAATAATAGCTGGCTTGATATGGGAGCAGCAGCCATCCAAAAGCTCCTGCAATCCCAAAAGCCCCACTCCTGAAAATCATAATACTCTTGCACATAATGAAAAACATGAATATTCAAATTGTATTCACGAGCGGACCTTAATATGCCTGATAAGATCAACAACCCACCTCAAAATGTGAAGGAATGCAGCTATAAATACTGAGTTATAAGGGACTCCAGATATAAATACGGAGTTATACAATTAAAACAGTAATTCTCCTATGAAGTAGGGATTAAAAATTAAAAGTAGAGTTTATCTGCTAGACAAGTTTTAAACGTTTATAAACATGCCTGGGCATAATTTTATGCTCAAGTACACCAACATCTTGTAATATAGGATATGGTATATCCTCTGACACAAGGCAGTTCTGAAAAAAAAACAGGAAACGGCCTCTACATCACCTTAGCAAAGCTTTGATAAATTGTAAAATACTGCAATCTAACAATGGATAACCTTAAGGATGGCTGTAAATAACTTGTCAGCTGAATCCTGGAAACTAATTGTAGTGACCGCTATCTGCACCTCTCAGAGTCCTGTTTGCTTGAAGGATGTTGACTAAAATGAAGGATGTTGGTCAAAACAAAGGATGTTGTCCAGCACGAGTACTCAACATGCTTCCTGCTGATTCAGTTCTTTTCTGGTATAAATATTAGAATCTCACAGTGGGAATTTTAAATTCATTGGATTCACCCCAGTGCCTCTCAAGGTAAAGGCACGGCTGCTGTAGTGTACTGATGATACCTTTCCCCCTAATTGGAATAGAGGTGTCTTGTTAGACTCGGTAGTGTTCTACTTGGGGATTTAAGGTGAATGCTACTTTAAATATTGATGGACATCTTAAATATCTCTCTGTAACATTAACAAGACTTGGATTCTCTATTAGAAACAAGATTACACTTTCTTTTCCTGGAACTATCAGTGTTGTGATTACCATCAAAATTGAATTGCATGTCCAGTTCTTTAATAAACTTTTATATAATTTAGAAAACATATTATCGCATACAGTCTTCTGTATCCAAACGTAAGAACCAATCCCCGTATACTCTTCAGTGGAGAGGTATATTGTTGAGGAGAAATGCCCAGGCCCTTATAATATCCGGGCTGTTATAACCTAGCTAAATAACTTGATAAAAAAGCTATCTGGAGCATGGTAATATTGTCCAGTGGTTCTTTTCTTTCAGGAAGAGTTAGATCAATTCTTCATACCCACTTCAGTGTCTTTCTCAACCTTAAGTGAGAGTGATCGTCTGAGGAGTGTGCCTGATGTGGAATAGTTCCAAAAAGGGGCTAGGTTAATCCACTTCAAAAGTTCTTCAACCTTGCTCTCCTACAATGGAGCTGCACTCAAAGGGATTATGCACTGAAGATAGACCTACAACATTGTAAACCTCGTTCTTTGATCTATACTCCATTCTAGCATGGGCTCACGCTGGGAGCAGGTGACTGCTGAATTTACACTCTACAACCTACTCTTACTAATGCAAGCAATTTAATTTAAATTATTCAAAGAATTTTTTTTTAGAACTGATTTTGCAATGCTATTTAAATCACCTAATTGAAGTTATTAGATAATTTAAATATTACTAGGGCTATAAATAAATTAACATCTTCCAAAATACACTGAATATCCAAAGGGTTTTTTTTTTACCCTTTTATCCATAGGGATCGCACAAGCAGATTCATAATCTTTCCACTTTGAACAACCTCAATCTCATTGAAGAGACAGTAAATCCCAAACGTGCTACAACTTTGCTATCCCCATTCCTGTGTCTCTCTTAAATAGGTAGGAGGCATGCTGAAATATGTTTCTTCAGCTCTAACCAATTATGCTTTGGAAGGTATTTTTATCATGACAAATACCTACACATTCAATAATATTCTTATCATAAAAAGCAAGAATGCATCCTCACAATTAGACAGGCCCATTCAGTGATGTCAGGAATGCATTCCAATGAATTTCTGGGATTTAAATATGCCTATTTAACAATCATCTGCCAACAGCCGTGTTTCCTCTTCAAGGCAATGCAGCACTAGCCATGGGACTCAAAACCATTTGTACATGAGGACCTGTTGATGTATTTTCCCTTAACAATGTCCCATGATATCCTGTAATATCTTTATGTCTGCCAAGAATGCCAGACCTAGATATGATTTATGCCTTTCTATTGCTCGGCGTAGTATATGGACGTTTAATCCTTTGGCTTCCCCAGTGCATGACTCACCAGCATTGTTCTTACCGATTGCTGAATCCTATGAATATTCTGCTAACAAACTGCAGATGTTTACATTGACGTTAAAGCTAAGGTTTTCGAAACGTCCAAGGCTGTATGACAGGTCACCCTTGTTTTGAAGCCTGTCAGTATGAAGTAATTCCCCAGGTTATTTCTGTCGTGACACATGATATGTGACTCATCAGGAAGGCTAACTCCCATTTATGCAGGTGTGCCCCATCTCTACTGTAACACTAACAGGACTTAAAGCTGGAATGATGACAAACCATTAATGGACTTTCCATGTATAGCCACAGGGGAGTTTTGTATATCTTAGCTTTGTATGGGAAAAAAAAGTAGTTTTGGGAGTTAATGTGTTCTTTCACCAACGCCCTAAGTGACAAATATACATGAGCAGAAAGCAGATTTAGGGTTTGAGTTTATACAAATGCTAAGGAAAAACCATGCATTTGAAATCTTTTTTTTCACCAACACACAGGTTTTGTATTTGCAAAACAGTGTCGGTCCTTAGAAAAACAATAAACTATGCAGCAGTATTTTTAACAAGATTGATTTTCTTGATGGTTGGTGCACAGGGCTGAAATCGCTGGAGGACAGTGAACATGTATGGGCTTCTTGGCCTTTTCTTGGTCTGGATCCATAAATATGTCCACCCTTATGGCAAAATATTGGAGGCGGAGTGCAAAGGGGGTGGTCTGCTGATGAGCTGGGGACAATGTGAGGTGGAATTTGGATCCACCAATTTCCTTCCCCATTTAAAGTTCACCACAAATTAGCAGAACTTGTAGTATATCAAATCTAACCTCAATTTGAAAGCTAGATTATTTGGACTTTGGCCAGTTGTGAGTGATAGTGAATAAGCAATCATAGCCTGAAGTTTTAGCTTGGTCGGCATGCGCAATCTACAGGCCCGGGATTGGCCAGGAAACAGACCGCCGACTGCAAATCAGCCCCCAGCCGTGTTTCCATGCTGGCTGGCCAGCCAGCATGAAGCATGTGCTGAAAAGCTCAGCGCTGCCGGGTGGGGGCAGGAGGAGGGTGGGCTATGACGTCAATGCGGGCATGGGCGCGGGCGAGCGATAAGAGAAAGCTCCCTGAAGGCAGAGAGCTGCCTCAGGGAGCTGCAGGCCCGAAAATGTTCCAATAAAGTTTTAAAAAGCAGAAAAAAATGTCCGAGCAATACAATCAGGCACCTGAAAATATAGATGATAAAAATGAAAATCTGCGGGCAGCATTTTAATTTTGTTTCATTGTGGAAACCTCATCCCACGCTTGGATGAGGTTTCATGAAAAAAGTTAAGGCCGCCTGGCCGATTTGCCCTTCCGCCAACCATGAGGTTGGACGAGCAATGAAAGATAGAAGACAACTCCGCCGTTAATGGGCTTAATTTCCCTCTTAATTCCGGCAGGCACGCTTCTGACTTTTGCGTGTATCCACTGAGCGAAATATCGCGCAAGTGCACGATGATGTGGGGACACTTACCCAATGTCATCTCACGCAATTTCACGCTCAATCTGGTCGGGCGTGCACCAACCCGATCAACGTAAAATTCAGCCCCATGTTACCAAAGCTGCAACCTTGGAATATTGGATATTACCATTGATATTATGGGCATGGAAGCAATAGAGGGAATGGAGGGAACTGGAATTGTAGGCCTCCCCGACTGTGGGCCTGGCATCCTGTGCTTTTCAGCCTTTATCTCCTTATTCAGCTACACATTCACTGCTTCATACATCACCACATTTCAGTGCGATGTAGCACAATATCATTCTACATGCAACTGGAGAGCCAGTTTGAGGGTTCCTTCTGGTGCTGATCCTAGGAATACAGACTTTAGAGGACCTGCATCCAAATGTATCAGCACTTCATGCACACTTCAGGGTGTTCTAAGCAATTGTTCACTGACTACCACAATCTGCATTTATGCAGTCCTGCCTAACACAGACTACAATAGAGTGTGTGGCCACATGGTCCTGAGCAACAGAGTCCCCAATTACCAAGGAAAACATTAGCAAGCAACCACAACCATTGTTGTGACTGGATCTATGCAGACTGTGGGCTCCAATCTACAGCAACCTACCTATCATTTTGGAAAATCAGATTGAGACAGCCATTACATGGGCATTCATTAATCTCGATGCTGCATAGTTGTCATTGCTGAGGGGCTTAAAGATGATTCAGATAGAGATGATTGTCAGAGAAATGTTACATCTGACGCTTTCTGAATTGATTACAGATGTGTTGGTGAGCATATAGGCCCAGGTAACTTGGCATGGCCATCTGCAGTTGCCAGACATTCGTTGAACAGCACAGGACCAGCTCCAAGTCTGAAACCCAACTGCCTCATTTTCACTTCCAACTGGGGTAACACTTAGGAGAAGCACATGGCAAGAAAGTGGAAGACACACACAGGATACTTTCTTGGAAGAGAATCCTCAAGGCCAAACATATTAAATACATCTCCACTTCAAATTATAAGGTTCATTAAAATTGTAATACTGGAGGGTTCACCCAGGGTGATACTCATAACTGGTGCAAATGAGTTCACTAACAGCTTCAGCTGCATAGTCAGAGATAATAGATGTAGCGCAACACTTCCCTAACTACTTGTGGTCAGTAAGATCAAAGTAACATGGGGAGGATTTTAACTGGACAAAGCGAATGAGTTTGGGAGCAGATGATTAGTTAAAAGAGCTGTTATGAAACCCAAACTTACCTTAATGTTGAGCGTGACAAACCTCGGACTTACTGCGCATTTGCAGGTCAGGTGTGGGCTGCACGGGCATGATTCAATGTTCTACATCTTTAGCTTCTTCAGGCACAGGGCCAGCCCAGCGTGTCTGTACATAAAGTGAAAAAAAAGGCACGAAAACCAAAGTCAGGTGACCGGGAGCAGAGCACCATGGGAGACTAGTGTCCCAGGCAGGGGACAGGTACAGGTCCAAAAAAGGGGGAGTGGACAGGGACAGGGAAGTCCTAGATAAGGGACAGAGGCAGTGGACAGAAATAGATTCCAGTTAAAGAGAAAGAGATGAGCAGAGAAATATGCCCCAAACAGGAAAAGGGCTGCAGGAAGCAGATTCTAAATGAATAAGGCAACTGAAGGTTGGTGTCTCCGTGCTGTGGGCTGTTGGGGCAAAGGTACTCTTTCAGAGGAGTAATGTTCTGCTCAGCGCAGCCAAAGATCTGAAACTGTGTCTGTAATTTAGTGCTTGGGTGTGTACTTGGGAATCCAAGGGAACAGAATCTTTGGGAGACAAGATTGAAACCCTGCGAAGTGGACAAATGTTAATGCCGTCCAAGTTTGGTAAGTGAAAAGGGCCCAGAGAAACCCTAAAGATCTAAGTAGACAGCAGAAGGTGAGTGACTCCACGCTGCAGGCCATTTGGGCAAAGGTACCCCTGTGGAGCTGTAGTATTCTGCTTTGCACAGCCGAAGACCTGAATTTGTGCTTGTGAGTTGGTGCTTAAGTGAGTACTTGGGAATCCAGTGGAATAGAATCTTGAGAGACGGGATTGAAACCCTGCAAGGTGGGCTATTGTTGAAGCCGGCCGAGTTAGAGCAACTTTTGGAGAGAATACCAGGCGAGATCTTCAAAGGTGAAGGTTGGGATCCCTTGGGAAGAGTCATGGTTTCAGTGAGATTGGTTGCCTCACAGTGTTACTAATATCTCGGTGGGTTGTTGAGAAATCCATGGAATCTGTTTTGGTCACATTTGGCATTTATTGGTGAGAAGGCCAAAAATTGGTTTCATGACATCGTGAAACCAGTTTGCGATTGTCTGCTCAGCCCGTCAATGGCCGGTCGCGTCTCTCGCCATCAGACATTGGGAACCTCATTGCAACACATCTGCATCACACTATAAGGCTAGCCAGCCGTACTCATATCCCCATGCTTGATTGTCTGCCCACATCAGTGTGATGGTATGATATGTTTCACAACAGCACAGAAGCGACATGCACCTGGTGCACTGCACTTCGCTTGGGGACTTTGAGGTTTGCTTGCCTACCTTGCTTCAGGCAGAACTCACAGTCTTCAGTGCCAGGCTTCGCAGACAGCACCAATTCACTTTTAGGGGGGCTCACGGGCAGGTCTCTACTGACCAGACCAGCCACAAGGCTGGGTGGCTTTGTATGGCTGCAGGGCTGGAGTCGCTTGGGGAAGGGGGAGAATTGGGCACAGGCACAGAAAGAGGCTGCAGGGTGAGGGCTGTACTGGGGAAAATGAGAGAATCTCAGGGTGTGTGCAGGGGCACAAGTTGATCAGTGCAAGTGACCTCAAGATGGTGAAGGCTGAGGAGGCAGTGTCCAGAGTAGATGAGGCCAGGTGGAAATGTGAGGGTGTGTGTGTGAGAATGGGTGGTGATGTCCCTTGAGCTGGCAGTGAGTGAGATGCTAGTGCATATGTGATGGGCTTGAGCATGTGTGGCTTGAGTGATGAGATGGTTGCCTTACCCTGGCAGCACAGATGAGATCATTCATCCTCTGTCTGTATTGGATGGCTAATCTCTCCAGTGCAGCATTGGCACTGATCACCACTGCCATCACCTACCAAGCCACAGTGGTAATTTAGCTGCCCCTCCTGCGGCCAGAGCGGGGGTAGAAGACATCACAGTGGGCCACCACGGCATCCAAAAAGCGCTCGAGGGACATGTCACTAAACCTGGGGGCTGCAGTCTTTTAACCTTTCGGGGCCATCCTGTCTTCTGTGCAGCAGTCGTGGGCTGGAAGCGCTGAGAGGTGTGCATGTGACTGCACTTTAAATTTGGCACCCGGCGTGATGAAGCGGAGAAATGATAGTGTGGCGGGCGAATGAGGGAGGGCCCGCCATGGAAACGTTGTGTTTTCTGGGAATGCAGAATTAATGCGGCGGGTTTGGGACAATAAGGCGCGAGAAGCAGCCCTTGTGGCCGGCAGGTAAAACGTCGTTTTTCCCACCCGCTACCGCACTTAGTGCAAATCAGGGACGATTCTGCCCTTTGGATAGTAAAGTTGATTTTTATTTGTTTAAAACCCAGGGAACCTCGTGGGTTTTTTCACTGAACAAGTGTCTTGAATCTCAAACTTCGTCCACTTTAAAGAAAACGTTATTGGTCCCAAACTAGATCTCACCAACAACTTGGGGATCTAGCCAAGGATCATAGCAGGGCGAAAACTGCTGGCATTTCAGGAAGTTGGCAGTAACCCACCAACTTCTGCCTTTAACTTCAATGCAATCTGCTGCATTTGGACAATCTCCATGGGACAGCTGGCTTGGCAATTACCAGAAGCAAAATGCTCCACTAGGAGCAGTTTTTGCTCAAGATTGGAACATTAACTGTGAGTGTGCACAGATTTCCCAGGCCGCATAGGACTGACCAGGGAAATCAATGTGAGAAGGCAGCTGGATTTAAGGGGTTGAACACGTGACAGGCAAGAGGCTTGGGATTGGCCGTGTGTAGATTATGAAGCTATCATGAAGAGTTACATAAAATGCTCAGACATGTGAATGGAATGCTGATCTTTATATCTAAGGGGCTAGAATAGTAGGGGCAGAAGTTATACTTCATCAGACCACATCTGGAGGTAGTGTGAGCAGTTCCAGGCTCAACACCTTAGGAAGGATACATTGGCCTTGGAAGGAGCTCAGCATAAATTTACCAGAATAATACCTGGACTCCAAAGTTTCAATTATGAGAGGAAGTTACATATTAAGATTATATTTCCTGAAATTTATATGGTTAAAGTGCGATTTGACTGGAGTTTTCAAAGTATTAAGGAGAACAGCTCAGGTGGTTAGGCTAGGGGCTGTGGTGAAAAAATTGGAGCCAACATTTTCAGGATTGAAATTAGAAAACATTTCCACACACAAAGAATAGGAGACATTTGGAACTCCCTCCTGCAAAAGGCAATTGATCAAGTGTAGATTTTAAAACTTAGGTTGATAAGTTGTTCAGGGATGTGGGGCTAAGGCGGGTATATGGAGTTAGGTCACAGATCAGCCATGCTTTCATTGAATGGCAGAACAGGCTCAAAGGGCTAAATGGTCTACATCTATTCCTATGTCCCTATGAAATACTTTAAATGCTGAGACCTCAAACATGCTTCCTTGCCTAGGTGAAGGGCTTTGCTCTGAGAGTATTGTTATGACCACAGCCAATGTTAATTGCGGCACAAACCAAATCCCAGTGGAAAACTTGGCTTATGGGCCATACCTTTTTTATATATATATTCTGAAAACGAGAAGAAGACAAACCAATCTCAACAGAAAGAGGTCCAGTAAAAGTTTTGGGATTTTAAAAATTAAAAGTAAAAGTATTATTAACAAGAATAAAAGAAAACTTCAGCACATAAGATTACAGTTACACAATTAATGTTAGTCTTACAAAACATTCCCCCCCGAAAAAAAATTCTCCACTTCTTCCAGGTAACACTCCCTTATAGATATTTAATTATACAAAATTGAGTAATGTTACCCAAGGCAAACTGCTGTAACTTCAATAAAGGCATACCACATGCCCTCTAACACATTTCCATTCTGCTGAGGAAAACCAAACTTAAGGACAAAACTGCCTTTTGCAGCCCAATACTTTTCTGGCTTGACTGGATGGTTGATTCAAACTGTATTTCCTCCTAGCCCAGAGCTAACAGCTCCCAGCTCAGCTCCAGCTGCTACTTCAGCAGTGCAAATAGCAATTCTACAATTTTTTTTTCCCTTTAATCTCAGGTTCTATTGTTCTCACAACTCTTTGAAACTCAAATCCTTCCAACTATAAAATATTTCATGACTTCATCTTGTCTTTGCTTTCGGGTCAATAAAATCTCATCTCCCCACTACTGTTGACCTATGGAACTCCTGCAAGATGCAAACATGTTTTTTTGTCACCTGTGACGCCTCTTTGATGTTCAAACAAACTCTCAACTTATCTAAAAATGAAAATATTAGACCCAATTCATTTACATGTAGCTCAACCTAACACCTCTATCCATTTCATGTTTTAAACCCCCCAGACATGTCTCCTATTAATCACTGCCTAGCTTAATTAAATCACACACACACACACACACACAGGCCTGAATTTTTCAGTCGGCATGCGGGGGCTGGCCCAACACACTGGCACATAAAATGATGCGCGATGATGGCGTGCATCCTGACATCATTGCGCTGTCTCACGATGTTTCATTCAGCAGGCGCGCGCCAGAGTTGGCTACACACCCGCCGATAACTGATAGGCCTATTAAGGCCCTTAACAAATTAATTAGTGTCATTGTTTGCACTGCCCATCCAACCTTAAGGTCGGCGGGCAGGCCAAAAGACCAAGTTATGTTTTTTAGGAAACTTCATCCATGAGCGGGATGAGGTTTCCTAAAGCTTTTATGAATCAGATAAAAAAGTTTTCTGAAGTATAAAAACATGTCCCATCCCACAGTCACATGAGGGGACATGTTTAATTAATTATTTTTTCCATTCATTTATTTATTTCAATAGTGCTTCAATATCCCTGAGGCAGCTCCGTGCCTCAGGGAGGTTAGTGCGCCCTTTCACATGCGTGAAAGAGCGCTGGTCCCGAATCTCCCTCATCCCTCTGCACACGCTACCGCTCGCATCTTACAGTGGATGGGCCTTAATTGGCCCACCTGTGTAAAATGGCGGTGCAGAGCCGATCGAAGGAGGTGGCTGGCTCTGTAACCACTCCCGCCCGCTCCCACCGACTGAACAATTCATGCCACACACACACACACGCACACACACACACAGACTTTTCCATAGAATAACACAATATTCCCCCAAAATATTTTTTAAAAGTATTTATTTCTCACAGTATGCTTTCACTGCTTTGGAGTTGATTTCCACTACTTCGCCAGTCATTTTTACTAATTTGGAGTTTAATGTGTTTGAGCTGCACTTTCCTGCTGTCAAACTTCAGTTCAACAAGAGAGCCACTTATATGGCTTTACCTTAGACCTCAGGTGAGGAAGAAGATGAGCAACAGGAGCTGCACCATCAGGAACAGCACAAGCATCTTCCTTCTCCTCAACCTCCAGCCACTCTTCAGTAGACAACGACTGAGCTACAGCTTGTAGGAGACAATGCCACCAACATAGGACCTACAGACAGGGATCAATTTCCTGGACATGCCCGAGCACCAATGCCTCAGGAGGCTAAGAGATTCGCACCCAGTGGATACAGAGAATTGCGACCTCCTGCAATGTAGACCAGGTGGGCACACATTTCCAGTGGCTGTCAAAGCCACCACAACCCTTCATTTTTTTCACTTCTGGCTCCTTCCAGGATCAGCAGGTGACATTTGGTAGAATCTTGCAACCTGCTGCCCATGAGTGCTCCTCAAAAGTGATCAATTCATCTTTGCCAGGGCTGGGAACTATTTGCTCTTCTCAACTGATGAGGCCAGTCAGAATGAGCAGGTAGTCAATTTTGCCACTCTACCAGGCTTCCCACAGGTCCAGAGAGCCATCAACTACAATCCATATGCCCCTCAAATCTTCATCAGCTATAAAAGCTTCCACTCCATCAATGTTCAGCTTGTCTGCACCCAAAAGACAGATCATCATACATGTCTTTGCAAGATTCCAGCAAGCTGCCATGTTTGCATTCTACACCATCAAGCCTCCCTTGCAAAGCAGGGTTAGTGAATGGCTCCCTGGAGATAAGGGCTACCCTCTGAAGATATGCCTGATGACACTTGTGAACAGTCAAAGCAATGATACTCAGGAAAGGTACAACAGAAGCCACATGGCCACTGGAGCTGTGGGAAAGCAAGCAATTGGCATGCTGAAAATGCAAAATAGGTGCCTGGATAGATCTAGGGATCCCCTTCAATACCAGCCAGTGTTACCAGAATGGTATGATCTGCTGTGTCTTGGACAACATAGCACAGCAGTGGGAAATTGAGCTCCGCAGGAGGAAGGTGCAGAGCACTCAGCCTCTTCGGAGGAGGAGGAGGAAGCGGAGGAGGATGAGCAGCAGGATAACAGGAGAAGCCTGATGTGGCAAGCGGGCTAGCTGTCCACGATGCCTAGGACAGCCTGTTTCAGGAATGGTTCACTTAGTCTGAGGCAATATGCTGCCAAATTCTGAAGCCACTTGACCCCTCAACTCGCAGCAGAAAACAACCCCACAATCCACAATTCATCACTTTTTGCTTAATCTTGTAATTAACTCTTGTACTAAAAACTTCACAAGGCTGAAAATCACTTGCCAGGCAGCAGGCAATAGGGGAAAATGGAGCAAACAAATAAATGCAAATGTGTGGAAAAATTGAACAGGAAGTTAGCAATCTAACACTGTTTTAAACACCCATCTGCATCCCCTTATAAGAACCATAAGACTATGGCCTGAATCTTCGTCTCGGCGAGCATGGACAGGGCCCACTCGCCGGGGCATAAAATGACACGGGGTGATATCAGACATGCGTCCCGACGCCACTGCACGTCACTTAGATTTTCAGTTCGGCGGGCACGCAGCCAAGTTGGCTGCGCGCCTATCGAACTGTCAAAGGCCTATTAAGGCCATTTAAAAAAGCAATTAGGCAATTACCTGAGCTGCATGTCCAACCTTAAGGTTGGTGGGCAGGCGAAGAGCCCAGGCGGCCTTTGCATTTTTCATGGAACCTCATCCAAGGGCGGGATGAGGTTTCATGAAAGATTTTAAATTTTCACACAAATTTTTATTAAAATTAATGCTCATGTCCCAGCTCATGTGACAGTTTCATATGAGAGGACATGTCATAAAAATTATTTCTCCACTTTATTAACCTTTTAAAACTTAAAACTTATCTCCCTGAGGCACAGAGGTGCCTCAGGGAGATTTCTGCGCTCCTTTGCATGCAAGCGTGGAAGAGTGCATTCCCAACTCAGGGAAACCGCTCCTCCCCCCGGCCCGCACAGGGAGCGCACAGCGCTTATGGGCGTACTTCATGCTGGGCGGGTCTTAATTGGCCCGCCCACGTAAAATGGCGGTGCGGACTCTATCGGGGGCACCTGCCCCCACACAACCCGCCCCCCGATGGGGGGGGAAATTCTACCCTATAAGACATAGGAGCAGAAGTAGGCCATTCAGCCCATTGAGTATGCTCCACCATTCACTGAGATCATGGCTAATCTGATAATCTTCAACTCCACTTTCTTGCCTTTTCTCATAACCCTTGATTCAGGTGAGGCAGGTAGAGGGATTCTGTGTTCAGGAACAGAGGAGCCTCAGCTCTTGACCTTGTCCAACAGGTACGAGGTACTTGCTCCCTGTGTGGATGAGGAACAGGGCTGTGGGGAGGATGAGCCAGCTGACCACGGCACCGTGGCAACAGGAGGCCATTTAAGAGGGGGGAGCAAAAAGACAAGTGGTAGTTGTAGGGGATTCTATAATTAGGGGAATTGATAGCATGCTTTGTAAGCAGGATCGAAAGTCCCGCATGATATGTTGCCTGCCCGGTGCCAGGGTGAGGGACATCTCTGACGGGCTTGAAAGGATATTGGAGAGGGAGGGGGAGGATACAGTTGTTGTGGTCCACGTCGGGACAAATAACATAGGTAAGACTAGGAAAGAGGACCTGTTTGGGGATTATCAGGAACTAGGAACTAAATTAAAGAACAGATCCTCAAGGGTTATAATCTCCAGATTACTACCCGAGCCACATGCAAATTGGCATAGGGACGCGAGAATAAGGAAAGTAAACACGTGGCTAAAGGAGTGGTGCGGGAAAGAGGGGTTCCATTTCGTGGGGCACTGGCATCAGTATTGGAACAGGAGGGACCTGTACCATTGGGACGGTCTCCACCTGAACCGATCTGGGACCAATGTTCTAGCGAAAAGGGTAAATAGGGTGGTCAACAGGATTTTAAACTAGAAAATGGGGGGGAAGGGAAGGGTAAAACTCCAAGAAGTATGACTAATGGAAAACAAAGCAGCAAGTTAGCGTGTGGGGGGGTGGATTAAACTTCATGGAAAATTATGAAAAAACTGAAAAGAAAGGAGAGCCCAGGAGAGGCTATTAAAGTCTCCAGAACACAAAATAGGACAGACTGTTTGGAAAGGGCTAGGAATCTAACTTCAAGCACATCAGATAAAGGGACAACAATGAGAAAGGGGACGGGAAATACAGGACTGAAGGTGTTGTATCTGAATGCACGCAATATACAAAATAAGGTAAATGAGCTTGTGACGCAGATTGAAATTGGGAGGTATGATATGGTGGGCATCACGGAGACATGGCTGCAAGGGGATAAGGACTGGGAGCTAAATATTCAAGGATATACATCCTATTGAAAAGATAGGCAGGTTGGCAGAGGGGGTGGGGTTGCTTTGTTAGTAAGAAATGAAATTAAATCGATAGCAAGAAATGACATAGGATCAGATGATGTAGAATCTGTGTGGGTAGAGTTGAGGAACTGCAAAGGTAAAAAAAACGTAATGGGAGTTATGTACAGGCCTCCGAACAGTAGTCAGGATGTGGGGCACAAGATACATCAGGAGATAGAAAAGGTGCGTAAGAAAGGCAAGGTTACAATGATCATGGGGGATTTCAATATGCAGGTAGACTGGGAAAATCAGGTTGGTAGTGGATCCCAAGGAAAGGAATTTGTGGAATGTCTACGAGATGGCTTTTTGGAGCAGCTTGTGGTGGAGCCCACTAGGGAACAGGCAATTCTAGATTTAGTGATGTGTAATGAGGCAGATTTGATAAGGGAGCTTAAGGTGAAGGAACCCTTAGGAGGAAGTGACCATAATATGATAGAATTTACACTGCAATTTGAGAGAAAAAAGCTGGAATCAGATGTAACGGTATTACAGTTGAATAAAGGCAACTACAGAAGCATGAGGGAGGAGCTGGCCAGAATTGACTGGGAGATGAGCCTAGCAGGAAAGACAGTGGAACAGCAATGGCAAGAGTTTCTGGGAGTAATTTGGGAGACACATAACAAATTCATCCCTAGGAAGAAGAAGCATACTAAAGGGAGGACGAGGCAACCATGGCTGACAAGGGAAGTCAGGGACAGCGTAAAAGCTAAAGAGAAAGCATACAATGCGGTGAAGAGCAGTGGGAAACCAGGGGATTGGGAAATCTACAAAGATCAACAGAGGACAACTAAAAAAGAAAATAAGGAGGGAGAAGATTAAATATGAGGGTAAACTAGCCAGTAATATAAAAGAAGATTGCAAGAGTTTTTTTTAGATATATAAAGGGTAAGGGAGGGGCAACAGTGGACATTGGGCCACTGGAAAATGATGCTGGAGAAGTAGTAGTGGGGAACAAAGAAATGGCAGGGGAACTGAATAAATACTTTGCGTCAGTCTTCACGATGGAAGACACGAGTAACATCCCCAAAGTTCAAGAGAGTCGGGGGGCAGAGGTATGGTGGCCATTACCAAGTGAAAGGTGCTAGGACAACTGAAAGGTCTGAAGATAGATAAATCACCTGGACCAGATGGATTACACCCCAGAGTTCTGAAGGAGATAGCTGAAGAGATAGTGGAGGCATTAGTGGTGATCTTTCAGGAATCACTCAAGTCAGCGAGAGTCCCAGAGGACTGGAAAATCGCTAATGTAACCCCCCTGTTTAAGAAGGGAGTGAGGCAAAAGACGGGAAATTACAGGCCGATTAGCCTGACCTTGGTCGTTGGTAAGATTTTAGAGTCCATTATTAAGGATGAGATTTCAGAATACTTGGAAGTGCATGGTAAAAAAGGGCAAAGTCAACATGGTTTCATCAAGGGGATGTCATGCCTGACAAATCTGTTAGAATTCTTTGAGGAGGTAACGAGTAGTTTAGACAAAGGAGAGCCAATGGATATTATCTACTTGGACTTCCAGAAGGCCTTTGAAAAGGTGCCGCACAGGAGGCTGCTCAGTAAGATAAGAGCCCATGGTGTTAGAGGCAAGGTACAAGCATGGATAGAAGATTGGCTGTCTGGCAGCAGGCAGACAGTGGGGATAAGGGAGTCCTTCTCAGAATGGCGGCCGGCGACTAGTGGAGTTCTGCAGGGGTCAGTGTTGGGACCACAACTTTTCACTTTATACATTAATGATCTAGATGAAGGAACTGAGGGCATCCTGGCTAAGTTTGCAGATGATACAAAGATAGGTGGAGAGACAGGTAGTATTGAGGAGGCGGGGAGGCTGCAGAAGGATTTGGACAGGTTAGGACAATGGGCAAAGAAGTGGCAGCTGGAATACAATGTGGGGAAGTGTGAGGTCATGCACTTTGTTAGGAAGAATAGAGGCATAGACTATTTTCTAAATGGGGAGAGAATTCAGAAATCTGGAGTGCAAAGGGACTTGGGAGTCCTAGTCCAGGATTCTCTTAAGGTTAACTTGCAGGTTGAGTCAGTAGTTAGGAAGGCAAATGCAATGTTGGCATTTATTTCGAGAGGACTAGAATATAAAAGCAGGGATGTGCTGCTGAGGCTTTATAAGGCTCTGGTCAGACCACATTTAGAATATTGTGAGCAATTTTGGGCCCCGTATCTCAGGAAGGATATTCTGGCCCTGGAGAGGGTCCAGAGGAGGTTCACGAGAACGATCCCAGGAATGAGAGGCTTAACATATGAGGAACGTTTGAGGACTCTGGGTCTATACTCGATGGAGTTTAGACGGTTGAGGGGGGATCTGATTGAAGCTTACAGAATTCTGAAAGGCCCGGATAGAGTGGATGTGGGGAAGATGTTTCCATTAATAGGAGAGACTAGGACCCGAGGGCACAGCCTCAGAGTAAAGGGAAGACCTTTTAGAACAGAGATGAGGAGAAACTTCTTTAGCCAGAGAGTGGTGAATCTATGGAATTCATTGCCACAGAAGGCTGTAGAGGCCAGGTCATTGAGTGTATTTAAGATCGAGATAGATAGGTTCTTGATTGGTAAGGGGATCAAAGGTTACGGGGAGAAGGCGGGAGAATGGGTTTGAGAAACTTATCAACCATGATTGAATGGCGGAGCAGACTCGATGGGCCAAATGGCCTAATTTCTGCTCCTATGTCTTATGGTCTTATGGTCTTATGATTCCTTTACTGATAAAAGTCTATCTTTCTCAGCCTTGAATATACTTAATGAACCAACCTCTACAGCCCTCTGCGGTAAAGAATATAACAGACTGACTACCCCTGAGAGAAGAAATTTCTCCTTATCTCTGTTTTAAGTGGGCGCCCCCTTACTCTGAGATTATGCCCTCTGGTCC
Organism: Cetorhinus maximus; assembly: GCF_964194155.1. NCBI lineage: Eukaryota > Metazoa > Chordata > Chondrichthyes > Lamniformes > Cetorhinidae > Cetorhinus > Cetorhinus maximus. The sequence goes on from NC_135896.1 coordinate 20,879,761, forward strand.
TAGACTCTCCCACAAGAGGAAACAACCTCTCATCTAAATAATAATAATAAAAACAAAAAACTACTGCGGATGCTGGAAATCCAAAACAAAAACAAAATTACCTGGAAAAACTCAGCAGGTCTGGCAGCATCGGCGGAGAAGAAAAGAGTTGATGTTTCGAGTCCTCACGACCCTTCAACAGAACTTTCATCTACCCTGTCAAGCCCTTATATGTTTCAATAAGTTCGCCTCTCATTCTTCTAAACTCCAATGAGTACAGGCCCAACTCACTCAACCTTTCCTCAAAAAAAAATCCCTCCATCCTCAAGATCAACCTAGTGAACCTACTGTGGACTGCCTCCAATGCAAGTATAACTTTCCTTAGATAAGGGGACCAAAGCTGTTCACAGTATTCTAGGTGTGGCCTAACTCGTGCCTTGTATAGTTTTAACAAGACTTCCCTATTTTTATATTGCATTCCCTTTGAAATAAAGGCCAACATTCCAATTGCCTTACCTACTACCTGCTGAACTTGTATGCTAGCTTTTTTGGGATTCATGCATGAGGACCCCCAAATCCCTCTGTGTTGCAGTCTTTCTCCATTTAAATAATATTCAGCTCCTCTATTCTTCCTGCCAAAGTGCATAGCCTCACACTTTATCACATTATATTCCATCTGCCATGTTTTTGCCCACTCACTTAACCTGTCTATACCCCTGTGTAGACTCTTTGTGTCATCCTCATCACTTGCATTCCCACTATTTTTGTGTCATCTGCAAACTTGGTGATAGCATGTTCATTTCCCTCACCCAAGTCATTAATGTAAATTGTAAATAATTGTGACCCCAGCACTGATCCCTGTGGCACTCCACTAATTACAGGTTGCCATCCTGAAAATGCCCCCCATATCCCAACTTTCAGTCCTCTATCCATGCTAATATACTACCTCCAATGCCATAGACTCTTATCTTATTAAATAGCTTTATGTATGATACCTTATCGAATGCCTTTTGGAAATCTAAATATATTACATCTACTGGTTCCCCTTTATCTATCCTGCTTGTTACCTCCTCAAAGAATTCTAATAAGTTTGTCAGGCATGATTTCCGCTTCATGAAGCCATGTTGACTCTGCTTGATTACATTATACATTTCTAAATGCTCTGCTACTACATCCTTTATACTAGGCTCCAACATTTTCCCAATGATAGATGTTAAGCTAACTGGCCTATAGTTACCTTTTTTTGTCTCCCTCCCTTTTTGAATAAGGGTGTTACATTGACAGTTTTCAAGTCCTCTGGGACTTTTCCAGAATCTAAGGATTCTTTGAAGATTACTACCAGTACATCCACTATCTCTGCAGCTATTTCCTTTAATATCCTAGGATGCAACCCATCAGGTCCAGGTGACTTATCGGCCTTTGGCCCCAATAGTTTCCTAGTACTTTTTGTCTAGTGATAGCTATTGTATTTATTTCCTCCCCCCTCCCTTTTGCCCTGTGATTATTTAATATTTTTGTTATGCTATTAGTGTCTTATACCATGAAGACTGATGCAAAGTATTATTCAATGCCTCTGCCATTTCCTGGTTCCCCATTATTATTTCCCCAGCCTCATTCTCTAAGGGACCAATATTGGCTTTGGCCTCTCTCTTCCTTTTTATATCTTTATAGAAGCTCTTATTGTCCATTTTTATATTACTTGCTAGTTTACTCTCAATGTTTATTTTCTCCCTACTTATTATTTTTTTGGCCATCTTCTGTTGGATTTTAAAACTTTCCCAATCCTCTGGCTTACCACTAATCTTTACCACATTGTAAGTTTTTTTCTTTCACTTTGATACAATCTTTAACTTTCTTGGTTAAACATGGTTGGTTTCTCCCCTCCCTACAATTCTTCTTCCTCACTGGGATATATATTTGCTGTGAGTCATGAACTATTTTCTTAAATGTCTACCTTTGTTCATCAACTGTCTTTTCTGCCAAACCCCTTTCCCAGTCCACTCCAGCCAACTTTGCCCTCATTCCCTTGTAATTACTCTTATTTAAGTTAAACACAGTTGTTTCTGAACTAAGCTTCTCACTCTCAAACTGTATGCTAAATTCCACCATGTTATAATCATTGTTTTCTCGAGGGTCTTTTGCTCTGAGGTCATTTATTAAACCTGCCTCATTACACATTACCAGATCCAAAATAGCCTGATCCCTGGTTGGATCCACAACATATTGTTCTAGGAAACTGTCCCAAATACACTCTATGAATTCTTGCTTGTGGCTACCTCTGCCAATTTGATTTTCCCAATCTACATGAAAATGAAAGTCACCCATGATTAATATACTGCCTTTTTTACATGCCCTCATTATTTCCTGATTTATTCTCTGTCTGGCAGCATAGCTACTGTTAGGGGGCGAATGGACTATTCCCACCAGTGTCTTCTTCCCCTTGTTTTTTTCTTACCTCCATCCATATGGATTCCACATATTCTGATCCAAGATCATTTCTTGCTATTGTAATTATTTAACCTGTACTAACAAAGCTACCCCACCACCCTTTCTTTCCTGCCTGTCTTTTCAAAAAGTCACATACCCCTGAGTATTTGGTTCCCAGCTTTGACCTCCTTGTAACCATGTCTCCGTAATGGCTATAAGATCATACTCATTAACCTCTATTTCTGCCATTAATTCATTTATTTTGTTCTGAATACTACATGAATTTAATTAAAGAGCCATTAATTTTGCCTTTGTACCATTTTTTTCCGACTGGGCCTTCGGGACATGGAGGCAGCATGTGGGGCTCTGAATGGGGATGAGGTGGGTGTTGGTGAGGGGTCAAAGGTGGAAGCACCTTGAGCAGAGTCCCCAATCCCACGTCCCCTTTCTTCAACTGTCCTCTCATGGCAAACCCTCACTTCCCTGCTATCCACTTCAGTGAGATGCTGAACAGCCAAGGCTTGCTTTTCATCATCAATCCCACTTAAGGTGGAATTCTAAATGAGAAAGCCACTGTTGAGGGCCAGCGTACATTCGGTTGGCTCCCTCTACATGCAGGTAGCCACACTTTCCTTGGATCTATACATCAGCGCATGAGGCTGAGGCATCATGACACTCATATTAGAGATGGACTCCTCCCTGTCTCTCTTGTGGTGCTGGAAAGGCTGACAAGACTCACACATTTTCTGCTGCAGCTCCAGAGTTGTCCTCTTTGTTGATGGTCCCTAAAGTTCAGCATCTGTGCCGGTTGAGCAGAATTTTGAGGGTCCTGCATGCTTTCTGACAAGGACTCAGGACCCTGTCTCCACCACCTGCTCCTGCTTACTCCTGATATGTAACCCAGCACGTGAGAATACAATAACCCGGCTTGCTGGTCCCACTGTGCCATGTGTATCTTAGGTAGAGAACATTGTGCATGAGTGACCTCCTCTGCAGAGTCTATGTCCTCCTCCAGCGCCACTTCCTGCAGGACACTTGATGGTCCTGTGAGAGATGAAATAAGTGAATTAGAACTGTCAAAGTAAGAGGGTGTCAAGTCATCATTGTGCACATTATTTTTTTTTGTGGCTGTCTACATCAAGTTAACATGAGTGCTGTGTGCCATAAGGCTGTGCAACATTTGATTCTGCCACCAGGCAGCTGGGAAGCCCCTATCTCTCTATCCCCGAAGGCCAAGCATGTTGAGCCTCAGATTATCTCCAATGCCTCCACTTCTGTAGCTGTCTGCAGGGTGATGGCTCCAGTTCTCTGTCTCTTCATGGTGTCATGTGCTCTCTTCTTCTACAAGGGGAGAAAGAAGAGACCTATGAGTGTGAGAAATGGAATGTGTTAAGAGGGACATGGCATCACACTTCTGCCCTTGACCTCCTCAGCAACTTCCAAATAGGTCTTCTCGTTCTCTGCAACAGGCTTCTTCTTCCTGTCAACAGGGAAAAGCATTGTTTCTAAGGAGGCATCTTTGAAGCTTGTTGCTGCTTTTCAACATCATGAGCCCACATTGCTGCAGCTTTTGCTCAGTTTCAACAGCTGCACAATGCTTCAAGTTTCATCCTGGCAGGACCTCTTTAAACAGTCGAGTTGATTGTGGGTCATTATCACTCCTGCTCACTCTAATTAATTGGGAACCCCAGAAGACAGAAACAAAGTCAGTGGCTGAGTTTAAAAAAAAATACTGCAAAATGTGTTGCTGAAGCTTCCTGTTCCCCACTTGATACCTTGCCGCCAGCAGATCGAAAAGGTAAAAGCCAGCTCATAAAACAATAGGTTGCTAAGAAGCACAGCAATACATCTTTAATTAAAAATATGTAACTGAAGGGAAGAGGCATCCCTCACAAACCCTGTTTTGTTTGGGTACATTGGAATTCGTCCCTTACGTACAACATATCCACCCGCGCGTGTACACACACACACACACACATATACACAATTATAGATAAGGATGCATCCTCTAGAGTTTCATGTGTGGAGGTCAAGAAGAAATTACACAAAACTTTTCCTCAAGGGATTAATTAGTAGGTAGAATTAATGATGGGGTAGATTGTACATGATCTGTAAAAGACATAGCCTTAGAGGAAGGGACCATTAATTTTTTCTTGAAAAGAACTCACTTAAAACTTGATTCTCAGAGGCCAGTTTGCTTTGCTGTCTATTTACCTAAACCTGAGGAAATAATTACATGTTTGAGACCTCATCATCAGGACAGGATTCTAGCCATGCCAGTTGATATTAATTTATTTTCATCCATCTTTATTTTGCCTTTCTTTAAAATGCATATCTACCGCACAGGCCATTACTGTATCCCCTCCAGAGCACATTTGGCACAGACCAATGGATATTGCTGTCAAAATACAGAAAAACAAGCCATCAGGTGTCACTACACTGAATTCTTCAACATTAACCACACTGGAACGTGAGGAATCTGTCCCAAGAAGGAATCAATGTTGACTGGGTCTGCAGTAACCACAATCAGAATTGCCCAGGTTCTAAAGTACCTGCTGAGGGAAGCAGGATCATCCATGCCTAAAATATCTATCAGGTCAAACCTGCAATGTCAGTCCAAAAAACTAAATCATCCACCAGGGGTTAGAACAAAATGTTGATCCAGAATGCCTGCAGCATCTATCAGCATAAGCCTGGAGCATTAACTGAGTCCCAAAGCATCTGTTGTGAAGACTTGGTGTGGGTTGATACAGTGCTACAATATCACTTCTCAAAATGTGTTTGTAATGCAGAGGAGATTGGTTCTGAAGAGAACTGGAGTAGGTTTATGCATACTCATATAGGCACCAAGCACACAAATGATTGAGCTAATTTGATTTCTCATTAAATATAATGGCAAGCTGCATATTTAATGGTGGATTTCATGTGTCCATGCACAGTTTATTCTACTGTGAACGCATATCAATAAATTGAGACAGAGAGATCAGGGTTTTGCTCAGGAGAAGGGAAATAGGATTTTCATCAAAATGATCCAAATGCCCTACTGCTCAAATTCCCACGATGCACTTGAATAGTGGAGCAGACTCGAGGAGCCGAATGGCCCACGGTAATAAACTTGGAGAGTGCAGGACGGGTTTCTTTTAAGAAACAGTGAACTTTCTTAACAGGCTTCAGAAGAGACGACATGCTTGTTCCAAGACCAAGGCTAAAAAGCTCCGCCCCTAATGATTCTCCATGCTTAGGGCTGATTGGTATATACAGTCACATGATCCCCATAACAGTGAGAAATGGTTTAACTAACAATCATTACATTCCTACCCATTTAACTTTGCTTTACCCTCTTATTTACAAAACATCTTAACCCATAATATATACAATTATTACAGTTCATGCCATTATAAATTTAGTCTTTGAGGAGGTTTTCGGATTCGGGTAGACACATCCGGCGTGTCTATACTTTGTCGATCTGACACCTCAGGTGTCGAAGTTTTGACTTTAGTTTCAGGTGGATTAACTGGTTTTTGGAGGGCTTCTTAACTTCTGGGGTGATCCACGTGTTTCCTAACAATCATGTTTTCCACTTCTGCCTGATAAGATAAAGGTCCTGTTTCAGAGACAATTGTACCAGGGACCCATCTCGGTCCAGTTGCAAATTTTGTTCAAAAACTGTCTCTCCCACAGTAAACCTTCGACCTTTACTGTGAACGCCATAATCTACTTTTTGACTCTCCCGGTTTCTCTCCACCTTCTCCTCTAAATTAGGGAAGTCTAGGCTCAATCTCATACAAAGTCGGTGCTTCATTAGCAATTCTGAAGGTGTTAAACCAATGGTTGCATGAGGAGTTATGTAGTAGCTGAACAGGAATGTTGAAATTTGTGTTTCTAATGTTCCCTCTGATAGTTTCTTCATGCCTGTTTTAAAGGTTTGTGCTGCTCTTTCTGCCAAGCCATTAGATGAAGGATGATACAGTGCTGTTCTGACGTGTTTAATCCCATTTAAGTTCATGAATCTTTGGTTGCATACAAAGTAGGTGATCTCACTTCAAACACGTCCAGCCATTTGGAATGTGCGTCGATAATCGCTTGAAACATGAGACCTAGAAATGGACCTACATAGTCTATATGTAGTCTAACCCAGGGTCGTCCAGGCCACTCTCACAGATGCAGTGGAGCAGAAATGGGCAACTTCTGCTGTTGCTGGCACTGGAGACAGTGTTTCACCAATTTTTTCTATATCATTGTCTATATCTGGCCACTAGATATAACTTTGTGCGAGCATATTCATATTTGAAACCAGGATGCGCACTATTAAGTTCTTCCAACAATGGTTCTTTACCCCGCACAGGGATAACTACTCTTGCTCCCCATAACAAAATACTATCTTGACAACGTGCAAAGAATAGTTTTAATTCTTCAGGAACTTGTGCATTTGACCATCCTTGTCATATTTGTTCATGGACTCTTGTTAAATTGGATCCCGATTCATAGAAACATAGAAAATAGGAGCAGGAGTAGGTCATTCAGCCCTTTGAGCCTGGTCTGCCATTCAATATGATCATGGCTGATCCTCTATCTCAATGCCATACACCTGAGATCTCCCCATACCCCTTGATGCCTTTAGAGTCCAGAAATCTATTTTTTCCTTCTTAAATATATACAGTGACTTGGCCTCCACACCCTTCCGTGGTAGAGAATTCCATTGGTTCATCACCTTCTGAGTGACGAAGTTTCTCCTCATCTCAGTCCTAAATAGTCTACTCCTTATCCTGAGACTATGACCCCTTGTTCTAGACCCCACCCCCAGCCAGAGGAAATATCATCCCTGCATCCAGTCTGTCCATCCCTGTCAGAATTGTTTATGTTTCAATGAGATCCCCTCTCATTCTTCTAAACTCCAGTGAATACTGGCCTAGTCGGCCCAATCTCTCCTCATACAGCAATCCTGCCATCCCAGGAATCAGTCTGGTGAACCTTCGCTGTACTCCCTCTATGGCAAGTATATCCTTTCTTAGGTAAGGAGACCAAAACTGCACACATTATTCCAGGTGTGGTCTTACCAAGGCCCTGTACAGCTGCAGTAAGACATCCTGGCTCCCGTGCTCAAGTCCTCTTGCAATGAAAGCCAACATACAATTTTCCTTCCTATCTGTTTGCTGCGCCTGCATACTTGCTTTCAGTGACTGGTGTACCAGGACACCCAGGTCCCTTTATATATCAACATTTCCCAATCTATCACAATTTAGACAATACTCTGCCATTCTGTTTTTCCTACCAGAGTAGATAATTTCACACTTATCCACGTTACACTGCATCTGCCAATTCTTCGGCCAATCCATCCAATTCTTTGAAAAAGCAAAATTCTGTGGACGCTGAAAGTCTTAAATAAAAACAGAAAATGCTGGAAAAACTCAACAGGTCTGACAGCAGCTGTGGAGAGAAAAACAGAGTTAATGTTTCGAGTCTGCATGACTCCTCTTCAGAGCTAAAGAGAAGTAGAAATCTTTGACATCTTTGTCAATCTCTCTTTAGTCCCCAACTATTGCCGACCTTCTATCCTGCTTTACCTGCTCCACCCCCCTCCAACAGTATAAATTCCATCTCATTTCGACTTCCATTTAGCTTTTTAGCTTTAGAGTCATACACACTCGAAACTTTAAATCTGTTTTTCTCTACACAGATGCTGTCAGACCTGCTGAGTTTTTCCAGCATTTTCTGTTTTCATTTCTGTCTAATTATTTATCTGTCTCGTGCAGACTGGCGAGGAATCCAGGGAATTTAATGCAAGTACCATCTCTTGAAGTTCTGGAACATGTGTAATAATATCAGGCAAAGGGAGACGACTGAGAGTCCCTGCATTTGCTATATGCACACCCCGATGGTGCATAAAAGTGTACTCGTATGCCAACAAAATTAAAGCCCGTCTTACAATTCTAGCAGAAGCTATCGGTGGGATTGCCTTATCTTCACGACGCAATCCTAACAGTGGCTTGTGATCTGACACCATGGTGAAGTGTCGATCGTGTAAATATTGTTGGAACTTCTTTACTCCAAATACGAGAGCTAAGCCTTCTTTTTCAATTTGTGAGTAACCTTTCTCAGCTGCAGAAAGGGTTCTGGATACATATCCTATCGGTCTTTCAGAACCATCCTCCATCTTGTGTGGCAGTACTCCTGATTCTCCATAGGGAGATGCATCACAAGTGAGCATCAATTCCTTAGACGGATTATAGTGCACTAGCAGACATGACGAGTGTAAAAGCTTCTTAACTCTAGTGAAGGCTTTCCATTTACTTAAAAGTGTAACAGTGATTGGTTCAGTTTTCCTGCCCTTCAGATTGTGCAGGGAATAAACGTCAGCATCAGCAACCTCTGGCTCATCTATATTGTGCACTTCGTTTAACTTGACCTGATGTCTGAATGGCTGTCTTGATTGAATTCTACACTGTTTAACATCATGCCCTCTTTTGTGGCAGTAGTGGCATTCTGCCTCTTTAAATCTACAGTCTTTGGCTGCATGATTTTCCCATAATGGTAAGTCTAACTTCTGGGTTACTGGTGAGCTGCTTCTAGCATTTCTTTCTATTTTTCTAGTTTTCTAGCAGTAGGGACCATGTCCCACTTCACTGTAGCCTCCTTGATCTTCGCACCACACCCGGTGGCAGGTTCCTGCCTTAGCTGCAAAACGGCGCCATGTTGCACACTCTGCATAGCCTCCGAGCCCCTCTCATCACTCTCCATTGCTAGCGCTATCTCCATGGCGCGCTTCAGGTCTGTCTCAAATTCTGCAAGCAAACAGCGCTGAATGGTGTTGTTGTTTATGCCGCAAACCGAACAATCTCACAACGTGTCGTTTAAAGTATCGCCAAAGTCACAGCACTCCATTAACTGTTTTAACTTCACGATGCGCGTTGCAATCAACGCAAGAATTAAACTCGAATCTTTGCATGATCACAGGGGGTTTAGGCCGAAACTGTCCTTTCACGAGGTCGACTAGCTCGGTGGAGAATCTGGAACTTGGCGCATTCGGAGCCATCAAGCTACGGATTATATTATAGGTTTTGGTCTTGCAGACACTCAGGAGAATTGCCTTCTTTTCCCCCTCTGCCGTTATTTTGTTAGCTACAAGGTAGAGCCCTAATGGCTCCATGTCCTCGATGGATAAATCGTACGGGTCAATTCTACCAAAGTGAGGCATTGCTGGTGAGTATACTTCTTTTCTTAAAATATCAGAATACTCACAGTCGCGTGGTGAAGTGCTGCGTCGGCGCTATTCATCCTGGTCGCCAGTTGTAATAAACTTGGAGGGTGCACGACAGGCTTCTTGTAAGAAACAGTAAACTCTTTTAACAGACTTCAGAGGAGGCTACATGCTTGCTCCAAGACCAAGGCTAAAAAGCCCTAATGACTTCCCGTGCTTAGGGCTGATTGGTCTATACAGCCACATTAACCCCATAACAGTAAGAAATGGTTTAACTTACAATCATTACACCTGCTAATATTTCTAACACTCTTATGGTCCAAGCAAACATCAGGAATGCAAATTCTTTCTGTGCATTCAGCCACCTATGTTCAGGAGTTCCCTCTCTACCTTTCCAATTCCTTCTCCTCCTTTAAGACCCTTCTTAAATTCCATCTCTTTGATTAAGTTTTTAGTGACCACTCGTAATAGCTCCTTCTTTGGCTCAACTGATTTTTGTTTGATTTCCACATTCTCTGAAACGTCTTGGGATGTTTTACTGCATTCCAGCTGCTATATAAATGCAAGTTTCTGTTATTGTCATGTTCCACAGTTAGAAAATTCGAAGAGATGCAAAAAATTAAATTTGTCAGATTGACAATTGAATAAGATTCGATCAGAGGTACGGTAACATAGTGATAATAGTAGTGGTTACTGAATTTATAATCCAGAGACCTGGACTAATGATCTGGTGCCCAGTATGAGAGCTGGGGAATTTAAATTCAGTTAATTAGTTAAAGATAGGAATGAAAAGCTCATGTCAGTAATGGTGACCATGTAATTACTGGTTTGCTGTAAAAACCTATTCGATTCGCCAATGACCTCTAGGGAAGGAAATCTACTGTCCTTACTTGGTCTGATCTATTAGTGACACCAGACCCATAATAATCCTTTTGCCTTTTTAACTGCCCTCTGAAGTGGCCTATCCAGCCACTCAGTTGTCCCTAACTGCTATGAAAAATTCCCAGACTGGAGCAGTTCAAAAAGATGACTCACCTCCCCAAGGGCAATTATGGGTGGGGCCAAAAATACCAGTGACACCCATATCCCATGAATGAATAAAAACAATTCAAAAATCTGGTGCTATAAGCATCAATGATGATAATATTTAATAGTTGTTGTTACAACCCGCTAAGATCTCTGCATTCCTCCAATTCTGGCCTCTTGTACATCCTCAATCTCCTTCGTCACATCATTGACTGTACTACCTTGAGCAGTCTAGGCCCTAAGCTCAAGAATCCCCTCCCTTAATGTCTTAACCCTTCTACCTCGCTCTATCCCTGTATGTTCCCTTAAATCTAGTTCTTTGACCAAGCTGTTGGTCACCTGTCCTAATGTCTCCTTCTTTGACTTGGCACCAGTTTTTTATTTGACTATACTTCTCTGAAACACCATAGGATTTTTTACGGCATTAAAAGTGCCATATAAATGCAAGATGGTTGTTGTTGTGATATCTTTTGCACTGGCATGGACAGAAAAGCCATGCATGCATGTTGGAAGTCCGAAATGAAACAGAAAAAATTAGGAAGGAACAGTAGGCCAATCAGCATCTGAATCAGAAAGATTCTCCCACAATAAAAAAACAAAAAATGCTCGAAACACCTGGCAAATCTGTCAGAATTTGGAGAGAGAGAGAGAGAGACAGAGTTAACATTTCAGGTCATTGGCCATACATGAGGACTGGCATAAGTTGGAGACATTGCTAAGAGAGTGCAGAGGCAGGGAAAAGGGGAGTGGGGGGGACAAAACAAGGAGAAAGGTCTGTGATAGCAGAAAGCAGGATGATTGGTGAAGTGTAAAAGGGATGGTGGTGCAATAATGGGACAAGTAAAGAAACACAAAAACATCCATTTGTTATGCTCTGATGAAGGGCCCCACCTGAGCCATTAATCCATCTTTTCTACTTGAGCATTCTATTAGGACACTCTAAAGGTCAGCCATTACTCACTTAGGGAACAGGAAATGAAGATCTCTACCTGCCTAACATCAGTGAATGCGTCCATGCATAGATTTTTGTAAGCTTTTCTCAGAGATAAATAATTCTAAACTATTAAGCTGGAGTTAACAGAAATGTTTTCTAAGTCAGTCAAACTATTTGGAAGCTTTTTGTTCAATTGCTCTGAGGGTTAAACATAAGGAAACAAATTATTCAGAAAATGACAGACATTCACTTTATTTCCTACATTTCGCTTTTTAAGTCTTCCATTGGAAACAAGTTGAAATTAAATTCAGATGAATGTCTTTAGTCATTATTATCCATCTATTACTGATAGATTAGCATCCATTTTCTGGTGCATGCTTTGCAGGCACAGTGTTTGAAGTCAACTCGTCTTTTAGTTTTTGATAAATGATAATGATGTTCAGGAACATACAGGGTCGTTAAGAAAGAGTTCCACTAGTGGTTAAACCGGTAATTGCACTATCTGATGCAGTACTGACCCATGCAGATGAAGACAGTCTCCAGATCAATCCAACATTCATGTGTCCATTGTCAAATACCCTTCTGTTAAAAATGGCCACTTGGGTAAGGTACAGAGAGAAGAGTTGAGGGTCCTCCAGACCAGCACCCCAAAAATAATTAGCACCCTCTATGGGGGATGAGATAAGGGGAAGAATATATGTAGTCAGTGCTCTGACAAAAGTAGAAAGCACTTTTAAGGCCAAAAATTAGATTAGATATTTCAATCTGGGAAATGTGCTTTTGTTATATTCTCACCTGTCTCATCAAGGATTTGTTGGCCAGGAGGACAAGTGACAGGAGGGTATAGTATGCGTCACAAAATTATGACCAGTAACTTTTCTTCAAACAGGTAATCCCCAGTCTCCTTTTGAATGGCTTTAATAACCTGCCTTCACCTTCGCTGATTGAATTGTAGAAGTTCCACTGAGAAAAGGGAAGCCATCTAACCGCTTAACCAAACATTCTGAGATGAAGATAAAAAGATTTCTTTTAAACACCTTAATGAATAGCATTACAGCCTGTCACTTCTAATTCCTGTCATTCACAGGTGAGCCTCATACCAACCGCATTGCTGAATAGGTGGATTTTTACCTTATCAGTTCGTCAGAAGGACACAGTGATTGCCAGTTAAAAAAAACACACAGCTAACCTGCTCGGCACTTCAATTGAAGAATAAGTTGAAGGAGAAGACTTCAAATTATACCGCTGACACCTTTGTTTTCCAACAACTTCATTCTTTTGGTTTTCTCACCTCCTGGTTGAGGAGTGAAGCATTAGAGTTTGTAAGGGTTAATGTGTGGGACTGTGTAAATAGCACCTCCCATAATGATGATGTAAGAGAGCACATGACCAAGGGGTGGAGGGGGGAAGAATGTTCAAGGCTTCAGCAGTGTAATACCTAATCATGGATGGCTGTACATAGTTCAAGAAACAACTACTTATTGTTTGGACAAACCAACATCTTAGCAATCATTCTTCAGTTAGGCTAACCAATATGAAACATGTTGGCAGCAGTGATGGACCCCAAAACAATGTAAATTCAACTTTAAAGAGGATTAAATGTCAGACCTGTAAAAGTGGTGCCAAAACTGCAAAACTCAGTAAATCACAGTTGAAGAACTCCAAAGCTGCTCCATGGACAAGGTGGAGGCAGGAAGAGTCAGAAAATTAACTTGTAAAGTCATTCAGCACTACACCACGCAATGTGGTGGTATGTGAATAAAATTCTGATCCAGCGATCTAGGCTTCAAGTCAGAGAGGCAAGCAAAAACCATGGAACTGACCAGCTTGGGTCCAAGGATGGTGCCATTCTTGAGGTTTGGAAGTGCTTCAGGATTGAACAGTAAGTCTGCAGCTGAACAGGTCAACACCTTACTTCACTCCATAGGAACAATAGCAGATAATGTTTTTGCAAGACAGGGCATCAATTGTGACAGCGAAGCATGCTAAAAAATATGCAGCTTCAAATATTCAATGCTCTGGGGAAAGGAGTGAAGAGATTAACAAAATAACTTAAAGCAAAGCAGTTTTTAACAGCTTTGCAGTGTTCAAGAAATAAATACCAAATCTAGCTGGAAGATCCCCCGTGAGAGATAGTGACTGTAGCAGGTCTCAGTGAGAGGTTGAACATCGCAGGAAAGCTTTAAATACTAGAAGGAAAATTTAAAACTTCGGGTGACCACCTAAAAAATTAGTGAATACACGGATCCTAAATTTTTGCTACCTAAAAGGTTTGGACACATGGAAGCACCAATTGGATCTGGTGGCGATCCATGAGGGTATGCATGCCATGGCCTCCATTATGCGGAGCATGAGCACTGTGTTGACCCTCATGGCAGAGCACACTGCCTCCTCCATTGAGGGAGTGGCAACTCTCATGGAGAGGCAGCTCCAGGAACGGAATCAGGGGTTCCTGGGGTTGTGCTCTGACCTGCAAGCCCTCACACAGGCACTGGCCTCAGGTGGTCAGTGTCTGTGTGGGAGATGGATGAGGCACCCAGTATCCCAGCAAAGTGCCAGTCCATCAAGAGTGAGCAGGGAAGTCCAGGGCGACCTCACGTTGGCACACAAGCTGCCTGTTGTCTCTACAGGCTCCTCTCAGGGTGTTTTGGATGATGGCAGAAGCTTCTCCACTCCTCTTCCAGTGACTATGGCATCTGATGAGGCTGCAGCGACAGGGGAGATGCCAGCTGTCAAACTGACCACACCCTCCCAGGTGGGACCAGCACAGGCTCCACTGGCCAGAGGATCACTGCCAAGATCATCAAGGTCAAATGAAAGCAGGGTCAGCAGGCTGTCTCCAATGCCGGTGCCAGTGAGGGGGGAGCACCAAGACATCATACTTGCAAACATAAGTTTACAGCACCAAGGGCACAAGAGGGACTGGTCATGGGTGATCTTCAGATGTGCAATGTTTTGTTTATTTTAATTGGTCTGGTGTTGAAGACCAGAGAAGGCTCTGTTTTGACTGTCAACATGAGATAAATTTTCTTTTGTCGTAATGGCAATTTATTGCGGTGCAGGGTATGCCAGAATGCAATTCTGGAGGTGGGTGGCTCGAAACTTTATTGCACAGGCACTGAGTGGACTTTGGGGTCAAAGAAAAGGGCCATTTCAGGAAAGGGTCATCCAGAATGTAGGCGGCAGCCTTGGCATGAGGTGGTAGCACTTATTTGGCAGCCTAGCTGAAGGAGCATTGGATCAAGGTGTCCCTGGTGTCCCTGCCTCCCTGGAGGTTACCAAGGTTTGGCTCCATGCCCTCAGCATTCTCCTCATCGTGCTCCTCTTCTGACTCACCACTGGATTCATTATCTGTGGCCTGTGCAGCTGTGTCAAAATCCTCTTCCTCCAGTGGGTCCTACCTTGCCAGTGCCAGATTGTGGAGAGCGCAGCATATAATCACTATCAGCGATACGTGATCTGGGAGGTATTGTAGTGCGCCCCCTGAATGGTCCAGGCATCGGAAGCGAATCTTCAGAAGACCTATGGTTCTCTCTATCACCGCCCATGTGGAGGCATGTCTCCTATTATACCACTGCTCTGCCTCTGTTCTTGGATGGCAGAGAGGCGTCATAAGCCACCTTTTCAAGTTTGTCACCTTGTCACCCAGCAACCATGTATCCAGTTGGGCTGGAGCACTGAAGAGCCCCAGCACCAGGGAGTGTTTCAGGATGTATGCATCATGGGAGCTGTCAGGGTACCTTGCACAGACTTGCAGAATTTGCATCCTGTGGTCACACACTATCTGAACGTTCATGGAATGGAATCCCTTCCTGTTAACGAAGGCACCCGGCTGACCCACTGACCCACCTTGATGGCCACATGTGTGCAGTCGATTGCACCCTGGAATCGGGGAACCCAGCAATCACTGCAAAGCCTCTGGCTCGCTCAGCCTGGCTGGCCTCATCTGCACGGAACTCAAATCGTCCATACGGAACTCAAAACTGGACACTTTTGAGAAGAAGATTCCTGAGGTTCCAAATTGCTTCAGGATTGAACAGTAATTCTGAAGCTGAACAGGTCAACACCTTACTTTACACCATAGAAACAGCAGCAGATAATGTTATTGCAAGACAGGGCATCAATGAGAACTCTGATAAATTTGAAGACGTCTCAAAACCTTTGAAAACGATTTCACCCTGAGGAACAATCAGAAAGGCCAAATTCAGCAAAAGGGTCCAGAAACCAGGTGAACCAGTAAATGCTTTTTATTAATGACTTTTACAGGCTGGTTGAAGGATGCAAATATGGAGACTTAAAAATAGAATTAATACGAGATTGCATTGTAGTTGGTGTTACCGATGAACCCCTATCAGACTTATTGCAATCTAAGGAAGACCTAGCCTTGCAAAAAACAATATAGCTGGTGAGTCAAACAGAGCTCTGTAAACAGAGCAGGGCAATACTGAAAGGTGAAGAGGAACCTTGGCTCAGGAAACCCCCAGTGACCATGAAGTTCCTAGAGCCCAGTAATATAAAAGAAATATCAGAATAGAATGTGCAATTTGGAGGGAAAGTACAAGACGCCTTAAAACCCTACCACCGCTGTAGCACAAAAAACTCCCAGGTGTGAACAGTGTCCTGAAAACATTGCAGAATGCTTTCCCTGCAGAAGAATTAACCATTTCGGGAAGATGCACTGAAGTAGAACCTCTTAGTTGAAGTGTGGGACTATGTAAATAACACCTCCCATAATGATGATGTAAAAGAACATATGACCAGGAGACAAAGGGGGAGAATGTCCATAGCTTCAGCCATGTAACACATAGTCATGGATAGCTGCACATAGATCAGTTAGATATAATAAACTAGTTCTTGTTTGGACATACCAACGTCTCAGTAATTATTCCTCAGCAAGACTAACCAACATACAACAAGAAGCTCTTGACTTTCAAACCTCGTCAAAGTGGCCATTCCTCGTGTGCACTGGGGCAGGGAAAGTTGTCAGACTGTTTAATCATGGAGAGCTGGGCACAACTGTACAATAATTCCATTATCAGAGAATGCAAGCCGAATGTACAGACAGAGAGAAACCCTATAGCACCTTGAAAAGCTATGATTGCCGTAATGCATTATACGGCGTCTCTGTAAAATAATAACCTTGCTAATCAGGGGGCAGACAATTTACAAAGTAACTGTCAAAATCCCGCAAGAGGGCTTTAACCTTTAGATGGAGCTGCAACAATTACTCATGGTGACCCGTGACCACGAATTTTTGATACTTGAGAATGCTAAACATTTGGCATCTCACTGATTAACAGAAAGGAAGTGTAGTACAGTTTCCACAATGCATCTTGGTTCGCTCATCTGATTGCCCGCTTATCAGTTATAAGAGATCCACTACCCAGATCAGTTACTATTACATTAACCAAACAAATCCAAGGTGAAGCACAACGCTAACTAGATCCAGGTTGAACACAATTTAGACTCGTCTCCATTGAAAGGAAGTGTTCTTTTCATGAACCATGATGTAAACGTGCAAATATTTCAATTGCGAATGATATGATCATGATGAAAATGTTACATTGGATTTTCTAGAATTATTTTTTTTTAAACTTTTGCATTTAGCAATTTTTTTTTAATCAAAAAGCTGAAAGGTTTCTGCTAGCTTTGCACCTAGATTCCAATGTGATCTGGACAGAATAGGTCAAAAGATCAGCGAATTTATTTAGCGAATGATTGGGGTATTTAAAATGTTGCCGAGTTACAGCCAACTCTCACATTTGTGTTTTTCACAAGCTTTCTGCTGGCTTAGGATTCAATTTGTCCAAATCAAGCGCTGCCAACAAAATTGGCCATGATATGGTGAGATTACATCAATTGGGCTGGTTTGGGAAAGATCTTTAAATTGCACTCATTTTCTTAAGCACCCAGGCACTAGTCATTTGCAGTGATTTTCAAAGAAGAGCAGGGAACTTATTCCTGGTGTCCTGGCCAATATTTATCCTTCAATCAACATCACTAAAACAGATTTTCTGGTTATTGTCACCTTGCTTTTGTGGGACCAGTTGGGCAGAAACCCTGCCCCCAGAGCGGCCGACCAATCAGAGGCCGGCAGCTCTCCATTGCCGGAAGAACCATTGGCAACAGGGCTGTTACCAGCAATACTCCTGAACCTTCCCCAGGGTTCATTAAGGGACCCCTGGATAAAGATCAATGATGCTGTGATGGAGGCTGTGGTGAGGGGGTCACCAGGGAGGTGGGGGGAGGGGCTTTGGAGGAAAGGGTAGGGGGCAGTTCTCAGTGAGACACCACCCCCCCCCCCCGCCCCCACCGCTCCACATGCTTCCCGATGCCAGATCCCTTGATCAGGCACCGAGTGCCTTGGAACACTGCACCCACTCCCTGTCCCCCGACCCCCCACTCACCCCACAATACCCGCCCCACCCCACCCCACTACCCAGATGGCCACAAACAAACCTGATAGAGTTTGCTTTTCAGTCTTCCTGCATGGTGAATCCCCATGGTTGAATACCAGTGGCAGTGAGTTCTTCTTAAGGGGGTATTAATTGCCCACTTAAAGGCCTCAATTGACATTTGGACAGGAAGGCTGCCCACAAGCCTTCTCACCCAGACATAATCAGAATGAGACGGGGAGGTGGTGGGGCCCCCACGATATACCATCCCGCCCCATACCATCCCGCCCCATACCATCCCGCCCCATACCATCCCACCCCATACCATCCCACCATATACCATCCCGCCCCATACCATCCCGCCCCATACCATCCCACCCCATACCATCCCACCCCATATCATCCGGCCCCATACCATCCCACCCCATACCATCCCACCATATACCATCCCACCATATACCATCCCACCCCATACCATCCCGCCCCATACCATCCTGCCCCGTACCATCCTGCCCCATACCATCCCGCCCCATACCATCCCACCCCATACCATCCCACCACATACCATCCCACCATATACCACCCCACCATATACCATCCTGCCCCATACCATCCCACCCCATACCATCCCACCATATACCACCCCACCATATACCATCCTGCCCCATACCATCCCACCCCATACCATCCCACCATATACCATCCCGCCCTATACCATCCCGCCCCGTACCATCCCGCCCCCTACCATCCTGCCCCATACCATCCCGCCCCATACCATCCCACCCCATACCATCCCACAATATACCATCCCACCCTATACCATCCCACCATATACCATCCTGCCCCATACCATCCCACCACATACCATTCTACCCCATACCATCCCACCCCATACCATCCCGCCCCATACCATCCCACCACATACCATTCTACCCCATACAATCCAACCCCATACCATCCCACCCCATACCATCCCTCCCCATACCATCCCACCCCATACCATCCCACCCCATACCATCCCACGATATGCCATCCCACACCATACCATCCCGCCCCATACCATCCCACCCCATACCATCCTGCCCCGTACCATCCCACCATATACCATCCCGCCCCATACCATCCCACCCCATACCATCCCACCCCATACCATCCCACCGCATACCATCCCACCCCATACCATCCCACCATATACCATCCTGCCCCATACCATCCCACCCCATACCATCCCACCCCATACCATCCCACCCCATACCATCCCGCCCCCATACCATCCCACCCCATACCATCCCGCCCCATACCATCCCGCCCCATACCATCCCGCCTCATACCATCCTGCCCCATACCATCCCGCCCCATACCATCCCACCCCATACCATCCCACCCCATACCGTCCCACTCTATACCATCCCGCCCCATACCATCCCACCCCATACCATCCTACCATATATCATCCGCCCCATACCATCCCACCCCATACCATCCCGCCCCATACCATCCCACCCCATACCATCCCACCATATACCATCCCACCATTTACCATCCCACCCCATACCATCCCACCATATACCATCCCACCATATACCATCCCACCCCATACCATCCCACCCAATCAGACGGCCCACCCCACCCCCCATGTCCCTTCACCCCCTTTCTTTGGAGCTCACTTCTAGGTGGAGAATTAAATTCCGTAATTTCCTTTTAAAAATGTTCAAATCAGGTTATTCACAAGTGAAGGATTCGACAGCCTTGCTAAAGATACACACTTTTGGTGATAAACTCATTTTCAGTTGCATTAATAACACTGCCTAATTATTAAGCAATGGGAAGAAAGATTTGTAAGTATTGGGCTGCATCTTCTGGTTGGTGAGTGGGGCGGGGCGGGGCGGGGGGGTGGGATGGGATGGGGTGGGGGGACGGGGCGGGTTGGGGTGGGGTGGGGGGGCGGGATGGTGTGGGGGGGGCGGGGAGGGGCGGGCCGGGGTGGGAAGGGGGCGGGGCCCACTCGCCGACGCGAGGTGACATCGGGCGTGTGTCACGACATCACCCCGCGATATTTAAATTTTCAGTTCGGTGGGCGAGTCGGCTGTGCTCCCGCCGAACTGTCAACGGCCACTTAAGGCCTTTAAAAAAGTAACTAAACCAATTAATGGACCTGCCCGTCCAACATTAAGGTTGGTTGGGCAGGCGAGGAGCCCAGGCGGCCTTCAGAAAAAACATGAAACCTCATCCATGGGCGGGATGAGGTTTCGTGAGTGGTTTAAAATTTGTATGAAATGCTTAAATAAAAGAAGTTGACATGTCCCAGCCCATGTGACAGTGTCACATGAGGGAGTACCTCAGGAATATTTTTTCTACCCTTCCAAAACTTTTTGCAGCTTCCACTGATCTCCCTGAGGCGGCCCTTTGCCTCAGGGAGACCTGGGCGCTGTTTCACGCGCATGCACAAAAGAGCACACTCCCGACTCAGGGAATCTACCCCCCCGCTCCCCGCCTGCACAGGGAGTGCTCAGCTGGCCATTAATTGGCCTGCCCATGTAAAATGGCGGCGCCGATCGGGAACCCACCCGCCTGTGCCCACTCCCACACATCCCCCCCACCCCCGATGGGTTGAAAATGCTGCCCATTATGTTCAATCATGTTGCACAGTTGCCCTGGCTCAAAGAAGATTTGGGGCAGGATCTTCTCCCCGTTGTGGGGAGGCCGGGGTGTTGTGCGAGAGCGGGCGTGAGCAGGCAGGGTCCTGATTGGGGGCGCCGTCATTTTTCGTGGGCAGGCCAATTAAGGCCCGTCCAGCGTGACGTCCACCAGGAGGCACTATGCGCTCCCTGTGCGGGTGGCGGGAGATTCCCTGAGCCTGGAGATTCCCTGAGCCTGGAGTGCGCGAGGAAGAGGGCACAGATCTCCCTGAGGCAAAGTGCTGCCTCAGGTAGATCGGCTCAGGTTTGAAACATTGAATAAAGATGAGAGAAAAAATTACTGACATGTCCCCGCAACTGCCACTGTCACATGAGCTGGGACATGCCAATTTCTTTTATTTAGACATTTCATACAAATTTTAATACCCTCATGAAATCTCATCCGCACCCGTTGACCTGAAAATCTAAGTGACGCGGGGTGACATCGGGACGCCCGCCCGACATTAACCTGCGTCATTTTACGCATCGGCGAGCGGGCCCTGCCCCCTGCTGGCCGACCGGAAGATGCAGCCCTTGAAGTCTGTAATTAGGCAAATGAACCTTAGTGGAATCTTGAAGCATGATCCAATCGAAGCAATTTCAAGGGCATTGCGGGCACAATTTCCCAATCGCCGCCAAAGCAGTAACTTTATCTCAGCGCCTCATTAAAAGTCACCAAAGGTAGCCCATCAAACTTGATTTCGTGAGGAGTCAGCTCCTTGACTTCAAGTGACTATCTCAGGCTGCACTTACACGTGTTGGTGGCCTCATTATCATGAATGGCACAACCTGCCACCATGTCTTCATGTAAATGTATGAATGAATGAATTATATCTAAGCTGTGAGGCTGTATACACTTTACAATAGGAATGACAGATCCCCTGTTTCTAGCTGGACCTGGCAGGAGCAGCGACACTTAAGTAATGTAAATAGAAAACAGAGACCTAACATGGCCATGAGTCTCCATTTGAGCATATTGCTGTAATTGGGCTTAACCTCGTCAATGATAATTATAGATTAAGAAAACCAGCCTGCAAGATAATGCAGATTATTTAAATCCCAGCCTGATTGATCTCTGTGATATGGAATCACAGCACATAATTTTAACCACAGAAACAGATGGGTTGCGGTCAGGTTTATATTCAATTTTTTTAAATTTCAAACTGGACCCCAATGTTCCAACTCTCAGTGCTAACAGAGGCAGGATGGGGACAGGCAACCAACCCATTCCCAGGAGGTGGATTGACCATTTAAAAATAAAATGAGGCTGTGTGCCTCACACTTAACCTATTGCAGGCTATCCCCTTCCCTGGATCAGCTACTTAACCCTTCTGGTTCGAAAGTCCACTCTGGATAGCAATGACTCAATATACACTTTTACTTGCATTACAAGCAACATTTTTATTAACCTAAATCCCTTTGCATATAAATCGATATCGATGAAAAAATATCTGCTGATGTATACTCATAATCCGGTTACTTGGTTTCTTGAGAGACAGACAAGATCGGGTGGTCGAACTGTCCTGTTCTGTAACTCACGTTGATAGCTGGGCAGACTATCCTCTCTTCCGACTGCAGCCACAAGCCTCTTGAACATTCAGTTCATATACTCTTCTCTTGGACCTACATACTACATTTGCAGTGATGTCGCTTTCTCATTGGCACAGTGCTTTCAGCCTTAAATTCCCCCGAATGAGATGATGGGTCTATGGGGTCATCACAACTGCCCGCGACTTTACTACAGCATTCAAACCACGCTGGGCTGGTCTTTTGTTTCAGGGTTCTGTGTATGTGTAGGTGCAGTTTGACTAGTTTCTGCCTACATGTCTGGGCATGTTCTCTCTTTGTTTGGGCATGTTCTCTCTCTTCTGGTCATTGTCAGTCCACAACCTAATCCTCTTCCCATCAGTTCTTGGTTCATCAAGCAACCATTTTGTGTTATACTAAAAACACATTGTTCAATCTCTAATACTATGTTCAGTATGACTTCTACAAAGAAAACCAGTACATCAATCGGCTCAAAAATGTGGATCAAAGAAACAAACTACAAAAGTATCATTATCACAATATTGACATCTGTAACAGCAAATGCTGACAATTTCATTGTGTTCTATCCTGTTCTATCTCTATATAGCAAAAGTCAGTGGTTAAGTTACAGATGTTATTATCTTCTTTTACTGACAACTAAACCATAATATTTATTGTCTAACAGCAACGTATAGGCTGCTGGTTCCAGGCTTATTAACACTTTTGTGCCCACACTACCTCCCCGGTTTAACCCTGGCTGGGTGGGTTTCCTGGACCTCAGGAAATCCGAGATAGTTGGAATCCTTCTTCATGGCTATCCCACTTTCATTCCTTCCCTGCCTCCATCAGAGCCCCCACAAATCCCCCAGTATTCAGAAGGGAAGTTAGGAAACACTTTTACACACAAAGGGTGTTCAGAGTGTGGTGGCCTCTCCCACAAAAAGCAATAGATGCTAGCTCAATCAATCATTTCAAATCTCTGATTTGCAGATTTTTGTTAGCTAAGGTTACTAAGGGATATGGAACAAAGGTGTATGGATGAAGTTAAGGAGCAGATTTCTCATCATCTCTTTAAAAGGCAGGATAGGCTTGTGGGGTTGAATGGCCTACTCCTGTCCCTATGGTTCTGGGCTTCATAGACTCCAACCAATTGTCTTAAAAGAAGTGGCTGCAGGGATACATTCGGTGTAATCTTTGAAAACTCCCTAAATTCTGGGAGGTCCAGATCTGCAAATGTAACACCCCTATTCAAGAAAGGAGGAAGACAGAAATCAGGAATCTATAGGCTAATTAGCCTGATACCTGTAAGTAAGAAAATGTTGGGATCATTATTAAGGATGTAATCACAGAACATTTAGAAATCATAGTACAATCAAGTAGAGTCAATGGGCGGAATCTTCAGGTCCCGCCAATGGCAGGAATCGTGGCGGGTGGGGGCACATAATTTGACGGGAGGTAAAAGATCGTCTCCTGGTGGCAGGATAAACTGTTTGAATTTTGTCCTCCCAACTTTCAAAGCGGGTTAAATGCGGGTTGAGCCTCTCGATGAACAATATTGGGAATCCCATTTGCATTCATTAGCATCTTATGCATGTTCGTCGCCTTGTGGAATTAACTTCACCCTCCAAGTTAAGTGCCCCCCGCCAGTGAGAATTTAGAACGTTCAGTTTTATGACTCTATATAAGTGACATGCACCTGCCAAGCTTCATCTCTTCCTTTGAGGTCAGTAGATGTTTCTCTCACCTTCTTGATATTGAGTGCCATTAGCAAAAGCTGTGCCAAGGCTGGACACGGTAGGTAGGTGAAGGCTGGAAGTCGGGGGAGTGGGGCGGAAGGATGGAGCGAAGTCTGGGAAGGGAAGCAGGCTAAGTGGGGAAGGGAGGAGGTGGGGGTGGTGTCGATCCGGGAAAAAGGGAGGGGAGTGTCTAGGAATGGGTGAGGGAATGTCTTAAGGGGTTGGGTTGGTGGTGTCAACTGTGGGGTCGTTGGGGGGTGAACTCAGGGTACTGGTGATACGAGGCAACAGTCACAGCCTGAGGGGAGAATGGGGTGCAGTAGGGTGGCAGGTCTAGGGTGAGACTCTGGTAGGTGAAGGACTCATGGGGATGGGTCATGGAGCGGGACAAGACAGGTGGCTCAGATAGTGAGAGGGGGCAGGGTTAGGGTGGACATGGGGATGGTAACAGGTGTCGGCTCTGAAGAGAGGGAAGGCATGTCGAAGTGGATCATGATACGATCCAGGATAATGGGGGGAGTTTCAAGAGTGACAGAGGGGAGAGGAATGGTGAAATTGGATGGGTTAAGGGTGATGGGGTGAAGTTGGTGGGTGACAGGGAGAAGGTAGAAGGTGGTGAACTGCGTCTGGAAGGTGATGTGCACCATTTTTGAAACCTAACCTTGACCACATAGTTAGTCAGTCAGTGAGATCCCTCGAAGTGGAAGAAGGTCTTTTGGGTGGGTGGAGTTCAAGGTCAGCATAGGTAACCAACCACGCTAATAAATATGAGGCAACTGGATGTCAACCATGCTCAGTTGTGTTGTCCTCTCTATGGTAAAGCCCACACGGCAGCAGGTTTGTTCCTGACTCATGGGTCTCATAACACCAAGATCCCAGCAAGGTATGGAGCTGCCACTCATTCTGTGCCATTTGCCATTGGCTGCAGTCAGAGGCAGGGATAAAGGCAGCGAGGGAGGTGGATGCCTCCAAGTGGCCCACATCAAAGGAGAAACCAGTTGGAATGGGTCACATCCTAACCGGAATGCACCTGGGGTAAACCAGAACAACCCAATTGCCCCCAATTTTGTTAGCCGATTTTAGGCTTTGTCTGGTTGCGATTTCCTGGGAGCAGTTTACTTGGACTGGGGACAGGTTGAAGTCGAGCATGCCCCTTGCCCCAATTCATTAGGGCCACACTGGGACTCCAAGGTGTCCCTACCCCTGACTTAAATGTGACTTTTGGCCAGTGAACAATTATCAGCCTCATGTCTATGGGAATAAGAGTGCTGTTTAATCTGCAATAGTTCACAGACTGGAAAAACATGTATTTCCAAAATGGAAACCCATTATATGCATGTTCATTAATTGTTCCATTTCTGATTTTATTTTTGCACACAATGAAATTACCCAGGCAACATGACAATATATAGAATATCCACATGTTGAACCATATATAAAGACACAAGAAATAAGCAGGGATGTGGCTGAGACCATGTCCAACTGGATCCACCATAACTGGTGCACACGAGGTGCAAGATGGCTACGTGGCCAATCCTGCTTTCCTTTCCAGCTCTGTCAGTCTGCCTTAGTGCGCACTGACATGGGCTTCTCAGCATTGGGAAAGCAGCCAGCCAGCGACCAACACCGTTACCTAATGTTACTGAAAGCTGGTCAACATGGGAAGTCGAGACAAGATTGATGGAGAGGAAGAAAGGAAGTGGAGGTTGCAGAGAGGAGGAGATGAAGGTTGCAGAGAGGAGGAGATGAAGGAGGCAGAGAGGGAGTGAAGAGGTGGAGGTGGCAGAGAGCCAAATGGAGGAGACCGACGTACTCTGAGAAATGTCGTCTTGATGAGCTTGTTGCATCACGGCACCCTCACCCGCTGATCTCCCTCACACACCCTCACTCACCTTCACTCACTCACCCTCACTCCATTGTACACCCTCACTCATTTGCTCACCTTCACTCCCTCACTCACCCTCATCCTCAGTCACACTCACTCACCATCACTCATTCATACTCACCCTCATTCACACTCACCCTCACTCACTCACCCTCACTCATTCTCCCTCACTCACACACTCACCCACCCCCACTCACACTCACCCTCGCCGGTTAACCCTCACTCACTCACCCTCACCGTCACCCTCGCTCACAGTCACCATTATTCATTCACCCTCACTCCCACTCACACTCAATCTCAATCCATCACATGTACTCACTGACCCTCACTTTGATGCTCCGATCGGATGAGCGAGGCCTGAAGCCTAGAAGCAGTGAATGCGGGTGGGCCGCTAACGGGAATTAGGGGACAGTAGGTGAAGTGGGGGACTGGCGGCAAGCAGGAGAGAGCGGGGGAGAGTGACTGCAAGCAGGAGAGAGCGGGGGAGAGTGACTGCAAGCAGGAGAGAGCGGAGGAGAGTGACTGCAAGCAGGAGACAGCGGAGAAGAGTGACTGCAAGCAGGAGAGAGCAGAGGAGAGTGACTGCAAGCAGGAGAGAGCGGAGGAGAGTGGCTGCAAGCAGGAGAGAGCGGAGGAGAGTGACTGCAAGCAGGAGACAGCGGAGAAGAGTGACTGCAAGCAGGAGAGAGCAGAGGAGAGTGACTGCAAGCAGGAGAGAGCGGAGGAGAGTGGCTGCAAGCAGGAGAGAGCGGAGGAGAGTGACTGCAGGCAGGAGAGAGCAGAGGAGAGTGGCGGCAAGCGGGAGAGAGCGGAGGAGAGTGGCTGCAAGCAGGAGAGAGCGGAGGAGAGTGACTGCAAGCAGGAGAGAGCGGAGGAGAGTGACTGCAGGCAGGAGAGAGCGGAGGAGAGTGACTGCAAGCAGGAGAGAGCAGAGGAGAGTGACTGCAAGCAGGAGAGAGCGGAGGAGAGTGGCGGCAAGCAGGAGAGAGCGGAGCAGAGTGACTGCAAGCAGGAGAGAGCGGAGGAGAGTGGCGGCAAGCAGGAGAGAGCGGAGGAGAGTGACTGCAAGCAGGAGAGAGCGGAGGAGAGTGGCGGCAAGCAGGAGTGAGCGGAGGAGAGTGGCGGCAAGCAGGAGAGAGCGGAGGAGAGTGACTGCAAGCAGGAGAGAGCGGAGGAGAGTGACTGCAAGCAGGAGAGAGCGGAGGAGAGTGACTGCAAGCAGGAGAGAGCGGAGGAGAGTGGCTGCAAGTGGGAGAGAGCGGAGGAGAGTGGCAGCGAGCAGGAGAGAGCGGAGGAGAGTGACTGCAAGCAGGAGAGAGCGGAGGAGAGTGACTGCAGGCAGGAGAGAGCGGAGGAGAGTGACTGCAAGCAGGAGAGAGCGGAGGAGAGTGACTGCAAGCAGGAGAGAGCGGAGGAGAGTGACTGCAAGCAGGAGAGAGCGGAGGAGAGTGGCGGCAAGCAGGAGAGAGCGGAGGAGAGTGACTGCAAGCAGGAGAGAGCGGAGGAGAGTGACTGCAAGCAGGAGAGAGCGGAGGAGAGTGGCTGCAAGTGGGAGAGAGCGGAGGAGAGTGGCAGCGAGCAGGAGAGAGCGGAGGAGAGTGACTGCAAGCAGGAGAGAGCGAAGGAGAGTGACTGCAGGCAGGAGAGAGCGGAGGAGAGTGACTGCAAGCAGGAGAGAGCAGAGGAGAGTGACTGCAAGCAGGAGAGAGCAGAGGAGAGTGACTGCAAGCAGGAGAGAGCGGAGGAGAGTGACTGCAAGCAGGAGAGAGCGGAGGAGAGTGGCAGCAAGTGGGAGAGGGTGGGAAAAGTGGCTGCAAGCCGGGGTGAGTGGCGGCAAGCAGGAGGGAGCAGTCACAAGCAGGGAAGGTGGTGGCAACCAGGGGAAAGCATCGGCAAGTGGGGGAAGCAGGGGAGAGCGTGAGAGAAGCAAAAGAGAAAATGAGGCCCAACAGGAAATTCAGCACTTGTTTTTATTCAATTTATACTTGTGGTCCCTTATATGGTGCTGAGCACAGAGGTCTCCTCCTCGCACAGGAACCATACCGGAAGTGGTTTCCAATTGGAGGAACCTCTTTGCCTCAGTGAGATTTTGGCGCCTGTTCCTGACCCCACCCATGAGCCTCGAAATCAGAGGTCTCACCCCTGCTTTATGCTGATTGGTCAGAACTCAGTGACGCTGAAATCTGATTGGCCATTGCCATCAGCACTCAGCAGAGGCGGGCAGTTTGAATCTGCAACGTGCAAGAAGCCATCCACATGGAATGTGTCTGCTCTGGGAGGGAAAGGTGAGAGAGAGTGAGAGATTTCAGCATTCAATAATCCCTAAAGTTCTGCAGGTATGTACTCATGAATTCCATTTTTATTTACCTTGCATAAATTTGTAGAGAAATATAGGGAGAGGAGCTAGTGAGAGAATTTGCAATTTTGAGACAATGGCTGCTTGTGTGCTATACTTTTTTTGCCTTGTTGCTGGAATTGATCTATATTTTTATCTGCTCTTAGAACACCTATAACCTAGGTGTGTGACTCAGCCTGGCTATTTGTGAACTCCCGCATGGCCGTTAGGCACTCAAATGTACATCTTGGTGTCAATTTTTGTCCCTCTCCTTTGCTCCATATCTACTAATGCTCTCACTTGCCTCAATGATATCCCCTGCGCTGTGAAAATACGCAAGGGAAGATTGCAAAGTTGCAGCAGAAAGTGGCGTGGAGGCAAAGGAGGGTGGCCCCGCAGCAGATGATGGAGGAGGAGGAGGAGGGGACATCCCTACGCCACGTGGTGGAGGTATTCGAGGCACAAAACATACAGTTGGAAAATGTTGCTGGCAGGGCTCAGGTAACTTGCCCTATCTGTATAATCCCTTCCCCTTCTCTCAAAGCAGCCTCAGGTAGGAGAATGGCACGATTGATTTTCCAGCAGTGCAACTCGAAAGGCAGCGCCCAGTGGCACGGCAATGGCAAGGTCAAGCCACCTCCAAATGCTTCCAGAGCCTGGAGACCCATCCACAGACCTCTACAACCCAACTGGTGGCAAGGTAATTAATCTTAAATGGTCCTCAACATCTGCATGCATAATACGACAGCAGTCTGCAATGTAAACCTTAATGGAATATGTGGATTTTCCCTTGTTTTTCAGATATGTAATAACTCTCTGCCCTTATTACAAGTTCAGTCGCAGGGGCGGGGGTCGAGATCCTGGGGCAGCAGCGAGACTCAGCCTGTGGCCCGCAGATAAATTTGGGAAGTTCCTGGCTGTTGGCATCTGGGAGAGAGTGGTCTGCGGCAGAGTGTGCCCACAGTTTGTGAGCAGCGGGGGTACAGCGAAACCTGCACTTTCACCGATAAAGCTGAATGCAGTCCATGGATGGCAGCCAGCTCGCGACTTCAAACATCCATCCTGCCGGGTGAATGGTCATGGCTGATAAGGGCTCATGTGGTTAGTCTTTCCATTCTGCCAAGGCAATTGTCTCTCTGTCAAATTTTGAGGGTAGTGGAGCCAAGCTGGGTAGCGTAAGGGGGAGGCTCCTTGCTCATGGCTTTCTTACTGCACAAGGTGGGGATGGGGATAATATATTAATATAGGAAGAGAAATGGCTAACTAACAGAAAACAGAGTCAGGATAAGTGAGTCATTTTCAGGTTGGCGAATTATAACTAGTAGGCTTTGGCAGGTATCAGTGCTGGAGCCTCAACTGTTTACAATCCATATTAATGACTTGGATGACGAGATCAACCATATTGTAGCCAAATGTACTGATTATACAAGGATAGCTGGAAAGCAAATTGTGGAGACGATACAAGGAGTCTGCAAAGGGTAGATAGGTTATATGAGTGGGCAAAAACTTGACAGATGGAGTGTAATGTTTAAAAATGAGATCTCAGTATCCATTTTTGTAGGAAGAATACAAAAGCAAAATATTATTTAAATGGAGATAGGCTTCTGGGGCACCACACTTTAGGGAGGATGTGAAGACATTAGAGAGAGCTCAGAAAAGATTCACAAAAGGTTCCAAGGATGAGGAATTTCTGTTATGTAGAAAGATGGGGCTGTTCTCCTTGAAGAAAAGAAGATTGAGAAGAGATTTGATTGAGGTATACCAAAATCATGAGGGTCTGGACAAAGTAGAGAGGGAAAAGTTGTTCTCATTATTGGAAGGACCGATAACAAAAGGGTTCAGATTAAAGGTAATTGGAAAAAGATGCAATGGTGACATGAGGAAAAACTTTTTAGCTAGTGAGTGGTTAGGATCTGGAATGCACTGCCTGAGTGTGTGGTGGAGGCAGATTCAATCAAGGCATTCAAGAGGGCATTGGATTATTATCAGAAAAAGAAGAATGTTCCAGAAAGCGGGGAGAAGGTGGGGAAGTGACACGAGGTGACTTGCTCCTTTGGAGGGCCAAATGGCCACCTAATATGCTATAACTATTCTGTGATTCTGAATGTTGCAGTACAGAGGGTTCTGTGTGTCCTCATACATGAAACACAAAATGTTAGCATGCAGGTATAGCAAGTAATAAGGAAGGCAAGTGGAAAGTTGGCCTTTATTGCAAGTAGGAGAGCCTTGCAACAGTTGTACAGGGTGTTGGCGAGACTACACCTAGACTGCAAGGTGTAGCCTCCATATTTAAGGGGGGGATATACTTGCATTAGAAGCAGTTCAGTGAAGGTTGACTAGGTTGATTCCCAGGTTGAACTTTTAAGGAAAGGTGGAACAGGCTGGGCCTATACTCATTGGAGTTTAGAAAAATGGGAGGTGATCTGATTGAAACCTAAGATTTTGAGGGGGGCATGACAGGGGTAGATGCTGGGAAGATATTTCCGCTTGTGAGGGAGCCTAGGGTTTCAGAATAATGTGTCATCCATTTAAGATGGAGATAAGGAGGAATTTCTTCTTTCAAAGGGTTGTGAATCTTTGGAATTCTCTGCCCCAGAGAACTTTCGAAGCTGGATCATTGAATATACCCAAAGCTCAGATAAACAGATTCTTGAACTATAAGGGGAACCAAAGGTAATGGGCATCAGACAGAAAAGTGGAATTGAGACCAAGATCATATCAACCATGATCTTATTGAATGGTGAAGCACGCCTACCCCTGCTATTTTTTTATATTCTTATTTTCAATGGAACAGGGCAAATCTCTCATGGAATCGCCAAACATGGTATCATTAAAACCACTTCTACATAATTGGTTTGCAGTTCCAATTTGGTGACTTATTCCAGGAGCAACTCTAAGGTATCAAACTTCCCCGCCCGATCAGTGTGAGCCTTTAGCAGAGAGAGAAACACCTATTCACCTCTTTAAACTAGAAGAACAACTATTGCCCCCAAACATTGTTGTCACTTATTGCTCTGCTTACTTCATCTTTAGTTTAAATCAGAAAGCATTCATTTGAATTGCCAATTAATCATTAATGTTATGTGAGGATATATTTATAAACTTGTTGTGTTCACACCTCCTTACATCCAGATCTTTAGAACATCACTGAAATGCTGACTGCACAAAATGCCTGTTATTAATGTGGTCTTTGTTAAGTAATTTTAAGTACATTTTTTGTGATTTCTTAGCACACAAATTCACTCAGAAACCAGCACGTACATTTGACCAAAATTGAGATACTCGGGTAGCAAATCCTGCAGCCTGAGGGAAGAGCAGAAATTTGAAGGATTTTCTTCTGAATATCACACCAGAATAAATCACTTTCTTTGTTTAATTGTACAAAACAGACATAGAAAAAAAAAGTTACCTTTGAGCGTTTACCTTTTCAAAAGTTTGGCTTCAGCAGCAATTCAGCTTTCCATTTTCCAAAATCTTACAAATAATATTTCTTTAGAATTACACCGAAATTATTAGGATTAGCAATATGAATATTCTTGAATGAACAATTTGTTGTGTGGATTTAAATGTCCTCACCGTCAACTGGATTTTTCAGAAAGTATTACTTAAATAATACAAGAATACATAGTCCGACTTTGATATGTTCCAATGTCATGGAAAATAGTGAGATAAATCTGGCTTACGTTAGAATAGAAATAATGCATATCATGTTTGACTTCAATTATGATTATATTATTTCCTGATTTGAAAAAACAATGAAATATCTGTGGTTTACCTCACAAATGAATTAGAGGTGAACTCTGACACAGCCCATATACAACGAATTTTTTCCAGATGCCTCACTTTCCCCCAGAGTTCATGGATCATGGTATTAATTTACAGTTCTTACCTTTTTACCTTCTACATCCTGCTGAGTCCGAACCATTAAAGTAGAAGCTGTTTTTGTCTCCATACCTGAATAACCTGTCGATGATCTTTTTCTTCCGCAATATCCCCCACAGCGGTTATCAAAAAAGATTTAAGACTAATTGACACCTTTCTTCTGCCTGTAGGGTTTGCAATGCCTCTTATTCATGCATTAAAACCCCCTGACAGCTACACATGGAGTGAATAGTTAGGATGATCTGTAGTGCAGATAAGACTCCAGTGCTTTCTTTATACACATGTCTAAGTCTCAGTTGTTGATCAATTGCTTTGTTAATGCAGTATACATGCCCTTGCAAGTTATGACATTGTTATATACAAACATTAGTCCTATCTGGTCTTTTTTTGGATGTTTGAGAATTCTTTGATTAAGTACATATGTGAACAATCTTCACCTATATTTAAAATGGATCATCTGCATCTTTGGTTGTAAAAGTTTGGTCATGTGTTTCTAAGAACATGACAGTAAACAGGAGTCAATGAGTTATATGTGAACTTACAGAGAATGAAAGCGAGACAAAGAGACTGATGGCTTAATTGGCAGTTGACAATGGCCTATGAATGCCAGAAAAGTTCCATTTTCAATGATTGGTCTGTGAGGAGTTAGGTCATCTTAGGAAAATTGGATGTGACACTTCACCTCAGTTCTCCTGGGCAAGGGAAGGGAAAAGAAACAAAAAACATGGTTCCTGTTGTGAATGCTGCCCGGTAACCCTTTTGGAAAATCCACTTCTGCCGGTATTGGATAAAGATAAGATTAGGCTTGAGTGAAATGCCTCTGATTGTTGAATAGGCGCCAATCCTCATTGTGAAAGCTCACGACTGAAGAATAGCCATGTGAATGAGGTACTGGTGGTGGCTGGCAGTTGGGGAACTGTGCCCTAGTGTCTTCAGGGAAAGAGATGGGGGCTAGAAAAAAAATTGCTGGGAATTTCCCAATCATTCCCACGCTTCACTCCATAAGAGAATGGCACCAATCACTCGCAAGGGAATGTGAAAACACATTGTGGGCTCATTTATTGGAACTAGGTGCATGGGAACATTTATACAGAGGCATAAAGCTTAAAGACACATCAGCAACAAAGCAGTCTATGTGGTGAAGTGAAGTGAAACTAAAACTGGATCACATGACACACTTCCTTCTTGTCATGTCATGCTGCAATCCCTTAAAGGCACGTTATAATGCTGCATCTCAAAGCCATTATCAAAACAATTAAACTTGAACTGATTCATATAACTAGTTCAGTGCATCAAGATTGTTAGCAATCCAAGGTATGTTTGGATTTTATAACAATGTAAAATATTGTTGTTATTGCCAATTTAACACACTAGTCATGATTCAGACTCTCTGGATACTTTTTACTAAAACCCAACACTAAAGACAGCTTCCAAAGGCAAACATGCATTTCCAATGACTGTATATAATGAAACAGTTCATGCCTCTATGAAACAAGGTTTGGATAGTATTCATTGGACCGTAAGGCAGCAAGTTATAGTCATGCGACACAAGTGTCAGGCAATGACGATCTCCAACCAGAGAGAGTCTAACCAACTGCCGTTGACATTCATTGTTATCCCCATTATCAAAATCCCCACCATTAACAGCCAAGGGGTTGTCATTGATCAGAAACTTAACTGGACAAGCCAGATATATGTCGTGGCTACTAGAGCAGGTCAAAGGTTGGATATTCTGTATAAAGTAGTTCACCACCTGACTCCACAAAGCCTCTCCAACACCTATAAGGCACAAGTCAGGAATGTGAGGGAATACTCTCCACTTAGTAGGGTGTTCAAGGAAAAAGCTCACCATCACACTTTCAAGGGTTATTAGGTATAGGCAATAAATGCTGGCCTTGCCAAGGACACCCATATCTCAAGATTTAATAAAATAAAATAAAAATATCTTAACCTTGTGCCCAATCTATCTGGAATAGCAAGTCTCCAGGTGAACACTGAAACTTGAGGTATGCACTGAAAGTAGCATGAAAAAGACCATCTGATCAACCAATCTGTTCCATGCGGTTGTTTTGCAATGAAGAATTGTGACTCCTAATACCCCTATCCTACCGGCAGCTATGTAACCTCTTGGGTGAGGCAAAAGAAAAGTTTCAAAGCTATACCCTAGACTAATTCAAATGGGAAATTATAATTCTGGAAAGTTCCTCACCAAGCCATGTAGACGATGGGGACACTATCATGACCATAAGATGTGTTATCCAACATCCCCTCTGTATTCATGCAGTGATATCCGGCATGACCAGATTCAACCAGTTCACTTTTTGAATGTTTGCAGTGAATTGGAGCAACCTGAGTGAAGAATTATCATGCCTGGAAGAGGCAAAGTTGGCATACGACAAGGCAAAGTGGTACTGCAAATTGCTTCATGATAATATACAGGGCATCACCAACAATCTGCTGCCTGGCGCACCATAGCAGTGTCAAGAGAATCTCCGGTTTGATTTATGTGGAGACTCATGAGGTGTTAAAGGTTTTTCTGGAGAATGTTTCTTAGGGATGACGTCACCTACATTGAGCATATCAAGTGCAGGCCGGTCGCTGCCAATAGATGCGGTGTACGGTCTGAAATGGCAGGACCGGGCTCTATAAGGTTTGAACAGGTGAATAACTCAACTCAGCTCTAGCAAACAAAGTTTGCAGTGAACCTGCCACCTAACCTAGTTCTGTGCTTATGTAACATATATATGCACCCTCCCTCTCTTTCTGCAGCCTATATAATTTAAATAGTCTATCCATATGGACACAGTCTGGTCTCTATTATTTTAAATGCCTCAATCAATTCCCCTCGAAGTTTATGCTATTTTAGTGAAAAATTTTTTTCAGTAACAGTCCCATTTGAATTTTGCTATTCAACTTATGATTATAGCCATACTTCCTGTCAAATATCAGAAAACAATAACGCTTATTGAAACAAAATGGACTATATCATTATGGATGGAAAGGATAGGTTAACTGAATAATTTTATTTCATAATGTCATTTGCCATGCTGTATATACAAAAGTAACTTGCCTTTTCATGGTGCATCATACAAAAGTGTATAGTGTATAATAATATCCATCATTAAATCCTAAATGTGCAATCTCGTATAAAATTAACTTTGCATTGTTACTAAATGTTAAATATTACTGAAGCAATACATAACAAAGAGGCTTTGTGATATGATCACTTTCTGATGTCAAACACTGATCCTCAAAGCAACTCATCAAAACCTCTCAGGCATCAAATATCTGGATGTAATGTGGAAGAACCAGTATAAGTTCTCTCTAATGTGGCTATCAGCCAAAGCAGCACTCAGTTACAGAAAACAAAATGCTGTATGGAAGAGTATAGAACTGTAATACTAAGGAGAGCATGATGACTGGCATTACTTCAATAACCTATGTGAATATTTTAACCTTTATTGGTAAAGAATCATGATCCTCATCTGTATTTTTATATCATTTTTCTGAATTTCTTAATAAATGTAACACAGGGTCATTTCAGCAAACTTCAGCAGGCAACAATCTTCACTGACAATGTCAATTTTGTTCTCTTGTCTGCTGATGTAACAGCATCCTGAAGGTTTCAATGGTTCAAATTCGGTCACATAACTTGAAATAGTTTTCACTACTCCCAAGTGAATCACTGCATAGGCATGAGGACAGTAATGCAAAAGATTATTGTTTCATATCATCTGATGTGATAATAAAGATTACCAACCTTCTAAGTTAGCCATTCAATTTAAAATGTGGTTGTAGCGGTAACGTAGTGGCAGGTTCCTTGTTGTTTGAGGATGTCCAAGCTCTAAGTGACATCACCGTCTTCTGTGGGTCCTCTCAAGACTAAAGAACCTGATGTGAGTTTGGCATGGACGCTCACAGAATTGGCAACGTATGGTGTTGTTGGTGGTGCTTGGGGAAGCTGTGCCACTTCTGGCCTTCCCCTGGGCACATTGGATGTTGTGAGTTTGGCATGGATGACCCTCGAAGCAAGCTGAACTGACCACCTTGATGTTGTTTCCCCTGAGACAAAGCCAGACAGTAAGTTAATCATTTAATTTAGAGTATAATTGTAGTTGTAGGGTAAAATACAGCAAACAGGATTGCAATCTATTTTCTTATAAGCTTTTCTAAAACAATCTTTCATGCAGCACTTTCATATTAAGAGAATTATATAGTATTCTAATTTAGATGGGTATTACAAAACTGCCAAGGGTCAGGTGTTTAATATGCAATTATATGTTCAGCATCAAACTCTTGGGTTCCTAGCCCTCAGGGCAATATTTTACTACCAATGACAAACAGGTCAGTCAACATTTGAACAGTATTGTAGACCAAATTAGTTTTTTTTCCTCGATGTGACTGCTTTTGGGTGCTGTTTCTGTGTTGATGCGCTTAAGGTATTAATTTGGGGAAACAAAATGCATCCTAGCACTATCCTAGCACCAGCTGAGGATTAGACCGGGGAGGAGCTGGCCTTACAACATTAAAGCAACCTCAGCGAAAAAGTGACACACTGTTGTCACTTGCTAAGTCTCATTTCAAACCCATACATTATCACTTGTGATATCTCCAGAAATGAAATGGGCAATGCACCCTCACTATTCACACACAATAAAGTTCATTCATTCTGAACTTTGATACTGAAAGAACAGTTAAATGGTTTCCATGAAAAAGACACTTCCATCTTTTAAGCATCATAACATAAGAGCAATCGTTTTTATAGCTTTCTGCAGAATATTTTCACCCATATAGCTTACTATATCAATTCTTCATTTGACTGACTCACTCATCATAAGGGCAGATGAAACTACTGCAGGTGAAACTCGATAA
Organism: Cetorhinus maximus; assembly: GCF_964194155.1. Lineage (NCBI taxonomy): Eukaryota > Metazoa > Chordata > Chondrichthyes > Lamniformes > Cetorhinidae > Cetorhinus > Cetorhinus maximus. The sequence continues at coordinate 20,916,635 of NC_135896.1, forward strand.
AATATGACTCAACTGTGAAGGATTTTTGGCTTAGATCAGGAACTGTACTGCAGATAAATGCAGTCAATTAGCACATTTCTGTACCAGAGACCAGTTATTCACTCGGCACATTAGCCAAAAAAGCAGCTAGCAAATTTATACATTGAGAAGTAAATATATGATGCCGTCCCTAAGCGATAATATTTGAAGAAGGTATTTAATATGTAAAGTATATTGCTTTTTATTATCTCTTCTGAAGACCATCGTTCATGATAGACCAAGTGTTATCAGGCTCTACCTCATCACTCAAGATGGCTATTTAAGCGTTGCCTCGGATGCTGAGCCTTGGTGCACTCTTCGGTTGTATAGGTCACGGTGATTGCTGTCTTTATCTGGACCTAGAATTTTTTTGCTGATTTGTGCTGGTTTTGCCAGTGCAACCTGGCTGAATTTGGCAAAACCAGTGCAAAGATTGAAGAATTTTAAATGCAGGTTATATCAATTGTAAATCGAGTTTCAGTGATCTTTAACACCGGTTTAAAAAGCATTATGCTGTAAACAGGCCCCGCTCCAAACCTGGCTATGCTTCCAGCTCAAAATGACAGGATGGTGAGTTTCCATATATCGCATCTGCTTGTGGCCATTTGAGATGTTCTTCAAATTGAGCTGGTTTTTAAAATGTCTGGGTACTAGTAGGTGCATTTTTAAAATTTGCATATTAAAAAATATTTAATTTATTAAGAAATTGAATATACACCAATGATTCAGTTTAGTTTTTTTTAACGTCATCTTCAATGCTTTAAAATCTGGTTGCCATGACACAAGTGGAGGACTAGACACTTTTATCAAAGATGCTTAATTTTTGTGATAAACCCCTTTTCAGCTGCATTAATAAAACTGCGCCAGGTTACCTAACAATAAACATTTACATTCTGTTATTCACTGCCATAGTGCATTGGTTCTTGGAAGATTTTCTGTTTGTGGTTTTGCAAATGAGTTTGGGCAGAACCGCGAACTGTAAATTAATTTCAGAAAAAAGGATCATTTCAAGTGCAGTTTGTGCCCAGTTTCCCGATTGTGCCCCAAGATGGAAACTCTGTCCTGTGATGTCCACAAATAACTTGAGTAGCTTTGCTCTGTACAATGCTAAATAATCTAGTTGGAATGGTTAATAGGGTGCCAAAAATGACTTAGACAATTGTTAAGGAGGGAGAAGAAATTAGCCCATATTCCTGCTCTTGATCATTATGTAATAGCTCCTGTCAGAAATTAGGGGCAGAATTTTACTCGTCGGTGAGTGGGGGCGGGGCCCGCTCGCCAACATGTAAAATAACGCGTGGTGACGCAGGCGGAACTCCCAACGTCACTACGCCCCATTTAAATTTTCAGGTAGGCGGGGGTGCAGCGAAATCAGCTGTGTGCCTGCTGACCTGTCACTGGCCAATTGAGGCCATTGACAGAATCAAATAAGTAATTAAAGTAATTAAGGTTGGTGGGCAGGCCAGGAGCCCCAGCGCGAATTAGAAAAAGCATGAAACCTCATCCACGGGCGGGATGAGGTTTCAGGTAGGATTTTTAAAATTTTAATAAAGTTTTTGTAAAAATTATGGACATGTCCCAACTCATGTAACAGTGTCACATGAGGGGACATGTTAGGAAAGTTTTATTTTTCTGGTTTGAGCTTTTATGCATGTACAGCCGGTCTCCCTGAGACTACACTTAGCCTCAGGGAGATGGGTGCGCTCTGTCGTGTGCATGTGCGAAAGAGCGCACTCTCGATTTTGGGATTCCCCCCACCCACACAGGAAGCGCATAGCACTTCCGTGCGGTCGCCACGCTGGGTGGGCCTTAATTGGCCTGCCCACGTAAAATGGCGCCGCGCCCCCAATTGGGGGCGCCAATCAAAAGCTCACCTGTGCACACCTGCCCTTCAACTTCACCCCTGGCGGGGGGAATATTCAGCCCTAGAAGTGTATGAACATTATAACAAGGCAGGACAGACTGACATGATGTTCCCCACTAAGGAATCATCTGAGTGTCTAATGCCTACGCATGAAGACTGGCCATTTGAGTGAGGATACTGGCCATCCACTCAGCAAGACACTGTGCATGTCATTAGGCCCAGGTTCAGCATGGCAAAGGCTGAATCAAGCGGCCTGTAGATCAATACAAATTGGCCCTTGAGATTTCCCTGAATAATTGAGGCTGGTTGCGCCTCCACAGGCAGCTCATCTGATGAAGAAACGTGAATCCGAGGTGACAGCCCTTGGATAAGTCCCATTTGGAGTGGGCCACAGGCCTGTTGGGAGAGGGATGACATGTGTAGGATCAGGTGATCTCTCCTGTTCTTCCTGGATCTACAGGAGGGCATTAAAGAAATTCTCAAGATTACCTTTGGCGAGCCCCACAAATTTAGCAATGGGAATCAGCCTGGGCAGATTACAGACAGCATCTCCCATTGACAAATTAGCAGGCTTGGCATCCATGTTATAATGAAACAATGGACACAAAGCATAGCAATTACTACCCTAGTACCTTCAGGAAAGAAAGGGAAAAAATTTTAAGGAAGAAAGGGGTTTGATTTTAATTAAAATCATAGGTGTGTTATGATTTCATGTGGAACAATATGTAAGTGAACATATCTGAGTGTATAGCATTATTTGGAACATGTTGAAGGGGCCTTAGTAGCTTAAGAAATGATTTTTGGCTGGTGCCATAGTCCACAAAGGACCATAGGTATCTCTCCAATATACATAGCTTGGTGGGCACCACTCCGTAAGCATTGGCAAGACAAGGAGGCAGGTCTCCATGAACTATTTCAGCTTGTATGGGATTGAACCCATTCTTGGCATCATTCTGCATCACACTTTAATCATCTAGCCAACTGACCTAACTAAAATCCAACCCTTGGCTCACATTTGCCTGAACCAGACTCTTTAAAATTACGTTTTATTTAATGTTCCTCCAAAGTTTAAGGAATCGTGGGCAGATTTAATTCAAATTTGTTTTAGGTCAAACTGGAGCCCAAGGCCCTGTTTCAAGATTAAACTTGCCGTGTTTGTTTAGCTGACTTAGAGGAATTTGAAGTCACACAGGCCCAATGTGTCCATCAAAGCAATTTTGGGCTTCAGTTCTGTAATAAGAGACTCATTGGTATTAAATTATCCGACAAGAATAAATTGGCAAAGAAATGGATTTCACTCACATGATTTCTGTGAGCACTGACTGAAATTTGTATTTTTGGACGCTGTAATTGTGTTTTCCTTTTATTTCAAAGTCAAATACTTTGTAGAAACATCATGCAGTAAATTTCACATGTTACATTTTGCTGGTGATGTGTCCTATTTTCTCCACAATCATCCATTATTGTTTCACAGATATTTGAAACACAGTGGGATATTTTTGATCAAGGCCTAAATTAAAAGAATTATTCAAAAAAATACTGTGATCATGTTTGAAATGATAGCAGTAAAATTCAGTTTCCTATGCTATCTGAGGAAAATTCTTATCCAATGATAAATCACCTGTCTTTCTATGCTACATTTTGACTTGGAAGAAAATAACTTTTGTCCATAGACTTATCCAGAACAGTACAGTTTTACAGTATAGATCTGTTAAGTCTCTGACTTTGAGAAAAGTTTTATCTCTTTTAACTTAAGGGAATAGACAAAGTAGATGTGGAGCGGATGTTTCCCCTTGTGGGACATTCTAGAACGAGAGGCCATAGTTTTAGGCTAAGGGTTGGTAGATTTAAATCAGAGTTGAGGAGGAATTACTTTTCTCAAAGGGTCGTGAATCTGTGGAATTCACTAGCTCAGAGTGCAGTGGATGCCGGGACGCTGAATAAATTTAAGGAGGAGATAGACAGATTTTTAATTAGTAATGGGTTGAAAGGTTATGGGGAGAGGGCGGGAAATTGGAGTTGAGGCCAAAATGAGATCAGCCATGACCGTATTGAATGGCGGGGCAGGCTCGAGGGTCTGAATTGTCTACTCCTGCTCCTAGTTCTTATGTTACCTCTCTGCTACAGTATAGTTCACCCCAGACAATATTGGCATACTGTTTATAAATGAATCATACGGAGTGAGTTAACAGTAAATGCAGCCTTAGTATTGACTGATTTTTCAATTCATGGTAAAGGATGGTATCAAGAAATTAATATTCCTACCAGAATTAATGCCAGAGCAACAGCTTGCTAACAAAGCACTGTACCCAAGTATTCAGGAATGAGATGGAATACCAATCTATCTACTCAATATTCAATAGTTCAGTCATTCACCTATCACTGCCCGCTGACCTACACCGACTACCTGGTCAAACAACACCTAGGGCAGCATTTTCCAGTCAGCCAGTGGGGGCGGGGTCCGCTCGCCGATACATAAAACGATGCAGGGTGATGTCAGGCATACATCCCGACGAATCCCCACATCATTTAGACTTTCCGTTCGGCGGACGTGCAGCCAAGTCAGTTGCGTGTACGCCGACCTGTCAACGGCCTATTGAGGCCATTAAAAAATAATTGAAATGATTAGTGGACCTGCCTGTCCAACCTTAAGGTTGGTGGGCAGGCAAAGAGCCCAGGCGGATTTCCGAAAATGCATGAAACCTCATCCACGGGCGGGATGAAGTTTCATGAGGGATTTAAAATTTTTAGAATATTTTAAAATATAAGTAATGGACATGTCCCAGCTCATATGACAGTGTCACATGAGGGGATGCGTCAGGGAAATTTTTCTAACCTTTAAAATAATTTTATAACTTCAACCGCTCTCCCTGAGGCAGCACTTTGACTCAGGGGGATCTGTGTGCTCTTTCGCATGCATGCTCAGGGAATCCCTCCCCTCCCGCACAGGGAGCACACAGCGCTTCCAAGCAGACGCCATGCTGGGTGGGCCTTAATTGGCCCGCCCACGTGAAATTGTGGCATGCCCCTGACCGTGGAGCACCGATCGGGAACCCGCCCGCCCGCGCCCACTCTGCAAAACGCCTCCGACGGGAGGAAAATGCTGCCCCTAATTTTAAAATTCTTTTCCTTGTTTTTAAATCCCTCCGTAGGCTCACCCCTCCCTATCTCTGCAAACCTCTTCCACCCCCACATCCCTTCAAGATACCTGTGCTCCTCTAATTCTGGTCTTTTGAGCATTCCTGATTTTAATCAGTCCAGCATTGGTGGCCGTGCCTTCATCTGCCTGGGTCCTAAGCTCTGAATTCCCTCCCTAACACTTTCTGCCTCTCTACCTTACCTTTTTCCTTAAAGCCTACATCGTTGGTCAAGTTTTTGGTCCTCTGACCTAATATCTCTATATGTGGCTCAATGCCAATGTTGTGAAACCATTCCTTATGAAAGAAATGAATTTACTGGCCAGAAACCACCAACTGAATTTTTAAAAAGACTAAAGCCACATTCCAGTGACTTGAAATTGCAGTCAAAGATGGCTGTACGTTTGAATCACCATCCCTCCTACATTCAAAAGCCATTAAGGGGAGCCTCCCTGTTTGCAAAGCCTCACCAGGAATGATTGACTTGAAGGAGTATGAATGGGGGCCATATCCTACTCATCAGCAAAGCATCAACCAATCATCTGAGTACTCGATTGGATAGAGACAAACCATTTAATGTTTTCTACTCTTTCTGCTTTCTACTCTTAATGTCACCATTAGCACCTCCTTTAGCCAGTATCGCCACCGTCAACACCCCTTCAACCTTTTATTTATGACATCTTTCACAATCTCTCCTTTGCCTCCACCTATCGCTGGCCTTCTATCCAGCTTCACCCGTCCCACCCCCCCCTTAAACAGTATAAATTTCACTACATTTTTACGTCTCTTTAGTTCCAAAGAAGAGTCATACGGACTCGAAACATTAACACTGTCTTTCTCTCCACAGATGCTGTCAGACCTGCTGAGTTTTTCCAGCAATTCTTGCATTTAATGTAATCACTTGGACAATAGAACTCTGGCTGTGAAAGGAATGTGCCCAGATGTAATCTAATCATGTAAGCCAGGCGACTGGAATCCACTATATGGCAGCCGCATTTGGGGTAACTGGGCAGTTGGAGAGAGAAGGCCATGTGACAATCCAGCTAACCCTTTGCGTGTTAAAACACCTCTCTTCTCTGCAGACCAGCACAAGTAAATGAGGTTCTGAATTAGCAAGACCTCTATGTGAGACTCTGTCTCTCTTCAGACAACCTGCAAGTTTCAAACCCTGTCTGCTGCCTTTGTGACTCTGCATGTGACATGGAAGAGATTTTTAGGAAGAACTCAATCGACAGCTGCTATCTCCAGAAGAACAAATAAATCATCCGTCTACAGACTGCCTCGACCCAGGGAGACCACCGAATTCAGCCTGAAGCCAACCAAGTTGTCAACGTTCAAGGACTGCGTAACCCTTAAATTTTACAGGACTTTAAGTTGCTTAATCTAACCTCCCCCTCTGTAATCTATTTGCGTGGGTGCGAACTTCAAGGGCGGGATTTTTGGATTGTCGGGTGGGCGGGCCTGGGAATGGCTGGGAAACGTCCCGCTGCCCCCTGGGTGCGATTTCAAGCTAGCTGGCCAATTAACGGTCAGCAAGCTTGAAAGGCTGAGAAGCTGGAGTGGGGGGGGCGGCGGGAGGAGGGCGAGTGCAAAAGTCTGTGCGTAGGCACGGGGGGAGTGTGCGCTGAAAGCTCCTTGGGAGCTGCCTCAGGGACCTGAAGAATTTTAAAATCAAAAATAAAGATTTTGAAAATCGGAAAAAAAAAAATCCCCCCAATAAAGCTTTGAAAAATGTAACAAAACATGTCCCCTCGTGTGACTCTGAGCTGGGACATGTTATTAATTACTTCTTAAAACTTTTCTTTTATTTTTATTTTCTTTTGGAAACCTCGTCCCGCCCGTGGATGAGGTTTCCAAAAAAATGCAAAAGCCACTTGGCCTTTTCGCCTGCCCGCCAACCATAAGGTTGGACGGACAGCGAAAAATTTAAGTTAATTGATTGTTCTATGGTCTCAACAGGCCTTTTAATTGTCAGCGGGCGCGATGCTGACTCCAGTGAGCGCCCGCTGACCGAGCTATCGCGCGACTGCGCGTTGACGGCAGCACGCTCGGCCGATGACAACACGCGTCATTTCATGCTCAAGCGGGTCGGGCACGTGCCCACACGCCGAGCTGAAGGTTTTGCCCATGATAAAAATTAAGCCAAAACATTTTTATTTTCTTTTAATTAATGTTGCAAACCTCATCCAGCCCGTGGCTGGGGTTTCCACAAAAATGCAAAGGCCGCCTGGTCGATTCGCCCGCCAGCCAACCGTAAGGTTGTGCAGACAGCGAAAAAAAATCCCTGTTAACTAATACTTTAATGGCCTTAATAGGCCTCTTAATTGTCAGCCTGGTGCGCCGCTGACTCTCGCGCGCGCCTGCCGACCGAAATATCTCGCGAGTGCGGGATGACGTCGGGACACTCGCCCAACGTCATCGCGCACTATTCTATGCCCGATCGAGTCGGGTGCGCGCTCGCCCTCGGGACATAAAATTCTGCCCTGTGTGCATGCGTGTGCGCGTGCATGCGTGTGCACGTGTTTGTCTGTGTGTGTGTGTGTGAAAGTTGGAACATTTTTATTATTTTCCTTCGACTGGGTTAAGTGCCATAAATGCAATTTACTTTATTTTTAAAACCTCAAGGAAACCTGTCTGCTTGTGTCTATATAGCTACCGAGCATAAGCAATTAAACATTCTCTGAATTGGCAAGCACGCCCTTCTTTCAAAACCCTGTTGTGGTCAAACAAGGCGTGGGAAAAGAGGGGAACTAATTGACCCCTCCTCACCTGATCATAGCGCCATACAACATTTTAGAATGTCTCTGTAAAGTGCCTTGAGACATTTGATTACATTATGGGTGCTATATAAATACAAATTGTTGTTGTTGTTATGGTGCTGGAAGACACTGGTTTTATGAATATGGGTGCTATGCCAGCCAGACGATCATTCAAAATGGTTTCTCAGTTACTCTCTTTCTCACACCTTTATTTGATTCTCCAAACACTTTTTTAATGCTAACAACGGATCTGATTTGGACAGTTACAGCAAAGCGGATCAGTTGATCAGTGAACACAATACTGTTGGAAGTAGCCCACTATTAATGCCAGTAGGAATAACTAAATTTCAGTTCTGATGAAAGGTCACTACCCTGAAACTTTGGGTAGAATTTAACCTTGTCAATGGGGATCGCACCCATTGGCTGGAGCACTGATGGGAGTCCCACATTGCCTCATTTGGTGAAGGCCTGATGGAATCAAGTGCCCATCGATTGGCCAGCAAAGGCCTTCCCCTGGATTCCGGACCCCGAGGGCAGAATCCCACCCGCCAAGAGCTGCCAGCCCATCAGAGGCCAGCATATTTCCATTGCCGGCCGCGGCACTGGGAACAGTGGCTGCTGCTGGCCATGCTCCCAGGGAGAGGCCGAGGATCATCGAGGGACTCAGGCCACAGGTGAGGCAGTGTGGGATGGGATCACATGGATGGCCTCACTGGTTGCAGGGTGGTGAGAAGGATCGCAAGAAAGGGCAGGCAGATGGCTCTCAGAGGGCTCCCCTTTTCCTGATGCTGGATAGCTCTATCAGGCACTGAGTGCCTTTTAACAAAGAATCCCGCCTGTGAACTGTGAATAAAGTTGACAGTGTTTGCTTGTCAGTCACCTGACATGGCAAGACCCCTCCCTGCCCGCCGCTAAAGGCAGGGTGAGGTCCTTGAGTGGGTGTTAATTGCCCACTTTCGGGCCTCAATTAGCATTCGGCTGGGAAGGCCATCCATGACCCTTCCTGCCTCAGATTTAATTGGGTGGAGGTGGGGAGGCGGTGGGGTACCACCTCCTCCTGCCTGAACAAATCCCCTCCCTACCCCCACCCCCTCGCCTCCAAACTCACCCCTGAGGGGGCATTAAATTCCGTTCGTTAGCTCTGTTTTCGCTTCACAGATGTCACCTGACCTGCTGAGTATTTCCAGCCTTTCCTGTTTTTATATCTACTTCCAACTAGGTTTTCAAATTAAGAAGCAGGGACGTGCCAATAAAGCAGTATAATTTGGCATAATGCAGCATCCAATTTCGGTTTACTAATAGTCAGAGAGTATGAATCATAGAATCTTAGAATCACAGAAACAAACAGCACAAGGATGGTCATTCAGCCCATTGTGCTGGTGTCGTATCTGTGAAAGAAAAGACTTGCATTTAGGGAGAGTCTTTCACACCCTCAGGATGTTCCAAAGTACGTTACTGTTAATGAAGTACATATGAACTGCATTCACAGCTGTAATATAAAGAAATGCGGCAGCTAATTTGTACACAGCAGGCTTCCACAAAGAGCAATATGATGATGTCTAGATCATCTGTTTTACTGTGATGTTGACTGAGTGATAAATATTGGCCAGGGCACCAGAGATAACTCCCCTGCCTTACCTTGAAATCTTACAATGGGATAATTTACATCCTCCTGAAAAGGCAGGAGGGGCCTTGTTTCTTTTATCTATTTATTCATTCATGGGCTTTGGACGTCACTGGCTGGGCCAGCATTTATTGCCTATCCCTAATTGTCCTTGAGAAGGTGGTGGTGAGGCGCCTTTTTGAACCACTGCAGTCCATGTAGTGTAGGTACACCCACAGTGCTGTTAGGGAGGGAGTTCCAGGATTTTAACCTAGTGACATTGAAGAAATGATGATATAATTCCAAATCAGTGTGGAGTGTGCAAGTGGCGGCGTTCCCATGCATCTGCTGCCCTTGTCCTTCTAAGTGATAGAGGTCGTGGGTCTAGAAGGTGCTAGCGAAGGTGAGTTGCTGGCTTGTAGGTGGTGCACACTGCTGCAACTGTGCATTGGTGGTGGAGGGAGTGACTGTTTATTGTGGTGGATGGGGTGCCAATCAACAGGCTGCTTTGTCCTGGATGGTGTCGAGTTTCTTGAGTGTTCTTGGAACTGGACTCATCCAGGCAATTGTAGAGTATTTCATCACAATCATGACTTGGGCTTTGTAGATGGTGGACAGGCTTTTGGGGAGTCAGGAGGTGAGTTATTCATTCTCATTCCCAGGTTTTGACCTCCTGTTGTAGCCACAGTGTTTATATGGTTAGTCCAGTTCTGTTTCTGGTCAATGGTAACCCCAGGATGTAGATAGTGGTGGATTCAGTGACGGTAATGACATTGAATGTCAAGGGAAGACAGCTCAAAAAGTGCATCACCCGTTCAGTCCTTCACGAAATATCAGCAAGTCTCTGGAGTTGGACTTAGATCCAGAATCTTCTAACAGAGAAGCAAGAATGTTACCAATGCTACCAACTGAGCCATGGATGACATGAGACGGAGTCAAGTGTGGCCCAATGTGTCCCATAACCTTGCCTATCTTTCGTTTTCAAATATATGCACAATTTCCTTTTACTATTAAATCAGCTTCCACCAGCTTTCTAAGGCAGTAAATTCCAGAGCCTAACAAATTGCTGCACAAAAAGATCTCTGAAAAGAATATGCATTGAATGACTTAACTACCTCAGCAATGAGAACTCATCTTCGCAGGATGCCCATTTACTTAGCCAGGACTGCACAGGATGGAATAAACATTGACTCAAGTGTTTGCACACGACTGGTTGAAGTAAGTGAAAGTTAAAGATGTATTTCCCTTTTAATCAATGCCTGACAGGAAGTTATGCATATTTTTAACTGCGTCCATTGTTACTCCGATGTTAAAAAAAAATCTGTCATTGAGAACTAATTTCTCTGCTCTGCGGTTAATCAGTGGCAATGAAGGTTACTTGGAGATTGCAATTAATAAGTGTAATTTAAACTTTGTGTATATTTCTTTAATTCACAATTACATTACCATATGACATTGAACTGGTTCTGAGACTACTGCTTCCTTTTGTGACTAACCACAAATCATCTGGGATGCCAAAGGAAATGGCATCAAGATTACAAAGTATTTGACTTTTCAGGGTTAAATTAGATGCATATTTGATGTTAGAACAACTCTTAAGGTTACTAGTTGAAGCAAAACAGACCTTGTTGGTGAAAAAGATGGAAGAGCACGTTGCCTACTGAAATATTCCACACAGAGGGGGAAACTTTGGTGCTTGTGGTGCCCATTTTCCTTGTGAAAAATGGGTGTAAAAAGTAGCAGTTTCTGCTGGCAATGCCACAAGGATGCCTGAAGAATGTCTAACTCCATATTGGGTGAGATAATTTTTCAGGCCACAGGCTACTTCATAATATAACTTGCACATATGCAAATGAGGTGCCTAATGCCATGCTTTTAGGATTCCCCTTCTAAAGTGACCTGTGCTCAGCAGAGCAATTTATGCCCCAGGAATCCTCAAGGGGCAAAACTTTCCCCCCATTGCGGGGGGAAGTGCGGGTGGCGAGCATGGGCGGGCAGCCATCCGATCGGTGCCCCCAATTGGGGGCGCACCGCCATTTTTAGTGGGCGGGCTTTAATTTGCCCGCCCAGCATGACATCCGCAGGGAAGACCTATGCACTTTCTGTGCGGGCGGGGGATTCCTAAAATCAGAAGTGCGCTCCTTCACGCATGCGCACGAAGGAGCGCTCTGATCTCCCTGAGACTAAATGCTGCCTCAGGGAGATTGGTTCCCAAAGTAAAAAAGTTACTGCAGTGAAAAATTCATTCACCATCCATGTCCCTCATGTAACAATGTCACATGAGCTGGGACATGGACATAACGTTAATTAAAAGTGTCTCTTAATTTTTTGATTCAGCAAAGAAACCTCATCTCGCCCGTGGATGAGGTTTCATGCTTTTTCATGTGGCCGCCAGCGCTCCCGACCTGCCTGCCAACCTTAAGATTGGACGGGCAGATCCATTAATCATCTTAATTAATTTTTTAATGGTCTTAATAGGCCGTTGACGGTTTGGCTGCGTGCCCGCCGAACTGACAATCTAAATGACGCGGGGTGACATCAGGACACATGCCCGACATCACCCCGCATCAGTTGATGCGTTGGCGAGCGGGCCCTGCCCCCGCTCACCGACTGGAAGATGCTAGCCATGGTCACTGTGATGAAGCAGAGGCCTCAAACAAAGAGGTACATTTTGTTTTTAATGTTGAGCCAAGAGGAGCAGGAGAGCCCCTGCCACCTCTGCAGCACCCTCAAGGGACACTGACGTAACCTACAATAATTGCCCCCTCCCTGTTTTTCTCCCCTCAAGAGTTACATAAGGACTGCTGCCGGCAAGTTAAGCAACCTTAGTATCCGTCCTTATGAAATGGCAGCTAACCTAAATTGGTAAAATGAGGTTTGAGGCCCAACTTCCGGTGAGTCTTAGGCCTGCTGATTAGGAGGCGTGCTGTCTCTGCGCCATTTTTATGCACCCGAAAATTTGCCAGAACAATTTCCACCGCTAAAGTTCTTAATTGTTTAATAAATCTATTCCAATTACCAGAGCTAGACCATTCTTTTGAAAGTTGTATTATTTTCTGTATATTTTCTGCTCATCCATCATCTCACATTGGACAACATCTTAACTCAGCCACAATCCAATTTTCCAGTTGAAAAACTGGCACAAGCTACATTTGCAATCAAATGCATTGAAGTTTTGCTTTCTAATTTTGTCACTGCTTTGTTCCATCAGCAATTTTCCACTCTACATACCTTAAATTGCAAAGAAACCACTTCAAGTATCAATTTTCACTTTGTTCAAAAAAGGCTGCATCTTTTGTTTTGTATTATGGAGGCCATCTTTCTAACCAGGAGAAGAATAATCCAGTTGACTTTTCCCCCTAAATAGTAAATAGGTGCTCTTAGAGCTGTACATTTTGGAAGCTTTGTTAATTGTTATGCAGGTGAAACGCTTGATTATGCCTTGCAGAACATTTTCATTTTGGCTGAGGAATATGGGTGAGAGCTATTATTGTTAATGATCTAGAATAAACAGTTAAAGGTAGAGTCAGCATTGACAAGCTCAAGGTGGTGGTGGTTAGACCTTTTGCAGAGAAAGCAGTTGAAAAAAATGAGAAATGGAGTCGTGCATATTTTTTTCAAACTTCCAAACTGGCGTAGCAATCTTTTCCAGCTCTATATATGTAACAGCCCATTCCTGTGGGCTAACCTTCCACCTTGTTGCTCAGCCACAAAACTATCGATGTGGATTGTCTACCAGTTAAAGAAGCTGCCCAATGTTCATTCCTGTTGAATTCAGTAGAATGAAGGAGAAAGAATTTTTTGTTCAGAATTAATGTCAACTACCTGTTTTTGTAAAAGTAAGCATCACAGCCAGCGTTTGCATGCATAGGGTTGCATCGGATATACAGCATATTAAGCAGCAGCCTAACAATCCATGTATCCATTTATGCTCCACTCGAGCCTGCCTTTCCTCAACTAACTCGATCAACCTAACCCTCTTCTCCCTCATAGGTTTATTTCGCTTCCCCTTAAATGCATCTGTGCTATTCGCTTCAACCGCTCTATGTGATAGTAAGTTCACTGACCACACATTGGCTGCTGTGCTTCCACTGTTACAATAGTGACTACACTTCAAGAAGTAATTCATTGGCTGGAAAGAACTTTGAAACATCCAGTGGTCATGAAAAGCACAATATAACTGCAAGTCTTTCTTTCTTTGCATTTCCTATTTGATTCCTTGGTGACTATCCTATAATGTCGGCCTCTAGTTATGCTCTATCCCACAAGAGGAAGCATTCTATCTGTGTCTATTCTATCAAAAGCTTTCATGATTTTAAAGACTTCTACTGTAGTAGAAGGGCCAAAACTAACTGTGTGATATGCTAGTTGAGATCCCCAATTCCAGACTTACTGTGGCGGAACTGCCTGCAGTCTCAACGCTGGCTATTACTCATGGCTGCCACTTCCTCCTGAGAAAGGGGCAGAAGTCTCACCTTAAGGCAATTAATGCTGCTGCCAGTGTTGAATTGCTGCCGGATAATAAGTGGGTTGCTTTCCAGCCTAATAGCTGGGGAGGGGTGGTGGGGACCATGTAAAATCCAGCCCACTGGTAAGGCGAGCAGATATCTGGCAGTATACCTACATAGTGATATTTTAAATAGAGATAAGAAGCAGAGTCACATTGGTGTGACAATGCATAAATCACAACACAGTCTAAGTAGATAAAACAAATGAAAACTCAAACTAAATCCTCAGCTTTGCATCCGGACGTGTAGAATGCAAAAGCAAACGCTGTACAAGATTCTAGTTAAGCCCACTGTTGATGTGTCATGTACAGTTACATAACCTCATTACCAGAAGGATATAAAAGCAATGGAAAAAAATGTCACACAGATTCACTCGAATGTTTCTAGAGGTGAGAGGTTTATAGTTATGAAGAGGGATTTGAGGACTTGTTTTTTTTAATGGTGCTGAGAAGGTTAAGGATTAACGTGATCCAAGTTTTCATGAAAAAGAAGGGTTATGAGAGGGTAAAAAGTGATAGGCTGTTTTTTTATTGGTCAACATGATAAGGGGAGACAAATGTAAGGCAGTCAGAAAAAAAAAAGTTTAAGGGTGACCTTAGAAAATAGATTTATGTATCTCAGGTGTAATTTTGACCCCAGCTGACCAGTAGAAATAGAACAGGTTGTTAAAAATCGCTTGGGAAACTTAACTGCCGTGATCCGCTCCATTTCTATTGCCTTCTCTTCCTGCTGTTTCAACTAGGAGGCAAGGGGGCCCTATAGCTGGCGAGGCCCTTCTTTAATTGGAGCTAGAACTGGAAGGACCATAAATAGGTGAGGTTTTCAAATCCTAAAACTTTCCTTCCAGTTTCTCCAGCCAACAAAAGTTGAGGTTCCTCCTGTTCTGGGATCCCCATTGATGATAATCACGCATTGATCCTGGCCGGGGTTTCATGCTGCCCAAAATAATGTTCCTGCCCTTTGGTCAGCTGGCACATGTCAACCATTTCGGACTAGCAACTGGCAGAATGGGTGTAGATGAGGCCAGACAGTTAAAATCGGCCAGATCCCTTTACTTTAAGAAGTATTGGCTGTATTATTTTCAGTATATGCATGGACACAGAATACAAAACTTGACCACTGCACTCTTCACGCTGTGATATATATTTTAACACAAAATACAGAGCATTATATTCTAATCTGAATTAATGCCTGAAGAATTGCATTGAAATTGTTTGGTTGCAGTTTTGGTATCTTTGTAACCAAGGCAACATTTTTCATAGAATTTAAATCCAATAAAAACAGGTACATCAGTTGACAAGTGCACTTCAGAATATCCAGTTTCAATTTATGTCTCTTGTAATGCATCATTTTACAATTGTGAGGTTTAAGCTCCACTAATTCATTGCTATTTCATATCTGATAAAAGTTCAAAAGCTGATTGAAAGCAAAAGGTGACTTAGTGCTGTAACCTTTGTTCAATCAACGAAGGGGGAGGAGAACTCACCCATACACTGACTCTCCCAGTTTATTTTAGTGATTGCTCATGAGAGGTAAGATTACATGCTGCATGCATAAATCATACTTGTGGAATGTTAAATTGATTTCAACCTAAGCCTCTACCAAAACCTTCCCAGGTTTAGGTGGCAAAAATGGAAGTGATTGTGAAATGAGTAGGAAAAACAATGAAGGACGAATCATTCCATGCAATCTTTGTTTCCAGGATTCCTCCATAGAATCATGGCTAACTTATTTCATGGGAAAGAGAGTATTCATTTTGTTCCTCTGACCCCAGTCTAGTGTCATTGAAGGAAAGAGCAGAAATTAAGGTGGTTACTTTCCTCCACTGTTAAAGGCTCTTTTTTGAGCGCTCAGTTAACTACAAAATTTCAGTTTTTATAAGCAGTGCTCCAGGCACAAGCCTTACTCTTGGGCCACAGTGGGGCATAATACAATGCAATTGGAGTTTTACATCAGCAGAGGCAAGAATAGAAAATCTCACATTGATTGCAAGTTACCAAAAGACCGACTGCCACAACACCAGGATAAAGGGAGCTCTCTGGACCAATTGCAAAGTGTCACTGAGCTAATGTTCCCGTTGAAACCCTATTGTGGCATTCATTATTCATTAGTTATATTCTATATACATGATGTTTACATTCACACTGCAGCTTGAAGATCTCTGCCAGCTTTGATCTGTTGGGAAGATTGGGAAGTTTTGCCTTAAACCAAAGCAATTATGTTTAGCTGAAATCCAATGAACCATTATCTCGCAATTGAATTTTGAGGGCCTTAATAATGCAGTTCTGTCCCTGTGGAGGTGAGGCCACTGCCCACCATGGGGAATGTGCCACACTGGTACAGTGACCTAATGTCACCAACGATTACAAGGCCTCGTCATTTGAATATTTACACAACATAGCAAAGATTGTCTACAGTTAAAGGGCAGGACATCTAGGGCTGGATTTTTGCGGAGTCGGAGACATTCTGTGGATCTTTAAAAATGATGGCCGGAAACTGATTCTGCGATTCCCGGTCCCATTCCTGGCACCCACAATTTTCACCAGCTGGTGCAGGCCGTGAGCCTGCATCCTGCACTCGGATCCTGGTCAGTTCCGTTATGGGGTTAGACATCTCCTAGCCTTCCGCAATTTTTGTAGAGTTGCAGCACCAGCTTTTCAAGGACTCGTGGTTCATGGCCTCTCAGGGGTGATTCTGAGCCATAGTTGGATGACGAACCGTTTTGAAAGGTAATGTCAGAAGATCTTAACCTGCCCACTTGCCAACCTATGTGCACCTCTCCCACCCAACCCATGGCCCCTCATACCCTCCATGCCAAGCCATGTCCCTCCACCCACACCCCATGGCCCCCCACATTCCCTATGCCAACGTATGGCGTATCTATGCCAGTCATCCAGTATATGCTCTGTATAGAACTACTGAACTCTATAGCAACAATAGCAGGAATGAGAAAGCTTTAAATAGTCATTAATTCATAAAAATTGCAGTTAATACAGCCCTATAAAAGTGTCAATCACCAGACCCTTTAAAGGAGCTCTTGAAATATCTTTATCTTGTGTAAATAAACATTATGCAATTGACAGAATAGATCAAGAGAAAGAGCTGTCAATGAAACAATGCTTCCCCTGTGGTGCAGCTGCTTCAACAAAGTAATGGATGTCTGGGTTTGCAGCCATGAATGCATGATGAGGCAAAATTCTACTTGTTCTAAAATCGCTGAAAGGGTCTCTTAGACAGTGCTCATTTTTTAAGCAAGTTATAGCTCTTCCCCAGCACTGTGGCCAGCTTGCTACATGATCAGATGCTTTGAACAGTCTTAATCTGCTTAATGAGAGGTGTAAAAAAAGAAAGGCTTACATTTATATTGCACAAGTCATGACTATCAGGCATCCCAAACTCTTTACAACCATTAATTGTTCTTTTTGAAGTATAGTCACTTTTGTTGCATAGAAAATGTAGTGTAGTGTGCACTGAAATTGTTCAAGTGTTCTCTCAGTTTAAACAGACAAAAACGATATTTATGCCAAGTCTTTGGGCGATTCTACAATCTGCAACGAATTTACAGCAACATGTTGTGGAATCATCCCCATCCCCTGACAGGTTTGAAAATCTATTAACACCTTGACACCATTAATTCCTTGATACTTCATGTAAGGCGCCTCCTGGTCTTTCTCCTTAAAGCTGTTTCATCTATGGTCTGCAAATCCGCTTCTATCTTCCTGACTTACTCAGAAGCGTTGGTGCCTTTCTACTGTAGCTGATGAAGTCGATCTTTTTGGGCAGGGCCTGGTAATTCTACAATTCCCAATTCTGACAGCATACTTGTCCAGAGTTAGAAAAACTATTCAGCATGGTTAGATCCATTTTATAACTTAATTTTAATGCTAACATTTCTCTTGGGAAATTTAAGCATCTAGAAAGCCACATTTCAATTTCTTGCCTTAACCATAGGCTTTGAAAGAAAATTGTATTTCGTGGGGTCACAAGGATGCTGTGAGCATTGGCAGCACTGGAATTTTTCTTTTCAAAACAAGAGGAAGAATCCATTTTCACTGCGGTCCAAATTACATGGTGCAATAACAGTTCTGTTCAAATATGACAAGAGCTGACAACAATACCTGCGGGAAACAAAATGGTCAGAAGCAGAATTAAGCTGATTGCATAGATTCAGTCCATTGGGGTGTTTCCATGATCTGTGAGTTCCAGTGGAGAGCAGTGTGGAATCAGACAGAATAAAAGGAGCCTATTTGACCCCATCGTCCTTATCCTGGCTCTTTTGAAAGAACTATCCGATTAGTCCCACTCCCCTGCTCTTTCCCCATGAGCCTGTAATTTTTCCTTTTCGAAAGTTACTATTGAGTCTGTTTCGTCCACCCTTTCAGGCAGCACATTCTAGGTCTTAACAACTCAGCTATGATTAAAAAAAAGTGCCCTCACCTCCTCTCTGCTCTTTTTGCCAATTATCTTAAAAGTACTCGATGTGTCAACGTGTTGGCGAAAGAAGTCTCTGATTTTTTTTTTACATTATTGATGGAAAATCAAGGGTTGCATGCCTGAGACTTATTCAGTTATGTTGCTGCAGACACCACTCCCCACTGGGAGCACAGGATAGCTGAACCAACCCTTGTATTTGTAACTGAAGCAAAGGGCAGACTGGAGTTATCTGAAAGACATCTAAAGATTTATGCTTCCAATCTCGATAAAGAAAAGGGATATATTCCTGTGTACTGGGCCACGATTGTTCCATCTTGTTATCACTGAAGAATATAAACAATGCGGCTTTCTTCTTTTGAACAACAAAATAATTTTATTCAACAATTACAAGATTAAAGCAACAATAGACAGCCATATATTGTAAAGTGGAATGTTACTGTCTGTTGTTAGTTTGTAGCTTTTCTTTGCTGTGGTTATGTCAAAAAGACAGAAAAGCTTAATATAATAATTGACATTGCCACTGTCATGAGCCACCTGCTGCAGTACTGAGCCTCGCAGACATTAAAGGTCTGAGTGACGTTGCTCCTTTTCTCCTTTCTCAGCTGAGCACCAGGGAAATCAGTTCAGGTTTGGGAAATGATGCCCCTCATCCACAATCAAATACCCTAGTGAAACCCACTAGGCTCTTACATAAAGAAGGAGATCTGCGAGAGCAGCCAGAGGGCTTCTGAACTTTGGAGAACTACACCCTTTCCTGCATCAGCATCTTCAGAGGTGTGGAAAGATAACTGTTATTTGGGTGCAGGGTTGAGGGTACTTTAATGGGAAAAATAATTGAACATTCATCAAAACTGTTTGAAATGGTGTGAGCCTTGGCTCAGTAGCTGCTAAGTCAGAAGATTATGGATCAAGACCCAATGCAGAACATACTATCTGGATTGATACTCCAGTGCAATACTGAAGAAGTCCTGTACTCCCAGAGGAGCTATTCTTTGGATTAAATATTAAACTGAGGCACTGTCTGCACTCTGAGGTGGATGTAAAAGATCCTATGATGCTATTTTGATCAAAAGTAGGCTAGGTTTTGCCAATGTCTATCCTTCAACTAACATCACTAGACAGACTATCTGGTTATTGGCACAGTGATATTTGTGGGACTTGGCTGCGTTTTCCATATTATAATAGTGACTCTACTTTGAAAAGTACTTCCTTCATTAGTTGTGCAGTGCTTTTGGGCATCTTGAGGTCATGAAAGGTGCCATATAAATGTGAGTCTTTCTTTTAAATGTATTGAAAGGCTTGGGAAACTGCAACTGGATTGCAATTACTGCAGGAAGAAGATTCTTTCAGTGAAAAGTGATTGATCGCTGGAAAGTAGCGTGCGATATGTAGCATTCGATTGTTCAATTGATCTGTGTTTGATTATTTCAGTCTGTTTATTGATGCTCGGTGTTTGATACGTTAAGCCTGCATGTAGATTCAGAAAAAAGAAAACAGGGGGTAGAATTTTCCCCCATAGGGGGTGTTGTGCTGGGGTGGGCGTGGACCTGATTGGCGCCCCCAATTGCGTTCGCGCTGCCATTTTACGTGGGCGGGCCAATTAAGGCCCGCCCAGCATGACGCGTGCCCGGAAGCGCTGTGCGCTCCCTGTGCGAGCAGCGGGGGGAGGGTTCCCTGAGTCGGGAGTGCGCTCTTTTCCGCATGCGCAGAAATCTCCCTGGGGCACAGAGGTGCCTCAGGGGGATTAACTTTCACTTATGAAACATTGATTAAAGATAAACAAAAGTTTTAAGGACATGTCCCCTCATGTGAAACTGTCACATGAGCTGGGACATGTCCATTAATTTTATTAAAAACTTTTAAAACATTTTAAAAACGTTCATGATACCCCATCCCGCCTGTGGATGAGGTTCCATGAAAAATGCGAAGGCCGCCTGGGTTCTCCGCATGCCGCCAACCTTAAGGTTGGACGGGCAGCTCAATTTGTTAGTTTAATTGATATTTAAATGGCCTTAATAGGCCTTTGACAGTTTGGCAGGCACGCAGCCAAGAACTGAAAATCTAAATGATGCGCGGTGATGTCGGGACGCATACCCAACGTCACCCCACATCATTTTATGCCTCGGCGAGCGGGCCCCATCCCCACTAGCCTAGCCGAAGATTCTGTCCAGAGTATTGAAGCTGCTGGATGCATGAGAGAGCTGTAGGCATGGAGCAGGCATTTTAAAGTATTGAATAAAAACTGTTATACACATAGAAACTAGTGCCGCCTCTGCACATCTCTGCAGCATAAAATGCAACACAACAGAATATAGGTGGTCTTTTTTTATTGATCATGTCAAAAGATTCACGCTGAGTTTTGTTTTGAAAGTAGTGTCACCAGCGATTCAGGGTCTTCTGACAGTTAGAATCTGATTTTTAGTTAAACATTATGGGCAGAATTTTCCATTTGTTGGTCAGGTGGAGAAACGGGTCACGCCGCCGTTTTCCGCGGGCGGGCCAATTAAGGCCTGCCCAGCGGGTAAGTGACTCCCGTGGTAACAGGAAAATAGTCCTGGGGGCGGGCGGCCTCAGACTGCCCGTTCCAATGGGGAAGCGGCAGCCTGTATAACGAATGGCCAAGCAACCTGCTTGAGGCAGTGCACCATGGCCACTCATAGAGAAGGACATGCTGGATTGAGGGCAGAGGAGGAGGTGGAAGAGGGGGGCAGGCTGCAGGAGAGGCCAGCGGGGGGTCACTGTGCCCCCCGATTTTCCGATGCATGCCTTGCTGTCCTCCTGCAAGAGGTGGCTATCCGTCGGCACATTCTGTATCCGGAGGATGGGAGGAGGAGGGCCCCCCATGTCACCAGCCAGGCGTGGGAGGAGGTGGGTGATGCTGTAAGCACCCATGGTGCTGTGCGGCACACTGGCACCCAGTGCGGGAAAAGATTCAATGATTTCCTGCGCTCTGGAAGGGTGAGTACCATGTCAGCCTTGGCCATTTGACCCAGAAGGCAGCCTTAGCCTTTGACCCCCCCCACCATATCTTACTGTCGTTACTGCATAGGGCATCTGTCGCACATTGGGTGGGCAAACGGGTACTGATTATGCTTACACCAGCCTTAGTGGTTGAGGAGAAGATGGGTTCTCCCCGCAGCATATGTTGGTGTTTGTGGCATTTGAGTAGTCTGGGGGCAACCTGCAGGGGAGGCAGATAGACACATACTCAGAACTCCAACACATGTCATATTGATGGGGATGAGATGGTGCAAGGGGTGCCTCAAGGTGTTTTGGGCAAGAGCCATCTGCTAGAATCAGCGCCACACCTAATTGAGCCTCCTTGCCATGGGTGCAACGACCCGTGTGTTATTCAAAGTGATGGACGCCAAATATGTCCAAGGTAGCCATTGGGGGAGGGGGTTGGAACCAGCCGTGCTATCTTCTAGGGACTGATCACCAGTAGTGTGGACAGGAGCCGCTGGAGGCCTCAGATGGGCCACTGTGGTTGGGGTACGGCGTGCGCATGCTGAGTACATGAGTGATCAGCCCCAATAAATCCTTTTCTCTGTTCTGCAGGCAAAAAGTCACCACAATGCCCGGGAGCGCCAGAGGACTGGAGGTGGGCGCCCCCTCCTCCAGCGCCTCACACCCTTTGAAGAACAGGCCATGGAGCTGGGGAGGAGGCAAGAGGCCAGGGCGGCTGGGGATGGCGAGGCTTGGGTCCAGCGGCCAGGTATTAGAGGTCCACAGTCCCATCCATTCTGTCTGCCCACCATCCAAACCACCGATGGCTGCTGCAATCGTTAATGCTGAAACACTGCTCATTCACAGACTGAGACACTCTGACGTGTGGGTCATACAGAAAGGTCCCTCGTCCCCTTGAGGAATCGCATCTCCACCACCATCCAAAGTCACCTTATCCTATTTGTGACCACTATCACCATGGTCTAACATGCCTTGGCATCGCTGCTGCACAGCCAAAGAGTTATTCCATCTGAGGGGGTTTGGGACCTCCAGAACCCTTTCAGCCAGTGCGCCCCACATTACTTTGTCCAAAAGGTACTCAGCACCTCAGCTGTGAACCTCGTGGCACTCAACTTAGATGAATGCCACCACGTTATTCACCCTGCGCCAAGGGGAAATGTTGCCTTCTGCCCACCCGGTCTATGGACCGTCCTAACGGAATGAAGGCCAATAATGTGACCTGTCAATCTCCTGTGCTCCACGGCAAATGTCACAAATGTTTGCGATGTTTCCTCAGCCCTGCAACTATCCAGGTCAGCATGCATCCAGGTCAGGTACCTCTGCACTCTCCCTACTCCTGTGGTTCATAACATGCCATGTGGCATTCCTGAGGCCATCTAACCAGCCTGTCTGCATGTGCTTTTAATGGTTGGGCCTCCTCTTGACTCTTTTCCACCTCACCAATGTTCTTCTCCTTAGGGTCTTGAAGGGTGAGTGACTTATGAGGCTGAGGGGGAAAGGGATGAAAGGTTGAACTGACTGTGCGCTAACTGATGCACTGTCCTTGTTGTTAATTTCAGCATCACCACCAGAGTGACCTGCACCTCAACCCTGCGGCCCCCCCTCCAACCTGAGGGCCAACAAGTGCAACTTGCGGCACATCATTTCAGCCAGCCAGGCACCAGCGCAGACACACACACCTCGGTGGTGTCTTTACTGTTGGCTAGTGTCCCGGGTCACAGTGGAGAGGGCACATCACAATCGCTGGAGGAAATGGTAGGGACAGAGAGTGCCAATGGCTCCAGCAGCCGGAGGGCTGCAGGGGACCAGGCACATGCTGCGTCCGGCACTGATGATGTGCCTCTGGAGTTGTCACCAATGCAGCAGCTGCAGGACAAGCGACAGGAATCGCGTTTGCATCTGGCAGGGTTGCATGAGGGTATGCTTCAGTTGGTCCCTGCGATGGAGGAGTCCAGGCAGAGTGCACGTGAAGGCATGAACCTCAGGGCAGAGCTTCAGGCTTCCTCCACTGAGAGATTGGTGACTCTCATAGAGAGGAGGTTCAATCGAATGGAACATTTTATGATTGGGTTATGCTCTGACCTGCAAGCCCTCACAGTGGTACTGGCCACGGGTGGTCATTCCCAATGTGGGAGATGCTGTGGGCACCAAGCATCGGCACTCGCATCTGGATCTGCGGTGAGCAGGGAGGTCGAAAGGGACCTCACATCGGTGCAGCAGCTGCCTGTCATCACTACGAGCTCCTCTCAGGGCGCTCCGGATGGGGGCAGCAGCTCCTCCGCCCCTCTGCCAGTCAATGTTTCTTCCATTGAGGCTGCGACAACGGGGGAGGTGCCAGTTCTGGAACTGGCCACTCCCTCCCAGGCGGGGCCATCACAGGCTCCACGGGCCAGAGGACGCCTGCCAAGGTCATTGAGGCCAACAGGACAGCAGAGTCAGCAGGCTGTCTCACAAGCCACTCCGAGCGATGGGGCGGCACCTAGACGCAAGCACCTGCAAATGTAAGCATAAGGCACGTTAGGCACTCCATGGGTATGTCACTGGTGATTTTGTTGTTGGCCTTAAAACAGGGACCCATATTTTTGTGATCGCAAAAAAGTGCTGTGTGCTTTTCTTTTGGACACAATAAAGTCCACCTTTGTTACCATGGCTGAGGGTCTTTTGTTTGTGGTGCATTTTTCTTTTTCACATGCTTATCATGAGTGTTTGAGTGGACATTGATGTTTCTGTACTAAGCCCTTAGTTGCAGCTGATAAGGTGGAAGATGTAGCACTTAAGTGTGACATGTGGAAGCGCCAGGCAATGCTGTTCCTGCTGATCCATGTGTGTGGAGCTAGCTGAAGGTTCGTTGGATTAAATTGTCGCGGGTGTCCCGGCCTCCTTGGTGTAATAGCGGGTCGGCGTGCTGCCCCTCATCATCGCCCTGTGCTTCCTCATCCTCTGAGCCACTGCTGGATTAATCATGTGCAGCCTCATCCAGGGCGTCAAGGTCTTCATCGTCAACTGCATCCCCCCTTTCCAGCGCAAGATTGTGCAGAGCGCAGCATGCTACCACTATCACAGAGACACGATCTGGGGGGTACTGGAGTGCGCCCCCTGAGCGGTCCAGGCAACGGAAGCGCATCTTGAGAAGACCAATGGCTCTCTCCACCAATGCCCTTGTGGTGCCCTGGCTCCTATTGTACTGATGCTCAGCTTCTGTTCTTGGATGGCGGAGAGGCATCATGAGCTACCTTCTGAGGGGATAGCCCTTGTCACCCAGCAGCCAACCATCCAGCCGAGCCGGAGCACTGAAGAGCCCCGGCACCTGGGAGTGTCTGAGGATGTAGGCGTCGTGGGAGCTGCCTGGGTACCTTGCACAGACTTGTAGAATCAGCATCCTGTGATCACACACTATCTGCACGTTCATGGAGTGGAAGCCCTTCCTGTTGACGAAGGCACCGGGCTCACCTGCTGGCGCCTTGATGGCCACATGTGTAAAGTCTATAGTACCATGGACACGGGGGAAGTCAGCAATGGCCTCAAAACCTCTGGCTCGCTGTGCCTGACTTGCCTGGTCCCAGCGGAAGTGGATGAAGGTCAATACCCATCTGAACAGAGCGTCTGTAACCTGCTTGACACAAGTGTGGACAGCTGATTGGGAGACACCGCAAAGATCATCCACCGAGCCCTGGAAGGACCCAGAGACATAGAAGTGAGGAGCAACTGTGAGCTTCAGAGTCGCTGGCATGGGGTGTCCGCCCACACAGTTAGGGGAGATCTCAGGGCCAATCATCTGACAGATATAGGTGACTGTCTCTCTTGAGAGACGGACGCTCCTTCGGCATCGCACCTCAGTAATATTGAGGTAGCTGCTTCGCCGCCTGTAAACCCTGGCAGCAGGATAGTGGCATCTTCTGCGGCCCTTTGCACCTTGGACAAGCTCTTGGCCCTGCACCCCTTGTGCCTGCGCCTGGCCTCCCAAAGGTAGCTCCCCTGGAAGCTGATTGTCCAGTCCTGGCCTCCTCCTTATTCTATCCCTCCCTTTCTCCTCAGGGGATTTGCCTTCAGTGGAGAGGTCAGAACCCATACCCTCAGGCTAAATGGAGGCCTCCGGAAAGCTGCAGGCCTGAGAAAGATAACTGTCTGCAGACTGGTTTCAAAGTACACAAGAAGCTCTTGGAAATCGATGTGAACTGCTAACAATTACACAGGCAACTTTAAAACACTTTCTGCTATTAAAACTTCGTGTAAAACATGAAGAACTCCTCTGAGTCCGCATATCCCGACATTGCATGAGTTTTCTTAAAAAATCTCCTACCCACCTGCCCGTTGGGCCCATGCACGGAGCTGAAGTTCGCACGGGCCCCTCAAAATCCTCGACAATTGGCAAGTTAAGGGCCTTAATGAGGCCTTCAATTAATGGCGGGCAAATGCCCCACTGCTGAACGTACCCGCCGAACGAAATATCGCGATGCTGCGCGCTGACGTCGGGACGCTAGCGCGACATCAGCGCGTGACATTTTAAGCACTGACGTTTGGGCTCCGCTACCTGCACGTCAGCCAGAAAATTCTGGCCTATGTGGAAAGGACCATAAATCGAAGAAACGCTTTATACTTTAAAGTTATTATCAATGTTAAAGTAAAGCCTTATCAAGAAATGAGTTGCAAGGGTCAATTATTCAGTTGCCGTCGTTGGCAGTGCTGGACTGGAACAAGCAATTGGCACTGGGAGATTGGACATAGATTCCACCCATCTACATGATCGTACGCCTGGCACTTAGAGCAGCTTAAGTGCTCTTTAAGAAGGTAGTATATTAGATCACAATTGTTCCATATGGTTACCATTTACCAATATAGATGTGGCAGGCTTCTCCTTTTGAACAAGAAATGTTAATTATGGAATTTTGTTTGAGAATTACTAAAGTTAAGCAATGATGGAGTTTAGCCTGCCCAGAATTCACATTAAGTAATTGTGGATGGAAAATGTTGCATAATGTATTTCCCTATGGCCAACCCATGTTACCACTGGGCAAGGCTCCACATCAGCAGGATGTAAGTGAAAAATTGACCATTTAACTTTGGATTTTTGAGAACTGAACCTCCCAATGTGATTTCTTTTTAGTAGTTTTTTTTTTAACCATTTTGTTTATTTTTGAAAGGTTTGCCTAAACTTTTATCAACAAGATTTACCATGACTTTAGTCAAAACCCTAGGTACAGCAGTTCCAATGGTGATTTCCCCTTTTAGTTCCTCTTTTAATTATAGGTCCTTTGTCAGATCTAAATGTAATGTTAATGGGCAGATGAGAATTCTTCTAAAAAGCTTTGGTAGCTCAAGGCTAACCCCTGGTTAGCAAACCAAATAAGATTCCTCTTTGGATATGTAATATATAATTGATAATCAATTTCAGATACTAAAAAGTTTTCTTATGTGTACACTTGCATTACATTGTGGTAAAGGTCTCAATCCATTATAATGACAACACAAAAAAAACCAAAAACAACAGACTTGTTTTTGTGTTTCATAAAACTGCATGCAAGGTATTAAAATATCCTATAGTTTTTTTTTTAATCACAGGCGTAATAAAGGGATCACACAGTCACGCAATCTACTCTTGAATTTCATTTGTCAATTCTTCACTAAAATGAATGGAGTCATTTTGTACACTGCTATTTCCTTACCTTCAAAATAAAAACACAAAGCAAACAATGAACTAGTTAGTGTGTGCTGTCTGGCACCAGAAATGTCCAGACACAAAGGCACATTCAACATAATTAGAGCTCACCCTGTTAAACAGCTCAACGAATAGTTTGAGCCAAAAAATGCTGCCTCACACCAGACAACTACATCTTTCTCTCCTGGGGGACCCACTTCATTGAAACATACCAAAGAGCAAATCAAATGTATTTTAGTCTCAAGAAACAAAAAGCGATGTTGATGCTGGATACAATTGTTTCAGCCTGGCCATTTTCTTTTAAATCAATGCTTACATCACTTGAATCATGGTTAGTCAAGATTCCCATTGATTTGGACTCGCATTCAGCTAAAATCCAATCTCCGAGGCACCACGTTCCTTGGAAAATTGAACTCAAAGCCACATTTACTACCAAAAGTAAAACACTGCAGATGCTAGAAATCTGAAATTAAAAAAACATAAAATGATGAAAATACTCAGCAGGTCAGTCAGCGTCTGTGGAGAGCAAAACAAAATTAATGGGCAGGTTTTTCCCGGTTGGATCACAATGCCAAAGTCGACTTCAATTCTGGGTTCAGAACCCAGATGTGACCCTGGTGGGACATCACTCACCACCTTCCCACCTTCTACAGGCTGATTAAAAAGCTGCCTGTAGGAGCCCCGCCCAATTAAGGAAGCTGAGTAGACCAGGGAAGCAATCAGAGGACTAGATTGCGATGCTTGGTCGGCAGCCGCACTGGGAAACGTGGGAGCTGCTGAGGCAGGCAGGCAGGCGCAAGGGCACATCAACATGGGTGCACTCTCCGGCACCTTCCACAAGTCTTAGATTGAAGAGGCCCAAAACAGGTAGGGTCATCATTATGGTGGGGGAAATCTGCCACTGGACGAATTTTGGTCATGGTAGCACTCTAGTAGTTATAGTTTGCTAGCCTGAAAATTACCCATTTATGTCTACTTTTTATTTTCTGTTAGCTAACCAATCCTCTATTCATGCTAATATGTTACCCATCTACACCAGGAGCTCTTATTTTGTGTAATAACCTTTGATGTGGCAACTGGTCAAATGCCTTTTGAAAATCTAAGCACACCACATTCACAGGTTCCCCTTTATCCACATTTCTTGTTACTTCCTCAAAGAACTCTAATATATCAGGCAAACACAATTTCCCTTTCACAAAACCATGTTGACTGTGCCTGATTTCATTGATATGTTCTAAGTACCTTGCCATAACATCCTTAATAATAGATTCTAGCACTTTCTCTGTAACAGATCTTAAGCTAACTGGCCTGTAGTTTCCTGCTTTCTGACTCCCTTCTATCTTGATTAGAGGAGTTACATTTGTTATTTTCCAATCCGAAGTGACCTTTCCAGAACCTAGGGCATTTTGGGAACTTAGAAGCAATATGTCAACTATCTCAGCAGCTACTTCTTTTAAGACCCTAGAATGAAATCTATCATGACTTGGAGACTTGTCAGCTTTTAGTTCTAATAATTTTCTCAGTGATCTTTCCCTGGTGATTATTATTGTTTTACGTTCCTCCCTCCCTTTCACCTTTAGATGCACACTTATTTCTGGGATGTTATTCGTACCCTGTACAATTAAGACAGAAATAACAGACTTGTAGGCTATGAAATTTCTTCTGACCTCCCATTTTAAATTACCTAATCTTTCTTTTTTCATTCCCGGGGTGTGAGCGTTGCAGACAGGGCTAATAGTTTCTTGCCCATTCTAATTACCATTCAGGAGGTGGTGGTATGTTGCCTTTTTGAGCATCTACAGCCAATGGGTGAAAATTTCTGTGCCCGCTGGCGTCGGGTGTGACCAGTGGCATGAGCGGACAATATGACGTGATCGGTTTTACGATGGCAGGTAACCAGTTCGCGATTGTCAGCTCAGCCCCCCCGACGGCAGGCACGTTCCCCACCATCGGATGTCAGGAACCTCATTGTAATACATCAGCATATCATTACCAGCCCAGCCCGCTGCAATCGTTTCCCACCCCCACTCCACCCACCGCCCCCCCACCCCTTCCCGCTGGAACATCCGTCCACGTCAGCGGGAAAGCACGCCAACGTGTTTCACAACAGCACATAAGTGATGTGCACTTGGCGGCCTGTGCTTTGAGGGGAACTCGGAGGTGAGTGCACAGCAACATAGTACAATTCTCGCCTGGGTCACCTGTTGGGCTTCGAGCTTCACGGGCGTTGGGGGGTCAGGGTTAAGGGCAGCCCTACCGTTGAGGTGACTTGTTGGGGAAAGGGGTTGGGGGGGGTGGTGGGGGGGGTTGCAAGGGCCTGCCGTTGAATATTACACACAAGCATTCGGAGTGGGGGGATGGTGTGGGCGAGGGAAGTGGCCATGAATTAGGACCTGTATAAAGTGACCATTCCTTTGCAACTGAGACAGTTCAGGCGCAGCCACATTGATATGTTTGGAGTCGGGCTTCTAGCTTATCTGCCCACTCAAGCAAGGCAGAGGCATCAAAGTGCCACCAAGTGCTCCAACATTTTTAACCCCACCCCCACCCACCTCCCCACTGCACAGGCGGCAAAGTCATGAGCGGTTTAGTGGACTGCAACTGCAGAACAGTTGAATGACTGCACACGTTGTACAATCTCCTCGCTAAAGCGCAGTCACTGCTGGAGGTGCTCACAGCCCCTTGCAATGTCAGCATCCTGGTTTACACCAGTCTTCCCCATGGTTCAAGCTAACAGGACAGCCTTGCAGCATGGGTTAGGAGCTGAGAGAATGGAGATCATTCATCCTCTTGTGGCACTGGGTGGCTGTTCTTTCTTGAACAGCGTTGGCACTGACCGCCACTGCCACCATCTCCCAAGCTAGATCAGTGTGGTCGCTGCCTGTCCTGCGGCTAGAGCCGGGGTGAAGGACATCCCAGTGGGCCTCCACAGCATCCAAAAGGCACTTGAGGGACGCGTCGCTGAACCTGGGGACTGCAGTTTTCTTCAGTTTCAGGGCCATGTCTTCCATGCAGCAGTGGCGGTCTGGAAGCACTGAGATGTGTGCTTAAGGCTGGACTTTAAATATGGTGCCCAGCGTGATGCAGTTGTGGGTTGATGGTGGGCGAGCGAATGAAAGCCTGCCCATCATGGAAACGCTGTGTGCCCTGGGAACGCATAAATAATGTGATGGATTTGGGAAGATACAGTGTGAAATTTCTGGTCAGTGTTGATCGTGGGGGATTCAGCAATGATTGAATGTCAAGGAGAGCTGGGCAAGAAATTTCCCATCAGCAGGCAGGGGCGGGGCCTGCTCGCCGACACGTAAAATGACATTGGGCGGGACTCCCGACGTCATCCTGTGTCATTTGCATTTTCAGGTAGGTGGGGGCGCAGCTGAGTCAACTGTGCATCCGCCAACCTGTCAACGGCCTATTTAGGCCATTCCAAAAACAATTAAGCTCATTAGTGGACCTGCCCGTCCAACCTTAAGGCTGGTGGGCAGGTTGGGAGCGCTGGCAGCCGCATGAAAAAGTTTCAAACCTCATCCACAGGTGGGATGAGGTTTCTTTGCTGAATCAAAAAGTTAAGAAACAATTTTAATTAACGTTATGTCCATGTCCCAGCTGATGTGACAGCTCTCCTTGACATTGTCACATGAGGGGACATGGATGGTGAATGTAATTTTTACTGCAGTAACTTTTTTACTTTGGGAACCAATCTCCCTGAGGCAGCATTTAGTCTCAGGGAGATCGGAGCGCTCCTTCGTGCACATGTGTGAAGGAGCGCACTTCGTTTTTTAGGAATCCCCCCTCCCTCCGCACAGGAAGCGCATAGGGCTTCCCTGTGGACATCATGCTGGGCGGGCTTTAATTGGCCCGCCCACTAAAAATGGCAATGCCCCCACCCCCCTCGATCAGGGGCACCAATCGGAGGGTAGCCCGCCCCTGCACTTCCCCCTCTTCACCCCCCCTCCCGCCACCCCCCCCTCCCCCCGCCCCTGCCAAATGGGGGGAAAATTCTGCCCTTTGTTACATTCTCACTGGTTAGTCATGAGATAGTCATTGCATGGTACTTGTGTAAAATGAATATTACTTTCAGGAGAAAGGCAGAATTCCCAAAAAACAGTGGAAACAGACATAACCAAAATGAACACCCACAGAATATCACAGTCTAAAATTATGGGTTATCACCTCAGGATAAGGAGTCTGTTATTTAGGACCAAGATGAGGAGAATTTCTTTCTATCAGATGATAGGGAATTTTTACCCCAGATGGCTGTGTGTACTTAGATGTTGAATATATTCAAGGCTGAGGTTGATAGAATTTTGGTTACTAAAGGAATCAGTGGATATGGAATAGGGCACTAAAATGAAGTTGACGTAAAAATTTAGCCATAATCTTATTAAACAATGGAGCAGCCTTGATGGGTTATATGGCCTATACCTGCTATTTCTTATGTTTTATAGACTTGAGTGAGCATGGTCAATAAGCCTGCAGGAGGATTACAAAAAACAAAGTGTAATACTGGGAACCAGCTCAATTATTGCGTGAAATCCAATATAATTATAAAACAGCTTTGGAGATCCAACTTTTTGCGGTTCCAAAATCTGTCATTGGGATACATACATCTGAACTAGCAATACAATGGCAGGTGGTAACTCATAGAAAGCAATTGGCTAGAATCCAAACTTCTGCAATGGTGGCATGAAAATATCTTGTCAAATGGTGCTAGGGACAGTAATGCTGTTGACGTCACATCAGCTAGGTGATGACAAATGTGATGTTCAGGTCACCTTGCTAATCATAAATTCCTATGTTAGAGTAATGACTACTCTTCAAAAGTACTTCATTGGCTATGGGGAGATTCCTGAGGCCGTGTAGGATGCTATATAAATGCGTTTCTATCTTTCTTGTTTATAGATTTTAATATTTATGCATAGGAAACTGGCATTCAGTTGAAATAGGGTAAAACTGATTCCTTGTATTCCACAATGCACATAGCTGTGAATTATTGTAAGGATGCATGGTAGCTTTAATATATGCAATGCTTTAAATAACATGTAATTTGGGCTGGTCTCTCTCGAAGCACAACATGTCAACTGCTTGCTTTGTTCAGTGAGGGCTTAATTAATTCAAACAAAGTTATACAACTAGGTGACAAATGTATTTGTATTAAGCACTGATGAGATGAAAACTCCTGGCACTTCAGGGAGGAGCCAGTAGTCTGCAGTTATTCCCTTGTGTTCTTGTTTGCATAACTTGAGACTAACTTTATTTTTAAAGATAACATTCTTTGCCTTGTTTTTCATTGAACTTTATTTGTCTTGCTGTAAAAGCCTTCAAAAAATTATGCCTTGTTGAATGAGGTGTAACAGGAATTTTTATGATGCACTAAGTGATCTAGAAAAACTAATTAAATATTTATGGATGTCAAATTTCTCCATATGATAAAATATAGATTTTTCAAGGTCTCTCTTAATTTTATGCACATGCCCCACACTCTGTAAAATGATTAAAAAGAGAAGGATAATCAGTCATAGTACTTCCTCATAAAAAGGGAAAGTGCTAGAAATACTCAGCAGGACAGGCAGCATCTGTGGAGAGCGAAACAGAGTTAATGTTTCAAGTTGAATATGGCCCTTCTTCAGAACATTCATTCGACTCGAAATGTTAACTCTGTGTTTTTCTCTTCCCACGGATGCTGCCAGACCTGCTGAGCATTTCTAGCGCTTTCCGTTTGTATTTCAGATTTCCAGCATCTGCAGTATTTTTATTTGGTATTTTTATTTCCAAATTTGCTCTCTGTGAGAATTCTTCAACGTGATTGGCTGCTTGGCCTGCTTGATGACATTAGTGTTGCCGAATGCCAAAGATCCCCGATAGCTGGCAGCAGGATGAAATTAGCATTGGGAATGGTGATATCCATGCCAAAAAGATTGCTAGATCTTTGAGGGCAGCTTTCTTCTAAGTCAGTGGTGAGTACCATCACATTGCTGCCAAGTGTACAATCTGGGCCATTATTTCTGGTTCACTAGTTTTTCTAAGGCAAGAAAGAAGGTGGGAAGGTTGGGATTTGTGAAAGAAGAGACAAAAAACTTCCATAAAGCTGTTGTTAAGGGGAGTTATTATAGGCCTGGCATTCCTATCGGGAATTAGTGAAGAGTTTGCTTTCTTCCTTGTTTTCCAAACTTCAGTTCAAATAGAGAGACACTGTAAATGACTGTAATCTGTCTAGCTAATTGTTGCTGGTTGTCTATTATTTTTAATGAAACTGCTCTGTAGTTTATACCTTAGACATAGTATTACAGAGTGTTTTTCAATGCCTACGGGTTAACAAGAGGCCTGATGACATATCCGTGAATACAGTTACAAAAGTCCCCATTCACCACATTACCAAATCTTAGCCATAGAAAGGTTCGCTCCAGTTTATAAGGAGCAAGATATTGAAAACAAGAATAAGCTGCAACGTTAAGCATGAGATCCAGATGCAGCTTAAAATTATACAACTCTGTCAGTACAATGGTAGAATTGATAACTTTGAGGCATTCACACACTAGTTTAATGATAGCTGCTTTATTGCGGTAAATAGTGCAAGTGGGAAAAAACTAGTCGTTAGCAAAAGTGGGAAGTGAAGTAATATGCAGTAGAAATGGTCTTCTGGGTTGAAATCAAGCTAAGCAATTGCAACCCATCAAGTCTGCCACATTAATCTTCATTGGGGTCTATTTTCCTCTCGTAGTATGAGGCAGTTCAAAGAACACAGTGTACTTTTGCTGTTAGAATTGCATAATTTAAATAAACATGTTAACTAGTGCACTCCCAGAGAAAGTTAAACCCTTTAAAAGGTGCCAATGATCACAAAGTATCATTAACCCTACCCCAGGTGAGGTGAGAGTGACTGCACTTGACTTCAAGGCTGCATTTGACCAAGTGTAGCATCAAGGAGCCCTAGCAAAACTGGAGTCAATGAGAATTAGGGAGCAAATTCTCCACTGGTTGGAGTCATACCTAGCACAAAGGAAGATGGTTGTGGAAGTCAGTCATCTCAGCTCCAGGACATCACTGCAGGAGTTCCTCAGGGTAGTGTCCTCGGCCCAACCATCTTCAGCTGCTTCATCAATAACCTTCCTTCCATCGTAAGGTCAGAAGTGGGGATGTTCACTGATGATTGCACAATGTTCAGCACCATTCGCGATTCCTCACATACTAAAGCAGTCCATGTCCAAATGCAGCAAGACATGGGGCAGAATTTTCTCATTGGCGTGCGGGGGCGGGACCCGCATGCCAACGAGTAAAATGATACGCGGTGACGTTGTGCGAGCGTCCCGACGTCACCGCGCGCTATCGCAATATTTCGGTGGGCAGGTGCGCGTCAATCTGCGATGCGCGCCCACCATTAATTAACAGGCCACTTAAGGCCCTCGAGGTGCCAATTGACACCGATTTTTCAGTGCCCGTGCGAACTACGGGTCGTTGCACAGGCGCAATGGGCAGGCGGGTAGGAAACATTTGTATAAATCCCATCCACGGGCGAGATAAGAGGGCTCAGTGGGGTCGCGAGTGTGCTCTGTCAAATATTTAATTTGGAAAGTAACTGATACTTGCCTGTGTGAGCTGAAATACTTCAAAACGCATACCAGTTGCTTGGACTCGACTCACAACCTTCAGATCAGCACTCTGCAGTGAAGAATCGTTTTTGGGACTGTAGTTTTCAGGAAGCCTTCACTTAGCCTGGGAATGGGAGCTGAACTCTACACTGGAGGCACCTCCTCTGAGGAAGAAGGGAGGGCTAGAAGGAGGAGGAGGCCAGGAGTGCACATTCAGCCTCCAGGGGAGCCACCTTTGGGAAGAGAGGTGCAGGCACAAGGGGTGCAGGGCCAAGAGGAGGTCCAAGGCAGAAGGGGCTGCAGAAGACGCCACTATCCTGCTGCCAGGGTATACAGGCGGCGAAGCAGCTACCTCAATATGTCTGAGGTGCAGTGCCGAAGGAGGCGCCGACTCTCAAGGGAATCATTCAACTATATCTGTCAGGTGATTGGCCCTGAGATCTCCGCTAACTGTGTGGGTGGACACCCCATGCCAGTGGCTCTGAAGGTCACAGTTGCCCTCCACTTCTATGCCTCTGGCTCCTTCCAGGGGTCGGTGGGTGATCTTTCCAGTGTCTCCCAATCAGCTGTCCACACTTGTGTCAAGCAAGTTACAGACGTGCATTGACCTTCATCCACTACCGTTGGAACCAGGCAAGTCAGGCACAGCGAGCCAGAGGCTTCGCAGCCATTGCTGGCTTCCCCCGTGTCCAGGGTGCAATAGACTGTACACATGTGGCCATCAAGGCGCCAGCAGGTGAGCTCGGTGCCTTCATCAACAGGAAGGGCTTCCACTCCATGAACGTGCAGATAGTGTGTGATCACAGGATGCTGATTCTACAAGTCTGTGCAAGGTACCCAGGCAGCTCCCACAACGCCTACATCCTCAGACACTCCCAGGTGCCGGGGCTCTTCAGTGCTCCAGCCCAGCTGGATGGCTGGCTGCTGGGTGACAAGGGCTATCCCCTCAGAAGGTGGCTCATGACGCCTCTCCGCCATCCAAGAACAGAAGCTGAGCAGCGGTACAACAGGAGCCTCGGCTCCACAAGGGCTGTGGTGGAGAGAGCCATCGGTCTTCTCAAGATGCGCTTCCGATGCCTGGACCGCTCAGGGGGCACACTCCAGTACCCCCCAGATCGTGTGTCGCTGATAATGGTTGCATGCTGCGCTCTCCACAATCTTGCGCTGGAAAGGGGGGACGCTGTGGTCAAAGAAGATGTAGACGCAGTGTCAGCGGCTGCACAGGATGAGTCCAGCAGCGAATCTGAGAATGAGCACGCACAGGGAAATGCTGAAGGGGTAGACGCTGACCCGGGCATACTCCAGGGAGGCTTTAATCCAACGAACCTTCAGCTAGCAAAACACATATGGATCTCCAGGGCAAGCCTGGGTTGCAGCTCCATACTCGATTCCTAAGTGCAAAATCTGCCTGGCTAGGAACATTAACTAAAGGCCTTGTCAATAAAGCTGAATGTCCCACAAATCACTCATAACATTATTGGTAACCATCCACCTGCTGGAGAACAGAGGCACCCTCAGCCATGGGGACATGTCTGAATTTAATGGTATAACAAAAGGAACTTAAGAAAACAAAATGGCAAAGGTGTTCAACATCGCACCAACTCATAAAGATCTCATTGCGGGCCAACACAAAAGCATCAGTGATAAACCCGTGGTGCTTTATGTTTACGCTTTAGGGTGCTACATCTTGGTGCTGCCCCCTCACTGGGACTGGTGTCTGAGACAGCCTGCTCACTCTGCTGTCCTGTTAGCCTGGATGACCTTGATGGCCGTCTTCTGGCCTGTGGAGCCTGTACTGGACCCGCCTGGGAGGGAGCTGCCAGTTCCACAGCTGGTATCTCCCCAGTCGTCGCAGCCTCCCCGAATGCAACAGTCACTGGGAGAGGAGCGGAGGAGTTGCCGTCCACATCCAGAGCGCCCTGAGAAGAGGCCGCAGAGAAGACAGATAGCTGCTGCGCTGATGTGAGGGCGGTTCAGACCTCCCTGCTCGCAATGGATGGATGGGCACCGAGCTGGGAAACTTGGTGCCCAGACCATCTCCCACACGGGCACTGACCAGCTGAGGTCAATGCCGATGTGAGGGCTTGGTGGTCCGAGTGCATCCCCAGGAAGCCCTGATTGGTCTCCTGGAGGAGCCTCTCCACGAGAGTCACCACTCTCTCAACGGAGGACGCATGGTGCTTGGCCATGAGGCTCATTGCATCGGCGATAGTCTGCATAGACTCCTCCACCATGGACACCAAGCCAAGCATAGCCTCATGTACCTCCACCAGTTGAACCCGCACACCCGGCCGCATTTCCTGCGTTTGCTACGTCACGGACGACTCTAGCAGCACATCATCAGCCACCGACATCCTCCGACTGCTGGCACCATGGGCACTCTCTGTCGCTGCCAGCTCCTCCAGCAACTGTAAAGTGCCCTCACCACTGTGCCCCCAAGGTGCTAGTATCTGTGCTGTTGCCTTCCTGGCAGAGATGGTGTGATGCTGGTGACTCTGAGACTTCAGGGCCCTCAGGTGTGAGAGGGGTCCCCTGCTGCTCCTCCTCCCGGCCCTGCTCCACTGATGCTGAAAGGAAGATCAAGGACATTTGATTAGTTAACGTGGAGACAATGTCAATGTGCATCCCTGTCCCCCGGATCATTATGCGCTCATCCTTCCATAAGCAATGGTCAAGCCATGTTGCAAACTTCAATCACTGAACATTCAGCATTGCCATGGCTGCTGGGAGAACAATGGTGACTCACTGCTGGGCAAACATACCTGCCCGTGGCACCCCAGCCTCACTGACACCAGTGGACCTGGGCACATGGCGCCTCTCCAGATCTAGGGCCTCCTGCTCGAACCGGCTAAGGATCGCTACCTGGGCCGGCCCTCCGCCAGTCCTCACCCGCTCAGCGGCATTATGTGCATTCTTCTCCTGAAAAGGAGAGAAGAGCATTGATCAGTGCTACTTGTACCTGGACTCCCTTCACAGACGGCCCACCCCAACCAGAGTGGGACATTGCAGGGCTCCAGTGCCTCCTCACCCCACTGCTGCCGAACACTCACACAAAGATGCCAGGCCTGTTCCCTCACCCCCCCTTGGCCAAATGCTGCCTACAGCGCATTAGGCATCACACGGTCTAACCTTCCATAGCAAGGAGGCGCAAGCACGTGGAGCGCAGAGGGCAGCAGATTTATCGGTCCCACGCCACCTTGAAGCTCCCCTCCCAGCATGTCATCCCCCTGACTTTGACATGTCCTGGAGTTCCAGCACTGCGCCCAGGTGCAGCTCCTCCAGGTTGTCCCCAAAACAGTCATGTGGATCTCAGTGTAGCACATGCTACAGGTGCAGAACCCATCTCTTCACCACCCTCTCAGGGTGACCTCGGCATGGGCAATATCTGTTGGCCCACCCAGCGAAGGACACATGCCGTCAATGATTCAATGCAGTCACTACACTCAGACTTGGGGGGGAATGGGGCACCAGGGGGAAAGCCTACCTGCTGGGTTAAGTGACCGATGCCAACATGGTACTCACCCTTCCCGAGCTCAAGAGGTTGTTGAAGCGCTTGCGACACTGGACCCACGTGCGTCGCACCACATTATGGGAGCTCACTATCTCTGCCACCTCCTCCCAGGCACATTTGGTCATGTGGGGACACCTCTTCCTCCTGTCCTGGGGTACGAGGACCTCCCGCCATGCTGCCACCTCCTCGAGGAGGGCAACAAGGCAATCATCTGAAAAGCGAGGGGCACAGTGCCCAACCCTCCTGCCTGGCTCGCTCACCAGCAGCGCTCTGGGGAGCCCTTCTAGTAGCCATGTTTGTCAGTGTCTGAAAGGTTATAGCAGCTTTTTAAAACAGGCCTTTGGGTCGCCATTGGTCATTGCTGTCCCGCTGCTGCCTGCCCACTCCCGTTGTAGTCAGGAGCCATGGTTCACACTGGGCGGTCCTTAATTGGCCTGCCTGCGTAAAATGGTGGCGCGGACCCGATTGTGGGCGGCAATCGGGTCTGCGCCCGCTCCTGCTCCTCCCGCCCACCCGCCAGGAAGAAAATTCTGCCCATGGACAATATCCAGGTTTGGACTGACAAGTGGCAAGTAACATTTGAGCCACACAAGTGCCAGGCAATTACCACCTCCAACAACCATCGCCCCATGATTATCATCGCTGAATCCCCCACTATCAACATCTTGGGGGTTACCATTGACCAGAAATTGAACTGGGCTAGCCATAAAAGTGCTGTGACTGCAAGAGCAGGTCAGAGGCTTGGAATCCTGCAACGAGTAACTCATCCCCTGACTCCCCAAAGCCTGTCCAATGTCTACAAGGCACAAGTCAGGAGTTTGATGGAATACTCTCCACTTGCCTGGATGAGTGCAGCTCCCACAACACTCAAGAAGCTTGACACCATCCAGGACAAAGCAACACGCTTGATTGGCACCACATCCACAAATATTCACTCTCTCCACCACCGATGCACAGTAGCTGCAGTCTACAAGATGCACTGCAGGATGTCACCAAGGCTCCTTAGACAACACATTCCGAACCCATGACCACTATCATCTAGAAGGACAAGGGGAGTAGATACATGGGAACACCACTACTACCTGGGAGTTTCCCTCCAAGTCACTCAGCATCCTGACTTGGAAATATATCGCTGTTCCTTCACTGTCGCTAGGCCAAAATCCTGGAACTCCCTTCCTAACAGCACTGTGGGTACCTACACCACATGGACTGCAGCGGTTTAAGAAAGCAGCTCACCACCTCCTTCTCAAGGGCAACTAGGAATGGGCAATAAATACTGGCCTAGTCAACGAAGCCTACATCCCGTGAATGAATAAAAAAAAGCCCATCATCATTTGGAAAAGAGAAAATATGGATTGCAATGGATTCCCAAAAATGAATTCGAGGTGAATAAAGGAACAAATGACAGTGTCAACCATGACACAAAATTCTAGCAGATCGAGTTTCCACTTTGTGCACTGTCGATAATTCTGCTGCGAATTGCACTTAAAATTTGACAATCTCTTGCCACTATTTTGGCTGAACTGCTCTGAAACAGAGAGCACAATTGAACTGAACTCGAGGTCTGAGTCCTTCACATCAGTCATTTGCAGCTTAAGTGCGGATTTAAGTTTTAAGCACACTGGATCGCTATTTTGGTTTATTTTTATTCAATGCATGCTTTTACTATTCCTTGTGATAAAAAATGATTGACTTCAGTAATGAATTTGCTAGTTTGGAATGTTGTGGTTTTGTCCTACATTTTAGCATTGTTTTTATTTAAATAAATAATTGTAGTAAGCGCTGGTTTCTCAACTTTTTCCTGATGCATCTGTATCGCCATGCAGCAATTAAGAGGCATCTAAAAAAGTAATTATGACAGGCATGACTTTGGTAACTGAAGGTACCAAAAAAAGAAAGCAAACATCGGCTGGTAAGTTACTGCTATTTATTAGCCTTTTGTAGATTCAGTAGGCTGATCCAGTTCCTAATTTGAAGTGATAATTATCGTTGGTATTATAACTGATTGTGAGGTGAATGAGAAATTAAACCAACCTGACTCATTTCAGGTCAGATTCAATCTGACTATCGCCTTTCATTTATTTAAATTTAACATCCTTATATTTGATATTGGAATCTAAATGTGACATCGCTGTACCTATCTTACAGACTTTGAACTAGTGCAACCATGATGGATGTAGCGATGACCCTGTGTTTGATTTGCATGAACTTTCAAACCAGTTTAATTCATCACGGCCTTTTTATGCAGATCTGGAAGCCATGGTCAGAAGGAATAAACTAAAGATTTGCATTTCTATCGCGTTTTTCATGACCACAAGACATTCTAAAGTGTTTTACAGCGAATGATGTACTTTGTGAAGTGTAGTCACTATATTAATGTTGGCAATAGTTAATTTGAACATACCAAGCTCCCATAAACTGCAATGTGATAATGACCAGACAATCAGTTTTTTTGCGATGTTGATTGAGGGATAACTATTGGCCAGAACACCATGAATAACTCTCCTGCTTTTCTCCAAAATAGTGCTATGGATTCTTTATGCGCACCTAAGAGGGCAGAGTCAGCCTCGGTTTAACATCACATCTGAAAGACACAGCTAAGTTTTCATAATTCACCCTTAAAGTAGTATCAGAGGGAAAACTTGACATTCAATGGTATTATTCCCCCACTATCCACATCCTGGGGGGGTTACCATTGACCAGAAACTGAACTGGATAGCCATATTAATAAATAAATCCACAAACATTCACTCCCTCCACTACCGACACACAGTAGCAGCAGTTTGTATTGCCTAGAAGATGCGCTGCAGGAACTCACCAAGGATCCTTAGACAGCACCTTCCAAACCCATGACCACTACCATTTAGAAGGACAAGGGCAACAGATGCATGGGAACACCACCACCTGGATGTTTTCCCTCCAAGCCACATGCCATCCTGACTTGGAAATATATCGCCGTTCCTTCACTGTCACTGGACCAAGATCCTAGAACTCCCTCCCTAACAGCACTGTGGGTGTACCTACACCACATGCACTGCAGCGGTTCAAGAAAGCAGCTCACCACCACCTTCTCAAGGGCAATTACTGATGGGCAATAAATGCTGGCCTAGCCAGCGATGCCCACATCCCATGAATGGATAAAAAAAACCTGCTGCTCTTCACTCCACCACATTCATACTTTGGGCCACTGCTGTGTCATATTCATTCCCCTCCCATTTTCCTTCCCTCGTTAAGTTACCTGTGGGACACCGAGGCATCCAAGTCAACCAGAATTTGAAGGGTGCCCTGCACAGGATGCCAGGGTAATTCCAATACCATCTGTTTCTGTGAGTGAATTTAGGATGATCCTCGAGTCTTTCCCGTCAGCCACGTGAGTTCAGCTTGCTGGTTATTTTGGACCTTTGATTGGGCACTATCAAATTTAGAACCCTTGCATCTAAACGTTCTTCTATATGATTCTAATTTCTTTAAATATTAACTCTAATATGTTGACAAACATTTGTACATTTTTATTTTGAAAATCGGTCGCTTTATTTTGAAGTTCAGGCCAAAATTAGACCTCATTATGTGTTAGAATACATTCCCTTAGATAGACATTTAGCTAAGCATAGCATTATTTAGCTGTCCTCCTTTGTGACAAGCAGGTATTTTCCATTACAATGGCATCACAGACTTGTCCTCTTTCTGTCAACGTCCTATATAATTGTTTGCCTGAGAAAAAAAACAATTGAGATATAATTAGGCGCTGTTGAATAAGATAAAATGCATCTA
Organism: Cetorhinus maximus; assembly: GCF_964194155.1. NCBI lineage: Eukaryota > Metazoa > Chordata > Chondrichthyes > Lamniformes > Cetorhinidae > Cetorhinus > Cetorhinus maximus. The sequence continues at coordinate 20,958,452 of NC_135896.1, forward strand.
TTCAACATGGCTGGACTTTACAAAAGGTTTGAAATGAGTGTAAATCCCATGTATCCAGTTTCATGACATCTGTGAATTAAATTACCCACATCACTTATGAACCAGAAGCTTCAGACTTAGCGAGATTTTCTCGAACAATAAAATAGCACGGGAAATTCTTCCCCAATCATTCAAGAGAAATATGTCTAAAATGTCAGTGCATTCAGGGGCTGGCTTAATTCAAAAGGTGCAAAATCTTTATTTATGATGGAGAAAAGCCAGAAGAGTTACACATGCTCTTACAGGACCTGCTTTTGCAACAGAAGATTGGAAACACAAGACAATGAAAGGGAAATCTGCGAGGAAAATATAATGCATCTTCTCGCACATATTGGCAATTACATTGGAGAAACAACCAAGACAAGAATTTCAAAGCACCTCCTTTAGTATTTCTAGCACGCCGAAGGATTCAATGGTAACATATGTTTCTCAGTGATTAAGTGATTAAAATAAATATAACAGCTGCTGCAGTAGTTCAGGTGACAGCTGATAACAGCAGAACCTTGCTGTACAAACTCTAATGCTGACTATCAGCCATATCCTCTAAATTACTGTGGTGTTCAAGTTGCAAACAAATCGATTTGAATAAAGAAAGTCAGCCAGGTTGGGGTATTAATGACAAGCCTACTTTCTCATAGTTTAGACGGTTTGAAGAAATTAATCAGTCCCAGCTCTTGCTCAATCCCTGCTTCTCCATTACACGGAAGTCTGATATAACTAGTTAGGAATTTACAAGTCACAAAGTCTTTGACTCCCGATTACAGATGGGAAGTCTTGTCTTAAATTGTAAGGGGAGATTGAAGTCCCTGAGTTGTCTGCTTTTTAAATGCACAAGATCATAAGGATAATTGTGATTGAGGAAAGCCATTTTACTTTATCCATCTGGAAAAACCCGACAGCACAGCAGCAACTAATTTCTTTTCAAATAATTCCAGGACATTTGCTTCCATCACACTGCAGAAAAGTCCACTCCATGCTATATTTCTCTTTGTGCAAACATCTTCCTGACCTAAGCCCTAAATTTGCCTTTTACTATTTGAACATGCATTCCCTTGTCCTACTGTCACAAATTAGTTTAATGTACTATTCTGGATTTACCTTTTCCATGTTGTTTATTAACTTGTATACACCTCCACTGTTGCTAAACGATCAGGCCCCTGCCTGACATCCAAGACTGGATGAACAGAAATTTCCTCCAACTCAACATTAGGAAGACCAAAGCCAATGCTTTCAGCCCCCGCCACAAATTCCATTTCCTAGCGACCAGCTCCATCCCTCTACCTGGCAACCTTTGACCCCGAGATAAGCTTATGACCACATAGCTGTGCCAGCATTAAGTCCACCTATTTCCACGTCCATTATATTGTCTGACTCTGCTACTGTCTCAGCACATCCTTCATCCATGCATTTAATACCTCTCCACTTGGCTATTCCAATACACTGCTGATTGGTCTTCCAAGTTCTGTCCTCTGTAAACTTGAGATCATCCAGAATTCCGCTGTATGTGTCCTTATTTACCCATGACCCCGGCTCACTGACCTACATTGGCTCCCAGTCAAGCAATGTCTCGATTTTAAAATTCCCATCCTTGACTTTAAGTCCCTCCATGGCCTTACCACTCTCTGTATTCTCCTCCAGCCCATCAGCCTTCTGACATATATGCACTTCTCTAATTCTGGTCTCTTGAGCATCTCTGATTTTAATTGCTCCACATTGTTGGCTTTGCCTTCAGCTGTGGAGACTCTAAACTCTGGAATTCTCTCCCCAAACGTTTCCTTCTTTTTTCTTATAAGATGCTCCTCAGAAGCTACCTTTTTGACCAAGCTTTTAGCCATCTGCCCTATGTGGCTTGTGTCCAATTTTGCTTCATAATGTGGCTGTGAAGCACCTTGAGATGTTTTGCTACATTAAAGACATAGGCCAGGATTTTCCCCTCGGCGATTTTGGGGTGGGGCCCGGTCACCGAGGGGAAAATGATGCGGGATGATGTTGGGAGGAATCCCCGACATCATCCCAGTCCATTTAAATTTTTAGGAAGGCGGGCGATCAGCGAAATCAGCTGTCCGCCCGCCGACCTGTCAATGGCCAATTGAGGCCATTGACAGGCTAATTAAAGTACTTAAAGACCTGCCTGGCCAAGCTTAAGGCTGGCGGGCAGGCCAGGAGCCCCAGCGGGCTCCAGATTATTCATAAAACTTCATCCACTGGCAGGATGAAGTTTCATGTCCGGTTTGTAAAAAATTAATAAAGTTTATGTGTTCTTTATTAACATGTCCTATCTCGTGTGACATTGTCACAGGAGGGGGGACATGTTAATAATTTTTTATTCTCTCTATTTTTAAAGTTTTTTCCACTGCCATTATTCTCCCTGAGACAGGACTTTGCCTCAGGGAGAAGTGTGCTCTTTCACGCGCATGCACGAAAGAGCGCACTTTGACAGATGGGGATTCCTTCCCCCCCCGCGCAGGAAGCGCCATGCGCTTCCTGTCGGGAATGCCGCTGGGCGGGCCTTAATTGGCCTGCCCGCTCAAAATGGGCCCCGTTTCAGTGGTGGGGGTCAGCTGGCTGCCCGCCGCCGAGCTGGTGGGGTCCGCCCGCCATCCGAGGGCAAAATTCTGCCCTTAGTATAAATCAAGTTATTATTTTACTTATATACCTACCATGCTTATTGCATGTGGAATGCAATAGGAAAGTAGGGAAGTTCTACTGAAGCTGTACTGGGTGTTGGTGGGACCACATCTGGAGTACCATGTACAGTTTTGGTCCCCATACTTAAGAAAGGATATAAATGCCCGAGAAGCAGTTCAGGGAAGGTTCACGACTCATCGCTGGGATGAAGGGGTTATCATTTATGGGGTTAGGGTTGAACAGGTTGTGTTTGCATCCACTGGGGCTTAGAAGAATGAGAGGTGATCTTATTGAAACATACAAGATCCTGAGGGGACTTCACAGGGTGGAAGCTGAAAGGTTGTTTCCCCTTATGGGAGAAACTAGAACTAGAGGCTTCAGTTTAAAAGTAAGAGGTCATCTCCCATTTAAAACAGAGATGAAGGGAATTTTTTTCACTCAGTGGGTCATTAGTATGTGGAATTCTCTTCCTCAGAAAGCAGTGGAGGCAGGGTCATTGAATACTTTTAAGCCTGAGATAGATAAAGTCTTGATTGACAAGGGAGTCGAAAGTTATAGAAGGTAGACAGGAAAGTAGAGTTGAGGCTAAAATCACATCAGCCATGAGCTTATCAAATAGTGGAGCAGGCCTACTGAATGATCTACTCCTGCTCCTGATTCATAGGTTTGTATGTATGTTTGTAATGTTATCTCTCAGTCTCCTCCTTCAACCCACAGTTTCCCAAATTACATAAAATAAGAACAGAAATAAATCTATGAGCCTGGACCCCAGTTGTGGTGCATCTAGGGCAAATAGCTTATATGTTGTAATTCCCCCTTAGCTTGTTATATTTCAAAAAAATAAGTATCAACCTGGTGTCAAAAGGGGTTTGGCAATATGAGATAGAAGATACTTTCATGACTCAAGGCGACTGTTTGACTATACTCCAAAATTTACCAGTGTCAAAGTGGTATCCTGGAGTGTAACAAAATGGCTCATTCAGTTTTGGAGAAGAGTGGTTGGAGACTCCAGAGCAGAGGCATACACATACACAAAAAAAGAGTTAAAATTGAAGGAGATAAAACAGGTACTCACACCAGGTTAAGTTGACTAAAATGGGGATATGAACATTAAAACTTTTACCAAAATTATACTGGAAAAGAAGTCAGTTTGAGGAAGGTGATTCACAAATGAGATGGAGCAAGTGGAATATGCAGGAAAGGAAGAGAAACTCCACATATGCTTTTCTGGGAAGTAAAGTGTCTTCAGAGAAGAACAGAACATATTTTCTGTACCCTTCGGGTCTGTCCTATACAAGCTCCAGGCACTGGTACAATGGACTGGATTTAATGGAGGTGATGAGGTTCTTCGCCTCCGGCAGGAGCTGTGCATTGCCTCCTTTAGGGAAGACCCATCAAGTTAAGTGCCACCTGCATGGGTTTGCTTGTCGTGCTCCACCACTGATTGGCCAGCAGCTCTCAGTGAGCGGGGCTTCTGACCCTGGTTTCCTTGATTCTGGGCAAGGCCTGTCAAGTGCCCTAATTGGGCAGGCCTTTCCTAAGTGAGATGATACGGAGCTCTCGCTGACTGTTGCCAGCGGGTGAGAACCCTGTCACCTCCATTAAATACTGCCCACTGTTTGAAGTGGCAGAAGGGCCAGTAGCCAGATTTAAGCTAATTGGCAAAAGAACCACGGGCGATATGAGGAAAAACATTTTTGTGCAACAATGGGCGGAATTTTACAGCCCTGCCGTGGTGGGGGCGGGCACCTAAAAAGCGGCGAGCTGTTCAAAACTCCATTGACTCCAGCGGGAATGGAAAATCCCGCTGGCAGGAGGGGCTGTAGAATTCCACTTAATTTGTTACAATCTGGAATATACTGCCTGGTAGGGTGTGAAAGCAGATTTAATAGTAATGTTCAAAAGAGACTCATACAAACATTTGAAGGGGAAAATGTTGGCATGACTATAGCAAAAGAGCAAGTGAATGGGACGAATGGATACCTTTCCGTGAACAGGCAGTGGCATGATGGGCTGAATGGCCTCCTTCTGTGCTGTATCATTTTGTAATTCTATGATTCTATGTGTCGCGATATGTGTCCTAGTCAAGAACCAGTCCACCTCCCTTTTGAAGGTGTTCAGAGATTCAGTACACCCTCTACAACCCGATAACAGATTCCATAGACTCATTACTCTGCGGGGAAAGAAGAACTGTCTAACATCAAGCCCAGTGCTACTCTTGAATAATTTAGATGCACATCTCCTGGTCCTCCCCAAACTGTCAAACTGAAATGGGGACAGAGATCCATTTCCCCCTATTATAAAGCTTAAGTCACCTATATTAATTGATCCACATACTTTTTCAAATGAAAATCCCTTGCCCTCTTTCAACCAAAGCATAGTAAGGTCTGGGTTTTCTTTTAAACACAACATACGCACTTTGGGTTTGTTCAAGGCTTGGACCCGTTGCCAGAAGCCGAACAGGAGGTTATTATATGAACCTATGACGCTCCCTGTTCCACTCACAAAATCAACGAAAACCATGAACAATTGTTCTATAAAAAAAAAACATCCTTCCTGCAGCTTGTTCGCACATTTTCTAAATTTAGCTACTTAAATGAGCTGCTACTCGGGCAAAACGTACTGACTGAGAATGAATTTTCAAACTTCCATCCATACAAGATTAAAATTATACATGGAAGCTCTGCAATTGTAAAATATTCAACATAAACAAGGTATTAACCAAGACAATGGCATCACAAATATTGATATTTTTTTCCAAAATGCTCCAGTTTTTAATTGCCACCCCCTGCCCCCCCCACCACATCCACTTTCATGGTCGAATTGCCACTGATCAAACTGGATGCTACTGAGAGCTCATTGTGTCTCATATGCGTTGCTCTGTTACTCAAGTGTGATATCTTTGAGTCCTGCTGGGCCAATAATAATTCAGAACAGTCAATTTTTTCAGTTGCTGCAATTTGGTGCAATGGTTGATTTAGGTGCAGTGATTGGAATTCAACTGAACAGAGAGAATCACTTCCCATCTGGGAGCCTATCTGTAGAAGCCACCATTATGGTACTTGAGCATGAACGGTTAAAAAAAGTAGAATGTGCGCATGGAAGAATGGCAGCCAAGGCAAGCCCTTACCTGGCAAAGAAGGGATGTGTTGGACTTTGGTGCAGATACTTGCTACCAAATGGATTGCATTACATCTATTCTATGGTCCAGTACTGTATACCTTCCCCGAAATTCCTGGGGTGTTCTCCTGGCCCCCTTCTGTAACTTGGATAGTAGAGAGGATAACTCCTGGAGAAACTGTACAAGCCTCTAAAAATATCCCTTTATGCCATTTCTCCAGTGTTGCTGCAGTAGCCATGGCAGAAGAATGGTGCCAGCCCAGGGCAAGTTGAGGGCTAATGCTGTTTCTTTTGTTGCTGCATTTTTTAAATATAATTTTTAGGCTAGAGTTTTGTCATATTTTTTCCTCTTTCTCTTTATTAGGATCAGTATAGTAAGCCCAAATTTCTATTGGCTCTCTTTGCAAGGATTTTAAGGTGCTACTGTTAATGCTTATAGTTCCCTAGTCTGTTTTAATCCTGTATGATTGTGGTTGTGAAGCTCTTTCAATTATCACCCCTGCTTTCTGTTGGTCTCGTACCTATAGGGGAGAATTCCGCCCCCCCCACCACCCCATCCCACCTGTGGGTGAGGTTCCATGAAAAATGCAAAGGCCGCCTGGGCTCTTCACTTGCCCACCAACCTTAAGGTTGGACGGACAGCTCAGTTTATTAGTTTAATTGATACTTAAATGGCCTTAATAGGCCTTTGACTGTTCGGCGGGTGCACAGCCGAATCTAAATGATGCGTGGTGACTTCGGGACGCACTCCCAACATCACCGCGCGTCATTTTACGCCACGGCGAGCGGGCCCTACCCCTCTGACCGATCCAAAGATTCGAGCCATACTCTCTCCCTAGGCTTCAGCACTGATAAATCTTTGCTCTGAGCCTGAAGTTAAAGTTACTTCCAAGCCTATTTGTTTCTCTGTCTCCCTCATGCTGTTTTATTCTCTCATGGTCGTTTGAGGTAATATTAGGCTTTAGTTTCTGTTGCACAGCTGGAAGTTTTGTTCTCAATCTCCTTCCCATTAACAACTCTGATGTTGAGAAGCCATTTTGTAGCGGTAACTCAGAAGAGCTAAATTAAGATCTGTACTCTTCTTCATCAAGCGTTTGATGATTCGTACACCTCTCTCAGCTTCTCCACTCACTTGAGGATAATGGGGTGAGTTGGTTACATGAATTAATCTGCATTCCTTTGCAAAATTTTGGAATAATTTATTTGCAAATTGCGGACCATTGTCTGACACCACAATGCCATGTGTTGCATAAATTCTCTTCAGTGATTGAATGACTGCTTCCACCATGATGCTGTGCAATCAGTTTACTTCAACCCACCTTGAGTAGTAATCAATGACAGGAAGCAATATTGCCGATAAAATCAAAAAATCAATTCCCAGGCACCCCCACAGCCTGAATGGAAAGCTGGAAGGTGATAGTGGTTCTTTATGCTCCTGGCTGTTCACTGCACATGCATAACAATTAGGAATAATGTATTCTATAAAACAGACTGATTGCTGGGCTCTCATTCAATGTTTTGCTATCCCTAAGTGACATTGGTGAAGTCTTTGAAGAATATCAAGTGGGAGTGTTCTCAGAATGACTATTCTGTCATTAAAAACTAAGAGATCATCAATGATTGTGAGGTACTTTCTCTGTTTGCATAGTACTGGATTGTGAGGAGTATAGTCTGGCCATCAATCCAGATAATATTTTCTTATCTGGACACATCAATCATCTTGCTACTGTACCTGTTTAATTTGCTGCAAATTCTGATCCCTGACAGTAAAATGCTAGTGCAGAGTCCACAAACATGGGATGTCAGCATCACTGGTAAAGCCCGGCATTTATTACCCAACTGAGTGGCTTACTACACCATTTCAGAGGCTGTTAAGAGTCAAGCACCATTGCTGTAAGTCTGGAGTCACATGGAGGCCAGACCAGGTAAGGACAGCAGATAAGGGCAGTGGATGTTATCTACATGGATTTCAGTAAGGCCTTTGACAAGGTCCCTCATGGCAGACTGGTACAGAAGGTAAAGTCGCACGGGATCAGAGGTGAGCTGGCAAGATGGATACAGAATTGGCTTGGTCATAGAAGACAGAGGGTAGCAATGGAAGGGTGCTTTTCTGAATGGAGAGCTGTGACTAGTGGAGTTCCGCAGGGATCAGTGCTGGGACCTTTGCTGTTTGTAGTATACGTAAATGATTTGGAGGAAAATGTAACTGGGCTAATTAGTAAGTTTGCAGACGACACTAAGGTTGGAGGAGTTGCAGATAGTGAAGAGTATTGTCAAAGGATACAACGGGATATAGATCAGTTGGAGACTTTGGCGGAGAAATGGCAGATGGAGTTTAATCCGGACAAATGCGAGGTAATGCATTTTGGAAGATCTAATACAGGTAGGAATTATACAGTAAATGGCAGAACTCTTAAGTGCATCGACAGGCAGAGGGATCTGGATGCACAGGTCCACAGGTCACTGAAAGTGGCAACGCAGGTGGATAAGGTAGTCAGGAAGGCATATGGCGTGCTTGCCTTCATTGGCAGGGGTATTGAGTATAAAAGCTGGAAAGTCATGCTGCAGCTGTATAGAACCTTGGTTAGGCCACACTTGGAATATTGTGTGCAATTCTGGTCGCCACATACCAGAAGGATATGGAGGCGTTGGAGAGTGTGCAGAGGAGGGTTTACCAGGATGCTGCCTGGTCTGGAGGTTATTAGCTATGAGGAGAGGTTGGAGAAGCTCAGATTGTTCTCACTAGAGCGACCGAGATTGAGGGGCGACTTGATAGAAGTTTACAAAATTATGAGTGGCATGGACAGAATAGATAGTCAGAAGCTTTTTCCCAGGGTGGAAGAGTCAATTACTAGGGGACATAGATTTAAGGTGAGAGGAGAAAACTTTAGGAGATGTGTGGAGCAAGTTTTTTACACAGAGGGTAGTGAGTGCCTGGAATTTGCTGCCAGAGGAGGTGGTGGAAGCAGGTACGATAGTGGTGTTTAAGAGGCAGCTTGACAAATACATGAATAGGATGGGAATAGAGGGATATGGACACCAGAAGTGCAAAATGTTTTAGTTGACGGGCAATATGATCGGCTCAGGCTTGGAGGGCCGAAGGGCCTGTTCCTGTGGTGTACTTTTCTTTGTTCTATTCCCTTCCCTAAAGGGCCTCAGTGAGCCAGAAGGGGTTTTTAACAACAGATGATAGTTTCCTGGTCACTATTACTAGCTTTCAAATCCAGATTTTATTAATGAAATTTAAACTCCACCAGCTGCCATGGTGGGATTTAAACCTTTGCCCCCTGAGCATTAGCCTGGGTCGCTGGATTACTAATTTAGTGACATCACCACCACACCACCGTTGGCTGGTTTGCTGAGATAGCAGGAGTGAGTGGCATTATCTGACGCAGAATGCCTTCCTAATACTTCTTGGAGTCCAGAAGGAATGAGTGCATCTGTGAAGAGAAGGAAAGTATACCTTAAGGAAACTGTGCGGCATCATTTTCAGGACCACATGAGCAAAGAAAAATGCGGGAAATGATTGCCAGAAAGAAATGATAGTTGTGCTGTCCTTCAATAGTGTGTTCCATTTTGGCTTAGACGTATGTTTCACACAGAGACAGCTCCCATCTCAAGTCTTTCTGTCCCCTTTCCAGCCTGAGTCATCCTGATAGTTCCCTTGCACATTCTGTGAGCATCTTTTTTTCCTTGGCTGCCCATTTCATTGTGGGGGAGGGTGGGGGTGGGGGGGGATCTGTGCTATTTATCTACATCACAAAAATACTTCTGCATCCAGGACATTTTAAGAACAATTTTTCTGGCCCTTCCACATAGGGAACTAAAGGGGAGAATTTTCTCCCCGTTCGGGGGCGGGGGGGTGGGAGGGGGGTTGTGTGGGAATGGGCACGGGCGTACGCGCAGCTGATCGCTGCCCACGATTGGCTGGGCACAGCCATGTTACGTGGGTGGGCCAATTAAGACCCACCCAGTGTGACGCGCACCCACAAGTGCTGAGCGCTCCCTGTGCGAGTGGGGGGGTTGTTGCCTGAGCCGGGGCCTATGCTCTTTTGCGCATGCGCGCGAAAGAGCACAGAAATTAGTTTAAGTTTAAAAAATTTTAATAAAGGAGAAAAAAAAAATTAGAACATGTCCCCTCATGTGAAACTGTCACATGAGCTGGGACATGTCTCGTCTATGAATTTAATTAAAAATCTTTTCAAACCCTTAAAAACCTTCATGAAATCCCATCCCGCCCATGGATGAGGTTTCATGATAAATGCGAAGGCCGCCTGGGCTCTTCGCCTGCCCGCCAACCTTAAGGCTGGACAGGCAGCTCCGCTTATTGTTTTAATTAATAGCTAACTGGCCTTAATAGGTCTTTGATAGTTCGGCGGGTGCGCAGCCAAATCAGGTGCGCACCCGCCGAACTGAAAATCTGAATGACACGTGATGACGTCGGGACGCATGCCCGACAACACCGCGCGTCATTTTACGCCTCAGCGAGCGGACCCCGCTCCCACTTGCCGAGCCGAAGATTCTGCCCAAATAGTGCATGGACACAAAGGTGTGAACACCTGAATTACCAAAGCTCTGCCAATTAACGCTGCCCTCTGATCCCAAGGGTTTTTCTTGGCAGGCGAAACTTGACCCGCAGCTGAAATAAAAACGAGGCTGCACTGGAACTGACATCCCACTTATCTTCCCTCCCTGCCAAATGCTTCCGCTGCATTTAAATACCCCAAGAAAGGCAATCCAAGTGTTCCTGGGGCTTGGCAGGTTTAGCACCAGTGCAGATATTGTCCAGAAAAATCAGCCCTTTTAGATCCTGAGTTTGCATTTAATCGCTAAGCGGCCTTGTCCCAGGATTCTTGTCTGGCCATTGAAATAGAGAGACTCATTCCTGTGCCAAATATTGAGGAACTATTGAGCTGTGTCACATCCACAACCTCCTGATCTGTGACTCTAAACAAAGGGTGTATTCTTGCGCCTCTAATGTCACCCGGCTCCAACTCAACCTCAGTTCATCTACCAGTAAAACACACATACTTGTTGTTTTTTCAGCACCAGACTCAACTATTCCAATGATTTGGATAACCTCCACCTTCTGTAAAGATTAGCTCATTCAAAACATTGCTGTCTGCATTCTATCACCCACCAAGTCCCTCTGACCTATAACTCCTTTCCTTCCTGGCCTACATTGAATCCTGTTTCCCCAGCCTTTGTGTTTAACTGCTTCATTGCCTCACCCCTACCTGGTTCTGTAGCCTCCTCCAGACCACAGCTTTTTCTCCTTCATGCCAAATCTCCATTCAGAAGAAACGTCATATTGGACTTGAAACATTGTCTGTTTCTCTCTGCACAGATGCTGCCAGCCCTGCTGAGTTTTTCCAGCATTTCCTGTTTTGTGCCACAATCTCTGCTCCTCTGTCTCTAATCTCTCTTATGAAACCCTTCCCCCTTTCACAACACTATTGGTGGCCATGACGTCAGCTGCCAAAACTCCTTTGCCTCCACTGTTCTCTTTCCTTTAATATCCTTTTTACTCAGCATCTGTGTTTATCATGACATCTCTGTGAAGCTCCTTGGGACATTTTGCTGCATAGAATGTATCATATAAATATTTTTGTCATGTCCAATATAGGCATGTCATGTTATGAACTTCCAGTTAATACTTTTAAAAACAAGCTGTTAAGATGGCTGCTACAAACCATGCGGCTTTTAGCATTTGGACTACAGACAGTATCAAGTCTACTGCAAATACCTAATTAAATATGGACATAGGTGAGGGTACCTCACAGCCATTTGTAGAATTCATACCTTGCATTGTTTCAGGATGGACCAAAACCTAAAGATTATGAAGTTTCCAGACTGCCTGTCTCCTTGTTTCATACTAGACAAAATGGAAGATAGAAACTCAATGACCACTATCAACTTCCCATTGTATCATGATGGCTTCACCTATCCAAACTAGACTGGATTGTCAACAGAATTGTTAACCCAGCAGTCATATGAGCAAAGATGGTTTTAGGAACTGCACCCTTATATACCCTACCAAGAGTCAGTAGATTGATTAGAACCATCAGTCATCAGCCAGCTTGAGAACCAGACTCTGCAAATAGCTGCCAGCCATCAAGCAGTCAAAGTGTTTCACCTGTTCCAGCTTTAAAGTTCACCTGAGAACCAACCTCCAAGATATTTGACTACAAGAAACCTTGAAACCTGTTGTGAACCCTTCGCTTTACAAGGCTCTCACTTCAACTTTAACTCATCAAATCCATTCAAGAAACTATAGGCTTGTCACATGGGAGAGCAGAAATTATAAATCAGAGACTCAATTAATTGTAACCTGTAAAAGTCCACTATCTTTAGCTATATCTAATCTTTGTGCATGTCTGTGTGTGCATGCTTATTCGTGCGCAGATACGTGAGGCTGAGTGTGTGACATAGCATTAACTCATGGAAAATGGGTGGGAATAAAATAACCTGATATATTTTAAACTCACAAAAGCTTGCTGCTGAATTATTTAATTGGATTACACCACTCCAAGGATAAGACACGCCTCCTTCCATACAAAACATACCTTTACAGGCCATAAGAAAGCAAATACATTCCATCAGTGACAATATGTTTTTCTTCCTCTTCCTCACTTCTGCTGCTATGCTAGCCAGACCACGACTTTCCACTCATTTAAATGGAAGGAAATGAAGTCAACATTTTTGAAACTTTGTGGTTACTTATAGAATGAGGCATATCACATTGAATAACATTTGCAACTTGTCTGGATACTTAATTACAATTTTTCCTGATCTTCAGAGAGAGTAAACTTAACACTGTCAATGAGGCAGAAGGTTAAGACTCTGTAGATTAAAAATAGGAGGTTGGTGCCTTGGCAGTAAATTATGTGGCGAACTTGTTACAAGTGTCTTTATGCCTGACAGTTCAAAAATACGGCTTGTATGTTTAGCAGAAATATCTCAAGCTGATAAATTGGTCATGATAAATTCGGAACAATAAGCATTTATATTGTGTTCAAGGCTCACTACAGTGTCCTTGCCAGGGTGTGTCTGGACATGCACATATATGGTAGATTTTCCAATCGGCACTTGTCATGTATCTTGCCACAAGTGAGAACCTGGAAAATCTACCCCAGTGTATTGGTTTATTACCAGTTTGAGCATTCAATAAGACAAAATGCTATCCTACACTATGTAGTTGGAAAGTTTCACCGTTTTAGATTTGTTTTAATAAGTTAAGGTTAGGATTATTTTAATTATGTACTATTAGGGTTAGTGATTATGGTAGCTGTTAATGTGCTGCATTCAAATCTAAATGTCCCCAAAGGAGAGCAAAAAGCAACACATATCAGTGTTTGTATTCAAACTAACAACTGCATTAACTTAAATATAAAGGGAAATGTTTATGAAAGGTTAGGTGACATATATTGTACCTGCTATTAACTTTGGTGAACTGAAATCTTGAGCGTAAACCACTTGCGATTGTATAGTGCCTATAACATAGTAAAAAGCTCCAAGACGCTCTACAAGGGCATAATCAGACAAAATTTGACAAGAAGGAGACATTAAGACAGTTGACTAAATGCTTGGCCAAAGAGGTAGGTTTTCAGTAGAAGGAAAAGAGAAGGAAAAGGGGGATAGAAATGATGGCTGGAATTTTATGGAGGCAACAGGGGTCTATGCCACTGTTTGCTGAGTCAGAGAGAGCCCTGTGTCACCTCTTTCTAGGAAGGCCCAATGCATTATGTTTCACTCAGGCACATGACAGGCCAGTGGCAGGCCATCGCCAGGCTGAAAGACCCCAGTGCAGAAGTCCCGCTGCCAAGAGCTGCTGGCCAATCCGAGATCCGCAGCTCTATTGAATGGCAGAACCCCCAGGGAGATGGTGGCTGCTGCTGGTATGACACCTACCTGAGGGCATAGATTGTTGCTGGATCCCAAGCCATAGGTGAGCGATGGCGGGTGGGGGGGTGGTGATCGTGGGGAAGTTGGAGTCAGCAGAAAGGGCAGGGGTGGTGGCTCTAACTGTGAACCCCTCCGATCCCAATGCCAGGTTCCTTGATCAGGCACCGAGTGTCTTTGAATGAATGCCCCTGAAGCCTGCAAGCAACCCAGCATGGATTTGGTGAATCCCCCATTGGCCGCTGGGCTACTACCAGTGGCAGTGAGATGAGGTCCATAAGTAGGGATTTAACTGCCCAGTTAAGGGCCTCAATTATCGTCACAGGGGCAGGGGAGGAGGCCGTCCATGGGCCTTCCTGCCATGGACTTAATCAAGGCGGACGCAGGAAGGTGTCAGGGTCCCCACCCGCCAACATCCTGCCTGATTAAATGGCCCCCTGTCACCAAACTCACCAACTCGCAGAAGACTCTGGCCAATGAGCTTTGGTCCAGAGCGGTAGCCAAAATACACTCGTACATGGAGACAGGACATTTTCATGAATCCTGCGCTCCCACAAGGCGTTGCGCTCCAAGAGAGTGCAACTCAGAGATAGGGCTCCAATGTTGTAGCGCTAATTCTGCAACATCCTTGGGACCAAGAAATGGTGAATTTAGCCTAATATGTTACAACTAAATTGCAATACTTTTCATGCTATAAGTGACCTTTAACCTTTAGCCTCCATATTTACATCCCACAGCTCTAGCCACTGTAAAAGATACCATTTGTTTCATATTTTAGCTTTTCAACGAGGCGAAGGGTATGAATTCTAAAACATAGAGAATTTTCCCAGCCTCAGCAGCTGTAGTTAGCTGCTTACAAGTCAGGTTCAGCATAAGCCATAATAATTGGCTGGAACATCAACATCAGCATGACTAACATTTTGTAAAATTTCCCATTTCTCAGTTCCCTATTGTCTTTCAGGGTGAGATTACAACAAAGACTTGCATTCATGTAGCGACTTTCATGATTGCCAGATGTCCCAAAGCACTTTACAGCCAATGAAGTACTTTTGAACTGTACCCACTCTTGCAATGTCGGAAACAGGGTTAACAGCCATTTGTGCTAAGCAATCAACTGATACTAAGCCCCTCTGTATACAATTTTTAGGTTGGTGTTGACCCACTAAAATAAGCCATGCAGAAAGAAATGCCCATTTTGTGAACCATGCCATTTTAACTCACAGTGCTCCAACAGACTGTCCAATTTTCATATGGAATGAGACTCATTCCCTTTGGTCCCCATTTTAATGTATCTCAAGATTAAAATTACACCCGGTTTAACATGCTTAAACAGATTTGTGATCTGTTTTATGCTTTCTGGTTGTAAATCTCACTCCTAACATCTCCCCAATGGTGACAGCTGTTGTTCCAACTGACTGCATCACCCAGGCCTAGGTGGTTCTCACTTTAGGCACCCAATAATTCACTCCACTTTTAAAAAGGAATGTATTCTAATTAGCCAGATTGTTCATTTCCTTTCAATCGTCACTTATCTCTCCATTTAATTATAATGGATGTATCTGGGCTGCTAATTATTCTACCAGTGAGCTTACTCCCTGTGCCTACTTATTTAGGCCTCATGGGTTACCATGACATCTTTTACCCATTGTGTGAGACCAATGTCAGAGGAATTATAATTCTGTGGTAGCATCATTCACTTATAATTGTTAGCAAGTGGAAATGTATTACAGTACTACATCTATCCTATAATACCTCATCAATGGCAAATAATTTGGTTATTTTGATTCCAGCAGTCCAAAACATCTGACTCTGCTCTCAAAATTAACAATCTAATAACCCTCTTTGCTAAAGAATGCTTGGAAGCTCACTTATCAGTAAATAGATTGTTGCACAAAAATAAAAACAGCATGTGACAAGTCTGAATCTCAGTCTGTTTCTATGGGTTCCATTTAGGCTTGAACGTTCACTCCTGAAAGTGCCCTTGGTTATTAAAGCCTTGAACACCATGTTGTAGAAGGCAGCAAATTCAGTGGTTCGCTGCCTGAGTACCTATCATAAAATTGCCGCAGGACTTTTCAGCAGATGCTTTGCTTTAGCACTTAGAAATTAAGCATTATAGGTACTTAAAGGTGGGGAGGCAAAATTTGATAGCTGCCAAAAATTGAGTGGGGGGATCGCAGTGTGGGATTAATGCAAGCCTGTTACTTTTAATGCAAACAGCAAGCCAACTGCATGCTGCCTGTCAATCAACATGATTGTAGCGTGCAGCCAGTGCTAACCGTGTTGTTGAATGGTTGTTCACCTCAGCAGGGGCACCCACCATCATGGGAAGTTAGTACCATTAAAGCCAGCCAGCACCTCCTAAAGGGGAGGTGTATTGTGGCTGGAGCAGGTGCTGGAAGTCATTCTACAACTGATTCTGACCTATGAAATACTCAGTAACAGCAGAACACAGGAGAGTGTGAGTTCCTGGCTTTTCCAATATATGGCAGTACGCCTTGGTTGAGGAGCTGCAAAGGAGGAGAGATGTCATCTATTTGCAGGGAACCAGGAGGCCCTCCAGATGGTTCTGGGACCAGACAGCTGTGGTGATCAAGACCAGGAGTCTAGCCCTGAGGATTTGGGTGCAGCGTCACTAAAAGTGCAATTACCTCACATGAGTGGTCAAGGTCAGGGAATGCATCTTCAAATACCTTATCCTACCAACTGCACTATTAGCCTCACATGCTGCTCAATGTACTGCACCCTCATTCCTCAGGTATTAGTCAGGGCTCTTGCTAAGGTGCATAGCATCACTTGACTCTCACACACTTAGCACTGCTGCAAGCCTCACAAACCTCACACCTGCAGCTATTCAACCATACTACCTCCACCATACCATCACCCACACAGATTGCACCACACTCACTGACACACTTACTGCTCTCCTGCAGGACATGGTGGTGCAAGACCAGAGGCAACAGGTGCTAAAAGCAGGTATGGTAGTATGTCCTTACCCTGATGGAGGAGACTAGCTCACCATCACTCCGGTGCTCTATTTGTTCAGGCCATGGTCAGCGATGGGATTGAAACCATAGAAGATGATGAAACATACCTAATGCTCCTTCTCCCATTCCACTTCATCCATATCCCTCAATCTCTCCTGATTCACAAGCTGCAGATGGTGTAAGTATGCTCCTCTTGCTTCCCCCCCTCCTCTTCACTTCCCTCAACACAGCCTACATTTGTGACTTTCCCCTTTCAGATGCCCAACAACTGCAACCTGGCCAGGCAATTGTGGAAGAGCAACTGATGGAAGAATGCATAAACATTGATGAAGGTGAAACTTGGTCACTCGATCTCACACTCACTGCCACCAGCTCAGATTACTGCGTGTGAACAAAGAACAAAAGAACAAAGAAAAGTTTGGCACAGGAACAGGCCCTTCGGCCCTCCAAGCCTGCACCGATCATATTGCCTGTCAAACTAAAACATTTTGCACTTCCGGGGTCCGTATCCCTCTATTCCCATCCTATTCATGTATTTGTCAAGCTGCCTCTTAAACACCACTATCGTACCTGCTTCCACCACCTCCTCTGGCAGCGAATTCCAGACACTCACTACCCTCTGCGTAAAAAACTTGCCCTGCACATCTCCTCTATAGTTTTCTCCTCTCACCTTAAATCTATGTCCCCTAGTAATTGACTCTTCCACCCTGGGAAAAAGCTTCTGACTATCTACTCTGTCCATGCCACTCATAATTTTGTAAACTTCTATCAAGTCGCCCCTCAATCTCCTTCGCTCTAGTGAGAACAATCCGAGTTTCTCCAACCTCTCCTCATAGCTAATAACCTCCAGACCAGGCAGCATCCTGGTAAGTCTCCTCTGCACCCTGTCCAACGCCTCCATATCCTTCTGGTAATGTGGTGACCAGAATTGCACGCAATATTCCAAGTGTGACTCAGAGGATAGCATAGAGATGAAAACTGCACATGGTGAGATACTGGGCAGTAACCAGGGCATGGGACAAGGTAGCTGCCAGCTCCCTGGAGGCCAAATGGCACCGAACTTGTGCTGCAGAGGACTCAGAAGAGGACTTTAGTGGAACAGCCTACAGAGGAACAAAAACAAAAATAAAAATACCTGGAAAAACTCAGCAGGTCTGACAGCATCTGCGGAGAGGAACACAGTTAACGTTTCAAGTCCGTATGACTCTTCAACAGAACTAAGGAAAAATAAAAGAGAGGTGAAGTATAAGCTGGTTTAAGGGGGGTGGTGGGACAAGTAGAGCTGGATAGAGGGCCAGTGATAGGTGGAGATTGCCAAAAGATGTCATAGACAAAAGGACAAAGAGGTATTGACGGTGGTGATATTAGCTAAGAAATGTGCTAATAGGTGACATTAAGGGTAGAAAGCAGGACAAGCAAGGTACAGGTAGCCCTAGTGAGGGTGGGATGGGGGGAAGGGATCGAAATAGGCTAAAAGGTAGAGATAAAACAATGGATGGAAATTCATTTAAAAATACTGGAAATAGGTGGGAAAAGAAAAATCTATATAAATTATTGGAAGAAAGGGGGATCAGAAAGGGGGTGGGGATGGAGGAGAGAGTTCATGATCTAAAATTGTTGAACTCAATATTCAGTCCGGAAGGCTGTAAAGTGCCTAGTCGGAAGATGAGGTGCTGTTCCTCGTTTGAGCTTCACTGGAACATTACAGCAGGCCAAAGACGGACATGTGGGCATGAGAGCAGGGTGGAGTGTTGAAATGGCAAGCGACAGGGAGGTCTAGGTCATGCTTGCGGACAGACTGAAGGTGTTCCGCAAAGCGATCACCCAGTCGGCATTTGGTCTCTCCAATGTAGAGGAAAACGCATTGGGAGCAACAAATGCAGTAGACTAAATTGAGGGAAGTGCAAGTAAAATGCTGCTTCACTTGAAAGGAGTGTTTGGGCCCTTGGACAGTGAGGAGAGGGGAAGTAAAGGGGCAGGTGTTGCAACTTCTGTGGTTGCATGGGAAGGTGCCGTGGGAGGGGGTTGCGGTGTAGGGGGTGATGGAGGAGTGGACCAGAGTGTCCTGGAGGGAACGATCCCTGCGGAATGCCGCCGGGGTTGGGGGGGGAGTGGGGGGGTGGGGGGTGAAAGGAAGATGTGTTTGGTGGTGGCATCATGCTGGAGTTGGTGGAACTGGCGGAGGATGATCCTTTGAATGCGGAAGCTGGTGGGGTGATAAGTGAGGACAAGGGGGACCCTATCATGGTTCTAGGAGGGAGAAGAATGTGTGAGGGCGGATGCGCGGGAGATGGGCCGGACACGGTTGAGGGCCCTGTCAACCACCGTGGGTGGAAAAGCTCGGTTAAGGAAGAAGGAAGGCATGTCAGAGGAGCTGTTTTTGCAAGTGGCATCATCAGAACAGATGCGACGGAGGCGAAGGAACTGAGAGAATGGGATGGAGTCCTTACAGGAACCGGGGTGTGAGGAGCTGCAGTCAAGGTAGCTGTGGGAGTTGGTAGGCTTGTAATGGATATTCAAAACAAAACGAACTACTGCCGAAGGGTCATGAGGACTCGAAACGTTAACTGATTTCTTCTCCACCGATGCTGCCAGACCTGCTGAGTTTTTCCAGGTAATTCTGTTTTTGTTTTGGATTTCCAGCATCCGCAGTAGCTTTTAGCTTTTTGTTTTTATCATTGTAATGGATATTGGTGGACAGTCTATCATCAGAAATTGAGACAGAGAGGTCAAGGAAGGGAAGGGAAGTGTCAGAGATGGACCATGTGAAACTGATGGAGGGGTGGAAATTGGAAGCAAAATTAAAAAATTAATAAATTTTTCCAGGTCCAGACGAGAGCATGAAGCAGCACCGAAGTAATCATCGATGTACTGGAGAAAGAGTTATGGGAGGGGGCCGGAGTAGGATTGGAACAAGGAATGTTCCACATACCCCATAAAGAGACAGGCATAGCTGGGGCCCATGCGGGTACCCATCACCACACCTTTTATTTGGAGGAAGTGAGAGGAGTTTAAGGAGAAATTGTTCAGTGTGAGAACAAGTTCAGCCAGACGGAGGAGAGTAGTGGTGGATGGGGATTGTTCGGGCCTCTTTTCGAAGAAGAAGCGGAGAGCCATCAGACCATCCCGGTGGGGGATGGAGGTGTAGAGGGATTGGACGTCCATGGTGAAGAGGAGGTGGCTGGGGCCAAGGAACTGGGGTTGGGAAATTATGAGGTTGGAGGCTGTGGGAGGAAGATCTCCAGAGGAGATGAGGTCAGTAACAGTCCTGGAAACAATTGCTTGATGTTCAGTGGTAGGGTCATGGTCCAGTGGGAGGTTGGAGGAAGTGTCTGCGAGTTGACGCTCAGCCTAAGGTGGATTGGTATTCACCATCCACAAATTTTCCCACCTTCAATGATGGGGGCGCCCAGCAAGTCAGTGCAAAAGACAAGGCTGACGCAGCTGCGAAGTGCCAGGTGGATGCTCCATCTCGGCCTCCTTTTGAGGTTTCCAGCATGACAAAGTTGAAGCATTTGCAACCTCCTGCAGCCAGAAAGGCTGAGTGGATGATCCATCCTGTGAAGGAATACTTACGACAGCACCCACAGGCGTGAGCAACTATTTTGTTCAGTAGCGTTGAAGTCAAGACAAAGTCCTTCAGCACTAGCCATGCTAACCCTGTGGACTTTAATAACTACAAAAACTCCAGAAAGCACCAAACACATACAAACATACATACAACATACGAATTAGGAGCAGGAGTAGGCCACTCAGCCCCTAGAGCCTGCTCTGCCATTCAATAAGATCATGGCTGATCTGACCTTAACCTCAGCTCCACATTCTTGCCTACCCTGATAACCTTTCACCCCCTTGTTAATCAAGAATCTATCCAGCTCTGTCTTTAAAATATTCAAAGACCCTGCTTCCACCAACTTTTGAGAAAGAGTTCCCAAGACTCATGATCCTCTAAGAGAATTTTTTTTCCTTCACCTGTCTTAAATGGGTGACCCCTTATTTTTAAACAGTGACCCCTAATTCTAGATTCTCCCACAAGAGCAAGCATCCTTTCCACATCCACCCTGTCAAGACTCCTCAGGATCTTATATTTTTCAACCAACTTGCCTCTTACTCTTCTAAACTGCAGTGGATACAAGTGTAGTCTGTCCAACATTTCCACATAAGACAACCCACCCATTCCAGGGATTAGTCTAGTAAACCTTCTCTGAACTGCTTCCAACTCATTTATATCCTTTCTTAAATAAGGAGACCAGTACTCCAGATGTGGTCCCACCAAAGCCCTGTATAACCAAAGCGTAACCACCCTACTTTTGTATTTGATTCCCCTTGCAATAAACAATACCATTCTTATTAGCCTTCCTAATTACTTGCTGTACCTGCATACTAACCTTTTGCGATTCATGCACTAGGACACCCAGATCTATCTGCATTTCAGAGCTCTGCGATCTCTCACCATTTAGATGCTTCCTGTTAGCCAGCCAATCCCCTACCCATGCCAATATGTTACCCCCTACACCAAAAGCTTTTATTTTCTACAATAACATTTTATGTGGCACCTTATCAAATGACCTCTGGAAATCTAAGTACAGTGCATCCACCGGTTCCCCTTTATCCACAGCACTTGTTACTTCTTCAAAGAACATAAATAAACTGGTTAAACATGATTTCCATATACAATCATTGCAATAGCCAACATAAATCAACCAGCAAATAATTGACAGTCGGTGATGATCCATTTAGTTAGCACTGGTGGGGTCCCTTCCTGCTGTTGAACATGTGTCCAGTTGTGCAAGCGTAAGAGGGGACAGTGATCGAAGCATTATGGTCGAAAATGGCACTAACTAATTACTTGGAATACTTTGCCGGAAGTTCGCTGCCCCAAAATGGCATCTAGGGCAACTCGCACCAGATGTGCGCGCCAGCACTGCGATTGACATTTAAGACCTCTTAGACCATCTGCCGTGCCCAGAAAATGGGCACTGCTCATCCAAATTTTGTAGCTTAAGCCTGCAAACTGGTTGTTAAGAGTTCAGTCAGATTCCCACTTGTTAAGAATCAAAATGTCAGCCAGGACTTTGTCCTGATGTACAGTTCTGAGCTTTCAGTGCTCCAACGGTTATTTGACTTGATGGAAGTGGATGATGATAAGCAGGAACAAAGTAGGGATGCCTACAATGTCAGGCTTTGGCAGAGATGTACACTCTATGGCCACCATTATACAACATGCCACTTCTACAGGCCCAGGCACAGATACCTGGCAATGATTGATGAGTGCTGTCTCCAGAGATTCAGGTTTTGGATGGATGTAAGTATGTGGCTGTGCCATCTTTTCTGAGACTGGCAGACAACCTCAAACAGCGATCATCAAGTTGACTTTTATTTTGATGCGTCACCACTATCTGCTGCTCATAGATTCTTGTCAGGACTATCTAGTCCCATTGGACTTCTGGATTGCTAAAGGAGTAATTGATGTCACCCATGTGAGCTCTAGGCAGAATGTGATGACCAACATGAAGAGAAAGAGGTTCTACTCTCAATGCACCAACATTATATATTATGCAGCCTTTTAGCTGTGCCAGGCTTATGTCAAAGGGAAAAGAAACTCAGAGACTCAAACTATCTTTATCCAGTGGAGCTGAAGGACCTTTTGTACAGACAGGAAAAAAGGTACAGCTCTGAAATAACAAGTTCATATCACCACCAAAATCACTATTAACATTGTCATTGACATCTTGAGGACAGATCTGGAGGCATTGGAAAGTAGAGCAGCATCCCCATGTCCAATGTAATCATCACCTGCTGCATTAACTACAGTTTTGCTACAAAAAGAAACTGAACTACATAGGAATTCAGCTTGGGTTCCACAAGGGCCACTCGGCTCCAGACCTCTGTACAGTAATAAAATGGCTGAATTCCAGAGAGGAGGTGAGAATGGTTGCCCTTAACATTAAACCAAATGTGACATCAAGGAGCGCCTAGTCAAATTGAAATCAATAGGAATCATGGAGAAAAATTTCTGGCATCATAACTAGCACAAAAGAAAGGTAATTGTGGTTTTTGGAAGCCCATCATCTCAGTCCCAAAACATAGCTGAGGAGTTCCTTAGGGTAGCGTCCTAGGTCCGACTATCTTCAGCTGCTTCATCAATGACCTTTCTTCCATCTTCAGGCCTGAAATGGTGATGTTCACTGATGATTGCACATATTCAGTTCCATTTGTAACTCATCAGATACTGAAGCAGCCCATGCCCGCATGCAGCAAGACCTGGACAACACTGAGGCTTGGGCTAATAAGAGGCAAGTAACATGTGTGCCACACAAGTGTCAGGCAATGACCATCTCCAACAAAAGAGAATCTAACCGCCTCCCCATGACTTGAAATTGCATTAGAATCATTGAATTCCTCAGCATCAACATTCTTGTGGTCACTATTGGCCAGTAGCTTAGCCGGACCAGCCACATAAATACTATGGTTACAAGAGCAGATCTGAGGCTGGGAATTCTGTGGTGACTATCTCACCTCCTGACTCCCCAAATCCTATCCACCATCTACAAGGCACAAGTCAGGAGTTTGATGGGATATTCTTCACCTGCCTAGATGAGCACAATTCCAACAACACTCAAGAAGTTCGACACCATACAGGACAAAGCAGTCCGCTTAATCAGTACTCCATCCATCACCTTAAACAATCACTCCCTCCACCACCGGTGCACAAGATGCAATGCAGCGCTCACCAAAGCTTCTTTGACAGCACCTTCTAAATCTACGACTTCTACCATCAAGTAAAACAAGGACAGCAGGCACATGGGAAAGACCACCACCTTCATGTTCACACCATCCTAACTTGGAAAGATATTACAGTTCCTTCATTATCACAAGGTCAAAATCTTGGAACTCCCCTCCTAATAGCATTACTGTGGGTGGTTCAGGAAGGTGACCCACAACCACCTTCTCAAGGGCAATTAGTGATGGGAAATAAATGCTGGCCTTGCATTTGATGCTCACACCTCATAAAAGAATAAAAATGGAAGCGTATTCATGTTCAGAGCAGGATACAGACACCGATCAAATGATGTAGCTATAAGTACACAACTAAAAGGACTGGAGTGACAGCCACCTAAGATCCTTCAAGCTAAGAGCTTGAGCCACCCACTTAAGTCACTTTCTTCTATACAGATCAACAAAACAGTGCCTCAAAGTGCCTTTTGCTACACTCAGCTATTATCAATACTATTGTTTTTCAGGCTGCTGCTTTATTGTCTATAATCAGAAAAACATTCTCTGCACAAAGTTTAAAGACAGTGCAACTGATTTATAGCTCTACTTTATATAATGTGTGGGTAATGTTAGTTTTGTCCCTTTTTGCTGACATCTAATCTCTAAATCTTGACTTTTTCCTCCTTCCAAGTGATTCCTTTTTGAAAGTTGTAAGTGTGTTGGCCGGCTGTAGGGCTCCAGTGAGAGACAGACAGGATTCAGCTGGCTCTTGCATGTGCTCCTGAGATGACCTAGCAATTGGTTGAGTTTTATCTGCACCACGTCGACGGAACTGTGTGGAAGCAGTGGACTGACTGCTTCAATGCTCTCCTAATCTGATCCACCAGTATATCATCGTCAGACAAGTGAGGGTCTTGTAGATTAAAGCCCAATTTAGCCTGAGTATCCATGAGAGATACTCCAACTGAGCTTAAGACTTGTTCCAATGAAAACTCTACCTCAGACACCCCTTCAGGTGCCCCACACCCCAAGGTAGACTCAAATGCAAAGAAGTATTCTAGACTCAGATAGACTCCTAAATAAGTTATCTGGGTATTTTTTCATTCATTCTTGGGATATGGGAATTCCAGGCAGGGTCCACATTTATTGCCCTTCCCTATTTGCCTTTGTCTTTTCTTAAAGGAAAAAAGAAAGATGGAGACATTCATTCATAAGGCATCTTTTGTGACCTCAGCACTTCCCAAAGTGCTTTATAACCAATGTTGTACTTTAGGAAATAGGAATGACTCTTATTATCAATTCTGCTCAGAAAGAAATCTCCTTTTTAAGGGAAAGCCCTCTTAAATTAGAAGGTCTGATTTCTAGATTTTGTGCTTTTTGTGCTGTCAGGCAGTCATAGGGAGCACTGGTTGAGAAACTGTCCACCAGAATCTACTGATTTTCCCTTCATTTAAATTGAAAGGACTGCAGGTTAGTGATTTCCTGACCAGCGCTCCCTCCGAGCTCTGTTTATAATCCCCGAGGCGCCAATTAAGGAATTAGCAGGATGATTCAGGATGCTGTGAGTCCAGATCGGGGCCAATGGCACACTGCTATTGTTAGCCTACAGAAGCAGAAGATGTAATAATCCTGTCTCTAAATAAGATTTGCCACCAGGTTCTGCATTGTAATACACTCAATGTGATATTTTTGTGGTTGAGGTTATGTCTGTTAGTGAGGAGTGAAAAGACATGGCAACAGCGAAATGGCACTTACTGACAGCTTTGCTTTCCCTACTCTTTTGATACCCAAAGATATCCAGACCCCCTATGATGTGTAAGGTGATCTTTTTAAATGGAGTTAAGAGCTTGGAGTGCCTGGAACCTCCTACTGTTATGTACCAAAGAAATAGTCCCTGGAAATTGCATGAAGCGATAAACTGATGTTTTGTTGTTTACAGTGTTTCTCTGAGGTTTTGCCAGTCTCTAGCGTCATTTGCAGCTGCAGACTAGTGATAACCCTCTGGAATGTCAAGACCATTGTGTTTTTCTTGTAATATGGTTTGGATGACAATAGAACAAGGTCATGTTCAAAAGGAAACTAATGTTGGCTCGATGTTGACCTCTATCCAGTAATTTGATTTGTTATCTGCGTAATCATCTACACAATGACTATTTCACATTTTATTGATGGCTGGCTTGAGAAGAATCTAAAAATATCTTAGTTATTAGATTTGATGTATCTGTTTTCCATTCACACGTTCATCATTTTCTTTCTTATAATGAGATCAGAAAGAACTGACCAGAAGGCAGACTGCCATGCACTCTAGCTTGGATAATGCCAAGTGACATATGCATCGAATATAGAATTGCATTACTCCATGTATTAAAAGAAAATAAAAAATCTGTTATTCACCTGAACTATCTCAGTTATCCTGTACATGTTCAAGACAGAAATGTGTGTGTGATTTTGGTGGCCTTTGTATAAGAGCAATATCTTATTTGTTGCATATGGCATAAGTTTGCTGAGGGGATGTGTTGGGGTTGAGAGTTTAACTCACAAATGCTAGGATGTTGGAACTGAATTCATTTGGCATTGCAGAGAAAAAACAGAGACACCAATGCTTGGAGGGACCATTTAACAACAACAGCAACTTGCATTTAATGTAACGTAATCCCAAGACACTTCACCGAAACATTGTCAAACAGAATTTGACACCGATAAAGATGTTAGGAGAGTTGAGAAAGGTAAGTTTTAAGAAGCCTATTAAAGGAAGAGAGGGGGAGATAAAGAGGTCGAGAGGTTTAGGAAAGGTATTCTAGAACTTAAGGTCCACGGAACCTGAAGGCATGGCTGCCAATGCTGGGGTGATGAAAATCAGGATGTTCAAGAGGCCAGAATTGGAGTAGTGCAGAGGTCTTGGAGGGGCTGTCACTTTGATTGGTATGTTAATTTGTGACTTTTCCCACCTGTTTATTGTTTAACCTCAAAAGAGAGACTCCTCTTCTGTGGCTACATTCACAGCCGGGTGTCCTTGGAGAGAGTGCACATGGTGTCCACTGGCGCACTTGAGACCTTCCATGACTAGTGGGCACCGTGGGGACTGAAGTGCTTCCTCACCCCACAAAATGACATTTTAATTTAGCTAGATAAGTTTTCTTTGGAGTTTTGTTCCTGTTTCAGTGCTCTTTTAAGAGACTATTACTTGAATTTGTTTTGTTAATTTGCTCATTTGTTTTAAGTTCATACCCTAAAGAGTATAAATAAAGACTGCTGGGACACTGGGTGGTTGGCAGGTAGGAAGCAGACATACGCATCGCTGCATTTTGTGGATAAACCTATTATCAAGAAAAATATTAGTGTCTAGTTTTATACTCCACCCACTGCTTTGGGACTGGATTAACATATGTGACCATTTATACAAGCTTTAACATTCTCAGAAGTTCAAGAGCCAATTGAACACTTACCAATGCATGATATCCTGTTTGCTACATGACACAGGTACGATCAGCCATTTAGACCTTAAACTACTGTCAAACTGAAATCTGAATGGAGTTTGGCATAGGAAATCCCAGGAAGAAGGCGGATTATATGTGGTGTATATGTTTACTGTCAGACTAGATGGGCTGCGAGAAGGGCATGTGCAAGTCACGAGCTGAAGGACATATGCATGTTACTGGCAGCAAGGGCATATGCATGTCACTGCATGAGTGCCCTAAATTTGCCAGATTTCAAGACTACACCTCTAAAAGCGCTACAAGACCAGAACTGGTCTCCTACCATCATTATGGCAGGAGACTGGTTGTGGTCACATGGAATTTGGGAGCCAAAATTACAATATGTGAACAGTGTTTGAATAAACTACTTGAATAGCTACAGAATTACCAAAACATGTTTGATGGCTGCAAGGCAACAGCCAGGGCCTTGATAAACAGGAAACAGTTTTAAAAATATGTGCTTTGGAGCACAAAATATTGTTCTAAAAATGAGGTAGATTTTGTATTTATAGAATCATAGGAACTCACAGTACAGGAGGAGGCCATTCAGCCCATCTTTGTCGGCTGTCCCTCGATGCGAGGATGATGTCTACTCAGGGTCACAAGTTTCTGCCATGGGCCTTCATGAACAGGCTGATTCCCAATCCACAGGTCTTTGAGCACATGGGACAGGATCTCCCATGATGTAGTGGGATCCCAAGTGCAGGATTTCCTTCCTTTTCTTTCCTTCCCTTCCATTGTTCTGCCTTATCATTAAGGCATTGTGACTCTCGAAGCGTGATGCAGCTTGATGAACAAGCTATTGCCATTTTGAACAGTTGGTAGCAAGCTCCTCACAATCATTAATGTCAATGTTGCCATGCTTCAAGGTTTTCTTTGTCTTCCCTGGAACGCGGACAATTTGAGAGTTGAGTAAACAAGACCTGGAAGGAGTGATGATTTTTGGCCATCTGGACACAGTGTCCAATTCATCAAAGTTGACTTTGCAGGAGTTCTGCCTGAATGCTTGTGGAGCTGGCTTCAAGAAGGACACACTTATTCAACCATCCTCCCACTGAATCCAAAGGATGCAACAGAGACATTGCTGATGGAATTTCTCTAGCCTACTTATGTGTCACTGATACATAGTCTGGGTCCCACTGCAGTACAGTGAGTGGTGATGACAACTGCTCTGTACAATAGGACTTTTCTTGACTTGTGGAGTTCTTTGTCAAACACTCAATGCTGTAGTTTATAGAAGACTGAACAGATGCAGCTGGTCCGGTGTTGGATCTCCTCGTCTTTTTGAGAGGGTTGATTGCCAAGATATGGGAAGTGCTCAACATGTTCCAGAATCTCTCCTTCAATGTATATAGACACTGTGCCTGTGTTGACGCTTTGAAAGATAAGTTGTGCTTCGTTCTACACGCCCACTCTTTGTTCATATCCCTTAAATGTCTCATTCTCAAGTAACTGTCCAATTTCCTTTTAAAATTGCTTATGGAATCAGCTTCCACCACCTTTCCTGACAACTCCCTGAATGAAAACAAAAATCCTCATTTAGCCTCTAGATACTTTGCCAATGATTTTAAATCTATGACCTCTGATTTTCCCATTCACCAGAGTGAACAACCTTCATCTGCTCAATCAAAAACCCTTATCATTTTGAAAAGTTAGGGAAAAAATTGGCAGGTTTCAATGTAAATGTGCCTTTCTCAAATTAATCTTGGTCAAAGACATGGATCATTGATCTAGCCTCACATTGCCAGGATCTCAGCTGATTCTAGTTTTAGCTTTCTTATTTACTTCCAGTATCCTATTCCTTTTTGTCATTTACTAATTGCCTCCAATGACTTTGTTAGCATTATACAGAGGCGACACTCTCATCTCTGAATCATGAGGTCATGGGTATGAAACCTTCTCCAGGACTTCAGTATATAAATGCTGAAATACTATGCTGTTTTGGGCACAACATTAGTTTAAAATTGGAGCAGGCCTTTTACCTAGGCATCAAATTGGGATGGTAGCATTTTCACTAACTTTCCACCACAAACCCATTGCCCCCAAGTTTTCATATACTTTTTAACCCCTCCCAGAAGCTGCCTACTGAATTTCTAATCAGCTGGACCCCAAGATCCCACACGGTGAGTTGCATGAAATGCCTGGAGTTGCTGATGGTCTACAGAGTAGAATCTGCCAGAATTTCCAAGGGCAACTCATTTGCATAACCTTCAGAGGATCTGTGTGCAAATTATCAGCTGTATTGTGTCAACATAACAATATTGCCTACACATCAAAAGTAACCCATTTGTTAAGGCTCTGGGACATCCTGAGGGTGTGAACAGCACTGTGAAAATACCAGCGTGCTTTTCCTTTTATTCACATCAAATGCCTGATGTTTGCATTCAACAAAGTTGGAGGTGATTATTAAGTGTACTTAGACTCCTAGAATCATAGAATTGAATTGGTTTTAATTACATGCAAGTGGTGGGCATTAACTGGGGATTCACTTGTGCTCCTATAAATAGAAACAGACTGAAACTTGTTGTTGGAGGGGGAGGTGCATGTTTATAATGTGTATCTCTTGTAAATAAATGCTTAGCGTGTAAAGATTGTCTCCAGTTCTATCCGCCGACCCCTGAATTTCTTGAATATAACCACAATTGGCAACTTCAACGCGTGGTAATATGGTGGATTGGATTACTTACCCTTCTCATATGGAGTCCCATTGATTTCAAGACGTCGAAAAACAGACTATATAAAAAGAAATCCCCAGTAATAACCATTCTGTTATCCATTAGTTTATTATTGGACTGGTTTTGGTGGAAAAGACAATTATTCACTGACCAATACTGTCTTAATAGTGGGGTTTGTAAGAGAGTTTAAAATAGTAGTTTGAGGATGGGGTTTGGGTACTGTGGGTTCCTGCTCCAAAGCAATTCTTGTAGTGGTGAATCACGGGGAAGCGTCTGTCATTATCCATATGGTGACTTTTCATCAGTAACTCTGGCTAGGGTTTTCTGGTCCCGCCAGCGGTGGGCATTGTTGAGGGGGACGGGGAACTTGGCCTCTCTCCAAATTTTCCGACCCTCCGTGACAATGCCCGCTGCTAACGAATCTGGAAACTCCTGCTTTCTGTCTCTTAATGGAGAGAGCAACTAGAACAAGTTTTTGACTGGACATTGAGGCAATTGGAGATCTGTTGTCTGTTCACAACACATTCAGTGGCTTGTTTTTTGCTTGGCGTTTCTTTATTTCTGCTCAGAACTTCCCAAAACACATTGAAATAAATTCACCAATCATGTGCTTCTAGATTAGGTGGGAAGTGGGGCTTGGGGGAGAGTGGTGACCACAAGCAAAGGAAGCACGTCAGAGATCACTTATAATGCCAATTCTCTGACCTACGTTTCATCACAGTAAGGATTCCCACTGGGATTGCTCGATCTGTGAACTTACACTTTAATTGCAAGTGTGGGTAATTGTGACCTTCTTTAACTTAGCAGCTAATACATCTAAACGCTTTCCCCTCAATCTGCTAGTCAATAGTGAGTGGAGAGGGGTCATTGAGCTGAGGCCAAAATATTTCTCCACATAGGAAAAAACAAGTCCAGCAACATGAAATTCTGAGTGGCTGAATCACAGACTCAAAGAATCTTAACGGCACAGAAGGAGGCCCATCATGTCTGCACTGGCTCTCCAAATGAGCATTATGCCTGAACGCAATGGCCCTGCCTTTTCCCTGTACCCTTGCACATTGTTTTGATTCAAATAATTATCTAATGTCATCTTGAATGCCTCGATTGATAGTGGCAGATACTGTCAGACCTGCTGAGTTTTTCCAGCAATTTTTGTTTGTTTCAGATTTCCAGCATCCGCAGTATTTTGCTTTTATCTCAGTGTTTAATTGACTTCCACTTCTCTCCCAGGGATGCCTACCTTGAAGAAGTACTGCTCTTCTCTCCGACAGGATTTCTGCTTGTCTCTTTTGATTTGTTCACCTTCATTGCTTTCCATTTCCATCCTGGTGTTTGACAAAATGTTTACTAAAACTCGCTTTCACACCCATATTTCCTTCCTCAGTGACTGTCTCTGTCTCCGACTTACCCCACATGGATTCCAACTGAAGTTCATGTTTCGAACCCACCCAGGATTACAGGTATCTCCAGGACATACAATGTTCCTCGGACTGCTGTTCTCGTCGCATCCTGAGATCCACATTCAGTGCCATGCGCCGCTATATGAACACTCTCGACCTCTCCCTCCCTTCGTCTCACCCTATCTCTAAGCTGTCCTTCCCCCAGTTTCATTTTATTCTTCGTCTCATCCGACGCCTTAACAAGAAACTTTGTCTCTTTCTTTCAGGTGCTAAGGAACGCGAGCTCAAACAACTCATCGACACCAACGCCCATCCAGGACCCCCCACCCTTTCCTGTCCCCCTGACCCCATTCCGTCTTCTAATCCCAGCCACGGATGTGTATTCACCATACTCCATAACCTCCCTCTCTCTGATGCTGAATGTTCAATACTCAGTTTCATACCCTTACGCCCTCACCTCAATGAATTCTGAGCTTGACACGATGCTGAACTCTTCTTCCGCCACCTTCGTCTCCATGCTCACTCCTTTGGGCAGGAGTCCACCCCCCATTTCAACAGATCCTTTCACCCACATCCAGTATTCTCCCTCCACCTGGACCCCTCCCTCTGGCCTCTTACCTGCTCTTGATCTTTTCATTGAGAACTGTCAGCGTGACATTAGCCGTCTCAATTTCTTTGCTCCTCTCACCCACTTTAACCTATCTCCTTCTGAACTTGCCGTACTCCGTTCTCTCAGATCCAACCCTGCCTTTGTTATCAAACCTGCTGACAAGGGTGGTGCTGTTGTTGTCTGGCATACTGACCTCTACCTCGCAGAGGCTGAGCGCCAACTCACAGACACTTCCTCCTACCTCCCCCCAGACCCCACCACCAATTTTCAAGCCATTGTTTCCAGGACTGTCACTGACCTCATCTCCTCTGGAGATCTTCCCTCCACAGCTTCCAACCTCATTGTCTCCCAACTTTGGACTGCCCTCTTCTACCTCCTCCCCAAAACCCACAAGCTGGACTGTCCTGCTAGACCGATTGTGTCAGCCTGTTCCTGCCCCACAGAGTTCATTTCTCCCTATCTTGACTCCGTTCTGTCTCCCCTTGTCCAGTCTCTTCCCACCTGCATCCGCGATTACTCTGATGCCCTACATCATATCAACAATTTCCAGTTCCCTGGCCCTAACCACCTCCTCTTCACCATGGACGTCCAAACCCTCTACACCTCCATCCCCCACCAGGATGGTCTGAGGGCTCTCCGCTTCTTCCTCGAACAGAGGCCCGAACAATCCCCATCCACCACTACTCTCCTCCGTCTGGCTGAACTTGTTCTCTCACTGAACAATTTCTCCTTAAACTACAAAATATATACTTTTGAATGCTTTGTTGGGCATTATTCCTATAATATAGGTCATTTCATAAGGATATGTTAAAAGGCTTCCATCTGTCCAGCAGCTACACTGATAATGCATTTTGTTCAAATATTCAGAGATGAACCTATTGGTATTCAGATTAAGACTTTACACTTAGATATCTCATTGGTATTAATGTAATTCATTGATACTGAGGTATTCTGCTAGTTTTGAGATAACCCACTGGTAATGAGGTAGTCACTTGGCATTCAGGTAAACCACTCAGGAGGCAAGCTCAGTAGAAATACAAAAACAGCCAAAAAACTACACTCACGGCTGCTTTTCCCAAACCTGCAATCTGTATTATTAAAGCATTCTGGTAGGGTACGCATTATCATCAGAAAATTGTGTCGTAAAATAACAAGGTAAATAGTGATGGAAAAACATCCCCAGCATCTATGAGTGATTGTATAGTGACATTTACACATCCTATTTATGTTCTTGTGAGGAGTTTCAAAAATCGACAAGTCGTGATGATAAGTACATTGGAAAATGGATCAGGATATCTTTATTCCCCACAAGGCTCTGCATCTCAGCAGGTTATTAATTTTTCATTTTGATTTATAATTATTTCATGATGACAAAAAATAATAGTATTAGTAAAATGATCCCACTCTACAGTTTTGAATAAAACAATTTAGAATACCTGTACTTAGCTGATAATACAAACTGTCAGGAATTTGCTTGTTGGCTTCATTTGCCTCTACATATTACTTCTAATTGAAAAGGACACGTGACTACACTGTCCAGACCTACTGGCCTTGGTGTTAATTCCACCATGACAGGCAAGAGAGGATCAGGGATTAAAATGCAAAAATGGGGAATGCAACCCATGTATTGTGCCCGTTGCTATTTTCACAGCACCGGATTATCTTGAGGTCCTGCCATCAAATTCGGCAGGGTTGTCATGGTCCCGGCCTTAACAAGTTTTGCAGCTGTTTTCACCACCCCCCCCACCCCCCCAAACCGTCCTGCTGCTTCATGTAAATTTTGGGGCTGCTGTGAATGTGCACATCTGATAAACTTCCTTTTTAAACTTTGTTGTAAGTTTTTTTTTTACATATATATATTATATATATATATATATATGTCAAGCTGAAGGATCTGAGATGGGATATGAGATATATTTTCTCATTTTAGTCACCAGATCAAACAATTCCAGACCAGGGATAGCATCCAACCTCCTCAGCAGTGATCTCAGTGCCAACCACATGGCACCAATCTTTACACTAATATGATAATTTCCTGCATTTGTTCACTCGCAGTCTGAATGAGGCTATTTGGTACCAATTTGGGGGTAGATTTGTGCTCCAGGCTTGTACCCATTTGAAATTGTATTGAGACTGCTTGAACCCATTTCAATTTGGAGAAAACTTTGATCCTGCCAGTCTGGCTGAATTCCTGTCATTTTAAAACACCGCAAGCAATAAGGCATCATTTTCCCTATTTTCTCACGCCCAGGCACCAGACATGAAAGGGATGTGCAACATTTTTTCGAAACGAACTGACCTGAATGGGAACAATTAGTCCACCGACAAGAGGTAATTTTGTAAATTCATGACTGGATAATTAGCTATATTCCACAAAGGACCAAAAGCATCTCTCCCTCTCCCATTAGAGAGAGGGACAATTGGTTATATATAGCTTGAGGGGCACCACTCCACAAGTGTGGGACATGGCGAGGAGGCAGGCTTCCATGAACTACCACAGCTGAGATGGGGATTGAACCCATGCCATTGGCATCATTCTGCACCACGTCTAGCCAAATTCAAGATCACGGTATGAAGATTTGATTGCTGGGGATATTTATCATACTCAAGCACGAGATTCAGGATTTTCCGACCATTCATTGTTGAGAGTGGGCATTCATAAAAAATTATCAAATAGAAACCATACAACTGCAAAGTAATTTGACATAAAAAAAATGTGGTGTGAGAATGCTAAGGGCTTGCAGTAATATTATTAGCTTTTTAATGTTTAATATTTCATTATTTTTTTTCCCTCATTTTTCAAAGACAAATGGCATGTAAACAGGAGAAACAATAACTCCAATAATGGTGTGACATATTATTTTGAATAACTAGGAGCTGTACCGCTTCCAGTCCTTGTGAACATTGTTGAACTATACAACGATGTTCTAATGCCTGAAGTCTCTTTTTCTAAAAATCTCCCAACATCTTCCACCCTAGGCCTTATGTTTTATCGGCCCAGAATTTGTGAGGAGTTTTGACGTTGAAATATCAGCGCTTGCTGTCATTACCCCTCTGAATCTGACTACACTTTCAAGATTTAACACAAGCACAGGTGAAGGTGGAAACTCTAAAGTTGCAGTCTGTTACTCACTGCTCTGTTGCACTGTGGACCCACCCCCACCCCACTCTCAGAGCCAGCAATCCTTGAAATCAGTCGGTCGGGTGAGAACTTCCCGCTTTCCACTCTCACATCGTTGTTAGAAAACCCATTAAAAGTTAAGCTTTGTGGGTGAAACGTAACTAAGTTTGTAACAATCATCTGAGTAATAACTACCCACTGAACAGCAGGTCTGAGCCTGAAAAAAAACAATGTTATATTTGTGGGATGTTGTTAAAATTCTCCATTACTAGCTTCCTAAACTAGGCTTTTTGAATAATAAGTTTGTTCATGATGCTTCAGACTCCAACTTCCCCTCATGTGTATGTCCAAACCTTTATTTCACTCTTTGGCCAGGACTTTCCAGCCCTGCTGTGGTGGGACCCACCGTGGGGGGTGCAGCGGGCCAGCAAAAAGTCCATTAACTTTCGACGGGTCCGGAAGATCCCGGCAGTGGACGGGGCCGGCCAGAAAATCCAGGCAGTCAAATTTTTAAGAAGAGATTGATTATTAATGCTTCGTGTCTTATAAGAATTCTTTAATGTAATTGGCCACTTGGACACACATGACTACAGCTCCAAGATGGAAAACCCCATCATGCAATCAGTTGCGCATTCAGAGAGGTAGGGTTTTTGCCAAAGCTATTGCAAGATCTCTCAGCACAGTTCTCTTTCAAGTCAGCGCTGATCACTATTGCTTCACCCTTGACCACAAACTATGAGGCCTAATTATTATTCTCTCTTGAGCTTAATCTCATTTGTTTTCTTCCCCCTTTTTAACTCCACAAGACTCATCACAACGTGGCATTATTTTAAGCGAGTACCCACGTACTAATATTGCAGTTTGTAATTTTTAGTTATTCTTATGGGCTGTTCCATCATATGACTCAGCTGCAAACTGGGAACATAGCGCTGTCGTTAAAGTGAATGGTCGGCTTGAAACTATAACCACTTTCTGACTAGGAGTCATGGAATTGCACCATTTGTCATTGAACTACTGACAGAGTCAAGAGCTTTGAGTTGTCACTTGTCCTTAACTGGTGACCTTTTGAGCAGAGGTTTCCCAACTGGGGTTGCAGGGACTTCCGTGTGTGTTGACAGCACAGTTTGGCTGTCAAATTAACCTAAAGCGCGTTGTACAACCATGGTACTTTTTTGAAACTGCACTATTTTTCAGAAGTAGCAGGCTCTTTAGAATGTGTCAACATTTGCAGCAGACCCCCGCATAGAAAAGTTTGAAAACTGGTGGGAAGTGTCAATCATTATTTGTTCCTGTGAATATCTATTTCATACTGTGTACAAGCTGGTGTTGTTTTGAATCCCATTTTGCTTCCTTGCACATGGGCTAGGTTGCATAAGTTTCTTTGCACCTAATGAATATATTAAAATGGTTATACCTAAATTTATATACCAGGTTTACTTGAAAAGACATCTTTGATTTATAGACACGGCGGAGTATAGAAAACCAAATGAATTTTTCTCTGCCACCATTTCAATGTCTTTTCCTCAGTGCTGAAAGTAAGAGATGGGCCCCATACTGAAACATTCACCAGCCAAGAAAGCAGAGAATCCAGCTCTGCAATTAAAATAAGTTCCTTCTGTAAATACAAGAATGCTTGTGAGACACAGAACGTCATCACCCATGTACTTGTTAACCTGCCAAGCCGATGCCATTCATTCTATTCAAGTTGCTGTTTTCAAGCTGTCTAAAACAACCAATAGCTTGTACTGCTGGTTACTAAGTAATCATTGCCCCTGTCAGAGCCCTTGTCAAAACAATCTTCCAATGAAAGGAGTGGAGGAGGGGAGGGGTGGGAGGGAAGTGACACCTGGGGTCAGGAATTTTATGTGGATTCCATCACCATCAGATAAGGTTATTCTTTTAAATTATGTGTGCCTCTGGCTTTTTCACAGGTAATAGTTGTTACGAAGTTAAACCACAATTGATGTCTTGTACCCGATGGTGTCCTGTTTAAAAATGATTCATGTGCTGTCATACCACAGGATTGGGGCTCTTCTATCCTCTGTGCAGAAAAAGGTCAGTCCTGAGAATTGTACATGTGGGGGGATTCAAAGAAAAATTAGTCTGAATTAATTTAGCTGTGGGCAAAAGGTTAGTTTAGAAAAATCACAACGTTGCTGACAACAAAAGTAACACCTTGCTTTATTGTAGCTCCTTTACAGAGTAAAATGTTCCGAGGTGCTTCATAAGCGCATTAGCAAACAAAATTTGACTCTGAGCCACAAGGGACTTTGGTACCGGCGACTAATGCGGTAGGTTTTAAGGAGAGTCTTAAAGGAAGAAGGAGAGCGGGCAGAAAATTCCATCGATTCTGGAATGGTGCTTGCAAATTGGAAGGTTGCAAATGTAACCCCGCTGTTGGAGAAAGGACGGAGATAGAAAACAGGGAACGACAGGCCTATTAGCTTGATGTCAGTAGTAGGGAAAATACTAGAACCTATCATTATGGATGTGATAACTGGAAACTTTGAAAATAATGATCTGATTGGGCAGGGTCAACATGGATTTATGAAAAATTTGACAAATCTGCTGGAGTTTTTTGAGGATGTTACTAGTACTGTAGATAAGGGAGAGCCAGTGAATGTGGTATTTTTGGAGTTTTTAGAAGGCTTTCGATAAGGTCCCACACCGGAGGTTCATGAATAAAATTAAAGCACATGGCATAAGGGGGTAAGTATTCTGTCATGGATTGAGATTTGGTTACCAGACAGAAAACAGGGAGCAGGAATAAATGGGTCATTTTCAGGTTGGCAGGCTTGGTCTAGTGGGGTACTGCAAGGAACAGTGTTTGGGCTTCAGCTAGCCACAATCTATATCAATGATTTGGATGTGGGGACTAAGTGTAATATTTCCAAGTTTGTGGATGACACAAAACTAAGTGGGAATGTGAGTTGTAAGGATGATGCAAAGTGGCTTCAAGGGGATTTGAACAAGCTTAGTGAGTGGGCAAGAATGAGGCAAATGAATATAATGTGGGTAAGTGTGAGGTTATCCACTTTGGCAGGAGGAACGAAGGTGCAGAGTATTTCTTAAATAGTGAGAGATTGGGAAGTGTTGATATCCAAAGGGACCTGGATGTCCTTGCTCCTCCGTCACATAAAGCTAACACATAGGTGCACCAGCAGTTAGGAAGGGATATGGTATGTTGGCCTTTATTGCAAGAGGGTTTGAGTACATATGTAAAGATGGGCCGATTCTTCCCAGCTTCGTACTAAATGAGGTATTGGGCGTGAAAAATGTTGTTTTACCCACCAGCCGCAATGGCAGGTTTTCACGCTGTATCGTCCCATTCCTGGCGCGTCCCACCTCATTAATAATGCACGCACGGGAAACCCCCCAGATCGCTGGGAGGGACGGCTTTTGATTAGTCCACCCTGCTGTCAACCCAGGCCTTCAATAATCTGGGAGCCACAGTTAAAGGGCGCCCCAGCATAGGCCTAGCACTCTTTAAGGGCTCGGAAGCTGCTGCAAAGTCCAGGCTGCCAAAGGGAGGGAACATGCTGCCCCCAAATTTAGTGACGCCTCCCTCGGATGCCAACTGCAGGCAGTGGAGGCCCGCTGTGAAGTCTTCTACCCCCACTCTAGGCGAAGACCAGCAAGCAAGGTCACCAATCCAGCATGGGAGGCGGTGGCAGCGGTGGTCAGCGCCAACGCCCTACAAAGGAGGACAGCCACCAGGCGCTGAAAGAGGATGAATGATTTCCGTTCTGCCAGGGTAACTCACCCTTCTCATCACTCCCAACTCACACTCACAAACCCATCACATATCCACAGGGATCTCACTCAATTCCCATCAAGGGACATAACCATTCACTCTGTCATACACACTGTCATCTGCCCTGAGGATTGTGACCTCATCCTGTCCATGGCACCACTCACCGCCCACACATGCCAGACATCCTTCTCATCTGGCTTGACAGGCATCCTGCTTACACTCTCTCCATCTGTATTCATGTAGGGCAAGCTGGCACACAACACAAGGGAGAGGGTCACAGACTGGTGGAGGAATGACATTCATCAAGGTCCTCACAGACTTTGAAAATAGAGTCATCCAGCTGGCTGGCGATGATATGGACCATTCCTGTGCTGACGGTGAGGTCGACAGTGCTAAACCGAGTGAGGATCCAGCATTACAACATCCACCAGATAATCATGCTGTGAGTCAGTTCCTCTGTTTCACAGTCCCCTGCCATGCATTAATTATCTCTCCTTACTTTCGCAGGCACATCTGGGAAGCAGCTGAGGGGGTCCACTACCTAGGGCCTCAACTGAAGCCTCAAAGACACCTCGGAAGGAGAGTCTGATGACACCCTCATTGAAGACCCATCACACTGCTCACCTACACCCTCCACTCGCAGTGAGACACATACCTCAGTGGGACCTAGTTCTGGAGTAGCTGTGGGGTCACAATCTGGTGAGCACATTGCACTGTCTGACCCACAGCAGGCGGCCTCAGGGACTTCCCAGGTTCCTGGCACTCGGAGGGCTGCTGGAGGCCAGAAATCTGCTGAGTCCAAGTCAGATAACGAGCCTCTGGACTTGGGCATACCTCAATTGCTGGAGTTGCAAACGCAAGCTCGGGAACATCAGGAAGGGTTGTCCGTTGCACTCCTCAGATTGCAAGGCACAATGGAGGAATCCAACTGCCTTCAGTCTGAGGTGGTAGTGCTTAAATTCCATGCACCAAGGTCAACACTGGTAGGATGGAAGCCACCATGGAGACCTTGGGCCATGACATTGGTCCTACACTGCTGTGCAGGCTGAACTCCATCACTGACGCCATAGTTGGCCTCCAACAGTGTGTACACAAGGGGGTTGCTGGGTAGCCCGATCTCACTCCAGTTTCCCCTTCTCCTCAAGGAGTCAGTCAGGAGCCCCCAGGCCACAGGGAGGAGGATTAGGAAGTGTACCCCCCCCCCCCCCACCCCCCAGGGGCCATCCATCCAAGTGACTCCAGGAGTGAACAGCCCATCCAAATCCCCTCTTCCGATGACTCCAGCAGCTCCAGCTCCACAGGCTGAGGAAGGTGGCACTGCCACATAGCAGGACACCAAAAGCAGGCCGGGGCCCTCCAGGTCTCGGCTCTCCGGAGGGCGATCTTCAAGGTCATCACAGACAGGGCATAGCAGTCAGCAGGCTGCCTCCACCTTTGCTATGGATGTCGGGAGAGCACCAAGACATAGCGACAGGGTTAGGAAGGTTAAGAAGATGTAGTTGCACAGCTTGGGCATGGGTGGTAATCACTTGTACTTAATGTTCACTGTTGTAAATAAACTCCCAAGAATGTTTCCGTGCCTACGGCTCCTTATTATGATGATCAGTGCACTTGTCACTCAGATGTGAAACCTTGGCACAAGATAAAGGCAGATGTCTCAGTCCAGGGCCTCTTCCCTGTGCAGTGTGTAACCTTCAGACCAAAGTGATGGTCCGGCTTCAAACTCACTGGGCACATTAGTGATGCCTGCACCTCGATGGTGCTTGTCATTGCTGCCAGAGTGTCATGGGCAGGTGTCACAGAGTTCATTCTCTCTGGGTGCTCTCAGCACCTTTGAGGTGGGACTGGCCCCCCCATCTCTTCAGCATCTCTGACCAGTGACGCTGTTCTCCTGGAGGGGTCAGGTGCTGAAGGCTGACAAAGGATCAGGTGCATGTAAAGTTTCACAGCTGCATTTCCACGATTTGACCCTGATCACAGAGCGCAAGGGAGCTGCCTTCGGCCAGATAGGAGTCATACATTCATAGAGGCTGTGTGAAAATCTATGGAGTATCCTCACTGCATGTCGTCATCATTGCCCTGAAATCTAGTGACTTTTAGGGCCTCTGCTGTGCCTCCATAACATGAGCCTGGGCACTGAGGGTTGTATCAGCCAAACAAGAAACAAACATTCACCGATGCAAGGTGAGAATGTCAGGGCTGTCCTCACAGCAGCTATGAGGGCCTTCCGAGTGTTCCTCCCTTGTCTGGCAACAGCTTCATCGCCTGCATCCTTGCCTTTGAGGACCTCATCATCATCATGCCCTTCAATGTCCTCCTTATCGGAGGAGACGTGCAGCTCTTCCATCTCCACCTCAGCCAGGTCCTCCCCCCACCATTGCAGCTCCAGGTTGTGGAGCGTGCAGCATGCAACGATGATGTATGACACCCTCTAGGGACTGTTTTGCAAAGCTCCACTGGACCTGTCGAGGTACTGGAATGTCATTTTCAAAATATCTATTGTTTGCTCCACCAAATCCTGGGTCGCAGCATGAGCCGCGTTGTACTGTCGCTCTGCTGCAGTCTCAGGCCACAGCACGGGTGTCATCAGCCATATCCTCTGTGGGTAGCCCTTATCCTTGAGGAGCCAACCCTGCAGCCTTTCTGGGCCCTGGAAGATTTCATGGATTTAAGACCTGCTAAGGATGTAGAAGTCGTGGATGTTCTCTGGGAATCATGCGCAGACCTGTCAGATGTGTTTGTGGTGGTCGCACACCAGCTGTGCATTCAGCGAGAGGAAGCCCTTGCAGTTGACGTAGTTGACTGCTTGTTGCCATGGAGATCTAAGCGCCACATGAGTGCAGTCAATGGCATCCTGCACCTGAGGAAAACCTGAGATTTGCGCAAATTCCCAGTGCTCTTGCTTCCAGGCTTTCCTGATTCCAGGCGAAATGCACAAAGTTCTGTGCCTTCGTGAAGATGATGTCCATGACCTCCTGGATACACTTGTGCGTGGAGGCTTGTGAGATCCTGCACAGGTCATCTGTGGAGCCCTGGAAGGTGCCACTGGCTTAAACATGGAGCACCGTGGTCACTTTCACAGCCACAGGCAGTGGATGCCCTCCATGTCTTCATGGGGCCAAATCCTGCAGCAGGTGGCATATGTGACCAAGCAGTTCCCTAGACATGCACAGTCTTCGGCGACACTGGTTCTCAGTCATCTGCAGGGATGACAGGCACCATCTATAAATGCTGGGACTAGCGAGGCGCATACAAGCGACGGCTCACGGTGGGTCTTCAGCTGCATACGCAGCAGGCCCTGCCACCCCTACATCTCGAAGGAGGTTCTCCTCCCTTTGCCATGTCAGGTACCTCCACCACTCTCTTCTTCTTCTCCTCTGCTCCCTGTAAGCCATGAGGCATCCCGCTAAATCACCAGGCTCCATAATCCTCATGCTCTCCTCCTGCAGGATCAAAGAAAGAGACGCGTGGGTTAGCATGGTTGTACCAAGAACCTCACTTGGTTAAGTCTGAAGGCACCTTCACGCGTGCAGGAGAGTGCTGACCACCACTTGGATGGCCAGTGTGTGGTGCACTCAATGGCTGTCCAAAGCCCCACCCGCTTATGCCCACTCCACATGACTGATTGGCAGCAGCTTTGGCCACTGGACTGCATGCTGTGCTCTCAGCTCAGGCACCGATCCCACACTGCAAAGCTACGCTGTTAGCTTGAACCATAATGGATACTGCTCCAAACCTTAATAAAGACATTGCAAGGGGTGAGTGTCTACATCAGTGACTGTGTCATTACCACCTTTCACAAGGGGATTTTACAACTTGTCCAGTCAATTGCTCTGCTGCCCCTTAAAATGCACATTAATTTGCAGTTTGCACCCGAGGGGTGAAACGTTCTGGAGCATTTGGTGGCACTCTCATGCGTTTGCATTGCTTGAGTGGGCAGAAAAGCTTCAGAGGCCCGACTCCAAGCCTGTCAATGGAGCTGCAGCTGCACAGTCACAGCTGCGGAAGAATGTTCACTTTTGACAAGCTGTTCCAAGTGTGTGACCGCTTCCCTCATATACCCCCCACCCCTCCCCTGGCGTGTACTTGAGTATTTCCTTCAGTCTGTCTGTGCTGCCTTGTACTCCACCCACCTCCACCCCCACCATCCCTCCCCAGTCTGAGTCCTTGCCCCAGCACCACACTGAACCTAAAGCCAGCCGGGAAAAAGCAACTTGCCTGTGCCCCCTCGAATGCACGGTGCCTCTTCATCGATGTCCTACGGGTGACGCATACTAGGTTGTATTCACTCATCTCCAAGTTCCCCTCAAAGCTCAGGTCACCAGGTGCAAGCCTTTTAAAGGCAGTCATGAAGCACGCCGTTCTGAAGTCACGCCAAAGCGGGTGGTAAATTTGACGTGGAGGGAATGATTCCGACAAGCAGGGCTCATAATTAGATGAAAATGTATTAAAATGGCCTTCCCAATGTGGGCCGGCGGAAATACAGCTTGCCATTGACAGATGGAGCGGACGATCGAAAACTGGCTTCATGACAGCGTAAAACCGATTTTTGGCCTTCTTGCCCTAATGTCCCTGCCCGCCATGCTGCCCGATGCCAACAGGGCTGTAAAATTTCATTCACAGTCTCAGAATAAGGGGAAAGCTGTTTAAGACTTAGATGAGGAAGGATTTCATCATTGAGAGGGTGGTAAATCTTTGGAATTCTCTACTCCAGAGGGCAGTGGAAGCTTAACCATTGAGGACGTTCAAGACAGAAATGGATAGATTTGTAGATACTTATGACATCAAGGGGTATGGAGATAACATGGGAAAGTGGTGTGCGGGTAGATGGTCAGCCATAATCCAGTTGAATGGCAGAGCAGGCTAGAGGAGCTGAATGGACTATTCCTGCTCCTATATTCCTATGTTCCTAAAGCGTTAGCAAAGAAATTCCAGAGCTTGAGGCCTAGACAGCTGCTAGACAGCTAAAAGCACGGCAGCCAATGGTGGATTGATGAAATCCAGAGGACAGAATTGTAGGAGAGTAGAGGTCTTGGAGGGTTTTAAAGCTGGAGGAGATTTCAGAGAGAAGATGTGATGAGGCCTAGGACAGATTTATAAAAAAGCACGAGAATTTGGCCAATGAGCACAGAGCCGATAGATGAAGAGGCCTTGGTGTGAATTAGCATATTAGCAGATGACGTGAATAATACAGAATTACCAGATTCACCGCTTTGGAAGCAGCAGCTATCATCAGCTATCTCTTGGAGGAGAAGCATGACAATGATGGTGATGATCCAGAAAAGTAGAAGGCATTCCAGGAGGGTCCAATCCTCAGCCTCAATGACAGGGGAGCCCAGCAAAAGACAAGACTGAAGCATCTGTAACCATCTTCAGCCAGAAGTGCCAAGTGGATGATCCATCTCAGCCTCCTCCTGAGATCCGCAACATCACACAAGCCAGTCTTCAGCCAATTTGATACATTTCGTGAGATATCAAGAGACAGCTAAAGGCACTGGACACAGCAAAAGCTATAGGTCCTGACAACATTCCAGTGGTAGTGCTGAAACCTCTAGACAAGCTGTTCCATTACAGCTACAATACTGGCATCTACATGACAGTGTGAAAAATTGCCTAGGTATTTCTTGTCCACAAAGAGCAGAGAAAATCCAATCTGGTCAATTCCCATCCCATTAATCTACTCTCAATCATCAGCAAAGTGATGGAAAGTGGTGTCAATAATGCTATCAAACGCCACTTATTCAGCAATAACCTGCTCACTGATGCTCAGTTTGGCTTCTGTCAGGGCAACACAGCTTCAGACTTCATTACAACCTTGGTCCAAACATAGGCAAAAGAGCTGAATTCCAGAGGTGGGTTTGGAATGACTGGCCTTGACATCAAAGCAGCATTTGACTGAGTTTGGCATCAAGGAACCCTGGTAAAATTGAATTCAGTGGAAATCAGGGGAAACTCCTCACTGTTTGGAATTATACTTAACACAAAAAGAGATGGTTGTGGTTGTTGCAAGTCAATAATTTCAGCCTCAGGATATTGCTGCAGGAGTTCTTCAGGGTAGTGTCCTAGGCCCG
The DNA here is from genome assembly GCF_964194155.1 of Cetorhinus maximus. Lineage (NCBI taxonomy): Eukaryota > Metazoa > Chordata > Chondrichthyes > Lamniformes > Cetorhinidae > Cetorhinus > Cetorhinus maximus. The sequence continues at coordinate 21,002,952 of NC_135896.1, forward strand.
ACCATCTTCAGCTGCTTCATCAATGACAGTTCCTCCAACAGAAGGTCAGAAGTGGAGATGTTCGCTGATGATTGCACAATGTTCAGTGCCATTAACAACTCCTCAGTTAATGAAGCAGTCCAGACTCACATGCAGCAGAGACCGGATAATGTTGGGACTTGGGCTGACAAGTGGCAGGTAACATTAATTCCACACAAATGCCAGAAAATGACCATCTCTAACAAGTGTTAAGGAATTCAAATACTTAACCTCTTTAGTTAATAGATCGGGAATTCCAGATGAACCTTGGGCTTCCTGCTCATGCGTCGGCCAGGAGGTAGCCGCACATGCGCCGTACTGTTTTTCCTGCTCTTCAGGCTGGGGATCAGCCCTGCATAGCTGCGCAGAAGGAAATAAACAGAGCAGCACAAAAAGGCAGGTCAGATAACCCTGATATGGACCGCCAATATCTTCTAGGTGTCCCAGGGAGCAGGACATGGGAGGGAGACAGGGAGAAGGTCCAAAACCAGTAAGGGGGTCAGGGAGAAGATCCCAAAAGGTAGTCCCCGGTAAGGGATGAAGATAGGGAACAGGAATAGGTCCCATTAACTGAAGTTAAAGGAAGGAGCAGAGTAATAGGCTCCAAATTCAATAAAGAGCTACAGGGAGCAGACTTTAAGTGAAGTGAGCATGAGAGATCTGAGAAGATGGCCAAAGGTTGGTGGCTCTGCGCAGGGGCAAAGGTATCCCTTCAGAGCAGTGGTGTTCTGCTTGGCATGGCCAAAGATCTGAAATTGTGATGGAAAGGTGAAGCTTGGGTGTCCTTGGAGATCGAGGGGAAAGAAGGATCTCAGAAGGTGAGATTGAAACCCTGCAAAGTGGGTCATCGTTGAAGACGTCTGAATGGGAGTGACTTTTGGAGAGAATTCCAAGGATACATCTTCAGATGTAGAGATTGGAAACCTATGTGAGAAAGACAAAGTTTCAGTGAGATTGGTTGGCTCACAATGTGACAAATGTCCGGGTGGGTTATTGAGAAATTCACGGAATTGGGTTTGGTCGCATCTATCATCTATTGTGTGGTGTGGTGTGTTCGACCTCAGTTTGCCTGTCAATTCACAAAAGCCTCATACTTACCCTGAATGTTTGAATTTAAGGTAGGTATTGTAAATTGTTTTATCTTTCTGAACTTGCATAATAATTATTAATTTTGTTTGTTCAAAACCCATGGAATTTTGTGGCTTTATTCACTTAGTTTTGAACTTCAAATTTTGTCAACATTAAACAAGACACGATTGGTCCCCGGCTGGAGTTCAGCCCCCTCCCCCCCACCACCTTCAATATTCACTCCCTCTACAACCAGCACACAGTTGCATCAGCGTGTACCATCTACAAAATGCACTGCAGCAACTCGCAAAGCCTCCTTTAAAAGCATCTTCCAAATCCGTGATCTCTACCGCCTTGAAGGACAAGGGCAGCAGAACTCATGGGAATTCCACCGCCTGCAACTTCCCCTCCAAGCCACACACCATCCTGACCTGGAACTATGGCCAGGATGTTACATTCGGCGTGCGGGGGCGGGCCCGAAAGCCAGAATGTAAAATGACGTGCGATGATGTCGGGCGTGCGTCCCGACGTCATCACGCAGTCTCGCCATGTTTATTTCAGCGGGCACATGCCGGAGTCAGCTGCGCGCCCGCCGATAATTGAAAGGCCATTAACGAAGTAATTAATTTCAAATTTACGCTGCCCGTCCAACCTAACGGTTGGCGGGCCGGCGAAAAGGCCTTTACGTTTTTTAGGAAGCCTCATCCACGAGCGGCATGAGGTTCCCTGAAGCTATTACGAATTAAATGAAAACTTTTTCTGAAAAATAAAAACATGTCCCATCTCATGTGTCACAGTTACACGAGGGCACAGGTTTCATTAAATTTTTATTGCATTGATGTATTTTTCTAAAAGGCGCTTCAGTCTCCCTGAGGCAGCTCTGTGCCTAAAGGAGATTGAAGTGTTCTTTCGTGCGCATGTGCGAAAGGCCGCTGGACCCGACCCTCCCTCCTCCCCCCCCGCCCACACAGGTAGCGCTCAGTGCTACTGCTCACGTATGACGTTGGGTGAGCCTTAATTGGCGTATAATGGCGGTGCGGAGCCAATTGCGGGCACCGCCCTGGTCTGCTCCCACCAAGCCCGCCGGACGCGGGAAAAATTCAGGCCCGTATTGCGGATCCTTCACGGTCGCTGAGTCAAAATCCTGGAACTCCCTCCCTCACAGCACTGTGGGTGTACTTACACCACATGAACTGCAGCGGTTCAAGAAGGCAGCTCACCACCACCTTCTCCAGAGCAATTAGGGGCGGGCAAAAAATATTGGCCTTGCCAGCGATGATCATGTCCCAACAATTAATGAAAACAAAGCTGCACAACAGACAAAATAAACCGCCCTAGGCAGTTCCTCGTGAGTTTCAGCAGAGGAAACTGTAACCATGCTTTTTTATCTGTTATCCAAAGACCAGAAAGAGACAACCATCCACACTGTACTACCAGTCCCAGCAAAGGTCACCGCTGCTCAACTCTTCTGGCACAGCAATCTCCTACCAATCATAGGGAACACCAGAGGACTCAGCCACAAATCAATTCGCTGCTCCATTAAGGAGGTAATTGAAGCCCGTTTCATTACAGTTTAGAAGTGTTGAATAGCAACAGAGGCAGCCACTTCCCCAAGGTGCAGAGGATATTGGCTTTGCATATGTAGTCTTTCTGCCACATTCCTGTCATGTACCAAATTGAAATATGAAAATGATATGTAAGTTCCTCTTAATAAAATGTATGTCAATGTGCGTTTGCTTGCGACCACTTTCAAGACTTTCATTCTAAGGCAATCAAAGTTCAGAAATCTCCTTGAGGGAGGAAATATAGATTGTGGCTTCTTGGAGAAATGGGATAGGCAGTGCTGTAAGACACACAGTAAGACACACAGTGAGGCACATAGTAAAACAAGACCCACACTGATTATCAATAGAATGCAAAATGATGCCTCAAATGTTAGGACTGGTCAGGAAAAGTGTCACAACGTGTCCCAGAGAAAGTCATCAAAATTCAGACTGTATGCTGAATAATATTGCCACAGACAGAAGCTGGCATAAAGAACTGCAGCAACAAAAGAAGAATTCCTTCACCTCTGGACCTTACAAGAATTACCCACAGGCAAAAAGAAAAAATCTTGTCCTTTTCTGGAGTGGCCTAGTAGAAATGTGTGGAGTGTACTTTGTGTGTGCTCTGGCCATTAGCACCTGAGAATTGCAAAGTGGGTCCTACAACCAGCATTAGACCCTGGCTATCCAAACAGCGCCCATCTTGTTCTTGAGAGATGGGCATGCTTAGCATCCATCTGCAGGCCTGCATGTAAATTGTATCGGCAGAGCCTTGGATGTCCAATCATGCGCCGGCCCCTCTCCCTCTGATTTTACATACAATTTTCAGGCCAGGATCACTTAGTTGAAATCAACCCTGAAATTTAACTGGCAATTAATCACTTGGAAGAGAATTAGATAAATCTTTGCCAAGGAACAATATAGAAGGATATGAGAAAGTGAATTGGGAATTAGAGCAGGAAACTTGTTGCTAACACTGGTGCAGGAATGATAGGGCTAATGACCTTCTATGCTGACAATCCTACAATGCCAGTGACGACTGAAATATGATCAGTTTGATCATCCTTTGGCTAATTGAAAGTTCCCTATTTTCATGACAAAAATGCTAAAGATATATTACAAGTAAAATAATGTGATTGTTGTTGTATATGTTTACTGTATGTGTTCAGTGTATTTTTTGATGCATTCACTCTCAACATCAAACTCAGGAAAGGTACTAAAAAAAGTAACACCTAACTTCAGACCAATACTGGAAGGGATTTATCAGCCAGATTTGGCAAAGGTACTTTCAGCAAACTGGAGAAAATGGAGAAGTAGTAAACTATAGTTACATTTTATCCACCTTACAGTACATCACTGAAACCTTGCCAATCACAATGGCAACAGGGAAGAAACTAGATGATTTATGGCTGTTTTATCTAAGTGAACACTCCTGGCACAGAGCCACACTTGTCAGGAGTACATATCAAACAATCATAGGCATAGTCCTCATGAGTTTTTTTCCTAACACACGAGCTGAAAATTTTGAAGACCACACCCATGTTTTCCCAATATGAATTTCCTGTGGGTGAGGTTACCTGCCTGTTAGGAAACAGAGATAGTTTAAGCAAGTTATATTTGTATTTGTGGGTGTTAGGAATGAGTTTTAACTTTAACGTTTAAGTTTGATTTGTATTTCACTATTTGCGCGTTAAGAAAAGGAGAAGTTGAGTTTTAGTTTCACTTTAAAAAGTGCCTGCATTTTAATGATGATTTTACGACTCTTGGAGGGGAGTTAAAGCAAACAAGAGTAGGAAAAAACTTTGCTGTTGCCTAGCAACAGGGGTCCAGAGAGGGAGCCAACATCACCCACCCCCACCCCCCCCACCCCGCCCCAACACACACACACACGGACGCAGAGAAAACTAGAAAAGCAGTTTCAGTTCCGTTTGAATTCAGTTGGAAGCAGTTGCCAGGAGAAGCAGCATAGAAGGGACAGATAGCCAATCTCACACCAAAGTTGAGTTGAAGCCTGGATTCCAGAGAGGCTGGACAGAAGAGGGACAGATAGAAGTCCCAAACTAAAGTTGAAACCAGTTGCCAAGGGAAGCTGGACAGGAGAGGAAACTACAGAAGAAGGCTCCTGAAACTAAAGAAGAAAGTCCCAAATTCCAGGGGATTGGGACAGGGAAGGTCCTGGAGGACTGTCTAGCCAAAGGTCAAGGACATGAATTTGGAAGAGGTTCTATTCTGTGGAAGTGAAAGTAAGGAGCAGACAGGAAGGCTCCAAGCTTCAAGTTTAAAGAGAAAAAAGCTGTGAGAAGCTAAGAGTTGTAACGCTTCACTATGAGCATGCGAAATATGGAGTTCTGTGAAACCGGTTGACTCATGGTGTGACAAGCTTCTGTGGGGACGGGGGGCAGTTGAGGGTAGATCCATAGCATCTGTTTGGGATGGCATCCACCACTTGGTTTCAGAGACTGGTGTGTCTGACTACAGGGCATACATGGACTGTGTACTAACTGTGAACATTAGAGTTTAAAATAGCTTCTGTAGCTTGTGTTATCCTTACAAATCTGATTATATCTGTAAAGGTATAGCTGTGGGGGAAGGAGTATTGTAATATAGTTAATCTTTTCTTGTTTAATACATGTTATATTCTTTTGTTAAAAGTTCATCAGGCTGACTCCTGTGACTCTGTTCAGTAGCTACTCTCCACGTAACTAAATAAAAAATAAAAGTTAGGATCTATCAAGCCAGGTTCCACCCTGAGAACTGGTTTGTCCAGTAGTAACATCAGCTGGAATCATAACACTGCCACAAAGCCAAATTTGGACAAACAACCCTAAAATGTTTTGCATGATACGTAGGATTATTTGTCACAGAAGGAATAAAAGCAGCTGGCAATGAGCCAACTTTCAAAACAATAGTGTCTCTGTTAAATAGATCATGTGCTCAGGGCATCAGACTGCAGGATATGTGCCGAGCACTGAACTGGCAGCCAAAGACAGTACAGAAACAAGGGCAGCCAAGAATAGCCTGACAATGGTCTTTAGAGAAAGACGTCTCAGAAATGGTATCTCTTTGGAAGTGGTGCATCAACTAGTTAAAAACAAGTTGGAGTGGAAAAAGATCTGTCTAGTGAATTTTGGAACCTGAAACTAGCTGATTTACCCCTTTGAGTCATGAACCTCTGTGCCTTTAGATAACTGCCCTATTTGGAAGTGCTTCCTAGCTGAGGAAGTAGAAATGGTCAATTGCTATTCATACATTTGATGAGATGCAACAGATTCAGAAGGTCCATCTTCCATAAACCTGAACTTCTCTGTTTTGCTCCAGTTAACATGGATTCATTTTGCTTTCAAACCACTTGTGTGATATTGGCATGGAGTTGCACTAACATAAGTGTCAATTGGTCAATTCTGTGTTTCGCTGTGCAGGCCATTGTTGGAAGGTATAAAGCTTATTGATTTACTGTTGTAATATCCCCTCTATTGATTGGAAGGCAAATGTACTGAAGCTTGTATTCTTATGCTGGACTTGCACATGCTTCCCCTCTCTTGTAATTTTTGCATTATATTTGGGGTGGAAAGCCAGCAGAAATGGTTTTCATCCCAATTTGTTGATCAACTCAATTCTGAAAGTTGGAGGCCAGAGTGGGGTTGATGGGGAGGGCAGGGTGCAGGTGGGTGGGCGGTGACGAGAAGGGTGGAGGAAGTGAAAAATCAAGCTCAGTTCTTGATGTCTTGATTTGCTTACATTGGACCAGTGTCTGAACTTCAGAAATAATTTGTATGACACAATTTGAGACATTTTGTAGAAATGTTGCAAGGTGCCATATAGATGTAAATCTTTTTTATTAGTCAATTTGCAGCTCACTGATATTTCAAATAGATCATTGATACATCGTTCACCAGGGCAAGCAATTTAATTATATTAAATAAAATTACATTTAATTTACAGCACAGATCAAGACATTTGGCCCAACTGTGTCAACTCCCTGTCTCTCCCTGGCAGCTCTCTAAGGTTTAACTCATCTTTTTTGCAACCTTGATGCCATATTTGGTCTTGAGATGAGCTTATGACCACATATCCACACCATGATTAGGATCACCTATTTTCACCTTTGTTAGTATTGCCCAACTTTACTCCTTGCTCAGGTTATCTCCCGCTGAGTTTCTTACCCATGCCTTTGTTAGCTTTAGACATTACCATTCCAATGCACTCCTAGCTAATCTTTCACATTCTACCCTCTGTAATCTTGAGCATATCAAAAACTCTGCTGCTTTTGTCTTAACTTGCAGCAAGTCCCATTCATCTGTCACCCCTGTATTACGATCTCTAAGAGATCATAAACTTTTAGAAAGAAATTCAAACTTCCAGTTAATAGATGAATGGATGACACAACAAAATTTCATGTTTTAAGACATTTACTATAATAAACAGACTAAAAGCACTTTTGAGTAAGCACAATTTTTTGTAGACAACTTATGCTTTAAACCGCAGAACTGAACTTATAGCACAACCAAAAACCCTACCATCAGGTATACGTTACAGTGTCCTCTTGAATTAGACATTCAATTGTCCCAGAACCAGTCCAAAATGATTCTTAGTAGCCAAGGATTTACTTCTGATCTTTTCCTTTCCCAGCCTGGAAACATTTAACTATAGAACTATCCTTCACAGTATGAGTTTTCCTGGAGACGTCTCCTTCTAGCTAAAGCTGAGCAAATCTTCCAGCTTTGAATTGCCTCCCTACTAATTTGGTCCTTCCAATCCGTGTGTGAAATCCCACCCACAATTCTGCACAGTGAACCTTTGTGTCTTGCTGCCTATAGCTGCTCTTCCTCTCCAGGATCCTGATAGACGAATGCCATCTGTGAGTTTTCTGGGATATCTTAGACCCTTCCCCTCTCAGAGCCCATCTCCATAGCAATATGAATCACATAGACCTTGTATCCAAGTAAAAATGCTGATTAACTACCCTTGAGACCCCAACTCTTTTTTATCTTAGAAGCAAATGCACAGTTTGAAGCACAATTGTTTATAGCCTCATTTTTAAAACAATTTTCTGGGATTTTGGAGACCCACAGTGTATCCTCTGTTAGCACATAGACTGCTGTCATTGTCTGCAACTATAAACACATCACACGCACCTCCCAGTAAAACAATCTTGCTCCCCACCCCTTTTAATCTCTAACAATCAAACCACCCAGGCTTGCTGTCAGGCAGACAGGAAAACAGGTCACATGACCCCCTTCATTTTACCTTAACTTAAAGATGCAGTTCCAAAACATAACAATCTGATAAACCTCATGATTGTAACAGCTGTTCTCGCTGACCTGCATTGTCTCCCAGTTAAGTAATACCTTAATCTTAAAACTCTTACCCTTGCTTTCAAATCCCTCCATGGCCTGTCCCCTTCCTATCTCTGTAACCTAGGCAGCCCCACAACCCTCCAAGACATCGGCACTGCTCTAATTCTGACCGCATGGGCATATCTGATTTTAATTGATCCACCAATGGTGGCTGTGCCTTCAGCTGCCAAATCCCTAAACTCTGGATTTCCCTCCCCAAATCTCCACCTCTCTACCTCTCTTCCCTCTTTTAAAAAACTCTTTATAGGATACCTGTTTGACTAAGCTCTTGGTCATCTGCCCCAATATTGCCTTGTATGGCTTGGTGTCAAACTTTGTTTGATAACTCTCCTATGAAGTGAGTTGGGGCATTTTACTACATTAAAAGTGTTATGTAAGAATATTTTAACGATATAACAAGTTGTTCTTTTTCCTATGTTCCACATGAGCCCCTACTTCATCCAATCCTATTAGTAAATAATTTTAGAGTGGCAGGGGGGTGGGAACCTGAGCAGGCAGATACAGGAGAGGATAACAAAGATAGAAATGAAGGACAGAAAAGTAGAAAGCAAAAGTGGAAGGCAGAGGAAACGAGAGCTAACAGCAAATAAAGATATAATACTAAAAAAAAGTGTAAAAATGTTAAGAAGACAAACCTAACGGCATTGCCTCTGAATTCAAGGAGTGTTCACAATAAAGTAGGCGAATTAACAGTGCAAATATATGTGAACTGGTGTGATATGATTGCGATTACGGAGACAAGGCTGCAGGGTGACCAAGATTGGGAACTGAATATCCAAGGGTCTTTGATATTTAGGATGGACAGGCAAGAAGGAAACAGAGGTGGGGTGGCGTTGTTAGTTACGGATGAAATCAGTGAGAAAGGATATTGACTCAGAAAATCTAGATGTAGAATCAGTCTGGGTGGAGTTAAGAAGCAACAAGGGGCAGAAAACATTAGTGGGAGTTGTCAATAGGCCTCCAAACAGTGGTGGTAAGGTAGGGGATGACGTTAAACAGGAAATAAGGGATGCATGTAACAAGGGTGCTACAGTAATCATGGATGTCTTTAATCTGCATGTAGACTGGGCAAACCAAATTAACAATAACACTGTGGTGGATGAATTCCTGGAATGCATAGACCAATATGTCGAGGAACCAACTAGGGAACAGGCTATCCTTGATTTGGTATTATGCAATGAGCAGGGGTTAATTAATAATTTTGTAGTGTGGGGTCCTTTAGAAAAGAGTGATCATAATATGATGGAATAGGATGGAAAGTAGTTCATTCTGAAACAAAGGCCCTACATTAAAACAAAGGAAACTACAAAAGTAAGGGGGGCCGAGTTGGCTATAATAGATTGGGGAGCTTAATTAAAAGACAATAACTAATATTTAAGGGATGGATACATGCATTGCAACAGCTATACATTCCCTTCTGGCACAAAAACACAACAGTTTAAAGTGACCCAACTATTGTTAACAAAAAAATTAAGGATAGTATTAAATCCAAAGAGGAGTGATATAAAGTTGTTAGAAAATGTAGCAAGCCCGAGGATTGGGAACAGTTTAGAATTTGGCAAAGGAGGACCAAGAGATTAATTAGGAGAGGAAAAATGTAGTATGAGAGTAAACTTGCAAGGAACATAAAGGCGAACTGTAAAAGTTTTTATAAGTATGTAAAAAGAAAAAAAGATTAGTGAAGACAAATGGAAGTCCCCTACTGTCCAAAACAAGAGAATTTATAATGGAAAACAAGGAAATGGCAGAGCAATTAAACAATTACTTTAGTTCTGTCTTCACAGAAGAAGACCCAAATAACTTCCCAGAAATGTTAGGGAACCAAGGGTCCAGTATGAGGGAGGAAATTAAGGAAATTAGCATTAGTAAAAAAATAGTGCTGAAGAAATTATTGGGACTGAACTCAATAAATCCCCTGTGCCTGATAATCTACATCCCAGGGTACTAAAGGAGGTGGTCATGGATGGAAATAGTGGATGCATTGGTTGTCATCTTCCTAAATTATGTAAATTCTGGAACAGTCCTGGTAGATTGGAGGGTGGCAAATGTAACCCCACTATTTAAAAAAACAAGGAAGGAGAAAACAGAGAATTACAGACCGGTTAGCCTAACATCAGTCGTCAGGGAAATGCTAGAGTCTATTATAAAGGATGTGATAACAGGATACTTTGAAAATATCAACCAGATTAGACAAAGTCAACATGGATTTATGAAAGGGAAATCATGTGTGACAAACCTGCTGAAGTCTTTTGGGGATGTAACTTGTAGAATAGATAAGGGTGAACCAGTGGATGTGGTGTATTTGGATTTTCAAAAAGCTTTTGTTAAAGTCCCACATAAGAAGTTAGTGTGCAAAATTAAAGCACATGGAATTTGGAGTAATATATTGGCATGGATTGAGAATGGACAGGCAGGAGACAGAGATTAGGAATAAATAGGTCTTTTTTGGAGTGGCAGGTGGTGATTAGTGGGGTACCACAGGGATCAATACTTGGGCCCAAGCTATTCACAATATATATATTAATCATTTTGATGAGAGAACCAAATGTGTGCTGATGACACAAAATTAGATGGTGAGAGGTGAGTAGGATGTAAAGAGGCTTCAAGAAGATTTGGACAAGTTGAAGTGAGTGGGCAAATACATGGTAGATGCAATATAATGTGAATAAGTGTGAACTTATCCACTTCGGTGGAAAAAACAAAATGACAGGGTATTATTTAAATGGTGATAGATTGGGGAATGTTGATGTACAAAGTGACCTGGGTTTCTTTGTACACCAGTCACTGAAAGCAAGCAAGCAGGTGCAGCAAACAGTGAGAAAGGCAAATGGTTTTTTTTAGCCTTCATTGCAAGAGGTCTTGAGTACAGGAGCAAGGATGTCTTACTGCAGCTGTACAGGGCCTTGGTGAGACCACACCTGGAATATTGTGTGCAGCTTTGGTCTCCTTGCCTATGAGGGAGTGCAGTGAAGGTTCACCAGGCTGATTCCTGAGATGGCAGGATTTTCGAATGAGGAGGGGTCGACTAGGCCTGTATTCACTGGAGTTTAGAAGAATGAGGGGAGATCTCATTGAAATGTATAAAATTCTGACAGGGCTGGACCGACTGGATGAAGGGAGGATGTTCCCCCTGGCTGAGGGGGTCTAGAACAAGGGGTTACAGCCTGAGGATATGGGGTAGGCCATTCAGGACTGAGATGAGGAGAATTTTCTTCACTCAGAGGGTGGTGAACCTGTAGAATTCTCTATCATAGAAAACTGTGGAGGCCAAGTCACTGAATATATTTAAGAAGGAAATAGATTTCAAGACACTAAAGCCATCAAGGGGTATGGGGAGAGAGCTGGACTATGACATTGACATAGAGGATCAGCCATGATCATATTGCATGGCGGAGCAGGCTCGAAGGGCCGAATGACCTACTCCTGTTCCTATTTTCTATGGTTCCATGTTTCTATTCCTTTCCCCCTCATATACTAATCTAGCTTCCCCTAAATGCATCTAACGTACTTGCCTCAGCTGCTCAATGTGGTAGCAAGTTTCACATTCTAACTACTCTCTGCCTAAAGGAATTCACTATCCCCATAGGCACTTGGGAGCAAAATTGGAGGGCTGTGCAATTATTTTAGATGTAGGGTTTCCTCAATATCCAGGACATCATTGATGATACCCATACATTATACACCCCCCAATACACACCCCAACTACTGTATATAAATACCTAGCCTTTGTTGTACTAATGTGGGATTCCAGTGTTTCAATGTGCTGGTCATCTGTAATCATTACAACAGAAATGTACAAATAGCTGGCTCCTAGGTAATGGTTACAATGCCATAATTTTAAGGAAACCTATGGTCCCAGGATTGTATGACGGAGAACAGATGCAACATTGGTTCCTATAGAAGCTGAGCAGGTTCCTGGCCCTCTGAGTCAGCCGCAGAAAGTTGCCAAGCAGGTTAGCCAATTCCAATGTAGCCACTTGGACATTATCAAATGCATTATCAGCATCTTGGAAGTGTGTTTCATTTGTTTGGACAAATCTAGGGCTGTGATATGATACAATCCTGCCAGTCGTAGTGTGCTGCATGCAAAGAGGTAGAAAGATGGTGCAGTTGGAGGGTCAATTTCAAAATGGAGTTGGACAGGAACTTGAAGATGAGGAACTTTCAGAGTTACGGACAAAAAGCAGAGGAATGCGATTAAGTATTACTACTACCCTTCAAAGAGTCAGCACTAATGCAATGGACCAATTGGTCTCCTTCTGTGCTGTAAATTTCTATGTTTCAAAAGTAACAACAGCTGAACAGGAGGGGGATGAAGAGCTGAACCATCTTTGCAAGGAGCTATGGTGATACAACAGGGGCCTATACAAGACACCTACACATTAGTGGTCCACCAACATAGTGAATTACAAAGCTCTCACATCTGTGCCATACAGCACTCAAATATATTCTCAGCAATTTGGCCTCTGCGCAAACTTACCATAGATCCTATTCCCCTCATTTGCTAAATTCTATACTTCACAATTCCAAAAATACTCATTGGATGTAAATAAAAAAAACACTCCCTTTCTGAGAGGTTCCTGCCTTTCTGACCCTCTGTGTACAGTTATTAGTGGTATACTGGTAAGATTGGACCTACTGATCTGCTGGAGGGCATGTGTGGTCCATCTGGGCATATATATGGCTTAGAGCCCAAAAATAGATAATTTTCTTTTACTTATTAAAAAGTGGACTATTGGGGGTACATTAAAGTCCGTTTCAGTGGCCCGAGTTCCCCACCAAACCGGCAGCTGCAACTGGACTTTCTAACCTCTAGCACAAGGTGAGTGCCTGGAAGCAATGATGCCCATGATTGGTTATTATGATCAAGGAATCTGCCATTGACTGAGCAACATTGGTGAGATCAGAAGTGATAATCCCATGGGAGTTAAAGCAGAATATGCCCCTCTTCCCTCCATCATCGATATTTGTGGCAAGAATACTGAAGATATTGAAAGTTTGAAGAGCACACGGATGAGTGACAACCAAGTAGCAACTTGCTTGAATAAATGATCCCTAGCTATGAAGATTATTTGCTTTGTGTGAGGCCACCATTCCATCCGGTTGGTCAAACACCAACAACTGCAGTTTCAGCATTAACGTCCAGTAGGGTGGGGGTACACACATGTAGCTTGGAAACGACTGTTTCTGTGGGGGCCTTGCTTGCAGTCTCGGTCACACTGTAACTGGTTGACATGAAACTTTTGGTGTCCTGCATACTCTTGGGGTTGTGCGGGGGTGAGCGGGAATGAGCGTGAACCCGATCGGCGCTCCTGATCAGGTCCACGCCGCCATTTTACGTGGGCGGGCCAATTAAGGCCCGCCCAGCATGACACTCGCCCGGAAGCGCTGAGCACTCCCTGTGCGGGTGGAGGGGGAATGGGGGTGGATTCCCTGAGTCAGGGCCTGCACTCTTTCATGCATGCAAAAGAGCATAGCAATTTCCCTGAGGCACCTGTGTGCCTCAGGGAGATCAGTTTAAGGTTTAAAAATTTAAATAAAGGAAAAAAAAACCTTTTAAAACATGTCCCCTCATGTGACAGTGTCACATGAGCTGAGACATGTCAATGAATCTTTAAAATCATTTTTATTGAATTTTAAAACATTTCATGAAACCTCATCCCACCCGTGGGTGAGGTTTCTTGAAAAATGCAAAGGTCGCCTGGCCTATTCACCCACCCGCCAACTTTAAGGTTGGACGGGCAGCTTATTTAACTGTTGATTCATTTTTAACAGGCCTTACTAGGCCTTTGACAGTTCGGCGGGCACGCAGCCAACTCAGCTGCATGCCCGCCGATCTGAAAATCTAAATGACGCGCAGTGACGTTGGGATGCCCGCCCGACGTCAGCGAGTGGGCCCTGCCCCGACTCGCTGACCAGAAACTTTTCCCTTGTTATAGTACAATAGTGGCTGGACTTATCACAGCAAGCTTCGTCCACATACCCAGAAATGTATCATCGTTCTTTCACCATCGCTGGGAAAAAACCCTGGAGCTCTCTAGCTAACAGCTAACCGGAGTACCTACATGGGCTGCTGCAGCTCAAGAAGGCAGCTCACCACCTTCCCAAGTGCAATTAGGGACGGTCAATAAATGCTGGCCTTGTCAGAAACATCCATATCCCACAAACGAATAAAAAATAATTTCCTTTCCCTCATCTTCCTTCAAATCCTCCGTCTGTTAGGCAGTATTCACTCTATGAACCTTTTCTTAAGAAGCACTGTCATCTTTTTCTTCAACAAAATGGTTTCCCAAGAGCCTAAAGTGGACAGCTGCTGCATTGGTCACAATTTATATATAAGAACTCCAAGCTTCCATCAGTAAAGATGAGGCTGACCCACTCCTTTTTCTTGTTCCACTGCGAGTAACAAAATATTAAAATTAGTTTCTTTAAATAGCAGTGGCAAGCTTTAAGAGTCACAGCTGCACATTGTATTCCATCCTCCAACATCAGCAAGATCCCAGTACAAGGCCAGTCCATGCTGGGAGATAACTGTTATTGGGCCATAGCTTACACTTGCCGTGCCAAGGTTATAACATTTTAGTATTAGGACCAAAAGGTTTCTCTCTTGCGAAACTAGTTCACTTTAGGAGCCAGGATGGCAGAGTCTGAGGGAAGTCTTTACAGTGTGAAACATCTGTGGAATGAAGCCTCCTTGAAAATCCACTCAAGGCAGAGACAGGATGCACGTAAAAAGCACTGTAGTGCCTCCTGGATTAAAAAAAAAGTGAAAACCTTTCATTGCGTGCAATACTAATCGACTATTTATACGCCAGATCTGGAATCACTTAGACAGTTATCAGTTTTTAATTAAATGCAGAACCATTCAAGCATTCCAAAATCAAAACTAATTGAAATGAATGCTTTTCACTGATAATGCCACTTCATTAATTGTAGCTTGCAGTTTCCAGAACCACAACACAGTTTGATCTGATGGCTACACAGAAGCATTTATTTAATGTAATCAGATACCCACGTCAAAGTGATTATCAGGGTAAATTTTAAGCTAACTGGTGTATAAATGAGTAATTACTGAAAATAATTAATCTCTTTGATTGATAGGGATATCTCAGTATTACCAACAAACATTTGTAAAGGGATAAAGCATGTAGTTTTGCATTTTTACACTGAAGTTCTTTAATATCATAAAGATTAACAATGGTACAAATGAAAATATGTATTGACAGAGGTTTCTATGTCACACGTGATTCAGCAGCACTTGGAATAAACAAATTCTGTTTTAACAAACGTTCTAAACTTCCGCTGGTCTTGTACTCTTCTTTAAATCTGTAGTATACGTACAACCTGTGGTTTTATGATTGCACGTAGTGACACTCAGCTCCTCATTCAGCATTCTTTGGCAAGACTGCCTAATGGAAAGCATTAGGTGCAACATTCTGGCTTGTAGGTGGATTCAGTGTGTGAGTGCCATTGCCACAAGGACAGCAGCAGGCCAAGGAGAAGGCCACCACCACTACCTTTGTCAGTGCAATCGGGGATTGCCAATAAAATCAGCTTCACCAAGCTGTTATTGATCACATCCTGAGAGTATATGTTTAAAAATAAACCTTCATGATATGGAGATAAATAGCAATAAGTGCAGCTCAAAAAATGTTTAAAAACCAGTGCATCTTAAGAAGAAATATCATAGGAACGGAATACTTCGATTGTGAGTGCACGCCACATGCCTCTCTCCTTCATTAAGAGTGCCTGAAAAAGGTTGAAATGGGTGTTCTCCATTTTGTCCGACAGTATCTTTTAAACAAATATAAATTTTAAAAAGTAATCAGGAATAAATGCTTCTATTTTGAAGGCCTGAGTGGCTACCTAACAGCATCAATCAATAGTCATACACAGTACCACTGATTGAAAAAAATGCAGCCATCTAGGAATGTGACTTTCTTTCCATCATAAGGTCAGAAGTGGGAATGTTCACTGATGATTGCATGATTTTCAGCACCATTCGCAACTCCTCAAATACTGAAGCAGTCCATATGCAGCAATACCTGGACAATATCGAGCCTTGGGCTGACAAGCAGCAAGTAATATTCACGCCACACAAGTGTCATTCAATGACCATCTCCAACAAGAGAAATCCAACCACCACCCCTTGATGTTCAATGGCATTATCATCTCTGAATCCCCCTCAATCAACATCCTGGGTGTTAGCATTGACCAGAAACTGAACTGAACTAGCCATATAAATACTGTGACTACAAGAGCGACGAGTAACCCATCTCTTGACTCCCCAAAGCCTGTCCACAAGGCACAAGTCAGGAGTGTGATGAAATACTCCCCACTTGCAGCTCCAACATCACTCAAGAAGCTTGACACCGTCCTGGACAAAGCAGCCCACTTGATAGGCACACATCCACAAACATTCACTCCCTCCACCACCGATGGACAGTATAAGCAGTGTATACCATCTACAAGATGCACTGCAGGAATTCTCCAAGGCTCCTTCGACAGCACCTTCCAAATCCATGGCCACTACCATCTAGAAGGATAAGGGCAGCAGATAGATGGGAACATCCCCACCTGGAAGTTCCCCTCCAAGTCACTCACCATCCTGACTTGGAAATATATTGCCTTTCCTTCACTGTCTTTGGGTCAAAATCCTGGAACTCCCTTCCTAACAGCACTGTGGGTGTACCTACACTGCATGGCTGCAGCGGTTCAAGAAGGCAGCTCACTACCACCTCCTCAAGGGCAATTAGGGCTGGGCAATAAATGCTGGCCCAGCCAGTGAAGCTCACATCCTATGAATGAATATATAAAAAAAACACCTTTATACATTAATCAGTGAAAGCTTCATTTGCTGTCCTCCTGTGGGCCAGCTGCTCTCTCTGCAGTGACCGAGGACGACGTTGAAGGACAGACAAAGGGGATTCGGAGGGAGTGGACAGCCTCTGAGATTGCTGAGTGGATGACCCAGAGTGTCCAGCTGCTGCTCCTCCTCCCTTCAGGCGCCTGAGGACCCTGGCCTGACTCCTTGAGGGGAAGGGGCACCTCAAGGAATGTCAAGGTGCCCTGTTTCCCTCTCGCATTGCCATTGCAGGAACTCACCCATGGCTACCGATATGGAGTGCAGGTCTGCACGTATCTCCACGTTCTGCAGGACTAAGGTCTCCATGGCATCCACCATCCTCCCCATGGAGACCTCCGTGTGTGCACATGTGGGCACCACTCCATCAGAGAGCAGGCAAACTCACTCCTCAAACTTGCGTGTCACTCTGTTGAGGGCTTCCAACAGCTCTGCGTGATGTGCCCCCACCTACTGCTGATTCTCCAGGATGAGCCGGAAGGCCAAGTCCAGAGGCTCGTGATCTGACCTGGACCTCACAGATGCCTTCTCCCCAGCAGTCCTCCAAGTTCCGGGGAGCTCGGCTGAACCTGCCTCCTCCTGCTGCGGACACATGTCCATGTGGTGACCACTAGATTGTGAACCCGAGCCTGCTCCAGATCTAGGTCCCACCGAGGTGTCCCTCTCTGCGCTGGTGGAGGGTGTGGGTAAGCGCTGTGATGGGTCTTCCAGGCTGCTTATTTCCAGCTCTTCAATGGAAGACGAGTCCATTTTTCTGGAGGTGAGGACATGGATGAGGTACTGGCTGGCTGAGGGTGTCGGTCGCTTAGCAGAGCTCCCTGTGAACCAAAGTAGAGGTAATTAGTGCATGGTAGCAGAGTCAAAAGCAGGAGGGAGAGCACTCACATTGCATTGAGAGAGGGATGATGTGGTGCAGGATCCTCATGAGGGTGTTCACCGCCGACCTCACCATCACTGCAGGCACGGTCCACATCCTCACCAGTCAGCGCGATGGCACACTCCTCAAAGTGAGTGAGGGGCTGAATGTAGGGCACTCCACCCCCAGCCTGGCACCTCTCCCTGCTGTTGTGAACCAGTTTCATCTGCATGAAAAACAGAGGGAGAGAGTGTGGGCAGGACACATGACACTGCGTGGAATGTTTGTGTGGTGAGCAGAGCCATGGACGGGATTAGAACGCGAGCTCCAGAGGATATGAGACTGATGGAGATGTGAGGGTGTGTGTGAGTGAGTTTGTGGTGTTGTCCCTTGGGGTGTGAGATCCCTGTGGATGTGTGATGGGTTTGAGAGTGTGTGAGTTGAGAGTGATGAGCAGAGTGAATTACCCTGGTGGAACGGATGAGACCATTCACCCTGTTGCAGCACTGGGTGGCTGTCCTCTTTTGCAGGGCATTGGCACCGACCACCACTGCCAACGCCTCCCATGCCGGATTAGTGATGTTGCTGCCCATCCTGCGCCCAGAGCAGGTGTAGAGAACATCACAGTGGGCCTGAACAGCACCCAAAATGCACTTGAGGGACGCGTCATTAAACCATGGGGGGGCTGCAATCTTCTTGCTTTTTGGGGCCGTGTCCTCTTTGCAGCTGCCCTGGGCTGGAAGCACGGAGAGGTGTGCATGTGGCTGCACTTTAAGTATGGTGCCCGGCATGTTGAAGCGGCGAGGTGATGGCATGGCAGGTGAATGAGAGCCCGGCTGCCATTGATGTAGTGTGTTTCCCGGGAATGCGTAATTAATGAGGGGGGTTTGGGATGATACAGTGTAAAAAGCCATCATTAAGACCATTAAGACATCCCTTTTCCATCCAAAGTCCTTGTTGTTGACCAATGATGTGTAGATTCATAGCAGCATACAGCATAGAGAGA
This sequence comes from Cetorhinus maximus, assembly GCF_964194155.1. Taxonomy (NCBI): domain Eukaryota; kingdom Metazoa; phylum Chordata; class Chondrichthyes; order Lamniformes; family Cetorhinidae; genus Cetorhinus; species Cetorhinus maximus. Next base: position 21,021,664 of record NC_135896.1, read on the forward strand.
GGGTATTTTACCCATGTGTCTGTGCTAACTTTTTAAAAGAACAATCTAATTAATCACACTTCCCTGCTGTAGTCTGGAAAATTTCACCTTTCCCATTTGAAAGTTACCATTGAATGTGCTTACACTACCTTTACAGATAGTGCATTTCAGATCAGAGCAACTTTCTGCGTAAAACAAATTCTCCTAACTTCCCTTTAATTTTTTTTCCAATTACCTTAAATCTGTGCCCTCTAATTAACCAACGGTCCTGCCAGTGGGAATAGTTTCTCCCCCTGTATTCTAAATGAAAACCTCACAATTTTGAACCAGTCAAATCTCCCCTTCACCTTTTCTGCTCTATGGAGAAGAATGCTAGCTGGATTCTTTGAAATCCATGATTGATGCACTGGTAAAAGTCAGGTTCACATTCTAAACTGGCTGGTTATCCATTTTGAATTGAGTTGTTAATGCAATAAAGAAATGGTGAACAAAAATAAAAATACCTGGAAAAACTCAGCAGGTCTGGCAGCATCTGTGGAGAGGAGCACAGTTAACGTTTCGAGTCCGCATGACTCTTCAACAGAACTAAGGAAAAATAGAAAAGAGGTGAAATATAAGCTGGTTTAAGGGGGTGGGGGGGTGGGGGCGGGGTAGAGCTGGATAGAGGGCCAGTGATAGGTGGAGATAACCAAAAGATGTCATAGACAAAAGGACAAAGAGGTGCTGAAGGTGGTGATATTATGTAAGGAATGTGCTAATTAAGGGTAGAAAGCCGGACAAGCAAGGTACAGATAGCCCTAGTGGGGGTGGGGTGAAGGGAAGGGATCGAAATAGGCTAAAAGGTAAAGGTAAAACAATGGATGGAAATTCATTTAAAATTAATGGAAATAGGTGGGAAAAGAAAAATCTATGTAAATTATTGGGGAAAAAAAGGGGGGGGTCGGAAAGGGGGTGGGGATGGAGGAGAGAGTTCATGATCTAAATTGTTGAACTCAATATTCAGTCCGGAAGGCTGTAAAGTGCCAAGTCGGAAGATGAGGTGCTGTTCCTCCAGTTTGCGTTGAGCTTCACTGGAATAATGCAGCAGACCAAGGACGGACATGTGGGCATGAGAGCAGGGTGGAGTGCTGAAATGGCAAGCGACAGGGAGGTCTGGGTCATGCTTGTGGACAGACCAAAGGTGTTTTGCAAAGCGGTCACCAATCTGCGTTTGGTCTCTCCAATGTAGAGCAAACCGCATTGGGAGCAACGAATGCAGTAGACTAAATTGAGGGAAGTGCAGGTGAAATGCTGCTTCACTTGAAAGGAGTGTTTGGACCCTTGGATGGGGGAAGTAAAGGGGCAGGTGTTGCACCTTCTGCGGTTGCATGGGAAGGTGCCGTGGGAGGGGGTTGAGGTGTAGGGGGTGATGGAGGAGTGGAACAGGGTGTCCAGGAGGGAACGATCCCCGCGGAATGCCGCCGGGGGGGTGAAGGGATGCTGAAGTTTCTTCTTAAAAGTTACACATATCCTGCTTTTCTTTTCCGTACAAATTTAATCTGGTGGTAAAAAATCAACGTTCATTACAGTAACATTTAGCAAGCAAAAATCAGAATGTTCAAGAATCTTAACATCATTTACTCAAATGTAACTAGTACCAATAGAGTTTGATATCTGCGTTCAGATTTCTTAATGTGTCACACTTCAGCATAACTTGATATTTTTATGAACTGCCTTATCAATATCCTCACTGACCTCCAGAACCAAAAACCTATGACTGAGTTGGTTGGAGCTTTACATAAAAGCTATGTATCTACCTTTGACTTTTTGCAATGGAAAGCAAATTACTGAAAAAATCTTTCCTTCTCAGCAACGTAGAAGAGCAATAATAATACAGTGTATTTATCTAATTGTGTGTGGTGCACAAAAACATTGTCACTAGGTGTTAAAATCTCAGCTGCAGGGCCTAACTGTTCTGGAAACACAAGAATGTGAGAATGTAAGAAATATGAGCAGGTTTAGGCCATTTGGTCCTTCCAACCTTCTCCACAATTCAGTAAGATTGTGGCTGATCTTCTGCTTCAATTTCACCTTCCCACACTCCCCATATCCCTAAGTATTCAAAATCCTATCAATCTCTGACTTAAATATACTCAATGGCCGAACATCAAAAACTCTCTGGGGTAGAGAATTCCAGTGTTTCACAATATTTTGAAGTTATTTCTCCCCATCTCTGTCCTAAACAACTAACCCCTGATTCTGAGACTGTAACCCTTGGCTCTACACTTACCAGTCAGGGGTTACATCCTCACAACATCAACCTTGTCAAGCCCCTGAAAAAATGTATGTGTTTCAATAAAAGTAACTCTCATTCTTCGAAATTCTAGAGAATATAAACCCAGTCTACTCAATAGAGGGGAGGCAGTGGTGTAGTAGCACTGTCACTGGGCTGGACTGGTATTCTGGAGACCCAGGGTATTGCTCTGGGACTTGCGTTCAAATCCCACCAAGGCAGATGGTGAAATTTGAATTCAATAAAACATCTAGAATTGAAAGTCTGATGATGAAATGATTGCCATAAAAACCCATCTGTTTCACTAATGCCCTTTAGAGAAGGAAATCTGTTGTCCTTATGTGTGACTCCAGACCCACAGCAATGTGGTTGGTTCTTAAAATGCCCTCTGAACAAGGGTAATTTGGGATGGGCAATAAATGCTGGCCTAACCAGTGATGCCCACATTCCATGAATTAAAAAAAAATCCCTCCTCACAGAACAATCTCCTAAACCCAGGAATCATTCTAGTGGGCCTTTGTTACACTCCCTCTAAACTAAAAGTGTATACAGTACTCCAAAGTGTTGTCTCACCAACACCCTACATAATTCAAGTAAGGCTTAAATACTCTTATACTTCGATCCCTTTGAAATAAAGAGTAACATACAATTTGCTTTCCTAATTGTTTGCATGTTAACTTTTTGTGATTTGTGAACAAGGGCACTCAGGATTCTGATACTAACATTTCCCAGCCTCTAGCTATTTAAAAAAAAGACATTCTGCTTTGCGATTGTTTGTACAAAAGTGAATAACATCACACTTTGTTATATTTCGTCTGTCATATTCTTACTTACTCACTTAGTCTGTCTAGATCACTTTACAGCTTTTTTTCATGCTCCTCACAGACTATTTTCACCCCTAACTTTGTATCATCAGCAATTTGGATACGCAGCACTCTACTCTTTCATCTCAATTGTGATGTATATCTGTATATGTGTGTATATTTCTGTGTATGTATTTATATATTCTGTGTAGGTATGGGTAAAGCTGTGTGTGTGTGTGTGTGTGTGTGTCCTGTGTTAATCAAAGTTGAAGTTCTTGGAGTCAGATTGTCTGTAGAATCTAAGGGATGAAAGACTATAGGTCTTATCTTGCATTTTGTAATGAGGCCCTATGGTGGGTGTTAACTTACAAGGAAACTGAATAGATCTGAAATTAGCATTTGGGGATAAGTTTTGAAATTGATTTGTAGCTGTTACATTTCGAAGGAGTCTCAAAGGTTCAAAGAACATTTGCATTTTACAGGAGATTTGTGAGTAAACAGGGGAAGGCATTTTAAATATTATTGAGCCAAAATAGAGGTAAAATACGAACATGAAAGGTTTTGATATTTAGGAACCTGAGTTTTCAAAGAAATATTTAAAGACGCTGGAGAACTAAGCTGAAAGGTGTGAAAAGGTATTTATGAAAATGGGGTTTCAGCTGTAGTAGTTGCTGTGGGGGGAATTCCACTGAAGGCCAACTCCAGTGTTTTGGACTATGCTGAAAAGCTGTGAAAATCTTTTAATTGAAGAAAGAAACTCAATTTAAGGCCAGGGGACCTCATCCTGTGAAACAGGTTTTTAAAAAATCACCTTTTGGGAAAACCACATCAGCATGGAGTTGTTCTGGGTTGCACTTCTGTCTAAAAATGAAAGCAATTTCTCGGTTGGGTAACATATCCTAGATTTTATGATTAAGACTCTATAAGGGTTGTTGCCAAAAATATAGTTTCATTGTGTACCTTTCATAAAGCATTTTGGGGGTTATTTTTGTAAGATTTTTCTAACTGTGTATTTTTTATCTTGCATGGGTTTAAGTTTTATCCTTTCTTTTTTTTAAATAAACACTTTAATTCTTCAAATTTTAAAGTTATAATTGGAGTCCTGTGCTTTTGTGTTCAGTAGTTTTCCCTCCTTGTTTCTACAATGCAAAAAAGATTGCGATCGGATGAGACAGATTTCAATCTGAGATCTGGCCTGTTCAGCATCAACATCAGCTGCGGTCATAACACAATAAATATGTGAGGTACTGACCCTTGCAATACCCAGCTAGCTATGGCCGATCAGCCCAACAATGATCTGTTTGTTTCTACTCTCTACTTTCTGTTTGTCAACCAATCCTCAACCCAATAGCCCTCTTATTGTGGAATAACCTCATGTGTCATCCAATCAAATGCTTTTTGGAATTCCAAATTTACTATGTCAACTACTTCCCCCTTGTCTATCCTACTAGTTACAGCCTCAAAAAACTTTAACCAAGTTGTCAAATATAATTTTCCTTTCTTGAATCCATCTTGGCTTGGCCCAATCATATTATGATTTTCTAAGTGCCCTGTTACAATATCCCGAATAACAGATTCCAGAATTTTCCCGCCACTGATGTCAGGTTAACTGGTCAATAGTTCCCTCATTTCTCTCTCCCTCTTTCTTGAACAAGGTTACAATTGCTACATTAGAATGTCTGGGGACTGTTCTAGAACTTAGAACATTTAAAAAGATCAGAATCAGTGCATCCACTATCTTTGTAACTAGCTCTTTTATATCCCTATGATGAGGACTATCAGATTTAGGGGATTTGTTGGTTTTCAGTCCCATTAACTTATCCAGTACTTTTTATTTACAAACACAATTTCTTTAAATTCTATTTTCTCAGTACAACCTTGGCTCCCCACTATTCTCAGAATATATTTTACGTTTTCTACAGGACAATTCCCAGCTCTGGAAACCCTACCTGGGAGAAAGTGTCCCAGGAGTTCAGATTTTCATTCCCAGGGAACGGGTGAAAATAGGCGTTATGGCCACTGCCTCAGGAAAATGTTGGGAGGCTGCTGGGCCTGAAGGCAGGCTGGGCAAAAGGCCAGCTTCGGTGCTCCGGTATTTTGCCAAAGCAATGAAAAAAGGTATAAGTCAAAAAACAGCCCTCCAGCCCTCACTGCTTACAACCGTCATCTGCCCCATACACTCTCCATGCCCCATCCATGCCATCCCATTCCACATTATGCCCCCCACCCACCATAGCCTCTCATGCATTCCATCAATCCTGCCAGGCCCCCACATGCCCTCCATGTCAGGTCATGACCCCACCCACCTCGATCCTGATACCCTTCATCCAAACTATGCCCCTCTATTCATCCCCATAGCCCTTTATGGCCCCATGTCAAACTATGCCCCATCTACTTATACACAAAGACCTTTATAGCTCATATGCCAGCTTAGTGCTAATGTATGCCAATCCACTTCAAAGACTTTATAAGCACTTGGAACTGTCAATCAAACTGTGAACTGAGTTTGATAATGATGGCTTGTGAAATCAGTCTTACGCACATTCATATCTAATTTTAACAATCCAAAAGGTCACTTTACCTCTCCCAAAGGGCACCTCAACTTTCCCAAAGGACACCTAACCTCTTCCAAAAGTATCCCGGGACCATATCCAAAAGGGTGTCTTACCTGTTCAAAAGGATACCCTACCTGTCCAAAGAACTCTGGTAACTTTAGACCTTCCCCTACCATGTCTAAAGTGTACAAGTCACGTTTTGGATATTCCACTAGTGAAAATCGGATCTGACTGAGGCAGCTACATCTTAACATGTGCAGTTGCCTCTATGAACCATGGATGTGGTATTTAAAAAAAGCGCCACCCTCCACAGCACCTCCTACCCCCCGCCCCCCCCACCGGCTCCCACCCTGTGAAAATGGCACAGGCCGGGTTCAGAGCAGGCTTTCTGGATTTGTGCCTATACCGCCATTTCATTAAAACAGAGAGCCTCTCCATCTGTGCAAAAATTCAGTCCAAAGTATTTGTTCAATGTCTTTGTCATTTCCTATTTCCAATTATAATTTCTCCTATCTCTGCCTCTAAGGGACCCACAATTACTTTCACTAATCTCTTCCTTTTTTGATACCTAGAGAAATTTTTACAATCTGTTTTTATGTCTGTCACTAATTTACTCTCATATTCCATTTTCTTTTCCTTTAGAAATTTCTTAGTAATCCTTTGCTGAATTCTAAAATCCTTCCAAACCTCAGGTCTACTACTCTCGGCAATGTTATAAGCCTCTTCCTTTTATCTAATACTATCTTTAAAGTATTATTTTCCATGGTTTTACAGTGGGGTTTTTATTCCTGAGGGCAATGTATAAATATATTATGAATTATGGATTAATTCTTTGAACTCTGTCATTGTTTATTTACCATCATGTATTTTAATCTGGTTTCCTAACCTACCTTAGCCAACTTGTCACTTAAATCTATGGAGTTTGCTTTGTTTAAATCTAAGACTCTGGTTTCGGACTTAACTAAATCACTCTCAAACCCAACATAAAATTCAAATATTTGGTATTATGATCACTCTTCTCCAGAGGCTGTTTTACTACAAGGTTATTAATTGACCCTAACTCATTGCACAATACTAGATCTAAAATAATCTGTTCCCTAGTTGGTTCTTTAGCAAATTTTGTCAAGTACCCCTGATTACTATATTACACTTAACACCTTTGCTAACTGTTGGCTTTTTACCATTGAAACCAATAAGAATTTGGTGTGAAGATTTCATTCCTCCCTTCTCTTCTGCCAATTTTGGGTAACCTTGGCAATGAAGCAATGTGCCAGCACTTTGTTTATCTGAGGAAGTTTTATTCAACAAGGTTTACAACATTAATTTTGCTCTTTTTCTTGCAGTTGACAGAAAGCAGAATTTCTTGGATATTCTAACGATATGCTGCTTAAGTGGCAACATAGGAATTTGCAGCCATGGATTATTTATACAGTATAATTTCAAAACTGATTGCTATTTGCTAGAGGTCAGCTTAATGTAACAGAGACAGATTGCATTTAACTTCTTTGATTTTGTTGTCCCCTGGGCTTGTATCTTTCTTCATTCTCCCTCTTCATGACTGCTTATCTGAGTACTTCTCCCTCCATTTGGCTGCATGAATGAACAAACAAGGCGAGAATGTTTTTTTGGCATACGGAGTCTTACTGAGAGATCCTATTCAAGAAGACTAGAGGACTGGCATTTGTTGAGTAAAAGTTTAGGACGTTATCTCTGGGTGAGGTATTGCAAGCAACACATTGCACAAAGATTAATAAATTTCCCCTGCAGTTTTCTAGCTGTATATTTTTATGCAGTGCCTGGATCACTCAGCCAATGTGAGCCACATGATTTGTTTTATGAGGGATATCTGTTGTCACCTGCCATTATCTGACGATAGGATTTGCTTCACAATCTTGCTTATAACTGGCAAATATACAAGCGTCAAATCTCTTGGGACCAATTATGCTGGTTTTGTGCCGCTGAACAAGTATTTACCCTGTCAATCTTGCTGTAATTTGTGGAATTGTGTCGTTTAAATATCCATTATAGATTCTTTAGCATAAATCCGATGTAAAATACAAGCAATGAGCTATTAGTGCTTGGGAATTAGTGAGCAGTCTAAGAAGAGAACTCATGTTGAAGGTTGCAGCAGTAATATTAGCAGAACAACCCAGTATGTATGTACTTCACTAATAGTAACAGAAGAACATAAGAAACAGGACAGGGTTGGGCCATTCAGCCTTTCAAGCCTGCCCCACCATTCAGTGGCATCATGGTTGATTTTCTACCTTTACACCACCTTCTTGCACCATCCCCATATCCCTTAACCTACTTGGCATCCAAATATCTACCGATCTCCCTCTTAACTATTCTAAACAACTGAACATCCACAGCTTTCTGGGGTAGGGAATTTCAAAGTTTCACAACACTTTGAAGGAATTTCTCCTCATCTCAGTCCAAAGTGGTCAGCCCCCTTGGCAGGAAATTAATGCCCTCCCCAAGACGAGTTTGGTGGCAGGGGGGCAGATAATAGGTGGAGGGGGGTTTGCGAGGGGGGTGAAGGGTAGCAGATGTGGACTCTGCCATCTCCCTATCTCTGGCCCAATTAAGCCCAGGGCAGGAAGACTCATGGACAGCCTTCCTGTCCCGCCACTAATTAAGGCCCTTAAGTGGGCAATTAATGTTATTCACCCAGCAATGGGTGGGAGATTTGCCATGCAAGAAGGTTGAAAAGCAAACCCTGTTGGGGTTGTTTGCAGGCTTCCAGGGTTGAGTTCCTTGTTTTCAGGAATTCAGTGATCTAGGGATCCAGCATCAGGAAGGGACTAGATGCTGAGAGCCTTCCCCTGCCCTTGCTGCCAACACCCCTGCCCCCCCGCAACTCTCACCCCGTGACTCTATTACTCACCTGTGGCCTGGGCCCCTTGCCAACCCTGAGCCTTGGACGGGTGCATTACCGGCAGCAGTCATTGCCTCCCCAGTGGCGTTGCTCAGCAATGCACAGCAGCCAGACTCTAATTCAGGATTGTCCAAAATGCACCCTGCGAAGCCCCTTTAAGTGGCCCCCCAGAGCCAGTTTCCAAAGTTCCAGTCAAACAGGTTAGTTTCAATAGAAGATTCTGCATGGAGCTGCTCCCCCAACCACAGGGTGTTTCTCTCCTACTAGTGCGCTTGTCAGCAGCAAATGAAGGAGAGGAATAGCCTCTAATTGTAGGAGCAGCGAACACCGGTATTAGTGAGTGTGCTAAGGGCTCCGGCAGAGGGGAGCGAAGGTACGGTGGGGCTGGAGCCCAGGGGGCCGAGCAGTGGTGGGGCTGGAGACGGGGAGCCAGGTGTCTCAGGCCCAGGTAAGGTGAGGTTACGTCAGGTGCGGGGAGGGTGAGGTCGCTTCGGGCCTGGGAGGGCGAGGTCATGTCAGGCCTGAGGAGGACGAGGTCGCGTTAGGCCCAGGGAGGGCAAGGTCGCGTCGGGATTGGGGACGGTAAAGTTTTGCTGGTCCTGGAAGGGCGAGGTTTTGCCGGCTCAGGGAGGAGATGGTGGCGCTATGAGTATGAGTGTCTGTGAGAGCAAGAGTGTGTTTGTATATATGTGTGTAGGAGTGGGAGTGAGAGTGAGTGACTGTGTGTGTGTGTGAGAGTGTGTGTGTGTGTTTGTGGCAGAGAGAGTGAGTGACAGTGTGTGTGTGGGTGTGTGAATGTGAGAGTGAATGCCTGAGTTTCACTGTGCATGGGAGTGAGAGTGAGTGACTGAGTTTGTGTGTGCATGGCAGTGAGAATGAGTGACTGAGTGTGTGTATGTGCGTGTGTGTTGGTGTGTGTGTGGGTGGGAGTGAGAGTGACTGACTGAGTGTTTAAGTGTGCATGTGTGGGAGTGAGAGTGTGTGAGCATGTGTGCGTGTGTGTGAATAAGAGTGCGTGTCTAATTGTGTGCGCATCTGTGGGAATGAGAGTTAGTGCCTCAGTGTGTGTGTAGGTGTGAAAATGAGTGACTGAGTTTGTGTGTGCAAGGGAGTGAGGGTGAGTGACTGAGTGTGTGTATGCGCGTGTGTGGGAGTGAGAGTGGGTGTGAGTGGCTGAGAGTGTGTGTGCGTGAGTGTGTGTGGGGGGGTGAGAGTGACTGACTGAGTTTGTGTGTGTGTGTGTGGGAGTGAGAATGACTGACTAAATGTTTGTGTGTGTGTGGGTTGGGGGGGGTGTGTGGGTTGGGGGGGTGGGGGGGTGGGGGGGGGGTGTGGGGTGGGGGGGGTGTGTGGGGTTGGGGGGGGTGTGTGGGGTGGGGGGGTGTGTGGGGTGGGGGGGTGTGTGGGGTGGGGGGGGTGTGAGTGACTGACTGAGTTTGTGTGTGTGGGTGTGTGTGTGGGAGTGAGAATGACTGACTAAATGTTTGTGTGTGTGAGGGTGTGGGGGCGTGTGTGGGGTGGGGGTGTGTGTGGGGCTGTGAGGGTGTGAGAGTGAGTGACTGAGTTTGTGTGTGCATGGGAGTGAGAGTGTGTGAGTGTGTGTGCGTGTGTGTGAATAAGAGTGCGTGTCTAATTGTGTGCGCATCTGTGGGAATGAGAGTTAGTGCCTCAGTGTGTGTGTAGGTGTGAAACTGAGTGACTGAGTTTGTGTGTGCAAGGGAGTGAGGGTGAGTGACTGAGTGTGTGTATGCGCGTGTGTGGGAGTGAGAGTGGGTGTGAGTGGCTGAGAGTGTGTGTGTGCATGAGTGTGTGTGGGGGGGGTGAGAGTGACTGACTGAGTTTGTGTGTGTGGGTGTGTGTGTGAGAGTGAGAATGACTGACTAAATGTTTGTGTGTGTGTGGGGGTGGGGGGGGTGTGTGGGGTGGGGGAGTGTGTGGGGTGGGGGGGTGTGTGGGGTGGGGGGGTGTGTGTGGGGCTGTGAGGGTGTGAGAGTGAGTGACTGAGTTTGTGTGTGCATGGGAGTGAGAGCTATGATCTTATTGAATGCTGGGGGAGGTTCGATGGGCTAAATGGTCTACTCCTGTTCCTATTTCTTATGTTGTTATGTTCTTATGTGGGTGTGTGAGAGTGAGAGTAACTAGCTGGGTGTCTGTGTGTGAGTGAGAATAAATGACTGAGGGGTTCAGATTTGAACCCCCTGAAAGTGATGTTGTGCAGCCAGTGAAGCCAGGGGCTGATGACCGTGATTGCTGCCCGAAGCAAGCAACAAGCCTCAATGTTTTGAGCGAAGTGCAGCTCACCAGGTTCACGTCATTATGTTCAGTTGTGAAACACGTCGGTGTGCAAACACGCCAATGTGCTCCGATAATCCAGCTTGGGATATGAAGCTGCATAGCTGGGCTTATAACGATATGCAGATGTATTACAATGATGGGTGCAACACTGGCATCTACCCGGCTATGTGGAAAATTGGCCAGGTAGGTCCTCTACACAAAAAGCGGAACAAATCCAACCCGGCTAATTACCGCCCCATCAATCTACTCTAGATCATCAGTAAAGTAATGGAAGGGGTCATCAACAGCGCTATCAAGCAGCACTTACTTAGCAATAACCTGCTCACTGATGCCCAGGGTTCCGCCATGGCCACTCAGCTCCTGACCTTATTACAGCCTTGGTTCAAACATGGATAAAAGAGCTGAACTCCTGATGCGAGGTGAGAGTGACTGCCCTTGACATCAAGGGTACATTTGACCAAATGTGGCATTAAGGAGCCCGAGCAAAACTGGAGTCAATGTGAATCAGGGGGAATACTCTCCGCTGGTTGGAGTCATACCTTGCACAAAGGAATGTGGTTGTGACTGTTGGAGGTCAATCACCTCAGCTCCAGGACAACACTGCAGGAGTTCCTCAGGGTAGTGTCCTAGGCCCAACCATCTTCAGCTGCTTCATGAATGACCTTCCTTCCATCATAAGGTCGGAAGTGGGGATGTTTGCTGATGATTGCACAATGTTCAGCACCATTTGCAACTCTTCAGATACTGAAGCAGTCCATGTCCAAATGCAGCAAAACCTGGATAATATCTAGGCTTGGGCTGACAAGTGGCAGGTAACATTCACGCCAGACAAGTGTCAGGCAATGACCACCTCCAACAAGAGATAATCCAACCATCACCCCTTGATGTTCAATGGCATTAACATCACTGAATCCCCCACTATCAACATCCTGGGGGTTACAATTGACCAACACTGAACTGGACTAGCCATATAAATACTATGGCTACAAGGGCAGGTCAGAGGCTAGGAAACATGCGACGAGTAACCCACCTCTTGACTCCCCAAATCCTGTCCACTATCTACGAGATACAAGTCAGGAGTGTAATGGGATACTCCCCACTTGCCTGGATGTGTGCAGCTCCCACAAAACTCAAGAAGCTTGACACCATCCAGGACAAAGCAGCCTGCTTGATTGGCACCACATCCATAAACATTAACTCCCTTCATCACTGATGCACAATAGCAGCAGTATGTACCATCTACAAGATGCACTGCAGGAATTCACCAAGGGCCCTTCGACAGCACCTTCCAAACACACGACCACTACCATCTAGAAGGACAAGGGCAGCAGATCGATGGGAACCACTGCCTGGAAGTTCCCCCACCAAGCCACACACCATTCTGACTTGGAAATATATCACCGTTCCTTCACTGTCTCTGGGTCAAAATCCTGGAACTCCCTTTGAAACAGCACTGTGGGTGTACCTACACTGCATGGACTGCAGCAGTTCAAGAAGGCAGCGCACCGCCACCTTCTCAAGGGCAATTAGGGATGGGCAATAAATGCTGGCCCAGCCAGCGAAGCCCACATCCCATGATGAATAAAAAAAACAATGAAGTTCCCTACGTCCACCGTGGCAAACACAACCCACCAGTGATGGGCAGAGCAGACATTGCAAAAAATGAGTGACTGAGTTTTGTGTCTGTGTGTGTGTGTGTGTTTGTGTGGGGAATGAGAGTGACTGACTGAGTGTGTGTGCTTGTGTGGGGGGCGGTCAGTGTGAATGAATGACTGAATGTGTGTGTGGGGATGGGGTTGTGCAAGAGACTGAGTGAATGTGTGTGGGGTGGAGTTTGAGAGACTGAGTGAATGTGTGTGGGGTGGAGTTTGAGAGACTGAGTGACTGGGTATGTATGAGGGGGTGGGGGGTGTGTTACTCTGCTTTACTGCCGGTCTCAGGTTTCTCACTCACTCTCACCACCACACATCAACACATACACATACACACCCCTCACGCCCCTGCTCACAGTGGGTCAGTGAGTGAGCACCCAGAGACTGAGAGCAAAGTTTTCCCCCCGTTAAGGGTGGGTGGGGGGGGGGGCTGGTGAAGAGCGGGAGCAGGCGCGAGCGGGTGGGTTCCCGATCGGTGCCCCACCATTTTACATGGGTGGTCTAATTAAGGCCCTCCCAGCATGACGTCCGCCAGGAAGCGTTAAGCCACCTCTGTGCGGGCGGGGGGGGATTCCCTCAGACAAAAACCAGATGGGCTTTTACAACAATCAAAAATGATTTCATGGTCATCATTAGACTTTAATTGCAGATTTTTATTAAATTCAATTCCACCATCTGTCGTGGCAGGATTTGAACCCAAGTCCCCAGAGCTTTATCCTAGGTCTCTGGATCACTAGTCCACTACACTATACCACTACATTATACCACTACACCAAACCACTACACTCCTATACTATACCACAACACCACTACACTATACCACAACACCACTACACTATACCACTACACCACTACATTATACCACTACATTACTACACTATACCACTACATTATACCACTACATTACTACACTATACCACTACACCACTACACTATACCACTACACTATACCACTACACTACTACACTATACCACTACACTATACCACTACACTACACCACTACACTATACCACTACACCACTACACTATACCACTACACCACTACACTATACCACTACACCACTACACTATACCACTACATTATACCACTACATTACTACACTATACCACTACATTATACCACTACACTATACCACTACACTATACCACTACACCACTACACTATACCACTACACTATACCACTACACCACTACACTATACCACTACATTACTACACTATACCACTACACTATTACACTATACCACTACACCACTACACTATACCACTACACTATTACACTATACCACTACACCACTACACTATACCACTACACCACTACACTATACCACTACATTACTACACTATACCACTACATTATACCACTACACTACTACACTATACCACTACACCACTACGCTCCTATACTATACCACTACACTACTACACTATACCACTACACCACTACACTATACCACTACATTACTACACTATACCACTACATTATACCACTACACTACTACACTATACCACTACACCACTACACTATACCACTACACCACTACACTATACCACTACACCACTACACTATACCACTACACCACTACACTATACCACTACATTACTACACTATACCACTACATTATACCACTACACTACTACACTATACCACTACACCACTACGCTCCTATACTATACCACTACACTACTACACTATACCACTACACTACTACACTATACCACTACACTACTACACTATACCACTACACTACTACGCTATACCACTACACCACTACACTTTACCACTACGTCACTACACTATACCACTACATTAAACCACTACACTACTACACTATACCACTACACTACTACACTATACCACTGCACTATACCACTACACTACTACACTATACCACTGCACCACTACACTATACCACTACACTATACCACTACACTACTACGCTATACCACTACATCACTACACTATACCACTACGTCACTACACTATACCACTACATTATACCACTACACTACTACACCACTACACTCCTATACTATACCACTACACTACTACACTATACCACTACACCACTACATTACTACACTATACCACTACACTATACCACTGCACTATACCACTACACTACTACACTATACCACTACACCACTACACTATACCACTACACTATACCACTACACCACTACACTATACCACTACACCACTACACTATACCACTACACTATACCACTACATTACTACAATATACCACTACACTATACCACTACATTACTACAATATACCACTACATTATACCACTACACTACTACACTATACCACTACACTCCTATACTATACCACTACACTACTACACTATACCACTACACTACTACACTACACCACTACACTATACCACTACAGCACTACACTATACCACTACATTATACCACTACACCACTACACTATACCACTACACCACTACACTATACCACTACACTATACCACTACACCACTACACTATACCACTACACCACTACACTATACCACTACACTATACCACTACACCACTACACTATACCACTACACCACTACACTATACCACTACACCACTACACTATACCACTACACCACTACACTATACCACTACACTATACCACTACACCACTACACTATACCACTACACCACTACACTATACCACTACATTACTACACTATACCACTACATTATACCACTACACTACTACACTATACCACTACACCACTACACTCCTATACTGTACCACTACACTACTACACTATACCACTACACTACTACACTATACCACTACACTATACCACTGCACTATACCACTACACTACTACACTATACCACTACACCACTACACTATACCAGTACATCACTACACTATACCACTACGTCACTACACTATACCACTACATTATACCACTACACTACTACACTATACCACTACACTCCTATATTATACCACTACACCACTACACTATACCACTACATTACTACACTATACCACTACATTATACCACTACACCACTACACTATACCACTACACCACTACACTATACCACTACATTATACCACTACATTACTACAATATACCGTTACATTATACCACTACACTACTACACTATACCACTACACTCCTATACTATACCACTACACTACTACACTACACCACTACACTATACCACTACACTACTACACTATACCACTATACCACTACACTATACCACTACACTTTTCCACTACAGCACTACACTATACCACTACACCACTACACACCACTACACTATACCACTACATCACACCACTACACTACGCCACTACACTATACCACTACACCACTACACTACACCACTACACTATGCCACTACATCACACCACTACGCCACTACACTACACCACTACACGACACCACTACACTATACCACTACAGCACTACACTATACCACTACAGCACTACACTATACCACTACACTATGCCACTACACCACTACACTACACCCCTACACCACTACACTACACCACTACACCACTACACTACACCACTACACTATGCCACTACACTATACCACTACACCACTACACTATACCACTACACCATTACACTACACCACTACACTACTACACTATACCACTACACCACTACACTATACCACTACACCACTACACTATACCACTACGCTATGCCACTGCACCACTACACTACACCACTACACCACGCTATACCACTACACTACTACACTATACCACTACACTACTACACTATACCACTACAACACTACACTATATCACTACACCACTACACCACTATGCTATACCACTACACCACTACACTATACCACTACACTACTACACTATACCACTACACTACTACACTATACCACTACACCACCACACTATACCACTACACTATACCACTACATCACTACACTATACCACTACATTATACCACTACACTACTACACTATACCACTACACCACTACACTATACCACTACACTATACCACTACATTACTACAATATACCACTACATTATACCACTACACTACTACACCATACCACTACACTCCTATACTATACCACTACACTATTACACTATACCACTACACTACTACACTACACCACTACACTATACCACTACACTACTACACTATACCACTATACCACTACACTATACCACTACACTATACCACTACACTACTACACTATACCACTACACTACTACACTCTACCACTATACCACTACACTATACCACTACAGCACTACACTATACCACTATACCACTACACACCACTACACTATGCCACTACATCACACCACTATGCCACTACATTACACCACTACACTACAGCACTACACTATACCACTACACCACTACACTACACCACTACACTATACCACTACAGCACTACACTATACCACTACACCACTACACTACTCCACTACACTATGCCACTACATCACACCACTACACTATACCACTACAGCACTACACTATACCACTACAGCACTACACTATACCACTACACTAAACCCCTACACCACTACACTACACCACTACACCACTACACTATGCCACTACACTACGCCACTACACTATGCCACTACACTATGCCACTACACTACACCACTACACTATACCACTACACCACTACACTATACCACTACACCATTACACTACACCACTACACTACTACACTATACCACTACACCACTACACTATACCACTACACCACTACACTATACCACTACACTATGCCACTGCACCACTACACCACTATACCACACTATACCACTACACTACTACACTATACCACTACACCACTACACCACTATGCTATACCACTACACCACTACACTATACCACTACACTATACCACTACACTATACCACTACACAATTAACTCCCCTAAGAAAGGTTATCTGTTTTAATAAATCAACTCTCATTCTTTGAAACCCTAGGGAATATAGATCCAGTCCATTTAATCTCTCTTCATAGGACAACCCCCTCAACCCAAGTGGACCTTTGTTGCACTTGCTTTAAGACAGATTCACCCTCTGGTAAGGAGACCAGTGCACACTCCAGGTGTGGTCTAATCAAATTCCTATATAATTGTTGTAAGATTTCTTAACTCTTATACCTCAATCCCTTTGTCATAAAGGTTAACATACTATTTGCTTTTCTAATTGCTTGCTGTACCTGCATGTTAACATCTGTGATTTGTGGCCAAGGGCACCCTGGTCCCCCTGAATACCAATATATAACCAATCTCTCTCCACTTAAAGACCTGTCTTACTTTCCTATTTATTCTTCCAAAGTGGATAAATTCACACTTCTCCACTTTATATTATATCTGACTCATTCTTGTGCACTCATTTAACCTCTACTTTGGAGCCTCTTAGCATTCTTCTCACAGCCTACTTTCCCACCTACCCTTGTTACATCAGTAATTTGATAATTTTACACTCGCTTTCATCATCAAAGTCATCGATATGGATTGTAAACAACTAAGGCCCAAGTACCAGTCCACCACTTGTTACAGCCTGCTATCCTAAAACTGATCTGTTTATTTTACTGCTCTCTGTTTTCTGTCCAATCTTTGCATCCAAGCTGATATAATACCACTGTCCCATGGGCCCTAAGTTTGTGCAATAAATGCTTGTGTGAAAATCAAAATACATTACATCCGTTGGCTCCCTGTTATCAACAGCTTCAAAAAAAAAGTCAACAGATTTGTCAAACACCATTTCCCTTTCATAAATCCATGTTGACTCCGCCTAATTATGGTATGATTTTCTAAATGCTCTGTTACCACATCCCTGTTAATAGATTCCAACATTTTCTCTACCACCGATGTCCAGTTATTGGTCTGTAGCTCCCTACTTTCTCTTTCCCACTTTACTTGCATAGCAGGGTTGTGTTTGCTACCTTTCAATCCATGGGGACTGTTCTAGAATCTAGGGAGTCCTGGAAGATTAAAACCAATCCATCCACTATCCCTGCAGTTGCCTCTTTTCAAAGGATATGATACATATAGTCAGCTCCAAGGGATTCCTTATGAAAATAGAAAGTGCTGGAAACACTCAGCAGGTCTGGCAGCTTCTGGGGAGAGAGGAACAATGGGCGGAATTTTATGGCCCCATCGTGGCAGGGACGGGGCCAGAAAATACAGCGAGACATTCAAAACCTCATTGACTTCAACGGCACTAGAAGATCCTGTCAGCGGGAGGGGGGGACATAAAATTCCGCCCATAGTTAACATTTCAAGTCCAATATGACTCTTCTTCAGAACCAAGAGCTTTGTTGGTTCTTAGTCCCATTAATTATTCCAGTGCTTTATTTTGCTAATACTAATTTCTTTAAGTTCCTCATTCTTGCTAGATGCTAGATTCCCCGATATTTCCATAATGTTTCCTGTCTTCCACCATGAAGACAGATACACATTATTCATTTCAGGTTTCTGCCATTTTCTTATTCCCTTCTATAATTTCTCCTGCCTCTGACTTCTAAGGGACCCGGGATTTGTTAATTTCTTCCGTTTCACATACCTATGGAAGCTTTTATTATCTAGCTTTATGTCTCTTGCTAGTTTACTCTTACATCCTCTTTTCTCTAATTTTACCAATCCCTTTGTCATCCATTCCTGGATTTTAAAATCCTCCCAATCCTCAGGCATACTGATCTTCTTGCAAATATTATAAGCTTCTATAAGCCTCTTCCTACTTTTAACTTCTGTTGTTAGTCATAGTTCCACACTTTTCCTGTAAGGTTTTATTCCTTAAGGTGATGCATACTCGTTGCAAATTATGAATGAATAAATTAGGTCTGTCATAGCATTAACTCTGTAATGCTAATTTTGACTTTAAGCGACAGTGTAAAATGAGTAATATAGGTTCAGCCATCCAATATACAAGGAATCATAGATTCATACATCACAGAAGGACAGAAGATGACCATTCGGCCATCATCTCTGTGCTGACTCTTTGAAGGAGCTATCAGTTAGTCCCATTTCCCTGCTCTTTCCCCATAGCCCAGCAAATTTCTCCTTTTCCCTTTAGACAGTCACCATTAAATCTTCTTCCACACATTTGAAGGAGATGCATTCTAGATCATAACAATGTACCGCACTGAAAACCATTCTCATTTCTCCACTGTCCATTTTGTTCATTTTTGCTGTTCTGCATCATTGGAAAATTGTGAGATACGTAAAAAGGAATCGACATATCGGCCCTTTTGCAGCATTGCCCAAATTTCAATCTACTCTGCATAAGCTGACTGTCAGATAGTTGGAAGGCTCTTGTGCAATTTTGTGCCCTGTTTCTTGAATGGTTTCCACTGGGAGACTTGCCAGAGGCAGTCAAAGGCAGAACAATGGTATTGCACAGATGCAGATGAAAAGAACACACACAAAGGTCAATTAAATTAACATCCAGGCCTTCTGGGATGAATTTCTGCAAAGGACAGGCAGACAGCTGGATTGCAGAAACGCAGGTATGGTTCATTCCTTGTGGATGAGGTTGCGGTCTGACTCACACCCACACTGCAGAGGTTTTCGTTTTGAGCAGAGAAATTTTTGAACAGGCCCCATGAGCCCCTTTGCTGAATTTTACCTGCCCTTTGGGAACGGGCTGAGAGGCAGGAAGGCTGGCAAACTGGCGTGGTAAAAATTCGGATTTCATGCCCAACATCTTCCCGCCACCATGCCATTTTGCCAGATGCGGGAAAGGTGGCTGGCAGCCCACCCACCTGGAGCCTAAAGGAGCCACTTAAGTGGCTAAATAAGGGATTCTTTCTGCACCTGCTTGGGAAGACTGCTAGGTAAACCCCGGCAGCCTCCCAGCAGGCACTATTTGTGTGGGGGCCCCCGGCAGCAATGGCCTTCCCCATTGCAACCACATTGCCTTCCCTCAGTTACACCCCTTACTCCTGTCCGTGGCTGACTAACTGGCTTTGGCACACCCAAATGCCAAGTACCTGGCTTTGAGGGCACATATCCATCAATTTGCCCTCCTTCTGCAGGTGCAGTGCCAACAGTGACCACTGCTAGCAGTGACGCTGCTGAGGTTGCTGGGCTGCCAGTCCTCTGATTTGTGAGTAGGCCACCATCCTTACCAGTGATGGCAGGCCGAGATGCAGCCAGCAAAATGCGGCGCTATGTCCTGCTGCCTGCTGGAGTAGGGTCGGTCCCCCACTTTTGACCTTGTTGGCAGAACCTCTCCGACCGTTACAAAATGCAGACCTGAGGATCTAGGGAATTGGGATCCCTGATATCAAATACCAGCACCCTACCAGGGGCAGGCTATGTGCTGCTTGAAAGGCACTTTACTCTAGTCCTGGAAAAAGGAAATAGTGAGGAGGAGCAGGAGGAAAAGAAAAACAGCCTCATGGACCATGATAATGACATAGAAAAGGAGAAATTAGCAAGCGCATTTTCATGTGAAGGATAATGGAAATGTGGAACCCCCTCCCCCTTCACTAACCTCCTCAGCTCACACCACCGAAAGTTTGTGGATGCTAAGTCAATTGAAATTCTCAGCGTTGAGATAGACAAACTTTTTCTTTAGGTGACTTTACCAAAGGATATGGAACAAAGACAGGTAAATGGAGTGATGATACAGATCAGCCATAATCAAACTGAAAATGAAACAATCTCAGCGGGGTTGAATAGCCGACTCATGTTCACCAGGTCCCGATTTCAGAATGTTGACCATATGGAGAAAAAAGCCTAAGTCAACCTAAGGTTAGAGAGAAACAATTAGAAATTGTATCTCAATTCCAAAGTCGGACTTTCCCCTTTTCATTCAGTTATATTTCCTGTTTTTACTACATTCTGCTCCACAGCAACAAGGAAGTAGCGGAATTCCAATTGACGGAGTCACTTTCACAATGTTTTCACTTGTCCTTTATCTCATATTGTGGTATTTATTTTTTTGTAAGCTCAAAGTAAAATATTTTGAGGCCACAAATCACAGAGAGAGACTTCTAGTGTAAAACAGGTGATGGAGTTACACAGGCACTTGGAAGATAAAACATGACAAGGCTGTGCCAATGGCTGGTGAGAATTCAAACCTCACCTTAATACAAAAAGAAAGACTGTTATGCGGCATATTAAATATTTGGAAAAGGTATCAAAGACTTTCAGGTTTTGTTAATCTGATGAAAATGATCTGTATCTGCATTCTTCAGGTGCAGTGTTACTTCCTCATCACTCATCATCTCTCCAACCAACATTGCAGCATCTTAATTGGATGTATTTACCTACTCAATAGTATTTATCACCCTCAAAATTGTACACAAAGGAGCATTAGCAAGCTATCACTCATACTAAATCTGTGTTCCTAGCATCTGGTGTATTTTAACTGCTAAAGCTGGCTGGTAATTTACATTTTTAAATAAACACTAAAGTATGTTTTGGTGGGGTTTATGTTAGCGATGCGATTGACATTGCCAGTAACAAGAGCGTCATGTTGAATATATGGTAAATTAATCTGCTAAAAAAAATTGTGTGCAGATGTGAGAGCATACGTGTGTTATGTGTACACGCAAGCATCACACATATATGCATCTATTTCTACCTCCTTGCCAAAATACCATACACATTGATGTTAGAGTTAAGCCTTAGCTATTACAGAACCCAATAAGATGGACCTAAAATTCTAGTGCTTGTGTTGACCCTATTACAACCAACATTTAATTAAAAAATCAGGAGCAAGTCCATAATTCCAAATCCTCCAGCAACTAGTCAATAAAGCTAGTGTCAACATTAACAGCATTACTTGCTGTTCTGCTGCTAGGCAAAGGTAAAGAATGAATGAGCTTGCATTCATGTACACTTTGCAAATCTACAGGGACTTCTGCAGGGCTTCACAGCCAGTGAAATACTTTTTTTTATTCATTCATGGAATGTGGGCTTATCTGGCTGGGCCAGCATTTATTGCCCATCCCTTGTTGCCATTGAGAAGGTGGTGGTGAGCTGCCTTCTTGAACTGCTGTAGTCCATGTCATGTAGGTACACCCATAGTGCTGTTAGGAAGGGAGTTCCAGGATTTTGACCAAGCGACAGTGAAGGAACGACAATATATTTCCAAGTCAGGATGGTGAGTGACTTGGAGGGACCTTCCAGGTGGTTGTGCTCCCATCTATCTGCTGCCCTTGTCCTTGTAGATGGTAGTGGTTGTGGGTTTGGAAGGTGCTGCCAAAGGAGCCTTGGTAAATTCCTGCAGTGCATTTTGTACATGGTGCACACTGCTGCTACTGTGCATCAGTGATGGAGGGAGTTAATGTTTGTGGATGTGGTGCCAGTCAAATGGGCTGCTTTGTCCTGGACGGTGTCAAGCTTCTTGACTGTTGTGGGAGCTGCACTCATCCAGGCAAGTGGGTAGTATTCCATCACATTCCTGACATGTGCCTTGTAGATGATGGACAAGCTTTAGGGAGTCAAGAGATGAGTAACTCGTCATAGGATTCATAGCCTCTGACCTGCTCTTGTAGCCACAGTATTTATATGGCTAGTCCAGCTCAGTTTCTGGTCAATGGTAATCCTCAGAAAGTTCATAGTGGGGGATTCAGTGATGGTAATGCCATTGAATGTCAAGGGGCGATGATCAGACTTTCTCTTGTTGGAGATGGTCATTGCCTGACACATGTGTGTCACGAATGTTACTTGCCACTTGTCAGCCCAAGCCTGGGTATTGTCCAGGTCTTGCTGCATTTGGACATGGACTGCTTCAGTATCTGAGGAGTTGCGAATGATGCTGAACATTGTGCAATCATCAGCGAACATCCCCACTTCTGACCTTATGATGGAAGGAAGGTCATTGATGAAGCAGCTGAAGATGGTTGGGCCGAAGACCCTGAGGAACTCCTGCAGTGATGCCCTGGAGCTGAGATGACTGACCTCCAACAACGACAATCATCTTCCTTTGTGCTAGGCATGACTCCAGCCAGTGGAGAGTTTTCTCCCTGATTCCTATTGACTCCAGTTTTGCTAGGGCTCCTTAATGCCACACTTGGTCAAATACTGCCTTGATGTCAAGGGCAGTCACTGTCACCTCACTTTGGGAGTTCAGCTCTTTTGCCCATGTTTGAACCAAGGCAGTAATGAGGTCAGGAGCTGAGCGGCCCTGGTGGAACACAAACTTGGTGTCAGTGAGCAGGTTATTGCTAAGCAAGTGCCGCTTGCTAGCATTGTTGTTGACCCCTTCTGTTAATTTACTGATGATGGAGAGTAGACTGATGGGGCAGTAATTGGCCAGGTTGGATTTGTCCTGCTTTTTGTGTACAGGACATACCTGGACAATTTTCCATATAGCTAGGTAGATGCCAGTGTTGTAGCTGCACTGGAATAGCTTGGCTAGGGGCTCGGCAAGTTCTGGAGCACAAGTCTTCAATACGATTACTGGAATATTGTCAGGGCCCATAGCCTTTGCAGTATCCAGTGTCCTCAGCCAGTTCTTGATATCATATGGAGTGAATCGAATTGGCCAAAACTGGCATCTATGATGCTGGGGACCTCAGGAGGAGGCCAAGATGGGTCATGCACTCGGCACTGCTAGCTGAAGATTGTAGCAAATGCTTCAGTCTGATCTTTTTGCACAATTGTGCTGGACTCCTCCATCATTGAGGATGGGGATATTTGTGGAGACTCCTCCTCCATTGAGTTGTTTAATTGTCCACCACCATTCACGACTGGATGTGGCAGGACTGCAGAGCTTAGATCTGACCCGTTAGTTGTGGAATTGCTTAGCTCTATCTTCCGAGCGTAGAAAATATGGTAGAGCATGTTGAAATGCTGAAATTGAATGCAGCAAAGTCTCATAAATAGCAATGAAATAAATGGTCAAATAACCTTCTCAGGAACTCCCATAACACTTCACAGTCAATGAATTACTTTAGGACTGTTGTCATATTGGTGAAAGAAATAGCCAATTTGCACTGAGCCACAATCGATAGAATGAATGAGTGCTTAATTGACTTTGGTGATACTTGTTGGATGAATTTTATTTTTGTTCTCAGAACATGGACGGAGTTGGCTGAGGTGCATTAATTTTTCAAGCCTCGTCGACATAAAAACTGAGCAGCTTGCTAAATCACACCAGGGGGTATTCAACCACAACCAGCCAGGCCTTGCAATAATTTGAAATTTTCCATAGTAATTTTCTTGTGCAAGTCTACAAATTACCAGATTTATTTAATCCAATTTCACAATGTTGGAATTAGAACTCAGACTTCAGATACCTAAATCGGAAGAAAAGCTCAAGTTGGCTAACCAAGAGGGCTGGGTGTCTGTCCTTGCATATTATGCAGTTTCAGTTTGGGTGATTTTTTTTCCCCAGCAAAATCCCAACGTGGAGACCAGGCTGGTTGAAAGGCTTAGTTCCTGCAGCAGAGGGCACAGCCCAGGAACAGGTATGTTTTCTGGTGCCAGAGTAGAGATTGTGAGGGAGGTAGGTGACAAGGGGGTTTGCTTGGAGGGTCAGAGGTAATCTATATTGACTAGGAATCACTTATTGCTAGGGGTTTGGATGGTACAGAATTTGTAAGGTGCATCCAGGAGGGCTTCCTGAGACAATATGTAGATAGTCTAACTAGGGAAGGGGCAATACTGGACCTGGAATGAACCCGGCCAGGTGGTCGAAGTTTCAGTAGGGGAGCATTTTGGGAAAAGTGACCATAATTCAATAAGTTTCAAGGTACTGGTGGATAAGGATAACAGGAGCCCTCGGGTTAAGGTGCTTATTTGGGGGAAGGCTAATTATAATAATATTAGGCAGGAACTGAGGAATCTAGACTTGGAGGCGGATGTTTGAGGGCAAATCAACAATGTTAGTTGATAAGAATTCAGGACCGGCATGTTCCTGCTAGGATGAAGGATAAGTATGGCAAGTTTCAGGAACCTTGGATAACGAAGGATATTGTGAGATTTGTCAAAAAGAAAAGGGAAGCATTTGTAAGGGCTAGAAGGCTGGGAACAGATGAAGCCCGTGGAGAATATAAAGAAAGTAGGAAGAAACTTAAGCAAGGAGTCAGGAGGGCTAAAAGGGGTCATGAAAAGTCATTGGCAACCAGGATTAAGGAAAATCCCAAGGCCTTTTATACATATGTAAAAAGCAAGAGGGTAGCCAGGGAAAGGGTAGGCCCACTTAGGGACAGAGATGGGAATCTGTGTGTGGAGCCAGAAGAAATGGGAGAGATACTAAATGAGTGCTTCTCATCAGTATTCACCAAAGAGAAGGACTTAGTGGTCGATTTGTCTAGGGAAGAGTGTGTAGATAGCCTGGATCATGTTGAGATCAAAAAAGAAGAGGTGTTAGGTGTCTTGAAGAATATTAAGGTGGATAAGTCCCCAGGGCCAGATGGGATCTACCTCAGAGTACTGAGGGTGGCAAGGGAGGAGATTGCTGGGGCCTTGACAGAAATCTTTCTATCCTCACTGGCTACGGGTGAGGTCCCAGAGGACTGGAGAATGGCCAATGTTGTTCCATTGTTTCAGAAGGGTAGCAGGGATAATCCAAGAAATTACAGGCTGGTGAGCCTTACGTCAGTGGTAGGGAAATTATTGCAAAAGATTCTTCGTGACAGGGTTTACTACCATTTGGAAGCAAATGGGCGTATTAGGGAAAGGCAGCATGGTTTTGTGAAGGGGAGGTCATGTCTCACTAACTTGATCGAGTTTTTCGAGGAAATGACAAAGATGATTGACAATGGAAGGGCAGTGGATGTTATCTACATGGATTTCAGTAAGGCCTTAGACAAGGTCCCTCATGGCAGACTGGTACAGAAGGTAAAGTCGCACGGGATCAGAGGTGAGCTGGCAAGATGGATACAGAATTGGCTTGGTCATAGAAGACAGAGGGTAGCAATGGAAGGGTGCTTTTCTGAATGGAGAGCTGTGACTAGTGGAGTTCCGCAGGGATCAGTGTTGGGACCTTTGCTGTTTGTAGTATATGTAAATGATTTGGAGGAAAATATAACTGGGCTAATTAGTAAGTTTGCAGATGACACTAAGGTTGGAGGGGTTGCAGATAGTGAAGAGGATTGTTAAAGGATACAACGGGGTATAGATCGGTTGGAGACTTGGGCGGAGGAGTGGAAGATGGAGTTTAATCCGGACAAATGCGAGGTAATGCATTTTGGAAGATCTAATACAGGTAGGAATTATACAGTAAATGGCAGAACTCTTAAGTGCATCGATGAGCAGAGGGATCTGGGTGTACAGGTCCACAGGTCACTGAAAGTGGCAATGCAGGTGGATAAGGTAGTTAGGAAGGCATATGGCATACTTGCCTTCATCGGCAGGGGTATTGAGTATAAAAGCTGGGAAGTCATGCTGCAGCTGTATAGAACCTTGGTTAGACCACACTTGGAGTATTGCATGCAATTCTGGTCGCCACATTACCAGAAGGATATGGAGGCATTGGAGAATGTGCAGAGGAGGTTTATCAGGATTCTGCCTGGTCTGGAGACTATTAGCTATGAGGAGAGGTTGGAGAAACTCGGATTGTTCTTACTAGAGCGATGGAGATTCAGGGGTGACTTGATAGAAGTTTACAAAATTATGAGTGGCATGGACAGAGTAGATAGAAGCTTTTTCCCAGGGTGGAAGAGTCAATTACTAGGGGACATAGATTTAAGGTGAGAGGAGAAAACTTTAGAGGAGATGTGCAGGGCAAGTTTTTTACCCAGAGGGTAGTGAGTGTCTGGAATTTGCTGCCAGAGGAGGTGGTGGAAGCAGGTATGATAGTGATGTTTAAGAGGCAGCTTGACAAATACATGAATAGGATGGGAATAGAGGGATACGGACCCCGGAAGTGCAAAATGTTTTAGTTTGACAGGCAATATGATTGGTGCAGGCTTGGAGGGCCGAAGGGCCTGTTCCTGTGCTGTACTTTTCTTTTTTCTTTGTTCTAATCATGTGGGGGTGGGATGGGGGCAAATTGTGGTGGAGTGGGTGGTTGGGTACTGAATTATAGAGGGGATTCAATCATTGCTGGGGGCTCTCAGTTGTCTTGTCACATTGGAGAGGGGACTATTGATTATAGTGAGATTCTGATTGTGGGGTGGGGAAGGGGCTGTTCGGAACTAGATACAGTTAATGTAAATTGTATTTATATTTGTGGGTGTTAGGAATAAGATATAGCTTTAAATTTAAGTTTTAGCTTTAAGTTTAAATTTAAATTCATATTTCTGTATTTGTGCATAAAGGGAACCAATGTTTTAGTTTCACTTTAAACTGATGCCTGCAATTCTGGGGGGTTTGTTTGCATACCTGCACTCTAATGAGGTTTTATGACTCTTGAAATAGAGAAAAACAATATTGTTGCCGAGCAACAGGGGGCCCACAGACACAGAGAAACAGAAAAGCAGTTTGAGTTCAGTTGGCGATTATGCTCTAAGGTGAAGGGAGCATTTTAAGTCTCTCTGTAGCTGGACATACTAATAGACTGCTGAGGAAAATAAGTCTAAGAATCTCAGATGAATTATTCTAAAGTTAAAGTAACAGTGAATGTCGAGTGAGTTCTGGATCTCAAGGGAAATACCAAGTTATCAGCAGCCTATTGGGAGAGAAAACTGTAGGGAGCAGGTCCTAAAGGAAAAGGAGAAAGGTCCCAAGAAGACCTTTCAGTTAAAGGACAAGTATAGAAATCTGGAACAAGATCTGGTTCAGTGGAAGTGAAAGCAAGGAGCAGAGGGAAAGGCTCCAAATTCAAGAGAAAAAACTACAGGAAGCAGACTTAAAGTAAAATTGGCTTGTGAGAAGCCAGTAGACCCAAGGAGATAGCTGAAGGTCTGTACCTCTTTACTACGGGCCTGTGAAGCAATGGTTCTGTTGGTATGGCTGGGTACCTGAGAGAGAGTTCCTGGAAGGTGAAGCTTGAATGTACGTGGCGGTCCAGGGGAAAGAAACATCAGAAAGAGAGATAAAAACCCTGGCGTTGGACTCTTGCGGAAGGCATCCGACAGAAAGCATTATTTGGGAGAAGATTCCAAATCGAGTTCTACAAGAGTGGAGATTGGAAACTTTTGTTTGAAAGATGGAGTTCAGTAAGGCAAGTTGGCTCACAATATGACAAGTGTCTGGGAGCAGTTGATGGGAGATCTGAAGCATCAGTTTGGGGTGGCATCTGTCACTTGGTTTCAGAGTGTGGTGTGTCTGACCAGAGGTCACCTATTGGTTTACATGGGCTGTGTACTTACTGTGAACATTAGAACATAAGATAGCTTTTATAACTTGTGTTACCCTTATGAATCTGTATGTATCTGTAAAGGTATAGCTGTGGGTGAAGGAGTATTGTGATATAGTTCATCTTTTCTTGTTTTATGAATGTTTTATTCTTTTGTTAAAAGTTCATTAGCTGACTCCTGTTCAGTAGCCCCTCTCCACATATCTAAATAAAAAAATAAAAGCTGGGATCTATCAAGCCAATTTTCACCCTGGGATCTGACTTGTCCAGTAATAACATCAGCTGGGATCGGAACAGGGCAGCGATCATGGAGACACGGTGATCATGGGGAAGGGTTGGTGATCATAGGGACTGCCCAATCATGGGGAAACAAGAGTTGGTATTAGCAAAGTGTTTTTATGAATGTGGATCCAATTTCAGGAAAGGAATGAGGTTTGCTTAGGGGAGGCTGAGACAAAGCACCATTGTTCCTCCTGACCTGAATATGTGCCGGAAAAGCACTTACCTCTTGTACACAGCTGCCCTTGCCTCCCTTTATCTACTGGGTATCCTGTTTCCCAGGAAACCTGGTTGGCCAGCATTAAATCTGGAAAAGAGATAAAATGTAAATCACGTCTCCCCATTGTAATGTTTAAATGACCAATCCACCTCTTGGGATCAGATTGGTCAAACCGACCTCCATTCTCACCTCTGTTAAAAGTGAAAACAGATAAGTTCAAGATGATTTGTGTTGGGTTTGAGGCTTTTAAAATTTCAGTGTTCCATTCAACTCAAAAGCAAACTCAAATGTCTTTGGGGATTAAAATTTCCCTCAGCACCTCTGGGTGTCAGCTTTCCATTTTAGAACATTTCTTCAACTTAAGCATCAGTCCTTAGCTCTTCTTCTTCAAAAAAAACAAATGGCATAATATCCTTTTGCGTTCACCTGAACATGCATTTAACACACTGCTTGATTTTACTTTAATACCTGCGAAGGTAAAATCAAGCATGATTCAGCCAGTTCCCCGCAGGGCAAGTTATGTTAAAGTTATCCCCACTGTCTTACCAAAATGTTAGTACTTGTAGTAACATAGAAATCTTGGAGTGAGGCTTTGATACCAATGACTCTTTGCTTCAGACTCAAAGCCAAATAAGCAAAACACATTCAGGAAACAAGGACTTATTGGCAAGAGGCCTTGAAAATAAAGCAACAAAAAAACAAACATGGAAAATAAGCAAGTTAGGTTCACATGGGGGCTGTTATTCACAGGCTGTTTAATTGTTCTCATTACCTGTTATAATGAAGAAAAGAATATAGTCTCCAATGAGGCAAGAATCAGGCAGACAAAGCACAAGCCAGGCAACAAACCTGTTCACTCTAATCTGCAACTGGCGAGTGGGCATGGGGCATAATGTTAAATAGGAAGAGGCTGTTGCTGGGAGACCAAAGATCAGAAAGGAAGGTAAATGTAATAGTATCTATTTGAATTCAGTATCAAAGAATGGGTGCCCAAAGATAAAAACAGGGAACGCTATAAATGCACAAAAGGCCTACCAGCTTCCAAGAAAAAAAAAATACATGAACAGTTCAAGTATTGACTCTTCTTCTGCATTAATTCCTGACCAATCTCCGATGAAACGCCTTTAACTGAAACATTAACCTGTCTTCTCTTTTCGGATAATGATAGAGTTTCTGTGTGCGTCCAGTGTTATCCTGTTTTCATCTCAAACAACCACCATTTAGAGGCTTTTATTCCTCTCATCTATTTACAAAATAGAACTGGGAGTTGGGTGGATTGATTTTATATTGTCCAAGTGGTTCACGGTAGCAGGAAAAACTTCCAAGATAAAAAGCAAGCAAATTATTCTCCTGAAGAAGATAATTTCAGGGAGACAGAGGGAGGGAAAAGAAATTGTTCCTCAGCAGCGCTGGACAAACTGGTATCCTTGGTGCACAAGATACTTTATTGTGTTTTTAGTAAAGTTTGTATAGTGTTGAAAACGTACAGACTGAAAGTTATAATTTTGTTACTTGTGTCAAAAGACGTGATAAATACGGCACTGATTGGGTGCCAACACAAACCACCAATATCTTATTGGGCCCATTGTCCTTGTTCATTGGCAACAAAACAAACAGAGTCTGGTACTTTGCCTTGCCATCTGGTAAATATGTTTGGAGATCTACCCATCCATTTAGTCGCAGCAAATAAATGCCAGAAACATCCACTCTAATCTGGTGGTTTTGGAGTTGTTTGTCTTGTCAAAACAGGTATTCAGAATCCACCCAACAGTCCTGCAAGAGCTCCCAGAGTGACTAGCAAAAAAAGGGTTTTAAATCTATTTAGGTAACAGGATGTTTTAGACAAAGTCCAGACCAGAAGCAGAGTCACAGGCTTTAGTTGCCATATTACATTCAGACAATTTTATAGATTACCTGCCATTGGGACTTGCTGTTTCAGACATGCAGATAATATTTAAGTGTTGACTGCCCAAAGGTACATTCAATGAAATTAAATATAATTACAATGCCCACAACTAATCAAAACTAATTAAAAACAGAATTCAAACTTTGATTATTGCTAAAATTATAAAAAAGGTTAGCAATATGAAATTTCCCTTAGTGCAGCTATGATTTTCTTTTGAAATAATGTTTGTTACAGATCAATCTGTACATTGCATGGTTTGTTAATGTAGTTTGCCGAGGTTATTAAAAGGTGACTGTGGTGGCTAGACGTAAAGGGCAGCATGTTGACAAATCCAGCCGGCTCACGGCTGAGAGGCAGGCAGCAGGCCGGGAACCCGATAGTTAGGCTGTAGTGTTGTTCTTTAACTCAACCACGGCATTCCAGGTTTCCCTAACAGCGTGTTGGGATGATGATAACCCACACCTGTCAGTTGAAGCCTCCCTAGTTAAAGGGACCCCAGCAGGCCTCAGGCACAAGTCAGAAGTCACTTGCCTGGACGAGTGCAGCTCCAGCAACGCTCAAGAAGCTCAACACCATCCAAGAAAAAGCAGCCCACATGATTGGCACTGCATGCACCACCTTAAACACACTCCCCTCCACCACCACTGCCCAGTGGCAACAGTGTGCCCTGCAGCAGCTCACTGAAGATCTTCGACAGCACCTTCCAAACCCACAACCTCTACCAACTGAAAGGGCAAGGGCAGCAAATGCATGGGAACACCACTGCCTGCAAGTTCCCCTCCAAGCCACCGCCTTGACCTGGAACTCTATCATTGTTCCTTCATTGTTGCTGGGTCAAAATCCTGGAACTTCCTCCCTTACAGCATCGTAGGTGGGTTTACATCACATGGACTGCAATGGTTCAAGGAGGCGAATCACCACTGCCTTCTGAATGGCAATTAGGGATGGCAACAAAGCCTGGCCTTGCCAGCGATGTCCACACCCCGTGAAAGTATAAAACAAAATCTGCTTAAGTGTCTGAAGCCTATTGACAATCATTTAAAAGCAAAATAATGCAGCTGCTTGAAATCTGAAATAAAAACAGGAAATGCTGGAAAAGCTCAGCAGGTCTGGCAGCATCTGTGGAGAGAGAAATACAGTTAATGTTTCGAGTCCAAATACTCTTCTTCGGAACTGGAGAGAGGTCGAAACGTGATGGGTTTTATGCTGTTAAAAAGCAGGGAGGAGCGAGTGGAGCAAAATAGAAGGTCAGGGATGGGTTGGAGGGTGGGTTAGGTTAAATAACAAAGATGTTATGGAGCACAAAACAAAGGGGGTGACAGTAACATGTTTGAAAGTTGAAGTTTAATACTGGGTTCCCAATAACAGTTTTTAAATATATCGCAGGTTTCAAACATAATCCTAAACATTTGTTATTCTTTATAAATTAGATGGTAACTTCCAAAATGGGGCATAACTAACAATTGGCTTCTTAAAGAACACTGTTTTCACACAAGTGGTTATAAAATCACCTTTTTAATTTACCAACATAAAATTACACAGTCCAAGAATAGTAGCCAAAGCCTTAACACTTTGATGTGAAGTTCCTTTGTTCTCTATTTTAAGCCATTTTGTTTGAAGTGCGTAGCTCAGTAATAATACACGGACAAAAAGTGATGGTACAAGGCTTGAAAACGCATCCTGTCAGTTTTGCACATGGTCATAAAAAAAAATCTGAAAATCCTCAAGCTTCTCTTCTTCCCCAACCAGAAAAGAAAAGATTGTTCTCAGAGCTCTCTCCTGAAGATAGAGCCCCTTCATTATGTATTATCATTACAGTGGGCCAGATTTTCATCTTAAAGACGGGAATCGGGAGTCGAGATTTTTTTTGTGATTCCACCTCTGTCCTGGCATTACTGGCAAGTGTGATTTTCATCTCCTGGAGGGCAGGATGGCCTGGAGTCAGGGTCACTGGAGGCAGCAGGCCAGAGGCAGAGATGGAGGAGGGCCATTTCTGAGGCAGCCAAGGGTAAAAGGCTCATCTCCATTCACAGAGACATTGGCCTAGTTCTTCAGCTCAGAGTAAAAGACCCATAACCCTCACCCGCTACCCTCCTCAGTCCATACACTTTCTTCATCCCCCCTCAACACCTTACTCCTCTACCAGCAACCTATTCACCCAGTGTCCACTTTGAATAGAACTCACAAGCCCTTTCATAATATTTGGAATTCTTTGAAAATCTAATATATCTGTCAAAATAAAGAAACGTTACTTGAAAGGCACTTAAAATTATTAACCTCTTCAGAAGCCAATAAATCTGTCAAAATAAACAAGCTCCCAATCCCCTAAACGCCTGTGTAAACAAAGCCTGCAGTGCAGAATTCAGTTATAGTTTGAAAGGCAGCCATTCCATGAAACTAGCAACCCCCTGGCCAGCTGTCTAAATAAATCCAGTAATGCTGAATCTATTAGTGCCTTTGAAGACAGCCCAAATCTCAGATATCTGTTAAAGCATTTGCACAGCCAAACAGGTGGCTGAGGTGTTCTTTAAAGAATGAGTGAAAGCCATGGGAAAGCGTGTAAACAATTAGCTCTGGATCTGTCACTGCACTAGATTTTCAATATTGTATAATGCAGAATAGCACTATATACTGTGGATAGTCCATTCCACTTCATCTGAAAACTGTTTGTAGTACTGTTCTTTTAGTTGAGCGCTTGCCAGTTGTCAGAGGGAGCAACCTGTAAATGATATTATTTAATGGTCACTTACCGTTTCCAATCACAGCACTGTCATCGCACACTAGTAAATATAGATATAACTCGGGCTATAGCATTTCATAATGAACTGTAAAGGGGCTAACACCATTTTCACTCACCTTTTAGACTCTTCCCACCTCCAATGCACAGTTCACACCTCCACCCTGTGGGTGTGATGAGGAAAGGTTTCCATCATGTGGCCGTCTCGCTGACAATTGCAGAAGTCCTGAAATGTCCACCTTCAAAATGGCGTCCGAAACTTCTAACCAGCAGCGTGCAGGGTTCCTGCCCTGCCCCATTCCCTACACCTCTGAAAATAGCCAGAGGTGGAATTGGGATTGGGAATTCTGGATGTGTGCTCTGGCCACCATTTTTTTCTCCTGTCCGACCCGGTGTGGTCCCGAATTGGGGTCGCAAAGTCTGGCCCAGTGGCTTGGGCAGTTTCCTATTTGTAACCCGACATTTCTGTGAATAGTTTCAGGCCACCAGACCTGGTTTGAACCTACACATTTCTTTATTTAAAAACCACATTTAAAAATGAGAACATAAAAATTATAAAGAACTCGTGTTGGAGGCAATTTTCCCCATAGTCTTTAGGGGTTGAAGTGGTACAGCCATTAATGCCACAATGCCAAACTAAATGATTACACTAACTGGGCATGGTCCAGCTGTTGGAGTAATTCACCTATCCCATTCTGAGTTTCTTGCAGCTCACCAACACCGACTTAATCAATTTGGATCTTGGCTCAAAAGTGGAAGTGGTGACCAAAGGAAAAGTTTGGACTTTTAGGGTTAGATTTTCAACTTGCTGCCTGGGATGTGAAACTGGTGCCATTGGAGAAAGTACCCTAATTTTCATTTCCAGACAGCAAGTTGAAATCTACCCCGTGTTGCCATATTAGTGGGAGCTAGAAGCTATATCTAGCATGGTGACGCAACAGAGTGGGACTGCTGCCAATGTTAGTGTTCATGCACGAAAATGATTCATGAAAATAATATGCGGAGGGATAACACTCCTGCATAAACTATGCTGATAAGAGGGTGTGCTATCTCTTTGGTCAGTTTAGTCTCCGGATTATCTCACCAGTTGTTAAACAGCTGGGCTCCATTTCTTAGTATAAAATAAGGGCTTTAGATAAGACTCTCTGAATGAAGATACCTCCTTTTCATCAACATTAAAAAAAAAGTAATACTCACAGGTGTTGTTGCTCTGAAAAATGTCAGGTTCTGTTTCTCATCAAAAAAAAACTCCTTCCTTACTGTCAGCTGACCCCCCATTACACTTTAGTTTAACATCAGGATGTTGTAATCTGTCACTGACACAGCGTCACAGGGAGCAACTCAGCATCTGTAGAAGTATTGCTTTTGGCATAATTATGCTCCTAACTCTTGTATTGAAATTCAATAGTTCCCTTTTGTATCAATACAAAATTGAGAATATAACCTGGTGTCTGATTTATAATATGACTCATGAGTGCATTATAGAAAGAGGAAAACCTGTTCTGCCTTGGTGGCTTTGAGGTAAATTGCCTGCCTACCTCACTGCTGGGATAGAGGAGCATCTTGGAGAATTGCATCACTTCAGCAACCTGACTAATATTTTTAAATTGATTTTGCTGTGAAGGTTGTAACATTTAGAACATTTCTACAAAATTTCTCTTCAGCCTACCAATATCCTGATCTTAAAAGTCTCATCCTCGTGTTCCAATTCCACCATGACCCCGGCACTATTTCCTATCTCTATAACCTCTTCCTGCCCTATAACCTTCTGATGACTTTGTAGGCATGAATTTGGGTTGCCTACCACCATTCTCCAGACGCCCATCATTTCCTGCACTGCCTGCATGCTGTTCTGCGAGGAGATGGGTGTCGCAGGGCCGTCCCTAACGTGAGCCAGAAGGCTCTGATTGGGTGATATCCTGACGTCACCGAGTCTAACTGACACCAGGATCCCTAATTTGGGCAACACTCCTGCAGGCAACAATGATCTGGCATTTTAAAAATTATTTTCATGGGATGTGAGCATTGCTGGCAAGGCGATTTGTTGCCCATCCCTAACTGCTACAACTGAGCGGCTTGCTATTCCATCTAAGAGGGCAATTAAGAGGTAACCACATTGCTGTGTGTCTCGAGTCACATGTAGACCAGACCAGGGAAGGATGGCAGATTTCCTCCCCAAAAGGGCACTAGTGAACCAGATGGGCTTTTATGACAATTGATGAGAGTTCCACAGTCACTATCACTGATACTAGCTTTCAGGTCCAGATTCTTTTTTAATTAACCAATTGAAGTTATTAATTGAGTTTAAATTCCACCAGCTGCCATGGTGGGATTTGAACCTGCCCCCTGAGCATTAGATTACAAGGCTAGTGACATTACCATTATGCCAACCTCTCCCCTGTTCTGCTACAAGATGGGCCCTGGAGCACTGGTAATTAAAGGTCCACTCAACAAATTGCAGGTGAGGTGTTTTTGTGAACCCTTTGCTGCAGCAGGATTGGTGGAAGCACTGTGCTGGGTACTTGGAAATGCTTTTTGCCAGTACTGAATGCAGTCAAAGAGAATCAACTTCTTGACCCATATATTAGGGCAGTTGGTGTAGTGCCTCTTGGTCGACAACATGAATAGGAAATGGATTGGTGTAGGTAGGGAGGGGGGTTTCTGCATGGAGGGAGGAGGAACAAGAGGAGGCAGGATGAGTCATCCTGGAACCCATGTAAGTGGACAGACTGTGAGGGAGTTGATTGTGGAACTCCGCTTCTACTGAAACAACTTCACCATCCCGACACAGAGCAAGCAGTCCCCACTGTCACACTCATTTCAGATTGCCCATCTCCACATACCATTGGCGAGCAAGCAGCCATAACAGCCACCAATCGAAACATTTACCAAACATCTTTATGCAACAGCACATTCAATTATACAAACAGAAACAAAGCATTTGCCCTTGTTCATTGACTTAGTGCCTGGTCTTACTGTTCGAATGCTCCTACACAGTGCTACCCCAGTGGCTGCAGCATGGTTGTGGAAGGCTGCTGACTATCACTGGGGGAAACCGCAGATAGCCTTGGAGAACACTCTCTGATCCTTGAAGGCCTTGCCTCAGATTGCACTATCTCAGCACTGGCAGCGATCTGAACTAGCTGGAGAGACAACAGCAAGGGGACTGGCTGAGTGGAAGTGGTGGGAGCACAAATGCCGCCATGCTGAGAAAGGTCAGTAGGTTCGTGCTGCACGGAGCTACTGTCAGTCTAGATCACACATTCGTGCTCTCTCAAGTGGGACTACCAACTGAGCCAAGCTGCAACTTTAATGAAAAGCCAATTATTTCCTATAGGTTTTTCTGACCTTGGGAAGGAGCTGGAAATTTCCAAGTAGCTTCCCACCTACTGAGATAATTCTTCAGCAACAGCAATTAACCTCTAATCAATCTTCCAGTGTAGTTGTTTACAGCATTTAGACTTCACAACCCTAGTCAGGCTGGCATTACACACTGCTCCACCTCCGCAGCAGAATAATTTAGTGTGCAAAGCACAGCGCAGTGTCTCTGTTCTTATAAAAAGATGCATTTTTTTCATTTGCCGTGAGAATTACCACAGGAAATCCACTTATAAATAATATAAAGTTTAGATGTTTTGTATTGGAAGCAGTAATACTCCCAGGATTCAGTCAATTTAATTCAACAGCTTCATCATTAGAGTTTATAGCATTATCCCAGACACTGGAGGGTGTTTCCTCAAAAAGCAATCCCAGCCATTATTTTCTAGAATTACTTAAAAGGTTCCTTGCATACTTCCAGTGCATATGAGAAAATTGTGGACAAAATTTTCTGTCCATGCAGTGGGTCTTGTCAAAATTTACCTGAAAGTCTCTATGTCACTGCCCCTCTTTAAAAAAAATGAATAAGATTCTTTGCATTACTTTGAAACATTTTTATTTAAGCATTGACTTCTGATGACGTTACCTTAGGGAACTGGCCATTCTGTTGGAGCTGCACTGGGTGCGGAATTTTACGACCCTGTTTCGGTGGGGTTGGGGCCGTAGAATGTGGCGAGCCGTTCAAAAGTTGATTCACTACAGCGGGACCATAAAGTCCTGCTGGCATAAAATCTGCCCTAGCTTAGTCAGCTATTAGTGACCTAAATTATCATTGATAAATATGCAATCCTAAATCTTGGGATTATTAAATAGCAGGTATGTTAATGTAATTCACCTGCATTGTTGAAATCATTGACTCTTTTAAAATATTTCCTGCGTTTAGATTTTAAATGCAAATGTTAGCAATTTGCTAGAATGGACAGGACAAAATACAATGGCCTGAATCTTCAGCTCGGTGAGGGTGGGCGCATATATACCCAGGTCCCTCTGCTCCTACGTCCCCTTTGGAATTTCACCCTTTATTTTATGTTGCCTCTCCTCATTCTTCCTCTCAAAATGTAACACCTCACATGTGCCTGCATTAAATTCCATCTGCTATGTGACTGTCATTCCACCATCCCTGTCTCTGTCCTCTTGAAGTCTATTGGTGGAATTTTACAGCCCTGTCACAGTGGGGGTGGGGCCATTGAATTTGGCAGGACCGGAAAGTCCTACCAGCAGGAGGGGACATAAAACTTTGTCCGATCTATCCTCCTCACAATTCACAGTACTTCCAAATTTTGGGTCACCTTCAATTTTGAAATTGTGCCCTCTGCATCCAACTCTACTTCATTAATATAAGGAACATAGTGGTCATAGTACCAACCTTGGGGAAGCTCCGTGACGAGATTAAGTTCTGTTAAGGATCCTGAGATGACAAACTCCCCAAAGTGCTTGCAACAGCTGAATAAATTGAAATTGCATACCGAATACCTAATTTGGTAAGTTTTTAAAATCATTTTTTGGGATGTGTACATTTCTGGCAAGGCTAGCCTTCATTGCCCATCGCTAATTGCACTTGAAAAGGTGGGGGTAAGCTTTATTCTTGAGTCACTGCAGTCCATTGAGTGAAGGTTTTTCCACAGCACTATGGGCAGAATTTTCCCTTTGGCAATTTGGGGGCGGAGCCCGCTCGCCAATGGGAAAATGACGCGGGATGATGTCAGGAGGAACCCGCGACGTCATCCTGGTCCATTTAAATATTGAGGAAGGCGGGCGGACAGCGAAATCAGCTGTCTACCCGCCGACCTGTCAATGGCCAATTAAGGCCATTGACGGGCTAATTAAGATAATTAAAGACTCTGCCCGTCCAACCTTAAGGCTGGCGGGCAGGCCAGGAGCCCCAGCGGGCTTCTGATAATACATGAAACCTTATCCACTGGCGGGATGAGGTTTCATGTCCGTTTTTAAAAACTTTAATAAAGTTTATGTCCTTTTTATTAACATGTCCCATCTTGTGTGACATTGTCACATGAGGGGGACAGGTTAATAATTTTTAAATTTTCTATTTTTAATGTTTTTGACATTGCCAGTAATCTCCCTGAGACAGCACTTAGTCTCAGGGAGCAGTGCGTGAAAGAGCACACTTTGACAGATGGGGAATCCCTCCCCACCCCCCCGCAGAGGTCAGGCCGCTGGGCGGGCCTTAATTGGCCCGCCCACTCAAAATGGCAGCGGGCCCCGTTTTGGCAGCGGAGTTTGGCAGCCCGCCCGCCGCAGAGCTGGTGGAGCCTGACCGCCAGCTCCTCAAGGTAAAAATTCTGGCCTATCAGTAAAGGATTTCCAGAAATTTTATCCAGCAACACTGAAAGAATTGTGACATATATCCCAGTCAGGATGGTGTGTGACTTAGAGTGGAATTCGATGGTGATGGTGTTCCCACGTGCCAATTCTCTTGTCCTTCTAGGAGATGGAGGTGGTGACTTTGCGAGATGCTGTCAAAAATTCTTTGGTGTGTTGCTGCAGTTCATCTTGTGGACAGTATATACCACCATGGCGTGCTGGTGATGGAGAAAATGGATGTGTAAGGCAATGTGTGGGCTGCCGATCAAGCAGACTACTTTGTTAACATCTTGAGAACCTGAACTCATAAATCTTTTACCTCTTCCACATCACCTAGTTTTCCTCTAAGTATAATCATTGCTTCTAGTTTTCCTGTGAAAATGTGTCACTACATAATTACTTTTGCCACTTCTTTGCCACTTCTACCATCTTATGGTCCTGAGAAATAACACCTGTGACTATATTGGTATCATCTTGTGTTAATTAAGGATTTGTTTAGTGTGTAATATACCTTTAAGAAGAATGTTTGTTAAGAAAGATCACATGATCTTTAATACGCAATAGGAGAGTACTGCGGGCTACTTCAATAGTTGTTAGTTAGTAGTGCAGAGTTAGAGATTGAAGTGAAAGGACATTTGTAGTTGCTGTTGAGTACCTTTGTAAATAAACTAAAAGTTTCCACCTAAGAAGTGCC
The DNA here is from genome assembly GCF_964194155.1 of Cetorhinus maximus. Classification (NCBI taxonomy): domain Eukaryota; kingdom Metazoa; phylum Chordata; class Chondrichthyes; order Lamniformes; family Cetorhinidae; genus Cetorhinus; species Cetorhinus maximus. Next base: position 21,061,819 of record NC_135896.1, read on the forward strand.
TGCTGACCAACTCTATCAATAGTATCAACTCGGCCACCTCTCACAGCAAACTGGCGACAAGGATTCACAGGATCCAACAAACTGGCGACAAGGACAAAACAAGTTTAACAGAAGGAGTCAAGTGAAGGGAGGCAAAGGAGAGATTGATAAAGATGTCATGAACAAAAGGACAAGGGTGAGATTAAAGCCTGGTCTAGAAAGAAGAAGGCACATAGAAAGTAGACACAGAAACACAAATAAGGCTTTAATCCTGACAGCCTACAAGTATACCTTCATACATAGGCCTGGCAGTCAAATCGTGAACACTGATGCACTTAGTCGTTTTTGCCTTTACAAGAAAATGATGAGGATGTCCCAGTTCCACAAGAACTTGTTTTATCATTAAATTCCTGAGATTCCTCACTGGTATGTGCTCGACAGATCAAAGACTGGACAAGCTGGGAGCCAGTCCTGTCTCAAGGACAAGAACAAGTGCTTCATGGACAACGTTGAGGTGAAAGGCCAAGTCATGTGGAGAAATGTGGATCATTTAAGGAAAAGAGAAACAAATCACCAAGAGTTGATTCCATCGGTGTTCATGACTGGGTCACCATTTCCTATTGAGAGAACTCAACCCAGTACTGATATGTCTGATGTTCCTGTAAGAGTTGAGGATACAGGTCTGCAGGTGCCCACCGAAGCAGCTAATGTTCAGACATCTCCGGAAAAGGAGGTTCCTGACAAAGCATCCGAAGTTGTAGAGCTGAGAAAATCTACATGCATAAGGAAACCACCAGAAAGATTGAATTTGTAAATTACTTACCAGTGTAAATATTTTGTGGTCTTGAGAAAATTGTACTTGTAAATAGAACATGTATATCCAAGTAAAGGGGGAGGGGTGTGATAATTATGGTTTTATCTAATGTGTAATATACCTTTCAGAAGAATGTGTGTTAAGAAAGGTCACATGATCTTTAATACCCAATAGGAGATTAGTGCAGGCTACCTCAGTAGTTAGTAGTGTAGAGATAGAGTTTGAAATGAAAGGACATGTTTAGTTGTTGCTGAGTGCCTTTGTAAATGAACTAAAAGTTCCCACCTAACAAGCGTCTGCTGCTCAACTCTATCAATAGTACCAACTTGGCCACCTCTCACAACAAACTGGCAACGAGAATCCATAGGATCCAACACATCTGCAAATTTCAACATCACAATCTTGAGCCATATTATTGATCTGCAGAGTGAAAAGAAGCAGTTCCAGTTTCCTAAATTTCACCTCGGTGTTTGTAGACAGCTCCTGGATATTGGACAATATCTGCAGATGTCCCGAAGGAGAAAAGGAATTTTAGAACAACTAATTTACAGGAAGCGTCTGCTTAAATTTTAATACTGCTGCATCCAAAACCATAGGGCTAGAATGTTGCAGAGCTTTGGAGTGTCTTGGGACTGATTTGAAGCCATTAAGCAACATGGGGGGAATAAATATCTGTACTAGTTGGGTATACAGCATTTCAAATCTCAGGACTGTACTTAATAAAGTATTGCATTTAGATGGTCTACATACATAATGGGCCTGGTTTTAACCCCATAAGTGAATGGATTTTGGTGAGTTAAAATCTGACCCGTACAGTTTGCCTTGAAAAGAAATGCAGCAGGCAGGAGCTCAGCTGTTTAGAAATTGAAAGAATTGACTTTAGCTTCCATGGTGAGTGACAACCAATTTAATGTTTATAAAAGTTGGCATCCATTAAGAATCCCATCGCTAAGAAAACAATCTGTAAATGCCCGAATACATAGGGAGGCTGGCAGATGAAATGGCTTGTTTAAAAATGTTAAAATGACACATGGTGGGACGTTGCAGTTTTTTTTCTACGTACATTATGCAATACAAGGACATTCTCAACACAATGAAGTTGGTTTGGTTAAGTTTTACCATTGTTAACTTGCTTATCCAAGAACATGATTTAATCTGTTTGGCATGAATGTATCGGAAGAGACAAGGAGCAGAACAAATTGAAAAGCTGTAATTCCACAGATATGACGTTACAGTGACAAAGCAACACTGCAGATTTCTGAGTGTTCGATCAATTGAAGAACCCGTTACGAAGAAACTATTAAAAGAATATTATGGCTAGCCGTCATGTGGACGCCATATCATCCTGGCCTGGATCAGGAGATAGCACTCTTGCTTCTGAGTCAGGAGCGTGTGGGTTAAATTCCCGGCTGAGGATATGAGCGTGTGATCCAGACTGAGACTCGTGTGTTGAGAAGGAGTCGGAGTGTGGAAAGTGCCATCATTTGGATGAGATGTTAAACTGAGGACACTCAGCCGCGGTTCCAGTAGATTCTTAAAGATCCCATGATACTGTTCGAGAAAAATAAAGTAGGCAGTTCTCCTGGAGTGCTGACCAACATTCCTCCCTTTATCAACAACAGTGACTGGTCATTTGTCTTGTGGCTACTTGTGAGACTGCATTAATTTTTCACCAGTTTTACTGACACAACAGCCATTGGTTTTCTTCATACAAGCATATGATCGTGCAAATTAGGAACAGGAGCAGGCTTTTTGGCCCCTGGAGCCTGATCCCATTCAATAAGATCACGACTGATCTGATTGTGGTCTCAACTCCATTATCCTGCCTGTTTCCCCACCCGACCACCCACCCACCCATCCTCCCCCCGACCCCCCCCCCCATAGCTCTTGACTCCTTTGTAGATCAAAAATCTGTCTAACTTGACATTGAATATATTCAATGACCCAGCCTCAACTGTTCTCTGGGGAAGAGAATTCCAAAGACTAACAACCTTCTGACAGAAGAATCTCCTCCTCACCTCAGTCATAAATTGGAGGTCCTGTATTGAACCATACCCCCTTGTCTAGATTCCACCAGGAGGAGAAATATAATGTCAGCACCTACTCTATCAAGCTCCCCTGGAATCCTATATGTTAATATAATCACCTCATATGCATTGCAAGCAGCTATTGCATAAGTGAATGCTAGCAATAATGAAGGTGCAGTTTGTTAGTGGGAAAGGGTTAAATGTTTCCAATTCTTGTGCTTATTATTATCAGCTGTCTAGACTCCCATGCCTCAGATCAGGATAAATCAGAGACTTTATGAAAGCCCCTTCTGCTCTGCCTGACCATGTACTTCCAACTATTGCTATGCATTACTTATTTTTCCTTATATCTGCCATTCTTACAACATCTCTGAGTGAAGTTGAAAATTTGGGAGTAATTTCTCGAGTATATGATGTCAGTGGTCAATTATCTGATTTGCTCTACCAGCAGTTACAGTTGCCCAGCCAGTGAAGCCCACATCCCATGAATGAATAATGAAAAAAAAATCCCTGGTGCATTCAACTACCCCTGTACACTGCCTCCAATGCCCACTGCCTCCACTGCCCACCACCATCCCTTTATGTCAATTATGGTTAGCTTTTTGAAGTGGGTCCATGTCTAATAGAAAGTGATTTTCAGGTGATCAGACAGAGCCAGAAAGGATTTTTAAAGAATAGGTCATGTTCGCTGAACTGAGGTGATTTTGTTTTTGAAGAGGTGACTGGAGTGGTGGATAGCGGAATGTTATTTGTATGGAGTTCCACAAGGCAGTGAATAAAGTCGCATGATAAGACATTGTGAGCTAAAGTTGAATCTCATGAACTGAAAGCAAATTATTGGCCTGGTTAGGAAGTTGGCTGAGAAGCAAGAGACAGAGAGCAGAGATAGTGGCTAGGTCCTCTAAGTGGCAGGATGTGACTAGTGGTGTTCTACAAGACTCTGTGGTGGGATCTCAACTGTACATGGGGTTGGATTTTACTAACCCTCTGCACGCACTCCCCCCGCTACTGGGCTTGTTTCTGGTGAGGGTCATGCAAAATATGACAGGTGGTTAGCACACCACCCTTTGCCCACCCCTTGATCTGGTCCCCATAAAAGAGTGAACGAGAAGACACCGAAATGTTGCCAAGCCAATTGACCTGAATATTACGCTGCCCATGACATAATACTGTTGGCATGGACAGGCGGGCAGGACTGAAAAGGCCATTTTTCAACCAACTTTGTGGAAAAGGTGGCAAGGAAGGAGGGGGACATCCTTTAGGGGATGCCCTGTGTGCATTGGGGCACTCCCACAAGATATTACCCCCACCTTCCTTCCCACCTGACCTCCAAAATCTGCCCCCGAAAACCCTTGCCCCTCTTCCAAACGATCCTTCCCCATCCAATACCACCGACTTCCTCCCTTCAGGTTCCATGTCCTCTTCATCCCAGGGCCTACTTGCAGACCCAGCCAGTGGCCACTACTGAGTCCTGGTGCTGCTGGTACCTCAATCAGATTGGCTGGCAGCATTCAAGGACAGGACTCGTTCCCACCGAGGGGTGAAAGTCTCATTCTCTGTTCATTTAGTCCACGGGCAGCTCGTTATTGCTGTGGGGCAGGCTTTTTCTTTTAAAGTCAGTTGGCTGGCATCCAACATTTGCAACATCCGGAGCAATACAATCCGCCAACCCTGTAAAATTCAGCCCTCGGTATTTATTAGCAACCTCGGTGATGGGATACAAAGCCGCATGTCCAAACTTGCCGATGACACAAAGATAGGTGGCATTCTATCCAGGTGTAAATGGAACATTAAAGTGCGAGAGACATTGGGCGGAATCGTCCCAGATTTGCACTAAGTGCGGTAGCGGGCGGGAAAAAGGATGTTTTACCTGTCGGCTGCAATGGTGGCTTTTCACACCATATTGTCCCAATCCCGCTTCAGTCATCATGCATTCCCAGGAAACACGCCATTTCGCTGGCCGGCGGCCCCCGATTCGCCTGCCACGCCATCACCTCGCTGTTTCCTTACGCCGGGTGGCAGGTTTAAAGTGCAGCTACGTGCACACCTCTCAGTGTTTCCAGCCCAGGACTGCTGCACAGAAGACATGGCTCTGAAAGGTAAGAGAACTTCAGCCCCCCAATTCAGTGATGAATCCCTGGGACGCCATCTGGACACCATTGGAGCCCGCTGCGTTGTCCTCTACCCTGCTCTGGCCACACGAGGCCCATCAGTGTCACCACCCTGGCTTGGGAGGCAGTCGCAGAGGTGGTTAATGCCAACACTGCATAGAAGAGGTTCCCAATCCAGTGCAGAAAGAGAATGCCATCAGGGTAAGGCAACCATCTCATCACTCTAAACTCACACACTCACTAGGCCATCACACATTCACTGACATCTCATTCACTGCCAGCTCAAGGGACCTCACCACTCACTCTCTCACACACACCCTCACATCTCCAATTGGCCTCATCTCCTCTGGAGACTGCCTCCTCAGCCTTCACCCCCTTGAAGCCACTTGCACAGGTCAACATGTGCCCCCACACACACCCTGGGATAACCCCCTTCCTCAGTGCAGCCATTCCGAATGCAAGCCATAGCCCTGCAGCCATGAAAAGCCACCCCTGCCTAACGGCTAGTCTTGTAAGTAGAGACCTGCCCATGAAAAGTGATGTGATGCTGTCTGTGAAGCCTGGCGTTGATGACTGCGAGTGCTGCCCAAAGTAAGGTAAGCAACAAGCCTCAAGGACCCAAGAGAGGTGCAGCTCGCCAAGTGCATGCCGCTTATGTTCAGTTGTGAAACACATCGGCGTGCAATCGCTGATCCACTGTCGGGGATGATTCCAGTGAACAGGTCTTATAATGATATGCGGATGTATTAAAATGAAGTTCCCGACATGTGGCAGCGGGAAACGTGGTCAGCCATTGACGGGCGCAGTGGATGATTGCAAACTGGTTTCACAACATCGTGAAACCGATTTTTGGCCTTCCCATCATAGAGTCCGCTCATGATGCCCGACGCCAACGGGCGCAGAATATTCCACTTATTGATAAATTAAGTGAATGCACAAAAGTGCGGTATGTAGATCCCAATGTAGGAAAATGTGAGATCATCCACTTGGGACCATAATGGATAGAACAAAATAGTTTCTAAATGGTGAAACAGAAATAATGAGGTCCAAAGAGGCTTGGGGGTACATTTACAAAGATCATCAAAATATAATGAACAGATACAGAGAGTAATTGAAAAGGTTAATGTAATGCTGGCCTTTACATCTAGAGGACTCGAATACAAGGATGTAAAAGTTATTATATAGTTAGGCAATGCCCTGGTTAGGCCTCACCTGGAGTACTACTGGCAACTCTGGGCACTAGACCTTTGTGAGGAAATATTAGCCTTGAGGGAGAGTTTACGAGAATGATACCCGGACTGCAAGGGTTAAATTTTTAGGCGAGGTTATATAAACCTGGATTGTATCCCTTAGCATTTAGAAGGCTAAGGGGTGGTTTGATCAAAGTTTTCAAGATAATAAGAGAAACTGATAAGGTAGATAGAGAGAAACTCTATTAGGTGGGGAGTCTAGGGTTGGATAGATTCGAGGGGTCACAGTTTAAAAATTAGGGGTCTCCCATTTAAGATTGAGATGAGGTTTCTTTTTCCTCTCAGAGGGTCATTAGTCTGTGGAATTCTCTTCCCCAGGGTGCATAGGAGGCAGGATTATTGAATTTATTCAAGGCTGAGTTAGACAGATTTTTGATTGGCAACGGAGTCAAGGGTTATGGGAGGCAGACAGGAAAGTGGAATTGAGGCCATAATCAGATCAGCCAAGATCTTATCAAGAAGTGCATGAGGCTCGAGGAACTGAATAGCCTACTCCTGCTCATAATTCTTGTGTTCTTTTGTGGCATAGTCTGAATATCAGAGTCAGACCTTTCTAGGAATGCAATTAGGAAACATTCTGCGCACAAGTAGAAGTTTGTGAGTCTCTCTGCTAATGGTAATTAATGTTGTGTCAATTGTTAATTTTAAATCAGAGACTGATAGATTTTTGTTAACCGAACGTATTAAGGGATCTGGGGGAGAGGCAGCATATGGAGTTAGATAACAGATCAGCCGTGATCTCACTGAATGGCAGGACAAGCTCGAGGGACTAAACAGCCTACTCCTGTTCGTATGTTTCTATGTTAGTTTATTCTTAAGTGTACACTGAACAAGTGTTAAAAAAGGACCTCAAAGTTTAATGTTGCCTGCTGTGTGCAAAGCTGATGTTTTTGCTTTGAATCCAGTGAGGTTTTTTTTCTTTACCATGTGTGCTTCTCTCCGCTGCTGAGCTTATATATCCTTGGTTTCAATCTACATTCCTTTGTTCGTGGTTTGACTTCCCTGAGCTACAACCTTGCTTCCGCTGAACAGGATTTGTTCCCTTGTCAACAGCCACTTTGAAAAAAATGGAAGTCGGTGCTTCAAAGCATTGTGATCCTACAGATATAAAGTTTGCTGCTGTGAATTGTGGATTCTAATTCATCCCTAGAATATTTTTGTTAAAATATTAATCATTTCTAATCATTTGGCACTGTATAGCACAGAACTTCAACTGGTCACCTAAGGTACATAGCTTTGCACCCAGCTCAGAATGATTGGTCAGACGTCTTGGTTGAATTAAATGAATTTGGACACTTACTCAGTGAGCATAAATCCTCTTACAAGACAGTCCAAAGCTCGTCAATGTGAAGCAGAAAATCGACAACCTGTGGTAATCTGATGTGCAATACACCTTTAAGAGAATGTGAGCAGATTGACCACCTGACCATATTACCCAACTTCTGTGTAGTGCGGGCTACAATGTTAGTCAGTAGTTTAGAATAAGGTCTGGTTTGAGTAGCACACATATGTTGGTGCCCTGTTACTTGTGTTAATAAACAGCATGTGCTTCATCTTACATTGGTCTCTGTATTTGCAGTATATTGTTTACCAACTCACTCACCAGTAGATAGGCGTGCAACCATGTTCGCTGAACAAAGAGACCCGACAGAAGGAACATAACAACTGGTGACGAGGCAAAGCACGACGTATCGATGACACCAAAGAGAGCCGTGGAAATTAAACAGAAGTACATCAGCCGTACCTTGCAAGGCGATTGTGCCTCCGAGAGGAAGGAAACCATTATAGACCAAATTGCATAGCGCTCACCCTGACATCTCTAGAATGAAAATGTTGGCACTCAGCTATTTATGGTGGTCAGGGATGGATTCAGAAATCAAAAACTTAGTCAAGAGTTGCATATAGTTCCAACAGGTACAGAAATTGCCCTCTTCTGCTCCATTGCATGCCTGGGAATGCCAAGGAAGGCCATGGGTCCGCCTCCACATTGACTATGTGAGGCTTTTTTTGGGCACAATGTTCCTCTTGATTATAGATGCTCACTCGAGGTGGATGTATGTACACATCTGCCGCTACCATCAGACAGATTGCGTCAGAGTTATGCGATACACAGTTTACGAGAGATAATAGTGTCTGATAATGGATCAGGCCCCCTGCCACAACTCTTTCTCCGGTACATCAATGACTGCTTCGGTGCTGCTTCATGCTCTTGTCTTGATCTGGAAAAATTTATTAATTTTGCTTCCAATTTCCACCCCTCCATCATTTTCAAGTGGTCCATCACTGACACTTCCCTTCCCTCCCTTGACCTCTCTGTCTCAATTTCTGGTGATAGACTGTCCACCAATATTCATTACAAGCCTACCAACTCCCACAGCTACCTCGGCTACAGCTCCTCACAGCCCGCTTCCTGTAAGGACGTCATCCCATTCTCTCAGTTCCGTCGCTTCCATCGCATCTGTTCTGATGATGCCACTTTCAAAAACAGTTCCTTTGATATGTCTTCCTTCTTCCTTAACCGAGGTTTTCCACCCGCGCTGGTTGACAGGGCTCTCAACCGTGTCCGGCCTATCTCCTGTGCATCCGCCCTCACACCTTCCTCTCCCTCCCAGAACCATGATAGGGTCCCCCTTGTCCTCACTTATCACCCCACCAGCCTCCGCATTCAAAGGATCATCCTCCACCAGTTCCGCCAACTCCAGCATGATGCCACCACCAAACACATCTTCCCTTCACCCCCCCCACCCCCCCCCAGCGGCATTCCGCAGGGATCGTTCCCTCTGGAACACCCTGGTCCACTCCTTCATCACCCCCTGCACCTCAACCCCCTCCCACGGCACCTTCCCATGCAACTGCAGAAGGTGCAACACCTGCCCCTTTACTTCCCCCCTCCTCACCGTCCAAGGCCCCAAACACTCCTTTCAAGTGAAGCAGCATTTCACTTGCACTTCCCTCAATTTAGTCTACTGCATTCACTGCTCCCAATGCAGTCTCCTCTACATTGGAGAGACCAAACGCAGACTGGGTGACCGCTTTGCAGAACACCTTCGGTCTATCCGCAAGCATGACCCAGACCTCCCTGTCGCTTGCCATTTCAACACACCACCCTGCTCTCATGCCCGCATGTCCATCCTTGGCCTGCTGCAATGTTCTAGTGAAGCTCAACGCAAACTGGAGGAACAGCACCTCATCTTCCGACTAGGCACTTTACAGTCGTCCAGACTTAATATTGAGTTCAACAATTTCAGATCAAGAACTCTCTCCTCCATCCCCACCCCCTTTCTGACCCCCCTTTTTCCAATAATTTATAATTTTTTTACAAATATATTTTTCTTTTCCCACCTATTATTAAATTTATTTCGATCTATTGTTTCATCTCCACCTTTTAGCCTATTTCGATTCCTTCCCCCCACCCCACCCCCACTAGGGCCATCTGCCACTTGCTCATCCTGCGTTCTACCCTTAATGTCCCCATTAGCACATCCTTTAGATAATATCACCACTGTCAACACTCCTCTGTCCTTTTGCCTATGACATCTTTGGCAGTCTCTTCTTGGCCTCCACCTATCACTGGCCCCCTATCGAGATCTACCTGTCCCACCCACCCCCCCTCTACCAGCTTATATTTCATCTCATTCCTGTATGTCTTAGTTCCGATGAAGGGTCATACGGACTCGAAACGTCAACTGTATCCCTTTCGCAGATGCTGTCAGACCTGCTGTGTTTTTCCAGGTATTTTTGTTTTTGTACTAGATTTCCAGCATCCGCAGAATTTTGCTTTTATCTACATATATGTTGGTGCTCTGTTACTTGTGTTAATAAGCAGCATGTGCTTCATCCTACATTGGTCTCTGCATCTGCAGTATCCTGTTTACCAACTCACTCACCAGTAGATAGATGTGCAACCGTGTTCACTGAGCAAAGAGACCTGACAGCAGGAACATAACACAGCCTAAGTCAAAGAAATCAAAATTTCACACTACTGCGGTAATCCGGTACTCTGATGTTGGAAAGAAATTGGTTGGAGAAATATGGACGGAAGCTTCTACCTACATCTGGTCTGTCCTGTAATTGACCTGGGAGTGCTTAGATATTGACATTGGGTGCAGAAAGAGGAAAGTTGTTCACTTCCCTTATATAACCAGACATCACTTTAGTGACCACAAATTGAGAATTGGGTCTGTATTTGAAGAAACAACTGAGTCCTTTGTAACAAAGTTTGCTTAAGTTAATAGAGTGGACTATTTTTTAGCTTTCTACAAATGTTGTTTATTATTCTTCTACTTGTGCACAATGATATTTGCTGTATCCCACCTTAAGCTTTTCTAACAGAATGCCAGCAGAAGACATATACCTGGAGCCATAGTTACAAAGGCTTCTTGTTGAAAATAATCACTTGATATCCTTTGGCGCATGTGCATCTGTGTTCTCTAGCAGTCGCAGTGGTCTGAAGGTATGATGTGGGAAAACTGGTGGTAACCAAGCACCCATTCATGGTGTGTAAGGAAGCTGTTTCCACGTCTCCTGATCAGTTGGAAAGCATTGTGGGCTAAGCGGACTGTTGGAATTGGGCTTCGATCTGAAATCTCCAGAAATCTGAATCCAAAGCCCTGCATATTAATTTGTAATATTTAAATTCTAAGGCGATGCAAAAAAAAACCGTGGCCAGGATTTTCAGCTCAGCGCCTGACGCACCCAAGTGTGAAACTGTGCACGATGACATTGGGCAACCTTCCCAACGTCATTGAGCACTTGCCCGAGAGTCGGCAGCGCGCCCACCAACAATTAAGAAGCCTATCAAGGCCCTTAACGCAGCTAATGAAGCAGAAGTTTTTGCTGCCCATCTGACCTTACGGTTGGCGGGTGGGCAAATAGGCCAGGCGTCCTTTGCAATTTTAGCATCCACAGGCAGAATGAGTTTCCAACATTTAATAAAGAAACAATAAAAAAAAATTAAACTCAGTTTTAACATCTCACTCTTCATGTGACCGAGTCACACTTGTTTATATTAATTGTAGATTCTTCTTTTTTCATTAAAAAAAAATCTTCAGCTCCCTGAGGCAGCTCTGTGCCTTCAGGGAGCTTTCAGTGCGTGCACCCCCCCATGCATGCGCGAACTTCAGCGCTCGCGCTCCTCCCGCTCCACCCAGGCAATACTGAGGCTCTCAGTGCGCGTTTCACGCTGGCTGGCGGTTAATTGGCCATTTCGCAGCCGCGTCTTCCTGACAAGGGGAAAATCCTGCCCAGTGGGAAGATGGCTACATTTGAAACAGATTGTTAATTTAAAAGAAATATATGCATGGCGAATAATTGGTTGGTTAACAGGTTGGCCTAATTATGAAATGATGGAAGTTTTGATAAAGTACTCGAAGCATAAAGCTTACCCAGTGACCAAATGGCTCTAAGTGTAATATTAATCCATACAGATCAGAGAGTGCCAAATGCCAATACAAACATACAAATTAGGAGCAGGAGTCCGCCACTGGGCCCCTTGAGCCTGCTCCGCCATTCAATAAGATATGGCTGATCTGATTGTAACCTCAACTCCACATCCCTGCCTGACCCTGACATCCCATCACCCCCTTGCTTATCATGAATCTATCGATCTCTGCCTTAAAAATATTCAGCCTTTTGAGGAAGAGAGTTCCAAAGACTCACGACACTCTGAGAGAAAACATTTCTCCCCATCTTTGTCTTAAATAAGCGATGCCTTATTTTTAAACAGTGACATCAATTTAAACAGTAAACTAGCTCTAGATGCTCCCACAAGAGGAAACATCCTCTCCACATTCACCCTGTCAAGATCCCTCAGGATCTTATATGTTTCAGTCATGTCGCCTCTTACTCTTCTAAACTCCAGCGGATACAAGATTGGGCCTGTCCAACCTTTCCTCATAAAACAACCTGCCCATTCCAGGTATCAGTCGAGGAAACCTTCTCTGAACTGCTTCCAATGCATTTCTGTTATTTCTTAAATAAGGAGACCAATATTGTAGGCAGTACACCAGATGTGGTCTCACCAATGCCCTATATAACTGAAGCATAACCTCCCTACTTTTATATTCAATTTCCCTCACAATAAACAGTAACATTCTATTAGATTTCCTAATTACTTGCTGGTGGACATAGCAAATGACATAACAGATCTCAACTTAAGCAGTAGTTATGGCACAACAATGGGGCTGGAAAGGGAAAGATAAAATCAGCACGGGCACCTTCCAAACACACAACTTCTACCACCCTGAAGAACAAGGGTGGCACATGCATGGGAACATCACCAGCTGCAAGTTCCCCTCTCAAACCAACCTGACTTGGAACTACTCTGTTCTTTCACTGTGGCTGAGTTAAAATCCTGAAATTCCTTTCTAACTACATTTAGGTGTACATACACTACATAGACTGCAGCAGTACAAGAAGGCACCTCACCACCATTTTCTCAAGGGCAATTAGGGATGGGCAATAAATGCTGGATTTGCCAAGAACAAATATTAAAAAAACTGGGGCTCCTTCTTTTGATCTTTGTCCGTTGTCTCCCACTGTATTTTTTGCCAAAATTCACTGTCTTCACTGACACATGAAGAGTGCCCACCTGAGAGGGCAGACAGGAAAGGGAAATGTGTATTGCATGGTTGAAGGTGCTATTAAGTTTGTTGGAGTTTGTAGCTCTTTCCAGCTGAAACATGAAACAGATCATTCATTTATGAATGATGGAGAATTGCAAGGACGAAGATCAGGTTATGAGGAACTGGCTCTGGGTAAATGCTTTGTAATAGTTTTCTTGTGCAATAAATCATGTGAAGTAGCTGCCGAGGAGGTTATATGATACATACCCAGGGGACAAATGTGGAAACCTATAATCAAACCCAGCAAATGTAGATACAGCAAATGGATATAATATATGACAAACAGAGCTAAAACTACCAAATCAAAGGCATTGCCATCTAAATATAATGGGACAGATTCTCCTCTTTGGTATTACGATGTAAAGCATCATAAGAGTTGGACACGCAAAGGCAAAATTGGGCAAAGATGACTGCATACCCTTAATACAGCCCTCCCAATTTCCTTCTACTTACTTCTATTGACCTTAAATCAGATAGTCTAAATAAGGGACATGCAATTATCTCCAGCTGATTTCCCTCTATGTACTCCAATCCAAGTGTTAAAAATGAAATTGCATTCCACTTCTGTCGTTTATCTTTGGTGTTGGAATTCATCTGTTTATGCCACAGCTTGACTCTAAAATCTCCAAGCTGGTGAACATAATTATAATTGTTTAATAATTTTAAAACAGAACTGCTACAAATACAGTCCTCCCCCACTCCCCACCCACCCTGCCAAAATGAAAGTGTTTTGAGGCGAGATCCAACTGTGATAACGATACACATATGAATTAAAATGGATCGATGCCTTTTTCAAAGGGCTGGTTTTTCCGGTCGACTGTGCGCCTGCCGAACTGTCACCAGCCTATTAAGGCCATCAAAAAACCAATTAACGTGATTGATGGACCTGCCCGTAGAACCTTAAGGTTGGCGGGCAGGTCGGGAGCCCAGGCAGGCCTCAGAAAAAGCATGAAACCTCGTCCACGGGCGGGATGAGGTTTCATGAGGGTCTTTACATTTTTACAAAAGGTTTCAATATAAGTTATGGACATGTCCCAACTCATGTGGCGCTGTCACATGAGGGAACGTGGCAGGGAAATTTTTCAAACCTCTTTATTTCAAGTTTTACATCGGAGATGATCTCCTTGAGGCAGCATTTTGAGACATGGCTGCAAGGGGATCAGGACTGGGAGCTAAATATCCAAGGAAATACATCCTATCGAAAAGTTAGGCAGGTTGGCAGAGCGGGTGGAGTTGCTTTGTTAGTAAGAAATGAAATTAAATCAATAGCAAGAAATGACGTAGGGTCAGATGATGTAGAATCTGCGTGGGTAGAGTTGAGGAACCGCAAAGGTAAAAAAACCATAATGGGAGTTATCTACAGACCTCCGAACAGTAGTCAGGATGTGGGGCACAAGATACAGCAGGAGATAGAAAAGGTGTGTAACAAAGGCAAGGTTACAGTGATCATGGGAGATTTCAATATGCAGGTAGACTGGGAAAATCAGGTTGGTAGTGGATCCCAAGAAAAGGAATTTGTGGAATGTCTACGAGATGGCTTTTTGGAGCAGCTTGTGGTGGAGCCCACTAGGGAACAGGCAATTCTAGATTTAGTGATGTGTAATGAGGCAGATTTGATAAGGGAGCTTAAGATGAAGGAACCCTTAGGAGGAAGTGACCATAATATGATAGAATTTACCCTGCAATTTGAGAGGAAAAAGCTGGAATCAGATGTAACGGTATTACAGTTGAATAAAGGCAACTACAGAGGCATGAGGGAGGAGCTGGCCAGAATTGACTGGGAGATGAGCCTAGCAGGAAAGACAGTGGAACAGCAAAGGCAGGAGTTTCTGGGAGTAATTTGGGAGACACAGCAAAAATTCATCCCTAAGAAGAAGAAGCATACTAAAGGGAGGACAAGGCAACCATGGCTGACAAGGGAAGTCAGGGACAGCATAAAAGCTAAAGAGAAAGCATACAATGCAGCGAAGAGCAGTGGGAAACCAGGGGATTGGGAAGCCTACAAAGACCAACAGAGGACAACTAATAAAGAAATAAGGAGGGAGAAGATTAAATATGAGGGTAAACTAGCCAGTAATATAAAAGAAGATTGCAAGAGTTTTTTTAGATATATAAAGGGTAAGAGAGAGGCAAAAGTGGACATTGGGCCGCTGGAAAAGTAGTAGTGGGGAACAAAGAAATGGCAGAGGAACTGAATAGGTACTTTGCATCAGTCTTCACAGTGGAAGACACGAGTGACATCCCTAAAGTTCAAGAGAGTCGGGGGGCAGAGGTGAGTATGGTGGCCATTACCAAGGAGAAGGTGCTAGGAAAACTGAAAGGTCTGAAGATGGATAAATCACCTGGGCCAGATGGATTACACCCCAGAGTTCTGAAGGAGATAGCTGAAGAGATAGTGGAGGCGTTAGGAATCACTGGAGTCAGGGAGGGTCCCAGAGAACTGGAAAATCGCTAATGTAACCCCCTTGTTTAAGAAGGGAGTGAGGCAAAAGACGGGAAATTACAAGCCGATTAGCCTGACCTCAGTCGTTGGTAAGATTTTAGAGTCCATTATTAAGGATGAGGTTTCAGAATACTTGGAAGTGCATGGTAAAATCGGGCAAAGTCAGCATGGTTTCATCAAGGGGAGGTCATGCCTGACAAATCTGTTAGAATTCTTTGAGGAGGTAACGAGTAGGTTAGACAAAGGAGAGCCAATTGGTGTTATCTACTTGGACTTCCAGAAGGCCTTTGACAAGGTGCTGCACAGGAGGCTGCTCAGTAAGTTAAGAGCCCATGGTGTTAGAGGCAAGGTACAAGCATGGATAGAAGATTGGCTGTCTGGCAGGAGGAAGAGAGTGGGGATAAGGTGGTCCTTCTCAGGATGGCGGCTGGTGACTAGTGGAGTTCTGCAGGGGTCAGTGTTGGGACCACAACTTTTCACTTTCTACATTAATGATCTAGATGAAGGAACTGAGGGCATCCTGGCTAAGTTTGCAGATGATACAAAGATAGGTGGAGGGACAGGTAGTATTGAGGAGGCGGGGAGGCTGCAGAAGGATTTGGACAGGTTAGGAGAATGGGCAAAGAAGTGGCAGATGGAATACAATGTGGGGAAGTGTGAGGTCATGCACTTTGTTAGGAAGAATAGAGGCATAGACTATTTTCTAAATGGGGAGAGAATTCAGAAATCTGGAGTGCAAAGGGACTTGGGAGTCCTAGTCCAGGATTCTCTTAAGGTTAACTTGCAGGTTGAGTCAGTAGTTAGGAAGGCAAATGCAATGTTTGCATTTATTTTGAGAGGACTAGAATATAAAAGCAGGGATGTGCTGCTGAGGCTTTATAAGGCTCTAGTCAGATCACATTTAGAATATTGTGAGCAATTTTAGGCCCCGTATCTCAGGAACGATGTGCTGGCCCTGGAGAGGATCCAGAGGAGGTTCACGAGAACGATCCCAGGAATGAAAGGCTTAACATTTGAGGAACGTTTGAGGACTCTGGGCCTATACTTGATGGAGTTTAGAAGGATGAGGGGGGATCTGATTGACACTTACAGAATACTGAAAGGTCTGGATAGAGTGGACATGGGGAAGATGTTTCCATTAGTAGGAGAGACTAGGACCCGAGGGCATAGCCTCAGAGTAAAGGGAAGACCTTTTAGAATAGAGATGAGGAGAAACTTCTTTAGCCAGAGTGTGGTGAATCTATGGAATTCATTGCCACAGAAGGCTGTGGAGGCCAGGTCATTGAGTGTATTTAAAAGCGAGATAGATAGGTTCTTGATTGGTAAGGGGATCAAAGGTTACCGGGAGAAGGCGGGAGAATGGGGTTGAGAAACTTATCAGCCATGATTGAATGGCAGAACAGACTCAATGGGCCGAATGGCCTAATTTCTGCTCCTATGTCTTATGGTCTTATGTAGACCTGTGCGCTCTATTGCGCGCATGGGCGAAAGTTTGCACTCCAGGTTGAGGGAATCCCCCTTCGCCTACACAGGGAGCGCATAGTGCTTCCTGCTGCACGTCACGCTGAGTGGGCCTTATTTGTCCCGACCACGCAAAATGGCTGCGTGCGCCCGACTGGCGGCGCCGATCAGAGGCCCGCCCACCGGTGCCCACTCCCGTTATTCCCCCCCAAAGAATACACACAGGAATTTCATGCAAAATATTAACATGATTGCAAGCAAATTTTGAACACTGCAGTTTCATCACAATCAGTTCTAATCTAATTCCACTTTGAGTATAAAGTACAGAAAATGGGATGAGGGAGTTAACTTATGAGGAAATGTTGGACAGGTTGGGCCTGTATCCATTGGAGTTTAGAAGATTGAGAGGTGATCTCATTGAAAAGTATAAGACACTGAGGGGATATTCCCCTTATGGGAGAGACTAGAACTAGGGGACACAGCTTAAAAATAAGGGTTCTCCCATTTAAGATGGAGATGAGGAGAATTTTTTTCCTGTCAGAGTCGTAAGTCTGTGGAATTCTCTTCCCAAGAGAACAGTGGAGGGTGGGTGTTGTGAGAGGTGGGCAAGTTGGTACTATTGATAGAATTGGTCAGCTGACACTTGTTAGGTGGAAAACTTCTAGTTTATTTACAAAGGTAGTCAGCAGCAATACACATGTACTTTCACTTCAAAGTCCTTCTTCTCGCTGAACAATCCTAGCAATGGCTTGTGGTCTGAAACAATTGTAAAATGATGGCTGCGTACATACTGGTGAAATTTCTTGATGCCAAAGATGATAGGCTATCTTTTTCCATCTGCGAGTAACTCTTTGCTGCTGTTGTGAGCATTCTTGATACGTAACCAATAGGCTGTTCCGTGCCATTGTCCATCTGATGGGACAGCACTGCTCCCACTGCATAGGGGGATGCATCACATGTCAACACCAATTCATTCTTCTAGTCATAATGTACAAATAGGTTGGACGAGAGCAACAATTGTTTCACCTTTATAAAAGTTTCTTTCTGGGGTGCCTCCCAAGACCAATGTTGTTGTTTTTTTGAGTAGATAAGGTAGGGGGGCCAGTTCTGTAGACAACTTGGGTAAGAACCGCCCATAATAATTGATCATTCCAAAGAATGATTTGAGTTCTGAGGTGTTCTTTGACGCAGATACCTCTCTAATGGTTCTCACTTTCTCCTCAACCTGATGGAGGCCCTATGAATTTACCCGGTGACCCAAATAGATTGCCTCCCTCACTTGGAACGTGCACCTATCTTTTTTAAACATACTCCAGCTTGCAAGAAATGTTTCAAGACCTCTAAGTTTGCCAAATGTTCCTTTTCAGTGAATCCTGTCACCAAAACATCGTTTAAATAGACCACAACCTGTGGCAGTCCCTGCAGTAAACTTTCCATTGTTCTCTGGAAGATGGCACAAGCTGAGGAGATGCTGAATGGCAATCGTATATATCAGTACAAACCTTTGTGGGTATTAACTGTGACAAATTCCCGGGACGCATTATCCAAGTCTAGTTGTTGATAAGCATGACTCATATCAAGCTTTGTGTAGGTGGATCCACCTGCCAGCTTGGCATACAGGTCTTCGATTTTTGGTATGGGGTGTCTGTCTAGCTTAGCTACTTTACTAACCGTCAATTTGTAATCTCCACAAATTTGGATGAATTGGTCGGGTTTAAGGATGGGGACTATGTGCGTTACCCATTCTGAGAACCGCGTAGGTTGTATAACGCCCAGTTTTTCTAGTCTGTCCAGTTCGGTGTTGACTTTTTCTCACAGTGCGTAAGATTCTGGTCTCACCTTCATGAATTGGGGGGGTTGCCTCTGGATCCACATGAATTTTTGCCTGCAGCCCCTGGATCTTCCCAGGTTCATCCT
The DNA here is from genome assembly GCF_964194155.1 of Cetorhinus maximus. Classification (NCBI taxonomy): domain Eukaryota; kingdom Metazoa; phylum Chordata; class Chondrichthyes; order Lamniformes; family Cetorhinidae; genus Cetorhinus; species Cetorhinus maximus. The sequence goes on from NC_135896.1 coordinate 21,080,444, forward strand.
TGAAGACTGTGGCATACTTTCTAAGTAGCTCTGGTAACCCACTTGCTCTCAACTGGCAAATTTCAGCCCATTCTAATGTAATCTCCTTTAGCCAGTTTTGCCCCAGGAGGCTTGACCCCTTGCCTGCTACCACCATCAAGGGTAGCTTTACCGATTGGCTTCCATAATGGACAGTTACTTTACTTATGCCTTTGACTTGGATGTCTTCAGCCATGTATGTTTTTAATTGGGCAGTTGTTTCTTCAAAATTTAATTGATGCTCCCCATTATTCAGATATCTGAAGGCATGTTCCCCAGTTACTGCAGTGGAAGCTCCTGTACCCACTTCCACTCTAACAAGTCTACCATTCACTTTCACCGTTACAAATATTGGTTCTGTCTTTACAACTTCCAAATTAAACAAGAAAATATCTGAATTTGTTGTTTCAGGCTCTTCTACATTGTAGATCTCACTGGATTTTTCCTTTGTTTAAAAGTCTGCTTGACACTCTCCTTGCACTGTCTCATTATTTATGTGTCCATTTCTATGACAATAAAGCATTCTGTTTTTTTAAACTGCCAATCGTTAAAAGACAGCTTGTTTCTGCCTTTATTGAAATTATTCCTTGTTTTCACTGCTAAGTCATTTGTTTTCATTTTCCGGCTAGCAGGAGCTGTTTCCTGCTCCCGGCAGAGTCTTACATTTTTGAGTCCTTTTCGGCTGGGGCATCCAGCCCGATGTAGAGGATGGCACTATTTTGCATGCCCCGTATGGCTTTTGAATCTCTTACTGCGCTCTCCATGGCCGGTGTTATCTCTAGCGCCTTCTTGAAATCCAAATTTGCTTCAGATAACAATCACTTCTGAATCGTATCCTTATTCACACCACACACTAAGCGATCTCTGAGCATGTCGTTTCAAGATGTACCAAACTCAAAATGTTCCATTAACTGTTTCAGACCTGCCACATAGCAAGCAGTTTCTCGAGTTAAACTTGAACCTCTGCATCGTTACTGAGGGATTTGCTTGATAATGACCCTTCACGAGGTCCACCAATTCATCAACATTTTTCAAATCTGGAGGACTGGATGCCATCAAACTGTGAAACAAGCCATAGCTTTTATTCCCACATTCCCGCTTGCCTCTTCTTTTCCCTCATAATTTCATTCGCTTGGAAAAAGAATGTGAGGCATTCAATATAATGAGACCAATCACCCGTGCTTGGATCAAAAGGATCAATTCTTCCGAATTGTAGCATCCTGAGAGGGAATTACTTCTTCGATTCGAGCAGAACTTCTACTTACAATTACTGGCCGAGGTACAGTGCCGATTTCATTTCACTTCATTTCTTCTGTTAAACTTATTTTATCCTCGTCGCCAGTTTGTTGTGAGAGGAGGCCAAGTTGGTACTTTTGATAGAGTTGATGAGCAGACACTTTTAGGTAGAAAACTTCTGGTTTATTTACAAACTCTATCTCTATCACTCTAAACTCTATCTCTACACTACTAACTACAAACTATAGAGGTATCCCATGCTACTCTTCTATTGGGCCTTAAAGATAATGTGATCTTCCTTAACAAACATTCTTCTTAAAGGTATATTACACATTAGATAAAACCATAATTACCACAGTGGGTCACTGAATATTTTAAAGGCTGAGTTAGATAGATTCTTGATTGACAAGGCAATCAAAGGATTTTGGGAGTAGACAGCAAAAAAGATCAGCAAGGATATCAAACATTGGAGCAGGCTTGAGGGACCAAATGGCCAACTCCTGCTCCTAATTTGTATGTTCTTATGTATGTTTGTACAAAGGGGAAAGGTTTACAGCAAACATATTCCATGATGGGTGTGGTATTCCTCATTCAATGAAAATAAAGGCACCGTCATCTTACGGAAGCAAAATGCCAAGGAATTTGCCCCAAAACTATTTCAGGCCAGTATAGGGAGGAAAGAAAAAGGGCTGGGGTTATTCAGCCAAGAGGATTTTTTCTTCTTTGAAGTTCATAAAATGCTTTCCAATTTAAATTTGGGAAAAAAATGCCTACTTAGAAAACAGAAAAAACTGCAGGAGACTTAGCTCACTCGCTAAAGTAGGAAGTGAGAATCGTAGTCATAGAGAAAGCCAAAAGAATGCAACCAAATAGACCCAGGTTTAGATAAAAGCAAAATACTGCAGATGCTGGAAATCTGAAACAAAAACAGAAAATGCTGGAAAAACTCAGCAGGTCTAACTGCATCTGTGGAGAGAAAAACAGAGTTAACGTTTCAAGTCTGTATGACTTTTCTTCAGAGCTAAAGATAAGTAAAAATGTGATGAAATTTATACTGTTTAAGTGGGGGGGGGAGCAGGTGAAGGCAGATAGAAGGCCAGTGATTAGGTGGGGGCAAAGGAGAGATTGACAAAGATGTCAATCTTTGAACAAAAGGAAAAAGGGGTGTTAATGGTAGTGGTACTGACTAAAGGAGGTGCTGATGGTGGCACTAAGGTAAGAAAGCAGAATGTGATAATAGCAGGACAAGGGTAAGCACTCCGGAAAGAACAACATGTACAAGTGACAGATGGCTCTTGTGGGGGAGGGGTGAGGGAGGGGACAGTGGTGGGAAAAAAGAAAGATCAAAAATAAGATAAAGGGTGGGGATAAAACAATGAATAAAAATGAAAATAAATAAAAATAAATATAAGTGGATAAAAAATAAAAAAAAATAAAAATGAATGTTGAAAAAAGGGGATAAAAAAGGGGTAAGGATGGAGGAGAGAGTTCATGGTCTAGGTTCAGACTAGGATCAGACCAAGTTCCAGTCCAGGATCGCTTCAGTGTCACAAGAACAATAAATTGCATTTATTTAGTATCCATAACATAGAAACACATCCCAAGACACTCAAGTTGACAAAATAACAATGAGCCAAAAAAAAACCAGACAGTATGGGGCAGGAGGTTTAAGTATGATCTTAAAAGAGGTAGGAAAAAAAGACTTGCATTGATATAGTCATTTTCACAAGCACAGGATGTCCAAAGCTAATGAGATACTTTTTGAAGTGTAGTCACTGTTGTAATGTAGGAAATGTGGCAGCCAATTTGCACTTAGCAAACTCCCACAAACAGCACTGTGATAATGATCAGATAATCTCTTTTTGTGTGATGTTGATTGAAGGATAAATATTGGCCAGGACACCAGGGATGGCTCCACTTCTCTTCCTCAAAATAGTGCCACAGGATCTTTGATATCTACCCAAGTAGGCAGATGGAGCCTCAGTTTAATACCTCGTCTAAGATGGCAGCACTTCTAACAGTGCAATGCTTCCTCAGTACTGCACTGAAGCGTTAGGCTTGATTTTTGTACTCAAGTCCTGGAGTTTGACTTGAACCTGAAAGCTTGTCGTTTGATGTAAGTATGCTACCAACTGAGCCACAGAGTTGGAGTAGTGAAGAGAAGAAATTTAAGAGCCTGGGGCCTAGATGGCTAAAGCCAGTGAAACAAAGGGATTTCATCATGCACAAGAGGCCAGTGTTGGAGGATTGTAGAGTTCTTGGAAAAGTAACAAAATAGTCTACCCCTTAGGGGCAATATTTATACCTTCTGGTGGCAATAGGGAATGTCATCTGTTAGGATTTCCTAATTGAACATGCAATGTGCCTTCAAGCATCTGACACAAAATGAAAGCAGAAAATGCAAAATTGGAAAAATAGCCAATTGGAGTCAAAATATTTTAACTTGTATTTACAAAATTATGTCATATCAAAGGATTTAATGAATTTCTTTTGCCTAGTTCTACTTGATATTTTGCTGTAATTTTCCACAAGTTATTCACATCCAAGGGAGAAATCTAGGGCAGGCAGCCAAAAGTTTCTGTTCATTGTGTCTACATATACATCCTGCCATTTGTGCACTGCTCTATTTATTTCTCTATTCATGTCACATAAATCAGTAAGGATATCATCACCCAAACCATATTCCTTGCAGCCACCAAGCAATCTTGTTTTGATGGCTCTTGTTGACTATCACCAGGAACATGGAAGGGAAGTGAGCAGTTCAAGATGTTTTTTCAATAAATTAATGAGAGAATGAAACCCTCATGGGCTGCTTTTAAACAAGCAGCATTAACTTGTCTTCATGATTAGCAACTATCCAGGGAACCCTAGATACAATGCCTTATTTTAACAGTTAATGGAGTCATAATAACTAAAGGTGGTGAGCAGGATAACTTCATTATTTCTCGTCCCATGGCCCTCAGATACAGGCTTACTGAAACAGCAAGAAGCAGAAAACATAAGTAAAATAATTTTAAGGAAGCTTTTCAGTCATATTCCTGTTATTTAATCATTTCATGCAAAATTGTGATGGTGAACCTCTCATTGCTTAATTTCTAGGTAGCTTTGAGAAACCTGGAACAGTACATCTTTTAGTTTGTGCTCTCAAGCTAGTGCTTAATTTACCCCATGAAACACAAACCAAATTAATATTTCTCTTCTATCATTGACCTGGTATTTTGCTAGAATGATATGGGAAGTGAGAGGCTGTACCTATCAGGAAAGATCAAACAGGCTGGAGTTCTTTTAGCAGTAGAGCTCTATCATTCTTTTTGACCTGATAGAGGTCTGTGAATACAAAAAGGTTTATTGGGTAACTGTAGGAAAAATGTGTCCTATTACTGGAGAGACCAGAACAAGGGATCATAAATGTAAGGTAGCCACCAGTAAATCCAATAGGGAATTCAGGGGGAAAACCTCTTCATCTGCACAGTGACTGTTAATATGGAACTTGCTACGACAAAGTGTAGTTGAGGTAAATAGCATAGATGAATCCAAGGGGAAGATAGATACGCTCATGAGGAAGAAAGGAACAGGGGGATACATTGATTGGATTAGTTGAAGGAGGGTCAGAGGAGATTATTAAACTCTAAAATGATATGACAAACATAATGAGACTGAAATACATTCTTCAACATACACAAACTTGCTCCGGTTATGGAATATCCCCGCATTCCCCAATAGTATTTGCTCTTGTAGATACATTTAATTATGTGTCCTCAGGGCACTGGAGAATGTAACCTTTTTTTAAGCAATATTTAACTGTTGACACTGTGTTTGGGTATCAGACTGAGGTGTCAAGAATTGTTTTCCTTACAATCCATAAGTGTCAGCTGGGCAGCTGAGAATGCTTTCTGGGCCTTTGCAGAGATCTCCATGTACATATGTTATTACCCATTAGCCTTCTGCGCAAACCTGCACTTCAACATTCAATATGGCTTCAACATAACATGTAATGTTTTCAAGATATTTTTGGCACTTTCCTCTGTTCTCCAGCATTCTTCATGGCACAAACAGTTTGTCAGCCATCCAAATACCAAAAATGTCTTATTTTTCTGCCCTTAACAACATTAAAAATGCATTAAAAAGACAATGTGGTCCATCAAACTTTCTTCCTCTGACCATTCCCATTTAACCCTATTACTTGCTGTTGGTCTGTGGGCAATGCTGACAAGACCACATTTATTGGTCATTCTGAGTTGCCCTGTAAAGGTGGTGGCAGACATTCTCCTTGAACTGCGGCAGTTCTGGTGGTGACAGTGCTCTCACACAGTGCTAAGTCGATAATTCCAGGTTTTCGGCCTAGTGGCAATAAAATAAAATTTATGGCCTGAATTTCACGCTTGGCGTGCGCGCTAAGTCGGTGGGCCCAGGTACGGATGTAGAATCCGCTCCCTGGAGAGATCGGATTTTCAATACGATTTCACGCTGGGTGACCAATTAAGGCCTGCCCAGCATGAAACACGTCTTTTCACTGGTCAGAAGGGCCAGGCGGGTGCGGGAGCCTGTCGGACGCCAGGTGGGGGAAATTCAAAAACAGCAGAGGAAGCTCCTTGAAGGCTACCAGGGGACACAGAGGGAGCTGTTGAGATTGAGGAAGAAAAATTTGTGTGGAATAGAAATGGCATCTGCATGTGCTGGGCATGCCAGGTGGGAGGGCATTCTGATGGGCATTCGTCCCTCACCCTCCTGGTTTTCGGATGAGCGCCTGGGAATCCTTGTGGAGGTGGTCAGTGCCAGGGATGACATCTTGATGCTGTCATGACTCACTGGGGATGGTACGCTGTAATATCAAGCCCCACTGTTCCCCAAGCTGTGATAAAAGTGAAAAGTTTGACCAAATCATCAGATTGCCCCAATTCTACCTGTTTAATTTAAGTTAACAGAATATGGGCACCAGGTTTGTAAGCTTAATAAGTAAATAACTGTTTATTGAACAAATAGTTTTTACTAGTGGCAAAAGAAAGAAATATGATGCTAACTTCCAACACTATGACTTAAACTCTACCTCCTTCTTAAATCCCTACATATACACACACACACAAAATATGGATTTTAATGGTGGGATTGTCAAGAAGATATAATAATGTTATTGGAAATTATTTTAAATAGAGTTCTAGTGAGGTCTGTGTGTGTCTTAATTGGATTAAAGCCAGATAGTCTGGGTGCTTTGATGTATAGTAGTTTTGAGATGTTAATTAGATAAACGCAAGGTGGGTAGAAAGTAAAGTGTAAATTTACAATTGTTAAAAGAAACCATCCAAGACTGCGGGTGAAATCTTCTACCTAGCTAAAAGATGCCGAGCAATGTGTTTATTTTTTTCAGCTTACAATGAAATTGGTGGGATGAAAGGATGTTATTGTTAGAAGAGGTACAGTTAAAAGCCTATTCATACAATGGAAAATTTACATTCAAAGAGAAAGATGTGTATAAAGGAGAAAGGAGATTGTGTGTAAGGCAGAGACATTTTAAGATCCAACAAGTGCGAGACGCCTCCAGCTTGTAAGCCTCAAGTCTGTCTGCAAAGATCCAGAGCTGAAATAAACTCATTTTGAATGCAATTGCCCAGTGTGTGATTTGCCAGAGGTCTGTTAAATCTATGAGTTTTACTGTTGCCTTACGGGGGTGTAATTGAGAGTCAGGTTAATTAGAGGATTTTTGTAATTATCATTGTAGTAATTTTGTAGACATATGTGTGTTTACAATATTTCTTGTATTAATAAATGTTTAATTTAGTTTTATTAAAAACTTCTTGAGACTCGGTGGTCTTATTGAAATCAAAGCCTGCATCGCAAAACATACAAGTTGCAAAAATGGGTTATGACAGTTATTTCAAGTTTCCCTCTGGGATTTGAGCAACTCAGCCTTTAACATCGGCTGTGTCCTAATAGGATAAAACAGTACAATAACACCAATCCAGGGTACAGGATTCGATGGGTTGATTTTAACGAGTGTCTTCAAAATCCATAGAACCATAGAACCATAGAACACTACAGCACAGAAAACAGGCCATTCGGCCCTTCTAGTCTGTGCCGAAATATTATTCCGCTAATCCCATTGACCTGCACCCAGTCCATAACCCTCCAGACCTCTCACATCCATGTATCTATCCAATTTATTCTTAAAACTTAAGAGTGAGCCCGCATTTACCACGTCAGATGGCAGCTCATTCCACACTCTCACCACTCTCTGAGTGAAGAAGTTCCCCCTAATGTTCCCCCTAAACCTTTCCCCTTTCACCCTAAAGCCATGTCCTTTCGTGTTTATCTCTCCTAATCTAAGTGGAAAGAGCCTACTCGCATTTACTCTGTCTATACCCCTCATAATTTTGTAAACTTCTATCAAATCTCCCCTCATTCTTCTACGCTCCAAGGAATAAAGTCCTAACCTGTTTAATCTTTCCCTGTAACTCAACTCCTTAAGACCCGGCAACATCCTAGCAAATCTTCTCTGCACTCTTTCAATCTTACTGATATCCTTCCTGTAGTTAGGCGACCAGAACTGCACACAATACTCCAAAGTTGGCCTCACCAATGTCTTATACAACCTCACCATAACATCCCAATGCCTAGACTCAATACTTTGATTTATGAAGGCCAGTATGCCAAAAGCTTTCTTTACAACCCTGTCTATCTGTGACGCCACTTTCAGGGAATTATGTTTCTGAACTCCCAGATCCCTTTGTTCCTCCGCATTCCTCAGTGCCCTACTTTGTATATCCTACCTTGGTTTGTCCTTCCAAAATGCAACACCTCACACTTTTCTGCATTAAATTCCATCTGCCATTTTCTGGCCCATTTTTCCAGTTGGTCCAGATCCCTCTGCAAGCTTTGAAAACCTTCCTCGCTGTCCACAATGCCTCCAATCTTAGTGTCATCAGCAAACCTGCTGATCCAATTTACCACATTATCATCCAAATCATTGATAAAGACAACAAACAACAATGGTCCCAGCACAGATCCCTGAGGCACACCACTAGTCACAGACCTCCAGTCTGAGAAGCAATCATCCACTACCACTCTCTGTCTTCTCCCACACAGCCAATTTTGAATCCAGTTTACAACCTCTCCATGGATACCAAGTGTCTGAACCTTCTGAACTAACCTCCTATGTGAGACCTTGTCAAAGGCCTTACTAAAGTCCACGTAGACAACATCCACAGCCTTTCCTTCATCTACTTTCTTGGTAACCTCCTCGAAAAACTCTACAAGGTTCATTAAACACGACCTACCATGCACAAAGCCATGGTGACTATCCTTAATCAGCCCTTGGCTGTCCAAATAATTGTATATCCGATCTCTCAGAACACCTTCCAATAATTTACCTACTACTGACGTCAGGCTCACTGGCCTGTAATTACCTGGTTTATTTTTGGAGCCTTTTTTAAACAACGGAACAACATGAGCTACCCTCCAATCTTCCAGCACATCTATCATGTCAGGCCCGGGGGATTTATCTACCTTTATTCGCTGTAAGGCAGCAAGCACCTCCACCTCTTTAATCTCTATATGTTCCATGACACTACTGCTTGTTTCCCTTCCTTCCTTATACACTATGCCAGTTTCCTGAATAAATACTGATGCAAAAAAACTGTTTAAGATCTTCCCCATCTCGTGAGGCTCCACACATAGACGACCACTCTGATCTTCAAGGGGACCAATTGTGTCCCTTACTATCCTTTTACTTTTAATATACTTGTAGAAACCCTTCGGGTTTACCTTCACATTATCTGCCAAAGCAACCTCATGTCTTCTTTTTGCCTTCCTGATTTCCTTCTTTAGTATTTTCTTACATTTTCTATACTCTACAAGTACGTCATTTGCTCCATGTTGCCTATACCTGCTATACACCTCTCTTCTTCTTAACTAGATCGCCAATATCCCTTGAAAACCAAGGTTCCCTATGCCTGTCAACTTTGCCTTTAATCCTTACAGGTACATGCAAACTCTGCACTCTCAAAATTTCACCTTTGAATGCCTTCCACTTACTGAATACATTCTTGCCAGAAAACAACTTATCCCAATCCACTCTTCCTAGATCCTTTCTCATTTCCACAAAATTGGCCTTTCTCCAATTTAGAATCTCAACTCGAGGACCAGATCTATCCTTATCCATAATTAACTTAAAACTAATGACATTGTTGTCACTGGACCCAAAATGTTCGCCTACACATTTATCTTTAACACCCTTTAAGTTCTTGTTGATGACACGAGGTGGTCTTCCAGTACTTTCAGTATTTAGTTCACTGGTTGAGAACTTGCTTTTCAATGTCTCTAACAGCGGTTTCCCCCTTTTCATTTTTACAGGAGTTTCCTCAGAGAAAGAGAGAGCAGGTTATAGAGATATGAGGAAAAGAGATTTTAGATGCTTTGCTGGCCAGGAGCTTGCTGCACTGCCATCACACAAAACACTGGTCACCTGATCAGGAGCCAATTAAAATGTTGTTCTCAGGCAGCTCGCTTGGTCCAGGACTCCTTTCCGGCACCACCCTGTCTTTCATGGCACACATTGTTCCAGGACTGTAACATTATATATATCTCTCATCCTGTCCCAGTAGACATGTCTCTCAAACTGCAGCCATTGCAATCCCAATCCACAGTCCAACAAAAATTTAAAGATATGTTCTTTACAACAGTCGAACAGAAATAAAAAGATATGTTCCTTACAATACCCAGGGACGGTACGAGGAGGCCGCTGCACCTCACCAAGAAGCAGAGGTGACAATCCAGGTCAGTGGTCATGATGTTGTGTAATGCACTAGGTGCAATGCCATATAAGGTTCAATGATCTGCTGCGCTTGGCAAGAGTGAGTACTGAGTTAGCATGGATCAGTATGGAGAAGTGTTAACAGCTAGACATCTGCCTGTGGTGCTGAGGGGTAAGAGTCTGAATGCCAACTATCATTGACATTGGCGCCAGCCAAGGAGGTGAGCACTGCCTGCTTGGCCTGATTGATTTGCGGGTTGAGGGCTACGACTCAAATGTGCCCTGCAAGGTGTTCCTCAGGTGGGGTTGGCCAAGCTGCAATGGTGCTGCAGGTACAGAGTGGTCTAATCAATGCTCCTCTGGCCTTTCAGAAGAAAGGCCATAAAACCATCGAGAGGTCAGGGACAAGCGGAGGCTCCACAAACCTAATGATTCTGATGAGGTACGAGATGGATGTCCTGGAGATGGAGTGCCAATGTCCAGCTCGGTCTACCGGTTGTGGAGAGGCAGGGGTCTCTGGTGAAGTTAAGAGTATGGTTGACTGATGCGAGAGTGTCGGAATGTGTAAACATCGTTGTATTGTTTCATTTGTAATGGAAACCTCAAACCTTCAGGCCCATTGTTCATTGAAAGATGATGGCACCATGATGCAGATCTCCATTGTCTCACAAGCCGCCTAATATGTACAGTGAAAGTGTGGTGACTGATACTACTGACATTCATTTTCCTCCCCTAGAATCCAGCAACGGTTACAGGGCCCCAATGAGCCACCCTTGACACCAGAGGACCTGTGCCCGTCAGATGCACCTGTGTCACACCCCTTCTCTGCACCAGGCATCAGTGCAGATACAAGCACCTCAGTGGGCATTAGATTGTTGGCTACAATGTCAGTGGACAGGGGTGGGCATGGCACACTCGCATAAGGAGATAGTAGAGACAAAGAATGCCCAGGGCGCTGGCAGTCGGAGGACTGCTAGAGACTAGGACCACACTGAGTCTGAGGCAGGTGACGAACCTCTGGAGACATCTATTAAGTGGCAGGTGCTGGATGTCCATCGGGATGTGCGGAAGAATCTGGCGGAGATTCCAAAGTGTTTGGTGTGACATGGTCTCTGCCATGTAGGAGTCCATGCAGAGCATAAGAACTATGTTGACCCTGAGCACCAAGCTCACTGCCTCCTCCATTGAGAGTGGCAACTCTGTTGGAGAGGCAGCTCCAGGAACAGAGCTGGGGTCTCTGGGGTTGTGCTCAGACATGCAAGCCCTGATACGGGCAATGACCTCAGATGGTAACTGCCAGTGAGAGAGATGGATGAGGCACCTAGTATCTCTGCTAGGTGCCTCTCCATCAAACACGAGCAGGGAGGTGCAGACCGACCTCACGTTGATGGATGAGCTTCATGCCGTCTCTGTGGGCTCCTCTCAGGGTGCTCTGGATGATGGCAGTAGCTCCTTCGCCTCTCTGCCAGTGACTGTGCCATCTGATGAGGCAGCAACAACTGAGGGATGCCCAGCTATGCTGCGGGATGCACCCTCACAGGGAGAACCACAAAGGCTCTGCCAGCCAGAGGACGATTGCCAAATCATCAGGGCCAACATGACATCTAACTCTGCAGGCTGCCTCCAATTCCGCTGGCAGCAAGGGGAGGGGGGTCAGGGGTGGTGGAGGGGTGGGGTGGTGGGGGTGGGGCAACAGGACGCAGCAATCTCAAAGGTTCGTTTAAATCACCGTGAGCACAAGAGGGACATTTCATGGGTGATCTTCCATTCTGCCATTATTATTTAAGTTGTTTACTGGTGTGAATGTTAACGTCTTATAATGTTATGTTCAGTGTCTATAAGTGCCAAGAGCATGTAAATGTTGCTTTGGTGTTAATGGCCTGAGTATGCTTCACTTGTTTTCTAGGTGCAGGGCACGCCAGTATCTCATCCTGGATGTGAAGGTCTCTAAACTTTATTACACAGGCATTGAGTGAACTTTGGGTTCAATGGAACAGGTCATTTCAAACATCCGGGATGGAGGCAGTGCCCCCGGCATGAGGTGGAAGCAGTGCCTTGGCAGCCCGGCTGGAGGAACGTAGAATTTAGGCCTCCCTCATGTCGCTGCCTCCCTGAAGGTTCCAGAGGTCTGTCTCCACATCCTCACCATGTTCTTCCCCGGGCTCCTCTTTTGGTCCACCATCTGTGGCCTGTGGAGCTGCCTCAAGACCCTCTTCCTCCAGGGTGTCCCCCCTTGCCAGTGCCAGATTGTGGGGACAACAGCATGTAGCGACTGTCAGAGACATCCATTCTGGAGGGTATTGTAGTGCTCCCCCTGAACAGTCCAGGCATCTGAATCTCATCTACAGAAGACCTATAGTCCTCTCTATCACTGCCGTTGTGGGGTCATGGCTCCTATTATACCTCTGCTCTGCCTCTGTTCTTGGGTGGCGGAGAGGCATCATAAGCCACCTTTTCAATGGGCCCTTGTCACCTGCCAGCCATCCATCCAGCCAAGTTGGAGAGATGAACAGCCTTGGCACCTGGGAGTGTCAGAGGATGTATGCATCATGGGAGATGCCAGGGTACCTTGCACAGACTTGCAGAATCTGCATCTTGTGGTCACAGACTATCTGCACGTTCATCGAGTGGAAGCCCTTCCTGTTGACAAAGACACCCGGCTCACTTGCTGGCACCTTGATGGCCACATGACTGCAGTCGATGGCACCTTGGATGCAGAGGAACCCAGTAATGGCAGCAAAGCCTTTGGCTCACTCAGCCTGGCTGGCCTCGTCCATCCAGTAATGAATAAATGTCATGACCTGCCTGATCAGAGCATCAGTCACCGGTTTGACGCAACTGTGGACAGCTGATTGGGACACTCCATACAAATCTCCCACTGCCCCTGGGAAGACCTGGAGGCATGGAAGGTGAGGGCCACTGTGACCTTTAGAGCCACTGACATGGGTTGGCCACCCACACAGTTGGAGGTGATTTCCAGCCCAATCATCTGACATATGGAGGTCACAGTCTCCCTGGAGAGGCGGAGCCTCCATCGGCACTGCACCTCTGACAGGCTGAGGTAGCTGCATCGCTGCCTGTACACCCTGGCAGCAGGACAGTGGCATCTTCTGCAGCCCCTTCCGCCTTGGACTCCCTGCTGGCCCTGTGCCTGCTTCTCTCCTCCCTCAGGTCGTTCCCTCAGGTGCTGCCTATGGATACCTGGCCTCCTCTCACTTCTGCCCCTCTCTTCCTTCTCAGAGGGGGAGGTACCACCAGTGGAGTTGACAAGCCCCATTGCCAGAGGAACAGAAGGCTGTCTTGGTGACTGCAAAGGTCCACACAGTATAAATCCTCCAGGGGCCTTGGAGACACCAATAAGTCCTGAAATGAAGGTTAGCAATGCTAAGGCTGAAGCAAAAAACAGAGATAAAGCTGTCAAGTTTTACTCAGCAACCAGCAGCAAACTATCTCCTAAACTCCTCAAGACTCACAATGGCAATGCTCCAGACCCTTTTTATCCCACCCTTGGATGATGATTTGATTAAAAAAATGTGCTGCCAGCCTGCCGGCTTTGCCCATACAAGCGCGAAATCGTGTGGGCAACCCAAAATCTTGGTCAATAGGTTTTTAAGGGTCTTAATTGGCCCTTTAATTGTTGGCAGGTGCGGCTCTGACTCCCAGTGCGCCCACTGACCTCAATTTTGCATAAGTACGCGATGATGTCGGGACGCTTGCCCCGACGTCATTTTGCACAATTTTACGTGCGTTCAGGTTGGGCGCGCGCTCGACCTGAAACATAAAATTCAGGCCTGTGAAATATGCAATACTGTCGATCACGGCATGTAAGACATCACCTCTGTTCATCACCAAAGATCATGTTTAGGCATAGGCCTGAACCTAATGCTCGTCAGGCGGGCGCGCTTGGCAGGCCCGGTGCCCGACGTGAAATGTGCTTCCTGCCACAATCGGCCCCTGAAAGCGATTTCACGCATTCCCTGCCGGCTCCCATGATGCATACATCCTCTGACACTCCCAGGTGCCAAGGCTGTTTGTCACTCCAGCTCGGCTGGATGGATGGATGGCTGGTGGGTGACAGGGGCTATCCATTGAAAAGGTGGCTTATGACGCCTCTCCGGCACCCAAGAACAGATGCAGAGCAGAGGTGTAATAGGAGCCATACCTCCACAAGGGCATTGGTGAGGGCTCAGTGCTGCCAGAGGGTGGGTGGAGGGGGGGGTATGGTGGGAAGAGGGCGAGAAAAGTGAGGGTGCGGGCAGGCACATCCAACAAGCTCCCTGAAGGCGGACAGCTGCTCCGCAGAGCTGCCTCAAGCAGCTGCAGACCTGTACAACTTAAATGAGAACAGGAAAAAGCAGCAAACTGTGTCTATGCAGCATATCCAAGCACCTGACAGTAGAACTCAAATAACCCCAGTCCCCAGACATCTCTTTTGATTATATTTCACCACGGATATTTCACCCGCCCTGGGTCAAGGACAATGAATTTGATGGTTTTCAAAATGTTTTGATTGTGGTTAAAGGCATCCTTGCATAATTCATTCATTCAATAAAATGTCTCGGGTTGATTTAATTTGAATTACCAATGCTGTGTTGTTCTTTTCACATTTCAAAATGGCGACCACCTACACTAACACCAACTGTTTGCATTTCATACACAGCATAAGTCGGCTGCCATTTTTGGAAGGATTTCTCGAGGCTTCAAAGGTCGACCTAAATGCCACGATCTGCAATAGTTTAATTAATGGAACCCCTTGTAGAAATGTTTCCCGGCCTCCAAAGAATATTAAGCAGAGCTCCAAAATATCCAGCACATCTCCTAGATTCCTAGCCTGCTGCTCCTCACCATCCACATCTCACCCACTACAGACCCTGTAAAGAAAGTCATTTTTTTAAAAATTCATTCATGGGATGTGGGCATTGCTGGCTAGGCAAGCCCTTGTTCAGAAGGCATTTAAGAGTCAACTGCATTGCTGTGGGTCTGGAGTCACATTTAGGCCAGACCAGGAAAGGACGACAGATTTCTTTCCCTAAAGGGCAGTAGTGAACCAGATGGGTTTTTACAACAATGGATTCATGGTTGTCATTGGACTTTAATTCCAGATTTTTATTGCACTCAAATTCCACCATCTGCCGTGGTGGGATTTGAACCCAAGACCCCAGAGCACTGCCCTGGGTCTCTAGGTTACTAGTCCACTACACCATCACCTCCTTATGTACCTTGTACCTTCAATTTAGTTCACAATCAGTTGTTTTGGAGGAGTGTAAGAAAGCATCCCTAACTTCCCGTTGATTCAGGGATTCTGGTTGACATCTTCATTGTTGTGTGGATGGCAAGTTTCTTCTAATCTCTAGTATGATGAATGTTCATAACCTTAAATCTGTGTCTTCTAGTTCTGTCCTCATACTCTAAATAAGTAGCCTTTTGTATGTACATAATTTATACCTTGAGGCATTTTAAAGCGGTGGAAGCCACATGCATGGTTCTTTCGTTCAAGCTTGAGATTTATAGAATAATTTACTTCTGAAAATAAGCAATTGGAAAAAAAAAGATAAGCTTGATTTCTAAAAGACTTCAACTGGTGGGAACAAATGCTCCCTTTTTTCTATAAAATACAAAGAGAATGAAAAGACTTTTACATATTAAAAAATGCAAAAATAAAAACTCCTAAAGAGATAATTGCAGAGAAATTAGGTCCCAATTTTCCTTTTCCTTTTAGTAATGTAAGCCTTGAACATGTTCTCTTGTCACCAGTCTCAATCTTATCAAATGATTTTGATCATACACTTCAACACTCCTATAATTATCTGCAATTATCCCTTTATGAGTTCGTTAGCATCACATTCCAGTGTCTAGCACTGCATCAGGGAATGGGGGGCGGGTGGGAATAAGCTGAAGCTTTCCAATTTCTGGAATATATAAATTCATTCAAAGATTATACATCCTGGTGGGTTGAATTTCATGTTTATTTTTGTACAAATTTAACATAAGCTTTGTTTAAAGAACTAGTAATTTACTGAAAAGTACACCTCTTTCCAACTTTCATTTTCTATCGGTTATCAAAAAGTCATGCTTAATTAAAAATACCGCTTTTGTTGCATCATTGCTGCATGTTGTTTACTTTTGTTTTGGCGGGCAGAAAGTCAACTTAGCAGCTTTGAGACTCTGGATTCAAGTCTAATTGTTGTGAAACTATGCTTTATATCAAAAAACAATTTTTTGAATTTAGTGGCTAGAGACCCCAAATTGCAGTTTTTAAAAAAAAGACTAAAGCCAAATTCCAGTGACTTGGGATCCCAGTCAAAGATCTGCACCACTGTACCTTCTACATTCCAAAAACCATTGACATGAGGACAACCTGCCTAAAAAGCCACACCAGGAACAATGGCCTTGAAAGAGAATGAATGGGGGCCATCTCCTATCTCATTAGCAAAACATCCAGACAATCACCGAGGTACTCAGCTGGGTGAAGACAACCATTAGACACAATCACTAGGACAATGAGGCCCTGGCTGAGCGAGCAATTCTGAGCCATGATCTAATCAAGATACAATTGGAATACAGTAGTCATGACCTTATTTGGATCACTGGGTAGTTGGTAAGATCGTGTGATAAACCAACCCTTTGTGTGTTTTAAGCAGCTGCTTACTCTGCACAACTAAACAAACAATTGAAATGCTGATGGAACAAGACCCCTGGTGGGTTCCTTTACTCTTTCTCCCAGCTTGCCAGTTTTTGAATCCTATCTGCTGATTTTGGCTATTCAGGTGCTGCAGAGGGATTTTTTTAAAAGAACTCAACCCAGCACTGTTGTCTCCAGAAGAAAAGATACATCATCCTTCTGCATCTCTAAACCACCTTGAGGTCGAAAACAGCAAGCCCACCAAATTCAGCCTGAAGCCAGCCAAGTCACCAATCTTCAAGAGCTGTATACCCCTTTAATTTCACTGAACTCCATATTACTTAATATATTCTCCCCAGTTTGTAATCTATTTGTGTCTATGTGAATTTCGAGTGTGTGTACATGTGAAATTCAGAGATTTTAAAAATTATTTTACTTAGGCTGGGTTGAGAACAATAAAAGCTCTCCTCTTATCTTTTTAAAAACTCAAGAAAACAGTCTGAAGATGTCTGTTCTGGTCACAGTATGTAAATAGTTAACCACTCATTAAACTGGCAAGTATATCCCTTTTAAACAAAAACCTGTTGCAGTTAAGTGAGGAGGGGGAAAAACAAGGAGCTATTCAACCCCTCCTCACCTGATCATAACAGAATCTTATTGTAAGCACAAAAATATTAATAACAGTATTAATCTAGGAATTAAGGAATCTCTACTATGAAAATAGCCAGATTATTTATTAAACTGAGATTGTTCCTGTCAAGAAATTGATTCAAGTGACCATTTCATTAATATATAATTTACTTAAACATGTCAAATCCAATTGGGGCCAGGGCATCTGCAGGTACACATCAATATCTTGTAACTGAATAGATGTGAAATTCAATAGAAAATGACTGTGTAAAATGTCACTAACCAGCACCAAACTTCTGTTGATTAAAACAATACATTTCACTGTGAATGTGGGTTTCAAAATGAGACACAAAGTATGGCCTGGGGAGGCAAATTGGTCATGGTGGATGTACAAATGACAATTCCGCAATATTCCAAATATTACATACATTGCTCTCCTTGTGAATTTGTTACATGTATTTTCACTGTCCTCTTTCAACCATTTATAGTGGAAACTTCCTGAGGGATGCCCCCAAGTTGGCACAAAAAGCCATTATTATCCAGGTACAGTTGGAGTTAATTTACCTGTAAGGTGCCCACTGGCACATTTATATTAAGAAAAAAGAGCATTAAACTAGCTTTCCAGAGCTCTTTAGATTGGGTCTGTTCAGTAGGTTATGGAATAATTGTTTGCAATTATGGTGGCGTAGTTGTATTGTCACTAGACTGGTATTCTAGAGACCCAGGATAATGGGGTCTGGGTACAAATCCTACCACAGCAAATGGTGAAATTTGAATTCAATAAAAGTCTGATGATTGTCATAAAAAACAAACCCATCTGGTTCGCTAATGCCATTTAGGGAAGGAAATCTGTGTGGTCTGGCCTACATGTGACCCCAGATCCAGGTTGTCTCTTAAAATGCCCTCTGCACAAGGGATGTGCAATAAATGCTGCCCTAGCCAGTGATGCCCACATCCAATGAATAAAAAAACAAGCAAATTATACCTCAGGTGAGCATCACAAATAAACACTCTCACATTAAAATAAATTGATTATAGATTACTGTTTATCAAATGCATTAAGATATTAATTAGAGCGTTTGCTAAATCACCCATAGAAAAGAACAATAATACCTGATCTGTTCCTTTAGTCTTTACCTCGGATTGTGAAATACTTCATGAGCAAATTGGCCCTTAAACCGAACTCCTCATTAAAAAGGGTGCCCATTAGTCAATGTATAGTCTAACCTTTCTCAATAAAGCTATTGCAATTCTGATTCAATTTCATCAGTATTATTTAACTAGTCAGCAATATCTACACACAACATTCAATCAACAAATTGATTCGTATGCAAGACTTTGCACTATTTTCTATAATTTTCAATGAAGGTAGAGAAGAGTGGTGCACTCTCTCTAGATAAAATTGTTACTATTCAGACCTCCTCCCAATGCTTTTTCTTTCATTTACAAGATATAAGCCAACTTCCACAGGTGAGCCTGCACTCTCTGTAATCTGAGTCATAATTTTATACATTTAGTACCTTAGGAATAGCACACCACCAGATGAAACGAAAAACCTCTTTATTTTAAATTTGCTACTGGATAATAGGTCGAATTCCAATATGTCTAAAGTTACTTTACAAGAAGGCTATCAGCAACATACAATTATTTTTGTAATAAATTAGACTATTAATCAAGTTTACTCAAGAATAGAGTTATATGTGGTGTAGATAGATATTGAACAGTCTAATAGAGTACTAGGCGTATGAAGTCAGATTCCAAGGAGTTAATCAAACAAACAGGCAACTCTCTTGAAATCATTCTTATAACAATTCTTTATTTGAAGTAGGAGAGGGAAAGGTTCTGGAGTCATAAGGAGGTCATCGAAATCTATCATGCTAGAGATTATAGGTTGTTTTGGAAGAATGAGCTGAATGGCTCACATTGCTCCCTGCATTATGTACCTTTGTGATCTTTGAGTTGAACAATTGCTCTGAAGAAAATAAGCAATTTTGTTCTTCAGTGAAAACATATGATCGCATTGTGCAGCTTCAGTAAGTACAAATTTATAAAGTTTAATATGCACACGTACAAATGGCAAAACTGAAATGAGTCATAGGCCTGAATTTTTCAGAAAGCGGGTTCTCGCTTCCCGCCATCCAAACAGTGGGCAGGGAACACATCTTTGCTGATCCCCAGTGCCCCGCAGCCATTTCGCAATCGGATGAGCTTTAGGTGGCTGCAGGCTGGAGTTCCGCCCCTCTGTTGGGAAGAAGCCCCGCCTTAGAGAGCTGCCAGCCAATCAGATTGGCTGGCAGCTGTACAGTCCCTACAGTAACAGCGCTGCAGTGGACAGAAGAAGAAATGCAGGAGGGCATCAGAGCTTAAGTCTGGGCACCAGAGGCCCAGGTAAGTTCAAGGGGTCCCAGGTTGGGGAGGGTGGGGAAGGCCGAGGGTTGGGGTAGGGAAGCAGGTGATTGGGGGAGAGGCCGGGGGGTGGGGGGGTTTGAGAATGGTGTTGAAGGAGGTCCAGAGGCCAGCAGACATTAGGGGGAGTGGGGGGCGGGTGCAGGGGGGCTTCTGTGGAGGCGCCCTCCTCCCTTCCCGCCCGAAATGTAACTTTGTTCTTTTTCGGGCTTCCAACACAAAAGTTCAATCCTCCCGCCAGCCTGGGTGGGAAGCAGCACCACCACCTGGAAGTTCCCATCTAAGTTACTCACCATCCTGACTTGGAAACATATCACCATTCCTTCACTGTCGCTGGATCAAAATCCTGGAACTCCCTTTCTAACAGCACTGTAGGTGTACCTACACCGCATGGACGGCAGCTGTTCAAGAAGGCAGCTCACCACCACCTTCACAAGGGCAACCAGGGATGGGCAATAAATGCTGGCCCAGCCAGTGAAGCCCATTCCCCGTGAATGAATTTTTAAAAAAAAAATTGGCCACTTGAAGGCCTCAACTGGCGCAAGGTTGGGATTTCAGTCTGAGGCCTTGGCTGCCCAAGCGTAAAGTCACTGCATGGTTGGGGCGGTGGGAATCTGGAGAGAATGCCATCCCTTTAATTTCACACTCACCACTCCCCACCACCCCCACCCCTGCCTAAACACCTGCCAGTTGGAGAGCGTAAAATTCTGGTCATAGTTGGTAGTTGCATAAAATACATGCCCAAGACTCTACTTTGGCCTAGCTGTAGTTTTCTTTTAGACTGCTCTCATCTGAATGAGATTTCACCGTAAATCCATCAAAATAATGCGAGATAACAAGATGGGGATGGTAGTGCCATGGTTACGGTATTGGGCTAGGCTGACAAATCAGAGTTTGTGAATTCATATTTCACCATGACAAGTTCTTCTCCTTAAGTTCTCTGCCCAAAAGCAGGTCTGACCCATAAGGCCACAACCTTCAGTAGGGGTAAGGCAAGGAGGCAGGTCCTGAATCCACTCCAGCTGGAACGGGTATCAAACCCCATGCTGTTGGCACAAAGCTGACCCACACCAGCCGTCCAGTCAACTGAGCCAACCAGCCCCTCAAGGAGTCCGAGTTGCTGTGGCAACACACACTTTTACATGCATGTTGTAGCCTGGAACTATGGGTAGTGATGGTCAAGGCTCCAATTTCTCTCTATCGCATAACTGTCCAGGAATCTCTCCCATTCTCGCTGCCTGCCATTGGCGTATGTTGGAAGTATTTACAACTTGATCCTCAACCTGCTTGGCTGTGTTATCAACGCACCTTCCTTGGCCATCAAGTCCTGGGGTGGGACTTGAACCCGGAGCTTCAACCTGGCTCAGAGGCAGGGGTGCTACCCATTGTGTCACAAGATCTTCCTTATGGCATGTAATGAACTTGAATTCAATAAATCTACTAACTTTAGAGCTGGCTGCAAGAAGTAAAAGTTACCATGAAAGCTGCTGGATTTCCATAAAAAATAACAATTGGTTACTATTCCCCACGCGGAAGGTGAAAATCTTTCCAGTGTGGTCTACATATAACTCCAATCCTACACTATGGGCTAGAAATTAGATATCCCCATTCTTTAGGCATGGGAGCAATGATATACAATCTCCCCACATCCATTCAGATCTAGTTGTACTCATCACAACTGATGCATCTAGATGAGTGGCTTCCATGTTGCTCTCCTCTTCTAAATGCCTGCCTATGGCATTTGTGCTTAGCAGGAAGACCAGTCAACATTGCTTAAAAACCACATGGTGCAGCCAGCCTGCCCTTCGGATAAGCATGCTCTCACTCTTAAAGGGAAGTGCACTGAAGAAAATTGCTGCAATTTAAAACATCAGAACATTGAACACCAAGGCAGAGAGAAGATTCCAGAGTGACGGATACAGCGCTGGAGGCATTAACAGCACAGGTGGGTAGGAGGACAAATGCCATGGTTCCACACGGGGGGCTTGAGCAGAACATTCTCAAGGGTCAACCTAAGGAGGGAATGGATGCAGGTGGTCAGGGGAGGTCAATTTCCAGATTCAGAACCTA
Organism: Cetorhinus maximus; assembly: GCF_964194155.1. Classification (NCBI taxonomy): domain Eukaryota; kingdom Metazoa; phylum Chordata; class Chondrichthyes; order Lamniformes; family Cetorhinidae; genus Cetorhinus; species Cetorhinus maximus. Next base: position 21,102,172 of record NC_135896.1, read on the forward strand.
AGGGCTTGACACTTTAAGAATGCTAATGACCTCATACTGGTGGTCAATGTCAGTGAATGCATTTTGATATAATATCACCTGCCCACCACAAGACCTCATGCTGCTCAATACACACCCCCATCACTTACCAGAGCCAAGGAGATAAATCATGGGCCCTGGTGCTTCTCCTGCACCTGGCCCCTTATCTACCGCACCCCCCAGCCATATACCCACACCCCCCACCCCCCACCGCTTAACCCTCCCGCCGATGCCCAGGATTGGGAGCCATTGTCACACTGGGGTCGAAGTGTTTTATATATGTTTAGCAAAAATTCTTTTGTATTCTGTGCCTCTACTTATAAAGCCCATTGAAAGATTAGGTTTCAGTAAGATACACCTCACAACCACAGCTTTGTCAGACAATTACACACATTGTGTCATTCATATTATGCAACCAGTTCCACTTTTTGGCCCTATGCAATGTCTAGATAGCAACATCAAAAAGACTTAAATCTCACAAGCACCGCAAACAACAATCCCATGTACACAAGAGAATATCATAAACTAGTAGTGACATAATCTATTGGCACATAACTCATAGTTTCACTTTCAAGTTTAAAAACGACAAAACCTTCCAGCAAATTAGCACCAGCGAGTTCACCTGCAATAATGTGTTATTTCTATCCACACGAGTTGGCTTTATTAACAGAAAATTACACATTTCATTGAGTGATAAATATTTTCTCACTTTAAATTGAAACAAACCACACTTACAAATGCCCAACATGGAGCATCTAATAGGAGAGCAAAGTACTGCAGATGCTGGAAATCTGAAATATAAACAGAAAGTGCTGGAAATACTCAGTAGGCCAGGCAACAACTGTGGAGACAGAAACAGAGTTAATGTTTCAGGTACACAATCTACGCTAGTTCTGACAAAGGGTCACTGACTTTTGTTTCTCTCTGCACAGATGCCACCAGACATACTGAGCATTTTCAACATATTCGGTTTCTTTTGGAGCAAAAATAACCCTTTCTTCCAGACCTCCAAAAAGGAATCAGACTTCCTGTGACCATCTTTTTCCCCCTCAGCAAGAAACCCAGCAGCAGCTGCCTGAGATCTGGTTTGGCACAACTTTAAACAAAAATGTCCAAAAAAAGTTAAGGCATGAAGAAAATACAAACAACTTACTAAGCAAAAAAAAAAGCAAAAATTTGATAATTTTTTAAAATGTAAGTAAATAATAAAATTGACCATTAAAATGTGCCTGATAGCAGAGCTAACTAATAAAATATTTTTTGCCTTTTCACTTAAGAAGCAGAGCTAGAGGCCTCAAGTCCTGGTCAACAGGATAGCGGGAAAGGAACCAGGGCCAAGCTAAGGGGATGGGTTTAACAGACACTGATCTTGCGTTCGCCTCTGGTGGCAGACGCTCCGATTGGCCTCAGCAGAATTCACACAAAAGTGGGGGTTGGAAGTGGGTTGTTTTTAGCCTGGGTTTTCCTCCTCTCCCCGACTTAGAAAATGATTGTGAGCCTGGACCATTTCCAGCTCCTGATTCTGCTCAAGACACTGGTGACTTGGAAACTATAGGGTGACCAGATTTTCAAAAGCCAAAACTGGGACATATTGAAAAGCCTCGGGAAGGAGGGGCTCCATGATGATTGATATGCTGGGTGACCAACAACAGGAATCGGGGGTAGGGCCAGCTGAAGGTCGGAGGTCATGTGATGACATCTCCCGGAATACACCCAGCCAGAGTTGGCAACCCTACTCTGTAGATTGTCTAAAAGACTTCATCAGCAATGGAGCCATCGGCTTCAAAGAGGTAGTGACACTTCCCTTGGAGATGTCAAGGGGGCGGTGGGGGAGGGATACAGGTCTACTGCATGCAATGCAATAAGGTGTGATGGGTGTTTAAAGGAAAAAGGGCAATAATTTGCCCAGGTTTTCTCCCCACCTCCAGCCCAATTTATACTTGACAAATAGGGAAAAGGTGAAAACCAAGACACTTGAACTGTTTTTAGGAAATTGTTGGGACACTGGGATATTTCATGAAAAACCGGGACTGTCCCAGCAAAACGGGGACATCTGGTCACCCTAAGAAACTATCCTACCCGAACTATAACATTATTGAACAACAAGTTTTGAGAAGAATGTGGCTGATCTTTCTACCTTCTCCTGTGGTTTGTCTGCAGGAGTCTGCTTAAGTTTGTTTTGTTTCCCAGTCTCAAGGCATTTCCTCTCCCACTTTCTCCAGACTCCAACACTTTGTAAATACTACTTACACACACGTCAACCATCAGCCCTTTACAGCCTTGTTATATAATAATATTCTTATAATAAAATATAGTAAAAGAAACCTTCTACTTAAAGAACTAAGCTAAATCTTTGTAAATAACTAATAAAGGAAGCAATTATTTCCTTCTAATTTCTTTCCATCATTGGAGCCTAGTTAATCTACACTTTTTGGAAATTCAAGCTGATTTTTCCCCCCGCCATCAGCTGTTTCAAACTGCTCAATTCTTTTCAATTTTGACCTACTGGTGCCAATACAGATCGAGGAGGAGGCCATGCAATTGTCATGTACCCACTTCATCTACACCATTGTAGTGTTGGCCACAGGCAATTCCAGCACTTCATCCTCTTTGCCTAAGCTGCTGGTGGGCTCTGCACACAGCAGGGGGGCTGGCCAAGGCCTGGGTGTTCAAAAGGCAAACGTAATGCCATGACTGACAGTTGCCTACTCGAAAATGAACGGCATACTTTATGTGGTCGACATTATGAAATGTGCTTTTGGGAATAACTGGCAGTTTGGCCTAAAGTCTGGAGAACCAATTCTCAGCAGGCACCGTGACTTGAACGATTTATTTCCCAGGTCGATAATAAAAAGAATCTACGGAAGTTAAAAGGATTGATTTTAAAATGTAGCGTGCAGGGAATTGATTCTTATAGTTGATAAAATGTAATGGCACTGTTGCGCCTGCCAGGTGGATCTCCCTGGAGGCAGCCAATTAGGATGCCTTGTCTAGGAGCTCCATCGAATCAGAGAGAGCGGTGGCCTAGTTTCAGAGTCAGTGGGTCAGTTTCAGTGCAGCCTGTGGATATGGATGCCTGCTCAGAAGGGCGGTACTGCCCGGGCCCAGCCTCGCCACCGAAAGCAAGAGTCCCGGTGATTAGCATTGTGTACAGCCCCCTCTCCCTGGCCCTGTCGCTCACTCAACAACACTCCCTGGCACTCAGGACTCACACCATTAATATCCAGATACTCCACCTCACCCAACTTCCAATGTTGCCAGCCTCACACTCACCTCTCACTGCATCCACATATCTCCAGCTACTCAGCTTTGGCACAGAGAAACACAGTGCAACACAATCAGTGACATTCTGCCCTCTCTCTTGGACAAGGGGGCAGGCAATAGGTGAAAAAAGAGCAAAAGCAGAGTGGGACAAGGATACCTTCATCCACTGATCACTACTCATTAGGTGACTCTCATATCATGGGACCGGCAGCAAGAGAGCCTGTGGCATCCATAGTCACGGAGATCATTGAAAATGATGGTATATTCCTGTCCCTTCTCAATTCCCAGCACATATCCTGCTAACTGGAATAATCAGTAAGCTGCCGATGGTGTTACTATGGGCCCTCTTGCTTCCCACCCCACATATCTTCCCTCAAACCAATCATCCTCTTGAGTTGCTGCTTTCAGATACCCAAGATACCCAGATACCCCATACCCCAGCCATTGCAGCCCAAGGAGGAAGAGAAAACAGCAGAACACTCACGAAGACTGTTCACTACAGTAAAAGGTTATTCACCTCCTTTAGCTTTCCATTGCTATCACATTTATCGTGTTTCCTTCTACAGAGGAACTCAGGATGTCCAAAGACTCCTGGCTTGAAATTCTTCATTGCCCTCTTATCAATGCTACATTATAATCACTGACAGGAATGAGTTTCACTAAGGCGGTCTTAACCTCATCATACTTTCTCCCTGATTTGGAGAATTTTACCATTCTGAACCTAATGATTCTTACCCAGAGAAGCAAGCTGATTGCAAATCACACATCAATGTGGCTCAATTTTGCTCCAACACTTGATCTGACACTTGCAGCCACCAGCTCAGATATTGCACTGCACATACTCAGAAGGCTAGTATAGAGTTGGGATCAGCATTTGGTAAGTCATCCAGGCACGGGTTGGCTGTAGCCAGGATAGGGATAAGAGTTGGTTTGTTTGCCAGCTTTCCAGAGGGGGAGATGGCAGATGGGGTGACAAACAAGGTAAATGCTGATGAGGACACACAAGATGCTGGATGCAATGGCCAGCCTATCAAACAGCCTCTGTTAAGGAGCACGGAGGAGTCTGGCTCTAATTTGGCAGAGGCATCACATAGATCTTTCCCTCTCCACAGCCTCTACTCCATGGCCAGAACCCTGTGTCCAGAGGTTGGGCGCATACCCAAACTCTGACAAAAGTCAGAGGCACGCCTGCCGACAACTAAATAGACAATCAAGCCCATTAATGGCCTAATTGTCAGCAATTTTTTGTGGACTGTCTGATCTTGCAGTTGGTGGATGGGCGAATCGACCGGGCGGCTTTTACATTTTTCATCAAACCTCATCCTGGGGCGCGATAAAATTTCCGTTTGGCAATAAAATTAAAATAAATGTCTGGGGGCAGCAATTTTATGAGGTATCCTTTCAGATGCTTGATTGTGATTCATGGCCATTTTATATGCAGCTTTTTACAGCTTTATTTAATTATTCGCAAGCCTGCAGCTCCCTGAGGCTGCTGCCTGCCTTCGGGGAGCTCTCTCGCAGCACTCACCCACGCCCGCGCTGATGTCATCGCCCGCTGATTTCCCGCCCCCACCCTGGCAGCGCTGAGCTTTTCAGCGCATGTTTTACGCTGGCTGGCTGTTAATTAGCCAGTGTGAAATTGCGGATGGGGGCTGATCATGGTCAGGGATCTGTTTCCCGGCTGCTCCCGGGCCCATCAATCGCGCGTACCCGGCAACCAAAGTAAGGCCCATCTTCCTGTCATGCTGCATGGCCAGAGGCACTGTAATGGCTGTTGCCTCCCTGTTGCAGCCTGTGTGTGGATAGGTCACCTACTTGTCTGTCCACTCTGTGAAGATGAACAGCGTTTTGAGCAGGTGAGGGGCCAAAGGGACTACTCCTACGCCTATTGCTTATGTTCTCATATAAATCCAGAAGCACTAAAGATCTCTGGGAACATAATACTTCCAGGCACATTGCAATAGAAAACCTTGCCAAAGTGACCTTACCTCCAGTTTGGGTGCTAGGCCCTTTAAGAAATGCTAATACAGGGCGCAAGCTCCACCCTCATGCCAGGTCTTTGCAGAGTGATGAATGAATATGTACACAGGACTTGAGTGGTCCAAATTTGGAATGCCAGCAGCATATCATCCAAGCAGCCATGATGCTTCAGGTCAGTGTTGATCCAAAGCCTTCTGGCGCAAACAGGGTAGGCTCTTCTCCTTCAGCTGCACAGGAAGTGGTCAGCAGCACATCATACTCCTGGGAATCAATGGAAGGCCTCTGTATCACCGCTTGTGACCGACCTATACTCAATCGAATTTCGAGCCATTAAACTTTTCTGAAGTGGCTCAGCAAGCCACCCAATTGTGTAAATAATTGTCGGCAAAGATGAAAGCCCATTTCCCCCTGTCTTAATAAAAGCAGATTGCTATTGTCGCCCACGTTTAGGAACATTTAAAACATCTCTGGCAGATTCAATTGATAAACCCAGTACTTGCAACTCACCTTCTTGTGGTGCATCAGCTTTTAGCAATCCAGCAATCAAAAAATGAACGTGTCACAATATTGTTTCCCCTTCAGAGGGGTAATGCGACAGTAAATCAGACATCTCAGCAAACATTTTAACAACAGATTGGCTTGCATTTTGAATGTAATGTTTAAAATTGCTGTTTGAAAACTAAGGCAAACACCACAGGATCCATCTTTTTGTCATGACACACATACAACTGCAGAGATAAGGACATGAAAGGTTACTCATGCTATAAACCCAACAGACCAAATTTATTGTTCAGTGGTTATAGACAGTGCGGTGGTGGAGTTGGGAGCCCAATTAGCCTCCTGAGCAAAAATGGGCCACTCTGATGTATCGTGTACTCTTTGCAATCAGCTACCTTCTCTGAGTAAGATTCATCAGGTTCGGAATAGCATTCTCCAAATCAGGAAGAAAATAGGACACAGTTAGAACTGAGGCGAAGTTCATTACCTGTTACCGATTATAATGTAGCATTGATGAGAAGGCAATGAAGAATTTTAAGCTAGAAGTATTTGGGCTACCTGGGTTGTTCTGTCAGAGACCAGATAAACGTGGTAGCAACAGCAAGTGAAATGATGAGTTAAATAACCTTTTCCTGCAGTAAATTGCTTGTGTGTCCCACTTATATCATGAAATCCCATTGCGTGCAATAAATACATTGCACCATAATTTGCTGTGGCAGAGCATCTAATGGTGTCCCTTGCAAGTTGATTAGGTTTTGAAGTGTTTTACCTGGCAAGTTGCTGGAAGTGTGAACTGATAACACTGCAGCAAGAAAACAAGTGCACCTGGGACCTGAGTGAACGGGGCAAACAACTGCGTAGCTCCTTTACCAATCAGCTTGAAGAACTGTGAACTTAACAGCACAAAGAGTGGGAAGAAAGTGTAAATTAGAATGGGTGAATTCAATGTCAAATGAGTTATAGAATAAAGAGATGGAAAGAAAGATCAGATTAAGAGAGAGGAAAAGGGGAGAGTAAGGAAGAGTATTTTTTTTTTTAACACCTTTTTAGAAGTCTCTAACAACAATTAAAACCTGAAAGAATGATATTCTACAGTGCAGGAAAAGAGGATGAATGGCAATAATTAATGCTTATTACGTTGTTAATAGACTGAAATGGGCTGTTGAGAGTTTAGTTTATATCTACGGTGCAAATGCAGGAATTCCAGGCCGTTTAAAGCATTTCTATGGTGAGTAAGACTGTGAGATGTCATTTTCAGGAAGCTAATGGTGGAATGGCATACCTCAGACAGCATTTTGAGATTTCCATGTTCAACCTTGCATTTACTCTCACCTGAAATTGCTGTAGCATTTGTGCATAAATAATAGTGAGCACCATTAGCTTTATTGATTTTTAGCAGCAAATTATGGTGCATTAATCTAACTTTATTTTTCAGTTGCCATATTTAGCCAAAATATATGACTTTTCACAAAATACAAAACAACTTTTCAACTTTGCCTTCATTGAATTTCAGGAAAGTAATCTCCATACAATGAAGGTTAATAATTGCTATTAAGCTAGCCTTCAAATTAAGAAAACGAGAAGCTACAACTGTTTCTTATAGCACTCCAAAATGATTTCTATTGGAGAACTGTGCAATTCATCAGTAGACAAATAGGACTAAATTTTACAAACTCTCTGGGGATGGTTTAAGAGGTCAGGCCCATAAAATGGAAAGGGAAGGTGAAGGTGTTCATTGACTTCCTGGTGCCATGTCATCTTGCCAGCAAAGAAGAAGGTGGCGGACAGCTCTCCCAGAGGCTAATTGAGCCACTTAAATGACTAGTTAAGGTCCTTTCCCCTCTGCCACTAGCATTTTACTGGCAGTGGTCGGTGTCCTCCGTCAGGTGGGGAAACTGATAGGTGAGAACTGGTGGCCTCCGAGCTGGCTCAGCAGGGGTGGTGGTGGCAGTGGTGAAGGATGGCTCCTATTTGGGCATTGTTTGGCCCACAGAAGGATACCCCGGTGGCAATGGTGGCCCCGGCAGCATTGGTGCCTTCCACTCACCAACAATGTTCTGTATTGTATATTTCAAATTTTGGATCTATGCAGAGATGACACTAGTTTCTCTGAGTGTAACACATTTTATTCACATTCCTTGAAAGGTCTACTCCATGCTACAGCTCTGGCCAATTAAATGTAAGGCTTTTTCAAAAATATTTTTGTGTAACCAAGGTGAACAAGAGAGATCTTCAGATTCAGCAGTCTTGGCGATTAGACCTCAACACCCTCCGGTTTCCATCAACACTATTGCCCTCTCTACATCATTGCCTGCTCCAAGCCTCCTCCGGAACTTACCTGATGACAGCTGCCAGCGAGTTCATTATTTTTTCGAGTGAGCTGACTGAGGGGGTGAACATGAATGGCAGGCAACTCACCACAGGTATGTAGATGAGTTCCTGGGACAATTCCTCCCAATCCTTGGGTCTCTTGGTTTGGAGACCAGAAACTGACCCAGGCAAGAATTTTCCATTTAAAATTTAAACTCTTCAAAATCAAATTGAAAAAAAAATTGTACATTTATCAAATAGTCAAACAGGGACAGTCAGTTTCCTTTCTACAACTGTCTTTTTTCTGGTGTACCTCTGACCTCAAAACTATGGGATTCTGACTGTCCAAATTAGGTAACAATATTCCTGTTTAACTAATTGACAGAATGCAGAAGCAACTATCGCCTCAGTGGTTAATTTATGTCCAACTGCGCACACTATGGCCTGAATCTTCTGGTCGGCAAGTGGGGGTGGGCCCCGCTTGCCAACACGTGGTGATGTCGGGCGTGCGTCCTGAAGTCACCGCACGTCACTCAGATCTTTCAGTTCGGCGGGTCCGCACCCGAGTTGGCTGCGCGCCCACTGAACTGTCAAAGGCCTGTTAAAGCCATTTAATTGGCAATTAAAACAATTAGCAGGGCTGTCCAACCTTAAGGTTGGTGAGCAGGTGGCCTTCGCATTTTTCATGGAGCCTCATCCACAGGCGGGATGAGGTTTCATGAAGGTTTTTAAACTTTAATGACATTTTTAAATAAAATTCATAGATATGTCCCAGCTCATGTGACACTGCCACATGAGGGGGCGTGTTCGAATATTTTTTAAAAAATCTTTTATTGACTTTTTCACAATGAAATTAAACTCCCTGAGGCACGGAGCTGCCTCAGGGAGATTTCTGCGCTCCAGGCCCCAACACTCCCTCCTCCCCCCGCCCGCACAGGGAGCTCTCAGCGCTTCAGGGTGCATGTCATGCCGGACGGGCCAATTAAGGCCCGCCCACGCCCGCTCCCGCTCTGCCCACCCCACCCCGAGACGAGAAGAAAATTCTTCCCTATGTTGCATACGTAATATCATCGTCCTAAAAATATTTCTTCCTGTGAAAAAACCCACTGCCCTTAATGTTAAGAATCAATGACAAATCATTAAGAAAGTTTTGGAAATGAAAAATTCAGTCATGGAGTCATAAGGTGGTGTCTGCAAACCAGTTAGAGAATTTACACCACAATCACTATCATCTGATTCTGTTCAAACATTATTGTCAGCCTCCCCCAAAAATCACAACATTACCAAAAGGAAATCAGAAGTAGATGGCATTTCCTAGTTGCTAGTACCAAGTTTGAACCACATATCATCAATTAGCTCTCAATGCTTTAGTGGCATGTTTTTTCCTATGTTTATTTATTCTGCCTCAGTTCTACTTCGTTCACTCTTTACTGAACCATATCCAGCTTAGCTACACTATTGTTACTGATAATGTTTGACTTGGCCTTGCAGAGTTCAGAGTGTTGTATAATAACATGAGCCATATAGAGAGAGAGAGAGAGAGAGAGAGAGAGAGATGAGAGAAACAAATGACTTTAAAAAGGAAATTTGAACTTGCAGTTAATAACTGAAAGGATGGCATGACAAGTTTTCATGTTTTAAGATATTTACTGTAACAAAAGATTAAAAGCACTATTGACAAAACATTACCTTATCTTATTCGTTGAACCACAGAATGGAATACCCACACCCACCCCACTTCTTACTTATAGTACAACTAAAAAACACATTTCGCAGGAATATGCTACTCTGACTTTCAAATAGACATTCAATTTTCCCAAAATCAGCCCATTGTGATGCTTACCTCCCACAGGCTTACTTCTGTTCTTTTGCTTTCTCAGCCTGGTAACTTCTAAATTCAGAACTGTTCTTCATGGTGAGAGTATTAGCAGAGATCCTCCTTCTAGCATAAGCATATCTTCCAGCTTTGTTTTAATTCCTCAATAATTCGATCTTTTCATTCTGAACACGGGCTGCTACCTGGTTTCCAGCGTAATGAACCATAGAGACTTCTGGCCTCTAGGCTGTTCCCTACTCTCTCTCTCCTGCACCTTGGCAGACTAACTGTGATAGTCAGTGATATTTTAGGAAAGCCATTCTTTACAATGGCTTCATCTTCACCATTCCCCATGGCAATGTGAATCACCTGGGCCTTGTATCCAGGTAGAAATGCTGATTAGCTATTGTTTAGACCCAATTCTACCCTATCCTGGAATCAAGTGGAAAGTTCAAAGTAAACACTTTTACAAGTTGACATTCTGAACACTTCCCTGGGACTTGATGTCTCAGTCTGCCCATCGACACCACAGCTGCCTTAACCATTGTTTGGAAGTGCGGATACATTGTTTTACTGAGAAAAAGAGTGCAATCTAGGCCCTCCTTTAGCAGCCCCATCACCCAGAACTGTTGTCAGGCAGACTTCAGCACAGGATGACATGACCCCTTTCATTTTGCCCTAAATTTAAAGACATATTCGCAAAACATAGTAATCTTATAAACCTCATATTTGTAACAATTCAAATAAATTAAATGTCTTAATATTTGTGCACATTCCAGTCTTCTATATAGGCAAACCTCTCCAACTTGTGAGTTAGCCAGTTTTTACGGAAAATGGCACAAATTTTGGGATCTGATGCCTTTATAGCATTTGCTGGTGATGTTAAATCTTTTCTGACACTTCCACTGCCTCTGCTTGTCCAGCGTCCAGTTCTGGTTGAGCTGAAATATCTCCCATTAAACACCAGGAAGACCAAAGCCATTGTCTTCAGCCCTCACCTCAAACTTCATTCCCTAGCCGCTGAGGCAATCCTCCTACCTGGTCACTGTCTTAGGCTGTGACAGGCTATTTATAAGTTTGGCATTCTACTGGATTCTGAACTGAGGTTCTGACCTCTTATCTTCTTCATTACTGCAGCCCAAATTTTCACTCCAGTGTTGGGTAGCAGGAGTCAGGAAATCTCCCAGCTCACTGCACCCACTTCAGGAGAAATTCACCCAGATGGCACAATATTTGCTCCAAGACTGTGGGCATGGGATAGAGTCAGGCCCGCTGCCCTGTACACCGATTAGAGGCAGCCACTGGGGTTACTGAGTGCTGATGTGGGCTGTTTAAAAGGCCTGTCTTGGTTCTCTGAGGCTTTGAAGTTTGAGGTGAGGGCTAAAGACAATGGCTTTGGTCTTCCCGGTGTTTAATGGGAGATATTTCAGCTCAACCAGAACTGGACGCTGGACAAGCAGAGGCAGTGGAAGTGTCAGAAAAGATTTAACATCACCAGCAAATGCTATAAAGGCATCAGATCCCAAAATTTGTGCCATTTTCCGTGTTTTTTGTTACCTCATCACCCCCCACCCATTCCACATGCCCCATCCATGCCAACTCATGATAATCCATGCACCCAGCCCATTATACCAGGGCTCACTAACCTACATTATCTTGCCTCAATTATAAAATTCTCATTTGCGTTTTCAAATTTTGCTGTGGCCTTGTCCTTATCTACCTTGGTAACATCCTCCAGCCTTGCAACCCTGGGACAGCTTTGCGTCCCTTGAACTCTGGCCTCTTGTCCATTCCCCACTTGTTTTGCCATATCATTGGTGGTCGAGTCTTTGGCTGTGTATCCCCAAAACTTTGGAATTCAGTCCATAAGGTTCTTAGCCTCCCCACCTCCCTTTCCTCTTTAAAACTCTCCTTAAAAGCTAACTCTCTGACCAAGCCTTTGGTCCGCTGTCCTAATGCCTTTTCCTTTGCTTTGATGTCAGGTTTTGTCTGATTTCACCGGTTGGGATTTTTACTGCATTGACAGTGCTGCATAAATTCAGATTGTTGTTGTTAATATTTTTTCCTGCAAAGTCACAGATGTTTCAAAGTCATTGCAAGTGTGCTGAAAATAGCTACCAGCTTAGTTTGTTGTGATTCCATATGTGTTGCACATTCTGCGTTAGCAGTTCAAAATCTGTTCTCTATGACTAAGTTCATCAGCAGTCCATTAATATTTCCTATACATAGCTGTGATTTGATGTATTGTTTACTGTATCATAGGCATTTAAATGAACGTGCTTCTGTAGAAATGGCCTCTAAGTGTAGCATCTCAGTAGTAAGTGGTGCCATAGCGCTATCGGATGCAGCTTTTACATGTTATTTTAAGGAATGCCTCTGTTGTCGTTTTTCTGGACCTAAGCTCCACACGTTAAAAAGGAACACAATTGATTTCAGATGAAATAGTGAGAATCTGAGCCAGTTAGGAACACGAGATGATTGGAGTGCTTTGTTCATGAAGTATAGTTCCATTAACCAGAAGGGAAAGATTCCTATTTAGCGTTAATCTGAAACAAATACCTAAACCACAAGGAGAAAAATCTCTTGCACTCTCTTATAATTTCCCTTTATCTTCTTGGCCTGCTGGGCCGAATTTGACCAGATTCAAAGCTTTAGGTTGTCATTATGTAGTTGGCCTCTTAAAAATTCTTACAAAGCTCATTACAATCTGAGAAATGTCCTCTATAGCATTAATCCTCTGAGATCTGGAGAATTCCTTACTGCTTTGTAGTGATGTTAGATCCAGTGCCCTTGGTTTGTTGGGGCTAAAGGATTCGGGTTGTATGATTATTTCGGGGCGACCAAGTTGGTACAGAGACAGAGAACATCAGGCGAGTGTTTTTAGAATAAACACATGCTGCTTATTTACAAATTAAATTCGGAAACTACACTTGTGTGCTCACAAAATAAAACTCTGTCTTCACTCATCAGTGACTAAATCAAGACTCCTCCACATAGAGGTAGCCCACGCTAGTCTGCTATTGGATATTAAGATCATGTGACCTTGCATTACAATACTTGTCTTAAAGGTATATTACATATCAGATTACTACATCCCCCCCCCCCTTTACTGAAAAATACATTTTATAATTTTCAATGTATATCAAGTTATTTACAAAGATCAATTATTTACAAAGTCAGTCTCTTTGGGGGTTTCCTTATGCATAGAGAACATCTCAGTTCTACAGCTCCTGAAGTTTGCTTTGAAATCTCCCTTACTGAAGTCATTTGAGCATCTGGTTCTGTAGCAGGTACCTGTAAATTTGTTTCTTTAACTCTTACTGGTACAATCGGCCCTTCAAATACATTTGTACTTGATTGAGTTCTTTCAACAGGAAATGTTGTTGAGTCTCAAGCACTGGTGGACTTACTTCTGGATATTTGGTTTCTCCACTTCATATGTGATCCACGTGTCTCCCTACTATGATCTCTGGCCTTCAGGTGGTAGGAAAGAGGTCCTGTTACAGCACTTATTTCACTGCACAACCATGCTGGTCCTTCTCGAAAACTTTTCACAAATACCTTCTCTCCCACATTAAGTGTTCTGTCCCGACTGTGACGATCATATCCAGTTTTCTGACTTTCCTGCTTTCTTTCTTCCTTCCCCCCTCCAGCCCCCAACAAGTTTGGCATGATTAGGCTCAGTTTCAATCGGAGATAGTGCTTCATCAATGTTTACGCAGTGAAAAGAAAACATGCCAATTTAGTCACTATCGAATCTCCAGATAATTTCTTCATACCGGATTTGAATGTCTGAACTGCGCACTCGGTGAGTCCATTTGAAGAGGGATGGTATGGAGATGTTTTCACATGAACAATACTGTTGAGACTTGTAAATCAGTTAAATTCAGCACTTGTGAATACTGTTCCATTATCTGATACTAGCATTTCAGGTAATCCACTTATAGCAAAGTTTTGTCATAGCTTACCTATTGTCGCTGAAGATGTGGGTGACCTCACTTTTTACATATCCATACATTTTGAAAGAGAGTCTATGATAAGGAGAAACATTGTTTCCATAAAAAGTCCCACATAACCGATGTGTACTCATACCCATGGCCTTCCTGGCCACTCCCAAGGGTGTAACGGCGGTGTTGCAGGTAATTTTTGCACTTGACGACACTGCATTAAACTTCTCACTAAATTTTCTATTTCTCCATCCATTCCAGGCCTTCACATATAGCTGCATGCTATTGCCTTTATTTTGGAAATTCTGGGATGTGCACTGTGAAGTTCCGATAACAATAGTTTTTGTCCTTTTGGAGGAAAAAAATCACTCGAGCTCCCCACAATAAAATACCTTCTTGGCTGGTTATCTTGTATCTTCTCTGTAAATATGGTCTAATTTCATCAGGTTCTTGTTTTTGTGACCAACCATGAAGGACTTGATTTCTCACCTTGGATAAGACTGGGTCTCGGTTTGTCCAATCTTTAATTTGTTTTGCATATGTCGGTGATGAATCCAGGAAATTCAACAACAAGACACATTCCTGAGGAATTGGAGCAACCTCATCTTTTACTTGCAAGGGTAAACAACTGAGTCCATCTGCATTTGCAATTTGACTTCCAGGTCTATGAATAAAAATATACTCATACACTTCTAAAATCAATGCCCATCTTCGTACTCTTGCCAAGGCTATAAGAAGTATAGCCTTGTCTTCACTGATTTGTCCTAATAATGGCTTGTGGTCCATTATGATAGTAAATCGACAACCTTGTACATATTGATGAAACTTTTTAACACCAAAAATGATTGCCAGGCCTTCTTTTTCAATTTCAGAGTACTTTATCTCTACAGTGCCAAGTGTTATTGACACATATCCTATAGGTCATTCTGATCCATTATCCATTCGATGGGAAAGCACTGCTCCCACTCCATAGGGTGATGCATCACATGTTAATATCAACTCTTTCTTTGGATCAAAACGTACAAGAAGTGTAAAAGATTGTAGCAACTATTTCACTTTTGTGAAAGCTTCTTCTTGTGGTGTTTGCCATGACCATCGCTGGTTTTTCTTGACCAAGTAATACAGCGGTGCTAGTTCTGTCAACAAGTTAGGCAAGAAACGTCCACAGTAATTGTTAATTCCCAAGAATGATTTCAGTTCAGATGTATTCTTTGGCGCTGGGGCTTCTTTAATGGCTTTCACATTTTCTTCAACTGGATGTAGGCCTTGTAAATCTACCTTGTGACCTAGGTAAGTTGCCCCTTTTGCCTGGAATGTGCACTTTTCCTTTTTCAATCTCACTCCAACCTGCGAAAAACATTTCAGAACTTCTTCCAAGTTCATCAAAAGTTCCTTTCAGTCCAGTCACGAGAACGTCATCCAAATAAACTACAGCATGGGGCAGTCCCTGTAGTAAACTTTCCATGGTTCTTTGGGTATGTTGCAAACAGAAGATACGCCAAAAAGGTAAACGGGTGTATTGGTACAATCCCTTATGTGTATTTCTGGTGACAAACTTCCAGGGTGCCTTCTCTAATTCCGATTGTTGGTAGGCTTGACTCAAATCTAACCTCATGCAGGCCTTTCCACCTGCCAGTTTTGCAAATAAATCTTCTATTTTAGTTATGGGGTGTCTAACCAATTTTGCCACTTTATTAACTGTTAATTTGTAGTCCCCACATATTCTAATGCTGTGGCCAGGTTTGAGAACAGGTAGAATTGGGGTTGCCCACTCTGAAGATTTTACTGGTTGCATCACTCCCAGTTTTTCTAATCTGTCCAGTTCAGCGTCGACCTTATCCCACATTGCATAAGGTACTGGTCTTGCCTTCAAGAGTCTTGGTGTTGCCTCTGGATCTACATGAATTTTTGCTTGTAGCCCCTCAATTTTCCAAGTTCTTCCCTGAAAATTGAGGCATATTTTTGTAGTAGCTGTGATAACTCATTAGTTCTCAGTTGGAAGATTTCTGTCCATTCCAATTTAATTTCTTACAGCCAGTTTTGTCCACGGAGACTAGGTCCCATGCCTGCTACTACCATCAAGGGTAATTTCACTGTTTAACCTTCATAGTGTAATGTGACTTTACATACGCCCTTGTCTTGTATATCTTCTCCTGTGTAAGTTTTGAATTTGTCATCATTTTCTTCTAAATTCAACTTACATTGTCCATGGTTCAGGTATTTGAACATATGCTCACCAATCACCGTAGTGGCTGCTTCGGTATCCACTTCCATTCTGAGAGGCCTCTCATTCACTCTTATAGTTACATAGATAGTCTCCGTTCTTCCTAGCTCTAAATTATACGGCGAATAGATATCAGCATCTATTACTTCAGGTTTTTCAACACTGTTTATCTCATTGAATTTTTGCTTTTGTCTGAAAGTCTACACGATTCTATCTTTACAATGTCTCATGAGGTGTCCATTTCGTTGGCAGAAGAAACATTCAATCATTACAGGGCTGTCTGCTACCACCTCTGTCACTGCTAAGCATATTTTTGCTGCTAAGTTTTCCCGTTTAATTTGTCTGCTAGCAGTGGCTGCTTCCCACTTTGGAACAAAGCTCCGCACTTTCACATTCTTTTTGGTTGAGGCTCCACGCCCAACATGGAGGACAGCACCGTTTTGCGCTCCTCGAACGGCTTCTGAGTCTCAAACTGCACCTTCCATTGCAAGAGCAATTTCCAGTGCCTTCTGAAAATCTAGATTTGTTTCAGACAACAATCGCTTCTGAATCATATTTTCGTTTATACCGCACACCAAACGATCTCTGAGCATATCATTGATAGATATGTCAAACTCGCAATGTTCAGTTAATTGATTCAGACTTGCCACATTACAAGTAACTGTTTCCCCTGCAGCTCTATTTCTTGAGTTAAATTTAAACCATTGCATTATCACTGATGGCTTGGGCTGGTAATGATTCTTTACAAGGTTCACTAAATCATCAAAACTTTGAGCCTGGGGCACTGGGCACTAACAGATTCCAAATTAGTCCGTATGTCTTACTCCCACATGTGGACAGAAGGATCGCATGCCTCTTCTCCTCCCCTGCAATGTCGTTCACCTGGAAGAAGAATGCGAGGCGTTCAGCATAGTGAGACCAGTTCGTCCGAGATTGGATCGAAAGGCTCCACTCTTCAAAATTGCGGCATGCTCTGAGGGGATCTCTTCAATGCTTAGAAGGAAATTTTCTTTTACTTACAACTACCATGTGAGGTATGGCCCGATTTCAGTTCTTCTGGATTCCTTTGGATTTTCTTTCTCGCTTTTAACCTAATTTTTTCTGAGGCTTTTCATGCTTTTACTTTTCTCACCAGTCTGCTGGATCCAGTGCCCTTGGTTTGTTGGGACTAAAGGACCCAGGTTGCACTCTTGTTTCGTGGTGACTGAGTTGGTACAGGGACAGAGAACATCAGGAGATCATTGCTAGAATAAACACATGCTGTTTATTTACAAACTAAACTCTGCAATTACACTTGTGTGCTCAGAATATAAAACTCTGTCTTCACTCTTCAGTGACTAACTCAAGACTCTTCCACATAGAGGTAGCCTATGCTACTCTGCTATTGGATGTTAAGATCATGTGACCTTACAGTACAATACTTGTCTTAGAGGTATATTACATGTCAGGTTACAAGTGACTTTTTTAAGAATTGTAAACCAACCAGGCCGTAGACTCTGGTCTTTACCACCTGTCTGTTAAGCTTCACTCAGATCTAGAGCAGCAAGAAATAGCTGGAGGTGGAGGGACCCATACTGTAAGGGAACCACCTGATCTTGTTGCCATTGAAGTTAATGGAAGACAAATCCGGCAGGTTCTGGAAGGGGTGCATTGGCCTCCCTGCCAAATATTCAGTTTCAGCATTCTGCCTAGGTAATAGTTTACATAGTAAAAATGAAAATTTTGCACACAGGTCTGAGAACTCTATTTTCTTATCTTTCTCCTCTCTTTTCTGTCCTTTCCTGAAGGTGTTGACATGCACTGGGATACAGCAGCTGGCCAGTCCTCTAGTATTTCAACCATTTTTTGTGGCAGAGCTTGAACTGTGAATGCCAAAGGGCTGTTTGATCCCCGGCCACTGGAAGGAGGTCTGATCCTGTTCCTGCTCTGTACACTTTTCAGTGCAAGACGCTGGTTAGCAGTCACAAGCAGAAACCCTAGCTGACTTTCTCTTCTCACAGCCTGGAGCATTAATGTTAATTTCTTGTTCCACTCTCTGCTCTAACTGGGACTAGGAATTAAATGTGCATGAGTGGGCAACAGGTTATTGACCAATAAACCAGCAGAGGACCTTAAAATTTCCAGTTTCTACCGAATTTAGGTGTGATTAGTCTGGAACATATAAATTTATGAAGCCAATTTCAAATCAATTGCACAAATATAACACCATGAACGCAACTCAAATGTTCATTTATGTCGATGAAGATCCTGCTAAGAAGTGGGTAATATGGCTCCTGTTCTTACCATTAACCAGTGGCTCCTTCATGAAAGAGCCTATTTGTGGACAATGAGGACAGGATTAGTCAATGGGGCTGCCATCCTTCCAAGTCTGCAGGCCCTCTGACTGGGCTCGCAGGCTCAGGAACCTACCCGCTGTCCTTAATTGGGTGACAGTCTCGGAGACAGCATTTTAATTGGCTGCCTACAGGAAGATCTCTCAGGCGTGTGGCCTGACAATCAGTACAGGGTTAGCATCCGTAAATGACCCCACCCTCAAATAATTTTTTTTTGAAGTGCACAAAAATTCCTCCCCATAGTAAAATCACAACCCTCCCAGTTAATCCAGTTTTCTCCCCCAATATTGTTCCTTGTGATCAGCCGATCAACATACAGATCAATTGAAAGCATTGCTTAGTCCCTCATCCTTAATAAGCTGGTCAATGCAATTTACTATAAAAATGATTAGTGCATTCCTATCATATTACTTCGCATTTTTAACAGGTGCATTTTAAATAAAGGAGCAATGCTACCCAGTGGAAGAGTAGAGAAGGAATTTTGAAATGACTACATTAAGCATTTGTACGATAATATTCCAGTTTAATTTTAAAGCTAAAAGGGGGGATTTTTGAGAGTATGTGCCCAGCCTAGGTGGGGCTGTCACCTAAAAATTGAGCATTGTCACTGACCATCTCCGACCAATGTACAGTAAAGGAACCTACCTCATTTTCTTTCCATTTATTTGAATGGTAAGAATATTTGCTAATGTTCTTCAAAGGCATGCATTCTGACCTGTCTGATTGTTAAATATTCCCTGTGACCAGGCAATTCTGTACACAATTGGAAAATCTTCCTCAATCTTTTTGGAGCATTTTTGTCTATAGAATGAATCGTGAGTGAGTAATGTCACCATTTGGGTTCTGTGGATTCAGCCGAGTAACTCTTCCCAAGCAGATGCCTTACCCCTGTTTCAGTGGGACACACCATTCACACCACCTACCACTTTCACTTCCCCTCACCAGTCATGCTTGCAAAGTGCGATTCTGCAATCTGGTGCTCCCATAAGGTGACGCCCACAGCGACTGTAACTTGGAAAGTCATGGGCTGTGCATTCGTGTCTTTCCTAGGTGTGTGTAAGAGTTTCTCCCACTAGGAGAGGCAAATGGAAGGAAGGCGTTGGAAATGTTTTTGGGCAAGACAGTATCGGGTGAAATTTCTCGGAGGGGCAGAATCGAAAAGTTGCACTTGAAATTGCGCTCATTTGTGCAGCCATTTTTCCAATGTCAATTTATGTCTACATTTCCTGCCAAACCCATTGACATACAATGGAATGCAAACAAGCAGAAATCATTCATACACCTTACACACACCGGTATAGAGTTTCTGCTTTGTGCCCAATCAGCAGAATACATTGGTTTTGCTAAGATGTAGTTACGCTCAGTTCCAATGAAACGTTAGCTCTGTTCCTCTTTCCACAGACGCTGCCTGGCTTGCTGAGTATTTCCAGCATTTTCTGTTTTTAGTGACACTCAGATTTCTGCACAAACTCATCAGCAAAAACCAGAACACAAAATCTCCCCCTAATCAGTGCAATCAAGGAGTGTAATCAATTGGAATCGATTTGAGACTAGAAAGGGACACCCTCCCATGATTAAAGAGGAGCGACATCGCTAAGAAATGTACCAGTCTTCAACTGACTGGCTTACCGCCCTTGGCCTTACTTTATAATTGGCTTCAATTTACTGGTTTGGCCAGCCCTTCCTAACACCTGTGAACAGTAATCAACTGACCCCACATAGGGATGTCCTGCCCTGCTGTAATTGACTGAATTTAGACTCATTTAAACTTAACTTAAAAGTAATTTAAAATAAAAGAAACTTAATATGGTCAGGCTTCAACTGACTACCGATTATGGCAGGTAGCGGTGGTTAATGCTGGATTCATGTGACCACGGGTGCCTGTGCACCCGAGTTTCCAAGTACAACATGGTGATGTGCAATCAGTGGAGCTTGCCATTCTGACCTGGGCAGTGTGGCCAGTTTTCTGGGTGGGCACTGGACTTTTGCACTAGTGTAATAGATCACCAATACTCCAGCATAAAATGGTGATCAGCACCACCCACTGACATTTAAAATTTCACCATCTTTAATGTTAATTCATTTGATTCTGCCCAGGTTTCACGGATAGCTAAGCGGACATCATGCTGAAAAACACCTGAGCATGGAGGTTTTTTCCATTTTAATTTGTCTCATCCTGATGCCATTAAATTCATTCAAAGAAACAGAGAATACAGTGCAGGTCTCTGTGAGAACAAATGTCTTTGTATAAAGCCCTACAGGAAATGGCAATAAAAAAAACAAGAGAAATGGCTCTCCTTCCTGATGTAGCTAAAATTCTGGATGTAATTTTTACATCCATTATGATCCGGCTTAATTGTACAAAATTTGTATGTACTGCTTCTTAACCTGCAATTCAGAGCCATTTCACTGAACCAAGATGTGGTCATGTGCAGAGATTGATACAAGTGTGCAGAAGACCAAGGAAATTTGGACATGTGTAATTACAAGTTTCCTTGATCTTTTCTGCCAACTATTTGCTCTAAACCCCAATTACGTGTGTCTCTGGACACACATACATCAGAAATTCCACACGTGTCAACTTAATACTAACTAACCCTGAAATCTGAGCTCTTCGATATTATAGGCCCATTCCCACTAGGAACTAACTTCAGATTGTGCAGTCTCATTTTACTTATAATCCTAATGCGAGTAGACAGAAGAGTCATTCCAACAAGGGCTGTGAGCTGAATTTTAAAAAAAGTTCAATCCTTTTCACCATAACACTACTGTAAAATGATCATAAACTTTATTTAAATGGAAGTTAACATTTAATGAAAACTATGTATTTTCTCTCTTTACAACCTCTGATCATTCAAGCCTTATCCAATAGTGATTCAGGAATTGTTTTATTTTTGCTCCAGCACAACACAAAACACATTCAAATGTTCTTTTTAAAACCAAACTTTTTCTTCTCTTGCCTTTGGCCCACAGCCAAGACCTTGATCTGGCTGCAAATTTTACCTCCACTTATTGCAATGATAGCATAAAAAATTCTCCTGAGTTTCTTGAGAACCATGTATTAGTTTATAACTTCTCCTTGAGACAGTGTTACATGCCACGAAAATTCTTAAGACATTTGCTTCCTTGAATTATGAAACCTTTTAGCAGTTCCTCAATAATAACCTGCAAAATTACATTACAAAAGTTGTTGCTTCTTAAACGAGTTGCCATTGAACTCACTTTTTTGTTAGACTGTATTTTAGGCAGTCTTATTTCTTCCTTCGTTTGTAATGTATGTTCTTTCCTTTTATATCGTACCATTCTACAGCATACATTGAAAACTGGAACACCCTCCTCCGAAAAAATCTGTTGAAGCTAGCTTGGATTGAAGATTTCAAAACTGAAACTGTTAGATGTTGTTAGGTAAGGGTATTAAGGGTTATGGAACCAAGGTGAGTAGATGGAGTTAAGATATAGATCAGTCATGACATAATGCAATGGCCTGAGGGGCTGAATTGCCTACTCCTGTTCCCATTTTCTTGTTTTCTAGCTATCAAGTTGGCAGACAACATACACTCAACAAAAACTTGCATTGATGTAAAATTTTAATATTGAGATGCTTCACAAGATACCTCAAAGAGATTAAATTTGACATAATTGCACAAAAACAAAGACTTAAAGCCTGGTCAAGAAGATGGTTTTTAAGGAAAAAGAGGTGGAGAGGTGGAGAGATTTGGGGAGGGAGTTCCAGGGCTTAGGGCCTAGACAGCTGAAGGCACAGCCAGCAATGGGGAGGCAAAGTGCATGCATAAGAGGTCAGAGTTGGAAGAATGCGTAGTTTTGATGTATGGTAGGGCAGGAGAAGGCTAGACACAGCAAAATGAGACGTGAAAGAATCAAAATGTTAAGATAAAAAGCTTTAATTTTATTGGTAATAGATACAGGCAACAGAGTTTTGGCTAAACTGATGTTCATGGAGGGTGGAGGGTGAGAGGTTGGCCAGAAAAGTATTGATACCATAAGGTTCAAAAGTGGGAAGGGCAAGGATGAGGTTTTGAAAGGAAGATGTAATGAGGCTGTTCAAGTCCTGCTCAACAGTGTTCAAGTAGGCAGCAGGAAGTGGGGGAAAGCAGCTCAGGGGCAGGATTTTTCAGTCGGCCTATGGGGGCGGGCCTGACATGCCAACACGTAAAATGAGGCGTGATGACATCAGGCGTGCATCCCAACATCATCGAGCAGTCCCGTGATATTTCGTTCAGGGGGCGTGCGCCAGAGTGGGCCGCATGCCCGATATGTAAATGGACTATTAAGGCTGTTAATAAAGTAATTGTTGTCATTGTTAATGCTCCCCGTCCAACCTTAAGGTTGGTGGGCAGGCAAAATGGCCTTCACGTTTTCTAGGAAACCTCATATACGAGCAGGATGAGGTTTCCTAAAGCTTTTACTGAATAAAAAATTTTCCTGAATATAAAAACATGTCCCATCTCACATGACACAGTCACATTAGGGGACATGTTTAAGTACATTTTTAATCCTTTTAGTTAAATATTTCAATGATGATTCAGTTTCCCTGAGGCAGCTCCGTGCCTCAGAGAGATTGAAGCGCTCTTTCGCGTGCATACGTGGAAGACCACTGGCCCCGAATCTCCCTCCTCCCCCTGCCCGCACGGGTAGCGCTGAGCGCTATGGCTCGCTTATTACGCTGGGCGGGTCTTAATTGGCCTGCCCACATAAAAATGGCGGCGAGGAGCCAATCGCGTGCAGCGATCGGCTCCACAACCGCCCCCACCCGCTCCTGCCAAGCCCGCCTGCCCGCCACCTGAAAAATTCAGGCCCAGGTGTACTTGCCTTTTGACTTTTACTTCCTCCTGTGTCTATTTACTATCTTTCTGATGACTTGCCTAAAATAAAGAGCTCATTGTAAGATTTAGCGGTTTGGGTGCCACAGATACCAAAGGTTGACAGTTGACTAGTCCAAAGTTATTTTAAAATGGTTTATTACTTTTATTAAGAAACAGCAGTTTAGACATGCTGCTTTTTCTGTCCAATTAGTTTATGTATATTAACACTTGAAAAGTGTTTACTGATCCCAGTGGACGGACGGACAGTCGGTGCAGACTGTTTTGATCTCAGGAGCTTGTGATATTCTGCTCTCTAGTTGAAGTGTTAGGGGGCTCCTCCCTCGGTCTTCCTCATCCTCATCATCCATCTGAAGGCAGAGGCTGCCTGACAAGCACTGGAACCTCACCAGCAACCTTCACCAAGACCTCACCAGGACCCCTCACCAAGACCTCGCCAGGACCCCTCGTCAAGACCTCACCAGGACCCCTCGTCAAGACACCTCGCCAAGACCTCACCAGTATATGACCTAGCCCCTGTGCCTGTGCTCTTGTTACTATGCCCTTTTTCTGGGGACTGATAGCTTACCCAGTATCTCCAAAGAACCTCATTAAAATGCAGGCATACAAACAAAACCTTAGATTTGCTATCTCCGCTCAAAAATGAAACTAGATGTCAGGTTTCACCTTTTTAACCCAAGAACAGGGAAAAAAATAAAGTTACAGTTTATTCCTAACTCACACAAATACACAAATGCCTCACTTAAAACTATCTCTGGTTCCTAACACAAAAAAACTGACTCAAGAGTGATTTGCTTCTTCTCCTCACAAGAATTCTCTGTGTTACTCTTTCTATTTCTGTCAGCTTTCTCTTTGTGTCTGCATCTGTGCACTGATTGCCTTTGCCCTCCAGCTCCTTTGCTTGTAGCTCTCCTTTGTGTTGGCAGCTTCTCTTTGTCCCTGTTAGTCACATGGCTTCTTATCTTAACTTCTTTGCTGTTGGTAGTATTTCCAGTTCAAGGATCATCTGATCAGATAGACCAATATTTCTTAATATTTAAGAAAATTACAATTGACCCCTTTACCATTGATGCAAACATTTCAAAGTTTTTTTTCAAACATTCTTAAAACAATTACAGATTCCACAGACATTTTCAATAAATTACAAACTTTCCTTTGTGTACTACTTCCAGGTTAAATGTCATCACATTGTTTCAACCCATAAGAGTAAAATGGACAAAAATTTTTTTTAGAGTTTAACTACCAGCTGTGGATATATTTCTTTCCAATTACATTTAATATTTTATACCTACTTTGACATTATCACAGGTTTCACAGAAGCTGTAAGAAAAACAGAGTTTAAGAAAAGTATGATACCTTCAAGAGGGATAAAGAACATCTGTTGCCAGCGATGTTATTGTTTTCAGTTTTCTTTCCTGAGTATGGCAGTAAGTAGCTTCTGCAATTTGATCCAATTAATTTATGACTTGCTAGGATTCCAACACTCCTGAATATTTCTGGCATGCTATCTTCAATTTGGATAGCTGAGGGAAGAGCCTTTCCAGATGCTGAGTCCAGTTCTGGCACACAGTTGACCTTTTGACATGGTGCTCCTCTTATTTACGTGCGCTACAATAAGGTTCCCTGAAATCGATTCCAAAGCAATAAAATGTAGGGACAATGGCTGCACAAAAGTGGGTTTGTGAGGAAAGATGATATACTTGAGTAATTTTAACAAAATATTAGTGATAATGGCAGTTGTAGAATGAGCATGGCTTGATCTTCCATCTGTATTGCCAATCTGGTGGGATTAATACTGACAACATATTTTATGACCTCTTATGAAATAAGCTACTTCATGCTACAAAGAATGAATGCTTAAGGACTTAATTTCCGCTAGTATTGCACTAGTTGATGCATTTGGATAAAAACTTCTTTGTATCCTATTTTAATACAGTTGTTGGATCCTCTTTAAAATAAGGTGAATGACTGAATTAAAATAGCACAAAAGAGTTTTACGCAAATGTGTTTACTAGTGCACTATTGGAGGGCGCCAAGCCCCATGGCTGTTATCAATGCATAGTGCAATTGTGATGGCACAGCCTGCTATAAATGTTTCGAATGAATTTGGGAAAAAACAACAGGAGCCATTCTCATTGGGCAGAATTTTCTGTGCCCACTGGCATCAAGAGTGATGGTGGTGTGAGCCGACAATATGGCACGATCGGATTTATGATGGAAGGAAACCAGTTTGTGGTTGTTTGCCGGTGGGCTGCATTTCCTGCCATCGGAGACCTCATTGTTATACATCAACATATCATTATCAGGCCAGCCCGCCAGAACCCCTCACCACCACCCCACCTCCCCCCCAACCCCGCCCCCCCCCCCCCCCACAACTGCTGGACTGTCTGTCCACGTCGGCGGGAGAGCATGCCAACGTGTTTCACAGCAGCCGTAGGCAATGTGCACTTGGCCGGCTGCACTTTGAGGGAACTCGGAGGCGAGTACACAGTAACGTTGTGCAGCGCTCGCCTGGGTTGCCTGTTGGACTTCAAGCTTCAGGGGCGCTGGGGGGTCGGGGTCAAGGGCAGCACAGCCGTTGAGGCGACTTGTGGGGGAGTGTGCACGGGCATGAATAGAGATGGAGAAAATGTAAGCAGGATGCCTGCCAGGCCAGATGATAAGTATGCCTGGCCTGTGTGGGTGGTGAGTGGTCCCATGAATGGGATGAGGACAACTACAGTGAGTGTGAGAGAGTGAAGGGTGATGTCCCTTGAGCCGGCAGTGAGTGAGGGCCCGGTGGACGTGTGATGGGTTTGTGAGTGTGCGAGCTTAGAGTGATGAGAAGATTGATTTACCCTGGCGGAATGGAAGAGGTCATTCATCCTCTCGCGGCATTGGGTGGCTGTCCTCTTTTGAAAGGCATTGGCACTGCCCACTGCTGCCACTGCCACCTAAGCTGGGTTAATGCTATTACTGCCCATCCTGTGGCCAGAGTGGGGGTAGAGGATATCCCGGCGGGCCTCCACTGCACCCAAAAGGTCTTCGAGGGACGCATTGCTGAACCTGGGGTCTGCAGTCTTCTTCAATTCCAGGACCATGTCTTCCATGCAGCAGTGGTGGTCTGGAAGCACTGAGATGTGTGCTTGAGGCTGGACTTTAGGTATGGTGTCCAGCGTGATGCAGCAGCGAGGTGATGGTGGGCGAACGAATGAGAGTCCGCTCGCCATGGAGATGGTGTGTTTCCTAGGAATGCATAAAGAATAAATAGAGATGGTTGGTCACTTATCCTCCGCCTAGGTTTTTCCTATCTGGCTCAGGCAGCATCAGTAATATCTGAAAATTTGCTACTTATCGACGTAATAAACTGGTAGCCAAAAGTTTATTCAAAACGGTCAATACCTTTATCTCCTTTCCCACTGAAAAGCAACAAGAATACAACAGGGCTGCTGAATTTCGCTGGATTGCTAGCTTTACACTCTGCCTGATTTTACTCTCCAAAGTCAATATTTGGTGCTTTGTAAAACCAGCATTTCTCACCTGGAAAATTAATTTAAAATTACCACCAAAGTCTCTGAAGCTGCTGTCTGATCAGTAATCAGATATTTGAATTACATGGGTCATTAAAATACCTTCTTGAAATATATCTGGAATTGCTTCATGTGCCCAGGTTCATGATTCACGTCTAAGGAACCAAAGTGAGTATTTTTTTAAAGAGAGGAGAAAGCCTCTGGACGTAACATAAGTTGGACTTCCAGAAGGCATTTGATTTGGTTCCGCATAAGAGACTGTTAACTCATGGAAGTGAAGGCAAATTATTCACCTCATTCAGAGATGGGTTAGGTCATAGAATAGGGGTAATAGGTGTTGATGCAAATTGGAAAGAAGGGATTAGCGGAATCCCACAAGGATCTGTGCTAGAACATCGACTATCCAATTCATGGAAGCAAAATACTGCGGATGCTGGAGACTTGAAATAAAAGCCAAACGTGCTGGAAAACTGAACGGATCTTGCAAGATCTGTGCAAAGAGAAACAGAGTTAATATTCCGAGTGCATTGAGTCCTTTCCGAAGAAGAGTCAAATTGGACTGAAATGTTACCTCTGTTTCCCTCTCCACATATGCTGCCATACCTGCTCCACCACTTTCTGTTTTTATACACGTATGAATGGCTTAGATAACTAAATAGAGGGCGATATCTACCTATTGTTTGAATCCCATCTTTTATTTTGCACCATCTTCAGAGTTAGGTACCTATGAGCCTGTCACCAGCTCTAAATCATTTATACGATTGTGGCAGAGGAGATGACTATTCATTGAGGTCTGCACAAGTGTGGACACTTGGGCTCCTCCATAATTCTAACCAGACATTCGAGCATATTTTGTGCGGACTCAAACGATTTCTATAGACAATCCTGCCCAGTTAGCAATCTCCTTTTGTAAGTAGATCAAATAATGCATGAGAATGCTAGGATTAATATCTAATAAGGATATCCATCAAGAGTACCAAACCTTTAAATATTGATCTTAGGTCCTCATCAAGGAACCATATGGGGCTCATCACCCAATACATGCCCAGGTGCTAACGATGCCTAAATTCACTTCATCGAACTATCTTACTTCAAACCGTTCAAATTATGTTAGCATTTATACCAGCGACCTACCATCAGGTTCGCACAAGCAACTGATTGAATGAATTAAGCCCTTGTTGCCAATTATTAAAGCAATCAGACAACAAAGTTATGGACCAAGAGATGTTTATCAACTTTAGAAGCATAACAGTACTTTGTGAGGTAATTAGTATTGTTGGATTCATTAGTTTTCCAGATGGATGTGGAGGGCTACAATTCCCAGCAAGCCTGGGAGTTTTGGCACAAGTACAGAGACCAGCAAAGGGGGACAGGCTGTGCATGTGCAAGGAAAACCTATTTAGAGATTGCACAAAATCCCAAACATTGGACCGGGGTTTTATTGTGTGAAATCAAGGCCACGTAAAAAAGTCAGTTAGGAGCAGATGGAGAGGAGAATCAGCTCCATGCAGCTGAAGCGCTGTCATTAACTGTGTTGCTGAGGGAGGCTGTGATTCAGAGAAGCCCAAGGAGCCATTGGTAGCTCCATACAGCTAAGAGTTGGTGCTCAGGGAAGCCCAGGAGCAGTATTACTTGTTGCAGCTGAGAATTGGGGTTCAGGAAATTACAGAAGCAGTGATATGCTGTTCAGAGAAGTTAGAATCATGTGATTAGATATAGGGGTGCAGCCTTATGAATCTATTGGGACATAGTTTTATGAGAAGAGATTGAGCAATTGGGAGGTGAGCAGTCATTGAGGAAGTCTGGTTATTGAGGGAAATCAGAAGCTATATCCTCAAAAGAGAGAAAGCTGAAATCTCTTATGAGGAAGACAGTTTAAAGGATTTTTGTTACTCACGGTGATCACTGACGTCTGGGTGGGTTACTGAGGAATTTGTGGGACCTATGTTGGGTGTGCCTGCATTTATTGTGCAGTTTGTGGTGTGTTCAATTAGTTTGCCTGTTCATTCATGTTTACCTCGTGTTAATTCTGGATGTTAGAGTTTAAGATAGATAGCATTGACTGTTTGCTTTAGTAAAATATATTCTGTTTGTTGAAGACATGGAATCTTGTGGCTTTATTCTCTTCATAAATAACAGGGATTTCTAGTTCTGTCTACTTTAAAATTAAAGTTACTGCGGGGATCATAAGAAAATTGGGGGGCTGGTGGTGGGGCCCTGGAGCTTGAGAAGCGCCATGCGCCCAGGTCCACAGGTGTCGGTGAGGCTGGGGTGGAGCGGCCAGGTATTTGAGGTCCACAGTGACATCCACTCTGTTTTCCCACCAGCCAAAGCACTGATGATTGTTGGAATTGTTATTGTAGCAACATTGCTCATTCACAGACTGGTAGAGTCAGAGGTGTGGGTCATAGACAAAGTTCTCTCAGCCCTTCGAAGGTGCGCGTGTCAAGCACCCTCTAAAGTCGCCTTATCCCATTTCTGACCACTATCCGCATAGCCTTGTATACCATGGCATCGCAACTGCACATCCAAATACTTATTATATGTTAGGAGGGTTTCTGCCTCCACCATCCTTTCAGGCAGTGCGTCCCACATTACTGTGTGCAAAAGTTCCTCATCACCTCACCTGTCAACCTCATGCCCCTTACCTTAAATCAATGCCACAAGGTTACTCATCCCTCCACCTAGGAGAAAAGTTATTTTCTGTCGACCCTATCAATGCCCTTCATAATGTTATAAAGCTCAATAATGTCACCCCTCAATCTCCTCTGCTCCAGGGGAAATAACCCCAGTCTATGCTATGTCTCCTCATAACTCCAACTCTCCAGCCCAGCCAGCATCCTGGTCAACGACCTCTGCACTCCCTTAACTCCAATCACATCCCTTCCGTGAAGCACATATCACAACTGCATGCAGAACTGTAGCTGTGGCCTAGGCAGCATTTTCTGCACTTGCAACATGACCTCCCTGTTCCTATATTCTATTCCTCAGCTAATAAAGGCAAGTATGGCATTTACCTTCTTAAACGCCTTATGTACCAGTCCCACTACCTTAATGGGCCTGTCGACATGTCCAGCAAGGTCCCTCTGATCCTCCTTACTTCTCATGGCCCTACCATGCCTCATGTATTCCTGTACCTTGTTTGTCCTGCCCATGTGCATCACCTCACACTTATCCACATAACATTCCATTTGGCATTCCTTAGGACATCTGACCAGCCCGTCTGTATCCACCTGTAATGTTTGGGTTTCCTCCTGACTATTTGCCACCCCACCAATGTTCGTATCCTTAGGGTATGGAAGGATGAGCGCATAATAAGCCTTGGGGAAAGGGATGAAGTGAGTCACTGTGTGGACGCTAACTGTTCCACAGTCCTTGTTGTTATTTTCAGCATCATCAGAGGCTGGCGACCAGGCTCGATTACAGATGCCGCCTCTCACACCCGAGGGCCCTGAACTGTCACCTAGGTCACACCATTTCTGTGAGGCAGGCACCAGCTCAGATACCAGCACCTTGGTGGGCATTGGAACATCGGCCAATGCCCAGGGGCACAGTAAAGAGGGCACTTCACAATCGCTGGAGGAGCTGGTAGAGACAGAGAGTGCCGATGGCACCAGCAGTCGGAGAACTGCAGGGGACCAGGCTGAGTCAGGCCATGATGATGTGCCTCTGGAGTGGTCAGCGACGCAGCAGCTGCAGGAAATGCGGCCGGGTGTGCGATAGCACCTGGGAATGTTGCATGAGACTATGGAGGAGTCCACACGGAGCATGAGTGATGCCATGAGCCTCATGTCAGAGCGTCATGCTTCCTCCATGGAGAGAACGGTGACTCTCATGGAGAGGGGCTTCCAGGAGAACAAAGTTTCTCCTGGGGATATGCTTGGACCTGCAAGCCCTCACAGCACCAGTGGCCACAGCTGGTCATTGCCAATGTGGGCGATGGTGTGGGCTTCAAGCTTCCCAGCTGGTTGCCCATCCATCCACGCTGAGCAGGAAGGTCCGGGATGACCTCACTTCGGCGCAGCAGCTGCCTGTCGTATCTGCGGCCTCCTCTCAGTGCGCTTCGGATGAGGGCAACAGTTGCTCCACCCCTCTCCCCATGACCGCTTCATCCGGTGAGGCTGCGACGACTGGGGAGATGCCAGCTGTGGACCTGGCAGTTCCCTCCCAGGCGGGGCCAGCACAGGTTCCACGGGCCAGAGGACGGCTGCAAGGTCAGAGGCCAATAGGACAGCAGAGGCAGCAGGCTGTCTCACAAGCCACTCAGAGCGATGGGGCAGCACCAAGACGTAGCACCCGTAAATGTAAGCATAAGGCACCTTAGGCACACCATGGGTTTGTCACTGATCCTTTTGTGTTGGCCCTAGATTAGGGAATTATTATTTCTTGCTGTTGTAAAAATGTTTTGCTTTCATTTTGTTGGACCATATGATGGATAAAATTAAATCTAGATGTGTTACCATGGCAGAGAGTGGCTCCTTTGTTCTGCATTTATATGTTTTACAGACATGTCATGAGTGTTTGAGTGGATATTGAGGTCTATGTCCAAAGCCCTTAGTTGCAGCTGATGAAGTGGCAGATTTAGCAATTAAGTGCCGAGTGTGGAAGCGCCAGGCAAGGCTGGTCCTCCTGATCCATGTGTGTGGAGCTAGCTGAAGGTTCATTGGATTAAAGTCTCCTGGGTGTCCATGCCTCCTTGGTGTAGTCCCGGGTCAGCGTTTAGCCCCTCATCATTCTTCTGTGCCTCCTCATCCTCAGAATCAGTGCTGGACTCATCGTGTGCAGCCACATCCACTGCGTCAACGTCTTCATCGTCCACTGCGTCCCCCCTTTCCAGCGCAAGATTGTGCAGAGCGCAGCACGCAACCACTATCACCGAGACACGATCTGGGGTGTGCTGGAGAGCACCCAGAGTGGTCCAGGCATCGGAAGCGCATCTTGAGAAGACCGATGGCTCTCTCCACCACAGCCCTTGTGGTGCCCTGGCTCCTATTGTACTGCTGCTCAGCTTCTGTTCCTGGATGGCAGAGGGGCGTCATGAGCCACCTTCTCAGGGTTAGCCCTTGTCACCCAGCAGCCATCCATCCAGCCGAGCCGGAGCACTGAAGAGCCCCGGCACCTGGGAGTGTCTGAGGATGTAGGCGTCGTGGGAGCTGCCTGGGTACCTTTCTCAGACTTGTAGAATCAGCATCCTGTGATGACACACGATCTGCACATTCATGGAGCGGAAGCCCTTCCTGTTGACAAAGACACCGGACTCACCTGCTGGCGCCTTGATTGCCACATGTGTACAGTCTATTGCACCCTGGACGCGGGGGAAGCCAGCAATGGCCGCGAAGCCTCTGGCTCGCTGTTCCTGACTTGCCTGGTCCCAGTGAAAGTGGATGCAGGTCAATGCACACCTGAACAGAGCGTCTGTGACCTGCTTGACACAAGTGTGGACAGCTGATTGGGAGACACCACAAAGATCACCCACCGAGCCCTGGAAGGAGCCAGAGGCATAGAAGTGGAGGGCACCTGTGACCTTCAGAGCCGCTGGCATGGGGTGTCCACTCGTACAGTTAGGAGAGATCTCAGGGCCAATCATCTAACAGATGTTGTGTACTGCCTCCCTTGAAAGTCGGAGCCTCCTTCGGAACTGCACCTCAGACATATTGAGGTAGCTACTTCTCTGCCTCTATACACTGACAGTAGGATAGTAGCATCTTCTGTGGCCCCTTCCATCTTGGACAACCTCTTGGCCCAGCGCCCCTTGTGCCTGTGCCTGTACTCCCAAAGGTGGCTCCCCTGGAGGCTGATTGTCCACTCCTGGGCTCCTCCTTATTCTATCCCTGCCTTCCTCCTCAGAGGAGCTGCCTCCAGTGGACATGTCAGAACCCAAACCCCCAGGCTAAAGGGAGGCCTCTGGAAAGCTGCAGGTCCGATAAAGCTTCCTGACTGAAGATTCCTGACTGAAGAGTGCTGAGTTGAAGGTTCAAAGTACAGAGAAAGCTGCTGGAATTCATTTTGAACTGCTACAGATCACACAGGCAAGTTTAAAAAACTTTCTGCAACAAATACTCAGACCAGATTGACAACCCCGCTGAGCCCTCTTATCCCGCCAGTGGATGAGTTTTATTAAAAAGTCGCTTATCCGCCTGCCCGTTGTGCCTGTGCGCCAAGCCAAAAATCGCACGGGCGCCTGAAAATCGGCAATGATTACCAACTTAAGGGCCTTACCTAGCCCGTTAATTAATGGTGGGCGCGCGTCGCACTTCATCGTGCGCCCGCCCAATGAAATATCACAATGGCGCGTCGTTTTATGCGCTGACATGTGGGGCCCGTTTGCCGCACGTCACCCAGAAAAATTCTGCCCTATGTGTTTGTAGTTAGCAATGTTCCCAGAATTTAAGTATCCTCAGTCTTGTTAGCTTGAGTGGACAAGTTAATTGCCTTACCTTTAATCGGGAGGGTGGTTTAAGTTTTCCGAAACATCACAGTGATGAAACAACATAAAGGTGCTATCCATTCCTCAACTCCTGAGGAATTTACTTTCCATGTTGGTAGCTGTAACCTGGGTGGCTGGTTGAAATTCTATTTTCCTTGATCTCAACTTTTCTTGATCATAGGAAAGCTTGTACATCTACATGGCACGCTATTATCTGCCTGTATCCGGCTGGAATAACCATATAATCTTAACTTCTGAACCTTTTTCTCTCTCAGACATGCACTTCCAATTTTACAGATATAACATTTTACATCTATTAGAAAAAAGTCTTACAGGTTCTACTATAAAAGCTAAAAAAAACTATAAGTACTAAAACTAAGTTGATATCTGAGCACTGAATTTTGCTGTCAAAAACTCCTCATAGATCCTCAAAAATCTCATAGATCCTTAATTTCCAATGAGACTGAATCAATTGTATTGATCAATCTGAGTGACATGTATTGGAAGATTTCAGCCTTTCTGGTGACATTCGCCTCATAATTTGGTAATCTTGATGATTTCCAAATCAGTGAAGTACCAGCATCTAGACACACCAGGGTAGCATTTACACCTCAGATTCTCAGGCCTTTGCTAACAAAGATGTCACACACAGTTACCTCATAGTGGTCTTGATGCTTTGCCTTTAACCCCTGGTCAGGATTTTTTAAATATAGAACGTCATAGTTTAAATAGCATTGGCTCTTTATTTTGTTACATTCAGTCTGACTACTGACTCCATTTTGGGCCCATTTCTGCAATTCTTTGGGCTTTTCTCCTGCTGAGGTTAGACATTGCAGCTGAGGAAGAAAATGTGCTAGCCCTCTGAGAAGATGCCTGTGCCTTGACTGACCACCATAACCGTCCCCTCCCCCAATTCCTCCATGCACCACACACTTGTACCACCAAGCCATCCACTGTGACACACAATCTTCCAAGGTTAATGCTTTGTTAAGTTGGTAAAAGTGCTGTGAGATGGCTTGCTTATGATACTGCTCTTCGAGGTCTAGGAAGATAATGCAGCCCTTCAGACAGTACACAGAGAGAGCCATGCATTCTTAATGGTGTCTTTGATCAGACATGAAGTCATGTACTTGAATGGTAAAGATCTCAGGGCACTTGCTACGGATGGAAGAGAGATAGGAGGAAAGTTATCCCACCTTCTCCTCACCTCTTGGTTGTCTGCAACAAAATATGTGTTTTAGAGGGAAGGTTTTAAAACTTTTGTGTGTTGTGAATTTTAGTAATAGACACAAGCAGACTTTCTGTTAAGTTCAAATCAGGAGAAAATATAACGTTTATTCACACAATACCACAAAATGTAAATGCATCAAAAAAATTTAAATGCAACAAAAAAACACACTCCCTCCTGCACAGAGACACAAATACACAAATAAAAATGCATTCTAGAGAATGAAGCATGCAGATACATTATTGACAGAATAACAAGAAATAAATCACATGGCTAAATAGTCCTTTAAGATGAACACATTGCAGAACTGGATGGGTTTTCTGTTGGGGTTCTTTGGAGACGATTGGACGTTGGAAGTCTCTGGATTTCCAGATGAGGTTATGGCCGGGTTTCTGTAGAAGCAAAGCTTTGTAGGTAAAAACAAATTAGTCCCCCTTTGCACTGCCTGGGTTGGCTGGTTATTAGGCGGGTTTCTGTTCTTCTGGTTGGGGGAGTGGTCTTGACCTAATGCTTGCCAGATTGATCTGTCTCTCCATGATTAATTGGAGTAATAAGATTTGTTATCTGAAGTCAGCTTTAATCATGTGACCACATGATCAATACTTCTATTGTCCACATAAATTATTCAAAGTTAGAAGCCATTGCTACACATCAGGTGTTTAAAGGTGGCTGTTCATACCTGCTTATGATAAGCTGGTTTCTCTGCACCTCTTTGTTAATGATTGAGCTCACATACACAGTGTGTGTGTGTGTGTGGGGGGGGGGGTGTGGGTGGGGGGTGGGGGGTGGTGGGGCTGCTATTGATTTTGAGTTTTTGTAAACACACAGACAATGCAGTAAATACACAGATACAGCACCAAAGCAGGCCTTTTAAACAACCAACCCCTGTAGCTGACACCACACTTCTTCCAGGTCAGCTGGCTCAACACCATCTCATGCCCGACCCCCAGCAATGAAGGACCTTCCATTGGGGCAGGCGCCCGAGGCAGGCGGGCTGGGTCCGGAATTTTCCTGACTCCCCCCACCGCCTCAAGGATGAAAATCCAGGCCGCAGTTAGTGGGAATTTCCAATAGACTGAGTCTTCAATAAGGGTAAGCGCTGATAGCCTCATGATTAATTTTACTGCAAAATTCAAGCTGAAGGTACCCGTGAGCTAGGAAGGGAAAAATCATCTAGGCTTTTCACTCCTGATGTCAATCCATTACTATTATTTTTTTGTGCATAATTGGAATTGGCTATGGTATCCTCCACAATCATAGGTTTTCTGCCACTCAATGTAGTGGCAGACACATGAAGAATGGTCAAGGTACCAGAGGCCCATCATTGCCAAAGGAATCGTGCTCTAGTAAGAATGTGTACCGAAGAGAGAAGGCATTTAGAAATGAAAATAAAAGAATTGATGGCCTTTCACTGACTTCAAGAATTGTCTTTTGTTTTCTGCAGCTTTCATGTCAGTATTGTATTTTAAACCTTTGAGTAGCTCTGGCAGTTTTGCAAATTCGATGCAGAATTACAATAACAGTAATTTTTGAAATGAAATTGCCTCATATCTTTTTAAATACTCTTTTGAATATGAGCAAGTTATCTGACCTGAATAATTCATGAGAGCTCCACCTTACCAATACGGCCTAACATGTTTCTTTCCACTTCGGTATAGCATTTGGCATTGTACAACACTGGGAGCGCTAACATGTCCTAATTGCTAACGTCAATTGAGGTCATACCAAGCCTGTTTTGTGCTTAGCTTTTACTGATTAGAATTCATGAAACTGGAGGTATTAATCAGACAAAAAAAAAGGCCTTTCCCATATATTGCTAATTTGGTAGATTAACTGCAGATTTTCCTGCTGATTCAGTATTACTGCTGGGCAATGGAAATCATTGGTCATTAAGATATGTCGAACTCCCTGGATGTCAGGTACTACTCAGCCAAAAAGTAATAATGTGGAGACAGGCCAGTTACTTGTGTAAAATTGTAAAGTCGTGCCTGAAAGCCATCATGCAGAAGAGATGATTTTCCAGTTGGCATATTTAGACCTATAATTTTCCAATTCAAAAGGCATAAATTCCTAAATCTAGAGCTTTGAAAAATTATGACTAATACATCTGCAATTTCCTCACTTAACTCTTAATTCTTTTAATACTCTAGTGTGGAGAACCATTAGCACTTGGGGTAAAAACAGAAAATGCTGGAAAAACCCAGCAGGTCTGGCAGCATTTTTGGAGAGAAAAACAGAGTTAACATTTCAAGTCCGTAAGACCCACTCTGAAGAAGAGACATACAGACTCAAAGCATTAACTCTTGTTTCTCTCTCCACAGATGCTGCCAAACCTGCTGAGTTTTATCCAGAATTTTCTGTTTTTATTTCAGATTTCCAGCATCCATAGTATTGCACTTTTATCAGCACTTGAGGATGTGTTTACCTTAAGTCCCATTATTTTCTCCATTATCATTGTTTCATTTTAATTAAATTTACCAAGTTCCTCTCTTGGACTATTTTTTGAATGTTTTAGCACTGTCATTTTGCTGTCACCCACCACTGTCAAAACAGATAGAGTATACCCATTTAACAAACCTACCATTCGTTAAAACCAATTATAGGCTCACCAGTATCCATATTTAATGGGATAATAGGATTACATGACCCCTGAGATTGAGGATGGTACGTGATTTATCCTCCCTGACTCATTTATAGCCAAGTACATCCAAGATGGCCTCCGCAAAATATACTAAGGGCTTGTAATTTCCCAGCCCTCCGCCAATCCATTTCTGGTTCCTTGTGTTAAGGGCCATCTTGCCCTGCAAGCCAAGGAGTAACTTTGAGTTAAGGTAAGCTGTAGGAGAACATAGATTGACAGATGCCCAATGTATGGCCAATTCAGTTTGTTATGGCCATGCATTATGTAGCTAAGTTATTTTGCAATGGTTTTCTACACAGAACAATTAAATGGTGTCAGTATGCCATGGATATCAGTTGTAAGTTGCACCTTCAATGCATGTTCTGCTGCAATACGGGGCATGCGAGGTTAGTAGTAAGAGAGTTGTAGGGTTACCAGAGAGCTTGCTATGGACTAACAATAAGTTTAGACAACACTTTGTGGGATGCATACTTGGATTATCTACTTGGTATTGCGTACTGTTACATAATTGTATCTTGGAAGCTTTTTGCCATCATTATTTACAGCTGCCTCCAGATCTTGTGGATATTGTTTGCAGGTTTTCATCTGACCACCATCTTCTGTAAGGCATTATACACTTTCCGTCCTCTGGGAAAAATGCTCTGGATTGGCACCTCATGCAGTAATTAACCATCCATCAATTAGAAGAATTGGTGCTGTGCTGTTTCTCCATGTACCCAGGTACACAGAATCTGCTTCCTCGCTCCACAATTGTTCAACCATCAACTGGTTTGCATCAGCCTTTGGAAGGGCTACAAACAAATGCTTTTGCCATGCCACAGGCTCCAGTGCTTTAAAAGCAAAGCTCACAAAGGACATTCTAATCCCTTCTCCACTGAAGGGAGTTTTCAGGAGGAGACGCGTTAATACCTGGGGGTTGATTTTTATATAACTAATTCAAATCAATCCAGAAGAATCAACAATGTTTTCATTCCTACTTCAAACAATTATAAAGCGTGTGATGCACAGGTCCCACAACCAGTTCAGGCACATAGCAAATGATCTTCAAAATCAGTAACACACTGTCCTGTCAGTTCCAGCCACTATTCTATTTAAATTATGGCCATCATTATGAGTTTGGATTATATTTTGGAACATATACAAAAATTAAAACAATAGCTTCTATTGCTTTCAATTCAAGCATGAGCTTCAAGAATTTGAGCCACAATGGATAAAATCCTCTGTATATGCTCTTTGGAACTGTCAAATAAGCACTCACTTAAATAATACCAGAAAGTGCTGGAAAAACTCAGCAGGTCTGGCAGTGTCTGTGGAGAGGGAAAGAGAGTTAATATTTTGAGTGTAATATGATTCTTCTTTGGAACTGAAGAGAAGTAGAAATGTGATGGGATTTGTACTGTTGAAAAGAGAGTAGAACAAAAGGGAAAGTCAGGGATAGGTTAGAGGGCAGGAGATTAAATGACAAAGATGTAATGGAACAAAAGGCAAAGGGAGTGGCAAGGTAATAGTAAAGAAACAAGGCATTAGTCCAGAGTAGGTGTTAATAGCAGAATAAAGGTCAACTCTGTGTGAAAGCAAAGCGAGAACAAGATACAGACTGGCACTTGGGGAAAACAATCAAAATGGAAGAAAGAGTCCATGGTTTGAAGTTGTTAAACTCAAATATTGAGTCCAGAAGGCTATGAAGTGCCTAATCGGAAGATGAGGTACTGTTCCTCCAGTTTCTGTTGGGCTTCCTTGGAACGTTGCAGCAGGCCAAGGACAGAAATGTGAGCATGAGAGCAATGTGGTGAATTGAAATGACAAGCGACTGGCGGGCCGGGGTCATGCTTATGGACTGAGCCAAGGCGTTTCACGTTTGGTCTGTATAGGGGTCCACATTGTGAGCAGTGAATATAGTAGACTAAATTGAAAGTTGTACAGATAAATCACTGCTTCACCTGGAAGAAGGGGTGTTTGGGGCCTTGGACTTTGAGGAGAGAGGAAGTAAAGGGGCAAGTGTTAACACCTTCTGCAATTGCATGGGAAGGTGCTGTGGGAAAGGGATGAGGTGTTGGGGGTGATAGAGGAACACACCATAGTGTCACTGAGGGAATGGTTCCTTTGGAATGCTAACAGGGGAGGGGAAGGGAAGATGTGCTTGGTGGTGGCAGGATGCTAGAATTAGAGGAAATGGCAGAGGATAATCCTTTGAATATGGAGGCTGTTGGGGTGGAAAGTGAGAAGGGGAATCTTTTGCAGTACTAGGAGGGAGGGGAAGGATCGATGGAAGGCAATGGGTGGGACAGGATTGATGGTCCTGTCAACTACAACGGGAGAATCCTCGGTTAAAGGAAAAGGAAAATATCTCGGAAGCGTCATTGTGGAAGGTAGCATCATCAGAACAGGTGCAAAAGAGATAAAGAAACTGGGAGAATGGAATTGAGTCCTTACAGGAAGCAAGGTGTGAGGAGGTATAGTTCAGGTAGCTGTAGGAGTCAGCGAGCTTATGATGAATATTAGTAGTCTATCCCCAGAAAAAGAGAAAGGGAAGTCAAGAATAGGAAATGGTGAAAATGGCCCATGTGAAGGAGAGAGAAGGGTGGAAATTGGAAGAAAAATTGATGATTTTCTTTCCAGTTCCAGACAAGAGCAGGAGATGCAATCGCTTAATACCATTTCAATCAGCTATTTCTCAACAGGCTCAGCACAATGCTTTTGAGGATGCAACACACGACAGTAAGTTCACGTGACATAAAACTTCCCACATGACCAAATTCTAGCCCAAATTTTTACCCCCAAGACAATGCCCAATGGGAACAGAATATGCGGTGGGGGTTTAAAATATCAGTAGCATTTTACACACTGAAGCCATGTTATACATGTGTCCAGATCCATTTTAACAGGCAGGCGAGAGCCTCATTGAAATTAAAAGTCAGAGGCTGATGAAACTTTTCAGAATCTGACCACGGTTTAGTTAGCAGCAGTGAGTTCAATGTCTGGTGCTGGCCTTGCCTTGTAAAACCAACACTAAAGGGCAGTGGATTTGGGAAGAGGACAAAAAGATGAGTTACTTCCATTTTTAAAGGCATCCTTGAAGTCCAGCAGTGTTCCACAAGTAAACGTTGAGGGCCCCCACACCCCATCTTACTCTGATGGTGCCACGATCGCATAGGACCCCACCCACCCTTTACCTTGTGGAAACAGTTTCCATTGGTCCTGCCTGACTCTCACCTGCCAGTCTGATGCCATTGATGCCACCTCAACCTGATAATCAGACCCCGTTACACTTCAATTAGTTAAAATAACCCAGACCATACGTCAGAAGCCAAGGAACGCCTGCTGTTTGCTCTACTGGTCCCGCTCTCTGCTCACCAAGATAAAATCTGGGCCCAGTCCCTCCTCCCTTTCCAGTAAATGAAAAACTACTCCTACACTTCCTACTAATAAAATTGAAGAAAAGGAAAGTACAGTAAAGAACTAGCCAAACTGATAAAATGATTTGGAGTTTGCCTTTGAAAGTTAGATTTGGTAAAGTCGTGACATTAGTGAACACTTTAGTGAAAGCCGATTACATTTGTCACTGGTCTCGCACAAACATTCCTTTTGTTTTGAATGAGTTGTGCTCAGCATTTACACGCCAAATTACACTTCTGCTTCGGCATTACATTACTTCATCGGCAGCAGTCCCTCGATTCGAGGATGATATCTACTCAGGGTCGTGAGTTTCTGCCATGGGTCTTCATGTGACAGGGCAGGCCAATTCTCAACTCACAGAACTTTGGACACACATGGGGCAGGATGTCTCATGAGGTAGTGGGAGCCAGAGTTCAGGATTTGCTTCCTTTTCTTTCCTTCTCTGCCACTGCTCCACCTCATCATTAAAATGTTATGACTCAAAGTATAATGCAGCTTGATGGAAAGATTGTCACCATTTTGAATGATTGTTAGAAAGCAACTCACCAATGCTCCTTCAACAGCATTATCCAAATCTACAACCTCCACCACTCAGAAGAACAAGGCCAGCAGACCCATGGGGACACAACCCTGCAAGTTCCCCTCCAAGTCACACATTATCCTGACTTGGAACTATATGGTTGTTCTTTCACTGTTGCTGGGTCAAATTCCTATATCTCCCTTCCTAACAGCACTGTGGGTATACCTACACCACATGGACTGGAGTGGTTCAATAAAGTGGCTCATGACCACCTTCTCAAAGGCAATTCAGAATAGGCAATAAACGGGTAACTCACTTTTTATTCATTTATGGCATGTGCAAGAGTCACTGTAATCAATCAGGTAATTAACAAATAAAGTGAAAATACACGATTAAAAAAAAGAGTATTCAAAGAACAATTCGCTGAAGATATCACCCTTGTGACCTGACAATCATGATATATTCATGAACTATTAAGTCATATCACTTAAAATGTTTCAGAGTTCAGCAAGTAGTTATATATGTTGAATGCTGAAATGGCTCAAGTCAAAAGGCAATACTATTACATGATGGAACAAGTGAAGACAATAACAATCATCACCGGGGCATAACAACATATTTTTATGTAAAGATCATGTTATTGCAATTACTTTATTTCAATCACCAATAAAAATCCTGACCCAAGGAATGCAGATTATGAATTTCGTGCCTGCAGTTCACCACATAGTAAACTCTGCTGTACAGCAGGGGAAAGTGACAGGCAGGGGGTAGACACTCACTGCCACAGAACTGGAGAACATCTGAAAGTCTGAATTAGCGCTTGTCTTGGCAGAAGTTTGAACTGCTTGCCTTTTTGAATAGGTAACAGTGTATTGTGTCAGGGGACCTAAATTGAGGTAGGATAAAAAAAGCCAGATTTTACAATCAGCAGCAAAGTGACATTACTCCTGGCTGTCCTTAAGAAATGTTACCCACAAGGATTTAGCAATCGCTGTGGTGTGGATTTTCCCTTTCCCTATGATAGATTGAATCTGGTGTCAGCTGTAGAGGATTTCCAGGCATCCAGCAGCAGGGATGTCATCAAGCTGGGTAAGCTGCCAATCACATTGAAGTATTCTCACAGACAGAAAACCAAGAAGCAAAATCCACTGATTATCCTTTATTTTTTAATATTTTACATAGAACAAAGTGCAGACATGGTGGGCTGAATGACCTTTTTCTACACCGTAACTTTTCTATGGGTCTAAATGATTGGGGTCATATGCATTGGATTAAGGTAGAAGGTGAATATCATACGAATTTTTAAAAAATATATTATTTTAAAAATGTGGATTTTTTAATCATAATGGAGAAATTTGACATTCCATAAATATAAAATTTATTTTTTCCGAGTCAGAGATGTGTTTCAGAGGCAATGTTGAACTTAGAATACTGCTAAAATCCTAGTTTCGCCCCATTTGATGGTGTGTGACTTTTACCAAGGGATTTTACGATTAAACGAAAAGCATAAAAGGTACGTTCTTATCAGGTCAGTGGTTGCTGTGGGAACTTCAACAGCAGACCCTATGGAGAAGCATACAGTGGCTGACAGCAGCTTCTGGATTTCCATTCTTAAAAATGCACACGTACAGATTCCGTAAGTTGCTTTCAGTTTCAGAGGAATAATGAATAGTGCCGTCAATGCAGCGACAAAATCTGAGCTATTATCTTCTATGTTACAAAACATAACCACGATTTGGAGTGTGCTGCCTGAAAGGGTGATGGAAGCAAATTTAATAGTCACTTTCCAAGGGGAAATGGATAGACGGTTGGAAAAAGCAAGCATTTGTGAGGCTATAGGGAAAGAGTAGCACACTGGGTCTTATTGGATAACACGTTCAAAGGACCAGCACAGGTACGATGGACCAAAAGACCTCATTTTGCAGTGTATGATTCTAAGATTTTGAATGGATGGAGAGCATTAAAAAAAAGTCAACATAAATTTAAATCATGGTGGATTATTTGTACAAAGAAGTTTCTTCTTGTTAGGCTCTTTCACTGCTATTGGGTAGCCACGCAAAAGTAGAATTCCTAGGGCTAAAAAATGATATTCAATCTCGTAGCCCCTTAGTAACATTGGATAAATTTGCAGCAAGCTTGAAGAAACTTACTGTATTACTCGATGATGGGTTGATTTATAGTGCAATGTTCTTTCAGTTCGTGCGTGCTATGCCTGTTGCCTATTCCCTAATTAGTAACTGAGAAACAGAACAGAATATTATTAAATGGATAAAATGATAAAAGTGCTGAGTCAATGCTTTACTGAACTTCATTATAACTGAAAACACTAGAAACATTACGATCTCTTACTGCGCTACAGCGATATTTAACCAAAAAGCAAATTGTGCACAATGTTTTGTTACTGCACCTGTGGGCTGTATTTCAATTAGGAATCATTGCCAGAACTAATTAACATTTTTATTATGCCCTGGTTTATGAAACAGATAAACTATGGCAAGCAGCGCTTTAATGAAAGATAAACCACTATATGGTAATACTGATGTCACTTAGTCATTAATCTTTCATTAAAAGGCATTGCATGTTGTTCC
The DNA here is from genome assembly GCF_964194155.1 of Cetorhinus maximus. Taxonomy (NCBI): domain Eukaryota; kingdom Metazoa; phylum Chordata; class Chondrichthyes; order Lamniformes; family Cetorhinidae; genus Cetorhinus; species Cetorhinus maximus. Next base: position 21,145,712 of record NC_135896.1, read on the forward strand.
TTACCCTATATCTCTGCTCTACTCTACACAGCATCAAAAATGTTATCAAGTATTCTTGAATTGCTTACTTACTGATGACCAGAGTCTGATCAAAGGCACTCTGAAGCTTACAATCACTCTGGTGATCGTGAAGAAATTTGTGCGACTAATTATGTGAAACAAATTTACTTCAGGAGTTTTCTTGCCCACAGCAAATCAGACATCAATGAGAGATTGTTTCAATCAATTATTTAGCTGTTTGAGAATGCTTGGATCAGCAGTGAGCTTGCAGTTGAGAATGGCAACCATTGTCAACATGAATGAGACTTCAGTTAGGGATGTGAACCTGAAGTAAGACTCTAAAGGGCAAGGGTTTTATCAATCATCCCATTATTCTCATTTGGCTCAGGTGTAGATATTAGCTTCAAAATGGCAGGTTTATCATTCCCTGATATCATTCCCAGGTGTGGGAGAGAGCAGTTATTTCTAGAGCCACTGCATGTTTTCAATTCTCGAGAAAACAGTATCATTATATTAACACATTCAAAACACAGTAACTCTTCGTCCACATGCAATGTTTCTCCAGCAGCTCCCAAAATACCAGGAGTTCCATGTTATAGGTGACATTTGCTTATTTTTTTGCATGGGTATACCTCAAAAATATTTGCCTGCCAATGCAATTTTAGATATTTTGTTCTCACTAAGTATGTCAAGTCCCATGTGCCCTGTCAAATGAGATGCCCAAATTCAATAATAATGACACGAATGCAATTGATGCACTGCATAATAAATGGTTCGAGTCAGTTATTGCTTTTCAGAACATTATAGCAGCAATTTAAGCTTTATCAAATGGATGATATTGAATTGGCCGCTCATTTTACGCAACACTCAATTTTCCTTTGTGTTGAAATTAATGGCAGAGGAACTTGGGCAGACTATATATTGGGTGGCTAATTCAATATTGTCCATTCTCTACTTCTGCCCAATGTTATAATGCCCCTGTGTACAGAGCTCTCTTAAGCAATGTTCCTGGTGCCGCTAGATACCAATTGGCTTTTTTTTTTCAGTGACCAAGTAATAAGAAAAGTTAGTGGGGTCCAGCCAATAGTAACTTCCCCATGTAGAACATCAAAAATTTGACAAAGCATAATTAATGGGTTGAAATGAGAACAACTTAAGGGAACATGAAGATGTTGTATAGATATAGAGGCCTGAGAAATGTAAGAAAAGCATAGTAAATTACAAAGGGATGTTCAGGATATAATAGAAAGCACGGCAGAGGTTAGGAAAGAAATAATTGATAACACAAGGAATCAGATAGAAATAGGAAGAAGTATCATGAGAACAGACTCAAACCTTGCCTTAAATTTGATGTAGATAAATAATTTATTCTGACTTCAGACTAATCTTTGTCAAGGCATCCATCTTCCATTGCCCATAACACAAATGATAAATCTACCTCTCTACACATGGACAGTCTCAGTCTCTCTCAAGGTAACATATACTCATGCACAGCTCATATTTGTTCATAAACTTAATCATAAGAAGCAGAATAACCCATAACATCCCACTTTCAAGCATATGCCTGCATCAAGGCATTTAGAAAGATAAAGTAAAATACTGTGGATATTAGAAATCTGAAATAAAAACAGAACAGTCACAGGCATGAAGCGTTAACTCTTTCTCCACAGATGCTGCTGGACCTGCTGAGTGTTTCTAGCATTTTCTGTTTTTATTTGCAAAGACAACGTGTTTCATTCACAATTTTTGGTTAATTTCAGTAGGTTTAAAGGTCTGTGTTTATATTACCATTTAAGCAGATATAAGGCGCAAGAGTGCTACTTAAATAGCCGGAGGGTTTTTGTTTGCCATGACCCTCCTTTCTTCTGGGGACTATCTATTTAATACCTTGGCCCAGGTTTTCAGGTGGGCTTGGAAAAACCTGACCTGTGCATTTTTGCGCCTTGCAAAATGTACATCCCAACCATGTTTAACTTTGCCCAGTATTTTTGTCTTTACACATAGGGGTCAGCTTTGCATTTTGTGAGCCATGATGGAATGCACGAGGAGAGTGGGTGCAGAGGTGGGCTAGTTAGGAGGCCTACCTTGGTCCCCCAACACAGTGACCCAGCTGCCGACATCAATTAAAAGCCACTAAACTTTAAAGCTCACCCGCCCACATTTATGCCACTCCATGCCCCCTCACCCTTTACCCAAATGCAAACCCTTGCCCCCTCAGATCACCCATGCCACCTCCACACTGCCTATATATCCTCCATAGCCACTCACCCAGTATGTACTATGTGCAGTCCTCAGGAGCCATTGAATAGTAATGGGAATATTAAAACCATTAAATTAAACCTTCAAAAATCAAATAAAACCCTGAATTAAAACACACTGTCATTGATATTGAAAAGCAAAAAACTACCCTAGTGTAATAAAATTGTAATAATTTAAGTGCCTATTAAGTTTTTAAACAAATAAGGAACAATATTAAAACCATATTCTGCTATTACAACCACTTAAAAGTTTCAATCATTCTTGGATCAATAGACTACCAGCTGAGCTGAATGCATCAAAGCTTTTAAAACCCAGCCAAACATTCATAATGGCTACATCTGCCACATGAAAAAGCTTCCAGCCACATTGGACACCAACCTGTTCTGTCAGTTTCAGGCAATTTCAGTTTCAAGCAATTTCCATTTCAAGGGAGAGTGCCTATCAATCAACAAAAGGGAGCAGGTGCAGAAAATTTTTTCAACTTTCAAAAGCAGGATTTTTTTTAAAACAAAGCCATCAGTCAATTTAAATCACAGCACAAATCGTGACAGCAGAGGCTGACAGGATATTTTGTTTTACATTTTCTAATGCATTCTGGCACTTTTGGCAATTGGGAAAGTACTATAATACAGAACAATAATTGTACAACAATGTAAGGGCCAACTTACCTTTGCAGGGCAAACCCCTATGATGAATTGCTGCATTAAAAACACATCTAAATTCTAAGGCAGCATCAAAACTGATATTTGAAGGTGTCAAAACATTTTACACATACCTTTCAGAAAGTTCCTGTCTCCCTAGCAGGATTCCTCCAAGGAGGTGTAATTTTTTAGGGCAGCACATAAAAGACTGTGCGGGAGGAAATACAAATTTTCTATAGCCCTTACAATGAGGACCACAATCGCAGAAGAGGCACATATGCATTTTACAACCAAAGGTTTCCCAACCACCAAAAGGCTACATGAAGATGGTGTGGTGTTGGGAAGGTGCAGCAAAATTGTTTTCCCAGCAAAAAAAACTAATTTTGGTGTTTCGCAACCTGATTGACATGTTCATTGGGGGGGTGAAAATCCAGCCCCCTGTGTGACTATTCTTCATTTGTAAGCCTAAACATTGAGGCATCACAAAATCCATGTCCATTCCAATATTTTCCCATCATAATTGCATTGTCAGTGTACTGGGATGGCTGGAAACTAGGCCATGATGGAATGGGGCTAGCCTTGAACTTTCAGCGGGGCACAGAGTGTGATTGGTGGAGGTGCTGTGAGCAAACCATGCTTATTTCCACATCAGGGGCAGAAGTGCAGTTCACTGGGGACCCAAGCTGGCATCAAATCCTCTACATTAGATAAAAAGGACCTTTATTTGTTCCCATGTAAATGCGGCTTGATATTACTGTCGACAACACCTTCCTTCACTTTGCTGATGATCGAGGGTAGGCTGCTGGGGTGGTAGTTGGCTCGATTGGATTTGCCCTGTTTTTTTGTGGACAGGACACACCTGGGCAATTTTCCACATTGTCAGGTACATGCCAGTGTTGTAGCTGTATTGAACAGCTTGACTAGGGGTGCAACTAGTTCTGGGGTACAAGCATTTAGTACTTCAGATGGGATGTTGTCATGTCACGTGGAGTGAATCGAATTGGCTGAAGACTGGCACCTTTGATGCAGTGGACCTCAAGAGGAGACTGAGATGGATCACCCACTCGGCAATTCTGGCTGAAAATACTTCAGCTTTTTTACTAATGTGCTGGGCTCCCTTGTCATTGGGGAGGTGGGCAATTGTGGAGCCCCTTCATTCGGTTAGTCATTTAATTACCCACCACCATTGATGACTGGTTGTGGCAGGATTGCAGAGCTTTGATCTGATCTAATGGTTGCGGGATTGCTTAGCTCTGTCTATTGCTTCCACTGTTTGGCATGCGCCTCGTCCTGTGTTGTAACTTCACCAGGTTGACACCTTATTTTTGAGTATTTCTGGTGTGCTCTCCTGCACTCCTCATTGAAGCACGGTTGATTCCTTGGCTTGATAGTAACGGTAGATTGGGGGATATGCCAGGCTATGAAGATACTGGTTGTGGTTGAATATGATTCTGCTGCTGGTGGCCCACAGCATTTCGTGGGTGCCTAGTTTTGAGCTGCTAGATCTCTTGGAACCTTTTCTGACGTCAGAAAAAGGACTTTTATTTACCAGGTATTATAATGCAATTCCCTTACCAAAGCTGCACTGGGTGTGGGCAAATTTTATTTTCCTCACGGGGATAACATGTACCCCAGCCAGCCCATTGCATACCTTAATAGGTGTTCTCGCTGCACTCTTAACGCTGTGGATGCCTGTCTACACGCCAGGCAAACAAAGAGGTCATAACCCTGATTCAGCCAATTTTAGTCAGGTCAGGGTTTACTGTCAGTTCTTGCCTTCTCACAGATTTTTAGGGCTATTTCACAACATGGGCATCACAATCTGTCTTATGGTGTCCTGACTCAACATCCATACAGTCGTACCTTGGAGTTGTTGTTATTGGATAGCAATGGGAACCCTGGTTGCCTCTCTTTGCCCAGAGGGCCTTTATGTCATCCTAACTGCCACCTCAACTGAGCTCAGTCATTTCACCAGAGATCAGACGTTAAACTTAAGAGCCCCAAAAAATCTGTAAGAATGTTTGGACAATATCAGGTGGATTGTCATACCCCAGTGGTGGTATAGCCTGCTGACACTTTGGCCATGTCGGATGGAACATCTTGGCATAGTCCCTGAACATACTAAAATATCCATGGTCATCCACTGGAATGGTCAGCAACAAGACTGGGATTAGGATTCGCTGGCTCCTGGTGCTGGTCTTCCACCAAAGTAGTCAGGCGCTATTGGGGGCTGGATCTTGGCCAGGCCATGGGAGAACGCCCTTCTCTGCTTTGTAAAAATATGTCATGGAATCTTTTACATCCATTTGGCCATGGCCTAAGTTTAAGAACTCATGCACAAGACTGCATCACGTGCAGAACAGAAGTGCCAGCTTCCATGCTTAAGTCGGCTATGGAGCTTGAACCCACAGTCTTTTGGCCCAGGTGAAAATGCTGCTGAGTCAGGCTGACAGAAATAAACAGCAGTAAACAAATGAGATACGGTCAAAAAGTGTTCCTGCATTTAAGAACATAAAAACTAGGAGCAGGAGTAGGCAATTCAGCCCCTCGAGCCTGCCCCACCATTCAATACGATCATGGCTGATCTCATTTCGGCCTCAACTCCAATTTCCCACCCTCTCCCCATAACCTTTCAACCTGTTACTAATTAAAAATCTGTCTAAGTCCTCCTTAAATTTATTCAGCGTCCCGGCATCCACTGCACTCTGAGCCGGTGAATTCCACAAATTCACGACCCTTTGAGAAAAGTAATTCCTCCTCAACTCTGATTTAAGTCTACCACCCCTTAGCCTAAAACTATGGCCTCTCATTCCAGAATGCCACAGGAGGGGAAACATCTGCTCCATGTCTACTTTGTCTATCCCTTTTAGCATCTTATAAACCTCAATTAGATCTCCTCTCATCCTTCTAAACTCTAGCGAGTATAGGCCTAAAATGCTCAATCTCTCCTCATAAGACAAGCCCCGCATCTCTGGAATCAATCTAGTGAACCTCCTCCAATGCAGTTACATCCTTCCTCAAGTAAGGGGAGCAAAACTGTGCACAGTACTCCAGGTGTGGTCTCACCAATGCCTTGTACAGTTGCAACAACACTTCCCTATTTTTATACTCTATTCCTTTAGCAATAAATGCTAAAATTCCATTTGCCTTCCTTATTACCTGCTGTACCTGTATACTAGCTTTCAGCGATTCATGTACGAGGACACCCAGATCCCTCTGCACTGAAGCATTCTGAAGTTTCTCTCCATTTAAATAATATGTCACCTTTTTATTCTTCCGACCAAAATGGATAACCTCACACTTATCCACATTAAACTCCATCTGCCAAATTTTGGCCCATTCACCTAACTTGTCCATATCCGTTTGTAAGTGTATTATTTCTTTGTTGCAACTTACTTTCCCATTTATTTTGGTGTCATCTGCAAATTTAGCTATAGTACCTTCTATCCCTGAAGCCAAGTCATTAATATAGATTGTAAATAGTTGGGGCCCAAGGATTGAACGCTGTGGCACCCTACTAGTTACACCTTGCCATCCAGAAAAAAGGCCCATTTATCCCGGCTCTCTGCCTTCTGTTGGTTAGCCAATTCTCTATCCAAACTAATATATTATCCCTAACTCCGTGTGATCTTATCTTGTGTATTAATCTTTTGTGTGGCACCTTATCAAAGGCCTTCTGGAAGTCCAGATATACAACATCTACAGGATCCCCATTATCCACTTTGCTTGTCACATCTTCAAAGAACTCTACCAAATTAGTCAAACACAATTTACTCTTCATAAAACCATGCTGACTCTGATGGATTGCATTTTGACTATCCAAATGACCCATTACTACTTCCTTAGTAATGAATTCCAACAATTTCCCAACGACAGACATTAAACTAACTGGTCTATAGTTTCCTACTTTCTGCCTCCCCACTTTTTGAACAAGGGTGTTATATTAGCATCTTTCCAATCCACTGGAACCTTTCCAGAATCCAGGGAATGTTGGAATATTATAGCCAATGCATCCACTATCTCCGCTGCCACTTCCTTTAAGACCCTGGGATGTAGGCCATCAGGTCCTGGGGACACACTTTAATCCCAATAGTTTGCTCAGTACTTTTTCTCTAGTGATGGTGATTGTTCTAAGTTCCTCCTTCTCTATACTCTCTGCACCAGCTGTTACTATTGGGGTGGTAGTAGTGCCCTAAACCGTGAAAACTGAGGCAAAACATTGAACAAGTGCCTCTGCCATTTCTGCTTTCCCCACTATTATCTCCCCAGTCTCAGCCTCCAAGGGACCAACATTCATTTTAGCTACTCTCTTTCCTTTTATATACTTGTAGATGCTTTTGCTATCAGTTTTTACATTTTGCACTAGTTTTCTTTCATAATTTACCTTTGCTCTTTTTATTATTTTTTTAGTAACCCTTTGTTGATCTTTAAAAGTTTCCGAATCTTCCAGCCTGCCACTGACCTTTGCAATTTGGTATGCCTTCGTTTTTGCCTTTATGTTATCTTTAACTTCCTTGCTTCTGCCATGTGCTCCTGCTGTGGCTACAAAAGTCAGAACATGACCCTTTAAACACAATTCCAACATTTTTGAAATTCCAATATTTTTTAAATTCTTTGATGTACAACAACAGTCTTTGAGTAAGTTGCTGCGAAAGTATTTCTTAAAATAATAAAAATGCAGAGCTTTAGCAACAAAGTAACATAAAAGGTTAAAACGGGAATGGCACAAATCCAGCTCATCTGATGTGTTGCTTAGCTTTCATTATTCATGGACTGTTTTACTAAATGGATCAAATAATGCAGTTTTAATGTAATCTTCTGAACTGAGGGTAATGTAATTTTTATTGATAATGTAGCTTGAACTGCCTGCACTTTGTATGGCTATGAAAATTATATCCCCGAATTGCTGTAGTTTCTAAAGTACATTCCATTTCATTTAAACATTGCCATTTGAGACTATGTTTATCACATTAATGGTTTCTTTAGATTGCTGCCTGATTTGTAGTCCATGGACAATTTGAGTTTTTCTAATTACATTGACAAATGTTTAAACGCCACATAAACATAAGAACTATAAATACATATCGATATCTAAAGAACATAGGTGCTTACATCTATTTTAAAGGAGCATTTTTGTGTTTTAAAAACCCTAGTTTTCAGACCAATCAATTGGTTCACATCAAGCAATGAAAGTATTAAAATGGGTAGCAATTCTGTGGGGTGGCCAATTTTATGGACCCTGTGAGAGCAGGAAACGTGGTGTGCGGGGTGATGAAATTAAGCAAGGGCCAAAATTTCAATCTCTTGCCATCAGGTTGAGGTGCAAATATTAAGTCAGCAGCATGCTTGTGACATTTCAGGCCTCACACCATCCTGTGGCTAGTTCCTACTTGTAATGTATTTGCATGCCATGGATACTTATTAGAATAAAACTTTTTAAAATTACATCTTATCTTCACAATAAAGCCAGAGGCTCAAGAATCTCATGGCACACAGTTACAATTTAGAGGTGGCTTGCAACAGTCAGCTTTGTGCAGTTGTGTTCAAGGTCAATGGTTTTCCTTATTGAATTCTGCAGCACAAGGGAGGGTAGCAGGAGAATGTGAACTTAATTGTATGAACGCTCAGGGCTGGCAAGTGCGAGTCAGGGGTGAGCGAAGTATCTGGAGTGGGATCGGGGACATGGAGGAATGAAAGTGGGATCCAAGGGAGGCCAGAGGGCGGGATCAGGGTCATTGGGGAATGGACGAGGGAAGAGCTTGACATTCTGAGTGTGGTGGGTGCAGTCAGTCAAGGTAAGAAAATGAAGGACCCAAAGGATGGTGTCAGTACTATCCATATGTGGGTCCGACTCAAGTGTGTTGGTTGACAGTGTCCTTACCGGACTTTTAAGGGCACCTACAACATTTCAATTATCCGTCTGAAAGTGATATCAGACAATGTCCTTTAAAATAGCGAGGAGGGAGGCCGGCTGAGTCTGCAAGTTCAGCCATGTCCCGCAAAAATGGCGAGTACAACACTGGCTACTAACATGAACATTCAATAAAGCATCAGCATAAAAACACATCATTGCTTCTTCCACACTAAAGAAATGCCCCCAACTCCCCTGCAACCATCAATACATGTCTGTACATTTAGATCCCTGACTATGCTAGTCTCAACAAATAAACAATGGTGCACTCATGAATAAAGTTAAACCAACGTAATGTGAATTATTTTCCAAGTGAAATTTAAATTTGAAAATCGCCAGTGCGCTCTCAATAGGTCTTCTGTTAACAGCAGTTATGTTGGGCGGGAAAGTTGTGGCTAGGGTGAAGAGCCTCTTTGATAGCCTGCCCACACCTGCTAAATAGTCAGGTGACGGCAGGTTTCACATTGAAAAATTTCCCCGGCCACATGATTGCATCTGTTGCCTGTGCACACCGCCAGCACTTCATATTTTAATTGTAATCACGTGGGAACCAACAAAAAGCAAGAGTTGAAGTGGTACCCACTTCCGCCATAGGGAACAGCATGCCACAGAAATAAATTCCACCCTATATGTGATGTTAAAAAAAATCAGCACTCCGGGATAATGTATTTCCATCGGAACAGCTCCATTGCTTGTAAAATTAGCACTCGGGTGCACATGTTGATTGGCCTAAATCTGAAATCAAGCATTCAACAGTTATGAGCTCTACTCAGAACTATCATTGTCCTGACTGAATCTTTGAATTGCACTGATATATCGGTAAACATGGAAAGTATATTTTGCCACTGTTAGATATCCAGCCTACAATTGCCGAAATCATCCATCAAAGGAACTGAATATGTAGATGACAAGGAATGACTGTTATATTGGGAGACACGAGCTCCCTGTGACACCATTAACTCACATTACTAGCAGAAATGAGCTGTCATTGGGATACTGAGATACTTAACTGAGCCTGTACAATGTGCTCTGGACAAAGAATACGAAAGAGCCAGTAAACTATTACAAGACAAATTAGAGGAATTAAATGCTGTAATGTGAAAGTGCTGTTGTCATTTGAAATGAACAAAACTTTAATCTAACAAACATATCTAGTGCAAGTGGATATCTTATAGTGTTTCATTTTATTGTTCATCTGCTCTTTTGGAGATACGGTGAAATTTTAAACTCGTTCGAAACCCAAAGATTGCAGAGTTAATACTGGGTCCACATACTACAAGTCACACATATTTTGCCACTCACATAAACGTCTATGATATAGTAGCAGAGCACCTGTTGTACATTAGACACCTATTATGTATTAATATGGGAAATCTATAATTATGCAACATGAATAAGGAAGAATGGTAACATCTATCATTGGTACAGCTTGTATACCCACAGAGGTTAACTGCTCTGTGGTGTCGCTAGAAACCTTGTGCAGTTTACAGCATCCATGTGAAGTATTTGATAGTGAGGCAAACACAGACACATATATTTCAGAGAAAAAACAACAGCCAGCTGGTATCTATTTTGACATATGTGGTTCTGCTTAAAGTGAAATAGTGAAACTGCAATTTCAGAAGACTTTCACGTCCTTGTCAGGTAAAGCTACTGAGCTGGCAATCAGCTAATCTCTCAAATGATATTAAATTTGTATCGCAATACCAAGGGTTTATAAGCAGCGATATCAGCGCCATACTCTGTCACATCTCAAGCTGAAACAACAACTCAAAATCACTGATTTAACTGCAAGAACAACATACTTAATCTTCCATTCTGGCCAACTCCCTAACGTGCAATCTGACCCCCCCAGGTCAGGTGACCCCATAAGTAGTACAGACTGTACCTACAGTATCTTATCCAAGTAGCACATAATATACAAATCCCCACACACAACCAACTATCATAATGACAAATGCCTTCGTTATCTCAAGTAATAAGACCTAAGTTTAGTTCTGGGAACTAAACACATATTATTGTGTGATTTAGCCCTGATTTGACAATTTTGAATTTGTTAATGCCTCTCAGTAAAAATATACAATATGTGTATATGTTAAAACATTTACAGCCCTCTATGGTTAGTATAATTTGGGATATTATATATAGCAATGTTGTACTTGCAGGTTTGTTATATCATTGTGAAGACTTTTAATGTTGCTAATTGGGCTATGTTAAATATGCAGCGTCATGACCAAATCAGATTGCAGCATTTGTCAATAATAACTGTATGATAGTACAACCCAATTAATAAGAGAATAGATCACTTGGACTGGATGCAATAGCTGTTCCTCCCTCCATTAATTCTACAGTATGAGATTTTTGACAACACTACTTAGCTTTTACTCCCTCCCTCATCCCTGCTCCAAGTGAAATAAATACTGGATGATAATTTTAAAATTATGGAAATGGTGGCAGTGTTTTCCTTTCCATTATTATATTTATATTCTTGCCAATTTAAATTTACTTGGGGTATATATTGAATGCGCTTTTAAACTTTTAATATTTATTGTACTCCTTTTTGTAGGTGATCGTGGTAGATTGCGCATATTCTAATTGACACCTCCAAAAGAGGGCTTCTTGATGCCACATTAGGGCAAATGCTGCCTTGATGACAAGAGCACTCACTTTCACCTCATGAGTTCAGCTCTTTTGTCCACATTTGAACTGAGGCTATAATGAGGTTAGGAAACAAGCCACCCTGGTGGAACCCAAACTGAGCATCAGTGAACAGGTTGTTGCTGTGTAAGCACCACTTGATAGCACTGTCGATGAAACCTTCCATCGATGATCAGGAGTAGATTGATGGGGTGGATTTTTCCTGCTTTTGTGGACAATTGAGGGCCACTTCCTCCTTCCATGTTGGGAGGGCCCACCATGACGTGGGGAGACCATGGCCATGGAGGTGCCCCTTGAGCAGCATAGTCACCCCTGCAGCAATGGTGCTGCCTGCCCTCAATGACCCCTCCATTCCCAGATTGCTGGAGCCTTCCTGTCTGGCCCAAGCCAACCCCACCAACCTGTTAAAGACACCCAGCCATTGAGGCATCCTCTCCCTGGTGTTGCAGTCTCAGCAATGACCACAGGTAGCAGTGGAGCTGCTGCGCTGCTGGTCCTCTTATCAGGCCATCAGCTCAGCAGGGTGGGCTGCCATGCTTAATTGGACAGCAGTCCTTGTGGCGGTCTCTTAATTGGTTACCACTGGGAATATGCCACCTTGCGTCTCACCATTGGGAAAAGCAAGAGCGCCTCCTGCATTCGGCCCCAGCAGGTCTTCCCCATTATTAGCCCAGTCCAGCCCATAGAATCTTAAGGCACAGAAAGAGGCCATGCAGTCAACCCATCCTGTCTTTGCTGCTCTTTGAAAGACTATCTAATTGGCCTCACTCTCTTGCACTTTCCTTATTGCCTTGCAATTCCTTTCCAAATATATATCCAATTTCCTTTTGAAAGGTCATACGTTTTAAAAAATATATACTAACAGCTAAAATAACTGCCTCCAATCATTAAATAACATAGATTCCTGGAGGTTTATGTATAGAAGAAGGATGTTCATTCTACTTTGTCCTCGCCAGCTCTTTGTTAGTGACTTTCACAGATAATTTTACAAAGTCTACATAATCAGTTAAAATATCAATCATTTTAAACATTGCACTACATTTCTCCATCTGCTACATACAGTGAGTAATCTCTGACAGCAGCTTAAAAAAATGAAGCAACTTGTAACTGCGTGGACATCATAAGTTATCTGTAACAATGCTCTCCAGCTGGCAAAGTTTCCTTGACCTTTTCTTTGACAGAATGGGGGTTGCTGACAAGAGAGAAAAAAACAACCCTGGGATTGTGCACTTCAACCTGTTTGGTTCTTTTCCGAAGGATGAATCAACACTTATCAAAAGCTTTACAGAGACATGTCGAGAATGCGTGGCTCCTGTAGGCTCCAACAGACGACGACTGCTAATAGATTCGATTTTGCTAATAAAGACCCTCTGATTTCCTTCTATTTAATGTGCCTGAATAGAGGTTTCGATAAGCTGAGCAATTGTATTTTGATCTTCCGGCTTCGCTTTATTTTACAAATCTAATAACGTTAGCTTGGCGGTCCTTAAATTGCTTTAGCTCTTTTGTAGAGCTTTATGGTTGCCAAACATTGGCAAATAATACAAAGAATTCCCAGCTATAACAAAACATTAATTGTAATGCATGAAAGCAATGAGCTCGTTTTGTTTTTGCCTTTTCATGTACAATTTACATCATAATGAAAAGTGATTGTTCATGCTACAAATCTTACTCAGCAACATAAAATTGCTTGTACAATCTACATCATCATTTTGACTGCAGTACTAAAAATGCTTTTTGCTGCTGGCTGGCTGTTTGGATGTCACCCAAGACATGGCAGAGATTGGAAGCTCATGCTGCATGAACAAAAGATAAGACTTGAAATGAATGTGTGACATTAGTGTCCGAGAACTCAACACATTCACAGGCTATTATTTTTGCTGGATTTTAAAATGGATATCCTCCATTAAAGGAAAGAAAAGCCAGGTTGTATAAACACATGTAGCACTTATTCTAATATACCCCACCGCCATGTCTCAGCTACGCCTTAAAGGACATTATTCCAGTAATGGAGCCCGGTTCTCTCGCTGTTACCATTTTTTTCCAAGATGTTAATCAGAGCCGAGGAATCAAACACAGAGTTTGGCATCTCTTTGTGTCCATGAAATCGGATGAGGTGCTTGTTTAAAGAAACAAATCTTCAACCTGACAGATTGGAACTTTGTCAAAACAAAATAAAACTTGAGACCTAGATCTTTGATTTAAGCTCAAATCTTTCAGGTGCATTTTTTTTTCAAAGTGACACATGCATTTTGTCCATAACTTATCCTGCAGTATTCTACTAACCTGACCCCAGGCATTGCTGCATTGAATCCCCTCCCCATTTCTGCACCCCTTATTCTGCATTGAGCATATGCAGTGTAGTAGAAGTAGAACGGAGCCTCTGTGATAGGTAACAGCTGTCATTTGTGCAGGGCTCTTGTTGGCAGCATGTTTCACTGCGATCTGCTCAACCTCTCCTTCTTCAAAAAGTAGTACAGGCACAGGGCAGTCTCATAGGAAACCTGTTTTGGTGCTAATGCTGCTGTTGGCTCAAGTTAGGATTGTGGGAATCTATATGTATCCCAATTATTATAAAAACTACTGAACGCTTAAGCGCCACCAATGCAAAATGATGTTAAGAGGTTCAGGAGTGGACTGAAAATTGTAGAAGGAAGTTTCTGACAGTCCTTTTCAAATGAACTTTCACATACACTTCAATCCCTAACAGCCCATTTTAACTGGACAGGTTAGCGTTAAACACATATGAATGTCAACAGTGGTGTAGATGTCTAATGATGTCAAAAGGATAGTATTAGTATACTAAAGTGAAGTTTCTGATTGTATCCAATGGAAACCTCTTGCACCCATCAAATTTCCACCCCTGACTATCAGAAATGTGCATGACCAGCTATATGGGTGGAGATTTAGGTAAAGAGATGGAGATTTATTATACTATCAATTACACCAAAGATTGGAAAATCTAGGTTAAAGAGGTTAAAACGTGTTTAAAGAAAAAAATATTGAAAAGGAAGACCAAGGAAAGGAACACAAGTCTTAAAAGGAAGGGAAATAAACTGAAGTAAAACATGCCAAAGGAAAATGTTCATTTATTTTATCATTTCAATTATATCATCAGTAAAAGGAAAAACACTCAGAAATGCACTCCACTATTGACAATATTTATTGTTCAACTTTTAAGCAGGAGAGTTCCTGTTCACTTGTTCTGATTCACCCAGCCAGACATCAGTGATGTTTTGTTGAGTTGTTCAGGGACTTTGCTAATCTCTCCAGGCCTTTTGAGAAAACAAAATGCGTAGAATAGGAGTAATTAGGGCCTGTGCAGAGTTTGATGGGGCCCCGATGACATCATAAAAAGGGCTTTTAAAACATTTCAAATTCCAACGTTCTTTATTGGTTATAAATCAGTAGATTTGTCCTGACCAATCAATACTGATGGTTACCAGCGACAGATACCATTCTCATGTTGCTAAGACTTCAGGTTTCTCCAAACACAAAGGCTTCCCTTTGTTGAAGGCAAGCAGGTTTTGTTCTCTGCAATTTGGTTTAAATTAAACTGACTAAACAATAATAGTCATGGCAAGGAATGTGGATAGAATACTTATGTCACTGTTAAATAGTGCCGTTGACTGTAACACTATCTGTGGCACTGACAATGCTTAATGGCTGGCAGGGAGAGGCTATGGAATCTTTTTCATTTCATGTGGTGTGGCAAATGCTTGCATCTGTACTCTATATTTATTGTGACCTATGTGGTAGTAGAGTTTTGGCACAGTATTACCATCTTTGTTCAGGTCAAATAACAACCGTGGTGTCAGAGTGCCATCCGATTGGTTCAAGATTGTAATCAGGATTTGCATAGTTGCCAGCAAGTTATTTTGCTTTCCAAGGTCCTACATTAGCTGTATGTGGCCACTTAAATGCCAGCACCATGACACATATTTTACCCTGAGCACTCCTGCACAATAACAGTGATGTGATCATAGAAATTTTTTAAAAAATTATTTCAAACGAATGTGAATTTCTGGCAAGGCCAGCATTTGTTGCCCATCTCTAATTGCCCTCGAGAAGGTGGAGCTTCCTTCTTGAAACGCTGATGTCCATCTGGTACAGGTCCACCCACAGGAAGTGTTTCAACCCAAGCTTTTACTGTGTGTCAAATAGAACCATTAAATGTTGTTAACACCGAAGCCCTCCAATCAGAGAAGAAAGATTTGCTGTCATGTAACAGCTCTTTCAGCAACCGGTGGGGCAATCTTAATCTAATTCGGCTGACAGGATCGGGGGCAAGGTCAGTTTTACACCCTTCCAGATTTTCCTCCCTATTGAAATTAGTGTAGAGCAGTATTGGGTGGGATGTAGCAGCAATGTTCCATCTAAAGTCTTCTGTTACCCGCCGGGTGAGTGAGGTCCATGTTACTTCAAAGTTCTTCACATGCAATGAATTGCATTCGACTGTCATTTGCACACAACAGAGAGATGAATGACCTATTGTTTTTTCTCTCTGTATTGTTGTCTGAACGAGGAATGTAACTCAGGAAGCCTAGAGAACTACTTACTCTTCTTTGAATCACAAGAATAGGCAGATGGGGTCACTGTTTAGCATTGCTTCCTCAGGATTAGTCTGAATGCCAATGTAATAAAACCTTGTGTTTTCAGGTTGATTATCTGGTCCCATTATAGTGCAGTTAGGTTCAGTTTAATGTGAAAACCATTTGCATTTGATTAGCACAGATGATGTCGCATGATTTTATGCGGGCAGCTCAATCCAATTGTATATCCAGACATTGGGGCAGACTCAGGAGAACACTGCATTAGTGGATGAAATATCTGGCCTGCCAACAGCTTTTAAAGGGCTGCTAAACACATTTAAAAGGTGATCCTTGCTAAGTGAGTCCATTAAGTTTTGGTATCAGGCAGCATGAGATCAGCTAGAACAGGGAAAGAAAGAGAGCTAATCAGTTTGAGAATGCTGTCTTCAAATCGGCTAGTGCAGGAGGTGTAGTGAAGAAGGAAACCTCTTCTGAGCAGAAGCTCACCTTCTTTTCAAAGCAATGTTCAAGTTACTTGGAAAACGTGACAGAAATGGTCTTACTCGTTTATATCTTATGGGGCCAGATGAGAAAAGAAATGTAGGCCTTTAGGAATCACAGAATTGTTACAGTTCAGGAGGCCATTCAACCAGTCATGTCTGCACCAGTTCTCCGAGTGGACAATTCACCTAGTGCCATTCCCCGGTCTTGTCCCCGTAACCCTGCACAAATCTGATTCACTTTTGAATGCCTCGAATGAACCTGCCTCCACCACATTCAGGCAGTGCACTCCAGATCTTAATCACTCGCTGCATGAATGTTTTTCCTCATTTGCCATTGTTTCTTTTGCCAATTACCTTAAGTCTGTGCTCTCTCATTCTCAATCTTTTCATGAATAGGAACAGTTTTTCCCTATCTGCTTTGCCCAGACCCCTCAAGTTCTTGAATACCACTATCAAATCTCATCTCAAGCCTTCTCTTCTCCAAGGAAAACAATTCCAACTTCTCCAATCTATCTTCATAACTGAAGTTCCTCATCCCTGCAACCATTCTCATTAATCTTTTCTGCACTGTCTCCAATAGCTTCACATCTTTTGTAAAGTGCTGTGCCCACAAAGCTGGTTGCAATGCTCCAGCTGAGGCCAAACCAGTGCCTTATACAAGTTCAAGATAATTTCATTGCTCTTGTACTCTATGCCCTATTAATAAAGCCTAGGATACTGTAGGTTTTATTAACCGTTCTCTCAACCTGTCATGCTGCCTTCAAAGTTGAACCCTTTATTTTATACTGTCTCTCCATGTTCTTCCTGCCAAAATGAATCACTTCATACTTCACTGCATTGAACTTCATCTGCCAATTCTCCATCCATTCCACCAACTTGTCTATGTACTTCTGAAGTTCTACACAATCCTCCTCACAATTCACAATGCTTCCATTGATGATGTTTTGTATCATCTGCAAATTTTGAAATTGTGCCCTGTATATAATGGGTCATTCATAAACATGGGCCAGAATCTTCAGGTCGGCTTGTGGGGGCGGGCCCTGCTCGTCGATGAGTAAAATGACACGCGGTGATGTTGGACGTGCGCCCCGACATCATCATGCGTCATTCAGATCTTCAGTTCGGCGGGTGCGCACCGGAGTCGGCTGCACGCCTGCTGAACTGTCAAAGGCCTATTAAGGCCATTTAAATATCAATTTAAATAATTAACATAGCTGCCCGGCCAACCTTAAGGTTGGGGGGCAGACAAAGAGCCCAGGCGGCCTTCGCATTTCTCATGAAACCTCATCCATGGGCAGGATGAGGTTTCACGAATGTTTTTGACCTTCAATAAAAATTTTTAATAAAATTCAGACATGTCTCAGCTCATGTGACACTATCACATGAGGGGACATGTCTTAAAAAAATTTTTCTTTCTTGATTTAAATTTTTAAAAATCAAACTAATATCCCTGAGGCAGCTCAGTTCTTCAGGGAGATTCCTGTGCTCTTTCATGCGCATGCGAAAGAGCACAGACCCCAACTCTCCCTCCTCCCCCCGCCCGCACAGGGAGCGCTCAGCACTTCTGGGTGCGCCTCATGCTGGGCGGGCCTTAATTGGCCTGCCCACATAAAATGGCAGCGCACAGCCGATCGTGGACGGTGATCGGCTCCACGCCCGCTCCCACCCAGCCCCTCCAACGGGGAGAAAATTCTTCCCCAGGAAGAGCAAAGGTCCAACACTGACCTCTGGGGAACTCCACTACAAACTTCATCCAGCCCGAAAAACATCCATTTACCATGATTCTGTTTCCGATCACACAGCTAATTTTGTATCCATGTTACTCCTCTCTCTTTTATTCCATGAGCTATAATTTTTCTCACAAGTCTGCTCTGAGACATTGTATCAAATGCCTTTTGGAGGTCCATATACACCACATCAACAGCATTATCCTCATCTCATCTGGTGCTGGTGCACTATCAACTTCAAGTACAGACAGCCTATCCAATAACAGCTCCTTATCAATTTTAAATCCCCCTAGTGTATTAATTACCTCCTTTTTCACCGTGACCTCAATAGCATCTCCATTGGTAAAGACAAAGGCAAAGTATTTACTTAATACCTCAGCTATGTTCCTGTCTCCATGCGTAAACCCCCTTTTGGTCCCTAATCAGCCCTACTCCTCCTTTTATCATTTATATGCCTATAGAAGACTTTAGGATTCCATTTTATGTTAGCTGCTAGTCTCTTTTCATACTGTCTCTTTGTTTCTCAGTTTCTCTTATATGCTTTTTCACTTCCCCTCTGAACTTTCTACATTCAGTCGGTTTCTCCATTGTATTATTCACCTGACATGTATCATAAGCACACTTTTTCTTCTTCATCTTGATCTCTAACTCTTTGGTCATCCAGGGAGCTCTGGATTTGCTTGTCCCATTTTTCCCCTTCACAGAAATATACCTTGACTGTGCCTGAAAAAACTTCTTTAAAGGCAACCCATTGTTCAGGTACCATTTCTCCTGCCAACCTCTGATTCTAATTTTTCTGGCCCAGATCCATTCTTACCTCATTGAAGTTGGCTTTCCCCCATTTAATTATTCCTATTCTGGGTTGCTCCTTGTCCTTTTCCATAGCCAACCCAAACTTGATGATATAATGATGACTGTCCCCTAAATATTCTCCGACTGACAGATGATCCACTTCATTCCCACCATGGTAGCTAGTGAGATTTAAGTTCAATAAAAAAAAATCTGGAATTGAAAACTATTAATTGAAAGCAGTAATGATGACCATGAAACTATCAATTAACGTAAAACCCATCTGGTTCACTATTGTCCTTTAGGGAAGGAAATCTGCTATCCTTACCCAGTCTAGCCTATATGTGATTCCAGACTCACAGCAATATGGTTGACTCTTAACTGCCCTCTGAAATGGCCTAGCAAGCTATTCTGATGAAAGGCAATTAGGGATGGGTAACAAATGCTGGCCTTGCCAGCAATCCCCACAATGCATGAAAGAATAAAGAAAACAAAACTAAAGTATTCCCTACCCCACTGCTATCTCTCTCTCCCAGTCTTCTGTGCACCTTGGTATTCCTCTCTGATATTGTCTCCTGGTTCCCACACCCCTGCCAAATTAGTTTAAACTCTCCCCAGTAGCAGTAGCAAAATACCCAGCAAGGAACTCAGCCCTGGCTCTACTTAGATGGAACCCGTATTGCCTGTACAGGTCCCACCTTCCCCAGAGCTGGTCCCAATGTACCAAGAATCTAAAGTCCCCCCTCCTGCGCCATCTTTCCAACATTTCCAAGCATTCATCTGCTTTATCCTCCTGTATCTATACTCACTTGCGTATAGTACTAGGAGCAATCCAGTGATTATTACGCATAAGGTCCTATTTGCTAATTTCCTACCTAGCTCCCTATATTCTGGCTGCATGTTCACATCCCCCTTTCAGCCTATGTCATCTCTACCAATGGTTCATGACTGCTGGTTGTCCCCCTGCCACCTCAGGGTGCTCTATAGCTGTTCAGTGGCATCCTTGTCCCTGGCACCTAGGAGGGAATATATCATCCTGGATACACATCTGCAGCCACAGAAACACCCCTCTATTCCCCTATCAAATCTCCTATCACTATGGCACCATGGACTAGGGACTAGGCTCTGGCTGCACTCCCCAGATAAACCATCCCTGTCATCAGTATCCAGAACTGAATACTGGTTGGAGAGTGGGATACATTCAAGGTACTTCTGCACTACCCAGCTGTTTCTCCTTGATTATCTGGTAGTCACCTATTGTCCCCCTCCCTGCAAATTCATAAGCTGCAGCATGACCACATCTATAAACATGCTTTCCATGAAACTCTCAACCTCAAGTTTATTAAGGTAAGTGAATGGACATAGCATACATGATATGGGCGCATCTCCAGGAATGGCATTTCGTCTAGATCCCTGCACCATTACCTCTGAATGCCCACAGGGACCTATCTTTGTCTACATGCTACTCCTTGATGATATCATTCGAACACTCGGTATCAGGTTCCGCATTTACATTGACAACGTCCTCAACAACAACCTCTCCAAAATCTCTTTAAACCACTGTGTTGTCAGACTGTTGTCTCTCTTCAATGGAGAGAGATGCCCATGGTCCTTTGTGGGCTGTGGCTTATTACCTTACTTGTCACCATCCAGTACAGAATGAACCAATTTTCCCCTATTAAACATTGAGGAGCTTTTGAATCCATCACAAGCTCCATACCTTGTCACCAATTCTATCCACCTGCTTAGCCTTCATTAGTTGAAGCTAACTTCACAATCTAAGCATCTTATTTGACCCTAAGCTGAGCTTGACTCTAACCCTCTCAATCCAAAAACCTGTCTAAAATGAGGGAGTACCATTTGGTAGTCATTCATTCTTTATTGAGTTGACATTTCCAATATTTGATATCAGATGACACGAAAAAAATTGGTGGTGTCGTAAATAGTGAGGAGGAAAGCCTTAGATTACAGGATGATATAGATGGGCTGGTAAGATGGGCAGAACAGTGGCAAATGGAATTTAACCCTAAGTGTGAGGTGATGCATTTTGGGAGGGCTAACATGGCAAGGGAATACACAATGAATGGTAGGACCCCAGGAAGTACAGAGGATCAGAGAGACCTTGGTTTACATGTCCATAGATCCCTGCAGGCAGCAGCATAGGTAGTTAAGAAGGCATATGGGATACTTGCCTTTATTAGCTGAGACATACAACATAAGAGCAGGGAGGTTATGTTGGAGCTGTATAGAACGTTAGTTAGGCCACAGCTAGAGCACTGTGTGCAGTTCTGGTCGCCACAATATAGGAAGGACATGATTGCACTGGAGAGGGTGCAGAGGAGATTCACAAGGATGTTGCCTGGGCTGGAGCGTTTCAGCTATGAAGAGAGACTGGATAGGATAGGACTGTTTTCCTTCGAGCAGAGAAGGCTGAGGGGGACCTGATAGAGGTGTACAAAATTATGAGGGGCATAGGTAGGGTTAGCGGGGGTGTCAATAACCAGGGAACATAGATTTAAGGTGAGAGGCAGGAGGTTTAGAGGGAATTTGAGGAAATATTTTTCACCCAGAGGGTGGTTGGAATCTGGAACTCACTGCCTGAGGGGGATGGTAGAGGCAGGAACCCTCACAACATTTAAGAAGTATTTAGGTGAGTACTTGAAATGCCATAGCATACAGGGCTACAGGCCAAGTGCTAGAAAATGGGATTGGAATGGATAGGTGCTTGATGGCTGGCATGGACACTATGGGCTGAAGGGCCTGTTTTTGTGCTGTATAACTCTATAACTCTATGACTACGACTAAAATGCGGAAACATTATTTTAAACTCACTTTCATCTGTAAGGAAACAAGATTTATAGAATCAACTATGGCACCAATGTGCTATCGACTTTTTATGTTATAAATTCCTTGCTATGTTCTGTAATTTTTGCGTAAAACAATTCAACATATAATTTGCAAAATAAAATTTCAGGCAGGTTGATTGCGTAGATGTTTGTCGTTTGCTATTTTACTGCACCAGACTAGTTCTTCTCAAAATCCATGTCAAGTTGAAATGGAAGTTCATAGTTACTTTCTTTTATTTACAGACTTGCCTTAATATTTCCTTCCTTCCTTCCTTACTTTACTCTATGCTGTGGCCTCACCATGACAGCTTGTCTTGAGAGAACATTCAGCTATATCCCAACTGAAGGCAACTTTGAATCTAAGATTCTTTTTAATGCTAAGTTACCTGAAACATGAGATCAATACATACATAATAGTCCATTGCCCCAGTCAACACAGCAGAAATGTTTGTATGCTTGCTTTTAATCTTTCTCTGTATAGTTATCTCTTAGCTCATGAGAATTTGTGAAGTATGTAAGAAGGAACCAAAACTCTATATGATTCATATCCAGGACTCAGACATAGAAGAATATCATGTTAATATGTTGGGTCAAGCAGTCCCAGAGCCAAAACATAAATACTTCAAGCCTCCAACTGACTAAAGACAAGGATACAAAATAAAACATTCAGGTTTAAATTGTTACTTCAATTGTTGAAGTCTATTAATAGAACATGCACACAATTTAATTTGGTCTTTTGCTACGTATTTGATGTCATCCATCCATCTCTGGAGATGATGGACTGCGCTCAGGGTTTATATCAGTTCTGTATTGAACAACGTCATCTGTGTGGCTGCAGAGGCTGTACATATAGCAATTATGATATTGCTGGTCTCATTGTGCTAACACAGAATATTTACAGAGTCTACTCAGGTAAGGAAAACAATTAATTTTATTAAGAAACATCTTTCCATGAGGTTCAACAAAAGAAAGATCATGTGATGCTGCATCACTTCCTGTGATGATGTACATTATGTCTTATTAGCAAATCCCACAGTTAGAATTAACTCCTTTTACGACAGTAATTATGGGTGGGATTTTCCGCACCCACCCGCCGCTGGGATCTTCCGGTCCCGCTGCAAGTCAATGGACTTCTGGCTGGGATACCGCCTCGCCCATGGGGGGTGGTCCCACCCGCAGCAGGGCCAGGAAATCCCAGCCTTTGTATTTATTCAGTACAGAGCAAAACAATCAACATTCAAAGGAACATTGAGGCTTCTCTTAGTTAAGTATTTCCTATACCATACTAATCTTTATAAACAGGCTGTAAGTCAACAAAGGCTCCTATTTGTGATTGAAAACATTTGAGTAACTCAAACTCGATAGGCCTTCACTCATTCAGAGTTTGCCTCAATATAGATGCTCGCAGGATATACAGTTGAATTTAAGGCAGTAAAATAAAACGGGTGCCATTAGTTCAGTTCCTTAATGTCCCCTTGCAATTGTTTCAGTGAGCCTTGCCTTTGATGGAGCTTCTCTGCTCAGCAAAATGGAGTTTAAAATTAAAGGGCGATTCCCTAGTTACAGAGGAAAGTGGTAATGCTCCCATACCGATAGAGGCCGTTTCAAATTAGATAAGTTAGATAAATTAAATATGTTCCCTGCGCAGTTTCCTCATGTAAGAAACAAAAAGCAATAAGGCATCAGGTGAGAAAAAGAAATCACTTGTACTTATATCGTACATTTAACAGCCACAGGGCATCACAAAGCACTTTAGAGCCAATGAATTACCTTTGAAGTAGAGTCACTGTAATTTTGTCGGCAAACACAGCAGCCAAGTTGCAAACAGCACTGAGATAATGACCAGTTAATCTGTTTTAGATGGCTTTGATTGAAGGTTAAATGTCAGCCAGGTGGTTGGGGAGTTTGGATTGGAGCAGCTGCTTAAAGAGAGTGCTGCTCTTAAATGTTCTGTACGCATTTAAACTGGTGATAACTGAACACTTAATGGGCGTATATATAAACAACCTTGGAGTTTCCATTTTGTCACCGAAATTCTTGCAGGAATTTCTTTTTTGGTGTAAAATAATGCATCGATCATTACTGTTTCAACGGCAACAAGTTGCATGTGTAAAGCACCTTTAATATTGGAAATACACGTGACAGGGGTAGATTCAGACAAAAATGGACACCAAGGAGATATTAGGTGGTTTATTCAAAAACTTGGTCAATGGTGTGGATCCTGAGTGGAGTGTGAGATGAAGAAACAGAGGCGTTCATGTAGGGAAATCACGAACTTGGGGCCCAGGTGGCTGAACAGAGTGTGGGACGATGCACAAGAATTGTAGGAACACAAAGTTCTTGAAGGGTTGTAGTGTTCAAGGAGTTAACAGAGATAGGCAGGTGAAAGGTTATAAAGGAATTTTAACATAAGGATGAGAATTACAAATTTTCATTTGTTGGCGGACAGGAAGACAATGTAGGTCGTCAAGGGCAGAAGTGATAGGGAAGTGAGAGCTGCTGTGGGTTAGGACACGAACAGCAAGATTTTCAATGAGCTAACATTTATGGAGGGGGCTAAATGGGCGAGCATTGAAATAATGAAGTTTAGAGATGATAAAAGCATGAATGAGGATTTCAGCATCAGATGGACTGAGGTAAAGGCCGTTCATGTTACCGGAGTGAAAGTAGAAGGACTTGGTGATAAAGGAGGTATAGAAGTTCATTTCTGAGTCAAATAGGATGGTGAGATTGTGAAAAAGTGACCGAGAGGAGTGATGGAATCAGTCGCAAAGGATTGGATTTGAGATGGAGGACTGAAGATGATGGGCAGAGCTAACACTCCCCCTGGAGGTGGGCTCGGAGGAGGGGAGGGGTCATATAATGGGAAAGGGACATGCAGGGTGGAGACTCTGTCACCATCTTGACTTCCCACAATTAAGTCCAGGGTGGGAAGGGTTGAAGACAGCCTTACCACCCAGAGACCAATTGAGGCCATAAAGTGACCACTTAAGGACTTTATTCCACTGTCATTCAACCAGTGGCAGGCAGAGGCCACGCCATGTGAGCAAACCATGAGGTATACCCTGGCGGGTATGCCTGCGGCCTGGTTGGGTGGGGGGTGGGGAGTCCCTCCTTTTTGGGCATCTTGCATCCAATGGAGGGACCCCCACTGGCAGCCAGTGAGGAGCCCATGGAAAGACACCCCTTGTCCTCCACAATAACCCCCTCCCCCTTCTCTGGGGCCTACCTGACGGGCCCCACTGATCCCACTCGACCCACCTGCACTCCGGAACTCCAGCAACGATCTTCATCCTCAGCTTGGCCAACAGCTCTAGGAAGTGGGACATCCACCCTTCAGGAGAAAGTGTAATGGGAAATTCCCACCGGTGGAACTGGGAACACCGCGAGTAGCAGGCTGCCTAATTGGAACTTAATCCTGACGAGTGTTCTGGACATGGCTGTGGTAGGGTTGTCACCAGCTCTCAAGCCAGTGGACAGGTCTGCAGCCATGACCATTAAATTTCACCTGATGCTTTTGTTTTCACCCATATTTAACCTGAAGAGCTTGCAACTCAGCCTAGACTCTTGGTAAGACATGCAATCTGATGATCTGAACAGTGGAGTGGTTGAGATAGATAGCAGAAAGATAGAGCTGAGTGTCATCAAAGCACAAGTGGAAGCTAATAACATGTTTTTAAATTCTGTTACAAAGGATCAGCATGTAGGTGGGCAAGGTGTCAGTGTAAGGATAGCTCTTTGGGGGCTTCAGACGTATTGGTATTGGAGAGAAAGGAAACCATTTTTGCAGCTGCTCTCGTTATGATTGAATTGGTTAGCCTTGCAAAGGCAATTCAACTGAATTAGACAATGGGGGAGAGGCATTGGAGGAGGATGGTGTGCTTGACTGTGTCAAAGGCTGAAGAGAGATCTTGGGGGCAAGGACAGTTAATGCACCATAGTCACAGTCACAGAGGCTGTTATAACACTCAGCAACAAGACCAATTGTAAGTGAGCTTTGGTATTTTCAGAACTGGAGTACAGAAGAAGTAAATATTTAAAAGCTGTGACGATTCCTTCCCTTTTATAACCAAACCAATCAGAAGGAATTGTTTCTAGAGCTTAAACCTGCCCATATGTATGGATCTTTTCATTGAGGACCACACTTTGAAACTATTTCTCTAATTGGCATATTGCTATATTGTTACTAAAGCTAACAGCGAATTCTCACAAGTCCTTATTTTTACCTATTTCAATTCAATATTCTTTACATTTAATTCTTTAAGAACTAAATTAATTTGCAAAAGAATATTTTACATGTTTTGTGCAGCATTGATTGGTCTGCCTAAAGTTTCCCCAAGGACCTATTGTGAAAAACTAACAGTCTGACAGGCAAAAAATATCTTTTGCAAAAACATCAACAGCTTGTTTGTCCTATAACTAATCTTTAGATGACTAAGAAACAGCATTGCTGGCATGTCAGTCTTGAAAGTTCCTGGTTATACATATGCTCAATGCTACTAAGGAGTGCTGGGTTGGAAAATGCTGTAGCAAACAGCAGAATAGATGTAGTATAGAACTGTTAGTATGCCAAGTCAAAAAAGTAGCAATGGACAAACTTGCTGAATAAACAGTAGGTGAGAAACACCCACAGAAGGTCAAAGATGATAGGAATTTACTATGGGATTTAATTTAAATTACTGTTTCCCACAACCTGGGTTAAATAGAACAATTAGAAGTGGGAATTAGAATACAATAGATGCAGATTAAGTAAATGAATAGGATAACTGTTGATAAAATAACAGTATTCGTCCCTTAATTCCCTTACCTAACAAACAACTATTTCTGAGGCAAGAGATGTGATAATCAACTCATTGATTAGCAAATTACTGTTGAGCACTGGTGTGTACTGTGACTTTTTTTTAAGAAAACCATACTTTTAGATTTATATTAAAAATGTATGAATGCAAATAAAAGCAAAAACATGAATAGGCACAATGATTTTGTACCCATCATTGCCTGGTGTAAAAAATTTATAGCCTGCACAAACTAATGAGAGAGTGGAAGGAGTTGGGAAAGGAAGAATTTGGTTAGTAATTAAGTATGTCATAGGGCGGAATCTCCTGCACCCACCAGCAATGGGAATCATGGCAGGTGGCGGCACTTAATTTGGCGTGAAGCAAAAAAATCAGTTCCCTGGCAGCGGGATAAACTGTTGGAATTTTATTCTCCCAACTTTCAAGGTGGGTTAAAGACTAGCAATGTTGGGAACTTCATTTGCATGCATTAGCATGTTGTGAATGCTCATTAAAAGGCCAACTCAATCAGAATCACATTCTCCCACCAAATTAAGTTCCCCACCAGTGGGTAATTAGAACGTTCTGTTTTACAACTATATTTAAGTGGCGTGGACCTGGCAAGTTTCACTTCATCCACAACTTTGATGTCAGTGGATGCTGCTTTCTGCTTCCTGTTAACTGTTCACTCTTACATATCAGGTGCCAGTAGCACAAGCTGTGTCAAGACTGGGCACAGGAGGTAAGACCAGTGGGGAAGGGTGATACAGAGGCAGGAATGGGTGGAGGGCGGTCGGGGGAAGGACCAGCGGGGAAGGATGAGAGACTGGCTGCGGGGGCATGTTGAAGAGACTGTCAGGGGAATGAGGCCAGACTGTCCGGGGCGTGTTTAAGAGACTCTCCGGGGAGTTAAGCCAAACTGTCGGGGGACATGTTAGAAGGCTCAGCATGGCTCACATGTCTTGGTCCCAGTCCAGTCTTGGGCAGTGGAAGACCTCTCTAGACAGTGACGTTCTTAAAGAGAATTGTGTAAAGGGCATTGTCTGTCATCTATTGCATTTGGTCCTAGGGGTTGGAATCATGATACTGGGATGCAAAGAACACAGTCACACTCAGGGGAAGCAGTTGGATCCATTACGGTAGAAGTTTGAGGGTAATGCAGGGATAGTGGGTGGTCTTATTCGGGGGTGGGGGGGGGTTCTCTAAAGGTAAGACTGCAGCTGGCCTCGAGAAAGGGAGGGGTCAGATTCACGAGAGGCAGGAGGACGTCAACATTGAAGGGAACAGAAGCGAGAACAGGACTGTTGACATAAATAAGAACGGGGTCAAGGGTAAGGGGGGAGGCTGGATGGTCATAGGAGGGGGAGGAATCAGGAGGCAGTGACTGCGGAGGAAGATAGGAGGAATTTTGTAGGTAACATGGAGAAGAACCTTAGAACTGAAGATGAACCATTTTCTAATGACATAGTTCGAAAAATGTTCGGAAAAAAACAATAGGATAGGGGTCTCAAAGTGGGTGGAAGGAGTTAATGACTCTTCTTTCGGGCCGAGTGAAGGGGAACCCTATTAATTATTTGCACAAATC
Source organism: Cetorhinus maximus (assembly GCF_964194155.1). Classification (NCBI taxonomy): domain Eukaryota; kingdom Metazoa; phylum Chordata; class Chondrichthyes; order Lamniformes; family Cetorhinidae; genus Cetorhinus; species Cetorhinus maximus. The sequence continues at coordinate 21,173,938 of NC_135896.1, forward strand.
AGGTTCAGCTGAGTACTGTTCTCGAGATTCAAATGCCCATTAAAGGAATATCGCTCCATGACTAATGGGGCGCATTCCTGTGAGAATCCATTAAGCTTTGAAGCTGGAGTTGAGTCAGTCTGATTGGTCACCTGTACCTGACAGAGGCAGAAAAGAAGGAGTGGAGGCAAATTCATACAAGGGGAGCAGCTAGGTGCACACTCCAAACCTCTAGAAGCCCAGCTATATGGTCATGGCTGATAAGGCATAATGCAGAAACTCTTTCCATCATGCCAAGGCTATCTGTAGAATGGCTAAGCTAATGGAAGCAAGCTGACAATTGCCTGATGGAGAGTTCTCGCATGTGGTTGTAATCACCCTGGTCAAGGCACAACGTCTGCAGGCGCAGTCACGTATGAAGGGGAGAAACACCCATCTGTCATCCTCCAGTATGTCCTTAACCTGGAAGGGATGGGCTTCGGATGACATGTGTAGATGTGTAGATGAAAGGCAAGCCAAGAGCTTAGCACTGCTGGCTTGGAGATGGAGGGAAACCTGTTGGGGATATGCTCAATAAATGTATCATATCAAATTGTTCACAATTACAAAGAGGTATTGGGAATGCAGGCTGCAGGAAACCCTGCCTTGGTTCTTGCTCTCAGGCAAATGTGAAGAAGAAGGGCCCATCATTGATTGGCACAGATCCAGGAGGAGCTGTGACCTGAGTTCCTGCATTATGCCTTGTCAGCCATGATTAACCATGTTAGCTGGGATTATGGGGGTTTGGATTGTGGATCTAGCTGCTACCCAGCAGCCATGCCCCTTGAATGAATTCACCCCCACCCCTTCTTTCCTGCCCCTGTCAGTTACAGGTGACCAATCACACTGACTCAACTGCAGCTCCAAGGCTTAATAGATTCTCGCAGGAATGTGCCCCATTAGCCATGGAGCGATACTCCTTCAATGGACATCATTTGTGTGTCGCCGATTGGGAAATGCCACATAGGTCACCAGTGGAGCTCTGGAAGGAAACGCTGGTAAAAATGTTCCGTGCAGCGGTGACCTTCAACGCCACGGGCATGGGATGCCCTCCAACTCATTGCGGCTGCAGTTCTTCCTGGAAAAGCTGCCAAATATGAGCCACCACATCCCTGGACAACCTAAAGCACCTGCGGCATTGTCTTTCACTCATTTCCATATATGAGCAACGCCTGCGATATTCCCATGGTCAGGTCTCTGGTCTTCGTTGCATTTTCCCCTATTTGGGAGCAGCTTATACTTCTTGGGGACCAGCTCCCCCTTGCTGCTCAGACCAAATGATTACAGAAGGTCACAAATGCCCCGTTCATGAGCATTCACCAGTATGTGCAGTTCCACATGGATGCCAAAAGCCAGGCTGCAAGGGTAGTGAGATTTGCAACAACATTTGGTTTCACATACGTGCAGGATGCCATCGACTGCACACATGTAGCCTTGAGAGTTCCCTGGCAACAGCCTGTGAGATTCATCAATCGAAAAGGATTTTACTCTTTGAACATCCAGCTAATTTGTGGTGACAGAAGGCAAATCCAGCATGTTTGCGCTAGGTACCCAGGGAGCTCTCATGACTCTTACATCTGAGCCACTCACGGGTGCCACAGATCTTTGAGGGACCTAGGCGATTAAAGGGCTGGCTCCTCGGTGACAAGGGATACCCCCAAAAGACATGTCTGATGACACCAGTTTGTGTCCACATAGTATTGCTGGAGAGAGGTACAATGCTGCACATGCCTCCACCAGGCCCTTGATAGAACAGCCGATAGACCTCCTGAAGATGCGTTTCTGATGTGTGGACCGCTCAGGTGGGGCTCTCCAACACTCGCCACAGAGAGTGTCCCGGATCATTGTCTGCTGCGCCCTTCACAACCTGGTGCCGCAAAGGTAGGGGGGGTGGTGGGGGAGGTGGATGTTTTGCCTAAGGGAGACACGGAGGAGTGAAAATCTCTCTTCAGGCGAGGATGACATTGAAGCAGATGGGTTTGATGAGGGCCAGGATGTCAATGAGCCATATGAAGATGTCAGAGCAGGGGCAGGATGCAGCAACCACTCAGGACCCTGCATTTGTTGAAAGCCTTAAAAGTCTCTTTCATAGATGGCCTTTGCATTAGGGTGAGGCCGTGAGCTGTCATTTTGGACACGCCAGCTAAGGTGGAAATGTTTCCTGCATGAGCTCTGCTGAGGCCTGGGAAAGCCAGTTGTCCATCACTTTCATAGCATCACAGTCCTCGAGAAAGTACAACTCACAAGCCCATTCTAGGCTCTATCTCCTAAGTCACTAAAAGCCCTGTCATGCAATGATTTCCAACTTGATTTGAGTGCTATCCCTTTACTCACGGTCTACTGATACCCTTGATGAGGCAGCGAGCAGGACAAACAGCTCTCCATGTGAGGTCTGGCAACGGCTTCAGCCAGATGCAAACACGCCTCTTAAATCCTACACTCTACCCCCTCTTGCTGTCAAGGCTAATGTATCCTTACTTGCCTCAATCAGCTGCATGGTCACTGAAATTGACAAATTACCAAGGAAGGGCATTCAACATTGAATGTGACATCACATCTTCCTTCAGACAGTTAGGGTAGCCTTTGGGTTTCAATTGCTATGATTACAGTGTCCAACTACAGTCTCTCACCCCTGAAAATGCATTCACAATGAACCTTGGGACACATGTAGCTGATTTAAGTTGCTGTGAGTAATCCTGCCATCCACACATAACTGAAATCAGCGCAACCGCAACAGTAAGTGCAACGAGCTTGATGAACACATTTCCTGAGGCTACAGCATGGTTAGCAGTGAGAATTGAGGCTGACATGAGTACTGGCCAGGCCACACATTGACGACTGATGGCCATTGCCTAATCTTGCACATGTGGCATTATAGACTACTCACTCTGGTGATAATGTGGGAGAACTGAATCAACAGAGGTTCCTGACTGGACTCAACTGGGGGCCAACATTCTGGAACCTTAACTGATCACAAAACATTGAAGCAATATGGAATCCATGAGACTTGCAAACAGTTAAATTCAATATAGATTAACAAATGTGAAGACTATATACGATGAGTACACCCATGCCAACCATATGCATTCAAAGCTTATTAATTTATCTTACCCTACTGCTACACCTTGGTGCAGCCCCAACACCCACAGCTATGATGGAGGCAGGCTGCTGACTGCTATGCCCTGTTGACTGTGCTGTCTTTGGAGGGTGTTCTCTGGTGGCGTGGGGCCTAGACAGCCCTGGTCTGCTAAGGTTCTCTTGCTCAGGTGCAGGTGCACCTTCCTTGACTTGACCCACTGGAGGTGATGGAGTCACTACCCTAGGGGAGGTGGAGAGGCAGGACACCCTTGGAGTGTCCTGGGTCGATGTCCCCGGAAGCTTGGATGGTGTTCCTCCTCGCAGTGGGTGCCTGATGGCACCTCCCTGGCTCCTTGAGGAGAAGGGGCACCTGGAGGGAGGTTGAGATGCCCCATCCCCCACTCAGCTAGCCACTGCTGCACTGCACCCATGGTTAAAACAATGGAGTATAGGTCCAAGCGCACATCCAGCAGAACTGCACGTCCTGTTGGGTCTCCAAGGCAGCCGCCACTTTTTCCATGGAGATATCCAAACGCTTGTATGTCAGAGCCACGACAGCAGACAGGACGTGGACAGACTCCTCCAGCCTTCTGTCCGGTCTGCCAAAGGCCTATGACAACTCTGTCAGATGTTCCCCTGCCTGTCTCTGTATCTCCAAGAGGCCTTTTAGGGCCAAGTACAGAAGCTCATCATCTGATTCAGACTCAGCAGCGGCCTGGTCTCCAGCAGCCCTCTGAGAGTGTCAGAGACTTCGGCTGTCAGTGCCTCCGCCAGTTGTGGACCAATGTCTGTGAGGTGATCAGTAGATTGTGAGCCCAAGCCTTCCCTAGAACTAGGATCCACTGAGGTGCATGTATCTGTGCTGGTGGACGGTGCAGGTGAACGCAGTGATGGTGCATCCTCTAAGGGTACTGAGGTTTCCTCCTCAGGGGTAGCTGGGGTTGTGGCGTGTCCTGGTGGATGTCCGCCCCCTTTTTTTCTTGCTGGCACCTGGAATAGAGAAAAGAGAGAGTTAGTGATTGACGAAGCAGGCTCGGTATATTAAAGATCACTCACGGTCAGTGCGCTCATGTTGGAACGGGAGACTGGGTGCACCTGACTGTGTTTTTGGGGGAGGTCGATCTCGCCTTCTGTGCAGGCACAGGCATGCTCCTCACCTGCAAACTCTGCAGCCTGCTCCTCAAAGGCACTGAGGGGACACAGTTCAGGCGTTCTAACCCTGGTCTTAGCCTGCTCATGCATTTATTATGCAGAAAGATAGAAGGATTGATTGTGAGGTCTTTGGGTGGATGAGCAGTTCAGAAGCATGCATGTCTATTGTCACCGCTGAGCCCTCCCCAGTAAGTGATTAAGAAGCTGTTTGTCGTGGAACTAATATGAGCTGGAGAGTGTAAAGTGGCTGGCACTCAGTCAGTGCTGATGTCCCACCTGCTGATCATGTGTGACATCCCTGTGCACTCTAACCCTCAGACTGCGTGGTGCCACCATGAGAGTGTGACTTTGCAGAAAGTAGACAGTGCAGTTACCCTGGCGGAGTGCAGCAGATCATTCATCCTTTTTCTGCATTGCAGGCCGGTTCTTCTTTGTACCCTATGACTTCTAAACACCCCACCTCCCAGGTGGCTGTGGTCAGATGGGAGGGCCTCCTGCTCCCATCCCACTGAACCAGCACCCCCTGCCTTTACTGGATGGCCTGGAGGAGAGTCTCCAGGGAGGAATCGCTAAATCATGGGGCCGAAGGTTATTTCCTGCTCTTGGCATTTCTTTTGTTGAGTAATCCGGTGGTCCTGGCCTGCAATGAGTGAATGGCTGTCCAGCTGCCATTTAGATATGGCACCAGGACCTTCGACCCCATGAGGTAACAGCAGGGTGGGCGACTTCCTGCTGCCCTGCCAAGCTCCTCATGGACGCATAAATAATAAGCTGAACAGCGGAAGATCGCACATTCAGTTCTCCCAACGCCTAGCAGGAATCAGTCTGACTATCCCGCCTGCCACCAAACTTAGACTTCAGAACTGCAATGACATAATTAGGTTGACAGGGCTGAAGCAGGAATAGGATCACCAGTACAAGTGATTCCCATGTTCATTCCCAGCTTAGCAAACCAAGCAATAAACTTGGATTAAAGAGAAGTTTTCTCAACTTCAATTCTGCCATTGCAAAACAACTGGAATGAGCCACAGTCAAGCTTAATATTATCAGAATATCATAAATGCTTTCTGTATAGATCATATGTGGAAGAATTCTTTACTTACTTGGAAAATAGTCACTCTAGGCTTGTAATTGGTTCACAACTACACCTTTTTATGCTACATCATAGGTAGCGGACACCTTCCAATGTTGACATGCACGCCACAGGGCACTGTAACACCATCATATATGTGTGGCTGGTCTGTGAGCTAGTGCAGATGTTGAACATACTTCCCTTAGAGGGTACAGAAAGGTGTGTTTCTCTTAACATTGTTTTACTTGCTCTAGTGACTTTCTTTTGATTTGACTACATGCTGCGTGCTTTCAGTAACTTTCTGAATCAGTTTTAGCCCTTAACTAGCATTTTGTCTGTACTTTATATCGTTGTATCATCCTTACCCCAAGTGGGTCTCTCCTTCCATCGTTTTGCTGGAACAACTGTGTTTTACTCCACTGAAAGTTAAATTTTATTTCTCTCAGCCGGAATGAAAACTTTGAAAAGAATCCTTTCTTCAAGCCAATATCTATCAACTCAACAACCACAGAGGATTGCGTTTCTTCAGTCACTGACGTTCACTCCTTCAGTCTGCAACAGTTTACTTTTTTAGTTATATGCAATATCCAGATGTGAGAAGACATTTTCAGCTTATTCCATGGTCTAGGTAGGCAGGATAGTGCATCATCTTTTATATCAGAATACTCCATAAATTCATGTATGTTTTCCTCATTTAACCACACATTGACTCCAAGTCTCCTGAGGTGTAACGTCTTGTTAGTTGGACTTCAATCAGTGACAAACTTCCCTTCATTTTCCTGGCTTCTTGCCTCGTACAATTCCAGAGTTTCTCCTGCCAATTTTACCTTCCTTTCTGAGTACTCATATATCCCTTCCCCTTCCTTTCCCTCTTACTTAACTTCCTTTGTTACCTTAACCTTGTGTGCTAAGGAAGGTTCCTTTGGACATTCTCTGAACTCATGCCAGTTACGCCTCGTTTCTACGTCTGGATCAGCAAAAACAAAATAATAAAAGGCCACTAACTGAACTCAACATCCATCACCATGTGTTGTGCATTATATTTGAGTGCGTTTTGCTGCATAATTTTTTAACGTGCTGTATTCCAATTATTTGTCAGTACTATTTGCCAATATATAAATGAGCCACATCTCTGCACAAGGCCACTCTATTTCAAAACTAAATTGTTTCAATTCGTCCACACGATTCAATATATTTGCTCAGAAAGAATAGCTTAGATTTTTTTTGGATCAAGCATATGGACAAGTAGAGGTCAGATATTGTAGGAAGACCACCCACCTGAACCATTAAGATAAGGTGGGAATTCTGTGACTAGCAGTTTTCCCATTGGTGAGGAGAAAAGATGGCACTGCTTTATAATTTAAATGTCTAGGGCGACTTTTGTTTTAAATGTACACATGGGATGTGCGCATTCCCGGCAAAGCCAGCATTTATTGCCCACCTCTAAGTGCCAGAGAAGGTGGCAGTGAGCCAACTTCTTGAACCATTGCAGCTCGTGTGGTGAAAGTACTCCCACAGTGCTGTTAGGGAGCAAGTTCAAGACTTTTGACCTAGCTATGTTAAAGGAATATTTCCAAGTCAGGGTGGTGTCTGGCTTAGAGGGGAACTTGGAGTTTGTGGTTTTTCCATGCACCTTTCTAGGCGGTAAAGGCCATGGGTTTGGAAGGTGCTGGCCAAGGAGCATTGGTGAGTTGCTGCAGTGGATGTTTAAGATGATGCACACTACAACTACGGCGCAACAGTGGTGGAGTAAGTAAATGTTTAAGGTGGTGGATGGGGTGCTGATCAAGCGGGCTTCTTTGTCCTGAATGGCGTTGAGCTTCTCGGGTGTTGTTGGATCTGTACTCATGCATGCGGGTGGCCACTTTTCCATCACACTGTTGACTCTTGTGCCTCGTAGATGTCGAAACGGCTTTGGGGAGTCAGGACGTGAGTCTCCGCCACAGAATTCCTAGTCTATGACCTGAAAATGTAAGTGCCACTGACCATATCCTTGGTGATACAAGTGGCGGTGTTGCTGCAAGTAGTTGAAGGCATGCTCAGTAGTAATCTGTTAAGACAAGGTCAGCCCTTGTAGCAATTAGATTGAGGAACAAATTTCGAAACAATATCTCAATCCCAACATTAACAACAACTTATGAACATCATTTGGATATCCAAAAGCAGCTTGCCCTGGCCACTTAGTGTAGCTCCCATTTGCTTGACAGCTTGTTCTGCTGTGAAATGCAGCATGTGTGGGCCTGTGACAGACGTCACAACTCATTCTTGCCCTGAGCAAGGCTCTGTGCTGACAGCATAGGTTTGCAAAGATGCTGCGTTAAATCCAACTAAAATGTTGTGCTTAGTACATTTAACATTAACAAAATGACAGGGGGTATGTTGATACTCTTATTTGACAATTGATTTTATACTTTTTGGCAAGTTGGCATGCCTTACATGGAACAATTTGGCTCCTTGCATGAATGCAACCACCAGTTAGAATTAATTCAAAGCTGAACTATGTTAAGTGAGGCACTCAACACAGAAAACTGCATCTACAAAACAATATACAACTGAGAATTTCCTTGTTCTAAAACCTGCAGATACATACTTTATGGCAACAGTAATTCTAAACTTGAATCACATGAACACAATATTAAGTTACTGAGAAAAGACCTGCTTTCACAAAGCTTTAGGTTTTGAATTTCAATTGCTAAACACAACACCAGCCACAAATTCTTTTCACTATGATTTTTAAGTCCTTAAGTTATAAGAAGTGATTTGCAAAGTGCAGCAACTTATATTTCAACTTTCTATCTCACCACTTAGCATTCTTCAGTCCTTTAAGTTACTTTATTATTTTCATCTTTTATCTTTCCTAGAATCACGGCTTTCATGTTAAACAGGCTGGAGCCAAAAATGCCACACTGTAACCATATGGTAGAAGGTGTGTGAACATGACTCGAGATGAGCAGCCGTCTAATTTAATCACCATCATTGCAGTATCCATGGCTTTAGAAGGCGCCTCTTCATAAGGTCATAACTGAGGTCAGGAACACTTTGGGTGGAATCGTCCCAGATTTGCAGAGTGCGATAGCAGGCGGTTAAAACGAGATTTTACCCTCCCACCGCGATGGCGGGATTTCACACTGTATCGTCCCAAACTCGCCACATTATTTATGCAATCCCAGGAAACACACCGTCTCCATGGCAGGCGAGCTTTCGTTCACCCGCCACGCCGTCACCCCGCCACTGCATCACACCGGGCGCCATATTTAAAGTCCAACCTCAAGCACACATCTCAGTGCTTCCAGACCACCACTGCTGCACGGAAGAAATGGCCCTGAAACTGAAGAAGACTGCAGCCCCCAGGTTTAGTAACGCATCCCTGGAGCGCATTTTGGATGCCGTGGAGGCCCTCCGGGATGTCCTCTACCGGCATTGCAACGCACCATGGTCAACACTGGTAGAATGGTGGCTGCCATGGAAACATTGGTCCAGAACTTCGCTCCTGCACTGCTGCGTGGTCTCAACTCCATCACTGATGCCATAGTTGGCCTCCAACAGTGTGTACACAAGAAGGGTGCCATGCAGTTCAATCTCACTGCAGCTACCCCTGCTCCTCAAGGAGCTACCAGGCACCCATGGGGAGGAGGATCAGCAGGTGCACACTCTGGGGCCATCCACCCAGGTGTCTGGCCCATCTGATTCCCCTCTTCCTGTGACCTCAGCAGCTCGAGCTCCACAGGCTGAGGAGGGTGCCACTGCCACAGAGGAGGACCCCGAAAGCAGGCCGAGGCCCTCCAAGTCTCGGCCTGCCAGAGGACGCCCGCCAAGGTCATCACAGAAAGGGGGTCGCAGTCAGTAGGCTGCCTCCACCTACACTGTGGATGCCCAGGTAGCACCAAGACGTAGCGGCAGGATTAGGAAAGTTAAGGAGAATTAGTTGCACAGCCTGGGCACAGGTGTTAATCACTTGTACATACTGCTCACTATTGTCAATAAACTCCCGAGAATGTCTCCCTGCTTATGGCTCCTTTCTGATGAGCGGTGTTTGTGTCACTCAGATGTGAAGCTTTTCTGTGCAAGATCAAGGCAGGTGTCTCAGTCCAGGGCCTCTTCCCTGTGCTTTGTGCAGCCTTCAGACCAAAGTGATGGTCTGGCCTCACATTCCCTGGAAACCTTACTGATGCCTGCACCTCGGCGGTGCTAGTCATTGCTGCCAGAATGTAGTGGGTAGGCACCACAGAGCTCTCTCATTCTCTCTGAGTGCTCTCTGCACTTTGAAGCTGGTGCTGGCCCCCATCTCTTCAGCATCTGTGACCGGTGTTGCTGTGCTCCTGAAGGGCTCAGTTGCTGAAGGCGGACAAAGGATCAGATGCTTCTAAAGTTTCATGGTTGCATCTCTATGATATGACCCTGATCACAGAGTGCAAGTAAGCTGCCTTCAGCCAGACAGGAGTTAGACATTCTCAGAGGCTATGTGAAGATTTATGGAGTGTCCTCACTGCATGTCATCATCATCCTTCACAAATCTAGCAGCTATGGTGGCTTCCTGAGCACTCCTGCCTCGCCTAGCCAGTGCAAGGACCTCATCTCCATCATCGTCATCTCCGAGGACCTCCTCACCCTCATTCCTGTCAGCGTCTTCCTCATCAGAGAAGATCCCCAGCCCCTTCATCTCCTCCTCAGCCAGCTCGTCTCCCTGTTGGAACCAAGGGCATAGCAGATGGTGATGATATGTCCCACCCTCTGCGGACTGTATTGCAGGGCTCCACCAGACTGGTCCAGACACCAGAACCTCATCTTCAGCAGCCTGATGGTCTACTCCACCAAGTTGTGAGCTGCAGCATGAGCCTCGTTATACCGTCGCTCTGCTGCAGTCTGAGGCTACCGCAAGTGTATCATCAGCCACGGCCTCAACGGGTAGCCCTTGTCCCCGAGGAGCCATCCCTGGAATTTCTGTGGACCCTGGAAGACCCCAGGGATCTGTGACCTACTGAGGATGTAGGCGTTGTGCATACTCCCTGGAAACCATGCGCACACCTGCAGGATGTGTTTCTGGTGGTCGCATACCAGCTGCACATTCAGCGAAAGGGAGCCCTTGCATTTGATTTGGTCCACTGTGTGTTGTGACGGTGATCTGAGTGCCACATGAGTGCAGTCAATCACACCCTGCACCTGTAGGAAAGCCAAGATCTGGGCGAATCCAATCGCTCTTGCATCCTGGCTTTCCTGATCCCGGACAAAATGCACAAAGTTGTGTGCCCTCGCAAAGATAGCATCCATGACTTCATGGATGCATTTGTGGGTGGAGGCTTGTGAGATCTCACAGAAGTCATCTGTGGAGCCCTGAAAGGAGCCACTGACATAGAAATTAAGCGCCGTGGTCACCTTCACGGTCAGTGGCAGTGGATGCCCTCCATGTCCACGTGGCGCCAAATCCTGTAGTAACTGGCAGACGTGACCAAACAGTTCCCTAGAAATGCGCAGTCTTCAGCGACACTGGATCTTAGTCATCTGCAGGAATGACAGGTGGTATCTATAGACCCTGGGTGTCACTAAGCGCCGACCAGCGACAGCTCGCTGTGGCTCTTTGGCGGCGGGTGCAGGAGCCCCAGCTGCTCTTTCTTCCTGAGGTTGCTGCCGCTGCCTCTGCAGAGCCAAGAGCCTCAGTCGCGCTCTCCTCCGTTGTCTTCACTCTCTGTAGGCCATCAGGCAAAAAGCTAGTTCACCAGGCTCCATGATCCTGATGTACTACTCCTGCAGGATGAAAGAGAGAGACATGTGGTTAGCATGGGTGTACTAAGAATCTGTCCTGGTTAAGTGTGAAGGCCCCATAACAATTCCCAGAGAGTGCTGGCCACCACTTGTATGGCCAGAGATTAGAGCGCTGCATGGCTGCCTGAAACCCCACCCACCTCTGCCCCAATCCACCTGACAGATTTGCAGCAGCTTTTCCCATTGGACTGCATGCTGTGCTCTCAGCTCAGGCACAGACATTCTCCTAACCCACGCTGCAAGGCTGCACTGTTAGCTTAAACCATGGGCCAGCTTTAGCGAGGAGATTGTACAACGTGTGCAGTTGTCCAACTGTTCTGCAGTCCACTAAAATGCTCATCACTTTTCGGTCTGTGCTGGTGGGAGAAATGGTGGTGGGGGGGTTTGAAAAGCTTTGGAGTATTTGGTGGCACTTTGATGCCTCTGCATTGCTTGACTGGGCACATGAGCTAGAAGCCCGACTCCAAACATTTCAATGTGGCTGTGGCTGAACTGTTTGAGTTGCAGAAGAATGGTCACTTTATACAGGTTTACCTAGTTCGTGGCAACTTTGCCCACCCTATCCCCCATCCCGAATGCTTGTACGCTATACTCAATGACAGGCTCTTGCGACCCCCCCACCACCACCCCCCACCACCCATGTGGCTTCAACGGCAGGGCTTGACCCTTGACCCAGACCCCCAGCGCCCCTGAATCTCGAAGTCTAACAGACGACCCTGGCGAGCACTGCACAACGTTACTGTGTACTCACCTCTGAGTTCCGCTCAAAGTGCAGCCTGCTAAGTACACATCGCGTATGTGCTGTTATGAAACACGTCGGCGTGGATGGACGGACCAGTGGGGTGGGGGGTAGCTGATTCCAGCAGACTGGCCTGATAATGATACGCTGATGTATTACCATGAGGTTCCCGACGTCTGATAGCGGGAAATGTGGCCCGCCATCGGTGCGCTGAGTGAACGATCACGAACTGGTTTCCTGCCCTCGTAAAAGCAATCGCTCCATATTATCCACTCATGCCACTGATCACACCCCACTCCAGCTGGCATGGAAAATTCTGCCCTTTGTGTGGGAAATTTTGGGCGCCCATGCAACATGGTTGATCTCCAATATGCTGGGCCTTTGTACTGCCTCTAATACTTTGAAATGCCCTGAGCATTGAAGATATTTCCAAATCTGTGAGAGCTAGTATTTTATGGACAAAAACAACAAATTCCCACTGAAACACCCAAGATTCTGAAGAGATTTGACAATGTAGACACTGAGTGGTTGTTTCTCCTGGCTGGATAATCTAGAACACAGGGGCACAATCTCAGGATAAGGAGGTGGTGATTTACGACTGAGATGGGGAGAAATTTCTTCACTCGAGGGGCTGTGAATCTTTGGAATTCTCGACCCCAGAGGTTGTGGATGCTCCATCATTGAATATATTTAAGGCTGAGGAGAAACAGGTTTTTGATTTCTCAGGGAACCAAGGGATATGGGGAGCAGGAGGGAAAGTTGAGTTGAATTCCAAGATCAGCTATGACGGTATCAAATGGTGAAGTAGGCCCATACGGTCTACTCCTGTTCCAACCTCTTGTGTTCTTGTGACATCTGGCGCAGGATGCAGAAGAGAACCAAGCCAGCACAGGAAGGAATAAAACTTGGCAAAAGTAAAAGCACCAAGCTAAGAGACAAAATTAGGCAAACTGTCAGAGCCAAGAAATGGATAAGTATAAGAACAGGAAATGGAACTTGAAAGTGGAAATGAAAAGTGGTAAGAAATAGAAAAGGAGAGAGGCAGATATATTCCGGATCAGAAAGGTCACGCTACTGATAGTAGCCCAGCTTGTTGTTTTTAAATCATGTTTCCATTATGAAATTCTTTTTAAGAATATAACACTAGGCTTCAAAGACTACATGCTAATTAACATTTACTATTATGACATAACTTATAATGCTCATTGCAGTAAGTATCATACCTGCTCCAGTGACTGTTCCTTAACTTAAAAAGTAAGCTTTGAAGTCTACATTTTTGAATATTTCATAATCATGAATGCTTTTACGTAGGCTAAAATGAAATAGTAGATTACATACGTGCATAAATTTTAACTGCAATGTAGCCATGAATTCCAGAAGAGACACTGGAATGAGATTAATGTCAAACACCAATACAATTCTGGAGAATGCTACTGGTAAATGAGGTCCCGTGTAAATCATCCAGCAAATAAAAAGTGTCATTTAAACGTGTCCAAGCTATCTGGGAGTTAACTGCTACGAACGTTGTAATAAATGCTGCATCACTCACGGAATGCAGGCTCTTCTAACCTCAGTACTGTACAATCAGGCAGGATTTCGTTTATATCTCAGTCCTTAGGACAGTTTACTGCCACCTTGGCAAGACGTGTGTGAGAAGTCAGAAGTTCTGCTGGCAGCAATTTTACTGATTTATGATCAGGACGGACTTCAGGAGAATGCCTCAGCAGTGGTTATGGTCAGTTCTTCTGATTCATTGCGGTTTCCAGAAACAATTGGAGTGAATTCCAAATCTTGCTGCTCACAGAGCTCGCTGCAGCCTCACAGCACTGGGTAAATAAATCTTCCAAGAAGCTTAATTTCGCAAATCAATATGGATGACATGTTTTACTCTAGTGTAACCTAATTGGGTCTAAAAGTTAAAAAAATGTGACATCCAGGAAATCTACCTGCAGTCACCAATGAGTATCACTTACTGTCGATTGCAATGGAAGATGTCTGATTAATTAGGAGTTTATTGATTTTGGCAAACGTATTTCTACAATTGGCATATTTTTACTCACTTTGAATAAGACGGATACATAAATGTGCTCTCAATGTTATTGAGAGGGTAATTAATGTGTTTGATGGATGTTTTCTTAAAGTGGCAGAGGGTTCCAGTATGTGAGGTCTGTCAGTGTAGAAGGAACTGACATTTGTATATTTATACACCAGAACAACCTGTGTGATAATACCAAGGATACTGCTTGGCTAATTTGCTCCTCTCCCACCTCCGTTACCCACCTTCTTTCCAAAAGGAGTAACTATTGCCGGTGAGTGGGTTGACCAATCCTCCAGTGCCTCAGTCAAGCACCCATTCTTTATGTGTAACCCTAGACAGCTAGGATTGCAGGTTAAGTTCTCAAGCAGAGCCTCACGCCCAAACCCAAACCAGTTTTTGGCAACACCCAAACACAGGCATGTGTAAGAAAAAGTCCCGGAGATACAGAACAGGAGTGAGAATGTTCCCTTGTCTAGTTTCCCTCACCCAAAGTCATTGAGGTCAGTTCCTTTCCTTCCATTGCTCGTGCAGCTTTAATCTCCAAACGCCATCATCACATCATTGATCAGGAATCCAACCTGAGATCTTTTGAGAGGAAGAAATGTTGTACTTTTATTAATAGCTGACAAAAATAAAGGTGTCAAGTAAAGAGCAGCCCACATCAAATTCACCATATGTGAAGCAGATCCCCTATTGCCAGTGTTATGTTACAAGATACACATACTAAACCAGCATATCTCCATTCCATATTGTCCATCACAAAGAAGTTTGCAAAACTGGCAAATCAAAACTGGCTTGCTGTGATTATGCTGCTGCAGAAGTTATGAGTTATTGGTGCGTGAAGGTGAAATTGAGGTAGGAGTGCATATCTTCTTCGAAAGAAAGTAGAACGAGGTTTGTAAAAGGTCACCACAGAGACGGTGAATTAATTGCTCTTGATTGTTTCCTATGATGTAAATCAGTAGGCCCTAATATTCCACAGATGTCTCTCTAGTCTCCCACTGGAACTATGGCAGGAGAACCTCTATAGAGTTTCAGGGTCATCATATTACCCTTACCCCACTGTGGTTAGATGAATAAATAAATTTGTTCCCTCACGTTTCAAGTTAACATAAATAAAATAATAAATGCAAGTGATACCGGGGAGGAATTCATTACCTTCACTGCACTGTAGCTTTCCTATTGTGTCTTGGTAGCTGACCTTGATCAATCCAACAGGTTCCCTCTGGGTTGCTGCTAGCTGTATGAGACATGTTTGATGGGTGACATGGTACTCTACTAGGCACAGTAGAAGTCTGTTTGTAAGAGTGCCACCTTGGATTAAGTGTGCCCTGACACTTCTGGTGTGTGAAATGTTAATTTATGCAATCATACACATCACTGTGAGAGGAGCTGCGTAATGATCACTTTGTTGTTACAAAGCAATTTGTCTCTATCAACTGTTAGTCAAAGCATTTAAAAAATGTATTACTGTAATGTTATTTTATCTGCTGATTCAACACACTTCATCAGTTTTAGCCTGAATGATATGATGTCTGTCTGAATGGTGTACTTTCGTCTGTCAAACAGATCAAGAAGGTACACTGGGCACCTTGCACTACTTATGCTGCATAGTTTAGGATGGATTGATAATTCTAAGGCAAGCAACATGTGCATAAACGCACACACACCCACATGCACGTACACTCAATGTTAAGCTTCACATCATGGAAAGTATGCTGCAAAGTCAAAATGGCATTTTGAATGATAATCATTAACAATGAGAGTTGAAACCCATGGAATAAAAGTGACAGTGGAGAATGGGTACAAAGTTCACTGTGTGGCAGCAAGCAGAGAGTAGTGGTTAACTGTTGTTTTTCAGATTAGAGGGAGGTGCATAGTAGGTACCCTGGGGTTGCAATTAGGATCACTAATTTACTTGATCTGTATTAATGAACTTGACTTGAGTGTGCAGGGCACAATTTCAAAATTTGCAGATGACACAAAACTTGGAAGTCTAGTGATCTGTGAGGAGGATATTAATAGACTTCAAGAGGACATAGACAGGCGGTGGAATGGAGGGAATGTGTGACAGGTGAAATTTAATGCAGAGATATTTGAAGAAATATATTTTGATAAGAAGAATGAAGAAAGTCAATGTAAAATAAAAGGTAAAATTCTAAAGTAGGTGCAAGAGTAAAGAGACCTGGCGATCTATGTGCACAAAATGTTGAAGGTGGTAAGACAGGGTGAGAAAGTGGGTAAAAGGCATATAGGATCCTGGGTTTTATAAGTAGGTACATGGAACACAAAAGAAAAGAAGTTATGGTGAACCTCTATAAAACATTGGTTTGACCTCAACTGGAGTATTGTCCACATTTCTGGGCACTGCACCTTATGTAAAGGCTTTAGAGAGAGTACGGAAAAGATCTACAAGACTGGTTCTAGGAACAAGGGACTTCAGTTACATGGGTAGCTTGCAGAAACTGGGGTTATTCTCCTTGTGGAAGGAGATTTGGCAGAAGTGTTCAAAATCATGAAGGGTCTGGACAATGTAGATATGGAAAAATAACGGTTTAATTGATGGAAGGATCAAGGACCAGGGGACATCAATTTACGGTGAATGACGAAAGAACCAACAGCAACATGAGGAAAATATTTTTCTGTTCAAGTGGTTCGGATCTGGAATGTATTACCTGAGCCTGTGATGGGTGTAGATTCAATCATGCCTTTCAAAAGGGAATTGGATAAATATCTGAGGGAAAAAAATTGCGGGACCATGAGGAAAGGATGGGGGAGTGAGACTAGTCAAAGTGCTCTTGCAGAGAGCTGGCATGTAAACAATTGGCCAAATGGCCTCCACCTGTGCTATAACTATTCTATGATTCTATGATTCCTCATCTCCCTTGACCTGTCTTCAGCCTTTGACACAGTTGATCATTTAATCCTCCTCAGATGCTCCTACTCTATTGTCCAGCTCAGTAGGATTTCTTTAGCTTGGTCCCACTCTTATTTGTTTGATCATTGCTCAATCATTTCTTCGGGCATAGTAAAGGAAATAGAGTTGAGGCCACAATCAGATCAATCCTGATCTAATCAAACTGCAATGCAGGTTAGAGGGGCTGAATAGCCTACTCCTGCTCTTAATTTGTGTTGTCACCAGTTTGCTAAGGATTCATCCTTGACCCTTTTTCCTCATCTACATGTAGATGACAACATCATCTCCAACAATGGAGCCCCGACACCTGAAATTAAAATTCATTGTTTGTTTTTAAATCCCTCCTTGGCCTTGCCCCATTAACTCTAATTCTATAACCCACTTCTTATAATTCCAATTTCTCTAACCCCAGCTGGTATGCATATGTCCTGCTTCATTTGGCAGCTGTGCCTTCAGCCACCTGCAGTCCACACTTTCGAATTCTGTCCCCAAACACCTTTTTAAAAATTCTTTCATGGGATGCAGGCGTCACTGCCAAGTGTTTGCTGCCCATCCCTAATTGCCCTTGAACCAAGTGGCCTCCTAGGCCATTTCAGAGCACAGGTGAGAGTCAACCACATTGCTGTGGATCTGGAGTCACATGTAGGCCAGACAAGGATAGCAGATTTCCTTCCCTAAAGGGGCATCAGTGAACCAGTTGAGTTTTTATAACAATCAATGATAGTTTCCAGTCACCATTACTGAGATTAAATTTATATTCCAGGTTTATTAATTGAATTGAAATTCCACCAGCTGCCATGCTGGGATTTGAACCCATGTCCTCAGAGCATTAACCTGGGCCTCTAGATTACTAGTCCAGTGACATTACCACCATGCCAACCTCTCCCCAGTAATCTACCACCACGACCATCAGCATCTCCACCACTCTCCAATTCCCTTCCTTCCCTGTGAAGGACCTTGGGATCTATCCCTACTTTAACGGTACTGCATAAATGTTGTTGTTGACATTTGTAGTGAATGCAAATAACATTCAAAACAGTAATTTTAAAGGGAGTATTTGCAAGATTTGTCCATGCTTTAACCACATGAGATCAGATTTGAGTAAGAATTGTGAGAAAAGGCAGCCAAAGTGTTTCAAGTTGAATGGGTAAAGTGCAAAGATTTTCACATTTTTAAAAAATTAACACAATTTTCTACAAATATTGTACTGACCTTTGGATGAACTGAATATAGATGTTACTACAGCAACATGCTCCAGTGTACACAAATGTGTACTTCTAGTAAGAAAGATTAAATTGAAAAAGACAACCTATGTCATTTTGCTAATATCTGATCAATCACAATAGGGCCTTAGTTCACCTTTTCTTTCCTCCATGCTCAAAGCCTAATGTCAAATTTATAGAATAGTGTTGTCAGAAGTCTGGAAACAGGTTATTTGCCAATCATCTAGAACACAGAGTGGCCCGTGGTATCATGGATCTTACTGGTAAGACCACAATTAAAGTTTTTATTAAATAAAATTGTACTATGTGCCACTTACAATCAAAATACAATTCCAGTCAGGAATAGATAGATAGATTTTCTGTCATGAGCGGAAATATCCACAACATATTTTTCAATGAGTTTTATAGAGAAATGATGTACTGTACACAGAGCAATAATGCTGGCCCATGAGTTTTAATTTGTAAATGAGGATCTCTAATGACATTGTAACATCAATACAATCCCGTGATTTAATTGTAGTCACTATCTCCTGTTGAGTCATATGATCTTAGCTGGGTGCTAACATTGGCCTCAGCACTTGATAGGTAAAGGTGAGGAGAAACAATTGCAGCTCACATTGCATAACCAATCACCTGCTATAGTTCCACTGGGAGACTGGAGGGACCTCTGTGGAATATTGAGGCCGATTGATTTTTATTTTAGCAGCCATAAATTTTAGAACATTTAATTCACTATCTCTAGGGTGATCCTTTTCAAACCTCTTTCCAAATTCTGTCAGTGCAGATATGCACTTCTTTCCCAGTTACACCTCCACGCACCAACAACTCATATCACTTGCAGCAGTGTAACCATGGCACACTATGCTACTGCAGATCTGCCAGTTTTAAAAATTATGGGTTACAAGTGGAGGTGGAAATATATGAATAATGGCTTAGAACAGGCTTTGGTTTGACCGTGAAGCAAACCAAAAGGCAAAGAGCAAAACAGTCCATGGCTGGGATTTTGTGTGCCCGCTGGTGTCGGGTGTGTGCAGTGGCATGAGCAGACAATATGGCAAGAAGGCCAAAAATTGGTTTCATGACGCCATGAAGCCAGTCTGTGATCGCCCGCTCCACCCACCAATGGCGGGCCGCGTGTCCCACCATTGGACATCGAGAACCTCATTGTAAATACATCAGCATATCATTAAAAGGCCAGCCTGTCAGACTCATGCCTCCGGGGCTGGATCGTCCACCCACCCACCGGCGTGCTTCACGACAGCGTATAAGTGACACACACCTGGCTACAATTCACTCAGGACTCCAAGATTTGTTTGCCTACCTTGCTTCGCTCAGAACTCGCAGTCATCAGCACCAGGCTTCACAGACAGCAGCACCACATCACTTTTAGGGGGGGGGTCATGCGTAGGTCTCTACCTACCAGATCAGCCATATGTGGCTGGCTTTTGAATGGCTGCAGGGCAAGGTCTTGCTTGGAGAAGGGGGAGAAGTGGCCTCAGGCCAGGGAAGAGGCTGTAGGATATTGCTGTACTGGGGAAGGAGGGTAACCCAGGGTGTATGTGGGGGCACATGTTGATCTGTGCAAGTGGTGAGGGCTGAGGAGGCAGCCTCCAGAGGAGATGAGGTCAGATGAACATGAGGGTACTTGTGTGAGAATGGGTGGTGATGTCCCTTGAGCTGGTAGTGAGTGAGATGTCACTGAATGTGTGATGGGCTTGAATGTGTGAATATAGTGATGAGCTGGTTGCCATACTCTGGCTGCATGGATGAGATCATTCATCCTCTATCTTCATTGGATGACCAAGCTCTTCTGTGCAGCATTGGCACTGATGATCCCTGCCACTGCCTGCCATGCTGGATAGGTGATGCCGCTGCCCATCCTGCGGCCAGAGCAAGGGTAGAGGACATCACGGAGGGCCTCCATGGCGTCCAAATGGCATTCCAGCAACACATCATTAAACCTGGAGGCTGCTGTCTTTTTGTCTTTTGTGGACATCTTCCCTGCAAGTGTCGTGGGCTGGAGGCACTGAGATGTGTGCAGATGGCTGGACTTTAAATACGGTGCCCAGCGTAATGAAGCGGTGAGATGAAGGCATGGTAGGCGAATGAGAGCCCGCCTACCATGGAAACAGCGTGTTTCCCGGGAATGCATAAGTAATGTGGTGAGTTTGGGACGATACGGCGTGAAAACCCGCTATCGCAGCTGTCGGGTAAAACATCGTTTTACCTGCCCGCTACCACACAGTGCAAATCTGGGATGATCTGCCCTATGAGTATTCATTATCAAATCCCATATATTGAGTATTGCACTTTGGCTGAGGTTACTAGAGGGTAATTGGTGCAGATGGAACTCTGTTGTGGCCAGAAGTCAATACCTTCCAAGGATGGCCTTAAGACCAGGCAGGGCCTGCAGTGTGAATGTTAGTTGGGGATAGTGGCAGACTCCCTTGCTCAAATAGACAGTCACCACCGACAGTACAACTCACCTTGCCAACTGGTCATTCTTCATGGGTATCAGAGAGCTGGGGACAGTTACCTGACTGTACCCAGCAAGAACCAGCAAACTTTTAGTTGTCACCAAAACAAAAAAAATCTAAGCCTGATTAAAGTTTTAACATTCTGGATTTTGGAACTCTGGTACCTTACCAAGGCGTACTCTGAATGAGTAACTCGTTCGGTTGTAGAAAGGTGGGACAAAGGGCATAGGCATGTAGTTCAACAACCTCATTCATTTTGTTTTTTGAGCTGTGATGATCTGTCATTCCCCCAAGTGAGGTATAACTGTACTTTATCAGCAATGCCGGTGTCAAGTGTGCATGCCTGTGTCAATACTGATTAACTAATACACCCTTGAGATGAATAACTCAGAAAATCAAGCTTCTGCGGTAACACAATAATTAGCATTGATGAAACTTGATACTTTGGATCTTAATAAAAGTGTGTTTGGATCTGAGCAAATGTTACATATGGTAAAAGCATCAATGATATTTTATTTAAATTAACCTGAGCATGAAGCCATAGACATAAACACAGCAGAGATGCAAAGTTGCTCTTTGGTTCCAGGACCAAATCCTCATTTAATTGTCAAAACTTCTGAGATTCATGTAAGGCTGTCAAATAACTTGAAACAACCTGGTAGATACCTTGAAGCATGAGTACTGAGACTGTTCCACAGCTGCCCCAGAAAAGCAAAAGCAGAATTTCTTGAGATCAAACAGTGCACAAAATAATTTGAACTCTTTTGGTGGTACAGATCTTGAGTATTGCTGAAAAAAGATTTTTTTTCTGTCAACGTTTCTCATCTTGCACTCATCAGGACAATTTGCAAGAATGCCAAATGTAGAGAGAACTGTTATGACACAGCAGGTGGTGAATGCTGAGCTGTTCAAATCCCAGAGGGAAACTTGAAACAACTGTCAGAACTAATTTTCAATTTGTATATTTTGAGATGCAGGCTTTAGGTTCAGTAATAAGACTGCCAAGCCTTAAAAGGATTTTATAAAATTAAATGGAACCTTTATTAATAAGATAAATTATTTTATATACATACATAGATCTACAAATTACTACTATGATAACTTCTAAATACCCAAATCAATCTAACTCCCAGTTACACTTTCATCAAGGCAACAATAAGACACAAGGATTTTAAAAGACCCAGGCAAAGTAAACCATACCCTGAACAGTCGGATTCAAAGTCTTCACTTTAGTCCCTGGAGGCAGCAGTTTGGTACATATAGGCTGTAGGGTTTTCACACTTTTTGGATCTTCAACTGTCTCCCTTACAAACAGTTTTCTCTCCTATATACATATTTTGCTCTTTGAATGCAAATTCCCATTGTTTCACTACGTATTTCAAACTTTACCTCTCTACTAATAAAAAATCTACCATACTATCAATTCCGCCAGTAATCTTTGGGAAAAATAATTAAACACATTATCTGTTACTACTTCTGCTGGCTATGTATACATTACACCCCTCCTTTGAATTCAAGCCACGATAGTTTATTTAAAAATGCAAATGTTCCCTTTACACTTCACATTCTCAAACTTCTCATGTTTACCTAATTAACATTTCAAACCTAACTTCTCTTCTTCCATCAAAGCATCCAGACCAGCTGCCTCTAATTCAATTAAGTCTCACACACATATACACACGCACACACACACACACACACACACACACATCCCACTATTACTCTATTTTACAATAAATTCCAATAACATTATGAAAATTATTATATCTTTCTGACAGGAACAACAATTTATACTGTATGAGAAGAGAGTGCTGATTTGTTGACAAGTGGACTCTGATTGGCAGAGGTGTTGCCATGGAGAATGTACTAGTTGATGGTGACTGACAGTTAACTTGCAATCATTGTTTGAAATTTAAACCAGGCAACTTGCCTCTGATTGGTCAAAGCATTGCCTTGAGGAATGAACCAACAAATGGCTGTCATTTATTTTGTTTAGATGAAACATGTGCAAGGGGTACACATGTTCCTTCTGTCTGCAAGTGATTTAAATCTGCAGCTGTATGTAATAATTTCCTTGCATGTTTGGGCTCCATCCTGCACTCAAATTCGCCTTTGAAATGGAGGAGTCAATTAAACTCCCTTTCCTTGATGTACTAGTTGAGAAATCTGCTAAGGGATCCTCTACCATGGTCTATCACAAGCCTACCTTTACTGATCAATATACGCATTGGGATTCTTACAGTTCCATGCGCTATAAGATTGGCCTTATTACAACCTCACAAATAGGGCCCAAGCCATTTGTTCACCATGCAAGCTTAATGCCGAAATAGGGCGCATCAAAGGTATCCTGCAGGATAATGGGTACCTTGATCAGATCATTTTGCACTGTATATCACGCAAATTCATGAATGGGCCTAAGGCCATCACTTTCAGCCCTGAAAAGTGCCCAGTCTACCTCAAACAACCCTGGAAGGGCAAGGTACCTCAAAATTTGAGCAACAGGTGAAGTTATCTGTTTCACGCTGTTACTATTCAGTAGCAATGCGAGTGGTATTCGGCACTAACAGGACATCAAGCCAAAAAGACGTTCTGCCTATCACACAAATGAGTAATAATGTATATGAATTTCAATGCCAGTATGATGCTAGGGAGATAGGCCATACATCCCTTAGGCTGGCAGATTGTATCAAGCAGCATGTCCCTTCCACTGTTTGCAATGGGCAAGTACAAACTGTACCTAATTATCCCGTGCCTGCGAAATTCAAAACACAGTATCCAACATAAGATGAGATTCCGTGATTGGGCAACATTTGCTAAATAATTCTCAATGTGCTAAGAATTACACTGACAATCAATTTAAGATTGTCAGTCGGGCTCGGAGTGTGGTGCATTTGTGTGCACTGGAAGCTACATATATTGATACACGGGCCCTGTTCTTTGCAGGCAGCAGGAACATGTACAAACATTGCACCTGTTTTTCAGCTAAACAAAATAAGTGATAGCCATTTGCTGGTTCATTCCTCAAGTCAAGCTTCCTGGTTTAAATTTCAAACGATGTTTTGCAGTTAACTGTCATTCATCATCAACTGGTATATTCTCCATGGCAACTCTACCAATCAGAGTCCACTTTCCACCCAATCAGCACTCTCTTCTCTTTCAGTGTAAATGGTTGCTCGCTTTACATTTGGTCTTCTTGTGAATTGTCCTTATGAGTGCAAGACGAAAAGCTTTGACAAAAAATGTCTCTTTTTTCAGCCTCTGACAAGAATAAAAGGAAGGGGGGATTAGAAAGGGCCCTCGTCAATAGTCAAAGGAGTTGAAATTGAAGAGACATGTTCAACATTAATCATAAATTTTGTTTCTCATTGCACTTATTTAACAAGGCATTAATTCATTTATCTGAAAATGGATAGCAGCTTGGTCAAATATAGAAAAGTTTCACATGAGCATGTTAATGGTACTTCTTCTCCTGGTTTTAAAAGTGCTCTTACCAGACTTTATCGTCCCTCCCAACTTTTCTACCACTGCTTCGTATCCATTTCTCCTCTCTCTCAGGTGCCCTCTACTTTTTTTATCTTAAGAGATGGCACAAAAGCAAATTGTTGTTGTTACTAATGACGTACAACACAAATTAAACCCCAGTGTCTCATTTTAGTAGCTACCTCTTTAAGTTCAGTCATAATAGTTAAGAGGCCTGGGATTCAAATTGGGTCACTCTACCAATAGAAGAGTAGAGAAGTGGACACATTAAGGGGGCAATTTTTAATTACTCTAACCGCCCAGCTCCAAACGGTCCCAGTCGACAATAAAAATCACCCAGGTCACTAAAACTGCCTAGAGCTGACTCCTTTAACTGAGTGGATGACAAAAACACCAGCCCAAAGTCAGTGGTGTATTTTTGAACATATGCATGTCAGGTCCCAATAATGTAAGTGGAACTTAATTGAAACTGTTACTAGACAGCCTGGGCAAGAAAGACTAGTGAGTTTCCTGCCAGGCCAATCCAGTGACTAAGTGGAGAAGGGCTTGGAGAAGACCAAAACAAGAAGTTTTAAATATTTTCTTTACTTTCCTTCTGGTACCTCCCATTGCCCCAATCTCACCCCCACTTTAATCGTGGGGCAGCCTATTGTGTTCAGTTGTTCGGTGTTTGATTGTGTGCGTCTGCTGACTGTTCTCTGTGCAGTGTTCTGTTCGTCAAGCCTGTGGGTGCAGTTACGGGGAAGCAGAAACTGAAAGGAAGCTTGTGGCTGGGGAGAGATTTTTTAAAAAGCTTTTTCTAATAAAGTCTTGATCACACACAGAGTCTGGTGACAGTCATCTCTGCATATCTCCAATGTATAAAATGCAGTAACCACCGATTAAGATGGAAAATTGTTTAAATTACCTGGCTCCAACACCTTTAATTTCATCACTGGAAGATCCACCCCTCCTATGGGATCGATGGATTTCAGTGTGCAAGAAATATTTGGCAGCGGCAGGTACAGATGGCCCGCAGGTAGTAGCAACCCCAAGAAGGCAATAATCATGCTTTGCATTGAGGCAGAAGACCAGCACATATTCGAGCAGCTTACAAATGACACGTCTTTGTTTGAAACGGTGGTAGGTGCTCACGGAAATACTTTGATGATCGAGCGATATACATTTCACCAGGGATGCCAAGGAAATGATGAGCCCATAAAACAATACAAGCAGCATTTGGCTTCCACATGTAAATTTGGCATCTAACAAATGAACTAATTTGTGACCAGCTTATTGAAAAAACTTCAGTTCCACGAATTAGGGAACACCTACTCATGGAGGATGGTACTTTAACCCTGGAAAAAGCCACAACTTTGGCTGTGCAAATCAAATCCGCCATATTGATTCAAAGAGGTTGCACAGAAATGCACCCTCAGACTCAGGGTCGCAGACACAGCTTGGCCAATCAGCTCAAGTGCAAGAATTGTGGGCAGAGAAACCTCAACAGGCTCATCAACACTTATACCATCATGCTCAGATACCCTAAAGATTGTGCCCAAATTATGGAGGTAACCATCGATTCACAACATTACGTCCAGCTCAAGGGAAAAAATGTAACTCATGTTCAAAAATGAATCACTTCTCAAAGGTGTGCAGGTCATCAATAAAGTCTATCAGTTCAACATGTGGAGGAGTCTGTTCGTGAGAGTGAGGTACAGATTGTATATATTACTGATGGTAAAGCACCAGGTTTATTAAAGGATTGTTGAATCAAGCTTGGGTGACTCAGTGTCACTGGTCATAGATGTTGGCACTAAAGTATCCATATTGAGCAACAATCTCTGTTATCATTATTTTTCACAACTTTCTCTCTCTTCGGTGACTGACACTCTTTAAGCTTATGATGGCTCGATTGTTCTGGTTTTGGGAATGATTGCATTACAGAAACAACAACCTAGACAAGTTCACATTTTACGCAGCCAAAGGCAGAAGCCTAACAAGATAAACCTGTTTGATAAGCTTGGCTTCAAACTTGAGGACTCCAGCGGGCACACGTTAATGTAATCAATGACACAGGGCAGTGCACAACAGTATCCTTCCTTATTTATTGGATTTGGGGAGATTAAGGGGTACTGTCATGCTCCTCACATGTCAACACTTCAATTCCGCCAGTTTTGGAAGTTTGAGACAGTTGCCATTTGCAACCCATCCTGAAGTGTCGCAGGAGCTGAAATGACTTGAAGAAAACCTTATTGAGCAAAAGCTCATCCCCATGGATACTGAACCTAGTCATTGACCAAAAAATAGTGAACTTAGGCTAGGCATTGACCTTAAAGCAGTCAACATAGTAATCATTCCAGACAAGTATCCACTTCCTACGATCCAAGAATTATTGGCATAATTTTTCGAATCCACAGTCTTCATGAAGCTTGGAATGCAACAAATCTATCTCCAGATACCACAAGCAGAGCAAAGCCGATATTTTACAGCTTATGTCACCCAGGAATGCGTGTTACAGTACTGCAGAATACCCTATGGACTAAGTTCAGCACGTAGCACATTCCAGAAGATCGTTTCCTCAGACTTGTCAGATGTTGAGGGGATGCTCAACTTACTCGACAAGCTGGTTCTCCATGGAAAGGACAAAGCAGAACATGATCAGCAGTTGTCATCGGCGCTCATTTGACTCACACAAAACAATCTGACGCTCCACAAGGATAAATGCACATTCACGGACCCGAGATTGACTTTTTAGGGTATAGAGTGACTGCAGCTGGAGTAAAGCCTATACATGATAATGTCAAAGCCATCCATGCACTTCTGAGCCCATCTAACATAAGAGTTGATATCATTCCTCTGTACTACCAACATCTATCACAAATTCGTTCCTAGGTATACAGAGATCACATAGCTTCTTCGAAAGCTAGTGCACAATGATAGGAAAGGACAACTGTACAGCAAACAGTGTTTAAAATATTAACAATGAAGATAGTATTTCCATCAGTGCTCATGCATTTCAACTCACATATGGAAACATATGACACAACAGATGCATCAGGAAATGCAATTGAAACTATACTGTCACAGTACATTGAAAGAAGAGAACGCCCAACTGTGCACATTCATTGTCGGAAACTAATGCAAATACTCTACTGGAGAGCGGAAAGCACCATCTTTCATTTACATTTGTGAACGTTGATGTACATCTGTATGGTAGAAAGTTCATGGTACACACCGGTTACAAGCACTGATTACATTGCCAGCCATTTCTGGATCTGGTCATAACCTCTATGCATCTACAGATGATCAGATCACCTTCATCAGTACAACTTCGAGGTCAAGCATCTCATAAGCTCATGCAACTGTATAGCTGACATGCTTAACTGTACTACTATCACAAATTGCGTTAGCAATGGCAAAACAACTTGAGATGTTGAAGACTACTTGATTTCGGTGATTTCACACTTGACCGTAAACCTTGTTGCATGAGAGGAGTTGAAGGCAGAATCAGCAACAGATAATGTGCCGCAGAAAGTAAGCCAGTACCTAAAAACTGAGTGGCCTCATGAAATAGAGGAAGAACTGGTCCTGTAGAATAGAGTACACATTGAGCTCACATTGTTAATGACAACTGTTGTCAAGTTTTATCAATTACAATGTTAAGTTTTGTTAATTTCATTGTTGAGCAAAACAGATGATGGATATTTAAACACATATAAACAGGAGATAGCTGGGGCACTGGGGTATGGGTGAGGAGTGTTGACATTGAGCAAAGTCAATAAACTCTCTCAGCAAAGAAAGGCTCTGTGCCTTAGTTTTGACTTCACCAACCAATGTGGATCCTGTTAACAACCGTAATGCATGTAGAACTTGATTAGTTATCCCAAAATTGGGTTATAGCAACATGATGCAATAAGTATTGCAATAAGTATTGCATCTTATCCATGAAAGACATCCTGGGTGTCGTTAAGATGAAACAATGGTCCTTTGAAGTGCTCTGGTGGCCAACAATAGATCACTGCATAGAAAAGTTCATTAGAAACTGTAAAACATGTGCACTCAGTGAAAAACCTGTTAAACCATATCCTGTTTCTGTGCAACTGACCCCCATGGCCAATAAAACCATGGCAACCACTCCAAGTTGATTTTTTTACTTGTTCATGATCTACATAGCAAATGTCCAGAAATCACTGCAACAAATTCCATAACCACCACTTTGGTCAATGACATTCTTGACAAGTTGTTTACAAAATGGGGTTTGCCAGAGACTATCGCTAAAGACAATGGACTGCAATTTGTTTCCAGTCAATTCACAGGGTTCCTAGCAACCTAAGGAATTCACCACCATCTGACATTGTGATACAACCTACAACTGAATGAAGGCGAGTGATTCAACAGCGTGATCCAAGACTGTCTGAAAAGTAACATGTCAGAAAACGTTTGAGCAATCCATTCATAGCCTACTTTGCACATATCAATCCAGCCCACACACTCTGGCGGGAAAGGCACTGATGAACTTATGATTGGTCATAACTTTCATATTCTACTGACTATTCTTAAGTCATCACTGCTATCCAACAAGAGTGTCAGAGCGAAAGCAAAAGAAATCGCAAAGCAACAAGGTAAAGTAGAAGCATACTTTGACAAGTGAGTACACGCAAGGAAACCACAAATTGAAGTTGGACATTGGTTTTGCTTCAAATAGGCAAATTGTTAATGATTCTATTATCTTTATCCCCCACCACTCCCACCCCCTCACCCTGGCAAGGTAAGCCTATTCCCTCAGACTTATCGCTAGCTTAGAATCTCAACTGAAGGAGATTTCCAAGCATTGAAGAAACATAGGGCAGAATTTTTCCTTCGGCGAGCTGGGGACGGGGCCTGCTCGCCGGCGGGAAAATGATGCGGGATGATGTCGGGAGGAACCCGTGATGTCATCCCGCCCCATTTAAATATTCAGGAAGGCGGGGGGACAGCGCGATCAGCTGTCCACCCACCGACCTGTCAATGGCCAATTGAGGCCATTGACAGGGTAGTTAAATCAATTAAAAGACCTGCCCGTCCAACTTTAAGGCTGGCGGGCAGGCCAGGAGCCCCGGCGGGCTTCTGAAAAAACACTGGCGGGATGAGGTTTCATGTCGGTTTTAAAAAGCTTTAATAAAGTTTCTGTGATATTTATTAACATGTCCCATCTCGCGTGACACTGTCACATGAGGGGGACATGTTAAGGATTTTTTTATTTTTCTATATTAAAACTTTCAAAAGCTTTCAGCGCTCCCCCTGAGGCAGCACTTAGTCTCAGAGAGATGTGCGCTCTTTCGCTCCCATGCGCGAAAGAGCACACTCTGACATTTGGGGAATCCCCTCTCCTGCCCGTACAGGAAGCGCATAGTGCTTCCCATCGGGCAGCCCACTGGGCGGCCCTTAATTGTGCCTGCCCGCCGCCGATTTGGTGGGGCCTGCCCACCCATCAAGGGCAAAATTCTGCCCATAGTCTCCAGAGTGACTCTAGACTGGGTCCTCAAATACACAATCCTTCCCCCAGGAGTCTCTAACTTAACAAATTTATTATAGGTTGGAACATATATCAATGCATGTCTTAGCAGACCAAACTTTTTAAAAGCTTCCCAATACCAACCGTTAGGAGCCTCATTTA
This sequence comes from Cetorhinus maximus, assembly GCF_964194155.1. Classification (NCBI taxonomy): domain Eukaryota; kingdom Metazoa; phylum Chordata; class Chondrichthyes; order Lamniformes; family Cetorhinidae; genus Cetorhinus; species Cetorhinus maximus. Next base: position 21,203,530 of record NC_135896.1, read on the forward strand.
AGATTCCTAGAGTGGCGTGATTATACATGTGAGTCCTCAAGATAATATAGATTTGAGACTACAACCCCTTATATGCTTCATTAATACCTGCTTTTTATTGAAACCAACTATAGATCACAGCTTATACATGAGGATCATATAATAGCATCGATGGTAAATAAAGCTACAACATGCAATTCCTACTTAAGATACATACAATTTTTAAATCCACCATAGTCAGCAGTTTTGTTTTTGGATAATCAAACAAATAGTGATTAACAAAGATTATATTCACAGTCCAATATTTTGAAGTGTGCTTCAGTTTTAGGGAATCAGACATAAGTCCAACCCAACCTATGGCTATAAAGATGGCTGACTACTATGTCTGCTAACCTCCTGGGGGGAGGACCTTGTTAATTCAAAACTAAACAAGCTGAATTCAAAAAAGGCTTCTACTGCCTATTATACTCTTGCAACTTGAGAGAAAAAAAACTCTTAGAAAAGAATTAGTTGTTATTGAATCTGAGAATGACCTCGGAACATCTTCTAATGTCTGGCATAGCAGGTGGCTAATTTGGCTGCTTCACGGCTCACAAAAACTTAAGGCTGTCTTATTTACATTATTATGTTTTTTATTTGTTCATGGGATATGGGTGTCGCTGGCTAGGCAAGCATTTATTGCCCATCCCTAATTGCCCTTGAGAACTGAATGGCATTTCAGAGGGCATTTAAGAGTCAACCATATTGCTGGGATCTGGAGTCACATGTCGGCCAGACCAGGTAAGGACAGCAGATTTCCTTCCCTTAGGGCATTAGTGAACCAGATGGGTTTTTATGACAATCAACAATGGTTTCATGATCACATTAGACTTTTAATTCCAGATGATTTTTTTATTGTTGAATTCAAACTTCACCATCTGGGATTCAAACCCTGGACCCCAGAGCATTATCCTGAATCTCTGGATTACTAGTCCAGTGACAATACCATTACACTACCTCCTCCCGTGGCACTTAGCCTGGTAATGACCCAAATACAGCAGCCATATTTCTAACTTCTTATAATGCCAATTATTTACTTCTTAATGATAATTAACATTTAAAGTTTTCATTAATTGAGTTAGTTTCTTAACAAAATCACAACCATAAGTGCACATCTCCTCTCTCAGAACCAAGGCAGATCAAATGGTTGCTCAGTAGCGATGTTCATCTGTTGGATGATAACACAAAGTGGATTGCCATTTCATATTTGATAGTGAGTAGACCAGGATATTTCAAGAATAGAGATTATGAGAATGCATTTCCTTTTCCAATGAGTGACCACAATATTGATCATCTGCCTCATCGAGATCTTCACACAGAACCACAAACAAGTTTGTAGCTCTCAGTTCTGTCATCAGCAACCTTCCTTTCTCAAAGAGCATTTCTGTACATAGAAAACAGACTCTCTGAACTCTGAGAAATGACTTGATGTACATATGTTGTTTGTTGTTTAGAATAGTTTAGTTTAAAATAACGTCCTTTAGTTTTACAAGGGAGAAAGGATTTTGGGGAAAGGAGAATTGTTCAATTATTCTGTGTTTGATTTTGTGTGTATCTGTTGACTGTTCTCTATACTGTGTGCTGTTAGTCAAGCCTGTGGGCACGATTACATAGAAACAGAAACTGAAAGGAAGCTTGTGGCTGGAGACATTTTAAAAAAAGGTTTAAAAATAAAGTCCTGTTCACACCTAAAACTGAGTGAGAGTCATCCCTGCATATCTCCAAGGTACAAAATACTATACACCCGACCTCCAAGACTGCCACTTACCTGCTATTAGCAGAGGCTTCTGGGTCATGTAATTTTCCGCAGTATCCTGTTGACATCCTACCCAGAACCATAGGTGGGATCTTTTGCTCTCGCTTGTAGCAAACTTGGAGGTGGGAAGGGTATGTAATTAGGTGGGGTGGTGGCATTCCTGAACCCCACTACCTTTCTGCCTCCACCAGAATCAAGTTCTGAATGGGAATGCCTGTGGTCAACCTTCTTGCCCTGCCACCAATTGAGGCCCTTAAATGGCCAATTAATGACCATTTAAAGGCCTCATCCCACTGTTGCTGGTATTAACCCAGCTGCAAGCCGGTCTGTTGCCATGTGGCATGATACATGAGAGGTAAAACTGCGTGGCAAGCTTATCACCTCCTGGAGATGGGAATGGTGGGGGCCTCCCTTGATCAAAGGCACACAGTCCCTCAGCGGATGATTGTACATCAGGAAGGGGCCGCCCTCTGAGAGCCACCCCACTGCCTTCTGACCCCCCTGCCTCCCTCTCCATTCAATCGCCACCCTGTGAACCCCCTCCCACCACATTACTTACCTGTAGCCTGGGTCCCCCATGATCATGGGACTCTGAGGCTATCTTTCCAGTCGCAGCCATGGCCTCCTCTGTGATGAGCGGCATCTTTCACTAGGGGGGATCTCCACCCCTGGGGTCTTGATTCCAGGGGAAGGCCAGCTGGTGGCTTTGCCACTGCCTGATTGGTTTGTGGTTTGGCAGGCCTTCCTGACAAGAGGCACCAAGGGTCTCATGCCGATTCTCCTGCCAGAAGGCAAGACCCCCAATGCCTCAACAAGATACCACGCGAGGAATCTTCTCCCATGGAAATGTGAGGAACCCTTTTTTTGTGACAACTAGTCACTATATTAAGTAGCGTGGAATCTTATTAATTGTTAATTTAGTGAAATGAAAATCAAAATCAAATCAAAATGAAAACAAAAAATTGCAGATGAGAGCAAACAAATGGTCGGAAGTTCAAAAAAATGCCACAGAATGTGTCAAACTGTTCTCGAATAAATGTTGACAGATTGCAATCTCATTGTTATCATTCAACAGCACTGTGGGCCCTGCGCCATTCATAGAATTAGTCATGGAACTAGTGGTGCTATTTGTATTTTACCTAAATGACATTGAAGATTCTGTGCTTTTCTTAAAAATCCATTAAGAATTTGACTCTAATTAATGATTCTATCAGTGTCCTGTAGAAGCACAACAGGTCTGTAGCACTAGACCCTCACACTACTATCTCTACCAACATTTCCTTTAAGCACACCGTCACTATGACAATATGCTGTCATAGCATCTTGCACTTAAAAGCAGCGACTGCTTTTGAACAAGTACAGGCATGTGCACCGCTGCTTTTATATGTTGGTGTGAGGTACCAGCTGGTATAGCCAGACATACCTGGCATCCCTCTAGCTTAACAATGTTGCATTCAAATTACTGAGCTCGATTGAATTCAGATCCTAGTAATTCTGAATGTCCATGTTATAATTGGCAGTTAAAGAACCTAAATGGATATTAATTGCAAAAAAACTCACACCGATGATGTAACTGCACAGTCATTTACATTCAGCCAGCCCCAAGCTGCCCCATGCTCAAGGAGCCATTAATAATTCCAATCACAACAGCCAAATCAAAATTGGATGAAAATTGAGCATCGGTGGTCAACCAATTTCACACCTGGTTGCACCCATATTACACCCAAAACTGATTAGAAAACCTATCCTCAGCTGTCAGAGCTTCTGAATGACATCTTAGGAAGGGTGTCAAAGGCTCAGTGAGGGCACAGAAGAGATTTACTAGAATGGCACCGAGGAGGAGGGACTTCAGTTATTTGGAGAGGCTAGGGTCGCTCAATCAGAGAGGTTTAAGAGGAAATTTCATAGAAGTATTCAAAATCATGAATGGTTTTAATAGCGTACACAAAAAAAAAACTGTTTCCAGTGGCAGGAGGGACATAAATCAGAAAAATATTGGCATAAGTAACAGGGTGTCACAAGGAAACATATGTTTAACACATCAAGATGGTGTGATCTGGAATGCACTAGCTGAAAGGGTGGTGGAAGCACAATCCACAGTAACACTCAACTGGATGAATACTTGAAGGGAACACAGGTGCTTGGCTTTGAAGACAAAAGGAGTGAGATTAATTGGATAACTCTATGAAAGATCCAGCACAATGGGCTGCATCATTATTCTAATCAGATTAAAGCCAACTTTTGAGCCGCATTTATTCAAGCTCTATCAAGTTACAGAAAATACAAGCTTATGTGGTAGAAGTTGGAATTTAGGCAAAGGCACCGATACTTGTAAAGCGACAGGGATAGAATAGCCACAGGGATAGGGATTGCAGCGGTATGGTAACCCAGGCCTCCTGCTGAATTGAACATCAGGACCTCATTTAAATCTTTTGTATCTGTTTCCTGGTCAGCAGCTAGCCAGATTGAGAGGTTGGCTGACTGGTGTGTGGCAAGGCCTGTGGCACTAGGCTGAAGTCAAGGAGCAGAGAGGAAGGGTGAAGAGGTTGGAAAAGCCTTGGGAGAGATTGGCCTTGGGCCAATGGATGAAAGAAACATTAGAGGTGGGGGGGTGGTTGGGGGGTCGGGGGTCGGTGTTTATTTTGTTTATTTCTGCTAGATTTTTGGATTAGTATCCAGGTGCTTATGAGAACCTGTGTAAAGATACTGAAATAAGCAATGTGTAGGGAAAAAAAAAATGCTATTACGTATTTGGTGGCAGGATTCAAAAACGGGCTTTTCAATGTGACTAATTGATCTACTTTTGAACACTTATTACATGTTTCCATGTAGAGTGAATTAAAGTATTATAGTGAGTGTTATAGTACAGTATCTAATAAAAACAGAAAATGCTGAAAAATCTCATCAGGCCATCAGGGAGTATTTGTGGAGTGAGAAACAAAGTTAACATTGGGACCAATTTTAACTCATTCAAAATCTATCCACCCACATGGAGTTAAAAATCAGCCAATGGCTCAGGTCAATGGAGTTTCATCAGAGCTGGAATAATTTAGACAAGTAACATGCTTAAAGCAAGTACAGAGGCAGGGAAAGCAGGGAGAGTAGGAAAGAGCAATAGGGAAGGCCTGCAATAGGGTGGAAGGCAGAAGAGATTAGCTGACAAGAGGTATAATGGTGCAAGGCAAAAGGAGATCGTAATGTGACAAGTAAAGAAACAAAAGATGCATTTATCGAGAGGAGATGTATATGGAAATAGTAGAATCCTTACTGACAGCTGCCATCCAAAAAAATAGGGCAGAGGTTATGATCTGAAATTGTTAAATGCAGCGTTGAGTCTGGAAGGCTGTAAAGTGCCTAATCGAAAGATGAGATGCTGTTCCTCAAGGTTATGTTGAACTTCCTAAAACTGTGCAGAAGGTTGAGGATAGAGAGGTCAGAATGAAAGTGGGACAGAGAATTGAGACAGGCTCAGAGTCACACCATGGGTTTTACACCCAGAAAGTTAGGTTAAAATTACCCCCAGTGTCACACAATAAACTTTATTATATTGGGACTTATGAGAATGTCCAAGAAAATTGAATTTACAGCAATTTGGATTTGAAATTGAGAAGACAATGGATATATACATATTTACTAATGGTTCCAATCTTGAGACTAAGCATTTTGTTTTTAAAGTGATAAGGAAGATTTCAATTCTGACATTGTTTCCTCTAGCCCAACTGGAATGAATGTTTTTTTGAAGAATATAACTGAAGGGATTCAGTTTACAAGCAGACAGATGTAAACAGGAAAGAAACAATTTGGTTTAATTATAAAGCACAAACCTTCATTTCTTATATAAAAAATTAGACTAACAAGTTTGAGCAAGAAATGTTATAGACAGTGACCCAATAGGTCAATTAGAATGTTGTTATCTCTCCTTGCATTTTAATATTATGTTCAGCTTTAGATAGTTTCTGCTGAAGATAAAAATTAATAGAAGCAATTTGCAATGCTATAATTATAGACAATCAATGTAAAATAATATGATAATTGTAGTTTGCGAGCTTCATCTATCTGCTTCAATAGACAATGCCATTTTTAATTTAAGTAGAAAATGCTCAAAAGATTAGCCAGAATTTGTAAGAGAAATACTTTTTAAAAATTTGGATGTGGCCCTTATTTTGTTGCTGGATGATTCACCATTAGCCTCATGAGAATGGGATTTCACCCTCTACCTCGCTATGTTTTTCAAGGAATGATTTATCTTTCTGTTGCTGATATGACTCTAATTAGCCCTGTTTGCTTCTCCATCATGTGTCTGTTTCTTCCTCAAACTTAAATCTTATTGGTTAAGGAGATACACTGTTGGTTGCACCATTCTGCAGAATGCTAGGTGCCACATTATCCTCCCCTGCTTGCCCTGCTATCAGCTCACACTTTCAGCAAGTTATGGCGTGAAAACATTTCAAGCTTGTCTAACAGGCCATGCTGCGAAATGCCTCTGGGCCATTGTTTCCACCTTGTTTAATCGCATGCGTGAATTCAAGACAATTCTGAGTTTTATCTGTTTGTAATCTGTTCAATCAGTTAACTGTTGATACGATAACACAGAGCAGAACCTTTCTGAAAACAAATCTGATCAGACCTAACTTCAAAAGACAACAGCTTTATCGTAGAACTGGAAAGCATACCTATAATGATAATCAGCCACTGTACAATCATTTGTGAGTTCTTTAGCTTTTGTCACTTTGCCATTGATAGTGACAGACGGAAGGACAGGTAGATAAGATTACCATCCAATTCTGCTCCTTGATTAGGAAAGGAAAATATTAATGATTAACAAAGGCCATCTAGAGCCATCCAAAAGCAAGAAAACAAGGAACAGCAATAGTGTTTGGAATCATCAACGAGGAGATATGGAAAATAGAGTGAACACATCAGACAGGCTAATACACATATTAAAACACTAGCAAACTTTAATTATACCTCATTAGGAAGCCTAACAAGATTAGAAACTTTAAGATGATCCCTTTTATTCCTGGAAGACTCTCAAGCTGATGAAAGGGGTGAAAGCAATTGAAGAATGATCTTTTGTTTAGGAAGACAATAATTTTTCATTTCAAAACAAGGTCAAAAAGGCAAATACTATAAATCAGAAAGTAATGCAACAAAATAGACAAGGTACTAGACCACAAAAAAATCTAATTACAAATCTCTTGTAAACAGATGAAACTCAGAAATATCTGCAAGAGATTGTAACTGTGGGACATTAATTAATTCAATGCGAAGATGATACCCATCTAGTTCATTAATCATTTCATAATCCTTATATATCCTCTTTTATGTTTATAATCTATTGGTTTCCCCAGAAGCTGTAAAGTATTGCATTGGGCCACTGCAAAAGTCTAAAGCAAAGGCAGATCAAGGACAGTACAACTATTTATCCTTGCTTTGACAAAGGAAGAGCCATTATTTACACACTGGATCATGACCGAAGTTAACACTGGACTGACTGTGCCATTCAGTGTCAAAGCAACCCAGCTACACATTGGTGTGCAAGTCCATGACCAATTACTCAGAGGTGCATCAGAATAGACAGAACCAATAAAGTATGAATGGCAATCTTTACTGCAGCCTTCAGATCCAACTTTCCTTTGAATCATAGACTGCCATCTAACATTTCTATTTTCAGCCATTTCCTTTCTTATTAATGATAAGAGGATTGTTGACCAATGTTTTTGAAAAGCTCTTAAACTTTTGGGATTGAATCTTGCCAACTTTATCTAGCCTATAATTTACTGACAACAGTTTAATTCTTGGTCATATTTTAGTTCAATCTCATCTGCAATCTGAAAATGTCAAGGTTATTTTTTTGTGTCCTGGCCAAAATTTATCCCTCAGCATTATTGCTGTTTGTGGGACCTGGCTGTGCACAAATTGGCTGCTGCATTTCCCAATATCACAACTGTGACTACATGTCAAAAGTAATTAATTGGCAGTGAAATGCTTTGACATTTCCGAAGGTCATGCAGTGCTCTGTCTTATATGTAAAAGTTCTGTTTTTTACTTCTTAGCTCTCTCTGCTCCAATAGAAGTTGTTTCTGTGTCTAAAGTACCTCCTCATTACCACAGTGCCCATCCCTGGTGGCATCCTGATGAATCTCCATGCATATGCTCTATGGATTTAATGTCCTTTCTGTAGTGGGCTGCCAAAACTGCACACCATACTGTCACTGGAAGAGTAACGATTGTACAAATTTGCCATTGTTGCTTTGCTCTAGTACTCAAGTCCCTATCTGTAAAGTCCAAAATTCTTCTGGACTTTTTATGACTTTGTCCAAGCACACATTAATTTCAAAGATTATACATTTCAACCCCTGAGTCTCCATTGTCATGCCCATGCACTTGTATCCATGGCTTTATGGTAAAATGGACACTTGACTTTTAAAAAACAAAATGGAGTCAGAGGTCAGGTGAGCATTTCTCCCTTTGTGTCAGCCAAATATACAGGAAACTGCCCAAGGCTGGAAGTTAGCCTGCTTGTCTAGCCAGGACATTAAAACGTAAACAACTTTTTTGGGGGCATTCTATTGAGAAGACATTAAAATGCAACAGTTCTTTCTTGTGGAGTTAACAGCTATGATTGTCCAAATACCAACAGAAATTAGTGCAAAAAGACACCCCAAAGACTTGAATGCCACAGAATGGGTGTGAGGAGGACCCATTCTATCACAACAAGATGCAAATGACCAAGATTCAAACCTCATTGTGTGCCAATGCTCATGTCATCAGGGACCCTTTGCATGGACCTTGGGAATACCAATACTATGGTCACCTGATAGAAACCAGCTTGCAATAAGAAACATTTAAGACATTTTTGAAGAGTCGTCTCAGTTGTCAGTCTAGGAGACCAGGAGACCACAAAGGGAAGCGATCCTGCCCAGCAAAGGAAGAATCTTGCCTAGAATCCACTAACATACAGAAAAGTGGGGCTAGCGATTTACCTACTGATTTGAAGAACTTAGCTGGATCTTGACTACAGGGGGTCAACTGCACCTTAACTGGACCAAAGCCATGAACCTGCTTTTGCAAGGAGTAAAACATTACAGGCAGGATTTTCCCATCAGCGAGCAGGGCTGGGGCCCGCTCGCCGATGCATAAAAGGATGCACAGTGATATCGGGCGGAACTCCCGTTGTCATTCCGCCCCATTTAAATTTTCAGGAAGGCGGGGGCGCAGCAAAATCAGCTGTGCACCCGCCGAGCTGTCAATGGCCAATTGAGGCCACTGACAGAATTATTTAACTAATTAATGGACCTGCCCGTCCAACCTTAAGGTTGGTGGGCAGGCCAGGAGCTCCGGCGGGAATTAGAAAAAGCATGAACCCTCATCCACAGGCGATTTTAAAAAAGGTTATTAAAGTTTTTTTTTAAATTATGGACATGTCCCAGCTCATGTGACAGTGTCACATGAGGGGACATGTCAGGAATTTTTTTTTCTATTTTTAATATTTGTGACAGAACAGCTGATCTCCCTGAGGCAGCACTTAGCCTCAGGGAGATGAGTGTGCTCTTTCGTGCGCATGCCCGAAAGAGCACACTCTCAGGTTTAGGGATTCCCCCCCCACACCCTCACAGGGAGGGCATAGCTCTTCTATGCGGATGTCACGCTGGGCGGGCCTTAATTGGCCCACCCATGTAAAATGGCGATGTGCCCCCAATTGGGGGCACCGATCAGAGGTGCGTGCCCGCAATTCAACTTCGCCCCCGACAGGGGGAAACTCCTGCCCTACAAATTTATTGCCATAAACTTTGAACCTCCATTTCCTCAGTGAACCAAAAGATAATCATCAGGCCAGCAATGTTTCCAGCTTGACTCAAAAGGCTCAGGAGTAATAGTGACTTTCTAGACTTCTTAAAAAACCCATGTGCATGCTACCTCTTTTGTAATCACTTTTTCTTGCGTGTTTATGTATATGTCTTACGTGCATGTCAGTGGATGCTGTTGCAAATTCATTTCGGGTGTTGAGGGATAAACATTTATTCTTCCTTTTTTGAAACTGATGAGAAAACCTATTTGGTATCACAGCCCTGAAGGGATTAAAACACTTTTTTAAAACAGATCTTGTTGCAGTCAGTCAAAAAGAGAAACCATCCTACCATCTCTCCCCTGTCTGTAGCACCATGCATACATCTACTGCATTTCAAACATCTGTCTAATCCCGACTTCTTAAAAAAATCTGATATTAATTCTGCAAATTTGATTTGCCTTGAACAATTCTGTGTTATTTAATCTAGCTGTTCTAAATTAACCCTTGAATTTCTACTTCTTGATGAAGCCATGCATTTCCAAACGCTCACCAATTTGACCTTGAATGATGAATATTAAAAGTTTCGCCATTGTTAAACTAACAAATCTGTTCTTTAGTTTATCATTTTCCCTCGTCTTGAATAGAGGTGTTGCATTGTATATTCTCCAGTTCCCTGGCACAATATGTATATTTAAGAAGGATTGATAAATTGTGGCCAGACCTTCAATGCCCTAGGATAATAGGGTCAGACAGATAAATTAGATTGCACCATTCTGCAACCTTCTTTCATCAGGTTCAACTTTTTCTCATAGTAAACACGGAAATCCAGCTTCAAGCATAGTTTTAAAAAAAGGAAAGTCTTATGAATGCTAGAAATCTGAAATAAAAGCACAAGGGAGAATTTTCTCCCGGGTGGGGGAGGGGGTTGGAAGGGAGCGGGCGTGGGCGGGCTTGTAGCCGATCGTCACTCGCGGTCAGCTGCGCACCGCCATTTTATGTGGGCGGGCCAATTAAGGCTGGTCCAGTGTGACGTGCACCCAGAAGCGCTGAGTGCCCCCTGTGCGGGCGGGTGGGGGGGTAGTAGGCTGAGTCTGGGCCTGCAGACACCCGACATCAGCGCGCGTCATTTTACACATCGGCAAGCGGGGCCCGCTCCCGCTTGTCGACCTGAAGATTCTGGCCATAAAATTCTGGAAGCACTTAGTTGATCAGGTAGTACCTGAGGATAAAGAAACAGAGTTCACAGGTGAAATCTTGAAATCTGGCATTGGGATTCTCACTCGCTGGCTGGCTCGAGAGCCGGCGAGAGACCTGCACTGCCTCTTTGTGGAAAAGCCCGCCCAACCACAAGCCAATCGGATGAGGCCAGCAGTAGGTTCTCTGCTGGAATCAAGACCCTGGGAGCAGAAGTCTCACTAACTGAGAGCTGCCAGCCAATCAGAGGCCGGCAGCTCTTGGGCTCAGTCACTGAGGAGCCTATGGCTGCTGCTGAAAGGAAACACCCTGGAATCCCAGGATTGCAAAGGACCCAGGCTACAGGTAAATAATGTGGAGGTGGGTGTTGTTTCGCTAGGTGGGGGTTGCAGGGAGAGGGGTGCAGAGGGGCTGGCAGCAAGGGCAAACAGTGGCTCTCAGCAGGCCCCTCTTCCAGTGTCCAGTCCCTCAATCAGGCACTAAGTGCTTTCCATCTGGGGAACCAATCCCCACCCCCACCCCAGGAGACGACAAGCTGGCCGCATAGTTTTAGCTGCCATGCATGCTGCATGGCAATAAGCCTGCCCGCCATTGGTATAATACCAGCGGCAGCAGGATGAAGCAATTAATTGGCCACTCAAGGGCCTCAATAGGCAGTGGGGCAGGAAAGTTGACCACGTGACTTCCTGCCCTGAACTTGATCCTGGCAGATGTGGGAAGGCGGCCAAGTTCCGGTGTGCCACCATCCCACCCAATTACATGCCCTTCCCATCTCCAAGTTCACCACCAGCGAGAGCAGAAGATTCTAACCCAACGTTCCAGATGGATGCCCTTTCATTAGCCCCAGGTCTGAACCAGCAAGGATATTGGCTACACAGCAACCCTTGAAATTGCCTGGACCTGGGGGCATTTAGACTTATCAGGGAATTCATAATCAGTATGCAGAAGACCCAAACTGTGCCTTCCTCACCTGCAGGCTCAACTTCTCCAACACCTTCCTAGTTCAGTTCCCAAAAAACCCATCAGACTTTCATGACCTATATTCAGGCCTTCCCAAATCCTGCGGTCCCAAGCTCCGAGGCAGCAATGTCCACCATGGAGATCAGACTGAGCGCTAACATCTGTAAGGCCCTTTCAATCCTCATTTTATTTCTATTGGTGGACAAGGCCTAACGAACATCTGTAAGGCCTAATTGCTGCTGCAAAAAAGCCAGTGAAAGGGTGGGTGTCTATTTCTTTAAAAAAAATCTTACAGTTTAAACAATTCTCAACTTGCTGATCTTCTCCCACCCCAACACCCCAAACCCCCCACCCCCCTCCCCCCGCCCCACCCCCACCGAGCCCCTGTCAGGAGCTAAATTTCCTCCCACTCCGATCTGCTCAGAAGCTAATCCCCCCACCACACCCCTCTACAGCGGCTGAAGTAGGGAGTATCATTTACCCCTCAGTTTTGACTTCATCAGTCTCTATTGACTTCTATCCAACCCTCGGCACATGATCACAAAATCTTTATTTACTTACCTTCATGAACTCATTCTGCCCAATTTCTGTAACTTCTTCCGTCTTTACAGCTTTGTCTCTCTGGACAGAATCTTCTGGCCCTGCCAGCAGTAGGAAGTTTGGCGGGCAGGGTAATTTAATTTGGCATGTGGGCAAACATCAGTTTCCTGATGGCGGGATGACATTTTAGCAATTAGGTTCTCCGGACTTTCAAGGCTAGTTAAAGGTGGGTCAAACTTTCAGAAGGATAATGTCAGGAAGCTCTTTTGCATGTATTAGCAAGTCACACATGCTCATTAAAAGGGCACCTTGCTGGAATTAAGCTCCCCCTCCAAGTTCCCCGCCAGTGAGAAATTAGAACATTCGCTTTTACAATTGCACTTAAGTAGCTTGCACCTGGTGAGATAGACTCCTTCCAAACTAATGGTGAGTTGCCACTGCATTGTCTTCTTTGGGGAGTGTCTGTAAACGGCAGCCTCCGCTTGAAGCCGGGCAGTGGCAGTGCACGGAGGGTGACCACTGAAGGAGTGGCTAGGCAAAGGTGGAAGGGATAGTGCAAGCTGTCCAGGTGCCCTTTAGTATGGTGCCTGTAACTTCAAACCCACGAGATGAGGGTGGGCACGGCGACTTCCTGCCTGCCCCCACCACAAGAATCGGTGAGCTCCTCGCGGGTGCGTATGTCATGAGCTGAACGGTGCAGGATCGCATGTGGTCAGCCATCCCACCCCACAGCAGGAATCACTTCCACTTCCGCACCTGCCACTGAACTTGGGACTCCAGGATGGAAGGTTCCGATCCACTGAATCTGGAATGGTCTGCTGGCTCTCTGCTCCCTTAACTCAATGAGTGACAGAGTCTCAACTACTACACCCCTGCACCCTGGCATCCTTTCTCCCTCCTGAGAGCCCTCTGCCTTATGCAAAGCTTTCCTCAAGTCTTTTTGATGCCTTTGATCATTCTCCCAATTTCTGCTCATTCCAGCTCAATTGTGAGCCGCCTCGCTCAGCTAACAGTATGATTCAAGTGCAAAGTTTTGTTGCTGTTTAACTTCTGTGGCATTGCCTATTTTTAACTCAACAAAGGATCATTCTTCTTTGCTGGAGTCTGTTTAGGTTCCTATCTGTTTTCTGTGGTTATCACTCTGTCCTATGTCAGTGCTGTCTTATGTCATACAGCAGTCTAACAAAATGCAAAATCAATTGACCATGCCTGTATCAGAGCATGTGATCCCTTTCTGGAACATTCCAATAGTTGTTAAGCAAAAGTCACATGAAATTAGCTCTTCTCTGCAGAGTGCCCCGAGTCAATTAGCCCTTTCTGTATCCTTTCTAATCTAAGCATTCTATATTTAAACTGTGTAAAATTCCTAAAAACCTGATACTCAAGTTTCCTCTAGCTCCACTCTTGACATCTATTTGTCTTCTGGAATGGATTATAAAAATGAAAATAAACAGTATGAGATTTTGAAAAATATTTGCAATAATTAACAAACTAGTGGAAAAGAAAATTAGGTGGGGCTGTAAAACACCATCACCCCATTTTGCACCATCATCATTGAGCAATTTCTCCGCCCCTCCCCACCATAGAGTATCAAACTCTGACACCAGGGGTTGAATTATTGCCCCTTACATAGAGATGAACAGGCGCACAAATTTGCATTGCTGGCCAACACGGTTTCCCAGCACCATCCCGCCCTTAGATCATTTTATCAGAGGCTGGAAGGACTATTCACCCGCAAGTGGCGGATAACCAATTCGGAGGAGTTAACTGGCCTTAATTGGCCATGTACAGAGGCTGACTTGAAATTTCTGCTTGGCCTACAAACCCTCTGAGGCGGCGGGGACTAATCCAGCTGCCCGCAGTGGCCAGTAGACTGGAGGGCCAGCATTCAGGCAGGCATAGAGGCTCTCTGCGTCTGTTTGGTCAGGGTGGTGGCCCAGTTGCAGAGACAATTTTTTAAAATTTACATGTTTAAAAAGTTTGAGAGAGAGCGCCTCAAGATGGGCATGGCCTCTCTCTCTCATACTTGAACGCAGGCTGTTGTTCCTTCCGAGCTGGAGGGCCTCCTATTGGCCTTCCGGCTTCGAGATCCTTCCTTCATTGTACAGTGAGCCCAACCTCTGGCCGCTAATTGGCCAATTTGGGGAAAATTATTACCGGGTGACTGTTTCCAACAGAGTGTGGGGTCGTGACCCACATTTGACCCCAAGGTTGGGGTCCCAACCCAAAATTCAAAACCCTGCCCCCGGGGTGTCCTGAATCTTTCATTGAGTAGACAGCATTTTTTAAAAAATGCATATTCCAATATCTGTAAATATTTAAGGAAATGTCCATCACTTTTTGTGACACATTCTGTCAGTCTCTTTTTTTAAAGTAAAAATGAAGACAAAGAAAGCCAGTTGCCTCCTATTAGCCTCTTATGACTTGAAGCTAAAGGTTTCACCAGCAGCTCCCAATTTTGAACTTCTTTTGGCATCAGCGATTAACCTTTGATTAACTTTAAGACGTGCCTATTTACAACCTTTCAGCCTAGTGGCTGTAAAGAAGCAAAGTAGGTGGCACACTGTCGCACCCTAGGAGAAGAATAATATATTGAATGTTATGTATACTGCTTCTCTCATTAAAGAACAGCAACTCATCTGACTTAACATTCAGCAACACAATCGGACATTTATTAGTGCATATATACATATATTTTATATATATATATGTAATAATAAATTTCCTATTGTGTTGCTGAATGTTAAGTCAGATAAATGGCTGTTCTCTCATGACAGAAGCAGTATACCATGTAACATTCCATGCATTACTATTCTGCTCCCATGATGGAGCTGTGTGTAGCCTGGTTTGTTTCAGAACTTCTTACCTTCCTTAGTTTCATCTTCCTATCACAATCCACAGGCTTTCAGACCCAAGCTCGTCATTACCCAACTTCATTTACTTGGTATTCCCCACTCTTTTCAATCTTGGTGCTGAGCTGGTTTCTTAACAATAACCTTGCTCCTGCTTCCCTGCTTTCTTAAAAAATATCCTTTTTAAAACAAAATTCCTTTGTATCAGTTTGCCAGAGGAAAAAAAATGTATCTGCTGCTCTGGAGAGAACAAGCAATGTAGCTAAATAAAAACCAAAATATGTTTAACATGAAAGCACAATGAGTATAGTAATAGTGAGAAAGGATGTGATCGTTCATCCTTCCAAAAACTAATTGCATAGCCCTTGGCAACACCGTCAGGAACACAATGAAGCATGATACGTAACCTCATGAGTGGACTGGCCTCATAACTGATGTTGAAAATGTCTGAATCAATGCAGGCAGCACCACAAGCTGGTTATGGCATCACATGCTTCCCATACAGTCATATATTCCAATTTAGTTTGAAATATCTAAGTTTAGGCTCTGTAACAATGAGCTGATGAGCTAAAATATCAAACAATGACTTGCTACTTGGCGTAACTAATATTCTTCATTAGCCAGTTTTGAAGTTATGTAAGAGTGGATGGATACCAAGCTGACTGAAGTTCATTCTACCAGACACACTTCACCTTGGGATGATGCCTGTATAGAACATGGTGGTGGACAATTTTGCCACTGTACAGGGCAAAACCAAGATCGTGGCCAAGTAATGCAGACCAGGGGATGAAGAATATTTTAGAATGAGTCAATTCTGCTAGTGTATTTATACAGTTGTACTATTTCAAATGAGGATATTAAGGTACAAATCAGATTTTACCCCTACTGGATAATTAGTATAATGCTGTTCTTCATGTGGTCATTGAATGTTATGGCATAGGAACAGACATGTTGCTCTCCACGTGAGCTATCTAATCTGATCCCAGTCTCCTCTAACTATCCATATACTTTATTATTTCTATTTTTCAAGGAACTAATTTTTGAGATAATTTATGGGCTCGATTTCAATGAAAGTTTATGGCTGTAAGCTCTCTAATCTAACCATCTTCTGTGTTTTTCTTCATCTCTCTGTCACAGTGTTACATTGATGCTCCCTTGTCAGCCTCTCACCAATCAGTGAAACAAACCCGTCACCTATTAATCTTATCAGGCGGAACCCATCACAACCTTGAAGGTCTTTATGTGCTCACCTGCAAGTTGCTCCCATGTCAAAGTGATGATGGAAGCTATAGGGAATAAAACAATGACACAAAGGTGTAGGGTTTCTGCTTTGGGTGGAATGGGCAGACTGGACACAAATTGTGTTTGAATTTTTGCTAGTATTCCAAAGTGACATCATAATTCAAGTTTCTACCAAAACTCATTGGCATAATCACAAACAAAAAGTCTACCAAAATCAGCGTAATTGGCCGTCATAATAGACATAGGCCAGAATATAACACTCATCAACCGAGTGTAAAATGACTTGTGATGACGTTGGGTGAGCGTCCCGATATCATCATGCGATATTTCGGTCAGCGGGCGCGCGCGGGAATCAACATGCCCGCCAACAATTAAAAGGCCTATTAAGGCCATTAAAGTTATAATTGAAAGAAATTTTTCGCTGGCCTTTGCAATGTTTAGGAAACTTCATCCAAGGGCAGGATGAGGTTTCCAACAGCAAATAAAGATTAAATAAAAATGTTAGCATTTCATTAAGAACATGCCCCTGCTCATGCGACAGAGTCACATGAGGGGACATGTTCTTTAACAAGTAAAAATCCTTTATTTTTCTTTCTTAAAATCTTCATCTCCCTGAGGCAACTCTGTGCCTCAGGGAGCTTTGTCAGTGCGCACCCGTGTGCATGTGCGAAGTTGCCTGCTCGCCCTCCTACCACCCCACACACAGGCAGCATTGAACGCTGCTGTGTGCGTTTCACGCTGGGCGGGCCTTAATTGGCCCACCAGCATGAAGCCGTGCTCTGGCCCTGATCGCGGGCGGGGGTCGGCTTACCAACCACCCCCACCAAGCCCGCCCAACAAGGGCAAAATCCTGCCCGTAATCTTTTTTTTTCTTGCATTGAGAAACATTTATTGATGTATTTAACAGGGGTAACCCAGTGCAGTTTAATTAATAAAGCTGAAAATGAGTTTATCACAAAAAAGGCATTTTTAACAGAAGTGTCTAATGTTCCACCTGTGAGTAACATAAATTTAAATCACTTAAAAATGATTTAAAAAAACACTATTATGAACAATATACTAGTTTCATTGCTATACATTGGTTAGTTCCTTGGTATACTATAGAGGTTTTAATATTTGAAAGCTTTAAGTTGTACCTACTCGTGCCTCACTCAATTGGAAGAATCTCCTCGAGTTGGTGTAATTTGTGGAAGCTCGTCATCCTCTTTATTTCAGTCTGGGGCTGTGGCCAGTTTTGTGGGCAGGGCTGGTTTCCAGGAAATCTTCTTAAAGTAGCGTTAAAGATTTTTGAAACTCAGTGTACACGTGACATAATTTGCATTTAAAATTCCTCAATCTTTTGTACCGGTTTGCTCAATTTCAGTCGGATTACACAAACTAGTAGAAATTCTAGGCTAA
The DNA here is from genome assembly GCF_964194155.1 of Cetorhinus maximus. Lineage (NCBI taxonomy): Eukaryota > Metazoa > Chordata > Chondrichthyes > Lamniformes > Cetorhinidae > Cetorhinus > Cetorhinus maximus. The sequence continues at coordinate 21,221,282 of NC_135896.1, forward strand.
AGTTTTTTAAAAAAAATTAGGGCCTTGAAATGATGCCGTGTGAATATTAATATGCGAATGCTTTCGGAAGAAAAGCATTTGTATGAGTTTGATTACATAGAGTAGCAACAAAATTAAAGTGACGTATTAGTGTGATATTTGCCAGCATTCTGAGAGTCCGTCAAAGTTTCTAAACAGAGCCAAGGGAGAATTTTATTTCATCTGCTGCTGGACATGTCTTTAGCACTAAAACAAAAGTAAGAGTTTCAGCTTTACTGAAACTAGGGAAAAGAGTGATAAATAGAAGAAAATGAGGGGAAAGAGACAGAAACAAAAGCTCGCAGTGGAGTGCACCTTTTTAAAAAAAAAACACTGGGGAGAATTTTCTCCCCGTCAGGCAGGCTGATTGGGAGCGGGCGCGGAGCCGATCAACCCCCCCGCAATCGGCTACGTGCCACCATGTTACGTGCGCGGGCCAATTAAGGCCCGCCTAGCGTGAGGCGCACCCGGAAGCGCTTAGCGCTACCTGTGCGGGCGGGGGGAGGAGGAAGAGTCGGGGCCTGCGCCCTTTCGCGCAAGCACGCGGAGGAGCACAGAAATCTCCCTGAGGCACGGAGCAGCCTCAGGGAGATTAATTTCATTATGAAACAGTGAAAAACAGAAAAGAAAATCATTCAGACACGTCCCCTCATGGGGCAGTGTCACATGAGCTGGGACATGTTTATGAATTTTCATTAAAATTTATATCTAATTAATGAAACCTCATCCTGCCCGTGGATGAGGTTTCATGAAAAATGCGAAGGCCGCCTGGGCTCTTCGCCTGCCCGCCAGCCTTAAGGTTGGACGGGCAGCTTTCTCGATAGGCTTAATTACTTCACTAATGGCCTTAACAGGCCTTTGACAGTTCAGCGGGCGCGCATCCGTCTGCGCTGCGTGCCCGCCAATTGGAAGATCGGTATGACACGCAGTGATGTCAGGACGCACGCCTGACTTCACCGCGCGCTATTTTATACGTTGGCATGTGGGGTTGGGCCCCGGGCACTGAACAGAAGGTTCTGGCCACACTGTGTATTTTTGTAGAGTTAATATTACAATAAAACACTCTTTCTGACACCTCCCTCACTTTATTATTAGAATATTCAGATTTGTTTCAGTTATACAGAGACAGACAAAGGTCCAAGATAACAGAAACATACTGCAGATGCTGGATATCTGAAATAAAAACAGAAAATTCTGGAAATACTCAGCAGGTCAGCAGCATCTGTGGTGAGAGAAACAGAGTTAAGTTTTCAGGTCGATGACATTCGGTCAGAACACTTGACCTGAATTAATGATTTCTCTCTCCACAGATGCTGCCTGACTTGCTGAATATTTCCAGCATTTTCTGTTTTATTTTAAAGGTCCAATCTAGGCAGAGTTTCCAACATAATTATGCCAAAGTTTCAGTAGCGGAATAATAGCAACTCCAAGGAAACGTTTGGTGAACATTTTGTTTTGGACTGCTAGCAGTGAAACGGTTAATGTGACAATCAATAGTACCTCACAGTAACTACAAGCAGTTGCTTCACCACAGTCTTAAACTAGCTTTTGTGTTGTACAACTTGGTTGAAGATGGTTCAGGATCAGAAAATACTGTCTGAAGTCATTCCATTAATTGCAGCCGAACAATTTTTCAGACAGGCATTCCTTTTAAACTCCTTTTGACTTAAACTGCTTTTATAGCTCTTTTCCAAGTAAAGAAAGGAACACGTATCACCATAGTTACATTTGCTGATAAGCATTGTGAAGTCAGAAAGACTCTACTAATGCATAATTTCTGTAGGAACCTATTTAAAATAGGAGCTGTTTCCATTACGTCGCAGCTTTACACCTTTATCACATTTTATCATAATTTTCAGGTGAATGGTAGATTTATCAAGGATGACAATGCTAAGGAAGTGTTGGTAAAGTATCCAGCACTCTCAGCCCGGGTATAAAACTACCAGGCGTGAAATAAAACGCCATCCTTAACTATAACAACTGAAAAAACAATGATTGCGGCAACTATTTGCTATTTGTCTCTTCTGTGCCAGTCATAGAGGCAAAAGAGATGTTTCTAATTCATTGGATCACTTAGATTCATATTTTATAATGAGACTCCATCTATGGTTTTGTCAATCAAATTACCTATGAAAGATTTATTACCTCCGCTTTTGAATCTTTCAGCCATTTATTCCATCAGTTTACAAGTACAAAGAAGTTTCTCCTCAAGCTACATGTAGCTTGCTCTTTTCCTAGCTCACAACCATTATTCCTGGTTCCCTTTTCCTGGCTTTTCATAAAGAACTCCACATCACCTCATCAACGCACCCTTCATAATTGTACTTTAAAATAGAAAAAGAGATTGCAGTTTTAGAGAGTGTACATTTGCAGCAAATTACTCCTGCTGTGTCTCTCTTTAAATAAATATACCCAACACCTTGTACTGAGTGTTAATCATGAAGTTAATTTGCAATTTCCTGGAATCCTGTAATTTGGGTCTCTAATCCTTTACAGAACCATCTCAGTGACATCCATATTGAATGAAGTCTATTGACGGCACTAAGGACCTGTGCTTCAGACTGGCCTGAGGGTGATCACACATAGCATTCACTACTCAGCTCACAGACTTGAAGTCTTTGACAAGCTAAGTTAACAGCAATAGTGCACACTGTTTTTTTTAGCATTTGTACGTTTTACTGTAATACTCTTCGATATTGTACGCCATCTGACTCACCTGCCCACTCAATTCGCTTTTGTAATTCTTTTCGAAGCACCTATCTTTCTCCATGAACTAGCGTGTGTTCCGATATAATTTGGTATTATTTAGACATTGCCCTTCAATACATCCATTGAGGCCATACATCCATTAAGGCCATTAATAAATATCAATCAATTGGGTGCCCTTGACACAGTGTGATGCACACGCGGGTTATGGTTGGAAAATCAGTGCCTAATTCTCTATCCTCTAATGTGAACGGACAGGCCTGCAATTTTCGAACCAGCGTGAGTGCAATCACTGGGATTGCCCAATAGCAGAATCACCTCTATCATGTTTAATTGAGACCTCAGTTCTGTTCTATTTCCTAAGGTTCCATCAGTCTGATTGGAGCTGATGTAGTTGCTTATTGAACCAACTTACTATCGATTCCTAATTTCCAGGAGTTTTTTCCCACAGCCATAATTTCTGCTTGTTTTAAAGTAGAAGAGAGCCTTGTGAGGAACTTTATCAGAGGAAAGTCCAAGACCTTGCACTGCCGACAGGCTTGGCTCCCTGCAGGCACCATGGCTTTGTCATATCAACTGCATTAACTTCAAGCAATATTTGGGTTTCAAGCTGAGAGAATTTCAACCAACTTGTCTGACACAACCTGCCATTTGAGTTTAATTTTTGTTAATCCTGGTTGTGACCACTTGAATTGTTTAATTCATTACTTTCGCCCCTGCAACCAATTTTGATTATTTTTTTTCCAATAAAAGAGAGAATGGAATCACATTTGTTCTCTTACGTGTCCAAAAGGTATTGCAAAGTATCTACCAGAGCAGCTCTCATTTCTCTCTACCTTTCTCTCAGTCCTCTTTGAATTCATATAATCTGGATCTGGTATTTGTTACCTCATGTTTCTGAGGGGATGATGTAGGATATTGAAGTGACTTACAAAATAAGTTTCCATATGTATGGGCAGAATTTTTTGCCTGTCGGGCAGGCGCGGACCCAATCGGTGCCCGCAATTGGGGCCGCGCCGTCATTTTGCGCGGGCAGGCCAATTAAGGCCCACCCAGCGCATTCCCGACGCCCGTGGATAGCGGGAGTGTGCGGGCGGCATCGGGTGTGCACAGACCGCCGGGTCCAATGGTGACCCCGCAGTCTGTTTAAAGGAAGGCCTGGCAGCCTCCTGTAGGCTGCTCACAATGGCTGCGTCGGAGTCACACCGCAGGGGGTCGGCTGAGCAGGGCGCGCTGAAGGGAAGGGCAGAGGAGCAGGGCAGGCTGCAGGGTCTGTCACAGGAGCAGGGCCAGACTGCAGGGTCTGCCCCAGGAGCAGGGCCAGGCTGCAGGGTCTGTCACAGGAGCAGGGCCAGGCTGCAGGGTCTGTCACAGGAGCAGGCCAGGCTGCAGGGTCTGTCACAGGAGCAGGGCCAGGCTGCAGGGTCTGCCACAGGAGCAGGCCAGGATGGAGGGTAGGCCAGCGGGGGGCCAATGCGCCTCTCTGTTTTCGGATGATTGCCTTGCTGCCCTCCTGGAGGAGGTGGCAGCACGGCAGGAGGTGCTGGTTCCCCCAGCATGGGAGGAGGAGGCCCCACCACATGACCAAATGTGCCTGGGAGGAGGTGGCGGAGGTGGTGAGCTCCCGCAACGTGGTGTGGCACACCTGGATCCAGTGCCATAAGTGCTTCAACAATTTGTTGCCCTTTGGAAGGGTGAGTTCCTTGTTGGCACTGGGCATTTAACCAAGTAGGTAGCCTTAGCCTTTGAGGACCACCCCCCCACCCCCCCAAGTCTTACTGTCGTGACGGCATTGACTCATGTTGGGCATTTCTTGTACGCTGGGTGGGCAAGCAGATAATGCCCATGCTTAGATCAACCTCAGTGTTTCATGAGGAGATGAGTTCTCCCCCGCACCATGTGTTGCTCTTAGTCACACAAGACTAGTCTAGGGGCAACCTGCAGGACATGCAGCTAAGCGCATACTCAGAACTCCAACACATGTCCTATTCATGGTGATGAGATTGTGGAAGGGGAGCCTCAAGGTCTTGTGGCCAAGAGTCACCTGCTGCCCTCGATGCTGCACATAGTTGCGCCTCCTTGCCATGGGAACTAAGCCTGTGTGTTTCACCAAGTGATGGACGCAGAGTCCAAGTCGGCCGTTGGAGTGGGGGATGCGGTTGGGAGCAGGCGTACTATCTTTGTGTGACTGATCAGCAGTAGCGGGGAGAGGAGGCAGTGGAGGCCTCAGATGGGCTACTGTGGTTGGGATGCGTTGTGCACATGCACAGCCCATGTGCGATTAGTCACAATGAATGGCCTTCTCTGTTTGTCAGGAGAAGAATGCTTACAATGCATGTGGGCATTCGTGGACTGATGCTCACAATGCATGTGGGCGTTCGCGGACTGATGCTCACAATGCATGTGAGCGTTCGCGGACTGGAGGCAGCCAGGCCTGGCTCATGATTTTAAGCCGTTTCGAGCAGGAGGCCCTGGAGCTTGAGAGGCGCCATGCACCCAGGTCCACTGGTGTCGGTGAGGCTGGGGTGGAGCGGCCAGGTATTTGAGGTCAACAGTGACATCCGCTCTGTCCTCTCACCATCCATAGCACTGATGATGGTTTGAATATTATTGTAGCAACATTGCTCACTCACAGACTAATAGAGTCAGAGGTGTGGGTCATAGACAAAGGTCCCTCTGCCCTTTGAAGATGCGCATATCAAGCACCTTCCAAAGTCACCTTATCCCATTTCCCATCACTATCCCTATGGCTTTGTATGCCATGGCATCGCAATTGCACATCCAAATACTTATTACATGTTAGGAGGGTTTCTGCATCCACCACCCTTTCAGACAGTGTGTCCCACATTACTGTGTGCAAAAGTTCCGCATCACATCACCTGTCAACCTTATGCCCCTTACCTTAAATCAATGCCACCAGGTTACTCATCCCTCCACCAAGGATAAAAGTTCCTTTCTGTTGACCCTATCTATGCCCCTCATAATGTTATCAACCTCAATAATGTCATCCCTCAATCTCCTCTGCTCCAGGGGAAATAACCCCAGTCTATGCCATGTGTCCTCATGACTCCAACTCTCCAGCCCAGCCAGCACCCTGGTCAACGACCTCTGCACTCTCTCCACTCCAATCACATCCCTCCCGTGAAGCAACTGCATGCGGAACTGTAGCTGTGGCCTGGGCAGCGTTTTCTGCACTTGCAACATGACCTCCCTGTTCCTATATTCTATTCCTCGGCTAATAAAGGCAAGTATGGCATTTACCTTCTTAAACGCCTTATGTACCTGTCCCACTATCTTAACGGGCCTGTCGACATGCCCAGCAAGGTCCCTCTGATCCTCCTTACTTTCCACAGTCCTACTACTCCTCGTATATTCCTGTACCTTGTTTCTCCTGCCCAAGTGCACCACCTCATACTTATCCACATAACATTCCATTTGGCATTCCTTAGGCCATCTGACCTACCCATCTGTATCCACCTGTACTGTAAGGGTATCCTCCTGAGTATTTGCCACCCCACCAATATTCGCATCCATAGGTTCTAGAAGGTTGAGCGTGTAATGAGCCAGGTGAAAAGGGATGGAGTGTGTCGCTGTGTGCACGCTAACTGATCCACTGTCCTTGTTGTTAATTTCAGCATCATCAGAGCACGGCTGCCAGGAGGAATTCCAGATGCCCCTTCTCATACCTGAGGGCCCTCAAGTGTCACCTGCGTCACACCATTTCTGTGGGGCAGGCACCAGCGCAGATACTAGCACCTTGTTGGGAATTGCAACATCGGCTAGTGTCCCGGGACACAGTGGAGAGGGCACTTCACAATCGCTGGAGGAGCTGGCAGAGACAGAGAGTGCCGATGGCGCCAGCAGTTGGAGGACTGCAAGGGACCAGGCACATGCTCAGTCGGTGCCTGACGATGTGCCTCTGGAGTTGTCCGTGGTGTAGCAGCTGCAGGAAATGCGGACAGGTGCGCGGGAGCATCTGAGACTGTTGCATGAGGCTATGCTTCACTTGGTGTCCGTGGTGGAGGAGTCCACGCAGAGCATCACCGATGCAATGAGCCTCATGGCAGAGCGTCATGCTTCCTCCATGGAGAGAATGGCGACTCTCGTGGAGAGGGGCCTCCAGGAGAACAAGCAGCTCCTCCTGGGGATACGCTTGGACCTGCAAGCCCTCACAGCACCAGTGGCCACAGCTGGTCATTGCCAATGTGGGAGATGCTGTGGGCTTCAAGCTTCCCAGCTGATAGCCCATCCATCGACAGTGAGCAGGGAGGTCCAGGACAAATCACGTCAGCGGAGCAGCTGCCTGTCATATCTGCGGGCTCCTCTCACGGCGCTCCGGATGAGGGCAATAGTTGCTCCGTCCCTCTCCTAGTGCCGCTTCATCAGGTGAGGCTGCGACAACTGGGGAAATGCCAACTATGGACCTGGCAGATCCCTCCCAGGTGAAGCCAGCACAGGCTCCACGGGCCAGAGGACAGCCGCCAAGGTCATCGAGGCCAACAGGACAGCAGAGTCAGCAGGCTGTCTCACAAGCCACTCAGAGCGATGGGGCAGCACCTAGACATAGCACCCGAAATGTAAACATAAGGCACCTTAGGCACACCACGGGTTTATCACTGGTGCTTTTGTGTTGGCCCTAGATTAGGGAATTATTATTTGTTTATGCTTGAAAAACATTTTGTTTTGAGTTTGTGTGACCTTCTGATGGTGAAAATTAAAACCAGATGTGTTACCATTGGCAGAGGGTGGCTCTTTTGTGCTGCATTTATATGTTATACAGACGTGTCATGAGTGTTTGAGCGGATATTGAGGTTTATGTCCAAAGCCCTTAGTTGCAGCTGATGAAGTGGCAGATTTAGCAATTAAGTGCCGAGTGTGGAAGCGCCAGGCAAGGCTAGTCCTCCTGATCCATGTGTGTGGAGCTAGCTAAAGGTTCATTGGATTAAAGTCTCCCGGGTGTCCGTGCCTCCTTGGTGTGGTCACAGGTCAATGTCTACCCCCTCAGCATTTCCCTGTGTGTGCTCATCCTCAGACTCGCTGCTGGACTCATCGTGTGCAGCTGCAGCCACTGAGTCAACGTCTTCATCGTCCACAACGTCCCCCCTTTCCAGCGCAAGATTGTGGAGAGTGCAGCATGCAACCACTATCACTGAGACACAATCTGGGGGGCACTGGAGCGTGTCCCCTGAGCAGTCCAGGCATCGGAAACACATCTTGAGAAGACCAATGGCTCTCTCCACCACAGCCCTTGTGAAGGTGTGGCTCCTATTGTACCGCTGCTCAGCTTCTGTTCTTGGACGGCGCAGTGGTGTCATGAACCACCTTCTCAGGGGATAGCCCTTGTCACCCACCAGCCATCCATCCAGCCGAGCCGGAGCACTGAAGAGCCCTGGCACCTGGGAGTGTCTGAGGATGTAGGCTTCGTGGGAGCTGCCTGGGTACCTTGCACAGACTTGTAGAATCAGCATCCTGTGATCACACACTATCTGCACGTTCATGGAGTGGAAGCCCTTCCTGTTGACAAAGGCACCGGGCTCACCTGCTGGAGCCTTGATGGCCACATGTGTACAGTCTACAGCACCCTGGACACGGGGAAGCCAACAATGACTGCAAAGCCTCTGGCTCGCTGTGCCTGACTTGCCTGGTCACAGCGGAAGTGGATGAAGGTCAATGCACACCTGAACAGAGCGTCTGTAACCTGCTTGACACAAGTGTGGACAGCTGGTTGGGAGACACCGCAAAGATCACCCACCGAGCCCTGGAAGGAGCCAGAGGTATAGAAGTTGAGGGCAACTGTGACCCTCAGAGCCGCTGGCATGGGGTGTCCACCCACACGGTTAGGAGAGATCTCAGGGCCAATCATCTGACAGATATAGTTGGCTGTTTCCCTTGACAGTCGGAGCCTCCTTCGGCACTGCACCTCAGTCATATTGAGGTAGCTTCGCCGCCTGTATACCCTAGCAGCAGGATAGTGGCATCTTCTGCGGCCCCTTCCATCTTGGACTACCTCTTGGCCCTGCGCCCCTTGTGCCTGCGCCTGGCCTCCCAAAGGTGGCTCCCCTGGAGGCTGAACGTGCACTCCTGGCCTCCTCCTTATTCTATCCCTCGCTTCTTCCTCAGAGGAGCTGCCTCTGGTGGACATGTCAGATCCTATACCCAGGCTAAAGGGAGGCCTCCATAAAGCTGCAGCCCCGATAAAGATTACTGACTGCAGAGTGCTGACCTGAAGGTTAAAAGTACACAGAAAGCTGCTGTAATTCGTTCTGGACTGCTACAGATCACACAGGCAAGTATAAAAAACTTTTTGCAATAAATACTCAGACTAACTCGGACTAGATTAACAACCCCACTGAGCTCTCTTATCCCGCCTGTGGATGAGTTTGATTAAAAAGTCACTTCCCCGCCTGCCTGTTGCATCCATGTGCCAAACCGAGGATTGCACGGGCGCCTAAAAATCAATGTCGATTGCCGAGTTAAGGGCCTTAACTAGCCCTTCAATTACTGGCGGACACGCATCGCACTTCATCGCGCCCAGCGAGATATCGCGATGGCGCGCGGTGACATCGGGACGCTCGCCCGACGTCACTGTGTGTAATTTTAAGCGCTGACATGTGGCCCCGCCCCCCACATGTCAAGTAATTCATTCTTCCCTATATGTGCAAAGCACAATCATGCAACGTGATACCATTTTATCATCAAACTATTTCAGGCTACATTCTTTAGTTACATTTTTGATTAAACTTTTATTCAAGTAAATATAAATGTGTTTAATCATATTGTAGGATGTTATGTTTCAGCAGGTACAGCATGTTATAGCCTAAACTTGTCGTTGTGGCAATTGAGGGGATGATGAAGCAGAATAATCAGAGAAGAATCAGAAACAGGACCTGCTCAAACACTTCCCCCTGACCCCTCCCCAATATAATGATACTGACCTTTAAATAGCAATTTGCTTGCTGGTCTGGATTCATAGCTTCCTAATGCTCATATCATAAAATCTCTTATGTATTTTAATATTTAATTCTACTTGGACCAATATATTGTGAAGTCTAAATGTTATTCTGTTAGCTGCACTCTGCAAGGAGCTTCTTTGCCTTGGGACTTGAAGATGGTACAGATACAGAAAATCCTGTCTGAAGTCACTCCATTAATTGCAGCAGAACATTTCCTGTCTATGAAACAGTGAGTAAAAATAAAAGCTTGCCAATACTTAGTGATTCACCTTGTGAGTACCTGAAAATGAAGATTTTGACATACTAGTCAAATGTTGGAAGACTTGTAAATCATCAAGATGCTGGCAATTAGCAGGTCATACGCTATCTGCTTGCTATGTAAAATGGGCATAAACAAGCTTACAAGCCTAGTGTGAAGGGACTGCTCCAGGTAATAGTAATCTTCAAACAACTGCCTTCACAAAAATAAATAATACAAATGAAGATGGCATTTGGCGCATTTAGATGTTCACAAAAACTACAGTTCTTCCCATCGCAGCATTCAACCGGACCTTGAATGATTCCAGAGTTTTACCACATCCAGAGCTTCCATGCATCAACCACCCATTGTCTAAAGAAGTTTGTTCCGATGAAGGTCCTTAAATGGGGACAGGGATATAGCAGGAGAGAATTCCTAGGTTGTTAGGTTTATTCAGTTCAATGGATGACATTACATCACAAAAACAAATAAGATTAAATTCAGATGTAGCTTTTTTTGTGAAGCTGAAAACCATGATTGAATTTTTAAAAAGACTGAGGCAATATTCCAATGATTTGAAACTGCCGTTTCAAAGATGGCTGAACGTTTGCATCACTGAACATGACAAATTCCAAAGGCCTTAAGTGGAGCCAATCTGTTTGCAGAGATCTGCAAAGATAATCATCTAAGAAAAGAAAGCGAATTAAACACATCTCATTATCCATTTGCAGGACTTCCAGACTCAACTGGGTGGGGAACAAGCATTAGATATAATCATTTCAGACAAAGGACTCTGGCTGAGACAGGAATTCACCCAGCCATAATCTAAACAAGTTGAAACCATGCATTTTGATGCTCTAACCATGACCATATTTGGGTCACTGGTCAGTTCATGAGAGAGGACAAGCCAGATAGCCTTCTTTTGTATTTTAAGAAACTGTTTTTTCCAGGCCACAGGCAGAAGCACTAAAGACACCAAAGTGGTAAGAACCCTTTGTGGACCTCCCTCTGTCCCCATCCATCTTGCAGTTTTGCGCCCAGTATCACAAGTAAAGGTTAAAAAAATCTCAACCCAGCAGCTGCTTTCTCTGGAAAAAAAGATAAGCCGTCTCAATGCCAGTCCTGAGAGACCACTGAGATCAGCTTGGTCCTACCCAAGTCATCAGCCTATGAGATCCATATAACTTTGACCTTTATTGGACTTTAAAACATTATTTAATCTATCCTCCCACTTAGTAATTTAATTTTGAGGGTATGTGAGCCTGAGTGCATGTGTTGGAGCGTTTTTATTATTTTACTTAGACCAGGTTAAGTACAGAAAACTCTTGTTTTTTCTTTTCAAAACACAGTAGAAAACCAGAATGTTTGTGTTCCTTACAATCACAGCAAGTAGGCAGTTAAACACTCATTGAATTGGCAAGCATATCCTTTTTAAAAACCTGTTGTGGTCAAATGAGGAGTGGGTAAAGAGGTGAGCCATTCCATCTCTCCTCATCTGATCTTTACACTTTACATAAAATTGAATGATTCAGTTAAGAATTCTGAAAATATTTTTAGGGATTCCACAGTTTCTTCCAGGTCAAATAAATAGTTGTTTGCAACTCTAATGTTATTATTTTGTTCAGCTTCCGTGTAAATTTTCTACATGTAATACAATAGACTTTTCATTTAGCTTGAGTGACATGGCCTGTTGCCACAGTGATTTCCATGCTAATGAAGAGATAATGTCTGGTATCCCATTTGAATTCTGGCATGAATTAACTTGATAATAGTTTCTGTTAATATTGAGTTTGGGTACACCTATTCACTCAATGCATTGTATTCTACATTGCAGATTGTGGATGGTATAGGTCAAACTTTGGAAAGCTTACAGCCAACAAGGCAACACCAATCACGTGGTCTTCCTGAACTTACATTAGCTGCGCTTTCAATTACAGATCACTATAAAAGTCTTTAAAGGTAAATACTACACTGAAACATTTAATATTTAGCCATACCTTTTAACCTCTGCCACGCACTTATCTTCACTGAAAGTAATCAGAAAAACACTTGCTTCATCAAATATTCACAGCAGTTTACCTTCCTATTTTTTCACTTAAGTCATCAATTTCCCTTCAGCTGATTTTTTTGGCTTTTGGGTGGTTTTCAGTCTACTTACATCATAAATCATTCTCTTGTCTTAAATATCCACCTTTCAGTTATGTTAAAGTCATTCAGTCTTTACAGTGAGAAACTCTTCCATTATTCCCTAATATTCTGGAGCTGTTATATTACACCTGCATTATTTACTACATTTCTTTGTCAAACATAAAGTGCATGTTCTCGTTGATAGTTGTGGACGTTTACTTAGTTCCCTCCAGGGAGCCTAGCTATATAAAACACAAAGATTACATGGATAACTTTTGTTTGATTATACTTCTGAGAAGCGCCTTTGGATGCTTTTCTACCTTAGAGGCACGATATAAATGGAAATTGTGTTGTTTTTTTTCAGTCTTTCTGTGATACAAAATCATTTCAGCTGTATTTTTAGCTGTGTGCAGGGTGGAATATTTTGGGGCAGAACAATGGGAAGAACTTTTCCTATGGCGGGCGGGCTGGGCAGGAGCGGAAAGGGGTGGGGGTGGAGCCAATCGCCGCCCAGCATAACAAGCGGCCGGTAGCGCTCGGCGCTACCTGTACAGGTGGGGGGAGGAGGGAGAGTCAGGGCCAGCGTTCTTTCGCACTTGTGCACGATAGAGCGCAGCAATCTCCCTGAGGCACGGAGCTGCCGCGGGGAGATTGAATGGATTTGAAAACTTTTAAATAAATAAAATAAAAATGTATTTAAACATGTCCCCTCATGTGACAGTGTCACATGAGCTGGGACTTATTTGTGAAGTTAGGAAAATTTATTTTTTTTATTTTATAAAACCTCCAGGAACCCTCATCCCACCCACGGATGAGGTTTCCAGAAAAATGCGAAGTCCGCTTGGGCTCGTCACCTGCCTGCCAACCTTAAGGCTGGATGGACAGCGTTCTTAACACCTTTAATTACTTTTTTAATAGCCTTAATAAGCCATTGACAGTTCGGCGAGCGCGCCCGCCCAATGAAATATCGAAATGATGCGCAATGATGTCGGGACACACACCTGATGTCATCGCGCATCATTTTACATGTCGGCGTGTCAGTCCCACCCCCGCACACAAATGGCAAAATTCTGCCCAATGGGCAGAATTATAAGGTTGACTAGGCTTACAGATGAGAGGAGAATGTGCGCGAGATGAGGGAAGAGATTATAGCATTTTTGTTTAATACATATACTTCTGTTATTCAAATTGAAACAAGGAAAAAAATTCAGCTCAAAGTATATTCATAAAAGTAAATTTATTGTCACCTGGCTCCAGCAAAAATTAGATAGTTGCCATAGACTCAGTTTCTCGTCCCTTCATATGGCTTATCTGCAGTCAGAGTAGAAACTGTGCTGATAATCAACTTCTCAAACTGGGTGATTGACATTGAAAACTCTGGGTGTAAATGTCCAAACATTTAATAGTAAGCTTCTTGTGATGGGAGAAAACTCCTTCATCCCAATACTTTTCATCCATGTTTCTGTTTGCCATTCTAGGTATTAAATCCTTTAAATTTCTTAATGCTTGTAGTATCTTTATTTAGCTTCCTAATTATCTCATTTGTCCCTTCAAAACAAACATAGGGGCATTTGTTTTTTAAAGTTTCTATAATTTATTGGGCTGAATTTTCCCCCTGTTGGGGGGGGGATGTTGAAGGGCGGGCACTCGCAGGCGTGCTTCCAATCGGCGCCCCCAATTGGGGGCACGGTGCCATTTTACATGGGTGGGCCAATTAAGGCCCACCCAGCATGACGACCGCACAGAAGCGCTATGCACTCCCCATGCGGGAGGGGGGGGAATCCCAAAATCGAGAGGGCGCTCTTTCGCGCATGCACACGAAAGAGCGCACTCATCTCCCTGAGGCTAAGTGCAGCCTCAGGGAGATCAGCTGTAAATGTCAAAAAGACAAAAATAGAAAAATAAAATTTCCCTCACATGAGTTGGGACATGTCCATAATTTCCACAAAAACTTTATTAAAATTTTTAAAAAGCTACATGAAACCTCATCCCGCCTGTGGATGAGGCTTCATGCTTTTCCAATTCTCGCTGGGGCTCCTGGCTTGCCCGCTAACCTTAAGGTTGGACAGGCAGTCCTTTAATTACTTAAATGACTCTGTCAATAGCCTCAATTGGCCATTGACAGGTCGGCGGGCGCACAGCTGTTTTCGCTGTGACCCCGCCTTCCTGAAAATTTCAATGGGGCGCGGTGATGTTGGGAGTTTCCCCCAACGTCACCACGTGTCATTTTACGCGTCGGTGAGCGTGCCCCGCCCCCGCTTGGCAATGCATAAAGTCCTGCCCATTGATTTACTATGAGACCCAATTTACAGAGGTAATCAGTACAGTAGAAGCCATGAGCCTTGTTGCATCATAACCAGTGGAATATACTGTCTAATGCTCTCTCACCTGCCAAAAATGTAATGGAGAAGCAAAATGAATTTAATTGATGTTGCATGGGTGTCATCTGGAGAGATTTGCCTGATCTTTCCAATCAAACTGATGTAGCTGAATAGCTTTCATTCACCTGTTGTAGGTTATTTCTCTAAGTGAATATTTGGAATAATCATTGCAGCTGTTCTTCTCTGCTTCCCTAAGACCATTGCTTAACTCCAGAAGCATGTTACACTGGACATTGTCAGTGGACAGAGGGGTTAAAGGACATTGGATCCAATGTCAAAGTGTGATGATTTTAAAATCTTCTCACCAGTCGCCCTGCAAGCTCACAGCCAGAATTGGTAGAAAAAGACATGGCATGGAAAGTATAGTGCACATTCATTTTCTGCCCATCAGCATTAAAAATGTTAGAACAAGTAAATTAAACTATTCTCCTTTTTAAACCTAGAGTCAGAATTAAATAATCGCACCCCTGCACCTCCCCCACCATCCCGAAGAGCATAATGGGTGGGATTTCCCGGTCGGTGTGCAGGGTCAGGGCCCGCTCGCCGACGCTTGGGATGAACGGGATGACGCTGGGCGGTACTCCCGACGTCACCCCATGTCTTTTCAATTTTCAGGTCGGCAAGGGTGCAAGCGAATCAGTTGTGCACCCGGCGACCTGTCAACGACCAATTGAGACCATTGAAAAAGCAATTTACATCATTAATGGACCTGCCCATCCAACCTTAAGGTTGGCGGGCAGGCCGGGAGCCTTGGCGGGCTTCAGATAAAACACGAAAACTCATCCACGAGTGGGATGAGGTTTCATGTAGGTTTTTAAAAATTTAATAAAAGTTTAACTAAAAGTAATGGACATGTCCCAACTCATGTGACAGTGTCACATGAGGGGACATGTCAGGGAAATTTTATTTTTCTATTTTTAACATTTTTAAATTTGGAGCTGATCTCCCTGAGGCAGCACTTAGCCTCAGGGAGATGAGTGCGCTCTTTTGTGCGCATGTGAAAGAGCGCACTCTCGGCTTAGGGAATCCACCCCCACCCCACACACACACAGGGAGCACAGAGTGCTTCCTGGCGAACATCACACTGGATGGGCCTTAATTGGCCCGCCCACATAAAATGGTGGCGCACCCCTAATCGGGGTGCCGATCGGATGCGCGCCTGTGCGCGCCCGCTCCTGAACTTCCTTCTGCCTATGTAACAGAATCACAGCCTATCATACATACAATATAAATCACTATACTTTGTCTGAACAATGCCCTGACTTCAAATTTAGAAAAATATCACTGCAACATCATTTCCATTTCTCACATCAGTCCTTATTGTGGACTTTGAGTCAGATAATTAACTTAGAGTCACCTTGTTCAGTCATGAGCACTTCTATTACTAATCATTGAATCATTGAATCATTTGGCTTTTGTTTGCAGGGCACAAGTGAGTCCTTTACAAAACCCAGTGCAAGCCTTATAGCAATAATAGTAATTTCCTCAACAAGTTCTAAATTTGTTGTGACATTATCCCCTGTCAGCTTCTGTAAATGAAACGTTAATAGTATTCATAAGGTCTCACCTGTGGCTCAATTGGTAGCACTCTCGTCTGAGTTCATAGAATCATAGAGTCATGGAGGTCTACAGCACAGACAAAGGCCCTTCGGCCCATTGAGTCTGTGCCAGCCAAACAAATACCTAACTATTCTAACCCCATTTTCCAGCACTAGGCCCATAGCGTTGGCTGCCATGGCATCGTTAAGTGTTGGTATGTAGTTGGCTGAAGTCCCACTCCAAGACCTGAGCACAAAAATCTAGGCTGATACCCCCAGTGTATGATTGAGGTAGTGCTGCATTGTCAGAGGTCTTTCCAATGAGATGTCAAACTGAGGCCCTTTCTGCTGTCTCAGGTGGATGTAAAAGATCCCATGGCAGTGTTTTGAAGAGCATCAGAGGTGTTATCCCTGGTGTCCTGGACAATATTGATCCCTCAAAAAATAGATTATCTGGTCATTATCACATTGCTGTTTGTGGAACCTTGCCATGTGCAAATTGGCTGTTATGTTTCCCACATCATGACAGGGAGAACACTTTGTAAGCATTTCATTACTTGTAAAGCACTTTGGGATCTCCAAAAGGCACCATATAAATGCAGACTTTTTATATAGTTTAGGCATTATTGTCTCACATTTTAAAATGCACCTTTCCAGGAGCACTTTGGGGACTAGGTAAGTAAGGTTCTTGTGTCTGTTATGAAATTGTCTTTCATATATTATTCTGCCATACTTCAGTTAATAAGGAAATCAGTTGGAAATAACATCAGCTGGGGTTGAGGTGTGTTGTTTTTGAGTGAACCATTCTAAGTTGTGAAATAAAGACTAAAGTGGTTATTAAAGCAAAGTGGGTTTTTCCGTCTATCTAAATGATTCGGGATGTGGGCACATGAATTATTGAGGGTGGTAAAGCATCAGATGATCTTTTAACAATGGAAAGCTCAACCCTCAGAATACCATCCTGGTCTGGCTTGGTAGTAACCGTGGAACTGCAGGGTTGGAATCACACCATGAGATTTTACTAACAGACACGGGAGCTAAGTAATTTCCAGTGAACTACTTGCCACTTTAGCTCAGCGCAATCAAAGGGAACCCTTCAATTTTTGTATAAAATGTATGATACACAATCACATTTCACCCCAGTGCACTAATGGGTTGCAATCTTACAATATCTCACAAATTAATCGAGTCTAATTATATATTTTTCTGAATGGGAAGCGATACACTTGGCCTCACTCTCACCGACACATCAAGGGTCCTTTGGCTAATCATGTCCTAACACTGTGAAAGAAATTTACGTTAATCCCTTAGCCTTTGGTGCTCATTCATGGGGAAAAGAGCAGAAACAACCCTAAGCTAGGTAAAAAGGTCAACAGTTTCCCTAATATCACATTCTTTAGATTGTCTTGTCTCTCAGTTATTCCAATTCGGTACTTAAATTTGACATCCTCAGTTCCAGGTGTCATTCCTAGTAATTTGATGCAAATTACAGCTTACTCTAGTGGGAAAAAATACAGCAGTAGCTGAACTACGCAGAGGGTCATTTTAACCAAAATTAAGTGGTCATTGAACCTAAAAGAGAAATGAAAACAAAAGAAACATGTTGAACCATAAGAACAAGGAGTGCACTCTATAAAGATTTATTAACTGTGAAAAATCGGTGTTTAACAATATAAAAAAGAACTTTATATAAGAAAATAATTATTGTATAGCCGTCCAGTGTTTCACAGGATGACCTGAAGCAACTCTAAGCCATGTCGCATTAGCAGAATAATTATGTTGTCTTTGTGTTATCGGAAAGCTCGTCACTCTCATTGCTCATTATTGACTTAATTGTGTCAAGTTGGTGCTTCAAAGCTTTCAATGTATTACTGGTGTCTGGCTAATCAAACATGAGAGAAACAGCACAAAGGTTTTCACAGCTCAGTCGCATCTATCGAAGATCTGTGCAGCTGAAAGGACTGCTGCTTCTAAATGATGAATCAGGCGCTATACGTATAGGCAGTAAAGGAGCACTCATAGAAGGCAAATGCTACGTGTAGCTTAATGTCCTAGCAGGAAACCTTTATTTTATCAGCCTGCAGTTGGTCAGATGACATTTCTGTTTTTCAGTTTTCCACTTCTAATCTTTCTCTAGTCATATAAACTAGCATTAGACAATGCAAAACAGCAATTCCCATTTCAGCGCTAAAATAAATACAGGATTTACATTTATAAAGTACCTTCCCTGACCTCAGGATATCCCAACTGCTTGACAGCCAAATAAGGGCTTTTCAAATGCGGTAACTGTTGCAATGTAGGAAACGTAGCCGCCAATTTGTGCGTAGCAATGTGATGATGACTAGATAATCTGATTTTCAGTAATTTGGGTGATGGAAAAATATTGGCCAGGAGACCCAAGGAGTATGCCACTACACTTCTTCAAGATAGTGCCATAGGATTTTTCACATTCATCTGAGAGGGTAGGCAAGGTTTAGCATCTCATCTGGGAAATGGCACCTCCAACAGAACAGTACTCCCTCGGTACTGCACTGAAGTGTCAGTCTGGAACATCCCAACATATTTGTAACATGCTTTTAATATAGAAAATTGTGCTAGTATACGTCAAAGAGCTGTGAAGAAATGAATGCTGGTGAAAGCTCATCTCCTTGCACATCTCTAAGTGACTTTGGCAGGATAAGAGTGTGGAACTGAGTCTGTGCTTTCCTCAGAAGTTCCTCCTTGACTTTTAACTGTCTGGTTACAAGAGAAATTCTCAGAGTATAGACAATCCTGCCAGCATAGTGGTTCAATTTGTGTGTCGAATGCCTATAATATCAAAAGGGGGAAAAATAAAGACATTCAAATATTAAAAAATGCTTGTTTAAATTAACATTTTTATACCCTTAGTGCCATCTGTCCATATCAACAGCACAAGCTTGCTGAGACCCCATTGCACCCTGGCTGGATGAAATGGACCTTAAATGTACACCATCACCCTTCCAGAATTTTCCAACCACCCGCACAAGCTGGCTACCTTAATTGGCTATGCAACAGCAGTAGCTACACCTCAAAAACAATACATTGGCGGTGAAGCTCTTGGGAATGCCCTGAAGATACGAAAGGACTTATGCAAGTTTTGCCCATAAGTTATTTTTTGCCTCTAGGGTCAAAAGCGCTTTTCATCCTGATGCTTTTAATCTAGGCCTTATATTTATTGGTATCATTTATTTGAAACAACTTCACAGAATTGTTACTGCACAGAAGGAGGCCTTACAGCCCATCGTGTTGGCACGAGCTCCCCAGAGGAGCAATTTACCGAGTGCCTTACCCACTCCCTACTCCCCGTAGCCCCTGCACGCTCTTCCTTTTCAAACAGTAATCCAGTTCTCCCGAGTCCCTCAACTGAACTTGCCACCACCACACTCTCAGGCAGTGCACTGCAGATCCTAACCACTTGCTGTGTGAAAACATTTCTCCTCATGTCTCCATTACTTCTTTAGACAATGATCCTAAATCTGCGCCCTCTTGTTCTCCATCCATCCGCCAATAGGGACAGTTGAACAGAATCATGGGCTGGAATTTTCCGATCGGCCTGAAAATACGCCGAGCCTTTAGTGGGTCCAGAAGATCCGGCTGGCAGGAAACTTCTGACCATTTGGCCTGATGTTATGATCCCAGCTGAAGTTACTTCTGGACAAGCCAGAGCGATCCTAGCTTGATAGACCCTATTTGTTTGTTTAGATGCGTGGTGGAGATTAGCTACTAACAAAGGCACAGGGGTCAGCTGATGAACTTTTAACAAAAGAATAAAACATTTATTAAACAAGAAAAGATTAAATATATTACAATACTCCTTCACCCACAGCTATACATTTACAGGTATATACAGGGCAGAAATTTTCGCTTGGCGGGCGCACACCCAACCCACTTGAGTGTGAAATGACGCACTTTGACGTCGGCTGAGCGTGCCGACGTCAACGCGCAGTCACGTGATAGTTCGGTTGCCGGGCGCGCGCCGGAGCCGGCATCACGCCCGCCGACAATTAAAAGGCCTGTTAAGGCCATTAAGCAATCAATTAAATTGAAATTTTCACTGCCCATACAACTTAACGGTTGGCGGGCAAGCGAAAAGGCTAAGCGGCCTTTGCATTTTTTTGGAAGCCTCACCCACGGGTGGGATGAGGTTTCCAAAAGCAAGTAGACAGACAGAGTCACGTGAGGGGACATGTTTCATTCCATTTTTATTTTGTTTTATTGTTTCCTTTCATGCAACTCTGTGCCTCAGGGAGGTTATGAAGTGCTCACTCTCAAGCATGTGTGAAATTCGTGCTCAGCCCACTCGCCCTCCTTCCCCCACCACCCCCGCACAGGAAGCTCTGAGTGCTGCCGCTCACCTTTCACACTGGGTGGGCATTAATTGGCCCACCAATGTGAAATCACGTCCCAGTGCCTACTTCCCGACCACCCCCGCCGAACACCCCTGCCAAGGGCAAAATTCTGCCCACAAATTTGTAAGGATAACACATGTTACAAAAACTACCTTATACTCTAATACACACAATAAGTACACAGTCCACGCAAATCTATGGCTGTATGGTCAGACACACTACACTCTGACCTCATGTGCAAGATACCACTTCAACCATATGCTATGGATCTCTCCTCAACTCCCCCCAAACTGTGAACCAACCAGTCTCACTGAATTGTGTCCTTCACAAGAGGGTTTCTAATCTCCACTCTAAAAGACTTTGCCTTCTTCCAAACGGATGCTTTCTCTCAGATGCCTTCCACAAGGGTTCGCTTCCAGGGTTTTGAACTTTCCTCCCAGTGTTCCTCATCCCTGAGTCACCATATGCATTCAATCTGTCTTCCACACAATCTCTCTCACCAACTCAGCCGTCAACAGTACACCACTGCTTCACATGCCCATAGCAAACAGTTACAGACCTTCAGTTGTCTCTATGGACCTCCTTGCCTCTTGCAAGCTGTTCTCGCTTTATATCTGCTTTCTGCAGCTTTTGTCTCTTTAAATCTAAAGCTTGGAGCCTTTCTCTCAGTCCCTCACTCTGAACTTCACTTAACAGGGCCTTTTCCCAGGTTTCTGTCCCTCCTTTGACTAGAAGGTCATCTTTGGACTTTCCCATCTTCCACCCCCCCGGATTGATGGGGTTTTCCTTCACTTGGGACTTGCTATCTGTCCCCTTTCAGGCTGCTTCTGCATCACAGCTGTCTTCAAACCAACTGAACTCAAACAGTTTCCAAAACAAACTGCTGTTTCTCTTCTTCTGTGTGAGTGCCTGTGGGAAGGACCTGCC
This sequence comes from Cetorhinus maximus, assembly GCF_964194155.1. NCBI lineage: Eukaryota > Metazoa > Chordata > Chondrichthyes > Lamniformes > Cetorhinidae > Cetorhinus > Cetorhinus maximus. Next base: position 21,242,540 of record NC_135896.1, read on the forward strand.
TCGCTGGGCCCCTGTTGCTAGGCAACAGTCCAATCCTTCTACGCCTGTTTACTTCCTCTTTAGGGGTTGTAAAACTCCTCATCAGAAATGCAGGAACCTTTCCGTAGTGAAGCTAAAACTCCACTTGACCTCTCTTAACACACAGATACAGAAATACAGATCAAACTTAAACTTCAAAGCCAAAACTCATTCCCAACGCCTACAGATACCAAGATAACTTACTTATTTCCTAACACTGAATTGGAGAAAGTTAGAGCGTTGGTAGCCTGGAAATAAATGTGTGTGATCCTGTCAGATGAACGCTTAAGGGATTATGTTCTGAATGGTGCCGAGGGTTACCTTCCAGGAGCAAGTATGGGGAAACTGGAGGATCCACTCTGGAAAATTATGGGAGCCTAAATAGTAAGATAACATTGTTAACACCAATTACTGATTCCCTGGGGCAGCATTTTCCCCCCTGTCGGGGCGTTGCGCGGGAGTGGGTGCGGGCGGGCAGGTTCCCGATCAGCGCCCCCAGTTAGGGGCGCGCCGCCATTTTACATGGGCGGACCAATTAAGGCACTCCCAGCATGACATCCGCCCGGAAGCGCTGTGTGGGCCGAGGGGATTGCCTGAGCCGGGAGTGCGAAAGAGCGCCCAGATCTCTTTGAGGGAAAGTGCTGCCTCAGGGAGATTGGCTCAAGTGTGAAAACGTTATTAAAGGCAGAAAAAAAATTCCTGTCATGTCACTGTCACATGATCTGGGACATGTCCATTACTTATAGTTAAAAATTTTCCGAGCATTTTAAATCCCTCATGAAACCTCATCCCGCCCGTGGATGAGCTTTTATGCTTTTTCAGAAAGCCGCCAGAGCCCTTCACCTGTCCACCAACCTTAAAGTTGGACGGGCAGGCTCATTAGTTAGGTAAATTACTTTTTTAAAGACCTTAAGTGGCCGCCGAACCGAGAATCTAAATGACGCGGGGTGACATCAGGATGCATGCCCGACGTCACCCCACATCATTTTACGTGTTGGTGAGCGGGTCCCGCCCCCGCTTGCCAACCGGAAATTGCTGCCCATGGCTCTGAATGCTTATTGCAGCTTCCCTACATCTCAACCAGGCTCAGGGGTAAGAACTTGCTGCACAGATCATTATCCGGCTTGCACAGTTGTCCTCTGGCACTCTTTTCTTGTCCCAGTTCAGAATTCGAGTCTTCACCACATGCTCTTTCTCTCTCTTTCCTTCCTTCATTCTGCCCTCTTCTCCATGTAGTCGATTACAGTGGCCTAGTCATGCTCCCATTTCTTATCACTCTGTACTCATGCATTCACTCACTGACACCACCCAGCCTCAACTACTGCTCATTTCAACACTTCTTTTGTGCTGTTTCCCCATACTACACAGAATTCACATAGAATTTGCAGTGCAGAAATAGGCCATTCCATCCATCAGGTCCATACCATCAATTTCATTGTGCTCCACAAAAAGCTTACTTCATCGTCCAAGCAGCCCACCCCCTGCCCCAATCAATATATCCTCACATTCCTTTCCTTCTCATGTACTTATCTAGCTTCCCTTTAACTTTGTCTATGCTATACGCCTCTACTACTCCATGTGGGAGCAGGTTCCACAATCTAATCTCTTTCTGAGTAAAGATGCACAAAGGGCACATGCAGATGTCCGGCTGCTTTTAACTGTTACAGGTGGACTTATTTCTCTCCCTTCCTAGAAACATGTACTTGTCCTCCAAATAGTAGCTCCCTAAGACTGCACAATGCGATTAGTAACTTTGAGGCCTGGATCCTCTGACCTACCACCCATTGTGGCAATATTTGATGTGTCAAATGGAGGAAAATGCATTGTTCAAGGCTACTGCCTCAAATCAGGCCACAGGTGGTCCCTGGACATCATTGGGGATTTGAGGTACCTGGTTCCTAAAATGAGCAACTTTATGTGGCAACACAGCTTTCAAGCTCCAGCTGTAGTATTGGAAGGTATTCCCATTCTTATACAACTGAAATGTAGGCTGACATCTCAGGTACAAGATAGATGGCTGTGAGTTTAATTTCTCCCCTATATCTTTACTATGATTTCAGATTTTGTTATTCTTTAAATGTCATGTCAAAGGTACATCCATTTACTATAAATGCAACACAACTAGCAGAGTCAATTGCAGGTGGGTAACATTTTGATTTGATTGCACAAGGGGTTTCACCTCTACCAAGGCTTGCCAACTTGCAGCATTAAACTGTCCAGCGTTGAGCGTTTGCCACATTCCTGGTGCCAATTGGAATGAATCTCAAATCTGCAGCCTCTATCATCTAGAAGAATGAAAGAATCAGCTGTTTGAGAACATCACTGCTTCCAAGTCACACATCATCCCCTCTTGGACATGTAACGCTGGTCCTAAGCGCCGCTGGGCAAAATGAACACATCCAAAACTAGCATTTTAAACTTTAATAAGAGTAATTATTAGAGCATGAAAGCGGAGCTAGCTAAAGCGAACTGGCAAATGAGGTTAAGGGATAGGTCAATAGAGGTTCAGTGGCAGACATTTAAAGGGATATTTCAGAATACACAGAATATATACATTCCAATGAGGAAGAAAAATTCCAAGGGGAGGGCTCACCATCCGTGGTTAACTAAAAGAGTTAAGGACAGCATCAAACTTAAATAAAAAACATATAATTATGCAAAGACAGGCAGCAGGTCAGAAGATTGGAAAGAATATAAAGAATAACAAAGAATGACAAAAAGATTAATAAGGAGAGAAAAATTAGAGTATGAGGGAAAGCTAGCTAGTAATAAAAAGATGGAAAGTAAGAGTTTCTATAGATATGTAAATAAGAAAAGAATTACCAAAGTGAACATTGGTCCTAAAGAAAGTGCATCTGGGGAATTGATAATGGAAAGTAGGGAGATGGCGGATTAATTAAACAGGTATTTTGCTTCAGTCTTCACTATAGAGGACACAAGTAACATCTTAGAAACAGTGGTAAATCAGGAATGGAAGGGAGGAGCGCGGGAAAATTAGAGTCACCAGGGAAGTGGTATTAAGCAAATTGTTGGGGCTGCAGGCTGACAAATCCTCAGGTCCAGATGGACTTCACCCTAAGGTCTTGAAAGAAGTGGCTAGTGAGATAATTGATGCACTGGTTTTAATTTCCCAAAATTCCCTATATTCGGGAATGGTTCCATCAGATTGGAAATTAGCAAACGTAACTCCTTTATTCAAAAAGGGAGGGAGACAGAAAGCATGAAACTACAGGCCAGTTAGCCTAACATCTGTCATAGGGAAAACGTTAGAAGCTATTGTTAAGGATGTTATAGCAGGGCATTTAGAAACATTCAAGGCAATCAAGCAGAGTCAACATGGTTTTTTGAAAGGGAAATCGTGTTTAACCAACTTATTGGAGTTCTTTGAAGGAGTCACATGTGCTGTGGATAAAGGGGAACTGGTGGATGTACTGTACTTAGATTTGCAGAAGGCATTTGATAAGGTGCCATATCAAAGATTATTGCAGAAAGTAAAAGCTCATGGTATAGGAGGGAACATATTAGTATGCATAGAAGATTGACTGGCTAACAGGTAGCAGAGTTGGCATAAAGGTCTTTTTTGGTTGGCAAGATATGATGAGTGCTGTGCCACACAGATCAGTTCTGGGGCCTCAATTTCTTACAATTTATATAAATGACTTGGGTGAAGAGATCGAAGGAATGGTGGCTAAATTTTCTGATGAAACAAAGATAAGCAGGAAAGTAAATTGTGAAGAGGACATAAGGAGGCTACAAAGTGACATAGATAGGTTAAGTGAGTGGGCAAAGATCTGACAAATGGAGTATAATGCAGGAAAATATGTCTTGGCAGACAGAATAAAAAAGAAGCTTATTATCTAAATGGTGAGAGGTTGCAGAGCTCTGAGATTCAGAGGGATCTGGGTGTCCTAGTACATGAATCACAAAAGTTTAGTGTGCAGGTACAGCAGGTAATTAGGAAAGCTAATAGAACGTTATCATTTATTGTGAGGGGAATTGATTACAGAAGTAGAGAGGTTATGCTTCAGTTGTACAGGACATTGGTGAGACCACATCTGGAGTATTGTGTCCAGTACAAGTCTCCTTATTTAAAGAAAGATGTAAATGCATTAGCAACAGTTCAGAGAAGGTTTACCAGACTAATACCAGGAATGGGCAGGTTGTCTTATGAAGAAAGGTTGGACAGGTTAGGCTTGTATCCACTGGAATTTAGAAGAGTAAGAGGCGATTTAATTGAAACCTTTAAGATCCTGAGGGGTCTTGACAGGGTGAGTGTGGAGAGGATGTTTCCTCTTGCGGGGGAATCTAGAACTAGGGGTCACTGTTTAAAAATAAGTGGTGGCTCATTTAAGGCAGAGACGAGGAGAAACTTTTTTCTCTCAGAGGGTTGTGAGTCTTTGGAACTCTCTTCCTCAAAAGGTGGTGGAAACAGAGTCTCAGAATATTTTTTAAGGCAGAGCTAGATAGGATTGTGATTAACAAGAGGATGAAAGGTTATCAGGTGTAGGAGGAATGTGGGGCTGAGTGGCCTACTCCTGCTTCTAATTCGCATGTTCGTATGTAAAATCCTAAAACGTGCTAGCGGCACTGTAGGAGAACTTTACTCGTGTGGATTACTGCAGTTCAAAAGGAAGCTCACTACCACCTTCTCAAGGGTAATAAATGCAATAAATGGGCAATAAATGCTGACCTTCCTTGCAATGCCCGTTTCCCAGGAACTAATTTTAAAAAATACATGTCTATAATATAATATTTTGTCTGCTATAAGGTCCCTGTAACCAGAACAGTAATCAAATAGTCTCATGACCTGAAAGCAATGAGAGGCAGTGGAAAGATTCCCTCTAATGAGTAGAATGAGCTCACCAAAGCTGCACTGATATAGGATCTCCTCCTCATCTGGCCCATTGCTTCTGTCGTAATCTTCTCTTGCAGTGAATTAAGGACTAATGAGTCACTTGTTTAAATATGTAAGAAGCAATGAAATATCTTTGACATACAATACTGCAATTCCACCCAGCTAAAGTTGATCTTACAATCTGTCCTTAATTTTTGAATCCTTTTTCATAGCTGAAGAGCAATGATTACAAATCTATTATGTTATGCTTCAGTTAACCTCAGTAAGTGGCAAAGAAGGTAATTTATACTGCTCCAAACTTTAGCACCCTTGAGGTACAAGCTGATTACGTAAATGATAATTTAATTTAGCAGATACGATTAGCTTTTATCATATTGTGCTAACTCATTTAGCTTTGTACGGCTCTGTGGCTGGTGATTGATGGTGGTTGGGGATAATGCATGGAAGTAATCCAACAATCTTAAGAGTGGTTCTCCCATTATAGATTCAATCTTTAATAGACTTAAATGTCTTGTGCATTATGATGTACAAAGCTAATATCTCAAGACAGAGAAAATGGAATAACTGGGAGAAATTAAGAGGCAGCAAACTTGCATAAAGTTCAGAAATCAAGACGTATATGGATGATGATCATTTGGCTCATCCAGATTTATTCATCTGAAATGAATCATCTTTATACAACTTCCACATGTTAAAATGATTCCAATGCTTGCTTCCACCACCACGTCCAGAAGACATACCATTAGTAAAGAGATACCAAAGAAGTTTGTTGTTACCTAAAATTCACTCATCAAAGAAGGAACATGGGAGACACGTGGGAACATACGGCTTGTTCTCATCAGCAGCCAATTAGAGCTTTGTTACCTTGGAGCAGATTTGATATGTGCACCTTTTAACTTGTGCTAGGTATGAGGTGGAGTGAGGTAAAAGAGACCAAATACTTCCCTGAAGCTCTGAGTAATTCTGGAATAAAGTCCGTGGGTACCAATCCCAGGTACCTCATCCAATTAGTCATTTATCTCATCAATCAAAATATGGAGCTGATTATTCAGTGTCATGTATCAGGCATAAGTATATCCAGACCTGTGCACTTTCTAGCCCAGGGAGAAGGGATGATGGGGTTACTGGTTATCAATTAAGAGAAGAACTCTGTTTGATTCCGCACTATCATCAATCATAGCCCAGGGCTACAGAGACCAATTTCTGCACTTCTACAGCCACACAAAATTAGCTTGCATTTAACATTGATTTGTATGTGGAAGAAGTCAGGTGCAAGAAACTCATTTTCACAATGCTTTAGAAAAATCCCCCATCTGCGACTGATTGCTCCCGGTGGTGTAACTGCTTTGATTATCTGAGGGCTTGTTTAAACTACAAGATCGAATTTAGTTTGATCGGCCCCTGTATTTACCTTCACCTCTGCCCTCCGCTGAGGGAACTGGTTGGACAGCATCGGGTTACAGTCCGATGCATGTTGCTATAGTGCAAATGAAGATGTTTAAATCAGATTACTTATTCACCCACCTGACATCAGTCAGAATGGAAGCCATTTACATCACAGCCAGTTGGAACCTGGGATCAACAGGTGACCCTTTTCAAACAGCTGTCATATAAAAAAAAAATTGGGGCTGTTAGATGGTGAGGTTTTATGGTAGCACCTGTAAAGTCATACCAGGCCTACATTTTTAGCTGTAATGTAAATAAAGGTTTGCATTCATGCTAGCTAGGCTTTGGAACAATAGAGTTCTCCCCAGTGTCCTGACAAACATTTATCTCTTAACCAAAGGCTATTTTCTTTATATTCGTTCATTGGATGATGGTGTTGCTGGCAAGACCACTATTTACTGTGGCCATCCCTAATTGCCCTTGAGAAGGTGGTGGTGAGTCAGTTTCTTGAAATGCTGCAGTCCATATGGTGTATACCCACAGTGCTGTCACGGTGTTCTAGGATTGTCATCCAGCAACAGTAGCACTCCATCACATGCGTGACCTGTGCCTTGTGGACAAGCTTTGGGGAGTCAAGAAGTGAGTTACTCGCTGTGGAATTTCCAGCCTCTATAACCTGCTCTTTTAGCCACCATTTTTATGTGACTGGTCCAGTAAAGTTTCTGGTTAATGGTGACCCCAGAATGTTGATGGTAGGGGATTCCATAATGGTAATATGATTAAACATCAAGGGTTGAGGGGGTTTGATTAGAGTTTTTTTTATTAAAGATGGTCATTGTCCGACACTTGTAATGCACCAATATTACTTGCCACTTATCAGTCCAAGTCTCAATGTTGCCCACATCTTGCTGCATACAGGCATGCACTGCTGCAGCATCTAAGGAGTTGTGAATGGTAATGAAAATTGTGCTATCATCATTGAACATCCACAATTCTGACTTTATCATGGAGGGAAGGTCATTAAGTAGCTGAAGATGATTATGCCTCAGGCACTGCCCTAAGGAATGCCTTCAGCGATGTTCTAGGGCTGAGATGGCTGACCTCCAACTATCACAGCCACTTTCCTTTGTGCTAGGAATGTCTTTGACCGCTGGAGGGTTTCCCCCACCCCCCCCTCCACCTCCCCCCACCCTGATTCTTATTGACTTTGATTTTGTTAGGGCTCTTTGGCTCTTTGATGCCACAATGGGTCAAATGTTGCCTTGATATCAAGAGCAGTCATTCTCACCTCATGTAAAACAGATTAACTCGTCACCAATTTAACTGCTGTCGGTGGGACCTTGCTGTGCACAAATTGGCTGCCGCATTTCCTATGTTATAACAATAGATAAATGTAAAAAGTATTTGATTGGCTTTGGAATGTCCTATGGTCATGAAAGTCTTTCCTGATCTTTCTTTTCATATGAACGACAAATAAAGTCATTCTCTGTTCAAAAGGGTCACTACAGATTTTTTGACCATTACTTCATCACAAACGTCATGTTTTATTGAAAATTTGGTACATTGTGTACTTTCCTGCTTCTCCAAATTTCTCCCCTATTTTGAGATTCAACGCCTTACCATATGACCATTTGTTGTTTGCAAGGCCAGTTAATAACTATCAGCATCACAGGTAATCATGATCCTGCTTTCACTCAACGTCCACCTGGAATATACACTTGCCAGGGTCTTTTTCTCTCACTGGTTCTGGGTGAGCTGAGACTAACTGTATTGTCCCCAACCCCAGCTAGCTAACTCAGCACGCACAGAACACCAAGTGTGGGATCTTCCTGATCTGCAATTCACCGCAGAACAACTCAAGGGAGCTATGCTTTTTTTTCCTCTCACTTGACAAGAAGGTTGAGTCATTGTCAGCAGTTGGATCTACAGCATGTGAGGATTAGCAGGTAATGTTTTGCCCAGGATTAATCCGAATGGCATAATTTAACAGAGAATTTTCTACCCCAATATCATTTTTGTTATTAGGCAATGACACAAAGGTATGGTATGAACTTGATCACAGTGGACTATGAAAGAAATCTCCTTTGCAATATTAAGAAGCCTTTTGGTTCACATTATGTGTTATGTTATGTGTCTCACCAGCCTCTAGATATTGCAGCCCTACTATCTGCAAATTACCTGAATACTTTACCAAGTTGTCCTATGTCAATATGGAAGTTGTCTGTGGTGCTGTAAATATTCTCAACAGTTGCCCATTTATAGAAATCACTGCTGAAAAATCATCCAGGGTATCACAAACAAAATTGAGCCTTCTGTCAATCATTCGTCTTAGTCACGGCACACTAATGGTACAGTTAGGGACATAAAATGGCAGATGTGATAGCTGAAAAATTTATGTCACCAATCACTAGGTGATATATCAGGATTGTCCCATTATGCGACTGTGGTGTTACATTCACAAAATTATGTTTGACTTGATAGGTAATTATGCTCTCCTGAGGTTGTGCCAGCATCTCTGTATTCCTGTCTACTTTTCCATACAGCTAACACAATCTTATGGGTAATGTTGTCTTTTTAACAGAAAACAGGCTAATTTTCAAAATCTGCCAGATGTCCCTCTTAGTCACTGGAGACCAAAGTCTGTTGGCAGAACCAACTGTTTAAAGGCCTCATTTGAATTATTAGTGAGAAAAGAGCAAAGATAAAAGGTTAAAAGCACGTTTTGCTCTTTATTCAAATTGTTCAGTTGGCCAGCAATGTCAAGCATCAGATTATTGCTGGAATGGCACCATTTATTATTCTCAGTACATGCTTTGCATTAAAGAAAATCAAATTTTCCATTGCGCTTGTCTAGCCTAGTAGAGGAGTCAGTGTACAAACTGGAAAAATGAATTCAATTTTTATTACAAATTTATTGTTATAAATACTAATGCTGAGCTGAGTTCAAAGAAATCTGATTGAAAGCCATGGATCTTCAATGTGACACACACAGAGGATGATATCTTATTGATTTCACTATTTTGGAAGGGTTTGAATTGTACTTGTTAAGATGTTGACAATTAGCTCTCAAGTAAAAAGATTAGGCACTGCATGTGCTCATGCACACCTGTAGGATTAATTTAAATGCATTGCTCTAACCATTTATTCATACCCATTTAAAAAATGAGTTTTAGCTGGTAAAATTTTGCTTTCTGATTTGCTGTATTTGTCACTTTTCCTGACAGAGAAGGTTACAATATTGTCATCACCAGTTACTGTCTTCATTAATGCCTGTTTAATTGCCAGAAACCCATTTACTGAATGATGCGTATAGAGAAAAAAAAACCATGTTGCACATATAATCAAGGTTGAAATGTTAAATGAACTAAAGGTATCATAAATGAGGGACCAAATGGGGCAGTGGATTCAATGACTATTTAGCCACTTTCTACTTCTGGACAAAGATTTCAATTAGACCTAAACTTGGTGGTTCTAGAGGTCAAATAAAATTGAGTTTGGGTAGTCTCTTTCCTGTCCCTAATATGTATAAGTACATAACACAAATAAATCCTGCTATTCAATACCATTATTGGTATCCGCCTTGGGTATCTGATGGACCACCCATGCTAAAGTCTGGAGGTGACGCTAAAGTGTGACTGAAGAAACTGAGGATTACTACTTGGGTACTCCTTGTAGATTTCTTTTTGGATGCTGTGTTGGCACATCCTGTTGTGAATGGGTTGATAATGTTGCAAAGCCAATTGCTCAGAGTTGGCAGACACAGTCAAATGAGTTCCAAGGGTAACCAGTCAGAAAAATGAAAATGTCATATTTGAACTGTAGAGGGTGCTGTTTGGGAGTACCGATTAAAACATATTATATGCGACTGGTCAATAAAGCTTCACTCTGCACCTGACCCATTGTTATTCCTGACCTTAGGATGTTTGGTCGAAACTTGTGGGCAAAAAAGGGAAGGAATATTTTCAATTACCCAGTAGTGCTTATTGCCACAATAACATTGATTAAAATAGTTTAATTTATTACAACAATGACCAAGATTCAAAAATGATTCTTTGGCTGTGAGATATTGAAAAAGATATCCTGAGGGCATGAAAGATGCTATGTAAGTGTAAGTCTGATCATTCTTTCTTTCTCCTCCTTCTTTCAAAAAAAAATATGCATGCAGCATTTTGATTTGTAGAAAATATTATCAGCATGTTTAGGATCTGGAATCCACTCCTAAGAGTGTGGTAGAGGCAAAATCAACCATGGTTTTCAAAAGGAAAGAAGATGGTAACCTAAAGAGAAAATGTTTGGAGAGCTACGGGGAAAAGTCATGGGAATTGTACTCGCTGGGTAGCTCTTACAGAGAGCTAGCACATACACAATGGGCCCAATGGCCTCTTTCTGTGCTGTTACATTCTCTGATTCTAGCATTTCCTTGGCTTTATGATTACATTGTTAATTTGCTGAATTTACATGACTTTAACGTGTGTGATCCACAGAGGTGGAAAGAGAGGGAAAATGCCTCTCTCGCCCCCATAGATGATGCGCAATAGAATAATATACTAGTGATGCTGTATCATTAATAAAAAAAATGAACTCATTTCATTTCAAATAATTCCAGCTGGGCATCAATAAAGAAATTAATTTCAAGTTAAACCATGTGTCTTTAGTTATTCTACCAGCAGTTCTCTAATGATCTTCCTTAAATCTAAAGCAAAGCATTTGAAGTATTTTATGTTATGATCCTGTGGTTTATCTTTCTCCTTCAGCACAAAAACCATTAGACATCACTAAAAGGTATACAGTCCTTGCTCTAAATAAACCCACTGTTCAAAGAGATCCTAATCCTTTCCCTGCTGTAAGTGTTTAAATATCTATTCATGGCTCTCATTGTTATGTTGCCAGAGCAAACATACACTATAAATGCTTGAAGCTTAAAACGATTAGTCTTTATGTCCCACCTTTTTCAGACTTTAGATTTACAATTTATTTTGGCAAGTTTAATGAATTGCAGCGCAAGTGATATATGTTTATTGAAATATAATGTAACATTATTAAAATTCTACCAGATATAGTTAACGCAATGAACAGATTTGAGTTATATTTATAAACAGACATCAAAGATCCTTGAAGGCAGAAAGAGAGTCAGCTGGCCCATGTAGGATTATGTATGTAAAGATCTTTTATTCGTGAAGCCACCCTTTATTGAATTGGCTTGTGATTTTAAATTAATGTTAGCCAGTAAAAGCACTAAAAAATAACTATTGAAAATATCAGTCAAATCAGTGACTAAAACCAATTTAGACCTTAAAGAAAGACCTTTCTTTATAACACCCATCACATTGCAGAAAGTGACAAAACACATCTCAATCAATGTAATACGTTTGAGATGCAGTTACTATTATTGTCAAGCTAAATGTGGCAGCCATTTTATGTACAGCAAGATTCCACAAACAGCAAATGAGATGAATAATCAATCAGTCTGATTTTGGTTGAGGGAGTATGTTGTCCAGAAGATTGGGAGAAGTCTCTATTCTTCTTTGAATACTTGATGGGAGAATTTACTTCAATCTACATAGTCAGACTCAGGACTACAGTTTAGCATCTGATCTGATAGTTCGTATCTCCAACAATGCAGCACTCCTTCATAACTGCACTGGAGTGTCAGGTTAGATTATGTACTGTTGTCCTGGAGTGGGGCTTAAATCCATGACTTTTTTACTCAGAGGCAACTGGACCAAGTGACAAATGTAGGAGAGATACTGAATTTTACCAGGAACGCTATCAACAATATTTCAGTGGGAGATAATCAATAGATAGATAAGGTCTAATTGCAAAATACCACTCTAGGCTGGATGCACTGGCAGGAAGAACAGGTTGAAAACTGGCCATGGGCTACAATGCTATAGATCATCTCAAAATCATACTCCCTCTGAATGCTTTTTTTTTTTGCTTAGAGCTGTCACCATGTTTGTGCTTGTTGTCCATACTTGTTTGGTCTTCTGGCTCAATGAAGTTTCTCTTACTATATGAGTGACTGGAAGATGGTCTGTATTCAATTTTTCTTAAACTATTTATTTACACTATTTATATCTAAGACCTCATGGTAAGTACTTTGTTCTCTGGACACAGGCTGTTCTGTATCTTGCTCCCTTGGAGCCTCTTGATCATCTGACCCTGAGGTCATGCTTACATCATCATTAACATCATTGTTTATTAACATAACCATTAACCCTTTACTCTACAGTTTCCTCTCTGAGTCTCCTATAATGCCATATAAAATGTAACATACATAGCATCTTTTTGAACATGCTAAACAACACAGCTTTCATGTATATAATGTCCTTTGCATAACAAAATGCCTCAAGGTGCTTCAAAAAAGCATAATCGAAAAACATCAATATCGAGCCAAAGGAGATATTAGGAGAGTAGACTAAAAGCTTGTTCAAAGAGGTACACTTTAAGGAGAACCTTCAAGGAGGAGAGAGAGAAGTGGAGAGGTGAAGAGGTCCAGGAAATGAATTATAAAGTGTAGGTCCTGGATAGCTGAAGGCACAGCTGTCATTGCTGGGTGAAGAGAGTGGGGGACGCACGAGAGGCCAGAGTTCTCAAGGCAGCAGTGTGGGAGGAGGGTTGTTGGAAGGCTCTAGGGCAATGCAAGGCCATGAAGAGATTTAATCATGAAGACGATAATTTAAAAATTGAAGCACTGGGGAACCAGGAGCCAATGTAGGCCTGTATGCACAGGCGTAATGGCAAAGCAGCGCTTAGTGCACAACAGGATACAGGCATTGGAGTTTTCAATGAGCTTAGGTTTATGCAGTTTGGAGATTGGGACACCAGAAGGAGAGCAATGCAAAAGTTAAATCTGGCGGTGAAAAAAGAATGTATGAAGTTTTCAGCAGGAGATGGGCTAAGGCAAAGAGAAGGATAAAATAACAGAGGTGGAAGAAAGCATTATCAGTGAAGGAGTTGGAAACTTAGCGTGGAATCAGATAGAATGGCCAGGTTACAAGTAGTCTCTTCCAGCCTGAGACAGTGATTGGGAAAAGGGATGAACTGGGAGCTGAGCGTTCCGAGTTTGTGACAGGAGCCAATGACGAGGGTTTTGTTCTTCCTAATGTTCACGTGGAGGAAATTGCGGCTCATATGGAATAAGATGTCGAGCAAGCAGTCAACATAGAGGAAAGGATGTATTTGATGGCATAAGGTGGCCTGGCTGTTGTTTGTCAACTGGTACATTGCTTGAGTGGTCATTATATGAGCAATATAATGATTACATGCAACATGTATAAAACTTATGAAGAATCGCAACATATAATTTTGAGGTGGATTTACAGCTTACTGCCTGAGCATAAAACTGGAGGCGTGGATCAATGGAATGGAAACTCGGGTGTTTTTTTTATAACAGGTGGCCGATCCCCAAACAACTGTTTTATTCCACAGCACCAAATTAAGAATCGACCCCTAAACGTCAGACTCCATAGATGAATAAGGAAGATATTTTCCCTTAATTGAGTGAGAAGGTAAGGTGAGGATAAGCCATAGAATGATGAAGAACAATGCAGAAGATAGGAGACACAGCTTTTCTCCCAACACTGCAGGTTCAAGTCCAAGGATTCCCTGGCACACGAATCAAATGGCCTCACAAAGTAGCTTTTCACCTTGGAGCCAAGTCCTGAGGTAAAGTTGCACATTTGCATTCTTCTTTCGAGCAGAAGAACTTTTCATAGATCACCAACCAAATGTGGAGTAAGATTGTGCATAATTGTGCCAACCTATCCTTTGGAGCAAGTGTATAGGAGGAAAGAACAGAAAAAAAGGGCAAAAAAAATCACAATGGCAAATTCTCCCACAATGACACACAATCAAGTGGCATTAAGGCAGCCTGAAGGTATTTTGGACTGTAAGACTGCACTCTAAGGGGGGTCATTTTAAGCAAATTCAGTGGACACCAAACCCATGGGATTGGACAGAACACTGGTTTTACACCCCTCCCAATATTACTGTACACTAACTTCATGGGAGACCCTAGATTGTGACCAACCAAAATGAAAAAGGTTCATTCGGGAAGGTAGAGAACACATCGAGAGACTTTGTCGGGAGCTCACAGAGGTGAAGTCATGGCATCAGAGAGAGTGTACAAACCGCCAAACAACACATCTACCCAACCCTTCAAGCACCACCTGCTTTACATGTGGCAGCCTGCAGATCACGCATTGGACTTATCAGCCATCTCAGAACCCATCAAACCGGAGTGGAAGCGAATCATCCTCAATCCCAAGGGACTGCCTGAGAAGGGGAAGACACTGACTTCAGTGGAAACCAAAATTAGATGGGTATGAAACCAGTGTTGCACCCGATTAAGCCAGTTTTCCAAATGGTGGGTTAGGCTAAAATTCTCCCTTAATAATCTAGTTGAACCCATAAATATTTCAAGTGCTTCTGTGAAAGAACACCTATTAAATGAGCATGAGGAAAACCCAATGTGGACCTTCATACTACAAACATCTCCAAGAGTGAAGGTGAGTAATTTTTCTCATCAATTTCCAGTGAGAGTGTAGGACTGCACAGATACAGGCAGTGGATCCATACTGAGATGTGAAAGGAGACTGCACTGTGCAGCCCATTCACATTCTCATTGATTTTAAGTGAGAAAAGTCAGTCAGGTGGGTAACAGGATTGATTGGACCAGAATAATTGCGCATTTTATTATGTAGGTCAATACTGTGCATGACACCAATAATTCAGTGTTGACTGGGCCAAGTGGATACAGCATTTGAAAGTTGTGTTGTATTCAGTACTAAAAAAATTGTATAGCTCAGTTTCCAAAGTAGCTTTCACTAAACGCTGTAGTTTTTATTCATTTCTTTGCATTGGAAATTGATCACTGGAGTACACACCCAGTTATGGAGCCAACGTCAGCTTCTCTGCATTTTTTGATTTTGAACACACTTTCTATGTTCCTCAGAAGTCTCCTTCTAAATTCACTGTGATTAAATTCGCTTGCGGGCATGTTGCTATGGTGCAGCTCTGCCCACGCACCCTTATCTTCAGGTGGCTGCCATGCTCAGCCTGGGCATCCTGGAGCCATTCATCGGAGAGCCAGGTGACACCTTGATTCAATTCTGCTTCCGCTTTCACCAGTTGGGAGCTAACCCAGGAGTATCATCTCATCTGGCTGCCACTCCCGAGAAGAAACAAGAAAATAATCACTAATATTTCCTGCTATTTTCTTCTTGAGGTGCGTCTGTTGTGAAGTTGAGTTGATAACAAACCAAAAAAGATCTTGGGGTTTGCAAATCATTCATGGCAGAACCTGCCAGTCCCCCGATTTCTCATTGATGTAAATGGGTGGAAAATCACAGGGAATACACCTAATAATTTCTCAACTAGCAGTCCGCTGCGTACAACCCTCTCCAGTGGGGCAGAGCCTTGGAAAGTTCCAATCACTTTCTGTATGCATAAGCCATTTCAATTAAACTGCACGCAGCTCTCAATGACAACCCCCTCCAGGTCAGAAAAATGAGCTAAGGAGTTTCCTGTTCTTAGCTATGGATACAAAGTTACACAGATATTGATACATCTTCCTCTTCAAAGGAAAGTAAACTTTACACTTTGACAACACTGATAAAATCTACACCCACAATATGGGGAAGAATTTTCCGGTCGGTGAGTGGGGGTTCATTAAATGACGCGCGGTGACATCAGGCAGGCAACCCGACGTCACCGCGCGTCATTTAGATTTTCAGTTTGGCGGCTGTGCCCCTGCCAAGCTGTCAAAGGCCTATTACTAATTAAACTGATAAACGGAGCTGCCCGTCCAACCTTGAGGTTGGTGGGCAAGCAAAGAGCCCAGGCGGCCTTTGCATTTTTCATGAAGCCTCATCCATGGGCGAGATGAGGTTTCATGAAGGGTTTATTAATTAAATAAAAAATTTTGAAAACATTAATGGGACATGCCCCAGCTCATGTCACAGTTTCACATGAGGGGACATGTCCTTAAAATTTTTTTTTCCCTTTATTAAATTTTTCAGAACTTAATCTCCCTGAGACACAGAGGTGCCTCAGGGAAGTTTCTGCGCTCTTTCACACGCATGCGCAAAAGATCGCAGGCCCCAACTCAGGGAATCCCCTACCCCTCACCCGCACAGGGAGCCCACGTAAAATACAGCGCGCACCCGATCGGGGACGCTGATCGGGTTCGTGCTCGCTCCCTCCAGCCCCCAGACAGCCCCCCCAACGGGGGGATAATTCAGCCCATGGAATCTAATGATTCTGGTATTACCACAAAGTCACTTGTACATTCAATCATTGTCATGTCAGCTTAGAAAAACAGCAAAAACTGAGCAAGAGTTGACAATGGGTCTGATTTCGACTGAGCCAAGCTTTGTGATTTAAACTGAGTGTAGAAAAGATTCATTCATTTGTACTGGAGAGAAAAAAATCTATCTAAGCACATGAAAGTATGAATGAGAAATTCAACTGTTGATGGCATAAGATTTATGATTCCATTCATAATGGGTTGAGGGGAATACTCCCTCAGAAAATTCTGAACCTTTACGTTAAAAATGATGCATTGCAGTTCACACTGCACTCCCCACCTCCCCACCCTCCCCCCACCAACAAAGTTCATAAAGACACCAGGATGATTTTTCAGGCCTTCTGTCTGTCCATAAATGGCAGACAATGACAGTCTACCTCACTGCTGTCGTCACTGCAGCTGTGGTGAAGCTGTGTTGGCACCTACTGCTGAGTGACGGAATGGCCCCCTGAGACAAGTAGGCCCATTTAAAGATGCTGAATAGGGTCCTATGACATACAAAGGATCTTGACTGCCATTTCTTAACTGTGTGTGTGTTATACACCTCAACTTGTATCAGCATGTGACCTGGTCAAAAATGATCGCGAGGGCAACATTCCTGTTTTGTTGACCCCCTACTTCAGCCTTCATGAAACTAACCTGGCTTATTCCAGCACCTTCTTCCCACTTGAGAGGTTGGAGCACCCACTGCTGCTTACTTGCTTGTCTACATGCTATCCTTCGGTGGCATCACCTGCAAACATGGGGCTACCTTCCCACCTGTTTATGAATGAGCCCCAACTCTACCTCTTCACCATCTTGCTCAACCCCTCCCCAGCCTCTGTCTTGTCCAACTGTTTGTCCTACATCCAGTCTTGGATGAGCTACCGCACATTAGTAGGCTTATAAAACTGATCTGGGATTGTTTGGGGTGGAACTTTCAACTTCTTGGGCAGGGGCGTGTGGGCATAAAAAAAGCGATAGCAAATTGACTCGGAGTTATTCCAATCGACTGAAAGAAGAATCAGACAGGATGTGTGGCAGGCAATCAATACGCTGTCACTGCTTACACCCCTGGAAATGTTTAAAGATCGACCTTGACATTGTAACAGGGTACTCAAAATTAGAGTTATTCTCTCCTTGCACACTGATGCACCTCAATTTGAGGAGTAAGAAGAAAGAAGAGCTTGCATTTATATAGTGCCTTTCATAACCTCAGGATGTCTCAAAACGCTTTACAGCCAATTGGTGACTGTTATAATGTAGGAAAAATGGCAGTGAAACTTCACACAATAATGTCCCAAGTTGATAATGGACAGACATTCTGTTTTAGTGGTGTTGCTTGAGGGGAAATATTGAACAGGGCACTGAGGAGAACTCCATTGCTTTTCTTCAAAATAATGCCATGGAATCTTCCATGTGTGCCTGCAAGGGCAGTTGTGACCTCTGTTTTTCCTTTAAAAGATGGCATCTCTGACAGTGCAGTTCTCCCTCAGTACTGCACTAGAGTGTCATCCTACACTGGAGTTAGACTCTGAGCACACAACCTTCTGACTCAGAACTCAACCTTGAGCCACAGAATACAAAATTCGTGACAAAAAAAAAAATTGTGCAAAGCAAACTGCCTGGAAGCAACATTGACTTCCTCCCACAATTAATAAACTAATTCGTCAACATTGGTCCAATGTGGTGGGCAAAGGTACTTTCTTGTTTCTTGAATCAATAAATTATAATTTAATGTCACATCAGTGGCCGAGGGAGTACAACAAACTGTCAACCGCCTGTAATACCTGCCAATTTAATAATTCCTCCCTGCGAGAAAGTAATTGGTTAGTAAAGCATCAATGTAGACGTTATCAGACTATTATGAACTATTATTTTTTGCCAATTTCCCTACAGAACACATTAACCTTGCTGTGTTTCCAAAGTGTAGATGGGGAAACATCCTCTAAAATGTAATTAATCATACCTAACCTTCCTGCTGTGTCCAGTTGAGTTAATAATTTAAAGGTCCAGAGAGGAAAAATAAAAACCCTAAAGTTGTTTGCCCATAAGTAATACCATGAATGATTCTCGCACTCCACTGCAGCTTTGGAATAGAGAGGTGATAAGAATTGACGGAGCTAAACTGTACACCTGCACCCAAGGATTATGCTGGTGGTGCTGTGCCATTTTGCTGTCATTAAAATTTTGTTAAATATGGTTTACTTCTCTAACCAAAAGTATTAGGCAACTAGTCTTTATAAATATATCCTACACATATTGCTCATGTCAGAGACAATCTGTAAATCTGACGTCTGAATGGCTTTTCTTAAAACAATATTTTTTTCTCTTTTTTAGATGCAACCTAGTTAAGAAGTTTATTGTAAAACACAGAAAGACTGGATGCATTATTGATTAAAATGTAGCTGCACCAAATTCGCCTCTATCTACATTATTTCTCTTTGTTTTCTTGTGTCTAAATCCCTTCATGGTCTTACCCATGTAGGTTGGTAACTTCAGCCTGTCGAGTCCTACAACTACCTCGACTCTGGCATCTTGGGCATCCTCCTCTCTCTTTGCCAGCTGTGACTTCAGCCACCTGGATTGTATGTTCCAGAATTCCCTCCTTCCGTCTCTATTTCTTCCATTTAGACCGTCCTAAAAGGTTCTTCTTTGTTTTACTTCAAACTTCTGTGAAGCTAATTTTCTGATTTGAATGTGCTAGATGAATGGCAGTGGCTGTTTTGTAAGTTGCATCTCAAAGTAGATTTAGTCCACATTATTTGTCCAGAGTTACGCAGACAAATGACTTTTAGTGGTGTAGGCTTCAAATATTCGAAACATTTAGGCCTAATGGGCACCCCCATGTTTAGGTGAGCAGGAATGCATGCACCAATCCCTGCATCTGGAGACTGAGGCCCAAGGGACCCCTGATATTGAACCACAAGCCTTATTTAGACAGGCTGAAAGTTGCTTGTCGGCAAGGTGTGCTTCAAGACTGTTGCTGGTGTCACAATGGCCCTCAGGCATGTGTGAGAGTGGAAGGCTGACTGAGAAATGTTGGAGGATGGGTGGCAGGATCAGAAGGTAGAAATGATAATTGGTAGCTTGCCGGGGGGTTATAGAGGCAGCCATTGCCTGAAAGAATGGGACAACTGGGGCAGCAATTGGTAGGGTATAGGTGACGCTGCCTCAGGTCACACCAATCTTGTAGTGAAGGCCTCAAATAGGTGTTTGTCCTTTTATTTGCAAAGGCAGAGGGCCTAGTCCCCATTTCAAATGTGAGCATCACACTGATTCTTTGCCCTTTCGCAATATGATGGGCCGTGCACTTCCAGTGAATTTCTAACCTTTAGTCCTACTTACATATAAATGATATTTAGTCATTACATCAACTAGGACACAGAAAGGTAAGAGGGAAAGAACGCCATCCTGATGATCAGGACTAAGACGGTCAAGAAAGCCGCCCGAGTGATCACTGAGAAATACTACACCCGCCTTGGCAATGATTTCCACACTAACAAAATGGTCTGCGAAGAGATTGCCATCATCCCCAGCAAGAAACTTCGCAACAAATTTTTGGCTTCTACTTTCTCTTATCACCAATACTTGAAAGAAATATTTTAGTTCTCGACGTCAGAAGTTTTTTCAAATGCCTTCGTCTCCTCCTACCTAGCAAATCTCTTTCTTCTGCCTCCCCCTGCATCCAACTAATTTCCTTACTGAATGATCTCACTTGCCAGAAGTTAATGGTGCACACTGGATCCTAATCCTCTTAGTTGAAAGCCATTAAATTCAAATTATCTGATCATTGAATTTTTTTAAAGCCTTAAATGGCCAATCTCCTATTTTATTGATGTTGCTTAATTTGAATAATTTGACAATTGGATTTTTTTTTTAGGCAAGGGAAACAACGTTGAGTTATCAGGAGTGGACCACATCTTTCACTGAAACCTTCCTCTCTCTTATGCAACATCCCAATAGGAGGGGCAGTATTTCTGTCCCATATTCTAAAGAGGATTTCTGGCTTTAAGGCTCAGAAGTTTGAGGCAGCTGGAAGCAATGAATCCTGATCTTGGTGGGAGATGTACTTAGATGGTTGCCGAGCGGTTCCCTAGAGAGGGAGAAAGTCGGTTGAAAGGAGGGAACATTGAGGACAGAATATGGGCTGTTGAATAAAATATTCGTATTTCCAGCCGTTTCATGTGCATACATTTTGGTTTGCTTTAGATCACTTACCGGTGTGTTTAACTATCTGTAATATGGCCTGCATTATCTCAGGAACTTAGCATGGGGTTTATTACCCATGTGAGCTGTTACCTCCTTTGCTCGGATTAATTTTCAGTTCTCCGAGGATACTTCCTTACCCTGTTTCGCAACCATGCCTCATGACATAGCCTTCCACAACCCCTTGAAGAAAGTCACCATGGGAATTGATGTCCAACAGCTCAAGGAGCGATTTACCATTTTGTGCATCTGGTAAAGATTGTCTGTACCTGATTCAGACATACTTTCTCCTGGAAGCGCAGGAATTTAATAGCTGCTTTATATTGCAGCTACATGAGGAAGCAGATAAAACAGGAGGTGGTTAAACTCCCATTCACGTTGTAAATCCAATACCGATTCTCTTTCATGTACCATTTTTGTTGGGTCCCATTCAAGTTGAAAGAATAAAATGTTAAAGGCCCTGCCACTGCTGGAGTGAGCAGATCCTTTAATTTAAAATTACAATGGTGGTCCTGTCAAAAGGGGATTGTTTTAATTTACAATGTGGCAGGTTTCCTTTTCCATGACTGAGACTCAGTGAAATTTGTAACTTACAGAACTGTAAATGTGTTTTGGTCCTAGTTAGCGCTGGTGAGGCCCACTCCAGTATCACACCCAATGCTCATGTCCAACCTGCTACAGCACAAAATGAAATAGCTACAATGTTAAAATGGATTCAGGTCTGTTGAACTTATTAGTGCTCATGATAATGGCCTGAACCTTCCAAGCAGCGGCAATGCTGTGTGCAAGGTTATCCCAGTCCGACGCTGCTGCGCATTTCTTCCGGGATCTTCTAATGTCAAAGAAATGTGCAGCGCAGTGTCCCTCGGTGACTCCGTCACAGCGGAGTAGAGTTGGGGGAAGGGAGGACATACCCCTCCCACCCCTTCATTTTTATGGCACTAGCTGGCATATTCTGGTAATTATTAGTCTTTTAATGAATGGGTGAGTGAGTGGGTGAAACAAAAACAAAAAATGCTGGAAAAACTCACCAGGTCGAACAGCATCTGTGAAGAGAGAAACAGAGATAACTTTTCGAGTCTGTATGGGTGAAGTGGGTAGCTTAGAGTCAGAGACATTCACAAGCGGTCCTGGGGAGCAGGGGAATGACCTATCAGAAGTTTAAACTTCCTGGGCAATTCCCACGTAGATCCGCGCATTGGGACTTCCACAGGGTTGTGGCGCGCACATCTTCTGTTGTACGTCCAGTCTCCGATAATCCAGAGACAGGAAGATTTGAGCCAATTTGAAACTGAGACTCAGCTTCAAATCTAAATGCGGCACATTTAAGAATATATCATTCTGGGATTTGCTTGAGGTGGGCAGCTAAAGCAGCCAGGCATGGTATGTAAAAGTAATCTGATTCCTTTTTGGTGAATAAATTATGCAAGTAAGATACATTTGAATAACAATTATTCAATGGTAGGTATGACACTAGCTGTTGATCTGGTACAATACGGTAGCACAGTCTTCTGATTGCTGTCATCCATAACACCTAAACTAAATGACACTTGCAATCTCTACCTAATTAGAAATACAATTGAATTTTTACCTCCAGTTTAAGGCTGCAATATAAATATTTCCTGACCCATTTTTAATAAGTAAGTTGCAATAATTGCTTATTATTGTATATGAATTGCTTTCTGTAAAGTTCCTTGCATTCTGTAAAGAGGCAGTAAACTCTACTCAATGAGCTGTTTCTATTGACCTGACACCAGTTGTGATGTTCAGGGCCCAACATCCATCAGCCTTAGGGTGAAATTCCTGAATGTAATTGATAAGTAGTGGAATAATAAATGAGAGTATCAATATACAGTCGTTTTTATTTGATAAAGATCTGAGCATTTCTAAACCTCAAGGAAAGAATAAGAAATGTTAGCAGAAAGGTTGGAATAAAAATAACAATTTGAACTGGGCTGACTTGGACAAAGCACTGGGGAGGAGCAGTTACTAACTACAGCCGGCACATTAAAACCAGTTCATTGAAATGCCCAAAAAGCATGTGAAATTTGAATCTGCTGATTTGACTACATCAAACTCTAAGGGGAGAATCACCTTAGTCCCTCCTGGAATGATGGGAACACCCTAGGGGGCGGAACCCAACCTCCTGATTGGCCCTCCCAGCCGTGGCTCTTTACCAGAGCAAACCAATTTTCATCCTGTCTCTGGCTTCTCCGGCCAATTAGGGAGGGCAGGCGGGATGACATGTTCATTCTGTCGAAGGAAGGATTTCTAATGAAAGGTGTAAGACAAAAAAATCCATCAACATCCTTACGCCAAAAAGATAAAGAGGGTGGAGCTTCCCACGGCTTGCGTTTCAGCATCGAGACTTTCACACAAGCTTAAAAGCAAAGTACTGCAGATGCTGGAAATCTGAAATAAAGACAGAAAATGCTGGAAAAACGCAGCAGGCCTAACAGCATCTGTGGAGAGAGAAACAAAGTTAACGTTTCGAGTCTGTATGACTCTTCTTCAGAGCTAAAGAGGAGTAGAAATGTGATGAAATTTATACTGTTTAAGTGGGGTGGAGCAGGTGAAGATGAAAAGAAGGCCAGTGGTAGGTGGGGGCTAAGGAGAGATTGACAAAGATGTCGTGGACAAAAAGACAAAGGGAGTGTTAATGGTAGTGGTAAGGGCTAAAGATGGTGCTGATAGTGGCACAAAGGTAAAAAAGCAGGATGTGTGAAGAGCAGAACAGGGGATCAGCACTCTGTGAAAGAACAACATTGAACAAGTAACATGGCCCTGTTGGGAGTGGGGTGGGGGGAGGGGGCAGTGGCTGTGGAAAGAAGGAGAGAAAAAGGAATAAAAAGTGGGGGATAAAAAAAAATTGGACAAAACAATGAATAAATGAATAAAAATAAAGATTAGTTAACTGAAAATGTAATTCAGTTTTTATTTTTCAATTCTGGGTATGCAATCTTAACTTACTTTCAATTTCACTCGAGTTTTAATGTTCATTTTTTTTGGCACGGAAGCTCACTATCAGCTTTAGAAACGGTTTCAACTTTAAATTTATTTTCCTTTTCACGTGTTTCTGGTATTCCATTAACCAGACATTGCCAACCCCTCCCTAAAAGGCATCAGGACTAATTTTTCATCCTGGTTGTTGCTCTTACATCTTCATTATCTCTTTCAGCAATTTCTACCTTTTGCCTCGGGTTGTATACTTCTTCCCTACAAGTTTCAATTTCTCTACTCTTATCCAAACACTGATTCTCTAAAAACTGTTCCTTAATACAACATTTTTTTCCCTTTTTCTCTTTGAACCTCTCTCATTTCTCCTCCACTTCTTTTAATAATGTACTCACAACCTCTCCTCGGTCACACACTCTGTGACCACCTGGACACACAGTCCCTGGGATTAACCCAAACCGACCTCTCCCTGAGTGGCAATTTCTCTTCACGTCTAATGTACAAGTGGATCCCAGCATCCACTGTTGTACCCTGTTTATGCAATCAGTACCATCTATAATGATTCGCATCCACCCCTCTCGGAGATTCAATTTCCTTGTTGCATAGTGTTAAGTAAATCTTCCATGGTCTTAGAGTCAGATTTACCCCTTTCCTCTGATTTGCCCATTGTGTCCGTTTACTCAATCTCCTGCCTGATTCATCAATTTGTAATGTCCGAGATTGAGAATTACAGCTGGCACAATTTTATTGCAAATCCAACAACCTTTATTAGCAAAAAGCTTAAAACTTAAAGGGCAGAATTTTATACGTTGGTAAGCGGGGTCGGTGCCCGCTCGCCGATGTGTAAAATTACGCGCAGTGACGTTGGGGGGAACTCCCAATGTCACCGCGCCCGATTTAAATTTTCAGGAAGGTGGGAGCGCAGCAAAATCAGCTGCGTGCCTGCTGACCGGTCAATGGCCAATTGAGGCCATTGACAGGGTCAATTAAGTAATTAAAGGACCCGCCCGTCCAACCTTAAGGTTGGCGGGCAGGCCAGGAACCTCGGCAGGAACTAGAAAAAACATGAAACCTCACCCACGGGCAGGATGAGGTTTCTTGTAGGCTTTAAAAAATTTTAATAAAGATTTTGTAAAAATTATGGAGATGTCCCAACTCATGTGACATTGTCACATGAGGGGACACGTAAGGGAAATTTTATTTTTCTATTTTTACCTTTTTTACATGTACAGCCGATCTCCCTGAGGCTGCACTTTGTCTCAGGGAGATGAGCGCACTCTCGATTTTGGGATTTCCCCCCCCCACTCGCACAGGGAGCGCATAGCGGACGTCACGCTGGGCAGGCCTTAATTGGCCCGCCCACGTAAAATGGCGCCACGCCTCCGATCGGGGGCGCCGATCGGAAGCATGCCCGTACGCGCCCGCCCATCAACTTCCCCCCCAACGGGGGGAAATTTCAGCCCAAAGAGTTACAAAGCAATTTTAGAAAACATATAGTTAACCCTTTGGTAGTCAGCCTAGGTTGACTGCAGGTTGATTGGATCTGATCTGACTAGGACCGATCCACTTTCCAGTGAGACCTTCTTGATGGCGCTGTGCTGATGAAGGTTTTTAGCCTCCTTTTATCCTTTGGCTGCATAACAACTCGTGTCAATCATTCTGTGCCCCTTGATTGGTTTCTGGGATACATGATCAGCCTTTGATTTGTGCACAACGAACTGAACTTAGTCTGAAATATCATGCACCGTCGATTTTCCTCAAGTTGTTCTTCCCGTGCACATAATCTTTTAAACACAGGATGTCCGACGCATTTGTCTTTTTGTCTCTTTCAAATTTCAACTGTGTCGCAGATGACGGTTAGACCACCCAAGTTCTAAGTTGTTGTCTATATCATAGGTTGTTTGAGAAAATGCACAGTAGAAAAGACAGTTTTTGCAAGCCACAATATGTATTGAGAATTGAAGGCTAAGGATCCTTACCAGCAAGGCCTTCAATCCCATCATGGGGAAAGACGGAGGAGGGCGGGATCATATCTGGATCCCGACACAACACCAATTTCCAGAATAAAAACAGAAAGTGCTGGAAAAATTCAGCAGGTCTGTAGCATCTGTGAAGAGAGAAACAGAATGAATGTTTTGAGTCTGAAATGCCTCTTTTTCAGAACTGAAGAGAGGTAGAAATGTGATGGAAATGTTGCTGAAAAAATAGGTCAGGCGGAGCAAAAAGGAAGATTGGGGGTAGGTTAGAGGGTAGGGGAAATTAAATGACAAAGATGTCATGGGGAGGCAAGGTGGTGATGTAGTAGTAAAGGATCAGAGTATTGGCCCAGGCAAAGTGCTGTTAGCAGAATGAAAGGTCAATGCTGTTTGAAAGCAAGGACATGAGAACAAGATATAAAATGGCACCATGGAAAAAAAATACAAACTGGAGCACACAATTCATGGCCTGAAGTTGTTGAACTCAGTGTTGAGTCCAGAGTGCTGTAAAGTGCCCAATCAGAAAATGAGGTGCTGTTCCTTAAGCTTGCATTGGGCTTCACTGGGACAATGCAACAGGCTGAGGACAGAAATGTGCCGTGTGAGAAAAATTGTGAGAGCAAGGTGATGAATTGAAATGGCAAGCGACCTGAAGGCTGGGGTCATGCTTGCGGACTTAAAAGAGGTGTGCTGCAAATTCCTACTCAGACCCCCCTCCCACAACTCTTTTTCCGGTACATCGATGACTACATCGGTGCCGCTTCCTGCTCCCACCTAGAACCAGGCAAAATCATCAATTTTGCTTCCAATTTCCACCCTTCTTTCAGCTACATGTGGTCCATCTCTGACACTTCCCTTCTTTTCCTTGACTACTTTTTCTCTCTGTGGATAGACTATCTACTAATGTTCATTATAAGCCCATCAACTCTCACAGCTACCTCGACTACATTTCCTCACACCCTGCTTCTTATAAAGACACTATTCCATTCTCTGTCTCTGTCGCATTTGTTCTGATGATGCTACCTTCCACAATGTTGCTTCTGATATGTCTTCCTTTTTCCTCAACCGAGAATTCCACCCCCAGCACCTCCATTGTGGTCGACAGGGCCCACAACCGTGTAAGATCCATTTCCACACTTCTGCCCTAATCCTTCCCCTCCTTTCCAGAACCACGATACTGTTCCACTTGTCTTCACGTTCCAGCCCACCGGTACATCGATGTACCGGTAAAAGTATTGTGGGAGGGCGACCTTAGTAGGACTTTGTGGAACACCGCCTTTAAGTGCATATTCAAAGGATTATCCTTCATCATTTCTGCCACTTCCACATGATCCCACCACCAAACACATCTTTCCCTCGCCTACACTGACAGCATTCCAAAGGGACCGTTATCTCTGCAACATCCTGGTCCGCTCCTCTCTCACACTTGACACATCATCTCCTTCCCATGGCACCTTGTCATGCAACCACAGGAGGTGTAACACCTTCTCCTCTTCCCTCCTCACTGTCCAAGGCCCCAAACACTCCTTCAAGGTGAAGCAGTGATTTACTTGTACTTCTTTCAAGTATTCTGAATTCTGAATAATAGTAGACAGTCTATCCCCAGAAATGGAGACAAAGAAGCCTACTGTATTCACTGCTCACAATGTAGTCTCCTCTACACTGGGGAGACCAAACACAGACTGAGTGACTGCTTTGTGGAACACCTCCATTCAGTCTGCAAGCATGACCCCAACCTTCCAGGTATTTGCTATCCAGTGAAGCCCAGTGCAATCTGGAGGAACAGCACCTCATCGGAAGATGAGGTACTTTACAGCCTTCTGGACTCAACATTGTGTTCAACAGCTTCAGAGCATGAATCTGTTCTCCATTTTGTATTTTTTTCCCTTGGTTCCAGTCAGTATCTTGTTCTCATGTTTTGCTTTCAAACAGCGCCGACCTTTAATCTGCTATTAACCCCCACTCTGGACCAATGCTTTGTTTCTTTACTACTACCCTTACCACTCTCTTCGCCTTTTGTTCCAGGGCATCTTTATCATTTAATTTCCCCCTCATTTAACATGACCTTCCCTACAAAACCCTTCACATTTCCACTTCTCTTCAGTTCCAAAGAAACGTCATATTGAACACGAAACGTTAACTCAGTTTCTCTCGCCACAGATGCTGCCAGACCTGCGAAATCTTAAAGAAACGTGTACATGGAGGTACTGGGCATAGAATCAGGGCTTGCTATGAAGTGTTTTACATGGATTGGAATTCAAAAATGGCTTTGATTGTTGCTAAGACTTTTCCGGCAGCAGAAGATGTAAGAGTAGAACATTTGAAATCCTTGACTAAGGCTAAACTGAGAGAGTTAGCAGATAAATTGAAGGTGGAAATAAAAGCAGGATTTTGTCAGGAAGATACGATTAAAGTTACTGCCCAGCATTTAGAATTAAAAGGAGAGATACCTAAATTGATGTAGTGAAGCTAGAGTTAGCCAAGATTCAGCTACAACCGGAGCAGCTTGAGATGGAAAGAGGTAGAGAAAAGCGAAAGCTTGAACTTGAAAAAGAAAAGGAGCTGAAAAAACCTGAATTGGAGGAAACAAGAGAGAGAAAGGAAAATGAAAAAAACTTGAATTAGGGAGAAAGGAGAAAGAAAAAGAAATGAAAATGAAAAAGCTCGAATTGGGAAAGGAAAAAGAAATGGAAATGTAAAAGCTTGATCTTAAGTTCCAAAGAGAGAAAGAACTCAGGCAGCATGACGTGGCTGGAGAAAAGCTGAGAATAGAGGAAGAAAGGAGCGATAGTGGCTCGGAGGATGATTCTGATTCCACTGAGGATTTTGATTTAACTAAACATCTTTGTTTCATGCCTAAATTTACAGAGAATGGGGTTGAAAGGTATTTCACCTCATTTGAAAAGATAGCTCTGAAGTTGAAGTGGCCAAAAGATGCTTGAACCTTAATGTTACTAACTGTCCTATCAGGTACAGTTATGAACGTGTACATTAGTCTGTCACAAGATCAATCTGCAAACTATGAAGACGCTAAAAGGCAATTTTCAATGCTTATGAGATTGTCCCTGAAGCTTAAAATTAAAGGTTAGGACCATAAGGAAAAGACCTAATCAGGCATTTGTAGAATTTGCTAGGGAAAAAAAAAAGTGCTGTGGGATCAGTGGTTTTGATCACTGGAGTCAGTGAAAACTTTTGAGAACATGAGGGGAATTGTGATTATGGAAGAATTCTGAAACAGCTACCTATTAACCATTACAACTTATTTAAATAAGCATCAAGTATCAAAGATCCAAGGCCAGTTTTGGCTAATACCTATGATACCTTACACAGTTACATGTGTGAAAATAGTCACATGGTTCAGTGTCTGATAAAACCGTTACACCCACTTCAGTATCCAGTTTAAAGTTGGTGAAACGTCCTTTGACATACTGTATATTTCTGTGTTCCCACCCAGGAGACATTGTTATTCCTCTTCTGGTGGAAATTCTTCAACTTCATTGATAGACTTATGCATGAAAATCTTTTCTCTGAAACCTGTGAAGTTAGAGGTTTTACTTTGGCACATCTTCCCGAAATGGCTATTTCTTCTGCAGTGAATACATTTTGCAATATTTGCAGGACACTGTGCGCACACAATTTTTCACCATTTAAATAATATGCTTTTTTTTTGTTCTTCCTGCCATAATGGACAAATTCACATTTGCCCAAATTATACTCCATTTGCCAGATCTTTGCCCACTCACTTAACCTATCTATGTCCCTTTGTAACCTCCTTATACCCTCCTCACAACTTACTTTCTTACGTATCTTTGTATCCTCAACAAATTTAGCAACCATGCCTTTGAACCCTTCATCCAAGTGATTTATATAGATTGTAAAAAGCTGAGGGCCCAGCACTGTTCCCTATAGCACACCACGAGTTACACCCCGCCAACCAGAGAAAAGACCCATTTATGGCTAAACCCTGTTTCCTGTTAGCTATCCAATGGTGCAGCTGTGAATGACTTTAGAAGTTGATTTTCTGACTCTTTCTGCCTCCACTTTGTCCATGGAGCAGCTTTGGAGTTCTTGAACTGTGTCTTACAGAGTTCTGCAGTTTTGGCACCACTTTTACCGGTCTGATGTTTAACCTTCTTTAAAGCTGAATTTTCAGAGTTTTGGGGTCCAACACAGCTGCCATCGTGTTGTATATTGGTTAGTCTAGCTGAGGAATGATTGCTGAGACATTGGTAAGTCCAAAAAATAACTGGTCTATTATAAATAACTAAACTATGTACATGTACTCATGACAAGGTGTTACACTGTTGAAGACATGAACATTCTCCTCCTGATTCCTGCTCATGTGATCTCTTGTATCATCATTATGGGAGGTGCTATTTACTCAGTCCCACACATTAACCCTTACAACACCTAATATTACAAATCCCTCCCTGGCCTTCCCTACCTCTGCAATTCTCCAAGTCGACCTGGCAGCATGCATCCCCTGCTCTAAACAGTGTGTCTTTCTTTGCAAGCCCCCTCCCTCATCTTATGTCTTTTTGAAGCATTCCTCCCAAACTAATTCAACATTGTTTCCTCAGATGGAATAAATTCCTTAAGATCTGGGCATTCTGCATGAGTTGCTTTCTATTATGGCCCATGGGATTCAGTTACAGTGCTTTAGTCCAAGGGAATGTCTTCCTTCAGTACATCTCTGTCTCATTTTGACATAAATAACATGATTTACATAATTAGGCTCATTTCACTTCTGATATATTTGCTGCGTTCTTGTGAGCATTTTTGACTGTTGGCATATTTTCTCATGCAACGTTTGAAACTGCAAATATATTTGCATGCAACTTAGCTCCTGCTTATGAAAACCTTCCTGCAGGCTGTTGCACTGATTTTGCTGAGATCTACCTGGTTCTCCCCAGTGATATATTTTCATATACTTGTTGCAAATAAGGGGTGTCTCAGAATGCTCTGTCTCAACTGTTTGAAACAGTGGCTTTAACTGAAATAGGGGGATGCCCATAAATGCTTATATTTATTTTATCATTGCTTCTGGCATGTCCTCTGAGTAGCAAGAACGGTATTATCCTCTCTGCCATGTCTTAATATGTTTGCCACCATTTTGGAATGCCAGCAAGTTGTCTTCTCAGCCAAATATACGTTTCTCTTGCTCCACTTCTGCTTGCTCCATATAATGGGCAGTATTCAATGTAGGTGGTGGAGGTTTTGCCTGCAGGCTGGAGAACCAACGAGAACCCCGTGTTGCCTCATTTGAAGAAGGCTCACTAGTATTAAGTGCCAGCTTAAAATGGCCAGCAGCATACTAGGATGAAGGCCCCCAGGGGTGAAAGTTCCTGCTTCCGAGAGCTTCCAGCCACCCAGACGCCGGCAGTTGTGCATAGCAGGCAGCATCAGTGCAAGTGGTGGCAATTGCCGGCTCTGCAGCCGGGGAGAGGCCCAGGATAGCCGAGGGGCCCAGGCCACAGGTGAGAGAAGGCAGGACGGGGGTGGCCGGACGGGGGATGCGGTGTGGGGGTTGCGGGAGGGGAGGCAGGCAGGTAGCATGGGCAGAGGTTGGCTCCCACCCCCCTGCTGCTTCTGATTCTGGGCCCCTCAATCAGGCACTGAGTGTCTTTGAACAAGGGACCTACTCTGGGAACGCATTTGCTTTCTGGGCTTCCCACATGGCAACTTCCCCACCCACCGATTGTTGAATACCAACAGTAGTGAGATGAGGCCCTTAAGTGAGCATTAATTGCCCACTTAAGGGCCTCAATTGGCGATGGGGTAGGAAGATCATCACTGAGCCTTTCCACCCCAGATTTAATTGGCGCAGAAGCGGGAAGGTGATGGGATCTCCACCCAGCACCCTCCCTCCCAATTAAATGCTCCCCACCCCTCGCCTCAGTGGGGCGGGTGGGGGGACATTAAATTTCACCCAATGTTTTTCCCTATTATTTTCTTTTGCAATTTTACAGCTGGATTCCTAACTTTGGATTTTTATTGTGGTTTATGTGGCTCATTAGCTGCTTGGGAGCCATAAAAGGGTCATTGCTGCAGGTGCTTTGTGATTGGCTGCTAATTTGTTGCTTTTAAATCAATACACACATTGATTAAACAAGATATAGTTTACATTACTTGAGCACATAATCTGGGTTGATAATCCAGCGCAGTACAGAGGCACTGCTACTATCCTTTGAATTAGACAATGGACAGAGGTCCTGGTTACATATTTAGCTGGATGTTAAATACCCAGGGTATTATCAGAAGAAAAGCAGGCAGTGTGGTATTTTGGGTAACATTGTTACATCAGCCAACACCATTATAAACTGGGCCCATACCTGAAGTTCCACCACCATTTCTGACAAATCCCATTTTTGCCATAGCAAAGGCTACTGTGGGAATCACAAATTTATTTTATTTTTAAAAATATATTCATTCATGGGATGTGGGTGTTGCTGGCTCAGCATCCCTAATTTCCCTTGTTCACAGGGCATTTAAGAGTCTACCCCATGTAGGCCAGACCAGTTAAGGACAGCAGATTTCCTTCCCTAGAGGATATTAATGAACTAGATGGGTTTTTACAGCAACCAGCAATGGATTCATGGTCACCATCAGACTTTTGCTTCCATATTTTTATTGGATTCAAATTTCACCTCACTGTGGTGGGATTTGAACCCAGGTCCCCAGAGCATGGATCTCTGGAATACTAGTCCAGTGACAGTACCACTATGCCACCACCTCCCCTATGGAGGAGATGTAGATGGTCAGGAAGGGCGGATATGGTATGTGGAGCAATCAGGCTGTCAAATTATTTAAATCCCCAACCCTTTAAAAATTAAAAAAAGCTAGCCTGTCTGTGTCCGTAAGTGTTGAAACAAATCTGTTCTAGCGGTTACAATAGTTGTTTGTTGACATTACCCCAAAGGTTATCATTATGAATGATTGGCTGCTTTCCACACCTACAATAATCCCAGAAAAGAGGTTGTAAATTCATGGTTTGATTAACAGCTTATGGAAGTTATTAAAGAATTAGCTGTCTTTGATGTGGAATTATGATAACAAGTATGTTTTCTAGTTGTCTTGATAAGTGATTAAGTACTTGAGGAGGTTTTAAAGGTTTGAATGGACTTTCATGGATAGATGTATATTTTATTATAGTGAAAGTCGCAGATCTTTATTCTATTTCATTTCAGCACAGCTCCTGAGGTCTTCCCATGGTGAATACTGGGTGAGGTGTAAGGGCAAATGGGCATAGATTTGCATTTAGTTGGCAGGGAGGGTCTAAGGGGCCAAGGGGAGTGGATGGGGGTGTGTTGGGGTGTGAGGGATAAAGGCTAGAGGGTCAAATATATAACAAAATAACTGGGATGAAATCTCAGAGAACCAAGGCAGGCCTTTTAAACAGCCCACCTTGGCTCTTGGCTCCCCTTGTGACTGCCTCCAACCTGCGTCCGGGGGTGGGCAGCAGGCCCAACTCCATTCCCCTGCCATCACACCAACCCCCAACCCTAAACCCCACTCCCCATTCCCCAGAGTGAAAATTGCTCCATTTAAGGCACTTTTTCCTGAGAAGGTTATGCCAAGCCAGGAAATTACCCGACTGAAGTTGTCTGCCTCGGGAGCAAAAATGTGGCCTCTCATCTTACGTCTCACTGTTGGCTGAGTGATGGTGATATAGAATGGCTACCTATTTGCCATCATCACTGCTTGAAAGTGCTGATTCTGCATTTGGGAGCTCCTGGTGAAAAATGGGACTCACAGAAAGCACTGGTTGGAAAATTGCAGGTCTGTGCACCCTCATTCGACATCCATTAATGTTGATAAGTCATGGCAATGAAGACTAACTTTCCTCCTCATAACATTTTTAATTAAGTTAGCTTTGCCTACATTATCCTATTCAAGAGGACATGACAAGGAGTAATTTCTCTTTTAGGTGGCAGTTTGACTTATTAGCACTTTGCTGGCTCTGGGAATAGGAGCAAAAGAATTATACACCAGGATTCCAGCCTCTGAAACAAATCTGTTCTAGCGCCTGACTTATATTCATTGATTCCAGCAGGGAGATGCTTTAGAGAAAGACAGGGTCAGGCTTAGTTGTAATGTCTTTGGGCTACCCTCAATGGTCAAAATGCATGCTGAAACTTTGTCCATAACATGTGGTCAATCACTTTAGTTACTAGAGAGTTACTAGAGCTCAATGATCCATAGTCAAGAAACACGACATTTTGGGGAAAATTGGATAAGAATTCACATCCTTCAATTTTAGCATATGAACTTTCCAATGGTGTATGAATCACCCCCAAGGTCATTGATCATCAAAGCCCCCATGAATGTGCAGAATAAACAGTAGGCTTTACGCTAAGTCACCCAATGTACAAACTTTACATTCTGAAATTCACGTTATGCAAACAATGATGTTGGTGACATTTGATGCTTTCACCCATACAAACACTCAGGCAGGATAACATGTCGCTGCTTGTGATATAATCAGCATTTCCCTTGTTTTTATAGCTGACACAAAGAGTCCTTTTATACTTTCACAAATTGTTTTTGAAGCTGTAAAAATTCAGATGGTAACAAGTAAGTGACAAGTGAAAATCAGCCACAGGTATTTCTGATAAATTTAGGGATCACTATATATGGATTATTCAGCACATACACCTTTATAATGCAGGTCCCACAGCATACAGCTACAGTTTCAAGAGGAGCTCTTGAAGTGGTTCCAGGAAACATCAGATATACTACACTCTCCTTCATCTAAACAAATGGATCCAATGAACTGGTGAAATGTTAGATACATACAGGAAATGAGATCAAACTCTATTTTGTCAGGGTTGCATATCAAATTATTTCCCTCTTTCATCTTACCCTGGTCTCAGAGCCTTCAGGCCCACTTGTCTGAGACAATGGTTGGAATCGTCCCAGAAAATGGCAGCTTTTCATGCCTTATTGTTCCAATCCCACCTCATTAATCATGCATTCCCAGAAAACACGCCATTTCCATGGTGGGTGGGCTCTCATTTGCTCGCCACGCCATCACCTCGCTGCTTCAGCACACCGGGCGCCATATTTAACGTCCAGCTGTGCACACACCGCTCAGCGCTTCCAGCCCACGACTGCTGCACAGAAGACAGGATGGCCCTGAAAGGTAAAAAGACTGCAGCCCCCAGATTTAGTGATGCGTCCCCCAAGTGGTGTGGAGGCCCGCAGTGATGCCTACCACCACTGCTCTGGCCGCAGGAGGAGCAGTACCATTACCACTCTGGCTTGGTAGGCGATGGAAGTGGTGATCAGTGCCAATGTGGCATAGAGGAGGTTAGCCATCCAATGCAGATGGAGGATGAATGACCTCACTATGCCACCAGTGTAAGGCAACTATCTCATCACTCTAAAATCACACACTCAAGCCCATCACACATCCACTGGCATCTCACTTACTGCCAGCTCAAGGGACATCACCACTCATTCATTCACACACATCCTCTCACCTCCATCCAGTCCTATCTGCTCTGGAGACTGCCTCCTCAGCCATCACCATCTTGAGGCCATTTGCGAAGATCAATTTGTGTCCCCACAGAAATCCTGGGATATCCCCCTCCCCCAGTACAGCCCTCACCCTGCAGCCTCTTCCCTTGCCTGAGGCCACTTCTCCCCCTTCCCCAAGCAAGTCCTAGTCCTGCAGCCATACAAAGCCACCCCTGCCTTATGGTTAGTCTGGTAGGTAGAGACCTGCCTGTGAACCCCCCTAAAAGTGATGTGGTGCTGACTGTGAAGCCTGTGCTGATGACTGCGAGTGCTGCCCGAAGCAAGGTAGCCAAACAAACCTCCAAGTCCCAAGTGAAGTGCAGCCCGCCAGGTGCACGTTGCTTATGTGCTATTGTGAAGCACTTCAGCGTGCTATCACGCCCACGTGGGCAGATGATCCAGCATGAGGGGATGAGTCCGGTGAGCCGGCCTTATTGTGATATGCAGATGTATTACAATGAGGTTCCCGATGTCCGATGGCAGGAGACACAACCCACCATCGACGGGCTGAACGGACAATCACAAATTGGTTTCACAATGCCATGAAACCTTCTCACCTTATTGTCCTCTCACGCCACTGAATATGCCTGATGCCAACGGGCACGGATGATTCCACCCAGTACATCAGTCGCAGAGCACTTCATCTCGATCTTGTTGAGGTTCTGAGTGAAGCTGAACATTGAGGTACTCTCTCTATTCTAAGCAATATCCTGGATGCCCATTTCTCATTTGCAAACCCCATCAGTCATTATATTTTGACATCCCACATGACTTGTGAATCAAAAGACAGATTGCTGATAAAGTATGGAGATCTCTCAAGACTCAAAATAGTCCAAAAGTAAAGCTGCTACCAAATTGACAGCTTTGGTACGAAAAGCACAAGTGGCAGGGAGATATTAACTGAGGCCTCAGGATCTGCAGAGTTATCTACAGAAACAACATTCTGATGTCATGGAACAGACAGGACTAGAAGTTATTATTGCAGATGTTTTAAAAATCTACCACTACCACATTCCGTTTCATTTCCCCAACTGGAATAGCATTTTGCACTATGGAACCGTGGCCAGTTTGTTCATCCTCCCTGCAGACTGCACCCTCATCCATCCAGACAGCAAGAAACTTGTACCTCTTGGATGAGGGCTGAGGCTCCTCCAGCACCACAGATGAGGTTCCCTTTCCTGCCTGGCTTGCAGTTACACCCTCCTATCCTGACCTACACAACCATTAACTAAAGGGGTGTGACTGCCTCCTGATCAAAGTGTCCACGCAACTCTTCCTCTCCCTGATGCCCTGCAATGTTTGTACCTCAAGCTCCAGCTCAACATTTGCGCCATCCCCACCATGAGCTCACTGCTTCCCTACTCTGGGCACCATACTTAAATGGCACCTGATGGTGTCTGAACAATGTGCTACCTTCAAATAAAAAGTATTGCAGGCAATGTCAAGGTATATTCCCTTGAAGGGGAAAAGTAGGACTGTCATGAAAATATAACAATTTTCATAATATTATTGTAAAGGTAGGTTAATAGTAGGGTTTGGATTAGTTTTTCCGTATGTAGGCATATGTGTGTGGGTTTTAAATGAATTACAGACAGCTAGTCTGGGTGCTTTGATGTATCAGAAGGGAAGCCACGTTTGAAGTGCTAAATACATAAACATGGATGAAGTTTTAGAATATGAGGTGTGAAGAACATTTGCATTTTTAGATAAACCCAAGTCGTGAATTTCAAAGAGATGGTAAGGTGTTACATCTAGCCAACAGAGGCTAAGCCAAACAGTGTGTTTATTTTTCCTAAAGATTACTGACAATATGAATGCTATGAAAGATTTATATCATGGAAAAAGTAAAGTTGCAAAGACAATAGGACAATAGGACATACGTTAAAAAGTGGGAAACCTGTATAATGGAGATGAGGTTATGTGTAAGAAGGAGGCATTCTAAGATCCAATAAGTCTGAACAGCCTCCAGCCTCCATGTACCAAGCTGTTGTCTACAGGAACCAAAGCTAAGAGAATTCAATTTAAATATCATTATCCAGAGTATTATGTGCTTTTCCTGCTTCTGGTGAAACCTATGTTGTTGTAATGTTGCCTTAGCAGAGATGTAACTGGGAGATAGATTAATTAGGTGATTTAGGAGTTATCATAGTAGACCTATGTATGTGCTTAAAATCATATTTTTTATTAATAAATGTTTAATTTAGTTTTGTAAAAAAGACTCGATAGACTTATTACTGCTGAATTCAAGGCATGAAACTTGAATTATAAATACAAATTGTAAAACAGTTGTGGCAGCTGTTTCAGGTTTCCCACTGGGATTTGAGTGGCTCAGCATGTGCTATCCGTTGTGCCATAACAAGGACAAATAAATCCAGAGCGCCCTGGATTATGAGTGAGATAGAGCTGAAGAGGAAAAGGAAAAAAGTGTGCATACAACACATGTCAGGTAGGAGGTACAATGAAGAATCAGGTGAAATGAAAAAACTAAGAAGAAAAGCAAGGAGAGAGCATGAAAAGAGACTGGCAGTTAACATAAAAAGGGAATCCCATGATCTTCCATAACGATATGAAAAATAAGTTTGGCAAAAGAAAGAGTAGGGCTGATTAGAGATTTTAAAAAGGGGACTTGAATGTGGAGGCACAAGAAATATTGGAGATAATAAATAAGTACTTTGCATCTGTCTTTACAAAGAAAGAAGATGCTACCAGGTTGAGGTGAGAGGAGGTAACTGCTACACTCAAAGAATTTACAATTGAGAAGGAGGAGGTGTTAAAAAGACTATCTTTACTTAAAATAGATAGGGTAGATAGGTAGATGCATCCAAGGGTGCCGAGGGAAGTGAGAGTGGAAATTGCAGAGGCACTAGTGATAATCTTCCAGTCCCCCTTAGATAGAGGGAAAGTGCCAAAGGATTGGAGAACTGCACATGTTACACCCTTGTTCATAAAGGGGTGCAGGATAAATCTGGCAACTACAGGCCAGTCAGTTTGACCTCAATGGTAGGGAAAATTCTGGAAACTATAATTCAAGACAAAATCAATAGTCACTTAGACAAACATAGGATAGTTAAGGAAAGCCACCAAGGATTCATTAAGGGAAAATTATGTTTAATTAACTTGCTGGAGTTTTTTGAGGAGATAACAGAAAAGGTTAATAAGAGCAACACGTTTGATGTGGCGTCTATGGATTTTCAAAAGGCATTTGATACAGTGCCACACAACAGATTTGTGAGCAAAATTCTAGCTCATGGAATAAAAGGGAGAGTAGGCACTTGGATAAGAAATTGGCTGAGTGACAAAAAACAGAAAGTAGTGATAAATGGTTGTTTTTCAGATTGGAGAAAAGTGGAGTTCCCCAGGGTTCAGTGATGGGACCCTTGCTCTTCCTGATATATTTTAATGACTTAGACTGTGGTGTTCAGGACATGATTTCAAAATTTACAGATGATACGAAGATTGGAAACATTGTCAACTGTGATGAGAATAGTCTTGAACTTCAAAAGGACATAGACATGTTGGTAGTTTGGGTAGACAAGTGGCAGATGAAGTTCAATACAGAGAAGTGTGAGGTGATTCATCATTTTGGCAGGAAGAATATGGAGAGGCAGTATAAAATAAATGGAGGAATTCTAAATGAGGTCCAGGAACAGAGGGACTTGATGTATATGTACATAAGTCATTGAAGTTGGCAGGTCATGTTGAGAGAGCAATTAATAAAGTATTTAGTATCTTAGGCTTTATTAATAGGGGCATTGAGTACAAGAGTAAGGAGGTCATGTTGAATTTGTATAAAACATTAGTTAGGCCTCATCTGGAGTACTGTGTCAAGTTCCGGGCACTATACTTGAGGAAGGATGTGAAGATATTGGAGGGAGTGCAGAGGAGGTTCACAAGAATGATTCCAGGGATACAGAAATATAGTTATGAGGAGAGATGGGAGAAGTTGGGACTGTTTTCATTGCAGAAAAGAAGGCTGAGAGGAGACTTGATAGAGGCATTCAAGATCCTGAGGGGTATGGACAGGGTAAACAGTGAGAAACTGTTCCCACTCAAAAGAATATCATGAACTAAAGGGCACAGATTCAAAATAATTAGAAAAAGGAGTAAAAATGATATGAGGAAATATTTTTTCACACAGAGGGTGGTTGGAGTCAGGAACAAACTTCCTGAGAGAGTGGCGGAGGCAGGTTCAATTGAGGTATTCAAAAGGGAATTGGATTGCTGTCTGAAAAGAGAGAATGTGCAAGGTTACGGGGATAAGGCAGGGGAGTGGAACTAGGTGGAATGCTATTTCAGAGAGCCAGCACAGACTCGATGGGCCGAATGACTTCCTTCTGCACTGTAA
The DNA here is from genome assembly GCF_964194155.1 of Cetorhinus maximus. Taxonomy (NCBI): domain Eukaryota; kingdom Metazoa; phylum Chordata; class Chondrichthyes; order Lamniformes; family Cetorhinidae; genus Cetorhinus; species Cetorhinus maximus. The sequence continues at coordinate 21,282,091 of NC_135896.1, forward strand.
AGATACTGTGACTCTGTCCCAGACGGGGCTGGAGCGGCTGAAATCAAGGTCCTCACACCCTACGGTAATCGAGCCATCGAGCTGGTGAAGGAGACGTGGACCGTGCCTGCAGCAACAGTGAGGTGGGCCATGCACACCCAAGTCAGGATCCTGCAACAGCTCATCCCTCAGACAACCACACTGTGAGTGCATTGTCCTGTTTTAGAGACACCTGCCATGCACTAATTATCTCTCTTTTCTTTCGGAGGCACCTCCAGAAAGTGCCCAATGGCATCAACAAGCCAAGCTCTCAACTCCAGTCCCAATGACATCTCGGATGAGGAACCAGAGGAGAGCACCATAGAAGACCCGTCACAGCACTCACCAACACCCTCCAGCATTGCTCGTTGTGATTGGTGGGACCTAGTTCTAGAGGACCCTCAGGGTCACAATCTAGTGAGCACAACACACAATCTGGTTGACTGCAGGCGGAGGCAGGGATACCCGAGGTAGCCGGCACTCAGAGGACTGCAGGAGGCCAAGAATTTGCGGAGTCCGAGTCAGATGATGAGCCTCTGAACTCGGTTCTAAAACAGTTGGTGCATCTGCAACGACAATCATAGGACCATCAGGAAGAGATGTCACCTGCATTCCTAAGATTGCAACTGAGAAAGGAGGAAGCCATCCTCATTCAGTCTGAGGTGATAGTGCTGGCATGCCAATGCACCCAGGTCAACACTGGTAGGATGGCGGCCGACATGGAGACCTTGGTCCAGGATTTCGGTCCTGCACTGCTGCAGGAGCTACACTCCATCGCTGTAGCCATTGGTCGCATTCATCAGTGGCTGTTTGAGAGGGGAGCGGCGCACCTCGATCTCACTCCAATTGCCCCTTTTCCTCAAGGAGGCAGCCAGGAGCCCTCGGGCACCCATAGGGATGAGGACCAGAAGCTGAACACCCCGGGGCCATCCACCCAGGTGACTCTGGAACTGTCCAGCCGATCCCAATCCCCTCTTCCTGTGATGCCATCACCTCCAGCTCCACAGGCCGAGGAGGGTTCACCTGTCCCATGACAGGACACCCAAAGCAGGCCAGGGCCCTCCAGGCCTTGGCCCGCCAGAGGACGCCCACCAAATTCATCAACATCAGGGCATGGCAGTCAGCAGGCTGCCTCCACCTCCGCTGTGGATGTCGGGGGAGCATCAAGACGTAGCAGTAAGGTTAGGAAAGTTAATAAGGTTTAGGAGCACAACAGTGGCACAGATCTTAACAACATGTACATAATGTACATAAATGTAAATAGAATCGTACCTGTTTCACATCTCTTCTTGTTTGTGCCTCCTTTTTATGATGAGTTCTGTTGTTGTTAATCAGATGTAATCCCATGGTCCCTCCCATCACTTATCACAGATGTCGCTATCTGACCTCTCTATGTATTGTGCGTCCACATCACCACAGTGTGTGGCCCTTTCCAAAATCATTCTCGACATTAGTGATAACTCGACCTTAATGTTAAGTGTGTTTGTGGAACGAACCTCGTTCACATGCTTTTCAGAGTCGTGTCATGTTTATTCTTGGTTGTGTAAGATTGAGGCAGAGGTCTTCTCCTATCTCGCCTGCATTTTTGAAAAGGAAGGTATAGTGTACAAGGGCAGGTGTGTTCACGCATGAAGAAGAGTCATATATCATGCAACTCCATGTGCTTTCTGTCTCTTGGCAGGATTTTAATACTATGAGCTTATTCTCAGAGCTTTTATAGCCACATGAATGCAGTTGATGGCACCCTGCACCTGTGGGAATCCAGAAATCTCAGTAATACCCAGTGCTCTGGTGTCCTGCCTTGCTTGATCTCTGTCGAAGTTGACTCAATCGTGGGTATTTGGCAAAAAGGGCTTCTGTGACCACATGAATGCATTTTTGCGTGGGCGCTTGAGAAATCCCGCAGAGATCCTCAGTGGAGCCCTGGAAGGAGCCATTGATGTAGGAGTTGAGTGTGGCGGTTATTTTCAAAGGCACTGGCAATGGATGGCCTCCCAGACCCGTGGCGCCAATTCCTGGGGAATGTGGCAAAGGTGAGTCACCATATCCCTGAACTTACAGAGACATTAGTGACACTGGTTCTCACTCATCAGCAGATAAGACATGCAAGTACTGTACATTTTCAGTCTTGCGAGCTGACTACTCATGACATTTCTGTGAGCCTCATCCTCTGTGTCCAGAGCAGGCCCTGCTGCCCCTTGGTCTTCAAGGCTTTGCTCTTCCCTTTGGCGAGCCAGGCATCTCCATTGCAATCTTCCCTTCTCCTGTCTGTATGCAATTAAGCAGCAGCAATATATCCAGGCTCCACCTTCCTGATGGTCTACTCTCTGCAGCATCAGTGAGAAACAGGCAAGAGTCAGCATTATCTCCAAAGGTCCTCTTTCTGTCAATGACTCATAGTGAATGTGGGTTCAAGGGCTTCGCCTCCGTGTCGGCAGCTACTCACCCTGAAATGACGGTCAGTGCAGGGTGTGTATCAAGGTGCTCCCCCGCTACCCCCACACTTTACAGGACCGGCTACTATGAGATTGCTATGGCAAGGCGCTTGGATGTGCTGCTGTCAGCCCAGGCGCTGGGATCCTCATTCACTGCGCTCTAATACTACACTATTTGGAATAAACATGAGGGGAAATGTTTAGTCAGGAAATTACATTATTTGAGAGGGGCCTGAATCTCCCCTTCTATGAACTGTCCAGCGCCACGATTCTGGTAAGCATCTGAAGCTTGTCCAGTCACCCAATTGCTCCAAAGTTCGTTATTATTTTGGGGAATTTCCACACTGCGAACACGGGGTCAAAACAAGGAGATCGATTAGAGCCACTTTGTTGGATTAGTCTCACTTGAACGCGTATCATTGCTTCACTTTCCTGACTGCCTCCATTGTCATTGAAAAGCTCCTATGTCCCAGCTGTGAATCTCTCCTTATTTGGTAATACACTTTTCAGTTGGGTGCCCCTTTAATGGGCCCTCCCATTGGATGCACCGGCCCCCCAATCCACCCACAAAGAGCCTCAGCAGCAGAGCTTCTCCTTATTTAATTTTGCACTGCCCCATCGCTGCAGGCTGGAAGATGCTGGTGCTGAGCTCTCACTGCCAGACCAGCTTGGACCCTCCCTGTGTGAGTATGGAAACCCTTCCCATCGTCCTGAAGGAGCTTAATGTTCAGGTTTCCCTCCCTCCAAGACCTCTCACTCCTCCTGCTGTATTCCTTGATCCCATCGTGATTGAGGTGGATGTCCGTCCCTGACTGAGTGTGCCATCTGCGGCCCAGTATGATGCCAGAAAGCCCACAGACCGAGGCGCATGATGTTATGACAACGCCCTATTCACAACAAGCTGGGCACGACAGATTGGGCTGACAGGCACCCCCCCCCACCCCCCCCCCCCCCCCCACCCCCACCACCCCGACCCTCCCTGGACTGGGACAGTCTTTGCAAGGTTAACAATGTAAACAGAAACGCTTCTTCCCTCAGCGCTCCTCCCATTCTGGCCCCAAGTGGCTTATGTCACCCTGTAACATACTTTCTCCCCATCCTGGTGCTGAGGATGCTAACCCCCTGCACACTCCCCAAAATAATGTGCCTGAGTGCAGCCTTCCTCACTCGTACCCCACCACCCCCCCCCCCCAGAAGAGCCCTAGCCTTGTAATCCCTTCCCCTGTTTTAGACCAGTTTCCCCCCTTCTCCAGTGCAGCCCTAACCCTGCAGTCGACTAAAAGCCATCCCCACATTACCGCTGGTCTGGCAGGTTGAGACATGTCCCTGACACCCCCCTGAAAGCAATGTGGTGCTGCTTGTGAAGCCTGACGATGATTACCACGAGCGTTGCACAATGCAAAGTAGGTGAATGAATCTCAAAGTCATGAGCAAAGTGCAAGTTACCAGGTGCACGCTGCTTATATACTGTTGTGAAACACATTGTTCCAATTGTAATTGACCTGCCTGGGTAATCCAGCATGATGGGATGATTCTGGCGAGGAGTCCTTATAATGAGATGCTAATATATTGAAATTATGTTCCTGATGTGCTGTGGTGGGAAACATGGCCCGCCTTTGAAGGCTGCAGCGCACAATCGTGAACTAGTTTTATGATGCTGTAAAACCAATTTCTGACCTTCTCGCAACATTTTCCACTCCCGCCTCATCCTACCATCAAATTCAATCCAAAGCTCCTCAGGTCAGCTCAATTCAAATTCCCCACATCTCCAAATAAACTGGGGTTGGTTTGGGAGAAGCATGTAAATCAGTGAAAGCCATTGCGAGACTAAGGCCATGAATTTCCCTAATTGGAGCTGCTTCTGCTCCACTACCGAAACTTCAGCACAAGAGTGTCAGAAATGTAGATCAAATGCATAAAAAGTTTAATTTCCTTTAATTTTTTTGAGTGTTGCTGAAAAAAGAAACATGTCAAAGCTTTTGGTCTTGCACTCATCAGGACACTTCACAAGGATACCAAAATAAGGGGAAGACAACAATTTATACTGTATGTGAAAAGACTGCTGATTTGTTGGCAAGTGGACTTTGATTGGTAGAAGTGTTGCCATGGAGAATGAACCAGTGATGGTGACTGACAATTAACTGCCAAGCATTGCTTGAAATTTAAACCAGGCAGCTTGACCCTGATTGGTTAAGGCATTGCCCTGAGGAATGAGGCAGCGAATGGCTGTCACTTATTTTGTTTAGCTGAAACAGGCACGGTGCATGTACATGTTCTTTCTGCCTGAAAAGGACAGGGCCCTGTGTATTAATAAACATAGCTTCCAGTACATGCAAATGTGCAACATGGTGAGCCCGGCTGACAATCTTAAATTGGTTGTCAGCGTAATTCTTAGCACATTGAGGACTATTTAGTAAATGTTGTCCAATCGCGTAATCACAACTAATGTTGGTCACTGTGTTTTGAGTTTTGCAAGCACGAGCTGGTTGGCTATGGTCTGTAAGTTGCCGTTTGCGAACAGAGGCTGGGACATGCTGTTTGATATGATCCGCCAGTCTTTGGGACATATGGCCTACATGCCTAACATCGCACTGGCACTGAAAGTCATCTCCAATATTATTCATTCATCTGATCGGCAGAACGTCTTTTTGACTTGACGGCAGCATCCTGTTAATGACGAATAGAACTCGTCGTAAAACAGCTAGCTTCACCCGTTGCTCTAGACGCATGAGTTTTAAATGAAAATGCTCAGAAAAAAACTCCCATAATATTGAAAACAAATGAAAGTAAAGAAGTCATGAGAGAAAATTTCCCTGCCTAGCCGTAGACACTGATCGGACATCACGGGCAAGGCACCTGCTATTTTCCAATCTATGCTTCCAACAGGCCAGTTCGTTTTCTACAGAGGGAGGCATTGGGATAATTACCCAAGAAACATTATCAAGAGAAATTGAAACTAAATTACAAATTTAACTAAAGAGATTTTATAAAAAGGAACAAGTTGTGGAGAATTACAAAAGCATTCGTCTCTGAGCTGCACTATCCCTGACATGTTTTTTGGATTCACCTTCATGGAGCATCTTCGACTTAATTGGAAGCTTTCATACAACTTGCGGGAAATTGAACAAAATTACTATTCTCAAGGATTTTGCAGATATTTGCAAAGACACGTGGTCTTGGCCCAGGCTAATCAGGGCCACCACATATAGTCAAGGCCAAGTGTGTAACGAATGTGCCAAAATCATTATCTAAAAAAGCAATAAAGTGTTTTATCTCCTTGGAGGTGGGTAAGTCAGCTTGGCAAAGTCTCACATATCTTAGTTGGTGGTTTTGTGTTTATACACACACTTATCAAAGTGATGGATGTCGGTGCTGGGGAATGGAATACTTTTACAGTGCTCTCGCTTTCAGGCATCCAGTGCCAGAAACAAGCACACTCAGGTCAAGCACAGGACAGCCAGATGCAGACTTTAAAAAATCCTCTTTACTCTTTCCCAACCTCAGAAGAGCACTCTATCCTTCGTCAGTGTGACTTTTATTTCTCCCGTTTTCCCATATCCTCCATCTGTATGACCTCCTTGACTATAGAAAATGTTTCTTTTTCTCAATGCTTTGAAGTCTACTGAGGGTGAGGAAGTGTGTGCAGTCTGGGGCAAGGATGATAGATATGTGTTCAAACCCTTCTAGTCTGCTGGTGGTAATGCAAACCTTTAATGACTTACTGAGACTTGTACATGAGTTTGTGCAATCAGTCTTCATTACTCACACACACACATCCCCTTGGGACATCTGGGGGGGAAAGCCTAAACACTCATCCCAAATTTAGGGGCCTCCTCTAAAAACATCTGGAAAAAATAATCTCTTGTGCAATGGCACATTTTGGAAAATATAACCATTTGTGAACCATTTACATGCTTTGATATTTACTTTTCTTGCTTTCCACAGTGTCTGTTGATGCTGGTTAAAACTGACAAGAGACATATTCCTGCAACCTGACAACTTGTGGTAGTTTTTGTTTTCAAAGTCTACTGGAGTGCAGAAATTCCACGGGAAAGATGCCAAGAATTGCAATTAGTCCCAGTGGACAAGCAGGCGCTTTGACAATAATAAAATGATAAACAAAACTGCAAAAACTGGAAGTCTGAACCAAAGGCTGCAAAACGACAGCAGGTCCATCAGCATCTGTAAAAAGACAGGTTAATGTTAAGTGTATAAAACTGAGAATACAGGATGGTTGCAAATCATGTCCGGTTGACTGATTTGTCCTCCCAACTACTGAAACTCCACACCTGGTATGCTAACTTACCATAGAATATTCCATTCTGGAGATTTATCTTTTGAACTCTCTTTGGTGAAATGAGGAACCACAGAGTATAAACAACATTAGGGCGGAATTACTGTAGATGGTGCTCCTCAAGCAGGAATAGTGCAAAGTGGGCTGTGTACTCACCTATATGTCTGTTCCTGCTTAAGGTCACAAATAATTACTTATGGAAATGACCTACCTGTGTTCAATCTACCCACGACTAGGAGGAACCATAGAGATTGGGGTAGGATTTTCGGCACTGCTGCAATTACTTAAAGGGCTGCAGCAATCACTGAGAGGCATATTTTCTTTTAGCAACCATCTACATTCCCTTCATTCTTATTCATTTTCCTCTTCCCATCCCCTTCACTGCAATCCATTTCTCTCCTTGGATTAAAGAGAAGAGGGAAGGTGTTGAAAAGGAGAAGGGTGGGGAAATGAATGATATTGAATAATAATGCATAATTTTAATATAAATATTCATATTCCAAGGAAGCATACCCCAGTACCATGTTTTGTTTTATGTGTTAGGCTATGGGCAACACAATATTTATATACCCATTGCCCTGAGAAGATGGCAATGGGTCTTCCGCTTGAACTTGTTTTTTAATTCATCTGCAGGATGTTGGTGTTGCTGGATAGGCCAGCATTTTTTTCCCATCCCTAATTGCTGTTGAGAAAGTGATTTCAGAGGGCATTTAAAAGTCAACCATGTTGCTATGGGTCTGGAGTCACATGTAGGCCAGACCAGGTAAGGACAGCAGATTCCCTTCCCTAACAGACATTAGCGAACCAGATGAGTTTTTACAATAATCGACAATGGTTTCATGTCATGGTTAGACTTTTAATTCCAGATTTCTATTGAATTCAAATTCCACCATCTGCCCTAGTGGGATTTGAACCCAGCTCCGTGGAGCATTACCCTGGGTCTCTGGATTACTAGTTCAGTGATAATATCACAATGTCGCCACCACCCCCTCAACTTTGGCTGTCCTTGTGATGATGGTGCTTTCACAATGGTATTAAGTAGGGTGTTCCAGGATATTGGCCAATAGGACGATGAGGAAGGAATGACAGCAATGTATTTCTAAGTCAGGATGGTGTGAGACTTCCCGTGGTATCGTTGCTCTCATTCTTCTCGAAGGAGGTATCAGAAGAGGGAGGTGCTGGTGATGTAACTTTGATGAGTTACTTCAGGCTGTTATGTGCTTTTGTTTTCTTCACTCCCATATCAAATGACGGAATGTCACGTGCACATCTAGCCAAAGGGAATGTGTTAAAATTTAGGATTGCTACAGGTTCAATAGTGTGAACCTTGGCTCAGTTTTAGCATGATCAGTTATGATTTGATAAGTGATGAGTTGAAGCCCCGCTCCAGCTACCCCAGCAAGCCAAGCTGAAAGTCCACGTCATGGAATACTGGGTTGATATCCAAAGGGATTCGAGTGTCCAATGGGAATTGAAGTAGCTTCCTCCCGTTGTAGCCATGGCAAGCAGGAAATCAGAGTTCTGTCCTCTAAACACTAGGTTGATATCAAGAAGGGTACATATGTTCGATGGAATAGTGGGGCAACAATTTCGCCACATCCTATATAACTAATTATCCTGGAATGGAGTTGTGTGTCAGGCTGATGACCCACCCTAGTTAAAAATTGACTTTATTACAGCACACAATGCAGAGCACGATCTATTGAAAGTGGAAGAGACAAGCCAGCTTGTGCCATGTTGCACAGAATGAAGATTGAGGGAAAGGATGGCTTCAATGATAGCAGTTACTTAAGTGGTCTGAGCATCTTATTTGTTGGGTGGAAATTAACTTATACCACACCATAGCCTACTTGAGGGGAAGGGCCTTTATTGCAACTACTGCTTTATGCAGGCACTGAGTATCCGGAGACCTGTTCAACAAGTTCACTGGTTCTTAATGCCAGAAACACTTCATGACTCACATTGAATCAGTGTCCAATGTGTAATAGCGTTAAAGACACCAATGATCACATTCTTGGCCTTTATATTTTACTGTTTGTTTCACACTTTTCAATAATAAACACCTAAAACATTCAATAATAAACACCTAAAACATTCAATAATAAACACCTAAAAATTCTCCGACAATTCCCTTCCTTGACCTCTCTGTCTCAATTTCTGGTGATAGACTGTCCACCAATATTCATTACAAGCCCACCGACTCCCACAGCTACCTCGACTAAAGCTCCTCACACCCTGCTTCCTGTAAGGACTCCATCCCATTCTCTCAGTTCCTTCACCTCCATCGCATCTGTTCCAATGATGCCACTTTCCAAAACAGTGCTCCTGATATTTCTTCCTTCTTCCTTAACCAAGGTTTCCAACCCACGGTGGTTGACAGGGCCCTTAACCGTGTCCAACCCATCTCCCGTGCTCCTGCCCTCACACCTTCCTCTCCCTCCCAGAACCATGATAGGGTCCCCCTTGTCCTCACTTTTCACCCCACCAGCATCCGCATTCAAAGGATCATTCTCCGCCATTTCCGCCAACTCCAGCATGATGCCATCACCAAACCATTCCCTCCGGGACACCCTGGTTCACTCCTTCATTACCCCCAACACCTCAACCCCCTCCCACAGCACCTTCCCAGGCAATCACAGAAGGTGCAACAGCTGCCCCTTTACTTCCCCCTCCACCTCACCATCCAAAGGCCCAAACACCCCTTTCAGGTGAAGCAGCGCTTCACTTGCACTTCCCTCAATTTGGTCTACTACATTCGCTGTTCCCAATGCTGTCTCCTCTACTTTGGAGAGACCAAACGCAGTCTGGGTGACCGATTTGTGGAACACCTTCAGTCTGTCGGCAAGCATGACCCAGACCTCCCTGTCGCTTGCCATTTCAACACTCCACCCTGCTCTCATGCCCACATGTCCGTCCTTGGCCTGCTGCATTGTTCCAGTGAAGCTCAACACAAAACTTCTGATGAGGCACTTCACAGCCTTCCGGACTGAATATTGAGTTCAACAACTTCAGACCATGAACTCTCTCCTCCATCCCTACCCCATTTTGATCCCCCCTCCCCCTTTTTCTATATTCATTTTAAAATTTTTATTTACCTATTTTTCCCACTTATTTTCATTGTTATTATTTTTGTTTTTTATTTACATTTTTATTCATTGCTTTATCCCCACCTTTTAGCTTATTTTTGGTCTTTTTTCCCACCACCGTCCTATTTTCCCTGCCCCGCCCCAACTAGGGCCACCTGTCATTTTCCAGAGTGCTTACCCCGGTCCTGCCATTATCACATTCTGCTTTCCACTCTTAATGTCACCATTAGCACCTCCTTTAGCCAGTACTGCCACCATTAACACCCCTTTAACCTTTTGTTTGTGATATATTTCGCAATCTCTCCTTTGCCTCCACCTATTGCTGGCCTTCTATCCAGCTTCACCTGTTATACTGTTAAACAGTATAAATTTCACCACATTTCTACTTCTCTTTAGCTCTGAAGAAGAGTCATACGGACTCAAAACTTTAACTCTGTCTTTCTCTCCACAGGTGCTGTCAGACCTCCTGAGTTTTTCCGGCATTTTTTGTTTTTGTTTCAGGTTTCCAGCATCCGCAGTATTTTGCCTTTATCTCCCTGAATATAGCACTTTGACAGCTAGATTTTACTCAATAGTAGTAGTATTTTAAACATATAATACACCAACAATACTCCGTGCTGTGATACTCTGAAATTCTGAAACATGACACCAATGCTGGGAAATTCCTTGGAGGTTCTCCTGATCGGCTGTCATAAATTTGTTGGGACTTTATGCTCCCTTGGACCTTAAGTCTGCCTTAAATTATAACTTCCCATCACTGGCATCAGCTGGGTGAATCTAAGCTGCACACTTTCCATGACTTCAAGATCCTTTCTATAATCAGGCAACTAGAACTGCACACAATGCACTAACTGAGGCCTAGCCAATGTTATGCACAAACTTGCCAATTAAATTTTGCTCATGCATAGACTATGCAAGGTTAATTGACATTTGCGGTCAATCTGGTTATTAAAATTACGAACTACACACAATCAACAGGGATTGGTTGCTTGTCCAAATGTAGAGCTTGCCAGTCCTCACACCATGTTATGCAATAGTAGTGACTTTCCACCTGGTCAAAAATCCAATGCAACCAAATTCTTAGGCATTTTATTGTAGGATACTGAAGCAAACAGGCAGACAGGTCTAATCCACTTGACTACAGATTTCTTAAACACACTTGTTTTGCTGTAAGATGGAACTCGGGTATCACCTATGCAGAAACCTAGAATACAAATCATCCCCTTCTGCTCCCATGGATCTGCCAGCCTCTGGCTCAGAGAGGCATTAACAAGAGCTTGAGTGAAGATCAACTACCTACCCTCTTTACCATAGTTGATATGTAACGCAAGGGGAATATTAGAGAGTATGTATCTTCAAATAAAAAAATATATGGTTGAACTCTTATAGGGAGAACAGTTAAGATAGTGAAATAAAAGCTCCAAGCTTCCATGTATTTGTCTTAACCTTGACCTCAAATATTCCTTCCTTCTGAGTTGCTGTCGATCAAATATGAAGTGCTGTTTGTCCGAGTTTCAACATGATGGAGATGGATTGTTGTTTGAAGCTTTTCTTCAAGGAGCATCATTATGATATAAAAGAGCATGGCCCCCACTCAACACTCATTGCAGCCTACCCATAAAATTCCTTATGGTACACTCACTGTATGCAACTTCTAAACTGTTATATGCTTCCTGAATACTTCAACTACAAAGACCTGCCAACAGATTGATAATGGCTAGTGATTGCTACTGTAGCTGCTGATTTATAAAAGTGGGATTTTGCTAATGGATACAATTCTGATCAAGTTTCAAATTTGAAATCCAGACTATGACCATTGCCTCCCTTTAAAAAAACCTTGTCTGTTACTGGACTTACTTCATCTTTGACAGTTGCTAAGTAGTACTATGTATGCACAAAATAGAAAAACATGCTGAATTTTTTAGGCGTTTATTATTGAAAAGTGTGAAACAAACAGTAAAATATAAAGGCCAAGAATGTGATCATGGGTGTCTTTAACGCTATTACACATTGGACACTGATTCAATGTGAGTCATGAAGTGTTTCTGGCATTAAGAACCAGTGAACTTGTTGAACAGGTCTCCAGATACTCAGTGCCAGCATAAAGCAGTAGTTGCCATAAAGGTCCTTCCCCTCAAAGTAAAGTGTTATTTAGGTGCTTGTAGAAGAACATCGTTGAATGTTGCTAAGTGTGGGCACATTTTCTTACACGGCCCTGTAAATTTCTCCCTCATCTGTTTGCAGGTTCCCACCTCAAGTGAATTTGCTCTGTAATTTTCACCAGAGCTGCTTTCTCGCGGTGCTTTTGACTGGAGGGGTCAGATCTTCCATGTAAACATTTTGGAACCTTCTGAAGAAACAGGAGTACAACTGCAGCTGTAAGACTGGCTGCTGGTCACGGGCCATGGACATTTTGGCTACTGTTGGAGAACAACATTGTAAGGCCTCCAGGCCCTGAAATTACTGCTGCCCAACCCCCTCAAACCTTCTAATTGGAGTGGGTCAACATTGTGCTGACCACTGCCAGCTTCTTCAGGTGCCCCTGATAATGGCCATCCTCCTGACATAACGAGTAAAGTGAGGCAATAAGGTTGAGAACATCTTCCCCCTCAAATTTCCACTGGATTGATTCCCTTGTGCCCACTGCATATGAAGACAGTCTCTTCCACTCCTAATTCTTTCCCTCAGGGCATGCTCTGCAAATCCCAGGGCCCATATAAAGGAGAAGAAACCTGAATTAACAGGTCTATCCAATTCTTAGCAGTTGGAAAATAAACATCCCCCTGGTGTAATACCAGGGCCATGCTGTTAATAGTAAGAATAAAGATTCTTTTAAAGTGTATAAACATATTTCCAGCTAGTTCTATCAGTATATCAGTGCCTTTAGTTTCCACAGGGCATATCCCAATCAACCATAGAAACATTGGCAGAAAATTCAGGAAGAGCCTGGAAATTCAACTCCTTAGGTTTTCAATAGAGAACAGGAATAAGGTTGCTCTAGTGATCTGTTTTACAAGTTCGTTTTTAAACTGGTATTTAAGAGCCCTTTATTTTCACTCTGATGAAATCTAGAATTATCATACTAACTCCTACTTTAACTCATCTTTTCCAGGTCCTCAAACTCATGGAACCATTTACCTCCCTTGGCCTTCCCTCTATTTTTTAGGCCATTTGAAACACAGGTATGTCGCTGCCTGCTATTTCTTGATTTATCTCAATTTCGCTTGTACTTTTCTTCATCCTTGGCAGTATCCTGCCTTGGCCCTTTACCTCAGTTCCTTAAATAAAAAAACAAAAGCCACATAAGTTTGAACATGGACCAATTAATTAAATCACACTTCCAGCATTTGCAGTTTATTGGTGCAAATAAAGAATTTATGCTGTGCAGCTGTGCTTTTATTGGGCTTAAACCTTTGATCTTTGGGAGTTGAAAAATGCTGCCCCTGCCCCTTTACATTGAAGTCTAATATGTTGCAGTGGGTTGCACATGTGTGGAAGGTCACCTGCTCTCAGTCAATGACTGTTCAATTAATTGTGCTGGCAGAAATGTGATAGTGGTTTTGCAAACTTCAAAAAGTACGGTTACTCTTAGAAACACAATAATCCTTCTCCATGTAAGCCATACCTTTGTGGAAACAATATTTCTGTCATTTTCGAATATCCCTTGGCCTATCCAATGAGCTGTCATTCTCCTAAATTCCCCACTTCCACACTGTAAATAAAATTGGGCCAAATAGTTATCATGTATTGACTGATATATATTTCCTAATTGAGAGAAAATTAACAAGGACTGACTCCAGAAATGGCACTGAACTTCAGAATTCAATACTTATCTTTAAACTTCTAGCTCAAGTCAAATGATTTTTAAAAGACTGATGTTTATAGCTATCTTGAATCTAACTTCTATGCATTGACACTGAGAAATAGTGCGTAGGTTGAGTGATTCATAATTTAACTCAATCTAAATGAAATCCATTTGGCTGGGATACTGATCTTCTCTTTCATAAAGAAGGTTTGTTTGTCACAATATCCCTGCTTATGGCCTTCCTGTTAACCAAGATTAGTCAGAGTCAACATGAGCCAACTTTGCTGATCTGGTATACCACATGACTGGTTTTGACGACATGAGAAAGAATGGTATGGGCAATGCTTCCCTCAATGTTCTTTCATAAGCACAGAAGAAATAGGAGTAGGAGTAGCTATATGATCTGTTGAGCCTGCTCTGCTGTTCAATAAGATCATGGCTGATCTGCTGCCTCAGCCCTACTTTCTCGCCCTATTCCCATGTCCCTTGAATTTCCTTTATGTCCAAAAATCTATTAATTTCATTCTTGAATATACTCAATGACTGAGTATCCAAAATCTGCGGGTAGAGAATGTCAAAAATTCTTAACCCTCTGAATGAAGAAATTTCTCCTCACCTTGGTCCTAAATGACCATCTGGAGAGTAGCTTATCACCAGATGACAAGGCCTTAGCTGAGTGCAACAACCCATACTCGTAGCGTGCAAAAAGTTCCACCCAAACACTACATGCCACAGAGCTACAACGCACTCTGCAACCAGGCTGCCCTGTGACATATTCTCACTGTTCTAACACCATTCTAATAACGGAGGCTCAACAATAATTATAGTCAAGTGTTTTATCTTCAAAATCCATGCAAAACTATGGAACAATGTCCACTGAAACTATCAGCACTGAGAATACTACACTGGGTCTTAAGAGGTACAATCATCGCCCAAAAAAATAGCAAAATACTGCGAATTATGAAAATCTGATACAAAAGCACAAAATGCTGTTAACACTCAGTACGTCAGGCAACTTTGCTGGAGGAAGTTTGGGTCAATAATTTAAACATTAACCCTACCTTCTACTCTCCACAGATGTTGCCTGAACTGAGTGTTTTTGGTATTATTTCTTCAAAAATCCAATGAATGTTTGAGCATAAAATCTTCCCCTGGCCAGAATTTTATGTCCTTCCCCCTTCGCCCCCACCACAGGGACCTGCCTTATTGCCCTGCTGAAGCCGGCCCACTCACCTGGTTATCTGGCCTCCATCGCTGTTCCTCATCAAGGAGTGACTGAGGTCCCAGCAATGGCCACCACTCCCAGAGGTACTGCTGGGACTCAAGTTCATGCATTTATCTGCCTGTGACTATAAATACCGGTCTTAGCTTCCCGGGCCAGTGGAAACAAACTTGTCCCCGGGTTTTCAGTCAATGTGCAGGGCCACCAACTCCATGAAAAATTCTGGCCGCTGTTTCTGCCAACAAAAAACATCCAGAAATTCCAGGGTAGAGGAGGCTATTTTGTCTATTGTTTGGCCTAATATTATTGCAGTTAATTAATGTTATTCCATTCTCCACTTTTATTTTGAATACACATTAATAATTTTTCTATTTCAACGAGGTGAAATTTGTCTTTGGCAGTCATGTAGAACAGGCAATAGCAAACCAGTGCCTGTTTTAATTGGTGCTAATGATTGATTTTAACCCAATTCTTTCCTAACTGACTGGATTGGCTTGGCTGCAATCGACATTTCAATCGGCTATACATTCCATATTCTAATAACCCTTTTCATCAATGCAACTTCTTCTGATTTCCCCCATTCTAGCACTAATACTGGGTCTGTGCCCCTTGTTACTGACTGACCAACAGTCTAAATAATCTTTCATGGTTTACCACATCAAACCATTTCAGAATTTTGAACAATTCTCTTAGCTTATCCCTGAGCACCCTCTACTCCAGTGGATCCAGTCCCAATTTCTAATATGTTTTTTTATAGTGGTGTCCCATTATCTCCACTATGGTCCCAGGAAATCGTTTTTGAATTTTACCACAACAACAGTGACAATAACAACTTACATTTATGTAGCACCATTAATGTATTGAAACATCCCAAGGTGCTTCACAGGAGCATTTGACATCAAGCCACGTAAGAAGAGATTAGTTGGTCAGGCTCCAATTCCAACATCCTTTTTATAGCAGGGTGTAGACATCTGAAAGGACACTCAACTGTGGTCTAATTTGTCGCCGATTTTATAGTTTAAAATTGTTGGGATTTCCTGTTGCAGTTTGATGTTCTCCAGTATAAAAACAGGTTGCACTCTCTGGCATTCTTTGTTCTCTTTATCCCATCATTAAATGATTTAATTTAATTATGGTTTAAATAATTAATCAGATTATCTTGTTATCCTTAATAACAGTAATAAAGGTGGAGCCAGGCCAGGGAATGAACCAAATTCAAAGTAGCTTTGGCATGTTAACAAATCTTTGATTTGCGCTTAGAATCTTTGACCACGCAACAAATCACTTGGAGCAGAATTTTCCCATTGGTGTGCGGGGGCAGGACCCGCACGCCGACACGTAAAATGATGCGCGGTGACGTCGTGCGAGCGTCCTGACGTCACCGCGCGCCATCGCGATATTTCGTTGGGCGGGTGCGTGATGATCTCCGATGAGTGCGCGCCATTAATTAACGGGCCGCTTAAGCGCCAATTGATGGTGATTTTTCAGGGCCCGTGTGATCTTCAGGTGGTCGCACGGGCGCAACGGGCAGGCGGGCAGGACACATTTGTATAAACCTCATCCACGGGTGGGATAAGAGGGCTCAGTGGGGTCGCGAGTGTGCTCTGTCAAATATTTAATTTGCAAAGTTACTGATACTTGCCTGTGTGAACTGCAATACTTCAAAACGCATTCCAGCTGCTTGGACTGGACTCACAAACTTCAGGTCAGCATTCTGCAGTGAAGAATCGTTTTTGGGCCTGCATGTTTCAGGAAGCCTTCCCTTAGCCTGGGAATGGGAGCTGAACTCTCCACTGGAGGCACCTCTTCTGAGGAGGGAGGGAGGGCTAGAAGGGGGAGGAGGCCAGGAGTGCACATGCACCCTCCAGGGGGGGCCACCTTTGGGAGGAGAGGCACAGCCACAAAGGACGCAGGGCCAAGAGGTAGTCCAAGGAGGAAGGGGCCGCAGAAGACACCACTATCCTGCTGCCAGGGTTTACAGGCGGCGAAGCAGCTACCTCAATATGTCTGAGGTACAGTGTCGAAGGAGGCTCCAACTCTCAAGGGAGACAGTCAACTATATCTGTTGATTGGGCCTGAGATCTCCGCGAACTGTGTGGGCGGACACCCCATGCCAGTGGCTCTAAAGGTCACAGTCCTCAACGTCTATGCCTCTGGCTCCTTCCAGGGGTCCTTGGGTGATCTTTGCCGTGTCTCCCAATCAGCTGTCCACATTTGTGTCAAGCAAGTTACAGACACTCTGTTCAGGTGTGCATTGACCTTCATCCACTACCGTTGGGACCAGGCAAGTCAGACACAGCGAGCCAGAGGCTTCGCGGCCATTGCTGGCTTCCCTCGCGCCCAGGATGCAATAGACTGTACACATGTGGCCATCAAGGCACCAGCAGGTGAGTCCGGTGCCCTTGTCAACAGGAAGGGCTTCCACTCCATGAACATGCAGATAGTGTGTGATCACAGGATGCTGATTCTACAAGTCTGTGCAAGGTATCCAGGCAGCTCCCATGACGCCTACATCCTCAGACACTCCCAGGTGCCGGGGCTCTTCAGTGCTCTGGCTCGGCTGGATGGATGGCTGGTGAGTGACAAGGGCTATCCCCTCAGAAGGTGGCTCACGACGCCTCTCTGCCATCCAAGAACAGAAGATGAGCAGCGGTACAATAGGAGCCAAACTTCTACCAGGACTGTGGTGGAGAGAGCCATCGGTCTTCTCAAAATGCGCTTCCGATGCCTGGACCGCTCGAGGGTGCACTCCAGTACCCCTCAGATTGTATGTTGCTGATAGTGGTAGCATGCTGCGCTCTGCACAATCTTGCGCTGGAAAGGGGCGACACTGTGGACGATGAAGACGTTGATGCAGTGGCTGCGTCTGCACACGATGAGTCCAGCAGTGAGTCCGAGGATGAGCACACACAGGGAAATGCTGAGGGGGTAGACACTGACCTGGGCATACTGCAGGGAGGCAGGGACACCCGAGACACTTTATTCAAATGAACCACCACATTTGGACCTCCAGGATAAGCCTGGGCTGCAGGTTCCATACTCGATACCTGAGTACAAAATCTGCCTGGTTAGGAAAATTAACTAAGGGTCTTGTCATTAAAAATGAATGTCCCACAAATCACTCATAACATTATTGGTATCCATCCACCTGCTTAAGAAAAGAGGCACCCTCAGCCATGGGGACATATCTGAATTTAATGGTATAACTAAAGGAACTTAAGAGAACAAAATGACAAAGGAGTTCAACATCACTCCAACTCATAAAGACCTCATTGAGGGCCAACACAAAAGCACCAGTGATAAACCTATGTTGTGCCTAAGGTGCCTTATGTTTACGTTTTCGGGTGCTGCGCCTTGGTGCTGCCCACTCGCTGGGACTGGCATCTGAGCCAGCCTGCTCACGCTGCTGTCCTGTTGGCCTCGATGACCTTGGCGGCCGTCCTCTGGTCTGTGGAGCCTGTGCTGGCCCCGCCTGGGAGGGAGCTGCCAGTTCCACAGCTGGCATCTCCCCAGTCGTCGAAGCCTCATCAGATGGAACGGTCACTGGCAGAGGAGCGGAGGAGCTGCCACCCTCATCCGGACCACCCTGAGAGGAGCCCGCAGAGGCGACAGGCAGCTGCTGCGCCGAAATGAGGTCCCTGCTCACCGTGGCTGGATGGGTACCGAGCTGGGAAACTTGGTGCCCAGACCATCTCCCACACTGGCACTGACCAGCTGAGGTTAATGCTGATGTGAGGGCTTGCTGGTCTGAGCGCAACCCCAGGAAGCCCTGATTGGTCTCCTGGAGGAGCCTCTCCACGAGAGTTGCCAGTCTCTCCATGGAGGACGCATGGCGCTTGGCCATGAGGCTCATTGCATTGGCGATAGCCCGCATAGGTTCCTTCACCATGGACACCAAGCCAAGCATAGCCTCATATATCTCCCCCAGATGCCCCCGCACACCCGGCTGCATTTCCTGCATTTGCTGCGTCGCGGACGACTCCAGAGACACATCATCAGGCACCAACTGAGCATGTGCCTGGTCCCCTGCAGCCCTCCGACTGCTGGTGCCATGGGCACTCTCTGTCTCCGCCAGCTCCTCCAGCCACTGTGAAGTGCCCTCAGCACTGTGCCCCGGGACACTATCCGATGATCTAATTACCACCGAGGTGCTAGTATTTGTGCTGGTGCCTGCCTGGCAGAGATGGTGTGACACTGTTGAGTCTGAGACTTCACGGCCCTCAGGTGTTAGAGAAGACCCCTGCTGCTCCTCCACCTGACTCTGCTCCACTGATGCTGAAAGGAGGAACAAGGACATTTGATTAGTTAACATGGAGACTGTCAATGTGCATCCCTGTCCCCCGGATCATTATGCGCTCATCCTTCTATAAACAACAGTCAAGTCATGTTGCAAACTTCAATCACTAAACATTCAGCACTGCCATGGCTGTTGGGAGAATAATGGTGACCTCACTGCTGGACACACATACCTGCCCATGGCACCCCAGCCTCACTGACACTGGTGGGCCTGGGCGTATGGCGCCTCTCCAGATCTAGGGCCTCCTGCTCGAACCGGCTGAGGATCGCTACCTGGGCAGGCCCTCCGCCAGTCCTCACCCACTCAGCGGCATTATGTGCATTCTTCCCCTGAAAAGGAGAGAAGAGCATTGATTAGTGCTACTTGTACCTGGACTCTCTTCACGCACGGCCCACCCCAACCAGAGTGGGACATTGCCGAGGACAGCGGGAGTTGGCGGGCGGCTGCGGGACTGCAATGACCACCGGGTCCAATGGTGACCCTGCGGCCTGTTTAAAAAAGCCGCAGCAGCTTTTTTAAACAGACCGCAGGGTCGCCATTGGACCCGGTGGTCATTGCAGTCCCGCAGCCGCCCACCAACTCCCAGTGTCTCCTCACCCCACTGCTGCCGAACACTCACACAAAGAAGCCAGGCCTGTTCCCTCACCCCACCTTGGCCAAATGCTGCGTACAGCACATTAGGCATCACACGGTCTAACCTTCTATAGTAAGGAGGCAAAAGCACGTGGAGCGCAGAGAGTGGCAGATCGATCAGTGCCACGCCATCTGAAGCTCCCCACCCAGCATGTCATCACCCTGACTTTGACACGTCCTGGAGTTCAGGCAGTGTGCCTAGGTGCAGCTCCTCCAGGTTTCCCCCAAAACAGTAATGTGGGTCTCAGTGTATCACATGCTGTGGGGGCAGAACCCATCTCTTCACCACCCTCTCAGAGTGACCTCGGCATGGGCAATATCTGTTGGCCAACCCAGCGAAGGACACATGCCGTCAATGATTCAATGCAGTCACTACACTCAGACTTGAGGGGGGGTTGCCAGGGGGGAAAACCTACCTGCTGGGTTAAGTGACCAATGCCAACATGGTACTCACCCTCCCCAAGCGCAAGAGGTCGTTGAAACGCTTGCAACACTGGTCCCAGGTGCATTGCATCGCGTTGTGGGAGCTCACTATCTCCGCCAGCTCCTCCCAGGCTCGTTTGGTCATGTGGAGGGGCCTCCTCCTCCCGTCATGGGGTACGAGGACATCCCACCATGCTGCTACCTCCTCGAGGAGGGCAGCAAGGCGATTGTCCAAAAAACGAAGGGCACAGTGCCCCCCTGCCCTACCCACCTGCCTGGCCTGCTCAGCAACAGCGCTCCGGGGAGCCCTTCCACTGGTCACGATTCACAGCCTTTGAAAGGCCGCAGCAGCTTTTTTAAACAGGCCACAGGGTCGCCATTGGACCCGCTGGTCATTGCAGTCCCGCCGCCACCCGCCCACTCCTGCTGTCCTCGGGAGCCGCGATTCACGCTGCACATGCCTTAATTGGCCCGCCCGTGTAAAATGGCGGCGTGAACCTGACGCGAGTGACGATTGGGTCCGCGCCTGAAAGTGCTCTCTCCCCCTGCCCGCCAGCCAGAAAATTCTGCCCTTGACATGTTCAATCTTTTTAGTAAGGTGAAGCATTTTTGGGGCTTTTGTCTCCTTCTTGTTCCACATCCTTCTGTATGTTGGATCACTCTCATAGGTGACCCCCAGATCCCGATAGCCTTAAGAGAATGTTCTCTAACCTTGATATATAGTTAAATTTCTGATAACAGGATAAGAAACAGAAAACCATTCTCTAAATTGCTTTAGTTACTGGATCAGCTCTGTGCCCACAGAAACTGTCTTCAAAAAGAGGCAGAACATCATAATATAATTAGCCGTCTCAATTTCTCTGCTCCTCTCACCCATTCTAATCTGTCTCTCTCTGAACTTACTGCACTCCGTTCTCTCAGGTCCAACCCCAACATTGTCATCAAACCCGCTGACAAGGGTGGTGCTGTTGTTGTCTGGCACACTGATCTCGACCTCGCAGAGGCTGAGCGTCAACTTGCAGACACTTCCTCCTACCTCTCCCTGGACCATGACCCCACCACTGAATATCAAGCCATTGTTTCCAGGACTGTCACTGACCTCATCTCCTCTGGAGATCTTCCTCCCACAGCTTCCAACCTGATAGTCGCCCAACCTCGGACGGCCCGCTTCTACCTCCTACCCAAAATCCACAAACAGAACTGTCCCGGCAGACCGATCGTGTCAGCCTGTTCCTGCCCCACGGAACTCATTTCTCGTTATCTGGACTCCCTTCTCTGTCCCCTTGTCCAGTCCCTTCCCACCTACATCCGTGATTCCTCTGACACCTTACGTCACGTCAACAATTTCCAGTTCCCTGGCCCCAACCGCTTCCTCTTCACCATCGACGTCCAATCCCTCTACACCTCCATCCCCCACCAGGATGGTCTGAGGGCCCTTAGCTTCTTCCTTGAACAGAGGCCCCAACAATCCCCATCCACCACTACTCTCCTCCGTCTGGCTGAACTTGTTCTCACACTGAACAATTTCTCCTTTAACTCCTCTCACTTCCTCCAAATAAAAGGTGTGGCTATGGGTACCCGCATGGGCCCCAGCTATGCCTGTCTCTTTATGGGGTATGTGGAACATTCCTTGTTCCAGTCCTACTCCGGCCCCCTCCCACAACTCTTTCTCCGGTACATCGATGATTACTTCGGTGCTGCTTCATGCTCTCGTCGGGACCTGGAAAAATTTATTAATTTTGCTTCCAATCTCCACCCCTCCATCAGTTTCACATGGTCCATCTCTGACACTTCCCTTCCCTTCCTTGACCTCTCTGTCTCAATTTCTGATGATAGACTGTCCACCAATATCCATTACAAGCCTACCGACTCCCACAGCTACCTCGACTACAGCTCCTCACACCTCGCTTCCTGTAAGGACTCCATCCCATTCTCTCAGTTCCTTCACCTCCGTCGCATCTGTTTTGATGACGCTACCTTCAAAAACAGTTCCTCTGACATGTCCTCCTTCTTCCTTAACCAAGGTTTTCCACCCACGGTCGTTGACAGGGCCCTCAACCGTGTCCGGCCCATCTCCCACGCATCCACCCTCACGCCTTCTCCTCCCTCCCAGAAACATGATAGGGTCCCCCTTGTCCTCACTTATCACCCCACCAGCCTCTGCATTCAAAGTATCATCCTCCGCCATTTCCGCCAACTCCAGCATGATGCCACCACCAAACACATCTTCCCTTCACCCCCGCTGGCGGCATTCCGGAGGGATCGTTCCCTCCGGGACACCCTGGTCCACTCCTCCATCACCCCCTACTCCTCAACGCCCACCTATGGCACCTCCCCATGCCCACGCAGAAGATGCAACACCTGCCCCTTCACTTCCTCTCTCCTCACCGTCCAAGGGCCCAAACACTCCTTTCAAGTGAAGCAGCATTTCACTTGCATTTCCCCTAACTTAGTAAACTGCATTCCTTGTTCCCAATGCGGTCTCCTCTACATTGGAGAGACCAAACGCAAACTGGGCGACCGCTTTGCAGAACACCTGCGGTCTGTCCGCAAGAAAGACCCAAACCTCCCTGTCGCTTGCCATTTTAACACTCCACCCTGCTCTCTTGTCCACATGTCTGTCCTTGGCTTGCTGCATTGTTCCAGTGAAGCCCAACGCAAACTGGAGAAACAGCACCTCATCTTCCGACTAGGCACTTTACAGCCTTCCGGGCTGAATATTGAATTCAACAACTTTAGATCTTAAACTCCCTCCCCCCATCCCCACCCCGTTTCTTCCCCCTCCCTTTTGTTTTTTTTTCAATAATTTATATAGATTTTTCTTTTCCCACCTATTTCCATTATTTTAAAATCTACAACTAATACCTTGTCAGTCTTTCCACCCCACCCCCACTAGAGCTGTACCTTGAGTGTCCTGCCATCCATTCTTAATTAGCACATTCTCTTAGATAATATCACCACCTTCAACACCTCTTTGATCCTTTTGTCTGTGACATCTTTTGATTATCTGCTCCTATCACTGCTTGCTTGTCCCCACAACCACACCCGCCCCCCTCAACTTCTCTCTCCCCACCCCCACCTTAAACCAGCTTATATTTCACCCCTTTCCTAACTATACTCAGTTCTGTTGAAGGGTTATGAGGACTCGAAACGTCGACTCTTTTCTTCTCCACTGATGCTGCCAGACCTGCTGAGTTTTTCCAGGTAATTCTGTTTTTGTTTTTTTATCATAATATAATATCGTGTTTTAGTCTGCAAGTAACATGCACGTTTACTAAACAATAGGCAATCTCATGACTATAAATGTGGAATGTTTTTGGCTGCTTCACAACCCACTTGCTTATTTTCAATCATTTAAGTGGGGGTTAATTTATTTCCCTTTATTTTACTAAGTGGTTGCACATTATGAATACAATCTTTCCCAGTTTTCAGTGAAGTTAGTAGAATTGAAAATCAGAAGGGGCATATAATGGATGACTGAATCGATATTGCCTGTTTTACATAATTGCCCGAAATCAGTATTATCCCTATTGTTTCTAAGCATGATTTAATTAGTCCTCTTCTTTCAGTCCAAAATCAAGGGGGCTTGCTTCATTACAGGCAGTGCAGTTGCATAAGATTAATTCTACTAGGAGAAGGGAGCGTATTACTCCTGCATTAAAGGCGGTATGGTTCGGGACTGTGATGTGCTCTATCAGTAGTAAGTTCCCTTGAAAGCAGCATTGTCAGTTATCATAAAAACTTTCATTCATTATGTTAGAAAAGAAAGATCTCCATTAAGGCGATGCAATTGGTTAAAATAGTCACTGTATCTTTTGCCAACGCAGGATGGCCACGCGAGATTGCCGCCGACTCCTGTCCGCACACGCGCACTTGTCAGCACGTGCGCAGAATCCAATTACATCATTTGCAGGAGACACAAATCCACCCTCATAAATGGTGACAGTTCCTTTTTGGCAGCCTTCAAATTTTTAATAATGAATCTTCTTTTATTGCCCATGTATCCCCAAAGTGATTTATACCACACAAAAAAACCATAACGCAACCAGCTGGACCATCCCTCTAAATGAATTAAGTGGCTGGTCTGAAATTTCTGGCAATTCCACACTTGCTGAGCCCCACGGTGGGCAGGCACTCGGGGCGCAGCCATTTCCCTGTCTCTGTCTCTTCCCCCAGCCATTTCTTTTGATATTTCATCTTTTAATTAGTTTATAAGCGTGACATGTCATTTTAATTGGGCTTGGGTGTGAAGGTGGGCAGACAGAGTGGGTCCCATTTGCCACTTGCTCTTTCCAGCCCTGTCTGTGAGGATTGGGTTGAGCTGTGTATGGAGGGGATTGTCAAAAGTGTTAACTTGATGCTGCCGGTGCTATAATATTTGCAATTCCAGGGCCAGTGATGACTGCACCTGCGCCCTGCTGCACATTGCCCCCTATAAAGATGGCGGCCACGCATACAACTGCGCATGCACAGCGTTGGCAGCAAACACAGCCTAAAATAATAGGTCTAGCTCACCCTGCTTGAGGTTAGGGCTCCTTTCTGGCAGTACAGTGCAGGCAACTGAGAATACTTAACTTTCTTCTTCATTTGATTTAATCTTTAAGATTTTTTCTACTATCTTGTTCTCCTATTTCTACATTTTAAATGTATACTCTTTAATCTTAGTTTGCTTCTATTTGGGATTCCTTGTATTGTTTGCCACATGTCTTTTTTTCATTACCCTTAATTTCAGTGTAAATCAGCACACTTTTCAACTGATCCATATCCATGGGCTTCACTTTTCTACATCACCTCACCCATAGCTCGTAGTCCTTTTCTGTATCTTCCAATTCTCTTCTTGAGTCAAATATATCCCCACTTTACTAAATTAATGTTGGATCTAGCCAAGAGTATGGATTTTTAATGTATTACCTGCTTTGGTATAAGTTCCTCCCATCCCCTGGAAAACACTCTCAAGTTTAGGTTTCCAGATGGTTTGCACCATTTCCCTCTAGCTTTCCTGAGTAACAGAATATTGAATTGTATATTTATATTACTCAGAATCCATCTGGTCGTTTTGTGATATTCTGTAGCTCAGTAAATTTACATCGGCCTTCAGGTTGTTGTTTTTTTGTTCGTATTTAAAATGTGCCCATGTTATGTTTTTAATGAATGTTAAATGTAGAAGTTGGGATTCTATTGGTACAATTCACTTGGATATATTTGTTCATTTTTGCTCACATGACATCTAAAGCTGAAAATCTTATTTTAACAATAAACAGCAGAATGCCTGGCTGTTTAACTCCAGAATTAATACCCTGCCAGTGAAATTGCATCTTCAGGAATTATACATTTCAAAGTCACATATTCTCTCAATTTTGTTAGCAGGTCATTAATTATGGAAAAGAAACACAGCCAGTCTCCTGCTTTTCATTACGGAAGGAATCTCACACCTTTCAGTCAGTAACACCATTGAACCTTCTGCACGATATGAAGCAGGTACTTTCAATTCTTCTTACTTAGCTCAAACAGTGGAGTCTGAAGCACTCCGTCAGAAATAATTCACAGCTCATGACTATAACTGTCAGGATTAAAGGGGCAGGGATTTTTTTAAAGTTCATGTCAGTAGGACTGGATGTTCTATAAAGATGTCTTTGCCACTGGAACATTCCTGAACTATTCCAGATGTTGTTCAGAGCAAGTCAACATAGTAGCAAGAATAACACTGATGGTCTGCAAAACTTCTACTCAGATTATTTTAGAGCATGCCTGCACAGTGGAAAGGGTGCAGTCACAGAGGAGTTGAAGTGCCTGACAAAGATTAAGTGCTACAGCAATAACTGCCATGTAGCCTTGTTATTTTGTGCACAGATAAACAGCTTTTCCTTTTGCCAGCTTTTATATAGATTACCACTTTTAGTTGGCACAGGATCATTTAGCTGATAAAGAGATCGGTGAATGGAGGGCATGAAATGCCTAACAGAGCTCAGAGCCGGCAGTCTGGAAGTGGGGTGATGCAGAAACCTAAGACAAAACTATAGGATCAGCAATTTCTGATTGATTTCAGCCATCACTTGTATGTCCGTTTCTGTCTTCAAGTTGCTCATCTCTTCCTTGAAACAAACTGGGCTGAATTTAACTGGCCCCAAAGTTGTGGGACCAATAAAATAGCGGGGAGTTTTCTAGTGTTGGGCAGAAGGCGGGTCAAAGTGCAGATTAGCTGCCTGCTCCATGGAGCCAATTTTCATAATTAAAGCCCTGATTAGAAATCACTAAGCAGGGCCACTGGCATTTGGCCTGCAATGGGATGGCCATCCCTGCCATATGAGGAGGCCACCAGCTTCATGGAAGCAGCCTCACCGTGAAGCTATCGGAGCCAGAGCCTCAGTAAACTTACGTCAGTCTTCAGACTGTTGCTTTGCATTCTTATTTAACTTGTATAATATATAGTTTCAAATATAATATTTGTGCTGTCCCTGAAATGGGTGTTAGGTCCTTTGCGCGTGCAAAGGTATATCGTCCTCAAACAGGAAAACAAAGCAGCTTTTTAAAAAAATTCCAACAAATACATAAAAGCATGTGGAAGTTGCAACGTGGGAATTGGACATTGGGCCCAGCAGCCCTTGTCAGCATTCATCGTCCATGAGAGTGCTTGGTTTCAATAACTTAGCTCTAAGAGCCAGTGTAAAAGCAGATCAGCTAACAAATCATCAAAAATGACAGGGAGGAAATGGATGGAGAAGAGAAATCTTTTTAGCTGTTCTACTTTTACACTGGTTCTTAGAGCTAGGCATTACATGTAAAGTATCTACCCCTCAAACAGGCCCTGAGAGTTCCAAGTATCACATGAGTTGTATCTACCCCTAGACTTACCTCATCTTGCAAAGAAAATAAATTAGATCTACTGCTTTCTGGGCATCTTGTACCAAAGGGCCTGTCCATTCATTTCTATCCAGTACTTTCAATGTGGCCCCTCTACAGTGAAATATGACAAATGAATTGTGATAGCATCAATCTGTGAAGCAGCAATGATTTTCCTAGGGTCCCAGTTTATTAAAGAGGATTTAACCTTTCTTTATTTTTTAACCCATGTCTATTGAGTTTGGTATTTGACGATCAGAGGCTAACTCTTTCTCTTGGTGTTATTGATTTAGCGATATTACTGCCTGTGATGATACGAGATTTACTCTGAAATCTGTTGATTATTTTAACAGCAGCACCCATGCCACCATTTTACGGTTTGTCAGACCATCAATGTGATGTTGAACCAACTCAAATTTAGATAGGGATATAATAACAGTGGAGACTTTCTTGCAATTTCTGACACTTATGAAGATTGCTTTAGACAAAGTTCAAGCTAGTTTTAACAATGCCAGATGACTGCAAAAGTACTCCAAAAAGCACTCCTGATAATAATAGTCAGTTTACAGTGTGCTATTGGAAGGCAATAGTTTTGTGGAACAGCAAGGATAAAATAATGAATCTTGGCACAGGAGGAAATATCCTTTCAACAAGCTTTACATTATCCATTCTGTTCTAACTAGGTTTGATCTCTATCTCTTAAACAGCAGCCATCCACTTTTGTTCTGTTGGTTCTCCTCATCATTTTGGATGATTATTCAGGTGCCACTTGACTGAGAATGCTTGAAAGTCATAATGACAATGTTCAGGGTGGAATCATCCTATATAGCCCCCTGAAGAGGCTTTGTATGAACACTGCTGAGTGGTGCAATGGGCCCTTTCGAGGTCCTGTAACGTGATTTGCTGGATGGTTTCGATCAATTTTCCATTTTTGGCCCTGCATTTTGCTCTGATTTTCTTTTTGCCTCTCGCAGGAGATTCCCTGGCTGTGGCTGGGGGAGGGGAGGGAATAAGTGTTTAGTCATGAGACTCTGGCCATCATGAGTGTGGAGCATGTTTGTTGGTCTTTGTGTTATGATCCTGTTAGGGACCATTACCATTTAAAGAAGAAATCCAAACACCCAACAATTAACTGACAGCACTATGCAGCAAGATTTCATGTTTTAAAACAAAAAACAAACTTTATTGTATATCAAAAAGAATTAAACAAATTAAGAACTATTAACTTAACACTATAGTTTACAATAAAATACTTTAGCTTTACTTTTTACTTACCCTCAAAAATCCCCTTATGCATTACAGAAATCTTGACTGTGCAGTCTCAATCTTGAATCTCAATTCAGTGAGATGTAGTCTACACCAAAGCAAAGCTGCAACTGCCTGCTTTTTTCCACAAACACACAGCTAACTTAAACAAAAGAACTTTCCAGCCACACAGCCCAACTCTATGATAATGTGGCATGCTTTGGGATGTTCTCAAACAGAAATGTAAGCAAATTTATTTACCTTCAATGCTACTCTTTGATTCCGTAACCCACATGAACAACTTATACTGCCCATGGAGTTGTACAGCCCTTTCTCCAGACTCAATGGGTCCACGAAGAAGCTCCATGTTTATAAAACTGCTTTCAGTTTCCTTTTGTCTGGAAAATACATACATAATTTAAACATTTTATTGAAGTAAAGGCAATCTTTCTGGCTCAATTAAAGTAAGATAGGAGACCCCCTATTGTTTATTTTTTTTCCAACTCTACCTTGGAAGACAAGAAAGGTTACCTTTCAGTAGTATTAAACCTAAGCTTGTTTGAATTACATTTACATCAGAGTTATTACCAGTTTCTCAGTCAGGTGTCCACTTGCCTTATATTTAACAATTAAACCTCCAAACTAAGTTATATCCCTGAAACTATAAGTTATATTTTAAACATATGAATTATGAACTAGAGTTTTGCAATATTTGCCTTTCCATTAATTCTATGGCCTGAATTTTCCCGTCGGCGATTTGGGGACGGGGTCCACTCGCCGACAGGAAAATGACGCGAGATGACGTTAGGAGGAACCCCTGATGTCATCCTGGTCCCTTTAAATTTTTAGGAAGGTGGGCGGACAGTGATATCAACTGTCCGCCCGCTGACCTGTCAATGGCCAATTGAGGCCATTGACCCAGGGTAATTAAGATAATCAAAGACCTGCCCATCCAACCTTAAGGCTGGCGGGCAGGTCAGGAGCACCAATGGGCTTCTGATAAAGCAGGAAACCTCATCCACTGGTGGGATGCGATTTCATATCCGTTTTTAAAAAGTCTAATAAAGTTTATGTCATTTTTATTAACATGTTCCATCTTGTGTGACATTGTCACATGAGGGGAACATGTTAATAATTTTTTAATTTTTATATTTTTTGACTTTTCTTACCTGTCACTAATCTCCCTGGGACAGGACTTTGCCTCAGGGACCAGTGTGCTCTTTCGCACTTTGACAGATGTGGAATCCCTCACCCCCCTGCGCTTCCTGTCGGGCAGGCCGCTGGGCAGGCCTTAATTGGCCCGCCCACTCAAAATGGCGGCGGGCCCAGTTTCGATGGCGGGGGTCGGCTGTCCACCCGCTGCTGAGCCGGTGGGGCCCGCATGCCATCCGAGGGCAAAATTCTGCCCTATATGTTCATCTATGAATATACCAACTTAATTTCCATTTTAGGACTCAATTGTGGGGTGCAGGGGGCTGGTGGGTATAGTTTGGGGAGGGAGGGTTGTGGGAGGAGAATGCACAATTTATCACATTTTATGGGCAGTACAATTGAAATATAAAAACTTAGATGATAAGCTTTTCAGAGACAATCATGGCATATGGAACAAGGCAGATTAATGGAGTTAAGATACAGATCAGCCATTACATAATTGAATGACGAGAAGGGCTGATGGGATGTGGAATTCCTGCCCCCATTTCCAACAGATCCAATTTTTGCTGGTAGCGAAAAGGGGACAGGATCTGATTCACACAGGAGGGAAACCAGAACTTAGCAAGGCCATTTGAACTCAGTGCCGAGTTCAAACAGACCCCATTTTGGCAGTTGCAAGTGTGGCCATCACAAATTGTTGGAGTAGACCTAAATGCTCTTGAATGGCAGGTAAGATCTGTATAACTATCATGACCTGAAGTTTTTTTTAAATCCCCTGTTCTTTAAACTTCAAAAAGAAACAGACTGCAGCTGTCACTGAGAGTTAAAAAACCCTCTGCTGGACTGCTTTGATTGGCAGACCATCTGCTGCATGGTAGAAAAAAACCTGATTTCAAAAGGTACAATTTTATCAGCAGGGGGTGCTGAGTTCACAGTTTGACAGTTTAAAAATGCTACTAAAGTTTTAGATGTCTTTGTGTGGAACCTGAATAAAAGTTTGTTGTTATAGGGATTAACCACTTGAGAAAATTTAAAAGCTTGGAATGGGTTCTATGAATGACAGTTTTCTATCAAGTCTGCATGAATGAGAGCTGTATTAGGTTGTTAGAAGTTTATTTTTTCAACTCCATATAGCTCCTGAGGTCTGCCCAAGGTGTATGCTAGATGGCTGATTATGGTTGGTATGAGGGGCCATAGGGGTTGGTTGGGGAGCATGGGTTGGCATTGAGTTGGCATGGAGGGTATGAGGGGCTGTGGGAGTGGGCAAAGGAGAGGGGTTGTGAGTGGTAATGGCTAGAGGGCCTAGCAACTTCTTAAACAAATGGGACCAAGTCCCAGAGAACTGAAGCAAGCGTTCTAACCAGCACCACTTCAGCACTTGACCACCACCGTGGTTATCAATGCTCTGTTTCCAGGGTCAGTGGGCCAACTCCATCACGCACCCACTCCCATAGAGCACAAATTGCGAGACAGGTGCGACCAGTTGGGAAAGTTTCACTACCCACCTCGGGAGTGAAAATCTGTCCCAGTGTGCCAACATCAACAGTGGATTCCCTCTGAGTGTGTCACTACAGCCAGATCCCTCCGTGCCACCCAATATTGCACCAGCCAGTCTAATTCAGCGAATTCCATCAGGATACCCATTTGACTGATCTTGCTTGCCAGTTCTATTTAAGTGAGGCCGAAACCCTCAAAGTGGCTCTGACCTCTTTGCGCTCCTGCACAGATGGCCAGCCGATTCAATCTTTGAAATAGAACCCACGCTGAAAATGTGGCTGGAGTTAATTGATCACAATTTGAATCATGCTTCCTGTTCCTTAAAGTTCTAATGGTCTTTACTCATACCTCAATGATATCTGTGTTTTCCACTCAAGCTAAATGTTTTATTGTGTGTTAGACATTATCTTGTGTTTTGCAGTACTTTACAATGCAGCAAGCCAAGGACAGACATATGGGCATGAGAGCAGGGTGGAGTGCTGCTGCATTGTTCCAGTGAAGCTCAATGCAAACTGGAGGAACAGCACCTCATCTTCCGACTAGGGTACTTTACAGCCTTCCGGGCTGAATATTGAATTCAACAACTTTAGATCATGAACTTTCTCCTCCATCCCCACCCCCTTTCCGATTTCACCCCCACTTTTTTTCCAATAATTTATATAGATTTTTCTGTTCCCACCTATTTCCATTATTTTTAAATGTATTTCCACCCATTGTTTTATCTCTACCTTTTAGCCTTTTTCGATTCCTTCACCCCACCCCACCCCCACTAGGGCTATCTGTATCTTGCTCGTCCTGCTTTCTACCCTTAATTAGCACATTCCTCAGATAATATCACCACCTTCAACACCTCTTTGTCCTTTTGTCTGTGACATCTTTTGGCTATCTCCACCTATCACTGGCCCTCTATCCAGCTCTACACACTCTCCCCCCTTAAACCAGCTTATATTTCACCTCTTTTCTATTTTTACTTAGTTCTGTTGAAGGCTCATTCGGACTTGAAACGTTAACTGTGTTCCTCTCCGCAGATGTTGCCAGACCTGCTGAGTTTTTCCAGGTATTTTTGTTTTTGTTTTGGATTTTCAGCATCCGCAGTTTTTTGCTTTTATCTTAGATGATGAGCACATTTTGACTAAGTAACACCTATTTCCCATTGTTCGATGGTTGCACATTGTCTCATGCAGCTGCTCTACATTAAAGCCTGTAATTGATGTTACATCCGCAGTAACCACTTGGAAATACATGTCTTACAACTACTATAATTCTGCAATAGGGTTTGAGGTTGTTTCCCTCTTGAGATCCTTGTTACTGAAAGCTGTAACTCTTGCTGGTCGGGTTTTGCAGTATTGAGAGCAACTCCTTGCTCCCTGACTGCATGACCGTGTCTGTGCCTAGTTATCATCCATCCTTCAAGTTGGGATCACTGCCCAATGATGCTCTTTTTAGCCAGATCCCTCACTATTGCCAGCCCAGCTGAAATCTGTTTATAAGTGTCAAATCAGGAATTGTGCTTGGACCCTCAGTGCTAAACATCATGCAATGCATTTACTGGCTGAACTGAAGAACTTTCCCTCATCCTAAGATTGGTATTCAATCACAGATGATGACATGTGTGGCATTTATGCTCAATGTGATATTTTCCATTGTGGTATATTTTTAAAAGGATTATTGAGCAGAGAAGAAGGCCACTCATCCCATCCTGTCTCTGCCGCCTCTTTAAAAGACTTATCCAGTTAACGAACAAAAACAAAAATACATGGAAAAACTCAGCAGGTCTGACAGCATCTGCGGAGAGGGATACAGTTGATGTTTCGAGTCTGTATGACCATTCTTCACAACTAAGACATATAGAAATGAGATGAAATATAAGCTGGTAGAAGGGGATGGGACAGGAGAACTCGATAGGGGGCCAGTGATAGGTGGAGGCGAAGAAGAGACTGCCAAAGATGTCATAGACAAAAGGATAAAGGGGTGTTGATGGTGGTGATATTATCTAAAGGATGTGCTAATGGGGACATTACGGGAAGCAAGCAGGACAAGCTAGTGGCAGAGGTGCCCTGGTGCAGCTCGGGTGAGGGGGAGGGATCGAAATGGGCTAAGAGGTGGAGATGAAACAATAGATCGAAATAAGTTTAATAATAGGTGGGAAAAGAAAAAATAAGTTGTAAAAAAATTATAACTTATTGAAAAAATGGGGATCGGAAAGGGGGTGGGGATGGAGGAGAGAGTTCATGATCTGAAATTGTTGAACTCAGTATTAAGTCCGGAAGACTGTAAAGTGCTTAGTCGTAAGATGAGGTGCTGTTCCTCCAGTTTGTGTTGAGCTTCACTGGAACAATGCAGCAAGCCAAGGACAGACATGTAGGCATGAGAGCAGGGTGGAGTGTTGCTGCATTGTTCCAGTGAAGCTCATTGCAAACTGGAGGAACAGCACCTCATCTTCTGACTAGGCACTTTACAGCCTTTTGGACTGAATATTGAGTTCAACAATTTTAGATCATGAACTCTCTCCTCCATCCCCACCCCCTTTCCAATTTCAGCCCCCCCCCTTTTTTTTCCAATAATTTATATAGATTTTTCTTTTCCCACCTATTTCCATTATTTTTAAATGTATTTCCATCCATTGTTTTATCTCTACCTTTCAGCCTTTTTCAATTCCTTCACCCCACCCCACTCCCACTAGGGCTATCTGTACCTTGCTTGTCCTGCTTTCTACCCTTAATTAGCACATTCCTCAGATAATATCACCACCTTCAACACCTCTTTGTCCTTTTGTCTGTGACATATTTTGGCTAGCTCCACCTACCACTGGCCCTCTAGTCTGCATTTGATCTCTCCAATGTAGAGGAGACCGCATTGGGAGCAGCGAATGCAGTAGGCTAAATTGAGGGAAGTGCAAGTGAAGTGTTGCTTCACTTGAAAGGAGTGTTTGGGCCCTTGGACGGTGAGGAGAGGGGAAGTAAAGGGGCAAGTGTTGCACCTCCTACGGTTGCATGGGGATGTGCCGTGGGAGGGGTTGAGGTGTAGGGGGTGATGGAGGAGTGGACCAGGGTGTCCCTGAGGGAATGATCCCTGCGGAAAGCCACCAGGGTGGGTGAAGGGAAGATGTGTTTGGTGGTGGCATCATGCTGGAGTTGGAGGAAATGGCGGAGGCATGCCATTTCAACACTCCACCCTGCTGTCATGCCCACATGTCCGTCCTTGGCCTGCTGCAATGTTCCAGTGAAGCTCAACGCAAACTGGAGGAACAGCACCTCATCTTCTGACTAGGCACTTTACAGCCTTCTGGACTTAATATTGAGTTCAACAATTTCAGATCATGAACAGTCTCCTCCATCCCCACCCCACTTTCCGATCCCCCTTTTTCCAATAAGTTATAATTTTTTTACAACTATATTTTTTTCTTTTCTCTCTTATTTTTAAATTTATTTCGATCTATTGTTTCATCTCCACCTTTTAGCCCATTTCGATCCCTCCCCCCACGCCACCCTTACTAGGGCCCTCTGCCGCAAGAGTGTCCTGCTTGCTACCCTTAATGTCCCCATTAGCACATCATTTAGATAATATCAGCACCATCAACACCCCTTTGTCCTTTTGTCTATGACATCTTTGGCAGTCTCTTTTTGGCCTCCACCTATCACTGGCCCCCCTATCATGCTCTCCTGTCTCACCCCCTTCTACCAGCTTATATTTCATCTCATTTCTATATGCCTTAGCTCTGATGAAGAGTCATACGGACTCAAAACATCAATTGTATCCCTCTCCGCAGATGCTGTCAGACCTGCTGAGTTTTTCCATGTATTTTTGTTTTTGTTCTAGATTTCCAGCATCCGCAGTATTTTGCTTTTATCCAGTTAATGCGCTGACCCTGCTCATACCCCAGATTTCTCCAATTTATTTTCCCTTTTAAGCATTTATCCAATTCCCTTTTTAAGTTACTATTGAATCTGTTTCCACCACTCTTTCAGACACCACATACCAGATATAACAGCTAGTTGCTTTAAAAAAAAACATCTCCCCACTTGTTCTTTTTCTAATTATCTTAAAACTGTCTTCTGATTACTGTTCTTTCTGCCAGTAGGATTCTTCCTTAAAGTATCTGTAGAGATGCTAACAGTATGAGCCTACTAAAAAATGGACAAATACAAATATTTGAAACAAAAATTACCTTTTAAAGCCATCTCCCAGGATCCAGTGATACCACGCAGCTTCACCGTTTTATCTATTATTAGTAATAAAACTGATAAACATTTTTGCATATAAGTGATACTTCAGCTGACTAGGAGACTATCAAGGAGTGGTGAGATTGTTTGGATTAGGAGGTCCCTTAGAGAAAATGAAGATTTGTTAAAATTACATTAAATAATTCCTTTAAATGCCATGATTACATGAAAATTAAA
Organism: Cetorhinus maximus; assembly: GCF_964194155.1. NCBI lineage: Eukaryota > Metazoa > Chordata > Chondrichthyes > Lamniformes > Cetorhinidae > Cetorhinus > Cetorhinus maximus. The sequence goes on from NC_135896.1 coordinate 21,317,438, forward strand.
TGCACTTGTTTCAACGTGGCAGAAATTATCCTGTAATTATACAGCCGGCAGGGCTAGCAGACATTGGAGCCACTAGTGTAACTTTGAAGAATGTTATTTTTGCAATGAAGTAGGAGTACTGGAGTACTGGTGAATTTCATAACCTTTTGAGCTGCTTTTCTGACTTGTCAGAGGTACAAGTAGACCAAGAGAGCTACAAAGTCAACTGCAATGTTCCCTGTGGCTGTCAACACCACTGCTGACTTAACTATTGCAAAGACTCCATCACTCCGATGAGTGATATCCTGGGCAAGTGCCATTAAGTAACGGCTACATTGGTATTGAAAGTAGATCAATACCTATTACCCTTTGATGATCCAACAACAAGGCCATTGCAAAACATGAATTTCTGTAGGCTTACCTAATAACCTGGGGAAATGAATTGAGTAATGAAATGCACTTTCATCAAATAAACTTCTCGAAGCAGAAAGGGTTTTATTCAGTGAACGTAAATTTAGTATAGGAGGCCTAATGCAAGAAAATCAAAATGGTCTGTAATTTCTCAGTTATAAGATTTATTTTTATTAAATCTGGTTGAACAGAAGGAGTATGATGAATGAAGGAAGCACTGAAGATTTGGGTAATAGTAGAACAAAGCCAGTCCTTGCCTTCTCTTGTGTACTCCTGACCATAAGAAGTTTTGTTCAGACTTGCCAAAATAGGGTTGCATTTTACACTCTCCCGCCAGTAGGTTTGAAGGTTGGGGAAGGGGGCACATAAAATTCAGCAGGTGGCCATCCCGGTGTCACCCACCGCCCCCAAAATGTCTGAAATTTTACAGGGGTTAGGGTGACGTGTCGGGCGGCCAACCTGCCTTTGGGCCTACTGAGGCTCTTAAATGGCCACTTAAAGTCCTCTTTCTACCACCGCCAGTATTTTACCCACAGCAGGTGGAGGCCAACACCAGGCAGGAAGCCCAGCAGTTCTAGCCGCACAAGCTGGTGTCAGGCAAAAGTGGGGAGACCTCCTTTGCAGGCTCCCTGGGCCCATCAGATTCCCCCCTCCAAAAGGTCATTCTGCCTTAACCCTCTTACCTGGCCTCTTGAGCCTGGTCCCTGTCCCTGTCACTGCCCTGGCCATGACCCCCGACTCTGGAATATCTGAGCTTCTCGGCTGAGTGGGACTGCCTGTAATCCAAGCAATGGCCACCGTTCCTGCTGGCGGTGCTGGAACTACAGAGCTGCTGGCTATTTCGAGAATTGGGTGGAAATCTCACCTTAAAGCAGCTAAAGCTGTTCCCAGTGCTCTCACCATCTCCAATAAAATAAAGACCCAATCACCTTTGTCCTGAATGGCATTGAACTTACTGAGCATTGCTATAGCTTCATTGTCCAGGTGAATGGTGAGTATTCCATTACATTTCCAACTTAAGCTTTGTAGATGATGGGTGGTATTAAAGTCTGACCAAGAAAACCATACATCACGGAGGTTTATCTCCTGCACTTGTAATGTTGATATGATGCCTCCTGGATGTTAATAGTTAAACATTCTGTGATGGCAGTGCCATTGAAGGTCATAATAAGGTGGTTGGGTCTTTGTTTTATTGAAAGTGGCACTTATATGGCATGAAGGTTACATCCTATTTGTTAATCAAGCCAGATTTTGTCCAAGCCCCAGCCATGGACCGTTTCCACTTTAGAGGTGTTATAAATGAGGAACCCCTGAAGCAGTGACCTGGGACTATTGTTATTGTCCTCCAGCAGCCACGACTGTCTTCCTGAAAGACCACTATGACTGAGAAATATTGCAAATGAATTTTTTCCTCCAAGTGCATACTAGCGAGGAGAATCATGAAAAATTATGAAATAAAAATATAACGCACATAATAAGAATAAAGGGGAAAAGGGAGCAAAAGTGCTTAATCATTTTTATTTATTTTATAGTTGATCTGAGAGCAGTTGATATTATAAAGTTGCTTGTAACGCAGGAGCCGCTCTTTTACTGTAAAGTATTTGTTTCCACATTAAAATGTATGAGTTGAAAACATTTTTTAAAATGGCATCCATAGAAACACAGGAATTTCCTTGATCTTGACAGTACAAGTGTGAGTTAAGAAGCTTTAATATTGAATCAGTAAAAATTGAAATACCCTCATAACATTTAAGAAGTATTTGGATGTGCACTTGCGATGCCATGACTTACAAGGCTATGGGCCCAGTGATGGAAAATAGGTTTGCAATATTTAGGTACTTGTTTGACCGGCGCAGACTCGATGGGCCGAAGGGCCTTTTTCTTTGCTGTAGACCTCTATGACTAAGCATGGATTTCCACGTTTCTGGTTCTCAGTAGCACCCTATTGTTAACTTTATCACAAAAAGCTTCCTTATTTTTAAGGAACTAGTCAATAATGCAATCTACTTCCTCTCTAATTAAATTTGTTTTCTTCTTCACTTTGACTCCTCAGCCATTTTTGAATATTGCTCAAAATTTTCACCAGCTGTGACAACACTTTAAAAGCCAAATATGTCATGAACAGGGCAGTTGATTCCCGACTCAGAACAGCTTTCTCCAAATGTGCCGCACATGTTTGCACGTTAAAAAAAGTGACCTTGAGCAGTTGGGGGGGGAAAAAATTCAAATCATAACTGTTTCATATGTGCGCTTGTTTTGAGAAAGGAAATGTTCAAAGGGAATCCATTGTTCCCAGCTAATTGTCAGAAACACGTTTGATTATATCCATAGTTCCATTCAGGGTGCATTTGGTAACTCACAGTGGATTTTAAAAAACCTTTATTTGGTGTATGTGAATTGAACTTTGCTGTTGGAAGCTTTAGTATGAGTGCCTAAAACATGGGATGTTACAGGACAGAATTAGGCCAGTTGTCCATCAAGCCTGTGTCAGTGTATATTTTTCCTATCTTTTACTATGAAGCTGAGCACATAATCTAGGCAGAAACTTCGGGTGTATCATTGAAGGTATCATTACTGTGGATGAGATATAAACCGAGACCCCTTCTGTCTGCTCAGGTAGATGTATAAGATAGCCATGACATTATTTAAGGCAGAGAAGAAAACCCTTCCATTATCCTGGCCCTTCTCTCTCAAATCAACACCAGCAAAAAAATTATTATCTGGTCATTTGTTCATTTTGAATCTGTGCGCAAATTGGTTTCATAAGGACATAAGAAATAGGCGCAGGAGTAGGCCATTCAGCCCTTCAAACCTGCCCCACCATTCAATGAGTTCATGGCTGATCTTCTACTACTTCAACACCATTTTTTCTGCACTATCTCTGTATCCCTTGGGCCTGAGTTTTTTCCTTGTCGGGCGCGTGCGATAGACGGGCCGGGGAGCAGTCAGTAAACGGGTCCCCGAGTGCGATCGGCCCCCCCCAACCGCAATTTCACGCTGGTTGGCCAATTAATGGCTGGCCAGCGTGAAACGTGTGCTGAAAAGCTCAGCACAGCTGGGGTGAGGGCTGGAAGAGGGCAGGCAATGACATCACCATGGGCGTGGATGAGCGCTTCACGAGAACTCCCTGGAGGCAGGCAGCTGCCTCAGGGACCTGCAGGCCTGCAAATAATATAATAAACTACAATAAAGCTGCAAAAAATGTCCGTGCAGCACAATCAAGCACCTGAAAGCACACCTCCTAAAAATGCTGTCCCCAGATATGTCTTTTTATTTTATTTCCTAACAGAGATTTCATCCCACCCTTGCATGAGGTTTCATCAAAAATGTAAAGGCCGCCTGGCTGATTTGCCCATCCGTCAACCGTAAGGTTGGGCAGGCCATGGAAAATCGCTGAGAATTGCGCCGTTATTGGGCTTAATTGCCTGCTTAATTGTCAGCGGGTGCACTTCCAACTGTTGCACGTGCCCGCCAAGTGAAATATCGCCAGAGTGCGCAGTGACGTCGGGACGCTTGCCCGAAGTCATCTTGCACGATTTTACGCCCATTCGGGTCGGGCGCGCACCCGCCCGCGGAACATAAAATTCTGCCCCTGATGTTTTTAATATGTGAAAACTTATCAATCTCAGCCTTGAACATACTCAATGACTAAGCCTCCACAGCCCTCTGGGGAAGAGAATTCCAAAGATTCACTACCCTCTGAGTGAAGACATTTCTCCTCATCTGAGTCCTAAATGACCTGCCCCTTATTCTAAGACTGTGTCATTGGTGCTGGACCCCCCCCAGCCAAGGGAAACATCTTCCTGCATCTGCCTTGTCAAACCTTGTAAAAATGTTGTATGTTTGAATGAGATCACATCTCATTCTTCTAAATTCTGGAGAATAAAGGCCCAATCTACTTAACCTCTCCCCATAGGACAATCCCTCCATCCCAGGAATTAATTTAGTGAACCTTTGTTGCATTCCCTCCATGGCAAGTATATCTTTCCTTAGGACATGGAGACCAAAACTGCACAGAGGTGTGGCCTCACCAAGGCCCTATATAGTTGCAGTAGGACATCTTTACTCCTCTAGTCAAATCCTCTTGTAATAAAGGCCAACATATCATTTACCTTCTTTATTTCTTGCTGTACCTGCACGTTAGCTTTCAGTGACTCATGGACAAGGACACCCAAGTCCCTTCGAGGATCAATACTTCACAGCCTCTCCCCATTTAAGAAATACTCTGTATTTCTGCTTTTCCTACCAAAGTGAATAACCTCACACTTCTCCACATTGTATTCCATCTGTCAAATCTTTGCCCACTCACTTAGCTTTTCCAAATCCCATTGAAGTGCCTTTGCATCCTCCTCACAACTCACACTTCCAGCTAGTTTTGTGTCATCTGCAAACTTGGAAATATTACATTTGATCCCAACATCCAAATCATTGTTCTAGATTGTGAATAGCTGGAGTCCAAGCACTGTTCCTTGCAGTAGCCCACTAGTCAAAGTCTGCCAACCTGAAAATGACCCATTTATTCCTACTCTCTGTTTTCTTCCATTAACTAGTTCTCAATCCATGCCAGTATATTACCCCAATCCCATGTGCTCTAATTTTGTTTACTAGCCTTTTGTGTGTGACGTTATCAAAAGCTTTCTAAAAATCTAAATATGCTGCATCCACGGGCTCCCCCTTATCTATTCTGCTTGTTACATCCTGAAAAATTTCCAATAGGTTTGTTAAACATGGCTTCCCTTTCTTAAATCCATGTTGACTGTGCCCAATCCTACCATTATTTTCTAAGTGTCCTCTTATCACATCCTTTATTATAGGCTCTAGCAATTTCCCTTCTACTTAGGTCAGGCTAACAGGTCTGTAGTTCTGCACTTTCTCTCTCCCTCCTTTCCTAAATAGTGGGGTTACATTTGCCACCTTCCATGTTTACCTATGTAATGTGCCTGAATATAGGGGCACAAATTGGGTGCTAGGAGCCTAATGGCACAAGTCAGGAGCGTAATATACTCTCCTTTGTCTGATTGATACAGCTACAATGACACTCAGTAAGTTCAACACTATCCAGGATAAAACAGTCTCCTTGATCAGTAGCCCATCCACCATCTTAAACATTCACTCTGATCAGCACCAGTATACTGTGGTTCCAGAATGCGCTATCAATAGGATTACAGTAATTTGCCCAGGCTTCTTTGACTGCACCTCCCAAACCCATGACTTCCACAACCTAGAAGGGCAAATGCAGCAAGTGTATGGGAACATCATCACTTCCAAGATCCACTCCAAGACACACATGACCCCCCCAACTTGGGGAATATATTTCCAAATTCTTCATTGTTGCTGGGTCAAAATCCTTGACCCTCCTTTCTAGCAGAACTGTGGGAGTTCCTACACCACACAACTGCAACAGTTCAAGAAGGTTCGCCACCACCTTCTCAAGGGCAACTAGGGGTGGTGAGGTTCTGCAGGCTGCGCAGAAATACCAGCAGGGGCCCAAACCTGGAAGTCCTGCCCCCAAACACAGCCTCCACCACTTTCATGGCGGGGGAGGGGGAGTGGAGATTATAAATCACACATCCATGGTTCGTGGAGGCAGCAGCCAATAGAAATCAGCAGCTGCCTCCATTTGAGGTAGGAGTCTGAAACCCAAAGTGTGCTATCTAAATGAATCCACAAGTTTCAGACCTGATAGAAGCAAGTCTGAACCTTGTGGATTCAATTAGATAGCCAGGGAGACATGTCTTGGAGGGGTACTTGCAGGTGGTGGTCTTCCAATGCATCTGCTGCCCTTATTCTTCTAGGTGGTAAAAGTCACAGGTTGGGAAGATGCAGTCGAAGAAGCCTTGGTGGTTGCTGCAGTGCACATGGCAGCCAGGATGCACTTGGTGATGGAGTGAGTGAATGTTTAAGGTTGTGGACTGGGTGCTGATCAAGCAGGTTGCCTTGTCCTGATCTTATTCAGCGTTTGAATTTTTTAGCATTTTAGAACTGTGTTTCCTTCCTCCCAATCTCCCAAAATGTATCATTTCACGTGTTCACATTGTTTCACATCGGGTGGCCTCCCCCACCTATCTTTAAGTTGCCCACTCACTCTACTCTGTTACCCAGAAATAAGTTCTACCTTCCCTGTTCAAGGCAGTTTGGAGTTGTCTTTGAAAATTTTTTCAACAGTATTACTTCTCACTGACCCAAAGTGACCTACAAATTGTCCATCCTTCCTTGTCGCTCATGGCAACACATTCATTGAGTATGTTGCAAAAGTCCCTCTCCTTGCTCCCAGAGGCACCAATTTATGTACATGATATGGAAACAAAAATGCTCAAAATAGGCAGCAGGTCAGTCAACAGTTGTAAAAAGAAAACATTGCCTCAAACCGCCTGAAAAAAATACTGTTTATTTCTAGCATTCTCTGCTTACAGTTCAGGATACCAGATTTTCTTTGAGTGGGCTATTTTGCATGTGTTTTTGAGAGTTCAGAGCCATCTCGTTCCTCAGCAAATCTCTCCTTACCGCTGAAAACACTCAAAGGTTCAAGCCTAAGTAATTATTTGAGGGTCAGGATGTCATATGGTCTGTACGTTCAGTTATCCTGGAGGTCGTTAGGATTCTGCTGCAGCTCCTAGGTCATGACTGCTGGCAGTAGCTGAGGGTGAAAAAAAACAAATCCTTGAAAAAGTTAAAAGCAAAAAAAAAATGGTTAAGATAGTTTTTCACTGTTGACACAAGCATGAGAGAGTATAAACTCATCAAACTGATAGGATTTTATTTCTGGACACCAAGTCTATCAGGTTTACTGATGGGCAGTTGTGGCTATATAGGTTAGGCCAGTCAGATTTTGTTTATAAAGAGGTCTCAGTCTCAAGTTTAAAAATAGTGAATCACTCATACAAATCAATTGGAATGTTTGGAACAGGGAGATTTTCATTTGTCATAGGCTTTGAGAGAAAGACATTGAGCTATAGATTTTTTCTTCACTGAAGTGGCTGTCAGTCAACGTGACATGTTTAGGTTGTGCACTGGATGGTTGGTTGGATTCACACACAGATCTTGAGCGAGGGATTTTGATGGAAAACAATATTTAAGGGCAGAATAGTGAATAGAGGAAGTGAAGCATTCTGGTGGAGGATTTGGTAATTTGAGGAAGAATCTGCATCCACGGATCACTACCCCATCGATTACAAAGCAAAGAAATAACCCCCAGGGCATGGGGGCTAAAGGGGGTGATGGGTGCAAGGGCTTCCTCTGCCATCCCCTACAACAGCTTTGGGGTGTACCAAGGTGCAGTGTTCCTGGACTTCCATCCAAAGTAGTCCACTAAGCAGCCCGCTATATGTGTCTCCCGATTCTAATTTCCATTGATTTCAATAGAAGTATACGAATTCTCCAAAGAATTCTCTATATCAGTTGCAAATTTGCTGCGCCTCGTCAAGACAACTTCATCCTCATGAATTTTGGCTTGCCTGATCTGTTCAAGATAGAAAGCCAAGCGCCTGGATGTTTTATGCAACTAGCAATAATGCATCTCTTTGCTATCATGGATAATAACCTCTCTATGAATTACAAGAACAGAAGCTGTGGAGCCCTACAATGAGACATGTCCGTCTACTAGAGTTATAATGGAGGTTCTATTACCAGGAAGGATCAGAAACTCTGCGATGTGGCCCAAGCATGTCTTACCTAGAGTATCCCAACTAACAAGGCTAATATGTAGAGGTTCTTGTGGAAGTGATCCAGCTGCCTTAGAAGTAGAGGATATTGGACAGCAGTCTCATGGGCCCCATCATTTGGAAGAATCCTCAGAACTAGCTGCAATGGAGAACCGAATACAAGAATTCAGTGAAATAATTCACCCTGCTGGGGTAGCTTGAGTCTCAGCTCGTACATATGGTTGCATGATGCTCTACCATGTGAATCCGTAACTTGAGCTTTAGGTACAAGGAAGGCAGATTTATTAAAGAATTCTCTTTTCCAGTAACTTAGTAGTTTCACTTATATGATAATAAGTAGCAAACTAGGGCTAAAGCAATATCCAAAAATAATGTAGCAGTAATGATGGATCTGCTAATACCAAAAATGAAAAGATCAAAGTAGGTCCTGTGGTAAAGTCAAAGTGTTTTTATCCATTTTGTGAAATGTTTCCAGTCAGCACTTATCAACACAAGTTCAGCAATATTGACTTTTCCTGAAAAAAAGACTTGTAGAGACATTCATCATAACTTCACCACCAAATTCCATAATAGCAGCAGTAACAACTTTCTGTAAGTGTCTTAGAAAACAAATTCTGTCATCAGATCCAAAATAATGTCTGGTGTTAACGATGTTGATGATACGCTGGTTAATTCGAGTAATTTCATGTATAATTAAAATCAAAGATGCATATCCATGTTAGCTTCGTGTTAACAATCACAAGGAATCAGGCTTTCATTAGCCACTTAGGTGCTCCAGTCTAGACTTTGGTCACACAGAGCACACTGTTTGGTGCTAAATAGCCTCCAAACCTTTCAATATGGCGGGCAGGAAACACATGCTGATTATCCATGGAAATGAGGCCCAAGATGCAATATCAGGAGTACCTTGAGCTTCTACCAGTCAGGTGCTGAGAAGATACCCTGCACCCCACACTTGCCCAAAAATGTGCAGCCTGAATTTTAAGGCATCTGTATCCCCTGCTGTAAAACAGTTTCTATATAGCATTCGATAGGAAGCCTGATTCAAATAGAGATATGGACAGGGAAACCATAAACATTGTCAGTCTGTAAAAGGAAAATTGTTGCTGTTTAGTTGCCCACTTTCAAAATAGCAACTGAGATTCTTTGGTGGGCTATAACTGTAGAACCTCAATATCTTCTGATCTTCACTTTGCTCACTGTACCTTTCCTGAATGCACTATTGCTGTTAAAATGGCATTGATGTAACATCTATAATTCCTCTTGTACTCTTTCCAGAAAGTAGCAAAAAAGAAATTAGCAGAGAGATTGCAAGCTCTGAACCAATACTGACAGTAGCCACGGTGACGTGCGTATCATAGGTGGTCCCTGGAAGGAGTGCCTCACTGATTTCTGACAGGGAACGTGGCATGTTGAGTAATTTTGCATTTTCATACATAACCTTTTATTTATTTGTTCTTGAGATGTGGGTATCTATGGCAAGGCCAGCATTTGTTGACAATCCCTAATTGCCCTTGAACTGAGTTGATTGCGAGGCCATTTCAGATCAGTTACGGGGCAACTACATTTACTGTGGGTCTGGAGTCACACGTAGACCAGACCAGGTAAGGATGGCAGATTTTCTTCCCTCAAGGATGTGAGTGAACCAGATGGGTTTTTACAATAATCAATGATAGTTTCATGGTCACCATTCCTGAGACAAGGGCTCAATTTTCACTCCTGGGTCAGGTGCTCAGAGATAGAATTCCCGGCTCCGTGAGCCTGATCTTTAAAAACAGCCGCCCGCAGGTTGGATTTTTGTTCTGGTGGCGGGGGCAGAGTGGATTGGAAGTCAGGCCTGCCACGCCAGGAATGAGTGTGGAGGCTGCTGGGTAAGGACAGGATGGGCGCAAGGCCAGCCTCTGTGCTCTGGCACTGTGTTGAATTAAATAAGACCAAGACTAAAACAAAAGGCGGTAGTCCAGCCCTCACCCCTCACCTCCCTTCACCCCCTAAATGCTCCCTATGACCCATCCATGCTTACCTATGTCACTCCATGTCCCTTTATCCACTCGCCATTGTCCCTCATATACCCTACTCCCCCTCACATCCACATGGCCTTTTATAATCTCTATACCAACTCAGTGCCCCCAACTCATGCCAACCCATGCCCCCACCAACCATCCTTTGCCTTTACCCATTCCATGCCAGCTCACCTAGTATCCTTTGGTAGCTTGACAGTTCTTTGCCAGCTTGATCGTTCCAATAAATTTATGCACTTTTTACGCACAATTATGTTTACTTTTAACAATCCCATAGAGTGCCTTACCCATCCCAAAGAACATTTTACCTCCCCAAAGGATGCCTTAACTCTCCCTCAGGTGTCCTGGGACTAAATCCAAAGCAGCACCTTGCCTCTCCAAAGGGGCACCCTGGCTATCGAAATGAATCCACCAAGGTTAGATTAGGTCTTACCTGGTCTAACCTGCACACTCTGGATTTCATACTCCTGGCCTTCCAAAGTCCCACTTCAATGGAGGCAGCTGGCGATTTACATGGCCAGCCGCTTTGGTGAATCACACATGTGTGAACCCCAGCCCAACTCCATTCCTGTCCCCACAAAAATGGAACATGCCATGTTCAGGGACGGGACTTAGGATTTCCTGCCATTTCTGGGATTTCTGCAATGGTGGAGAGGCTCTGTTGAAATTCTGGGCCTGCCTTTTGATCCCAAATTTTATTAATTAAATTAAAATTCTATTAGCTGCCATGGTGAGATTCAAACCAGGTTCTCTAGTGCATTAGCCTGGACTGCTGGATTACTGGTTTAGTGACATTACCACTACCCCACCATTGCCCCGCAAGTAATGAAACAGAAAAAAATCAAATAACACCATAAATCATGAGAGGGAAACAAGAGCAAATATTTTATACACTTGAAAATAGTTGAATCTAACTGTCATTTAAAAAATATTATTCTGTAAATGTTATCCATTAGCTTTATTCCATTTGGAATTTTCATTACTAAAGGGCTGCAGTTAAATTGAATTGCATCATTATTGCTTTATATTCTTTAGTGAAAAACAGTTTGTCGAGAACTTTTGGTTGACTGTCATGAAGTGCTAGGCTATATAATATTGTAAAGTTACATCAAAATATCTTTGAATTTCATTGCTTACATGGCCCATTTACACTTGCGTACTCACTCTTTCCTCCCCCAAACAAAAGCAAGTACCAAGACAGGGTACTTCACAATTCAGGAAAAGCTGATTCAGGATTGAAGAGCACTGATCATGCAAGTACAGTTATCCATAAATGTCTCACAGTTATTGTAACAGCGAATGCAGCACATGTGCAGCACATCCATCAATGTTTCAGGTGAGATTTTCCATCAGAACATGGACAGGGAGAGGAGTACCTGCCAAAACACAGACGGAAGGATATAAAGTAGAGGCCATGAGTGCATATGCAAGGGCAGACTTTCTCTTAATGCACTTGGCAGGGCAATCAACACCATCCAGGACAAAGCAGTCTGCTTGATTGGCGCCCCATCCATATTCACCCCATTCATTTCCTCCACCACTGACGCATAGTAGTAGCAGTGTGCACCATCCACAAGATGCAGTGCAGGAACTCACCAAGGTTCCTTAGACAGCATCTTCAAAACCCACAACTGCTACCATGTGGAAGGACAAGGGCAGCAAATGCATGGGAACGCCACCACCTGGAAGTTCCATTCCAAGCCACACACCATCCTGACTTTGAAATATATCGCTGTTCCTTCACTGTCACTGGCTCAAAATCCTGGAACTCCATCCCTAACAGCACTGTGGGTGTACCTATAACACATGGACTGCAGCGGTTCAAGAAGGCAACTGACCACCGCCTTCTCAAGGGTAATTAGGGATGGGCAATAAATGCTAACCTAGCCAGCACCACCCACATCCCATGAATGAATAAAAAAAAGGGCAGAAAGGGTTGCTTGCCCACAATGGAGCCTACCTTAATTTCTATCTACTTACAAGTGGAAAATCAGGCAGACGCCTTTATGCTAAGCGTATGAAGAGTATCCATCTTATACGATCTACTTTCACGAAGAGGCGGCTAATATTGTTGAGAACATGTAAACAGATTTTAAGATACTGGAGAAAAGCTGGATACTGTATAAAATTCATTCACATGTTTCCCCTCCCAAGCCACTTCTGCAGGAGAATGTGTCTTCCTTCATGGGAAAGCTAGTTACTTAGCTGAAGTGACCTGTTCTGTTGCCATGTGTGGCACTTTCATTTCTGTTACATTACCAGTAATGTATCTCAGAATGCAACTATGAACACAATTTTCCCCTCGTACTAGGAGAGATTAAATCACCAAGGTCTGCGCTTTTTTCAAGGATTACGTGACTCTTTCTTGCTGTGCAGAGAAATAAAATCATCGCACGTTACATTTGAATTATTTTAAAGTATATCCTAAATATGATGCAGGGCAGCATCAATTACTGGGTAATAAGAAGCACTTTGAAGCAACACTCAGCTAGTTGAGAAAGCTGCTTTAGTTGATCGGATGGAGTACACTAATAAAGCAGATAAGGCCACTTTGCTTATGCGCATTGCCTTCCACAAAGATTATTTTAAAAATCATGATGTATTAACAATAGAAAATCCTTCTGTAATTTCATTGCTTTATGAACACCGCTTGTCCTACTGGAATGAGATATCGCATAACGTATTCAATGAACACATTTTACCTTAATGTCATTTACTAAACTACACATTCCATTAATACATTACAATCTGGTGGCTGTGCAGTGACTGTCACAGATTTGATCTTCCAGTGAGGATGTCACTACTTTAACTATCAGCTATGACATCCAGTATTAAAAAAAAACAATGTCAACATGAAATGAGAAATGCAATTATGTCTAAACTTTATTGTCAGAAACAGCAATGTTATACTGGGTAGGTAACAGTGACCACGATGGAAAATAACTCTTCTTCCTTTGGCAACTTGGGACTCGGACGCCAATGAAGCTTCATTCTTGTGATTTATGATGTCATCTAAACCACTAGTAGAGATTATTTCCTCGTAATTGCAACCATCCAACCACCCCTTGCTCTCCATTTAACCTTTTTATTGCTGTAGACTGATTCACACACATAGGCACACTAGCAGCCACTTCAATATGTTATGGATAAAACTGTGCCAAAGATAAGCTATTCTGCACAAGTGATGCAGCCATGGCTGCCCTCCTGAATCTGAGCATTTCACTGGCTGATTTTTTTTTTTAAAGATGTTCGCAGACTTTCTTTTTTAATACATTCTGCCAATTAGATAAAGGACTATGACCTTAGTACAGAAGAACTTTGAAAAGAAGTAGGAGAAAGAAAGAGATAAATCAAGATATATTGGCAAATTAATGACATACTTATGTTTTAAAAGCCTGTAGATTGGAGGAGGGAGGAGAAAGTGGGAATGATAAGGAGTTCCATAGTCCTGTGGGATAATGCATTAGATCTAGGAGGTGCTATGATGAGTCTTGATCCAGAAACAGGAATGATGCAGGAAGGGCAAAGAATATTTAGGATGGTTTACATGGAGCTAAGGAGAAACAGAGAGGAACATTGATCATTGCACCATTAATGTTGGAATTTAAATGGGTAGAGGATGTAAAATCAACAATGCATGTTGAAATAAATGACTGTGTGGAAATTCTGCATGGAAGAACATTGCTTATCAGGCTGTTGGCATCAGAAGGAAGTTGAAGGTTTTCAAATAACTTGACAGTGATTTGATCTCAACTCAGTACAGATTATAACAGATTTAAAGAGTGATCTAAAACTACTTTGGGAATTAATTGAGAGCTGGAAGTAAAATGTCATTTAAAAAAAAAACAGATTGGGAAGTCAGCCAATAGATTCATTGATCCTCCAAGCTTAAGTAATAGTAGCACAGTAGCACCGTTTCTAAGTCATGGCATTTGACAGCAGTTTTAAAATGAGAAAATATCCTTGTTTAGAGACTCAGACTTGAACGTCCTGCAAAGAGACCTTGTAACAGTGATGGGTGCAGAGCTGTGTCCTTGTTGAAGAGTGAGTTCAGAATATGTCAACTGAGTTGTTCCTGTAGACCTCTACGGAAAAACAGATTGGGGCCAAAGGTCCATTGGTAGAATTTTACGTCCTGTGGGTGCACTCCTGACCCAATCGGGCATAAAATAGCACACGATGAGCTCGGATGAGCATCCCGACGCCATCGCGCACTCACGTGATATTTTGGTTAGCGGGTGCGAGTGGGTGCCAGACCATGCCTGTCATTACTTAAAAGGCCACTTAAGGCCATTAAAAAGCCAATTGACAGTGATTTTTCGCATTCATCACACGGGCAAAGTGGGCAGGCGGCCAGCCAACAATTTCAAAAATCACACCCACCGGCAGGATAAAAGGGGTGAGCAGCATTGCCAGTGTCAGTAGTGGGGAGTTTGGTACATTGTTTGCTGCTGGTGACTTATTGGTACTTGGCAGCTTCATCTCTGTTCAGGGCTTCATTGTTAGCATTTCCCAGCTTAATTTCAGGGCTCCTTGGCCCGCCAGCCTGAAATCGCGGTTGGGGGCCGATTGAGGGCAGCAGACCATTTCCCGGCTGCTCCCAGTCCCGCCAACCACGCCCACCCATCGACCTCAAAATTCTGTCCCATGGGTTCAGTAATGCCAAGATCATGATTTCCAATGCACTCCAGTGCTGGATTCATTGGAGATTGCAGAGTCAGCAAAGGGGCACCTATTAGCATGGACAGGAGGAGGAGATTTCAATTAGTTCTAGGTTGTATCTGAGGCTGAGGGCTTTCTCAGATCACATTGAAGCTGCAACCCTACTCGCATCGCAACAAAGAAGAAACTTCCCTGATGTGACAAATGAGGAGCTCTAGACTCCAGGTCCACAACTGTCAGCTGTCACATATCCTTTGAAACTACCCCAGTGCCTGCACATATGACATCACAGAGGTGCCTCAAGGAGATTTCTGCCTTCTTTCGCGCACATGCGCAAAACAGCACAGGCCCTGACTCAGGGAATCCCCCCCCCCCGCCCAGCACAGGGAGTGCTCAGCGCTTCTGGGCGAGCTGGGTGGGCCTTAATTGGCCCGCCCTCGTAAAATGGCGGCGCGGCCCTGATCGGGGGCGCAGTGTACAGTTTTGATCCATTTATTTAAGAAAGGATATAAATGCGTTAGAAGCGGTTCACAGAAGTTTCACTCGACTGGTACCGGAGTTGGCGGGGTTATCTTACAAGGAAAGATTGGACAGGCTAGGGCTGTATCCATTGGAGTTTAGAAGATTGAGAGGTGATCTTATGGAAACATATAAGATCCTGAGAGGACTTGACAGGGTGGATGCTGAAAGGATGTTTCTCCTTGTGGGAGAGACTAGAACTAGGGGGCACAGTTTAAAAATGAGTGGTCTCCCATTTAAGATGGAGATGACAAGATTTTTTTTTCTCTCAAAGGATCGTGAACCTTTGGAACTCTCTTCCCCAGGGAGCGGTGGAGACAGCGTCAATGGATATTTTTAAAAGTTAGATAGATTCTTGACTAACCATGGAGTCAAAGGTTACCAGGATAGGTGGAATCTGAAGTTTAGGCCACAATCAGAGCAGCCATGGTCTTATTGAATGGCGGAGTTGGCTTGCAGGGCTGAATTGCCTACTCCCGCTCCTAATTCATTTGTTCGTATGGGACTGAGGCAGAGGAAAAGGAGATGAAATGTTGCTCTTGGCCCTCACTCGTGGGCTGCTTTTCAACATCCTTTTCTTAATCTTCATCATCATTGTCAATGAGGAAGTATTTAGTTCCCTTCTGCTTCTCCTCCTTAGCATCATCTTCCTCTTTTTCTTCATCCTATTCCCCCAGTTGTATGATGTCAGCAGGAATGGAAGGCATAGGAACAGGAACACATGACAGCCAATGTGATTAAGCAGTCAGAGAAAAGTGTGGAAGGTTGTCCCTTATGTGCTGCTTCAAAGGGATGCCAAGGTGAAAATGTAGATGTGCATCCACTAATCTGCTATCTGCATTATTCCACAGAGCTCACCATCTCTGACTGAATAAATAAGGCACCGGGAGTCTGGTGTAAAAGATCTACTGGTTTCACTCAACTTAAATGGAGGAAGGAGTTACAAAGTTTGGGATGGACGTAACCATTGTTCAGGGAGGTGGAATCACCAACTATGATATCCTGAGTTAGTGCACACCTTAACTGCGGCGCCGTGTTCAAGGGTTAGTTGTACAATAAGTACCATTAGACGATCACCAGTGTGTTGATGCCCAAGGAATAAGAGGAAGAGTAGCTAGTGTGATACCTTGCCTCCCTCATCAGGTCACAAACTTTTCTCAACATTGGCCTGCAGTTCCGAAGCTGAGGGAAGTTGCACTCAATACTGATGTTACTTCTGTCCATGTGGCATGCATGGCATTGATTTGCAGCTTCATCCCATGGAGGTCCATTTGTCTCTTTCTCCTCTGTTGAACTTCATCCATGGTGTATGAAGGTTGGTGTCATTGAAATAATGTGCTGTTCTTTCCTACATATGTAATAGCATCCTCACTTCTTTGGCTCCCTCAGCCAAACCCTCCAGCAGAAGACAATTTTTAAAAAATATATTGACACAAAATGGCAGTGAGCATAATGAACTGGATATTTTCCCATTTACCTGCCTGGTGCTGTAACCTTCAACAGTTTCTGGATTTGTAAATATGCCATTCTAACCCTCAAGCTCTCCCCAGCACATCGCACCCGTTTTACACAGAACTTGTAGTGAACTGTCAATATATATTTAAGTGAGCTAGTCCAGCAAACTCTGGGTGTTAGGAAGCCATACAGAGGATTGGTAAGGCATGGCTTAAGGATGCCAACCAATGGCCCTATTTAATTTTGGAGCCATAATTTGAAAAAGCGAGACAAAGAGCACAAATCTGAGTTTGTAGAGGCCATACAAGCAGATAACACAATATAATGGCAGAAAAGGAAAGTCCACTGTTAATCACGTTCCCCAACAATCAGGCTGCACAGTATCAAGTGAACTGTATCCGGTTTATTGACTGGGAATCTCCTCAGAGGTTCTCCTGACTGGCTGCTGAAATTAAGCAGTTGACTGTAATGTCTGGGGGATCTGGTAGCTTTCCAACCAGATTAGGGCTGCCAATAGAGGGAACCCTGAGGAAATTCCCAGCCCTATTCTTTTGGAGAAGTGACAGAATAACTCTACTGGAAGCACGAGGAAACATAAAGCCAGAATTCTTTCAGCCATTAACGAACAATATGGGTGTCTCTTTTCTCATCCTTACCTTCTGGACTAGAGCAATGTACTTGAGAGCAGCACAAAGTTGGCAACGGTGATTCTACTACTCACCCACTTGATTGGAGAAAAACAGTGGACCATGCAATATTTGGAACACTTTGTACTAGCCTCTGACTGCCAGAGACATTTATCATGTTAGAAAAGAGCTGACGAGATCACCAGCTCTGTTAAATCATTTGGAATGTAATGGCTGTTGGGGACCTCTTGTTAAATTTTATCCTTAACAAAAGCTGGGAAGCCATCAGGCGAGGTTATTCTGCCTGCTGAACTCACCACCACCAATAAACCATGCGTGCTTCACATGAGTGTGAACAAAACATTGCACAATGTACAGCACCTTCATGGTTTTATTGTCAGAAACATGGGTGACGGTTGAATTGGATGAAAGACAGATTTATACAGGCATCAGATCTTGAAGGGTGTGCTGTCTCCAAATGAATTCTTGCTCTTTTATTGCTTTTCATAAGATCTATAATAATATTAATATTTCCCTGAGTCTTGTCATAATAGAGTTCAAGTACCAATAGCTGCTTGTGTCACCCACTCTTCTGTCTTCAGTCATCACTGTTGAATTTAACTTTGTGGATTGATATTACCTGTGCTATAGATGCTCAATTTGAAGGGATGAAGAAAACCAGTATCTGTCTAAAGTTTTCCTCAAAGACTCCCCACCCATTTGTAAACAATTTCACAACTAAGACAGCAGACAGGTGATCTCCTGCAACTCTGCTGATGGCATCCTCAGGCCTGAAATTTCACTCCTGGGTTGGGAGCACAGAGTCAGGACATTTCCTGACTCCGCAGATCAGACCCGGATGTGTCCTGGAAGTTGGGATTTTTGTTCTGGGGTGGTGGGGTTCTCTGGGAGTCCGGCTGGGTGGCCTTAGAATGAGTCCGGAAACTGCCGGATGCAGAAGCGGGCTGGGCAGAAGGCCTACTTCAGTGCACTTTGTCAAAGATTTAAAAAGAAGTATTTAAACAAAAAACAGCCCCCAATCCCTCACCCCTCACATCCTCTCACAGCCCACACACTCGCCAACCTCATCCATACCAACCCGTGCCCTCTACCCATTCCCCAGGGTCCCTCATACCCTCCATACCAACCTATACATTCTACCCACCCCAATAGTCCTTCATACCCTCCAGGCCAACGATGCCCTCCATCCTCCCCCAATGGCTCTTTATACCTGTATATCAACTTAGTGCCAACCCATGACCCCCATCCACCACCCTTTACCTTAAAGTATCATGCCAACTCACCCAGAATCCTCCATGGGCAGACCTCAGGAGCCATGCTGAAATTAAATTAAGTTCCAAGTGTCTATTGCAGGCATAAAAAAACACACTCATTCATAAAAACCCATTCACTACATTTACATTTAAATTCCTTCAATTACATAATCCCTTATAAGAACAAACATTTCATTCAAATGCTTAATTCCTTATAAAAATAAGCATTGAAATTCATTAGCCCACTTCAAAGAGTCCACAATCACTTGGAGCTGTCAGTCAAACTGTGAAATGGAAGGCACCTGAAAGTGATAGTAGAGGCCAAATCAGTCCACAGTACAAATCCAGTAACAGTAACCCTCAGGCTTATGTTATAAGACAGAGTGAAATAGCAAGCAATGATTTTTTAACACTCCACATAGTTTTTACAAATATTTCAAGGGCAGGAGTTTTAAATGCCTTGACAATTTGACAGTTGCCTTTGACACTTTTGACAGTTTATCTTGATAGCTCCCTTGACAGTTCCAATGAGTTCATGCACTTTTATGCACATTCATGTCCACTTTTAACAACCCCAAAGGGCAGATTACCTCACCAAAAGGGCACCTGACCTCCCCCTGGGACTGTATCCAAAGGGTTATCCTACCTCTACAAAAGGATACCCCACCTCCCTGTAAATTTTAGACCTCTTCCTACCAGGTCTAAACATCATTGTTTTTCACACACCTAGGTCACCAAATCAGACATAAGTGGAGGCAGTTGCTGATTTAAATGGGCAGCTGCATCTGTGAAAAATACATGTGCAAAACGTGACCCACCCCATTCCTGCCCCTGTGAAAACGGTATGTGCCATATTTGAAGCTGGGTATTTCGGATTTCAGCCTCTTCCACCATTTTTGCAATGACAGAGGGGCCTCTGTCATTGCAAAACTCCACGTCTCAAGTTCACCATGGACTCCAGCAACAGGCATATTGAAGGTGACTCTCCCAAGCCTTCCCTTGCTGAGAGTTTACTAATTAAATAATGTGAAATACATAACTAGGATTTCAATAGGTTGGATGCACTCTCAGGTTAGTTACTAGCAAGTATTTCCTAAAGTTGGATTATTATGACTGTTAACAGTTTCTTTATTTCTTTTCTAAGTCTGAAATGGCTGTATGGTAGATACCAGCGTCATTATTAAAACACTGACCAGAATCAGTCAATGTTACTTATGGCAACACTCATTTGACACAGCATGAGCAACACATAGCAAGTAAGAGAGGAAGAACATGCACTTATTTAGTGCCTTTCAAAACCGCAGGACATCCCAAAACACTTTGCAGCCAATGAGATATTTTAGAAGTGTAGTTACTGTTACAGTGTAGGAACTGCAGAAGCCAACTTGCACACAGCTAGGTCCCATAAACAGCAATGTGCACTGACATTGATTGAGGGATAAATATTGATCAGGCCATGAGGGGGTACTCCTCTTCCATTCTGCGAAACAGTGCCGTGGAATCTTTTCCATCCACCTGAGAGGACAGATGGGGCCTTCCTTTAATGTCTCATTCAAAACAGGACGAGACCCTACAGTTGTAACGGATGAAACATCTTCCCTGTATGTCTAAGTTAAAAAGATCTGAACCCACCACGCTCAAAACGTTTGGAGTACCAAATTGAAATTTCTCTAAACACATAATTAAGTTGATCATGAGGAATCTTTCTACTAATATTTGTCAGTGTAAATGAAACAACAGTAACCTTCTGATTGCATTTAATCAGCTAACTGTTGTAAAGTGGGGCAATTTCTTAGATGGCAGGAGAGTCTCAGGAGCCTAACAGTGTGAGTACTGTTATTAAAACCAAACAATATGAACCTTGTAATCTTAAGTGATTCGAATTGGGATTTAAAAATGTCTATAATGCATGCTTTGCTTTGCTTAAAATTAAGGCGGGGTATTCATAACCTCTCATAAGGCTAATTGTATTGATTACACAGCACATTTCATAAAAAGGTATTAGCGGCATGAGAAAGAGGGCTTTTATGATACAGCGTTGAAAATTTGAAGTGATTATAAGCAGGCAATCAAAGCGGGTTTAAAATTATACCAGCCACATCTTGCAAGCTGCAGAGTTCACCCAGAGGTCATTACACATTAAATATGTGAACATTTGAGTTATTGTCCTACAGTGAGGCTGTTCCACCACTTTCATTCCACCTTCAGTGAGCTGCAATCAATACCACACAATTTTCCAACTAAGCTTTTTCAATAGGTCCTTTGTGAACTGACAAATGTCATAAAGAAACAGTGAATTATGGTAATTAGCCAGCTGGCCCTGAGCGGCCCTGTATTTTTCTATATTTTTTTTTCACCACTATATAACATGTTACAGGATTAACAGAAATTCTTGCATGAGGGCCTTGTTAAGAATTACAGAAAACAGTCTATCAGTTATGCACACAGACATAAAAATTGCTTGTTTTTCTAGGTTTTCAGCTGTGAAACTTTGCCAGAAACAGCCATTTGATTAACAAAATTTCCTTGGCACCTTTCAGCAGAGAAAGAAGTGCTGGAAATTACCCCACTTTAGAAACTGTGTTAAAACAGTGAGCTCGATTTCATTTTAAAGCATATGAAGTGCTTCATCATCAAGAGAATGCCTGCAATGGCTCTGCTGGTGTCAGTGTTCAGGTGTGCCCATTGGTGCCCTCTGACCCTGCCAAAATATTGAGGGTCAAAGGGACGTCATCTCATTTTAATAATCCTGGCAGGTGCCCATGCCAATTTAGGTGCATCTTGAGCACCTGGCAGATGGGAAGATGGGAAAAATGGAGCTGGGTGCCACTCACACCTGAGCAGGCATAATCTTTTACAGTTTAACACAATCAGCCTCCTTTCTAATAATGCAGGAGGCAAAGACTTCATGAGAGCCCAAGGCAGAAAACAGGCCTGGAAGCACGGCTGGGCCCACATTCGCTAGTCGGTTCTGCCACATCGGGTATATTTTGGCACATTGGCACTCAAGAGGTCAGGGCCAATAGCCTCATCTCCCTCTCTGATTCCATCGGCCATATTTGGGACTCAGCAGGAATCCCATCAGAAACAGGGCCCATCTGAAATTTGCACAGTAGCTGAAAGCAAGAACTCTCCACTAATCTCCTGGCAGGCTGCTCGATCTGAAATCGCTCGGTTTCCGGAACACATACAGGGTACAGTTATCACCAGAGCCTGCAAACTCAGACAATGTCACTATGATAGCAGCTACACAACTACTTGCAGCAGAAGCTGGCCAGAGCCATGGTCCTTGGGTGTGCTAGAGTGGACCAATCAGATTGCAGAGAAACAAAGCGTAATAGAAGGGGGTGCTGCTCAAAACTCTCCGAGCACTGGAAGATCTGAAGAAAATCTGGAGCCTGCTCATTGAAGAGAAAAGATTGAACCAGGAATTGAAGAGGTGCCCAAAGCAGAGTTAGAGCATGGGCATGCTAACCAGTGTCTTCCCATTCCCTTCTTCTCCCCTTTCACCTCCTCTCCCTCCTCCATCTTCCCTCTTCTCTCTCTTTCTCTCCTTCTGCCCCTCCTTTCCCCTGCACTTCCTCCTCCTCCTCCTCTCCCCTCACCTCCCTTCCTGCTGTATGTGACCATGCCCATATGTTGCATTAAATTATTTCAAGATATTGAAAATGAAAATAATGATGAAAAGTAACTGATAATTGAGATCATTTCATGAGTGGTGAGCGCAGATACACAAGGTATTGCAATTGTATGGGACTGCGTCTACCGGTCATGTTATTATTCATATGGTTGTATTAACTACCGCTATCATATTTGGAATAACTCAGATTTGGAGGTAACAATAGCTATTCCGATGTAGATAAATGGATTTTTAACGCGTAATGTAAAATGTGTAGTAACCTATATCTTTTAACGTGTGCAGGGATCACACGTAGGATTTCTAAGAAGGTTTTTTATTAAGCATTTTCAAATGCAGTGATTTAGTTTCTGTAAAGAGCTCTGGACAGTTAGAAATTAAATAAACTGTTAACGGTGTTTATAAACTGTCAAGTTTGGTTTATGGTTGAAAAGAAATAGGAATTTGTGGGGGTTGGGCGGAAGTGGGTGCAGGCGGGCGCAGAGCTGATTGCTGCCCGATCGGCTGCGCGCCACCACTTTACGTGGGCAGGCCAATTAAGGCCCGCCCAGTGTGATGTGCACCTGGAAGCACTGAGCGGTCCCTGTGCGGGCGGGGGGAGGAGGCTGAGTCAGGACCCGCGCTCTTTCGTGAAAGAGCACAGAAATCTCCTTGAGGCACGGAGCTGCCTCAGGGGGATCAGTTTGAGTTTCAAAAATTTTAATAAAGAAAAAATTATAACCTGGGACATGTCCCCACATGTGGAAGTGTCACATGAGCTGGGACATGCCTATGAATTTTAATGAAAATCTTTATTTCACTGATAAATCATTCATGAAACCTTATCCCACCCCCCCACTCGCCGAGCCGAAGATTCTGGCCGTGATTTTTACACTAAATTCCTTGGTTTTTCGGAGTTTTTTCTCATGGTTTATGAAATGATGGGGTTGGCACCTTTTGAATTCTGGGCCAGAATTGGGTCAGAAGGTAAGTTTAAAATTTATCTTTCAGTTTTCTTGTGGGCTAGGATGTGCATGGGTGCTCCTGCAGGACTCACAAGAAAGTTTTGTGCCTCCTGTGTGCCAGGCTACCACCCGATCCTGGCCAGACCTTACCCTTTAAATCAAGGACCTAATCTCTCAGGCTCCCCCTTTACCTTTCCTGATTGTAGCCATGAGCTTCCCCCATCCACCCCACTAACTCCCAGTGACCGTCTCCCCTTTCCCGGTTGTAGCCTTTTCTTAAATTCTTTCACAGTGTGTGGCCATCTCTGGCTAGGCCAGCATTTATTGCCCATCCCTTATTGCCCTTGGGAAGATGGTGTTGAGCAGCCTTCTTGAACTGCTGCAGTCCAGGTGGTGTAGGTACACCCCCAGTGCTGTTAAGAAGGTAGTTCTAGGATTTTGACCCAGCGACAAAAAGAAATGTGACATATTTCCAAGTCAGGATGGTGTGTGGCTTGGAGGGGAAGTTGCAGGTGGTAGTGTTCTGATGCATCTGCTGCCCTCGTCCTTCTAGGTGGTAGGGGTCACGGGTTTGGAAGGTGCTGTCAAAAGATCCTTGATGAGTTGCTGCAGTGCATCTTGTAATGGCACACATTGCTGTCAGCACAAGTCAGTGGTGGAGAGAGTGAATGTTTATTGTGGTGGTTGGGATGCCAATCAAGCAGGCTGCTTTGTCCTGGACAATGTTGAGCTTCTTGCGTGTTATTGGAGGTGCACTCATCCAGGCAAGTGGAGAGTATTTCATCTCACTCCTGACTTAATTGTGCCTTGTAGATAGTGGACAGGCTTTGGGGAGCCAGGAGGTGAGTTACTCACTGCAGAACTCCCGACCTCTGACCTGCTCTTGCAGCCACAGTATTTATATGGCCAGTCTAGTTCAGTTTCTGGTCAATGGTAATGCCAGGCTGAACCTGCTGTCACTTTTTGTGTTCCAGTCCACCTGCCAGGCTGTCAAACTGGTTGGCTGTCAGATGAAAGTGTGCATTCTTGGTTGCTACCAGGGTACCCCTGCATTCCCCGCAAATATCAGGGCCAATATGTTACTCGGTCAACAAATACAACTCAAATGATGGACAGACAAATTTCAGATGACTTTGTGTATCACAGCAGACACACTTTGAAAAGTTAGGTTTGGGACCAGTTGAAAACATTAGGAGAGAAGGCAGATAAATCAGGAAGTAATGAACTGTGATTGAAACAGGTTTTATTCCTGTGGAAATTGGTTTATTTTAACCTTCTGTTTTGTGCAGCTGCTTTATAATAATTTCAAAAGCATAAAAACACAAAAGAAGGTTATAGACATTCAACTTGATAAAGCTTTTATGTTAAATGGAAATTGTGTTTAGAGCCAACTAGGATCATCTTAAAGGGTGAACGTAGCCCTCTTCTCTACTGTTAACTTCGTTAATTGCACACAGTGATGGCAACAAGATGATAGCTCATGATGTGAAATAATTAGGAATGCTGAAAGAATGGTTTTGGACTTTATTGCAATTGGTAAGGAAGAATACTTTTTAACAGAATCTGAAGGCATTATTATCTTTCAATAATGATCAAAGAAGTCTTTCAAGAAATGATCAAACATTGAAAAATGAAGTTAGTAACAGAAAACTACACATAAATATCACTCAGTACTTTCCAAAACTGAGGCCTGGATTTTCTGTGCCCGCCGACATTAGGCATGTTCGGTGGCGTGAGCGAACAATATGGCGTGATCGGTTTCATGACGGCGTGAAACCAGTTTGCGATCGTCTGCTCAGCCCGCTGATGGCAGGCTGTATTCTCCACCATCCATCGTTGGGAACCTCGTTGTAATACATCAGCATATCATTATTAGACCAGCCCACTGGTATCATCCCCCCTCCACTGGATCGTCTGCCCTCATTGGCGGGAAAACATGCTGGCGTGTTTCACAACAGCACATAAGCAATGTGCACTTGGCGGGCTGCACTTTGCTCAGGACTTCAAGGTTTGTTTGCCTACCTTGCTTCGTGCAGCACTCGCAGTCATCAGCGCCAGGTTTCACAGACAGCACCACTTCACTTTTAGGGGGCTCACGAGAAGGTCCTAACCTACCAGATCAGCCATATGTGGGCGGCTTTTCAATGGCTGCAGGGGTAGGGCTTGTTTGGCTAAGGGGGAGATGTGGCCTCAGGCAAGGGAAGAGGCTGCAGGACAAGAGCTGTACTGGGGAAGGAGGGTAACCCAGAGCGTGTCTGTGGGCACATGTTGATCTGTGCAAGTGGCCTCAAGATGGTGAGGGCTGAGGAGGCAATCTCCAGAGGAGATGAGGCCAGATGGACATGTGAGGGTATGTGTGTGAGAATGGGTGGTGATGTCCTTTGAGCTGGCAGTGAGTGAGATGCCATTGAATGTGTGGTGGGCTTGAGTGTGTGAGTTTAGAGCGATGAGATGGTTGCCATACCCAGGATGAGATCATTCATCTTCTATCTGTATTGGATGGCCAACCTATTCTGTGCAAAATTGGCACTGACCACTGCTGCCACCGCCTACCAAGCCTGATTGGTCATGCTGCTGCCCATCCCGCGGCCAAAGCAGGGGTACAGAACATCGCAGCGGGCCTCCATGGTGTCCAAAAGGTGTTCCAGTGACATGTCACTAAACCTGGGGACTGCAGTCTTTTTGCCTTTTGTGGACATCTTCCCTGCAGTAGTTGTGGGCTGGGTGCACTGAGATGTGTGCGCGCGACTGGACTTTAGTATGGCGCCCGGTGTGATGAAGCAGCGAGGCGATGGTGTGGCGGGCAAAAGAGGGCCCACCCGCCATGGAAACAGCATGTGTCCTGGAAATGCGTAATGAATGCGCACAATACAGCGTGAAAACCCGCCATTGCGGCCGGCGGGTAAAACATCGTTTTACCCACCCACTACCGCATTTAGTGCAAATCTGGGACAATTCCGCCCTGAATTTTATTTTATTGGAATTCTGGGCCAGAATTGGCTGAGAAGGTAAGTTTAATTATTTTTTTTCAGTTATTCGATGGCCAGAATGGGCATGGGTGCTTTCTTGTGAGAAAGCTTTGTGCCTCCTTTGAACCAGGCTGCCACCCAATCCTCGCCAGACCCCCCATCCTTCTAATTGTGGATCTAATCTATCAGGTTCCCCCTTTCCCACTCCTGTACTTGGCCATGAACTTTCCAGCCCACTGCCTTTTTTTTCATTCATTCATGGGATGTGGGCTTCGCTGGCTGGGCCAGCATTTATTGCCCAGCCCTAGTTGCCCTTGAAAAGGTAGTGATGAGCTGCCTTCTTGAACCTCCCTTCATCCCACAGTCATTTTGATTCACCCCGAAATAAATCACTAAAAATTGACAGGTCTGCCATGCCCACGATGTCAAGCAGAGGTTTGACAGGCAGAGAAGCAAAAAGCCATTACTTTCAATTGAATTCAGAAATCATTCAATTTTAATATCACAAAAGTTAAATGGATTTAAATCAGAAATTTTGCTGGAGCTATTTATTTTACAGAGCACTATTGATTTTAGCAGAAATAAATTGTGGCACTGTGCAGTTGTAATCTTTTTAAAACTAACACATCCAATTATTTCAACATTATTTTTGCATGACTTGGAACAAATGTTAACATTTAGCTCTTTTGGCTAGTACATTTTCTATTCACCCTATAAGTTGTGCCTGTGCACTTCATTGCTCTGTGTTGAGTTTACAAAATTGTTATAAAACCATTAGAACTTTAGCTTTGAAACGCTGTGAATATTAGGGTACAATTAAATTCACCTCCATATGGAACTTCATCATCCATTAATTTAACCCATTTATTTGAAACACATTAAACACTCTGTTAATACAGAGGAGAAAGACATTTCTTACGGGCTTGTTAAGCGTTCATATGTTAATATTCACAAATTCCAATTCAAATCTGGAATTCTTTCTTTTTTACAATAACAGTTAATAATAACGATACAATTAACCTTTCATGTCAAACGTGCAAGAAACTTTGTCACCTGCCATTGTCAATATTCCTTGAGTTTGTTATTCTTTGTTAACTGACATTATTCCTCTGTGCCATATAGAAACCATATGATGGATCATTTAACTGGTGGAAAGGCATTGGATACATTTTTATATTTAATATATATTTTATATTTTTATATATTTAGAGATG
This sequence comes from Cetorhinus maximus, assembly GCF_964194155.1. Lineage (NCBI taxonomy): Eukaryota > Metazoa > Chordata > Chondrichthyes > Lamniformes > Cetorhinidae > Cetorhinus > Cetorhinus maximus. The sequence goes on from NC_135896.1 coordinate 21,344,810, forward strand.
GCTTCCCATGGTAATAATTCAGTTAAATTGCTCTTGTAATGCCACAAGCCATGAGTGTAAACCTTGAGTAGTTTACCAAATGCCAGTAGAAACCTCAGAGTTCAATGGTTTCATGAGCTCACTGTCAAAACCATATAATGCTACTGGCTCTTCTTATTGACATGAGGCTGTTCACTGACCCTGAGTCAAGGCAACCTGACATTGGTGAAGGAGAAATAAAAGTAACAGTGACATAATACCTGAAGGCTTAGAACATATTTCAATTAATGTCTGGGAGACAATGGTTCTCTATGGTTATGGATGAAGGGAGTTGGGAAGCAATGGCCTAGATATTTGACCTCTTTGCACTCATTTTCCAAATGGAAGCAGGTTCAAGATGGACCAGTCTTACGGGGTGATGTCCCATGCCCCAAGGATGCCTTAAATATGTCCGACTCCATCAAGATTTGTTCCTCAAATGTTACCCATTTGTTTCTCTTGCAGACGACCGAGGTGGATCTGCAGCATTTTCTGATCCAATCATATATTTTGAGCTAGCTTTCAAAATTGCATAGTGAGAGATTAAAGGACATGATGTGTGTTTGAATGCTCAAATTTCTTCATCAAAATTGGCAATGAGATGCTGGCGAGTAGTTATAACCCTGGTACAAGAAAGCAACATTGTGGTGCTCTCATTTTCACCTGCACAAATGTAGTCAACAAAAGGCCAGTAACTCAGCAGACATAGTGTGTTCCTGTCTTCAAAAGAACTGAAGTGAGTGCAAAACACACTGTTTCCCACAGGCAGACCAAACTGATAAAGAGCACCGCATTAGCTTCATCATAAAGGAACATATATGTGTACTGAATGGTTGACGTGGACATGAAAGAGGGAAAAAAAGACAAATGAGACCATGCTGAAAACCATGGAGATATTCACTCACGATATCATAATATTGATATGTTTTAATTATTGATCTAATTGATTGATTTAAAAATGACATCTAAATATGCAGTCCAACTAAAATGTGTCATAGCAAGCATCAAGACATGATAAATCTGCCCACAAATGAGGTTGACCATAACTGACTTGGACCATTTATCCAATTTTGTTAAAGACCCCGACATCTGCTCTAAATATTCTGTAGCTGTTACTGGATAATTTGCTCTCTGTTATGTTAGCTCCAACTTTAATTTTAAGACTGATTACTGCTCTCTGCCAAGTCAACAGACTCTACAAGCTGTGAACCTAGGCAAAAAAAAATGGTAAAGCTTTACAACTGACAGTCTCCTTTTATGAATTTGTCAGTGGACCCAATCAAAAGAAGAATGTAAACAAACTTTATAAAAGGCCAACGCTTGGAATTTAGCAGTGCATCGGGTTAGATACTGTTCTCTCACTTCTGGGACTTGAGTTCAAATCCAACCCAGATTGACAGAATTCACTGTCGGCCATGTGAAATCAGTTTGGGCAGTTTTTAAACCAGTTCTCAATGGGCAAAGGCTTGCTAGGCATAACACTAGCTAGTTCAGCAATATCAATATCAACAATATCAGTCAATCTCACTCAGAGAAGCCTCAGGATGGCTAGCGTGTGGGACGGAGAAATATAACCACATTGGTGTAGCCCTGGATCCTCTTCGGAGGCTGGGCGTGAAGAAGCAGAGGGCGTTTACTCTGCATCTGGCCATGTTATGCCTAGCCAGGAACTGCTCGGTGGTAATGCTAGGACCTCAATTATACCTGGCAGCCAGTTTTCAGAAGTTTTCAGTCCAAATTCCCCACTCCGTAAAGAATCAGGCTATGAATAGCCAACTTCCCACCTGTTCAGTTTGCATGATACAGATAGGCCCCATACCAGGAATTACAGAGAATGTATAACGCAGAAACAGGCCTTTCAACCTAACCGATCTATCCCAGTGTTTGTGCTCTATGTGAACCTCCTCTCACCTGACTTTATCTACTCTGTCTACATATCCTTCTATTCCTTTTCCCCTCACGTATTTACCTAGCTTCCCCCATAAGGCACCCATGTTATTCACCTCAGCTACTCCATGAGGCAAAGCTTTACAGCTGACAGTCTCCTTTTATGAATTTGTCAGTGGACCCAATCAAAAGAAGAATGTAAACAAACCTTATAAAAGGCCAACGCTTGTAATTTAGCAGTGCATCGGGTTAGATACCGTTCTCTCACTTCTGGGACCTGAGTTTAAATCCATCCCAGATTGACAGAACTCACTGTCGGCCATGTGAAATCAGTTTGGGCAGTTTTAAATCAGTGGTTCTTTAAACCAAGTTCCACATTCCAACTATTTTCTGAATAAAGAAGGTTATCCTGAATTCCTTATTGGGTTTATTAGTAACTGTCTTAGATTTATGCCCCCTATTTTTGCATTACCGCACATCCGGAAAAATCTTCCCCATGTCTAACCCTACCAAACTCCTTCATCAATTATTTAAAGACCTCTATTAGGTTACCCATCAGCCTTCCTTTTTCTAGAGAAAGATATTTTACATCCAATGGAGAGGACAGGCCGCAGTTTAACAACTCATCCAAAAGATAGCAGCTGTGACAGTGTAGCGCCCCCTTAGCGCAGCACAGGAGTGTCAGCGTAGATTTTGTCTTTGATGTGGGACTGTGAACAGATAACCACCTGACTTAGAGACAGGGTTGTGGCCACTGAGCCACAGCTTCACACAGAGGGCGCCTTGTTATGCTCATCTTTAAGTTGTACCAGGCATCATTTCCTGATCAATAGGGTGGGCAAACTCCCTAGCCAGTGTCATTCTGAAACCAACTGCCGTGCTCAGTTGATATTTGCTCCTTTCCTGGTGCCCAGATTAAGCATGGGCACTTCGCTATATAAAACAATGACAAAATGTCTCAGAAATCATCAATTGAATTGTTAAACTTTCTGTTCTGGAATAGGTTGATCAGCTCTAAGCAGCTTTAGGTTATAAATGCATATTGTAACTAGTCTTAAGCTTTTAAAAATAAACTGGATTAGTAAATGCACATAATTATCCAATTTATGACTCATGTGAATAACTGGATGTGAAACAATCCGAGCTTTGACTCTGTGGTTCTGAACAGGCGTGTTACTTTTCGTTTACTATATCCAGCTTCACTTGGGCAGTAAAATTGCTCTGAGAAGTTAAACAGTTTGAAGGCTGGACGGTCTCTGCATCCAGCTGCTCTACAAGTCTGGTTTTGATGAAATAGGTGTAAAAACAGACCCACAGATCACCAACTCAAGCAGAAAGGAATGCCCGCCTCTTCACTGATAACACAGCACAGGAAAAGTTCAAAACTAAATTTCACTGCCTTCATTTTCAACTTTTAAGGAACAAAGTGACAGGGTGATAACATAATGCAAGAAAGACTGGATACGCATGAAGTGCAATGTCAAAAAACTAACACTGTTTAATAATCATATGACACCTTCTTGTTCAATGATGCACCTTTTTTCAACTTTCTTATCAGTTTTCTGCATGCTGTGAATTCCTTTTGTGGGTTTTCATTTGGCTTATAGTATATAAATCATCACAGAGCTCATAAGAACATATTAAGCAAGTCACAGTGCCAGGATTCTCAGTCTGCTGGTTCGGTGTTCCTTAATAAAGGGTGATGCGATTACAAGTGGAAGGAATGTAGGAGCTATCATTAGTATGTCTGGTAATGGCAAACTGTGCAATTACTGATAAGTTGTTCTTTGATCTAACTATTAAGGGAAGACTAAAGCTGTGAATTTCTCAGCTTTTTGAAGTTAGGGCAAACTTTTCACAAGAAGGAACTTACTCAAAGAAGAGTTCGCCTTCCAAGTCTCGAGTCTGATTATCAGTGTAATGTGTCTTACAATCAGAAATCAGGCTGTGCAAAGATAGAATAGCACTCCAAAGTTCTCATCTCACACACTTGAAGGCACTGAGTCATGTTGGAATACGGTTCATGGATAGTGACCGTTCCCTGATCCCAGTATTCGGGGTCAGTGGCTGCCCAAGTACTTATCATTCATGAGCAAGCTCAGAAAGACGGTCTAAATGAACTCCTCTCTACACTCCTCTATCCAGCCGGAATGGTGCATGGGAAGAGTTAAAATCAGTCGTGTCCAGCAGCATTTTATCTTAAACAAAAACAAAAATACCTGGAAAAATTCAGCAGGTCTGACAGCATCTGCGGAGAGGGAACACAATTAACGTTTCAAGTCCGAATGACTCTTCATCAGAACTAAGGAAAAATAGAAAAGAGGTGAAATATAAACTGGTTTAAGGGGGGGTGAGACAGGCAGAGCTGGATAGAGGGCCAGTGATAGGTGGAGATTGCCAAAAGATGTCATAGACAAAAGGACAAAGAGGTGTTGACGGTGGTGATATTAGCTAAGCAATGTGCCAATGGGGACATTAACGATAGAAAGCAGGACGAGCAAGGGACAGATAGCTCTAGTGGGGGTGGGGGGAAGGGATCGAAATAGGCTAAAAGATAGAGATAAAACAATGGATGGAAATACATTTAAAAATAATGGAAATAGGTGGGAAAAGAAAACTATATATAAATTATTGGAAAAGGGGGGATCGGAAAGGGGGCGAGGATGGAGGAGCGAGTTCATGATCTAAAGTTGTTGAACTCAAGATTCAGTCCGGAAGGCTGTAAAGTACCTAGTCGGAAGATGAGGTGCTGTCCCTCCAGTTTGCGTTGAACTTCACTGGAACAATGCAGCAGGCCAAGGACGGACATGTGGGCATGAGAGTAGGGTAGTGTGTTGAAATGGCAAGCGACAGGGAGGTCTGGGTCATGCTTGCGGACAGCATTTTATCTTAAATTGACTTAAGTAACTTCAAAGAGTAGCTCCCACTGTGGGAAGAAGAGGCCTAAATTAAATCTAACAGTCCTAATGAGATGACATCTTCAGTGTCATAACATGATTTTAGCAAAGACCCAGGGAAGGGGACAGCCTTAAGTGTTGTTAAGCCCACAATTGACACCTGGGGAGAAGCATCACTGTGGCCAGATGAGGCCAAGGTCTGTGATAATACTTAGCTTTGGGAGGTTTCCTTGAGGACTAGGAGGAGCAGGAGTCTTATTCTGGCCCCCAGAAGGAACCCTTGAACCTCCCCTGCCCCAGCAATCCTGACACCAGCATCGTTTTACAACCACCCACCCCGCCTCTACCACCAGAACTGTCTAACACTGGGCACCATTTCCTTGGGTGGCTGGTGGCAGCAACCTCCCTCCTAATTCCTACTCCCCCACCTCCCTACCAGCCATGGTGACTTCAGGTGGGGGACCAAGTCCAAAGATTAAAATGAGGCCCAGCTTTTAAATCTAACAGGACTTGCCTCTTTCTAAAGACCCGGGAGCACCTAACCCACCACCCCTACCCCCACTCCTGCCCAATTTGAGCCTCTCACACATCTATCCTGCCACAAATTTAAAGTTCCTGTCTGTCAGTGAGTTATTTACTATGAGGTATCACACCTGACCCCCTAATCTCATCCTCAACCAAAATTCACGCACCCACTCTCTCACTGGTGTCACACGACAGTAATTCATTGTGTGCCATGCACTGGAGATTCAGCAAGAGGAGACATTATGCATACGGAAGTAATTCCTTTCTTTTCCATTATTCTTCAGGAGCAGAAACCCAGTTCATTTCCCCAACCCCACCTCCCCTCACCAGAACTCACATCTTTCTACCTTTACCAAGATTATGCTAGTTCTGCAATGACAACTCCCTGGACTGCACGGTCCAGTTTTATAAAAGCAAAATACTTTGGATGCTGGAAAGCGGAAATAAACACGGAAAATGCTGGAAAAACTCAGCAGGTCTGGAGGAGAGTCATTCTGACTAGAAACATTAACTCTATTTCTCTCTTCACAGATGCTGCCAGACCAACTGAGTTTTTCCAGCATTTTCCGTTTTTATTTGGTTCAGTTTTATGTTGGACAGAGGTTTGAACATTAGAGCCATGGAGGAAGCTCTCGAGACTTTTCTTTCAGAAAGAAAGGACTTGCATGTATGTTTTACCTTTCACAGCATCAGGACCAAAGTGCCTTACAGCTACTGAAGTGTTTTTGAAGTACAGTCACTGTTGTAATGTCAGAAACATCGCAGCTAATTTGCACACAACCAGATCCTTCAAATAGCAATGTGAGAAATGGTCAGATATTCCATCTTAATGGTGTTGATCGAGGGGTAAATATCAGCAAGGTCATTGAGGAGAACATCCCTGCTCTTCTTCGAAATATTGTCATGGGATCTGTTATGCCCACCTGAGAGGATAAACAGGATCTCAGTTTAACATTTTTCCTCTAAAAGGTGGCACATCCAACAGTGCAGCATTCTCTCTGTTAGGCGTTGGAGTGTTAGCCTAGAGTTTAGCCTTGAATCTCTATTCCCTTGCAGACAAAAGCCAGCTGCTTACCAGTCATATACGATGTCCCAGATCTTCCAGTCTCCGGACTGTCGGACACAGGACAAACTACCCAAGATGCACTGCTGGACACCTTGCAAGCCCCAATGAAATGACTCCGTGGGAATTGCCCGGGAAGTTTGAATTTCTGATGAGTAATACCACTGCTCCCCGGTACCCTCTGAAAGAGTCTCGAATTCTGAGTTAGAGTCATAGGATTTGGAAAGTTCCAACTTACTTACCTAGGTAGTTACCCAGGAAATGTTAGACATATTAAAACCTAGTCTAACTTCTGGATAACTACAGGACTGTGTCCCCCCAATCATTCACATTCTTCCCCTGACTCCCCCCTCGACCCCACCAGCTCCCCAATGACCGTCCAACTACCCCTCCAAGCCCCAAACTTACCCCCGACCCAACCTCACTAGCCCCCATCATTGACTACCACGAACTCTCCCCTCTGACCTTCCACCCAGCTCCCCCAACTGACCTGACTACCCCCAACACCCGACTCCTCCCCCAGCCCAATCCCCCAGAGACCCCAACCCCTGCGACTCTCTCCAACCCTCTGACTCCCCTCCACCCGACTCACCACCCAACCCGCCTACTATCCTATTCCCTTACCTATTTATCTTACCCAACCCTTTCACACATCCTGTCCCTTATCCACTTATCTTACCCACCCAGCTCCTCACACGCCATACCCCCTTGCCGACTCACCTTATCCAACCTACCCCTTCACCCACCCTACCACGTTACCTAGCCTACCCACTTACCTTCCCCATCCTACCCCCTTACCCACTTATCTTACCCACCTTACTCCTCACTCATCCAACCCCTCACCTACCTACCACCTTACCCACTGCCCTTACCCACTCCACCTTAACCCTTCACCAAATCTACCCTCCTACCCATTTACCTTACCCACCCTACTCCCTTACTCACTTTCCTTACCCACCCTATCCCTCACCCACCTTACCCCCTTACCCACCCTAACCCTTTGCACACTTAGCTTCTCTCCGTAGCTTTTCAAAGAAGCTTTGGGACATTGAAACTCCTTAATTACGGATTCTCGAGATTGCTCCCTCCAAGGTTTCTGGCACTGACTGAGTTCTGCAGGATCCTCCATCGGATGATTGCCCTAAAAAAAAAAATTGGGGGAAGGTAAATGGGTATTTCTTTTGTCTGCTCAGGGTTGGAAACAGGGGTTCTGACCCTGAATGAACACTGATGTTGTAAACTTGTGATAGAGAGTTCTATCAGAATGTACCAACTCACACCTGCCTTCAATTGATTTTTGCCCTCGAGGTAACATGGTCACAAAAGCACTGAAGATTATAAGTCGTTTATCACTTGTAAATTGCTGCCACATTTTGGGAATTACCTCATGTGTGCATGTCAGTTGACCTTTAAAATGGTAAATTTCTTTTGAATTGTCCACCACAGTCTTGCTGCTGGTTGCTGCTAAGGTTTTATTGTGCACCTATTGCAGAAATATATTGCTGTAACTTTATTCAGTCAAATCAGTGGCTGAATGCATACCAGACATTACAGGAATGATTCCTGTGAGGTGAATTAGCGACTATGCTTGCACTGGAGAACTTCCATTAAATAAATGGAAACTTTGATGTTGTGTAGTGAAAAAATGGGATTGACTTGTTATTCTTCACTAGTTCTCTAATGCCTATTGGGGAAGCAGAGATTGAAAAGAAATGTTTTCCTTTTTTTGCTCCTGCTTTATATCTAATCAATCATAAAGAGCGTTTTGGGAAAATTCCTGACAGCTAGAACAATCTGACCAGGGCCAGACTGATTTCAGCAGCATGGCAATGTAAACAGCATTACATCTAATAATTTCATCATCAAATGAAACTGTCTCCTGACATTTCTTCTTCAAATAAGCAACAGTCCCATCAAATGAATAAAGTGAAAAGGCAGGTTAATGATTCAGCTTTGACCTTCTCTCCGAACTGAAAACTGACACATCAGCTAGTATTTTAATAGGGTTATGAAGAAATAGAAGTACGTGAAGAAGTGACAGTGACTGCCAATCACAGGGAGGCAATGAATAACAGCAACAACACAATTAACATTAATATAGTGCTTTTAAAACATTCCACGATAATTTAAAAGTGCTAACAAACAAACCGGGTCACATAAGGAGATACTAGCGCAGATGACCAAAAACTTGGTCAAAGAGATAGGTTGTAAGGCGTGACTTAAAAGAGGAAAGAGGTTGAGTGGAGATGTTTAGGCATGGAATCAGAAACATTGGCCATAATCTCCCAGATCCTTTAGGGATGGGCTGGGAGGTGAAAAGACTGGAAAAATGAGAGGGGAAGGCATTGAGAGAGTAGCTTGATGACTTCCCACCACCATGCCATTTTGCCAGCGGAAATTTGGAAGCCCGTACACCCACCAGCGCCAATTGAGCTACATAAATGGCCACCTAAGGGCTACTTCCCGCTTCCATAGGCGAGATTAACACGGCAGCCACCGTGCAGGTTCTGGGAGGGGTTCTTCCTTTATGGGCACTCCATGGGACACAATGGAGGTTGACCATTTCTTGCTGTAACTGTGCTCCCAGCGCTCAGTGATCACTTGCCCCTCCCTGCCCCCACCCCCAATCTGCGAGGCTGGGTTCCAATCCCACCCACCTGCCTTCAAGAACGTCTGAAATGAGGCGCCCTCTCTATGCAGCTCAGCAATGGCCACCGTTAGCGATTGGGCCAGCAGCTCTTGGGGGCGCGCTGCCTTCCTTAATTAGACAGCAGGCTCATGGGCAGCCTCTTCATTGGATACTGCCAAAATTATGCCACTCTAGGTCCCGTTAACGCCATAATCTAGCCCTTTGCTTCTGGCCTGAAGAACCCAACTATGCCCAGACAAGTAAATTGGTCAATGGTGCTGCAAAGCTATATAGATATAATCTGACCTCCCTTCACCCTCCCCCTCACTCCGCCCATACCATTGGGATTCTGAAAACTAGAGGATAATTCGAATATTTGTATTTTTCAGTGATAATTGGGAAAATGCCCATTCACAGCTCATGAATCAAATTACAATCACAGACCACATTGGTTACAAAGCTGACCGTTTTACAGCCAAAATTTCATCAGCAGGACAATTGGTTATACAGAAAAGCAAGCATTCTCCTGTTCTATTTCTCTTGTCAAAAGAATTCCGGGCACCGTCTCCAAATGTGATGGAAAACATCCAGTTGCTGTGTTCAGATTCATAAATGAGCTTCAGTGCTTTGTATCTCCATCAGCACAGGTAAATTGATTGCAACCTGTGAGATTTATGATAGGCCAGTCGTGAGATTCAGACAGTAATCATGGCAATCTCTCTGTCAAAACATCCAGTCCCCTATCAGCACTTTTGCAGCAAAATAAACAAGCCACTCATTAAGAACTGTTCACACATTATTTTCTGTGTATAATCATTTGGCCACAGTAGTTACCAGCTGCTTCTTTTCCTTAAAGCAGAATTTCCCTTGGACGTATAAATTTCAGAAATACAAAGGCCACCTTGCCCCTCTGGCTCATGTTCCTGTTCAGGAGCATGTTCAGGACCATGTTCTTCTCATTTGATGCTTGGCACTATGCCCATATGCTTTGACTCCTTGTTTAAACAGGAATCAATCCATTTCTTTACAGAATGTTTTAACTATGTTCCCATTGGCTTTTCTGAAAATCTCAGCAAGTCCATTTTACAACATAACTATTCGAAATTTGCTTTGCTTAACTAAGAATTGCATCTCTTAATTTGGCAAAAGGCCTCGTGATTTAAAAAAAAACACGGGGCAGAACCTTCTCAAACTCAAACGTCTACAGCACAGAAGGAGGCCATTCAGCCCATTGTGTCCACGCCGGTGAACAAAGATCTAACTACACTAATCCGATTTACCAGTGCTTGGCCCATAGCCCTGGAGGCTATGGCAACGCAAATGAATACTTAAATATTTCTTAAATGTTATGAGAGTTTCTAACTCAAGCGCTCTTTCAAGCAGTGAGTTCCGGACTTCCACCATCCTCTGGGTGAAAAAAATTCCCCTCTTAGCCTTCTACCTCTTACCTTAAATCTATGCTCCCTGGTTATTGACCCATCTACTGATGAAGAAAGTGCCTTCCTATCTACCCTATCTATGCCCCTCATAATCTTATACACCACTGGCAGGTCCCCTCGCAAACTTCGTTGCTCCAAGGAAACCAACCCCAGCCTATCCAATCTTCCCTCATAGCTCAGACCCTCCAGCCCAGGCAACACCCTGGTAAATCTCCTCTGCACCCCCTCCAGCACAATCACATCCTTCTTATAATGTGGCAACCAGAACTGCACGCAGTACTCCAGCTGTGGCCTAACCAGCATTTTATACAATTCCAGCATTACCTCTCTGTTCTTGTATTCCATGCCTCGGCTAATAGATCCAAGTATCCCATATGCCTTCTTGACCACCTTATCCACCTGCCCTGCTACCTTCAGGGATCTATAGTTCATCCAGAGGCCAAGACTAAGGCTCTGGAGACATGGAATCAAATCCTACCAAGGTAGCTGGTGGAATTTAAATTAAACTAATAAAATCTGGAATTGAAAGCTTGCCTCTGTAAAGGAGACCATGAAACTATCACCAATTATCATAAAACGACATCTTGTTTGCTAATTAAACACTCACTGGCCCTCTATCCAGCTCGACCCTCCCCCCCCCCCCCCCCCCCCCACCCCTTAAACCAGCTTATATTTCACCTCTTTTCTATTTTTACTTAGTTCTGTTGGAGAGTCATACGGACTCGAAATGTTAACTGTGCTCCTCTCCGCAGATGCTGCCAGACCTGCTGAGTTTTTCCAGGTATTTTTATTCTTGTTTGCTAATGTCCTTTAGGGAAGGAAATCCTTACCTGGTCTGACCTACATCCACAATAATGATCTGCACAGCAATTTGGAATGGGCAACAAATGCTGGCTTTGCCAATGACACCCGCACCCCCCATGAAAGAATTTAAAAAAACAGTGGAGAAGAAAAGAGGTTTAGGTGTCCACCTACAGAAGTCTCTAAAAGCACATGTTCAAAGAGGCTAAGGGAATGTTGTCCTTTTATTCCTCAAAGGAGCTTGAATACAAGGGGGAGAAAGTTATTTTTTCATCGTACATGTCTTTAGCCAGGCACCACCTAGATTACTACGCTCAGCTTGGAGCACCACACCTCAGGAAGGATATATTGGCCTAAAAGGGTGTACGGAATAGATTCACCCAGAACGATACCACGGCTTAATAGGTGGAATTAAAGGATGCAGGTAGAAACCTTCATTGTATGGAAAAAGATTCTTGGGTATACACTCGGGGCAGGATTTTCGAGCCGACACGCGGACGTGGCGGTGGGCAGGACGGGAGGGGTCGGGAAACAGTCCCCCACCCGCGATCGGCCCCCCAACCATGATCCATGGTTTCATGCTGGCGGGCCAATTAACGGCGCTGAAAGGCTCAGTGCTGCCAGGGTGGGGGGAGGGAGGAGGGCAAGTGGAAAAGTCAGCCCACCCGCGTGGGAGCGCGCACTGAAAGCTCCCTGAAGGCAGGGAGCTACCTTAGGGAGCTGAAAAATTGCAAAATAAAACCTGAGGAAAACGTCCCAACGTAGGACTAACTCACAGTAACATAAGCAGAATAAAAAGTCTGCCCCAAAATGTATATTTTTAAAATTTAATTGTGGAAACCTCATCCCACCTGCGGATGAGGTTTGCTCAAAAATCATAGGCCGCCTGGTCGATTCGCCCGCCCGCCAACCGTATGGTTGGATGGGCAGCGAAAAATAGCTTTCAATTCATTGATTAAGGGCCTTAATAGGCCTCTTAATTGTCAGCGGGCGTGCTGCCGACTCCTGCACACGCCCATCAACTGAAATATCGGGGTGTTTGCCCGACGTCATCACGCATTATTTTACGCCAGATTGGGTTGGGTGTGCTCCTGCCTTCGGGACATAAAATCCTGCCCTTGGTTACAGATCAAAAGCTGATGGTGGGATTAAATTGGATAGCTCTTTTCAGCCAGCACAAACATGATGGGCTGAGTGGCCTCCTTCAATGCTATAAATTTCCTATGTGACTATGAGGACAGTTTGCATAAACTCAACTTGTATTCCTTTGAGTTAGTAAGGTTAGGGGTGGAGATCTAATCCAGGTGTTTAAAATGAGAAAGGGCATTGATACAGTGGACACAATGAACACTGCTTAGTAATACAGTTCCACACGCGATCTTACCAGGCTTCCTTAATTGGAGGCTCCAACAAAAATATATGCATTTTAATCACTTACCTTCATATGGAACCAAGGGAGCACTACTGAGGGTCACTAGCAACCCACACCAGTCCTCCCACTTTATTCCTCCCTTTATCGAGAGCTTAGCTGAGACCAAGTTTGGTCCTGAGGCCACTAGCAAGCCTACCCCTTAAGACATTAACAGCCTACAACAAAGATCAACATGCGGCCTGAAGGTCAGTTTCTAGTGACCCTCAAGCCTCTAGTGTTTGACGTATATCTGCTGATTCTTCACCTGTAAGTGTGTCAAGACCAATTTCCACCCCTATCATTTGTTTTGGCATTTGGTGAAACATATTTTTTCCCCTTTAAACCACCTTCTCTAATCCTATGCTTTGTTTCTCATAATTATTAATGGCTCCTGTTCTCCCTCTCCTGAATATCAGAAGAGAATTTTATAATTCTTCTCAATTTTACTAGATTAGAACCTTAATGTCAATGTCTTAATGCCTAAGCATTGAATTCTGGAATTCTCTCCCTAACCATCTCCTCTTCTCTAACTCACTTTCCTCTTTCAAGACACTCCTTAAAACTTACTCCTTTGACCAAGTTTTTGGTCAGCTGTGCTAATGACTCCCTCTTTGGTTTGGTGTTCAATGTTGTTTGATAATGCTCCTATGAATCAGCTTAGGATGTTTTACTATGTCAAAGGTGCTATATAAATGCAAGTTGTTGTTTGTTGTTGATGGGTGCTGAAATATAGGTTACTTAATGTCATGGACCAGGAACTGGGAGAAACTACTGAATTTGTCACATGAACACTTTCAGAGCTTGCAAAGGATGGAGACCTTGGTTTCCCTAGAGTTTCGAAGAATGAGAGGTAATCCCTCATTGAAACCTTCAAAATACTTAAAGGGATAGGCAGGGTACATAGAGGTATGATGCTTTCTCTGGTTGGGGAGTCTAGAACTAGGGGACACAATTTCAAAATAAGGGAGAAGCTACTGAGGACCGAGATAAGGAGAATGTTTTTTTTACTCAGAGTGTTGTAAATCTTTCGAATTCTCCACCCCAGAAGGCTGTGGAAGCTCAGTCATTGAGTCAGTTTAAAGCAGAGGTTGACAGATTTCTAACTACCAATGCCATAAAGGAATATGGGGATAGTGTGGGAAAAAGGCATTGAAGTGGATGATCAGCCATGAATCTATTGAATGGTGGAGCAAGCTCGATGGGCTGAATGGCCTACTCCTGTTCCTATGTTCCTATGGGAACTGACCCAGGTTTCAGCCTTCCATGGAAAATCTAGACAACTCTCAACCACCTGAGGACGGGCCAGGGAAGATGTGGCCACTTACTCTGCAATTGGAACATGAGGAGCAGCTCAAATTGTGACGGTGGACATCCACATCAGACCGCTGCCCATATATGGAACTTCTGCTCTGAGGAATCAATTTTTGATGGTATCACAACCATCCCGAATACTTAAACAGCATGATTTTAACCCATTACTGTCATATGCGAACAATGACATTTTGCTTAGGTTACCTTTGGCAAGATGATTAATCAATCCCAAAAGTATCATTCTGCTGAATTAATCTGCTACAATTTAGCAGCTCCTTGCTTTGAGCACAATTCCCAGCAGCATGCTACATCAGAGCTACTCGGTAGCTGAGGGATTTTAAGTGCGGGTTGGAAAAACTCTAATAACAAAAACAACAGCTTTCATTTATTTACTGCCTACAACCTGGAAAAACATTCCAAAGCACCCCACAGAGACATAAGGAAAAATTGGATGCCAGGCTAAAAGGAGGACATAGAAGGGGCCCATAAATATAAGATATCCACCAATAAATTCAGCGTGCACTGAAAGAATGGGCAACTCGTTACCACCTAGAGTGGTCAAGGTGAATGGCATAGATATATTTAAGGGGACACTAGATAAGTGCAGGTGGGAGAAGGGAATGTTATGCTGATAGCATTACGGGAAATAGTTGGGGGGAGGCTCCTGTCGGGTATTAACATCGGCACAGACCAGTTTGGCTGAATGACCTGTTTCCATGCTGGGTGTTCTGTATAATTCTATGTATTGTTAGGAAAGGCGACCAAAAGCTTGGATGAAGAGCTGGAGTTTAAGGAGTGTCTGAAAGAAAAGAAATGATGTGGGAGCCAGAGGGATTTAGGGAACCAATTTTAGAATGTGGCGCCTCAGTGGTTCATACAAGCCAATATCCTTGTAATTTTACGGTGTTTATACAGCGGGATGAAATATCCGCAAGGATTCTTTTGCTCTCCCAACGTTTACACCAATTTTTAGACAAAGTCCCCATGTTTTTAAATAACTTAAAAATAGGACATTTTCAATTTGCAACCTGCATTAAAAGCGTTGTGATCCTTAATATTTGAAGATCATACAGTAGAGTTTGTGAATGGTGAGCTGCCTTAGGCTATTTACCTTCTCTGATTTAAACACATCGACATTTTATGTAACTAGATAACATTCTTCATATTGTCTACAAGCACTACCCACAAAAGGCTTGAAATTACCCTGTGGGAATAGTTAGTGTGTGAATGCTTAATGCATTTGTATTGAATTGCATTGCCTACCATTTTAGTTGAGGCGTGAACCCATCATTTTAACTTAATTGGCTAACACCTCCATTAGAATATCAGACATAGGAATTGTGTACAAAGGTGTTAAATATTCATACCCTAACATTTGGGCAGTATAATTTCAAGGCCAAAGAGCTTGCATGTTGAAGTTTTGTCAAATCTAAAATAGTACCCTTGTGGGTAGTTGATAGACATCAATATCATACAAGTCCAACAGGCATTTCCTTTCTGTCAAAGTAATAGGACATTGCCTGTTTCCTGTTTCAAGTTACTTTATAATACATTTGGTGATTGTACGATAGATGTCTTTCTCATGCATTCATGCCTGTCAGTCTTGTGTAAATCGGTGGAATGATAAGACGACTGGAATAGTTGATAAGCTTTTCTGACTTATCAGTAGGGATTTGTGCTTAGCCTGACAGATTCACTTTACTGATCACATTTTTTTAATCAAATGGCTCATCTTCTTTACCTCAGCTGTGTGTTAAAACAGCACTCGAGGATGCGGAAAAGGCATAACAACAACATGCTTATCTGAAGTTCGGCCCTCAATAGGAATGTGTCACAGCATTTCACAGGGCACAGGGCTCAGGAGCAGGAAAGGTAGGAAAGGTTAGGAGAGATTGAAAGCACAATTGAACTGAAGGGTCTTTAGGAGGCTATTGAAGGCAAGGAGAAAAATTAAATGATAGAAGCATCAATATTGTGAAAATCCAATGGACAATTCATTTCTGGCAAAGTAATTTGAAATTATCCAATCCTGCTTCAAGTTCTAATATAATTCATTTAATGATAGCTGGGTGAAATTTTACAAGCCCACTGGTCCAATACCCTGCGAAATGCTCTTCTCAAAAATTTCAGTTTAAAACTTTCAATTCACCCTCAGCCTCAAGACAGTTGAGGGGGGCGGGGGAGTGGGGTGGTGGGAGGGGGTGTTCCCGATGACTGCACCGTGTGCTCTGGTGAATGCTGTTTGGCCTCCTGCTGAACACTTAGTCAGCCAGTGTCTCGAGGCGACACTGCAATCAGTTAAATGAGGGTTAAGCATCAAGTCTGGGTGCTGCCCACCTCCATGGCAACGGGTGCAGACAGGTCATGAATCATGCCCCTCATGCCCAAAAAATGGCATGGACCAATTTTTAGTCCTTTGAAAACAGAGGTTAACAAAGTACTTCATGGCGAGACAAAAAAGCTGATTGTAACAATAGAATTTCTTTCCCATAAATCGTCTACTTCATTTTCATTTGTAATTCTAACTTATTTTACTGTTCCTGCTTCTCAGCTGAAAACACAGTGGCCTTTTTTATATTAATTTTTTTTTGGTCAATTAAGGTGTCCTAGATAGGGAGCTGAAGGGCTGAATTTTACGTGGGGACAAGTGAGCTGATCGAATTTAAAAAAGGTTGCCCCATGATGATAATTCGGGTGACCAGATGCCCCGGTTTTGCTGGGACAGTCCAAGTTTTTCATTAAATACCCCGGTTTCCCAACAATTTCCTAAAAATAGTTCTAATGTCCCAATTTTCATCTTTAACCTTTTTGCCAAATATAAGCCAGTCCTGGGAGGGAGAAAAATCAGTGCGAAATTTCATCCTTCTTCCTGTAAAAACAATTGTATTGTCTTGCATGCAGCAAATTTGTATCCCTCCCCCACAAATCTCATGACTGTCACCTTATTATCATACTATAATAACTTGGGCTTATTTACCATACAAGACAAAGGGCATCAATCGCTCATAGGGGTTTGGGTAAAAGCATTGTGTGCGCATTTATTAAAACTAGGCACATGAGAACAGTTATACATAGGTATAAAGCTTGAATGCATCAGAGCTGCGTGTGTGCTCTGCTCAAAGTAAAAGTGAAACTAAGGGCGGAATCGTCCCAGATTTGCACTAAGTGCCGTAGCGGGTGGGTTAAATGATGTCTTACCTGCCAGCCACAATGGTGGGTTTTCATGCCGTATCATCCCAAACCCGTTGCATTCCCGGGAAACACGCCGTTTCCATGGCAGGCAGGCTCTCATTTGCCCGCCATGCCATCACCTTGCCCCTTCATCACACCGGGCGCCATGTTTAAAGTCCAGCTGCGCGCACACGTCTCAGTGCTTCCAGCCCATGATTACTGCAGGGAAGGTGTCCACGAAAGGCAAAAAGACTGCAGCTTCCAGGTTTAATGATCCATCACTGGATTGCCATTTGGATGCCATGGAGGCCCGCTGTAATGTCCTCTACCCCTCCTCTGGCCACAGGATGGGCAACAGCACGCCAATCCAGCATGACAGGCGGTGGCAGTGGTGGTCAGTGCCAATACTGCACAGAAGAGGTTGGCCATCCGATGCAGATAGAGGATGAATGGTCTCATTTGTGCAGCCAGGGTATGGGTATGGCAACCATCTCATCACTCTAAACTCACACAAGCCCATCACACTTTCACTGGCATCTCACTAACTGCCAGCTCAAGGGACATCACCACCCATTCTCACACACACACCCTCACATGTCCATCTGGCCTTATCTCCTCTGGAGGCTGCCTCCTCAGCCCACACCATCTTGAAGCCCCCTTGCACAGATCAATATATGCCCCCACACACGCCCTGGGATACCCTCTTACCCCAGTACTGCCCTCGACCTGCAGCCTCTTCCATTGCCTGAGGCCACTTCTCCCCCTTCCCCAAGCAAGACCTTCCCCTGCAGCCATTGAAAAGCCACCCACATATGGTTGATCTGGAAATTAGAGACCTCCCCATGAGCCCCCACTAAAACCGCTGTGGTGCTGCCTGTGAAGCTTGGGGCTGATTACTGCAAGTGCTGACCTTGAAGTCACAAGCGAATTGCAGCCCACCAGGTGCACGTCGCTTATGTGCCATTGTGAAACATGTCGGCGTGTATTCCCACCGACGTGGGCGGACGATCCAGCTCAGGTCGGGGGGGACAGTGTCCAGCGGGCTGGCCTCATAATGATACGCTGATGTATTACAATCAGGTTTCCAATGTCCAGTGTCAGGAAATGCGACCCGCCATTGGCGGGCTGAGCAGATGACTGCAATCTGGTTTCACACCATCGTGAAACTGATCATGACATATTGTCCATTCACACTACCGAAAACGCCCGACACTTAAGGGCATGAAAATCCTGACCTAAGACAGGATCACATGATACGTTTCCCTTCTAGTGATGTCATGCTGATATCCCTTAAAACATATTACAACATCCCCCTTTCTTTTTAAAGATACTTTCCCCCTTTCCAAAGAAGTTTAACAATTTATAATACATACTTACGTTTAGTTTAAGTGCATAGAACTGGTGAATCGATGGATCTTTAAAGCATAGTGGTAATCTGCTGGTACTCCCAGATCTTGTGATAGTAACATTGTCTAGAGATTTCTTTAACTGCTCACAGTGATCTGTTGGATTGTCATTCTTGGACATTGTTCCTGGTTGCATTTGGGGTCTTGTTCTAGATGCAATAGGACTGTACGGTGGATTTGGAGCTGGAATGGATCTGTTTTGTCCTTAGTTATGCCTCACCATTTGCCTTTGAGTGTAATGACTTCATAGAACCTAGATTCTGAACAAATCCTTGTCACCTTGGCTGGTTGCCATGTACCTTCTACCATGTAGATTCTTGGATGCGACTTGTTGCCCGAACTGCAAACTTGGCGATTCTGTAACTGCATTTTTAATTGAGCTTGTTGGTCATCTTCTCTTGTAGTTTTAAAATTGTTCTCTAGTTTCTGACAGAGTAGGATGGGTAAGAGTAGGTAAGTTGGTACACACTGGTCTGCCAAACATGAGCTCTGCTGGCGATAGAATAGCTGGACTTAAAGGTGTCGCTCTCAGATGTAACGTTGCAATGTGTAGATCTTGCTGGTCTGTCTACATTTGAGAATTAGGGATTTCACTGTGCAAATTATTCATTCAGCTAACACATTAGATGTAGAGAAATGAAGAGATGAAGCAGTGTGATCGAAATTCCACTTCTCACACGTATTCCATAATGGCTTACCAATAAATTGCAGACAATTATCCGTAATGATCTGTCTAAGTACACCAAATAAACTGGAAATAGCACTTAAGAGTGCACAACAGTGGTGCTTAATATATTGTGCAATTGTCAAATGATAGGATACTTGGTAAAGTAGTCGATTAGGACAATGAAATCAGTGCAATGGACTTGAAAGAATGATTTTGGACTAAGGATGGGTAGGAACTGCATGTGAAAGCAATGGTGTTTTGTGCTACCTTGGCATATGCTCTTGACATGCCTCGCACTTCATGGTGACGAATTAAATGTCATTGTTCGTACCCGGCCAGTAGACTGTCTCTCTTGTGAGTCTTCTTGTCTAACCTATGCCTATGTGTGAGTGATGAAGTATGATGAAGAATATCAGGTTGTAAATATTCTGGTAGGATGACTTGCCTGCCTTTGAAAATGACTCACCGCGAGATGCCTGGCTCATCCGAAGAAGGTCAAAGTGTTCTCATGTGTCCGTAAACATGCGGAGTTGAACCAGGCCATCCCACAATGATGGTTTTCCACAGTTTTTGTAGTGTGGAATCTTTTGTTGTTTCATCCTATAGCTGCCGGCATTTGCATTGTGCAAAATGTACCAGATCCATTTGGAGAACACCTTCAAGTTTGATGTCAATTTGTAGATCTAAGGATATATTGTCTGTGTTACACTCCTAAGCGCAGCTGAAGTGACCTGATTTGTACCTAAATCTCACAGTCGTAACCTTGAATCTTTATCAAGAGACATTGCGATCATGGCGATGCACTGGTCAATGATTTTCATAAAATCATCGCCAGTGACTTATGGTTGAAGTAGTTGGATTGCATTGCGGACAGAGATTTTGAAGCAAATGCAATCAGTTTGCTGATTTTACTTGGATTGGGACATGTGCCAGCACTGGAATAGAACTGAAGAAATTGATCTGCTGCACGTTGATGTCACATTTCACACTGTTGAACACCAATCCTTCATTGTGCTACTTGCACCAATAAATGCAGATTGTGGACATGTTCTTGCTTTGTTCTTCCCACAACAGCGATATCATCTGTGATACAGATGCAACCTGGTACAGTGCATGTTATGCAGTCCATGTGAGCATGAAAGAGATCCTGGCTAACAGATAGCCCGAAAGGAAGTTGTTGAAAACAGTATTGTCTGAATGGGGTATGAAATGTAGTAAGCTCTTGGGATTTCTCCGTGAGATATACTGACCAGTAATGATGCTTAGCATCAATCTTCCAGAAGAATTTTGCGATTGCAAATCTCAGATTTAACTCATCTAATGTGGGTATTTTGTAAGGACAATACTTCAAAGTTGTGTTTCATCATCATGGACTGAGGCATGCTCTCAAGTAATTGAGCTGTGTCAATCTGTATGCTCTTGTACTCTTCTAATGATTCTGTCGTTCGCCATTTTGTCTTATTTGACCTTCAATTTTTCTTGCATGTGGATGCTGCACTTAAGTGGTGGATCAATTCACAGACTTGCATTCCCCTGCAAGTGTAATGTTGCAGCTCCCTTTAAACTGGCAATTTATTGAAATATTCCAGATAATTTGATGTTAGGTCATAACCTGAGGTGATAGGAATAGTTTCTAAGGTTGATCTGCCCTGTGATGTCTGACTAATTCTATGGGTTATTACTAGTGTGAGGTCACAACATGCCAGTAGACATGCAATCACCAGGCCTTTGGTTTCCACGATGTAGAACATCTGTGACGCCCTGGAGGATTTATTGAACTTATACTCCAGGGCAACGGATCTCCCACATGGAATTAGTGAACTATTGTACACTAAAAGTTTCACAGTAGCAGGTTTCAGCATGGCCTTACACACCTGTGGACACATGCCTTTTAGAATTCACAGAGGGAGTATGTTGGCACTTGCCCCTGTGTTAATCTTGGCCAATAATGAATAGTTACCCACTTTTTTAGGGCAGTTAATTTAAATCTTGGCAAACACTTCACATGGTGTGACGGCATCTGTTTTCCATGAGATTGATGGTGTGAAACATATGTTCACTACTCTTCGTCTCATGGTGCACATCAACATCATTTTCTGGTTTGTCAATCATCTCATGTATATGTTTCTGACAGGATGCCAGACGGTAATTCTTATTGCTTGAAGGTAGCCGTTGTGTATGGTCTGTTTGGATCAGTGCATGGCTCCTTGTAGCTGCATCAGCCTTTGCTCCAGTGCACTGTCACTACCAATGGCCCTTTCTGTCACATGCTTTGCAGAATTGATGGATGGCTGGGCATTTCCTTGGTGCATGTAGAAGGCCACATGTTCTACATGTCTTGCTAGGTTTGGGTGTTCTAATGAGTGCGTCAACAATTGGCGTTGTACTTAGGACCTGTAAGTTCCGTTGACCTGCGAGGATCACTTCGTGCTTAGGTCCACCCTCAAGTAGCTGTTCGATGCTAAATGATTTGGGCATGTCTAGAAGATCTTTCTGGAATGCTTCCATGGGAGTGGATGTGATCAGCAACTCAACAATTCCGTCTGTTAGTTCTGTGTTTGAAAAATCACAGTATGTACTCTTTTCTCTGTATCTGCTGACAAAATGATCTTTGGGATTCTGTATGCTGTTGTCGAAATGACATGAACTCTAGTCGATGAATACAGACGTTTAACCTGAATCTGAACTGGTCTTCCAATGTAGTCCATATCTCTTGGGGATCCTTTATCTTTTCTTCTGTTAGTCCTGATGTGTTCATCTTGTGTGGACCTTCATTCCCAATTGCTGGGTGAATTTTTTTGCTTGCTAGTCAGGTTCAGACACACCTGAATCAAGGAACTAAAGCTCTGCACGCTGTATAAACATTTTGAATTCAGATAGTTGGTCAGCTGTATTCCAATTCAAACTGGGGAATTTTGTGGACAATCTGACAATGTCCCTTTGATCTTCTTTCTTCTGTAGTATCTGGGATGAGTGTCACTGTTACAGTTTTCACGCGTTTTTCTGAAGCTCCACCCACGAAGACAAGTTGTGGTGGGAATGCACCACAGAGTAATGGTACATCTCAGATTTGCACTAAGTGCGATAGTGGGCGGGTAAAACAATGTTTTACCCGCCGGCCGCAATGGTGGGTTTTCATGCCGTATTCCCAATCCCCGCCACATTATTTATGCACCCTGGGAAACACGCCGTTTCCATGGAGAGCAGGCTCTCAATCAACCACCCGCCATCACCCCGCCATTGCATCATGCCACCCGCCATATTTAAAGTCCAGCCTCAAGCACACATCTTAGTGCTTCCAGACCACCACTGCTGCACGGAAGACAATGGCCCTGGAACTGAAGAAGACTGCAGCCCCCAGGTTTAGTGACTTGTCCCTCGAGTGCCTTTTGGATACCATGGACGCCCACCGGGATGTCCTCTGGCCCCACTCTGGCCACAGGATGGGCAGCAACAGCACTAACTCAGCTTGGGAGGCGGTGGTAGTGGTAGGCAGCGCCAATGCCCTTCAAAAGAGGACAGCCACTCAGTGCTGCAAGAGGATGAATGACCTCTTCCATTCTGCCAAAGTAAGTTACTCTTCTCATCACTCTCAACTCACACATTCACAAACCCATCACACATCCAGAGTGATCTCACTCACTGCCAGTTCAAGGAACATCATCTTTCACTCTCTCACACTCACCGTCATTGCACTCATCCCATCCATGGGAACACTCACCACCCATACAGGCCAGGCATACTTATCATCTGGCCTGGCAAGCGTCTTGCTTACACTTTCTCCATCTCTATTCATGCAGGACAAGCTGGCACACAACAAGAGAGCGAGGTCACTGACCAGTGGCAGAACACCTGAGATCAAGGTCCTCACGGACTTTGAAAGCAGAGCCATCCAGCTGGCCGGCGAGGATCTGGACCAGTCCTGTGCCGACAGTGAGGTCGGCGGTGCTCTACCAAGTGAGGGTCCAGCAGTGCAACATCCATCAGACAACCATATTGTCAGTGATGTGTCCTGTTTCACAGGCCACTGCCATGCAATAATTATCTCCCCTTGCTTCCACAGGCAAACCTGGGAAACAGCTGATGGAGTCCATGATCCAGGGCCTCCAATCAAGCCCTGAAGAAACCTCTGAAGAGGAATCTGGAGGCACCTCCATTGAAGTCCCGTCACAGCGCTCACCCACACCCTCCACCAGTGCAGAGACACACACCTCAGTAGGACCTAGCTTTAGAATAGCTGCGGGATCACAATCTGTTGAGCATATCACACTGTCTGATCCACAGCAGGTGGTGGCAGGGACCTCCCTGACATCTGGCACTGACCATTAATTGGCCAGTTGAGGGCCTCAATAGACCTAAGGGCAGATGGACTGATGCCTTACCCGCCCACCATATTATGGGGGACAGCTCAGGGGTGAGTGGGAAAGTGGTGAGCTAGCCACTCGTCCTATTTTACACGGTCCCCGGCCTGCAAATACATCAGCTGTCCGGGGGGGGGGGGGGGGGGGGGGAGGAGGAGGTTGGGGGGGGTGGTTCCGGAGATGGGTGGGGTGGAGATCTGTAAAATTCCCGCCAAAGTTACTTTGAAGAACACATGGCCGACTGCCTTACCCTATTCTAATTAAACTGCAATGTCTCCTTTTAAACTGCAAAATGGCTGTACTGGCGCTGGTCAGCCAAAAAGTATTTCAAGGGTTTTTGGCACAGAGGCCAACTCATTTTACCTGAAACAGTCAAGACCTCACATTGGTGAAAGAAAACAGTCAGATAGCAAGAAAATTGGGCCAAGCTTATTCTCCAGGCCTGTGTAGATCATAACAACTGATTTACAACATACACAAAGCTCAATATTAAAATCTAGGTCATATTTTAAATCACCTGAAGCTTGCAGTGAAATTACCACCTTTATTAAAAATTATAGGGAAAACAGAAATTATGCTCAGTTGATCCAGTCATATCCACTGAGCTGGGATGGTTGTTTAGAAAGTATAGGTGGAATTTAATACCCTCCCCTGTGGCAAATGTGGAAGTGGGGAGACATTTAGTCAGGCGGGAACGATGTGGGGTGTGGACTTCATCGCCTTCCCACCTCTGCCCTGATTGAATCCAGGGCGGCAAGGTCCATGATGGCCTTCCCCACTTGGTATCAACTGAGGCTCTTAAGTGGGCAGTTAATGCCCACTTAGGGGCCTCATCCCACCACCGCTGGTATTCTACCAGTAACTGGGTTGGGGGGGTGGGGTGTAGCCACCACACAGGGAGGCCAAAAAAGCAAGCCCTGTTGTGTTTTCTTGTGGGCTCCTCGGTAGGGGAGTGGGGGATGCAGGGGTTTCCCTCATTGTCAGGCACTAGCCGATCAAGATACCCAGCGACCTAGCGTTGGGAAGGAGGGGTCTGCTGAGAGCCAACTCCATGCTCTTTCTTCCAATCCCCCCATACCCGTCCCAGCCAGCGACACCAACCTGCAACCCCCATCGTGCCCTCATTCGTTTGTGGCCTGGGTCTCTCACTGATCCTGGACCCCAGGTGGGTGCATTGCTGTCAGCTGCCATCACTCCCAGTGGTGCTGCCTGCAATGGGGGACTGCCAGCCTCTGATTGGCGGACAGCTCTCAGCGGCTGGGATTTCTGCCCCCGGGGTCCTTGATCCCAGGAAAGGACCGTTGGCCATTTAAGTGCCCGATTGGCACTTAATACTGCGGGTATTTACCAAAGGAGGTCACGTGGGGCACTTGCTGGCTCTCCATCCAGCGGGCGCAGCCCCCATCACCCAGGTCAAATTCTACCCAATGTTTCAGTCCCTGCAGAGTCGAGGCCCTGAAGGTGGCTCTTATACTGGTAAAATGATAGAAAGGTAGGGCTGATACCTAATGGGCCAAAGGCATTCAAAGAGCAGGTGAGGTAACCATGAAGTAATTTGACTCTATATAGTTCCTTATAGGTTGGCTGCTCCTTGTTAGAATGGGATGGGTGCTTATGGGTTGCCAGAATGAAAGGGTTATATATAAGTTATAAATAATTCATTTTTTGTTTCCCTGCTACACAGGTCATCAATAACCTTAGTTACAAAACTACATGAGTCCAGATTGTGACAAGAAAAATTCATTTGTAGCTGCCTCACTTGCTCTTTTAATGCCCTTGTCTCACCAGATTTCAGTCTCACATTTCCAACACTTCACCAGTACAGGAATCACCATCGTGATTTTAAATCCATAGACAGTAAGTGTAAATGCACTTGGCAAGCAATTGTCCTAGCTTTCCATCAGCAAACATGACTCAACATCTTAAATATTGCCCTCCCACAGATCAGGCCTCATGGTACTCTAAGTTCACCCTGCAACAATTCCAATTCCTTTTTACCCTGATAATTGTCTCCTTGAACCATTTCAAAGAAGCTCTTTGATTCCTTTGTACAAAAATCAAGCACATCTGTGGCCTGCATCTGCCCATGCTCCTCACCAGACCTTTCCTCTTCCCTGCTCCTGTTCAAATCCCTCACCCTCTCATTCCACTGTTTCTCTTCCAACTCTCCTTTCAAAATCATCAAACTTATCTCTTCCGTACTGCCCATCACCTGCTTTCTGAGTGAAGTTGAGAGGTGCAGAACCTCAGTGTTTTACTTCACTCTGAGCTCTGTCACCCCTCCCTTTGCAACCAATCTGTTGCCAGGACCTGCTTTCCTTCACCTCCCTCCATCTTTACCTCTCCCACGCTGCTGTTGCCCTTATTTCACATTTTTATCACTTTGAGGATTAATATCTCCTACGATCTCTTTGCCAGCCTCTCCACATCCAAAAGGCATAAACCACAAATCCTCTCAAATGCTCCCACGTTAACAATGATAGGGAGGCCGCAGCCATGAAGGGATTCAAACAACGATGAGAATTTTGCATTTGAGAAACAGGGAACCAGGAGTCAATGCAACTCAGCGAGGATGAGAGTGATGGGTGAGCAGAAGTTGATGTGGGATAGGATACAAGCAGCAGAATCTTGGATGAGCTGGCTGATTGTGAATGGAGGATTACCAGAAGAGTATCAGAATGGTCATGTCTGAAGATGAGCTACCGAACTAGAGATAGGCAGCCTTTGTGTGAAGTGGATATGGGCATCAGAAGCTCAGCTCAAGGTCAAATAGGACACTGAGCTTGTGAACCATCGGATTTAATTTGGGGCTGTGGCTGGTGATAGGCCCAAATCCCCAGCATTGCCCCTCCCTGCTAACCTACACTGATTAAATGACTTAAGATTTTCATCTTCCCTTTAAATCCTTTTATGGTATTTTATGGTAAAACTTATTTCTGCAATACATCCCTACATTCACCTTTAACTTCTTCAAAACTGGGCGATTTCTTGTCCCCTGGTATCTCGGCGCCATCAGCAGCAGCTGCTGCTCCTTTCCATCCCACAGAATTATCTCCCTTCATTCTTCTATCTTGTCGCTTTCCTCCCTGCCTTCAATAGACTCCTGAACTCTCGTCTCTTCAACTGTGCACCTCACTGTCTCTGAAACCTCCTTCCTGAGCATTATCCACTACCCTGTAGAGAGTACTCCGAGACATATCTCTGAACATGAGAAGAAGTAAATGTTGCTATTATGCCTCTTTGCCAACCTTGAGTTCTGTGTAAACATGAAGCAGATGAAAGGAAAACGGGCCAGTTGATATATGAAAAAAACAGAGAAGCTCTGTTAATGACAACCCTTTGCTGGCCTTCTTTCTACTGGCATTTAGAAATGAGAGCACCCAAGCTGGATTGATAATTCAGCCCTGCTTGTAACAAGCTTTAAAGACAACTAGAAAATTATTTTATTTACAGCTGCTTCAAGTAGGTTAAAATAATCCCTTAAGAGTCAGGAAAAAATCATATGATGTATACCAGTGATGTTATAATTCCACAGATTTACACAAGACTGGCAGCAACGGATGTATGAGAAAAACATCAGGCTGGTTTTTAACGAATGATCCAAAAGTCCTGATGTTCCAGGGTCATTTGCGGCCAGGTTGCCCACATGGGTGAATGGCACTATATCTGCGGCAATCTTCCACTGTGCTGTCAATTAGCATCCGCCTGGCAAAGGAGCCAGCTAATAACTGGTGGCTGGTAGGAGCCATTGCAGGCAGGGAGGTTACCAGCACCATTTTTAAAGGCCACCATGCTGCCTTCCTACTTTCTGCACACAGAGAAGAAAGAGGAAGGGGTGCAGCAGAAGAGAACTTGTAGAGGAGCGGCTGTAGTGAGAGGGAGGGTTGATCCATGATTCGGTGATGAGTCCATGGAGGTGCTCCTGCAGGTGGCGACCGAACAGAAAGAGATTCTGTTCCCAGTGGACCGGAGGAGAAGGTCAGCAAGCTTCACGAAGAACATTTGATTGGAGGCGGCTGAGGAAGTGAGGAGCCGGGGATGGCCGTACAAATATGGGTACAGTGCTGCAAGTGCTTCAATGACATACTGAGGTCTAGCAGGATGAGTGGCGTGCATGATGGCAAGGTAGCAGCCTTGCATGTCTCATGGGGCAGCCATGAGATGTGAGGCGAGGTAACCCACCCATGCACAGGGTCCTTGCGATGAGCCACAGAGTGACCTCATATCAGAAGACCATGGTCTATCAGAGGCACTTGCTGTTGTGTCAAACATGAATGAGTGTTTGAAAAAGGCCTCCCTCTGACGCGATGGTAGCCATTAAAAGTAACACAGTCTGAAGAGCATAGTGGATCAGGAGAGTTGTGTGAAACTCTGTGTTTCTGCTGTTGCAGGACAAGTGAACTCACAAGGCTAGAGAACGGAGGTGTACAGGAGACGGTGTGGCCTTCATTGCTCTAATAACACAGCTGGAGGAGGAAGCGAGATTGGATGGGTGGCATCAGGCCAATCTGTCACACTGAGCATACAGAGTGTGGAGCATACAGAGAGTGGGAAAAGTGGTGGTCATGGGAACCAAACCTTCTCACTTGTGTTTGCAGTGGTGTTTCTGTGCTTCTTATGACCACATGAAGCTCTGCATCATGAACATGTCCAAGTATTAACGGTTATGAGATCAAGGCAAGTAGATTAAATTGGGCAGACATGACCTGACTGAATGGTGGAATAGACTTGAGGCATCAAATGGCCGACTCTTGTTCCTGTGTTCCTAGCTCTTCTCTAGCTTATGATTTTAAAATTAATACTAATTTGCACCTTACCTCAAACTGCTCTGGTTGGGCAAAGTACAAGTTTGTCCCCTAATCTATAGATGACACAGTGCACTGACATCAATGTCTAGTTGTGGCAAATATTGCTTTGTTGCACGTTTTAGAAATCGATGAGCAATAATTGTTCTGTCGACGTGAATATCAAAGACTTTTTCGCTTGAACGATGTTTTCATTCAACTTCTGTTGATGACAGTAGTCATGGAAGTGATCAGGGTGATCAGTCTATTGAAGGATTAAACAGCTGGAAATTTCACACATCAATGCAGCTGAAATGAAGGGCCGGTTTGAAGCACTCCTCTCAGAAGACTATGTGAAATAGAGGCAGGAGTAGGTTGCTTAGCCCTTCCAACTGCACTGTCCTTCAGTAAGATCATGGTGAATCTTCCATCTCAACTCCACCATCCCACACTATCGCCATATCCCTTAATTCCCTCAGTGCCCAAAAATCTATTGATCTCCGACTTTCTTATTCGCAATGACTGAGCACCCAGAACCTTCTGGGTCAGAGAATTTCAATCACTCACAACCCTCAGAGTGAAGAAATTTCTTCTTACCTCAGTCCAAAATGGCCAACCCATTCTCCAGCTGTGATCCCATGTTCTAGATTTCCCAGCCAGAGAAATTTCCTAACATCCCAGTTTTAAGCCTTTTGAGAATGACATATGTTCCATTCGTTATTCTGAACTCTAGACGGAGAATTTTCTCCCCGTCGGTGGGGGGGGCTGAGTGGGAGCGGGAGTGGACGTGGGCGGGAACACAGCCGAACGCCGCCCGTGATCGGCTGTGCGCCGCCATTTTATGTGCCTTACTAGGCCCGCCCAGCGTGACACGCACCCGGAAGCGCTGAGCGCTCCCTGTGCAGGTGAGGGGAGGAGGCTGAGTCAGGGCCTGCGCTCTTCTGCACATGCACGTGGAAGAGCTCCGAAATCTCCCTGAGGCACAGAGCTGCCTCTTGGAGATTAGTTTGATTATGAAAAATTTAAATGAAGAAAAAAAAAATAATTCAGACACGTCCCCTCTAGTGACAGTGTCACATGAGCTGGGACATGTCAATGAATTTTCATAAAAATTTTTATCCAATTTATAAACACTTCATGAAACCTCATCCCGCCCCTGGATGAGGTTTCATGATAAATGTGAAGGCCGCTTGGGCTCTTCGCCTGCCCGCCAACCTTAAGGTTGGATGGGCAGCCCAGACAACCAGCTTAATTAGATTATTAGCAGCCTTAATAGGCCTTTGACAGTTCGGCGGGTGCGCAGCCGACTCCGGTGCACGTCCGCCAAACTGAAGATCTGAATGTTGCGCGGTGACGTTGGGTCGCACGCCCGATGTCACCGCGCATCACTTTCTATGTCGGCGTGCGGGGCCCACCCCCACATGCCGAACAGAAGATTCAGGCTTAGGGATATCGGCCTATTGTACTCAACTTCCCTTCACAGGACAATCCAATAATTCAAAGAATCAGCCTAGTGAGCCTTCATTGTACTGAGGTTAGGAAAGCAAAACTGTACACAGTATTCAGGTGTTGTCTCACCAGAGACCTATATAATTGCAATAAAATTCATTTCTTTTATACACCAATTCATTTGTAATATTAGCAAACATACTATTTGCTTTCCTAATTGCTTGGTATACCTGCATGTTAACTTTCTGTGATTCATGTACAAGGACACCCAGGTCCCTCTGCGTACCAACATTTTTTTAGTCTCTTCATTTAAAATATATTCTGCTTTTTTATTATTTTTTCCAACCAAAATGGATAACATCACATTTCTCCTCATTATATTCCATCTGCCATGTTCTTACCCAAGTACTTAATGTGTCTAGATCCTTCTGCAGCCTCTTTGCATCCTCCTCATAGCTTGCTTTCACACCTAGGGCAGAGTTTTGCTGTCGTCAAGCAGGGGGCGGGTCCCGCTTGCTGATGCGTAAAATGACGCGGGATGACGTTGGGGTGGAACCCCCGAAATCACCCTGCCCCATTTAAATTTTCAGGAAGGCAAGAGCGCAGCAAAATCAGCTGCGGGCCCGCCGGCCTGTCAATGGCCAATTAAAGGACCTGTTCGTCCAACTTTAAGGTTGGCGGGTCGGCCAGAGCCCCGGCAGCAAATAGAGAAAACATGAAATCTCATCCAGCGGTGGGATGAGGTTTCATGTAGGGTTTTAAAAATTGTAATAAAGTTGTTCTCTAAATTATGAACATGTCCCAACTCATGTGACATTGTCACATGAGGGGACATGTAAGGGATTTTTCTTCTCTCTATTTTTAATAGTTTTAAAAGTCAAAGCGATCTCCCTGAGGCAGCACTTAGCCTCAGGGAGATGTGCGCTCTTTCGTGCGCATGCGCGAAAGAGCGCAGTCTCGAATTTAGGGATTCCCCCCCCTGCCCACACAGGAAGCGCATAGCCTGACAGGCAGAAAATTCTGCCCCTAATCTTTTATCAGCAGCAAACTTGGATATATTACACTCAGTCCCTTCATCTAATTGATCCAGTGATGTCATACCCCAATGGTTACAGCCTGCCAACCTGAAAATGAACCATTTATTCCTACTCTGTTGTCTGTCAAGTAACCAATCCTAATTCATGTTAATATATTATGCTCAATTCCAATAGCCCTAATTTTGTGTAATATCGTCTTGCATGGCACCTTATTAAATGTTTCTTGAAAATCAAAATGCACTACATCTACTGGTTCTCCATTTTTTACGACCCCATGGGGATTGTAAACCAAAATAACCAAATTTACTGAACGACCCCAAATGAAGAAATTACGAAACAAGATTTCACTTTTAACTTTTATTTTAACATGAATCAGAAACAACATAAATTAAAAACAAATTAACAGGCAAATCACAGTTGGTACAAACTATAAATTACACATGGAAAAGCAGCTAGAACCAAGACTACCTGACACGGTTATTAGGCAGTTCACTCTGCCTGTATTGCCCCATCTTCAGCCACAAAATTCTTCTAAGCAGTACTCTAATCCCTTTACTTCAAGAGTTTAGCCCATTCTCCGTAGGTAGCAGCTTCCATGTAAACAGGGTTCCATCCAGGCAACCTTCTGCATGATAGCACACTTCTTTCTGGAACATTCTCAAATCTCAGATCCAGTCAGCTGTGGTAGTGTGGATATACTAGAATTGCCTTTAGCTTCACACAATGTCACTGATTCTGGGCATTCAATCACTGGGAAGTGAAAGAAACAGTAGCAGCAGTCCTAAAGGTATTTCCCAATCCCTTAGGAATCCAGCTCTGCTTGCTAACCAACTTCCTTCTCTCCAGCTCATCCCTCTCCTCCTTGCTGCCTCCATGCCACATGGCCTCCACATTTCAACTTCCTTCCTGTTGGTACTTCTTCCTGGTCAAGTGACACCAGATTACATGAACCAGTATTTCTTATGACTCAATATTATAATTAATCTCTTTACAGGTGATACAAACTCTTAAAAGTCTCTTTCAAACATTTTTAAAACAACAGATTCCCTGAATGTTTTGAAATAATTATAAATTCTCCTTACTGTGATTGCTTACAGGCCAAAGGTCATTACAACTTATCCACCTTCCCTGTTATAACCTCAAAAAACTCAAATAGATTTGTCAAACATAATTTGCCTGTCATAAATTCATGTTGAATCTGCCCAATCATATTATGATTTTCTAAGTGCCCTGTGACTACATTCCTAATAATAGATTCTAGCATCATCCTGTCTACAAATATCAGGATAACTGGTCTATAGATTCCTATTTTCTCTTCCTTTCCTTTATTAAGTAGTGGAGTTATGCCTGCTACCTTCTAAGCCACAGGGACCATCCTAAAACTCTCAAAGATCAAAATCAAAACCAATACATTCACTGTCTTTGCAACCACATATTTTAAAACCCTAGGGTGTGGGGCATCAGGTGTAAGATTTTTGTCAACATTTATCCCCACTAATTTCTTAACTGCTATCTCTTTACTAATATTAATTTATTTAAGTTCCTTATTTTCATTGGACCCTTGGATTCCCATTATTTCTGAAATATTTTTGTATCATCTATCATGAAAACATATGCATAGTTTCTGTTTAATACCTCTGCTATTTATTTATTTCTCCATTCTAAACTCTCCCATCTCTGTCTTCAAGGGATCCAAGTTTATTTTTGCTAATCTCGCCTTTTAACATACCTATTGAAGCTTTCACAATCTGTTTTTATGTCTCTTGCTAGTTTAGTCATATTCTATTTTCTTTCTCTTTATCTTGATCCTATGATCCTGTGCTGGATTCTAAAATCCTCCCAATACTCAGGCTAGGTACTTGCTATTTGGCATAATTATAAGCTTCTTCCTT
This sequence comes from Cetorhinus maximus, assembly GCF_964194155.1. NCBI lineage: Eukaryota > Metazoa > Chordata > Chondrichthyes > Lamniformes > Cetorhinidae > Cetorhinus > Cetorhinus maximus. The sequence continues at coordinate 21,377,558 of NC_135896.1, forward strand.
TAATCTAACACAATCTTCAGCTGTTGGCTAAGGTTTGAGCACTTTTCTGTGGGGTTTTATTCTTTAAGGGAATGTATATTCGTTGTGAACTTTGAACTATTTCTTTAAATGTTTGCCATTGCTTTTCTACGATAATATGTTTTAATCTAGCTTCTCAATCAACCTGAGTCAACTCACACTCACCTTTTGTTGTTTGCTTTGTTCAGATTTAAGACCCTAGTTTCAGATTTAACTCTCATCTGCAATCGTGATGAAACTTGTTCACCCAAATATTGACAGACATCTGGAATAATTTACTAAGGAAGGCCACTGAAGCCTTAATGAATGAAATAAAAACAGAAAATTTTGGAATTTTGCAGTCAGTCATGGCTCAGTGGTTGCAATCTCACCTCTGAATCAAAGTATCATAGGATCAGGTTCCATTCCAGGAACGTGAGCACAGGATCTAGACTGATTCCAGTGCAGCACCAAGAGAAAACAAAGCCCCATTTACCCGCTCAAGTTGATAAAAAATATCCCATGGCACTAGTTTGAAGAAGTGCAGGGGCATTTTCTCTGGTTTCCTGGTCAATAGTTATCCCTTAAATACCATCACTGAAATGGATTATCTGGTCACTACACATTGCTGTTTGTGTGGCCTTGTTGTGTGAAAATTGGTTTTCACATTTCCTCTGTTGCAACAGTGACTGCATTTCAAAAATATTTCATTGATTATAAAGTGCTTTGGGATATCCTGCAGTTGTGAAAAGTGCTACTAAAATGCAATTTTTTAAATTGATCTTTGTGAAGAAGGTAAAAAAAGAGGTTGATGTTTCAGGTACAACTCATCAGAGCTGATAGCTGAAGTCTAAACCTTACTAAGGTTGAATAAAATGGAGAGGAGAAACAAAAGAAAGTCTAATCCCACAGAGAACATAATTGGGTTGCCAACAATTGGCTTAAAAGAAACTGTTAGATGACATAAAAGACCATCTGCAAGGCAATGAAAAGACATTGGGCAGGATTTTCCCGTCGGCGAGCGGGGGTGGGGCCCGCTCGCCGACGCGTAAAATGACCCGCAGTGTCGTCGGGTGGAACTCTCGACGTCACTGTGCCCCATTTAAATTTTCAGGTAGGCGGGGGTGCAGTAAAATCAGCTGCGCGCCCGCCGACCTGTCAATGGCCAATTGAGGCCAATGAGGGAGTAATTAATCAATTAGTGGAGCTGCCCATCCAACCTTAAGGTTGGTGGGCAGGCCGGGAGCCCCGGCGGGAATTAGAAAAAGCATGAAACCTCATCCACGGGCGGAATGAGGTTTCGTGTAGGTTTTAAAAAATTTTAATAAAGTTTTTGTCAAAATTATGGACATGTCCCAACTCATGTGACAGTGTCACATGAGGGGACATGTTAGGGAAATTTTATTATTCTATTTTTAGCTTTTTTACATTTAGATCCGATCCCCCTGAGGCAGCACTTAGCCTCAGGGAGATGAGTGCGCTCTTTTGTGCGCATGCGCAAAAGAGCACACTCTTGATTTTGGGAATCCCCCTGCCTGCACAGGGACCGCATAGCGCTTCTGTGCGGACATCACGCTGGGTGGGCCTTAATTGGCCCAACCACGCAAAATGGCGCCGCGCCCCCAATTGGGGGCGCCAATCAGAAGCGCACCCGCCCTTCAACTTCGCCCCAACCCTGCCCATTAAAGAAAGCAAGAGAATGTGTAACTAGCTAAGGTGGTGAAAAATCATTAGAGACACCCATGGAAAGAATTGACTCCACTATCCCTGAAGTCAGTCATGACTGATTAGTTGAGCCTGGTTGAAATAGTGGAAAGAGTTAAACGTGGAGAGGTTTGAATAGGAATGGCAGAGGGATCTCAAGGTGCACAAGTATAAACAGCAATTAATCTGGTTTTCTGAAAGGCAAAGGGTTGAGAGTATGATAATACTGTGGATCAGTAGAGTTATTCAGTAAAAACAGGAAAGACACTGGGATTAATAATAACTAACCCTGTTCTTAAATATTTTTCTAACAATGAACTTGGTTATACATGGACATGAGATCTGGACTGAGCTACCTAATTCTAGCTAGGATAGGAGTACAAGATGCTACCTTTGTTTTTAGCACCGTTGTAAAATATTGGGCAGGATTCTTGCTTCTGAGTGTGCATGTGAAATGCAACTCGCTAAGTCCGAGATAGCATTGATAAGCCACTTAAGCTTTGTCCTCATAGTTTTATTACATCGCCTGAAACCTCAGCATATTTACTGCCAATCATACACTCTAGCCATGTGCTATCTTTGTTAACAGATCCTTGCCAGTTGGTGATGTTGAAACCAAGGCACAGAGCCTTTCTCCACTGAGAGAGCTTATTGTCTTTGTTCAGTCTAACAACTCACCTCCCACTCCCAAGCATCTTAGCTGTCCCCTATTTATATGTGCTCAAGTACTGGATTAAACAATACCCTTCACCTATGTATCTTAACAATATCATTAACATACTATTAACAAACTTAAGTGCAGTCTTTGTCCTCATTTTCATATATCTTCATGTTCTTATACCAATCCTACTTTGAGATCTTCTCCAGCTGTAAGGTCCTACACTGTCCTCCTCTTCTCTGACACTAGTCTACTCTGTGCCCCAAACTCTTCCCTCCATTACTGGTCCCTGATTTTTCAGTCATTATCTTTGGGAATTCTCATCCCTTGAGCCTCCACTTTTCCACCTCCTCTTTTTGTCTTCAAGAGCTTCCTCTTTGTCCTCACTTTTGGTTTCTCTCCCGCAATTTCTTTTTTTCTTTCACTTCTTGCTGCCTCCTAATTGGTGCTCACCCCTCCTCCCACTCTGTAAATTTGTATTTCTGTATTTATGAAACACTATAGTTGCTGTTATTACATCCGATGGAAAGTTAGGCTTCTAAGGGTTGATTTTCAAAGCCTGCGCTATCGTTTGGAATACATATCGTGGATTTGGATATGTATCACTCTTGAATTATCTGACCATAAAAGTAAATGATTGGAAAATCACAAATAATGTACATTTTAATTTCTAGTTCTTCACACTGCTAGCTGGTAGGGATTCTCATTAGCAGGAGAGGCTCATAGAATGACTCCTTAGAATGTAATATGCCTAAAAATCAGGCTATGATTCTAGGTGTTAATATTTAACAGGAGTTCTCATTTTTTCATGCTACCATATCTTCCACCTTTAGTTGAAGTGGCATTTAGCTATTAGATGCTTAGCCACTATGCTTGACTTTTCAATATGATTGTATTGATAAAACAGTAATCACTTTCACTATGGTTAATAAACAGTTTCTCAGTTCCCCCAGTGGTTCAATGGGTAAGTGCACCACATACTGAGTGTGGTAATAAGCCCCACAGATCAGCAATATCCCAGGTTCAAACCCTTTCCAGCAAGGGGGGAAAAAATCAGCTAAGAATCCGACTCTGGATTTCTATCTGGTTACCCCTGCTGGAAAGTGTGGCCAGATGTCAGACGTGAGAATAGGACTGGGATCAGCTTAGACAACACTTCCTCTCCATTGAATAACATACTCACACTGACTGGGGGGATATTTGGTTTCTACTGTGCCCAGTTTCCAGTCAGAAATCTGGCTCAAAGGGTACTAATTTGTGAATGCAATTGCATATGCCTTGATGATGCCTGAAAGACGTTCAACCACATATTGGGTTAGGTAGTTTTTCAGCCATCCCTGGTTCATGCCTAAAACAGGTGTTAGGCTCCTTACATATGTAAATTTTGTCTTTTATAGGACCCCTCTGCTAAATTGAGAAATGCCAAGTGGAACAGAAACTTTTAGTCGTCACTTCGGTTAGCAGTTTGATGTGAAACCAGGAGAGGAATTCTCCTCTTGGCTCCACACCACTCCCAGAAGCTACTGCTGGCTCATGATCTACCCTCCTGTTGTACTTCCTGGAATTTCTCCAATAGCTTCTACCGGCAAGGCAAGTAACCTGAAATTTATCCTCTAGAATTGGACAAGTGACCTCTGGAGGCATGGCAGGCGCCAGGCAGCTTGCCTAAATTAATGAAATAGGGCCTAGGGCCAACTTCAAGTGTGCCTCAGGCCTCCCAGTTGGGGCGTGCGCTGTGTGCCACTGGTTATGTGCCCTAAAATAGGTTATAACCAATTTCTACCCCATTGCCTTGCTTCACAATGATGAACAGGCATTTGAGATATCAGTCCATTGCCAGCTCCCTGGAAATATAGTCCAAATGGCAACCACAATTCTCAAGTGATGAATTAAGAAAGGGGAGAAAGTTGTGAAAAAAAATGTAATAAAAATAAAGAAAATTCTGGAAACATATGCAGATATGACAGCATTGGAAAAGAAAATGGAATAGTTCTGTGTTAATGTTTTTGGACTGTTTTATGCTTTAGATATTTTTGCCTTTTGTGCTACAGAGCCTTGCAGGTTAATTCCTCACTTTCTTTCTCCTTAGCAGTGTTTTCTCTAGCCCCGCTATTTACATTAAAAATATCATATTGTCTTTTGGATAATGAACAAAGAATCTTTTTTAGGTTACTTTAGCCATTGGTTATATCCTGTATCTCAATGGGATGCTCCTTGGATTCAGTGCTACATTAGGTCTTGTTTCATTTAATTGCCAAGAAAAACTTACCAAATAATAACAGAACAAGCAAATGGCAGCAATAACTAAACATATATTTTTTGCAGTAATAGTGAAAGCATAAGAACATAAGAATTAGGAACAGGAGAAAACCGTATAGCCCATCGAGCCTGCTCCACGATTCAATATGATCAAGACTGATCTTGGGCTCGACTCCACTCTCCTGCCTGCTCCCCATATCCTTTGATTCCCTGAGAGACCAAAAATCAGTCTTAAATATATTCAAGGATGTCCAGGTGACCCCTCGCTGATGCACTGTGGCATCTGAAGCTCAGACTCCAGCTCATTAACTCTGAGTTGAAGCTCCTCGAGCGGCAGACGTCTCCTGCAGATGTGGTTGCCATTGGATAGCATTGGTGTTCACCAGCTCCGACACGCTACACAGGAACATAGGAGCATAGAAAGCAGGTGTAGGCCATTTGGTCTCTTGAGCCTGCTCCACCATTCAACTAGATTGCCAAGTTAACACTTCCCTTGTTGCACTCAAACCATGTCACCTCCAATCTGTGCTCTCACTCTGTGCAATTGCAAAACCTGTCTGCTTTTATACTTTTCCCTCACCTGGTTGAAAATAATTAGTTTGTAACGCTGGTATTAATTTTCTGACATAGTGGTTATTTTTCATTTTTTGATCATCTGCTTCAATAAACTCTCTTCAGAAGTTGGAGACTGTATTTCTTTCAAAGATTCCAAATCAGTTTACTTCAACGAGACAGGCTTCAAATTCCCTCCAAACACAGTGAACAGGACTTTGAAAATTTATACAACTGCCAGCTAAAGTTAAGAATATGCAAATCTGACATGAACAAGTGACATGCTGGAGAATGAATTCCTCTTAGGACGGTTGCATAAAATGGATGAAAGTGAACAGCCGCTAACATTTCACCTGATTTTCTTTTCCAGTGAAGTTGATTCACTATCACCCATTTTGTGCTATCACCCAAGATGAATTTACACCCCAGCATGTTTGTATTTTAAGTGAATGGTTAAAGTTGTCAATCAAACTATCATTGTATTAATTAAATTTGGAAATTGGTTTCTGGGATAACAGGTGAGGGGAGAAAGGTTTCGCCTCATATGTCCCATTCCAATTAAAGAAGCCAACACCAAGTTAAATCTTGGACAAAAATGTTTCATTTTTAGCACCATCTTCATGTGAATGACTTGGCTTTCCTCTTTTCATATGTTGTGTATTTCTAGTACTTTTGTTTTCACTTTCATTTCCCAGCATTTGTGTTGCTTTTTATTTGAGAGAATAAAAAAAGCCTTCTCATGTAGCCTCCCAAACCAGGATTGCCAATTTGCAGTCAAAGGGCCAGCCACATGTCGTCCCAGAGTTCTGGCAGTGCAGCTGACACTATTTAGCCACAATTCTTACTTGTTGATTTGTATTGTCTTGAGTTTTGCAGACTTGGAGGTTTGGGAAGGCCTTTTCTTGCTGTCATTATCTCATTAATAAATCACAAATTAGATCATCTAAACACATTCCTATCGATGACTTGAAATATATGCAAGTTAATGGCATAATTGATTTGAATTTTAAATGAGCCTGTCAAAACTCTCCTACCTCCAAGGGGGATCCTCTTGGTTTGTGCCCTTCCTCCTTGCCTCTTACCCTCTCCCAGATTTACCAGTGGCTCTGGCAGAGGTCTAAGCTGACCAAAACTCAAACAACCTGGACAAGTGAGATGCCCAGTGGGTTTCCAGAGCTCACTGGATTTATTCCAATGAAGCTCAAGGATAAATATAGGATGATCCTCAGAGGATTATCTTCTAGCGAGTGAGCCTATTTCATGCCCGATATTGTACTCTATCAGATTTAGATCTCCTAACGGCCTTTGTTTTTGGGCCTCCCTATGTTATCATACACTTTTGTCAAAAACTTTGCGCATTCATTTTCAAGAAATTAGTGTATTTGAATTAGTCCTCTAGGAAGGTCTTCCATGAGTGCCATTTCCCATTCTAACTGTGTGCCTGGTAAGTACGAAAGAGACCAATTCAGATTGATCTGAAATGGTTTGACTTTCCAGTATGCAGACAGTACTGACAATGAATAACATATCAAAGCTGTTAGATGTTATCCCTGTAAGAAAACTGAGCAAAAGTCAACAGGAGAACAAAATTAGGAATTACAGTACCATCTGCAGATGAAATCAATAGTTCTTGCTTTATTATTTTTTGCTGAGTCAAATTTCCCTTGACAAAAACAGAGAAACCTTTCCCCTTTGATAGCTTCCTGCCTCCACGAAAACATCCCCCCTACACAGCGACTGTCACAACAGCAGTACTGGTAATCTAATACGGCTGCTGGTGATTGTCCCTTTGAAATCTCCATTATTAAGCTGCTAGAATCTAATTACTAGACAATTTGCCCTCTCACAGCCCTGTGACAGCAGGAGACTGTGTACTGAAGCTAATGCTTTATTTGGAAGCCACGTGAATTCATTTTTTTGGTTGCTATACAAACACTGCTCTGTAGACACTTAAAGCATTGTCCTTGCAAAAATATTCCACCTTGATTTCTTTCAAATGCTCACTTTCCCCTGAAGATTTTTCCCTCTAAATTTCTTTGCTGCTGTAGGCAGGGACCTGTGACAGGACACGATTCTCCTCCTGCAAGCTTCCCTCTGGTACCTTAGCACCCAGCTAATCCTCGTGAGTGAGTCTCAAAGTAATTTTTGGCAAGGTAAGGAAAGAGTTTGCCTTTAAAAAAGCACCTTTCATGACTTCAGAACCTACCAAAGTGCTTTATAGTCAATTCTGAACATTTGACATGTAACCGCTGTTGTAATGGAGAAAACATGGCTACCAATTTGTGCACACAAAGGTCCCACAAACAGTAATGAAATAAAATAGAGTAATCAGTCCTTTTTTAGTGATGTTGTTTGAGGGGTTACCCCTCCACAGGGTGACCTGTAACTGCAGCTGAACCTAGGTAGGCCAGGGGTTAGGGCTGGGTTTGGGGTGCTCTAAGTCTTTCTTCAGGGTTGATTAGCTCAGTTGACTGAACAGCTGGTCTCTGATGTAGAGTGATACCAACAGTGTGGGTTCAATTCCTGCACTGGCTGAGGTCATGCATGAAGGCCCTGCCTTCTTAACCTCACCCCTTGCCTGAGGTATGGTGACCCTCAGGTTAAACTCACCACCAGTTGTCTCTCTAATGAGAGAGCAGCCTCTGGGGCTATGGTGACTTTCACTTTCACCTGCAGTGCTCCACTATGCCACATCCAGGCAGCTACCTTGATCCACACTGCCTACAGGGACTGGAGGCCAACTGAAACTCCCAGTCAGCCTCTGATAAGTGGGCATTGACTGGATCAATTGGCTACCCTGTCTCATGGGCTGGCAGCCCTGCTGAGCTCCCATCTCCCCTCTGGGAAATGTCCCAGGGATGGATAGAGCCAGCTGGCAGTGCTATTTTTAGAGTCTGCCCACCTATTGCCCCAGCAGGGCCTAAAAATGCATCCCTCACTATCTCGTAGATATTCCTCAAAACAACCATCAGTTCAGAAAGGTGAGGCCCATACAGATTTTTCTAAAAACACAAACACGGTCAATGGCATGTTTTCCTGAATCCAAATTACCCGAGATTTCATTGTCCCCGTGGAAATGGTAACCACCTAATACTTTCATTGGATTGCTTCAGGATTCCAGAAGACAGTGATGGTGCAGCTCAACTTAACAGACAGGAAGAAAGCTGACCTGATGGGTCTCTGTGTAAATAAACAATTAACAGCTCAACAAAATAGACTCAAACTCAAATATTTTTAAGAACATATATTTTTTCCAGTCTGGAATAGTGAAGCTTGTGAACATAAGGTGCTCCACCTTAACGCTGCGATCCACTAAAGTAGAACTAAGAAACTCAAATGAAATAACAATTTTATGTTAGTGGATGAAATAACCTTAAGAAGTAATCAATATTGTTAAAATAATCTATGTATGTATCATGTCCATACTCTCCTGTGTGTGGTCCCTCAGTACAAGTAAATCTAAATGAGACATCCTTTGACCATGGGTTTGTCCGCCAGAAATTAGGAGTCTCAGTTTTAGATAATAGGGAGAGAATAATATTATCACTGACTGATTTAGGGGTGCTCACTCCAAATAATGTTTTTGCTATGGTGTCCAAACAGCATCCATCTTTAAGTGTTTTACTTTATCACACCACATGTCTTTCATTATCAAAAGCAATCTGCAAAATTTAAATCAAAGTGTCATACACATATTATTTTTTTCCCTTGGGGAGTGAGCAATGCAGTAAGTTGGAATGTTATCCTTTCAAGTCTCAGCTTGGCTCAGTTGGCAGCACAGGCCTGAATCAGAAGGTTGTAAGTTCAAACCTCGCGCCGGGAGCTGTGGACATAATCTAGGCCAACACGTTTTAAGCAGTGCTGAGAGATGAGTTGCCTTCCAAGTGCACCATTAGCTGATTTGGTGAGTTTACAGTATTCTACAGTGCGATTTGAAGATGTTCAGCGAGTTCTTTTGGTGTCCAGGCCAGCATTTCTTCCTCAACCATCATTACCAGAAACAGAAACAAAAATTGCTGGAAAAACTCAGCGGGTCTGGCAGCATCGGTGGAGAGAAAGACAGAGTTAACGTTTTGAGTTCGTATGACTCTTCTTCAGAGCTAAAGAGAAGTAAAAATGTGGTGGAATGTGTACTGTTTAAGGTGGGGTGGGACAGGTGACGCTGGATTGAAGGTCAGTGATAGGTGGAGGCAAAGGAGAGATAGCAAAAGATGTCATAAACAAAAGGTCGAAGGGATGTTGATGGTGGTGATGCTGGCTAAAGGAGATGCTAATGGTGACATTAAGAGTAGAAAGCAGGATGAGCAAGTGACAGATGGCCCTAGTGGGGGTGGGTGGAGGGAGGGGACTGTGTGGGGAAAAAGATCAAAGTAGGCTAAAAGGTGGGGATAAAACAATGACTGGAAATACATTTTCAAAATAATAGTAGAAAGAGGTGGGAAAAAAATATATATAAAAATTAAATATTTGAAAAAAGGGGGTCAAAAAGGGGTGAAAATGGAGGAGAGAGTTCATGATCTGAAGTTGTTGAACTCAATGTTAAGTCTGGAAGGCCAGAATTAGATGAATGCAGAGGGTTGCAGGCTGGAGGAGATTACAGAGATATTATGGGGTGAGGCCATGGAGGTATTTGAAAACAAGGATGAAATTTGTAAAATCAAGACGTTGCTTGACCGGGAGCCGATGTAGGTCAATGAGTACAAATGTGGTAGGGGAATGGGACTTGGTGTGAGTTAAGATGCAGGCAGTGGGATTTTGTATGACCTCAAGTTTAGGGAGGGTAGAATGTGGGAGACCAGGCAGGGGTGCTTTGGAATAGTCAAATCTAGAGAATAACAAAGGCATGAATGAGGGTTTCAGCAGTAAATGAGGTGTGACAGCAGCGAAGTCGGGCAATATTATGGGTGTTGAAATAGGTGGTCATAGTGATGGCGTGAATATGTGGCTGGAAGCTCACCTTGTGGTCAAATGCGACACCAATGTTGCAATCAGACTGGTTTAGTCTCCGACTGTAGCCAGGGAGAGGGATGGATTTAATAGTGAGGAAACAGAGGAAAGAAAGTAATTCTAGAATTGGGGGGGTTAGCAGCTGGAAAACTATGGGAAGAAGAAAAGGCTAAGGGGAGTTTGGGACCCACAATGTTGAGGTCTTTGGAAGGAATTAATTAAAACAGAATAGAGCGGATTGTGTCTTGACTTTAGCACAGTGAGAATACAGAAATGATGACCAGTATGTGATTGTAGATTAGGAGAAACATGGGAGAAAAGGTCAGACAAGCACTCAACACAAGTGCATTGATAAAAGATATTGACACAAGATAGGTTCAACATGCAAGGCATTTAAGATGAGAGGGGAAACAAGTGAAATGAGTTGGAACAGTTCAAATTTAGCTCTTAATGAACATAGACACAAACTGGCAACAAATTGATCACTTAGACAGGCATGAGAAATGGTAATGTGACTGATACAACATGTTGGGGGGGTCTTAGGGTAGGGTGTCTGGCTGATCCAGGAGTGTTTGTGACTGACACTTGGTACCAAGAATGGAAGTGTTTCAGTTCCCAGACATCAAATTCTTCACTTTAATGAAAACACACACAAACATACAACCCACCATAATAAATGTAAACACAGTATGAAACAAGTGGACATTTATATGTTAATGGGTAAATCAGTGTTTATAATAGAAAAATGTTTGGTACAGTAGGAAGATTTCCTCACTGAACGCTGGATAGTAATGTCATAAACATGCTTCTCATAAATGTGTTTTGATTTAGTTGCCCTCGAAACACCAAGAAAACCTTCCCGGATAAGTTGATGTACTCTTAGAAACAAGTACAATGTAACAACAAGAATTAATATCTTTAAAATGCATTTGCCCACTTTCACTTCCTCAGTGGGGTCTTTGAATGACACCAGAAATAAGTTTTAAAGTAGCCTCTCTTCCCATTCCTCTCTAGTCTCGCATTATCTTCCTGACAATGTACATTGCACAGGCAGGTACAACAGGCCCACAATCATGTTACGGGCAGTATTGAATGGGACCAGCTGCAGCATTTGTATCTTGCTTATAATGTGCTAGGAACCCTACATTTGTGTGTCAGAATGATGTGTTCCTTCTTTAAGTGTGCATGCCACTGGTGAATGTTGCGCCCATACACTATGCATGTGCTGTCACGTAGGAATTGTGATCGTTGGATGAATAGTTGTCACTCGTGAAGTATTAATATTCGTGCTTCTGCAGTGATTGAAGAGTCAATGCAAATCAAAGGTCCAGTTTCATTCTTATTTACTGCTAGCTGAATGGTAAGTAGAGAAAATTGGTAGAAGCTGGGAGAAAAACCACCATTTAGACAAATTATGAAAATGGAAGAAGGGAATAAAGATGAAAATGAAGGGAATAAAATGATTGAAATAAAACGAGGGATTTTGTGAATAATGTGGGGAGGGGGTGGTCCTGAGGAGGAGACAGTGAAAAAGAGAGATCATGAGAAAAAGTGGAGAAACACATTTAGAAAATTGGATGTAGGTCTTCAAAAATAAAAAATAAAAGACATTGGGAAAATAAAAGGAAGCATTTCAAGAAAAATTAAGAGAAAGGCCTGGGGGGAAAAATAGGAGAATAGATATACATGGATAAAAGATTGGTTATCCAAAAATACACAACCACACAAAAACAGGGAGAGAGAGAGAGAGAGAGAAAGGCAGATTATGATATTAAAACTTAACTTGAGACACTTGTACTGCAATGCTCCATTCATTATTTATCATTTTTTTACTGTATTTTTATCTGTCTGTCTAGATTTTTTATTTTCATCTCTCCTCCTCTGTCTTCCTCTCCTTCCCTGTTGCTTCCCTCTTATGTCAACTTGGCACTCATGTTTAAAATGATTGGCAACAGTCATCAGGGTGTGAGCTGAAGGTAGAAAGAAGAGAAGGATCGAAAACAAGGGATAAAGAAGCTCCTAGAGGTGAAAGGGAGAAAGGAAAAATAAAGCAAGCTGGGAGAACTAAGCAGCAATGATCCAAGCAGTGTAAGGGAGGGCTGACATAAACAACGTAGAAAAGACACAGATTGAGGCAAGTTGGAACAGAGGAAAGATTCTAAAAAAAAAATTAACAGCCTGGAACGTAGGCGGGACAGATTGCTCATGGAAGGGAAAAGAGATTGGACAGGTTAGAAACAGTATACAGGAGGGTTGTTATATGCAGTATTCCAGTAGGAGTACTCAGAGCTGAAGGGATCCAATCACCATCTGTGAAGTAAGTGGGGCTGGCTCCTCTTCTTTCTATGTTTGAAATCAGTGAAATAGCAGCACACCCATATATTTACATTCCACAGGAATGCAGTCAAACAGAAGGGGAAGCTTTTCTGGGAGCCAAATGTCCTTTGGAAATGTACAGCCCTGGCTGACAATCAGAGCACAAGCAAGTCAAATTCTAATGTACTCAGTCTCAGGGAATTTCTCATGCACTATTTACTCTGAAGCTACTTGATGCAATGAATCTACAGGGAACTTGGCCAATAAACACTGGCCCTGCTGCACAATTTCAAAGTCAGGTGTGGAATGGTGCCCAAATATGAACCATTGTAATCTTGCACAAGACAGAAAATCTTGCTTATGATTTAAGATGGTTAAAGCCATATTGGTCCACTGAGGTTCATATTATGAGTGCTTAAGCAATCACGGAGCTTTATAATTATAAACTAGAACAGCTTCCAGCAAGATAATCTTCAAATAAGACACTTCAAGCTCACCACAGCACAATATAATAAAACTAATCAATCTGGGCTTCGTAGCTCATGGTAGATTTCGCATTTGACTAGAAGTAAAAATTGCATTGCACTAACTGGAATGAGCATTGAATTGTTTTAGCCTTAGAAAAATGCATAGACTGATTAAAACAAGTGTTCTACAGCGGCTAACATTCTATAATTAACTCATAGTGATCGAGGTAATTTTTGTCTCTTTTCCGAAGATAGTGAGCTATGGTGAGATATGGCTCCACTGGAAACAGCAGCCACTGCCCTGATCAACATGCTTCAAGGACAAGTGAAGCAGCTGGCTATTTGACTGTGAAGCACCAAAGCTGAGTCTGATCCTGTTCTCATCCAATGTTCACACCTGTATGGCTTTCAACAGGGCACCATGGTAAAATGACAAGGGCCAGGAAGACTGTGTTTCCACCCTCATCACCCATAATCCAGGGTCACTGAGACCAGCTGTAGCCCCCCTACTGACCTCCCAACTGAAATTGGTTAACTGAGCACAGAGCAGAGATAGTTGCTCAAAACCACTCGGGACATGCATCTACCATTGAATCATTGCAAGCATCCTTGGAGCGGCGCTTTTGGCACCCTACAGGCTAAAGCATAACAAGAACAACAACTTTGTTTTATTACAAATATTGTGTGTGAGCTATACATTTATGTGACTATTAAAATACACGTGTTTTTAAATAGTCGTTTGGTAGTAGAGAACTTACGTATTGCTGAAAAAAAGAGACACATCAAAGCTTCAACTTACGTCTTTTTTTCAGCAATGCATGTATTTTTATTGAAATAGTAGCTGTGGATATTAGAGGGTATCTGAAGACATAGTAACTTTCGGAAGCAGGAAAAACCTAATTAATCAAGCAAATCATTCCTCCTTAATTGATCTCGATCCATCTCTCCACCTTCTCATCAGGGGATAAGGATTCTTCCTTATGTTCATTATGTGTAACAACACTGCAATTGATGTGTTCTCCATAAAATCAAAATGAGAACATTTTTATGATGCAATTTACATTTGTTGCTACACACAAGCACCAGAGGAATATTTATTCCTATCCTCCTCAAGCTCTTATCTCTCCAAAAACATTTATTGTGTCTGCCTCAATGAGCTTCCTTGGTAAACTTGGGCACAAATATATTACACAGACAGAGGAAAGAAAGATGTACATTGATGGAGCATCTTTACACCCTCCTGGTAAACCTTTGGTGGGTAACAATCGTTTTAGCAACAGTGCAAAGTACTGGTATTTGGCATCATTACTTTTGCAAGGAATGTTGATACATGATGGGCCATCGTGTTTGGAACTTTGAAACTTTGGAGGGTTCACCTTCACTCTGTTGCTGGCAAGAGGGAGGTTGATGTCACAATCTGAGCTGTGGTGGATGTGGGTGTGGAGAAAACTTGACAGATTGTGCCTTCTCTTGATGACCAAGTCTAATTGGTGCCAAGTCTAATTGGTGCCAATATCCAGACATTGGTTGATGCCATGATACTTGTAGCAATTTCTGCATTTAAAGAAAATGTTGGTGACGTAGAGTTCATTCAGCACCTTGCTGTGTGGCTCTGAAACGTAGACAGCTTACAGCTATTGAGAAAAGAAGCTCAACAATTTCCATCTTCATTATCTGTGGTGGATTGTGGGTATACCCTGGCAGGACAAACTCACAACTGCAGCAGTCCTCTCAAAACAAAGCTCCCAAGTTTGTTAGCACTCATCAGGCAGAGGTGGCTTCCTTGGCTCAGGCACATGTGCAGGGTGGAAGACAATCACACACCCAAGGGCTCTCTGCATGGCGAGGTAGCCAGAGCCAGATGACCAGTAGGACACCAAAAGCACCACTCCAAGGATGCTTGCAAGCGTGACATGAAGGATATAGACATCACTTACTGCGCCTGGGGGTCACTAGCTGATGACAGAGGAAAATGGTGACACCTCCTGTGGGCTGGAATGCACCACCATGATGAGTGGTTACAGGAGCTTGGCAGCAGATGTCAACACCGGAAATAAAACAAGTCGCATCAACACTCGGTAGCTTCATGTGCGTCACTTGTGGCAGAACCTGCCTCTCGAGAATTGGCCTCTTCAGCCATCACCAAGGATGCACCATATGAAGACGCCCCATCTGAAATACTTTTGTTTGCTGTGTACCCACAATCTTTCATAGTCAGAAAAGACCAGAAAAAAAAAATCACATCCTCAGGACATCCCAAAATGCTTTACAGGCAATTAAATACTTTTCCGAAATGCAGTCACTTTGTAATGTAGGAAACACAGCAGCCAGTTTGCACTCAGGAAGCTCCCGCAAAGTGCAATGTGATAATGACCAGATCATTTTTTTTTTTGGTAATGTTGGTTGAGGGGTAAATATTGCTCAGGACACTAGAGAGAATTCCTCTGCTCTTTGAATAATCCCATGGAGTTTTCTTTACATTTTTCTGACAGAGCACTTTGGGTGAAAGAGCTCTATCTAACTTCTTCAAAAAATAAAAGCAAAATACAGTGGATGCTGGAGGACTGAAATAAAAGCAGAAAGTGCTGGAAAAATGGAATCAGAAACAGAGTTAACTTTTCGAATCCAATTTGACTCTTCTTCAGAACTAACTTCTTAATGTTGGCTTTAATGTTCATTCTTCTTCAGTGCTGACATTCAGTATTATTCTGGTATGCATTTTCCTTCTTCTTTTCATTTAAGTTTTCAGATTGTATTCATTTTTTGTCCCAAAATAATTCCAGTTACTTTATGCTCAGTGCTGTTCCTTATAATGTTAATGCCTGCCGTACGTGCCATGCTCTGAACACATTTAGTAAACATTTCAGTTGTCCAACAACATCAAGAAAATAATAAGTCAAGCACAAAATAAAGCAGAGCATTTCAGCATTTTCTTATTTTGTGCAAATATAACTGGCAGCATTCCCACTGGAACATTCCCTGGCAAACAACTACCCTACCAATATAATGAAAGCAAAATACTGCGGATGCTGGAAATCTGAGACAAAAACAAAAATTGCTGGAAAAACACAGCAGGTCTGACAGCATCTGTGGAGAGAAAGACAGGGCTAATGTTTCGAGTCCATATGACTCTTCTTCAGAACTACCCTACCAATCCCTCCAACCCCCACTTCCTGGGTTAGGCAGAAGTGCAAGTTGTAGCATTCCTGTGCTTTTTGGTTTCTTTTCCTTTTCAGCTGCTGCACTTTCGCTTTTCTTCATTGTCACCTCCCTCTGTTTAGTGAACTGCCAATCATTTCCCTATCCAAATACCAGAATCATACATCCAGGAATATAACACCTACCTCATGCACCTTTAAGGTGAACGATAAAATCCTGAGTCTATGGGGGACAACTTTGACTTCAGTCAATAGTGTGGTACGAGTGATATTGATGCAGGCATCCATTAACTTCAATAGAAAGGAAAATTATTGCCCATTGAGTCAATATTGTCCATTTTAAACTATCACCCAAAGTCCAAATCCATCACAGCATTCACCGTGTGTGGGTGAGGCTTTGTGATTCTTGAACAAAACTTTTATGAATCCATCATGGTCCCTCATGGGACAGAATTTGTAGTTTATAATGTCATAACTTGTAAATGCTGATATTTTTACTCTTTGATGTCTTTATTCTACCATTTAATAATATCTGTATAAATTGAGCACTAATTTGGTTAAATAATATCACAGCCAGGAGCTATTTTTAAAATTGGTGTTGAGATACCACTTCCCAGCTACACAATCAGGAAGGGTCTAATTCTGCATTCATATTGTACTGGTAGAACAGGCACAGCACCTCAGAATGTGATATATGTCATGCAATGAGAACAGGAAACTGGCTGGGCAGTAATTGGCTGTGAGCTAAGAGAAAGGGTATTTTATGAACACAGGGCAATGAAAAATAGTCTCCTCTGTGAATCAATCCTAAGCTTGCATTCTTTCACTCTACATATTAGTTAGCGGAATGTGGAAATGGTAAGCATATATCCAAATATTGGTAATCCAAAATTAGCATGTATAGTGAAGAACGGAGCAGAAAATATCAAAAAGACATTGAATGGTTGGACAGACAAATGACAACTGCAGCCCAATGGAGGAAAGTATGAAGTAGTACACTTTGGACATACGAGTGGAGGGGGAAATCACATAAATAAGAAAATTTGGGGTGGCAGATTTAGGGTTCCGGGTGCAGAGGTCATGAAAAGAAATTGCAGGTACAATAGTGATCAAAAGGCTAATGTATTCACAGAATCACAGAATTGTTATGGTGCAGGAGGCGGACATTCAGCCCATCGTGTCTGCACTGGCTCCCCAAATGAGCATTATGACTTAATGCCATTCTCCTGCCTTTTCCCTGTATCCTTGCACATTTTATATTCAAATAATCATCCAATGCCCTCTTGAATGCCTTCTGGGCTTTATCACTAGAGGTAGAGAACATAAAAGTAGGGAAGTACTAGAGTGCGGATCAGACATAATATGAAATGCTATGTTCAGTTTTGAGCAACGAATCTTAAGAAGTATATACTGACCTTGCAGAAAGCACAGTCGCAATTCAACAGGACGATATCTAGGATGGAGAGCTGAGCTATAAAGAGGGATTGGATGAATCTGAGTTACATTCTCTGGAGCTGATAAGATTGCGGGATAGTTGGACTGTGGCGTAGAAAAGAGAATATGAAGGTAAAAATGAAAATGCTCATGCTCTTAGTAGGGGAATCCAGACATAATCTGAGTAAAGCTACAAGCCAATCCAATATTTGTGACACCTTGGTTTACTTTGCACCAGGAGGACATAGCTGGCAATAGACATGCTCAAAGGTGAGATAGATCATTATTTAGGAAGTAACAGTATTAATGGAGCTGGAGAAGTTAGGGTAATTAGGATAAAGATGTTAGAAGATAGAGCTTCTATGACTAAGAAAATGGCTGAATCAAATGGCCTACTCTGGGTCCTATATACACAGAAAAAAGTTAACCTAGAATGTTTATTTCTCCAAAGTCCATGTTTAGTATTAATTGAAAAATGTATCTAACCCTAGGGTTTTTAGACTATACACAGAGCATGGGAGTTAATGTTTCTTGATGAAATCTCTAACTAAAATATCCTTTTTCTCAAACCCAAGTCCTTGTGAAAAAGAACTATTCAACCCACCTAACCAAATTTCCCACATTGCATATACGATCTGGTCTATTAGGCATCCATTTAACCCAATTAATTCCCCAAAGAAAGGTTCTACAAATCCTCTTTTCTGAAAGAAAACAAAAACTTGCATTCATATTGCACTTTTCAAAACCACTGGATGCCTCGAAGCACTTAACAGACAACACAGTACTTTAGAGAATATTCATTGTTGTAATGTAGGAAACAGAGCAGCCAATCTGCACACAGCAAACTCCCACAAGCAGCATTGTGATAATGACCAGATAATCAGATTTTGTGATGTTGATTGAGGGATAAACGTTGGTCAGGACACCAGGAATAACTCCTCTGCTCTTCTTTCAAATATTGCCATGGGATATTTTATGTCCACCTGAGGGGGCAGACCTCTCACCTCATCTAAAAAATGGCACCTTTCTTAGGATTGATCTGATACCAGTCTAACTTTCACGGGTTGGTCTGTGTATTATCACATTTTCTGTAAGAAGGGCAGACTCAGACATAATATGTGAAGGCAGCAGAACAGAAAAGAATGTGAAACAGAAGTCCACTATTGAATAAACGTAGTTTCATAGTCAGCAGCAGGTTCAAAAGTTTAAAGCTTGATTAACATGGAGCCGATAATTAGAGAAAGCAAGCACCAATCCAATGAAAGATTGGAATGATGAGAACTTCAGAACAGCTTCTCTGGTAAAACAGAAGGGACAGCCTTTGACTTGTAACCAAAATGCATATGACATTGGCAGAGTAGATGCAGTGCCTTCCTGAAGCTGGTATAGGAGGACCAAACCAATTTTAAATGCTGGAGAGCAGTCGGCACCAACTAGTGCTGGTAACTACAGAGGGCAGAAAATTAACTGGCTCCCCAAGCCATGATATCAGACCTGGGACGGAGATGGAGGCGATTCTTGAGGGGGAGTCTGGTCTTGCCCAGGCTGGCAGTGGAACATAATATTTTGTGTGAACCCAGGAGGAGGAAGCTTGCTCCTCTTGGTCCCACAAAAGGAAAAAAAAATGACCAACTGTTGAGCGTCCTCCAGCAGTCCTGAATGATTAGGTCACTCAATACCTGGTCAAAATGGAAGAAGTATGAGCAGTGCACCCTCTGTTCTATTTGTAACTGAAAATTGAAATTGCAGCAGCATAGAGGCGGTCATATGGTGCAGTGGGTAGTGTCCCTGCCTCTGAGCTAGAAGCCCCAGGTTCAAGTCCCACTTCAGGACTTGATGGCCAAGGAAGGTGTGTTCATAACTCAGCCAAGCAGGGTAAGTACCAACTTGTAAACCCTTCCAACATGGGCCAGTGGCAGATGGTAAGAGTGGGATTGATTCCTGCTCAGCTATGTGATGGAAAGAAATTGATGCCTCTACATTCCTATCCATAACTCCAGGCTACAACATGCATGTAAACTTTGTAAAAGTTGCTACAGCAACTTGGATTCCTTAGTGATGGGGCAGCTGGCTGGTGCTAATAGCTTGTGATTTGACACCTTTCCTGGCTGGGAGCAAATTCAGGACCTGTCTATGGTGGTGATCATGGTGCTGTAGTTAGACCTGCCTTTGGGCAGGGAACTCAAGAAGAGGAAAGGGTGAGGATTTTCATATTTAAGAAGCTTCTTGCCTAAAGTAGGCTGGAGTTCTCTTTGTTCGTTGAGATCCCGCCTGAAAATCACATGAATTCAATGTCGATGATGTGGCAAAGGTGTCTTGCTCTAACCCATCCTATTTTCAATGGGCATTTGGGCAGCACGGCTCATTTTGGGCAGAAGTTGAAGGATTCTGTGGGATTCACTGCTCTCTGACAGAGGCTGGTTTCCCCCTCTTCACGTCAAATTCCTCTGCGTGTGTTATTTGAATGCAGTTGCTAACCTGTTGATTCCAAACAGATTAAGGGATGGTTAAAGTAAACACATAAAAGAATCATGATAATCAATGGACTACCAGGAGAGAAATTTAAAAATGTGATGATGTGTTGAAACAGATAAGATGGAAGTGACCAGATACACGAAAAAGAGTGGGAACAAATGAGAATGAACAAGAGATTCAGAAAAGAAAGTGTAACACCTGCCAAACTTCACTATACTGGGCATTAGTCCAACTGAGCAGGTGAGAAGTATTCTTGTTAGTTACTGTGTCTTGAATAAAAATGGTTGCGTTTAAACGGGGCTGAAGTCGCTCCACGACTATTTCCACGCAAAGCTAATGTCACCTACTCCCCCAGTTTTACCAGACTATTTAAGGAATCGTTTTCAAAGTTCCTTTATGGCATCGTCTGCTCGTAAAGTGGCACCTCAGAGATCCCCATGAGGTTACGAACTCCTTTGCAAGGGAGCGAGTGCAAAGATGCCCTCCGGGTAAATGGAGAGAAATAATTTGAATGACTTAACTTATTCTAACTCAGCCAAGTTTACTCAGCGCAATAAAGACACACCGAGACTGCTCGTAACACCCTCCTCCAGAGCATGGCACCGTGTAATTTGACTCCATCTGAGTTCATCGGAAAGACAGCTCTGGCAAAATCCGACACATTCAGGGCGCGATGAGCGGTCTGGAAGAGTTAAGTTGCACTTCGTGGGTTGGTGAGATCAGTAAGTGGGCGTTTTCACATTTCAGACTTGTGAGTCCACGAGTGCCTGAACTTGCATTCAGTTCCCAAGAACTCAACAGGTCTCTCTCCCCCTCCTCCCCGCCCCCTTCAGAAGAGTAAAGTGGATCCCTGTGTGTGTGCAGCAAGCGACCAGATACCGGGATACTCATTCAGGTAAGCGTTTTATCCTGAAATGACTCGCAGTTGTAAATTGGCATAACTGAGGCAGAGGGAATGCCGACCATTGTATTCTGCGCTGGATAAAGCTGCAGGCGCATTCTTCATTCACAAAGTATTAAGCCGAGTTACTTTAGAAGTCAGCTACGCTCTCAGTCTTTACGTTGAAACCCCGCCGAGCTTGCTGTGAGACACGTAGTGGAGTCGAGATGAAGTCGCGCATTCTGTACACATTTCTAAGCACTTTAGTTAAGTTTACACCTATGCGATCATAAGATCAGAACATTTAGTACTGACTGTAATTATCATGGACATGCAGTGTGACAATGGGGACATTTCAGGGGCTTTTGTTGAAAGTGGTAGATTCACTCACTCCCCCTTTTCAACTGCCCTCTGTTTCCTTATGCGTTCTGTCTTCCTCACTCGTGTCTTCTTCTCGTGTGATCTCCTATCCATCTGTATCACGCCAATCCATTCACATGGAATGATTATCATTTATTTCAGGTTCCGATTTCTCTTCCAATAGCTGCACTCGCACCATGGTAAAGTCACCGAATACGTTATCGAATGAATTGCTGGCTGGAATCACAGGGCGTGTCATATGTGTGTGCATGTGTGTCGCTGTCTGTGTGTATATCTGCATGCGTGTCTGTGTGCACATGTATGTGCCTGTGTCTCTGTGTGCGTGTGTTTGTGTGTCCCTGTGTCTCTGTGTCTGTCTCTTTTGTGTGGCTGTATGTGTGGCTGCATGTGTTGTCTGTGTCTATGTGTGTGTCTGTGTGTGTGCCTGTGTGTCTGTATGAGTGTGTCTGTGTGTGTGCCTATGTGTCTGTATGAGTGTGTCTGCGTGTGAGTCTGTGTGTCTGTATGAGTGTGTCTGCGTGTGAGTCTGTGTGTCTGTATGAGTGTGCCTGTGTATATCTGCGTAAGGAAGAGACAGGCTAGTTTTTCAGGTGCACTCTTTTCCCAGGACGTTTCTAGCCAAGCGTCTACACCTGAAGCTACTAATCATCTTTTTTCCCAGATGTTGCGGGGCCTGCCGTCTATTTCCAGCACTTCTTCCCGTTTTTTATCCCGGATTTCAAAGCTTATGTCCTTTTTAAAAAAATCCTTGTCTGTAAAATGCATCGACTGCGGAAGTTCTGTCAACGCAATTTTCATTTTCTGCGGCTAAAATTAAACCACGGAGGTATAAGAGGAGTTCTTGGTTGCAAAAGACATACAAAAATAGAATTACCTAAAAAAAAAAGTTGTCAGACAACTGTTACCTAACTTCTATTTTGTGAGTGGAATAGCACCCAAAGTCTTATGCCCAGGAAGGAGTTAGATCACTTAAATAAGCAGACGCATTAAACTATTATAAACTGTTGCATAAATGAATGTTTAAACGGTTATGTGTCGGCTTCTGTAATATCTATTTAGACAAATCCGGACCTCGAAATGAGCCCATGTGCCGGGGGTAAGGAAACAAATGTTTCAATTAAGAAAAAAAGTTAGATTTTTTTTAGCATTCTTCTACAGAAACTTTATTTTTGCCAAAGGTTAAGCCCTTTAGACCCGCAGTGAGTAAATGCTGGGGGGAAAAAGTCTTCAGTACTGGTCCCAGATGTCCAGTAGAGTCCAAGAACATATGAACACTAAGTACTTTTTTAAAGTTCCCTTATTAATATGACCTTTCATCCACTGAGTCCATTTGTTAAATCACTAAGAAGAACGTGGCCTACGACGGGAATTAATCTTTCAGTCTGTATTAGATGCGGGCCACAGCACTGACAAATGCCATTATAACTGTTAACTGAACAGGCCAGGACTCTTGGATTTTTTTTTAATGGGGTGACCTGATAGAGGACTTTACAGTTATGGAGGGGTTTGATAGGGTAGACAGAAAAAAATGTTTCCAAATATAGGGAAGTGCAAAACTGGGGGTCACTAAGAAATCCAGGGCAAATCTCTTTATTCCGAAAGAATAATATCGTTAATGTGGAGCTTGATGCGCGAGAAAGGAACGGGCGGATATGTTGTTGAATTCGATGAAGGGGGAGGGAAGCATAAATAGCTGAATAGCCCAAGATGGACCGAATGGTCTGTTTCTGTGGTGTTAATTGTACATAATTTAATGTAAGATCATCGGTGGTGTTAAGATCATTTGTGGTGTTAATTGTATATAATTTAATGTAAGATCATCGGTTTAGCCAGTGGAACACACATTAACATATTTTAAAAGAATGATGCGTGCAGTGACAGGAGAAGAAAACACAAACTCCCCGGTGACAGAAAACAAATAAACTGACTTACAATGAAACCCAAAGAGGAAACCACATTTACAAAATAAATCCAGTCTAATAAATATTAACACGAGACACAGCCGAAAGTCTTGAAATAAGAGAAACTGAAACTTCCAGAGAGAATTCACTTCGTCTGCACCGAAGTTGACTTATAAACCAAAAAAAAATTCAAATCCAAAATTTCAAGGCCTGCCTATATTGCGTTTGTGTTGATAATTTTGTATTCGCGGGTTTAAAATGGGCTTGAACAACTGGTACTTTGCTAAGTAAGTATGCTTATTGACCCATGATGACAATTTTAGACTAAATGCAAAATGCTTCACCATTTGACGGATAGGTGTCATTTTATTTTTTAAATGTTTAAAACCCCCTGCAACCTTCAAACTTATTTTATTAAAACATTTTGATTCTGTACTTGCCCACGATGCCACAATAGTGAAAGACGAAATCCGATATTGCCTGATTTGCTTTAACAAGTGACTTAAAGTATTTCTCCCTACTACCTTTCCTCTTTGACCCGCGTAACAGCTTAGATTATTCCAGTCTGTACATAAAACTATGTAAGCCTGTAGTATACATGCAGTCTTAATGGGTTGGCTGGATGACACTGGCAGTTTGAGAGGCTGTTGGGAGAGATATATCATGCCCGTCGTGTGCTGTCCTTTTGTGGGTTTTTTTTTGACTCATCATGTGTGAAGCCTCCTGGCATGTGGAGACAATTTAATGACCACAGAACTCCTCCAGTATGCGCTGGCCTGACGATTACTGTGTTGAAATGCTGCTGTTTTCCTTTCCACCATTCATTGTTGTTTACTTGTTTATTCATCTGACCGACAGAAGCGACACATTCCAAAAGCAATATCGGGTGCTGCTTCCTTGAAACTATGTTTGGAATCTCACCAGATTATTCCCCATCCCTTCTCTCTCTCTCTTAAACACACACACATTTTATTTGTAATTCTTTCAGACGCTTGTACACTTTGACAGACCTTGTCGTTTCTCTTTGACACATTAAACTACAAGTCATGGCCAACTGTAAAATGTTCTATCGATCCTCATTCTCAGCAGTTCATCCTGTCAGCGCACTTAGCTCAGATAGTTGGCAGCGAGAGCTATTACATTCGAGCCATTTGTCTCGCAGTGAATCTGAGACTGGCTGTGAACTTCCACAACGTTCTGCAGCCTGCGCTGAAGATAGCGAAACGCATAAGAAAGAGTGCTTTAAGCATTAATTCAGCAGCTGGTAGGCATAAATAGGCGATACTCTTAGTCTCTGACTGTGGGCTGGCTGAAGGTGATGTTCTGTATCCCGCTGATGCCTGGCATTTCGTACATTCAGCAGAAACTGCAGCCAACACTTCCTGCAGCTACATCAGTGTGTAACATGAGGTGACAGCCTGGGTGTCCTTGTTTTATTTTACAATAGTTAGATTGTTCAGTAAAATACATTTCACATGTACAAGCCTTTTTTTTTGTGTTTTCCCATTAATTGAGCAATTGGGTTTCTGATATTGTACATCTTAAACTTTCAAAGATGTATTAGTTTTAGAAAATAGTTACCAGAAATTTAATGCATTAACCCTATTCATTGGCACAAACCTATATTCACAAATACACATCAGAAGCATTATACTAGTTGTGTAGCCAGCATACCGTACGAGATATGTACACGGCTGCTGTCATCCATCTAAGGTGTTAGACGTTGCTTCGTTGTCAATGCAGCCTGTCCCACTCTCTAATATCAAAACTTTTGCTATTGTGGGCGCATAGTTTCCCAGGATTAGAGCGTTGCATGTGTAGGAGTTGAAAATGAGACATAAATGAATCATTTCGTATCATAACAGATGGAAACGCTTCAGCTATAACTGGTCCATAATACAGGTTGAAGCAAGTACAGTATCAATGCGATTGGTTCATGCACAGATTTGCATGACATTCATACAATAGCAGTGATGTCAACTCATTAATGACCTGAATGGGTTAAATCTGATTAGTAAGTGGTTTTGTTCATTGCAAAGCTTTAGAATGTGCAGTTTGAAAATAATATTTATCCACTCATGCGAATGATTATAAAACATTAAAGTCATGCAGCAGATGTATTGGCGCACATTTCTGTCAACTCAGTTTCATTGCCACGATCCAACAAGACCCAGTGAGATTGAATCCAAACAATATGCTGCTAAAATTGCAGGAGGGCTTCCATTGGTCTTCTACTCATAATATCAGTGGGAGACTAGCAGGGGATTCAGTTACATCCAGCCTATGCCATCTCTGTGAGTTTCTGGATTGCTTCATAAAGATTGGACTGCATATCTGCCTCTTATAGGGCACATGCCTCAGCTCCTGATCCTAAGCTGGGAGTCATGACTCATGGCCTTGGAAGGTGGTATTGGTGGTTGGAAGTACTCTGTGTTACATCAGGCATACCGGCCTTACCAAGATTGTTTACAAGCCCCACCAATAGGCTTCACCAGCAGTCTGAACCCTCTGATGAAGGGGGAAAAAAACACCTTAATTGCCTGTATCTTCTCATGTGCAGGGAACAATCTGAGCAGCACTGGGGTTGGAGATGGGAGGTTTGAATAATACCTCCCCACAGGCGGGTAGGCCATAACATTTCAGTGTTTTATGATGCAGGTAGGTGTCAAAGAAGTGCCCGAAGAGCCAGTTCCATACGAGTGAAGTGCGTTCCCACTAGCCCTATAATCCTATGTGAAAATCAATGTTGGAAGGCACTGATGGTCATGATCTTTACAACCATTTGAAAAATGCCTGTAAAATTTCAAAATGGTGTATACATACTTAAAGGATTATTAAGGGATAGCGTAGGAGATAACGTTATACCTTGACTTCAGTGGTAAGGAAGATCATGTGGGTTACATAAAGGGTGACTGATATGCTACTGTCCACTTTGTACTCCATGTCAAGGTTGAATTTCCTCCTTGTGTCTGGGTGTTTTGACAGATTTTTCCTCTTCCTGAATGGATTGGATTGCGTGGGTACAGCAACCAGATGAGTTGCACGCCTGGAAGGGAATCGCCCAATTTTCCATTCATTCAGTTACATGGACGGACTCTCTGATTTGTGCAAACCCCTTTCTTCAGATTTTCCTCTGTGCTGTGCTCACACGCCCAGAGACAGGAACAGGGAAAATGTGCCCTCAATGCAGCTGATGTGATCATGAGAATTTCAGCAGAATATACAACTTTTTTTTTCAAAAGAAAACTATTTATTTCTGCCACTTGATGTGTGGGAATTTAGTACAGGGTAATGGTACACTTTGCATTTTAAACACAATACTGTGTGCCTCAGGTCAGGTCAGCTTTGACTTAAAAGGCCTCCCATGACTAGAGATGCCTGAGGCAGGTGAAGCACATACTTCTGTCTGTTTCCATAGCTCACTTTCCTGGAACATGTTGCTAGCCTGAAGCCAGGGGCTATAGCTTGAGGGGCACTCTTTATCAAGCCTGGCTGACCAGGAGACTTTTCTACTCACCATAGGCATATTGGAAGGATTTGCAGGTTGATAATCAACCACTTTGGCCATGTTATAAGTGCATCTTACATGACTATCACGTCCTGGAACAGGACCTGAACCCTGAGCTTCTAGCTCAGAGGTAGGGACACGACCCACTGTGCCACAAGACCTCCCTCTCAATGGAGAGTGAAACCTAATTGGTTCTGCATCAACAATGTTTCTCAATCTCAATCTTGGCTGAGTAGCTTCAAAGTACCAATGAGGTGTCAGCTGTGGCTCAGTTCATAGCACCCTCGCCTTTGAATCAGAGGGTTGTGGGTTCATGTCCCACTCCCGGAAACCAAGAACTGTGATTGTACTCGAACGAGTTGCAATCTGTGACTGTTGATAACTTGAAAGAGTTTCAAAGTACCAATGAGGTGTCAGCTGTGGCTCAGTTCATAGTAACCTTGCCTTTGAATCAGAGGGTTGTGGGTTCGTGTCCCACTCCCGGAAACCAAGAACTGTGATTGTACTCGATAGAGTTGCAATCTGTGACTGTTGATAACTCGAAAGAATAAACTGTTTCCATTGTCCCTGTTAACCATTCTGCGTCAATGCTGATTTAGTATCAATTGGGGCCTAATTATGCCAAAGGCCCTTAACAACTGGACTAAGACAGATAAAGCTCACTTCATGTAAACTGCTTAAAGCAAGTAGACATAAAAAAATGTCATCCCATCAATTTACAATGAAAGACCATTCTCTATTTTACTGCATCACCAAACCCCTGCAAATCGTATTATTTTTTCATTTCATTAATGTCAGGGAATGGAACATTTTCCAACTTTCATCACCTAGTGACAACATAAAGCACTCCACGACCTGGTATACAGTAAGTCCCCCTTTTACGTTGCCTCATTCAGTGTAATTTTGCTTTAGTGTTGCCGAAATGTTCGGGTGAGAATGCACACTTAGCATCAGGACTTTCACTTTAGTGTTGTTTTGCGCCAGGGTCAACGTGATCCAATTGGGACCATTTTGAAGCAGCTTCTCTACTCGCTGAGACTTTCTTCCACTTGCAACTCTCCTACTTGCTGCTCGCCAAAACTGGCGAGCGAGGGACACTTGGGCAGGGGAGCAGCAAGTGGGGGGAAAGTCGGGCAGGGGGGCAGTGAGCATGGGAAGGTTGGCCTGCGTAAGAGAGTTGACGAAGTGAAGGTAAGTAGAAAGATATGGCGTATTTCTTTCATATTTTTAGATTTATTATTTTAAAAGTTACTTCAGTTTCAAATCTAGGAATGTACAGTATTTCAACATAGAGTGTATAATGTTTTAATGTTTTTTCTCACGGGCAAGGTCCTACAGAATGTAACTACAGCATTTATATTGACGGTAATAGGAAAATTTGATTCGCTTAAAGTTGTTTCACTTCAAATAGCACTTTCCAGGAATGCAGCTACAACTGTAAGTGAGGACTTATTATAGTACATGACACATGCACAGTAAGGTTCCCTCTATGTTGTCCATTAGCCTTAGCTTTAGAAAAGTACCCTATTACTCAATCAGTATGATTTTTTTCTGCTTCTCATGCAACAGTGACCGTTGTGGCCTCTGTGAGTCAAGTTGCCAATTTATTATTATTAATTACCTTACTATCAATTTAGAGGAGAAGCTTTCATCTCATCAATCCGCATAGTATTTAATCCAGGTCCCAGAGATGAAAGAATCTTAAGGTACTATGTAATCTCTGTACCACCGTATTTCTAGAATGCACTACTTCTGAAATATGTATTGTTCAATGTAGTCTTGCACTGTGTTTTATACATGTCCTAATATTTGAATAATATTGATCAGGTATTAATTCAATCCTAAAATGGCTAACATTTTGTACTAGTTTTTATTAGCAGTCTTTACTGTGGCAGCATTATGATCATATGTGTTCAAATTTAACAAGCGTGTACATAGCTTGAAATTTCATTAAGATCTTGCATTGTATATAACTGATCCATATAAATGCTCCACATAATTAAACAAACAAAGCATAAACATTTCCAAATACACTTTTCAAGGTTAAATGGAGTTCAAAATATTGGTCAACTAAAGCTTAGCAAGTCCCACTGAAAACAATTAAGCTTCTTATTAGAGCTTCCCACTGTCTTCAGTTAACTCAGCTGTAGTTATCTCACAGGAAGAAATGAGCTTTATTGTGTAATTAGGTTGGAAGAATGAGCAGACAAACAGTAGGGTGCTTCTTGGGAAGCAAACAAACAATGTTCTGAAACTGCTACTGTTGGACCTCAGCATTACTCACAACATGAATGAAGCTTGTTACTTATAGACTTTTCCAGGTAACAGATAAAGGAAAAATCCCTGTGACTGAACAACCACCACTTGGGCACTCCTGAATAGTGGACAAGAAAAGTTTGTCATCTGACAGCCAGTTCTTCCACCAGCACTAGTCTCCAATTGCTCTCTCTACATCACAATTTTTATGGCCTGAGTTTTCAGCTCGGCAGGTGGGCGCGATGGGCAGGCCCGGGAGTGGTCAGGAGATGGACCGCCGACCGCGATTGTCCCCCGACCGCGTTTCACGCTGGCTAGCCAATTAACGGCCAGCCAGTGTGAAGCATACGCTTATATGATCAGCACTGCCTGGGTTGGGGGAGGAGTGGGAGGAAGAGTTGAGCGCTGAAGTCAGCGCGGGTGCAGGGGAGTGCAGAATGAAAGCTCCCTGGAGGCAGAGCTGCCTCAGGAAACTGAAGAACTTAAATACAAAAAATAAAGATTTAAAAAACCTGGAAAATGCCCACACATCAGAAACAATCACCTGAACATATACAACATGAAAATTCTGTCCAAACGTTTTTATTTATTTTTTATTTAATGATGGAAACCTCATCTGCCCTTGGATGAGGTTTCCTGAAATACACAAAGGCCGCCTGGCCAATTCGCCTGCCTGCCAACTGTAAGGCTGGACGGGCAGCAAAAAATCACAGCTAATTATGCCGTTAATAGGCTTAATTGTCGGTGGATGCGCTTTCGAGTTTAGCATGTGCCCGTCGACCGAAATATCGCGCGAGTGTATGATGATATTGGGATGCTCGCCTGACATCATCGCGCTCTATTTCATGCTCCAGCGTGTTGGGTGTGCGCCCACACACCGAGCGAAAAATCTTTCTCTATGTATTTGCCTATTTTATCGATACTTCTATTGTTATTGCCGCTCTGCACATTTTTCTTTCATTCCTCCCAAGCTGCTTGCATCCTCACTGGTTTAAGTTAGGGCTCATTGCATTATCTACTACACCTGTTCTTTCTTTCTCAGGATCTTAGATTGTCAAATTTCTTACACCTCATTGTTCCTTTCCTTCTACAATGGACAAGGTTTTAAGGTAGCTCTCTCCCTTTTAAGTTGATTGTAGGTCTAAGCTCAATTCCAGAGACTTGAGTACATGAATTAAGCTGCAGTGTTGGAGTTGCTGTCTTTCAGATGCAATGTTAAACCAAAAAACTGCCCTTACTTTGGATGTAAAAGATTCCATTGCATTAGTTAAGGAAGAGCAGGGGAGAGTTATCTGTGTCCTGGCTAATATTCATCTGGCCATCATCTTCTTGTCGCTCATGGGACCTTGCCACGTCCAAATTGCCTGTTGCACTTCCTACATTACAAGAGTGACTATACTTCAAAAGTATTTCATTGACTGTAAAGCGCTTAGGATGTATTGAAGTTGTGAAAGGTGCTATATAAATCCAAGTCTTTTAATATCATCAGTATTGTAGTTCTGCCAGATTTCTTTAACTATTGTAACAGCTGCTAACCCTTGTGTGAGGCCGTTAGACAAAAAGAGGCTTAAAGAACAGGCGGCCTAAAATGGCCTGTGAAACAATTATGATTTAGGATTATCTTCATGATCTGACAAAATTTCACTCCTTGCCCTAAGAGACATATTGGCGTACTATTTACAGAACAGCAAATTCAGGTTTGATTAGATTGTACCCTCCCTTCATGCTTGCTGCTGGCAAAAAGCTCAGATAAACTTAACAAATGTAAATCTGGCACCTGCACCTTGTATATACAATGCAATAACTCCAATGTGTCATACAAGCATAAAAAGACAGAAATTACAACACAGAGACAGGCCATTTGGAGCAACCAGCCCATTCACCCTCTGTGTGAGCAGATGGTTCTAATTACATTGACCTGCCCTGTTCTCAAATCACTTTATTTAGATTTCTTTCACCTACCTTTAATCCAATATAATCTTTAATAATAACATAGTTTCTGCATCAGTCACAACATTTAGCTTACCACATCCTACTCTTCCCTAATCTGCAAATCTTTACACCCGAGCCATGGTCCTTCACCAATGTTTCTCATTACTAGAACAGTTCAGTCTGCTGGTTTTGGATCCTTCTTAGCCTGAAAGGAAACTGTCCTTAATTAAATGGCTGGCCTATACTAAATTTAGAAAGCTGTCCATTTGATGGGCATGGAGAAGGGAAGTGGAGTTTCTTTGGCTTCAACTTAGCTTCAGAGAAACCTGCCTGCATGGAACTGACTTGATCCTCAGCTCAGCAATCTGATACCCGAGGCATACTCCATGTAAGACTGCAGTACTCCATGCTGCTGATGATTCACCTGCCAGACTGATTTACTCATGAGGCACAAAAGGGTGGATTTGTCAGTGGGAGACTGGAATTCTTCCAACTCAGATCCAGGCAGTCCAGCTAGGAAATACCCTAAAATTCCTAAGTAGATAAAAATAGCAAAATTGCCAGTGTTCTGCTCTGGATACCTACACAGTTTTAGGCAATTACATTCCAGCAGTATCCCCCCCATCGCCCCCCCCCCCCCCCCCCCCCCCCCGCCCCCCCCCCCCCCCCCCGGTGCAACTGAAGGAATGGGCAGTCTTAAACCTTTGGTTTTTGTTAATGGGCGTCCAAGTTCTCTAGGTTTAGCGAAGTGAGCTGCCTCCATTTGCAAAGACACTAGGTTGACCACAAAACAAATTGCAACAATCTAGTCAAACTAACAATGCACGTCAGGGTAAGATGTATTATTTCTCACCTACATTAGCCGCCGGTCCACCAAAGTCTCATTTCTAAGATCCTTAATGGTCTCACCGGTTCCCTTCCTCAATATTCTTCACCAGCCCTACACCCCTCCGAGAACTTTGTCTTCAAGCTCCAACTCTGGCCTCGCATGCACACTCCACTCCTTTTACCACTCAATTTACAGCAGGGCCTTCAGGCCATCTAGATCCCACACTCTAGAATTCTATCCTGCCCTTCTCAACTTTCCCCTCTTCATTTACGATCCTTTTTAAGGCCCACTTATTTGATTAAGCTTTTCATCGCCCCTCCTAGTATTGCCTTCTGTGGTTCAGTACCCATTTTTGTTTAGGTGAAGTGCCTTGACATTTTTTTTACATTTAAAGACTAAATAAATGGAAGTTGTTATTGTTTATTATTATTATTATTATTTGTTATTATTTATGTGATCAATTGATGCAGGTATTGATTTCCTTATGTTCCCTCACAGGCCTTGAAACAACTGAGAGAAAATTAGCTCACAAATGCTCAAAGACAAGTTTCATTTCCAGTGTAGCTTCACCATAGTAAAAACATCCTGAGGTGCTTCAAAGAGGGGAGAACAGGTACTGAGCAGTGATAGATTTAGGGTAAGAGACTAAAACCATGGTCAAAGAGATAGCTTTTAAAAATGAGTTTGAAGGTAGAGACAGGGGAGCAAGGTTAGAGGGATTTACAGAGAGACTTCCAAAGTACAGTCCAGAATTTTGCGCTCGTGGAGCTGCGGTCCCGATCGTTCGTGAAATGGGGCGCTATGATGTCGAGAGGGCGTCCTGATGTCATTGCGCTGCCTCGCGATGTTTAGATCAGTGAGCGCGTGTGGAAGCTGGAAGCATGGCCGCCGACACTTAAAGGGCCAATTGAGATCATTTAAAGGGCAATTGATGGCGATTTTAAGTGGCCCATGTGCTTTTACGCTCAGCGCAAGGGCCATTCGACTAGGCAGCCTTCACATTTTTCATGGATTCTACATCCAGGGTGGGGTAAAAGACCCACAGGGAGATGCAAAGGTGAGTAGTTAAGAGGTTTGGCTGTGAGTGGTTTGGAGCTGGTTGACAGATAGTTTTGGGCATCTTTGTGGTCTTTCGGAAAACTGATTTCTTATCATTTGCAGAGGCCTTCTACCAATGAGCCCCTTCATTGCAGAAACCTATGGAAACATCAACACAAAAATGGGGATTGTTTACTCTGCTGAAGGGACCTTCTCAGAAGAGGGGGAGAGTGCCAGAAGGGAGAGGAAGCCAGTTGCCTGCAAGCAGCATTCCAGAATGGGACCCGTGGACCTAGGCGCAGCCAGGAGGGGTGAGGGCCAGCAGGAAGTGCAAGGTAGAGCCTCAGGAGAAGGTGCCATAATCCAGCAGGTAGAGTATACAGGTAGTGCTCCTGCTACCCAGACGTGTCTGAGGTTTCATGCTGAAGAAGGCTCTACTTCTCCAGGGAGACTGTCACCTCCATATGAGAGACGATTGGTCCAGAGATCACCTCCAACTGTGTAGGTGGCTACCCTATGTAAGTAGCTTTTGAGGTTACAGTGGCCCTGAACTCTTACAGCTCAGGTTCTTTCCAGGGATCAGCAGGAGCTATATGTGCTGTTTCCCAATCGGCTCCACGAAGCTGCATCAAGCTGGTCAATGACGCTCTGTTCCGAAGAGTCAGTGCCTTCATTCACTTCCAGACCAGCCAGGCTGAGAAAGCTAGAGGCTTTGCTGCAATTGCAGGATTTCCCCACATCCAGGGGGCCATTGACTGCACGTGTGTGCCTATAAAGGTGCCAGTGGGGGAGCTGGTTGCCTCATTAGTAGAAAGGGCTTCCACTCCCTTAGCATACAGATTGTAAATGACCACAAGGGTCAGATATTGCAGGTCTGCGCCAGGTATCCTGGGAGCTGTCATGATGCCTACATCCTCCATAACTCCTAGGTGCCAAGGCTCTTCATTGCTCCAGCTCGCTTGGATGGTTGATCCCTGGGGAACAAAGGGTACCTGCTGAAATGGTGGCTCATGACATCAATTAGACACCTAAGGACAGAAGCTGAGGAGAGCTATAATCGCAATCATGCCTCCACAAGGGCAGTAACTGAGAGGACCATAGACCTGCTCAAGATAAGGTTTCACTACCTGGACAGCTCAGGGGGATCACTGCAATATCCTCCACAGCATGTTTCCCTTATTGTGCAGTGCACAGCAGACAGCAAAAGTCTGGCTTTGTCAAGGGGGGGATTCACTGGAGGATGAAGACAGCGATCCTGCTCCACAGGATCCACAGAGGACGACTCAAGTGCTGGGTCTGAGAAGAAGCCAGAGGAGCCCCAGGGTGATGAGCAGGATCCCGCTGTGAGGAGGCAGGGAGGCCTTGATCCAGAGGACTTTCAGAAAGAAATCCAAAGCAAGGAGTCAAACCGATGGCAAGGGGTACGTCACCTTACTGATCTTTCCTGAGGAGGCAGTTCTGTCACCCTTAAGTCAAGGTCCGACCTCTGAAATAAGCTTTGCAGCCCTTCCTCTGTGTCACACGCGACTCCCAGGCCTCCTCTCTATCAAAGGCATGAAGTACACTAAGGCCATTGTGCATAATGAGACATTTTTATAATGAGGACAAATATACAAATGAACCAGTACACACATACCAAGCAGATATAAATCACCCGTGACAACACCTTATCTGATCAAAGTGACTTCAACTTCCTTTTGTGAGTGTTACTGGCAGAGGGGCGGAGGAGCTTCTGCCATCATCCAGAGTGCCCTGAGAGGAGCCCGCAGATGCGATCTCAGCTCGTCCGCCAACATGAGGTTGGTTTTGAATCTCCCTGCTCACCGTAGATGGACGGGTAGCTAGCAAAGTTACTCATCCATTTCTCATGTTGGTGGTGACCTGCTGAGGTCACTGCCAGAGTGTGGGCTTGCAGGTCTGAACACAACCCAGAAAACTTTGATTGAGTTCCTAGAGCTGCCTCTCCGTGAGAGTCGTCACTCTCTCTCTATGGAGGAAGCTGTCCATTCTGAGCTCTGGGTCAATGCAGTGCTCACGCTTCGCATGGACTCCTCTAAGGCATACGCCATGGAACTCAGGCCCTCAGGGATCTCTGCCAGGTCTTCCAGTGCATCCCACTGGACATTCAGCATCTGCCGCCTGATGGACGACTCCATAGGCTCATCATCTGCCTCGGACTCAGCATGGCCCTGGTCTCCAGCAATCCTCTGACTGCTGGCGACCTACGGACTCTCTGCCTCTGCCAGCTCCTTGGGCGAGTTTAATGTGCCTTCACGACTGTGCACTATGAGCTGAGCCAAGGTGCCTATGCCCACCGATGTGCCCGTATCTGCACTGGTGTGTGGTGCAGAGGGTGGATGTGAAACAGGTGCATTCAGCAGCTGTTCCACCTCGGGGGTCAAGGGGGAGGAATCCTCAGGGTCCTTCTGGGATCATGATGGTGAGCTGTCTGAGGGAGGAAGCAAAAATGTCAGCATCGACCTACATTATGAGGTCAGAGTGCACTCAGTGTGCTTTCTCATTAGAATGGACATCTAGCTGAGCAAATACTTTTGAATAGAAGAGTAACAGGAATAACTACATTTCACATGTCAGTCTTACAACCACAGCCCCACATCTCTCAGACTCTACACCAATCTCGTCCCTTTCCATTGGA
Organism: Cetorhinus maximus; assembly: GCF_964194155.1. Taxonomy (NCBI): domain Eukaryota; kingdom Metazoa; phylum Chordata; class Chondrichthyes; order Lamniformes; family Cetorhinidae; genus Cetorhinus; species Cetorhinus maximus. The sequence continues at coordinate 21,412,906 of NC_135896.1, forward strand.
CTCTTATCCTCATCCGACACCCCTGCCTCTCTGCGACCTGTGAACCTGGCTCCATGCTCGCAGGCCATTTCCAAAGCCTGCTCCTCCGCATGACTAAGGATCAGTGGGTTTGGTATCCCCCCATCAGCCCATTCTTGTTCCACCGATTTGTGATTCCTCCTGTATGGTAAAAAGTGCTCCTATTAGTTGCCCCCAACATACCGCCACATTGCAGCCTCCCCAACCCCAAAGATGCAGGGACAGTTGCCTGTCACATTGTCAAACATCCCCCCTGACCTACATGCTAGCCATGGTCTATCAAGGCACATGATTATGAGCCACATTGCACTCTGTATTTCACATCCCTGAGCACCAACATGTGCTGCTACCCACAAAGGCATCTACCAAAGGTTCCAACTGGAATCAGTATTCACCCTGCCAGAGCTTAAGCAGTCATTGAACCTTTTTTAGCACTAGGTCCAGGTTCTGCGCACTACACCATGGCTGCTGACCAGGCCTATCACCTCCGTCCAGGACTACTTCATGACGTGAGGTGGCGTCCTCTCGCCGTCCCTTGGCAACAAATGTGACGACGGTCATTTACTGCCTCCAGTAATACCATCAGTCACTCATCCGAAAAACGGGGAGATGCAGACATTCCCGTCACACCTGGCATGAGATCCGGGCATCGCTGCCATCTTGCACAATGGAACAGCACTTCAAATCTGTAATAGGGATCAAAAAGATTCCCACTGCAAACCAGCTCCCTGAGGTGCTAAGCGCAGATTTCCAGCCTGCAGGGAGCTGTATTTAAATCCCCCGCCTATATCCTTCCTCTTACCGCTGCCTGCCCTCTTCCTGCCCCCCACCGGCAGCACTGAGCCTCACTCGGAGTGCTTTTCACATTGGCCAACAGTTAATTGGCCAGCCAGCGTGAAATTGAGTTCGACAGCCGATTGCGGGAGGGAGTGGATTCCACGTCTGGTTCCCGGTCCACTGATCGCACTCACACACTGCCCTGAAAATTCAGGCCATAGGATCTAGATTTCTGAAGGTGAAATGGAGGGGGTATGAAGGAGCATCTCCCAGAAAGCAGCAGTTTAAGAAGGTGGCTCACTGACAACTTCTAGAGGGCAATTAGAGATGGGCAATAAATGTTGGTCTTGCCAGAAGTGCCCACATGCCAATGAATGAAGAAAATAAACCTTGGGAGGTCAGTAAAAAGAGAATTGGAGGAGTTGAATCTGGAGGTGATGAAGATTGGACTGAGGGCTTTAGTGCTGGCAGAGGAGAGCTTGGGTTACTAGACAGGTAGATGGTGCAGATGTAGAAATAGGGACTCATGGTGATAGATTAAGAAATGGAGCTTGAAGTTCGACCGAGGATAAAATAAAGACATCGAGGTTGTGTTGAATGAGCAAGCAGGGAGAGGTTTTAGAAGCAACTCCAGATGCCAATGAAGCTGCATACAACTCCTCTGTCTGTTATTTTACAGAATTCATTAACCATTTCTAAGTAACTGAGTTTGCCCCTGCACTGAAATGGTGCACAAATGAATTGTGTGCTAAGTTTTGTGGCATAATTTAAATACCACGGAATTTTGCAGGAGGCCATCCTGACTGCAACCTGCATCTCTCCTTTTTAAAAGCTCAGTAATCTAACCATTAAGTCTTTGCGGCTTCAAACAACTGCATGGTCAAGTGACAAGCATATTTAAAAAATTCAATATTCAATGGAAATAAAAAAGAGCTTTTATGTGTGAAAAGTTGGTGTGAATCTGCAGCAAATGTATAAATGGGGTACAAGATGCTATTCTGAAAGAATGGGAACAGCTGTTCACACTGCAAGGCAAATTTACTTGTGAAAAATATCGAGCATGTTAATTAATGTGACAGGAATTTTACCTTTATCCAGGTTCCCTGCGCAAAATCAGTCCATCTGCACTTATTCCATTAAATGTAGATAATCTATTGTTAAGCTGCCTTCATTGCTATCATGACCTAATCTCAGGAGTACAGTTTCACTGAAGTGCAGCAGTAAGTAATTGCTATGTTAGGTCAGGTGAAGTAGCTGTATCTTTCCTCAGCAATATCAAATATTTTATTCCTTTATGTTGAGGCTTCTCGTCATTATGATTTGCAGAAAATTAATATCAATTTTCCTTCATTCTGATTTTTCTCCTTATGCCATACCAACAGCAGCTTATCTTAAATAATATTGTATTGGCGGTAACTGACCATACTTAAAATGTAAGAACTTACACTTAGTTAGCAGCTTTAATGTAGAAAATGCTTCATAGGTGTGCAAGAAAATGGACCAAAGTAAAAAATGGGTTGAGACAAGCTTCATCAAAAGAGTGGGTTTTAAGGAAAATCTTGAAAGGGATGCAGGTGGAATAGAGTTTCAGAGAGTGAGACCTAGGCACGGCTGCCAAGGGTGAGCCAAAGTGTGGCCAGATTGAGAGAAATGGTGATTATGAGAGTCAGAATGGCCTTTCATCTGGTTTTATACTGGATTGTCTGGTTTTCAAGTGGACTGTCCAATGTTCGGTACCCATTTTGAAGAGAGTTAGAGTATATTCTAGTGCTGAATTATGTAACTGTTGTGTTTTTATTATGTTATAAAGGCACCAATCACTCACTAGGGATTGGTTAAACACATTGTGGGTTAATGTATTGAGACTAGGTGCATGAGAACATATATATGTGGACATAAAGCTTGAAGACACCAGCAGCAGAGTTGTCTGTTTGTGTTCTGCTTAAAAGCAAAAGTGAAAGTAAAACTGGATCACATGACACTTTCCTTCTAGTGATGTCATGCTGCCATCCCTTAAAAGCATGTGAAAACAGCCCCCTCTTCTTTTTAAAAGACATTTCCCCCCCGCTTCTAAAGAAGTACAACTATTTGCAAAACATGTTCATGCTTAGTTACCATTATATAAGTGTATGAAACAGGTGAATCTATGAGTCTCTAAAGTCTAGGGGTAATCTGCTGGTACACCCTGACCTTATAATGGTTACATTGTCTTGACGTGTTCTTAATTGCTCACCATGATCTGTGGGATTGTCATTCTTGGATATTATTCCTGGTTGTATTTAGGATCTTGTCCTTGATGCAATAGGGCTGTATGGTGTTTGAGGAGCTGGAATGGATCTGATTTGTCCTTGGCTAGGCCTCACCGTTGCACCTTTGTGTGTAGGATCTTGGTTCCAAACAAATCCTTGTTACCTTGGCTGGTTGCCACACACCTTCTGTGGGATCCTGAATGTGAACTTGTTGTCCCAACTCTAAACTTGGCAATTCTGTACCTGCATTTTAATTGTGTGCGTTGATCATCTTCTCATGCAGTTTTAAAAGTTGCTGTCTAGTTTCTGAGAGAGTAGAATGGATAAGAATAGGCAGATTGGCGTGCACTGGTCTGCTGAAAATGATCTGTGCTGGTGATGGAATAGTTGCACTAAAAGGTGTTACCCTTAGATGTAACATTGTAATTGTGTAGATCTTGCTTGGTGTGTCTACATTTGAGAATTAGGGATTTCATGCTGCAATCTCTTGTGAATCATTCATTCAGCTAGACCATTAGATCTAGGCTAATGAGTAGATGTAGTGTGATCGATATTCCACTTCACTCACATATCCTGAAATGGCTTACCAATAGATTGTGGACCATTATATATAATGGTCTCTCTAGGCACAGCAGATAGACTGAAAACAGTACTTAGAGTGTGTGCAACAGTTGTGCTTGACTTATTGTGCAATTGTCGAATAATGAGGTACTTGATAAAGCAATCAACGATGATGATAAAGTCAGTGCCATGTACATGAAAGAGGTTGGATGCAATTTTGGACCAAGGATGGGTAAGGACTTCATGTGGAATTGATAGCTCTTTGTACAGACTTGGCATATGCTCTTGACATACCTCGCACTTCTTGCTGATGACCTCAATGTCATTGTTCATATCCGGCCAGTAGACTTTCTCTCTTGTGAGTCTTCTCATCCGATCTATGTGTGAGTGACGAAGGATTGGGAAAAGTATCAGGTTGCAAAGATTCCGGTATGATGACCTGCCTGCCTTTATAAATGAATCCCTGGGAGAGGACCCCGGCAAGGCCAACATAGTCTTGCGTGTTCGTGGGCATACTGAATTAAATTAGGCCACCCTTCAAAGATGGTTTTCCACAGTTTCTGAGGCGTGGAATCTTTCACAATTTCTTGTTGTAGCTGCTAGCATTGCGGTGCGCAAAATGTTCCAGATCAATTGATGGACTTGCATTCTCCTGGAAACGGATTGTTGTAGTTCCCTTGAAACTGCCAATTTTGTCAACCCTCTGGATGTTTCAATGTTAGGGTGTTAGAAATTGAATTAATAGGAGTAGTTTCTGAAGTTGATCTGCCTGGTGATATCTGACTAATTCAATGGATTGTCACTAGTGTGAGGTCACGGCATGCTGGTAGACCTGCGATCACCTGGAGTTTAGTCTTCATACTGCATAACATCTGTGGCAACCAGGAGGATTGATTGCACCTGCACTCCAGTACTATGGATCCTGTGCATGGAATTAATGAAATGCTGTGTTTCGAAAGTTTCACAGCAGTAGGTTTCTCCATGGCCTTCCATGTCTGTGTATACATATCTTTTAAAATTTGCAGTGGTAGTTGGCAATTGTCCATGTCAATCTTGGCCAAGAATGAGTAGTTACCAACTTTCTTAGGCAGGTAATTTGAATCTTGGCAAAAACTTCAGATGGTGTGATGGCATCTATATTCTCCACAAATTGACCATGTGAAACATATGTTCACCACTCTTCGTCTCGTCATGCACATCATCATCATCATTTTCTGGTTTGTCAATCACCTTGTGTATGTTTCCAACTGGATACCAGATGGTCATTCTTATTGCTTGAAGGTACCTGTTGTGTATGGTCTGTTTGGATCAGTGCAAGGCTCTGTAGCTGCATCACCCTTTGCTCTAGTGCACTGCCACTGCCAATGGCCCTTACTGCCACATGCTTTACAGAATTGCTGGAAAGCTGGGCATTTCCCACACCTTCTACATGTCCTGCTAGGTTTAGGTGTTCTAGTTGGTGCATCAACAACTGGGGTTGTGCTTAGGACCAGTAAGCTTTGTTGATTTGCGAAGATTGCTTCGTGCTTACATCCAGCCTTGAGTAGCTCTTCTATGCCATGTGTTTTGGGTTTGTCTAGCAGATCTTTCTGGAATTCTTCCATGGCAGTGGATGGGATCACTAACTCAACAATTGTGTCTGCTAGATAAACAAAAATACCTGGAAAAACTCAGCAGGTCTGACAGCATCTGCGGAGAGGAATACAGTTGATGTTTCGAGTCCGTATGACTCTTATCCATGTCTGTGGGTACATGTCTTTTAGAATTTGCGAATTGAAACATCAACTGTATTCCTCTCCGCAGATGCTGTCAGACCTGCTGAGTCTTTCCAGGTATTTTTGTTTTTGTTTCAGATTTCCAGAATCCGCAGTATTTTGCTTTTATAATTGTGTCTGCTAGTTCTGCATCTGTAAAATCACAGTATGTATCCTTTTCTCGGCATCTGCTGATGAAGTGATCTATGGATTCTGTATGCTGTTGGCGAAGTGACATGCACTCCAGTCGATGAATACAGAAGTTTAACCTGATAATGAACCGGCCTTCCAATGTGGTCCATATCTTTTGGAGATTCTTGAGCTCTTCTTCTGTTAATTCTGACATATTCAGTCTGTGTAGAGCTTCATTTCCAATTGCTAGGCAATTTTTTATAGCTTGCTTTTCTAGTGCAGACACACCTGAATCAAGAAACGATAACTCTGTATGCTGTTTAAACATTCTGAATTTGGATAATAGGTCAGCAGCATCCCAATTTAAACAGGGGACTTTTGTGGACATTCTGACAGTGTCCCATTGATCTTCCTCCTCCTATAGTGCCTGGGATGAGTGTCGCTGTAGCCGCTTTTGCGTGCTTTTTTGAAGCCCCGCCCATTATAATCACAACATTCTCTGGCCTAACTTTTATGACTTTTTACTTGGTTTGACTCTCCCTTGCTTGTTATCAATCCAGCCCACACCCTGATTGCTCGCCTTTCCCGACTGAGCTAACCCATTGTTGGTCCTCTCGACGCACTGTCCCACTCACTGAGCTGACTGGCTATGCGCTGCAATCTCAGCACAAGGGATCCATCTGTTTACAAACTCTTTTATTTGAGCACTATCACGGCACTGTGTTTTCAAAGCCTTTCTGTGCAGTCACCATGCTGCGATTCCAGCACTCTCCAGTGCTGTAGCTCCGTTGCGGCCTGATCAAAATATCAATTGTTGTCTCATGCTAGATAGCATGATCTAAGACTGTTCACCATTTCGTACCTGTACTTGATCCTGCTGCCAGGCTGAGCACAAGGTTGTCTAGAAGGAACCACTGCTGCATATCATGTCATATTTTTATAATGATATAAAAGCCACAATTATTCATAAGGGATTAGGTAAACAGTTTGTGGGTTCATTTATTAAGACTAGGCACATGAGAACATTTATATAAGGATATAAAGCTTGAAGACAGGCTTGTGTGCGCTGTGCTTAAAAGCAAAAGTAAAACTAAAACTGGATCATCTGGCACACTTCCTTTTCAGTGATGTCATGGTGCAATCCCCTAAAGGCATATTACAATTGTAATTAAGATGGGGAGGGGTTATGCCATGGAAAGATTTAAATACAAAGGTGAGAATTTTAAATTTGAAGTGTTCGGAGATACAAGTCAGTGAGGTCAGGAGTTGTTGTGTGAACAAAATGGCATTACTGGAGAGTGGAGTGTGGAAGGCCAGTCATGAGAGCACTGAAATCATCTAGTCTAAATGTGACAAGGATGAGAGTTTCAGATGGGCAGAGGATGTTTGCAATGGCTGAGTGAGCAACTGAAAGGAAAATTTAGCAGAAAGATGGAAGTAGGCCATCTTTATGATGGCGAGGATAAGTCGACAGGAACTCAGCTCAAGTTTGAACATGTTGCTTAGGTTGCGAACAGATGGGTTCTGTCTGAGACAATGGCCAGGGCACAGGATGGAACCGATGATAAACATATGGAGCTTGTGCTGCAGGCCAAAGACAGGTCATTCAGTTTTTTTACCAGGATGATCCTGGCAGTTTAGGCAGAGGGGACTGAAACCCAGTAGCGCTTGATGTGGTCTAGCCAGTCCTAACCATTGCTTCAAGTATAGTTAATGGAGCATATAAATATAACTATCTGTGGTTGAATGCCATATCCTCTCTGCTGACTTCTGTCTTGATAACATCACTAGCCTCCACTCTACTCCACTTTTTTATTGTCGAAACAAAACCAGTTCAGAGGATCACATTGACCATGTGCTTGCTATCTGTAAATCCATTTGCCTTCTACATGATGTGATCACTGACCCAGCCAAGAATTGGTCCAATTCCATCTTGAAAACATGCAATCAGCCCAGCACCCACTGCACAAGCTGGGAAGGCATGGGGAGGTCTGTTAGGTTGGAACTTGCAACATACAATTGTTATGGAAAGGGATGTCCATCACATATTATAATCCTGATAACTTCCTAACAGCACTGATACCCAGTTAACAGCTGAGAAACTGCTCAGAGAAAGATTTTATTTGACAGTATGGAGATTCGAGAATTCTTGTAGAACCCTTCCCCCCACACTCCCAATTGCAAGGTTAATTATTAATCACAGGACCATATAATCCTAGTAAAGTATTCACATTTTTTCCCAAGATGCAGTAAATAATGATAACGAAAATCTTTGCACTTTACTTTTTGGAAAAAATTCCCAGTCAAAGGGTTGACATACAGATGGTCTGAAATACCTGGCTCACTGTGTCGTATGTTTACCTTCAACCAACCAGGTGTCATGCTGCTCAGTTTGTGATGATAAATTGTTTAGATTTCAGAATTTGCTGTGCAAGGTTACACATGGCCAAAAAAGAGTTTCATTGTACCATAGTTAACAGTTAAGACCTTGAAACAGCCAGGGGCAGGAAGCTGTCTGCGGCAAAGAATCTCGATGAATATTAAACAAAGACCCCTGACATAGTTTTCAAATAATTGTGAAGGAACAGCACCTGGAAACCAAAATGTCAAGCACACTGTGGTTGTTTTTCCCTTATTTTTTAATTTAATGTATCTAATTAATCATTAGCCCTAGCTAAAATTAAATATGAAAAACTTGCACCATATACTTCAGCTAGCACAATAAAGGATGTGAAAACTACAGTTGTTACATGATTTTGTGCCTCCGGTATGGAATTCGTGCAAATTGGGAGTTGAGGCGCACTTTACTTGATCTTTCTTTTTATCAATTCAGTTGAATGAATGGAAATTCCTGGAGGCCCCACTGATTACCAATGTTCAAGTTCCCAATGTATGCTCGGAACCAAAAGTGCCAATTTGTAAAAAAAAATCTACTGTACTGTTGGACTATATGAGCTTAATACACCTTATAGTCTGGTACTGAGCCAGAAGGCCCCAGGTTCTATCCCCATTCTGATGTTTCCACTGTGGGTGATTTCAAAACTAGAGGTCGTTTGTATAAGACAGTACCTAATAAGCCCAGTAAGAAATTCAGGAGCAACTTCTTTACCCAGAGAATGGTTACAATGTGGAACTTGATACCACATAGAGTATTGAACGGAATATGGATGTATTTAAGAACAAGGTAGATAAGTAAATGGAGGAGAAAAGAATGGAAGGTTACGCTGATGTGGTGAGATGAAGTAGGTGGGGGAAGGGTGTGCACAGCATAAACATTGATAGACCAGTTGAGCTGAATTGTCTATTTTTGTGCTGTAATTTCTGTGTAATTCGATGTAAAAGCTGGCACAGAGTTAGTTAACCTCAAGTTGTGGAACAAGTGATTGAAACAAATGATATGTTGGCCTTCAGAGCGAGAGGACTTGAGTACAGGAACAAGGATGTCTTATTGCAGCTGTACAGGGCCTTGGTGAGACCACATCTGGAGTATTGTGTGCAGTTTTGGTCTCCTTACCTAAGAAAGGATATAATTGCTGTAGAGGGAGTGCAGCAAATGTTCACCAGACTGATTTCTGGGATGCCAGGATTGTCGTATGAGGAGAGATTGGGTCGACTAGGCCTGTAATTAGTGGAGTTTAGAAGAATGAGAGGGGATCTCATTGAAACATATATAAAATTCTGACAGGACTGGACAGACTGGATGCAGAGGTGATGTTTCCTCTGGCTGGGGGATCTAAAACAAAGGGTCACAAACGCAGGGTACAGGATAGGCCATTTAGGACTGAGATGAGGAGAAACTTCTTCACTCAGAGGGTGGTGAACATGTGGAATTCTATGCCACAGAAAGCTGTGGAGGCCAAGTCACTGAAGATATTTAAGAACATAAGAACAGAAGAAATAGGAACAGGAGTAGACCTTTCGGCCCCTCGAGTCTGCACCGCCATTCAATAAGATCATTGCTGATCATCTTGTGTTTCGATTTCCACATTGCTGCCTAAACCTGATAACCTTTGATTCCCTTGCCCAACAAGATTCTATCTACCTCTCTCTTAAAAATATTCAATGACCCCACCTCCACCACCTTCTGAGGTAGAGAATTCCAAAGTCACACAACCCTTTGAGAGAAAACATTTCTCCTCATCTTTGTCCTAAAAGGGCAACCCCCAATTTTAAAACAGTGCCGCCTAGTTCTGGACTCACCTTTAACAGGAAATTTAAGAAGGAAACAGATAGATTTCTAGACTCTAAAGGCGTCAAGGGGTATGGGGAGAGAGCGGGAGTATGACGTTGAGATAGAGGATCAGCCATGATCATACTGAATGATGGTGCAGGCTCAAAAGAGCCAAATGACCTACTCCTGCTCCTATTTTCCATGTTTCTATGTTTCTATCTCCATGTCTTCTGGTAGGGGAATCAGCCAGGCTTCCTGCTCTCGACAGCATACATTTTAACCATCTTAGTTTAATCAAGATGTTAAGATTTACTGGATGAATTTTAATCCTGGTCTGTCTTCTGATTTTGGAATTGCATTCAATGGTTTAAAAATGCCCTCCTTGCTTAAAATTGATCGCAATACTTGATAACTCTCCTGATTTCTCCAATCTCCAAATGACATGGCTCTGAAACGCTTACAAAAGCAAGACACATACTAGAAATCTGAAATAAAAGCAGAAAATGCTGGAAATACTCAGCAAGTCAGGCAGCATCTGTGGAGAGAAACACAGAGCTAATGTTCCAGGCTGCTGATCTTTTGAAAGGTCTTTGACTTGAAATGTTAACTCTGTTTCTCTCTCCCCGGTGTTCCCTGACCTCTGAGGTTTTTATTTCTGAATTGCTTTGCCTCGCATTCCTCAAGATAGCAGAGTAACAGTATAGTGTGTAAATGTTTAAATGTGCATACGATCAAATTTAACAAGGTGCTAATCCTCCGATTGAAAAGTGTGAATAAACAAGTTAAAGCATTTCAGTTTGGCAGACCAAACTGCAGCCTTTTTGATAAAAGCAAAATACTGCGGATGCTGGAAATCTGAAACAAAAGCAGAAAATGCTGGAAAAACTCAGCAGGTCTAACAGCACCTGTGGAGAGAAAAACAGAGTTAACGTTTCGAGTCTGTATGACTCTTCTTCAGGGCTAAAGAGAAGTAAAAATGTGATGAAATTTATACTGTTTAAGGGAGGTGGAGCAGGTGAAGCTGGTTAGGAGGCCAGTGACAGGTGGGGGCAATGGAGAGATTGACAAAGATGTCATGAACAAAAGGACAAAGGGGTGTTAATGATACTGACTAAAGGAGGTGTTGATGGTGGTATTAAGGTAAGAAGGCAGAATGTGATAATAGCAGGACAAGGGTAACACTCCGGAAAGAACAACATGTACAAGTGACAGGTGGCCCTTGTAGGGGTGGGGTGGGGGGAGGGGACGGTGGTGGGAGGAAAGATAGAAAATAGGATAAAAGGTGGGGATAAAACAATGAACAAAAATGAAAATAAAAATAAAAATGAGTGGATTTAAAACAAAAATTAGAAAATAAAAATGAATATTGAAAAAAGGGGATAAAAAGGGGGGTGAGGATGGAGGAGAGAGCTCATGGTCTGAAATTGTTGAACTCAATGTTAAGTCCGGAAGGCTGTAAAGTGCTTCCTCGGAAGATGAGGTGCTGTTCCTCCAGTTTGTATTGGGCTTCACTGGAACATTGCAGCAGGCCAAAGATGGACATGTGGGCATAGGAGCAGGGTGGGGTGTTGAAATGGCTAATGACAGGGAGGTCTGGGTCATGCTTGCGGACAGACTGAAGATGTTCTGCAAAGCGGTCACCCAGTCTGCGTTTGGTCTTTCCAATGTACAGGAAACCACATTGGGAGCAGCGAATGCAGTAGACTAAATTGAGGGAAATGCAAGTGAAATGCTGCTTTACCTGAAAGGAGTGTTTGGAACCTTGGACAGCGAGGAGGGAGGAGGTGTTGCACCTTCTACGATTGCATGGGAAGGTGCCGTGGGGGTAGGATGAGGTGTTGGGTGTGATGGAGGAGTGGACCAGGATGTCCCAGAAGGAACGGTCCCTACAGAATGCCGACGAGGACGGGGGCGGGGGTGGGGGAGTGAAGGGAAGATGTGTTTGGTGGTGGCATCATGCTGGAGTTGGCGGAAATGGTGGAAGGTGATCCTTTGAATGCGGAGGCTGGTGAGGTGAAAAGTGAGGACAAGGGGAACATGGTTCTGGGAGGGAGAGGAAGGTGGTGGGGCAAACACAGGAGATGGGTCAGACACGGTTGAGGGCCCTGTCAACCACAGTGGGTGGGAAACCTCGGTTAAGGAAGAAAGAAGACATTTCTGAAGCACCGTTTTGGAAAGTGGCATCATTGGAACAGAGGTGATGCCACTTTCTTTCAATATTCATTTTTTTTATTTTTATTTTTTCCACTCATTTTTATTTTTATTTATTTTCATTTTTATTCATTGTTTCATCCCACCTTTTATCCTATTTTCTATCATTTTTCCCACCACTGTCCCCTCGCCCCACCCCACCCCCACTAGGGCCATCGGACACTTGTTCATGTTGTTCTTTCCGGAGTGCTTACCCTTGTCCTGCTATCACCACATTCTGCTTTCTGACCTTAATGCCACCATCAGCACCTCCTTTAGCCAGCACCATTACCATTAATGCCCCTTTGTCCTTTTGCTCATGACATCTTTGTCAATCTCTCCTTTGCCTCCACCTATCGCTGACCTTCTATCCAGCTTCACCACGCTCTACCCCCCTTAAACAGTATAAATGTCATCACATTTTTACTCCTCTTTAGCTCCGAAGAACAAGTCATACGGATTCGAAACATTAACTTTCTCTCCACAGATGCTGTTAGACCTGCTGAGTTTTTCCAGCATTCTCTGTTTTTGTTTCAGATTTCCAGCATCCGCAGTATTTTGCTTTTATCTTAGGATACGTTTGTGATCTTCCCAAACTCCTCAGATTCTGGAATGGTCCCAGTGGATTGGAAGGGAGAAAATGTAACACTTCTATGTATGAGGAGGAGAGAGAAAACAGGGTGTTGCAGGCTTGTGACCCCGACACCAGTAACGCATGGTAGAAACTATTTTTAGGGATGTAATAAAAAAGTACTTAGAAAATCATAATGTGATTAAGTAGAGTCAACAATTAGGAAAGTGGACTCAGCCTCCAAACTTAGACAAGCTACCCATGTGTTTCTGGTAATTATGGAGCCATGCCTACAGAAACTAATGAGCAAAAACAGAAGCAAAAAAAAACACCTCGCATTGGAAATGTAAAAGCTTATCTCGAATGAAAAGAATCGTAGAATGGTTGCAGCATAAAAGGAGGCCATTCAGCCTATCAATTCCATGGCAACTTTCTGAAAGAACAATTCAGCTGGACCTACACTCCCTCCCGCCCTTTTCCTGTAGCCCTGCAAATTATTTCTCTTCTAGTGTTCATCAAAGTCTCTTTTGAAAACCATGATTGAATCTGTCCCCACCACACTCAGGCAGTGAATTCCAGATCCTAACCACTCACTGCTTAACTCAGCTTTTCCTCATGTTGCTGTTGGCTCAAAGTACACAATAAAATAATCCATAGAAAAATAGCTCCTTTGGATTCAAACCCTGTATTTCTGTGCTTCCGTTACATGGTATGAATATGGTATGAAGTTTCAGTAGCGGGGTTAAATTTTAGTTACTAGCAGTCAGTAACAGCATAAACAAGTTACGAGATCAACTAGTCTTATTTAGTCCTGTACTATCGCTCCATCTGAATAGAACTGAACTAATTAAGTGGATTTAGACCTGGAGATAGAATAGAATGTGAATAATGTGAATTCTATCGTGTCTAAGTATTACTATTGCATTTTCAATGCCTCTTGAACCAATAGATGGAGACTCAGTTTAACATTCCACTTGAAGAACTGGACTGCTGACAGTGCATTGAGTACTCCTTTAGTACTGCACTAAACCTTCTGACTGCAGGATACTATCAACTGAGGCTAGTTGATAGTGCATAAGTAATTCCTCTCATTCAATGGGATTTGGGATAATTAAGTAGAGAGGCCATGGAACTGAAGATGCAATATAATGTTAATAATTGTGAGACACACTGAATCAGGGAACAACTAAGGTGTTCGTGTTAATTTTAAAAAGTGGAAAGTAGCAAAGGATTCAAAGTACCTCCTGAGTGTATCCGGTCAATATGAAACTTACCAATAAGGTTTATCAAACGCTGAGACATATCTGAGGTGATCTGATTATATAAGATGAAACAGCTTATTTTTGTTATATAGAGATCATTGTTCGTGTCATAATTATAACGTAGTAAGCACCTTACTTCTTAAAGGACACTGATGCACTGGTGAAAGTTCACAGGAGAGCGAAAAGGATTATTCTGCATCTTAAAATTCTCAATTATGAAGAGGGCCTCACAGAGTTGTTTTACTTTCCACTGGAGGAAAATAGCTTAAAGCTTAATCCACGTCTTCAGAATACTGACAGGCATTGATAATGTAGATTTAAGTAGATTGTTTAGCTTGGACTGTAGCCACCAAATCTAGAAATATGAAGACAACCTTAACACACCTATAATAAATGTACAGATTAGAAAAAAGTGTTTTTCCCACAGAATAGTGGATATGTTGAACAGAGTCTCAATAAAAGCTATTCATTCTGAGTTTAAAAGCAAAAGAGCTGCATAAATATCAGCTGGAAGTGGTGTTAAAGATTCTAAAGCACAAAGCAAAAGTGTCAAACATTCCTGTGAAGGAAAATGACTACTTTACTATTAAGATCAAAGAAATTCCACATCATGAAAAAACAAATGCCAGTTGAATATTATAGGTTCAACACCATCTTAATCCACCCCTCTGTGTTGGAATCAAAGCTCATTGCAGTTATGGGGGTTAAAATTAAAGAGAAGACAGAGGTATGGGTCAGTGCTACAAGAAAAGGACAGGCAGGAAGAAATAGATATTATTGAGAGTACTCGGAAAGAAAAACAAAAATAATTTATTTATTTCCTTTCCCTCTTTCTCCTCACACATCATGCAGCTCTTCGCTGTATTGCTTTGTGCTTTATCTGTTTCAGCTTGGAGGGGGAGGGGCAGCAGGAGTGAACAGGGAAGTTTCACCTGGAAGATGGTGAAATCATCCACTGAGGGACACAGTGGGCAACTGCCCCTGAAAAGGAGGTTTCGGAAACACCAGCCAAGGTTGTCGGGCTATGACGTTCAACCCATCAAAGAAAGTCTCCTGAGAGACTTGACCTGTAAATAGTTATTGTGTAAATAGTTAATGGGCAGAATTGTCTGCCTACCGGTTGGGCGGGCCCGACCCAATCTCCAGCAGGTGGGGAGCTGATCCCCGCCAGAGAAGTGGGCCCCGCCGCCATTTTACATGGGCAGGCCAATTAAGGCCCGCCCAGCGTGATGTCCGCCGGGAAGCGCTATGCGCTTCCTGTGCAGGGGGGGGTGGTGGGGGATATCCCCAAAAGCGAGAGTGCGCTCTTTCGCGCATGTGCAGGAAAGAGTGCACATCTTCCTGAGGCTAAGTGCTGCCTCTAGGGAGATCGCTGATAGTTTTAAAAACGTTAGAAATAGAAAAAAAAAAATCCTTAGCATGTCCCCCTCATGTGACAATGTCACATGAGATCGGACATGTTCATAAATTACACTAAAACTTTATTAAACTTTTTAAATCCCAACATGAAAACTCATCCCGCTGGTGGATGAGGTTTCATGCTTTTACTATTCCCCGCCGGGGCTCCTGGCCTGCCCGCCAACCTTAAGGTTGGACGGGCAGGACCTTTAATTGTATCAACGATCCTGTCAATGGCCTCAATTGGCCATTGACAGGTCAGCGGGCCCGCAGCTGATTTTGCTGCGGGCCCACCATCCTGAAAATTTAAATGGGGCGGGATGACATCGGGGTTCCCTCCGATGTCATCCCGCGTCATTTTACGTGTCGGCGAGCGGGCCCCACCCCCTGCTCGCCGACAGCAAAATTCATCCCAATGTGTTTTAATCCTGTTAGCTGTATTTTTAAGTACAGGGGGAGGGATGTGGTAAAGTGAGGTATGCTGCCCCTTTAAGAGAATGCAAGTGTACTGATCATGTGAGATCACTGGCGAATCACTGTACAGCGTGGGCAACTGGAAACTGTAAGTCTAGCTCTGGAGGTTTCTGAGTGAGCACGTATGCTCTGGTGCTCTGTCTTATGTCTCAATAAACCATCAATGTTTATTCTTATATCAGCCTCGCCCTGTTATTGATTGCAAGCAGCAATTGATGAGAACATAGGAAGGTGTGCAATTAGAGTTCGGTTGGCCAACAGACTCATTTACCCAAGACATAAAAACTAAAAGACAGAAATCCTGATAGTCCCACCCACACTCCTGTTGATTGAAGGTCTAAGTTGGGAGAATCATATCATGGAATCATCCCTAGATATTCCACCTGATAGCTTCAACTGCACAATGTTAACTGTCATGTGCCACAAATTTTCTGCTTGCTCCCTTGTAGATCATGCTCGGGTTTGAATACTTAAGGGCTAGTAGGCTCCATTATGTAGTTTTAATGGCTATTCTTCCGGTCTAAGTCTGTTTAGGAAGTGATGATGTGATATTTGACAGTGGGAGGGAACGAGACATCAGAGTTGACTCTAAACTTTCATAGAATTACATGCACTGTACTGTGCTGAAGCAAGCCTGTGGCCCACAAGGCCTCTACCAGTGTTTCTGCTCCAAGTGGGCCTCCTCCCATCCATTTTAACTGACTCTAGCAACACATCTTACTTTCCTTTCTCATGCATCTATTTGATGCTGGATCAATTGCTAATTTTATAACTAAGATTGTTAGATTTTTGCTAATCAAAGGTATTAAGGGACATGGGGCAAAGACAGGTAGTTATATGGAGTTAAGTCACAGATTAGACATGATCTTTTTGAATGGTAAAGAGGTTTGAGAGGCTAAGTGGCCAACTCCCGTTCCTATGTTCCTACCTAGATTCCCCTTAAATGCCTCGATTGTATTCACCTCAACTAACCCTTGGCATAGGGAGTTCCACCGAGCTCCATATTCTAACTACTCTTTCGGTAAGGAGTTTTCTCCTCAATTCCCTACTGAATTTCTTAATAACTCGGGGCCATAAATATGAGATAGTTGGTCTCCCCTACATGTGAAAATATCAGCTCCATGGCCAGAATTTTCTGCCTGTCGGGTGGGCAGTGCGGGAGCGGGCACGGACCCGATTGCCGCCTGTGATCAGGTCTGCGCCGCTATTTTACGCGGGTGGGCCAATTAAGGCCCGCCCAGCGTGAATCGCGGCTCCTGAGGACAGCGGGAGTGGGCGAGTGGTGGTGGGACTGCAATGACTGTCAGGTCCAATGGCAACCCTGCGGCCTGTTTTAAAAAGCTGCTGCAGCCTTTCAAAGGCTGTGAATCACGGCCAGTGGAAGGGCTCCCCGGAGCACTGCTGGTGAGCAGACCAGGCATGAGGGTTGGGCAGGGGGGATTGCCTTTCTGCCCTCCTCGAGGAGGTGGCAGCACAGCGGGAGGTCCTCGTACCCCAGGACGGGAGGAGGAGGCCCCTCCACATGACCAAACGTGCCTGGGAGGAGCTGGCAGAGATCGTGAGCTCCCACGACATGGTGCGATGCACCTGGGACCAGTGTCGCAAGCGCTTCAACAACCTGTTGCGCTCAAAAAGGGTGAGTACCATGTTGGCATTGGTCACTTAACCCAGCAGGTAGGCTTTCCCCCTGGTGCACCCCTCCCCCCGCCACCCCCACCTAGTCTGAGTGTAGTGACTGCATTGAATCATTGATGGCATGTGTCCTTCGCTGGGTGGGCCAACAGATATTGCCCATGCCATGGTCACTGCGAGACGGCAGTGAAGAGATGGGTTCTGCACCCGCAGCATGTGGTACACTGAGACCCACATGACTGTTTTGGGGGCAATCTGGAGGAGCTGCATCTGGGTGCAGTGCTTTAACTCCAGGATATGTCAAAGTCAGGGTGATGACATGCTGGGAGGGGAGCTTCAAGGTGGCATTGGCACCAATCGATCTGCTGTTCTCTGCGCTCCACATGCTTGTGCCTCCTTGCTATGGAAGGTTAGACCGTGTAGTATCTAATGTGATGTAGGCAGCATTTGGCCAAGGGGGTTGGGGGCATGGGGACAGGCCTAGCATCTTTGTGTGAGTGTTCAGCAGCAGCAGGGTGAGGAGGCACTGGAGCCCTGCAATGTCCCACTCTGGTTGGGGTGGGCCGTCCATGAAGAGAATCCAGATACCAGTAACACTAATCAATGCTCTTCTCTCCTTTTCAGGAGAAGAATGCACATAATGCCACCGAGCGGGTGAGGACTGGCGGAGGGCCGGCCCAGTTGGCAATTCTCAGCCGCTTCAAGCAGGAGGCCCTAGCTTTGGAGAGGCGCCATGCGCCCAGGTCCACTGGTGCCGGTGAGGCTGGGGTGCCACAGGCAGGTATGTGTGCCCAGCAATGAGGTCACCATTGTTCTCACAACAGCCATGGCAGTGCTGAATGTTCAGTGATTGAAGTTTGCAACATGGCTTGACCATTGCTTATGGAAGGTGAGCGCATAATGATTTGGAGGACAGAGATACACGTTGACATTGTCTCCACGATAACTGATCCAATGTCCTTGTTCTTCCTTTCAGCATCAGTGGAGCAGGGCCGGGAGGAGGAGCAGCAGGGGCCTTCTCTAACACCTGAGGGCTCTGAAGTCAAGGACTCACCAGCGTCACACCATCTCTGCCAGGCAGGCACCAGCGCAGATATTAGCACCTATCGGCTAGTGTCCCGGGGCACAGCGGGAAGGGCACTTCACAGTCGCTGGAAGAGCTGGCAGAGACAGAGAGTGCCCATGGCGCCAGCAGTCGGAGGACTGCAGGGGACCAGGCACATGCTCAGTCGAAGCCTGATGATGTGTCTCTGGAGTCGTCCACAACACAGCAAACACAAGAAATGCAGCCGGGTGTGTGGGAGCATCTGGTGGAGATACATGAGGCTATGCTTGGCTTGGTGTCCATGGTGGAGGAATCTACGCAGACCATCGCCGATGCTATGAGCCTCATGGCCGAGTGCCTTGCGTCCTCCATGGAGAGAGTGGCAACTCTCGTGGAGAGGCTCCTCCAGGAGACCCATCAGGGCTTCCTGGGGATGCGCTCTGACCAACAAGCCCTCACATCGGCATTGACCTCAGCTGGTCAGTGCCAGTGTGGGAGATGGTCTGGGCACCAAGTTTCCCAGCTTGGTGCCCATCCATCCACGGTGAGCAGGGAGGTCTGAAGTGACAGGAGCTGCCTGTCGTCTCTGCGGGCTCCTCTCAGGGCGCTCCGGATGAGGGCGGCAGCTCCTCCACTCCTCTGCCAGTGACCATTGCATCTGATGAGGCTGCGGCGAACGGGGAGATGCCAGCTGTGGAACTGGCAGCTCCCTCCCAGGTGGGGCCAGCACAGGCTCCACGGGTCAAAGGACGACCACCAAGGTCATAGAGGCCAACAGGACAGCAGAGTCAGCAGGCTGTCTCAGATGCAACTCCCAGCGAGGGGGCACCACCAAGACGTAGCACCTGAAAACGTAAACATAAGGCACCTTTGGCACAACATGGGTTTATCACTCGTGCTTTTGTGTTGGCCGGCAATGAGGTCCTCATGAGTTGGCGTGATTTTTAACACCTTTGTCATTTTGTTTCATTAAGTTTCTTTGGTTGTAATATTAAATTCAGACATGTCACAGAATCACAGAATCACACAGTGCAGAAGAGGCCCTTCGGCCCATCGAGTCTGCACGGACACGTGAGAAACACCTGACCTACCTACCTAATCCCATTTACCAGCACTTGGCCCATAGCCTTGAATGTTATGACATGCCAAGTGCTCATCCAGGTACTTTTTAAAGGACGTGAAGCAACCTGCCTCCACCAACCTCCCAGGCAGTGCATTCCAGACCGTCACCACCCTCTGGGTAAAAAAGTTTTTCCTCACATCCCCCCTAAACTTCCTGCTCCTCACCTTGAACTTATGTCCCCTCATGAGTGACCCTTCAACTAAGGGGAACAGCTGCTTCCTATCCACCCTGTCCATGCCCCTCATAATCTTGTACACCTCGATCAGGTCACCCCCTCAGTCTTCTCTGCTCCAACGAAAACAACCCAAGTCTATCTAACCTCTCTTCATAGCTTAAATGTTTCATCCCAGGCAACATCCTGGTGAATCTCCTCTGCACCCCCTCCAGTGCAATCACATCCTTCCTATAATGTGGCAACCAGAACTGCACACAGTACTCCAGCTGTGGCCTCACCAAGGTTCTATACAACTCCAACATGACCTCCCTAATTTTGTAATCTATGCCTCAATTGATAAAGGCAAGTGTCCCATATGCCTTTTTCACCACCCCACTAACATGCCCCTCTGCCTTCAGAAATCTATGGACACACATGCCAAGGTCCCTTTGTTCCTCAGAACTTCCTAGTGTCACGCCATTCATTGAGTACTTCCTTGTCAAATTACTCCTTCCAAAGTCTATCACCTCACACTTTTCAGGGTTAAATTCCATCTGCCACTTATCTGCCCATTTGACCATCCCGTCTATATCTTCCTGTAGCCCAAGACACTCAACCTCACTGTTAACCACCCAGCCAATCTTTGTGTTGTCCGCAAACTTACTAATCCTACCCCCCACATAGTCATCTATGTCGTTTATATAAATGACAAATAATAGGGGACCGAGTACAGATGCATGTGGTACGCCACTAGACACTGGGTTTCAGTCACAAAAGCATCCTTCTGTCATCACCCTCTGTCTCCTACAACCAAGCCAATTTTGAATCCACCTTATCAAATTACCCTGTATCCCATGTGCATTTGCCTTCTTTATAAGTCTCCCATGTGGGACCTTGTCAAAGGCTTTGCTGAAATCCATATAGACTACATCAACTACACTACCCTCATCTACACACCTGGTCACCTCCTCAAAAAATTCAATCAAATTTGTTAGGCATGACCTCCCTCTGACAAAGCCATGCTGACTATCCCTGATCAAACCTTGCCTCTCCAAGTGGAGATAGATTCTCTCCTTCAGAATTTTCTCCAATAGTTTCCCTACCACTGACGTGAGACTCACTGGCCTGTAGTTCCCTGGCTTACCTCTACTTTTTAAATAGCGGAACCACATTAGTTGTTCTCCAGTCCTCTGGCACCTCCCCCATGGCCAGAGAGGAATTAAAAATGCCCCTGCGATCTCCTCCCTTGCCTCCCTCAGTAGTCTGGGACACAAATCATCTGGACCTGGAGATTTGTCCACTTTTAAGCCTGCCAATGCCTCCAATACCTTGTCACTCCTTATGTCAATTTGCTTAAGAACCTCGCAGTCTCTCTCCCGAGTTCCATACCTTCATTCTCTTGGGTGAAGACGGACGTGAAGTATTCATTCAACACTGTAGCGATGCCCTCTGGCTCCACTCATAGATTGCCCCCTTGGTCCCTTATGGGCCCTACTCTTTCCCTGGTTATCCTCTTCCCATTGATATATTTATAGAATATCTTGGGATTTTCCCTACTTTTACCAGCCAGAGCTTTCTCATATCCCCTCTTTGCTCTCCTAATTGCTTTCTTAAGCTCCAACCTCCGCTTTCAGTATTCCATTAATGCCTCTGCTGATTTGCTTCCCTTGTACCTGCTAAAAGCCTCTCTTTTCCTTCTCATCATAACGTGAATATCTCTGGTCATCCATGGTTCTCTGGGCTTGTTACTCCTTCCTGTCACCATGGCTGAGGGTGCCTCTTTTCTTCTGCAGGTGGATGGTTTCCAATAATGTTATGAGTGATATGTGGTACATTCATGCTTTATTAACAAGGCCCCTATTTAATGTTCCTATCCATGCAGATTTTGTACTTAGGTATCAAGTATGGAGCCTGCAGCCCAGGCTTGTCCTGGAGATCCATTTGTGTTGTGCTAGCTGAAGGTTCGTTGGATTAAAGCCTCCCGGGTGTCCCTGCCTCCCTGGAGTATGCCCGGGTTAGCATCTACCCCATCAGCACTTCCCTGCGTGTGTTCATCCTCGGACCCAATCATCTGATATTGTTGACTGGCTCCCTTGAGAGACGGAGCCTCCTTCAGCACTGGACCTCAGATATATTGAGGTAGCTGCTTCACTGCCTATATATGTGGTGTCTTCTGCGGCCCCTTCCGCCTTGGACTACCTCTTGGCCTTGCACCCCTTGTGCCTGCACCTGTCCTCCCAAAAGTGGCTCCCCTCGAGGCTGAATGTGCACTCTAGGCCACCTCCCTCTCCTAGCCATCCCTTCCTCCTTAGAGGAGATGCCTCCAGTGGAGAGTTCAGCTCCCATTCCCAGGCTAAGGGAAGGCTTCCTGAAACCTGCAGGCCCGAAAAAGATTCCTCACTGCAGAGTGCTGACCTGAAGGTTGTGAGTCCAGACCAAGCAGCTGATATGAGTTTTGAAGTATTGCAGATCACACAGGCAAGTATCAGTAACTTTGAAAAAACAATATTTGACAGAGCACACTCGTGACCCCACTGAGCCCTCTTATCCCGCCCGTGGATGAGGTTTATATAAATGTATCCTACCTGCCTGCCCGTTGCGCCCGTGCGCCGACCCGGAGACCACACGGGCACCGAAAAATCTCCGTCAATTGGCGCCTCAAAGGCCTTAAGTGGCCCGTTAATTAATGGCGCGCGCGCATCGGAAAGCGTCGCGCGCCCGCCCAACGAAATTGCGTGGTGACATCAGGATGCTCGCCCGACGTCACCGCACATCATTTAACATGCGGGCGTGCAGGGCCCGCCCCCGCATGCCAACAGGAAAATTCTGGCGTATGTCTTGTCCTATCAAACACTTTTGTAATGTTAAAGACCTCTATGTTTCAGAGCTGTAAATTCTATGTAAAATGTAAATCATTACGCTGCCTTTTTATTTATATAAGTAATTAAAAAGTAAGGTGGCTCCTATCATTTACCTTAGTTTACTTTTACTTCGGCTGAGATTAGATTCTCTGTAAATTGTTCAGTGTGTATGACGGTACCTTCAATGTTGATTCATGGGGGTAGTAAGTCACTATCGGAGCTCATCTGATATATCAGTAAAATGGCATCTTCTAATTATTTTTTCACCAAAAAGCACTCAAAGAAAAAAAAAATAGCTGAAGCTGTCAGCAGAAAAATTCTGCTGAATGGTAATTTTTGAACTGAAAGAATGAAGGAGGGTGTTAACCATTTGTGAAGACAACTGTTTGAGTGAAAGCTGTGGAATGGAACGGGTACTTTCTCCATCACCCATAACAAACTTGTATCTTGAGAACAGCTCATATCACCTTTGTGCTACAAATTAAACTTTTAGGCTTTTTAAATGTTAATAATCTCGACAAGACAAATAGTAATTATTTTGTGTAAAAGATTTGTTTGATTTAATTTTGGATATTAACACTACCGCTCACCAAAATAAAAAGCAAACAACAATCTTGTGTGGGAACTGCGCATAATAACATCATGTAGTAATATTGAAAAGATATAGCAGAGTGGCATTTCAGTCACAGATCCAGGAAATGAGAAACAGAAAGAAAATCAGAAGTAGCTGAGCAGAGCTGGGAGAAGAACATCAGAATGTTATTACCAATGTTAACAGTGGAATCCTGCTGATGGGTTTAAACTGTATAAGTGAGTAAAATTGCTGAATGTTTCCTGGATACATGGCTTCTGAATAAAGAAACCACGTAAGTAATAGCAGATTCTTGAATTAACAGACAAAGTTATTTCAGCATTATTTACGTCAAGATATTCAAATAATGTCACTGTGACCATTGGCATAGGAGATGGCATAGACGCAGATCTTGTCATAAAGCGTCTGACAATACACAAGTGCAGACATGTGCACAAAATTGCAATTTTATTTGAAGGCAGAGTGCAGGTCATCCCATTGAACAATTATGACTTATTGTATCACATTCTCGGTTTATTGCATTGAGAATCATTGAGGAATACATGAGAGATTTAAAGGGCACTTCCTTCATGAGTATACATTTGATTTTGCTTTTCGCTATCAAAAGTTGCTTCATTAAGGTTTTGTGAATTATTAAGGAAATGATTACTTTCAATAAAAAAAACATTTTTACAGAGACTGCTATCCCATTTTGGATGTGGCAATACTGTGGCATGGATGCCACAGGGTGGTGGGCCACCAGCTACACTACAGCCTAAGCAGCATGTCAGCATTGGCCTCCACTATTTAGACTATTTAGAAGGCAGCATGATTTTACAGAAAAAGAAAACTAGCATGCCTAAAAAAGAAAGTCGCCATCCCTGTACATTGAGACAAATGCAATTTTCTAGTGGGATATCTGTGATTAGAATATAGCTCTGCATGTTCAAACACACCAGTATAATGCTTCTTTTATACTGAAGGTGTTGATACTGTATCAGTGCCATGTGTCTATCAGGCAGTGTGCCCAGATACACTGGGAACTTGTAACGCTTTGAGGAAAATACTGGAGCTCCAGATGTGAATGCACAAAGTCACGAACAAAGCATGATTCACTGACCTCCTGCTCTGTTGCTGTATTTTTGGCTGAGTGTAAAGAGCCAATGGAACAGTTAACCCTTTTGAGTCAGAATAAAATAGCCGTTTGTATCTGAATTTTGCTTAGCAAAAGGTGAGTAAAATGCAAGTGATTGTTGACTACAGTATTTTATAACTGGTTACACATTGCTCTGCTGATACACTGGTTGGGCACCCATTAGGAACAGTGCCCAGATGAATTAGGCTGTAAGTCTCACATCCGCTTTGGACCCCACTCAGATCTGAGGATGTTGATAAGAGTTCTAAGGCCTTCTGGCAGCTATTTTAGTGCAGTAGCCGGAAGGCTCTGTAGCCATTGGTCAATTCCCCTGCTGCAGGCACCAGCCCGAAACTTTAGGTGCAGACCTGTACCCAGGGAATGGTGGGCTTACGCTTAATGCCTTGGATCCATGTTGGAATCAGGTCAAGTTGGATAGGCTGCAATCGGGTGTGCTCCATCTGACCCATGCCTTGAGGGTGGGGTGGAAAGAGGAAAATCAAAGCCCAGGACTATGCCTAATTACCTGGATTTTTTGGGATATTAATCTACAGTACTTGCATAGTCACATAAGTATTCACTACCAAAAGTGACTTATTATTTATATCCTAATGATATTAGTCTGACCTGCACTGCATGCTTCAGTTTTAAGAAAATGGCTGATTTAGAGGTATCCCTTTATTGATTTATTTTCATTATCAATGGCTTTCTCAGCCATTACTGTAATATTTTGCTGCTGCCTTGTAAAAGCTGTATATCAACATGACATTTATCTGTGGGAGTCTTCCTTCACGGCCAGTGGCTGTGGATTAAATCAAATGGAAGAGATTGAAAAATAATGCCAATAAATTGGATGGAGCTGCTCAAGATGTTAATTAGAAATCTTAATTTCACTCGGAGGAACTTGTAGGGCTATGGTGAAAGAACTGGAGATTGGGACTAATTGGACCGCTTTTTCAAAAAGCTGTCACAGACACGGATGGATGAATGGTCTAATGAAGCAACCCATGCCCGTGTGCAGGTAGACCTGGACAACATTCGGCTTGTGCTAATATCTGATGGGAATGTTACAGCAGGTAGGAGGCAAGGCATTCTGTTGCTCACCTCAAATTCCTCAAAGTCTTTCCACCACCCACAAGTCAGTGTCATGAAATATTCTCCACTTGCCTAGATGAATACAGCTCCAACAACACTGAAGAAGCTCAACACCAACAGGGCAAAACAGCCCACTGATTTGATACTCTATCCACTAGCTTAAATGTTCACTCTCCCAATACTGCTTCAACATTGACAGCAGTGTAACAGCTACAAGGTAGATTGCAGCAACTTTTCAAGGCTTCTCCCATTGAATTCTTCGCACCTAGAAGGACAAAGGCAGTAGACGCATGGGGACACCACCAACTGCAAGATCCCCTCCAAATCACATACCCTTCTTCCTTGGAAATATATTGTTGTTCCTTCATCATCACTGGGTCAAAATCCTGGAACTCCTTCACTAACAGCTTTGTGGGAGTACCTTCTCCTTGTTTGTCCTTCGAGGGATAGATGACTGTGTTTATCAACCGTGGTGCTTGTTAGGGTTCTGGTGAGTATGTGGGGTTACTGTTAGGGGCGACCTGCACCCGGAAGATTCAGCTGCAAATAGGGCAAGGATCCGCAGATGATTGAGGTTTGGATGAGTTGCTGGCTCGGGATTTCCTCTGCTTGTGTTTTCTCTTTGCTTCTTGCATTCAAAGGAAGCTGCACCTTCACCCCACAGACTGGAGCAGTTCAAAAAGCTGAGTCACCAACCCTTTCTCAAGGGCAATTGTAAATGCAGGTCTTGCCTGTGATAGCCATGTTTGTAAATTAATACATTTTAGAAAACAAAACACAAAACACCAGCAGTCTCCTGACTCTAAATTCAGCCAGGACCACCCTACTTGTTGGAGCATTGGTTTGCAAGTACTTAAATGGGAGGATTCCCAAACCTCAGTGATAGTTCTATCCCTCAGGTTGCATTAGTCTGCTAGGCTGTCTTGTTAATCATTAACCCAGTGCCCTGGATTGAGATCAGAGGAATGAAATAATTCCCTTTGTTCCTGATAGTTTGAAGTGTGGTGTGTGAAACTTGAGATTCAAAACTTTTATATAAAAAAAATCTCCTGTGAAAATACTTATGGCATCATTGGTAGATGGTTTTATAAGGAAAGGCATATTATACCAGATAAAATTCAATTGACGTATTATTTTTCTAAAGTATAAGTGTGCCTCCCCTTAATTAAATATTTGGCGAGTTTATACAAAGGTTAATTAACGCGCTGAAGATACGGTATGTTCAGTTGTCTGTATATGTCAGTTGATTGCCTTTTGTTTCTTTAGGGTGTTTTTCATGTAAAACATAAACATTTCTATTACACAGTGTGCAGTGTGTGAAGTATGATGGATAGGGTTTTTTTTATAGCATTGTAGATACATGTTAGTAAATCACAGTTACCCATGGTGATTCATAGATGATGCTGCACCCTGGGCTGGTTTGGGTGTGGTAGTGAGGCAGAGATGGGCATGAGAAGAAACAGCAATAAGGGCACAAAGCATGAGTTTTTTGCTTGGTTTCTGGAAATTATGAGCACCACAAATACATAAACATAATTTATTTGAACAATCATTGTTCAACTGAGGAGATTTACTGGGAGTGTGGGAGGAACAGTTAAGAAAATTCCATGGGCTTGGATTTTGCTGAGAGGAGCAATAGACTGGCTTTCACCGTCTGTTTCATGTACAGTTGTCCAGAGACTTTTTGCGGACTTGTCTGAAAAGATTTCCCAGTTTTTCTAATGTGGTGCCCTGTACAGGAGATCTGTTGTATCCGTGATCAGGGCAAGCAGCAGGGAGGTTCTTCAACCTATCAGATGAAAAATTCTGAGAGACACGGAGACTGCGAAGCAGGAAGTTATTGTTTTTAAAAAAAACAAACATAAGTTACGTTTGTATTGCCATACAGGAAGTGAAAAAAAGATTGAGACAAACACATGGGATTAAGGGACGAACATGAAAGAGAAAAGCAGAAAAATGAAACAAATGATTTCAATTCTCATTTTAAAAGAATCTGCAAAATTAATTGTCTTAGAGAATGGGACACCACACTTCTGAAATTATTTTTTTCAGAGACAGAGAGGTTTTGCAGCAATAATTATCACCATACTATGTCAGTGAAAGCTCAGTCACTCCTGTTGAACAAGCCCTAACTTTTTCATTGGTGAGAACAGTAGGTAATTAGCTTAAATGCACACTATTACAGTGATCTCTGGGCAGACTTCATCAACAAAGACCTCTACAGCACGCCATGTGGAGAAGCCGGGTATCACTGACAGCGACTTCTGGATATTTGTTTTCAACTATGATTTTGCAGAGGCCAAAAGTTGCTGTCGGTTTTACCATATAGTAACAGTGAGCACCAATGGCCTTGCCATTACTAGTACAGCAAAATGTGAGCCATAATTGTTTTCAGAAACATAATTGTCTCAACAAATGGATATAGACCTAGTATCCATATTGGTTTGCATACATCCACACAAAAATAAAGCAGGACTCATGGCTAGTCAGAATTGAAAATCCAATATCCTTGATAAGTGGCAGTGGGCAGAAAGGGCTGCATATCAGTATTCTTCAGCATAGCAGAAAACACTACCCAATTGTGGCAATCTCGTTGGTGGGCATGTATCGGGATCATGTAAATTGTAATGAGGTGTTGATTTTCTAAATGGCCCTCTTGTAAGCGTTTCATGCTTTTGAACTTCAAACTAGCCCTATTTTGTATAAGCAGAGTGACTCTAAATTCAGCCAAGAAAGCTCTTTGCAGTGCTCAAGGTCTAAACTAAATATCATGGACCAAATTGTATACTGAGCAAAATACTACAAACAAACATAGACTCATGTTCCACTGCGCAACATCCTCTGTCCATCTGTGCCCTATCACATGACTTACTGATGGTTTAATGATCTACATGGACTATATAAGACAATTTCTGAGTTCTCGTTTATCTTAGTCCTTTCCTCTATGAGGCCAGACTGTCAGAGTGAAAATCTCTTCTTGTGCCATGTGAAGAATTCTAAATTTGAGCTTGAACTCAAGTTTACAAGTAATGATTTTTAACATGAACTGATCTCAGGAATAAAATGCCAATGTGGCTTGCTATGACCTATATTTACGCATCTGTGCATCATAGAGACAATTTTTAAAAAAATGTCCAAGTCAATTTTTGTTTTCAGTAATGTGCTTTAATAATGAACTCTGTAATTCAAAATGTTTAATGTACCAAGTAACTAGTTACATCTGGTAATGTAGACATATTGGCCAGACTATAAAACAAAGTCCAAAAAAGAGGTTGCAGGGGGAGGGGTGTGGGGGGGGCGGTGGAGGGCGGAACTGGCTTGACTTGTTTCTCTGTTGCTCTGCTAATTTTCCATGGAATGTTGGCTCACAAAGTACATTTATTTTATTTGAGTTAAAACTCTATGGAAACTTCTATGAGAGGGCTGCAGAATGCAAACCAGAACCATCGGTATAATCTTGCCAGAACATACTGCAGTAAAGAGACACACTGGCCAGCCCATGACCTGATTGTTGAAAAATACAAACCTATGCCCTAATTTTTTCATGGAACAGCATTGCCACGAATGTAGGAATAAAAGAACAGGGATCGGCCATTCAGCCCCTCGACCTATTCAATTAAATCGTGGCTGATCTGTACCACACACAAATTTACCCGCCTTTGTTCCATATCACTGGCATAGACATGATGAACCGAATGGCCTCCTTCAGTGTCACTGGATCATTAGAATCAGAGGGCAGAATTTTACGCCAGCGGGATTTTACAGTCCAGCCGAAGCCAATGGACTTTTGAACAACTCGCCTCATTTTCCGGCCCCGGCCTGCTGCGAAAGGGCCGTAAAATTCTGACCAAAGAAAGTTTACAGCACAGAAAGAAGCCACTTGGCCCATCGTACCTGTGCTAGCCGAGAAACGAACCACCCAGCCTAATCCCACTTTACAGCATTTGGTCCGTTGCCTTGCAGGTTACAGCACTCCGGGTGCATACCCAGTCACCTTTTAAATGAGTTGCGGGTTTCTGCCTCTTCTACCCTTTCAGGCAGTGAGCTCCACTGGGTAAAAAGATTTTTTCTCATCTCCCCTCTAATCTTTCCACCAATCACTTTAAATCTATGTCCCTTAGTCACTGACTTCTCTGCTTCAGTAAATAGGCCCTTCCCATCCACTCTATCCAGACCCCTCACAAGTTTGTACATCTCAATCAAATCTCCCCTCAATCTCCTCTGTTCCAAGGAGGACAACTCCAGTCTATCCGACATTTCCCCATACCTGCAAATTTCCAGTTTGGCAACATCCTTGTAAATCTCCTCTGTACCCTCTCTAATGCAATTACATCCTGTCTGTAATGAGGTGACCAGAACTGTACACAGTACCCAAGTTGTGGCCTGATTAATGTTTTATATAGTTCCAGCATAACCTCCCTGCTCTTATATTCTATGCCTCGGATAATAAATGAAAGGATTTTGACCACCTTATCGACCTATCCTGCTACCTTCAGGAATCTGTGGACACTCACTCCAAGGTCCCTCACTTCCTCTACACCTCTCAGTATTGTAAGTGTTCCATGTCGTAAATGTTCTATGATTCCATGGTCTTTTAATACCCTTACCAACAAGCTATTGATCTCAGCCTTAAACATTTAAATCGACTCAGCATCTACTGCCTTTCAGAGGAGCGAGATCCAGATTTCCATTGCCCTTTGGGCGAAAGTACACTTCCCAATTTCACTCCTAAGTGGCCAAACTCTAATTTCAAGATTATGTCCCCTTGATCTGGAGTCTCACAGCAGAGCAAAGAGTTTCTCTGTATCAATCCTATCAAAGACCTTTATCATTTTGTGCATCTTAGCTGGATCATTCCTCAACCTCCCCATACTCAAGGGAATACAAGTCAACTTTATGTATCCTGTCATCATAATTTAACACTCCACTGAATAGCCCTGAAAAATGGGAGAATGGAAAGAATGGAAGAACTTGCTTTTATATACTGCTTTTCATGACCTGGGGACATTCCAACCGCCTAATGGACAAGTAAGTACTCTTTGAAGCATAGTCACTGTTTTAATGTAGGGAATACAGCTGCCAATTTGTGCATAACAAAGTCTCACAAACAGCAATGAGATAACCGACCAATTGAATGGTTTTATTGATGTTTATTGGGATAAGTGTTGGTGAGGACACCAGGAGAACTCTCCCCCACTCTTTTATCTCGAGTTGAGACAGAGTATCTTGTGGCATTGAAACAGTCAGGAGTGCATTGGTGTGTCCGCTGAGATTGTGTGCTTGAGTCTTACAGTGGAGCTTAAGACCACAACTTTTCAAGCCAAGAACGAATAATCAGCAGCTCCTAAAAAAATCACATCAACAGAAATAGCACTCATCTCAGCCACATGTTGTTTCAGTTTTGTTTTGTTGGTGGACTATAAATATGAAGGAAAATGTGCTTTTATCTGTAATTTAAGAAAATAATTTTAGTCCTTGTTGAAGTTCTGTATCAAATATAACCTTTTGACATCTCATTTCAATCTGACTTTCGGCAGTTAGGGCTGAATTTTCCTCTACTACCTCACGTAGGTAGACATGGTGGTGGAAATATTGATAAAATGGGGAGGGAAGGTCCACCTTCCTGCCCTGAGCTGAATTTTCTTCTCTTTCCCTCCACTGGAACCAATGCCAGCTTCTCCTACCCTTCTCTCCGCATGGTAGGAAGGGAATGCTTGGACTGGACTCCTGGCCAATCTCCGAGATATCAGCGTATCAGCAGGGAAAGCTAATTCAACAGCATGGAATTAGTGAAACGTTTAAAAGACTATAAACTGTAATTCCTTCACTTCTCTATCCCTCAACTGTCACTGTTGCGAAGTGCCGAGGCTCCATTCTGCAGTTTTCTGGGGTGGCATAGTAGGAATGAGAAGCTCACAGTGTGGAAAGTGAAAACACAGCCTAGGGCTGTCAATTCCTTGCGGTGTCACCACATGTCTGCCTGCCTCCACTGTCTCGTCCCCACACTCCTCCACTGATTGGCCAACATGTCCATACCAGCCCTGCCATGCTTCTCGGAACAGGAACAGACTGTTCGTTGCCTGACTAGATGATTCTTTTGGCTGTCAGTCAAACAACCTGTTTTTCCATGTTAATATTTTTATAAGTAGAAACCAAGGCTGTTGAATGGAAAAGACATTGAAGACAATATTTTCATTGTTCCTCTGAGTTTCCCTGGTTGGTCGCAATAATCCTGTAGATTAGTGTTCAATTCCAGAAGACTGCAGGACAATCCTGCACCATTGGCAACCCTAACACAGACCCATTTTCCATTTGTTATGGAGCAATGTTGGACCATTAAATCAGGGGACACAGTTTAAAAATAAGAGGTCTCCATTTTGAGATGGAGATGAGGAGAAATATTTTTTTCTAGGGTTGTTAGTCTGTGAAATTCTCTTCCCCAAAAAGCAGTGGAGGCTGGGTCGTGGAATGTATTCAAGGCAGAGTTAGATTTTTGAAAGACAAGGAAGTGAAGGATTATGGGCAGCAGACAGGAAAGTGGAGTTGAGGCCACAATCAGATCAGCCATGATCTTATCGAATGGCAGAGCAGGCTCGATGGGCCTAATGGCCTACTCCTGCTCCAAAGTCCTATATTTCTAGTCCTCAAAGCAGCCTTCAAGCAAGCCACTTGGCTTCCTTAGATTCAACCCTTCCGCCTCCAGGTGAACTCCTCAATGACGACCAAGAAGCCATCTATAATATTTAAACAAAACTAAAAATATAGTGCATTGCAAGTGCCATAACAAAAATGTCAACCTATTGCCTCATTCTTGCAATTTTTGCAAAATCATATACCCTGTTTGTAAGGCTTTAGCATTTGAACTGAGCAGTTGGAATTGTTTTAAATTTGCAATTTGAAACATCTCGAGTAATAAAAATATTTTTCTTTGAGTACAAATCTGGCACAATTAATGTGTCATAAATCTGCATGAGGTTTTTTTTTTAAAATCCCAATTATCTTCTCTCTCTCACACATCCGTGCCTCTTGCTGAAGAATTCAATAGCTATTGGTGTGGTGGGAAATTTGTACAGGCAGCGATTCCTATGAGCCTGTGCAAATTTCCCAGGGTTCGAAGAAATTAACCATAAATCAGAACAGGCTTCCACAAACATCCAGGGAAATTTGAACAAGCAGCTTGTACAAATTTCCTGTCACACTGTCGGTATCTTAGCAAGTGGCTTTTCTTAATGTGTGAGCACACAAGGCACTTTACACATGCGCGCGTGCACACGCACACACACACACACACATGCACGAGTCTGGAAGTTCAGTGATAGATAAAGACTACTCACTTGTAAAAAAATCAGACTGGATCACAGGTAAGTCGCATTCTGCTCTTACAACATCCTCACAAATAGTGTTCAACAAGAGTAACTGTACAGCGACAAACTTTTTTCCTTTTTCCTCAGCCCCAGCTTAGGTGTGCACAGGCAAATATGGAGTCCCAAGTCTGCTTGATCTTTCTGCTTGTAATATACATTTTTATATTTTTCAACAGGAAATTACTAATTTGCCCACTGGCAGAGGAATTATATATTGCACAACTACTAACAGACAAGCTGACATCCTTCGAACATATGAAATAGGAAGAGATGTAGGCCATTTGACCCCTCGAGCCTGCTCTGCCATTCAATAGATCATGGCTGATGATCTTGTGTTTCGATTCCCACATTGCCATCTAACCTTGATAACCTTCGATTCCCTTGCCTAACAAGAATCGATCTACCTCTACCTTAAAAATATTCGACGACCCCCACGTCCACCACCTTCTGAGGCCAAGAGTTCCAAATTCACACAACCCTCTGAGAGAAAAAAATTCTGCTCATCCCTGTCCTAAAAGGGCAACTCCTAATTTTAAAACAGTGCCTCCTAGTTCTGGACTCAACCACAAGAGGAAACAGCTTTTCCATGTCCACCTTGTCAAGGCCGTTCAGGATCTTGTATACTTCAATCAAGTCACCTTCTAAACTCCAGTGGAAACAAGCCCAGTCTGCCTAACCTGTCCTCATATGACAACCCGCTCATTCCAGCCGTCAATCTAGTAAAACAAAATCAATCTAGTAAACCTCCTCTGAACTGCCTCCAATGCATTTCCTTAAATAAGGGGACCAAAACTGCACACAGTAAACATTGAAGAAATGGGCCCAGGATTTCCATGATTGATTTCCCCGCGTAACTTCAAAACAAATTGTCTGAAAGCTCTGAGTAAGCAACGTAAAATCTTTTACCATTTATGTCATTTCTCCGGGATTCCTCCCAATTTGCCACCGGACAACCCCAAGAAAAGCTCTAGGCAGTGAGGCCCCAAAAAACAGGAACGAACCAAATCTGTGGCAAGATGTGGTGCGCAAGTCGTGTGTAGACAGATGAGTGGGCGACCATTTTGCTATGGGTGGCTGTCAGGTCTTTTTCCCCATTTTTGCTATCCCACAGCATATCGACATTTTCGCGAATCTCCTTTGATAAAACTGAACATGCTAACCTTTGGAATTCCAACTTTATTGTCCAGCTGTTCTAAAATAACAGTAAAGTGACTCCGCTGTGAGATCAATATCTCAGTAAGTTTGTGCGCAGCCACTTGGGCTTGGTAGCTCAAGTAGATTTTTCTGTGACCTTGGGAAGGATGCTGAAAAGATCATCATTTCCTGAGCATTGCTATGCCACAGTTCCAGACATTCCCTCACTGGGTGACCTTTTGCTGGATTTTCACGACACTCACTGACTAACACAACCTCCTTGTTGAAGCCTAATATTGTTTCAGCTTGTAGCAGATGACCAGGATGTAGCCAGCTGAAGCAGTGATCTGAATTTCTTTCCGCATTTAATTTGCTACTGACTGTGTTATTTTACTTAAATAAATAACACTAAACAACTTGGATGAACACCATCCATTTGGCAAAAATTAAATGCCATATGCCTTTTAAACTATTGCTCCATATGTACATTGCTGCAAACAGCAGAACTATATTAGTACCCTTGCTGGAAATAATAGTATAAATCTCCTATTGCTTTATTACACTGAGAGCTTTGGCTCTGCTGTTTCGAATTCACATTGAATAATCTTTATAATTAAACTTTACTGTGCATTGTATCTGTCATCTACGCTTTGTCGATTTTCTTCCACTTCATTGGTTAGGGTTTTGTACTTTTCTCCCTTCTAATTGATTACTTTGCCCTTTTGTTATACACCAATCATATTACATAAAACCTTTCTCCCCCATTGCAAGGCTCTCTTCATTCACTTTCCACCAAATGATTTCACTTTCCAACACGTAACATGACATGCCATGAAAGTTTATTGTGTGTCTAAAATTCAAAATTTAGCACCTAACATTTAAATAAAACTCAGACTTACCCATAAATTGGGGCTAGTGACACCTCTCAGCTCCCTCACAAACTATCCCACACGCCTTACGCTAGCACTAAGCATCCTAGGCTGTGACAACATTGTACACCTGTGAAAGCGAAAGGAAGTGAAAGATTAGGTGATTTGTTTTTCAATGCAAAGCTTTGTTATTGAATTCTCTACCAAAAGCCATTATGGAAGTAAAATTCATAAAAGTCATGGGGCAGCATCTTCCAATCGGTGAGCAGGGGCGGGGCCCGCTCGCCAACACGTAAAATGACGCGGGGATATGTCGGGCATGTGTCCCAACGTCACCCCGCGTCATTTAGATTCTCAGTTCGGCCTATTAAGGCCATTAAAAAACAGATTAAGATGAGTAGTGGATCTGCCCGTCCAACCTTAAGGTTAGCGGGCAGGCCGGGAGCCCTGGCGGGCTTTGGAAAAAATATGAAACCTCATCCACGGGCGGGATGAGGTTTCATGAGGGTATTTGAATTTTTATGAAATGTTTCAATAAAAGTTATGGACCTGTCACAACTCATGTGACAGTGTCACATGAGGGGACATGTCAGGGAAATTTTTTTATCACCTTTAGTTAAAGTTTTAAATCGGAGCCGATCTCCCTGAGGCAGCACTTTGCCTCAGGGAGATCTGTGTGCTCTTTCGCGCGCATACGTGAGAGTGCGCACTCCCGGCTGAGGGAATCCCCCTTAACCGCACAGGGAGCGCACAGCGCTTCCTGGCGGACGTCATGCTGGGCAGGCCTTAATTGGACCGCCCACATAAAATGGCGACGCCCCCCCCCCTCCCGACCGGGGGCACCGATCGGAAGGCCGCCTGCCCGCACCCACTCCTGCACTTCCCCCCCAATGTGGTGGCGGGGGGGGAATGTTGCCCATGAAAAGGGAGTGAGTAAATATTTGAAAAAAAATTAACAAGTTAAGGAAAGGGTCTGGGAATGGAACTAAAAGAATACTGCTTTGAAAGAGGTGGTGTAGGCATGATGGGCCAAATGGTGGCCTCTTGTGCTGTAAAATTCTACGATGGAAGCCACTGTATGCACAAAGGAACTTGTTTATTTTTACATGGAATCAGTGGCATTCCTTACATGCATATGAACAAAAGTCTAACCCATTTGGATAAGTACCTAACTGTATTTACTTCAGTGGAGACTGTGAATAGGCAGACTGGAAATAAGTGCATTCAGTGATTTTGAAACATACGAGGTGGGGCAGGACATGCCAAGAGGGTTTCTGCTTATTTGGAATTTAGCTGCCCTTGAGCAGCAGGGATGTTGGGAAAGTCAGAGTGAAAACGGCTGAAATCTAGAGACAGGTAGAAGTTGAGTCAATAAGGAAAGTAAAGAGGTAAAAGCAAGGATGATCGGGATTAGAACATAGAGAAATAAGAGAAAGGGGATGAGGGGGAGGGGAGAAAGAATAATCAAGAAACTGCATAGAGAGAGGAAGGACAAGGAAACATGGATGGAAAATAGAAAGATATACTTAGAGAAAGTGGGAGAGATGGCATGAAAGAGGGGAGGGGAAGATTGTAGAGATAAGAAGCAATTGCAGAGGCACAGGCAGACTGCCAGAGAGAGAAAGAGAAAGAGAAAATGTTCCAAAAATCATAGAAATAAAAGTGCGATGGCGAGAAAACAAGCAAACTGCAGACAGAACACAGATTGGGACTGATTTGATTTTCATTTTCCTACATGTGTAGATATCAGACATTTGACATAAACTAGACAGTAAGAGAGAAAACTGGAGCTAGATAAAGAATAAAGAGTGGGCATTCAGTTGAGATAGAGAAAGAAACTGAGTACTTATGTGGAGGAAACAGACAAAATAGAGGGACACAAAAGAGAGAGACCACATTGGAAAAAGGGGAGAGATAAAGAGAGAGAACCAGTTGAAAAAGAAGCAAGATGACAAGAGAGAAATATCCTGCTCTGAGGGGTGGCGAGAGAGAAATTGTTGAGGGGATCTACCCTCTTGGAGGAGGCGGTGAAACAGAGATACCTTGTTGCACAGAAGGCACCTCTAGCTTTGGATGGAGCAGGTGCTCTTGGGGTTTAGTGGGGGCATGAATGAAACAGCATATCTCCTGACTTACCGGGACCAATGCTGTTGTAGATCCAACCCTTTTTTAAAATGTAAATATAGTAATGCATTTAATTAGAGGTATGCTGTAACCAAGTTCATCTGCCGTTAGTCATTCAACTGCTGCAAGGCAAATTAAACTTTAAATATTGGAAACAGAATTATAATGAAAAAGTAACAGTATCAATTTTCTGTAGAGGTTATTGCT
This sequence comes from Cetorhinus maximus, assembly GCF_964194155.1. NCBI lineage: Eukaryota > Metazoa > Chordata > Chondrichthyes > Lamniformes > Cetorhinidae > Cetorhinus > Cetorhinus maximus. The sequence goes on from NC_135896.1 coordinate 21,449,777, forward strand.
AATTCATGTACTGCTATAGTAGTCACAAAGTAAAATGAGCTATGTGATAAATGAGCATTTAAGACCTTGAAATTATGCCATGTGAATATTAGCTTACGAGTTTTAACACACTCATAAAAATCCCTTTGTTCACTATTTCAATAGAGAGGTTAGTCAATTTTAAACTGGTTTTATCTCCAGACAAAGAAATTTTATACAAATGCCTCATGTTTGCACATTGAAATTTGCACAGCAAGGCCTGAATCTTGCCAATTTGGTGTAAAATCAGACCAATCCAAGTCAGGAATTGCTTCATCCTTGACTTTTGCAAGGCTATAGAAAGGGACAGGAATTTTCTGTCTCCCAGACTGATATTGCAACCATGAAATGCACACTGATTATACCATAAACAACAGCTCTAACCCCTGTTCGAAAATTCATGCAATTTCAGTGACATTTAGAAAAGTAGCAGCTGGACTGACACCCAGGGTAGAAATATAAAAGGAAATGTGAAACCTGAGCACAAAATGAACAACACATAAAGAATGAGCAATATAAACAGTACAATTAAAATGAAACACTGACAGTGATCCCTTCCATTTAGCTCCAAGCTCCAAACCAAATTGTGTTTCAGAGAGTTAAATGGTTGACCTGAGAAAACATCTGACAGCGTTGATTCTGAAAGTAGCAAATTGCTCAGACATTCGGTCTTGGGAAAAAGGCTTCAGAATATATAATTATTACGAATATTGAGGTGTAGAACCTTAAGCTGTCAACGTGAAAATATATTGTCCATCACGCGGTCGTGACATAGTGGCATTCAGCAGACAATATCAAAATTTAGCACTTTGCTCTAAATGTCGCTATTTATGTATTTTTTCCAAATGTCTCTACTGCATTCTGTACTCCATCGATGGTCGTCATCTTCTACTACCATGTCTGAACCCACAGCAACTCCCACTTTAAATTCTTCCATGTCTTCTCTGTGCTTTCAAAAGTCATCTAAATGCTCTCTTCAACTGACTTTTAATGACAACTTAGTTTCTCTCCCTCCACCCACCCACTCCTCCTGGTTTCCTTCCCTCTCCCATGTGCAGTATTCTGAGGTACTTTTCCTCTGAACTGAAGAGTGTGTCTGAAATGCAAATCATTGATGTTTTGCCGAGGTGACAAGTGGATGAAGCTTTTCAAACTCATTAAAATACTTGCTTTGATACAATTTTCTTTTAACTCCTGACAGTGTTTAAAGTAAGGTTTCAAGCTTGTCAACAGAATACTGTTTCTATATGATCTCGTGCATGGGTAACAGATCAGGTGGGCTCATTGCATTTGCTTTAACATTATATTAGTAATTACCTAGATGTTAGTGTACAAGGCACCAATTCAAAATTTGCACACAATATGAAACTTGAAAGAATTGTGAACCATTAGGAGGATAGTATAAAACTTCAAAAGGACATAGACAGGTTGTTGGAATGGGTGGACAAGTGGCAGATGAAATTTAATGCAGAGAAGTATGAAGTGGTTCATTTTGGTAGGAAGAATGCAGAGAGATAATATAAAGTAAATGGTACAATTCTAAAGGAACACAGGGACATTGGTGCATATGTGCAGAAATCATTGAAGGTGGCAGGACAGGTTGAGAGTGCAATTATTTTTATTCGTTCATGGGATGTAGGCAACGCTGGGTAGGCCAGCATTTATTGCCCATCCCTAATTGCCCTTGAGAAGGTGGTGGTGGGCTGCTTTCTTGAACCGCTGCAGCCCATGTGGTGCAAATGCACCCATGGTGCTGTTAAGGAAGGAGTTCCAGGATTTTGATCCAGTGACAGTGAAGGAACGGCGATATATTTACAGGTCAGGATGGTGAGTGGCTTGCAGGGGAACTTCCAGGTGGTGGTGTTCCATTCCAGGTGTTAATAAAGCATATGGCATGCTGGGCTTTATCAATGAGGGCATAGAGCACAAAAGCAAGGAAGTTATGATAAACCTGTATAAAATACTGGTTTAGCCTCAATTGGATTATAGTCCAGTTCTGGGCACCACACTTTAGGAAGGATGTGAAGGCATCAGAGAGGATGAAGAAAAGGTTTATGAGAGTAGCTCTGGGGAAGAGGAACTTTACATGGAAAGATTGGAGAAGTTAAGACTGTTTTCTTTAGAGAAGGCTTAGAGAAAATTTGATAGCGGTATTTAAAATTATGAGGGGCTGAGGGGTTTGGATTGAGTAGATAGGGAGAAACTGTTCCTATTGGTGGAAGGGTCAAGAACAAGTGGGCACAGATTTAAGGTAATTGGCAAGGAACCAATGGTGATAGGAGGAAATCATTTATCACACAGTGAGGATCTGGAGTGCACTGCCTGAGAGTATGGTGGAGACAGGGTCAATTGAGGCTTTCAAAAGGGAATTGGATCATAACCTGAGAAAGAAAAATTTGTAGGGCTATGGCTATGAGAAAAGGTAGGAGAGTAGCATGAGGTGAACTGCTCCTTCAGAGGACCAGCACAGAGATGGTGAGTTGAATGGTCGTCTTCTGTGCTATAACCATTCCATGATTCTATGATAGAGGTTTGAGAAAATCCAAAGGATTATTGTTGTAGTTTCCATGATGACTTTCCTCTGGTCTGATCCAGCTGCCTAGCTATCTGCTCTGTGCAGCAGCACTAGGATGACAAGCTCTCCTTGAGCTGTCTTATCTCATTGCACTTGCACACTTTTTTTGGGTGCATGTCCAAGTTCAGACCTCTCTATCCCACCCTCTAAACTACACCAGCTATGGTTCAGTGGTAGCATTCACATCTGAGTCAGGTGATTGTGGGGTTCAAGTCCCACCCCAGAAACTTCACAAAATCCAGATTAACACTCAGTTCAATATTGTAGGAGTGCCACACTGTTTGAGATGGCATCTTTTGGCTAAGGTGTTAAACTGAGGCTACTTCTGCCCTTTCTGAAGGACATAAATGCTCCCATGGCATGATTTTGAAAAACAGGGGAGTTCTGCATGGCGTCCTGGCCAATATTTATCCCTTAATCGTCATCACTTAGAAAAAGTTTATCTGGGCATTATTACATTGTTGTTTGTTGGTCTTTGCTGTGTGCAAACTAGCTGCCACGTTACCTGTCTTACTAAAGTGACTACATTTCAAAAATTACTTAATTGGCTGTAAAGCACTTTGGGATGTCCTGAAGTCATGAAAGGGTGCTATACAAATGCGAGTTTGTTCTTTCACTTATACACATGGTGCCATACTCTGAGATGGTGGTTGTCTGTAAGGTTGAGTGATGGCTCCTGTTGTGTAGTGCTGCCCTGGTTGTCATCACCTTCTGCTTTCTGAAGGCTGATTGGAGCTGCTGGAGCTAAAATGCAAACAAAAAAAAAGGGACGAGTGGCACGGGTAAGCAGAGATGGACAGTTAGTTTCTGAAAGCAGCAGCAACTTGTTGTAGTGACAGTCCCAGCTCAGTCTGTAGCTTTCCTGCCCCCTGAGTCAGGAAGCTGTGGGTTCAAGTCCCACTCTGAACTTCAGCACAAAAATCAGGACTGATACTCCAGTGGGGTACTGAGAGAGTGCTGCACTGGCGTGAGGTGCTGTTTGAATAAGATATTAGACTGAGATCTTGTAAAAGGTCCCATGGCACTATTTCAAACAGTAGGGAAGCTATCACTGTTGTTCTGCCAAATTTATCCCTCAACCAATATCATTGAAACAGATTATTTGGGTCATTAACACATTCATGTTTGTAGGAGCTGACTGTGTGCAAATTAGCTTACATGTTTCCTTTATTACAACATTGAATACTCTTCAAAAGTACTTCATTGGCTTTAAAGCATTTTGTTGCCCTTAGGTTATGAAAGGCACTATAGAAATGATAGTTTTTTTTTCTTTTTGCATCATATGTAAGGTTAGCATGAAAGGAGGGAAAGATGGTACTTGTGTGTGAAAATTGAGAGAGGTGTAAAAAGGACTAACAAGGGAGAATAGCAGATGCAGAGGACTGAAGTAGGAACTTAAGGGGGTGGAGCAATTGTGGGAGTGCCACACTGTTCGAGGTGGCATCTTTTGGCTAAGGTGTTAAATGGAGGCTACTTCTGCTCTTTCTGAAGGACATAAATGCTCCCATGGCATGATTTTGAAGAACAGGGGAGCTGTGGTGATTGTAGCAGGGTAATGGGATTTAGTGAGTAATGGGGCAAGAGGTGGTGGCTAAACAGTGAATAATGAGAGGTACCAGTTAGGAGGCTTGGCTTTGCTAACCTGGTGAGGTCATTACATTTCTGGGGCGGGGATGTTCGTGGCTCATGTCCTTCTGCGCCCACATGCTCCACCGTCTCCCATGTCTGCTCACTCCTGGCAGGTAGCTAACCTAGATATCTTCCCGGGGGTAGAGCATCTATCTATCAATCTGTAAAAGTTACTGGACGCGACCCGCCTTCCTCACATGCACATGACTTGTGGCAGACGTCACGTCTGTAGCAGAGCAAGATGTGGCTGCAAGACTTGGGAGTCTCGGACAAATCACCCTCTCGGCTCATTCAGAAGCCGACCCTCCCTGAAACGTCCACGGGGAGGGGGCGGGGGGGGGAAAAATACAGAGCTAATCCTGTTTTTTTTAAGGAAGAAAAACAAACTTCCTTTTTTTTATTCTCGCAACAACAAATGCGCGCTCCCCATCCAGAGAGGCGAGGGCGAGGGGGAGTCTGTCAGCTTAATCCGCCGCTCGGCTCATGGACAGGCAGGCAGCTCGATCAAAGCAGACACACAGTAACATCGCCGCTGAGAGTTATTGTGACTGTCAGTGGCCAGACACTTCAGGCTTCTTGGCGTCAGGCAGATGTTTTATTTTTGGGTGGGAGGGGGGAGGGTTGGTGTTGAGTAGCAGCCGGGGGAAAGGGAGAGTAAATCTCCAACCCAAACCAACACTTTTAACCCTTTCAGCTCCCGCATTTTCACAGCCCTTAAACCCCCGCGAACCAGTGCCTCGCTGGTTAAAACTGGGACGGAATGCAGTCCCACTCTATTATAGTCACTGATTCTAAAATGGGTTTTAGGCTGGTGCTCCTGGCAAAGAACACACATTTTAACATCGCCGGCAAAGGGTAAACCACAACACAACTACCACCGACCCACAAAAGCAACGTGACTGTAAAAATCACAAACCTTGAAGGGGGGGAGGGGGGTCAATGCCATTTCGAGCCAAAGTGCACGTTAAAGTTGCCACATGGAAAATCACCACACCTTTCTACAAAATAGAGGGACTATTAATATCAATTAATGAGATTTCCTCCCTTCATTCCCCGCCCTGCCCCTTAATGTACTTGTCCCCCACCCACCCACACACACACAGGAGCAGTCTCGGGTGTTTGCAGCTTATTGAGCACTTCTATTTCAAAGTGCTTCATTTCTCTCTCTCTCTCTCTCTCTCTGTGCAGCGTGTCAATGTATCTTTTTGTGTCTTTGGTTGGATGGCGAGATTCAAATCATTTACGACAGCTGCGCTTTGCAGCGTCCTCCATTCGCCCCAGCTCACTGCACAGTAAGTGGACTGACTCTCCCTGTGTCGCACTGCCACCTCGCTATAACCCACCGCGGTGCAGGCACGAAGCATCTCGCCTCTAGCACTTGTTAACGCTGGTGCGCACGTTAACCCTAGTGCGAATCCCGCTGCTCCGAAAGGCTTTTCCTTTTTTTTTATATAAACACACGCATTTGCATTTTCACTTGATCTTTTCTCTAATCTCGGGCAGGCATTGGCGGATTTCTCAGGCGTTCGCCCCTCTTGTTATAGTAGGGCGTTTGGAGAACGGCTCTAGTCATTGGGATCTTAACCCGAGGACAGCAACTTGTGAGTTTATAGTCAGTCACCGTCTTCAGGTGATATAATGTGTTCGCTGCCAGGCCATAAAGTAAAAGTTGCAAATTGTGTAATAAATGATGAAATGCCCACTGACCGTGCAGTTCCGAGGACTAATCTTCCCCTTTGCTTGCATGAAATGTTAATATTCGAAGAGATGCGTTTTAAGGGTCCAACATGCAAGGGGTGGGGGGGGGGGATACAAGATCCCTCTAAATTCCTGCTGAACAGCCAATCTGGCATCGAATTATTTGAATACACAGTACCTACCACAGCGTCCCTGTGGCTACTAAAGGGGTCAGGGGACGAGGACATTTCTGGGCGAAATGCTCGATATTTTTCTTTCCGTGCACTTCAAAGTGCAAGCCGCTTTTTCGGGCCACAGGCAACAACCATGGCCCAGGCAAGTCCTATTAAACAAAAAACAGCTTAGATGGTTAATCTGATCGCAAAGTAAATTGTTTGTAAGATTTGCGAGTAACATCCCTCCACCTTTCACACTGGAATCTGTCAAAGCCTCGATGTCCTCTGTTGAATAATGATCAGCAATTGATAAAGGGAAAATCAATCGTCTAATTCATAATTAACTCCCCCCGCCCCAGTATAACCGCAAGCATCCGTTTAATACTTTCGTTTGCTGCCAGTTCAGGCAGCCTCAGATGGTAGCTGACTGCTGAGGAAGCCTTGCGCAACTGTTCAAGTTTGTATAATGTTTTTTTTTAAAAATCGAACAGTAAATCCAAATTTTAAATAGACCCTTCAGCTATTCGACTGCCCGAGCTCATTATATTTCCAGGCGAGCTCAAGGTCAGAGGAAATGGGGGCTTTGCCGGGGGAAATTTGAGGGGAGGCAAAATTAAATTGTTCATCGAACAACTCCACAGTTTGTCAAAAAGGAGTGGACAGAGACGCGCTGAGGAGCTCCAGCATTCGCCTACTGCCAGAGGAAAGCTTTCTTGCTGGAGCGCAGAAACCTTCTTCAAATGGGGAGAGAGAGAGAGAGAGAGAGATGGGAGGGTCTGAGAGAGAGAGAGAGATCGCTGTCAGCTGAATTCATTACTGTAAACATCTCCCAGGGGTTTTAAGAGGGAAAGGGAAGACTTACGTTAGCAAAAAACAGTCTGATCAGACGCATCATTACTGGCATATCATTGCGTGCACCAGGAATTCAGGCTGGGGCTCTTTCTTCTTTTGCTTAACGTATTAAATCCTCTCGTCCCTAGAAGAGAAACCGCGGCAGAGGCGACTCTTGAGGGGTTCCGGTGCTTTGAGGGACCCAGGAGGGATAGAGAGAGAGAGAGAGAGAGGGGGCGTCAAAGCATGGCCAGACCTGATGAAGCAGAGCCCTCCGCTGGGCTGAGCGGAGACGCTGTTCAGTGATGACAGAAGCCGAGTGGAGTACAAGTCAGCCTAACCCAACTACTGGGATTGTGCTACCCTCGCTCAGCCAAGATTAACTACCAAACCACGGAAATCGTGAAGGAGACGGAAAAATAAAAAACAGGGTATGACCGAGGCACAGTATCGGTCAGCAACGTAAAGGTAGTTATAATTCTGTTTCTTTCCAAAAAAAACCGCTAGAATTTTATACTGCAACCTGATTTAATTTTTTATTATCTGGTGCTAACATCCATCACTAGTAATGATCACCATCTCCACTGTTTAAATCTTAGTCAGTCTCAGGGCTGGTGTTTTTGCCCCCCCCTCTCTTCTGAACTGGCTTTTTAATAGTCTTATTTTATTAACTGGCGTGGAGTAAACTGAAGGCAGTTAATGGTATACTGACAGCCCATAGATTTATCCAGCAGAGGCAGCTCTTGGTTGAAAAATGCATCTCTGAGAGTATGTGAATCCAAATGAACTGTTCATTTATTTGTTGTGTGTGTTTTTTTTAATGGCATAGGATTCTAGATGTACCAGGCAAGCTGAGATGACACCCCTTTCTGACTTGGAGCAGCAGTGTGTGATGAAGAGACTCCGGATTTAATAAACCCACCAAATGCTGCTGGGCTGTGTGCTTGCGTTTATATGTGCAATTCCAAATTGCCAATCTCCAGCAAAAGCAAAATGTGATGTGCGTTAGTCCTCATCGAGCGTCCTGGTTTAGATGGAAGAATTTTCAGAGCACAGCTCTAGTTAACAAATTGCTGCTTCCACTCTTAAGTCATAAAAAAAACGCACACAAGGATTATTCTCACCAGGCACATGTACTGTTTCTCCTCCCAAGTGTTTGGATGAAGCAAACACCGGCTTTCCATTCACAGGAGCTGCCTCTGGCATTGTGGATTTTCTAAACGCCTGCTGTTTTACAATTAGAATTCCTTAATTGTTAAGAGTGATGGGAATGTCACGGACCAGAGTCTGTTTCATGGACTGGATTACTTTATTGCAGTTATGGATTATGTTTCTATTGGGACTGTGTGCACAAATAGCCGGGGCGGATTTTTGTCCTTTGGAGTGCCGTTGTGATAGGAAATTTGTTTACTGTAATGACCGTGGTTTGACATCAGTGCCTGCTGGGATACCAGAGGGTGCCGTTATTCTCTACCTCCAAAACAACGTCATCAACAATGCTGGATTTCCTCTTGACTTGCGAAATGTGCTCTCTGTTCAAACGGTATACTTGTACGGCAATGAACTGGATGAGTTCCCTGTAAACCTACCAAAAAACATGAAGGAGCTCCACTTGCAGGAAAATAACATCCAGACTGTCTCCAGGGAAGCCATCAGCCAGTTGCAGAAACTCGAAAAGCTACATCTGGATGACAACTCCATCTCAACTGTTGGCATTGAAGATGGCGCTTTCCGAGAAGCTACCAACCTCAAGCTGCTGTTCTTATCCAGGAACCATTTGAGCAGTGTGCCGATTGGGTTACCGTTAGGGCTGGAGGAGCTACGGCTAGACGAGAACCGGATCTCCACTGTGTCGGAGCTAGCCTTTCGGAACCTGACCCTTCTTCAGCGCTTGGTCTTGGATGGGAACCTCCTGACTGACGGAGGGATTGCCGAGGGAGCCCTGGAGCAGTTGGCGAAGTTGACAGAGCTCTCGCTGGTGCGGAATTCTCTCACCGTGCCCCCACCGAACCTTCCAGGCGGCAACTTGGTGAAACTCAGTTTGCAGGAGAACCAAATCAGTCAGATTCCAGTCACTGCCTTCAGTCAACTGAAACAACTCGAGAAGTTGGATCTTTCCAGCAACCAGCTCCGGATGCTGGTGAAAGGAGTTTTCAATGGTATGACTAGTTTGAAACAGATTCTTTTGAGGAATAACCCCTGGCATTGTGACTGCAACATAAAGTGGGTGACCAAATGGCTGCAGTCACTTTCGTTTTCTATAAACGTGCGTGGGCTGATGTGTCAGGGGCCCGATAAAGTCAGAGGAATGGCTATAAGAGACCTGAATATAAACCTAGTATCCTGCCCAGTTACCACCCCTGCCCCTCATGTCACACCCATCCCCCCCGCCCCTTTGCCATCTGCCATAGTGACTGTCATCCCCACTACTTTTAATCCTGCTAACAACACCTCTATTCTCCCCTTCACACCGGGGTCGACGTCCCTTGTCCCTGCAAGAGACAAAGAATTCACGGACTCTTTGCCAGTCGGCCAATTGCAACTCACTGTTCAATTTGTGAATGACACCTGCATTCAAATCAGTTGGCTGGCCATCTTCACGGTGACCAAGTACAGGGTCACGTGGGTGAAGCTAGGCCACAGTTTAGTCGGTGGCATTATGCATGAAAGGATAGTTAGTGGGGACACGGAGCAGCTAAGCCTGCTGAATCTGGAGCCCAAATCGACCTACAGGATTTGCATGGTTCTCCTGGATGCCTCGAATAACTTTCACCCCGAGGATGATACAGTTTGTTCAGAAGCCACCACAAAGTCATCATCTTTTAACACGAACATGGCCTCGAGTCCCGAGCAGGCAACCCAGCAGGATCTGAGCTCCCCTTTACTGTTGGCGGGGCTGATAGGGGGAGCAGTGATCATCGTACTGGTTGTTCTACTCAGCATTTTCTGCTGGCACATGCACAAAAAGGGGAAATACAATTCGCATTCGTGGAAGTACAATCGAGGACGGAGGAAAGATGACTACTGTGAGGCGGGCACTAAAAAGGACAACACAATTCTCGAAATGACTGAGAACAGTTTTCACATAGTCTCATTAAATAATGAACAAATGCTTAAGGAGGATTTTAGACTGCAGTCGATATACCCTCCAAATGGAGCGATTAACTTTACAGACTGCCACACCAGAAGCAACAGCAGATACTGTACTAGTGGGACTCCAGATTTGGAACAATGTCATACATGACCATGCAGTATAAAGACCTGCAGTTATGGGACTTTCTAGAATATATTTGTGAAATATTGTCCAGACAGATTGTGTCTGCCTACTGTGTAATTTATACAGTGTAAAAAAAAATTGCTATCTTTTCTATTACAAAAAATAAGTAGCAACAATTTTGTAATGCAGTCAAGTGGTTTAAAAAAAGAGATTAAGTAAGGTGTATAGTTGTTGCTGTACAATCAAGGCCTATGTTCATAAATGATTTTTTTTAACGTTTGACAGCATTTAATGATGTAGTTTCACAGTCGGGGTTTAAAACATCTTCTGAACAGTTACACTGGCACCTAATTTAGAAACCAACCAAGACTGATAGTTAATCTGATCTTCCCAAGCTGTCCCTCTACCATGTTTGCTCACCTTCCTGTTTTGAAAATGTTTGTCCTTTGCTGTGGTATAGTTTTCCCTGCCATTGGTACCTTGCTCCTCATGGCCATATCGAGTTGTGAGCCTAAATGTGAGTGTAAGCAAATGGCCTCGGAGGACAGTCCAGCCAAGCCCAACATCCACCTGTTTTCCAGCAGGGGGCCACTGCATAGCAATCAGGCATGGTAACTTCTGACGATTTCCACCCCCCGCCCCGCCCCCCCACTATCTGTAGCCCAGGGCATTGTGAACAGTTTTAGCATTCAGACACTCAGCTAGGAGCAACTAACCCAGCTCAGTTCAGACTGTAAGTTGAACTTGGGACCTATGGTCTCCACGACTGGAAACCACATCACACATCTATCTAACAACCCATTTCAGGAGCTTAATCTGATGCATCAATTGACTGTTCAGTACTTTCAGTATACTGTATGTACAATATAATTTAATACGCTTTTAGCAGAGTCTCCTTAAAATTCCACTTAAGCTACGACCTTCCATTTTATTCAATGCTTTGATTAGATTTCCCCCAACAATTAGATCAATTAAGTTTTTTAGACTTTGAACTCCGCAATAGTCAATATTTAATATATTTGAAGAGCGTGGTGGTTTCATAATAATGAGGTCAGAATCCATGTGGAATTTGCTGCAATGACATTTTGCGTGTTACAGCACATTTGTCAATTAACAGAAAACAAATAAGGTTTATTCTCAAACAACAAAGTAATTAATTCAAAGGGTGCATAGTCATCATTGTTGATTTGTTAAAACTTTGCAGTTCTTTATTGAGACTAAGAAGCTTTCAGGAACACTTTAATAAATATGATTAACAGCACTTTGACCCAGAGCTAACCAAACCATGGCAACAGTGAAGCATTAGGATGTCAACTCGCTGACCAACTCAGTACTGGCGAAACTAATCATATAACATATTCCGTAGGGTTCCCACGTGTAATAGTTACACTTACATCTCCTCCATTCAAATGGAAGCCATTTGTTACATTTCACACTTGTTGCACAGATGAATGGGCTACGATTGGGGCGTCGAATTATTATAATCAGATTGTTGGGACAATTGCTTCAATATTCAGCTACATTACAGTTTGACAAAAGTGGCCTCATTTCTTAGTTTAGCGTGCAGAGGATAGCTTTCACAGGAACATGTTGCTGTCCTACTGAATGAATCTTACCCAGATAATTCAGATTGGCTAGTTTGCATCTAATACCTTTATATTCTAAACTGAGGGTGTTTATTTCTTCCTCCCTTTGTCTCTGTCCGTCTCCCTGTGCCTTCCATGCCACAAACAGGATGACCTGTTTCCTTACCCCCCCAGACTTCTGTCAGCTCTGCTGGCAGCCTGAAGGAAGGGTGTAAACTCCACCATGGCATGACCGAGATCAGGAACTCGTCATGCATAAGCACAATTTCACCCATGTACTACCAGAGCTCCAACACTTGGGGCTATGTGCCACAGTATCTTGTTTAGTTAACGCAAAGGACAGCTTGTTAACTGAAGAAATGTGACTCCATTTTAATATTAAGAACACTGCATTAACAGTATTCTGTACAATGTTTGAATGATAACAGTACTCTGTACAATACTGATAGGTAAAATATTCACACAGTACCTTATCTTGGACATACTGATGTTAATGAAAATTGAAGGATTAGCAGTTCACTTAAGTTTCTGAAGATCATACGTTTAATTGATTCAATTTGATTAATCCACGCAAACATTGACCCGATTGAAATGTTCATTCTTTGCACCTTCCACTTGGCAGCAGACAGTTCTGAAATTAAGCCAGTTTTGGGAATAAGCAATACTGGTAAACAGGCATTACATCTAAGGTGAACAGAACAATAACAAAAATCCAGATTCATTTTTTTAAGAAAATGCCTGCAGCAAGAATGCTTAAAAATGTATTAAGATCAACGACTACTTTTGTAATGCAGATGTCAGAACATGTTTGTGCAAATGACAGTGGCATTTTGGTTTAACTTTTTCTTTTTGTTCCAAATTTTCCATAGTGCAAGGAACCAAAGTTCATTATCTTGCACCCTTTTGGTGTATCATGTATGTGCCTTGAATTTAAATCATAATGTTGAGTCCTTGAAACCTCCTCATCTCCCCACCCCCCACCCCAGTCTATTATTTTGCAGAGAATGTATGAAAACATTAAAGAAACAAAGCTTTTGTGAAACAATAAACAGCTATGAAAGTTGAATATTTCAACAAAAAAAATCATGTGAATCATTTTAATTTCAGGTAAAGATAACCCTGTGACCTTTATGTTTGTGCAGTCTTGGAGTTCTTCTCTTTGGTTCTGAGTTGTCACGGAAGCAACAAGTAACCCTTTTGTGACTTAACGACCGCTTTTTACCATTTTAAAGTACTTCTAGAAAAAAGACTAAAATGATTGTGTTTTTTTTTTAAATGAAAACTAGTACATTTTTGTAGTAATTTAAACAAATACAGTGACCAAGCAATTAGTCTGTGAAAGTAAGCATTTGTGGACCAGCACACGATAACCCCTGTCGTGGTTATTTATTCCCCTTCTAAAATAAAAATAACCTGAGCATTTATTAAATTGGACAGTGTTACCCTATACAGTGCAGCACATTCCTTTAGATCCAACATGCACGGACCTGTTACCACAATTGACAACCAGTTAATCCTTATTTTCTAACAGATCAATGCACTGCTAGCTTTTTATTTTTTTACGTAGTTGCTTCAAAGCCAATGTTGTAATAAAAATAAATCCTTTCAAAATATTTTTTCTACTGCAAAAGTGAATTGAAAAAAAACACTTTTTTTTTACAATGGGTGAAAAAACACATTTCTGAACCATAGGGAGTTAAAGGGAGCAAGGTCACTTGTGCTCAGCTTTACTGTTTAGCCTTATCTAGAGCAGAAAATCTCACGTTGAAAGTTCAACAGTGCATTTTATGTTTTGTATATATTTTTGTCTTGTTAAGGTGGGAGAAAGAAATCTCATGCTTTATATATAAAATGGCTACTTGATGTAACTTATAATAATGCACAGATATACTTGTTATACTGACAGGTTGCAGATTCCAGAGAAACTCTGTACCTCACTTGCATATTCCTTACTTTCAACAAATTCTCTGTATTTCTAAAACATTGTTTGAAGGATGTCCATAACCAAAATGCAAAATAAAGTATGGTCACAACGTATACAGTGCTGGCATTAAAATCAGCTTTATGTTATTTGGAATAAACTGGAGATGCTGAATGGGTCAGGCCTGTGAATTTTTGGTTGCATCCAAATCATAAATTAGCAATTCCACTGCCTCCAGGAATTTTGTACAAAGTGTGGCAGCAAATCCTACTTTGCAATAATTACAGAGATACATGGGAATTGTGGATGCTGCAATGCCAGAGGTCTCTTGCCCGATAAAAGGGTGGAGATTTAGTACAAGACCAGTCTGATGAAGGGTTTCAGTTTGCATCTTCAACTGCAAAAGCAAAGTCCCTAGTGTTGGCGTATTATCCAAAGACTGAAGATTGAATTGCTGCCTGTGCTCATCTGTCAACTATCATTTTTTAAAAATATTCTGCCTCCAAAATTCGATGGCTGAAGATGACAGTTGTTTCATTGATGCCCTGTAGTGCTGACCCTGCCACAGTTTGCAGGGTCAGTGGTACAGCATTGCATATACCTAGGGTTTCAGAATGTCTTTGACATTTGTCTGGCTCTGGAAAATCTCTGTTCATTCCCAGCACTGGGAGCAGTGAAGAGGGCTGGCAAGACCTTCCCAAGAGCTAAAGCAGCTCCCTCAAGCACACCTGCCCCTCCCCCCCCAACCCTATTTAGGAGGACAGGCACAAAAAAAACTTCCTTTGTCAGATGGAGTGCCCCTCCTACCCCCACTAGAGCAAACCTCTACCTTATTGAAGCCAGCACACCTCACCTCTCTTGGTTAACTGGACTCTCAGGAGGGGAAACAGGAATTCCTAGGGTATGACCCCTGACCCCTGCTTGTCACCCTTGGAATCACTGACCTTATAAAGGACGCACAGAGGTTCCACCTTACAAGGCTGAAACGAGTTGCACTTTTCTGGTTTGTTGCCCCTAAATTCCCAAGGGTGTATCCTTTTAACTAAATCAGCTACATCTTTGCTTCAACCACTATTGAATGATCATGCAATATAATAGAGGACACCATTGAAAAATTTGGTTACAATGCAAAATGATGCTGAGCTTCACAGAATATTAGGTTCTTCTGCGTGGGATATTACAGGGAATTCATCCTGCTCCATATATCAAGCAAAAGCACTTAAGACACTTACATTTAAGCTGAGACTGGATCATCCTTGGTAATACAGAACACAATTGACCTTTTTGTTGACATTTGATTCCCAGAACTTTTTCAGTGCATTGAAAATTGTGGAAATGTACAAATAAATAGACATCTGTAAATTCTAATTTAAGCCATACTTTTTTCCCTTGATTTACTACCTAATAAAGGGAAGACATATTTTCTTTTTTGCTATAATCCTCTCAGCCATTCTAATATAATTTCCAAATCCCAATCCACCACTGATACTTAATTTAACAAGTTTTTTTTAATGAATGTTCTTAAATTTTGGCCCCACTCTTTTAAGGGTGCTGACTTGTGCCCAAGTACAGTTGCATAGCTGGTGACTGCTCTCTAGTGGTTACTCTTCATGTTGGAAGCTTTTGACAGTGAGTGCTTGCAGAATCCATTACCAAAGAGGGAATCACAGCCATGCCCAGTCTGGTGCTTATCACATTATCACACTTTCCAATACAGGACACTGTGTAATAATCAAAAACAGGAATCCTAGAATGTTTTAAATCACCCTCCCCAACTAAGGGTACTGATATCAATTGTAGCACCTCCATTACTGTCCAATGAGTGAGCTTAGTAACCCTTCGAGCATGTACAACTCTCCTCCACACTGAGAAAAACATTTACCCATGAATCATGGGTTGTGAAGGTGGGGAAAGTTGATGAAACTGCAGCTGACCCTGTTTCCTTGCATCCCTACAGTGTCTTTCATGACCATAAGATATCCCAGAGTACTTTACAACCGATGGTGTACTTTTAAAGCATAGTCGGTGTTATAATGTCACTGTAGTGACAATTTGTGCACAGCAAGATCCCAGAATCAGCACTGTGATAATGACCAAATAATCTTTTTTTAGTTATATTGATGAGGGCACCAAGAGGATAACTCTCCTGCTCATATTTGAAATAGTGCTATGGGATGTTTTATGTCCACCTTAGAGACCAGGCAGAGCCTTGGTTTAACATCTCATCCAAAGGATGTCACTCTGACAGCACAGGACTCCCTCAGTACCCCACTGGGAATACCCACTTAGAATTTTGTGCTCAAGTCAGATGTGAACCCTTAAGCTTCTGATTCAGAGGCAAGAGTGCTACCAACTAAGCCATGGTTGATTACATAAAGAGGCTTTACCTCAACTTGGTACTTTTCTGTGCAACACTGCTCCTATATGACTATTAAGTTCAACTTTATTACTGACTCAGTCAATTATGTTCAGATTCCTGTTCTGGAAAGGTTTCTGGAGGGTTAACAATAAAAGATAGTTTTTGGTAATTGGTAAGAAGGGGACATGGACTGAGAATTAGCACTGCAAAGGCGAACCTAGAAGACTTTTTTTATATACAAAGGATCATCAGAACAGAGAATGTATCTGCAACAATGGCCTGGATTTTCACTGAGTTGGGTTGATTTGGGAACCCTTTAATAATGGCTGGTGAGTCCTGAATTTTGGATTCCCAGCCCCATTCCTGGGCTGTCTGATTTTCAGAAGTGCCTTTACAGGGTGCGGGCTGGTTCCCTGGCATGATCAACCTATCTCTATTGTGGAGATAGGCATGTCTTAGTCCTCTGCCATTTTCGTGGAGACGGACCAGGTTTTTAAAGGGTCACAGTTGATGGCCCTTCTGGGGAGTTGCATCTGCATGAGGAGAGCTTTTAATAGGTAAGTTCAAAAGGTTGCCCTCATGCCCCCATGCCAATTTAGCACCCTCATCCGTCCCCTATGTCCCCTCAAATCCCCTATGCCAAGCTTTGCCCTTCTAGTCAACCCCTCTGTCCCTTCATACCTCCCATGCCAAGCTATGGTATTTCCATATACATTGACCCACTGTACACTTTCTAGAACCAATGAACCCTGTAGTGTATAGTGGGGTGTGTAAAAGAAAGTGAAACATTGAAAAAAAGTAGTTCATTGAGAACTTTCTGCCATGTTTAAAAAATGTCTGCCCTATAGGCTAATAAAAGTGTCAATCATTATGAAAATGAGCCTCATTATGTATGCTTGGCTGAGAGCCCAGACAGCTATTGGAACATTAGAGCACCTGCTCCCCAGAGTAAACATTGTTTGATTGACATCTCAAGCTCTCTGATCTCTGCTGTCAATTTCATAATGTTTGCTTACACAAGTTAAGTGGTTTCAAGGGTTTGTGGCTTTTCAGATTTCAAAGGGCCTGGATGATTGGCACTTTTATTAGGTTGTAGTGCAGGCTTTTTTCAAACATAGGAGAAAGTTCTCAATGAATTGATTTTTTTCAATGCTTTTTTTATGCATCCCACTGTGCACTATGAGGTTGATTGGTTCTAAAAAGTGTACAATGGGTCAACCAGCATGTAAGTGCCATAGCTAGGCATAAAGGACATGAGGGAAGATAGAGGTGGGTGGAAGGGCAGATCTTGGCATGGGGGCATGAAGGGACATAGGGGATGGGTAGAGGGAAATAGAGGGCATGAGGGACCATGGGGCATAAGAGTAATGATGGGCCATGGGGTGTCGGTGGGGTACTATGAAGTGGCATGGATGTGGGGCATGGGCATTGATTGGATGGTGAAGGGGATGTGAGGAATGAGGGATGGAAGGTCTTTGTGTTTTTATTTTCACTGGAACAAAGTCCCACAGCACCGAGGTGAGTCTTTACAACAGCCCATCTCCACACCCGGCAGCCCCTAAGGTCGCTTTTGCAGTTCTTCCCAGATTGGCTGACCCGACTTCAGCCCATACCTCCCTCCAAGCAATGAAGATCCCACCTTACCGGGCATTTTCTCCCATGGTGGGCAGGCTGAGCCGAGAATTTCCCCGACTCCCCCTACCCGCCTTGAGGATGAAAATCCAGGCCAATGACATCATTCAAAATTGAATTTGCTAAGTACTTAAAAAGAAGACTGTAAAAATGCAAGGAAATGGGCTTACAATGTATGAAGAAGGAGCTCAAATGTATGCAGCACTTTTCATGACATTGCAAAGCACTTCGCAGACAATGAGGCACTTTCAAAGTGATGTCACTGCTGAAAATTAGCCAAACTTGGTAGCCAGATTTGTGCACAGCAAGCTCCCATAAATAGCATTGAAATAAGTGGCCAGATAATCTGTTTCACTGATAGTGGTTGAGAAATAAATGCTGGCCAAGACAATGGTAAAAATTTCTCTGCTCTTCTTCAATCATTACAGTGTTAGCTTGTGCATCCACCTGAGAGTGGAGATGTGGGCCCTGGTTTAATATGTCACAATACAATCTCCCAGTGCTGCAGTGAAGTGACATTCTAGGTTATGGATTGGATTTGACGGAGCCCCTGTCTGCCCGGCTCAAAAGCTGGGGAGGGGGAGAGGCTGCCCATAATCCCAATGGCTGCCCAGCAGCAATTTAACTCTGGGAGCAGTGTTAATTGCTTTAAAGTGAGACTTTCATCCCTTTCTTGGAAGGTAGTCCCGCCTTAGAGAGCTGCTGACCAATCAGATTGGCTGGCAGCCCTGTAGTCACAGCAGTGCCATTCGGGAGTGGTGGCCATTGCTGGGACTACAGGCAGTCCCCAGTTAAGTCTGGGGATGGGGGCTCGGTGAAGTGGAGGGTGCCAAAGGCAGTGAGGGGGACGGGCTCAAGAGGCTGGGGGTGGGAGGTGGGTGGTTAAAGGGAGAAGATTACCTTTGAGTGGAGGGGGGGCACCTCCAATGGACACTGGGGCCCGCAAAGGAGGTTCTCCCCCCCTTGCATAAGATGAGGGTGACAGGCTTCCTGCATGGCATGGCCCTCCCGTCCTCCACCCCAACCAGGGGAAAATACCAGCAGTGGCAGGATGAGGCCTTTAAGTTGCCATTAATTGGATGCTCAAGGACCTCAATTAGCCCAAGGCCGGGCGGGCTTTCGCAGCAACCTCATAAAATTTCAGACAGGCCGGGGGTGGGGGGTAGGGGGCAGGGTAGGAAGACTACCTGCTGGATTTTACATGCCCCCACCTTCAAACCCGTTGACAGGGTAGTGTAAAACCCAAGTCAATGCGCTAAACCCCTGGAGGTGGGTTTCAACCATAGCTTTCAGACTTACACGCACGAGTGTTATCACTCAGCTAAGGCTGACTCTTAGATAGTATGATAGCTCCCATTGTACACTGAAGCACAGGCATAAGAGCTTAAAAGGCCTCCTTCAATGCTGGGATTCCTTTAGTTTTGAAGGATTTGCACATATTCCTCAATTTGGATAAATTAATAGTATTTTACTATACTTCTATAAATTCATTATTTTTTGATCAAATCCAGTTCCTAGGATAGTCAGAACACCACAGCATAAAGATATGTCAAGGTGCATAATTTAGGAGAGATTTTCCACTCGAGCACTCCCAGTGCCTGTTTGGAAACTGAACAATCCAGCCTGTGACTTCCCATCCATTACTGATGCTTCAGACCACACCAGTTCCCAACATCTTCTCCTGAGTGATGCTCGAGACACCAAAATTCCCTTAAATTTACATTGCTCAAAATAAATAGGCTGTAAAATTTGTCTCCATAGTGCCAGAGGCGCCAGAGTCATGGGAGTCTGAAACTTCAAGAATGTCAGCCAGGCCACTCCTGGCATTGCCCATGTGGCACATTCTGATGGTAAGTACTCTAGTTTGGGCATGCCATGTGTGCGCTGGAGGCATGCGGAGTGGGCGGACTGTGATGTCAAACAGCGTCAGATGCTAATTTAGTGCATGAGCTCCATTACCAATCTTTCTCGTGCCATCCAAGCCTTCCTGAGACAGCTCTAAAAGTTGCCCTAGCCTGCGTGCACCTTCCTTTAAAGACGTGCATGTGAACTGTACATCATGCTAACCACGCATGCTGATGAGCAACCCCACGCCCACCCCTGAGCTTGCAGCCAGTTAGCAGTACATTCCATGCTGGGTTGCACACTACAATCATGAGCGGGCAGTGCAAAGTTTCTGTGCTCCTTGCCTCAATGGGATTGGGTGCTGGGTAATTGAGCATTGCCATCCCTGGACCCAAAATGGGCCACATCAAAAATTTCCCAAATCGAGCCTTCACCAGACAATGCCCAGAGGTAGTTTGACAATAATAATATACAATTTGAATCAAACTGCATATGCACGTAGGAACAAACGGGATACTATTTTCTGAAGATACCCAACTCTACTGCATAAATAATATTCCTCATTTTCAGCCTCTATTGATGTTCAGTCAGAAATCCTTAGATTTTAAATTGGCTCAAAAATTTCAGCATCCAAAATTGACAGTGCTGCCAACGAAAAAAAAATGAAGGCCAATTGTCTGTCAAAGTGTCATGGACCTCACTTCCTCTCTCTAATGTGTACTTTGTTTTTTTTTATCCTCTCTTGTCCTTCTGCCTCATGTTAAATTAGATTTTTGTAATGGAAGCCAGGCACTATATTCAGAAATAGAAAAATGATTTGCACTCAGTTACAATAGTTAAAAACTAGAAATTTATTTTCAATGATTTTCTTTACTTCTGAGCCTTTGGCTGAAAATGAATTTAAATTTATTATTCTTTTGAGTTATTTATTAGTTTGCTGCCATTTCCTTTTAACAGTCAAATTGAACCTAATGATTGTGGAATTTAGTGCTGGGCAATGGGTCATTAGGCTACAGACATCATTTTGCATAATATAAGCATTATATTACAAAATGTTGCTTTGGTGTAACTTTCATTCTGTGTATTCATGTTACATATGGTAAGAAGGTACTTTAAAATATTTGGGACCCGTCAAATGTAAGTAAAAGCAGCATAAACACTCATGGGTATCATTTTCCTGTAATTCTTATTAACAGCAAATGAATCCAAAGAGCACTGACAGTTTTATTTTTCCACCCAGGGTAGAAGTTGGCAATTGCGTGAAAAAAAATGACTTTAGACGACAGTCTTCATTGAAATATTAAAGACCTTGGATTTCCTTTTCAGGAGGGCTGGATATAATAAGTAAATTAGGATTTCCTGTATTTTCATCTTCCATGCTTAAGGTAAACTCACCTAGCTTAGCGCTTTAAGCTATCTGTGCATTTGTGTTCCACAGGTTTAGGGCTGAATTTCACTGGCCCTTTGGAGATGGGCTAATGGACAGAAGTGGTGGTAAAGTGGTGTCAGGAAGGAAGGCCAGTGTGATCCAGCCACTAGGGGATATTCCCAGCATTGGGAGAAGCAGCTGATCGGCATGCGCAGCCAATTAAGGCAATTAATTGGTGGATTTCCAGCCATTTTACCAGAGCCGAAGGATTTATGAAAGTCAAAATGGTCTCCAACCACATGGTGAGTCTGCCAGCTACATTGACACAGTCTCCTAGCAGCTTCCTGAGTTGTTGTTGCGGGGAGAGGGGGTTTGAGGGGGGGATTCCTTTCCAGATACTCCGTGCTCCAAGAAGGGGCCTTCTGGCAGCACCTGGAGCTCCAACGCTACTGCTGGAAGGTTCACCTCTCCAATGGCCAGGGACCACCTGCCTGACCCAGTGCATCATTTAATTACTGGTGCTTCAAGGGCACCTCAACATCTATCAGTGACCCTCTGATTGGAGTGTAAATCAGCTGAGAAGGTTCAAACTGTTTCTGAGGAAAATTCTCCAGACTCCCTCCTTCAAAAGCTTCACTCTAATTCAGTTCAGTATCAGATCAGCCTCTAACACAGGACTGAAGTTGCACCAATGCTAATTTTCCAACCACTGGTGGCACCTCTCAGGGAGCGGGTAGCTGTTTGGACAATTACACCCATAGCCTCCTGGTAAACCTCACACTCTGAGTGACATTTTGTTAGCTTGACAGCAGCCCCAAAGATCGGCCCAGAAGTCAGGCAATCCCACCTTGTCTGTTTTCGGTCATCCAGCAATTAATTAGTTGCTGTCGAGGATCCCGTCCCTTAAAGGACATACACCTGCCCCAAGGATTGCCAGCCAATTGGAGAGCCAGCAGCTCTGCAGTCTCAGCAATGCTACTGGTGGCCACCACTGGGACTACTGAGCAGTAAGGATGCCATGAGAGCAGGCCACCTTCCCGACCAGGTTATTGGGGTCAGAGGTTACTGGAGCCAATCAGGCAGGCTCCAGTCAAGGGATTGGTGGATGGTGAGTGCAGGGGGGAAGGGTTGCTGTGGGGGCAGCTGTTGTCACTGGGGGATTGGGTGGGTTCCTCTGTGGGTCACAGAGTGCAAGGCACCCTCCAAGCCTACAGGGAGGCCACCAGGGTTCACTGGATGGTCCCTCCACGTGGCAGAGGGCCCACCCATTGCTGGTAGAATGCCAACAGAAGTGGGAAGAGAACCTTAATTGGCTACTTAAGTGGCTCAATTGGTCTCAGGGGATGAGGGCTCTCCTCCACCTTCACTGCAGCTGGCATAATGCCATGGTGGTGGGAAGATAAGGGACACTTTACCCCATGCCTTCCATTCCCCTGGTCTTTAATTTAATATTAATTATTAATTTAATTTAAATTATTAATCTGAACAATTTAATTTAATTCTTAATTTAACATGATAGAATTTTCCGTTAAGTTTGAAAACGATACAGTTCAATCCGAAATTGGGGTCGGAATTAAATCTAAACAAAAGAAATTATGAATGTAAGAGGGACAAGTTGACTGTGATTGATTAGGAAAATGCATTACAATGTATAATGGTAGACAAGCAATGACTAGTGTTACAGACAGGAGGGGGGTTAATTTAAACTGCACTAATTTCTCCTCTCACCGCCCATGTTGTTGATTTGCTTCTCCCTTTCTAAGCGGCAGTGTATTTCACAACCCCTCAGTTTTGGTGTAATACAATTTTCTATTAATAACCCTTCAGCAAACTCGAGATAGAATGAACTCAAAGGGTTAGTTTATTTGTAAGCACTCAAAACATATGGGGGGGTCGCAATGTTGCCCCCTTTTGCATTCATACAGTAAAAGCAGGATTGAGAAAAGAAAGATTCATAGTGCAGAGACCACAGAGCAAAGAAATATTGTTCCATGTGGGTTCCAGGGCCCAGAATCAAAGTCCAATGAGGTATTCCTTCACAGAGATCAGCAGGCTGAAAACCGATGTGGCATAATTCACTTTTCCAGTGGTGTTGTCTTCACACAATGAGATAGTCATGCTGAGATGAATCAGTATTGTAGGTGATGGTACAGAAGTTCCAGAAGAAACAGTGTAGATGTGGTCAGATATTCAATCTGGGCAGAGCCCCTTTTCTGTCAGACTGCTAGTTAGATAGTAAAATGGCAGACTGGGTTTGCAGTATAACAAGACAATATAACTGGTTCCACCAGCTAGAGGTCCATGTCATGTGACTACCACCTCTCCACATTGTCTTTGACAAGGGATGTGTATCCCTCGTCTTGGTTCTCGAGATGGTTAAATGTTCCAACCATTTAGACTTGAAAGGAAGGCTGTGCGACCCTTTGTCCTGGCAGAGAAGTAGACTCCAGTTGGCCAACCTGGGTTATGAAATTCAGATGGCCTTTGTATAGCTCTCTTTGAATTTGGTCTGTGCAGCCCGCAGTGGTGTTGTTAGTGTCTCTTCAGGGATAACCAGGTGTGAATATCCCTGATACTACCAGAAAGCTTCTTTTGTTCAAGGGTCACAGACAGACATGGCTTCTGTCATTTTAAAAGGTCTTTGTCCAGTTTATAAAATTTTAGAAACAGCCATGAGGATACCTATATCTATTTTATAAAAAATATGTAGGGTGAGGTCTTAGTGTCCTCACACTAGAGTTTAAAGAATTAATACATAGGAAGAATCAACCCAGCGTTGCACTAAATGCAGTAGCGGGTGTGAAAAATGACGTTTTTCCCGCCAGTTGCAATGGCGAGTTTTTGTGCTGTATCATATGATTCTTGCTTCACTAATTATGCAGCCACAGGAAACACGGCATCTTGCTGGTGGGCAGCCTCTGAATCGCCCACCACGCTGTTCCCTCATCGTTTCCTCATGCGGGGTGCCACATCTAAACTGGAGCCGCACACACAGTTCTCGGTGCTTGCAACCAGAACTACACCAGTGAAGACATGGCCCTGAATGCCAAGAAGAGTTTAGTGACCCATCAACTGGAATGCCTTTTGGAGGCCCACCCTGATGTCCTCCAGTCCTGTCCTGGCCACAGGAGGTCTAGTAGTCTCACCACTCCAGCTTGGGGGTCGATGGTAGTGGTGGTCAGTGCCAACACTGCACAGA
Source organism: Cetorhinus maximus (assembly GCF_964194155.1). Lineage (NCBI taxonomy): Eukaryota > Metazoa > Chordata > Chondrichthyes > Lamniformes > Cetorhinidae > Cetorhinus > Cetorhinus maximus. The sequence goes on from NC_135896.1 coordinate 21,473,811, forward strand.
AGAGATTGGCCATCCAGTGCAGAAAGAGGATGAATGATCTAATTTGTGTAACCAGGGTAAGACAACCACCTCGTCACTCTTAAATCACACACCCTCAAAGACATCACACCTTTAAATCATTGATATAGATTGTGAATGGCTGGGGCCCTGGGAACTTTTATTTCAGATGCAATATTTGTGCCTGATTCCTTATCATTATTGCTAATTGATTGAAAGAAACACTGGCAGTAAAATTCCCCTTAATGCCATCTTGATCATTTTTCCCAACAAAGGGCACATATCTCTCTTGGGCAACGGGGGGAAAACAAATGAGTCTCAAAGTGAATGAGTGTTTAGCACAATCCTTTGAGTTTATTTTCTAATATTCAATCGACCCCCCTCGATCTTCATCTATTGATTGTAATAGCCATTGCTCGCCTGGCTCTTCTGCAGTAAAAACAAAATAAATCTCCGGGGCTTTTTCTTTCAAATCAAACCATAAGCAATGGATCTCATTAATTACATTAGGTGCTTCACAGTAGTTAACACCCTGGGTAAATAAAGGAAAGCAGATCTTGCCACTAAAGCTTGCTTTATTACGCAATGAAAATGTTTATAGAAACTATATAGCTGATAAATGAGTGGTGGGTAATTGTCCACATAAGAACGTAAGTCAGTAAAACTCGGCTGCAAAATCAAATGTTTATCAAATTTTACTCAAATTGTGATAAATATAATCATGTACTGGGTAAGTAGCAACCAAAGCCTTAAAACATTTCCTCTAAGGTTTACAGTGTAATGCTTGCCTGCATGTAGAACAATTGATGTGAGGGCAGTGTAACCTCATTGAGAGATTCATGCAACATATGAACGCAATGAGCAGAACCAAATGATTTTCATACTACAAGGCTCTCCCCCCCTGATGTTGTGTGAAATTGGATGGTTTTGATAGAAGGAAATCCCATTGAATTTGAGATACATTGTCGATATTCAGTAGGTCCCTCTGATCTCACCAGAACATCAGTTACTCGCAGAAATAAACTGCAACCATGCAGTCGTAGCAATGAGTTTGAGGTTTGGATTATTGTGACTGTCCACAGGGCTCTCCTTGCAACTCTCGCTCAGGCGTGTGTTCACTCCTCTGTGATTGAGTTCACTGCAAGAAGGAAAGGAAGTTTTGCATTTATATAGCGCCTTTCACAACACCAGAACACCTCAAAGCACTTTGGTGATGTTCTTTTTGAAATGAGGTCACTGTTGCAATGCAGGAAATACGCCATCTAATTTGCGCACAGCAAGCTCCCACAAGCAACAATGTGATACTGACCAGATATTCTGGGTTTTTTTATTGTTGTTGGCTGAAGGATAAATGTTGGCCAGGATGCTGGAGAGAAATCCCTTGCTCTTCTTCAAAATCGTGCCGTGAGATATTTTATGCCCACCTGAGAGAGCAGATGGGGCCTCGATGTAATGGCGCATCTGAATGACTAGATGCTGGGTACCATCCTACTCTCCAAAGAAGCATGATTCAGAAAGCAGGGCTCCCCCGAGAGCACACGCAGGCTAACATTACCCTTATTTGCAGAGCTCCCTTCCTGCATCAACTCCCCTTATACCCATGACACCGGAATAAAATGTTGCAAACAGTTATTCCTCCTGTCACAGAACGGCACTAGAAATATGATTATCACAATAGGAACCTGATATGATCTGATTACTGCAATCCTCAGATCACAGAAGGTGAGAAATTGGTTGGTAAAGCATCAAAAGTAAATCTGTTAAAAGGTGAAAATTTTTTAAAGTTGATACATTTTTAAAAAATAAGCGACAATTGAGAGTATATTAAAGGCGCTACACATTCAAACATTTCTTTTTGTTCTCTGCAAAATTACTACAGGAATTGCAATGACTAGTATTATACCAAACTGTATGGACCAGGAGCTTCCTGGCTTAAGCCACAGCCTGTGCTAAGTTAACTGATTCTGGCTGCAGTACTAGTTGTCTCAGCACCCCATGGCTAATGATTTGGGATGGGGGAGTGGTGGTGGGGGGGTTCTCAGGCGGTTCTGGGGAATCACACTTCTCCCTGTTCCCATTCCGTGACACCTGCTGCAAAGTATGCGTCTGTAGACCTTTTCAGATCAGGACAGGTTCAAGTGGCAAGGTCTCATACAGTGCAATAGGTTGTCAAAATTCAGTTTCTAAGATCTGTCACAGCCACGTGATAGCCATAAAATATGACTCCCCTGTCCTACCACCCTCAAGTCTGACCTCAGCAGGGTTTGTTGAAGATTTAGAAGGATGAAGTATTTTACTCAATGTCTGTGTTTAACCATTTACATACTGATTGCAAAGAAATTATTCAAACAGGTTTCCTTGAGGCTTACAGCAAAAAGGGGTTAGTTTTTACTGAGTTAAAATCCTACCCAGGTAAAGATAGCAATATATTTAGAAAGGTAAATACATCCTTCTCAAACTTTCGTGACTCACATTCACATGCATGCAAAATTAGCAAGTTATCCTGTGGATAGTTATAGTCTTAGCAAAATTAAAGTTCAATGTTTGAAAGGTAAAGAAATTGAGAAATTGAGAGTTCACTATTTGTGAGTCCTAGACTGAATCACTGTGGATGCGGCAAAGATTTTTCCAAGTTACTTATGCTAGGGTTGAGTTGAAGCTCATGTAACTGCAATTGCTAAAGACAATTTCTTTTTAATCCATAACTCACCCCTTCCTGAAGTTGATGGGTTTTGCTCCTGAGTTTCCTTTTGATAGAAAATTCAATATCTCTGTGCTGGATTTTTAAACTGTAAGAGATACAGTCTTAACTTAGGAGAGGAGAGAAGGGAGCAACCACTGCTCCATTGACAGCTTTTCCAGATTACTCCACACTGTTTGCAGCTTGCATGCTCTATTAAAGCGATCTCAAAATGGTTGCTTCAGTCACATGACCTCTCTTTCCCCGTAATGGTTTCTGAAGGTGCTTGTTTATCTGAAGTCTGAATTGATGGTTGCTTTTGTTTCATGGCTAGGTTTGGGGGCAGGGCTGAGTGGATTCTGTAATGTCCTAGCCATTAACCATCTGAATGAATCATTATCCATTTTGATGAGACAGGAAGAGATATCTCCATATAATCATTGTTCTAGCAGACTTTCCGTTCCTGCTGGAGAGGTAGTCTTATGGGAATGTAAATGCTTTGCCCATGATGTTGCAATAGATCCTTTGAAATAGTTCTTGACATCCTCAGATGTGAAATTCATGCAGGATGCATGTCTGAATTTTATTCCACAAAGGAACCTTCCAGGAAACTGGTCAACCACAATACCAGATGTCAGGTGACTTGTGGAAGCCATCTTTAGCAGTATATTTTCTTGTCTTTAATAAGTCCTTTTTAAACATATCAGTATATGTTTTGTCAGCCGTTGAAATTACAGATTAGTATCACTCATGCACAAATCACATCGTGACAGATGACACATGGAAAATGGACAATTGGACAAGGTACTGGAGGGTTCGACAGTTCCCATGCAACAATGGCACATAAGAGAGGAGGACACTGGGGCTCGGGGCTGATTTGATGGAGGGGTAATGCCCGGGGGTCGGAATCAGGAGTGAGGTTGGGGACCTCCCGACTAGGACTGATGGTGATTAAAATGAGTTTGAACCTTTTTTCCATTCCGTGCTGCTTAGCATTGGTTTTGTGGAAGCAATCAGCATTGGTGCTGGCTTCTTCAGGCATAAGCCAAAGTTGCACGAGGAAGTCCAGCAGGCCTAAGGTCCCCTACTTGCCTGTGTTAGTGGTCTGGCACCTGCTTCTGACATGGATAAAGGACTCCTTCTGTTTGGTGCCAGAAATATGTGCGAATGGCATAATTGACATTTTGGACACATAAGCACCCATAGCGTTGAAAATCCAAGTGCTACTGAATTGAATATCTGGCCCTATATATTACAACTAGACTACTGAGGTTGAAAATAATACATCTGACTACATTAGAAAATTACTATTTATTTAGTAGGGTATTTTGACAAAGCAAATTAAAGTAGAAATTTATATAATTAAGGGTTATGAATAAATTTGTAGTTTAATTTGAGACTCTCTTTAGCTGCTAGTATGATGTGAAGAATAAAAAACATATGGGAGTATGGTATATTTCAAACCATAGTGTAAAGCAGATGATAGAGCATTGGCAACCAGTTTGACATCGCTCCTGACTTTTACTTGCTGTGCCTTTAAAATCTCCCCTGTTATGTACAATGCTTGATCCTGCAGAGTGAGAGTGTGTGACAGAGTAACAGCTGGGCTCTAAGGTACTTAGAGTGACAACAGAGTGGGCACCAGTGCATATTATAAAATTCTAAAGAGCTAATTAGGTGGAGTATTATGGGTGGTACTCCCACAATTTTCCAATGTACATTTCTTCACCCTGTAGGGTAAGGGCTGGGTGACGGTGTGTGACAGATTGACAGTTGGGTATACACAGAGCAACAACTAGGTCAAAATGTATGGTATTTAAGCTAACAGTTGGATGGGAGTATATGACATATATAAAGATATTTAATGGCAGTTTTTATTGCCAATTTGAAAATAATTCTCCCCCATATTTTCAGAATTTTAGTGTAAATTAAATGGGGTAAACATTAGACAAAAAATAGATCCTGAGTAAATTCAGAAAAAAATAGTTTCTAATTCTGACCATTGCAAAAACTCAAGGAAACAGTCAAGCTAAACATTGCTCACAGGGATTACTTTTATAGGGCTCCTTTTTAAAATTAAAATAAAAGTGAATTGAAGAACCAAGTCCTGAGTTTCCACAGGGTTTTCCTAAACTTCATCCTTAACCTTGACAGGAGGTCAGCGGAAACCTACAGAGATATGAGGAAAGCAGTCATTTTTAGCCATGTACACAATCCTTGCTCCATATCTGATGCGGAATGAAAGACTGATAAAGAGAATTATCCTGTCAGCAGGATCGAAAGGTGATCCAAGTCCCCATTAAAAAAAAAAGCACTCTAAATTGTACAGCTTTCATTTCTTTTCCTGCTAAAAATCTAGCCTTTTGTTGACATCATGAATGCAATGGATGACATCTCTAAACCTGATTTTTGATAAAGGGAGCAGCACCTTTTACCAATTCATTGCTCCCCAGAGAATCCGATAATTTATTGGTGGAAATCAGTAAAAAGTGATTTAAACGATTACTGGAATTTTTGGGTAACAGCTGATGGAAGTGTGTGATCACTGGCTGAGAGTGTGTAATGTCTGAAACAACTTCTGGTTTGCAACTCATTATAAATTGCATGAAATCTAGAACCAAGCACCTCAGATTCAGCATCATCTGCCTGGGGGAGCAGGACATACAGAATAATAATGGCTGAGTGGGAATGTGGTGCAGAACAAATGATACAATTGAATAGTTCTGAACTCCTAAATGATGAGAGCAACACACAGTATCTGGTCAGCTGATTTCTATCATACATAACTTTCTTTCTGTACTGGGCTTGAGGTTTCTACTAGTGCTAGTGCAGAAACCCTGAGGCTATCTTCCTACACAATGTGTTTTAGAGCTTGTCTATTTAACTGAGGCTAGAATGCTTTTTGCATTGTAATAAAAACAAGTGACAGTGAGATGCACATCCTGGTGAAAGCAAATAAAGCAAAATAATGTCATCCGTGAAGTTATAAGGTGTGACAGGGTTTTTTTAACGCAGTTTGTTACTGCATTACATTATTAGATAATGGAGCCCTGTAACTCTACTGTACCACCAGAAGCCAGGCAAGACAGGACAACCAGTCGTCAGTCTGGCCCAGCATTGATACTATTCCAGATCCCAGTGATGAGTTTGTTTATGCAAAGGGGGAGGGTGCTTCTTGGATGGTCATTGGCAGGATGGGGAAGGGGACCTGAACAGTTTGCTGTTTTGTGGTCAGGGGGAGCAGGGAAAAGGGAAGGGAGGGTTGTTGTCAAAGGCAGGGATATTCTTTAAAATAGCCTTCAGTTGCCCCTGCCCTAAAACCAAACAATCATGTCGCGAAGTGAGCAATATCATTGTGGGCCCCACTTTACACCTAGCTACAACGTTGATGCCTGCACCATTCATGTTAGCTGCAGGAGAAGTAGAACTGTGGGTATTTTCAACTGCCAGGCAGCTTGTTCCAACTCTTTCGCAGGTTTCAGGGTGAGAGAAGCATTGGGCATAAGAAGTGCTCAGCCATTTATCCATCAACATTTTGAATTGCAGGCTCAGTCAACAGCACAGAAACAGGCCATTTGATCCAATTGGTCAATAGTCCACATGAGCCTCCTCCTAACCCTGACAGCAAACACTTTTATTCCGTTCTCCCTCGTGTGCTTATCTAGCTTCATCCTAAATGCATGAAAGAGGCAGAGATCTGGGCATATTCCAAATACCCCTCCAGCTGCAAAATCACAGTTATTTCATGGATTGATGGTAGGCTTGTGATTTAATCATGCTGACTTCAAAAAGAGCAAGAGAAAATCCAAAGGCAACATGTTTTCACCCGGTCTCTGGTGCAGACACCAGCTTTTTTTGCAATTGATTGTTGAAGAAAGTCCCCAAATATTTCAATTCGAAAATCTCAGCACGCACAATGTCAATATTATTGTCCGAACTCACGACATTTTCAGGTGAAATTCCTTCACTCATTCTTTTAGCGGAAGTATGAACCTGTTTACATGAGATTTTAAAAGCCACAAGTAAAGGGATTTAGTACAAAATATTTGCTGTTCATGTAGTGAAATTCAAATATTGTCATTTAAATGGAAATGAAAATCATGTGATTCCTGTACGTGTGATCTATCTGCAATGTCAGTTTATGCCTGGGAAACAAATTGGAAAGCTAAACTCTCCTGCACGTCCCTATATGATACTTAAGTTGATCCCTGTGTTATCTCAGGATCACAGAATTTTAAAGCACAGGAGGCCATTCAGCCCATCTTGTCTGCACCGGCTCTCCGAATGAGCAATTCACTTATTGCCAATCTCCTGCTTTATCCCCATAACCCTGCACATTCTTCCTTTTCAAATAACAGTCCATCTTCCTTTTAAATGCTTCAATTGAACTTGCCTCCACCAGTACAGATACCAAGCAAATTTAATGTGATTTACTGACACTGTGTAAGAAGGCCTATTGTGGTGGAATTCTTTACCGCAGAGAGCTGTAGAGGTTGGGTCGTTAAGTATATTCAAGGCTGAGATAGACAGATTTTTAATCAGCAAGGAAATCAAGGGGAAAAAGCAGGAAAGTGGAGTTGAAGATTATCAGATCAGCCATGATCTCATTGAATGGCTGAGCAGACTCGATGGGCTGAATGGCCTACTTCTGCTCCTACATCTTATGGTCTTAAGGAAAATAGGGACACTTGGAAATAAATGGTGGCAAATTGTTCACTGTATTTTTGGCTGATTACCCCATCTCATTCTTATGATTTCATGAGGGTCATAAGACCTCCTTGCTCTACCGATGCCACCTGACCCCCTGTATTGCCAATCCCTAGGATTGTTCTGGCATCTTCAGGAATTGGAAATTTGGATGGGCACTTGAAGGAAATAAGCTTGCAGGGATATATGGATAAAACACGGGAATGGGACTGAGAGGATCCTTGAGCTGTAGGTGGACGGCTGAATAATGTACTGTTGGGTGGCGATGGTCTGTGTTATGGGGTTATATTAGATGGGAAGGAGGGCAATGAAGGTGTGTAGGCCTAGAGGAGTTGCAGGGGATGTTGTGGGAGGTAGGGGAAAGAGTGAGGTGCTGCAGGGGTCATGGAATGGGTGAGGTGGCTTGAGAGCGGGAGGGTGGGAAGGGTTGTGTTGGATTATGGACAGTGGGTTGCGCAGGTGTGAATGGGCAGTGAGGGTGTGTGCAGGTGTGAACGGGCGGCAAAGGTGGGGGAAGGGGGGAAAGGGGTTCAGAGGAAGGGGGTCTGCTGTCAACGGATGAATCCTGGGGGGATTTCTGAGGGAATTGTTGATATGAAAGGATGTTGAAGGTTAAAGAGGGCGGTGGGAGCCAGTAGGGTGGGAGGGTGAGGTTTTGGTGATGACAGGTGAAGGGGCGCTGAGTGTTATTGGAGGGATAAGGGAAGTAAAAGTGGATTAAGGGGGTCAGCAGAATGAGGGAGGCAGATCTACTGTCATGGGGGTGAGCTCCTCGGGAAAGTCGGGGACATAGATGCATGAGCCGAAGGATAATGTTGGGGGGATGGGCGGCGTGGTTCAAGGGTAACTGTGGGAAGGTCAAAAGTTACACCTGGGAGGCCAATGGTTATAGCGGGCAGGATGTAGTTCACAGGGGTAAGGGTAAAGGTATTGGACTGCACATTGAACATAACATAAACCATGGCCACTCGCAACTATGCAGAGCCTCATGGTGGAGATCTCGAGATGCTGGATGGGAGGTGGGTCATCGGGGGTGGGTGGAGCTGCAGGTTATCTCAACTGGACAACTGAAGGGGAACCCCAGCATGTAGCACTTATAGTGCTAGGGCATTGGAATAGATAAGCACATGAAGGGCAAAGGCTCAGCATGCATGGGATGTTTCTTGCACATGGCTCACAAGGGTCCAGGCAGAGACCTTTGCCTCCTTGCACATGCATGATTCCATATGAACATACAAAATAGGAACAGATATAGGCCGTTTGGCCCTTCAAGCCTGCCCCACCATTCAATAAGATCATGGCTGATCTGTGTTTATTACTAATTCCACATTCCCATCTATCCCCGATAACCTTTGATTCCCTTGCCTAACAAGAATCTATCTACCTCTGCCCTAAAATTATTCAATGATCCTGTCTCCGTCGTCTTCTGAGGCAGAGAGTTCCAAAGTCACACAACCCTCCTCTCATCTCTGTCCCAACAGGGCAACCCCTTATTTTAAAACATTGTCCCTTGCTTCTAGACTCACCCACAAGAGGAAATATCCTTCCCGCGTCCACCTTGTCAAGACCGTTCAGGATCTTATATACTTCAATCAAGTCACCTCACTCTTCTAAAACTCCAATCGAAACAAGCCCAATTTGTCTAACCTTTCCTCATAACACAACCTGCTCATTCAAGGTATTAATCTAGTAAAGCTCCTCTGAACCGCCTCCAATACATTTACATCCTTCCTTAAATAAGGAGACTAAAACTGCACACAGTATTTGAGATGTGAACTCACCAATACCCTGTATAACATAAGCATAAAGTCCTTACTTTTATGTTCAATTCCTCTCATAATAGAGGATAGCATTCATTAATTACTTGCTGTACCTGCAGACTAACTTTTTGTGACTCATTCACTAGAACACCTAGATCCTTTTGCACATTGAAATTCTGCAGTTATTCTCCATTTAAGTAATACTCTGCTTTCTTATTCTTCCTGCCAAAGTGAACAACTTCACATTATACTCCATCTGCCAGATTTCTGCCCACTCACTCAAAATATCTAGACCTGTCTGCAACCTCATGTCCTCTTCAGAACATACTTTCTTACCTATCTTTGTGTCATCTACAAATTTAGCTACCATGCCTTCACTCTCCTCATCTAAGTCATTGATATAAATTGCAAAAAGTTGAGGCCTCAGCACAGACCCCTACGGTACTCTACTCGTCCAATCCTGCCATGGCCCATTTGTGTATAATAAAAACAGAAAATGCTGGAATACTGAAAATGTTTTCATCCATTTATGCATACTCTTTGTTTTCTACCAGCCAGCCAATTCTATCCATGCTAATATGTTACCCCCTACACCATGGACATGTATTTTCCGCAATAACCTTTGATGTGACACCTTGTTCCAGATGACATAGACCCAGCCTGGGGTGTACCCCTGAAGATGGGGGATGTGCACAGACTTAATGAGTAAGAATTGCAATGAAACCACACCAGAACTGATTAAAGTGAAAGTCTAGTCTATTTACAGAAGTGTATAAACGTTGAACAACAATAGTGCACCTGCCCAACTATATGTGAAATCAGAACTTCTTAATTTTGCATACCCTGCCACTGCATATAAGTGCTCCCCCAACCTCTGCAGCAGGGGTGGAGGCAGCCTGCTGACCACTAACCCCTGTTGTCCTTGATAACTTTGGCAGGCATCCTCTGTGTCCTTGAATCCTGGAGACGCCTGGCTTATTTTGGGTCTCTTGCTCTCGTGCAGCTTCACCCTCTGCACTCAAAGAGGTCGCGACTGATACTGTCACAGACTGAGGGTCTGGAGGGCCACACACACTCTTGACAGTCTTGAGTAGAGGTCCCAGGGGTGTCTGCCTGCTGCTCCTCTTCCATTGGGTGCCCGAGGGCCCCTGCCTGACTCCTTGAGGAGAAGGGGCACCTGGATGGAGGTTGAAGTACCCCATCACCCTCTCGTGTTGCCACTGCAAAACCTCACCCATGGATACGGCGATGGAGTGAAGGTCTGCGTGCATCTCTGGCAGAAACGGATCATTCTGCTGGATGAGGGTCTCCATGGCATTCGCCACCCTCCCCATGTAGACCTCAATACACACACATGTCGTTACCACTTCATCAGAGAGCAGGCAGGCAGACTCCTCCACCTCATGTGCCACTCTGTTAAGGGCCTCCAACACCTCTGCCTGATGTTTCCCCGACTCCTGCATGCATGTCAAGCATCCTGTGTAGGACGGGTCTCAGAGGCTCATCATCTGACTCAGACTTTGCAGGGGCTTCTTCCCCAGCAGTCCTCTGACTGCCAGTGAGCCTCCTCCTGCTGCAGAAGTGTGTCCGTGCAGTGACCACCAGAATGTGAAACCCTGCCTGGACTAACTCTTGGACCCACTAAAGTGTGTATCTCTGGGCTGGGGGAGGGTGCAGGTGACTGCTGTGACGTTTCCACAGGTGAAATGTCCTGCTCGCCCTCATCTGTGGACTGCTGGGTGTGGTGGACCCGGCCTCAGGGCCTGGCCTCACCCTCTTCTTGGTGGCACCTGCAATTGCGAGAGGAGAGAGTGAGTGACTGCATGAGCTGCCACCAACATGGCACCACTCATGAGCCTTAGGTTTTTAAGTAGAGACATTAAGCATTGCCCCCTAGTGGATGGAGGCCCCAAGCCGGCCTTGCCATCTCCACATACCTGGCCCTGATCCTCCCTGTAGCTGGCTTTTCATATGGTGTCAGGTGCCAGAGTTCAGCGATGGGCCCCCTCCTGCCCTCCCTCTCACCTTTGTTGTGCGCCATGTGTCCTGCACAAGGAGAGAAATTGAGAGTACTTGGGATGCAGGTGGCGTACACATGCTGCCAGTCGACAGCAGCAACCCTCTGGCTACTCTTTTTTTAATTCATTCGTGGGATGTGGCCTGGCACTCATTTATTGCCCATCCCTAGTTGCCCTTGAGAAGGTGGTGGTGAGCTGCTGTCTTGAACTGCTGCATTCCATGTGGTGTAAGTACACCTACCCTCTGGTAGCACCCTCCCTCCCGACTGTATACCACTGAGCCACCACCTCTGGTGGGTCTGTCTTGCCGGTGGAACAGGACATACCCAGGGATGGTGATAGTGGTGTCTGGGACATTATCTGTAAGATATGATTCTGTGAGGATGACTATGTCAGGCTGTTGCTTGACTAGCCTGTGAGGTGGCTCTCCCAATTTTGGCACTAGCCTCCAGGTGTTAGCAAGGAGGACTTTGCAGGGTCAACAGGACTGCGATTGCCATTGTCGTTTCCAGTGCCTAGGTCGAAGCCAGGTGGTCCGTCTGGCTTCATTCCTTTTTTGTGACTGTGTAGCGGTTTCATACAACTGAGTGGCTTGATAGGCCATTTAAGAGCCAACCACATTGAGTCACATATAGGCCAGACCAAGTAAGAACATCAGATTTCCTTCCCTAAAGTGAACCAGATGGATTTTTACAAAAATCAACAATGGCTTCATGTTCATCATTAGACTCTTAATTCCAGACTTTTATTGAATTTAAATTCCACCTTCTGCCATGGCAGGATTCGAACTCAGGTCCCGCAGAGAACTACCCTGGGTCTCTGGATTACTAGTCCAGCGACAATATCACTACGTCATCACCGCCCCATACTGCATGCCATGTGAAAGCTCCACTACACCTAGAGCACTAGGGTTCTCTGGCAGCACCCTTGAGAACAATGAGCTCATGCGCATAGAAGGAATAGGCACGAGGAGACACAGCATCTTTGTTGGTGTCCTCTTTGCCAGACCCCGACCTCCCCTACCACAATATGAGCTCTCTGTGTGGCAGGGTCAATAACCTGCAATCGTCTCTGTAACCGTAGACTCAATGGACTGGAGTATGACTATGAGGCATCAGCACTTCACGTTGAGAAGCCCTTTGTGCATGGGTAGCACCGATGGTAGCCTGTCCACTGAGGCCCATCACCCAATTGCTACTCTGTGTAAGTTGGAACAGTAGAGGGTTTGCTTACCCTGACTGCACAGGTGAGGTCGTTCATCCTATTCATGAACTGCAGGGCTGTCCTCTGGTGTGCACTGTTCGCACTCACCATCCTGGCGACTGGTAAGTCGGTTGGACCCTCTCCTTCCATCCCTCGCAGGACGTCTCTCCTCCCCCCTACTGAATTCAGCAGCACCTCCAGGAATCTGGGTGCCCATGCAGCTTGCTGTCTCCGGGCTCTTTCCTAGACCACTGTTCAGATTCGGCGAGATCAGCAGTTGTCCGGGCGCCTTTTAAACATGGCACCCAGATGTGACAGCGGTCCGTGCCACATCCTGCCTGTCCCGCCACGTAAAATGTCGGGAAACCCCCTGCTGCCGGAATTGGAGGAGTGCAGATGTCAGAAGATTGTAGGGCTGGAAAATGTTAAAGAGATAGGGAGAGGTGAAAGCAAGGAGGAATTTGAAAACCAAAGGTGAGAATTTTAAAATTAATGTACTGCTGGATCATGGGCCAATATAGGTCAGCAAGCAGAGGTGTGACGGGTGGACAGAACTTGATGCAAGTTCAGATATCGGCAGCAGAGTTTTGGATGAGTTCAATTTATTTTATTCTTCCATGGGCTATGGGCATCGCTGGTGTTACGGACAGGAGGGGGTTTTAATTTAACCAGCACTGATTTCTCCTATCACCACCTGTCCATAAACAGAAAGGTGTTTTGATTTGGTTTCCTCCTTATAAGCAGTGGCTTATTTTCCAAACCCTCAGTTTTTGTGTGATCCAATTTTCTATTGATAAACACACGGCAAACTCGAGATAGGGTGAACTCAAAGGGTTAGTTTATTTGCTCACACTCAAGATGCAAAAAGAGGGTTCATAACATCCCCCTCACCTACAGATTATAAAGAGAGGGATAGGGAAAAGAAAGATTTACAGTACAGAGACCACAAAGGAAAGAAATATTGTCCACCATGGGTTCCAGAGTCCAGAATCAAAGTCTAATGAGGTATTCCTTCACGGAAGTCAATGGGATGAAAACCGATGCTGTAGAATTCACTTTTCCAGTGGTGTTGACTTCATACGATGAGATATGCATGCAGAGATGAATTAGTCTTGTAGGCAATGGCACAGAATTTCCAACCGAACAGTGTAGGTGGGACCAAGTGTTCAAACTTGGCAGAGCTCCTTTTCTGTGAGGCTGTTAGTCAGGTGGTAAATAGCAGACTGAGTCTATGCGGTTCTGCAAGACAATATCACTTGTTCCATAAGCCAGAGGCCCATGTCACATGACTCCAAGCCCTCTTGCTCGTATCTGGTCAAGATTAGAAGGTGGGGCGGTCCTCTATTGAGCCTAGGTCAACTGGCCTCGGTGAGGTTGGGGTGCCACAGGGAGGTGAGAGTGCAGGGCACTGAGGCTAGAGCAACCATTCCACTGTTGTCTCTATACTGATGTGAGCCTCAAACATGGAATCCCCATTGATAATGGAAAGACGAGGGCGCCCTGATCCGGGTGCCAGGCATGCACAGTAACAGTGTAACGACTTCAACTAATGACATGTCCTTGTTCTTCCTTTCAGGCTCACCAAGCCTGTCAGGGTCAGGAGCCTGAAGGAAAACCGCTCCAGAGGACACAGACGATAGAAACGCACCAGCATCACACCCGCTCAGTCAGGCAGGCACCAGCGCAGATACCAGCAACTTGGTGGGCATTAGATCATCGGATAGTATCTCGGTGCACAGCGGTGAGGCCACTTCACACTCGCTTGAGGTGCAGGTGGAGGCAGAGAGTGCCCAGGGCGCCGGCAGTCAGAGGACTGTTGGAGACCAGGAACATGTTCAGTCGGTGGCTGATGATGTGCCTCTGGAGTGGTCCCTGAGGCAGCAGATGCTGGAAGTCCAGCAGGGTGTGCGGGAGGATCTGACGAAGATACATGAAGGAATGCGTGCCATGGCCTTTGTTGTGGAGGAGTCCATGCGGACCCTCATGGCCGAGCGCATTGCCTCCTCCATGGAGAGAGTGGCGACTCTCATGGAGAGGCTGCTGAATTAGGGCTTCCTGAGGGTGCACTCGGACCTGCAAGCCCTCACACCAGCAATGACTTCAGGTGGTCACTGTCAGTGTGGGAGATGGAATGGGCACCCAGTATCCCAGGTCAGCGCCCATCCATTAATGGTGAGCAGGGAGGTCCAAAACGACCTGATGTAGGTGCACGAGCTGCTTGTTGGCTCTGCAGGCTTCTCTCAGGGCACTCCGGATAATGGCAGCAGCTTCTCCACCCCTCTGCCAGTGACCATGGCAATCGATGAGGCTGCGGTGACTGGGGGTATGCCAGCCGTGGTACTGGCTGCTCCCTCCCAGCGGGGCAGCACAGGCTCCATGGGCCAGAGTATGCCCACCAACGTCATCAAGGCCAACAGGACAGCAGAGTGAGCAGGCTGTCTCCGATGCCAGTGACAGAGAGGGGGGAAGAACCTAGACGTAGCACCCGTAAACGAAAACTTAAAGCACTTTAAACACAACATGGGCTTATCACTGGTGACATTTTTCCCCCCACTTTTATGTTAATTATGAGTAGGTGTGATGGAGAATACCTTTCCATTAGATTTGTTTTATGTATGCCAGGCACCACACCATTAAACGCATACCTGTTCAACAAGCCTCTGGCTGCTTCACTAGTTCTGCAGGTGCAGGGTAACCCATGATGTTATGAGTGACTTGTTTGTCATTGAACTTTATTGAAATGGCACATAGTGCATGCTGTTCACCAAGCAAATGTTCCTGTCAGGTATTGAGTATGGAGTCTGCAGCCCTGGCATGTGGCGGTGGTTCATCTTTGGTTGGATAGCTGAAGGACCGTTGGATCAAAGCCTCCCGGGTGTCCCTGTCTCCCTGGAGGTTGCCCAGGTTAGCGTCTATCCCCTCAGCATTCTCCTGACCGTGCTCGTCCTCGGACTCACTATTGGACTCATCGTCCGCTGCCAGAGCAGCTGTGTCAACATCTTCTTCCTCCACTGTGTCCCCTCTTTCCAGCGCCAGATTGTGGAGAGCGCAGCATGCAACCACTATCAGTGACACACGATCTGGGGGGTATTACAGTGCGCCCCCTGAACAGTCCAGGCATCGGAAGTGCATCTTGAGAAGACCGATGGTTCTTTCTACCACTGCACTTGTGGAGGCGTGGTTCCTATTGTACCGCTGCTCGGCCTCTGTTCTTGGATGGCGGAGAGGCGACATGAGCCACCTTCTGAGGGGATAGTCCTTGTCACCCAGCAGCCATCCATCCAGCCAGGCTGGAGCACTGAAGAGCCTCAGCACCTGGGAGTGTCTCAGGGCGTAAGCGTCATGGGAGCTGCCTGGGTACCTTGCACAGACTTGCAGAATCAGCATCCTGTGGTCAGAGACTATCTGCATGTTCATGGAGTGGAATCCCTTCCTGTTGACCAAGGCATCGGGCAATCTGCTGGTGCCTTGATGGCCACATGTGTGCAATCGATTGCACACTGGATGCGGGGGAACCCAGCAATCATGGCAAAGCCTCTGGCTCACTCCACCAGGCTGGCCTCGTCCGTACAGTAATGAATGAAAGTCAATGCACAGCTGAACAGAGCATCTGTCACCAGCTTGACACAGCCATGGACAGCTGATTGGGAGACTCCACAAAGATCACCCACTGACCCCTGGAAAGAGCTGGAGGCATAGGAATTGAGGGACACTGTGACCTTCAGCGCCACTGACATGGGGTGTCCACCCACAATGAACTGATCTCAGGGCTGATCCTCTGACAGATGGAGGTCACGGTCTCCCTTGAGTGGCAGAGCCTCCTTCGGCATTGCACCTCAGACATATTGAGGTAGCTGCATCACTGCCTCTAAACCCTGGCAGCAGGATAGTGGCATCTTCTGCGGCCCCTTCCACCTTGGGCTTCCTGTTGGTGCTGTACCCCTTGTGCTTGCGCCTGTCCTCCCACAGGTCACTTCCCTGGAGGCTGAATAGGGACACCTGCCCTCCTCCCCCTTCTAGCCCTTTCTTCCCCCTCAGAGGAGGTGCCTCCAGCGGAGACCACAATCCCCATTCCCACGGTAAGGGAAGGCTGTCTGATACCTGGAAGGCCCCAAATGTTATGCCTCCTCCAGAGTCCTGAAATGAAGCCTGTTATTTCTGTCAAAGCAGCTCTGAAGCGAAATGAAGTTGCCCTGTTCGCACAAGTGAGCAGCAGTAAGATATAAGCTAAAGTACTATTCGCATTAGCGAGCCCACTCACCCCTCTTATCCCGCCCGTGGATGAGGTTTTTGAAAATGTGGCCTACCCGCCTGGCTGTTGGGCCCGTGCGGTGCCCTGAAAATCGCACGGGCTGCATAAAATCAGAGACAATTGATGCCTCAAGAGTCTTAACTGGCCTGTTAATTAATGGTGGGCGCGCCTGCGTCATCATCGCGGGACCTCCCTACCGAAATATCACAAGGGTGCGCGATGATGTCAGGGTGCACGCCCGACGTCATCGCGCGTCATTTTATGTTCCGGTGTATCAGGCCCGCGCCCGCACACCAAATGTAAAATTCTGCCCCTGAAACCGAATGTATTTTTGGTGCACCTCCGGGGATACATCCAATCAGGGGATGTTTGGCTTGCTGAGTGTTTCCAGGATTTTACTGTTTTTCTTTCAGGTTTCCAACATGTACGTTTTTTTTAAATCATTTCTTTTTTTTAGGATTCTTAATAACCCAGCATTGGAGGAAAAGGTAAAACCATCGAGAGTCATTACTGTTTCAAATAAGTTTGCAAGCAACAGTATTCAGCAACTCATGATGGGTTACAAACTCCATCAAGCAGGCTGACTGACTTGTCAGGTCTGGATCGAATGAGATGGCTAATTGCAACATTAGTGCAACACTGACTGGTTTGAAGGGAACATCTCTTGAGTTCTTCTGCTGAAAACTGATATATTGCTGCAGATGTCATAATACTGTAAAAAGCTTTTGGGCAGAGTCAATTGCTGCAAAAGCATGGGCAGCCTTCTCTTGCTCAGAGTCTACACATGGGATTCCTTCCATTTGTAGAAAAGTCATAAATGTGTTCTTTGTACACATTATTACTTTCTTGGAATTAATGAACAGTGGAAATGTTCCCATTATATTGATTGGGTAATTGTATCCTCTCTAGTGCAAAGTATTCGAAGGTATTTCTCTCCATGTTTACAGTTATAAATGCGGTGGCCAATTGAAAGACTTTGCGCCATCGACACCATGATTGTATGCCCTTTATTTGCATTCCTTTTGACCAAGATAAACCACAGTGCTACACCAAATGTCCCTTTAAAACAAGCTGACCTAATGTTCTGGCTGGAATGGAATTTAGCAAATGAATTCTGGATGGAAGCTTGCAAGGCTGCTTCTCAGCGGCATCAGTGC
This sequence comes from Cetorhinus maximus, assembly GCF_964194155.1. Classification (NCBI taxonomy): domain Eukaryota; kingdom Metazoa; phylum Chordata; class Chondrichthyes; order Lamniformes; family Cetorhinidae; genus Cetorhinus; species Cetorhinus maximus. The sequence goes on from NC_135896.1 coordinate 21,491,585, forward strand.
AGTAACTTGTAAAAAGGAATGAGGATTGTGTTATTGGTTCACAAATGGAAGGGCCCTGCAGTGTCTTTTTTTCTATAATTTACCTTCCTTAAATTGTTATTCAGACTATTCTGAAATGCAAGTATTCAGTTACATGACAGCAATGTGTTTGATATGCATAATAGCCCTTACAGCAACACATTTACACCATAGCACTGTGGCAGGTCTAGACTGTGTGTTCAGAAACCTTGTTTAAAGATGGTAATCAATACAAATAATAAAATAAAAATCACACATGGAATAAACCTATATGTTGACACCAAGTGAGTTTCTCCTACCTTCTGAACACAAATTGCAGATCGAATGTTGAGTGTGGTGCTTTGTCCTGATATACCCAGATATATAAATAATTGTAGGCATGCTTCACCTGCAAACGTACTTAAAGCACAGAACAATCCAGCAACCGAAACCCACATATGATTGTGTTTTAAATAAACTTGAAGGGCCCAGGTCTCCATCAATAATGAAATCCAAATTTAAAATAAATTGGGGCTGATATTAGGCAGTTTATGTTCAAAGAGAAACATGGAATGGACTCTGGGGCATTGGAGTGAAAACCTTCAATGATTGAACTAACAATTAGATGCTGCAATGGGAGAGTGTATAGGAGCTTTCTGCATGGATCAATTAAGGTGGAGTGAATCGCCCCTTTCAGCAATAATTTATCTTTTGATCTTATTAACACCCATAACCCAATTTTCCAACTTTATTAATATGTTTAAATCTTTCATATTGTTAGAACCCTTGGCTTGTAGCATATCTTGGATCCTGATAATATCAGGGAACCAAATTAAAGTACAGTTTCAATCAAAAGCACCTCATTTGTTTAGTTCCAGAGACATAGGAACAGGTCGGCAACAACCAAAGTTTGGTGCCAATGCAACAAAAACAGAAAATGCTGGAAAAACTCAGCAGGTCCAACAGCATCAGTGGAGAGAAAAACAGAGTTAACGTTTCAAGTCCGTATGACTCTTTTTCAGAGCGACTCTCCTTAAGTGTCACTTCTTTAGTGACAATGCCCCTACCTCAACCAAGTCTGCACTACTGGTGTTTAAGCTAAAACTGCGAAGCTTATTAGCTCCCTGATGGTTGTGTAGTTAGAATCATGCTAACTGGCTAGAGCTAAGTGGAAGCCAACCCTCAGTGACAGGCCCATCTGTAAAAATCCTATCACTAGGAGATTCTCAAGCGCACACTCACATGCATGCGCGAAGTTCATGCTAGCCCCGCTCGCCATCCTCCCCCGCCTGCACAGGCAGTGCTAAGCTCTGCCACTCACGTTTCACACTAGGTGAGCCTTAATTGGCCAGCCAGCATGAAATCGCCTTCTGGCCTCGATTGCGGGCAGCAGTCGGTTTCCTGAGCGCCCCCGCCCACCCCACCAAACCCACCCGACAAGGGCAAAATTCTGCCCCAAGTCATAAGGTAAGCAATCTTTTGTACACTGTGGGGTTATTCTCTAAGAGAACAGAAAATTGCCTAGCCTATGTTGAAGGGAAACATGGTAATTACTGCCTAGCTTGTCATCTAGCCAATACTGCTGCAAAGACATCTTCATAATCTGTACACTTCTCTCTGTAGCACCATTCAGTGCAGGATGATATGGTGTTATTAGAGTGTGTTTGATTCCATTCATGCTCAGAAATATTTTAAACTCTTCTGATATAAACTGTGGTCCATTATGTGACACCGACACCTTTGGCAATCCATAACTTGCCATCCAACTTCTCAAAACCTCAATAGTTTTGGCACTTGTGGTATTGGGCATAGACTCAGCATTTATCCACTTACTATAGCTGTCAACCAAAACAAAGTACTCTTTCCCTTCCAATTCAAAGAACTTGATATGTACTCATTCCCACGGTTTGGTTATGAAATTAAAGGAGCCTTGGTTGGATAATTTCTCATTCTGAGACACAACTTTTCACAACTGTTCACTAAATCTTCAATATCTCTAACTCTAGCTTCTTGCTCCTGCTCTCAAGAGGACTACCCCTGTTTGCTCTTGATGAAATTCCTCTAACAATCTCTCTTGAAATCTTGGCAAAATAATGACTTAAATGCCATAGAGGCAACCTTAATCTACACTCAGTTCAATTCTAAGTGTGAATTACTCCTCCAATTTCTCATCATCACACTCTTTAGGCCACTCTTTCATGACATAGTTGAGCACTTTCCTGAGCACCACATCTTTGCAAGCTTCTTCATTCATTTCTTGGTAGATATTGGCATGTGATTTATGTATGGAAAGTAATTCACAGGTAATTCACTAGCTGGATATGAATCAGACTTTTGAAATTTCAAAAGAACATCAACATTAGCATTATCAGCTGACTTACAATGTTTGATAGCATACTGATGGGCCATAAATATCAATGCTTATCTTTGAAGCCGTACAGCTGCTGGGGAGGTACTCTCTTCTTTGAATGATTCTAAGGGCTTGGTGATCAATTAGCAAAGTGAGCACCCTACTGCGCAAAACTCAGCAGGTCTGACAGCATCGGTGGAGAAGAGCACAGTTGACGTTTCGAGTCCTCATGACCGTTCAACAGAACTAAGTAAAACTGTGCTCTTCTCCACCGATGCTGCCAGACCTGCTGAGTTTTTCCAGATATTTTTGTTTTTGTTTTTGTTTTGGATTTCCAGCATCCGCAGTTCTTTGCTTTTATCCTACTGCGCAATTGTTTATGGAACTTGGTAACACCATATATTATCGCGAAAGCAACTTTCTCAACTTGTGAGTAATTTTGCTTTGACTTTGTTAAAGTACGTGAAACATATGCTACAGGCTTCTCCATACCATCTTCCATTATGTGAGATAACACCACACCTAATCCCTGTCATGATGCAACACACACCAAAGCCATTTTTTTCTTTGGATAGTGGGTCAAAAAGGCACCTGTAGTCAGTATTTTCTTCACTTCTTCAAAAGTTTTCTAAGATTCCACAGACATAGCGACATAGGACATAGAAGCAGGAGTAAGCCCTTCGGCCCTTTAAGCTCACTCTACCACTCGATAAGATCATGGCTGATCTATTTGTGGCCTCAGTTCTATTTTCTTGTCTACCCCTTGGCTCCCTTGTCTATCAAAAATCTATCTAAATTATTCTTGAATAAATTCAATGACCCAGCCTCCACTGCTTTCTGGGGAAGAGAATTGCATATACTAATGATCCTCTAGAGATAATTCCCCCCCACCCCTCATCTCCATCTTAAAAGATAGGCCTCTTATTCTAAAATTGTGTCCCCTAATTCTAGACTCCCCCACAAGAGGAAAAATCCTCCTAGTGTTTACCCAATCAAGTTTCCACAGGATCTTACATACTACTAAAAAATCACCTCTCATTCATCTAAACTCCAATGGGTATAGGCCCACTTGTTCAACCTTTCTTCATAGGGTAAGCCCTTTATCCCTGGAATAAGTCAAGTGAATCTTCTCCGAACTGCTTCTAACACAATAATTATATTATTTTTCAAATAAGGAGACCAAAACTGTACATAGTATCCAGATGTGGTCTCACCAAGGCCCTGTGGAGCTGCAGTAAAGCTTCCCTACTTTTATATTCCCCATGCAATAAATGCCAATATTTCCTTTGCCTTCCTAATCACTTGCTTTACCTGCATTCTAACTTTTTGTGATTCATATACCAGGACACCCAGATCCCTCTATACCACCGAATTCTCCAATCTCTCTCTATTTAAATAGTATACTGCTTTTCTATTCCACTTCCAATCTGTTCCACCTTTAAGCAGTTGATACAGTGGAGCGAATGTATTAGCATGACCTTAGAATAATACACAACAATCTCTATGAATGTTCTACATTCTTCTAAGTTCTCTGGTCTCTTAGTTTCCAAAATCCCCTCAATCTTCTCCTGGGTGGGTGGAAACCTTTGCCATCTATTTGGTGACCCAGGTATATTACACTTGACAACATGAAGCAACACTTGTATTTTTTAGCTTTGATGCCATACTCTTGAAGTTGATCTCTTTGTTCAACCTTACAATGTGCCCTTTATCTGTTTTACTGCTAATTAGAATGTCATCTAAGAAGCACTCCTTTCATCCCACTTAGTACTTGATCCATGATTGGCTGGAAGAATGTGGGAGTAATGGACACCCCAAATGGTAACCTTTTGTACTGGTACAACCCTTGTGTGTATGAATGGTAAGCAGTTCCTCGCTCTTGTTGGTTGATTGTAATTGCACATTTGCATTTGACAAATCTATTTTACTGAACACCTTTCCATTGGCTGAATTAGAAAACAAATCTTCACTGGTGGGCAGTGGGCAAGTATCATTCTCCATCACCTTATTTATCATTTGCTTATAGTCTCCAACAGACCCCTCTGCTTTTTCAACTGCCACAGTGGGTGTGGCCCATTCACTGCTCTTCACCTTCTTAATTGCTCTTGTTCTTTCTAATCTGTTCAGCTCTTTACTTACTGCTTCTAACTGTGCTTAAGGCATTCACCTTGAAAAGTGACGGCTGTAATTGTCCTTTATCTTGTCTTTGCCTTGTAAAGAGAATGACTTTATCATTTGGTCCTCCTTGCTCAAAGACCATTTTGCACTCTCTTCGCACTTCCTTAATGTCAAATGTATGCTTACTGATCTCTACTGTAAATAGTTTGGCCCAGTTTTACCATATCTTCTGAAGCCAATTTCACGGAGAATTTTTCCCTCCACCTACTACTACCAATGTTAAGTGAATGATGTATCATCATATTCCACCCTAACACTAACTTGACTTAGCACTGGATATTGTTATTGGAATAACTATTCAGTTTTGCACTAGATTTTGGTAAGGGGACTTAGGGATTTCTTTCACCTTCCTTCCAAGATAACAGACGCAGCTGCAGCTGTTATCAACGATGAAAGTAAATTCTGAACCTCTGACTTCCATTTCTACTGTGGGCATAGGAATTTTATCTTGAGCCCTATTACTCTCATCTTCCATGAGCTGTTATTTTTTTGCTCTCTGATTGAATACAACTCTTGATCTTCCTGTTTGATAACATCAAGTCCTGTTTCTATATGCACAGTTGAGGATTTCCAGACTCCTGAACTAGCTTTATATCTACAATGACCTCGACCCGGTGCATTGCTCTGACCTGGAGCTTTACTACGACCTGTAGCATTACTGCCTCGTCTACTCTTGAATGCTGTCTGGATATGATTGACTGTCCCACAGGCATGGCACTTTGACTGGAAATGGGGGCATTTAAATGGTTGGTGGCTACCCTAGCAATGGTAACAACTACATTTCTGATTCTGAGACTGTGAACTTGGCTGGAGTGGCCTGGATCTTGCTGAAATCTGGTGGATCTCCTGTGCCAGCTCAGGATAAAGAACTCTCTTGCAATTTGCAGCAATCTCTTTCTGCCATTCCCATGGCTCTGACCTGGAATGAGTTGATTGAGCCTCCTTTGAACTGCTTCTGAGGCAATTATATCCTTTTTAAAACAAAGACCTCCTTCCACATCAGCTTATTTTCTTTACTCGAAAACTTGGCCTGGATTTTATTGTCCTTTAGGCTTTCTACAAACATGTCTGTACGGTTAATTTCTAAGTTTGCGCCATACCCTCAGTGTCAAGAGAGTCTCTTTAATTCGAGAATGTAATCTTCAACAGTCTCACTTGGCAACTGCTTGCTTTCATGGAATGCAAATCTCAGTGCATTCTCACGCTTAGTTGTGCTGCAATATGAGTCCAGAGTTTCAATAATTTTGAAATAGTCCATAGTATTTGGGTCTCAAAGGCGACATTGATTAAACACCACCTCCAGAGCATCATGATGAGGAAACATTCACTTTATCCTCATCTCCTAATTTATTCACTTTCAGCCAAATTTGTAACCTTTATTCATAATTATACCAGTCTGCTTTGTTAGGGCTGAATTCCTCCATTTTCCCCAAATTTGCCCTCAGTGCCAATTTTTTCAGTTACATACTGTGCTGACTCACTCTGGACCTGAATATGATGTGCACACAGAGATTCTTTCAAATTGCTCAAACTTCCTCAACATCAACTTTAGGAGCTTCAAAAGTGTGTCACAATGTTCTTCACTGCTTAATTTCTGAAATGAAATGTAGAAAAAAGAACCTGATCCTATCGTTGTTGCCATCTTTCTGTTGTGTATTGCATTGAGTAAGAAAAACTCATGTTCAACTGCAGGCAGCCATTATTGAAATAACTTTATTTACACCTCCCCAACAGAGAGGGCAGCAGAGAGAGCAATATGATAAAATGCTTATATTACAATTTACTACAGGGCGCAATATCCATTAAATGTATTAAGTGCTATTATCCTCCAATTTAGAGATGCATTGTATTGAATTATATTGAATGGTGGTTCCACATGTGTGGCCTCCAACAGTTGTCTTACCAAAGATTATAGCACCCCCTTACCTATATAATGGTAATTTGCATTCAGCATAGGGAAGGTCCTATGCAGGACATCCTTTAAAGTGCCAAAAAGTTTGAAGTTCTAGACGTACGAGTCCAAAGTCACCATCCAGTTTTACTGACCTCCCGTTGCTCAATTCAGGCCCGTGTGCAAATGTGTGGGCAGAATTGGGGTTTGGCTCGATGACTCAAAGTTTTATGAACCGTCATTAATTGCCAGGCTTACGGATGAAGTATGGCGATGTTATGGATTGGATGATGCATCTGCAAAATGAAGTCCCAGTGCGAGACACTACTTTCATGGAGGAAAGGGTAGACAGGGGAAGGCAAAAAGAAAACAAGTAGGAAATTAAGATGAGCTTGTTTTTGAAACATTTGAACCTTAAACAAGAATGATGTATGTAAATCAGGACTCAATATGGTAAAGATTTCTCTATCTACTTAGAATGTGGAACTTGCTAAATGATGGAATAGTTGAAGTAAATAAAACAGGTGCCTTTAAGGGGAAACTAGATAAACAGGTGATGTTGAAAGGAGTAAAGGATATATAAGCAAAAAGAAGCTTTAAATGAAATGGGATGGAATAAGGCTCACATGGAACATGAACAATGTCATAGGCCAGTTGAGCCAAATGGCCTGTTTCTGTGCCATAAATTCTATATAGATCGCCGTGGTAATGTCGCCTTTTACCCTATCCTTGTTTCCAAGATAAAATGAATACAGTGTAGAAAGATAATACACATCTCTACATAGCACGAGTTATCAGAGTTGTAATATACAAGCAAACCATGATCAGCACAAATTGAAAGCGTTTGTGGGTAATGCCTATATGTAAAATGCTGCAGGGCCTAACTTTAAATGTACTTTGAAGCAGGTCTGCGTGCATACTGATGACAGAGTCGCCTTTTCACATATATTAACGTCATCTCTATTAGTGCTGTCATTACCATATGTAAATAATATATCCTGTGACACACTGCCACCTTCAGTCACTGCAAGAGGGAAAAAGTGGACACACAGTGTCATGCAATGTATTTGAGATTTTAAGAAAAACAGCCTGGAAAATTTGTGGTGTGATTTTAAGCAGTATTTATTGGAGTTTTTACATGTCATATCCGCGCTGTAGCACAACAGGTTACAGATGCGGCTCATTATACCACCTGCATACACTATGTCGTTTTTTTGTCCTCTTACAATTTGCTTTGCGATTGGTTTTGTAATTCACACTTTCCTTACTAATTGACTTGCAAAAATCTGACAATAATCTAAAAACGTCTATATAAGGGGCTTTCAGAAATGACATAACATAGGGCTGCATCTTCCGGTCGGCGAGTCGGGGGCGTAAAATGACGCGGGGTGACGTCAGGCGGACGTCCCGACGTCACCCCACATCATTTACATTTTCAGGTCAGCGCTCCCGGAGCCGAGTTGGCTGCGCACCCGCCAACCTGTCAACGGCCTTTTGAGGCCATTAATAAAGTAATTGAGGTAATCAATGGACCTGCCCGTCCAACTTTCTTAAGGCTGGCGGGCAGGCAAAGAGCCCAGACTGGCTTCTGAAAAAACGTGAAACCTCATCCATGGGCAGGATGAGGTTTCATGAGGGATTTTAAATGTTTACAAAATGTTGAAATAAAAGAAATTGATATGCCCCAGCTCATGTGACAGTGTCACATGAGGGGATATGGCAGGAATATTTTTTTCACGCTTCTAAAAATTTTTGAAATTTCCCGTGATCTCCCTGAGGCGGCACTTTGCTTCAGGGAGATCTGTGTGCTCTTTCGCGCGCACACATGAAAGAGTGTGCACTCCCGGCTCAGGGAATCACCCCCCCCCCACCGCCTGCACAGGGAGCCAAGTGGACCTTAATTGGCCCGCCCATGTAAAATGGCGGCGCGTCCCCAATTGGCGGCGCCAATCAGGAACCCCGCCCGCCTGCGCCCACTCCCGCACATTCCCCCCCCCTCCCCGCGATGGAGGGAGAAAGTTGCCTATAGTTTACTTCCTATGTAATAACTTTATACTAAATGCAAAATTAAAAAATAGTAACATTGTGAAATCAATTTTGTGAATTCAATTACTGATCTGTTAAGAGAAAATAAAAATTTGTAAAAATGTGTCTCAGTGTGGGGTGTCAAACAATGTATTTCAGCACAGTCCCCTTCCATTTGTAGATGTTTGTCTTCCCTTTCATCCCCCCAGGCATCTATCATGCTGTTCTGTGGCCTTTTATGAAAAAATGCACAGAAATGACAAAAGGTCAGTGGATAAATATTGGAAAAATAAATATGTAAAAAGGTTTTGGGCAAAAGGACATGGGGAATAGGACAAAATGGATGGCTTTTGCAAATTGTCAACATGCTCATGATGAACTGTACGGCCTCATTCTGTGCTGTAACGTTCTGTAAACTGCAGTCCAATTCATCCCCCACCTCCTTCAATGGTATATGTCTGGTTGAGACAGGCACATGACACATATGGTGTGCGATGAGCTGAAACGACCTCCTGCTGATCATTTTAGCAAATAAAGAATCAATCTGAGCATAAAATGTTTTCACTAAAAATGAACAATTTCAGTCCCATCATGTGAGCAATAAATAAACACAGGCATCAGAACTATGTCACCCCTCTCTGTAAGGCACTGCATTAACTTAGAAACACGCAGTGTGTGGTGGTGGGGAGTTTGGGGTGAATACATTTATTGTTTGTATGAGAAATTAAACCTGCATTTCCTGATTTTCTTACTATTAAATTAAGGCTATTTTCCTATTCTTCCTTTTGGAAGGGTTGAGGCTATGGCAAGAGTTTCATATTGTGGCCTCATTGATGCAAATGATCTGAGGCTTGAGTCAATTTTGAAATCTACAGCTGTCAGTGGTATAATTTACTGTTTAGCAACACCATTAGTTCATTGGAAAATACACAGAACAGAGAGATTCATATGGTGCAATTAGTTTATGCTGTATTTTATTCAATGAACTTCGCCAGAAAATCTGTTTGATGCCACGATTAGAATTGAGCTCCCGACTTCCAGTGGTTGTGAATGTATAGCCACATTTCTTAGATTAGGCACAAGGGGGCTCCTTGCATAAATACAATCCATCTTTATTTTCGGTCTGCTGCAGGGTTGAATGCTTGTGAATTCACACACTCCATAATGCTACAGCAACAGCTCAGTAATATTAGAATATATGATATACATAGTTTTTTCAATGGCTCACTTCCGATCACATTCTGCCTCACAAACTAAGACATTTTCCAAAAATAATCCCTGTTATCAATTTATGGGCATAACAGGGGGTGTCTTATAAGTACATCATCATTTTTACCTCAGTAATCCCAACCAAGCTTGAGAGCAAAGCACAAGCAGTAACAAAGTCAAACTCCGGGGAGAAATTGCAGACTCTGAATCGCGTTGGCGTACCAGTTATTTTCTGATAACATAAGTATTGCCATCAATGTTTCCAGCATCTGTGGTGGCAGCAACAGTGGATTAATTGTACCCTGTTGTTTTAAGGGCTAGAAGGAAAAGTCAGAGAAAAATCATTTCACTCTATCCCTGCCAAACTGGGTGATAATGCATAAAAACAGACAAGCAAATTCCGTAAAGCGTAAATGAGATTGTAAGTGCTGACAACACTGTGCGAAGCATTGTGGTGGCCACTTAATACCATTATGGGGGAGGTGGCAGATGGCATTGTGGACACCGCTGATTAGTGTTGTCCATCTCGTTGATATGTGACAACATCAGCTTTGAAGGATCAATGGTTTTCGATGGAACTACTGCAGGTTTCATTGATCAACGATCAGCAGTTGATGACAGTGATCAGCATGGCGTGAAAAGCCGACGGATGGGATTTTTAGGTTATGTCCGCCTTTGCTCACTTAACTTTTGACTCTTGCTGTATGTCTTTACATTCTATCAGTTAGTTTTATATAAAATCAGATTACCTGCTCCTTTTGGTAATCATGAGCCAGTTTTCTTTTTGAAACAAAATCTTATCTTTCTCCCCAGTTTTTGACTCTCCTTTCTTTGCTGGCTGCCTGTTACTACACGTCCTCAACCAGCTGGAAAAGCAGGAAAGTCCAGGCTGTAAATATTTCCATGACCGTAATCAATGTACTTCCTTGACGGGCCTGCACGAGGTGACACAGTTCTAGCTGGGAGAGCCAGACAATGGGCCTATTTACATTGAGCAGCTGAGTAGTGAGGGACTTTCTCAGCTCAGTGGATTATACAGTGGAGTGGCAGAAGGAGGTCTATTCCTTGTTTAGTTGGCAGGATCAACAAATTTATCAACATTTGTCAAAAAAAATTCAGAAGGCTATAATTCCCTCTTTTGCACTTTTACAATTGAAATAACATTTAATAACATTCAACTAGTACTGGCACATCATGGAAAATGCTCATTTATGTTATTTATATTACAGAGCCTCCAAAGCCAGCAACAGTAATCTATGTGTGAAGGCATAGAGCCCCTCATGTAATAGTTTCCCTCCTTGCCACTTGACACACAAAGTTCTACCAGTGGCAAATGTAAAATAGGCACCAGAGCCACCACCATATCATTGCTTCCACATGGAAATGTTCCCTCAACAAGTCTTGCACATGGGAAATGTTGCCATCAACTCTGCTTCAGAGTGTAAATGGAACACATTCAGACTATCAGGAGCCCCATCATATTGAGGGATACTTCATCTGGACTTCCAAATTTTTAATGTGTTATTCCCATGCATCTGATTACGATCAGGTGAGGAGGGGTCAAATGGTTCCCCTCTTTTCCTTCTCCTTGTTTGATTGCAACCGGCTTTTGCTTCAACATATAAACATGTGAACATACGAATTAGGAGCAGGATTGGGCCACTCGGCCTCTGAAGCCTGCTCCAACATTCAATAAAATCATGGCTGATCTGATTGTAACCTCAGCTTCACTTTCCCGCCCACCACAGATAACTTCTCGCCCCCTTGCTTATCAAGAATCTATCTACCACTGGCTTAAAAATATTTAAAGACTCTACTTCCACCACCTTTTGAGGAAGAGGGTTCCAAAGGCTCATGACTTAAATGTGTGAGCCCTTATTTTTAAACAGTGATCCTTAGTTCTAGATTCTCCCACAAGAGGAAACATCCTCTCCACATCCACCCTGTCAGGATCTTATATGTTTCAATCAAGTGGCCTTTTACTCTTCTAAACTCCAGCAGATACAAGCCTAGCCCACCCAACCTTTCCTCATTAGGCAACCCACCCATTCTGGGTGTTAGTCTAGAAACCTTCTCTGAACTGCTTCCAATGCATTTATATCCTTCCTTAAATAAGGAGACCAATACTGTACACAGTACTCCAGATGTGGTTTCACTAATTCCCTATGTAACTGAAGCATGACCTCCCTACTTTTGTATTCAATTCCCCTCACAATAAATAATAACAGTCTATTAGCTTTCCTAATTACCTGCTGTACCTGCATATTAACCTTTTGTGATTCATGCACTAGGACACCCAGATCGCCTCTCAATCTCAAAGCTCTGCAATCTCTCACCATTTAGACAATATGCATTTTTAAAATTCTTCCTGTCCAAATGGACAAGTTCATGGGTGGAATTTTGTGGCCCCATCGCGGTGGGGGTGGGGCTGTAAAATGCGGTGAGCCATTCAAAAGTCCATTGACTTTGGCAGGACTGGAAAATCCTACCAGTGTAAAATTCCATCTCACATTTTCCCACTTTATAGCCCATTTGCCAGATCTTTGCCCACTCACTTAACCTATCCATATCCCTTTGTAGCCTCCTTAGGTCCTCTTCAAAACTCACTTCCTACCTACCTTTGTGTCATCAGCAAATTTAACAACCATACCTTCGGTCCCTTCATCCAAGTCATTTATATAAGTCAATTATATAAATTGTAAAAAGTTGAGGCCCCAGCACTGATCCCTGTGGCACACCACTCATTATATCTTGCCAACCAGAAAATGACCCATTTATGCCTACTCTCTGTTGCCAGTTAGCTAGCCAATCTTGCCAAAATGTTACCGCCAACACCATGGGCTTTTCTTTTCCGCAATAACCTTCGATGTGGCACCTTATCAAATGTCTTTGGAAATCTAGGTACAGTACATCCACTGATTCTCCCATATCCACAGCATATGTTACTTCTTCAAAGAACTCCAATAAATTGGTTAAATATGATTTCCCATGCACAAAACAGATAAATGGATAGACTTGCCAATTCCGTGAGTGTTTAACTGTTTACGTGCAGTGACCGTAAAATACACTGAGTGTGCGACCTCAATAGAGTGTGTGAGTTTGGTGAGCTGAGGGAAACTTAAATATCTTTCTAAAAATCTAAATCATTTGTATTTAACATTTAACTGCAAGTCCTGTTTAACTGCAAGTACTGTTTAAATTCTAGGTCTCAATCAGGGGCCTAAGCAGGGAATTGGAAGCTAACCACTGGCAGCAGCTGAAATAGTTAATTAAGGAATTAGCTTGAATTGGTCTTGATGTACCTGGGCTCAGCTAGTCCCTTTGTTTAGAACATATAAATTCAGACTTTCTCAGTAAGACCAGCACTGAGTGTGCAACCTCAATGGATTGTGAGAGTTTAGTGAGCTGAGTGCATTCTGTGAGGAGGGGAGAGAGGTGCTCTTTTGGTTTTTCTAACTCTTTCACCCTGTAGGAACTGGTTCTTGCTCTACTACAGGGGAAGAAGCTAACTATTTGGTGAGCATCGGGTAAGTGGACAAGGTAAAGGTCTATTCTATTCCTAAGGTTTAAAATATGCAGCGATTTGTGATAGGATTAATAAATATATAAAATGAAATAAGTAATTAATTAAAATAATTAAGTAATTAATTAAAGCACGTAAGGACGGTAGGGCAGGTGATGTGTTATGGCTGCAGCATGTGGGAGCTCTTGGATACCAGTGTTATCCAGGGCAAGCACATCTGCAATAAAGGTCTGCGGCTTGAGGAGCTTTGGCTCAGAGTCACTGAGCTGGAGGCTGAGCTGCAGACACTGCAATATCAGTGAGGAGGAAAGTCACCTCGACGCATTTTACCAGGAAGCAGTCATACTCATTAGGATAAGATCTTCTGATTTGGAAGGTAGTCAGGGACAGGAGGGTGTGACTGTAGCTGAGGCAGGTAAGGGGACCCAGAGGGCAGGAGTGCAGATTACCCTCTGTAATTACCCAACAGGTCTGAGACTTTTTCAGCTTGTTTGGACGAGAGTGCGGGCTGCGGGGTGGATGAGCTGACTGACCATGGCACTGAGGTACAAGAAGCCATTCACGTGGGAAGAGCACAAATGAATGTGGTGGTAGTAGGAGACAGTATAGTGAGGGGGATTGACACTGTTCTCTGTAGCAAGGAGCGAGAGTTTAGCCGGCCACGTTGTTTGCCCAGTGCCAGAGTTCAGGACATTTTCTCAGGGCTGGAGAGGAACTTGCAGAGGGAGGGGGAGGATCCAGTGGTCATGGTCCATGTAGGTACCAATAACATGGGCAGAATGAGGAAGTAGGCTCTGCATAGTCAGTATGAGGAGCTAGGCACCAAATTAAGAAGCAGAGCCTCAAAGGTAATGATTTCTGGATTATTACCTGAGCCTTGTGGAAATTGGCGTAGGACAAATAAGATTAGAGAAATGAATGCATGGGAGAATTGAGTTCTGGTTTGTGGGGCACTGGCACCAGTATTGGGGAAAGTGGGATCTGAACCATTGGGACGGTTTACACCTGAACCATGCTGTGGCTGGTGTCCTCATGAGCTGCATAACTAGGGAATTAGACAGGGTTTTAAACTGAATAGTGGGGGCAAGGGATCAAATTTGTGTAAACCAAAGAGTACAGACAAGGCAAGAGAGAAAGGGCAGATGTGCTTGCCCTGGATAACACTGGTATCCAAGAGCTCCCACATGCTGCAGCCATGACACATCACCTGCCCTACCATCCTTACGTGCTTTAATTAATTACTTAATTATTTTAATTAATTACTTATTTCATTTTATATATTTATTAATCCTATCATAAATTGCTGCATATTTTAAACCTTAGGAATAGATTTGCCCCAGATTTGCACTAAGTGCGGCTGCAATGGCAGCTTTTCAAACAGTATTGTCTACCCGCCACATTGATTATGCATTCCCAGGAAACATGCCGTTTCCATGGCGGGCAGGCTCTTATTTGCCGGCCACACCATCATCTTGCCGTTTCATCACGCTGGGCGCCATATTTAAAGTGCAGTCGCGCGAACACCTCTCAGTGCTTCTAGCCCACGACTGCTGCAAAGAAGACATGGCCCTGAGAGGCAAAATGACTGCAGCTCCCAGGTTCAATAACGTGTCCCTCGAGCACCTTTTGGGTGCAGTGGAGGCTTGCCGATATGTCCTCTATCCCTGCTCTGGCCACAGGATGGGCAGCATCCACATTAATCCAGCATGGGAGGTGGTGGCAGTGGTGGCCAGTGCTAACGCCCTGCAAAAGAGGACAGCCACCCAGTGCCGCTACAGGATGAATGGCCTCATCAGTTCCACCAGGGTAATTCACTCTTCTCATCACTCTCAACTCACACACTCACAAACCTATCGCACATCCACAAGGATCTCACACCTCAAGGGACAACACCACTAACTCTCACACACGCCCGCACATCTCCATCAGGCTCATACCCTTTTGAACTCACGTCCTTATCCTGTTCATAGCTCCGCTCACCACACAAACGTTCCATGCATTGTCATGAGCCCTGCTCACATCAGCAGGGAGTGGTCCCAGACTGGGGGTGAAGTGGCCCACATTAGGCCCCTCATTCACTTTGAGGAGTGTGTTATCATGCTGACTTGTGAGAACATGGACCGTGCCTGCAGTGACGGTGAGGTCGGTGGCGAACACCCTTGTGAGGATCCTGCACCACATCATCCCTCGCAACACAAAAGTGAGTGCTCTCTCTCCTGCTTTTGACTCTCCTACCATGCACTACTTATCTCTACTTTAGTTCACAGGGAGCTCTGCCCAGTGACCGACACACCAGCCAGGCAGTCCCTCAGCTCCATCTATGTCCTCACCTCCAGCCAAGGGGACACCTCCTCCATTGAAGAGCTGGAAATAAGCAGCCTGGAAGGCCTGTCACAGCGCTTGCCCACACCCTCCACCAGTGCAGGCACACATACCTCAGTGGGACCTGGATCTAGAGCAGGCTCGGGTTCACAATCTGGTGGTCACCGCACGGACACGTGTCCGCAGAAGGAGGAGGCAGATTCATGCGACCTCCCCGACACTCGGAGGACTGCTAGGGATCAGGCATCTGTGAGGTCCGAGTAGATGATGAGTTTTTAGATTTGGCCTCCCAACTCATCCTGGAGAGTCAGCAGAAGGCAGGGGAACATTACGGAGAGCTGTTGGAAGCTATCAACAGAGTGGCACACGAGTCGGAGGAGTGCATCCGCCTGCTCTGTGATGTAGCGGTGCCCACATGTACGTGTACGGAAGTCTCCATGGGGAGGATGGGGGTCGCCATGGAGATCCTGGGCCAGCAGAACACGGAGATGCGTGCAGACCTGTACTCCATCGCGGGATCCATGGGTGAGTTCCTGCAGTGGCAACGTGAGAGGGAAACGGGGCACCTTTACGTCCCTCCAAGTGCTCCTTCCCCTCAAAGAAGTCAGGCCGGGGCCCCGGACACCTGAAGGGAGGAGGGGTGGCAGCTGGACATCCCCGGGTCATCCACTCAGGAATATCAGAGGCTGTCCTCTCCCTCTGAGTCCCCCTTGCCTGTGACCCCCTCAACCTCATCCTCTGTCACCGCAGAGGGAGCTGCTGGCCAACGAGTGATTCTGGAGGGCAGGGCCTTTCGGAGCCTCATGCAAGCATCTCCCACGCATGCGGATCCCTCACATATCACACTCACCTCAATATCCTGAGCATTTTGAATTTAGCCTGCTGGGGTTCGCTTTCAGTTGCCCATCTGAGCTGACCTGCATCTCCACCCACTCAATGTTCACACTCCCATGAGCACCTGATCTCTCCCACCATGACTGTCAGTTCACTTTAGATTTGGACAGCATGGTCTCGGTTCGCTTTTTCATGCGCTCCCCCATCTTTTCCCCTCCCCAGCCACCTATTTCCTTCCCCACCACAGTTGGCTCCCCTGGCATCATCTTCCACCTCCCCTCTGTGACCTACCAGCCACAACTCTTTTCCTTTGGGGATGTCCAGGTGAACGTACACGTGCCCTCCCTTCCCAAACATCCCACCCCATCTACATTCACCTCCCCAACCTCCTCCTTCCCATCCCCAGGGACTGTGCCTCTGAGTCCCCAGCAACCACCCTCACCATCCTTTCTACGCTATCATTGAACCCTCACCCTCCCACCCTACTGCCTCACTCTGCCCTCAGTCATTCTCACCATTTTCTCGTACCACGCCCACCATCAGTTCATTCCCCAGGAGACAGTCATGGAACCATCAGACCCCTCCCTTGCATGTTTACCTGGACATCACCCCCTCTGGACCTTTCCACCCCCCACCGCCCTGCCTCCACTCCCCGGGCCCATTCCCCTCCCGAGCCCCTTCATCCCCCAGAACCCCTCCCCCCCTCTGGACCCCTTCCCCACCACCCCCCCACCCCCCAGAACCCCTTTATCCCCCCCTTTGTCCTCCTACCCCAGACTCCCACCACTACTTAGATCCTCCCTCTTCCTGACTCCCTCAAACACCCTTACTTCTTCTGCTACCCTTAGTCCTTCCCCCTTCCCGACTCCTTCCTCCAGCCTCACTTCTTCCTCCAGCCTCACTTCTTCCTCCAGCCTCACTCCTTCCCCCTTCCTGACTCCTTCCTTCACCCTTACTTCTTCCTCCGCCCTTACTCCCTCCCCTCTCTGCACTCCTTCCCCCCTCTGAACTCCTTCCATTACACTTTCCACCCTCCCAACACCAACCTCTTCTGCCCCATTAACTCCTCCTCCCCCTGTACTTCTGCCCCCTCCAACACCTTCATTCCCCCTCCCAACCTCACCCCCCAAC
Organism: Cetorhinus maximus; assembly: GCF_964194155.1. Classification (NCBI taxonomy): domain Eukaryota; kingdom Metazoa; phylum Chordata; class Chondrichthyes; order Lamniformes; family Cetorhinidae; genus Cetorhinus; species Cetorhinus maximus. Next base: position 21,509,045 of record NC_135896.1, read on the forward strand.
ACCTTCATCCCCCCTCCCCCCTCCCACCCTCACCCCATCACGACACCTCTTCCTCTCCGAGTCAATCCTAGACCTTCATCTCCTACCCCCTCGGCCATCATCCGTTGTGAGCATCATTGGTGGTTTTCCAAGTTCCGTGAGCTGCTTCCCAGCAGATCCATGTCCATGAGAGTGCACCCAGCATGCCATGGACATTTCTCCAGGATCCTGTTGGTATCGGGCTCCAGCAACTTCTGCTCCTTGGATGTCCGCGATGTGAGCAAGGCCCTGGTGGTAAGTCCCAACTTCTGCACGTCACAGTTGTCAAGACGTGTTCTGTACTGGTGCGTTTTCCCACTAACGTTGGTGGATGATCCAGCGTGTGGGGATGAGTCCAGTGGGCTGTTCTTATAATGATAAGCTGATGTATTACAATGAGGCTTCCGACATCCGATGGCGGGGAATGTGGCCCACCATCGACGGGCTGAGCAGATGATCACAAACTAGTTTCATGACCGTGAAACTGATTTTTGGCCATCTCGCCATATTGTCTGCTCAAGCCCCCGAACACACCAGCTGGCACTGAAAATTCCAGCCTCAGGGATTAATGTGGGAAATGATAAACAGACATGACAGGAAGGGACAAAGAGTACAAATCTAAGAGTAAATCAGCAGATAAGACTAGACACTGCAAAAATAATAAAAGGACAAAACTAAAGGCCCTGTATCTAAACACACATAGCATTCGAAACAAAGCAGATGAACTGATGGCACAAATAGAAATAAATAAGTACGATCTAATAGCCATTATAGAGACATGGCTACAGGATGACATAGATTGGGGCCTGAATATTGAAGGGTACATGACATTTAAGAAGGGCAGGAAGTTAGGAAAAAGTGGAGGGGTATCTCTGTTAATTATGATGGTATTAGCACAATAGAAAGGGATGACCTAAGTTCATGAAACCAGGATGTAGAAGTGGTTTGGGTTGAGATGAGAAATGATAAAGGCAAGAAGTCACTTGTGGGAGTGCTGTACAGGCCCCCTAATTGCAACTACACGGTAGGACGGAGTATAAAAGAAGAGATAATGGGAGCTTGTCAGGAAGGTACAGCAAGAATCATGAGGAATTTCAATCTGCATATAGGCTGGAAAAATCAGAGGGCGAAGGTAGCATAAATGAAGAGTTCATAGAATGTTTTCAGGATAGTTTCTTAGAACAGCATGTTCTGGAGCCAACTAGGGGTTCGGCTATACTAGGCCTGATATTGAGCAACGAGATAGGATTAATTAATGACCTCGTAGAGAAGGCACTCCTAGGTAGCAGCGATCATAATATGATTGAATTTTACATTCATTTTCAAGGAGAAGCGAATGCATCCAGACTAGTATTTTAAACTTAAATAAGGGTAATTACGAGAGCATGAAAGCGGAGCTAGCTGAAGTGAACTGGCAAATGAGGTTAAGGATTAGGTCAATAGAGGTTCAGTGGTAGACATTTAAAGGGATTTTTCAGAACACACAGAATAGTTACATTCCAATGGAAAGAAAAATTCCAAGGAGAGGGCCCACCATCCGTGGTTAACTAAAATGTTAAAGACAGCATCAAACTTAAAGAAAAAGCATATAATTACACAAAGGGTGGCAGAACAGAGGATTGGAAAGAATATAAAGAATAGCAAAGAATGACAAAGAGATTAAAAAGGGGGGGAAATTAGAGTATGAGAGAAAGTTAGCTAGTAATATAAAGAGAGATAGTAAAAGTTTCTGTAGACATTTAGAAAAGAGTTAACAAAGTAAGCTTTGGCCCTATAGAAAGTGCATCTTGGGGATTGATAATGGAAAGTAGGGAGATGGCAGATGAACCAAACAGGTATTTTGCTTTGGTCTTCACTATAGAGGACACAAGTAACATCTTTAGATGTAAGTCAGGAGATGGAAGGGAGAGAGGAACTCACGAAAATTACAATCACCAGGGAAGTGGTATTGAGCAAATTATTGGGGCTGCAGGCTGACAAATCTCCAGGTCTGGATGGGCTTCACCCTAAGGTCTTGAAAGAAATAGCTAGTGAGATATTGATGCACTGCTTTTAATTTTCCAAAATTCCCAAGATTCGGGGAAGGTTCCATTAGATTGGAAAATAGCAATATAACTCCTTTATTCAAAAAGGGAGTGGACAGAAAGCAGGAAACTACATGCCGATTAACATAACATCCGACTTAGGGAAAATGTTAGAAGCTATTATTAAAGATGTTATAGTAGGGCATTTAGGAAAATTCAAGGCAATCAGGCAGAGTCAACGTGGTTTGGTGAAAGGGAAATCATGTTTAACCAATTTATTAGAGTTCTTTGAAGGAGTCACATGTGCTGTGGATAAAGGGGAACTGGTGGATGTATGATACTTTGATTTCCAGAAGGTATTTGATAAAGTGCCACAACAAAGTTTATTACAGGAAAATGAAAACTCATGGTAACATATTGGCATGGATAGAAGATTGGCTAGCTAACAGGAAGCAGAGATTTGACATAAATGCATCTTTTTCTGATTGGTAGGGTGTGATGATTGGTGTGCCAGAGGGATCAGTGCTGGGGCCTCAACCTTTTACAATTTATATAAATGACTTGGATGAAGAGACTGGATGGTTTATTATGGGAAAATGAAAAATTTGCTGATGAAACAAAGATAGGTAGGAAAATAAATTGTGAAGAGGCCAAAAGGAGGGTACAAAGGAACATAGATAGGTTAAGAGAGTGGGCAAAGATCTGGAAAATTCAGTATAATGTGGGCAAATGTGAAATTGTCCATTTTGGCGGTAACAATAAAACAGAAGCATATTATCTAAATAGTGAGAGATTGCAGAGCTCTGAGATTCAGAGGGATCTAGTGCATGAATCACAAAAGGTTGGTATGCAGGTACAGCAAGTAATTGTAAAAGCTAATAGAATGTTATTGTTTGTTGTGAAGGAAATTGATTACAAAAGTAGGGAGGTTATGCTTCAATTGTACAGGGCACTGGTGAGACCACATCTGGAGTATTGTGTACAGTACTGGTCTCCTTATTTAAGGAAAGATGTAAATGCGTTAGAAGCAGTTCAGAGAAGATTTCCTAGACTAATATCAGGAATGGGCGGGTTGTCTTATGAGGAAAGGGCGGACAGGTTAGGCTTGTATTTAGGCTTGGAGTTTAGAAAAGTAAAAGGCCACTTGATTGAAACATATAAGATCTTGAGGGGTCTTGACAGGGTGGATGTGGAGAGGATTTTCCTCTTGTAGGAGAATATAGAACTAGGGGTCACTGTTTAAAAAGAAGGAGTTGCTCATATAAAACAGATTAGAGGAGATTTTTTTCTCCCACAGGAACTCTCTTCCTCAAAAGGCAGTGGAAGCAGAGTCTTTGAATAATCTTAAGGCAGAGCTAGATAGATTCTTGATTAACAAGGAGGTGAAAGGTTATCAGGGGTAGGCAGGAATGTGGGGATGAGGTTACAATCAGATCAGCCGTGACCTTATTGAACGTTGGAGCAGGCTTGAGGGGCCGAATGGCCTACTCCTACTCCTAATTTGTATGTTCGTATGATCAGACAAGTTTCCCTTTGCTTTTAAAAAGAAAAGAGGTTAGTTTTATTGCACTTTACCCAACCTAAGTAAAATAATAAAAATGCTCTGATTTTCACACACACACACAAATAGATTTCAAAGTAAGCATGGATAGATCAAGTAATTTAGAGACAAGTAAAATTAAAGGAGTACACGGTCTTAAAGTTTGGTGTGTCAGCTGGCTTCAAACTGAGCTGGGGGGTCCTGCTGCTTTTGGCGTCAAGGTAGTTTAAAGCAGGAGACAAACGATTTATCTGTTTTTCTGAAGACAGCAGCACTGGGCTCTTCCAAAAATCTCTGTCTGTGGCACCTGTATAGTCAAAATCAGCAGACAGGGTTCAACTTGCAGGTTAGATTGAGAGTAAGAGTGAGAGAGAGAGAGGGTGGGCGGGGTAGTGGAAGGAATGAACTCACTCAGGGTCTTGTTCCTTTAGCCTCTCAGTTGCTTGTTCTGTTCTGGAGAGAAAACAGGTGCTTAAACAGAAAATGCTGGCTTGTCACATGACCTTCTCTCTCCATCTGCCCTGACCCAAATATGGCCATGGCTAGTATATTCCAGATACCTTGATTAGATCATGGCTGGGAATTTCTCTCTCAGCCAGGGTCCCATTGTCCAAGTGATTTTGTCTAATGGTTCGTCTGCACCCAGTTGAGTGCCCAGGTGATTTTCTGGACTCTTTGCTAATGGGATAAGAGATGGCCTCGATTCATCTCTTTCAAGGCCATCATTCCTGGTGCAGCTTTGCAGACAGGTTATCTCCATTTCAATAGTTTTAGCATACATAAAGTACAGTGATGCAAACGTGCAGCCATCTTTGACTGTTATCCCAAGTCACTGGAATGCGGCTTTAGTATTTTTTGAAAAAGATCAATTAGGCGTTTCCAGCCAGTAAATTCAAAAATCATTTTTCTTAATATAAAGCATGGTTTCACAACAATAGTATAGTGTTTAACAATTTTTACAATCATGAAAGCTATGAAATTAGGCAGATCTGATTGGAATATTTTATTCCCTACTTGATTCTCAGGAGAGGTTGGAAAGTCAATGTTTTGAAAACCTAAACCTTGCATGCAGATTTCTTAGCGAGCTTTTGTCGATGAACGGTGGCAGTTTGGTCTTTCCATTGTGTTCTGAAAGGCATCTCATAATCAATTTGCAGTCTTCATGCAAAATTAGACGGATTTGGGGGGATTCAGTCCAACAAACAATGATAAAAAAAGCCCAAAATGCAACACAAATGTATATAATCTGATGCAGCTATAAATCAGAGGCACTTACTTACAACCCTCTTCAAACTGTGGAATCTTTTGTGACAACCATAAGCAGTTGTATATATTTTAAATGATTCTCTCAAGTAACAACTTTGGTCCATTCCTTAGCATGGTCAGGCGCTAGCATTAAAATGGAAGGTGTTTCACAATATGATTTGTGTACAACCATTCTAGTATTTCTTTCGTAGCAACTTGAGAGTTAGCTGCAATGCCCCCTCTAATTTCTGTCTACTGGGCATAGCCAGCTTGTTGCACTGCACGGTACCTTCATGCACTATTTTCAGTTTGATTCTGATGTTGGTTGAAATTGAAGCCGTCGAACCAGGTGTTAGTTGTTTTTTTGACAAATTTACCCATGTATAGGATGCACATGAATTGCTTGACCTCTGCAAATGCTCTGACACTATGCTAATGGGCGTAAACACTGAAATGACGGGTGACAAATGATACAGCCGGTCACGCTTCAATGCGATGCAACTTTATATACAAATTATTGAATGCGGGAACTGAAAAAGCTCTTTTCTCGAAGCAGCTTTGTAATCAGCGCATTGCTGTGGTAAGAAATGGTCCAAAATTATTGAAAGGCAGAATTTTTTTAAAGTGCACAAACATGACCATGATCATGATGGCTATAAGATGTAAGTAAGAACATAGTGGATAGGTCAAAACTGAAGCAGTCAGTTGCAATAAACCACAGAGAAAATTGCTGACAAGCCCAGAGGATCATTGCACAGATTTTTAAACTTATGAGTGATGATGACTCCACCTCCTCCCCTGAGGCTACAGAATCTGGTGAGCAGAAGAATAATTCCCCTGTCATCTCCAATCATACTTACATAATCTAACTGTAAAGTCCATAACATGTACTTTCATATGCATGCCAACAGCATATAATAAAGTCTCTTAAATCCATGAGAATATTTTCTTGTGCACTTCATCATATGTTATTTTCCAAGAAATCTATTTAAGAGCTGACATCTGCCATCATGGAATATAGCTGGACCCGGTCCTAGAGTTGGCATATGCCTAATGTTGGAATGATAATGAAGCACGAAGGTGTGTTTGGGCCTCAGGCCTCACTTTCGCCATTATTCATCCATTTTGCGCGCAGCAAAAGTAAACCAGAAGAAATCAGACTTGGCGGCTTCTTTTGCAACCTCTTTGCACAGGTAGGTCTAGGTCTACAGGATTGCAGGGAAGCCCAAATCTAAATGTAGACATGCTGACCTTTCCTTATTTCAACAACAACCCTACGCCCCTCCCAGGATGATCTTAAAACCTCAGGGGCTTCTGCTTGCTGCCCAATCCCACCACAAATCCCTGTTAGGAATTGGGCCTATGTCAGAGAACTGAGCTAATCAAATGACTCAGACAGGAATACATCTCTTTCCTCACAGGCGCAGTGCACCTCAGACATTTTTTACATACTGAGGCATTCACAGCCCCAAACGTGATCAGCATTTGTAATGGTGCCTCCTCATGCTGAATATACTTTCTTGCCTTTCTGTTTTGGATACAAAACCAATGGACTGAATCCATGCTGCTGTGTAGCTGATGCATTTGTTCAGCATTTCTTGACAGTCTTGCTGGTACCAGGAGAGGTTTATTTCTCACTACAGGATGACTCTTTTCTCTGTAGAATACCTGCCAGCATCTAAAGTTCAACATCAGTAGGATGGGGTAAAGCAGGTTAAGCACAAAACAGCAATAAATTACACTTTAAGGACATGTTTCTATTACATTTTACACTTACTTGTAAGAAAGGCAAAATACCAATAACTAGAAAGCAGCAAATAATCTTAATCAGGTTGGATTCCTCTGGGTTCCTTCATGTCCCAGCTCACATTGTGTGCCACACTCATCACCTGCTGTTCTTTCCAGCATCAGACTGCAGCAGCCCTACTAAAGTGAGCTATTAGTATCAGAACGCTTTAGGACATCAGCAGTTCCTATTGTGGGCTGCAATCTGATCACTGACATGTAAAAGGATGAAATTGCGGGTCTACATCAAACGTTATAGATATGTCAATATCCTAATAGTAAATCTTCAATGCAAACATTTTAGTTTCCCTTCTTCCCAAATCTGAGCTGCCTTGCTTGTGCCTGCAATGCATTCCCTGCCCTGAAAGAGTCCATCAGATGCACTTAGTATAATTTTAAACACTGACTGTTTTCAAGACAAATTTTAATTTGACTGGGAAAAGGCAAATTTAGTTTAAATTAAAACATGATAGGAGTATGGCATGAAACTATTATAAGTTTCATAATATTATTGTGGTTTGTTGTAAAGTAGGTTTATGGGTGTGACTGTAGATGGTTCTATCTGGGTGATTTAATTAAATTAGAGTCAGATAGGCTGCAAGCTTGAAATTATCAAAAAGAAGTTAGGGGTAATAGGCATTTGAAATGCTAATGATTAAACATGGGTGAGGTTTTAGCATGTAGGGCGTGAAGATATTATGAGTTTTTAGATAAGTGAAGTGGTTTTTTGGGTTTCAAAGGGATGGTAGGATGTTTACAACTAACAAGACAAATAGGGCAAGGTTATTACGTTTATTTTTCCCAAAAAGGTGGTGACCATATTGGCAACATGAAAGATTTTTATATTATGAGAAAAGTACATTTCCAAAGACATATAGAACAATGTAATTTACAGACTAAACATAGAGAAACATGCTTAAAGAAGGAAGGAAGGTGATGTTGTGGGGCCATGTAATATCTAACAGGATTGTGTGAAATAGCCCTGGGGAAGCTTCTAGCCACTAATGCAAAAGTCTGCTGTGTCGAATAACTAAATTTAGAGAAAAGGCTTTGGAATTCCGCTGTTGAGTAGGCGCTGTGGTAAACATGCTGGCTTGTTATTTAAATTTAAAATCTATTTTTGGACTGTTGCCTGAAAAGGGTTGTGTAGTTGGGAGCCAGGTTAGTTAGGAACTTTGGGATTTGTTATAGTATTAAGTAACTGTCACCTTGTGCACGTGCTTGAAATATTTTCTTTTGTTAATAAATATTTTAATTTAGTTTTTAAATTCTCTAAAGATGTTTGTGGACTTGTTACTTCTGAATTCAGAGCCTGAATCTTCTCATAATAATTACAAATTGCAAAACTGTTGTGATAGCTTGACCAAGTTTCCCTTGTGGATTTGGTCCACGTGGCACATATCATTTGCCTCATCGTAATAAGCATCAGGATCTTAATTGGATTATACATATCAGTTGCAACAGGACAGAGGGCAGAATTGAATGACCTCCCCCATTGTGCATTTGGTGGTGGGGGGGGGGGGGGGTGGCATTTAATCAGGTGGGAGGGTGGTGGGTGGGGACCCCATTGCCTTCTCGTCTCCGCCCTGATTAAGTCAATGATTAACTGAAATAAATTAAGCACAAGATTTCATGTTTTTAAACACAAACAAACTTTATTGTATATATTAAAGAATAAGAAAGCAAGGACCATTAACTTAACACTATAATATATAACTACATATGCTATGAATCTAGTTTTATTTTTATTCCCCCCCTCACCCCAAGAGCTCCTTTATCTTATGAAATATTGAAGGTTCATTCAGTTTCCTTGCAACCAACCCAATGGTATGCCATAGCCCCTTAGGATTCACTTTGATTTCTCCTCAGTGTTCCAGCTATTCTATGAGGTGCGAAATTTCATTGGGGATCCTTCTATTAGCTTTTGGCTAAGCAATTCTTGAATTTTTCTTCTAAACCTCATGACTGTGGACTTCTCATCTCAAATTTAGGCTTCACGACATCCTCTAAGCTGACTGTTTGTTTTCACTGTAAGCATGACTCTGGTTTCAAGTTATGCAAACCTTACCATCTCTCTTTTCCTCACAAACTCTAAGTGAACTGCAATCTGCACAAGACTAAATCTGTAATTGCCGTCTGCAAGGACAAACCCAGATAAATTAAATAAAAGAGCCCTCTAACCCCCACAGCCCACCTCCATGGCAAAGTGCCATACTTGGGGTGTTCCAAACAGAAATGAAAATTAACCATCTTACACCTTCAAAGCCAAACCCCCTCAATCTGTGACCCACATGAATAATTTAGATCTATAATGGACATAATTGCCTTCTTTCCTGACTTCCGAGTTCTACTAAAAGGTCCACAGATGGGTCACCCATTGTTTGAGTTTACTCACTTCCAACGGTGACCTTGTAAGATAAACATGGGGTACTTTTTAACTTTAATTAACCCAAGCTTGTTTGTTTTCTATTTAAATTATTTTTGTCTACTAAGTTCTTAATCAGACTGTCCATTTATCTTACATTTAACACGGTAATCTCCAACCTAAAAGTTATATTCCTCGTTCAGGCTTGCAACTGAACAGCACAACCATGCTAAAAAAAAAGCTGTGAGCAATGTCACAGGATATTTAATAATGTTAGAAAAAAGATTTCATTTCTGTCACTAGCTTCAGTGCTTGAAGTATTATGCTCATTACCTGGAAAGAGGGAGTCACTCTGAGAACTAATTTAACAAGAAACCTACTAGAAGTTATGAGAAGACAAGGTGATACAATACCACGATGAAAATTCAATTGATATACGAAGCAAATATGAGGATTAGGTATTTATGAACAGTCATCTCCAGCTGCATTACTGCTGCCAGGAAATTTAGGAATCCCTGTGGAGCTCCTGAATAACAGATCATTAGCAAAAATTTTCCAGATGAAGAAGTTCCACACAATATGCCAGCAGTGTGACCCATCTTCACTCTTATTTCAGCCTATCTGCTGTTAAAACCCTCATTCATGTTTTTGGTATCTCCAGATTTGATTATTCCAATGTTCCCCTAGTCATCCTTTCACCTTTTACGCTCCAAAAATTTGAAATCATCCAAATTCTGCTGCCCATATCTCATTCCACCCCAGACTCCACTCACCTGTGTTTCCTGATAGGCCTTGGTTATAATGTTAGTCTTAATCACCTATTCAAGCCCTATCATGACCTTCCAGGGTTTCTTTGTAACATTTTCCAACCCTACAATTGCCGCACTCAGAACTCTGCATTACTTCAGCTCTAGTCTCTTGTACATTGCCCCACCATTGGGAGCTGTATCTTCAACTGCAGTGCTCAATTGTTCTGTGCTTAATTATGTGAGTCTGTCTACAATCGATACTGACTGTGCTTGATTGGTTAAGCCTGCGTGTGGATTCAGGGAAATATTTACAAACTGTAAAAGGGGCTGGAAGCCAGAGCTGAAGCATGGAGTTTCAAAGCATGATAAACAAAACCTGTTGCACACTTAGAAGCTATCGTCAAGTCTGCACAGATCTGAGATTTAAAATCTGCAACATCAATCATTTAGGCCGCACACTCTAGAATTCCCACTCTAAGCGGGGAATTTTAAGGCCCCGTCACAGCGAGGATGGGGCTGGAAAATGCGGCAAGTTGTTCAGAACTCCATTGACTTCAGTGGGACTGGAAGATCCCCCTGGCAGGACGGGCCATAAAATGCTGCTCTAAATCTCTCACCCTCTCCAACTCTTTCTCTTCCTTTAAAACTCTTCCTTAAAATCACTTTTTTCAGCAAACTTTGGTCACTCTTCTGGATATCTGATTCTTTACCTTTGCACCATTTTTGTTCGATTATGCTTCTGTAATGGACCTTGGGACATTTTTCTAGGTTAAAGATCCTCTACAATTACAATTGTTAATGTCTAAAGCGCAGAAAATAAAATTGAGTTATTATAGAACATATTAATCCTGAAAGATTAGCAACAGGACTTTTGTTACTATAAGCCTGCCTTCAAGTCAAATGAGAATCTTATAGAAAATGAACTTTCATGCATTGTCACTTGAATTGCCACATGAACAAATTGGTAATCTTTTACTTCTCTGATTCTTTCTATAATCAAGGAGAAGGTAAAGACCATTTTCAAAAAAACACTTCAGGAGCCTAAGGCTCAGATAATGTAAACATGGTGCTAAATAGCAACATGAGATATTTCAATTAGATAATAATTTAAAAAAAAATTATCCTCCCATTGCGCTTATTACATCTCGTCTTGAAGATCTGAAGATACTGATTTACACTGAAAACAGCTGAGTGCTTTTTACATTATTATTTTATCTCTGATGGAGGTGGTGCGCTTCCAAACAAGAGACTAAAACATTGATAGCAAGGGTGTGGAAGGCCCAAGGAAGGAAGTGCGAAAGAATAGGCATCAGGCCAGGCATCACTCAGCACACTTCTGGTACGTGACATGACAAGTTAATACTAGATTTCCATGTAGAAGGAAATTTACTGAAGTAAAGGAGGCACGGCGAACTGGGGGGAAAAAATCAGCAGAAAATGGAACGCAGCCAAGATTAAAGCATCATTTACTTCCAACATGTGTTACATCCTGCCCCTATGCGCCTCAGGCATCAGAGGTAATGGTGCTCTGAAAGGAGGGAGCTAATTTGGTCAGAAGGGAATGCAATCAGCCAGCCATCTACTTCTTTTACAGATAACTAATTTTGAGTTAGAGGCATCCTATTTGTGCCTTTTCCTTGCATTTTTTCTTTTTAGTTCTCAATACTTTATCCTTAACAACAGTAACTAACATTAACATTGTGAAACGTCCCAAGATGCTTCACAGGTGTGTTATCAAACAAAATTTGACATAGAGCCACATAAGGAGCTACTAAGACAGATGTCCAAAACGTTGGTCAATGAGATAGGTTGAAGAAGTGTCTCAACAGACAAGAGAGATGGAGAGGTTTAAGGAGGGAATTTCAAAAGTTAGAGCTTAGACAGCTTAAGACACAGTCATCAGTGATTAAAATAAGGCGTGCACAAGGGGCCAGAATTGGAGGAGCTTTGAGATCTTGGAGTTGTAAGGCTGGAGAAGGTTACAGAGGTTAGGAGGGGTGAGGTCAGGAGAGAATTTGAAAACAAGGAGGAGAATTTTAAAACAGGGAGGAGAATTTTAAAATCGAGACATTGCTGAGTAGGGAGCTAATGTAAGTCAGCGAACGCTACAATGATGGGTGAACATAACCTACTTTGAGTAAAGATATGGGCAGCAGAGCTTTGGAAGAGCTCAAGCTTATTTAGCGTGGTAGATGGGAGGCCAGCCAGGAGAGCATTGGAATAGTGAAGTCCAGAGGCAACGAAGGTTTCGTCCCAAATGAGCTGAGGCAGGGATGCGGTTGGATGATGTTGCAAAGGTGGAAGGAGGTGATCTTGGTGATTATGCAGAGGTGTGGTCATCTTGGGGTCAGACACAATACCAAGCTTATGAATGATCTGGTTCAATCTTAGAAAATAGCCAAGGAGAAGGGTGGTGTTGCTGTCAAGGGAATGGAGTTTGTCATAGGGGTTGAAGGCAATGGTTTCAGCCTTCCCTTTATTTAATTGAAGTAAATTCCTTCTCATCCAGTACTGGATGTTGGCCAAACAGTGTGACAAATCAGCGACAGTGGAGGGGCTGGGAGAAGTGGTAGAGAGGTAGAGCTGGAATGTTTTCAGATGATATAAATTTTTGGAGGTTGGTGATGATTAGGGTGGAAGAGGCAGGGGTGGCAGTGGGGGTGGTTTGCTCAAACAAAGGAAGCTACAGATCCTGGGGTTGGGGGGTGGGGTAGGGTCTGGTTCTCAGGGGCCTGAGGGCGGAGATGGCCTTATAGTGGAGGAGAACCAGAGGCCTTGGGGAAGGGGTGGAACCTCATCCATGAGTGGGGGGGTTTGGGACGTGATGGGCGTTCGGAGTATATTCATATCAAATACTGTGAATTGGATCTCCCATTTTGAGAATAAGGAATTTTCGAAGGGGAAGTTATGTTACTACAATGTGATATGGAGTTAATTGGTCTACCTCATAAGAATAGTAAATAAATATTGCGTATTTTATTTAATAATCGTTTTTATAAAGCCTTTGTAAATTTTATATTCAGCAAAGTGGGTGGTTACTGATGGGAAATGGGACACTGCCAATTCAGGCACCAAGAACCAGCATTATGAACTCACAAGTCAGGTACAGTAGTGCAGTTAGATACAGACACAAGTTCTCTCTGATCTGCCTGCAATAATGAGCCAAATCCTCCGAAGTGTGTTTTTTTCATTTCACAGAATCACACAGTGCAGAAGAGGCCCTTCGGCCCATCGAGTCTGCACCGACACGTGAGAAACACCTGGCCTACCTACCTAATCTTACACTAACTACACTTACTCTGTGGTCGCTCTAAGTGGGATTGACACTTGAAAGCCATTGAAGTCCCAACCAAAGACTGTGCTGTGGGCCCTACCCACTAGACCAATAACTTTCAGTGTATCAAACTGGGCTGGATTAATCGCAGGTCACAGAAGGTGTACAATAATTGGTTAATGAATATGTTAATGAGACCATGATGATATTAGTGATGTACCTATGACATCAGTAGTCAGATGACTGAGAGGTTCAAGACAGCTAGGAGCAGAACAGTCTATCTCCTGATTACCATGTGCTTACTATGAGGTATTTGTAAATAGTTTATAATAAAAGGTTTGAAGTTAAACAATACCAACTGTCTTAAGTCAGTCCAAAAGGATCAAAGCCTCATCAAGGTTAAGTAAGCCAATACAGCATGGTATTAGTGAAATCTCACTAAACTCGGCTGCAACACCAGAAGCTTTCAAAGCACATTGCAGTAGCTTAGGTATATACATACCAAAACAGAGGGAAGAGCTGGTGTCCACCCACAGCACCACCCAATCCTCCATAAATGGTCTGGCAGTGGTTGGGTAGTATGGTTTTCACCAAGCCAGGATGGAAAAGAAAGTGGTGTGCAATGTGAAATGGGCTGCTGATTCACTATGACCCCATTTTGTGCTACTTCCGCAGGCCAAATTCATCCCACATCTCTTTTCAGATCCACTTTTCCAGTGAATCAGAGTTGTGTTTGTTTTTTTTCCCTATATCGTATATGAGTTTCTGTGGTTCAATTGCAATGGAAGTACCTCAAACTGTTATGCAGGTCAGCTGGGTAGGATCAAGGATAAAATCCTTTACATTTTCATTGATTGTGCCATTTCTCTTTTTGACAGTTTATGAGAATGTTTCCAAAAGCTACACATCTTTTTCTTTGGATGGATCAATTTTTATTTTGGTGTCAAGCTATCAGGCTGCATTACCTGGTTAACTGAGCCATTATAAAAATCTCAAGCCAAAAGCTACCAAGAATGACATGTTGGAACCACAAACTGTTCAAAAACACGGCCTGTTCCTGCACTGGACTGATCCCATCACCACTCCCAGGTTCCAATCTGTTACCAACTGAGTTTTGATCTGAGGCCTTACACCACAGGTACCCCCTTAAAAATGCTCCATATTAATGTCGGCCATGAAATCATTTCATCACAGTTTTCCTGAAATGACAATGAATATATAAAGATTTCTTCATACCAGTTTTCGCTTAGCATTAAATTAAAGGAATGCCACTAGGAGGTAATAATGTTAAAACACAATTTTTTTTTAGTTGCAATGGGACTGCAAATTTTTAATCTGCCAAAAATTGACAGGTTTGTGCTTTTAAATTACTGTGGATTAAGTTTAGAGATATAGTCAGTCCCTCAATCGTTCGCTGCCACTGATAATATCCTCTTGATTTTTGATTCCGTAGCAAGTCCAGAGCATGCTATTTTTGTTTTGTAAATAGTACATGAGAGAAAAATAGCCTCATATTTATACCTCGGCTGATCACAGGGCTCAGAAATGACACACATGCAATGGCCTTGAAGCTGTAGAATTGCTAAAATACAGACAAGTGTTGTGTTACAAATTCCTTTCTGCTCTATTTTAGTGGAAGCATTAACCTCTGCTGAAATAGCAGAGAGAGGAATTTCAGACAAATGTGTTAAGCCTTGCTGAGCGGCTGTGTATTCTCTGAGCTAATTAGTTCCTTTGAAGGCTGTTGTTATGTGGGTAAATGAAACAGGCATTTTTCCACAGACCAAGATGCCAAAACTGCTGAGAGAGCTATAACCAGTTAATTTACTTTTGTTTTGCGTGAGGAATGCTGTGTCGAAGTTCCTTCTCTTCTTCCAGCAGTGGCATTTAATGCCTTTAATGACACATGAAGGGCATCACTGTCAACTGTAAGGAAAGGGTTATTGGATTGGCGACTAGTTCAGAGCAGTGTTTATTATGTGGAAACTGGATGGGTGCAATACTTACTTACTTACATCAATACATGTTAATTGCAGTGATACTTCTGAATTCCAGCTACTCTTGTCTCCACATGGGTGAAATTATTTATCCCTGGTGCCATTCCAGTAAATCTCCCCTGTACCCTTTCCAAGACTTTAACCTTCTTTCTAAAGTGTGGTTCACAGAATTGGAATAATACTTTAATTGGAGTCCTAGCCAGTCCTTGTTTTCATACTCTATGATCTGGATTTCGCCCTTTGAGTTGGGAATCGGGAGCCGGGCTATTTCTTGATGCTCTGTTCCCACTTCCAGGTTCAATCCGCTCACTCAAGCTATTTCCCCCGTGCAAAGTCAGGTCGGGCTAGAGTCAGGACCGCTGCCTCCCAAAGCAGGCCTGAGGCAGGAGGGAGGTTGCCGAGGTGGGTAAGTTAAGAGGCCCATCTCTGTTCGCTGAGACATTGGCCCATTTAGGTTCATGACATGTTAGGCACCTGAGCCCTCATCCCTCAATCCCTCACCCACACCCACTCTCATACCTCCTCCATACCCTCAAGTTTCCTCCATACTAATCATGCATCCTCCATACCCTTATGACCCCTCCATACCCCATAGCCCCTCCATATCCACTCACCCAGCATCCACTATGTACAGAACTCATGACCCCAATAATAGCACTCAGAATTCTTTTAAATGTTCATGAAATTGTAAAATTAAACAAACAACCAATTAAACCCCACTTGAAGAAAACTCATTTCTCTTAAAACCTCATAAAACTGTCAACCAAACACACATCCATTCAAACTGCACTTAAATGGTCATAAATCTGCTAAAATAAACAAACTGCCATTCACAAACCACTTCCAAAAAATCAACAATCCTGTTAAATCTTCTTAAAACCGTCAATCAAATAAAGCTGCTGAGACAGCTATAACAAGTTAATTTACTTTTGTTTTAGTGAGGAATGCTATGTGAAGTTCCTTCTCTTCTTCCTGCAGTGGTATTTAATGCCTTTAATGATACATGAGTGACATCACTGTCAACTGTCCCCTTGACAATTGTGTCAATTACTCCTGCCCTGCTGAGCTCAATACATTAGTGGGGTTTGGAGCTCAGCCAAACATTCATAATGAGATTCCATTGCACAACTGCATCAACAAAACCTCCGGAGCTGAAACATTAAAGTCTTTGAAGTTGTCTTAACAAATAACTCAGCCATATGCTCTGTTTTCTCAAAGGTTCAACTGATGGCTGGGCTGTGAATCAATCTAAATATCAAAGCACAGGTCCAGATGACACATTGAAATCTGATTCTCAATACTGTCCAGTGCAGAAGAGCCATTTATAAACTAAACAAAGTACTCAAATGCATCTGAGCACTTTCACAATGCTGGTCAATTTAGTGGTCACTTACCTTATAATCACAGAGCCCTATCATCTACTACTTCATTAAAAACAGACTTAAATTATCATATAGCATCTAATCATGACAGTTAAAGCTGGCAACATCTTTTAAACATGCCTGTCAAAAGTTCCCGACTCTACAGCTGGCTATCCCAAGGTTCACAAACTCATTGGCCTGACGTGGTTCACACAAGCTGCAGAAACCCAGCCACCTCACTGAAAATCTGAAACTCAGTTAAGTTTAAAATTGAGATAGACATTAATATGAAATACCCAATGCCAGTTTGGGTGCGTGCCAAGACATGGCTGCACCTGTTAAAATGGTGACCAACAGGAATCAGTTTTCAAATTCAAACTTATGGTACTCCTGCCTCCATTTGCAGCCACCTCATGTGGGTTTGCTCTGAGTCAGGCCGGCAGAAGTAGTTACATAGCCAAGAATTCCATATGTTTTTTTTTTAAAAAGCCTTATCAACTTGGTCCTTGCACTTTCAAAGGATTAAGTCACGTTATTTCAGCAGTGTACATTTGGGAGACTTTTGGGTCCAGTTTTCCCTTCAGTCAAATAGTTTGGAATGAACAACAAAGCCAGAATTCATCTGACATCCTTAGAGAACTGAATACTGTTGGTGTTCCTCCAGTCACACAGAGACCTTGGTATCTTTTATGCAGAAATCACTTGGGAATGGGACTTGGGGCTCTCTGTTGAAGAGACATAATGGGAAGATGTATGGAGTTGAATTAACAAAACGTTTCACTGTATTTGGAGGACAGAAATTTGATTTAAGCTTTTCTATACAATCTATCCTACACAAGGGAGATACCTGTTATAAATTCCCCAACTGCAGCACGAGCAATGCTATACACAGTACACTTTCTAAAACAAAGCCAGAGCAATTTGTTAACAATTCAGGTCAGGTGACAGTGGACCTAAGACAAACACTGAGTAATGCTCATGCTGTGACTGAGCTTTTGGCCACCTCTCCGAAAAGCTCATTCAATGGCCTTCTTTTGCCTTCTGACGCTTTTATGAAATGCTTTGGGATTTTTTTTTCCCCCTTACGTTAAAGACACTGCATAAATGCAAGTCATTGCTGTTAGTGGAGCTATGGTCCCCTCAAGTTATACTGGAACTCAGAAGATGCTCTATTGTTTGTGACAATGGGTTAACCTTCTCCTTAGCACTGCAACTTGGGCACATTCTTACAGATCTGAAAGCTGATCCGAATATTCACATTCTGCAGCGACTTACCGAAGGCAAGTGTAGGCTGACATTTCAGATAAGCAGAAGATGTCCATTGTAAACTCCTAACTGCCAGTTTAACAACATCTCTTCTCCTTCCTCCTTCCCATCTTCCCTTTTATTCCCATTAACTATCCCTGAATCAAAGAAGTATACTGCTCCATTTCAGTTTCGGCCCACAACCATATGAGTTTTGACTTTTACGAAGTCTGACACTGCAAAATGCATAACCTATGTTTCAGCTTCGTCAATCTGTGACATTTGAACCGTATCTTTTACTTGGCAACAATAATGAAAAAAGAAGGCAGTATGAATCCATGGTGGCAATGGTAAACATTGGCAGGGGTGTAAAGCAGACAATCTTGGCTTGGAGCCCATTATACAACCGTCCGACTTTCCGTCCTGTTAGCTTCAATGGAAAGCCACATTGGGCAGCGTCCATAATGGGTGACTGATCCAAGACCGCCACAGTTCCGGCCCTATCAAAATTAAGAGTTACCTTTTCCTCACAGACATCCTGGATGAAAAAGTATCGATCATAATTAGATGATCTACGCTTCTTAATTGAATGCCACTCATTAAAATTCTCAGATAATTCACCCAATTTTCAATTACCACTTTGCCGTGCCCATGTGCTTGGTTTAATTCAGATTATTAGATTTCTCAAATTGTTCTTGGCTCAAATGTGACTGAGGCATCAGGGTAGGCCGTGTACATTTGAAAGGTGTGTCAGAATTGTGATCCTTTATTTGGTTTGGTTTCTTTTAGATATTTGTATTTGGAGAATATTGTTGAATATTCATATGTGGAAAGCATTTCAATCTCTGGAGAGTTAATTTGGTGGCTGTAACAAGCAGCTTTAGTTCTTAATTACTTCATTACTTTGCAATTTTTAAACAAACTATTTTACCACCCATTTAATTTTCTGTTAAAGAGTTAGGAACACACTGACTGAAATAATTATTTATACCACATATAATTGCAATATTATGCAAATACATTTAAATTAACTAATTAAATAAATTGACTGTATTGGAAAAACTACGTCTTAATTTATTGTTTAAATGGATCATACATATGCTTTTTTATAATATTAGTTTATTGGTCATTATGTGGTAACAATCCACCACTTTGATATTAATATGTATCTGCAAAAAGGCAGCAATTGAACACATGTTTGCTCTTTTAGCAAGATGATTAAAGATTGTTATTTTCAGCCCTTTCACATATGCGCTTCAGGTGAGTAAATTCAAATAGTCCCATGAAATCTCACAGTTTGGCTACCCTGGGGTGGGAGAGAGAGCTAGGTCTCCTGCTTGTCAATCTCCATTATCCTATAACTCTTGATCCGCTGTGAAGATGCAATCATAGGGTATCAACACAAGAGTGGGAGAATGAGGTCGCCTGACTACCAGGGCATCTAATTTTAGGCCACCTCAGACAGTCATTTTCCTACTGGTTTGCACTGGCAACAAAAGTAATAAAGGCTTACATTTCCATCGCGCCATTCATGACCACGGCACATTTCAAAGCACTCTACATCCAATGCAATAATTTTGAAGTATAATCACTGTTGTAATGTAGGAAATGTGGCAACCAATTCACGCGCAGCAAACTCCCACAAACAGAAATGTGATAATAATCAGGTCACCTGCTTTTATGATGTTGATTTGAGGGATAAATATTGGCCAGGACACTGGGGACAACTCCCCTGCTCTTCTTCAAAAGATCTTTCATGTTCATTTGAGAGAGCAGACAAGGCCTCAATTTAATATCTCATCTGAAAAATGGCACTTGACAAAGTGCAGCATTCCCTTAGTATTGCACAGTCTTTATTTTTGTGCTCAAGTCTTAGAAAGGGTCTTGAACCAACGGCCTCTGGCTCAGGGCGAGAGTGCTACGTAAGAACTGAGCCATGGTCGACGCTAGAAAGTTTAACTACAGCTGGTGCTATGTGAACTTCAGAAAGTTCATTTTACATTTTTTACAATTGGAAAGATTTAAACCACCCTTTGAATGATGTTGAGTAAAATTTTCCTCATGCATTGAACAGAAAGAATGAGGTGGAACAAAAACAAAAATACCTGGAAAAACTCAGCAGGTCTGACAGCATCTGCGGAGAGGGATACAGTTAACGTGTCGAGTCCGAATGACTCTTCATCAGAACTAAGGAAAATGTTTTAGATTTCCAGCACCCGCAGTATTTTGCTTTTATATAAGAATGAGGTGGAGCTAGCAGAGTAACCCAATGCTGCTGACTCTGCACTTTTGTAAGCAGTGATCCATTTCCACACAGTGCCTACTCAGTATAAATGAGCAATTGAAGTTACGTACTGAGAGTTGTATAGATCCTGAGTGCTGTGTTAGCGCATACGTTTATTGCAGCATACTGATTTAGTGGTAGCTTTATAATTCTAGTGGACACACTGATCCTCCAAATAAAGCTTCCCTTATGACATTATTAATCTGGTATTGCAATTAATGAATGATAGAAACAGGAATTTTGTGAAGACTAATGAAAACCTGTCTCTGCCGTTGTTCTAATGACCAGATCACTGTCATATTGATTGTATCATCTTAATTTGCAATTCCTGAGGTTACCAAGATATTTGCATTCCAATTTAAAAAAAAATTCCCTGGTGGCGCTCAGAATAATAAAATCACGAGATTACATGACGATTGTGACATTGTTTCTGAATTAGCATATAAATAAGACCTACATTTGCATGCCTTTGGAAATTAGCTAGAGAAAGTCATTTTATTAAATTCACCAGGTAGTTGAGAGCAACTCGCACCTCCCTTTGAAATCAGGTCCATTGTCCAATAGACACTACTTCAGGAAAAATTGTTAAAATGTACTGGCTTCAGCAGGCTGTTCCTGAAAGGCAGGTGATTACAAATCTCTAACTACAGCCGCATAATAAATAAAGGCACTTTGGAGAATGCTAACAATGTCCCTTCTATTATTTGAAAGGGAAGGCTGATAAGAGTTCAGAATAGGCTGTGATAGATTGTTACGACCGATCGCCAGGTGAGATCCCCTGATTTGTTAACTTCCCAAATGGGACTCCAATTTTATGTTCTCGGGTGAGGAGGAATGAGCTGGCTCCCCTTCTTTATTCAACCGCCTCGGTTGGTCGCAATAAGGTTAATTTAAAAGGGATCCCTTCTCCCCTGTGGATATCTTTTCCAAGTCCAAATGTGTTTTTTTTTTAAAGGGGCCAATTAAACCAGGCTTTCTTGAGTCAAAGAAAAAGTGTGTCTATTAGTTACTAAAAATCCCAGAAAAATAATAAAAACACAACATACATACACACAGATCAGAAATGAGAAGTTGAGTCCAAATAAAAGTTTTAAAACATATACAAATCAGTCTTTGGCTTGTCCGTGAGGCTTAGATGGTGAAAAGTTGCGGCCGTTAAATTGGGTGATTCTGGTAGAGATGACTCTGGCAGCTTAGCAGTTGGTTTGGAGACACTTGGTTCTGCAGGTTGGCTGAAGAAGCTGTCTTATTCCCTTCTTGATTGTGGCTTTATTAGCCTTGCCTCCAGCAACAGACAGAAAGAGAGGGCTGCTTGTCCATGGCCCAATTGAGGACCTTAAGTGGGCAATTAAAGCCAACTTAAAGGCTTCATCCCACTATCGCTCAGATTTAACAGGTAGCAAGAGAGGCCTGTGCCCAACGTGCAGCCTGGCAGGTTCATTACAGCAGCTGCTGGCCAGTGAAAGGGAGGGGGATGCTCCTGGTGCCAATCAGAGGTCACCCCCCCACCCCCCACACATGCGCCATCCCCGCCCCATACACACAAACACACACACACACACTCACTCAGTTGTCCCTCCCTGCATCCACCTACTACAGCCCCTGCCCTGCCCAATATGCTCCCCAGCCCTCTCACCCTCCTCACTGTGGCCTGCCAGCCTGGCCCCAATGAGATCCAGGCTTACCTGGAGGTCCGGGTCCATCACTGAATGCCTCCTTCTAGACAGAGCTGCATTACCGGCAGTGGTCACCGCCTCTCAGTGGCGCTGCCAGTACTGCAGAGATTATCCGGCAACTCTGTGAGGTGGGACTTCCTCCTGAAGAGGGGCAGAAATCTCATCTCACAGCAATTAAAGGTCCGTCGGCCGAAAAATTAATGCAGAGCAGGCCAGCCAACCTGAGGCGGGCTCGCCCCTGATATTTACCCTGGGGTGTGGGGAGCCCACCCTCAATGTATAATCGAGCCCATTAACTCTTTCCGTATTTCTGCAGGTGCTGCCTGACCTGTTGAGTACCACTAGCATTTTCTGTTTTTAAGGTGAGAAAGAAACACTGCAGATTCCCATGGCAACAAATCAGTGCCAGAGTCAGGCCACAGCCACCATCACAGAAAAATACAGGGAAACACAATTATAACTTTTTAATAACGTGACAGCTGAATCCATTGTTCTATTACACAGCATCCACATAATTCATATGATGTATACTTCCACCCATGAAAAATAAAACAGAATAAATGTGTGGTACCTCTGACGTTTAATTTATTCCTCAAAGGAATTGTCTCCTTCTAACACCTTTTCCTTGAGTGCAAAATATGTATTGCACCCTCAGTCGCATCTTGCACAAAATTTGCCAAGGTATTTCAAGATCTGTTTGAGTGATATTTGCTCTCTGCCTGAAACTGAAAGAGTACATGGCAATCTGGGCTTCTTCCTGGGAGCTTAGCTAATGTGGCAGGGCCCCCATAAACGCTACTGCACAACTGATAATGTAACAGGGAAAGTTAAGGGGACATGTATCGGGGTGTTCAAAACCCTGGCGGGTTTTTATAGAGTCAGTAAGGAAAAAACCATTCCCAGTGTTGGTTGGTTGACAGGATTACACCCATTTAGGGTAATTAGCAAAAGAACCAGAGGTGAGATGAGGAGAAAGTTTTTTCATAAGTCCATCTGGGCCTTGTTACTTTGAGGCAGTGGCTGAACATACGAAAGACCCAAGCACCAAGGTTTTCAGACAATGCAATGAAAATCTTGGTAGAGGTGGAAGGAAGGAGATGTGTCCCGTATCCACAGAGGGGCACGAGGCCTTCTAGCCGTATGCGCGGGAGCAAGTAAAGGTGGAAGTCAATGCCAGGTGTCTTGTTCCAAGGACATGGACGCAGTACAGGAAAATGTTAAACAATCTGACACGAGTTGCCAAGATGAGTGAGGGGATCTTCAAATGGGATATCCTTCCAACTGCACCACTAGCTGCATCCGTCGCATATTTCACTACACCCCCATCACCCTACCAACAAGCTTTATCAATCAGTATTTAACTCTTCAATTCATATTCTTTACCTCATTATTACACACATACCCAATGTTGCAAGCCTCTCACCCACAACTCACTGCTCGCACACACTGGCACCTATTTAACTATGACAGCCACTTCAGCCAAACATATTGTAACTCACTGACGCACACGTCCCTTTCTTGCAGGAAAAAGTCATGCAAAACAGCAGGCAGCAGGAAAGAACTGAAGAAGACAAGTGTTCTAACCTCCATGGAGGAGACAATGCTGATCGCCATAGGGGGGGACATTGCTGAGACCACTAGTGGGGCTGGAGGAATTGATGATGAGGGTAGCCACACCCTAATACTGATTCTTCCATCCCATCTCTTTCTCATCCCACAGTCTCTTCTCACTCACAAGCTACAGATGATGTAAGCAAGCGCTCCTTACTTTCTCCTCTCCTCTCCCCGCAACCTAACTCTTGAATATTTTTTTCATTTCAGATAATCAAGAACTGGAATGTGCCCAGATATTTGAGGAAGAGGAAGAAGACATTGAAGCTGAATAGACACCTATTAGAACTTCCACTTGCAGCCACCAGCTCAGAGACTGACACCAGATGCTAGGTGCTAGGATAGCTAGGGTAGTGGAAGGATTTAACATGGTGAGACACTGAACAGAGCTGGGGGAAAGGATTACGCGGGTGCAAGATGCTGCTTAGATTTTCATCAGCAGTCTGGAGGGAGACAGAAATGTAAAAGTTAAGAGTCACAGTCACATTGACAGCCACAGGCAATGCTGTCCTTGTCCTACTTTGAGATTGGAGTTGGGGCTACAGCAATTAGCAGATTTAAGTCCCAATCTCTTTAATGAAGCAAAGATATCTCAAGAATTGGTCACTGACATTGAAGTAACAGAATTACTTTCTAAAATCTCTTGAATAATATGGCCTTTGCTGAGAGCCCTTCTCTCCCTCATCATCTACAGACCCCAATTTCTCACCTTTGAAGGGGAGAAATTTGCAGGGATTACAGAGAAAGGGCAGGGAATCGGACTGGTTGGATTGCTCTTTTAAAGGCCTGACATAGGCACAATGGGCTGAATAGCCTGCTTCTCTGTTGCAGCATTCTGATTCCATGATGATAGGTAAGCTGATGTGATATGGAAGACAATAGTATGCCTTCCTACCCCCCCACCCCAGACATCAATACAATAGTGGGCCAATTCAAATGTACACTGACACAAAGTAAGTTAGACTCTCAGGACTTCCTGTCCAAGTACTGTGTATCCTTCAACACCATCCCACCCCTCCACCCCAACCATCCATGGCCATTATCAACAACAACCTCTTTGCTTTAAAAGAAACAGCAGACTGTAAAATATCACACAAATGTGTAAAAGTTTATTCAGCACTACCATCTACAGGAGTTTCAGGTTGCTCAAATAAGCTAAAATGCTCTTAATTAGCTCACACATTCAGCGAATAAAGAGAACTAGATTTGTATCTGATTAATTGTCACTAATAGGATTAAGACTGGTAATTAATATTTCTGGCTACATTTGAGAATACTGGCAATGACTTTTACATGAAACTATGCAAGTGATCAGCTGCAGAATAAAACAGAAGCTGTAACATCCTGTTTCACTGGAATCATAACAAAGGTTTATTATTTTGTTTAATGATTGTCACTTGTAGCCAATTCTGAAAAGATTTTTTTTTTTTTTTGCAAGTCTCTATTTTGCAGTGAAAATGAAATAATGTTTGAAAATGATAACTTAAATTTCTGGGCACAGACCCATTGATGTATACTTAAAAAAAAAATCTCACAACCAGACAGGGCTACGGGCCAAGTGCTGGAAAATGAGATTAGAATAGATTGGTAGGTGCTTGATGGCCACATGGACATGGTGGAACAAAGCTCCTGTTTCCGTGCTGTATAACTCTATGACTCTAGAACTGGTGATGGTCAATCTAACCCTATCTAATCTTTTAATCAGGTTCTGTCATTGCAATCACCATCATTGTCTTCTGCTGGTTAGGAACACCATTTCTTCCAGGAATTAAATGCACCACCCTTGTTCTATCTTCTACAGTATGATAGTTCACAAAATGTCTTCTTGCTGCGAGGCCTATCTGGTTGGTAGCTGAATCATGTAGATGCTTTTCAGGATGAGTGTCTGTGTGGGCATTGAAGAAATCCTATACAAAAGACAATGAAAAAGGTAAGGTTCAAAAAGGAAGGAAGAGTTTTAGGGGAATTAGCAACTGCTTTGGCTATTCCATAACCATTAGTTTATTTACGTTACACCTGGCAAGCTAGAAATTCACTCTTCAGTGTCTGGACTAAAACCTCGATTGGTGGACATGTGCCAGTATTACCTTTGCCAACAGTGTACAGAACATCTAGCTGTCTTACTGGTATTTATTTTCAAATTAGCTGCGTTAATGGTTTATAAGCAATCAAGTTTTAATCAATTTTACACTTTGGAATGATGATGTGGGGTAATGTTTGCGAGCTAACACCTTTGTTTGAAATGCTATCGTCCACTAATCTAGATGAGGCATAAACCCATTTATTTTTTAAAACCTCCACTCCACTAGCAGAGGGAGCAATTTTGGGTAAACACATGGAGCATTTGTATGGCCTTAGCCCACAGTGCAAGCTCAATGCCTCATTTAAATTTGGGTAAATGATATACTTTCTTTAGTTGGCTCGCCTGCTGCAACAAAGAGGCTCGTCATCACAGGACAGTTGCTATGGAATTAGAGGGTTAACTGGTTATCTCCATTACTTATTTGTATCAGCAAATAGCATAATGAAATATCAGATTGCAGCCCCAACGTTCCTACTGGACATTTAACATTTACTTTCATCGCAGTGCGGTAGGAAAAGAAGAATGATAATTTCATAGAATCTGTATTGTTGATACATTCCTTTTCTGGTCTATAGAAAGGGGAAGAGATCAAAATCTGCTTTGCCAACTATAAGTGTAGTGAAGGGCAACAGGGTAACAAGGGTATGACATCCCTTTGTTGGTTGATTTGGGAGCTTTAACTGTGCTGTTAGTGGACTGCAGCGAAGCTTTTTCACTTTAGCAGGGTTATCTTTGGCATTAGGGTCACTGCATTCGAAATCACGGTAACTGCTATGTTCATGAGCAGTATCCTGGGACTCAGATTGAAGCCGAACATTTAATCCGTTCGGCAGATAAAAGAATACTGTGCACTGTAACTTGTTAATTTTGTCCCAGTTGAAATCTTCAAATATTAGGGACAAAAGTTCCAATCATGTATGACATATTTTAAAACAGCAATATTCAGGTTATGTAGCAAATGGGATTTTTCAACCTCCTTTTTAATTTCAGTACTCAGCAAAAATGCACTTCTTGGACGACTGGGACAGACACTGGGACATGTAAAATTGCTCTGCAAATGCCTGCTTGCCTCATTGCCCATAACTTATTCTACTGCAGTCCTTTCAGCTCTCTAGAGATACATACATTTCATTGGTTTTCTGGTGAGAATTCCTGGTATTTTGCTAATCTTCAAGATTTTCTGTGCACGAGGAAAATGCAAAAATGCCACTGAGACTCTTGGAGCAAACACAATGAGTGCTTTGCAGTCTTGGCAGTCACTTTGTTGTATCACACGCTGCTTATCTGAGGCCAGGTCAACAGGGACAGGAGGAGTAATAGAGCAAAATAACACAGAGGGAGCAGTAAAATAGACAAAGGGATGAAACGCAAGGGGAAGAGATAAAAATGAATAGCAGTTAGAAAAATTCAAGAGCAAATAATGGAACAGAGAAGAAGGAGCTAGAAAGTAATGAGGGAGATTGAAATGAAAGCGGATGAGCAGGAAGTAAAATAATAAATGAGAAAGAATTGAACAGGAGAAAAAAATGCCAAAATGAAGCATTGGTTACTGGTAATAAACAACAACATGTTTTTAATATAAGAAATCAACCCAAGGTGCTTTACAGGAGCCCCATCAGACCAAAACTGAGCCAAAGTTGGAGATAACAGCATGAGAGGTTAATGTGGAAAAGTGAGGTACCCTGTCCCTTTAAGAGAATGCAAGTGTACTGATCATGTGACAGCACTGACGAATGACTGTACAGCATGGGCAAATGGGAACTGTAAGTCTAGTTCTGGAGGTTTTTGAGTGAGCACATATGATCTGGCGCTCTGCCCTATGCCTCAATATGCCATCACTGTTTATTCTTACATTAGTCTCTCCCTGTTATGGATTGCCAGCAGCAATTGATGAGGACATAGGAAGGCATGCTGTTAGAGTTCGGTTGGCCAACGAGCTCATTTACCCAAGACATAAAAGTTAATGAAGACCGATGGAGAGGTGGAGACTTTAAGGGAGGAATTCCAGAGCTTAGTTCTTCTATGACTGAAGACATGGCTAGCAATATGTGACAAGCCGAGTTTGAGATAGACAAGAGGCCAGAGATGACCAGAAGTTACATATTTCAGGGGCGAGGGGAGGAAAGGAGTAAGGATATCTTTGTGAAGGGCATAGGGTGTAATTTAATGCGCCCCTCCCCCACCAGCGGTGAGTTTTCTGGAGGGGGGCATTTAATCGGGTGAGAGGGTGCCACCTCCCTGCCTCCGCCAGGTTAAGTCTGAGGTAGGAAGGCTCATGGACGACTTTCCCACCTGGATGCTAACTGATGCTCTTATGTATGGAATTATTGCTCATTTACGGGCTACATTCCACTACTGCTGGCATTCACCAATGGTGGGCAGGGGGATTCGCCATGTAGGAAGCCCAAGAAACAAATCCTGTTGAGTTTTCTTGCTGGCTTCTGTGGGGAGGGGTCATTCCTTGCTCCAAAGCACTCAGTGCCTGACTGAGGGACTGGGCATGGGGATGGTGTTGGCGGGGCGGGGGGGGGGGGTGGGAGGCAGGGGGGAGCGGTGGTGAGGTGTCCACTGAAAGTAACCCTCCTGCCGTTGCCTCTCACAGAATCTTTATTATGCAGAAGGAGGCCATTTGGCCCATCGAGTCTGCACTGGCTCTCTGAAAGAGCATTCGACCTAGTCCCACTCTCCTGCCCGATCCCCATAACCTTGCACATCCTTTCTTTTCAGATAGCAAATCCAATTCCCATTTGAATATCTTGATCGAACCTGCCTCCACCACTCTATCAGGAAGTTCATTCCAGACTCCAACCTCCCTCTGGGTGAAAATCTTTTGCTCACAAAATTTTGTCCTGAACTATCTGATCTCCAACCCTTCCTTCTCTTGTGACCCCCACCCTGTGACCCCCATCCTGCCCTCACTCACCTTTGACCTGGGGTCTCTCATTGATCTTGGGCCTCTGGTGGGTGCAATACCGGCAACCACCACCACTCCTGGTGGCATTGATGGCAATGGAGAGCTGCCGGCCCCTGATTGCACGGACTCAATGGGCTGAATAGTCACCTTTTGTGTCGTGCTATTCTATAATTCTATGATTGGCAGGTAGCTCTTAGGGAGTAGGGGAGCAGGGCTACAGCACAGGATTTCTGCCACTGGGTCATTAACCCAGGGGAAGGCCCGATCTGGTTACTTAAGTGCCTAATGGGCACTTAAAACCTGTGGGCCACAACCAGCGGAGACAATTCAGAGACCTTGACAGTTCTCCAGCCGTTGCAAACATTAAAATCCTTCCATAGGATGAGGATTGGATGGGTGGTAGAAAACAAGGAATTAACTGGAGAGCTGAGATGAGTGGAACAAGTTGAGGTGCTTTAAGGAAGCAGGAGCCAGAAGAATAGAAAAGAAGATAAAGGTGAGATTTGGTGATTTTGGCTACACGGCTGTACTGCTGCAGTTTGGGTGCACCATTTGGTGGAAGGTAGAGTCAGGTAGGGAGTTTTCAGTAAGAAGCAAAGTGTCATCACCAATGAGCCAAGTTTATGTCAAATCCCTGATGTCAAAGCAACCATTCACAATACAGTCATGGACAGCAATGTCCTTCTTTGCAAGTGATCAAACATTCTTGAGAAAGATGTGGAGGTGGGTGGGGGATTGTTGATCCCCAGACAGAATTCATGGGGTCAACGATGTGAGGGATAAATGGGACAGATAGGACATTGTCAAGCTTAGCCACCATTAGGTGCACTGTGTGGGAAAACTGGCAAGAGAACAGCATGGAGCATTTGGTGATGCCGCTTATAAGGAGTCAGTAACAAGTAGCCTTCAGAGAACTACAAAATTGTTTTTTATCCATTCTTGGGATTTGGAGAATGCTGCGAAGGTCAGAATTTATTGTCAATCCCTAGTTTCTCTGAGAAGATGTTGGGCCTTCCTCTTGAACTAGTGCAGTCTAGTACAACTGAGGATAATTGAGAGTCAATGACTTTGATGTGGGACTGGGGTCATGTCTCAGCCAGAGCAGGTAAGGACGGCAGGTTTTTTTTCCTCGATGATATTAATGTATCAGTTGGATTCTTATGGTAATCCAACAGTTTCACGATTGGGGCAGGAATTTGTACACAATTCAAAGTACCCAAGAAGAAATAAATGAATGGAGGTGTGACTGAATAACAGGAAGGGGAAGAGCAGGTGCAGAGAAGAGAAAAAGAAATGGAGATAGGAGTAATGAACTCTGGAGCAGCATCCAAAATGTGAGTGAAGAAATTCAGGTTACACATACATGGCAAAGATTTGGATAGATATCCTGACTGTAAATGGAATATGGGGAGGAGAAGCAAGAGCATGTCCAAAGTTAAAATATGAGCTTCCATGGCAGATTGAAGTTGACTAGTAATCAAGATGGGTTCAGCTTGAAGCCCTGAAGGACAAATATCCAGTTTCAGAGACAAGTGTGGAGAACAAGTGAGCCCAGGAGCTATGTGAGGACCAGGGCATCAATGGGCACATGGGTAAGAGACCTCCACATGGAAAATGGAGAACAGGTCATCTTCCAGCATAGGTCGATCCAGGGGCATGGCTAAGATGAGTGATGGTGTCGCTGTTCAGTAGTGCACGTAAATGGATCCAGTATACCAGCAGAGGTATGTCAATGACAATGGGAAGTGAAGGCCATTCAACAGCAGTAGAACAGAATCAAGTGTAGGATGGGAACCAACAGAAATAGATGAGAACCAGTTCAAGCATAGGATGAAAAATTCCCAGCAGAGGAGCAGAAAACTGATTTTACAGCAGCAGCCTGTTAATCCTGTATGTGACTGTTTAGTGAGGTGAATGACTCCAATGTCCTTTCTTCCCTATTATAATTTGATATACCACCTACTGGCCTTACCAAGAGCAAATCTCAACAAAAGTTTTGCGTACCTGCTAAGCTCTGTCAGTTATACGTGGTTTTTGCATATTTATCACATTTAGTCACAGGCTTTCATTCCGTCTTTCTCCAAGAGAGATTTCATATGATTTAATTGATCTGCTTTAAAGATGAACCATCAATGAGGGTAAAAACAAAAAACTACTGCGGATGCTGGAAATCCAAAACAAAAACAGAATTACCTGGAAAAACTCAGCAGGTCTGGCAGCATCGGCGGAGAAGAAAAGAGTTGACGTTTCGAGTCCTCATGACCCTTCAACAGAACTAAGTTAAAATAGGAGAGGGGTGAAATATAAGCTGGTTTAAGGTGGGGGTGGGGGGGGGGGGGGGGAGTAGTGGGGGGAGAGAAGTTGACGGGGGGTGGGGGTGGTTGTAGGGACAAGCAAGCAGTGATAGGAGCAGATAATCAAAAGATGTCACGGATAAAGGAACAAAGAGGTGTTGAAGATGGTGATATTGTCTAGGAGAATGTGCTAATTAAGAATGGATGGCAGGACACTCAAGGTACAGCTCTAGTGGGGGTGGGGTGGAAAGACTGACAGGGCATTACAGGTATAGGTTTAAAAATAATGGAAATAGGTGGGAAAAGAAAAATCTATATAAATTATTGCAAAAAAACAAAAGGGAGGGGGAAGAAACGGAAAGGGGGTAGGGATGGAGGAGGGAGTTCAAGATCTAAAGTTGTTGAATTCAATATTCAGTCCAGAAGGCTGTAAAGTGCCTAATGAGGTTGTCTTTTCGATTGGATTTTGCAACAGGCTCAGTAAATTTGGAAAAAGAAGAATAATTCAGTCATATACTGTGAGGAACAGTTTGGTGGATCAGATAATACAATAGCATCCACTAGTCTCATGATGTCCATAGACTAAAATTACTTGTGACCTCAGAAGACAATGTATAAAAACAGGATTGGCCTCAGCCCCATTTAATTAAAGAAACAGTGTCCCTTTGTTATCTTTAGATCAAAGCTATGCTTATCCTAACAGTGCATGTTGCAATGTATTACCCAGTAATCCACCAGGAGGTTTATCTTCTGAAATTTGATGGTGATGATACATGTCAGTGGAAAATAAGGTATTGAGTGGCTCTGACTGCATTGTGACAGTTATAATGTGAATGGTTCATTTTACATAAACCCACAGTCCTTGAAGTTTATTTTCTTTATGTAATATAGAGAGAAAATGCAATATATTTATTTATTTATTCCTTATTTGGGGCTTTGCCATTTGGATGTATTTATTAAGTGCATTCTCAAACATGTACAGTTCGATTTTCCAACAAGTCTTAACCAGTGGTCAGAAATTGCATTTCTGTCAGTCTTTATTTTCATAGAATCATAGAATTGTTACAGCACAGAAGAAGCCATTTGGCCCATCGTGGTCTTGCTGGATCTCCTAAGGAGCAATTCACATACTGCCACTCCCCCGCCTTCTCCTGACATCCCTGCACATTTCTCCTTTCCAGATATTTAGAAAATTTAGAAAAATGTAGAAAAATTTGCAGCACTGAAGGAGACCGCTCTGTCCATCATGCGTGTGCCAGCTGAAAAACAAGCCTCCCAGCCTTTTCCAGCATTTGGTCCATAGCCCTGGAGATTACAGGGCTTCAGATGAATGTCTAGACAACTTCTAAATGATTTGAGAGCTAACTGTACTACCCTCTCAGGCAGGGAGTTCCAGACCCCTCCCACCCTCTGGGTGAAAAAAACTCCCTTCATCTCCCCCCACTAATCCTTGTACCAAGCACTTTAAATCAAAGCCCCTTAGTCACTGACCTCTGTGCTAAAGGAGATAGGTCCTTCCCCTCCACTCTACCCAGGCCTCTCACAACCTTGTATGTCTCAATCAAATCTCCCCTTAGCCTCCTCTGTTCCAAGGCAATCAAACCCAGCCCATCCGATGTTTCCTCACAGCTGCAATTTTCCAGTCCTGGCAATATCCTTGTAAATTTCTTCTGTACCCTCTTTAGTGCAATTACATCCTCTCTGTAATGGGGTGACCAGAACCGCACACTGTACTCAGGCTGTGGCCTAACTAGTGTTTTATATAGTTGCAGCATCACTGCAGCATAGCTCCAGCACAGCACCAGCTTGCCTTGAAGGCCAGAGAACAAGGCTGTGTAGATTAGTTCATAAATGTCGGCCTCTAGAGCTTGTATCTTTGTTCTTTCTGTGAGAAATTATGTCTTTAGAGGAAAGAGTGACAGCAGAAAGGAACAGCATCACATTTTCATAGGTTTCATTTCTGGTGTTCACTGAAATAAAGGCTTTTCATTCCTATTGTGACTCTTCGATTTCCCTGGATAGAACTCTTCAGCAAATGGTTTCACCATATTTGCCATTTGTTCATTCATGCACTCTCTCTTATCTGAGACCATGTGACAATTACATACTAGACTGACTTTAAAAAAAAAGTCCTGCTTCTTTCAGTGGATAGGTAAACAGCAAAACAATAATCAACTCTCCATGAAATGTAGGAACATAGGGTGCAATTTAATGTAGGCGACGGGGGTCCTGCCTGCACCTGAAGAGCCGGCGAGTACTCCACAATGCTTCTTTCTGGGAAGGTCCTCCCAATTAAGTGCCATTCCGGCACTTAGCTGGGCAGCAGTGGGCTTTCCCCCGGGATCAAGGGCCCCGGGGCAGAAGCCCTGCCCACCAGCAGTAACCAGCCAATCAGAGGAGCCACCCCTCCCAATTAAATGCTCCCCACCTCCAAATTCGCCACAGGGAAGGGCATTAAATTTTGCCATAGGAACACAAGAAGGCCATTTGGCCCCTCAAGCTGGTTCTATCGATCAATGAAATAATGACTGATATGTATCCTAATTCTATTTACATAGGAACATCAGAAATAGGAGCAGGAGTAGGCCATTCAGCCCCTCGAGCCTGCTCCACCATTCAACTAGACCTCAACCCTATTTTTTGGAACCAGGCCGAAACCCCTTGATACCTTTATTAACTAGAAATCTATCAATTTCTGTCTTGAACATACTCAATTACTCAATTACTGAGCCTCTACAGCCCTCTAGGATAGAGAATACCAAACATTCACCACCCACTGAGTGAAGAAATTCCTCCTCATCTCAGCTTTAAATGGCCTCCTTCTTATTCTGACACTGTGTCCCCTGGTTCTAGGCTCCCCCAGCCAGGGGAAACATCCTTCCTACCGAGGGGGAGGGCGGGGTTTACGCACCCGCCCGCTGCCGCGATCTTTCGGTCCCGCTGCAAGTCAATGGACTTCTGGCTGGGGCACCGCCTCACCCATGGCGGGTCCTGCCCGCGACAGGGCCAGAAAATCCTGGCCTATATCTACCCTGTTGCACCCTGCAAGAATTTTGTTTGTCTCAATGAGGTCACCTTTCATTCTTCTAAACTCTCGGACGATCCCACCATCCCAGAAATCAGTCTGGCGAATGTCTTGCACTCTCTGCATGGCAAGTATATCCTTCCTTAGGTTATGTTGCGACCACAGCCGATGTTATTTGCTGAGCAAACCATATCCCAGAGGGAAACTTGTCTTACTGATTATAACTTCTTAAAAATATTTTGAAAATGAGGGGAAAACTACTGACCCCAGTAGCATAGAATGCCGGTAACACTTTTAGGATTTTAAAATTAAAAGATTTACTAACATGAAAAAAAACTTCAACACACAAGATTAAAATTACACAGTTGAAATAGTCTTACAAAACATTCCCCCCAAAAAACCTATTTGGTCAGAACACACAAGTAAACTACTTGGCAAAAGTTCCCTTATACATTTTTAACTATAAAACTCGAGTAATATTACCCAAGGCAAAAAACTGCTGCTATTTCAATAAAGTACACCACATGGCTTCTCATTCTCTTCCATTCTGTTGTGGAAATCTGAAGGAAATTCAGAAGCAGACTGCCTTCTAAAAACAAAGACTTCTCGGGCTTGAAACTGGATGGCTGCTTCAAATTCACCACGCTCCTCAGCACAGAGCTAGCCTTAGGACATCCCCCCCACACAGCCACCTCAACTCATCTATACACCTTTTCTTATATATCATTGTTTTCCCCTTTCATCCTAGACCCCATTGTCCTAAGCACCTCTTTGAACTTAACTTTTCCCAAATATAAAAATCTTTCAAGTCTTCCTATTGCCTCCACTTTTGGGTCAAACAAAATTTAATTACCTTCCCTTGTTTCCTTATGAGATCTTTGTAAGTTGTAAAAGTCCCTTAAGCTCCCTTTGAAATTTAGTGGCTGAAAAGTCAAGCCCTTACCTATCACCTAATGCAAATTTTAAAGCCCAATTTATTTACTTGTAGTTCCAACTTCACCATAGCTTCTCATTACAAATGCATGCAACTAGCACCTTTACCTTTCATCTCTCAGTTCCCACAGACAAGATGTCTTTACTAACCTTCCCTCGGTTTAATTATCCATGGGCACACTCTCGCAGCCTCCTTTTACAGAATAACACCATTTCCCAAAAATATTAAAAAATATAACATCCATCTTCACAGTGAGGAGACCAAAATTGTTCACAATAATCCAGGTGCAGTCTCACCAAGGTTCTATACGACTTGAGCAACTTTTCTTTACTCCTGTAGTCAAATCCTCTTGCAATAAAGACCAACATACCATTTACCTTTCTAATTGTTTATTGCACCTGCTGTTAGTTTTCAGTGACTTGTGAACAAGGACACTCAGGTCCCTTTGGACATCAACACTTGCCAATCTCTCAATTTATAAGAAATACTCTGCATTTCTGTTTTTGCTACCTAAGTGGATAACTTCACATTTTTCAACATCCTATTCTATCTGCCATGTTCTTGCCCGCTTACTAAGCCTGTCCAAGTCTCCTTGAAGCCTCTTTGCATCCTCCTCACAATTCACACTCCCACCTAGTTTTGTCCCATCAGCAAACTTGGAAATATTACAGTTGGTCCCCACATCCAAATCATTGATATAGATTGTGAATAGCAGGAGCCCAAGCATTGATCCTTGCGGTACCCCATTAGTCACAACCTGCCAACCTGAGACTGACACATTTATTCCTACTCTGCTTTCTGCCCATTACCCAATCCTCAATCCATACCAGTATATTACCCCCCAATCCCATGTGCTCTAATTTTGCTTTCTCACCTCTTGTGTGGGACCTTATCAAAAGGTTTATGAAAATCCAAATACACCACAACCATTGGTTCTCCCTTATCTATTCTGCTAGATCCCCTCCTCAAAAAGCTCCAACAGGTTTGTCAAACATGATTTCCCATTCATAAATCCATGTTGACTTGGCCCAATCCTACCATTATTTTTTAAGTGTCCAGTTATTACATCCTTTATGCGGCTAACATGTCTGTAGTTCCCCCATTTTCCCTCTCCCTCTTTTCTTAAATAGCAGGGTTACATTTGCTACCTTCCAATCTATAGGGACCATTCCAGAATCTGTAGGATTTTGGAAGATGATTACCATCCACTATCGCTACTGATATCTCTTTCAACACTCTGAGTTGTAGATCATCAGGTCCAGGGGATTTATTAACTTTCAGCTCCATTAACTTCTCCAGCACAATGTTTTTACTAATACTAATCACTTTCAGGCCCTCAAGCTTGCTAGTCCCTTGATCTCTTGTATTTCAGGGAGGTTTTTTGCATTCTCCAATGTGAAGTATTTAATGGCATTTGTTCAGGTTCTCTGTCATTTTCTTATTCCCAATTATAAGTTATCCTGTCTCTGCCTGCAATGGGCCCACATTTATCTTTGCTAATCTTGTCATTTTTATATGTCTATAGAAGCTTTTGCATTCCATTCTTATGTTTCTAGCTAGTTTACTTTCATATTCTATTTTCTGTTTCTTTATTAATTTCTTAGTCTTGCTTTGCTCAATCCTACAATGCTCCTAATTCTCAGGTTTACTACTTTCTTTGGCAAATTTATAGGCCTCTTCCTTCGATCTAATACAATCCTTAACTTCTCTTGTTAGCCATGGTTGGATCACTTTTCCTGCTGGGTTTCTGTGCCTCAAAGGGATGTAAATTTGTTGTAAACCATGCCTTTAAATGCCAGCCATTGCCTGTCTACCGTCATACCTTTTAATAAAGTTTCCCAATCTATCATAGCCAACTTACCCATCATACTTTTGTAGTTTCCATTAATGTTTAGATTAAAGACCCCAGTTTGGGATTGAACTACACCACTTTCAAACTTAATGTAAAATTCTATCATACTATGGTCACTATTCCCTAAAGACTCCTTTACAACAAGATTTTTAATTAGTCCTTTCTCATTGCACAATACTAGATCTAAAATAGCCCATTCTGTAGTTGGTTCTGTAGTTGTACCTGATGTTCTAGAAAACCATCTTGGTATACATTCCAGGAATTCATCCTCCACATCATTAGTGCTAATTAGGTTTACCAAGTCTATATGTAGATTGAAGTCCACCATGATTACTATATTAACCTTGTTACACACACCTCTAATTTCCTGATTTATACCATGCCCTACATTACCACTACTGTTTGGTGGCCTATAAACAACTCCTCCCAATTTGCTGCTCCTTGCTGTTCCTTAGCTGCACCCAAACTGATTTTATGTCTTGATCTTCCGATCTAAGATCCTCTCTCACTAATGTACTGATCTCATCTTTATTAACAGCACTACCTCACCTCCTTTTCCATTTTGCCTATTCTCCTAAATGTTGGCTACCCTTGAATATTCAGTTCCAAGCCTTGGTCACCCTGCAACCAAATCTCTGTAATGGCAATTAGATAATATTGTGCTGTCAATTTATCTACCCTGTTGCCAATGGTCTGTGCATTCAGATAGAGTACCCCCTGACTATACTAACCTCGACTACCACTACATTCCTATTAAGTCCCCTGCCTGAATGGCTTCCTTCACCATGGTGCCATTGTTAGTTCGCTCATTCATCCTGCAGTCCCCACTTTCATCCATACAGACTGCAAGAACCTCAAACCTGTTAGACAATTGCAAAGATTGAGACTCCTCCACTTCGACCTTCTCAATCCCTTATCTGTCTTGCTCGCAGTCACACCCTCCTGCCCTGGCTGTGGGCCAAATTAGGTGACCCTATCCTAAGGGGTGTGACCACCTCCTGGAACAAAGTGTCCAGGTAACTTTCCCCCTTCCTGATGCATTGCAGTGTCTGCAGCTCAGCCTCCAGCTCAATGACTCTGAGCCAAAGTTCCTCAAGCAATAGACATTTACTGTAAATGTGTTTGCCTTGGACCACACAAGTGACCATGAGATCCCACATTCCACAACCACCACACATTACCTGGCCTGCCATCTTTATAATGTTTCATTAATTACTTTACTGATCTATTTAAACTGATGTCTCAACTCATCACTGTGCTTATATTCTTATTATTTCAATAAATGTTTTACTTAACCCGATTGAAATTCCCTGTTAATATAAATAGGAAATACTCACCAGTCAATCTAATAAGCTTAACTACTATTAGTAAACCTTCTACTACTATTAAACCTCCTAGTTACTAAAATTACCCAAGTTTTAAAAGATAAATTAGAAAAATTTCCACCAACCAATCAACTGCCTGTTTTCCTGTGAGGTTACATTTGATTTTTCTCAGAACACTCTTGAGCCACAGACTGGACTGGACAGATTGCCTGTCCTGGGGTCCTCCTCTTGCCTGCTCCACTAGGTGCTACTGACTGCCAATCTTGGGGTCCTCCTCTCACCTATTCCTTTCGGTGCTGTTGACTGCCTAGCTCAGGGTCCTCCTCTTTCCCGCTCCTCTAGGTACTGCTGACTGCCTGCCTGCAGGTCCTCCTCTTGCCCACTCACCTAGAAGCCACCTTTACCCAACTTTTCCCTATGTGTCTTGGAACCTCTGATTAACACCAAATTTGACAATCCCAGATTTAAAATTTTTAAGTGAGTTAGCATCCACTTTTTGTTTTGTGCGGGAGAGTTTCACACTTCATCAGCATTTGCTTGAAGGAGTAGTTCCTAACTCCTCTCTTGCATGTCCTGGCTTTGATTTTAAGGTTACGTCCCCTTGTCTTAAACTCTTAAAATGGCAAAAACTGTTTCTCTCCATCTGCTCTAAATCCTAAAAGTCCTAAAACCTTAATCAAACCTCCTCATAATTTAATCCTTGGAAATCTGGTAACATTCCAGTGAATCTACAGTGCATTCATTCCAAGGCCAGCCCATACTTCCTGAGGTACAGTTCCCATTATTATACACTTAACCCCAGATATTGTTTAATCAGGGCTTTGTATATCTGTAGTAAGACTTCCTCTCCTTTATATTCTCTTGAGATATAAAGACTAACATTTCATTAGCCTTTTTGATTATTTATTGTACCTGACCACTACATTTTAATGATGCCCAGCGTCAGCCTTAAGACTTGAGATGTCGGTCAAAGATGACTGTATATTTGCATCGCTGTACTTTCTATATTCTAAAACCATTGAAATGGAGACAATCTGACACCAATTGCTTTGGAAGGGATGAATGGAAGCCATCTCCTATCCCATTAGCAAAACATGCAGACAATCATCTGGGTACTCAACTGGTTGGTGGCAAACTACTAGACCTAATTGCTTGGACAACTGTACCCTGGCTGAGAGAGGAATTCCCAGCCATGATCTAATTAAGGTAACTGTAATACACTAACCTGACCATATTTGGGTCACTGGGCAGTTCATGAGAGAAGGTCATGTAACAAGCCAACACTTCCTGTGTCTAAGCACCTGCCTCTCTGCAGAACAGCACAAACAACTGAGACACTGAAGGAGAAAGAGCCTGAGTATGTTCCTTCTCTCTTTCTATCCTCATGCAACTTATAAGTTTTGAACCTTGTCTGCTGATTTTGACTATCCAGGCGTTGCATGCCAAAATAAAAAAGAAAGAATTCAGCCCAGCATTGCTGTCTCCAGAAG
The DNA here is from genome assembly GCF_964194155.1 of Cetorhinus maximus. Taxonomy (NCBI): domain Eukaryota; kingdom Metazoa; phylum Chordata; class Chondrichthyes; order Lamniformes; family Cetorhinidae; genus Cetorhinus; species Cetorhinus maximus. Next base: position 21,548,136 of record NC_135896.1, read on the forward strand.
AACAGAATAATCATCTCTCTATTTCTTCAAATTGCGTCAACACAGAAAGAACAGGACCACCAAGTGAAAACAGCAGGACCACCAACTTCAGCCTGATGCCAGTGAAGTCACCAATCTTCAAGAGCTGTATACTCCTTTAATTTTACTGGACTCTAAATTATTTAATCTATCCTTTCCACTCTGAGATTTATTTTTGTGTGTGTAAAAGTCAGAGCATTTTTTAAAAATTATTTTTACTTAGACTGTGTTAATTATAATAAAAATTATCCCCTTTTAAAATAACTCTAGAAAACCTGTCTGATCATATCTTTTATGGTCATAATGCCTAAACAGTTAAACACTCATGGAATTAGTAAGTATATCTGTTTTAATAAAAATCTGTTACCATCAAACGAGGAGAGGGGAAAGAGGGGAGTCATTTGACCCCTCCTCAACCATAACAGCAATACTTTAGCACTTTGCTAGATGTTATCAGAGCCCATAGCCCTTGTGGTATCCAGCACCTTTAGCTGTTTCTTGATATTATGTGAATGAATCAAATTGGCTGAAGATTGGCATCTGTGATACTGGAAACCTCAGGAGGAGACCGAGATGATCATCCATTTAGCAGTTCTGGCTGAAAACAGTTGCAAATATTTCAGCCATCTCTTTTGCACTGGGCTCCCCCATCATTAAAGATGGGGATATTTGTGGAGCCTTCTCCTCAGCTGAGTTGCTTAATTGTCCACCCCCATTCATGACTGGATGTAACAGGACTGCAGAGCTTTGATCTGATCGTTGGTTGTGGGATCATTTAGCTCTGTCTATCACATACGGCTTCATTTGTTTGGTATACATGTCTTGCGTTGTAACTTCACCAGGTTGACATCTCATTTTTAGGTATGTCAAGTGCTACATGTGTCATGCCTTCCTGCACTCCTCATTGAACCAGGGTTAATCCGTTGACTTGATGGTAATGGTGTATTGAGGGATATGTTGGGCATAAGTTTGCATATAGTGGTGGAATACAATTATGCTGCTGCTGATGATCCACACACTTCATGGATAACCAGTTTGAGCTGCTAGATCTGAATCTAAGCTATTTGGTTTGATGGGAATACCACACACCATGATGGAGTGTGTCATCAGTGTGAAGACAGGACTTTATCTCCACAAGGACTCAATCCTATCAATACTGTCATGGACATATGCACTTGTGGCAGGTAGATTGGTGAGGATGAGGTAAAATAGTTTTTTCCCTTGTGTTGACCCTCTCACCACTTGCACAGGCCCAGTCTCATAAATATATCCTCAGGATTCAGATCAGAACTGGTGCTACCAAGCTACTCTTGGTGATAGGCATTTAAGTCCCCCACCCAGAATATATGCCTTGTGTTGTAACTTCACTAGGTTGACATCTCACTTTTAGGTATGCCAGGTGCTACACCTTGCCATGCCCTCCTGCACTCTTCATTGAACCAGGGTTGATCTCTTGGCTTGATGATAATGGTAGAGTGAGGGAGGGGTATGCCGGGCCATGAGGTTACTGATTATGGTTGAATACAGTTTTGCTGCTGCTTATGGCCCACAGTGCCTCATGGATGCTCAGTTTGGAGCTGCTAGATTTGTTCTGAATTCTTTCGTGTTTAGCATGGTGGTGGTGTCACAATATGCTAGAGTGTCCTCAGTGTGAAGATGGAACTTCACCTTCACAACGACAGTGTGGTGGTCACTCCAACCTATACTGTCATGGACAGATGTGTCTGCAACAGAAAAATTGTTTAGACCAAGGTCTATTAGGTTTCTCCTGCCTTTTGGTTCCCTCACACAAGGTCATAAGGCCATCAGAAATAGGAGCAGAAATAGGCCATTTGGGCCATTAATCCTGCTCTGCCATTCTGATTGTAATTTTAGCTCCAATTTCCTGCTGTCCCTATGTCTCTAGTTGATCAAAAATATGTCAAACTCAGCCTTGAATATATTCAATGACTCCACTTCCACTGCTCTTTGTGGAAGAGAATTCACATTCTTCTAAACTCCAATAAATATAGGCCCAACCTGCTCAAGCTTTCCTCAAAAGATGACCTCTTCATTCTCAGGAATCAGCCTTCTCTGAACTGCTTCGAATGCAAGTGTATTCTCCTTAAGTAAGGAGGCCAAGATTCTGCACAGAGCTCCAGGTGTGGTCTCACCAATGCCCTGTAAGACCTCCCTACTTTCATATTTCATCCCTTCTGCAAAAAGGATAGCATTCCATTTGCCTTCCTAATTACATTCTGAACCTTCAAGCTAATCTTTTGTGATTCATGTATAAGGGCACCTGGATGCCTCTGTTCTTCAGTATTCTGCAGTCTCTCTCCATTTAAATAATATTCTGTGTTTCTATTCTTTCTGCCAAAGTGGACAACCACACACATTTCCCACATTATACTCCATCTGCCAATTTTTTGCCCACTCACTTAACCTATCCATGTCCCTTTGCAGATGTCTCGTAATGTTCTCAGAATCTGCTTTCCTACCTATATTTGTATCACCAGGAAATTTGGCTACAATACAGTCTGTCCCTTCAGCCAAGTCAATAATATAGATCATAAATAGTTGAGGCCCTAGCACTGATCCCTCAGGCATTCTGCTAGTTACAGTCTGTTAACATGAAAATGACCCATTTATCCCAACTTTCTATGTTTCATGTTTGTTAGCTAATCCTCTATCCACATTAATGTATCACCCCCAACACCACAAGCTCTTACCTTGTGCAGTAACCTTTTATGTGGCACCTTATCAAATGCCTTTTAGAAATCCAAATACACTACAACCACTGGTTCCCCTTTAACCAACTTGTTTATTAGTTCCTCAAAGAACTCTAATAAGTTTGCTAAACATGATTCCCCTTCACAAAACCATGTTGATTCTGCAGCATCTACAGAAACCTCTTTTAGGGCTCGACCAGTTGGTCAGTGCTCTATAGATACTCTTGTTGATGGACTTGGAAAATTCCCCACCCAGAGTGCATCCTGCACCCTTGTTATCCTCAGTGCTTCTTCCAAATGGCGTTCAACATGGAGAAGTACTAATTCATCAACTGAGGGGATTGGGGGGATGTGGGGGGTGGGGGTGCGGTAGGTGGTAATCAGCAGGGAGTTTTATTCCCATGTTTGATCCGATGTCATGGGACTTCATGTGTAAAATTTTTAACTCGGTGGGCGGGCGCGTGCCTGACCCACTCGAGTGTAGAATGACGCACGTTGACGTTGGGCGAGTGTACCGATGTCAATGCGCAGTCACACGATATTTTGTTCAGTCAGCAGCGCGCCCACTGACAATTAAAAGGCCTGTTAAGGCTATCAAATTATCAATTAAGTTGAATTTCTCACTGCCCATCCAACCTTACAGTTGGCGGGCAGGCGAGAAGGCCAAGCGGCCTTTGCACTTTTTGGGAAACTTCGTCCATGGGCGGGATGAGGTTTCTTAAAGCAAATAAAAATAAAATAAAAATTTTAAAACTTAATTATTAACATATTCCTGCTCATGTGACAGAGTCATGTGAGGGGACATGTTTCATTACATTTATATTTTCTTTATTATTATTTTTATAACACTTAATCTCCCTGAGGCAGCTCTGAGCACTGCTGCTCGTGTTTCACACTGGGCGGACCTTAATTGGCCTTTTACCTGCACTGCAGCCACCCCGAGGACAGCGTGCAGAGGGAGTGAGACTCAATCTGTGCAGGGAGGATTTGGTAGAGAGAGTATTTCTCACCACTATAGAATGGAATTCATCATACCTCATCTGTCTTGCTAAATGCTGTGGCTCTAAAATGTGAACTGAAGTAAACACCTTAACATTACTCTGTGTATGACCCCCCATTATCAGTGAGTGCGTAAGCAAACTTTCCCTTGGTGAAAGTCCTTTTAGGCTAAAATAGCTCCATGGGTAGGTAAATCACCATTTTCTTCCCTTTGTTAGAAAAAAGTAATTTGAGTTTCTGGTTCAGTTTACCATCAGATGATAAAACTGCTGGGTGATCCAGGCTTTCCAGATGACATGAAATGCTTTCATTCCATCCTCATCAGCATCAGACCAATCAGTGTGTAAATAATCAGTTCCGCATTTCGAGCAAGGATCCCAGGTTTGATATCTGCTCAGTGTTGAGTTGACTGATTTAAGCCTGGACAGTGACTGTGGAACAAAAGTGCCCATGGGCCAGAGAGGGAAAGAAAACCAGTCAAGCTTTCTCCTCCAATTTAATCTAGTTGCTCACTGGAAAGTAAATGTGTATAGATTTCAGTGTGGTCAGGATTAGACTCAGTTGTGATTCCCCTTTCACCATGTATGAAGGTCTCAGTGATAGTGACTGTCACATGTCAAGATTGACCACATGAGTGATGTACCCGAGGGCTACTAACATCCACAGAAGTGTACTTCAGCGTGACTCAGGACATCCAGGATCCTGGTGAAAAAGTTATTCAGGACTGGGAGTAGCTCGCTTGATTGACACCCCATTCACCACAATAAACACTCACTCCCTCCACCACTGATGCACCGAGGCAGGACGCTGTACACTCTACAAGTTGGTGCACTACACCAACTCACCAAGGCTCCTTTCGACAGCACTTTCCAAACCCGCAACCTCTACCAACTAGAAGGGCAAGGTCAGCAGATGCATGGGAACACCACCACCTGCAAATTCCCCTCCAAGTCACACACCATCCTGATTTGGAAACATATCACCGTACCTTCAGTGTCACTGGGTCAAAATCCTGGAACTCCTTTCCTATCAGCACTGTGGATGTACCTATGCCACATGGACTGCAGCAGTTCCAGAAGGCAGCTCACCACCACCTTCTCAAGGGCAATTAGGGATGGGCCAATAAATGCTGGCCTAGCCAGCGACATCCACATCCCGTGAATGAATATAAAACAAGTGAATTAATTATAGGAAATCTAAGGCTGAAATTTACGCTGATTGGGCAGGCGTGAGCCTGACCCAATCGGGCGTGAAATCACATGAGATGACATCGGGCGAGTGCCCTGACGCCATCTCATGCTCGTGTGATATTTCGGTCAGCGGGCGCTGTACAAAAGTCAGAAGTGTGCACACTGACAATTAAGAGGGCAATTAAGCCCATTAACGGCGCAATTGTTATTTCACGTAGCCTGTTAAACCTTACAGTTGGCAGATGGGCGAATTGGCCAGGTGGCCTTTGCATTTTTCATCAAACCTCATCCAGGGGCGGTATGAGATTTCTGTGATGAAATGGAATATAAATAAATTTCTGTGGACATCAGCTAAATTTTCAACTGATTATGACACACAGACACTTTTTGCAGCTTTTGAAACCTTTATTTTTGCTTTTTCAGGTCTTCAGCTCCCTGAGGCAGCTCTCTGCCTTCAGGGGGTTCTCTGTGCTGGCCTGCACTCACATTGGCATTGTTGCCCATCCTCTTCCTGCCCCCATCCTGGCAGCGCTGAGCTTTCCGGGTATGTTTCACTTAATTGGTCAGCCAGGGTGAAATCGCGGTCGGGGGCCGATCGTGGTCGGTGGTCTGTTTCTCGGCCGATCCTGGGCCCACCGATTGTGCCTGTCTGCTGAGCTCAAAATTTAGGCCTTAGGTTTGTTAAGCAAAAATATCTCTACTGAAAAATATGTGAACAATACGAAATTTAATTTACGTGGCTAGATGCTTTACTAGAAAAATATTTAAAAATCAATAAATGGACTTGGATTTTTTCTGGACTTCACATGAGGTAGCATTTTTATAGAATAAAATGATAAACAATATCTTTTAATTGCTAACAATGGTTTACTTTAATCAGCTATCAGAGTACAATGGTTGGAATTATCTATTTGAATAAATTGTGTGTTGTTTTTGCTTTAGCATCCATATTGCTATCAGCTCAGGAACTCTGTGTGGAATTGTTCTTTCAATGAGAGAAGTCTTGCTTCTCATAATTATCAGCCCACAAGCCAAATCACATTTTCAGACACAGCACATCTTATGCAGCATGCTCCCAATATCTTATTTATGGCTCATTAATTACAGAGGTAAACCGATGCTCTTCTTTGTTTTGTTAAATGAGGAACTGGTCTAGTTTGATGAGTGGCTCAGGAAGGCCCTGAAGTCTGCCAGTTTAAACTGGAATGGAGTTCCACATTACCACTTCAGGTAATAAAGATTCAGGGTTTGCAAACCGCAACTAAATAGAATGCAAGGTGCTTCAGTGCAGTTTACATAACATTGTTCCTGTCAACACTTTTAAACTGAGAGGATTACATTCCATTTCCATGCAGAGCGAAAATAACATTTCTCAGTTTTCAACATCTGAATGAAATATAATTCCACAGGGATTCTGAAACCTCAGGTAATAAAATGAGAATTTGTTAAAAGCTTAAGTATTACAAAGGTCAATTTTTATGGTAGATAACTGAAAACCTGAAAGGGGCTTTGCAATTATAGTACTGACAATTGGCTGGAAATGACAGTGAGTGATGTTATCATTTGAACACCTAATGCATGCAAATCAAATTATTTTCCCTTATTATTTTAACAGAGGTACCAATCTGTTTAATTTATTCGAGTGAACACCCACTTTGAAACAGAGATTGCATGATGACATCTCTCTCTGTCATTCGCAAGCTCATGACTTTAAAATAAAATCAGGGAATGAGAAATCAAGCTGTTTTGTTCATAATTTCAGACCAATCAGGATGATGCAAAGATGTAGTTGACGAGATTGCAGTGGTCAAGTACTTCAAGGTGGATCTGTGGGTAGAAGTTGGTATATGCATTGCATCCTTTTCTTGGGCAAAAATGGGCATAATTAAGTTGCAGGGCAACCTCCACTGTCGCTAGGTCAAAATCCTGGAACTCTCTCCCCAACAGCACTGCGGGTGTACCTACAAGAAGGTTCAAGGTTCAAGAAGGCAGCTCACCACCACCTTCTCAAGGGCAACTAGGGATGGGCAATAAATGCTAGCCTAGCTAGCGATGCCCAAATCCCATAAATGAATAACATTTTTTTTAAAAACTGTGCCCAATCCATGGAAGTATAATCCCTGCTGCTAAATTTGTGTAGTCCTTTTTTCAGGTCCCCTAAGGTATTAGGCCCATGAAAGATATAAATCAAGAGCCTAAAGCCTATTGAAGGATTCCATCCAACATTAGTCAGCGATGATGCACTCACGATTCTTCAAAATCTCTGGCGGTAGTGGAATATTGTGCCCTTTAAAATAAACACATTCCCATGGATGGTGATCAATATTTCCCACCAGCACCCCACCCCCCTTACCAGTAGCCGCTCCAACCCCCAAACCCAAGATTTAACAGAGGGGCACTGCTAGCAAAGCAGAAGTCTGAAATTGTAGTCTTCCTCAGGCGAGTTCACTGAAGAGGCATGACCAGTGCTTGAAGCTTGTCCTGTGTATGCCCATGAGGTTTGCCAATCCTCCAGGATTGCCCTTGCAACCCCAGGAATTAAAGATTTATCTCCTGGACACTGTTGCCAACAATCAATGAGCAAAAGATCACAGGGGGCTTTAAAAACGTGTTTTATTTTTACATCTTCTCGGAATACTTTTTTTTGCATGTTAATTATTAAAACGTTAGAGATTTAGGAGGTGATTGGTCACGTGATGGATCTTCCGTGAATCTGTCCAAACAAAGTTGGCAGCCCTAGTGCCAACCCAGACCAAAATCTACCTCAAACATTCATGCGATTGTCATGCCACTTGCTGTGAATATGATTAACTATCTACCAATGGAACATCCAGCATGAATACCTTCCATATTATATTTTTTATTAGTAACAAGGTAACGGAGCAGCAACTTCCAACTCATAGTAGTGACTTAACTGCCACATCAAAAATCCCCCAAAGATCACCCTGGGTATTTGTAATCCCACAGGTGGTTTCATTCCTGTTCAAGCAGCTGCTGAAAACACTTTGTTCAGTAACCATATGCTACTTAAACACTTTTTATTTAAATTCAAATTAAAAGTGAGTTCTTGACAGAGTGAAATGCAGCTGCTGTTGATAAAATCAATGCCGTCGTCTCGAACAATCACAGAAGGTAGTTTTTCCTTTGGGCTGCTTACCAGGTAGTGGGGATACACAGCAATCGAAAGCACAATTGCTAAATTTGCAGATCACACATCAAACTGCTGGGGGATAGTCAAAACTGAGGAGGATTGCGACCAATCACAAGAAGAGATTAACAAACTTGCAGAATAGGAATATAATTGACAAATGAATTTCAATATGGGTAAATGTGAAGTGTTACATTTTGGCAAAAAACAATAAGGAGGTTGCAGCATATTTTGAAAATAAGAATCTAAATGGGATCAAGGAGCAAAGAAGCTGGGAATACAAATACATAAATCACTAAAGATAGTGACACAGGTTGACAAGGCCATTACACAAAAAAAAACCTGGTACTATGGTTTATTTCTAAAGGAATAAAATTGGAAAGTAAAGCTGTGCTAAACTTGGTTGAATCTTGGTTACACTTGCAGTACTGTACACAATTCTGCTTACCATATGATAAAAAAAGACATAGAGGCACTGGTGAGGGTATGAAAAGACATTTACAAGAATAATCCCAGATATTTGGGGGTTACCATCAGGACAGGTTGAGTAGCATTGAAGAGGTTTCTCTTCTCTTGAAAATGGAAGGCTGAGAGATGGTGTTAAAAAGGTGAAAGGTTTTGGTAGAACAGACACAGACATAATGGTCCGTAATTTCCGAGTTCCAGGGCATCGTAACTGGGTGACTGCAGTTTTTCTCTTTCCCACAGAGGAAACATTGGCCCTGAGCTTCTGTGGAGTGGCGATCAGAATCAGATTGCCACTCTGCTCCTACTTTCTTACCTTAAGATCCAGCCAATCCTTTCCCGTTTGAACTTTTGCCTTAGGCTGGGCACTAGCTGCTGTAAAGCAGGCAATAAAGGCCCAGTTTGCAAAAGCCAGGGGGAAGGTTGGTCTGTAAGGTAAGCAGTAGGATTGGGGGCTGGAGTTGGTCAGTGGCAGTGGCCCACTGTCCACCTGAACCCTACATCCCAATGACCACCTGCACCGCCCCCAACCAACCACCTGATTTCCCCATTAACCATCCAACCCCCACCCCCCACTGACCACCCGAATCCTACACCCCCCACTGACCACCCGAATCCTATCCCTCAACTGACCACCCGAATCCTACCCCCCCACTGACCACCTGGCACCCCCGCTGACCACACAACCCCCAAACTCTACATTGACGACCGACCAAAGATGAGTTGGGAAATCCCCCACCCCCAGGTCCCCAGGTAAGGATTGCACGGCAATTGCCCAGGAAGTTTAAACTTCCGTTGGCAATTTCCCTGCAATCGGAACCATCCAAAAGTAAGATATAAATCGCAAACTTCAGATGACTGTCCCACAGTAATAGTTACCCAGGAAAAGTTTGAAGATTTAAAACCACTTCTAACTCCTGGGTAACAATTGTACTGAACCCCTACCCCACAATCCTGACCCCCTATGGGACTATCCCCATCTCCCCAACCTGCACCCCCACCCCCAACCCGACTACACACCCGACACCCATGGAACTCTTCCCACTCCCTCCTGACCACCAAGGGACCCCCTGACTAACCCCCACACCCACTAACCCCAAACCTGTCTCCAGCTACCCCTCCAACAACACATGGGATACCCCCACCCGCCCCCGACTACCCCTCCAACAACTCACGGGGCCCCACCCCCTCTGATTACCTCCACTCCTGACCTCCCACAGATTCCTCCCACTTCCCCAACCCCCAGTGGATCCCTCGAATATGCCCAGCACCCCCACTAAGATTCCCCGCCCCCCCCCCCCTCGGCTATTCCCTGACCCCCAACAGGACTACCCCCATCCTCCCATTGACCACCCGAACCCCAACTGACAACTCAACCCCCACACCTCCCATTGACCACCTGATCCCCAGCACCTCATTGACCACCCAACTCTCACCCCCCCACCACTGACCACCCAGCCCACACCCCTCCCCTGACTATCTAACCCCTCCACTGACCACCCGATGCTCACCCTCCACTGATCACCCGATCCCCACAACCCCCACTGACCGTCCGATGCCCCCACTCACCACCTGACCCCCACCTCCCCACTGACCATTGACCCCCACCCCCCTCCACTGACCAGCCCCAACTTTTAATCCCAACCACTTACCTTACAGACCTACCTTCTCCCTGGCTTCTCAAAGTGCAGCACCTTTAAACTTGTCTGCTTTATGGCAGCTGGTGCTGCTCTCGAAATAAGGCCTCGGGAACCTGCTGCACTCGACAGTTCTCACTCGGCCCTGAGTTGGAGGTTTGGACGCGAAAGGAGAAAGGCTGGATCTTAAGCTAAGAAATTGGATTGGAGTTGCAATCTGACTCTGGTCGCCCACTCCATGGAAGTTCAGGGCCAATGTTTCCTCTTGTGGGGAAAAGCCAAACTGGAGGTCCTAGATATAAGATAGTCAACAAGAAATCCAATAGGGAATTCAGAAGCAACTTCTTCCCCTAGTGATCTGTGAGACGTGGAAATCACGACTACAAGGAGTATTTAATGGGAATCATACAATGGAGAAGGGAATGCTGATAGAGTTAGATGAGGAAAGACGGGAGGAATCTCAAGTGGAGCACAAATGCCAGGATGGACTGATTAAGCCGATTGGCCTTTTTCTGTGCAGCATATCTCATGCAATCCTATGAATTTTAGCAACAGCAACATGGAACTCAGCTGTTTCTTGATGGACTTTGCACAATTTAACAACCAAATGATTGATCTTAACACAATGGTAAGGGTGAATAGGGGCACAGGATTATCCTAATTATTCTGGGCTGTGTCATGAAAACAATGTTACTTGGAACTCTCCTTCCGCAAAGCAGTTGGATGTATTATTTAGTCAGTGCTGAGAAGTTTAGCAATTGAAGTGTTATCACTTATAGGTAAACATGGCAGACAAACTCTGCACAGAATGGCTCCAGAAAAGTGCAGTAAGATAAATGACAGGTTAGTCTATATTTTCAGGTGTTAGTTAAGGGCTAAATACAGGGTATTACTCTGGTTGAACTGCCCTGCTTTTGTTCAACTGGCGCCATGGGATCTTCTACATTTATCTGGATAGGCAAAGAGGGCTTCAGTTTTTCATCTGAAATCAAATGCCCCCAGTAATGCAGAACTGCCCTGAAGGGTCAACCTGGCTTATCGTGCTCAAGCCATGGATTGAAGCTTAAACCCTCAAGGGCAGGAGTGCTACCACTGCGTCAGCATGATTCATGTGCGCGTACCTTTTCGCTGCAATAGATCACTGCAATACAACCTCTTAAAGATCCCATTATTGCTTATAATGAAGAGCTAATAAAGAAACATTGGACAAGGGTCTTCCACTCATAGGATGAAATCCCCTGTGCAGCAGTAGTCTATAAATTCACTCATACGTTTGTAAGCTAATGATACATAAGTGTGATTTCTTCCATTCGGAGCAATGCTTTGACGACATGGGTTCAAATCCCACCGTGGCAGCTGGTGGAACTTGAATCCAATTAATAACTCTGTAATATAACTAGTCTCAGTATGGTGCCATAAAACTAACAATTGTCGTAAAAACCCATCTGGTTCATGAATGTCCTTTAGGGAAATAAATCTGCTGTTCTTACCTGGTCTGGCCTACATGTGATTCCAGACCCACAGAAATATGGTTGGCTCTTAACTGCCCCCTGAAATAGCCTAGCAAGCCATTTAGCTCAAGGGCAAACAGGGATGGGCAACAAATGCTGACCTTGTCAGCGATGTCCACATCCCCTGAAAGAATAAAGAAAGGAAAAGATGGGTAAGAACAACCCCATCAGCACATGGAGGAAGTCTTGAACATTACAGGTAATGGAGAAGTCCATTGAACAATCCACGTTTATCAGGTTTCACCTTGAAAACTAAATTAGCAGCATGCTTTTTCTTGATAAGGTGAATTAGTGGAAGGACAGTGTCCTCTGATCGGGTTGGCAGTTCAAAGAGGCCAACCTTAATGGGCCAATTGTCCCTGTGGCAGCTTCTTAATTGGCCACCGCCAATCGACCCACGGGGGCATTGCACCTGCATTTGGTCCCAATGTCAGGTCCGACAGTGCACTGGTCAAATTCCAATTGTTAATTCTATTTCCCCTTCTGTGGATGCTGCCTAACCTGCTGAGTGTTTCCAGCATTTTGTGTTTTATTTTAGATTTCCAGAGTCTGCAGTATTTTATCTTGACGTGATGGGTCTAACCAAGGTTCTATATGCGCTTTTCAATACTGTGCCTCAAGAAATGAACCTGAATGCTTTGTTTGCTTTTTTCATGGCCTGACTAACTTGTTGCCTTTGCTTTGAACCCATGACTTCACAAGGGAAGGCTTTAGTGTCGATTAGCTGAGGGGGTGGAACACGTGACATGCCTTGCTCACTGAACATCTCAACACAGGTACTACGAGGAGAGAGCACTGCTCATCCTAAATTATGTTGTCTCGGAAGCAAGAATTAATCAATCCATCTTTCCTTCTTGCTCAGCAGACTTCTGAAACGGATTACATTGACATGAGAAGGGCTCCCTGCTACTTTGTAGATTAAAGGAAAAATGTCAGAAAGTCAGCTTAACTGCTCCCGCCTGTTGGAAGTAAAACTGGAGAAATGCCTTGACATTGCAGGGCGAGGTATTTGGATAATGATTCCTTGCCCCCTATTTTGAAGTGCGTTTGCACATTTACTCCACACAGCCGTTCCTTGTTACACAGACAGACAGATCTATCTTTAATGGATGCTTAATGGGGGTCATTTGGCGAGCAGTCTGGTGACAGGTGAACTCGCCTGCTGGCAGCTTAAAGCAGAACACTGCAAGCGGCACGGGGGTTGGGGAGGTAGGGGGGGTGGTGGCAGGAAAATCATCGGAGAGTTGTCAGGAAATTAGCACCAATATTGGTTATACCGCTTTTAAACAGGGAAATCCTTATTTTGACAATGTAATCATACAAATGCTTAATACACTCATTGGTTATAAAGCATTTTGGGACATCCTGAGGATATGAAAGGCACTATCTAAATGTCTTTTTCTTTCTAAGCTCAAACAAATGATGCCTACTTGCCTTATAGTATGGACAAGAAACTCATAATTTATCCCAGTTTGATGTGTGTTGCCGTGAACAGGAAGAGAAGCAGGAGGGGTGGGTGGATAGAAGCCGGGGCACAACAAGGGGGTGGAAAGCGGGGGGAAAAAGCATCTGTCAGGTTGGTCTGCACCTAGAGACACTCACAGACTCTCATCAGACTTCACTTAACAGGATGAGGCCCACATTAGGACATCTTCAAGCTAATCCTCTAGCTCAGGTCTCAATAGTATTAGAAACAAGCACGGTGAGAGAAAGAGTACCTGCGATTTGAATTTCTGCCTCTGAGAGCTCCAGGTGCAATAGAATTGCCACATTGCACTGCAGGAGTATAATTTTTTGCAACATATTCACACCACATAGTGAGCCTTGAACACTCAAGTACTGTATGAAGCTGCATTATTGAAATGCCATGTTGTTCGTGCAGCAGAGAAAAAAACATGCAGACCAGGCATTTTCCTCACCTCACTCCTATTCCTCTGCAGCGGCTACCATTTACCCCTCATCACTTGCACCGTGTGCTTTTCCGCAGGCTGGTGCCTGCATGGTTTGGAGTTGACGATGGAAATAGCCCAGCTTTTCGCTCCTCAGTGGTAGGAGATGCATTACAGTGGGAGTCACCCACACAAAAGGAAAAGGAACATATGTTAAATTTCAGCAGCATCAGCGTGAAGCATCAACGCTGTTATTGTGTAAATACTGTCTGACTACACAGTCAAGGCTTGATCTGTTACCTGAGTGAAAAGAGCGAGACTCCTTTTGGAGAAGGTAATCTCACTATACTTACTCCAGTGTCAGTTCAGACCTTAACACTGGATTTACACTCTACGAGCAGAACACATTTCAGACCATTGCTAATTAAACTTTCAGCATTTTAAAATGTACTTGAAGATGTTCCTGTTTAATTGTCTATCACAATATGAATTAAATGAAAATGCATAAAGCAAATTGGTTCGAAGACTTGATTCAACACAGGCGATGCACAGAACAATTGAGGTATTGATTTTGGCCCATCTCTCATTTCAAACCTTGCCAAAATAAAATAATGCTGCAGTTACAGTGGGATTAGCTGCAACTATTTTTGCAATATCATAATGCCAGGTGCAAGCATGAGCCTGTGTTAGTGAGCCTGTAAATCAAACGAAGAGAAAATTGCAAATTGCTCAGTAATGAAGGAAGAAAGGTATTTATATGAGGATCTGATCATGTTTCTTAAAAATGTCTCATAAGTATTTCACAAATGAGGAACAAAGCCAACAAAGCATTTGGATGGAAGAACAGAAAGTGCAAGAAGGAAGAAAGATGTAAAAAAAAATCCTGATGAGGATGGTGAAGTAAACCAGGAGGAAAAATAAAGAGAAAGAGCCAAAAGATAGACAGAAATATTTTAAAGGTTGCCTAACAAAAATTTCTAGGAAATGACGAATACTATTAGTTGAATGCTGAAAACATTTAGGGCAAATATAGTTTGCATTATTATACAGAACTATTAGCCTTTTTAAAACCAAAGAGTTGAATGCTTTATTAGAAGGTAAACAGGTGAAAGCCATATGAAGATATTAAGTGCTTGCACACAGATTAATGCCATTTCTGAAAGATCTGAATATGAATTATGTTTCTGATATTGGTCCAGGTCTTCAGCTTTCCAGATTGTTATGCCCCAGAGACACCCTGGAAGATGTGCTGGGAGACCCCGAGGAAGTCGACATGGAAAGACTGCACAGGAATTGCTCAGGAAGTTTCAACTTCCATTGGGTAATTATCCTGCATCTGGAACCATCCGAAACTCAGAGTTAAAGTTGGCGACTTTGATGGTTCCAAATCACTTGGAAAAACATTTACCCAGAAAAGGTTAGAAGGATTAAAACCAGCTCCAACCCCTGGGTAATTATACTACAGACTCCCACCCCTGCTCCACCCCTGAACTTCACCGGACCCCCAGACACTATCCTCTGTTGCCCCCCCGCTGTCTACCCTCCCAACACACCAACTATACCCCGGCTACCTCCCACCCCTGACTACACCTCCCTGACCTCATAGGGAATTAGAGATGGTAGTAATTGCTGGCCTTGCCATTGAAGTCCACATCCTAGGATGGATGGCAATGGGAGCTAAAAATAGCCTGTGTGCCAATTCCCTAACTCCATCCTGTCTCTGGGCCAGTTTTGCAGAAGTATGGGCCAGGGTTTTCCCCTCGGTGATTTGGGGGCAGGGCCTGCTCGCCGAGGGGAAAATGACGCGGGATGACGTCGGGAGGAATCCCCGACATCATCCCGGGCCATTTAAATTTTTAGGAAGGCGGGCGGACAGCGAAATCAGCTGTCTGCTTGCCGACCTGTCGATGGCCAATTAAGGCCATTGACAAGCTAGTTAAAGACCTGCCCAGCCAACCTTAAGGCTGGCGGGCAGGCCAGGAGCCCCAATGGGCTCCAGATTATTCATGAAACTTCATCCGCTGGCGGGATGAAGTTTCATGTCCGTTTTGTACAAAAGTAATAAAGTTTATGTGTTCTTTATTAACATGTCCCATCTCGTGTGACATTGTCACATGAGGGGGGCACGTTAATAATTTTTTTATTTTTCTATTTTTAAAGTTTTTTCCACTGTCATCACTATTCTCCCTGAGACAGGACTTTGCCTCAGGTAGAAGTGCGCTCTTTCGCACGCATGCGTGAAAGAGCACACTTTGACAGCTGGGGAATTCCTCTCCCCCCACACAGGAAGCGCATAACGCTTCCCGTCGGGGATGCCACTGGGTGGGCCTTAATTGGCCCGCCCACTTAAAATTGCAGCGGGTCCCATTTCAGTGGCAGGGATCAGCTGCCTGCCCGCCGCCAAGCCGGTGGGGCCCTCACGCCATCCGAGGACAAAATTCTACCCAAGATTAGTGGTTGGCAGGGTTACTCGCAGTGGGTAGCCAATCAGGATCAGTCAGAGCCTAATTGAGGACACTTAAAGGAGGCTGACAGGAATTTTCTGGTTCGTCTCCAGGTGTGCACAAGGTCGTGGGACCTGTTTAAGTGACTGGAGATGGTCTTGTTATGACAGGCCATGAAATGGGGGCAGGGCAGTGCTCCAGGAGGGCCTCAAGGCCCTCCTTGCCTGCTTAGATGCAGGTGTAGCCTCGGACGATCCTGCAGAGGGGTTCCTCCCCCACATTGGTGGCCTGGCTGCAAAAGCCATCATTTAAGTTAAAAGTTTGAAAAAGAAGAGGTCTTGTGGTGCAGTTGGTGGTGTCCCTGCCTCTGAGCCAGAAGCTTTGGATTCAGGTTCCTCTCATGGACTTGATGGCCAAGGAAGGGGCATTCATAACGCAGCACAACAGGTTGAAGGTCAACTTGTAAATCCTTCCAATGGCAGGCGGTAAGAGCAGAAGAGATTCCTGGTCAGCCATATGATGGAAAGAAAACTGGAGCCTCTACCATCACTTTTCATAACTCTGGACTACAAAATGCATGTAAAGGAGCATGTGGCCACTGCAACTCGGACTCCTTGGGGGCCAGTCGGAGCAGATTGTCGCCAACAGCATGGGTTCAATCCCTGTTCTAGCTGGGGTGGATTCAGGGCCTATCCTTGCCCTATCTGTGGTAGAAGTTGTGGAGCTGTGGGGCAGACCAGCCTTTGGGAAGAGTACTGAAGAAGAAGGCTTTAAAAAGTTGTAGAAAGGGTGTCTCTGTCTTGGACCACCTTCTCTCCTTACATTTCATTACAGCCTCTAAAGCTGGAAGGCCACTGAACTCAAGAATTCGGAGCAGGAGTGGGCCACTTTGATGGCCCTCCAGCTTTGAGAGCCCACCCACTGCACTTAATTGGACGGTGAGCCTGTCTCCAGGCCAGTTAAAGGGGGTGGCCTGTGAAAATCCCAATGGTTGACCGTTCCCCTCCGGGCAGTGGTCCAGAATCGGAACTAGGTAGGAGCCGGGACAAAGCTGCCTCCCATGTCAGAACATGAAAAAAAAAATTCTCACCACTCTCTAAGTAACATTGCACAGCATAATTTCCAAGACCAAAAGTTACATTCAAATACAAACAAAACAAATAAAAAAACAGAAGAAAAGATGGTGGGGAGCAGAAAGGAAGATTTACTTGGAAGGAAAGGTTATTTTTCTGATGGAAAATGAAAGCCAAAGTGCCAGTTTAGCAGGTTTCTCATTATAATCATGGGTGGATGTTGGATCAGCCTGCTATTTATTTAGATGTGTTAATACTTACAGCACAAAAACAGAGGTAATTGGTAGTCAGCTTCTACTTGATCACACCAAATAATGTTTTAATGCACTGATTCATTTTACATTCATATCAGGGAGTTTAAATAAAGCAGGTACATGCAGCAGAGAGGAAAATTTGTTATACCAACTCAGAACATTTCAAAAGCTAAGAACACCACCATCTTATTAGCTTTGTTTAATCCTGGTAGCTCCTGACTTTGATTTTCACTTCTGCTGTGGCAAACACCATGCAATAACATTGTGGATTTTGTCAATTTGCCCTTATTAATTTGAGATAAGTTCAATGCAACAGTCAATTTAACAAACACAAATGGGGTTAATATTTAAACATGGGCAAAGAAATATTTCAACAGATTAAAGGGGGTTTAATCATCAAGGCAGTGACTTCTAAAGACTGAACAAGTGCTGCGCTATTGGAGGCTCTATCTTTCGGATGAGACGTTAAAGGGAGACCCTGTCTGCTCTCTCAAGTAGACATAAAAGATTCCATGACACTATTCAAAGAAGATCTAGGGGAGTTCTCCTTGTACCCAGGGAAACATTTAACCCTCAAATTACATCAAATAAAGAGATTATCTGGTCATTTATTTATTTTTTGTTTGTGGGAGCTTGGTATCCACAAATTGGCTCTTGCATTTCTCTACACTGCAATGGTTACTACGCTTTAAAGTTCAAATTCTTTCTTTCCAGCACCTTTGAATCCAGTTGGATATTTGACTCTGAACACAGAAAAAGCTAAGCATCGTTAGGCCAAGCATTGATGAGTCATACTTCAATAGAAAAGTACAAAAATAAAGAAGATGTGCTGAACATTTATAAGACACTGGTTAAGCCCCAGCTGGAGTATTGTATTCAATTTGGGGAACCGCACTTTAGGAAGATTGTCAAGGACTTCAAGAGGGTGCAGAGGAGGATTACTAGAATGGTAACAGGAATAAGGGAAGTTTGTTGGAGAGATTGGAGGAATTGGGGCTGTTGACCCTGACGATGAGAAGATTAAGCGGAGATTTATTAGAGGCGTTCAAAATCATGAACATGATAGAGTAAACAAGAGGAAACTTCTTCCAGTGGCCTAAGGCAAAGGGCACAAATTTAAGGTGATTGGCAAAAGAACCACTTCTGACACGAGGAAACATTTTTTTTACACAGCGAGTTGTGATCTGGAACAAAAACAGAATTACCTGGAAAAACTCAGCAGATCTGGCAGCATCGGCGGAGAAGAAATCAGTTAACGTTTCGAGCCTTCATGGCCCTTCGGCAGAACAGTTCTGCCGAAGGGCCATGAAGGCTCGAAACGTTAACTGATTTCTTCTCCGCCGATGCTGCCAGACCTGCTGAGTTTTTCCAGGTAATTCTGTTTTTGTTTTGGATTTCCAGCATCCGCAGTAGCTTTTAGCTTTTTGTTTTTATGTTGTGATCTGGAATCCATTGCTTGAAAGGATGGTGGAAAGGAGGTGAGGTGAAAATGACTGCCCTTGACATCGAAGCAGCATTTGACCGAGTGTGGCATTAAGAAGCCCTAGCAAAACTGGAGTCAATGGGAATCGGGGAACACTTTCCACTGGTTGCTAGCAGATGGTTGGGGGTTTTGGAGATTAATCATCTCGCTTCCAGTGCATCACTGCAGGAATTCCTCAGGGTAGTGTCCTAGGCGCAACCATCTTCAGCTGCATCATCAATGACCTTCCTTCTATCATAAGGTCAGAGGTGGGGATGTTCGCTGATGATTGCACAATGTTCAGCACCATTTGCGACTCCTCAGATACTGAAGCAGTCCATGTCGAATGCAGCATGATCTGGACAATATCCAGGCTTGGGCTGACAAGTGGCAAACAACATGCGTGCCACACAAGTATCAGGCAATGACCATTTCCAACAATAGAGAATCAAACTATTGCCCCTTGAAGTTCAATGGCTGAATTCCCCACTATCAACATCCTGGGGGTTACCATTGACCAGAAGCTGAACTGGACTACCATGTAAATACTGTGGCTATGACAGCAGGTCAGAAGCTAGGAATCCTGCAGCGAATAACTCACCTCCTAACTCCCCAAAACCTGTCCACCATCTACAAGGCACAAGTCAGGAGTGTGAAGGAATACTTTCCACTTACCTGGATGAGTGCAGTTCCAACAACACTCAGGACAACACAGCTGGCTAATTGGCACCCCATCCACAAACATTGACTCCCTTCGCCACCGGCGCATAGTGGCAGCAGTGTGTGCCATCTTTTAAAACATGAGTTCTTACAATCTGGAACGCATGGCCTGAAAGTGTAGTGGAGCCAGATTCAACATGAACTTTCAAAAAGGTCAATGAAGTGAAAGCAGGGGAGTGGGACTAATGGTATAGCTCGCAGTGCAGCTATGATAGTCCAAATGACCTCTTTCTGTTCCATATGAACCTAGGGGCAGAATTCTCGCCCTTGTCGGGTGGATGTGGTGGGTGAGGCCCAGGGCCATGGCCTGCGATCGGGCCCTGACATGGATTTCACGCTGGCTGGCCAATTAATGGCTAAGCCAGCATGAATCATGTGCTGCAGCACTGCCAGGGTGGAGGTGGCACGAGCTGGAGCACTGCTGTTCATGCATGTGCGCAGGTGCGTGCAGTGAAAGCCACCTGAGGCACAGAGCTGCCTCAGGGGGCTGAAGATTTTTAACGTTACAAATCAAGATGGATGACATAATGGGTGACTCTGTCACATGAGCCAGAACACGTAAAATATGAGTGCAAGAAGTTTTTTTTTAAATCACTGGATGAAACCTCATCCTGCCCATGGATGACGTTTCGCCAAAAAATGCAAAGGCCACTTGGCCTTTTCGCCTGCCTGCCAACCGAACGGTTGGACGGGCAGTAAAGAATTCAAGTCAATTAGTTGCTCAAGGGCCTTCATAGGCCGCTTAATTGTTGGTGGGTGCGCTGCTGACTCCCGCGCGTGCCCGTCAACCGAAATATCGCGCGAGTGCGCGACAACGTCAGGACGCTCGCCCGACGTCACCGCTCATCAATTTTATGCTCATTTGGGTTGGGCGTGCGCCCACCCGACAAGAGCAATATTCTGCCCTATGATTCCATGGCCCTGTGGCTCAAATCAGCTATTGGCAATGTGTGATCTTTACATAGGAACAATGTGTCTGTCTTGGGCGTTTAGTCCTGTCGCTTCCTTGCTTGTGATCTGTGACTCCTCCATTGTTCCCTCTTTAACTCATCAATATTTTCTAAAGTGCCTATGCTCAGCTTTTACCTTCCACGCACACTAGCCAATCGAGAAACCTGAAAAAAGATACACCTTCAAAAATACTGATCCAGCTCCAAAAGCCGACAGCCAACAAGTCTAAATATGATCGAATGTCGGCCTATGGTCAGGGGCAATGCTTCATGTTAACTGAAAAGCTCAATTATATTTTATGATGTGCGATTCCAGGATCTTCGCCATTGTTTTCGGTGATGTGACTTCATAAATCTCTCCCCTTTTTCTGTGAATGTTGAAATTTTAACGGACTTGCTAATGCTGTGAAAATAGATCATTTTCCGGAGGGTGCAATGAGACATCTTAAGTTTGAGGCATAATCAATGAATTCTTAATTTATGTTAGAAGAAAATAAATTATTACTTAAAAGTTTGCTTTTGATGGTAGTGGTGGATCGGGAAATTTATGAAGTGGGACCTGAGCACTGAAGCTTAAGCTTTATTTCATAGGAGAAATCTGGGTGCAGACTATCCCAGGGCATTTTGATTTATGGCACTTTCATTGTATATTTTGGGGTTAACTTCAATGGAAGTTAAAGTCAGGTAAGAAGTATAATGGATGACTGAATCAATATCACCCATTTTCCCCTCACTCCTTTCTTTCCCTCCCTCCCTTCCTCCTTCCTTTCCTTCCTTTCCTTCTTTCCTGCCTTCCTTCCCTACTTCCCCTTCCCTCTCTCCTGAGGAATAAAAACCACGATTTTCATATTATGAACCTCAATCTTCTTTTATCTACACAAAACCAATCATTACATTCACTGGAATGAGCACTAATCCTTGAGAATTTATGTGAAGTTACCTACTATTGTATTAGTGCATCCTATCAGATATCATCAAACCAGTGGATATTGGATGACTTCAATTTCTTAATAATCTGAAAAATATGAGACATGACAAGGTCGTCCACGATGTACATCTACCACACATCGTAAGACATAATGCCACAATTCTCTGACCTTAATTCCTTTAACCTTTCAAAATAATCTAATAACACGTGTTGATGGTTCAATCATCAAAAGTAAGAGGATTAATGTCTGGGGCAATCCTTTCTAGTGCTTCTGTTAAGGTCAAAAATGAGAGGAAGTTAACTCATTGGTATTTTGGGGATTGAAGGGTACAGCTACTCATTGGAATCCCTCAGCTTAAATGTTTTGGAAATTTGAAAGAAGGATCCATTGCGAGGATATTTCTCTATCAAATAATAACACTGGCATTGACAAAAGCAGCATCACCGGCATGATGGATCATGCTTAGCAATGGCATTGGGCTAAGCTGGGTTTACAAAATGGGTCTGAAGAACAAAGGAAACATCTAAGGAAAGACAAAGAATCATAGAATATTACAGGACAGAAGGAGGCTATTCAGTCCATCCTGCTAAATGTGAATATGTGCCAGTACTTCACTGTTTTAATTGGTATTGGGCACAATGTTTGGCACAGGGTGCCAACCAAATTAATTCATTGTGGTCTGCAGTAGCAATTTCTGAGAGTATAGATTTATCTTTACAGTTAACATGGTTTCTTTTTTCAGATGCATCAAGTTAAGGAATATAAGTCGAAGGGAGTTGTTGCACTTTCTGTATCCAGTATCACTATCAAACTTTCCCAGTTCAAGCGTACCACAGGTTAAATCTCTCTTTAGAAAGCCTTAGTACCATGACAAGCCACAAACCTAGAAAAGCGTCCTCATTGCTTCATTGTGATATTTCTATTTTCCACACCAGTCATCTTTATGGGCTATCTGACTAAACTGCCAATTTATGTGAATTAGTGTCATATTTTAGGTAAGTTTGTGCACTGGATTTTCAGCCACACAAAATTTGATAGGGGCTTCCCAATCTCATTTAATTTAGATAAAAGCAAAATACTGCGAATGCTGGACATCTGAAACAAAAACAGAAAATGCAGGAAAAACTCAGCAGGTCTGACAGCACCTGTGGACAGAGGAACAGAGTTAACATTTCAAGCCCATGTGACCTTTCTTCAGAGCTGGAGGGAAGTGGACATGTGATGAAATGTATACTGTTTAAGAGGGGATGGGGCAGGTGGAGCTGGGTAGAAGGCCAGCGATAAATGGGGACAAAGGAGGGTTTGACAAAGATGTCATGAACTAAAGGACAAAGGGAGTGTTAGTGGTAGTGGTTAATGCTAAAAAAGGTGCTGATAGTGGCATAAAGGTAAGAAAGAAGAATGTGGTAATAGAAAAACAAGGGTGGCATTGTGTGAAAGAACAACATAGAACATGTAACAGATGGCCCTGTAGGGGTTGGGGTGGGGGGAAAATAGAATAGAAAATGGGATAGAAGGGGGGATAAAAAGAGGGATAAAAGCACGGATAAATGAATAAAAATAAAGAAGTGAATGAAAAATAAAAATGAATGTGGAAAAAAGGGGATAAAAATAAGGGGTGGAGATAGAGGAGTGAGTTCATGGTCTGAAGCTGTTGTACTCAATGTTAAGCCCAGAAGGATGTAAAGTGCCTAATTGCAGCCTTCTGGACTTAACATTGAGTTCAACAACTTCAGGCCAGGAACTCACTCCTCCATCCTCACCCCCTTTTTTTAATCCCCTTTTTCCACCTTCATTTTTATTTTTTATCCACGTTTTAATTTTTATTTTTATTCATTTATCTGTGGTTTTTTTTATCCCCCTTCTATTCCATTTTCTATTTTTTTTTCCCCCACCACCACCCCTTCCCCCCACCCCATCCCCTGCAGGGCCATCTGTTACTTGTTCTATGTTGTTCTTTTACACAATGCTACCCTTGTTCTGCTATTATCACATTCTGCTTTCTTACCTTTCTGCCACTATCAGCACCTTTTTTAGCACTAACCACTACCATTAACACTCCCTTTGCTACTTAGTTCATGACATCTTTGTCAATCCCTCCTTTGTCCCCACCTATCGCTGGCCTTCTATCCAGCTCCACCTGCCCCACCCCCGTTAAACAGTATAAATTTCGTCACATTTTCACTTCTCTTCATCTCTTCATCTCATTAACTCTGTTTCTCTCCCCAAAGATGCTGCCAGGCCTCCTGAGTTTTCCAGCATTTTCTGTTTTTGTTTCTCATTTAATTTAGACCAATTTCAGCCTCCAGAGGGAAGAATTTAATCACTTCTACTAGCTAGCTTCAAACACAGATTCCAGCTGTAAAATGACAGAACGCTGTATCACTTTCAGTCCATTGCGTGCAAATTCCTTCAAGGTCTTAAGCTAGAGTTAAAGGGAAAATCTCTTGCTTTATTTGAAAATCCTAAAACTCATAAACTGAAATAGCCGTACAGCTAGCAGATCTCTCAGCCATCTTTTCTTCACCTGTTATAAGCCTTAGACTATCAGAATTCTTTCAATCACTGTAAGGTCAATAATGTAGCCTACAGTGCTTGAAGCATTGGGGAGCTTCAAGCATCAGGCTCCCGTATCTTTTACAAGCTGATGCCTACTTTGCACTCGATGCACTGACCAGAGGTCTAGAGTGCCTCTGGTGCTATTTAACTGCACATCAACAGATGAGCCAGTCCCCAAATCCCACAGAAACTAAAGATCTTCTCCATAGCATAACTAGTGGGCCTGAATAACACTCCTACTGAGTATCTGCTTCCAGCAGGCACTAATGGCCTCACTGTTCCTCACTATCAAGAAATACAATGGCCAAACTATTCAATGAGAACGTTATGCTCCACGGCCTGGAGCAAAAAAAGACTGCAGCAATCTGAGAGTGACCAGAAGTCTTTCAATGGCTGCTGCTACCCAATGCATCCATTGGGTATTCCCGATGTTAAACATGATATATTATGTTATATTACTAACATTTGTTAATGAGCTGTCATTGTGTAAGTTTATCTGGGCACAGGCGCAACTAAGATCACAGGATTAGCCCCCATGTGTTGCAAATGCATCTGAAATGATTTTCTTTGTAGAATCATCAATATATCCTCAGAGAATGAGGCAGATTTTTATTTGATATGCCTAAGGTTAAAATGTTTCCTGGACAGCAGAGTGGGTCGCCCACCGCTATAGAAGCCCATCCGATATTTGTCTCTCAGCCCATTGAAAGGTAGCTCAGGCAGATTGTTATAGATGGGTGATTCTCGTTTCTTCCCAGATTCCCTCTCTGTACTTTTCCCCAGGTGATATTTTATCACTAGGTGAGACAAAAATCTGCTCCAACATATTTTACAACTTTGTTAAGCAATTGTGAATAGAAGAAAAGTGCAGCATTGCATTAAACTGCTGCTGTACCTGGTTGTAAGGGTATGCTTAAATTTATCGCACATGGGCAGTGAAAATAAGCTGCCACTTCTCAGAATATTTTGAGGCTTGCCAAGCCAATTTTTTTTACGAACTGCTACAGTTGTGTTTCCTCAAACAATCTCAGGGCATCAACTGGGTCACAACCCTACCCCCTTGCCAGTACAGTATTCTGATTAAGGTTTTCCACACCAAACAATACACACTTCTCTTTCCTCTTGGGAGATTCACTTTATAAGAGGTGCTATGCTACAACTTTGGTTTTCAGATTTCCTCTAGACAACAGTGGTAAAGCAAGGTGAAAAAGCTAAAAGCCCCCTATTAGTTAATGGTCAGTCCTCATTGTCCTCCACAATTATCAACTTACGAATGAGAAACACGTTTCCAGATATGGCACATTTCAAAATGCACATTCCCATAGAACAGCTCCATATATTGCTGATCTCCAAGGAGTGATCGACAGATATCATGGGTATTTCCTTTATTTCCTTTAGCAAACCATGATAATTCTGCAGAATATGTTCTCGCAATACCACTGAGATTTGGCTGGCTTTATAAATATTTTTGTTCCTTGTGAGGTGTTGTTATCAATGCCTACTCCTAGGCACCTTGCAGAGTGGTTGATAATTACACAGTGAAAGGAACCAGTTAGGGATGATACTGCTTGCAAGGTTCAGCACACAGCTCATCACGTCTGATATTTTTACCAGATTGCATTTGCTTGATTTCCTTTACAACTTCCTCTTCTGTGGTAGCCAAATTGAGTGAGTTCTTATCTTCCTACAGACCTCAAGTGGAGGGTGTTAACAGGATAGTCTTGAGTCACTGAAGAGAAACTGAAGATTCAGAGCTGTATGAGCATTGATAAAATAACCTGGAGCCTTCATTGATCTGCTAGATTATCCGCACTTGCAGAGTCCATTGAATTGCAAATCTTGGAGATTTTGCTTAAGTCTTTTACTGCTACAGCCAGTGAGCTTGACACTGATGAAGTTCCCCAATTTATCTCCCCATGTTTGTAGCAGCACACCTTATTAACATGGAGATAAGCATGCATTCTGCCAATAAAGGAAACTCACTTCCCTCTTTTGATTCAAAGCAGCACTTATTTACCAGAATGCAAGCAGTTTTTTTTACAAAAACTGTTTCCAAGTTAGCTAGTGTTGCCTAACCATATTTTGTTTCTTTTTCCAAGTTACCTGGAAGATTGTGACTGGCTCAGGTTTTCTGCTTCATGCTTGTCATGCAAATCTCCTGCAGCTGACTGGCGCAGATTTTAGATCCATTAAAAATAGCAACAATTCACAACTGAAGAGAAAGGGAGTGTGTGCAAATACAACATGAAGAAAGCAGGCAATCTTGCACGGAGGAGATATAAAAACGGATGAAAACCATTGACGTGAATTCCTGGGTCGCCTTCTTCACTCGTCCGCCATAACCGACATGCACGATGTGTTTTGCATTTATATAGCGCCTTTAATCTAGTAAATCACCCCAAACCGCTTCACAAGCATGTTATCATATAAAATTTGACACAGTTACACAAGGATGTATTTGGGCAGGTCGCCAAAAGTTTGGTCAAAGAGGTGGCTTTAAGGAGTTTTAAAGGAGGAGAGACAAGTGAATAGATGGAGGTGATTGATGGAGGTAATTCTAGAGCTTTGAGCCTATAAGCAGCTGAGGATACAACCGTCAATAGTGAAATGATGAAAATTGGGTAACTGCAACTGACCAGAATTGGTGAAGTGCAGAATTAGAGAGTACAAGTCTTTGAAGGGCTGTAGGGCTAAAATAAGTTACAGAGACATGAATGGGGCCATGGGGGGATTTGAAAATAAGGATGAGAATTGTAAAACTGAGACTTTCCACCAAAATGAATCTGACTGTCTGAGGACACCTTGCAAACACACTTTGGAACGGTGTCAGAGAGGGCTTTCTATAGTGGTACCAGGGACGAGGGACTTCAATTATGTGGAGAGATTAAAGAAGCTGGGATTGCTCTCTTTACGACAGAGAAGGTTAATGGGAAATTTAAGAGGTGTTCAAGATTTTGAGGGGTATTCATAAAGTCCATAAAGAGAAACTAGTAGAAAGCTCAATATCCAGGGAACACAGATTTAAGATAATTGACAAAAGAACCAGAAAGGGGAATAGAATTTAAAAAATGACAAAGGGAGTCATTATGATCTGAAATGCCTGAAATGGTGGTGTTAGGAGCTTCATTAGTAACATTCAAAAGACAGTTGGATAAATAATTGAAATGGAAAAAAATAATGTAGGGCTGCGGTGAAAGAGCAAGGAAGTGGTACTAATTGGATAGTTCCTTCAAAGAGTGAGCATAAGCATGATGGGCTGAATGGCCACTTCTGTTCTGTATGATTCTATGATTAATATGATTGAATTTGATATTAAGTTCGAGAAAAGGAAAGCCACAAAACCAAAGTTTCAAATTTAAGAAAGTCAAACTGCAAGGGATCAAGAAATGAATTGAACACAATACATCGGGCTGTACTGTTAAAAGGTAAACTTATAGACAAACAGTGGAAAGTATTCAACGAAGTACTTGGGACATTCCAAAGCCTGTATATATGTCCCCAGAAGCCTAAGACTTCACTTGTACAGTTAAGGCATAGGGCAGGATTTTTAGGTCGGGGTGCAGGCGCGATCGGTGGGCACGGAATTGTCTGGGGATCGGACCGCCGACCACGATCGTCCCCTCCAGCCGCGATTTTATGGTGGCTGGCCAATTAATGGCCAGTCGGCGTGAAGCATGTGCTGAAATGCTCACTGCTGCCTGTGCAGGGGCGGCAGGAGTGTGGGCGGTGATGTAAGCGTGGGCGCGGGTAAGCGGGGAATGATAGTTCCCTGAAGGCAGAGAGCTGACTTGGGGAGCTAAATACTTGAAAACAAACAAATGCAGTATTTAAAAGCTGGAAAAAAAAGGTCCAAGCATCACAATCAGTCACCTGAACATATACATTATAAAAATGCTGTCCATAGATTTTTTATTTATTTAATAATGGAAACCTTATCTCGCCCTTGGAGGAGGTTTCATCGAAAACGCAAAGTCCGCCTGGCAGATTTGCCCGTCCGTCAACCGGACCACGAAAAATTGGGAACAACCGGAATTTTAACAACTTTAATTGTCGGCGGGCGTCCTTCCGACACTTGCGTGCGCCAGACGACCGAAACATTGTGCGAGCGCGGAATGACAACAGGACGCTCGCCCAACATCATCTCGCGCGATTTCACCGATTGGGTGGGACGTGCGCCTGTACGCTGACCTAAAAATTCTGCCCTATGTCTTAGCCTCGCTGTGGAGGAGACTGTGCTGTCTATTTTTGAGAAGGTCATTGCTAAGGCTGTGCCAGTGGCTGGTTTGAAGCTGTTGAATGTGATGGTGTCCTCATACCTAATCCTCCTTCACGCATCCCCCTCATCCAACATCCTCTTCAGAGTCTTAGAAGTTGCGGATGGCGTAAGCATGCACCCTTTAATTTCATGACCCTTCCCCCCCTTTTCTCACATCACAACCTTACTTTGTACCTTTTTCCTTTCATATAGCCGAGAGGTGCAACCTGGCCAAGACATGGGGGGATACCAGGAAGAGAGTGATGATGAAGGCACAGCACCATCACTTGATTTAAACTCTCAACCACCAGGTCAGATACTGACACTGTGCATAATGTGGGGGATAGATTAGAGGCAGAAACCCTGTGTGACACGGGGCACGAGTGGACCACAGCCAGGGGTGGGGGCAAGGATAGCACAGGTGCCAGTTTTCAAGAGGGTGAGGTGGTACATAGATTCCAATGCGGAGGTCTCAGAGAAGGACTTTGATGAAGCTGCCGACACTTGGCACTTTAGGAAGCCTGTCAGAAAGCCTATGGTCAATGTCAAGGAGCATGGACGAGCTCGGTAGAAACTTGGTAAAATTCGTTGTGCAGAACCTGGTGCCCATCTTTACCAGCATGGAAGTGGTGGGCAACTCCATTCCCAAACTTGCGGACTCACCCTGATGTGGTGACTGATGGCTGAGCTCACAGCTTCCTTAGCAGCACAAGCAGCGGCCACCCAATGTCTGAGAGCTGCAGTTGAAGCTCAGGCTGCTGTCAGGCAAGGTCAACCTACTTCCATGGAATGTCAAACTGCTGCCATCACAAATGTGGGTTACAGTCAGCAGAGACTTACAGGATGTCACACCAGCGCAGCAATCTGTCCTTCAGCAGATCTCTAGGATCGCTGGGAGAGTGGCAGTGGTTCTGTGGAGATTGATCCTGCTGTCCTCTCTCAGGATAACAGTATTCATTCTCCCCCGCCCCTGCCACCCCTCCAGTGCCCTTGCTGTTGCTTAAAATGAAATCCAAAAATGTTGGAAACACTCAGCAGGCACCCGTGGAGAGAGAAACAAAGTTAACTTTCCTCAGCTCTGCAGAAGGTTACACACCTGCTGCACCCTGAGCGAGTGGAACTCCTTTTGGCTACAGTATATGGCTGGGTTTGCAAGAGGTGCCCGCAATGTGATGCGTGTGCAGTCAATGGCACCCTACATCACAGGGCAGTCATTGATTCCAGCAATGCCAGGTGCTGACTCTGCCTGCATGTGTCTGCCAGGATCGACTGAAATGTAATTAGCTCTCTTCGAATAGAGAGCCTCCTTTACACAAGAATAGGTGGCAAACTGGGAGATGTTACAAATATCTCCAGCTCCAGCTTGGAAGGAGTCAGAGGCTTAAAAGATCATTGTTACTGCACAGTTACTGCAGTTGCAACTGCAGCAGGTGGCAGGTTTCAGTGAGGACATCTTTATTGAAGCTCAGGCATCTCACACCTTGTTCCTCTTTGAGGTTCAGGTAGGAGTATTGCTCCCTGAACACCTTGTGCAAATCTGGCCTCCTGCTGAGAGCCCTTCAACCCCTCTCATCCTCTCTCTTCCAGCAACTTTCCCTCCTCTGCCCTTGCTTCCAGTTGTGCTGCATTGCAAGGGGGATGCCATGTACTGCACCCTTGCCTGGGAGCAATTGCTTTGTGCAGAAGCCTTGAAGTCAGCAAAAACTCTTTTGGCACCTGATGCATAACTCATTGTTGATCTTTGCGACTTGAAATGGTGGAATGACCAAATGCTTGCTTGATCATAGCAACAACCAGGAGAAATCAAACTACAGCTCACCTGGAAGAAGTTGAAGATGCCTTTAACATGTCTAATAATTTTGTTGTTTATTGAAGAAACCTGGGCATTGAGTGGTCATTCTGAGATTCATAGGTAAAGCACAAATTTGGCCATATAGCTAGCTGGAAAAATCCACTTCAAAGGGTAATGCGGAAAATAAAAACTCATGGTGTAGGGGGTAACATATTGGCATGGATAGAAGATTTGCTACCTAACAGGAAACAGAGGGTAGCCATAAATGGGTTTTTTTCTGGTTGGCGGGATGTAACTAGTGGTGTGCCACAGGGATCAGGGCTGGGGCTTAACTTTTTACAGTTTATATAAATGACTTGGGTGAAGGAACAGAAGGTATGGTTGCTAAATTTGCTGATGATACAAAGATAGGTAGGAAAGTAAGTTGTGAAAAGGGTACAAGGAGGTTACTAGGGGACATAGATAGGTTAAGTGAGTGGGCAAAGATCTGGCAAATGGAGTATAATGTGAGATATTGTGAAAAAGAAGTTTATTATCAAAATGGTGAGAGATTGAAGAGCTCTGAGATGCAGAGGGATCTGGGTGTCCAGTGCATGAATCACAAAAGGCTAGTATGCAGGTACAGCAAGTAATTAGGAAAGCTAATAGAATGTTATCATTTATTGCAATGGGGGTTGAATATAAAAGTAGGGAGGTTATGCTTCAGTTGTACAGGACACTGGTGAGACCACATCTGGAGTAGTATAGTTTTGGTCACCTTACTTAAGGAAGGATGTAAATGCATTAGAAGCAGTTCAAAGAAGGCTTACTAAACTAATCCAGGAATGGGCGGGTTGTCTAATGAGGAAAGATTTGACAAACTAAGCTTGTATCAGCTGGCTTTTAGAAGAGTAAGAGGTGACTTGATTGAAACATATAATGCTCTGAGGGGTCTTGACAGGGTGGATGTGGAGAGGATGTTTTCTCTTGTGGGTGAATCTAGAGCTAGGGGTCAA
This sequence comes from Cetorhinus maximus, assembly GCF_964194155.1. Lineage (NCBI taxonomy): Eukaryota > Metazoa > Chordata > Chondrichthyes > Lamniformes > Cetorhinidae > Cetorhinus > Cetorhinus maximus. Next base: position 21,579,137 of record NC_135896.1, read on the forward strand.
TGTTTAAAAATAAGGGGTTACCCATTTAAGACAGAAACAAAAATAAATTATTTCTCTCAGAGGGCACTGAGTCTTTGGAAATATCTTCTTCAAAAGGCACTGGAAGCAGAGTCTTTGAATTTTTTCAAGGCAGAGGTAGATAGATTCTCGATAGGCAAGGGGGTGAAAGGTTATCGGGTGTAGGCGGGAGGTTATAGTCACATCAGCCATGATCTTATTGAATGGCAGAGCAGACTCGAAGGGCTGAGTGGCCTACTCCAGCTCTTAATTCGCATGTTTGTATGTTCATATTTAAATATATGTTGTGATCCGTGGAGTAGTGGAACCAGAGGCAGGCAGTGCACTCCTCCCATCTCGGTCAAGACAATATGACATGGGTCCGGAACTGGGAGGTAAGAAGACTGAATGTAGGAATAAAAAGTGTTTAACTTCTGACTGGGGAGATATAGCAGATATATGTAAGGGCCTGTTTAAAAAAAAACAGCTATTGGCATGGATTGAAAAACAAAGGCAAAGAGGATGACATAAAAATACTCGGTGGGTTAAATGAGAGACAGTCGCATGTAATGATTTTATTTTTGTCTATGATCAATACCATGACAGATCAACTGCATTATAATGTTTTATATGTTATATGATTATAACACTCCATCATCATAAAATAGTACATCCCCTGACATATTGTGAACAACATTGTAGGAGGTTTATCCCTTTATATATAAATCACTGCAGATGTCACACTGCAAACATCATATTTGAATACAAATGCAAAACAATCTTAACGAAAAATAGGAAGAAAACAAGGCATTTCATTCTGGGTGTTTTTGTGAGCAGAGCCCATCACTTATGTGCTAACTGTGGTTCAGGTAGTAGCACGCTTGCCTCTGAGTCAGGAGATTGTGGATTCAAGGCCTATTTCGGAGATTTTGAGCACACATTTGAGGCTGACAGTCAGAGGCTCTGTCTTTAAAAATGAAATGTTAAATTCAGGCCCCATCTGCCCTGTCAGATGGATATGAAATATCCCATGGAATTATTTCAAAGAACTGGGAGTTCTCTTGTTGTCCTCAAGCAATGCCACTAGAAACAGATTATCTGGTCATTATCCAATTCCTGTTTGTGGGAGTTGCTGTGTGCACGTTGGCTGCTGTTCTACCCAATTTATAACACATGCTTCAGAAGTACTTGCCTGTGAAAGTCCTTTGAGATTTCCTAAGGTTTTAAAATTGCCATACAAATGCAATCTTTCTTTTCGTTTTCTTTTGACAAGCGTGTTTTGAGACTGTTAACTTCATCGACTGCCAACTTCCAAACAGCTACAATTATTTGCATTCCCATTAGCGAGCGCTTCAAGGACATGCTGTGTTACCTCCTCAGTATTATGCTCCAGACCCCAAAGAGCCTGTGAGTAATACTGCAGAAAGCACATAATCCAGAGTATTATAGACAATTGGAATGCAAGTAACAATTGATTTTGTGATTTGCATGGGAAAGTAGATGGAATCATGGAATAAGATTCCCCAAGAGCAGGTGAAAATCCCATAATCTCATGTAATAAAAATAGAACCTGCCTTTTTACAGTTTATAAACAGATGGCATTGCAGAATGTGATCCTACAGACGCCAGCAAAAATCTCAGAAATACGTCATAAAAACCAAATTCATCCATTTCAACCACCATTAAACAATATCCCTGCTTCAGATTCCTTAACACCTCTTTGACCAAGCTTTTGGTCACCTATTCTAGTATCTCTTCGTGTGCCTCAGTGTGAAATTTTGCTTGATAATGCTCCTGTGCAGCGCTTTGGGACAACTTAATACATTGAAGTTGTTCTATAGATGTAAGTTGTTACCTTGCCATTTGGCAGCTAAGATGCAATCTTCACTCTGTAATATGTTGAGTGAAAAATGTAATTTTGTTTTATGTAGCTGTGAAACCATCAAGGTTCCTGCTTCCGACTATTTTTACTTTCAATTCTTTTACTTGTTGAAAGATTAATTGCCACAAAGACAAGCTGCACTCTCATGGTTTTTGAATAAAGTCCTAGCTGTGTCACCCGGTAACCAAGCCTTTTCTTGGGCACCATCAAAAGCAGATATAGAGGTGTCAGCTGTGGCTCAGTTCATAGTACCCTTGCCTTTGAATCAGAAGGTTGTGGGTTCATGTCCCACTCCCAGAAACCAAGAACTGTGATTGTACTTGAAAAGAATTGCAATCTGTGACTGTTGATAACTTGAAAGAGTATCAAAAGCAGATATGCCACTATGAGAAAGGCAAACTTTTGACCTGAAATCAGAAGAAGTATGAGTAATAACAAACCACTGACTCTATCTGAAACCAGGTACAAGTGCCTCTCTCTGCCTATTGATCAGCTTGCTTTAACTGGCGAAGATAATAGCAAATGTTTCAGGGATAATTTTAACCTAGTTCATCTGGCAGCAAAGTGATGGGGTCTGGTTGGCCGCCATTTACCATTGAAGCCCTGAATATGCACTTTTATGTGATGATTTATTGCTGAGTATTCACAGAGTCTTTCTGCTGTACCCCTCTTCATTTGCAGGCCAGGCCATTCACCCTCTTGAACATGTTCCATCATTCAATTAACTTAACTTGCATCAATTGGCCTCATATTAAACTCACCAGTGGATAAGAATCATGATTGCAAGATTATGAAAGAACAAGTTAACATGTTTCTATGAGATTCCTTTGTCCATGCTTTTGACAAAATCAATAGCTTTTTCTTTTCATCATATTGATTAGTAATGTGGTACAATACATTTTTAACTTACAAGATTTGTATACAACCACTCACTTAAACATCATGACTGCCATTTTCATGACTAGAGTTGTTAAATGCTTAACGTGGAAAAATTAAAGGGCTTCAAAGTATAAAGGTTTGAACAAGATTTATAAAGTAGTGTAAATAATAGCGAGATGATCGCCATAAAAAGACTGAAACTTCACATTTACAAACACCTTTAGCAACTGTTCATGAAATATTATATTTTCACTTTGAAAGGTTTCTGGTTCAGAGGCTATGGAGATAAATCCTATGATTTAATGTTCTTCAAATGATAGGAGGGCATATTCTAGCATAGATAAATGTTTTTAGGAAATAAGGGACATGAAGGGAAAATGGGAGAGAAAATGGGAAGGAAAATAAGAAGTTAGAGGCATCTGACCTATGAAAGGCAGACAGTTTGCCTTTTTTGTGTGTGAAAATGGACAATAGGTAAGTAGCAACATAGAAAATCCACAGTATCAGCAACTATCAACTTTATTTGTTAAGTGGTAGAGAACAAATGTTTTTAAACTTTTAGATGCTGTTCCCAGCACTCAATGTGGTTAATTGGTCCAAGTCATCCCATTCTCCTGATTTATGTAGATCATGGAGTTAGAAGGGTAAAATAAGGGAGAAGATCATAAAATAGAAGAACTATTTTTGCTATGTGTTTATAATCTGTGCATTCTTTAATACTTCAGCGATGGAGAAAATCTGCAAGGTTAATGGAGAGAAATCCTTTGGGCTCAACCCAGTGTGTGGGGCATTGTTATGAGTTTTGTTGAAATCTTGAGCTTGATGTATCTTAATGAGCATGGGGATGGTAGGATAGCAATAAAGTACTGGCCTAGTAATCCAGCGGCTTGGATTTTAATGCTCAGGGGGCATGAGTTCAAATCCCACCATGGCAGTTAGGAATGAAATGCCAGTCTCATTAATAATGGTCAGGAAAGTATCAGATTGTTGTAAAAACCCATCTGATTCACTATATCCTTCAGGGAAGGAATCTGTCTTATCAGGTCTGGCCTGTATGTGACTCCAGACACACAGCAATGTGGTTGACTCTTAAATGCCCTCTGAAATGGCCTAGCAAGCCATCCTGTTGTATTAAACTGTGACAGAAAAGTTGCAAAAGAATAAAACTGGACAGACCAACCGGCATTGACCTAGGTACCAGAAATGAAAAATGCAAAACTTGCCCAGTCAGCTCTTCAAGGTCTTCCTCAGTAACATCTGGGGACTTGGGCCAAAATTGGAAGAACTGTATCACAGACTCATCAGGCCTGACATAGTCATACTCACTGATTAATATCTTACAACCAATATCTAGTATTCCTTTCATCAACATCACAGGGTATATCATGTCCCACCAACAGGACAACCCACCAGAAGTGGTGGCAGAGTGGTATATAGCTGGGAGGGAGTGGGATTAGGAATTCTCAGAACTGACTCTCGACCCCATGAAGTCTCATGGCATCAGATCAAACATGGGCAACAAAACCTCCTGCCGATTACCACCTACTGTCTTCCCTCAACAGATGAATCAGTGTTCCTCCATGTTGAACTCCACTTGGAAAACAGCATTGATGGTAAGAAGCGTGCAGAATATATTCTGGGTGGGGACTTAAATGTCCATCACTAAGAGTGGATTAGTAGCGCAAGTACTAACCTGAGCTCTGAGCACATATCTGCCAGACTGGGCCTGTGTAGGTGGTGAGGGAACCTATTTACCTCACCCTCACCAATCTACCTGCCACAAATGCATCTGTTCATTAAAGTGTTGATAGGAGTAACTACATTGAGTTGTTGTGGAGACAAAGTCCTGTTTTCACACTGAGGACACGCTCTATCATGGTTTGTGGAACTCCCACGAAGCTAAGTAGCTTTGATTCAGAACAGATCTTGCAGCTCAAATGGGTGTTCATGAGGTGCTCTAGGCCATCAGCATGGGGAGATGGTACAGTGGTAGTGACATTGGACCAGTACTCCTGGGGGCGTGGGTTCAAATCCTCCCACAGCACCTGGTGAAATGTAAAGGAAGAACATGATGAGATAATATAAAATCAGGGGTACAACTCTAAAGGGTGTGCAAGAGGAGAGGGATCTGGGTGTATATGTGCATAAGTCATTAAAGGTGACAGTTCAAGTGGAGACAGCAGTTAATAAAGCATACAGCATCTTAGGCTTTATTCATAGTGGCATAGAGTACGAGAGCAAGGAGGTTATGTTGAACTTGTATAAGATGCTAGTTAGACCTCAGCTGGAGTATTATGCACAGTTCTGGGTGCTACACTTTAGGAAGAGAGAGTGCAGAAGAGGTTTGCAAGAATGGTTCTAGGGATGAGAAACTTCAGTTATGAGGAGAAATTGGGACTGTTCTCCTTGGAGAGGAGAAGGCTCAGAGGAGATTTGATAGAGGTGTTCAAAATCATGAGGGGGCTGGACAGAGGAGATAGGGAGAAACTGTTCCAGCTCGTAAAAGGATCGTGAACGAGATGGCACACATTTAAAGTGATTTGCAAAAGAAGCAAATGTGACGTGGGAAAAAACTTTTTCACACAGCGAGTGGTGCGGGTCTGGAATGCACTGCCTGGAAGTGTGGTGGAGGCAGGTTCAATCGAGGCATTCAAAAGGGCATTAGTTGATTATCTGAATAGAAATAGCATGCAGGGTTACAGGGAAAAGGCAGGAGAATGGTACTAGGTCATATTGCTCACTCTGAGAGCCGCTGCAGACATGATGGGTGGGATTTTCCGGCCCCGGCCGCTACCAGGACCATCTGATCCCGCTGAAAGTCAATGGACTTTTGGCTGGGCCACTGAATCTCCCGTGGCCGGTCCTGCCCACAACAGTGCTGGAAAATCCTGGCCAATGAGTCAAATGGCCTCCTTCTGCACCATAACAATTCTGTGATTCAGCGCAGAATTGTATTCAACCACAATACATGAACTTATGGCCCAATATATCCCCCACTCTCCCATTACCATCAAGCGAGGGGATCAGCCCTGGTTCAATGAGGTGTACAGGAGAGCATGCCAGGAGCAGCACAAAGCATATCTAAAAATGAGGTCAAACAGTGGAAGCAACGGGCTATAGACAGAGCTAAATTATTCCACAATCATTGGATCAGATCAAGGCTCCGCAGTCCTGCTACATCCACACATGAATGATATTGGACTCTTAAACAACTAATTGGAGGAGAAGGCTCCACAAACATCCCCATCGTCAACGATGGGGGAGCCTAACAGATCAGTACAAAATGCAAGGCTGAAGTATCAGCAACCATCTTCAGCCAGAAATGCCAGATGGATGACCCACCTCGGACTCCTTCTGATATCCTCACCATCATAGTTGCCAGTCTTCAGACAATTCAATTTACTCCATGTGACATCAGGGAACAGCAGATGGCACTGGATACAGCAAAGTATATGGGCCCTGACAATACCCTGGCTCTAGTACTGAAGTCTTGTGCTCCAGAACTAGCTGTGCCCTGAGCCAAGTTGTTTCAGTACTGAACACAAGAACCTAAGAAATAGGAGCAGGAGTAGACGATGGCCCGCTAAGCCTGCTCTGCCATTCAATATAATCATGGCAGATCTTGCATATCACGGATGTTTAAAAGGTGTTTCTCCAAAGTCGCCTGTGAACAATGTATTTGTATATATGTGTGTGCATTTTCTTACCTGTGAAATGAGAAATTCAATTTAAAATAACCCAGTACCAAAGCCTTTTTACTTAAAAAGGAAAAGGTTAGTTTATTTCACTCGATTCCTCTGGAAGTTACCTAAGAAAAGATAAAGCTACTAACACATGGACACACAAAGATTAGTTAAAGTTGAAGATAAAACAATGCTTATAATTGTAAATCAAGATTAGTCCATATTTGGTGCAGGCCTGATACATTTTGAAGTCTAGGTGCTGTATTGTCTGAGATGAAGGTCCTGAGGCTGTGGAGTTGCCTTTGCAGCTGTGATGGCTTCCACTGTCAAATTTCCTGAAGCTGCTTTAACAGTTGAGCTTTGTAGGTGGAATCATGGTTTACAGGTTGGAGAGAAGGTTCCTTTTTCCTGCTTCTGCAGGTGTGGCACTTTCAAACTGCCTAGTTACTCGCAGCAGAAGCCATGGTTGTTTCTGATGCCCTTCTCTGTCTCTTCCTTGGTTGAAGCCATTTCAAGATGATTTTCTGTGTGTCTGGCAGCTTGCTGCCTTTTGTGTTACTCCTAGCTCACAGGCTAAGGTGGCCATTGTATCATGTGACCTGGCCAAAATTGCTACGTCATTTCCCAAATAAGGCATCAGCACTTCAAACAGCCCTTCTCCCATCTATGATTCTTAGCAAAAACAGAATTACCTGGAAAAACTCAGCAGGTCTGGCAGCATCAGTGGAGAAGAAATCAGTTAACGTTTCGAGCCTTCACGGCCCTTCGGCAGAACTGAAGCATAGTTAGAAGAAGGGAGAAATATAAATTCTTCCTCCCACAGCTTCCAACTTGATAGTCGCCCAACCTCAGACGGCCCGCTTCTACCTCCTACCCAAAATCCACAAACAGAACTGTCCTGGCAGACCGATCGTGTCAGCCTGTTCCTGCCCCACGGAACTCATTTCTCGTTATCTTGACTCCCTTCTCTCTCCCCTTGTCCAGTCCCTTCCCACCTACATCCGTGATTCCTCTGACACCTTACGTCACATCAACAATTTCCAGTTCCCTGGCTCCAACCGCTTCCTCTTCACCATGGATGTCCAATCCCTCTACACCTCCATCCCCCACCAGGATGGTCTGAGGGCCCTTAGCTTCTTCCTTGAACAGAGGCCCCAACAATCCCCATCCACCACTACTCTCCTCCGTCTGGCTGAACTTGTTCTCACACTGAACAATTTCTCCTTTAACTCCTCTCACTTCCTCCAAATAAAAGGTGTGGCTATGGGTACCCGCATGGGCCCCAGCTATGCCTGTCTCTTTATGGGGTATGTGGAACATTCCTTGTTCCAGTCCTACTCCGGCCCCCTCCCACAACTCTTTCTCCGGTACATCGATGATTACTTCGGTGCTGCTTCATGCTCTCGTCGGGACCTGGAAAAATTTATTAATTTTGCTTCCAATCTCCATCCCTCCATCATCTTCACATGGTCCATCTCTGACACTTCTCTTCCCTTCCTTGACCTCTCTGTCTCAATTTCTGATGATAGACTGTCCACCAATATCCATTACAAGCCTACCGACTCCCACAGCTACCTCGACTACAGCTCCTCACACCCCGCTTCTTGTAAAGACTCCATCCCATTCTCTCAGTTCCTTCGCCTCCATCGCAACTGTTCTGATGACGCTACCTTCAAAAACAGCTCCTCTGACATGTCCTCCTTCTTCCTTAACCCAGGTTTTCCATCCACGGTCGTTGACAGGGCCCTCAACCGTGTCCGGCCCATATCCCGCGCATCCTCCCTCACGCCTTCTCCTCCTTCCCAGAAACATGACAGGGTCCCCCTTGTCCTCACTTATCACCCCACCAGCCTCCGCATTCAAAGGATCATCCTCCGCCATTTCCGCCAACTCCAGCATGATGCCACCACCAAACACATCTTCCCTTCACCCCCCCTGACGGCATTCCGTAGGGATCGTTCCCTCCGGGACACCCTGGTCCACTCCTCCATCACCCCCTACTCCTCAACCCCCACTTATGGCACCTCCCCATGCCCACGCAGAAGATGCAACACCTGCCCCTTCACTTCCTCTCTCCTCACCGTCCAAGGGCCCAAACACTCCTTTCAAGTGAAGCAGCATTTCACTTGCATTTCCCCTAACTTAGTCTACTGCATTCGTTGCTCCCAATGCGGTCTCCTCTACATTGGAGAGACCAAATGCAAACTGGGCGACCGTTTTGCGGAACACCTGCAGTCTGTCCACAAGAAAGACCCAAACCTCCCTGTCGCTTGCCATTTTAACACTCCACCCTGTTCTCTTGCCCACATGTCTGTCCTTGGCTTGCTGCATTGTTCCAGTGAAGCCCAACGCAAACTGGAGGAACAGCACCTCATCTTCCGACTAGGCACTTTACAGCCTTCCGGGCTGAATATTGAATCCAACAACTTTAGATCTTAAACTCCCCCTCCCCCCATCTCCACCCCGTTTCTTCCCCCCCCGCCCCCTTTTTTTTCAATAATTTACATAGATTCTTCTTTCCCCACCTATTTCCATTATTTTTAAATCTAAACTAAAACCTTGTTAGTCTTTCCACCCCACCCCCACTAGGGCTGTACTTTGAATATCCTGTCTTCCATTCTTAATTAGCACTTTTCTCAGACAAATGTCACCACCTTCGACACCTCTTTGACCCTTTTGTCTGTGACATCTTTTGATTATCTGCTCATCTCCACAATCACCACACCCTCAATGTCTATCTCTCCCTCCACCCCCCCCCCCCCCACCACCCAACCCACCTTAAACCAATTTATATTTCTCCCTTCTTCTAACTATGCTTCAGTTCTGCCGAAGGGCCATGAAGGCTCGAAACGTTAACTGATTTCTTCTCCGACGATGCTGCCAGACCTGCTGAGTTTTTCCAGGTAATTCTGTTTTTGTTTTGGATTTCCAGCATCCGCAGTAGCTTTTAGCTTTTTGTTTTTATCTATGGTTCTTAGCTTTTGTTCTGGCCAAGGCACAATTTGAATTCTTAAAATAAGGCATCGACAAAACATTGTTATCTCCTGGATGAGACCACATATTGAACCATAATTAAATTAAGGATTGTTTTTTCCTCTCGGAAGAGGAGACCCAATCTGAAGCCCACAATTCTGTCTGGTCGCTTGGAATCATTGTGAAGAAGTGTTTAAACTCAGTCCAATGTTCTTTAAAAAAAAATGACCCTCAGAACAGTTTTTCTAAAAGTTTGTAATATCATAACTGCGCACCATAACGTTGGTTTCAACTTCATTTTCCTGCCCGTTCCCCATATCCCTTGATTCCTTGAGAGACTAAAAATCTGTCTCAGCCTTAAATGTATTCAACAATGGAGCATCCACAACTCTCTGGGGTAGAGAATTCCAAAGATTCACAACCCTATGAGTGAAGTAATTTCTCCTCATCCCAGTCCTAAATATTTGGTCCCTTATCTTGAGACTGCTTCTCTGTATTTTAGATTCCCCAACAAGCGAAAACAATTTCTCAGAGTCCACCCTATCAAGGCCCGTCAGAATCTTGTATGATTCACTGAGGTCACCTCTCATTCTTTTAAACTCCAGAGAATGAGGGCCAACTTACTCAGCCTAATCACAGGAACCAAATTAGTCAACCTTTGCCGTACTGTCTCCAATGCGAGTATATCCTTTGTTAAATTTGGAGACCAAAACTGCACACTGTGCTCCAGGTGTGGTCTCAGCAAAACCCTGTACAATCATAGCAGGATTTCTTTATTCTTGTATGCCAATCCCCTTGCAAAAAAGGTCGATATGTTATTTTATTTCCTAATTGTTTGCTGCACTTGCATGCTAACTTTCTGCATTCCACATAGGAGCACACACAAGTCTCTTTGAACATCAACATTTACAAGTTTCTCACCTTTTAAATAATATTCTGCTTTCCTATTTTTATGACCAAAGTGAATAACTTCACACTTCCCTAAAATATACTCCATCTGCCATTTTGTTGCTCACTCACTTAACCTATCTATATCTCTTTGCAGCCTCTCTGCATCTGACCCACAGCTTGCCTTCCCATCTAGCAAACTTTGATACGATACACTTTGTCTTTTCATCTCAGTCATTGATATAAATTGTAAATAGCTGAGGCCCCAGAATGGCCCTTGTGGTACTCCACTAATCATGCCTGCCAACTTGAAAAAGTTCTGTATATGCCCATTCTCTACTTCCTGTCCATTAACGAACCCTCTATCCATGCTGATATATTACCTCCAACTCCATGAGCCCTTATCTTCCCTATTAACCTTTTGCATGGCACCTTATTGAATGTCTTTTTGAAATCCAGGTATGCTACAACACTGAAATTTAACCAAAAAAGTGAAAATTGTCCTGTTATGTTCTGTCCATAAAAAGTAGGACAAATCTGATCTAGCCATTTACCGTCCCACCATTCTACTCTAGATCATCAGCAAAGTGATGGAAGGTGTCACTGACAATGCTATCAAATGGCACTTACTGAATAATAACCTGCTCACTGTTGCTTAGTTTGGGTTCTATAAGGGTCACTTGACTTCTAACCTCATTGCAATCTTGTTCCAAACATGGTCAGAAGAGCTGAACTCAAGAGGTGAGGTGAGAGTGACTGCCTTTGACATCAAAGCAGCATTTGGCCAAGTATGGCACCCAGAAGCCCTAGCAAAATTGAAGTCAATGTGAATCGGGGAAACTTTCCACTGGCTGGAGTCATATCTAGCATAAAGGAGGATAGTGGTGGTTGTTGGAGGTCAATCATCTCAGTCTCAGCACATTTCTGTGGGAGTTCCTAGGTTAGTGTCTTAGGCTGAAATATCTTCAGCTGTTTCATTAATGACCTTCCCTCCATCATAAGGTCAGAAGTGGGGATGTTCGCAGATGATTGTACAATGTTCAGTTACATCCACAGCTTCTCAGAGACTGAAGCAGTTTGTGCCTGCACTCAGAAAGACCTGAACTACATTCAGACTTGGGCTGATAAGCGGCAAGTAACATTCTTGGCCCTCAAGTGCCAGGAAATGACCATTTGAATAAGAGTGAATCCAACCATCTTCCTTAGATTTTCAATGGCATTACCATAGCTCAATTCCCTACCATCAACATACTGGAGGTTAACTTGACCAGGAACTTAACCCCGCCAACCATATAAATATTGTGGCTTCAAAAGCAAGTCAGAGGTTGAGAATTCTGTGGCGAGTAACTCAGCTCCCCAAATCCTCTTTGTAGGGTAAATGGTTAACATTAGGAGCACCTGATACTGATGTAACTACTGAAGTAATGATGATAATGATACAATGTCACATGACTAAGAGAATGGGATCTGGTGGGAAGCAGAATTACAACCTCATGTAGAATACTGAGATGTACATGGATCTGTAAATAAACACTATGGATTTACGAATAACAGTCTATGGTAGCATTCTTAGCATAACAGGCAAACGCTGAAGAAACCCCATGTAGTCCCCATACCCAAGATGAAACATGATGTCAGCGGACCGAGGTAAAGACCCAGAAAAGCTCCAAATGAAGACTGCAGACCTGAAAGACCTACAAATCCATGGGAAAAGGTCAAGAAGAGATAAAAAACGAAAACTTACCTGAGAACGGAGCATTGTGGTTACTTCAGATGCAAGCAGGCACACAGGCCCGGAGTACAGACAGCAGTGAGTACAGATCACAATCTACAAGCCAAACTACTGAAGCAGCAATAGATCCAGAGCTTAGGTTAAGCATGGGGTCTACATTCCCACTCCCAGAACTGTTCTAAAGTGCTGAAGGCTTGCAATAGGCTCAAAACTGGGACAATTGGAAGAATTCTCCAGATGCCAGGCTTGCATAAGAAGGACAAGAATGATCAGGTCAGTGCTTTACTCTATGCAGTAGGGGCCATAGCAGATTATATTAGTGCAAGACAAGGCATCGATGAGATGATATGAGAAAGTCCTTCAGGCATTCAGGTCATACTTCAGTATTCAAAAAATTTTGGTAATTGAGCAAGCAAAATTTAATACATGGAGACAATAACCAGGCAAATCCATGAATTAATTTATAAATGACCTATATGGACTCAAGGAGAATTTTGACTATGGGATCCTCAGAGATGAATTAGTGCACAATCGTATAATGGTTGGGGTCTTAGATGAAACCCTATCAGATCTTCTGCAAATGAGGGAAGGTTTAACTCTCACAAAGGCAGTACAAATAGTGTGACAGACTGAGCTTTAGAATCTAAACAAAGTGGTTGTTCGGGGGAAACGTCAAGTCTTTTTGAATAAAATGAGTGAAGCCATTCAATATGCTGGATTAAAAAGAGAAAGCACAAAGAAGCAAAAGCCTGTGAAATCAGAAAAATAAGCCATCCTGAGATGCTCTCAGTGTGGCGGGAAAACCTTACACAAGCAGGAAGAATGCCCATCAGGGGGAGGTGAGTGCCACATCCGTGGGAAGTTAGGACATTTTCAAATAGCTCGCAGATCCAAAATTCCTACAGCTCACAGGGAGAAAGAAATAACAACAAAACCAAGTAAAATCCCAAGAAGTAGAGGAGCCACAGGGAAAAACAAATAACCTTCTTCAGAGACGATAATGAAACAAAAAGTAACTACTGGAGCATTACATTAGAGTTAGTGGTCACCCCACAGAATTCAAGCTCGATATTAGCACAGTATTTTTTGATGAAGTAAGAAGGTTTAAAACTATCACATTACAGTCATCTTCCATTCAGTTGCAAAGTCCTGGAGGGACCTCACCAAAAGTAATAGGCCCACATTTGGCATGATTAAGATACAAAGATGGAGAAATTATTGAACGCCTGCATGTTACACTCAACCAGGAGTCATCATTATTGAGTAGAGAAGCATGTTTGCAGTGAGGCTAATTTACAAGGTTGACCAAATTGCTGACAAGCAGCTCAATAATGTATTCAGAAATGAATTTCCATCCCTATTTTCAGGCTTAGGAAATCTTAAAACAGAATATCACATAACCCTAAGGATGCTAAACCTATATGTCCCTTCACAATGAGGAAGACCCATCACCCACTGTTAGGCAAAGTCAGAAGTGAGATTGAACACATGTTACAACAAGGGGTCATCTCTCCAGTAACCATACCGATGAAGTGGTGTTCTGGAATGCTCATAGTACCATAGTCTAATGGTTCAATTGAAATCTGCATGGATTTGACTCAATTAAACAAGTCAGTAAAGTACAAGATCCACCTGATGACATCTGTGGATGAAAGTCTCGCCAAGTTCCAAAAAGCACCCTCTTCACAAAATTAGTTTTTTTAAAAATCCATTTATAGGCTGTGGGTGCTGCTGGCTAGACCAGCATTTATCCATGCCCATCCCCCATAGCCCTTAAGAAGGTGATGGTGAGCTACCTTCTTGAACCACTGCAGTCCCTGTGGTGTAAGTACACCCTCAGTGCTATTAGTTGCTAACAGTTGCTTTAGACAGTTGCCTCTGGACAAAGAATCAAGATTGTTAACTACTTTTATCACCCCATTTAGTCATTATTGTTCCAACAGGTTACCATTCGGAATTGCTTCTGCACCTGAGATATTCCAAAGAACGATGTCTCAGACCTTGGAAGGCATGGAAGGAGTAGTATGCCATATGGATAACATTCCTGTCCACGGTTCATTGAGGGAAGAACATGACCGTTGAGTGAGAGCAGTTCTCAAAGTCCTACAAGAAGCACACCTGACGTTAAACGACAAATGTGAATTTGCAAACGCTATGATAAAATTCTTAGACCACATTGTGCAAGCTTCAGGAATTAAGGCTGACCTGCGGATAACCAAGCTCGTTAGAGAGTTTCCACAACCAAAAACATCGCAGAATTACAAAGATTCCTTGGGAGGTCAATCAAAAAGGCAAGTTCCTACTAATCTTGGCGGAAATCAATCAGCTGTTATGACAACTGTTGAGACAAGGTCAACAGTGATGCTGGAACGTGGACCAGCAAAATGTTTTGGAGAAGATGAAAAATCTCCTAATTTCACCAGAAATTCTATTGCTCTATTTTCCAGAGTTGCCAACAATTGTAGCAGCGGAAGCATTGTCTACAGGCTTAGGCGCAGTGCTGTTTCAAGTTCAAAAAGATGGACAACGAAAACCAATTTATTATGCCTCAAGGTCTCTCATGGACGCAGAGAAGAGGTATGCAACTATTGAGAAAGAAGTGTTAGCCTGCATTGGCCTGCAAGAAGTTTATGGCATGGGATCAACGTTCAAAATTGAAACTGACCATAAACCTTTGGTTACTCTTCTTAACCTAAAGGAAATTGTAAAAATGCCGCCCAGCATTCGAGGTTTTAGACTGAAACTCATGACGTACGATTCATTTACTGAGTAAATTGTAAGGAAGTACCAGACAACAGCAGATGAATTGTCAAGAATAGCAGTGGAAGGAGTTAAGCTGGAAGTTATCGATTTTATAGAGGAAGCCGGAACATATATTTCGCTCATTACCAAACACTTACCAGCCACTGAAAACAGATTACAAGAGATTAAGCAAGTAAAACAACAGGATGACAAGTGCATCAATATAAGACTATTGCCAGAACGGATGGCTGGATTACACTTCTAACAACCCAGTACTTTTCCGATACTTTGAACAGAGAAAACATCGCACAATCATCAATAATTTCTTTGTTTTTGATAACAACCTAGTCATCCCTAAAACACTTTGACTAGGCATTCTCCGGAAAACCTATCAAGGTCACTTGGGAATAGTAAAATGCTAAACAAGAGCTCAGCAGTCAGTGTGGTGCCAGGCATCAGTGGCTCCATCGAAGAGTTAATCAGGAATTGCCTTACATGTGCAGTAAAAGGCCAGCAGCAGAGTGAGCCACTGGCACCCCCCACTTTTCCTTCGAGGCCTTGACAGCACCTGAGAATGGATTTATTTGAGCTTAAAGGCAAAGTTTTCATCATCATCACTGATTACTGGTCCAGATGGTTTGAAGTGAATAGACTGCATAGATCGCACCATGTCAGAGGCAGTCATTACATCACTAAGAAGAATCGTCGTAACACTTGGCATCCCAGACATTGTGCTGTCAGACAGCGGGCCTCAGTTTACTTATGAGCTGTTATTCAAATATGCACAGGAATGCGGTTTCATGCATGTGACTAGTTCGCCCAGATATTCTCAGTCGAACAGAGAAGCAGAAAGAGGAGTTTGAACAATCAAGGAATTGATGAAAAAGAACAAAGATATTGACTTGGCCCTCCTTAACTACGGAACCTCACTGCTAAAAACAAGTTCGCGCCATCAAACTATTGAAGGGAAGACAGCTGCAAACACAACACTTCCAGCTCTACAACAAACACTGCAACCTAATATTACCTCAAAGTTAGGAAGCGTGAGGAGCAATGAAGAGACAGTCCAGCTCATGGTTTCACCTTCAGGCACAGAACACGAGACTTGAAAATGCTACAGCGCAGGGAAAGATTGTGGATACGAGATCAACAGAAAGAAGGCATTGTAATAGATAGAGCTCCACAGCCAGGATCATATAGAATTGAGATGGACCAGGGTAATAACAGAAGGAACCAAAGAGCTTTGATATAATTGGGAAGGAAACTAATGGAACATTGGGCACAATTTATGACCTGGATGGATTGAATCCGGAGAACCAGAAACATGTAGAAACTCTACAACAACCCAGGTGGAAGACAGGTCTACCAAATGACGAGAGAGTGCAGTCCGTCCTCAACCTTGAAATGATATCAGGGCCTGACCGGAGAGTTTGGTCAAAGTACCACACGAGACTCACCCTGTGAAGTCTGAGACTTTGTGGGGAGATGTAGGAGGATGTATATAGCTGGGATAAAGACTTGGGGGAGATGTAAAGGGTTAACATCAGGAGCACCTGGTACTGATGTAACTGCTGATGTAAGTGTGATGCAATGTCACATGACTGAGAGCCTGAGATCCAGTGGGAAGCAGAATTACAGCCTCGTGTAGAGTACTGAGATGTATATAAATCTGTAAATAAACAGGAATGGCTTTTACATATAACAGCCTATGTTAGCACTCTTAGGGTAACAGACAAACCCTGAAGAAATCCCACCTAGACCCCAAACCCAAGATGAAACACTGTTCACCATCTACAAGGCAGAATTTGGTAGATTACTCTCCACTTGCTTGGATGACTGCAGCTCCAATAACTAAAGAAACTTGACATCATCAAAGCAGCCTACTTAATTGGTAACCCAACCACCACTTTAACCATTTACTCCCTCCACCACTGATGCACAGTGGCAGCAGTGTGCACCATCTACAACATGAGGCATTCAGGAGGGCATTAAATTATTATTTAAATAGAAACAATGTGCAGGGCTATGAGGAAAAGGAAGGAGAATGGCACTGAGTCATAATGCTCATTCGGAGAACCAGTACAGACATAATGGGCTGAATGGCTGCATTCTGCACTGTAACAATTATGTGATTCTGTGATTCAGTGCTGCAACTCACCAAGACTCCTTCAACATCACCTTCCAAATTCGCGATATCTACCACCTAGCAGATCAAGGGCAGCAGACCCACAGGAACATCACCACCTGCAAGTTCCTCTCCAAGCCACTCACTATCCTGACTCGAATTATAGTGTTGTTCCTGCAATATCGCTGGATTAAGGTCCTCAAACTCTTTCTGCACAGCATTTGGACTGCAGCGGCTCACGAAGGCGAGTTACCACCAACTTCAAAAAGGCAGTTAGGGGATTGGCAATGAATGCTGGCCTTGCTTGTGGTGCTTGCATTCCATAAACAAATAAAAAAGGCAGCTATTTCACAGTCAGTGCATTGTGCATAGGCTTAGTGGACACATTCGACAAAAGGGATTCAAAAGAAATGGGCATGCAGTCTGATTCAACAAAGAACAGTTGGATACTGGCTCAGCCTGAAGCAAAGGAATGAAAATGGTTTGATCGAATCTTGTACAATAACCTAAATAGATCAAGCCGGAGGAGCTGAATGGCCTTTTCTTTTTTCTATGTTCCTATGTTTAGAAACAGCAAGGTTCCAATAGCCATGGGGACTATTTATTTCATCACAATGGATCACCTCTGTACAATAGAATCATTACAGAAAATGCTTTTTCCCTTCAGTATACTCCAAGCTTGCTTCTCTTGTATGTGAGTTGCTTTGTTGCAGTGCTAGTATTTGGAATGGAAGATAATCAATTGCACAAAGAAGGTGGGATATATCTTTATCTTTGGTCGCATTTTTTTAAAGTTCAAAGCAGTTTGAATAAGAAAGCATTCAATGTCACAGTCAAAAAAAAGAAAGATTAACAACAGGAGAGCCACTGGAAAAATACAGTTGAAATTGGCTAGACAGTAACACAAGGAACAATAAATACAGATACACACATATATATGTATATATTATACACACATCCACACACACTTGCCATGGTAATCATTACTAGCTGACATGGTAAACTAAAATACATACATCCTGATTATCAACAGTCAGTTGTGTTGTTTGAGATAATGGGCTAGATTTTCATCTTTGAGGCAGATAGCAGGAGTCAGGAAATTATCCTGCTCGGGGTCACTGTTTAAAAATAAGGGATCGCCTCTCTAAGGCAGGGATGAGTCAAAATCTTTGATTCAGAGGCGTTGTGAGTCTTTGGAACACTCTTCCTGAAAAGGCAGTGGAAGCAGAGTCTTTGAATATTTTTAAGGCAGAGGTGGGTAGATTCTTTGTAAGCAAGGGGGTTGGTGGGATGCAGATTTCAGGTTACTATCAGATCAGCCATGATCTTATTAAATGGCAGAGCAGGCTCGAGGGGCTGAATGACCTACTCCTGCTTCTTGCTCGTATGTTCGTGTGACGCACCCACTTTGGGAGAAAGTGCCCGCAAAGGCAGGTTTTTCATTCTTGGGGGGGTTGAGATTGGGGGGGGAAGGGTGGTGGGGAGGGAAAGGGTGCAGTAGTGGGTGCTAACTGGATTCTTGCTCACTGTCTCCTGGGAAGAGTTTAGAAGCAGCCACAGGGGCTGCTGGGTGCAGATGTCACCCCTTTAAAAGGCCCATCTCAGTGCTTTGTGACTTTGCCCCAGTTACAATAAAATCAATAAAATGAAAAGCAGCCCTCTGCCCCTCACCCCTCACAAACCCTCAGCCCCCATGTACTCCCCATGCCCCGTCTATGCCAAGTCAAGCCACCTCATGGCTACACCCAGCCCCTGTGGTGCAGGTGTTTCAACAGAGTAATGGATGTCTGGGCTCTCAACCCCCAAGCCTCATTTTGCATTATTTCCCTAACATTGCTTTATTGACAGCTCTTTCTCTCTGATCTATTCGGTCAATTATATAATGTTTATTTACACAAGATAATGAGGTTTCAAGTGCTTGCAGTTTCTGCTACTGACAGCTTAAAGGGTCTGAACGATTGACACTTTTATAGGCCAGCATAAAAGCATTTTTTATGAATGAATTACTGTTTTTTAAAGCTTTTTCATGCATGCTATTATTACTATAGAGTTCAGTGATTCTGTACTGGGTGAATGGGCATGGAAGTGCCATAGGTTGGTATGGAGGTATGAGGAGCCATGGGTGGTGGGTGGAGGTGCATTGATTGGCATGGAGGATATGAGGGCCATAGGTGATGCATGGAGGGGCAAAGGTTGGCATTTAGGTTATGAAGGGTCATGGGGGTGCATGGGGGGCATAGGTTGGCAAGGGGGCATAGTTAACACCTTCTCAACATAACTTTCAAAATTTTCCTCATCCAGCCTGTAGTTCACAGCATCTCTGAGGGGCAGTGAACCCTTGAAAAGCCCTTGAATAGTTGGTCCAACTCCATGAAAATTGTGGAGGGCTAGGAGACACCTATCTCCACAATGGAGCCAGGCTGGAGTGCAGGGTGCAGGCTCACTAGCCGCACCAGCCCCCACCCTTGTCCCACACTGGTGAAAATTGGGGCACCAGGAATGGGGCTGGACCATAGTTGATCAGCAGAATATTTGATTCAAGGGCACTGAGCCAGGCAATATCAGATTTCTCTCTGGGAATGGTCACTTTGTTTCCCCACCTAGTTAATTGAGAAGGTTTGTTTAAACCCATTCACTTGAAGCAAATGAATGAGTGTCAGGCAGCCTCATGATTCAAACTTTTTACCTATCTGGATAGGGTTCAAACATTTTATTGGGTGTCAGATCCCAGTCACCATTTCCTAAAGGTGTGCAGAGTCTCCCCTGTCCCGTGAAAATCCAGGCCAGTATTTCTAATGCCTATCACAGCATGATGGTAAAAGTACTATATTCAGCAATATATGACATATTGATATGCCATGAATCTTTTACCAGGTGAGCAGGATTTTGATGGAAGAACATAAAAGCTGTTTGTGAAAATCTAGCCTCAATGACACTGTCCTATAGTGATTCTAATTGTAAGAACTCAAGGTGCTGCTGGTAGCCATCCAAACATTCACCCAACCTTGACAGAGAATGATTCTGATGGTGAGAAGTGATATATGAAACATAGAGATGATTGCCAACGTGCGTATTGATTATATGGAAGAGCAGGGTAAATTACTATATGCCTCCTGCTCGCCTAGCTGATGCATGGAGGAATAAAAGGAAATAATAATGAAATGTTGATAAGACAGGCATCCAATAAAATGTTTGAATCCTATCCAGATAGGTAAAAAGTTTGAATCATGAGGCTGCCTGACACTCATTCATTTGCTTCAAGTAAATGGGTTCAAACAAATCTTTGCAAGGTAACTAGATAGGGAAGCAAAGTGACCTTTCTGAGAGAGAAATCTGATATTGCCTGGCTCAGCGCTCTTGAATCAAGTATTCTGCTGATCAACTATGGTCCAGTACTGATGGAAATGGAGGAGGAATTGTTGTCATTTCAATTTAATTTCATGACTCCATTTTCAAACATTTTCAATTCAACTTTCCTACCTTGTCCCACTGTTCTAACTGAAGGATAACATGCGGTAGGATGTGGAGAGAATGGTAACAAGAAAATAAACTTGTCATTTGATCCCGGCTGGTAAGCAGAAAATTGAGTCACGAATTAAACAATGCTGATGTAGGTAGAAGTTCACACTGAAAATTAATTTGACTTTATAGCTGTCAAATGGAACAGCACTTACTGTGAAACTAAAAAGCTTAACACAAAATCAAACAAAACAATACAGAAGGCACTGTGCCAAAGGGAGTTGGGAGTTCAGCATAGACAACTTAGTGTTATATGAGAAAGGATTCAGGCTCGCAGTGGCTGGTGGAGATGGCAGCTGACACCTTCACTATTTGGGTGGGTGGAAGTTTTGTATGCGCTGAAACTGTGATGATGCCTGACTAAGATAAAAGCAAAATACTGTGGATGCTGGAAATCTGAAACAAAAACAAAAATAGCTGGAAAAACTCAGCAGGTCTTGACAGCGTCTGCGGAGAGGAAGACAGTTAACATTTTGAGTCCGTATGACTCTTCGTTCTGATGCCTGACGACCTGGTTTCCTCCAGTTTGATAAAAACAGCTACTTGATGCCGTTACATGGATAATCTGCATGCAAAATGACACACTTAATACCTGAATTAATACACATCATGCATAATGGGGTAGATTTTCAGCTTCCTCACATGACCAGTAATCTGGTAGAACATATCGCTCGCTCTTTATAGAGTCTGCCTGATTGTCATTACCTAGTTGATTGCAAATATTCACCCATTGCACTGAGCTTGCTGACCTACTTTGGCTGCCAGTTAAACAGCACCTTGATTTTAAAATTCTCATCCTATTTTTAAATTCCCACCATGCCCTTCCCCCCATCCCCCACCCCTTATCTTTCTAATCTCCTCCATCTTTACAGTCCCCCGAGGTCTGCACCCTGCTAATCCTGGCCACTTGAGCATTCCCAATCTTCATTGCTCCACAATTGATGGCTATGGCCTTCAGCTACTTTTATGTTTTTGGTTATCAGGTTCGCTTTGTCCGGCGAACGCTAGCTGTACCCTTGATATTAATACATTAGTTAGTACTTGAAACAATATAGGCAGAGAGACTGATTAACTGAACAAACACTGGTTGTTTATTGGAACTAAGAACAGAACACTAACATCATGTGTGCTTCTTCAATCGCCTCCAGCTCTAGACTTACAGTTACTCAACTAGCCCGCGCTGTATAGTGATTGGTCAATATAGTCACATGATCAACTAACTACATTCCGTTAAAGGCACACAGCACTCCACTTTACCACAGCTACCAAGGTCCTGAACTCTGGAATTCCCTCCTTAAATCTCTCTGTCTCTTGACCTCTCTTTCCACCTTTAATATGTTCCATAAAATCTACCTCTTTGGAAAGCTTTTGGTCATCTGGCATAATATCCCCTCATATGGTTCAGTGTAAAATTCTTGTTTGATAATACTTGTTAGGAGCTTTGGGATCTTATGTTAGGTTAAAGCTGCTACACAAATTCAAGCTGTTGCTGTCGTTGGAGACCATGAAGAGCCAGTGAACTGTTCCATATTATCACTGGCAGGTAAATGTTTTTTATTCCAATGTATTTCTCACACAACCTAATACATTTTGCACACAAACATGATGTATTCCGTGAAAGATACTATATATTACCTATAATGTAATCTACTTCATGTTAAATACATCTGCTTAGCAAGTATTTGAACACACAGTGGCAGCTGTGGCTTAGTTGGTAGCACTGTTACCTCTGAGTAGGAAGGGTGTGGTTTTAAGGTCCAAGATTCACAGGTCATAACTTAAGGCTGACACTTTAGTGCAGTATTGAGGGAGTGCTGTTGAAGGTGCCACCTGTTGTGAGGGGCACTAAACAGAAATTCCATCTGTTCCGAGAGTTGGACATAAAAGATCCCATGGCACTTTTAAAAAGAAATGCAGAGGAGTTGTCCCCAGTATTCTGGCCAATATTTATTCCTCGACATCGCTGAAACAGATTATTTGGTAATTACCATATTTGCTATGCACAAATTGGCTTAGGATCTTATCCACAATTTGGATCTTAGGATTTTAGCCTGTGAGGCAATCCATGATGTCCGAAGGTGCCATGTATCTCATTCTTTAGAATGAAAGTTGATGTTGGGTGCCAAAGACGTAAGTGTAAATTGGAATAGCACAAAACTAAAGAGAGAAATTAACTTATTTGAATTCAATCTACTGGATACCATTTGACGTGTCAGCAATTTATATCTTTTTTGTCTTCACAAAAAGGATTTGGCAATGAATCACATTTATGCACTGTATTGTAAAAGAAGTTGCATTAGCTTAAAAAAATCAGATTGCAAGCATTGAAAATACATCCTAAAGTCAAATGAGTCAGTTTGCGAAATGACTTTTCAAATGGAAACAATAAGAATCCCTTCATTGAATCATGGAAGCAAACAGCAAAGAAAAAGGTCATTCAGCCCATCAAGTATCATCCAATTAAGCAAAAGTGGCCACTATTTATTTTGGGGATCTACAGAGATGGTTATGTTAAATCCATATCCCGAGGGAGAAAGAGCAGTAGCCGGCTTTATTAACAAAGGCAAAAATAAAAATACCTGGAAAAGCTCAGCTGGTCTGACAGCATCTGCGGAGAGGAACACAGTTAACGTTTCGAGTCCGTATGACTCTTCAACAGAACTAAGTAAAAATAGAAAAGAGGTGAAATATAAGCTGGTTTAAGGGGGAAGGTAGAGCTGGATAGAGGGCCAGTGATAGATGGAGATAGCCAAAAGATGTCATAGACAAAAGGACAAAGAGGTGTTGAAGGTGGTGATATTATCTAAGGAATGTGCTAATTAAGGGTAGAAAGCAGGACGAGCAAGGTACAGATAGCCCAAGTGGGGGTGGGGTGGGGTGAAGGAATCAAAATAGGCTAAAAGGTAGAGATAAAACAATGTATGGAAATACATTTAAAAATAATGGAAATAGGTGGGAAAAGAAAAATCTATATAAATTATTGGGGGGGAAAAAGGGGGGGGGATCGGAAAGGGGGTGGGGATGGAGGAGAGAGTTCATGATCTAAAATTGTTGCACTCAATATTCAGTCCGGAAGGCTGTAAGGTGTCTAGTCGGAAGATGAGGTGCTGTTCCTCCAGTTTGCGTTGAGCTTCACTGGAACAATGCAGCAAGCCAAGGACAGACATGTGGGCATGAGAGCAGGGTGGAGTGTTGAAATGGCAAGCGACAGGGAGGTCTGGGTCATGTTTGACCTTCCTGTCACTTGCCATTTCAACACACCACCCTGCTCTCATGCCCACATGTCCATCCTTGGCCTGCTGCAATGTTCCAGTGAAGCTCAACGCAAACTGGAGGAACAGCACCTCATCTTCCGACTAAGCACTTTACAGCCTTCCGGACTGAATGTTGAGTTCAACAATTTTAGATCATGAACTCTCTCCTCCATCCCCACCCTCTTTCCAATCCCCCCCTTTCTTTTTCCCAATAATTTATATAGATTTTTCTTTTCCCACCTATTTCCATTATTTTTAAATGTATTTCCATCCATTGATTTATCTCTACCTTTTAGCCTATTTTGATTCCTTCACCCCACCCCACCCCCACTTGGGCTATCTGTACCTTGCTCGTCCTGCTTTCTACCCTTAATTAGCACATTCCTTACATAATATCACCACCTGCAAAGCCTCTTTGTCCTTTTGTCTATGACATCTTTTGGCTATCTCCACCTATCACTGGCCCTCTATCCAGCTCTACCCCCCCCTCTAAAACCATCTTATATTTCACCTCTTTTCTATTTTTACTTAGTTCTGTTGAAGAGTCATATGGACTCGAAACGTTAACTGTGCTCCTCTCCACAGATGCTGTCAGACCTGCTGAGTTTTTCCAGGTATTTTTATTTTTGTTTTGGATTTCCAGCATCCGCAGTTTTTTGCGTTTATTAACAAAGGTGCTGGTGAATCATTCAATGTGGAAAAAAACCTGAAGGACTGCTTTCCATTGTCTGGGAACGAAGAAAGAAAATGACAAAAAGATAGCCAGTTAGTGTTTTGGGAGGGGTTGTTTGATGAACCCTGCCTTGGCGAGGGAAAACCCGCTCATCTCAAGGTCAGAGCTGGTCAGGATTAGGAGAATCAACAGAAAAAAATAGTGATATTTAATGATAATAGTGTAATTTAGTGATAATAGGGATGCTACTTTATTTTTTAAAATTCCTGTTCTAATGAAGATGTCTGCAGTTAGTTGAATCATAAATATCAAGTTTAGATCAAAGAGGTCTTCTGTCCTTGGTTATACGATTGTAAGGTTAGCTACTGAGCAGTGCAAGAATACTGATGAATCTAAAATGCTTGGGGTACTCACAAGCCAAATACCATTGTATCCAAGCATATCCAATGCAGACTCAGAACTTGTAAATTCTAAATTTGCTCCAGTTGAAACAGTTGGAATCAAATTTATCCCTTTGGACATTGCCAAAGTTGACAAAATGTCATTCTGCATACACATGCCCCTTTTGGACGCTTCCATTATTCATTTTACGCATTCTTGTGGCATCAGGCTAAAGCCTCTCTGACATTTTACAGATAGACCAAGACAATTAAGAGGGATTATTCTTACAAAGTCAATGATATGTGATGGAAATCATTATAATCTCCTCACAGCACGAGTGTGTAAGCAGATCTCAGTGCTGTATTGATCACAAAGGAGAAGTTCCATTATGTATTATAATTACCTGGCAGGATGTGTGATAAAGCTCACTTTCCTAACATCAATAAAGATCACCTCAGCAATGCTATAATGACTACCATATTGTCGGTGTCTCTCATTTTAGAGTTAGATTACTGCAGTTCTGATTAAAGACATACTCAAAACTTTTAAAATATGTCTACATATTTTTGTGCTTATCGAGGTGAGATGTGATAGTTAGGGGGTGGGGGAAACAGAACTCATTTCATGGAACCAAAATCTCAGCACCAAGCACTCCCAGGTCAGAGGTTTCACAGTCAGATGGTGAATAAAGCCCCCTATACTCTGTACCAATAACATGGTTTAGTTCAAATCTCAGAACATTCCCTACTGTCTTAGTGCAGCATTTCTTTAAAATTGTCCACATCAGCCATCTTGTTCCCTTTCTAAATTATTCCATCATTTAATGCAAAATTAAGGGCTATAGTTTTGCAACATAGGCTCAATACCACTCGGTACTTGATACAGGTCAAACAATGTTTTGATTTTAAAATTTCCATCCTCATTTTCAAATCTCTCCATGGACTCACTCCTCCCTATCCCTGTAATCTCCTCCAGCCCCACACCCCACTGGGATATCTGCACCCGGTTCATCTAAATCTGGCCTCTCAAGCATCCCTGATTTTAATTGTCCTACCAGTTGTAACCGTGCCAGTAGTTGCCTAGCCCCTACCCTCTGGAACTCCTTCCAAACATCTCCCTACTTCACTTTCTGCCTTTAGGACATCGACAAATCTACTTCTTTGACCATACTTTTGGTCATTTGACCTAATGTCTCCTTATGTGGCTCGGGGTCAGATGGTTTATTACATTAAGGATGCCATACAAATATAAGTTGTTGTTAAGACTACTCATATTCAGCTCCCTTAGAATTGTACAGCCATCAGGCAGAGAAGTTCTTTTTTTTTGGTTTTAGTAGATTTGAACCAATATTTGAACTAAAATTGTTTGACACCATGCCTGTTCTATAGGCACAAAAGCAGGCAGTGTAGGCCAGCACATTCTCTGGGGGAACTGTGTAGTATGCCATATCAGGAAAGGAGGGAGCCAGTATCCACACCTGAAACAAGCCTTAGGCTCTTTGCATATTCAAATAAGGACATGAGAAATAGGAATAAGCTATTCAACCGCTTGAGCCTACTTCCCTATTTATAAGATCAAGGTTGATCTCCTAACTCAGTTATGTCTTCCTGTACTATCCACATATCCCTTCATTCCCTTGATATGCCAAGTTATTCAATCTCTGTCTTGATTCCCCACTATTCCCAGAATGATTTTTTGGTGTCAATTCAGATAGAAGGGGTGGGATTTTCTGGCCCCGCCCACCGCCGGGATCATCCGGTCCCGCCGAAAGTCAGCGGACTTTTAGATGGCTCGCTACGGATCCCACCACAGCCAGTCCAGAAAATCCCGGCCAAAGTATTTGTTTAATGTTTCTGCCATTTCCTTATTCCCTTTATAATTTCTCCTGTCTCTCTACCTCTATGGAACTGGATAATATCTTTTTCACATACCCATAGAAGCTTCTACAATTTATTTTTATATCTCTTAGAAACCGGACAACCCCTCCCCCCTTTTCATTTTTGCCAATCTCTTCTAAAGATCAAGGGCAGAATCGGCTCAGATTTGCACAAAGTGCGGTAGCGCGCGTGAAAAGAGATGTTTTACCCGCCGGCTGTAATGGCTGGTTTTAGCGCCGCATCGTCCCCTCCCCGCCTCATTAATTATGCAGTCACAGGAAACACGCTGTCTCGCTGGTGGGCAGTCTCCCATTTGTCTGCCATGCTGTTACCTTGCCGCTTCCTCATGCCAGGCGCCATATTTAAACTGCTGCCGCGCGCACAATTCTCAATGTTTGCAGCCCAGGACTGCTCCGGTGAAGGCATAGCCCCTAAAGCCAAGAAGAGTGCAGCCCCCTGATTCAGTGATGCATCTCTGGGATGCCTTCTGGATGCCGTGAAGGCCCACCGTGACTTCCTCTAACCCCGCTCTGGCCACAGGAGGCCCATTTGTCTCACCACTCCGGCTTGGGAGGCGGTGGCAGTGGCGATCAGTGCCAATGCTGCACACAAGAGGTTCACCATCCAGTGCAGAAAACAAATGAATTACCTCAACCGTGCCATCAAGGTAAGTCACCCATCTCATCACTGTAAACTCACAGACTTACAAGCCCATCACACATTCACTGGCATCTCACTCACTGCCAGCTCAAGGGACATCACCATTCACTCTCTCACACACACCCGCACATCTCCATCTGGCCTCATCTCCTCTGGAGTCAGCCTCCTCAGCCCTCACCACCTTGAGGCCAATTGCACAGGTCAACGTGCCCCACGCACACCCTGGGATACCCCACTCCCCCAGCTCAGCGTTTGCCCTGCAACCTCTTCCCTTGAAGTGGCCTGAGGCCCACTTCTCCCCCTTCCCCAAGCAAGCCCTACCCCCACCTTATGGCTGGCCTGGTAGGTAGAGACCTGCCCGTGAGCACCCCCTAAAAGTGAATGTGATGCTGCCAGCAAAGCCTGGAGCTGATGACCATGAGTGCCACCCTAAGCAAGTTAGGCAAGTAAACCTCAAAGTCTCAAGCGAAGTGCAGCTCACCAGGTAAACGTCGCTTATGCACAGTTGTGAAACACGTCGATGTGCCCGGATGATCCAGCGTGGGGTGGGGTGGGGGGGAATGATTCTGGTGAGCAGGGCTCACAATGAGATGCTAAAGTACCAAAATTAAGTCCCCGATGTGCGGGAGCAGGAAATGCACCCTGCCATTGATGGGTGGAGCAATCGCAAACAGGTTTCACGATGGCGTAAAACCAATATTTGGCCTTCTCACCATATTATCTGCTCACGCACACCATGATGCTCGCTGCCAATGGGATCAGACGATTCCGCCCTAAGTGTCCTGGAATATTTAATTCCTAGCCTTGGCTGCACTGCAATCATCTCTCTGTAATGGCTATTATATCAATTTCTATCAGTGTTATTAATTCAGCTGTTTTGCTGCAAATGCTTCATGCATTCAAATACAATGCCTTTATCTTCATCTTTTTCCCTACATTTCCCTGATTAAACTCGAGTCAATAATGCCCCATTACTTCTGCTAAGGTCTCCGACCCTTCCTGACACACCCTTGAATTTTACCAAAATTACTGCTCAGCTTTGCAGTCTCAACGCTTCTCTTATTACTTCTGAATTCCGTTTTCCTGAATCCTCACCCCATCCCACTTTCTCATTAGTTTTTAACCAAATCTATTGCTGTGGTTATTTCATTCACCAGGACACTGGTCCAAGCACAGTTTAAATGGAGCAATTTCCAATTTCTTCTCTATTGGTGCAGTGTCCATGAATCAAAACCTTATGCCAATGTGCACATGGCTCAGGTAACAAACTGGAGACTATGAGGTGCTGAATTTTAATTTATACCCCAGCTCCACAAACTCGTTCAGCAGAACATTGGGTGGAATCATCCCAGATTTGCACTTCCAGCTGGTGGTGTTCCCATCTATCTGCTGCCCTTGTCCTTCTAGGTGGTAGTGGTCTTGGGTTTGGAAGGTGCTGTCTAAGGAGCCTTGGTGAATTCCTGCAGTGCATCTTGTAGATGGTACACATTGGTGCTACTCTGCATCAGTGGCGAAGGGAGTGAATATTTGTGGATGTGGTGCCAATCAAGCAGGCTGCTTTGTCCTGGATGGAATTGAGCTTCTTGAGTGTTGTGGGAGCTGCACTCATCCTGCAAGAGAAGAGTATTCCATCACACTCCTGACTTGTGCCTTGTAGATAGTGAACAGGATTTGGGGAGTCAGGAGATGAGTTACTCGTTGCAGGATTCCTAGCCTCTGACCTACTCTTATAGCCACAGTATTTATGTGGCTAGTCCAGTTCAATTTTTTGTCAATGGTGACTCCAAGATGTTGATAGTGGGGAATTCAGTGATGGTAATGCAATTAAACATCAAGGGGTGATGGTTAGATTCTGTCTTATTGGAGGTGGCCATTGCCTGGCACTTGTGTGGCACGAATGTTACTTGCCACTTCTCAGCCCAAGCCTAGATATTGTCCAGGTCTTGCTGCATTTGGACTGCTTCAGTACCTGAGGAGTCATGAATGGTGCTGAACAATGTGCAATCATCAGCGAACATCCCCACTTCTGACCTTATGATGGAAGGAAGATCATTGGTGAAGCAGCTGAAGATGGTTGGGCCTAGGACACTACCCTGAGGAACTCCTGCAGTGATGTCCTGGAACTGAGATGACTGACCTCCAACAACCACAACCATCTCCATTTGTGCTAGGTATGATTTCAACCAGCGGAGAGTATTCTCCCTGATTCCCATTGACTCCAGTTTTGCTAAGGCTCCCCAATGCCACACTCAGTCAAATGCGGCCTTGATGTCAAGGGCAGTCATTCGCACCTCGCCTCTGGAGTTCAGCTCTTTTGGTCATGTTTGAACCAAGGCTGTAATGAGGTCAGGAGTTGAGAGGCCCTGGTGGAACCCAAACTGGGAGTCAGTGAGCAGGTTATTGCTAAGCAAGTGCTGCTTGATAGTGACTGTTGATGACCCCTTCCATTAATTTACTGATGATTGAAAGTAGACTGATGGGGCAGTAATTGGCTAGTAGGATTTGTCCTGCTTTTTGTGTACAGGACATAACTGGGCAATTTTCCACATAGCTGGGTAGATGCCAGTGTTGTAGCTGTACAGGAACAGTTTGGCTAGGGCTGCGGCAAGTTCTGGAGTACAAGTGTTCTGTATTATTGCCGGAATATTGTCAGGCCCAAAGCTTTTGCAGTAACCAGTGCATTCAATCTTTTCTTGATGTCATGTGGAGTGAATTGAATTGGCTGAAGATTGGCATCTGTGATGCCGGGGACCTCCGGAGGAGGCCAAGATGGATCATCCACTCAGCACTTCTGGCTGAAGATTGTTGCAAATGCTTCAGTCTTATCTTTTGCACTGATGTGCTGCACTTCCCCATCATTGAGAATGGGGTTATTTGTGGAGCCTCCTTCTCCAGTGAATTGTTTAATTGTCCACCACCATTCACGACTGGATGTGGCAGGACTACAGAGCTTAGATCTGATCCGTTGGTTGTGAGATCGCTTAGCTCTGTCTGTCACTTGCTGCTTGTGCTGTTTTGCACGCAAGTAGTCCTGTGTTATAGCTTCACCAGGTTGACACGTCATGTTTAGGTATGCCTGATGCTGCTCCTGGCATGCCCCCCTGCACTCTTCATCAAGGTGGCTTTCCTGCAGCCGCCCCTGCTTGGCTCCACTGAATTTAACTTTTTTACTTAGCTCTCCAAGGGCACCTCCATGTTGAGATGACCTCTCAATTGCTGAACTGCCTCAGCAGCACTCACCTCTCTCAGTGCTGGCCCTCTGATTGGGCCGGCAGCATTTATATCCCGCCTTTCATCCTTAATTGGATGGCGGGCCCAGAGCTGGCCAATTAGGCAGCTTCCCATTGGAAGATTACTGAGCTAGTCCCACAGCTTTAGGACACACATTTGGTCCTGACACCGGGGTCCTGAAGCTAGGCATAAGATCCTATCAACAGTGTCATGGATCATTCCTTTCATTTAGTTTGTGTCAATGAAATGCCAGGCTTTATTCACTGGTATACATCTCTAACCTTAACCTAGCATTTCCTGCTGGTACAAAGTGAACTGAGGTTAAATCACTCGAATTCGCTGCCATTCTGGAGGACTGATTTACAACTTTAAGTCAGATCTAATCAATTAAGAAGCCTTTGAAATGTTAAGATAGTGTAATACTCTGCAGAGTAGTGAGATATTGGCAGCTTGAGCCTCAGCAAAAGAGTGCTGGACTGAATCAAGTTACAACATTTTAGTTGGAGGAGTTTAAGCATGATTGGCATTGTAACTTCACTACATTGTGTGTGGAGGAACCAGGAAGAGGGAAACTACTGACAACATGGAAGGAACTCTCTCTCAGTTTTGGTTCCTGAGTGGGTTAAAGAGCCAGCTGTGCATTCTGACTCCAAACATCTGAACAAAATGGATGCCACTTTCCCGCAAGCTAAAGCTGGAGTGTAAAGTTACACGTCGTTGCTTGTCGACTTGTTCTATGTTTTCAATATTTCCAGTTTCTGCTTATGTTTTATTGCAGTGTAGGAAAGCATGTAACAGGACAACTCAGATCTGAAATCAAAGAGGTCATTAACAAGATTGGGAACACCATGATATTGTTTCACCAACTTTGTTTCCCTGACAATTTTATTTGTTCTTTATGAAAACCTTTGGAAAACAGAAATGTTTCAGAAATTGACACTGCAGAAATTATACTTTGTAATTATTTGCCTCTTCGGGTTTTTCTCATGCGCAAGATAATTGTTATTATAGTCTCATAGATTAGTAAAGTCTGGTTTCTCTTTCTCACCTCTGTTGTGCCTGAGGTTTTGCTGCTTTTATTGCAGCGGTGATATCAGAATGTGCAACACGTCTAGGGGCAGAATTTTGCCCTTGGCGTGCGGGCTTGGCAGGGTTGGTCGGGGGCAGTCAGGCCGACCACTGCCCGCGATCAGCATCACATCGTGATTTCATGCTGGCGGGCCAATGAAGAAGGCCCACCCAGCGTGGAACGCGAGCGGCAGCGCTCAGCGTTGCCTGTGCGGGCAGGGGGGGGGGGGAGGAGGGCGAGCGGGCCTAGTGCGAACTTTGTGCATGCGCGTGGGTGAGTGCTGCATAATTTCCCTGGGGCATGGAGCTGCCTCAGGGAGATAAAGTGCTGTTTCAAAAAAAAAATTAGGAAAATAAAAATGTCATAAAACATGTCCCCTCATGTGACTCTGCCACAAGGGCAGGCACATGTTTTAAATTCAAGTGTAAAATTTTTATTTGCTTTTCGTTTGCTTTAGGAAAACTCATCCCGCCCGTGGATGAGGCTTCCTAAGAAGTGCAAAGGCAGCTTGGCCTTTTTGCCTGCCCGAAAACCGTTAGGTTGGACGGGCAGTGTAAATTTGAATTTAATTACCTTTATAATGGCCTTAATAGGTCTTTTAATAGTCAGCGGGTGTCCTGTTGATTCCAGCGGGCGTCCACCGAACAAAATATCATGGGACTGCGATATTTCACCACGTGTCATTTTACACTCGGCACCCACTCGCAGAGCTTAATATTCTGTCCTGGGTGTATGTAGTCCTGTTCTTATTAAGCACTGTTTGGCGTTCACTTACTTCTGTATGGATTGCTTTGTTTAATGGTTTCTTTGTGAGTAAATTGCAAAGACCTGCCTTTATTCAACTATGGCTGCAGCGGGACTGGAAATCCCTGTCCAAAGCCCATGGACTTTTGGCTGCCTCTCTGAATTTTCCATCCTTCCCATGATGGATCCCACCCATCCTGATCTATGTTTTTTGCTAATTTTCTAATGTATTTATATTGAACTGCCTTTATTTAACTATGTTTTGTCCAATTTTCTAATTTATTGATATAAGTTTATCAAATTAAACATTTTTCCTTTAAATTTCTATAATTTTCACATCTCTTTGAGGCACTGACTTTTTAAAGTCCTTTTCGCCACCCCTTGATTCTCAGCTACAATACCAAGTGCCAAGAAATCATTTAGCTCTAAGATTGAGACCAATTCTGCAGATTTCGCCACCAATTCCTTATCCACCTCTCATCCCCTGCTACTTCCACCCAGTCTGCCACCCACTTGCCTCTAATCACCTATTACCCTGCAGTTTCTCTCCTATATCTCCTTATCGTCTTCAAATATCTTCCTCAGGGCCCACCTCCTGTCCCCTCAATCCCCTGCCCACTCAGCCACCCTTTCCAAACCCTGTGCTGGCTAGCATTTTTAAGGACTACTTTTAATCAGCATGATTCCTTTCTTTTTCAGAAGGGAAGGTGGGAGGTCTTTCATCACTCTGCTCTCCAAAAAAAACCCACTATTAAACCATCTGTCCTCCAAAGCATTGCTGATTTCTAGTTTCTATTTCCTCACTAATGACCTTGAATATGTCATTGCCTCCCAACTTCATGCAACTCTCTATTCAAATCTCCTCAATCTGGCTTTCACACTGCTGTAACCACAAAGAGTACCATGGCAAAAGTTAAAAAAGACAAATTCTGCGATTGTGAATATAACGTGTTACTTACTTCATGACCTCTACATACAGTTAAATATAGTTGATCAGGCCATCTCCCTCCTTCAACTTCATCTCATTTTTCAGCTCTGTGGGACATTCCACTTGTGGTTCCAATGCTGCCTGTCCTAAATGACATTGGCACATCTCTAATAATGTATTCTTTTCCTGCAGAGTCACCTCTGGAGCCTCCCAGTGATTTATCCTTAGTCTTCATCTCCTGATCATTTACATCTGCCCTTTGATGACATTACCCGATGGCACTGAATTGGTTTCCATATGTCTGTGGATATCATTCAGTTCTACCTCCTGGCCATTTCCCTCAATTCCATGATCACCTCTGTACTGTCAGACTACCTACTGATGGCAAGTTGTGGATGAGTCAGAATGTCCTCCAACTGAACCTCAATAAGATAAACGCTGTTTATCAACTCCCTTTCGCTGATTGAATCACTCTCCCTGGCCATGTACTCAAGCTGAACCACTGTACAATATCTTGGCAATGAACTTCAGTGAACTTCAAACCCCATTCCCTATCAATCACCAAGACCACTTGGTTCCAATTGTGTACATCAGCATTTCTTGCTGATGCCCCAGCCCTCTTTGCATACATCTGTTGCCTCTCTACTTGATTTCCTGAATGTTTTCAAAGTTCAGCTGTATCCTGTCACCCATCATCCTGTCCTCATAAGCAACACTGGCTCCCTGTCTCTAAATTCATTTAAACAAAAATCCTTAGTTATGTCTTCAAATTTCTCAGCCACCCTATCTTTACAAGCTCATCTGCCCAATACCACCTCCTATGCTATTCAGACCTCTGACCTTTTGCACATCCTTCGCTCCCCTTACCTCACTATTAGTGGAAGAATATTCAGCTACTTGGTCCTAATTTTGGAATTGCTTCTCTAAATTTGTTCGCTTTATCATTTCTCTCTCCACCTTTAAAATATGCTCTAAATCCAATTTTTAACCAAAATTTCAGTCACCTCTCCTAACTCAGCCAGCTTTATTTCTTTATCTATCACCTAATCCCTCAAAGTTATAAAGTGTCTTGGGATATCTCTATGTTTAAACCATTATAACTGCATGTTGTGTGTTTCAAAGATCATAAGAAATAGGAGCAGGGGTAGTCATTCAGCCCTTTGGGCCTATTCAGCTATGTAATAAGATCATGGCTGATCTGAATATGGCCTTAACTCTACTTTCCAGCTTGCTCCCAAACCCTTGACTCCCTTGCCGATCAAAAAATCTGTGTAACTCAGCCTTGAATATATTCAACAACTTAGCCTCCACTGCTCTCTGGGGAAGAGAATTCTGACACAGATGACCCTCTGAGATAAGTAATTTCTCCTCACCTCTACCTTAAATAGGAGACCCCTTATTTTGAAATGGTGCTCCCTACTTCTAGATTCCCCACAGGGGAATCATCCTCTCAGCATCTACACTGTCAAGCCCCCTCAGAATTCAACCTCCTACCACTTGCATATTTCCAAAATGTAGATGAATAATTTGCTGTATTTGAATCTTAATGGGCTCACACCCTGCACTCAAATTCAGCTTTGAAATGGAGCAGTCAAATAAGCCCTCTACCCTTGATGTGCTAGTTGAGAAATCTGGCAGGAGGTTCTCTACCACAGTCTACTGCAAGCCTACCTTAATTGGTCCATATACGTGTTGAAATTTCTACAGTTCCACACGCTATAAGATTGGCCTTATTGGCAACCTCGTATATAGGGCCTGAGCCGTTTACGCACTCACACTCCATTGTATTAAGTCCTTTGTACCCTACTTGTCTATGGATGAAAGATACAAAGAGAAAAACATTTTACAGAGGGGGACCTCTTTACACAGGAAGTCTATGAGGGAACGGAAGATTTTAAACAGAATTACAGCGAGTTCAGAAAGTCAGAACTGCTAGAGTTGGAGCTAGAAGACATATTGTTCAGATCAAATAGGATGACTCACTGCTGTGGGGGAGTGTAGTATGTTATTTACTTTGTGTCTTTACAGAAAGATCGTAACTGTTACTCAATATGTTCACTTGTTGTGAAAGCAGTTGTGAGGTGACTTGAAAGTGTGTGTAGAAAGTTCACCTGTGAGCTCTTAATGAGCTCCTCAACTACCTTCATTGGTCTTAATCGGGGAGTGGGCAGGATCATCATCCCACCCTTCCCCGAACCTGGTTAACGGTGTCAGGAATGGCATTGAGATACCAGCACATTGGCTGGTGCCGGCATATTTAGACCTCATCCACCTCTGTTCCCACCCCTAGCGAGACCCAAAAAGTCAGCCCAAAAAGCCTCTCATCTGGGCCTCTTTTAATTTTCATCCTGTGTCCCTTTAAAACTCCAAAGCAAATGCACACCAAATTATTTCTACAAAGCTTGAAAGCTGAGATGGAACAGAACTTAACACTGTATATTTTTACAGAATATATCCCCTTGGCTATTTCTTAATTTTAAACTGGACCTTTCGGCTGACAACTACCATTAAGGTGACTGATCACATGTCTGTGAGTATTGTCTGTGACTCACCAGAACAAAAGAAGTCATGTTGCAATGTTGGAAATGTCACCCCT
This sequence comes from Cetorhinus maximus, assembly GCF_964194155.1. Lineage (NCBI taxonomy): Eukaryota > Metazoa > Chordata > Chondrichthyes > Lamniformes > Cetorhinidae > Cetorhinus > Cetorhinus maximus. Next base: position 21,614,970 of record NC_135896.1, read on the forward strand.
CGTTATTTCTGAGGAGCTACTAACAGACCAACTGGGGACTGCTCAGCCCAACTTCAAAGGGAGCTACACAAAATCCTTTTGTATTTGATAATGCAGGCTTGCCAGCAGAGCCAGGGAGTCTACTAAGACAATGGCCTCCCAAACTTTCCTTTTAACCCTAAATGGTGGGGGCGTTAGCAGTCTCGAAGCCCAAGCCAAATTCCAGACACTGGATAAACATCCATTGTTGGAGACCTTGTGGAGAGTTAAGGTCACATGACTTAAGGCTCAGGCTTGTTGCACAATTTAATATCGCCTTCAAGCCAGTCTGCTGCTTTAACATCTGACTAGCAGGCCACACAGAAGGAGCGCTGGTAAGGCTGGCCAACTGGCCCCATCTACCCTGACTCTGCTGGAAGTCCTGCACCATCGCCTACAAAAGCGGATTCATCTCCGTGTGCCTATTTCATCTTGCGATGTCAACACCACCGGAAAAGCAAATTTTACAATCCCGATTTTCAGCCTGCTGACCTCCGTGAAGGAATTCCTCATTGGACTTTGACCCTGGACTCTGGAAGCCACATGAACCAATATTTATTTTCTCGGTGGTCTCTGTACTGAAAAACCTTCTTTTCCCTATTCCTCTCTTTACTGTATGAGTGTGGAGGGGGAAATTGCCGACCCTCCTTTTTGTAGTTTTTGAATGTGTGCAAGAAACTAACCTTCTGAGTTCATCCTACCTCAAGCTGTTGGGTTTATTAGTAGAAATTGGATCACACAAAAACAGAGGGGTTGGGAAATATGCTACCGCTTATAAAAGGAGAAACAATTCAAACACCCTTTCTGTTTACGGATGGGGGTTAAAAGCAAAAATTAATTCTGTTTGACCAACCACCCCGCCCCCCCCTCCTGTCTGTCACAAAGCCAATACAAAAATTAATTCACAAACATGCGATCAAACTGTTTTTGCTTTAAAAATACCGTATGATGTTCAGCAATAAATGCTGAACAAAATCGATACTACTTTTGCCATAAGTGGAAGAACATACATTGAGAAGAGCAGAATTAAAGTAGCAACAAAAGTTTAGGCCTGTAAAGCACCAAGAAGGTCACTGCGCAGGTGAAGAAAATGCCATTTGAAGCATAAAAAAATGACCAGCTCAATGTAGTAGCCGGCAGACATAGTTGATGGAGTGGAGTGGGGTGAAAGGGATTGCCATTTTTTTTGAGGCCCTCTAAATGTGATGGAGCAGACTTCTAGAAACATTGTAAAGGGAAGAGGCAGCTTATTGCGAGGGCAATGGTGATGCCATCTTTCTTGCATCAGGTTTGATGCAGTTGCCTTTAAGAATATATTTCTTGCAGTCTGTTTATTGTCACAAAAAAGAAGATAATCCATGTCCAGGTGTTCATCTGTTGATGGGGCTCTGACGAAGTCTAATTTATTTTACCACCAACTTTGTTGCTCATATTAGTAACTGGAAGAAAATGTACCAAGCTGTCAAGAATTACATTTCCTGGACAGTGGTAAACCAGCAACAAATTGGCTCAGAGGTAGAAATCCACCCACCCACCCCCCATTTCCAGTGCATTTTAAATTACTCTTGTTCTGATCTAATCTTGCTAATTGCTTCTCCACTCTTATTTCATTCTACATCTATCCCTCATCTTTATGCTGTCTTCTCTTGACTTCCAATGGGAGCTCACCTAACTTCTAGAACTACTTGCACTGAGCTACTCGAGTTTTGTTGGGTACTTTCCTGGTACTTTAACTCCAGCCTTCTCTTGGCCCTCTACCCTACTTCAGGAATTTCCCCTGTTTCTCATTTCTTGGGCCCTTTCTGCCTGTGATTTTTATTTTCCCCAAGATTAACAGGGGATTTTCACAGATTTCAGAATACTCTCCTCTTTAGCACAAAATCAAGAACCAGGTTACCATCAAACACTTCTAACAAAAGATCAAGACTGAAATTGCAGAGAGGATTCAATACATGGCTAATGAGCATTGTTAAGTGCGGACTTTAGTGTTAAGGTTCACATTTACAAGGAACACATTAGTTTTTTTAAATTTGGGACTTATAGTTAGACGTAAAATGTAAGAGAGTGGTAATCCAGAAAAGTATTGATTAATACTCCATATCAATCAATTGCATAAGGGGTTGAAACTGCAACTGAGCGGTTCTATTAAAATGTAACTGTTCAGTTCTCAAAAAACACCAAAAAAAGTTAGCCTTGCAATTACTAAACTGAGCGTACAAATGTTTTATGCATTTGTGTGAAATTCCTCCACCTGTTATTTTAACAGGAGACATAGCCCATTTAAAACAAACTGATGAATACTTCCAACAAAAGCACAGATGAATGTTATGTAAATGCATTGGACATTTGCCTGCTAATATCACCAATCTAATGTTTACACTGCTGTTTATCAAGGAAGATAATGTTCTCAGGAATAATTCCAAGGACTGCAGTTGGTAAGGCAGAATGCGTGAAAGAGAATCTAGTAATCTGAAGGTCTAAACAAGAAGTAGATGTTTTAAAATAATGTACAAAGAACCCTATAAATCCCACGGCTCACAATTTCCTCTCCGCATTCACTTGCAATTTTACCTTGATTAGTGTCTGCTAGAGTTCAGGGAAGTAACTTGGACTGATGATTTTCAAAATTTTACCTACAGCTCTCCAAAATTCTTTAATTCTAGTAATTATTGAAGTAGTGCTGAAAAAAGAGACATGTCGAAGTTTTTCATCTTGTACTCATCAGGGTGCTTCGCAAGATTATCAATATAAGGGGAAAATAATCATTTATACTGTATGAGAAGAGAGTGCTGATTTGTTACCAAGTGGACTCTAATTGGTAGAGCTGTAGCCCATGGATAATGCACCAATTGATGGTGATGGACAGTTAACTGCCATACATTGTTTGAAATTTAAACCAGGCACCCACGGCCTCACCCCCCCATCCCCCCCCCCCCCCCCCCCCCCCCCCACCATCCCCTTCTAGGCCGTCACATCTGCCCCACCTCTTCATCCCTCTCCTCCCTGTCTTTCACCTCCCTGCCCCCCCACAGATCCTCGCCACCCAGCAGTACCTGCTGCAGCCTTCCACCTGCAGCTTGATGATCAAGACCCTGAAAGAAGTGGTCGCTGGAAGATCCGAGCCCTGGGAGAAGTTGCTGGCACCGAGAACAACCACCTCCTGGATGCTGCTGTGCGGAGGAGATCCATGTGGTTGATGCTCCGCCCACCCAGTGCTGCATGTGGTGTCCCAGGATCTGGCTGCTGGAGGCATCCATCTTGTCCTCATCACCACAAACTGCCCCTGGCCTTCTTAACGTAAGTGCCAAAATTTACATGTCATGTTGGTCCAGACATGTTCTGGACTGGCGCGATTTTGTGCTGGTGGCGTGGACAATCGGGTGTGGTGGGGTGATTCCGGTTGGGATGCAAATCGGTTCATGCCAGCCTCTGGCGGGAATTGTGATCTGCCAGGGCGACTGGGAGTGGAAGATCCCACCGTCATTTTATGCCAATGGAAACTGATTTTTGAGCTCCGGCCACAGCATGGAACTAAAAGTCTAATGATGACCATAAAACCATTGTCGATTGTGGTATAAAGACATCTAGTTCACTCATGTCTTTTAGGGAAGGAAATCTGCCACCCTTATCTGGTCTGGCCTACATGTGACTCCAGATCCACAGCAATGTGGCTGACTCTTAAATGCCCTCTGAAATGGCCCAGCCAGCCATACAGTTGGATCAAACCGCTAAAAAGTCAAATATGAATGAAGCTGGACAGATACCAGAAATGACAAATGCAAACTCAGCCCTTTGAAGACTTGTGCTCCAGAATTGGTGCACCCCTAGCCAACCTGTTCTGGTACAACTACAATACTGGCACTGACCCAGCAATGAGGAAAATTGCCCAGGATGCCCTGTACACAAAAAGCAGGACAAATCCAATCCGGCCAATTAACACCCCATACGCCTACTCTCCAGCATCAGTAAAGCGATGGAAGGGGTCATCAACAGTGCTATCAAGCGACACTTACTTCACAATAACCTGCTCGCTGAAGCTCAGTTTGGGTTCCGTCAGGGTCACTCAGCTTCTGACCTCATTACAGCCTTGGTTCAAACATAGACAAAAGAGCTGAACTCCAGAAGCGAGGTGAGAGTGACTGCCTTTGATATTAAGGCAGCATTTGACTGAGTGTGGCACCGAGGGGCCCTAGCAAAACTGGAGCCAATGGGAAACAGGGGGAAAACTCTCAGCTGGTTGGAGCCATACCTAGCATAAAGGAAGATGGTTGTGGTTGTTGGAGGTCAGTCATCTCAACTCCAGGACATCACTGCAGGAGTTTCTCAGGGCAGTGTCCTTGGCCCAAACATCTTCAGCTACTTCATCAATGACCTTCCTCCCATCATCAGGTCAGAAGTGAGGATGTTCGCTGATGATTGCACAATGTTCAGCACCATTCGCGACTCCTCAGATACTGAAGCAATCCATGTCCAAATGCAGCAAGACCTAGACAACATCCAGGCTTTGGCTGACAAGTGGCAAGTAACATTCGTGCCACACGAGTGCCAGGCAATGACCATCTCCAACAAGAGAGAATCTAACTATTGCCCCTTGACATTCAATGGCATTATCATCACTGAATCTCCAACTATCAACATCCGAGGGGTTACCATTGACCAGAAACTGAACTGGACTAGCCATATAAGTACTGTGGCTACAAGAGCAAGTCAGAGGCTAGGAATCTTGTGGTGAGTAACTCGCTTCTTACTCCCCAAAGCCTGTCCATCATCTACAAGGCACAAGTCAGGAGTGTGATGGAATACTCCCCAATTGCCTGGATAAGTACAGCTCCAACAACGCTCAAGAAGCTTGACACCATTCAGGACAAAGCTGTCGCTTGATTGGCACCACATCCATAAACATTCACTCCCTCCACCGCTGACACATAGTGGCAGCCCATGCAGTGAAAAAAAAATGCTCATATAATTTTTTATCATGATTTTTGCCTCCTTTCATCGAACAGTTTTCCAGAGACCTGGTGTTAAATCTAAGAGTGGAGGCCTAGTGTGACATTTAGGGTAGGATTTTCCCCCAGTTGGGGGCGAAGTTGAAGGGCAGGCGTGCACAGGCGCGGCGCCATTTTATGTGGGCGGGCCCCACCCAGTGCGACATCCGCATGGAAGAGCTATGCGCTCCCTATGTGAGCAGGGGGGGAATCCCTAAATCGAGAGTGTGCTCTTTCGCGCATGCGCACGAAAGAGCGCGCTCATCTCCCTGAGGCTAAGTGCCAGCTCAAGGTGACGAACCTCTGCCACATCATTGCCTTGGCGCTCAAACATCCAACCTGAGTGTCTCTCACCCTGTAGTTGTGTCTATTGCGGGGACAAGGCTCTCGTGACAAAGTAGGGATGCAGCGCTGTGCGTCCCCTCATCTAAGCACTCACCGAGGTCACTGATGCCAATTCCAAATGGTGATTTCTGGCAGGCAATAGAACCTTTGAGCATGCTCTGGAAGCACACAGGGTTGCTTTGGACATTGGGATAGGAGTGAGAATGTATTGAAACTGAAGTGTACTCTTTATTTGCAACGATGTGTTATCTTGAGGGCTTCATCGTGTCAGAGCATTTTGGACTTTGCAAGGGCCAGAGCTAGCCATGAGGGCACAAAGCCTGTGTTAAAGAGGAGGCATTTTCAAGCCTGGCAGGCAAGCGTTTGGTGTTATGATGCTCAGGTGGTCCGCATCCATATTAAGGTGAGGGTAAATGCAGCCCAGGATCCTTAACTTAGAGTGCCGGATGTCCATGTGATTTGGAAGAATGCATTGTAGACAACTGACTCATGGATTCACAGCAGTGGGACATCATTGGCTACCTTGTCCCAAGTATGAATTATCTGTTTCACCATCGATGTTACACAGAGTGCACAGTTCCATTGCTTAAGATGGATCTCCTTGAGGAGCCTTGTTATATTGAAGGCATACAGCTACAAGCCCACTAAGGATTGTGCTACTGCTTTTTGACAGGTGCTGTTGCTGGAGAGACACTTGAAGAGGCAGCACCTTCTGACATCTGATGCCGGGACTCCCTCCTCCAGTTAGCACCACATCTCAGCAAGGACACACGCTCCTGAGGCTTCATTATCCTTCAAGGAATCAGGAAAATGTGAGCCTGATGTGTAACTCTTCACTCTCATATTGAAGTGCATGGTTAAAATGAGAGGAATAGCAATGCTAGTGTTCATGCTGGCACATGATGGAGAGCACTTGTCCAAAAGGATATTCACTGCAACTCACCATCCTCCTCGTGGAATCTGGTGGCTAGGAGGGCCTCATGTGTGCACCTGCATCATCTGGCCCATGCTATAGCCTCCCCTGCAGCCTCAGCTTCCTCGAACTTGGCACCCTCATCCATTTCGAGGCCCTTCTCATTGGAGGAGACGTGAAGATCCTCCATCTCATTATCTGGCAGGTCCTCCCCCCTTCGCTGCACCAGCTTGTACCGCGCACAGCAAGCCACCGTGATCCTTGAGACCCTCTGGGGAGTGTACTGGAGTGTTCAACCAGATCTGTCCAGGCACTGGAATTGCATTTTTAGGGTGCTTATGGCATGCTCTACCAATGTTTGGTTAGCGGCATAAGCCCCGTTGTGCCTTCTCTTTGCAGGAGTCTGAGGCCGCCGCACAGACTTCATCAGACACGTCCCTTGTCATCAAGGAGCTATCCCTGGATCCTGTATGATCCCTTGAAAATGTCTGGGATCTGTGATCTACTCAAGATGTATGTGTCTTGGACGCTTGCTTGGTATCTGGTGCAAACCTGCATGATAAGTTTCTTGTGGCCGCAGACCAGCTGTATATTGAGTGGTAGCCTTTCCTGTTTATGTATTGGAGTGCCAGTTGCCAGGGAGCTTTTATAGCCGCATGAGTGCAGTCAATGGCACCCTGCACCTGTGGGAATCCAGAAATCTCAGCAATGTCCAGTGGTCTGGCATTCTGGTTTGCTTAATCTCTGTTGAATTTGAGGTAGCCTTGGCTAAAAGGGCATCTGTTACCTCATGCATGCATTTGTGCTAACCCCCTGTACACTCCCCCCAGTCATGTGTCTGAGTGCAGCCACCTCCACTTGTACCCCCCAGAACAGCCCTAGCCCTGTAGACCCTTCCCATGCCTTAGGTTAGTTTCCCCCCCTTCCCCTGTACAGCCCTAACCCTGCAGCCCATTAAAAGCCACCGCCGCCTTACCGCTGGTCTGGTAGGTAGAGACTTTCCTGTGACATCCCCCTGATGTGGTGCTGCCTGAGAAGCCTGGCGCTGATTCCTGCGAGCGCTGCGCGATGCAAAGTAGGCGGAGTAACCTCAAGGTCACGAGTGAAGTGCAGGTCGCCAGGTGCACATCACTTTTGTGCTGTTGTCAAACACATCATCCTAATTGCATGCCGCCCTGTACATGACTGGGGGGAGAGTGCAGGGGGTTAGCACCAGGATGGGGTGAGAGTATGTTACAGGATGACATAAGCCATTTGGGGGCAGAATGGGAGGAGCGCTGAGGGAAGAAGCACTTCAGTTTACATTGTTGAGCTTGCAAAGGCTGTCCCAGTCCAGGGCGGGGGAGTGCCTGTCAGTCCAGCCTCAGTCATGCTCAGCATGTTGTGCACAGGGCGTGGTAGTAACATCACACACCTCGGTCCGTATGATCCAGCATGGGGGGAGTGATTCTGGTGAGGAGTCCTTATAATGAGATACAAATGTATTGAAATGACATTCCCAACGTGCTACACCGGGAAACCCAGCCCACCATTGTTGACTGGAGCGCACAATCGTGACCTGGTTTCACTAAGACATAAAACCAATTTTAGGCCTTCTCGCAATGTTTTCCGATCCCGCCTGCCCACTGAATGGGAGCAGCAAATCCCGGCCAGTGACCGACCACCCTCCTAAGAGCTGGTCTCCTAAGCCCAAGCTGCCTCTATTAATACCGGAATTGAGTGGCCTGGAAGTGACTTGGGGTTAGGTTTTCCATTATTTTATTTCTAACCCCACACCCACCAACCTGGGGTTAATACTTCCTTCACTGTCTCTGTATTTATTGGTATATCGCATTATAGGGTATTTAGTTTTCTATTGTTCAAAGATTTTACTCCCAGAGTTGCCCGATATCTAGTGTGTTCCATTGCTGAAATGTTCTATAGTTTTGGGGCTCTGATTTGTAACTTGATGTCCTCTGGTAAGTTGCTGATTGTAGCATATGTTCTGAAAAGAGGTAAGTGCCTTTCTCTCATTCAGTGTTATGCTATCTTGTATTAGTCAATGCCATTTGGAGCTCATTTCTGAATTCTGGTATTGGTCCCCAATTAGGGCTTCATCTATCAGGGTTTCAATGGTCTAATTCTGCGAGTTTTTGCAGCCTGCTGGGAATCCAATCATTTTGTGAGAATTATTGCCTCCTTCAGAACATGTTGCCTCCATGCTGCTGTTTGAAAAGGTTTGGATAAGGTTTGATAAGTTGGTTCGATTTTTGTATAGTTAGATTATTCTCAGGAATGGTCTTGCCAGTCACAGATGTCTCAACCCTTATCTATTCAGACATTTTGTATTCGTAGTGTGATTGTGAAATGTAATGATTTTCTCATAGGCTCTTTGGTCTGTGAGCTATTGATTTTTTGCCTTGAAATGTTTCAGTTTCATGATGAGGCTTGACACCTGTAAGACTGTGATTGCTAAAATCATAGCAAGAAGCAAGACCCTCTACTCGTCAATCTAGTTACAGACATCCGGCAACAGAATGGGAAACTCACAATACTTCCCACATAACTTATTATTACAGTGACTGTAGATAATAGACGAGACATCAGAAGGAATACAACTTCAACAATATTGAAGACAGGAAAAGCTTTGAAAACGCATATATACTCATCTATTTCATCTGAAATTTAGACTCGATATTTTTCGGAGATTCCACATGATTCTTGATCTAACATCGATTTTAGTCCACCAGAATGTGCCAAAAGATTGCAACAGTTGCTGCAATTTCCAAGAATTTCTGGGTAGCTTTGCAATGGGTGGTTATTCATCTGACTCTTAAAAGGTAAATGACTTTGTGGAGGCTCAGGGTAGTGTCCTCGGCCCAACCATCTTCAGCTGCTTCATCAATGACCTTCCTTACATCATAAGGTCAGAAGTGGGGACGCTCACTGATGATTGCACAATGTTCAGCACCATTCATGACTCCTCAGATACTGAAGCAGTCTGCATCCATATGCAGCAAGACCTGGACAATATTCAGGCTTAGGCTGAAAAGTGGAAAGTAACATTCATGCCACACAAATGCCAGACAATGGCCATCTCCAGCAAGAGAGAATCTAACCATCTCGTGTTGACATTCAATAGCATTATCATTGCTGAATCCCTCACTAGTAACCTATATCCTGGAGGTTACCATTGACCAGGAACTGAACTGGACTAGTCATATAAATATTGTGGCTACAACAGCAGGTCAGAGGCTGGGAATTCTGCAGAGAGTAACTCATGTCCTTACTCCCCAAAGCCTGTCTACTAACTACAAGGCACACGTCAGGAATGTAATGGAATACACTCCACTTGCTTGGAGGAGTGCAGCTCCGACAACATTCAAGAAGCTTGACACCACCCAGGACAAAGCAGTCCACTTGATTGGCATCCTATCAGCCAACTTCAACATTCACCCCCTCTACCATCGACGCACTGTGGCAGCAGTGTGTACCATCTACAAGATGCACTGCAGCAATTCACCAAGGCTCCTGCTACAGCATCTTCCAAACCCACGACCTCTATCACCTAATAGCACAAGGGCAGCATGGGAACACCACCACCTGTAAGCTCCCCTCCAGGTCACACACCATCCTGACTTGGAATTATATCGCTGTTCCTTCGCTGTTACAGTGTTTAACAGCACTGTGGGTGTACCTACAATACATAGACTGCAGCGGTTCAAGAAAGCAGTGAACTCTCACCTTCTCAAGGGCAATTAAGGAGGGGCAATAAATGCCGGCCTAACCGCATTCCACACTCACATCCCATGAATGAATTAAAAAAAAGGCCCTGAGGTAGGGTCAGGAGCAGGGGCTCCCTACTTGCTTCACAGGCTCAGAACTGGGTGCTAGTAAACCTAGTGAGATGGGACATACTAGCATGATCATGGCTAATCCGATCGTGGTCTCAACTCCGCTTTCCTGTCTGCCCCCACCCCCCACCCCCCCAATAACCTTTGACTCCTTGCCTGTCAAATCTACCTAACTCTGTCTCAAATAAGTTCAATGACCCAGCCTCCACTGCTTTCTGGAGAAGAGAATTCCACATATTATATTATATTGTATTATTTTATATAATATCATATCCTGCCTCCAGGCTCTCCAAATAATCTGGAAGATCAGGAAGGATTACGCATCCATTCCATCAAAGAAAGGATTTCTAATTAAAGGGACCACACATCATGAAACAGGAGTCGGTCCCGGTGCTCCCGGAACGAGTGCGCAGGCTGCGGGAGCAGAGGCAGTTGGGTGGAAGGACTGCCTCTGAGCACCGGCACTAAGCAAAAGTTTGAGACAAAAGGCAAAAACTATCCCTCCAGCCCTCACCCCTCACCTTCCCCCCCATGCCCCATCCATGCCAGCCCATGTGACCTCATGCCCTGTACCCACCCACATAACCCCCATGCCCTCCATGCCAACAAATTCCTGTGTACCCATAGCAAGCAATATATTTTTTTAGTTTAAAGGGTAGGACTTTTAAATGCCTTGAGAAGCTTACAGCTCCCTTTGACAGTTGGTCTTGACAGCACCTCTTGACACTTCCGACAGGTCCTATTGACAGTCTTGACAGGTCTTCTTGACAGGCTTCTTTGACGGGTGCTTATGACAGTTTAGACAGTTGATTTTGACAGGTCTGTTGACATTTTCAGTGAGGTTGACAGTAATGAGTTTATGCAGTTCTTATGTAAATTTATGCCTACTTTTAATCATTCCCAGGGGTACCTGACCTCCCCCAAAGGTGTCCCAGGACCAAATCCAGACCTGTCAGGACTGTCAAGGGGGCCTGTGAGAACTCACCAAAGGGGCCTCTGATTATCCAAATGAATCGACAAAGTGCAGACCTGCTCTTACCTGGTCTAACCTGCACACTCCGAGTTTCACCCTGCAGGAATGCAGAATTGTGCGGACGCAGCTAATGATTTTAATGTCCGGCTGTCTCTTTCAACCACACATGAGTGAACCCCAGCCTGCCCCATTCCCCCCCTCAGTGTTAATGGAAGGTGCCATGTTTGGTGGGGGATGGGACTTAGAATTTTCAGCCATGTAAGACCCTGTCCCTGGCCTAAAGGTTCTTGTCTTGGATATCAACAGCACACAACAACTTGGATCAAATTTCACCAAAGGTGATACACCTTTATTTAACCACTAAGCATTAGTACATACTCACCATAATACCGGTTGCTTCGCTTCCCTTCGAGCCGGAGTCCGTCTTGGTGGTCAATCCGATGACGAATCCTCCGTGCGCATCTTCTGAGCAACTGGACAAATTGCTCTAACCACTGTATTAGAGATGGTTCTGTGGACTCTTTCTTTATACCTTTCTTTGCTATGGCCCTGTGCCATATAAGGTAAAGCCTGCTTTTAGTCAATTTAACTGGTTTTCAATTACATCATTGTCTATCTCCATGCCTTCTCCAGATGAACGCTGGTTAGGCCCCTTTTGGGTCACGCTTGAGGTACTATAGCCAGCTTGACTCCACTTTTTTACCCCCAACACCGTTATCAATCTCCAGAGCTGGGAGAAGGCAGCACATGTATTGCCCCTTTACGAAGCTCAGTCTGCTTATCTTCCCTGGTACGAGCCCTTCTACAGCTTAAGTCATTTTACAGATGTTACTGAATCTAGCAAGGCTTTCATTTGACTAAATTGACCATCATGCTTTATATTTTGAGCCCACAATGCAGTTCGGTACAGTTCTTTACAGATCTTCAGTCTGAGTCCTTCTTATACCTTAATGTTCCATGTTACCACCATGAGACAGACTATTGTTCTTGACTACTCTTCCTCTAGCTCATAAGTGAGGTGTTTGGCACAAAAAAATTTCCTACTTTTTTTAAGATTTCAGTTTCCTCTTCCCATGATTTGTGTTAAATTCCATTTTCCATTGTAACTTGAATGTGATCTCTGAATAATATCAGCTTAGATTGATGCTCCCTATCTGCAGATCACCCCACTCAATAACATTAAAATAACAGATCACGCATGGACTTAAATGATTCTCCAAGTCCCCTTCATCTGAATCCATCTTGTGGATGCTTGTTACTATGTGTACTTACTCCCAGGCACTTCATTGTTCCAATCCAAATTTTCCTCCCTTTTACTTTAGTTTTGCCCATTTAGTCAAATATCAGTGTGTTTAATTCTATTCTGATTGTTTTAAAGTCAGGTTCTCTATGGAGTATGTGTCATTGCCTTGATGATTTAAAGGTGTTGTCTCACTCCACTGGCCACATTAACCATTTCATGCCATGTTGCTTGTTAAATAGCGCACATGCCTGAGACCTGTTCTTCAGCGCGTATCTCCAAGTACTTCTCAACCTTTTGAACTGATTTCCTGCATATTAGCTTCTTCACATGTAACTCATCTGCACACGCATGTCATGCCACACATTCTTGGCTCTTGTGTGATCTTATCAAAAGATCTTGAGATCTTTGTTTACCTCTGCATTGTGGTTCCAATGCCTTAGGTGATGACCAGAATATCAAATTCAGTTCTTTATAAAAAAAATAGACGGGGACACAAGCCTCACTGAGAGAAAGCTATCAATTTACTAACCCCATCTGCACTTTCCTTTCGCAAAAATATACATCAATACCAGATTGAGATATTCAATTGAATTACACTCAGTGTAGGTTATTCCAATTCCCATTTGATGCTGTCTTTTCCTGTCTCTATCTTCTACCCTCAATTACTTCCTCTCATTCAATTTCACACATTCCACTAGTCACTATCCTGTCTCATTCATGAGCCTGGATAAATTTTATAGTCCAATAAAATATTCTCTCAATATCTTTAAAACAGAAATCAACCATTTCTGTTTGATTCCCAGCATTAACATGTTATGTTTCTTTGTTCCGTATATTAGATTACATCACAGGGCAGGATTTTATGCCCCGCGGGTGGGCGTGCGCCCAACACGATTGGGCGTAAAATAGTGCGCGATGATGTCATTGCACACTCGCACGAAGTTTTGGTTGGCTGGCGTGCACGAGACTCGGCAGCATGCCCGCTGCCAATTAAGAGGCCTATTAAGGCCATTAATCAATTTATTTAAAGCCATTTTGTGCTGCCCATCCAACTTTATGGTTGGCGGGCAGGCAAATCCGCCAGGCGGCCTTTGGATATTTTAGGAAACCTCACCCACAGGTGGGATGAGCTTACCCACATTAATTTTTTCAAAATTTAAAATTTTGACATAATTTTTGTTACATTTACGTTCAGGTGACGAAGTCCAATGAGGGAACATGTTTTTCACATTTTCAGAATCTTAACTTTTGTTTTTCCAATTCGTCAGTTCCCTGGGGCAGTGCCCTGCCTTCAGGGAGCTTTCAGTGCACGTACCCAGCATATGCGCAGACTTTTGCGCTCGCCCTCCTCCCGCCCTCACCCCCCTCCTGCCCTCACCCCAGCAGCGCTGAGCTTCTCAGAGCACCTTTCACTCCCTATGACTGGCTGCTAATTGGCCAACCAGCATGAAATCGCGGTCGAGGGTCGACTGTGGACGGCGGACCGTTTCCTGGCCGCTCCCCGGCCTGCCCACCGCGCCCACCCAACAACCCGAAAATCCTGCCCATAGTTTTTTCAGAAGTAGCTTGCTAAATTACACTGCACTTATCACATTTCAAAATTGTTCCAAATTCAAATAACACTGTTGTTGAGCTGACAGATTCCTTTTGATATTTAATTCATTCTTTCTTCAAAAGAAACTTTTCATTTATCGAAACCACCTGGGCTTTGTGTTTGCCTTTCTTTTGTTTCTCTGGAACCCCTTTGAGTTTCAGGTAACTTTTCCTCAAGTTTTCTCAAATACCAACTTGTATGAACTAAATTTAATTCATCAGTTCCAATTTCTTGTGCCCAGGCTTGGTGGTTTTTAGAAGTCTGATACTCATTGGTCAATATGTTTACATCAGATTTCCCATATTGAAGCACTTTGTTTCTGGGACAGTTTGCATCCTGATCACCAATTGTACCCAGAGTGTAAACTCGTGGTCATGAATGTTGTTCATAGGGAGTTCTAGAACATGTTTGATATGGCTCCACACAATAGCGAATTAGCAAAAGAGTGCACAGAATTGCAGCTTGTGCCTGGGGCAGTAATTGGCTGGGAGGTAGAAGAAAGGAAATAGGGATAAATGGAAAGAGAAAGTCCCGCATAAGAAAAACAAAATTAAAGCTCATGACCATGAGTTTACGCTCTGGGTACAATTGGCGATCAGGATGCAAACTGTGCTCAAAATTGCACTGGTTTTGCGAAGTGAACATTTTGCTCACTACCTTGCCTTTAATTGATCACAAAACCTGCCATCGATCAGTGCAATCAGGCAGCTTTTAAAAAGGTGCTCCAGTACATCCACCAGACAAAGTGGAAAATTACTCAAGTATGTCCTGTCCACAAAAAACAAGACAAATCCAATCCAGGCAATTACCAGCACATCAGTCCACTCTCAATCATCAGGAAAATAATGGAGGATGTCATCGACAGTGCTATCAAGCAACACTCACTCAGCAATAGCCTGCTCATTGACGGTAAGTTTGTGTTCAGCCTGGAACACTTGGCTCCAGACCTCATTCTAGCCTTGATCTAAATATGGATGAAAGAGCTGAGTTCCAGAGGTGAGGGGAGATTGACTGCCCTTGAAACCAAGGCAGCATTTGACTGAACGTGATGTCAAGGAGTCTGAGTATAATTGAAGTTAATGGGAATGAGAGGAAAACTCTCAACTGGCTGGAGAGATTGGCTGGGATTTTTCCCGCCCGATCGGCAGGGGTGTGCTCGTTGGTGGGATTGAAAAGTCTCACAAGAAGGCCCAAGGCATGTTCCCTGGTGACATAAATCTGGGAAGCGATTGTCCCCTCCCCCCATCGATGGTTGGCCACGTTTCCCACTGTCAGACGTCGGGAGCTTAATTTGAATACATTTGCATATCTTTATTGTGGCCACATGCCGGAATCAGCCCCCACATCAAATTTAAATCCCATATCAACGTGATTTTAGGATGATGTGATTTACAACTGCCTTTAAAATGTATGCATCTAGCGACCTGATCTTTGAGGAGAACTTGGAGGTGAGTGCCCACAACTTAGCGCAGCGCTCGCAAGGATCCCA
Source organism: Cetorhinus maximus (assembly GCF_964194155.1). Lineage (NCBI taxonomy): Eukaryota > Metazoa > Chordata > Chondrichthyes > Lamniformes > Cetorhinidae > Cetorhinus > Cetorhinus maximus. The sequence continues at coordinate 21,630,363 of NC_135896.1, forward strand.
ATGCAAGGAAGCAGCTCCACAAATTCAGAGGGGTGCCACAGGCAAGTCTCCACAGTGACTCCTTTGTGCCTGGCTTGTAGTGCTGGGGCAAGGGCAACAGTGCTGGAGAGAAGGGAACCTCAGGGCTAGGGCAACCATGCCGGAGAGAAGGGAATCTCAGGCTAGAGCAACCATGCCGGAGAGAAGGGGAACCCGGGACTAGGGCAACAGTGCAAGGGGGGGTCATGGCAGCACAGTCTGAAGGTTGAATACTAACACATGCCAGGGGTGGGAATGGATTAGGATTAGTGGGAAGAAAGCAGCCAGGCAAATGGAAAAACACGTCAAAGATGCGCACTCTTGCTCAGCTGAGAGCATTAACTTGAGCTCAATTGACAAGCTTGGAGTCAGGCTGGTCAAACTCAAGCAGCACTAATTCCTGTGAGTGACAATGATTGATCCTCTAAATTAACCCCTCATGCACAGACTTCAAAATCGAATAAGTGCTATGGTGCTGCAGAACCACTGGGCGACAGCGCAAGCTCGAGGATCACTTGGGAAAGGTGGCCATGGAACACTGATGGAGGAATGCGCTCCTAATCCCTTGCATTATGTTTAAGTAGACATTGAAAAGTCATCCTCCTGGTCCAAGCAAACCGGAAAGCCTTGGAGTGCATGTTAGGACAATGTCCGTGCCTGAGATGAGAGTTCAGTGTGCAGTTGAGTGTCCAAAGCTGTCACCACTTGGTCAGATGGTGTGGGGAAGTGGTGGGTAGGCCACACAACCTAGCAATGCAAAGTGGGGAGGACCTGGATGATGAGGAAATGGAAGAGCTGCACGTTTCCTCTGATGAGGAGGAAGTCGAAGGGGACAAGGGTGATGAGGTCCTAGAAGGGGAGGATGCAGGCGATGAGGCCATTGCACTGCCCTGACGAGGCAGGCGTGCTCGTGAGGCCCTCATTGCCACAAGATTCCATGAGGAATGAGATGCATTGAGGCCACTCCTGAAATCTTCACATTGCATCTGGGAAGATCTGATACCTGTTTAACTGAGAGCTGTGTACTTACGCTTTGTGAAGAGGCTTGTATCATAGAGATGCTGCTGAGATATAGCGGGCACATGGACTTTAACAGCACTTGATCCTTTGGCAGGCTTCATCGCCTCTTCTCTTCAGCCCCACACCTTCACCTGTCAGGAATGGGTGTCAAGATGGGCGAGCAGCCCTGCCGCTAAGGTGCTGAGAGTGCACAGAGAACATCACAGAACCCTGTGACACTAGGGTACGAGATTCTTGCAGCAAACACAAGCCACATGGAGGTGCACACATCACTAATCTGGACAGTGACTTTGGAGCTGGATAATTACTGTGCTCAGAAGGCTATTGGACCACGACACACCTTAATTTTGTGCAGGAACCAAGGTTTCACATCTGATTGACATGAACACAGCTCATCATAACAAGGAGCCATAGACAAGGAGACATTCTTGGGAGTGTATTTATAATGGTCAACATTATGTACAAATGATTAACACCCATGCCCAGATTGTACAACTATATCTTCTTGACCTTCCTAACCCTGCCGCTATGTCTTGATGCGTCTACAACATACACAGCAGAGGTAGAGGCAGCCTGCTGACTGTTACACCCTGTCTGTGATCTGTGATGACCTTGGTGGTGTCCTCTGGAGGGCTGAGACCTAGAGGGGCCCAGCCTGCTTTCTGGGTCCTACTGTGTGGCAGTGCCACCCTCCTTGGTCTGCGGAGCTGAAGCTGTTGAGGTCACAGGAAGAGGGGGTTTGAATGGGCCGGACACTTCCAGAGTCTCCTGGGTGGATGGCCCCGGGGTGTGCACCTGCTGATCCTCCTCCCTATGGGTGCCGGAGGGCCCCTGGATGACTCCTTGAGAGGAAGGAGCAGCTGGAGTGAAGTCGAGATGGCCCGCCCTCCTCTCGCGTTGACACTGATCGATGCCAGCCAGTACATCAGTGATGAGGTGCAGCTCTTCCAGCAGTGCAGGGCCGATGTCCTGGACCAAGGTCTCCATGCTGGCTACCACCCTACCGGTGTTGACCTCGGCACGTTGGTATACTGGCACCATCACCTTGGTCTGAAGACAGCAGAATCCTCCATCGTGCCTTGCAATCTGAGGACTGCAGCTGGTATCCCTTCCCAATGTTCCCTAGCTTATCTTTGAAGCTCCAGCAACTGAGCAACAGCAGTGTGCAAGGCCCAATCATATTGAACTGCTTCAACAATGCCATTCCCTTCATCATAAGGTCAGAAGAGGAGATGCTCGGTGATGATTGCACAGTGTTCTGTTCTATTGGAAAATTTGCCAAATCCTCAGATAGAAGCAGTCCATGCTTGCATACTGCAACACCTGGACATGTGGAAGCTCATGTGGAGCATAAACACTGGCATGGGCCTGTGTGGCTGAATGGCCTTTTGCTGTGTGATAAAATACTTGTAATCTTAAAATTAAAAGTGGAAGGACATAGTGAGTGTGTCTGGTAAGGGATATAAACCTATTAGGAGAAGGGAGAATAACTGTTTTGATAACTTACAAATTACCATTACATCAGAGAGTAACCTGAAGACTGCATGGGATCAATTCATGTGAGAAGTAGTTTCACTTCAAATTGGGAAAAAAAATGAACTATCTCTGATTGGCAGGAAGGCATGGATGAGTACTTAAAACAGAATAGCTCCATTTCTCATTCAGTTCCTGCCATTGCTCCATTCTGATTCCACTGGTTTTTGGAAGCAGCCTGGACCCCAAAGACTAAGATAAGAACCTTTAAAATAATGCCTTTTTTGTAGATGAAATGGGTCTCTTTACACATGCAGCCAATGAAACGCATCTTACAGTTGTTGATGGGGAGCCTTACGGCACCAGAATATATAGTAACTGGAGGCAGGCGGGTCCCTGAGATATAATCCTGGTGGCATGAGTTGTCAACATGAGTTCCATTGACTCCACATACTCCAACATGTTCAGTGGCAGAGGTCACTGGCAACATTGTAATGCTATTGCCAGGATGGCATCATGAAGGAACCTTTGCCCTGCAATTTGAATGTCCACAAGGAGATTTTTTGAAAGGAGGGCTGATAAGGTAAGTGGGTTTCAGAGACCGAGCAACCCAAAGAACAATCCCTGATGATGGAGCAAAGTCAGCAGGGATGACTTGTACTCGGGTCAGAGGAGCAGGGCTTTGAGCTGCACAACACAGGAGATTGTTCAGGAAAGGCAAATATGTAAAGCAATATGGAAACAACAGCAACAACTTATATTTATATAACACCTTTAACCAAGAAACATCCGATGATGCTTCACAGAAACATCATAAAACAAAGTATGACACTAAGCCACATAAGGAGATATTCAGTCAGATGACCAAAAGTTTGATCAAAGAAGTAGGCCAAAGGAGTGTGTCATGCCCAACAAAGGCATATCCTATCCATAAGTTTCAAAACATGACTTGTAATCAGTTTAGAATCTTCTGGAACTAACTTTTCTTTTAAAAATGGATTTTAAAAGGCTGCAAAAGATGGCCATAGAGTGTCACCCAACTTGACTTCCAACTACCACACTGTTGCAAAAGGGCAAAAGGACACTTTCCAGATTAAGACATGCTATGCTTCTCCTGAAACTACCCAGAATGTCTTTCCTGACTTGAATGGGTCTTTTCAAAACAAAGGACAGTGGTTTCTCAGACCCCCTAGGTTTGATGTCTGCATAAAAGATTCAGGTCATGGCTAATTAACTTGAGCCCAACACCATATTTGGAAGGGAGCTGTGAAGGGGACCACATGGTAAGGCATCCATCTTAGCCTCCCCTTTAAAAAAAAAGCTTTAAGTGCTGTCTACAAGAACACAGAACAACATCTGCAGAGTAAATAACAGCAGAAAGGGCAGCAACATTTGTGTCTTTAAAATTGGAGACTGCAGCATCTTAATGTTTCTAAACCTGTTCTTTTCAAGTCCACCAGTACAGGAAGCCGACTCCTGGTAATAAGGCTACAAGTAACTAACATTGTTACCTGCTGAATATCCATCTCCTTGAGAGAAACTTGCAACAATTCTGATATATGATTTTGGCTATTGAATTTACCTAGACTACCCTTCAGGACTGCAAACACCTTCAACAAGTCTGCAGCACATGCCTTTTTCCCTCAAGACAAGCCAATCATGTGAATTATGAACTATTATTTTGTTTATAATTTGTAAAAGTACACTATTCTCTTTATCTGTATTTTTCCTTGAGTGTGTGTGTATGTGTGAGTGTGAGTGATGCAGCATTCGAATTTTGGGTTGAACACAAGAATAAATCATCCTCTTTATTTAAACCACCAAAAGCTTTCTGCTGGCTATTCAAAGTGTTCACACACTTAGGGGTCAAGAAACACACACATTTTCCTTTTCAAAAATATACTGATTATGGACAGTAAGGAAAGGGAACAGGGGTTTGAATTCTTTCTCATCCCTGTCTGTAACGAAAAGGAGGAATGCATGATAGAGAGGTGGAGAGGTGCAGGGAGGGAATTCCACTGCTTGGGGCCCAGGCAACTGAAGACACAGCTACCAATGGTGGACCAATTATAATTAGGAATGCACAAGAGACCAGAATTAGAGGAGCACAGATATTTCAGAGAATTGTGGGGTTGGAGGAGATTACAGAGATAGGGAAGGGCAAGACCATGGAGAGATTTGAAAACAAGGAAGAGCATTTTAAAATCAAGATGTTGCTTGACAAGGACTCAACGTAGTTCGGCGAGCATAGTGGTAATAAGGGAACAGGGCTTGGTGTGAGTTAAGCCACGGGCAGCAGTTTTGGATGACCTCAAGTTTATGGAAGGTAGAGTGCGGGAGACCAGCAGGAGTGCATCAGAATAATCAAGCCTAAAGATAATGAAGGCAATGTTAAGGGCTTCAACAACAGATGAGCTGAGAAAGAGGTGTTATTGAGCAATGCTAACAGAGGTGAAAACAGACAGCCTTATTGATGGATAAGGTTGGAAACTAACCTTCCGATTAAATGTGACATCAAGGTTGCAAACAGACTACCTTAATCTCAGACAGTTGCCAGGGAGAGGGATGGAGTTGGTAGCTAGGAAAGGAAGTTTGGAATGGGGACTGAAAACGATGGCTTCAGTCGTCCCAATAATTAATCAGAGGCAATTGCTGCTCACCCAGTACTGCATGTCAGATAAGCAATCTGATAAGGAGGAGTCGAGAGAGGCGATAGTGAGGTAGGACATTCTTGTTCTCGGAGCTTGGCAAAGAAAAGGGCTTGCTGAATATAGAGGATAAGTAACCTCTAATAACAGTAACCTGGAAAAGATGCTAAACATGAAACTGGTAGAGTGAGTGATAAACATGAAACTTTATGACTGTACTTGGTGCCTCTCAAGAGTTCCATTTGATCCCAGATTGCAATGATTTAACTCTATGACTCCTGAGTAGCTACTTGTCTCAAACACTTACCTGGTGTGTGTTAAAGGAACTAGGGGTGAAGGAACCAAGTAGAGTCCTAAGAACTTACAAGGATAGTTGTAATTCTACCCACTGCTATCAGCATTGTCAGGGTGTCTTAAAATTTTCATGGGTAGATTTTAACTTGCACTACCAGACAAAAAATGATCAACTGCCTGGTAAATACCAGGGCCTAGTTTTCTTTCAGTTGTGGCCCCGCTGCTGCTAGTTTGCCACTGGTCATCATTAAAATCTACTCTTCAACCTCTCTCCAGGATAGATTTTCAACTTACCATCTAGCCGCAAAACTGGCATTATCGATTGGCTGCCCACTGTGGGGACCATTTGTTTTTCCTTCCTGCAGAAATGAAAATCAGGTCATTTCTACATTGGGTGGCTCACCAGCAAGGCCACGTAAATGATTGGGTGGTAAGTTAGATGTCTATTATGAGCACTGTTTGGGCTCACTGGTGTTTATTAAGATTCATTTGTCTGTTATTTTCACAGGCAAACCCCTGTGCTGATATCTCATTTCTTGTACAATGTTATGTCATGGCATACCAATCTCTGATTTCAAGGTACTTAGCTGGTTGGCTCCCTCAAGCCATTTCGACAAGGATTTTTGTGAGACGACAACTGAGCCTGCAATTAAATGTAAGGTGCAAAGGTATTGACACGGAAGTAGAAATCAAATGGCGCAGTTTGAATCTCCAGCCACAGAGGTCAATTAGCAATTAATTTGCTAATTGTATTCCCCTAACGGATGCATTCAATTAGATTAAGTGAGTGAGGGAATGATTTGTGCAATGGAAACCAGCCCACTGAAGGGATTGTTTCAATAAAGGAGCCCAAGTTTTCTTGTATATGCGCAATTTAATTATGGCTGCTTAAAAACAAGTGTGGACTCACCTATAGTTTAGTAGAGTGATTGCATTCAATTTTGCAATGTCATCTCATTATCGAAAGTATATATAGCTCCAGGGTCAGCTTTGGACTTGCACAAGGAGTTAGCTTGATGGATAGATTGACAAATTGCAGTTCAGGTGAAATTTAAAGGGAAATGGCAACTTAAAGGGAGAAAAGAGACAAAAACAAATCTCTCAGAAACTTTTTCAACCCATTGGCTTTCTTTGCCATGGCTGAAGGTAGTGAGAATGGCATGAAGTGACAGGCAAAACCGAAGCGAAAGGCAACCCAAAGTGCAGGCAGGAAATCTGCAGGCAAGCAATGGAGCAGGCCAGCACCTATTCCTCTATTTGGTGACCACTGAAGGGGACTAGCCCCCATACCACACTACTGCAGCACGTTGCAAGAGATTGAGGCATGTTTAGTAGGCTGTGCCCATCCTGAACTGTGTATACAGCTTGATATCCCTGCAGCAGCAGGGGGCACAGTTTTGCAGTTGGCTCCATGCTTCTGAATAAAGTTCTCTATAGTCATTGCCAGTAGATGTGAATTGGTAGCTGGCAGCTTGACAGGTCAGCCAATCAAGTGATGTTGGCTCTCATATTTTGGACATTAAGCCTCAGAAATTATTTTGAAAAACAAAATTATTTTAATGCTTTTTTTGTATTCATTCACAGGATGTGGGCATTGCTGGCTAAGCCATCATTTATCATCCATCCCTAATTGCCCTTGAGAAGGTGATGGTAAGCTACCTTCTTGGACTACTGCAGTCCAAAGTGGGCCTGAAATGCCATGGGTGGTGGTTCCACTGATGTGGAGAGGGTTAGAGTAGTTGTACTGGTATGAACAATGTGTTTGGGCTATGATCTATCTTAATGCATACATTGTTACAACCAGGTGAGAAGGGGTGAAACTCTTTCGAGTTATCAACAGTCACAGATTGCAACTCTTTTGAGTACAATCACAGTTCTTGGTTTCCGGGAGTGGGACATGAACCCACAACCCTCTGATTCAAAGGTGAGGGTGCTATGAACTGAGCCACAGCTGACACCTCATGAGAAGGGGTGAAACTCTTTCGAGTTATCAACAGTCACAGATTGCAACTCTTTTTCGAGTACAATCACAGTTCTTGGTTTCCAGGAGTGGGACATGAACCCACAACCCTCTGATTCAAAGGCAAGGGTACTATGAACTGAGCCACAGCTGACACCTCATGAGAAGGGGTGAACTGGTTCCCCCCATTCAACCTTCTCAATTGGTCACAACAAAGGTTTATGTTTCTTTTTGATGGGAATGTGCCTTTTCCAAATCAGCATCAATTTAACTACTTAAGCTGTGAGCAATAAGGAACCAATCAAATAAGGTTTTCTTAAGCTAAATAAAGAGCAAATTTATTAACCACTAAATCTGAGAAAAATAATAAAAACGCGATGCCAAGCATTCGGCCCTCATGCAGTCATCAGGGCCTACACACACACACACACTTACATATCAGGAATAAGGGGAGTTAGAGTCCAGTAAAAAGAAATTAAAGAATATAAGGTTAAATGTCCTTTGATTGTTCTTGAGGTGTAGATTTTAAACGCTGTGGTCAATTTGAGTTAGCTGGTTTCTTGGATGCGGTCAGATGTGGGAGATATTGCAATTATTACAAGATCTTGGTTCGTTGATAGGTTTCTAGGTTGATAATGGAGTTGGCTTCTCAAACCGGGCCACACGCTTATTCCAAAAGCGGGACCGAGGGAGGGAGAGCTGCCTTCAGCCTGTTCCCTCTACTGAAGACTTTCTTAACGCCGCCTGTGTCACATGCAACCTCTCTCTAGTGGCTGGATAGTCTTATCTTGAAATATTTCGCTCAATGTGTATTTTGAAGAGGTTTTGGGTGAGTCTGTCTATGGCAGCCATTGTTTCAATATCCAGTACTTTGCATTTCAATGTCCCCTCCTCAGACAGTTACGAGTTCTGATGAGTCTCTGAATTATAGGAAATGCCTCTCTCCTCACACTCCCCCGAGAGTGATTTGTTTGTTTCTCATCTTCGCCTTTGAATGTGCCTTGCATTTCTTAAACAGTTTGCTCTGTCTCAGTTCAAATTGCAACATTTACAATCAGTTGAAAGTTGAAACATCATATTTTCAAAAATAAAGGGGCATAGCCTCGTGACAATACATAACATATATCATATATTGGCCCAGTGATTGATATCACTGCCGGATTTCCGCTCTGACCATAATGTTCTGTGCCCTGACGCAGCTCCACATTTCTCCAAAATTGTGGAGTGTACAGCCCATCAGAGAACTCCATTGCAGCAGAGTAGCATTGGTGGGAAGATTGGACATAACCCTTTTTATGGCACTAGCTACCATAAGATAAGTTTAAATGTCCTGTGTGAATATTAGTGATTGGGCGATTGGATGGGTGTTAGTGAATGGGTAAATGGGTGAACACCCATGGATGAATGGGTAGGGTGGGTATGTGGGTGAGGTAAGTGGGTAGGATGGGTAAGGTAAGTGGGTAGAGTGGTAGATATTTGAGGTGGTAGGTAGGTGAGGTGGTAGGTGAGTAGGGTAACAGGGGAGTAGGGTGGCAGGTGAGTAGTGGGTAGTGCGGTAGATGAGTGAGGTGGGTGAGTAGGTAGGTGCATTGGGGGTAATCGGGTCAGGTCTGGAGGTAGTCGGATGGTTAGGGAGAGTCAGGTCTGGTCGGGGGGGGTGGTGTAGTCGGGTCGGATTAGGAGGGTTAGTCATGTGGTCGGGGTAGTGTGGTCATGAGGGGTAGTTGGGTCGGGGAGGACATTGGTAGGGGGTATAGTTGGGGGTTAAAGGGGGTGGTCAGTGCGCTGATGGGGGAGTCGGGGAGGGGGTCAGTGTGAATAATTTGGGGGGGTCAATTCTGTAGTTACCCAGACGTTAGACTAGGATTTTTCTGTCTAACATTTCCTGGGTAACTGTCTGAAGTCTCCAACTCTATTTCAGGTTCGGAGACATTCACAGAGGGTCTTGGGAAGCAGGGTAATTGCTTACCAGAACTTCCTGCGCAATTCCCATGGAGATCAGCGCATCAGGACTTCTGCAGCATCCCATAGCGCATCTTAGATCGTACATCTGGAGACTGGAGACAAAACAATTTCTTGCTAGGGGATTGCAGTGGGTGTTTTTATTGTTGAAGCAAATAATAGCATTATACATTAGAACATAAGATATAGGAGCAGGAGAAGGCCATTTGGCTCCTCAAGCCCATTCTGCCATTCAATAACATCATGGCTGATCTTATTATGCCCTCAACTTCATTCCCCTGCCTGATCCCAAAGCACTGAACTCCCTTGTGGATCAAAAATCTGTCTAACTCAGCCTTGAATATATTCAATGGCCCAGCCTCCACTGCTCCCTGGGGTAGAGAATTCCAAAATTAACGACCCTCTGAGAGAAGAAATTCCTCCTTATCAGGCTTAAGTGGAAAGCCATGATTTTGAAACTGTGACCCTGCATTCTAGATTCCCCCACGAGTTGAAACATCCTCTCAGCATCTACCCTGCCCTGTCAAGACCCCAAAGAATCTGATACATTTCAGTAAGATCACCTGTCGCCTCTCCAATGAGTATAGGGCCAACTTGCACAATCTTCCCCAAAAGACAACTCTTTTATCCCAGGAGTCAAACGAGTGAACCTTTTCTGAATTGCCTCCAATGTAAGTATACCCCTACTTAAATAAATAAATAAACTAAAACTCTGTGCTGTGCACATTTCAATGCATCTCCTTGGAAGGGGGCACAATTAGAGCTAACTTTAACTTTTAACAGCTTTTTGATTTCACATCTTGTTTTCTCACCTTTTATTGTCCCAGAGCAATATCTGGGATATATAAAGTCCCATACCTCTGGGATTTTTGCCTCTCAGTACTTATTTAAATTATTCGTTCATGGGATGTGGGCATCACTGGCTAGGCCAGCATTTATTGCCCATCCCTAATTGCCCTTGAGAAGGTGGTGCTGGGCTGCCTTCTTGAACGACTGCATTTATGTGGTGTAGGTATGCCTAATAGGGAGGGGGTTCCAAGATTTTGACCCAGTGACAGTGAAGGAACAGCGATATATTTCCAAGTCAGGATGATGAGTGTTTGGAGAGGAACTTTTAAGACTCATCTATTCCTTCATCTATGACTTTCTTATTCATTTTCATCCTGCTTTCCAATTTTTGTTTATACATTTAATTCTTTCCAGTTGGGATCACTCTTAATTATTTATTTCCTTCTTCTCTTCCAATTAATTCCTTCATTCCGATTGGAGCCCTTCATGCCTCTTTCCTTCCCTCCAAGTATATTTCGTCATCCCAAAGTTAGAATCCCAATTTATAATGCCTGTAAGAAACTCCAAGAAGAGTTCCGTCTAGTTAAAATATACTTAGCATGTGACAGTGCATTCTTCCTGTCATCTCGCTTATTTATTCATCTTTTGGATGGGACATTAAATGGGGGCTCCATCTGTCCTCTCAGGTAAACACAAAAGATCATATGGCATTATTTGAAGAAGAGCAGTGAAGTTCCTCCTGGTTTCTGAGCCAATATTTATTCCTCAAACAACATGTAAAACAGATCATCTTATCACTTATTCCATAGCTGTTTATGGGACCTTGCTCTGCACACTTCCTATATTACACTTGTGACTACATTTCACAAAAGTACTTCATTAGTTGTAAAATTCTTTGTCTTGAGAGCACGAAAGGTGCTACATAAACGCGAGCCTTTCTTTCATTCCATCTGACAATTTGGTGGAATTTATTCATAATAAGCAATATTACTTCAATGCTTTGTTAGCACTTTAACTTAAGGTTTCTACTTACCTTGCCACTTCTTACTCAATCATTCCCGTGTGACCTCTCATCTTCCTGTGTTGCATCTCCCAACTTGAGTTGCGCTGTTAAAGCCACTTCATCAATCATCAGGATGCCTGCCCACGAATTCCTATTGGGGTCAGAGTTTAAGCTTTCTTTCAGGCTAACCGTCCAGCTTGGAAACAGACAGTGCTGTGGATTGGGTGCGGGGTGTGCAGAGAGGGACAGAGAGATGGTGAGCAGATAGAGATGCAGCTGGTGAGTGAAAGACAATGCGAAATAGAAACAAAGATTGAGATGGACATACTCAAACGACAGAAAACAAAACATAAAAATCCAGGTGTGGTGATGCAGAAGATTCATCATGGCAACTGGTATTACATGAGAGCACGTTGGCTGTTACATTGAATGATTTTGCTGACATTATAAAACAACTGACTCACCATGAGGAACCCAGCCATCTGGTAGTAACCTAAATCTCACCAATTGCTGTTCACTAACTTTATTCCTTTGTCATGAAAGGCAGATTACAGCCACAAATTATTTATGGGCATATTGATCTCTTTCAGGAAGATGTGTGTATTTTTAAAGAAATACAGGCAAAGACAGCAAAAGATGGCTGATAATGTAAAGTGACCACTTTATGGAAAATTCCTATGTAGATTATATTGACAAACCTGTCCTAAGAGAACATGGAATGTCACACCTGAAAAGGTGTCATGGTCTTCTTCAAGCAGAGGCACTTGCAAGGGAGATAGGAAAGATGCAAAACACTGAACTTTAATCTCCTATGGTTGAGGAGAAAAAAGATTGATTTGCACATCCTCCAGCAGCCACCCACAAATCCATCTCCTATTGATTTATATCTCAGAGTGTGTAAATCGTTCCGAGATGGATACAAGATAAGATTTTCTCCTCCTGGAATATACAGGAAAAAATGGGTTAAAAAGCTAAGTGCAGAGCAATGCAATGTGTGACTGTGTGTGACAGCAAGCAGAAGAACAAGTTAATCACCCACTGCCCCTTGCAGGCAAAATCTCTCTCTCTCTCTGTCTCTCTGTCTCTCTGTCTCTCTCTCTCTCTATTGCTAGAGGCAAACCTCAACAGAAGCCACAATCATAATAGGACAGCCTTCCAGCCACCCTGCAGAGCCTAGTGTCTCCAAATCAACTGTGAAACTGCTAAAGTCAGAACTATAAGAATCACCCAACTTAATGGCTGCAACCGACCAACATCTACACCTCACAGACAAGCCAAGGACTGATTTGTATATTTTTAAAAACTTTCATTTGGACTCTTAACTTCTCATTTCCAATCTGCGTGTATGTGTGTTGCGTTTTTCTTATTTTTCTTGCATTTTGGTAACCGATAAACTTACTTTTCCTTTAACTCAAGAAAGCCTGAGTTGTCTCCTTCTAAAAATATATATACATTTGGACTGGGAAAAGATATCCATGGGGCAAGGGATCCCTTTTAAATAAACCTTGTTGTGACCAACCGAGGGGGTTGAATAAAGAAGGGGAGCCAATGGATTCCTCCTCACCGGGCGGCATTACAAAATTGGGGCCCATTTGGGAAGTTAACAAATTGAGGGACCTCACCCGGTGATCAATTATAACACCCTTTTGTTATGACTTTTGTTAGATTAACATTTAATACTGAAATTCCTTATGCAATCATGTAATTGCTTTTCAATCAACTGATGAACAATTGGTTGTCACTTGATAAACCAATTGGATAAGAGAAACATACATCCTAAGCAGAACTAACCATTATCATGGTTCCTGTTTGATTGTAAACAATCTCTTAGAAAAAAATAATGGATTCAATTTTTTAGTGAATCATCTTTTTGGTTATGTAAATATTCAAGTTCCAAATAGCAGATATGATTAAATTACTGAAGGAGAGTCATATGGACTTGAAACGGTAACTCTGTTTCTCTCTCCACAGATGCTGCCAGGCCTGCTGAGTTTCTCCGGCTTTATTTTTATTTGATATGAGTAAATTACTGTTTTGAATTTTCCTCCTGTCAGAAAGGGAGCCAGCAGATGGAGAGAGAAGAAATATCTGTTTGTTGCGGGCTATTGTGAGAAAGGGAGCAGAATTGTAAAGAAGAGGGGAGAGGAGCTTTCAGAACTAAATTCACATGTGGAATGAGAGTTAGCTGTTGATGGGAATTTTCTCCGAAGGGCACGAGTGTCTCACTTCACTTCAAAGGAAATCAAAGGAATTGCATCTCGTTCAGAGTGTGAGGAGCTGCAACAGTGTTTAAAAGAAATCAAAGTTTATAGAAATCACAGACTACATACAGTTCTGGCTGGTGTAGCAGGCCTGCAATTGACAATAATGAATTAATTTAGCCAGACATATCTTGACACTGCAGATTATTAATTTGAAGATGCCGACTGTCTCTTCCCTACACATATTCAAGGTAAGTAATTAATATAGTCCCTTGTGAGTTGTACAAGATTCTAAATTGATCTTCTTTTGTAAAAGCATGAAGATCTGTGTGTGATGTTCTTTTTTCCCTGTGTCTCTTACTAATTAAGGTGAGGAAGGATTTTTCCCTACTGATTTTAATTTTGCTGTCTGCTGTCTAATCTTTTTAATCAGGGTTTTTACTGTACAACTTGAAACATTGCACCATGTCATTCCACTGGGGGACTGCATTGTTTGAAATGTATCACTGCTGGGGAAACCATTGTCTGTGGCTGGAATTGTTTGATGAGTGCACTTACTGGGGTAGAAAATGAACTCTTTCAGCTGTGCCAGCTTTGCTCAGAGGGAAGCGCTGATACCTCTGGATCAGACGGTAGCGAACCATAGAAAAGTAGCTGCGCAGAAGAGCGGCTGCAGGACATTCTTCTGGGGGAAGGTCATCAGCCAGAGGTCGTGGTCCATGTTGGTGCCAATGACTCAGGTAGGAAAGGGGATGAAGTCCTGAAAGCAGACTTTAGGGAGCTAGGAAGGAGATTGAAAAGCAGGACCTCTAAAGCAGTAATCTCAGGATTACTCCCAGTCCCACATGCATGTGAGTATAGAAATAGGAGAACTGAGCAATTGAACACGTGGCTGGAAAACTGGTGTTAGGAGGGAGGGCACCAGATTTCTGAGGCATTGGGACCAGTTCTGGGGAAGGTGGGACCAGTGCAAACCGGACTACACCTGAAAGGACTGGGACAAACATCCTCGCAGGGAGATTTGCTAGTGCTATGGGTAGGGGGGGTTAAACGAGATTGGCAAGGAGGATGGGAACCTGAGGGCAAATTCAGAGCAGGGAACGAGAGATGGAGAATTAGTAAGTAACTCTGAAAGACAGAAGCAGCACAGGTTAAAAAGTGTACAGCACAGGAATTTGGCAGTGTTAAAAGTTATCTATGTAAATACAAGGAGTATAGTAAATAAAGCCAATGAGCTGAGGGCACAGATAGACACATGGCAACATGATATCATTGCTATAACGGAAATTTGGCTTAGGGAGGGGCAAAAATGGCAGCTCAACATCCCTGGATATAGAGTTTCAGGCAGGATAGGGAGGGGGATAAAAAAAGTAGGGGTGCAATATTATTGGTTAAAGAATCAATTACAGCTGTCAGGATGGATGGTATACTAAATGAATCATGACATGAGGCCATATGGGTTGAGCTCAGAAATCAAAAAGAGGCAGCCACACTGCTAGGAATGTACTATAGAACCCCAAATAGTGGAAGGGAGTTAGAAGAGCAAATACGTAGACAGGTTTCTGAGGGCAAAAACAATAGGGCAGTAATCATTGGGGACTTCAACTACCCTAAAATCAATTGGGATATGAACAATGTGACAGGCACAGAGTGCACAAAATTCTTGAAGTGCATTCAACAGAACTTTTTTAGCCAGCACATAACAAGCCCAATGAGAGGGAGCGCAATTCTAGATTTAGTCTTAGGAAATGAAGCTGGGCAAATGGATGAAGTAGCAGTGGGGAACCATTTTGGAGTTAGATTTAGTATCATTATGGAAAAGGACAAAGATAGAACAGGAGTAAAATTTCTAAATTGGGGGAAGACAAATTTTATAAAGCTGAGAGGTGAGCTGGCAAGAATTGAGTGGATACAGCGATTAGAAGGAAAAACTGTGCCATATCAGTGAGAGGCATTCAAAGGTAAGATCCTACAGGCACAGTGTAGTCATGTCCCCACAAAGAAAAAGGGCAGTACTGCCAAATCTAGAGCCCCCTGGTTATCCAGAAACATACAGGCCAAGGTAAAGCAGAAAAAGAAAGCTTATGACAGTCACAAAAGATTTAATACCATAGAAAGTGTAGAGGAGTATAGAAAGTACAGACGTGAAGTAAAAATGGAAATTAGGAAAGCAAAGAGAGGATGCAAAAAAATACTGGTAGGTAAAATCAAAGAAAATGCTAAGGGCCAGGATTTTCAGCTGGGCATGCAGGCACACACCTGACATGCACGAGCGTGAAATAGCGCGCGATGACGTTGAACGAGCATCCCAACATCATCGCACACCTGCGTGATATTTCAGTTAGTGGGCACGCGCGGGATTTGGCAGCATGCATGCTGACAATTAAGAAGGCTGTTAAGCCTATTAATTAATTAATTAAAGTGAGGTTTTCCCTGCCCGTCCAACCTTCTGGTCAGCGGGCGGGCGGGAGAATAGGCCGAGTGGCCTTTGCATTTTTTGCGAACCGGGCAGGATGAGGTTTCGAAAAGTGATTTAAAAAAATTAAGATTTTTAAAACTCATTTTTAACATGTCCCTGCTCAGAACTTTCCTTATTTTTGAATTCTTTATTTTTAATGTTAGAAATCTTCAGCTCCCTGAGGCAGCTCTGTGCCTTCAGGGAGCTTTTACTGAGCACACCCGCCACGCATGTGCAAACTTCAGCGCTTGCGCTCCTCCTGCCCCCACCTGACAGTGCTGAGGTTATCACTGCATGTTTCATGCTGGCAGCCAGCGTGAAATCGCAGTAGGGGCCCGATCACGGGCAAGGCCCATTGCGCGGCCGCTCCCACCCGATGAGGTAAAATTTCTGCCCAGGATGCTTTACTAGTACATTAAGAGCAAGAGAATAACTAAGGAAAAGGTAGGGCCTATCAGAGATATGCATGGTAACTTGTGTGTGTATACAGAAGATGCGGGCAGGGCTCTTAATGAGCACTTTGTCTCTGTCTTCACTAAGGAGAGGGATGATGCAGACATTCTAGTTAAAGAGGAGGAGTGTGAAATATTAGATATAATAAACATAGTGAGAGAGGAAGTACTGGAGGGACTGGCATCCTTGAAGTTGGATAAATCACCAGGGCCAGATGGATTGTATTCTAGGCTGTTGACGAAAGCCAGGGAGGAAATAGCGGATGCTCTGTGGATCATTTTCCAATCCCCACTAGATATAGGCAAAGCCCCAGAGGATTGGAGGTCTGTGAACATTGTACCATTACTTAAAAAGGGTGCTAGGGATAGGCCAGAAAATAATAGGCCAGTCAGTCCGACTTTGGCGGTGGGCAAATTATTGCAAACAATTCTGAGAGACAGGATAAACTGTCACTTAGAAAGATATGGATTGATCAGGGATAGTCAGCATGGTTTGGTTAGGGGAAGATCATGTCTTACTAACTTAATAGAATTTTTTGAGGAAGTAACAAGGAGGATTGATAAGGGTAGTGTAGTGGATGTGGTCTACACGGATTTCAGTAAGGTATTTGATATGGTTCCACATGGCAGACTAGTCAGGAAAGTGAGATCTCATGGGATACAGGGGAAGGTGGCAGGTTGAATCCAAAATTGGCTCAGTGACAGGAAACAAAGGGTAATGGTCAATGGATGTTTTTGCAAATGGAAAACGGTTTCCAGTGGTGTTCCACAGGGCTCAGTGTTAGGGTCCTTGTTGTTTGCTGTATGTATTAATGACTTAGACTTAAATGTGGGAAGCATGGTTGGGAAATTTGAAGATGACACAAAAAATGGCCATGCAGTTGATAGTGAAGAGGATAGCTGTCAACTCCAGAATGATATCAATGGTTTGGTTGAATGGGTGGAGATGTGGCAAATGGAATTCAATCCGGAAAAGTATGAGGTAATGTATTTGGGGAGGGCAAACAAAGCAAGGGATTTCTCAATAAATGGGAAGTTATTGAGAGGAGTTGAGGAAGTGAAAGACCTTGGAGTATGTGTCCACAGGTCCTTGAAGGTGGCAGGACAGGTGGATAAGGTGGTCAAGAAAGCATATGGAATGCTTTCCACTATTGGGTGAAGTATTAAATACAAAAACAGGGACGTAATGATGAGACTGTATAAAACACTGGTTAGGCCACAGCTGGAATTTTGTATACAGTTCTGGTCACCATATTACAGGAAGGATATAATTGCTCTGGAGAGAGTGCAGAGGATATTTACAAGAATGTTGCCAGGGCTTGAAAATTGCAGCTGTGAGGAGAGATTGAATACACTTGTGTTGTTTTCCTTAGAAAAGGAGGCTAAGGGGTGAACTAATTGAGGGGCAGAATTTTACTGTCGGCGAGCAGGGGGCGGGGCCCCCTCGCTGACACGTAAAATAATGCGGGATGATGTCGGGCGGAACCCCCTATGTCCCCCCGCCCCATTTAAATTTTCAGGAAGGTGAGAGTGCAGTAAAATCATCTGCATGCCCGCCGACATGTCAATGGCCACTTGAGGCCATTGACAGGATCATTGAACCAATTAAAGGACCTGCCTGTCCATCTTTAAGTTTGGTGGGTCGGCCAGGAGCCCCGGCGGCAAATAGAGAAAACATGAAACCTCATCCAGCGGCGGGATGAGGTTTCATGTAGGGTTTTTAAAATTGTAATAAAGTTGTTCTATAAATTATGAACACGTAAGGGGTTTTTCTTTTCTCTATTTTTAATAGTTTTAAAAGTCGAAGCGATCTCCCAGAGGCTGCACTTAGCCTCAGGGAGATGTGCGCTCTTTCGTGCACATGCGCGAAAGAACGCAATCTTGATTTTAGGGATTTTCCCCCGCCCGCACAAGGAGCGCATAGCACTTCCCGGCGGACGTCACGCTGGGCGGGCCTTAATTGGCCTGCCCACGTAAAATGGCGGTGTGGCCCGATTCGCTGGCAGCGATCGACTCTGTGACTGCCTGCGATTGGGTTGGGCCCGCATGCCCTACAGGCAGAAAATTCTGCCCATGGTGTACATAAGGGGAAAACAACAATTTATACTGCATGAGAAGAGATTGCTGATTGGTTGGCAAGTGCACTCTGATTGGTAGAGGCGTTGCCATGGAGAATGCATGAATTGATGGTGCCTGACAGCTAACTGCCAAGCATTGTTTGAAATTTAAACCAGGCAGTTTGACCCTGATTGGTCAAGGGATTGCCCTGAGGAATGAGTCAGTCAATGGCTGTCAGTTAATTTGTTTAGCTGAAACAGGCGCAACAGACACAATGAGCTAAATTTAGGGCTTGACATAGGTCCTCAACTTCCTTGGGTGTTGTCCACTTCTCCCTCCATAGCTGGCAGTCTATATATTCTTTCTGGCTACAAGCAACAGTGCCCTGTGTATTAATACATGTAACTTCGAGTACATATAAATGGGCCACACTCTGAGCCCGACTGGCAACCTCACATTGGATGGCAGCGTAATTCTTAGCACACTGAGAATTATTTAGCAAATGTTGTCCAATCGCTGACTCACATCTAGTGTTGGACACTGTGTTGTGAGTTTTGCAAGCACGGGACGGTTGGGTACGGTCTGTACCTTGCGACAGCCACTGTGTAAAATGCTTTTCAGAAATGTCTCATGTAAATTCTCCTCATGCTGCTTGATCATGGAAATGGAGGCAGCAGGTTTGCTTTGCTTGGCCTTTCATTTAGAGTCCTATATAGGTAAAAAATAAAAATGTTGCTTCTATCCACCTTTTATCACTGTGGAGATTATGGGGGAGGATTAAGGAGCATCCAAGGAAAAAGAAAGAACTTGCATTTATTTAGCACCTTTCACAACATCAGGATGCTCCAAAGGGCATGGATAAAGGATTGGTTAGCTAACTGGAAGGAGAGAGTAGGAATAAATGGGTCATTTTTGGGTTGTCAAACTGTAACTAAAGGAGTGCCATAGGGATTAGTGGTGTGGCTTCAACTATTCACAATTTACATCAGTGGCTTGGATGAACGGACCAAATGTATGGCAGCTAAATTTTCCGATGACACGTGCGAACATATGATACCAAGATACTTAAGACAGGAAGCTGTCAAGAGGAGGTAAAGAGTCTACAAAGGGATACCGATAGGTTAAGTGAGTCGACAAAAAATTGGCAGATGGGGGAGAATTTTCTCCATGTCGGGCGGGCCAGTCGGGAGCGGGCACAGGTGGGCGTGCAGCCGATCGCCGCCCGTGATTGGCTCCTCGCCGCCATTTTACGTGGGCGGGCCAATTAAGGCCTGCCCAACGTGATGCATGGCCGGTAGTGCTCAGCGCTACCTGTGCAGGCAGGGGGAAGAGGGAGAGTCAGAGCCTGTGCTCTTTCGCGCATGCGAACGAAAGAGTGCAGAAATCTTCCTGAGGCATGGAGCTGCCTCAGGAAGATTAAGGACATGTTGAAATTTTTGAATAAAGAAAGGCAAAAGTTATTCAGATTTGTCCCCTCATGTGACAGTGTCACTTGGGCTGGGACATGTTTGTCAATTTAGCAAAATTAATTTATTGATTTTATTAAACCTTCAGGAAACCTCATCCCACCCGTGGATGAGGTTTCCTGAAAAACGCGAAGGCCGCTTGGGCTCTTCGCCTGTCCACCAACTTTAAGGTTGGACGGGCAGCCCTGTTAATTATCTGAATTAGATTCCTAATGGCCTTAATAGGTCTTTGACAGTTCGGTGGGCGCGCGATGATGTCAAGATGCACATCCGACATCATCACGTGTCATTTTGTGCGCCAACAAGTGGGCCCGCCCACTCATGCCTATGTCAAAATTCTGGCCATGGAGTTTAATGTGGGAACATGTGAACTTGTCCACTCTGGCAGGAAGGGTAGAAAAGCAATATACCATTTAAACGGAGAGAGAGATTGCATATCCCAGTGGTATAGAGGGATCTGGGTGTCCTGGCAGTGGGGGAAGGGTGGGATGGGGCGTGGGGGGCACACCATTCACCTAGAAGCCTCGATGTGCCTGAGGAGAAGGGACCCACCCATCATGGTCCTAGTTGCCTACCCATCCATGATTCTCCCCCTGTTCCCCCCGATCCCTGCCTCACGCTCCTTGCCTTGGCCTCCCAGCCTTGCCTCAGAGGAACCGTCGCCCTTCCCCTCCCCCGCCACCCCCCAAATCCCCTTCTAATCTGACTCCAATGACAATCGGCATTGCGGCCTGCCTGCAATCCCAGCACAGGCCACCGCTTCTGGTGACGCTGCTGAAACAGCTCTTTGATTGGCTGACAGCTCTCAGAGGCAGGACTTCCTCCCAGATTGGGGCGGGAGTCTCACCCTGAGCAAAGTAACAGCCCAATGGCCAGAAAATTGGTTCAGGGCTTCCTGGCCCCATGGAGATGGGCAAAAGGACTGAATGAAACAAAAATCTAATTCCGGAATGGAAACAAGTGCAAATTTAAAAGTGAAATTAAAACATGTAAGGAAGCAATAAGAGGAATGATAGAGCCCATATTGCTATTGAAAAGAGAGACATGTTGCTGAAGGTTTTTGTCTTGGGCTCATCAGGACAAATGCAAGAATGTCAAATTTCAAATGGTCACAACAACTTACACCACAGGAAAAAAGGCCGGGGTGCAAGTCGACTCTGATTGGCTGTGGCGTAGCTATGGAGAAAGCAACGGGGAACTATAGGCCCCCCAAGCTTTCGGATAATTTAAGAAAATCTCAAGGCTTGAACATATCCCTTTTGGTCTGCAGTGAAGGAGACTATAATGTCCCTGTTTACTTCATACCATCTTTGGATCCTTTGATGTATACATGGAAGTTGTGTTTGAGACTGCTGTTAGGAGGTTTCTGAATGAAACAGTTCAAAAGCCCATCTGAATTTTTCCTTTGCTCCTTCCCCCTTGGGGAAATAATTGATCCTCACTCTGCACCTTCTCACCGGCCAATCTGGAATCTATTGTGTGGGGAATAAGCACCCGGATGGAATACCTCACTCCAGCAGAAGCATTAAAGAAAAGCCAATGGCTAGAATGTAACCTTTCACACTGTGCACAAAATGCTAACATTGTGGATTAATTCACAACAAGAAGCAAGGATAATCAGATATATAGTTGAGATTGAAACAAAATTAGCATTGGCGTGATTCCAATTAACTTGCGAGTGGAAAGATTGAATTTAAATCATTTATCATAAATCATCATTTAAATCAGCTTCAGGAACAGGCTTAATTTAGAGGGCTGAATTATAATTCAAAGGGATGGATGTTTAGAAAAGCTTTTTAAAACATACTTGCTCATGCATTTTCATTTCCAGATTCTCGAGTACAAATGGCAGGAAAAACGCACTTGTCTCAGGCAGGAAGACATTCAAATGCATGGCCATGCTTAATGTTTTCAATAGAAGAGCAAGGTGCAGTTACGATGAAATGACAAATTAAAGAGTTTCTAATCTTTCTTTTAAATCAACCAAATCAAAACACTTTGAATAGGTTGTATTATACAAACATCATTAATAGAGGTGGATTTTCAGAGAGATCATAGGAGTGTCTTACTGTCTGGTTCTTACAACACAACCCCCCCCCCTCCCCCCCTGCCTTGCTAACAAAGTAATCCTTAAAATAATGTTTTATCCTTCTTGGAAAGTCACAGCGATTCGAAGCTTCAAAGTGCTACGCCATGGATTGGCAGATGCAGGCGGCAGCCAGGATTGCTCATATAGCGAGGTGCCAATGTTTGACGTGCTATCGTGGGGAAGCATTTAGCGCAGATCAGACGCACCTGCCCTGCACCACTCTGCACATCGTATTGGATTCATAATAGATTGGCACAGGCAGAAGGCTGGAGCAGGTGTCACACAGAACCTGCTGACCAGTATCAGGCAAGGGCCTGCATTGTTAGAAGTGGAGAAAAATAAACACCAAAAGAAAAAAAAAACAAATGTGTTACTAAATGGTAGAAAATAAAGCACAAAAAAAAAGGCCATTCAGCTAGCCTGTACTGTTGTTTGTACTCCTCATAAGTCCCCTCCCATTCTATTCGCTTGATTGCAGCCAGAGGCATAGTTTTCTATTCCCTTTTCTCTCATGTACTCATCTGACTTCCTTTTGAAAACACCTAACCTATTTGCTTCAACCACTTCCTCCAGCTGCACCATGAAGAGAGGGGGAAGGAAAAAGGGAGGCACTCCTTTGCTTTGGAAAAGCAACGAGGGGGCATGATGATCCCAGACATGTGAATAGGTCATCATTCAGCATGGCCAGCAGTTTCAGTGTCTTTTTCATGAAATATTATGATGATGTGTGACAATGGAATGCCAAACAACCTCTTCACACCCACCTCTTGAAGCACAACCTTCAATTCACCAGCAACCAAACATTAGGTTGAACCAGTGCTGCTCTGCTGTTTTCCCACACCTTTCAATTTTGTGTCTCCACATCGTATCATCAGTCTTTTACAGTTATCTGTTATTTCCTCCCCTTCCTCCAATACATGTGTGAGCTGCACAAAGAGTGCTACAGTGCGGAATGAGGTGCGGTCTTACATACAGGGGCATAGATTCTGATAAACATTGTTTAGTGATCCCCAGGAAGGAATCTTTCAAACTAGAAGGTTTATCGGCAAATAGAGCAGGTGTGAATCATGTATGCTGAGGCTGTTCTATAGGGAAGTCGTAAACCACAGCGGGGAGTTTGGATCGCAATGGCTTTGTTGAGTACAAGTAGTGGGGCTATTTGCCCAGAGAATTAACAGGAACTGCAGCAACTAGGGGGTTTTCTACATCACAACAGCTCTTTCCCAGTCGGGATAAGCAGACTGCCTGGTACTAAACTGACCTACTCCCTAAGGCCCAATAATCTAACCTGTGAAAGGAACTTTTAATTAGATTTCCCTGGGTTAATCGACAATTAATTAGCTTGGAGTTAGTGCAAAACTAAAACACACAGAATGGGAACAATTGATTAACCTCCTGAGGCTGTGGAAAAGCAGCTACTACTTAGTTGGGGGTCAGACAGTTCAGAAATGCCCCCTTCCTCTAAAACGCAGTATGAAGCCAGGTCATTAATTTCTGAAGAGACAGGAAAGAAATACACTGGCTGCAAAATTTGGCTTCATAGTGCTCATTTTTTCAGCACTACAACTGCCATGTTAACTCCAAAATGCCAGTTGTGATGTGGATGCCTATTTCTGCCATGAGCCATATTAGATGCAATTTTGGTGAGGGCATTAGCATATCTGCAGGGTGCAGCCACTGGAAGTGTGCAGTATGGGCAGATCTTAATGGCAATTAACATGTACTGCTGACTTGACAACAGTGCTGACATTTTGGAGCTTAATGTTCGAGCTAATGCCATTCCTCAAACATGAACTAAAGCTGTTTCCTACTATTGAACACTTGTTCAACAGTAAGAAACAGCCCCCACATCCACACCAACTCTCCTTAAAGGGATCATCCACAGCTTACAAATTAGTTGTTGATTGATTTCTATTGACTGTTGCTGTGATTGTATTAGTGTTTCATCATTTTCAGAGTTGTCTGAAGTTGTTCAAGTCCACAGGGAGTGTTGTGGCGCATGCTGAAGGACTTGGTCCTAACTTCAAGGATTCTCACAAGCCACTTGTTCCCAGGGATGGTGCATTTGCATTTATCCCATGGCAGAATGACACAGAGCAGAACAAGCTGCTGAAGAGGGAGGTGGAGGAGAGTTTATCTCTCCAGGAGGCCATATCTACCCCAAATGTTCAGCGAGCAATTCTCCTACTTGAGCCTCAGCATAGAGTGGTATGCCGGACATCTCTGCTTCCCTAAGGAGGTCGTCACTGAAATCTGCCACCTGCTGCAACCAGAACCACAGCCTCAGGGCAAAGTTAACATTGCCAGTGATTGGGAAGCCGGCCTGAACCATGAAACTTTATGCATCTGACTCCTTCCAGACTGAAGCAGGTGACATTGGCATCATTTGCCACTTTGCTGTTCACTGGCATGTAAGGAGCTGTGTATTCCGAGAGAGATGAATACATTTCATTCTTTCTCAAGAGAGAAACAGGCAATGTAAGCAAGTGGCCTCACGATGGTTGCCAGCTTCCTCACAGTCGAGATTGCTATTGATTGCATGCATGTCACTTTGCGGGCGCCACATGCCAACTCTGTGATGTACCACAAACAAAAGAGGTTCCTGGTGCACGATGGGGGTGAGGTGCATTGAGCTGTGTATGACACTAGTATTGATAGATCATGGCATTTAAAGATATATTCATGAACTGACCACTCATGTGAGATAGTTGACCTATTTGCAACACTGCATCCAGGTCTTCAGGTAGTTGTTCTATTCTCTCATGAAATGTGAGCATCGCTGGCAAAGCCAGCATTTGTTTCCCATCCCAAACTGCCCTTGCGAGGGTGGTGGTGAGCTGCTTTCTTGAACCACTACAGTCTACCTAGTGTAGGTATACTCACAGTGGTGTTAGGTAGTGAGTTCCAGGATTTTGATCCCGCACAGTGAAGGAATGGTGAGATAATTCCAAGTCAGGATGTTGTGTGTCCTGGAGGAACTTCAGGTGGTGGTGTTCCCATGAGTCTGCTGCCCTTGTTTGTCTAAGGCAGTCAAGGTTGCAGATTTGGAATATGCTGTTAAAGGAGCCTCGACTCCTGGCATTGACTGCCAAAGCTAACAGGTCCCATTTCCTTTGCAAAGTTTGTGTTGAATCCTTGTCACACGCTTGTCGTAAGTGGTGGCTGAGTTAATACTATAGATAGAATTGATCAGCAAACACTTCTTGGGTGGAAAATATTATGTTTATTTACAAAGGTACTAAGCAGCAACTACAGGTGTGCTTTCACTTCAAACCCTACCTCCATACTACTGACTACTAACTACAGAGGTAGCACGCGCTACTCTCCTATTGGTTACTAAGATCATGTGATCTTCCTTAATAACATTCTTCTTAAAGGTATATTACACATTAGAGAAAACCATAATTATCACATCCCTCCTCCTTTACTCAGAAATACATTTTATATTTACAAATACAATTTCCTCAAGATAGCAAATTATTTACATTGATAAGTAATTTACAAATGCAGTCTTTCTGGAGGTTTCCTGATGCGTGTAGAACATCTCAGCTCTGCCACTTAAGATGCTTTGTCAGGAACCTCCTTTTCTGGAGTTGTCTGAACATCAGGTGCTTCGGTGGGCACCTGCAGATGCGTATCCTCCACTCTTGAAGGAACATCAGATATGTCTGAGCTGGGTTGAGTTCCCTCAACGGGAAACGTGAGCCGGTCGTGAACACTGGTGGAATCATTTCTTGGTGATTTGTTTCTCTCTATCTTTGATAATCCACACGTCTCCATATGAGTCAGCCTTCCACCTCCATGAGGTAAAATAGAGGTCCAGTCATTGTGCTTATTTCACCTGGTAACCACTTTGGTCCTTTTTCAAAGTTCTTCACATATACCATCTCTCCCACAGTAAATTTCCTCTCACGACTATGCCAGTCGTGCCTAGTTTTCTGATTTCCCTGACTCCTTTCCACCTTCCCCTCTAAATTCAGCATTATTAAGCTCAATCTCATCCTGAGATGGCATTTCATCAATAACTCCAAGATGTGACATCTGTTGTCATGTGAGGGACGTTCCTATAATGAAAAAAAAAGCTTGCCAGAATTTGAGGAACTGCACCATACCTCCCGTTGAGGAAGAGTGGTACGGTGCAGTTTTTACATGAGTGATATCATTGAAGCTGATAAACTGAAGTTGAAACTCAGCACTTGTAAATGCCGTGCCGTCATCAGAAACAACTACTTCTGGTAGTACGTTAATGGCAAACTTTTACGTGGCTTCTCAATTGTAGCAGAAGACATTGGTGACTTCCCCTCATATATGTCCATCCATTTGAGTGGGCATCAACAATGAGCAGAAACATTGTACCCAGGAAAGGTCCCACATAGTCAATGTGTAACTACACCCATGGACTTCCTGGCCACTCCCAAGGGTGTAACGGAGCTGTTGAAGGTAATTTGTTTCTGACATTGCACACAATTCTTCACTAAACTCTCTATTTCTCCATCCATCTCAGGCCACCACAGGTAGCTGCATGCTATGGCCTTCAATTGGGAAATTCCTGGATGTGCGCTATGTAGTTCAATTAACAATGGCTCTCTTCCCTTTGCTCCCCATGTTTATGCTTCCCACAATAAGATGCCATCCTGGCTGGTTATTTCATGTCTTCTGTTGAAGTACGATTTCATTTAATCAGGTACATGCTCTTGTGACCAACCGTGAAGCATTTGTGCTCGTACTTGAGATAGGACTAGGTCCCTACTTGTGCAGTCTCTGATCTGTTGAGCAAATACCGGCGAGGCATCTAAAAAATTTATCAATAAAACAAGTTCCTGTGGAACTGGGACATCCTCATCATTTTCTTGTAAAGGCAAATGACTAAGTGCATCGGTGTTTGCAATTTGATTTCCAGTATACTCGTATACTGCCAGGATTAAAGCCTTACTTGTGTTTCTGTGTATTTTTTCTATGTTCCGCCTTCTTTCCAGCGCTGACTTTAATCCCAGCCTTCATTTCGACATCAATGTTGGCCAGACTACTCTCAGATTCAAGCTCGACTTGAGTGAACTCAATGGTTGAGTTTCCCAAAATTTCATCATCTGTCTGCTTCTTAGAAAATTTTGCGACTTTTGCCTTCAAAGCCTCTTTGGCTTCATGCAGCTGATTCTTCAGCCCTTCCATCTCTTTTTGGCATTTGTTTGCTGCCTCCTGGAACATTGAGCATTGTTATGTCTTCCCTGCCAACTTTGACTTGAATGTCTTCACCCTTATATGTTTTTAATTTGGCAGCAGTTTCTTCCAAATTTAATTGATGCTCACCATAATTCAGATATCTCAAGGCATGTGCCCCAATTACTGTAGTGGAAGCTCCTGTGTCCACTTCCATTCTGCTATTTACCTTCACTGTTACATATATTGGTTCTGTCTTTTCAACCTTCAAATTAAACAGTGAATAAATATCTGAATTTGTTGCTTCAGGCTCTTCTACATTGTAGATCCCACTGGGTTTTTTCTTTTGTTTGAAAGTCTGTCTGGCTCTTTCCTTGCACTGTCTATTTTTTTTGAAAACGGCAATAATTAATAAGGCTGCTTGTTTCATCTTCTATTGAAATATTCCTTGTTTTCGCTGCTAAGTTATTTTTTTTCTCATTTTCCAGCTAGTGGGGGCTGTTTCCCACTCCTCGGCAAAGTCTTGCATTTTCACGCCCTTTTTGGCTGGGGTTTCCTGCCCAATGTGGAGGACAGCACCATTTTATGCTCCCTGTATAGTTTTTGAATCCCTTGCTGCACTTTCCATGGCCAGTGCTATCTCTAGCATCTTCTTAAAATCCAAATTTGTTTCGTACAATGATCTCTTCTGAATCATGTCCTCATTCACACCACATACTAAACGATCTCTAAGCGTATCATTTAGAGATGTACCAAACTCACAATGTTCTGTTAACTGCTTCAAACTTGTCACATAACAAGCAACTGTCTCCCCCAGGGCTTTAATTCTCGAGTTGAACTTGAACTGTTGCATCATTATTGAAGGCTTTGGCTGATAATGGCCCTTCACGAGGTCCACCAATTATTCAAAATTTTTCGCATCTGGGGCACTGGATGCCCTCAAACATCAAATCAAGCTGTAGGCTTTATTCCTACACGTGCTTAAGAGGATCGCCCGCCTCTTCTCCTCCCCCTTAATCTCATTCACTTGGAAAAATGTTCAATGTAACGAGACCAATCGTCCGTGGCTGGATTGAAAGGATCGATTCTTCTGAAATGTGGCATTCTGAGAGGGAGTTATTTCACTGATTTGAATAGAGCTTCTACTTAGAATTACTGTGTGAGGTACAGCCCAATTTAAATTCTGTTGATTTCTTCCATTAACTTGTTTTATCCTGGCTTTATCCTCGCTTCATCCTCGTTGCCAGTTTGTAAGGTCGTGTGGATCCTCGTCACACACTTGTTGTGAGTGGTGGCTGAGTTGGTATAATAGATAGAGTTGATCAGCAAACACTTAGGTGGAAAATATCATGTTTATTTACAAAGGTACTCAACAGCAACTACATGCTTTCACTTTACACCCTATCTCCATACTACTGACTACTAACTCTAGAGGTAGCCCGTGCTACTCTTCGATTGGTTACTAAGATCATGTGATCTTCCTTTATAACATTCTTCTTAAAGGTATATTACACATTAGATAAAACCATAATTACCACAGTTTGTCTGGAGGGTTCCTGGCCCCCTATGGATAGATTGCATTTCTCTTCCTCTCCATCTGCTCCAGCAGGGCATTCACTACAGCATTAGAGAATCTTAGGACACACTGTCTCTCCTGTAGCACCACAAGACCTTCTTCCTCCTCCACTGTTCTTCCAAAAATAACTCCAGTAGTGCTCCAGCTAGAATGCACCTCCCCTTTAAGAGATGCAGAGGGTCTTTAAATACTGCAGGCTAACCTGAAGTGTTGCTAGCCTTGCACGATCTTGGGTCTTTCTGTTCAGGCATGCAGTCACTCAGCAGCATGGGTCTCACCAGCAGCATTCAGCAATCATTCAAAATAGCAAGTTGGCATGCTGCCTGCATCGGAGGCAATGGGTGCAGGTTAATGATGCATCATAATCCCCACATCCATTTTTAGGGACTATCACATTTTGACCCTATTAGTTTTTTAAATGTCTTTCCTGTACAAAATTATCTTTAGAGAGTTAGCTTTAATTCAAATAGCCAGACCATGAGCTAATGGTTTTAAATAGTAAAAGGACTGTTTTTTTTTACTTTTTAAGTTCTAGAAGTATTGAATTTCTCCTCTTACCTCAATGTCCTGGGACCACACATATTACCACTTCTGAGGAGTGGGGATCAATCCTAATCTACTATGGGTTTATTGATTGTTTTGATTTTTTTCTTTTGTGCTCAATATATCCTGTTATGTAGAAAAAAAATCTGTTTGATTCACCTTGCAAACAGAGTATAGCTGAATGGTAAAATATGCTTCCTCTCAACAACAAACACCTTTCATGACGCAGAATGTCCCAAAGTGCTTTACAGCCAAGGGAGCACTTTTGAAATCGTGGCCGCTGTTGTTATGATGTCAAGATAGCTTCCCTCATTTAGCATGCAGTACGTGGGTCTGAATGATTTATTTGAGGCCAGACCAAGAGAGCAGTCAGGCACCTGAAGTGTTTAATTATAGCAGAAGAATCATTGAATCATAGAATGGTTACAGCACAGAATGAGGCCATCATGTTGGGGACAGTATTTGCAGGGGCAACTCAGCTAGTCCCATTCCTCCAGCACTTTTCTGGTAGTCCTGAAAATCTTTTCTCTTCAGATGTTTAACCAATTCAGTTTTGAAAGCCACGATTGAATCTTCCTCCTCCACACTCTCAGGCAGTACATTCCAGATTCTAACCACTCGCTGTGCAAACAAGTGTTTATTTATGTCGCCGCTGGTTCTTTTGCCAACCACTTTAATTCTGTATCCTCCACTTCTCATCCTTCTGACAAGGAGAACAGATTTTCCCTATCTATTATTTCTGGACTCCTCATTATTTTGAAAACCTCCCTCAAATCTCAACCTTCTCTTCTCTAAGTAGAACAACCCCAGCTTTGCCAGCTTCCTCATCCCTGCAACTATTCTTGTAAATCTGTTCTACACCCTCTTCACTCCCTTCCTAAAATATGCTGCTCAGTGTCAAGAAGATATAATAATGTATTTAATGTTACTGCGGATTATTTTAAAATAGAGTTTAGTGGTGTCCGTGTCCAGATGTGTGTGTCTTAAATGGATTAAAGCCAGCTGGTCTAGAGGCTTTGATGTATAGAAGAGAAGTAGGTTTGAAATGGTAATTAGATAAACATAGGGAAATAGAAGGTGAGGTGTAAAGTGGACAATTCGCATTTTTAAGTAGGCCATTCAAAAGAGCAGGTGAAATATTGCACCTAACCTGGTGAAGTTCAGAAACAATGTGTATTTTTTTTCAAAGCTTACTAGTAAAGTGGGTATTTTGAAAGGGTTTTATTGTTAGAAGATTTAAAGCTAAAAAATACCCCAGTGACAATAAGAATTTGCATTCAAAGAAGAAAATACGTATGAAGGAAGAGAAGGCTGTTAGTAAAAGGAAGAGGGATTCTAAGATCTAAAGCCTCCAGCCTCTAAACCTCAAGTCTATCTGCAAGGACCCAGAGCTGAAAGAAACTCATTTTGAATGCAATTGTCCAAGGTGTGCTTTGCCAGAGGTCTGTTTAAATCTCTGTTTAAATCTGTACTGTTGCTTTACCAGGGGTCTAGCTGAGAGTCAGATTAATTAGGGGATTTTAGTAGTTATTATAGCAGAAATTTTGTAGACATATGTATGCGCTTACAATCTTTCTTGTATTAATAAATGTTTAATTTAGTTTTATTAAAAAATGCTTGAGACTTGGTGGTCTTATTACTATTGAATTCAAAGCCTGCATCTCAAAATATCCAAATTGCAAAAATGACAGTTGTTTCAAGTTTCCCTCTGGGATTTGAACAACTCAGCCTGTACCATCATCAGTGTCATAATACCAAAGTTAGACACAATACTCTATTTGAGGCTAAACCAGTGTCTTATAAAAGTTCATTATAATTTCCTTGTTTTCATACTCTGTGCATCTATTCAAAAAGCTGACACATACTCCCTAACTGGGGGTCAAATCCAGGCTGCAGTGGCAAGAGCACAAATCTTAACCTCTAGATCACTAATCGTTAGAAATACCCATGCTTTGATACAATTGTGTCCTTGTGCAAGAAAGCCCTTTCTGTCAACAAAGCAGAGTGCTGCATGTGTCCATTCAATTACATTACCAGCAGCATCAATCTCTATATTTTTTTATTCATTGGATGTGGGCATCACTGGCTAGGCCAGCATTTATTGCCCATCACTAATTGCTCTTGTTCAGAGGGCATTTTAGAGTTAACCACACATTGCTGTAGGTCTGGAGTCACAAATAGGCAAGACCAGCAGATTTCCTTCCCTAAAGGACATGAGTGAACAAGATGATTTTTTGCAACAATTGACAATCAGACGTTTAACTGTAGGTTTTTATTGAATTCAAATTCCACCTTCTGCTGTGGTGGGATTTGAACCCAGGTCCCCAGAGCATTACCCTGGGTCTCTGGATTACTAGCCCAGTGACAATACCACTACACCATCACCTCTGCTTGGGGGGTGGCAGTGTTGTGGGTGGAAAACAGAAAGCAACCCAGGTTAAATTTCCATTTTTTTTTATGGGGAGAAACAATCTTTTAGGAGATCATTCAGGCAACAATACCCACCCCACAGACTTGCTGAGTATCTCAAATCCCGATTGATTTGCTAAATAAACTTGCTACTGAGCAGGTCTGAACACTTCTACACAGTTAAGGTTAGATTTTATAAATTCACCCTGTTAGGAACTAGAGATATTTTTAAGTAAGTTGCATTTATATTTGTGGGTGTTAGGAATCAGCTATAGCTCTAAGCTTAAGTTTAATTTATATATCTGTATTTGTGCATTAAAGGAACCTGAGTTCTAATTTTACTTTGAACTGATGCCTGAAACTCTGGGGGCTTTGATTTTATACCTGGGCCTGAATTTTACCCTTGACAGGTGGGCACAATCGGTGAGCCCAGGAACCAGTTGGGAAATAGGCCTCCATCTGCATTCGGACTATGACTGCAATGTCACACTGGCTGGCTAATTAAGACCCCCTCAGCATGAAACGCGGCTTCCCAATTGTCAGGAAGGTCTGGACGGGGCCCTGTTGGGCGCCAGGTCCAATGGCGACCCCGGCGGACTGTTTAAAGAGGGCACAGATAGCTGCCTGAAGGCTCCCAGGGAAGAATATATCTCCTGAGTTCTGGGGAGTGAAGCTACAGCCTAAGCAAAGGATGGAGACACCAGGCGGGGAAGGCAGGTCGGGTGGCCAATTGGCCACCCGGTTTTCGGACGAGTGTCTCACAGTGCTTTTGGAGGAGGTGACTGCCAGGAGGGACACCCTTGCCCCCAAAGAAGGAGGAGGCCACCGTACCAGACCAAAAAAAGCTTGGAAGTTAGGTGGCAGCCCAGGTCAGCAGCCACGACATTCTGTGGTGGACACAGGTGCTGTGTCGCAAAAGGCTCAACGATCTGCTGCACTTGGGAATGGTGAATACCGTGTTGGCCTGGATCAGTATGGTGAAGTGTTAAGGGCTGGCTCTGCTCCCCCCACCCCATCCCCTGCCCCATGGAGCTCAGAGGTATTAGAGCCTGAGTGCCAACTGTCAGCAACACTGGAGCTGGCCAAGGGGGTGAGCCTTGGCCGCTTGGATGGCGTGCCTTGCAGCTTGAGGGCCACGACTCGGATGTGTCCTGCAGGATATTCCTCAGGTCGGGTTGGCCAGGCTGCAATGGTGCTGCAGGTAGAGAGTGGACTAATCAATGCTCCTCTGTCCTTTCAGAAGAAGATGAGCCATAACAACATTGAGAGGTCATGGACAAGTGGAGGCTCCCAAACCTCCAAATCCTGACCAGATTCGAGCAGGACGCCTTGGAGCTGGAGATGTGCCATGCACCTCAGTCAGCCGGTCGTGGAGAGGCGTGGGTGTCAGATGAAGCTAAGAGTGCAGTGCGCAGAGGTGAGAGTTTCAGATGGTGCAAACATTCTAGTGTAGTCTCTTCATTGATGGGAGCCTCATAACTGGAGTCCCCATTGATCATTGAAGAGGCATGGCACCATGATACAGATCTCCGTTGTGTCACCAGGGTGCCTGGCATGCACAGTGACAGTGTGATAACTTAAACTAATAACATGATTTTGTTCTCCCTTCGATTCACCAGCAGGTTCACTTTCATAGGATCCCAAAGACCCACTGCTGACGCCAGACAGCCACCGGGCTTCAGCTGCACCTGCTTCACATCTGCTCCCTGAACCAGGCACCAGTGCAGGTGCCAGCACCTCGGTGAGCAGTAGATCTTTGGCTGGAATGTCAGTGCACAGCGGTGAGGGCACCAAGATGCAGCACTCGCAAACATCAGTTTCAGGCACCATGAGCATAAGAGGGACTGTTCTGTTCTGTAATGCTTTGTTTGTGTTTACTGGTGTGGAAATGAACACCAAAGTAGGTAATGTTAATTTGTCTTGATTATGGAAGCTACATACATTTTGTTTTTGTCGTAATAGCCTGAGTATGTTTCACCTTTTTTTTGGTGTGGAGTACACGAGTATCTAATGCTGGACATGAGTGGCTCTAAACTTTATTGCACAGGCACTGAGTGGACTTTGGGTTCAAATGAAAGGGTCATTTCAGATATCCGGGATGGAGGAGGCAGCCCTGGCATGAGGTGGAAGCAGATCTTTGGCAACCTAATTGAAGGAGCCTTGGTACCCCTGGTGTCCCTGAAGGACACAGAGGTCTGTCTCCATGCCATCAGTGTTCTCCTCACAATGCTCCTCTTCTAACTCACTACTGGATTCATCCCCTGTGGCCTGTGGAGCTGCCTCAAGATCCTCTTCCTCTAGTGGCCAGATTGTTGAGAGCGCAGCATGCGATCACTATTAATGACACCCGCTCTGGGAGGTATTGTAGTGCTCCCCCTGAACTGTCCAGGCATCAGAAACGCATCTTCAGAAGACCTATGGTCCTCTCTATCACCGCTCTTGTGAAGGCATGACTCCTATTATAACGCTGCTCTGCCTCTGTTCTTGGGTGGCATAAAGGCATCATAAACTACCTTTTCAATGGATAGCCCTTGGCATTCAGCAGCCATCCATCCAGTCGGGCTGGAGCACTGAAGAGCCTCGGCACCTGGGAGTGTCTCAGGATATAAGCGTCATGGGAGTTTCTGGGGTACCTTGCACGGACTTGAAAGAAGTGCGTCCTGCGGTCACAAACTATCTGTATGTTTATCGAGTGGAATCCCTTCCTGTTGATGAAGGCTCCGATCTCACCCAATGGTGCCTTGATGGCCACATGTGTGCAGTCGACTGCACCCTGGATGCGGGTGAACCCAGCAATCATTGCAAACACTCTGGCTCGCTCAGCCTGGCTACCCTCAGCTGTACAGAAATGAATAAATGTCATTAGTCATCTGAACAGAGCTTCTGTCACCAGCTTGATGCAACTGTGGACAGCTGATTGGGACATTCCACAAAGATTCCCCACTGATCCCTGGAAAGAGCCGGAGGCATAGAAGTTGAGGACCACTGCGACCTTCAGAGCCACTGGCATGGGGTATCCACCCACACAGTCGGAGCTGATCTCAGGCCCAATCATCTGACAAATGGAGGTCATGGTCTCCCTGGATAGGCAGAGCCTCCTTAGACATTGCACATTGGACATATTGAGGTAGCTGCAACACTGCCTGTAAACTGTGGCAGCAGAATAGTGGTGTCTTCTGTGGCCTCTTCCTCCTTGGACTACCTGCTGACCCTGCACCCCTTGTGCCTGCGCCTCTCGTTCCACAGGTCACTCCCCTGGAAGCTGCATTGGGACACCTGGCCTCCTCTCCCTTCTATCCCTCTCTTTCTGCTCAGAGGAGGTGCCTCCAGCAGAGAGCACAATCCCCATTACAAGGCTCTCAGAAGGATGGCTGATACCTGGAAGGGTCCCCATGGTCAAAATCCTCCAAGGACTCCTGAAATGAAGCCTAGGAATGCTAAGAATGAAGCTCAGAACTGAGATCAAGCTGTCAAGTTCAAATAAGCAACCAGCAGCAAACTATCTCCTAAACTCCTCACTACTCACAATGGCAATGCTGCTGACACTTTTTATCCCGCCGTTAGGTGAGGTTTTGCAAAACATGGGCTGCCCGCCTGCCCGTTTTGCCCAGACAATGCAAAATATGGATCAATTGGCTTTTTAATGGCCTTAAGTGGCCTTTTAATTGATGGAGGGTGCAGCTCCGACACCTGTGCACGCCCGCCGACCTGAAGATTGCACGCATGCGGGATGACGTCGGGACGCTCGCCCGATGACTTCTCACATTATTTTACATCCAATCGGGTCAGGCGACAGCCCGCCCGCAAGCTGTAAAGTTCTGCCCCTGCATTCTAATGAGGTTTTATGACTCTTGCCTAGCAGCTGCCAGCCACACAAAGACAGAATAGCAGTTTTAGTTCAGTTGGAAGAAGGTGCCAGAACATGCAGGACGCTAAAAGGGACAGAGAGCAAGTCCCAAACTGAAGAAGAAGCATCCAAAAGCCAGGGAGGCTCAGGAAAAGGTCCCAAGGTGACAGCTATGTCAAGGATCAAAAACAGGTTCCCGTCAGTGAAGTTAAAGTAAGAAGCACAGAGAAGAAGGCTCCAAATTAAAGACAGAAAGCTGCCGGAAGCAGACTTACAGCAAAAAAGGCTTGCGAGAAGCCAGAAGATCCAAGGAGGCAGCCAAAGGTCTATAAGTCATTACTATGAGCATGTGAAGTGGTGGTGCTCTGTTGGCTCAACTGGGTATCAGAAAGTGAGTGCATGGAAGGTGAGGCTTAAATGCATGTGGCAATCCAGCGGGGAGGACAGTCGGAAAGAGCGATCATAACCCTGGAGGTGGGCCCTTGTGGAAGACATCTGAGAGAAAGCGTCGTTTGGAAGAAGACTATAAAGCAAGTTCTTTGAGTGGAGCCAGGAAACCCTTGTGTGAAAGACGGAGTTCAGTGAGACTGGTTGGCTCACGGCGTGACAAGTGTCTGGGGGTTATTGAAGAGAGATCCATTGCATCTATTTGGGGTGGTTTCTGTCACTTGGTTTCAGAGTGTGGTGTGTTTGATCACAGGTCACCTATTGGTTTACATGGGCTGTGTACTTACTGTGAACATTAGAGTATAAGATAGCTTTTGTAACTTGTGTTATCCTCTCAAATCTGTATATATTTGTAAAGGTATAGTTGTGGGTGAAGGAGTATTGTAATATAGTTCAACTTTTTGTTTAATAAATGTTCTTTTAACAAATATTCTTTTGTTCAAAATTCATCAGCTGACTCCTGTGACTCTGTTCAGTAGCTGCCGTCCATGTTTCTAGACAAAAAAAAGTTAGGATCTACCAAGCCAGGCACCACCCTGGGATCTGACTTGTCCAGTAGTAACATGAGCTGGGATCGTAACAATTCTCTCACTGTGGATCTTTGTGCTTTAACATTAGGAATTCAGATGCGGAGTTCAGTGAACAATGCAGGATAGTCTGTCTATTAATTTTAAAGGATGGAAGCCCTTATGGGTCACGCCAACCTTCACACTCAGGTTCCAAAATTACACTTCTGACATGGAAAGGCACTACTGGCACTACTTTTGGGGTGAAAATTTATGCAATCCATCCTTTAGTGACAGCAGTTGGAATTCCAAATTGGTAGTATTGTAAAAAGGTGATATCTGGTAGTCCGTTATATACCCAGCACAATTTTCTCTATAAATCGAATAGGATGTATAATGGGCGGCTGAAGTTCTATCGTCTGTGTTACAAGCTGCCAGGGTTGAAGGTTTCTCCCCTTCAGAAATTTGTATGGATGGGTAATCCTGGAAATTACACTGGAATCACGCTCAGAAGTACCCTCTGCCACTAATTCTGGTACACAGGGTCAGAGAGGGGTCACCTAATTTTCACACGGCTGATGGACGACCATCAGAATCATTGCCTGCAGAATATCTGTGGGTTATCTTTTATAAATATTCTGAGGCTAGAATTATGAAGCCGGCCAGCCTGCTAGCACTCTCTTCATTGAGTTACCTCTTTGTTCATAGTTAAGCTACATTTTCTTGTGGCCAATAATCTTCTTTGGCCAGTTGGGATGTTCTGTAAATAATAACTTTATTGTTCATGCATATGGAGTTTTCTGAAGAGATCCTAACCTTCTCACTTACCTATCCTTGAGACATTAACGTCAACTTTACAGTCTCTACTGGGTGAAACCCAGCACAACACAAAAACCAATATAGTGTTTTCCTGGTTTGTATGACTCAGTGTTATGCCACACTTTAAAAAATATCTTCTCTGGATGTGGTTGTCATTGGCAAGGCTGGCATTTATTGAGCATAAGAACATCAGAAACAGGAACAGGTGTAAGTAATGTTGCCCCTCCAGACTGCTCCGCCAATCAATAAGATCATGCCCTCCCCCAATAACCCTTGACTTCCTTCTAGGTCACAGATCTGCCTAACTAAGCTTTATATTCAGTGAACCAGCCTCCACTGTTCTCTGTGGTAGAGAACTCCAAAGATTAACTACCTTCTTAGAGAAGAAATTCCTCCTCATCTCTGTCTTAAAAGGGAGACCCCTTACTTTGAAATTGTGCCCCCCCAATTTTAGATTCAGCCACAAAGAATCTTCTCAGCATCTACCCTATCAAGATTGTTAAAAGTTACAATAAGATCACCTCTCATTCTTCTAAACTCCAATGAGTACAGGCCCAACCTGCTCAACCTATCGTCATAAGAAAACTCTTCATCCCGGGAATAAACCCTAGTGAACCTTCTCTGAACTGTCACCAATGCAAGTATATCCCTCCTTAAGTAAGGACGCAAAACCTGTGCATAATACTCGAGGCAAAATTTCACCAATGCTCTGTACAGTCAGAGCAAGACTTCCTTACATTTATGTACCATCCCCCTTGCAATAAAGACTAACATTCCACTTGCCTTCCTAATATTTACTGTACCAGCATGCAAACATTTTGTGATTCATGCACCAGGACACCCAGATCCCTCTACCGCAGCAATCTGCAATCTTTCTCCATTTAAATCATATTCTGCTTTTCTATTCTCCCTACCAAGGTGGAAAACCTCAGATTTTCCCACATCATACTCCATCTGTCAAACTTTAGTCCATTCACTTACCTATCCATATCCTTTTGCAGACTTTATTGGCCGGAATTTAATGTCCCGCACACAACCCCAGGCAGCAAGTTTGCTGGTGGTGGGGTGCATAATTTGGTGGGAAGGTGCTGGGTGGGGACACTGCCGCCTTCCTGCAACTGCCTGATTAAATTTGGGCAGGAAGGCTCATGACGGCCTTCTTGCCAGGTTGCTAATTGAGGCCCTTAAGTGGCCAATTAATGCTGAAGCGCCACAACCCTGTTGGGTCTGCTTGCGGGCTTCTGGGGGGGGGGGGTGGGTGTGCCTAATTCAAAGGCACTCAGTGCCTGATTGAGGGACACAGCATTGGGAAGGGGGGAAACACTGAGAGCCACCCCCTGCCCTTTCTTCCAACACCCTCCTCCCCTCTAGCCAATGACCTCTTCCTCCTAACACACATCCAACCTTCACTCACCTGTGGCCTGGGTCTCTCGTCAATCCTAGGCCTCTGGCGGGTGCATTACCAGCAGCAGTCACCGCTCCCGGTGGCGCTGGCAGGCAATGGAGAGCTTCTGGCCTCTGACTGGCCCACAGCTCTCAGCGGGTGGAATTTCTGTCCCTGGAGATCTAAATCCTGAGACAGTGGCCAGTTAAGTGCCTGATGGGCACTTAATTCTAGCAAGCCTTCCCCACTGGAGGCGAAGTGGGGCCCTACCCAGTTCTTCAGATGCTGGGTGAGACCCCATCACCAACATTAAATTCTGCCTTTTGTGTCCTCCTCACATCGACTGCACTCACGTGGTGCTCAGGCCTCCGTTGCAACAAGCAGTCAACTACGTCAACTGTGAGGGCCTTCCATTTGCTCAATGTGCAGCAAGTGTGTGACCATCACAAATGCATCCTGCAGGTCTGCGCACGGTTTCCAGGAAGTGTCCATGACTCCTACATTCGCAGTCGGTCACAGATTCCTGATGTCTTCCAGGGTCCACAGAAGCTGCAGGGATGCCTCCTTGGAGACAAGGGCCACCCGCAGAGCACGTGGCTGATGACACCCATGCAGTGGCCTCAGACTGCAGCAGAGCAAAGGTATAATGATGATCATGCTGCAACTCGCAACTTGGTGGTGCAGACCATCGGAATGCTGAAAATGAGGTTCCGGTGCCTGGACCGGTCTGGTGGAGCCCTGCAATCCAGTCCACAGAGGGTGTCACGCATCATCGTCGTCTGCTGCGCCCTTTACAACCTGGCGCTGGAGCTGGCTGAGGAGGAGATGCAGAAGCTGAAGATCTCTTCCCATGAGGAGGACATCGACGGTGATGAGGGTTAGGAGATCCTCAAAGGCGATGATGACGGCGATGAGGCCCTCGCACTAGCCAGACGAGGCAGGCACGATCGGGAGGCCCATATAGCTGCTAGATTTGTGGAGGATGATGACGACATGCAGTGAGGAGACACCATAGATCCTCACATTGCATCTGTGAACGTCTGACTCCAGTCTGGCGCACGCACCCTCTGTGAGAATTGTCCTGTCATGGAGATGCAGTGGATGCCCTAATAGTCGTTTGATTGCAGGAGAATGATGATGACATGCAGTGAGGACACTCCAAAGGTTTTTACATAGCCTCTGAGAACATCTGACCCCTGTCTGGCTGAGGGCAGCTCACTTGCACTCTGTAATCAGGGTCATATCATGGAGAAGCAGCCATGGAACTTTTAAAGCATAGTGTCCTTTGTCTGCCTTCAGCACCTGAGCCCGTCAGGGGCACTGGGTCACTGGTAACAGATGCTGAAGAGATGGGGCCCAGCCCCATCTTAAAGCTGCTGAGAGCCCACAAGAGAATGACGAAACTCGGTGATGTCTGCCTATGACATTCTGGCAGCAATGACAAGCACCGTCGAGGTGCAGGCATCAGTAATGTGTCCAGTGAGGGTGAGGCTGGACCATCACTTTGGTCTGAAGGCTGCACAAATCACAGGGAAGAGGCCCTGGACTGAGACACTTGCCTTTATCTTGTGCAGAAAGGCTTCACATCTGAGTGACAGAAACACTGCTCATCAGAACAAGGAGCCATAGGTAGGGAGACATTGTTGAGAGTTTATTTACAATAGTAAACATTGTGTACAAGTGGTTAATACCAATTCCCAGGCTGTGTCTCCAAAAGAGTTACATCTTCGCGAGGGCACACAACTTTGTGCACTTTGCCAGGAGCCAGGAGAGCCAGGATGCAAGAGCGATTGGATTTGCCCAGATCTTGAGTTTCCCACAGATACAGGATGCCATCGACTGCACTCATGTAGCGCTTAGATCTCCGTTGCAACAAGCAGTCAACTATGTCAACCGCAAGGGCTCCATTTTCTCAATGTGCAGTGGGTGTGTGGCCATCACAAATGCATCCTGCAGGTCTGTGCAACTCCCTAACCCTCTGCCACTATGTCTTGGTGCTCCCCAGACAACCACAGCGGAGGTGGAGTCAGTCTACTGACTGTTACGCCCTGTCTGTGATGACCTTCTTAGGTCTCCTCTGGAGGGCTGAGACCTGGAGGGCCCCAGCCTGCTTTTGGAGTCCTGCTGTGCGGCAGTGGCACCCTCTCGGCCTGTGGAGCTGGAGCTGCTGGGGTCACAGGAAGAGGGGATACGGATGGGCTGAACACTCCCGGAGTCACCTGGGTGGATGGCCCGGGGTGCGCACCTGCTGATCACCCTATGGGTGCCCAACAGCGCCAGGCTGACTCCTTGAGGAGAGGGGGAAGCTGGAGTGAGATCAAGCTGCCCAGCACCCCTCTAGCACGCACACTGTTGGAGGCCAGCTGTGGTGTCAGTGATGGAGTTCAGCCCACGCAGCAGTGCAGGAGCGACGGCCTGGACCAAGGTCTCCATGGTGGCTGCCATCTTACCTGTGTTGACCTTGTTGCGATGTCACATTGGCACTATCACCTTAGCCCAAAGGTGGACGGACTCCTCCATCGTGCCTTGCAAACTGAGGAGTGCAGCGGACATCCCTTCCTGATGTTCCCGAGCTTGCCTTTGCAGCTCCATCAACTGTGACATGACTGAGTCCAGAGGCTCGTCATATGACTCAGGCTTAGCAAATTTCTGGCCTCCAGCAGTCCTCCGAGTGCCGGACACCTGCTGTGGATCAGGAAGTACGATGTGCTCACCAGATTGTGATCCCGAGGCTACTCTAAAGCTACGTCCCACCAAGGTGTGTGTGTCTGCGCTGGTGGAAGGTGTGAGTGAGCGCTATGATGGGTCTTCAGTGATGGTGCCTTCAGTTTCCTCTTCTGAGGTTTCTTTGGGGCTTGTGTCGAGGACCTGGGTCATGGACTCCGTTGGCTGTTTCCCAGATGTGCCTGCGAAAGCAAGGAGAGATAATTAGTGCATGGCAGTGGCCTGTGAACCAGGACACATCACTCACAGCATGGTTGTCTGATGGATGTTGCACTGCTGGATCCTCACTTGGTAGAGCACCGCTGACCTCACCGTCAGCACAGGACCAGTCCAGGTCCTCGCTGGCCAGCTGGATGACTCTGTTTTCAAAGTCCATGAGGTCCTTGATTTTAGGTATTCCTCCACCAGTCTGCAACCTCTCCCTCTTGCTGTGTGCCAACTTGTCCTGCATGAATAGAGATGGAGAGAGTGCAAGCAGGATGCCTGCC
Source organism: Cetorhinus maximus (assembly GCF_964194155.1). NCBI lineage: Eukaryota > Metazoa > Chordata > Chondrichthyes > Lamniformes > Cetorhinidae > Cetorhinus > Cetorhinus maximus. The sequence goes on from NC_135896.1 coordinate 21,672,154, forward strand.
AGGCCAGATGATAAGTATGCCTGGCATATATGGGTGGTGAGTGGTCCCATGGATGGGATGAGGACAATGAAGGTGTGTGTGAGAGAGTGAAATGTGATGTCCCTTGAACTGGCAGTGAGTGAGATTGCTGTGGATGTGTGATGGGTTTGAGAGCATGTGAGTTGAGAGTGATGAGAAGAGTGACTTCCCCCTGCAGAGCAGAGTTCATTCATCCCCTTTCTGCACTGGATGGCAGTCCTTTTTTACAGGGCATTGGTGCTGACCACTGCTGCCACCGCCTCCCAAGACGAATTAGTAATGCCGCTGTTTCATTCAACTAATTAGGGTTTCAAGTTTAGAAATATCTTTCAACAATTATCTGCAGTTATATCAAGTAGTTTAACTACTTAAGCAATAAATGTATTTATTAATTCTCATCCCTAGTTGTCTTCATACAACCGAATGGCTTGCTAAGCCTTGTCAGAGGGCAGTTAAGGGTCAACCATATTGACATGGGGCGAGAGAGACTTTCCAACCAAATCAGCAAATTTCCTTCACGAAAGGACATGAGTGAACCAGTTGGGTTTTTACAACAATCCGACAGCTTCATGGACATTTTCACCGATGACAGCTTTTATTGGTACCGCTGAAAATTGTTTTATTTCAAGATTAATTTTTCTTTATATGTTGATAATGTGAATAATTTCAATTAACACCGCTAGATAACCTTTCCTCAAAATACTTTTATTTCCCCTAAAGCTAAAAGAAGCAATTGTAAAATGTAATATTAAATGCAGTGACCTTCCAGGAAGGCTTGAAACGTCCTCATCAGTGTCTAAAACTGATGTATTATATTTTGAAAGGGTGGTGAAAGCCTTAAAGGAAGCTCAAAAATCAAATAGGTGAAAGATTGCCTAGTGCAGATCACAGTGATAAGTGAGTGAGCACACTGAGCACATAATGTTCCATTGTTTCATTTGTATGCCTGATCTAGTTCAAGACAAAGTAATTGATTACAAGGAACATGAATATTGCATCCATACTTGCAAAAACTATTCTCCTTACTGAATTTTAACTCATTGGCCACCTCATATAAACAGTAACCATTTGCAGAAGCTGTGCATATTCTTTCTTCGGAACTATTCTATCAGAAATGCAGGTTGCTATGTTACTGAAACCTCAGTGTTGACTAGTGTCTTTGCCACGAGGAAGTGCAGTAGAAGGGGTGTGGAACTTAGAATTTTGCAGCTTCAAGGAGGCAATTCTGCCTTGAGAATGGAAGAGCTGAATTGGGAACCTTGGCCAAATCATTGGGAAATAATGGGCACATTCTTTTATCCCAGAAATGAGTTGGGTGAGCCTTTATTACGAAAGGAATTAAACATAAAAGTAAGGATGTTATGCTTCAGTTATACAGGGCATTAGTGAGACCACATCTCAAATATTGTGTGTAGCTTTGGTCTCCTTATTTAAGGAAGGATGTAAATGCATTGGAGGTGGTTCAGAGGAGGTTTACTAGATTGATACCTGGAGTGAGCGGGTTGTGTTATGAGGAAAGGCTAGACAGGCTGGGCTTGTTTCCACTGGCTTTTAAAAGAGTGAGGGGTGACGTGATTGAAGTGTATAAGATCCTGAACAGTATTGACAAGGTGGATGTCACATTTTTCAGGGTCTCACCATTGATCTTAGTCAATGGTGTAGTGCTTTGGGAGCTGGTTGGAAGGCAACCATAATTTTCTCATTGTTTGCGCAAAATACCAATAAGCAGTAGGTGCAGCATAAATGGACATAAAATGCTGAGGTGCTTCTTGACTGGAACTGTGACCCATACCCTATACTGGACCTGAATGCATTCTGTAGAATTCTGTTGAGCTTATGGGCAGCACTATGCAGTTAGCCTGCTTATTTTAACTGGGCTAGTGTTTTATGCATCTATTTTAAATACTCAACACATTTTTAGATCAAATGCCATTCTTTTATTTCTCCTGTTGCCGTTTGTGTACACCTTGGTAGCTTGAGTTGTGTTATGGCCTATGCCGGACGAGGTCCCCAATTTTTAAAATTCCCTGGTGAGATCCCCAATTTGTTAAATTCCCAGGTGAGATCCCCAATTTGTTACAACCAGGATGGGATCCAATTTTGTTATGATCCTGGGTGATGAGGAATGAGCTGGTACCCCTCTTCGTTCAGCCTCCTCAGTTGGTCACAATAAGATTAGTTTAAAAATCCTTTTCCCATGGACCATGGTCCAAATGTATTTACTCTTTATAAGGAGCCAATTTAACCAGGCTTCCTTGAGTCAAGGAAAGAGCACATTTATTAGTTACTAAAACCCGAGGATAAATAATAAAACAACACGACCCACACATACACACACAGATCAGAAATGAGAAGTTGAGAGTCCAAATAAAAATTAAAAATATACAAATCATTCCTTGGCCTGTCCATGAGGCATAGATGGTGGTACATTGTGGCTGTTAAGTTGGGTGATTCCAGTAGAGCTGATTTTGGCAGATTCGCAATCTGTTGGATACACTTGTGGCTTGTCCCAAGGGGAGGAATCCTGGTTCTCTCTGCAGAGTAACTAAAGAGGCTGTCCTGTTTCTTTTTACTTATGATCTCTGCTAGAATACACTTAACCCCAGCAAAAGAGGGAGAGAGAGAGAATCGCCCTCTTGTCTTTGCAAGGGTGACTAACTGGTGTTTCTTCTTGTTTCTGTCATTCACCAACACTGGACTGCAGCCAGCTTTTTAACCCATTTTTCTTCTGTATTCCCAGGAGGGGAAATAGTCCTGTATTGCATTCATATCAGAACTTTTATAAATCAGCAGGAGATGGATTTTGGATGTCTGACGAGGTAGGAAACAGTCTCCATTGTCTTCACAACCATAGGAGATTAAAATCTAGTCTTTTTCATTTTGAATACCCTTCTTTCAAATGTCTCTGTCTGAAAAAGGCCTTAACACCCCTTCAGGTGCAACATTCCATGTTCTATGAGGGCAGGTCTGTCAGTATAATCCACACAGGAATTTTCCAGAAAATGGTCACTTTACATTATCAGCCATCTTTTGATCAGTCTTTACTTGTATTTCTTTTAAAAACACATGTCTTCCTTGAAAAAAGTTCAATATGCCCGTAGGTAGTTGGTAGCAGTGGTCTGCTGTCATGACAGTTGACACAATGCTGCTTCTTTCTACCGATGTTTTGATTTTGATGTGTGACTCTGAAGTGTTTCATTTAGAGATGGACTTAATGCACTGTCTGGCTGCAGCACCTCACGATAGTTTTCTGTACTTCCAATGGTCTTCGATCTCCTTTCACCAGAAATTACCAGGGGCACATCTGGGACTACCTGCTCTAAGCCCCTTTCTCCCATGCCTGGTGTACTATTTGATTTGAGAGAGGCCAGCTGTCCTTAAGTTGTGTGGATTTCCAAATGATTTCATGTGGAAGGACTTGCAGCTCCTGATCAGTGTAATTTTATCACTTCTTCACAGTCAAATGTGTGCAATTTGGTAAGAAAACAATTAGCTTTGCCTGCCCAGTATTGATTCAGATTCTTGGGTGCATCCTGATTGCAGTGCAAATTTGATCGGGAGGGTTTATTGTTATTCACCTTACACCAGCTAATCCAATAGTTTGGAAAATTTCTCAATATTTAAGCCCATAGATAGAAAACAGCAAAATCATGTGTAAACCAGTGGGCAAAGAGTACTCTCAGTAACCCATGAACAGCAATATCTGAGCTATTGTTTAGAAAATGAAGCAATATATGCTATGTTGATGATAACACATGTTCCTATTGTAGCTCTAAGATCAATTTTTCCTTCATAACTGACTGTTCTATTCTGCCAGTGATAATTATTTAAGTTGGGTTTCCTTATTCTAGCTCACTTATAATTCATGTAACGTGAGCCAGGATCAACACTGTCACATTACAGTTAATTAAACAGTGGCAAATCATTTCTGTTACTGGATATATTTTTACATTTCTCTCCTATTCTATCCGAGAATTTCAGCCATCACAGAATCGGGTCCCTCATTGCTAATTCTACATTTAAGATACAATAGAACGCCTTTCATCTTGTTCTGTGAACAGTGATGAATTTTCTCTTGTCTATTTACCGATGATATGATGTTACCGACTGCATTCATTCAGGTATTGTCATCTGGAATTGCTTCTGCAGCAGGTCATTCCACAGTCTAATGGCAGTTGTTACGTTGCTGGAATTTCAACTGTTTTGAGTGATGCCATTAGCCATCTTGTGGGTCCTTGGAGTTTCTAAAATTAAAAAATCTCAATCTGTGTGTTGGACATGTAGAGGCCATTTCTGTCATACGTGTCTTAACCCTAAGGGGATTTACAATGGTAGAGCGGGCATCTTTTACCATCACAAATGAAGCTGAGGGACCATGGGACAAATTCCAATGGCCAGCTTCCTTCTAAATGTTCAAGGCTGACCTGATGCAATCTTCAGACGATGTTATGAAAGGGCACTAAGTACTGCTTTATGTGGGAATTTGCTTACATGTACAAATTGGGGTCCGACACGGGTTGAAGGACTCCAGTCCAAGGTAAGCAACACCCTAACTGACCAGTAAAATGACCATGCCAGTGCTGTGGAGCTAAGCGCCCCATAGGTGAGATCGATGTTCTACAATTTCAACCCAAAACTTTCAATGTAACAGAATTGGACACTTCAGCAAACTGTGCAAGGTCAAAACATTTAAGCATATAGAAGACCCAAAGATGATTCCTGAGGTCGAGAATGCGCACCAAGAGGACACATAGCCATGCTTCTTGGGTGAGGTCAAAAACCCTAGGTTTTTGTATTGGAATGCGGACATTTTAGTTAACGGCCATCTCACAAACTTTAAATTGGACATAGCAGCCAGTGTTACAGACCTATCCATCAAAGGACCGTGGCTGAGAGACCTCTGGGTTTGAACAACAGACACACCACTCTATGGGCCTGGAGGAATCCGACTTCCGGTCATAGGCATGATTCTGGAACCCCTAAGGTATGGCGGCAAACAGGTTTTCGAGCTGATGTATGTCATCCATAACCAGTCTTTTTCTATCTTGAGCAGAGGTGCCTGTGTAGCCCTGAATTTCTTCAAAATCACAGAAGACGTTGTGACAACCACTGTCGTAAATGATGCAGCACTGCACGTTCCTGAGAGCTCAAACAAGGACGAGTATCCTCGCTGGGACTTCAGCTCTGGAATGTCTTCTCTCTTTGCAAAGCAGGTTTGTCCATTTTCAATACAGGTGCCGGAACGCCCTCATTGGTCAGACCAGCCAACTACTCAGACAGTTACCACGATGCCTCCAGTGGAGGAGAGACAAAAGAGTAACCAACAACAGAAAAGCCTCGATCTCTGGCTCTGACAACTGTTGATGAGGTCAACATGTGGCCACAGAGCAAACGTTGCAACTCCTGGCCATCATGACAGTGCCACAGGCGATGCTGGAACCAAGTAGCAGCCATCCATTGCCGACAGCACACGACACAGCCAAACACCAAGGTTAACTTGCTAAGAAACCACATCCACATAACAGGAATGGCCACCTTATGGCACAAAGAACATCACGATGACCCACATAGTGAATGAAGACAAGGGAAAAACAACATGGAGGCTAGCACAAAATTCATAATCCCTGCAAGAAACAGGATGAAACAACACCTATCGCCACAACACCTGAATCAACGAAGAATGGTTCAATACCAAGGAATGGAAAAAGAGGGTAAAAAGATACCCAGGTGCCAGAACAACCTCCAAATCAACAGAGTTTACCTGCAATGACAGAGCCTACCGCTCCTCCAACAGTAACGCGAAAGAGACATAGAAAGGTTATAAACTCTTCAGACCACCTGAACCAATGAACTCAGAGTTTTCAAGGGGGGAGATGGGGTAGTGATAATGATGTAAATGCATGGGGTAAACTAGAATAACTTGAAATACATTGGATAAAAATTTTGGGGGAAGTGTAGTGTAAGGGTCTGGCACATATAGGGTTAACATGGGACTGAGTACAGTACTGCCCACACAGTGATGTAAGAGAACACATGATCTACACCTAGGGATCAGTCTAGTGTTGGACAGAGCCGTGTGCACAAGCAAGCATGAAGTCACCTCCTAGCTTAAACCCTTTACAGTACAAATGCACATAGTTCTTTGTAGTTAATAAATACATTATTAACATACTTACGACTAAACACTTCATTAAGACTTACCAAATGGCATCCAACACCGTACAGAAATCTGGAGGGTGCACTCTTATTTTTCAGAGTTTTGTGTTGTGTCAATGCTTTTTTAGTGGTAAAATTATTCATTGGTGCAGCCAGCATGAAATACAGGAAATGAAATAAATTGTAAATATCCTGAATACTCTTCCAAATTCTCTCCAAAGCTCTTTTCCTTCAGTACGACAGACTCTGTTAAACTTGTTTGAGGGTTTGCCAGTGAGTCTGTCATTAGTGCTGCCTTGCCAGTGGCAATGAAGGTGATGACTCTGTTGATGGCTTGTTTCAGGAACCTACTGACAGGTTTTGCAGTCAGAACAAGCCTTTAAAGAATAAAGAATAATAATGAAGTGGTTTGATAGGGCAGACATGGAGAAAATATGGGAGATGACCAAAACTAGAGGTCATTAAGTTAAAGCAGCAACCAATAAATCCAATAGGAAGTTCTTTACCCAGAGAGTGGGTAGAATGTGGAACTCTCAACTACAAGCAGTAGTTGAGGCAAATAGCGTAGATGCATTCATGGAGAATATAGAAAATAACATGAAGGAGAAAGAAAGGGGTGTACATGTTATAAAAGCAAGATACTGCGGATGCTGGAGATCTGAAATAAAAACAGAAAGTGCTGGTAGAACTCAGCAGGTCTGGCCACATCTGTGAAGAAAGAAACAGAGTTAACATTTTGAGTCCAATATGACTCTTCTTCGGAACTGAAGAGAGGGTAGGGATGCAATAGGTTTTATGATGTTGACAAAGGGGGGGATGATCAGGGGGAGCAAAAGGCAAGGCCAGGGATAGGTTAGGGGGAGATTAACTGACAAAGATGCCAAAGAACGAAAGGCAAAGAGGGTGCTAATGGTTGTAGTAAAGGAACAAAGCGTTGGTCCAGAGTAGGTGCTAATAATAGGATAAAGGACACCTCTGTCTGAAAGCAAAAACTTGAAAACAAGATACAGATTGGCACTAGGGGAAAATAAATACAAAATAGAGGACAGAGTTCATGATCTGAAGTTGCTGCACTCAGTGTTGAGTCCGGAAGACTGTAAAGTGCCTAATTGGAAGATGAGATGCTGTTCCTCAAGCTTGCATTGGGCTGCAGGCTGAGGACAGAAATGTGAGCATGAGAGCAAGGTGGTGAATTGAAATGACAAGTAAACGAAAGATCAGGGCCATGCATGCGGGCCGCATAGATGTGTTCTGCAAAGCGGTCACCCAATCTGTGTTTGATCTCCCAAATCTAGGGGAAGGCCACATTTACTATTAGCTCTCACCACAAACATTCTCAACCAACCTTCGCAGTGGTAGGTAAGAAGACAGCTGTACGCACAGGAGATTTTTTTTGCTGTGTTTGCCTGAAGGAGCGCCGCACCTTGCCATTCTCTTCTCTCCCTCGGTTTCAATGGTGAGTTTTAGAAAACTTGGGAAACCCACGCATGCGTCATCACATGTAAATGCGGATTGAAAAATTGCTGCTAGTCTTTTTTAAAAATTCTTTCATGGGACTTGGGCATCGCTGACAAGGCCAGCATTTGTTGCCCATCCCAAAAACACTCTTGAACTCAATGGCTTGCTCAGCCATTTCAGAGGGCAGTCAAGAGCCAACCACATTGCTTTGGATCTGGAGTCACATGTAGGCCAGACCAGGTAAGGACAGCAGATTTCCTTCCCTAAAGGACATTAGTGAACCATATGGGTTTTTACAATTGATGATAGTCTCCATGGTCACCATCACTGATTGCAGCTTTCAATTCCAGATTTTTATGAATTGGATTTAAATTCCACCAGCTGCCATTTGAACCTGTAACCCCAGAAGATTAGCTTGGCCCCCTAGATTGCTAACTTAATGGCACTATCACTACACCACTGCCTCCCCCTAAATTAATTGCAGTGCTGAAGATGGAGTAATCAGTGATTAATATTGGAGTAATTGATGATTAATATATTCAAATTACTAACCCCCATCTCTGGATGGGGTCACATGTACATAGCTGAACATGCTGGAATTAAACAGCAAAGTTGATGCGCTTCCTGAAGCAATCATATTTTTACCCCTCATCTGCACTTAAACCCACAAGGTGAAATTTCCCCTAATGTAACTCAATATCATTAAGACAGCTCATGCAGATTAATTGTGCTATCTGCTATTCGCATACAAGTATCATTTGAGGCAATGTAGCAAGCACAAGATGCAGTTCTGCTGCTGTGACAGGTTTGGATAGACAATAATAAAGGCCTGATGAGCACTGCTAACTTTTCATGACCTGGCAAGTTCTGCAAGTAGCAACTTGACATGACAACTTACTTAATATTGCTGTTGAAACTATTTAGGTTCCAGCCAGGGGCAGCTCTATCTAAGCACAAGGGATATATGGGCTGACCTAATCCGGACATTTCTCTTGACTGCAAGTAAACTTACCTGTGTCCGTGCTGAGAGTATAATGCTAATGCTGTACTTGCTCTCCTTCCAGCTCCACAACTTGTAATTGTAACTGTGTACTCCTCTGTTTGCTTCTATGCTTTCTAAACATTTTTTGATGGATCTACAAAGTCTAAGAAGATGAACAAAGTCTGGCAAGATGATGTCAGTTCACAGTGCTCTTGAAGCTATTTTTTCTGAACACATACTTGTGAGAAAGGTCATTAGTTTATAAGAGTCAACAGCAGATCTGCACACAAATCCTCAGCTGGTAACAAAAAATAAAGAACTTTATGAAACGCAATCAATAAAAGATTAATGCCAAGAAATATCATTTATTTTTCATGACTTGTAAAAGTTAATGCTTTAGTTTTATCATGTTAATTTGAATTACAATCTCCTCAGGTTGAAATACAGAAATGCTTATTATCCTCTTATCAGATTTATATGGCAGGGATCAATTGATATAATGCTACGGGTGAAATATTGTTGAATATAAATGCAGAAACATTTGCTGCACAGTCTGTTAGCAGAGCTGTGAATCCAAGTGAATTTGCAGGAGGAACAAAACTTTTAAGGCCTGTAGTTCATCGATAAGTGGGAGGAGCAATTGACCTGTGAGTCTAATCTCGTGACTTAGAGGCTCAAGGTAGATTGGTGCCTGTGCCTCATTTAGGGTCGTCATTGCTGCAGGATTGATCTGGAGTCTCTAGGAATCGAATTTAATCTCCAAGGTGCTGCTTGGGTCAAGCTGGGAGAAAACAAAAATCATAGGTGCATTCAGAAAAATGAGTTTTATTCAATTTCATTGAATGTTTTAAAGAAGTTGGAATCTCCCACTGTCCCGGATTTTATGGGACTATCCAGCATTTGAGGCTGTTGTTGCGTGTCCCGGGTCGTTTGTTGCTGGGATGCTGTTTGTCCTGTATTCTTGGTCCACGATTTTTGAGCATGCGCAGTATGCAGTTGCGCATGTGCACTGCGCTTTTCCCCTTACACTTGCCAGCAACAACACCCCCGCCCCCACTCACACAGGTCCGCCAGCGCCCCACCTCCCCGTTCTCATACGTCCACCAACAAATCCATGTCCCCCGTTCTCATAGGTTCAGCAGAACACCATCCACCCCCACCCATCCACCAACGGTCATATGGTCCCCCATGCCAAAGTGCCCCTTAACTTATTCCCTGAGAGTTGGGCATCCTGAATGGAGATAGGAGAAAGGGATGTTTTACTGAACAAGGCTGGAGGAGGACAAATGTCATATGATGAAACCTCCAGGAATATAGACAAGCACAATTGGTAACCTTAGTCTCATTTGTTTAGAATTACTGAACAGCCTGCACTCCTCATGCCATTGACTGACAGCTCTCTTAGTGGTGATAGATCAGAAGTTATGCATTCCTGATGCCATTCAAAGGCAATCCACGCCTCTTAAAGCGATGATGCTCTTTGGCTGCATGCAACTTTGGTAGACGTTTGTGGTAATCTGAGGTGCAATACACCTTTAAGAGAATGTGATCAGATTGACCACGTGACTGTATTACCCAATTGCTGTGTAGCGCGGGCTACAATGTTAATCAGTAGTTTAGAATAGGGTCTGGTTTGAGAAGCACACATTGTGTTAGTGCTCTGTTACTTGTGTTAATGAACAGCATATGCTTCATCTTATATTGGTCTCAGTGTCTGCAATATATTGTTTGCCAACTCACCCACCAGCAGCTAGGCATGCAACCACGTTGGCAAGCAAAGCGGCCCGACAAAAGGAACATGACAACGTTCAATCTGAAAATAGCAGAAAGAGCTTGTGCTGCAATGGTCTCCAGATGTTCAGTCACCTCTTTGGGAGTCTTGAGGAGGTCAACAGGAGGTGCGAGGCTCTGCAGACTTTCCCTGATCTGTGCCCTATTTCACACACCTTCTCCTCCACTGAATTCACGGGAGAAACTTTTATTTCAGAAAGTCGCTGTGTAAAATCAGCACAAATTGTACAAGACAGATTACCACACTTCCTCAGCAGACTGTGATGCATTGCCAATTTATGTTATTAGAAAAAATAAGTTTAAATCCTATACTATTGCATAATAACGTAATAGATTCATATTTTGCGGTTGTTCTATTCAGTCTGTTGATGGATTTGAAAGCTGTCAGGGATGCCTGGAGCAATTATATTAGTGTGAAATTCAGACTTGGTGTAGCAGAAAAGCGGAAGCTTGACTTGCAAGGGAATTAGATGATTCAGCGGAATGCCTTGTTGAAGGTTCTGGTTTTCACATCATTACCATTGTATTTTCAGTGAAGGGGTTGTCATAAATGAAATACTAACACAATTCCTTGTGACTTTCAACTATTCCACATGAAATGCCTGATTAGCAAATCTAAGTCACAGGGCCCATAAATAATGAAAGATATGGTTGTTGATGCAAGATCAAATCATTTACCTAGAGAAAAAAATGCTAACCATCACCAATATACCAAGCATTGTATTCAATGATTACTTTACAGAAAATTGTTGAAATCATTTGTGACTTTAACAACACCTGGAGATCAATTGTTTTTGCCTTTGATAGGGTTATTCAATAAAAAATGTCTACAGTGCAGCAAATGAGTAAGAATTAATCTACTGAACAACTGAATGTGATGCTATCATTTGTATGTAGTTGAAGTTGAACATAAACAAGTCACTGCATGTTTCCAGCAATCAAAAGCTATATTTTCCACCTACCTTGGGTTCCAAGTTCATGATCTATATTGGTTTTGCCAGCTGTGAGCAAACCAGAAAATAGTGCAGCACAGATATTACATTAGCACATCTAGGCCAATAATTGGTCAACTTTTATTGGTAAAGCAATGTGTTTGTACGACACGCCACATACAAAATGTTACACATTGCCTTGTGCTTATAATGAACCCCTGCTCGCAGACCCAGAACATGAGCAAAGTGAATCACGTCTTTAAGTAGACTGTAACAATGTATAATAAGCTTAACTTCACTTCAAAAAAAGCCAAAGTCACAATGGATGGAGGCCTGTAAAATGAAACCGTTTATACTTCACAAACAATTGAATATCAATTCAGAGAAGAAACTAGATAGACTTGCAAACGTAAGCTGCCTCTAAAGTTTTATTCACTGGTTTTTTTGCAAACAGGGTATGTCCATTCTGAAAGTTCAAGTACTGCCTCAATGTACAAAACATCTGGCAGAATTTTAGGTCCCGCGGGCGGGCGGGTGGGCGCATGCCCGACCCGATTGGGCGTAAAACAGCGCGCAATGACGTTGGGCGAGTGTCCTGACATTACGTATTTGTACGATATTTCAGTCAACAGGCACGTGCGAGAGTCGGCAGCACGCCCGCCAACAATTAAGAGGCCTATTAAGGCCATTAACGTGTAAATTAACAGCAATTTTTCACTGCCCAGCTTCACTCAGAGACCCCTCCTCCCCTCCTCAGCACCACCACACCTCCTCATTCTTTTTAAACTGGAGTCGTTCGCTGACGTTCCCTTCGCTTGACAACTTCGCTTTTGGGTTTTTTTAAACACTATCACGTCAATTCTGCAAAGAATACATCCTGCCTTGTCTTATAAATAGCGCTCCTGCAAACAACAGTGAGTCTGACTCCCAAAAGGAACACGTTTCGCTCCAAGTGCAACATCTGAGACCAGGACATAAAACGGCGATGAACAGTGGAAGCTGTGTCTGTATGTTTCTCGTGGTTCTCTCCTCGGGCTGCATTGGCAGACTCATCAACGGGCCTGATGATGGTAGTCCCATCGGCAGTGAGCTGAAGCAAAGCGTTGTCATGCACCAAAGGCAATATCGGGAAGCCCAGTCCCCTGACCATGTGAAACCATTCCAGAACAACGAGCAGAGAGCCAACTTGGGAGCCCTGCTCATAGGGCTGAAGCCCTGCTTCAACAAGTCAGGAAAGGTCCTTTGGGTAGAGGCGCCCTCATGGGAACCAAATTGCAGAACCTGGACCCGTCCCACAGGATAAGTGATCGGGATTACGTGGGATGGATGGATTTCGGCTGGCGCAGTGCTGAAGAATATGAATATTCATCGTAAAAATAAAACACAAATACACGCCCAATTCTGTACAAAAGAAAAACTTTAATTTGGTGTCTTAAAAATTAGTGTTTTAAATTCTATTTACTATGGTACTTAATGTGAATTTGTTTGTAAGATGATGCAATATATATATATGCAGCATTTCGCAAGAATTGTCTGGCTCAGTCCAGTTTCTTATTAATATTAATGATTCAAGACTGAAATAATTCAGCATCTCATCTGTCAATGTTTAGTACATCACAATAAAAAAAAGCAAACTTAGGGCCAAGCGGCCTTTGCATTTTTGAGGAAACCTCATCCACGGGCGGGATGAGGTTTCCGGCATTAATTTAAAAAAAATGTTTTGACATAATTTTTATTAGGTTTCTGTTTAGGTGAGTGAGTCCTATGCGGAGACATTTTTTTCCCCGATTTTCAAAACCTTTATTTTTGATTTTCAAATTCTTCAGGTCCCTGAGGCAGCTCCCTACTTTCAGTGCGCCCCCGCCTGCGCATGGGCAGTCTTTTGCGCCCGCCCTCCTTCCGCCCCCACCCCGGCAGCGCTGAACTTCTCAGCACGCCTTTCACGCTGGCTGGCCGTTAGTTGGTCAGCCAGCGAGAAATCGCGGTCAGGGGCTGATTGGATGCTGAGGAGTTACCACCGCGTAGTCTTTTCTGCTCTATGGCTCTTTGGATGAGTAGCTGAAGGACACCAAGTAGCTAACTCTCAAATTCAATCTTCAGCCATAGAGGAACTGAATTGGCCTCAATGTCTCTTGGGAAAATCAGCCACGTTTTTCACTCCCGGCTATTCTCATCCTGGAAATGTCTGTTTACCGTCCTTGAGGGCAGTAGGAATGAGTTTGACTGTGCGTTCTTTCTCCATTGGCTCATTTCTAATCGAATGGACTTAAAAGCTGACTGTCAAAACTCAGTCATAGGTAATGGGGTAGGAACAGCAACCAGCACCCAAGGGACCATGCCTCAGCAAACAGCCACTGCCTATTAGGGGAAGAAAAGCAAGAAAAATTGTAGAACATTGCTGAGGTGACAAATATGAAACTAATGGTGCAAGGATTTTTTATACAAAGGTTTACGCATGTTTAAAAGCGAATAGAGGCCAGCTGCATTATCACGTATTAGTCAGACTTCCAGTTGCCTTCAGGAGGAATTCCTTCAAGATGGCGGACTGTGGAAGAGCCATGGTGGATGGTTCCAACAAGGTGCTGCTGTGCTCACCACTTCAAGGCTGTGATCACCTATGGTGGCTCGGGGGAAATCGCTCTGTCCCAACCCTTCCAAGTCATCAAATCAGGTGGTGTTGGTGGTGGCCATTTTTAAGTGGGCGCTTCCTTGAGTGGAGCCAGGGCCTGGCGCAGAGTGAGGACTGAATGCAGGGCTGGCTAGAAGCTGTAAGGAGCAGGATGTTGGATTGGTGCTGGGAGCAGGGAGGGAGTCCTTGCCCTTCAACGCTTCAGCAACCCGGGGAGCTGCTCTTACAGAGTCGCGGGTTAAACAGGGGCCATCCTGAGGCCTAGTCTAGCTCAGGGAGGCCTCACTGATTAACCAGAGGCTACCTGTTTATGGCCTGAGTTTTGGTGCGGAGTGAGGGGCTAATTCACAGAATCACAGAATCTTTACAGTGCAGAAGGAGGCCATTTGGCTCATCGAGTCCGTGTTGGCTCTGTGAAAGAGCATTCTACCTAATCCCACTCCCCTCTATTACCCCTGTAACTTTGCACATTCTTTCTTTTCAGATAGCAATCCAATTCCCTTTTGAATACCTCAATTAAACATGCCCCCACCACCCTCTCGGGAAGTTCGTTCCAGACTCCAACCACCCTCTGGATGAAAAAACTTTTCCAAACATCACTTTTACTCATTTTGCTAATTATTTTGAATCTGTCCTCTAGTTCTTGATGCTCTTTTGAGTGGGAACAATTTCTCACTATTTACCCAGTCCATACGCCTCAGGATCTTGACTACCCCTATCAAGTCTCCTCTCAGCTTTCTTTTCTCCAAGGAAAACAGTCCCAACCTCTCCAGTCTATCCTCATAGCTACAGTTCTTTATTCCTGGAATCATTCTTATGAATCTCCTCTGTGATCTCTCCAATGTCTTCATATCCTTCCTCAAGTATGGCGCCCAGTACTGGAAGCAGTACTCTGGATGAGGCCAACTAGCATCGTATACAAATTCAACATGCCCTCCTTACTCTTGTACTTAAGGCCCCTGTTAATAAAGCCTAAGAAACTATATGCTTTATTAACTGCTCTCTCAACATGCCATGCTATCTTCAATGACTTATGTACATATACACTAAGGTCCCTCTGTCCCTGCACCTCCTTTAGATTTTCTCCCTATATTTAATACTGTCTCTCCATTTCTTCCCGCCAAAATGAATCACCTCACACTTCTCTGCATTAAACCTCATCTACCACTTGTCTGCCCAATACACCAACCTATCTATGTCCTTTTGAAGTTCAAGACTATCCTCATCACAGTTGTCAATGGGCATAATCATCCTAGATTTGCACTAAGTGCGGTAGCGATTGGATAAAACAACGTTTTACCCGTTGGCCACAATGGCGGCTTTTCACGCCACATCATCCCAAACATGCCACATTAATTATGCATTCCTGGGAAACACGCCCTTTCCATGGTGGGTGGGCTCTCATTTTCCCTCAAAGCCATCACCTCGCTGCTTAATCACTCCGGGCGCCATATTTAAATTGCAGCCACGTGCACACATCTCAATGATTCCAGCCCATTACTGCGGCAAAGAAGACATGGTCCTGAAAGACTGCAACTTCCAAGTTCAATGACGTGCCCCTCAAGTACCTTTTGGAGGCAGCGGAGGCCCGGCGTGATGTCGTCTACCACCGGCCTGGCTGCAGGATGGGCAGCAACATCATCAATCTGGCTTTGCAGCAAATGGCAGCAGTGGTCAGCGCCAACGCCCTGCAGATCAGCACAGCCATCCAGTGCCCCAAGAGGATGAATGATCTCCTCCCTTCCACCAGGGTAAGTCACCCTTCTCATCACTCTCAACCCACACACTCATAAACCCACCACACGTCCACAGGGCCCTCACACACTGCCAGTTCAAGGGACATCACCATTCACTCTCTCACACACACCTTCATTGTCCTCATCCTGTCCATTGGACCACTCACCACCCACACAGGCCAGGCACACTTATCATCTGGCCTGGCAGGCGTCCTGCTTACACTTTCTCCATCTCTACTCATGTAGCACAAGCTGTCGCCCAACAAGAGGGAGAGGTCGCAGACTGGTGGAGGAATACTTGAAATCAAGGTCCTCATGGACTTTGAAAACAGGACCATCCAGCTGGACGTTGATGATCTGGACTGTTCCTGCGCTGACATTGAGGTCGGGGGTGCTCTGCCAAGTGAGGGTCCAGCAGTGCAACACCCATCAGACAACCATGCTGTGAGTGATGTGTCCTGTTTCACAGGCCATTGCGATGCACTAATCATCTCTCCTTGCTTTCTCAGGCACATCTGCCAAACAGCTGACTGAGTCCACGACCCAGCGACTGCAATCAAGCCCCAAAGAAACCCCTGGAGAGGAATCTGAAGGCACGCTCCTTCAACTCTCATCACAGCGCTCACCCACACCCTCCACCAGTGCACAGACACACACCTCGGTGTGACCTAGCTTTAGTGTAGCTTTGGAATCACAATCTGGTCAGCAAATCACACTATCTGATCCACAGCAGACAGCGGCGGGGACTTCCCTGGTTTCACGCATTCGGGGGACTGCTGGAGGCCAGAAATTTACTGAGTCCGAGTCAGATGAAGAGCCTCTGGACTCGGTCATGTCACAGTTGCTGGAGCTGAAAAGGCAAGCTCGGGAACATCAGGAAGGGATGTCCACTGCACTCCTCAGATTGTAAGGCATGATGGTGGAGTCCGTCTACCTTCAGGCTGAGGGGATAGCGCCAGCATGCCAATGCACTGAAGTCAACACGGGTAGGATGGCGGCTGCCATAGAGACCTTGGTCCAGGATGCCACTCCTGCAATATTGCGTGGGCTGACCTCCATTGCTGATACCAGAGTTGGCCTCCAAGAGTGTGTATCTGAGAGGGATGCGGAGCAGCTCGATCTCACTCCAGCTACCCGTCTTCCTCAAGGAGTCAGCCAGGGGCCCTTGGGCACCGATAGGGAGGAGGATCAGCAGGTGTATCCAGGTGACCTCACAAGTGTCCAGCCCATCCAAATCCCCTCTTCCTGTGACCCCAGTAGCTCCAGCTCTACAGGCCGAGGAGGGTGCCACTGCCACACAACAGGAACCCGAAAGCAGGCCGGGACTTCCAGGTGTCAGCCCGCCAGAGGTCACAGACAGGGCATAGCAGTCATCAGGCTGCCTCCACCTTCGCAGTCTGGGGAGCACAAAGACTCTGCAGAGTTAGGAAGGTTAAGAAGATGTAACTCTTTTCGAGTTAAAACAATTAACTAAATTAACAATAACAAGGGATAAATCAAGCACAGCCCCTAATTCAGGTCAGCTGAAAAACCAAGGACAGTTAAGAAGATGTAACTCTTTTGAGTTATCAACAGTCACAGAATGTAACTCTTTCGAGTACATTCACAGTTCTTGGTTTTCCAGGAGTGGGACATGAACCCACAATCTTCTGATTCAAAGGCGAGGGTGCTATGAACTGATGTAGTTGCACAGCCTGGGTACCGGTGTTAGTCTCTTGTACATAATGTTTACTATTGTCAATAAACTTCCAACAATGTCTCCCTGCCTATGGCTGCTTGTTCTGATGAGCTGTGTTTGTGTCACTCAGATGTGAAACCTTTCTGCACAAGCTAAAGGCAGGTGTCTCAGTCCAGGGCCTCTTCCCTGTGCTTTGTGCAGCCTTCAGACCAAAGTGATGCTCCAGCCTCGCACTCCTTGGAAACAATTCTTATGCCTGCACCTCGGCAGTGCTGGTCATTGCTGCCAGAATGTTGTGGGCAGGCATCACAGAGTTCTGTCATTCTCTCTGTGTTCTGTCAGCAACTTTAAAGTGGGGCTGGCCCCCATCTCTTCAGCATTTGTGACCACTGATGCTGTGCTCCTGAAGGGCTCAGGTGCTGAAGGCCGACAAAGGATCAGATACTTCTAAAGTTTCATGACTGCGTCTCTATGATCTGACCCTGATCACAGAGCACAAGCGAGCTGCCCTCGGCCGGACAGGAGGCAGACATTCTCAGAGGTTATGTGAAGATCTATGGAGTGTCCTCATTGCATGTCATCATCAGCCGCCTGCAATTGAGTGACAATTAAGGCTTCCACTGCGTCTCCATACAGGAGTATTCTTGCAAAGGGTATTCACACTGTCATAAGCCAGACTGGCGCCAAACATTCATAGATGCAATGTGAGGATCTATGGGGTCACCTCTCTACGTGTCATCATCATCCTCCAGAAATCTGGCAGCTATGAGGGCCTCCTGAGCACGCCTGCCTTATCTGGCCAGTGCGAGGGCCTCATCGCCATCATGGTTGCCTTCAAGAAGCTCCTCACCCTCATCATTATCTACGTCCTCCTCATTAGAGGTGACCTCCAACTCCTGCATCTCCTCCTCAGCTAGCTCCTCTCCCCATTGGAGCGCCAGGTTGTAAAGGGTGCAGCAGACGACGATGATGTGTGACACCCTCTGCAGACTGTATTGCAGGACTCCACAAGACCAGTCCAGGCACCGGAACCTCACTTTGAGCATCCCGATGGTCTGCTCCACCAAGTTGCGAGTTGCAGCACGAGCCTGGTTATACCATTGCTCTGCTGCAGCCTGAGGCCGTCGCACTGCACACGTTTCATCAGCCGTGGCCTCTGCCTGTAGCCCTTGTCCCCTAGGAGCCATCCCTGCAGCTTCTGTGAACCCTGGAAGATGTCAGGGATCTGTGACCGACTGAGAATGTAGGAGTTGTGCACATCCTCTGGAAAGCGTGCGCAGACATGCAGGATGTGTTTGGGGTAGTCACGCACTAGCTGCACATTCAGCAAATGGAGCCCCTTGCATTTGACATATTTGACCCCGTGTTGCGATGGAGATTTGAGCCCCATGTGAGTGCAGTCGATGTCACTCTGCACCTGTGGGAAACCTGAAATCTCGGCACAGTGTTAGGAGGTGGGAGCTCTATCGAGAGGGATTATCTGAGCTTCACCGGCTGACACTGGAGGGTTGCTGGCCTTCCTGAGAGGGCCAGTGAATGGGATAGCTGGAGAACAAGATCGCATCTAAGTTTGCGGAGATCTGGGCCTTTGCCGTCAGTGCCTTTCAACATCAACAACAAAAACAAAAGTTTACAGCTAAGGGAGTAAAGCCGACACAAAATCTGGAGTGGAACCCTATTAGACAGCCAGTGTTTCCCTCAAGTTAGCACCTTTCAGCGAGTCCAGCAACTGACTAGGCCCCAGACTTATAAGCTTTCACCTATTCTGAATACCAGCCTATGAGGTGGAGAGAGAGGTTACAGACACTAGCCAAGTCACCAACACCTTCTTTCAGGGCAAACATCACCACAGAGTATCATGGTGTCACCCAAGGTCAGGTCATTGGCACCAACCACAGCTGGTCATTATGAGAAAGACGATCTGCCCAGTGTTCTCCACACTCATATCTACCACAGCACATATTGCAACACCGACCACTCTTGTAGACAGCAGTGAGGGTGCACCTCCAAAAGCATCATACTTCCAAACACAATGGCCTGTCACTCATCAACTTCCCTTGCACAGGTAATGATGCAAAATGCCAGCACTTCATACTGCTGCTAGACTGATTGCTCCCCACCAAAGGTTCACCAGGAAGCCCTGATGCTGGTACTGATGAATCTTGGATGTCACTAAGCTCAATCATCTGTGAAGCAGCAGAAACATCACTTGGCAAAGGTGGAACCTACAACAAGACTGGTTTGAGACCAACACAGTTGAAATTACATCTGTCATTGATGCAAAAAAACAAGCCGTACGTAATGCACAACATAAAGCCAACAGCTAAAACATCACACAACCTGAAAATAACCAAGACATCCATGTAAGAGTTAAAGAGATACTGTTCAAATGAACACTGGATCGACTTATGTCAAGAAATCCAAACTGCCTGTGAAAATAGGAATCTATGAGCTATGAAGTCAGCAGATAATTAACTTGCTCACAAACAGAAGTAAACAGATGTCCTGCTGGGCTGAACATTACTGTGAGCTGTACTCCTGTGAAATGGACATCTCCCAGTCTGTGCTAAGTGCTTTCCCACAACTTACTGTCATGGATGAGTTAGATGGAGAACCCTCATCACTTGAGCTCAAGAAGGCCACAGACTGCTCAGCAAACAGAAGGACAACAGGGGAAGGATGCAATCCCAGCCAAACTGCTCAAGTCCCATCTATTGCCACTCCTTTATGGCCTTTTTATTCTCTGTTGGAAAATAGGCTCCTTCCATAGGAGATGTGTGGTGCAAATAACATCCTGCGGAATAAAAAGGTAATAGAAACTGCAACAACTTCAAGGGCATCTCACTCCTTATTATCATTTGGTAAAGGTGGAACCTACAACAAGACTGGTTTGAGACCAACACAGTTGAGATTACATATGTCATTGATGCAAAAGAAACAAGGCCTACGTAATGCACAATATAAACCCAGCAGCTAAAATACTAAAATACTAGCATCACATTTAAAGACTCCGTCTACTTGCAGACCAAGTGTACCTGAAAGCACACTGCAGTTTCGGTGTCAGCAGATCTACTGCGAACATAATGATCTCCAAATGCCAGTGACAAGAAAAGTGTAGGGAACCGGGTATATCTCTTTACTTTACTTTCATGGATCTCATTAAGGCATTCGACACTGTGAGCAGAGCAGGACTATACAAGATTTGGGGAAAATTTCCTGTCCACTCCTACCGTGAGAACACGCACTATACTCTATATTTTGATGGCTCCACTTTCAGGGTTTCAGAGTGAAGAATGGAGTGAAACGGACCTGTGTCCTAGGCCCTGCTTCTTCTCCTGACTCCTGATCATACTCCTGATGTTAGGCTTCTCTGCAGATATGAAAGGAGTCTACTTGCACACTAGGTCAGACAGAAAGCCTCGCAATATATCAAGGCTGAAAACAAAGACAAGAACACATTGTGCCCTGATCAGAGAACTCCTCTACGTGGGTGATGCTAATCACCCACACGGAAACTCAGCGACAAAGATTCATGGACTGTCTCTTCTAAGCCTGTAATTTGTACTCCCTGACTATAAGTACCAAAAAAACCATAGTCAGGGGACAAAGTGTTGTATCTCGGCCCCTGATCACACCTAGATAACACCCCACTAGAAGTGGTTAGCAAATTCTACTACATTGGGGCCACTGTGACAGACAACCTGTCCCTTGATGCAAAATTTGATAAATGCATAGGGAAAGCAGCTACCATCTTTGTCCGACTCACAAAACGCGCATGGAATAACATCAAAGCTGACCCTTAGGACCAAGCTGATGGTTTATAAGGCCTATGTTCCTAGCGCCTTGTTGCGTAGTGATGAAACATGAAAGCTAACACAAAAGGAAGCTCAACAATTTCCATTTTCACTGTCTGTGGTGCTTTATGGGTATATCCTGACAGGACAAAATCACAAATGTGGTAGTCCTCTCAAAGGCAAAGCTCCTAAGTTTGTTAGCACTCATCAAACATTGGCAGCTTCCTTGTCTCAGGCACATCCAAAGGACGGAAGATGGTCACACACCCAAGGACTATCTGTATGGTGAGGTAGCCAGAGTCAGTGGGATGCCCAAAGGTCTGCTTCAAGGATGCTTTCAAGTGTGACATAAAGGCTCTAGATATCGATTATCGCATCTGGGAGTCACTAGTTGATGACAGAGGAAATGGTGATGCATCCAGTGGGCTAGCATGCACCATCACGATGGCCAGTGGCTACAGTGGCTTGACAACAGGCGCCAACGCCAAAAACAACAATCGGCAATGACACTTGATCGCTTTAAGCGCAGCACTTGTGACTGAACCTGCCATTCAAGGATTGGCCTCTTCAGCCATCAGCAAAGGTACGCCATATGAAAACATCTCATCAGAAATGGATTTGTTTGCTGTGTGTCCATCACCTTTCATAGCTGGAAGGATGCTAGGACCAGTCGCCTTCAAGATTGACACACTAGATATTTGGTGCTCTTTTTCTCTCCTAAGTTCTTCTATGTTTTTACCTGTTTCTTTGTCCCTGTGTAGCTGCCAGCTGGGCCCAATGTATAACCTGATTGGAAAGGTACAGAAAATACATGAGATTAAGGTTTACCTGAATGTCCTGATGAAAGGTCATTGACCTGAAAAGTTAACTCTGTTTCTCTCACCACGGATGCTGCATGACCTGCTGAGTATGTCCAGCAGCTTCTGTTTTGCTTTCAGATTTCCAACACCTGCAGTATTTTGCTTTTTTTTTAACCAGAATGTTATCAGGGATGCGGGACTTCAGTTATGGGGAGAGGTTACAATAATTAAAACTGTTCTCATTGGAGCAGAGGCATTTAAGAAGTGAGCGATAGAGGTTTTCAAGATGTTGAGATGTTTTGTTAGAGTAGGTAAAGAAAAACTATTCTCTCTGGTGAGTGGGTCAATAATGAGAG
The DNA here is from genome assembly GCF_964194155.1 of Cetorhinus maximus. Taxonomy (NCBI): domain Eukaryota; kingdom Metazoa; phylum Chordata; class Chondrichthyes; order Lamniformes; family Cetorhinidae; genus Cetorhinus; species Cetorhinus maximus. The sequence continues at coordinate 21,694,484 of NC_135896.1, forward strand.
GTCATGGATTTAAAACCATTGGTAAAAGATCTAGGGGGAAATAAGTAATTTCTTGCACTCTGAGAGTTGTTGGGAACTGGAACATGACCTGAAAAGGTGGTGGAAGCTGATTCTGAAAATAATTTTGAAAGGACATTGGACAGGGTGCCTGAGGATGAGGACCTTATAGGGATAAGAACAAAAAAACAGGGGTACGGGCTCAGAACTGCTCATTTGAGGAGCTGGCACAGGCAAGATGGTTGAAAGGTCTCTTACTATGCTGTGAGTAGCTATGATTCTATAATATGGCCATCCCTATCTCTGCCATCTGTATTCTTCTCCAAATCAGGGTGGTTTCTCTTTTCCTTACAATTAGGTCCTTTCAAGATTCAAAGGGCAACGTCGTGAAATCAGTTTGCAATCATCCAGGATGAGGCCATTCACCCTGTTGCAGCACTGGGTGGCTGTCCTCTTTTACAGGGCATTGGCGCTGACCACCACTGGCACTGCCTCCCATGCTGGATTGGTGACCTTGCTTACTGGTCTTCGCCCAGAGTGGGGGCAGAGGACATCACGCGGGCCTCCATTACATCCAACGTCACCGCGCGTCATTCCGATCTTTTGTTTGGTGGGCACGCACCGGAGACAGCTGCACGCCCACAGAGCTGTCAAAGGCCTGTTAAGGCCATTAATAAACCAATTAACCAAATTAACAGGGCTGCCTGTGCAACCTTAAGGTTGGCAGGCAGGCGAAGAGCCCAGGCAGCCCTCATGTTTTGCATGAAACCTCATCCACGGGCAGGATGAGTTTTCATGAAGGTTTTATTGAAAGATTTTTTAAAATTTTGACACTTCATAAACATTTCGCAGCTCATGAGGGAACATGCCTGAATAATTTTTATCTTTCCTTTTTTACAAACTTTCAATTTGAACTTTATCTCTCTGAGGCAGCTCCTGGGAGATTTCTGCGCTCTTTCACGCGCATGCGCGAATGAGCGCAGACCCCCGACTCTCCCTCCTCCTCCCCCGCCCGAAGAGGTATGGGCGTGCGTCACGCTGGGCGGGCCTTAATTGGCCTGCCCGTGTAAAGTGGCGGTGCGCAGCTGATCATGGGTGGCGATCGTCTCCGTGCCCACCTGCGCCCGCTCCTGACCGGCCCACCCGACGGGCAGAAGATTCTGCCCCAAAAGGTGCTCGAGGGAAGCGTCATTAAACCGGGGACTGCAGTTGTCTTGCCTTTCGCGGCCATGTTGTTCGTGCAGCTGTCCTGGGCTGGAGGCACTGAGAGGTGCTCATGCGGCTACATTTTAAATATGGCACCCGGCGTGATGAAGCCCGCCATCAAAATGCCATGTTTCCTCGGAATGCATAACTAATGAGGCAGAATTGGGACAGTAGAGGGCGTGAAAAGCCGCCATTGCGGTTGTCAGGTAAAACACCCTTCTTCCCGCCAATACCTCACTTAGTGTAAATCTAGGACGATTCTGCCCAACATCAGTTTCCGCACGGGCATTGAGAATACTCATCTCCAGCTCACTCCACCTCTTTTGATCTCTCCAATGTCTCTAAATTACCTGACTGTTTGTCTGAAATTCAGAACTGGGTGAGCAGAAATTTCCGCCAATTAAATGTAGGGGAAAAACAAAGCCATTGGGCAGCATTTTCCATTCCGGGACTAAGTGATGTGCTGGGGGCAGGGACGGGGAGTGTTTCCTGCCACTGAAGCTACTGGGGATTTGCACTGTATTGCACAATCCAAGCTCATCCGAAACTCTGCTGCCCGTGTCCTAACTTGCACCAAATCCTAATTCCCCTTCCTCCCTTCCCTTCTCCCTTCCTCTTCTTCACTCTTCCTCTACCACCCCTCTGCCACTCCTCTCTTCCCCCTCCTCCAGACCTACACTGGCTGCCAGTTAAGCAATGTCTTAATTCTAACGTTTTCAGCCTCTTTTTGCATCCCATGGCCTTGCCCTTCCCTATTTCTATAGTCTCCTCCAGTCCCAAAACCCTCTGAGGGTCTCAGGAGGTGAGGAGTTGGCCTTTTGAGCATACCTGATTTTAATTGCTCCATCATTGTCACTGTGCCTTCAACTACCAGAGCTTTAAGCTGAGGAATTCCCTGCTCAAACCTCTCCACCTCTCTATCAGCCTTCAAAGGTGCTCCTTTGAACTTACCTCTTTGACCAACTTTATTCATCTGCCCTAATATCTCCAATTTTAGTGTCAAATTTTGCTTTATAATGCTTCTGTAAAGCACCTTTTATTACTTTAAAGATGCACATTGTTGTTGTTTAGTAAGTACAACCTTAAAACTGAAAAGCATTTTGGATATTAAGTGCTGTTAGTAGCCAATTCAGTTATCGTGGTTCATTGTCTATGTTGCTTTGATGACAGTTTTCTGGCAAAAAGCCCTTGCATCATTTGTGAACAGCACTGAACAGTGGGCTCATTGAAACAGATATAGATTTTTCTTTTCCCACATATTTCCATTATTTTTAAATGTATTTCCACCCATTGTTTATCTCTACCTTTTAGCCCTTTTAGTATTCCTTCACCCCACCCCCACTAGAGCTATCTGTACCTTGTCTGTCCTGCTTTCTACTCTTAATTAGCACATTCCTTTAGATAATATCACCACCTCTTTGTCCTTTCGTCTGTGATATCTTTTGGTTATCTCCACCTATTACTGGCTGCTTGTCCCAACAACCAACCCCCCCCTCACCCCCCCTCCCCCCACCTTAAACCAGCTTATATTTCACCCCTTTCCTATTTTACTTAGTTCTGTTGAAGGGTCATGAGGACTCGAAACGTCAACTGTGCTCTTCTCCGCCGATGCTGCCAGACCTGCTGAGTTTTTCCAGGTTTTTCTGTTTCTGTTTTTGTTTTGAAATAGAAAGTAATATTATCGTTACCTCTCAAGTCCTCTTCCCGACAATCCCAGAGCATGCCCTAAATCTGGTAAAGTAGTGAGCCCAGGAGGCTCCTTGTCACTTCCAGTGCAGGCTATTGCAGGTGTGCTGTCCATTAAACACTTCACTTGATATTCCTTTCCAATCGGGAACTGAAAATGGGTCAGCATGTATAATGGGCGACTGATTTGCAATCTGCCATTTTGTCACCCACGCCAAAGTGCAAATCACCTTCCAGGGGTCAAACAGTAACTTTGTTACTGTATGCAGCTCATTGGAGATGTCATAGGCCCTGTGATCTCCTTGATTTCAGAAAGTGAGAGTATATGTACTATATCATACTGTGGCTTTGTCAAAAATGTATTGTGTGTTTATTCTATATATTATATAAGCAGTAGCAAAGACAACACAGGAGATTACACTAGATAACAAAATATATCCATGCCTCTGCAAGCAGGGAAAATAATAAAGGCATCACTAAAGTTATTAATACCAGACCTGAGGTAGCATCCCTCAACAAGAACTTTACATAAAGTTCTACACTTTTACTTTACATGACTCAATGGCTTCAGGAAAAAACGGATGAACTGGGAGCACTCATCCTGAGTTATACCCCTGGCACTCTTTGAAGATTAAAGACCTCAAAGGAAATTGAAAATGTATTTTTAAACAAAATAAAACTTCAAGTCAAACAAAGAATTGAAGATGCAGAGAATGTCTGCACTTTGTGGAGTGATGGTAGTGGCCGTGTAATAGGTTTCCGACCTAAATCCATTTGTCATCTAATTGCAAACTTCTTTTGTCTTAATGGGCAATTTGTAGAACAAAGCGAGTAGTTATTAGGTGATATCAATCAAAATGGCTTTGCAATTAACTATGTAATACAGTGGGGTCGATACCCTGACAAGACTGTTCATCAGGGGCACTCTTAATCCCTTCACTTTAACCATCAACCAGATCTGATAATATTAGCATTTACACTAACCACCGCCCATTAGGATCTACACAAGTCACTGAGTGAACGCAATAACTCTTTCTTGCTTATTATCAATAAAAAAAGTCACAAACTAGCAATTGTTTATCAAACTTAGAATTAAAGTTAGCAGTGCTCAAACATTGATTTTTTTCCCCAAATTTGCACCAAGTGCGGTAGCTGGCGGGCAAAATGGCACCCCACCCACCTGCCACGATGGCGGGTTTTCACGCCGTGTCATCTCAAACCCGCCTCATTATTTGTGCACTCCTGCGAAATACGCCGTTTCCATGGTGGGCGGGCTCTCGTTCCCTCCCGCCATTACATCACGCTGGCCACCATGTTTAAAAGGCAGCCACCAGCACACCATAACTGATACATACAAGACAAATAATCTCATCTCAGCTGGTGTGTGTCTCTGAGAATAGATATACCAGCACAATGTGAAATGCCCAGCTCTCAGGCTGGGTTTCTTCCTGAAATGAAACTGGGTTTAATTTCTAGAAGTAAAATAAGGGGGAAAAAATAACACAAAAGCACACTACTGTAGTAATCTGATATGTATTACACCTCTAAAAAAGTAGTGCAATGTAAGGTCACATGATCTTGATACCCAATAGCAGAGTAGCACAGGCTACATCTCTGTGAGAGAGCCTTGAGTTAGTCACTGACGAGTGAAGACAGAGTCTCATGTTGTCAGCACACAAGTGTGGCTGTAGAGTTTAGTTTGTAAATAAACAGCATGTGTTTATTCTGACAACGATCTCCTAATGTTCTCTGTCTCTGTAGCAACTCGGTCACCCCGAATACAAGTGTGCAACCCGGATCCTTTAGCCCAACAAACGTAAGGGCACCGGATCCAACAAATTGGCGGCGGGAGTAATAGTAGCATGAAGGATCACGGAAAAAATGAGGTAAACAGTGTGAAAGAACGAAGGGATCCAGAAGAGCCGAAATTGGGCCATACCTCGCACGGTAGTCATAAGTAAAAGAAAATTTCCTTCTGAGCATCGAAGAGATCCCCTCAGAGCATGCCGCAATTTTGAAGAGTGGAGCCTTTCGATCCAATCTCGGACGACTGGCCTCACTATGCTGAACGCCTCGCGTTCTTCTTCCAGGTGAATGTCATTGCGGGGGAGGGGAAGAGGCATGCGATCCTTCTGTCCCCGTGTGGGAGTAAGACATACGGACTAATTTAGAATCTGCTGGTGCCCAGCACCCCGTCTCGAAAAGTTTTGATGATTTAGTGAACCTCGTAGAGTCATTATCAGCCCAAGCCATTGGTGATGATGCAACAGTTTATATTTAACTCAAGAAATAGAGCTGCTGGGAAGACAGTTGCTTGTAATGTTGCAAGTCTGCAGCAATTAACTGAACATTGCGAGTTTGGTACATCTATCAATGATATGCTTAGAGATCGTTTGGTGTGCGGTATAAATGAAGATGCAATTCAGAAGAGATTACTTGCTGAAACAAATTTAGATTTTTAGAAGGCTTTGGAAATTGCTGTGGCAATGGAAGGTGCAGTGTGAGACTCAGAAGCCATTTGAGGAGCACAAAATGGCGCCGTCCTCCATGTTGGGCGTGGAGCCTCAACCAAAAAAGGTGCGGAAGTGCAGAGCTTTGTTCCGAAGCGGGGAGCAGCCACTGCTAGCAAATTAAAAAGGGATAACTTAGAAGCAAAATCATGGCATAATAGTGACAGAGGTGGAGGCAGTCAACACTGGGACTGAATCACAGTTTAAAAAGATCGAATGTTTCTTCTGCCATCGAAATGGACACCTCATGAGGCATGGTAAAGACAGAATAAGGCAGACTTCCAGACAAAAGCAAAAACCTCATGAGATAAACAGTGTTGAAAAGATTGAAGTAATAGATACTGATATCTATTCGCTATATAATTTAAAGGTAGGAAGAATGAGTCTATCTATGTAACCATGACTGTGAATGAGAAGCCTATCAGAATGGAGGTGGATACTAGTGCAGCCACTATGGTGATTGGCGACCATACTTTCAAATACCTGGATCATGAAGAACATAAGCTGAATTTAGAAGAAACTGATAAAAAATTTAAAACCTACATAGGAGAAGTCATACAAGTCAAGGGTGAATGTAAAGTCTCAGTACATTATGGAGGTCAAAAAGGGAGATTACCCTTGATGGTAGTAGCAGGTGAGGGTCCTAGTCTCCTCCGGCAAAACTGGCTGAAGGAAATCAACCTTGATTTGTCAAAGAGATTTCAAAAGGAAAGTGAAAATCGGCTGAAAGACCTTCACACACTATCAGTTTTCCTCCTGTCTAAGTATGTACCTCTGGAAAAGTATGAAGAGAATCAGGAAGAGTACTGTGCGTCTCGAAGTAAAACGAAGGATGACTTGGCAGAGAAAATACAACAATGCTTAATTTTCCAGGAGGCAATAAACCAATCCAAAAAAAAATGGAAGAGTTGAAAAATCAGCTGTACAAAACCAAAGAGGTTTTGGAGGCAAAAGCTGCAGAATTTTCTAAGAAGCAGACAGATGATGAAATTCTGGATAACTCAATCATTGAGTTCACTCAAGGCGAGCTTACATCTGAGATTAGTCTGGCCAATGGGAAGTCAAAAAGAAGGTCGAGATTAAAGTCAGTGTCAGGAAGAAGAATGACAATCGAAGGAAGACACAGAAACACAAATAATACCATTGATCTTAGCAGTGTAGGAGTATACTTTTATTCATAGACCCGGAAGTCAAATTAAAAATGAAGATGGACTCAGTCGTTTACCCTTGCAAGTAAAGGATGAGAGGATGTTCCAATTCCTCAGGAATTCGTTTTGTTGTTGAACTTCCTGGACTCATCACCGATATATGCTAAACAAATTAAAGATTGGATGAACCAAGACCCAGTCTTATCCAAGGTAAGGAATCATGGTCACAAGAGTCTGATGAAATGAAACTCTATTTCCAGAGAAGATACCAGATTACCAGCCAAGAAGGTATTTCATTGTGGGGAGCTCGAGTGATTGTTCCTTCAAAAGGACAAAAGCCATTGTTATCTTAACTTCACAGGGCACATCCCAGAATTTCCAAAAGGAAGGCAATAGCACATAGCTATATGTGGTTGCTGGGAATGGATGGAGAAATAGAAAACTTAGTGAGAAGTTGTGTGCAGTGTCAGCAAGTGCAAAAATTACCTGCAACAGCTTTGTTACACCCCTCGGAGTGGCCAGGACAGCCATGGGTGCAAGTACACATCAACTGTGTGGGACTTTTTATGGGAACAGTGTTTCTACTTATCATTGACGCCCATTCAAAATGGATGGACATACACGAAGTGAGGTCACCCACATCTTCAGCGACAATAGAGAAGCTACAACAAAGCTTCGCTACAAATGGATTACCTGAAATGCTAGTATCAGATAATGGAGCAGAATTCACAAGTGCTGAATCTAACCAATTTACAAGCCTCAATGGCATTGTTCATGTGGAAAAGTCTCCATACCATCCTTCTTCAAACAGACTCGCTGAGGGAGCAATTCAGATATTCAAATCTGGTATGCAGAAATTACCTGGAGATTCAACATCGATTAAATTGGCACATTTTCTTTTCTATTATAGAACCACCTTCATTCAATAACAAGTAGTCACACCTGCAGAATTGTTGATGAAGCACCATCTCTGCTCGAGACGGAGCCCAATTATGCCAAATTATGTTGGGGGGGAGGTAGAAAGAAGGCAGGATAATTAGAAAACGGGACATGATTGTCACAGTCGGGACAGAACATTTAACATAGGAAAGAATGTATTTGTGAAAAATTTTAGAGAAGGACCAGCATGGTTGTTCGTTGCAATAAGTGCTGGATCTCTTTCCTATCATGTGAAAGTCGGAGATTGAATAACAAGGAGACATGTGGATCACATACGCCTCAGTGTGCTGAAGATTTTTAAAATCAAAAATAAAGAACGTACAAATGTTAAAAACCTGTCCCCTCATGTCCCCTCTGTCACATGAGCAGGGACATGTTATAAATGACATTTCAACACTTTTTATTTTTAATTCCTGTTGGAAATCTCATCCCGCTCGTGGATGAGGGTTCATAAAAAATCCAAATGCCACCTGGCCAATGCGCCTGCCTGCCAACTGTAAGGATGGACGGGCAGCAAAAAATTGAATTCAATTAATACTTTAATGGCCTTAATAGGCCTGTTAATTGTAGGTGGCGCATAGCTGACTCCAGCGCACACCTGCCAACTGAAATATCGCGCGAGTGCGCGATGACGTCGGGATGCTCGCCCGAAGCCATTGCGCGTCATTATACGATCGAGCGGGTCGGGCACGCGCCCGCCCACCTAGCGAAAAATTCAGCTCCATGACTTCTCCACGAGCAAGACTGCCTGCTCCCAACTCCGTAACATCATCTGTCCCTGACTCTGCCTCAGCTCTGCTGCTGCTGAAACCCTCACCCATACCGTTGCTACCTCTAGACGATTATTTCAAAGTACTCCTGGCTGGCTTCCTGATAAACACTGCTATTGATAGAAAACAAAGTTTTGTCTCATTTAGCCGGTAAATTTGTAAACACAGAAGTAAATGTGAAAGTGGAAATTTTCTATTGTGGCACCAAGAATTCAGTAATCGGAGCTGGAATTGTTGATAGTAAAATGTTTGTGGCTGTTTGCAATCTAAAAAAAAACATTATCTGGTTATTATCACATTGCTGTTTACAGGACCTTGCAGTGAGCCAATCTCTTGCCACATTTCCTACATTACAACATTTCAAAAAGTGCTTCATTGTCTGTAAAGTGCTTCGGGACATCCTGAAGATGTGAAAGGTGCTATGCAAATACAAGCCTCTCTTTTTTTTTCTTTTACTAAAATGAAAATAACCACCAAAATAGTCCACTGTTCCTCTTTGTCTTGGTTTGAAATGATGAATCAATGTTTATCCACATTACGTGTTTTGAGATGGGGGCTGTCATTGGTTCATGCAAAATGATGACATACTTTAATCTAACGCAAAAATCATTTCATTCAAGGAACCCTGTCCTTGTTCCCAGGTATCACCTTTAGTTAAAGACTTCTACCACTGAAATGTATGGCATGCCTGCACCTTGGTGTTATACAGTACTCTAAAGGAAGGAGATAGTGGGAACTCTGGCAGGAGGCACATCATCAGTTCTAACTCAATGCATGACATTAGGTTAACAGGGGGTGACTGCACTAACACTCATCCTCCCGCCCCTACTGCTGCACCCAATGGAAAGCTGGTGTAGGTTGATTCACAAGCCAACCTCTGCCACAGTAAATCTTGAGCAGTCTCAAGTGCAGCATAACATTTGCAGATTTTCAGGGAAATAAGTCATAGAGCAACACAACCTACAAATGACAATTTCTTTTTTCACTTTGATATCTATGGAAAAGAAAAAAGATGGGATAATTACCCGGTAGTGAATATAAAAGATTCATTCCTGGAGCTTTACTGTTGAAATCATTAACAGGGTGGTGTGGAAGGGGGGGTGGTGAAATCAATAGCTCCTGCATTATTCACAATTTGAATCAATTTTCTTCACATTTTACACTGTCAATCCTGATATTATTATATACATTAGGGGATCAGAATGAACATTCACATTTCATTTCCTGATGAGTGCAGTCCGTGAATATTGCTGAGATGATCTTACCCTCACCTACTGGCCCTGGGACTGCTCATTAACAATACGCTGGAAGCACTCTTGCCTCTACTTCAAAAGGTTGTGGCCTTAATTAATTCCAGGGCCTTGAGCACAAGATCTAGACTGACACTCCAATGCTGTACCAAGGGAGTGCTGCACTGCTGAGGGGCTGTCTTTTAGATTGAGGCCAACATTTTCCCCCTGTTGGGGGGGAAGTGCGGGAGTGGGCGTGGGCAGACGGGCCTCCAATCAGCGCCCCCAGTTGGGGGCACGCCGCCATTTTATGTGGGCGGGCCAATTAAGGCGTGACGTCCACCAGGTAGCGCTATGCACTCCCTGTGCGGGCGGAGAGGGATTCCCTCAGCCGGGAGTGCGCTCTTTCGCGCATGCGCATGGAAAAGCACACAGATCTCCCTGAGGCAAAGTGCTGCCTCAGGGAGATCAGCTCTGATGTAAAAAGTTGAATTTCAGATCATGAAAAAATTTCCCTGCCATGTCCCCTCATGTGACACTCTCACATGAGTTGGGACATGTCCATAACTTTTATTCAAATGTTTGTTAAAATTTTTAAAAGCCTCATGAAACCCTCATCCCGCCCGTGGATGAGGTTTCATGTTTTTTCCGAAGCCCGCTTGGGCTCCCGGCCTGCCCACCAATGTTATGGTTGGACAGGCAGGTCCACCAATCATGTTAATTAGTTTTTTAATGGCCGTTGACAGTTCGGCGGGTGTGCAGCTGATTTGGCTGCGCGCCCACCGAAATGAAAATCTAAATGACACGGGGTGACATTGGGACGCACGCCCAACGTATCCCTGCATCATTTTACACGTTGGCGAGCAGGCCCCGCCCCCGCTCACCGATTGGAAAAGCCTGCCTGAAGTTACCGTCTGGCCTCTCTGGGGGGCGTACAAGAGCCTTTGACACAATTTGAAGGAGAGGAGGGGAGCTTCACCCCAATGTCCGAGCCAATATTTATCTCTCACCCAACATCACCTGAAAACAGATTATCTGGCCACTATAGCATTACTGTTTGTAGGTCCTAGCTGTGCACAAATTGGTTGCTGCGTTTCCATTACAACGGTTTATTTTTGAAGTAAAACATTATGGGCTGTCCTGAGGTTGTGAAAGATACAACATAAAGGCACGCTCTTCCTTTCCTTCAAAAATTTGGGTGGGCATTGCATGTGACTTTCTGACAAATCGGAAAATTGCAAGTTGTGCGTGCTCAAACCTCTGCCCTAATTTTGCTACCAGCAAATAAAACGATCCACCAGTAGTAAGAGAAAATTTCAGTTCTACAGACTCCAATGTGAATTTATGAACCAATAAATATTTCACATAAAGGCTATTGCTTAATTGTGATTTAGATAAAGATACATTTGTTTTTCCTAAGCATTTAACATGAATGTATGTCAGGACAACCAGTAAAGAATTATCCAATTAAAAGTGTTGCAGAGGCGACGTGACCCAGATAACCTGAGTCCCGGAAATGAGAAATATCGAAGTGACATCAAGTAAAGAACATCAACAGGACCTTCTGTTCCACTTTATGTTCCATCTGAATTTTGCTGTGCACATTGATTTTGGGTGTCAATTAGGAATCCACTTGTGAGAAATAAGAGATTAAAAAGATAGTTACATCAAACAAGTGATGCCGCCTTAGTTCAAATTGCATCCTCATTTAACATCATTTGCATCCAACCTCTCCTTATCCACTTTAATCACAATCTCTCACACAAACACATAGGACTTGATTTTGAACCCTGGCTGGAGGTTGGGGACAGAGGCAGGAGGACGTGGAATTTTACACCGCCGGCTTGCATATCGGCCCCATCTCGTCTCCGTGCCATTTTCCCGGGGGAAGGTTAGGTGGCTGGGGGTGGTGGTGGTGGTTGGAGGGAATGGCACAGCTACCCATCTGCAAGCGTCTTGTAGCCAATTGTCCCAATTAAATGCCTATTAAGACCTGTTAATGGAGGATTTTCCAGTTGACCTCCAGATTTCTGGAGGTAGCAGGAGACAGTTTAGCTGCCTGGAGGTGGGCTCTTGCCAGCAGACCAGTAACTGCTTCCCGCACAGTGTGGGCTTCCGGTCACCATTTGAGTGTGATGGAGCAGTTCAGAAACCTGCAGGGAAAGTCCAGCCTATTCGTTCTCTCAGGATCATTTTTTTTTAAGTGTGCAGCATGCGGTGATATTTTTATGATGCACTCCCCTGCACCAGCTGAGGATTCTCCATCAAGGGAGACTGCCTGGAAGGAAAAATCAGATGAAATCTGTTGAAGATTGCAACTGTATCTAACAGGGCTCGAACTGGAATGACCGGTATGTGCTGGGAGCAACTGAGAAATCCAACCAGAAATCAGTCGGTGCCCAATTTTGTCATCCGGCATTGACTGTGGCCATTTAACCAGGAATAGTTGACTTAACTGGGAACTGACTGGCTGAAGCCTAGACACTCTTATTCTCCATGTGGTCCCCTGTATTCCGTGCGTCACCTATGTCTAATATCAGACTAGAGTTCCTCATTCTTGTGTGCTCTCAGATTAGACAGAGTTCATATACCCTCGTCCATATGCTGGTTATCAAATTTTGCCAGCTAGTTCTGTGTTACCAGATTGCACAGGTCCTTTCCTGAGCTTCCACCCAGGGTGACCAACCTTCCTGTATTTTACAAGATTGTCCCAGAATTTGGGTTACTGTTCTGTGCCCCATAAGGCAGGTGCAGGGGTGGGTAGTCCCACAGAACCGGAACCCCCGACAAAAAGTATCCTTTTTTTACAGCAGAGTTTGACCCACCTCTACCTTTAAATTCAATTAATTCAATTGACACAGTACAATAAGGTTTGTCAGCATAAGATAACTCAAAATACCATGAGTCTTTGCAGCTTCTGCAGGAAAGGCTTTCCTGACCTTTCCTCCGCTTCTCCACAATGCACCAGTGCTACTTTTAGTCTAGGCTATTCGGCTGCTGCAGGGCTATTACAGCTCTGGACTGGTTATTAAAATACGCAGTATAAATTTCAAGTATTTTCATCTGAATTATGCTGTCACAAACTTAATCATAGCTAGATTTATCCATGTAACTGGACCATTGCAGATGGGCTCTGCTCATAGAGAGACAAGTAAAGGTCAGTACTATTAAGTTTTAAGACCACCAAGCTATTTCCAAATATCAAATACGCATGGCAAAATGGGAGGAGTAGATATGTCCTATAGTGTTTTGTGCCTTGAGGATATTTATTACAATGCTTTTGACATTCTGCTTTCTCATATTTACTGCTTGTTTCAGTTTCTCTTTAACTGTACCCACAGTCTTGACTCAGAGCACACTGCACAGAAAGCAGCCAACAGATACACACAATCAAACGCCAACATAGAACATACAACATATCCGTCACAAGAATACGGACATTATGGCTTGGATTTTTCGGCACGGCTTGGTGGGACCCACTGTGCGAGATTCAACGGCCCATCCAAAAGTCCATTGATTTTCTGCAGGGCCGGATGATCCCGGTGGTGGGTGATGCCGGAAGATCTCACCCTATCTCACCTTCACCATGACTTTGTACCTTTCCTAGGGCAATACTTCACTTGGGAGGAAATTGAAAAAAAAACCATCAGTTATTGTGAAAAGATTGCTGAGATTGAGATTGCTGAGATCTCATGATTGTGATTTTGCCAGGTCTGGTTCACATCTTTTTCTTTTGTCTTCCAGGACACGAGGTTATTAGTGCCTCATTAGAGATAACAAGGTGGCAGCTGTTCTGAATGCCAGCAAGTTCCCTTTGTTTAAGTCATAGCCATTCACAGCTTCAGTCATTTTTAAAACCTTGTCATGTTTTTAAAAAATAATTTTATAAATTAGGATGATATATAGATATTTTATAAAAAAGATACAGAGTGAGGTCTTAGCTCCAGCACAACATTGTCCACAATACCATTGAGGGTTGCTGGAAAAGGCAATTACAAGAATGTGGAGAGATGGATGCTTCTACAGAATTAACACAAGGCTCTCAAATGTGCCCATGCAGGCCATGATCAGGGGTTGAGCAGTCTTTGGACATCAACATGTCTGCTGTCTTAATCAGGATGATCAATATATTATCTGTAGCCTTAAAGCATGTCACTGATCTCCATCAATCTGCTTGCAGCAGACTGCTAAGAGTGCTGTGGCACTGAACGGGGATAGCGATGGTAACAAAAGGAGACATAGCGTAAAGCACCTCTGCTTCTTGCCCGATGTAACTGCCACCCCCCCTGCCTGACTCCCCCCACCCACAATTAGTATCCCACATGCTTCCTTGTCTCCTGATGGCCTAGTCTGGCCCTGCAATGGTGCAGGTGGAGCAGTCTTTGGTGGTTCTGTCAGAGCTTCTAAAGCTAAGAGATCATAGGACAATTGCCTCTCAGCAGACAGGGCATGGATCTGAGCTGCTTGCTTCAACCATTTCTGAAGCCACATGGGATGAATCACATAGAAGTGGCTCGAAGCATAAACTGAAGAAATTCAATTTCACCAAGGGTGTTTCGTCGTACAGAACTTGAGTATTGCTGAAAAAAGAGACGTCAAATTTCTTCGTTTTGCACTCATCAGGACACTTTGCAAGGGAAAACAACAATTTATACTGTATGAGAAGAGATTGCTGATTGGTTGGCAAGTGGACTCTGTTTGGTAGAGGCGTTGCCATGGAGAATACACCAGTAACGGTGACTGACAGTTATCTGCCAAGCATTGTTGAAATTTAAACCAGGCAGCTTGACCCTGATTGGTCAAGGCTTTGCCCTGAGGAATGAGTCAGCCAATGACTGTCACTTATTTTGTTTAGCTGAAACAGGCACAATGTGTGTACGTGTTCTTTCTGACTGCAAGGAACAGAGCCCTGTGTATTAATATATGGAGCTTCCAGGACATGCAAATGCACCACATTGCGAGCCCGACTGACAATCTTAAATTGTTTGTCAGCGTAATTCTTAGCACACTGAAGATTATTTAGCAAATGTTGTCTAATTGCGGAATCAAATTTAATGTTGGACACTGCATTTTGAGTTTTGCAAGCACGGGCTGGTTGGGTACAGTCTGTAACTTGCCCATTGCAACCAGTAGCTGGGACATACTGTTTGATACGATCCGCCAGTCTTTAGGACGTATGGCTTAGCATAACACTGACACTGAAATTCATACACCACATGACTCATTTGTGTGAAAAGTCTTTTTGGCTTGATGGCAGCATCCTGTTGGTGGTGAATACCACTCGCTGTTACTGCATAGTAGCAGCTTGAAACAGCTAGCTTCACCTGTTGCTCAAATTTCACAAGCTATAAGACTGGTCTTATTAGCAACCTTGTAAATAGGGCCTGATCCATTTGCTCACCATGCAAGCTTGATGCTGAAATAGAGCATATCCAATACATTCTGCCGGATAATGGCTACCCTGATCAAATTATTTCACACTGTGTGTGTCACGCAAACTCATGAACGGGCCTAAGGCCGCCACTTTCGGCCCTGAGAAGTGCCTAGTCTACCTCAGATTACCCTGGAAGGGCAAAGTATCCCAATAATTTGAGCAACATGTGTCACTAGCTGTTTCACACTGCTACTACACAGTAGCAACATGAGTGCTATAACAGCAAGTGTTTTTACATGCATGGTGTAGCCTGGAGCTATGGATGATAGAGGCTCCAATTTCTTTCCATCACATGGCTGACAAGGAATCTCTTGCACTCGCACCACCTGCCATTGTTGTATGTTGGAAAGATTTATCAGTTGATACCTGTTTGGCTGTGTCATGAACACACCTTTCTTGGCCATGTAGTCCTGGAGTGAGCCTTGAACCTGAAGCTTCTGTCTGAGAGGCAGGGGCACTACCACTGTGCCACAGGACCTCCTCTATTCATAACGCCACATCAAATTTAATGCTTTGCATCACTTCCACGCATTTACCCATTATTGAGCCCTTTCACTTGTTTTATGATGAAGGTCAACACATTGGGAGCTATAGGGTGGATGTGTGATTGAAAGGTTGTTTAGTGCAAAGTAAAGAGAGAGGAGGGGAGGGTGCTGGCGGTGACAGCGAATTGCGGGATTTCATTTGTTATGTTTCGCACTTGGTGAACCTTTGCAAAATGAGGCCATCCCTGGCAACAGTGCAGGTGGCTGACCTGGCGATGGGTAACCCATCTTCATCCTCTTGTTCCTCCTCGATGTTTCACTCATCCGAAGATCAAATTCTTTGTCCTCCATTACCTGCAGCCCTCCCTCCTGTTAACCGCTCTCCTTTGCGTGTAATAGTGCCATCACAGCACGTCATCACTGTCACTGGTGATGATAGTCTTCCTCTTCTGATGTGCTGTCAAACACATCCAAGGTGCCTCCCACCCTGATCTTGTCAACTGGAAATCTTCCAGGTTGAATAAACACTATATGCACAAAAGAATTCTCTGCCAGTCATTTGCCAGAGGGAACTGAGACAGGAGCTACACTGAGTGAGGTTTTATTCAGATGAGACAATGAGAAGTTTAAATACCCACCTGAACTCACCATTTGTCACTTTCCCTTGTCAGTTTCCCAAGCCCCTGCTCAAGTACATTTGGGGCCAAGTTAAACAAACCTCATTAATATCTATTGAGGAGATTAATTGCATCAATAAGTATATCAACCATCCAATTAGAAATCTCCACCTTCATTGAGTAGGTTTCTCTCTGACATCCAATCGCACCTCCGTTAATCTGTAGGAATGTTGGAAGCGATTGTTCTTACCCACTTAATTCACCCATCCCACCCTCCTTTACCTACCAAATGGTCCTGATCAGACAAAAAAATACACACTTATCTTTCGCTGATTTTTCTGCGCAATCTTTGGATGGAGGTTCCTTTCAAGCTGACTCAGTGCAGGAAACCTCAGAGGCATCAGCAAAGGAATCCACTCAGAAGCCAGGTCCCCTTTTTACAGCAGTAGATAACATATTCTAGTAAGTAAAGAGTTTAAATGTCCCAAAGCTTCTTTGAAAAGCTATAAAGAGAAGGTAAGTGTGTAAGGGGGTAAGATGGGTAAGGGGGTAGGGCGGGTAAGGGGTTAGGGTGGGGGAGTTGTGGGTAAAGGGGTAGGGTGGGTAAGTTAAGTTGGTAAGGGGGTAGGGTGAGTAATGTAAATGGGTAAGGGATCAGGTGGGTAAGGAGGTAGAGTAGGTGTTTTAAGGGAGTAAGGAGATGGGGGTAAGGGGGTACGATGAGTATGTTAAGTGGGTAAGATGGGTGAGGTGGTAGGGTGGGTGAGAAGGTAGGGTGGTGAGGTACGTGGATAATAGGGCAGAGTGGGTGAGAGGGTAGGGTGGGCATGGGAGTAGCCTGGGTAAGGGGTATGGTGGGCAAGGAAAGTGGGCGAAGGCATAGGATGGATAAGTGGGAAAAGTAGTCAGGGATTAAGGTGAAAGTAGGGTGATAGTAGGGTGGTGAGGTTGGGTCATGTCAGGCTGTGGGGAGTTGGGGTGTCAGGAGAGTCGAGGGTCTGAGTGGGAATCAGCTGGTGAGGTCAGATTGGATTGGTGGGAGAGTCAGTCGGGAGGAATGTGGGGTAGTTGAGAGTCAGGGAGGAGTTGGGTGGTGAGGTCGGGTCATGGAGCAGCCGTGGAATCAGGGGAGTCGAGGGATTGGAGAGGTAGTCGAGTGGTGAGGTCGGGTCAGGTCGGGTCGTGGGGTTGACAGGGAGTCAGGGAGGGGGAGTCAGGGGGAGGTAGTTGGCGTTCAAGGGGAGAATCGGTGGGGGGGTCAGGAAGATCAAGTCAGGGGTCAGGGAGGGAGAGTTGGGGGTGTTGAGGAGGTGATTGAGGACAATGTCAGTTGTAGTTACCCAGGAGTTAGTCTAGTATTTTCTGTCTAACATTCTGGGTAGTTAACCAGGTAAGCCAGAACTCTCCAAAGTCTTTGACCCTAACTCAGAGTTGGAGGGTCCTGAAGAGCAGTGGTATTGCCCATTAGAAGTTCAAACTCTCTGGATAATTCTCACGGAATCATTACATTGGGACATCCAAGTGGTCCCATAGTGCATCTTGGAGGGTACGTCCAATCTCCGACTTAATGGAAATTAAAAGATCTGGGCCAAAATCTTATACACCCCGCCCACTCACCCATTCTTTGGGGATAAAATTCCCAATATGTTTCTGAATTGCTGACAGTTAGGTGACCTTGTGACACTAGAATGGCACTTTTACAAAGTGTTTGAGGGCCCTTAGAATTCAACATAAATTCTCAATTTCATGAAAGGAATGGAAATAGAGCAAAAAGAAAAATTGGGGATTGCGGAAAAAAGTTGTTTCAAGGAAATTATTTGCGGATGTATCGCTGCTTTCACAACCTCAGCATGTCCCAAAGCACTTTTTTGCCAATTAAATACTTTTGAAGTGTAGTCACTGTTGTAGTGGTAATTCTAACACTTGAGCAAGGGTATTCTATTTTAAGAACAGGGAGCTACAAATTTCACTTCTGCAATGGTCAAACAAACAATATTTTTAACTGACCCTTTTCATTGCAGAGAGCAATTCCACTGATTTTATTGTAACAAATGAAAATTTGAGTTCTTTGTTGACAATATGTAACAGTTTTTATATCAGGTGATAACTTTTGTGAGCTTTGCAACTCTCATGGTATATGTATACAAATAATTCCTTTTTGCTGCTTCAAATAATATTAATGGAAGAACCATTTAAGATTCAGCAACAAGGTACAAGTAGTTAGTACAGAATATTATAGTTACTATAGAAACAATGCCTTTTTCAGTTATTATCTCACTGTCTATTTATCTTGTGGTAAAATTTAAATTTATCATTTATTTGCTTTCAATTGTGCTTTTTGAAGATTAACAAAACTCCAAACAGCAATAAGTAAATATAGGCCCAGATCTTCTGGTCTCCAGATTGTCAGAGACAAGACATATCCCATGATGTGTGTTGCGGGATCCTGTGGAAGACCCGACACAATGGCTGGAATTTTCTGGCCCTGTTGGCGTCGAACCTCATGGTGGGCACATGGGACAATATGGCGAGAAGGCCAAGAATCGGTTTCACGCTGTTGCGATCATCGGCTTCACCTATCAATGGTGGGCCCTGTTTCCCGCCACTGCATGTCGTGAACATCATTTCAATACTTTAGCATCTCATTATAAGCCCTGCTCGCTGGAATCATCCCCCCCATGCTGGATCATTCGGGCATGTCGGCATGATTGCACACTGAGATAATTCACAAATGTACAGACTTGGCTCAGGACTCCGAGGTTTGTTTGCCTACCTTGCTTCGGTCAGCATTTGCAGTCATGAGCACCAGGCTTCACAGACAGCACCACATCACTTTCAGGGGGTCTCATGGGCAGGTCTCTACCTACCTGACCAGCCATATGTGGGCGGCTTTCCAATAGTTGCAGGGCTAGGACTTGCTTGGGAAAGGGGAGAAGTGGCCTCAGGCAAGGGAAGAGGCTGCAGGGCGAGGGCTGTACTGGGGTAGGAGGGTATCCCAGGGTGTGTGTGTAGGGATATGTGTTGATCTGTGCAAGTGACCTCAAGGTGGTGAGGGCTGAGGAAGCAGTCTCCAGAGGAGATGAGGCCAAATGGAGATGTGAGGGTGTGTGCGAGAGGGTGAGTGGGTGTGAGATCCTTGAGCTGGCAGTGAGTGAGATGTCAGTGAATGTGTGATGGCCTTGTGAGCATGTGAGTTTAGAGTGATAAGGTGGTTGTCTTACCCTGGCAGCATGGGTGAGATCATTCATTTGTTTTCTGCACTGGATGGCCAACCTCTTGCGTGCAGCATTGGCACTGATCAACTCTGCCATTGCCTCCCAACCCAGAGTGATGATACTGATGGGCCTCCTGCGGCCAGAGCGAGGATAGAAGACATCGCAGCGGACCTCCACGACGTCCCAAAGATACCCCAGGGGTGCATGACTGAATCAGGGGAGGGGGCCGCTGCACTCTTCTTTGCTTTTGGGGCAATGTCTTCACCAGAGCAGTTCTGGGCTGCAAGCATTTAGAAATGTGCGCAAGGCTGCAGTTTATATATGGCGCCCTGTGTGAGGAACTGGTGAGGTAACGGCATGGCGACATGCCAGTGAGGCGGCGTGTTTCCTGTGGCTGCATAATTAATGAGATGGAAAGGGGATGATACAGCACGAGAAGCAGCCATTGTGGCCAGCAGGTAAAATATCCTTTTCCCCATCCGCTACCGCACTTAGTGCAAATCTGGAACTATTCTGCCCAATGCCTCTGTGGGAATTGCCCGGAAGTATGAACTTCCAATGGGCAATTCCCCTGCTCCCTGGGAACCTCCAAAAAAGTCCCCAACTCTAACTTAGAGTTGGAGACTTTGGACAGCTCTGACTTACTTACCTGGATAGTTACCCAGGAAATGCTATACAGAAAAATCCTAGTCTAACACCTGGGTAATTATACAACTGACACCCCGACACCACCAACAACCCAGTCACCTGCTAACTAACCCTTTAACTCCCCCGACAACCCCATCCAACCCTCAACTACCCCTGACCTGACTAGCCCCCACCACCTGACTCCCCTGCCAAATCCCAACTACCCCCCTGACCAGGCTTGACTAGCCCCCAACCTGACAATCCCTCCCAACCTGAGCAACTACCCCAACTCACCTACCCACTCAACCACCCTTACCCATCTCACCCATCTACCACTCATCCCAGCTGCCACCCAACGCAGCTGCAACCCAATGCAGCTGACAACCTAATGCAGCTGTAACCCTACCCACTTACCTCACCCATCTACCCACTTACACGCCTACACACTCACTCATTCACTAACACGCTGAGTATTGTAAGGTAAAAGCAAAAAACTGTGGATGCTGGAAATCCAAAACAAAAATACCTGGAAAAACTCAGCAGGTCTGGCAGCATCTGCGGAGAGGAACACAGTTAACGTTTCGAGTCCATATGACGCTTCAACAGAACTAAGTAAAAATAGAAAAGAGGTGAAATATAAGCTGGTTTAAGGGGTGGGTGGGATAAGTAGAGCTGGATAGAGGGCCAGTGATAGGTGGAAATAACCAAAAGATGTCACAGACAAAAGGACAAAGAGGTGTTGAAGGTGGTGATATTATCTAAAGGAATGTGCTAATTAAGGGTAGAAAGCAGGATGAGCAAGGTACAGATAGCTCTAGTGGGGGTGGGGTGGGGGGAAGGGATCGAAATAGGCTAAAAGGTAGAGATAAAACAATGGATAGAAATACATTTAAAAATAATGGAAGTAGGTGGGAAAAGAAAAATCTATATAAATTATTGGAAAAAACAAAAAGGAGGGGGAAAATCGGAAAGGGGGTGGGGATGGAGAAGAGAGTTCATGATCTAAAGTTGTTGAATTCAATGTTCAGTCCGGAAGGCTGTAAAGTGCTTAGTCGGAAGATGAGGTGCTGTTCCTCTAGTTTGCGTTGAACTTCACTGGAACAATGCAGCAAGCCAAGGACAGACATGTGGGCATGAGAGCAGGGTGGAGTGTTGAAATGGCAAGCAACAGGGAGGTCTGGGTAATGCTTGCGGACAGACCGAAGGTGTTCTGCATAGCGGTCACCCAGTCTGCGTTTGGTCTCTCCAATGCAGAGGCTGGTGGGATGATAAATGAGGACAAGGGGGACCCTATCATCTTTCTGGGAGGGAGAAGAAGGTGTGAGGGCGGATGGGTGGGAGATGGGCCGGACACGGTTGAGGGCCCTGTCAACCACCGTGGGTGGAAAACCTCAGTTAAGGAAGAAGGAGGACATGTCAGAGGAACTGTTTTTGAAAGTGGCATCATCAGAACAGATGCGACGGAGGCGAAGGAACTGAGAGAATGGGATGGAGTCCTTACAGGAAGCGGGGTGTGAGGAGCTGTAGTCGGGTAGCTGTGGGAGTCGCTAGGCTTGTAATGGATATTGGTGGACAGTCTATCACCAGAAATTGAGACAGAGAGGTCAAAGAAAGGAAGGGAAGTGTCAGAGATGGACCATGTGAAAATGATGGAGGGGTGGAAATTGGAAGCAAAATTAATAAATTTTTCCAGGTCCAGATGAGAGCATGAAGCAGCACCGAAGTAATCATCGATGTAGCAGAGAAAGAGTTGTGGGAGGGTGCCGGAGTAGGACTGGAACAAGGAATGTTCCAGATACCCCATAAAGAGACAGGCATAGCTGGGGCCCATGCGGGTACCCATAGCCACACCTTTTATTTGGAGGAAGTGAGAGGAGTTTAAGGAGAAATTGTTCAGTGTGAGAACAAGTTCAGCCAGACGGAGGAGAGTAGTGGTGGATGGGGATTGTTCGGGCCTCTGATCGAGGAAGAAGCAGAGAGCCATCAGACCATCCTGGTGGGGGATGGAGGTGTAGAGGGATTGGACGTCCATGGTGAAGAGGAGGCGGTTGGGGCCAGGGAACTGGAAATTGTTGATATGATGTAGGGTGTCAGAGGAATCACGGATGTAGGTGGGAAGGGACTGGACAAGGGGAGAGAGAATGGAGTCAAGATAGCAAGAAATGAGTTCCGTGGCACAGGAACAGGCTGATACGATCGGTCTGCCGGGACAGTCCTGTTTGTGGATTTTGGGTAGGAGGTAGAAGCGGGCCGTCCGAGGTTGGGAGGCTATGAGGTTGTAAGCTGTGGGAGGAAGATCTCCAGAGGAGATGAGGTCAGTAACAGTCCTGGAAACAATGGCTTGATGTTCTGTGGTGGGGTCATGGTCCAGGGAGAGGTAGGAGGAAGTGTCTGCAAGTTGATGCTGAGCCTCTGCGAGGTAGAGGTCAGTGCGCCAGACAATAATAGCACTACCCTTGTCAGTGGGTTTGATGACAATGTCAGGGTTGGACCTGAGAGAACAGAGTGCAGCAAGTTCAGAGAGAGACAGGTTAGAGTGGGTGAGAGGAGCAGAGAAATTGAGACGACTAATGTCATGCCGACAGTTATCAATGAAAAGATCAAGAGAAGGTAAGAATCCAGAGGGAGAGGTCCAGGTGGAGGGAGAATATTGGAGGTGGGTAAAAGGATCTGTTGAACGGGGAGAGGACTCCTGCCCAAAGAAGTGAGAATGGAGACAAAGGCGGCGGAAGAAGAGTTCAGCATCGTGCCAAGCCCGAAATTCATTGAGATGAGGGCATAAGGGTATGAAACTAAGTCCTTTGCTGAGCACTGAACGTTCAGCATCGGAGAGGGAAAGGTCAGGGGGTATAGTGAATACAGAGCCGGGGCTGGGATTGGAAGACGGGATGGGGACAGAGGGACAGGCAGGGGTGGAGGGTCCTGGATGGGTGTTGGTGTCGATGAGTTGTTGGAGCTTGCGTTCCTTTGCACCTGAAAGAAAGAGACAAAGTTTCTTGTTGAGGCGTCGGATGAGACGAAGAATAAAATGAAACTGGGGGAAGGACAGCTTAGAGATAGGGCGAGACGAAGGGAGGGAGAGGTTGAGTGTGTTCATATAGCGGCGCATGGCACTGAGTGGGGTAAGTCGGAGACGGAGACAGTCACTGAGGAAGGAAATATGGCTGTGAGAGCGGGCTTTACTAAACACCTTGTCAAACACCAGGAGAGAAATGGAAAGCAATGGAGCACTGTGCTCCTCTCCACAGATGCTTCCAGACCTGCTGAGTTTTTCCAGGTATTTTTGTTTTTGTTTTGGATTTCCAGCATCCGCAGTTTTTTGCTTTTATCTTAGTGTTTAATTGACTGCTACTTCTCTTCAAGGAATGCCTATCTTGAAGAAGTATTGCTCTTCTCTCCGTCAGGATTTTCGTATCTCTCTTTTGCCTTGTTCACTTTCATTGATTTCTAAAAACATGCAATGTTTTCTAGGCCTGAATGCTTAAAAAAATCTTTCAGTGATTGTTAGTTTAAAGAAATAGAGCACAGCTTGTGATAAGGCATGGAATGAATAACTGGTATATCTATTGCTGAGTTCACACACAGCTTCTCATTATTCCTAGTTCTATGGCATTCTCTGCTGGCCTAATTCTTCAGAAACTATGACCCAAAACTTGTGATCAGAGTCAGAAGCCCAGTGTCCGACTCTGATGAAACAGAAAACTACCCACTTACATGCATACGTTCAAAGGCTCCAACTTCAAATGCAGGATCCTGCAGAAACCACCTCCCCCCCTACCCACCAGCACAGGAATAGGTATATAGATACAGTAAAGGTCCAAGCTAGGAGCTGTCTCCATGCTTGTTTCTACACACAGCTCCAGCCAAAACTACACTGATCCCTAGGTGCGGGTCATGTGTGCTCTTACATCACTGGGCGGTACTGTACTCAGTCCCACATTAACCCTTTATGTATCAGATTATTATACTATACTGGGAAGCTTGAAGACCTTTAAACACTTCTCAAAATATGGCAGCTAGCACTGTAAAAACGGTGTGTGGCTTCTGCACAGATTCTCTTCACTGCTCTCTGCGAGGATTCCTGTGGACAGGAATGAGAAGCTGTGTTGTGAACTCAGCAATAGATATACCAGTTATTCATTCCATGCCTTATCACAAGCTGTGCTCTATTTCTTTAAACTAACAATCACTGAAAGATTTTTTTAAGCATTCAGGCCTAGAAAACATTGCATGTTTTTAGAAATCATCAAGCTCTTTGTAACAATAATTAACACAAATCAAATCAAAATGGAATTCTAAAAACCTCCTGTGATTACTTCTCAAGTTATTCCCCTTTTTAAACAATATTCTTCATTACACACAAGTATGGTTACCAACCCTCCAGGATTGGCCTGTGGTCTCCAGGAAATAAGGATCAATCTCCAGGACATTGCTGGGGATACTGGGGAATATTTTTGAGGAATATTGTGTTATTCTGTGAAGAAGGCTGTGTGTATGTGTGTAAGTTGGGCAGAGAGTAATAGGAGACAGGTTGTCAGGGGGTTTAAAACATGAAAAGGATAGAGGTCTTAGGTTTGAGGTACAAGTAAATAGGTTGGATCTAACATTTGCATTTTTAGATAAATTGAGAGTTTGTTTGCACATCAAAGGGAAGTCAAAGGTAGCAAAAAACAGGTTTGCATCTTGCAGGAGTCCCGTAGGTTAATAGAAGTGGGGATATTATAATTTATTGGCCCGAAAGCAAAGACAAAATGGAGACATGGAAGATTTTATGTTTGGAAGGATTTGAGTTTCAAAGTGATGTGAGAACAATGGAACCTGAGATGAAAGGGGGGGAAAAAGGAATGTTAGAGTTACTATATCTGGGAGCTATAGTATTTGAGATGTAGCAGCTGAAGCCATAGCTGGGGCTCTGGGCTGGGAGAAGATGTAGGTTTGAATCAGCTATCCAGTCAAGCCAGAAAAGCCTTGGGCTGCAAAAAGAAGTTTTATTCTGAAGTTTGGATTTTCATGGCAGAGTGGAAGAGAGTTACAGGTCATGTTGTATGCCGTTATTAAAGCTACAGCAATTTGCCTTGGGTAATGTTATTGGGTTTTTATAGTTAAACATCTATAAGGCAGTTAAAAGCAAAATACTGCGGATGCTAGAAATCTGAAACAAAAACAGAAAATGCTGGAAAAACTCAGCAGGTCTAACAGCATCTGTGGAGAGAGAAAAAAAAACAATGAATAAAAATGAAAATAAGTGGATAAAAAATAAAAAATAAAAATTAAGAAATAAGAATGAATCTTGAAAAAAGTGGATGAAGGCGGGTGAGGATGGAGGAGAAAGTTCATGATCTGAAGTTGTTGAACTCAATGTTAAGTCCAGAAGGCTGTAAAGTGCTTAATTGGAAGATGAGGCGCTATTCCTCCAGTTTGCATTGGGCTCCACTGAAACATTGCAACAGGCCAAGGACAGACATGTGGGCATGAGAACAGGATGGGGTGTTGAATAGCACGCGACAGGAAGGTCTGGGTCATGCTTGCAGACAGACTGAAGGTGTTCTGCGAAGTGGTCACCCAATCTGTGTTTGGCCTTTCCAATGTAGAGGAGACTGTATTGGGAGCAGTGAATGCCATAGACCAAATTGAAGGAGGTGCAAGTGAAGCTCTGCTTCACCTGAAAGGAATGTTTAGGCCTTTGGACGGTGAGGAGGGAGGAGGTAAAGGAGCAGGTGTTGCACCTTCTGCGATTGCATGGGAAGGTGCCGTGGGAGGGAGAAGAGGTGTTGAGGATGATGGAGGAGTGGACCAGCGTGTCCAGGAGGGAATGGTCCCTATGGAATGCCGAGGGGGGTGTTGAAGGGAAGATGTGTTTGGTGGTGGCATCATGCTGGAGTTGATGGAAATGGCGGAGGATGATCCTTTGAATGCAGAGGCTGGTGGAGTGAAAAGTGACGATAAGGGGGACCCTATCATGGTTCTGGAAGGGAAAGGAAGGTGTGGGGGCAGAGGCATAGGAGATGGGTCGGACACGGTTGAGGGCCCTGTCAACCACAGTGGGGGGAAACCTCAGTTGACGAAGAAGGAAGACATGTCAGAAGCGCCGTTTTGGAAAGCGGCATCATTGGAACAGATGTAACAGAGGCGAAGGAACTGAGAGAATGGGATGGAGTCCTTACAGGAAGCAGGGTGTGAGGAGCTGTAGTTGAGGTAGCTGTGGGAGTCGGTGGGCTTGTAGTGAATATTGGTGGACAGTCTATCACCAGAAATTGAAACAGAGAGGCCAAGGAATGGAAGGGAAGTGTCAGAGATGGATCATGCAAAGATGATAGAGGGGTGGAAATTGGAAGCAAAATTGATACATTTTTCCAAGTCCAGCGGAGAGCATGTAGCGACACTGAAGCTGTCATCGATGTACCAAAAAAAGCATGTGGGAGGGGGCCTGAGTAGGAATGTTCCACATACCACATAAATAGACAGGCATAGCTGGGTCCCATGCGGGTACCCATGGCCACACCTTTTATTTGGAGGAAGTGAGGCAAGTTAAAGGAGAAATTGTTCAGTGAAAGAACAAGTTAAGTCAGATGGAGTAGAGTGGTGGTGGGAGGGGTTTGCTTGGGCCTCTGTTGAAGGAAGAAGCAGAGAGCCCTCAGACCATCCTGGTGGGGGATGGAGGTGTAGAGGGATTGGATTTTTTATCCACTTATTTTTATTTTTTTCATTGTTATTCATTGTTTTATCCCCACCTTTTATCCGACTTTCAATCTTTTTTCCCACCACCTCCTTCCCACCCCCACAAGGACCATCTGTCACTTGTTCATGTTCTTCTTTCCAGCCTGCTTCCGTTGTCCCGCAATTATCACATTCTGCTTTCTGCTCTTAATGCCACCATCAGCACCTCCTTTAGCCAGTATCATTATCATTAACAGCCCTTTGTCCTTTTGTCCATGACATCTCTGGCAACCTCACCTTTGCCTCACCTATCACTGGCCTTCTATGCAGCTTCACCTACTCCACCCCCCTTAAACAGTATAAATTTCATTACAATTTTACTTTTCTCTCGCTCTGAAGAAGAGTCATAAGGACTCGAAACATTAACTCTTTTTTTCCCCCCCCACAGATGCTGTTCAACCTGCTGAGTTTTTCCAACATTTCCTGTTTTTGTTATCTCTAAGGGAGTATTACCTGGAAGGTGTTTACTTGTGGATCTGACCAAATAGAGGGTATTTCTGGGGGAATTTTTTTTTTTAAAGATTAAGCTTAACTGTGTATCTGTAACATTTTGTGCTTAGGTTTACTTTTATTCTTGTTAATAGAACTTTTACATTTTTTTAAATCCCAAAAGTGTTACTGGACTTCTTGCTGCTGAGATCAGTACGTCTTCTTCTCATTTTCAGAATACAAAAAAAGTGTATGGCTCTTAAGCCATGTTTCCCTCTGGGATTTGGCTTGCGCAGAAATTAACATTGTGGTCAAAACACTACACTTCAATAGAGCATTTCATTAGCTGTAAAGCACTTTAGGATGTTCAGAGATTGTGCAAGGCACTATATAAATGAAAGTCTTTCTTTCTTTCCGTTTCAACACCAAAAATGTTCGCAATCCATTTTCCCAGTAAAGTTTCAGGCAGGATATCATTAGCAATGAGTAATCATTATATTCTTTGGAGATCTGTTTCCAGGTTCAGGCATATTATAATGTCAACTGCAGGCAAACTCAGAACTCATAATTCAAGATTAAACTATTGATTCAGTAAGAAATGTCTGGATTAATCGAGGAACGTCAGCAGAGATTTCTTAAAGGAGATTAAAAAACAAAGTATTGCAGAAGGTTGAAATCTGAAACACAAACAGAAAATGCTGGAGACGTTCAGCAGATCAGTAAATACGTATGGAGATAGGGAAGTGGAGTTAACATTTCAGATCTCTAAACTGTTGTCATGGACTCCCTGATCACTTTCACTGGCATCAGAGCCCAAGAGGTCAAGGATTTCTGTTTGGCCAGGAGGAGCAGGAGTTCCGCCAGTCTGGGCTCACTTCCACCACCCCCGGGTGCCTCCACCTCTACCTCACTTCCCCCTTCTCCCAGGAAGTACCTGGAGGTGCTGCCGGCATCCTAGCCAGCTAACACTCTGTGCTTTTAACCAGGAACTGAAATGAAAACTATTCGGTAACAGGTGAAGAGATAGGACCATAGCCACTTGCCCACCTTGCCAGCTCGAAGTGAAAATGGAGCACATCAAAGCTATCCTGCAGGACCATGGCTTTCCTCATTAGACCTTTGTTCATTGTGTATTGCTCAAGCTCACAAATAGACCAAAGGTTGCGACTTTCAGACCAGAAAAGTGCCCGGTCTACCTCAAATTACCCTGGAAAGGCAAGTATCTCAATTTAAGCAAGCCATTTCACATTGCTATTATGCAGTGGGGATGTGTGTGTGTGGTATTTTTCACTAATGTTACCTCAGTCTAAAATGGCGCTCTACCTGCCACACGATTGAGCGACGTCATACATGAACTTTAGTGCCCGTGCAATGCCCGGTACCTAGGCCATACATCCTAATGGTTGGCTGATTGAATCAAACGATATGTTCCTCTGGCTGTCCATAATAGGCAGAATACAGACCACACTCAACCAGCCCGGGCTTGCAAAACCCAAAATAAAAGGTCCACTGTTAGATCTGATTCTGTAATTAGGCAGCACATGCTGAACAATCCTGAGTGTGCTAAGAGTTATACTAACAACCAGGTTAAAATAATCAGTCAAGCTCATAATGTGGCTCCTCTATGCTTGCTGGAAGTGACATACATTCATATGCAGGAACCTGTTCTCTGAAAACAAAAGGAATATGTTCAAGCCTTGCGCCTTTTTTGAATTACCTGGAAGTATGGGGAGCCTATAGTTCCCTGTTGTTTTCTCCATGGCAATGTCTCGGCCAATCAGAGTCAACTTGCCAACCAACCAGTAACCTTTTATCCTGTGGCATGAATTTTCTGACTGAAATTTGGCATTCTTGCATTTGTCCTGATGAGTGCAAGACAAAAGCTTCAGCAACAGATCCCTCTTTTCAGCAGTTGGGGTTTGTTTGATGGGCCCAAGGAGACTGCGAATGAATGAGGGAAGAGGCTCTGGGCAGTAAGGAATGCAGTCGGAGAACATGCTTGATCATCTGGAAGGACAGTTTGAGTTGAATTCTCTTTGGACCCACATCAATTACCAGTCCCCAGCAACCCTAAAGCATTGCCAGATTCTGGTCCCACTCATCCTTACAACCCTACTCCAAACTATCTGTGAACCATTTCGCAGGTGATTTGTTAGTGAAAACAAAATAAATAAATGCTTTAGGAGCACATTGACACCTGAAACATATCCTTAGGGTTTGGAGGATGGTGTATGCTTCAGTTTTCTTCACACAGTGTGCAGTTTCAGTCCAATCTCACAGGTCTCATCAAAATGCCACCTGTTTTCTGTTAACTGATAATTTATAATAAATATTAGATTTGCACTGACTTCCAATCAACTTTTTCCATTCTAAATTCCAATGTCCACAATTATATTAGAAGCTGCCAGTGTAAACTTACTGTACTGGAATTATATCTTCCCCTCTGCATTGCGTTACAAAACTTCTGTTTTGTGACCTTCAGCTTTTCTCTCTGTTTCACATAGCGTGGAATTATATGTACTCGGCGGTAGGTAGGAGGCCAATCAGGAAGTCAGCGGGTCGCTAACTCCCACGTCCACCTATGAAAGACAGCGCATAACACGTGTCATCGCCAATTTACAGCCATCCGGCAGGGAGTTGGCCAATATCATCAGGCAGTGGTGGGCACCGCACCCAATCAGCAACTGAAAGTGGGAATCCAGGGTCAAGGGGGCAGGCCGTGACTGGAAGGTGGTCATGGTCACCCATTTAAAGGGACCCCTGACATGGGACTCTGGCAGCTGCAAACAGAAAACAGTGATTGGGCACTCCGGAAACTTGTGGTGAAGTTTTTCAATTCCTGTACAGTGTTGAAATAGGCAAGAACTTGTTTATAAAAGTGTCTGACTGTTCTTCTCGTTTGGAAGCCTTCTGGACCTTTGCCAGGGGAGAAATAACGTTGGAATGCAGCTGACCTATTCCCAGCGAATGGCAAGTGTTTAAGGAGTAATTGAATGTCAGGCTGTCAACTCTTTGTGTCTCCACAGGTGACCGAGAGAATGGAGCCAGGAGCTCAGGAGTGCCCTAGACTGAGGATGGCCCCAGAGTCTGACAATGACTTCCTGTAAGCCTTTCTCCAGGCTATAAGTGATAGGTGGGAAGTCCTCATGCCAGCTGACAGGAATTGGAGACCTCCCAGCCAGAAAAGCAGCCTGGATGGAGGGCGCAGTCTTGGAGCCATCCAGGAAAACCTGGCTGCAGTGCTGCAAAAGGCTCACTGACCTTTTGAGGTCTGCAAGGGTGAGTGTGTCACAATTCTGAAGATGGACACATGTGGAAGGGTGTGATGGGGCCCCATTATGGGAATGTCATGTGAGTTGCCCAAGGTGACATGATGCACACACGCCACTCTGCAGGGCAACAGGACAGCAGGAGTTAAGAAGGGGAGTGGGAATTGCCACATCTGTTAGCTGGCAAGGAGCATCGAAGGAAGTGTGCTGCTGACAAAGTGCACAATGGCTACACTTATGATTGTAGCACAGCATCATCATTACAGTCTCCCCCTGTATTTACAGGAGACGAGGGCGCACAATGCCCAAGAAAGGAGCAGGACCAGAGATGGTGTCCCCAACATCGTTATTCTGATAGCCATCGAAGGGGAGGTTCTGGAGTTGGGTGCCGAACTATGGAGCCAGACCATAGGTTGAGGCCAGACAGGAGGAAGACCCCAGAGTGGTGAGGTTTCAAGCGTGATTTTCCATAATTACTGAACGGGCTGGGGAGTGGGGGGGCGCTTGAAGCCGGAGAGCTGGAAGGATGGTAGCATGGGTGGTTTGTGATTTTGAAGGCTTACTGACATCAGGGAGGAAGGTGTGCCTCTATGCTGAATGATCCAGAGTTCGAATACTGAATCTCATTTCCCAGTGTCTCATGTGTTTGCTGTGATGAAGAGTGTCTCACAGAACTCACCTGGAAGGTGGTGCCCCTAACTCTCCTGTTAGTTTACCACACAGGTCCAACTTCGGCAGTGCAGGCAGTAGCCCCGAGGAACTTACGTTAACCTTTGAGGAGGAATAGATTGCCTCAGAGGGGGCAACATCACATCCTTACTCTGCACCCAGCATCAGCACAGATACACGCACCTCGGTGGGTAAGTGTGCCTTGGCTTTGATGGATACACACACTGGCGAGAGCATGTCATCGTCGTACGAGTAGCTGTCGGAGACTGAGACTGAGATGGTGCCACTCAGGGAAACGGGGAGGGCCAAATGGATCTCATGGCGGTGGATGAGCAGCTGCCGATGCTTTGGGGGGGGCACCTCTCAGGGTGCTTCTGATGGCCACAGCCTCTCCTCCACTCTTCTGCCATTGGCAGAGATGCCTCCGAGCACTGTGGTGACTGGTGAGTCATCTGCCACTATGCAGGAGATTCCCAACATGCCTGGGCCCTCATGGCCTCAGAGGACGGCCATCAAAGTCACCCCAGGCCAGGGGGCTAGCAGTCAGAAGTCTGTCTCCACCACAGGTAGCAGCAAAGTGGAAGCACCACACTGAAACACCTAGAGAAACATCAAGAAAACCATCCATTAGTCACGCTTGGCTGCCTTTCTTATTTTGGGAGATTTGAATATTGTTGCAAGCGACTGTGTACATAAATTATTATTATTTTCCAAATATCAGCTGTATCTGTTCATTACGTCTGTGTGAATGTATAGATATGGATTTCTTTGATGCTTTGATGGTAAGTCTATGAGTATGTGCATCCTTCAGATGGACATTATTTGGCTGGGTAACATTGCCCATGGGCGTTCATGTCATGGCGCCGTGTGGAGCCACTGGAATCTTCTGATGATCAGAGCTTCCCACATCTCACGGGCTTCCAAATCTTCCCTTGGATTGGCTGGGATAATTACCTGCTGTGGCTCCTCTTCCTCTGATTCCTTATCAGAGGACTGGGCTGTCTTCCTCAATTCCTCCTCTGACAGGATTTTCCCTTTCTGGATGGCCAGCACACAACAGGCTCTTGCATGAGGGAGATTCTGGCTGGTGCATATTCCCAGACATCGGAATCTCATCATCAGCAGGCCAACGATTGTAACGACGCTCAGGTTCCTTCCTTGGACTTCGTACTGGAATCACCAGCCATTTCTTCGAGGGTATCCTTTGTCTCCAAGTATCCATCCATTCAAAGTGCCCAGGCCCATAAACATCCTCAGCACCTGGGGTTGTGTGAGGATATATGAGCTTTGGCTGCTTCCCAGGTACACTGCACAAACATCCATGATTCTTTGATTGTGTTCTCACACAATCTGCACATTTAAGGAGTGTTATCCCTTGCAGTTGTTGAAAGTCCCTAGCTGCCCTGCTGGTGCTTTGATAGCTATATGGGCATAATCAATGACCTGTGGGAAACCAGCCATGGCTACAAAGCCTCTGGCTCTTTCCACTTGACTGTTGTTGTCTGTTGCAAAGGAAATATATTGATGTGTATGCCAAAACATGGCATGAGCAAAGAGCTTTATGCAGTGATGCAGGCTGGGCAATCCCACTGCGGTGTCCACCAGCAGCCTGGAATGACCCGGAGGCAAAGGTGTTCGAGATGGCTGCCACTTTTAAGCCCACAGGCATTGGGTGGCCACCCACTCATTTGGAGGCAACCTCAGCTGCTAGCATGTCACATAGAGATGTGACAGTCTCTCGTGAAAGATGAAGTCTCTGGAGATACTGTCACTCCGTCATCTGCAGGTAGAACGACTACACCCTGTAAACTCAGTTGGCAGCAGCCTTTGCCCATGTCTGCATGCCTGCTACTGCCTCCCCTTCACAGCCCCTCACTCCTCAGCAGCTTTCTGCAAGTCATGTCACACTTGCCCCTGGCCAGCTGGCCTCCTCCATCTTGGTTATTTTCACAAATAACTACCTCTCAGCAACCCCTCCTGCTAAAGGCAGATACAGGCCCAGCTCCAACCTTTATATCCGCTCATCCATTAGCCCCTGAAAAAAAAGTACTTCCCACTGGCCGTGCTTCCCGTGCACCTACTTTATTATAGAATGGGCATCATATTATGGCAGTCAATTGGGCTGTTAAGTGCCTTAATCGACGTTTAAGTACTAAGTTCAAAAATGCGGCTGGGCTGCCGATTTCAGAGCCCACCCACCTACCGTATTATTTGCGACCGGTGTGATGGCATCAGATTCACGACCTGACATCAGCACACTGGATTTTCGACTTCTGCAGGATTATGGCAGACCCACTTTGGTCACGTAAGTTTCAGCCTATATTATGCAGGATCTATAGCATGGAAATAGACAGAACTGGTCAATGCTTGTGTTTATCCTCCACACGGGCCTTCTCCCATTCTAATTATCCTTTCCCACATTGCCATTATAACCGTCTATTCCTTTGTCCCACGCCCTAGGAACCTCCTATATTCCAACCAACGCCGTTGTCCAAATTTCCCAACGTTTTGTAGCTTAGCTTTAAATGATGATATAAAATCAAAGCATTATAGGAAAATATTTAATAAGGTGCCACTGTTTGTCAGCCATAGTGTAGTTGGCAGCACATTCACTATTCAGGGCTGAGATAGACAGATTTTTAATCAGTAAGAGAATCAAGTGTTATGGGAGGAAAGGCAGGTAAGTGGAGTTCAGGATTATCAGATCCACCATGATCTCATTGAATGGTGGAGCAGACTCGACGGGCCGAATGACCTACTTCTGCTCCTACGTTTTATACTTATGCTCTTATTCCACATTCAAAGTCTCACTCCAGAATTGGAACACAAAAATCAAGCTGATGCCCCAGTGCATTGTCAGAGGTGCTGTCCTCCAGATGAGACATTAAACCGAGGCCCCGTCTACTCTGCCTGGTGAGCATAAGAGATCCCGTGGCACTACCTCAGGGGAGTTATCCCCAGTATCCTTGCCAATATTTATCCCTCAGTCAACAACACAAAAAACAATTTGAACATTAACACATTGCTGTTTGTGGGAGCTTGCTATGCAAAATAACGGCAGGCATGTTTCCTACTTTATAGCAATGACCACACCTCCAAAGTACTTAATTGGCTCTAAAATGGTTTTAAATGTCTGGTGATCATGAAAGGTACTATTAAAATTTATAATGGGGATTTTGTTGTTTCTGGTCCAATTATCTGCTACCCTTTAATCTTGCTCCACCTGAATACTGCATTTGGGCCTAGACTTATGTGCTGGTACAACACAAGGAGAGATCAGTTTGACTGAATTGCCCATTAGCATTGGAGCCAGCAGGAGTGGACACATGTGGGACCAATGTCGAATTCATTCACAGTACAGAGTGAGCCTGATCGATGACAAAAATTGGATGAAAATTAATTTGCCAAGCAGACTGAAGGGAGCATGGGGAATTAGAGACTGAGAGGGTACATAAAATTTCTGTTTTGAACATCACGTTACATCAGGCAGAGCCTGAGTGCAGCTTCCAAACAACATATTAATGATCAGAGTGGTAAAGTGATTCTTCTGGGAGTAATACAAAGTGGATGAGAGATCATTGACCTGAAATGTTAACTCTGTTTCACAGATGCTATCTGACCTACTGAGTATTTCCAGAATTTTTTTTATTTTAATTCAGATTTTCAGCATCCGCAGTATTTTTCTTTGAAAAAGAAATTCCTGGAAAGAAAACAGTGGAGGGGGCACATTGTCTTTTTTAATCTTTAGGTAAAGTAGCTTTTAATTCCCTACCTAGGAGAAGATAAACAATGGCAGTCATGTGGGAACTGACTCTCTAAAAACTCTGCAGTGTCATCTGCTGTTCAAAGCTTGGAACTACTTCATTCACAGAGCATCATAGAGCATCTCTTGACATTGAAAAAATCCTATCAGCTTTGGACTTTCCTATTAGCATTGGATAATCCTATTAGGTGAATTATCGACAACTATTAGAGTGAAACAAGAAGAAGTACTTTTTTTGATATGATCTAGATGTGTTGCCCTTTGGCCACAATATCAGCAGGCTTGGGCCAACTTGCTTATCTGCGCTAATGCTATCCAGTTCCACGACTTTTCTCTACATCACCATCACTATTGTGGTGTCAGACACAACCAGTCTAACAAAATCTGAGATAAGTCAGAACCAAAGACTTAACATTTCATTCCTGCCAAACACTCTGATTCCTTGCCATTACTGTAATTCCTCTCCCAGCTCTTTCATTCAGGCTAACTAACACCAAGCATAGCTGAGAGTTAGGAGGTCTTGTGGTGCAGTGGGTAGCACTGAGCCAGAAGCTCTGGGTTCAAGACCCACTCCAGAATTTGATGGCCAAGGAAGGTGCATTCATAATGTGACCAAACAGGTTGAGTATCAACTTATAAATCATTTCATTACATGCCAATAGCAGGTGGTAAGAGCAGGAGAAATGCCTGGTCAACTATATGATGGAAAGAAATTGAAGACTGTACCATCACTATCCATAGTTTCAGGCTACAACATGCTTGTAAAACTGTATGTTGTCACAACTCCAACTCCTTGGTTGGATGGCTGATGTGGATCATATTGGCACCAACAGCATGGGGTTCAAACCCCATTCCAGTTTGGGTAGATTCAGGACCTGCCTCCTTGTGGTGGAGATCACAGTGCTATGGGTTGGACCTTCCCTTGGGCAGAGAACTCAAGAAAAAAAACCTAGAGTTATCCAGAATAAAAAAACAGTAATCACTGGGAAGTAAGAATACTGGTTTGAACTGGTCTTGTTTACCTTAAAATGGAACATCAGTAAAAACTGGGAAATAAGAGTATTGGTCCAAACTGTTTTCTCCTTCTGGCTATGAATGACCTTGAGCTGAACTTTACACCTCATGTCCCCTTCCATCTCACAAATATGCCCACCTGTACTCCTGCCTCAGCATCTCCACCACTGAAACTCATAACCACAACTATTTTCACCTTCATACTCTATAGTCCCAATGCTGACCATCTATTGTCCACATACATAAGCTCTAACTTAATCAAACTACATTTGCCTGCATCCTCTCCTGTACAAAGTACTGATCATTCATTAGCTCTATCCTCCCTGAACCTACACTGGCTTTTCAATATCCAACACACCCAGTTGAAAATCTTTGACCTCGTCCTAAAAACTTACTATGGCTTCACGACTCCATATCTCTGCCAACCCCTCCATCACTTCCTGTGCCCTCTGACCTTCATGACCCTGACCTTCTGTTCATCCTGCCATCAGTCATAGAACTCTCACTTGCTTCAGCCCTGCTCTCTCCAGAGCTCTTAAACTGCTTGCTCCTTTACTTCTCCATCGTCATTTTATAACCTTCTCAAAACCCATCTTTCAGGCGTAACCTCCAGTCAACTCTCCAAACCTCATTCCCATGGCTCAGTGACTGCTCCACTTAATATTTTTCTGAAAACTACCGTGTGACATCAAGCATGATACAAGTGTTGCCTAAATGTTAGTTGTTGTTGTGAACGAGCACAACCTTCGACAGGAAAGACATAGCAATGGAACATGTCAACCATAGAGCAACCTGTACATCACATGCGAAGCAAATGATCAGCCAGAGTTATCACCATAGAAATAATTCTCCCCTCAGAAATTAATCTGTCACAGAACTACACCGTGAAAGCAATCTGTCTCAGCTCTGCTTTCAATAAGCAGCATGTATCAGAGCTCCTTTTAAAAATCAATA
Organism: Cetorhinus maximus; assembly: GCF_964194155.1. Taxonomy (NCBI): domain Eukaryota; kingdom Metazoa; phylum Chordata; class Chondrichthyes; order Lamniformes; family Cetorhinidae; genus Cetorhinus; species Cetorhinus maximus. Next base: position 21,731,162 of record NC_135896.1, read on the forward strand.
CCTTATTGCCATCTTTGACAGAAACCTCACAAACTTATTTTTAACGTTGACATTGCACAATAATCTTGTCAGAACACCATCGTTTCCAGCGATTTTTTTTTTGCCAAGCCATTATGAAAACATTTACTGCAGACATCTTTCAGAAAATAATAGCTGACTAAATGAACCTGAGTACTGAGAATATTGTTGTATTGCTTTGATAGCCTGGACAGTGATGATTCCTCATAGCTGGAGTTTTAAGCTAGGCCGAGGTGCTTCCCTGCAGCGCTGAGTAAGTACAATATTAGACATCACCAAACCAGATGACCCGGCATTCCGATTAGAGTGTCAGAAAAATAGCTTGGTTTGTTGTCAAGCCAGGACTATCCAACTGGCTACACAGGAGGTGGAGAGAATGTAACCATCTCGAGGGATACAGTGAACCTGTTTTTAAGGACCTTTCTTAATGGCCAATCTGCAATGCGCAATGGATAAATGTTTAACTTTTCATTACAGTTATACAGCTTCCAATTTTTTAAATGTTTCATCTCACAATGAGTTTGAGTGGATATGGTTATTCAAAAAAAAACAATTACAATATTAAATTAGAGCTTCAGGATGTTCCACTCAACAAGTCTATACTCCCTGATGTTCCTGGCTATTGAGGGTTGGGTGGGAGTAGCTCATTGTTTTAGCTCTAGTCGATTGATCAAGTCTTTTTGTTTGGAGATCACATAGTATGTCTGGTTTGTTTTGGCTATTGCATTTTGCAGCATTGAATACAATAAAGGTTATAAACAACTTGGGAAACCACTTCTTCAAGGTAGAAAGTAACTGTATATGGGTTATACAAATCAGTGATGGTTAAATAACAGAACAGCTAGAAATGAACTATGTTGTCTCCTTCTAACAGATATGACATTCAAATCAGATCAGCACTTGATACGCTTCTGATATAAGCATGTTGCCAATTTCTTCACTTAGCAACTTCAGAATATTAATTTCCATTCTAATGTTCCATGAAGCACCAATGCTGCAGTTAATTTTGAGTTGCGGTCCAAATCCAAAATCTCTTTAACTGGGAAAATCACTGCAGTCCTCATAATGATAACATCTGGCTTGCATTTGTATTGCTTTGTTATGATTTCTGCTTCCCACTTCTTGGCAACATACTACCACCTCTTCTACTGCAAGTATTTAATGTGTTTCTCTTTCAGAAACCCACCTGAGCTGGCATTAAAGTGACATTGCTTTCATGTCTGAACTGACTGCAATTTTGTTCTGCTAGGTTTCGATGAAAATATCAAAACATTAGAGTGAAATGGAATTCTCTTCAGGTTGCACCTTAGCCCAACGTTTAAACTACATAAGTTTACCTTTGGACATCTACCATGGCTAAGACCAATATATTTCCTCTCAGCACAGATCAGTTTTAGAGATAACTTTTTAGCACCATTGCCTTTATTAAAAAAAAGTCAAATGTACATAGAATTATATAGAATTTACTAAGTAGAAACATGCCATTCAACCCAACTCTATGCCAGTGTTTATGCTCTACGCGTGCCCCCTCCCACCCTATTTAATACATCTAACCCTATCAACATATCCTGTGTTCTTTTCTCTCCCACGTACTTATCTAGATTCCTCTTAAAGGCATCTAGACTATTCAATGCAACCACTCCACATGGTAGCAAGTTTCACATTGTCACCAATATCTGAGTAAAGAAGCTTTAGCTGAACTCTTTATTGCATTTATTCGTAACAATTCTACATTTATGGTGCCTAGTTTTGTGTTCCTCTACAGTGAGAACACTGGGGGTTAAACTGGATAACTCTGAAAGTGATTGCAGGAATCGCAATACATGTTTAACCCATGCCTGTTAACTGTAGGCAGGAGGTCAGCTTTGTGCTCATTCCTATGATTTCCTCGTACAAACAGGGCTCCCCATACTGTTGATTGGGTGCATGCATCAGTAAGGACCTCAATACCATTAGTGCTTAGCACTACTTAAAGCTATGCTGCACCTCTTAAATGGAAAGTTTACTGTGGTGCTGAGATCATTCTGAAAATTGTACGGTGGAAGAATTAACAATAGCTGACCATAGGAAAGAGCACCTATCATTAAGACCCTTTACAAATATGGTATTTGGTGCACTTTGGATGTGTCCGTGCATATCACAGATGTCATTTTTGCAGTGTGCAAGCAGCAGAGCCCAAAGTTAACCTCATCTTCTCAACGTCAACTCTATCATATCCCTCATAATTTGAAAGACCTCTCACAGGTCTCCTCTCAGTCTTTTCTTTTTTAGAGAAGTTGGCAAGCCTGTTCGGACTTAACTGATAGTTGTGTGCACAAAAAATGTTGCAATTATGTACCACTCACGTTTCTTACCATGCCATCAGGGTTATTCTGCAAGCTTGTTTGAAGGTTGCATTGTCTTCAGTCCTCAATACAAACTCTGTTCCCTAGCTACCGACTTCACCCCTCTCCCTGGAAAACTGCCTAAGGCTGAACCGAACTGTTTGGAGCCAAGGTGTCATATTTGACCCCAAGGTGAGCTTCCGACAACATGCCCGTGCCATCACCAAGAGTGCTTATATCCCCCTCTGTAAAATTGCCTGAGTACGCCCTGACCTCAGCTCACCTGCTACCGAAACCTTCATTCCAACGCACTCTTGGCCAGCCTCCCACATTCGTAAAATTCAAGTCATCCAAACTCTGCTGCCTGTGTCCTTACTCACATCAAACCAGTTCTCGTTGACCTTCACTGACTCCTGGGCCAGCAATGCCTTGCTTTTGAAATTCTCATCCTGGTTTTCCAGCCCCTTCATGGCCTCAGCCCTCCCCATCTCTGTAATCTCCTCCAACCCCACAACCTTCAAGATATCTACACTCATCTAATGCTGGTATCTTTAATCGCTCCAATTGTGCCTTTAGCTGGCATGGCCCTCAGCTCTTTAATTCTCTCCAGAAACCTTTCTGACTCTCTACCTCCCTTCCCTCCTTCAAACCACTCATTAACATCTACCTCTTTGACCAAACCCTTTGCCATAATATCTCATGCCCTTCAGTGTCAAATTTTGCTTTATATTGCCCCTGTGAAGCCTCTTGGGGCATTTTATTATATTGGAGGTGCTGTTATAAATACAAGTTATTGCAAAATATTTTTTATTTGATCCATTTCAGTGTTAGCAAAATGCCTGCACATCTAAAGAGTCAAAAGTATAACGTTAGAAAGTCAACAACTTTACTGCTTCTGTTGCCTTCTAGCAAAACAGAAATATAATCATCCCATATATAAAAGAAATTTGCCTTTTAAAAGTAAAATAACTACCTGCATTGGAAGAAGCAGTGGTAGGCTCCTGAAAAATGGAAAAACAGAATTCATAACAAGTCAACACAAATACAAGGAAGACTTAACCATTATGATCAGCAGGATCATGATTGCAGGAATTATCACAGTAAAAGAGCAGACATCACTGCTAAATTGCATCCAGGCAAGTGGTGGACAATCAACCTTGTGAGCTGGTGTTCAGCAGGGATGGAAAGGCAATCATTCCTGACGTAATGAGAGTTATTTTTGTTGGAAGAGAAAATGGAATGTATTTGCAAAGTACAAGCAGAGGACCATGTCTGTCTCTCTGGTGAATACTGAAGCAACTGTTGCACTTTTCTAACAGTACGTCATGCATAATCCCTGCACCGAAAGCCCTCCATTAGAAACAGTGCTGACTAATCTTACATCCGCGGGCAGCACGTGTCATCTGTCATCCAACACATGTGTGGATGAGGACATGCAGGCCAAATAGCAAATTTAATGGAAGAGATTTCAAGCCTATTTTCCAAAAATTGTTTACTCCTAATGGTATAGCTTGACTGTAAAATAGAAATGCTGCAGAAATATTGTGAATCCTGCTGAAAGAACCATTTCCTCCAGAATTAAAGCAACTTTTGCTAGTTACCCCAGTCATTTGTCATTAATTCCAAGATGTAAGCATCACTGGCAAGGCTGGCATTTATTGCATAGCCCTATTTGCACTGAGAAGGGTGAATGCCTATATTGTTTTATGGAACTGAGTGACTTGCTAGGCCTTTTTATAAGTCATTTAAGAGTCAGCATAATGGCTTTGGATCTAGAATCACATGAAGACCAGGCTGGTTAAAGGCGGCAGATTTCCTTCGCTAAATGGAATGAATGAACCAAATGGGGTTTTATGATAATCAGATAGTTTCATGATCACCATTACTGAGATTAGATTTGTATTCTACGTTTTAGTTAACTACCTGAATTTAAATCCCCTAGTTCTCATATTGGGGTTTGAACACAGCTCTGTATACTCAAATAAAAACAGAACATGCTGGAAATACTCAGCAGGTCTGGCAGCATCTGTGGAGACAGTAACAGAGTTAATGTTTCGAGTCTTCTGAAGAAGAGTCATATTCCATTTGAAACATTAACTGTTTTTCTGAAGGAGAATAATATTTGACGCGAAACGTTAACCCTGTTTCTCTCTCCACAGATGCTGCCAGACCTGCTGAGTATTTCCAGCACTTTTTTTATTTCAGATTTCCAGCATCTGCAGTATTTTGCTTTTATATCTAGAATACTAGTTCAGTAACACAACCACTACACTACTGTACCCTTAAGCATTTACACTGTTATGTCCCATATGTCACTAAGCTTAGTGTGTGTTCAAGGCGTGACAGTGCCTTTTTCAAGTGGCAAATCAGTAAGGTGCCTAAGATAAGGAAGATACAGGAGACCCTTAGCATCTCTGACTATGCTCCAGACTTGTCATAATAAGCAGGGAATGTTTGAATAATAACAAGGATGGTAAATATATTCAAGGAATTGCAAGGTGTTTCTGCCAGCTAGTGCTGAACATTTTTGTTGGTTAGAAATTAAGACATCTAAACATATTTTCTTCCAATCTATCACCAGTAATATTCTAACATTAGCAGGTTCAACAGTGTGGTGGGTGGTGTTGCTCTGCATGCCTCTGAAAGAGTTCCTGCCTCACAAGCAGCACTTGTCCACTTGTCCAGTGATCAGCAAACCAACATCATTAGGGGAGAGGTAACTACAATCTCTTGTGGGTCAAAGATGACATGTCTGACAATGGAAAATTGGAATGAAATTAATCATCCGCAAAAGATTCAGTAACTCAGTATTCCAGGCCAGTGTTGATGTGCTTGTATGAGTGTCAGTTATCCAGCCGACTGCAAAATAAATTTCACTAGTGGCTGAATGAAGTGAACAGAAATGCTCTGAGGACGTTATGCCATGGAGTTATTGATCCATTAACCAGTCCATGGGTATTTATCATTGATCAATTGAAGAATGACGGTTCAGTTGACTCTGGACGGGGTCACATTTAAGGCTGTCTTATCTGCCTCCTCAGATTCACGTTTCTCTGAATACAATGGCAGGCTATTACTGTTGTTCAGGTTTACACTTATTCAGTAAATGCGAACCAATAGTAATTACAAATATAAAAACAACCAAAAACAACGTTTGCTATTAAAAGAATGGCTGTGGATAAATAACTGCTAACATTTTTCCTATTCAAGAATAAAAAGGCTCTTTCTCTCTCGGCAAACATTTTTTGGGTTCAGATAAAACACCCTGGGCAGGATTTTCCCTTCGTCGAGCGGGCAGGGTGGGCAGGCCCGGGAACGGTCGCGAAACGGACCGCTGCCCGCGTTCGGGCTCCATCCACGATTTCACACCGGCCGACCAATTAACGGCCAGCCAGCGTGAAACACGTGCTGAGAGCCTCAGCGCTGCCGGGGTGGGGGCGGGAGGAGTGTGAGCATGTGCTGGGGGAGCGCTCACTGAAAGCTCCCTGAAGGCACGGAGCTGCCTCTGGGAGCTGAAGAGCTTCAAAATGAAAACTAAAGACTTTGCAGACAATATAAACATGCCCCCACATGTGACTCAGTCACATGAAGAAGGACATGTTAAAAATGATGCTTCAAAATGTTTTATTTTTTTAAATTTACTGCTGGAAACCTCATCCTGCCCATGGATGAGGTTTTTCTAAAGACTACAAAGGCCGCCTGGCCTATTCACCCACCCGCCAACCGTAAGATTGGACGGTCAGTGAGAAGGAGTGTCCAATTACTTGCTTAAGGGCCTTAATAGGCCTCTTAATTGTCGGCGGATGCGCTGCCAATTCTCGCACGCGCCCGCTGACCGAAATATCACACGAGTGCACAATGACATCGGGACGCTCGCCCGACATTATCATGCACTAGTTTACTCCTGATCGGGTCGGGCACGTGCCCAAGGGACGAAAAATTTTGCCCTATGACAATGACGAATTATGACAGACTATGACAATAAGTTTTTTTCCAAAAGCAATTACAAGCCAACAGAAGGCATTTGGGAAGGAAGGTGAATTAAACTGGACTTCAGCAAAGCTAAAGGAACTCTGCCTATCTCCGAGCTGCATCAGTTTTCTTAACATCTGCTATGTGATCAAGAAGTGGAAGCAATTCTTACAGAAATGCTGCTCTATGAGACTGCCAATTTTAAAAATAGCCATTGAAGCAAGAATCTGAGTTGGAGTACCTTCCTGCTACCATTGATTTTGTCAAGGAGTTAACAGATAAAGCTGAAGACAACCAGTGGAGAGAAAACACCATGATCTGACCACACCAGCTGTTGACAGTCCTCAGCAGATGGTGTGAAGACTTCTGATCCCATTCCTTTGAGGGAAGAATATGGACCTACAAATTTCAATTGCTCATCTCATGTAATGACCGAACACTCTTCTATCACCAATGAACTCTCATCCTGCTTTTAACCTGAGCTCCAATGACTGAGGAGTAAGAGAAGGCTTTTCAATTTATGTTGACTGTAGGAAAATGTTTTAACTCTCTAATGCCTGCATTACAATTTATATATCTCATTAGGTGCTTTTTGATTCAAAGTAAAAATCAGGAGTGATGTATAACAAGCATCAGATTCTTATTGCCACTTTACTCTAACGGCCAATGTCAAAGTTACACCCAGTATGTCTTGGGAGAACAACACACCAGTTTCTTGTCACTTAAGTTATCTGTAGTACTCCCAATTAGTCACTCATGTTACTGCGAAGGACAATTAGTATCAGAAAAAAGGTGCTTATTCATAACAGAGTGAATTACCAGGTATTGTCATTTACAGAAAGGGCAGAATCTTCTGTTCGGTGAGCAGGGGGCAGAGCCCGCTCGCCAACACGTAAAATGACATGGGGTGACGTCAGGTGTGCGTCCCGGTGTCACCCCACGTCACTTAGATTTTCACTGTCAAACTATTAAGGCCATTAAAAAAGTAATTAACATGATTAATGGACCTGCCTGTCCAACCTTAAGGTTGGCGGGCAGGCCGGGAGCCCAGGTGGGCTTCTGAAAAAACATGAAACCTCATCGACGGGCGGGATGAGGTTTCATGAGGGTATTAAAATTTTTATAAAATGTTTAAATAAAAGAAATTGACATGTCCCAGCTCATGTGATAGTAGCACATGAGTGGGCATGTCAGTAATTTTTTCCCCCTTTTTTGTTGAAAATTTCAAACCAGAGCCGATCTCCCTGAGGCAGCACTTTACCTCGGGGAGATCAGTGCGCTCTTTCACGCGCATGCCCGAGCGGGGGCACCGATTGGGAACCCGCCCGCGCCCGCTCCCGCACATCCCCCACCCGACAGACGGAAAATATTGCCCATCGAATTTTCTATAGTGGCAGAAAGTACAAACAGTTGTTGAAATCAGTTTGACCGCGATCGCTTTTGAATCAGTTTGTGAGAGAGCTAATGAGCAAAAGTGTTGATTTTCCTTCGTCTTTAATTGCAGAGTTTTAATTAACAGTAGCCAACCGCTGCCCGCGATTTACATGAGCAGGCCAATTAAGGCCCACCCTGCGTGGATCGTGAGCGGGCTACCTGTGCGGGCTGGGGATGAGGGAGAGTTGAGTCTAGTGCGCAGTTCACGAATGCGCGCGGAAGAGCGCTTCAATCTCCCTGAGGCACATAACCATTTAAAAGATTTTGCTAAAGTGTTTTCTTAGGGAACTGTGGAAGAAGCAAACCTTCACATAACAGGAATATGCAGGTTGTGGAAGTGCTTTAGAATCCATGAAAAATCAGTTCACTTGATTATTTGCCTTCGCGCTGACCCTTTTGCATACAGTTCTTCCTTTACTTAGCTGTCCTGTTGACAAGGATCTGTGTGTGTGAGAGAGAGAGAGACTTTTGGGTGGGTTAGGGTGAGTTAATGGTCATTTTAAGCTGCTATGGGTGAGATTGTGCCAGAATCACCTAACTGCACAATTTGTGTTCTAGTAACGATCTAACTTTTCCCTGAGATATGTTTTCCTGACACAGGGACACAGAAAGTATGAATGCGAACAAAATGTTCACTACAGTTGTAAAAACCCATAACACATCATCTGGGGCTGCTGATAATATTTCCTTCAATTCCATTTTAATCAGCCAGATTCTGTACTTAAGCTGCGATTCCAATTCTCTAAACCAGTGGTCTCGCAGAATGAGTCATGATGCTATTAGCTTTTTCCACACTTCTTTTAATATGAAGTATTTCTCATCACTCCCCAGTTGAATTACCTGCCTGTCTGGCTATCTAATCTATTGTTTTGCTGTAGGTGGTGTGTAATGTGCAGAGTTCTGACACAAGTAAAATGGTTTTTCACAAATGAAGTATAGTGGACATGATAGTTCATAAGAAAAATCTGCTCTATATTTGAAATTTAACTTAATTGTTTCTGCTTTGAAGCACAGAGAATAAAGAGATTCAGAAACAGAAAATCACATTTGCATGGTAATGGTTTGGTATAGATGTGGACTGATGGGCAGCCCGCTGATTTTATTTCAATGAGGCTCAAGTAGCAGAATTGATCACACCACTAACTTGGAACACACAGTGCAGTTGTTCTGCCTACTGCCCTCCACCCATCTGATGTATGGTCAAATTGCAAATTACCCCAATGATCTGTTTACCTCCATGATAATCTTAATCAGGGGTCAGAGTGTAATGTTGTTCTCACTGAATTGTTTTGTTTTCCACTTGTTTATCAACCCAAAGGCTTCTATCATTAGGAATTCCCTTGAGTTCCTCAGGGTAGTGTCCTAGGCCCAACTGTCCTCAGCTGCTTCATCAATGACCTCCTTCCCATCATAAGGTCAGAAGTGGGGATGTTCGTTGATGATTGCAAAATGTTCAGCACCATTCACAACTCCTCAAATGCTGAAGCAGCCCATGTCCAAATGCAGCAAGACCTGGGCAATATCCAAGTTTGGGCTGACAAGTGGCAAGTAACATTCGCGTCACACAAGTGCCAGGCAATGACCATCTCCAAAAATCGAGGATCTAACCATCGCCCCTTGATGTTCAATGGCATTACCATCACTGACTCCCCCACTATCAACCTCCTGGGTGTTACCATTGACCAGTAACAGAACTGGACTAGCCATATGAATACTGCGGCTACAAGAGCAGGTCAGAGGCTAGGAATCCTGTGACGAGTAACACACCTCCTGACTGCCCAGAGCCTGTCCACCATCTACAAGGCACAGGTCAGGAGTGTGATGGAATACTGTCCACTTGACTGGATGAGTGCAGCTCCAACAACACTCAAGAAACTTGACGCAATCCATGATAAAGCAGCACATTTGATTGGCACCCCATCCACAAACATTCACTCCTTTTACCAATGGCATAGAGTGGCAGCAGTGTGTACCATCTACAAGATGCACTGTACAAATTCACCAAGGCCCCTTAGACAGCACCTTCCAAGCTCACAACCACTACCATCCAGAAAGACAAGGGTAGCAGACACATGGGAACACCACCACCTGCAAGTTCTCCTCCAAGCCACTCACCTTCCTGACTTGGAAACATATAGCTGTACCTTCACTGTTGATGGGTCAAAATCCTGGAACTCCCACCCTAACAGCACTGTGGGTGTACCTACACCACATGAACTGCAGCGGTTCAAGAAGGCAGCTCACCACCACCTTCTCAAGGGCAATTATGAATGGGCAATAAATGCTGTCCTAGCCAGTGACACCCACATCCTATGAATGAATATTAAAAAATCTTAAGTTGAAAGGAAATTGCAAGAGGTAGGAGTCAATGAATAGGTCAATTTGCATCTTCAGTTAGATTATTATTCTCCAACTGTTTTAGATTTCTCTTTAATTCCTCCTAAAATGCTAGGACCTCTAATTAATTATCATGAACCTTCAGGTTATTTATTATGGGTGATATGCATGATATTCTCATAATGTTAACTGAAAACTATGTTGGGCCATGGTGGGATTAAGTACATCTTAGAGTCATGACTAACACAAAGAAAGGTGGCTGTAGTTGTTGGACACCATTCATCTCAGCCCCAGGACATTGCTGCAGGAGTTCCTCAGATCAGCCATCTCAGGCCTCAGGCCCCACCATCTTCAGCTACTTCATCAATGACCTTCCCTCCAACATAAGGTCAGAAGTGGGGATGTTCAGTGATAAATGCACAGTGTTCAGGACCATCGCAATTCCTCAGATACTGAAACAGTCCGTGCCTGCACTTAGCGCAACATGGACAACATTCATGCTTCGGCTGGTAAGTGGTAAGTAACGTTCATGTCATGCAAGAGCCAGGCAATTACCACATCCAATAAAAGTGAATCTTACCACCTCCCCTCAATGGCATTATGATCACAGAATCCCCCATCATCGACACCATTGATCAAAAACTTAACTGGACCAGCCATACAACTACTGTGGCTACAAGAGTAGTTTAGAGACTAGGAATTCTGCAGCAAGTCATTTAACTCTTAACTGCCCAAATCTTGTAGACCATTTACAAGGCACAAGTCAGGAGTGTAATGGATTACTCTCCATGTGCCTGGATGAGTGCAAGTCTCAGAAGTTTGACACCATCCATGTCAAAGCAGCCTGCTTGATTGGCATCCCATCCACTAACCAAAACATACAGTCCCTCCACAAGTCCAGCACAGTGGCAGTAGTGCAGACCAATGACAAGATGCAGTGCAGCAACTTGCCAAAAATCCTTCAACAGCACCCTCCAAACCTGCGGCCTCTACCACCTAGAAGGAGAAGGACAACAGACACACGGGAAGACCACCACCTGCAAGTTTCCCTCCAAGTCACACATCATCTGGACTCAGAATTATATTGCCATTCCTTCACTGTCGCTGGGTCAAGAACTTGGAAGTTCCTCCCTAACAACACTGTGATTATACCTACATCAAATGCACTGCAAAGGCTCAAGGAAGTGGCTCACCACCATCTTCTCAAGAGCAATTAGTGATGAGCCACAAATATTGGCCTTACCGGTGACACTCACATCGAATGAATGAATAAAACAAATTAGACACTAAGGTCTTTTTGTAGTTCTTTTTTGGTTATTCTTTGATGGAATATTCCAAAGTGTCTGAAAATAAAAAGCAGTTAATTATTACCACAGTAATATGTATGTTGTTAGAGACATAACACTGACAACAAGGATGATGTGCATTGTTAAAAGGTTTGATTATTGGACACTCTGAGATGTTTTACAATGTGAAAGGTGCTTTGGAAATGCAAGTTGTTGTTATCTTCATTACTTAGGCAGTAGTTTACACTGTCACTGAAATGTTTTTATCATTAGAAAAGCCAGAGAGTAATGGCATTAAACTGGAGTACGTAGGAAAATTTAATTTTGCGTTGAAGGAAATAACTTCCAAGAAATTCCAAAAGGAGGGAAGGTTTGCCTACTGTATGTGGACCCAAACATGTACTTTAACTAAGAATCTGATTGTTCATAAACCAGGTTAAAGACAAAACATATGAGAGGTTGTCCATGTGGTCAAAGAAAATCTCACCCAAAGCCTCTCATTATTGTGGAACAGTTTAAATTTAGCCAGAGGATCTTTTAGCACTGTCTAATAAGATGTAATTTCTGAATTTCTCTGCTTAATATTTTGTAGTTCTAAACTAGGCTTGTTCTTAGAGGATTATCTTCAATTTACAATTCTATTGTGGGAAGTAGCATGTCTGGTACTTGCATGTTATTAATAGGCCACTAGATGGCACCCTAATGGGAGTGAGTACATTGCAACATTTACAATCCAAAGTCCCTCTTTTATTGTTCCAGCTGTTCTTGGATGGAGTATAATAAAGAGCCTGGAAATAAAAACAGCTAGTTATTATTACCAGAGAATCTGAGGCCAGGATTTTGCGCGCCCGCCGGCATCGGGCGTGTCCAGTGGCGTGAGCGGACAATATGGCGCGATCGATTTCACAGCAGCATAAAACCAGTTCGCGGTAGCCGCTCAACCCGCCGATGGTGGGCTGCGTTCTCCGCCATCGGACATCGGGAACCCCATTGTAATGCATCATTATTAGGCCTGCCCGCCAGGATCGTTCCCCCCCCTCCGCTGGGCCATCCGCTTACGTCTGCGGGAAAACACACCAGTGCAGAATGCACCTTGACAACCGTGATGTGAAGAAGTCGGGGTTTGCCAGCAGGGCCTTGCTCACATCACGGACACCCGAGGAGCAGGAGATGCTGGAGCCCGACAGTAACGGGACCCTGGCGGAACGTGCATTGCATGCTGGGTGGATTCTCCTGCGTGTGTGAGCAGGAGGCATGGCACTGTGTGGAATGTTTGTGCGGTGAGCGACGCCATGGACAGGAATGGGGATTTGAGCTCGAGAGGATATGAGCCTGATGGAGATGTGAGGGTGTGTGGGAGAGTTAGCGGTGTTGTCTCTTGAGGTGTGAGATCCCTGTGGATGTGTGATGGGTTTGTGAGTGTGTGAGTTGAGAGTGATGAGAAGAGTGAGTTACCCTGGCTGAACGGGTGAGACCATTCACCCTGTAGTGGCACTGGGTGGCTGTCCTCTTTTGCAGGGCATTGGAGCTGACCACCGCTGCCATCGCCTCCCAAGCCTGTTTCGTAATGCCGCTGCCCATCCTGTGACCACAGCTGGTGTAGAGGACATCGTGGCGGGCCTCCACAGCATTCAAAAGGCGTGCCAGTGACATATCGCTAAACCTGGGGGCTGCAGTCTTTTTGCCTTTCATGGACATCTTCTCTGCAGCAGTTGTGGCCTGGAAACACTGAGATGTGTGCATGCGGCTGGATTTTAAATATGACACCCAGCATGATGAATTGGCGAGGTGATGGCGGGCGGGTGAATGAGAGTCCATCCGCCATCGAAATGGCGTGTTTCGAATTAGGACGATACGGCATGAAAATCTACCATTGCGACCGATGGGTAAAAAGTCGTTTTACCCACTGCTACTGCACCTAGTGCAAACCTGGGATGATTCCACTCTGAATGTTGATTAAGACACAACAGGAAAGTCCTTGATTGTTCCAAATGATACAATCATCCCTGCATTGTTTTTGGTCTAACAGTAATCTCTTAAACGATAAATTTCCTCAGAGCCTCTCCTGCTCCACAGTCATAACTTCACCAGGAGCTCCAAGGAAATCCCCAACCTCAGTCCCTCCCCTAGAGTCCAATTTTGTAGTAATTATAGTTTTATTTAGTGAATTCTACTCTTTAGCATTCCCGGTGCAGAATTTCATGTTTCAGGAGTGTATATTGAGGATTCAGAAGTCTGTCTGATTTACCACTCCATAATTTTCCATTCTATAAAATCAAAGGATAAAAATTCATGAATGTTACCGTATCATGCAAGCCCGCCACCTGTCATGTTTGACCTCCTGGCCTTCTTTTGAGCGGGTGGGCCAATTAAGGCCCACCCAGTGGCCTGCCCGACGGGAAGCGCTATGCACTTCCTGTGCGGGAGAGAGAGGGAATCCCCAGCTGTCAAAGTGCACTCTTTCACGCATGCACACGAAAGAGCGCACTGCTCCCTGAGGCAAAGCGCTGTCTCGGGGGATTATTGACAGAGTACAAAAGTTAAAAAATAGAGAAATAAAAATATTATTAACATGTCCCCCTCATGAGATGGGACATGTTAATAAATATCTCATTAAAGCTTTTAAAAAGGAACATGAAATCTCATCCCGCCAGTGGGTGAGGTTTCATGTATTATCAGAAGCCCGCCGGGGCTCCTGGCCTGCCCGCCAGCCTTAAGGTTGGACAGGCTGGTCTTTAATTATCTTGGCCTCAATTGGCCATTGACAGGTCGGCGGGCGGACTGCTGATTGCGCTGTCCACCCGCCTTCCTGAAAATTTAATGGGACCAGGATGACGTCGGGGGTTCCTCCCGACGTCATCCCGGTTCATTTTCCTGTCAGCGAGCGGGCCCCGCCCCCAAATCACCGACAGGAAAATTCTGGCCACCATTTCCCAAGGGTTTCCATCAATCTTCCATTGAAGTTATAGCAGGACGTTAGGCCAGCCCCTGCTGAAATTTGATTTCTTTGGACATCATTTTTCACTCAGTGTGCGGGCACGCGCCTGACATGCTTGAGTGTAGAATAGCGCATGATGACGTTGGGCGAGCATCCCGACATCACCGCGCAATTACGCGATATTTCGGTTGGTGGGCACGCGCTGAACTTGGAAGCGCGCCCACTGACATTTAAGAGGACTATTAAGCCCATTAACAGCGCAATTAACTGGGAGTTTTCCCTGCTCGTCCACGTTACGATTGGCGGATGGGCGAATCAGCCAAGCGGCCTTTGCAGTTTTCAGGAAACCTCGTCCATGGGCGGGATGAGGTTTCCGTCATTAAGTAAAAAAAAATAAAAGGTTTGGTCAGGGTTTTTATGTTGTATATGTTCAGGTGACTGTTTTTGATGCCTGGGCATTTTTTCCGGATTTTCCAATCTTTATTTTTGTCGTATTTAAATTCTTCAGCTCCCTGAGGCAGCTCTCTGCCTTCAGGGAGCTTTCATTTCGCGCTCCTCCGCGCCTGTGATGACTTCAGCGCTCGGCCTCCACCCAACCCCCGACCCAGGCAGCGCTGATCATATCAGTGCGCGCTTCACACTGGCTGGCCGTTAATTGGCTGTCGGGGGGGCGATCGCGGTCTGTTTCCTGACTGCTCCTGGGCCCGCCGATCACACCCGCCCGCCAAGCTGAAAATTCAGGCCCTTATCATGAAGTTATTCTAAGCTTCTTTCCAATCTGAGACTCAAATAAAATTAATAACTTTATTGTGGTTTAAACCTAACATTTATACAGCACCAGTTAAGCCACTGTCCATAGAATTCCATCTTCATTGCTCTTGCTGGAGAGGGTTGTGTCAAAATGGTTGTCTAATAATATATTGCAAGATATAGTGATTAACAGGGGAATGTCTCCAAATTATAAACTCAAATTGGTATGAAATACTGAATAGAAAATCTGAAAATGGTCATATAACACCACTACAGTGATTACAACACACAATTTTCTCTCCTCCGTATGGACTGACATCTGCCTGTTATCACAGAACGACGTACCTTATAGTTCTAATATAATCTTCGACACATGTTCCCGTTATTAAACTGTAATGGTGCCAATCCACACCTCAGACATGACTAGTAAGTAGAAATAGGATTCATTGTGATATTAATGTACTGAGAAATGAAGGAGCACTTTAGTACCTAAGCCCTTGACTGCCTTTGTAATAAAATGCTGATGAACTACTTACAAGCTCAGCATAACACACCAGCAGCCGAGGGCTTATACATGACAGGGTGCATAAAGAGGTTGATGTTAACTGTCAGTGTGAAGGAATTCAGTTAACACTTGGGACTCCACTGAGAACTCCTGATACCCTATCGCCCTGGTGACTAAATTGCTTGCATAAAAACCTCTTTAACAATGCATTTTGCATCTTTTTATTGGGTTGCAGTTACAGCGATGCTGATTCAAAGCTAATGCAGTGTGACAATGCCTTGTCATGGTGGCCTCATGTTGATTGTCAAAATTCACTTCAAGCTACTTATCTATGGAATTTGCATTGATCTACAGCCAAAATGGTTTCACAGTGACAGAAACTGCGATACAACCGGCCTATTAAACTGAATAAGATGCTATGAGGTTACAATCGTAAGACGAAATAATTTAGAATGGTAACCTTAGAATGGGAAATATTTCTATGAAAATCATCTTAAAAATAGAATGAAAAGAGCCCGAAGTTACCAACTTACAACATTTCAAGTTTTTACTTTTTTTTCCCTCAAGTCGTGACACAAGATGCTGCAAATTCAATAACGTATCTATATTATCTAATGTTGAATAGATCTAATGCTTTCTGTCATGGGGAGACGATGTAGCCGTGGTGATGTCACTGAACTAGTGACCCAGAGACCCAGGCTAATGCACTGGGATGCATGGTCATCTCTCACTGTGGCAGTTGGTGGGAATTAAAATCAATTAATAAAACCTGGAATTGAAAGGTCAGTAATGGTGACCATGAAACTATCGTCAATTGTTGTTAAAAACCTACCTGGTTCACTAATGCCCTTTTTAAGGAAGGAAATCTGCCTTCCTTACCTGGTCTGGCCTAAATGTGTCTCCAGACCCACAGCAATGTGGTTGACTTCCCTCTAGCAAGCCATTCAGTTCAAGGGCAATTAAGGATTGGCAACTAATGCTGGCCTCACCAGTGATGTCCATACCCCATGAAATAATATATTTTTAAAAAAATAAGATAATATTAGTAAAAGTAGGTGAATATAAGGCAGAGTTTCTCACTTTATCGTCATGCTGGTTTCTTTTTTGTTTTTGCAAACATTAGCAACTAGGTGAAAGTATATTTCCTGGGGGTAAAGTTGGAGTCTTACAGACAATGAGCCAAGAAATTGGTTGACTTCAGTTACATTGAACAGGCAAACTACCGGGGCTCATTATGCTCCTTAAAGATGGCTCATCCATCGGGCAATTGGAAAATCCAGTGGACTGGCCACTACTTAAAGGCCATAAAGTTTCCCCCCCGTTGGGGAGGGTTGTGCGGGGGCGAGTGCTAACCCAATCGGCACCCCTGATTGGGTCTGCGCCACCATTTTACGTGGGCAGGACAATTAAGGCCCGCCCATCGTGATGCTCGCCCGGAAGCGCTGAGTGCTTCCTGTGCAGGCGGTGGGGGGGGGGGGGGGGGGGGGGGTGGGATTCCCTGAGTGGTTCCCCGCGCTCTTTCACGCATGTGCGCGAAAGAGCGCAGAGATCTCCCTGAGGCACAGTTGTCCTGCCCATGTAAAATGGTGGCGCAGCCCCAATCAGGACATTTGTTTCAGTCTTAAAGTTCAAAATAAAAGATTTTTAAACTTTTAAAACATGTCCGCTCATGTGATACTATCACCTGAGCTGGGACATGTCAAAGAATAAATGTATAAATTTTTATTAGATTTTAAAACAGCTCATGAAACCTCATCCCACCCATGGATGAGGTTTCATGATAAATGGGAAGGCCGCCTGGGCTCTTTGCCTGCCCGCCAACCTTAAAGTTGGACGGGCAGCTCATTAAATTGAGTTAATTACTTTTTAACGGTCCTTAATAAGCCTTTGACAGTTCGGCGGGCGCGCAGCCGAACTGACAATCTAAATGACGCGCGGTAACATCAGGCCACACACCCGATGTCACTGCGCGTCATTTTACGCATCGGCGAGTGAGCCCCGCCCCCCGCTCACCGACAGGAAAGTGCTGCCCTTTAACACCCTTAGGCCTTTGAAAGAGAGCTGCAATTTTCAAGGGTCTACAGAGCTGGGCTGCAGATTAGTCATGTTCTCATTAAACAGGCTCAAGGGGCTTAATGGCCTACCCCTGTTCCTATGTACTCAGTGGGGAGTGAGTTAATGAAGCAGCAGGCAGCATGGCGTTATCCAGGAACCTCCCCAACTTTCCACTTCAGCTATGGAGAAGGTTGTAGAGCAAATTAAGGATTAAGAAGGAGGTCCTCTTCTCCTCTAATCAGCAGTAGGTATCTTGCCTAATTAGCTGGAGAAATTAAAGAAATTCAATGTCAGCAACATTGTTCCAAGGACCTGGCTGCAGTGTATCACCTCACCAAGGTAAGACTCCCCTTAATAAATGTAGACTACAGGATCTAAATATCCATTCCCCCCTTTCCAACCATGTGCTGGTTAGCTGGAATGCTCTAGATCCTGCCATTGTAGGCTTGAGTCATTAACATATTTTTATATGCTTCCAGTGCAAGTCTTGGCATTGGCCAGAATCCAGAAGGGTCAGACAGAAAGCAGAGAGGCCTATAGTGAACTGTAAAACCTTCTGGTTTCTGTCCAACAAAGACAGACAGAATGTAATAAAGTACCTGGGATCCAATGGCCACTCATAGGAAAATGATGGTATTTACATTCTTATGTCTCCATTACCTAGCCTCCTTACCATCTCAGATCCTATAAGGAATACCACAAATTTCTTCAGGCATCCAGGTACTATTAGTCCTCTCCTCTCATACTTCCATGCCTTATAATGCCTGACCCAATTGTACTTCCTTGGCATTCAACTTCTTCCCTTCTCTAGGGTGAACTCAAAAATTCCTGGGATAACACTTAAAAGGTGGAGACACTGCATCCTGACTATCTGGACCTATTGATCTCTTCACTGGGCTTTAGAACAGGACATTCTCTTAACAAATAAGAGAAAAATACTGAGACTTGAGGCTGGAGAAATGTGTTATGGGCAATGGGAAGACTTTTTTTGATTCCTGTAAGTTTTATTTGAGCAATTGTCATTTGGAGTGTAAAATATTTTATAATAGGACTGAATTATTCCATCCTTAAATTGATTTGTGAAACTAGCTTCCTGGTTGAGGGAAAAAAAGGATTTCTGGCCTTCAACAGAACTGAAAACTAAAAGGTAAGTAGGTGCTTTTTTAACCATTTGTGGGGTATGGGCATTGCTGGTAAGGCCTATATTTGTTGCCCATCCTTAATTACCCTTGTCCTTGAATGCAACTGAGTGGCATGATTAGTCATTTAAGAGTCAACCACGTTGTTGTAGGCATGGGATCTCATGAAGGTCAAAGTGGGTAAGGGCAGCAAGTTTTTCTTCCCTAAAGAACATTAGCGAACTGTTTTACTACAAGTAGGTTCATAGACATTATTACTGATGATTTTACTGCTGGTGTTTTATTTAATTAATTGAATTTAAATTCTCTATTGGCCATGGTGAGATTTGAACTCCCGTGCTGTGCATCATTAGTCCACACCTCTGGATTACTAATCCAGTAATTATGCTATCATTCACCCGTTCAGTAAGGTTGGACAAAAAATAATGAGAAAACAGGAGGACAGCAGAGAAACAACAGACATTTCAAAAACAGAGAGGGAGTTAATGGGATCTTTTCCTTTTATTTTTTCTGTCATTTTTCCAATTTTGCTAACATTCACACTCATTTTTCTTTGTTCTTCAAATTTCTGTTTTTTTTTCCTTTTCACATGGCAACTGATGAAGCTTTACAGATGAACCCATGTAACCCCACGTCTATTAGAAAGCAATGTTGCAACGCAATCTCATTTTATCTTTAATATTAAAGCTAGTTTCAGAAGTTAAGGATCAAAATCACTCTTACTATTTTCAAAGGTTACCTATTTTAAATGCTTAACATAACAAAGGCAAAAAAATTCTATTAAGTATCATTACATAAGTGTACATGTAATGTACAGTGCCTATTCATTCAATGCATTATTAATTTGTCTTGGCACTCTTAACATATGATTTCAGAGCTGGGTATTGTTGTAGTCACCAATCACATGTAAGGTTTAATTGATTGCAAATAAAATTCTAATGTATTTAAATTAACTACATTGACTCCTGGTGCAGCAATATCTGGACTTTAAATTTTTTATCTTCTTGTTCAAATCACTTGATGACTTCACCCCTCCAAATCTCTGAAATCTCCTCCAGTCCTACAATGCTCAGAGATCTCTGCACTCTTTTGATTCTCACCTTTCACGCATCCTGGGGCTGAATTTTACAGGGCAGGGGGAGGGGGAGGGGGCTGTGGGTTGCTTGTTTCCCCCACCCCACAGGAAGAAATGTTGGGCACCACCTGACCCACGGTAGGAGGAATTCCATTCCTTGAGTGTTGCCAGCCAAACAACAGTGCCAGGACTCAGTGGTGGGCGCTGCTGGAACTGCAGGCAGGCCCATGGGTAAAGAGGACATGGCCATCGGAGAGAGGGGTAAGTCTGGAGCTTTGAATGGGGAAGGCTTGGGGAGCCCAGGAGGAGGGTGGGTTTCAGAGGCCAGGTAGATAGGAACAAAGGGAAGGGTTATCATCCTGGGTGCGGGGGGATGGTGGTAGTGGTTACCCCCAAGCACACAGGGTACCCCCCACCAAAGAGTGTTAACCTCTTCCTTCCTACCTTTTAAGCAGCTTGATTAAAAAAAAGCAGCCTTTCCACTCACACCCACATGCCCACGCCAATCATTTTATGGCACGGGCAGCATATTATTCGGGTCAATTGGCTTCAGTTGACCCTTAATTATTTATTTTAAAATGGTGGACAGGCTCCCGATTTCAGCGCCTGCCTATTTATTGTATTATGGGGGAAGCTCGGGGTGGGTGGAATGGTGGTGTGTTTGCTACTCCTCATATTTACATGGCCCCCTGCCAAAAACACACTGTGAGGGGGCCTTAAAATCCAGACCCTCAATTTGATTACTTCACAATGATTTCAGTTGCCTATACCCTCAGCTTTGGAATTCCCTCCTTAAATATTTCTACCTCTCTGGCCTCCTCGAACCTACTTTTCTTGACCAAGTGTTAATAATATCTAATGTTATGATTTATATGTTTTAAAAGTATGGCCAGGATTTTCCGTTTGGTTGAGGGGAGGGGGCGGGACCGGGCGCGGGCAGGTGCAGACCAGATCGCTGCCCATGATCGGGTCCGCTCCGCCATTTTATGCGGGTGGGCCAATTAAGGCCTGCCCATCGTATTTGCTGACTCCCATGGATAGTGGGAGTGTGCAGGCGGCGACGGGTGTGTACAGACCGCCGGGTCCAAAGGCGACCCCGCAGTCTGTTTAAAAGAAGGCCTGGCAGCCTCCTGTAGGCTGCTCACAATGGCCAGTCCTAGGCTGCACCAGGGGGGGTTCGGGTATGCAGGCCAGGCTGCAGGGTAGGCCAGAGGAGCAGGCCAGGCTGGAGGGAAGGGCAGAGGAGCAGGTCAGGCTGCAGGGTAGGCCAGAGGAGCAGGCCAGGCTGGAGGGAAGGGCAGAGGAGCAGGTCAGGCTGCAGGGTAGGCCAGAGGAGCAGGCCAGGCTGGAGGGAAGGGCAGAGGAGCAGGTCAGGCTGCAGGGTAGGCCAGAGGAGCAGGCCAGGCTGGAGGGAACACCGCAGGGGCAGGGCAGGCTGCAGGGTAGGCCAGCAGGGGGCCAAAATGCCCCTCGCTTTTCTGATGAATGCCTCAAGGAGGTGGCAGCACGGTGGGAGGTGTTGGTCCCCCAGGATGGGAGGAGGAGGCCCCCCCACATGACCAAACGTGCCTGGGAGGAGGTGGCGGAGGTGGTGCGGTGCACCTGGATCCAGTGTCGCAAGCGCTTCAATGATTTGTTGCGCTCTGGCAGGGTGAGTGCCATCTTGGCATTGGGCATTTAACCCAGCAGGTAGCCTCACACTCTAAGGCCCCCTGCCCCCCAAGTCTTACTGTCATGGCTGCATTGAATCATTTAGGGCATTTTTCCTTTGCTGGGTGGCCAAGCAGATAGTGCCCATGCTGAGGTCAGCCTGAGTGGGCCATGAGGAGATGAGTTCTCCCCCGCACCATGTGTTGTTCTTAGCCGCATATGACTAGTTTGGGGGCGACCTGGAGGAGCTGCAGCTGGGCGCAGACTCAGAACTCCAGGACATGTCCTGGTCAGGGTGATGAGATTGTGGAAGGGGAGCCTCAAGGTCTCGTGGCAAAGAACCATCTGCTGCCCTCTACGCTGCACATGTTTGCGCCTCTTTGCTATGGGAGCAAATACCGTGTGGTTCCTAATGTGATGTGCGCAGCATGTGTCCATGTGGCGGGGTGGGGAGCAGGCCTAGCATCTTGGTCTGAGTGGTCAGCAGGAGTGGGGAGAGGAGGCACTGAAGGCCTGATATGCCCCACTCTGGTCAGGGTGTGGCGTGTGCGAGCAGGGTCCATGTGCAATTTGCCCTAATGAATGGTCTTCTCTCTTTTTCAGGAGAAGAAGGCTCATGATGTGTCTGAGTGTGCGAGGACTGGAGGCGGCCAGGCACAACTCTCTATATTAAACCATTTCGAGCAGGTGGCCCTTGATTTCGAGAGGCGCCATGCACCCAGGTCTACTGGTGTCGGTGAGGCTGGGGTGGCACAGCCAGGTATTTAAGACCAACAGTGAGGTCCACATTGTCCTCCCAACAGCCATAACACTGAAGATTGTTAAATTAGTTATTGTTGCAACTTTGCTGGGCCATTGGTTCTGGAAGATTGAGCACATAATGAGCTGGGGGGACAGGGATGAAGTTTGTCAGTGTGTGCATGCTAACTGATCCACTGTCCTTGTACTTCCTTTCAGCATCATCAGAACATGGCCGGGGGTGGGGGGGTGGGGGGCCGGGGTGTGGGGGGAGGAGCAGCAGATGCCCCCTCTCACACCTGAGGGCCCTGAGGTCTCACCAGCTTCACACCATTTCTGCCAGGCAGGCACCAGCACAGATACTAGCACCTCGATGAGAATTCGAACATCGGCTAGTGTCCTGGGGCACAGTGGGTAAGGGCACTTCACAGTCGCTGGAGGAACTGTTAATAATTATGAGAACTTCTGATTCACACATTAAATGCCAGATGTGTGACCATGGCTGAGGTTGGGTCGTTTCTTCTGTATGTGTATGTTTAAGAAAAGTGTCATGAGTGTTTAGTTGGACATTCACCTTTATGTACAAGGCCCTTAGTTAGTGCTCCTGACCTGACAGATTTTGCACTTAGGTGTCGAGGATCGAGGCGGCAGCCCAGGCTGGGACTGGTGATCCATCTGTGTTGTGCTAACTGAAGGCTCGTTGGATTAAAGCCTCCCGGGTGTCCCTGCCTCCCTGGAGTAGTCCCGGGTTAGCGTCTACCCCCTCAGCATTTCCCTGTGTGTGCTCATCCTCAGACTCACTGCTGGACTCATCGTGTGCAGCCGCAGGCACTGCGTCGATGTCTTCATCGTCCACTGCATCTCCCCTTTCCTGCGCAAGATTGTGGAGAGCGCAGCATGTAACCACTATCACTGAAACACGATCTGAGGGGTACTGGAGTGTGTCCCCTGAACAGTCCAAGCATTGGAAACGCATCTTGAGAAGACCGATGGCTCTCTCCACCACAGCCCTTGTGGTGCCCTGGCTCCTATTGTACCGCTGCTCAGCTTCTGTTCTTGGATGGCAGAGAGGCGTCATGAGCCACCTTCGCAGGGGATAGCCCTTGTCACCCAGCAGCCATCCATCCAGCCGGGCCAGAGCACTGAAGAGCCCCGGCACCTGGGAGTGTCTGAGGATGTAGGCGTCATGGGAGCTGCCTGGGTACCTTGCACAGACTTGTAGAATCAGCATCCTGTGATCACACACTATCTGCACGTTCATGGAGTGGAAGCCCTTCCTGTTGATAAAGGCACTGGGCTCACCTGCTGGTGCCTTGATGGCCACATGTGTACAGTCTATAGCACCCTGGACGCGGGGGAAGCCAGCAATGGCCGCGAAGCCTCTGGCTCACTGTGTTTGGCTTGCCTGGTCCCAGCGGAAGTGGATGAAGGTCAATGCACGCCTGAAAAGAGAGTCTGTAACCTGCTTGACACAAATGTTGACAGCTGATTGGGAGACACCACAAAGATCACCCACCGAACCCTGGAAGGAGCCAGAGGTATAGATGTGGAGGGCAACTGTGACCTTCAGAGCCACTGGCATGGGGTGTCCACCCACACAGTAAGGGGAGATCTCAGGGCCAGTCATCTGACAGATGTAGTTGACTGATCCCTTGACAGTCGGAGCCTCCTTTGGCACTGCACCTCAGTCATATTGAGGTAAATGCTTTGCCGCCTGTAGGATAGTGGCGCGTCTGTGGCCTCCTCCACCTTGGACAACCTCTTGGCCCTGCGCCCCTTGTGCCTGTGCCTGGCCTCCCAAAGGTGGCTCCCTTGGAGGCTGAATGTGCACTCCTGGCCTCCCCCTCCTTCTAGCCCTCCCTTCCTCCTCACAGGAGCTGCCTCCAATAGACAGATCAGATCCCATACCCAGGCTAAGGGAAGGCTTCCTGAAAGCTACAGCCTCGCAGAAGATTCCTCACTGCAGAGTGCTGACCCGAAGGTTAAGGGTCTAGGAAAAGCAGCTGGGATGCGTTCTGAAATACTGTAGTTCACACAGGCAAGTTTAGAAAACTTTCACCAATAAATACTTCACAGACCAGATTCATGACCCCACTGAGCCCCCTTACCCCACCCGTGAATGAAGTTAATAGAAATGTCTCCTGCCTGTTGTGCCCTTGCGCCGACCTGAAGATTGCACGGGCGCCGAAAAATCAACATCAATTGAAGACTAAAGGGCCTTAAGTGGCCGGTTAATTAATGGTGGGCGCGCGTTGGACTTCATAGCGCGCACACCCAGCGAAATATCGCGATGGCGAGCGGTGATGTTGGGGCGCTCACCCTACGTCACCACGCGTCATTTTACACACGGACGTGTGGGGCCCGCCACCCACACGTCAAACAGAAAATTCTGCCCTATGACTTTTGGGTTGAGAATTGGATTTTTTAATGCAAGATAAATAGGAAAAAAACCTTTTACCAGTTTGAGAAACTGCTAAATACCCGTAAGATAATTACCACTGAAAGGGTGGTCCAAGGGAAGAATTTTCTCCCCGTCGGGCGGGCCGGTTGGGAGCGGGCATGGGCGGGCGTGGAGTCGATCGCCACCCGTGATCGGTTGCGCACTGCCATTTAGCATGGGCGGGCAATTAAGGCCTGCCCAGAGTGACGTGGGCCCGGAAGTGCTCAGCACTGCCTGTGCAGACGGGTGGGGGGAGGAGGGGGAGGAAGGGCCTGTGCTCGTTCACACGTTTGCGCGTGAAAGAGCACGGAAATCTCCCTGAGGCACAGAGCTGCCTCAGGGCGATTAACTTCAGTGTTAAAGCTGGGAAAAATATTTTTAAAATAAAATTATTCAGACATGTCCACTCATGTGACAGTGTCATATGAGCTGTGACATATCAGGGAACATTAATGAAAATCTTTATTTAATTTCTAAAAACTTCAAGAAACCTCATCCCGCTTGTGCACCTTAAGGTTGGACGGGCAACTCATTTAACTATTTTAATTGTTTTTGAACAGGCCTTAATAGGCCTTTGACAGTTTGGCGGGCGCGCAGCCGACTCAGCTGTGCGCTCGCCGGACTGGAAATCTAAAAGACGTGCGATGACATCAGGACGCCTGCCTGATGTCACCACGCGTCATTTTACGCGTTGGCGAGCAGGCCCCGCCCCCGCTCACCAACCCAAAATCTCTGCCCAGTATGTCTGATAAGATTGCAGTGTCTCTATTAGAGATATATATTATTCATATGATCAAAGTAAGGTTTGAAAGCAACTGGTAAGCAAGGGAAGATTTTAAAGTATCCACACACATTTCAGATCAAAGGACAAGTTTAAAGTTGGAAGATAATTAGCTTAAATTTCTATCTGGAACATCCCAGGGCTGCCACATTGCCATGGAGATAGATTTCAGGGAGTTTTTTTTTTGTTTTAGGCTTATCCCTGTGATTCCTCACAGAAAAGTTCAGTTGGTAATTGGAAGCCACTGGGGTTAGACAAGAAGATTGCCGGCAGAAAGGCAGCCGAATTCAGCCTGGGAGCAGCTCTGGGACAAGCAGAGAGAGAGGATGTTCCAGCAGCTATAGATCAGTCGCAGATGGCTATTATCAGAATCCATGGGGATTTTCTGATGTGTAATCGCTAAGCAAGAGTGCAATGTGGCCCGTGCTCAAGCTGGGGAGTTCACAATTGTGAGGTACTTAAGGAGAGTTGCAGGGTCACCTAGCCAGATGCGAGTGTAAGGACCCCAAGAAATCTCATGCCTTAAAGGATAACGGGTACACTGCGGAGAATCAAAGTGAATTCCTGAGCTGTCGCACACCTTGATTGGTTCCAGGATAAGTGAAGGAACCTTCAAGATCCTGTGAAATATAGGGAAACTCTTGGATGGAAATAGAGGTAGAGTGAGGAACATGCTATTGAGGTTTTGGGGTTTAAAATATATATGTCTATGAATGTAGTAATTGCTTTGTTTATCTCTTGTGCAGTAAAATCTTTTGTTTAAAATGTGAAATCTTGCGGCATAATTCTTCCCGTTAATAACTGGAAATTCAAATTTCTTTTTAAGAATTACTGGTCTCCACTGAGATCGAAGCACACGCTTTTTGGTCACTTGCCCTAATATTTCTTTATGTGGTTCGGTTTTGTCCAACTTTTGTCAAATTTTGTCCAATTGTGCTCCTGTGATGTGCCTTGGGATGTTTTTATTTTGTTAAAAGTGCCATTTAACGTGGCAACGTGGGAAATAGAAGCAGGAGTAGGTCATTCGGCCCTTCGAGCCTGCTCCCCCATTCAGTATGATCATGGCTGATCCTATATCTCAATGCCATACTCCCGCTCTCTCCCCATACCCCTTGATGCCTTTAGATTCTAAAAATCTATTTCCTTCTTAAATATATACAGTGACTTGGCCTCCACAGCCCTCTGTGGTAGAGAATTTCATAGGTTCACCACCCTCTGAGTGAAGAAATTTCTCCTTATCTTAGTCCTAAATGGCCTTCCCCGTATGCTGAGATTGTGACCCTTTGTTCTAGACCTCCCCAGCCAGAGGAAACATCATCTCTGCAAGTTTAAATGCAAGATTTTGTTGTTGAAATTATATATGATGCATTAAAAGAATTGTCTGAAATCCACAGGAGTATGGACATGAATTATCTTTCTACTTTGCTTGCAGTTATGGTTTTTGTTATGTTTTGATATCTTGATTTTCCAATACCTGCATTTACATAGCCCCTTTAACATACTAAGGTATCCCAATTTTTTGTTTTAGGTTATCAGGTTCGCTTTGTCCGGCGAACACTAGCTGTACCCTTGATATTAACACATTAGTTTGTGCTTGAAACACTATAGGCAGAGAGACCGATTAACTGAACATACACTGGTAGTTTATTGGAACTAAGAGCTGAACACTAACACCATGTGTGCTTCTTCAATCACCTCCAGCTCTTACGGTTACCCAAGTAGCCCGCACTGTATAGCAATTGGTCAATACAGTTACATGGTCCATTAGCTATATTCTCTTAAAGGCACATAGCACTCCGCTTTACCACACCCAACTATTAGAAGAGTTAGAGCAAGCAATAAAGAGTCAAACATACAGGAATTTTGGAGATTTTTGAAGGTGGAGGTGAAATGATTGAGGGGAAAGAATGACACTGCATAGCATCATGTTAGCTAAAGCGTCTATCCAGAAATAGTTCCTGTTCATCTTGAGCCTGTATTATGGTTTCCTCACTAAAAATCCTGAACTGTTTTTAAATGTATACTTTCCTATGGTAGTACTTAGCACTGTTGTTTTCACTTTTGGGAATTGTCACTGGATTACAATATCGTCATAGTTTCTGTCTTTTCTAGAGCGGTAAACGGTATTGCATAAAATTAATCTTCATAGTTAAATTTATTATTTAATAGCCATGCGCCAGTAAAACACTCTTTGCATAGATTACCTTTGGAGTCCCAATTATTACGGTTAAGACAATTTAAGATGCTGCTAGGATAATTGGAAACCACATCTGTGTTATCACAAACCAGCTGAATATTGTAGAATGGAAGCTCTATTCTCTGTTAACTTAGATGTTTGTATTTTTCACAGGTGCACAAATAAAACCCAGTACATTAGGGAATGCAGCAGTGATGAAGGTTCGCTTTTTGTTCTCTGTTGCTACGGCGGGAATGCTGTGGAGCTGACAATATGAGCTGAATTTTGCCTGCAGGTCTGCAGGGGCAACTTTGAAGGCTGGAGCAGGCGGAAATTTGAATGGGCTTTCCGACGTGTACCCGCCTCAGTGAGCAGGTTCAGTGGCAAGCTGGCCAGCAGCGCCGAGAACCCGCTAAGGCTGGTAATGGGCCACTTAACTGCGATTCACCATGCTAAAATTTTCCCAGAGGTGCATGGGCCCCTCGCAGTATCAGGGGCCCCGAAAATAGATCAGAGGCAGCTTTGCGGCAGGAGGTCTGAGCTACAACACATTTGAGGGTTTCAATTTATTTGCCAGTGGTAATTCACAAAGGGATGATGTCTCCAGCAATGCTTGTCCTGCTTCAATGGCAGCAGTTTCCCTCTCACTGAAGGCAGCTCCTTGGGTGTTGTGAACCACATGTAATTTTTAGGCTGTTTGTGAGTTTTGGCACCTGGGGCCAGAATTTTCCAGCCCCTCATGTCAGCGGGATCTTTTGATGGGTGGTAATTTCAATGGCTCGCCGACCCCACCTCATGGGAACATGCTGTGGGGGTGCTGGACAGTCTGGCCTGGGAGTCTGGGTAGACTCCTGACTAAAAGATCAGGTCTTTTGGGGTTGCTTGTAAATATACATTTTAATGAGGTTTTCTTACCCCTGAAGCTAAAGAAATGAGTTAAAAGGGGTTAAAAGTTTAGTGATTCTGAGGGGGAAAAAAATCACAAAGTAGAAAAATTTTACTGTTGCCTAGCGACAGTGGTCAAGTGACACAAACACAGAGAAAAGACAGAAAAGAAGAGTTCAGTGCGTGTCAGAGAGAGGAGACAGGAATTTTAAGCTCTGATAAGAAAGACTCTAAGGGTATTGGGGACAGTAGTTGACTGAATAATCAGTTACAGAACTCAGTAAAGTGATATGATTAGCAGAGGTGCTATTGGAGTTTAGGGAACTATTTGTTTGCTCTGCAGTTGAAGAAACAGTGAGTTAGAGTGTGGTTTTTGGGTATCTTGGGGTGAGATATGAGCTAGGTGAGAAGCATCAAGAGAATGCTCAGGAATTCACCAGAAGAAAACAGTTTGCAGTTGTGCCTGTTCCAAACGAGAGCCTTTGTGTCAAGCTAGTGGTGACTCTTCACTGGTTTATGTGTCTGTAGAGATATTGCTAGGGTAAAGGAATAGTGTGAATTTGAATCGTCTTCTTGTTTTGTATTGAGATCTTTCCAGCCTTTTTGTCTGGCGTAATATAGTTCATTTTTCTTGTTTAATAAATATTTTATTCTTTGTATTAAAACTTCATCGGCAGACTCCTGTGAGTTTGTTCAGTACCTTTCTTCCACAGTTTCTAAAAATAATGTTAGGGTCTATCAAGCCAGCTTTCACCCTGGGATCTAACATCAGCTGGGATCGTAACAATGGTGCAACTGCTGCTCCTGCTGATGTACAGGCATTGTCCACACTGCAAACCCAGCTGGCAACCCCATCTATGTGCGGCGCTCATTGGGCCTTCCAATGCTGGAACCCAGCTTCCATTCCTAATTGGCCACCTTACGTCTGATGTCCCGTCATGGCCATTTCCAGGTTCCTGACCTTGAATTCATCCTGTCGTCGGGATCAGCAAGCTAGCAGCAAAATCCAGCCCTATTTGTCTCCCCCTGAGTAACACATTAAACTTCTTCTTTCTGAGTAAAAATATGTCCAATGCAATATGTAGCCATAGCTGCAAAATAAACAGGATGGAAAATGCATGGTGCATCCACCCAGATAAAAACATAATGTGGGGCACTGTTTACAACACATGGTGATAATTACCTCATCAGAAAGTGCAGTTTAGCTTAAGTGCCATTAAAGCCAATTCTTCCATTTTGGAACAGGAAATACCGGAAATACTCAGCAGGCCTGGCAGCATCTGTGAGAGAGAGAAACAGAGTTAACGTTTTGAGTCTGTATGACTCTTCTTCAGAGCTCTGTTTCTCTCTCCACAGGTGCTACCAGACCTGCTGAGTTTCTCCAGCATTTCCTGTTTTTATTTCAGATTTCCAGTAGCCGCAGTATTTTGCTTTTACCTTCCATTCTGGGATTGTTTCATAACCCCTCAGCCATGCATCAATCAAAGTTTAAAAAAATCAGAGTTGTCAGTAGCTGAGTTATGCACCTTAAGTTTGATGTGCCTATAGGCAACATGGGCAAATACCCAGTATATGTGAATGGTTGTGGCATAGATTTTGAGTCCGGAGTAACTCTTGCAACTAGTACAGTGTTAGTTTAATGTATATGCACACTTGTATGGTTAACATCATAGAATTATAGAGCGCAGATGGAGGTCATACAGCCAACCATTTTTGTACCAGCTCTCTGCATGAGCTACCAATTAGTCCAACTTCCCTGGTCTTTGCCCATAGCCATGCATACTTTTCCTATTTAAGTGTGCATGCAATTCCCCTGTGAAATAAAAACCAAAAATGTTGGAAATACTCAGGAGGTCTGGCAGCATCTATGGAAAGAAGTAGAGTTAACACTTCAGGTTGTTAGCCTAGGCACTAGGAAAAGTTCCAATGTAATAGGTGTTAAATAGGACAATTGGGGAAGGGGTAGAAAAAAACAAAAGGGATAGTTTGCAATAGGGTAGAAGATGGTAGACTTTAGATGACAAAGGGATGATGCTTCAAGGTTAAAGGGAGAGGTAATGGGACAAGTAAAGAAACAAATGATGGATCCAGTGATGTGAATGGCAGAATAATGAACAGCTGCCCTGTGAAAGCAGAAACAAGGAAAACAAGATCAAGACCGACTCATGCAAAGAAAAAAAAAGGGGGTCTGAGGTTGTGGTTTGAAACTGTTGAACTTAAAGTTGAGTCCAGAAGGCTACAAAGTGCACAATCGAAAGATGAGATGCTGTTCCTCAAGTTTCCATTGAACGTCATTGGAACACTGCAGTAGATTCAGGACAGAGACATCAGTGTGAGAACAAAGTGACGAATTAAAGTGGCAGGCCACCAGAAGCTCCGAGTCATTCTTGCGGACTGAACTTGCATTCCATAAATCGGTCATCCAATCTCTATTTGATCTCCCCAGTGTAAAGTACAGAGCATTGTGAGCAGCAAATAAAGTATACTAATTTGAAAAAAATACTCATACATCGCTGTTTCATCTGGAAGGAGCCTTGGACAGTGAGAAGGGAAGAGGTCTAAGAGAAGGATGCACCATCTGAGAAGGAAGTTAAGGATGGCCTAAAATTGAAAATTATGTGAAGATTAGTCTTGGGTAATAAGTTTGGCGGGGAGGTGGAATTTGAAGCCAGCAAAATATAACCTAAAAAATAAGAATAAAAGGTAGAAATTAGAGTACAAGAGAAAACTAGAAAGAAATATAAATACAGACAGGAAAAGCTTCTAACTGTATATAAAAAGGAAAAGAGTATGTTGGTGTCTCAGAGGATGTGTCTGGGGAATTCATGGAAAACAAGGAAATGGCAGATACTTTGAACAAGTATTTTGTATCTGTCATCACAGCAGAAGACAGAATAAGCATCCCAAGAATAAGTAGAAAATCAAAAGGCAAAAAATAGGGAGGAACTTAAAACAATCATGATCACTAGAGAAAAGGTACATGGAAAACTAATGGGACTAAAGGCTGACAAGTCCTTCCAGACCTGATGTCTTGAATCTGAGGGTCTTACAAGAAATGGCTGCAGAGATACTGATTGCAATGGTTGTAATCTTGGAAAATTCCCTAGATTCTAAAAAGGACACAACGGATTGGAAACTGCAAATCTAACACCAATATTCAAGAGAGGAAAGAAACAGAGCAGGAAGCTAGAGGGCAGTTGGTCTAACATCTGTCATTGGGAAAATGCTAGAATTCATCATTAGGGAAGTATAGCAGAACATTTTAGAAAATCATAGGACAAGCAGGCAGAGTCAACATGGTTTTATGAAAGGGAACTCATTTTAACAAATAAAGAGTTCTTGGAGGATGTAACAAGTAGGGTGGACAAAGGGGAATCAGTAGATGTATTTGGATTTCCAAAGGGCATTTGATAAGGTGCCGGATAAAAGGCTACTGAGCAAGATATGGGGCAGGGTTTTTCCCTTGGCGAGGGTGCTCGGCAGGGGTGGTCAGGAAGCCGACCGCCGCCCGTGATCGGCTCTGCACCGCAATTTCACACTGGCTGGCCAATTAAGGCCCTCCCAGCATGCAACATGAGCAGCAGCGCTCAGCGCTGCCTTCGCGAGCGGGGAGAGGAGGGCAAGTGGGCCTAGCGCGATCTTCACGTATGTGCACAATGGAGCGCTTCAATCTCTCTGAGGCATGGAGCTGCCTCAGGGAGATGAAGCGCAGTTTTAAAAAAAAGGAAATAAAATTGTCATAAAACACGTCCCCTCATGTGACTCTGTCACATGAGCTAGGGCATGTTTTTAATTCAAAAATAAAACTTTTATTTGATGTTTATTTGCTTTAGGGAACCTCATCCCGCCTGTAGATGAGGTTTTCTAAAAAATGTAAAGGCCGTTTGGCCTTTTCGCCTGACTGCCAGCTGTTAGGTTGGACGGGCAGCCTAAATTTGAATTTAATTAGCTTCTTAATGGCCTTATGGGGCCTTTCAATTGCCAGTGGGCGCGCAGCGGACTCCGGCGTGTGCCCGTCGAACAAAATATCGCAAGACTGTGCAATGATGTCGGGACGCTCACCCGACATCATCGCGCGTCATTTTATGCTCAGGCGCATGCCCACACGCTGAGCGTAATGTTCTGCCCATGAGCTCGTGGTGTTGGGAGTGTTATATTAGCATGAATAGATGATTGGCTAACTAACAGGAAATAGGGAGTTGGAATACATGGGTCATTTTCAGGATGGCAAACTGTAAGTCGTGGATTGCCACAGGGATCTGTTCTGGGGATTCAGCTATTTAAGGTCTATATTAATGACTTGGGTGAAGGGAGTTACTGTATTGTAGTCAAATTTGCTGATAGTACAAAGATAGGTAGGAAAGCAAGTTGTGAGGAAGGTACAAAGGTGCAAAGGGATATAGATAGATAGGTTAAGTGATTGGGAAAAATTTGGCAGATGGAGTATAATGTGGGGAAATGTGAGGTTGTCCAGTTTGGTAGGAAGAATAGAAAAGTAGAATATTATTAAATGGAGAGAGATTGCAGAATGCTGCAGTACATTGAGATTTGGGTGTCCTTGTACATGAATCACAAAAAGTTAACATGCAGGTACATCAAGTAATTAAGAAGGCAAATGAAATGTTGGCCTTTATCGCAAGGGGGATGGAATATAAAAGTAGGGAAGTATTGCTGCAACTGTACAAGACATTAGTGAGACCACACCTAGGGTATTGCAAACAATTTTGTTCTACTTACTTAAGAAGGAATATACTTTAATTAGAAACAGTTCAGAGTAAGTTCACTAAGCTGATTCCTGGAATGAAGGAGTTGTCTTATGAGAAAAGATTGAGTAGGTTGGATCTATACCCATTGGGGTTTAGAAGAATGAGAGGTAATGTTACTAAAACATAAGACTCTGAGGGGGCTTGACAGAGCAGAAGCTGAGAATGTTTCTCCTAGTGGAGAATCTAGAATTAGGGAGCACAGTTTACTATAAAGGGATCCCATTTAAAACTGAGATGAGGAGAAATGTCTTCTCTGAGAGGGTCATTAGGCTTTAGAATTCTCTTCCCCAGAGAACAGTGGAGCCTGAGTTTGACTCCCTTTTCAATCAAGAATCTGTCTAAGGTTATGGGGTGGTGGGCGGTCGGGGGGTTGGTGGGGGGTTGAGGGGGGAGGGAGGGTAGGCAGTAAAATAGAGTTTATGCCACAATCAGATTGGCCATGATCCTATTGAACAGCAGAGCAAGCTTGAGGGGCAGCTGGTCTATTTTCCTGCTCCTAATTCTCATGACCTTATGAAAAGTGTGGGTGTTGCATCTCCTGTGCTTGAATGGAAAGGTGCTGTGAAAGGGACGAGCACAGGGTGTTGGGAATGACTGAAGAGTGGACCAGTGTGTCACAGAGGGAACGGTTCCTTTGGAATGCCAACAGGAAAAGGGAGGGGGAGATGTGTTTGGTGGTGGTATCATTCTGGTGGCTGTGGAAATGGCGGAGGTTGACCTGTCAAATATGGATGCTAGTGGGATGGAAGGTGAGGACAAGAGGAACCCTATCATCGTTCTAGGAGGGAGGAAAAGGGGTAAGAACAGAAGTGTGGAACATGAGTCAGATATGGTCAAGAGCCCTGTCAACCACCAGCCTTTCACATTTCAATCTCGTTGGAATAAAAAGAATTCTCCTAATTTCCCCATATTTTATTTACACTGTGGGTGTAGGAACACCCACAGCACTGTGGGTGTACCTACACCACATGGACTGCAGTGGTTCAAGAAGACAGCTCACCACCACCTTCTCAAGGGCAATTAGGGATGGGCAATAAATGCTAGCCTAGCCAATGACACCCAGATCCCATGAATGAATTAAAAAATTACCTGATGTACCCATCATTACACAATTCAATGGATATTCAATGAAAAGCAATAGGAAATAGGAAGTTTTAGGAAAAAGAACAGGGAAAGAATATATATATCCCAAATTGTAAAATTCCTCCCAGGTTGGAGAGCAGAGATGATGATAAACAGTACAACATTAGGACTGAAGGGTTGACTTTCTGACTTACTCCTTATGGAAGCTTTTTATCTGTAAATTACCTCTTCTCTAGGTAAGAGTAAAATTGCTGAATAAAAAGCTCTTGAATTGTCAGAGGTGATACCACAACATACAACTATCCACAGGACTGAGCAATTTGTCTTTGAATACCTAGTGCATTACAATAATTCAGTTTACTGCTCATCGCAAAACTCTGTTCCTCCCTTTTGCTTCAGCATCCCTTTTTGATCACTCTGACAGTTGAATTTCTAAAATGAATTCACCTTACCATTTCCTATTATCACCAGATCCCAGCTAGAGGAGCTGTTAAGATGATTCGGGCATTTTTAAAACTTGAAGCATTTCAATGACCAAACTACAGCAAGCTCCCCACCCCTGCCACCAACTGAACTCAATGCAAAACTGTGACATTTCACCATAAATAAAAAAATGATTCAATTCCTGAATTTAAAGAATGCTTCAAATTTACCTCTTACTTTCCACAGTCTGACTAATTATTTTCAAGCTTTCTTCCACAACCCAGGTGGGAACTAAGGTCAGGTTAGCAAGAAGGATATATATAGCTGCAAGCCACTGGCATGTGCTTGACATTTCTCCTGGGTTTCGGCAGCAATGCACGGTAGATTCATCTCCCATTCTGGGATGTTGCTGGACAATCTAGAAGAGTTGACAACCCTAGTAACTGCACAGTCTTCTGTGTTGCAATTGCAATGAACTTCTCTGTCCAAAATATAAATAGCAGGCAAAGAATTTTTGTACAGACACAGGAGAGATTTTGTCCTGGTGTTCCTTCCAATGAAATTGATTAATCAAGCGGGTCTTTTGCAGGAATGTACACTAAAGCACTGGAATCTCTGATAGTTTTTGTGCCCAAGCATCCAGTCCACCAGGTAAATTTCACCTTTCAGTAGTCCAATGCTAATATTAAAACAACCTCATTTCAAACTATTAATCTGCTTACCACAGAATTCTATTGGAGATTTGAAGGCATTTTCAGATCCTCAACAAATTCAAAAGTTAAAATGACTGGATTGCAGTTCAACTTTCTTTGATAATTATAAAAGGCATAGTATACAAAACAAGTGCTGGTTGGCCCATTTTGTAAAATAACCAAGACAGCCAAGTCATGTGGTTCTCCGTCGGTGATATGAAGGTTATTTGAGATCTAATAGAAACCCATGACTCCAGCTCCCCTCTTTGATTGTAGATAAGTGAATTAGAGCACATTCATGATGGTCCTTAAATCCAAATCCACCTGAGAACACGAGTACAAGTCAACAGAGCACAAGAAATTAAAGTCACTGGAATAATATCAGTTTTCATGAATTTACCTTAACTAAGGAATTAGAATGGACTTCAACCTTAACCTGCTATGACAAATCAGCAGAACAATTTAGATGTGATTAATGCTGTTCTGTGTTTATGCATGCCCCAGAGCAGAATATAGAACAATAATGTGTGCATACTTTGTTGGCCTTGTGAAATTAAAAGATGACATGGGCTTGGTATCAACATGCAAATAGCACTGATATCAATAGAAACTGTTGTCTGATTGATCCATTTTAAAAAGAGTGGTTTATACGCTGCTTAAATTGCTACGTACTCTAATGTGACATATTTATCTTTTCAATACGATCAGGATAATAAATTTGTTTTGTTTCAATACTCCAGGCAGAGGAACATTAGGAATCAGAGTAAGCTATTCAACCTCATGAGCCTGAAGTGCCATTCAATAGATTTTGGTTGATTTGAACTTCAGCTCCATTTACACGACTTAATATATCCCTTGACATCCCTGCCTAGCAAACATTCAATCTATCCTAATCTTGAATGCTCCAATTGTATTAGCATCCACCTCTTTTTGAGGGAGAGAATTCCCGATTTCTTTGGACCATTGTGTGAAAAGGTGCCTCCTGATTTCATTCCAGAAACGATGGGCTGAATTTTATGCCCCATGCGCAGGCGCGCGTCCGACCCGATCGGGTGTAAAATCGTGCGAGATGATGTCGAGCGAGCGCCCCATCCTCGCACACTCGCATGATATTTCGTTCGGTGGAGGCACACAAAAGTTGGAAGCACGCCTGCGGACCAATAAGAGGGCGACTAAACCAATTAACGGTGAAATTGGCTCTGATTTTTCGTAACCCATCCAACCTTGCGGTTAGCGGACGGGCAAATTGCCCAGGCGGCCTTTGCATTTTTCATCAAACCTCATCCAAGGGCGGGATGAAATTTCCATTATGAAATAAAATAAAAATAAACATCTGTGAACAGCATTTTTATCAGCTATATTTTCAGGTGACTGTGATGCATGGACATTTTTTTTTTTTGCAGCTTTTTAAAGCTTTGTTTTAGCATTTTCAGGTCTGCAGATCCCTGAGGCAGCTGCCTGCCTTCGGGGAGCTTTCTCTCAGCGCTCACCCACGCCCGCGGTGACATCATCGCCCGCTCTCTTCCCACCCCCACCCCGGCAGAGCCGAGCTTTCCAGCGCGCGTTTCACGCTGGCCGGCCGTTAATTGGCCAGCCAGCGTGAAATCACAGTCGGGTGCCGATCACTCCCGGGCCTGCTGATCGCACACACCTGCCAAAGGTAAAATTCAGGCCAATGAATGTGGTACAATACCGCTAGGTATGGAAAGGCTGAGGAGACACTGTTGCCCAATGTGCTGTAGCTCATCTAGCAATTCATTATCCAAATACTGGGCACAAGTGGCTTAATCTCTTCATCCAATTATTTGTTTAAAATTGCTGTTTTGGATTTTTTTATAGTAGCACTTTTCCCATGGGATTGAACATTGCGAATTGAAGCTCCACTATAGGCTTGAGCACACAGCTCAGTAGTGAGGAAGTTCTTCATTGTCCGATGAGCCAATTTTGAGAAGAGAAGTCGGACAAAGCCATTCTGCCTACTGAGATCAATATAAAAGATTGATGGGATATAATAAAATACAACATAAAAGATGGGGCACTTTCTTCAAAGATGAGCAAGGCGTTTTCCCACCGTCCTGGCCAACCCCCGATTTATCCACTTATTTACCTGCTGTTTG
Source organism: Cetorhinus maximus (assembly GCF_964194155.1). Lineage (NCBI taxonomy): Eukaryota > Metazoa > Chordata > Chondrichthyes > Lamniformes > Cetorhinidae > Cetorhinus > Cetorhinus maximus. Next base: position 21,768,746 of record NC_135896.1, read on the forward strand.
TGGGGTCTTGCCTTGCATGCATTGTGTGTCATTTTATCCACATAACATTTGGATACAACAAATGTAACGCAGATGTTGTAAAGTACTTTAAGATATTCTCAGAATGTGATAAGCGCGACATAAATCTTTCAATATCATTCTACTCTTGTTAAACAAATCAAGGTTCCGCAATCTTTTGTCCTCACTTTCGAAACATCAAACAAGAAGCAAACCCAGCTCACAAAACTAACCACACCCCTAGGGTAAATTAATTAGGCTCCTCTGCAGGCTTTCAAGGAGGCTCTAAAAGTTAAATTCAATCTTTTGACCACAAGAGTGCTAATAGATATGTTTAAAAAGATTTTAAATATAATTTTTCATTTCTGAGGAACTGATTACACTACATTTAACAAAATAATAGTTCTTTATATTTTCCTAAAAACAAAATCACGCTCGGTAATTTAAAATTAGGTTACTCTTAGGTGGTGGTAAATTCTTATTTTTGTGTTAAACCCTTTTTAAAAATTATTTTATGGGATCACTGGCTAGGCCAGCATTTATTACCCATCACTAATTGCCCACGAGAAGGTGGTGGTGAGCTGCCTTCTTGAACCGCTGGTGTAGCTACAGCCACAGTGTTGTTAGGGAGGGATATCTTTCAGCTGTATTAATCTAACTGCACCAAGTTAACACTCTTAAATGTGTCAAAAAATATTTTTCAAAGCAATTTTTTTTAAAAAAAATCATCAATTATGGAAGCACCAGAAGACTCCCAAGTAAGATGTTCAAAGAAGAAGTTTAATAATTTTTAAAACTTTTGTCTCTTCCTTTTTACAGTACCAGGTGAATAGCACAACACCAACCTGGCTGTGCCAATCTTACAAGGGGGAAAAGCATGACTACATGGAAAAAAGATTTTCACTCACCGTGTGAGGAAACATTTCACGACCACTTCACGTTGCTTCGATGTGAACACAAGAAAGATTGGGCCGAACTCCAAACGCGGCATTAAGGTACATCAGTTGCCATGTCCACCAACGTAAATGCTTCACAGGAATGTGTGTAGTATTTCACATTTTGAAAATTGCTTCATTGCTTGAAATTAATGCTGGTGGAGGCAACATGGATATCAGTGCCTGGAAATGTCATGTTCACAAGTATTTCAAATTCTGCGTGTGGTTCTTTTATTGCAAAAACATAACCATTTTCCTCAACGCTATCCTTTGTGAATGGGATGACAACATGGACTTATCACTTTCATTTGTTTGCAGATGGTGCATATAATTATAGTGTCAGCTGTGGCTCTGTGGTAGTATTATCGCCTCTGCACATAATCTAGACTGATAGAACTGAATTTTACTGAGGGAATGCTTCAATACTGGAGGTGACATCTTTCAGATGAAACATTAAACCAAGGCCCCATCTGACCTTTCAGATGAATGTAAACAAATCCCAAGCTCTATTTTGAAGAAGGGCAGGGGAGTTCTCTCTTGTGTCCTGACAAATATTTATCCATCAACCTGCACAATTAAAAACATCATCCTCTCATTATCATATTGCTGTTTGTGGCACCTTGCTGTGTAAGTATTAGCTGCCCCATTTCCTCCATTACTATAAAGACTACACTTCACAAGCACTTCAATGACTGTAAAACACTTTGAGATGTCATGAGGTCATGAAAAGCGCTATATAAATGCAAGTCTTTCTTTTTATTATATTATCAAGCATTTATTCAAAAGCTAATAAATATGAAGTTTTGACATCTGTCTATTGCTTATTTCCATCCCCCCCCCCCCTCCCCCAGTACAGAATTCCTTGTTATGTACGGGTGTGCACTGTGTTATGGGGCTTTGCCCAGATTGGAAAAAATTACTATTAAGCGTACTGACAGCAAATGGGCATGGAAACAATCCCCATGTTTGAAGATGGATTCCTGAGGAATGTTAGATATTGGCCCCAGGGCCTCATCTAAATATACTCACCCAGCATGGAGGAATTAAACTTTGGGCCACCCGCCTTCGGTTAAATCCCAGTGTGGAGGGGAGGCAGATGGAGGGAGACCAATTGTGGTTGGCAGCGGTTTAACAGGAATTGCTCCTCCTGGCTTTTCAATGGCAACTATTAGGCCACATCCACAATGGAGCAGGCCCCAGGGCAGCCCAACATTAGCTGTTTCATAGGTAGTAAATGCTCTTTGGAACATCCTGATATTGTGAAATTCATTATATAAATGCAAGTCCTTGCTTACAAGAGGATCCTTTATCAGTTATAATAATGGAGGCGTTAATCTAATAACACATAAAGGCTTTTTTACGCTAAGGTTCACAAAGTGTAATTTCAAGGCCTTTTTTGACATTAGGATGAATCTTCATCAGTCAACCAATCCCCCCATTATGTGGACAACCAAGAGGCTGGATTTGGTTCAGTTGCACACATAATTATCAACAAGCATATTTTGCAGAGCGCTAGGTTATTTGCATAATAAAAGAAAATTCATATCAATATCCATATTGATGCTCAAACTGCTCTCACTCACTGCATGGCAATTTGTTCTAAGACTTTGGAAGTTGTTACCAAGCTTTCGTTGTTAACAAGTCTCTTTCACAGAGTGAGGCATCGAGAAGAGTCGGAAGGTGAAACTGGCACTGTTGGACTTTGACAATCGCCTTAAGCATTACTGTCTGGCTGATTGAAGGTGAGAAATGCAAAGGAAACAGGGGTCAGATTTTAGCTCCCCACAAAAGGCATCCAGCTGACACTGATAACTTTGTGATGGAGATTGTTGTGCGGAGAAGGAAGACTGGGAATCATGTAGAACCAAGCTGACGCTCGCTGACAGCTGGCATGGATCGAGAGTAAGTCTGATTATTTTCATTTCTGTTCATGTGCGCAGTGTTGAAGTAGAGCGATGAAAGGTGAGGAACAAATTGTTCAAGGGGATGGAAGTTTACTGACAGGTGGGTAATTATTTGTTACGCACATGTATACATGGACCATAGTTATGGCATGGGTTCAAATTCAAGGTGCTCCCAGACGCTATTGTACATGGACAGTGAAAAATATGCCTTTTTATACATCCAATTGAATTACATTTTCTTGATAAATAGGTTTTCTACAGTTCTGACATGATGTATTATATTCTTAGCCCAAGCTAGCAGAGTACATACATCCAGCTTCATTTAGATTTTAATGTTTGTCTGAAAAATTAGTGCATGCACAAGAACTGACAGCAATAACCTGATAGCAATGCAGATCACTCGTTCATACGTCAGAAATCTTTCTATTTGCAAACATCATTCCCGATGCTTCCTTGGGCAGGATTTTTACCTCGTTGAGCGGGCGCGGCCGGCTGGCCCGGGAGCGGCCGCGAAACCGGCCGCAGCCTGCGATTGGGCCCTGACCGTGATGTCACACTGGTTGGCCCATTGACGGCCAGCCAGCGTGAATTGCGCTTTGCAATGCTGAGTGCTGCTGGGATGGAGGGGGGGGGGAAGAGGGCAAGCGCGGAGGTCAGCGCATTCGTGCAGGTGCGCTCAGTGAAAGCTCCCTGAAGGCACACAGCTGCCTCAGGGGAGCTGAAGATTTTTAACATGAAAAATAAAAGAATGGAAAAATAAGGAAGACGTGTCCCCTCGTGCGGCTCTGTCACATGAGCAGGGACATGTTAGAAATGAGTTTTAACAGTTTCTTTACACTGGAATCAAATTGTATAGATATATGTTACAACCTAACTTTGTACTTTAAATAACTGCCTCAGGGAATTCATGAGACAGAGGGCAGAATTTCCACCCCTACATGAGGGTGGGTACAGTGGCAGGCAGGGAGGCACCAATTAAGGGAATTAAAAGGTTAATTAAGGCTTAATGTCACAGGCAGACTGGAAGTTTCCTGTGGGCCTGCAGGTCCAACCCCACCCCCCCTCCACCTCCCCACCTTCCCCCCTACCTGCTCTGTCTTTCTTTCTCACCTGAACTGCCAGCTTTATCTCTTTCTCAGCTAAAGGACGTCCTATTGGCCCTCCAGCTTCAAGAGCCAGCCGGTCTGCGAGCCTGCTTTCTGGCTACTAATTGGCCAATTCGTGGGAAATCACTGCCAGGTGACTGTTTTCCCTCACAGTGCGGGGTTGTGACCCCAATTTGACCCCGATGACCCAGCCTGAAGGTCAAATCCTGCATCAATCGTACAGGTCTGTGAAGCAGGATGAAGAAATTTCCATGGATAAGCCAAAAGAAATCAAATAACAGGTCTGAAGGCTTCTCTGGCCCATTTACTTATATTGACAATGAGCCTCAACGTAGCACTAAGGCCTCAATTTTGCAGGAGGGACAGGCACGGTAAGTGAGAACCTGGGGGGTGCGGTGTGGAGACATGGAGGACAAGCTTACACTCACTGAAGACCAGTTTAACAGCAGGAAGACAACAGGATCAGAGGATGTAAATTACTGGCCTCAATTTAATTGCTAAACCCACCTGGTTTCTGCCAGTCTGTGAGTTAAAATCAGGGCCTTACAGATTCAAGGCCCTTCTATTTAATTGTGTTTAATTTCTCTTTCCCATTCTTTGCCCATGACTTTCCTGATGAAGGAGAGTCATACCAAATTGCTTTGAACAGAGCTTGATTACATACAGAATACTTAATTATGCACAGTCTTAACCATTTGAAATAAATTCTCCAATATCCCTGTCTTCGATAGCATTTGATTTTGAAATTAAAATGAATCTGGTAAGGGATGATTTGGCTTCAATGATCTTCATGTTTGTTAATTGTTCCCTTGTGTTTTTGTCATGGGATGTGGGCAAGGCCAGGATTGTTGCTCATCTCTAATTGCCCTTCAACTGAGTGGCTTTCTAGGCCGTTCCATAGGGCTGAACTTTGAGGTCATTGGTCAGACGGGCGTGGTGGGCGGGCCCCGGAGTGGCCAGGCGAAGGTCCGCCGTCCGCAGTCAGCCCTCGAATGCCAATTAATGCTGGCTGGCCAATTAACGGCCAAAAATGGCGCTGAAAGCTCCCTGAGGGCATGGAGCTGCCTCAGGGAGCTGAACAATTGGAGAAACAAAAATGAAGATTTAAAAGTTGATAGAAACATGTCCTCACATGTGACTCAGTCACATGAAGAAGGACATGTGAAGTTGAATTTTTTTTCGTTTTTTTATTTAATGTTGGAAACCTCATCCCGCCCACAGGTTTCGTAAAAATGCATAGGCCGCATGGCTTATTGGCCCGCCCGCCAACTGGACAGTTGAACAGGCAGCGAAAAATACAAGTCAATTCATTGCTTAACGGCCTTAACAGGCCTCTCAATTGTCGGCGAGAGTGCTGTCGACTCTTGGCACGCCTGCCAACTGAAAGATCACAAGAGTGTGCGATGATGTCATTGCGCGTGATTGTCCGCCTGGTCAGGTCGGGCACACGTCCACCTGACAAATGTAAAATTCAGCCCATAGGGCAGTTAAGAGTCAACCATATTGTTGTGGATTTGGATCCACAAAGGGATATAGGAGCAGGAGTAGGCCATTCGGCCCTTCAAGCCTGCTCCGCCATTTATCATGGCTGACCTACTACCTCACTGCCATTCTCCAGCACTATCCCCATATCCCTTAATGTCATTGGTATCTAGAAACCTATCTACCTCTGCTTTGAACATACTAAGGATTAGCCTCCACAGACGTCTGGGGCACAGAATTCCAAAGAATCGCCACCCTCTGACTGAAGAAATTCCTCCTCACCTCTTTGTGTAGGCCAGGCCAGGTAAAGGATAGCAGATTTCCTTCCCTAAAGGACATTAATAAATCAAATGAGTTTTCCCAACAATCGATGATATTTTCATGATCGCTATTACTGAATCTAGCTTACAATTCCGGGTTCAATTAATTAAATTTAAATTCCACATGGTTGGATTTGAACCCTTGTTCTCAAGAGCATTAGCCTGAATATCTGGATTACAAGCTCAGTGACATTACCACTACACCATGATCCCCCCATTACATTACAAAAATCTGCTGATGAACTGAAATAAGTGCTAGTACTCTTTAACCCAAGTCTGCTTTACATATCGGGTTTCAAAGCTCATGGATAAATCAATAATTGTATGAAACTTTGTAATTCTGCCCTGCTGTCAACAATGCAGCACATAGTGAGACAGACCTTGTTTAAAATGTTGTTTCTTTTTCCAATGTGGCAAGTTGCACATCGGTTCAGCTTTGGCATGTGTTAGTTCAGCAGCATGTAATAATGTTTGTTTTCCTATACTTAGGTTGGCAGAAAATATGATACTTAAGCGATTTTTCCATGCATTTCTGCCATTTAAAAAAAAAGTTCTTACGCACTTCATAATTTGATTAGATGGTAATTCACTTTGGAGTGAGTCAGGTAAGGGTAATTGGTACTTCAGGGCATATTTGATCCAATGGCAGATTATGTTTTACTTATCCATTTCAGCAGTGCTATATTTGTAAAAATAGCAAGCTTCTTGGAGGTAAAATATTAAAACATAGAAATTAGAAATCTTGTATTAAGTTTCATTCTTCCCTATTTCAATGGAATCCATAACGTGCGTATAAAATAAATTGTTTAATGTCTCTGTTCAAATTATGACCAAACATTGGGAGTGGGTATGGGCATGAGATGTTTGGGAGCCCTCACAGGGAGTGTAGCGTGAGGCCTAGGCAACTATACGTCCTGGACCTCTTTTGAATAAAGCAGGATACTCTCCCATCTAAAGCTGGCAAGCTGGAGCAAACACTGGAGCCTGAGGACATCAGAACCCAAGAGAACCGTCCTTGCTATAAAGTTAGCTGCTTGACATAGAGGAATTGACAGCTGATGCAAGAAGTGAGGCATGACAATAGATTGGTGAGGCTCATAACCCCTGTGGGGTCTGCAGGAGCAATCTTATTCTTCCGGGCTTGCAAAAATTCCACAGAGAAGATAAACGTTTGGCATTACCGTGGCGTTTTCTGGCCGCGCCATGACTACTACACTGGAGGAGCTGGTGGGTGGGGGTTGGAGGATCCCCCTATGTGGGCCTCCAGAATCCAGGGGTTAAAATGTCTCTATGGCACCAATGACAGCATAGGCTTTTGACTTTCCAGTGTAAAGTAGAGCCCTGGGGGAGGGGGGGAGGGTGTGTTGGAGGGGGAGGGGGTGGTGGGGGTGGGGTGGGGGGTGCGGTGGGGACGATGGGCAGTCAGCATTCCTGCACTATGTGCTGGAAATTAGGATGAAGAGAGATTGGTGGAGATGGAGGTAGAGGGGCAGTGGAGTTCAGGAATGCATTCAGAATGATGCATGACTCAAACGCAAAACCTACAGGGAGTCTCAGTCTTTGTTGGCCATCAGACAGAATTCATGTAAAGCAATTTGTGATTCTGTGATTCTGTGAATGTGATAGGCATTTTGACATTGTTCCTGTCTGATATACATTTTATTAAAATGCCACTATAATAGTCCTGCCTCTGTCCGCTTTAATCCCTGAGATATCAGTCACGTGCAAAAGAAGCTGAGTGCAAGGTTTAAGAGTCCATGACCCCCTTTTCTCTGCTCAAAACCCTGGAAACTGGTGTACACAAGCATCAGCTCTACAAGTACCAACAGCAATCATGGGTTGGATTTTACAGCCTAACTTCGGGTGTGTTTTCGGAAGGTGGGGGTGGTGAGTCACATAAAATATGAGGAATCGTTAGCTGACCACCTTCCTGCTTACCCTATTCCCCATAACCTGGTAGGCAGGAGGGCAGAAAAATCAGATGCCCACCCACCATTTTTAAAAAGATAATTAATGGGCCATTAACAAGCCAATTGACCTGAATATTACATTGCCCACACCATTTCATTTTTTGACCAGGCTAGTTAAAAGGCTGGAAGGAAGTGGGGTATATCATTCAGGGGGATGCCCTGTGTGCATTGGGGGCACATCACCCCCCCACTCCAAGATGGTACCCCCCCTGTTGTTGCCTGGCCAACAAAACCAGCACCCATCTTCCCCCGCCCCTCCACTCCACCGCCCACCCCCCCCAACTCCTAGACTCCCCGATTCCTCCCTGTCCAATACCCAGGACTGGGTCCAGACACTATGGCTATCTTCATCCTGGGGCCTACTTGCAGTCTCAGCAGCACCCACTACTGAGTGCTGGCGCTGCTGAGACTGCTAGAGTTGGTTGTCAGCTCTCGAGGGCGGGACTTCCTCCCACTGAGGGCCGGAAGTCTGACCCTCAATTACTTAAGACCGCCTGCAGTGTTTTACTGCTGTGGGCTGGCCTTGTTTAAAATGGGTTGGCTGACGTCTGACGTTCCTTCCGGTGGGGGTGGTGGGGGTAGAAAGTTCAAATTTATTTTCTGGATCAGATCACTTGTCTAATTCTTCAGAGATCCAGGTCTAAGCTTGGGCATGCAGACAATTGCATGTAAATTAAATTTAAAGAGTTGATGACAATTAAAGGTATCATAATGAGGGGGCATAAATTCTGGAAGCTATTGGAAAGGTTCATAAAGAATTGCAACCTATTAGCAGTCTTTGCAAGTGCTGCAGAGGTGAAGATGTGACAGCCAAACATGTAGAGAAAGGAACCCCCACAACGCAGGCTGGAGGATGCAGCTGGCTGTTGTTGGCATTGGCTGTGCCAGCTCCATGGAGGATATTAGCAGCAGGTGCCCTCTGCAGCAGATGTTCTGTGTCTGCCTTTTGGCTGTCCCAGATTGTGTGTGGACATATCCCTACAACTGTTGCCAGACAGGTACAAACAATGCTAAGCGAAGTTGGTAACGTCTTGGCAGTCGCCTTAAAAAGTTGCTGCATGCAGTGGGCGCAGCATAAGGTATGGACCCTGAAAACAGCCTGGCTGTCCTGCTGAAGGTCCACCTTCAGGACCATATTCTTCTGCAATCAAATTATTCCACTGGGGCTATGGCACTAGCATCTTCCTGACAATGTGGAAACGTACTCAGGTATGTCTTGCCTAAAAAAACAGAATAAATATAATTATGCCAGTTACACACTTGGAGATTGATTTAATCTTAATTGCTGTGTTATATCAATTTTCAGTGCTGTATTCACCTGCTTCTGTGTAATAATATTTGTAAATAAATCTGACTTTTCATTTTTACCTGATGGTATAGCATTGATTATCTTTCAGAATGGACAGGAGAGCATGGTTTGGATTCCACATGGCCCTTGATGTATTATATTGTATTTGAAGCTCTCATGGCATGCAATTCCATTCGCAACATTGAGTTCATTGGAGACTTATTGTTGGATATTTGGAACCGCCTCTTGCTGTGGAGGCATTTCATCACTCTGTTTTAGCAATAGTTCCATTAAATAGTTTTATTTTAATAGAGTCTTTCACCTGCTATATAGAAACTGGACTAACTGCCACCCCATACCATTACATTGATGGGCAAGAGAGAACAGCACTAAATTCCAGTTTGATCAACATTCCACAGTTGGGCTGACTGTCCATAGATGCATAAAGTAACAGATCTGTTGAAGGCCAAGAATGAAGGGTAGATATGCCATAAATTGCCTCATAAGTTGTATTGTGTATATCATAAATCAATTTGATTCAGTGGTGGCATCTTCTATCCGTCATAGATTGTGACCTGAATTTTACCGGCCTCACGAGGTCAGCTGGAGCATGGGGAGTCTGGTAAAATCACAGGGAGTCACGTCAGAGCAGTTCTCTGACATGTGCCCATCATCAGGGCATTTTACTGGAAGCACATAGGCTGCCCTTTCCAAGAATGTGGGCAGCCAATTTCCATAATTAAATCAGGGGCCATTAGCATTTTGTCTACGGTGAATTAATTCCACACCACATGGGGTGGCTGCCAAGAATGCAAGAACACAGGAAACAAGTAGGAGTATATCAAATGGTTCACCGAGCCTGCTCCACCATTCAATGGGACCATGGCTGATCTTGGGCTTCAACTCCACTTTTCTGCCTGCTCCCCATATCTCTTAGTTCCCTGAGAGACCAAAAATCTGTCTATCCCAGCCTTGAATGTATTCAACAATGCAGCATCCACAAACCTCTCGGGTAGAGAATTCCAAAGATTCATCATCCTTTGAGCAAAGTAATGTCTCCTTATCTCAATCCTAAATGATCAGCCTCTTATCCTCAGCCTGTGTTCCATTGTTTTATATTCCCCGGCCAGCAGAAGCAATCCCTGAGCATCGACTCTAATAAGCCCCTTCAATGTTTTGTAGGTTTCAATGAAACCACCTCTCATTCTTCTAAACTCCAGAGAATATCAGCCCAATTTACTCCACCTCTTATCATAGGACAACCCGCTCACCCCAGGGACCAATTTACCGAACCTTTGTTGTACCGCCTCTACTGTAAGTATATCCTTTCTTACGTGGAGACCAAAGATGCACACAGTATTCCAGGTATAGTCTCGCCAAAACCCTGTACAATTGTTGCAGGGCTTCTTCATTCCTGTGCCTCAAGCTACTTGCAATAAAGGTCAACATACCATTTGCTAGCCAGATGGAGGCAGCCTACAGGTGGCAGCCCAGGGAGTAAGGATTTATGAGGCAAAGAGAAGACCGGGGACGGGCAGTGCCCCCACGGGCCCAATTGTTTCCCTGGAGGGGTTTCCCCTCCAGCACTCAACCCCTTCATACTTTTAAATTTTGTCTCCTACCTGTAGACCCTAGGTCTCCAGTCTGCCTCAGCAGCAACCACTACTCCTGTTAGCACAGCTAAGCTGCTGGCTTCTCTAGTTGGAGCAACAACACCTGGATACAGGCCACCATCCTTAATACGGCCTGCAAGCAGCCACTTAATTGGCTGCTGCCTGTAAAATGCAGGGGGAGGTCCTGGCAACATGCATTTCCGGTACATCTGCAATCATGGTAAAATCCTGGCCAATGAGTTTTGGACCAAATTGAGAACTAAGCACATAATCTAGGCTGACCTTCAATGCACCAATGAGAGAGTGCTGTGCTGTTGAAGGTGCTGTCCTTCAGGTGAGACATTAAATCCACCTGTTAAGGTAGATGTTCAAGGTCTTCCAATCTCCTGGTCCAAATGACCCCTTGCCGAACACTACCAGAATGGATTAGCTGGACTATAATCCAGTTAGTTGTTTGATGGATCCTACTGTGTGTTGCATGGTTCTTGGACTTGCCTATGAAACTCATGACTATATTCAAGAATTCGTTCGCTAGGATTGAAAGGAATACAGATGTCCTATAAATATGATGGGTAATTATGTAAATATAACTTTTTAATCTCTTTTTTCACAATACTATATGATGTAAGGGTGACTGCAATTGAAATAAGCTTTTCACTCAACACCCAAATAGTGGCTCACATCAGTTTCTGTAATATCAACAAGTGACATTGATTATATATTAAAACTTGCAATGTAATTTTTTTGCAGTTATTTACAGAATGATTGTGATTAATTGTAACGTGAATAGAAGGTGACTATAATTTCTGTTACCAGTGCCTTACAGAGTGGAAAGCATAAAGTCCAATGTAAGGTCTTTTGAGAGTATTTTTAGAGTTAACACAGACCAGATTTTTAATCAGTAAGGGAATCAAGGGTTATGGAGAAAAGGCAGGAAAGGAGTTGAGGATTATCAGAGCAGCCATGATCTCACTGAATGGCGGAGCAGACTCGGTTGGCTGAATGGCCTGTTTCTGCTCTTACGTCCATTGGGCCTATGATATGCACTTTCATTGGACATTGCTCTCTTCAAGGTTCTTATTATAGAATCAGAATCATAAAATTGTTACAGTACAGAAGGTGATCAGTCAGCCCATTGTGTCCATGCCAGCCCACTAGAAGCGCAACTCACCTGGTCCCACTCACCTGCCTTTTGTTTGTGGCCTTGCAAGTGTTTTCTCTTCAGATGTTTATCCAATTCTCTTTTGAAGGCCTTGATTGAATCTGCACCCACCTCCATACCGTCAGGTAAAGCATTCTAGATCCTCACCACGTGCTGTATAAAAATGCTTTTCTTCTTCCGGCTGTTGCTTGGTTTGCCAATCACCTTAAGCCGGTGTCCTCTAGTTCTCAATCCTTCCGTCAACGGGAATAGTTTCTTCCTATCTAGCCTCATGATTTTGAAAATGTCTATTAAATCTTTTCTTAATTTTCTGTTCACCAAGGAGAACCATTCCTGTGGCTCCCCCCACATCCCCCCTTCTCCAATCTATCCACAGAGCTGAAGCCCCTCATCCCTGGAACCATTCCCATGAATCTTTTCTGCACCCTCTCTAATGCCTTAACATCCTTCCTAAAATCTGGGATACTGGGTGTTGGGTTAGAGGGGGAGGCAGACATATGAAATGTTAGATTCTGTAAATAAATCTAGTATTAAGTAAAATATTGTTCCAAGTTTTGCATCGTCTATAAATTTTAAAATTGTGGCCTGTACACCAAATAGATCGAGAAAAGTAGTGGTCCTAACACTAACCCCTGGGGAACTCCAGTCCAGATCTTCCTCCAGTTCGAAAACTAACCATTCACTCATACTCTCTGTTTCCTATCACTCAGCCAACATCATGTCTATGCTGCCACTGTCCCTTTTATGCCATGGGCTTCAATTTTGCTGACAAGCCTGTTATGTGGCACTTTATCAAATGGCTTTTGGAAATCCATGTTAAGCACATCACCCCCTTGATCCTCATCAAAAGGTTTTGTTTCCTCATCAAAAAAAACTTAGCAAATTAGTTAAACACCATTTGCCCTTAGCAAATCCATGCTAGTTTCCCTTAATTAATCAGCATCTGTCCAAGTGGCCATTAATTTTGTCCCAAATTATTGTTTCCAAAAGTTTTTCCACCACTGAGTTTAAATTGACAGGCGTGCAGTTGCTAGACTTATTCTTACACACTTTTTTGAACAAATATATAACATTTGTAATTCTCCAGCCCTCTGGCTCCTCCCCTGTCTCTGAGGATCAGAATATTAAGGTCAACACCTCCACAATTTCCATCCTTACTTCGCCCAAAACCCTTGGATGCATCTCTTAAAGCATTGGTGATTTCTCGACTTTAAGCATAGCCAGCTTATCTAATATCCCCTCTTTATCAATTTTTAGTCCACCTGGTGTCACAGCTGTCTCCTCTTTCACGATGACTTGGGCAGCATCTTTATCTTCGATGAAGATAGATGCGAAATACTAATTTTTATCCCAGCCATGCCCCCTGCCTCCATGCAGAAATCCCCTTTTGGTCTCTAATATTCCCCTTTTGCCTACCTTTTACTATTTAGCTATCATTAGAAGGTGTTTCTATTCCATTTTATTTTAGCTGCCAGTGGTTTCTCATACTCTCCTTTTGCTTCTCTTATTTCTCTTTTTTATTTACTATCTGAATTTTCTATATTCAGCCTGGTTCTCAATTGTATTATGCATCTGACATCTGTCATATACACACTTCTTCAGCTTTATCTTACTCTCGATCACTGTCGTCATCCAGGGAGCCTTGTATTTGTTTGCCATTACTTTACCCCATGTGGGAATCAACCTCTACTGTACCCGAGCTATCTCCTCTTTGTAGGAAGCCCATTGTTCTATTACAGTTTCGCCAGCTAATGTTTGATTCTGATTTACCTGGGTCAGATCTTTTCCCACACCATGGAAGTTGGCCCTTCCCAATTAATTACTTTAACTCTGGATTTCTCCTTATCTGTTTCCATAGCTGATGATGTGATAATAACTGTGCCCTAAATGTTCCCCGACTGACAGTTAATCTTCTTGACCCACCTTGTCCCTCAGAACTAAATCCAGCAATGCCTCCTTCAGCTTTGGAACTTATTAATAAATAAAATTCAATGCTTGATGATAGTGTGGAGGACATACAATGTTACCATTTGCCTGAATTTGGTATCCACGCAACAACCATCTATCTAATCTGAGCAGAGATTACAAACTCTGGCCAGAATTTTCCAGCCACTCACACCGGCAGAATCTTCCGGTCCCGCTGATGTGAATGGAGATTTCCATGGCTCGCTGGCCCCGTCGCGGAGAGTGGCTGGAAGATTCCGGTCTCTGTTTCCAAATGTATCGGAAGGGGGTGGAGCTTTATTTATTCATTCGCATGGTGTGGGTGTCTCCAGCAAGACAAGCATCTTTGACCCATCCTTATATAACTGAGAGGCTTGCTAAGCCACTTCAGAGGGCAGTTAGGAGTCAACCAAACTGCTGGGCGTCTGGAGTCACATATGGATGAGGATAGATAAGGACAGCAGATTTCCATCCTGAAAGGATATTAACAAACCAGATGAGTTTTTAAGACAGATAATCAGGGGAATATTACTAATGCTAGCTTTTTATTCTGTCTTTATTTAATGAACTGAATTAAAATTTCCAAAAATGGCATGATGTGATTTGAGCTCATTTCCATGGATCATTGACCCAGGCCTCTGGATCACTAAATCACTAACATAACCATTATGCTCATCAACATTTTCAATGGAGCTCTGGTAATTTTATTTTATTTCTATAGAGTGAAAATGATATGGTAATTAGTATATTAATCAGTTATATTTATGAATGAAATGTTAAAAGTGTAATTCTTATCCCATAATACTCAACATTGGCTATTCAAGATAGCAACAATTCATGCTATGATGCATTGGGTTATTAATAGAAACTGCACTGGTGCCAATTTCTGATAGAAATGTTCACACAATTTCTTTGGAAAGTTGAAATCTACCCTACAAAAATGTATCAAAAGCAAAATACTTCAGTTAGATGCTGGAAATCTGAAAGTTAAAAAGGCAGAAAATGCTCGGAAAGCTCATCAGGTCAGACAGAATCTGCGGAGAAAGAAATCGTTAAAGTTTCAGGTCATTGACTTTTCATCAGAACGTTATCCTTTTTGAAATTTTTATTTAAAGTCAATGCTGATAAGACAACTTTAATTAATAAGAGACAGTGGCTTGGATTTTCCCCACAACTATCTCTCAAGGCGAAAACCCTGGAAATGGCTGAAAATTTTAAGTCCCGCCCCCGAACCCAGCATTTCCCACCTTCTCGGGGGTGGGACTGGATTTGGGCCGGGGTTCCCGCATGCACGGTTTAGGGAGGCAGCTGGCCATTTGAATCACAGCTACCTCCATTGAAGTGGGATTCTGGAAGAATGGGAGTGAGGAATAGAACAGGCAAGAGGAGGTCTGAACATGGTGAATGTGATGGATAACAGCGTAACCCTTAGGAAAGGTAAGGTACCCCTTTGGGACAGGTAAGGCACCCATTGGGATTGTTAAAAGTGAACATGATTATACACTTTTTATGCACAAATCATTGGAACTGTCAAGCTGTCAAAGTGCTATCCAGCTGTCAAGGAACTGTCAAGCTGTCAAGGAAATGTTAAGGAGCTGTCCAGCTGTTAAGCCTGTCACAGCTATCTAGGAAGTGTCAAAGCTGTCAAACCTCTCCGGGAAGTGTCAAAGCTGTGAAAGCTATGCAGGATGTCTCAAAGCTGTCAAACCTGTCAAAGCTATCCAGGAAGTGTCAAACCTGTCAAGGAACTGTCCAAGGATACTAGGTTTGCTGGCATGGAAGGGGTAAGGGCAAAGGGTGGTAAGTGAGGGGCATGAGTTTACACTAAGTTGGCATAGTGCATATGGGGCAATGAGGTGGGTAGAGGGACAATAAGTGGCATAGGGGTTATGGGATCATGTTGCATTGATTGGGGCCTTCCTGCCTTTGTAGTTAGTAGTGATTATTTATGCAAGATTTTGATGGGCTTTAGTTTCGTGTAAGATGAAGTCTTTGTCTGGGTTGATTGTTTTAAAGGGAAGAAAGTGTATTCTGTCTCCTCTTGTTCTAGCCTCCTGTCTGCAGGGCTCTACACTTAACCCAGCAGTTGGGTCCTCTGCCATAAAAGTCCAAAAGTCATATCCTTGTTGATGATATGAAAAATGTGGGAATGTTGAGAACCCTTCTGCCTCTCCTGTGATACTTAAACCTTGCTTCAAGTATCATACTGGAAAAAAAACAAAATTCCCGACCCTCCATAGTCAATCTTCCCCTGTAATTACCTATCTAAGATCTCATGACACATACATTCCCCATTCTTTGAAATGTGGTGTACGTAAGCATGCATAGGCAAAATACAGTTATTTACATACATCCAAACATTTAGGGGGTCCAACACCCCACTTGGTGTGCATACATCTTTATTAAAAGAAAACAACATGTAAAAGTCTTTCTTAAAAATAACCGAACACACACACAAAAGAAAAACAACAATCTTTATTCAGGAACACAAAAAAAATATGAAAGCTTCAAACAGGTGTATCTCTCTCCACCTTAGCATAATGCTTCTTCCAGGTCCTTTCGATTTGGAACTCTAGGATTTTGCCTTTTCCCTTGCACTGAGAGCACAACAGGTACAACACTGTTCCCAGCTGGCAAACCACGAAGATGTGGGAAGCCATTCTGACCCATGAAGGGACCTCTATGTTTTTGAAAATGTTCCACCAGGGTGGGACTGTGATACCTTGAATCTCTCCCTCTATCTCATGTGTTTTCTGTTCCAAAGTATAGAAATACTTTTGTGATAACTCTACAGCTTTTAGTAGTTTAGTAAGATGTTCTGGTAGAGGGGGAATTTTGTAACTGAAATGTGTGACAGAGCTCTGCAGATTGGTAATGTTTTCCCTAACAGTGAGGTGAACAGTGGAGGGTTCAGGAACGGGGACAATCTGTTCCTGGGCCACTTGAGTTTCTGCCTCGGGTTTAAAACAAAAACTGCTGTCACTTACCGGACACCGGATGTGCTGTCTAAGCTGGTAGTGGGGCGCACTTGTGGTGACACAATATGTCCCACCCTCTATATATGCTACCTGTGGGGGAACATGGCCTTGTGCCATTACCTCCATGGTACAGTTTATAGGCCGTGCACCAGCAGTTTTAAACCCACACTGTGGGCTGGAATAGGCATTCAAGTGCTGGGGACATAGTACTATGTGTGCACCCCAGCTCCGGCACCCAGAGAGGTCTGTACCTGTCATCATGTGCTCCCACTTTATGACATAAGGTGGGACTGCTGTGAAACGGATGTATGCATCCCCTTGAATGACTCCAATGTTCTCCACCCTATATACCAGTGCAGGTTAGGCTGTCCCACCCATGACCGGCATCCTCACTACTATACCCATGATGGTGTGGTTGGAGCGCCCACAATCTACTGGGACAGGGTAGGCTTCAGAGGCTAGGCGGAACTGACACGGGCTTAGTGAATTCTCAAATGGGTGGAGGGTTGGGAGATGATTGTTGCTGATCCAGGAGGGGACTAAACATTGCTTTAAATCCTCCAGGTTGCTGCGGCCCTCGCCCAGCAACCATGCCCCATACAGCACGCACACCTCATTCTGTGCAGCCTGGTCTGATGCATTCCTACCCTCTCGAATGAGTGCATTCACTGTTTTGGTGTGCCTTTCCAACTCAGCAATAATCTCCTTTAAATGGACTGTCATGGCCTGGTCCTCGTGTAGCTCTGAGCCTATCGCTGTGTTCTCCTCCGTTAAGATTTTTCGTAATTGTGTTTTTAGACCGTTTATTTGTGTCTGCAATTCTATGTCATGAGGACTGTTTATCACAGAGAATCCTGTATTATATGCTGTGAAAACATCATTCCAGGTTCCCCTTCTTTGTCTCCCCGCATTGCTAAAGTACTCAGTGTGGGTAGTGTACAGTTCTGTTTTGCCTACATTGGCAAAATCGAACTCGTAGAATTTCCTGAACATTTCTCTTAACAGGGCCTGGTATAGCTGTTCTGTCTCCTTGGGGCACCACTCAGGTAAGTGTACCTCTGTGAGGTTTAGAATCACGGAAGCTACCGCGTAGTGTACCCCCTGGTATAGCACGTTTTCGGTCGGCACTAGTACCAGCCCATTCCCTGGTCCCTTGGTGATGGCGGGCACTTCTCCATATGTGTCCTTACTGTCGGGGCCATGGGCAGGGGCTTTTGGGCATGTGCCACGAGTTCAGTGGCCTTAACTGAAGCTGGAGAGGATGGGGTTATGCAAGTGTGTAGGTGGGAATACCATTCCACCCCCATCCCCTTGTCCAGCCATGCTGCGGAAACGATAATGGATATGCCCGTGGGGCAGGTCTTCCGCGATCCCCACATGCAGACATAGATTCCCTGTTCCGATTTCCACCCCTTGTCCCAGCACACGCTCACCCCCCCAAGGTTCCTGGTAATGGTCCGATGGGTGTCGTTCCCCAGTCGCTCCCAGTCAGCTGTACCGTCCCCCATGTCTCTGCTCAGCTTCCTGAGCCACCACCACCTTCCCAGGGAAATCTGTCCTCTGCAGGTCAGGCACACGCGTTTCCCCTCAGTGACCCCGGCCCGTGTGGCCACAACCTGTTTGCTGGAGCAGGGGAGGGAGGCCTCCCTGTAGGTGAACCCGGTCTGACTGGAGTATCGGGTAGAGTTAGATCCCAGCCACCCTGGCCATCTTCCCACGTGGGAATAGGTAGTGATCTCCTCCACATTACCTTCACTCCCTCTCGCAGTCACAACCGGTGCTCTCTCCCCTGAGCACCCAAAAATGTGGGAGTCCTCCACGTCACCTCACCTCCCAGTGGCCATTCCTATCAGGGCAAGTAGGAGTATGCCCCCCATCCTATCGAAATCCTTTCTGTAGGAAGACATAAGAGCATATAGCCAGGTCCCGAACAGGTTCACTGGCTTGGGTAAAGCATAGTCGAGTCTTGCGACCTCGACTCAATACAAACACTCTTAAACAATAACACTTAAACTACCAACCACCTTATTTAAAATTTAACTAAAACACCCAAACTGAACAATCTCAAAATTAAATAACAGAAGCTATGTACATCCACCACCCGTCCCCGGGCGGCCAGGTTAATCCCTGTTCGGGCTACAGCACACTACTCCCTTCGGTGTGGCCGCCCTGTCCTGTACCTTTGGTCCCTCACAGCCTGCGGCTGCTGGCTGGGGACCTCTGTCCTCAGATCGCTCCCTGACTTGAGGGGCTGCCCTTTTAAAGTGGGGAGCCGGTGACCACGGTTTCTTTGGCCGTAGTGTTCGTGGGGACCTTCTAGGGACTCTGGCTGGTGGGTGTTCTCTGGCTGGTGGGTCTTCAACCCGAGCCACTGTCTCCTCTTGTGTGGTCTGTGGAATCTCCACTGCCGCTGGCTGGGGATTTCTATCCTCAGGCTGTACCTCTTCTAAACCTGTGTCAGGGGCAGGTAACTCTCTGCCCTCAGGTCCCACCTCGTCTGAGTCCCAGATGAGAGGGGGAGTGTCTCTAAAGGTGGGTGGGATGGGCCTTTCCTTAAAACAAGCCAGTGCACCTGCTTGTACAGTCTGTGAGTTTGCTCCTGCTGCAGGCTGAAGATTTTTAACCTCAGATCTTGCCCCAACTGGCTGTTCCCTTCTCTCAGATTTAAACAACTTACATTGGTTAATGTGGAACCATTTGGTGCGCCAAGGCAGCTTTATGGCGTATACCATGGGGCTTGCCTTATCTACAATGCTGTAGGGCCCCATGTATAATGGTTCTAGACTGCCTACCCGAGCAAAATTCCTAACCATAACCTGATCCCCCATCTCCCACTCGTGGTGTGTACGGGGTTCTAGCAGCAGTCGGTTTCTCCGATGCTGTTTTCCCATGTTGCTAGCAGCCTGCCAGTGAACCTGTTTAAGGTGTTCAAACAGATTCCTGACAAAGGTGTCCCGGTTCACCTCTCTGAGCTGACCCTCTGTGAGCACCGTGGTTCGCACATGGGTGGGGGTCCGCGTAACCCCACCAGTCATGAGCTGGTGTGGGGAAGACCTGGTGCTTTTTGACTGGCTGGCTCGGATCCCCATTAGGACCAAGGGTAAGACTTCTACCCACTTTCTAGGTGAGTCTACCATCTCTTTCCTCAGCCTTTCTTTCAAGGTTCTGTTCATCCTCTCTACAATCCCTGAGGACTGTGGGTTGTGTGCAACATGCCATTTCCCGTCTATACCGAGTACCATAAGGGTATTCTGCATGAGCTGCCCGGTAAAGTGGCTCCCTTGGTCGGACTCCACGTACTGTGGTAGCCCCCATTGTGAGAACACCTCCCTGACCAGGATCCTGGCTGTACTCAGAGCCGTGGCTGCTCGGCAGGGGAAGGCTTCTACCTACTTTGTGGACACATCCACCAGGACTAGGCAGTACTTATAGCCTCCCTGGGCGGTGAGTAGGGGCCCGATGTAGTCGACCTGGATTGACTGCCATGGTCCCTCTACCCTTCTGATGTGTCCCATGGGTACCTTCCTTTTGTGCGGGTCAGGGTTGTTAGCAGCATACACCAGACAGCTGGCACAGAACTCGCAGAAATCTTCCCTGAGTCCTGGCCACTATCCTGCCTGTTCCACCCGCTGCCAGGTGGTCTTAGGCCTGGGATGCCCCGCTCCTGGACCCTCATGGGCCAGTTGAAGGAATTCCCTCCTGTGCTGCTACCCATTGCTCTCCCTTAAACAGCATGCCTCCCTTTACAGAGAGGGCCCTCTACCCTTTTCCCTTCTGCCACTGCACTGAGGACTGCCTTGAGGACGGGCTCTTGGGTCTGGACCGTCTTAACGTCCGGGGTTAAAGCTACCCCTGCACTCCCCCATGTCCCATTCCTACCCGTGACTGCTGCTATATGACGGGACCCATATGGGTCCCAGAAAATGCCTGTGCGGGCACCCTCCTTAGCTATCACGTTGGCCTGCCAGTTGCCCTCACTCCGGGGTTCTGCGGAGGAATGGGCTTTCACCTTAGAGATGAAAACCTCCCCTTCCTCCCCCACTGCTGCTAAGATTTTCTCTAGCAAGGGTTTCACTGTGAGGGATCTCCCGACAGCGGAGGTGAATCCGCGGCGGGACCAGATGGCCAGGTACTCTGTACACGAATTGCATGTGAACATGCTGTCCGTGCAAATCGTGACGGGGTGGGAAAGATCTCGGGGTGTGTAACCACGTACACTACCACGGACAGTTCAGCCTGCTGGGCACTCATGGTGCTGGGGAGCTTAATTACCAGGGCAAGGTTTGCCGCTGGGTCATAAACTCCACACCCCGTGAGTTGCTCACCAGCAGATACTGTGCTGGAGCCATCCACATAGCCATCCACATCTCGGCCTGTGGGGTGTATCCCGGCCTGTAAACCTATGTCTACTTCCCAAACCCCTTCTATGGAACACGGGTGGGCTGTTCCAGGATATACCAGGTTAGCTGTAAGCTTTGGCTCACAGAGCCCTTTTACTTTTAGGTCTATCTGTGTGAGAAGCAGGGCCCAGCGAGCAATGCGGGCACTGCTCACTGTCCCATCCTTCTCCCGTCCAGGAGCATCTGGGTGGGCGTGTGACGGGTGAGGAGGATGCTGGGAGAGGTGCCTGTGAAGATCAGCGATCTTTTCACAGCCCAATGTCTGGCCAAGAGGTGCCTTTCACAATTTGAGTAGCTCTTCTCCACATCTGTGAGTATCCTGGAGGAGTAGACCACCGGTCTCAGCTTGCCATGCCGCTCTTGGAGCAGCACAGTACTCAGGCTGTCCCCACTGGCTGCTGCCTCCAGGAAGAACTCTTTCCCTCCATCTATGGCCCCTAGAGCTGGTGCGGTCTGCAGATCTTTCTTGAGCCTGACAAATGCTGCCTGGTACCCCTCATCCCAAACCCACTCCACTCCCTTAGGCAGAAGTCAGAGCAGAGGGGTTGCTGTGTCCACATAGTCCTCAATGAACTCTCTGTGGTACCCAGTTAGCCCTAGAAACGATCTCACTCCCGTGACTGTGTTGGGGGCTGGTAACTCCTGTACTGCTTCCCGTCTAGCTTTATCTATGGCCCTTTCCCCAGCGCGTATTGTCAGGCCCAGGAGTTTCACCTCCTGCTGGCCGATCTGCGCTTTCTTAGGGTTCACTTTAAAACCTTCCAGCCTGAGCAGTTCCAGCAGTTCGGCCAGAAGTGGGCCATGCTCCTCTCTCGAATCGGTGAATAGGAGCAGGTCATCCACGTATTGTACCAGCCGCCTGGGCTGGCTGAAGCCCTTTAAACTGTTTGCCATGCATTGGTGGAAAATGCTGGGGCTATTGTGGAAGCCCTGAGGCAGACAGTTCCAGGTGTACTGTTGCTCTTTAAAGATAAAGGCAAACTTGTACTGATCCTCTCTCCTTAAAGGGATGGACCAAAACCCGTTGGAGATATCCAGCACCATGAAAGTGGTCACGGATGCTGGGATACTTCCTATCAGGTCGACAACTGCTGCTACCGTGGGTGCACAGGCTGGGATATTACTGTTGAGCACCCAATAGTCCACTAAGGCCCTCCAGGAGTTGTCCGGTTTTCTAACCGGCCACGGTGGAGAGTTCACGTGGGTAGCTATCGGTCTCAGGACCCCCTGTTGCACTAAGGAGGACATGGCTGCTTCCATGTCTGGCTCCGCTTCCTTGGGGAAGTTATATTGCTTTTGTGGTCTGGCCATAGGATCCCCATCTACACTGACCTCGAACCCGTTGACCCTCCAATAGTCGTGTTTGTGTGTGGCAAATGTGGCTAGGTGGGCCGCACGAATGCCTGGAACTCCCTTGGGGTATTACTGACCATGAGTTCGAGGTTATAACCCTCTTTAGGCTTCATGGTGCACAGGGTCCCCTTCCCCTGTTTCTCTGGGATGACTACTATTACTCCACCTTCCTTTCCTGTTTTTGCCCCCCATTGGCAGTGATTCCTCAAATCCACTAGGATCCCCTGGCCTATAATAAAGTCAGCTCCCAGGATCCCTTTTCCACCCTCCATTTCCCACTTCATTAGGATACAGGTGCACTTAGGGTGGAGTGTTCCTAAACGAATGGTCAGCGGGATGGAAAATGAGCCAGCCTGTTTTTTACCTGTGAATCCCGACAGACTGTATGGGACCCCGTTAGATAGAGGTGAGGTGGTGGGGTTAGCTGAATGGATCACGGTACATAATACTCCCGTGTCCAACAAATAAGTCCCCTTTACCTCTTCTACCTCCATCTCAACGAGGGGTCTCTTCCATAAGTGGTAGGTAAGGGAACACAGGTAAACAGGCTGGCTCTGGTCAGGGTTGTGGGTTAGATGGGGCTGATGGGGTCAGCGCGCCGGTGGTGGCTGCTACCCTCACTGGGCCAGACAATAGGGTTCCCATGGCATCCAAAAATAACTCGATCGTGGCGGGAGGGATTCCTGTCTCTGCCTTTTGGGCTGGGGTTGAGGAATTCTTTCCCTTGTTATGTTTCCAAGGATTCTTACACTCCTTCCTCCAATGTCCATTCTTCCCACACCCATAACAGTTGAGTTTTGTGCTGGAAGGGTTATTCCCTTCCTGATGCCACTCCTTCCTACCCTGGCCGGGTTTCATTTCATGCACTTTCCCTTTAGGTGGGTGTGCATCGGTACCTTTACCATTACGGTAAGCTATGGTCAATTGTCTGATCACTGTGAGTTCGGTAGTCAGGGGATTCTTTGGGTCAAACCACATTCCTGCCGTGGCCCTGACCTGTGGCAAGCTGTTTGCCACCAGGCAACGGAGCCAGTGGGCCCACTGATCCTGGTCCAGGTTAGCCCGGTTAGGTGTCCTACTGCACATGCTCCTATATACCGGCCACAACCTGTCTGTAAAAGCCTGCGGAGGTTCTCCTACGAGCTGCACTGTTTTTTCCACCCGGGAGAAAGGGCTTCCCTCATTCATCCCCATGGCATCAAGAACTTCCTCCTTGAGCTCCCCATAATCACACTGTCCCATCTTACATTGGTTGGAGAGGGACTGGAAGAGCTTACTCTCCAGGGAGAATAGCAGCATTTTGCCTTGTTCAGCATCATTGCACTCGTTGATGTTTGCTGCTTGTTACACTTCCCCGAAGTGGACCATTTGCTGCAAGTTTAGTTAAATGGCTTACCATGGCCCTAAGCTGTTGGGTGCCGTGGGGAACGACGAACTGGTTTTGGAGGGGTCCCTTATCCCCGTTATCAATGGGCGGGCCGAACCTTTGCTGCCGGGCCGGGCACATCGGCCCTGGTCCCAGCCTCTCTTGCTGGGGGTTTTCCTCCTCAGCTTCTGCCCCTAATTCCACACCCCACCCCCCACTCCTGCCAGATTTCGCTAAAGCTTGGCGCTACGGGTGATGGTCGTGGGCACTCGTGCTCCTCAAACAGGTAGTCCCTTGGCACTATCTGTGGTGTCTGAACCGTCCTCCCCAGGTTCCCTTTGAAGTCGACCTGACCTGAACTAGGGCTTATGAGGCACACCATGCCTTTTGCCATCCTTAGAGCAAGGTTCAGACTGTCTATCTGCTTCTGGCAGGGGCCATGGTCTGCATTCTCAAACCCCTGTGTGCTCACTATCTTATAGGCTGCCTGTAAGCCTTTTACTTTCTCCTCTTGCTCTCCTACTTGTCTTGCTAGGCGGGCATTCTTTTTCCGCAACCCCAGCTCATTGTTCTTGGCCTCGGTGACCTGACACTGTAAATATTCCTGCTGGGTCTTATGCTCCCCCACTAACTGCACCCTTTCCTGGTTCAGAGCCTGCAATGCTAACAATAACTTCTCCCCTGCTAGGACCTTTGTCTGGACTTCCAAGGCTGACTCCCGAATCTCAGCTGCCTGTGCTTCAACGAGCCTGTCCAAAAGCTTCTGTTGAAGGGCCATTCAGACTTGAAATGTTAATTGTGTCCCTCTCCGCAGATGCTGCCAGACCTGCTGAGTTTTTCCAGGTATTTTTGTTTTTATTTTGGATTTCCAGCATCCACAGTTTTTTGCTTTTATCTGTCCAAAAGCTGGATCTGTTTCTTGAAGCACATCAGCCAGACTGCCTTTTCTATGTATTTTTTATGATCCTTCCCTTCTGTCCATTTAGCTGCAGCATCTACCGGGCGCCCAGCCTTTAGCAGATTAGTGACCCATTTTTTTCCCATATTCACCTTACCGAACACATAATTTGAAATCCTCTCTTCCATTACAGCTCTCTCTTCCGAATCAGTGTCCACTGCATCACATCCCTTTCGCCAAGGTCCTTTCGTGGTCGCCATTATGTAGCGGGTGGTGGGATGTGTCAGTTTCACCTCTGACTTCTGAGCGGTTCGAATCGCTCCCACTCCCTGGGTTCTAGACCTTGGACTTATTTGGGGGCTGTGACAAAGTGCAGCAGACAACTGGTTTTGGTGCAAGAAAAAAAAAACTGAATTTATTGCAGTCACAAATGAATTTATAACATTAGGATTACACTGAGATTACACAGACCTACAAAGTACACTTAGTTAAGAATGGGGAACACACGGCATAATGAGGGAAAATCACGCTACTAATCCCCTTACCCTTGTCCCACCCTCAAAACGTAACTAAATTGAACTAGGAGAGGTCAGGGGTCATGCTCACCAACAAAGGTTCCTTGACAGTTTGAAATCCAGCCAGGTAAGCCGATTGCAGTTTTGGGGTACGCTCTTTGTGTCTTCTGGGGCCTGCTGTCCCCACGTGGTCCTGGTCTGTGGAATCTGCGAAGGTTCTTCAGTTCGGTGGAGGGCGCGGTTGTGGGTGGTCGATCTTCGTGGAGGGCTGCGGTTGTGGCCTTGTTGTATTCAGTTGAGCCTGCCACCCCGTGCCCCTCACCGTGATGTTGCCTGCGGGCCTGTAAACCTCCAGATCTCCTTCCTCCGCTTGGCTCAGCTCCCTGCTTAAACTCTGTTTCAACCGCTCCAAAAACTGCTCACCCTCCTGTGTCAGCTTTCAAAATGGCTCACCCTTCTGTCCCAGCTTCACCTTCATAACTGGTGGCCCAGTTATACTGTTTTTGTTAAATTTCTTATCTGAAACCAAATCAAGGTTAGTTCTTTGTCTGATTTGGGCTTCTTCAGGTGATTGTTGTCTCATTGTTTTTAATAGGCTCGCATGATGTTTATCATTGTCTTCCTGCCCCTGTAACTAGTCTTGAACTGAAAGCCATTGTATATGTGGAGTATATATGGAGTTCACATAATTGCATTGATTGGGGCCTTCCTGCCTTTGTAGTTAGTAGCGATTATTTATGCAAGATTTTGATGGGCTTTAGTTTCGTGTAAGATGAAGTCTTTCTCTGGGTTGATTGTTTTAAAGGGAAGAATGTGTATTCTGTCTCCTCTCGTCCTAGCCTCCTGTCTGCAGGGTTCTACACTTAACCCAGCAGTTGGGCCCTCTGCCATAAAAGTCCAAAAGTCATATCCTTGTTGATTATATGAAAAATGTGGGAATTTTGAGAACCATTCAGAAGCCAGAGTGCTCCTCAGCAACTCACACGGAAGCCTTGGGCTTCCATTCACCCTCCCCCACTCGACCGCTCTACTCATCACCTTCAACCCCTGAGTGTCTCTTACCACTTACTTCATGGCTAAGGAACTACCTTGTGGGCTCCCAGCTGGGCACTCTTGCCTGCAATCTTCATTTCCAGCCCTTGAGCCAGGTAAAGCACGTGGCTGGGTTCAGAGGAGGTGAATTCCGATGAAATGTATGATAATGAGTCCAGGTTGTTAAGCTCCCACTTCTCCAGACTCCCCAGGTAGGCTGTTCGCTTTGGCGCTTGCGTGCACTGCACCCATTCTGCATTAAAGCCAGGGCCTATGCATTGTGGACATTGTGGAAATAAAGATTTCCCAGATTCATATTTCCGACAAAATAATTAAAGCAATTTAAAATGATAGCTCATTCAGCCAACCTATGAGATATGAGGGGCCTTAGGACAAATAGTCATTTTCAATTTTGTAAAGTTTTATGATTTATTGATTCATATTATTAGATTGAATTTTTGGAGATAAAATTTATTGAGACCAAAAAACTAAAATAAATTATATTGCCTTCACCCTGACAGTTGTAAAATGAATGTTCCATTAGTGGTTGGGAAGTTTAAGCTATCCTGTAAAAGCCAAGATCATTCTACAAATGCAGGAAGTAATTATGTTAAAGATTGCAAAATGGATTGGTGAGAAAATTCAACTTATAGTCAGGAACTGAATTCCACACAGCAGGATAATCCCAAATTCTATTCTTGACCTGCAGTAAATTAGTTGATGTCCTATGATGGCCCTGGTGATGGCACTGCTTTAATTGGCTTTGGTCCTCCTTACAATTGTAGAATCTTACAACACAGGAGGAGGTGGCCATTTGCCCATTCTGGCTGTGCTGACTCTTTGAAAGCACTATCCAATTAGTCCCACTGCACTGTTCTTTCTCCATAGCCCTGAACATTTTTTCCATTTCAAGTATATACCTTTTCAAAGTTATCATTGAATTTACTTCCACCACCCATTCAGGTAGTGCATTCCACATTATAACAACTCACTGCATAAAAAAAGATATCTCCCCTTCTCCCCCTGCTTCTTTTGCCCATTATCCTAAATGTGTGTCCTCTAGGTATTGAGCCATTTGCAATGGGAAGAGCTCCTCCTTATCTACTCCATCAAAATCTTTTATGATTTTGAGCACTCTGTTAAATTACCCCTTAATCTTTTCTGCTCTAAGGAGTGCAGTCCCAGCTTCCCCAGTCTCTCACATAACTGAAGTTCCTCATTCTAGATGAAATTCTAGTAAAGCTTGACATCTATCCTAAAGTGTGGTACACAGAATTGGACACAAATTCACCAATAGGGGCCTAACCAGTGTTTCATAAAGCTTTAGCATAATTTCCTTGCTTTGTAAAATTCTTTCACAGGATGTGGATGTTATTGGTTAGGCCAGTGTTTATTGCCCACCCATAATTGCCCTTGAGAAGGTGGTGTTGAGCTGCCTTCTTGAACCATTGCAGTCCATATGATGTAGGTACACCCACAATGCTGTTAGGAAGGGAGTTCCAGGATTTTGACCCAGCGACAGTGAAAGAACATAGGGATTAAGTACTTGAATAAAATATTTGCTTTTATATGGGATTAAGTAGTTGAACGAATATAGTTCCAAGTCAGTGTGTGGCTTGGAAGGGAACTTGCAGGTGGTGGTATTCCCATGCATCCCTTGTCCTTCAAGATGGCAGAAGTCACAGGCATGTAAGGTGTTGTTTTTGTGTTTTATGCCTTTATTTATAAAGGCATGTGGTTCCTGTATGGTTATTTTTAATTTGGAAAGAGCAAAAATAAATGGAATTTTTTTCTGATTATCCTTATGGGACAGAGGGAAAATGTTGATTTTGGCTGATAATGTGAAACAAACAATATCGCAACCATTGTCCATTTCATATTACTCCTGATGAAACAGAGGGAGTACAACAGGCAGCTTATCTGATATTGAGGTCTGAATTTTTGTAGGGACAGAAAGGGTCTCTGGCTTAGCCAATATGGCACTAGAGCCCTGATTCTGGATGTCCCATCCCGAATCTAGCACCCTCCATTTTCACCAGGGGGTGATGAAGGCGGGTTATAGTTTGCACATCCGTGGTTAACAGAGGCAGGTGCACATTGAGATATGCAGCTGCCTTCAACCAGATCCAATTTTCATTAGTGGGATGTCCAAAGCATAACTCATGGAGTTTAGACCTTTAATTAAAATGTCTAAAGTTAACAGAGTTATTTGGAGAGGTAGGATACCCTTTCAGATAGGTTCAGGGACCCCTTTTGGAGAGATAAGGTGTCTTTGGGATTTGTAAGAGGAGACATAAATGTGCATAAAAATTGGATAATGTCTGGGGAACTGTCAAGCTTTCGAGACATTTAAATCTCCTGCCATTTAAATTAAAAAAACAGTCTGCAACTTAATAAAAAGTTCTTGCAATTTTACTCTGTTGACATAAGCCTAAGGGCTATCATTATACAATTTGTCCACAATCTATCATTTCACAGTGGGGTGCCTGTCAGTTTGCAGTTTAATTGACAGCTCCAACTGGTTATAATGTCTTTGATGTGGAGATATGAATACAAATGTTTGTTTTGACAAGGGTTTATGCTTCTATTGCTTTTATAAGGGATTACATAGTTGAAGGAACTTAAATGCATGGAATGGGTTTTTATGAATGAGACCACATTTTTTTTTAAAACTGTCTGCAATAGGCACTTAGAACTTTATTTATTTTCATCTCAGCATGACTCCTATGGTCTGACCATGGTGGATACTGGCTAAGCTGACATGGATGATATAAAGACAAAGGGTTGTGGGTGGGGGACATAGGTTGGCATGAGATGGCACTAAGTTTGCATAAGGTGTATAAAGGACAATGGGGTGGCTAGAAGGGCATAGGTTGGCACAGGGGGTATTATGGGCTATGGGGGTGGTTAAAGGGCATAGGTTGGCATGGGGGTATGAGGGACCATGGGGGCGTGAGGTTGAGCATGAGTTGGCATGGATGGGTCATGGAGAGTGTGTGGGGAGTGTGAGAGGTGAGGGATAGAGGACTGTTTCTTCATTATTCTTTTTCTTACAAGTCCTGGTGCACTGAGGTGGGCCTTCCTCAGCCTGCTTCCACACCAGCAGCCCCTGTGGCTGACTCCAAACTCTTGACAGAGTCAGCAGGCCCGACTCCTATTAACTCCCACCTGGCCCATGCCTCCCACCTCCGGCCCCTCCCCCTTAACCGCCCAGAACAAAAATTAGAACATCCCGGGCACTTTCTCCCATGTTGGGTTTGTGGAGCCGGGTATTTTCCCAACTCCGAGCTCCCACCTCAAAAGCGAAAATTGGGCCCCGTGTGTTTTACACTGTTGCCCAAAGTCAAAATTACCTCCCGTGTATGTGAGCATGGACCTCGGACAGAATCAGGCCTGGCCAACTCTAATGAATTGCTGACACTTACCATAGTTACTGCCACCGAGATCAGAAACTACAGTATCGATTGTTTTGAAATGCACCAAATATGGAGGACAAGCCATAGAATGGTCTGAATGCGCACTGGTTTTTGATTCAGCCATAAAATAATTCTCAAAAATGTGATTGCTAAAAGGTTAAATTTGATTCTGAAAAACAAGGCAAATGGAAATAATTTTCCACCCCTGTGCTGTAGGTGGGGAGTCTCACCCCTCGGCATTGCTTACCAGAGTTTTGGGAGATGCACTGGGCATGAGTCTCCAACTATTCCATCAATGCCAGCACACATCTATAGTCCTGGAGTCATAGAAGGATGCCTGAAATGAAGCTTCCAAAGAAATTCGCAACATTGAGGTAAATACATGGAAACAAAGTGGATTGTGTTATCACAGTGAAATACAGTCAGAGCCCCACAGCTACAAAGTCATACAATTTACAAAGATCAAGAAATTGTATTGATAACACAGGAAGGAATGTTTTCATCTTTCCTTTCACCAATGCGCTGAAGATGGTGTTATTATTCAACAATAATGCCATGCTCCTGCATGCCTCTGCGTTGGCCTTTTGCTAAAACTTTCAATTCTATTTTGATGTGCTGATTTGATCTTCCAGGTAAATTTGCTGAGTTCACGATGTATCAAAATGGACTATGACAGATAGGTGTTTAAACTGCTGGGGCAGACCGACGCTGAAAAGCCTGCAAATATAAGGGCAGGTGCTTTTTATAAGAGTGGGAAAAGGGGGGTGGCAAAGATAATACTTTGATGGCTGTTTGATAGCTGCAAGGCTCAGACTTGTTTATATGCAAGCTGATCAGATTTTAACCTCTATCAGAGTGTTTTGTATCTTTGCCCACACACAATCACCAACCTTATAACCTGTAGTACTACAAAGACTCAGAAAATTGAAATGCAGTCACAGTTAAAGTTGATGAAAATGTAATGGATTTACTGGGAGCGGCAGCATATGAATTATGATACCAGGCTAGTAATCAAGAACCAGGATAACTGATCGATCCAGAGCTATGATTTCAAATCCCACCACAGCAGCTGGAGAATTAAATTCAGTTTGCAAATAAAAGCCTGAACCACCAAATTGTCATAAAAAACCCATCTGGGAAGGAAATCTGCCATCCTGACTTGGTCTGGCTTATATGTGTCTCCAGATCACAGTAATGTGGTCAACTCTTAACTGCCTTCTGAAATGGCTGAGTAAGCCATTAAGTTGTATGAAATCAACATGACAAAGTACAATAAGAATAAAACCTGACAGACCACCTGCCAACGGCTTCAGGATTGGACTTGGGCATATCTGGCCCAGTCAACCCTACAAATTCCTCCTCGTTGACATCAGGGAACTATGCCAAAATTGAGAGAGCGGTCCTACAGACCAGTCAAGCAACAGTCTGACAGATTGATACTCACCATTTTCAACTAACGCCCCAGACCTTTTCATCACCATCCCTGAGTATGCCCACCAGCAGGACAAATGCCTTAGATGTGGTGGCATAGTGTTCTAAGGGAGGGGGGAAGTGGCCCAGGAAGTCCTCAACATTGAATCCAGACCCCACAAAGTCTCATGACATCAGTTCAAGCTTGAGCAAGGAGTTCTGATTACCACCTACTATCGCTTCTCAGCTAATGAATCAATAGTTCTCCATGTTGACCAGCACATAGAATAGGCACTGAGGGTAGAAAAGACACCAGAATTTACTCTTGGTGTGGGCTCAACGTCCATCAACCAAGAGTGGCTCAGTAGCACCACTACTGATTGAGTCTTGAAGGATGGACTGGGCCTGTGGCAGGTAGTAAGAGAATGAACATCAGTGGAAAAAACCTACTTGACCTCGTCCACACCAATTTATCTGTTGCAGATTGTCATGAAAATGTAATAATTTTCATAATATTATTGTGATTTATTGTAAAGGTAGGTTAATAGTGGGGTTTGGATTAGTTTCTCTGTGTGATTCTGTGTGTGTGGGAGTTTTAATTGAATTGCAGACAGCTAGTCTGGAGCTTTTGAGTTATCAAAAGAGAAGCTAGGTCTGAAATGCTAAATATGTAAACATGGCTGAATTTTTAGAATGTGAGGTGTGAGGAATATTTGCATTTTTAGATCAACCAGAGTCGTGAATTTCAAAGAGATGGCAAGGTGTTGCACCTAGTCAACAGAGGCTAAGCCAAACTGTGTGTTTATTTTTCCCAAAGATTGTTGATAATATGAGTACTATGGAAGATTTATATTAGGAAAAAGTATAGCTGCAAAGACATACAGGGACAATGGAATTTATATTAAAAAGGGAGACAGTATAAAGGAGATGATGTTATATGTAAGGAGAAGGCATTCTAGATCTAATGGGCAGAATTTTTCCGTCGGTGAGTTGGGGGCAGGGCACGCTTACCAACACAAAAATTACGCCGGATGATGTCGGGGGGAACCATTTAAATATTAAGGAAGGCAGGGTATCAGCGCGATCAGCTGTCCGCCCACCGACCTGTCAATGGCCAATTGAGGCCATTGACAGGATAATAAAAACAATTAAAGGACCTGCCCTTCCAACCTTAAGGCTGCCGGGCAGGCCAGGAGCCCCGGTGGGCTTCTGAAAAAACATGAAACCTCATTTACTGACGGGATGGCGTTTCATCTCGGTTTTAAAAAACTTTAATAAAGTTTCTGTTATATTTATAAACATGTTCCATCTCGTGTGACATGGTCATATGAAGGGGACATGTTAATGATTTTTTTATTTTTCTATTTTTAAACTTTCAAAAACTTTCAGCGCTCCCCCTGAGGCAGCATTTAGTCTCAGGGAGATATGCGTGAAAGAGTGCACTCTCGCAGTTGGGGAATCCCCCCCCCGCCCGCACAGGAAGCACATAGCGCTTCCCGCCGGGCGGCCCTTAATTGGCCCGCCCACTTAAAATGGTGGTGGGGCCCGTTTCGGCGGCAGCGATCGGCTGCCCGCCCGCTGCCGAGTCGGTGGGGCCCATCTGCCCATCAAAGGCAAAATTCTGCCCAACAAGTGTGAAAAGCCTCTAGCCTCTATGTATCAAGCTGCTGTCTACAGTAACTGAAGCTAAGAGAATTCACTGTGACTATCACTGCCCAGGGTATTGTGTGCTTTGCCTGGGTCTGTTGAAATCTATATTGTTTTATTGTTGCCTTAACAGAGGTATAACTGGGAGCTAGATTAATTAGGAAATTTATGAGTTGTTATAGTAGTAATTTATAGACTTATGTATGTGCTTAAAATCTTTTATTTTATTAATAAATGTTTAATTTAGTTTTGTAAAAATAGCCTCTAAGTTGTGTCGGGCTCATTACTACTGAATTCAGGGCATACATCACGAAATAAAGTACAAATTGCAAACAATTGTGGCAGCTGATTCAAGTTTCCCTCTGGGATTTGAGCAGTTCAGCATTTACTATCTGCTGTGCCATGACAAGATTCATCTGTCCATGAAAACATTAGCAGAAATGACTATAGCAGAGTCCTTTAATGGAAATGAATTACTGTTTTCAATTGAGGACACCATCATTGTGTTGGGTGGCCCTACCACTGTGCCAGATGGGGTAGATTCAGAACAAATCTAGCAGCTAAAAACTGCGTATCTATGAAGCGCTGTGACCCATCTGTAGCACAATTACAATCTATAACCTCATTGGTTGGCAAATCCCTCATATAAGTCAGGAGTCCTGGTAAAAGCACTCCACATGATATAAAGGAATAGCTGAATGCACTGGATACAGAAAGGACCATGCACCCTGACAAACCCTTGCTGCAGTGCTGAAGACATGTACTCCAGAATTAGCCACACCCCTGACAAAGCTACTCAAGTATCAAGGCTCTGTAAATCTGAGCAATCGCAGCTAAACATAATTGGCCAAAGAGGCTCATAGCCTTATTATTGTCGTAGGGTGTTGGATATCATTCAGTAGATCTTCACAAAGTCTTCATAGTGTTAAGTAGGCTAACTGCATGTATTTATTAACTACAAGAACCATATGCATATATACAGTGAAGGTTCGAGCTAGGAGCTGTCTCCATGCTTGCTTGTGCATACTGCTCTGCCCAACACTAGACTGATACCCAAGTCTGGGTCATGTGTTCTCTTACATCACTGTGTGAGTGCCACTGTACTCTGTCTCAGATAACCTTATATGTGTGTGAGAATGGATTTTTAAAGATGTTTTGGGGGAATATTATGTTATGCTATAGAGAAGGCTGTGTGTGTATGTGTGTGTGTGTGTGTGTGTGTGATTTAATTAAGCTGGGCAAGAGATTGATAGGAGTCAGGTTGTCTGGGGAGTTTAAAACATGAAAAAGTTGGAGCTCTTAGGTTTGAGGTACAAGTGCATAGGTTAGATCTAACATTTACAGTTTTAGATGAACTGATAGTTTGAATATTAAAAAGGAGTCAGAAGGGACAAGAACGATGTTTACATCTTGCAGGAGTTCCATAGTAGTGGGAATATTATGATTTTATTGACCTGAAAGCAAAAACAAGATAGAGACATAAAATATTTTATATTTTGGAGGATTTGAGTTTCAAAGAGGAGTGAGAACAATGGAACAAGGGATGAAAGGGAAAAATGTATTTTAGAGTTACTGTGGATAGCTGGAGGAGCTGTTGAGCTGGAGCTATGGAGATAGCTGGAGCTGTTGAGATGTTGAGCTGTAGTTGGAGCTCTGGGCCAGGATAGGATACCGTTTGAACCAGCCCCCCAGTTAAGCCAGAAAAGTCTTGGGCTGCAACAAGCAGTTTTATTCTGAAGTGGGTTCTACTGCAGAGTGGAAGAGGATAGAGGTCATGTGGTATGCCTTTATTGAAGCTGCAGCAGTCTGCCTTGGATAATATTACTGGATTTTATAGTTAAACATCTATAAGGGAGTGTTGCCTCAAAGGTGTTTACTTGTAGGTTTGGCCAAGTAGAGAGTTTCTGTTGGGAAATGTTTTGAAAAACAAAGTTTAACTGTGCAACTGTAATCTGTGTGCTTAAGTTTTCTTTTGTCCTTGTTAATAAAACTTTTACTTTTAATTTTTAAAATCCCAAATGTGTTACTGGACCTTTACTGCTGAGATCAGTACATCTCCTTCTCGTTTTCAGAATACAAAGGAAAAGGATATGGCCCATAAGCCAAGTTTAACTATGTTTAACTGTTTACCTCTTGTATTTCCATCATTATTACTGCCCTATCTCCCCCTTCAAGTCTCTGAGTTCATAGGTTCAGGTGGACTGGAGGCCTTATAACCTTTCCATATCTCATTCTCATTACTGTCAGAGGAGTGGTAGGCTCTGTCGCTGCAGGTAAACTGTTGATTTGGAGGTTATTCTAGCACCTGGGTATCTTTTCATCCTCTTCTTCCGTTCCTTGATATTGAACCGCTCTTTGTTAATTCGGCAATTGTGGTGATAGGCAGTTGTTGATTTATCTCGTTTTTTTCCAAGGGTGGACGAACACTGTATTGCCCCATAGAAATTTTTCCTCTTCTTTCATCGTGTGGCTTACTGTGACACATATTGAAGTTCACATTTCAACAATGGAATCTTTATTCCCACTCATTTTACAACTTTAGTCAAATTTTTGATTACGTTCTTCTTTTCCAGTTGTCTTTTGAGCTTATGAACCTGTTCATTCAGCTTAGCAACAACTCTCATGAGTTGAATTGTTTTCATTTTAGAGTTACCTGTGGAACTTTGGTATAAGTCTAACAATTTCGCCTGGGCATTCAGTTCTTTTTGGATTCTTTCTTCCATGGTCATTGCCTGCTCCTTAGACTCTTTCAACTCATTCTTCAGATCTTCAATCTGTTCCATAGAATTCACATTTTCTGCTTTTAAAGTTTGGATTTGCTCTTCCATACTGCACACCTCATCCCTCATGTTGTTCAGATTAGACCAAAGCTCAAAAAGTTCATTAGTTTTGGTTGTTAATTCTGCATTCAAAAAAAACTAGTTGTTTGGTAGTGCAGAACTTGAGTGTTGCTGAAAAAAGACATTGTTGGTCGAAGCCTTTCATCTTGCTCTTGTTAGGACAATTCATGAGGAAACACCAATGTCAGGGGGAAACTACATGTTTGTACTATATGAGGAGAGAGTGCTGATTGGTTTGCAAGTGGACTCTTAAGATTGGCTTGAAGTGTGGTGCATTTGCATGTACTGGAAGCTACGAACATTAATACACAAAGCCCTGTTCTTTGCAGACAGAAAGAACATGTACACACATTGTGCCTGTTTCTGTTAAACAAAATAAGTGCCAGCCGTTCGCTGGTTCATTCCCCAGGGCAATGCCTTGACCAATAAGGGTCAAGCTACCTGGTCTAAATTTCAAACAATGTTTGGCAGTTAACTCTCAATCACCATCAACTAATGCATTCTCCATGGCAACATCTGTATCAGAGTCCACTTGCCAACCAATCAGCACTCTCTTATCATACAGTATAAAGGTATTGTTTCCCCTCTGATATTGGTATTTTCTTGTGAATTGTCCTGATGAGTGCAAGATGAAAAGCTTCGACAAAGAAAAGTCTTTTTTTTTCAAGCAACTGTTCTGGTTCATCAGCAATTCCTTCTCCTGTTCCTGATATTTTGCACAATGCTTATTAGAGGCTATTGATGCTTGAAGTTAATCAAGTTTTAATTGAAGATTCATTTTTGTTGAATTTGTTTCTGCAAGTTCATCATTTAAGTGTTTCAAGTCCTCTTTCATGCGTTTTACTTCCTGAGACTGACATTCCAGTGTTCTCACCAGTTCTCATTTTTCCTTATCAAACACATCACTCAAACATGAAAGTGAATTCTCTACACTGATCAGTTTTTCACTGGCAGAGTATAATTCCTCTGTGCCATCACTCAAGCTCGCACTCTGTAACTGTGCTTCTGCTAATTGTTTTTGAGACTCCTCATGCTTTTTTATAAGAGCTTCTACTTTCTCTTGCCATTCTAGATTCTTGTTTTTCATCTCTTCAGATATCTCCCTGGAAATGTAATGTTTTTCCAAGTTTTCTTCCAAATGTCCAACCATTTTCTTCAGCTCTGCAGTCTCTTTCTTGTACCTCTGTGACACCTCCAAATTACGTTTGTTCAGATTTTGAATAGTTTGGTTCATTGTTAACTTTGGTTTCTCATGCATTTTCCAGGGTATATACTCAGCTTGAATCTTGAGTTTCAAATCTTTCAATTCAGTACTGATACGAACATTGTCCAACTTTATTTCATTTTTCTTTTGCAGGGTTTCTTTACTTTGGCCTTCATCAGACAGCTTTCTTTCATTTACAGCCAGCTACTCGCTCCCCACTGTCATCTGGTGTTGCAGTTCAAGTAACATGTCGGCATTTCTGACAAGATATATTTTTGAGAGTTACTGCAAGTTCCCTGCCCCTCTGTTGCCCTCATGTGGTTTACTCAAGTATTGTCTTTAACCCTTCAGGAGCTCTACAGGGGGTTTTCTATGTTTTTATTAAGCTTTGTGTGCTCCAAAACTTGAAGATTAAAATATTCATCAAATTTCATTGAATCTGGTTGAGGATTCACCAATGCACTTTATCATCAAGTTCACCAAATTAGCATAGAAATATATTAACCTGGACTTTTTCTGACTTTCTACTTAGACCTGATATACTCCAGTAGTTTAAAGATTATCTCCTGCAGGGTGCCCAATTTTCTGTTAGGTTTGGCCCTTGGACAAGTCCAAACTGATCTAGAAGAGTGGATTTCTGATTCATAGTTAAAACATTTTAAAGTGTATGTTCAGCTTTAAGAAGTTGCTGAAATTCAAGATGGTACCACCATTAATTTGAAGACAAAGGGGTGTACCATGCTTGCCTGTTTTGGCAGGCTCCTGCTGTAATAGAACTCGCACTCAGCCTTGAAAAAAAAAATGGCTGCTTAGATCTACAGGCTGCAGGCTTCTCTGTTTCAGTGCTATTCTTTAGGGTCACAAAAAGCATAGAATCCTAGCCTTTTATGGTCTTTAAAGCTGACTATTTAGCCAGAATCCTTCAAAATTACTTTTTTTTGCTTTCCCAGAGTGAGTTCGGATGCCACACATTCAGGCACTGATTTGGGAATCTGGTTTGGCTGAGTGAGTTTTTAATGGCAATTTATGACCACTGGGCTATTAAAAAAATTATCAGGATTTACTGAATCCTGGGATTTAAAAGTCTTTGCTCACCCCTGCTAAGTCTGCTGACTGCATTCTGGGAACTGAAGCTTGACTTCCAAGAAATCCCATATAGTCTTCTGCTGCAGTAAGGGAATTTTAAATTTCTGCCTTCAGCTTCCAAGCCTTTCTTTGGAGCTTTTCCTTCGTGATTTTCCTTTGCACGTCTGCTTCTCGAGCTTTTCTTCAGGTCACAATGCATCTTTGAATTTTTCTTTAGTTTTGCAGGATTTCAGTTTTCCTTAGCAGTTTTTACAAGATTTTGGGTTTGTCCATTCACTGCCACCATGTTGTAGAGTGTTGGATACTATTCGATAAGTTTTAATGAAGTCTTTAGTAGGTTAACTGTATTTATTAACTACAAGAACTATGTACATATATACAGCAAAGCTAGGAGCTGTCTCCATGCTTGCTTGTGCACACAACACTAGACTGGCCCCTAAGTGTGGATCATGTGGTCTCTTACATCACTGTAGGTGGTACTGTACTCAATCCCACATTAACCCTATATATGAAAGACCCTTATACTACAATTATCATATTTGAAGTATTAACTCCTTGGGGGACATTGCTCACCTGTCAAGCTTCTCACCATAGGCGGCTGGATTGGAGCTGGGTTTTAGTTGGGAATCTGATTTTTAAGACTTTAATCTCAAGGTGATTCACAAGGACGTTATTAGACAAAATTTGACACCGAGCCACAGGAAATATTAGACAGATGACTGATAGTCAAGTCGAAGAAGCAGGTTTTAAGGGATGATTTAAAAGGGACAGAGAAGTAGAGAGATTTAGGTGGGGGATGCCCAAGTTTTGAGTCAAGGGAGCTAAAGGTTGGTGGAGAAATTAACATTGACGACTAGAGGCTAGGATTGGAGGAGCGCAGAGATCTCGGAGGATTGTAGGCCTGGAGGAAGTTATGGAGGTAGGGAGACCATGAAAAAATTTAAACAGAAGGATGAGTATTTTTAAATTGAGACGTTGACAGACCAGGAGTCAATTTAGGTCAGCGAGCACATGGATGATTGGTGAATGGGACTTCATTACGAATTAGGATATGAGTAGTAGAGTTTTGGGCGAGCCAAGGTTTTAAAGAGCCTGTACATCCAATTAAACTGTACACAAGTTATAGAGTTTACAAGGTAATGAGAAATAAGAAAATGAGGAATGTAATGGCTTAAATATAGGAAAATCTTTGGTCCTCAAACATAACCTCTAGAAAAAGGAATCTAATGACTTTCCAGCAGAGACTGCCAATAATGCAAATAATCCCATTTGAGGATCAAAAAATTTCGAAGTGCAATATATTAAATAACTTGTTTATCAGGAACATCCAAACAAAGCAGAGGCAGATTTTCTTTTTAAATTGGTGAAAATTGTCAGTAACTTGCACTTGAATTTGTGGCAAATGTTCCTCCTCCACTGACATCCTGCATCCAGATAGTCAATGGTTGGGAGTGTGGAAGGGGAAAGTGACCAACTTTCATTTTACTCAGCTCATCTGCACTTTCGTTTTCTGAAGCAAAACTAAAAATAGGATCTGCCTCATGTTCAGCTGAATGGAAAGTGCTTCTCAATGCTTGTCTGAAGGCTGAGAAGTCAATTATATCCCATTATTATGGCATACAAACATACAAAATTGACGAGAAGAGGAAGGCCAGCTGGCCCATCAAGCCTAGCCCATATGAACATGTCAATTAAGAGCCAGAGTAGGCCATTCCATCCTTCGAGCCTCCTCCACCATTCAATAAGGTCATGGCTGATTTGATTTTAACCTCAACCCCACATTCTTACCTCCGATAGCCTTTCACTCCCTTGCTTATCAAGAATCTATCCACCTATGCCTTAAAAAAAAAATTAAAGGCTCTGTTTCCACTGCATTTTAAGGGAGAGAGTTCCAAAGACTCACAACCCTCAGAGAAAAAATGTCTCCTCATTTCTCTCCTAAATGGGTGATCCCTTATTGTTAAAATGTGACCCCTAGTATGAGATTCTCCCACAAGAGGAAACATCCTCTCCACATTGACCCTGTCAAGACCCCTCAGGATCTTATATAATTCAATCAAGCCGCCTCTTACACTTCTAAACTCTAACGGACATAAGCATTGCCTGTCCAACCTTTCCTCATAAGACAGCCCACCAAACCCAGGTATTAGTTTAGTAAACCTTTTCTGAACTGCTTCCAGCACATTTACATCCTTCCTTAAATAAGGAGACCAATGCTGTATATACCATGATGGCCAGAACACGCTTCTTCCAACCCAGCCCCAGCCCACACAATCACCTGGAAGAGGAAAAAATAACAGAGTTAAAAAAATACAGGATTAATAAGGGAAGAAGTATTCTGTAAGTATGTCTAACATTAATAAAAGACATTAAACATGTTGGTGCTTAGATAAAGAAGTTGGTAGGTTCTAATAGTACTAAATACAATACCTTTCAATCACTTAATTGCCAGCCAGGGACACTGTAGACACTTTGTTACGTCTCCTTCACAGCCCACATCAACACTGTGCTTTCTCATTGAAGGATATTTGATCACAGCAGTGCAGGAGCTTTTTTCCCCTAGTGATCCACCGGTAAATTGCAAGGCAGTTTCATCAGCTCCGAATTGGTCACCGAAAGTCTGTATTTGGAATCAGTAATTCAGTGAGAACCTTAATCCAATGCAATTATAGTTGAATCTACAATAAGCCCCATAAATACCATAACTTCAATATATTTATTCAGAGTTTATTACAGTGAAATCATGCTGAGTCAAACTCAGATGATACAAAATTCAAATTACAGTGAAGTAGTCAATCATTCTTGTCGGCAGAATAGCAAATCCCATAGAAACATGCCCATGATAAGCCAAAACTCCACAATGGCAACTTTGGATTAGCCGAATTTGTCTAAGTTTGTCGTATGACAGCGCCGACCAATCAGAGCGGAGCTAGACCACAACAATAGCATGAAATTATGGAGCCCGAGGAGGCCGATGATCTTGAAGAGTCTGATGAATTCTTGCCCGTTCACCCGCCAGTTTTCCTAGCCGATGTGGCAAAGGCTGTAGAGATTCTCCAGGATTTTGCATTGCAGCATGAACAGATGTTGCGTTGACGATACGGTGGACTGTATCGCGCTCGTCTGAAGACAGCGAAGCAGAAAAAGATTGCAGAGTTTTTCGAGAGCTAACACCCGACATTTTTCAGTCCAAAGCTCCGGCCTTTTACAAGGTCAGGCTATTGCAAGGTGTGAACAAATTCAATAAAGACTTTTCACACGTTTACTGCTTTGCTGTGTTTTTATTTGGCATTTGAATCTGTTACCTTTGACATAGACCATGTTTGTAGGCATATTTGGTTGCATAGAGAGGCATTTATGTGGGAATGGGGCCCCCTCGGCCATCAAAAAGCTCTGCTTAATTTGCATTTGTGGACGGTTCCTCTAGGATTTGACTCAACGAGATTTTACTGTACATTGAAGTCACTTATATTCGTCCTTCGGCATTATCCTTTCTTATATCACATTCCATCAATCATGCTTTCCTCCATTTAGTTTTAATTATTTTTCTGCCACCGTGATATCCTCCCCTTCTCTCATGAAAAGGCAGACACTTCATTATGGGATGGTTCCACAGGCGCCTCCACTCTCCAATGCTGCATCAACATGACCCTATTTGGGTTTTGGCCAAATGTTGCCAAGCTATTTGGCTGTGGGGAATATTACAGCTGACCCTAATCCTGCCCTCATCTGACACACAGGTACAGACTTTGTTGCAGGATTAATTTGACAATGCTTGCCTGCATAGTCCAGGAGTGTTGAGGCTCCTTGTAACTTTTCCACATTCCTCCTGGCTGAAGTCAATTAGTTCAGCAGAGTGAAAGGGTTGATCCCAGGAGCTACTAGTTCTGCACTAGGCTATATAGCATCTAACTTAAACAGAATGAGACTACTAGACCAGATTCTGATTGTCTTTCATCATTCGATGTGTGATTGATTGGCTGGAAGAATGTTATAGCGGAGATTGTAGCTTTGGATGACTTCTCTTCATACGCATTGTTTGGGTGCTGGAATGATGTAATAAACTTGATTTGCAGGACCGGTCTCTGATAAGAAACTTTATTTACAGAGCTCCTGATGAAGCTACGCGCTTGTACCAAAACCAAGGCTGGTAAGCTTCACCCCTAAGATTACCTGCACCTAGAGCTGATTCGTCTGTACAGTCACATGATCCCCATAACAGTATGAAAGGTTTAACTTACAATTACTACAAATTGAAAATTGAGTGGATCAGCATTAGAGGGAAAAGATTGCCCTCTTGTAAGCCAAATATTATTTACTTTCTTTTAATGTCTGAATCACTTTTTAACCATCAAACTGTCTCTTTATTTCTTTTATATTAATGAATGTAGACCAGTTGCTTGGTGGCCCTCCGTGCAGAATTTGTTTCATGGCGGTGACAAGCAATATCGATGAGAAATAGTACCCTGGCTGAAGGCACAGGAAGAATTGCATTGTGGACCTGAGGACGCAAAGCAGGATGGTCAGTTTAATCAAGACACAGTCTTGTCAGAACTAGCAAGGTCTGCAAAATGAATTAAACAGTGCAGGAGAACGGGCCTCAAACTGTGAGAAAGATAGATCCCTTTTTGTGCTCATTAGAGGTAATAAAGATATCTGTCTGTACCAGCCTGGGGATTGATAACAGTGTAAGAGATAACAAAACTGAGTCAGGCTGGCTCTATTCCTTCAAACATGGTCTTGAGAGAAACACAGGACATAAAGACAAGGGAAAAGACACTGATGTAATTGGAAACCAATTAAATGAGCTAAAAACAGGTATTACCTTAAATGGCACAAGGCCAGAGCCCAAAACAGTACAAGCAAAGGGCACATAAAGCCATCATTGCTGCAGTGCGTTAGAGTGATTTCATCAGTCACTACAAAGTCGCACACAGAGACCTCATCAACAATTGACCGCCAAGGCGAACTCTAGCTCATAGGGCTACTAAATAACCAGTATTGTGAGTATGTACTATTTCATAGTGGCATTAATAAAGGCGTACCACATTTAGTGTAAAGATGTGCAAGTTGTTGTGTGCCATTGATGCCAAGTAGAGGCAAGAACTTTTAGATCAGATAGAGGGTCTTACACTTGTTACAAACACTTAGTTATTACACTTAAAAGCTAACCTATGTTATGTTGTCAGGTCAGAAAGAGAGATGTAAAAACCCATCTTTAAGCCTTAGGTACAGCCAAAATGTCTGCGCTTACTTCAATATAAGATTTAAATTATGTATGTAGTTCCTAGGTGAAAAAGAAGCTGGGGGGAAGTTTTACAACCCTGCAGATTTCTTTGTTGGCCCAGAGAGTCTGGAGAAAGGGCAAATACACCCATTAGCAATATAAATTATTCCTATGAGTTACAGAATCAAAGGTAATGTTGAAGGTAGAACATTTCTGTTTTGAGGACATCCAAAAGCATGCCACATTGTCATGGAGATAAGCTGTGGGAAATGGAGGTTCTTTTGTTTAATTTACCTGGGTGTTTGCTCTGAAAGCAAGCAGTTGCAGCTGGGATCTTGTGTAGTTTGCATCTCACTGAGAAGATAAAGGAAATGGATGTTAGTCAGGCCCACAGTTAAACTGAGGAAGTACTAACTTCGTCGTTCACCACGTGTATCATGGGTAGGGCTTAATCTCAGTTTGGATTTTGTGGGGGAAAAAGAAGCTGGAAGATTGCCTAGTTTGTAGCAAGAGGGAAAATCTACAGGGATCCTCACAGAGCCTTGAGGCAAAGAAAGCAGTCACCTGAGGTGGCTTGGGAGTTATGAGAAGGCAACCAGAATATAGGGCTGAGGCATCCACAGTCAAGAGGTATTAAATTAATTTACCTTGGAGAATATCTAGAACACTGAGGAAAATTAAAGTCAATGCTGAAGGTTTGTGGCATATATTTTGGTGGTCCCTACAGAAGTAAATCATTTTAAGATATTGTAACTTTTAAAAGGATTCTTGGGGGATTAAGAAGTAAAACTGAGTGCATAACATATGTAGTCATATAGAGTGAAGTAATAGTACTTGTTTTGTTTAAATTTTTTTTTGTACAATGAAGTTTATTTTTGTTTAAAAATGTGAGATCTTGTATTGTAGTTCTATTGGTTATTCACTGGGTGCTCAGATTTGTCAATAAACATGAACAATCCCTAACAGGATCATAACACTTTGCTCAATGATGCTTCTCCGTCCCAACTTTTCTTGTCTTTTTCGATTTGATTGATGCTATTTTGGTTAATGTTCCTCTGAACCTGGCTGGTTCCTTCCAAAACTCTGGTCCCCAGGTCTTAACTCGCCACAAGTCCCGTTCACCTAT
The DNA here is from genome assembly GCF_964194155.1 of Cetorhinus maximus. Lineage (NCBI taxonomy): Eukaryota > Metazoa > Chordata > Chondrichthyes > Lamniformes > Cetorhinidae > Cetorhinus > Cetorhinus maximus. The sequence continues at coordinate 21,812,965 of NC_135896.1, forward strand.
CAACTTGTGCTCACTGACCTACATTGGCTCCCAGCCATTCAGCATCTTGATATTGAGATTCTCATCCTTGTTTGCAAATCCCTCCATAGCCTCGCCCCTCCCTCCAGCCCAACAATCCTCTGAGGCATCTGCGCTCCTCGAATTCTGGGTTCTTGAGCATTACCAATGTTAATCACTTCACCATTGGTGGCACTGCCTTCAGCTGCCTAGGCCCCAAGCTCTGTATTACCAACACCTCTTCACCTCTCTACTTCGATTTCCTCCTTTGAGACGCTCCTTAAAAAATCTACCCCTTTGACTAACATCTTGTCATCTTGCCTAACATCTCCCAATGTGGCTTGGTGTCATATTTTGTTTTATGTGAAGCACCTTGGAATATTTTATGAAAGTAGAACCATAGAAAAGTTATGGTGCAGAAAGAGGCCATTCAGCCCATTATGTCTGCGCTGGCCAAAAAAAAGAGAAAAAAAGAAACTAGCTGCTCATTTTTAATCCAACTTTCCAACACCTGGTCCGTAGCCTTGCAGATTACAGCCCTTCAGGTGCAAATCCAGGTACCTTTTAAATGAGTTCAGTGTTTCAGCCTCAACCACCAATTTAGGTAGTGAATCCCAGATGCCCACTACCCTCTGGGTGAAAACAATTTTCCTCATGTCCCCTTTAATCCTTCTATCAATCACCTTAAAATTGAATTAAAGGTGCCAAATAAATATCAGCTGTTGTTGTTCCAAGCTCCATCTTTGGCACAGAATTCACACAATGCATTGCTTCGCACTGAAGTGTACATTTTTCTCAGTATCTCAAAACTGGCAAATTTTAATTCACAGATCTTCCTTCGCCCTATATTATTCATATTTTAAAACGTAAGCTTAATGCCACTACATTAGGACCTCCCAATTTACATTTTCTTTTCTCTTAAAATTTGGTACTGTCTTGCCTTGGCACGTTATCCTACTGTCTGAATAAAATTACATGTAACATCCATCCTACACCTGCAAGGCAGCAGAGAACAGTACCAATTCAATAACAGCTAAGTGAATTTGTACCTTGTTACTAAGTGTTAGAGGTACATAACACGATGCAACGTTAGATTGGCTCCAAGTTTCACGTCCAACAAAAGATGCTGATCTTTAATATAACAGATGCCAGAATTTATATCCAAAACTCTATTTAGTATTACAGAGCTGACAGATCGGTTGTGTAATTCCCTGCATTCTGTTTTTAATTCAGACTTACAGCATTTGCCATTGTCCTTTTTAATTTATTGTCTTTATACAGCAGCTTGTCATGTGCGATGTGTGCGTAGATTTGAGAATGAGGCACGGAAGTCAATGGGCAGGATTTGACGTCCCAAGGGCGGGCACATGTGATGATGATGGCAGTGTGCCCGCCAACAATTAAGAGGCCTATTAAGGCCATTAATCAATTAATTAAAAGCTCTTTCTCACTGCCCATCCAGCCTTACAGTTGGCGGGCGGGTGAATTGGCCAGGGGGCCTTTGGATTTTTTAGGAAACCTCGTCCACGGGCGGGATGAGGTTTCCAACATTAATTTTAAAAAATAAAAATGTTTTGACATCATTTTTACTATGTCCTTGTTCATGTGAGTGACTCTCATGTGGGGATATGTTTTCACATTTTCAGAATCTTTATTTTTGATTTTAATACTCTTCAGCTCCCTAAGTCAGCTCCCTGCCTGCAAAGAGATTTCAGCGCATGCACAGACTTTTGCACTCGTGCTCTTCCCACCCCCACCCCGGCAGTGCTGAGCTCCTCAACACGCCTGACCCACCGGTTGGCCAGATCGTTTCCTGGTGGCTCTGACCCGCCTGCCGCCCCTGCCTGGCGACCCGAAAGTCCTTGCCGACATTTCTTATTTGTGATGCTACTGACTTTTAAAAGCTGGAAAGTTGGCAATACCGTGAATTAGATGTCTGTCAAACTCTGAACCTGACTCTGGTCTATTCTGCAGTCAAGCAACACAGGAGCAGACTCTTTCAATTCCTGGTCCATAATACTCTGAACTGATCAAAGTTACTGTAGAAAACATTAACTTTTTTTTTCCCTCAGATGTTTAGTAACCCTACTCACATTATGAGCAACTTTATCTTTTGTTAAACAAAGTAATTTGCATTTATATAGCAGCTTTTCCATCCTCAGAATATCCCAAAGTGCTTTATAGCCAAATGAAGTACTTTTTGATTACAATGCCTTTTATAATGTCAGAAACCTAGCACCAGTTTGCACACAGTAAGCTCCTACAAGCAGCTTTGAGATAAATGACATAGGGATCTGTCTCAGTAGTGCTTTAGGGATATGTCATGGCACCAGGAGAACTCCCCCTCCTCTGTTTCATACTGTGCCATACTTTATCCAAGAGGCTAAATGGACCTTGGCTTAACATTTTATCCCAAAAGGCAACTTTCCTCAGTGTTGTGTTGAAACATCAGCTTAGATTATGTCTCAAAGTCTTTAGAGTTGACTTGAACCCATAAACTTCAATATCAAATGTGAGGAAGCTACACTGAGCTAAGGTGGACCACTATTAGTTTCTGAACTTTTGCTCTTTCATTATATGTAACGATATTAATTATTGGGCTTTTCTGCACAGCTAACTTATATCCTGCTTGAGCAGTGACTGTAAATTAATAGCCCTCACGACATAAGCAAATGCACAATATTGATCTAATGACTGGCATGTAGGATAGCACATTGCCAGGGGTTTGTTTATAACACATGATCCATCAGTGGTGAGCTGACAGCATCAGATAGCAGGTATCCATGATTGCCCTTGTGTTTGAGAAAGTTATCCAGTCCTCCCAAGCAACTTGCAGATTCACCTGAACAACACGATTATTCTTTCTTGTGAGCATGTTCATAAAGACACTTTCTACTAAGCTCCAATGGATACAGGCTCAACCTTTTCAACCTTACCTCAGAAGATAACCCCTTCATCCCAGGAATCAGCCAAGTGAACCTTCTCTGAACTGCTTTGAATGCAATTATATCCTTTCTTAAGTAAGGAGGCGAAAACTGTACGCAGTACTCCAGATGAGGTCTCACCAATGCCTGTAAAAATGTAACAAAACTTTCCTATGTTTATATTCCATTTCCCTTGCAATAAATACCACCATTTCATTTGCCTTCCTAATCACTTGCTGTACCTGCATATTAACTTTTTGTGATTCATGTACCAGGGCACCCCAGATCCCTCTGTATTGCAGAGTTCTGCAATCTTTCTCCATTTAAATAATATACTGCTTTTCTATTCTTCATGCCAAAGTGGACAAACAACCCTTTAATCATAGCACTTTTTTTAATATCAGTCGATCTTTCTGAATGGATCTCCCAACAAGAGAGAATCTAACCATCGCCACTTGATGTTCAATAACATTACCATCACTGAATCCCCACTATCAACATCCTGGGGGTTACCATTGACCAGAAACTGAACTGGACTTGTCATATAAATACTGTAGCTACAACAGCAGTTCAGAGGCTAGGAATCCTATGGCGAGTAACTCACCTCCTGACTCCCTAAAGCTTGTCCATCATCTACAAGGCACATCAGGAGTGTAATGGAATACTGCCCACTTGCCTGGATGAGTGCAGCTCCCACAACACACAAGAAGTTTGACACCGTCCAGGACAAAGCAGCCCGCTTGATTGGCACCACATCCACAAACATTCACTCCCTCCACCACTGATGTACAGTAGCAGCAGTGTGTACCATCTACAAAATGCACTGCAGGAATTCACCAAGGCCCCTTAGACAGCACCTTCCAAACCCATGACCACTACCATCTAGAAGGACAAGGGCAGCAGATAGATGGAACACTACCAACTGGAAGTTCCCCTCCAAGTCACTCATCATCCTGACTTGGAAATATATCATTGTTCCTTCATTGTTGCTGGGTCAAAACCCTGGAACTCCCTTCCTAACAGCACTGTGAGTGTACCTACATCACATGGAGTGCAACGGCTCAAGAAGGCAGATCACCACCACCAGGGTGATTAGAGATGGGCAATAAATGCTGGCCCAGCCAGTGAAGCTCACATCCTATGAATAAATATAAAAGAAAAAAAACACTGCGAGTACACATTGAAAGATTTGATTTCAATAGGCAGGATATTGTTGAAAAGAGGGACATCTTGGACTCATCAGGACAAATGCAAGAATTCCAAATTTCAAACAATCGGCCCTAATTGGCTGAGGCAATGCTAAGGAGAAAGCAATGGGGAATATAGGTTCTCCAAACACCTGGATATTGCTGGCAGCCAACTTGGTATTTTCCGACGTGTGTAATATACCTCACTAAGGAAGATCCACATGCAGTGTTCAGGTGCAATATTATTGGATGGTTCACAAAATACCAGTTTTTGAGGTGGCAAGGAACTTTTTATTTAATTCTTTCATGGGATGTGGGCATCACTGGCAAGGCCAGCATTTGTTGTCCATCCCTAGTTGCCCTTTCTTGAAGCGCTGTAGTCCATCTGGTGCAGGGACACCAGTGGTATTAGGAACGGAATTGAATGGGCTAACTTCAATGGGGATACTCAGAGAAGCCACATCAAGAAAGAATTTCTTGGGAGCTCTCCCTGCCCCAGCTTCCCAATCTAACACAGATTCTGCTGCAGTTCTGCTGAAGATATGGCAGCAGAGCAGGAGAAGCTCTAAATGACATTCCCTCAATTCGCCTAATGCAAATACATGGAGGTTGTATCGCGTTAATGTTGCAGTTATATTACTGCAGTGTCAGCTGCAAGCACAACAACAGCACTGCGATATAAGGAATAAATGGTAGTGTCTCCTTGGTAAAGAACACCCTTTCACATTGTTGCTACCAATGACATAAAAGCAATGGATGGCAGCAGTGGTACTCTGACAATTTTAGCCATGGGAAGCCTGGCTGTCAGCAATGATAGTTTTGTATTGCTGACCTGCATGAATCTTTGACCAGCCGAAAAAATAAATTTTACAAAGGTCTTTGCACACTCTTACCAATTGTGTCCTGGAGTGTAAACCAGACAAATTTGGAATGTGGGGAAAGTTCTCATTTAAAAGAAAAGTACAGAGAGAAAACACTAAATATTAAATCGGTTGTGCCTTGTTGAGAAATTGACCTACTCACCCCCAAGGAATTAGACTTCAGCATCCATTAGTAAATACATTTCAGCACAAACCTGTCTCTTTTTTAACTGATGTGGGCATGCCAGTGGCTCCAGAAGGATAATGCCTCTGCTTTACAGCAGTTTCAAAGGAATCTGGTGTCACACGCTGTGGGCAACAAGCCCATTATACAAGAACTTGAACAGTAAATTTTAAACTGAAATTATCAGAAGGATAATTAAAATCATAATTATGTTTATGATATTATTTAAGCGGCATATTATCTTCAGTGTCGAATTCCAAAATCATTAACTCTTGCATTTTTCCCCATTTTTGGCTAATTAGGCAAATGGTATTGTTTTCCTTCAGCAGAACAATTCACAACAACAACCTATGTTTATTTGTGCCTTTGACGTAGTAAGATTCCCCAAGCTGCTTCACAGTAGTGTCATAAAGCAAAATTGGATCCCACGCCGCACAAAGCAATATTAAGGCAGATGGCTAAAAACTCGGTCAAAGGAGTAGGTTTTAAGGAGCATCTTAAAGGAAGAAACAGGGTTGGAGAGGTGGAGAGGTTTAGGGAGGGCATTCCAGAGCTCAGGGCCTTGGCAGCTGAAGGCATGGTCACCAACGGTGGAGCAATTAAAATCAGGGATGTTCAAAAGAGCAGCATTAGATGAGGTGCAGATCTCCATTGTATAGGGTTGGAAGTGATTACAGTGATGGGCGGGGGGGGTGGGTGCAGGGGTGAAGAGTCCATAGCTGGATTAGAAAACAAGATTGAGAATTTTAAAATCAAGGCATCTCTTAACCATAAGCCAATGTAGGTCAGCGAGCATGGGGGTGATAGATGAACAGGAATTGATGTAAGTTAGGACATGGACAGCAGACTTTTGGATGACCTCAAGTTTATGAAGGTTCGAATGTGGAAAGCCAACCAGGAGTGCATTAGAATAGTTAAGTCCAGAGGTAGCAAGGGCATAAATGAAGCATAAGTGCTTGAGATGAGCTGAGGCAGAGGAGAAATTGGACAATGTTATGGAGCAAAAACTCATGGGCTTCAAATTTCAGGTCGGCGGGCACAATCAGCGGGCCTGGGATCGGCCAGGAAATGGGCATTTGCCCGCAGTCGGCCCATGGCCGCTATTTCACGGGCCAATTAAGGCCCGCCCAGTGTGAAACGCGACTTCCCAATGGTCAGGAAGGGCCGGGCGTGGGCGGGGGCATGTCGTGCGCTGGGTCCAATGCCGGTCTGGTGGGCAGTTTATAAACAGCACAGGCAGCCCCTTGAAGGTTGCCGGTGAGGAAGCATACAGCATACAGTCTGCATTGTGGAGGTGGTACCTCTGGCCTCGGCAACGGCTGGAGACGCCAGGCGGGAGAGCAGGTCGGGTGGGCACTTGCCCCCCCACCCCGCCCCCCCCCCCCCGTTTTTTGGAGGGGTGCCTCGCTGTGCTCCTGGAGGGGGTGGCTGTCAGGAGGGACACCTTGTACCAAGGGACAGAAGGAGAAGACCACCACACCTGAAGAAGAACACCTGGGAGGAGGTGGCAGCCCAGGTCAGCAGTCATGATGTGATGTGGCGCACATGGTTGGAGTGCTGCAAGAGGTTAAATGACCTGCTGCGCTCAGGAAGGGTGTGTACTGTGTTGGAATGGATCAGTGCAGAAGTGTTAAGGGCTGGCCGTCCCCCCCTCTAGCCCCCAACCACCCCCACTTGGAGCTCAGGAGTGTTAAAGTCTGAGTGCCAACTGTCAATGACGCCGGAGCTGGCCAAGGGGGTGAGCCCTGGCTGCTTGGACTGAGTGCCTTGCAGCTTGAGGGCCACGACTCAGATGTGCCCTGCCAGGTGCTCCTCAGTTGTGGTTGTCCAGACTGCAATGGTGCTATAGTTAGATAGTGGACTAATCAATGCTCCTCCGTCCTTTCAGGAGAAGGCGAGCCATAACCAACTGGAAAGGTCACAGGCTGGCCGAAACCCACCCAACCTGCTGCTGCTGATCAGGTTTGAGCAGGACTAGCTTGAGCTGGAGAGCCGGCACGCTCCCTGTCCAACCAGTCGCAGAGAGACTGGAGCGTCAGATAAAGGTAAGAGCACAGAGCACAGAGGTGCGAGTTTTTTATTGTGCAACCATTCTTGTGTAGTCTTTTCATTGATGGGAGCCTCAAACCTGGAGCTCCCATTGATCATTGAAAGACAATGGCATCAAGATGCGATCCCCATTGTCTCACCAGACATGCACAGTGACAGTGCGATGGCTAATGACATGTCCTTGTTCTCCCTTAGATTCGCCAGCATGCACTCAACTGCAGGACTTCAAAGTGTGACCCCTGACACCAGAGGGCCTCCGGGTCTCATCTACATCTGCGTCACACCCGGTCTCTGAACCAGGCACCAAAGCAGATACTAACACCTCAGTGGGCGTTAGATCATTGGCTACATTGTTGCTGCACATTGGTGAGGGCACTTCACACTCGCTTGAGGTGCAGGCAGAGGTAGAGAGTGCCCAGGGCATCGGCGGTCAGAGTACTGCTCGAGACCAGGACGATGCTCAGTTGAAGTCAGAGAAGACCTTAAGACCATAAGACATAGAAGCAGAAGTAGGCCATTTGGTGCATTGAGTCTGCTCCGCCATTCAACGAGATCATGGCTGATCTGATAATCCTCTACTCCACTCTCCTGCCTTTTCCCCATAACCCTTGATTCCCTTACTGATTAAAAATCTGTCTATCTCAGCCTTGAATATATTTAACAACTGCAGCCCTCTGCGGTAAAGAATTCCACAGATTGACTACCCTCTAAGAGAAGAAATTTCTCCTCATCTCTGTTTTAAATGGACGCCCCCTTACTCTGAGATTATGACCTCTGGTCCTAGACTCTCCCACAAGAGGAAACAACCACTCAGCATCTACCCTGTCAAGCCCCCTAAGAATCTTATATGGTTCAATAAGGTCGTCTCCCATTCTTCTAAACTGCAATGAATACAGGCCCAACCGACTCAACCTCTCCTCATAAGAAAATCCCTCCATCCCTGGGATCAACCTAGTGAACCTTCACTGGACTGCCTCCAATGCCAATGTATCTTTCCTTAGATAAGGGGACCAAAACTATTCACAATATTCTAGGTTTGGTCTAATGAGAACCATGTATAGTTTTAGCAAGATTTCCCCATTTTTATGCTCTATTCTTTTAAAATAAAGGCCAACATTCCATTTGCCTTACCTATTACCTGCTGAACTTGTATGCTAGATTTTTGTGACTCATGCATGAGGACCCCCAAATCCCTCTGTACTGCAGCTTTCATCAGTCTTTCTCCATTTAAATAATTTTCAGCTCCTCTATTCTTCCTGCCAAAGTGCATAACCTCACATTTTCTCACATTATATTCCATCTGCCACATTTTTGCCCATTCATTTAACCTGCCTTTATCCCTCTGTAGACTCTTTGCGTCATCCTTGCCACTTAGCCAATCCTCTATCATGCTAATATACTACCCCCAACACCATGGGCTCTTGTCTTATTAAGTAGCCCTACGTGCGGTACCTTATCAAGCGTCTTTTAGAAATCCAAATATATTACATCTACTGGTTCCCCTTTATCTATCTTGCTTGATACCTCCTCAGAGAATTCTAATAAATTTGTCAGGCATGATTTCCCCTTCATGAAGCTATGCTGACTCTGCTTGATTAGATTATGTATTTCTGAATGCTCTGCCATTATGATGAGCCTCTAAAGTCATACATCAGGCGGCAGATGCTGGGTGTCCAGCGGGATGTGCGGGAGGATTTGTTGGAGATCCATAGGGTTTGTGTGCCATGGTCTCTGCTGTGGAGCAGTCCACGTGGAGCATATGCATTGTGTTGACCCTCATGGCTGAGTGCACAGCCTACTCCATTGAGAGAGTGGCGACTCTCATGGAGAGGCAGCTCCAGGGACAGAATCAGATGGAATTGCTCTCAGACCCGCAAGTCCTCACACAGGCAATGACCTCAGGTGGTCACTGTCATTGTGGGAGATGGATGAGGCACCCAGTATCCCAGCTAGGTGCCTTTCCGTCAATGGCAAGCAGGGAGGTCCAAAGCGGAATCACGTTGGTGCATGAGCTGCTTGTCGTCTCTGTGGGCTCCTCTCAGGGTGCTCTGGATGATGGCAGCAGCTCCTCTGACCCTCCACCAGTGACCGTGGCATCTGATGAGGCTGTGATGACTGGGGAGGTGTAAGCCATGGCATTGGCTGCTCTCTCCCAGGCGGGGCCAGCACAGGCTCCACTGGACAGAGGTAATCAATGCCAACAACACAGCAGAGTCAGCAGGCTGTCTCCAATGCCGCTGCCAGTGAGGGGGGTGCGGGGGCATCATGACGCAGCACTCATAAACATAAGTTTAAGGCATCATGAGCACAGGAGGGGCTATTCACGGGTGATCTTCTGTTCAGTTATGCTTGGTTTATATGTCTACTGGTGTGGACATCAACGCCAGTAATGATCATGTCAGTGTGATTTCAATGTGACAATAACATTAAATTTGCTTTTGTCTTGATGGCCTGAGTATGCTTCACCTTTTATTTTCGGGGCCGGGTACACCAGTATGTAATGAGTGGCTCTAAACTTTATTGCACAGGTACTGAATTGACTTTAGGTTCACATAACAGGGGCATTTAAGACATCCTGGATGGAGGCAGCAGCCCTGGCATGAGGTGAGAGTGGATCTTTGGCAGCCTAGGGCCTGAAGGAGTATTGGATCAAGGCATCCCTGGTGTCCCTGCCTCCCTGGAGGTTATAGAGGTCTGCCTCCATGCCCTCAGCATTCTCCTCACCATGCTCCTCTTCTGACTCACTACTGGATTCATCACCTGTGGCCTGTGGAGCTGCGTCAAGATCCTCTTCCTCCAGCGGGTACTCCCTTGCCAGTGCCAGATTGTGGAGCGTGCAGCAAATGACCACTATCAGTGACACCCGCTTTGGGGGGCATTGTAGTGCTCTCCCTGAATGGTCCAGGCATCGGAAGCGCATCTTCAGAAGGCCTATAGTCCTCTCTATCACTGCCTTTGTGGAGGCATGACTGCTATTATAACGCTGCTCTGCCTCTGTTCTTGGGTGGTGGAGAGGCATCATAAGCCAACTTTTCAATGGATAGCCCTTGTCACCCAGCAGCCATCCATCCAAGTCGGACTGCAGCACTGAAGAGCCTCGGCACCCGGGAGTGTCTCAGGATATAAGCATCATGGGAGCTGCCAGGGTACCTTGCACAGACCTGCATTATATGTTCAGGTGACTGCTTGTGATGCTTGCACATTTTTCCCCTGATTTTAAAAACTTTATTTAATGATTTTCAGATCTTCAGCTCCCTGAGACATGCCTTCAGGGAGCTTTCGGTCAGCGCTTGCCCGTGCCCGCGCCCACGCTGACATTAGCACCCGCCCTCCTCCCACCCTGACCTCGGCAGCACTCAGCTTCTCAGCGCACGTTTCACATTGGCTCGCCATTAATTGGCCAGCCAGTGTGAAATCACGATCAGGGACCGATTGCAGTCATGGGTCCAATCCCTGGCTGATCCCAGACTCACCGATCGCGCCAATCTGCTGACCTAAAAATTCTGCCCAACGTGTTTATCTGTAACTTTTTCCTTCTCTAATTTAGTGGAGGCATTGAACCACTTGAAGTAAATACGAATCTATTTTAAATAAATACATTGGTTCTTCCATTAGGAGAGAAGCAGATAAGAATTCCAGGTGAGTACTTTAAGTGTTGATATGCTCGCATCTCAGTGCCTAATATCATAGAATCATAGGTAGTTACAGCACAGAAGGAGGCCATTCTACCCATCATGTCCGTGTTGACCGACAAGTGGCCAGTCAGCCTAATCCCACTTTCCAGCACTCGGTCCATGGTTTTGCAGCTTACAGCATTTCAAATGAATATCTAAGTACTTTTTAAATGTTATGAGGGTTTCTGCTTCTATCACCCTTTCAGTTCCAGAACCCCACCACCTTCTAGGTGAAAGTATTTCCCCTCTAACCCAAAATTTATGCCCCCTGATTATAGACTCTTCCACCAAGGGGAGGAGAGCCTTCCTATCCACTCTATCTAGTCACCTCATAATGTCATACAGTCCCCTCAGTCTCCCCTTTCCCCCAAAAAAATCCCCGAGTCTACCCAATCTTTTCTCATGACTGTAATTCTCCAGTCCAGGCAACATCCTTATAAATCTCCTCTGTACTTTCTCTAGTGCAATCTAGTATATTGCAAAACGTAAGGCATCTAGAATTGAGCCTTACAGAACTCCACTGGGAACAGCCATCCAGGATCCAGGTCACATTAAGGTGATTTTTTTTCCTGTTTGCTGACTTCAAGGAAATAAATAATACGTGACCGTTTCTTGTAGAGTATAGTGAAGGTGGAATAACTATAGCTATCTCCCTAAGTGTAACTTCCCAAGATCTTTTTACTAGGTTCACTGTCTCAGTCATTAAAATGTCTTCATAAAAAGTATTTTTTGTTTGCAGTAAAAAAATCCAGCAGCGGCTAAGTGCTGCTTTGTCTTGATGGAGTCACGCAAAAACAACATTTTTGCAATACATTTTATGAGAAACTTTCCCAGACGTGCTTTCATTAACACAGTGTTCTTTTTATGAGAAATAGCACAAAGGTTTAGAATATAAGATACAAGAATAAAATGTAGCTAGCCAAATTTGATTCTGATTTCATTATAGCAAGAAGAATACTCAAAATATAACTGCTTTTGTAAGTGTGAACGGATTGCAGCCTTAATGTTCTAGTAAATCAGGATTTTTATCAATTAATGCAAATATGGCTACATGTCAAAACACAGCGAACTGATGGCTAGATAAAAGAGCTTTAGTCAATGATTCAGCATTTATCTTTAGTCTTAACTTAGTTTGGAGCAAATAGTCCATCATATGGCCACAGATGCCATGGGGCCCAATTTTCCCCACTCACTTACACAGAGTTAAAAGCAGACTCCATTAAAGGAAACATCCCTCCTGCTGTGGTCTGCCTCCTGCTGCATAAAGACAGATAGATGAATCGGGAGCATGTATGATGAAAGAGCAGGTCACAGGCTGCTAACTCTGTGGCTGCCAAATCAGGTCGTGACTCCCTTAAGCTCGATCACCGTGTGCATGGCACAAGTGAGGAGTGGGATGGAATACTCTCTGCTTGCTAGTATGAGTGCAGCTCCAACAACACTCAGGAAGCTGGACACCATCCAGGGCAAAGCAGCCACTTGATTGACACCCGTCCATCACCCTCAACATTCAGTCCCCCCCCCACCACCAATGTACAGTGGCAGCAGAATGTACCAAGATACACTGCAGCAAGTCACCAAGGCTCCTTCAACAGCACCCTTCAACACCATGAGCTCTACCAGCTAGAAGGACAAGGGCAGCAGATGCATGGGAATAGCTGTACCTGCAAGTTGCCCTGCATTCCACTCCACGGCTGTGCCTTCACTGTTGCTGAGTGACAATCCTGCAGTTGCCTTGCTAACGGCACAGCGCACAGACTGCAGTGATTCAATAAAGCAGCAGCCCACCTCCTTCTCAAGGGCATTTAGATATGGGTAACAGAAATGCTGGCCTTTCTAGTAATGCCCATGTCCCAAGGCAGAAACACAAGATGAATGTTGATTGATGAATAGTGATGCAGATGAGATCATTCATCTGTTTCCTGCACTGCAGAGTGGTCCTCCTCTGGATCCCATGGGCGCTGAGTACCCTGGTGACCTCCTCCCAGGCCAGCAAGGTCAGTCAGGTGGGCCTCCTGTGGCCATCCCTTGGGAAGGGGACATCCGGTTTTTCTTGTGCAGCCTCAAGGAGATGCTCCAGGGATGCATCGCTGAAGTGGGGAGCCATGGCGAGCTGCCTTCTCCAGCTCGTCCTTCTTCCAGGATACTAACGCTGTTAATGAAGGCCTGTCCAGGTGACATGATGGCGAGGCAGCCGACGTCCTGCCCGTCCCACCACAAAACATGACGTGAACAACACGCTTGCATAACTAATGAGGCGGGGAATGGGTGATAGGGCGTAAAAGCTTGCCCAGTTCAGCAGAGGGAGTCAGTCCAAACTTTAATCCAGCCACAGAACGTAGGGCTGAAGGGAATGATTCCGCCCGATGAACTCTTAATATCTCACTTTCCTCTTGCTAGTTTCTGCAACTGGCCATCCCATGTCATCTAATTTCACCCATCTGGTTCACTAATGTCCTTTAGGGAAGGAAATCTGCCATCCTTGCCTGGTCTGGCCTACATGTGACGCCAGGCTCACAGGAATGTGGTTGACTCTTAAATGCCCTCTGAACTAGGGGGCAACTCGGGATGGGTAATAAATGCTGGCCAGGCCAGTGACGCCGACATCCCATGAACGAATAGAAAAAAAACTCTCCATTCGGACCCTCCTGAAGAGATTCATTACCTTACTCAACAAACACAAATTAATGTGAAGTAACTTTGAAAAACATATGCTGTAAAGCAAGTGTAAATGGCTGCAACATTGTTGTTATCTATTGGATCCTGTGGATTTTCGTCGCCAGTTTGTTGTGAGAGGTGGCCGAGTGGGTACTATTTATAGAATTGATCAGCAGACACTTCTTAGGTGGAAAACTTCTAGTTTATTTACAAAGGCACTCTGTAGCAACTGCCCGTGTGCTTCCACTTCAAACCCTAACTCTGCACACTGATAACTACTGAGGTAACCCGTGCTACCCTCCTATTGGGTATTAAAGATCATGCGATCTTCCTCAACAAACATTCTTCTTAAAGGTATATTACATATTAGATAAAACTATAATTACTACACCCTCCCCCTTTACTCGGATATACATGCTATATTTACAAGTACAATTTTTTTCAAGATGGCACAATGTTTACACTGGTAAGTAATTTACAAATTCAGTCTTTCTGGGGGTTTCCTTAAGCAATAGAGTTTCTCAGCTCTACAACTTCAGATACCTTGTCAGGAACCTTCTATTCCGGAGTTGCCTGAACATCAGGTGCTTCAGTGGGCACTTGCAGTTCTGTATCCTCAACTCTTACAGGAACATCAGACATGTCAGTACTGGGCTGAGTATTCTCAACTAACCTGGTCATGAACACTGGTGGAATCAATTCTTGGTGATTTATTTCTCTCTTCCTTAGATGATCCACATGACTCTGCATGACTCAGCCTTCCACCTCCACATGGTAAGATAGAGGTCCAATCCCTGCACTTATTACACCCAGTAACCACTTTGGTCTTTCTCCAAAGCTGTTCACGTATACCTTCTCTCCCACAGTAAATTTCCTCTCACGACTATGCCAGTCGTGGTAAGTTTTCTGACTTTCCTGACTCCTTTCCACCCTCCCCTCTAAATTTGGCATTATTAAGCTCAATCTCGTCCTGAGACGTTGTTTCATCAATAACTCCGCAGGTGTGACACATGTTGTTGTGTGAGGGGCGTTCCTATAATGGAAAAGGAAGTGTGCCAGCTTGGTTGTTAAAGAATCTCCAGTTAGTACCTTGCCTTGAATGATTGAACCACGGTGAAATTTTTACATGAATGACATGGTTTTCATTCAGGAAATTCCAGGATGTGCACTTTGTAGTTCAATTAGAAGTGACTCCCTTCCCTTTGGAGATAATTTAACTCGTGCTCCCCACAATAGGATGCAATCCTGACTGGTTATTTCATGTCTTCTGTTAAAGTACAGTTTCATTTCATTAGATACAGGCTCTTGTGACCAACCATGAAGCACTTGTTCTCATACTTGAGATAGGACTGGGTCCCGGCTTGTCCGGTCTCTGATCTGTCAAGCACCTACCTGCAAGGAATCTAAGAAATTAAATAATAAAACAAGTTCCTGTGGAACTGGGACATCTCAACGTTTACTTGTAGATGCAAACGAGTAAGTGCATCAGCATTTGTGATTTGACTGCCAGGCCTATGTACAAAACTATACTTGTATGCTGTCAGCATTAAAGCCCATTGTTATATTCTAGCCGAGGCTATGGGTGGTTGTAGTAGTCTGATGTGTAATATACCTTTAAGACAAATGTTTTAATGTAAGATCACATGATCTTAATACCAAATAGCGGAGTAGTGCGGGCTACTTCTGTGGAGAATCTTGAGTTAGCCTTGTCCTCGCTGAACAATCCTAGCAAAGCCTTGTGGTCTGATTGTAAAGTAGCAGCCGTATACATATTGGTGAAATTTCTTGACTCTAAATGTGATTGACAAGCCTTCTTATCTATCTGCGGGTATCCCTTTTCCGCTGTGGTGAATGTTCTTGATAAGTAACCTATAGGCTGATCCGTGCCATAGTCCATCCGATGGGACAGCACTGCTCCCACTCTGTAGGGGGATGCATCACATATCAACACCAATTCTTTCCTCTGTCCATAATGTACTAATAAGTAGGATGAGTGCAACAATTGTTTTACCTTCATGATAACTTCACTCTGGGGCGCCTCCCAAGACCAGCATCGATTCTTTTTGGGCAGATAATGTAGGGCCAGCTCTGTAGAGAAATTGGCTAAGAACCACCCTTAATAGTTGATCATTCCTCGGAATGATTTGAGCTCTGAGGTGTTCTTTGGCACAGGTGCCTCACTTATGACTCTCACTTTCTCCTCAACTGGTTGAGGCCCTGTGAATCTACCCAGTGACCCAAATAGATTACCTCCCTTGCTTGGAACATGCACTTTTTAAAAACATACTCCAGCTTGCAAGAAACATTTTGAGACTTCTTCTAAGTTTGCCAAATGCCCTTTTTCAGTGCACCCTGTCGGCAAAACATCACCTAAATAGACTACAACCTGGGGCATTCCTTGCAGTAAGCTTTCCATTGTTCGCTGGAAGATGGCACAAGTTGAGGAGATGCCAAAAGGCAATCAAGTATACTGGTACAACCCTTTGTGGGTATTAATTGTGACAAATTCCTGGGAGGCATTATCTTAACTCTAGTTGTTGTTAAGCATGACTCATATCAAGCTCGTGTAGGTGGTTCCACCTGCCAGCTTGGTATACAGGTCCTTGATTCTACCGAGTTGTGGCATCCTGAGAGGGAATTACTTCTTCGATTCGAACAGAACTTCTACTTACAATTACTGTGCAAGGTACAGTGCTAATTTTGCATCACTTGATTTCTTCTGTTAAACTTGTTTTATCCTTGTCGCCAGTTTGTTAGATCCTGTGGATCCTCATCGCCACTTTGTTATGAGAGGTAGCAAGTTGATAGAGTTGATCAGCAGACACTTCTTAGGTGGAAAACTCTTAGTTTATTTACAAAAGTATTCAGCAGCAACAACACATGTGCTTTCACTTCAAATTCTATCTCTACATACTACTAACTACTTACTACAAACTACCAAGGTAGCATGCGCTACTCTCCTATTGAGTATTAAAGATCATGTGCTCTTCCTCAACAAACATTCTTCTTAAAGGTATAGTATACATTAGGTAAAAGCATAATGACCACATTTATCACAAATAGTTTACTGGGGGGCACATTGCTGTCTGCATAAGATTTACCCTTTTCTCCCCATTTATACTCCCTTTATCATGTTTCATTGTAATTGTGCTGTTGTGCTTTGCTCAAACTATTATTACTGTTTATTTTCCCAATGGAAGGTGTTTTTTCTAAATTAAACTTTCTTGTACCGAAATATTATTGAAATAATGTTCCAATAAAATTTGGTTTGTCGTTAGCATTGCCCTTGACTTTCTTTTTCTTTGGCAGTAACTATTTTAGATATGCCTAGAAACACTATTGGGTATCAATGTCCTTAATGGAGTATACGGGAGGAACAATAAAAAGTGGAAAATCTTCAGTGCATTGAACACAGCTAAGAACATTCATCACCTCATTTATTCCTTGGATGGGATTTCTTTGAGATCTGCGCAGCCTTTAAAATGCATGTGTGCTTCTCCTGGATTTTTATGGCAGAGCTGCTCACCATAACTCAACAAATATTTGGTGAAACACTGGGCAGAATCATCCCAGCTTTGCACGCAGTGTGGTAGCGGGTGGGCAAAACGACATCTTACCCGCTGGCCGCAGTGACAGCTTTTCACGCCATATTGTATTAATTATGCATTCCCAGGATACACGCTGTTTTGGTGGTGGGCGGGCTCTGATTCTCCTGCCACACTGTCACCTCGCCACTTCATCACGCCAGGCACCACGATTAAAGTACAGCCGCACTCAGTACTTCCAACCCAGGACTGCAACAAAGTAGGGCATGGTCCTGAAAGGCAAGAAGACTGCAGCCCTTGAGCTCCTTTTGGATGCCATGGCGGCCTGCTGCAATGTCCTCTACCCCTCCCCACTGGCTGCAAGAGGGGAAGCAACATTACCACTCCAGCTTGGTAGGCAATGGCTGTGGTGGTCATTGCCAATGCTGCACAGAAGAGGTTGTCCATCCAATGCAGATAGAGGATGAATAATCTCATCCATGTGGCCAGGGTAAAGCAACCATCTCCTCACTCTAAACTCACACACTCAAGCCCATCACACATTCATTGGCATCTCACTCGCTGCCAGCTCAAGGGACATCACTATCCGTTCTCTCACAAACACCCTCACATGTACATCTGGTCTCATCTCCACTGGAGACTGCCTCCTCAGCCCTCACCATCTTGAAGCCACTTTCATAGATCAACGTGTGCCCACACACACACCCTGGGACACCCTCCTTCCGCAGTACAGCCGTCATCTTGCAGTCTCTTCCCTTGCCTTAAGCCACTTCTCCCCTTCGCCAAGCAAGCCCTAGCCCTCCAGCCATTGGAAAGTCACCCACATTTGGCTGATCTGGTAGGTAGAGACCCGCCCGTGAGCCCCCCTAAAATTTGTGTGGTGCTGCCTGTGAAGCCTGGTGCTGATGACTGCGGGTGCTGGCTGAAGCAAGGTAGGCAAACAAACCTTGAAGTCCTGAGCTAAGTGCAGCCCGCCAAGCACACGCCTTATATATGCTGCTGTGAAATACGTCGGCATGTTTTCCTGCCAACGTGGGCGGATGATCCACTGGGTGGGGGACGATTCCGGCGGGCTGGCCTAATAATGATATACTGATGTATTACAGTGAGGTTCCCAACATCCAATGGTGGGAAACGTGGTCTGCCATCGGCCGGCTGAGCGGACAATTGCAAACTGGTTTCAGGCCGTCGTGAAACCAATCGCGCCATATTGTCCGCTCATGCCACCGAACATGCCTGAAGCCAGTGGGCACTGAAAACCCCAACCATTGAATATTGCCATCTCTGATAAGTTAGAGGTCCCTCTACTCTGAAAATGATGGGACATTCCATAGTATCAGTACCTTGTGATAACAGAAGAAAGAATGTCAACACAATCTCAAGATGTCCCAAAGCATTTTACAACCAACTAATTACTTCCAAAGTGGAGTCACCAGTGCAATGTGGCAGCCTATTTGTGCACAGCAAGGTCCCACAATTAGCATTACAATAATGATCGGTTAGGCCTGAAACTTCTGCTTGATTGCATTCTTTTGGCGCTATTGCTCAAAATTGGCAAAACAATGACAGAATGTTAAGCGCGTATTGCAATTAACGCATTTTGTGTTTCCGTGATCTTTTGTGCTAATTTTAAAACAAGACACGAACATTGGCATGCCCCCAGAGTGAATTAATCACCGTTGGGAATTTCCGCTAACAGTGTTCGTTTGCAGGCCTATTTGAGGGGACTTGAATCATTAAACTGAGTCTCTTGGGTGCAAGGACTTGAACAAAGTTTCAAATGAAATTATTTAAAAAACTTACTGATGAAGTGATTTTTAAAAATTCATTCCTGGGATGGGCATCACTCGGCCAGCACTTATTGCCCATCCCTAATTGCCCTTGAGAAGGTGGTGGTGAGCTGCCTTCTTGAACTGCTGCAGCCCCTGTGGTGTAGGTACTCTCATAGTGCTGTTAGGGAGGGATTTCCAGGATTTTGATGCAGCAACAGTGAAGGAACAGCGATATAATTCCAAGTCAGGGTTGTGAGTGGCTTGGAGGGGAACTGTGAGGTAGTGGTGTTCCCATGCATCTGCTGCCCTTGTGCTTCTAGATGGTAGGGGGTCTCAGGTTTAGAAGATGCTGTCTAAGGAGCAGAGGTGAGTTCCTGCAGTGCATCTTGTAGATGGTACACACTGCTACCACTGTTCATCGGTGGTGGAGGGAGTGAATGCTTGTGGAAAGGATGCCAATCAAGCTGGCTACTTTGTCCTGGATGTGATGAGCTTCTTGAGTGTTGTTGGGGCTGCACCCATCCAGGCAAGTGGAGAGTATTCCATCATGCTCCTGACCTCTGCCTTGTAAATGGTGGACAGGCTTTGGGAGTTGGGTGAGTTACCACAACTTCTTAGCCTCTACACTGCTGTTGTAGCCACAGTATTTTTATGGATAGTCCAATTCAGTTTCTGATCAATAGTAACCTCCAGGATGTTGATAGTAACCCAATCTAACTAGAAAATAATTTTGGCTGGTATTTTACAGCTCCTCATGCCTGGCAGGATATTATGGCCCTGCCGAACTGAATGGAGATTTAAATGGCTCACCACATCCACAGGGTGGGGTGGCGGGGTTGGGGGGGTGCGGGGGAGACATGCCATTGCGTGGCCCCAAAATTCTTGCCTTTGTATATTTTCTAAAAGTCATTTTGCAACATTAAAAATCACAGATGGTGTGAATCCAGTGTGGATTGATAAAGTGATTAAAAATGCTTATCATTTGGGACAAACTCATTTCAGCTGTATTAATTACAATTTGCCACTCAAATATATCAAGGAATATATTATTACGTAATAATAAAAACATTTTTGAAACTCTGCTTTAAAACACTGCCCAATTACACTGGTTCACAGCAGATCCTGCGTTCAGTGACATGCAAATAAATTTCAGCAGTAATATGAGAGTGGGGGAGGGGCGGGATGAAACATTTTATAAAACAGGGGAAACTTCGGGCACAATTAGCACTGGAATTACCGATTGTACCCAAAGCGGAAACTCTTCCTCAATGCTTTTTGTTGTGATGTTGCCTGCAGAATAAATATTGGCCAGAAGACTCAGGGGAACTCCCCTGCTCTTCCTTGAATAGAATCATGAGATCTTTTAAATCGACCTAAGAGGACAGATGGGAAGTAGCCTATGACCTTGATGCAAATGGATGAGAAAATTGCTGATGAACTCACCACTTTATGAAAGAAGCACTTGATTTCTCATACAGGCTGTTCAATTTACACAGCTTCATTTTTTTTAAACTCATAAATGAGTTCCTGATTGCAACTTGTAACAGATGTGATGGTTTTATTCTGTTCACAATAATAGAAAATTGGTTCCTACAGATTCTGTCAGAGTCAAAGAAACATTTAAAAATACCACTACACTTTCAAAGCTGCATTACACAAAGCCGAAGATATACTTTCTATGGATAGTTCTAATACATCAGAATCCAAAAGGGAGAATCAATGCAGCCATTTTCAAGACAGAAAGATTGATTGGTATTGTACGGACTGTATATCACAGACTGCAAAGAGATTGTTCAAGAAAGTTTTAAGAGCAAAATACCTATCGTATTTCATGTGTGTAACGCTAATTAGAAGGAAGATTCATTTTGTACTTTATTAATAATGCCGATTTTCCTTTCATTTCAAGACATGGGTATAGTTTGATCCCTTTGACTTCCATCAAAACTGGAGAATATGGGGAAAGATTTCCCCTGCTGAATATAGTTAAATTAATCACCTTTACAATGATTTTCCTGGGATTAAAGCTACTTCTAAAGCCATTACTGAATTGTGGTACCTTTGAGTTTATCTTCAGCTTTTCTGCTAATAAAGAATGCACAATGAGGAACTATATGGAACAAAACATTTTACCCTTTAGATGCACAGAGCTACTAACTTACAAACAGCAAAAACACCAGCCACCCATATTTTCCCATAACTTACAGCCCCTAAATTTCTAATTCTATTGGTGAGATAATAATCTAAGAAAGCATTGAGCAAGTAAAGGTCATTTTGTTTCTTCCATATCCTCATAAAAAGAAATTAATAGGGACCCCATGAAGCTCATTTTGTGCTCTAACATTCTATGAAAAGCCTTTATATTTCCCCACCAAAAGAAGTCAACTAAAGCTGCACAGTATTTTTTTTTTACCTCATACCCTCATTTAAGTATCACCACTGCATCCTTGTCAGAAAATTGTGGGTTCAAGGCCCACTCTAGCAATTCGAGCACATTCAGCGCACTACTGAGAGAGTGCTGCATGGTGGGAGGCCCGGCTTTCAGATGAAATGCTAAATCAAGGTCCAGTTTGCCCTTGCTGTAAAAGATTCCATGGCCCTATTCGAAGAAGAGTAGTGGAGTTATCCCTAGAGACCTTGCCAATATTTATCTCTCAAAAAAGGGCAAATTATCTGGTCATTATCTCATTACTGTTTCTGGGACCTTGCTGTGCACAGATTGTATGCCGTCTTTCCTCACATTACAATGGTGACTACACTTCAAAAGTACTCTATTGACTCAAAAGTGCTTTGGGATGTCCTGAGGTTGTGAAAAACATTGCATAAATGCAAGATTTTTCTTTACCGTCTGTTGTTTTCTTCCTTCACGTGATATTTCCGTTTGATTTATTCAGCCTATTTCTTCCTGAGACTCCTGGAGAATTTGCTCGTATATGGACTTTGATATGAACCTCTTGGAGATTATGAATTCCCACCTCAAAATCTCAGCAAGGTAAAAGTGACCCTTGAAAGTAATGGAGTTAAAACTCAGGCTAGCAATCTAACAGTACAATGCTTTATTCAACTTTGATTGGTAGTTTTCTATAGGTAATATGTCCATGGTCCCAGGAGGTTGGGGCTTAAAATATTTCATAAAACATTTGAACATCTATGTGTGTCCTTATTCCTGTAACGTGCACTTCCTTTGTCATCCAGATATTAATCAGGAACCTAGTTAAAAGAGTTGATTGACACACCATTACCTACATTTGATGAGATTCTACTTCACATTTCTACACCTATTCTGTGGCAAAATAAGGATTCCTCTAATCTCTTGGGCTTGCTGAAATCTTCACAATTTTCAATCACCCTCCAGCTCTGACCATACAGTTTAAATTAAATAACCTTCTCACCAAGATGACCCATCTCAATCTTCTTTTCTTCAGCAAGAACAAACTCAGTGAGCCCTTCCTGATAACTCAGTATTACCATTGTAGCTGTCCTCTCCACTCTCTCCACTGCATTAATGTCTTTTTTTAAGAGAAGAGTTCAAGGAACTGATCATCGTATTCCAAAAATGAAGCTAAATAAGAAATGGATAGTGTAACTGACTAACCTCACTGACAACACAATAAGCGGACCCTTTCAGTGACTGATCAATAATCAGGCTCCAAATCCTTATGTCCTCTAACTTTTTCAATGGAGCTCTATCACGGTTTACATGTTTCTTGTGCCAGTTTGTACTGCTTTACATTTAAATACATTAAATTCTGTCTGCAGTTCTTTACCTCATTGAACTAGAAACCTTTGAATTCCACTAAATTTAATCACACAACCACAAAGTTTGATGTCATTTGGCACATTTTATGGCTGGGTCTTGTTTAGGTTACAAGATATAGCCTCATCAGCAGCTTTCTGTATATCAACATTTCCTGTTCTATCTGAGTATAATAAATTAATAGCAATTTTCTACAACCCTCACCATTGCCATAAGGCAGTCTGCAACCCTACTGTTAGGCAGAGGGATTTTAAAAACGTCAAATTGTTAACTCTGGCAGGAGATCTCTGGGTTCATTATTTTCCTTTCGATATTTGTCTTTTATGGAACATCACCTAAACAATGAATTATTTAATCAACCGTCATTAATTTTCAATATTATTATAACATGTGCCCAATTCTATTTGAAATGATTTTATGCCTGCATCTTTTTCATCAACTGCACAGTTGATGTCTAATCAGCGCGACTAGCTTTACAGAGTCATATTTCACATTGTTTGAGCTCAGATTCCCAGATGTTATGCTTATGGCAAATATCTGATGTTGAAGCAGACTGTTCTAACATAGGTGTTCTCTTTGACTCCAAAATGAGTTTCCAACCACATATCTGCTCCATCTCTAAAGACTGCCTATTTTCATTTCCATAATATTGCTTGACTCTGCCCTTGCATTAGCTTATCATAGAATCATAGAATGTTTACAGCACCGAAGCATTCAGCCCGTCATGTCCGCATCAGGTTTCCAAAAGCAACTAACCTCGTCTCGCTCCCCTGCCCTGACCTCACAGTCCTATAAATGTTTCACTTCGGATAATTAGCCCATTCCTTTTTTAAGGCCTCAGTTTAATCTGCCGCCCCCACACTTTGGCCAGAATTTTCCCTCGTCAGGTGGGCTCAGCGGGAGCAATCTGGAAGCTGACTGCCGCCCGTGATCGGCTCCGCACCGCGATTTCGTGTGGGCGGGTCAATTAAGGCCCGCCCTGCATGGATTACGAGTGGCAGCACTGGAGCGCTACCTGTGCGGGCAGGGGGAGGGAGAATGGGCCAGGCACGCAGTTCACGCATGCGCGCGAAAGAGCGCTTCAATCACCCTGAGGCACAGAGCTGAGGGAGATTGAAGCACTTGTTAAAAAAATTAATAAAGACAATAAAAATTTAATGAAACATGTCACCTCATGTGACCGCATCACATGAGATGGGGCATGTTTTTAAATTCAAAATCAAGTTTTTATTTAATCTGTATTAGCTTTAAGGAATTTCATCCTGCTCGTGGATGAGGTTTCTTAAAAAATATAAAAGCCGCTTGGCCTTTTCGCCTGCCCGCCAACAGTTAGGTTGGATTGGCAGTGTAAATTTCAAGTTAGTTAGCTCGTTAATGGCCTTAACAGGCCTTTCAATTATCGGTGGGCACACAGCCGACACAGAAAACTGCACTGTGGTCAGTGAATAGACAATACTGAATAGCAAGAATTACCAGTAAATCACTGTGCCCCTTGGAAAGTGTCCCGCCGAAAGAAATATCGCACAAGTGCGCAATGATGACATCGTGCCCAAAGACATCGTGTGTCATATTACACTCATGCGTGTTGGGCATGCACCCACACGCCGAATGTAAAATTCTGGCCTTTCAGACAGTGCATTCTAGACCCTAACCACTTGTTGTATAAGAAGGTTTTTTCCCATGTCACCATTGCTTCTTTTGCCTATCATTGTAAATCGGTGTCCTCTGGTTCCTAACACTCCCACCAATGGGAACAGTTTCTCCCCATCTGTTTGGTCCAGACCCTTCATGATTTTCAATATCTCTATCAAATCTTCTCTTAATCTTCTTTTTTCCCAAGGAGAAAAGCATTGGCTTCTCCAATCTATTCAAGTAGCTGAAGATCATCTTCCCTGGGAGCATGCTTATGAATATTTTCTGCATCCTCTCTAATGCCTTCACATCCTTCCTAAAGTATGGCACCCAGAATTGGACACAAATCTCCAGTTGAGGTTGAACCAGAGTTTTACAGAGGTTTATCATAATTTCCTTGTTCTTGTACTCTATGCCCATTTTTGGCTGCAGCTTAAGCCCTCATCCATGCCTTTGTTATCTCTAAATCTGACTATTCCAACACACTCTTGGTCGGTCTTCCACGTTTTACCCGTTATTTGAGGTCATTCAAAACTCTGCTGTTCATGCCCTAGCTCACACTTTTCCATGTGGTGTGTAAAAATGGCTTCTGCCTCAATCCTTTGCTTTACCAAAGATGGCCTCAGAGGTCACATGATTATGGCAAGCTACAGTACTGAAAAGGCAACAGTGCACAAAGGCATTTTTCCAAACACCCCCTTTTCATCAAATAAAATACATGTTAAATGGATTATAATCCTAGCCCCTTTTTGGGACTATTCCAGATCAGGCACACTCCTCAGATGATCACTCACACCTAAGGTTGAGAAAGACAGACTTCACATACATTTCAATGGGTCTGAAGAACTGAACTAACTCTTCCCAAGGGAAAGGAACCACCAGAGAATATTACCATTCTCTAATTAGCCTTTTTAACAAGTTTCAGCCAGATTATAACAACCCAGATATTAAGAGCGCCCAGGCACTTCTCCTCAGCAATATATCTCTCCAATGAAGATTGTACTGAGATGGGTTTTTGAGTTTGGATACAGGAGACTGCATGAGGCAATATACTTTCTAAATTAAAATCATAAAAGTTTATGAAAGAACAGAACATGCAATTCACATTTGATGATAATTGCAACATTAATAGTTCGAGGAAAAGAAAGATCTTGCTTCTATTAGAGAATCCAGGTTTAAGTAATGTTACATAGAGATACTTAAGATATCCATCAATACTTAAAGTAGTATTTACCTTAAATACCTGACTGGAAAGCTACAGAATCTAGTGGGATACCTCTATCCCAATTAAGGGCAGAACTATCATCGCTACACCACAGCAGCTATACCTTTACCTTGAGAGACGTTGGAGTGAATCCAACAAATCTAAAAATCCTACTGTGTAGTTCCCATATTTATACCATAAAAAAGCTGATCCAGCAGGAAGCATGTTGAGCACACATGCTGAGCAACATTCTTTGTTTCAGATAGCACCCTTTATGTTAGTCAATATTCTTCAAGCAAACAGGGATAATGAGAGATTCAGATGGTGGTCATTTCCTTGCTACACTCAGTTTACAAGATTCCATTGACTAGTGATGTATGGGCATCCTTAAGGTTAGCCATTGTTAGCTTGTGGTCTCTTACAATTTATCAATGTCTTGCTGAGGTGATGTAGAGGCTAGTTCATATTTATTTTCAGGAATTGCCTTGTGTAAGAGGATATACCATATGCTATGCCATAGGATGTTGGTGTCCTTGAACACGCAATTATGCCTAGGCATGTTTATAAACTTCCAAACCTTTGTCCAGCAGATGAACTCTGCTTTTAATTTTTAATCCCTACTTCATAGGAGAATCACTCTTATTAATCTTATGACTCTATATTCATATCTGGATTCCTTCACACACACTATCATTTGCAGTTACAAGGTACACACATCCATTGTCTATAAAGAAACTCATCATGCATGAAGAAAAAGCTATTTACTCTTTCTAGTCTTTAGTGCTTTGCTTGATGTTCCTTACAAGAACTGCACTGGCTTATGTGGCCCTTAATCTCATTGCTCACATTTAGCCTGTAGAGCATTTCTACTTCTCTTTAACTCTGAAGAAGAGTCACACGATCTCGAAATGTTAACTTTGTTTTCCTCTCCACAGACGCTGCCAGGCCTGCTGAGTTTTTCCAGCATTTTCTGTTTTTATTTTATATAAGAGCACTGCTCTTGCCTTGCTCAGAATTGCTCAATTCCTTGATGGTTTCAGACCATCCTTTCATCATTACTACCTGTCGCACTTGGAGAGTTGCATCTTATTTTGTAGTTTGCTTGATCTGAGAAAGACTCTAATCTGTTAGATTCATGTCTCGGCTGGGTTGATGACTACCAGAGCATGTCATCCTGTTGCTTCTCTTTGAACCTGGAAGATTGCACACTCTGTATTAGCATCATCAACTTTCTTCAAAGGGAGTGAAACTCTCAACAGCATGTCGGTGATGTACAGCTGCCTCCCTTGTTTGTACTTCACTTCCAAATGATATCTCTGTAAACAGAGTAACATCCTTCGCAGAACAGATAGAAGCAGTTTGAGAAAGATGCTTTGAAGTGGCTTGTGGTCAGAATTCACCATCACTTTCTCTCTGCCGAACAGGCACTGATTAAAATGCTCACGAGCAAAGACAGTAGCCAGGCACTCTTTTTCAATCTGTGTGTATCATTGGTCAGTTTGTGTTAACAGTCTGGATACAAATGCAATTGGTTGTCTTCGCTGCATGAGGGTTGCTCCAAGTCCGATTTCACTGACATCATAGTACCTCAGCACTGCCATTGTCATCACTAGCTGTTTGACATGAGTGAAAGCTGTTTCTTGTTCTGTGCCACAGTACCACTGAATATGTTTTGCAGTGAGCTTGTATATAGGTTCACACTCTAATGACAAATTGGGAAAGAACTTGGCTAGGTTGTACACAAATCCTACAAGTTGTTGAACTGCATTCACGCCTGTTGGTTGCTGAATCTCTGCTGCAGCTCGCACCATATCAGAGTCAGAGTAAAGCCAGTACTATATACTTGACTTCAGCCATCTTCAGCTGCAGTGTTTTCCTGTTCAACTTCAGGTTGATCTGGTGAGCTCTCTCTAACAGTCTCACTAGATTCTGACCATTGTCTGTGATGGCTTCTTCCATTGTATCTCCAGGTGCATAGACTAGCAGATCATCCACGATTGCTTCCACTCCTGGAAGATCATTGACTATCTCATGTTGTCTACATTGACAATCTTCCTGAGCAGTAGAAATGCCAAACAGTATGTGCAACCATCTGTACCTCCCAAATGACATTCAGAACATAGTCAGAAAGGTACTTTCATCTAACTTCACTTGCCAGTATCTATCCTTCGCATCTGGGGTGGTAAAGACCTTTGCCTTGGCAAGTTGTTGCAAAATTCCTTCAATGGTTGGCAAAGGGTAGCGAAATCTCTTCAAAACTTTACTGAGGTCCTTTAGATCTATGCAAACTCTCGGTTTTCTAGGTTTGTTCACTGTCACCATGCTGCTAATCCAAATTGTAGGAGTTGTCACTTTCCTGATTCCTCCCATCTTTTCAAACTTCCCTATCTTGTCTTTCAAGATGATATTCACCAGGAAGATATGCAAGACCAGTGAAAACATCTTTGTATATTTGTCAGGATCCACTCAGCAGTCAATGGCTTGGTGCCGTGTGAAACACTGCAAATCTCTCCTGGCACATGCAGGGTCATCAGCCTAAGCTTTCGGGCTGAATTCTACGTCCCGCAGGCGGGCACGTGCTCAACCCAACCAGGCGTAAAATCACGTGAGAAGGCGTCCGGCAAGCTTCCCGACATCATCATGCACTCGCGCAATACTTCGCGCGATATTTCACACGTGCAGAAGTCGGGAGCGCACTTGACAACAATTAAGAGGGCAATTAAGCCCATTAACGGCACAATTGCCTTTGATTTTTCGTGACCTGCCCAACCTTACATTTGGCGGACGGGCAAATTTTGCATTTTTCATCAAGCCTCATCCAAACGCAGAATGATATTTCCCTGATGAAATAAGATTAAAATAAATATCTGTGGGCAGCACTTTTATCAGCTATATTTTAAGGTGATTGATTATGATGCATGGACATTTGTTTCAGCTTTTAAATGGTGATTCAGGTCTGATGATTCAGGATGATTAAATGATTTTCGGATCTGTAGCTCCCTAAGGCAGCTGCCTGCCTTCAGGGAACTTTCTCGCAGCGCTCACCCGTGCCCGCGGTGACGGTATCGCCCACTCTCCTCCCGCCAGCAATCCCGACAGTGCTGAGCCTTTCAGTACGTGTTTCATGCTAGCTGGCCACTAATTGGCCAGCCAGTGTGAAATCGTGGTCAGGGGGGCTGGTCACAGTTGGCAGTCCGTTTCCCGACTGCGCCCGAGCCCGCCGATCGGGCACACCTGGCAAAGGTGAAATTCAGGCCTTTGACTTGTTTCGGCTCAGATGAATGGATTTTGCTTGGTGTCCACCATTCGGAGCTGCAAATTTTCTTTCTTCCCCTTGAATTGGGCTCTCAGCTTAGTTTGTACTCTTGGGGTGAGCATCGTTCCATCATATAGCCTCAACTTTACCTTCAATGTCTTCATTTTTGGGTCACCATCTCGAACAACTTCACACAGGTCTGTGCAGCTCATGATGATGCACATAGCAACAGCAGTGTCTATGTGACACTTCATATTAATTTGATGCTATATTTCTGCAGCCATCATTCCAATAGTCACAAATCATTTATTTTACCTTGAGACTTGATGGTACCAGCCTGTTCTAGGGTACAGAGTAATTCATCAGAATTATCAACTGACATCTCTCCAGCAACCATCCCTATAGGCTTGTTTTACTTCTTTCCAGCAAAACACTTAAATGCAACTTGATTCAGCTATTCTTGCAGCTATAGCACTGCTTTCCCCATGCCGGACATGTTTCCTTTTCTCTTCTGTGGTGCCCACCACAATATTTGCATCCAGTATTCTGGCCTTGATCTTTCTGCTGGCCCTTTTGTAAATAGTTCTTCTTTTTCTCCATTGACTTGTGCTTGGAAGGCCTGAACTGCCTCTGAGTATAGTGTAAAGCCTTGTCAGTCCTCCAATTAATACCCTTCAGCTGATGATGAGCAACCTCAGAGCTTCTGCACATGCCAATAGTTTTCCTGAGAGTAAGTTTCTCTTCTCTCAACAGATGTGCTTTCATTGCAAGGATCTCTTGTTCCTAAGACAATCCAATCTCTGATGAGGTCATGCTTCAGTTTCTCAAACTCACAAGATTCAGTTAGACGTCTCAGTGCAGTCACATACTGATCAATACGCTTCCCCTCTTCCTGAGTTCTGATGTTGAAAATGTAGTCTTCATAAATAACATTAGTAGAGGGTTCAAGTTGGGTGTGCAAGGCATCCAAAATTTCACAAGGCTGGTTTATCTGCTCCTCAGTGAGGTTTGGGCTGCAATACAGTTTGTAGCACTCTGCCCAGCATTGATAACAAAGTTTCTGCTCTATTTGCTAAGGTTTCTTGTTTAATTCTGTTGCAGTTTCGTAGTTCTGCCATTGGGACTGGAAAAATTTCCGATTCATTCCCAAATCTGCCATTATCTCCATAGGAGCCAGTGCTAGAAGATTCAAAGCCATACTGACTCACCCAGCAGTCAATGTCCTTTACGCTGTTGCAGACTGAAGTTTTAATTATTTGTTGCTGTCTCTTGTAGCGGCCGACTCTCTTACAGCTACCAAAATCCACTCAATTTCAGCTGAACACTCCTGATACCATGTTCCATGTGGTGTGTAAAAGTAGTTTCTGCCTCAATACTTTGTTTTACCAAAGATGACCAGAGGTCACATGACCATGGTAAGCCACAGTACTGAAAAGGCAACAGTGCACAAAGGCATTTCTCCAAACACATACCAAGGCCTGCTCACCCACAAACCCTAACCCCCTCACCCCTGTGCTTGCTGATCTACAGTGTGCAAGCCCCCACTCGCCCCACCCCACCCAACCCACTACCTCCGGTATCTCGGCCCTCCACTAATTCTAGCCTCTTGAGCGTTCTTGATTTTGATTGGTTTGCCATTGGCAGCTGTGCTTTTACCTGCCAAGGCCTTAAGCTCTGGAAACCCCTCCCTAAATCTCTCCACCTCTCTACATTTCATTTGTCCTTTAAGGCACTCCTTAAAACATAGCTGCTTGACCAAGCATTTGGTTACCTGGCTTAATACCACCTTATGTGGCTTGGTGTCAAATTTTGTTCGATAGTGCTTTTGCAAAGGTGTTATATAAATGCAAGTTAGACCCAACCTTCAATTCTGTAGTCAGCCTGAAGTTATACTGTTAATGTTAATCTGTATTTGCAGTTCTGTGGTTTGGCTGCACCTGGAGTATTGGCTACAATTCATGACATTCAGTCAGAAAAAAAAAACAGCAGTAAATATATTAAAGCATACACAAAAAATGTTTAAAATTCTAACATGTTTTACTGGCTCTAGAGAATCACTTTCAGTGGTTTGACTAAATTTTGTGCACCAAAAATTACAATTTATATGGACATGGAATGTTTGATGCACTGGGTTTCTGTTCTAATAATTATTTTTCAATTAATATTTTGACTATATTTACTTTCTTAAATTGAGCAGTAATCCTAATGTTTTCACTTAAAATGATATACAGTCCAATAATAGTGAATGCTCATAAGAATGGAGCTGTTTTTGTAGAAGTATGAAAGAGTCTATCCGATGTCAGTGAAGAGGATGTTATTTGTTACCTTGATATTCTCCTTGGACCAAGAATAGTTATTTGCTAATTGTATTGCAAAACCCAGCTGCATCTTAAATATTTCAATCTCAATACAATTTACGGATGGTGGAGTGATCAGTTTCTTCAATTATCTCAAATATAACACAGATTTCTTTCTCCTCTATATAAATAATAATCAAAATTAGGTAGAATTTATTCTTTCCCTCTCCTTTACTGCTAATTCTCTCTCCTCCTGCTCTCTGGAAGGTGTTAACTCTTTTGACAATGCCAAGCTTGCCATTGTTCTACATTACCTGCCCAAGTGACCATGTGTGAGCCCAAATAGTGCATGCTAGCAGTGCAATTGACTATGAGCGGAAAGGCATCACCATTACGTAAGCCCACATGAGCATAACCATCAGTGGTCAGCGTGTCAGTGATCAGGAGTGTGAAATCCGGCTAATTTTCTCCCAACCAGGCCCAAGGTCAATTGTCATGTTGCTGCCACCAATTAGCTAACTCAGCACAACCTAAGCATTAAAAATGTGGGGCCTCTCTGATTGTTATAGCTCAGTTATGTGGTGTCATTCTTGACTCAGTGGTAACATTCCAAACTCTGAATTTGGTGGGCTGTGTGTTCAAGCTCAACTTTAAAGTCTTGAGGACCTAATCTAGATTGACTGCCCAATCCAAAACTGAGGGAGTGCTGAAATGTTGGAGGTGGTGGCAATGAGAACAAAACGTTCAGCTGAGGCTCCATCTGTCCCCTCAGGTAGATATAAAAAATCCTACCATACTATTTGAAGGGGAGTAGGTGAGTTTCCTCGGTGACGTAAGCAAAATATTGTGGGTGTTTGCAATTTGAAATAAAAGCAGAAAATACTGGAAATACTCAGCAGGTCTGGCAATATCTGTGGAGTTAATCATTTGAAAGGAAGATAAATGTTTATTATTCAAAACCCGAATATATATGCACCCACTCCCACTCTCACACTCATACAGATACACACACTCTCAAGAAAAGACTCTGGTTACAGAAGTAGCATGCGTTTAAGGCTTAGGATTTTATGAGTTCTCTGTTACACTTGCTGGTTGAAGACTTAAAATGATAATGGCTTGTCATATTTTTTGTCTACTGAAGACTACCCCTGTGTAAACTCAGGGTCCTAGCAGTTCCAAGAGTACTTGTAGCAAAGGAAAGTTCACCTAACCTCCCAACTCCATTTTATTTTACAGGAAAGTGCCCATTTTAGGTTTATGCTTCATAAATTTATATTTAGCTCATAAATTCATATTGCAGGAGGGTGACATCGACCTAGGTAATTAGAAAGGTCATCGACCTGAAACCTTAACTCTGTTTCCCTCCCCATAGATGCTGCTGAGCATTTCCAGTGTTTTCTACTTGTATACCTAAATTTAGATGATCTGGTAATTTATTTAAATCTGGGATCTTGTTGTGCACAATTAAGCTGCTGTACTCCTTCCATTACTACAGTGGTTATACTTTAAAAGTAATTTACAATTGATTGTAAAACAAATTGTGAAATTGTGAAAGACATGCTCTGTTTCTTTCTTTACCCAATGTTTTAATTAGCAGAATCATTCAGGGACCTCCCCATAAATTTGATTTATTTTCATTGTTGTGCTGCGAAATACCCAACATCAACCATGGCAGCCCCCAGACGTAATAACCAAATAGGATTTTTAATTAGAAACTATTTGTAAACCTAAGCAAAATCATGAATAAATTATACTCCAGTTGGGCCCTCTTTCCTGCTTTGAACATAAGGTGATGAAGGCCAAAATAATAGTTTACTACAGCTGGATAATCAATTTAATTTTTTTTAACTGACCAATGCACATGATGGGAAAACAAAAATCAATAGACTTAACTTTTAAAATGTCCTAAATAACCTAAACATGCAAATTTTATCTTTGTGAAACTCAGATGCTATTGGGAAAAATAATGTTAATAAAGTTAGGTTGATTAAAAAAAAAATCTTCCTTTCCTCAAAAAGCAAATCCATTTTCTTTTTGAAAGCCAAGGTGGGTGATTATATCATTAAAGCCAGAAATGTAATATATCACCATAATTAATCCTATCTTACATATATAAATTTGAATAGTTGGAAATATTTTCATCATAACTCAAAATGTCCAGGCTAATGAATGGTCGAAGAGTACTGGTAAAAGCAGCCATTGGCCTAATACAAGACTAAATCACATTCATTTTCAGCACTATCTTATTAAACTAATTATATTTACTGATTCTATCACACTGACAAACTATCATAGTATTACTATGTCTCAATAAATAACAAATCTCCAGATTTTCATAAAGTGTCCTTAATTATTTGCTTCATAATTATAAGCTTGGTAATAATAGTTTTAACGTTCATTACTCTTGATCCTAATTAATAAATTTATGTAAAGTAGAAGCACATTTATCCTCTAGCCAATGAATCTCCCTTTCTGCAGCTCCTTTCCTAAAAAGAATTGGGTTTGGGTTTAAGGTGTAGTTCCACAGATTCTGTAAATCCTCTGTTATGTGGCTATTATTTATGTATGAGCCTTGAAGGTGATTATTAGATTGTACAAACTTGGGAGGCCGTCACAGTCAGACCAAAACCTAACCCCACCTGATGTCCATATATATCCTGTATCAGCAGGAAGTGTGAGAGAGCAAGCATATTGTCTGGGTTTCAAAACTAAAGGCCCAATA
The DNA here is from genome assembly GCF_964194155.1 of Cetorhinus maximus. Classification (NCBI taxonomy): domain Eukaryota; kingdom Metazoa; phylum Chordata; class Chondrichthyes; order Lamniformes; family Cetorhinidae; genus Cetorhinus; species Cetorhinus maximus. Next base: position 21,846,680 of record NC_135896.1, read on the forward strand.
AACAATGGCTTGCCACCCCACAAGTTACACTGGCGCAGTGAACACTGGTAACCTTTACTGGCGTCAGTGAGAGGGCATCCCATTTTCATAGGACATACCAAAACTGGCACAGGTTGGGTACCTATCAAGCTACCCTGTGTAAACTCTAGCACATGTCTGCTATCTGCTCGGAGGTCATGCCCTGCAAGCACCCACTGATCCCCCCCCCCCACACCCACCCCACACCATCTCCCCCCCAGCACCCTCACCCAATGGCTACCCTTGCTACCACCCTTTCCTCTCTCTACCACATGAGTTGATATATATTCCATTGCCTGTACCTCCCCATCCAGTGGAGAGACATTGGGCTGAATTTTCCATTCTTCGGGCAGGCAGAGCTGACCCAATTGCGGACGGGTGCGGACCCAATTGCCACTGGCGATCAGGGCCGCACAGTCATTTGACGTGAGCAGGCCAAATAAGGCCCGCCCAGTGTGACGTCCACAGGGAAGTGCTATGCGCTCCCTGTGCGGGCGGGGAGGGAAGCCCTAAAATCGAGAGTGCGCTCTTTCGCGCATGCATGCGAAAGAGCGCACTCATCCCTCTGAGGCTAAGTGCAGCCTCAGGGAGATCTCCTTGACTTTTAAAAATATTAAAAATAGAGAAAAAAAAACCCTTACATGTCCGCTCATGTGACAATATCACATGAGTTGGGACATGTTCATAATTTCCACAACAACTTTATTACAATTTTTAAAACCCTGCATGAAACCTCATCCTGCCGGTGGATGAGGTTTCATGTTTTTTCTAGTTGCCGCCGGGGCTCCTGGCCTGCCCGCCAACCTTAAGGTTGGACGGGCAAGTTTTTTAATTGCTTAATTGATCCTGTTAATGGCCTCAAGCGGCCATTGACAGGTCGGTGGGCCCGCAGCTGATTTTGCTGCGCCCCCGCCTTCCTGAAAATTTTAATGGGGTGGGGTAATGTCGGGGGTTTCACCCGACGTCATCCCGGGTCATTTTGCGCATCAGTGAGCGGGCCCCCACCCCCGCTCACCGACGGTAAAATCCTGCCATTCTGCTAGCCATTATGTCTCATCTTACTGGCATACCAGCTTCCATATGTAAACATAAGAAGAAACTCCTTGAATAAGTGAGTTTCTATTGCCAGCTCCATCCCTCTGCCCCTTACATGGCCAAATGGTTAAACACAGTATAGCTTATATATTTAACTCTTAAATTGCAACAATAATTTATGATGCATTGGGTTTAATGCACTTTGTTGAGGTAATGACAGTAATGACAGTAATTTTACCAGACCTGATTTAGAAATGCTTCATGCTGCCAAGGGATACAAAAAAAACCCCAAAGAAAATGCTTAATTTTCTCAGATGTTATCCCACCTAACAGAAAATCACATTTCTTCTTGGAGAATGAAAGATACTCAAGACCCCACATGAGGCAGAATACACAACTCTATGAAACAACAATTAGCTTCCTGTACAATAGATTAGCCATCAAGCTTTTGAATCTGAAAGAAACAGATGTTTTTGTAATATGCTCTGAAGGAAATGAAGGATTGTCTCCATTTAATTGATAGTCGGCAGCAATGATTATTCTGCATAATCCTACCAAATTAAAATTTTATTACACATGTACTCCATCAGTTAACAAAATGCCTTAGATTTGCTTGGACAGCATAGACAAAGGAATCTGGCTCAGTACTAAAATAAAGTGAAGAAGATGTATGCAACATGCAAGACAGCTTAATGCTTAACCCTTAGAACATAGTGAACTAAAATGTCTATCTGCATAGCATTGTTTTATTATATTACATTCATTATTTTAAGTTCACTATACATTGGACACAATGCCCATTTTGATTGCCCCTTGAAGAAGTTGACTCAGCTGTACCTCCCCATTTGCTCCAAATGCTGGGGACTCTACTATGACCAGGAATCTGCACGGAACAGATTATTGGTGACCACCGAGGAGTCTGAAGCCTGCCATCAGATCCTCTCAATCTGGTGTCCTAGTTTGTACATGGAGTTGAGATCCCTGAGAATTGAAACCCATAATCAGGGGTTTCTGGCAGATAGCCGCTTAGTTACCATGGCTATGGTGGTCTACAGTTCGGTGAATTGTGCAAATTACACAGATGTCGGTCCCACATGCCTGCCAATTACCTCATATTTCTATCCCGAAATTCAAGAAAGGAACACTCCACTATCCAAGAAAGGAAGGAGAGGGGAAATTGGGTCAGTTAGCCTGATATCAGTGGAAGGGAAACTGGAATCTATTATTAAGGATGTAATAACAGAGTTCTTAGAAAATTATTATACGATTGGGCAAAATCAACATGGGTTTATGAAAGGGAAATCAGGTTTGACAAGTCTGTAAGAGTTTTTTGAGGATGTAAATAGCAGGGTGAATAAAGGGGAATCAGTAGAGATAGTGCACTTGGATTTTCAAAAGGCATTCAATAAGATGCCACAAAGGAGCTTATTATACAAAATTATGGCTCATGATGTTGGGGATAATATACTAGCATAGACTGAGAATTCACTAATGGACAGAAAACAGAGAGTAGGAATAAATGGGTCATTTTTGAGTAGACAGGTTGTAACTAAAAGGGTACCACAAAGATCAATACTTAGGCCTCAGCTATTTGCTATCTATAATAATGACATAAATGATGGGACCAATCATAATTTGTCCAAGTTTGCTGATGATATAAAGTTCGGTGGGAATGTAAGCTATGTGGAGGACACAAAGAGGCTGCAAAAGGATATGGACGGATGAAGTGTGTACGTGAAATAGAATGCAGAGAAGTTTACAGTCATAGACTTTGGTAGGACAAATGGAAAAGCAGAATATGTTTTAAATCATGAGAGACTGGGACATGTTAGTATTCAGAGTGACCTGAGTGATCTTGTACAGTGTGAAGTAGAAAGCTGTTATTGCAAACTCATAGGGCTTTGGTAAGATCATACCTGAAGTATTGTGCACATTTTTGGTCTCCTTACCTAAGGAAGGATATACTGCCTCAGTGGAATTGCAATGAAGATTCACTAAACTGATTCCTGGGATGAGGGGATTGTCCTCATGGTGCAGGGCATAACATATTAGCATGAATAGAAGATTGGCTGGCTGGCAGAAACAGAGAGTATGCATGAATGGGTCTTTTTCTTATTAGTAGGATGTGATGAATGGAATCCCACAGGGGTCTGTGCTGAGGCCTCAACTTTTTACAATTTATAATCAATGGCTTAGATGAGAGGAGTGAAGGCATGGTAGCTAAATTTGCAGATGACACAAAGATAGATAGGAAAGTATGTTGTGAAGAGGGCATAAGGAAGTTGCAGACAGATATAGATAAGACCATAAGACATTGGAGCAGAAATTAGGCAATTCGGCCCATCGAGTCTGCTCCGCCATTCAATCATGGCTGATAAGTTTTTCAACCCCATTCTCCCGCCTTCTCCCCGTAACCTTTGATCCCCTTACCAATCAAGAACCTATCTATCTCGGTCTTAAATACACTCAATGACCTGGCCTCCACAGCCTTCTGTGGCAATGAATTTCATAGATTCATCACTCTCTGGCTGAAGAATTTTCTCCTCATCTCTGTTCTAAAAGGTCTTCCCTTTACTCTGAGGCTGTGCCCTCGGGTCCTAGTCTCTCCTACTAATGGAAACATCTTCTCCACGTCCACTCTATCCAGGCCTTTCAGTATTCTGTAAGTTTCAATCAGATCCCCCCTCATCCTTCTAAACTCCATCGAGTATAGACCCAGAGTCCTCAAACGCTCAAAACGATAGGTTGAGCGAGTGGGCAAAAAATCTGTCAGATGGAGTATAAAGTAGGAAAATGAAAAGTTGTTCACTTTGGCAGAAAGAATAAAGAAGCAGAGTATTACTTAAATGAAGAATGGCTGCAGAATTCTGAAGCTCAGAGGGATCTAAGTGTTCTAGTGCATGAGTCATGAATAGCTAGTATGCAGGCACAGCAAGTATTTAAGAAGTCTTATGGGATGCCATCCTTTATCCCAAAAGGAATTAAACATAAAAGTAAGATATTATGCTTCATTTATACAGGGCATTGGTGAGACCACATCTCGAATATTGTGTGCAATTTTGGTCTCCTTATTTAAGGAAGGATGTAAGTGTTTTGGAAGCAGTTCAGAGGAGGTTTACTAGATTGATACCTGGAATGAGCGGGTTGCCTTTTGGGGAAAGGTTAGACAGACTGGGCTTGTTTCCACTGGAGCTTAGAAGAGTCAGGGGTGACTTGATTGAAGCATATAAGATCCTGAAGAGTATTGACAAGGTGGACATAGTGTGAGAATGGATGCTATTTAAAAAAATAATTTTGGGGAATATTGTGTTATTTCGTAAAGAAGGCTGTGTGCGTATGTGTGTGTGTGTGTGTGTGTGTTAGTTGGGCAAAAGATTGATAGGAGTCAGATGTAAAAGGATAAAGGTGTTATGTTTGAGGTACAAGTAAATAGGTTAGATCTAACATTTGTATTTTTAGATAAGTTGAGAGCTTGTTCGAATATCAAAGGGGAGTCAGAGGGAAGAAAAAACATGTTTGCATCTTGCAGGAGTTCCATAGGTAAATAGTAGTGGGGATACTATATTTTATTGACCTGAAAGCAAAGACAAGATAACGATATAAAATATTTTATATTTAGAGGGATTTGTGTTTTCAAAAAGGTGCGAGAACAATGGAACTGAAGATTAAAGGGGTTAAAAGGTATTTTATAGTTACTAAAGAGAGCTTAGCTGGAGAGAACTAGAGCTGAGCTGGGAGCTGTTAGTTCTGGGCTGGGAGGAGTTGCAGTTTTAACCAACCATCCAGTCAAGCCAGAAAAGTCTCGGGCTGTAGCAAACAGTTTTATTCTGAAGTGGATTCCACTGCAGAGTGGAAGAGGGTAGAAGTCATGTGGTGTGCCTTTATTGAAGCTATAGCAGTTTGCCTCGTGTAATATTACTGGATTTTTTATAGTTAACATCTATAAGGGAGTGTTGCTGGAGGTGTTTACTTGTGGGTTTGACAAAGTAGAGAATCTTTTTGGGGAATGTTTTGTACGACTAACCTTAATTGTGTAACACTAATCTTGTGTGCTTAGGTTTTCTTTTATTCTTGTTAATAAAACTTTTACTTTTCATTTTTTAAATCCCAGAAGTGTTGCTGGATCTCTTACTACTGAGATTGGTACGTCATCTTCTCATTTTAAGAATGCAAAAAAATAAAGGCCCGTAAGCTAAGTTTCCCTCTGGGATTTGGTTTGCACAGCAATTAACACTGGCTCTGGTCATAACAGTGGAAATAATGCTTCCTCTTGTGTATGAGTCCAGAACTGTTTTAAAATTAGGGGTTGCTCTTTTAGATCAGAGATGAGGAGACATTTTTTTCTCTCAGAGCGTTGTGTGACTTTGGAACTCTCTGCCTCCAAAGGCGGTGGAGATAGGTCACTGAATATTTTTAAGGCAGAGGTAGATAGATTCTTGTTAGGGAAGAGAATGAAAGGTTATCAGAGGTAGATGGGAATGTGGAGTTTGAAACAGAAACAGATCAGCCATGATGGCAGAGCAGGCTCGAGGGGCCGAATGGTCTAGTTCTGTTTCTATTTCATATGTTTGTATGTCCTATAAGGAGAGGTTAAGTAGACAAGGTGCTGCATTTTATGTGCCCTCATTGGGTACGTTTTTGGCGAGGGGGAAAGTAAAATAGGATGGGTGCCCATGCTCACACCCATAATACAGGTGTGGATGGGGGCCCACCAGATTTAAATAAATAAGCAAGGGTCAATTGGGCTTGTTAACAAGCCATTTAACCCCAATAATACATTGGTTGGTGTGGGCAGTCAGGCAGGAGTGGATTGGACATTTTTTTGAAAATACTCTTTCAAAGGGTGCGAAGGATGGGGGAGTACTACCTTCAGGCAGTGACCTTCATAGATCAGAGGGCATCCTCTCTAAGATGGTATCCCCACTTTCTTCCTACCCACCTGCTCTATTAAACATACCACTCCCATGCCCCTGCCTCCCCCTCCCTAAAGTGCCCTAACTCAACTTGCCCAAGACCCTGGACTTACCTGGCTCCAGGGGCCATGGGCCTTCATCTTGATCCTGATGGCAGTCCCAGCAGTGCCCACTAATGCACTCTTAGCACTGCCAGGGCTGAGGGAACTGCCAACCAATCTGATTAGCCGGCAGCTCCAGAGAGCGGGATTTCCATCCTGCCCCGATTCAGCATGGTATGGCCAGGCTGGCGTGGAGCAAGTTGGCTCCAAACCAACTTTGCTTGTGGGGGCGGGGTGTGTGGTGGGGGTGGGGGAGGGGGGGTGGGGAGGGAGGGGTGGGGGGGGTGGGGGATGGGGGGGGAAGGTGGGCACAATCCTTCTGCCCCCACTGCATAACACTTTTCCCAAGGTCTATATTCCCTCCTAGCATCTTCACGACACAGACACAATGGGCCAAGTGAACTTTTTCTGTGCTTTAAACGTCCTATGATACTATGACAACCAGTAGAGACTAAATAAAGTACATTTACATTCCACAACCTGAATTTAAAATGTATTCACAGCAGTGATAGGACCAACATAATCTGTTGTCTTGGTAATTAAAGGGAAAAAGCATACACCAAAGAATCAAGTGCAATCTATCTTAAGGACGAGTGTAATTGGTGTACCTGCTCGAAGGGCCCATTCTTTGTTTTACCTGTCCCATGATTTGGTCTTGCAATTCAACCTTTTTTCTATTTTTTTTTTAATTCATTCATGGGATGTAGGCTTCACTGGTTGGGCCAGAATTTATTCCCTATCCCTAGTTGCCTTGATAAGGTGGTGGTGAGCTGCCTTCTTGAACTGCAGCAGTCCATGTGGTGTAGGTACACCCACAGTGCTGTTAGGAAGGGAGTTCCAGGATTTTGAACCAGTGACAGTGAAGGAATGGTGATATATTTCCAAGTCAGGATGGCAAATGACTTGGAGGGAAACTTCCAGATGGTGGTGTTCCCATCTATCTGCTGCCCTTGTCCTTCTAGATGATAGTGATCATGGGTTTGGACGGTGCTGTCAAAGGAGCCTTGGTGAATTCCTGCAGTGCATCTTGTAGATGGTTCACACTGCTGCTACTGTGCATTAGTGGTGGAGGGAGTGAATGTTTGTGGATGTGGTGCCAATCAAGTGGGCTGCTTTGCCCTGGACAGTGTCAAGCTTCTTGGGTGTTGTGGGAGCTGCACTCACCCTGGAAAGTGGGGACTATTCCATCAGACTCCTGACTTGTGCATTGTAGATAGTGGGCAGGCTTTGAGGAGTCAGAAGGTGAGTTACTCATCACATGATTCCTAGCCTCTGACCTACTCTTGTAGCCACAGTATTTATATGGCTTGACCTGTTCTGGTCAATGGTAAGCCCCAGGATGTTGATAGGGGGGGATTAAGTGATGGTACTGCCATTGAACATCAAGGGGCGATGGTTGGATTCCCTCGTCTTGGAGATGGTCATTGCCTGACACTTGTGTGGCGTGAATGGTGCTTGCCATTTATCAGCCCAACACTCCTTATTGTCCATATCTTGCTGCATTTGGACATGTGCTGCTTCAGTATCTGAGGAGTCGTGAATCGTGCTGAATATTGTGCAATCATCAGCGAACATCCCCATTTCTGACCTTATGATGGAAGGAAGGTCATTGATGAAGCAGCTGAAGATGATTGGACTGAGGGCACTGCCCTAAGGAACTCCTTCAGTGATGTCCTGGAGCTGAGATGACTGACCTCCAACAACCACAACCATCTTCCTTTGTGCTAGCTATGTCTCCAACCAGCAAAGAGTTTTCTCCCTGATTCCCATTGACTGCAGTTTTGCTAGGACTCCAGTCAAATACAGTCTTGATATCAAGGGCAGTCACTCTCACCTCGCCTTGGGAGTTCAGCTTTTTTGTTCATGTTTGAGTCAAGGCTGTAATGAGGTCAGGAGCTGAGTGGCCCTGGCAGGACCCAAAATGGGCATCAGTGAGCAGGTTATTGCTAAGCAAGTGCCCCTTTTGATAGCACTGTTGATGACCCCTTCCATTACTTTGCTGATGATCGAGATTAGACGGGTTGGATTTGTCCTGTTTTTTGTGTACCGGACATACTTGGGCAATTTTCCACAAAGCCGGGTAGATACCAGAGTTGTAGCTGTACTGGATCAGTTTGGTTAGGTGTGCAGCAAGTTCTGAGGCCTAAGTCTTCAGTTATATTGCTGGAATATTGTCAGGGCCCATAACCTCTGCAATCTCCAGTGCCTTCAGCCATTTCTTGGTATCACGTTAATCGAATTGGCTGAAGACTGGCATGTGACTGTGATGCTGGGGACCTCCAGAGGAGAGTGAGATAGATCATCCACTTGGCACTTCTGGCTGAAGATTGTAGCAAATGCTTCAGCCTTATCTTTTGCACTGATGTGCTGGGCTTGTCCATCATTGAGGATGGGGATATTTGTGGAGCCTCCTCCCGCAGTGAGTTGTTTAATTGTCCACCACCATTCACAACTGGATGTGGCAGGACTGCAAAGCTTAGATATGATCCGTTGGTTGTGGGATTGCTTAGCTCTGTCTATCACTTGCTGCTTATGCTGTTTGGCATGCAAGTAGTCCTGTGTTATCGCTTTACCAGGTTGACACCTCATTTTTATGTAAGTCTGGTGCTGCTCCTGGCATACCCTCCTACACTCTTCATTGAACCAGGGTTGATCCCCTGACTTGATGGTAATGGTAGAGTGGGGGATATGCCGGGCCATGAGGTTACAGATTGTGTTTGAATACAATTCTGCTGCTGCTGATGGCCCACAGCGCCTCATGGATACCCAGTCTTGAGTTGGTAGACCTGTTCAAAATGTATCCCATTTAGCATGGTGGTAGTGCCACACAACATGATGGAGGGTATCCTCAATGTGAAGGCAGGACTTCATCTCCACAACAACTGTGCGGTGGTCACTCCTACCGATACTGTCATGGACAGATGCATGTGCGGCAGGCAAGTTGGTGAGGATGAGGTCAGGTATGTTTTTCCCTCTTGTAGGTTCCCTCACCACCTGCTGCAGTCCCAGTCTAGCAGCTATGTCCTTTAGGACTCGGCCTGCTCAGTCAGTAGTGGTGCTACCGAGCCACTCTTGGTGATGAACATTGAAGTCCCCCACCCAGAGTACATACTGTGCCCCTGCCACCCTCAGTGCTTCCTCCAAGTGATGTTCAACAGGGAGAAGCACTGATTCATCAGCTGAGGGAGGGTGGTACATGGTAATCAGCAGGAGGTTTCTTTGCCCATGTTTGACCTGATGCCATGAGACTTCATGGCATACAGAGTCGATGTTGAGGACTCCCAGGGCAGCTCACCATTGTGCCACCACCTCCTGCTGGTGGGACAGCCCAGGATATACCCAGGGATGGTGATGGTGGTGTCTGGGACATTATGTGTAAGGTACAATTCTGTGAGGATGACTATGTCAGGCTGTTGCTTGACTAGCCTGTGAGATAGCTCTCCCAGTTTTGGCACTAGCCCCCAGATGTTAGCAAGGAAGACTTTGCAGGGTCAACAGGGCTGAGTTTTCTGGTGCTTAGGTCGATGCCGGGTGGTCTGTCCAGTCTCATTCCTTTTTTGTGTCTTTGTAGCAGTTTGTTACAACTGAGTGGCTTGCTAGACCATTTCAGAGGGCATTTAAGAGTCGACCACATTGCAGGTCTGAGTCACATGTAGGCCAGACCAGGTAAGGACAGCAGATTTTCTCCCCTGAAGGACAATAATGAACCAAGATGGGGTTTTTTTTGAACAACAATCGCCAATGGTTTCAATGGTCATTATTAGACTTTTAATTCCAGATTTAATTCCATCTGCCTTGATGGGTTTCAAACCCGGGACCCCAAAGCAACACCCTGGGTCTCTGGATTAATAGTCTAACGACAATGCCACTACGCCATTCTACCTAGTTAATCCATACATAAACATGGAACATACTTATTTGTTATTTCTGGTTCAGTCAAGAAAAATTTCAGGATGAACTTTTCATATTCAGTCCTGCTATAGCAGAATTTCCTGGTTCAGCACCTTTCTGCATGGCTCCAGCAACCCCAAATTGCAGAATTTGAGGAAGTTTGGACGGCCAGATCATCTTCCTCCACTTTGACAATATGAGGAAGTGAATCAGGCTTGTTGAGAGTTCTGTAATCAGGCATAAGTATCGTGTGGGTAATTTTAGGACCTCTTGGCTTAAAGCTTCTTTCCAAGTATATTCCAGTTTCATTCCCACTACTCATTTAAGCCATTCAATGCAACAATTCAGCAGCTGCTGCATTTCCAATCTCTGTGGTACTTAAAGTTATTGGTCCATCTGTGTAATTTAGAAATGAATGTCTGTGAACCATTATTGGCTTTATATATATCCACCAGAGAAGTAGCAATACCTGCTGCTGCAGGCTCTTGGTTTTGTTTTTCTTCCAAGAAAAGTCTTGCACATGTTCCTATTTGCCATTTTGCTCCTGGTCCTACAGCAAGCTATCTTTGTATTTGCATTGCATTCTGTCCATTTTAACTTATTCATTTTTCTAACTGCCCTATTTTCCCACTCTCCCTCCCTCCTTTGCCCCGTTCCTCCATTCTTTCCTTCATTCTTTTCTCTGGTCTTCTTCTTGTACAATTTTATTAACCTGAACTGTTTGTAAACTGGCTGCTCTTCTGCTAGACTGACCTGCTAGTCAGATGAATAGAACCTCTTGATATTTCAGGTGGTAATGTGTCAGTGACACATGTTCAGGCAGAGAACTGTGCCTAATAGAGCTACGGAGGTGAAGTTATGCGGAATTTTATTTTTATTAGCATGATTGGATATCAGTTACAAAACCACATGCTGCCTGTAAAACCAAGTAGAATGATTCCAAAGATTCATATTCATAGCTCAGTTCCAATAAAGCACAAAGGTCCAATTCAAAAGATAGAAATTGAAGGCTTTCTCAATTTCTCATGTTAAACCCCTGCACTGAGGTAAACTTCAGCATGTGCTATAATTTTAGCTTAAACATTTCAAAGGAATGATGCACGTATTTTAATAAGTGCTGTTGTTTCTGAGACTGAAATGCATATATCACTGAACACTCGCCGACTTAGTCATTATCGTAATTTGCTCATTATATTTTCAGCTTTCTGCTTTGTTGAACCAGAATTCAGCCTGAGAAAAATAATGGAAGTAGTGATACTATACTTTCTTATTGTTTTGCTATGGATCAAATTGCTGTTTAAGTTCTGCAATTAATCCCACATTTTTAAATGACTTTATATTGCAAATTAGAATACTTAGGAGATAAGTCCAAGGGGTCACAATAAAGGTACAAGAGTTCATGTTTGGGCTTGAGGTCACTCTGTGGATATAGTCTCTTACAACTTTACAATTTATGAAATGAACAGTTAAAATCCCCTTCAATTTATCAGTTTTACACAAGTGTGTAGATTTAGGAATTCTAGCTCTCAGTGCAGAAAATTTACATTCACTGAGTGCATGATCAAGGCTTTGGGCACAGAGATCAGTGGACTCAACAAAGTATCTCATCAGCCCTTTGTCAATAAAACTTTCATGAGCTGGTGAGCATTGTTCCTTTGAGATCTAGCATTGGTCTCCCAAAGGTCCAATTTTTTTTGGGAGGGGTGGAATATCTGGAGATTAGACCCTCGCCTGGGGCAGAAGGAACTGAGCAACACTCGCTCACCCATCACAAGTGAAGAAGCATTGGGTGTTTCAGTAGGCTCACTAGGTTCACTTGTGTGAACAGGTGTCAAAGTTACACCCAAAATTGCTTAGAGTTGCATGGAGTTTAACAAGGGGAAACAGGCCATTTAGCCCAACCTGTCTATGCTGACGTTTATACTTCATACAAGTCTCTTCCCACCCCTCTACAACTAACCCTATCAGCATCTTACATTCCTTTCTCTCTAATGTGCTTATCGAGCTTCCCCTTAAATTCTTCTGTGTTATTCACTTCAATTGCTCCCTATGGCAGCGAGTTTCACTTGAAAGCAGCACTTATCCCTGCCTGCCTGCCCACCAACTGTAAATATGATGTCTTCCAGCTGGCCCTGCAAACTCCAGTGGGATCAGTGGAGGGTGACAACAGATGCGACACAAGTTAACCTGCTGCTGCAGGCTCTTGGTTTTGTTTTTCTTCCAAGAAAAGTCTTGTATGTGTTCCTATTTGCCATTTTGTGTCCAGGCTTGTGACCTGGGAATTTTGGATCCTCTGTCTTCAATACTTCCTGACACAACATTGCATCATTCAACTGCTGGAAGGGTACTGCAAGGTTATGGCTTTTGTAGTGAGCCCCTGACTCATTCACTACTCTGTTATCAAACGGTAATGACTGCAGGATCTGACACCAGCAGCATTTGATCGACAGATACAAACCAAACTCGACCACGATGATGAATGAGTTTTCAACTTATTCCCAATCATAATTAAACTTACACCTTTGGTATAAGTATGAGTGTTACATTTTAAATAGTATAACACTGCTAATGACTTGGATCTCAACACTTTGATTGGCAGAGGTCACATTAACTGTCACCACTGTTTTTAATGACTATGGTTCAAACAATTATATTCTAAACTGATGATTATAGATTTTTAGTAGGAAGAGAATGAAGCTGCCAAGCCTTTTGTTTTCTTTCACAACTTATGAAAAATGATCTGATTTTAATTAGAGGGTTCAGTGACTTCTTTAAAATGACTGAATAACCATGAGCTTTCCTCCAAACTGTCACTTATTAATAAATGATCGAGTACAAGACAAAGAATTTGCCTCAGCAGTTGTGCACGTCCATGTGTCCATTCAAGCCTATTGAACTTTAGATGGATAATGAACTAATGTTCGAATCATGATTATGATTTAACCCTGTATAGTCAGACTGACTATTCAAGTCTTAAGTGTAAGCCATCTTGATTGAAGTATGCTGGGACAAGGGGGTAATGAAGGCTGTAGGAGCCTCAATCAGGATGCAGACTCACACATTCCTCACAAACTCAGTTTCCATCTTCAGCTATGCTTTAGGAGGAGTCATGATAGTCTATTTGAAGCAGGAAAATTATGGCAGGCCCATCCACTACTCCCAGGTAACATTCATTAAGACTTGGGAGCAGGTCAACATTCTACCCTCTATCCTGGGAGTGCTGTGTAGCACAGGATACCTAAGCCTGACCATTAAGAGAGAAACTTTCATCAGTGGAGAAAATCAGCTATTTGGAGGCCCAGAGATAACGATATTGGCTGTTTACATGTTGAGGTGGCAAAGAGACCTCTAAGTCTTGCCTTTTGTTTTTGCTGCGTGTTTCTTCCTCTGTAACAAGCATTCCCATGTTACTACAGTCACTGCACCTCAAAAATACTCCTTTGCTTTGAGACATCAGATGGTCATGAAAAAGGCTATATAAACACAAGTCTTTCGTTTTAACTTGCTGCTAAGTGAATTTATCTATTAGTTGTAGCCTAAACGCAGGGTTAGACAGTGTTACTTGCTTTTGAAGTTACTAGGATGACACTCGGAGGTTGTTAGAGATGCATAATTTCTAACGCATTATGCCATAATACCACAATTTTTCATCCTTTGATATGCTGTCCCATTCACATCATCAATAAAGATATTAGGTTCAGTTCTTGGAAGATGCCTTCCTGATGTGAACTTGACTTATGTGTTTTGGGAACAAACAACATAGCCAAGTCTAGAGGCACCAACGACATGGATGAGGCTTTCAGTTGCAGCTGAAGTAAGATAGTGTAGTTGGATGATGTTACAGAGGAGGAAATAGGCAGTCTTAGCGATGACACAGATATGCGGTCAGAAAATAATCAAGCGGGCAAATGTGTGGTTAAGATTGCAAACAATCTTTTTAAGCCTCACTCAACTGCCAGGAAGAGGGATGGATCGGTAGGGAGGGAATAGAATTTGCAAGGGGCCCAATGACAATAGCCAGTGTTTTACGCTCCGCACTGGCAGGTTTTTAGGCAGGGGGGTAGCGTGAAATTGAAGGGACAGTATTCCCTCTGGGTTCCTATCTGCCCCGACCACACAGCAATTTAACGCTGGGGAGGGCAAAGCCTTGGATGGGAAGCCTTCCATTGCCCCAGTTGATGCCCTTAAGTGGCCAACTAATGGCCACTAAAAGGCCATTTCCCACCCAATCTCAATTTTTAGGTTGGCGGGAAGTTTGAACTTCTGTGGGAAAGGCCCAAAATACAACAAACTTACATCTTGGGTGGGAATCAGGGGAGGGGGCGCCATCAGAAGCCCCCATCTGAAGTCAGGTGCTCCCCACCTTAAGGTCTGGGGGCCTCCGGACCTCCGTCCACCCACGGTCTCTCTCTCAAGACCCTGACAAACCCCCATGGCCCTCCAGGCCGTCCCTACCCTCCTATCCCTGGGACTCCTTGAACTTACGTGGGCCTCTGGTTCCTGGTCTTAGGACGGAATCTTCCCAGAATTGCACCAAGCGCAGTAGCCAGCGTGAAAAAAGATGTATTACCCGCCGGCCGCAATGGCAGGTTTTCATGCCCTATCATCTGCTTCCCGCCTCATTAATTATGCAGCCATAAGAAACACACCACCTCACTGGCGAGCAGCCTCTGAATCACCTGCCATGCCTCTACCACACCATTTCCTCACTCCGGGTGCCATATCTAAGCTGCAGCCGCGCACATGGTTCTCAATTCTTGCAGTCCAGGACTGCTCCAGTGAAGACATGGCCCTGAAAGCCAGAAAGAGTTCAGTGACTCATCACTGGAATGCCTTTCGGAGGCCCGTCCTGATGTCCTCCACCCTTGTTCTGGCCGCAGGTTGATAATCAATCTCAGCACTCCAGCTTGGGAGGGAGTGACGGTGGTCATCAGTGCCAGTGCTGCACAGAAGAGGTTGGTCATCCAGTGCAGAAAATGGATGAATGATCTCATCTGTGCCATCAGGGTAAGGCAACCATCTTATCACTCTAAACTCTCACACTCACAAGCCCATCACATATTCACTGGCATCTCACTCGCTGCCAACTCAAGGGACATCAGCACTCACTCTCTCACACATACCCTCACATCTCCACCTGGCCTCATCTCTTCTGGAGACTGCCTCCTCAGCCCTCACCATTTTGAGGCCACTGGCACAGATCAACATATGCCCCCACACACACCCTGGGATACCCCCTTCCCCAGTACAGCCCTCGCCCTGCAGCCTCCTCCTTTCCCTGAGGCCACTTCTCCCTCTTCCCCAAGCAAAACCTAGCCTTGCAGCCATTGAAAAGCCACCTGCCTTACAGTTGGTCTGGTAGGTAGAGACCTGCCCATGAGCACCACCCCCCTCCACTCAAAGTGATGTGCTGGTGCCTGGAAGGCTTGGCGCAGGTGACCACGAGAGCTGCCCCACACATGGCAGGCAAACCAACCTGAAAGTCCCGAGTGAAGTGCAGCTCGCCAGGTGCACGTCGCTTATGCACAGTTGTGAAACATGCTGATGTGCCCAGATGATCCACCGTGTGGGGATGATTCCGGCGAGCAGGGCTTATAATGAGATGCTAACGTATTGAAATTAGATTGCTGGCGTGCAGCGGCATGAAATGCAGCCCACCATTGACAGGTGGCGCGGACAATCACAAACTGGTTGACGAGGGCGTAAAACCAATTTTTGGCCTTTTCTCCCTATTGTCCACGCTCACCGTTTTAAACATGCCTGCTGCCAGCAGGAGTGGAAAGTTCCACCCTTGGTCTCCGACGTCGTCTTGTATTTCCTCTCTTGTCCCCTGCAGTACCATTGACAAATTGGCTAGCAGCACTCTAAGGCGGGACTTGCCCCCGAATGAGGGGCGGAAGTCCCGCCTGCAGCCAATTAACGCTTGTTGGAGCACAAATTGGCTGTGGGGCAGTCGGAGTGGGCGGGGATGTTTTCTCCACCAACTCTTTGGATGGCGGGAAACAAGGCCCTGCCACCCGAAAAAATTCAGGCCAATGGCTTCGCTCTTCAGAATGTTGAATTGGAGGACATTTCTGCTCATCCAGAATTGGGCGTCTGACAAACAATCTGACAATTTAGAGGGAGTGGAGGAACTGATGGTGATGGTGTTGAGGTAGAGCTGGGTGCTATCCACATAAATGTGAAAAATAATGCTCTATTTTCGAATGATGTCGTCAAGGGGCAGCATACAGATGAGAAATAAGAAGATGCCAAGTGTAAATCCCGGGGAGAAACGAGAAGCAAGAGCAGGAGGTGATGACATTGAAGGTGCTATTCCAGCTATCACTGAGAATGGAACCTGGCACATGCAATCTCACCAAGCTAAACGACAGCGGAGAGACTGAAATAAAAACAGAAAGTGCTGGAAATTCTCAGCAGGTCCGGCAGCATCTGTGGACAGAGAAACAGAGTTAACATTTTGAGTTAAAGGTGACTCTTCTTCGGAACTGTGGAGAGACGTTGGATGAGGATAGTGTAGTAAACTATGCCAAAGGGTGTAGGATGAGGAGAGAAAGTTTAACTCTGTCACAGTCACATAGGAAGTAGTTTGTGACTTTGATAAGAATTGTTTCGATGCTGTAGCGGGGATGGAAATCCAATGGGAGGGATTCAAACGGGGAGTTCTGGGAAACGTAGACTCAGATTTAGGAGGTGACAATACATTCAAAGATTTGGAGAAGGGGCAGTAGTTTTCAAGGAGAGAGGGACAGTACCTGGAGAGAGAGAACTGTTACTAGCTAACATGGGGATCAGGGAGGGAAAGTTGGGTTATCAACAGTTTAGTGGAAATAGGGTCGAGCGAGTAACAGCTGGATCTCATGGAT
Source organism: Cetorhinus maximus (assembly GCF_964194155.1). Lineage (NCBI taxonomy): Eukaryota > Metazoa > Chordata > Chondrichthyes > Lamniformes > Cetorhinidae > Cetorhinus > Cetorhinus maximus. Next base: position 21,863,504 of record NC_135896.1, read on the forward strand.
CAGGCAAGCTCAGAGATGGCATTGAGGGGAGATAGGAGAGAAAGTAGAGAAAGATGCAAGTTCAGGGGTAGGGCAAAGGAGTACCTTAGATGAGGTTTGGCCCCGTGGGCTAAGAGAAGGGAGGGAAGTGGCAGAGACAGCCGATCGGATGGTCGCCATCTTAGTGACAAAGAGGTCTATGAGCTTCTTGCACTTGTTGCTGGAGGTGAGGATGGAGGGAGTTACCTTTGCATCCCAGGGTGAGCAGTTTTGGCAGGCAAGAATAGGACCCAATAGGGCCTTAAGTGGTCCAAATATACTGTTTATTTCCTCAACACCGACACCACCCACCCACCTCATCCCTGCCCCCACCTTCCTCAAGCGTGCAATCTCCTGTGTCGTGTAACAGTGAAAAGCAAAAGACTGGTTTAAGAAAAATGCAGGGAAATTGCCTTCCAATCTTATAAGTTACAGGACACTTCATAAACTCATGAATCTCCATACTCCCAAACTACCACACACCTTATCTTTTATAAGTTGAGATGTTTCCCTTGCTCAGGAAAATGTTCAGTTCCCTTTTGAAGAACTGCAGAAAATTCATACCTATCAGATGCTTTAGTAACCTGCTGTCTAGCAGGGTGATTATTTGGTATAAAAAGAAATGCTTTCTAGCATCTAATCTAACTGTTTACCTGCATACATTGTGATGCACATTTTCTAGTTCTTCCATTCCTATCCACCCCAAATAACATATCCAATTGACAGGATCAAATTCCTTCATCATTTTAAAAACCTCAATGATACCTGTGCTAATCATAGGGCTGCACTCTGCATATTCATTGCCCTGGCCCGGTAATCAGTTAAAGGAGCATCAGCTTCCCCCTTGCTCAATGACCTGGAGGTGTCGGCTGTGGCTCAGTTCATAGCACCCTCACCTTTGAATCAGAGGGTTGTGGGTTCATGTCCTACTCCTGGAAACCAAGAACTGTGATTGTACTCAAAACAGTTGCTCAATGACCTGGAGTGAAATAATGTTCACTTTCAGGTATATTTTTCTCCTTTGATTTGAAAAGGTTTCTTTTTTTTATATAGATTCAAATACGTGCCAATCAAAATAGAAAATTATTGCAAATAAAGCATTCTCCATTTCATGAAGCTCCAACTGTGATTGTGGATAATTTGAAATTTAATGCTAAATCTTTCATCATTCTAATGGTCCAATGAATTAACTAACTCCTAACTAACATTTCAATAGCCTCCCAAAATGGACTCAGAGATTGCAATGTGCTCATTCAAAACAATAGGCAAACTTTGTGCTGTCTGCTTATTTAGATGTTGGTGGTAAACAACCCGGTGCTAAATGCACTTTTGATTGCAAGCCTCAAGCAAGGGTTCTAGGCTTGTGTGAGGCTGCCAACGCTTAAGGCTAGCCTGTACTTCTTGAAGGCAGACATCATTTGCAGCTTGCATGTTGTCAGAGGTTTTGGGATGAGGTGGAAGAGGGATTTGAGAAGGTGGAAAGGGTAGAAACACATCATCGTCTTCTATGGTTGCAGCTCAACCACTGGTCTTCTCAGTGATGGCTGCTCCAGCTATGGCCTCTGAAGTTTCCTCCATAGGAGTGAGGACATGCAGCCTTGCCTGCCCCCTATTGGTCAGCTGCTGCTGCCACTACCTTGTGTACCACTGTGCGGTGCAAGAGAGATTGAAGCTTGACAGTGATTGTGATGCAGTGTGTTTGGGTGATATGGCTATCATGGGTGAATATGTCCACTGTGTCCAAAATGTGAGATATTGTTTAAGGGCTTGTAGCCATGCTAAGGACATGAGGGTGAACATGCAGCTATGAATGTGAGGTAAGAGTTGTGCTTGATAGAAAATGCTGGAAGGTGAGTGAAGGGAGAATGGAGAATTGAGCAAGGAACATTCTGGTTGTGACAAGCACTGGAAGTCATTGGAGAAGAGTGCCTGAGAGTAATGATAGTAATGAGAGTAATGGCAAAGACCGGGCTCCCAGATTTTCTAATCCACCGTCTCGAGGAGGTGAAAGGTGGGGAGAGCTCCTCTATTCACAGAGGGCTTGGAGGCCCTATAGACAAATACAAGATGCAATGCTGACAGAACTTTAATGACCCCTCTTGCGTGGTCAAGGTCGGTGAATTCATCGTCAAATGCCATATCTGGAACAGAAACACTAATCCCACATGCTGTTCAATTCTCCCTCGCTCACCTACCAACATTTTCCATCAAGCACAAGTCTTACCTCACATTCATACTGCATGTTCACCCTCACATTTTTAGCACTTCTGAAAATCTCCAACCCCCATCTCTCACTGTGGACACACTGCCAGCTATTCACCCATGACAGCCACTTCATCCAAACACTTTCATCACAATTACTGACAAACTTCAATCTCGCTTGCGGCGCCAGGTGGCACACATCCGGAGGCAACAGCAGCTAGCCAGCGAGGGACAGGCAGGGCTGGATGTCCTCACTGCCATGGAGGAAACTTTGGAGCCCACAGCTGGAGCAGCCATCACTGTGAGACCAAAGAAGATGAAGGTATGCTTCTACCTAATCCACCTTCTCACTTCCCACTTCCCTCTCACCCCCAAACTCTGCTACTATGCAAGCTGCAGATGATGTCAGCTATCTAGCTCTTACATCTCACCCCAACACCCTGCACCTGCTCCCCCACCCCTGCGCCCCGCCACCATCAACCTTCACCACAACACTGCCCTTGTGCCTTTCTCCTTTCAGACATGAAAGAACTGCCATCTTGCCAGGCAATGGTGCAGGAGTGAGAAGGCCAAGAGAAACAGGACCCCGATGATAAACAAACACCATCACTCGATCTCACCTAAAGTAGTCCATGTCCAAATGCAGCAAGACCTGGACAATATCCAGGCTTGGGCTGACAAGCGGCAAGTAACGTTTGCATCACACAAGTGCCAGGCAATGACCATCTCCAACAAGAGAGAATCCAACCATCGCCCCTTGACATTCAATGTTATTACTATCACTGAAACCCCAACTATCAACATCCTGGGGTTATCATTGACCAGAAACTGAAGTGCACTAGCCATATTAAATTCTGTGGGAAGAAGTTTCCCCCATCGGGGTGGGGTGGGGGGGTGGGGTGGGGGGGGGGGAGTTGTGCGGGGGTGGGCAGGAGTGGGCGCGAACCCGATTGGCATCCCCGATCAGGTCCGCGCCACCAATTTTACGTGGGTGGGCCAACTGGAAGCGCTATGTGCTCCCTGTGCAAGCGGGGAGGGGTGGGATTCCCTGAGACGGGGCCTCAGGGAGATCAGTTCAAGATCAGAAATATTTAATAAAGGGAAAAAAAAATTTAAGGACATGACCCCTCATGTGAAACTGTCACATGAGGTGACACGTCCATTAATTTTTTCAAACATTTTTATTTAATTAATAAACCCTTCATGAAACCTCATCCCGCCCGTGGATGAGGTTTAATGAAAAATGTGAAGGCCGCCTGGGCTTTTCGCCTGCTGCCAATCTTAAGGTTGGACAGGCAGCATTCTTAACAACTTTAACTACTTTGTTCATGGCCTTAATAGGCCTTTGACAGTTCGGCGGGCGCGCAGCCGAGTTGACATCACCGTGTGTCATTTTACGTATCAGTGAGTGGGCCCCGCCCCCGCTCACCGGCCCGCATATTCTGCCTTATGGCTACAAGAGTAGGCCAGTGTCTAGTAATCCTGTGACAAGTGACTCACCTCCTGACTCCCCAAAGACTGTCCACCATCTACAAGGCACAAGTCAAGAGTGTGATGGAATACTCTCCACTTGGCTGGATAAATGCAGCTCCACCAACACTCAGGAAACTCGACATCATCCAGGACAAAGCAGTCCGCTTGATTGGTACCCCATCCACAAACATTCTCTCCCCCACCACCGACGCACAGTAGCAGCAGTGTGTGCTATCTACAAGATGCACTACAGGAATTCACCAAGGCTCCTTAGACAGCACCTTCCAAACCCACGACCACTACCACCTAGAAGGACAAGGGCAGCAGATAGATGGAACACTGCCACCTGGAAGTTCCCCTCCAAGTCACTCCCCATCCTGACTTGAAGATATATCGCCGTTCCATCACTGTCGCTGGGTCAAAATCCTGAAACTCCCTCCCTAACAGCACTGTGGGTGTACCTACACCACATGGACCACAGTGGTTCAAAAAGGCAGCTCACCACCGCCTTCTCATGGGCAATTATGGATGGGCAATAAATGCTGGCCCAGCCAGCGATGCCACATCCCACGAGTGAATAAAAAAAAATTGCAGCCACTAGCTCAGATATGACACTATACAAACTTTAAAGAGCTGCATACGGATGGGGTCTGCATGTCACTGGGGATGAGTGGCCTGCAGCCAAGGAAGAGAAAAGGATAGTGCCAGCTCCTTGGAAGGCAAGGATGCTCACAATTTCTGCTTTGGTGCATTCAGATGAAGCTTTGATGGGCAGCATACAGAAAAAGGTTAATGGGCACACACACAGCCTGCCAGAAAGCCTTCTGTCACTGTCAGCGAACATGGAGATTGTTGTGTTTTATGCCTCAGAGATATACAGAGATGATACACTCCAAGTTAAATGTTTGAGGAGCTTTCTTTACAATCCTTTCAAACGCCTGCTCCCATGCTTACAGCAGCCAGCCTCAGATCAGCCTCTCTCTACCAGGCTTAACTAACATACAGTGAGCAATCAACAGTCAACAGGCACACACAATCAAACACCGAACAATTGACCAATTACAGAGAGGTCTGGCTCTATCTTGCCACAAGACATTGCAGAGATCTTGGAAACCATCTTTTAAAGCATGTGACCAAATCCATGAGAATGCTAATGGACCCCGCCATGATACAGCATCTGGTGGCATCTCAACTTCCATTGTAACGTAAACATGCAATCTTAGATTGAGGCATGCAATCTCAACTTTCTGCCATGGAAGTTCAGACTGCTGCCATCACAGCTGCAGACACCTGTGCTAAAAGGAGCTTTCAGGGTCACAGGGCGAGCCCCCATTCTGTACTCAAGCAGATTGCTGTATCATGGCGCAGCCTTGACACGGAGTCGGAGCAGCGGCAAGCTCAGCGAGTAGAAAGATAGACGAAAATACCTCAAAGTCTTGAGTGAAGTCTTATATCCAGTCGTGAATCATGCCAGTCTAATTAGCTGCCAGCATGGCCATTTGACCTGGAGTGGGGGGAGTGATTCTGGGAGCTGACTTTTTAACGTGCAAATGCAGTTCCCAACATGGCACTGTGGCCTATCTGACTCACCATTAAAGTCCGGAGCGGATAATTGCAATCTATATTTACGCTGGCAGGAAACTCATTTTTGCATGACTGCCTCACCATGACACCCACCAGTAGTCCAGGAAAATCCCACCCTATGAGGCAGCAGAATCAAGCTTTTTTTTTATTTGTTCCATGGGATGTGGGTGTCACTGGCTGGGCCAGCATTCATTGCCCATCCCTAATTGCCCTTGTTCAGAGGGCATTTAAGAGTTAACCACATTGCTGTGGGTCTGGAGTCACATGTAGGCCAGGCCAGACCAGGTAAGGATGGCAGATTTTCTTCTCTAAAGGACATTAGTGAACCAGACGGGTTTTTAATAATAATCAGCAATGGTTTCATCATCAGACCTAAAATCCCAGATTTTTTATTGAATTCAAATTTCACTATCTGCTGTGGAAGGATTTGAACCCAGGTCCCCGGAGCATTTCCTGGTGGGGTGGGGGTGGGGGGGGGGTGGGGGAGGGGGGATGTCGTCTCTGGAATACTGGTCAAAAGACAATGCCACTATGCCACCACCTCCCTGAGTTAGGATGGAAATGGATGGAGATATCCAGTCAAAAAGGGACTGAAGAAGGCTCATCAGAACTCGAAACGTTAACTCTGTTTTTTCCTCTCTCCACAGATGCTGACAGGCCTGCTGAGTTTTTCCTGCATGTTCTGCTTTTGTTTCAAAAAGGGACTGGTTAGCTCGGATGGCTAGTATGTGGCCCAGAATAAGGCCAACAGAATGGGTTCAATTCCTGTTCCTGCGGCGGTAGACTTGAACCTGCCTCTTTGCCTACCACATCCTTGATGCAGAGTGGTGCCCCTTATACAATATAACTAATTCTCTCTCTCTCTTTCTCTAATAAACAAAGACGTCTACAGTCCCTCATGGACTATGGCTCATTACCTACATATCCAGACAGGAAGAGAAAGAAGCCAGATAGTACATAGGAAGAAATAAGGCGTTATTTTCATTTTTCTTGTCAAATCATGATATTTTTGTCAAACACATTCTGGTGTTAAGAAAAATAAATATTTATTACCTGTAAGTTACACTGCTGTTATTATTCATATATGTTTTGGTTGTCAGAACATTAAAAACAAGTGTGCAACCCAACCTCTTAAATTTTCAGCTATTGTTGATGTAGTCAACATACTATGATATATGATTTAGTCATATTGTATTCTGGGAATTTATGTACATGTGCCATTTTACATTTTAATGTATATGCTTTTTAAGTGGGGAGGGAGTGTTGTCCATTGCAAGTCCTGGGTGTTTTGCAGTATTGCCCTCTCTGTTGGGGAGGTGTAAATAAAGTTAGTTCAAAAATAGCTGCCTGCAGTGAATTCACATGGGGAGTTTTTCTCAGTGCAAATGATAACATGCTGCCATCACATTATGCTTACTGTGGGAAGTGGGATCAGGCTATGGTTGAATAGCAGCATCTAATTACAAAATGAAAAATGGCTGCAGGTAGAGTATCAAGGATGCTCAGTGTGTTTGATTCAGTCTGCTCCCCTCAGCTCTCTGCTGAATGAAGCCATTGGAAACAAATCCAATTATGAGTATTGTATCTCGTTTCGGGCACAGCATGTAGCCTAATTTTATAGCATGATAGTCAGCAGTGTCTCAGACAGCTTGTATTTTATCCATTGGGTTTAGCTAGCAGTTCAGCCAGAACAGATAATGTGAAAGAACATCATCAGGTCTGCGCTAGAGATACACGTGAACATATCCAAGGATCCTGGGTGTATGTTTTGGTGAAAAGTGGAAGGAGGAAGGTACTCACTAAATAGCAAAAAATATTTTCAATGCGTGTACTTTCCTAAATATGCTGAATAAAGGTTACAAAGTTGGCACACTGCACATGGTCCTAATTATCAGCCCATCAGAAACAAATTTTAAAATGCCCTTTGTTTTCAGTTGTAGGAATATTTCTCAAAGCATTTATTAAAAAAATGACATTCTGTAACTTTTAATGGGAACTGTTTACATTTCGGAAAGAGCTGATTGTGACACAGCAACGTGGACAATGGCAATTTTTCTGAGGTGAATGATGCCATTCAAAGAGTGTTCCTAAATCCTCGACAGAGGCAGTGATACTTCTTTGAGACTTTGAGGGATTCCGTTATTTTTGTGCTTCAAACCAGAATGGGATTTGAAGATGAGCAGACATATGTTCATCTTATCCCGTCCAAAGCATTCCCGATACAATCAATGTCAGCCTGCCCAATTTCAGAGCTCTTTGAAAAAGCTTTGGACAAAGTTCTTGCACAACCTCCTAAACCATTTTCCACTAGTGTACTGTTTTTACTATGTATCAGGCATCATCGTCACCTGCAGCACCATTTACAACCTGGTGCTGCAACGGGGTGAGGAGCAGGCTGAGGAGGAGATGGAGAAGCTGGACATCTCCTCTGATGAGGAGGACATCAATGGCAATGAGGGTGAGGAGGTCCTCGAAGGCGAGGAAGATGGTGATGAGGCCATCGCACTGGCGCTTGGGAAGCCCCCATAATTGCTAGATTCGTGGAGGATGATGATGACATGCAGTGAGGAGGCACCATAGATCCTCACATTGCATCCGTAAACATTTCACTCCTATATGGCTGCTGGCAGCGCACATACCCCCAGTGATATAGCTGCTGTCATGGAGATGCAGTGGAGGCCCTAATAGTGCTTGATTCCAGGGGGATGATGACGACATACAGTGAGGACACTCCTAAGACCTTCACATAGCCTCTGTGAATGTTTGACTCCCGTTTGGCCGAGGGCAGCTCGTTTGCGCTCTGTGATCAGGGTCAGATCATGGAGATGCAGCCGTGAGCCTTTAAATGCACCTGATCCTTTGCCTACCTTCAGCACCTGACCCCTTAAGGAGCACAGCGCCACCGGTCACAAATGCTGATGAGATGGGGGCCAGACCCACCTTAAAGGTTCTGACAGCACACAGAGAGAATGACGGGTCTGTGATACCTGCCTATGACATTCTGGCAGCAATGACAGGCACCTGTCGAGGTGCAGACATCAGTACTGTGTCCAGGGAGTGTGAAGCTGACCATCATTTTGGTCTGAAGGCTGCACAAAGCATATGGAAGAGGCCCTGGACTGAGACACCTGCCTTTATCTTGTGCAGGGCTATGAGGAATATGAGGTAAGTGGGATTAGACAAATTGCTCTTACAGGGAGCTGGCACGGACTTTACAGGCTGACTGCTCTCCTTCTCTACAGGAATCACACTATGATTCTGGTTCTATTCGATGTTTCCAGCCTAATATGTACCCTGAATGAGGAACGTGACTCGGCCTGACTGTTACTTATTTGTACTTTCAGTGACATTTCCCCTTCAATATCAGTAATGCATGATTAAACCATCCTTACATCTACTTTTTGAAAAATGGTTTTAATCATGAAAATAACGTTGACTTTGATTGAGCTGCAATATCAATGCTGTACCCTGAAGGAAATCAATCACATTAATCAGTGCTTCAATTATCTGTATAATAATTATTTCCAAATTATGCCTGTCCTATGTTAGACCAATTAGTCAGCCCAACGTTTTCCTTTCCCATTTCATTAGTTCCATATAATTCATTGATAAGGCTAGTGACTAATGAGATGGGAGGTTGGACAAACCATTGACCAGTAGTGATCATGGTTTGGTTAAAGGAAGACTGGTCAGGGTTAGGGCCTTGTTCACCTCGTATAAACTTGAGCATTGCTCCTTACTCTCATCTCTTCCATGCCTGAGGAACAACTCTTTGACTTTGCCACTGTCTGTGCCCTATTCCCCGGCTTTGCTTCTTAACCAGACATCCTTATTTGTGTCCCCAGGTTTGACTCTTCCTGGGGTGCTCTCCTAGCTCTCCTTGCTTGACTCAAATAGCCACTGGGGCTATAGGTCACTTGAAAAATTCTGAACTGAGATGGATCGATTTGTGATTTAAGGGACATGGAGCAGAGGTGGGTCAATAGTACTGAAGTGTAGATCAACCAGATTATCTAATTAGATGGCAGAGCAGTTAAATAGCCTTCTTCTGTTCCAATATTCATCAGTTTTACTTTTTCTTCACTGAAACCATTAGCCTCACTCTCCTTGGCCTGATCGCCCTCCACCCACAAACTTACGCCAAGCTCCAAAGAAGCTTCCCGGCCCCACTTCAGCTTCTGAGCAAAGTCTTTTTGTTTTAATGTTTCTCCATTTAAAAAGAAACTCCTGCAGAACTTCAAACCTGGAAAATCCAGAATGGAAATAAGTCTGGGAAATAAGCTGAAAGGGAGCGAAACTAGAGGCTCGAGCGGGAGTACCATGAATGTGGAGCTTCAAAGAGGAACAAAAAAAAGACAGACAAAGCATGGAAAGAAAGAAAAAAGCAGATGATAAAGAGGAACACAGTGTATTCCTGGGCCAGAAGGAATCATGACAGAAACGGATGACAAGATGCGGCAGTCCTGAGTGATCCTAATGGATTACAACATTCTCTTAGGAGTGGTATTGGACCTTGCTTCACTTGTTTTTTGGGTGCAAAATAGGTGCCAAACTTATCAATAGTGAGCGCCGATCATGTGCACCCAGTATATTCAGGAAGTGCATTTCCCGCCATTTTGGATAGATGCCCAGTCACTTTCCTGGGTGTTTGAAATGAGCATTTATCCAATTGAAATGTTTAAATCAAAGCCCTGTGATGGGTTTAGGTCCCTTTTATCAAATTAGTCTGTGCCAACCCTCAATTCATACGTCTGCCCAGCAAATCATGGTGGAAGAAATCTAGAAGCAAGCTGCAGAAATGTTATTTGAAGGAATCCTCATCTCCGTTGATATAAGCCTCTGGTTAGTCAGTGAAGGCTGATAGGGTGCTTGTGAACCTTTCCTTGGGCTGCTTAGGAGCAGTGTATAAACATTTCTCAGAAGAGCTCCGAAGAGGTGCTGCAGTCTTTTTGTGCCCTGCGTTCTGTGCTGTTAGTTTCTCATAGCTGTTCTGCTGGGTCAACCACTGAGCCATGAAAAATGGGGATCAGCTGCACAACAAGGAAGAGTGTATAAACCAAGAGATGCTGCTGGAAGGAAGAAGGGGTTTAAGAAATATGCCACTATAGGCTGAATTATACAAGGCGCCAGATCCCCACCTGCTGAGGGGAACACTTAACAGCCATTTAACAGTCAATTGGCCATTAATAGACTGGGGGGCAACATCTCCGCCACTCAGGATAGGAGGTGAAGGACTGGGATTTCAGAGGTCACTGGGGGAAGGGAAACTTGGGGGTTGGTAAACCCTTGTGGGGGTTGGGGGGCCTCCAATGGACCTAGGAAGGCAGTTAAGGAGGGACTCCCTCCTTCGCACACCACTAGCCTGCTCTGGGAAACTTGGCTAGGCACCTAGCGTGGGCCTCTCCCACTGCCAGTTAAATCCTAGCAGCAGGATGAGGCCCTTAAGAGGGAATTAGTTGCTCACTTAAGGGCCTTAAATGGCCCACTGGCGGGCAGGCCACCCAATGCTACCTTTACCAGTGGTATTATATCAATGGGGGAAGAGGCAGGTGGTTAGGCAGCAGGCAGGTTACCTATTGGGTTTAACAAGCTCCCTCGACTTCAAACCCACCATTGGAGGACCGTTAATTCCAGCCTTCTGTGTGCATTCAGGAACTGCATTTCCTATATTAGCTGAGTGAGCGAGCTGCATCCTCTTCACCGGGAAAGTTGACCCTGAAACTGTTTTGCCTGCTTCTACACCAACTGGCATCCCATTGCTAGGGTATGGGCAGCCCTGGCATTGCCTTTAATATCCCTGGCACAGGTCATTCTGGGCTGTAACAGGTGACATAAGCAATATCATCCAGTTCGTAGTCCACTGCTGCTTCAGGGATGGGATAAAGTCCCTTAACCATGAGAACAATTAATTCATGTTATTCCCCATGGAGACAGTAAAGTGGGAGGAAAAAGCTGCAGGCTTCACCAGGCTTGATGTCTAATGGTTGTAGATGTCATGCACGTTACGTTGCACGGTCCTGTTATGTTTAACTATTGGTACTGCCGATAACCTTTTACAGATTGATAAATACCCACGTCGGTGCAGAGGTGGCTGAACAAAGTGCTTGTTTTATTCACTGCAGTAGCTGAACTAACAAAAAAAATGGACTCTGCAGTCCCACAATGCACTAGCTTGCAAAGTACGGCAAGCACAACAAGATATTCAAAAGACATTCAATACATAGTAGTCCACATGAAGACCCAGGATTTTATGTGAACAGGAAGGGAATTTCACTCTCTGAATGTCCAGTTATGACAGGGTGTGCATTACACAGGACTGCACCTAGTTTCCTGTACTAATCCTCAATGCCCCCTTTCTGCTACTCAGATCATCGGATGCCAGGCTAGCTGATTAGGAACAATGGGCATCCTCTGGGGTCATGGGTTAGGAAGGCTGAGTAACTCTATAATCAGAGTCATGCCACCACCCGAGCCCTCACGGAGCAGACCATCTGAAGAAGAGGTTCTGATGCCTGAATCATTCTGGAGCTTGACAGAGCGGCCAAATATTTCACTGTCCGTTGCATCCTCCATATAGCTTTGCCCTGCAAATTGCGTAATGTTTACAAACACCTGGGGATGAAGAAGTGCAGGAGAAGATTGGTGAGCAGGAAGATTGGAATGATGATGAAGTGCAATGACCACTCATCTTGCCAGCTGCCGGAATTGTGAGTCAGCAAACCTTTCAAAGAAAGATTCAGTTCAGCAACCCCGCTTTGATGCAAAATTACCGTAGCCACTGCTCCCACTTCTCAAGGTCCTTGTACCCACCATGTGTCCATCTTCTTGGGTGGTACATTAGTATCATTACAAAAGTTCAATGAAGAAAAACAACACCAAGATGCTTCATTAGTCTTAATTTCTTAATTCTAAAGCATTAATGATTGAGAAATATAAATCTTGTGCAAATCTATTGTGCCAATCACCCATGCAATTGAACCATTGGAGCGATTCCCTCCATGCTTTTCCCAATTGAAAACAAGCTGAAACCAATTGTGCCCATTTTGTCTCTTGATACAGATATTCACTGAGGTGTTAAATAACCGTCAAGTGAAATTTTACGCTAAGTTAAGTGTATTTGATGAATTGTCCTGCTCCTCTTGAAGTTGAAAGAGAAAATTAAATGTGTTTGTTGTGGCTCAAATAAAAAAGATATTCATTTACATAACTTTTATTTATGTTTTGAAGTAAAACTGTTATACAGTCAGCGTAGCATCTATAAGTAACTTTCTCTGTTCTTCTCCTGAAGTTAATGTCAGTCATGACTGGATTCGTAGCACTCCCACCTCTGAGTCAGAAGGTTTTAGTTCAAGTTCTACCCCAGGGCATTGCAGCGCAGTACTGAGGGAAACAACGTAAGAGTTGCTGTCTTTTAAATTATACGTTAACTAAGGGCCCTGTCTGCTGTCTCAGTGAGATGTAAAATATCCCATGGCTCTATTTTGAAGAAGACGACCAAAGTTATTGGTGTCCTGGCAAATTGTTACCCCTTAATCAACATCACAAATGATTATTTGGTCATTATCACATTGCAGTTTGTGGGACCTTGCTTTGTGCAAATTGGCTGCCATGTTACAAAGTGACTACACTTCAAAAAATACTTTATTGGCTGCAAAGTGCATTGAGGTGTCTGAATGTCATAAAAGGTACTGTATGAGTGCAAGCCTTATGACTTACATTGCAACAGCTCTCCTGCACCTCCCCCAGCTGAATAATGTTTGTGCACCTATGGATAATGTTGACCTTCTATTTGGCTATGGGGCAGGCATGGGGAGGTTGTTGGCTGGAGGTGGTGGAGAGTGGGGTTGTGGTGGGGGTGGGGGGTGGGGGGTGGGGGTGGAGTTGTGTGGGGAGGTAGTGGTTATCACCAGAAAATCTCATCCTCGTCCTGTTTCAACATTCACATATGAGAACTCCCCAGTAAAGACTGTAAGGTTGTTGACAAGCTTGTAAAATGGCTGAATTTTCCATTCTCTTTCTTAGGGCCAAAACTAGCATGCTGACTTCTTCCTGGTTAACATCAGTTAACCCAACACAGATCATGAATCAAGGCTGGGGATCCCACCGGCCTGGTATAGTTCAGTTCCACAATGACTCATGCACGTAGCAACTGGGAGAGTTCAGTGCTCGTGCGTTAACAGGTTAACTAAAAGCAACCACAGGTAAGTAATCATCTTCCTCAGCAGCTGCTTTCAGGTTAAAAACAAGCTAAAGTTTTGCTGATTTTTTTTGTAACATTTATAATAAGTCCTCCTGATAAAAATATTGAAGTTTTTTCCAGAAGAATAATTAGTAAATCATGACAAACTTTACCCCAGAAATCGAGAAGGTTCTAAGGGGCTCCTGTGGTGATTGGGAGTTGCTGACTAACTTATTGTGATGATTAAACATTTTATATCAGCTACCTAATTGAACGACTTCACAGGGTCAATTGCTGTAAGATAATCATCATAATTATTGTTCCTCTACGATTTTTTTCCCAGCATTATACCCTGGTGAGACATTCAATTTTTTTGTAAAGAAAAAGTATGCGCTCAACTAAAAATCAGAGCAGTTGTTTCCTTAGGCTCCCATCCGTATTGCACCTCATTAGGATGGAGATAGGTCTAATACCACTACCAGTCCAGCTCTGAGGTGTCAGCTGTGGCTCAGTTCATAGCACCCTCGCCTTTGAATCAGAAGGTTGTGGGTTCATGTCCCACTCCTGGAAAACTAAAAACTGTGAATGTATTCAAAAAAGTTACCAGTCCAGCACTGCTACCTGGTAGGTTCCATGCTGGGAACCTTGGCTAAGGGATTTTCCACCAAGTGTTAAATATGTTCACAATTCCTAACACTGAGTGTTACACAAATGAAATTATAAGAAAGCACATTTTCTTCTGAATGAAACCAATGTCTTCAGCTTCCAACTGCAGGTGCGCACCTCTGGTGTTGAGTCCATAGATGCCCACAATAGCCCCCACAAAATGAATCAAGAATTGTGGAACACTGGCTTCCTGTACAACCATGATGTGAGCTTTCTTCCTCATATCTGACCCCATTTCCAGTTAATGTTCTTTCTGCTCTGAAATATTGCCATCTTCTAACTCTGCTCTTTCCTTACTGCTGTGGTGTCAGACTTGGCTCAGTGGCAGTGCTCTCACATATGATGCAGAAGGCTTAGGTTCAAGAAGCACTCATGTATACTTAAACACATAATCTGGCTGAAACTTTAGTGCTGCACCAGTTGGAGATGCCATCTTTCAGCTCGGATATTAAACTAAGGCCCCATCTGCCCTGTTGGATGGTTTTTAAAGATTCTCGATCCAATGGTACTATTTGAAAAAGAGCAGGGGAGTTCTCTTGGTGCCCTGACCACCATTTATCCTTCAACCAACTTCACTAAAAACAGATTATCTCACAATTTACCTTATTGCTGTTTGCAGTACCTGGCTGTGCCCAAATCGGCCTGTGTTATTTCTTACAGTACCACAGTGAGCACACTTCACAAGCGCTTAATTGGCTGTGAAACACTTTGGGACATCCAGAGGTAATGAAAGGTGATATATATTTCTTCTATCACCTTTCGGTTTGCCTTCTCAGATGGATTCTTCGATAGCATCCACTTTCCTCAACTGCAATTTATTCAGAACACTGTGCTTGTGCCTTCTCTTGAACAAAGTCTCTAATTTTAGCATTGCTGAAAAAAGGCATTTTGTCAAAGCTTTTCATCTTGCATCTCTCAGGACAATTGCAAGAATACCAATGTTAGGGGAAGCAACAACTTTATATTAGTGCATTCTCCATGGCAACACCTCTACCAATCAGAGACCACTTGCCAACCAATTAGCGCTCTCTTCTCATACAGTGTCCATTAAGTGGAAGAGTGTCCTGCAGTCAGCATCGCAGAGAAGCAGTCTGGGAAGAGTGTCCCGTAGTCAGCATTGTGGTGAAGCGGTCTGGGAAGAGTGACCCGCAGTCAGCATCATGGCTAGGTAGTCTGGGAAGAGCGTCCCACAGTCAGCATCGCGGTGAAGCAGTCTGGGGAGAGTGTCCTGCAGTCAGTATTGTGGTGAAGCAGTCTGGGAAGAGTGTCCTGCAGTCAGTATTGTGGTGAAGCAGTCTGGGAAGAGTGTCCCGCAGTCAGCATTGCGGTGAAGCAGTTTGGGAAGAGTGACCCGTAGTCAGCATCATGGCAAAGTAGTCTGGGAAGAGCGTCCTACAGTCAGCATCGCGGTGAAGCAGTCTGGGAAGAGTGTCCTGCAGTCAGTTCTTGTTGAAAATAACAAACAAGAGTGGCATCACAAGACAGTGTGAGAGAGCGGCAGAGAGATCAGAACCAGTGTGGGGAAACTTCAAAAAGTGACATCAGCATAAAGGTGAGAATTGATTGGTGAGTAGTGGGTAAGTGTTTTTCTCCAGTTTTTTTCTCTAGTTTAAAATAGATTAAGCTAAGGAGAGGTAAGAGTTCTAGTTTTTATTTAAAGTACATAAATAATTTAATGTTTTTTGAAAGTATTTAACTTAAAGTAAGGGGTTCTTTTCAACTAGAGGCATGGCAGGGCAGTTCAGTCCCATGTTATGTACCACCTGCAACATGTGGGAAATCCTAGACGCTCCTTGCACTCTGACCTACCACGGGTGCAGGAAGTGCCACCAGCTGCAGCTACTTAAGCTCCAAGTTTCAGAGCTTGAGCAGCAGCTGGAGGCACCGAGGTGCATCCGTGAGGCTAAGAGCTTCGTGGATAGCACGTTTTCAGACATGGTCACCCCATAGCTTACAGAAGTGCAGACAGAGAGGGAATGGATGACCATCAGTCAGAAGAAAGGTGTCAGGCAGGTAGTCAGGAAATCCCCAGGGTGCATCTCACTTGAGAACCGTTTCTCTGTGTTGGGAAACGGTGAGAGTGACGGTTCCTCTGGGGAGTGCAGCGACGCTCGTGGCACTGTGAGTGGTTCAGCTGCACAGGGAGGGAGGAAAAAGAGGGGAAGAGTAATAGTGGTAGGAGACTCAATAGTAAGGGGAACAGGCAGACGTTTCTCTGGCTGTGGACGTGACTCCAGGTTGGTATGTTGCCTCCCTGGTGCTAGGATCAAGGATGTCACTGAACGGCTGCAGGGCATATTAAAGGGGGAGGGCAAACAGACCGAGATCATGGTGCATATTGCTACCAACGACATAGGTAGAAAGAGGGACGAGGTCCTGCAAGCAGAATTTAGGGAGCTAGGAAGCAGATTGAAAAACAGGACCTCAAAGGTAGTAATCTCTGGATTACTTCTAGTGCCACGAGCTAGTGAGTATAGAAATAGAAGGTTAGTCTAGATGAATGTGTGGTTGGAGAGGTGGTGCAGGAGGGAGGGCTTTAGATTTCTGGGGCATTGGGACCATTTCTGGGGGTGGTGGGACCTGTACAAGGCAGACGGGTTGCACCTGAATCGGAATGGGATCAATATCCTTATGGTAAGGTTTGCTAGTGCTGTTGGGGAGGTTTTAAACTAACTTGGCAAGGGGATGGGATCCTGAGAGGAGATTCAGCAAGGGGAGATGGACAGCCAAAATTAGAAGAGAGAGCAAGTGAATCTGGAAGGCATAGAAATTATAGGCCAGTTAAGGCACAAGGGAGTTTGGCAAGGTTGGACGGTATTTAATTTAATGCAAGGAGTGTGATGAATAAAGCAGATGAGTTGAGGGCACAAATTAACACATGCAAGTATGATGTCACTGCTGTCACAGAGACATGGTTGAAGGAGGGACAGGATTGACAGCTCACTATTCCAGGATATAGGGTCTTCAGGTGAGAAGGATGTAAAAGAGGATGGGGTATCGCAATATTGAGCAAGGAATCAATTACAGCAGTAAGGAGGGATGACAGCTTAGAAGGCTCCTCAAATGAAGCCATATGGGTAGAACTTAAAAACAAAAAAGGAGCAATCACGTTTCTGGGAGTGTACTATAGGCCCCCAAACAGTTAGAGAGAAAGAGAAGAGCAGATATGTAGGTAAATGTTAGAGAAGTGTAAAAATAATAGGGTAGGAATAGTGGGGGATTTCAACTTCCCCATTAACTGGGTTAGTCATAGTGTGAAAGATTTAGAGGGAGCGGAATTCTTAAAATGCATCCAGGAGAGCTTTTTAAGCCAGTTCATAAAAGGTCCTACAAGAGAGGGGGTGGACCTGGACTTAATTTTAGGGAATGAAGCTGGGCAAGTGGTATAGGTATCAGTTGAGGAGCATTTTGCAGATAGTGATCATAACTCTGTTAGATTCAAGGTTGTTATGGAAAAGAACAAAGATGGGCGAGAAATCAGAGTTCTAAATTGGGGGAAGGCCGATTTTAATAAGATCAGATATGATTTGGCCAGAGTGGACTGGGAGCAGTTACTTTTAGGTAAACCTGTGTCAGAGCAGTGGGACACATTCAAGAAGGAAATAGGGAGAATACAGGGCCAACATATTCCAGTAAAGACAAAGGGTGGGACCAACAAATCCAGGGAACCTTGGATGTCGAGGGATATACAGGATTGGATAAAGAGAAAAAGGGAAGCTTATGGCAGATACCGAGGGCTCAAAACAACGGAAGCCCTGGAGGAGTATAGAATGTGTAGGGGGCATCTTAAAAAGGAAATTAGGAGAGCAAAAAGTGGGCATGAAAAAGCATTGGCAGGTAAAATCAAGGAAAATCCAAAGTTATTTTACAAGTACATTAAGAGTAAGAGGATAACTAGGGAAAGAATAGGGCCCATTAAGGACCATAGTGGTAATTTGTGTGTGGAGCCGGAAGACATAGGTAGGGTTCTAAATGAATACTTTGTGTCGGTGTTCACAAGTGAGAGGGATGACATGGGTATGGAAATCAGGTAGAAGGACTGTGATATAATTAAAGTAATTAGCATAGAAAGGGAGGAGGTTCTAAGTGGCCTGGCAGGCTTAAAAGTAAATAAATCTCCAGGCCCAGATGAAATGTATCCCAGGCTGTTGAGTGAAGCAAGGAAGGAGATAGCAGGGGCACTGGCAATAATTTTCATTAACTCTCTGGCCACAGGAGAGGTGCCAGAGGACTGGAGGACAGCCAATGTGGTACCATTATTCAAGAAGGGAGGAAGGGATAAACCAGGGAACTACAGGCCAGTCAGTCAACCTCAGTGGTGGGGAAACTATTGGAAGCAATTCTGAGGGACAGAATTAATCTACACTTGGAGAGGCAGGGATTAATCAAGGACTGTCAGCATGATTTTGTTAAGGGGAGGTCATGTCTGACCAACTTGATTGAATTTTTCGAAGAGGTGACCAGGTGTGTAGATGAGGGCAATGCATTTGACGTAGTCTACTTGGACTTCAGCAAGGCTTTTGATAAGGTCCCGCATGGGAGACTGATAATGAAGGTAAGGGCCCATGGGATCCAAGGAATTGGATCCAGAATTGGCTGAGTGGCAGGAAGCAGAGGGTAATGTTTGAGGGGTGTTTTTGTGACTGGATGCCTGTGTCCAGTGGGGTTCTACAGGGATCGGTGTTGGGTCCCTTGCTGTTTGTGGTATATATAAATGATTTAGACTTGAATGTAGGAGGGTTGATCAGTAAGTTCACGGATGACACGAAAATTGGTGGGGTGGTAAATAGTGAGGAGAATAGCCTTAGATTACAGGAGGATATTGACGGGCTGGTCAGATGGGCTGATCAGTGGCAAATGGAATTTAATCTGGATAAGTGTGAGGTGATGCACTTGGGCAGGACAAACAAGGCACGAGAATATACGATGAATGATAGGACCCTGGGAAGTACTGAGGATCAGAGGTGCCTTGCTGTACATGTCCACCGGTCCCTTAAGGTAGCGGGACAGGTAGGTAAGGTGGTTAAGAAGGCATATGGGATACTTGCCTTTATTAGACGAGGCATAGAAAATAAGAGCAGGGAGCTTATGCTGGAACTGTATAAAATGCTGGTTAGGCCACAGCTAGAGTATTGCGTGCAATTCTGGAATCCACATTATAGGAAGGATGTGATTGCACTAGAGAGAGTGCAGGGGAGATTTACTAGGATGTTGCCTGGGCTGGAGACTTTTAGCTATGAGGAGAGATTGGATAGACTGGGGTTGTTTTCCCTGGAGCAGAGGAGATTGAGGGGGGACATGATTGAGGTGTATAAAATTATGAGGGGCATAGACAGGGTAGACAGGGAGGAAATTTTCCCCTAGGTAGAAGGATCAATAACCAGGGGGCATAGATTTAAGGTAAGGGGCAAGAGGTTTAGAAGGGATGTGAGGAAGAACTTTTTCACCCAAAGGGGTGTGGGAATCTGGAACTCACTGCCAGAAAGGGTGGTAGAGACAGAAACCCTCATAACATTTAAGAAGTATTTGGATGTGCACTTGCGATGCCATGGCATACAAGGCTATGGGCCTAGTGCTGGAAAATGGGATTAGAATAGTTAGGTACTCGTTTGACCAGCGCAGGCTCGATGAGCTGAAGGGCTTTTTTTTCTGTGCTGTAGACCTCTATGACTCTGTGACTCTATGACCCTACAGTATAAGATTAAAGCAAAAAACTGCAGATGCTGGAAATCCAAAACAAAAACAAAAATACCTGGAAAAACTCAGCAGGTCTGGCAGCATCTGCGGAGAGGAGCACAATTAACGTTTCGAGTCCGAATGACCCTTCTCGTTTCCCCTGACATTGGTATTCTTGCGATTGTCTTGATGAGTATAAGAAGAAAAACTTCAATAAAATGTCTTCTGTCAGCAATAATCAAGTTCTGTACTACCAAATGATGATATCTACTTTAAATTATCTGCATCCTTTTGAAGTTGCATCAGTTATCATCTCCCAGTGACTCGGGTTTAATGTCCTCAACCTTGCTTTCCAATCCATCTCTCTATGCCCTTGCTCCACCTTTCCTCACTGATCATTTTTCAGTCTCTGTTCCTTTGCTACTGTCAGGTTAGATTATTCTTCAGTAGCTCTCCCTTTGCTTCATCATTGGTCACAATTCCTACAGTTACAATGCCTTTGCCCTCTAGAATTCCCTTTCTATTTTCACCTTCAATCTCTGTATAATAAAGAATAAAGGAGAAAACATGTAATAACACAGTTGTATCATTTGAAAGAGGCTGGAGCACTACAGATGAGGTGGTTATTGTTCACTTTTGAATTGATACCACGAAATGGTGGCAGTCACAGCTCCAGTTTTGTCCTTCTCACATACTACCTCACGTAACACTGGACAAAACATTCCCTGTGCATTCCGGGATTCCGCATTTCTCATAGCGTTGTTTGGAGGAAATAATTTTGTTTCAGGGTTGGGTTATACAAGGTGAATCGCTGACTACAAATACAAAAAGTAACAAAAGTTGTTGAGTGACAGAAGATGGCTAAATGGAGGTCCTTGAACAAATGGAGTTAGTGAGTAGCCGAAAGCTCTATTGAGTCATTGGGGCTCGCCATGAAATGTGCTTTATTGTAAAGCAAGAACTTCTTGCTTCAGTGTGTAATGTTACGCAAACCAGGATGGTAGATTTGCCTCTTTTACTCCCCATGTCTGGTGGAATTCAGCTGTTTAAGGTGATATTACCTTGTGGCAACAAGTGACTGAATTTACCAAACCAGTAAGAACTGTCAGAGAAGGTTGGCAAAGCTTTTGTGATCATGGGCGGAATCATCCCTGATTTGTACTAAGTGCGGTAGCGGGCGGGAAAAAGAACATTTTACTCGCTGGCCACAATGGCGGCTTTGAACACCGTATCACCCCGCCTCATTAATCATACATTCTTGGGAAACACGCTGTTTCAATGGTGGCTGGGCTCTCATTCGCCCACCATGCCATCATCTCGCCGCTTCCCCATGCCAGGCACCACACTTAAAGTGCGGCCATGCGCACATCTCTCAGTGCTTCCAGGCCAGGACTGCTGCAAAGAAGACATGGCCCTGAAAGACAAGAAAACTGCAGACCCCGGTTTAGTGACAGGTCCCTCGAGCACCTTTTGGATGAGGTGGAGGCCCACTGTGATGTCCTCTATACCTGCTCTGGGCAAAGACCAGCAAACAAGGTCACCAACCCAGCATGGGAGGCTATGGCAGTGGTGGTCAGCGCCAATGCCGTGTAAAAGAGGACCCAGTGCCGCAAGAGGATGAATGGTCTCATCCGCTCTGCCAGGGTAAGTCACTCTTCTCATCATTCTCAACTCACGCACTCATAAACCCATCACACATCCACAGGGATCTCACACCTCAAGGGACAACACCGCTAACTCTCACACACACCCGCACATCTCCATCAGGCTCATATCCTCTCGAGCTCATGTCCTCATCCTGCCCATGGTTCCACTCACCACACAAACATTCCATGTAGTGCCATTTGCCCTGCTCACACTCCCTCCACCTGTTTTCATGCAGAAGAAGCTGGCTTAAAGCAGCAGGCAGAGGTCCCAGACTGGGGGTGGAGTGGCTTACATTAGGCCCCTCGCTCATTTTGAGGAGTGTGCCATCACGCTGGTTGGCGAGGATCATGCCTGCGGCAATGGTAAGGTTGGCGGCGAACACCCACGTGAGAATCCTGCACCACATCATCCACCTTTCAATGCAAATGTGAGTGCTTCTCTCTTGCTTTTGACTCTGCCTCCACGCACTAATAGCTTCTACTTTGGTTCACAGGGAGCTCTGCCAAGTGACCAACGCCCTCAGCCAGCCAATCTTTCAGACCCATCCAGATCCTCATCTCCAGTCAAGAGGATTCGTCCTCCATTGAAGAGCTGGAAATAAGCAGTCTGAAAGACCCATCACAGCACTTACCCACCCCTCCACCAGTGCAGGGACACACACCTCCGTGGGGCCTAGATCTAGAGCAGGCTTGGGTTCACAATCTGGCGGTCACCTCACGGACACATGTCTTTAGCAGGAGGAGCCAAGTTCAGCCAAGCTCCCCGGCACTCAGAAGAATGCTGGGGGAGAGGCATCTGTGAGGACTGAGTCAGATGATGAGCCTCTGGATTTGGTCTTCCAACTCATCGTAGAGAGTCAGCAGAAGGCAGGGGAACATCATGCAAAGCTGTTGGAAGCCCTCCACTGAGTGGCATGCGAGTCAGAGGAGTGCGTCCGCCTGCTCTCTGATGAAGTAGTGGCCACATGTGCGCACATGGAAGTCTCCATGGGAAGGATGGTGGATGTCATGGAGACCCTGGCCCAGAATAAGGCCCGGGCAGTCCTGCACTCCATCGTGGTAGCCATGGGTGAGTTCCTGCAGAGGCAAGGCAAGTGGAAAGCAGGTGCTCCTTCCCCTCAAGGAGTCAGGCCAAGGCCCTCGGGCACCCAAAAGGAGGAGGAGCGTCAGCTGGACGCCCTCTGGGTCATCCACTCAGGAATCTCAGAGGCTGTCCTCTCCCTCCAAGACCCCTTTGTGCATGACCCTCCTCAACTTCTGTCACCTCAGAGGGAGCAGATGGCCGACAGAGCACAGCCATAGCAAATCTGGGTCTCCAAGGCCTCAGCTCTCCAGAGGGCGCATGCCGAAGTCATCAGAGGCAACAGGGTCAACCTTTGCACAGGCTGTCTCCACCCCTGCTGTGGATGTCAGAGCAGCACCTGGAAATCTTAGGCGTAGAAAAGCTAAGAAATTCTGGTCACAGTTGGCTGCACGGGTGAATACATTTTGTCACTTTACAAGCTGAAAATATATTCACTTTCACTGAATAATGTGTAATGGTGTCTTTCAGCTTCATTGACAGACTTCGCGAATCAGCCCCCTGCATCCCACCCCAGCCTCCACTAACAGTTCAGCTACATGCAGCCGGCCCACGAGTGATTCTGGATGGATAAGTTGTGCGTGACAGGGCCTTTCAGAGCCTAATGCAAGCACTCTCCCACGCACACGAATCCTTTTCACATCACATTCATCTCATTGTCCTGAGCATTTTCAATGCTGCCTGCTGGGGTTCACTTTCAGTTGTGCATCTGAACTGACCTGCATCTCCACCCACCCTTGATCACACTCCCATGCATCACCTGTTGGCCCACCGCTATTCGATTTAACAAACATGGTAGTGGTAAGTTTTTCTTGGGGTCCCTCATCCTTTCCCCTCCCGCAGTCAGCCATTTCCTTTCCCCAACACTGTCAACCCCCAGCATCACCTTCCACCTCCCCATTGTGACCTACCAGCCAGAACACTTTTCTTTCGGGGATCTTCAGGTGAATGTGCACATTCCCTCTTTCCCCAAAAATCTCATCCCCACTACATTAGCCTCCCTGACCTCCTCCTTCCCAGTCCCATGGAACTCCCTCTGTCCTTGGAACTCCTCCCCCACCGGACTCCTCGCCCTGGACTCATTCCCGCCTGCGGACTCCTTCCCCTCACCCCTTAGTCCTTCCCCCTTCCTGACTCCTTCATCCCCCTTACTTCTTCCTCCAGCCGGACTCCTTCCCCCTTCCGGACTCCTTCCCCCTTCTGGACTTTGTCCCCTCTCCAGACTCCTTTCCCTCTCTGGACTCCTTCCCTTACACCTCCCCCTCACCCCGTTACACCTACCTTCCCAGTTGTCGTATTCTTCCCATTACCCCTCCTCCCCACAGAACTCCTTCCCCCACCCCATCCTCACACCCCCGCTGACGCCTTCATTGCCCCCTCCCAACCCCACCTTAATTTCCCCCCATCTCAACCTCAGCCCCGCTGACACACCTTCCTCTCCTAGTTGAGCCTCGACCTTCCTCTCCCACCCCCGCCCTACATCTTCCTTTGCCAAACAAAGCTCAACCTTCCTCCCCAATCCTTGATGCTCATCCATTGCAGACCATGGCCAAGACACTGAGCAGATCCTCAATGGTGACTTTCCATCTTCCGTGAACTTCTTTGCAGCGGAGTCATGTCCATGAGAATCCACCCAGCATGCGAAGGACGTTCCTCCAGTGGCCCATTGCTGTCGGGCTCCAGCATCTTCTGCTCCTCAGATGTCCGCGATGTGAGCAAGGCCTTGACGGTAAGTCCTGATCCCAGCAAATCACACTCGTCAAGACATGTTCTGCACTGGCGTGCCTTCCTGCAGACGTGCTCAGATGATCCAGCGTGTGAGGAGCTTAAAATGACATGCAGATATATTACAATGACGTTTCCTATATCCGATGATGGAAAATGCGGCCCACCATTGATGGGCAGAGTGGCCAATTGCAAACTGGTTTCACGATGTTGTAGAACTGATTTTTGGCCTCCTCATCATATTGTCCGCTCACGCCGCCAAACACGCCCAACACCAAGCGGACACGGGAAATTCCACCCCATGTGATTTGGTAACTTGATGCAAACAAATATTTTTAATATATGATAGATTGTATTCTAATGCATTTCTTAGACATCACTCTGATCACAGAATGATAATTATTCAGACTACAGCACATATATTCCTAGCTATCTGCAAATTAGAACCAAGCAGATAAAAATGAATTCTTCATAGTTTACTGATGTTTACTATTCTCTTCAAACATGGCACGGAATTCATCTTTCTCCTTTGGGATTTTTTTTTTCAATATGATAATACTGGATGAAGCAGTTAATAATTAGGAATTGATTAAATTTGTTGCTGACAGCAATGTTGTGGATGATAATTAATGTTTGAGAAATGTTTTTAAATAACTGGAAGAACTATATCATTGATATGCCACTAGGGTTGGCTTATTGAATGTGGACATTTAAAAGGCAGTGGAAACAA
Organism: Cetorhinus maximus; assembly: GCF_964194155.1. NCBI lineage: Eukaryota > Metazoa > Chordata > Chondrichthyes > Lamniformes > Cetorhinidae > Cetorhinus > Cetorhinus maximus. The sequence goes on from NC_135896.1 coordinate 21,888,484, forward strand.
CATATCCTCTGACTACTTACAGTTTTCAAAATCAAAGGGTGGATTTTAACTCAGGATCAAAACTTGTTCTTCCCACACCCACTGCCATGCAACTTCCTGAGAGAGCGAATAAAACAACAAAAAAAAACCCTGGGGCATATTGAAAAAATAGTCTGGAAAATTCATCTCCATCCCCCTCAGGCAATTGAAACCAGTCCAGGAGATCCTATGAACTAAGTGGATGAACTATTTAATGCAATCTCAGCCCAGTTGATAACCAGTGTAATTCCCCTTTGAAGGCATACAGATAGTAAGCACCCACGACACCAGCCAGCAACCTATTTTACAAGCTCATCATTCTCTGAGGAAAAACAACGTATTGCCTAACATCCAGTCTATTAATAGTCACCTTTTTACTTACTTTTTTTTTATTTTTAAGACACAAACTATATCAACACACTGCGTTTCATCAACTTGTGAGTGGTGGTGATGGTGCTACCAGGGCTTTGATGGAGTGGTCAGCATGGAACATATTTGCCGTGTATGTGACTTTTCTGGGGGTAGATGATGATGTGCTGGCTAGCCTTAGGCAGTGAGAACAAATTTCATACAATTTCTCTTTCTTCAGACTCAGCTGGGACATAATACTAAGCTATTATCTCAATCCTGGTTCTATCAATAGTTGTTAATTGAGCACCATGCCATAGAAATCTACTTCACAGAAAATAGGACATGTGCTTTCTATTAAATTGCCTGGTGTGCAAAGCTGCCAATATATCAAATCAACTCTTAATACTCCAGCAATTAAAAATCCAGTTTTTTAGAATCATGTAACGGATGAGTAAAAATGAATCCATCTTATAATAATCCAGGAACTCACTATTGGGTTTCAGTTTTCTAGTGGAGTTCCTTGTCGTGCAATTTTCCAGAAATATCTTACTTCAAATGTCCACATAAACTCCTCCTTTCAATGTATTCGCATATGTCATATATTTAGTTTCCAGGCTTATTTTCTCAAGTAATTTGGTTCACATCATCCAAACCGCTTAAGCTGCAAATATGTTCAAAGGGTAGAATTTGGGTTGATGCTCTGTGGAGCATGGATTTCTGTAGAACTACCAGATTAACTGATTTTTTCATTACTTGTGATGTTTCTGCTGTGCTGTTCCACTTCACGGTGGTGCTGGTTAATATGGAACCACATAAATAAAATTGTATCACTGAGAAGCATGGTAATATATAAAAATCACCGTGTACTTTCTTATTAGTTTGTCTCAATGGTAACATTGTTGCCTCTGAGTTACAGGGTTGTGGGTTTAAGCCCAACTCTAGGACTTGAGTACATAAACTGGGCTGACACTAAGTAAGTGCTGTATTTTTGGTGATGCCACCTTCAGATGAGACATTGAGCAGAGCTCTATCTTTCTGCTCTGGTAGACATAAAAGATCTCATGGCACAACGCAAGAAGAATTGGGGAGTTCTCCCTGTGTTTTGTTGAATATTACTTCGTCAACCAATGCTGCGAAAATATTAAAACTGGTGATTTATCTCTTATGCTGCAGGGCTTGCCAATATAACAATAGTTACTGCACCTCAACACTAAGTAATTGGTTGTGAAGCACCTTGGGACCTGAAAGGCAAACTCACCCTTTCTTCCAAGTGTTCTCTTTTACTCTGCTGCATGTGGTGACTAGGGATTGGGTGAGATTCCATGAGGATTTGGACCTCTCCAGCACCATGAGCCTATAAAGCCAGCGATAATGTGCTATTTAGCCATGGTTAGGTACTACAGCTAAGCTTGATCCTGTCCCCCTCCATCATTCACACAAACATACCCCTAGTAGAATTCACAGGTCAACAAACAAAAGAGAGATCCCTGGTGCATGCGCCCCCTCCCTTACCTAAGAACACTAAAGACATTTGTAGTATTCCTGTATCTGTCTTAGTTAATTACAGATAGCTAGGCACAGACCAAGAATCAGTTTAGATCTGCTTGGTCTCAATTCCACTTGAAACACTTAGCCAATGAGCCCAGAAAAATCACTGACTGAACAATGATCTGGAGAAGAAGGTATACCACTTTGTAGGCCCAATCCATTGGAATGAAATTTACATCCATTGCTCCATGAGACACCTGTGCAGAGAGTGAAGATAAAAACCCATTTGCTCATTTCATAAAACAGATTGGAAATTAAATATATCTTGTGAGGAGCTGCAACAAATCTCCTGATCCGCACACCCATCCAGTGAGGCTCCATGGTGGGTGCCTCATCTCATGAAAATTAGCATCGCCTGAAATTTTCCAACATAAAAGGAGGTAAGTTGTGCATCGTGATATCCCTACTACAGCCAAGTATGGAAACTTATGGGCCTCCTGTTGCTTCACAATTAGTGCATTCTGAAAGATATCGGGTTAGAGCACTGCAACATTAAGCACATCAAGGAAAATTATGAAAATTCTGATACAGGATGGAGCATTAATGAATAGTGGAAGACACTGTGAATAGGGAGTTCCATGTTGCTGACTACACGGTATTAGATACAAAACACACAGATATGAGACGCCAGCAGCAATTTGAAACAACCATATTCAAACTATAGATAGCTGATGCCTGTGAGCTCCAAGCAACGCTTGAAGCTAGACCCTCAAGGTTACAGAATAACTCGATCCTTTCTGTTAATATAATTTATGTAAAGTCTGGCGTAATTAGTTGTGAAGGGAACACAGGAGAAATCTGAAACGTCCCCTAACATCTAAAGCAACTGCAGTTTGTCGCCACACTGATTTCAGGATATGGCTACAATACAGTTAGATTAAGTAGGATTAATTCAACATTACCTCTGAAACCTTTAAAAAAATGTGATATTAAGGCTTTTCACCAGTTTTCATATTATCTTATATTTCATATAATTCTCATATAATTTCACCAGCTGCACTCAGCTGATAAAAAACATGACTTTAGGACATAGGTTTGCAAACTAGGTCCCAGGAGAATCATAATATCTGTTTACACACCATTAGATGTTGGCATTTTTTGATTTATGTCCACACTATTCTAAATGTTATATATTAAATGTTAAAATGCATAAATTTTCTAAAATAACAGTTCCCTTTTGGGTAGCTGACACAATGGGAGGAATTTTAACCTTCAGCTCCCACCCCACCCCTAAAGAAATGCTGCGTTTGGATTGGGTGGGATGTTACAATGTAAAACTCCATGGTGTTTGGGAAAAGACCAAAACTTCACTTCGATATCCTGGCCTGGGTTTTCATTCTCGAGGCGGTTAGGGGGAGTTGGAAAAATTCCCAGCCTGGCCCACCCACCTCAGGAGAAAGCGCCCTCAACGGCAAGATCTTCATTGCTGGGGTGGAGTGGGGTGGGGGGGAGTCGGGTGCGAACTGGAGTTGAGCCAGATGACCCTGGAAGAGATGTGGGGGCTGCCACAGGGGCTGCCAGCTGCAGAGGTGGGCTGTTTAAAAGGTTTCTTCTCGTCACCATGGGTTTTTGTCCCAGAGAAAAAAAAAGACACAAAGGCCCTCCAACCCTCACCCCTCACACCCGCTCGCCCTCTAAGCAGTCGCCATGCCCCACCCATGCCACTTCATGCACTTGACTCACCCCTCAGGCCTCTCATGCTCCCAAGCCCATTGACCTAATGTAAACTTTCTGGAGCCAATGAACACCACAGTGTAAAGTGGAATGTGTAAACAAAAACTTCAAAAACAAAATGTAATCCATTGCTCACTTTTCCCTATGTTTAAAAGAAAAATCTAAACAAGCAAATAAATGTGTCAATCATCCAGGCGCTTCGAAGTTTCAAAAACCACACACCACAAGCATTTGAAACCACTTACTGATGTTAACAAACATAGTGAAATTGACCACAGAGATCAATCAAACAATGGTTCCTCGGGGGAACAGTTGTTCTTTTATTCTAATACATGCCTGGGCTCTCAGCCAATCCACATTATGTATAAGAAGAGATTGGCAGTGAATATTAAAGAGAATCCAAAAGTCTAATATAGGCATATAAATAATAAAAGGGTGATAAGGGGAGGATTGGGGCCAATTAGGGACCAAAAGGGGGATTTACGCATGGATGCAGGTGGAATAGCTGAGGTATTAAATTAATATGTTGCACCTGCTTTCACAAGGAAAATGACGCTTTACAGTCATGGAGAAAGAGAAGGTAGTTCAGACACTTGTCAGGTGTATCTTGATAAGGATGGCATATTGGAAAGGTTGTCTGTACTTAAAGTTGATAAGGCACCAGTGGGATGCATCCAAGGATAGAGATGGAAGTGAGACCAGAAATTGCAGAGGCACTGGTCATAATTTTCCAGTCTTCATTAGACCCAGGGATAGTGTAAGAGGACTGGAGAATGAAAGAATCTAACCATCACCCCTTGATGTTCAATGGCATTACCATCACTGAATCCTCCACTATCAACATTCTGGGGGTTACCATTGACCAGAAACTGAACATGACTAGCCATATGAGGTTACACGAGCAGGTCAATGGCTAGGAAACCTGTGATGAGTAACTCACCTCCTGACTCCCCAAAGCCTGTCCACCATCTACAAGGCACAAGTCCAGAGTGTGATGAAATACTCCCCACTTGCCTGGATGAGTGCAACTCCCGCAACATTCAAGAAGCTTGACATCATCCAGGACAAAGCAGCCCACTTGATTGGTACCACATCCACAAACATTCACTCCCTCCACCACCAACGCACAGTAGCAGCAGTGTGTACCACCTACAGGATATACTGTAGGAATTCACCAAGGCCCCTTAGACAACACCTTCCAAACCCATGACCACTACGACCTAGAGGGACAAGGGCAGCAGATAGATGGGGACACCACCACCTGGAGGTTTCCCTTCAAGTCACTCACCATCCTGACTTGGAAATGTATCATCATTCCCTCACTGTTGCTGGGTCAAAATCCTGGAACTCCCTTCCTAACAGCACTGTGGGTGTACCTACACCACACAGACTGCAGCAGTTCAAGAAAGCAGTTCACCACCACCTTCTCAAGGGCAATATGGATGAGCAATAAATGGTGGCCTAGCTAGTGAAGCCCACACCCCCTGAATGAATAAAAGAAAATGTAACATCCTTCTTCAAAAACGGGTGTAAAGATAAGCCCAGCAACCACAGGCCGGTCAGGTTACCACTGGTGGTGGAGAACCTTTTAGAAACTATAAATTGGGACAAAACTAAGTCACTTGGGCAAATGTATGTTAAGTAAGGAAACCCAGTAAGGATTTGTTAAGGACTAACTTGCTGGAGTTTTTGAAGTGGTAACATAGAGGGTTGATGAAGACAATGCTGTTGATGTAGCATACATGGACATCCAAAAGGCACTTGATAAAGTGCCACACAACAGGCTTGTGAGCAAGGAGCTCATGGAATAGAAGGTACAGTAGCAACTTGGATATGAAATTGGCTGAGTGATAGGAAACAAAAATAGTGGATAATGGTTGCTTTTGGGATTGAAGGAAGATTTATAGTTGAGTACCCTGGAAATCAGTGTTAGGACCCCTGCTTTTCCTGATATATATTAATGACATAGACCTTGGTGTACAGAGAACATTTTCAAAATTCGGATGTGTTATGCTCCTAGACCAGACCGCCAAGTTGTTGGTAAGATCTGGTTAGGGACCAATAACATTTTGTTTGAAGTAGACAAAATTTGAGATTCCAGACACTTTCTCAGTGAATAAAGCCACAAGAATCCATGGGTTTTGAACAAACAAAAATAAACTTTATTATACAAAGCCAGAAAGATAAAACAATTTACAATATCTATCTTATACTCTAACATTCAGCATTAATATGAGGTACATGTAAATTAACAGGCAACACACCACACTGCACATTAAATGGCAAATGCAACCAAGACAGGTTTCATGGAGTTCTCACCAACCCACCCAGACGTCAGTAACACTGTGAGCCAACCCATCTCACTGAAACTCTGTCTCTCTCATGAGGGATTCTAATCTTCACCTTCGGGGTTCTAACTTGGAATTCTCTCCACAAGTCACTCCAGCGTGGACAGCATTAGCGATGGCCCAATTCTCAGGGTTTTGATCTCGTCGCCTGAGATTCCATTCACCTGGATTCCCAAGTATGCACTCAAGCTCCAACTCACAAGCACAACTTCAGCTATTTGGCCACATCAAGCATACAACTACTGCTCCAAAGGGGTACCTTGGCCCCAACTGCCCACAGCACGGAGTCACCAGCTTCTGCTGCCTTCTTGGTTTTTCTGCACTTCTCCCAAGCCCTCTTTGACTACCAGGGTTTCTCCTTAGCCCCCTTCACCTAAAGTCTGCTAACCATGGCCCTTTTCCTACTTTTACCTTAATTGGATGCTCGCCCTGTCCCCTCTCCCTTTAGGATCTCTCCCTGTACCCTCTCCCCATCAGGGACTCTTGTCTTCAAAGGTGCTCCACTCCCAGTCACATGTCCAGATATTTCATGCTCTTTTCCAGCTCTGTTCAGGTGCACTGGGCCTGCCCTGCTGAATTGTGCATATGCAGCCTGCTCCTGGTCTATGTGTGCGTGAAAACTCTGTGGTCTGTCGGGATTTGCAGTTCCCAGCCTTTGCTCTCAACTTTAAGGTAAGTCTGGTGTTCATTATAGATGATATTAGTCTTGGAATTATAATGCAGAACTTCAAAAGGACATAAATTGGTGGAATAGACGGACAAGTGGTAGATTAAATTTAATGCAGAGAAGTGTGAAGTGATTCATTTTGGTCGGAAGAACGCGGAAAGACAACATAAAATAAAGGGCACAATTCTAAAAGGAGTACTGGAGCAGAACAACTTCAGTGTATAATGTGTGCAAACTATTGAAGGTGGCAGGACAGGTTGAGAGAGTGACTAATAGAGCTCAGCCATGTAGCGGTATAGAGTACAAAAGCAAGGAAGTTAGGTTAATTCTGTATAAAACAATGGTTCAACCTCCACAAAACTGGAGTTTGTGTCCAGTCCTGAGCACCATGCTTTAGGGAGGATGTGAAGGCATTAGGCAATTAAAGAATTTTGCAAATTGTTCCAGGGATAAGCAATATGTATTGGAGAGGTTGGGATTGTTCCCCTTAGAAAAGAGGATTGAAAGGAGATTTGATGGAGGCATTCAAAATCATGAGGGGTCTGAACAAAGTATATACAGAGAAACTGTTCCCATTGGTGGAAGGATCGAGAACCAGAGGGCACAAATTTAAGTTAATTGGCAAAAGAAGCAATGGCGACATAAGGAAAAGCTATTTTACATAGCGAGTGGTTAGAATCTGGATTGCACTGCATGAGAGTGTCTTGGAGGCAGGGTCAATTGAGGCTTTCTAAAGGGAACTGGATCATTATCTGAAAAGGAAAAATTTGCAGGGCTACATTGAAAAGGCCAGAGAAGAGCACCTGGTGAATTGCTCGTGTGATGGGCCAGCACAGACACGACCAGCCAAATGGCCTCCTTCTGAGCTGTAACCATTCTGTAATTCCATATTATTTTAGACTTCACCATACAGCCCCAGTCATGGTGTAAAAGTTAAAGAGGAAACTCCTTTCGGCATGCAAACTTTGCCCATCTAAATATTGAGTTTAACCTTACCTTGGGAAACTCCTTGAGAATAGAAAAATTTGCCATCTGCTGCCTAATCCTTTATATGTTGGACTCAGCAGTAAATGGTATGACCATCAACTCCCAAGCAGCGCTAGCTTTGAAATCCAGAGCTCCCTGGTTGCGGGTGATAAAGGGATGGCAATATTCATGGATGACTTTAATCTACGTATAAACGGGAAAAATAAGATTTGCTGTAGTAACCTGGATGAAGAGGTTATAGAATGCTTTCAAGATAGTTTCTTAAATCAGCACCTTCTGGAACCAACCATAGATTAGATTATGAAACAGAAATACCTGGAAAAATTCAGCAGGTCTGGCAGCATCGGCGGAGAAGAGCACAGTTGACGTTTCGAGTCCTCATGACCCTTCTGTTGATGCTGCCAGACCTGCTGAGTTTTTCCAGGTATTTCTGTTTCATAATCTAATCTATGGTTGGTTCAAGAATGTGCTGATTTAAGAAACTATCTTGAAAGCATTCTATAACATCTTCATCCAGGCTACTACTGTTTTTGTTTTGGATTTCCAGCATCTGCAGTTTTTTGTTTTTATTTTTGTTTTTATCTATAGGTTAGATTATATGAGGTTTGGTATTGTGTAATGTTACAGGATTAATTAATGACCTCAGAATAAAGATAAACCTAGGTAGCAGCACCCACAATATGGTTGAATTTTATATCCAGTTTGAAAGGGAGAAGACTGGGTCTAAAACTAACATTTCAAACTTAAGTAAGGACAACTATGTGGGCATGAAAACAAAGCTAGCTAAAGTGAACTGGGATGCTAGGCTAGCGGACAGGTAATAGAGAAGCAGTGGCAGACATTTAATGGGATATTTCAGAATACTCAGAATTAGTATATTCCTACTGTAAGAAAATTTCTAAAGGGAAGACCCACAATTTGTGGTTAATTAAAGAAGTTAGGGAAAGCATCAAACTTAAGGACAAAGCATGTAACTGTGCCAAGATGAATGGCAGGTCTGAAGATTGGTCAGAATATAAAGAACAGCAGAGAGTAACTTAAAGGTTAATCAGGAGAAAGTATGGGAGGAAGCTAGATAGAAATGTAAAAACAGCAAGAGTTTCTACAGGTATTTAAAAAGGAGAAGAGTAACTAAAGTTAGTGTTGGTCCTCTGGAGAGTGAGAATGGGGAGTTAATGGTAAATAATAAGGAAATGGCTAATGAAATGAACAAATATTTTGCTTCTGTCTTCACTATAGTGGATACAAGAAACATTCCATTAAGAGGTGTAAATCAGGAAGTGGAAGGGAGAAAGGAACTTGGTGAAATTACAATCACTAGGGAAACGGTACTGAGCAAACTGATGGAGCTGTGGGGTGACAAGTCTCTGGACCTGATGGACCTCATCCGAGAGTCTTAAAAGAGGTGGGCTAATGAGGTAGTAGATGCATTGGTGTTAATTTTCCAAAATTCCCTACATTCTGATAAGGTTCCATCAGACTGGAAAGTAGCAAATATAAGCCCTCTATTCAGGAAGGGAGACAACAGGAAATTATAAGCCAGTTAGCTTGATGTCTGTTGTGTGGAAGGTGTTATAATCGATCATTAAAAGGTTACAGCTGGGCACTTAGAAAAACTCAAGGTAAGCGGGAAGAATCTGCATGGTTTTGTGAAAGGGAAATCATGTTTAACCAATTTATTCGAGTTCTTTGAAGGAGTAACATGTGCTGTGGATAAAGGAGAGCCTGTAGACGTACTGTACTTGGATTTCCAGAATACATTTGATAAGATGCTTCAGCAAAAGTTATTGCAGAAAATAAAAGCTCATGGTGTAGGGGGTACTATATTAGCATGGATAGAAAATTAGCTGGTTTGCAGAAAACAGAGAGTATGCATAAGTTGGTCTTTTTCTGATTGGCTGGATGTTGCGAGTAGAATCCCACAGGAGTCTGTGCTGGGGCCTCAGCTTTTTAAAATTTGCATTAATGACTTAGATGAGGGGAGTGAAGACATGGTAGCTAATTTTAAGATGACACAAAGATAGGTAGGAAAGTATGTTGTGAAGAAGACATAAGAAGTTTGCAAATGGATAAAATACGTTGAGTGAGTGGGCAAAAATATGGCAGATGGGGTATAATGTGGGAAAATGTGAAGTTGTTCTTTTTGGCAGGAAGAATGAAAAAGCAAAGTATTACTTAAATGGAGAATGACTGCAGAATTCCGAGGTGCAGAGAGATCTAGGTGTTCTTGTGCGTCAGTTACAAAAAGTTAGTATGCAGTTAAGCAAGTAATTAAGAAGCTTAATGGAATGCTATCCTTTATTATGAGAGGAATTGAACATAAAAGTAAGGATGTTATGTTTCAGTTATACAGGACATTAGTGAGGCTACACCTCGAATATTATCTGCAGTTTGGTCTCCTTATTTAAGGATAGATGTAAATGCATTGGAGGCGGTTCAGAGGATGTTTACTAGATTGATACCTGGAATGAGTGGGTTGTCTTATGAGGAAATGTTAGACAGACTGGGCTTGTTTCCACTGGTGTTTAGAAAAGTGAGGGGTGACTTGATTGAAGTATATAAGATGCTAAATGGTATTGACAAGGTGGACATGGAAAGGATCTTTCTTCTGATAAGTGAGTCCAGAACAAGGGGGCACTATTTTAAAATTAGGGGCTGCCCTTTTAGGACAGAGATGAGGAGAATTTTTTTCTCTCAGGTGGTTGAGCAACTTTGGAACTCTCGGCCTTCGAAGGCAATGGAGGCGGGGTCATTGAATATTTTTAAGGCAGAGGTAGATAGATACTTGTTAGGCAAGAGAATCAAAGGCTATCAGAGGTAGATGGGAATGTGGAATTCGTAACACAAACAGATCAGCCATGATCTTATTAAATGGCAAAGCAGGTTTGAAGGACCAAATAGCCCACTTATGTTCCAATTTTGTATATTCATATTGTCCCTGGAGATCCAAATAATGCAACCCCTCCTTTGGCAGGACAGGAGTTCAATGCAAATATTTAATTCTGCTGACATCAAGAAAAATCCCAGCTCCTCAAGTGCCAAGACTGGAAAATATCCTCAAGCACACATACCAACATGCACGGTCATTTGAGAAGAATGTACAACTTCCAGCATCATTTTACACTCCGAGGCAAGCATTTCAGAATCTGGTAGAAAGCGTGGAGAAAGAAACAAGGCCTATAATAACGGTGAAGTCCAGACCTGGGCCTTATTCCTGAGTGAAGGGTGGAAAATCTTAAGTTATTTTCCCTTATCAGGTAAGTGACTAAAAAAACAACCTTATAGGTAGCATATTACAGGACAAATTTGTCGATCTAGCACTCCCAGCAGGGAGGCCTTAAGCAGCCTTAAGACCATGATGATGGATTCTCCAACCCGTGCTCACTTCAAGTATTGGGAGCGGGGAAAATGGTGAATTTACGTGCTGCACGCCAAAACAGCTTACAAGTAATTGGAGAAGATTGAAAGGCAATCAGAAAACAGTAAACAAAAATCAATCTGTGGCCCTGTAAAAGTAGTATTGGGCTATTTTGGTGTTTTTCTTCATAAATCCTTTTATTCATGGTGACTACTTTAAGCTTAAAGACTCTTAAACCTGTAGGGTATCAAGCTGTCTTCCACAGCTTTCAAAGCAGCACATCTACCTGGATTTCTAGCTTTGAATCATTGATGGAATGAGCAGGCAATCAGTTCACTCTTCCTTTGATTGTGAGGCGTTGTTTAATCTTCGCTAGAGCACTAGGTCTTGGACTACTATCCCATGCCTATAAATAGCAATCGGCAGCAAGTGCAAATTTAAAATCAGTGGCTTTCAAAGCTGTAGTAATCATAGGAACTCTAATCAGCAAATGTTCCTGAGAGATGGTCACTGTATTTTCTGCCAGGTAAAAGTTCCAACTGAAAAACCAGTACCAATGTGAAAAAACAGTAACCCCAATCCACACTCTGAGAGAAGGTGAAGGGAACTCAAAAGCCTCTCCGTTTTTCTTATGTCCTACGTATTACACAAAGTTCTGTAGTTTTGCTGAAAAAAGAGATGCTTTTTCGTCCAAGATTTTCGTCTTGCGCTCAGCAGGACAATTTGCAAGAATACCAATTATAAAGAGAACAACAATTTACACTGTACGAGAAGAGAGTGCTGATTAGTTAACAAGTAGATGCTGATTGGTACAGGCATTGCAATGGAGAATGTACCAGTTAATGGTGACTGATAGTTAACTGCCAAGCAGTCGCCATCAACTGACACGGGGAGCCACTGGCAAATATTCCATCCACACATGCCTCTTCTTCCCCATGTCAAGTTAATGTTTCTGTGCGAGTTCCTGGACGGCTGCGTGGAATCTCACTTGGAAGTCCTCAGCAGAATTCACACAACTGAGACCCAATGAGAGTCTCTTGAGAAAAGTCACAGACCTTGTCCAGATTTAGGCAACTGATGCCAGGTGGATCAGTTACCATCTTCTCAGTGTGGAAATAACTGTTTTGTTCATTTCCTTGTGGGTTTCACTGCTCAGCCTAGTGGAACACTTGTGGAATTCACATAAAATTACAGCCTGTGAGTGGATAGGAGCTGGCAAAGATGCTCTGTAGATTTTCTTAATTCAGCTGCACATAATGTTTAGTTACATTAGTGCAAAGCTTTTTTTTTAACTGCAAGCTTTTCCTAATTTTTGCATTTAATCTATACTTATTTTAAGCTCAGCTGTTCTAGCCTTTTGTACTATCCAAATTTGTGCTGAACTGTTTCTTAAAGACTTACTGCTTGCTTTTAGATGCTACCTAGGAAAGTGAGGAGATTGAGATTGACACTATGAACTTTAATGCACAATCAGGATGAGGAAGATCATCTTAAGGTCGGACATGATAGCTATGGGCCTCCTTCTGGACTTTTCTTCAAACCAGGTCAGCGTGTGCCAGGTAAGACCTGCTTCCAACCCTTCTGCTTCATTTCTATCTCTACCATCTGTTTCAGTCTGATTTGTAGAACACTTCATGACTCATGTAATTAATTGTTCCTGTTACCATGACGTGACGCCTGTCTTTAGTTCTCCATGTGACAAGATCTTTCCAAATGAATGAAGGGATCATCTGCTAAATCAGTCAGTCATCATGAGACAAGTCACAAATGCCAAGTTGAACTTTTGGGAAGCATGAGATGGTCCTCTCTAAACCTCTATGAGGTCTCCGATATAGATACCTCACATGTAGCATCACAACCTGACTGCTTACAGGAATAGGAAGGGCTTCCATAACCTCAAATTTCAGCTGGTGTCAAACCACAACAATATCACCCTGCATGCCAAACACATTCCCTCACAGTGCAGCAATCTATATTATAATGGCAGTGGGTGGGATGGGGATTGGCACTGGGGTATGGGTGTGGAGAAGCAGGTTGCCCTGAAGTCTTTTCGGAATCAGGACCACTTATCGCTGTCTTAGCCAATGACACCAAATCAGAACCACTAAACAGCAGTGGAAAGGCCAGGAAATGAAGCCCAAAGCCGCCACTCAGATTAGAGTGCAACACAACACTGGGATGCCAAAACACTGGTTGAACTCTTCAGACAATTCTGGAAGGTGCTACTTTACAGTACAGAAAATGTGGTGAAGATTTCCACTGTTACCTGTGTTCTCCTTAATTATGCCCTGCCAAGGGGCGGTTCACATGTAGCTGCAGCATGACGTGTCCAATACATCAGCAGTCCCATAGGAAGAGGCAAAGGGAGAAGGGTTGGAGATCCACGATGGCCTGATGACCAAACATGCTGTAATCCACATTGTGAATAAAGCGCAGTCAATTCCAGCATAAAATCTGTAATGTCATTCCCTCTACAATATAGTGACTGCTTACGTTTTTCCCATCCTTCCTCTACCCAAAGACAAAGCACTGGGGGAATAAATTCTGATAATCATCGATTCCCTACACCTATCTGTTTCCCTGGTGACTATGTAAGGTATACCAGATCTACTTTGTAAACTTAAAAGATGCCAGAATGCTCTCCAAAGGTGAGGGTCGGCTGTAGCGAGAGTTGGAGAAGTGCAACCCATGTTCTTCGAATAGTTGTGGCTCTGATCCTTTTACCACAGAATGATGTGTGTGAAGAGAATCAGTCTGCTTTATTTGGTGGGATCTCTGACTGCAGTGGGAGGACCTTTACAGAAAGCCACATCTTCAGCACTTCCTGTAGACGTACCATATCTCATCTGAAAGGCCCTACAAACATGCACGGTTGGATATTTACACACAGCTCCACTCCCAAATGGTTAAATATCAATATGAGACAGCATATATTATGTTAATAACTGACACAGTTTGTCTATTGACCTCCTAGATCCTTTTCAATGTGGCATTGAATTGAAATTATAATACACCCAGGTGGTCTGAGACTAAATATTGCAGGTGTCCTTTCATCTCCCGGCTTCAGTGTCCTCAGAAATACAATCGGTACCCAATGTCTCAGTTGCCATTATCGTGTTTGTTCTCATCATAAACTGTTTTACGAAACACCACCATACTGGGCTGGATTTTTAATTGCCAGTAGGGGCGAGTACAGTTGCATTGAGAATCGTGTTCCTGGGAGGGGTCACTGGATCCCGACACCTCCAGAACCTGATGCAATTTTCAAAGGAGGGTGCGGGAGTTTGAGCCGGGAACCTGTTCATCTCCAATTAAGTGGTTGTTGACCTCATCAATGAGGACTCAGAGGAACGGTTGAAAATGTTCAATTGGGAGGCATGGGGATTATGTAGTGTCTAGAATGTGGCATGGTGCAGTTGTCATGAACACAGCAGGCAGCCATGAGGTTAATGGGTGCATGCTCAACATATTTAAGAAGCTGAGAATAACGTTCAGCTGCTCAACAAGGTTCACAAAGCTGCCACTACTGGCGTTGAGAGGCTTGTATTTATGAATAGCGAGAGGTAGGACCCATGAGAGGGATGTGAAGCTGCCGGCATCACTTGGGTAGCAGAGGTTGGCAGAAGAAGTAAACGAGTGAGTGCCAGCTGAGGGAGGTTAAATGGGAGCAGGCTGCTCTGACAGGTTCTGAGGAGGTTCTTCCTGGTCAGGAGGAGACCAGAGGGGCACAGAGAGGGGCTGCAAGAGAAAGAAGGAGCTACCCAAGACATTGGGTGTTACCATCCTAGAGTCAGATCCTGCAAATGATGGAGTGCCTTTGCCAGTGGACACTGCGCCTACCAGGCAGTTAGTCTTGGATATTTGCATGTTGGATCATTGACCCAATGTTCGTGGACCTGATGGTAATCTCCTACCTGCAGCCATCAAGGTCACCGTGGTGCTTAATTTTTATGTTTCTGGGTTGTTCCAGGGATCAGCTGCAATCCTGGGTGGCATCTCACAGTCAGCGCTCATCACGCCATCAGGCAGGTCACGGATGCCCTCGTCTGGAGGGCAGGAGACCATATCCATTTTGAGACTGATGGACCAACGTAGGCACAGAGGGCATTGGGCTTTTCCACTACTGATGGATTCCCTCCAGGTCCAGGGTGTCATCAATTCTACCCATATCATCATCAAGGCACCAACAGACCAGCCAGCCAGATTCCTGAACAAAAAAGGCTTCCACTTGCTGAATGTGCAAGTGGTCTGTGACCACAGGAAGTGCATCTTGTAGGTCTGCACTCAGTTCCCAGTCAGCTGTCATGATTCCTTTATCCTGCAAGAGGGCCAGACATTGTACTTCTTCAAGTCAAAATTCAGACTCCGTGAGGGGATAAGGGTTAACCTCTGAGGAGGTGGTTCCTGATGTCCATCCAGTACCTAGACATAGATGCAGAAAGACACCGCAGCCAGAGCCATCTCTGAACATGAATCTGCATTAAACTGACCACTGGCATCTTGAAGATGCACTTCCACTGCCTTCACCAGTTGGGAGGTGCCTTCCAGTACGAATCAGCCAGGGTTCCTCGTATTGTAGTCATTTGCTGCGGTCTGCACAATGTGAGCATACAAAGAAGCCTGGAGTTGGATGAAGGGGAGGACCTGGAACATCATTCTTCCTCAGAGGATGATGGGGAGGAGGAAGAAGAGGACAAAGGTTGCACTGCAGGGGAGCACAGTGCCCAGGCATTGGAGGAAGACCACCAAATTTGACCCAGGCTTCACAGTGATCAGCAAGCTGGCATGACCACAAAGCTACAGCGATTCAGCAACACTTCACTTGAGTGCCTTTCAATCCTATGACAGACAGCTCTGTAACTCAACTTCCATCAGGGAGAGAAATCACCTAGTGAGCACACTCATATGAAGAATCCCATTGCCACCCAAAAACATTGAGAATGAGACAACAGTTTTTCCACATCACAGACCATGGAGCCTTACCAAACCTAGGTCACCCCCAACCACACCCATCCTACACCCATCCCCCATATGGGATGACCCATACCATCAACCCCCTTAACCCCCATTTCACTTTTGACATCAAACATTAACAACACATAATTCTGATCGAGAACATAAGCAATTATTATTAATACAAGAACAATAAATGAACAAAGACATGGCAAAAACTTCACCCAGGTGACCCAAAAAGTCAACTAACAGCGTGGCACCTTGCATCCGTGCACACCTCTACGTGTTGCTCCTCTATGGTTGAAGAGGAGGTGGAGGCAGCCTCGTCCCTTGTCTTTACATATGGCTGAGATGCTCATGGCTTCCATCCTCGTCTTGGAGTTGCCTGTGGGGGCTTTGCCACAGACTGTTATAACTACACTATTGCAGAGGCAGTCTCTGCAACATGGATCATTCCTGAATTGGAGGAGCCAAGGAGGTGAGCGATGATGTTGCTGCCTCCTGAGGGGTGGCCCCCATCATCAATCTCTTCATCTGCTTCAACAATTTCATGGCACCCTCACATGCTGGATGAGGCTATCGGCTGCAATGCAGCTGGAAGCCAATCCAAACAGCTCCACACCATCAATAACACCGAATGGTCAATGCCACGGAGAGTTTCACTCCTTCTGTGCATGTTAGTACACAGCTCCTGCACCCACTCACAATGGTGCTGCATATGGCTCTCCAAAAACTTGGCTGCTCTCTCAATGGAGGAGCTTAAGTGCTCAAATCCCTGGATCATAATGGCACACATGCACTGCATGGACTCCTGCATTATCTGCCCATGACTCTGCAATGCCTCGGAGATCTCCACCAGTCAGGAATTCATGCGCCCCTGATGCTCCAGAAAGACTCTCTTTGTGCGTGACACCTGTGGTCCAGCATCCTTGCCCAGTAAAGCCTTGCTGTGTCTGTCCTCCGTCCTCCGAAGAATATTGCCCACATCTGACCTTGTCTCACTCTCCTCCTCTTGCCTACTTGTGGTGTGCCTCTTACCCAGTACTTCCTGTTCTAATCTTGATTGAAGCCCAACTGAGGTGAATGTGTCTGCACTGGCTGATGGTGCTTGTCTTGTATTCAGGAAGACGGTGGGGCCAATTTTTTGAACACAGCCAATCAGCATGAGCATTGGGTGAACCTCTCCACCAGTAGCGTGCATCTGGAAAACTGGTTTAAGGAGTTTCTTTTTTTTATTATTTGTTCTGGGGATGTGAGAATCACTGGGTAGGCCAGCATTTGTTGCCCTTCCCTAACTTCTCTTGAGAAGGTATATAAACAATAAGTAGGAAAGAAACAAGTGAATGCATATTCATAAGAAACAACTTGGACCTATAGACTGACAAAATATGCACAATTCTTATCTCACCTTTCCTCCTTTGCTGCCCTCCTTTTGGTGTTCAATTGTTTAAATGCTCTGTGTTTGATTATGTGAGTCCATTTACTACTGATGCTCAGCTGTGCTTGTTTAGTTAACCCTGGATATGACTCAGAAAAAAATAAACAAATTCAAAGTTGTTGGAAGCTAGAACTGTAAGCCTGGAGCAGACATTTTAAAGCACTGTGAATAAAACCTGGTAAATGTAAATAGACTAGTATCATCTCTGCATACCTCCAAAATATAAAATATACAACAAAGTGGCAACAAGGATGGCTTAATTTAAAATAAGACCTTCAATTTTACAGACGGGAAAAGATGCAGTGTTCAGTTGTTCTGTGTTTAATTATGCATGTCTGTTTACTATTGACGCTCACTGTGCTTGATAAGTTAAGCCCAGGTGAGGACTCAGAGAAAAGTAAACAAACATAGGAGTTGCTGGAAGTTAGAGCTATAAGCTTGTGACAGATATTTTAAAGCACTGTGAGTAAAATGTGTTACACAAATATAAACCAACGTCACTGCTGTATAGTTCTGAGATGTAATATTTGTAACACCCCTGAACCTGCAATGATAGGACAGTAAGTGAGACTTAAAGTAAGGCTTTTAGTATTTTATAATTATGGACAGAATTTTCCGGTTGGCGTGCGGGGACAGGCCCAACACGTAAAATGACACCCGATAGCATCGGACATGCGTCCCGACGTCATCGCGCGCCATCACGATATTTTGTTTGGCGGGCGTGAGCCAGAGTCGGCTGTGAGCCCACAGAAATGTAAACGGCTTATTAAAGCCAGTAAGAAATTAATTGAACCACTTGTGAACACTGCCCGTCCAACCTTAAGGTTGGCGGGACATGGGAAAAGCCCAAGCGGCCTTTGCATTTTTCAGGATGCCTCATCCACGAGTGGGATGAGGTTTCCTGAAGATTTTATTAAATAAGTAAATATATTTTCATAAATATAAAAACATGTCCCAACTCATGTGATGTGTTTAAATGAACCTTTAAACAATTTCTTTAATTATTTTAATACCCATTCAATCTCCCTGAGGCAGCTCCCTGCCCACCCGCCATAGGAAAAATCCCGCCCTATATTTCAAAGGACAAATTAACTTCTATGATTCATAAATGGATTTTGAATTAGCTAAATTGCACTGTGCCTCATATAAAAAAAAAACACTTGGGATATTGGAGCAAGTGGGAGCTCTAAGAGGGGAGATGTAAGATACCATTCTGTAACTAATTCTTCATCACATGCCTCAGGTCTTATTCTCTTCACATCGGATAGATAAGTGGATATAAACATTACATTTCTGTTTCCCTGTAGTCTGCCAAACCAGTCCCAATCTGCCATTCAATGTAATACCTTTTCATCTCTCCTTCTGGCACTGAGGTATCAATCTAGTGGGACACTGTTGTGGCACTGCACCAACTCTGCTGACAGATCACAGAAATTGAAAGGCATCTCCTCTGTGGTGCAGGCCTAATGCAGAATTAGCTTATTTATTTAAGCTTCATTTAATTCTCAAGATTACAAGCCCTTGGACAGGCTGGATCAGTTAAATGAAATATCAAAGTGCAATGTGGCTTTTAAAATGTGTTGCCAAGCCATGCAGCATAGGAGCATAAAAGCTCCTTCAGTAGTCAGTTCCTGAAACATATGTTACTACTTTCTGTGCCTTCAGGCACCTGGGAGACCTGCAGTTTCCTGTGCCAGTTTCAAATTATTCAGTTTAGAAGCAACGTTGAAGATGCACTGAAAGAGCAACCTTCCCCCTGAGCTCTGCAATGTCCTGGTTACTCTATGTAATGTGTCACTCTATAGATAGGTCCTGTGGAAAATGGAAGACTTGATGTTCATGCTGGCCAACGATTTACTCCTTTTGCAGTTGGGTGGTGGGGGGGGTGATGTAGTCAATGTGGTGTGCAGGCGGTGGGGTGGGGGGAGGGGGGGCTGCAGTCAGAGGGTGTGCAATCATGGGGGGTGTGGTCGGGGGCAGTGTAGTTTAGGGTTATGCAGCTGGGGGGTTGTACTTGGGTGGGGTGCAGGCAGAGGGGTGCAGTCGGTGGGGGTGCTGTTGGGGCAGTGTAGCTGGGGGTTATGCAGTTGATGGGATGTGCAGTCAGGGATGTGCAGCCAGAGGGTGGTGCAGTTGAAGGGGGTGTAGCCAGTGGAATGTGCAGTCGGGGGTTGCCGTCGGGGTGGAGGGGGCAGTGTAGTTTGGGTTATGCAGTCGGCGGGGTTGAGGTCAGGAGGGGTGCAGGCAAGGGGTGGGGTGCGGTCAGGGATGGTGCTGTTTTGGGCAGTGTAGTTGGGGGTTATGCAGTCAGGGGTGGTTGGAGTCGGGGGCGGGGGGTTGTGTGCAGTCGAGGATGTGCAGTTGGGGGGTGCAGTGGGAGAGGGGCAGTGTAGTTGGGGGTTATGCAGTCTGGGGGTGCAGCCGTGGTTGTGCAGACGGGGGCAGTGTGGATGGGCGTTATGCAGTCGAGTGGGGTGATGTTGGGAGGTGTGCATGTTGGGGTTAGGGGCATCCCATGGGGTAGTTGGGAAGGGTGGTCAGGGGCCTGGAGGGTTAATGGGCATTGGGCATAGTCAGAGGGATTCTGTTGTTGCGCAGGGGTCTGTGGAGGTTCAAGGGGCTGTGGGAGGGTCCCATCAGGTATGGAGGGGGTCCTGTGGGCAGTTGGGAGTGTAGTGGGGGCGTGGGGGGTTAGTTGGGTGCCCCATGGGGTGGGGGAGTGGGTGTTTGGGGAGGTCGGTACAATAGTTACCGAGAAGCTGGAAGTGGTTTTAATTTTACTAACTTTTTCTGGCTATTACTGTAAGACGGTCGGAACCATCCGAAGTTTGCAATTTAAATTGCATTATCAGATGGTTCCCAGTGCAGGGCAATTACTCCATCAGAAATTCGAACTTAATGGGCAATTGCCATGCAATCCTTACTTTGGGAACTTCCAAGGAGGGGTTCCCCAGCACATCTTTGGGGTATATCTCAGGGAGAATATAAGAGTAAGAACAGCAGAAAAATGGTTAGAGGGAAATGCAAAACAGAATGTATCATCATTTATGTAAGGAGGTGAGATTCCCAAAAAACAAATCCTGCACGTGAACATAAGGACTGATTCTGATGGGAATGGTGCTCAGACAGAGTGATGGTCAGGAAATCACAGACCCAAATCCTCTTAAGTGAATAGATGGAACACAAGAGCTGTGAGTCTGCACTTTCCCTTCCATCACTTAGGGATGGGCAGCTGAGTATAAATAGAAGCCCTTCAGTACCAATAAGCTCAGTTGTAAAATGTTCTTGAAGATGGAAAACTGCCAATTAATTGAATATTTCCTTGAGTTTTGCATTGTCAATTTTCAGTGCAAAAATCACCTTTTAAATCCAAATGATCCTTTTTTTTTTGTAGACTGTCCACTTATTTTGGCAGGCAATTTCCAATAATTGTGTTCAGATTATAGTGTTCGTTTTCTATTAGCCTTTGTGACTGAGCATCCATCAGGCAGAGATCAATTGAAGCCCGATACCCGCAAGGACCTAAACTCACTTCCGAGTTCCGAAGAAGTCATATCAGACTTGAAACGTTAACTCTTTCTCTCTCCACAGATGCTGCTAGACCTGCTGAGGTTTTCCAGCACTTCCTGTTCTTATTTCAGATCTCCATTATATGCACTGTTTTGCTTATATTTTGGTGATTAATTCACTGCCACTACTCTTCCAGGAATGCCGACCTTGAAGAAGTACTGCTCTTCTCTCCGACAGGATTTCCACTTGTCATGTTTACCTTGTTCACCTTCATTGCATTCCATTTCTCTCCTGGTGTTTGATAAGATGTTTACTGTAGTAATTATGGTTTTGTTTAGTGTGTAATATACCTTTAAGAATAATAATTGTTAAGAAAGAATACATGATCTGTAGTAACCTATAGAAGAGTAGCACGGGCTACATCAGTAGTCAGTAGCTAGTAGTGCAGAGATAGAGTTTGCGTTGAAAGCACACATGTAGTTGCTGCTGAGTACCTTGTAAATAAAAAAGTTTCCACCTAAGAAACGTCTTCAGATCAATTGTATCAATAGTACCAACTCGGCCACCACTCACAACAAACTGGCGATGAGAATAAAACAGAATTGAACAGAAGAAAGCAAGTTGAAAAGAATTTGGAAATTTGGCACTGTACCTCGCCCAGTGATTGTAGGTTGAAAGCTTCATTAGAATCGAAGAAGTAATTCCTTCTCAAAATGCCGCAATTCAGAAGAATTGACTCTTTTGATCCAGCCACAAATGATTGGTCTCATTACATAGAACGCCTCATGTTCTTTTTTCAAGTGAATGAGATTATGGGGGGAAGAGAGGAGGCGAGTAATCCTCTTAAGTATATGCAGCTTGACCCGAACTTTGACAGCACCCAGTGCCCCAGATTCGAAAAATTTCAATGTATTGGTGGGCCTCATGAGGGTCATTGTCAACAAAAGCCCTCAGTAACGATGCAAAGGTTCGAGTTTAATTCGAGAAGCAGAGCCCCGGGCGAGACAGCTGCATGCTATGTGGCAAATTTGAAGCCATTAACGCAACATTATGAGTTCAGTACGTCTCTAAATGATATGCTCAGAGATCATTTAGTGTGTGGTGTGAATGAGGACACGATTCAGGAAAGATTATTGTCCGAAGTGAATTTGGATTTAGACACTGGCCATGGAAAGCGCAATAAGAGATTCAAAAGCAATACAGGGCGCACAAAATGGCGCCGTCCTCCACATCGGGCAGGAAGCCCCAGTTGAAAAGGTGGCAAAATTCAAGAAGAGATAAGAGAGAAACAGCCCCCGCTAGCTGAAGAATAAGAGAAAATAACCTCGCAGCAAAATCAAAGAATAATTTCAATAGAGGTGGAAACAAGCTGGCTTTTAACAAGAGGCACTTTAAAAAAATCGAATGTTATTATAGAAATTGACATATAATGGGACAGTGCAAGGAAAGATTCAAGCAGGCTTTTAAACAAAAGAAAAAAGACCCAGTCAGAAACAACCAATTCAGATATTTACTCGTTGTATAATCTGAAAGTTGGAAAGACGGAACCAATATTTGTCACAGCGAAAGTAAATGGCAAACCTGTTAGAATGGAAGTGGACATAGGAGCTTCCACCGCAGTAATTGGGGAACATGCCTTCAGATATCTGAATAATGGGGAACATCAATTAAATTTAGAAGAAACCAGTGCCAAACTAAAACCGTACATGGGTGAAGACATTCAAGTCAAAGGCATAAGCAGAGTAACTGTCCATTATGGAAGCCAGTCGGCAAAGCTACCAGTGTTGGTATTGAAAGGTAGAGGACTAAGCCTCCTAGGGCGAAATTGGCTAAGGGAAATCAATTTTGATTGGCCACTGAGGCCAGGATTTTCCCCTCGGCGATTTGGGGGTGGGGCCTGCTCGCTGAGGGGAAAATGACACGGAATGACCTCGGGAGGAATCCCCGATGTCATCCTGGGCCATTTAAATCTTAAGGAAGGCAGGTGGACAGCGAAATCAGCTGTCCGCCCGCCGACCCGTCAATGGCCAATTAAGGCCATTGACAGGCTCATTAAGATATTTAAATGCCCTACCCGGCCAACTTTAAGGCTGGCGGGCAGGACAGGAGCCCCAGCGGCCTGTAGATTATTAATGAAACTTAATCCACTGGCGGGATGAAGTTTCATTACCGTTTTGTAAAAATTTAATAAATTTTATGAGTTTGTTATCAACATGTCCCATCTCGTGTGACATTGTCACATGAGGGGGACATGATAATAATTTTAAAATGTCTCTATTTTTTGACTTTGCTTACCTTTCACTAAACTCCCTGAGACAGGACTTTGCCTCAGGAAGCAGGGTGCTCTTTCGCGCACATGCGCGAAAGAGCGCACTTTGACAATTGGGGAATCCCTCCCTCCCCGGAACAGGAAGCGCATAGCGCTTCCCATCGGGCAGGCTGCTGGGCAAGGCTTAATTGACCCGCCCACTCAAAATGGCGGTGGGCTCCGTTTCGGCAGCGGGGTTCGGCTGCCTGCCCGCCGCCAAGCCGGTGGGGCCCGCCCGCCAGCCAAGGGCTAAATTCTGCCCTGAATTCCAAAAGGAAGCTGGAAGCATTCCTGTTTTGGAAAAGGAGTGTGTAAGGACTCAACAACCTAAAGAAACACAGGCTGTCTTAAGCTAAAGCCTGGAAGAACAGCAGAAGGGACTCTAAGAGACCCTGCTTGATGACAGAGTTCAAAACAAGGTGAGCAACTTTCGAAAGGAAAAAGAAAACCTGCTGAAAGAAGTCCACACACTACAAGCTTCCCTCAGGCCTAAGTTTGTACCTCTGGGAAAGTATGAAGAGAAACAGAAATAATTCAGCGCTTCTCTGATGAAACTGAAGAATGAGCTGGCAGAGAAAACACAACAATGCTCAATTTTCCAGGAGGCAGCAAACAAGTACAAAAAGAGACAGAAGAGTTAAATAACCACTTAAATGAAGCCAAAGAGGCTTTGGAAGCAAAAGTCGCAGAATTTTCCAAGGAACAGACAAATGATGAAATCTTGGGAGACTCAGCCATTGAGCTCCAACAAGTTGAGCTTGCATCTGACAGTAGCCTGGCCAATAATGAAGCCAAGAAGAAGGCACATAGACAGAAGATACAGAAATATTAATAGGACTTTAATCCTGGCAGCATATTAATACATTTTCGTACATAGGCCTGGCAATCAAATTGCAAATGCCAATGTACTTGGTCGTTTGCCTTTGCAAGAAAATGATGAGGATGTCCCAGTTCCACAGGAACTTGTTTTACTGTTAAATTTCTTAGATTCCTCGCCAGTATGCGCTTGACAGATCAGAGGCTGGACAAGTCAAGACCCAGTCCTAACTCAAGTACGAGAACAAGTGCTGCATGGTTGATCACAAAAGCCCATATCTGATGAAAGGAAACCATACTTCAACAGACAACATGAAATAACCAGCCATCTGGCATCTTATTGTGGGGAGCACGAGTGATAGCACCTCCAAAGGGAAGGAAGCCATTTTCATTGAACTACACAGCGCACATCCAGGAATTTCCCGAATGAAGACCATAGCACGCAGCTATCTATGGTGGCCTGGGATGGATGGCGAAGTAAAGAGTTTAGTGAAGAATTATGTGCAATGTCAGCAACTGCAAAAGTTGCTATCGACCGCTCCGTTACACCCTTAGGAGTGGCCAGTTAGACCCTGGGTGCAGTTACACATTGACTATGAGTGACCTTTCCTGGGAGCAATGTTTCTGCTCATTGTTTATGCCAATTCAAAATGGTTGACCGTATATGAGGTGATGTCACCAACGTTGACTGCTACAATTGAGAAACTACATCAAAGTTTTGCCATTCACAGGCTGCCAGAAGTAGCTGTTTCCGATAACAGCACAGTGTTTATGAGTGCTGAGTTTCAATATTTTATCAGCCTCATCGGTATCACTCATGTAAAAACTTCACCGTAACACCCTTTCTCAAATGGACTGGCCGAAAGGGCAGTTCAAACGTTCAAGGCAGGTATGAAGAAGCTAACTGGCAATTCGTTAGCAAATAAGCTAGTGCATTTTCTTTTCCATTACAGGACGACCCCTCACACAACAACAGGTGTCACACCTGCAGAGTTATTGATGAAACATTGTCTCAGGACGAGGTTGAGCTTAATAATGCCGAATTTAAAGAGGAAAGTGGAAAGAAGTCAGGGAAGCCAGAAAACTGGGCACAATTGGCATAGCCGTGTAAGGAAATTTACCGTGGGAGAGACGGTAAGATAGAGGTCCAGTCACTGCACTTATTTCACCCAGTAACCACTTTGGAGAAGGACCAAAATGGTTAGCGGGTGAAATAAGTGCAGTGACTGGACCTCTATCTTACCACGTGAAGGTGGAAGGCTGAGTCATACAGAGACATGTGGATCATCTAAGAAAGAGGGAAACAAATCACCAAAAATTGATTCCGCCAGTGATCACGACTAGGTCACCATTTCCCATTGAGAGCACTCAACCCAGGACTGACATGCCTGATGTTCCTGTAAGAGTTGAGGATACAGAAATGCAAGTGCCCACTGAAGCACCTGATGTTCAGGCAACTCCAGAAAAGGAGGTTCCTGACAATGAATCTGAAGCTGTGGAGCTGAGACGTTCCACACCTACCAGGAAACCACCTGAAAGACTGAACTTGTAAATTCCTTACCCAGTGTAAATATTATGTTGTCTTGAAAAATTTGTACTTGTAAATATAATATGTATATCCAAGTTAAAAGGGGGAGGGATGCAATCATTATGGTTTTATTTAGTGTGTAATATACCTTTAAGAATCATACTTGTTAACAATGATGACATGATGTGTAGTAACCAAGGAGAGTAGCACCGGCTACCTCAGCAGCCAGTCGTTAGTAGTGTAGAGATAGAGTTTGAGTTGAAAGCACATATGTAGTTACTGTTGAGTACCTTGTATATAAACTTAAAGTTTCCACCTAAGAAGTGTCTGCAGATCAACTCTATCAATAGTACCAACTCAGCCACCACTCACATTTACCAAAACTCGCTTTCACAGCCACAACCCTTTGCTCAGTGACTGTCTCAGGCTCTGATTTACCCCACATGGATTACAACTGAAGTTCCATCCATCATGTTTTGAATCCACCCAGGATTACAAGTATCTAGAGACATAGAACGTTCCTTGGAATGCTATTCTTGCCACATCCTGAGATCCACACTCAGTGCCATGCGCTGCCACATGTACACACTTGACCTCTCTCTCCAGCAGCACTGACTCATCCTATCTCAAAGTTGTCCTGATCCCCAGTTTCATTTCATTCTTTGCCTCATCTGACACCTAAAAAATAAACTTTTTCTCTTCCTTTCTGGTGTTAAGGAATGCAAGCTCCAACTACTTATTGGTACCGAAGCCCTTCCAGATCCTTTCTTCTTATCTTGACTCTATTTTTCTCCCTTTGTCCAGTCTCTTCCCACCTACATTCATGATTCTTCTGATGCCCTACGTCATTCCAACAATTATCAGTTTTCTGGCCCGAACCGCCTCCTCTTTACTATGGACGTCCAATCACTCTACACCTCCATCCCCCACCAGGATGGTCTCAGGGCTCTCTGCTTCTTCCTTGAACAGAGGCCCGAACAGTCCCCATCCACCACAACCCTCCTGCTCCGGGCTGAACTTGTTCTCTCATTGAATAATTCCTCCTTTAACTTGTCTCACTTCCTCGAAGTAAACTGTGTGCATACCCGCACGGGCCCTAGTTATGCCTGTCTTTTTGAGGGGTATGTGGAACGTTCCTTGCTCCAGTCCTACTCAGGCCCCCTCCCACAACTCTTTCTCTGGTTCAGGGTTCCAAGGAAGAGTCACGCTGAATTCAAAACATTGGCCGGAATTTTCCGACCCCGTTGTGGCGGGACCCGCGGTGGGGGATGCGGCGGCCCAGCCAAAAGTCCATTGACTGGTCAGTCCTGGCGGTGGGCAGGGCCGGAAAATGCCACCCGTTAACACTGTTTCTCTCTCTCTACAGGTGCTGCCAGAACTGCTGAGTTTTTCCAGGACTTAACCTGTTTTTTATTCCTAAGCTCACCTGTTTTTCTCCATTTAGGCCATTTTAATTGGTTTAGATGCTGCCCGGATACGAATCCAACACCTAGCAGGGCCTAGCACCTGGAAATGAGGGAAGAAATTCAGCTGCTGCTAAAAGTCTGCAGCAATGAGAGCGGTTGCTATGGAGCTTTCCTATCGCTATCCAAAACCAGCCACAAGCCTCAAAGTCCCAGTGATCCCTGCTGGGCCTGCAAAAGAGAAAATAATCTGTTAATGTGCTGAACGCACAGGTAGGATGTGGGAACCACTGATTATTTGCGGCAGGGTGGGCTCTGCGGTTGGCATTATTATTTATTTTTTACAATCACTGAACTGTAATGTGCAATCAGTGTTTACCTTTTGCCACATGTCGCCTATTTTGTTTGGCTTTTGGACGGCAGATGCTTTGCTTTCTGAAGAAGGAAATGAAAGACAGGCTGCAAACTGTAGCACAACGATTGAATTTTGATAGGTTGTGCAGTGCTGGTGATATACTGGTGGTGTTCAACACGTTCTGCTCCTGTGCATGCCCCTTGTGTGTCGTGAATGTCTGGTTGCAATGTGTCCCACTATGAAGTGTGCCTTTACTTGAAGGAGCAGCGCTGATATGTAGCTGCAGAGAGCTCTAGGGAAACTTAAAAAGATTAGTGTTGGATCCAATGCCCTTGGCTAGTTGGGGCTAAAGGGTCCATAGGTTGCATGCTTGTTTCGGGGTGACTGAGTTGGTACAGAGACAGAGGACATCAGTAGATCATTGTTAGAATAAACACATGGGCCACAATCTTCAGGTCGGCGTGCGGGGACAGGCCCTGCTCGCCAACGCACAAAATGACATGCGGTGACATCAGGCGTGTCTCCCGACGTCACCGCGCGTCATTAGGATTTTATATAGATTTATATAGATATATAGATATAGAAATTTATATAGATTTTTCTTTTCCCACCTATTTCCATTATTTTTAAATTTATACCTTTTATGCCCTGTTAGCCTTATTTCAACCCACCCCCACTAGAGCTTTACCTTGTGTGTCCGGCCATCCATTCTTAATTAGCACATTCGTTTAGATAATATCACCACCTTTAACACCTCTTTGTTCTTTTGTCTGTGACATCTTTTGATTATCTGCTCCTATCACTGCTTGCTTGTCCCAACAACAACCCCCCTCCCCCCCACCTTAGACCAGCTTATATTTCACCCCTCTCCTAATTTTACTCAGTTCTGTTGAAGGGTCATGAGGACTCGAAACGTCACCTTTGTTCTTCTCTCACTGATGCTGCCAGACCTGCTGAGTTTTTCCAGGTAATTCTGTTTTTGATTACGATTTTCAGTTCGGCTTGCGCGCCTACTGAACTGTCAAAGGCCTATTAAGGCCATTTAAATATCAATTAAAATACTTAACATAGCTACACATCCAACCTTAAGGTTGGCGGGCAGGCGAAGAGCCCAGGCGGCCTTCGCATTTATCACGAAACCTCATCCACGGGCAGGATGAGGCTTCATGAAGGTTTTTAAACTTCAATAAAATTTTTAAATACAATTCATAGGCATGTCCCAGCTCGTGTGGCACTGTCACATCAGGGGACGTGCCTTAAAAACTTTTTTCTTTATTTATTTAATTTTTTAAACATCAAACTGATCTTCCTGAGGCATCTCAGGGAGATTTCGGCACTCATTCGCACGCTTGCGCGAAAGAGCGCAGGCCCCGACTCAGCCTACTATCCCCCGCCCTCACAGGGAGTGCTCAGTGCTTCCGGGTGCGCTTCCAGCTGGGCAGGCCTTCATTGGCCCACCCACATAAAATGGCAGTGCGCAGCAGATCTTGGGCAGTGATCAGCTGCGCGCCCGCTCCCACCCAGCACCCTCCGACGGGGAGAAGATTCTCCCCATGCTGTTTATTTACAAATGAAAATCAACAGCTACACTTGTGTGCTCACAACTCAAAAGTCTGTCTTCACCCTTCAGTATCGAACTCAAGACTCTCCCACAGAGGTAGCCCACGCTACTCTGCTATTAGGTATTAAGATCATGTGATATTACATAATAACACTTGTCCTAAAGGTATATTACACATCAGATTACTGCATCCCTCCCCCTTTACTGAAAAATATATTTTACAATTTTTAAAAATATATCAGGTATTTACATAGATCAATAATTTACAAAGTCAGTCTTTCTAGGGGATTCCTTATGTGTGTAGAATTTCTTAGCTCTACAACTTCTGAAGTTTGATTTGGAGCCTCCTTTACTGGAGTTGTCTGAGCATCTGATTCTTCAGTAGGCACCAGTAAACCTGTTTCTTCGACTCTTTCAGGTACAGTCGGCCCTTCAAACACATTTGTACTTGGTTGAGTTCTTTCAACAGGAGATGTTGATAGAACCTTGGGCACTGGTGGAATAATTTGTGAGTATTTGGTTTCTCCTCTTCTTATGTGATCCATTTGTTTCCTTATTACTCGATCTTTGACTTTCAGGTGGTATGAAAGACACTGTACTTACTGTACTTATTTCACCGAACAACCATGTTGGTCTTTCTTCAAAATTTTTCACAAATATTTCCTCTCTTACATTAAATGTTCTGTCCTGACTGTGACAGTCATGTCCAATTTTTTGACTTCTCCATCTTCTTTCTACCTCCACCCACCCCCCAAATTTGGCATAATTGGGCTCAGTCGCAATCGGAAATAGCGCTTTATCAACAATTCCACAGATGTGATACCTGTTGTTGCATAAGGGATGATTCAATAATGGAAAAGAAAACGTGCTAATTTAGCCGCTATAGAATCTTCAGATAATTTCTTCATACCGGATTTGAATGTCAGAATTGCTCTCTCGGTGAATCCATTTGAAGAAGGATGGTATGGTGATATTTTGATATGAACAATACTGTTGAGGCTTGTAAATTGGTTAAATTCAGCACTCCTGAATACTGTTCCATTGTCTGATACGAGCATTTCAGGTAGTCCATTGATTGTGGAACTTTGTTGTAGCTTGTCTATCGTAGCGTAAAATGTGGGCGACCCTCACTTCGTGTATGTCCATCCATTTTGAATGAGCATCTACAATAAGTAGAAACATTGTTCCCATAAAAGGTCCCACATAGTCGATGTTACCCGTACCCATGGCCTTCCTGGCCACTCCCAGGGTTGTAGCGGAGCTGTTGCATGTAAATTTTGACATTGCATATGACTTCTCACTAAATTTTCTATTTCCCCATCCATTCCCGGGCACCACATATAGTTAGGTGCTATTGCCTTAATTTTGGAAATTCCAGGATGTGCATTGTGAAGTTCAGATAACAATAGCTTTTATCCTTTTGAAGGAACAATCACTCGAGCTCCCCACAACACTTCTTGGTTGGTTATCTCGTATCTTCTCTGAAAATACAGTTTCATTTCATCAGATTCTTGTTTTTGTGATCAACCATGAAGGACTTGATTTCTCACTTTGGATAAGACTGGGTCTCAATTTGTCCATTTTTAAATTTGTTTTGCACATATTAGTGATGAGTCCAGGAAGTTCAATAACAAAATAAATTCCTGAGGAATTGGAACATCCTCATCTTTCTTTCGCAAGGGTAAACGACTGAGTGCACCTGCATTTGCAATTTGACTTCCGGGCCTATGAATATAAGTATACTCATACGCTGCCAAAATCAATGCCCATCTTTGTACTCTTGCTGAGGCTATTGAGGACATAGCCTTGTCTTCACTGAATAATCCTAATAATGGCTTGTGGTCTGTTATGATAGTAAAATGACAACCATGCACATATTGATTAAACTTCTTAACACCGAAAATGATTGCCAGACCTTCTTTTTCAATTTGAGAGTATTTTTCCTCTATAGTACCAAGTGTTCTCGATACATTTCCTATAGGTCGTTCTGATCCATCATCCATTCGATGGGAAAGCACTGCTCCCACTCCATAGGGTGATGTGTCACACGTTAATATCAACTTTTTTTTGGGTCAAAATGTACTAGAAGTGTAAATGACTGTAGTAACTGTTTCACTTTTGTGAAAGCTTCTTCTTGTGGTGTTTGCCATGACCATCGCTGGGTTTTCTTGACCAAGTAATACAGCGGTGCCAGTTATGTCAACAAATTAGGCAAGAAACATCCACAGTAATTGTTCATTCCCAAGAATGATTTCAGTTCAGATGTATCCCTTGGCGCTGGGGCTTCTTTAATGGCTTTCACTTTTTCTTCAACTAGATGTAGGCCTTGTAAATCTACCTTGTGACCTAGGTAAGTAACCCCTTTTGCCTAGAATGTGCACTTTTCCTTTTTCAATCTCACTCCAACCTGTGAAAAATGTTTCAAAACTTCTTCCAAGTTCATCAAATGTTCCTTTTCAGTCCAGTCACGAGAACGTCATCCAAATAAACTACAGCATGGGGCAGTCCCTGTAGTAATCTTTCCATGGTTCTTTGGGTATGGTGCAAACAGAAGATACATCAAAAAGGTAAACGGGTGTATTGGTACAATCCCTTATGTGTATTTATGGTGACAAACTTCTAGGATGCCTTCTCGAATTCCAATTGTTGGTAGGCATGAATCAAATATAACCTCGTGTAGGCCTTTCCACCTGCCAGTTTCGCGTATAAACCTTCTATTTTAGCATGGGGTATCTATCCAATTTTGCCACTTTATTAACTGTTAATTTGTAGTCCCCACATATTCCAATTCAATCAGGTTTGAGAACAGGTACAATTGGAGCTGCCCATTCTGAAAACTCCACTGGTTGTATCACTCCCAATTTTTCTAATCTGTCCAGTTCAGCATCTACATTAACCCTCATAAGGTACTGGTCTTGCCTTCATGAATCTTGGTGTTGCCTCTGGATCTACATGATTTTTTGCTTGTAGCCCATCAATTTTATCAAGTTCTTCCTTGAAAACTGAGGCATATTTTTGTAGTAGCTCTGATAGCCCATTAGATCTCAGTTGGAAGATTTCATTCAATTCCAATTTAATTTCTTTCAGCCAGTTTCATTCGAGAAGACTATGTTTCTCGCCTGCTACTATCATCAAGGATAAATTTACTGTTTGAGCTCCGTAGTGTGCTGTGACTTTACATATGCCCTTGACTTGTAGGTCTTCTCCCATATAAGTTTTTAATTTGGTATCAGTTTTTCTAAATTCAGTTTACGTTTTCCATGATTCGGGTATTTAAAAATATGCTCACCTATCACTGTAGTGGCTGCACCAGTATCCACTTCCATTATGATAGGCTTCTCATTCACTCTCCTGGTTACCTAGATAGATTCTGTTCTTCCTACCTTTAAATTGTATAACAAATAGATATCAGAATATATTACTTCAGGCTTATCTCATTGGGTTTTTGCATTTCCCTGAAAGTCTGCCTGATTCTATCTTTACAATGTCTCATGAGGTGTCCATTTCGATGGCAAAAGAAACATTCGATCTTTTCATACTGTGATTCATTACAAGGCTGTCTGCTTCCATCTCTGTTATTATTATGCTATGTTTTTGCTGCTAAGTTATCTCTTTTAATTTGCCTGCTAGTGATGTCTGCTTCCCGCTTTTGAGTAAAGCTTTGCACTTTTGCGCTCTTTTTGGTTGAGGCTCCCTGCCCAATGTGGAGGACGGCGCCATTTTGTGCTCCTCGTATGGCTTCTGAATCTCGCACTGCACCTTCCATTGCCACAGCAATTTCCAATGCCTTCTGAAAATCTAAATTTGTTTCAGCCAGTAATCTCTTCTGAATCGCATTTTTGTTTATACCATACACCAAACGATCTCTAAGCATATCATTGATAGATGTACCAAACTCGCAATATTCAGTTAATTGCTTCAGACTTGCCACATAACAAGAAGCTGTCTCCCCCGCAGCTCTATTTCTTGAGTTAAATTTAAACTGTTGCATCGTCACCGACAGCGTGGGTGGTAATGATTCTTTACAGGGTTCACTAAGTCATCAAAACTTTTTGAGTCTAGGGTACTGGGCATCAACAGATTTCGAATTAATCTGTATATCTTACTCCCATACGTGAAGAAAAGGATCGAATGCCTCCTCTCCTCCCCGGCAATGTCATTCGCCTGGAAGAAGAACGTGAAGTGTTCAACGTAATCAGACCAGTCGTCCAAGGTTGGATCGAAAGGCTCCATTCTTCCAAATTGCAGCATGCTCTGAGGGGATTGGTTTGACGATCAAGAAGGAAATTTTCTTTTACTTACAGCTATCGTGTGAGGTACAGCCCGATTTCGGTTCTTCTGAATTCCTTCGTTCTTCCTTGCTTTTTACTTCATTTTATCCGTGGCTTTCCGTGCTTTTACTCTCATCGCCAGTTTATTGGATCCAGTGCCCTTGGTTAGTTGGGGCAAAAGGATTGGGTTGTATGCTTTTTTTGGGGTGACCGAGTTGGTACAGAGGTGGAGATCATCAGTAGATCATTGTTAGAATAAACACATGCTGTTTACTTACTAACAAAATTCAGCAGCTACATCTGTGTGCTTACTCAAAACTCTGTCTTCACTCTTCAGTATCTAACTCAAGACTCTCCCATAGAGGTAGCCCTTTTTTAAAAAGTCAGCCTCATTCACTCTTTTCGTACTAAACAGCCATGGTCTTTTAATTGTGCTACTCTGCTATTAGGTATTAAGATCATGTGACCTTACATTACAATACTTGCCTAAAAGGTATATTACACATCAAATTACTACAATTAGTTACCTGAATCCATTACCAACTATAAAGGGGCTGTATCACTAGCAGATGTTTCAAACGCTGGACTTAATATCGGCTTCGTGTTGTCTGAGAGATAGCTACGTACAGCTGACAGTAGGCAATGTAATGGAACAGAGCTCCCATTGACATATAGCATGCAGTTGTGGGAAATGGCTGCACTTGTTGGGTTTGGTCTCCTCTAGACTATCATGAACACTTTCTAATGTTGTATACTAATGTTCCTCTCCAGTGATCTGCGCCTCACCTTGTGTTTCCTCAGCCTTATCAACAATAATATTACCCATGTGCATACATGTTTATATCACTGGATGGCAACTTGTGGACAGTAGGTATTTTTCTGTTAAGTGCTGGCAATGGACCAATGTGTAATTAGAAAATTACCCCCATGAGTGAATAAGCAGATGTTCATTTGGGTACTTCTTTGTCATCTATTTGACGTGATATGTTTGTGCACAATCAGAGTATCTGAACAATTTTATGTAACTTACAGTGTTGAAAATATGGCTGGAAGAATAAGAAACGTGTGGGATAGGTTAGCCTGAACACAAAAGGTCTCTGACAAAATCGGCAATTTTGAGAACAACTCAAGTGAAGGGAATGGGAATGTTACTTGAGTAAACATAACATTTAGACACAAGAATTAATCAGCCAGAAAAGCTTGATGGTCCTATTGGGAAGATCCAGAGGGGAAGAAGAGAATGGTTTATTGTAGCCTGCCCTTGAGGTCCAGCTTGTAATGGGTGCTAAATGATTGGAGTGCTCCTTAGTCAATTCAGCCAGATTTGGAGGAGCAGAATTCCTTTAAATACATTCCACGCCCTTAGCTAACCTTGTTCTAGAAGGACTTGGGAACACCAGCACCTGCAAGGTCCCCTCCAAGCCACACCCCATCCTGACTTGAGACTAAATCACCATTACTTTACTGTTGCTGGGAAAAAATCCTGGAACTCCCTTCCCAGCAGCACTGTGGATGTATCTACGTCACATGGACAGCAACGGTTCAAGAGGGCACCTTTTCAAGGGCAGTTAAGAATTGGCAACAGATGCTGGCCTAGCCAGTGAGGCCGACATCCCATGAAATAATACATTTTAAAAAAAAGTCAGCCTCTTGCACTCTTTTCGTACTAAACAGCCATGGTCTTTTAATTGTGCCATAAATATTGAGGCTCACCCACTGGGAATCCCCATCACGGAAACATCCCTGATCTGGAGGAGGTTCTCTATAATCAATAACCTTATTGTGCACCAAACAATGCAAGTATATCTTGGAAGCTTGGCAGTGGATGAGGGGGGAATGGACAGGTGAAGTGACAGAGGCTATGTGCGAGCTGACCGCAACAATCCTGAATAGATACAGCAATTTAAAAGGGCCTATCAAACTACTTACACCTCAATTCTA
Source organism: Cetorhinus maximus (assembly GCF_964194155.1). Taxonomy (NCBI): domain Eukaryota; kingdom Metazoa; phylum Chordata; class Chondrichthyes; order Lamniformes; family Cetorhinidae; genus Cetorhinus; species Cetorhinus maximus. The sequence continues at coordinate 21,923,519 of NC_135896.1, forward strand.
AAATTCTCATTCTTACTTTCATACCCCTCCACGGCTTTATCCCTCCCTACCTCTATAACCCCTTCCAGCCCTGCAACCCTCCGAAATGTCTGTGCTCCTGTAATTCTGGCCCCTTGTGCATCCCTGGTTTCAATTGCTCCACCATTGGCGGTTGTGCCTTCATTTGATTGGGCCCTAAATTCTGTAATTCAATCCCTAAATTCCTCTCTCCCCCTTTATTGTGCTCCTTAAAACCTACTTCTTTGACTAAACTTTCAGTCACCTGTCCTAATGGCCCCTATGTGGTTCAATGTCAAATTTTGCCCCTGCGAAGCACCTTGGAACTATTTTTTTTAATGTTGAATATGCTAACTAAATGCAAGTTCCTGTAAAGGGTGCCAGACAGGCTGGAAGGCAAAGTAAAATCTGTAAGATGGACCTGCATTCTCTTGGCCAGGACACCTTTCCTTTGCCAAGCATAATGGATTCTTGGTGGAATCCAGGTCAGGGCCAAGAAAAGCCCATTCCCACTCACCAGCCACACTTGCATTTAACTTTTTTTTTAGGGCAGATGGGTTCCATTCCAAATAAGGTTATAGGAAAGCAGTGGGCCTATAGGCGTATCTGAGTTTTGCCCCACAATCAAAGGCTATCTCCTTCATTCCCACCTATGTTACAGGAGAGTACCAAAAGGCCCAAAAAGATTTTCAGACAGGTTCTGAGCACCGACAATGCTTTGCAACCATTTTATTAAGTGCCTTACAGGGAATGAGCACCCGATACACCTTTGTGGCAAAGGCAAAGGCCATCTCATTACTGGGTACATGGTGTGAATCATAGAAGATATAATTACTGTGCTACTTCATGAGTCCTTTGTCATATTCTGACCTCCATCCCTGTCAGACTCCCTCTCCTGCCAAACAAATTTCTCATTCTTTCCTCCCATAATGTACTATTTTGGTCATTTTTTTAATTTGATAGCATTAAGTGAAAATAGCATTCTTTTCAAAACATTGCAGCTATGTAATAATTCACACTCGGAACCAATAAATGCATGTTATTTCCAGGCCAAAAGAGACCATTCTATCATCCAAACTGCAGGCAATCAAGAAAAAAGGTGCATATTATATTTCAAATTGAAATAAATAGGCCTTCAAATATTAATCAGTAAATACATTTTAAATCTTTTCCTAGTCGCAATTCAGGACATAACCTAGTGATTTTTTTTTAAAAATTCCTGGAGTTAGCATCATATTTAGAGACATCTCTTTATTTAGGGATCTAAATAGTTTGATAAGAAACAGACTGTGTGCGTTTATAAAAGGATACGTCTGCCTGACAAAGGTTCTTGACTTCTTTAATGATGTCACATATGAAGTTAACAGCATATCTCACCATGGTACTATTTATTTTGATTTTCATAATACCTTAGGCATATTTGCCTAAAACCTCTAATTAACCAAAAGCAACAGGAATACAGGGCAAAATATGGGTCTGGAATAAAAGGGAAATCATTCTTCTGGGAGGTGTAACATTACATATAAGAGTGTGTCATGTCAGTCTGCAAAGGTATCGTATCAGAATTGTAAGGGATTGAGAGAAGTCTTGCAGGGGTTAATAATTAGACCTCTGTTATTTCCAATTTATATAAATCACCAGATAACTGAGGCAAATGTGAGCTGGTTAAATTTGCTGACAATAAACAAAGATTTGCAATCATATAGTACCTTCCAGGACCTTAAGGCATCTGAATGTGCCTTAATTTTGAAGTATAGTCATTGTTGAAATGCAGTAAATGCGGCAGCCAATTTGCACACAGCAAGGACCAGCGAACAGCAATGAGATAATGACTGTGATAATAATAATGATCCGTGTTTGAAATGATAGTTGATGGATATATTTTGGCCAGGTCAGCAGAGGAAGCCCACTGCCCTTCTTTGAAGAATGAGGTTAAGGGATGCTCCATGTCCACCTGACGGGGCAGACTTGGTTTAATGTCTCATCCGAAAGATGACACCTCAGACAACGCAGCACTCCTTCTGCGCTCCCTGATGTGCCAGCCGAGATTTGGTGGAGTGAGACTTGGAACTTCCTGACCCAGAGGTAAGAAGGCTCCTACTGCGCCATGGCTGACCAACAGGGAAACCAGTAGAACAGAGGACACAACAAAAGATGTGTTGTGTAATTACACGGACAAATACCATGAGAAACTTAAAACAAAGAAAAATATGGAATTGGTATATAACATTGGTCAAAAAAGTGCACCACAAATTAGTAATAAATAGAGGTGAATTAACACAGGAAATTGTGATAATTAGAAATGGTGCAGTTTTATACTAAACACATCAACTTCAAGACAATCAAGCAATTGACAAAACTTAGAAGAACTTAAAACATATAACTTGGAGTATGGAGGGTGAAATTTTATGTGGAGGCAGTGGTCCGAGGAGGGAAATTACAACAGGCAGGGAGGCACTTGGAGGCCAGTGACAGCTCAAGCCAGCCCATCTCCTGGATGAAACAGGGTCTTGGCATTAGCTGAGCCTGAAGGAAGCCACATGTGATTACAGTTTCCACTTTTGTTTGAGTATTATCAATTTTAAAAGTCAAGTATGAACCCACCTTCTTGGGGTCTGGATGCTCCAAACCAATTTTATAATTTTCAGTCCATTAATTGGCACAGGGCAAGATTTCCGCTCACATCTGGAGGATGCCCCACTCCGAAAGCTGCTGGCAACCAAATGGCTGGCAACTCTCTGGTCCAAGCAGCGCCACTGGGAGATGTGGCCACTGTTAGAACTGCAGCCAGTCCACAACAATAATCATCACTGGAGCTGAATTAGGTGAGGGCAGGGATTTTGCCAGGGCAAGGATGGCAGGGATGTGTGAGGGGGGTAAGGATTGGGATTGGGAGGGGAGGGGGGAAGCATGCAAGGGAAGGGAGTACAATGGAGGGGTCCTCTGTGGGGCATACAGTGCCCAAACAGGTGGAACTGCCCTGTTGGATCCTGGATGCCAGTTTGTTGGATCCTTTTCACACGCTAGTTGTAAGTGGTGGCTAATTTGGTACGAATGACAGAGTTGAGTAGCAGACACTACATAGGTGAAAACTCTGTTTATTTACTAAGGTACTCAGCAGCAACTAAACATGTGCTTACACTTCAAACTCTATCTCTACACTACTCTCTACTACTAACTACTGACTACAGACTACTAGCTACAGAGGTAGCCTGCGCTACTCTCCTACTGGATACTAAGATCATGTGATCCTCCTTAATAACATTCTTCTTAAAAGTATATTACACATCGGGTAAATCCATAATTACCACAACCCTCTCCCTTTACTCAGAACTACATTTTATATTTACAATCACAATTTTCTCAAAATAGCAAAATATTTACACTGATAAGCAATTTACAAATTCAGTCTTTCTGGGGGTTTCCTTATGCATGTAGATCATCTCAGCTCTACAACTTCAGATGCCTTGTCAGGAACCTCCTTTTCCGGAGTTGCCTGAACATCAGGTGCTTTGGTGGGAACCTGCAGATCTGTATCCTTGAAGGAACATCAGACATGTCTGTACTGGGTTGAATTCTCTCAACAGGAAATGCTGACCTGGTCATGAACACTGGTGGAATCAATTCTTGGTGATTTATTTCTCTCTTCCTCAGATGATCCACATGTCTCTGCATGCCTCGGCCTTCCACCTCCATATAGTAAGATAGAGGTCCAGCCACTGCACTTATTTCGCCCAGGAACCACTTTGATCCTTCTCCAAAGTTTTTCATATATACCGTTTCTTCCACAATAAATTTCCTGTCGCGATTATGCCAGTCGTGCCTAGTTTTCTGACTTCCCTGACTCCTTTCCACCCTCCCCTCTAAATTCGGCATTATTAAGCTCAACCTCGTCCTAAGACAGCGTTTCAACAATAACTCCGCAGGTGTGACACCTGTTGTTGTGTGAGGGGTGGTCCTATAATGGAAAAGAAAGCGTGTTAGCTTGGTTGTTAAGGAATCTCCAGTTAATTTCTTCATGCCTGCATTGAATGTTTGAACATTCAGCCCTTTCGGCCAGTCCATTTGAGGAAGCGTGATATGATGAAGTTTTTACATGGGCAACACCATTGAAGCTGATAAACCGCTGAAACTCAGCACTCGTAAATGCCGTGCTGTTATCAGAAACAACTACTTCTGGTAATCCATTAATGGCAAAACTTTAACATAACTTCTCAATTGTAGCAGAAGACATTGGTGATTTCATCTCATGTATGTCCCTCCCTTTTGAGTGGGCATCAACAATGAGCAGAAACATTGTTCCCATGAACGGTCCCACATAGTCAATGTGTAACTGCACCCATGGTCTTCCTGGCCACTCCCAAGGATGTAACGGAGCTGTTGAAGGTAACTTTTGCGTTGCTTACATTGCACACAATTCTTCACTAAATTCTCTCTGTTACCATCCATCCCAGGCCACCATAGGTATCTGCGAGCCATGGTCTCCATTCAGGATATTCCTGAATGTGCACTGTGTAGTTCAATGAGCAATGGCTCTCTACCCTTTGGAGGTACTATCACTCATGGCCCGCACAATAAGATGCCATCCTGGCTTTTATTTTATGTCTTCTGTTAAAGTACGGTTTTATTTAGCCAGATACAGGTTCTTCTGACCAAGCATGAAGCACTTGTTCTTGTACTTGAGATAGGATTGGGTCCCTACTTGTCCAGTTTCTGATCTGTCGAGCGCATACTGGCGAGGAATCTAAGAAATTTGTCAATAACACAAGTTCCTGCGTTATCATCATTTTCTTGTAAAGGCAAACGACTGAGTGCATCGACGTTTGCAATTTGACTACCAGACCTATGTACGAAAGTGTACTTATCTGCTGCCAGGATTAAAGCCCATCGTTGTATTCTTGCCGAAGCCAAGGGTGGTATAGCCCTGTTTTTGCTGAACAATCCTAGCAATGCTTTGTAGTCTGAAACGATAGTAAAATGGCGGCCATGTACATACTGGTGAAATTTCGTGACATCAAAGATGATTGTCAGGCCTTCTTTCTCTATCTGCAAGAATCCCTTTTCCACTGTGGTGAGCGTTCTTGATAGGTATCCTATAGGGCACTCTGCCATTGTCCATCCACTGGGACAGCACTGCTCCCACTCTGTAGGGAGATGCATCACAAGTCAACACCAATTCTTTTGTCTGGTCATAATGAACTAATAGGTTGGACCAATAAAACAATTGTTTCACCTTTATGAAAGCTTCTTTTTGGGGCACCTCCCAAGACCAACGTCAGTTTTTTTTGAGTAGGTAAGGTAGGTGTGCCAGTTCTGTAGACAAATTGGGTAAGAACTGCCCATAATAATTAGGAATGATTTAAGTTCTGAAGTGTTCTTTGGTGCAAGTGCCTCTCTTGTGGCTCTCACTTTCTCCTCAACTGGGTGGAAGCCCTGTGAATCCACCCGGTGATCCAAATAGATCACCTCCCTCGCTTGGAACATGAACTTTTCTTTTTTTAAACACACTCCAGCTCGCAAGAAACATTTTAAGACTTCTTCTAAGTTTGCCATGTGCTCTTTTTCAGTGAATCCTGTCTCCAAAACATCATCTAAATAGACTAAATCCCTGCAGTAAACTTTCCATTGTTCTCTGGAAGATGGCCCAAGCTGAGGAGATGCCGAAAGGCAATCGAGTGTATTGGTACAACCCCTTGTGGGTATTAATTGTGACAAATTCCTGGAAGGCATTATCAAACTCTAATTATTGATAAGCATGGCTCATATCAAGTCTCGTGTAAGTGTTTCCACCTGCCAGCTTGGCTTTTTTTGATGTGGGGTGTCCGTCTAGCTTAGCTACTTTATTAACTACCAATTTGTAGTCCCCACAAATTCAGGCACTCTGGTTGGGCTTAAGGATGGGCACTATGGGTGCTGCCCATTCTGAGGACTGCACAGGTTGTATAACACCCAGTTTTTCTAGCCTGTCCAGTTCAGTGTCGACGTCTTCCTTCAATGCATAAGGTACTGGTCTGGCCTTCATGAATTGGGGGGTTGCCTATGGATCCACATGGATTTTTGCCTGCAGCCCCTGGATTTTCCCTAGTTCGTCCTTGAGGGCTGTGGTGTACTTTCATAATAGTTCAGGTAACCCATTAGCTCTCAACTGGAAAATTTCAGCCCATTCTAACTTAATCTCCTTTAGCCAGTTTCACTCCAGGAGGCTTGGCCTCTTGCCTGCTACCACCATCAAGGGTAGCTTTTCCGATTGGCTTCCATAATGGACAGTTACTTTACTTGTGCCTTTGACTTGGATGTCTTCGCCCATATATGTTTTTAATTGGGCAGTTGTTTCTCCTAAATTTAATTGACGTTCCCCATTATTCAGATGTTTGAAGGTATCTTCCACAATTACTGGAGTGGAAGCTCCTGTGTCTACTTCGATTCTAACAAGTCGCTTTCATATATTGTTCACTGTTACATTTATTGGTTCTGTTTTTCCAACCTTCAAATTAAACAATGAGTAAATATCTGAATTTGTTATTTAAGGCTCTTCCTGTTTTTTTTTTTCCCTTTGTTTGAGTCTGCTTGACTCTTTCCTTGCACTCGCTCATTGTGTGAACATTTCTATGATAATGAAAGCATTTTATTTTTTAAAGTACCAATCGTGAAAAGACTGCTTGTTTCCATCTCTATTGAAATTACTCTTTGTTTTTGCTGCCAAGTCATTTTTAAAAAAAAATTTCTGGCTAGCGGAGGCTGTTTCCCAACTCTCGGCAGAGTCTTGTATTTTTGCACTGTTTTTGGCTGGAGTATCCAGCTTGATGTGTAGGATGGCACCATTTTGCGTGCCCTGTATGGTTTTTGAACTTCTTACTGCACTTTCCTTTGCCAGTGCTATCTCTAGCGCCTTCTTGAAATCCAAATTTGTTTCGGATAACAATCACTTCTGAATCATGTCCTCATTCACACTGCACACTAAATGATCTCTAAGCATGTTATTTAGGCAAGTAACAAACTGACAATGTTCCGTTAATTGCTTAAACTTGCCACATAGTTTGCAACTGTCTCCCCGGGGGTTCTAATTCTTGAATTAAACTTGAACCTTTGCATCGTTACTGAGGGCTTTGGTTGATAATGGCCCTTCACAAGCTCCACTATTTCGTCCAAAATTTCTCGAGTCTGGGGCACTGGGTGCTGTCAAATTTCGAATCAAGCCATAGGTTTTATTCCCACATGTACGTATGAGGATTGCCTGCCTCTTCTCTTCCCGCATAATCTCGATTGCTTGGAAAAAGAAAGTGAGACATTCAATGTAGTGGGACCAATCGTCCATTGCTGGATTGAAAGGATCAATTCTTCTGAATTGCAGCATTCTGTGAGGGAATTACTTTGACGATTTGAATGGAACTTCTACTTACAATTGCTGTGTGAGGTATAGTGATGATTTTGTTTCTCTTGATTTCTCCGGTTAAACTTATTTAATCCTCGTTGCCAGTTTGTTGGATCCTAGACGCCAGTTTCTTGGATCCTGTTCACATGCTTGCTTGTTGCAAGTAGTGGCCAATTTGGTACTAATGATAGAGTCGAGTAGCACATCATAGGTGAAAACTCTATGTTTATTTACAAAGGTATTCAGCAGCAACTAAACATGTGCTTACACTTAAAACTCTATCTCTACACTACTCTACAACTATCTACTGACTACAGACTACTAACTACAGAGGTAGCCCACACTACATTCCTATTGGATACTAAGGTTATGTGATCTTCCTTAATAACATTCTTCTTAAAAGTATATTACACATCAGATAAATCCATAATTACCACATGCCCCCCCCCCACCTCTCATTAACCCCACCCCACCTCCCCCCCCCCCCTCCCCCAAACAAGGCCACCACAGTTTATATCCCACCTTTACTACGTGGCATAGGCACCTAAGGGTTTCAGTTGGCCTAAGAGTGTCATTGCTGCTTGCAGACTGCCTATAAGTCATGGGACTAATACATTATACCTTGCCAAAATGGGATGGGTTGACAGTAGTTTAAGATATATACCTTTAAAGGTACATGCACATCATATCACAACAGAGAGAACCAACAATATTTTTAACATGTTTCCTAGCAAATAAATATAGACATAATACTGAAACAACAAAATACAGTTTATCAAATACTGAAATAATGATAGAATCTAAAATTATACACCAAATCAGCAGCACCATTCTTGCAACACATGGAACCACAAAATATATCAAATCAGTAACGAACTGATACTTCCTCGTTTTCTATATTACAACAGTGGCTACACTTCTTAAAGTACTTAATTGGCTGTAGAGCATTTTGAGGCATCTGGTGGTCTTGAAAGGAGCCATATAAATGCAAATCTTTTGGGTTTCCCACCCCCCATGCTGAAACAACAACAAAAAGACCACACAACAGGTCATAAATCCCTGCTGAATAGAGAATGGGAAGTATAGTTAAGGTTTGAAGTTACTAAAATCATAGGCCAGACGGGAGAACTGCACATTGTCCAGGTGGAAGATGAAATACTGTAGCAAAACCAAACATTAGCAAGATACTGCATCAAAACTGCAACAAGAGGAAGTGAAGTTTATTCACAACTTTGCTTTGAGTTTTAGTGTTTTAAATTTTAATTTGTCACTAATTAGTTCTCTGATACATATATTAAAAGGCAAATTACTAAATTTTAAGTAATGGTTAACACTATGGTTCTTAAAGAGTATTTCAGGGAGGCTTGGTAGGAAGCAGATACACAGAATGTAGAGTAGGTTCATTTAAAGCTATAATAGAGTTGAGGTAGAGGTAGGATTGCCTTTAGAACATTCTGCAAAAGGCAAACTCTCATTTAAACTGAATGGTATGGTGTTGAGTCCCTTACATAAATTAACAATTAGCAGACTAGTATTTACAAAGGTGAAATTTGGACTATTCATTTACTACTTAAATATGCATTAAGTTTGTCAGCAGGATAATTGTACAATCAAAGGCCAATTGTCCTTCTTGTTGTTTGTTATAAATCTACTACATTATGCTTCCTTAGAAGCAACAATCACAATAGAAATGCACCTAGGGCTCTAAATGTTTCACTTTCAATGATTTTGTGTTTGTTTCACGCTACACCTAGATTTTATCAATACTTCTGGGTTCTCTGCTTGTTAAGAGGAATTCAACATTGCCTGTTCATTGATTCGAGGATGAAGTCTACTCAGGTTCACAAGTTTCTGCCATGGATCTTCATGAGAATGAACAGGCCGATTCTTGACCCAAATCTCTTTGGGCTAACGGGGGCAGGGTGTCCCAATAGTAGTGGGGTTTGGAATGTAAGATATCCTTCCTTTTCTTTCCTTCTTTGCTGCCATCCTGCCTCATCATCAGGATGTGATGACTCAAAGTGTGACACAGCTTGATGGAAACATTGTCGCCGTTTTGAATGATTGGTAGCAAGTTCCTGCCAGTCATTAATGTCAATGCTACCGTACTTCAAGAGAGCTTCAGAGTGTCTTTGAAGTATATTTTTGTCCTCCCCTGGAACATTGGCCATTTGAGAATTGAAAAAAAAACAGGATCTAGTGGGGGACGTGGAGCATAAATACCAGCATGGACTGTATTAAACCAAATGACCTGTGACTGTGCTATTTATCCTATGAGATGTTTCTTGGCCATCCAGACACAGTGTCCCATCCATCAAAGTTGATTTTTCAGTTTTGCCGGAATGCTTTTGAAGCTAGCTTCAAGAGGAACACAAGTATTTTTTCGATAGTCCTCCGAATCAAAAGGATGCAGCAGAGGCATTTTGGATGGAATTTCTCTTTTTGTCCTTATGTGTCGACACATGAGAGCTAAGAGAAATGAAATTGAGTACCAAGATGCAACCTGTTGCTTGATCCTTGAATGGTGACCATTCAATGTTGAGAAAAATAATTTTTTTAAATAGCTGGAAATCTGTAACAAAAAGAGAGAATGTGGGAGATACAGTGTTTGCTCAATCAATGGATTCTATGATACTGACAAACATTCAGTTCCTTTTTGACTTTCACTTTATTTCTGACTTTTATTTTGGACTGCAGGAGGATTTTGGATTATACAAGGTTGGTCAATAGTTGGGGACAGGAGGATGTGACTAAAAGTCAGCCAGACCAGGGGAATCAGCATGTAGTGATTGAGGAGCTTCAGCCCCTGACTTTGTCCAACAGGTATGAGGTGCTTGCTACCTGTGTGGATGAGGAGAAGGACTGCAAGGCGCATGAGTGGACTGACCATGGCACCATGGTGAAGGATGCCATTCAAGTGGGGGTAGAGAAGAGGAGTGTGTTAGTGATAGAAGACAACATAGTCAGGGGGACAGATAATGTTCTCTGCAGTTTACGTGTGAGTCTGGACAGCTGTGTTGCCTGTTTGGTCCCAGAGTTTGGGACATCTGCCCAGGGCCGGAGAGGAACTTGACGTGAGAGGGGGAGGATCCAGTTGTTGTGGTCCAAGTAGGTACCAACGACGCAGGTAAGACTAGGAAATAGATTCTGCATAGACAGTTTGAGGAGCTAGGCACAAAATTAAAAAGCAGAACCTCGAAGGTAATAATCTGTGGATTCTTACCTGAGCCACATGCAAATTGGCATAGGGTAAATAAAATTAGAGAGATGAATGCATGGCTTAAAGATTGGGAGAACAAGGTTCTGGTTCATGGAACATTGGCACCAGTGCTCGGGAAAGTGGGGGCTGTACCACTGGAATGGCCTACACCTGAACCATGCTGGGATCAGTGTTCTAGTGAGCCACGTAACTAGGGAGGCAGAGAGGGTTTTAAACTAAATAGTGGCAGCAAGGGATTAAATTTGGGAAGATGTGGTAAATCAAAGAGTAGAGGCAAGAGAGAAAGGTATTAATATGGGAAATGATAAACAGGACAGGAAGGGACAGAGAGTACAAACCTAAGAGTAAATCAGCAGATAATGCTAGAGGTTACAAAAATCATAAAAGGACAAAACTAAAGGCTCTTTATCTGAATGCACATAGCATTCAAAACAAAACAGATGAACTGATAGTGCAAATAGAAATAAATAATTACAGAGTCATGGCTGCAGGATGACAAAGATTAGGATTGAATATTGAAGGGTACATGACATCTAGGAAGGGCAGGAAGTTAGGAAAAAATGGAGGAGTGGCTCTGTAAGTAATGATGGTATTAGCACAATAGGAAGGGATTACCAAGTTCAGGAAACCAGGATGTAGAAGGTTTGGGTAGAGGTGATAAAGGTAAGAAGTGACTTGTGGGAGTGGTGTACCAGCCCCCTAACAGTAACCACATGGTAGGACAGGCTATAAAGGAAGAAATAATGGGAGCCTGCCAGAAAGGGACGGCAATAATCATGGGGAATTTTGATCTACACAGGGACTGAAAAAAATCAGCTGGGCAAAGGTACATTAGATAAGGACTTCATAGAATGTTTTTGGGATAGTCTCTTAGAACAGCATATTCTGCAGCCAACCAGAGAGCAGGCTATAGTAGACCTGGTATTGTGCAATGAGATAGGATTAATTAATGACCTCATGGTGAGGGCATCCCTAGGTAGCAGTGATCATAATGTGAGAAAAGGAGTTTTAGAATACACGCTCATAGAAAAATGAATATTAGTTTATGTGAGTTTCAGACCCCAAAGTCAGAGTCTGGCGGGGTTCCATTCTGGTGAGTTTCTGGTTGGTTAAATGATACGAAAATCCTTGAAGTGGTCGATGCTGCTGTAGGGTGGGCTTTCTACGTTTTGAGCATTTGGCAGGCATTGATCAGAGACTTTTAAAATCAAGCATACTTCATGGAGTTGAAACTGCTTACCCAGCCCGGCTGCAGGAACTCTGTCCAGTTGATGTTAAAACAGCAGTCTGTCTGTGAAGCCCAAAGATGCAATGTTAAAACTGTCCAAAAGAGCAGAGGTTTGGGCCATGTGACGTGGCCTATTAATGGTTACTTGCAGTTTAACAATTAGTCTCTGTGTCCCTGGCTAGGATTGCATTGTTCCTCTTTAGGAGAGAGACGACTTGGTTATTAGCATCTCTTACAGTATAGGTATTTAAATAAGAAAAGATTAAATAAGTGAGCATTGGTCCTATAGAAGGTGTGTCTGGGGAATTAATAATGAAAAATAAGGAGATGGCAGATTAATTAAATAGGTATTTTGCATCAGTCTTCACTGCAGAGGATACACGTAACATCCCAGGAATAACTATAAATCAGGGAATGGGAGGGAGGGGGAATTTAAGGAAATTACAATCACCAAAGAAGTGGTACTGGGCAAATTGCTAGAGCTGCAGGGTGATAAGTCCCCAGGTCCAGATGGACTTCATCCTAAGGTCTTAAAAGAGCTGACTAGTGAGATAGTTGATGTGTTGATTTTAATTTTCCAAAATTCCTTAGATTCAAGGAAGATTCCATTAGATTGCAAAATAACAAATGTAACTCCTTTATTAAAAAAGGGAGGGAGACAGAAAGCAAGAAACTATAGGCCAGTTAGCTTAACATCTGTCATAGGGAAAATTTTAGAAGCTATTATTAAAGCGGGGCACTTAGAAAAATTCAAGGTAATCAGGCAGCGTCAACATGGTTTTGTGAAAGGGAAATCATGTTTAACCAATTTATTGGAGTTCTTTGAGGAAGTAACATGCTGCGGATAAAGAAGAACCAGTGGGTGTACTCTACTTAGATTTCCAGAAGTCATTTGATAGGGTACCACATCAATGGTTATTGCAGAAAATAAAAGCTCATGGTGTAGGAGGCATGGATAGAAGACTGGCTAGCTAACAGGAAACAGAGAGTAGGCATAAATGGGTATTTTTCTGGTTGGCAGGATGTGACGAGTGGTGTGCCACAGGGATCAGCGCTAGGGTCTCAACTTTTACAATTTATATAAATGACTTGGGTGAAGGGACTGAAGGTATGCTTGCTAAATTTGCTGATGACAAAAAGATAGGTAGAAAAGTAAGTTGTGAAGACCATAAAGCCACAAGACGTAGGAGCAGAAGTAGGCCATTTGGCCCACTGAGTCTTCTCCGCCATTCAATGAGATCATGGCTGATCTAATAATCCTCAATTCCACTTTCCTGCCTTTTCCCCATAACCCTTGATTCCCTTTCTGATTAAAAATCTGTCTATCTCAGCCTTGAATGGCAAGCCTCTACAGTCCTCTATAGTAAAGAATTCCATAGATTAACTACCCTCTGAGAGAAGAAATTCCTCCTCATCTCTGTTTTAAACGGGTGCTCCTTACTCTGAGATTTTTAAAAATTCATTCACGGGATGTGGGCTTCGCTGGCTGGGCCAGCATTTATTGCCCATCCCTGGTTGCCCTTGAGAAGGTGGTGGTGAGCTGCCTTCTTGAACTGCTGCAGTCCGTGTGGTGTAGGTACACCCACAGTGCTGTTAGGAAGGGAGTTCCAGGATTTTGACCCAGTGACAATAAAGGAACGGATACATTCCCAAGTCAGGATGATGAGTGACTTGGATGGGAACTCCCAGGTGATAGTGTTCCCATCTATCTACTGCCCTTGTCCTTCTAGGTGGTAGTGGTCATGGGTTTGGAAGGTACTGTCTAAGGAGCCATGGTGAATTCCTGCAGTGCATCTTGCAGCTGTTACACACTGCTGCTACTGTGCGTTGATGGTGGAAGAAGTGAATGTTTGTGGATGTGGTACCAATCAAGTGGACTGCTTTGCCCTGGATGGTGCCCAGCTTCTTCAATGTTGTAGGAGCTGCACTCATCCAGGGAAGTGGGGAGTATTTCATCACATTCCTGACTTGTGCCTTGTAGATGGTGGACAGGCTTTGGGGAGTCAGGAGGTGAGTTACTCGTTGCACGATTCCTGGCCTCTGACCTGCTCTTGTAACTACAGTTCTAATATGGCTAGTCCTGTTCAGTTTCTGATCAATGGTAACCCCCAAGATGTTGATAGTGGGGGATTCAGTGATTGTAATGCCATTGAACATTAAGGGATGATGGTTGGATTCTCTCTTGTTGGAGATGATCATTGCCTGACACTTGTGTGGCATGAATGTTCCTTGCCACTTGTCAGCACAAGCCTGGATATTGTCCAGGTTTTGCTGCATTTGGGCATGGACTGCTTCAGCATGCCCTCTGGTCCTAAACTCTCCCACAAGGGGAAACAACCTCTCAGCATCTACCCTGTCAAGCCCCCTAAGAATCTTATTTGTTTCAATAAGGTCGCTTCTCATTATTTTAAACTCCAATGAGTACAGTCCCAACCTACTCAACCTCTCCTCTTAAGAAAATCCCTCCATACCCGGGATCAACCTAGTGAACCTTCCCTGGACTGCCTCCAATGCCAGTATATCTTCCTTAGATTGGGGGACCAAAACTATTCACAGGATTCCAGGTGTGGTCTAACCAATGCCTTATATAGTTTTAGCAAGACTTCCCTATTTTTATACTCCATTCCCTTCAAAATAAAGGCCAACTCTTTGCCTTCCCTATTACCTGTTGAACTTATATGTTAGCTTTTTGGTATTCATGCACAAGGACTCCTAAATCCCTCTGAGCTTTCTCCCATCTGTCTCCATTTAAATAATATTCAGCTCCTCTATTCCTCCTGCTAAAATGCATAACCTCACATTTTCCCACATTATCTTTCATCTGCCAAGTTTTTGCCCTTTCACTTAACCTGCCTATATCCCTCTGTAGACTCTTTGTGTCATCCTCACCACTTGCCTTCCCAACTATTTTTGTGTCACCCACAAACTTGGCAACAGTACATTCACTTCCCTCATTTAAGTCATTAATATATAATGTAAATAATTGTGGCCCCAACACTGATCCCCATGGCACCCCACTAGTTACAGCTTGCCATTCTGAAAAAAGCCCCCTTTATCCCAACTATCTGTCTTCTATTAGTTAGCCAATCCTCCATCCATGGGCTCTTATTTTATTTATTAAGTAGCCTTATGTGCGGTATCTTATTGAACGCCTTTTGGAAATCCAAATATATTATATCTACTGGTTCCCTTTTATCTATCCTGCTTGTTACATCCTCAAAGAATTCTAATAAATTTGCCAGGCATGATTTCCCTTTCATGAAGCCATGCTGACTCTGCTTGATTGTATTATACATTTCTAAATGCTCTGCTATTATATCCTTTACAATAGACTCTAACATTTTCTCAATGATGGATGTGAAGCTAACTGTCCTATAATTACCTGTTTTTTGTCTTCCTCCCTTTTTGAATAAGGGCATTACATTGGCAGTTTTCCAATCTTCTGGGATTTTTCTAGAATCTCACTGTTAAAGGCCACACTGCTTCTCGCGCTCTCACTGTTAATGACCCTGCCGCTCCTCTCACACGCAGGATGTGAGGAGGCTACAAAGGGATACCGATAGGTTAAGTAAGTGGGCAAAGATCTGGAAAATGAAGTATAATGTGGAAAAATGTGAAATTGTCCATTTTGGCAAGAAGAAAATAAAAGAAGCATATTACCTAAATGGTGAGAGATTGCAGAGCCTTAAGGTGCAGAAGAATTTGGATGTCCTAGTGCATGAATCACAAAAGGTTAGTATTCAGGTACAGCAAGTAATGTTATAATTTATTGTGAGCGGAGTTGAATGTAAAAGTAGGGAGGTAAAAGCAAAGTACTGCGGATGTTGGAAATCTGAAATAAAAAACAGAACATGCTGGATAAAACTCAGCTTGTCTGGCAGCATCTGTGGAGATAAGACAGAGATAACATTTCAAGCCCGTATGACTCTTCTTCAGAGCAGTGAGGTTATGCTTCAGTTGTACAGGGCATTGGTGAGACCACATCTGGAGTACTGTATACAATATTTGTCTCTTTATTTAAGGAAGGATATAAATACATTGGAAGTAGTTCAGAGAAGGTTTAATGGGCTAATACCTGGAATGGGCAGGTTGCCATATGAGGAAAGATTGGACAGAGTGAGGTTGTATCTGCTGGGGTTGAGAAAAGCAAGAGGTGACTTGGTGGAAACATATAAGATACTGAGGGTCTTTTCAGGGTCAATGTGAAAAGGATGCTTCCCCCCATGGGAGAATCTAGAACTAGGAGTCACTGTTTAAAAATAAGGGCATGCCCATTTAAGGCAGAGGTGAGGAGACCTTTTTTCTCTCAGAGGGTTGTGAGTCTTTGGAACTCTTTTCCTCAAAAGATGGTGGATACAGAATCTTTGAATATTCTTAAGGCAGAGGTAGATAGATTCTTGATAAACAAGGGGGTGAAAGGTTGATAGGGTTAGATGGGAATGTGGAATGAGGTTTCAATCAAATCAGCCATGTTCTTATATGAATTAGGAGCAGGCTCGAGGGGCCGATTGGCCTACTCCTGCTCCTAATTCATATTTCATATGAGTCACTCTCCAATGTTCACTGGATATGTGAATGCACCTAGTCTCTTTACAAAATCTCCAATCACATACTTCTCCTTTTTACTTCGTGATTTTTCACCATGACCTCCTGACCAGTACAAAACTCTCTAAGTTTCATGCCTGATGTATCATGGCTCATCTTCACTTTGTCTTGCCTTTCTCTTGTTTTGCTGATTACATCAGGCTTAAACAAAGTGCTTAAGGAGCGCATTTAAAAACTCATAAGGTGAGGAACCTGTTATAGACTGTGAGGTCATCATCGCACTCTTTAGGTGAGCCATTCATGATATAATTGAGCACTTTACTGAGCACCACATCCTTGTAAGTTTCTTCACTAATTTCTCTGCAAGGCAATGGCATGTCATTTCTGTATATAAAAAATTCACAGGTAACTCATTCTCTAGAAAGGAATCAGTATTCACCACCATGAAACAACACTTGTGTTTTTAGCTTTGATGCCATGCTCTTGCTAGAGCATCTTAAAAGAGGAAAGACAGGTAGGGAGGCAGAGAGTTGTAAGGAGGGTATTCCAAAGCGTGGGGCCTAGGGAGCTGAATGTACCAATGATGAAGTGATGGAAATTGGGGATGGGCAAAAGGGCAGCATACGATGCGTACAGAGATCTCAGAAGGTAGTAGGGCTGGAGGATGTTACAGAGATGGGGAGGGACAACACCATGGAGAGATTTGAAAAGAAAGATGAAAATTTTAAAATAAAGGCACTACTTAACTTCGAACCAGTACAGATCAACAGAGGTGACTGGTAAATTGGACCCCGTACGAGTCTAGTCATGGGCAACAGAGTTTTGGATGAGCTCAATGAGCTTTATGGAGTGTAGAAGAGGGGTAGCCAACCAGGAGTGCATCATGACCATCAAGTCCACTAACTATACAAGCAGTGGCTGCAGTACCAAGGCTTCACTGCAGCAGGCAGGGGCAGGCCAGCATATTTCAGTGGATCCAGGCCACAGCAGCCAAGTTCACAGTCTCAGAGTTAGAAATTTAGATGCCACTGTTGCCATGGTAGCCACCAACCATTTAAATGCTACAATTTCCAGTCAAAGTGCTGTGCCTGTGGGAAAGTCAATCATCCAGACAGCATGCAGGAGTTGAGGAAACAGTGATGCTCCAGGTCATGGTAAAGCTCCAGGTCGCAGTGATGCACCAGGTCGAGGTCATGGTAGCTCTAAAGCTAGCTCAGGAGCCTCAAAATTCCCAAATGCACATATGATAGATATGGAAACAGAAGTTGATGCTATCAAGAAGCAAGATCAAGAGTTGTATTCAGTCAGAAAGCAAGAAAAGCAGCCCATAATAGATCAAAATAAAATGGATGAAAATATAATCCCAGCACCCGCAGTAAAAATGAAAGTCAGTGATTCACAACTTACTTTCATCATTGATACAGCTGCAGCAATGTTTGTTACCTTGGAAGGAAAGTAGAAGAAATCTCTAAGTCACATTCCCTTACACAAGACTAGTGTGAAAATGATTAGTTATTCCAATAGCAATATCCAGTGCTAGATCAAGTTAATGTTAGGGTGGAATATGAAATTACATCCTACTACTTCCCATTAATAATGATAGGAGGGAACAACACCTCCCTGATGGGAAGAAATTGGCTTAAGTAAATATGGTTAAACTGGGCCAAGCTATTTACAGTAAGGATCAGTAAAGGTACGCCTGACATTGTGAAAGGGCGGAGAGAGCACAATGTGGTCTATGAGCAAGGAGGACCAAGTGATAAAATTAGGCCTTATAAGGCCAAAGTCAAGATAAAGGACATTGTACAGCCAACATTTTGCAGGGTGAGTGCCTCATGCACAGTTAGAAGCAGTAAGTAACGAGCTGAACAGATTAGAAAGAACAGGGGCAGTTAAGCAGGTGAAGAGCAGTGAATGGGTCACACCCATTGTGGTAGTTGAAAAAGAAGACAAGGCCGTTAGGATTCATGGAGATTATATGAAAATGATAAATAAGGTGAATAGGGGAGACAATGACTACATAATGTCACTGGGCTAGCGATCTAGAGGCCCAAGCTAATGCTCTGGGGACATGGGTTCAATCCCGTCATGGCAGCTGGTGGAATTTCAATTCAAATAATAAATCTGGAACTAAAATCCAGTCTCAGCAATGGTAACCATGAAACCAAAAAAAAAACAATTCTGCTTCACTAGTGCCTTTTAGGGAAGGAAATCTGCTATCCTTACCTGGCCTGGCCTACCTATGACTCTCAAGCAAGTCACTCAGTTGTATTAAACTGCTACAGAAACGTTAAAAAGGAATGAAACTGGATGGACTACCTGGCATTGACCTAAGCACCAGAAATGACAATGGCAAACCCAGCCCTGCAAAGTCCTCCTTACCAACACATTACCTGTGACTTAGTCATACTCATGGAATGATAACTTACAGACAATCTCCCAGCCACCGCCATCATTATTCATGGGTATGTCCAGACCCACCAGAGATGGTGGTACAGTGGTATACAGCCAGGAGGGATTTGCCCTGCGAGTCCACAACGCTGACTCTGGACCGCATGAAATCTCATGTCATCAGATCAAACATGGGCAAGAAAACCTGCTGATTATCACCAACTGACCCTGCTCAGTTTAAGATTAAGTACTTCTCCATGTTGAACTCCAATTGGAAGAAGCATTGAGGGAAGCAATTGGCACAGAATTTACTTTGGGTGGGGGATTTCAATATCCAAGAGTGGCTCAGTAGCACCACTACTGGCCAAACTGGCCAAATCCTAAAGGTCATAATTGCTCGAAATGGGTCGGCGGCAGGTGGTAAGGGAACCAACAAGAGGAAAAATCCTACTTGACCTCGTCCTCAGCAATCTGATGATTGGCAGGAGTGACCACTGCAAAGTTCTTGTGGAAACCAAGTACCATCTTCACATTGAGGATACCCTCCATCAAGTTGTGTGGTACTACCACCGTGCTAAATTGGATGGATTTTGAACAGATCTAGCAACTCAAGGCTGGGCATTTAAGAGGCTGTGGACAATCAGCGGCAGTGGAATTGCATTCAAGCACAATCCATAACCTCATGGCCCCACATATCGCTCACTCTACCATTCAATCTGGGGAATCAATCCTGGCTCAATGAAGAGCACCAGGCATACCTAAAAATGAAGTGTCAATCTGGTGAAGCTACAACAAGAGCTACTTGCATGCTCAACAGTGCAAGCAGCAAATGATAGTGAGAGCTAAGTGATCCTACAGCCAATGGATCAGACCTAAGCTCTGCAGTCCTGCCACATCCAGTCGTGAATGGTGGTGGACAATTAAACAATGAACTGGAGGAGGAGGCTCCATACATATCCCCATCCTCAATGATGGGGGAGCCCAGCACATCATTGCAAAGCATTTGCAACCATCTTGAGCTAGAAGTGCCGAGTGGAAGATCCATCTCAGCCTGCTCCTGAGGCCCCAGCATCACATTTGCCAGTCTACAGCCAATTTGATTTGCTCCACATGAAATCAAGAAATGACTGAAGAAACTGGATACTGCAAAGGCTATGAGCCCTGACAACATTCCAGCAGTAGTACTGAAGACTTGTGCTCCAGAACAGGTTGTGCCCCTAGCCAAGCTGTCCCAGTACAGTTACAACATTGACATCTACCCGGAAATGTGGAAAATCGCCCAGGTATGTCTGATCATAAAAAGCAGGATAAATCCAACCTGGCCAATGACAGCCCAATCAGTCTACTCTCCATCATCAGCAAAGCGATGGAAGGTGTCGTCGACAGTGTTATCAAGTGGCACTTACTCCACAACAACCTGCTCACTGATGCTCAGTTTGGGTTCCGCCGGGGCCACCCAGCTCCTGACCTTATCAGAGCCTCAGTCCAAGCATGTACAAAATTGTTGAACTCAAGGGATGAGGTAAGAATGACTGCCCTTGACATCAAAGCAGCATTTGACTGAGTGTGGCATCAAGGAACCCTAGCAAAACTGAAATCAATGGGGACCTGTGGGGGTGGGGGTTGGTGCAGGGAAGGGGTAGGTAAAACTTGCCAACGCTTGGAGTCATACATAGTAAAAAGGAAGATGGTGTGGCTGTTGGAGGTCAATCATCTCACTCCTGGGACATCGTTGCATCGGGCAAAAATATTTATTGAATTGTCAGAGCATAAAAATAGGAAGA
The DNA here is from genome assembly GCF_964194155.1 of Cetorhinus maximus. NCBI lineage: Eukaryota > Metazoa > Chordata > Chondrichthyes > Lamniformes > Cetorhinidae > Cetorhinus > Cetorhinus maximus. Next base: position 21,944,056 of record NC_135896.1, read on the forward strand.
TAGTGAGGCATGGTTCTTTAAAACATCTAAACTCTTAATTTGATGCAGAAAGAGGCTGAGTTTCATTGAGCTGTGAAATGTAAGGAGTTCCTTGCATATTCTGCAATTGTAAATCTGCTGAACCTTGTCTTTCTGTCCCAAGAGAGATGGTTGAGTAGTTTTCAATTAGCAGAGCAATATGCAGATGCCAAAAATGTCAACCAGCCCATTAACATTATCAACAATGACAAGGAATAATAAACACAAAAGAATCAAAAATGTGTAAAGGAAGCGACATGTTGACATCTCATGCTGCATATATTTTCGAGGGCCACGTGCTGAGGTGTTTTGCACAGTAACGGCTCCCAGCACCACTGCAAAGAAGCTAACTCTGTTTATTATTGCAGATTTATATTGCTGGTGCTATAGCAACCAATGCTTGCCTAGTTATTTTCAAGACACATTCAGCTATTATTCACTGGAATAAAGGTAAAAACAAAAACTGGAATTATACAACACTCCAATGCCAAAATAAATTTTAAAAACTGCCTGAAAACTGTTTGACCAGTGCTATAATGCTTCCCCAGTAGCTGGGGAAGGTCCACAAAGGTCAGCAATTGCTAAGCTACTTCACTACTCCATTTGAGGAGCGTCCAGCTGCTCAGCTGACGACTCATGCTCCTTTTCTCCCCTCCAACAATATACTACTGCAGTAAGAGGTAGCACTCCCTGGTGTGCACTGCTACCAGCAATGGAAGAACCATTTCCATTAAATTCACAGCCATCAGTCAAATAGAAGTACTCAGCATTGACAAATTATGAATATAAAAACACTGAAGCTGCATTCCAGTGACCTGAACCCACAGCTTCTGGCTGAAAATTTGCATCACTGCACCCAATAAATGTCAGAGCCATTAAGCGGGGCCAACCGGTGTAAAAAAAAAAGCATCAAACAATTACCTTGAAGGAGAGTGAATGAGATCATCTCCTAACCCATTCACAGAATGTCCCGACAATGACCTGGGTGGGGGTTATGCATTAGATTTAACCACCTCAGACAATGTACTCTGGCTGAGAAAGGAATCCACCTCAACCATAATCTAATCAAGTCAAAACCATCCACCTGGAATACACTAGCTGTGACCATATTTGGGTCACTGGTCAGTCGGAAAGAGGTTGGCAGGCAGGCAAAGAGCCCAAGCGGCCTTCGCGTGTTTCATGAAACCTCATCCATGGGTGGGATGAGGTTTCATGAAGGGTTTATTGAATTGATAAATAATTTTTACACATTTCATAAATATGCCCCAGCTCATGTGACACTGGCACATGAGGGGACATGTCTAAATAATTTTAATCTTTCTTTATTTTGAATTTTCAATTTGAACTTAATTTCCCTGGGGCAGCTTTGTGTCTCAGGGAGATTTCTGCGCTCCTTCGCATGCATGTGCTAAAGAGTGCAGGCCCAGACTCTCCCTCCTCCACAGGTAGTGCGGGTGCACATCACACTGGGCGGGCCTTAATTGGCCCACCCATGTAAAATGGCAGCACGCAGATGATCGCGGACGGCGATCGGCTCCGGGCCCGCTCCTGACCTGCCTGCCCGACAGGCAGAAGATTTTGTCCGTGAAAAGAGAAATGAAATTCTTGAACTTCAATCAAACCCGAAGAACACGAAAGATGGGATTTGTAGTATGGAAGACCAAGTCTAGACTTTAAAAGCAGAGAAGGAAAAATCGAGGAAACAGATTGAGGATAAATGAGAGAATTGGAAAACTCTGAGGAACTGTCCATGACCATGGAACAAAGGTTGCAAAAGGAACTGAATGTCCAGGTGAAGTTGTTGAGTGTGTATAAGGATTTTGCAGATAACTCTGAAACAAAGACAACTGAACCCACCAGAGAAGTTAATGAGCTGGATGAAAAGATTCATAAGCTTTCAAAAGGATTGGAAAATATGAGTAAACAAATATTTGGCTGAAAGTGAAATGGAAATAAAGGTTCCATTTTTGAAACATCAATGTCCAGGAAGAACATGATGGACCCCAGGGAAAAAGAAAATCCGAGCCCACCCCAGGAATGAATGGAGTGCACATTCCCTTCAGGAGGAATGGTCCAAACAAAGCAGATGGGTTGTCAATGAGAAACACGACTTGAAGGAGCGCAAAAAACGAATCAAATGGGGATGACCAAGTATCAGAAACACAGAGTACTATAATTTCAACGCTGAGCCAACAAAGTTAACCCAAAGCAACTGAGAATACTATTCCTCCAAAGGTGACAGACCGAAATGTAGAAGAATTGTCAAGCCTCACGACTGTCTGATTTTATAAAGTCAGAGACTTGAGGTAGGGTGGTGGTGGGGTGGGGGTAGAGGGGGGGTGGAGAATGGATATCAAATAAAATAAGGATTATATTGTAAGTAGTTATGCTCTGTTGGAAAGGGGAAAGTTTTTTTAAAAAAAGAAAGGGGGATGTTGTATATGCTTTTAAGTGATAGCAGCATCCCATTGTAGTATAAAGGTGTTTGGCAGAGCAAGGGTTAATGTGAGATTGGAGAACAGTACCTCCAAAAGTATGATGTATAGAGTCACATGATAGTAGGCTGTGGAGTCGAGTTTGGAAGGAGACAGTGTGGAGCAGCACCCATGCATAGCAGTGCCTGGGATATGTAATAGTTATAGGTTAACAATAAATGATTTATGTTGAAATATACAAGTCTCCAGGCATCTTAGTTAGACACCAAATGAATCTTTACAGCAGGCACAATAAAACTACTATACTGCGATGAACCGACTAAACAGTAAGCAGCCAAACTCCAATAAAACAATTACGCCATCACCTTTGTTGTCAGTAAATTAATGTAAAACCCAAGAGTTATTATAGAAATGTATCACCTTAATGCTATTAAAATAAAGTTTTAATGCTTTAATGGTATCAATCCTTGCTGTAAATTTGTTTTTGGAATAAATGAAAGATAACTGTGATGCTCCTCAACAAAAGAGCACATGGTACCAACATGAATTGATTCAAATAGGTTGGTTCATCAGTTAAAAAACAAAACAAAATACACTAACTGACACCAGTAGCATTAAGATCGCAAAGCCTTGGAAACAGAAGCTTTATCAGTCATCTATGTGTTCCAAATAGAATTATATCATTCACCTTTGAGCTCCGACTGCAATGACCTTGTCCAGCTTCCTGTGCAGAAGTGCAATCATAATTGCGCATGTAAATAACCCAGATGCAACTCTTATACTGACACAATTATTCTAAGGTTGTGCATAACATGTCAAGCCTGACTTTCTGGGGAAAACACATTTCACGGGAGCTGATTTCTCAAGGCATCTCTTTCCAGAAACGATTATCCCGTTAGCTCAATAGAAATTCTGAGTACTACTAGAGTAGTGAAAGCTGTGCACCACCCATGAGAATTTATATAAATTAATACAATTCCTCATTTATAGCTAAAATGGATTCAGTTGCAGGGTGGTTAAATTGCCTAGAGGTATTTTGATAATTTACAGAAAGCAAGAAAGAGTCAGCAGGAAGCATACAATCATTCCTTCAAGACTATTGATTTAGAATCAATGGGACAGATGCAGCACTTGGTTAAATGCAATGTTTATAAGAGCCATACTTCACATGAGGTACTCCTAAGCCTCTTTAGCCAATTGGGAGCTTAGATGCATTTGCCTTAGTTGAAAGGATCTATAAGCAGAAACCCAATGACAAACATTTGTGTTTGGTATGAAGTGTTGAATAAAGGGGATAAATAACTTACTGGCTGAAGTTTAAAAGAGTCTTAGTTTGGCAGGGTTAACCAGAGAGAAATCCAAAGGAGGGGGTGGAGCAGACGAAGTTTATGGTCAATAAATTAAGTAACTTTCAGATGAAGATTTCTTGAAGGGACAAATACTATAATAGAGATAACACTTTGATCCAAATAAATGATCAAAGAGACTCAAAAGGCTGCCATATCAAAAAAAGTTTGGTGTCAATTTTGCATATATTTTATGTATGGTTGCCACATGGGATCTTAGCTACTATTTACTTCGTACCTACTTTGTAGGCTGAAAATCAGACCTCCATTAGAAAAACCATTTGTTTTGTATTTGCCAGATTTATTTTTGTGATAATTGGGCAGCGTTTACAATTTTCATTTGGCAAAGGATAAAAGTGATATTTACATGAACAATAAGACAGCCAGTCTGAATTAAAGACACCTGCAAGTGGACAGAAAAATAGCTCCACTTTGGATGCTGCCTGCAAAATGTTGAAGCTAAATTGAGAATGCTACACATGAATTTAAAGCAGCAACCTTTGTCTCTCATTTGATTCAACATCAACCAGTAATCTTTAGACAAGGAAGGATTTGAAGACAGGAGCAATAAATTCAGATGAGAGAAACTTAAATGCACTTTGAAACCCATATGTCGTTAGCTTCTAAAGTAGTTAGGTATGAAATCTAAGTGGCTTGTAGGCCTGAATTACATTCAGCAACATAAATTTACACCCAGTTTATTCTATAAAATGAGGTATTGATTCTGTTGCTTTAAGTGTGGCTGCCGTTTGCTGACAATGTTCTCATGTCTCTAGCACATGACTTTAAGCTCATGCAGGTTAGAAACAAGGCATTCATTTTAATGTGATGGTACCACTTCGGGTAAATTGCTACTATCCCTCTGAATTTAGTTGCCATATATAGCAAAAACATTGGTATATTTAGTAACTTAGGAATATAGCAACAGGAGTAGCCCATTTAGTCCCTGGAGTCTGTTCCACCATTTAATGAGCTCATGGCTGATCTGCATTCCAACTCCACGTACCCGCCTTTACCCCATATCCCTTAATACCTTTGGTTAACAGTAATCTATCAATCTCAGTTTTAAAATTAATAATTGACGTAGCATTCTGTTTAATGGTTCAATCAGCATAAAACAGAATCACGTGCATATTGAGTTTCTCAAGTTACATTTTTAACAATAGCTATTTTTTGTAAGTTTACAATTCTGAATATTATAAAGTTAAACTGAAAAAACTGCTGGAAGTTGAATGAGCCCACTTGTAAAATGATGCTGGGATTCAGCAAACGCTGCATTGTAAAACCTGTGGTTTCCAATGGTAGTAATTTTTCCCTTGTGTCAGGTGGTCATCTCTAACAGCCCAAATCATGCTTTCAAACAGTGAGTGCACCTTATGCTGAACTGTAACTTTTCAATTTGGACATAAAATCCACGGATATAAATCACTCTGAAGGCCAATTATACCTTAAGTAACCCTCAATATGATGTACAATTTAAATGAATGTTGTGTATATGTGACTTGCATAGACACATCTGTCATTAGACAGTGATTACCTTTTCCATTGAAACAGCTCTGTATGGGTTAAAAATGAAATCTCAGTACTCAGAATACGAGAGTCTTAAAATTAAACTTAATGTTTTAAATGGAACCTTTAATGGTTCCTGTAGCAAATACTCTATGACTGTAATTGCACAGAAGCCTCTATTTCTTGTGACAGAAATACTTGCACAGTGCAATAAGCTGAAAATCTCACTCAAAACACAGCAAGGGGTTATTGATTTTAGGAAAAGTTCATCTTGTGCACAATTAATGAAACATTGCTTAAAATCAATAGCCTAAAGGCTATACCTATACAGACACATTTTATTCCATTTAAATCTTATCTTCTTATTCATACCTCTTTGCATGTGTTGCATTCTGCTTTCAAAGATTACCAGCATTGCACATGTATAAGCGGCAAGCACCATAGAACGCATTCCCTCAATGCACGTTGTAACAGGGCTAAAGCTTTTCATTTTTAGCTTAGGGCACGGGCAGCTGTTGAGCAGAAACTTGTGACAGACGGGTCTCAGCCTACCTAATTTTACCTGCAGTGTGTTGCCAATACCTGTTGGAAGGCCGATAAGACAAGGACAACCATTTTCATGAAGTGTTTCATCATAATTTTCTACTTAACAACAGTGATAATACTTCATAATTGGCTGTAAAGTGCTATGGGATGTTCAAAAGGCACCACAGAGATGCAAGTTCTTTAGCTGCACCGTTATGTTCCTGCACACCGATTTCCTCAAAATAAACTGTTCCTGGATTCTGTCAGAGTTCACCTCTGGACCTAAGCCAACCAGGTCATTTCCAGTATCTGGAATCCATCTCTTAACACCTTTGTGTCTCCACCTCTTTCTGTTCCTTAAAACTCACCTCTTTGACCAAGCTCTTGGTCGCTTCCCCCACCACTTCTTTATTTTGACCATTTTTTCTATGTTTCTATGAAGTGCTTTGAACATTTTTCCTCAGTAAAGCTGATATTATCAGGTAATGTCAGCAGTAGAAATACCAGGCATGTGCCGCCAATCCTGAATAAGAGGACTATCAAAAGAAAGTTTTGCATTTATATTGCACCTTCTAATACTTTGAAATGTCCTAAAGCACTTTACAACAAATGAAGTACTTCTAAAGTATCACCACTGTTGTAATTTAGGAAATGCAATGGCCAAATTGTGCACAGCAAGATCACACAAACAGCAATTTCCAAAGTGATATTGGTTTTGGAATAATGATTGAACAGGACACTAGAGAAGATCCCCTTTAATGCAATAGAATATTTTATATCCATTTGAGAGGGCAGAAGGAGCCTCAGTTTTTCATGTTTCTGCATTAAATGGCATCTCTGATAGGGCAGCACTCCCATAGTACTACATTAGTGTTAGCCTAGGTTTGGTGGTCAAGACTCTGGAGTTGGTCTTGAACCCAAAACCTTCTGAAGCAAAGGCAAAAGTGCTACCTTCGGGCCACAGCTGGCACTTTGCTAAATGCCATGCTTCTCCCTATGTAATTTGGCTACTTTTTCTTTCAAATTTTGTTCGTTGTTGAAGAACAACCTTCAAAGCACATCCTAAATGTGGCCAAATAATGATTAGCCCTTTCTCGTAGATGGGGAACAAAGTTGACATGCATATATTGTTTTGCGAATATTAGTTATAGCCCACTATGAGGGGCATACATATATACCATATTCATATGTCATATAGGCAGATTGTTTAATTGGTGACTACTTTATAATAGAATATTAATGATGATAAATTGAACCATAGAACTATAGAAAAGTTACAGCACAGAAGGAGGCCATTTGGCCCATCTTGTCCATGCCAGCCCGAGGACACCCAGGTGCCCTTTCTAATCCCACCTTCTTGCACCCGGCCCATAGCCCTGCAGCTTACAGCACTTTAGGTGCAGATCCAGGTACTTTTTAAAAGAGTTTAGCGTTTCTGCCTCTACCACCAACTCGGGCAGCAAATTCCAGACACCCACTACCCTCTGCGTAAAAAAGTTCTTCCTCATGTCCCCCCTACACCTTCTGCCACTTATCTTGAATTTATTTCCCCTGGTTCTGGAATTCTCCACCAAGGGAAACAATTTTACCCTGTCCACTCTATCTATTCCCCTCATAATTTTGTACACCTCAATCAAGTCACCTCTCAGCCTTCTTTGTTCTAAGGAAAATAACCCCAACCTATCCAATCTCTCCTCATAGATACACTTTTCTAAACCTGGCAACATTCTTGTAAGCCTCCTCTGCACTCTCTCCAGAACTATTACTTCTTGTAATGTGGTGACCAGAACTGCACACAATACTCCAGTTGTGGCCTCACCAGTGTTTTATACAATTCCAACATTATATCCTTACTTTTATATTCTATACCTGCCAATGAAGGAGAGCATTCCATAAGCCTTCTTTACAACCTTGTCTACTTGAACTGCTGCCTTCAGGGACCTTTGTACTTGAACGCCAAGATCTCTCACTTCATCTACCCCTCTTACTATATTCCCATTTATTGTGTAATCCCTGTAACTGTTTGACCTCCCCAAATGTATGACCTCACACTTCTCTATGTTAAAATCCATCTGCCACTTTACCGCCCACTCCACCAACCCATCTATATCGTTTTGGAGACTATGGCTATCCTCTACACTATCCACTACTCGGCCAATCTTTGTGTCATCTGCAAATTTCCCAATCGTGCCCCCCATGTTCATGTCCAAATCGTTAATATATAACACAAACAGCAAGGGTCCCAACACCGAGCCGTGTGGAACACCACTTGAGACAACTTTCCATTCGCAAGGGCATCTATCGACCATTACCCTTTGTTTCCTGTTACAAAGCCAACCTTTTATCTTTTACCACATTACCCTGAATCTCATAGGCTTTTACTTTCCTGACCAATCTGTCATGTGGGACCTTGTCAAATTCCTTGCTAAAATCCATGTACACAACATCCACTGCACTACCTTCATCAACCCTTCTTGTCATTTCCCCAAAGAATTCAATCAAATTTGTGAGGCAAGACCTTCCTTTAATAAATCCATGCTGACCATACCTGACGAGTCCATGCCTTTCCACATGACAGTTAATCCTATCTCTCAGGATTGATTCTACTAATTTGCTCACCACCGATGTAAGACTAACTGGCCTATAATTGTCACATGTAGTGACATCTGGCATATGGAAATATATTGGCCCCGGTAATTACTCGGAGATGCATTGAAAGTGTGGAGGTGGGGTCCAATATCATGCGGAAAACCTGAAAGTAAGTTCAGGGTTCTTGTGTTTTTTCTGAATGCAGCCACTTCACTACCATTTTACTTCCAGGTTTGCCATCCAGGTGGCAGATGGCGTGATGCCAGGATTTCAACTGCAGTACTTAAAGGACCAAACCCAAGATGCAATTTGGAGGAGCTTGGAGTTGGAGTAGAGAATGGCATCAGAACATTCAAAGGCTATGCAATACTTTAACAACATATCCCTTGATGTGCTGCTGGGGACAGTGGAAGAGAGGCCCTACTCCCCAGCAATAGAAGGAAGAAATTTATGGTAACACCAAGAAGGTGTGGTTGGGAGCGGCACAGGAGATGATCAATTGGAGCATAGTGCCACGCTCATTGATTCAATGTAGGGAGAGCTTTAATGAACTAACCAGGTTATGAAAGGTGAGTACAGTTGAATGTTTGCCTACTCCTGCTGCACCACCTCAATCCCTCACTCTGCTTTCTCAAGTGCCATCATTTTGCCATCATTTTGCTCCTCACAAGGCTTTACCTTACATGCCACCCATCCTTCCCTTTCTATGCAATTCCTCAAATTCACAACTCTCCATCCTCTAGTGCCACTCACCCTCAACTTTATGCAATATATCGACCTTCACTAAAAGCATTACATCCATCGCGTGAACAAATTGCATTTTACACACTCATCTGTCCATTCTCCTTAATGCAGGAAAACAGAGCACAGGCCATGAAGGCAAGAGAGAGAACCAGATGTGGCAGAGGAGGAGGCTCTAGAGATCAGTGTAGTTTTGTGGCCCATGATCATTGGATATCCCAGTTGCAATGAAATATCAGTCACCCAGATGTCATACAGCTCTCAGTCATGTTGTCTTGATCGTCTTCACAATGGCAACTTGCAATGTTCTTACCTTGTCAGGGATCATTTATATCTTTTATCTCGACAGGGCCTTCACTTGTGCAGCAGCAGTTGGTTTTCCAGCTCAGGCACTCTCTCTTCATTGGGACCTCCTTGACAGATGGTTGGGTTTTCACCTGTTGCCTCAAAGGGTGCAGCCCTCTCCAAGCTCTGCTCAGCTGGACACAGGTGCTGCACCCTGGGGACAATTGATGAAAAGGGAAATCATTAAGCAGCAGCAGATAATGTGCAATTCACTGACAGGCTTCCCAATCCCACTCATTAGCATTGCACACAGAACAGAAGAGTTCAGCTCAAGCATGAGTGGGTTGATGTCGCAAGACATTAAGGTGATTTCTTCTTCAATGGATGGAGTGGCCAGTGACCATGAAACATTAAATGCTCGAATAAAATGGGTCCATGCACATCACCATCATGTAGACTCTGGATGTCAACATGTCTGCCACTTATAGGATAACAGACGCCTGAACCTTGGCCGCACTGATCTGGACCAAAATAATAGTAATAGGAGTGAAGTGCAGCTCGGAGAGGGATGAGATGCAAAAGGGGACATGGAACTGGGGACTCCACTCAAAGCACTTGCACAATTTACGAGTTGCAGCTCCCCCCACACCCCCATCAATCCTGTCTGTATAGCTCATCTGCTGCCTCAGTTTTGGTGGCTGGGTCTGCTTGAGCACAAGTGCAGGTGGAGCAGTCTTTGGCAGGACTCACAAGAGCCGCAATACTCAAAGGGTGTCAGCCAAAAACTTTTCAGCAGGCGAAACGGTGACCTGAGCAGCCATAGCCTGCTCCTGCTTCAACTCACCGGGGCTGCAATTCAGGAATCTCGTGGGCTCAACTTTAAACGCAAAAATCTGTCTAAAAATCACTTGAATTGAGCACTTAACACATGGACCAGGATATTTCAGATGGCGGGGTTTCCCATCCCACCATCTGAAAAGTCAGCGGGTAACACACCCCCACCGAGGCTGCCTGCCCCGCAGCCACTTCACACTTGAATAAGCATCAGTTGGCTGCAGGTGGGACTTCCACTCCTCACTCAAGAGGAAGTCTTGGCCTAGAGAGTTACTGGGCAATCTGATTAGCCGGCAGCTCTCTAACCCCTGCAGCAACAGAAGCTGCAGTGGACAGAAAAGGAACTTCCTGAAGACAACAGAGCCTAAGTCCTGGGACTGGATGGAAAGGTAAGTTTTCGGGGTCTCAGGGCGGGGAGGGTAGCAGGTGATTGGGGTGTTGAGGGTGAGGCCGGGGTTGGGTGGGGAGAGGGGTCCAGCAGCCACTGAACCTTAACGGGGGATGGGAGTGGCCGAAGTTAGAAAGTGACTTCTGAAGGAGGGCCCCCACCTCCCTCCCCACCCAAGGCCGAAGCCTGATCATTTTTGGGCATCCCCCAAGCAATGTCAATCCTCCCACCAGCCTAAAATTTGAGGCTGGGTGAGAAATGGCCCTTAAGTGGCCAATAATTGACCAGTTAAGTGCCTCAACTGAGGCACTAAAGAATGGCAGGTGACCCATCCTAGGCTTCGCCCATCCCAGCATAAAATTGCTGAGCGATGAGGTCGGGAACCCAACGGGAAGCCCTTTCGTTCTGTTTCAAGCTCCCCACCCGCCTAGAAACCCGCCAGCGGGGGAGCGTGAAATTCAGGCCATGGAAATGGACAGCCTGCCTCTGTGGAGGAGGTTACTCGTTTGCAGCCTAACGAGCTGGAGTGAAATGCAGAAGTTGACAGTTTAGAGCCGGCTTCCTGGCATGCTGGCATTTCCCTGGAATTAACTCTTCATGTTAACGTTTCTCCAATTGTTCCACTACCAGTTCCACTCTCTGTTTTCTTTGTGCATATATTACACAAATCAGCTTATTTAATTCAATACAAAGCAGCTGGAAAATAGTAGAAGTTCTGCCCCTATATATTTTACAGCTCTTTACTTAGGGTCCAATATAATGCATGATGATGTGTAAGGAAGCAACCGGTACATAATTACAAACACTTTTACGTTTAGTCCACATCGTAGGAGTAACATATAATTGTAAGGGCAACAGACTACACAAGATCCTTAATTATCACATACACAATTATCCCAGTTCAGTTGAAGTGGTAATTAAGATATGCCTCTTTCTGCCGTTAAGTGGCAGACAACTGGCTTAGCATGTTGACTAAACAGTCAATGTACTGGTTCAGTTTGGATACATAGCATTAATCTGTAATACTGTAATGTATATGTCGAAATCCATAGAGGGTTCCCTTTATCCTTTGGAGCATTCTATCCAGCTAAAACTAAACTCTATGGTCGAAGAATTTAACTGCACAGCTCTCACAGCTCTAGCCTAAAAGCTCTCAATATGATGGTTAGGTCGTGGGCACAAGTTTCCATTCAGAGCTGCGCCGACAAATGCATTGGCAGTAGAAGCACATGTTGGGAACTGTTACAGGCCAATATAGTTTATTTAAATTGGGGTCTGCATATCTTCAGGGGCCATTCTCAAATTTACAATGCCCCAGTGCTTCACTTGCCCTTCTGCTGAATTTGCACAGCATAGGAGGGCACTGACCAGCAGGAAGGGCCCCATGTTTATCTAAATCTGGAGCAGGCAGGAACATCAGGGCTCCTCCTGATGTCCTTAACAATCACAGACCGCACCTCTTCCCCGACCACTGCTACCTCCCCCCATGCCACCACCGTATCCTGGCCCAATCAATCACCCTTTCCCAGCCCGGGTCCTGATCGTACACCCTTTCTGTACTATAGGCTTCCAAATAGTGGAAGGGAGTTAGAAGAGCAAACATTTAGACAGATTTCTGAGTGCAAAAGCAATAGGGCAGTAATCATTGCGGACTTCAACTACCCTCATATCAGTTGGGATACGAACAGTGTGAAGAGCACAGAGGGCACAAAATTCTTGTACTGCATTCAAGAGGACTTTTTTAGCCAGCACATAACAAGCTCAATGAGAGGGGGTGCAATTCTATATTTAGTCTTAGGAAATGTGGATGGAGTAGCAGTGAGGGACCATTTTGGAGATTGTGACCATGTAGAAAGCCTAAAGGAGTATAGAAAGTACAGGGGTGAAGTAAAAATGGAAATTAGGGAAGCAAAGAGAGGATACAACAAAATATTGGCAGGTAAAATCAAAGAAAATTGTAAGATGTTTTACTAGTACATTAAAAGCAAGAGAATAACTCAGGAAAAGGTAGGGCCTATCAGAGATGTACTTGGTAACATGAGGGTTGATGCAGAAGATGTGGGCAGTATTTTTTTGTCTCTGTCTTCACTAAGGAGAGGGATGATGCAGACATTCTAGTTAAAGAGGAGGAGTGTGAAATATTAGATACAATAAGCGTAGTGAGAGAGGAAATATTGGAAGGACTGGCATCCTTGAAGGTGGATAAATCACCAGGGCCAGTTGGATTGTATCCCAGACTGTTGAAGGAAGCCAGGGAGGAAATAGCAGATGCCCTGAGGATCATTTTCCAATCTTCACTAGATACAGACAAGGCCCCAAAGGATTGAAGGGCTGTAAACATTGTAAAATTATTTTAAAAGAGTGGGAGTGGGAGGGATAGGCCAGAAAAATATAGGCCGTTCAGTCTGACTTCAGCGGTGGGCAAATTATTGGAAACAATTCTGAGAGACAGGATAAACTGTCACTTAGAAAGACAAAGATTGATCAGGGATAGTCAGCATGGTTTTGTTAGAGTAATATCATATCTTACTAACTTAGTAGTATTTTTTGAGAAAGCAGCAAGAAGGACTAATGAAGGCAGTGCAGTGGATGTTGTCTACATGGATTTCAGTAAGGCATTTGCCATGGTCCCACTGGCAGACTGGTCAGAAAAGTGAGATCTCGTGGGATACAGGGGAAGGTGACAGGTTGGATCCAAAATTGGCTGAGTGACAGGAAACAAAGAGTAATGGTCGATGGATGTTTTTGCGAATGGAAAATCGTTTCCAGTGGTGCTCCACAAGGCTCAGTGTTGGGGTCCTTGCTGTTTGTTGTATGTATTAATGATTTAGACTTAAATGTGGGAGGCATGGTTGGGAAATTTGCAGATGACACAAAAATTGGCCATGCGGTTGACAGTGAAGAGGATAGCTGTCGACTCCAGAATTATATCAATGATTTGGTTGAGTGGGCGGAGAAGTGGCAAATGGAATTCAATCCGGAAAAGTATGAGGTAATGCATTTGGGGAGGGCATACAAAGCAAGGGAATATTCAATAAAAGGAAAGTTATTGAGAGGTGTTGAGGAAGTGAGAGACCTTGGAGTGCATATCTACATGTCCTTGAAGGTGGCAGGACAGGTGGACAAGGTGGTCAGGAACCATATGGAATGCTTTCCTTTGTTGGGAAAGCATTCCATATGCTTGGCCGTCTTTCCCGGCCTGGGTCCCGCACCCACGCTTTTCCAACCGGAGTCCTGATCACCCACCCTTACCTGCCTAAGGCCCGCCTTTATTAGCCCAAGGTCCAATCACTTACCCTTACCTAGGCCTCATCACTCACTTGTCCCAGCCCAAGGCCCAGATATTTGGTGAAGGGTTTGATTGATCTATAATAGAATGAGCGGTGAAGCATTTTGAGTTTCTCCTTGGTTAGCTGAGAAAATTGTGTAGCAATCAAACATTGTGAAATAATAATCCATTTAAATAAGTTCAGGACACCTCCTGAATAAGTTGGCTAAACCAGGCCATTTGTTTCAAGTAAATGATTGAACTTCAACCACAGTGCTTTGCAAGATACTGACAGGCCTGGACTTTAACTGCCAGTGTATTCCTAGTGGGACACCATATTACTGAGTTAATTTTCAACCCATCTGCAGCAGAATGAGACCCTACTACTAACTACAGGTAGGAAGTCAGAGATATCTGGCAGGAAATTGTGTGGACTGGCAGCTGTCCACTGTAGAGGTTATGTGATGGAATTGACCTCTGGGGATGTCCCTTGGAGCCCCATGAGGGCACTCTCACTTTCTAGGGGAGGGGAGACGGTGCGAGATCACAACTGGATTGGCTGAACCTTTCCTCACAGGGCCTGAAGGAGAATTCTTGGCCATGAAAGGAAAATAAAAAGAGGTACAAAACCTTACCTGACATACAGGAGAATGTCGTCCAGAACTGGAGGGAGAGCTTGAGGACTGGTAGAAGGCCACCATGCAACCGTTCCTCACAATGCCCTCAAGGGGATGATCCACAGGATAATGGGCATCAATGCCACAAAGTCAGTGGCACCCGACCCTGTTGCAGCCATCCTGGATGTTGGCAACTTACTGCCTTATACACCTTGCCAACTCATTCTTCAACCTCACCCAGAATCGTAGAATTGTTACGGTGCAGAGGGAGGCCATTCAGCCCCAGAAAGCTGCAATGAAATGTAAACTGCAAAAGGAGTGACCATGGACCTTCTGCTTTCCTCCCCATCCCACATCCCTCACCCCTAACATCCCTTTAAGCTTTTGTGCTTTCAGGTAATCAAGAAACGTTGACTGTTCAGCTCCAGCCTCAGGTGGAAGTTGGAGAGGATCAGCACACCTCTGAAGAAGAGGCACTACCACTCACAGCCACCAGCTCAGATACTGGCATTACACAAATATTAAGGGCTAGTTTAGAGTCATGCGTGGTGAGTCACGGGGCAAAATGCACTGCAGCAAGGACAGGGGGTTAGGATGACTCACGTGCAAACTCCCTAGAGGGAGAACTTGCAGAACAGTTCTGATACAGGGGACCTGGTTAAGGACCTTTTTGGGGTGGATTATAGAAAAATGTCGATGAATGTGCACACTGATATGCTTGGTTCATTGTTAGGCCTACCAGATAGCTGAGAGTTAGTGGCCAAGAGCATGGAGGAGGCTGTCTCCATCATTGGACAGGGCATTCAGCAGAACTTGGGACCTATCCTTTTCTACCTTGGAAGTGCTGAGCACCTCCATGGCAGACTGATTCATGGTAGAGTTTTTACTGGCTGTTGTCTCAGGTTCCACTGCAGCACAGGCATCCCCATATATCAGTGCTGTGGTGGAAGCTCAGACAGAGGTCAGGAGTCACCTAGCTAATGGAAGCAGGCTCAGACTGCTGCTATCCAGATCCAGGCAGCTGCCAGTGTGATTTCAATGCTTGACAAGCCTTGCAGCCTCTGACGGCAATTCAACAATCTGCTCCATTGCTGAGGCATCACTCCCTGCGAGTGGCAGTGGCACTGTGGACCACGTACCTGGCCTGTACCAGGATGACAGCATTCACGCTCCCTCCTCTGCCACTGCACCAGTGCCGTTGCTATTTCCTCTCAACCAGCCCAGACTGCTGCCACCTGTGCCAAGGTGGAGAAGTCAAGCCGAGCCCGCAAGGCCCAGGGCTGCTCATTAGCATCCTCCACAAGAATCTGCAGTCTCCACACTGAAAGTAATCAACCTTTCACCAGCTGTGTCACAGCCCTGGGGGTAATAGTATGTAAGAGCAATAGGTAAAGGCACCTGCATTACAGGCAACAAGTCAACGCACGGGGGTAATTTGTTTTGTTTTTTTCTTCTATTGTTGATGTTTTGTGGATAAAGCGGTTGAATGAAGGTTTTTGCTGTTGGCCTTAATTTAGTTGTATTGATCAATAGGGCTTTGCCATGAGGAGTCTGAAATGGATATCCTGTAAGAGAATGGTGGGTCCATGTTAGAGGTGGGCAAATTCCCTTCAATTTAAGCAAAGCTTTGCAATGCTCTTGCTCTTGCTTTGTCTAGTCACACATGGTACATGCAGCTTTCTATAGTGGTCCACACTGCTCTGGTGAGTAAAAGAAGCAAAAACATATCTGCTCTTTGGTGGCTCTAGCCATCCCCTTTGTTGGACCACTGTCGATCCTGAAATGCTGCTCCAAAATAGACATAAAGGCCTGAATTTTTGCTCCCAGCTAGGGCGCCCAGGGTCAGCACATTTCCCGGCTCTGTGGACCTGACCCATGAGAAAAGGGATCCGGAAGTTGGCATTTTCATTCCGGGGGCCAGTTTGGATTAAAAGTTGGACTAATCGACCCCGGAACGAGTGTGGAGGCTGTTGAGCGTGGAAGCAGGTTGGCCGGAAGGCCTACATCTGTGCTCCGTCACTGTGTGAATGATTGAAAAAAAAAGCACATCCTTCCAGCCCTCATCCCTCAACCCCTCACCCCTCAAACACTCCCCAAGCCCCATCCATGCCAACCCATGCCATCTCATGCTCTCACACCTCCCATGCCAACTTTTCCCCTGTGCCCATGGACATCCCCATATCAATGTATGACTTTGTTCCCACCCTCCATGGAGCCCCATACCATCCATGCCAACATAAGTTCCTGTACCCACCCCGCATGGACCCCCATACTCTCCTTGCCAACCTATGCACCTGCTCTTATCTCCTATGGACCCCCATACCCTCCATGCCAACATATGCCCTCTACCCACCCCCCATGGGCCCCCATACCATCCATGTCAACCTCTGCCCCTGTACCTATCCCTCATGGATCCTCATACCCTCCATGATAATGTCTGTCTCTGTACCCACCCCATGACCCCTCACACCCCCTATGCCAACCCATGACCCCACTCATCCCCATAACCCTTTATAGCCCCTATGCCACCTTAGTGCTAACTTATTCCAGTCCATGCACACACCCAAGATCCTTTGCCCTTACCCCCTCCATGCCAATTCCTTCAACTAAACTCTTATGAAAACAAACATTTCACTTACATATTTAATTTCCTATGAAAACAAACATTTCTATTCCATAACCACTTGAAGCTGTCAAACTGCTCACTTAACTGGCACCCCACTGTGATAATGTTAGGTCATAAGATCATCATGCAACACAAATACAGTAATGATAACCCTCAGTCTTATGTCAACAGACTGGTGAAATAGCCATAACTGATTTTTTTTTAACTGTGTTAACTTTTTTTTAATTTAAAGCCCAACAGAGTTAGATACCTTGACAACTTTAACATTTCCAATGAGCTTTGACAGTTCCAATGGGTTTTGATAGTTCTTTGCCAGTTTTGGCGGTGCTTTGACAGCTTGATAGTTCTTTGGCAGCTTTGATATTCTTCGACAGCTTGACAGATCCTTGACAACTTGACAGTTCTTTGACAGATTGACAGTTCTTTTATATATTGACAGTTCTTTGACAACTTTGACAGTTCCAATGAGTTTATGCACTTTTTACACACATTACTGTTTACTTTTAACAATCCCAAAAGCCACCTGACCTCTCCCAAAGGAGTATCTTACCTCTCCCAAAGGGTGCCTTACCTCCACCAAAGTGCACCTGACCTTTCCCAAAGCTGTATTGGGACCATATCCAAAGGGGTACCTTGGCTATCTAAATGAACCCACAAGATTCATACCTGCTCCTACCAGGTCCAATCTGCACACTCTGAGTTTCAGGCATTTATCTCGTCAAAATCATGTATGAGTGGCGGCAGCTAATAATTTTTATGGCAACTACCTTCGGGAGCCATAGATGTGCAAGTTAAAATCTGCTCCTGTTCCCACCCCCAGCCCCTATGAAAATGGTTGGGGAAGTGCTCAAGGGCAGGACTTCCAGGTTTCGGCATCTCCAAGCACTTTCATGTAAAGGGAGAGAATGTGGCCATTCCACCCAACTGTCCAGGCCAGTGTAAGGTGCAAACTGAATTTGGGCTTGGGCCTGATTTCCATGCTAGAAAAATAGGTCTTGCACCAAAAAACTGACACAAGAGGTGGTGAGCCTATAACGTGCATGCAAAGGCCCCCAAGGTCTAGGATAATGGAGCTTCAGATGTCAATCTGTAAATCATGGGTGCCAAATGGGTGGAAATAATGGAAACCAAAATGGTGAGGGGTGCAAAATGGGTTTCCAATTCACGGTCACATGCTTAGCACTAACACAAAAAGTCAAGATCTACTCCTTTGCATCTGACTATAAAAGCCAAGTTGGTTTGATTATTAAATCTTCTCGGTTAATGATTATAGCATAACTGTCAATGATAAAATATACACTAGCATGCAATTAAGAAAAAAGACAAACATCACTTTATGTTTGATTATTTTATATTTTGATTTGTTCTTGACTATTTATTATGTTTGCAAACATAATAATAAAAATAAACCTTTCCAACTTCCTACAGAATATAATTCAATGTAAATATTGAATAGATGAATACTATTATAAGATGTTCAACATCTTAAATAAATAGGCTCTACCAAATCCACAGAAGGTGAATGCTTACTTATTTGTTGTGGAATCAACATTGCTTCCTTTCTTTTAGTACCTTGCCAGTTTCGCTGAGAAAATGAGTGCACCAATTACCGTTTACAGCCAGAAGGAGCACAAAGCCAAAGCACTCTTTGCATTAATTATCACCTCCTTACACAGCTTGTGGATTATATTATTACCGCACAATATGCTGCAAACTTCAGCTCTTCCTGACAGCCTACTAATCACTGGCAAAGTCATCTGTTGCCTCTTTCTGCCTTGTCTCTGAGCTACTCCAGTCCACAGCTACCCTGCCATCGACATTTATTTTCTAGCACGTTGGAAAGAATTAGAGCTGCGAAAAAAACCAAAGACACATAAATACTTAATGACTCCTGAAGATAACGATGTTTAATTTAATAAAGCATTTCTCATTGCCTATGGTCAATACTTCTAGGTGTTTTTTTAGAAAGCATGACATGCCATTGAAATATTACTAATAGTGTACTGGCTGACTGGACAAACCTCATTCCTGTTTTAATTAGCTTCCTTGAGCATTAAACAGCCCCATGGATTTCTTATCTCACTATGTTCATACATGGATTGGCTCCCATATCAGCTGGACCAGTCAGGCACTGAAACCAAGGTCCTCAGGGTAGGAGGTGGGCTGGTGGCAGTTACCAGTTCCATTCCTAAGTCCAGGCCTGTTTTCATGGGCTATCCAATTTTACACCCCCCATTTTCTGCTGATACATTCATTTTCTGTTATCTTGGCTTCTGACAGACCTTTAAATCTTATCATTCTTCCTTTAAGGGTTGCTGACTTGCAATTTCCTGCTGACCCCCTGATGGCCAAGATGTGAAGGATGCAGCAGATCACCATCGACAACTCCACTCCAGCGAGTTACTTGAAATAATTCCTTTGCAGGTCTGGAAGGAGCAGAGACAAACAAATTGTGGGAGTTGATGAACTTGCCTGCTACTAGCAATGCTGGCTCTGTATTGGGGTTGGGGGGGGAGGGGGAGGGGGGAGGTGTTGTTGGTTGTAGCTGCCATTGAACCTATGGAGGCTGCAGGGTTAGTGGTTCCTCAGTTGCCCAAGGAGGATTGTGGAGGGCAGTAGATTTAATTCATGGCATAATAGGTACAGGTAGAATTTTTACTTAATATTCATACTGGAGATGTGAGTGTCACTGGCAAGTTCAGCGTTCATTGTCCACCCCTCATTGCCCTTGAGAAGGTGGTGGCTACCCTATCACTTGAAAAGCTGCAGTCTGTGTGATGAAGGTACACCACTGTGCAGTTGAGTAGGGAGTATTGCTGTTTTGTCTCCTGGTACTCCTTTAAGTTGCACCACTTCAGCCATGGTATTTTGAAACTAAGCCCCATCGCTTATCTTAAAGTGTTCTTCCAGCTGGCATGAGAACCTCCACCATGCATTTGGCCACTTGTTGTTTCCTGAGCTGAAGTGAATGTTTGTATTGCAAGAGCATACTTCTCCTTTACCATTACCCTGTCCTGCTTAGCTCTTTTTAGTGCCTCAATTACACTGGGCTTTCTGAAGAGCTTGTAAAAATATTCAGATGCTTTAGTTTCCATAGTAACACATCAAATTTGTTCCGCTGTCACAAAGAAACCGAGCAGAAAATAAAGCAGGAAGAAGAGAAAAGCTTGGCAAACTAACATCGTAAAGCATTAGAAAAATAACAAGGCAGTAAAAAAAAAACATTGAAAAGCATTTTTAAAATACAAACGCATGTGCCTTTTTGAAGAGCTCCTTTTGATGTGGATCCTTGGCAGAAGAGCCTCATCATAAATGATTGGAAATCATTAGTATGATAACCATGTATATTTAGGAAAAATGCTAGAAATATGAAATCAAACACTTATTTTGACCTTTATTAAAAGGAACCTCTCACACAAATACAGGCATAATGATTTTCTCAGGCATTAAGACCAAATGGAAAGACAACTGCTGGGAGTTTTAGTTGTGGACCAGTGGGATTGCGGACCGCCAAATTTCCTGAGCTTCGCTTCTGGGAATTTCAATAGAAATCCCAATGTTCCTACGTCCTTTTAGAACTTGGTTAAATTTGGCACTTGCCAAAGTTTATTTTGAGAGTGAAACCAGGAATAAGCGATTGGTGTATGTAAAAGGATAACCAGGAAGGAAAGCAAGAAAGAAAAAGCAACTGTAAGGTTCCATATATAGCAATTTAATTAAAACTAGGTGAGTAATTAATGCTAAATTAAAGGCCTCTTCCTGCCGCCACTGCTATTAACCTAATGGTGGGCAGGCTTGTTGCCACGTGGGGAGAAGGCATGCAAGCCTGTGTAGTATGGTCTCCCGACGTGGGGATGGGCGGGAGGGGGTGGACTGGTGGTGGGGCAGTGCTCCCTCATTCAGGGACCCGGCTTTGGGAAGGGGAGCCCACTGAGAACCATCCCCTGCCCTTGCTGTGAACTCCCCTCAGCCCCCTCCCCCTGCAACCCACAACCCGTATCCCGCAAAACCCTTCCCACCATCATTTACCTCAGGCCTGGGTCGCTCCGTGACCCTGGGCCTCCGGTGGTTGTATTTCCTGCAGTAGCCACAACTCCCTAGTGATGCTACTGAGCTAAAGAGCTGCTGGCCTCTGATTATCTGGTAGCTTTTGGTGGGCAGACCTTCCTGCCTCCTGGGGCCCTGATCCCATGAAGGGCCTGCTGGTGGGCTCTCAACTGCCTGATTGGCTTGTAATATGGCAGGCTTTCCCAGGAGAAGGCAGCGTCGGTCTCTCAACAGCTCTCCAGACAGTGGCCGAGCTCCCTGTCGCCTCCATTAAACTCTACCCCATGAATTCAAGCTCCAACTCCTGAGTGCATCAGCTAGGCTGGCACTTCAGTGTCATACTGAGAGAGTGCTGCACTATTGGAAATGCTATCATTTGGATCACCTTTTAAGCCGAGCAGATTTGAAACTAAACTTTCCAGCAGATGCAAAAAAAAACCTGTGGCAAAATTTCATCTGAGCTAACAGCTAACAGCCCTGACTAATAGTTAACCCTCAACCAGCATTATCAAAACAGGTTATCTAAGCATTTATTTCAATGCTAATTAAGAATTCTTGGGACCCTGGGAACCAGGAATATTTAGGACTCCTCTGCACCCCTTCCGTAACACCACATCTCCACCACATATCCATTATGTGTCATGCAATTTGTGAAGAATGATGTCCGTAGATTGTTTAAATGCTGCATTCATAATAAAGCAATTCACATCACCATATAGCACATGAAATATAGCTAAGCCAGCAGTTATATGTTGTTTTTCTGAATCATGTGAGTTTTATTTGGCTAAAGCCTCTAGGCACAGGCCTCATAGACCTAAGCAGAAAGTACAGACTCCACAGGAGCCTAATACCCACCCTACCAACTATTGCTCAGTCTTTCAACAGCCTGCTACACTATGGGCAGAATCTTCTGGTTGGCGTGTCATTCCAATTCTAAGTTCAGCGGGCGCACACTGGAGTCGACTGCGCGCCTGCCGAATTTTCAAAGGCATGTTAAGGCCATTATTCACTGAATTGAGGTAGTTGTCAGGGCTGCCCGTCCAACCTTAAGGTTGGCAGGCAGGTGAAGAGCCCAGGCGGCCTTTGCATTTTTCATGGAACCTCATCCACGGGCGGGATGAGGTTTCATGAAGGGTTTATAACTTTAATAAAAAGTTTTATTAAAATTCATTGACATGTCCCAGCTCATGTGGCACTGTCACATGAGGGGACATGTCTGAATAATTTTTTAAATTCTGTTTTTCAAGTTTTCATAATCACATTAATCTGCCTGAGGTAGCTCCGTGCCTCAGGGAGATTTCTGTGCAGGCCCCGACTCTCCCTCCTCCCCCCACACCCGCACAGGTAGCGCTGAGCACTTCCTGGCGCACGTCACGCTGCGCGGGCCTTAATTGGCAAAATGGCAGCGCGTAGCTGATCGTGGGAGGCGATTGGCTGCGCGCCCGCCTGCGCCTGCTCCCGCCCCACCCTCCGCCCACCCACCGGGAGAAAATTCTCCATTATATGATGGACATTTTAATCAGCTGAGCAAGGAATTGTCCACAGCCATTTGAAAATAATGAGCTGTAAACTGCTAAAAGCTCCCATATACTTACATTTCATTCTCTTGAACACAAAATCAAGTATCTCAAAGTTTAATTAAATCATTAGAAATATAAAGAAAGTCAGAGGGTTTTGATAAGTTAAATAGATTCCTTCGTCGATATTTACCCTAATGAAGGAGCAGCTAGGCCACTTGAGAGGCACAAAGTGACTGCCAGTTCTGATTGGCTCACTGCCTGCTCACGAGGCTGGTAAAATCACACTGAACAAGATCATGAGGCAGAAAACAGGAATAATTAGAATTTTTATTCAAAACTGCTAAAAATAAAACAAAAATGGCAAGTTTAACAATGATTCCTGAAGAAGAAAGAAACATTTCCACCACCCCCCACCCCCCCCCCCCTCCCCCCCTCCCATTTAATGCTGTTGCCGCTGTTGCATTGAGGCAGCATCAGGCAGCCAATTCCATTTTAGGCCGCAGAACCATATCAGAATAAAATTTATCATCAGAATCTTTTGACGGCAACAATTATCTTGAGCCTCTGCTCCAACAGAATCTACTTTCCAGACTCAACTGTGAGAGGTAAATCTGTACATAATTCACCATTAAAACATGGGATGGAGTTTTACACCGACGGGATTTTGTGGTCCCGCCGCAGCCAATGGACTTTTGAACGACTGGCCACATTTTGCGGCCCCACCACCACAGCGACGGGGCCCTAAAATTCCCGCCCATGAGATTAGAAATTTCTATTGATGGCTCTTGTGGGCAAACTTTAATCCTAATGTTTTCATCAGCAATTTCTAGGTCATGTGAACAATTATTGACAATTAAACCATTTTGCAAAAGAACTGTGCATCTTTCAGACACATTTACTGCCTTACCCATCCTTCAGTTGAAATAATACTGCGTGAGATAAGCCTGATCAGTAAGTTAGCTGAACATCCTACTCCTCTGGGTGACGGCACAGATTGTCATATCAGATGAATTGTCTTATCAAGCGTTTCTGCCTCTGTAGTCCTGATTAATGGCTTGGCGTTTTTTTTTGTTAATTCTATCCTGGTCAGCATCTAGCTCCTGTGTCACTGTGATATATCTGTCAACATAATCATTATTGTGTAAACTGATCTGCTTCAGTCCTGAATGCACCTCGCACTATCTGTACGTGCCTGTTGAAATATAGCAGAAGCATCCTTTATATCTAACATTTTTCAAATTGCTGATACCAGTCACCAACTTAAAATTCACCAGTTACTGCACTCAATGGAGACTTTGTTGGTTAATTTGATTGATTTTTCTTTGAAACATCAGCAGTACAAGGTTATTTTAGAGGAGGTACATTTAATCAAAAATTATTTTAAATTGTTGACAAGTGAAATCAGTAGAAGTGGCAACTGGAGGAGTTCATAATCTGTAATCATACTGTATTAAGTGGATATAGCTCAGAAATTATTCTTACGATAGTGCTCAGGGCTTGATTGCTGAGGGAGGGAGTGAGGAGGGGTTACTACCAATACCTGTGAGCATATTCTTCTGCTGGCTTGCACACGACTTTTCAGTATTTGGTTTTTCAGGATTCTATTCCACCCAGAGGGCCTGTCAATGTAAAGGGAGTGACACTAATCCTTTGAAATCAACTGCAAGCAGTGATTAACCATCACTTGAACTGTTGTCACTTTGTTCGAGACCTGCACTGGTGGCAACTCCTGAACTGAGGGCCTCCTGCTGCAGGCAGCAACCCAAAATAAACCTGCCAGTATTCGTTCAGGCCTGCAACCAAGACAACCTGGTGAAAATGGGTCATTCCAGTGTAAGGCTTTCCGTTCCCTTCCTCCTTACAGTGGCTCTTGGACCCTGGAGTTGAGAGAACAAAATACACATAGCTAACAGGCTGTGGCTCAACCTTAGATTCAGTGGGCAGGATTTTCAGCTCGGTGTGCGGGCGCGTGCCCGACATGTCCAAGTGCAAAATAGCACATGATGTCGTTGGGCGAGCGTCCCGATGTCATCGTGCACTCGCGCGGTATTTTGGTTGGCGGCCACGGGCGAGAGTAGGCAGTGCGCCCGCGGACATTTCAGGGGTTCTTAAGGCCCTTAAGCTGGTAATTAAGTTGAATTTTTCGCCGCCCGTCCAATCTTACGATTGGCGAGTGGACGAATAGGCCAGGCAGCCTTTGCATTTTTGTAAAACCTCATCCATGGGTGGGATGAGGTTTCCAACAGTGAGTTTTAAAAAACAGTAAATATTCTTTGAACTCGTTTTTAACGTGTCTCTGTTCATGTCACATGTTTCCCTTATTTTTCAAATCTTTATTTTCAATGTTGACATCCTTCAGCTCCCTGAGCAGCTCTGGGCCTTCAGGGAGCTTTCAATGAGTGCACCCCCACGCATGCGCAAACTTCAGTGCTCGTGCGCCTCCCGCCCCCACCCCAGGAACGCTGAGGCTCTCAGCGTGCGTTTCACACCGGCTGACCATTAATTGGCCAGCCAGCGTGAAATCGCGGTCGGGGCCTGAACACGGGTGGCAGACCACTTCCCGGGGTCACCCGCTGCACCCACCCAATGAGGGGAAAATCCTGCCCAATTACTTATTGAACCCACAAAACCACAGCACAATCGCCATTGTGAGTTCAATGAAATTTACAATCACAGTACGAATCCCTTTGCGATTTGACTGAAACTTATAATCACCGATGCGGCTTGTTGTTTGTGGGCCTGGATCTGAACATGACCAGTCCCCATCCTTCTTCTCCTGACTGCAGGAACCACGTTTCAATATTGTCCATTTTCTATAGTGTTCAAGTCACACTATCACGCACCTGAGCCTCAGGCGTAAATCCCGTTAACTTCCTGTTGGATTGTCCAGCTCTTCGCACTCCTTTGCCCTGATCCTTTCAGTGTCCTGAGCTATACACAACTGCAAGGGCATAGACAATTCTCCTGCTGGTTACACAACAGGAGGACAATATGATTTCCCTCCCATGGTGAGGGGCACTTAGCTCATAGCTTATTCAGGCGGAAATGCTCCTTTTATTCTCAAAACAGGAACTGCCCGCAATTTGTAATTACAATAAACCTGGGTCATTGTCCGGTTCCTAAATCAGTCATGAACCAGCTAGCTCATTCCCACTGTGTGATGATGTTAACTGTTTTGTGTCCTTCAGTGGCAACCATTCTTATCGAATTCCAGCCGCATCAGTCTTGTGCTTTCGGAGCTGGTGCCATTCGTGTGGCTTATCATCTGAATTTTTACACTTTGAGGTTGGTTATCTACTCAGATGGTTAGGGTTGATAGATTCCTTTCATTTATGTGTAACCTGAGAGGGAACTCAAGAATATCAACAGCAGAGGAAGGATTCATTTAAATGTGGGCACTCCTGGAAAGCCTGGGCTGTGGGAAGGTGGAGGCAGTGGTGTGGGGTTGGCAGGTGGGGGAGGTGTTGAGTAATTTACCTTCCTGAAATTGTGGAGGATTATTGCAGAGAAAGAAGGGAAATTTGGCCAGTGAGGCTAGCACTACCTCATTGCTCTGGCGAAGGATTCCTGCTGGCTTATGTTTTGTTCCAGACATTGGGCAGAATTTTCCGTGCCCATTGGCGGTGGGCATGTTTGGCAGCAGGAGCGGACAATATAGCAAGGAGGCCAAAAATCGGTTACATGACATTGTGAAACCAGTTTACAATCGTCCACTCTGAGGGCCACATTTCCCACTGTCAGATGTCGGGAACTTCATTGTAATACATCTGCATATCATTATAAGCCCAGCTCGCCAGGATCATCCTCTCGCACTGGATCATCCGAGCGCATCAGCGTGATTGCACGCCGACGTGTTTCACAACAGTACATAAGCGACATGCACTTGGCGAGCTGCACTTCACTTGGGACTTTGAGCTTTGTTTGCCTACCTGGCTTCTGGCAGCACTCACTGTCTTCATTGCCCAGGCTTTGCCAACAGAACCTCAGCACTTTTAGGGGGGCTCACGGGCAGGTCTCTACCTACCAGACTAGGTGTAAGGCTTTTCAACGGCTGCAGGGCTATGGCTTGCTTGGGGAAGGGGGAAGAAGTGGCCTCAGGCAAGGGAAGAGGCTGCAGGCTGAGGGCTGTACTGGGGAAGGGGACTATCCCAGGGTGTGTGTGGGGGCACAAGTTGAATTGTGCAAGTGGCCTCAAGATGGTGAGGGCTGAGGAGGCAGCCTCCAGAGGAGATGAGACCAGATGGAGATGTGAGGGTATGTGTGTGAGAATGGGTGGTGATGTCCCTTGAGCTGGCAGTGAGTAAAATGCCAGTGAACGTGTGATGGGCTTGAGTGTGCGGGTTTAGCGTGATGAGATGGTTGCCATACTCTGGTGGCATGGATGAGATCAATCAACCCCTTTCTGCATTGGATGGCCAACCTCTTCTGTACAGCATTGGCACTGATCACCACTGTGATCGACTACCAAGCTGGAGTGGTGAGATTATGGACCTCTTTTGTCAGAGCGGGGGTAGAGGAATTCACAGCCGGCCTCCACAGTGTCCAGAAGGCATTCCAGGGGCTCGTCATTGAATCAGGGGGCTGCAGTCTTCTTGCCTTTCGGGGCCATGTCTTCTGTGCAGCTGTCCTAGGCTGGAAGCGCTGAGAGGTGTGTGTGTGGCTGCACTTTAAATATGGCGCCTGGTATGAGGAAGCGTTGAGGTGATGGCATGGTGAGCAAATGAGAGCCTGCCCACCATCAAAACAGCGTGTTTCCCGGGAATACATGATTAATGAGGCGGGATTGGGGCAATCCGGCATGAAAACCTACCACTGTGGCAGGCGGGTAAAACGTTCTTTTCCCCGCCTGCTACAGCACTTAGTGCAAATCTGGGGCGATTCTGCCCTTTGAAAATGAAAATCGCCACCGATTTGATCAGACTCAGAAAAATTGAGATGGATGTATAATGGCTGCCACCTTGCTATCATTCTCTCCTGTTGCACCTGGAGATGTATGGTATGCGAGAGTCAGTGCATAATTGCTGCTGGCTTAATGCTTTATGCCGACAGCAATTACCAGGGTTTATAAAATCATACAGCACTGAAGGAGACCAACCAGCCTGTCGTACCTGTGCTCGGTGAGAGTACTCCTGGGACTCTTATCAGCAGGGGGAGCCACCTTGAAGAGAAGTAAAGAAAGGAAGGCATTAAAGGCTGAACTGTGAATAACTGTGTGAGATCTGAACAGAGAATTTATGCCAGTGTGTTCTAAACTGTCTACTATGAAGAACAATCAGTGATAGACTGAGAGAAATCCTGTATAATTCTGACACATATTTACCAATCAGGTTCTAGAAGAAGACATAAAACTGGCATTTAATTTGAAGACTGCCTTGAATGTTTCCGTTCATTCAGTTTTATTGCATTGGAATCCAGCTTTCCATGTCCTACATGAGTATGCTCGTGCCAAGCATATGATATATGTTCAACTCTGCTTTCAAATGACTCTCTTTCCTGCAGATAACTGAAGCCTTGAGTTGATTCCAAATTTGAAGATTAACACATAAATAAGGTGAAAGCAAAATACTGCGGATGCTGGAAATCTGAAACAAAAATAAAAATAGCTGGAAAAACTCAGCAGGTCTGACAGCATCTGCGGAGAGGAGCACAGTTAACGTTTCGAGTCCATATGACTCTTCATCAGAACTGTCAGAACATAAATAAGGTAACTGTGATGAATTGAATGAATGACTTCATGCTCTTATTCAGACCACTACTTTTTGAGTTTCATACGAGCTGATTATCCACAAAAGTCAATTTGTGAAATTAGACAGCTTTGATTTAAATTAAATTAGATCTACTAAAGTTGAAAAATTAACCCAGCTGTTTTATATTAGGAATCATTTTTTGTTGTTTTTCATATGAACACATGCTGCTTTTGACAACTGCAGGAGCTCAAATTGCATACTGCATGAAGTTACCAACAAACAGGAAAAATAGAAGGTAGATCAGAAAGGTAAAGCCATACACAAACATTGAATCGGAAGAACAAACACAGGTAATCATCCTGGTGTCTCAATGACGTTGCTAAGACATTGTAAGCAGAAGAAATTCCATCTGAATATCACTGCTAATGGGCATTGAAGGAAACAATAGGGCAACATGTTGGGTTTAACTTAGACAGTGTGAGCTCCAAAACCAGCTTTGATTACTTGGATGGGTCTGGCAGGATTCTCCTAGATTTATTTCCCCAATGTAGCCTGGATTTTTATTGAGTTTCTTGTCTCTCCCAAGAGATCACATGGTTTCAGATGACGTGGCATGTGTATATATTGTGATACACAGGGCAACATCATTGGGTAAGATAGGCTGGAAGGATCTTTAGCTGTCCATTATTATTTGTATAACTGTGTTCATTTGTTCGTGACACCACATCAGAGAATGCAACTAAATTCTCACAGAAAACATTAACCCATCTTCTCTGACCAGTGTTATCTATCTTGTGTGGTGTGCATCCGTTGACATAAAAACAGAGAATGTTGGAAACACTCAGCAGGGCTGGCAGCATCTGTGGAGAGAGTAACAGGGTTCATGGGCAACATTTTCCCCCAGTTGGGGGGATGTGCGGGAGCGAGCGGGCAGGTTCCCGATTGGCGCCCCTGGTCGGGGGCACGCCACCATTTTACATGGGCGGGTCAATTAAGGGCCGCATCGCGTGATGTCCACCAGGAAGCACTATGCTTCCCTGAGCCAGGAGTGCACTCTTTCACGCACGCGCACGAAAGAGCGCACAGATCTCCCTGAGGCAAAGTGCTGCCTCAGGGAGATTGACTCAGGTTTGAAAGGTTCAATAAAGAAGGGGAAAAACATTACTGACATGTCCACTCATGTGCCACTGTCACATGAGCTGGGACATATCAATTTCTTTTATTTAAACATTTTATAACAATTTTAATACCCTCATGAAACCTCGTCCTGCCTGTGGATGAGGTATCATGTTTTTTCAGAAGCCCGCCTGGGCTCCCAGCCTGCCCGCCAACCTTAAGGTTGGATGGGCAGGTCCATTAACCATGTTAATTACTTTATTAATGACCTTAATAGGCCTTTGACAGTTTGGCAGGCGCGCAGCCGATTTGAAATGCACGCCCGATGTCACCCCACGTTATTTTATGCGTTGGCGAGCGGGCCCCATCCCCCGCTCGCTGAACAGAAGATTCTGCCCCATGTTTCAGGTAATTAACCTTTAATCATCAGTTCTGGAGTACGGATGCCCACTGGTCCAGTTTACGGCATTTCCAATTTTGTTGGCGATGCATATTAATTTGTCACATGCATAGGAGTATTGCGTGTATTTATATGCTAGGCAATAATATGTGGCATGCTACATTTACTAACATAAACTTTATCAATAATAAGCCGTACATTGAAACATTAGATTGAATTGTCCAAATGATGCAAACAGTTCTATGCAACCAGCATCAGCAGCATCAACAAGGAGGTCAAGGCTTATGGGGGATGGGCAGGAAATTGGAGGTAAGGCCAAAATTAGATCAGTCATGATCTTGAATGGCAGCGCAGGCTCAACAGGCCATATAACATACTCCTGCTCTCATTTCTTATAATCTTACGAGCTTGGCATTTCTATAAGTGATAGGGCCAGGAGCTACCACTATATAGCTGTTCGCATTGCTGCAAAGTGGAATGTTTAATACTCAAACACTACACTAAAGCCACCTAACTATCAAAAAGGGATAGGACAGTGTAGACAATAACTATTATCATTGATTGAGGGATGTGGAATAAGGAGACATAGGCATAACATTAAAGATATACTTGCCTTATGAGGAAAGGTTGAGCAGGTGAGGCCTATACTCATTGGAGTTTAGAAGAGTGAGAGGTGATCTTACTGAAACATATAAGATTCTGAGGGGACTTAATAATGCTGGGAGAATGTTTCCCATCGTGGGAGAGTTTAGACTGAGGTAACACTGTTTAAAAACAAGGGACTTTCCATTTAAGATGGGAATGAGGAGGATTTTTTTTTTCTTGCAGAAGGTCACTAGGCTTTGGAATTCCCTTCTTCAGATAGAAGTGGAGGCTGGGTCATTGAATATATTCAAGGCTGAGTTAGACAAGCTTTTAATCTATAAGAGAGTTAAAGGAAGGCAGGCAGGCAATCAGATCAGCCATGATCTTATTGAATGGCGGAGCAGGCTCGAGAGGCCAAATGGCCTACTCCTGCTCCTATTTCTTATGATCTTATATAACAAATGCAAGATACTTAGGAAAGAGAGAAAAAAGGATTGGGAGGTTGCAGAATACACTAATAATTGATTAACAGACCATTGCTGATACAATTTCCACAAAGTGAGCCCTGCTTTGACACTTTAGCTGCGATGGATGTGTGGACACATGTAAGCAGGGCTGATGACACACTTTGGATATAGTGGAAGGATGGGAGCAGCTCCATGGAATCTCCTGTCCGTTGCCAACATTTAAAAATAGGACAATATATGAGAAACTTGTAATATGAAACTTAACAATCATTTTTCACAACAGTGGCAAAAATCATATGTATAATCATGTCAACTTTTAAAATCAGGCTGGTGATTGAAGGAATTTTTATAAATCTGCTCATCAACATCTCCTGAAGACAGATTGCATCCAGAATGTGTCCCTTGACTGGTAAGAGACCTATAGTCCTGTTTCCCAGCTTTATTTTGTTGCTGTGTTCTCAAGATGGTCGTGCACCTTCAAATGGAACTCATTAGATTGTTTCTGAAAATGAACGTATACAATATCGCTAACTTTCCCTCAAAGAATTTCACAGAATTTGATTTATTTCCAACTAATGATCCAAGCTCGGCACAGTTTTAACAATGCTAATCGATTTATTCCATTATTATTGCCTTACAATTTGCTGTTGTATCTATTCTTTTGGTGTTTCCATGACTGTTCCAACAATTCCATCCCGAATTTCGCAAGAACCCTACAAAGTTTTTTATTCTCTGATGGAACATGTACCACCAAGAGCCATTCTTTCGAGTTCCCCTTCAGTGTTTTGTGGGTCTCTTGAGCCCTCTTATTCATGACAAATAAAATGATACAAAAAGAGGGGCTGCTTTAACCTTCATATTGCAACCCATGAGCGGAGTCGCAATGCAGTTGCAGTGGGAGGTTTTTTGAAGAACACATTATTTTATGTGTGCCTCAGCGAGAGTCACTCTGACGTGGATGGATGGGGAAGCACTGGAGAGGGCATCAAGGACAAGAGCAGTGAGGGCATTGGAAGAGAATCTACGTGGCCCGTCCATGCCTTTCCAAATAGCTGTGCCACAGGAGACTCAAACTCAGCAGAGTGGGAATCACTGCATTTTGCCAGCTGACATAGAAATGCAGTCAACCACTAAAAGCTACTTTAACATTGAGAATTTGACTGACAAAGACACTGAACTTCAGGATCCTTCCAGCCACCTTCAGGGGACATGGCAAGTGTGAGCTAATACATGGACCATTGCAGCATCTGCGAGATCCCAAATACAGCCCGCCAGTACTGCAATACCTTTGTCCAATTCTCCAAGGCTCATCAGCAGCAATAAGAGAAATGTACTCCAATTTTATAGCCACAGTGGCATTATAAATGAAATGGATTCATCCATCTGAGGTTCAGTGCACTCTGTACCACTGTACCTAAACAGAAAATCCATCAGCATTCAGAGACAACCACCACAAAATTATACTGGTTGTTGCATGGTTTCATAACAAGGCTCATGATAAGGTAAATAGGAACATAGGACTTAGGAGCAGAAGTAGGCCATTCAGACCTTTGAGCCTGCCCTGCTGTTCAATAAGATCATGGATGGTAGTGGTTTCAACTCCATTTTCCTCTCTGCCTCCCCATGACCCTTGAATCCCTTGTCTATCAAAAATCTAACTCTACCTTGAATAAATTCAATGACCCAGCCTCCACTGGGAAGAGAATTCCATAGACCAATAACCCCCTGAGAGAAAAAAAAATTCTCTTCATCCCGTTTTAAAAGGGGGCCCTCTTATTCTTAACAGTGTGGGTTAGAAATTCAGTTGCCACATTTTATGGTCACAGGGGCTGTGATATGCGATCTGTCCATGTACATTCAGGTTGAGGTGAGACATGTGAATTTGAGGCACCCGCCTCAACCTGCATGATTGTAGTGTCTGGTTGAGCAGGGGCCACAATTCTGTCTCCATCTTCACACTGCTGGCTGCCTCTGCGGTTAGCAGTGGGACAAGCTGCATTGCTCAGAAACCATGTGGCAGCGTAAACGCAGGTTATCCCTCTTAAAGGGAAGCTGCACTGAAGATTAATACTGCAATTTCAATAATGGCAAACTGAAAACTAGGGTAGGGGAGCCACTGGATACTGCAAGAAGGATCCAACTATATTTCATGCATTCTAACATCTCAACGGGCTTGTCAATGGCTTGACAGGGATTGTCAAGCTTCATTTCATATGACTTAACACACATGAGATCTGCATGAGTAATTTTCCCTTCACTGTGAAGCAATCACTGTTGTTATCTTTGGCAAACAATAATGTTTGCATTTTCACTCACTTTATCAATACTATTGTCTTTATTCTTACTGGATGCTCCTGGTTTGATTGCTTTACAATGGATTCCAGTAGTTTTGAAATGAACGATGTCAAGTGGCAGGCTAGAAATTCTTGGATCCTGCGTCCCACTTGTTTTGAAGATTGGAATGGCATTAACTATATCTAGCTCATTGGCAGCAATAACACCCAAGCGATTTTAGCCACTTCAGAAATAAAATCAAATAATCACCGACCCTTGCTTATAATTGACTAAATAACAAACATAAAAATGCCCAATAAAACAAAGGCTGAAAATGATACCACGACCTTGCATGCTGGAATCTTAAAGCTCTCTGCCATGCTATTTCCCTCCACCTTCACAAATCTCATCAAAACCAATATTTTTGCTATGTGCGTCTTTATGAAGTGCCTTGGCGGGTTTTGCTTTAAATTAGCGCTACGTGTGCAAATGATTCTTTGTGAATGCACAACTTCTTGACAATTTCTAATTTGCAGATGAACGCATTCTTAAACTGCAATTGCAGTTTTCTGGCTGTTGAAATTTACCAGATATCTGTTTCTAAAATTAATTTAGAAGCATGTGGCTACAAATGAATGGTTATGCCCCTGTGTGCATTTTAATAAACCCTACAGCCTTCGCAAATTACCATACATTAGTAAATTAAATGAACAATTTCTCTGGCTGCTGCTAAAGTGACACAAATTATCCAACAACTGTACTACATTGTCACTGAGCTCCAATTTGAGAACGTGGCTGTTGCCCAGAGGATGTCAGGCTGCAAGGCAGAAGCACACCCCTGGGGAGGATGTTCAAGCTGGTGCTTTTTTCTAAAGCAGAGGTACTAATAAAGGCAATGTTAAACCTCGACAATGAACCTGACTGATTTTGCAGCCACTGCTGCTAAAAGTCACAATGACATTGACTCTTGAAATAATAAGTTACAGCTGCATTTTTGTGCCTTAGGTACTTTTCAAACCCCTTTAGGGGACCTGTCAAACATCGGTCAAACCCCTGATGTTCTCCTGTGCGTCCTAGACAACTGCTTTTCTTTTCACATTACTGTCTTATTTATTCCTCTGGATAGACCAGCAGCATCATTGGATCAAAGCTGACTTATTTTCAATATCATTTATCTCCCAATGTCTTTCATTTGGAGTAGAGTGGCTGACCATTTGATTCTGAGTACAGTTCAGTGTACAACGTTTAACAGCAATTAGAACTGTTCATTTGAATAATTGAATGCATTGTAATTTAGAGATCTGTGACAGCCGTTGAAATACTTGCGTTCTTAGACTGTTGGATATGCACCATTCGTCTTGTTTGTTGAAAAGAGATCCTTTAATATTTTGAAGATGTGTTTAGGCATCTTTTGTTTAAGTTAATATGTATTGAAATAGTACAAAAAGATTTTCAAAGGCAGCATTACACAATAAGGCTTTTGAAATGAAAATGTGGACCCACAGTGAATATGACAGCAGTATAATTCTGTACCAGTTCTGAAATAACTGCAGAGGCCTTTGGCTTTTCCATTAATGAATAACAATAAAGAGGCAAAGCATGTCAATCATATATTTCTGACTGATGTAAGAATTCAATATTGTGTGTTAATTTTAGAAATCTGGGTAGATTTCTAAGAAATAAGTCTAATGTTAAAAGAAAATGATCTTATCTGTTGCTGAACCTTCATCCATGTCTTCATCACCTCTAGACTCGACTATTCCTATGTTTTCCTTACTGGTCTTCCAACTTACACCTCCCGTAGACATGAACTCACTCAAAACTCTGCTGCACAAATCAAATGCGAGGTTTAACTGATTGCAAAATTAATTATGTATTTAAATGAGCAACACTAAGCTATGAATAAACAGTCTCCAGGTTTGGGGTTATAGATCCTAGCTCACACCAAGGCCAATTCACGCATTGTTGATTTACATTGGTTCCCTGTCTAGCAATACCTTTAAAATTCTCATTCTTGTTTTCAATTGGCTTCATGGCTTCACCACTCCTATCGCTGTACCCTCTCCTACAACCTTCTAAGATCCCTGCACTCCTCCGATTCTGACCTCCTGCGCATTTCCAATTTTCACCACCATTGGTGGCCATGTCTTCAGCTGCCAAGGCCCTAAACTCTGGAAATCCCTTCTTAAAGCTGACTTTCTCTTTAGCTCTGCTCCTTTAAGGGACTCTTTAAAACCTCCCTCTTTGGTCAACCTTTTTGTCACTTGACTTAATATCTCTTCACGTAGCTTAGTATCAAATGTTGTCTGCTAATAAAGTCTCCTGTGAAGCATCTGAGGGTGTTTTGCTATGCTAAACGCACCATGTAAATGCAAATTGTTGCTGTATCCATTACTTACAAAACAGCAGTGAGTGGACATCCTAATAATGTCAAACGTATGAAAATACACCAGAAATCCCCAATTAGACACTGTGAGAGATGATGGAATCACAAAACTGAAACGAACAGTGGTGCAGTACAGTACTGAGGATATCAGATGTTTGGTCAATATGCTATAATTATGTCATAAGAAATCTAGGAGAAGCTGAAGACTGGGGAGTTTTAAAAGCAGTTTTAAAAATAGGAAGTTTCATAAACTCCCTAGGCAGACCATCTTTTCTGTATATTAGTAAGCCTGAAGCAATACAGCATTGAGAAGATTTCTAGTAAACCCAATAAGGTTTCTTATCAGGCAAAAGAATAACAAAGCATATGAAGAGAGAACATGAAATATGAAACACAATCAACAGGATATCTTAACAGAAAGATTTCCCACAGTGGAGAGAGGCAACTCCATTTAAAGAAAAGTTGATTTGATGTAAAGATTAAATTTGTGTGCAGAAATTGGGATCTTTTCCTCATTGTAATAAATTAGCTTAGCATGGGTGTATTTTTTCTTATGAAAGGAGTTGATTAGAAGAACCATTCCTTCTGTTGCATGATACAAACCATGGGACATTTTTGACATGGAAATCAGAAATATAGTTTGCTGATCTTGAGAACCTGGTAAAGCCTCTGGCTATAATCTGGAAGACTAAAATGCTCTGAAGATCTGAAGGATAATATATTATTCATCAAAATTAAACAGGAATGACAATAAAAAATGACAATTTAAGGTCATATATAAGCCCTCAGCAACTTCCACTAAAATGTTATATACTATTAAATAAAAACCTTAAGCTTGAGGGGTGCAGAATAAGCACTTTTCCAATTTAAGGTGAGTCTCAAATAGTATAATCAAGATAGAGAGAGATTATCTGTGAAAAATGGGTAAGTCATCATAATATCCAAATACACAATAATTCAGTATTTTAATGACTTCTTTGCTTACTTGAATGTCACTAAGGTTTTGAAGGAGAAGAAAACCATCCTCTATTATCTTAATTAGGTGAAGTGAAGCAGGATAATGTGAAGCAGGATAAGGTGAGCAACATCCAGCACAGGTACCACAATATCAAATATATGGAGGCATTAAATTGTGAAAAACAAATAAAGATGAGTGGAAATTTATACCAAACATTGAATTAGACAATCATTGTGATATATCTTAAACTGGAAGTATTTAGATGAGCACTTGAAATGCCATAGCATACAGGGCTATGGGCCAAGTGCTGGAAAATGAGATTAGAATAGATAGGTGCTTGATGGCCGGCATGGACGCAATGGGCCGAAGAGCCTGTTTCTGTGCTGTATGACTCTATGACTGGAGGAAGACTTGTTCAAAGGCAATAAACCATTTTCCCTTCTTAATATTAATTTTAATATCCTAGCACAGGCTTTGGCCCAATGACAGGAGCTCATGAGAAACCATACATGTGGCTAGAACCTTTTAACAAAAATTCATATTTGTCAGGAAATCTTCATAGAAATTTTCAAGTCATCAAAAAAAGAAAAAGCAAGAAAGCGTGGGGAAAATTGGAAGTAAGTGCCCTTAAGTAGAAATTATGGGAAAATCTGTGTGTTACGTGTACTAAATCATCAACCAGTTCTTCATAAATAGCCTTTCTTTCATTCCTCAAGCGCCTTGGGATGTTTCTCTATGTTACAGATGTTATATTTAATGTTATTATTATAGAAACTGTGCATAGCAAATTCTCATCTAAATCTCATCACATAACATCTTTAGAACCAAATCCAAAACACAATTTTGATCCCACAGGGTACCCTGGAAAATTTTTGCATCAGCCATTATCAATGCTTTGAATCACGATCTATATGACACCAGAGATTAAATATATTTTGGAGATGTTAGCTCTTCTACCTCCATGGGAGGTCTTCAAACCATTCAATAATATTGTGAATTGATCTATAGGCATAAAGCTCTGTGCAGAAGAAACTGTTCCAAGACAACTTGATTCAAATTAGTGTTGAATTGGCTGTCATAGACAGAAGATGAACTCAGAACAGGTCCACATGAAGCACTGAAAATAAAGCTAATTAGCCTTGAACTGCTAATTTATACCCAATTGCTTCCAAAGGTAGAATTTGTGATTACATATTCCTGAGGGCTGAAAGAAAGGCTCAATTAGTTGAGGCATAATTGAAGTAATCTCTTTTAAGGTGTAAAGGATGTAATTACAGTAGTGATGTCTCTATAATGTTTCTACAATTGGCAGGCACTTTGGGGCATATATGGTGTTTTATGTGAGAAATTAAATTCCATTAGAACACCGAGAATGCATTGAGTAACTGTTCATTTTCACCTTTTTTAATGTGTTCGTAAGTCCACAAATATTTACTCATTCCACTCCCTGTGACATCAAGTGTGTTACAAACCAATGCATGGTTTTGGAATCAAGCAGAAGGTGCAGGCATTAGTGCTACCAAAGTACTTGCTAAATTGGGAACTATATACTTCATGGCATCAAATCTGTGTAGTGAAGATCTCCCCAGTGGCTATTATTGTGACACAGTCAGGCAAATGTTCAGAAACTGATTTATCCACAAGTCCTGTTTTTATTCATGCTCATGAGCATAGTCATTTGGCTTTTTTTCTCATCATCAAAATAGACATCGTACTGAAGTAATAGTTTTCAGCTTGTTGTCATATGGCTTATCATAACCAAAAGATATCCAGGCATCTACAAATTATAACATTTGTATGTATTCACTAATGAAGTAAGAGGATTCACGAATGAAGTTAGAATAACAGTGGGCAGGTGGCGGGGGTGGGGCTGTAAAATGCGGCGAGCTGTTCAAAAGTCCATTGACTTCGGCGGGACCATAAAGTCCCGCTATTGTAACATTCTGCCCAGTATCTCAACAGCAGATATGTTTGCTGTCCACAAAAAGCAGGACAAATCTAACCCAGTCAATTATTGCTCCATCAGTCTGCTCTCAATCATTAGCAAAGTAATGCTATCAAGTGACAATTACTCAGCAATAACCTGCTGGATGACACTCAGTTGGGGTTCCATCAGGGCCATTCAGCTCCTGATCTCATTACAGTCCAAACATGGACAAAAGAGCTGAACTCCCAAGGTGAGGTGAGAGTGACTGCCCTTGATACAAAGACAGCATTTGACCGAGTGTGGCATCAAGAAGCCCTAACAAAACTGAAGTCAATGAGAATCGGGGGGGGAACCTTTCCACTGGTTGGAGCCATATCTAGCAGAATGGAAGATGGCTGTTGTTGGAGGTCAATCACCCCTGGGACATCACTACAGGAATTCCTCAAGTTAGTGTATTGGGCGCAACCATCTTCAGCTGCCTCATCAATGATCTTCCTTCCATCATAAGGTCAGAAGTGAGGATGTTCACTGATGATTGCACAATGTTTATCACCATTTGCGAATCCTCAGATACTGAAGCAGTCCATGTCAATATATAGTAAGACCTGGACAACATTCAGACTTGGGCTGATAAATGGCAAGTCAGATTCATACCACACATGTGTCAGACAATGACCATCTCCAACAAGAGAGAATCCAACCATTTCCCTTGACATTCAATGGTATTACCATCACTGAATCCTCCATTATCAACATCCTGGGGATTACCATTGACCAGAAACTGAACTGGACTAGCCTTATAAATTGTGGCTACAGCAGCAGGTCAGGGACTGGGAAGTCTGTGGTGAGCCACTCAATTCCTGACTCCCCAAAGCCTGTCCACCATCAACAAGGCGTAAGTCAGGAGTATGATGGAATAGTCTCCACTTGCCTTTATAATTAAGTGTAGCTCCAACAACACTCAAGAAGCTTGAGACTATCCAGGACAAAGCAGCTTGCTTGATTGGCACCCTATCCACCTCCTTAAACACCCACTCCCTTCACCACCAATGGACAGTGACAGCAATGTATACCATCTACAAAATGGACTGCAGCAACTTACCAAGGCTCATTCGACAGCACCTTCCATACTCTTGACCTCTACCACCCAGAAGGATGAGGGCAGCGGATGCATGGGGAAATCACCATTTTCAAGTTCCCCTCCAAGTCACACACCATCCTGATTTGGAACTACATCGCTGATTCTGCACTGTCGCCGGGTCAAAATCCTAGAACTCCCTTCTTAATAGAACTATGGGTGGACCTATACCACATGGACTGCAGTGGTTCAAGAAGGTGACTAACCACCGCCTTTTCAAGGGCAATTAGGGATGAGCAATAAATGCTGGCCTAGTCAGTGATGCCTGCGTCCCATGAAAGAATACAATTTTTGAAAATGTTTTCAACATGGGAACCAATTGCATTGCATTTACAGGAAGGATAATGAATGTTTAAGAAGGTGATAGTGGTGTAGCGGTCCTATTGTTTGGCATCCGTCTGTCTCAAGAGACTGTGCCCGGGGCGTATGTCACTCTGGATTGAATGTTGTCTGTTGTGGCTGTAAAGGCTGATTCGCGAGTGGCAGCCCTTTCTGCAGGTAGCACGGGTGAATGACTTTGGCCCAAGATCGATTGATGTTTTTTCCTTCCGCTGGGCTCTCTTTCCGCCATCTAGTCATTTCTTTTGTCCTCCGCTTTCTCCACACCCTTCCTGACTGCTTGCCTTCAGGCACTCCAGTCAGCAGTGAGGACCTCCCATGCACTGACTCTGATCCCTCTCTACTTGACTTACAGACGTCCTTCGATCACAGATGCGGGTGACCTGTTGGTCCCATGCACATAACAAACTGGCCTCAGAGAATGTCTTTGGAAATGTGGCTGTCATCCATTCGGTGCACATGACCAAGCCAATGGAGTCGGTGATGGTGGCATGGTATAACCATTACTGGAAGAATAAGCAAGAGTCCCCAACTAATGCTCTTGTGACATGAGTTTAAATCCCACCACAAAAGTTGGTAAAATTTGAATTTAATTAATAAACCTGGAATTAAAATCCAGATTGAGAGCCGTGGGTAGGATGTTATGGAACGCCGGGGTCCCAGCATCCGGCCGGTTGTGGAGAGCACGCCCAAGTGATGAATGGCTGCCCCACGGCTGTTTGGCCATTAATAGACTGGAGGCTGGATTCCTGCCCCTCAGTATTGCACTTGAGCGATGAGATGGCGAACTGCGCTGGATCGTGTTGTAAGTGCTTGGGGTTCTTGCCAGGTGTCAAGCTGGCAGGCCCCAGCAAGATGGGTGTGGGTTGTGGTTTGAGAAGCCAAGGGAGGTGTGGAACCTGAGGGCGGTAACACCTTAAGTGAGCCCTCAGGTGACCCAGAGGGTCTGTTAAGGAGGGACGCTCCTGTTCCTACCACCAACCCACGCAGGTAAATATGCTTCACTGGGCGCTTGCCATGGGCCCCTCCCATTACTGGCAATTGGCCCACTGGCAGGCAAAAATTGTGGTGGAGAGCAGGGGCAGGTGGGAAGGCGACGGGCAGACCGCCCGCAGGATTTTGGCCAGGCAGTGTAAAAGCCAGCCTCACTGAAACTACTGGATTTTCATAAAAACCCATATGGATAGGGAAGGTAATCTAATATCTTTACTCAGTCTACATGTAAGTCCAGGCCACAGAAAGGTAGTTGACTCTTAACTGTCATCTGAAATGTCCTAGCAAGCCATCCATTATACCAAACCGCTACAGAGAAGTCAAAAAAGAATAAAATCGGACTGACCATCAATCATTGACCAGAAAAAACAAAGGTGCACCCTGTCCAGTTGACCCTGCAAAGTCCTCCTCTCTAACATCTCGTGACTTGTGCCAATATTGGGAGAGCTATCCCACAGACTAGTCAAGCAACAGTTTGACATAGTCATACTCACAGAATCATAAGGCAAAAAAACAACAGTATATTTCCAAGTCAGGATAGTGTGTGACTTGGAGGGAAACTTGCAGGTGGTGGTGTTCCCATGCTTATGTTGCACTTGTCCTTCTAGGTGGTAGAGTTTGCAGGTTTGGAATGTGCTGTTAAGGGTTTGGTGAGTTTCTGCAGTGCATCTTATTGATGGTACACCCTGCTGCCACTGTGCATGATGCTTAAGGTGGTGGATGGGGTGCTTGGCCTGGATGATTTAGAGATTCTTGAGTGTTCTTGGAGTTGCACTCACCCAGGTTAGTGGAGAGTATTCCATCACACTCCTGACATTTGTCCTATAGATAGTGGAAAGACTTTGGGGAGTCAGGCGATGAGTTACTCACTGCAGAATTCCCAGCCTTTGACCTGCTTTTGTAGCCACTGTATTTACGTGATTGGTCCAGTTAAGTCTTGGGTCGATTGTGATCCCCGGGATATTGATGGTGTAGGA
This sequence comes from Cetorhinus maximus, assembly GCF_964194155.1. Taxonomy (NCBI): domain Eukaryota; kingdom Metazoa; phylum Chordata; class Chondrichthyes; order Lamniformes; family Cetorhinidae; genus Cetorhinus; species Cetorhinus maximus. Next base: position 21,986,051 of record NC_135896.1, read on the forward strand.
TTCGGCGATGGTAATGTAATTGAATGTCAAAGGGAGATGATTGGTATTTCCCTTGTTGGGAGATGGTCATTGCCTGACACTTGTGTGGGGTGAATGTTACTTGCCATTTATCAGCCCAAACTTAAATATTGTCCAGTTCTTGCTGGGTGCGGACAAGCTATCCTTCATTATCTGCGGAGTTGCAAATAGTACTGAACAATGTGCAATCATCAGGGAATATCACCATTTCTGACCTTATGATGGAGGGAAGGTCACTAATGAAGCAGCTGAAGTTGGCTGGGCCTAGAACACAGCCCTGAGAAACTCCTGCAGCAATTTTCTGACTGAGATGATTGGCTTTCAGGTACCTTTGTGCTTGGAATGACTCCAGCTAGTGGAGACTTTTCCTGATTACCATTGGTTTCAGTTTTGCCAGGGCTCCTTGATGCCACAGATATAAAAACAAAAAACTACTGCGGATGCTGGAAATCCAAAACAAAAACAAAATTACCGTGAGGACTCGAAACGTCAACTCTTTTCCTCTCCGCCGATGCTGCCAGACCTGCTGAGTTTTTCCAGGTAATTTTGTTTTTGTCCTCGATGCCACACTCACTCAAATATTACCTTGTGTCAAGGACAGTCATTCTCACCTCACCTCTTGAATTGAACTCTTTTGTCTATGTTTGGACAAGGGTGTAATGAGATCTGGAGCTATTAAATCCTCAGGCAAGAGTAAAGGATCTTATGGCACTATTCAAGAAAAAGCAGTGAAGTTCCACTTGTATCCTGGCCAATATTTTCCCTCAACCATCATCACTAAAGCAAAGTGGTTCTTTATTGCTGCTTGTGGCACCTTGCTGTGTGCAAATTGGTTGTACCATTTCCCTAGAATGCAACAGTGGCTGTGAAACACTTTGAAACACCCTGAGGTAATAACATGTGCTTTAGACATGGAGGTTATTTCTTTAAAGGGAACTGAAATCTACAACTGCTGGACATCTAGAGCATGCAGGAGATCCATCAGCAGGTGGAAAGAGAAAATCTTGGTTAAAGCCCTGTTATCAGCTTACAACAGCACAGGGAACGGGTTTGGTGTTAGTTCTGCAGTCTGCATGCTATCCAGTATTACATTTGACAGTCACAGCTAGAGCTTGTTTAGCAGATTCCACTCTGGATACTGCTGGACAAAGATTAAATCCAATAATATAAAAATCAAATATTGCACTTTATCAACAGTAAAATCTTCTGGCAACTTTTATTAAATAGTTACACATCATTGCATCTTGTTGCAATGTAGATGCTTTCAATGATACTAATGGACAGCAATAGAATTGAAAGAAACAGTTAAGAGTCAATAACTGAAAAGAGAAGCTTAAATTTAACCATCAGTCAGTTCTGTTTGTTGTGAATCAGATTCTACTACGATATACATAAGCTACTTTTGTGCATTCACAGCTGGCTTAGCAGCAGACAATCTGGAACCATTGCTCTTTAATTGGTTTCTTAGCAGCTATTAAGTTTTAATCACTACTTTATCCTGTCTCTCCTGTATCCCATTTAATATACTGAGCCCTGAACTCTGAACAATTCTGAAATATTCTGTCTTGTTGACACACTGGATGTTTTTTTTAGCAGTATAATCATGGAGAAGATTTTTAGCCTCTGCCATTTCAATCATGTAAATTACTTTCTCCACAGAATTTGGGAGCACGACCTTCCAGCACATTGCAACACTGCAGTATAATGCAAACATATTAGTCGTAGGCATTGGACTGAGCAGCATTGTTGGGAAATTCTTTAGTACTTGTTTCATAAGGCTTCTTGTTGAATCGTTAAGTCTGACAAACTCACGTAGCATAAAAATTCTGACAGCTGTGAAATAAACAATAACCCGTTGCCTTTTAGTTATGTAAAAAAAAACTCTCATTTATCGAGTGCATTTCAAGACCACCTGATGTTCCAAAGTGCTTTACAGCCAATGAAGCACTTTCGAAGTGTAGCCACTGTTGTAATTTCGGAGACAGATATTTAGCGTGTCAGTCATTTTTTTCCCCCCCGTATTATGAATATTATAGCTAATGGACCTGCTACTGACAGCTTAAAATGGTGATAGTACATCATCAACCCATTTTGCAAACCTGTCTGATTTTCTTTATCATTGTCTTCACATGTTTTTCACTTCCTCTCGAGCCCGTTTTCATCCATAATGTGTTAAAGTACATGCCTCTGTATTAATTCAATTTGAAATTACAGGGTTATCCTTTGCCACATCTTCGTTGGACATTTTAGGAATTAAAATCAGAAGCCAGCGGTATGATTTTCCAGGTGTCTGTTTGGGTGACAAAGTGTTTCCTTTTATGCCAATAATGACATTTTTCTCCTTCCAGTCAGAGATGAGTGAGTCTTCTGAAGGTGTGCTGTAGTTGGTGGGTGAATTTGTTCAATTGTCCAGTTACAAATTCAGAGTTGGGAGTTTAAAAGCCATCACAGTTCTAGAGCAATTTTTGGTACTAAAACCTTATATGAGCAATCTGATGGCCAGATTCCTTGAAAATACATCTTCACGCACATCTTTTTCCCTTTGGGGATTTCCAGGGTGATTATCAGCACATTGAACAGCATCATGAATGCTCCTTCTGTGTCTTCATGTGAGATTTGAACCTGCGGTTTGCTGGCTCAGAGGTAGGGACGCTACCACTATGCCACAAAACCTCGACTACAGTCAAGTGAAGACAGGAGATATTTGAGACTATTCAGCCAAATAGCATCAACAGACAATGAGCCAAGGACCTGCCTTCGGCAGAGCACTCATGGAATGGAATGGTACTGACCAAAATACAATATGATAATTAACAAAAATTTGTAGTCCTTCTTACTAAAACTGGTAATCATTTTAATAGATATCAGACTCATTTTATATAGCTATGTGATAGGGTATTTGCATTTAAAAGGAGCATTTGAGGTAGAAATTTGGCTAGGAATCCTGTGGCAAGTAACTCACCTCCTGACTCCCCAAAGCCTGTCCACCAACTACAAGGCACAAGTCAGCAGAGATGGAATACTCTCCATTTTCCTGGATGAGTACAACTCCAACAGCACTCAAGAAGCTTGACAGCGTCCAGGACAAAGCAGCTCACTTGATTGGCACCCCATCCACAAACATTCACTCCCTCCACCACTGTTGCACAGTGGCAGTAGTGTGTGCCATCTACAAGATGCACTGCAAGAACTCACCAAGACTCCTTTACAGCACTTTCCAAACCCACAACCACTACCATCTAGAAAGACAAGGGCACTTGGGAACACCACCACCTGGAAATTCCCCTCCCAAGCTACACTGGTTTGGAAATATTTCGCTATTCCTTCAATATCGCTGGGTCTAAACCCTGGAACGCACTCCCTAACAGCTTTGTGGGTATACCTACACCACATGGACTGCAGTGGTTCGAGAAGGCAGCTCAACACCACCTTCTCAAGGACAAAATTAGGAATGGGCAACAAATGCTGGCCCAGCCAGTGACACCCATATCCCTGAATGCACAAAAAAAAATCTTTCCTCTGCTGAAGGTGGTGAATGAGTTTTAAACAATGCTACAAAGAATATGATTTTGTTGCAGATAGTTAACAGAGGAAATATTCAGCCCAATATCAATACAAGCATTTTCAAGCTCTGGGTAATGATCTGGAGTAAGGATCCTAGCTGATTGTTTGCCTAGCCTAGGGCACTGAGGCCAATTGCTGCCTACTGTTGCCATGACTATCATGTTGGGGATGAAGATACAACAGAGATTTTAAATAATAGGAATAACAGAGGAACAACTGCTAGAAATAACACAGTTCTGAATAAATAGCAAAATGTAAGGTGAATATGTCAGCATGCCATGATTTCATGTATACTAGGCTTTTGAAAAAGGTCAGAGAGGAGATAGCAGATGTCCTGACACACAATTTTGCAATCTTCTTTAAATATACAAGTTGTGCTATTGGAATCAAGAGTAATTAATTCATTCTAACACTTAGTCACAGAGCGAGAGATGGATAAACTGGTTAACAGTGGATCATGGGTTGGAAATTTTTCTTGTGTGGTAATACAAAGCAGGCAGTATTAGGTTGACTGTCCATTAAGCACCCAGCTTGATATTTAGTTCCATTTCCTGTAACATCTCACAATTTCCTGGGACATTACACAATGTTAAAGGTGCTATATAAATGAAGATTATCAGGCGGAATTTTCTGATCCTGACAGCGGCGGGTTTCTTAGTGGCCAGGAGCAGAAAATTCAGAGGGAGGCCAAAAATTGGAATCCCGCCGGGTACAAGGATTGGTCTGTGCATTATTGCCCATTTTTTTGTACCATCTAAGGCTAATTTTTACACCCACAAATGCAATGTCAGTCATGGGCAATCTCTTAGAATCAATAATCGGAGATAAAATTAGCAAACATGTAAAATTCAGTCATCAAGGGCAAACAGCATGGGTTTGATAAAGACAAGTTGTGTTTGATATGTTTAGTACAGTTTTTTTGAAAAAGTGACCGATTGGATTGACAAAGGGGTTGCAGAGCATATAAAGCACATGGGTCTTTCAGAAGGTATTCAATTGATTTTTTCATGTGAGGCTTGTTAGAAAAAATTAGGTGTACGATGTAAGAGGAGATTAAGCAACTTTGTTAGAAAGTTGGTGAATGCACGAGACAAAGAGGATCATTTCAATTATTGGTGATCTGTAGAACAGCCAAAATATTGGGTAGGTGACAATTAGTCTACTTGCACTTTTTAGGTCTATAATAGAAATTAGATTAAAGTCATAGAGGGCTTAAAGGATAGATTCATCAGGACAAAATCAGACATGGAAAACAATGCTAATGAGGGAAAACAGCTAGAGAATTATTTCCTCTGCTTCAGAGAAGGCTAAGAACCTCAATAGGGATTTATAAAATTATGAAGAATTATGATTAATAACATAAGAGAAGACTATTTACTATTTAGAGAGTCTTTGATGATAAGTTCAAAATTATCACGCATAGTGTGAAAAGGCAAGCTAACAATTTCTTCACACAGCGGCTTGTTGTAGCATGGAACACTTTGCTGCAGGAAGTGATTGAGTACTTGAGACAAATAGCTTTTAAGAGAAAATTGGAGAAAAAATTGAAGCAGAGAAAAATGTAAGGCTGTGAAGAGAGAAAAGGACAGTTAATTGGATATAACAAAGAGTACAAGCATGAAGGGATGAATGACCTCCTTCTACTTTGGACCGATTAGCAAATGAATCTGGAACCTTTATGGTTCATTTGGCTCTTTCTCATTTTAAATGCTGCATTAGTTCACCGAGCATTCTGTGCAGTATTAAATTTATTTAGTTAGTATGAATGATCCTCCACAGGCACCTTGGGACAGTTCACAGTGTTAAAGGTGCTATATAAATGAAGATTATCGGGCGGAATTTTCCGATCCTGCCAGCGGCGGGTTTCTTGGCGGGCGGGAGCCGAAAATTCGGAGGGAGGCCAAAAATTGGAATCCCGCCAGGAAATCAGTTCGGAGTTTTCCCCTCACCACTTTCATAGTAGGCTGTTGGCAGGTTGGATTTCCTGCTAAACCATGTTGAGAACTCCATTTGCACGCATTACCTTGTCATGAATGCTCAAATGCTACTCACCGGAATCGCATTCCCCTTCCCAAATACATGCCACGCCAGCAGGAAATTAGACCGGTCAAAAGCATGTTCAGATACAAGGGGTGTGCAGCTGTTGGCCCTCACTTCGCTCCCGACTTCTAGGCCAGTACAACATTCAAAGCCTACCTGCAATAGTGCTGCTCCGGTTTCTCAGCAATGCCGGTGAGATGCCACGCTAGTGGGGGCGTAGGGTTGGTCTGATCGCTGGGTTCCTCTGCACTCCAGGATAATGTGTCCTGAGGGTTTCAGGCAGGGCTGTACTGAAACAGAGACCAGCATTGTGGACCGGGGTTGGGGTGGTGAGGGAGGTGGGGGAGTGGAAGTAGGAAGGAGACGTGGGGATAATGGACTATGGTGGGGTTGGAGTGGGGAAGGAGGAGGGGACATGAGGGACAATGGACTATGGTGGAGTTGGAGGATGGGGAAGGAGGAGGAGACATAGGGGACAATGGGCTACGGTGGTGTTGGAGGTGGGGGGAACGATGGCAGGCAGAGGGGAGATCGAGGGTGGGGAAGCTTGAGCCTGACATGTAAGACTAGGATGCAGACACAGAATCAGGCGAATGGGAATTGAACCATCTGAATGGGAGGGGATGCACACAGACTGCGGAATACGAGATGGGAGGGGGGTATGTGTTAGTGTGGTACCAGAGGGATGGGTTGCACAGAGACTCATGGTGGGGGGAACGCTGTGGGGGGAGATTATGTTATTAGCAGTAAAGAAGAAATGGGAGAGCTCATTGAAAGACAGTCATTGTCCTTGGTCTGGGCCAAGGGGTCAGGGTGAGAGATTAAAGACAGTCCTGGGGCTTTGTGGACCTCATAGTCAGGATGGGAGATTAAAGGCAGCCCTGGGGTTTTGCAGGCCATGTTACAGGCTTATGCATGGCACACACATTTCAGTCCCACTCCAGGGAGGGGCGAGGCATTTGTTGCTCAATTGGGATAAGGCACAACTTGGTATGTAGTGCACGTTCGTGGTCTTACAGTTGGTGGCTATGGGGTTGTCTGGCTCGGTACTGGGCTGCAGATGGGATGGTCATGGTTAAGGGAGGCATCTGCTACCTGTAAATGGGGAAAATGTAATAAAGAGGGGGGTATTCAAACTCTCCTGAGGGGCAAGAATGACCCAGACCCCACTGTCGCTTGCCATTTCAACAACCCACCCTGCTCTCATACATGTCCGTCCTTGGCCTGCTGCATTGTTCAAGTGAAGCTCAACGCAAACTGGAGGAACAGCACCTCGTCTTCCGACTAGGCACTTTACAGTCTTCCGGACTGAATATTGAGTTAAACAATTTTAGATCATGAACTCTCTCTTCCATCTCCACCAGCTTTCCGATCCCCCTTTTTTCAATAATTTATATAGATTTTTCTTTTCCCACCTATTTCCATTATTTTTAAATGTATTTCCATCCATTGTTTAATCTCTACCTTTAGCCTATTTCGATCCCCACCCCCCACCCCACCCCCACTATGGCTTTCTGTACCTTGCTTGTCCTGCTTTCTACCTTAATGTCCCCATTAGCATATTTCTTAGCTAAGATCACCACCGTCAACACCTCTTTGACCTTTTGTCTATAACATATTTTGGCAATCTCCACCTATCACTGGCCCTCTATCCAGCTCTACCTGTCCCACCACCCCCTTAAACCAGCTTATATTTCACCTCTTTTCTATTTTCCCTTAGTTCTGATGAAGGGTCATTCGGACTCGAAACATTAACTGTATCCCTCTCCGCAGATGCTGTCAGACCTGCTGAGTCTTTCCAGGTATTTTTGTTTTTGTTCTAGATTTCCAGCATCCGCAGTATTTTGCTTTTATCTCCTGAGGGGGGTTCTCTTTTGTATTTGACCATTTACACAGCCTCAAGGTGGGGAGGGGTGAGGTCCACATGGGGCATTGGGACATCAAAAGTGGTGGGTTCAGGGGGGGAGGCCTGAAATATCCACCACAATTACAATGGGATCCAGGGTTACTGAGGATGGCTGGAGAATAACCAGGGGGTGGTCTACCTGCACATCATGAGGTTCCAGGAAGATTAGAGGGACCAGAACACTGACAGGCGGAGGGTCGAAGACGGTCTCAAAATAAAAATGCAGCACCACCATCTTAAAACCCCATAGTTGTTGCACAGTTTGAAATTGAACCTGGAAAAGAATCTGCACAGCAGGGGTCTGAGGCAGTGTGGGAGGAGTCCATGGCTGGACTAAGGTGCCCTTTCAGGAGGAACCCTCAAACTGCTTAGAGTTACAAGATTGAAATAGAGTCAGAGCTGACAGAAAAAAGGAAGACTTGCTTGAGAAAGTGCATTTGGAGCCATTGCCTTTTAGTGCACTTTAACGAGAGACTGCAGGAGGCATTGGCTTCACAATACAGTTGCTCCATTTGAGCTGTAACAAAGAGGTATATGAAAATTGAAAGTGCAGGAAACTGTCAAGGAAACATAACTGCTGCATAGCTGCCAGATCATTGAAAGCCTCTAATGTGCTTTCTCCAGCTGGCATGTATAACAGGGCATCAGTCATTGCTAAGTGCAAGTTGTGCTTGATCAGCATACCAGATCAGATATTGCAGGACTGCCTTTGTTAAGGTGGAACATTTCATGAATGCATCCAAATCTCTTCCAACCTCTGTGGGATTGAGGTGTCAAGTATCAGGTTTGGCATTTTGGCTACCTAGATCTGAGAGTCTGTGTCTCAGCTACAAGATTGTATCAATGAAAAGCTAGTAGCACAGAAGCAGCTCTAGGGCATGACATTGGGTTTTTATGAGTGAGAGGTCTGCCATATTTGCCCAGTATTCATTAATCTGCTGCAGCTATCAGTCCACAGGGAGAAGGAGGATTGACTAATGGAGCCCACACTCAGTACTGCTTCTTGATGGCAATGATCTGATTGAATAAGAGGAGGAGTAGCAGGCACCGCCTAGCGCAGCTTTGAGAGGAGGTCCAGTCTGAGGCCTATGGTCCAGGGGAGCCCCAGCAACAGAGGATGAGGAGGTTAGACCCACGTAGGTGACCTGCATGACCAAGGGCCTTCTGAAGAAAACTTCCCTACCTGAAGATGAGCGACAGGCAATGACATGCCCGTCTACTCTTGTCAAGGGACGCAGTGCCACATTCTGCAGGAAGGTCAAATGCCCTATGGACTGGGAGGACATCCCCTGCCAGTGCTCCTGAAGGTCAGGGTTGTAATCAATTTTTTTGCATGCAGATCATTCCAAGGATCAACAAGGGATGTATGCAGCATCTCACAGTCCTCAGCACATAAATGCATCAAGGAGGTGACAGTACACTACCCTCTACAGTAAGGTTTATCATTATGCGTAAGTTCACATTTGATGAAGCTACCCAGGCTGCTGGATTCCTGGGGTTTGCAGCTATCTTAGGCTTCCCTAGGGTACAGGGTGCAATCAACTGCACACATGTGGCTTTGGGATCTCCAAGGCAACAGCCTCTGATGTTCATTAACAGGGAAAGGTCCCATTCCCTGACTGTTCAACTGGTGTGTGATCATCAGAAGCACATCATGTACGTTTGTGCCAGGTACACTGGAAGCTCCCATGACTCGTACATCCTGAGTCACTCCTGGGTGCCTCATATATTCGAAGGGCCTCAGCAAATACAGGGCTGCTGCTTGGGGATAGGGGTTACCCGCTCAAATGATGGCTCATGACACCCGTGTGTCATCTTTGAAGGAGAAATACAATGCAGCGCATGGATCGACATGATCCATCATCGAGCAGGCCATTAGTATCATGAAGATGCAATTCCGATGTTTGGACTGCTCAGGTGGGGCTCTGCTGTACTGTCCACAGGCGGCGTCCCACATAATTGTGGCCTGTTGCACCCGTCCCAACTTGGAGTTTCAAAAGGGGGATTCCGTGCCAGAGGGTGACATGGAGGAGGCTGAGGGCTCCTCGGACAATGAAGAGCAAGAAGGGCAGGAACTTGAAGAGGGAGATGAGGGTCAGCATCCATGTGAGGATACCATCGAAGAAGCATGATGTGGAAGACATGCCTGTGCCACACTGAGAGCCACAAGGTTCCAGGAGGAGTAAGGTGTATGGTCACATTTCTTTTGTCCCTTAATGCCATGGCAGTGCACTTAAAAGCCTTTACAACCAGTAACCTCAAGAGCAAGTTCAGACTCACACATTCAACCTTCCTGATTTACCAGGCCCTAATCTTTGGAAAGGTCAGCGGTGAACCCTGTACCCATGTGCTTTGGGAAGTGAAAGCTGGCACAACAGCACAACGCTGCATCAAAAGGACCTGATGCAGTCATCACCACCTTAATGAGAAACTTTTAGTGGACACAGACGCGGCATGGCTGGAGAGACCACCATGGCTGCAGGTCTTGTGCTTTGGCACTACCAATGATGGCAGCCTTCTAATTTTGAGAAACAATTATAGCTACCCCTCGACGGCTAGTGAGTACACCTCCCTCCACGCATTCTGCAGACACTTCCAGTAAAGAGTTTGACACTTCTCCCTGACATAACGCAAGGTTCGAGTGACTAGCATGACTCAGTACACATCACACGAATGTGAAGCTCGCAAAGGGAGGTGAACGCTGAGTGGGAGCATGGCTCAACCTCGCAAATAGATGCCTATGCATGATGCTTTCAAATGATGAGGCCAATGTATTTACAAAGGTGCATGATGTACATGGTGATTGAACACCCAGAAGCAATGTCAAAGCTTGATAATTTTTCTAACCTTACCATTATGTCTAGGTGCATCCCCGTCTTTCGCAGCAGAGTTGGAAGCAGCCAGCTGACTGCTATGCCCCGTTGTTTTCGATGATTTTGGCAGGTGTCCTCTCGAGGGCTGAGGCATGGAGGGCCCTGGTCTGCTTTGGGTTTCCTGCTGTGGGGCAGGTGCAGCCTCCTTGGGCTGTACAGCTGGAGGCGATGGGGTCACAGGCACAGGGAACTGGGATCGGCTGAACACTCTCACAGTTACCTGGGTGGATGGTCCCCAGAATTTCCAACTTCTGGTCCTCTTCCCTGTGGGTGCCCAAGCGCTTCTGCCTGACTCCTTGAGGAGAAGGGGTTCCTTGAGTGATGTTGAGGTGCCCTGACCTCCTCTTGCCGAGCCACTGATGGATAACACCAATGCCTATAGCGATGGAGTGCAGATCTGAGCGCAAATCCTGCATGATCTACTGGACCAAGCCGGCACCAACCTTCCCATGGAGAACCCGAGGCGCTGGCATGTCAGAAGCATGACATCAGACAGAATGTGAACGGTCTCCTCCATCCTTCACTCTAGTCTGTTGACTGCCAGTCCCAGCTTTACCTGATTTTCTGCTACCTGTTACATCTCCAGCATGTTAGAGACGGCTGCTTGCAGTGGCTCATCATCTGACTCAGAACTCAGCGGGGGCCTGATCTCCAGCAGTCTTCCAGGTGTCAGAGACCTGGGCTTGTCACTGCCTCCGACTGCTGCGGAGACGTGTCAGTGAGGTGTTCCCCAGGATGCAACCTGAGCCTAATTTAGATCCATGGCCCACTGGAGTGTGTGTCTCTGCGCTGGTGGAGGGTACAGTGATAGTTCCTCCCCTGATGCATCCTCAGCATCCTCTTCTGAGGTGGCCTGGGGGCTTTTGGTAGCTCTGATGGTCTGTCTTGGCCTGCTGGTGCCTGTAAGAGACAGAAGATAGAATTAGTTCATAAGCAGGCAGAATACAACATTGCATGTGACTCCTGTGATTATCATGAAGTGATCAACTCATGGAGGTCTCATCCATACTGGCTTGCTAGGAGGGGCTCATCTTCCCCACAGGAGCGATCTCTACCCTCACCTGCCAACTCAACAGCGTTCTCCTCAAAGTGGGTCAGCTCCCGGATGTCTGCCATCCCTCTGCCAGTCTGGGGTATGATCCTGCGGTTGTGGGCTAGCTTGGCCTGCATGAGGATAAATGGAATGAAAGGTGATGAGAAGAGATGGAGAAGAGGTTGGGAAGCATGCCTGCTGTGTGTGCCGAGCCCTCCCCAGGAAGGACTGAGGATAGAGTTTGTGCAGCTTGATAGATGAGATGCTGGTGATTTTAAAGCGTCTGTGAGGCAATCAGTGCTGATGTGTGCCCCTCTAATATTGTGAGATATCCCTGAGCTGTGTAACCCTTTGAGTGCACAATGCCATGATGAGAGAGTGAGATTGGAGTGAGCTGAAGGTTGACTTATCCTGGCAGAGCAGATAAGATCATTCATCCTCTTCCCACACTGGATTGCATTTCTCAGGCAGGTGCCTGATGAGCTAACCTCCCTTGCAACTGCCTCCCAGGCTGGCAAGGCAAGGCAAGGATGGTGGGCCTCCTGGAGCCATCCCTCAGATAGAGGACATCCCGCTGCTGGCAGACTCCACGGATGAGAGCCTTAAGGGAGTCATTGCTGAACACCGGTGCAGCTTTCTTCCTCAGTGCAGACATACCAAGACGTTTCCTGACAACAAGCTGGCCTGCTGAGAGTAATGTGTGTTCAGGTAGCGTTTAAACATGGCACCCGGACTTTCGACCCCGTTAAGTAATGGCAGAGCAGACGAATCAGTGCCCACCTCACCATGTGATTCAGAGAGCTACCCGCCGATGCATAATTAATGAGCTTCCATGCATGAAATCGAGTGAGATTCCCGCCCCGCTGCCCAGCGGGAAACATGCCAGCAAACCCGCCCGCCACCGCACTTAGTCTCTGGAAGGGAAACTTCTGCACATTGTTGCTGAAGATTCACAAAACCTTTCTTTTTGATTGAGTTGTTTCTTGAAAGAACAAAGAACAAAGAAAAGTACAGCACAGGATCAGGCCTTTCGGCCCTCCAAGCCTGCGCTGATCACACTGCCCGTCAACTAAAACATTTTGCACTTCCGGGGTCCATTTCCCTCTATTCCCATCCTATTCATGTATTTGTCAAGCTGCCTCTTAACCACCACTATCGTACCTGCTTCCACCACCTCCTCTTCGACAGGGAATTCATGTGATCTAACAATTGTCTGTGGATATTTCTCTATAAATTCTCTATGAATTTAGTCAGATAAATAAATAGAAAAAATTACAATTCATAAATTATACGGAACAAGAGCTGTGGCATTTATGGAGCTGCATAGGTATTTGCTGGCATTTTAGCTTTGCTTTTTGCTAGAGGCTTTGTTCCATGTAAAGGCTGGCTGCATTTATATGACTGATGATTGAGCAATACATATTTAAAAATTTAAACCTGGGCTTCTTGTTATTCCAAAATAAAATGCCCTGTGGGTTAATGAAGTAGGGATGCTAAATAGGTATTTAATAGGATTTCTGTACTGTTAGGATTCTAGATCTTCACTCTACTGCAATTTTCATTAATGGAAAATGCATGGATTTGTTCAGGGGCTCTTCTGTGGACTGGAGGAAAGAGAGGTCAATATTTATAATAATAAAATATTTATAAAATAAGGGATGGACTTGTCCTTTTTACAGAATTATGGACTAAGCATTAACTCAAAGCAGTCCAAGCTCTCTGATATATATGCAAGTAACATCATTCGTAACTAAATCTTTTCAGTTGCAGAGGTGACTGTAAGCATCTCTGATCATTTTCTTATGAATAGTAATAAGAAAGGTCATTTAGCCACTAACCTCTTCACATTTATATTAGAACATGCTCTTAGCATTCATTGCAAGTCAAAATGATCTGGATCATGAACCTGGGTTCAAGTTTATCCTAATGATACTTTTGGGTGCTTTTAAAACAACTTCAAATATGTGGTAATTGAACCTGAATACCAATATTACTCAATGATTTGGAGACTTCGCCCATAACTGCCAGGCAGGAAGAGCTCATACACGGATGAAAGATGAGGCCTATTGTATTCACTAAAATCTGGAGTCTGCTGAAAGTGTTAGTTGAGAAGCCATTCAATTAAAGGAATTATCCAGTTGTTGAAGGGCCAGTTAGTACATTACAGACACTATACTCGATCATGTTACCACAATAAGTAATTGAGTAACTAGTATATATGCACTTAACAGGAAGCTGAATAAGCAAATGAGGGAGAAGGGAATACAGGGTTATAACAGAGTTTGATAAGAAGGGATGGGAAGAGTCTTGAGCAGAGTATAAACACCAACATGGACTGGTTGGGTTGAATGGCCAGTTTTAGTGCTCCGTATCCTGTGTAATTCTATATGAATCCAGACCAAGAAAGTGGCCTGAACCCCTGAAGCTAGAGAATTTTGGAGAATCATCTCCTTTGCCCAGGTAACGGTTGGGGGACAAAATGGGTTTTCCAAGTGAAAAGGGTTCAGCGCCCCAGGTAGCTGATGGACAACATAATTCCTGACTACATGCAGCCAGGTGGACACCTGAGATAAAAGGTGATGCAAAGGGCCCACGCATCCCACAAACTCCAGCAAGGCCCGAAATGTAGGATGCTAACGGGTATGAATTTAGCCTGTCTGCTAAGATCATGACCTGTGGAAAAGTAGAAGGGCAGCAGAATCTAAACTGAAACATGGTTAAATAAAGAGTGCTACTTAGCAACCAGTTACAAGGGTGGGGCACCTAAAGCTACCGAGATGTTGCTGTAATGAAGGCACAATATATAAAAGCAAATCAATACTCTACCCATCCTCCAGCAGCTTCACTGTACTTTAATAACTAGTCTTGCTTTTTTGGAGTTAATATAGAACTTAAAATGTGGGATTCATTATAGAATCTCCCCCGAATTCAGAGCACATGAGCAAGAAACTCAAGTTAGGCCAGTTATTGGTACAAAATGGGTGATACGATTAGAAAACATGCCCATAGAGGTTGAGAAGAGACTTGATCCACTAGAAGTAATCTTGCAAGCTGTGTTGGGATGCCCAGTAAGGACAAGCATGCTCCACCTGTTTGCTCAATAATTTTGCTTCCGTGTCCTAAAGACGGCATTAGGACCCTTATTTGCATATTCATGGCACTTAATGCCGAAAACCCTTAGAAGGCACTGACACTAGTGATTTAGGGAGAGAGGCCAGACAGACATATCATGATCCAAAATTTTGCCCCTCCAATCTCAACGTTTTGCAAAAGCGAGCAATTTCTCCTCCAAGAGGCTGTTTCTGCTTCACTTAAATAAATAAGGGGGGAAAAAGAGGACAATGGGAAAAGGACCTCATTTGAGCTGAGGGAAAGATTGACTGTATTGGGCCGGCCCTTCTCATATAACACAAAAGAGGGAATATAGCCTTTTCACTTGTGTATGCTGCGGGGAATCTTTCTTCGCCAGTGCTGTGGAGTGCAATAGCAATGGCAACTTGCATCATACAGCGCAGGGTTTTCAGGCCTTGCCCACCACTGGGATCGTCCAGTCCCACCAAACGTCAATGGACTTTTGGCTGGGCCGCCAAATGTCCCGCGGCGGGTCCCGCGATGACGGGGCCGGAAACTTTCAGCCATAGTGTGTGTATTGTGATAAAATGCTCCAAGGCACTTTGCCGGAGCGTTATCAAACAAAAATTTGTTACTGAGCCAAATATAGAGATATTAGGACAGGTGACCAAAATTTGGTCAAAGAATTAGGTTTTAATGAGCCTCTTAAAGGAGGAAGATAGGTAAGGAAGAAAAGGGTGAATTTCACTGCTTAGGACCTAGGCAGTTGAAGGTACAGTTATCAACGATGAAGCGAAGGAGATCAGGGAACAGCACAACCAAAATCTATGAACTCACTGAATTAAATACTGTAAGTTGAATAAAACAGTAACAACAGCAGTAAACAGTGCAGCGCAAAGGTACAGTAGTATTACTTGCGCCAATGTTGTAAGAAAATGGGAGAACATCCTTTTGGAGTAAAATGCCATCATGGTGGACGGCAGCATGTTTGCACAAAGCTTCTTTGGTAGTTTAACAGTGCCACAACTCATTTATCTTTAATAGGTCAATGTATTTATTAAAATTATGAATTGAGGAATTTGAGCCAAATGGGTTCATATATTTGTGTACATGATCTCAGGATACTAAAATAACCAAAGAAACTATATATAAGTGAAAAAAATTAATTGCAAGTGATCAGTTCAACCCATCTGAGCATCCTTATCGAAAACAGAAGATAATTTACAATTCATATCCTAGTAGTGTCTTAATGTAGTTTTAATGGTTGAAATAACATAGCCTGTCATTTGTAAGATTATAATTTTCCAAAATAATTGGCTGCTGTACACATATGGTAGCTAACTTACTGTTTTATTAAAGTTGGTTTTAATGGATAAGAAGTCATTCTTCCACTCATATATTGTTGATTAAAATTCCAACCTGCCAGTTTCACCTCACCAGTAGGACTTCAGTGTACATCTACAAAATGTATTCTCATAATCTGAGTCATACCTGGAGGATCAACCACTGTCAATCAATGTACGAAGAAGTTAATGAATAAGTGATCATCATATATAGAAAATTCTCAGATCAGCATATACTGGTTAAATGTACATAATACCAATCAGACAAATATTACAAATCATGGGAAACTTGTGCTTTTGAACAATAGATTTGTGCATTGAGTAACAATGTATGAAAAAATGTTGACTAACAATCTGACTTATGCGTTTTGGATGGGAGGGTAATAAGTTATTCCCTATTTTCCTTCCTTTTCTTGTTTCAACAGCCCAGTCTCATCTACAGCCAGGTGAGTGAGGATTAACAACTTTGTAAGATCATAAGAAATAGAAGCAGGAGTAGGTCATTTGGGCCATCAAACCATCTGGCCTATTCCTGCCCCTATTTCTTATGATCTTATGAAATGTTGGATCCTCACTCACCAGGTCTCCTGGCAGCAGAAGGCAGTCTATTTCAATAGCCTCGTCCCTTCTGCAGTCAGGGGAGCTGGTGAGTGAGGATCTGAAACTTCACCAATGTCATTCTTGGTCTGCACTGGTGTGCTGCTTTGGGTGCGTTAAAGTGCGTAAGTTGGAGTTTGGTGAGTGAGAGAGTTCAGTGAAGATGGAAGGAGGTGATCTTTTCAGTTTCTACCTTTCCTTAACTGCCAGTAACTGACTGTTACTTTGCTACATAAAGCAGCAGGAGTTTAGAGAGAGAGAGCCCATAAAGCAGAGGAGAGAGAGAGGGTGACAGGAGTTTACACATTAAATCTAAAAGTGACATCACAGGAGTCCCCTAAGTTGATTGGTTTGTAAGTATAGACCTTTCTGGACTCGGCACAGAGGAAACGATTAGTGAGTGACAGGTGAGTTGCCATATTATGTTATACCGTTCTATAGTAAACACTTTATATAAAGTTTAAGACATGTCAGCGCAGTGCGGCCACAAGTAATGTACATCCTGCAGGATGTGGGAAGTCATGCAGGTAAAAAGTGCCCTTGATGACTACATCTGCAGGAAGTGTCACCAGCTGCAGAAACTTGAGCTCTGGGTTGCAGAACTTGAGTGGCAGCTGGAGTCACTGTGATGCATAGGCAACACTGGGGATTACGTGGATAGCATGTTTAGAGAGGTAGTCACATGCAGCTAAGATGTACACATGCAGAGAGGGAGTGGGTGACTGCCAGAGTATCCAAGAGGAACAGGTAGGTAGTGCAGGAGTCTCCTGAGGCTCTCTTGCTCTCTAATCATTGTTTCCATTTTGGATACTGATGAGTGAGATGGTTACTCAGAGGGCTGTAGCAAGAGCCAAGTTTGTAGTACCACAGATGGCTCAGCTGCACAGAAGTGGGGGAAGAAGAGTAGAGCTATTATAGTGGTAGGGGATTGAATAGCTAGGAGAGCAGACAGGCATTCCTGCAGCCATAGACATGCCTCCAGAATGGTATGTTGCCTCCCTGGTGCCAGAATCAAGGGTCCAACAGAGTGGCTGCAGAACATTGTTTAGGGGGAGGGTGAACAGCCAGAGGTCGTGGTCCACATTGGGACCAATAACATAAGTAGGAAAAGGGATGAGGCCCTGAAAGCAGGTCTTAGGGAGGTAGGAAAGGAATTAAAAATCCAGACTTCAAGAGCAGTAATCTCAGGATTATTCCCAGTGCCACATGCTAGTAAGCATAAGAATAGGAAGATTGAGCAGTTCAACACGTGGCTAGAGAAGGGAGGGCTTTAGATTTCTGAGGCATTGGGATTGGTTCTCTGGCACGTGGGACCTGTACAAGAAGGATGGGTTACACCTTAACAGGATTGGGACTAACGTCCTCGTGGAGAGGTTTGCTAGTGCTTTTGGGGAGGGTTTAATTGGCAGGGGGATGGGAACTTTAAGGGAAATTCAGAGTGGGTAGAAGAAAATCTGGCAGTGGGAAGTAGGGAAGTATCAACTGATATGGAGGACATATTAGAGAGTAGTATCAAGGTTAATAGAATACTTGGAGACTTTGATAGAGTTAGAGAAGGTAATAGTAAGTCATTAGATAGGGTCAGAGTAAGTGGCAAAGTAAAAATGCCTAAACCAGACTTAAATTGCATTAATGCATTAATGCACTGAGTGTGGTTAATAATATGAACTACTGGCACAGGTTGGCAAATGGAATTATGATATTATTGTTAAACAGAGACCTGGTTCAAAGAAGGGCAGGACTAGGCGTTAAGTATTCCTGGGCACAAAGTGTTTAGGAGAGACAGGAAAGGAAGAAAAGAGGGTGGGGGTTAATGGCAGTATTGATTAAAGGTGGCATTACAGTACTGGAGATAGAGGATGTTCCATAGGGGTCAAGTCTCTGGCTAGAAGTAATGAATGAAAAAGGTGCAATGACATTGATCGGTGTAGTATACAGACCACCAACCAGTGGAAGGGATGTAGAGAAAAAACTTGCAAAGAAATTGCAGTGAAGTGCAAGGATTATAGAGTAATTATAATGGAGTTATTATAGAGTAATCAAACATCCAAATATAGACAGGGATAGGAATAGTGCAAAGGGACAAGAGGAGCAAGAGTTCCCGGAAAGTGTTTAAGATAATTTTCTGCAGTAGTACGTTCCCAGTCCAACAAGAGGCCAGGCACTATTGGACCTGGCTCTAGGGAATGATTTGGCCCAAGTGGATCAAATATCAGTGGGAGAGCATTTAGGGGACAGTGACCATTGCATCATAAGATTTGGGTTGGCAATGGAAAAGGACAAGGAACAATCCAGAATAGGGATAATTAAATGGGGGAAAGCCAACTTTGGTGGGATGGGAATGCATCTGAGTCAAACGAGTTGGAATCAAATGGTGGCAGAAATGATGGCGGCTGAACAATGGGCCACCTTAAAAGAAAAGTATTGAGGGCAATGTCAATGTATATTTCCTTGAAGGGGAAAGGTAGGACAAATAAATCCAGAGTGCCCTGGATGCCAAGAGAGATATAAGTGAAGATGAAAAAGAAGAAGTGCATTCATGACAGATGTCAGGCAGAAAATACAAAGGAGAATCAGGCTGAATATAAAGGATCAAAGGCAAATGAGAAAACTAATAAAAAGAAAGTAAGGAGAGCGCATGAAATGAGACTGGCAGCTAACATAAAAGGGAATCCCAAGTTCTCCTAGCTGCATATAAATAATAAAAAGGTGGTAAAGAAAGAGTAGGGTCAATTAGGGATAAAAGAAGGGGACTTGCATTTGGAGGCAGGAGAAATAGCAGAGGTATTAAACGAGTACTTTGCATCTGTCTTTACAAAGGAGGAAGACACTTCCAGGCTATGGTTACTGAAGGTATAGCCTCTCCTATTGGCTATCAGGAGTCACGTGATTGTTCTTGGAGGCTCCGACCAATGAGCCCTAAGCACGTGTAATTAGGGGACGGGGCTTCTTGTTGAGGACCTGGTTCAACCATGTAGATCTGAAAAGCTCTCTGTAATAAAGTTTACATGTTTCTTGTTGAAACCGGTCCGGTACGTCAGGTCATTACATTTGGCAACAAGGGTAAAATAGCTCCAATGGTGCAACTCGCCTTGTTTTTTTTTCACCTGTTTGTGAGATGTGGGCGTCGCTGGCTAGGCCAGCATTTATTGCCCATCCTTATTTGCCCTTGTTCAGAGGGCATTTTTTTTTAAGAGTCAACCACATTGCTGTGGGTCTGGAGTCACATGTCGGCCAGACCAGGTAAGAACAGCAGATTTCCTTCCCTAAAGGGCATCTGCCGTGGTGGGATTCAAACCCAGGTCCCTGAAGTATTACCCTGGATCTCCAGATTACCAGTCCAGTGACAATACCACTATGCCACCGCCGTCAAATCTTAAGAAAAAAGCAAAGAATATTCACCAGTCATGCCACTCTTCGGCAGAATCGATCCTTACGATGCGACTATGGAAAGCTGGAGCCAGTATGTAGAACAACTTGGTTTTTATTTCATGGCAAACAAAATTACCACGAAGGAAAAGCAGAAAGCAATCCTTTTGAGTGTATGTGGTAGCGGGACATTCAATCTCACCCACAGCCTGACGACCCCAAACGTGCCCAATTCTATGTCCTTTAAGAAATTAGTGGGCCTCATGAAAACACATTACCAGCCAGAGCCATCCGTAATAATGTAGAGGTTTAAGTTTAATTCCAGAGTAAGGGCCCCAGGAGAGACCATCGCAGCCTATATAGCAAAATTGAAGCAGTTGATTGAACACTGCTACTTTGGAGACATGCTCATTGATGGGCAGCAGGACCGATTAGCTTGTGAAGTTCGCAACGATGCCATTCAGCACCATTTACTTGCAGAAGTCAACATTGATTTGAAGCCCGCCATGGAAATAGCGCGAGGCATGAAAATTGCTGCGAGATACTCGCAGGCTTCACAACACGTACAACATGGCGCTATTCTTCATGTCGGGCAGGAACCTACTGCATGGCGTGGTGTGAAAATCAGAGACACAGCAGTGAAGCGAGAGGCAAGGTCCACTGTTAGAAAAACGAAAAGGCCTAATAGATACGTTTCAGCAGCGACTCCAAGGTTAATCTGTTATAAATGTTAGGGTAACCTCATACTGGAGGCCTGCAGATTCAAGGAGGCAGAATGCCATAAGAAAAATCACGTAATAAAGTAATGCAGTGCAAAATCGAAACAACCCATAAGGTAGCAAAGCAATATGATTGAATTGAATAATACAACAGAGTCTGAAGTTGTCGATACAGACATCTATTCCCAACCCAACGTCACAGCAGTAAAAGCCGAACCTATTACCGTCACAATCCAAGTGAATGGGAAGCCACTAATAATGGAGGTAGATATGGAAGCCTCAACCACAGTGGTGGGAGAGCATACATTTAATACCTAAATGAAGGTACACAGCCACTGAAACTGGAGCGGAAAACCGCTCAATTGAAGCACTGGAGAATCTATACAGGCAAAGGGCATTGCCACAGTAATTATGTCTTACAGGCAACAAACAGGCCAGCTTCCAGTGATCATAGTGACAGGTGAAGGACCTAGTCTTCTGGGCTGAGTCTGGTTACAAAAAATCAAGTTCAACTGGTCTGAAATATTTCATTTGAGAACAGGAGGAGTTCCTGAACTGCTAAGGAAATACGACAGTGTATTTTGTGACGAATTAGGGAAGTTAAAAGGCTTGCAAGCAAAAATATATGTGGATTCTCAGGCAACACCCCATTTCTTTATGGCCAGACCTGTGCCTTAAAGGAGCCTTAAAGGCCTTAAATGAGAAGGTGGATGCAGAACTGTGCCGATTAGAAAAGCTGGGCATCACCCAACCAGTCTAATCCTCGGAATGGGCGGTGTCCATATTCCCAGTGGTGAAGCCTGACCAAACTGTATACATTTGTGGGGACTATAAATTGACTGTGAACAAGGCAGCCAAACTAGATAAATATCCTATCCCGAGGATAGACGACTTATATACAAAGCTATTGGAGGCAAATCCTGTACAAAACCAGACATGAGCCCTGCTTACCAACAGTTAGAGCTGGATAGCACATCTAGAGGATATGTGACTATCAACACACACAAGGGTCTTTATCAATATACTCGCCTACCCTTTGGAGTATCATCTGCATGTGCAATCTTCCAAAGGACAACGGAGAGTCTTTTGCAAGGACTTCCCCGAGTAGAAATATAGCCAGATGATGTCCTGATCAACTGTAACCAAACACTTGGCCAACCTGGAAGAGGCGCTAAGAAGATTTTTGGAAGCCGACGTACAAGTAAAGAAAGAAAAATGTACATTCCAAGAAGTTACTTACCTGGGTCACAGGATGGATGCCAAGGTTTGCAACCAGTAGAAGAGAAAGTTAGGGCAATCAAAGATGTGCCCTCTCTGTCCAGTGTAACCGAACTCAAGTCTTGCCTGGATATGATCAACTATTATAGCCACTTCTTGCCAAACTTACCAACAGCGTTAGCACCATTACACTTGTTAAAAAGAACCATCATTGGTTGTGGAATTCACAACAGGAAGAAGCCTTTGTGAAAGTTACATACATATGAACAAGGAGCAGCAGTAGGCCATTCAGCCCCTCGAGCCTGCTTCACCATTTAATAAGATCATGGCTGATCTGATAGTAACCTGAAATCTTTATCCCACCCACCGCTGATAACCTATCACCCCCTTGTTTACCAAGAATCTACCCACCTCTACCTTAAAAATATTTAAAGACTCTGCTTTCAATGCCTTTTCAGGAAGAGCGTTCCAAAGACTCACGACCCTCTGAGTGAAAAAAAGTTCACCTTATCTCTGTTTTAAATGGGTGACCCATTATTTTTAAACAGTGAGCCCTAGTTTTAGGTTCTCCCACAAGATGAAACATCCTCTCTATATCCATTCTGTCAAGACCCCTCAAGATCTTATATGTTTCTATCAAGTCGCCTCTTACTCTTCTAAACTCTAGCAGATATAAGCCTAGTATGTCCAACCTTTCCTCATAAGACAACCGACCCATTCCAGGTTTTAATCTGGTAAACCTTCTCTAAACCATTTCCAACACATTTACATCTTTTCTTAAATAAGGTGGCCAATACTGTGCATAGTGCTCCAAATGTGGTCTCAGCAGTGTCCTGTACAGCTGAAGCATAACCTCCCTACTTTTGTATTCAATTCCCCTCGCAATAAATGTTAACATTCTACCAGCTTTCCTAATTAAATGCTGTACTTGCATACTAGCCTTTTGTGATTCATACACGAGGACACCCAGATCTCTCTGCACCTCAGAGTTCTGCAACCCCTCACCTTTTAGATAATATACTTCTCTTTTATTCTTCCTGCCAAAATGGACAATTTCACATTTTCCCACATTAAACCCCATTTGCCAGATCTTTGCCCACTCAACCTATCTATATATGTTTGTAGCTTCCTTATGTCCTCTTCACAATTTACTTTCCTACCTATCTTTGTGTCCTCAACAAATTTGACAACCATCCCTTCAATCCCTTCATCCAAGTCATGTATATAAATTGTTAACAGTTGAGGTCCCAACACTCATCCCTGTGGCACAACTCATTATATCTTGCCAACCTGAAAAAGACCCATTTATGCCTACTCTCTGCTTCCTGTTAGCCGGCCAGTCTTCTATCCATGCCAATATGTTACCCCCTATGCCATGAGCTTTTATTTTCTGCAATAACCTTTGATGTGGCACTTTATCAATTGCCTTCGGGAAATCTAAGTATAGTACATCCACCGGTTCCCCTTTTATCCACAGCACATGTTACTTCCTCAAAGAAATCTATTATGAGATTTTCCTTTCACAAAACCATATTGACTCTGTCTGATGACCTTGAGCTTATCCAAGTGCCCTGCTATAACTTCTTCAATAATAGTTTTAAAATTTTCCCTAGGACAGATGTGAAACTAACTAGCCTGTAGTTTCCCACTTTCTGTCTCCTTCCATTTTGAATTATGGAGTTACATTTGCTGTCTTCCAATCTAATGGAACCTATCCCGAATCTAAGGAGTTTTGGAAAATTGAAACCAATGCATCAACTATCTCACTAGATGCTTCTTTTAAGACCGTAGGATGAAATCCATCAGGACCCAAGCTCTTGTCAGCCCACAGCTCCAACAATTTTCTCAGTACCACTTCTCTGGTGACTGTAATTTTCCTGACTTCCTTCCTCACTTCCATTTCCTGGTTTATAGCTGCTTCTGGGATGCTACTTGTATCCTCGATAGTGAAGACTGATGCAAAACACCTGTTCAATTCATCTGCCATCTCCTTGTTTTCCATTATCAATTCTCCAGACTCACTTTCTAAACAACCAACACTCACTTTGTTAACTCTTTTCTTTTTTAAATATTGATAAAAACTCTTAATATCTGTTTTTATATTTCTGGACAGCTTTCTCTCATACTCTAATTTTTCCCTCCTTATTAGTCTTTTAGTCATTCTTTACCATTCCTTATATTCTGTCCAATCTTCTGGCCTTCCACCTATCCTTGCACAACTAAATGCTTTTTCTTTAAGTTTGATACTATCTTTAACTTTTCTCATTAACCACGGATGGTGTGTTCATCCCTTGGACTTTTTCTTACGCGTTGGAATGTATCTATTCTGTGCATTCTAAAATGTCCCCTTAAATATTAGCATCTCTATTGGCCTATTCCTTAACCTAATTTGCCTATTCACTTTAGTCAGCTCAGCTTTCATGCCCTCAGAATTGCCCTTACTTAAGTTTAAAAACTTAGTCTCAGACCCACTCCTCTCTCCCTCAAACTGAATATAAAATTCAATCATATTATGGTCGCTGCTACCTAGGGCTGCCTTCACTATGAGATCATTACTTACTCTGATCTCATTACGTAATACAAGATCTAGAATAGCCTGCTCTCTGGTTGGCTCCAGAACATGCTGTTCCAAGAAACTATCCCGAAAACATTCAATGTGCTCCTCATCTAGGCTACCTTTGCCAATCTGACTTTTCCAGTCTATATGTAAATTAAAACCTCCCTATGATTATCTTTGTGCCTTTCTGACAAGCTCCAATTATTTCTTCTTTTATGCTCAATCCTACCATGTGGTTACTGTTAGGGGGTCTGTACACAACTCCCACAAGTGATTTCTTTACCATTTCTCATCTCTACCCAAACCATTTCCAAACCCTGGTTTTCTGAACTTAGGTCATCCCTCTCTATTGTGCTAATACCATCATTAACCAGCAGAGTCACCCCTCCACCTTTTCCTCACTTTCTGTCCTTCTTAAATATCCTGTACTCTTCAATATTCAGGTCCCAGTCCATGTCCTCCTGCAGCCATGTCTCCGTAATGGCTATCAAATCATAATTATTTATTCCTATATGCATTCTCAGTTCATCTGTTTTGTTTCAAATGCTATGTGCATTCAGATACAGAGCTTTTAGTTTTATCCTTTTATTCTTTTTATAACCTCAAGTTTCACCTGTTGATTTACTATTAGATTTGTACTCTCTACCCCTTCCTGTCACAGTCTGTTTTTTATTTCCAGTAACAATACTTTTCTCCTTTGCCTTGTCTCTACTCTTTGGTTTACCATATCGTCCCTTGATCCCTTGCCCCCACTATTTAGTTTAAAACCCTCTCTACTTCCCTAGTTACATTGGCTTGCAAGAACACCGGTCCCAACACGGTTCTGGTGTAGACCATCCCAACAGTACAGATGCCACTTTCCCGCTTTCATCTCTGTTATTGTACGATGCGTCATTCAACTACAGGTTCAACACCATCTGAATTATTGATGAAACAGCGCCTACGTACCATGTTAAGTCTGGTGTTTCCAAACTTAGAGGGGAAGGTGGAGAAGAATCAGAGAAATCAAAAAGCGAATCACAATATTCATAGCAAAGCTCGCAGATTCACTGTAGGAGACACAGTTTTCATGCGGTATTTTGGAAGTGGACCTTGTTGGGTTCCTGGAACAATTGTCTCAGAAACTGGTCGCTTGTCCTTCCAGGTGGAAGTGGAAGACAAAATTGTTTGAGAACATGTGGACCATCTTCGGAATAGAGAGATATTCCAACAACCAGTTATTCCACCTGTGATTAACATTGAACCATTAATCCTTGAGGTGACAGATCGACCTAGAATAGACATGCCCCATGTGCCTGTAGAGTTGCCAAACCCTGAACTGCCACTTTCTAATGATGTATCTGGTGCTGCAATTCCTGATCATGTCAATCCTGTGGAAGAACCACCAGTGGTAGAGCTACACTGCTCTAATAAAATAAGGAAACAACTTCAGAGATTTGGGCCTGAATTTTCAGCTCAGCAGGTTGGCACGATCGGTGGTCCCGAGAGTGATCGTGGAATGAACCACCAACCATGATCAGCCCCCGGCCGCGATTTCATGCTGGCTGTCCAATTACCGCCCTACAGTATGAAAGGCGCGCTGAAATGCTCAGCACTGATGAGGTGGGGGCGGGAGGAGGGCGAGCACTGAAGTCGGCATGAGCGTGGGGGAGCGCTAACAGAAAGCTCCCTGAAGGCAGAGAGCTACCTCAGGGAGCTGAAGAATTCAAATCCAATAAAAACAGATTTTAAAATCCGGTAAAAAAACACCCACATGTCAGAAACAGTCATCTGATCATATACAACATGAAAATTCTGTGCAAACATTTTTAAAAAATTAATATCAGAAACCTTATCCTGCCCTTGGACGAGGTTTCCTCAAAAAGGCAAAGGCCACCAGGCCGATTCACCCACCTGCCAACCGTAATGTTGGACGGGCAGCAAAAAAAATCACGTTGATTAATACGTTAATGGCCTAAATAGGCCTCTTAATTGTCAGTGCATGCCTGCCGACTGAAATATTGCACGAGTGCGTGATAACACTGGGATACTTGCCAGATGTCATCACGCACTATTTCATGCTCGAGCATGTTGGGTGCACACCCATATGCCGAGCAAAAAATTCTGCTCTTAATATTTAATTACTTGAATTGTATATATGTATACATTGTTGGGTATTCAAATGTTCTCTGCAAATAGAAACTGTAAAAAAAAACTAAAGAAGGAGGAAATGTAGTAACCAAAGGTATAGCCTCTCCTATTGGTTATCAGGAGTCACATGATTGTTCTTGGCAGTTCCAACCAATGAGGCCTAAGTGCGGGTAATCTGGGGGGCAGGGCTTCTTATTGAGGACTGGGTTCAAACATGTAGCATCTGAAAAGCTCTCTGTAATAAAATTTACCTGTTTCTTGTTGAAATCTGTCTGGTACGTCAAGTTATTTCACAGGCTGAGGTGAGAGAGGAGGTAACTGGCACATGCAAAGAATTTACAACTGAGAGGGAGGAGGTGTTAGAAAGGCTATCTTTACTTAAAATAGATAAGGCACCAGGAACGGATGAGATGCAGCCAAGGACACTGAGGGAAGTGAGAGTGGAAATTGCAGAGACGTTAACGATAATCTTCCGGTCTTCTTTAGACACAGAGGTGGTGCCAGTAGACTGGAGAATTGTGAATGTTACACCAATGTTCAAAAAGGGGTGCAAGGATAAAGCAGGCAGCTATTGACTAGTCAATTTGATTTCAGTTATAGGGAAACTTATGGAAACTATAGACACTTAGACAATGCAGGATAATTAAGGAATGCCAGCATGAATTCATTAAGGGAAAAATATGTTTAACTCACTTGCTGGAATTGTTTGAGGAGGTAACTGAGGAGGTTAATAAGGGCAACGTTGTTGATATGATGTATATGGATTTTCAAAAGGCATTGACACAATGCCACACAACAGACTCGTGAGCAAAATTCAAGGCCATGGAATAAAAGGGAAAGTAGGCACATGGATAAGAAATTGGCTAAATGACAGAAAACCAAGAGTAGAGATAAATGGTTGTTTTTCAGATTGGAGGAAGGTTTGTAGTGGAGTTCCCAGGGGTCAGTGTTGGGACCCTTGCTCTTCCTGATATATATTAATAACCTAGACTGTGGCGTAAAAGGCATGATTTCAAAATTTGCAGATGATACAAAGACTGGGAACATTGTCAACTGTGATGAGGACAGCCTTGAACTTCAAAAGGACGTAGATATATTGGTGGATTGGGCAGACAAGTGGCAGGTGAAGTTCAATGGAGAGAAGTATGAGGTGATTCATTTTGACAAGAAGAATATGGTGAGATAGTATAAAATAAAGAGAGAAACTCTAAAGGAGGTGTAGGAATAGAGGGACTTTGGTGTATATGTACATAAGCCATTGAAGATGGCAGGACATGTTGAAAGATCAGTTAATAAAGAACACAGTATCTGAAGCTTTCAAAATAGGGGCATTGAGTACAAGAGTAAGGAGGTCATGTTGAACTTGTATAAGACACTAGTTAGCCTCATCTGGAGCACTGCATCCAGTTCTGGGTGCTAAACTTGAGGAAGGATGTGAAGGCATTGGAGAGAGTAGAGAGGAGATTCACAAGAACGATTCCTGGGATGAAGAACTGTAACTATGAGGATAGATTGGAGAAATTGGGACTGTTTTCCTTGGAGAAAAGAAGGTTGAGGGGAGATTTTTTAGAGGTATTCAAGATCCCGAAATGTATGGACAGGGTAAATAGTGAGAAACTGTTAACACTCAAGAGAGCATAAAGAACTAGAGGGCACAGATTAAAAATAATTGGCAAAAGGAGTAAAAGCGATGTGAGGAAAAATGTTTTCATCCAGAGGGTGGTTGGAGTCTGGAACATGCTTCCTGAGAGGATTATGGAGGCAGGTTCGATCGAGGTATTCAAAAGGGAATTGGATTGCTATCTGTAAAGAGAAAATATGCAGGGTTTCGGGAATAAGGCAGGGGAGTGGGACGAGGTAGAATGCTCTTTCAGAGAGCCAGTACAGACTCGATGGGCTAAATGGCCTCCTTCTGCACTGTAAAGATTCTGTGATTCTGTAAACTGCTGGACCATTCACAGGGTAACTTCCATGAAGGATTTGACTTTTGGATAGCTGCCCTCCCACCCTGAATCCCACTCAAGGTTAAAATCGGGAATAGAATTGCTGTTAGGATACAGAACAATGCTCTAACGGGAGACTTTTACAAGAACCAAACCTGGTATTAAAAGCTTTCTTCAGCCAAGAAAGAACTTGAACTTATATAGTGCCTTTTGCAACCTCAGGATGTTGCAAAGTGCTTTATAGCCAAAATAGTACTTTTGAAGTGTAGTTACTGTTATAATATAGGAATCACGACAACAAGGTTGCACAAAGCACGGTCCTATAAACAACAATGTGATACTGACTAGATGATCTACTTTAGTGTTGTTAGTTGAGGAATAAATATTGGCAAGCACACTGGAGATAAATCTTCCATCTCTTAAAAGTACTGTCACTAGGTCTTTTGCATCCACCTGAGAGTCCAGATAGAGTCTTGGTTTAACACCTAATCTAAAAGACGACACCTCTAACATTGCAGCACATCATCGGTGAAGCAATGGCATGTCAGCCTAGATATTTTTTGTGCTCAGGTCTCTGGAGTGAGACTTGAAAGCATAATCTTTTGCCTCAGAGGCAAGAAACTCTGTCCATTGAGCCATGGCTGGCACACAAAGCTGGTGATTTGACAATAGAGCAGTTGAAAGAAGTAATTACCCAAGAAGTATTGCATAATTTTGCAAAGACAACATTACTTCTAAAATGAAACCCATTTTTAAAAATAGAGTGTTGATACTGTGGAAATCATAATATCAGGCAGAAAGAAATCTGTTCTTATCGAGTCAGAAGTGTAAAGAACAGAATTCTTCAGCCAAATATCCAAAAAATCTTAACTAAGGCAAACAGCAATTACCCACAATTGTTAATGCTAACCGTTCTCAGGTGAAGATTGGATTGTCACTTCAGAAGTTATTAGATATCAATAAATAAGCCATCATTCTTATAAATAGCAGGTGAGTCATCTTTTGGCTTTCTTTGGTGCTACTCACAATATTCTGAGAATGAATCCCTAAGGCTGGTTGATAATACAGGTGCGGGGATTTTTACAGCCATGTGCAATAAAGTAAAAATGAAACCATTGAGAAGAAAAAGAATCAGTGTTAGCAACCCAACAACAAGAATTACAGCATTGAGCTTTAAATAGTTCCAAGTGGATGTCAACCTTTCCCAAGCACTATAGTCATTCAACATAGGCAGCTTGTTACAGTGAATAATGAGAATGTTGTGATGATGGAGGGTACACCAAAGCTTAGAAAAGAAAAATGGTGACCAAGTGCCAGAATATCTTTAAAACAGAGGGAATGCTAGGCTTGTTAATCTTCACAGTAATCCCAATATCCTACTTACATAGTATCCAGCCAGAAAGCTGCCTGTAGCTGTAAAAAAACTTGTCAAGGAGCATATTGCCAAGCTTGCCGATAGAAAAAGAGCTTAGCTTTCAGGCTCTTTAGCTCAATCAAGTTGCAATTGTACGTGTGATTCAAGTGAAATTTATTATTAATTTTAAATGGGTTAATGTCTTTGTTAATTAAGAAAGAAAGAATAAGCTTGCCTTTCAGGAGCAATATTCATGTCCATATGGTATCCTAAAGCATTTCACAGTCGCTAATTTATTTTCAAAGTGTAGACATTGATGTTTTGTAGGCAAACATGGCAACCAATTTGCACAAGGAAAAACCCACAAACAGCAATTTAAATAAATAATCAGGTAATCTATTTCCATGGTGTTGGGTGAGGGATGGGTGTTGGTCAGGGCAGCCTTAGGTAGAGCTGAGTGGCTTGCTAGGCTATTTCAGAGAACAGTTAAGTGTCAACCACATTGCTGTGGGTCTGGAGTCACATGGAGGCCAGATTAGGTGAGGATGGCAGATTTCCTTCCCTAAAGACATTAGTGAATCAGATGGATAATTACAAGAATCTAATAGTTTTATAACATAAGAACATAAGAATTGGGAGCAGAAGTAGGTCATTCAGCCCTTCGAGCACACTGCACCATTCAATAGGATCATGGTTGATTATCTACTTCAGCACCATTTTCCTGGCACTCGGAAGTGCCATAGTATTTGTAGGCTCTTCATCCCACATCCCGTGGTAGTCAAAAGCGTACGCTCCTTTGGGTGTGAGGGTAATGAGGGCTCTTCGGTTTCTTCGGATAGTACCAGACAGCATCTGGACCAAATATGAATGCGGGCGCTCCAACCTAGTAAGAATGAGGCCTTCTACTTTGCGGCCATGGATCCATACTCGCTGGCCTGCTGCTAAGGGTGGCAGAGTTTTGGCCTTTGTCATCCTTTACACCATAGCCTTTTTTCTTGGATGTCAGACTATTTCTCTCTCACCCTCTTGTAGACAGCAGGGGTGATATTAGGCTGAATGTTCGTAGGCAATAGGGGAACATGTGCTTTTAGACATCAGCCCATGAGCTATTCAGCCAGCCAAGAATCCATTGGCCAGGGACATGGTCTGATAATGCATCAGGGCTAAAGGGCAATCAGGACTCTTAGACACCAGACACTTGCTGGTTCTGACCTCTTGCTCAGCCTCCCCATTGGCTTGAGGATGAAGTGGGGGCTGGTAATATGGATGATTCCATTGTCAGCAGTGAGCTTCCGAAAATGGTCATTTGCAAATTAGGGGCCATTATCCAAAATGATTGCATCCAGGAACCCATTGGTGTAAAAGACGGTCTGTGGCACCCTGATAACAGACTCCGCTGTGGTTGTACGGAGTCTGACTATTTTTAGCCATTGAGAGTAATAATCTATGGTCGCAAGGTATGTCTTGCAGTAGTAGTCAAAGAGGTCGAACCCCAACTTCTACCACGGTCAGTGTGGAATATTAGAAGGCACCAGTGGTTCTGTGGGTGTCAGAGTGTTGATGCAGCAGGATAGGATGAAATCTTGAACCGTCTGTGTGATGCCTGGCCACAATACCGATTGCAAAGCTCACGCCCTGCACTTAGCAAAACCTAGTTGGCCTCCGTGTAGCCTGTGGAGGATATCTTGTTGCATGGACATTGGAATGGCCAAGCAGTGGTCATTAAATTGGAGGTCATCCACAGCGGTCAAGTTAGCACGTTGCTCATGGTATTTGTGGGTGAGGTGGTCTGTGGGGTTGTATTTGGAACACCCTTGGAGACAGAACTCATGCACTTGAACGCATATGGCGTCCTCCTTTTGGACACATCGGACATCCTGTAGCTTCTTGGCAGATATGGACAGTAGGCTCACGAAATTAAGAAGAATGCTTCCGCTTCTGAGACTAACGTAGAATCGAAGGCAATATTGTGGTCTACTGTGGCCCTGGAAAGCCATGGCTTGTGACTTCCCTGGGATGTAAATGGCCTTATACTGATAACGCATCAAATGGAGGCAAAATTGTTGACTGCATATGGGCATTTTAATAATCTCCGTGAGATGCAGCGGCGTTACAAGGGACTTATGGTCTATTTCTACATGGAAGGGCTGCACCATCAGGTTATCCAAGAACTGCTCAATGGCCCATGTAACTGCCAGTGCCCCTTTCTTACTGGTGGCATATCTTCGTTCCGTTTCCGTCAGGGCTCTGGGTGCAAAATATATTGGTTTTTAATCACCATTCTTTTACAGTTGGATAAGAACAGTGCTGAGGCAAGTGGAGGAAGTGCCAGCAGCGACGACTGTGGGCAAAGTAGGGTCATAGTGTACCAGGATGCCCGAGGAGACTAACCAGTCTTTAATGGGTTGAAAGGCATTGCATTGTTCAATGCTTCAGAACCATTGCTGGCCTTTCCTTAGAAGGTCTCGCAGGGGTTCTGAGAGTGCGGCCAAGTTAGGAATAAACTTGCCTACTTGGTTTACCATCCTTAGGAAGCGCTGGACGTCTGTGATACATATTGGTTGGGGAATATCGGTAATGGTGTTTGTTTTGTGTGGGTCCATGTCTTTTGATGATATGGCCTAGAAATTTTATGGCGGTCCTGGTGAAATCACACTTGTCATTCAGCATAAGGCCTGCTTCCAGGATTGACCCTTACTCTATGATCATGCTCTGCTCTTGTAGAGCCATGGATGAGGATGCTTGCCCTCAAGGATCATGGACATGGTGCATTGGGATACCTCGGGTTCAGATGAGATGCCGAGAGGGAGGCGCTTAAAGCAAAACCCATCAAACTGCGTGAGAAAGGTTGTCAGCAGCCTGGAATCCTGGTCGAGAGGTATTTGCCAAAACTCACTGTTCGCATCGAGCTTGGTGAAAAAGTCACTGTTGGCAAGCTTCTCCAGACTGTCATCTACTGACACTATTGGGCGGACTTTCCTCTGCACAGCTTTATTTAGCTGCGAGGGATCCACGCAGAGCCAGAGGTGACCATTGGGTGTGGGAACTGTAACCAGACCAGAACACCACCAGGTTGCTTGTGTGATCAGTGAAATAACACCCCTGTACGGATTGCAGTCAGGTTCCTTCTTAACCTTAGGTAATAGAGGGTGTGGCACCCTCCTGGTTGTGAACAGGCACACTGGCATGGCTCCTGGGAGCAGAGAAATGTGATATTCATTTTTCAACTGTGGAAATTCCTGGTGGAATGTGGCCTGATGTCGGGTGGAAGGATCTCATCGCTTTTCTGGGTGATGCCCAAATGTATAGAGGCATTCCTGCTAAGTAAAGAAATACTTAGGTTCCGCAGGATATAGAGGGTTTCTGTGATCTGTCACCCCTTGTGGTGTCGTGTGGATGTAATCTGACCCTTGATGTGTAGGTTACTTCCTCCCGGCCCTTGGGGTTTAATACTTGAAAGCTAAACAAGAACAGCGTTGAGCTATGTTAGGGAATCAGCCAGTATAGCTACCCCTGCACTCATGTTGAGTTTGAAGTGGGTTGGGAACCCTTCGACCTCAAAAGTGACCGGCCAGAAATCTTAGGAATATTCTTATATTTCTCCTAGGAAGCGTGAGATGCGCTTTCTCTGCTTGTGGTCCATGTCCTGGGAGAACTGTGGGTAGTAATAATGCTGCTGTTTTCTCCATTTATTGGAGACTTTAACCGAACAGAAGCACTGGAAATGTCCCGTCCTGCTGCATCTGCAGCAGTCAGCGCCCCCTGCTCAGCAATCCTGCCATCTCTGCTGTTTTTTCACACCACAGTATAAACATTTGAAAATGGTGATGGCATGGTTTCCTGCTTCCTCTACCAGCTTGGCGGGCTTCATCATGGGCAAGGCTACAGCATTTGGGCCTACCAGACGAGTGGACCTTGCCAACGCATCAATGTATTTTGAGGTGGTGGGCCAAATTTGGTTGGTTGGGATGGGCTAACCGACATGATGGTCCGTCACGGGCTCCTGTTGGTAAGGACTAGCAATTGAGCACGGGGCGTTAAGTGATTCAATGACTTCCTTTGATTCATGGGAGCTGTGATTGTATGATTTTTGCCATGCAGTTGTAACCTTTGACAAAGTGAAAAACGCATCATAGACTCTCAACGTGGAGTCAAAATCTGCAGAGGTTCCATCAAACCTCTGGGTGCTAATGGTCCAGTTAGTGGCTGGCCCCAAAAAGTAAAGGAACAAACTGACCTGGAATTGCTGCGTCTTGGTAGTAAGACCAGAGGCCGTTTGATATTTCAGAAAAATTTGCGCTACATCTTCCAGCAGTGAGCTCTGGACTGGGCTTCAAAGCTTGGAAACGGGTGGGGTAGGTGCAGTGACTGCTTGTGCAGTGCTACTATCGCTACCCTTCTTCGGTGAGGCTGTTGCTGAAATGCACAGGCAAAGCTTCGGTCCAACAGGGGATGGTTGTCGTCATGGGCTGTGGGTGTTTATTATATCGCACCAACTCTCGTCTAGATTGATGCCACCACCGCTACTACCTTGCTTGAGGAATGTGCTAGGCCTCAGCTCTTGCAAAGAGGATCTGTAGGCAAACCAGGATATTTATGTAAAACTAGTTTATTTAGACTACGATGTATACGGGGTGGATTACTGAGAAGGCACATCTCCTCTAAGGGTTGCCTGTCTGCTGTTCAGAGTGCCTAGCACATAACTGACTGATGTCAGTACTACATCATCATCTACATCATAGATTACCATATGCATTCTGTTAACCCTGTATATCACACCTCCCATGCCAATCTTCTGGATGGATATTCGAGTACAGCTGGGTTTATCATATTCTTGGTGGGGAAAAGTAGAAAACATTGTCCCATGCCCTGGAAAGCCAAGAAAATAAAAAGGATGGTTAAAAGTACCCTAGCTGCAGAAACACTAATAATAGTAGAAGTGATAGATATAGAACTATACTTAGCTAACATTCTGAAGGAAATCATATACAAAGGGCATTCTGAGAAAAGTTTGTCCATTGAATGCCATTTGGATAATTGTCCTTTTTGGGATAATATTCATTTGGCAAAGAGTGTCACTAAGAAAAGGTTAAGGATTGATCTTGCTAGTAAAAAGGAAATGTTGGGAAAAAAAGAGATGGCTAAAATAAAACAGATCAATGCAAGTCCCTGATTATCCAAACTGCTTTTGTCCCTGATTATCCAACTGTTTTAAAAAGAAGAATGCATGCTCCAAGGAATTGTTGGAAGTCTTAGAAGAGGGAAATCTTATGCTATGATGAGCACTAAATAATGTGGAAAATCACTTATTCTTCTTTGATTGCTTTGTAAATATTTAAGTATGTTATAAAGTTTTTGTTTAAAGAAAGAAAAGGGACTCTGTTGGTTGATTAGGTTGATAAAAGTGCGCAGGTAATGGGCATTGTTTGATTAAGGATTGAGAGCACGTATAAACAGAGTCCGATGAGATACTGAGTTGATTGTTAGGAGGCAGAGATTTGTAATGCTGCATCCTATAAATAAACCTACCATCAAGGAAAAGATCTGTGTCAAGTTTTGTACTTCACCATCTGGCTTGGATCCATTTAACGCTACCTATTAATAGCATCATCAGATAATTTAATTCCCTGTGAACAGACGGATAGGGCCTTGGTTTATCATCTTATCCGAAGAACAGTAACTCTGACAATGGAGCACTTCTTTATGACTGCACTGAAATGTCAGCCTGGATTATTTGCTCAAAATGAAAACAACAAAGGAAAGAACTTCATAATTATTAATTACTGAAATAGCACAGCAAAATTTCACTGCTTATGTTGTCTCCAAACTTACTTTTTATCAAGTGTTTCTAACTGTTATAAATCTGCAAGTCACTTTCACTTGATTGTAGTGGGACTGAACAAAATGTGCAGATTTGTCTGAACATTTAAAATTCCTTAACCCACACATCTAATGGGACCAGAAACCAAAGAAAAGAAAGTGAGTAACTTCTTTTAATCTGTTGCTCCACAAAACATTTCTAGTTTAAATTAAATACACCTGCGCTGTACTGTAAGAAAAAAAACTCCCCATAATTACGAACGGTTAATTCCATGCTCCAGGTTAAACCTGTACTTTTAAAATATTCTCTTTGAAGACTCCAGCTTCTAATATATTTTGCCTTATAACTCTCTGCAGAACATTAGTTTCACACTCATATATCTATCAGCTTGCCTCAGAGACATCATATCACCTCAAAAATCATTAGTTGCTGCAGTGCAGCATTTCAAAACTGCTAGGCGATGATGATAATTTCATGGTGAAGTGCAAATTCGTCCATAAACAAATATTTGAAAAAGACTCATTCACATTCTCCCCATTACAATTAAACATAAATGAACGGAAGATGAAAAGGTACATTTATCTATTCTGAGTCTACACTTGTACATCTCTTTAGCTAGAAATCTATTTTAATATCACCACTTAGACATTGAGATATGATTTCAATACATTTATTTAAATAGGCGAAATATTTCAACATTAGAGTTTTCTCCACAAAGTACATGTTGATGTGGAAAATAAGCATTCCAGAAGCTGAAAAGGCTGGTGACATTAAAAGAGTATGGATTTTTAAAATGATTCTTGTAATGTCACAATTATGTGTGCTTGTCTCAGTTGGTAGCAATGTTTCTCTTAGTCAGAAGGGTGTGAAATCAAGTCTACAGCAGAGCTTCACTGCATAGTGTAGGCTGGCACTTGACTGCAGCACTGATGGAGTGTTGGAAGTGCTCTCCCTCATATCGGACATTGTACCAAAATCATGTAATACTTGATTCCAGCTGATGATAATAATTCAGTGAGACTAATTATTGAAGGGTGGATGAGTGTATCGGGGTTGCTGGTCAACATTTCCTCATCCATTAGGAAATAGGAAAAGAAATGGTACAATTCTTGGTGTTCACTAAAAATTAATAAATGGTGGAGATGTGATGAGAGGGAAATCTGAGACCATAAGATGTAGGAGCAGAAGTAGGCCACTTTAGACAATTCAGGGCGTAACACAAGAGTTCCATGGAAATAATATTGGGCAATTTTATAGGTGTAATATTTGACTGGAGTTGAAGGTATGTATGTTGACGAAGTGTGGAATGATTTTCAGAATGCATTCGTAAC
Source organism: Cetorhinus maximus (assembly GCF_964194155.1). Classification (NCBI taxonomy): domain Eukaryota; kingdom Metazoa; phylum Chordata; class Chondrichthyes; order Lamniformes; family Cetorhinidae; genus Cetorhinus; species Cetorhinus maximus. Next base: position 22,022,939 of record NC_135896.1, read on the forward strand.
TATTTACCAGAGCAGCCTGCATCTGCTCCAATGACAAATAAAGCATTGCTTAATTTAATTCTAGGAACTGAAGCACTGCAGATAAATGATGTCAGAGTAGGACAACATCAGGAAAATAGCAACCCTAACAGAGTTAGCTTTAATGTAGTGTAATAGAATAATGAAGAGCCAAAGAGAAATTTGCTGGATTAGAAAAAGGGAATAGTTCAGTGAGGAAAGAGACCTGGTCCAAACTAATTAGGCAAAAATGTTAGAAGAACACAGCCTCAGATTGATAGTGGGGAATCTTCAAGATGATAAGGCTACTAAATAAATAACATCTCTGCCAAAAATTTTGAACAAGGAAATACTGTTTCCTCTAATTGGGGCCATCGATGTGAGATGAGGGAGACATCCCTTAATGCAGAGCAGCAGTGGAGCATTGAATACTTAGGAATCAGTGAGGTTGAGCCCACTGCACCTTTAAGGGACAGTGGATAAATATTTGAAGTAGAAGCAGTTACAGATGGAAGAAACAAAGGTGAGGCAAGAGGATTTTTTTTTAAAAATTTCTTGGGATGGGGTGTCACTGGCAAGGCCAGCATTTATTGTTGTGGCAAATAGCTGGGAGAGAAATGATGGATTCATGATCTTCCTTCTTTGTTGTAAGCTAGTCTAATTTAATCAGGACCACATGTCCAACACTTGTCCAACAGTTATGAGGTTCTTGCAAGCTGTCTGGATGAGAGTGGGGACTGCAAGGAGGATGAGCGAACTGACCACTGCACCATGGTACAGGGAGCCATTCAAGTGGGGGGAGGAAATAGGAACATAGTAGTGATGGGGGAGAGTATAATTAGGGGGATAGATACTGTTCTCTGCAGCCATGAGTGTGAATCCCGAAGGCTGTGTTGCCTGCCTGGTGCCAGGGTCAAGGACATCTCCTCAGGGCTTGCAGTGGGAGGGGAGAGATCCAGTTGTCACCGTTCATGTTGGTACCAATTACATTGATAGGACTAGAAAGGAGGTTCTGCTGAAAGTATTTGAACAATTAGGAGCTAAATTTAAAAGCCGAGCCTCCAAGGTAATAATCTCGGGATTACTACCTGAGCCACAGGCAAATTGACATAGGGTAAATAAAGTCAAGGAGTTAAATGGTTGGCTCTAAGATTTGTGTGGGAGGAATGGGTTTCAGTTCATGGGGCACTGGCACCAGTACTGGGGTAGAAGGGAGCTGTTCCGGTGGAATGGGTTTCACTTGAACCATGCTGGGACCAGTGTCCTGACGAATCGAATAACTAGGGCTGCAGAGAAGGCTTTATACTAAATAGAGGGGGAGAGGGTTCTGGAGAGGGGATCTGTAGGTTTACAAAGCAAACGGATATGGCAGCATCGCAGGGCAGCTATTTAGATAATGATACTCAGAATGTGACAGGAAGGGACAGAGTAAACAAACATAAAAGAAACGGCAGCAAATAGGGTCAAAGGGGGAAAACATGGTAAAAAGGCAAAATTAATTGCTCTTTACTTAAATACACATAGTATTTGGAACAAAATAAATGAATTAATGGCACAAATAGAGGTTCATAGGTATAATCTTATAGCCATTACAGAGACATGTTTACAAGGATATAGAAGCTGGGAATTAAATATTCAGGGATATGTGACTTTTCAAAGGACAGGCAGGAAGGAAAGGGTGGTGGGGTAGCTTTGTTACCCCAAAGTACAAATAAGTGGAATAACGATGGTAGCAAGAAATGATTTTAGATTGAAAGTTATAAAATCCGTATGGGTGGAGGTAAGGCTCATGCAATTGATGTGATGTTCATGGACTTCCAAAAGTCTTTTGATAAAGTGCCACATAACAGGCTTGTCAAAAAAGGTGAAGCCCTTGGAATAAAAGGGAGAGTGGTAGCATGGAAATAAACTTGGATGGATGGCTGCTTTTCAGACTGGAGGATGATATATAGCAGGTGTAAACTAAGGGTTAACATACTGGCTATGATTTTGAACAGTGTTTATTATGTGGGAACCAGCTGGGTATGATACTTCCTATTTGCATTGATACTTGCCAATTGTATTGATACTCCTGAATTGGATAGAACTGTTAATCCCAGAAAACTGGTTGAAATCAGTGCAGGTTGATTGAAACTAGACAGTAGGACAGGAAGAAGTCCTCGTGTGGCTAAACCAATGGAAAGCAACTTGGTAATATGCTAAGCAAGCAACAGTCAATCATGTATCCATCTAACCAATACACACCCAGAAAAGGATTGTGCATGAGTTGTTTCAAAAACTGTATTCTGTATGTAAACCCCAGAAAAAATTCCACAGGGGAGCACTCAAGCAAGACAGAAGATACCTATCGATTGGCAATGCTTCAGAAAAAAGACAGGTACATATCAATGGAAAGAGCTCTGGTGAACCATATAGGAAGGTTTTGGTCACAGGTCACCCCCTGCGTGACCTACAGTCATCTCAGATTGACCAACTAAGGTGTAACTGTGATTTAATTGAAACTGTTTTGTTTAGAATTCGCAATAAATGTGCTGGATTTAGTGTGAGATTATGTCAATCATGATTCTCAGTCTCCAAACTTAAGAAAGTGATAAAATCACCTACAGCGGGGTTCTCCAGGAGTCACTGTTAGGACCACTGTTTTCTTTACCTATATTAATGACCGAGGCTTAGGTGTATAGGGCACAATTTCAAAATTTGCGGACGGCGCAAAACTTGGAAGTATTGTGAACTGAGCAGAAGATAGTGATGAACTTCAGGAGAACCTAGATAGGCTGCTGGAATGGGCGGACAAATGGAAGATGAAATTTAATACAAAGAAATGATGTGATACATTTTAGTAGGAAGAATGAGGCAATATATAATAAAAGATACATTCTGAAGTGGGTGCAGGAGCAGAAGGACCTGGATGTATATGTGCACGAATCATTGAAGGTAGAAGGGCAGATTTAGAAAGTGATTAATAAAGCATTCAGGATCTTGGGATTCATAAATAGGGGCACATAGTATATAAACAAAGAAGTTATGAGGAGCCTTGGTTCGGCCTGAACTAGAGTATTGGGTGGAATTTTCCAAGTCCATTGGCAGCGGGAGTGATAGGTGGCGCATGCAGAAAATATGGCGCGACCTGCTTTACAATGGCGTGAAGGCAGGTCATGATCGTCCACATATAATTAAAAGGCCATCCCCCCAGGCTCTTGGAACCCCACCGTATTGTCTGTCCATGTCGGCGGGAAAGCGCGCTGACCTGTTTCACAACAGCATGCAGGCAATGTGCACTTGGCGGCCTTCACTTTGGGGGAACTGAGGTGAGTGAGCAGCAGCGTTCTCCACAGCTCACCTGTTGTTTACAGTCCTTAGGGGCGCCGGGCGGTGGGGACAACTGATGCCTGGCCCCGGAGGTGACTGCTGAGGTGGATGGGTTGGGGAGGACGCCCCGGGGCAAGTGCTGGCCAGACTCGGAGGCGACCGTTGTTGGTGCAGGGTGGAGGGGTGAGGCACTGCTACCCTGGCGTTGCATCCCGCACACAGGCAATCGAGGTGGGGCACAGGGTAAGCGAGGGAAGTGGCCACGCATTAAGGACACCTGTATAAGCTGATCATGCTTCTGCAACTGAGACAGTTCACGCGCAGCCACAGTAATATGATTGGGGTTGAGCTCCTAGCCTGCCTGCCCATGCAAGCAACGCAGAGGCACCAAAGGGCCACCAGGTGCTCCATGCCTTACACCACCCCACCTCCCGTCCACTCCCCCGGCACAGATTTCAAGTCTGCCACCACTTTAGTGGACCGCAGAGCAGTTGGACTGCACACGTTGTACAATCTCCTCGCCAACGCTGGCCATGTAGCAGTCACTGCTGGAGGTGCTCACAGCCCCTTGCAATCTCAGCATCCCGGTTTGGATCTGTGTCCTCCATGTCACAAGTTGAAAGGGCAGCCATGCAGCGCACTCATCTCTGGCCATCTGAGAGGTGACCAGCACTCTCCGGGAAGCATTAAGGAGTGGTCACACAGGGCCAGGAAAGGTGCTAAGTACAGCCATGATAACCACGTCTCTCTCACTTTCATGCTGCAGGAGGAGCACGTCAGGAGCATGGATCCTGGTGCATGCCTGATGGCCTACAGAGACCATAGAAGATGGAGGAGAGAGTGACTGAGGCACCTGGCTGCGCACAGGCAGGAGCAGCAACCTCATGAAGAAGGGGCAGCAGGGGCTCCTGCACACGCTGCCCAGGAGCGACAGCAAGCCATGGCCGGTTGGCATCTAGCGACACCCAGGGTCTATAGACACTGCCTGACTTTCCTGCAGATGACTGAGAACCAGTGTCACTGACAACTGCACACGTCTAGAGACCTGGTGACTCACATCTGCCACTTACTGTAGGACTTGGCGCCAAGGGGATATGGAAGTCATCCACTGCCAGTGGCTGTGAAAGTGACCACGGCGCTCAATTTCTGTGCCAGTTTCCTGACAAATTTCTATGCTTTTCAGGGCTCCACAGGTGACCCCTGTGGGATTTGACAATTCACCACCCACAAATGCATTCATGAGGTCATGGTTGCCATCTTCTCCATGGCACACAGCTTTGTGCATTTCACCCGGGACCGGGACAGCCAGGATGCAAGGGCCATTGGATTCGCCCTGATCTCAGGATTCCTACAAGTGCAGGGTGTGATTGGCTGCACTCATGTGGCACTCAGGTCTCCTTTGCTATACTCAGTGGACTTCATCAACCGCTTCCATTCACTGAACGTGCAGCTAGTATGCGACCACCAGAAATGCATCCTGCAGGTGTGAGCATGGTTTCCAGGGAGTGTGCACAACGCCTACATCCTCAGTCGTTTGCAGATCCCTGCAGTCTTCCAGGGTCCACACAGGCTGCAGGGTTGGCTCCTTGGGGACAAGGGCTACCCTTCGAGGCGGTGGCTGATGACACCCATGCAGCGGCCTCAGACTGCAGCAGAGCGACGCTATAATAAGGCTCATGCAGCAGCTCACAATTTGGTGGAGCAGGCCATCAGGATGCTGAAGATGTGTTTCTGCTGCCTGGACCAGTCTGGTGGAGCCCTGCAATATAGTTCACAGAGGTTGCCATGCATCGTCGTCCTCTGCTGCACCCTTTACAACCTGGCACTGCAACGGGGAGAGGAGGTGGCTGAGGAGGAAATGGAATTTTCCAATGAGGAGGACGCAGACGGGGATGAGGGTGAGGGGGTCCTCGGTGGTGACGATGTCGGGGATGAGGCTCTCGCACCGGCTGGATGAGGCAGGCATGCTCGGGAGGCCCTCATAGCTGTCAGATTTGTGGAGGATGATGACGACATGCAGTGAGGTGTTGCCATAGTTCCTCACATCGCATTTGTGAACATTTGACTCCAGTCTGCCTTATGGCAGCACCAATACCCTCTGTGAGAATGCTCCTCATGGAGGTGCAGTGGAGGCCCTAATAGTCACTCAATTGCAAAAGCATGATGACAACATGCAATGAGGACATTCCATAGATGTTCACATGGCCTCTGAGGATGTCTGACTCCTGTCTGGCCGAGGGCAGCTCACTTGCGCTCCATGATCAGGGCCATTTCAGAAATGCAGCCATGAAACTTTAGATGTATCTGATGCTGTGTCTGCCTTCAGCACCTCAGCCCTTCAGGAGCTGGTGCACAGCATCACTGGTCGCAGATGCTGGTGTGATGGGGGCCAGCCCCACCTTAAAGGAGCTGAGGGCACACAGAGAAAATGAGAGAACTCTGTAAAGCCTGCCCACTCCATTCTGGCAGCAATGACCAGCACTGGCGAGATGCAGGCATCAGTAATGTTCCCAGGGAGGGTGAGGCTGGACCATCACTGTGGTCTGAAGGCTGCACAAAGCACAGGGAAGAGGCCCCGGACTGAGACACCTGCCTTTTATCTTGTGCAGAAAGGATTCTCATCTGATTGACAAGAACACTGCTCATCAGAACAAGAAGCTACAGGGAGGGTGACATTCTTAGGAGTTTATTGACAATAGTGAGCAGTGCGTACATGAGATCAACACCCGTGCACAGGCTGTGCAACTACTTTTACCTAGCTTTCCTAACCCTGTCGCTACGTCTTGGTGCTCCCCAGACATCCATAGCAGAGGTGGAGGCAGCCCGCTGACTGTGACACCCTGTCTGTGATGACTTTGGCGGGCGTCCTCTGGAGGGCCGAGACTTGGTGAGCCCCGGCCTGCTTTCGGGGTCCTGCTGTGTGGCAGTGACACCCTCCTCGGCCTGTGGAGCTGGAGCTGCGGAGTTCACAGGAAGAGGCGATTCGGATGGTCCGGTCACTCCCAGAGTCACCTGATCCTCCTCCCTATGGGTGCCCGAGGGCTGACTCTGTGAGCAGAAGGGGTAGCTGGAGTGAGATTGAGCTGTCCAGCACCTCTCTCACGTACACATTGTTGGAAGCCAACTATGGCATCAGCGATAGAGTTCAGCCCGCGCAGCAGCGCAGAAGTGACATCCTGGACCAAGGTCTCCATGGTAGCTGCCTTCCTACCAGTGTTGACCTCAGTGCATTGCAATGCCAGCGCTATCACCTCAGCCTGAAGACGGATGGACTCCTCCATCGTGCCTTACAATCTGAGGAGTGCAGCGGACATCCCTTCCTGATGTTCCCGAGCTTGCCTTTGCAGCTCCAGCAACTGTGACATGACCGAGTCCAGAGGCTCATCATCTGACTCGGGCTCAGCAATGTTTTGGCCTCCAGCAGTCCTCCGAGTGCCAGGGACCTGGGAAGTCCCTGCCTCCACCTGCTGTGGATCATAAAATGCGATTCGCTCACCAGATTTCGATCCCGAGGCTACTCTAAAGCTAGGTCCCACCGAGGTGTGTGCCTCTGCGCTGGTGGAGGGTGTGGGTGAGCGCTGTGATGGGGCTTCAGGGAGGGTGCCTCCAGATTCCTCTTCAGAGATTTCTTTGAGGCTTGGTTGGGGGCCCTAGGTCATGTATGTTTGGCAGATGTGCCTGCGAAAGCAAGGGGAGATAATTAGTGCATGTGAAAGAGGACTCATCACTCACAGCATGGTTGTATGATGAATGTTGCACTGCTGGATCCTCACTTGGTAGAGCAGTGCTGACCTCACCATCAGCACAGGAACGGTCCCAGCCATCACTGGCCAGCTGGATGGCTCTGTTTTCGAATTCTGTCAGAACTTTGATCTCTGGCATCCCTCCACCTATCTGCCAGCTTTCCCTCCTGTTGTGTGCCAGTTTGTCCTGCATGGACAGAGATGGGGAGAGTGTAAGCAGGACGCATGCCAGGCCAGATGTTGAGTACGCCTGGCATGTGTGGGTGGTGAGTGGTCCCATGGACAGGATGAGGACAATAAAGGTGCTTGTGAGAAAGAATGGATATATCCCTTGAACCAGCAGTGAGTAAGGGTCCTGTGGATGTGTCATGGGTTTCTGAGTGTGTGAGTTGAGAGTGATGAGAAGAGTGACTTACCCCGGTGGAACGGAGGTGATCATTCCTTCTCTTGAGGCACTGGGTGGCCGCCCTCTTTTGCAGGGCATTGGCACTGAACACCGCTGCCATCGCCTCCCAAGCCTGGTTGGTCATCCCACTGCCCATCCTGTGGCCAGAGCTGAGGTAGAGGGCATCACTGTGGACCTTCACAGCGTCCAAAAGGCATTCCGGTAATGCGTCATTAAACCTGAGGGCTGCAGTCTTTTTGCCTTTCATGAGCATCTTCCCTGGTTGGAAGCACTGAGATGTGTGCACGCGGCTGGACTTTAAATATGGCACCTGGCATGATGAAGCGGTAAGGTGATGGTGTGGCGGGCGAATGAGAAACCGCCTGCCATGGAAATCGCGTGTTTCCTGAAAATGCATAATTAATGCGGCAGGTTTGGGATAATACGGCATGAAAAGCCACCACTGCGGCTGACGGGTAAAACATTGTTTTACCTGCCCTTGGTACAAATCTGGGACGATTCTGCCCATTGTGTTTTTATTCATGAACTGACATAAGGACTGATTAAAGGTTTCTGGAGTATTGCATTAAAATGTATTTGTCCCTAGTCACTCATTGAGAAGTAAGCACATTTATGTTAATGGAAACATTACTCTCTTTACTGGAGTAGTTTCTGTTTAACCATTTTGAAATGCTTGTGCCAGAAACTTTTAAAACACTGTGATCTTGACCAAATAGATTGTTCCTGTAGTAATGGAATTATACAAAACAGCTCAATGTTGCAAACAAAATACAGCATAATTACATCACTACCTTTGAAAAAAACATAGAAAAGTCAGTGTGAAAAAAAGCCTTTTCATCAAACTAAGCAAATTTGCAAATAGTTCCTGAGGCCAGTACAGAGCATAAACAGCCCATAGCAATCTATCATTTTTCATCTCAGTTGCAAATTTATTTAGGATTTAATACCTCTCTGTTGAAGTAATAAGAAAGTGTTAATTGTTGTGAGTCCTGGCTGAAAAATGTGATGAATGTTACTGAGCAGGTACAGCAATACTTTGCATGCTCTTGCAGTTTGTTTCATGCATACCACAAGGTCATTGGGAGAGATGCTTCCATTGCTCATAAATAGCAAATAATAAACAATTTATTATGTTAAATTGATATGCATTTCAAAGGTGTGTGGGCTAATCAGCTGCTTTGTAAACATGTGTGAAATATAAGGGTGGTAAATATTCTGGTGAATGAATGTGTTAGACTCTGACAGGAAAGCCAGATTGAATCTATATGACAGTCCCTTACTCTTTAAATAACATAGTATTTAATTGTTTTTCAGACGCATTTTCCTGTCTGTAAACTTAAATGGCATTTCGATAAAAGCTCGATAGTTCACCTTTCAACATGGAGGGAAGTATACATTTTTATGAGAGTAATGCAAATAGCATACCCAGAGAAAGGAACATTGATTTGATGCATCAACTATGTTAAAACATTTTATGCTATGAAAACCTCCTTAAGATCCTTCTGTTTTATAGCTCTTTCTCGATAGTATTGCATTAAAATGAACAGTACATGAACAGAATGCATCATTTAAAATTAAACCTGGACCTTCAAAAATGAAACCAAGAAGCATTTTTCACACATAAAGTAATAGAAATCTGGAACTCTGCCCCACTGAAGACTCTGGCTTCCAGATTAAATGGAGCTTTTCAAGACTGAGATTAATAGATTTGTGTTAGTTAAAGAAAAGAAAGGCAAAATTAGTTGAGCTACAGATTAGCCATGATAGTAGAACAAGCTCAAAGTGCTGAATGGCCTAATCCTGTTCCTACATGCAGTACAACTGTAAATGCTTCTGTAACTGCACAAAGTCTTCTTTGTGACTATGTAAGTCTCCTCAAGAGTTTTTGAAAAAGAATGACTTAAGCAGCTACGATTTCACTTTCTAAATCTTAAAATGAAGTAATGCAAATTGTTAAAGCATGTATTAAAACCAACTCCCTACTGAGGTAAATGAAAGGAAACCCAGGCGTTGTTATGTTGCTAATATATTTTTGATTAAGATAGATAATCAATGTCAGGCAGCATTTTACAGCTACTGATGATTTTATCGTGCAGTTAGGAACATCAGAGATAATATGGCAATACTGCAGGGACAGAATTCAGAAACTCATAAAATGATCTGCAGGTAGTGGAGGATTTTTCAAAGCCTGCTGCATAATCTTAATGGAGCTCACTCCCTGCACTCCCTAGAGCAACAGGGACACGCCAATTGGTTCAGGCGGGACAACTTCAGACGGGACAATCTTGCTATCCAACTTCTTAAACTTTCAGTGCGTGCTGCAGCAGTAGAGGCTACCAGGGAAAGTAGTGGGTAAGGAATTTACTAATTTAATCGCTTATAGTTTTAGGTCTTTTTGTGGTTTACAGTTTGTATACTCTGCAGTAACGAGGATCAGGAAAGAAGGGCCCTAGAGTAATTGACTTAAAAGGTTTAATTTAAAGGGATAAGTCATGGCAGGAGCGCTCAAAGCCGTGGTGTGCTCTTCGTGCCCCATGTGGGAAGCCGGGGACATTTCCAGTGTCCGGGACCAGCATGTGTGCAGGAAGTGTGCCCAGCTGCAGCTCCTGGAAGCTCGGGTTTCAGAGCTAGAACAGAGGCTGGGGACACTGTGGAGCACCCGCGAGTCTGAGAGCATCATGGATAGCACGTTTAGAGAGGTGGTCACACCGCTGATGAAGGGACTTGAGGAAGGAAGGGAATGGGTGACCACCAGGCAGTCCAAGAGAAACAGGCAGGTAGATCAGGAGTCCCCTGGGGTCCTGCTCACAAATCGGTATTCCATTTTGGAGGCTGATGAGGGTGCTGGTTCCTCCAGGGAGTGCGGACAGAGCCAAGCTTCTGGCACCATAGGCAGCCTGTCTGTACAGGAGGGGAGGAAGGGAGGAAGAGCAATAGTAATAGGGCATTCTATAGTCAGGGGAACAGATAAGCACTACTGTGGCTGTCAACGTGATTCCAGGATGGTATGTTGCCGCCCTGGTGCCAGGGTCGGGGATGTCACTGAATGGCTGCAGGGCATCCTGAAGGGGGAAGGTGATAAGGCAGAGATCATGGTACATGTTGGTACCAATGATATAGGTAGAAAGAGGGATGAGGTCTTGCATCAAGAATTCGGGGAGTTAGGCAGTAGACTAAAAAGCAAGACCTCTCGCATTGTAATCTCTAGATTACTCCCAGTGCCACGTGCTAGTGAGCTCAGAAATAAGAGAATAGCACAGATGAATGCATGGCTTAAGAGTTGGAGCAGGAGGGAGGGTTTTAGATTCCTGGATCACTGGGACCATTTCTGGGGAAGGTGGGACCTGTACAAGTGGGACAGTCTACATCTGAACCAGAGCGGGACTAACATCCTTGCAGGAGTGTTTGCTAGTGCTGTTGGGAGGAGTTTAAACTAATTCGGCAGGGGGAGGGGACACAGAATGTTAGCAGAATAGGGACACATCATAACACAGTAAAATAATCAAGTCAGAGGGAGTACAGCTGCAATAAGCTTCAAGGGAGTAAAGCAAGGCTGGATGGCCTCTACTTTAATGCCAGGAGTATTACAGGTAAAACGGATGAGTTAACGGTGAGGATTGACATGTAGAATTGTGATATAGTAGACATCACTGAGACATGGTTGAGGGAAGGGCAGGATTGGCAGCTCAACATTCCGAGATATAGAATCTTCAGGAAAGACAGGGGAGGGGGTAAAAGAGGAGGAGGCATTGCATTATTAGTTAAGGAGTCAGTTACTGCAGTAAGGAGAGATGATATTTTGGAGGGGGCATCGAATGAAGCTTAGTGGGTAGAGCTTAGGAATAAAAAAGGGGCAACCACATTATTAGGTGTTTATTATAGACCCCCAGGTAGTCAGCGGGAGATTGAGGAGCAAATATGTGCACAATTTGTGGAGGTGTGTAAAAACAATAATAGGGTAATTATATTAGGTGATTTCAACTTTCCAAACATTAATTGGGGTAGACATAGTGTTAAGGGCTTGGATGGAGTGGATTTCTTAAAATGTGTACAGGAGAACTTTTTAGGTCAATATGTAGAGGGTCCAACAAGGGACGGTGCAGTGCTGGACCTAATTCTGGGGAATGAAGCCGGATAGGTGACTGAGGTGGTGGTGGGCGAGCATTATAGTGATAGCGACCACAACATGGTACAGTTTAAGTTTGTTATGGACAAAGAAATCAACAAGTTGCAAAAAAATGTTTTGGATTGGGGGAGAGTGGATTTTAGTAAAATAAGGCAGGATCTGGCCAAGGTAGACTGGGAACAGTTACTTGTGGAGAAATCTACAGAGGAGCAGTGGGAGGTGTTCAAAAAGGAAATGGGGAGGGTACAGGCTCAACACGTTCCCTCTAGGGTGATAGGAAGGAGTAACAAGCCCAGAGAACCATGGATGACCAGAGATATTCAGGTTACGATGAGAAGGGAAAGAGGGCCTTTTGGCAGGTACAAGGGAAGCAAATCAGCAGAGGCATTAGTGGAGTACAGACAGTGCAGGGTGGAGCTTAAGAAAGCAATTAGGAGAGCAAAGAGGGGATATGAGAAAGCTCTGGCTGGTAAAAGTAGGGAAAATCCCAAGATATTCTATAAGTATATCAATGGGAAGGGAAAGAGTAGGACCCATAAGGGACCAAGGGGACAATCTATGGGTGGAGCCAGAGGACATCGCTAGAGTCTTAAATGAATACTTCACGTCTGCCTTCACCCAAGAGAATGAGGATGAAGGTATCAAACTCGGGGAGAGAGACTGCGAGGTTCTTAAGCAAATTGATATAGGGAGCGATAAGGTATTGGAGGGAGGCTTAAAAGTGGACAAATCTCCAGGTCTGGATGATTTGTGTCCCAGACTGCTGAGGCAGGCAAGGGAGGAGATCGCAGGGGCTCTGACCCAAATTTTTAATTCCTCTCTGGCCACGGGGGAGGTGCCAGAGGACTGGAGAACAGCTAATGTAGTTCGGCTATTTAAGAAAGTAAGAGATAAGCCAGGGAACTACAGGCCAGTGAGTCTCATGTCAGTGGTAGGGAAACTATTGGAGAAAATTCTGAAGGAGAGTATCTATCTCCACTTGGAGAGGCAAGGTTTGATCAGGGATAGTCAGCATGGCTTTGTCAGAGGGAGGTCATGCCTAACAAATTTGATTGAATTTTTTGAGGAGGTGACCAGGTGTGCAGATGAGAGTAGTGCAGTTGATGTAGTTATATGGATTTCAGCAAAGCCTTTGACAAGGTCCCACATGGGAGACTTATAAAGAAGGCAAAGGCACATGGGATACAGGGTAATTTGATAAGGTGGATTCAAAATTGGCTTAGTTGTAGGAGACAGAGGGTGATGACAGAAGGATGCTTTAGTGACTGGAAGCCAGTGTCCAGTGGCATACCACAGGGATCTGTGCTGGGTCCCCTATTATTTGTCTTTTATATAAACGACATAGATGCCTATGTGGGGGGGTAGGATTAGTAAGTTTGTGGATGACACAAAGATTGGCCGGGTGGTTAACAGTGAGGTTGAGTGTCTTGGGCTACAGGAAGATATAAACGGGATGGTCAAATGGGCAGATAAGTGGCAGATGGAATTTAACCCTGAAAAGTGTGAGGTGATACACTTTGGAAGGAATAATTTGACAAGGAAGTATTCAATGAACGGCATGACACTAGGAAGTTCTGAGGAACAAAGGGACCTTGGCATGTGTGTCCATAGATCTCTGAAGGCATGTTAGTGGGGTGGTGAAAAAGACACATGGGAAACTTGCCTTTATCAATTGAGGCATAGATTACAAATGTAGGGAGGTCATGTTGGAGTTGTATAGAACATTGGTGAGGGCACAGCTGTAGTACTGTGTGCAGTTCAGGTCGCCACATTATAGGAAGGATGTGATTGCACTGGAGGGGGTGCAGAGGAGATTCACCAGGATGTTGCCTGGGATGAAAAATTTAAGTTATGAAGAGAGGTTGGATAGACTTGGGTTGTTTTCGTTGGAGCAGTGAAGACTGAGGGGCGACCTGATCGAGGTCGACCTGGTCGAAGATTATGAGGGGCATGGTCAGGGTGGATAGGGAGCAGCTGTTCCCCTTAGTTGAAGGGTCAGTCACAAGGGGGCATAAGTTCAAGGTGAGGGGCAGGAGGTTTAGGGGAAATGTGAGGAAAAACTTTTTTACCCAGAGGGTGGTGATGGTCTGGAATGCACTGCCTGGGAAGGGTGGTGGAGGCGGGTTGCCTCACATCCTTTAAAAAGTATCTGGATGAGCACTTAGCACATTATAACATTCAAGGCTAGGGGCCAAGTGCTGGTAAATAGGATTAGGTAGGTAGGTCAGTTGTTTCTCACATGTCGGTGCAGACTCGATGGGCCGAAGGGCCTCTTCTACACTGTGATTCTGTGATCTAATAGGGCAGTGGATCTGAAAGGGCGACTACTCACCTGTATTAAAGATACCTTCCATTTTCAGCAAGAGAAACATCAAGCTATCATGTAGGCAGGGAGAAACCTGTTGAGAATTCTTTTCTTCATGCTGAATCACTGGACATTTTCTGGAAAAGATGCAGTGATCGAGGCAGCCTTGTTTAGGACCAAACGGTACCCTCTATACGGGCAAATTGGTAGGAAGTATGGTATGAAGTGACTGAATCAATGCTGCCCTCCGCTTCTCTGATTGTTGGAGCAAATGAAGAGGAAATTGTAATGCTTTCAGAGCTCTGAACAGTCCTAAATTAAGGATGTGTGAAATGTGCCAATTGACTTTAATCTCAGCGTGCTGTTGGAGCCAGCCATCCTGATGCTAATGAGGCCCAGCCCTCAAAGTAGACTGGACCTCTTATGCTCGCTGACCTCCATTGGGTCCTGATTAAAGAAAACAATTTAAAAATTCTCATCCTTGTTTTCAAATCCCTCATGGACACATCTACTCAGTCTGCATGACCCAGTCAATTGTAATTTTCAATTCCCCATCCCACCTTTCACCCTGACCTCTCTGTCCTTGGCCTCCTACACTGTTCCAATGAACTTGAATGGAAGCTCAAGGAACAATACTTCATCTTTCAATTAGGGGCAAAATGGGGGTCCCAAGCCTGCACTTACCGACACCACACCTGATGGTGCAACCATCATGGAGGCAGCTTCTTAACTGGCTGAGTCTGTGCTTGCTGCCCTATTAAGATGAATGGTGAGCTCTCGATGCTACCAGCCCAATCACAGTGTCAGCAGGCCCATCGGAGAGTTGGGTGCTGCTGAGGCAGGTCAGGGTCACGAGGATGCCTCAACATGGAGACACCATGTACAAAGCTGTTAGACCCATCAAAGTGGAGGAGAAACCCCACTGGGTGGGTGCAGCCTTTCCTGGTCACGGCCCCTTCTTTGGGGCATGGAGCATCCAGACCTGATGGCATCCCCAGTCTGCTGTAGGAAGGCCGCCTCCATTGTAATGGCAACCTCCGCCTATGCCAGTTGTGGCGATCCGCCAGTGGCAAAATGCCAGTGCGCTCAGAAAAATCAAACCAAATTTTGTTTGCAATTGACTTTATTAGCTGCCTGCCTCTGTGCTGCAGGTCCCTACCCTCCCATGGGAAACTTTCCCAGCAACGGGAATACAATGGGGAGCCATTCTGAAGCAGCTCCTCCCTATTTATTGGACCCCTGCCACCACGTCCACCATTATTAGGCAGGGAAAATTTAGCCCTTAATTCTGTTTCATTCTCCACACTGCTGTCATACGTGTTGAGCTTTTCAAACAAACAATGTTTACTTTTTTAATTACACTTTTGCATCATAATTCAGAGATCCCACAGCACTTGAGCCATGAAGCTTTGCGCTGCTCCATGGCTTATTTTCCGTATGTTCTACTTCCCTGTATCTCTATATTACTGACATTCCCTATAATCTGCTTTCTTTGTCAGGAATGCACCTGTTATTTTCTTCATAATTTTCCTGATTAACGCAGCACAAGGAGACCCAGTTATAATAAAAACTGTCAGCATGAAACAAACTATATATGAAAAACTCCAAAGCACGATGTATTTGCAGAGCTTAACATTACTCCCCCACTAATGAAATTGTGACATAGCAAATAACAGTTCATTATGGAACATTCCATGTTTGACGAAATGTTTATCACATTTAATTTCATAGTAGCTCTTGTACATCAGAATCACAAATCTATTTTCTACTGTCAGACATGAATACACTTTAGACTGTCTTGCAGCAACATTTTCCCCCCGTTACTGCTGAGCTAATTGCATACTGTTTTCAGCTCCACTTGCTTTATTTTTCTCATGGACATTTTCTGCCTAGCTAAAACGAGGAATATTAATGCTGCAGCCTGTGTCAAAGTCATACCCTCCCAGATAAGGGGTGGAATTTAGTGCCGGCTTCATGGGTCCCCCCCCATCAGTTGGAGAACCGATGGAAGCCCCATGACATCTTTCCATGGGAGGCCCAACACTATTACAAGGTAATCAGGTGCTTACCTGGACAGCATTGTTCCTCCCATTGAATTAAGGCCCTATCAGAAATCCCACCCCTGAGACCTGCCACTCAACCAGCCAATCACATGGTTTCATCCAGGTGATCTGGACTCGAAACGTTAACCTTTTATCTCCACAGATGCTGTCAGACCTGCTAAGTTTTTCCAGCAATTTTTGTTTTTGTTTCAGATTTCCAGCATCCGCAGTATTTTGCTTTTATTATACATTTAATCACAGTTGGCAACCGTATGATGGGAAAGGCGCATTTAGTTCCTATATTGTGCGTTGAGGTGATGATGGTGGGCCTTCTCCGTGTACTACTGAGGTCCTTGTAGTGATGGCACTGCCTCCCAATTGCGGCAGCGAGGAGCTTTATTTAGTATCTGGCTTTGCTGCTCCAGATCTTTGAGTCGTAGAGACAAAGTGCCAGGAATTCTGACTCTGACCCTACCTTGTCACCTCAAATCAGGATAAGTTTAGGAATGGCGCCAAGTTCAGTGTATTGGGAAAAGAAATACTTCTTGTACTCCTCTGCACAGTAAAACCATTCTGGTATGAAGCCCTTTGTTCATATCAATATGTGCATGTATTGTTTGTATTTTTGTGCTTGATAGGACATTTAGAAGGCAGCTTCCAGAGTAACTCACCTCTTTAAAAAGAACTCTTCTCCATTCTCAATAGATTAGTGTAGTCTGCAAAATGTTGTGTTCTGGCATTTATTCACTATTTTTGATATAACATTGTCTTGTATGCATCTCTCATTTCTTCTTCCTTCTGCTTTGCCTCTATCATGAAGATATAAATGGAAATGGCCACAGCGAGGAGATCCTGAGGCCTGCATGAAAGAAAGATGTGAAGAAAAAGATATACCTGCCTGAAACTGTACCTTGCAGAATCCTCTCTTGACAATAGGTAGACCTCTCTTTGACCCGCTTCTGCACAGGGAGGCTCAGAATGTATGGTGGAAAGTGGACACACCAGGATTCTTCCTGTTTAACTTGCCCCATGAAATTCTAGTAGAAGCAAATCTTCTGCCTGTCTCCCTACGCCCAAGGGAAAGTGAAGGAATTTCCAGGTTACTTCGAGAATTCCCCCCTTTATACCTTGAAAGTCCTCAGTTGAACTCACTCGAGCTAAGATGTAATATGAGCTCCTTTGGGGCATTCCAAAAGGCCTCAAGCCTTCCCTAGGGCCTCAGGAATCCTCTGGCAGAGCAGTTGTGAGCCACTTGGTCTTACACTGTGGCCACAACCCAGTCATGCAAGTGGCCCCATCCTTGGGATTTAGGAGCGTATCTTTTGTCTAGAATTAAGGTGGCCATATAGTGTTCTACTGTACTTGGGCCAGTGGAGTAGACCACCTGGAATTTATGCTGTTTGATTTTCAAGTAACAACATGCCCTCAACAGGTAAGGGATGATTAATGGAGGGAAAATTATGGACTGCAGTCCACGACTGCCTTCAGTTTCTGTCAGCATTGATCCTCTCTGCCGGTTCCAGGCTGTGGAATCAGTTCTATAATCTATTGGGTGTTAGTAATGTAAGTATGCACCAATCGTTTTTTGTTCTGTGTTGCGGGTGAACAACATTATAATCTTTATCTTTCCATTTCCATTCCATCTTTATGTTTCCCTTTGAACTTTACTACACGGAGGATGTGCAATCGTCAACACTTGTGGGAAATAATATTATGGTAAAGGCAAACACATTGGTCACATACTAAATTGGAATGAAACAGAAAACAAACCAAGATACTTCTAAGTAGCAAGAGAAAAGATTGATAATGTTCAAATTTATATCAAAGCCAAAGAAAATTACATTACACTGAGACAAAGAACTGCAAATTACATCTCTGTTATATTTAAACTATTCCCATTTACTTTTCAAATTTACACATATTCAAGGATTACAAAGAGAAGTAAAATAATTAAATGAACCAGCAAAAGAAAACATTGGGCTGAATTTTGCCATCGGTGAAAAGCGGGTGGGGCCCACTCGCCGACGCGCAAAATGACACAGGATGATGTCAGGGGGAACCCCCAATGTCACCCCGCCCCATTTAAATCTTCAAGAAGGCAGGGGTGCAGCAAAATCAGCTGTCCGCCCGCCGACCTGACAATGGCCAATTGAGGCCATTGACAGGATAATTAAAACAATTAAAGGACCTGCCCTTCCAACCTTAAGGTTGGTGGGCAGGCCAGGAGCCCCGGCGGGCTTCTGATAAAACATGAAAACTCATCCACCAGCGGCATGAGGTTTCATGTAGGGTTTAGAAAACTTTAATAAAGTTTTACTGAAATTTATTAACATGTCCCATCTCATGAGGGGACATGTTAAGGATTTTTTTATTTTTCTAGTTTTAATGTTTGTACAAGTGTAAGCGATCTCCCTGAGGCAGCACTTTGCCTCAGGGAGATGTGCGCTCTTTCATGCGCATGCGCGAAAGAGCGCACTCTCGTATTTGGGGAAACCCCCCCCTGCCCGCACAGGATGCATATAGCGCTTCCCACCGGACCTTAAGGCCCGCCCACATAAAATGGCGGTGGGGCCCACTTCTCCGGCGGGGATCGGCTCCCCGCCGGCCGGAGATTGGGTCAGGCCCGCCCGCCCAGTAGGCAGAAAATTCTACCCAATATTTGTGTAGCTGTTCTCTGAGGTTAGAATTTATGAGCTAAATAGCCCCCGAATTGATTTTTTTAATTCATTCACGGGTTATGGGCTTCACTGGCTGGGTCAGCATTTATTGCCCATCCCTAATTGCCCTTGAGAAGGTGATGGTGTGCTTCCTTCTTGAACCGCTGCAGTCCATTTGGTGTAGGTACACCCACAGTGCTGTTAGGAAGGGAGTTCCAGGATTTTGACCCAGCGACAGTAAAGGAATGGTGATATATTTCCAAGTCAGGATGGTGAGTGACTTGGAGGGGAACTTCCATGTGGTGGTGTTCCCATCTATCTGCTGCCCTAGTCCTTCTAGATGGTAGTGGTCGTGGGTTTGGAAGGTGCTGTCGAAGGAGCCTTGATAAATTCCTGCATATTATGAGACCAAGTGGTTCAAAGTAACAGGAAAAAAAGCAAAGTATGTGTGGAGTTTCAACTTCTTTTTATTCTTTCATGGGATGTGGGTGCCATTTCTGGGCCAGCATTTGTTGCACTTCCCTAATTGCCCTTGGGAAGATGGTGGTGAGCCACCTTCATGACCCTCTGTAGTCTGTGTGGTGTAGGTATACCCACAGTGCTATTATAAAGGGAGTTCTGCAATTTTGACACACAGACAATGAAGGAATGGTGATATAGTTCCAAGCCAACACAGTTTGTGGTTTGGAGGAGAATTTGAAAGTGGTGCTGTTTCCATGCGTCTGCAGCCTTTGTCCTTGGGCAAGTAACTGGTATTGTATATTGCCTTCTTATTGTGGAACTCACCCGCTTTTAATTTTCTTTGATTTCATACATAGACTTAAAACACCCAGCCCCACCTACAAACCACTTCTCTCAACCTCTTCATTGTCACTATGCTGTCAGATTGCTTGTCTGATATCCACTCTTAAACGTACCTTAGTTTTATTCTAAATAAACCTTGAAAAGGCCGACGCCATTGTCTTTGGTTCTTGCTGCTAAATCTATTCCCTTGCTGCTCCCAGGGAATTCCCTCATGCTGAACCAAACAAGTCAAACCAAGGGCATCCTATTCGATCCTGAGTTGAGATTCCAAGCACACTTATTTCCATCACACCACTGAAGTCCACCTCATTGACATACGTTCACTTGCAGTTCCCTAGCTAGTTAAATTTAAATTTCTCATCCCCATATTCACATCCCACCATGGTCACACCTATCTCTACCTCTGTAACCACCTGCAGTGAAACAAATCAGACCTCAAACTCCCTCTTCTTCTGACTCATGTTGCCTGTACACATCCCCACCCTTTACCCCATCATTGGCAGCTGTCCTTCAGACATCCAAATCACAAACTTTGGCATTGAATTCCTAAAATCTTCCACATCTTGGCCACTTTCTATTTCTTAAAATACTACTTAAAAGTCACATCTTTAACCGAGCTTTTGGTGGTACCCCACCACAACTTTTTACAATTGTTGTAAATGACTTGGGTGAAGGGTCCAAAGGTATGGTTACTAAATTTGCTGATGACACAAAGATAGATAGGAAAGTAAGTTGTGAAGAGAATGTAAGGAGGGTACAAAGTGACAAAGATAGGTTAAGTGAGTAGGCAAAGATCTGGCAAATGGAGTAAAATGTGAAATTGCCCATTTTGGCAGGAAGAATGAAAAAGAAGCTTATTATCTAGACGGTGAGTGATTGCAGAGCTCTGAAAGTCAGAGGGATCTGGGTCTCCTTGTGCATGAATCACGAAAGGCTAGTATTCAGGTATGGAAAGTAATTAGGAAAGCTAATAGAATGTTATTGTTTACTGCAGGGAGAATTGAATACAAAAGTAGGGAGGTTATGCTTCAGTTATACAGGGCACTGGTGAGACCATATCTGGAGTACAGTATTGGTCTCTTTATTTAAGAAAAGATTGCATTAGAAGCAGTTCAGAGAAGGTTTACTAGACTAATACCAGGAATGGGCAGGTTCTCTTGACCAGGAAAGGTTGGACAGGCTAGGTTTGTATCCACTGGAGTTTAGAAGAGTTCAAAGTGAATTGATTGAAACCTTTAAGATCCTAAGGGGTCTTGACAGAGTGGATGTTTCCCCTTGTGGAAGAATCTAGAACTAGACCTGAAACTTCAAAAATAAGAGGTTGCTCATTTAAGAAGAGATGAGAAGAATTTTTTTTCTCTCAGAGGGTTGTGAGTCTTTGGAACTCTCTTCCTCAAAAGGCAGTGGAAGCAGTCTTTGAATATTTTTAAGGCATAGCTATATAGATTCTTGATAAACAAGGGGGCGAAAGGTTATTGGGGGTAGGCAGGAAAGTGGAGATTACAATCACATCAGCCATGATCAGCAGAGCAGGGTCATGGGGCCGAGTGGCCTACTCCTGTTCCTAATTCGTCTGTTCATATGTATGTTTGTATAACCTCTCCTTTGTCTCAGTGTCAACTTTGTTTCTCTTTATTCCACTCTGGGACATTCCTTTCTTGCATTAAAAGTCTGGTATAAATGTCAGTATTTGGAGTTTGATACTCTTTTCAAAAAGACAGCATTCAAAATGCAGAGGAATCACAAAAAATATAAGCTCAAGCATCAAGAACTGTTATCCAAAGACACAAACTTCATGATGTAGCTTTAGGAGTTGTTCATCAGTTGACAAGCAACAAGACAAGAAATCTTTTACTGATATTATATATTTTCATCCCCTTGCAGGATGTGGACATTGCTGACAAGGACAGCATTTATTGAACATCACTAAGTTCCCTTGAAACGGTAATGGTGAGATGCCTTCTTGAATCAATGCTGTCTGAGTGGTGAAAGTGCTGTAAGGGAGATCCAGGATTTTGACCGGCAATGATAAAGGATCAGCAATATATTTCCAAGTCTGGATGGTGTATGACTTAGAGGGGAACGTAGAAGCGTTGGTATTCCCACATACCAACTGTCTTTGCCCTTCAGCGTGGTAATGCTGACAGGTTTGGGAGGTGCTGTCAAAGATACCTTTGCGAGTTGCTGCAGTGTAACTTGTAGATGGGCCATATGCTGCCAAAACAGTGCAGCAGAGGCGGATGGAGTAAATGTTCAACGTGGCGAATGGGGTGCCAATCACATGAACTTGCTTTTCCTGTATGTTGTCAAGCATCTTGGGTGTTTTTGGAGCTGCACTTGGCCAGAAAACTGGAGGGTACTCTATCACACTCCTGACGTGTGCCTTGTGTATGGTGTCACGATGATAGAAAACTGTGACTGAGTGAGAACTACTTACCACTTCATCAGCTAACCAAGACATATTGCGCTATTTAAAGAAGACCTGTAATTTTAAAAATACAGGAAAAGACACTGATCAAAAAACGGCTGCCATGAGTCACTTGATAGCTGATAGTGAACAGGTGTAAAGTTGACCACTTCTCTGGAAAGTCTTCATGAATTGCACTGCAGACCTGTTACATGGAATTTCACACCCGGGAGTTGTCAAGGCCACTTCAAACATGGACACTCTTGAAAAGAAGGCATTAAAGATGCAAAGTGCTGGACTTTGATCTGGCACTCATCAGACACTCAAAATTCCTGTGGATGACAAAATAATCCCTTTCCCCTGTTCATTTGTGTCAAAGGTTTTGGGGATGAAAAGATCAAAAAATGGGATTACTTGGTCTACAGAATCAATGCAAGACATCCTGATCAAATTCCGTTTTGGAAATATACAGAGAGGGGTTTTATACAACCGGTTCTGCCAAGCAGAATCAAAAAGAACAAGGAGAAGGAGAAAGAAACATGACAGTCATCGAAAACACTGCTGTAAATGAGCAGAACATCTCTCTCTCGCTCGCTCTCTGAAACTAAACAGTATGTTTAACAAAGTGGAGGCCTGATCAGTCAACTGCAGAATTCTACAGGAAACCAATTAACTTCGAATGGCCATAATGTTCAATAATCTACACCCTAAAGACAAGCAAAAGACTTAATTGTATGTTCTTTTGACTTTTATTGGACTCTAACTTTTTTACTTTTAATATCTGTGTGTGTGTGTGTGCGTTGTCGCATCTTTATTATTTTTTCTCGAACTTAGTAACTAATGGCCTTATTCTTTCTTTGGCTTAAAAAAATCTACTTTGATTGGCTCCTTATTAACAAATAAATACATGAGGATTGGAAAAGGCATTTATGGGGAAAATAAACTTTTAAAATCCTTATTGCGACCAACTGAGGGGGCTGAATAGAAGGTGAGCCAACTCGGTCCCCCTCACCTGGTTGTAACAATGGTGGAAAGGCTTTGGGGAGTCAGGAGGTGAGTCACTCAAAACAGAATACCTAGTCTCTGATTTGCTTCTGCAGCCATTGTATTTATGTAGCTGGTCCAGATAAGTTTCTGGCCAATGGTAACCCAAAGATCTTGATGGCGGGGGATTTGATAATGGTAATGCTATCAAGCATCAATGGAAGATGATTAGACTCTGCCTTGTTGGAGATGGTCATCAACTTGCACAAGTGTGGCATGAATGCTATTAACTACTTATCAGCCCAAGCCTGAATATTGTCCATGTTTTGCTACATGTGGGGAAAATACTGCTTCATTATTTGAGAAGTCACCAACAGAACTGAACACTGTACAATCATCAGCAAATACCCCCATTTCTGACCTTGTAATGGATGGGAGAGCATTCATGAAGCAGCTGAAGATGGTTGAGCCAAGGACACTACCCTGTGTAACTCCTGCAGGGATATCCTTGGGTTGAGATGATTGACATCCAACAGTCACAACCATCTTCTTTGTGCTAATTATGACTCCAACCAGTGGAGATTCTGCCTCCTGGTTCTTACTGACTTCAATTTTGCTAGGGATATTTGATGCCACAGTCGGTTAAATGTTTCCTTGATGTCAAGGGCAGTCATTCTAACCTCATCTCTAGAATTAAGATCTTTTGTCCATGATTGAACCAGGGCTGTAATGAGGTCTGGAGTTAAGTGGACCTGACGGAACCCAAACTGAACATCAGTGAGCAGGTTATTGGAGAGTAGGTGCCATTTGGTAGCACTGTTGACGACACCTTCCATCACTATGCTGATGGGGATGTAATTGGCTGGAATAGATTTGTCCTTTTTTATGTGGAAAAGATATACCTGGACAATTTTCCACATTGTTGGAGAGAGCCAGTGTTTAGTTATACTGGGTTAAAAGCAAAATACTGCAGATGCTGGAAATCTGAAACAAAAACAGAAAATGCTGGAAAAACTCAGCAGGTCTAGCAGCACCTGTGGAGGGAGAAACAGTTAATTTTTCGAGTCCATTTGACCCATCCTCGAGTTTTTTCAGCAATTTCCGTTTTTGTTTTAGTTATACTGGAACAGCTTGACTAGGAGTGTGGGATGTTCTGGAGCATAAGCCTTCAGCATAAGGCTGGGGCCTAGTCAGGGCCCATAGCCTTTGCTCAGCCATTTCTTGATATCACATGGAATGAATCAAACTAACTTAAGACCGGCATTTGTGATGCTGGGGACCTCGGGAGGAGGTTGAGATGGATCATCCATTCAACACTTCTGGTTAAGGATGGTTGCAAACGCTTCAACCTTGCAATCTGCATTCACGTGTTCATAGAGCTTACTCCTCCCATTAGTTATTTAATTTTGTACCACCATTCACAACAGGACGTGGCAGGACTGCAGAGCTTAATCTGGTCCATTGGTTGTGAGATAGCTTAACTTTGTTATGTTGGAGCATGCTGCATAACTTGAGAAGATTCTAAGCAAGCTTCCAGCGCAAGTACCACTCTTCACACAAAAAATTGCCTTGGCGATGAAAGGAATTTAACTCAAAAAATTATGCAGAATATAATACTGTAAAACTTGATGAAGAGGAGTGAATATATTTTGAACTGACAAACAGTATTGATGCATCAGTTAGTTAGTAATAATGTTTGGATGGTAAATATTTTGACAGCATTAGCTAGTTTGACAAAATACCAGCAATATCCTGGAAGAAATTGTAACTGTCATTAATTGGGCGCATCTGGTCAACAACTACATAGACCAGTAGGTAAGGAAATTGTTTTTTAGTCTGACAGCACATTTATTTGAAAATTGGAGAGCTCTCCAAAAATTACCTTGTCATTTTAATCAAAGCACGAATGACTGAAAATATAGTGTTGAATTCAGCCTTTTTAAGAAAAGATCTTCTATTTAGGCTTGTTACGTAGCGTTCCCTGGCTAAGAGAAAAGTGTAGCAAATTCCTTCAAGGGTTGGAATTTTCCGGCCCCATTGGCACCAGGTGTCATGGAAGGCAGCGGCAGGGTTGGAGGTGGTGGGACAATATGGCAAGAACACCAAAAATCAGTTTCACGTCAGCGTGAAAGCACAGTGGGATGGTGTCCGCCATGGTGGAATGCCAATCCCCCCCGGAGGCTGATGTGAACCCACTTTGCATCCCGCTATTGGGATATAAAATAAGGCCCAGCCAGAATCATCCCCACACGCCAGATTTTTCATTACATCGGTGGGAAAATGTGCCGGCCCAGAACATGTCTGGAGAAGTATGACATGCAAAAGTTAGGACTTACCGCTAGGACCTTGCTCAGATTGTGGATATCTGAGGAGAAGAAGATGCTGGAGCCCTACAGCTACCAGACCCTGGAGGAACAAGTGCATCGCATGTTGGGTGGGTTCTCATGGATACAGCTCTGCCGCAAAGCAGCTCGTGGAAGGTGGGAGGTCTCCATTGATGTCTCGGGTATGCTGCAGAACATCACGGTCTTGGCCATGGGCTGCTACTGATCTTTGGCGAGGTGGGGAGAGGAAGCTCCAGCTACAAGTGGGAGAGGAAGGTGTACCGGGTCGGTTGGGGGTGAGGGGTGTGGTGGCAGTGGGAGAAGAAGGTCCAGGTTTGACTAGGAGAGGAAGGTGTACCAGGTCGGTTGGGGGTGGGGGGTGTGGTGGCAATGGGAGAAGAAGGTCCAGGTTTGATTAGGAGAGGAAGGTGTACCCGGCCGGTTGGGGGGTATGTGGTGTGATGAGATTGTGGGGTGAAACAAAGGTATTTGGGGTGTGCAGGTTGGGAGAGAGGGTGGACTAGGGTGTCGGAGGGGTGAGGTTGGAAGGGGGGAGCAAAGGTGTCAGGGATGAGGTTCGGAGGGGAAGAAGGGAATAAGGGTGGAGGAGGGAGTAAGTCGGGGAGGATGTCCAGGTGAATGTGCAAGGGAGAGGTCTGTGGATTTAATTACTGCCTCCTGGGGAGCAAACTGAGGGTGGGCGTGATAGCAGGAAATGGTGAGTGTGAGAGGGGGCAGAGTGAGCCGCAAGAGTGAGAGGGGAAGGGTGCGATGGTAGAAGTAGAAGAAATGGCGAGGCGGTTGGTGTGGACTCAGAGGCAGACACGGATGATGGAAAGTCAATGTGGATGGAGATGGGATTCTCAGGAAGGTAGGGAATGTGCACGTTTACCTGGATATCCTGGAAAGAAAAGGGATTGGGTTGGTAGGTGATGGTGGGGAGGTGGAATGTGATGCTAGGCGGGTCAACAGTGATGGGGGAAAGGACATGGGTGACTGGGGGAGGGAAAAGGATGGGGGAGCTTACGAGAAACTTGACTACAGCCATGTTTTTCAAATTGAAATTGAGTTGGATGGGCACAAGTGCTGCATGGGTGGACGGAGAAGCAGGTCAGCTCAGATGGGCAACTGGAAGAGAACCCCAGCAGGCAGCATTGAAAATGCTCTGGACATTGAGCTGAGTGTGATGGAGAAAGGCTCCCTGTGCGTGGGAGAGTGCTTGCACGAGGCTCTGAAAGGCCCTGCCACACACACATATTTCTCCCTCCAGAATTACTCATGGTCCAGCTGTGTGCAGCTGAACTGCTAATGGGGGGAATGCAGGGGGAGGACTCGCGAAGCCTGTCAATGAAGCTGAAAGACACCATTACACATTATTCAGTGAAAGTGAACATATTTTCAAATTACAAAGAGACAAAATGTGTTCACCCATGCAGCCACTTATGATCACAATTTCTTAACATTTCTAGGCCGATCACTTCTTCTAGGTGCTGCCCTGACATCTGCTGCAGGGGTGGAGACAGCCTATGCAATGGTTGGCCCTGTTGCCTCTGATGACTTTGGCTTGTGTCCTCTAGATAGCCAAGGTCTAGAGGGTCCCGGCTTGCTTTGGCGGTCCTCCTGTGGGCCAGCTGTTCCCTCTGCGATGACAGAGGATGAAGTTGAGGAGAGTTACAGGCAAAGGGGACTTGGAGGGAGAGACAGCCTCTGGGATTTCTGAGTGGATGACCTAGGGGTATCTAGCTGCCGCTTCCCCTCCCTCTAGGTGCCCAAGGGCTCCAGCCTGACTCCTCGAGGGGAAGGAGCACCTGGAGGGACGTCGAGGTGCCCTGTTTCCCTCTCTTATTGCCACTGCAGGAACTCACCAATGGCCTCAATGATAGAGTGCAAGTCTGCGTGAATCTCCACATTCTGCTAAACCAGAGTCTCCATGGCATCTGCCATCCTTCCCATGGAGACCTCCATATGTACACGTGCAATGCACTCCTCTGACTTGCGTGCAACTCTGTTGCGGGCTTCCAAAAGCTCTGTGTGATGTTCCTCCACCTTCTGCTGACTCTCCGGGATGAGTTGGAAGGCCGAATCCAGAGGCTCGTTATCTGTCTCAGACCTCACAGAATTCTCTTCCCCAACAGTTTTCCGTGTGCTAGGGAGTTCGGCTGAACCTGTCTCCTCCTGCTGTGGACACGTGTCTGTGCGTTGACCACCAGGTTGTGAACTTGAACCTGAGCTGCACTGGTGGAGGATATGGGAGAGCGCTGTGACAGGTCTTCGAGGCTGTTTATTTCCAGCTCTTCAATGGAGGAGATGTCCTCTTGGCTGGAGGTGAGAACGTGGATGGATCTGAATGACTGACTGTCTGAGAGCGTCGGTCACATGCCAGAGCTCCCTGTGAACCAAAGTAGAGATAATTAATTCATGGCAGCAGAGTCAAAAGCAGGAGGGAGAGCACTCACAGTTGCGTTGCAAGAGTGACGATGGGGTGCAGTATCCTCTCGTGGGCGTTCACCGGCAACTTCCCCATCACCCCAGGCATGATCCATATCCTCACTGGTCAGTGCAAGGGCACGCTTGTCAAAGTGAGTGAGGGGCCTAATGTGGGATGTTCCACCTCAGGTCTGGGTCCTCTCCCTGCTGTTGTCGGTCAGCTTCTCCTGCATGAAAACAGACAGAGACAGTGTGAGCAAGAAGCATGGCGCTGCATCGAAAGTTTGCATGGTGTATGGAAGAGATGAGGACTCAAGCTCCAGAGGATGATGGAGATGTGAGGGTGTGTGTGAGAGTTAGTGGTATTGTCCCTTGAGGTGTGAGATCCCTGTGGATGTGCGATGGGTTCGTGAGTGTGTAAGTTGAGAGTGATGAGAAGAGTGAGCTACCCTGGCGGAGCGGATGAGACCCTTCATCCTGTAGTGGAACTGGGTGGCTGTCCACTTTGGAAGGGCGTTGGTGCTGACCGCCACTGCCACCTCCTCCCATCTGGATTGGAGTTGCAGTTGTCCACCCTGCGAGCAATCCTGGTCTGAAGACATGAAGCAGGCTGAGCTCTGGTGCGCTTTAAATGTGGCGCCCGGAGCAAGGAAGCCGCTGAGGTCTCAGCATGGCGGGCAAATCGAGCTCCACCCCACCAGCGATCCAGAGTGTTTCCCATGAATGCATTATTAATGAGGCAGGACACACCGGGAATGGGGCGACACTGCGTGAAAAGCCGAGATTGTGGCCGGCGGGTAAAACATCCTTTTTCCCATCTGCTACCGCACTTTGTGCAAATCTGGGATGATTCCGCCCAAGGTCTATATCATTGCTGAAATAAAAATAGAAAATGCTAGAAATATTCAGTGAGTCTGGTAGCATCTATTGGGAGATAAACAGAGTCATTGGGCTAAGTTTTACCAGCCCTTCGGAGATGGACTGAGAGGCGGGAGGGATGGTAAATTGGTGGCAGAAGGTGTGGGAGAAGCCCAAAATGCTTCCTTCAATATGACATATTACGGGAGGGAGAATGGCAGCTGCTTGGCCACCCACCAAACAGAGGCAGGCAATTAATTGGCCTGTTAACGGGCATATTGCCACGTCACCAAAATTTTACGAGCCTCAGTGTGAGCCCCTGCCAAGCTGGAGAGACCACGAGCTATAGCGAGGGGGCCTGTCAGTGCCTTCCTGATGGCACATTTCTTTCATCGGCTCCGTGGTCCAACAAGGGACCTGCCGGATGAAACCACTGCCCCCAAGCCTCTGATGCTAAAGCGTGACGTTGGCATTCCTGGCCCCAGTAAGTCCATCATTTATTCACCAGCCCTTTGCGGGCACCTCAATTTGGAGGTGACGCTGCCAAGGTGGTGGATCTGCCAGCCCCCTGATTGGGCCGCAGCTCAGAGAGGCAAGCGGCCATCTTTATTTGGATGGCTGTCCTGCTGGTGGCCTCTTGCTCGATCGCTGCCCGTAAAATTGTCCCTGCTGTCCCGCCATCCAACTGCGCGGGCTTGGGAGCCGCTTTTAATCCCGATGTAGCTGTGCTGGTGAAATTCCAGCTAACATTCCCAGGCCTGTGGGCTTTCAGCTGAGAAAAGTTAGAAAGTTTTGAACAAGTGAAAGCGGTGGATGGGGAGGGTGGGATGAGGAACAGAAGTGATGGCCTGTGATAGGGTGAAGGGCAGCAGAAATTAAATGACAAAAAATTTCATGGCGCAAAGAAAAGTGAGTGGTAAGGGGACAAGTAAAGAAACAAAAGATATATCTAGAGGAGATACACTCTGCAGTTTATTGCAAGATCTGGGCATTTTGTTAAGTTGCCCTCCCTGCTGTTGGGGAGGTATAAATAAAGTTAAGAAAATATTCCAATTTGCCTTTCTTAGAATTTTAGATGGCTTCACACTTCCCCACATTGAACTCCGCCTGCCACAGTTTTGCCTCTTCACTTAATGGGCTGAATTTAATGCAGAAACGGTGAATCTCCATTGGCCAGAAAGCCAGTGAGAACCTCACCTCGATAAATTTCAAAAGCCCTGGTGGAATTAAATGTCAATCAGGCAGTTAACTGCCTTTAAAAATGAAAAGCCCGCCCCAAGGAACTGCTGGCCAAACAGATAGCCCGCAGCTCTTCAGTCCCATTAGTGACATCGAGAGTGGTGGCCAATGTTGGCATTAGAACAGGTCTCACGGCAACAGCAATGGAGCAGGCCTCGGAGTGTAGGTAA
The DNA here is from genome assembly GCF_964194155.1 of Cetorhinus maximus. Lineage (NCBI taxonomy): Eukaryota > Metazoa > Chordata > Chondrichthyes > Lamniformes > Cetorhinidae > Cetorhinus > Cetorhinus maximus. The sequence goes on from NC_135896.1 coordinate 22,052,737, forward strand.
GTGGGGTCGGGCTCATCAGGACCAATCAGGTAAGGCTCTGTGAAAGGAGAAGGCCGTTTATGAGGGAAAGGCTGTGTCTTTCAGCAGGGCCAGGGCCAGCCTTGCTGAGCCTCCAGGGAGGCTGCCAGCTGGTAGAATGCCAGGGGCAGTGGGATAAGGCCCTCACATGACCAGTAATTGGCCACTCTGGGGCCTCAATTGGCCTCCAGGCAGGAAAACTGTTCTTGACTTTCCCCATCCCTGACTTAACTGGAGTTGGGGATGTCGGTGCGATGGGCACTTTGCTTCCTTCCTTTCCTCCAAATTCTATGGAAACCACCTCCCCCCCACCACCACTCAGCCTGCTCCCAGGGGGAGGAGGGGGTAATTAAATTCTTCCCAGCGTGTTTATGTCCTGTTTTAACTTCCCGCTCTGACCTACTCAATTTATTGTGATTCCTAACCTAGCTTTATCTGCAAACGTGGATAAAAAAAACCCTCTCTCTAGTCCTTCATCCGTTATATAGAAATTTCCAGGACCAAGAAACTTGGAAATTACACTGTGCACCATCAGAAATGTCTCTATCCACTATTTTAACAGAGCTGTTGGAATGTCCATACAGTAATATCGCACAAAATCAATTCCAGGCTCAAGAAGTTTATATTTGTTATCATTGAAGCATTGTGTTTTATGGCCTCTCCTAGGACAATCTATTACACATAAAAACATGACAAATCGGCAAGCGCTGCTGCCAGATGAGTTAGTTTGCCAGTGTCCGTTGAAGCTGATTACACTGGAATAGCTCAGTCGAGAGGCGCGGATAAAAATTACCAGCAGTTACAGTATCATAAACCAGCCTTCACGAAATTCATTTCAATACAACAACTCACGCTCAAATAGTGACTTCAAAAAAGTAAAACGCTTTGCAATGCCTTCACGAGAGCAATGGAACAGATGCTGAAGAAGAATCGGGAGTGTATTGCTGATAAAGGATGTGTCGAAGGAGTGACACCTAACCTTCTACCCCTCTCATATTTCTGATATGTGGATGATACATTCTCTATATTTAAATCCGCAGCCGCATGTAATAATTTCTTTACACGTCTTAACGGGTTCCATCCTGTGCTCAAATTCACCTTTGAAATGGAGCAGTCAAATGAACTCCTCTTCCTTGACATACTAGTTGAGAAATCTGTCAGGGGGTTCCTTACCACAGCCTACCACAAGCCTGCCCTCACTGGTCAATACACGTGTTGGGATTCTTACAGTTCCACATGTTAAAAGCTTGGTTTTAATTGGCAACCTTGTGTATGGGGCCCGAGCTATGCAAGCTCACCATGCAAGTTTGATGCTGAAATAGGGAGCATCAAAGCCATCCTGCGGGATAATGGCTACCCTGATCACGTCATTTCATGCTCTATATCACACACACTCATGAACGGGGCTATGTCCATCACTTTTGGCCCTGAAAGGTACCCAGTCTACCTCAGATTACCCTGGAAGGGCAAGGTATCTCAAAAATTTGAGCAACGGGTGAAACTAGCTGTTCCACGCTGCTACTATTCAGTAGCAACACAAGTGGTATTCACCACCAACAGGACGCTGCCATCAAGCCTTAAAGATGTTCTGCCTACCACACAAATGAGTAATGTGGTATATGAACGTCAATGCCATTGTGATGCTAGGTATGTAGGCTGTACGCCCCAAAGACTGGCGGATCATATCAAGCATGTCCCAGCTGATGTTCGCCACAGGCAAGGTACAGACTGTACCCAACAAGCCTATGCTTGCAAAACTCAAAACACACTATCCAGCATTAGATTGGACAACCTTATATTGGCATTTTCGTGAAGTATCCTGATGAGTGCGTGCAAGATGAAAATCTTTGACATGTCTCTTTTTTCAGCAATACTCAAGTTCTGTACAACCAAACAACTAATTGAGAGAGTGTTGGGTAAATTAGCTGAAGCGTTAGGAAAGATTGGGAGGAGGTTAGGATAATAAGGTGAATCAGTCACGGTGTTAGGGGAGATTAGGAGGGCAATTAGGGGATGTCAGGAGAAGAATTAAAAAGATTAAGAGAAGAGTGAGGGGGGCTTAGGAAGAGCATTAGGAGAGATTAGGAGAACAGTTGGGGGAGATTAGGAGAGTTAGTGAATATTATGTGTCATGCTGGAGAGTTCAGGAGCATTGGTGTAAATTAGCTGGAGAGCTGAACGGGGCATTAGTGACGCGGTGCATGGGAGGTAAGCAAAGTTACAGCTGAAGAGTTGTGTTTTGAGAAGACCACTGAAGAGTTGTAGGAAGGCAAAACTGTTTAATTATGGAGTTTCAGGAGGGATCTATCATCACTGATGGAACAAAGGGAGAGGGCACCTACTGGTTCAATGCTCACTGACATTATAAATGTTACAGGAGTATAAATACAGTTTATCACTGCAAGTAGCCTCAGTATTGTCAGAGACCATCAGAGACACTGTCTCCACTTTATTCACTTCTTGAGCAATTATTTAAAAGTGTATTCTTGCTTAAAGTATTTATGGATGATGAAAATACAGTTTACAATAACCTCATGACAGATTATTCAAAAATATTCTCCTGGAGTTTCCATGTGGTTTTCCCAATTTCACTTTGGTGAAAGCCTCCCTAGAGAAAAATGTAAACAGATAAAAACAGCTGTTTATCAATTTGCATATAACAAACATAAAGTCTTCCATAAACCTGTGCAATCAGGTAGCGTAATAGAACATATTTTTAAAATCTTTTTTGTAATAAAAATACTGGGTGACCTAGTGCAGTTTTATTAATACAGCTGAAATCAGTTCTTCACAAGATATAAGGATTTAGCCCACTACCTGTGTAACCCAATTTTAATCCACTTAAAATTACATTTTAAAAAACCTGCATTGAATAATTTATTAGCTTCATTGGTGTGTATTAGTCAGGATCTTAATAAATTGAATATTTTTTTGACATGTAAAAACTTTTACTAGTTCCTGTCCAACCGAGAAAATGAAGAACCTTCCAAACCAACACAATTGGCAGAATCTTGTATTGGTGACCTCTAGGCATGGCCTGCTTTGTGGGCCTGTCTTATTCTGGTTAAATGAAATGTGAACCAGTATAAAAATTCATGGCTGACATAAACAGATTTATAATCAGTAAGGGAATCAAGGGTTATGGGGAAAAGGAAAATGGAGTTGAGGATTATCAGATCAGCCATGGGCTCATTGAATTGCGGAGCAGACTCGATGGGCCGAGTGGCCTACTTCTGCTCCTAAGTCTTTTGGTCTAAAAGGTTGCGGAAAATCAAAAGAAGTGGCTTTTGGCATAACTCACTTACATTTAAAATTCCCTGAACTATTGTGGCAGTTCCACCGAATGCACTTGAATCTGGGTATAAAACTTAACAGGAATAAGTGGAAGCTCTACCCCCTAGATTTTTAATGTTTAGCCATTCTACACTGTTCAGTAATTTTGTTACAGTCTGTGAAACAAAGCATGTTTCAGGAGATAAAATACAGTGCTGTGTCAGCTTTCTTCTCCCTTAACCCTGTGAATCATTCACATTAAAGCAATAGTACAAAATCAATAAATCTTTATTTGAAGCATGAGAGCCCGCAACAATGCAGTCAGTTATTAATTCTGTATGACAGCCATGACAGCTTTTCTCTGAAGAGTGACTTTATTGTGAGCATACAACATTAAATCTATATCTATCCAAAGCTTTCCATCTAGCACATATAGGGATAGGGTGGGAAAGGAGAAATCAGGTAAAAGATCAGCCATGGTCTTAATGTCTGGCACAAAAGTTCACGGAGGAGCATCGCCTACTTTTACTGCTATTTCTTATGTTTATATTTAAAATGATCAATGTCATCATTTATTTTTCTTCAGTAGAATACCTGATCTGAAAGAAGTACAGGAAATGTTACCTTGTAGGGCCAGAAGGAGCAGGCACTGCCTTTGTTGCACTGAGCTCTGCCTCTCTCTCCCCACCATTCATACCCACAAGATACACATGAGCGCTGGGTGAGTTGCCCAATCTTCAGCAGACAACAGCTGGTCAACTGCTTATTTTCACCTATTTTTTGGGGTGCAACTGGCTAGTGGGATGGAAAGGAGGACTGGCCATTCGAATCAGCCCGCAAACCTACTGTCCCCTCCAGTGATGTCAACCTAAATGAAGCTCAGGGGGCACATAAAAGAGTCTGTAGATTTATGGTCATACACAATGGTGCCAAGTCAAAATTACCTCCAATAGGTCACTTTGGAAGATGCAACAGTCTCAAAGGACCATTTGCTGTGACCATTAATCCAAACATTTATGGACAAAATAATAGTGAATAACCAAATATTTACATATGGCAAAAAACTGTTTAAAATACAAAGGCTGTCCATATGTCTTGTAACTTTTGAGCATGTTCTTTGATGGCAAACGCACAACATTAATTCAATAGCCCTATGTGTATTCAGACTCGCTGAATAGAGGTCTGAAGACCATGAGAGGGTCCCTGGATTAAAAGGACATCTTCCTTTTGAAATAGGAGCAGCAGCTTTGAAAATTGTCTTTATCCTACAGTATCTGAGCAGACTTAGATCCAAAGAAACTATGAGAATGGCCTCAGGATCATAGACTAGATTTTATACTCATTAATAGTAAATGGTGGGGGTGGGAAAGGTCCCTTCTCAGTGGTATTCACACTCTCCCAGTTTGACTGCTTCTTGAAGCACAGGAACAAAGGGAATTAAATCGTTTGACCACTATCACCAGGGGGGGAGCATGGCCTTGTGGAAACAAATTGCCTGTTTTGGGGATGTGGCAGGCTGATGCTGTTCTAATGCTGAGTTACTGTAGTTATTTCAAACAATGTAAAACTGAACACAAAGTGATGCTTTTTGTCAGGAGTTTTAAAGTCGTAATTTTACTCACCTCTATTTTGCCACAAGGTCATTCAGCTACAGCATCCCATCCGTTTCAAAAGGCCACACACAATTTAGGGGTGAGATGTAATTATCTGGAATTTTGGTTGAAGTTATAATTCATAAGCAATAATACCATAAGCATATGTAAGGAGAGTCATATTGAGTATCCTGACAAAGGTTTTTTTTAACACTGCTGCAGAACAAAGGAAATTTTACAGTAGTATCCTGGAGACATAGTTATCAGTGCCGTGCTTCATTTAGATGTCTCCTATCTACAATCATATGAAAAGAGAGAAAGGTTTGTCTTTATCACACACTGCGCATGGATCTGCATGCTTAAGAGCTTAAAGATGATTGGTAATCTATTCCAAGAAGCGGGCTCAATGGACCAAATGGCTTTTTCCCGTTCCGCACATTTCTGACCTTTTTGTACATTTTGCATATATATATATATATAGTATACATTGCCTACATTGCTAACCTAACATAGAAAGGTTGGCAACATGTTAATAGTGAATAATCAAATATTTACATATGGCAAAAAACTGTTTAAAATACAAAGGCTTTCCATATGCCTTGTATCTTTTGAGCATGTTCTTTGATGGCAAACGCACAACATTAATTCAACAGCCCTATGTGTATTCAGACTCACTGAATAGAGGTCTGAAGACCATGAGAGGGTCCCCTAATTAAAAGGATGTCTTCTTTAACCTATATTGCTATTCTTAGCAAACACGCAGCTTTGATCAAAAATTCAAATGATTCTATTCACTCCTAAATTATGCCTGCCTTAATCAGAAGCTGAATGATCCTATCATTAAAGCAAGGAGGTACATTTTCATCTTTAATGCCCCTGGTGCAGAGATTCAGGCAGTGGGAGGGCATATTTTAAGTTTGGTCACATGCTCCATTATTTTTATCTGAAATGTCATATAATTGCCAATATGTGCTGCCTGCACATGTCCAGAGCAATACTTATGAAGATTACGTAGAACTTACAGCACAGAATCAGTCCTTTTTGGTTCACCAGGTCTATGCCAGTGTTTTTGCACAACACTTGCCTCCTTCCAGCCTATTTTATCTAACCATTTCTATATATTTTATTAATCCTTTCTCCATCATATACTTATCTAGCAAACCCCTTAATGCAATTTAATGTTATTTGGCTAAACTAATTGATGTAGTAGCCATCCCTGGGTAAAGAATTTTCTCCTGAATTCTTTATTGGATTGGTGAGTGACTATCTTTTTTATGACATGGCAGATGATGTGTGCCAGGTAAACCAAATCCAAAAGGACAACTTGATCCCGCTGTCACCAACTGTTTTGCAATTTGTATTTATTACGAGAAGATGCGTGCACTGAATTCAGAAGTAACGTGTCCACCAAGACGTTTAGAGATTTTAAAAATTAAATTAAAATATTTATTAACAATATAAGAGATTGCAAGCACATACATAAGTTTATAATTATTTAACACTATAACAAATCCTAAAATTCATAATTAACCAGATTCCCAGTTACACACTCCCTTTAAGGCAACCATCCAAAATAGATTTTAGATTTAAAACCAAAACCAGCAAGTTAACACAGTACCCACTTGACTGTGGAATTCCAAATTGCTTTCTCCAACTTCAGTTATTGGACATTGCCGTCTTATACACAAATAGCTGGAGGCTTCGTCAAGGCTGTTTCACACACTCCTGTTAGTTCTTACATGGCCCTCTCTTCACAGCCTTTCATTCTCCTTTATATATGTTTCTCTCTCTTTAATATGGAAATTCTATTGTTCCATATATCTTTGGAACTGTACCTTTCCCATAATATTAGAACCTTCATGTTGCTAATGTTGTCAATAACCTTTGGGAAAAATAAACACACATCTCAGCCTTGCTGATCTGGCTTGGTGTAAATAAACTAACTTCCCTTTGAAATCCAAACAATCCCTTCACTTATCCAAAAATGCAAATTCCCTTCATATCTTACATGCTAAGCCAGCATCCATGTTTACTCATTAGCATTTCAAACATATTTCTACACATGGCTTCTTTTGATAATTCCAAGCTTGCCATCTACTTGACTCCAAATATAATTAGATCACAAAGACAGAGCCAATTATACTCACACCCATAAACCTACTTCACAATAAACCAGAAAAATAGTATGACAATTATTATACTTTCGTAACAATCTTATATTTATGACACCTGGATCTGGTCTGCTCCATTAAGTGGAAACATCTTCTCTACATCTATTCTATCAAAACCCTTCATAATTTTAAAGACCTCTATTGGATCACTCCTGGGCTTTCTCTTTTCTCAGTGTCTTCAGTTTTCCTTTCAAGCAAGTATTTTGCCACAGAAATTAAATGAAAGGGCACAGATTGACCATTTTGAGAACTGATTGTGTTTTGGAACAAGACTTGTTAACTGCTTAAAATGACCTTTCAGTGTGGCATCATTGCAGTAAATCTTGCATCTTGCCTTGTCTTTTCATATACTTCAGGTAATTTAGAGACCAGAATGGTGCACATCCAAGGTTCTGTAAAAGTTTGTCCCAGATATTTTTGTCTTAATTTTATACAGTTTAAAAAATTTGCACCTAGTCAGTTTCAGAAATGGCATCAACCAGCTATGTCTCTGGGATGTCCAGATTAATTCCCTTTGTTCTCATTGCAAATTGGAACCTTGTGCGCTGTACTATCCATGCCAGAGCACTGTGCTTCAAACTTCAGTCAAGGATTGGTGAGAGGGGATCTCTAACTCAGGGAACAGTTGGGGAGGTGATTGGTGCCCCACATTAGGTCAATTTCTTGCAAGTAGGTTGGGCTAAATAGTGGGTGGATGTGAAGTTCACCATCTTCCAATGTCTATAAAAGATCCCCAGTCTCGACTGAGGCAATGCAATAAAACAACCAACATAATGCTGCTGATCAAATCATGACCATAAATTGCAAAGCAATTTACCCTCCTCCCTGAGAAAATGTCTTTCCTCCTTCCAAATTTGGATACAGTAAACTTTGTGTTATCTGGCACTCTACCAACCAGAATTCTGTACTAACCAGATTTTCTGATGTTCCCCTGAAGCGAATCATCACTTTACCAACCAGTAGCAATTATTAAGTTATCCGGAACCTGTACCTGTTTACTGTTTTATTTCGTACTTTAATTTATGTTTTAACGTTGCTGTTGAAAATTAAAAGTAAAAAGAATACTGTTCTTTACTTCCTGAGTACTTGCACAATAGCGGATGCTACAAGTATTGCACTGTATTGCATCGTTAAATGGAACTCTCTTGTCAACTGATATTTTTGATTAACCAGCACCATCCATTCCCTACATGTGCCAGATAATAAAGGTTGCACTGTACTTGGCCATGAACTAAAAAAACTATTTGGACAGTTTGGTAAGACTGAAAAAAACACTACATTTGTGATATTTAGCTAAGCACCTTATTATGTTCATGGAAATATTACATTAAGGAGTTAGCAAGAAAGAGAGATTTCCCCAAGAAGGCAGAGAGGAATTTCCAGCTCAGAGGGTAGGAGTGAGATTGAGTAGACAAGAGACAGGTTGGATTGAGCCTGTGGCATGCCAAGAGTTGGGAAGAATGTGGAGAGCAGGGACCATTTAAAAGAGACCTAAAGAGGAATTTCACAGTGGTGGGTATAGATTAACAGCCAGAGAGAGGAGAGAGACAGAGAGGATAAATAATCTGTCTTGTCAGGTTTACATCATGTACAATTTGTACAATCAATCACCAGGAACCTTCAACAGTTTGTCCAGGTCAACTAAACAAAATATTCACCATAGTTGGAATTATATCATGATATAAATGATAACAATCAGTTATTTTCTCCATAATTACTCTAAATATGTTATGGGAAAGAGAAGATAGTCTGCATATAGATGTGAAGAAAGGAAAAATGGGCACGTATTTTGAGTGTGTGTTAAAAGGGCAGTCGCTGTTTATGAGTGTGAGTGACAACATGAGAAACTAGAAAGGATAAAATACAAAGGTACAGAGAAGATAATGAAATTGGTATCAATTTACATTGCCTGCTGCTTTCTAATTATATTCTATGTGTCCCTGTTTTTGGAAAATAGATTGATTCAAGTCCTTGTTTGTCTTAGTTGTGCACTAAATAAATAGATTGTAATTATCTCACTGCTTTTCTTCTTCAGTAAAGGTGATTTTTGTTTGGTCTTTTTGCAGTTTCTGTGGCATGCCAGACTTAATGTTAACAGGCTGGTGTGAGCGATATTTTAAATTTCAAGATCCCAAAATAATCAAAATTTGGAGTTACCTTTTTATTTCCTAGTTATCATCGGAAGCAGGCTGAAAGCGATTCCTTCTCCTGTTCCTTTTCTTATTTCTTGAGGAAAACCTAATTATTGATTTAGCTCACAGCAGTCCCTGAGCTTGAAGCATGGCAGTCTTACTTTCATCATGCTGTAGGTTGGTAGACCCAAGTGAAATACATGTAATCTCCTGGATCAATGATCTTCTTTCTGTGATCATATGCCACTAAAGTTCTCCTGCCTAATTTTCAAACAAAATGGTACTTTGCAGATTGATTTTAAAATTCCTATGGGTAGGAAGAAGCCTTTCAATTAATCTTGAAAGGAATCATGTCTGTACTTGTAGAAAGCGGCCTGGTGCTTACAAGATTCAAAATATTTTGCCCATGAATTAAGATGCACAGCTCACCAAAGATACAACCAAATCAGCATAGCTATCTTTGAAGAAGGTAGGAAAGGCAAATATCCCTGCCTTATAACAAAAATATACACTCCTAAAGAACCAGTTCAGAATCCACAATCAGAGATTTACACATTCTGAAATTTGCTTTTCAACCAAACGCTTGCATCAACTTTCATTGGAGTAATTTTAACGTTGTGCAATAATTTGAAATGGATGACAGTGAATCAGCAGCCTGGTCTAGATCCCTCCTGATTTTTGTTTTATTGGCTTCATTCATTGAGACCCTCAGCAAGCTCCCTGCTGGACTGGAGCTGGACAGAACAAGCGGGAACCTGTTCAACCTCCTGCGCCTGCAGGCCAGATCCAAGGTCGTCCCATCCTCTGTCATTGAACTATAGGATGCAGATGATGCTGGTGTCTGCGCACACTTGGAAGCCTAGCTCCAAGCCACCATCAACACCTTCACCAAGGTGTACGAGACCACAGGCCTTACACTAAACTTCCGTAAGACAAAGGTCCTCTACCAACCTCCCCCCTCCACACCACAGTGTGCACCTCCCCCCGCCTCCACACACACACACACACACACACACCAACACCCCAACCCCTCAGTTATCAAAATCCACAAGGTCTTGGACAATTTGGACCATTTTCCATACCTTGGAAACCTTGGACAACGAGAGTTAACACCACCTTCAGTACCAGCACAGCCTTGGCTGCCTGAGGAAGAGAGTGTTTGAAGACTAGGACCTCAAACCCAGCACCAAGCTCATGGTCAACAGAATAGCAGTGATACCCACCCTCCTATATGAACATACAAATTAGGAGCAAGAATAGGCCACTCAGTCCCTCGAGCCTGCTCTGCCATTCAACAAGATCATGGCTGATCTGAATGTAATCTCAACCCCACATTCCTGCCTACCCCCGATAACCTTTCGCCCCCTTGTTAATCAAGAATCTATCTAACTCTGCCTTAAAAATATTCAAAGATTCTGCTTCCACTGCCTTTTGAGGAAGAGTGTCCTAAAGACTCACAACCCCCTGAGAGAAAAAATTTCACCTCACCTCTGACTTAAATGAGCGATCGCTTATTTTTAAACAGTGATCCCTAGTTCTAGATTCACCCACAAGAGGAAACATCCTCTCCACAACAACCCTGTCAAGACCCCTCAGGATCTTAAAGGTTTCAATTAAGTCACCTCTTACTCTTCTAATTTCCAGTGGCTACAAGCCTAAACTGTCCAACCTTTCCTCATAAGACAACCCGTGGGGTGGGTGTTAGTCTAGTAAACCTTCTCTGAGCAGCTTCTAACACATTTACATATTTCTTTAAATAAGGAGACCAGTACTGTATTCAATACTCCAGATGTGGTCTCACCAATGCCCTGTACAACTGAAACTTAACCTCCCTACTTTTGTAATCAATTCCCCTCACAATAAATGATAACATTCTATTAGCTTTCCTAATTACCTGCTGTACTTGCATACTAACCTTTTGTAATTCATGCACTAGAGCACCTAGATCCCTCTGAATCTCAGAGCTCCTGTCTTTATTAGTCGAGGCATTGAATACAAAAGTAGGCAGGTTATGATGGAGCTGTATTAGTTAGGCCACATCTGGAGTACTGTGTGCAGTTCTGGTCGCTACACTATAGGAAGGATATGATTGCATTAGAGAGGGTGCAGAGGAGATTCACCAGGATGTCGCCTGTGCTGGAGCATTTCAGCTATGAAGAGAGATTGGATAGGCTAGGATTGTTTTCCTTGGAGCAGAGAAGGCTTATGGGGGGCCTGATTGAGGTGTACAAAATTATGAGGGGCATAGAAAGGGTAGAAAAGAAGAAAATTTCCCTTTAGCGGAGCAGTCAATAACCAGGGAACATAAATTTAAGGTAAGGGGCAAGAGGTTTAGAGGGGATTTGAGGAAAAATGTTTTCACCCAGTGGGTGGGGCTATCTGGAACTCATTACCTAAAAGGGTGGTAGAGGTGGGAACCCTCACAACATACAGTATTTAGATGAACATCTGAAATACCATAGCATACAAGGCTACGGGCCAAACACTGGAAAATGGGATTAGACTAGATAGGGGCTTTATGACCGGCGCTGACATAATGAGCCAAAGCACCTCTTTCTGTGCTGTAAAAATCTATGACATCATGACACATGTGGCTCATTCAAAGAATTCCAATAAATTGTTTAGACATGATTTCCCTTTTACAAAACCATGTTGACTCTGCCTGATTGCCTTGAATTTTTCTAAGTGCCCTGCTACAACGTGTTTAATAATAGCTTCTAACATTTCCCCTATGACAGATGTTTGGCTAACTAGCCTATACTTTCCTGCTTTCTGTCTCCCTCCCTTTTTGAATAAATGAGTTATTTTTGCTATTTTCCAACCTAATGGAACCTTCCCTGAATCTAGGGAATTTTAGAAAATTAAAACCAGTGCATCAACGAGCTCACTAGTCACTTCTTTCAAGACTTTAGGGTGAAGTCCATCTAGACCTGGGGATTTGTCAGCCCGCAGCTCTAACAATTTGCTCAATACTCAATGTGGCTCAGAGGCGTGGACTATGTGCAGCATGTACCTCAAAACCCACCAGCACTGCCTCCGCAAGATCCTGCAAATCCATTGGCAAGATAGGCACACCAATGTCAGTGTTCTTGCTCAGGCCAACATCCCCAGCATTGAAACATTGACTACGCTTGACCAGCTCCGCTGGGCGGGCCACATCGCCCGTATGCCTGACACGAGACTCCCGAAACAAACGCTCTACTCGGAGCTTCGACACAGCAAGCGAGCCCCAGGAGCGCAGAGGAAACGCTTCAAGGGCACCCTCAAAGCCTCCTTGAAAAAGTGCAACATCCCCACCGACATCTGGCAATCCCTGGCTCAAGGCCCCCCGGAATGGAGGGGAAGCATCCGGCAAGAAGCTGAACTCCTCGGGTCTCATCGCCAAGGGCTAGCTGAAGCCCAGCGTCAACAGCGAAAGGAGCGCGTGGCAACCCGGGCACCCAATCCACCTGTTCCCGCCTACCGCTGGCTGGGATTTTGCGTGCCCACCGGTGTCGGGCGTGTTCGCTGGCGTGAGCGGACAATATGGCGCGATCGGTTTCATGACGGCGTGATGTTTAATTTGTGGAAATTATCGTGTTCACCTGTGCAGCCAGTTGTGATCAAACTTTCTTGATTTTTCTCAACCAACCACGTCTTCTGTGTGTTGCCCTAACATCTGCAGCAGGGGTGGAGGTGGTGATTCCTTTGCACTGTTGCCTTTGATGACTTCGGTGGTTGCCCTCTGGAGAGCCGAGGCCTGGAAGGTCCTGGCTTCCTTTGGCTGTCATCCTGTGGACCAGCTACTCCCTCTACGGTGACAGAGGATGAGATTGAAGGGGTCACAGGCAAAGGGGATTCGGAGGGTGCGGACAACATCTGAGAGTCCTGAGTGGATGATCCAGGGGTGCCCAGTTACTGCTCCTCATCCCTTTGGGTGTCCGAGGGCCCCGGCCTGACTCCTTGAGGGGAAGGAGCACCTGGAGGGAGGTCAAGGTGCCCTGTCCCCCTCTCACATTGCCACTGCAGGAACTCACCCATGGTTGCCACAATGGAATGCAGATCTGCATGCATCTCTGGCAGAAACTGGGCGTTCTGCTGGACGAGGTTCTCCATGGTGTCTGCCATTCTCCCTATGGAGTTGTCAATGCACACACATGTGCACAGCACTTCATCGGAGAGTGAGCGAACAGAATCCTCTGCCTTGCATGCCACTCTGTTGAGGGCTTCCAACACCTCTGCCTGATGTCACTCAGACTCTTGCAGACTCCACCGTGAGTTGGAAGGCCGGTTCCGGGTGCTCGTTGTCTGTCTCAGACCTTGCAGATGTCTCTTTCCCAGCAGTCCTCCAAGTGCCGGGGAGCTCAGCTGAACCTGCCTCCTCCTGCTGCGGACATGTGTCTGTGCGGTGACCTCCAGTTTGTGACAGGCTCCTAACCCGGCACTAATACCCAATGAAGTGTGTGTTCCTGAGCTGGTGGAGGGTGCTGTATATGCTGTTACACCTCTACAGCTGTGCATCTCTTGTCTTCTGCTCTCTCCTGGCTCCTCTCTGGGATGGGGCTGGTGCTGAGGCCTGACAGGGAGTCCTCCTGCTGAGTGCTTGGCTGCTTCCTGGAGGAAGTGAGAGAGGAGGGTGCACGTAGCAGCATCAGCTGCCTCCAACATGGAGGCATGTTTGACCCTCAGACTTCCATAGAATAGATGAGTCTGTACTAAGTGGACGCCCAAGTATGAGCTCCCCATCGCCAATGGCACGGTACCACTCCACTCCCATGAGCTCAGATGCCCTCTCCTCGAATTCTGTGAGAGACCTCAGGTATGTGCGCCCTCCGCCTCCCGTCTTCTGCCGCTCTCTGTGGTTGTGATTGATCATGTCCTGCTCAAAGACAACAGGACATGGGTTTGAGAGGAGTTACACATGAGTTGGAACATGCAATGGAGCATTGCAATTTGCATACTTTCCCTTGTAAGATATATCACTTTTGTAAGGCAGGTCATCACTGGTGCGAATTATGCAGAAGGGCTGTGGACCAGCTCCCTCCAGAGCACTGAGCCCATCCACATAGAAGGAAAAGGCTCAGACAGGCATCCGATTTGCAGTGGTTGCTAGCTTCCTCTGTGTCTGAGTGCGTTTCCCCCCTCCCCACCCCTTTTCCATGCAGTGTTGCAAGGCTGCTGAAGGGTGAAGGAAGCAAAGTGGTGACTCCACTATAGAGCGGTTGCACTGCAGTGGGGCTGTGAGGCACGACTATGCCATTGCCATTGAGGCCCTTGTACCCTGAAATATTGACCTCTTTATGGTTTATGCGAGCATCTGATGAGACTTGACCTGACGAAATGAGTAAGGTCATTCACCCCTTCCGGCACTGTATGGCCAACTTCCTGGGCATCCCCTGGGCACTTACGGCACTGGCCACATGCACCCATGCAGGGCTGGTCTCCCTGCTCAGCCTCCTGCCCCATCAGCCGGGAAAAGTATATCTCTCCAGACCTCCACATAGTCCAGGAGGACGCGCAGGGAGGCATCACTAAACTTAGGTGTTGGCCCTTCAGCTCCCCTTCCAGACACCCTGGTTTTTGTGTACAGCGGAGGCCTGGGTGCCTTTCAAAAAGGAGCACTGGGGGGAGGTCGAGATGCCCCACCCTCCTCTCATGTTGCCACTGGAGGAACTCACCCAAGGCTGCTGCGATGGAGCACAGGTCTATGCGCGTCTCTGGCAGAAACTTGGTCCCCATGGCATTCACCATACCACCCCCCTGCCCCTGCCTGGAGGCCTCAATGTGCACTCACGTGGTGAGCACTTCATCGCAGAGCAGGCGGACAGATATTCAAAATATGATGGCGGGCCACGCGCCATCCAGCCTGCCACGCCGTGGAAGACAACGCAAAACCCTCGGCTGCATAATTAATGACACTGGGGGCAGAAGTTACTGCGGGATTTCCTATAGGCCTCGGCCATGGAAATTACTCACTGTCCCCGCCCCACCGCGGGGCTTAGTCCCGGATGGGAGAATTCCACCCATGAGTTCAAATCCCACCTTGGCAGCCAGGGAATTAAATTCAGTTAATTCATTAATAATGGCATAAAAAGCTAGCATCTGTATGGAGATCATGAACTACTTACAGGCTAATTGCTGGATTATTTCTACCGGCTACTGCCATTTTTGGAACTTTTAAACTTGGCTGAAGTTTGAATAGTCCACTGTACGTGGCCTGGCTTTTGCCAAAGTGCCTTATTGTTGATTTAAAAGCTGCTGCTGAAACACGTTTCTCGACATGGGCAGCCTGGTAGGGCTTCCTGTGGGAATTGAGCGTGACTGGGGGAATGAAGAGAAATCATGCAGTTTAGAACAAGCTGCTAAATGAGGGGGGAGGGGGGGGAGAGGGACATTCACCAAGAGGGATATCGACTGAAGGTCTCTAGGGGAGAGACTCTCTTATCTCAACTTCAGTGAAGACAAATAGTTGGGATGTTTTTGCTTCACAAAAGAGACTGTGACTGAAACAGCCTGTGGCTAACAAGGTGGTTGTTGCAGTAACTTTAATGCATCTGGCCCCTTTCAGGCTACTGTTGTAGGCATGAGCAGCCTCTCACCGGTGAGCTGTGCTATCCTTTCCCCCTATCCCCTCACCACTCCAGCTACTGTTCACCTGTACCTAGTGTCTCATCATGTACAGACCCCTCCTCCACCCTAGCCTTTAAAATATACACACCATGTCAGAGCTGGTGGCTGCAAGTGTAAAATTGAGTGATGGTGTTTCCTCATCTTCAATGTCTTCTTCCTCTTCCTCCACTGAGTGGAAAGGTTCTAGTTCTTGAGCACCTGAATTAAAAAAGGGACAAGAGTTGGGTTGTGGTGAGTGGAGAGGAGAAAGTAAGAAGTGTGTGCATTTGGAGTTTGTGAATCAGCAGAGATTGTGGAGTGTGGGAGGAGAGGAGGATGTTTTGGTATAGAGATTACCAACTGTGTCTTGTAAAATACAGCTCAAATACTGTAATGCATTAGCTCTCACTTATATTAAATAGAAAGCACCACTTTTCCCAATATGGCATCACCTTCAGAACACAAGAACACAAGAAATAGGAGCAGGAGTAGACCATATGGCCTGTCGAACCTGCTCCATCATTCAATACAATCATGGCTGATATCTTAGGCTTCAACTCCATTTTCCTACCCACTCCTCATATCTCTTGATTCCCTGAGAGACCAGGAATTCAGGCCATGGAAAGAGTCCAGCAAGGGATAGACTATGATGAAGAGAAGATTTTCTGTTCTTCACTCTTTATCCTCACATCCTCTGATCCTGGTCTTTTCATTACTGGTTGGGGGGGCGGGGGGTGGAGGGGAAGAGGAGAGGGGGTGGTGAGGGGGGAGGGTGGTGAACAACCAGAGGTCCAGGTGAGAAATTAGAAGGATTCCTTTCACGCAGAGAGTTGTTATGATTTGGAATGCACTGCCTGAAAATGTGGAGGGAACATATTCAATAATAGCTTCCAGACTTAAAAATTGGGCCTTTTCTCACATAATTATGTTTTTTAGCATAAGTCATGGGATCACCATAAAGATTGGGAACCTTAGCTGGTATTTACAGGATCTAAATTAGGGGTGCTGAGGTCAATTATAACACATGTTATGGCCCCAAGCTAGACCAGCAATCAACCTGTGATCTCCCAGACTATATGGCTCACCATATATCATCAAGGCCAGGATTTTGCCCTCGTTGGGCAGGCTCGGCGGGAGCAGCCATGAAGTCGACCACCGCTGACAATTTCACACTGGCAGGCCAATTAAGGCCAGCCCAGCATGAAATGCATGCTGCAGTGCTCAGCGTTGCCTGTGTGGTGGAGGGGGTAGGCGGAGGAGGGCAAGCACGCAAGTTTGTGCATGCGCGTGGGCGCGCACAGGAAAAGCCCCCTGAGGCACAGAGCTGCCTCAGGGAGATGAAGGTTTTGAAAAACAAAAAAGAAAGATTTTAAAAATGTTAACAACGTGTCCCCTCATGTGACTCTGTCATATGAGCAGGGACATGTTAGAAATTAGCTTGAAAATTTTGTTTTAATGACGGATCGAAACCTCATCCGCCCGTGGGTGAGGTTTTACAAAAAATCCAAAGGCCGCTTAGCCTTTTTGCCTGCCCGCCAACCATAAGAGGTCAAACCTTTTTGGCCCCACTCAAAAACTGAAGCCCTCTCCACCCCACTCAACAAATCTCGTATCCGCCAAAATTTTTACATGGCATTTAAATGGGATCAAAGTTGGAAAAGTTTGGGATGCACTGGTGTGGATATTCTCTTCAAATATGAATAGTCTTGCAGACATTGGAAGAAATTATTGTCAGCTCCAGTTGGAGCCAATGGGTTCTTCTGTATTGAAAATTGTATTGTAAAATCCAACAAATTGTTCACACCAGTGAAAAGCACAGAACATAGGATTGCCCCGTTTTTAGTTATTAAACTCAGTGAGTGTTCTCCACCTGTGCAGTAATCTGGCAGAACAGATTGCCTGGCCATTGCAGAACCCATCTCATGGTTCAAATAAGAGTTGGGTGGGTTATTTTAAGTCAGATTATTGCCCAGGCAATGAAATTGAATGTTACCCTCCCCTATGACACATTAGTTTATAATCCATAGTCTAATATTTCCTATAAACACACCCGTGAAAGTGTTTTGTCCACATTCATTTCCTTCAAAAAGAGGCTTGATCCGTCTTCATTTTTGTACTGATTTTTAAACACCCTCTCAGTAATAATATTTGCAGTGCAGTGCTTTTTCTTCACTCGAAGGAATATGTACAGAGTGGATTAGCCAATCAGAAAATGGTTGCAATAACACTGATGACTCACTTGAGAATGAGCAAAGTTACTGGTATTAGAGGCACGTTTTCCATTAATATAGATTTGAGAAAAGAAAATTGGTTCTCATGAAGCGGAGAAAACAAGGGTCTGTGATGATGCTCTTTATGCTCTTCTGGATTTAGTAATGGTTCTGTGTATTAGTTCCTTGGAAGTGCAAATGACCAACAGGAATAGAATATGTCAGCTTGGGTGGTAATAAATAGAGCTCAAATGGTCCAGCAAAACTGTCACACATGGGACAATGTCAGCAAGATGTCTGATTTTAAGAGAACCTCAAAGGTTCTGGAACCTTTTTGTGAAATGTTACAAAATGGGCAATAACAGCAGCTTGGATATTTACAACAAATTTGGTGAAATGGCTAAGGTACTTCATAGAGGCGAAAATGAGGGTTGAGCCAAGCTCGGTGGGGGGGGGAAGAATAGGGGCACATAGTTGAAGGTATAAGCCACACGTGATCTGAGGTTTATTCTAAATCTGCCACTGTAACTGCGGTGAAGTTATGATGGTGGGCGGGAGCAGCTCTGAGGGAAAGTCCAGGCATAGTTACATAGGAGTCTCTTAAAGGACAGTAGAGAGGTAACAAGGCAGCCGGGTATAGAAAGAGAGGCTGGGATTTTCTCAGATATGGGTAAGCCCCGATGATGGCCCCCGCATACAGGTTAAGTATTCTTTATCCGTAAATCCAAAAATAGAACACGTCTGAAAACTGCACTTTTTTTGAACCTCATTGGCCTTTGGCGCGGGAAGTCTAGTTGTTCGTCTGCACTGTTTACCTTGTGATTTTTGTGGTGAACATGTCAAAAAGAAACTTATTGCAGGTACCCTGTATTTATTATTCAGTGATACATTCTTAATTTTCTAACCATTTTATATAATTTAGACAATAGCTAGCTGAGGTTTAGGATATTGTAATGTGCGGTATCTGAAAACCGAACTTATCTGAAATCCAAAAGCAATCAGCCCCGAGAGTTTCAGATGGAGGATACTCAACATGTACTTGTCTCAAGCACCCAAAGGTGGGCAGTGAGTCGGCAGCAGCAATGTTCCTGGTGGCTGCTTCTTAATTAGCTGCTACCAGCAGGGTACCCAATGATCCTGGATTTTCTGGGACCATCCCATATTTGATGCCCTTGTCCTACCTCCTGGGTCAGGCCTGTGTTTTGCCCCTTATTTGCGATCTTCAAAATTCATGCCTAAGCGGCACCAACCTGCGCATGAGTATTGCACTCCCTTCTCCGACAGGTTTGGAAAATGCTGATGGTCCAGGAAAAGGGTCCTCGACTGAGCCTATAGTTGACTAAATTGACCACCCACCTCTAGGCGGTTGGCAGCTGAGTCACTGCCGTTACCATTGCTAGGAAACCTACCCGACAGTGCCACTGTGTCGGGAGCTGTGCCAACATAACTCCCTGGTCCCTGCCCCCTAGCCTGCCATCCGGGGTTTAGTAAAATTTTGCCTGGAGTTTTAAAAGGTCAGGTGAGGATGCCTGAAGACTGCTAACACCAAAGGTAGAGAGACCAGACAAAAGAGACCAGAATTATGAGGGTGAAGGGTATGTAGGGATAAATAAGGTTGGAGGAGGTTGCAGAGGGTGGGAAAGGCAAGGCCATGAAATGATTCTTAAAGGACCAAGTTAATTTAATGCTTTAAGGGAAGGGAGCCAACAAAGATTGACAAAGATAAGGTAATAGAGGAGCAATAGGATAGGAATTTATGTAGGATAGAACATAGGAGGCTTGTAGGGGAAGGTTATTGGAAATATCAAGCCTGGATGTGATGAAGCGTATGTGAAATGTGGACAGAGGTGGACAATACATTGAAGGTGGAAATAGCATGCCTCAGTGATGCTGAGTATATGAGTTTTGAAGGTTAGTTCTGTGTCAAACAGAACACTAAGGTTATACACTGTCAGGTTCATAGTAAACCGTTGGACAGGTCAAGAGATGGAATCAGCAGCTTGATTACAGATGTTAAAGGAATGATATTGCATCTTTTATCAGAATGGAAAGCTTGCTGGAGAAGATGGAATTTTTATAAGCAAGGAAAAATAGGCAATGATCATTGTGTGTCCCAAACCTGAGTTATCTACCCCTATAAAGAGGGGAAATGGATATAAATCATTAAGAAGCTCATTGTCGTGGAGAGATATTAATGTCTGTAATGTTAGTGGAAATTATTTTTAAAATTGTAGTAGGGTCTATGTCTGTGTGGTTGACTGTGTGTGTTTTAATTGGATTAAAGCCAGCAGGTCTGGGTGCTTTGATGTATAGTAGTTTTGAGATGTTATTTAGATAAACGCAAGGAGGGTGGAAGGCAAAGTGTAAATTTGCATTTGTTGAATAAAGCATTCAAGATGAGGTGTAAAATCTTGCACCTAGCTAGAAGACATCAAGCAATGTGTTTATTTTTTTCAGCTTACTAATAAAATTGTGGAACGAAAGCATATTATTGTTAGGAGAGGTAACGTTAAAAGACAAATGATACAATGGAAACTTTACATTCAAAGGGGAAGCTAGGTATAAAGGGGGAAAGGAGATTGTGTGTAAGGTAGAGGCATTTAAGATCTAACCAGCCTGTAAGGCTCCAACTGCGTCTGCAAAGGAACCAAATTGCGGGGAACCTCAGTTTGAATTTGTAAGGTCAAACATGCTTTGCCTGGTGTTTGTTTAAAGTTTATGGGTCACTGTTGCCTTGGTGGAGATTTACCTGGGAGTGATTAATTTGGGGATTTGTTTAAAAGTTATTATGGTAGCAATTTGTAGGCATGTGTATGTGTTTGATTTGTTGTAAATTAATAAATGTTTAATTTAGTTTCATATAAGAAAACCTCTAGGTGGTCTTATTCCTGTATTCAGGGCTGCATCTCAAACATACCAATTGGAAATATGGGTTATGACAGTTGTTCAAGTTTCCTTCTGGGGCTTAAGCAACTCAGCCTTTACCAACTGCTGTGTCATAACACTTATAAGAATAGCACGAAGGGAAAAGCCGAAGAATTACACCAGTCACTGGTTCATACCATAATCTTAATGTAATATCTGATTGCGAAGTATCATTATTGAGGAGCCCTGCAGAATACAGAATACTTGGACAGCACTGCAACATCACTCCTAACCTAAAGGTAGTATCAGCAACGTACCATCTGCTAGCCTTACAGAAGAATATCAGTGCGAGGAAGCGAGTAGTTCAAACAGGAGTCTGGCCTATCATAGTCGTAGCTTGGTCCCTCACTCAAAGAGGCCAGGCCTTCACTACTATAGGCTGGATCATCACAGTAAGCGATCAGATCATCACTGTAAGGCTGGACCTTCACCTGTAGAAGTTGGTGTTTCAAAGGAACAATGCCAGATTCTGTTACGAAGGGTAGGATTTTTTAGGTCAGTGTGCGGGCACAATCGCCGGGCCTGGGCATGACCGGGGAACAGAATACTGCCCACAATCAGCCCCAGCCCCCAATTAGTGGCCAGCCAGCGTGAAGCGTGCGCGCTGAAATGCTCAGCACTGTTGGAGCGGGGGCAGGAGGAGGGCAAGCGCTGAAGTCAGCGTGGGCCCGGGGGAACACGGAATGAAAGCCCCCTGAAGGCAGAGAGCTGCCTCAGGGAGCTGAAGAATTTAATTGCAATAAAAACAGGTTTTCAAATCAGGAAAAAAATGCCCATGCATCAGAATCACTCACCTGAACATATCTAAGATGAAAATTCTGTCCATATATTTTATTTTTTAATTTAATAATGGAAACCTCATCCCGCCCGTGGATGAGGTTTCCTGAAAAATGCAAAGGCTGCCTGGCCGATTTGCCTACCCGCCAAACATAACATTGGACAGGCAACGCAATATTTCCATTATTTACAACTTTAATGGCCTTAATAGGCCTCTTAATTGTCGGTGGGAATGCTTCCGACTCTCGCGCGTGTCCGCTGACCGAAACATAGTGCAAAAGCGCAATGACGTCGGGACGCTCGCCCGACATCATCATGTGCTATTTCACTGTCAAGCGGGTTGGGTACGTGCCCACACACCAAGCGAAAAATTCTGCCCAAAGAATTCTCACTTACCTAATGGTTTCAAGCCACTTTGAATCAACATCTTTATGTGACCCAAGCACCATCCCTAAAACTGTGCACTTGGAGGAATATAGTGAGTTACCAGAGGTATCAATGGTTGAGGCACAGAGACAGGGGAATGAAGAGTTGGTAAGCAGAGAAGAGCAGGCTGATACAAAATGGAGATCCCAAATAGGCACTGACCTTTTATTTTTTTTTTCAATTCATTACATGGCAGGTGGGCCTTGCTGGCTGGGCCAGGATTTATTGCCCATCCCTAGTTGCCCTTGAGAAGATGGTGGAGCTGCCTCCTTGAACTGCTGCAGTCCATGTGGTGTAGGTACATCCAGTGTGCTGTTAGGAAGATGATTCCAGGATTTTGACCCAGCGACAGTGAAGAAACGGTGATATATTTCCAAGTCAGGATGGTGAGTAACTTGGAAGGGAAGTTCCAAGTGCTGATGATCCCATCTATCTGCTGGCCTTGTCCTTCTAGATGTTAGTGGTTGTGGGTTTGGAAGGTGCTGTCCAATGAGTCTTGGTGAATTCCTGCAGTGCATCCTATAGATGGGACACACTGCTGCTACTTTGCGTCGGTGGTGGAAGGAGTGAATGTTTGTGGATGTGGTGCCAATCAAGTGGGCTGCTTTGTCCTGGATGATGTCAAGTTTCGTGGGTGTTGTGGGAGCTGCATTCATCCAGACAAGCATGAAGTATTCCATCACCCTCCTCAGTCGTAGATGGTGGACAGGCTTTGGGGAGTCAGGAGGTGAGTTACTTAAATGGCTAGTCCAGTTCAGTTTCTAGTCAATGGTAACCCCCCAGGATGTTGATAGTGGGGGATTCAATAATGTTCATGCCATTGAACATCAAGGGGCGATGGTTGGATTCTCTCTTATTAGAGATGGTCATTGCCTAACACTTGTGTGATGCAAATGTTACTTCCCACTTGTCAGCCCATACCTGGATACTATCCAGGTCTTGCTGCATTTGGAAATGGACTGCTTCAGTAGCTGAGGAGTCACGAATGATGCTGAACATTGTGCAATCATCAGCGAACATCCCCACTCCTGACCTTATGATGGATCGAAGGTCATTGATGAAGCAGCTGAAGATGTTTGGGCCGAGGACACTACCCTGAGGAACTCCTGCAGTGATATCCTGGAGCTGAGATGACTGACCTCCAACAACCACAACCATCTTCCTTTGAGCTAGGTATGACCCCAACCAGTGAAGAGTTTCTCCCTGATTCCCATTGACTCCAGTTTTGCAAGGGCTCCTTGATGCCACACTCGGTCAAATTCGGCCTTGATGTCAAGGGCAGTCACTCTTACCTCACCTCACCCTGGGAGTTCAGCTCTTTTGCCCATGTTTGAACCAAGGCTGTAATTAGGTCAGGAGCTGAGTGGCTCTGGCAGAACCCAAACTGGGTGCCAGTGAGCAGTTTATTGCTAAGCAAGTGCCAATTGATAGCACTGTTGATCACCCCTTCCATTACTTTACTAATGATCGAGAGTAGACTGAAGGGGCGGTAATTGACTGGGTTGGATTTGTCCTGCTTTTTTGTTTACAGTTTTTTTTTTAAATGAAAGCTTTTTGAGCTTAGAAGTATTTATGAATCATTGCAGCTGGGTACTGCACACTGCAAGGTAACATTGCTAGTGTTACGACCGTAGCTGATGTTAATGCTGAGCATGCCCGATCTCAGATTTTTCCTCCTGTATTGTAGAAATGAGGAGGGAAAGCTACTGAACACAAAAGCACAGAACTCCAGTTTTAACTCTTAAAATTTGAAAAGTTAAATGTTTGTTAAAAGAAAAGGAAATTAAAACTTAAACACACAAGATAAGAGATACACAGTTGGAAAAAAATCTTACAAAATAACCCCAAAAATGCTTTATCAAAGATACACAATAAGACTATCTTGTTGGCTACAGCCCTTATAGATTCCTAACCATAAAATACAGGGAACATTCCACTTTAAACACAAGTACAATCCATGACTTCCCAGAGCAAATCCATGCTGATGTGGGTTTTCCAATGGGAGATTTAAAACCAACTGTTTCTCAGGACACATAGTCACCTGGCCCAAAACTGAGTTGCTCTCTTCAATTTAAATATTTTCACAGTTTTTCAGCACACTCCAGAATACCGGAGTTGGCCTTCAGTGGGTCTCCCCCCACAGCAGCTACTACAGCTGAAACTCCGTTTTCATAAATACATTTTCACCCCTTTCATCTGAGTCCTTCTTTGTCTTTAAATATTTCTTTGAAAACCGAGGGTGGAATTGTCCGGTCCTGTTGGCGGCTGCATTATAACGGGCGGGAGCGGAAAATATCGGTACATCGCAAAAATCAGTTTGACATCGTCGTAAAACCAGTTTGCGATCATCTGCTCCACCCGTCAATGGTGGGCTACATCCCCCTCTCTGCACAGCAGGAACCTTGTTTCAATACTTCAGCATCTCATTATAAGGCAAGCTCACTGGAATAATCCCCCCAGGCTGGATCATCCTGGCACATCGACTTGTAATCCACAACAGTAAATAAGCAACGTGCACCTGGTGAGCTGCACTTCGCTTGGGACTTCGAGGTTTGTTTGCCTACCTTGCTTCTGGCAGTACTCGTGGTCATCAGCGCCAGGCTTCACAGACAGCCTCACATCTCTTTTAGGGGGGCACATGGGCAGGTCTGTACCCACCAGACCAGCTGTAAGGCACGGGTGGCTTTTCAGTGGCTGCAGAGGTAGGGCTTGCTTGGGGAAAGGGGAGAAGTGGCCTTAGGCAAGGGAAGAGGCTGCAGCACGAGGGCTGTACTGGGGAAGGGGGACATATCAAGGTGCCTGTGGGGTAAGATGTTGATCTGTGCAAGTAGCCTCAAGATGGTGAGGGCTGAGGAGGCAGTCTCCAGAGAAGATGAGGCCAGATGGAGATGTGAGGGTGTGTGTGAGAGAGTGAGTGGTGATGCCCCTCGAGTTGGCAGTAAGATGTCAGTGAATGCGTGATGGTCTTGTGAGTGTGTGAGTTTAGAGTGATGAGATGGTTGCCTTACCCTGGTGGCATGAACGAGATCATTCATCCTCTTTCAGCACTAGGTGGTGAACCTCTTCGGTGCAGCGTTGGCACTAACCGTCACTGTCACTGCCTCCCAAGCCGGAATGGTGAGATTGCTGGGCCTCCTGCAGCTAGAACGTGGGTGGAGGACATCACAGTGAGCCTCCAACAGGCATTCCAGTGACGGGTCACTGAACTCTTCTTGGCTTTCATGGCCATGTCTTCACTGGAGCAGACCTGGGCTGCAAGCATTGAGAACTGTGTGTGCGGCTGCAGTTTAGATATGGCACATGGAGTGAGGAAACAGTGAGGTAACGGCGTGGTGGGTGATTCAAAAGCCACGTGCCAGCGAGATCCTATGGCTACATAATTAATGAGGTGGGGAGCGGGTGATACGACGCTAAAGTCCGCCATTGTGGCCGACAGGTAAAACGGCATTTATCACGCCCGCTACCACACTTAGTGCAATCCTGTGACAATTCCACCCTCAGGTTCCCAAATATCAAACCTTTCATGTTCCTATTTTACCTCTATTTCAGGTCAATAAAATTTAAAATGCCTTCTCCTGTTTACTCACAAATCTCGTGTAAAAAAGCACGTTTTTTTTTAGCCTTTGAGGCTCTTTTGAGATGTAGCAGCTACAAATCAATTTCAAAACTTATCCCCAAATGTTAATTTCAGACCCACTCTGTTTCCTTGTAAGTTAACACCCACCATAAAGCCTTCTTATAAAATGCAAGCAGATAACGCCTTTAGTCTTTCATCCCTTAGATTCTACAGACAATCTGATTCCAACAACATCAACTTTGATTAACCCTGGACACGCACAGACACAGCTTACCCTTGCCTACACAGAATATACATAAACACAGGAATATAAAAATGTACACATGTCATTATGTTAGCCTGGCGGATTATGGCATCCGGTTTGACTGGTGCCCTGATAGAATGATCCAGGACTTCCTAAGGGCTGCAATAATTATGCCAGGATCACACCCATTGGCAACCTCTGCTGCTGGCTCCATTGGACTATGTAGGATCAGAAAGGTGACTTCATTGAAATGTAGACAGCAGGTGACCATGTCACTATAGAGACATCTTAACCCCTGGCCTGCACTAGATGCTGCACAATGTCATCTTACTGCCCAGGATGTGGGAAAGGGCTGAGGGAACTACCTTGGAAGCAATCAGATATGTAATAAAAATAAAAGAAAATTTAAAGATTGTAGCCAAAAAAGAATGCACTTACTATAATTCCACTCGTACTAGCATCCTCTTGTGGCCATTCATGCGTGTAGGCCTATATAGTCAAACCTGAATAAACTAGTTTTTCAGTTGAGTACCTTGCTGCACGCTGCCTCTTTTCTGTCCCGCAAAGATATCACATTCTGGGAACAAAATAGAATTGTGGATGTTGCTAGCCATACAAATTTGGGTTTGAGAAGCTTCCAGCAAGCCAGCAGAGGAATTGTAATGTTTGTTTTTTTGCTGAGAAATTGTTTTAAAAATCTAGTTTTAGTGAAAAGGCTGTTTGTGCATGTGGGTGGACTGACCTTCGAAGATGGCTACATCAAGAGATATTATTGGGAAACTGGGAAAGTATAGCTGTAACCAGGAGTCTTTCAATGCATACGTGGAGTGTCTACAGATGTATTTCACTGCTAATGATATCCTCAATATTCCTGATAATCCAGCTTTTGTTCAGCCAATGGTGGAAAGGAAAGGGCAATATTCCTGACTGAGGAAGGCCCAGCAGTGTGTGAAACGCTCAAGAATACACTTGCTCCTACTTAACCAAAAGACACATCGCTGTCAGACATTTTCTGTAAATTTGAGTAGCACTGCAGTCCAAAGTCATTGGAGGTTGCACAAAGTTATTGGTTTGAAATCAGCAATCAGTTGCCCAGTGAGGACACTGGAGACTATATCGTAGCTTTAATAAAGCTGGCCATTCATTGTAATTTTGAAGAATTTCAAGAGAGAGCATTGCGGGACAGATTTGTGTGTAGTTTAAAAAGTGAATGCATTGGCAATAAGTTGCTGAAATTGGCAAAGTTAACATGCATACAAACATACGAACATACAAATTAGGAGCATGGGTAGGCCACTGGACCCCTTGACCCTGCGCCGCCATTCAATAAGATCATGGCTGATGTGATTTTAACCTCTTCTCCACTTTCTTTCTTACCCCTGATAACCTATCACACCCTGGCTTATCAAGAATCTATCCAGCTCTGCCTTAAAGATATTCAAAGACTCCACTTCCACAACCTTTTGAGGAAGAGAATTCCAAAGACTCATAGCCCTCTGAGAGAAAAAGTTTTTCCTCATCTGTGTGACCCTTTATTTTGGGTGACCCCTAGTTCTAGATTCTCCCACTAGAGGAAACATCCTCTCCACATCCACCCTGTCAAGACCCCTCAGGATCATATATGTTTCAATCAGGTCACCTCTTACTCTTCTAAACTCCAGTAGATACAAGCCCAACCTGTCCGGCTTTTCCTCACAAGACAGCAGCCCATTCCTCCTCTGAAGAAGAGTCATACGGATTCAGAACATCAACTCTGTTTCTCTCTCCACAGATGCTGTCCGACCTGCTGAGTTTTTCCATCATTTTCTGCTGTTGTCGCCCATTCCTGGTATTAGTCTAGTAAACCTTCTCTGAACTGCTTCCAATGCATTTGCATCCTTCTTTAAATAAGGAGACCAATATTGTACACAGTACTCCAAATGTGGTCTCACCAATGCCCTGTATAGCTGAAGCATAACCTCCCTGCTTTGGTATTCAATTCCCCTCACAATAAACAATAACATTCTATTAGATTCCTAATTACATGCTAGACTTGCATAGTAACATTTTGCAATTCATGCACTAGGAGATAAGATCCCTCTGAATCTCAAGGGCTTTGCAAACTCTCGCCATTCAGATGATAGACTTCTTTTTTTATTATTCCTGACAAAATGGACAATTACACATTTGCTCACATTATACTCTATTTGCCAGATCTTTTCCCACTCACCTAACCTACCTAGAACCTTTTGTAGCCTCCTTATGTCCTCTTTGTACTTTCTTACCTACCTTTGAGTCATGGGTAAATTTAGCAGCCATACCTTTGGTCCCTTCATTCAAGTCATTTATATAAGTTGTAAAAATTTGAGGCCCCATCACTGATCCCTCATTACATCTTTCCAAACAGAAAATGACTTATTTATGCCTACTCTCTGTCTTTTGTTATCTAGCCAATCTTCCATCCAAGCCAGTACGTTGTTACCCCCTACACCATGAGCTCTTATTTTCTGCAATACTCCTTGATGTGGCACCTTATCAAATGCCTTCTGGAAATCTAAGTACAGTATATCCACCGGTTTCCCTTTATCCACAGCACATGTTGTTTCTTCAAAGAACCCAATGAGTTGGTTAAGCATGATTTCTGTTTCACAAAATCATGTTGACTCTGCCTGATTACCTTCAATTTTTCTAAGTGCCCTGCTACAACATCTTTAATAATAGCTTCTAACATTTTCCCTATGACAGATGTTGACCTAACTGGCCTGTATTTTCTTTCAAACAGCATTGTCCATGGACATGGCAGAATGTAATTTGGGAGAAGTCAGAGTTGACAACCAACAGTCATCTGCTGAAATAAATAAGCTGCAGCTTAGTGAGCAGAATGACAGCAGTTGGTAGTAGCAGAGATACAAAATGTCCTATTACTGCTGCTTAGACCAAAATTAGGCACAGAATTGTCTATTTCTGAAGAAAGAATGCAACAGATGTAAGAAGAAGCATCACCTTGCCAAGGCATGTCGAAAGAATGTAATTGAAGAAAACACTGGCTGGAAGAAATGGCAGTCACTGCATACATCTGTCGGACAGCACCAGGTCGATGAGGAGTTTGTTGACACCCATATGATCCGACGCACAAGGATGTCCAATGGGTGTTCACAGGGTTTCGTAGTGCAAGTAGCATTGGATGGAGCTCCAGTGAAAAGGGAGGTCGACATTGGGGCATCAGTCAGTGTGATTCCTGAATTGCTATACTGTCAAAAGTCGAATCAGCATCAACTGGAGAAATCATGCATAGAATTCTGAATTTACGGAGGAGAGAAAACCCCCATAAAGGGAGGTGTGTCGGTGCCAGTCACATACAAGAAGCAATGTGCAAAATTTCCCATCATTGTAGTGATGGGTGAAAAACCAACCTTGTTCGGAAGAAACTGGTAAACAGCATTGAAGTTAAACTGGAACAAGTTTTTTATGTAGAAGCAAAATTCGCAGCACAAGACATGATCACAAAGTAGCCTCAGGTGTTGAGTGAGACCGGTAAACCTTTCCAAGGATATAAGGCCAACGTTTGGGTCCAGTGGAACGCAAGACCAGTTTGTTGAAGGCCATATCTAGTACCCTCTGCTTTAGAAGAGAATGTAGAACAAGCACTGAAAAGACCTGAGAACATTATTTCTAAAGTAGAACAGAGTAATTGGGCTACTCCCATTGTGGTAGTACCAAAGTCAGATGATAGTATAAGAATATGTAGGGACTTTAAGGTAACTGTAAATTAGGTACTGGAATGAAATCCACCTGATACTTTGACAAATGTGGGGCATCTGTTCACAATGTTGCCAGGAGGCCAGGTCTTTTCAAAATTATATCTGACAAACGCTTATCTGCAATAGATGATGAGTCTGAGTCACATTTGGCTATTAATACACACATGGATCTTTTTCAGTTTCATAGGCTGCTATTTCATATTTCTTCAGTACCTGGAACTTAGGGAGTAGGGTGCTATTTGGATTACATAGGTACCTCAGCTCCAAACAGGCAGACCCTTGATCAAAGGCCGAAAAAGGTGCTCCAACATTTGGGAAAATAGAGAGTTCGGGTGAAGGCAAACAAATGTGAAACATTTCAAAACTCTGTAGAGTATTTGGGTCACAGGATAAATAAAGATGAGTTTCGTGCTAGCAAAATTAAGGTTCAAGCAATAAGAAATGTGCCACACCCTCAGAATATCTCTGAGCTCAAATCTTTTTGGACTTAGTGAATTACTATGGTAAATTCACAACAAATTTGGCAACCTTATTGCATCCATTGAATTAACTCTTGAGGAAGGGTGTCCCATGGAATTGGACAACTGAGTCTGACAAAGCATTCCACTTATGTAAATGTAGATTCATAGATGGTACAATGCTTATACATTATGATGTATCCAAAGAGATTAAACTGGCATTTGACGCCTCCTCATATGGAATAGGTGTTATGATCTCTCATGTGTTGGATAATGGTGAAGAGAGACAGGTTGCATTTGCCTCACGCACCCTGGCTGCCAGTGAGTGGAATTATGCTCAAATAGAACATGAAGCATTGTCTTTTTACTGGAATGGTCATAGTTACATATTCAAAACTGATCATAAGCCACTGATGGCTATTTTGAATCCAAAGTCTCCAGTACCCACTTTAGCTGTAGCCTGAATGCAGAGGTGGGCTTTGATTTTGTTTGCTTACCTGTATGACATTAAGTACAGATGATCAGAAGATCATTGCAATGCCAATGTGATGTCTAGATTATCATCTCCATCAGAGGTAGAACCCAACAGGGAAGATGTATTTTTCTTTGGACTCATAGATAAGTTGCCAGTCACAACAGATTGACAACTCATAGGCTCTACTCTATATTGGCAAGGGTATATGACTATAATGAAAATGGTTGTCCTATACATATACTAGATTTAGAAGTTAGGCCATTTTTTGTGCATAAGAATGAGTTGTCCTTTGATGAATGTTGTGTCATGTGGGGAGCCACAGTTGCAGTTCTTGAAAGGTACAGATCGCAGTTGCAATGTGACCTTCATGATCACCACTTAGGGATAAACATGACAAAGAGTCGAGCGAGAATCTATCTTTGGTGACCAGGATTAGGTAAGAACATAGAAAATACAGTGAAACAGTGCAGAGTATGTCAAGCTGCAGAAAAGCAGCCACCATCGGTACATTTGCAACCATGGAAATGGCCAGCTAGAGTGTGGTAGAGGCTGCACAAATGTTTTGCAGAATTTGAAGGGAAATAGCTATTCATGGTGTTAGATAGCCATTTGAAGAGGGTTGAGGAGTTTCCAGTGAATCAAACAACAACTGGCATAACGCTAAATGTTTTGCTTAGTTTGTTGCTGCTTATGGTTTCCCAGAGGAAATTGGGTCTGACAACAGACCTCCACCTTTTGGGGCAGCAGAGTGCACAGAACAAATTGTTAAGCATGCTCTTGCTAAACAAATGCTTGATACAGATTGGAAGAAACACTAGATGTCATTAAATCAAAAACTGTTGATTCTTTTGTTTATTTATCATAACACACCTCACACTGCTACTGGCAGAATGTCAGCTGAATTATTTCTTAGAAGACAGCCTAGAACAAGGTTTTCATTGCTGAAGCCACATTCAGCACAGTCAGTAGGAGAGTAACAATCTAGGCAGAATGAGAGTTGTGATAGGGTAGAGTGAGAAAAAGAAGCCTAAAGTTGAACCAGAAAATTAAGGTAAACTATCATCATTATAAGTGGTTGAAATGTTGTTAGGAAGTGTTGTGAATATATGTGATCCTTGCACATATTTGGTCAAGATATTTGGTAGTGGGAAGATTAAGTTTGTGCATATAGATCATGTTTTACCTTCATCCAGAAGGGGTTCATGAAGGAGAAGGGAGTTGGAAAGAATCAAATGTGCCTGATGAATTGGATAGTTGGGATATGAATAGAATCATAATAGTTACTTCAACACAAATTGTGCCTGAAACCAGTTCAGATCTGAGTCAATGTCAGATATGTCTGATGAAGTGGAAATTTCAACTTAAGTTCAAGGGTAAAATCAGTCTTTGTTGGAGAAAACTTCTCCTCAGACTCAGGCACAGATGGGCCCATGTCCTTTTCCAAGTTCTGGAAGTTTGGGTCAAGAAAGGAGATATCCTCTTCGGAATGGAAAACCAGTGTTTAAGTTGGATTTATAAAAAAATGAAAAACAAGTAATATATATAAGTTGTATGGAATTTGAACTTTTGTATAACTTTTTTTTAAAGGACTGAGGAGTGTAATAGAGCCCTCTTGAGGCCATTTTTGTATGTATGTATATATAGTCAACCCCAAATAAACTAGTTTTTGGTTGGGTTCCTTGAACTCCATGTGCTGCACATTGTCTATTTTCTGCCCTGCAAAGATATCACATGACTCACTGCAATTTACTTACTACAAACCATCATTTGTTCCACATGAACTTGCATGAACTGCCATGGTAGGTCCAATAACCACCTTCAGTGTGCCCTCATAAAGGCTGGTAGCTCCTTCCTTTACAAGGCCCACTGCAAATCCCAGAGTCAACTAAATAAATCCAGGTCCTAGCCTATTTTCTGGTCCTGTGGCATGAAACATCCTCTACAGTGCTTTGGAAAACTTGATGCTATGGTGACCCTTGCTTCTGTGGAATGAGCCATCCCTCGTCCAGATGTTGTCTGCAGATCACTGTGCAGCAAATTGTAAAACTCTGCGGCAGCTTGTCCCATGGAATTTAGGCGATATGGACAGGTTTTCAGGTATGCATGGGATGTAGGGGTGGGTGGCGGGAAGAGGGCACAGGGTACTGTAACGCAGTTCTCAAACTAGTGAAGAGTGTAGCCAAAGTATCTGTGGTTACATTGCAGCAGCATGTGTTAGTCCCTCAGAAAATGCTGTTCCCTGTCTTAATTATGCAATGAATTTAGAATTCTCAAAGCAGTAGCCATTCTCACCCAGAAGGTGGTGTAATTTAAAGTAGTAGCCAAGAATGATGATGTAAATTACTGTAAAGGAATGAAAACAAATGTGACAAAAAGGAGAATATAGTTAGCCACAAAATGTATTTGAAATAACCTTTGTATTAAGCTAGAAACAGAGACAGCCATTTCCCTTAAGGAAACT
Organism: Cetorhinus maximus; assembly: GCF_964194155.1. Taxonomy (NCBI): domain Eukaryota; kingdom Metazoa; phylum Chordata; class Chondrichthyes; order Lamniformes; family Cetorhinidae; genus Cetorhinus; species Cetorhinus maximus. The sequence continues at coordinate 22,085,804 of NC_135896.1, forward strand.
ACTAGACTTCCCATGCATCCAATTTTACGAGTGAGATTTTGATTGTGAGCAAAGCTACATCTGAAGGTATAAAACTCACTGTGGGACCTGTTTAATGTTCTTGTTTGTACTTCTCTGAAGTCCGTGGATGTGAGTAATGCTGTCTCTCCTGAAATCGAACACCACAAAATGCATGTCACTGACAAGAGCCTCACAAATTTAGCCCTATAATAACATCTTAAGAGTCTCTTGTGCATTTCAGAATCACAATACATCAGAAAAGAGGAAGTCTGAAACTACAACATGAGAGGATAGAAGCATCTAATTACAGTCACAACAGCTTATAGGTGTAATTCATTTCTTTTTGAAGAAGCCGTTGGTTATGAACATAAAATATAAAGGAAAACAAACAACAGAAGAAACACCTTAATTGCAATGATCATTTATGGGTGCATGGTGTAAACAAATAGTTTTCTTCTCGATAACTAGATTTTGCCTCTTGGTTTATTATTTCCTTGGAACGTATCTTTGCCAAAACTTGCTTTCCTTTTGCAGACTTTTGGAATTTATGAACTTTGCCTCATTCCTTCAAATCATACCCAGGTTCCAGTTGGCAATAGGGAAACTAAGTGAAAGGTTGGGAGTGACTCCAGTGGGTGCGCTGCAATAATAATAAATTATGCAAAACACCAAAAGATGAGTGCAATGAAACCCAATTCATCACCTCTATCCTCAGCCTACCAAGGCTTCTAGATAAACCATAAGATGTTACCGAAGAACTCAAGAATAAGCTTGCATGAAATTCTTCTGCTTACTATTTTAAGAAAGGTATCAATGCGTTTAAAATAAATGTGTCAGCGCACCAGGTAAAATGGAAGGTCAAGACGTTTCATTCTAATATTTTAACACATTTGAATGTTAATATTGTGCATTGCAATTCCCCCTGTCCAAATGGGTGAAAGCATTTGTCTTCATCTGCTCTCAAATTCATGAAATTAAATGGAGAAACAATTGCAACTGGGGGTTGTTGGATTTTCCATCACTCCTCAAATACAGCTCAACCAAGCTTCAAATAGGCCTGGTATAACCACTGCTCAGAGCAGTCAAACCATATCTACCCAGAATAACCATTAACATTAGCATTCATTTTGTGCAGAATATTCTCAATTTTTCTTGTGACGTGTGTTGCTTCCTTGTATATATGCACACATGTAAGTGCAAATATGTTTATATTTATAATTAACATTTCTATTATAAATATTAACATATAAAACTGGTAGTGGTAGCTTTCATCAAACTAATGCACCATTTAAAAAAACAAATAATTGCTAAAGAAGAAAACCTGCTCAACCTGTCCCAAATATCTTTGCCTCAGAGGTAATTATTTTCAGCACATCGCCAAGAAGTCTTTGAATTTATTTTTGGTGTCATTTTAGCATGTAAAAAGAACAGTATTTTCATTCTATTGCAAAACAGGCTTCAAGTAGCTCATCTCTTCCCATTCAATGAATCTCAACTTTAATATCACACATTTCTCAGTTCTTTCTTTCTGTGCCAATTCATCTTTAGTTTGTCGAAGCAGTTTCAAAGACCCAGTAGAAAAGATTAGGATCAACTTACATCCAGCCTTTCTCACAGACAAATAGTCCACTTTAGCTAATCCAGAAACATAACAACCAAAGAATGAAAAGCCCTAACCCAGATCAATTACAATTGTGGATTTAAGGTCGAACAAAGCTAATTACCGATTAAGCTCATCCTCAACCTACTAGTCACCAAGTCATTACCGTCTGCCAGAATTATTTTCACATTCTAATGCAGTTTAATTTTATTTATTTGTGTTTACAAATTTAATGTTTTAACTTGATAATTAGGCGTTTTGATATACAATTAATAATGAAGAAGGCTTGTAGGAAACGTAACCAACATCATTGCTTTGTCTGATCAGATCATTTTCTTGCCAGATACTAATAATGTGAACATTTAAGAAGGTGATAGCTGTAACTAATGTAATAGTATAGGACTGGTGATTAATCATGAGAATAGAGTTATAAATATAGAAACTGGGAGATATTTATATAATCAGAAGATGAGGCTGCAAAGATAGCAAAGCAATTAAATTTCCATGGTTCAAGTATTATGCAGACTTGCTCAATTAAGAGGAAGCTAAAATTATGCTCTGGCAAACAGCTTGATATCTAAAGTGGGAATACAAGTGCATCTCTACACCAATTAGACACAAAAAGTACAATGCAAGCATTTTTGCTCTAGCACTGAGTAGAATCCAGATTTGGGCCTTCATTTGAGGAAAGGAAAGAGACTCAATATACTCGATCTATGATTCCTTACATAACTGAGCTTTAAATCCTACATCTAATCCATCACTAATATCTCCTGCTTCAGCACCCCCATTCCCTGCCTCTGTCCCATTGCAAGCTATGATCACTGAAACCCTAATACCCTGCGAACAAGTTTATCTGTCCAAAGCCTGTACAGACCTTTTTTTCACATATTGGACGCAGAGTCTGAATGGCTTAATCAGGGCCCTACCGTAAATTTAACTAGGTGGTCTGAGTGAGAACTTGCAGTGAACTCCCGCCAGATCAAGCTAACCAAGTCTTTTAAAAAAAATATTTAACTTTCCTAATGGGACCCCACAAGAAAAGGGTCTCCACTCTTCCCGATTGCAGGAACTGCACGAGATGGCTACAGCAACTGATCCTGCCACTTATGTAGGCTTGGCAGGCAGCCGGTAACCATATTCCATTCCACCACCTCTCTACTGACTCTGCACTCAGAACAGATGGGATGTCGTTCAATGTGATTTCAATGAGGCCTGAGAGTTAAAATTGCTGGGGTCTCATTTCTGGAGCAGATGAGCTTCTGACCACGGTCCACTGGCCCAAACATTGCTTGGAGTTTTCATCACCAGAGTAAGAGGTCTTCTGTACACCACAGTTTCCTCACTTGGCATGGACTTTTCGTCAATAGTTGCTAGTTATAACGAGGAGCTAATTTGCTAAGCTAATGTGACCTTTCCATGCTGGGCCACTGACTTTGATTACTTTGCCCTAAAACAAGAACAGAAAGTGCTGACATTTTTCAGCAGGTCAGGCAGCACCTGTGGAGAGAGAAATAGAGTTAACATTCCTGGTCAATGACCATTAATCAGAATTTGATTATAGCTGCCCCTTGTCCTCCTGACTGCCTCTTTTCCTTCTGACTGCCCCTCACCCCTCCCCCCATTCCCAGTGGGGGGACCATCAGCTATCAAAGGAAAGGCAAGATATCAAATCTGTGATCTTCCTGGTATATATGGGTCACATCCACAATGGTAAACACATTTACCCAATAAGCCATTAAGGAAGACAGCAGCAGTAGATTATTACTCATTATATATGATGGCCTTGCCCAATTTGTTCTAATTACTTGCCCTGCTGCTGTAACTATATTTCAACACAGATTGGGTCAGGTAGAAACGATACAGGAAAATGTAAAATGCTAAGACCCTTATGTTTTCGTTAAATTTATCTCTTTGAATTAATATTTTTCCCTGCCTAATATTAACATCTAAAAATGTAAATTGAAAACAATTTGAGCATAAGACACTGATAATCAGCTTGTTTGCCTACTGAGAAACCGTAATTTTTTTTCCGTTTGGTACGAAATTAGCACATCAATCGTCAAGTCACTACTCCACCAGTCCCCAAAGTATTTAAATATTCATGCATGATGAAAGATGTTGTGGTAGCTGAAAAGACAACTGGAATGTTAAAGAATTGATCACAAAGCCATAGGGGAGGCTATTAGGGAGTACAAATGTGTGTGTTTTTTCCCTTGCACTATTTGATCTGATCTATGCAACATGTTTGTGTTTGCAGCCCATTGCTATTCTGTGTGCTACCTATAAAATATTATAATTCATCTAAATTGATAAAATGACAGAGGAATAGATGAAACAATACAAAAGCGTTAAAGATCCATGGTGACTGGTTTACCAGACCGTTTTCTATGGTTGCTCTTACAAAAATAGTAATTAATAAAATTGATCTGGGTAACCAAGTATTGTCAAATAGATGTTTAAAATAATTGGCATTCACTATTTAATTTGCATTAAATTAAAATGTACTTTATAAATCAATTTGCAAGAAACATATTTTTCCTTAAAAAGCCATGTACACACACACACAAACATACACACACACACACACACACACACAACTCCACTACATTAAATTGTGACTCAAGCTTGCTCCAAGTAGTTTCTCTTGATGTCCAGTGTAAAACCTTGCTTTCATAGGCAAGGCTTCATTCCTTATGACTTGAAAAATTACTAATATATAAGAATAAAGGGATAGAAGGTCCTATGGAGAACCTTTCCCATCAGTATTCAACTTATCCAACCAGTTTTCCATCCTTGCCACAGCATTGAAACTGTTCCAATCAAAGTCACAAAAGGCATACTCATGATGTGACTCAATATCCACCATCATCTTCCTTTACCTTTCTGTAACCTCTGATCGTGGTAAACCATCTTGCCTTCATCAAATATGTCTTCTCCATATACAACTGAGCAGGACTGCCTCATTTTGTTCTACTCTTACTTATCCAACTGTAGCCAGAGTATCTGTAGCATTGCTTTCTCTTCTTGCTCCATTTACTATCTCTGGGGTCCCTCGCGGATCTTTCCTTGGCTCCTTCTTCTTCCACATTCATACTGACCGTTGGCGACATCATCTAAGGACATGGGATCAGCTCCATGCTCTTCCTGATGACACATAGTTCCAACTCTCCACTATTTCTCTCGACCACTCCACTACTGCGGTGTTGTCAGACTATTTATCGAATTCCAATCTGCCCCCTGAGCATTGTCTCAGCTTGAACCAGACTACCTGTATTCACAATATTGGTGTCCTATTGAGTCTTGAGGTGAGCTTTCAACCCCATTTCTTCTCTATCACTAAGTCAGCTTACTTCCACTTCCTTAATATTACCCACCTCCATCCCTGCCTCAGCCTATCTGCTGTTAAAACTTTCCTCCAAGTATCAGTAACCTTGACTCAACTAGTCTAATACTCCTCTGGGAGGTGTCTCTTCCTCCATGGTCCATAAACTTCAAGCAACCCAAAACTATATTGTTAGTATCCTAACCCGCACCAAGTCCCACTAAGTCATCATCACCCCTGTCATTGCTGACTTATATTGGTTACCTGTCCCCCAAAGCCACAAGCTTGATAATTCTCATTCTTGTGTTCATCCCTGCATGATTATGCCTTTTCTAATCTTTGTAGCCTCCTCCAGTCCTAATCTCCGCTGTAACTATGTTCCTGTGATGTGGCCTCTTGTGCATCCTCCTCTCCTTTGTCACATCATTGACAGCTGAACCTTCAGCTGTCTTAGTGCAATGCTTTAGAATGTGCTCCTTATACCCCTTCACATCTCCAATCTTCTCCGATCCTTTAAAACCATCCTTAAAGCACACTTCTTCGACTAAGCTTGTGGTCTGCTTGGAATATATTTCCTGTGGCTTGTTGCCCATTTTTTGACAGACTTTGCCTCTGTGAAATAGCTTGGAATATTACATTAAAGGGCTTTGTAAATGGAAGCTGCACTTGTTCTTAATACAGTATTTTCATTTTCCACGATGCAGTGTAATATCAGACCTTGGGCCAGTTTTTTCCTCCCATTAATTACAATGGAAGAAAAATCTATTGGTTTCCATAAAGGGCAGGTAACCCATCCCACCCCAGGTTAGCACGTAGGTGGCAGAGTTGGACATTACCTGCACTTAGTTTTTTAAATTATTGCGAAAGATAGGGAGTCTAACCTATTTAATATCTGCAGAATCTTCATGTAGCTAATTTTCTTTCCTTGTCAGTTTGTATCTGTGACAATAGATTGGCAGCTTTAGGTTGCTTGCTGTACAGCAGGTCAGCAGCTAGTCCAGATGGCACAGAGACTTCAACATCAATGGCACACCTCTATATATCTACTGTGCCTTTGAGTTCCATCTCCCCACTGATACCTTTAATTATATCTGAAGCAACATGTAAACAAACAGCCAACTGTGGGGAATGAAAATGTAGGTGTCCTATTTTCAACAGGCAAGAAAAGCCTGCAGCTCTACAGGCATCAAATTTCAATGGTTAAATAGTTACATTTACACCAATGAGGCACGAAGTGCGCCCACCGTGGGTTTGGAGAACTGTTTGTCCAGAATTTCAGGAACCCCCGCAGAACAATCCCTACAAATACAAAGGGGTGAAGACGCATCCTTTTCCTCTATTTAATTGAGGAAATCTGCATTTTCCGTGCACATAGCAAATGAAATTAGACCCTGTCATGGCCCAGTATATTCTGAACTTCAAACTAATCTTTATATTCTAAAACTGAACAGAAAAGGTAGCACTATCAACATCCTGGGGGTTATTTTTGACCAGAAAATGAACTGGACCAGCCATATAAATACTTTGGCTACAAGAACAGGTAAGAGGCTTGGAATTCTGCAATGAGTAACTCACCTCCTGACCCCCCAAAGTCTGTCGACTATCTACAAGGCACAAGTCAGGACTGTGATGGAATACTCAGGACAAAGCAGCCTGCTTGATTGGCACCCCCTCCACCAGCTCCAACATCCACTCCCTCCACACCAACGCAGAGTAACAGCAGTGTATACCATCTACAACATGCACTGCAGCAACTCACCAAGGGTCCTTTGACAACACCTTCTAAAACCACAACCTCTGCCACCTAGAAGGACAAGGGCAGCAGATACATGGGAACACCACCACCTGCAAGTTCACCTCAAAGTCACACACCATCCTGACATGGAACTATATCACAGTTCCTTCACTGTCACTGGGTCAAAATCCTGCAATTCCCTTCCTAACAGCACTGTGGGTGTACCTACAACACATGGACTGCAGCGGTTCAAGAAGGTGGCTTACCGCCACCTTCACAAGGGCAATTAGGGAGGGGCAATAAGAATGCTGACCTAGCCACTGATGGCTACGTCCCATGAATGAATAAGAAGCAAAAAGGCTCCCTTAGGATCATTTGACTTATTTTGTGGATTAAAAGCACTCCCCTGTCTCAAGAGGGAAGAAAAGGAACCTTCCAGACTGATGTTGTGTCAATGGCCTTTCCTGAAATAATCTAAAAGGGTATTATCAATTGAATGGGTCATTCAAACACAAAGGCATTGACCATCTCAAGCTCTCCAATTGTCAAACGACAACACGGGATTATTGAAATCAACATACATGCCACCCTTTTGTTTGGAAAAAAGACTTTAAACTTGTATAAGTTATATGATGAGGAAAGCATTTTGTCATCTGCCTTTAAAATCAACAAGGAGTTGCTTGCAGTCAGAGAGTTCCACCAAAAGCCTTCAAATTAGTTGGACATCAGCCAAGTAGCCATGCTAATAAACAGCAATACCTTGAAAGTGGATGACCCTACAGAGAAAGAAGGACTCTCCAAACTGTTCCAGTAAAAGTTCACCTGAGAACAAGCCTCCTTGAAATTTGGCTATAAGAAACCTCACAGCTTACTGACAATCTTTTGCTTTACCAGACCTACACTGCAACCAATGCACCAACTTCATTCAAGGAGTTACAGGCCTGCCCATGAAAGAGGCTGAGGCTGGAATTTTCCAGCCCCTCGTGCTGGCGGGATCTTCGGGTCCCACAGATGTGACCGGAGATTTCAATGTTTCACTGACCCCGCCATGGGGAAACCTGCCGCGGGGGGCTGGAAAATTTCAGTCTGAGATTATTATAAGCTGTAATAGTATATTACCTTCATCTGTATCTAATCTTTATTTGTGTGAGAGTGTGTGTGAGATGAGTGAGTGAATCATTGCATCAAATTCTGGTTAAGTGTGTGATAATAAATAGCCTTTATTTTTAAAGTCACAAAAAGCTTGTACTAGAATTATTTAACTGGAACACTCATTCTGAGGGTGAGAAAACACAAACCTCTTACGTACAAACACACGATCATGGGCAGTAAAAGGAAATGTATAAATTCTGTCTGTGACCAACCTTAAGCCCAGCAGTTGGAGAAACTGAGAAAGCACAGCAAGATTCCATGCCATTTTCAGTGCACTTCTTAATGCTCTGCACCTTAAATGGGGTAAAGGTGGGCATGAATGTGGAAGGGGCATGAATGTGGAAGGATCATCACTGGGATCCTATCCCAGAATTCTTTGTACATATGTCATGTTTCAGTTTATGGTGGGCACAGAAATGGAAGATCACAATGCGCTCGGGTAATCTGGAGGTTAGAAACAGGACTACTTTGCAAGGGGAGAGGGGTCATTGGCATTTTCTTTTGAGCTGGAAGGTGATGGCAGGGTTGCTAAAAAGAAAGGAAGCATAATCTTTTGAGAGGAAGGCCTTTAATATATCAGTTTGCATTGTAGCCAGAAAGCAAAGTTGTATCATCAGCAGTTTAGTGTCCATGAGGCAGGAACTGGGACTCATAGACGAAATGAACCTAGAAAGGAGGGGGCGATGGTGTAGTGATATTGTCACTGGACAAGTAATCCAGGGATCTACGGTAATGTTCTGGGGGGTCTGGCACACATCCCACCATGGTAGATGGTGGAACTTGAGTTCGATCAATAAAAACAAAAATCTGGAATTGAAAGTCTAATGATGACCATGAAACTGTCGATTGCTATAAACACCCATCTGGTTCATTTCCTTTTAGAGAAGGAAACCTGCTGTCCTGACCTGGTCAACAATGTGGTTAACTATTAAGTGCCCTCTAAAATGGCCTAGCAAGCCACTCAGTTGTAGCCAACCACTAGAAATTCAATAGGAATGAAACCAGACAGACCACCCAGCGCTGGCTTAGGAACCAGAAACAACAACAGCAAACTCAGCCCTGTCAACCAAGTCCTCCTTGCTGGGGGGCTGTGCCAAAACTGGGAGAGCTGTCTCTTGGACTTGTCAAGCAACAACCTGACATACTAACGCTCATGGAATCGTACCTAACAGATAATGTCCCAGACACCACCATCACCATCCCTGGGTATGTCCTGTCCCACCGGCACGCCAGACCTGCTAAGGTGGTGGCACAGCGGTATACAGTCGGGAGGGAGTTGCCTTGAAAGTCCTCAACATTGACTCCGGACCCCATGAAGTCTCATGGTGTGAGGTCAAACGTGGGCAAGGAAACTGCCTGCTGATTACCACGTTTTGTAACCCCCACCCTCCCCCTCGCCCCCGCACTCCCCACCCCTCCATCTTCAGCTGATGAACAAGTTGAACACCACTTGGAGGAAACTCTGAGGGTGGCAAGGGCATGGAATGTACTCTGGGTTGGGGACTTCAATGTCCATCACTAAGAGTGGCTGGATAGCACCACTACTAACTAAGCTGGCCGAGTCCTAAAGGACATATCTGCTAGACTGGGTCTGCGGCAGGTGGTGAGGGAACCAACAAGAGGGAAAAACATACTTGACCTCATCCTCACCAACCTGCCTGTCCTTGACAGTATCGATAGGAATGACTACTGCACAGTCTTTACATTGAGGACACCCTCCATCATGTTGTGTTGCACTACCACTATGCAAAATGGGATAGATTTTGAACAGATCTAGCGAGTCAAGGCTGGGCAACCATGAGGTGTGTAGACTATCAGCAGCAGTAGGATTGTATTCAACCACAATCTGTATCCTCTTGGCCCATCATATACCCCACTTTGCCATTATCACCAAGCCAGGGACGCTGTTTCAATGAAGAGTGCAGGAGGGTGTGTCAGGAGCAGCTCCAGGCATACCTAAAAACGAGGTGGCAACCTGGTGAAGCTACAACTCAGGGCTACTTGCTTGTCAAACAGCATAAACAGTGCACAATAGACAGAGCTAAGTGATCCCACAACCAATGGATCAGATCTAAGCTCTGCAGTCCTGCCACATCCAGTCATGAACGGTGGTGGACAATTAAACAACTCACTGGAGGAGGCGGCTCCACAAATATCCCTAAGCTCAATGATGGGGGAGCCCAACACATCAGAGCAAAAGATAAGGCTGAAGCATTTGCTACAATCTTCAGCCAGAAGCGCCGAGTAGATGATCCATCTTGGTCTCCTGCGGTGGTCCCAGCATCAGAGATGCCAGTCTTCAGCCAACTTGATTCATTCCAGGCGATATCAAAAAATGGCTGAAGGCACTAGATACTGCAAAGGCTATTGGCCCTGATAATATTCCAGCAATATACTGAAGCCTTGTGTTCCAGAATTTGCCACGCCACTTGCCAAGCTGTTTCAGTACAGCTACAACACTGGCATCTACCCGGCTATGTGAAAGATTGTCCAGGTATGTCCTGTACACAAAAAGCAGGACAGATCCAACCCAGCCAATTACCACCCCATCAGTCTACTCTTGGTCATCAGTAAAGTGATAGAAGGGATGATCAACAGTGCTATCAGGCAGCACTTGCTTAGCAACAACCTGCTCACTGACACTCAGTTTGAATTACACCATGTTCATTCAGTTCCTGACTTCGTTACAGCCTTGATTTAAACATGGAAAAAAGATCTGAACTACAGAGGTGACATGAGAGTGTCTAGTCTTGATACCAAGGCAGCATTTGACCAAATATGGTGTCAAGGAGCCCTAGTAAAACTGGAGTGAATTGGAATCAGTGGGAAAACTATCTGCTGGTTGGAGTCATACCGGGCACAAAGGAAGATGGTTGTGGTTGTTGGAGACCAATCATCTCAGTTCCAGGACATCACTGCAGTAGTTCCTCAGGGTAGTGTCCTCAGCGCAAACATCTTCAGCTGCTTCATCAATGACCTTCCGCCCATCATCAGGTCAGAAGTGGGGATGTTCACTGATGCTTGCACAATGTTCAGCGCCATTCATGACTCCTCTGATACTGAAGCAGTTTTTGTCCAAATGCAGCAAGACCTGGACAATATCCCAGCTTGGGCTGACAAGTGACAAGTAACATTCATGCCACACAAGTGCCAGGCAATGACCATCTCCAACAAGAGAGAATCCAACCATCGCCCCTTGGCATTCGATGGCATTACCATCACTGAATCCCCCAAAATCAACGTCCTGGGGGCTACCATTGACCAGAAACTGAACTGGACTAGCCATATAAATACTGTGGCTGCACAAGCAGATCAAAGACTAGGAATCCTGTGGCAAGTAACTCACCTCCTGATTCCCCAAAGCCTGTCCACCATCTACAAGGCACAAGGGGAACCTGGGTTCGAATCCCATCATGACAAGTGCTGGAATTTAAATTCAATAAATATCTGGAATTAAAAGTCTAATGATGACCATGAACCATTGTCGATTGTCATAAAAACTCATCTGATTGTCTCTTTGCAATTGATTGGGGAGAGAATGGAGGGGTGAAAGAAGGCGGTTGATGGTGGAGAAAAGAAGCCAATCTCAGTGCTCCAGGATGATACTAAAGGTGTGAGTGCTAATTGGCAGAGGAGAATGAGTTCCAGCCAGATATGGTGTAGGATGGCTAAACTAACAGTGCACCAGATAAGCTCAAGTCTGCACTCTTAAGCTTGAGGGTGCAAAGAAAGGAGGAACAACCAGGATGAGAGAGAAAAACATTTAACTGGAGACAATAACATCAAGGTTCAAGGTGAGGGGGTGGTTGAGCAGACCAACTGGCTGCAGAAGAATCATAGAGGACTGTGGGTTAGATGTTTGGCAGCTTTGTAAGTTTAATTGTTAAGTGACTTGGAGGAGGTTTTGATCCAAGGTAGACACAGAAAAGTAGGGGTGGAAGTGAATAGGGGGACTTTAATAGTGAGGGATGCAAGGAAGTGGTCATAGATGGTTTTGTCTGTGACGGAAACCATGTGAGATGGCAAGATTGGAGGTTTGGTTGTAATAATGGGTAGGAGAGTTTATATGAAGGGAGAAGTTTAAAAATGACAGGAGGACAGTGAAATCAGAGGTGAGATTGCCACTGATGTTGAAATTAAGGTTAAAAGCAGTACTGAACAAGTAAACTTTGCAGAGTCTTCTCGGTTTATATGCAGCAGTATCATATAGAACTACTCATTTCAAGTTGGTCTTAAAATGGCCTTCAGTTACTGGAGTTCACCGAAGGTTAATTCAAAACCTGCACTTTGTATGAAACCTTGTCTACCGTTATAAGCTACATCTGACATAATAGTGCCTGTGAAATAACCCATTTAAACAGTAAGGATAGTGAACATAAACCATGGGATATTCTAACCAAGGTCTGTTTATGAAGGCTGACAGAATGATGAGATATCAAGATAGTGATTGAACATTTGGTATGTTTAGTAGCACACTGTACCAGATAGCAGACTAGATGACATAAGAGGTAGCTAAATAGTAGCAGGGCAGTTTCATCTTTCTGGCATGTGAATAATGTTCGCAGGTCAATAGGGTCATGTGAGTTGTGTTTTGCAAAATGTGGCAATAAGTTTGAATGAGTTATTTCCTTGGACTGACCGACAAACAGAGAAAATCCCTACATGATATAGAAGTTATACATCTTTATAAAATTGCACTTGCTAAAGGGAGAGTTCTGCTAAAGTGCCTTTTAGTCTGCATATTAATACTGTCAAAATTGTTTATTGTGCTTTGGAACGCTGGGCCATTTTGATGCTGTGAAAACAGATGTAACTAATTGCAGGAAAATAACATATCGCTCAGGAAAACATCTCACCATAGCAACCAGACCAATGGCCAATTGGAAATAATCTGCATTATACTTTGGTTCTCCTCCCCACTCAGGCTTACAAATGCATTTAATTGAAGATTACAAATAAACAATGACCGAACAATACGGATATTATGATATTTTTGCACCTTTTCATTAATTCGAAAAGTATTGGCTGAACAATAACACCATCAGACCTTTGGGGATCACTTATTTCATCACATTGCTGCAACCAAAGCAAAATTCCAAACTAGCATTAAATTCTAACCTGAGAAATGACATAAATAGGAATTACTAATCAAATGCTATTTTACTCAAACAAATAATCGAATCTCTTGATGATATCGTTCGTGCTTCACCACCAATAAATGATCTGCTTTTCTGACATGTAAAGTGACTCCATTAATACCTCATTACACATCGCTATGTTAAAATTTGTACTATATAGAAATACCTCCTTTGTATTCCTTATTCATGTTTTCTGAATGCAGGATTGCTATTTGTAATTCAGCAATAATTCAAGGAGGCAAGCAATGTAAATAATGCCCCTGCTTTGATCCAGATTTCACAGTCTATTTTACTCAATATGCCTGGTGAAAAATGTTCACAATATTAAGCACGCTTCATTTAGCCTTCTTTCAGAACACAAATACAAAAATTCTATCAAAATATACAATATACTTCCATCTCATTTTCTCCACTCCTACACAATAATTCATGTGCTCTTATCTTCCCGAGTTGGAAAGGTGAAAAGATCCAACAGCCCTCCAGTGCCTTGTCAGCTGGCTCGAAGCACCAGCTTATCTTCTTTGCTTTAGACTAAATGATAGTTCTGAAATACTTCTCATTGTCATTCATATTGGCTGAGTATTGAATAAATATATGCATTAAATTTGGTACGCAGGATGTATGTGTGCAGCACTGAAAACTTTCATAGCAACACTAACAAAATTGAGCGAATCCATTGCCCTCAGTCCAACCATCTTCAACTGCTTCATTATGACCTTCCCTCCATCATAAGATCAGAAGTGGGGCTGTTTTCTGATAACTGAATAGTGTTCAGTGCCATTCGAGACTCTTCAAATACTGAAGCAATCCAAGCCAGGACAGTATTCAGGGTTTGGCTTGATAAATGGCAAAGTGTCAGATAAAGACCATCTCCATCAAGAGAGAATCTAACTACCTCCCTTGACATCAACAGTATGACCATTTCTGAATGCTGGAGCTCATCATTCACCAAAAGCTTAAATGGACCAGTCATATAAATCTTGCGGCTACAAGAGCAAGTCAGAAGCTGGGAATTCTGCAGCGAGTAAAACACTTTTTGACTCCCCAAAGCTTGATCACCATCTACAAAGCACAAGTCAGGACTGTAATGGAATATGTACCCGGATGAGTACTCGGAAGTTCAACACCATCCAAGACAAAGCAGCTGGCTTGATCAGCACCCTGTCCACCACCTCAAATGTTTACTTTCTCCACCACTGTCATAGTGGCAGCAAGTGTGTAACATCTACAAAATGCACTGTAGCAACTTGGCATAGCTCCTTCGACAGCACATTCCAAATCTGCGATCTCTACCAGCTAGAAGAACAAGAGGAGTACACACATGGGAACACCACTATCTGCAAATTTCCCTCCAAGTCATACACCATCCTGACTTGGAGCTATATCACAGGCATAATTCCAAGTTGCTGGATCAAAAGCCTGGAACTCCCTCCCCAACAGCACTGTGGGTGTACCTACACCACATGCACTGCAGTGGTTCAAGAAGATGGCTCACCATCACTTTCTCAAGAACAATTAGGGAAGGGCAATAAATGCTGGTCTTGCCAGAGATGTCCACATCCCATGAATGAACAAAAAAAAAATTCAAGCATGTAGTATCATTTTTCAAGGTCAAGCTTGTCAGATCTTCTCTGCACAGATTCACCGAGGTTGATGTCTCACAAAGTAATTGAATGTTTTTAATGTATGAATAAGTTACTTACAGGTTATGTTAAGCTGAATTATAAAATGAAATGATACCCATCGCAAAAAACTGGCCCCTGAAGTGCAATTGAGAACTCTTGTGTTCAGTGGAAGAACCAAGCCTTTCACAATTCTGACTTAAGTAAGCATGCCCAAGCATTTAGGCATTTATCCAATCAAAAATTCTTCATGTAAATAGATTCCAGCCCTTTGAATCTTGCTCTAGGTTCGAAGTCCGCATTCCTTTCAGCTCTTGAGTATCTGATCCCCTGTTCTTGCAACAGCTGTATTCGAGCCCTGGTCTTTTCTCACCATAGTCACTAGACTGAGTCTGCAGCAGGTAGTGATGCAGCCATCCAGGAGAAGAAGCCTCCTTGACCTAGTGCTCACCATTCTACCTGTCACAGATGCATCTGCCCATGACAGTGTTGGCAGGAATGACCATCGCACAGTCTTTGTGGATACTCTCCAAAGTGTTGTGTGAAACTACCCTAAATGAACAGACCCAGCAACTCAAAACTAAGCACCCATGAGTCGCTGTGGGCCATCAGGAACAGCAAAATTGTATTCACCCACAATCTGTAAATCCATAACATAGCATATCTCTCACTCTACCATTACCGTCAAGCCAGGGGATCAGCACTGGTTTAATGAAGAGTGCAGGAGGGCATACCAAGGGAAGCACCAGGCATTCCTAAAAATGAGGTGTCAACCTATGAAGCTACAATAGAGAATTACTTGCATGCCAAAGAATGTAAGCAGCACGCGATAGACAGAGCTATGTGATCCTACAACTGTCGGATCAGATCTAAGCTCTGCAGTTCTACAGCATCCAGTCGTGAATGGTGGTGGACAGTTAAACAACTAGCTGTGGGGGGTGGGGGGGTGGTGGGGTGCTCCACAAATATCCCATTCTCAATGATGGGGAGCACAGCACATGTGTACAAAAGACAAGGCTGAAGCATTTATAACAATCTTCAGCCAGAACTGTCAAGCAGATTATCCATCTTGGCCTCCCCATGCTGTCCCCACCATCACAATGTAGCCAATTAGCTTCACTCCATGTGACATCAAGGAATAGCTGAAGACACTGGATACTGCAAAGGCTTTAAGCCCTAACAACAGTCCAACAATAATACTGAAGACTTGTGCTCCAGAATTAGCCACGCCTCTAGCTAAGCTACAACACTAGTGAAAATTGCTCAGGTATGTCCAGTCGACAAAAAGCAGAATAAATCAAACTCAGCCAAATACCACCCCAACAGTCTACTTTCGGTCATCAGCAAAGTGATGGAATGTGTAATTGACAGTGCTATCAGGCAGGAATTACTCAGCAATAACCTACCCGCTGGTGCTTAGTTTGGGTTCCACCAGGGCCACTTAGCTCCTGACCTCATTGCAGCCTTGGTCCAAATATAAACAAAAGAGTTGAACTCAAGAAGTGAGGTGAGAGTGACTGCCCTTGACATCAAGGCAGAATTTGACCAAGTGTGGCATCAAAGAGCCCAAGCAAAATTGGAGTCAATGGGAATCAAGGGGAAAACTCTTCACTGGTTGGAGTCATAACTTGCAGAAAGGAAGATGATTGTGGTTGTTGGAAGTCAATCACCTCAGTCGCAGGACATTGCTGCCGGAGTTCCTTGGAGTGGTGTTCTAGGCCCTCGATGATAACCCCCCTCGAAGCTTCTCAGATACTGAAGAAGTCTGTAGACATATGCAGCAAGACCAGGGCAACTTTCAGACTTGGGCTGATGAGTGGCAAATTACATTTGCGTCACTCTAGTGTCAGGCAATGACCATCTCCAACAAGAGAGAATCTAACTATCTCCCCTTGACATTTAATGGTATTACTATCACTGAATTTCCCCACTATCAACATCCTGGGGGGTACCATTGACCAGAAACTGAACTGGACCAGCATGTAACTACTGTGGCTACAAAGGCAGGTCAGAGGCTAGGAATCCTGCAGTGAGTAACTCGCCTCCTGATTTCCCAAAGCCTGGTCACCATCTACAAGGCACATATCAGGGGTGTGATGAAATACTCTCCACTTGTCTGGATGAGTGCAGCTCCAACAAGACTCAAGAAACACGAGACTATCCAGGGCAAAGCAGCTTGCTAGATTGGCACCCCGTCCGCCACATTGAACATTCACTCTCTCCACTATTGACACACAATGGCAGCAGTGAGTACCATCTACAAGCTGCACTGCAGCAACTCACCCAGGCTCCTTCAACAGCACTTTCCAAACCCGCAACCTCTACCACCTAGAAGGACAAGGGCAGTAGACAAATGGGAATGCCACCACTTACAAGTTACCTGAAGCCACTCATAGAATCACAGAATTGTTATTGTGTAGAAGGAGATCATTCGGCCCATCGTGTCTGCACCAGCTCTCTGAGTATTTTAACTTAGTGCCAATCTCCTGCCTTTTCCCTGTAACCCTGCACATTGTTTCTATTTAAATAATCATTCAATGCCCTCTTGAATGCCTCAATTGAACTTGCCTCTACCACACTTCCAGGCAGTGCATTCCAAATCCTAACTACTCGCTGTGTGGAAAAGTTTTTTCTCACTTGCTTCTTTTGAAAAACACTTTAAGACTGTGCCCTCTGTTTCTTGATCCAATTTCAAGCGGGAACAGTTTCTCCCTATCTACTCTGTCCAGACTCCTCATGATTTTGAAAACTTCTATCGAGTCTCCTCTTAGCCTTCTCCTCTCCAAGGAAAACAGTCCCAACTTCTCAAATCTTTCCTCATAACTGAAGTGTCTCATCCCTGAAACCATTCTCGTAAATCTCTTCTGCACTCTCTCCAATGTGTTCACATCCTTCCTATAGTGTGGCACCCAGAACTGTACACAATACTCCCACTGAGGTCTAACCAGTGTCTTATATAAGTTTATTATAGCCTCCCTGCTCTTGTACTCTATGCCCCTATTAATGAAGCCTAGAATACTGTTTGCTTTAGAAACAGCTCTCACTACCTGTCCCGTCACCTTTAATGACTTATGTACATATACACCCAGGTCCCTCTGCAACTGCACACGCTTTAGAATAGTATCCTTTATTTTATACTGTCTCTCCATGTTCTTTGTACCAAAGTGCAAACTCACACTTCTCCGCAGAAGTTCATCTGCCACCTATCTGCCCATTCTACCAATGTGTCAATGTCCTTTTGAAGTTCTACACTGTCCTCCTCACAGTTTACAATTCTCCCAAGTTTTACATTGTCCGCAAACTTTCAAATTATCCCCTGCGCACCAAGGTCTAGATCATTTATATGTGTCAGGAAAAGCAAGGGCCCCAATACCGATCCCTGGGGTCTCCAATACAAACCTTCTTCCAGCCCGAAAAATACCCATTAACTATTACTCTCTGTTTCCTATCCCTCAGCCAATTTTGTACCCATGTTACTACTGCCCCTTTTATTCCATGACCTGTAACTTTCCTCACAAGTCTGCTGTGTGGCACTGTATCGAACGCCTTTTGGAAGTCCATATGCACCACATCAACGGCCTTACCCTCATCAAGGATCTCTGTTACCTCTTCAAAAAACTCCAGCGAGTTAGTTAGATACGATTTTCCTTTAACAAATCCATGCTGACTCTTCCAAATCAATCCACATTTTTCCATGTGACTATTAATTCTATCCCGACTAATTGTTTCTAGAAGTTTCCGCACCACCGAAGTTAAACTGACTAGTCTGCAATTGCAGGGCAGATCTTTCCAACCTTTTTTGAACAAGGGCATAATGTTTGTAATTCTCAAGTCTTCCGGCACCTCCCCCAAATCCAGGGAACATTGAAAGATTATTGCCAGTGCCTCTGCAATTTCAACTCTCACTTCCTTCAATATTCTTGGATGCATCTCATCTGGTCCCGATGTCTTATCAACTTTAAGTACTGACAGGTTATTCAATACCTCCTCCTAATCAATTTTAAACCTTTCTAGTGTCTGAGTTTCTTCCCCTGTCACCATGGCCTGGGCAGCATCTACCTCGCAGGTAAAGACAGATGCAAAGTATTCATTTAACGCCTCAGTCATGCCTCTTGCCTCTATGTGTAAAACCCCTTTTTGGTCCCTATTTGGCCCTACTCCTCATTTTACCACCCTTTTACTGTTACTTTGGGATTTCATTTTATGTTGGCTGCTAGTCTTTTTTCATAATCCCTTTTTGTTTTTTGCATTTGCTTTTTTACATCCCTTTTGAACCTTCTGTATTAAGCTTATTATCTACCTGTCGTAAGCACACTTTCTCTTCTTTAACTTAATTTCTCTCTCTTTTGTCATCCAGGGAGCTCTGGATTTGTTTGCCCCACCCTTCCCTTTCGAGGGAACATACCTTGACTGTGCCCAGACCATCTCCTCTTTGAACGTAATCCATTGTTCAGCTACTATTTTCCCGCCAACCTTTGGTTCCAGTCTATCTGGCCCAGCTCCGTCCTTGCCCCATTGAAGTCTGCTCTCCACCAGCTGATTATTCTTGCGCTGGATTGACCAATGTTATTTTCCATCGGCATCCTAAACCTTATGATACAGTGATCACTGTCCCCTAAATGTTTTCCCACTGTCACTTGATCTACTTGGCCCACCTCTTTCCCAAGAACCAGACGTAGCAGTGCCCCCTTTCTTATTGGTCTGGACACATACTGCTGTAGGAAATTCTCCTGAACACATGTCCCTCACTGCCCCTTACACTACCACTATACGGGTAATTAAAGTCCCACATTATAACTACTCTATGATATTTACACCTCTCTGTAATTACCTTGCAGATTTGTTCCTCTATATCCTTCCCACTAGCTGGCGGTCTATATATTACACCGAGTAATGTAATTGCACCCTTCTTATTCCTTAGCTGTAGCCAAATCAATTCTGTCCTTGAATCCTCTGACCCATCCTCTTTCTCCAGTACTGCAATACTCTCCTTAACCAAAAATGTCACCCCTCCTCTTTTTTTCCCTTTCCTATCTTTTCTGAACACCTTGTAACCTGGAATATTTAACACCCAGATCTGCCCTTCCTTAAGCCAGGCCTCCGTTATCGCCACAACATCATAATCCCGCAAGCCGATCTGTGCCTCCAACTCCCGCTTTATTAACTATACTCTGTGCATTCACATACATGCAGTATAACCCTGATTTAGAGTTCATTATTTGCTCCCCTGCTCCGCCTCCATCTATTAACTCACTATTCTCTATTTTAGTGCCACCTGCCTCTCCCAGCATTCCGTGCACTCCTGTATTACTTTTTAATATTCTCTCCTGGTTTCCACATCCCTGCTGAGTTAGTGTAAACCCTCCCCAACAGCTCTAGCAAAACGACTTGCAAGGAACTCAGTCCCGGCTCTGTTCAGATGCAAATGATGCCTTGTACAGGTGCCATCTCCCCGAGGGCCAGTCTCAGTGTCCTAAGAATCTAAAGCCCTCCCTCCTACACCAGCTCTCCAGCCACGCATTCATCTGTCTTATCTTCCTATTTCTGAACTCACTTGCACATGGCACTGGGAGTAATCCGGAGATTACTACTTTGGAGGTCCTGCTTGCTAATTTTCTACCTAGCTCCCTAAAATCCAATTGCAGTACCACATCCCCATTTCAATCTATGTTGTTAGTACCAACATGGACCATGACCTCTGACTGTTCGCCCTCCCCCACAAGAACATCCTGCAGCCGTTCTGTGACATCCTTAACCCTAGCACCAGGGATGCAACAAACTATCCTGGAGTTAAGTTGACAGCCGCAGAAACGCCTGTCTGCTCCCCTAACTAAAGAATCCCCTATCAGTACTGCCCTTCTGCTCTTTTTCCTCTCCTCCTGTACAGCTGGGCCACCCATGGTGCCACTGGTTTGGCTCTTGCTGCACTCCTTCAAGGATCCATCACCCTCACCGATATACAGAATGGAAAACCGGTTAGTCAGCGGGGCCTCTGGGTATTCCTGCACTAGCTGCCTGTTTCTTTTGGACTGCCTGGCGGTCACCCATTCCCTATCTGCCTGCTTGCCCCCAGCTTGCGGTGTGACCACCTCTCTGAACATGCTATCCACATAGTTCTCTGCCTCAAGGACTCCAGCTGCTGCTCAAACTCTGAAATGCGGAGCTCAAGCTTGTGCTGCAGGTGACAGTTTCTGCACATGGACTTATCTGGGTCACGAGAAGTATCCACGGCTCCCCGTATGCCTTAAGACGGGCATTCCGCTTGGCTGAGCTGCCATGCCTTAACCATAAACTTTTAAATTACTTCTTACTTAAACTTTAGTTACTTTTTTTTTATTCATTCAGGGGATGTGGGCTTCGCTGGCTGGGCCAGCATTTATTGCCCATCCCTAGTTACCCTTGAGAAGGCGGTGGTGAGCTGCCTTCTTGAACCACTGCAGTCCATGTGGTGTAGGTACATCCACAGTGCTGTTAGGGAAGGAGTTCCAGGATCTTGACCCAGCGACAGTGAAGGAACGGCGATATATTTCCAAGTCAGGATTGTGAGTGACTTGGAGGGGAACTTCCAGGCGGTGGTTCCCATCTAACTGCTGCCATTGTCCTTCTAGATGGTAGTGGTCGTGGGTTTGGAAGGTGCTGTCGAAGGAGCTTTGGCGAATTCCTGCAGTGCATCTTGTAGATGGTACACACTGCTGCTACTGTGTGTCAGTGGTGGAGGGAGTGAATGTTTGTGGACAGGGTGCCAATCAAGCGGGTTGCTTTGTCCTGGACAATGTCAAGCTTCTTAAGTGTTGTGGGAGCTGCACTCATTCAGGCAAGTGGGGAGTATTCCATCACACTCCTGTCTTGTGCCCTTGTAGATGGTAGAGGCTTTGGGGAGTCAGGAAGTAGGTTACTCATCGCATGATTCCTAGCTTCTGACCTGCTCATGTAGCCATAGTATTTATATGGCTAGCCCAGTTCAGTTTTTGGTCGATGGTAACCCCCAGGATGTTGATTTTGGGGGATTCAGTGATGATAATGCCATTGAACATCAAGGGGCGATGGTTGGATTCTCTCTTGTTGGAGATGGCCATTGCCTGACACTTCTGTGGTGTGAATGTTACTTGCCGCTTGTCAGCCCAAGCCTGGATATTGTCCAAGTCTTGCTGCATTTGGACATGGACTGCTTCAGTATCTGAGGAGTCGTGAATTGTGCTGAACATTGTGCAATTATCAATGAACATCCCCACTTCTGACCTTATGATGGAAGGAAGGTCATTGATGAAGCAGCTGAAGATGGTTGGGCTGAGGACACTACCCTGAGGAACTCTTGCAGTGATGTCCTGGAGCTGAGATGATTGATCTCCAACAACCACAACCATCTTCCTTTGTGCTAGGTACGACTCCAACCAGCAGAGAGCTTTCCCCTGATTCCCATTGACTCCAGTTTTGTTAGGGCTCCTTGATACTACACTTGGTCAAATGCTTCCTTGATGTCAAGGGCAGCCACTCTCACCTCACCTCGTGAGTTCAGCTCTTTTGTCCATGTTGGAACCAAGGCTGTAACGAGGCCAGAAACTGAGTGGAACCCAAACTGGGTATTAGTGAGCAGGTTATTGCTAAGCATGTGCCGCTTGATAGCACTGTTGATGACCCCTTCCATTACTTTACTGGTGATCGAGAGTAGGCTGACGGGGTGGTAATTGGCCACGTTGCATTTGTCCTTCTTTTGTGTACAAGACATAGCTGGGCAATTTTCCAAATAGCCGGGTAGATGCCAGTGCTGTCACTGTACTGGAACAGCTTGGCCAAGAGCGTGGCAAGACCTGGAGCACAAGTCTTCAGTACTATTGCTGGAATATTGTCAGGGCCCGTAGCTTTTGCAGCCCGTAGCTTTTGCAGTATCCAGTGCTTTCAGCCATTTCTTGACTTCACATGGAGTGAATCAAATTGGCTGGAGACTGGCATCTGTGATGCTGGGGACTTTTACTTACTTTAACTTAATTTAACCTTACTCTTGTACAATTAACTATAAACTGGTGATTAGTAGAAAGAAGAAATTTTTCACCCTCACAAATCAGTTCCCTCTCCTGTGCCTATAGATTCTTACTTTCCCTGTGCTTGCTAAGAAATTTACTTTTCTGTACTTGTGCTGTTTTCAATCATCCAACAGTCTCTCCATTCACGCAGTTTTATCTCCTGAACTCTCACTGTTTTATCTCCTGAACTCTCGCTGTTTTATCTCACGAACTCTCACTGTTTTATTTCCTGAACTCTTGCTGTTTTATCTCACAAACTTTCGCCGATTTATCTCCCTGAACTCTCGCCATTTTATCTCCTGAACTCTCGCTGTTTTATCTCCCAAACTCTCGCTGTTTTATCCAATTAGAAAACTATATAAACCTTACCAAAAAGCACAGCTCCTACTTTATTCTAAACCTTATGAATAGAATAAACCTCAAACAATTACTAGATACTCACCATGCACTCACCAAACAGCTAGCTTTTTCTCCAACCAATCAAAGTTCTTCTTTCCTGTAATGTCATTACCCTAACTTGGAAATATATTGCCGTTCCTTCACTGTTGCTGGGTTGAAATCCTGGAACTCCCTCCCCAATAGCACTGTGGGTGTACCTACGCCACATGGCAGTGGCCCTGGCAGAACCCAAACTGGGCATCAGTGAGCAGGTTATTGCTAAGCATGTGCCGCTTGATAGCACTGTTGATGACCCCTTCCAGTACTTTACTGCTGATCGAGAGTAGGCTGACGGGGTGGTAATTGGCCACGTTGCATTTGTCCTTTTTGTGTACTAGACATACCTGGGCAATTTTCCATATAGCTGGGTAGATGCCAGTGTTGTCACTGTACTGGAACAACTTGGCTAGATCTGGATCTGGAGCACAAGTCTTCAGTACTATTGCTGGAATATTGTCAGGGCCCGTAGCTTTTGCAGTATCCAGTGCTTTCAGCCAATTCTTGACATCACGTGGAGTGAATCGAATTGGCTGGAGACTTCTCAAGGGCAATTAGGGATGGGCAACAAATGCTGGCTTAGCCTGCGACACACACATGACATGAAAGCATAAAGAAATATGCAGCCATATTCTCCTGAATGGTAAAAAAGAGCAAAGGAACACAAAACATAGGAAATAGGTGCAGGAGTAAGCCATTCAGGTCCTCGAGTCTGCTCCACCATTCAACTAGATCATGGCTGATCTTCTGCATCAATGTCATTTTCCCGCACTGTCCCCACATCCTTTGATGCCTTTAATATCTAAAAATTTGTCCAATTCTGTCTTGAACATAGTCAATGGCTGAGTTTCTACAACCCTCTAGGGTAGAGAATTCCAAAGATTCACCACCCTCTGAATGAAGAATTGCCTCCCCATCTCAGTCCTGAATGGCCTGCCCTTTATTCTGAGATGATCTCCCCTGGTTCTAGATTCCTCAGCCAGGGGAAACATCCTTCCTGCATCTACCTTGTTGAGCCCTGGAAAATGTTGTATGTTTGAATGAGATCATCTGAACCTTTTTTCTAATCTCTAGAGAATACAGGCCCAGTCTCCTCAATTTCTCCTTATAGGACAGTCCCACCATCACAAGACTTAGTCCGGTAAAGTTCTGCTGCACTCCCTCTATGGCAAAGTATATCCTTCCTTAGGTAAGGAAGCCAAAACCGTACACAATACTCCAGGTGCGGTCTCACCAAGGCTCCATACAATTGCAGCAAACCCTTTTTACTCCTGTACTCAAATACTCTTGCAATAAAGGCCAACATACCATTTGCCTTTCTAATAGCTTGCTGCATCTCCAATCCCCCACTATCAACGTCCTGGGGATTACCATTGACCAGAAACTGAACTGGACTAGCCATATAAGTACTGTGGCTACATGAGCAGGTCAGAGACTAGGAATCCTGCAACAAGTAACTCACCTCCTGACTCCCCAAAGCCTGTCCACCATCTACAAGGCACAAGTCAGGAGTGTGATGGAATACTCCCCACTTGCCTGAATGAGTGCAGCTCCCACAACACTCAAGAAGCTTGACATCATCCAGGACAAAGCAGCCCACTTGTTTGGCACCCACACCCACAAACATTCACTCCCTCCACCCTGAAATACAGTAGCAGCAGTGTGTACCATCTACAAAGTGCACTGCAGGAATTCACCAAGGCTCTTTCGACAGCACCTTCCAAACCCAAGACCACTACCATCTAGGAGGACAAGGGCAGCAGAAAGATGGGAACACCACCATGTGGAAGTTCCCCTCCAAGCTACTCACCACCCTAACTTGAAAATATATTGCCGCTCTTTCACTGTCGCTGGGTCAAAATCCTGGAAATCCCTTCCTAATGCACTGTGGTTATACCCATACTTCATGGACTGCAGCAGTTCAAGAAGGTACCACCATCTTCTCAAGGGCAACTAGAGATAGGCAATAAATGCTGGCCCAGCCAGCGAAGCTCACATCCTGTGAATGAGTAAAAAAAACCTGCATGTTAGTTTTCAGTGACTCATGAACAAGGACACCCAGGTCCCTTTGGATATCAACACTTCCTAATCTTTCACCATTTAAGAAATATCTGCATTTCTGTTTTTCCTACCAACATGGATAACTGCACATTTTTCCATAATCCACCTGCCATGTTCTTGCCCACCCACTAAGCTCATCTCCATCCCTTTGAAGCCTCTTTACATGCTCCTCACAACTCTCATTCCCACCTAGTTTTGCACCATCAGTAAATTTGGAGCTATTACATTTAATCCACCCCATCCAAATCATTGATATTGATTGTGAATAGCTGGGGCCCAGGCACTGATCCTTATGCTACCCACTAGTCATAGTCTGCCAACCTGTGAATAACACATTTATTCCTACCCTCTGTTTTCTCTCCATTAACCAATTCTCAATCTATGCCAATATATTTTCCCCAATCCCATGTGCTCTAATTTTGTTCACTAACCTCTTGTATGGGACCTTATCAAAAGTCTTCAGAAAATCCAAATACACCACATCCACTGGTTCCCCCTTATCTATTCTGCTTTCCTCAAAATACTCCAACTGGTTTGTCAAACTTGATTTCCCTTTCATAAATCTATGTTGACTCTGCCAAATTCTACCATTATTTTCTAAGTGTCCTGTTATTACATCCTTTATAATAGATTCTAGCATTTTCCCTACTACTGAAGTCAGGCTCACAAGACTGTAGCTTCCATTTTCTTTCTCTCTCATTTCTTAAATAGTGAGATTACATTTTTAACTTTCCAATCTGCAGGTACCATTCCAGGACCTCTTGAATTTTGCAAGATGACCACCAATGCATTCACTATCTCTACAGCCATTTCTTTCCTTATCAGTTTATTGGTCCTCTTTTGCTGAAATCTTAAAAAAAACCTCCCAATTCTCAGGCTTACTACTTTTTTGGCTGCTTTATAAGCCTTTGATCTCCCTTTGATCCAGTGCAATCTTTAACTCTGCCTGTTGGCCATGATTGCATCACTTTTCTTGTTGGGATTTTGTTCCTTAAAGGAATGTATATGTGTTGTCAATCATGTATTAATACCTTAAATGCTAGCCGTTGCCTGCCTACTGTCATAACTTTTAATGTCGTTACCCAGCCTACCACAACCAATTTGCTCCTTTTAATTTCATAGTTTCTTTTGTTTAGATTTAATACCACAATTTCAGATTGAACTGCATCTCTTTCAAACTTGATGCAAAATTCCATTATATTGTGGTCACTCTTCCCTAAAGGCTCCTTTACAGCAAGATTATTTATCAGGTGTTACTTATTACATAACACTAGATCTAAAATAGCGCATTCTCTAGTTGGATTACTGTTCTAGAAAACCATCTTGTATACATTCCAGGAACTTTTCCTCCAATGCATTACTGCTAATTTGGTTTACCCGGTCTATATGTAGATTGAATTCTCTCATGATTAGTGTATTACCCTTGTTATATGCACCTCTAACTTCCTAATTTATACCATGCACTACTGTTTGCTGGCCTATAAACAACTCCCACCAATTTACTTTTTTTCAATCTATCATGGGATATGAGCATCACTGGCAAGGCCAGCATTTATTGCCCATCCCATATTTGCCCTTGAACTTAATGGCTTGCTAGGCCATTCCAGAGGGCAGGTAAGAGTCAACCACATTGCTGTGGATCTGGAGTCACATGTAGGCCAGATCAGATAAGGATGGCAGATTTCCTTCCCTAAAGCATATTCCATAAAGATGGGTTTTTATGACAATCAATGAGACTATATGTCAAATCCTGATTTGATTAATTTAATTTAAATTTCACTAGCTGCCGTGGTGGATATTAATCTGTGTACCCAGAGTATTAGCCTGGGCATCTGGATTACTAGCCCAGTGACATTACCACTATGCCACCATCTCCCCCTTGCTGTTTCTTAGCTCCACCCAAACAGATTCTACATCTTGATTTTCCGATCTAGGATCGCCTCTCACTAATGTACTGATCGCATCCTTCATTAACAGTGCTGCCCCACCTCCTTTTCCTTTCTGTCCATCCTTCCTAAATGTTGAATGTCCTTGAATATTCCGCCCCCTACCTTGGTCACTCTGCATCCACATATGATCTAATCTATTTACTTCTGTTTGTGCTGTCAATTCATCCAGCCTGTTGTGAATGCTACATGCATTCAGATAGAGTGCTTTTAATTCTGCCTTTTTAACATTTTTCCATATTTTGAATCTACTGGTTTCTGCTGTCTTCCAATTTCACTTAAGTCTTTTCTTCCTACCATTACCAGCTTTGCTTTTCTCCAACCTGAATTCCCTTTCTGGTTCCTATACCCCTGCCAAGTTAGTTCAAACAGCAACCCCCCACCCCGACACCCCACACAGCACTAGCAAATCTGCCTGTGAGGATATTGATCCCAGCCCTGCTGTGATGGAACCCATCCACCTTATACAGGTCCCACCTGCCCCAGAAGCAGCCCCAGTGCCTCAGGAATCTAAAGCTCTCACTCCTGCATCATCTCTCTAGCCATGTGTTAATTTGGCTGCTCTTCCTATTTCTGTACTTACTAGCATGTGGCACCTTGGAGTAATCCTGAGATTACTGCCTTTGAAGTCTTGCTTTTCAACCTCCTTCCTAGCTCTCTAAGATCTGCTTTCAGATTCTCATCCCTCTTTCTACATATGCCGCTGGTACTGATGTGGTCCGTGACCTCTGGCTGTTCACCTCCCCCAGAAGAATATCCAGCAGTGACACCAAGGGAGGCAACATACCATCCTAGAGCCACATCTATGGCTGCAGAAAAATTGTCTGTTACCCTAACTATTGAACCTCTGACCACTATTGCTCTTTCAAACTTCTTCCTCCCTCCTGTGTAGCTGAGCCACTGGTGGGTCCATGGACTTGGCTCTGGCTGCACAAGGAACCATTACCCTTACCAGTATCTAAAATGGAAGTTGGTTAGTGATCAAGATGGACTCAGGAGACTCCTGCACTACATATCTGATTCTCCTAGACTGTCTGGTGGTCACCATTCCCTCCCTGCCTGCGGTCTCTTAACCTGTGGTGTAATCACCTCCCTAGATGTGCTATCCACTTAGTTCTCAGCCTTGTGGATGTACCATAGTGGCTCCAGCCATTGCTCAAGTTCTGAAATCCAGAGTTCAAGTTTCTGCAGCTGGTGACACATCCTGGACATATGGTTGTCTAGACCACAGGAAGTATCCATGACTTCCCACATGTTACGGGACAGGCATTCGATGCAGCCCAGCTGTCCTGCCATGCCTTAGCATTAATTTACAAACCAGCCACTCAGCTATCAGCCCCTACCACTGTAATTTAAACCCTATTGGTATAATATTAATAAACCTTACCACCTCCATAGAATAAAACAGAAGACTCACCTGTTTCTTAGATCCCTTTATCTGGCTTCCCTTAGCTATAAGCAAACCTCATTTTGTGGAAACTATCCTGGTGTGTAAGTTGCTTTGCAAGTGGGCCGAGGCTGAAGCTTAGATCTTTCCAATCTTCCTCCCCAGAATTCAGCCTTGTGGTGGGAAAGAACCTCCTGCTATTGGCGGGGAGGTACCACCTCAGTGTTGAGTGAAAGGAGTTGAGGTTCTTCCCACCCTACTGTAGGGAATTCCTGGGAGGAGGAAAGTTTAACCAGCCTTGCTCATTCAGGTGAGGTTTAAGGCCATGCTTCCCTGCTGTGATAATTTCCTTGCCTTAGTTCCCTTCCATTACCTTCTGTCTGGCACTCTCTGCCTCAAATGGGAAGATGGTGCTATAATGGTAATGTCACTGGAATAGTAATCCAGAGATCCAGGCTAATGCTCTGGTGACATGGGTTCAAATCCCACCATGGCAGCTGGTGACCATGAAACTCTCACTGATTGTTATAAAAACCGTTCTGGTTCACTAATGTCCTTTACGGGAGGAAATCTGCCATCCTCACCTGATCAGGCCTACATTGACTCCAGATCCTGTTGACTCTTAACTACCCTCTGAAATAGTTTAGCAAGCCATTCAGTTCAAGTGCAATTAGGGATGGGCAACAATTGTTGGCTTCTCCAGTGATGCCCACACCCAAGAAAGAATATTAGAAATCTGTTTCTCCTCCTTCCTCATCTCAGACCCCATGTCCCTCCTCCTCTCTTCTTTTCCTATTTCTACTACCTTTTACATTTCCCTCCTCCTCACCACCCACCTTCCCACCCCTTCTGCCAAACACCCACATTGTTTGCCTCATAACTCCTCTCCGCTCTTACTGCTTCCTTCCTAGCCTCCCTCACTTCTTCTCACCCCCTCCATCTCTGCCCCTCCGCTCTCTTCCACGTTTAAGTGTTTAAGAGAGGCAATGCAGCTTTCGGTACCAAATCTAAATTATTCCCATATCATCAGCAAGACATTATAACCAAAATATCTTACTCAATCCAATTAATGCTGTTTTACAGTTTTATTAGACATGTCTTTTGATATTATAACTGACCATGATAATTTTACCCCCAGCTTGTTTTACACCTCTGAATAGATGCCGCTGTCTATGACTTAGAGGCCTTTTGGCTTCTGGTTATCATCTTCATACAGTCAAAGTGAGATTCATTTGAAAATCGTTAACCAATGGAAAGAAATCCCACGAGCCACTGAGCCACTCGGATCATATAAAAATTGAAAGTGACAGTTTTGTTAATGTGATAGAAAGCCCAAAGGGATTATCTTCCTTTCTGGTTTGCAGAGATCATTAGAAGTCATAGATTGACAAAATATTACAACTTAAAATAACTGTGAAGAGCAATATGCATGAAATCAATCTGGTATTGAGTATCTTGGCTGGAAATTTTTTGTTTACCTTTTTTATCAAATACCTTCAAGTAATTTTTCCTGTCAAAAGTTATTCACTATTTTAGCATTGATCCCGTAGCGAAGGCCTTAGTCGTGGATCTGATTTGTTTTCTGCTGGTTTGATGTTTTCAAACAACTCTCCCTTCAAGGCATTGACAGGTCGATTGGCTGTCACCATAAATTCTATGTAAGTTTTTGCAACTACACTGCTAGGTTCTGGGCCTATGTGGGAAGAAAGTTTTTTTTTGCCATTTATGGGATTGAAGGAGGGGAAGTTTAAATGGTGTTAATTCAGCCCTTGTTGAGGATTGTAGAATTCATCAAATTGTAGAATCATAGCATGGTTACAGAGCAGCAGGAGATCATTTGGCCTGTTGTATCTGTACCAGCTCTCTGCAAGAGCAGCTCAGCTAGTCCCACTCCCCTTCCTTATCTGTGTAGCCCTGCAAATATTTTCCATTCAGATAATAATCAAAATCCACAATTGAACCTGTTTCCATCAAACTCTCAGGCAGTGAATTTTTCCTCATGAGACCTTTGGGTGCTTTTTGCAATTCGCCTTAAATGTGTGGTCTCTGGTTCTTGACCTTACCATCAAGAAACCGTGTCTCCTTATTTACTCTGTCCAGGATAGATAAGTAGAATCCTTGAGCAGAATATTGAGTTCGGCGGGTGGATACGCACCCGAGCTGGCCGAGTGGAAAATGACACGTGATGACGTTGGGCGAGCATCCCCATGTCATCATGAAGTCCGGCCGACAATTAAAAGGCCTATTAAGGCCATTAAAAAGGTTAATAATTTCAAATTTACGCTGCCCGTCCAACCTGACAGTTGGCGGGCAGGCGAAAATGGCAAGTGACCTTTGCACTTTTTAGGAAACCTCATCCATGGGCGGGATGAGGCTTCCTAAAGCAAATAAAAAATAAAATGAAAATTTCACACTTGAATTAAAAACATGTCCCTGCTCATGTGACAGTATCACATGAGGGGACATGTTTTATGACATTTTTATCTTGTTCATTAAGTTTTCTCATAGAGCGCTTCATCTCCCTAAGGCAGCTCCATGCCTCGGGGAGATTGAAGTGCCCTTTGTGCGCTAAATGCGTGCTAGGCCTGCTCGCCCTCCTCTCCCCGCCTGCACAGGCAGCTCTGAGCGCTGTCGCTCACGTTCCATGCTGGGCCGGCCTTAATTGGCCTGCCTGTGTAAAATTGCAGTGCCAATCGCGGGTGGTGGGTGGTTTCCCGACCACCCCTGCCAAGGGAAAAATCCTGCCCCTTATCTATTCTGTCGTTTATGGTTTTGAACTCCTCTATCAAATCTTCTCCAACATTCTCTTCTCTAAAGGAACACCCCCAGTTTCTAAACATTTATCCACATAACTCAAGTCCATCATTTCTGGAACCATCATCAGATATTTTCTGCATCCTCTCTAATGCTTCAGAATTGGACCCATATCCCAGTCGAGGCTGGACCAGGGTAGTATGAGGGTTCACTGCAATTTCCCTTCTTTTGCATTCTATAGCTCTATTTATAAAGCCCAGGATTCCCTATGCCTTATAACTCACTTTCTCAACCTGCCCTGCCACCTTCAAAAATTTGTGCAGACCTACTCTCAAGCCCCTCTCCCCTTGCACCCGCTTGATTGGCAGCCAACTATATATGTAACTGCATAACCATGTTACTACCTTTTAATGGAAACCATATTTGATAGCTGCACATAAGGACATCACTGTAGCTTACCTTCTTCTCTCTATTTGTCTAAGTGCATCATGAGATGCTGAGCTTGCCCTGCTGCACTTGACGTGCCAACTTTCACACTACTCCTCCCAATTATTAACTTAAACCCGCAAATTCCAGGCTAAGAGGGGAGCGCCATCTTTAAACACAGCACAGGAATGAATGGGAACAGGTGGTAGTGGCAGAGGGGAAACAAGAGACTGAGAACCTCCCCCCACAATCCAGCTTGCTTGATGTGCCCTGAGGAACCCAGTATCGATGATCTGCCTCAGCATTTTCTATTTTCTCAGCCACTTTACGCCTATTTGTCAAGCATTGCCAATCAGAAAGTGTACCCACTCAATCTGAAAACTTAGGAGAACGGGGGAAGTGGAAAATAGAAATGTTGCCATGGTTACAGTGAGGTGGTAAACACCACCAGCCGCACTTCACTTAATTCCCTGAAAGATGTGCTGCTGACTGCCAAGTTTTCCTCGTCTCTCAGTTTGAAAGAACGTGTACAGATGCAAGTAAAAATCCTCTATAATCTGTGTCATTACTTTTTCACCCTATGGTTTATTAAATTAAAATGGGAAAATAGCATTAAAAAATTCCATTTTCTGATGCCAAATTAGTAAATGAGCAGCAGGATGAATGGTGCCTGTCCTGCCTGAGGTTTCACCATTAGCTAGGTTGCAGTTATAGACTTCATAAAATGTATTTATTTTAGATTGGTGAATATGAATTATAAGCCTGTAAACCAATCACTATATATCTTGCCATGTTATATTTACTACATTCCTGCTGATAATTATAATAAGTTATAATGATAAAGCTTGCTATGTACTCAAAAGAAAATGTTATACTATGAGTAATTGGTCTTGTTTTCTGTAAAATGCAGAGTATCCTTTTGCAATAATATCTGCTTCACAAAATGAGCAAGATTTTACAATATTATCGCTCGTGGAATGAATGCCATGAAATTTTTTTCAATTACTACTTGTTCTAGATAACTTTGTGCAGATGGATGTTTTAACTGTGCGAAACCATTAGTTGATTTGTTTAATGATCAATGATTCCTTCATGAGGGAATCTAGAAGTAGGGGGAACAATTTCGAAATAAGGGTCTCCCATTTAAGACAGAGAGATGGAGGTGAGAGGAATTTCTTCACCCAGAGGGTCAGTAATCTTTGTAATTCCCTACTTCAGAGAGTGGTAAAAGCTGCATCATTGAATATATTCAAGGCTGAGTTAGACAGATTTTTGATCCACAATGGAGCCAAGGGTTATGGGGTGGGGGGGGGGTGGCGGGTGGAGGGCAGGCAGGGAAGTGGAGCTAAGGCCACAATCAGATCAGCCATGATCCTGTTGAATGACAGAGCAAGCTCTGCTTCTTCTGCTTCTGTTTTAGTTGCTTCAACATCACAGACTGATATCCATCTTCCGCCAACATTACGAGAAGCAAAATGGCCTATTCCTGATCCTATTTCTTATGTTCTTATGGTCTTATGTTTTTCTTGCAATTTCTGCCCTGCTTTTTGCTACTCCAGACTAAAAAAAAAAGAGTGGAACCATCTTCTTTGCTCTTGGTAGTTTCCTGCCCTATGCAACTTGGCTGATTTTATGAACGTGAAATTCTAGTGTTTTGCCCATGATTTTTCATTTGTAAAATTCTTCAATACTCATGGCCCCACAGCTGTTCTCCTGCTGTCTTTGCTGTAATCCCAGAGAAATTATTCAAACAGTTGAAAATAGTTCTTTGCATCGCCTCTATTAGGGGCTCTGAAAATCTGGTGACATGGACAACTGCCTACACAATGTCGGAACACATCTGCTTATTATTTAAGGTTTTTGAAATTCTCTACTGAAGATGCTATAATTCATAACTATTCAATCTATGTAACCAAAAATGAGCAGGAGGGAAAGCATAGTTTTTAGCCAGAAGAATATCAGCAAAGTCTTAAAGATGAAGCATTTAGAGGATGTGAATGATATGCATTCTACAATAGATTTTTCAGCTTACCATACTATTCTACCTACCATGAATGGGTTACAGAGAGGCAAGCAACTACTTTTGAAGTTCTCCATCTCCAAACAGATGGACAATCTCAATGCCACGGTTAGGCGAGTGCTGGTAATTCATTTACACATCGTATGATGAGTTGTGTTGCTCACCACGCTGCTCTTCAAGAGCTTCTAGTATCTACTGTCCATCTTGCAAAGTCTCAAACCCATGTTTGTCAGTCTTCCAGTGACTAATGTGATAGAATCTATGGTTACAAAACTTGTATTTCTTATAAGACAGACCCTAACTGAAAAGGGAAACCGTGAAGGGATACCGAAACGGGAAACTGAAAAGGGAAATTAAGAAAGGAAATTGACCCTCCCAGTTTCTGAGAAAAATGAAGACTGAAACTTAGAATGGAAACCTGAACTTCTGGGGAGATTGAAAGCGGTTGAAACATATAAAAGAACACAGAGCCCTCCAAGCTCAGTAGCTGCTAACAATCCCAGAGGGGCAGTACAGGCAGGCTGAAGAAGACAAAGGCTAGATCCAGAAGCTGGGATAGCTGCTGCAGCTGTTTCTGTTACTTGAAGGTCAAGTCATGGACTGAGTTGAGGAGGTTCTGCAGACATGTGCCATTTTTGGTGAAGACTGTACCCATGGAACTCGGATGGGTTGTGCACTGCTGCAAGCTAGGGATCAGTCAACCTCCTAGAAAGGGAGGAACTTAAATTCTTTTTGAGGAAGCCAGAATTTTGAAGGGCTTTGTGACTGAGTTTGATGACCTAAATATTGAGTGGACTGTCCAGCCAACTTGTAAGATTTATCTTAGTTATATCTGCCATTCAATGTGTAATTCTTAGTTTATAATTGACTGCAATTTGTCTGTTAATTCATTTTAACTTATGTTAGATTTGAGAGCATTGGAGGTTATCTAAGTGTTTGCTTTGTTTGACTCTTGTATAGTAAAAATTCTTCTGTTTTAAATCATGGAATCATCTGGCTTCATTCTTCTAGCAAGTAAGCAGGATTTCAAATTTCTTTTTTAAAATAAAAATTACTTGTCTTTACCAAGGTCATAACAACAACCAATTATATTTTCCGGAGTTGGAAGATAAGTAAGGCCTATTTTAATTGGTTCCCACATGGCATGCCTAGAGATAGAAGTTTGCTAGTGAACTGACCCTCAGTAGCAACCTGGTCATGTGGTGCCCAAATCAAACAAATCTATAATATTGCGGGCACTAGTGATTGATTGACCAGCCAACATCAAGGGTTCTTCACACTCAGCTCTAGTTAACCCTGAAAATGAAGCCTTAGGTAGCACAATGATCCCGGCAACAGAAGATATATGAGAGCTGTGTGCTGCTAGACTACACAGTTGTAACTATATTAAACATGACCGCATACTTGCCATTCCCTATAACTTGACTGTCCCAATCCGCACTTCAATTCTCTGGACTTAGGTAATTGGAATGTGTACCTACAGAGTGTGAGTGTGCATTCTATATTGGGCAAACAGAAAAGCTATCCACATGGATTTCTCAGTAGTTTGATTTGAGATTTTAACACGGTGCTGGAGTCCTGCATGTTAGATGACTAAAAGTAATGGTAAGGCAGGAATAGTGGGACAATAAAGTAGCAGAACACATGCACATTTTTGCCCTTCCTGAATGCATTATGTCACTTTTTTTTCTTTTAAACTACTGAACACAAAGGAAGGAGGAAGCATGTAAGAATCAGCATTGGCCCATTGAGGGATACTTGAATGATTGATTCAGCTCAGCTGTCATCCTTTCAGCCTTTTTACTTCTGAAGGTTAGAGAAGAGAAACTATTGGCTGCCGTTTCTGTTCCTGATTGTGATCTAGTGGCCCCTGCTGGAAAGTGGCTGTAGACATCACTTGTGAGGATAGAATTCAGCTCCTCTGTGATGCCCATCATGCAGGAATTGCCTGCCCAAAAAAAAGCTGTCTCTGTCAACACAGAGCAAAAGACATTTGGTCAGCATTTTCAGGAAGACTGGAGGGAAAATCCAGGATATTTTCTAAAACAAAAATATTTATTACAGGATTATGTCAAAGATAGCAGGCACCTAGATAACTCTCCTACAACAGTCTGGATAAACCAGTAAACTGGTTTTAAAAAAAAGCGCTAATGTAAGGAGCATTGATAGATATACTCAGCCATGGAAGTCTGGCGGCTGCATGATGTAGTAGCTGATAAGCCACTAGATAAATAAAGAAAGCAAAGCAAGGGGAGCTGGAGCTACATCCTGACAAGTGCAGACAAGCATGCACCAGTTTGTCCTTGGTACAGTCAGTGATGTGCCATAAGGTGAAATCTGCATTACATTTGTTCTCAGTGCCAAACATTACTTATCCTTATGGTGCATTGAAAAAATTGCAGCATATTACCCACATATATATAATGTATATATAAATAAAATATATGTACAGGAGTGTTTCAATAAATTTAAATGATTAGGTTTACATTATAGATTTACAAACACAAATTCGTTTAAGCTCATGTTGAAAATGGCTTTCAGTTACCATAAGTAAAAAAAAAAGAATGTGAGTATTTATACATCTATTACACTTACATCATAGAATCATAGGGTGGAATCGTCCCAGATTTGCACTAAGTGCAGTAGCGGGCGGTTAAAACGATGTATTACCCTCCGGCCATGATGGCGGGTTTTCATGGCGTATCATCCCAAACCTGTCACATTACTTATGCATTTCAAGGAAACACAGTGTTTCCATGGCGGGCGGGCTCTCATTCATCCATCATGCCATCACCTCATTGCTTCAGCACACCAAGCACCACATTTAAAGTACAGCTGCGCTCGGTGCTTCCAGCCCAGGACTGTAGCAAAGAAGACATGGCTCCGAAAGGCAAGAAGACTGCAGCCCTCAAGCGCCTTTTGGAAACATTGGAGGCTCGCTGTGATATCCTCTCCCCCCCACTCTGGCCACAGGAGGGGCAGCTACATTACCGCTCCGGCTTGGTAGGTGATGGCAGTGGTGATCAGTGCCAATGTTGCACAGAAGAGGTTGGCCATCCAATGCAGATAGAGGATGAATAATCTCATTAACGCAGCTAGGGTATGGCAACCAGCTCAACACTCCAAACTCACACACTCAAGCCCATCACACGTTCACTGGCATTTCACTCACTGCCAGCTCAAAGGTCATCACCACCCATTCTCACACACGTAGCCTTACATGTCCATCTGGCCTCATCTCCTCTGGAGACTGCCTCCTCAGCCCTCACCACCTCAAGGCTACTGGCACAGATCAACATGTGCGCCCACACACACCCTGGGTTACCCTCCTTCCCCAGTACAGGTCTTGTCCTGCAGCCTCTTACCTTGCCTGAGGCCACTTCTCCCTCTTCCCCAAGTAAGACCTTGCCCTGCAGTCGTTGAAAAGCCACCCACATACGGTTGATCTGGTAGGTAGAGACCTACCCGTGAACCCCCCCTAAAAGTGAAGCATGGCGCTGATGACTGTGAGTGCTGACCGAAGCAAGGTAGGAAAACAAACGTTGAAGTCCCAAGCGAAGTGCAGCCTGCCAAGTGCACGCATTATATATGCTGTCGTGAAACACATCGGCATGTTTTCCTACCAATGTGAGCAGACGATCCAGTGCGGGGTGGGAATGAGTCCGGCAGGCTGGCCTTATAATGATATCCTGATATATTACAATGAGGTTCCCGTCATCCGATGTCGGGGAACATGGCCCACCATCGACAGGCTGAGTGGACGATCGCAAACTGGTTTCACCATGTTGTGAAACCAATTTTTGGCCTTCTTGCCACATTGTCTGCTCACGCCACCGAACACGCTCGACGCCAGCGGGCACGGAAGTCCATGGCCATAGAATTTTATACCGCGGATCAAGGATATTAGGTACATTTTGCATGTGCTAGTCCTTGAAAGTTACACTTTTTAGCTTATAGCAAAAATGCAATAACAAATGCAAGGTGACCAAACTGACATCACATGGACATTAGGATTTAGCCTGCCATCAACCTCAATTCAAAAATGCGGAAGTTTTCCAAATCCCTATCAATCATTTGTATGATTCACTTCTTTATTTAAGGTTCTCGTAATGTATGGCATGTGCCCAGAATATTATGGCTAAATTGGGCAAAAAGAAAGGGAGTAATAAATAATGGTGAAACCCATAATGTCATCTTGTATATAGTACATGCAGCAAATTTCAGTAGAACAAATTATATTTTTAAGCAGGTAATACCTTTTCTGAAGCTACATATTTATACATGCTATTTAACAGGCAGAGTCTCATATAAGATTATAGACATCCATCAATCTAAGATTTCATGTTCGATGATACCCAGGAGTTCTCCCCATTACCCAATGATTTTGACTGTGAGGTCTAATACTTTCCAGTCCCAAATGGTGATATGAAAACCCTTTAGAATATGTGATAAAGTTATTCTGCTGGAAATCACTGAATTAGAAACATCACCAGTTTTCAAGTTAATTATTACTAATACTGCTCACAGAGTGAATGCTTTAAAATGGCATTGTTTCCTCAGGTTTGCATATAAATGATTAAAATAATCATCTCATTGGATTCGCATTGAATATCAATAGCTGATGATGATTGGTTATTGATGTGTTAATAAGGTAAATGAACAATCATTAGTTCACCCCCAGATAAAATGAACAATCTATTTTCATAATTCTTCAACTCCTTTCCTTTAACTTTTTCCCTCCTCACCTGTGACTGGTGATTCATGCCAAGATGTCTCACCCAAATACCCATCTTTTATGCTAGTCAATCACAAAAAGAATCACAGCTGAACTTAACCCTGTTTCCACCTGACACACACTTTCTAGCAAATGGTGCTGGACAGTGGTCGGAAAGACTTTGGCTGACTTTCCACTCACTGCTGATCCGTTTAAATTGATAGTTATTTCTGGCAACTGTAATGAAATACTTATCAAAAATCATGCCACTTTGACTCGAAGATTTATTTTAATTTTGTCTTTGTCACTGGGCCAATACCTTGGCATTCTTCACCTAACACTATTATCAGAGCACAATCTCGAGAACTGCAGCAAAAAGTGCAGCACTTCCAAAGATGAGTCAAATTTGATTTGAAATTTTAACTCTGTTTCTCTATCCACAGATGCTGTCAGGCCTGCTGAGCTTTTCCAGCACTTTTCTGATTTTAATCATTAGCATTGGTTCAGAAATAAATATTAGCCAGGACGCCAGTGGGCTCACCTGCGCTCCGACAAACAGTGCTGTGGGATCTTTTGCTTTAACCTGAGGGGCAAGACAAGACTTCAATTTAATGTCTCATCTGAAAGACAACATCCCCAACAGTGCAGTACTCCCTTAGTACTACGCTGAAGTGTCAGCCTGTTTTATGTGCTGGACTCATTACAGTAAGAGGGCAGCCACTGAGCCAATGCTGAAGCAAGTGCATAACAAAACATGCTTATAAGCCACAGCAGGGTGACTAGCTTTGGAAAGAATACATTTTCGATGAAAGGTTTCTGACATATTCATCCATCTCTCACTGACAAACCTAATATACATTTTGTAATTTCCAAACACAATTTACCAAACCAAGTTCAAAACCTGACTGTGTTGGTGTCATGCTGAGGGAGGTATTGACTTCAGAAAGAGTTGCACTAAAATTTGTTACATGAGAGGAAACTATTTCAATAGGCATTATTAAAGCTGGTAATTGCTGGGCGAGAGATTGGGACACTGTGGGAGGACAAAATTGGAGCTGCTCCCGTAGGACATTAGAAATTATGTATCCCCACCAAGCACTAATGAAAGTGAACATTATAAAGAAAATTCATTACATGCCTCAGAAACACTGGAGAAATAAAATTAAAATGAACATCATTTTTTACAAGGCTATGGGACCTAACAACGATTTGATTCCCTTGCATTTTCTTTAAGGATGACTTAAATAATGAGTTGGAATTTTACTGTAATATTTATAAGAGATGGAAGCTGTTGGTCATTTCTAGCAGAGTGATTCATCAGCAAAGTCAAATTATTATTAAACCTTGTGAAGCTAAGAGGCTTTAATGGGTCACAATGATTTTTAATAGACACCGGTGGTAAAATTAAACAGGGAGCACTTTGGCCAACAGATCGTCTTCTTAGATTGGTTTCCAGTGGCAACCAATCTCTGAGGTCACTTTCATATAGCAACCAGCATTGGTAATACAGGTATTAAAACTGAAAGTGCTGGAAATTCTCAGCAGGTCAGGCAGCACGTATGAGAGAAAAACAGAGTTAACCTTTCATCAGAACTGTGAGGAGTTAAGGATTTACGATGCAAAATTGGGATCGACAGTGTCATTGCTGCCGGAACTATGGAAGTCACTAACAAGAAAATGATGCCACCCACGCTTTTCACCTCTACTACGTGAGGGGGCATTTCCTCGACCTTCCTTGGCCCTCCTGCTGATGTTGCTGATAATCTTTCCCTCCCACCTTCCCCACACTGTAGTCACATCCTTTGAGCAGTTCCAGTGGCATTGAATGCGTCCGCCACTCTCTGTAGAACACTTCATCCATTCTGGCAACCTTGTGATCGTCATAAGGGAGTAAAACATCCCTCCATTTCCTGCAAAGAGATTTCAACAGCATTGTGGTCAAAGCAGGGGGTCTGCCTGTTCCTTTACTTCTTCCAAGCATTCTCCCACAGAAGGAATAATGAATTACTAAGGCAGGCAGCTTAAAGAGAAGCAAGTAACTTGCCAAGCCAGGCAGCCAAAAAACCTAAAATAAAAGCAGCAGTATATCTAGGATTGAATGATCAAAGTAGCGGGCATACCAGCACAATACCTTTAAGGCAGGCAGGAGTACAGCAATTCTCTGCAGCAAATGGCTATGCGTCTATCCTTGGAAATTTGTCTCCTCAGTGGGAAGTATGCATCTTTCAGTGTCAGCAAATTATACAATACTTTTACCTCATTGGTGCTCGGTGGGGATACCTAATTTCTGTACATTGGTTACTAACGTGTCCTACGGGAGCAGCTCCAATTTTGTCCTCCCACAGTGTCCCAAACTCTCGCCCAGCAATTACCAGCTTTAATAATGCCTATTGAAATAGTTTCATCCCATGTAACAAATTTTAGTGCAACTCCTTTTGAAGTCAATACCTCCCTCAGCATGACACCAACGCAGTCAGAGGATAGGAATCCTGCGATGAGTAACTCATCTCCTGACTCCCCACAGCCTATCCACCATCTACAAGGCACAAGGAATGTGATGGAGTACTCCCCATTTGCCTGGATGAGCACAGCTCCCATAACACTCAAGAAGCTTGACACCGTCCAGGACAAAGCAGTCCACTTGATTGGCTCCACATCCACAAACATTCACTCCCTCCACCACCGACGCACAGTAGCAGCAGTTTATACCATCTATAAGATGTACTGCAGGAATTCACCAAGGCTCCTTTGACAGCACCTTCCAAACCATGACCACCACCAACCAGAAGGACACGGGCAGCAGGTAGATGGGGCACCACCACCTGGAAGTTTCCCTTCAAGTCACTCATCATCCTGACTTGGAAATATGTTGCCGTTCCTTCACTGTCGCTAGGTCAAAACCCTGGAACTCCCCTCCTAACAGCACTGTGGGTGTACCTACACCAAATTGACTGCAGTGGTTCAAGAAGGCAGCTCACCACCACCTTCTCAATGGCAACCAGGGCTGGGCAATAAATGTTGGCCCAGCCAGTGAAGCCTACATCCTGTGAATAAATAAAAAATATGTAAAATAACATTTATTGTCCATTGAAGAATTCAGTTTCAAAGAAAGAACATTCTCCTTGTTAGCGACCCATTCACCATATTTAACTTCCTTTAATCCCTTATAAAAACAATCACGGAATTCATAGTCCCACTTCAAAGAGTCTATAACCACTTGGAGCTGAAAATCAAACTGTGAACTGAAGGGCACTCTACTGAGATATTAGAAAGTTGTGAAAACATTCATGTAGCACTAATCCAGTAATGATGACCCTCAGATTTATGTAAGCAGACAGAGTGAAATAGCTAGCACTGCTTTTTTTAACCACAGCAGACAACATTTTTGCAAATATTTAAAGGGCAGGGTTTTTTAATTCCTTGACAGTTTGACAGTTCTTTTTGATAGTTCCAATGAGTTTATGTACTTATTAGCGCATATTCATGCCTTCTTTTAATAACCCAAAAGGGCACCTGACCTCTCCCAAAAGTGGACTGGGATCATATCCAAAAGGGTACCATACCTC
Source organism: Cetorhinus maximus (assembly GCF_964194155.1). Classification (NCBI taxonomy): domain Eukaryota; kingdom Metazoa; phylum Chordata; class Chondrichthyes; order Lamniformes; family Cetorhinidae; genus Cetorhinus; species Cetorhinus maximus. The sequence continues at coordinate 22,127,706 of NC_135896.1, forward strand.
TCCAAAATGGTGGCCCCACCTATCCCAGAAATTCTGCAAAGTTTAGACCTGCCCCTACCAGGTCTAATCTGCACATGTCTTTTTTTCCTCCCTTAGCCAATTGAAAATCCAACGTGACTGGATGCTGCTGCTGTTTTATATGGGAAGCTGCCTCCGTAAATCAGGGATGAGACTTAGAACTCCCATTCCCTTCCTGCAAAAATGATAGGTGCTGTGTTCAAGGACTGGACTTTCAGATCAAGGCCTTCGCAGCCATTTTCATAACAAAGGAGAGGCTCTCTGTCTTTATGAAAATTCAGGATAGAGGCAGCCAGTCTTTGTTGTTCACCACACAAGAGCTCATGTTCAGATTAAAGTTCGTGAGGATTTAAACTAGGCTGGAAGATTTGCTTTGTTTTGGCTGGAGGTAGGAATCTCCAGGGTACCTCATACTGTGAAAGTCAGTTCGGGATTAGAAGTTACCCAGCTGGAAAAGCAAAAAAGAAGCAAGCCATCAGGCACTGAGGACAGCTTTGGACTGGTTCCTAGAGAATGAAATGTCCCCTTAAGGGACAGAGTAAATTATAACTATGATGGGGAAAGTTCAGCAGTTATAAAGGTTAAATGGGGAAACTTTTCTGTAGTTTAGAAAATAAGTAACTTACTGAAATAGTGTTTAGTCAATATTCTACTTAGGGCAGGATCTTCCGGTCGGCGAGCGGAGGCGGGGTCCACTCACCGATGCATAAAATGTCACGGGATGACGTAGGGTGGAACTCCCGATGTCACCCTGCATCATTTCCGTTTTCAGGTCGGCGGGGGCGCAGCCAATTCAGCTGTGCACCTGCCGGCCTGTCAACGGCCTATTTAAGCATTGAAAAAGTAATTAAGGTCATTAATGGACCTGCCCGTCCAACCTTAAGGTTGGTGGGCAGGCCGGGGGCCCTGGCGGGCTTCGGGAAAGCATGAAACCTCATCCACTGGCGGGATGAGGTTTCATGAGTGTCTTTAAATTTTTATCACATCTTTCAATAAAAGTTAGGGACAGTTCCCAACTCATGTGACAGTGTCAAATGAGGGGGCATGGCAGGGAAATTTTTTAAACTTCTTTATTTAAAGTTTTAAATCTGGGTCATTCTCCCTGAGGCAGCACTTAGCCTCGGGGAGATCTGTGTGCTCTTTCGTGCGCATGCACGAAAGAGCGCACTCTCAGCTGAGGGAATTCCGCCCCCTGCCCACACAGGGAGCGCATAGCGCTTCTGAGCGGACGTCATGCTGGGTGGGCCTTAACTGGCCCACCCACGTAAAATGGCGGCGATCAGAGGTGTGCCCGCCTGCGCCCGCTCCTGCACTTCCTCCCCAACGGGGGTAAAATCTTTCCATTAGCTTGCTTGTTACAGTAAAACTCTAAAAACTTTAAATTTTGTTGTGTGATTCTTGCAGTCAGTCACTGGAAATTCAAATATCTTTTGAAAAGTTATTAGTCTCCATGGATATCATAACATTATTGCTACAGTAATTTTTATAAATTACTGCAATGGGAATGCCATTGTCATATTTAGCCTTCAGCAAAACTGTGCTAAATCACTGCACATCCTAAACTACCTATGAACAATGGCAGAAAAATGACTTATGATTTTAAAACTTGCCATAAACATCAGCAGGAGGGGGATCTGTTCTGTGAGTTTTAGAGAATTGCGTTCTGACCCATGAGAAATATTAGTTATTTCATAGTTCATAAATATCAGATGAAATAGCGGTTAATTTAATGGATCCATGTAATGTTCCTTTGTTAGGTGTTTGAAAATAATGCAACAGTGCCACAATTGACTTCCTGGGACTAAACCGCGATGACAGATGGAGTTTAATACTCAGAGTTTAAAGAAAGAACATTGCCAAATTATGGAGTTATCACAACAAAAACTTACAATCAAAATTCAGCTCGTGGCTTGTTTTCAAAAATCGCAGAATTGTGTGACGTTCAGGGTATCTGTGCTAAGGGCTGGAAGTTTCACAAACCTGCAAAATAAAAATCCCATGCCAACAGCATGAAATAAATGTGCTTTAATTCCGTAAACTACCATTCCAATCTGTCAATAGGACAGGTACATGACATATCGTGGGAGCTGTAAAATACTGGTCCGGACAGCTGGATCTTTATGTTAAGAAGAAAGAAGTAATAATCTGGGACAAGCTAGCTGACTGACCAAGCAGCTCTACGATGCTGAATATTGCAAACAAAAGAAAAACAAAATATGGCATTATTATTGATAATACGAAGAACATTATTCATCGATCTCAAAGGCTGTGTGGCTCTAATAATGCTGCAGAGGAAGATTTGCTTCCTCCTGCAATTAATCAAAAATATTGTAAATCTCCCCAAGCCCTGGAAGTTTAGCATTTTGCTGCCGGTGAATAACTCCGAAAAGGATAACTTTTGGGTTTTCATTCTCCACAGTTTACAGGCATTCTGTTAATTGACTCAACAGTGCTGAATTACGGTATGTAATACCTGATGAGAAGTCATAAATGAACGAAAATGATGTAAGCAATTTCTAATTTGGACTTTAGCAACTCTCAGCTCCTAGGGATCAAAAACAATGCTTGCCTGTGCCTGATTGCATTATCGATTTTCTTGATCCCACACAAGCGGCACATTAAGTATATTTTAATTCTGTATTAGCTCCCATTTTGAGACTCCACAAAAGTCAGGACTATGCAAGGCTGACATGTTAGTGGCGTGGGGACAGAAGCATTCTGAATTTTATGATCCAAAGCCTACTTTTTCATTTGCCCAGGCTCGCTGTGCAAGGTAAGTGTGAACAGGGCGGCCAGCCAGTAAAACGCATTGGCTGCCAGTCAAACAAATTTGAATAGCCTGCATCATTTAAAGGGATGATGCTCACCCTTAAAGGGGAGAAATTTAATTTGTGTCTGTTCAGTCTAGGCCTGGCCAGCTGTTTGAGAGCCACTGACTGAGGATTTGATAAAACAGAAGCCACTTTTAATGTGTGCAAGGTCAATGTCAGTATCACCGGTTCCTAAAGCCTAGCCCCAACTCACCAACTGCGGGAAAGATTTGGTGATAAATACAGATTTTTTTTAAAAATGTTTGCAAATAAAGGTTTGGCGCAATTAAACGAATAGAACAGAATCATGAGCTTCAACAGAATAAGTTATTTTCGTAACCTATGCAGAGTTTTTGTGAGAGACATTTAATTTATTGTGCAATAAATCATTTCAGTGCTCTTTGTGAGAGCTTTGCTATTTATCATAACTCCTATGTGGTTTGTATTGATCAGTAATGCTAATAAAAACAAAGAAAAAATGGAAGAACTAACAGGCTTTCAGCTCTCTGAAGTGCGCTGGATCTGACTCTTTGCCTGCTTGGGGCTTTCATAAGCTGGCTTTATGTAAACATTGGAGATCTCCCTGGGGAGATTTTGTCCCTGTCACAACAAATCTCCTGCAGACCCGATACAAGCTTAGTCAATTGTCGGCAGCATCTATTTGCGACATTAATGACTTATTTTAAAAGGGCTCCCTCTGTTCATAAATAAAATGTGGGCTGACAGTATTTTGTGCAACCTTGTGTACAACTTGGCAAAATTAATCATATCATTTTTTATGGGGTAGTGCACAAAAAACAGCAGATGCTGCACGTCGTTAGGTGAAGATTTATTTGTGGAATCTGTGAGTCATCTAGGTCATTCTGTTGATTGCGATGCTAAACATGGCAGTAATTTATTTACTGCAAATTTAAACACAAATTGGGGGAAAATTACTGTATTTAGATTTTATTTTTTGTGCAAAGTTTAAAATGATCTAAAAAAAAAGGCTGAAATATTTGGCTCTACTACGCCAGGATTCTCAATGCTATGGGTGCTGGTTTGGGTGGAAAAATTACATCTGTGTGACTTCAGAATACTTAAGGTGTGACTTGCACTAAATGCCATATTGTTGAGGATGTTGGCATGGGCCTTTGCTGGAAATATGCAGAATAGACAGATGGCGACATCTGTCAGCATCTAACACTAATTTGAGGCAAGCTGGATGTTGGTTGCTACTGAAAGGCCTCTGAGTAGACCAGTTGCTCCCAATCATGGACACTATTGTCGCAATCTCCCCTACAGCATCAGAGGGAGGAGGTAGCAAATAAAATAAGCTGCTCTTAAAGGGCGCAGGAGGAGGAGGGCTCCATGGGAAGCAGTAACCACCTAGTATCTTTATGGAGAAATTCTCCTACCTGCACCTAAATCAGCAGCAATGCTTCAGGTGGTCACAGAATGGCGCCACCTCTTTGAACCAGACTTGCAAGCTTGTCACGGCCAGAGGTTGTTAAGGTGACTATGGCACTAAATTGTTTCACTAATAAATTGTTCAAGACTGGACATAGCAAAGACCATCCAATTTGCTGTCCATAGCTCTATCTAGCAAATCACGGAGGCCGACCATAGCAGGAGAGAGGAATTAATTGTCTTCTACCTAAACAGAGAGAAAGCAGGAGGAGCACCCATGTGGCTTTGTTCAGAGACCTCTGATTCTGAGACGTATCCCAATCCCAATGGGCACTCGCTTAATATTAAATTGGCATTCAGCCACGACCATGACATGCTGGTGAATGCCCAATATCCTGGCAGCAGTCTTGATTTATTCATCCCGCATCCGTCCTGCAGCAATCTTTCAGCTACCACAGCAAACCAGAGGGTGGCTGTCAGGCAACAAGAGCTGTCGGCTCTGCACCTGGCTGATGACAATCGGCCCTCTGCAACCCCACCAATGAGAGTCAAGCTGCCATGAGAAACAACAGACTTGTGAGGAAAGTTATAGGTCATGGAATAAAAGGGGCAGTAGCAACATGGATACAAAATTGGCTGAGGGATAGGAAACAGAGAGTAATAGTTAATGGGTATTTTTCAGGCTGGAAGAAGGTTTGTAGTGGAGTTCCCCAGGGGTCGGCATCGGGACTCTTGCTTTTCCTGACATATATAAATGATCTAGATCTTGATGTGCAGGGGATAATTTCAAAGTTCGCGGATGACATAAAACTTGGAAGAATTGTAAACTGTGAGGAAGACAGTGTAGAACTTCAAAAGGACATTTACACATTGCTGGAGTGGGCAGATAGGTGGCAGATGAAGTTCAGTGCGGAGAAGTATGAGTTTGCACTTTGGTACAAAGAACATGGAGAGACAGCATAAAGTAAAGGATACTATTCTAAATGGTGTGCAGAAGCAGAGGGACCTGGGTTTATGTACATTAGTCATTAAAGGTGATGGGACAGGTAGCGAGTGCTGTTTCTAAAGCATACAGTATTCTAGGCTTCATTAATAGGGGCATAGAGCACAAGAGCAGGGAGGTTATGATGAACTTATATAGGACACTGGTTAGACTTCAGCTGGAGTATTGTGTACAGTTCTGGGCTTCACACTATAGGAAGGATGTGAACGCATTGGAGAGAGTGCAGAAGAGGTTCCAAGAGATGGCACAGTTCTGTGAACAGCTGAAGCATTGCTGCTGAATACACAGGTCCTGGTTTAGGTGCAGGTAGGAGAATTTCTGCATAAAGACACTAGGTGGTTAAGGCTTCCTGTGGAGCCCCCCCCTCCCCACCCCCCCCACCCTCCCTCCTCCTGCGCCCTTTATGAGCAGCTTATCTTATTTTCTACCTCCTCCCTCTGATGCTATAGGGGAGATTGCAACAGTAGTTTCCTTGATAGGGAGCAATGGTGTACTTAGAGGCCTTTCAGTAGCAACCAACATCCAGCTTGCCTCAAATTCGTGTTAGATGCTGACTGATGTCGCCTATTCTGCATATTTCCAGCACAGGCAGGCAACGCCCATGCCAACATCCTCAACAATATGGCATTTAGTGCAAGTCACAACTGAAGTTTTCTTAACATCTCTCCTTGATATTCAACAGCATTGTCATTGTTGATTACCCCCCATCAACACCCTGAGGGTTACCATTGACCGGAACCTTAACTGGACCAGCCATATCAATGCTGTGGTTACAATAACAAGCCGGAGGCTGGGAATTCTACAGCAAGTAGAACCATCCTCTATCTACAGGGCACCATCCAGGAGTATGATGGAATACACTCTCCTTGCCTGGATGAATGCAGCTCCAACAACACTCTAGAAGCTCAACACCATTGAGGACAAAGCAACTCACTTAATCAGCACCCCATCCACCATCTTAGACATTCAATCCCTCCAGCTCCGGAGCACAGCAGTAGTGTGTACCACCTATAAGATGGTCCTTCAACAGCACATTCCAAACCCATGACTTCTACCGACTAGGAGAATAAGGGCAGCAGACAAATGGGAATGCCACCACCTGCAGGTTCCCCTCTGAGCCACACACCTCCCACACTATATCGCCGTTCCTTCACTGTTGCTGGGTCAAAATACTGGAACACCCTCCCTAACAGCACTGTGGGCGTACCTACACCACATGCCCTGCAGCAGTTCAAGAAGGCGGCTCACCACGACTTTCTCAAGGGAAATTAGGAATGGGCAATAATGCTGGCCTTATACACTCATATCCTAAGAACAAATAATAAAAAAAAAGTTCTGCTGGCTGGGCTGCTTAGGAAGAGCCTTCCGGTAACTTGCCAGTGTAGGTGGTCCGATGCGTGTTGTTCTGTTGCATCCTCCACAACCGGACCACCATGAGGGCATATCCCTTGTCACCATGGATTTGACGGCCATCCCAGGAGGATATGGAAGAGGAAAAGGAGGAAGGAGAATAAGGAGGAAGAAGAGGAAGGGAGGAGGCAGCTGACACATCGATGTTCTAGATAGTTTGTTTATGAACATATCATCAGACTCCAGTTCCCCTGAATTAAGCCTCGGATCTGCATTCAATATTTCCCCGTCTCTTTCTGTAGCAGACCAGCACCATGTCACCCTGGCCACAACCCTGAAATAAAATCCCCACTTCAAAATAATCATTCCATACTAATTTTATCCAATAACACATCCAGTACTCCATATAATACTCAGCTTTTCACCCCTGTGCTTTCCTTTTGTCCCTGTCTTGTGTGTGCCTTTGCCTGGCCTAGTTCTCCTATAGAGTGCTACCCGTGGCGACAGCATGGCTGTGGAAGCCTGCTGACTTCCACTAGTGGAGACTGCAGATGTTCTTGCAGAATGAACTAAACAGCTCTGGGCCTTGAAGGTCTGGCTTCTGACTACTCCACCTCAGCCTGGGCAGCAGCAGTCTAGGCTGACTGACCAGCAGGCACTGATGAGTGGCAGTGGTAGACGCACAAATGCTGTCATTCTGCGGGAGCATAGCAAGTTCCCGCTGATGTATGTTGGAGTATAGCTTGCGGACTGCTGTGAGACCCAGAAGCCACTTTGAGCACTGGCATCTACAGCTAACAGAGGGCTCATGATCTCAGTTCCATTAATGTTAAACAATGAGTACCTGGGGGTATGAGGGATGATTGGTTTTATCTCCACAGCCCTTTTCATTTTGCCCTTTCCTCATTTCTTTGGATATTCTTTCTCTCCATTCAATGTGTTTTTCCAGTGCTGCATCATATTTGCACCTTGTATCATGGGAGGTTAATGATTGAAAAATCCCACAATAGTCACACAAGTCGAAAGATAATATGTTTTATTTGAAAATGTGAAATTCTGCAAGGTAAGCAACTTAGGTTGTACAATGTGCAATGACCTTTAAAATAATAGAATCAATACTTTTTTTTCATTTTGCAGTTTTCTATATAGTGGGAAAATTTAATATAATATTATTATTCCCCCTCCTGCCCCTATTGAAACATGTTTGAGGTGATATTTATTTTGGGAAAAACTTGGAATGACATGTTCTCATAAGCATAGCAGTTGCTTAAGACACGGAATGCAGCACTGATTCTTATCCAGAGCTTATATTGTCCTGAAAGATGTCTCAATATGTACCAGCGACATTAACTCAGTACAGGGATTGTAATTCTGTTGGTCTACAGATTCCTTGTGTATGGGTTCCTGATACCTCAGCAAAATTTATTCATTGACTAGCTGACCCATACATTCCAGGAAAGCGCCTAGTTTAATTCCCAGTGAATCTTGGGTGAGCTGACATCAGGCAATAATAGGTCCCCTCCAATTAGTTTGAGTACTCTTGTGTCAGAGAAGGATAATTGAACTGGAGTTCTTGTTCTAGATCTCTATTTAGTGACTCTTGCTGGCTATGCTAACATGAGCAGTTATCAGGTGAGGGCCAGGATTGGCTATCATCAAACAATCTGCGGATACTCACACATGATTCACACAAGAGAAATAGACACCTGAGTGTGTGGCATTGTTTTGTAGCTATGAACTCTTTCAGGAAAGGATTGTGATCTAAGGAAGCATTAGTTGAAGAACTCAAGTAAAGTGCGGAATTGGATTGCACAACCTGCCTACTTGACGTATAAGATTCAACTGGAATGAATGACTGAAAATGAATATGATTGTTAAAGAGGGATTTAGTGATCTTTTGGCAATGTGATAGCAACTAATGGCAGATATCATTATATTTACCTTCTCAGGCCATCAAAACTAACAATTCTAAGACCTACCAAACTGGCAACCTCTACCACCTAGAAGGATAAGGGTCGCAAATGCATGGGAATATCACCACCTGCAAGCTCCTCCTCCAAACCATTCATCATCCTGACTTGGAAATATATCGCCGTTCCTTCACTGTCGCTGGGTCAAAATCCTGAAACTCCCTCCCTAACAGCACTGTGGGTGCACTTTCACCTTATGGACTGCAGTGGTTCAAGAAAGCAGCTCACCACCGCCTTCTCAAGGGCATTTAGGGATGGGCAATAAAAATACTGACCCAGCCTGCGATGCCCACATCCCGTGAAAGAATTTTTAAAAAACGATTGGCTTCTTAACATTTAGTTACTGTTAATATGCACATACATGTTTGCAGTAGGTGCAGCCAAAATTAGAATGGAAGGAATGGAATAAATACTCTGGAAGACATCACAAGATATCATGGGGTAGATTGCCTGTTCAAGTCCACGATGATGAATAGAGTAAATGAATAGCCAAATGAAGCGATGGGAAAATCCATATATATGTTGGCCTCTGCCTTCTGTCCACTTTGCACAAAACACAGGCTCTCTGTAGAAATGTTGTAGGATGCACAATTGTTTGTTGGTTCACCACTGGTTCTGTGTAGGCATGAGCTAAATGAATCCTGTGTGCAATTTCCCAGATTTTCCAATAACAAAGTACAGATTCATGTACCTGCCTTCATAAAATGGATATCAAATATTGCAACATTGATGTTTCAGAAAGTAGGTCACTGAGTCCAAAGAGAATAGTTTGAAAGCCTTTTCTGCAACTTTTCTCTTGAGTTTTTCTTTCTTTTTCAGTTTTTCCAGTTTGATGTATCAGTAGGTTTTGAAACAATTCTTTGGGCATGACCATTTTCTTCCCTCCTCTGAATCTCTGAACTTCATCTGGCAGCGTAATAGTCTTGAAAATTATGAACAATTTTGATAGAGTGGATACAGAGAGACTGTTTCCACTGTGGGCAAAAGCTCAACTGGAGGCCATCAATATAAGATGAAGAAATTCAGGGAATTCAAAAGAAACTTCTTTACCCAAAGACTGGTGAGGATGTGGAACTCATTACCACAGGGAATGGTTGAAGTGAATAGTATAGATGCAATTAAGGGGAGACTAGCCAAGAATATAAGGGAGAAGGGAATAGAGGATTATACTGATAGAATTGAATGAGGAAAAATGGGAGGAGGCTCAAGTGGAGCATTAATGCCAGAAAGGACTGGTTAAGCGGAAAAGCCTGTTTCTGTGCTATATACGCCATGGAATATTTCACCTATGACCACAAAGCCATCACAACGAATTTCTCTACTGAAATCCCCTTGTACCTGTACTTCTTGAAGATGAATAGGGATAATAGAGTGGGGTGATGCAGGTCAGGGTGCACCAAAGATACATGGTGCCCAACCACAGCTATTTTTAAAACTACAATTAGGAGCAGAGGTTTTGAGAGCTTTTGTGGTTGTGATGGAGTTGCACCTGCGGACAAACCATTTGAACGCATGCCACATCGGATAGCTCTCCAGGTCAGAAGGTCCTTAACTTTTCAACTTTGAAATCATTCCAAGCTGAGGAAGTCAATGACATTAATGTCCATAGATAAAGTAAATGCCTTTTTGCTCAAGTAAGCAATTTTATCTCCTTATTCGAGGATAACTGTCGGCATCCAGGGGGCATTTCATTTTTTACAGAATGGCAGAGTCCATGTAGCCTCTTATGCACACTCACACAACACTGCTTCCTACATGAATCAGGAAGCCTGTCACTGTATTAAGGAGCAATTCACATGTGAAATCAGTACTTTTCCAGGTAGCTGTCGTGATATTTCCATTATGAGGCAATGCGTCTTGCCACCAATATTTGGTCCACTAAAGTAAATGGCAAGGTTGCTCCAGGAGATGCCCATCTGCAGTCCTGCCTCGTGACATTTTTACTACAACTGAGCAGATCTGCTGAAACAAATATAATGAAGCCCATTTTTCCATACGTAGAACATAGCACCGATTGTTCAAGCTGTGCTTCAGGCACTTGGACAGGCCTAGGGGAATGGCCTGACTAGGTTATCAAATGTCATGGCAATCTGGTGCACATAACCCTGCAAAGAGGCATCTTTATGGAGACCTGGGAGGAGTTATATACCCAAACTGAAACAGAGCAGCAAGAAAAGCACGAAACATTCCCCTTGCTGATTGTACAAATCAGTATCAGTCTTGTCTTATTCTGCCTCATATTGAAAACCATCAAGTATCTTCAGTGCCTCTCTGCCAATACTGGAAATTAATGCAGCATTTCAGTTGTCTATTAGCTCTTTTATGACAAATGAATAAACTTCATATTCCTCTTAAGGTTCTTCTGCTTGTAAAAAACATCTGCAGATTCAAATTTTGCTTGGAGAGGCATATTTTGAAGGATAGACTCAAGAGGCTTGCTGAGTGGCTGCATTCCAAGTACTTAACATCTATTTTCATTTTTAAAAAATTTCATGGTTAAGTGACGCAAAGGGCAGAATATTATGGTCCCGCACCGATATGTTTGTAGGTGGTGGTGGGGGTGGGCGGGATCCCTAAAATTCCCCAGGTCACTTTCCCACCACCCTATCACCTGTCCCTAATCAGTCCTCAATTTTACATGGGGTGGGTGAGGCCTGGGGTGGCCTGCCCACCCTGGCCCCAAATAAGGCCCTTAAGTGGCTAATCACTGGTCACCTAAGGGCGGCTTCCCGCCTGGCCTCAACCTTGAGGCAGGCAGGAGGAACTGAGGGGCTGGAGGTGAAGCCTGGCAGGTCTGCCTGCTTGAGCCTTGGGCTGAGAAGGGCGGCACCTCCTTCTAGGGCCCCCTTTCCACAATGGGCACCCTTCCCCCCAGTTCTGCTTCCCCCCTGCAGGCGCTCCCTCCCGCCTGGCTTCTTCATCAAGACCCGCATACCCACATCTCCACCTACTCACTATGAGACCCCATCGCTCTTCCTGCGGCCTGCTTGTAGTCCCAGTCTTGGCCATTGCTGCTACTGGTGCTGCTGGGACTACAGAGCCTGTTGGCCAAGTCAGATTGGCACTGCTCTGAAGCAGTGGCTTTAAATGGCTGCGGAGATGCTGTGATTGGTAGGGATGCATTCCCCTTCAACTCTTTGGCTAATGGGATAGGAAACCCCACTGTCTGAAAAATCCTGCCCAAAGTAATTTAACAGTTAAGAGAAATCATAAAATCAATGCTGAATATAAAGCAGATCAATTATATTAACATAATCTTTGCTGAGAAGCATACGGCCTGTAGAAAGCTAACTATTCTCTCCTCAGAATTTCACCCGCGTCCCATTTCTTAAAAGCATTCTGGTAGAATTGTGGTAAATTACTTCCATTTATGCTACCAGGTAGTGCCATGTCAATCAGCAATAAACAGCAAAGATTTCAAAGCCAAATAAATGTGCTCTTCACAGTTCAACAATCTTAGTTCTGCTGTTGTCACTCATACAAATAACTTCTAGATCAGAGAGAATAGTCAAAAAAAAATTCCAGTAAAACAGAAAGGAAAAATGCTAGAATCTGGAATAGAAAGAGAAAAATGTTGGAAATATAAGAGGAGGTAGAGAAAAAAGGACAGGCAGTTGAGGTTTTGAGTGTGAAGATCTGACAAAATCTCCTGTTCCTAGTTATCCAACATCAAGGTCTCAATTTTAAATGCCCCCACCTGACAGAATGGGGGTGGCAGGTGGGGGCAAGTTAAAATAAAGTGGCTACTTCTGCCAGGTTTGGAAGGGAGCTGGTACACTTGAGGCCTTCCACAAACACTGGGCACCGGACGGACTGTCGTGCATACGTCACACCAGAAACGACATTATGGGGAGAATTTTCTCCCCGTCGCGCGGGCTGGGCGGGAGTGGGCGTGGGCGGGCGCACAGCGATCAGCTGCGTGCCGCCATTTTATATGGGCGGGCCTTAATTGGCGTGACGTGCACCCAGAAACACTCAGCGCTACCTGTGTGGGTGGGGGGAGGAGGGAGAGTCGGGGCCTGCGCTCTTTCGCACGCATGCGTAGAAATCTCCCTGAGGCACAGAGCCACCTCAGGGAGATTAATTCCATATTTAAACTTTGAAATAAATAGAGAAAAATATTATTTACACATGCCCCCTCATAAGACAATGCCACATGAGCTGGGACATGTTTATGAATTCTGACAGAAGTTTTTATTTCATTAATAAATCCTTCATGAAACCTCATCCCACCCATGGATCAAGTTTTAATGATAAATGAAAAGGTCATTTGGGCTCTTCGCCTGCCCGCCAACCTTAAGGTTGGACGTGCAGCCCTGTTAATTGTTTCGATTGGTTGTTAAATGGCCTTAATAGGCCTTTGACAGTTTGGCGGGCGCGCAGCCGACTCCAGTGCACACCCGCCGAGCTGAAGATCAGACGTCACCGCACATCATTTTATGCGTCGGCGAGCGGGACATGCCCCCCCCACGCCGACCAGAAGATTCAGGCCTGTGATTTAATTTGATCAGCTTTCATTGGTTTTGGTTTGGAGTTTATTGCTTGTGCTCCTTCTGACTGACAAGCCTATGTCACCTTAACTGGAATTTTGTATGCGTTAGACATCTGCTCCTTCATTCATCCCTCCCTATATGTTTTAACTCATTCAAAACCCACCCAATCGCACAGAGTTAAAATTGGGCCCCGGATATCTGATTTTAGCCTATGTTGTAATGTTCAACTCCAGACTCTGCACTGGTTCTACAGAGCCTTTATAAGATGTTGACAGAGAACGTTCTCCCAACAACTTATTCTGTGTTTTATTTTCTGAGGTGATACAAGACAGGAGAGTCTGTTGCCATGGTGATTTGGAAAAGGCTTGCTGAAATGACGGTACAGTGACATTCCTATTTCAATTATTTTAAGGATGAAACCATTTTGTGATATAGCCCCCTCCCAACAATTTGGAACCTGGTATTTGTTTCTGTTAGTCCCCTTAATTCTTCCACTATCCAAAGTTTTCAGTGCTTTCTTCAATGTGCCCATGACACTATTGATAATGAATTTACATCAAACAAGTCCAGTAATGTTTGTGAGAGCTTAAATGCAGAATTGCAATGTCACTTCAAAAACTAGCTAGAGGTAATGCATTCACAATTGTTGACTTGCCTTGAATGAGATTGTTTCTCATTCGTTATTGTTTTACTGAGAATCCAGAGTGGACAGCTATAGAAACAGGATTAGGCTGCTTAGCCCCTTGAGCCCTGTAATAAACTTAGGGCAGAATTTTGCCCTCGGATGGCGTGCGGGCCCCACCGGCTTGGCGGCGGGCAGGCAGCTGACCCCCGCCACCGAAACGAGGCCCACCGCCATTTTAAGTGGGCGGGCCAATTAAGGCCCGCCCAGAGGCCTGCCCGATAGGAAGCGCTATGCACTTCCTGTGCGGGGGGAGGATGGAATCCCCAGCTGTCAAAGTGCGCTCTTTCACGCATGTGCGTGAAAGAGCGCACTTCTCCCTGAGGCAAAGTCCTGTCTCAGGGAGAATACTGACAGTGCCAAAAACATTAAAAATAGAAACATTAACAAATTGTTAACACGTCCCCCTCATGTGACAATGTTACACGAGATGGGACATGTTAATAAAGAACACATACACTTTATTCATTTTTTACAAAGCGGACATGAAACTTCATCCCGCCAGTGGATGAAGTTTCATGAATAATCTGGAGCCCGCTGGGGCTCCTGGCCTGCCCGCCAGCCTTAAGCTTGGACGGGCAGGGTCTTTAATTACTTTAAATAGCCTGTCAATGGCCTCAATTGGCCATTGACAGGTTGGCGGGCGGACAGCTGAATTCGCTGTCCATCCGCCTTCCTAAAAATTTAAATGGACCGGGATGACGTCGGGGATTCCTCCCGACATCATCCCGCGTCATTTTCCCCTCGGCGAGCGGGCCCCGCCCCCAAATCGCCGAGGTGAAAATCCTGGCCTTAGTGTACTGGACAGGTTTCTTACTTGAAACAGGTTAACTTTATTTACAGAGCCCGTGTAGAAGCTATATGCTTGAACCATGCCTGTTTCAGCATTCAATGAAATCATGGCTGACCTGTGACCTAATTGCATGTGCCCGTGTTTGCTTCAAATCCCCTAATACGACTGGCTAACAGAAGTACATCAATCTGAGTTTTAACATTTTCAATTGATCCAGCATCAATTGTCATTTTCAGAAGAAAGTTCCAAACTTCTCCCAACCTTTGCACGGATTTCCCAGCCCCGATGCCAGTGGGCATCATCGTGGGCAGGACGGGAGGATTTGGAAAGCTGTTAAAAGTCAATGGTGTCGGGTCAGAAAATCCTGCCTTTTACATGTAGAAGTGTTTCCTAATTTCATTGTTGAAAGGTCTGGCTCTAAGATTTAGGCCATGCCTCTTTTTCCTAGACCCCCCCACCCCCCCAACCAGTGGGAATAGATTTGCCCAACCCACCCTATCTGTTGCCCTTCATATCTTGAAAACTTGATTCAAATCGCCTCTTAATCTTATAAATTCCATTTGTGCTATCTAAACAACAAACAATACTTTCCTGTGTGTACCATAAATCCCACTTAATTAAACTCCAAGGGCTGGATTTTCTTCACGTTTTGTGGGCCCAGCCATTTTTCAGTTCACAAACAGCACTCCTGACTGATGTGCGACTTAGGCCAGGACTTTTGTCTTTTCCTACAGCATTCAGGTTTGCAGTGCAGTTTGTGAGCAATGAACCAGTGTGGGAGGAGAGGTGGTGTGGAGGCAGGCTTGTGAGAAGGCCTGCCTCAGTTCCCAATGGCAGCAGCAAGGCTCTTAACATTGTTTAAAGGCCCCTACATCTTACACCTCGCTCTCCTAACCCACCCCCATCACACAATGCCCCCTCGGTGCACCGCACATATCCTCCATCACCACTCACCCAGTATCCATTCTGACATTTGTCAGATTCCATGCAATATCAATGGAAAATATTTTACATTCCTTGGGAAAAAATATGCCTCTCACCATCTAACAAAATCCTCCATCGAACTCACTAGTATTGATACTGAGAAAAAAAATACATTTTGCTATGTGAAAAAAACTTGCGATACTTGCAATTAGCTTGTGTCAGCAAACCAAAAACCACATCAAAGGAACGATCTGTTATTACAACCTCTTAAAACTGCCATTCATTCTCAGATGAATGAAACACTTACTGTGCTGAAACATATTATCACTCGAAGTTCAACCAAATATTCATAATGGCCACAGGTGTCCAAAATTTTGAGATGGAAAGCACAGAGGGTGCTCATTCCAATTTCAAAGCAGAGTGCCTGTCAATCAATGGGCAGGAGCAGGTGGTTAGATTTTTTTCAGCTGTCACTAGCAGTCTTTTTTTACCAGCGAGAGCTGCCGCTCTATTTAAATCACGGTACAAAAGATGACAGCACAGACTGACAGAACATTTTGTAACACTTTACATTGGATTACTGTGCTCTCGCCATTGGAAAAGTACTGTAATACATGTGAAAAATTACACAATGCTCGCCAATGTAAGGGCCTTGACAGGACAGTTCCCTGTGGTGAACCACTGCATTAAATGCATCTACATTAACCTAACATGACATTTGAAGGTGTGAAGAAATTTTACACTTACCTTTCAGAATGTTCGAGACTCTTCAGCAGGCTTTCCATTTTCTTCACGAGCTCCCAAACTTTCCAGGCCTTTAAAGAGCTTCCAAAACCCCGTAGCACCAGATGAAAATGGTGCGCAGGTGAAAATCCAATTTTCATCCCTCATTTAAAATGGGGAACCCGACCTCAGCGAGGGGGGTGGGTGTGCATTTTCCAGTGTAGGCATTTCTGATTCCCCCAAAAAGGCCAGAGGAAAATGGTGTGGTGTCAGGAATGCAGAGGAAAATCGGATTTCCTCCCAAAAAAATCAAAATGTGGTCATTCGTGCACTGAAGCACACCTCTACTCCCAAACAAAAATTTAGTCCTAAGTGCTCACATTCGTTCTTTGAGAACAATGGTAGGATCATGCCTTTGAATCAGCAAAATCCACAAAGCTCTTCCATTGATTGTACTTTAATATAACCACATCTTCTAATATACTTACCTGAACATATTCTAACCATAAAATAGAAAGGCAATATCTCATTTAGTCTGGTGTGGCTGCATTTTGAACAACACAATGACATTCTCATTTTATTATCAGGGCTCAAGTAATGTTACTTTTCTCTGAAGTTATAACTCTTCATATAGCTCTGATTTATGTTTTATTGTGAAATCCTTCTCATTGCCCCATTTTCCAACTACATTTTTCAAATTTAAAAATTGGGTGATATGAGAAATCTCAACGGAGCCAAGCATGATAAAGAAGTAGAAGCACAATTTAGATTTAGGATCACAGGCCTATTTAGAATTAAATCTCAAAATGTCAACTTGTGAATCAAATTCTACAGCAATGAGACCTGAAATAAATCTGGTAAACGTTAAAATGATTAGGACAAATTAAAATCAAAGAAAAGCGAAGATCAAATTATGTCTCCAATGGTATTAGATCACTGACAATTTAAATCCTGTTTTCATATTACATTTCATAAAGAATTAACTTTTAGAAAATTATGCAACTTTAGCCAATATTTATCATCAATAATTAATAACTCAGAGATTTTACCGTTAGTATATTTAGTTACATGTTAGCAGAGATTGAATGCATTTAAGCAAAGCGCTTTCACTGTCTACATCACATAGTACATCATTTTTATCAAAGTCATTTGCATTAACATAGCATTCTAATCTTTATCTGTTTTATAGTCTGGCGGAGTATCGATATTTACAAAGAGCAGAATGAGTGACATATAAATTCTATAATAAAATTAATTATAGAAATCACTTGAGATGGGACTTGCGATGGGGAAAGCTGCCTCTCTGTTACCTGATGGCAGCAGACATGCAGATCAGTGATTTGCACTTTAGCACTTCAGAGTATGTGCAAAACTCTTTTGACATTTGAATGAAAGGCATGCAGCAGATGGAAACAATTGATTTTTCATTTTCCCTTGATATGGTGCTTGTTATATTATGAAACAATCTGAGTAAAATCCAATCTAAGTAGACATTCCTCAAGATCTGGATTCTCAATTTGAATACTGCTGAACTAGCAGCAGCCAGAAATCCCACCCTTCTATTTCCTTATTCCGAGCTCTTTTTTAAACATAACATGATCAAATTTAACATAGCTTGTCACATCTGCCCTGAGCCTTTGAATGGGTTTCATCCCTGCAGGTCCACAGACTATGCAACACCTCCTGCAATGTCTATCGCTAGAGGAACCCTGCACTGTTGCAGATCTTGCCGAATTCAACAACAAGGCGCAAAAATGTGTCCAGTTCTGGCTGGGCCATGTATAGACTGTTCGTGGACACGGTAAGAAGAATCCCTGGAAGCAGCATAACATGTAGAATTACCTATCGCAATGCATCTAATAATGAGGTAATATAGAGATAATTTTCATTTTGTTTTCACGGTAGAAGGTAGACAAGACTGTGAGTGGATAATCCCTTAATACTCTTGCCTGAAAAAGTTTGCTTTTATTTTTTTTGTGTTCCTTTATTCGAAGCAAACTAATGGACGGTGCATTGTAAGGTTGTCAGCATTTTGACTTTGCTTATTGCCTGACAGCTTATTATTCTGGGGGATTCCAAAGTTCCCAATGTCAATCAAAGCTGGGGTTGGAACATTGACTAGAATTTTCCAGCCCTGTTGGTATCGTGTGTCATGGCAGGTGGCGGGGGTGGGGATCAATAGAACAAAAAGGCCAAAAATCGGTTTCAGGTCGATGTGAAAGCACAGCGGGATCATTTGATGGTGTCCGCCATGGCAGAACGCCAATCCCGCTGGAGGCCGGTGTGAACCCGCTTTGCATCGCGCCAATGGGATGCAAAGTAAGGCCCGACCGGAATCGTCACCCCAGTGCCAGGTTTACCGTTATGCCAGCGGGAAAACACGCCGGCCCAGAACACACCTGGACAAGTGCAACGTGCAGGAGTCAGGAATTACCGTTAGGGCCATGTTCACATCCAAGGAGCAGGAGATGCGGGAACCCTACACTTACTGGGCCCTGGAGGAACACGTGCATGGCATGCTGGGTGAATTCCTGTGGACATGGCTCTGCTGTGAAGCAGCTCACGGAAGGTGGGAGGTCTCCGTTGATCTCTCGGGTCTGCTTCAGAACATCGCGGTCTTGGCCATGGACTGCTACGGGCGATCAGTGAGAGTCGGGGGAGAGGAAGGTCCAGCTGTGAGTGGGAGAGGAAGGTGTGCCGGTGTGGGGGGGGTTGGGAGAGGAAGATTTAGGTTTGACTGGGAGAGGAAGGTGCACCGTGGGGAGGGGACTGAGGTTGGGATGAGGGGACGAAGGTGTTGATGAAGGGTGATGTTGGGGGGGTGCAGGGGAACGAAGATGTTGGGGGCGGAGTTTTGGGGGGTGTAGTGGGGTCAGGCTCGGAGGTGGGGGGGACAAAGATTTCGGGGGTTGGGGTTGGGAGGGAGTGGGGGGAGGAGGATGTAATGGGGAGAAGGTGGCAAGTGGGGAGGTAGGTGTAAGGGGGGAGAAGTTCGGAGGGGGGAAGGAGTTCAGAGGGAGGAAGGACTTCAGGGGCAGGCAAGAGTTCGGGGGAAGGAAAGAGTTCTTGGGAGGGGGAGTCCAGGGGGAAAGAGGAGTTCTGTGTGGGGAAGGAGTAAGGGTGGAGGGGAGTGTAAGAGTGCAGGAGGGAATAAGGGTGGAGGCAGGAGTAAGCCGGGGGGATGTCCAGGCAAGGGAGGGTTCTGTAGAGTCAATGACTGCCTCCTGGGGAGTGAATTGAGGGTGGACGTGATAGGAAGGAATGGTGAGTATGGGAGGAGGCAGAATGAGCCGGAAGGGTTGGAGGCTGAGGGGGTGAAGGTAGCGGTAGAAGGGACGGTGAGGGTGGTTGGTGGGGACTCGGAGGCAGACACAGACCCTGGGGGTGGGATGGATGAGGTCGGGGAGGTCAATGTGGATGGGGGTGGGATTTTCAGGAAGGTAGGGACCTTGCGCGTTCATCTGGACGTCCCAGAAAGAAAATGGTCTGGCTGGTCGGTGACGGGAGGGAAGTAGAAGGTGATGCCGGGGGGTCAACAGCGATGGGGAAAGGACATGGGTGACTCGGGGAGGGGAACGGACAGGGGAACTGAGCAGAAACCTGATGATTACCATTTTTCTCAAATCGAAAATGAGAGGAGCCTCGTGTTGGACGGGCACAGGTACTGTATGGGAGTGTGATCAGTGGGTGGATGGAGATGCAGGTCAGCTCAGATTGACAACTGAAAGAGAACCCCAGCAGGCAGCATTGAAAACGCCCAGGACATTGAGATAAGTGTGATGGAGGAAGGCTTCGTGGAATAGTGCTTGCACGAGGCTCCGAAACGTCCTGCCACATATACACTTCACTCTTCAAAATCACATGTGGTCTGGCTGTGTGCAGCTGAACTGCTAGTGTGGGGGGAGGGGGTGGGGAAAGCAGGGAGAGGAAGTGCGGAGCCTGTAAATGAAGCTGAAAGACACCATTAAACATTTTCAGTGAAAGTGAATATATTTTCAGATTATAAAGTGACAAGATGTGTTCACCCGTGCAACCACTTGTGATCAGGAATTTTTAACTTTTCGAGGCCTACTACTTCTTCTAGGTGCTGCCCTGGCACCTGCAGGAGGGGTGGAGACAGCCTGTGTAATGGTTGGCCCAGATACCTCTAATGACATTGCCATGTGTCCACTGGAGGGCTGAGGCCTTGAGGGCCCTGGCTTGCTTTCGCTGTCCTCCTGTGGGCAAGCTGCTGTGCCTGTGGTAACAGAGGAAGGGGTTGAGGGGGGGTTACAGGCAAAGGGGACTCAGATGCAGAGGACAGCCTCTGAGATTCCTAAGTGGCTGACCCAGGGGTGCCCAAATGCCGCTTCTCCTCCTTTCGAGTGCCCTTGGGCCCCGGTCTGACTCCTTGAGGGTAAGGAGTCCCTGGAGGGATATTGAGGTGCCCTGTTTCCCTCTCACGTTGCCAATGCAGGAACTCACCCATGGCCACTGCAGTGGACTGCAGGTCTATGCACATCTCTGCATTCTACTGGACCAGTGCCTCCATAGCGTCCACCATCTTTCCCATGGAGACCTCCATGCATGCACATGTGGGCATCACTTCATTAGAGAGCAAGCGGACACAGCCCTCCAACCCGCGTGCCACTCTTTTGAGGGCTTCCAACAGCTCTGCGTGATGTTGCCCTGCCTTCTGCTGACTCTCTACAATGAGTTGGAAAGCTGAATCCAGAGGCTCATCATCTGACTCGGACCTCACAGATGCCTCTTCCCAAGCAGACTTCCGAGTTCCGGGGAGCTCAGCTGAACCTGCCTCATCCTGCTGCAGACACGTGTCCGTGCATTGACCACTAGATTGTGAACCTGAACCTGCTCTAGATCTAGGTCTCACCAAGGAGTGTGTCTCTGCGCTGGTAGAGGGTGTGGGTAAGCGCTATGATGGGTCTTGCAGGCTGTAATTTCCAGCTCTTCAATGGAGGACATGTCCTCTTGGCTGAAGGTGAGGACCTGGATAGAGCTGAGGGACTGGCTGGCTGAGGATGTCAGTTGCTTGGCAGAGCTCCCTGTGAACCAAAGTAGAGATAATTAGTGCATGTCAGCAGAGTCAAATGCAGGAGACCGAACACTCACAGTTGCATTGAGAGAGGGATGATGGGGTGCAGCATCCTCACGTGGGTGTTATTCACCGACCTCATCGTCATCGCAGGCATGGTCCATGTCCTCACCAGCCAGCGTGATGGTACACTCCTCAAAATGAGCGAGGGGCCTAATGTGGGCCATTCCACCCCTGGTCTGGGACCTCTCCCTGCTGTTGTGAAGCAGCTTCTCCTGCATGAAAACAGATAGAGAGTGTGAGCAGGATGCATGGCACGGTATGGATTGTTTGTGTGGTGAGCGGAGCCATGGACATGATGAGGATGTGAGCTCAAGAGGATATGAGCTTGATGGAGATGTGAGGGTGTGTGTGAGAGTTCGTGGTGTTGTCCCTTGAGGTGTGAGATCCCTGTGGATATGTGATGGGTTTGTGAGTGTATGAGTTGAGAGCGATGAGGTGGTTGACTTATCTTGGGGGCATGGATGAGAGCATTTACCCTCTTCCTGCAGTGGATGGCTGACCTCCTCTGTGCTCCGGTGGCGCTGATGCTGCTGCCATTAACTCCCAGGCCAGATTAGTCTCTATGCAGCCAGAGCTGGGGCAGAGGATATCGTGGCAGCCTCCCACTGCATCTAGTAGGTGCCCTAGAAAGGCATCACTAAATTTGGAGGCTGCCGTATTCTATGTTTTTGGAGTCATCTGTCACGTGGAGCAGTCCTGGTTTGAAGACATGAAGTAGGCATGAGCTCTGGTGCACTTAAAATATGGCGTCCAGAGCAAGGAAGCGCTGAGGTCATGGTGTGGCGGGCAAATCCGTGCCCGCCCATCAGCAGCGAACTGCGTGTTCCCCGTGAATGCATAATTAATGAAGCAGGACCCGCCGGGAATGGAACGATACGGCGCGAAAAGCCGCCATTGGGTGGGTAAAACATCCTGTTTCTTGCCCGCTACCGCTCTTGGTGCAAATCTGGGATGATTCCGCCCACTGATGAGGCAAAACATGACCTCAAGATTGTTGTTTGTTGGAGTTCTGATGTATGGGCATAAACCCAATTTATTGCCATTTTGCACTGGTACAAATACATATGTTGCACCAGCTTAAATGATAGGATGAATTAGAAGGTTAATTCTTTCAAATTACTGAAAGCAATTGGTGTCATTGTGCAGACAAAGCTGAAACCAAACTACCAAGAATTGCAAACAAGAAGGCTAACTTGAAAGAGGTCCTTTTTTCTGTTCATGTGCTTGATAATTTCAAAATATATGGATGGAAAGTTTGTATGGATAAGTGAAGCTGATGGCTATCCTTTCCTTGAAGGATCCATCTAACTTAATGAAAAGCATAGATTCACCACGTCTGCTGACCTTGTTATCAAATTCCTGATGGGCATGCCTCTGCCTACCCTGTAACTTCATTTAAACCTACAAGCCTGAGGGATCTTTGAACTCCTCAAGCTGAATTTTACCAGCCTTCTGGGCACAGGCTGGGAGTTGGGTGGAGGTGAGATCTATCCTGATTGAGCACTCTGTTATCAAGGCCCTAGGCTGTTGAATTCCCTCCAAAAAACTTTCTGTTTCTCTACCTCTTGCTCCTCTTTCAAGAAGCTCCTTTAAACCTAATTTTTTTGTGTAAATTTTGGCCATCTGCCCTAATATCTACTTGTGCGGATCAATGTAAAATTCTGAATAATGCACCTGTGAGGTGGCTTTGGACATTTTACTACATTTAAGGTGCTATATGAATACAAGTTGTTGTTCTTGTTTCTGGTATTTTGGCCATTATATTAACGTTTATAGAGCTAAAACGTTAACCTGATAAATACAGTTTCTGGTAAAGCTGTTTAGCATGACTACCTTTGGTCTTGTTGCCAATAATATGGTACAGTAAAAACCTTGAAATCTGCAATTATACTGTCACACTTTCTAGTTGGAAAATGCAAGGCTGTAAAGTTTATGCAGATTAGGTTTCTCAGATGCAACTTTTGTGGTGAATCACCTCTTTACAAATGATTTATTCGCTACAAGCAGATTTCCATGACATTGCTCATGATTAAAAGTTAAAGGATACATTGTTTTATGAGCACTGGAATGGTATACCATGGAATGCATGGTCTTTCTCTCTCTCTCTCTTTCTTTCTTTCTCTCCTTCCAAGCAGCCTCAGGTGACCATTAAACCCATTAATCAGACATGCCTATTTAAAGACCAGTAATGCTCTTTTCAGGTGTTGAGAAGCACATAACCATCTCAATGAAGCCTATAAAAAAAAAGCAAGTAGTTCAGTTCTACCAACTTGTGAAAGGAGCAATTGGAACACGTGTCATTCAGATTCCCAAATGACAGCGCCCTCAATTTTATCATTAGCAAAAAGTTTATTTAATAGGAAAGGGTGTGATAGTGTAGTGGTTATGTTTGTAGACTAGTAATCTGGCAACATAAATTCAAATCACACTATGGCAGTTTGTGAATTCAGTTTAAAAAAATAATTGACTAACTGATCCTATTAGTCAAGTAACAGCCTAACATAGTCAAACTCACAGTATCATACATTTTGGTCAACATTCCAGACTCCATCAACATTCCTGGTTGTGTCCAGGCCTGTCAGGATGTGGATATCACTGGCAAGGTCAGCATTTATTACCTAGTTGCCCTGAAAAAAAAAACTCCTGCTTGAACTGCTGTAGTCTTTTGTAAGAGTTTAAAACAACTGAGTGTTTTTTTATAGAACACTTCAGAGCACAGTTAAGAGTCAACCACATCAGTGTGGGACATTGGTGAATGCATTGAGATCTGCAACAAACCAATAGCATGGTTACTTTTACTGATACCAGCTTTATATATCAGACTTTTTCCAACTAAATTAAAATTCTCCAACTGCTATGGTGGGACTTGAACTCAAATTCTCTGAACTGTTGGTCCAGACCACTGAATTGCTAGTTTGGTGAAATAGCTTCCCACATTGCCATACCCCGATCCTGTATATTAATGGTTACTAGGGGGCTGTCACGATACTTTGATCCAGTAACAGCGACTCAAAACTGTGCATCAGGATGGTTGATTGCTGATCAAGATAGTCCTGCAGTCAAGGCTAATAACTCCACTACAGATAGGAGAGCACATATAATGAGGCCCTTGGGACTACAAGGAATGTGGTAAAGCAGACTTCAATGGTAATATGAAGGGTTGGTTCAGTAGCTGGACAAATCTGATGGAGCCCAGCCAAGAGTGTCAGAATCATTGGAGTTTGCTGTATGCTGTTTAATATAGAGATGAAGGAAGGATTTCTACATCCTGGAGCTGAAGAGCCCAATGATGATGTGGGAGATGATCCTCCGGCTCCACAGATAATGGTTACACAGATTAAAGAGGAGGTGAATCAAAAGATTCATGGGCATGGAGCCAAAGAGATGAGGTGGTGCGTAAATGCTGATTGCTTTTAATTAAAAATCCAGTTGTGCAGTAAAATAAAAACCTTTCCCTCTTAAGCTGGTTCCCCCAAAGCCCATCAGCCTCATGAAGACCCGGGATTGCCAAGGAACCTATACTTCGCCTGAGCAATTGAAACTTCACTTTCTCCCATTTTAGATGAGGAACATCCAGTGAGAATGTGCAATGAATCTCGATTTCAGCAAAAAGATCAGTGCGCAAAAATGAGGAGGCACACAGTAAGAATATTTCTAACACGATCTTGTCAAGCTTTGTTCAAAATCTCCTCACATTCCCCTCTGAAATAAATCTTGAGAGTTTCCTTAGAAAATAGGCCAATCACTGTATCCACTCAGCCTAGCTAAATAGTAATAAAGGAAAATCAATCTCAACAGCCAAAATAATAAAACAACAGTTGTAAAAATTATGCATAGAACAGCTTCGCATTACCATCTCTTAGAAAGTAACATTTTTGGGGACATTTTTATAGATGGGCAAATATGGAATCACATCTTTCATCAAGCAAAGTTCAATTTTGAAATATCACAATGTTACCAAATGAAAAACTATATATATGAACAGATAAAAAAAATCAGGGAAAGACCATCAGGCCCACTCACCCTGCCCTTCCAGGCATGATAGGACCAAGCACACTATTGCACTCCTGCCTAAATATGCAGTCATACAAGACGGGGGGCCAATTCAGGAAAAACTTTTAGAAATATTTCTCTATTCCCCTAAGCGAATCAGCAGATTTGGTCTTTAAGCAGATTCATTTAGTTTGCCAGAAATCAAGTATTGGCTCAACTTCTATCCCTTGTCTTGTGCTGACATTAAAGAGTAGTTGGGTGAAACTTCTTTCCCCTCTTCCTGGCAGAAGTGGCCAAATAGGGGACCACCTCCGAGAAGGTGGTACTGGTGGGCACATGGCCAGCAAGTGAGGGCTCGGGAGCCCCATTTGATCCCAAAGCCCATGGTAAAATCCAGTCCAATGTTTCTAACTGATGCAAAGGTCACCAACCTGAAACTTTGAAACTGTTTCCCTCGTTCCAGGTACTGCCTGACTTATTGAGTTTTTCCAGCATTTTCTGTTTTCATCTCAATCTTATGATCCACTTAGTCACTGGCCAAAGACTAACATTACAAAAGAACTACAGTCTGTTCCTGAAGAAATAGTGCATGGTGGAGATTTGATCTAAGGGGTGGGAAAACTGATTTGAAATGTCTGTTGTAAAAAAACTAATTTCACACAATGCCATTGTGATTACAAATATGGAATGACATTTCTTGTGGTTGGAAATAGTGTGTCTGACATTACAATTGAATTCATATGAACCAATAAGGTGAAGTTCCAATGACAATCAGCTAATATTCAAAAACAATCCAGAGTTGGCAGTCTGTGGAAAATCTCTAGACGCTGGTTTCTATTTACATCAATGCTGACCTTCAAACACTCTTGATGAAATGCAGCGAAGGAAAGAAAGAATGTGAGTGTTCATGAGAAGAAACCTCTGCAAAGTATTCTGTAAATCATGTGGGAAGAGATGATAGTGGATTGAGTGCCCCCTCTGAGCCCCAGAACTGCAAAACAGTGCTGGGTAAAAATCAATGACCTGATTGGGACATTAAATTACTACATTGTGCCTGTTCCTCCTTGGTTACCACGAGTACTAATGCACTGTTCATCCTCTAAAAATAATAAAAATTTTCAAGTAATCCTTTACACTGCATTGCGGTTCAGGGGCTGACCAGCTCTGGTTACAACAGACCAAAAGCATGCCACACTGCCATTCAGTTGCATCTTCACAGATATGTCAGATTAATTTCCAGGGCTATAACGACCAGTTTTAGAGATGAACGGTACCTGCGGCAGTGTCTAACACCATTAATTTTAAAACTGAATGAAAACAAGGGAAACCATGAACAAAATAAATATTTTTCTTATCACAGCAGCCATCAAGTTTTTGTTTTCTCCTTCTATTCCTCTCATGTCAATGACTTTCGACTTGTCAAGAAATTACTTTCCTGGTTTAAAGTAGTCTAATTTCCATTTTCTTTCCTCTTTGGGATAATGATGTCACACACCATTCATTTATAGGCAACACGATCCAAGAAATCTGTGATTAATGTTCCAGGAATGCCCACTAGGTGATGCACAGGAGCAATCCAGTGATCTTCAGGTGGAGAAGTACTCTCTTGTCAGAGAACCATCCTTTTTCTTTGTTTTTCAAAGCAAAGTCAGTGCAATATCTCCACCTTATTTAAAATCAGTTGGTCAGCTGTGGCTAGTTTCCATAAGCGTGGCATTTTCCTTGCTTTGTAATCCTTTTGCACCTGCCAATATAAGTCCCACACTGCATTGTCTCTCCAGTGCCAGGGTAAAGGACATCACTGAGAGTGTGCAAACAATGTTTAAATTGGAAAGCCGAATAGCCAGAAGTCACGGTCTATTTGGGAACTGAGGACATAGGAAGTATAAGGTTCGAGGTACTGCAGTGAGAATTTAAGGAGCTCGAGAGGAGGTTAAAAAGCAGGACTGAAAAGTAGCAATCTCTGGATTACTCACAGTGGTATATGCTAGAAAGTACAGGCAATCATAGAATAAAACAGGTTCCCTTGTTCACATTGGGAATACTTCCAATGCCATGTGCCAGTGAGAGTAAAAATAGGAAGGTAGCGAAAGTAAGCGTGTGGCTTGAAGCTTGGTGCAGGTGAGAGGGTTTCAGGTACTTGGGGTAAGTCCTGGGGCAGAAAGCACCTATTCAAAAGGGGCAGGGTGTACCTCAACAGACACAATGGGCTGAATAGCCTCCTTCTGTGCTGTAACAGTTTTATGATTCTATGGGCAGAATTTTGCCCTCAGTTGGCGGGCGGACAACCGAACTCCGCCACTGAAGCGAGCCCCACCGCCATTTTAAGTGGGCGGGCCAATTGAGGCCCACCCAGCGGCCTTCCTGTGCGGGGTGGGGGGGAGGGATTCCCCATCTGTCAAAGTGCGCTGTTTCGCGTATGCACACGAAAGAGCACACTGCCCCCTGAGACTAAGTGCTGTCTCAGGGAGATCAGTGAAAGTGTTACAAAGTTAAAAAATAGAAAAATTTAAAAATTATTAACATGTCCCCCTCATGTGACAATGTTAATAAATATCACATAAAATTTATTAAAAGGTTTTAAAAACGGACATGAAACCTCATCCTGCCAGTGGATGAGGTTTCATGTATTATCAGAAGCCCGCTGGGGCTCCTGGCCTGCCCACCAACCTTAAGGTTAGACGGGCAGGTCCTTTAATTATCTTAATTATCCTGTCAATGGCCTCAGTTGGCCATTGACAGGTCGGCGGGCGGACAGCTGATTTCGCTATCCGCCTGCCTTCCTAAAGATTTAAATGGACCGGGATGACGTAGGGGGTTCCTCCTGACATCATCCCCTGTCATTTTCCCATCGGCGAACGGGCCCCGCCCCCAAATCGCCGACTGGAAAATCCTGCAGTACGTGGCTGGAAAAATGGTGCAGGAGTGCAGGCTTTAGATTCCTAGGGCACTGGGACCAGTTATGGGGCAATAGGACCTTGGTCAAAGTGGATGGATTGGTAAGTAAAATGGTAATGAACAATGGGAGAGATAGTTTGGGTAGAGAGTAGGCACATTCCCATGAGGGATAAAGGAAAGGCATTCATAGCTCGAGCTCCCTGAACGAAGAAAGATTGAGATAAAAATGAAACAGAAAAAGACTTATGACAATTGTAAGATTCATAAAACAGGAGAAAACCATGCTGAATGCTGAGATTACAAACGTGAAGAAGTGGGACTAATCTTTAAACCAGCTACTACAGCACTTTGGGTTGAATAATCTCCGTCTGTGCTGTATGGTTCTATGATTTTCCAAATATCACATTGTTTTTTTTTAGCTTTTTTTGCCCTTGGCTTCTTTTGCTTCAGCGCCGGTCTTCAGCAGATTCCGACCGCTCTTCTCTTTGTCCTTGTGAGTCAGAAGAAAACAATCAGAATGTGAGATAGTAATCCATTTTGATTGCTTTGATTGCTCTGTGATTTTTGTATATTGCAGCAAATGGACTTGACAAGCAATTACGCAAAGCCTTGTATACTGAGAGAAAGATGCTTACTGCCTGTGAAAGATTCATTTTAATGAATTAAACATTTGGGAAACACAGGTGAAAAGTACATCAATAAATGCTTCAGGCTCCAAAACTGAGTTGCTACGTACAGCTTAAGGAGGGCCTATTACATGGAATTGCTACAAAGTCAAGTGATAAAAGATTGTATTTGTACCCTTGTTTAGCCCCTTGTTTTCCATTTGTTGTGGCGTCATTTCCTTCAGAATTGCCACCGGAAGCAGACTGAGAACAGCTATTTTGTAAAGAACTTCCTAGGTTATTTCACTCCAATGCAAGAAACTGGCAAGAAAACCTGCAGGAAGATGAATTCTGTCTGTAGAGTCTGAAAGCACTTCACCAGACCGACAGGATGCAAGCGGGAGCATCATTGTGAAAGGTGAAGGGAGAAGTGACAGACGGTGATGAAAAGGGAAGTTGGCAGCATATTGTGAGGGGAAGGAAAGCCAGAGCTGGTACTTTGGGATGGGCAGAACAGGGACTGCCAGCATTAACTGGAAGGTTTGCATAATTTGCTGCCATCGTCCAGTAGCTGGACCTGTGTTTGAATGCATACACCTTATGCAAAGGGCCCATACTTGGATGCAGCCTTCGATAGTTGCCTCTGCCAGAGTTCCCACCCAATAATAAGTCTACCCATTAAAACGGACATTGAAACTCTTTCGAGTTATCAACAGTCACAGATTGCAACTCTTTCGAGTATAATCACAGTTCTTGGTTTCCGGGAGTGGGACATGAACCCACAACCCTCTGATTCAAAGGCGAGGGTGCCATGAACTGAGCCACAGCTGACACCTCCAAAATGGACATTGAAGGCCAATGGTATTCTCACCTATCAGAAAGAGGTCTCTTCAAGATGGTAATTGGGTCTTCTTAATTCAAAATTTATTCTGACACCTTTTCTTTCTGGTTCTTTCATTGTATCTGCTGATAATCCTTTGCTACTGCTCATCCCACAGTTCTGTAAATTTATTCAGCGAGCGTGGACTGGGGAACATCCCAGATTTGATTCCGCTTGGGTCGAGTCAGCAAATGGCAGTGAGGAAAATTGTTGGGATGCTACAATAGACCTTAACTGCCTGGGGCAGTGTGGGAACCTAAAAAAATCTGCTTTGGGTGTATTTAAAACTGACTCTTGATGAATCGTGGACCAGCTGGGCTGTTTCCGTGTTGTAGAATTTACTGAAAATGACTCCCAAATTGCTCTTTGGGAATGGGTTGGTGGGGAAGGGGGAGCGGAGGTGGAGGAAGGTTCGAGGATGGGCAAGGGCCAGCTGGGAGCCGGAGAGAATGCACAGGGAGTGAAGAAAGTGCCATTTTGAACTGACTGGCAAAAAGGGGCTGGATTTAACCCTCCCTTGCCTGCAGCTTTGAAAGCAGGAGGTTATGTTAAATCCAGCGGGCGGCCTGCCCACTGGCTACCCACCTGTCCCTGCCCCTACAACCTTTGTACCATTGGTAGTGGTGGGGTGGGGTAGGCGTGTGGGGCGTGGTTCGTTGGGCACCCTGCCCACTAATGTACCAATTGAGGCCCTGAATTCATTCTCACTCATGGGCCTCACCCCATCCCTGCTGGGATTTCTCCAGTGGTGAGAGAGGCCCATGCCAAGCGTCCAGCCCGGCCTGTGCTGCTGGTGGTGGGCAGTGAGTGGGGGAAGGGGGGTTCTTGCCTTAATGGGCCCCCTGGACCCATCAGAGGGCCTTCCCCACGATGTAACCACCTTCCCCCAGGATTCCCTTCCCAATAGTATTTTAGTCCCGGCCCACCAGCCCCCTGACCCTCCTCATCAGGACCCGCTAGCTTGGCCCAGCAAGATCCCTAACACTCACCTCAAAAGGATCCAGCTCAGCGTGCTTCCTCAATGCCCGAGTGCAGTACCAGGCTGTGATTGGCTGGCAGCCCTCTGAGGCCAGGCTTCCTGTCCCAAAAGGGGAAGAAATCCCGCCTCCATCTGCGGGGCAGCCGTACTTCTCTTAGGCAGGCTCCTCCCTCTCCCCCAGCTTTTTAGCCCTATTAGTAATAGCTAAATGTGAAGAATGCCAGGATAATGTGGGAATGTTGGAGGAAGGAAGAGCATACCTGCGAATTTGGGCGCGGAGTTGGAGGGAAGCAGTGTCCCTATGAACTGGGCCTGGAAGTAATAGAATGCCTCTGGAGCTGGAGTAGGAAGTGGTCAGATGTGCAAGATTTAGGCAAATTATTGGAGGTGATGGTCTGGTTGGTTTGTTGAAAATTCCAATGCAGCTATGCTTTGTTCTTTTTTAAGATGCAAAATCAATCAGTTCTCAAGTATATTCCTCTTCCTTCAGGCACTATGCCCTAAGAGGGTGCTGGCAACCAAGAATTGGTCCATGATTATACATGGAGAAGTACTGCAGTGGTTTGCTATTGTGTTCTGCAGTATGGGTGACCAGGAACTCTCCTGCTCTTACCACCTTCCATCAGGTGTAGTCCTAGAGTCATAGAGTTATACAGCACAAAAGCAGGCCCTTCAGCCCATTGTGTCCATGCTGGCCATCAAGCACCTATCAATTCTAATCCCATTTTTCCAGTACTTGGCCCATGGCCCTTTATGCTATGGGGTTTCAAGTGCTCATCTAAATACTTCTTAAATGTTGTGAGGGTTCCTGCCTCTACCACCCTCTCAGGCAGTGTGTCCCAGGTTCCAACCATCCTCTGGGTGAAAGAAATTTTCCTCAAATCCCCTCTAAACCTCCTGCCCCTTAGATCTATGGCCCCTGGTTATTGACATCTCCGCTAAGGGGAAAAGTTTCTTCCTATCTAGCCTAACTTTGCCCTTTATAATTTTGTATACCTCTATCAGGTCCCCTCTCAGCCTTCTCTGCTCTAAGAAAAACAATCCTAGCCTATCCAGTCTTCATAGCTGAAACGCTCCAGCTCAGGCAACGTCCTAGTGAATCTCCTCTGCACCCTCTCCACTGTAATCACATCCTTCCTATAGTGTGGCGATCAGTACTCCAGCTGTGGCCTAACTAGCGTCTTATACAGCTCTAACTTAACCTCCCTGCTCTTATATTCTATGCCTCGGCTAATAAAGGCAAGTATCCCATATGCCTTCTTAACCACTTTTTCTACCTGTGCTGCTGCCTTCAGGGATCTATGGACATGTAAATCAAGGTCTCTCTGATCCTCTGTACTTCCTAGAGACCTACCATTCATTGTGTATTCCCTTGCCTTGTTAGTCCTCCCAAAATGCAACACCTCACACTTCTCAGGATTAAATTCCATTTGCCACTGCTCTGCCCATCTTAATGGCCCAGCTATATCGTTCTGTAATCTAAGTCTTTCCTCCTCACTATTTACGACACCAACAATTTTCACGTCATCTGCGAACTTACTGATCATACCTCCTATATTCACGTCTAAATCATTAATGTACACTACAAACAGCAAGGGTCCCAGCACCGATCCCTTCGGTACACCACTCGTCACAGGCTCCCAATCGCAAAAGCAACCTTTGACCATCACCCTCTGCCTCCTGTAATTAAGCCAGTTTTGGATCCAATTTGCTAAATTGCCTTGGACCCCAAGGTCTCTTACCTTCTTGATCATTCTCCCATGCAGGACCTTGTCAAAAGTTGAAGTCCATGTAGACTACATCAGCTGCAATACCCTCATCTACGCAACTAGTCACCTCCTCAAAAAATTAAATCAAATTTGTCAGACATGATCTCCCTCTGACAAAGCCATGCTGACTATCCCTGATTAATCCCTGCCCCTCCAAGCATAGATTAATCCTGTCCCTCAGAATTTATTCCAATAGTTTCCCTACCACTGATGTTAGACTCACTGGCCTGTAATTACCTGGTTTATCTCTACTACCCTTCTTGAATAATGGTACCACATTCACTGTCCTCCAGTCCTCTGGCACCTCTTCTATGGCCAAAGAGGATTTTAAAATTAATGTCAGAGCCCCTGCAATCTCCTCCCTTGCCTCACATAGCAGCCTGGGATACATCTCATCTGGGCCTGGGGATTTATCCACTTTTAATCCCACTAAAACAGCTAACACCTCCTCCCTATCAATGGTAATTCTTTCAGGTATATTACAGTCCCCCTCCCTGATTTCTACTCCTACATTGTCCTTCTCCATAGTGAACACAGAGGTAATCATTTAAAACCTCACCTACGTCCTCTGGCACCACACACAGATTGCCACTTTAGTTCCTAATGGGACCTACTCTTTCCCTGGTTACCCTCTTGCCTTTAATATATTTGTAAAATGCCTTGGGATTTTCCGTCATCTTGCCCGCCAGTGTATTTTCATGCCCCCTCTTCACTCTCCTAATTACTTTTTTAAGTACCCCTACACTTCCTATACTCCTCTAGGGCTTCCGCTGTTTTCAGCCCTCTATATCTGCCATAAGCCTCCTTTTATTTTTCCTTATCCAATTCTCTATATCCCTTGACATCCAGGGTTCCCTGGACTTGTTGGTCCTATGCTTCACCTTTACGGGAATATGTTGGCCCTGAACTCTCACTATTTCCTTTTTGAATGACTCCCACAGGTCTGATGTGGACTTTCCTACAAGTAGCTGCTCCCAGTCTACTTTGGCCAGATCCTGTCTTATCAGACTGAAATCAGCCTTCCCCAATTCAGGACCTTTATTTCTGGTCCATCTTTGCCCTTTTCCATAACTACCTTAAAGCTTATAGAGTTATGGTAACTATCCCCGAAATGCTATCCACTGACACTTCTACCACTTTCCCGGCTTCATTCCCTGAGATTGGGTCCAGTACAGCCCCTTCTCTTGTAGGACTTTCAACATGCTGGCTCAAAAGCTCTCCTGGATGCACTTTAAGAGTTCCATCTCCTCTAAGCCTTTCACACTAAGACTATCCCAGTTAATATTAGAGAAGTTGAAGTCCCCTACCGTTATTACGCTATTATTTTTACTCTTCTCTGAAATTTGCCGACATATCTGCTCCTCTATCTCCCCCTGACTGTTTGGAGGTCTATAGTACAATCCCAGCAAAGTGATTGCCCCCTTTTTGTTTTAAAGTTCTACCCATATGGCCTCATTTGAGGAACCTTCTAAAATACCATCCCCCCTTACTGCAGTAACTGGCTCCTTGATCAATAGTGCAATGCGACCTCCTCTTTTACACCACCTCCCTCTGCCCCTGTCACACCTGAAGATTCTATATCCTGGAATGTTGAGCTGCCAGTCCTGCCCTTCCCTCAACCATGTCTCTGTGATAGCAACAATATCATATTCCCATGTGTTAATCAATGCCCTCAATTCATCTGCCTTACTTGTAAGACTCCTGGCGTTAAAATAGATGCAGCCCAGTCTTGCATTATTCCCTTGTGCCTTAAAAGGTCTATATTTGTTCTGCCTTCCAGACTGGCTTAGTTTCTCTTCTATATTTGGCTGTGCATCACACACTACGGTACCTCCATTCTGTATCCCATTCCCTTGACAAATTAGTTTAACACCCACCCCCACATCCCCTCCCCCCCAACAGCACGAGCAAACCTCCCCGCAAGGATGTTGGTCCCGTTCTGGTTCAGGTGCAACACGTCTGACTTGTATAGGCCCCACCTTCACCAGGAACAGACCCAGTGATGCAAAAAACTAAAGCTCCCCGCGCCCCCCTCCCCCCTGCATTATCTCTTCGGCCATGCATTCATCCTCTCTATTCCTATGCTCACTAGCATGTGGCACAGGGAGATTACAACCTTTGTGGTCCTTTTTAATCTGCCACCGAGCTCCCTAAATTCTTGTTGTAGGGCCTCCCTCTTCCCACCTATGTTGTTGGTACTAATGTGAACCATGACCTCTGATTGCTCGCCCTCCCCATTCAGAATGCCCTGTAGATGTTCTGTGACATCCTTGACCCTGGCACCAGGGGGCAACACACCTTCCTGGAGTCATGTCTACGGCTGTAGAAATACCTGTCTGCACCTTTCACTATTGATTCTCCTACCACTATTGCTCTTGCACTCTTATTCCTCCCCCCTTGTGCAGCTGAGCCACCCACAGTGCCGTGAACTTGGCTCTAGCTGCACTCTCCAGAGTAACCTTCACCCTCACCGTTTTCCAACACAGACAAATGGGCCTTGAGTGAGATGCACTCTGGGGCTTTCCTGACTACCTGCCTGCCTCCCTTTCTCTGACTGGTGGTCACCCATTTCCTCTCTGACTGTACTTCCTTAAGCTGTGGAGTGACCACGTCTAAAAACTTGCTGTCCACAAAAGCCTCAGCCTCACAGATGCACCACTGTGTCTCCAGCTCCAAAACCCATTGCATAATTGGTATTAGAAGGATTTGCAGGCTGATACCCAACCTGTTTGGCCACACTACAAACACACCTTCCGTAGCCATCAATTGCTGAACTGGGATTTGAACCCAGAGCTTCTAGCCTAGAGGTAGGGGCACTGCCACTGCGCCACCATACCTCTGAAGTATGTTAGTGATTAAAATTAACTGGAATGAATCATGTTAATACACTTTGTGGGACCATCCTAGAAAATGAAACAGCCTGGTCAGAACTAGTACAAAAATGTGAGAAATAAGGAAGACAAACGCTGAACAAGGAGCATGCGCAATGCTCAATTTGCTGCTACAACTATGGCTAGAAGGATCAAGATGACGGACTTTGAATTTGCTATTTGGCAATTTTTTAAAAAGAAGATGAGCTACATTTTCTTCCTTCCAAAAACCAATTGTTTTCTGTTACTGGGAGAAGGAAGTTATAAACTATAAAGAAAAATAATTCATTCCCAAGTAGCAAATTGGGAGTAGTTTTCAATAAAATCACAGAGAATTTTACAGCACAGAAACAGGCCAACTGGTCCATGCTTTAACTTTCTCCCACCCTTCCCCAGGCAGCTGAGTTAGTAAATAATGGTAACATTCCAACAATTTTCCTGGCTGCCATTAGCTGACTCAACCCAACTCGGATCAAATCTGGGATGTTCCCCTGTCAATTTGACTTAGCTACTCGCTGGAGAAGAGGAGAAGCAATCCAGAGAAGAACTGAAGCTGCAGAGTTGTGTTTTTTGAGGAAAGTAATGAAGATATCTTGGACAAGTCACACTACAAATGAAGAAGTGCTAGTAAAATCCAAAACCAAAAGAACCCTGCTGACCAAGATCAGGAAGAGACAATTGAAATTTCTTGGGCACGTAATATGAAATCATGACTTAGAAAGTCTGATGCTGATGGCAAAGATCAATGGTAAAAGAGATCAAGGTAGACAAAGAAGGACTTTTCTAGTGAGTCTCACAAACTGGATGAATGTACCGCCAACAAAGATGATTCACGCCTCCAGGACAGGGTTAACATGGACGTCCATGGTCACAAACACCCTCGTAGGGCATGAAGAGAGAGAGAGAGACTCACTGAATACATTTACAAAATTGTTGGTTGAGCAAGAGCAAAGGTTTATCAGCAGATATGATCAGAGAATCGAAGGCCGAAGAATAACTTCTCAGTTAAGATCCAATCAGCATCTCGAAGAGATCTGTTTCTGATAGGTGAGAATATGACTAGCCTTCAATGTCCATTTTAATGGGAGGACTTATTAACGGGTGGAACTCTGGCAGAAACAAAAATCAAAGGCTATATCCAGGTCTGTACTTTTCGCCTAATCTGTGTGACATTCAAACACAGGTCAACTGGTACAGTACAAAGTCCAGCTACTGGACTATGGCAGTGAATCCTGCAAATCCACTATCCTATCGATGCCATTAGAAACAAGGCAAATGTCAAGAAATTTAAAGGTGGCTGTTGTAATTGACTCTGCTTTCCATATTTGAGTGAGACTTTTAAAAATAATTTTGCAAAAAATTAAGCCCAAGATAATGGGAATAATGGTGAGGCTTTATTATGTTGTAAAGCAGACAACAGAGTACACGCATGCACAGTTAAACCTGGCAATCCCAAAGCTATAGTCCGAGTTACATTGCTCCTCCAAAGGCTGCACTTTATCAGTACCTTGCCTATTGACTTGGCATTGAAATTAGTGTAAAGGCATAAAGTTCTAGTATTTACCACTCAATACACTCTAAACGTGGTAGAAATAGAACTGATCCAATTCCGGAGTAAGTGCATTTTAAACAGTATGATAATGCTAACAGCAACATGCATCTATATAACATCTTTAAGATGGTAAAACATCCCAAAGATACTCATGGGAGGGTCATCAAATACATTTTGACATCAAGCTATATAAGAGGATATTAGCGAAGATGACCAAAAGCTTGGTCAAAGTGGTAGGATTTGAGGCGCATCTTAGAGAAAAGGGACACAGGAAGTCAGAAAGGTTTAGGGAGGGGATTCCTGAGCTTAGGGCCTTGGCAGCTGAAAGTATGGTCATCAATGGGCAAGCAATTAATATCAGGAATGCTCAAGAAGTGAGAATTTGAGGAAGCACATATTTGGAGAATTGTAGGAATAGAGCAACTTACAGAAATAGGGAGGGGTAAAGCTATGAAGGGATTTGAAAAGAAGGATGAAAGTTTTAAAATTGAGGTGTTGTTTTACTGAGAATCAGTGTAGGTTAACAAGCAAAACAGTAATAGGTGAAAGGGACATGGTGTGGGTTAGGATACAGGCAGCAGAATGTCGTGATAATTACTGCCAAACAACCTCCCTGGTCTTGGAAATTTGATTTTTTTCCAAGTGTCAAGTCGCATTCTAAGAAATTTAATTAACCTTGAAAATTTTTAAAGAATTTTTTTTTACTTCTGTCTCTCTTTTTTACCCCCCCCTCTCTCTCTCTCTCTTCATTCCATCTTTCTTGTCCAATCTTTATTTCACATTCTCTACCTGATTTAGCTCTAATTGAGCCTTCACGATTTATAATATGTAGGAGAAAAAAATTGTTTGCATATGTAGGTCTATCCCAATTCCCCAGGGGGAGACAGAACCTCCAGTCACTATGTGACTTCCTTAATTATATCATGGAAAGAGACATGGATCACGCAGGTAGTGGTCCATGGCCCTACTTCCCCTTGCAAGGCCTGAATCCTTCAATCTGCTTGGTTGAAGAGACAAACTGGTGATTGTCCTGCTCACACATGCTACAGGTCTCACAGTTGAAAGCCTTGTGGTTGTTCAGATACTGGCTGACAGCTCAAAAGCCCTGAAAACTCTACGGGCAGTTGTCAGCAAGGTATATCGCAAGCGTCATTCCTTCATCCCAGTGCACATAACCCAGGAACAACAATTAGTTGAAGAACAGAGACATTTTCTGTGTAAAAAAAAAAAAATTCAGCACTTGGGGAAATTTTTCACCTTTGCTGCTTGGTCTTTGAGAATAACCTGTGAGGAAAGTCAACTGGGAAGAATCACACTTTGATTAGAAAGTCGGTCAGCTTCTCCCTTTCTTTAACTTAAATGAAAGGAAAAACATGTGGGGCAGAATATTACCGTTGGCGTGTGGGGGCGGGCCTGACACGCCGACGTGTAAAATGACACGCGATGACATCGGCCGTGCGTCCCAACATCATCGCGCGTCATTTTGATATTTTGTTCAGCGGCTGCACGCCCGCCGAACTTTCAATGGCCTATTAAGGCCATTAAGAAATTAATTAAACTTGTTAACAACACTGCCTGTCCAACCTTAAGGTTGGTGGGCAGGCAAAGAGCCCAAGCGGCCTTTGCGTTTTTCAGGAAACCTCATCCACGGGTGGGATGAAGTTTCCTGAAGCTTTTATAAAATAAATAAATAAAATTTCTTAACCTCACAAACATGTCCCAGCTTGTGTCACACTGTCACATGAGGGGACATGTTTAAGTAGATTTTTACTTTATTTATTAAGAGGTTTTGTCACCCATTCAATCTCCCTGGGTCAGCTCCATGCCTCAGGGAGACTGTTGCGCTCCTTTGCGCGCATGCATGATAGAGTGCAGGCCCTCCTCCCCCCGCCTGCACAGGTAGCGCTGAGTGCTACTGGCTGTGCATTACACTGGGCGGGCATTAATTGGCCCGCTCGCGTAAAATGGCAGCGCGCAGCCAATCACAGGTGGCGATCAGCTCCACGCCCACTCCCGCCCAGCCCACCCGCCATAGAAGAAATTCTCCCTGTGGTCTTTGTTGTTGGTGTGTGACTATTAGAACCATTGAACCATAGAACCATAGAAAAGCTACAGCGCAGAAAGAGGCCATTCAGCCCATTATGGCTGTGCTGGCCGAAAAATTTAAAAAATTAAAAACTAGCTGCCTATCCTTGCCAGGTTTTCCTCGGAAATGCGTAACACTTGGTCAAAAGATGAGAAAATCTACCCCCTGCTGCTTAATTTTGGACTGACTTTGTGCGCCTAAAAATTATCATTTTTAGTGACCAGAATTGCAATTATTAATGAACAGCATGAAACTTAGCACCGATGAAATTGATTCTGTTTAAAATTTTAAAACTATTCAGATAATAGTACATGAGTGATGTTGAAAAATTCATTAAAATCACAATCTGCCATATAGACAACCATTAATTTTTTAAATATATTCGTTCATGGAATGTGGGTATCGCTGGCTAAGCCTACATTTATTGCCCATCACTAATTGCCCTTGAGAAGGTGGTGGTGAGCTTCCTTCTTGAACCATTTCTGTCCATGTGGTGTAGGTACACCCACAGTGCTGTTAGGGAGGGAGTTCCAGGATTTTGATCCAGCAACAGTGAAGGAATGGCAATCCATTTCCAAGTCAGGATGTGGCTTGGAGGGGAATTTGCAGGTGGTGGTGTTCCCATGCATCTGCTGCCCTTTTCCTTTTGATGGTCGTGGTCATGGGTTTGGAAGGTGTTGTTTACGAGGTGTTGGTGAGTTCCCAGTTCCTGCAGTGCATCTTGTACACTGCTGCTGTTACTGTGCATGGGTGGTGGAGGGAGCCAATGCAGATGGGGTGCCAATCAAGAGGGCTGCTTTGTCCTGGATGGTGTTGAGCTTCTTGAGTGTTGGTGGAGCTGTACTCATTCAGGAGAGTGGAGAGTATTCCATCACGCTCCTGACTTGTGCCTAATAGGTGGTGGACAAGTCTTGGGGAGTCAGGAGGTAAGTTATTCACCACAGGATTCCTAGCCTCTGACCTGCTCTTGTAGCCACAATATTTGTATGGCTAATCCAGTTCAGTTTCTGGTCAATGGCAATGCCCAGGATGTTGATATCTGGGGATTCAGCAATGATAATGCCATTGAATGTCATGGGCCGATGGTTAGAATCTCACTTGTTGGAGTTAGTAATTATCTGGCACTTCTACGACGCATATGTTATTTGCCACTTGTCAGCTCAAGCCTGGATATTGTCCAGCTCTTGCTGCATTTGGACATATACTTACAAACTTATCTTGAAATGACATAATAATTTTGAAAGAAGTATACAGAGGGAGTAAAGATAGAAAAGCGAGTTGATATAAAGTTTTGTATAGGCCATTTTTGCTAAAAGAAAAATGGCAATGCTGATAATTACTTGATTGTTTAACATTTAGTTAACTAGTGTGATGAAATCCACAGTTTGTGGGACCAGTGGGGAAGCGTGTGCAAGACATTATCTACAGAGATGGCTCGTCAAATGTTTTGTTGGGTGACCTAACTCAGTTTCAAAGTTTTTTTTTTAATAAACAGTGTCTAAATGAAACAGGTTTCTGGGAATCGGCCATGACTTCATGTTTCTGTGAGCTGGACAATGATCTCAGGTTGCTATGGAAACAGAAGCCGGTCAAAACTATACAAAGGACAGAGGCATAAAATTATCTCAGGAATGTAGTTCAGGGCATGTAGTCTATGGAGAGTTTTTTCTTTTGGGGCCGTTTAAAAAAGAAGTAGGCCTGAAGGCTGAAACCAGGAACAGGAATAACAAAAGTAAAGTTACTGCCACTGCTTCAGTTATTTTGAAGGGTCCAATTAACCAGAGCTGGCCATTTTGGTAAGGACCATGCCGAAGGTGATTGGGAGAGGCTGCTGGAGAAGAATTGGTGGTTTAAATCCCGCATGGAGAAAGGATTTGGAACTTTACCTGAGGATGACAGAGTTTTGAAGGGCTTTGTGGCTCATTATGGTGGCATATATGCTAAGGGGGCTGCCTAGTGAATCCGCAAGATCTACCTTTGGTGTATCTGCTATTCAAAGTGCTATTTATAGTTTATATTGACTGCAAATTGCCTGCTAGTTCATGTTCAATTTATGTTGACTTTGGTTTGATTGTTAATGTACAAGTTAAAAAACTGAAATCTTGTCCATTGGTTTTCTCTGGGGTCGTTCAGTAAATTTGGCTCTTTTAGTTCCTTGGTTGCCATGGGGATCATAACACTAGAGGCCAAATCAATTGTTGATCTACTATTCAGGCAATCACTGATATTTCTTTTGAAAATTATAATAGCAGAAATGGATCCAGATTCACATTTATGTCTCCTGCATATACACACGATTCAGCTTTTGGCTCTTGGTTTTGTCCTACATAACCCGATTCAAGTAAAAAGATTCAGTCACTCCTTGGCTATCACCATGAGCAAAGTACAGCAATTGATTGAATGCTCAAGTCAGAGACATAAAGGTCTAGACGGCCAATAGTTTGATGGATGTTAAACCTTATTCAACCATGTCTACAAGACCTACTGTGGCGTCATCATTCGTTGATGGTGATTGCAATATTATAAGGGAAAAGTCCCAGACAGTATAAACTGAAAAACTGGAAAATAATGAATTCCAAAACTTGACAGCTTTAGGCCTCCAAAATCAATTTTTAAATAAGCAAACAATATATGCACTACTGAAACAATATAAAATCCACTTGAAATTTCTTGAAATTTTTGCTGATGTTATCAATACTTGTATAATATTCAATTTAATTAGATTTAGTGTTGTCGCACAGTAAGTGAAACACACAAGAGTTCAGCTATGGACAAGTTGACCTTACCTTGAATCCTAGTCTGAGATGACATTTGGTTTTTGGTTACCCAAGGGAATAAATCTGCCAGTTTTGACTGGGTCGTTTGAAGGAAAAAAGATAAAGTGACTGTGGAAAATGTTATGAATCCATCGGTCTTCCAATTCTTGATTTGTAATCATGACAAATTACAATTTCCTTGGAGGATTTTTTTTATAAGTTGAAGGTTAGAATTTAAATGTACAACGGATGGGAGTAGCATGCCTCAAGACTAACAATATAACTTTGTGCCTTCAGACTTCAGGAATCATGTGAATGCAAATCACACATTTCTACTCACTTTAATTGTTGGAGAAGCATCATACTACCAAAACAACAACAACTTGCATTTATTTCACACCTTTAATGTATGTTATTATCCCCTCAGGGGAACCATAAACCAAAATAACAAAATTTACTGAATAGCCCCCAAATGAATTAATTACCAGCAAGGTTCCACTTTTTGTAGCTTTTACTTTAACAAGAATTAGACCCAACACAAATTAAACATGAGCTGACAGGGAAATGATGCTTCAAATAAAAAAGTAAATTTAATATTAAGTAGTCAATACAATAAAGATACGTCTTACATGACCACAAGTACCCACATCACTCCCCACACAAATATGGCACTACGTAGCTACATTTTCACAATATGCCATTCTTTATTCACATTGGGTAGGTCTTAAGTCCTATCCTCTTCAAGTTTTATGGGTAGGATTATCATAAGCATGCCCAATTCTATGAACCCTCTCTCCCTCAGATCATGACAGTCCTGACAGTGCAGCTTTCCAGAGTTTCTTTCCAACCAATCCATAACGCCCTAGTTCACAATTTGGCCACTTCTTTGGAAAACACCAAGCTCTTTAACATCTCTAAGCTGTTCACACTGCTTTCCAGGTTTTAGACCTTTTAAGCCAGCTCACACAGTACCTCCAAGGGCTCCTTTCTCCTTTTCTGCCAAGCAGGAAAACTGACCTTTTTCTGAGAGTGATTTGCTTCTTCTCCTCACAAGAATTCTCCATGTTCCTCTTTCTGCTTTCTCTTTGTGTCCTCATCTCTGCACTAATCACCTTCAACCTCCATCTCCTCTGCTTGTAGCTCTCCTTTGTGTCTGTCAGCCACACATCCTCTTTCGTAACTTATTTCCTGTTGGTACTGCTTCCAGGTCAAAGATCGCCAAGTCATATGGACCAGGATTTCTTATTATCCAAGAAAATTACAATTGGTCCCTTTACAATTGGTGCAAACTCTTAAAAGTCATTTTCAAACATTCAGACCTTTTAAAGAACACTGAACTCCTGCTGCTGACCAGAAAGCATCAGGAATGGTTGTGCATGCATGCTCGTCCTGCATGCCACCAAGGCAGGCACAACTATTTCTGACACCTTTCCAATTGGTGAGCAGCAGGAGAATTGGTGAATTTTTAAAAAGTTGCTTTAAAAAATCTGAAGGCCACGGACAACTGCCGAAACGACTTTGCACAATGGTTTCTTGCTCAGTTTGGAGGAGGGCAAAGTTTTGAATAGTCCCGGGCAGTGAGTTGTGGAGCTGTCAAGTCTAAGTGGACCACGTTCTGCGCAACTTTATCGGTTCAGTTGATAGTGAATGAGACTCTTGCTCCCTGTGCCATGGTTTCAAGCCTCATGTTAGGTGATGAATTTTTTATTTAATATTTTATTTAAGTAGGTAATAAATTGTATTCAGTTAACAAGTCATTTCCCCTAGTGTTGCAGCACAAATAAACACAACTTTTAAATAAATTATGAATTTTCCTCACTGTAATGCTTCTGGATTAAAGGTCGTCACACATAATAAACCATCCAGAGGCTCTTCACTGGAATATGAAGCAAAACTTGACACCTAGCCACATTAGGTAATATTTGGGCAGAAAATATAAAGCTTGTTCAAAGAGATCAGTTTTAAAGAGATCAGGGGAAAGAAGTGGAGAGATGGAGATGTTTAGGGAGGCAATCCCAGAACTTAGGGCCTCATCAGCTAAAGGCATGACCAATGGTGATGCAGCAA
Source organism: Cetorhinus maximus (assembly GCF_964194155.1). Lineage (NCBI taxonomy): Eukaryota > Metazoa > Chordata > Chondrichthyes > Lamniformes > Cetorhinidae > Cetorhinus > Cetorhinus maximus. The sequence goes on from NC_135896.1 coordinate 22,171,414, forward strand.
TTAAAATTAGGCTTGCTTACAGAGTGAGAATTGGGGGAATGCAGATATCTTGGAGAATTGTAGGGCTGGAGGAGATCACAGAGGAGAACCATGGACTGGTTTTAAAACATGGATAAGTTCTTTCAAATTGAGGCGTTGCTTAACAGGGAACTAATATAGGTCAGTGAGTCCAGCAGTGTTGGGTGAATGGGACTTGGTGTAAGTCAGAACATGGTGTTATGGCCATGTGAAGAGGGGTGAAATGACTCCCCTATTCTCCCACTCCACGTTTGCCCGTAACAGCCTCTCTTACAGAATTTAGAGAGGATGTGCTTCACCAATTCTGTAAGAGCCCCACTATTTACACTTTGAAGTTGTAAAGGATGATTCAGACAGGTTTTCTAAGGTTAAGCAAACAAGATAAGTTTATTAAAATTATTTTGCAAGCTAAAAAGACTCAGTACAACGCGACCATAATTCACATGGTCATGCACATTCATCTGGGTTCTCACACATACAAGTACAAATGGCAGAGGAAGATGTTAGGCTTATCAGATTTTTTTTTTGCAGTTCATGAAAGATAAAACAAAGGAGAAACGGTTAGCTGTTCCCTGACTGGTCTTGAAGTGGTGGTTCAATGTTGCAGCCATTTTTTTTTCAGCTGTGCTCCTTGGTGTAATTGTACAGAGCAGATTTCCACATTTGTTTGAAAAGATCTTGCAGCTGGTTTTCTTCTCAGGATGGTTACTTTGCAAAGCAGGCACAGCACTTCCAAGAGAGAGAGAGAGAGAGAGACAAAGAGAGCATAGAGTTTCAATCTGCCTGTGTTTAGTACAGCATTGTCTTTTTTCCCTCTCCTCCTGGTTGGTAAGAGACCCTTGAAGTATCTTGTTGGTTGTATGTTCCAGAGAAATTCTATTCGTTTATATCTGCTGCAGTTATTGTTTCAGAACAAGTAATTGCATTTCGATGCCTCACCTCAGAAACATTTAACAAGTTTCAGGGTGCTGTGAATCGACATGGGATGGGGACTTTCACGCTCACCAGGGGTTTAGTGTCAGTCGTCATCCTGCTTGGTGGAATGTGAAATTCTGTGTTGCAGCAGTCTGGGCAAGTTTTTTAAATCCCATTGTCTGTATAGGGTCCTACTTTTTTAAAATCCAGAAATAGTATCATTAAAAAAGCACATCCTCATAACAATGGGCAGCAGAGATTTAGATGATCTCAAGCTAACAGGGCTTAGAATGTGGGAGGACAGTCTCGTCAAGTCTAGAAGTAACAAAGGCATGGATGAAGATTTCAGCACAGATGAGCTGAGACAGGGACAGACAATATAGGGTAAAATTTTTAGCTTGGCAGGCTAAAAGGCCCATTAAGGCCATTAAAAAGTTAATTAAAAGAAAATTTTCACTGCCTTTCCAACCTTATGGTTGGCGGGCAGGTGAAAAGGAATTTTTTGAAAACCTCATCCACAAAGATAAAACAAAGGAGTAAACGGTTGAGGTTTCCAAAAGCAAAATAAAAACAGAGCCACTTGAGGGGGACATGTTTTATAACATTTATAAAATCTTTAACTTTGTTTTTGAAACCTGTTCATCTCCCTGAGGCAGCTCTGTGCCTCAGGGAGATTTGCAAATAGCACTCGCGCGCATGCGTCAAGTTCACCCTCGCCCCGCTTGCACTCCTCCCCCTGCCCGCACAGGCAGCGCTAGAGGCTGAAGCTCACGTTTTGCGCTGGGCGGGGCTTAATTGGCCCACCAGCATGAAATCGCCTTTCGGCCTCGATCGTGGGCAGCAGTCGGCTTTCCCCGACCACCCCGCTTGCGCTCCCCCCCCATCCCTCCCCCCCACCTCGAGCCCGCCCGACATGGGTGAAATGCTGCCCATAGTGTCATGTAGAACTATTGGCGGGACTTTCCGCCCCCGCCCACCGCCGCGATCTTCCGGTCCCCGGCACAAGTCAATGGGCTTCTGGCCGGGGCGCCACCTCACCCGTGGAGGGGCTGGAAAATCCCGGCCTATGAATCAGATTCCTTAGGCAAAAGCAATTCACACAGAGGCACAATAAATAGTAACTGCACATTGTTCAGTGTACATTTTACAAATTTCTGAATGAAAACAGCCTGTTCTAGAGTTTGAGGGCTGTCTCCCAGAATCTTTGAGGAGAATCATTTCATGCTGTTTAGTCTGAAGGCACCTCTGTGGTTCGTGGAGTTCTGTGTTGCTAACATGAAGTAGAAATACAGTTATTTTATCTCATAGAAATATAGCTAAAACGAATGACCTGAACGCCTTAAGATTGCTGTTTCCTTTGAATGGAAGCCAACTTTCTCAAGGTCGTGAGCTGGTTCTTTCTTATCAGGCCAGGAATTATAATATTAATTAGTTCCATAACTGAATCACAGCCCCCATCTCTGACCAGAATGATATATATTGTCTCAGATTTAATTCAAAGCCTTTTGAGATTTCTGTCTAGCCTAACACCCTGTTAATAATCACAGATTACTGCCTTTATCGCCATTTTATTTCCAAGCTATGACATAAAAGGGCAAGTTTATAACTGTCACCACTCCCATCCTCTCAAGTTAATGACTATTCTCCAGTCAGTATTGTGTACTGCATTACCTGCAGATCCTGAGACAAAATGATTAGAATGCAGTTCAAAGAGGCACATTTAAAGTATTGCTGTAGCTAAAGTAAATGGGTTGAATTTGCCCACAAAATATTAGCACTGAAAGGGTTAACATGGCCATCTAAGAACGTAAGAACATAAAAAATAGGAGCAGGAGCAGGCCATTCAGCCCTTCGAGCCTGCTCCTCCATTCAATGAGTTCATGGCTGCTCTTCCACTTCGCCACCATTTTCCCGCACTGTCCCCATATCTCTTGATGTTTTTATTATGTGGAAATCTATCAGTCTCAGTCTTGAACATACTCAACAACTGAGCCTCCACAGCCCCCTGGGGCAGAGAGTTTCAAAGATTCACCACTCTCTGGGTGAAGAAGTTCCTCCTCATCTCTGTCCTAAATGGCCTGGCCCCTTATCCTGAGATTATGTCCCCCGGTTCTAGACCACAGCACCTCCCCCCACCGCCAAGTCAATGGAAACATCCTTCCTGCATCTAGCCTGTCGAGCCCTGTAAGAATTTTGTATATTTGAATGAAATCACCTCTGATTCTTTTAAACTCCAGAGAATAAAGGCCCTTTAATCATTCCTCATAGGACAATCCCTCCATCCCAGGAAATAATTTATTGAACCTTTGTTGCACTCCCTCTATGGCAAGCATATCTTTCCTTAAGTATGGAGACCAAAACTGCACACAATATTCCAGGAGCGGTCTCACCAAGGCTCTACTGAATTGCAGTAAGACATTTTTACTCCTATGTCCAAATCCTCTTCTAATAAAGACCAATATACCATTTACCTTCTTAACTGATTGCTGTAGCTGCATGTTAATTTTCAGTGACTTGTAAACAAGGAATACCCAAGTCAACTTTGAAGTTCAACACTTCCCAACCTCTCACCTTTAAGAAATACTCTGTGGCCAGGATTTTATGGCCTTGCTGCAGTGTGTCGCCCCCTAGTGGATGCGGCGAGCCATTTAAATCTCCATTCACTTCAGGGGGACCATAATACCCCCGCCAGGCATTAGTGGCCATAAAATTGTGACCTGTGTTTCTGTTTTTCCTATCAAAGTAGATGACCTCACACTTCTCCACACTGTATTCCATCTGCCAAATTTCTGCCCACTCGCTTAGCCTCTCCAAATCCCCCCAAAGCATCTTTTCATCCTCCTCACATTTCACTTCCACCTGGTTTTGCGTCATCTGCAAAATTGGAAAGATTACATTTAATCCTGACATCCAAATAATTGAGATAGATTGTGAATATAAAGTTCCGTTATCTGCATTTTGTCACTGTTGTTCAAAGAAAATAAGGAGAATTCACGTGAATATGTCATTTATTATTATCATCATGGAGCACAATTTCAAACTAGAAATCACAAAAGGTCACTGTATTTATTTGTTATCAAACAAAGATAAGAAACTTTATAAAAAATGAATCAAATTTTAATCTGACAGCAATTACCAATGGAATACAACAAGCCTTTCGCATATATTGCCACAGTATTCTCTCTTCAACGGTTAGGTTAAGGCTAGCCTGGAGACAGCTTCAGAAAGGCATTCAAATCTGAAATGGCCTAGAGGCTGCAAGGAGGATGCATGTGGATCAAAGCCAGAGGAAAAACTGCAGAGCAGTCAAATTACAAAAACAGACATGGACAAAGGGGTATATCTAGTGGTCTTGGCCTCCATCGAAGTGTGCAGAGATTTCCTTTGTTCGTAATAAAATCATTGTAGGAGACTCCATTATCTAATTTCTTTCTTCCCTGAAATAGCCCTTCAGGAAACTTTAAACATCAGAATGCTACAGTAGTACCTCTGTGGCAAATTACTGTCTATCTGGCTTATACTTCATTTTTTCATATAAATACAAATAAATGTTTTGCAGTTCTATATATTTCTTTAAGAACACAGATTCTTTCAATAGCACTCAATGTGTGAAAGGTACTTGCATGCATAATCTAAAGAAATATGTGTTTGACTTTTAATAAAGTAATTCATTGCTCAGTCAGGGGCACATACTTCTCTGTTATTGCTGGGTTGTCTTGGAAGACATTGGGTGTCTTACTCTAGTAAGAGATTTGGCCGGGGGCAAAGATCATTTCTTAAAAGTACTTTTATTAACATAACTAACTATATACCCTACTATGACACCCTACATCATATCAACAATTTCCAGTTCCCTGGCCCCAACCGCCTCCTCTTCACCATAGACGTCCAATCCCTCTACACCTCCATCCCCCACCAGGATGGTCTGACGGCTCTCCGCTTCTTCCTCGAAAAGAGGCCCGAACAATCCCCATCCACCACTACTCTCCTACGTCTGGTTGAACTTGTTCTCACACTGAACAATTTCTCCTTAAACTCTCCTCACTTACTCCAAATGAAAGGTGTGGCTATAGGTACCCGCATGGGCCCCAGTTATGCCTGTCTCTTTATGGGGTATGTGGAACATTCCTTGTTCCAGTCCTACTCCGGCCCCCTCCCACAACTCTTTCTCCAGTACATCGATGACTGCTTCGGTGCTGCTTTATGCTCTCATCTGGACCTGGAAAAATGTATTAATTTTGCTTCCAATTTCCACTCCTCCATCACTTTCACATGGTCCATCTCTGACACTTCCCATCCCTTCCTTGACCTCTCTGTCTCAGTTTCTGGTGATAGACTGTCCACCAATATCCATTACAAGCCTACCAACTCCCACAGCTACCTCAACTACAGCTCCTCACACCCCCCCTTCCTGTAAGGACTCCATCCCATTCTCTCAGTTCCTTCGCCTCTGTCGCATCTGTTATGATGATGCCACTTTCAAAAACAGTTCTTCTGACATGCCTTCCTTCTTCCTTAACCGAGGTTTTCCACCCACGGTGGTTGACAGGGCCCTCAACCGTGTCCGGCCCATCTCCCACGCATCCGCCCTCACACCTTCCTCTCCCTCCCAGGAACATGATAGGGTCCCCCTTGTCCTCACTTATCACCCCACCAGCCTCCGCATTCAAAGGATCATCCTCCACCATTTCCGCCAACTCCAGCATGATGCCACCACCAAACACATCTTCCCTTCACCCCCCCGGCGGCATTCCGTAGGGATCGTTCCCTCCGAGACACCCTGGTCCACTCCTCCATCACACCCTACACCTCAACCCCCTCCCACGACACCGTCCCATGCAACCGCAGAATGTGCAACACCTGCTCCTTTACTTCCCCTCTCCTCACCATCCAAGGGCCCAAACAGTCCTTTCAAGTGAAGCAGCATTTCACTTGCACTTCCCTCAATTTAGTCTACTGCATTCGCTGCTCCCAATGCGGTTTCCTCTACATTGGAGAGACCAAACGCAGACTGGGTGACCGCTTTGCAGAACACCTTTGGTCTGTCCGCAAGCATCACCCAGACCCCCCTGTCGCTTGCCATTTCAACACTCCACCCTGATCTTATGCCCACGTGTCCATCCTTGGCCTGCTGCATTGTTCCAGTGAAGCTCAACGCAAACTAGAGGAACAGCACCTCATCTTCCAACTAGGCACTTTACAGCTTTCCGGACTGAATATTGAGTTCAACAATTTTAGATCATGAACTCTCTCCTCCATCCCCACCCCCTTTCCGATCACCCCCCCTCTTTTTTTTCCAATAATTTATATAGATTTTTCTTTTCCCACCTATTTCCATTATTTTTAAATGTATTTCCATCCATTGTTTTATCTCTACCTTTTAGCCTATTTCAATTCCTTCACCCCCCAACCCCCACCTGCACTAGGGCTATCTGTACCTTGCTTGTCCTGCTTTCTACCCTTAATTAGCACATTCCTTAGATAATATCACCACCTTCAAAACCTCTTTGTCCTTTTGTCTATGACATCTTTTGGCAATCTCCACCTACCACTGGCCCTCTATCCAGCTCTACCTCCCCTTAAACCAGCTTATATTTCACCTCTTTTCTACTTTTATTTAGTTCTGTTGAAGAGTCATACGGACTCAAAACGTTAACTGTGTTCCTCTCCGCAGATGCTGCCAGACCTGCTGAGTTTTTCCAGGTATTTTTATTTTTATTAAGGATTTCCAGCATCCGCAGTTTTTTGCCTTTAACTATATACCAGATTACAGAATATCAGGACAAAAATGTACTGCTCTTCTCTTAGGTTCTTCTCACTCATCTCTCTAAGTAGCCTCATTATGACACAGTTGACTCCATTGGTTGGAGTCATACCGAGCATAAAGGAAGATGGTTGTGGTTGTTGGAGATCAGTCCAGGACATCACTGCAGGAGTTCCTTAGGGCAGTGCCCTCAGCCCAACCATCTTCAGCTGCTTCATCATTGACCTTCCTTCCAACATAAGACCAGAAGTGGGCACTTTCGCAGATGATTGCACAATGTTCATCACCATTCGCAACTCCTCAGGTACCAAAGCAGTCCATGTCCAAATGCAGCAAGATCTGGACAATATCCGAGCTTGGGCTGATGAGTGGCAAGTAACATTCGCACCACACACAGTGCCAGGCAATGACCATCTCCATCAGGAGAGAGTCTAACCATAGTCCCTTGACATTCAATGGCATTACCATCACTGAAACCCCACTATCAACATCCTGGTGGTTACCATTGACCAGAAACTGAACTGGACTAGCCATATAAATACTGTGGCTACAACAGCAGGTCAGAAGCTAGGAATCATGCAACGAGTAACTCACCTTCTGACTCCCCAAAGCCTACCTACTATTTCCAAGGCACAAGTGAGGAATATGATGGGATACTCCCCACTTGCCTGGATGAGTGCAGGTCCCACAACACTCAAGAAGCTTGACACCATCCAGGACAAAGCAGTCCACTTGATCGGTACTACATCCACAAACATTCACTAACCCCACCACCAATGCACAGTAGCAGCAGTGTGTACCATCTACAAGATGCACTGCAGAAATTCACCAAGGTTCCTTCGACAGCACCTTCCAAACCCACGATCACTACCATCTAGAAGGACAAGGGCGGCAGATACATGGGAACACCACCACCTGGAGGTTCCCCTCCAAGTCAAACACTATTCTGACTTGGAAATATATCGTCTTTCCTTTACTGTCGCTGGGTCAAAATCCTGGAACTCCCTTCCTAACAGCACTGTGGATGTACCTACGCCACATGGACTGCGGCAGTTCAAGAAGGCAACTCACCACCACCTTCTGAAGGGCAACTAGGGCTGGGCAATAAATGGTGGCCCAGCCAGCGAAGCCCACATCCCGTGAATGATTTTTTTTAAAAGTAGCTATTATTAAAGGCGTGTTAGAGTTAACCTTTTTCTCCACAACTTCCAGATTCATTTGTAAATACTTTCAAATGACAGTTACATGGGCCAGAATTTTCCCGTTGGCATGAGGGGGTGGGCCCCGCTCACCTGCACATAAAATGATGCGAGGCAACATTGGGCGAGCGTCCCGACGTCACCGCGCGCCATCGCGATATTTGGGAAGGCGGGCACGCTGTAAGTTTGCACCCTCCATCAATTAATGGGCCAGTTAAGGCCCTTGAGGCAGCAACGGATCTCGATTTTTCGCAGCCCGTGCAATCTTCAGGGCATCGCGCGGGCGCAACGGGCAGGCGGGTAGGAGACATTTGTATAAACCTCATCCACGGGCAGGATAAGAGGGGTGAGTGGGGCCGTGAATATGATGTTTGAGGTATTTAATTGTGAAAGTAACTTTTACTTGCCTGTGTGAGCAGGAAGACTTCAAAGCTCATACCAGCTGCTTGGACTGGAGTAAAAGCTTTGGTAGGAACTGTACAATAGAAATCATTTCTGGGGCCTGCAGCTTTTAGGAAGCCTTCCCTTAGCCTGGGAATGGGAGTTGCGCTCTCCACTGGAGGCACCTCCTATGAGGAGGAAGGGAGGGCCAGAAGGGGGAGGAGGCCAGGAGTGTACATTCAGCCTCCGGGGAGCCACCTGTGGGAGGAGAGGTGCAGACAGAAGGGGTGCAGGGCCAACAGGAAGTGCAAGGTGGAAGGGGCTGCAGAAGAAGCCACTATCCTGCTGCCAGGGTATACAGGCAGCAAAGCAGCTACCGCTGAAGGAGGCTCCGTCTCTCAATGGAGACAGTGACCTCCCTCTGTCAGATGATAGGCCCTGAGATCTCCTCAAACTGTGTGAATGGACACACATGCCAGCGGCTCTGAAGGTTACAGCTGCCCTCAACTTCTATACCTCTGGCTCCTTCCAGGGCTCGGTGGGTGATCTCTGCGGAGTCTCCCAATCAGCTGTCCACACTTGTGTCAAGCAGGTCACAGATGCTCTGTTCAGGCGTGCATTGACTTTCATCCACTACCGCTGGGATGATGCCAGTCAGACAGAGCGAGTCAGAAGCTTCGCGGCAATTGCTGGCTTCCCCCGCGTCCAGGGTGCAATAGGCTGTACACGTGGCCATCAAGCAGGTGAGCCCGGTGCCTTTGTCAACAGGAAGGGCTTCCACTCCATGAACGTGCAGATAGTGTGTGATCACAGGATGCAGATTCTGCAAGTCTGTGCAAGGTACCGAGGCAGCTCCCATGATGCCTACATCCTCAGACACTCCCAGGTTCCGGGGCTCTTCAGTGCTCCAGCCCGGCTGGATGGATGGCTGCTGTGTGACAAGGGCTCTCCCCTCAGAAGGTGGCTCATGATGCCTCTCCGCCATCCAAGAACAGAAGCTGAGCAGCGCTACAATAGGAGCTACGGCTCCACAAGGGCTGTGGTGGAGAGAACCATCGGTCTTCTCAAGATGCACTTCCGATGCCTGGGCCGCTCAGGGGGCGCACTCCAGTACCCCCCAGATTGTGTCTCAGTGATAGTGGTTGCATGCTGTGCTCTCCACAATCTGGCGCTGGAAACAGGCGATGCGGTGGACGATGAAGATGTAGACGCAGTGGCCGCGGCTGCACACAATGAGTCCAGTAGTGAGTCTGAGGATGAGCACACACAGGGAAACGCTGAGGGGGTAGACGCTGAACCGGGCATACTCGAGGGAGGCAGGGGCATTCAGGAGTCTTTAATCCAAAGAACCTTCAGCTAGCCCACCACAGATGGACCTTCAACATACCCCAGAACTGCAGGCTCCACACTCGATACCTGAGTGCTAAATCTGCCTGGATACTAACATTAACTAGGGTCCTTGTCAATGTCAAACAACTCACTCATAACATCATGGCTTCCCGTCCACTAGCAGAAGTAAGGAATCAACCTGAGGCATGGCAACATGTCAAAATTTATTGAGTAAACAAAAGTAAATTCATAAAGGAAAATAAAAACGGTGCTGGACATCACACCAAGTCTTCGACTAAGTACTATGGGCCAACATAAAAGCACCAGTGAGAAACCTGTGGTGTGCCTAAGGTGCCTTAAATTTACACTTACGGGTGCTACGTCTAGATGCTGTCCCCTCACTGGCACTGGCATCTGAGACAGCCTGCTCACTGTGCTGTCCTGTTGGCCTCGAAGACCTTGGCGGACGTCCTCTGGCCCACGGAGCATTTGAAAGCCCCGCCTAGGAGGGAGCGGCCAGCTCCACAGCTGGCTTCTCCCCAGTTGCCATAGCCTCATCAGATGCCATGATCACTGGCAGAGGGGCGGAGGAGCTGCTGACCTCACCCAGAGTACCCTGAGAGGAGACTGCAGAGACGACAGGCAGCTGCTGCGCCAACATGAGGTCTCTTTGGATCTCCCTGCTCACCATAGATGGATGGGCATCGAGCTGGGATACTTGGTGCCCAAGCCATCTCCCACAATAGCACCGACCAGCTGTGGCCAATGCCGCTGTGAGGGCTTGCAAATCCGAGCGCAACTCCAGGAGGCCCTGATTGTTCTCCTGGAGGAGCCTCTCCACGAGAGTCACCACGGAGGAAGCATGGCACTTAGCCATGAGGCTCATTGCATCGGTGATGCTCTGCGTGGACTCCTCCAGCACGGGCACCATGCCATGCATAGCGTCATGCATCATCCCGCATATGCTGCTGCACTTCCAGCGTTCGCTGCCTAATAGACGACTCCAGAGGCACATCATCAGCCACCGACCGAGCATGTACCTGCTCCCCAGAAGTCCTCCGACTGCTGGTGCCCTGTGCACTCTCTGTCTCTGCCCACACCTCAAGCGGGTGTGAAATGCCCTCACCCCGCTGCCCCACGGCACTAGCTGAAGATCTAATTCCCACCGAGGTGCGAGTATCTGTGCTGGTACCTGCCTGGCTGAGATGGGTGACGCTGGTGAGTGCATTTGTTTGAGGGCTTCAGGGGTGAGAGGAGGGCCCTCTGCCTCCTCCTGCTGGCCCTGATCCGGTGATGCTGAAAGGAAGAAAAAGGACATTTGATTAATTACAGTGCAGACAATGTCAATTTGCATACCGCTCCCCCGGACCATTATGCGCTCATCCTTCCATAATCAATGGTCAACCCATGTTGCTAACTTCAATCACTGAGCATTCAGCAGTGCCATGGCCTCCATGACACACATAGTAACTTCACTGCTCACCAAACATACCTCACTGTGGCACCCCAGCCTCACCACCACCGGTGGATCTGGGGGCATGGCACCCCTCAAGGTCCATGGCCTGCTGCTCGAAAGCCGCAAGGATGGCCAACTGGGCCTGCCCTCCACCAGTCCACATTCATTCAGAGGCATTGTGCGCAGTCTTTTCCTGAAAAGGAGGGAAGAGCATTGCTTAGTCCAGCCTGCACCTGAATTCCCATCGCATCCCTGCCAACCCAGCCAGAGTGGGACATTGCAGGACTCCAGTTCTTCATCACCCCGCAGCTACCACACACTCACCCAAACAAGCCAGAGCTGACCCCACCCCACTTTGCCCAAATGCTGCCTCCTTCACATGTGGCACCACAAGGTGATACTTTGCTAAGCAAGGAGGCACAAGCACATGGAATGCAAAGACCAGGAGATGGATTGGTGCCCCGCCAACTGGAAGCTCCCCTCCCAGCATGTCAGCACCCTGACTTTGACATGCTTCCCAGTTCCAGCACTCTGCCTAGGTGCAGACCCTTGACTTTCACCCCCATTCTATACTCTGGGTGTCAGTGTCACTCATGCTGCAGATGCAGAACACATCCTAGCTCAACCCTCTCAGGGTGAACTGGGCATGGGCAATATCTGCTGTCACACCCAGCGAGGGATACATGCCATGAGGGATTCAATGACATTACTGTATTCACAGTTGGCGGGGTGGTTTGGGGGAAAGGGTGACGACTGCACCCTTTCTCCCAAGTGACCTGAGGCAACATGGTACTCACCCTTCCTAAGTGCAGGAGATCATTGAACCTTTTGTGGCAATGGAGCCATGTGCACCGCACCACATCATGGGAGCTAACACTCTTGGCCACCTCCTCCCATGCATGTTTGATCAGGTGGGGAGGCCTCCGCCTCCCATCACCCAGAAGAAGGACCTCCCACCGTGCTGCCACCTCCTCCAGGAGTGAGCTAGACACTCGCCTGAAAAATGAGGGGGCACACTGACACTGCCCCAATGGCCTACCCTCCGGCCTGGCCTGCCCCAATGGCCTACCCTCCGGCCTGGCCTGCCCCGCTGGACTACCCTCCGGCCTGGCTTGCCCCGCTGGACTACCCTCCGGCCTGGCTTGCCCCGCTGGCCTACCCTCCGGCCTGGCCTGCTCCACTGGACTACCCTCCGGCCTGGCCTGCCCCAATGGCCTACCCTCCGGCCTGGCTTGCCCCGCTGGCCTACCCTCCGGCCTGGCTTGCCCCGCTGGCCTACCCTCTGGCCTGGCTTGCCCCACTGGACTACCCTCTGGCCTGGCTTGCCCCGCTGGACTACCCTCCGGCCTGGCCTGCTCCACTGGACTACTCTCCGGCCTGGCCTGCTCCACTGGACTACTCTCCAGCCTGGCCTGCCCCAATGGCCTACCCTCCGGCCTGGCTTGCCCCGCTGACCTACCCTCCGGCCTGGCCTGCCCCGCTGGCCTACCCTCCGGACTTGCATCACCAACATTGCCCCTGTGCAGAGCCCTTCACCCAGCCATTGCGAGCAGCCTTTCCAGGCCTTCCTTTTTACAGGCTGCCGGGTCACCATTGGACCCGGCGGGCTGAGCGCGCCCGCAACCGCCCGCCCACTCCCGCCAAGCACGGGAGTCGTGAAGTACGTTCGGCGGGCCTTAGTTGGCCTACCCACGTAAAATGGCAGCACGGACCCGATCGCGGGCTGCAACCAGACCCGGCCCTGCTCGCGCCTGCTCCCGACCAGCCCGCCCGACATGGGGAAAATTCTCCCCATACTATATTGATAAGCAGATCCTAAACTAAATAAAGGCGTTGGACAATGTAGATGCTATATCAAGCCTTTCGAATTAAAAACCGTTAAAGTTTGAAAATTACTGTAATTGGATACCTGACTGCTTTGCAACAGTGGTGTAGTGATTCTGGAACTAGTGAGAAAAACTTATAGTTTGCTTATGTCCTTCAGGGAAGGGAATGTGTTTCCTCCATCTGGTTTTGTGTACAAGTGACCCTGGTCTATATGTTTGACTCTTAATCCACAATGATGCAGCCCAGCAAGCTACATGATGGAAAACAATTGCTTCAAGAATGCTTGGCTGCCATCATCTTCCCTAAAGGATAGGTAATAAACCTGTCCCTGGCAGAGTTGCCGGAATTCCAATAACAAATACAAACCAGGGCTGTCAAAAGAAAAATCTGCTAATGGTAGCTACTCCAAATAATAATTCAGTGACATCTGCATCTCTGCGCCTCCCCTCCCTATTCTCATCTCATTGAAAGTATGTGTGTGAATTCTGGGTGAGGGTAGTAATAAAGCTGCGATGAACCTCCCAGTCAAATATCTGCCAACCGTCTACTGTTAGGGTCACATAGAAAGAATAACAACTTGCATGAAATCCCAGAGGGTTGAAATGCTCATTGAATTACACCTCAGCAGCAATCATTGCTTCAAAAAGTGGGGGTGGGAGAAGGGTGGAGAAAGGGGGCTAACAATTTTTTGAAAAAGTTAAGGCTGTGGGAGGTAACCAAGAGAGATGAGATTATGAAGGGCTTTAATTAATTGGAATGCAATGACAGTGAGCACCAGGTGACTAATTAAACTTCAAAATTAAAAGATGATCATTCGGTACATCAAATTTTTGATTGGAACAATTCACTAACTAATTTTTTCATTATATCCCTTACTCTCATTCTCCTCAGAAACATATCTGGCTTTCCGTTGAACCAATTTTTACCGTCCTGCTCAATGAATTAAGTTGCTGATAACCAGAAGCACCTTTGACTCTCACCTTTGAACCTTCTCAGGTTAATGTGTTATTAATAAAATGTAATAGTTAAAATCTGTAATAAAAGTATTTGGCTATTGTGTGATAGCTGTAGCAATGCCTTTGCCTATGGGTCTCACACTCAACTGCTTGGACTACTTTCATCCTTCCTACCTACAACTCATCTGTTTCCCTTGCCTGGTTCTTTGGCCTGTGTTTACCCATTGCCCACTCTGGCTTCTATCTGGTTTGTTGTTTGACTCCTAATCACATCTTTCTTTCCTTCCGATCCTGGTTTCCTTGTTCTTCCACTCCTGACTTTACCTCCCAGCCTTATTCTTACTGGTCTATTCCTTCCAGTTCCACAGCTCTGGCTGCAATTTTCTTTATGTTTTAATTATAACCAGTTCCTGAACTTCTCTACTCGCTTTGATGTGTATTACATGGCAGCTGAACACAGAATGATGTGCCAACACTAATGATTGAATCCTATCAGATAATTCCCACAAGATTTACATTGGGGAGGGCATTCAGATTCTGTGGAGACAAAGTCTGTATGAAATAAGTAAACTGTTATGAACAATGTACAAACAATGAAGCAAATTCAGCAAAAAATGTAAACTACATCCAGTATAAATGGAATACATATTGAGACCATGTAGACTGATGAAAAATGTTTTGTAGATTGATGCCTGTTAGTTCACAAATTACATGGCAATGGTTTATTTCCCATCATGTATTATTTAAGGGCTACCTAATTTCCTTCCGTAGAATAAATAAAAAGAAAGTAATTGGTGTTTACTGTTTAATTAAATTATAACGTGTACGCTGTAAAATCCATTATAAAAACAGTAAAGGATGAGAATATGCAACAGATCATTAAGCAGCTGAAAGAGAAAGATAGTTGACACATCAGGTGTGACCCTTAATCAAATCTCATTTGGTCGCAAGATGGACTCCTGTTCTAACCAACTCCAAATCAACCTTAGACATTAAACAGGTCAATTTTGATGGTGAGGTCTCATCTGCATGAATTCGGCGAACTGCATGCAAAAAACCAGTGCTCCAATTGGTGGAGCAGGCTCAAGAGGCTGCATGGCCTTCTTCTATACTCTTTTGATGCAGCCTCCTGGGTGAGCAGGGTTGGAAATCTTCCGGCTCTGATGTGGAGCCAGTTGACAATCTGGGCCTGAGTGGGGAAAGTGATCCTCTAGAGGGTCATAGACAGGATGGCAGTAAGCCAGAGTATTTCTGTGTAGTAACAATAACTATTCCTGCTCATCTTGGTTCGATAAAAATAACGGATCAAAACAGTTCAGGACCATTTTTTCTAAGAAACTTCCAGTGGGCGTTTCACGCTTCTGGAACAGCTGGGCACTTCAGCTGCCCATCTAAAGGCCCCAGCCAAGGTGGCGACCACTGGAGCACCAGCAATAAATAGAGCAGTAAGTGACCTGATGCCAGTTTTAGGTTTGCGGTGCCCATTTACGCCAAGCAGCCACAGTTTAAATTGGAGAAGCTCCCAAAAAATTTACCCCTAAATATCTTCACACTGTGGGCGGAATTTTACGGCCCCGTTGCAGTGGGGGTGGGGCCGGAAAATGAGGCAAGCCATTCAAAACTCCATTGACTTCATAGGGGCCATAAGACCCTGTTGGTGAGAGGGGCCATAAAATTCCACCCTGTGCATAAATTGCAGTCACTCTGCTATACCCCCATCACATGAACTACTGCATCTGTAATGATGCTGTTCCTACCATAACTGGATAAACTAAAAATAACACATATTATAAAAACTGTAAGTAAAATTAATTTAATAGAGTTATCAATGTTGTTTAATGCAATTTGATTGTCACCCCAGATCAGCTATCCAAATACTTTGTAAGATTTGTCCAATATATATTAGAAAGCACATATCAACCATTTAGCACCCTGCCTTAACCATTTTACATAAATAGTTCATTTACGTTGTGTTCAACAGAATGAATAAACATGATTGATACATATATGATTGTGTTGATTTGATATGGTTTATTTTTATGAATAATTCTTAAAGAAGTCTGACTAATAGCTATAAATAGACAGTTTACTGCATTTTAGCTTCTTATTTGCAGTTTCCTATCTCTGTAATTTTTGCAGATCAACAACCCTCTGAGATATTAGCACTCATCAAATTCGGACTCTTGAGCATTCCAGATTTTAATTGCTCCACCTTTGGTGGTCGTGCCTTCAGTTGCCTGAGCTCTAACCTCAGGAATTCACTCCCTAGACCTTTCCGCCTTTCTTTCCTCCTTTAAGACACTTCCTTAAAACCCATCTGCCCTAATGTGGCCCAGTGTCAAATTGTGCTTTATAATGCTTCTGTGAAGTGCCTGGGGACATTTTATTAAGTTAAAGGCTCTTAATAAATATAAGTTTAAAAATAGGTAGTAACATCTTGGGCATCACCACAGCTCTTGGTCATTCAAAAAATACTCCTGATAACAAAAGGTTCTGTGGTTTCGTATTCGTAATCTTCAGAATATTGTTTTGGATTATGTAATTAAAAGTGGAATTTTAAAGTTGCTAAAGTTTTATCTCAAATATCTATCAGTAAACAATTTAACTCAGTCACATTTACAAGAGTAGAAAGCAAAAAGATCTCTTGACATTAATTTAATAGCCTGCAAAATATGTACTAGGCCACCTTGCACTACTATCTGTATTTGTGCACTTGTTTAATAATCCAGAATACCCTCCTATATTATCAACCTGGTAACCATTAAAACAGAGCCGGGATAACAATCATACGTGCCTTATTATTGAAGAGTGCTCCATTAGTTTGTTTCTATTTTAATTCAGAGCTTTCCTCCTTGAATATTGTGGCAATTTCAAAGACTTTGCCATTAGCAATATGACTTGATTGGGTGCAGAGCGAGACAAAGTGGATGTTTTCCACCTTCATATAAAATCTTACACTGCAGCCCACAGGGAACCGATGGCATACATTATACATGTGACTGACAGCTTTAACTATGAGGCAGCATTGTGATCAGAGCCTCCTACTACAGTGGCCGTGACAAAAACTACAATGCCAGGTCAGTCAGAAGGACAATGTTCTCATTCCTTGTTAAGGTTGTAAGTTTGAATGTAATGCTGTATCATCCAAATGTCTTTCTTCCTTAATTAATTCCTCACTAGTAAAACTCCCACAATTTACTCTCCAACTTCCAGATTATTGAGCTCTTCATTCTTAAAGTGGTTATGATCCTCCCATAAAAGAGGAGAGGAGGCAGGATATTAATTTTTAAATTAAGATTTAAAACGTCTTTACATTTGCAACACAGCAGCTTGCACAACCCTCCATTTGTTCTCAAACACCTAACTTTTGGGTTATTAAATGATCAGTGTATAGTTAAGAATTTTTATGGTTTAATTTATTTCACTGTTAACATCTAAGCCAAGTGTCATTTATAGTCCTGGTCAGAATATGGAATACAACTATGCGAATTGGATTTTTCAACCTCTTACCACAATGTTAAAAAATCAATTGCACTTGCATGTACAAGCCCTCACCTTTTTCTGGCAAAAGATAAATACCCCAACTTCACACCGTTACATGTATATGAATGTTGAGCCTGTCAGTGAGATACCAGTATAGGCAAGCTTCTGGAGGATTTCCACATTTAACTGCGTTTGTATGGATGCCAGAAATTGCTGTCCAATTTACCCCTTAATAACAATGGGCACTGATAACCTCACTATTATTCATACCACAAAATATGAAAACTAACATCACTACTGCCTCAGCAGTAGTTTTATACCTAGGCTGTGATTTTTTACAAGGCAATAACAGATCAGTTAACTTTTGATGGAATCTAGCAGGCTGAACAAATTACCACCAAAGGGGCTCCCATCAAAGCTATGCTCATGGCATAGTTTAATCTGTTAGGTATGTTAAATGGATCATTCCAGATGGTGAACTATGAACCTAGATGGAGATCCTTTTCTTGATAGGTTTAGTCACAGATTGCAGATCTCTACCTCCTACCCACCAATCCACCCAGTGTCCCAACAGTCCTTTTTTATACTCTTCCGAGTATACCAATAATATATACAAATGGACTAATAATCAAATTAACTATTTAGCAGCCTCAGGTACTGCATTGTAACAAAAATCAAAACTTTAAAGGAAGCTTATTGAATTAAATCGAAATGTGACTCCTGGATCCGATGATGCACTCCAGCCCCTGTGGCGCCCACTGCTTGAGGAAGACCTCGGCGTACTGGCGGAGACTGTGTGCTCCCTCTCCAAGGACACCCGGGTGCAGATGTAACCACAGAGGGGGAGCAGGCAGTCGGGTCGTGCAGTCCCCCAACCCCTAGCTGCCTGGATCTGTTATCAGCCACCTTGGCCAGGCCCAGGAGCAAGCTAACGAGGAGGTCCTCCGATCTGCCCGTCCACCAAAGATCAGGAGCATGGGGCTGAAGTGCAAACAAAACTTGAGGAGCAGCCCCTCAAATAATGAAATAGGGGCTGCAACCTTGGACAACCTTTATACAGATGGAACACGGACTCCTTAAGCCAGAGAAAAGACAGGAGGCCTGGGAGCCCGTGCACCATCTTAACCTTTTATTGCACAGGACTGCTGCATGCCACAACCTCCATGCCTAGTCCCTGATGGGAAAAGGGAGGACTCCCACATAGAGAGTCTCCCACCCAGGGACCCAGAGGCAGCTCAAGTTGTGGGGCCAAGGTTCCCGAGGGAGGAACCAGTGTTAGTGGAGATGCGGATTCCTGAGCAGCAGCTCTTGGATGATAGCTGCTACTCCTGACAGAAGAGAGCTCCAGTGTGAGGCAACTATGTTCCAAACTTTGATCAGTTCTGGGTAAAAGATAGGCAATTCCCATAAGGAGGCATGGGGACTTCTCAGGTCTATAAAAAATGAGCTGCAGGTTATACTTGAGGCCATGCACCTTCTTTGTTATTTATTCATGCAATGTGGGCATCACTGGCTAGGTCAGCATTTATTACCCATCATTAATTGCCCTTGAGAAGGTGGTGGTGAGTTGCCTTCTTGAACCACTGCAGTCCATGTGGTGTAGGTACACCCACAGTGCTGTTAGGAAGGGAATTCCAGGCTTTTGACCCAGCCACATTGAAGGAAAGGTGTTATAGTTCCAAGTAAGAGTGGTGTCTGGCTTGGATGAAACCTGGCGGAAGAAATATGTCACCAGTGCACACCATCCAGGAGGCAGCTCGACATAAAGGAATTGATGCAGGGTCTGAAGCTGGAAAGTCACCACCTAGATGCAAAGGCACACCAGTGCCTGACCACCTTCCCTAAGCATGACATTCAGTACCTTGTGAACCAGTGCAGTCTTTTGGCCCAGAAGAAGTCAATGAGCTTCTTCTGTATCAGTAACTAACTCTGGGTAAGAGATCAAAGTGACCCAGTCTTTTTTTATTCATTCATGGGATGTGGGTATCATTGGCAAGGCCAGCATTTGTTGCCCATTCCTAACTGCCCTTGAACTAAGTGGCTTGCTAGGCCATTTAATAGTCAGCTACATTGCTGTTCGTCTGGAGTCATATAGGTAAGGACGGCAGATTTCTTTCCCTAAGGGACGTTAGTGAACTAGATGGGTTTATACAACAATCAACAACAGTTCATTGTTACCATTACTAAGGCAAACCTTTATTTTAAATTCCAGATTTTATTAATTGAATTTAAATTCCATCAGCAGCCCTGGTGGGATTGGAACCTATGACCTCAGGGCATTAGCGTGGGCCTCTGGATTATTAAACCAGTGACATTACACCGACACTGCCAAATCCCCCAGTCCTTTCTTATAGACTCTGTGGAAAAAACAAAAATTCAGTAAATTAAACAAAAAAAATCAATAAATCAGTGGGGTTAACAGCCCCTGGTGTCTAAAACAAAGTAACTAAAACAAAACATCAAAGGAAACTTACAAAATCAAATCAAAATACCCCTTCCAGGGGTAAAGAAGCACTCCAGCAGTGTGCACTGGTCATGGACGGTCAGCAAAGATAATGGGCAAGATTTCTGGGTGGTCGGGCTGGTTGCATTGGGCGGGTCCAGGAGCGGCCAGGAAATGGCCCACCGCCCGCGATTGGCCCCCGGCCACGATTTCACTCTGGCTGGCCAATTAGTGGCCAGCCAGCGTGAAAGGCACTCTGAGAAGCTCAGCGCTGCCCGGTTTGGGGGGGGGGGGGGGGGGAGTGGGGGGGCAGGAGGAGGGCGAGCGCGAAAGTCTGCCCAGTTGCGGGGGAGCGCGCACTGAAAGCTCCCTGAAGCAGGGAGCTGCCTCAGAGGGCTGAAGGATATTAAAATCAAAAATAAAGATTCTGAAAATGTGCAAAACATGTCCCTACATAGGACTCACTCACATGTTATAGTTCAGTTTATGTGAAAAAATTTTAATTTTTTAAAGATTAATGTTGGAAACCTCATCCAGCCTGTGCATGAGGTTTCCTCAAAAATCCATTTTTCGCTGATTCGCCCCACCTGCCAACTGTAAGGTTGGATGGACAGCAAAAAATAGCTTTAAATTAATTGATTAATGGTCTTAATAGGCCTCTTAATTGTCGGTGGGCACCTTGCTGACACTCGAACACGCCTGCCAATCGAAATATCGCGCGAGCGCAGGACAATGTCAGGACGCTCGGCCCAACATCATCGCGCGCTATTTTACCCCAGATCAGGTTGGGCGCGCACCCACCCACGGGACGTAAAATCCTGTCCAATGTTTCGATTCCGTATGATCCTTCTTCAAAGCCCTATATGACTGATATGATGGCTCCTGCTCTAACTCTTCTTCCGGAATTGAAAGCATGATGGTGATTGTCAATTGTCGTAAAAACCCATCTGGTTCACTAATGTCCATTAGGAAAGGAAATCTGCCATCCTTACCTGTCTGGCCTACATGCGATTCCAGACCCACAGCAATGTGGTTGACTCTTAACTGCCCTCTGAATTGGCCTAGTAAGCCAAGGGCAATTAGGGATGGGCAACAAATGCTGGCCTTGCCAGTGACACCCACATCCCATGAAAGAATGAATAAAAAAAACATTTTTTCCATTAATTTACTAATTCGCCAGGTTTCTGCCATTTCTTCCATACCCATAATGGGCTTTCTTCATTCGATCAGCTCCTTTACCCATCTTTGGCGTCTGCACTACCATTTCTTTCGTGTTGCGTGTTCTCATGGTATACAATCTCTCAGTCTCTTACACCAGCTGAATCACTTTACTTTGATCCCCCTCCATGCTCCTTTTTGGACAATGTGATGGAATCTGTGGGAAAATCTTGTTTTTTTATATGTTGAGACAGATCTTAGTTGTAAAGGAAAACTGAGAAAGGAAAATAACCCATCCAAATGCTAAGGAGGCTAAGAATGAGACTGAGAATTGGAAACCAAAACTTCTGTTAAACACCATATAAAAGGAGACAGAGCCATCAGAGCTCAGTAGTAGAAGTTGAAGAGTCCAGTGGTGTAGAACAGGCAGGCTAAAGAAGACAGAGGCTAGATCCAGAAGCTGAGAATAAGGAAATAAACAGTTGTTGAAGTTGCTTCTGTTACTTGAAGATAACATTGGTGGATCTATGCCATCCAGACCAAGTCAAAGAGGTTCTAGCAAACAAGGGCAGACCCTACCCGTGGAACTTGGGTTGACTGTGCACTAGGTGGGAAATCCCTAGAGGAAGAGGAGCTGAAATTCTTTGAAAGGAAGGCAGAGTTTTGAAGGACTTTGTGACTGAGTTTGATGACTCAAATGCTGACTAGAGTGTTCAGCCAATTCGTAAGATCTGTCTTAGTTGAATCTGCCATTTAATGTGTAACTTATAGTTTATAATTGACCACAATATTCCTGTTAATTCACTTTTAACTTATGTTGGTGCTGGGATTTAGTGTATAGGTGGTTATCTGAGATAGTATTTAATGTTTGCCTTGTTTGACTCTTATATAGTAAAAAAATCTTTTGTTTCAAACAGTGGAATCTTATGGCTTCATTCTCTCAGTAAATTACTGAGATTTCAGATTTCCTTTTTTAAAAAAAGTTACTGATCTTGACTGAGATTGTAACATAATTGATGGCTCGTCCGGGATTGTAATAACTGAGAAAATCTTATTCCTCGCAATTTTTTAAAGATGCACGTGTTAGCTTTTAGGCCTGGTGCCCAGTGACAGCCATTGAAAAAGGATCCTTAAATAAGTTCCTTCTTATTTCTGTAGCACTGAGAGGAGAATGAGCTCTCCTCAGGCTCCACAAAATCAGCCTGTATCATTGTTGTTTTGGATCATTCCCACTTGAGGCAATGTGACCCCAACACCCCCACCTTCCTGACCCCTGCCACATGCTCACATTTCTACTATCTTCTGACCCGGGAGCCAGCTAGATGGCTTGATATTACTCCAGCTCGGGCACTTGCTCTGTGGTCACATCAAACCTTGTTAATCAGATCCGACCTTCAAAATGAACTGGGTCTCCCAATGGGACTGCTGGACAGTTGGTCAGCATGTTCCATTGGTCGTCTTTCAATGTCTGCTCAGAGGGAAAATCTAACCCACGGTTTCTTCAATTCACAATCAAGTCCAACCAACGATTCTCATTTCTGACCCTTCTGCCCTTTGACATTTTGCATCTGTCAATATCCCTGGTCCTACTATCTCCTATGGAAAAATCAAATGGGAAGCCCATATCTCTTCCATTTATTTCATTCATACTTGGACTATGTGCATTGCTGCCATGGCCAGTGTTTAGTGCAGGTGTTCCCAAACTGCAGGCTGTGATCCCTAGTGAGTCGCAGGATGAGCAATTGGGCTCTTCCTCCTCCAAGGCACCATTGGCACCTGCGGAGAGCAGGCTCTGGTGGGGCAGCCCAGCATCCACTTGGAGGCCACATGACATGTGTGCACACATTTGTTTTTTGTTGCCAAGGTTTGGTGGGCATGTCCTAAGGAAATGAGCTCTGAGGCCCCAACATTTTGTCAAACAGCCTGCTAAAAGGTAGAGGGAAAATTAGTTGCTAACTGCCCTCCCCCACCCCTTCACTCTGACAGCTCCTGCCTCCCACATCCCATTCTAACAGCTTCCCATCTACAGTCTGACAACTCTCCCCCACCCTGCTTTGTTAGCTTGCCTCAAATCACTCTGACTGCACCCCCCCCTCCTCCACACTGCCTTGACAACTCCTCCCCTCCCCACCCTGACAGCTCTCCCCCCGCCTATCACGGGTTATTCTTAAGATGGTGATGCTGAGTCTACTTCTCAAATTCTGCAATCTGTGTGGTGAAAGTGCACCCAAAATACCTAATGACAAAGGAGTACAAAAAATTTGATTCAGAATAAGAAAGAGCGTGTCCAAGATGATGAGAGTCTCCAAGGGGAACCTGGAGGAACCTTTTCTCTACTGTGCAGAATGTAGGAAAGAAGCCAGCAATGCAATTTCAGTCCACTTAATTCAATCACTTCACACAGGTCCATCTGCAAAACTTCTAACTATAACATAATAATACCTCAGGTAGGCATTAAAAATTCAAAATGAATGTTGTCCTTACTATGTGCTTTATGCCAAATAATGATTTTTAATCTATTTGTTGAAAACCTGAATTGAACTTATAAAAAACAGACTTTTTTAAAACACAGACAAAAGTGACTTGAACTCACAGCCGTGATATTTACCTAATTTGCAACACTGTACATTCCACATTCCAACTCCATTGAGATGGAGAGGGCATGTCTGCAAAAACCCATCAAAGACAGAGGAATGTGACTGAACCATATTTTGGTTCAACTATTCCATCAGACAATGTCCAGATACTAAACTGGGTGGAGACAAACCATCAAACCTAATCACTTGAACAATGGGACACTGCCAAAAATTCCCACACATGACCTAGTCAAGTTACAATTCAAACACACAATCATGTTTGAATTACTGGTTGGTTGGAGAGGGCGGTCATATGTCAAACCTTTGTATGTTTGTATGTTTTAAGCACATGTTTTCACAGCAGAACTGAGGACATGCAGCTGAGAAGCTGCAAGAGATTCTTCCTTTCTCTTTTGCTCCACCTAACCTACAAGCTTTTGCACCCTGTCTGCTATTATTGACTCTCTCTCTCTCCATGTGCAGCTGGCAGAGATTTTAAAGAAAGAACTCAACTCCACAGCTGTGTGTCCAGAAGAACAAATAGATCAACCATCTGCAGTTTTAAACCAGCTCGATGCTGAAAGATGAAGACCACCAAGTGAAAGAGGCAAGACCATCGGATTCAGCCTGAAGCTAGCCAGTCACCGGAGTACAGACTGTGAATTCCTTTAAATTTTTATGGACTCAATATTAGCAAACCTATCTTTCCCAGCTTGGAATCTGTATTTATGTGTATGTGGACTTTGAGTGTGTGTGTGCGCACGTATGTGTGTGTGTGTGTGTGCGTGCGTGTATGTGTGCATGAAAGTTGGTGCGTATCTTATTATTTTGCATAGATCAGTTTTAGCATAATAAAGCTAATCTCTTTCTTTGTTAAACTCAAGAAAACCTGTCTTATTGGCTATTTTGTTATCACGTAATGCAAAGAGTTAAGTATTCACTGAATTGGCAAGTATATCCCCTTTCAAACAAAAGGACCTGTTGTGATCAAAAGAGGAGAGGGCAAAGAGGGAAGCCATTCAACCCCACCCCCTCTCCCCCACCCCATTACCTGGTCATAATATTGACACTACCAGGTCAGCCAATTAGGTGGAGGCGGGGAAGGACTTATAGCAACCAGAGTCTTATGACTCAGCAAACAACAAACAGAGTCTATTTAAGTGGAGTCTTTGCAAACTACAGCAAACATAACTCATGATGAAAGTAGTTTCCTGATATGAGCAAGATTCTTTCCCCAGCAAAATCCAGTGAGTGGTGGATAGTTGCATAATACAAACTGATAATTTCTCCAGCAAACTGCAGCAAATAAAAAAATCATTATATAACATCAATTATGCACACAGATCAATAACAGTTAATTACAACAGTGTGATCTTCAGGCATAATTGATGGGGAAATCTCGATTCTGATCAAGATTTGTCTTGTTACTACATGCAGCTTTATAAAGGATTGGCAATCTTAATATATCCCCCCAAAACATCTTAAACCTTCAGGGCAGAATCATTCCAGATTTGCACTAAGTGCGGTGGAGGGCGTGTAAAACAACATTTTACTCATCGGCCATTCACACTGTATGGTCCCAAACCCACCGCATTAATTATGCATTCCCGGGATACACGCCGTTTTGATCGTGGGCGGGCTTTGATTTGCCTGCCACGCCATCACCTCGCTGCTTCTTCACGCCAGGCACTACATTTAAAGTACAGCCATGTTCAGTGCTTCTAGCCCAGGATTGCAGGAGAGAAGACATGCCTCTGAAAAGTAAGAAGACTGCAGCCTTCAAGCACCTTTTGGACACTGTCCGCTGTGATGTCCTCTACTCCTGCTCTGGCCGCAGGAGGGGCAGCAACATTACCACTTCAACTTGGTCGGTGATGGCAGTGATCATCTGTGCCAATGTGGCACAGAAGAGATTGGCCATCCAATGCAGATAGAGGATGAATGATCTCATCCGTGCAATCGGAGTATGGCAACCATCTCATCACTCTAAACTCACACACTCAAACCCACCACACTTTCACTGGCATCTCACTCACTACCAGCTCAAGGGACATCACCACCCATTCTCACACACATACCCTCACATGTCCATCTGGCCTCATCTGCTCTGGCGACTGCCTCCTCAGCCCTCACCATCTTGAGGCCACTTGCACAGATCAACATGTGCCCCCACACACATCCATGGGATACCCTCCTTCCCCAGTACAGCCCTCATCCTGCAGCCTCTTCCCTTGCCTGAGGACACTTCTCCCCCTTCCCCAAGCAAGCCCTAGCCCTGCAGCTGGTGAAAAGCCACCCACATTTGGCTGATCTGGTAGGTAAAGACCTGCCCGTGAGCCCCTAAAAATGATGTGGTGCTGTCTGTGAAGCCTGGCGCTGATGACTGTGAGTGCTGATCAAAGCAAGGTAGGCAAACAAACCTTAAAGTCCCAAGTGAAATGTAGCCTGCCAAATGCACACCTTATATATGCTGTTGTGAAACACATCGGCGTGTTTTCCCGCTAACGTAGGTGGACGATCCAGCGATGGGGGGATGAGTCCGGGAGGCTGGCCTTATAATGATATGCTGATGTATTGCACTGAGGTTCCCAACAAATAATGGTGAGAAACACAACCTGCCATCGATGGGCTGAGCGGATGATCGCAAACTGGTTTCATGACGTTGTGAAACCCATTTTTGGCCTTAGCACCATATTTTCCGCTCACACCGCCGAACACATTCGACACCAGCGGGCACAGAAAATCCCAGCCTCAGTTTTTTTATATTCAAATGGATCATCTGTATTTCTAAGTTCATGGCTCATGCTATTCTGTGGGGCAACAAACAGATATCTTATAATTAAACTAGTTCAGAAAGGCAGAATTTATCATACAAACATATGAATAAGGAGCAGGAGTTGACCACTGGGCCCCTCGAGCCTGCTCTGCCATTCAATAAGATCATGGCTGACCTGCTTTTAACGTCTACTCGATACCACTGCCTACCCTCAGCCTTAAAGATATTCAGACTCTGCCTCCACCACCTTTTGAGGAAGAGAATTCCAAAGTCTCATGACTCTCTGAGTGAAAAAGTTTTCCCTCACCTCTGTCTTAAATTGTCAACCCCATATTTTTACACAGTCACCCCTAGTTCTGAATTCTCCCACAAGAGGAAATATTCTCTCCACATCCATCCTGCCAATAGCCCTAAGAATCTTATATGTTCAATCAAAATGCCTCTACCTCTTCTAAACTCCAGCAGATGCAAGCCCAGTCTGTCCAGCCTTTCCTCATAACTCAACCTGCCCATTCCAGGTATGAGTCTAGTAAACCTTCTCTGAACTGTTTCCAATGCATTTAAACCCTTCCTTAAATAAGGAGACCAATACTGTACACAGTACTCCAGATATGGTCTCACCAATGCCCTGTATAACTGAAGAATAACCTACCTACTTTTGTACTCAATTTCCCTCATGATAAACAATAACATTCAATGAGCTTTGCTAATTACTTGCTGTACCTGTATGCTAACCTTTCATGGTTCATGAATTAGGACACTCAGATCCCTCTGCATCCCAGAGCTTTACAATCTCCCACTATTTACATAATATGCTTCTTTTTCATTCTTCCTGCCAAAATGGACAATTTTACATTTTCCCACATTATACTCCATTTGTCAGGTCTTTGCCCACTGATCTAACCTATCTATATACTTTTGTAGCCTCCTTATGTCCTCTTCACAACTTACTTTCCGACCTATCTGTTGTGTTGTAATGTGCCTTTCAGGGATAGCAGCATGCCATTACTTTAAGGGAAGTGTGTCATGTGATCCAGCCTCAGTGTTACTTTGACCTGAAGCAGAACACAGACACAGGGTCCTGAGGCTCTGATATCCTCAAGTCTTCTATCCATGGAGATGTGTTCACATGTGCCTAGAATTAATAAATGAACCCACAACGTGTTTGCACAATCCCTTATGAGCGACCGGTGCCTTTATATCATAATAACACACACGACAGGCTACTTTGCCAAATTATTTTTTCAGACAAGAAGGCCTTAATGTAGCTGCAGTGTTATCTCAGCAGATTCCTAAGTCAAATTACCACTTGAGAGTCAATTTATTTTAATGTATTTCACCTGTATGCAACTTATCCCAGATAACGGCTAAATATTGAGATAACACTGTATGGATTCCAGAATAATTCAATGAAGCAAAGGTTGGCCTAAATTTCTTCTATGTTTGATATTTAACACATTGTTTAACAAGTTTCTACAAATTCTTACTTGTGTGATTTTCATGCAGTTTAAATAATGACAATTGAACAATTAAAGCTGAGACCGGAATTTATGTAACATGTTAACTCATGCACCAGAGCTATTGCATTGAGCAAATTCAAACTTTATTGCAATACTGAAATAGGTTAATCATCAGTGCAGAATATGTACAATGCCAAAATCACACTTGCAAAACAAAAGGCCCAACTCCGCTCTGCATTTGACATAAAAAAGTGAATATTGCCATTCATCTTATGACTAAATATAGCAATTATAACTATCTCCTGACATGTACTGAAAACTATCCTGGCATTGCTCAGTTCAAAAAGTGGGCAGTGTATTTACCAACTGAGGCACCCATGAAATAATTACTTTAACATGTATTTTATGTTAAAGATCAACAAATACAGAGTACATGTGGTGGAAGTAGTGATGACCGCTATACTTTATAAGACTCTTATATTTCAAACTGTCTCTTTTAATTTAAGGCATAATAGAGTAGTAAAGGTTGGGGGAATGTGACCGCCTAGTAATTCTGCCTGGAGACAAACCCCATGTGACCTTCTTATTATGGAGACAGAAACCCAAATTGAAACTTATTCAAAACCAGTTGTGAGCTTTAACGCCTGGACACACAGGAATAGGCAGCTGGCCTTACTGGCTCTCAGACTTACAGGCTCTCATGGTCAGTCAGACCGAGGGTTTACAAGAACACAAGAAATAGAAGCCTGCTCTGCTATTCAATAAAGTGATGGCTGATCTTGGGCTTCAAATCCACTTTCCCACCTGGTCCTCAAATCCCTTGATGCCCTGAGAGATCAAAAATCTGTCTATCCAAGCCTTAACTGAATTCAATGATGAAACATCTGCAACCCTCTGGGGTAGAGAATTCCAAAGATTCACAACCCTTTGAGTGAAGTCATTTCTCCTCATCTAAATAATCAGTCCCTTATCCTGAGACTGTGCCCCCGTGTTTTAGATTCCCTGATCAGTGGAAACAATCTCTCAGCGTCCACCTTTTCAAACCCCTTCAAATCCTTGTCTGTTTCAATGAGATTGCCTCTCATTCTTCTAAACTCAAGAGAATATAGGCTCAATTTACTCAGCATCTCATTATAGGACAACCAACTCATTCCAGGGACCAATTTAATGAACCTGCGCTGTACTGCCTCCAATGCAAGTATATCCTTGTTAGGGTTCTGCTAACTTCTCCTCCCCCGTTCCCCACCCCAGCAAGGTAAATTTAATCAATTGAACTTATCGTCAGCCTTAATCCTCAATTGAGAAAAATTTCAAACCATTTTAAGTGCTTCGGCAACTTTGCTGGCTATAAACTTGTTCTTAAAATAACCTGCCCGCCCTCCCAGGAACATTTAGACTAAACAAAGCTATCTCAGAATAAAATATACATGGTATATTATAGCAGAAACTCTCTGACGAGTTGACCTCTTTCAGAACATAAACTCCTTCAATAAAGAATTCTAGAGAATTTGGGACCCTGAGGCTTTATAAATTGAGTCTTCAACTTTTTAGAATGGTTAATTAATAATACTTTATTGGTTGGAATATTGCAAATTGCAACTCTACCAAAAAGTAAATGAGAGATTCAAATCCACTTAGAAACATATGTAGGATATTCAAACAATGTGTCTTTGTGTCAGCTGATGGAGAGATCTAATAAAGACCTCAACCATTCGCACAGGTCTGACTGACTTAATAATCTTGCAGCTTTGGCTTCTGTGTAAATCTAACAGTCTAATTTAAAGAAAATCTGTTGCTTTTAAAATAACATGACTATTGTCTGTTATATTTCTGGGGCACTTTTATTTAAGAGAATTCTTGGTGAGTCAAAACATGTATTTTTACAGCAGTTGCAGCTTTTGTTTGTAAACAGATTCAGGAACATTCTGGAGAGAGCTTTTTCAGGGCCTTTGTCTCGGTATGTGTGTGAAATTAATGTGTATGTGTGTGATGTTGTCTCTCTCTGCTTTTTGCAAATGTTTTTAGCTGAGTTAAATCCTTTCATTAACTGGGTCAAATGGTTAAATCTGTAATACCCTTCCTTAAATATGGAGACCAGGTCGGCACACTTATTCCAGATATGATCTCACTAAAGCTCTTTACAATTGTAGCAAGACTAACTTCTTTATTCTTATACTCCAATCTCTTAGCAATAAAGCTCAACATGCCATTTCCTAATTGCTTGCTGTACCTGCATGCTGACTTTCTGAGTTCCTTGTACAAGCACACCCAAGTCTCTCTGACATGAACAATTACAAGTTTCACACATTTTTAAAAATATTCTATTTTTCTATGCTTCAGACCAAAGTAAATACCATCACACTTCCCCGCATACTCCACCTGCCATCTTGTTGTCCATTCACTTTGAGGGAAATACAGCCCCCACAGCTGCTGCTATGCCAAGCAGAAGAAAAGAAATGCTTTTGGATTAATCATCAAGCGAAGGCTGGTGAGGACGGGACATATGTTTGAGGAAAAAAAGGACTGTGAAAAGTTGGAGAATGCAGAATCACCACAGGGAAACTTACAACGGGGAGTCCATTTGATTATGCTCAAAAGGCTGAGTGGAGAGGTTTGCTTAAAAGGACACTGGAAGATTCAAGCAGGGAGAAGGAATCCTGTTAACACTGGGAAGAGTTTGATTTTAAACTTGCGACTACATGTTTATGGAGAGTGCGGCGTAATGTATAAATGCGGTGTGATGCTTTTGGTTGTTTTAAGAAGTTAAGGGCAGGGTACCTCTTCTGTAGTTTAAAGTATTAGTTTCCTTCTAAGTAATGTTTTGTCTATGTTGATTGTTAGGGTGTTTGTTACAGTAAAAGTCTTAATAAGTAAAATCTTGTTATGTGATCCTTTGAGTTGGTCACTGGGAAATTCATATCTCTTTTTAAAAGCTATCAATCTCTATGGGGATTGTTTCACATGCTGCGGTTCACATTTCACAATGTTTACTGGTAAATGCATTTCAAGTCATGCAGTGTATCGATCTCTAGTGTTCAGTGTTAGAGTTGGAAGCATTCCTGATCAATTGGTTCATAAGTATTGCAGTGGGTAGGCAGGGGTACAGGGTGCTGCATTAGGCTGGAGCAGCAGCATTTCCAACATGCTAATCCTTTTAAAAACAAAGAACATGTCATCTTTTTATTACATTGCCTTCCATTGTTTAATGTTCATGCTGTTTTGTGGTAGTGCAAGCCAATATTATAATTTTAATTAAGCTATGTCAAGTAATGAAAAGCAATCAGAGATTGTGAATTATAATCAATGTATTACCGTAAGCCTGTATTCTTTACATAATTAACAACCTGAGTGACATTTATGCTATTATACAGTAATTTATTACGGAACATGATTTAACCTTTTGGGCAGGCCTAAATGATGAATTACTTGGCACACATTTGCTGTTTTAATCTTTGGACAAACAGTTGTAATACGAAAATTTGCATCACTGAAAGGTAAAACAGTGCAAAAGTGTGTCTCATGTCGAAACCCAGCTCTTAGAACTGAAGTCTGGCTATTTTGATATTTCTAAGATCAGCCCTGCCCTTTGACAACATGACTGCTGTCATATTCCTATAGGTCTACCTGCAGGCAAATTGCACAGGGAGTCAGGCAAATGTCCCTATTAATTCATAAATAGAGGTCCTATGGTATAGGTGGGACCCTGATTGTCATTTTAGAGCTTAAGTGGGCAGACCATTATTATGCATGCAGTCCAGCCAAAGAGGAAGGTGAGTTTTTCTTTATCTTTATGAAGTGCCTTAGAATCATAGAATAGTTACAGCACAGAAGGAGGCCATTTGGCCCATCGAGTCGATATGGATCATAATGTTGGATGCCTGATATCAATGTTTTATCACAGCAAGCAGTAGGTAGACAAGAACAGCACCAACAACATGTATTAATATTGCATCTACAAAATAGTAAAACGTCCCAAGGTGCTTCACAGGATCATCATCAAGCATAACTTGACACTGAGCCATATAGAAGATATTAGAGCAGGTGACCAAAGGTGGTCAAAGCGGTAGGTTTTAATCAGCATCTCAAAGGTGGAGAGAAAGAGAGGAAGAGAAGACAGTGTAATAAAGAACTGTTTAACATTGAAGATGGGGTATAGTCAACCAGTCAATCCAGGAGCAATGGTGACATCAAGATCAACAATTGTTACTTCATGTCTGTATTAACTTGAAGTCTACTAACCAATGTGTCTACCAACCAATTCCACATCTTAAGAAGGAGAATGAATCTATTCTTCCTGAAGGTCTGGTATTAATTGTGAATGCAATGAAGCATAATATGTTGACAGTTCTTACTAGTTTAAGGCACTTTCAGGCATCAATCTTTTGACTTTACAATAAATTGTATTTTCAGCTGAGAATCAACGACAGGAATGACAGTGCACATTGTAAAAAATATTTCCTGCTCTCATACTGTGGGCAAGGATCTTAACCATCAGAAGTGATATTGGGCACTTTTAAATTGGTTAAAAAATCATGCTCAGTGCACACCCTTACTTTTATATATGTGATACTCAGGGCATGGCTCCCTGTCAGCAGCATGGGGGTCTGAGAATTATCTCTTACTAAGTGTTTAACAATGCATTTTAGTTTAACTAATACTAATTTTAGGCATTTCCATAAGACCCTGGGACTTACTCAGTGAATTCTACAATTAACATGCATTTTATAGCAGATAATAAGAATTGGATTTCTCAGTAAAGAAATCACAAAAAACAGCTATTTAAACAAGGAAAACAACATAAAGGACTTTAGACATGTTGTTGGAATCTTCATCCTGTGGATACAAGTTACTGTAAAAGGAAAAACTAGCTGGAGGGATATTTTTAGTACAAGATGTAACGTCTGATCAAAAAGCAAAACATCTATTTGTTTGTTATTATACCTTAGGCCTCTTCATCTCTTACCTATTCAAACCTCCGCTCTACTCTGGAGCTCAGCCAGTGACATTGGCTATAGGGGCTGCATCATGACTTTAACAATGTGACACCAATTACAAAGAGCAACATGTATTTATGTAGCACTTTTAACATAGTAAAATGCCCCAAGGTACTTCACAGAAGCATTGTCAAACCAAATTTGATGCCGAACTCCATAAGGAGATATTAGAGCAGATAAACAAAAGCTTGGTCAAATAAGTAGGTTTTAAGGAGCATCTTAAAGGAAGAAAGTGAGGTAGTGAGAGACAGAGAGGTTTATGGAGAGAACTCCAGAGATTAGAGCCTCTGCATCTGAAGGCACGGTTGCAATTAAAATTGGGGATGCTCAAGCGGCCTGAATTGAAACAGCACAGATATCTCAGAGCGTTTTAGGGTTGGGGGACATTACAGAAGTAGGCAGGGGCAAGGCGACGGAGGGATTTCAAAATAAAGAGAAGTAATTATATGTTTATATTTTTACACATGCAGTCCAGAATGTTTTGAGTTTCAGCTTGAATTTCAGCTCAGCATTACATAACAGTATTAAAAATTGTGAAACTTTAACCCTATGACGGCAGCCAATTCAGGGAAACTCCAACGTTCCTGGGCAAACCAATTATGTTTGTAATCTCCTTATACTGCATGACAGTGAAAACAGCGCTAACGTTACAGAAGTAATAATAAGAACTCAGGCCTCAGCCTCTCTATCGTTGTACGATTAATCTTAAACGACTTCAATATATTAAACGCAATTTTACCACAAAAATCGAAAAGCATGGCACAGTTTACTGAGTTTGACAGCTGTGCAGTCATGTGAGTGATCAGAGGACTTCAGGATTTTTTTTTCCCCCCAGCAGCACTTCAGGGGATGGTTTTCTCCAAGATGCTGGTGGCACAGTGCCAAACATCAGTGGCTGCCGTCTGTAGTGCTGGATACCACATTCTGCATTATTTATGGCAGTGGTTTTCAATTTGCTGGACTGTCTGCTGTTCTTCCAACATCAAGGAAGAGTCACAACTAGGCAATGAAAAGAGTGATGCTGATTTGAAATCCACCCCAGAGGGTGAATAAGTGGGGGGCTGGAAGAGGGGTTGTTCAGACCACCAGAAGCCTAAATAGAAAACTTCTGTACAAGATAAACCTGCCAGAATTTAATTAAATGGAGGTCTCGATTTACCAGCAACTTATTCCACCCATTAAACAAACTTTTCTGTTGCTATCTACTCAATCAAAGAAGTGACATTACATGCAAAGAGTAACGAGTGAACTTGTAACACAATTATAGGATAAACAAAGAAGGAATTTTCCAGATACAATCTGTACATATCAGTCAAACTTTGCCAAAACATCTTGGACACAAAAGAATTAAATTTGAAGTTTGATGGGAAATAAAAAGTTGTTGATGGTAATAACCGATCTCAGTAGATGTAGGTTAACCCGGCAGAATCCCATTCCATCTGCCATCTTTTAAGGGATGCGAATACGTGACTTGGGAGATAGCAGAGACATTCTTCCATATTTTAAGATAAAGCATTATTCAGGGAATGCTTGTTAATGCATGTTAAGATACAATTGCTTTGCTTTTACCAGATGGGAAAAAAGTCTCATAATTCCTCCAGGTTGTGCAGCATGTATTACAGTCTATTTACTGGGAGGTGAAATGTTTCAATTTATGACAGAACTTACGTTTATATGGTGCCTTTCACATTCTCAGGTCCTCTTAAAGCAATTCACAGCTTGCGAATTGTATGCAATTTTAGGATTTCAGGCACTGAAGGAATGGTATATATCCAAGTCAGAATGATGCATGATTTGGAAGAGATTTTGAGCTTTTCCTATGACAGTAGTACTGGGTGGCAAAGGTTGCAGAGCAGAGAGATGCAGTTGAAGTAACCTTAGTGAGTTGCTGCAGTTAATTCTTTGTATCATACATAGTGCAGCCACCATAAGCTTCAGGGGGAAAGGGTGAATATTCAATCTAGTGGCAGATACACTCATCAAATTAATTTCCCTCTTCTGGGTAATGTCTTGCCCCTTGGTTGTGGTTCCAGCAATCCTTGTGATTGGTGAATATTCCAAACACTCCTAACTTGAGCCTTGGAGGTGATTGTTTAAAACCTATCAGGAGTGAGCCACTCATTGCAGAGGTGCAGCCACTGCTTTTCTGCCTTGATCTTATGGTAATGGTGCTGATGTGGTTTGCTCAGTTCAACCTTTATTCAAGGGTGACTCCCAAGATGTTGCTGGTGGATACTTAGTGATGATGGTGCTATTGAAGATTATGTGCAGAGGGCCAGGATTTCCTTTGTTTAGGATGGTCATTGCCTGACATTTACGTGGTGTGAACATTGCTGGCAATACTAACCATATTATCTCGATCTTACTGTCGGATAGCATGGGCAGTGCATTATGAAAGGGTTTGAATTGATCTGGAATCATCAGTGAAAAACCCACACCTCGCATATACTCCCATAACTCATGCAGCAGCCAAGTCTTGCGTCCGTGTCAGGATCAAGGCTGTGATGAGGTCCAGAGCTGAGTGTTTCTGGTGAAACCCAAACAGAGTGTCAGTGGACAGGCTACTGGTGCAGGGGTTTTGTTCAAAATAAAATATGTTTACATTTATATCGAGTCTTTCACGACTACAGATCGTCTCAAAGCTGGTTACACTGAATGGATTACTTTTCAACTGTAGTCACTGTTGTAATATAGGAAATGTGACAGCTAAATTGTGCACAGTAAACTCCCACAAACAACACTGTGATAATGGCTTGTGTTTGATAATGTGATAATCTGTTTTGGTGATATTTATTGAGGGATAAACATTGACTAGGACACTACGGATAATTTGCCTACTGTTCTTAAATATAGTGCCATGGGTTATTTTGGATCTGCCTAAGAGGGCAGACAGGGCTTGATGGCCCTATTGTAGATTGTATCCTTTAGATAAATGTGATGATGCTGATAGGGTTATAATTTGCTGGTTACATCTGTCCTGTTTCATCGATAGGATATATCTGGGCTCTCTGTTACGTTATTGGTTAGATACCATTGCAAAATTGTACTTGAACAATTCCATGAGGATGGCAGCTTTGACACATAGATCTTTATCGCTACAGCTGGGATGTTACCAGGCCAACACTCTTTGCGATATTGAGTACACTAAGCCACTTTACTGTCACATGGAGTGAATCAAATTGGCTGGACAATGGCATCTATGATGGTGGGAACCTTGGAAGGAGCCTGAGTAGGAGCATGCAATGGTGCAACGAGCCACGATTTGATTGATTAGAATATACTAAAGGGTGTAGGAGGAGAAAACGTATGTAGAACAACATAGGAACGTTTAATAGAACAGCTTAGAGGAACAATAATAGCAGTTTTGATAAAATAGATAAAGAGAAGGATGTTCATGATGACGGGGAATTTTTAGAAATTCATTTATGGGATATGAACATCGCTGGCTAGGTCAGCATTTATTGCCCATCACTAAATACCCTTGAGAAGGTGGTGGTGAGCTGCCTTCCTGAACTGCTGTCCCTTTGATGTAGGTAAACCCACAGTGGTGTTAGGGGGAGAGTTCCAGGATTTTGACCACGTAGCAGTGAAGGAACAGCGATATATTTCCAAGACAGGATGGTGAGTAGCTTGGAGGAGAACATGCGGTGTTCCCATGTATCTGCTGCCTTGTCCTTCCATATGGTAGTGGTCGTGGGTTTGGAAGGTGCTGTCTAAGGAGCTTTGATGAGTTTCTGCAGTGCATTTTGTAGATGGTACATGCTGCTGCCACTGTTCATCGCTGGTGGAGTTAGTGAATGTATGTGGATGGGGTCCCAATCAATTGGGCTGCTTTGTCCTGGATGGTGCAAACTTATTGAGGGTTGGTGGAGCTGCACTTATCCAGGCAAGTGGGGAGCATTCCAATCACGCCCCTGACTTGTGCCTTGTAGATGGTGGACGGGCTTTGAGTCAGAAGGTGAGTTACTCATCACAGGATTCCTAGCTTCTAATCTGCTCTTGTAGCCACAGTATTTATATGGCGAGTCCAGTTTAGTTTCTGGTCAATGGTAACCACCCAGGATGTTGATAGTGGGGGATTCAGCGATAGTAATGCAATTGAATGTCAAGGGGTAACATTAGATTCTCTCTTGTTGGAGATGGTCATTGCCTGGCACTTGTGTGGCACGAATGTTACTTATCACTTGTCAGCCCAAACCTGGATATTGTC
The DNA here is from genome assembly GCF_964194155.1 of Cetorhinus maximus. Lineage (NCBI taxonomy): Eukaryota > Metazoa > Chordata > Chondrichthyes > Lamniformes > Cetorhinidae > Cetorhinus > Cetorhinus maximus. The sequence continues at coordinate 22,208,359 of NC_135896.1, forward strand.
CAGGTCTTGCTGCATTTGGAAATGGACAGCTTTGGGTATGACTCTAACCAGCGGTGACTTTTCCCACTGATTCCCATTGACTCCAGTTTTGCTAGGGCTCCTTGATGCCACACTCAGTCAAATGCTGCCTTGATGTCAAGGGCAGTCACTCTCATGTTGGCCCCTCTATCCCCACCCTACTGCAGTGTTCCAGTGAAGTTCAACATAAGATCAAAGAATAGCACCTCATTTTTCGATAAGGCACATTATAGCTTCCCAGGCTCAACGTTGAGTTCAACAATTTCAGACCATAACCTCTACCCCCATTTTCTTCATAAGTTTTGGGTTTACTCCATTTCTCTTTTGGTAGGGACGTGGGTAATAATAACCAGTGCATGGCAGGAAGGGACAGGGTGCAGAAACTTAAGAGTGCACCAGCAGATAAGTCCAGAGTTTGCAAAAACAGTAAAAAAAAACAAAATTAAAGGCTCTGTACCTGAACGTGTGCAACATGCACAACAAAATTGTTGAATTGTTAGCACAAATAAAAATGAACACGTCTGACCTTATAGTCATTTCAGAGACATGGCTGCAAGGTGACCAAGTCTGGGACCTAAATATTTAAGAGCATTTGACATTTTGAAAGGACAGAAAGCTAGGAAATTGTAACGGGGTAGCTCTGTTAATTAAGGGAGGCATTACCACTGTAGTGAGCGATCACCTTAGTTCAGAAGATCAAGATGTACCATCGGTTTGGGAAGAGATAAGAAATAGCAAAGGCAAGAAGTCACTTGTGGGATTAGTTTATAGGCCCCAGAACAGTAGCTACACTGTAGGACAGGGTATACAGGAAGAGATAATGCTGGTTTGTAAGAAAGGGACTGCAATAATCATGAATGATTTTAATCTTCATTTAGATTGGATGAATCAAATTGGCGAAGCTAGCCTGGAAAATGGAATTCATAGAGAATATTCAGGACAATTTCTTGGAGCAGTATGTTCTAGTGCCAACCAGGGAGCACAAAAAGTTAGTATGCAGGTGCAGCAAGTGATTAGGAAGGCAAATAGAATGTTGGCATTTATTCTAAGGGGAATTGAGAATAAAAGTAGGGAACTGTTGCTACAGCTGTACAGAGCCATAGTTAGACCACACATGGAGTACTGTGTGCAGTTTTCATCTCCTTATTTGAAAAAGGATATAATTGCATTAGAAGTATGCAAAGAAGTTCACTTGTCTGTGCCTGGGATGAAAGGATTATTTTATGAAGAAAGGTTGAGTAGATTGAGCCAATACCCATTGGAGTTTAGAACAATGAGAGGTGATCTTATTGAAACATATAGATCCTGAGGGGGCTTCAGAGGGTGGATGCCCAGGAGGAAAAAACAATTCGGACCAGTACTCTTATTTCCCAGTTTTTACTGTCTTTTCCTTCTGGGTACTGGGTGAATATTTCCTCTTGTGGGACAGAATAGAACAGTTTAAGAATAAATTAATAAAATAATAAGAATTAATAAAATAATAAGAATAAATTTAAGAATAAATTTTAAGATGGAGATGAGGAGAATTTTTTTCTTTCAGAGGATCATTACGCTGTAGAATTCTCTTCCCCAGAAAGCAGTGGAAGCTGGGTCATTGTATTTATTCAAGGCTGAGTTAGATAGATATTTGAAAAGACAAGGGAGTCAAGGGTTATTGGGGGTCAGACAGGATAGTGGAGTTGGGGCCATAGTCAGATCAGCTATTATCCCATTGAATGACTGAGAAGGCTCAAGGGGCCAAATGATCTACTCCTGTTCCCAATTCTTATGTTCTTGTATTATTTTTGTATGACAGCTGTTCATTATTCTGCCACTCACACCTCATCTGGAGGTGTTGTTATTTGTTTTTACACTTCTCCCATTACCTCTACCTTTGGCGCTGCCCCACCAACTCTTTTGTCATTTAATCTCTCTTATCTTCCACACTATCACAGACCTTTTCGTCTTTCCCGACCCTCTCATCTTTCTCTTGCCTGAAACCTATTGGCCAGGATTTAGTTTGGAGGCAGTGGACCTGTGCAGCAGCTGGAAAGGCAGGGGTGAGCCTGCCTCTGCCAGCCTTGGTATCCATGACCAGATTTTACAGACATCAGGCAATTTTTTGCTCTTCAGTCTCAGCAGTGGTGTGGTGGCCACTCCTAGGATTGCAGTCAGTCCTTGACCAGGAGCAATGATGGAGGTGAGAGAAGGATCCAAGTGGGGCTATATCTCACTCCACAGATGCTGTCTGACTTGCTGAGTATTTCCTGCATTTCCTGTTTTTATTTCGATTTCCAGCATTTGCAGTATTTTACTATTGTAATTATGGATTTCTGCTTGTGTCAGGCACCAGCTGACAAAAAAGAACAAAAGTTAGTAATACATAGGAATAAATCAAAGAAAATCCCTGTGGCATGAAATAAACCAAACTAGTGAGGGGGTAATTAACCATTTAATTATGGTATTGGATGCTTAAACCTGTGCTAATTGGTTCAGACCAGTTTAACCAAGTAATGCCATGGATAAAGTGCATGCAAGAAGCCATGGAGATACTATTGTTAGGCAGAATGTTTGTGGTGTTCTCTATGGAAGTGTTCACATGCTGTTTTAATTTCCTCACTACATGCCTACATCTGTATCGTGTCAGGAAAGGTCTATGTTTTGCTGATCTAATGATTCTCTACAAACCCTAAGGAGAATTGCAGACAAGATACTTGAATGCAGTACAATTTATTCATTCACCTAGTCCGTTATAGAAAAGTAATAGTGACAGCCTGTACTCTGCCACCAAATGCAAGCAATTACAGCAATGGAGTATTGTGTTACATTTTTAAAATCTAATTCTGTGGATACATATGAGACAGTTATGGCAACATTAGATAACCAAGGGGCAAACAGTTTATTAATATCATCTGAACCCCTAGATTGTTTAGTACCCAGAACTCCCTCCTGGACATCTTTCATATTAATACTGGATGCACAACATATTTATTGTTCATTTCTCATTATTGATATGTAGCCCTGCCAAGGCAATTGTGGTCAAACAGTGATATGATATGAACCCAAACTATTATGATAAGCTACTCTTCGTTTCTGCAACAGGATCATGGATGACCAGGCCATGAAATGCTCAGATATATAAATGATGTGGAAACAAGCAGGCTGTTTGACTTAAGACGATGAGCACAGTACAAGAGGGTGAAGAGTAAGTTTTTTTTCTCTGCGGACTACCAAAAATGGGTATATCACTGGGTGAATTTAGAATACTTAATAAGGTCAATTTTAATCCAGCGAAGGAATCAGTTTGGCAGGGGCTATGTGGGGTCTCAAAACAACTGACCTTGGCAACATGAGTCCCAGATGATTTTGTTTTTACTTCTGGGCCTCATCTGCAGGCTCCTCCCGAGCCTCCACCTCAGTCAGTTAGCAACAAGAAACTTCAGCTACAACTGGCCTGTGAGCAGAAGCAGGAAGGCAAGAGGCCACTGCCTGTGACTGAAGGACGTCCCTGCGCTTAGGGAAGGAGCGAGGAAAGGGCTCTGAGATTGTTAAATGTCAGATGAAGCCCGAATTTTCCTTGTAGGTTCCGAAGGAACATCATGGCTCCTCTGAGCTGACAGCAGTTCCCCTGCTCAGCCACCAGTTAAAATTTCAGTCAGACCCCAATGATATCATCTGAGCCAAATCTGCACATTTAAGTGAGGATCCCTCCGGCTTCAGGCAGATATTTTTACCAACTGCTCAGGAGAACAGGGGTTAAGAAATCAGACCACAGGAATAGAGCAGGATTGTCAGTAGATAACTTCTCCAGACAACTTTAATCACCTGCTCTCTTTCCACTCTTAGTCAGTGAAAAATAGGTGGAGGATGTGAGGTTTTCTCAGGATTCTCACCCTTCACTCAGCTTTTCAGCCAACTTCATACCTGTTTTCCCTGTTATCAGTTTGGAACTATGACCTGCATCATAGCCTTCAGGCGAATTCTACAGGGTGGGGTTGCTGCTTTGAGTTTAGAAAATCCAGAAGGATGAGCCTCTCACATAATCTTCTGATTTTCAATACAGGGGCTCCTCTTATTCTTTTTCTGTCACATTCCATCCCATTCAGGCAGCTGGACTGACTAGAGACCCCTCGGGCAGGAAGCCTGCTTCACAAGGCCGCAGCCTACAAGAGCAGTAGGTGTGGAGGGGGAGTGAGAGAGATTGGGGTGGAGGTGAGTATGGGCCAATTGCATGACCATGATGGTGAGGCCCTGATTGCAAGAAGGGTTCCCGATCATGGGGAGGGCGAGGTGGGATAGTGGAGGGAAGGTAGTCGTTGGTGGGGTGGGGTGGGGGTGAGGGGCCCGATGTTTACAGGCACTGTTCGAATGGTGGGTTAGCTTTACACTTTATGGGAGAGGCAATGGCATAGTAGTTTTGTCACTGGGCTAGTAACCTAGAGACCCAGGGTAATGCTCTGGGGATCCGGGTTCGAATCCCACCATGGTAGATGGTGAAATTTGAATTCAATAAAAAAACCTGGAATTAAAGTCTAACAATGAAATCATTGTCGATTGTCACAAAAGCCCATCTGGTTCATTAATGTCCTTTAGGGAGAGAAATCTGCCGTCCTTACCAGGTCTGGCCTACATATAACTCCAGACTCACAGCTATGTGGTTGACTCTTAAATACCCTACAAGCTACTCAGTTCTCAAGGGCAATTTGGGAGGGGCAATAAATGCTTGCCCAGCCAGCGACGCCCTCATCCCATGAATGAATAAAGAAAGAACTTTGTAGCTTGCTTGGCCTCGAGGAAGCACTCCTGTTTCTTCTGACACATAAGAAGTGCTGTAAAGGCATTTAGTTCATGGATTAAACCCTTCCATCCTCCTTTCAGCTGATGGGTTTCCTGACACCTCAGAAACCCGGCCAACATGAGTAAAACCTAAAACAACGGTTATTTTGTTTGGTGGCGAGTTGTACTATTAGTGATAGAGTTATCTGCAGACACTTCTTGGCAGTAACTACATGTGTGCTTTCAACTCCAACTCTACACTGACTGCTGAGGTAGCCCGTGCTACTCTCCTATTGGTTACTGCAGATCATGTGATTATTATTATTATTAAAGGTACATTGCACACTAAATAAAGCCATAATTACTACATGTTATAATTGAGACAGGCAGCCTCATTATAATATTTAAATGGAGAATTTGTTTTCTGCATATGGATTGATTGCCCTTTCTTTGTCCAACCTTGGTTAGAACCAGAAGTAGGTGGATTATATGCTAATTGGGCTGATTCCAGAGTTTTTGCATGGTAAACTCTGACACGACTCCAACCTACTTTGGGAGTTAACATTCAGTCCTCTGTGTGCTGAAGGAGCGAATGCAACACTTATAGACTAGAGGTGGGTGAAAAGCATCATAGTTAATCTTTCTTGACAGACTTATTGAATTGGTCTTTTAAGCACTAAATATAGCACATTTACGGTTCGGACAACAAAGTCAGTAAGTTCAATGTTCAATTCTGTCTGTATCTCTTCACTCCTTCCATTTCAGATGAGGAAAGAATCGCTTTCTTGAGAGTGATACCACCATAGAGAACAATGTCAATTTTGATGTCTACCAGGCCATTGCTGGAAATGAGAAGCAGAATAATACCTAATGCACTTCCATAAGGATTCCTTGTGCAGATGTTATTTAAAATGGCAAATATTCGTTCATTATGGCCTAGTATTAGCCTTCTCTGAGAAAGCTAACAATTCATCAAACTGGAATCTGTGCTGCTTTTATCTATTTTATTTGCTTTTCTCATATCTAATATAGTGGATGGAATTTTACAGTCCCTCCCACTGTTCTGGTCCTGCCGAAGTCAATGGACTTTCGAAGGGCTCGCCACATGTTCCGGCCCCACTCCCGCTGCAATAGGGCCATAAAATTCCACCCAGTATTACTCAAAGAGTCCAAATAAAGTGTAATTCAACTGGTGAACTCATGCACAAATGCCCTTTCATCACTGCTATATTCCATGACTGATGCTAAAGTACATATCCAGTCATCCGTATATGAAAAATCACCTCGGGAATTGTTATGCCTTTAAAAATTCACGAGGGCAAGTACCAACATACTACCCTGATCCAAACAGATCATACACAATGGGTGCCTTCAAGCAACAAAACCGACCATCCAGTATCCCGTAAGAAACATGTAGTCGAGGTGATTGACAAACCAGAAAATGACGATGATGTACACGGTGAGACGAAGAGTGGTGAACACAGGTTTCGCACGGTCAATCTCGTGGAAAGCGTGGGCACCATCACACCATCTGAAGTGTTTGCCAAGATTCAAATTATCTGCCCTAAGAAAGTTGGTATCTACCCATTATTAGCCAAGATTGACATAGAGGCATATGCCAACATACTACCCTATGAATGCTTAAAGGGATATTACAACAGGAATCACCTATTCCCTCAATGTAGGGCAAATTATTTCAAAATTATCTGTTTGCATGTATGTATAGAGTTTCAGTATACCAACTCTAAATATAATTTCAGGTTAATTACTAGTTAGTTAGAAATTAATCTTTAGCTGGGAAAAAAGATCTTCAAACTGTATGAGACTAAGTTGAGACACTGAAAAACCTCACCAATTTATTTTATCAGTTATATAAAGACTGCTTTTGGTTACTTCAAATTATTGCAAAAGGCTGATGCATCAAAAGAGCTAATTTTGGTTCCTATTGTCACTTTGTATAAATATTAATACTGTAGTAAAATGACAGCTGAGAGCTTTGGAAATTTGCAATGATATTTAAATTAATTTTGTGTGGTTATATGGAACCAATCATTATTGCATGGCTACAGGCCCTTAACTTAAAAGCTATGCTTTAAGTGAATGCGTAGTTAGTCATTTTGAATGGCAAACAATTAATAGTTCTATTATATTTGTACAGCTATCCATTTACACAATGAAAATGCCACATTCCTTGGGAACTGAAACTGAACAAGTCAAGCGACTCATTGTGAGGATATAACAAATGTACATCCTACTTTCTCAATGGGGGCAAAGCTGGAACATGGTCACATGAGGCTGCAGTCACTCTGCAATGATGTATGGTTCTGACTGTGATCGTCTCTGATAGCCAATTCAACAGAATTGATATTGCCTCAGTGATGAATGACTGTGCTATAAATTCCTTTAGGTTGGTGGTTTCACCAAACAACACAAGAGAAGTCATCAATAGAATAGGAAGCAACCTCAGTAACCTGGGCCTGAATTCTACCACTGGGGTGCGTCGGAAGTCGGCGCGGCTGGAAGCGGATGTAAAACCCGCTCCTGGCCGGGTTCGCGCTGTGAATGCGATCTTACGCTGGGTGGCCAATTAAAACCTGTCCATTCTGAAACACGACCACCGGATATGTTTCTGTGTGCGGGAGTGGGAACGCGTCGGGCGCCAGGTCCAACCGGGACCCGTCAGGGTATTCAAAAAATGGAAGAGGCAGCCCCCTGAAGGCTGCCAGGAGTTGTGGGGGAGGCTGGGAGACCTGTTTGGAGTAATTCAACAAATGCCCTGGTGTACAGACATGGCCTCAGCACCGGGTGGTCGTGGAAGGTGGGAGGGCAAGTCAAGTGGGCACTCTGCCCCGGCCCGTTTCTCAGGTGTGTGCCTGGGAGTGCTGGTCGAGGAAGTCAGTGCCAGGTGGCACATCCTAATGCCCAGGGACATCAATAGAAGGCCACCCCACCTGCCCAAGAAGGTCACTGCCAATGTGAGGCATGAATGAGGCATCTTGACTCCCTGCTAGGTCCCCGTCCATCAATGGTGAGCAGGGGGGAGGTACAAACGCACCTCACGCTGGCAGTCAAGCTCCCTGTCATCTCTAGGGCTTCTCTCAGTGCGCTTTGGGTGAGGCCAACAGCTCCTCTGCCTCTCTGCCACTGACCACTGCATCTGAGGATGCTGCAATGACTGAGGAGTGCCCAGATATGGGGCTTTGCATCCCCTAAGGCGCAGCTTGCTCAGGCTCCAGAGGCCAGAGCATGACCGCCAAGGTCATCATGGCCACCAGAACAGCAGAGTCAGCATGCTGCCTCCAACGTCACTGTCAAGGAGGGGCAGAACACCAAGATGCAGCACCCACAGACATAAGTTGAAGGCACCTTGAGCACAGCAGGGGCATGACACGGGTGACATGTTTGTGTTAATTATTTTGACTCGTGTTAGGGATGGACACTTTATTTGTTCATGGGAAGTAACATGAACATTTATTTGACTTAAATTGGCTCAGTTGGCTGGATGGTATGAATCGGTGCCAGATGCAGCACAGGCTTGTAAAAGTATGGCATTGTGTGGTGCTGCCGTACTGGGTTGGGTTCTCATTTATTGATTGTTAGCAAAGGAGACAGTGCCATTGGCTTGACAAGGCATTGATGCCTTGGATGCCAAACAAAAGGTTCGCTGCATCAAAGCATCCCTGGTGTCCCTGCCACCATGAGGGTTCCTGTCCTTTGCCTCGAGGTCCTCACCCTGCGCCTCCCCAGGCTCTTCCTCTGAGTCATCACTTGAGTCATCCTCCATGGCCTGTGGAGCTACCTCGCTTTCCTCAGCCTCTAGTGGGTCACCCCTTGCCAGAGCCAGGTTGTGCAGGGCGCAGCATGCAACGACTATGAGGGAGACACCTCTGCCTGACCAGTCCAGGCATCTGAAGTGCACCTTCAGCAGCCTTATGGTCCTCTCCACCACTGTTCTTGTGAAGGCATGACTCCTGTTGTATCTCTCCTCAGCCTCAGTTCTTGGGTGACAGAATGGGGTCATCAGCCACTTCCTCAAGGGATAGCCCTTGTCACCCAGGAGCCATCCATCCACTTGTGCAGGAGCCACAAACAGCCTTGGTACCTGTGAGTGCCGCAAGACATAAGCATCATGTGAGCTCCCAGGGTAACGGGCATAAACCTTGAAAATCTGTGTCCTGTGGCCACAGACAATCTGAACATTCACTGAGTGGAACCCCATTCTGATTATGAAAGCTCCAGGCTCACCTGCTGGTGCCTTGATGGCCATGTGAGCGCAATCTATTACACCCTGGACGCAGAGGAACCCAGCCATTGCAGCAAAGCCTCATGTTCTCTCCACCTGGCTTGCCTCATCTGTCCAGAAGTGGATGAACATGGGGACGTGTCTAAAGATAACATCTGTCATGAGCTTGACACAACTGGGTGCAGCTGATTGAGAAATGCTGCACAGATCCCCCACTGGGCCCTGAAAAGAACCGGAATCATACAAGTTGAGAGCCACTGTGATCTTCAAAGTCACCAGCATGGGGTGTCCGCCCACACAGTTGGAGGCGATTTCCAGACCTATCATGGGACATATTGCAGTCACTGTGTCCCTGGAGAGGCAGAGTCTCCTGCGGCACTGGACTTCGGACACCTGGAGGTAGTTGGAGCGCTGCCTGAACACTCTAGCCACTGGATAGTGGTGTCTTCAGCATGCCCTCCTGCCTTGGCCTCCCTGCTGGCCCTGTACCAACCGAGCCCTTGTGCCTCTCCTTATAAGGCCTGTTCCTGGGATGCTGCCTGTGCCCACCTGGCCTCCTCTCCCTCCTGCCCCTCCCTTCCTCTTCAGAGGAGGTTCCACCAGCGGAATACACCATCCCCATTAGATGGGATGCAGAGGAGAAGTGCTTTGAAAATGAAGGAGCTCTGTGCTGCGATACTCAGAGGAACCTTCCAGGGAACATGAGGACCTGAGATGCTGAAAGGCAGGCTTGACGATCAAACAAGATGCCAAGAAATTCTGTACTCACACAGCAAAGGACTGGCAATGACAGAGAAAGTGCTGCTGCACTTAGAGTCTTCTACCCCACCAGTGGATGAGGAAATGATTAAAACATGAATTCTGCTAAAAATCGCACAGGCAACAGAAAAATCACGGTCAATAGGCATTTTAATGACTTTAATTGGCCCTTTAATTGTTGGCGGGCGCTGCTCCAACACTCGCACGCGTCCACCAACCTCAATATTGCACGTGTGTGTGATAACTTCGTGACGCACATCCAATGTCTTTTCAAAGAACAAAGTACAAAGAAAAGTACAGCACAGGAACAGGCCCTTCGGCCCTCCAAGCCTGCGCCGATCATATTGCCCGTCAACTAAAACATTTTGGACTTCCAGGGTCCGTATCCCTCTATTCCCATCCTATTCATGTATTTGTCAAGCTGCCTCTTAAACACCACTATCGTACCTGCTTCCACCATCTCCTCTGGCAGTGAATTCCAGATATTCACTTCCCTCTGCGTAAAAAATTTGCCCCGCACATCTCCTCTATAGTTTTCTCCTCTCACCTTAAATCTATGTCCTCTAGTAACTGACTCTTCCACCCTGGGAAAAAGCTTCTGACTATCTTCTCTGTCCATGCCACTCATAATTTTGTAAACTTCTATCAAGTCGCCCCTCAATCTCCGTCGCTCTAGTGAGAACAATCCGAGTTTCTCCAACCTCTCCTCATAGTTAATAACCTCCAGACCAGGCAGCATCCTGGTAAACCTCCTCTGCACCCTCTCCAACGCCTCCATATCCTTCTGGTAATGTGGCAACCAGAATTGCACGCAATATTCCAAGTGCGGCCTAACCAAGTTTCTATCCAGCTGCAGCATGACTTCCCAGCTTTTATACTCAATACCCCTGCCAATGAAGGCAAGCATGCCATATGCCTTCCTGACTACCTTATCCACCTGCGTTGCCACTTTCAGTGACCTGTGGACCTGTACACCCAGATCCCTCTGCCCGTCAATGCAGTTAAGGGTTCTGCCATTTACTGTATAATTCCTTCCTGTATTAGACCTTCCAAAATGCATTACATCGCATTTGTCCGGATTAAACTCCATCTGCCATTTCTTTGCCCAAGTCTTCACCCGATCTATATCCCATTGTATCCTTTGACAATCCTCTTCACTATCTGCAACTCCTCCAACCTTAGTGTCGTCTGCAAACTTACTAATTAGCCCAGTTACATTTTCCTCCAAATCATTTATGTGTACTACAAACAGCAAAGGTCCCAGCACTGATCCCTGCGGAACTCCACTAGACACAGCTCTCCATTCAGAAAAGCACCCTTCCACTGCTACCCTCATTCTTCTATGACTAAGCCAATTCCATCTTGCCAGCTCACCTCTGATCCCGTGCGACTTTACCTTCTGTACCAGTCTGCCATGAGGGACCTTGTCAAAGGCCTTACTGAAATCCATGTAGATAACATCCACTGCCCTTCCATCTTTGTCACTTCCTCGAAAAACTCGATCAAGTTTCACAAAACCATGCAATTTGACGTACGTTCAGGTTAGGCACGCGCCCGACCTCGGAACGCAAGATTCAGGCCCTGGTCTGGAAAGTTTCTTCCAAAGTTTCAATCACCTAATGTACAATAAATGAACAGATTCCATCAAGATCAAACTAGCTGCCTTTCCTGATTTGGATCCAAAGGTTAGTGACGTTATTGACATTTACCATATTTGAGAGACACTGTTGTCCATGATGTGAAGAGCAGTTCTGTAGGTAATTGTAGTTTAAACCTCTGCATGAGCTTCTGTTCAAGATGAAACAATACACAAAGCTGCTCACTGGCTTGCAATCATCCTTTATTGACATATCAATTTCAATTTAGGTTCATCTATTGCCTCATCCATCTGACATATAGGGCAGAAATATCCCCCCTATCGAGGAAGGGGAGAGGTTGTGCGGGGGCAGGTAGGGGCAGGTGCGAACCCGATCGGCGCCCCTGAACAGGGCCGCGCCGCCATTTTATGTGGGCGGGCCAATTAAGGCCTCCCCAACATGACGCACTCCCGGAAGCGCTGAGCGCTCCCTGTGGAGGGGTAGGGGATCCCCTGAGTCGGGGCTTTTCGCACATGCACGCAAAAGAGCACAGAAATCTCCCTGGGGCACAGAGGTGCCTCAGGGAGATTAGTTTCACTTATGAAACATTGAAGAAAGGTAAAAACAAAATTTACGGACATGTCCCCTCACGTGAAGCTGTCACATGAGCTGGGACATGTCCATTCATTTTTTCAAAATTTTTTATTTAATTAATAAACCCTTCATGAAACCTCATCCCACCCGTGGATGAGGTTTCATGAAAAATGCGAATGCCGTCTGGGCTCTTCGTCTGCCCCCCGTTAACCTTAAGGTTGGACGGGCAGCATTCTTAACAACTTCACTTACTTTCTTAGTGGCCTTAATAGGCCTTTGACAGTTCGGCAGGTGTGCAGCTGACCCGTCTGCACGCCCGCCGAACTGACAATCTAAATGATGTGTGGTGACATCGGGACGCCCGCCCGACATCACCGCGCGTCATTTTACAGTCATCGAGCGGGCTCCGCCCCAGCTCACCGACCCGAAAATTCCTCCCATAGTTTCTAGTTGAGCAGGGTTGTCGAAAATGCAAATATACAATTTCCTGAAGCAGTTGGCAAAATTTCACACTGCTCCATTCAGTATTACCAATGGGTGCATGCATTCCAGAGCAATCTACACTTCTCGCATTCACTACGAAAAGACAGCAGCAGAATAATTCAGGATTATAAACGTTAGTTTCTCTTGTTCCTTTTTTTTCAAAATAGAGAATTTAACATTCATAACTACTCCTGCTTCGTTAGTTCCAATTTTACTCTCCAAATCTACTCCTTTGTATCATTAGCTTATTCAGAAAGTGGTAGCTGTTCCATTCAATGAAGGTTAACAAAATATGTTGATATATTTACAACTCTGTGTTTTCCTGTCGGGGGTAGTCCTGATATTGTACTGCCATTTGAGGTCTTTTAGAACCAAAGGGTTAGATGGTTGCTCACACTATTTGTTGTACATTGCATTGTGTGCTTTTGGGCTAGTCTCTATAGCAGTCAGTGAAGGGAGGGGGAAGCTGTGGTTCATTGTTTATACTGTAACCTAACCAACACCCACTTGTGTCATTCCCTCCTAATTCTTCTAGTCTTCTCCTTTCTTCTAGTAGTAGCAAAAACATAAATCAATACCAATATCTAAGTTAGATATCCAAGCCAAAGTATATCTTGCAGACTGGCTGTGAGTTTTCTCTGAACGCAGTATTCATTGTGCTCTAGGGTCTGATTAGAAGCTCTGCAGTTGCATAATGGGGATGCTTTAATCTTCCGTCAATGGAGAAGGTACCAGCATCTACCAAGTGGTTGATGGTTGTCCACTGTTCGAGAAGAAGTATTGATCCTTCAGATTGTACTGTGGGGTCCTCTATAAGGAATCTAATTAGTTCTTTGAACCATCATACCATTGGCCATTGAGGCTCAAGAGAGATTGCTGGGGGGCTTCTGTTAGGGTCCAAAATGGCCTTCTACATTTGAGATGGGTTGATGGTAGATTGGTCAAATCAGTGTGGATTGGCATGCCTTTGCTGTAAACCTTATGGTGATGGTTGCCATTGGAAAGATTATAAATAATGTCTACCACCTAGTAATTTGTCCAAATAGACCATTTACTAGGTGAAATCAGCAACTGAGATTTCTGTGTCTATACTGCAGATGCTGGAAACCTGAAATAAAAATATCAAATGCTGAAAATACTCAGCAGGTCAGGAAGGGTTTCTGGAGACAGAAACAGAGATAGAAAAAGTTAGAGATGTGGCATGTTTAAAGCAAGCATAGAAGCAGGGAAATGGAGGAGGGGAGGATAGAATAAAAGGGAGGGTCTGCGATGGTGTGGAAGACAGGATTAAATGACAAAAGGAATAGTGGTGCAGAGCAAAAATGGATGGTAATGGGACAAGTAAAGGAACAAAAGATGAGCCCAGAGTGGGTGTGAATGAGGAAGCAAGCTCAAATACTAACAGCTACCATTCAAAAACAGACCAAAAGGACAACATTGGGGCAGAGTGGGTCGAGGGGGTAGTGGGGTTGGGGGGGGGGGGGGGGGGGGAGTTGACAGGGAGGGCAGTAGTGGGACATTTTTCACACATTCATAGTTCATGGAGGCAGCTGCACATTTAGAGTGCAGCCGCCTTCAGACAAAACTTTGGTCGTCAAAGTTTCGGAAACATGGCCTGTGGGCTTTAGACATTTGAAGAGAAGGCCTGAACCCACTGAAGTTCTTTAAAGTGATGAGGTACCCTATTGGAGAGATACGGTACTCTATTTGAAGAGGTCAGGTACCCCTTTGAGAGAGGTTGGGTACCTTTTTGCGATTGTTAAAAATAGACATGAATGTGCTTAAAGAGTGAATAAGGTCTGTGGAGCTGTTAAGCTGTCAAGTCATTTAATTTTTTTTCCCTTTAAATTTAAAGAAAATGGCCTGCAGTTGAAAAGGGATAATTACTTGCAATTTCATTAGATGTTTTATGACATGAGCCATTGTAATATTATTCCCGGTTGACTTCTTCCCCAGCCTATCATTATTGGAATGGGGTTGGCGGGTGGTGGGGAGGTGTGGGAGGTGATGGTCCTGTAAGTTCACAATTTGATTGACAGCTACAAATGGCCATAAAGTGATTAGCTGTCTTTGATGTGGGGCTATGAATGCAGATATTTGTTTTTATAGAGAATTAAATACTTGGACTTAATTGGATTTAAACGTATCAACAGGCTTTTATCACTAAAAGTATTTTTTTTAATATAGTTAATTAGAAACAAAGAAAATAGGAGCAGAAGTAGGTTATTCAGCCCTTCAAGCCTGCTCTGTTATTCAATAGAAACACAGAAACATAGAAAATAGGAGCAGGAGTAGGCCATTCGGCCCTTCGAGCCTGCTCCACCATTCATTATGATCATGGCTGATCATCCAACTCAATAGCCTGCTCCCGCTTTCTCCTCATATCCTTTGATCCTTTCTGCCCCAAGAACTATATCTAACTCTTCTTGAAACCATACAAAGTTTTGGCCTCAACTACTTTCTGTGGTAACGAATTCCACAGGTTCACCACTCTCTGGGTGAAGAAATTTCTTCTCATCTCAGTTCCAAATGGTCTACTCCGTATCCTCAGACTGTGACCCCTGGTTCTGGACTCCCCCACCATTGGGAACATCCTTCTTGCATCTACCCTATTTAGTCCTGTTAGAATTTTATAGGTTTCTATGAGATCCCCCCTCCTTCTTCTGAGCTCCAGAGAATATAATCCTAGCCGACTCAATCTCTCCTCATTTGTCAGTCCCGCCATTCCAGGAATCAGCCTTGTAAACCTTTGCTGCACTCCCTCTATAGCAAGAACATCCTTCCTCAAATAAGGAGACCAAAACTGCACACAATATTCCAGTTGTTGTCTCACCAAGGCCCTGTATAATTGCAGCAAGACATCGCTGCTCCTGTACTCGAATCCTCTCGCTATGAAGGCCAACAATATGATCATGGCTGATCCTCTATCCCAACGCCATACTCGTGCACTCTCCCCATACCCCTTAATGCCTTTAGAGTCAAGAAACCTACCTATTTCCTTCATAAATATATTCAGTGACTTGGCCTCCGCAGCCTTCTGCGGTAGAGAATTCCATAGGTTCACCATGCTGTGGGTGAAGGAGTTTCTCCTCATCTCAGTCCTAAATGGTCTACCCCATATTTGACCCATACCCCATACCCTGAAGGCTGTACTAGATGCTTTGAACTTTATTTTATTTCATCTCACCATGTCTACTGGAGTCTGCCCATGGTAGACAATGGGTGAGTTGACATGAAGGGTGTAAGGGCAAAGAATGAGTTTGCATTAAGTTGGCACAGGGGCTATAAAGGGCAATGGGGATAAGTGGGGGTCATGGGTTGGCATGAGTTGGCACTAAGTTGGCATAGAGCATATGAGGAGCCTTGGGAATGAGTGGGGCTTCATGGATTGGCATGAGTTGGCACTCAGTTGCCATGGAGGGGATGAGGAACCACAGGGGTGGATTGAGGGACATAGGTTGGCATGAAGGGTATAAAGGGCCATGGGGGATGGGTAGAGGGGTATAAGTTGGCAGGGAGGGTATGAGGGGCCAGGGTAGGGTTGATAAATGGGCACAGGTTGGCATGGAGATTATGAGGTGGGTGGGACATGAGGTGGCATGAGTTGGCATGGGGGATATGTGGGGGGTGAGGGAGTGTTGAGGGCTAGGGGCCTGTTTTTGGTTTCAATGTTTTTTATACAACTGGGACGAAATCCCAGAGCACAGAGGCAGGCCTTTTAACCAGCCGGCAGCCCCTGCGGCTGCCTCTGAACACTTCCTGGGGTCAGCGTGCCTGACTCAAATTAGCAGCCACCCGCCCTGAACAAAAATCCAACTGCTCAGGGCAATTTTTCCTGTTACGGGTTTACGGAATCGTAAATTTGTGCTACTGACTCAGGAACGATAATTTGGCCCGAGGTGTTACTCTTCGAGCTTAAGTTGAACTTCGAATCACGTGGGAGGCATTGGCCAGAGACGGCAGAGTGTGCGTGCAGCAGAGAATTAAAATGAGAGGAAGATTGAAGTCATGCTGGTGAACTGAAGAGACATGTTCCACAAAGGGGCCAATCTTTCCCACTGTAGAAAAGACTGCATTGTGAACAGCGAATTCAGTATACTAAATTGAAAGAAGTACAAATAAATGACTGTTTCACCTGGAAGGAGTGCTTTGGGCCCTAGATGGTGAGTAGGAGAAGGATAAAAGGGCATTTTTTGTTGATATTGATGAGCCCTCCATCACATTGCTTATTAAGCCTAATGTGCTATTTTACAGCAACAGGGGCATTGTAGCATGCGGCACACAACTCTTCTTCAGCTACTAACTCTCAGCTGTTTTTGCATTGGCCTGTCCCTTTAACGTCAGAACATCTAACTTCTGCTAATAAACACAATATGTGGTCAGTCAGCATTTCATTGCTGCTCGATGAGGGAAGTTTACAGATTGAGGAAAATATGACAAAGGCATGAAATTAGTTCCTGCCTGGTGCTACATAAACTTTCGACACTGAAGTGTGAGGATGTTTTCAGAACATTTATACATATAAATTGCTACTGCACCTTCATCTGTGGAATACGTGAGCCGAGAAGTGGATGTAAAATTAGATTATTTTAAATCAATTGGAGCTAATTAATCCTTGGTGTTTGCTGCAGCAGCTCCTTTGTTGGTTAATCACTTGACTTGATTCTGTAGAAGGCACTCATCTTGTCCTACTATGGCTCCAAGCAAGAAATGGCCCAGACTGATTGTTTCACGTTAGCAAGTTCTTTTGTTTTGATGCTGTCCGACAGCGTAAAATCACGGCCTATATATCCCAGGGCTATTTAAAACAGACTTTGCTTACAGAATTTCAGCAGAAACTAAGTGTTCCACATGACTGCTGCTAGCTTGCATAATATTCACTTTGAAGCTATTTAAAATGGGCGTTGTGTGGGTACGTTATTTTTCGAAGAGAGTTTTGCCTGAAGTACCACAATCTCTTCAGCCTCAATACTTTGAAAGGACAGACTTTCCTTTCATTGTGGTTGGGGACATTTGACCACCTGAGCCTGGAGGGAAATATGGTGGGAAGGTTTTCATGCCTTTAACAGGTCTACCTGACTTTCCATGCATTCACTAAATAGGCGAAAAATTGAGTGGGTTCCACAAAGGAGGCATGATCATCCCAGCCCCTTGCAATTCTCCTTTCTCCACCTCTCCAAACTGATTCAATACATCCGAGCGCCAGAACAAGGAAATCGGCATCAAAAAGTGGTTTTACAAACTCAGATTGGGTAATCACTATGCTGAAAACCTTCATTCAACAACAACTTGTATTATACAGCTTCTTTAATATAATAAAACATTGGAAATGTGTCTTTCTCACTCCCACTCTGATCTCTTTGACCTCGGTGACCTACACTGTTCCGTTGAAGCTCAACAGAAGCTTGAAGAGCAACAGTTCCTCTTTCACTTCAGCATTCCCAGCCTTCTGGACTCAATGCTTGAGTTCAGCAAGTTCAAATCATAATTATTGGTCACATTTTTCTGGACAACTGGTGCTGGTAATGGTTCTGTTGTTGACATTAACATCTTCTCTAGATCTATCTTTACCTGTCCCATTCTGCCATTATCATCATTGCCAGCATTGATCCATCTACGTGTGATGCTGGATGTGCAGTAATTCAAATCTGTTGGGGATAAGGTAGCTTCATGTGGTGGACTTATGATGATGGCTGAAACAAGCCATTCCTTGAGAGGCAGGCTCTGCCACAAGTGCCGCATATGAAGTGGTTTTCAAGTGCTTTTGTAGGTTGTTGTTCTCACTGTTCACACCCGTTGCTAACCCACTGATCATCATAGTGGCGCACGCTGGTCCAGAGATGTTGTCACCTCTTGGGTCCTGGTCACTAGTTTAGTTGGACTAATGGATCCAAGTTGCACACTTGTTTTGGGATGACTAGGTTGGTACCATAGACAGAGTAGATCAGCAGACACTTCTTATGTAGAACACATTCTATTTATTTACAATGGAACTCAGCAGTTACACTTCTGTGCTTACAACTCCAACCCTGTCTCTACATTACAGACTCTAACTCTAGACTACTCACTATTGACTACTGAATACTGAGGTAGCTCGCACTACTCTGCTATTGGGTACTAAGATCATGTGACCTTCCATTGTAACATCCTTCTTAAAGGTATATTATACATCAGATTACCACATCACCATTTTCCTCTGTCATCAGTTAGTATCTCCCAGGTGTCAGAATTGATGTTTAGGGCCTTCATATCATATTTGCAAGCATCCTTGAAACAAAACTTTGGGTGTCCTACTAGTCATCTGGTTCCAGCTACCTCACCATACTGAAAATTTTTGGATGGCCGTCTTCCATCGTGCGAGCCTGCCCGAGCCAGTGAAGTCACCTCTGCTTGATGAGATGGCAACATACTTGGGAGATTTGCCTTTGAGAGGACTGCCACATTTGTGATTTTTGTTCTTCCAGGGGAATGTGCTACAAACAGGGAAGATAAGAATTGTTGAGCTTCCTTTCTTGCTAGCTGTAAGTCATCCATCTTTAACAGTCATATAACAAGGTGTTCAGACCACAGACCTTGTAAACCTGCACCCTGCTCCTAAGAGTCAGCTTGATGTTATTCCATGCATGGTTTGTGAATCGGACAAAGATGGTAGCTGTACCCATATATCGAGTTCTACATCAAGGGACAGATTGGCTGTCACCTTCGACCCAAGTTGGCAGAATTTGCTAACCAATTCCAGCGGGGTGTTACTTGGTTCGATTTGATGCGGAAATATAACACCCTTCCCACGACCATGGCTTTCTTGATGCTTATAGCAGGGAGAACAAGTTACAGAGACAACCCATGAGTCTTTGTAGCTGAGTTTCCATGTGAGCAACTAGAACGGCATAATCAGTGTAGAGGACTTGTCTGATCATGATGAGCTGTATTTTTGCCTTTGCTTTCAGTCTTGATAGATTATAGAGCTTGCTGTCTGACCTGGGATGGAATTTTCCACCCCCGTTGGTGGTGGGCATGAGCAGACAACATGGCGGGAAGGCCAAAAATCGGTTTCACAACTTTGTGAAACCAGTTTGCCATCGTTTGCCTTGCTCGTCAATGGCAGGCCATGTTTCAAGTCACCAGATGTTTGGAATGTTATTTTCATATGTCTGCATATCATTATAAGCCCTGCTCGCCGGAATCATATCCCCACACCGGATCATCTGGGCACGTCTGGCAGAAATGATAAGCCCCATCAAGATGCAGGCATGACTGATGTGTCCAGTGACTGTGAAGGCGCACTATCAATGTGCTGGGAAGGTGGCACAAAGCACAGGAAGGAGGCCCTGGGCTGAGACATCGGTTTTTATCTTGTGCAGGGATCAAGGTTTCACTTCTGAGGGAAACTTGTCTTTGATGACCTTAATAAGCGTCCTCTGGAGGGCCGAGTCCTGGAGGGCCCCAGCCTGCTTTCGGGGTTCTGCTGTGTGGAGGCGGCAACCTCCTCGGCCTGTGGAGTTGGAGCTGCTGGGGTCACAGGAAGAGGGGATTTGGATGGGCCGGAAACTCCTGGGGTCACCTGGGTGGATGGCCCCGGGGTGTGCACCTGTAGATCCTCCTCCCTATAGGTTCCCGAGGGCCCCTGACTGGCTCCTTGAGGGGAAGGGGTGGTAGGAGTGAGATTGAGCTACCCTGCACCCCTTTCGCATTGATACTGTTGGAGGCCAACTATGATGTCAGTGATGGAATTCAGCCAATGCAGCAGTGTAGGACCAATGTCATCATCTCCCATTACTTCCTCTTTTTCACTTGCACCAACAACACTTTTATCATTTAATGCCATCCATCCTATCACAGACCTCACTTTTTGTTTTTCAGTGTCCTCTTCCCCACCTGCTCCCCTCACCCCTCTTTCCCAGGTTAGGTACCTACTTATAAACTGCAAATTCTCTAACTTCTTACAGCTCTGACAAAAGTTGTCAACCTGAAATGTAAGCTCTGTTTCTCTCTCTATGGATGCTGCCAGACCTGCTGAGTATTTCCAGAACCTGCTGCTTTTGTTTTACAAATCACTTGCTTCACACTGTGCAGAAAAAACAGAGCAATCAAATACAGATCCACTTACACAGGGATTTCTGAACGTTCCCTTATCTTTTGTCTTCATTCAGGGAGGGTGGGAGAGAAGATTGGAGCAGAATCTGGATTTGCCAGTTCCTTTATCTGCCTGTTACACATGGGTGCTTCCTGCCCCTGCCTCTCCTGTGTAGGTGCCAGCAAAAAACTGGCAGAATATTGTGACCACCCAAACTCCTGTCAATCCTGCCTCATTTATCCTGATGAAAACAGGCATTATGGCTTTCTAGAATCTGATCCTGACAGTGGTAGGACCAGCAATAGTTTAAAAGCCTAGTTTCCCAATGGCAAGTCCTCATAGAATGGTCAATTTCAGTGGGGGAATGAAGCTGTTTCCCTCCTGTGAAGTGCCTTGGAATGTTTTACTATATGAAAGGTGGTATATAAGTGCAAATTATCATTGTTGTATATATAAACCGGGGAATTCTTTGTCACGTGTCAACTCTTCAGCTAAAACAGCCAGATCTGTAACACATTGGCCGGGATTTCCCGTGCCCACTGGCGTCGGGCGTGTTCGGTGGTGTGAGCGGGCAATATGGTGAGAAGGCCAAAAATCAGTTTCACAATGTTGTGAAAGCAGTTCGCGATCATCCGCTTTGCCCGTGGATGGCAGGTCATGCCCCCCACCATCAGACAACGGGAACCTCATTGTAATACATTAGCATATCATTATAAGGCCCACCACCAG
Source organism: Cetorhinus maximus (assembly GCF_964194155.1). Taxonomy (NCBI): domain Eukaryota; kingdom Metazoa; phylum Chordata; class Chondrichthyes; order Lamniformes; family Cetorhinidae; genus Cetorhinus; species Cetorhinus maximus. The sequence continues at coordinate 22,229,591 of NC_135896.1, forward strand.
TCTCATCCCACCTCCCCCACCTCCACTGGATCGTCCGCCCACGTCGGTGGGAAAGCACTCCGACGTGTTTCACAACAGCGAATATAAGGCGTGCACTTGGCAAGCTGCACTTCACTCGGGACTTCAAGGTTTGATTTCCTACATTGCTTCAGCCAAGCACTTACAGTCATCAGCACCAGGCTTCACAGACAGCACCGCATCACTTTTAGGGGGCTCACAGTTAGGTCTCTACCTACCAGGTCAGCCATATGTGGGCGGCATTTCAATGGCTGCAGGGCTAGGGCTTGCTTGGGGGAGGGGGAGAAGTGGCCTCAGGCAAGGAAAGAGGCTGCAGGACAAGAGCTGTACTGGGGAAGGAGGGTAACGCAGGGTTTGTGTGGGGGCTATGTTGATCTGTGCAAGTGGCCTCAAGATGGTGAGGGCTGAGGAGACAGTCTCCAGAGGAGATGAGGCCAGATGTACATGTGAGGGTATGTGTGTTAGAATGGGTGGTGATGTCCCTTGAGCTGGCAGTGAGTGAGATGCCAGTGAATGTGTGATGGACTTGAGTGTGTGAAATCAGAGAGATGAAATGGTTGCCATACCCTGACTGCATGGGTGAGATCATTCATCATTCATCCTCTTTCTGCATTAGTTGGCCAACATCTCCTGTGCCGCTTTGGCAGTAGTGATCAGTGCCATGGCCTACCAAGCCAGAGTGGTAATGTAGCTGCTCCTCCTGCAGCCCGAGTGGGGGGTAGAGGATATCACAGCGGGCCTCCAAGGTGTCCAAAAGGTATTCAAGGGCTGCACTCTTCTTGCCTTTCTGGGCCATGTCTTCTTTGCTGCAGTCCTGGGTTGGAAGCACTGAGCACGGCTGTACTTTAAATATGCACCTGGCATGATGAAGCGGCGAGGTGATGGTGTGGCAGGCAAATGACAGCCCACCCGCCATGGAACCAGTGTGTACTCGGGAATGCATATAAGTAATGCCGTGGGTTTGGGACGATACGGCGTGAAAACCTGCCATCATGGCTGGTGGGTAAAATGTCATTTTACTCACCCGCTACCACACTTAGTGCAAACCTGGGACGATTCCACTCTGTGGCAGATGTATGAGCTTCTGCTGCTGATGTGGGTGCCCCAGATGGCAGGGGTATCCAATATATGAAAATTTACTAACCCCAGAAAGTGGTACAGAGCCAGGAAGGACAGCTAGAGGGTAGATGGATGTGCTGATTTGTTATAAGTACAACCATATAGCTTGACACTTATAATTTATAATGCATACATAATTCATTTCCAGAATATGAAGTCCTGCATCGAGTATACATCTCAAATCAATGCACCTCTTCAAAGTACTTGCCCCACCTTTTCTCCACAATCACATTGACTTTATACATCTGAAAACCAAAATGACCAAATTTTGTCATACAGCTGCCCACTTTATCTGAGAAAGTCCAGTTTTCCTTGCACAGACTTGCCTCTTTCAAAGGGGGCATGTGCCTGGAAGCCTCACAGATTCCCAGTGTCTGTAATGTTTACCTGGGCTTTCCTGATTCTATTTCCTGGGCTGTTCTACCCCAGATTGCACCCTATGATAAATGGCATGTTTATGCTTGGCTGCATTTTATTCTCAGCTGTTGCAAAACAGGAATAAAATCAGGAGCCATCAAGCCCTCTTTCATTTTAGGCACCAGAAGCTTTTGGAATTAGATCTCAAAGGTTTGCATGGTGTGACTTCATTTCTGAAATCTCTGTTGCTGAGTTACCTAACTAAAGCAACGCTGTAAAAAAAAAATCCTCACTTTCTCTTCTTTCTTATCTTCTTCTTTTCCTCTCAATGTCTCAGGGCAGCTACAGATGGCAGTAATGCCCATACCACAAGAGTGATTTACAAAATCAATATAGAGAGAAAATGGCAGGACAGAACTTCCAGCAACTATTAGCTAAAGACATAGATAAAAATAATTCCACAATAAAAATCAAATAACATTTTGCTGTTATTAATTTTGCTTACCTTTCACTAATTAATGGCACAAATTGAATTCTGCCACCAATACAATGGCAGGTCAGCTTTTGAAACCTATGTCAAATGAAATCATGAAAATCTTTAGAGTAAGAATCGAAATATCTGCATGTGCACAATTTAGGATTGCAACCTAATTATAATTTCCTGTATTGAAGTATTGTAACCAAAAGAACATCTTAAAAGAGCTACATTCCTGCGACAGTTTGAAATAAACATGTTTGTTAGAATTAATTAAAATCTGGGGAGCACTCCTCACGGACAGAAGTATAATGTCCCAGCAGGGCGTTAATTCCAAGTACTGGCTGCAGCAATGTAAGTGCTGTAAAGTCAGTCTTCTGTGATTAACAATCATCAACAGAACTGTGGACCTTTTCAGGCATTTTTCTTCACTCATCTATCACTCCATAGGAGCAATTAATGCACGCTGAACTATATATTCATTTTCTGTAATAAGTTTGTCAGATTTGTTAGTACTATAAATTGTTTAAATTACAACCCTGATAGTGCTTCTACCATTGCACCATGTCCCATAAGAACATGACTTTATATCAGTCAGACATTACATATGTTTTCAAGATTATTAGGTTGTTACTTAGGAAGGGGGTATTGTGATCAATCTGTCAATAATGAAATAAAACAAACCATTACCAGCCACCAATAAGGCTTGCCTCATCAGGTCCTTTATTATTCTTTCCTTGAATTAGTGCAATCCATTTTATTTATTTCTCCCCTGACCTTTCTCTGCTTGGACACCTTCATCAGCCTTTGGAAGGGTCAGCAGTAAGCAGCACTCTTGTCTCTCAGTCAGATGGTTGTGAGTTCAAGTCCCACTCCAGAGACTAATGTAGACTCACACGCTGGAACTGTACTGGCAGAGCTTTGGGTGAAACAATAAACCAAACCCCTGGATGACTTGATTAGAACAATGAAGAGAGGGTTTTGCTACAGGTGTGCTAATTTAATTAAAGAGTAATTTTTAGTATAATTAAAAACTTAAATGTTAAACTGTGACAGAACATAAAAAGGTTACCATTGAGGTAGAAATTCAACATTGTGCTACCCATGTTGTAGGTGTAAAATGGACACAACAATGGCAGATTAGGAAGGGTCATGCCTGATTTTTGACCCTGCTCTTTCTGATTCTCAAGGAAGCAATACATTGGCGCTCCCTTGCTCTTCAAATAGCGCTGTAGGATTGTTTACATTCAGTTGAAAGGGCAGATGGTGCCTTGTATTAATGTCTCATCTGAAAGTCAGCTACTTCAACAGTGCAGCACTCCCTCATTGGCCTAGGTTTTGTGCTCAAGTCTCTGGAGTGGAACCTGAATATTCTAATTCAGAGGTCAGAGTGCTACCAACGGATCTACAGCTAACAATAAATTCTACGTGATTCCATGTAACATCGTGCTGCATTATACTCTCCTTTGCCAGTGTGTTTGAAGGGGGTTCACATAAATCAGCAGGCAAAGCCAGCCTGCCACAGCCCCACCACAGCGTAGGGGGCTGCATGGATGGCCTGCCTGCCAGTGAGCCAACTGAGGCCCTTAAGTGGGCAATTAAAGTCCAATTAAGGGCCTCAACTTGCCACCATCATTGCCAAGGTTTAACCAGCAGTGGGAGAGGCCTACACCACGCGGCCAGCCATCCAGCCTTCCCTGCATGGGCAGCTGGTGGGTGGTGGGCGGTGTCCCTCGTTAATGGGTCCCATGGCCCCATCAGAGGATCCCCTTCAGGGTGTAACTCCCCCACAGGTTCCCCTCCCCCTCCATGGCTTTCAAACCCCAGCCCCCCATCTCCCTCATCTAATCTCTTTGATGAACCCCAAACACTTACAAAGTATTTAAAGTTACAAAGTTACAAAGCAGCTCACCTCCTGAAGCCACGAGTGCAATACAGGCAGTGGCCACCACTCCCAGTGGTGCTGCCAGTACTGGAGAGGTGCCGGCCTTTGATTGGTTGACAGCTCTGAGTTGGGATTTCCTCTTTCTGTGGGGAAAAAGTCCTACCTCCAGACTATTAGAGGCCAATTAGCTGTTAAATGGCTGCAGAGAAGCCGTTCTTCCCCGGGCGATCTCCCCCACCCTGACTTTTACCCTGGAATCCAGCCAATATTTTCAGTAATCCACATTTTAGGTGCAGTATGGAATGAAGTAAAGTATTTTGTTTGAAACTAAAATGATACTGCCTACTGTAACGACATTGGGCAGAATTATCCCAGATTTGTACTAAGTGTGGTAGTGGGTGGGAAAAAGGACGTTCTACCCATCAGTTGCAATGGTGGCTTTTCACATCATATCGTCCTATTCCCACCTCATTACTTATACAGTCACAAGAAACACATTGTCTCGCTGACAAGCAGCCTCTGATTTGCCAGCCACAACGTTACCTTGCCGCTTCCTCACGCTGGAAGCCATATTTAAACTGCAGCTGTGCACACATTTCTCAATGTTTGCAGCCCAGGACTGCTCCAGTGAAGACATGGCCCCAAAAGCCAAGAAGGGTGCAGCCCCCGATTCAGTGACACATCCCTGGGATGCCTTCTGGACACCATGGAGGCCCACCATAATGTCTTTTGGCCCCTCTCTGGCTGCAGGAGGCCCATCAGTCTCACCACTCCGGCTTGTGTGGCAGTGGCAGAGGTGGTCAGTGACAATGCTGAACACAAGAAGTCGGCCATCCAGTGCAGAAAACAGGTGAATGATCTCGTCCGTGTCACCAGGGTAAAGGCAACCATCTCATCACTCTAAACTCACACACTCACAAGGCCATCACACATTCACTGCATCTCACTCACTGCCAGCTCAAGGGACATCACCACTCACTCTCTCACACACACCTCACATCACCGTCTGGCTTCATCTCCTCTGGAGACTGCCTCCTCAGCCCTCACCATCTTGAGGCCAATTGTACTGATCAACATGTGCCCCCATACATCCCCTGGGATACTCCCCTTCCCCAGTACAGCCCTCGCCCTGCAGTCCCTTCTCATGCCTGAGGCCACTTCTCCCCCTTCCCCAAGCCAGCTCTGCAGCCATTGAAAAGCCACCTCCCACCTTACGGCTGGTCTGGTAGGTGGAGACCTGCCCATGAGCCCCCATAAAAGTGATGTGGTGCTGCCTGTGAAGCCTGGCGCTGATGACCACGAGTACTGCCTGAGAAAAGGTAGGAAAACAAACCTCAAAGTCATGAGTTAAGTGCAGCTCGCCAGGTGCACGTTGCTTATGTACAGTTGTGAAATATTTCAGAGTACCCGGATGATCCATTGTGGGGGATGATTCCGGTGAGCAGGGCTTATAATGATAGGCAGATGCATTAAAATGAAGTTCCCGATGTCCAGTGGTGGGAAAAACGGCCTGCCATTGACAGGCGGAGCGGATGAACACAAACTGGTTACACGATGGCGTGAAACCAATATTTGGCCTTCCCAGCATATTGTCTGCTCATGTCCGTCATGACGCCCAAAGCCAATGGGCATGGAAAATTCCATCCAATGTCTAATTTAACTACCTGTCCCTGTAGTTGACAATCTTAAAAATGTGATTTGAAGTAGGTTACACTTTCCCACTCTGCCTTCTGCTGTGCAGCTGGACAAGAGGTATAATAATTAACCGTAAATCATTGTTCATGATCTTCATGTAAAGTTTAAATTAAATATTTGTTTTAGATAGCTGGTTGCAATCCTCCCATTAAATACAAAAATCATTTTTACTATGAACTCCTTAAGTACAATAAACAGATGGGTCATTTATTTGCATTTTAAAAATGTATTGTTATGGACAAGGGTGAGAGAGAACTGCTGTAATCACCATTCCCTTCTCAACTGAGGCTCCTTAGACAGCACCTTCCAAACACATGACCGCTACCACCTAGAAGGACAAGGGCAGCAGATAGATGGGAACACTGCCACCTGGAGGTTCCCCTCAAGTCACTTATCATCCTGACTTGGAAATATATTGCCGTTCCTCCACTGTCGCTGGCTCAAAATCCTGGAACTCCCTCCCTAACAGCACTGTGGGTGTACCTACACCATATGGACTGCAGTGGTTCAAGAAGGCAGCTCACCACCACCTACTCAAGGGCAACTAGGGATGGGCAATAAATGCTGGCCCAGCCAGCGAAGCCCACATCCTGCGAATGAATAAACATAAACTGTCCATAATCAGTAAGTGCTTGAGAGGAAGAAATGTATGTGTGTTTTTAACCTCCGAGTGTGTGGACAATTAGAACAAGCAGTAGCAAGCTTTTTGTGGGTTTAAATAAATAGGATTGTTTATTTATGTGCTCACCCCAAAATCTAACACTACGCCACTCACTCACACAGTCACACACGCAAACACACTCAATTGGTACAGTTGAAGAGAATAGTGCACTTTTACAGGTTATAAGCAAAGGGAATAGTCCATAATTCACGTGATTGTCTTGTTCTGGAAAACACATAATTTCAGTTTCTTTTCCAAATATGGTAGTGGTCTTAGGTTGAATAGTCACATCCTGATTTATTATTTTAAAACATTCATCCAGAGGAGGTAAAGACAATCACCTTCTTTGTTTTGGAAGAAACCCATTCAATTCAGGAATGTCTTCCGATGGACTCAGGAAGATGGACACCTCTTGGTCTGGAATGTATCCCTTTTGTCCTTGAGAGACAGTGAGGCAGTTTTTGAACACACACAGCCGGTCATCTGACTTTTGGCAACCATCTTGGCAGCACCACATCCACTGTTTAGAGGAAAAGTCCATTTCAAAGAATCCACATACTTGAATAAAGCTTGTATCTTAAAAGTTAGGAATATGACATGCCATTACGGGGGATGACAGTATCTTTTTTATATCTATTCTGTCCATCAGAAACAAAGGCTACCTTAAAACATCATATAATTTCAATCTACGAGCAATCACAAATCGGCCATTTGGCAACTCATCTATTTTTCAATCTAAGATTCTTGTATTTTCACAATGTGAATTTTCAGAGTACTGCTGCTATTTTTTTCCTAATAAGGAAGTTAAGTGTGCTGAATTTTCTGACTTGTTATTCTTTACAAAAGCGGTATTTCCTTATGGCTAATTAGATTGGTTAAAATGACTCCTGTTGATATTCAGTAGGGGTATTGATGTTTGTAGAACAAGCTTGAGGGGCTAAATGGCCCACTCCTGTTCCTATGTTGTAATAATACATGGATAAATTGATTCTGTGCAGTGCACCTTATGCTACTTAAATGAAATCAAAGGGAAAAACAATCTGCAATCTGAAAAGTTAATGCAAATCGTATTCCTTTTGAATTCTGAAGTGGATAGAATCATTGAAAAAGTAATGAAAAGGATCAGATAATCTGCGGAGGGAGAAAAAAACTTCCAAGTAAATACTATTGATCTTCTACTCTACCTCCAATGTCAAAAGAAATAGTGTAATATCAAAGTAATTCAATTACATTTAACTTAAAGGCTAAAAAAACTGATGTGGAGAAGATTGCTGCGCCAAGTCCTGACTCCAGTGAGTAAACACCGCAGCAGAGGAGAGAACTGCCACACTGTTCACCTCAGAAACACTTGCACTTACAGTTAGGCAAAAACTTTCAGCTGGGACTCAATAGGTTGGCCATGAGTTATGCCTGTTCTCTGTTTTCTGAGATGCTCATGGCAGGTGCCTGCATTCTATTTTATGCCAATATGCAGCCATCACCCCTGCCCTTTCTGACCTCCATTGGCTCCAATCCACCAAACCCCCCAATTTACAAATGACATCATTGTGTTTAAATCCTTTCATGAACTCAGCTCCCACTATCTCTGCTTCCTTCTTTCAGACTTCATCCCTCCCTGAACTGCCCATTCGTTCAACTCTGACCTCTTTCGCGACACCTTCCCTTCACCATTGGCAGCCATGCCTTCAACTGTCTCAGCCCCATGCTCTTGAATTCCGTCCTACTACTCCTCTGCCTCTCCAACTCCCCCTCGTCCTCAAGACTCTCCAAACTCTATTGATAAACTAAAATTTTGGTCGGTCCTTTAAAAGTCCCTTATTTGGCTTGCCTTTCATTTTTGACTGATTACATCTCTGCAAAGAGCCTTTAGAATTGCTTTTTATATGAATGCAAGTTGTTATTCTTTCTGACGTGTAAGAGGAGATAGGAGGCTAAATACATTTGCATCATCTTCAATAGGCTAACTGAAAACTTACAATGAGTTCCCAAAAGACTCCAAACCACACCTTCCTTTTGATTAGACAGATTCATTTTACTGGAATGGACCAGCCCTGTCCAGGCACATTCCTGACTTTCTAAGCTCATTGCTTCCCTTTGTTTTATCTGCTTCAGGACCACACTACAGAGTAGTGGGGACGCTGCCAGTGTTATTGGAGGAGCGTGCTGAGCATTGGTGGAGGAGTGGGTCGAGCAGCAGAACTAGTCATGCCCTATGGGCCCCCGCCATGCAGGGAGCAGTGTCTTTGGCAGCCTGAGGGGGTGGAGCCAGGTGCCATGAGATGACAGAGAGGGCAGCAGCTGGGAGCAGAAGTAGAGGTTCAGGATTTGTGAGTTGCAGAGTGTAATGAGCCAAGGCCATAAATAGGGCAGCTTGATGCCTCTGATGGTGGCCAGAGACCCAGAAGAGGAATTGGAGCAGGTGTACTGCTACTGGAGACGTGATGAACCACCTGAGCAGCGTACCTACGCCCAAGACGACACAAGGAGAGGAAGATTCCCTTCATGTCTGGGATCAAAGGTAATCTGGGTCACATGGTCATGGGAAATTAGCAGTAGGAGCTCCACCAACTGAACTCTACTACCAAGCTGATTAGAGATCAGGAGGTAAGCTCTCGATGGTATCTGGGAAGATCTGGGTTGTCGCCAGTGAATGTCCATTGGAAATAGTTTGTTTGTAGGAGTTAAGCTTTTCCATTAACATTTATAAAGATTTGATGCCAGTGGAATAAAGGATCCCTATGTTATAACTTCTGTGCAGTCCATGTGCTTGAATCTCACTTAACATCTGACTGACAAGCCGTTCCTTTCTCTGATTTTAGGAATGGAATGCTCATTCCCTTGGCCTGGCATGCCAGATGCTTAGCTACATATTGGATTTACTTGGTTGTGAATAAAAGGATCTATCATGTCTGTAGGAGCAGTCATTCAGTCCTGCCAACTCCAGGTCTGGTGACAATACCATTGGGATAGGTTCTGGGCCTTCAACCCCAGACTAAGGCTATTTAAAATTGATGGTGAGTAAGCAAAACTTGCTATATTATGTAGTAAAATAAAATTGCTGGCATACAATATTGGTCATTTGCTGTTCTAAGTTATCATTCCTCCTCTCTGTTTGAAATGAATTTATCTTCATTAATCAATCATAGGATTTATCAATAATGCAGGGACTGTTGATCTTTACTTACATTTAGAAACTCAAATGAAAGGCCATGAGTCTATAGTGCACTTGTTTTCATTAACCATAGTGAACGCTATTGGGAAATGTAATAAAAAATAATAGTTATTCTTATTTCACCCTTCAAATAAATTATTATCTCATGGAAAACACTATCAATACATTATTGAGTGGGGGGAAAAAAATCTAACATAATATCAAATTGTGACAGAAAATAAGCTGTTTTCAATGTGACCACGATAAGAGGTTTTCATGTTGTTGTGACAAGAAGACAATTTAGTTGCATATTATTGTGACTAATGTGATAAGCCACACAGAATTCTAGTGAGATGAGTGAGATGTATAAATTTGTAAGTGTTTCACCCAATTTTTGGATGTTAACTGAGTATCACATCCCAATTTCACAGCAAATTCTATTTAAACAGAGGATGCAAAGACTGAACCTCTCTAGAGATGTTATACAATTTAGCCCTGAGTGAGTCTCCAGATCCATCATGGATTGTTGTATCCCCCAAGAATGCCACTCAGACAGACCACAGGTGGAACAAGTGAGGGAGGAAAGTGATGAAAAGGACAAGAAAAGAAAGGATAATGAATAAGAACATGGACAAACAGTGGCTGCCTAAGGTAACAAATTATTGAGGGCAGCATCTCTTAAGTAATACCACCCCTCCATGCACTGACAGTCCCATCTGCCATCTAACTTAACTCCCCCATGCACCTTCTTAATGCCCTTAAATGTTACTATCTTAGTGATGTTCCTCTTACGCAACTAAGAACATGAAGACCAGCAGCACCACAAGAAAAATCTCTTGGTTTCACATCTTGTACAGGGTTTAACATATTTATGTTCCTTTAATGGCCTATTGAATTCAGCCCAATCCCTGTGGACTTGCTTACCTATTCTTATGCTCCCATGAGGTGGTGCCCCTCTCACTGGACCCTGGGAAATGGAAGGCTGCTAATGATCCACCAAGGTCACTTGAGATGGTTATAGTGGGCTCTGTTCAGCAGTTTTGGCCCTGAAGAGCCCAGTGCAATCTGCTGTGTCTCAACATTGACTATGACAATCTATGCCATGTGCATAGTGTATAGCTATGTGTATAACTAACAAGGGCACTGGGTCAGAGAGAGGCAGGGTTGCTGAAGTGCTGTCATTCTACGAGAGGACAGCATGAACCTTTCTCTTGGAGACAATGACACTGTCGTGGAGCTCATGGCACTACCTTCCAGCTTCTCCACATAAAAACAGCATAAAGGAATATAGTAATGCTCTGGAAGCTCCTAGCCATGATTCCTACATTCCTATCCATGTTCCCATATGAAAGCCGGGGGGATAATGCCCCATCTCTATTGGTGCAGCACCTTTCCAGCTCTTCTTCATCTCTTTAAAATTTATTCATGGGTGTCAGTGGCTAAGCCAGCATTTGCTGCCCATCCCAAAATCCCTTAAGATGGTGATGGTGTGCCGACTTCCTGAACTGCTGCAGTCCATGTGGTGTGGATACATAGGAAAGGGATCCCAGGTTTCTCACTAGCAACAGTGAAGGAACGGCAATATAGTTCCAAGTCAAGATGGTGTGAGGGGAACTTGCGGGTGGCGGTGTTCCCATTCATCGGCTGCCCTTGTCCTTCTAGGTGGTAGAGGCTGTGGGTTTGGAAGGTGCTGTTGAAGGAGGCTTAGTGAGTTGATACTGTGCATCTTATAGGTAGTACACACTGTTGCCAGTGTGGTGGAGGGAGTGAATGTTTAAGGAAGTGGATGGGGTGATGATGAAATGGGCTGCTTTGTCCTGGATAGTTTCAAGCTTCTTGAGTTTTGTTGGAGCAGCAATCATTCAGGCAAATGGAGAGTATCCCATAACAGTCCTGATTTGTGCCTTGCAGATAGTGGAAAGGATTTGGGGAACCAGTTGGTGGGTTATTCACCAAAGAATTCCCAGCCTCTGATACTCTTTTGTAGCCATCATATTTGTATGGCTGGTCCAGTTCAGTTTCTCATCAACGATAACCCTCAGGATGTTGATAGAGGGGAATTCAGCCCTAGCAATGCCGCTGAACTTCAAAGGGAATTGGTTAGATTCTCTGCTGTTGGAGATGGCTATTTTTCTGGCTCTTGTGTGGCACAAATGTAACTTGCTCACTTATCAGCCCAAGACTGAATGTTGCCCAGGTCTTGCTACATGTGCACACAGACTGCTTCAGAATCTGAGAAGTCACTAAAGGTGCTGACCACTGCATCAACTGCGAACATCCCCACTTCTGACCCTTTTGTGAACAGAAGGTCATTGATGAAGCAGCTGAAGATGGTTGGTACCCTGAGGAACTCCTGCAGAGATGTGGAGCCTCTACTTTGCTTCACCTGACAGGGGAGTGAGGATTAAGGAGTAGCATTCACTGTCAAAAAAGAGCAGATTCAGTTTAGTGGCTGCTGGAAGCTGTGATACTTTTTCATACGAAGTATGAGTGTGCAATTTCAGTGAGAAGGAACACAGCGTAAGCTAACCAGTCATCCAGCCTCAACACTTGTCATGACCCTGACATGATCCATCACCAGGACCCCAATGATAGACTCCTTAATGAAAGGGATGCAAGATGAATTTCTACGTCAGAACCCTTAGGATATCAATAGCTTATTCATATGGAAGTGCAAAGCGAGAATTGTTGCACCTTTCTTACTTTATGAATCCATTTATAACAAAGATAAGGGGGCATCTATAATTCTCACAAATGTACTCTTGAAAGGAGAGGATGATGTAAATTTTTATATGCATTAAATGATAAATTTTAACAAAATATTCCCTGAAAATGATAGCTAAAAATACTGTTATGAAAATAAATTTATGATTGCCTATGCTGCATTATTTGATCATTATTATAGGTCATTATAACCAGTTCTTGCTTCCATGGGATCTGGAAATAGTTTCTTATTGTTGATGTCAGTGGAGGCTGCGAGCCATTGAAATCTCCGTTCACATCGGAGGAAGCGGAAGATCCTACCAACCTGAAGGGCTGGAAAATCCTGACCATTCTTCCTCGTGTCACTTTTGTTTCTTAAGCCAATCACCTTAAGCCTGAGTCCTCTAGTCCTTGACCCTTCTGCCACTGGGAACTCTATCCATTCTATCTGGACCCCTCATGATTTTCAACTCCGCTATCAAATCTCCTCTCAATCTTTTCTTTTCTAAGGACAAGAGCTATAGGTTCTCCGATCTATTTATTGAGCGACGGAGAAAGGTTGGGGGTGGGGGGGGGATTAGCTAAATGCTTTTACAACAAGCTGCCAATGACTCTATGCTGTGGCAATTATATGATTCCATGGTTCTACCTCACATTTTTCACACTGAAGTCACTCATCCCTGGAACCATTCTCATAAATCTTTTCTGCAGCTTTGCCACAGCTGTCACATCCTTCCTTAACTGTGGTGCTCAGGATTGGACACAATATTCCAATTGAGACCAAATCAGTTTTTTTTGGTAAAACTTCATCCTAACTCTCAGCTTTTGTACTCTAAGCCTCTACTTATAAAGCTGAGGATCCCCTGGTATGAAACCATGGTGTATCTCAAAAATGACTTGATTTACTGAGTAGGCTGAAACCACATGGTAAATTTTAAAAGTACTTAAAAGTATTTTTAATTAACCTAAACAGCAGTTTTCAGATAGCTGAACATTTACATAATTTCACTTTGCAAATTACAAAGTTGTGCTATCTAAAGAAGCCTACCAGTACATTCAGCACAAATGAGAATCGGACTCGAAACATTAACTGTATTCCTCTCCGCAGATGCTGTCAGACCTGCTGAGTTTTTCCAGGTATTTTTGTTTTTGTTTATGAATAACCCACCCTCTGACCTGCTTACAGATGTCAAGGCACAATTTGTTTATTCAGGTGGCTGCAGACCAATCCATTAAATTCAATCACTTTGGATATTGGGCCCTGGCTGAGAAGGGAGCACTGCCAACCATTAATGGAATAGCTTTAAACAATGGACGTGGAATGAAGGTTCCCTAGCTTGCTGTGGCCATCTTTAGTAACTCACTAGTTTGCAAATGGAGGCCTTGTATGCTAACACTTTGTGTTAAAAAGGGAACTGCTTTTCCAGGGTCAGAGTCCAGACAGACCATGAGTGGATGACAGCAAGATGAGAACTTGTGGTCCCTCTCTCTCTTCAGCCATTCTGCGAGCGTGTGTCCTGCCTGTATCTGACCAAACAAACACCACAGGTAGTGTCTCCAACATAAACCAAACAGCTGCTGACTTCAGAGGAAAAGGCAGAAGTCATCCGTCAAGACTTTAAATTGTCTCTGCACAGAATCCAGGAAAAATCACTGAACACGACCTGAAACCATTAAATGCACCAACCTACAGGATCTGTATATGATTGACTTTCTTTTGGACACACTTAAGCAACTTAACTGATACTTTTGAGTGTCTGTGAGCCTTTCGGAAGCATGTGTTGAGTGTGAGTTGAAGTTTATTTTTTTCTCTAGCGGGTGTTAAGGACAATAAACAATCATTTATTTTCTTTTAAAACTACCAGAAAAATTGTCAGTGTCTCTTTTACAGACACAGTACTTAAGCAGTTAAATACTCACTAAATTGACAAGCAAATACTTTTAAAACACTTTTGGGGTCATTCGAGAGGTAGAAAGAGAGGGAAGCCATTCTAGCAATTCTCATTTGGCCATAACATAAGAACATACGAACTAGGAGCAGGAGTAGGCAATTCAGCCCCTCGAGCCTGTCCCGCCATACAATACGATCATGGCTGATCTCATTTCGGCCTCAACTCCAATTTCCCGCCCTCTCCCCATAACCTTTCAACCCATTACTAATTAAAAATCTGTCTATCTCCTCCTTAAATTTATTCAACGTCCCGGCATCCACTGCACTCTGAGCTAGTGAATTTCATAGATTCACGACCCTTTGAGAAAATTCTTCCTCATCTTTGATTTAAGTCTACCACCCCTTAGCCTAAAACTATGGCCTCTCATTCTAAAATGCCCCACAAGGGGAAACATCTGCTCCACATCTACTTTGTCTATCCCCTTTAGCATCTTATATACCTCAATTAGATCTCCTCTCATCCTTCTAAACTCTAGCGAGTATAAGGCTAAAATGTTCAATCTCTCCTCATTAGACAAGCCCCACATCTCTGGAATCAAACTAGTGAACCTCCTCTGAACCACCTCCAATGCAACTACATCCTTCCTCAAGTAAGGGGACCAAAACTGTGCACAGTACTCGAGGTGCGGTCTCACCAATGTCTTGTACAGTTGCAACAACACTTCCCTATTTTTATACTCTATTCCTTTGGCAATAAATGCCAAAATTCCATTTGCATTCCTGATTACCTGCTGTACCTGTATACTAGCTTTCAGTGATTCATGCACGAGGACACCCAGATCCCTCTGCACTAAAGCATTCTGAAGTTTCTCTCCATTTAAATAATAAGTCGCCTTTTTATTCTTCTGACCAAAATGGATAACCTCACACTTATCCACATTAAACGCCATCTGCCAAATTTTGGCCCATTCACCTAACTCGTCCATATCCATTTGTAAATGTTTTATTTCTTCTTTGCAACTTAGTTTCCCACCAAGGCTACCCTTGCCAATTTGATTAGTCCAGTCTAAATGCATGTTAAAATCACCAATGATTATTGCCGTGCCTTTCTTACGTGCTCCAAGTATTTCCTGGTTTATACTGTGCCCTACTGCAGAACTAGTGAAGAAGATTGTCAAAGGATACAACGGGATATAGATCAGTTGGAGACTTGGGCGGAGAAATGGCAGATGGAGTTTAATCCAGACAAATGCGAGGTAATGCATTTTGGAAGGTCTAATACAGACAGGAATTATACAGTAAATGGCAGAACCCTTAAATGCATTGACAGGCAGAGGAATCTGGGTGTACAGGTCCACAGGTCACTGAAAGTGGCAACGCAGGTGGATAAGGTAGTCAGGAAGGAATTTGGCATGCTTGCCTTCATTGGCAGGGGTATTGAGTATAAAAGCTGGGAAGTCATGCTGCAGCTGTATAGAACCTTGGTTAGGCCACACTTGGAATATTGCGTGCAATTCTGGTCGCCACATTACCAGAAGGATATGGAGGCGTTGGAGAGGGTGCAGAGGAGGTTTACCAGGATGCTGCCTGGTCTGGAGGTTATTAGCTATGAGGAGAGGTTGGAGAAACTCGGATTGTTCTCACTAGAGCGACGGAGATTGAGGGGCGACTTGAAAGAAGTTTACAAAATTATGAGTGGCATGGACAGAGTAGATAGTCAGAAGCTTTTTCCCAGGGTGGAAGAGTCAATTACTAGGGGACATAGATTTAAGGTGAGAGGAGAAAACTATAGAGGAGATGTGCAGGGCAAGATTTTTCGCAGAGGTTAGTGAGTGTCTGGAATTTGCTGCCAGAGGAGGTGGTGGAAGCAGGTACGATAGTGGTGTTTAAGAGGCAGCTTGACAAATACATGAATAGGATGGGAATAGAGGGATACGGACCCCGGAAGTGCAAAATGTTTTAGTTGACAGACAATATGATCGGCGCAGGCTTGGAGGGCCAAAGGGTCTGTTCCTGTGCTGTACTTTTCTTTGTTCTTTGTTCATTGTTCTATTATTTGGGGACCTATAGATTACTCACACTGGGACTTCTTTCCCTTGCTATTTCTTATTTCTACCCAGACTGACTCTACGTCTTGCTCTCCAGTGCCTATATCATTCCTCACTATAGCACTGATTTCTTCCTTTACTAACAAAGCTACACCACCTCCTTTTCCTTCCTGCTTATCCTTCCGAAACACTGAGTACCCTTGAATAGTCAACTCCCAAACCTGTTCTCCCTGTAACCACGTCTCAGTAATCTCCACGAAATCATACCTATTTAACTCTATTTGTGCTGTTAACTCATTAGTTTTATTCTGTATGCTACACGCATTCAGATACAAATCCTATGAGTTTGCCCTATTGTCAATTTTCCCTACTCTTATATGATTCATTGGTGTAATATGGCGTTAACACACTCTGTCCCTTCCTTTCACTTTTTGGTAACAATCAGCCTCGCCACTAACCTGCACTCTTACCGCTCCTTAAACTTTGGTCTTCTATATTTCCATGCAACTGAACCCTCCCCCCCATATTTAATTTAAGCCCTATCTGCAACCCTAGTTATGCAATTCACCAGGATACTGGTCCCAGCATGATTCAAGTGGAGCCCGTCTGAATGGAATAGCTCCCTCTTTCCTCAGTACTGGTGCCAATGTCCCATGAATTCGAACCCATTTCTCCCACACCAATCTTTGAGCCATGCATTTACCTCTTTAATCCTATTGACCCTGTGCCAATTAGCTTGTGGCTCAGATAGTAATCCAGAGATTATTACCTTTTTGGTTCTGCTTTTTAATTTAGCCCCTAGCTGCTCGTGTGCCCTCAGCAGAACCTCTTTCCTCGTTCTACCTATATCGTTGGCGCCTACATGGACCACGACAACTGGATCTTTCCCCTCCCACTCCAAGTTCCTCTGCAGCCCAGATGAGATATCCTTAACCCTGGCACCAGGTAGGCAACACAGCCTTCAGGACTCTCAATCCTGGCTACAGAGAACAGTATCTGTTCACCTAACTATACTATCCCCGATTACAACTCCATTTCTCTTTTCTCCCCCCACGTGAATGGCTTCCTGTACCACGGTGCTATGGTCAGTTTACTCATCCTCCCTACAGCCCCCGCTCTCGTCCACACAGGGAGCAAGAATCTCGAACCTGTTGGATAAGGGCAAGGGCTGAGGCTCCTGCAGTGCTACTTCCTGGACCCCTCTACCTACCTCACTCATAGTCACAGCCTCCTGTCCCTGACCACTGGCCAAATTTAAGGTGGTTAATCTAAGGGGTGTGACTGTCTCCTGAAACACAGCGTCCAGGTAACTCTCCCCGTCCCTGATGTGTGGCAGTGTCCGAAGCTCAGACTCCAGCTCATCAACTCTGAGCCAGAGTTCCTCAAGCAACCAACATTTGCTACAGATGTGGCTGAATGGGGTCCACCAGCTCCCACATCATGCAGCTACAACACATCAGCTGGCCGTGTATCTCTATTTTATTAAATTAGTTTTTCAATTTGTTTTCAAATTTCCTACTGGTCTTTAGTTTATCAATCTGTAAAATATTTCCCCTATTTACCTTTAATCTGAAAGCAAGTTAGAGATTCAAAATACACTTCTTAAAATCAACTGGAACTCGCTCTCTCTCTGCTAAGTTGAAGCTGAAGTGTTAGGCCTCCGATCCTAGGCCCCAGTAGTCACCTTTAATCTGAAATCAACTTAGAATAGGTAGTTCAAACTAGCAGTTACTTACCAACCAATGAACTTACAGTTTTCCTGTGATGTCGCTCTTTGTTTTTTTTTCACATGGCGACAGTGACTGCAGAGGACACTCTTCCCAGACTGCTTCACGGCGACGGTGACTGCAGAGGACACTCTTCCTAGACGGCTTCACGGTGACGGTGACTGCAGAGGACACTCTTCCCAGACTGCTTCATGGTGATGGTGACTGCAGAGGGCACTCTTCCCAGACTCTCAATCCCTTTACCTTTTTAACTACTATCTCAACCTGTTCTGCCACCTTCAAAGATTTGTATCAGGGTCTCTCTGTTTTACCCCCTTTAGAATTGTGCCCTTTAGTTTATATCGCCTCTCCTTGTTCTTCCTGCCAAAACGTATCACTTCAGACTTTCCTGCATTTCATGTCTTCTGACACGTGTCCATCAGTCTGTCTATGTACTCCTGAGGTCTATCACGATTCTTCTCATATTTCAAAAAACTTCCAACTTTTGTGCCATCTGCAAATATTGAAATTGTGCCCCGTACACCCAAGTCAAGGTCATTAATACAGATCAAGAAAAGCAGTGGTTCAAGTACCAACACCTAGTGAACCTCACTGTATAACTTCCTCCAATCTCAAATTCAACAGTTCACCACTATTCTGTTTCCTGTCACCCAGCTACCTTCATATCTAGGCAGCTACTGTCCCTTTCATTCCCTCAACTTTGCCAGCAAGCCTATTGTGTGGAACTTACTCTAATGCCTTTTGGAAATCCATACACACAGCATCAACCTAATTACTTTCATCAATCCTCTGTTACCTCATCAAAAATCTCAATCACATTAGTTAAACATGAATTGCCTTTAACAAATCCGTACTGTCTGTTCTTAGTTACGTTTCTCTAATTTTGTCCTGGATTATCATTTCTAAAGGTTTTCCCACCATTGGGTTAAACTGAATGGACTGTGTTTGCTGGGTTTATCCTTAGGCCCTTGTTTGTACAAGGGTGTAACACTTGCAATTCTCCAGTCCTCTGGCATCACCTTCCTGTCTATGGAGAATTGGAATTATATGGCCAGTACTTCCGCAATTTCCACCCCAACTTCCCTCAGTGACCTCGGATGTATTTGATCCGGTCCAGGTGACATATCAACTTTAAATACAGCCAGTCTTTCTAAAACTTCCTCTTCATCAATTTTTAGCCTGTCCAGTACTTCAACCACCTTGACTTTCACCAGGACTTTAATAGCATCTTGTTCCTTGGTAATGACAGATGCAAAGTACTCATTATAAATTTTGCTAAAAAGAAACAGCAGCAATTATACTTTGAAAGGATTGATGGTTGGTGCTGTAGAAAAACAGATGAATTTGGGAGTCCACGTTCGAACAACATCAATGGCAAAGTGTTCTGAAGAAAGGTCGTCAGTTTGAGATTTTAACTCTGTTTCTCTCACCACAGATGCTGCCAGACCTGCTAGTGTTTCCAGGATTATTCTGTTTGTACTTCAATTTTCATCTTTAGCCAGAGAGCTAAGAGGCTGTAGGATTAACTTCCAGGGTTAGTGTGTTAGGTACAAATTATGTCAACAGTCAGAATTAGATTGAATAAGCAAATGGAGGAAAGGGGGACAGGGGAACCTGAGAACAGGGTGGGTAAATGTAATTAGGATGGTTTGCTACTGTAGAGGTTAAATGCGGACATGCAATGATTGAATACAAGAATGCAAGAAATAGAATAAGAGTAGACTACATGGCCAATCAGGCCTGCTCTGCCATTCAATACAATCACAGCTGATCTTGGGCTTCAACTCCTGCCCATTCCCCATATCCCTTGATTCCCTGAGAGACCAAAAATCTGTCTATCCCCCCCTTAAATGTATTCAATGTTGGAGAATCCACAAATCTCTGGGCAGAGAATTGCAGATTCACCATCCTTTGAGTGAAGCAATTTCTCCTCATCTCAGTCCTAAATAATTGGCTCCTTTTCCTGAGACTGTGCCCCTGTGTTTTAGATTCCCTGACGAGTGGAAACAATCTCTCAGCGTCCACACCATTAAGCCCCTTCCGAATCTTGTATGTTTCACTGAGGTCGCCTCTCATTCTTCTAAATTCCAGAAAATACAAGCCCAAATTACTCAGCCTCTCATCATAGGACAGCCCCTCTCAACCCAGGGACCAATTTAATGAACCTTCATTGTACCTCCTCCAATGCAAGTATATCCTTCCTTAAGTGTGGAAACCAAAACTGCACATAGTACTCCAGATGTGGTCTCACCAAAACCCTGTACAATTGCAGCAAGACTTCTTTATTCTTGTACTCCAATCCCCTTGCAATAAAGGCCAACATGTCATCTGCCTTCCTAATTGCTTGCTGTACCTACATGCTAGCTTTCTGCATTCTTTGTATGAGCACACCCGAGTCTCTATGAACATCAACACCTTTTAAACACCATTTAAAAATTATTCTGCTTTTTTATTGTGACCAAAGTGACTGACTTCACACTTCCCTTCATTTTACTTGATCTGCCATCTTGTTGCCCACTCACATAACCCGTCTATATCTCTTTTCAGTTTTTCTGTCCTCCCCCCCGCCCCCCACAGCTTACATTACCATATTGCTTGGTAGAATCAGCAAACTTAGATGCATTATTCTCTTTATCTAAGTCATTATTATAGATTGTAAATAGCTGAGGCCCCAGCATTGGTCCTTGTGGCATTCCACGATTCACTGCCTGCCAACTTGAAAAAGCTCTGTTTATGTCCACTCTCTGCTTCCTGGCTGTTAACCAATCCTCTACCCATGCTAATATATGACCCCCAGTTCCATGAATCCTTATCTTGGCAATTAACATTTTGTGTGGCACCTTATTGAATGCCTTTTGGAAATCCAATCACACCATATAAACTATACAGAAGTATAATAAAACAAGTTATATAAAGGTCTTTTATATAAAATATCTGGAATATAAAGCTAGTCTCAGTAAAGGGGACCAGACAACAATCATTGATTGTTGCAAAAACCCATCTAGTTCACTAATGTCCTTTGAGGAAGGAAATCTGCTGTCCTTACCTGGCCAGGCTTACAAGTTACTCCAGACCCACAGCAATGTGGTTGTCTGTTAACTGCACTTTGCAACGGCCTAGCAAACCACTCAGTTCAAAGGCAGTCAGGGATAGGCAACAAATTCTGACCTTGCCAGCAATGTCCACATCCTATGAAAGGATAAAGAGATGACATCTGGATCTCTTTATGTACCCTACCAGTTGCACCCTCAAAAAACTCAAATAAAATTGTCAGACAGGATCTCCCTTTAGTAAAACCAAACTGACTTGTTCTAAACATACCATGCTTTTCTGAGTGCATTGTTAAGACTTCCTTAATAATAGATTCCAGCATTTTCCCAACAACTGATGTTTGGCTAACTGGCCTGTAGTTCACTGCTTTCTCTCTCCCTCCTTTCTTGAAAAGTGGTGGAACATTTGCCAACTTCCAATCTGATGGGACCATTCCTGAATCTGAGGAATTTTGAAAAATCATAGCCATCGCATCCATTATCTCTGCAGCTACCTCTTAGAACCTTAGGGTGTATCAGATCCATCAGGTCACAGGGAATTATCAGTTTCTCCTTACGTTTCTCCAGTAATTTTTCTCTTCTCATGTTGATTTCTGAAATTCCTCACTCTCTTTAGCCCCTAGATTACTGTCAATTTCTGATATGAAATTTGTGTCTTCTACTGTGAAGATAGACATAAAATATTTCTTCAATGCCTCTGCCATTTCCTCATTCCCCATGATAACCTCTCCTGCCTCTGCTTCTAAGGGGCCAATGTTTACTTAAGCTACTCTTTTCCTTTTTATATACTTACAAAAAGCTCTTCTTTGGGGGGTGCTGAATGTCCTGATTCCTTGTTGTAACGTCTATGTATTTACATTGTTTTTTTTAAGTTGGGAAATTATATAATCAAAACGTAAGCCAGGAAACTCCTCAGAGCTGCTCCCTCCGCACTGGTGTAAACTACACTTCTGGAGAAGTGAAAGCAGCTATGGGAAATCTCTGGCCGGAGAGTGAATGTTAGAAGGATTTATTTTAATTTAAAGTCTTGTTATTTAATGGAATGCTTTTTCACTGCTCTCTGTCTGAGCCATGTCAATTTAAGAGGGAATTAGAATGAAGAATTAAGATAATAAAAGAATACAAGGAAGAGCAAAGAGGTGGAATTAGAGGTGATAGCTCTGATAGCGGAGTCAGCATTGACACAGGCAAAAAAGCCAAATGACCTATATTCGAACTGAAGATTTTGTGATAAATGCATGAATGAAAGGGAATGTAAGGGAGATTGTTCATCATTCAGTCAAGTGCTTAAGGGTTAAGGTGAACAGTATTACACAGGGGATATATGGTATGTTGAAAGCACCTGGAAAAGTGCCTGTAGTAATTATCTGTAATAAAATAAATGATGTGGGTAACAGCCAATCTGACGTCTAAGAAGAAATGATTAGGAGGTTGCAAGATGAGGATGTCAAATTAGTGCCATGTGGGAACCTGTCAGGGCTGACCTTTAGTATTGCAAAGCTAAGTAGATTAATTAACTTTTAACTTGTAGACCAGGAGGGGAATACATTGAAATTTAGAATTGGTTTAGATAAAGCAAGCAGCAACTCATATGTATTTGCTACCTTTTAAAGTAGCAAAATACTCCAAGTCATTTCACCCTGGGCTGTCAATGCAAGCCGGGGTAGAAGAGAAATTAGGGAAGATGGTTCAAGCCGCTTTCAAGGAAGTGGGTTTTGAGGCGAGTTTTGGAAGTGGGGAGAAGCACACAGCATATGGTTAGTGAAGGCTCCACTATTGTTAGTAAACTGGGATGGGGGAATAGGTGATTACTCAGTTGGCCAGAATGGAAAGATTGGAATAGGTCAATAGAACAGAAGCAAATTTCAAAGGCACGCTCAAGGACGATTGTCGAGGGACTAGAAGAAGAGAATCTTTGCACCAATAAAATGGGGGACAGGGTGTGATTGGAGATTGTAAGACTGGTTATGGGTGAAAGTTGTGCAGGTTAAGGTACAGAATTATGGACGAGTTAAAGTTTGCAAAGACTATACTGGTTGAAAAGAGTGCAGTTTTTGAAAAGTTAGGTCCGGAGGAGAGAAAGGCATGAAAGAAATTTCAAGTGTCAGTGGGATTAAAATAGGGATGGACTCAGGTGATATTTCTGAGGTGGAGGAGGATTTGAACACATAGCCTTCTGATTCACGTTCTGCTCCCAACTGAACCACAACTGATATTTAGCCTTATGTCCTCAAGTGGTTGTGGTTATCATGTATAACAAAGGTGTAGTCCAGCTTCAGCAAATTCCAAGTTACAGGAAACTGTGGAAATATCACACAGCTGTGATAGGAAGAGAAAAAAACATGAATGAGGGCTAAGTTTGTAATGGCCTGTTTTCACAGGTAAAATTGGTATGGGCCAGAACCAGGATGCCTGAAAGCTTTCCCACATTGGTCCTGAAGCTTCACTGTAATAAGTGTGGCAAGCATCCAATGCCTATTTTGTCTGCCAATGCAGTTTACCTATTTGACTAAATGGAAATTGGGGCACTCACTCACCAGCAGCAGTCCTCAGGTAAGCCCTGGGAAGATTGAATAGAAAAGAAAGGGCCATGGCCAGCAGTGGTCATGCAGTAGTTCTGTATTGCTGGAAGGAGCGCTGCTGATTCACCTGGATCCACATCAAGAATGAAAGAAATGTTTGTATTTTTGATGGCGGACTCCATTGCTCCCTTAAGGATTGCTGATTAGGCC
Source organism: Cetorhinus maximus (assembly GCF_964194155.1). Classification (NCBI taxonomy): domain Eukaryota; kingdom Metazoa; phylum Chordata; class Chondrichthyes; order Lamniformes; family Cetorhinidae; genus Cetorhinus; species Cetorhinus maximus. Next base: position 22,253,103 of record NC_135896.1, read on the forward strand.
ACTTGTAAACCAGGTTTTGCTGAGGAGAGAAAGCCCAGTGCCTGTTCCATTATGGACAAACAAATTTTATGGATGAGCCTCAAAGAGATGCAGGATCTTCATTTCCTTATTGAGATGAGGCCTACGCTTTGCGGCTGCCTAACACAGACCCTGACGAGTTTCAAAGTGACCTGAGTGCAGGCACAAATTGGCCATAGGCATCCGTAATGCATCATCATGCTGCCAATTACAATATGTTGTAAGATCAGCCTTCACATTTTATCCTACGCTACACTTTAATACTTGGGTGAATTATCTTTTTAAGTAAGGTTAGAAATCGCATTTTTATTAAATCAGCCCACTTTGTAACAAATTTCTCTCTTCGCTATTTTAATGGAGCTGCTAATCTATTTAAAATAAGTAGCTTAACTCATCTGTTAAAATGGCAGAGGTGCTTAATAAGACCATATTAAGGATTCGTACAAATTTACTGGCAGTAATTTCTAAAATATGCAAGGATTATAACGCACTTGTCTATATCAATATATAAATGCTGCACTTCAATCCAGTACCTCCATCATTGTTCCAGGGTCTATCAGAATATTCATTGAACCTATAACCAAATTTCTCCAATTCTCGATGAAGTTTTAAGCTGAAATTGTGTTTTGAATTACTGGTGGTTTGTAATAAGCGTAACTTTTTTTTAACCAGTTGCCTTGTTTTCAAGGTAGTGCTCACGGTACAAATTGCCAGTGCTATTCAATGCTAGCAACGGGTGCATTAACTATTGCAGATATATGTTTTGGGCACTTTTCCAGGATCTTGAGACAATCCTGCTGCCAGAAAAAATGGCACAAGTTATCTGTGCCTGAGAGGTTATTACAGGGTTTTAGCTTTTACTGTAATATAATGAAGTCTAATTGTGTTTAGGTTTCGAAACAGTTCATGGAAAATTGAATGGCTTATGATTTATCTCTTAGACCATGACATAAGCCCTCTTTCAAATGATGATGGCCCGACTGAAATGCACATTATCAGATCGTATGCTTAATTATTTTAAACCAGATAGGTTGGCACGCACATGTACTGTCAGCACACAAATTACTTTTAAAAAGATCTATGCCATCACTACGTAATTGAATATGTTTACTTTACCTTGCAAATAGAACTCCAGAGTGCGGTTCCAAGGTGTTAAAAGTCATTGATCCATTCATCTTCTGACAAAGTGGTAAATATAAAAATGATTACTTGGATTAAATGTAGCCACATGAAGGAGTAGAGTAAGTTGCCAGTGAAAAGGACACCCAACATATTAATGTTCTGCCACATGCCAGAGAAGATAACACAAACATTAGTTTCCCTAAACTCATGTTGCTAAAATAGTGTCCACTATGCAAGATAGTAGACAGCCAATGAGGCTTTCCGGTAAAAAAATATACACACATAGGCCTATATTTCTTCCATTCAATGGCAGTGAAAGTTCAGACTATTTTCATGGACTGTTTCTCATCAGCACTATTACAAGAATTGTCCAAATTGGAAACTGGAGAGGAAAATCATTTAAATTTGAAGGGCATTATGGAAATCCATCTTACCTTTTTTTTTTATTTTGTGTTTAAGTTGGTCCTGTTGGTCATTTGTTGTAAAAACCAGAATGGAGATGGATAGGTCCATAAAATTGTTTAAGATCTTTCAAGAATGATCACAGGTAGTCAAGTGAAACAAATAACAATATTGCTACCTTAAAAAGCAACCAAAGATGATCCGATCAGTCCAAGTTATTAAAAATATTTCCGAATAACAAAAGTAAATGAATAATGGATTAAGCAAAGAAAAGTTAATAAAAGGGATTTTACACACAGCAGCTTTTTTGATTGCAGGCTCTCTCACATTATCTGATGTATATTTATATAAAACCCCCATTAAACAGTTTGCCTGGGAGACTTGATTAGGACAAAAGTTACAAACTTCTCTTTGTCTATATTGCACAAGGAGGAGGGGGTGAAGCTAGAATTTTTCAATCATTCTGTGGGTGGAATTAAATCCAGAGGACGGGGGTCACGCCTGTTGGCAGGAGAGCCGGTGAGAGCCCCCCGTCGTCTCCTTTGGGGAAAGCCACCGAATTAAGTGACAATCAGGCACTTAAATGGCCAGTGGCGGGCCTTCCCCGGGATTGAGAATGCCTGGGAGGAAATACCATCCCCCAAGAACTGCCCACCAATCAGAGACTGGCAGCAGCTCTCTGTTGCTGTTGGCGTGACCAGGAGTGGTGGCAGCTGCCAGCAATACACCCATCAGAGGCCCAGGATCAGCCAAGGACCCAGGCCACAGGTGAATGAGGGCAGGGGGGATCGTGGAGAGGGGGTAGCTGGCTGCAGGGGGTGGGGGGGGACAGTGCTTGGAGGGTTGGGAGAAAAGACGGGTGGTGGCACTCAGCAGGCACCTTTTCCCAATGTTAGGTCTCTCAATCAGGCACCGAGTTCCTTAGGATGAGAGACCCCATCCCTGGAGCCCACAAGCAAACTCGACAGTGTTTGATGTTCCGGCTTCCTGCATGGCGACTCCCCTCACCCACCTCTGGTTGAATACCAGTAGCGGAGGGATGAGGCCCTTAAGCGGGCATTAATTGTCTATGTAAGGGCCTCAATTGGGTTGGGGCGGGAAGGCCATCCACAAGCCTTCTGACCCCAGTCTTAATCGGTGCAGAGGCAGGAAAGCATTGGGATCTCCACCCCACACCCTCCAGCCTGATTAAATGTGCCCCACACCAACCTTCAAACTCGACTCTGGGGAGCGCATTAAATTCCACCCTATATTTATTGGCAGTGCTGTGTGAGTCATTGAAGAATATTTTGTCATGTTATACTTCTCCAAATGTTGGACCAAACTTCTTATTGAAGAGATAACTATGTTGCAAGACAAATTATATGTGACCTGTCAATAGAATGGGTGTAATATGCTGAATTATTTATTTCTCTCATTCCACACTTATTGTACACCCACATTTCTTACATTCTCAGACCTAGTAAAATTGTGTGCAAAATAAAATCCCCAGAGCACAAACTACCAATCTCTTTCATAAAATTTTATATACTCTTTTCTTGAAGGTGCTGAGTACATTCCCATTGGCATTTGATGCCCCCAGATACCCCATCAATATTAAAAACAAAAACAAAAATACCTGGAAAAACTCAGCAGGTCTGACAGCATCGTATATAAACAACTTCTGTTCTGTTGAAGAGTCATACGGACTCGAAACGTTAACTGTGTTCCTCTCCGCAGATGCTGTCAGACCTGCTGAGTTTTTCCAGGTATTTCTGTCTTTGTTTTGGATTTCCAGCATCTGCAGTTTTTTGCTTTTACCCCATCAATATTGCCATTTGGCACCAATGTGCTTTGATATTAAGTATTTGCTGGATTTTACTCATGAGAGGGAAGAATAAACCACAGCCTAGATTTGTCAGCACCCACGCAAGTGAGCAAGCAGGACCAGGAATCTGGTTGATTTTATGCTTTCTACCATTGTAAATGTTCGTTTGGATGTTCACGAGGAGGTCTTGAGACTTGCAAGTTTAAACATAAACCATTTATTGTTAACCCATAAGTATGTGTATATCCCAGGTATTGCCATACATTGGTGCTGCCTCCATGATGGCTGCTTCCAGACTCTACAATCATGTGGCCCTATACAGCATACCGTGGGATGCAACATTAACCATGGCTCTGCCGAACGTCGTTATATTACAATGGCATGTTGCTACCATATATAACTCCTACAGTTCCATGTTTTAACATCTGACCATTTTGTTGGTTATTATTTGAACTGGCAGCTCTTAAAAAGCACGATTTCAAAGTCTGCATTTGAGATAGGAATAGGTTAATAACTGCAGCATTTCTTAAAATCAATTTTCAAAGGTAAATTAAATCTTTTTTAAATGTTATCTGATAGAAATGCATCTTGGAGCATCTTATATGTATTCAACTTCAGTGACTCCAAATGCCTTGACATATCCTATTGTGTGTTCCTCCTCTCTTGACACATCACCAGGATTAAAAGATTTTATCACATCCTGAACTTCAGGAGCAGAAATAATATTTTCCACAACAAAATGTGATGCAGCAGCGACATATTTTGTAAGACTAAGAAAAGCTAGGTTTCTTTGATTCAGAATGTGTGTTTTGAAGTTTAAAGCATTGTTTTTGGTCCAGCATTTTGATACATAATCAAAAGTGAAAAATAATTTCCCATACATTCGTTGAAAAAATGTAACATTGGAACTCTTTACAATGTTCGTAACATTTTCTCATGAAAATGGCTGTGTCACTGATATATAATTTCTCAGTTTGGTGCTTATAGTAGATTAAATGGTTGAAGCCAAATACACACTTGGCACATCAACACATATTTTGTAGTCAGCAGCGAAGTGATGTCACTCACCACTGACCTCAAAGAAAGCTGCCATGTTGGCATGGATTTTCCTTTTTCTGATGTTAATTTGACTCTGGAGCCAGCTGTAAGGGATCCCTGACGTTCAATGATGACACCAAACATGCTAAACAGCCAATCACATTGAAGAATTCTCACCGATAGCAAACCAGGAAGTACTGGATCTTCTTCACTTTTTAATCATTTTACAGAGAACAAAATAAAGATTGGAACATACACATAGATTAAGTTTAGAGGCTGAAATGTCATGGACAAAACTTTGTTTTCAAAATTATTATATCAAAGACCTATGGGACTTTTATCATAATGGAGAACTTTGTCATTCCACAAATGTAACATTAGTCTTTTAGGGCTATAAAGGTTCTTCAACAATGGTTATGATCTGGTACACCAATAAAAATCCAATTACATCTCATTCAACAAAGCATAACATTTTTGTGGGCTTTTATTGGGAGATTAGTGCATAAAAAGTGGAAGTTCCTGTCAATTCAAGCGACTTCTAAAAATGTTGATCAGCTCCATTTGCAACAGTGTGTCTGTGGAGAAGTCGGGAATCACTGACAGCAACTTCTGAACTTCTACGACTAACTGTACATGTGCTCATTTCTAAGGTTGCTGAGGTTCAGTTCTGACAATAAGTCATTGACTTGAAATGTTAATTCTGTTTCCCTCTCCACAGAGGCTGTTGAGTATTTCCAGCATTTTATGCTTTTATTCCAAACGTTGCTGTCAGCCTCATGGTTGTTCTGACAGAGAAAGCGGACAATTTACCAACATTACAACTGCAACATCCAGGCTATAATTTGCATGGTTTGTGAAAATTAAAGAAATTACCATATAACATCTTTATAAAATCCTAAGAAATTTATTGGAAATTATAAGAGAATCTCTCACGCTCTCTCTCTCTTTCACTCTCTCTCACATGAAGAAAGCTTCCTGGCTTGATAAATACAGGACAACTTAGGCCATTATCTCTACCAAGGACATATCTCTAGCATAGGGCCTGAAACAAGATCTTCCTAAACTTGATAAGGGGGTGGAAGGATCTCATGACCCATATGTAAACCAACCAAGTAAGCAATGAGTCACAAGATGAGTTCATGGACTTTTAATGGAAATAGGAGGGATTACATTGAATATCTGTCCCTTGCTAATGGATAATTGGATTAATTGACATAAAGCCGTAGAAATAAGATATATAAACAGGCTCTTGAGAGGAAAGAATAACTTTGAATGGAAGAGAGCTTCTCAAAGTGGACCAATGCTTGTTCCAGCCTCACACTGTTAGTTCAAGAAGACTTTGACAGAGGAAAGCTTTTCAAAGGTGATCCACGCTGGCTTCGGCCTAAAACTTTGGTCAGCTGAAGAAGATTGAAGGAAACAGAAGAGACTGCCACATCCGACCATGGAGATCAACTTTATCTGTCCACTTGTCTGATCCAGGACTAGTAAACCGTCCTGAGGAGATTGCTGCCGCCAAGTTACAGAGATCAACATTCCCCTGCTTCCCTTATCAGTTTGTCCGATCTGGAACCAGTACACTTTTCACACCTGTTATGGGTCATCTGTCTTTTTTGCCTATTTAGCTTGTCTAAAATATTGCTTCTTAATAAACTGCTTTAAAATCACTGATGACACCTTTTTGGGTAATCTGTGTCACCTAGACCAAACTCTTACAGAACAGATTCATTAAAGCCACTTCACATACGTTGGGATCATCCACCATTGGCATCCGTCCATCATCGTAAGATGGTGGACATGCAGTTAATTCGTTGGGGATGGGATGGCTTCATTTGGTGCTCTATTGCTGATGGCTAAACAGAGAAATCCATGAGAGGCAGGTTCTGCCACAAGTGCCACATCGGAATTGGTTATCAGGTATTGTTGTGGATTGTTGTTTTCGGTGTTAGGACCTGTTGCCAAGCCGGTGTTGCCGCTGATTGTCATGGTGGTGTACGCCAGCCCGTAAGCGATGCTGCCATTTCCATCTATCATTGGCTAGGGTCTCCCAGGTGCGAAAATCAATGTTTAGGGCCTTAATGTCATGTTTGTAAGCAACCTTAAAACAAATATGTGGGCTTCCTACCGGCCTTCTGGCTCTGGCCACCCTGCCATACAGAAAATCCTTGGGTATGCATCCATCTTCCATCCTGTGAATATGCCCGAGCTAGTGAAGTCACCTATGAGTGATGAGTACTGACATATTTTGGAGATTAGCTTTGAGAGGACTGCCTCATTTGTGATTTTGTCCTTCGAGATGCCAAGAGTGTGCTGCAAACAACAAAGGTGAAAATTATTGAGCTTCCTTCCTTGATATCTGTAAGTCATCCATGTTTCACAGCAGTACCATGAGGTATGTTATGGTATTTTGATGCACATGTTCATCTAACACTAGGTATACAAGTAAAATAATGTGCGACTGCCAATCTTTAATAAATTATGAGGTTGTATAGTAATAGGTTAAGTTAATGTTTTGTTCGACGTCCTAGGGGAGAATTTTCTCTTAATTGGCCTGCCCACATAAAATGGCAGCATCCAGCCAGTCGGGAGCACAGTGACACGCACGCAGAGGTGCCTCAGGGAGATTAGTTTTAAGTTTAACCAGTTTAATAAAGTGTTGAAAACATTTTTATGACATGTCCCCTCACGTGAAACTGTCACATGAGCTGGGACATGTGCATTAATTTTAATAAAAATGTTTCTGAATATTTTAAATCATTCATGAAACCTCGTCCCGCCCGTGGGTGAGGTTCCATGAAAAATGCGAAGGCTGCCTGGGTTCTTCGCCTGCCCCCCCGCCAACCTTAAGGTTGGATGGGCAGCTCAGCTAATTGCCTCATTTGCTTTTTAACAGACCTTAATAGGCCTTTGACAGTTCAGTGGGCGCGCAGCCGAACTGAAAATCTAAATGACGTGTGGTGATGTCGGGACACACGCCCGATGTCGCCCTGTGTCATTTTACGCCTTAGCGAGTGGGCCCCGCCCCAGCTTGCCGAGCCGAAGATTCTGCCCCTAAAGAATTTTGTGACGTCTGGACTGTCACTTGCTCTGGAATACAAAGGGGACGAGGTTACATTTCAAGTGTATGGAGCCTTGGTCAGATTCCTGTTGCATGCAGTTCTGGACAACATGGGTTGAATAATAATGTTGCACATCAGCACCCGGAAGTCAGCGGCGTTCAGGTTTCAAGGCCCGTCGACGGTGTGCGCCCGATAGTATGGCAATTGCCACAAATTGGGGGCAAAGGTGGGTTATAGGCTGTCACCCTGCCCAATGAATGCTGGAGGGCAGGTATCCATTCTTTAAGGCTGCAGGAACAAGGAACAACCTGGAACCTGCTAACGGCCAGCAATTTAAAGGGCCCCCCTAGCACCAGAAAGTGTTGGGTGACCCATCAGATGATCAATCACATGCATCCACCATACGTAGTGAAGACTTGTGCATTTTCCAGTCTGGCCAAGTAAATCAATTTAAATTTTAGCCAATCTCTGACATCCATGAAATTTTCATAGGTGACAGAAATTTTTTTTAAATCAACAAGTCTCCCCCATTTTGGCATTGAGGAGTTGTACATTTATTACATATTTCCATGCCTATGTGTCTGTACCATCAGAGCAAGGGCAGACACGTTCTAGAAGAGACTGTAATAAGCGTGGAGTGCAGAGCAGGTTTCTTGTAACCAACAGTAAGCTTTATTTACAGAGCTCCTGATGAAGCTACATGCTTGTCCTGAGACCAAGACTGGAAAGCTCTGCCTCTAAGATTCCCCACGCTTAGAGCTGATTTGTCAGTCCAATCACATGATCCCCATAACAGGAAGAAAAGATTTAGCTTATAATTACTACATTCCTCCCCCTTTAATTTTGTTTTACCCTCTTGTTTACAAAAGCACCTTAACCCTTATCATATACCATTATATACAGTTCACACAATTTTAAATTTAGTCTTTGAGGAAGTTTTCAGATTCGGGTAGAGCGACACAACTCCACAACTGGAGGTTCTTCCATTGGATCGACTTGACCAGGAACTGCAACATCAGGGATATCCTTCCAATGGCAGTTCAGAATTATTTACTTCAATAGAGACATCGGGTATGCCTATTCTTTGTCAATCTGGCACCTTGGGTCAAAGGTTTGACTTTGACTTTAGGTGGATTAATTAGTTGTTGGAATGCGTCTCGACTTCTGGGATGATCCATGTGTTTCCTAACAACCCTGTTTTCCACTTATACTTGATAGGATAAAGGTCCTGTTTCAGAGACAACTGTACCAGGAACCCATCTTGGTCCAGCTGCAAAATTTCGCACAAAAACTGTCTCTCCCACAGTAAACTCTCAACCTTTACCATGAACATCATGATTCACTTTCTGACTACTCTGGTTTTTCTCCACCTTCCCCTCTAAATTAAAGAACACTAGACTCAGTATTGTATGAAGTCGGCGCTTCATTAGCAACTGAGAAGGTGTTGAACCAATGGTCGCATGCGGAGCTGTGCAATAGCTGAGTAGGAATCTTAAAATTTGTGTTTCTAACTTTCCCTCAGATAGTTTCATCATGCCTGTTTTAGAAGTTTGTACTACTCTTTCTGCTAACCCATTGGACGAGGGATGCTACAGACGTGTTGAATCCCATTTAGGTTCACGATTCTTTGGAATTCAGTACTAGTGAAAGCAGTACCATCATAGAAACATAGAAACTAGGAGTAGGAGTAGGCCATTCAGCCCTTCGAGCCTGCTCCGCCATTCATTATGATCATGGCTGATCATCCAACTCAATAGCCTGCTCCCGCTTTCTACCCATATCCTTTGATCCCTTTTGCCCCAAGAGCTATGTCTAACTCCTTCTTGAAAGCATACAATGTTTTGGTCTCAATTACTTTTGTGGTAATGAATTCCACAGGCTCACCACTCTCTGGGTGGAGAAATTTCTCCTCATCTCAGTCCTAAATGGTCTACCCCATATCCTCAGACTGTGACCCCTGGTTCTGGACTCCCCCACCATCGGGAACATCCTTCCTGCATCTACCCTGTCTAGTCCTGTTAGAATGTCATAGGTTTCTATGAGATCTCCCCTCATTCTTCTGAACTCCAGCAAATATAATCCTAATCGACTTAACCTCTCCTCATATGTCAGTCCCGCCATCCCAGGAATCAGTCGGGGAAACCTTCACTGCACTCCCTCTATAGCAAGTACATCCTTCTGCAGATAAGGAGACCAAAACTGCACACAATATTCCAGGTGTGGTCTCACCAATGCCCTGTACAATTGCAGCAAGACATCCCTGTTCTTGTACTTGAATCCTCTGGTAATAGAGGCCAACATACCATTTGCCTTCTTTACTGCCTGCTGCACCTGCATGCTTACCTTCAGCGACTGGTGTATGAGGACACCCAGGTCTCGTTGCACATTCCCCTCTCTCAATTTATAGCCATTCAGATAATAATCTGCCTTCTTGTTTTTGCTACCAAAATGGATAACCTCACATTTATCCACATTATACTGCATCTGCCATGCATTTGCCCACTCACTCAGCTTGTCCAAATCACAGTGCAGCATCTCTGCATTCTCCTCACAGCTCACCCTCCCACCCAGCTTTGTGTCATCTGCAAATTTGGAGATATTACATTTAATTCCCTCATCTAAATCATTAATATATATTGTGAATAACTGGGGTCCCAGCACCGATCCCTCCGGCATCCCACTGGTCACTGCCTGCCATTCAGAAAAAGACCCGTTTATTCCGACTCTTTGTTTCCTGTCTGCCAACCAGTTTTCTATCCATCTCAATACACTACCCCCCCAATCCCATGCGCTTTAATTTTACACGCCAATCTCTTATGTGGGACTTTGTCGAAAGCCTTCTGAAAGTCCAAATAAACCACATCCACTGGCTCCCCCTCATCAACTCTACTAGTTACATCCTCGCAAAATTCCAGTAGATTTGTCAAGCATGATTTCCCTTTCATAAATCCATGCTGACTCTGTCTGATTCTGCCACTGTTTTCCACGTGCTCAGCTATTAAATCTTTAATAATGGACTCTAGAATTTTCCCCACTACCGACGTCAGGCTAACTGGTTTATAATTCCTTGTTTTCTCTCTGCTTCCCTTTTTAAATAGTGGAGTTACATTAGCTACCCTCCAATCTGTAGGAACTGTTCCAGAATTTATAGAATCTCGGAAGATGACCACCAATGCATCCATTATTTCTAGGGCCACTTCCTTAAGTACTCTGGGATGTAGATTATCAGGCCCCAGGGACTTATGTATTTAATTGGTCAGACATTTCTTTGTTCCTCATTATAAATTCCCCTGTTTCTGATTGTAAGGGACCTACATTTGTCTTCACCAATCTTTTTCTCTTCACATACCTATAGAAACTTTTACAGTCAGTTTTTATGTTCCTTGCAAGCTTACTCTCGTACTCTATTTTCCCCTTCTTAATCAATTCCTTAGTACTCCTTTGCTGAATTCTAAACTGCTCTCAATCCTCAAGTCTGTTGTTTTTTTCTGGCCAATTTGTATGCCTCTTCCTTGCATCTAATACTATCTCTAATTTCCCTTGTAAGCCATGGTTTGGCCACCTTTCCTGTTTTACTTTTGCGCCAGACAGGAATAAACAATGGTTGCAGTTCACCCATGTGCTCTTTGAATGTTTGCCATTGCCTATCCACCACCATCCCTTTAAGTAACATTTCCCAATCCATCATAGCCAACACACGCCTCATACCATCGTAGTTTCCTTTATTAACATTCAGGACCGAAGTCTCAGAATCAACTATGTCACTCTCGATCTTGATGAAGAATTCTTTCATATTATGGTCGCTCATCCCCAAGGGGCCTCGCACAACTAGATTGCTAATTATTGCTTTCTCATTACACAATACCCAGTCTAGGATGGCCTGTTCTCTCGTTGGTTCCTCAACATATTGGTCCAGAAAAACATCCCGTATACACTCCAGGAATTCCTCCGCTACAGTATTGTTACTAATTTGATTTGCCCAATCTATATGCATATTAAAGTCACCCATAATTACAGATGTTCCTTTCTTACATGCGTCTCTAATTTCCTGTTTAATGCTATTCCCAACATCACCACTACAGTTTGGGGGTCTATATCCAACCCCCACTAACGTTTTTTGCCCCTTAGTGTTTCTCAGCTCTACCCATACAGATTCCACATCGTCGGAGCTAATATCTTTCCTCACTATTGCGTTAATTTCCTCTTTAACCAGCAATGCAACTCCACCGCCTTTTCCGTTTTGTCTGTCCTTCCTAAATACTGAATACCTCTGGATGTTCAGTTCCCATCCCTGGTCACCTTGCAGCCATGTCGCCATAATCCCAACTACATCATACCTGTTTACATCTATTTGCGCAGTTAATCCATCCACTTTATTGCGAATGCTCCTTGCATTTAGGCACAAAGCTTGTCTTTTTAACATTACTTGTCCCGTTCCCACTATTTTTCACTGAGGCCCTGTTTGATTCTTGCCCTTGATTTCTCTATCACTTTTCTTATTCCCCTTTCTGTCTTTAGTTCTTGTCTTTGATTCCCCTTCCTCTTGACTCCTTGCATAGGTTCCCATCCCCCTGCCATTTTAGTTTAAACCCTCCCCAACCACTCTAGCAAATATTCCCCCTAGGACATCAGTCTCGGTCCTGCCCAGGTGTAACCCGTCCAGTTTGTACTGGTCCCACCTCCCCTAGAACCGGTCCCAATTCCCTAGGAATCTGAAACCCCCACCTTCACACCATCTCTTCAGCCATGTATTCATCTGATATATCCTGCTATACTACTCTGACTGGCACGTGGTACTGGTAGTAATCCTGAGGTCCTACTTTTCATCTTACTTCCTAACTCCCTGTATTCTGCTTTTAGGACCTCATCCCTTTTTTTACCTATGACGTTTGTACCAAGGTGCACCACGACCACTAGCTGTTCACCCTCCCCCTTCAGAATGTCCTCTAGCTGCTCTGAGACATCCTTGACCCTAGCACCAGGGAGGCAACATACCATCCTGGAGTCTCGTTTGCGGCCACAGAAACACCTATCTATTCCCCTTACAATTGAATCCTCTATAACTATTGCATTCCCACACTTTTTACTCCTCCCCTGTGCAGCAGAGCCAACCATGGTGCAACAAATTTGGCTGTGCTGCTTTCCCCTGAGAGGCCATTCCCCCCAACAGTATCCAAAGCGATATATCTGTTTTGCAGGGAAATAACCACAGGAGATTCCTGCACTACCTGCCTAGTCCTCTTGCTTTGCCTGGTGGTCACACATTGCCTTCTTGCCTGTGGACTCTTAGCCTGCGGTGTGACCACCTCTCTATACGTGCTATCCACGATACTCTCCGCCTCGCGGATGCTCCACCGTGTCCGCAGCCGACGCTCCAGCTCCAAAACCCGGGCTTCCAGGAGCTGCAGTTGGAGACACTTCCCGCACACATACTGGCCCCAGGCACTGGAAATGTGCCCGGCTACCCACATAGAGCAGGAGGAGCACACCGCAGCTTTGAGCTCTCCTGCCATGACTTAGCCCTTTAAATTAAATTTAACATTTTGGAAGATACTTAAAATCAGTTACTCTAAGGCCCTTCTTCCCTGCTCCTCATTGTTACAGAATATAGCCACTACAAATGATGAACCACAAAATAAGACCTTAAAAACTATAAGCAATAAAAGTAGTAAATGCTTACCCGGCCATATTCACGGTACTCAAAGGATCACCTTGTTCCCTCCTCCCCGAACTCCCTCAGTCACCCCTGCTCTTCCAGATTCTGTTCAACTCCCGGCTCCTCTTGCACTCCTCTTCAACTCCCAGCTCCTCTTGCGCTCCTTTTCAATTCCAAACTCCTCTCGTGCTCCTCTTCAACTCCCGACTCCTCTCGTGCTTCTCTTCAACTCCCGGCTCCTCTCACGCTCCTCTTCAATTCCCGACTCCTTTCGTGCTCCTCTTAAACTCCCGACTCCTCTTGCACTTCTCTTCAACTCCTGACTCCTCTCGGTGCTGCTGACTGCCTGTCCCAGAGTCCTCCTTTCACACTCCCCTCATCTGACACAATAATTCAGGTAGACCATGTACACTGAAACTTTGGCACAGTTTTTCAATGGTTGCACTTGATGTAGGTGATTTTACTTCATACACATCCATCCACTTTGAATGTGCATTGATGATCACAAGAAACATGGTACCTAGAAATGGATCTACATAAGCTATATGTAGTCTAATCCAGGGTTGACCAGGCCACTCCCATGTATGCAGTGGAGCTGAAACGTGCAAGATCTGCTGCTGCTGACACTGGAGACAGTATTTCACTATTTTTTCTATATCACTATCTATAACTGGCCACCAGATATAACTTTGCCTGAGCATCTTCAATTTTGAAATACCAGGAAGTGCACTATGAAGCTCTGTCATTAGTGGTTCTCGTACTTTGAAAGAGAGAACGACTCTTGCTCCCCATAATAAGATATCATCTTGACAACTCGGTTCAAATTTACATAGAATGGTTTTAATTTGTCAGAGACTTGTGCATTTGACCATCCTTGCAATACCTGTTCACGGACTCTTGATAAAACTGGATCCTGTTTTGTCTAATTCTTTATCTGTCTCATGCAGACTGTAAGGAATCCAGGAAACTCAACTCAAGTACTCCTGTTGAGGTACTGGAACTTGTGTAATGCTATCTGACAAAAGGAGATGACTGAGGGCATCTGCATTTGCAATTTTCACACCCGGATGGTGCATAAAAGTGTACTCATATGCTGACACAATTAAAGCCCATCTTTGAATTCTAGCAGAGGCTAGCGGTGGGATTGCCTTATCTTCACTAAACAAAACCAACAGTGGCTTGTGATCTGACACTATGGTGAAGTGCCGACCGTGCAAATATTGATTAAACTTCTTTACTCTTAGCCCTCTTTTTCAATTTGTGAATAGCCTTTCTCGGCCACAGAAAGGGTGCTGGATACATATCCTATCGGTCTTTCAGATCCATCCTCCATCTTGTGTGACAATACTGTTCCTACTCACAAGTGAGTATCAATTCCTTAGAATAGTCATAGTGCACTAGCAGACACAATGAGTGTAAAAGCTTCTTGACTCCTATAAAGGCTTCCTCTTGCCTTCCAGATGCCTTCCAGGACCATCTGTTCTGGTTCTTCAAGTGTAAAGGGGCTAATGCTGTAGATAGATTAGGCAAGAATTGACAGGAATAATTTACGATGCCCAAAAAAGACTTGAGCTCCATGACGTTGTTAGGAAAGGGCGCTTCCTTGATGGCCCTGACTTTCTCCTTTAATGGACGCATCCCTTGGGCATCCACTTGATGAGCCTAATACATAACTTCCTTTGCTTGGTAAGTGCACTTTACTTTGTCAAACAAATGCCAGCCTCCAAAAATCTCTTCAGAACCTCTTCCAGGTTGGCCACATATTCTGCTTCCATGGATCCTGTGATCAGGATGTCATCCAGGTACACTATAACTCAGGGATGTCCTTGTAGTAGGCTTTCTTTTCTTCGGAAAATCACACAGGCAGATGACACACCAAAGGGCAGGCATGTATATAGGTATAGGCCCTTGTGTATGTTTATAGTGACATAACTTATAGATGTGTTGTCCAGCTCTAGATGTTGGTACGCATGGCTCATGTCCAGTTTAGTGTAGGGCCTTCCTCCTGCAAGTTTAGTATACAGATCTTCAATCCTTGGGATTGGATATTTGTCTAATTTCGCAGTCTTGTTCATAGTTAATTTATAATCGCAGCAGATGCGAATGGTTTGGTCTGGTTTTAACACAGGGACAATGGGTGCTGCCCATTCTGAAAATTGGACTGGCTGGATTATTCCTAACTTCTCCAAATGACATAATTCCGCATCTATCTTTTCCTTTAGAGCGTAAGGCACAGGTCTTGCCTTAAAAAAATAGGGTGTTGCTTCAGAGTCTATGTATATTTTAGCTTACCTTTGGTTTTCCCCAACTCATCTTGGAATACTCTGCCATACTTTCTTAACAACTCTGGAATCCCTCCTGTTCTGACCTGCAAAATTCCTGAACAATTGAATTTAATTTCTTTCAACCAATCACAGCCCAGAAGGCTAGGTCCTTCTCCTGCTTTAATAATCACTGGCAGCTGGGCTATCTGTCGCCTGTAGGATACAGATAAAGAGGCGATGCCTTTCACCTGTATTGCCTTCCCAGTATACCTTTTTAGCTGAGCTGTGGTTTGCTCAAAGCTCAATGGCTGGGTACCTTCTCTGAGATGTTTAAAGATGTGTCAACCTCGGCTTTCCATTTACTTGAAAGGTAACAGTGATTGGTTCAGCCTTCCTGGCCTTCAGATTGTGTAGGGAATACATGTCAGCCTCAGCAGCCTCTGATGCATCTAGATTGTGCATGTCATTTAACTTGACCAGCTGTCTGAATGGTTGTCTTGATCTCTCCCTGTGCTATTTAATAACATGCCCTTTTTTGTGACAGTAGTTGCATTCTGCCTCTTTAAATCTAAAGACTTTGGGTACATGATTGCCCCCCACAACAGTAACACTTTAACTTCTGAATTACTGGTGAGCTGCTTCCAGTATTTCTTTTGTTTATTTTTCTAGCGGTAGGCATTGTGTCCTGCTTTGCGGTGGCCTCCCTGCCTTCGCACCATGCCCAGTGACAGGTTCCCACCCTAACTGCAGAATGACACCATGTTGCACACTCTGCAAAGCCTATGAATCCCTCTCGGCACTCTCCATTGCTAGCGCTATCTCCATGGCGCGCTTCAGGTCTGTCTCAAATTCTACAAGCAAACAGCGCCGAATGGCATCGTCGTTTATGCCACAAACCAAACAATCTAACAATGTCGTTTAAAGTATCACCGAAGTCACAGTGCTCCGTTAACTGTTTTAACTTCATGATGCGCGTTGCGATCGACTCGCTGGGGGCCCTTACTCGAGAGTTAAACTTGAATCTTTGCATGATCATCGAGGGTTTGGGCTGAAAAGATTGGTGAAGAATCTGGAATTTGGCGCGTTTGGAGCAGTCATACTACAGATTAGGTTATACGATTTGCTCCTACAGACACTTCGGAAAATTGCCTTCTGTTTCTCCTCCACCGTTATTTTGTTTGCCACAAAGTAGAAGCCTAGTCGCTCTATGTATTGGCGTCAGTCCTCGATGGTTGAGCTGTGCGGGTCAGTTCTGTTGAAGAGAGTTTATGTTTTTTCTTTTGTCCCTTAAAAATCAAAATGCTCACTGTCGCGAGGCAAAGTGCTGCATCTGCACTATTTATCCTCATCACCAATTGTAATAAACTTGGAGTTCAGGGCAGGTTTCTTGTAAGAAACAGTAAACTTTATTTACAGAGCTTCTAGTGAAGCTGCATGCTTTGTTCCAAGACAATCTAGAAAGCTCCGCCCCTAAGATTCAGCCGCTTAGGGCTGATTCTTTTGTACAGTCACATGATCCCCATAACAGGAAGAAAAGGTGTAGCTTACAATTACTACAGGACAAAGCTGCCCCCAGATTTAGTGAGGCCACCCTTGGTGCCCTTCTGATGCAGCATATGATCGATAGGACCAACTCATGTGGAGCGCTGGGGAAAGGAGGCCCAAAGGTTCATCAAACCCCTTCTGTAGCAGTGGCAAAGCGTACTATAGAAACCTTTGTTAGGGCATCCATGGTGTCACAGCCATCCACTTGATCACAGACAGGGCCATCAGGAGGAGCAATGCCGTGGTCCCTCAACTCATCATCACCCTTTTCTGCAGAAGATTGGCTGCCATCTGGTGTGTCATCATCCTCCAGGACATTTCCTCTTTGGATGGCAATGTTATGGAATGTACAGCAAACCATGACCATCAGGGACACACTTGCAGGGGAGTGATGTAATGCACCTCCAGACCTGTCCAGGCATTGGAATCTCATCTTTAGGAGACTGATGGTCTGCTTCACTATGGCCCAGGTGCTGGTGTGGCTCTCATTGTACCTCCCCTCTGCATCAGGTCTGGACACCCTTACAGGCATCATTGGCCATCTTTTCAGTGGATAGCCCTTATCGCCTAGTAGCCATCCCTCCATGGAATCTAGGCCAATGAAAAGATCTGGAATCTGTGAGTCCCTAAGGATGTCTGAGCTGTGACTGCTGCCCGGGTAGCTGGCACAAACCTGCATTACTTGCTGATTATGGTCGCACACCAGCTGCACAGTGATCGAGTAGAAGCCCTTTCTGTTATGAAGGTGCATGGATGTCCAGCAGGAGCCTTAATGGCTACGTGCGTGCAGTCAGTGGCTCCCTGCACTCTGGAATCTGCAGTTGCTGCAAATTCTCGGGCTCTATCGATTTGACTTTGGACGTCCTGCATGCAGGAGATGTAATTCCCAGCCCTTCAGAGCATTGCATCTATGAACACACTGATGCAATGGTGTGCAACAGGCTGTGTTATCCCACTGAGATCTCCACAGGCTGCCTGGAATGAGCCTGTTCCAAAGAAGTAAAGTTGGGTGAGATCTCCCCTCACGGGCATCTCACATAGTGATGGCACATTCACCCTTGAAAGCCTGAGTTTTCTACCGCACTGACTCTCACTCAGTTACAGGTAGCTGAATCACTACCTTGGAGTGGCATAAGCTCGCCCACACCTCCGATGAGGCTCCTGATCGATCATAAACCCTCATCGATCAACAAGGTCTGAAGCTGCTCTGTCCCTTTCCTGAGGAACCACAGCATCCTGAGCATGCCTGTGTTCCCTTCCCCCTCTCACCCTACTCCTCCTCCTCCTAATCCTTCTCTCCTAGTCAATAGAGGTTGTCTCCAACGAGACCACAATCCTCATCTGTCTCCGAGAATTTTTAACCCTCACCCCTGGGTTACGGACAGGAGAATATTCAATGAACAATCAAAAGACCCCTCTGAATGAGAGGAGATTCCTTCTTATGAAAAAAAAAATCCAAAATATCACTCTGTTCACTCAAATGAGCAGTCCCTGCAGGCAACTTAGTTTGAACTACAAAGCTGAGACTCTGGGCCCACATAAACAAGCTTGCCCTTCGAAAAATGGATTCCCCATCTGTCGTGAATCTCACCCTGAAGGTGTATTAATGCCTTCTTACCATATTATTGCAGTGAGACGGGAGCTAATTAGGTGAATTGCCTTTTAAGTAGATCTTTAAATAACACAGGCGGGTTCCGGACTCTTTGGCCAAACCACGTACCGTATCAAGGAGCCCTAGCAAAACTGGAGTCAATGAGAATCAGGGGGAAATCTCTCCACTGGTTGGAGTCATACCTAGCACAAAGGAAGATGGTTGTTGCAGTTGGAGGTCAATCACCTCAGCTCCAGGACATCACTGCAGGAGTTCCTCAGGGTAGTGTCCTAGGCCCAACCAGCTTCAGCTGCTTCATCAATGACCTTCTTTCCATCATAAGGTCAGAAGAGAGGAAGTTCGCTGATGATTGCACAATGTTTAGTACTATCCGTGACTCCTCAGATACTGAAGCAGTCCATGTCCAAATTCAGCAAGACCTGGACAATATCCGGGCTTGGGCTGACAAGTGGCAAGTAACATTTGCACCACACAAGTACCAGGCAGTAACAATCTCCAACAAGAAGAGAACCTAACCATCTCCCCATGACATTTAATGGAATTACCATCGCTGAGTCCCCCACTATCAACATCCTGGGGGTTACCATTGACCAGAAACTGAACTGGACTAGCCAACGTGGTTACAAGAGCAGGTCAAAGACTAGGAATCCTGCGATGAGTAACTCACCTCCTGACTCCCCAAAGCCTGTCCACCATCTACAAGGCACAGGTCAGCAGTGTGATGGAATACTCCCCACTTGCCTGGATGAGTGTAGCTCCCACAACACTCAAGAAGCTTGACACCATCTGGGACAAAGCAGCCCGCTTGACTGGCACCTCATTCACAAACATGCGCTCCCTCCACCATCAACGCACAGTAGTAGCAGTGTGTACCATCTACAAGAGGCAATGCAGTAACTTACCACGGCTCCTTAGGCAGCACCTTCCAAGCCCACAACCGCTACGATCTAGAAGGACAAGGGCAGCAGATAGATGGGAACACCACCATGTGGAGCTTCCCCTCCAAGCCACTGGAAAGATATCACCATTCCTTCACTGCCACTGGGTCAAAATCCTGGAATTCCCTCCCTAACAGCACTGAAGGTGTACCTACAACACATATAATTCAGTGGTTCAAGAAGGCAGCTAACCATCACCTTCTCAAGGGCAATTAGGGCTGGGCAATAAATGCTGGCCCAGCCAGCGAAACCCACTTCCCATGAACAAATTTTTAAAAGCTGTCACAAACCGGCGTGATGATGTTATAAACGGCGCACAATGTCATCTCACCCCATAATACCTTCCGCGAAGCAGGAAACACTCCCGGTCGTGGAGCCTATTATCAGCCCTATATATTAGAAGTGATCTATTGCTTGGGAGGAGGTCTGGAAACATTCACTAGAATGATATTAAACTAACAATGTTAAATTATGAGGACAGGTTGCAAAAAACATAGCTGAGTGTAGAAAATTGAGAAGTGATCTATAAAGGTGTTTGAAATGATAGAAGGATTAATTAGGGGAGATAAAGAGAAACTATTTCTGATGGGAGAATCCAGAATGAAAGGGTATAATCCTAAATTTGGAACCAGGTCATTTGGGAGTGAAATCAGGGAGGACATCTTCACAAAAGGGTCATAGAAATCTGGAACACTCTCCCCAAAAGACTGTGGATGCTAGCTCAAATGGAACTTTCAAGGCTGAGAGCGATAGATTTTTTTCTAGGTCAGGATATCAAGGGATATGGAACAAACGCAGGTTAATGGGGTTGAGGTCCAGATCAGCATTGAACTAATTGAATGTTGGAACAGACTCAAGGGGCTGAATGATCTACTCCCATTTCTATGTTCGTATGTCAGAAAGTTGCTTTATTGCAGCAACAATGTGACAGAGGTGCCAACACTTGCTTTATGGCTGTAATATTGCTGTAAGGCTACCAATAAAAATTGTTGCACTGATAAACTTTAGTGCCACTCTTGCTTTTATACTTCACTTTAGCTCTTTTTTTTTTCCATTTTCTCATTTGGTTTGCTTTTATAACTGAAACTTCATTTTCTCCTGTCCTGTTATTTTACGTTGCATTCTAGACCCACGACCTACATCAGAAGATTACAAAATATCTCAGAGAGAAGAATCGCAGTCCGTCACATTGATCTAAATGGATCTTCATCAGTTTCAATCCTATTTGGAAGACCATTCCAAGTGCTGTTCACTTTTGCCTGAAGGAGCATTTCTTGTCATCTATCTTATATTGTCCTTTCATTAGTTATATGCTATGACTCTTTAACTTACTTCCTTGACTTGCCTCAAAGCAATGCTTCAGATTTACCATAGCTGAACAATTTAATACTTATGAAAACACAAACAATGGCAAACTGGAAAGGATACTCTGGTACGTCCAGCCCATTCCACATAATTATGATACCTTTGGCTGAGAAGAGCATGAAGTAGACTCAGTATGGGTGGAGATTAGGAATAGCAAGAGTCAGAAAAAGCTGGTGGGAGTGGTTCATAGTTATACCAGTGGGCACAGCATTAAACAAATAATTTGTTGGAGCATGTAAAAAAAGCAATATAATAATTGTATATACACATTTTCATACAGACTGGGCCAATCAAATTGGAAAGGGTGGTCTAGAATATGAATTTGTAGAATGTTTTCATGACAGTTTCCTGGAGCAACACATTGTTGAACCAACTAGGGATAGATCTACTGTAGATCTAGAAGTATGCAATGAGGCAGGGCTAATTAGCAATCTCATGGAAAAAGCTTCACTGGGAACTAATTGAAGTCCATGGGGAGAATTTTTCCTTCAGCGGGCGGGTTGGACGGGAGTGGGCAGGGATGCTGTGTGCCGTCATTTTACGTGGGCCGGCCAATTAAGGCCTGCCCAGCGTAACACACGGCCGATAGCACTCAGCGCTACCTGTGCAGGCAGGGGGAGGAGGGAGAGTCGGGGCCTGCGCTCTTTTGCGCATGAGCGTGAAAGAGTGCAGAAATCTCCTTGAGGCAGCTCTGTGTCTCAGGGAGATTAAGTAGATAATGGGCGGAATTTAGCCCTCGATGGGCAAGCGGGTCCCACTGGCTTGGCGGTGGGTGGGCAGCCGACCCCCGCCGCCGAAACGGGGCCCACCGCCATTTTGAGTGGGCGGGCCAATTAAGGCCCGCCCAGCGGCCTGCCCAACAGGAAACGCTATGCGCTTCCTGTACGGTGGGGGGGGGGGAGGGGGGGGGGGAGAGGGGGGTGGAGGGATTCCCCATCTGTCAAAATGCGCTCCTTTGCGCATACGCGCGAAACAGCACACTGCTCCCTGAGGCAAAGCACTATCTCAGGGAGTTTACTGACAGGTAAGAAAAGTCGAAAAATATTAAAATTATTAACATGTCCCCATCATGGGAAAATGCCACACGAGATGGGATATGTTAACAAGAAAACATAAAGTTTATTAAATTTTTTTAAAATGGACATGCAACTTCATCCCGCCAGTGGATGAAGTTTCATGAATAATCTGGAGCCTGCTGGGGTTCCTTAAGCTTGGACGGGCAGGGTCTTTAACAAAATTAATTAGCCTGTCAATGGCCTTAATTGGCCATTGACAGGTCAGCGGGCGGACAGCTGATTTCACTGTTCGCCTGCCTTCCTGAAGATTCAAATGGACCGGGATGACGTCAGGGGTTCCTCCCGACATCATCCTGAGTCATTTTCCCCTCAGCGAGCGGGCCCCGTCCCCAAATCGTCGAGGGGAAAATCCTTCAGAATAAATCTTTTTAAAAAATGAAGTAAAAAATTACTTAACATGTTCCCCCATGTGACGGTGTCACATGAGCTGGGACATGTTTGTGAAGTTTGCAAAATTCATTTAAATATTTTATAAAACCTTCAGGAAATTTCATCCCACCCGTGGATGAGGTTTCCTGGAAAACGCGAAGGCCGCTTGGGCTCTTCGCCTTAAGGTTGGACGGGCAGTGTTGTTAATAAGTCAAATTACTTTTTTAATGGCTTTAATAGGCCATTGACAGTTCAGCGGGTGCGCAGCCGCCTCTGGCGCGCGCCCACCGAATGAAATATCGAAATGACGCGCAATGATATCAGGATGCACGCCCAACATCACATCACGTCATTTTACACATCGGCATGTCTGGCCCGCCCCCACACGCCAATGTTCTACCCCATGTTAA
This sequence comes from Cetorhinus maximus, assembly GCF_964194155.1. NCBI lineage: Eukaryota > Metazoa > Chordata > Chondrichthyes > Lamniformes > Cetorhinidae > Cetorhinus > Cetorhinus maximus. The sequence continues at coordinate 22,275,784 of NC_135896.1, forward strand.
ATGTGAAAGTGACATGTACTAATCACAAACAAGAACCTGAGAGTGAAACAAATCCAATTACATAGATATGAGGGGAGAACTTGCCAAGTTTGATTGGCAAATGGACTAAAATGTACGGCAGTAACTACTGGAAAATATTTAAAGAGAACAATTGAAAACGTTCAACAAAAATACATTCCATTGAAAAACAGAAACTCAATAAGAAAGATCCAACTGTATTTCCTCAGGAAATTAAGAATAGTATTAGATTAAAAGAAGAGGCTTACAATGTTACAACAAAAGGGAGCAAATTTGAAGATCGGGAGTGTTTTAGAAACTAGCAAAGGGTCACCAAGAGGTTAATAAAAATGGGAAAAAAAGAACATCAAAGTAGGCAGGAATATAAAAACAGATTTTAAGAACTTTTCCATGTATATAAAAAGGAAGAGAGTAGCCAAAGTAAACATTGGTCCCTTAGAATCAGGGGCAGGAGAAATTATCATGGGGAATGAGAAAATGGCAGAGAAAATGAACAAATAGTCACAGTAGAAGGCACAGGTTGCATAGCAGAAATACAGAATAACCTAGGTGTAAAAAGTGAGGAAATTAAGGTAATTAATATCAATAGATAAAAAAGCACTTGTGAAGCTTAAGGGCAGAAATTTTCCCCCATCGGGGTGTTGTTCAGGGGCAGGCAGGGGCATGCGCGAACCAGATCGGCACCTGATTGGGGCCACGCCGCCGTTTTATGTGGGCGGGTCAGCATGACGCGCGCCCGGAAGTGCTGAGCGCTCCTTGTGCGGGTGGGGAGCGGTTTCCCTGAGTCGGGGCTTGCGATTTTCCGTGCCTGGGCACGAAAGAGTGCAGAAATCTCCGAGGCACAGAGGTGCATCAGGGAGATTAGTATAAGGTTTAAAAATTTAAATAAAGAAAAGGAAATATTTTAAGACTTGTCCCCTCATGTGACAGTGTCACATGAGCTGGCACATGTTCATGAATTTTGATTGAAAATTTTATTTAATTAATGAAACCTTCATGAAACCTCATCCCACCCGTGGATGAGGTTCCACGAAAAATGCGAAGGCCGCCCAGGCTCTTCGCCTGCCTGCCAACCTTAGGTTGGATGGATAGCTTTGTTAACTGTTTTAATGACTATTTAAATGGCCTTAATAGACCTTTGACATTTCGGCGGCTGCGCAGCTGAGTGGGCTGTGCACCCACCAAACTGAAAACCTAAATGCTGCGCGGTGATGTCGGGATGCCCGCCTGACATCACCGCGCATCATTTTACATGTCGGCAAGTGGGCCCCGCCCCCGGTCGCCGACCCAACAATTCTTCCCTAAGAGACTGAAATCCGACAAATCCCCAAAACCTGATGGCCTATGTCTTAGGGTTCTAAAATAAATAGCTGTAGAGATAGTGGATGCGCTGGCTATGATTTTCAAAAAGTCCCTAGAACCTGGAACAGTCCTAGCAGATTGGAAGTTACCCAATGTAATGCCACCTTTAAGAAAGGAGATAGAGAAAATACAGGGAGCTTTGTGCCAATTAGCCTGACATAAGCCATTGGGAAAGTGCTGGAATCTATTATTAAGGAAGTGTTAACAATGCACTTAAAAAATAATATATGATCAGAAAAAAATTAATCTGGTTTTATGAAAGGGATGTTGTGTTTGATGAATTTATTAGAGTTTTTTGAGATGTAACTCGTCAGGTAGATAAAGGGGAACCAGTAGATATAGTATACTTGGATTTCCAAAAGGCATTTAATAAGGCTCCACATAAGTGTTACTAAGCAAGGGTTCATGGGGCAGGATTTTTAGTTCAGCGGGCGCACGCGATCAGCGGGTCCGGGACCGGCCAGGAAATGGACCGCCGATTGCGATTGGCCCCTGACTGTGATTTCACGCTGTCTGGCCAATTAATGGCCAACCAGCATGAAAGGAGCGTTGAAATGCTCAGCACTGCTGGGGTGTGGGCGGGAGTAGAGCGGGCGCTGACATAAGTGCAGGCACGGGTTGGCGCGGAATGAAAGTTCCCTGAAGGCACAGAGCTGTCTCACGGAGCCCGAAGAATTTAAAGGTAATAAAGAAAGATTTTTAAATGCAGAAAAAAATGTCCACGCATCAGAATCAGTCACCTGAACATATAGATGATGAAAATCCTGTCCAAACATTTTTTAAATTTAATATCAGAAACCTCATCCTGCCCTTGGATGCGGTTTGATCAAAAAAGCAAAGTCCGCCTGGCAGATTCACCTGACCGCCAACCGTAAGGTTGGACGGACTGCAAAAAGTCAGTCAATTGGAACTTTAGTGGGCTTAATTACCCTCTTAATTGTCAGCGGGTTCGCTTCCGGCTTTCGCGTGTGCCCGCCGACTGAGATATCGCGCTAGCGCGGGATGACGTCAGGGTGCTCACCCGACGCCATCACGCGTTATTTTACGCTCAAGCAGGTCGGGCGCGCTCATGCACCCCAGTCTAAAAATTCTGCCCATGTTGCTGAGGGAAACATATTGGCATGGATAGAGGATTGGTTAATGGACAGGAAGCAAAGAGTAGGCATAAATGGGCCATTTTCAAGTTGGCATCTTGAGCCTACTGGGGTGCCGCAAGGATCAGTGCTGGGCCCTCAGCTATTTACCATCTATACTAAGTAGTGAGCATTGCATCTAAGTTTGCTGATGATACAAAGCTATGAGGAGGACACAGAAAAAGCTGCAAAGAGATGTAGACTGGTTAAGTTTGTGGGCAACAGGATGGCAAATGGAATATAATGTGGGAAAGTGTGAGGTTATTCACTTTGGTCTTAAGAGCAGAAAGGCAGAACATTTTTAAAAGACTTGAAACTTGTAAATGCAGATGTTCAGAGCAACTGGTGTATACTCATTCAAAGAACACAGAAAGTTAGCATGCGGGTACAGCAAGCAATTAGGAAGACAAATAAAATGTTGGCCTTTGTAGCAAAGAGATTGGAGTACAAGAAGAAAGAAGTCTTGCTACAATTCTACAGGGTGTCGGGGAAACCACAACTGAAATACTGAGCTGAATTTAACAATGGGAGAAGCGATAATTGCTTGAAGGCAAGACTTCTGCCCACCTTTTGGGAGGATGTCCTGCCTTAGAGAGCTGCTGGCCAATCAGATTGGCCAGCAGCTCTGTAGTCCCAGCAGTGCCAGATGGGTATGGTGGACAGGGCTCGGACTACAGGCTGTACCACTATGCTGAGGAACATAGCTAAGTCCGGGGCTGGGGTCTTGATGAGGTGGGAGGGGTGACATGTTACCTTATTGAAACATACAACATATAAGATTCTAAGGATTTTTAACATGATAAATGCTGGGAGAATGATTCCTCTTGTGGGGGAATCTGGGGCAAGGCAGCACAGTTTCAAAGTAAGGGATCTCTATTGAATATATTCAAGACTGAGTTAGATAGATTTTTGACTGATAAGTGAATCAAGGGTTATGGAGTGCAGGCAGGAAATAAGGCCACAATCAGATCAGTTGATCAGATGAATTTATTGAATGACAGAGCAGGCTTGAGAGGCCAAATGGCCTATCCCTGCTCTTATTTCTTAAGTTATTGTATTCAAGAGGCCTGGGGAGAAGGTTAAAGGGGTTGGATGACCTAGAGGGTGGGGGAGTTGCCTCCAATGGGCTGAGGGTCCTCCAAAGGAGGATCCCCCCTTGCTTAATAGCACCCTTGATCTCCAAGGGTAAAATGCCAACAGCAAAATGAAGCCCTTATCTGGCCATTAATTGGCCACTTAAGGGCCTCACTGGTCCCAAGGTGGCAGGCTGCCCAATGCCTCCCCCATCAACCACTTCCCCACTTCCACCCAACCCCCACCCCCACCCCTGCCACCTCTGGTAAAATTTCACACAGGTCAGGGTAGGGTGGGCGGGTGGGCGGCGGTCAGGCTATCTGCTGGAGTTTACGAGCCCCCTCACATTCAAACATGCTGGTGGGGAAGCATAAACTCCAGCCCACTGTGTACAGCTTTGGTCTCCATATTTAAGGAAGGATATACTTGTATTAGAGGCAGTACAGTGAAGGTTCACTAGATTGGTCCCTCGTCTCTGGGGTTTAGAAGAATGAGAGGTGATCACATTGAGACATTTAGGGTTATGAAAGGGCTTGATTGGATAGACACTGAGGGGTTGTTTAAGCTGGCTGGGGAACCTGAAACATGGAGGCACAATCTTAGGATAAAGGGAACAATCATTTAGGACTGAGATGAGGAAGAATTTTTTCACTCAAAGGGTTGTAAATCCTTGGGAATTTTCTACCTTGGAGGGTTGTGGATGGTCCATCATTTAATATTTTTAAGGCTGGGATAGACAGAGTTTTGGTCCCTCAGGCAATCAAGGGATATGGTGAGCAGGCGAAAAAGTGGAGTTGAAGCTCAAGGTCAGCCGTGATTGTATTGAATGGCAGAACAGGCTCAATGGGCCGTATGGTCAACTCCTGCTCCTATCTCTTGTGTTCTTGTGCATCACAATAAATAAATTCCCCATCCCAGCCAAATTCATGTGATTAGCTGGGAAAAATGTAAACCAAATATAAACCCAGGTGAATTTGGTGGGGGGAAAGAATCTGAGAAATTCCTCTCTTACCACCCACCCCCCCTCCCCAGCAACCATTCCCATCTCCCCCCATCCCGAACACATCACACCCCAGTGATTGAAACCAGTCCAGGAGATCACGTCCTATGGATCTATCGGGTTCCATTATATAACTTGCATCTGGCCCCCAAATTGGGGGAATGCATGGCTTGAATACTTTGTTTATTGGCTAATCATGAAAGTGAACTTTAAAGTTATACCTCATTCCATCAGTGACCTAGGGCAGTCCACTGTTATAAAACTTGATCTTGTTTGCAGCAGTCCAAGGGTTAATTGATATTACATTGAGATTTTCCACACTCATTTCAATTAGACCTCATAAAGGCACTCAGAGAGAAATAACATTTTGTGCAACATTGTCGAATCTAGGACACAGTCACACAGTTATTATTATACTATAAATACTGATTTGAGATGGCACCTTCTGGGAGCAGACCTGAGTAATACAGCCAACTCTACATTGTTACTTTACCAGGACAATAAGGCTTTTACTTGCTCCTTGACACTTAAATGGCAGTTATATTTTAACAATAACAGAAAGCTGATGAGCTGTCCACTAACATTATTTCTGAAGCTAAAAGCCTTCCTCAGCTTGAGAATTTGCAGAGAGAATGCCTGCCACAGTTCCTATTCCCAATGGCCCTATCTTTGCCCTTTCTGAACATACTGTTGTGACAGCATTGGGTGAAGGTAAGTTTGGGCTTGGTTCTGATGGTCTCCACAGTCAGACATCCTATAGACATTTCACTGTTAATAAACATAGTTAAATAATGTCCATTGTGACAATGTACTGGATTGGGACTATGAGCAGCAGAACTGCATAATGGGGACAGGAGTTTTCAGGAAAAGAAAGGGAAAGTTGAAAAAGTTCCCATGTTTTTCTTTACTTAACAGTTACACTGTAGCAGTCAGAAAGCTGAAATGGCTAAATGTAATAGGACTGGCTTCAAACAATATTGTACAGTTTGCAGCAATGCCAAGTGGTTCACTGGAAGCTAAATAGTATAATTGGCCTACAAGAAATAGTGAACTCCACTCCCATTTTTTCTTAAATATAGGGTAAATTCACAATCTCCTGTTGCCATCAAGGAGTCTTGATAGAACAGGATCAGGATGGAGAATCATAGTTACAGCCCTCTCTCTGACTGTAACCATCCCAACCCCACCCCACTGAAAGTACTTTAACAAAGCAGTGGCAATGCACTGCTTAAAAGTTTATGTGGAAGGTAAATCAAGTAAAATAATCTACTTTATTCAGAAAATCAAGATGCTTACAATGCTTCCAAGCAATTCTCTAACAAAAGTTCATAACATTCAGATCTAGAATTTTGCCAGGATAATTTGTAACACATTTTATGCACCAAATACAGTGCAAAACCTACTCTTTACACAGATTTAAATAATGACAGTATGTTTGTTAATTTGCAAATGAATATTAATGAAATGATCTTTGTTCCATTCTCTTAATTCAGCACCCTCTTGTATACTAATCAATGTCATCGTTTAACAGCACCATTCTTCACATTAAGTGGTTTGAAATCTGTGTTGTGCCAGGTGCAGACTATTTAACACTCAAAAAGATTGAAATCTGAATGGCATCAAAAGCATCCACGTCAACCTTTTTTTGTATTTTTCCCCCAGTCACTTCTGTCGTTATTCATTTACAAGCTTAGCTTTAGATTATTTTGGATCAAGGAGAACCATTTTTTTACTGAAAGCAGCAAGTAGAAAGAGATGCATTTCAAGTACCTCATAAATAATAATTTTATTGAGGATGATTGATCATTGGGTTCCTTGCATCACAGAGGACCAGCTGAAAGTAATTGTAATAATATTGTACAGTAAATTACTTCTTACAAGGGTGGGGTCATGCAGTTGGGCTTTTGTATTATGTTTTGAATAAATTCACACTAATTGTAGACTTTATGTGGTGCATAGAACTATATAATGATATGTTCTATACTTTAGAAAATTATACGTGTTTGTAAGCTATAAAGAACCATTCAATTGCACCCCAGCTGTTGAATAACTAAATTCACATTCTAAATACAGTGCTAAATTAGTCACTATCAGTCAAGGTGTTGAACTTCTATGAAAAGGAGTGTTTCCATTATTGATAAACCATTTAGAAATAAACCCTTCTTCAATACCTCATAGAAATTCATCCTCATGCCATTAATTTCAAATCAACTTTAGAGTAATGTCAATCTTTTATTTTTGCTAAACTGGTCACAGTTCTGTTCGCATATTTTTTTATTTAGTTTCCTCTCAGGTTCATGCAGATGCGAATATTTTCAAACTGTACCAAACAAGGCAACTACGTACATAAAAATGTAATAGAATGACAGCCAGGACGCAATTTGTACAATAGTCTGAGGATGATCTGGGGAAGCTTATAAGGCAAAGCTAAGGAAATATTTCGTTCATTTCATCTTTGAAAAAAAGGATGTAAGGCAAGAAAATCAGCAAGAATTTCAAGGAGTAAATTAATAGAACTCAAACCATAGAAAATCTGATGCCAATCTGTCATTCCTGTTGCACTCATTCATTTACAAGCCACTTAATTGCAGTTCCCACATTAATGCTGCCATTTCTAAAGTCCAATTTTCTCCCTAATACTTCCAAGTGGGAAAAGTTTGTTTTGTAGCATTTATTGCAAATCCTGCTTAGTAGCAAATATAATGCCCAAACATCTCGCTTTAACAAGATGTCACCTCTAAACCTCAATCTGATTGTGTTAGGTGGTCATGTTACAGGATGTTATAATATAATTATTTGCTGCATAACAAAAACCCATGAGTCATGAGCATATTTACTTTACTCTTTATGATGTTACACCACATTCACCCTTATGTTAGACAGAACCTTCTACCCCCTATAGGTTACTCTACCAGTCAGACATGAGAATTATGAGAAATAATAAGTCAATGCACAAAGGTTAAATTAAACACTGATGCCTTTACTAGGTTTGAACAAAACAATACACCCATTAACAATAAATCCATTAGAAATACACCTGTTAGTCACAAATACATCACAAGGGATCATATATATATATATATAATCACTCAGTGAGTGATCATCTCCCTGTAAATTGTACCCTTCAGCAGTTGACAGAACTGCCCTACTTATGCATCTATTCAGTCTTTGCAACAATTTTATACCCTTCTTTCCAAAGTGGGCAGCATGTTTCATTGAAATGATTGTACTGTCCTATCAAAATCTACCTTAAGTAGCAATTGTCCAATGAGACATCTAATTCTTTGTTCATATGATGATATCATAGAATGCCTTGATAGGGCAGTTTAAATTTCATTAAGTAATCCCATCTCTCTTGAATGTTGAAAATATCTTCAGAGTCTTTATCAGTACAATAAATATTTTGTTATCTGGCATTGTCATGAAGCTATTAATGTATATAATATTACTGGAAAATATTTTTCTTTTAAAACAGAGGTTTAGTCTGTGGGTGTTTCTTAACTGGAATAAAGCCAGCCAGACAGGGTGCTTTGATGTGTACTAGTTTTGATATGTAAGAGAGATAGCATGCATTTGCATTTTTTGAATAGAACATTCAAGAAGTGGGGTGAAAACTTGGTGCCTATCTAGCAGCTCCCAAGCAATATGTTTGTATTACTAATAAAATTGGTACTATGAAAGGGGTTTCATTGTTAAAAGGTAGTTCAGAGGTTGTTGATACAATGAGAGTTAACATTCAATGGGGCTGGTAGGTATAACTTCAGTAGTTTTTGCGTGAGCAGAGCAGAGACAATGTGAGTTCAAAGGCACCTGCAAGCCTCCAACTGGCTCCACAGCAACCAAAATGACAAGAACCTCATTTTGAATTTGTAAGGTGAAAATGCTTTACCTGGTGTTTGGTTAAGTCTATGGGTCGCTGTTGCCTTAGCAGAGAAGAGTTTGGGAATTTGTCAAAAGTTATGATAGTAGTAATTTTTAGCCATGTGTATATCTATTTCAACCTGTGTAATTAATAAAATGTTTCCTTTAGCTTAATGTAAAACCTCGAGAACTGCTGGTCTGATTCCTGCATTTAGAGTTGGATCTCAAACATAACTCTTAAAATTATAGGTTATGACGGTTGTTTAAAGTTTCCCTCTGGGAATTTTAAATAACTCCGCATTACCAACTGCTTCGGTCATAACAATTGGGGGCTGTGCCGGGAAAAATGGTATTTCTAATTCCTCAATTGGTTAGGAATTGGTGAATCTTATGCTTACGAGTATGAGAGGCACTTTGAATTCAGGAGTTGGTGAGGTATCTTAGAAGTGGTGAGACTGCAAGATGGCTTTGGCAATTGCCAAGACTTTTCTGGGAATAGAAGAGATAACTCTGAGTGGGCTGGAGAAAATAACCAAAAATAAGTTAATAGAGTTGGTGGATAAGTTGCAATTGGGGTTATCTGCAGGGGCTGGGAAATCAAATATAGTTAAAAGTATAGCACAGCATCTACAGTTGGAAGTGAAACCTGACACTATTGAGCCACTGCTGAAGGTAGTGAGACTTCAGTTGCAAATGAAAAAGCTTGAATCAGAAGCAAAGGACAGAGAAATGGCTTTTTAAAGGGAATTAGAAATTGCGAAGATGGAGAAGGAGGAAAGAGAAAAAGAGAGAGAAAGAGAATTCCAACTGAAGATGTTGGCAGTTAGAAAAGAGATGTCAGTAGGTAAGGAAGGATTTATCTCTAGGGTAGAACCCAGTGGGGATGTGTTTAAGTTTGTACAAGCTCTTCCAAAGTTTGAGGAAAAACATATTGAAGCATCCTTTATTTCATTTGAGAAGCTAGCTAAACAGATGAAATGGTCACAGGAAAACTGGACATTATTATTACAGTATAGGTTGTTAGGTAGGGGGCTTGAGGTATATGCTTCGCTTTCAGAAGGGATGTCAGTGAATTATGATGTGGTGAAAAAAGCTATTTTGAGTGCATATGGGCAGGATTTTCCCCTATTGGGGGCAAAGTTGAATGGTGGGCGCGCACAGGCGCGCCTCTGATCGGCACCCCCAATCAGGGGCATGCCGCCATTTTATGTGGGTGGGCCAATTAAGGCCCACCCAGCGTGACGTCCGCACGGAAGCACTATGCACTCCCTGTGCGGGTGGGGGATTCCTTAAACCTGATAGTGTGCTATTTCGCACATGCTGCTCTGTCTTTGAGGGGTTGAGGGGAGGTGGGGAGAAGCTGGGCAGTCAAGGGCCCCAGCACAGCAGGGTATCACAGTGAAACCACTACAACTGAATACCAAGCTGACACCACAATGGACACCATGGCCTTCAGGCTGGCTTTTTTTTAAATTGAGCTGTTAGTTTCATTGAAAGTTGCTCTGAGTGGTAACTGTTGCTTCTGAACTTTGGGAAAGTTCATGGGGTTCAAGCTGGCTTTTTAAACAAAAAATCAGAACCAAACAAACCACCACCACATCTGCAGACCAACCCTGACTTTACGGTTTCGAAAATCCACCATTTGACTTTTTGTTTCGAACTTCAGGCCAACTTTAAAATAAAAACCGAGCTGTTAAAAATTCCAGTTAATGTAGCATTCTAATTGGTACAGTGCTGGATTACTGCAAATACAACAGCAGTTTCCTTTCCCCTTTCCTGATCATACACACACACACAGTTCAAAACCACATAACAATTAAACAATCCAAGTCCCTTGAATTACTGACTTCTTACAAACTGTTGCTTGAGAATTAAAGACAGTTTATCAGATAACGCATATAAAGAACCACGTTTCTTTGCATTCCAAAAGAAAGCAAACTTGGACATTATCAATCAACATAAATTTGTGTCACTCTCTCACAGTTTCAAAATACTTTGGACCACTTAGGTCAGCTGAATTAGCATTTTTCCAAACATGTTCAGTCTTGTCAATCTCTTATCTTCAAGTTTCCAGACACCATGGCTCCGTGATTTTTGTCTATGTGAATCTTCTCCAACATGTAACTTTAAAGTATGTCTGCTTATTGGTTTTGACTCAATTTTTATGACTTTTCTGCCTTTTACTAAATGCTCCATAGCCTTAAAGTGTTTATACCAGTGACTTTGTTTATCCATAATGAAAAAAAGCAGCCTACAGGTGCTAACAGTTTACTTCAGTTCAAAAAGTCCTATCAGCTTTTGCAATACATGCTGGCCAGATTCAATCAGTTTTCTGTACATCTGCATGCACTAAGCTTTCTGCATTTCATTTGAACTATTGATGTTCCCTCCTGGCTTGAATAGCTTGCCAAATCTCAATGACAAATTTTGATTAAAAGTACTATTAAGTCAATCACAAATATTATAGCTTCTTACGCTATCATAAGAGAACAGAATATACACAAATAAAACTTGTTATATACCAGATCAGGTTTTTTTTCCTCTTGTTGCTTTTGTTGTTTCCCACTTTGTAGAAATTCCAGTTTTATCACAAATTGCAAGCTTGTCCTGAGTATTTAACTGGGGGCCTCTGTATCCCTAGCTGGCCATACTTGCCAGCTGCTTCAGAAGACTCTCATATCTTCCATTGTAAAACTTGTCCTGCTTTAGAGTGAGTGAGGGCCAAGCGATCCATCTCCCCTTCCCTTCTATACTTTGGCTTCCCTCTTCTTCTGCCCGGATAACCGTGAAAGAAATCCTAGTTTTTGAGTCATGGTTTTGAACACATCTTAAGCACCAATTCACAGCTCCTCTGATGGTAAAATGAGCTGTGAACCAATTAGTTAAAAACAAAAAACTACTGCGGATGCTGGAAATCCAAAACAAAAACAGAATTGCCTGGAAAAACTCAGCAGGTCTGGCAGCATCGGTGGAGAAGAAAAGAGTTGACGTTTCGAGTCCTCATGACCCTTCAACAGAACTGTTCTGTTGAAGGGTCATGAGGACTCGAAACGTCAACTCTTTTCTTCTCCGCTGATGCTGCCAGACCTGCTGAGTTTTTCCAGGTAATTCTGTTTTTGTTGTGAACCAATTAGTGTCTGCTGTCACATGGCAGATTCTTTGCTGAAATACTCACTGCTGGGTAGTCAACTATAAAGCATTTCTAGTTTCCACAGGATGCAGAGATTTCATAGCCTTGCCTAGAATGACTTGTTCAGTTAGACGTACATCAATATTTATGAATGGGAAATGTTTAACTACAGTCAACACAACTGAAATGTGGAAGAGTGTCAATCTATTCTTGTGAGTGCTATCTTATTCAGGCTTTTCTGTCCCTTTTATAGTGATGCTGCAATTGAAAAGTGGAGAGTGCCCATAGAACAATCACAACAGAGCAAAATTGGCAAGTATAATTGGAAAAGCAATCAATCCAGCAGAATTGTTTAGAAGCATCTCAGAGGTAACCTCAGAGGGCACTTTAACTGCACAAAGCAACACACTCATATAGTCAGAGCAACAAAATCGGAGTTTAATTTTAATCAGAGACAAATTGGGGGTGGGGGGGTTAAATTAGATAGCCCCTGAAATCAGGCACGGGGATTACACTGCACAATTAATTCACACCAGTTCAAAATAATGAAGTCAGCACATAAATGTCATGTCACCTGCTAATTATAATGACCGTGGAGTACTGCAAACGCTCAAGGTATTGTTGAATGCCCGCATGCATCAGTAAGGCTCCTCATTCAATGCTAGCATGACTTAGAGCTTGCCGACATTACTTAAAGCCAGCCTGCACCTTATAAGATGGGATGGATATCTTGGATTTGACCAAATCTATGCTGCAATTTGAATTTTAATGTACCAGCATGCCGTGAGAAGTTGAGGGCCATGCTGCTTAGCAAATTTCTGTAAAATAGGTTTGAATCTATCGCTATTAATCTAAACACAGTTACTTGATTGATCTAAAACAAAAAACTACTGCAGATGCTGGAAATCCAAAACAAAAACAGAATTACCTGCAAAAACTCAGCAGGTCTGGCAGCATCGGCGGAGAAGAAAAGAGTTGACGTTTCGAGTCCTCATGACCCTTCAGCAGAACTGTTCTGTTGAAGGGTCATGAGGACTCGAAACGTCAACTCTTTTCTTCTCCGCTGATGCTGCCAGACCTGCTGAGTTTTTGCAGGTAATTCTGTTTTTGACTTGATTGATCTAGATTGTCGAGCTGGGTGAGAAACCACCATTGTCTTTGACAAGCTACAAAGTCAGGCTGATTAGAACTAGACATCAGACTAGAAAACCACAAGGCTACCACTGGGACATTGGCATCTCAGATAGGGGAATGGACTTAGAGAAATTCTGCAAGACAAACCTTTAAGTCATTGCAAAATGAAGAACTTCTGCGAGCCCTGCAGAGATTATGCTGAGGCTCGCTGGCTACAGAGAAGAGATACCAACAACAGACAATCATTCGTGATATTGGGAGGCCGGCAAAGTTTCGGGACATAACTATTGCAATCCAAGGCCACTTGTGCCTGTTGCATTGAGTTGAGTGATTTTATCGATCGAACAGAAATAAGAATGTAACAGCCACCGCCAAATTGATCACTCGCTGGTGTTAGCGCATACCTATGTACCCTGATGCTTGTTTGTAAACATTATTGATTTTGAGAAAGAGTTACTCGGAAATCTTTGTCCCAAGTTGTCTGTTCCACCATGGGTGCAAACAGTAAATACTGTTAGACTGAGTAAAGGTCTAACAAGCTCCTAAAGGTGAGGTACATTGTGGCTATAGCAGGGCCAAGAAGTGGTGGAAGTGGTTAAAGAGCAAGAAGAACCTTGAAAGATGGTGTAACAGGCCAGAGAGCATTTCCCAAGGCAAGGTAAGGATTGTTGTCTAATGGGGGTCTGGAGTTGTATTCATGGGGACCAGAGTTGAATTAGGCACTCACCGACAGCCCGTTCAGAAGGTGGATGTGCCGACTGCCTCAGCCCCTCCTCCTCCTCCTCCTCCTTCTCCTCCTCCTCCTCCTTCTCCTCCTCCTCCTCCTTCTCCCCATCCTTCTCCTTCTCCTTCTTCTGTGGGATGCAGCAGACTATCACAGACTGGGACGCACATTTTGGTGAGCACTGCAGCGCTCTTCCAGACTGAGCAAAGCAACGGGACTGCTGCTTCATCACCTTCAATCATTAGCTCAAGGGTGTTTCTTGTGGCAGCCTGGCTTTCATGGCGGGGGTGGGGTGGGGGGGTGGGGGCGAGATCTTCTTTGCTGTACAGTGGCAGCTTTGGAGGCTGGAGAGCAGGGAAATTCTGACAGATGAGCATCAGGTTAAATACCCATATGCCTCCCTGCTTCCAAGCAATCTTGCCGGAGGCGGGGACAAAGGAAACACGGCTCCCAGCCTGGCAGCAGCAGATCATCAATTTAGCCCATTGAAGGGTCAATTAAGGACAAGAATTTGGAGCCACTAGGATCTCACTGATAGAAGACGGGCCCCCTGATGAGGCTGGAGCCTGGAAAGTAAGTGAAGGCAGCCTCCTGGAACAGGTGGAGGACCATCGACACTTCCTTTAATTCCCCCATCCTGGAGCTGCTTTGAGTATTGGGATACAGCTGTGGCTGCAGGACATCCTGTGAAGTGTTCCCCTGATGGCCTGCCAGCTGTGGCCACATTTAATTTTTAAAATGTATTTGAAGAAACTCAGGGCCATGGTCACGTTCACAGCCACTGACACCATCTAATCCTGCTCTGATGCTGCATGTCTGGTTCCTAGAGGTGTCACAGTCCTGTAAGCACCTTCTTAGTAAAGCATAGATGGCTCAGCCCCTGGCTTAGGTGGAGGTAAGAGATTTGTTCCTGGAAAACCTTAGATGATTAAAGCCTCCTGCTGAAAGCCCTTCCCCCCCCCATTCTATCCTTTCTCTGCAAGCAGCTTTGCTTCTTTTTGCTGCCACTGCCTCTCATGCTGTAGCCCAAAGAGAATTGCAACTTTCTCAACCGTGACGTGGAGCAAGTGGTGAGACATTGCAGACTTCATCAACTGTAACCAATTCCTCAAAAAAACATATTTTCTCACCACAAAAGTCATCATTAATCAATCAGCAACTAACTTGCAAGTTTTTGATGATCCATTTAAATAGTGCTGGTGTGAGGAGTCCTTCTTGGTGAACACATGTGCATGTATAAGAGGTAACATATGACAAAAATTGGAATAGCAGGTTATGCAAGCTGATTCATGCTGCTACTATGCAATGGTTACATGAGTGGCAGTTTCCACCAACAGGATGCTGCCATGACTCCTAAAAGACTCTTATGAGCAGGTGAGGAGGGGCCAAATGGCTCCCTTCTTTTCCCGCTCTTCATTTGACTGCAACAGGTTTTTTTTTTAAATAGGATATACTCGCCAGTTCAGTGAGTGTTTAACTGTTTACAAACACAGACAGGCTTTCTTGAACTTTTTGAAAGAAAAGAGGATAGTTTTTATTGTACTTAACCTGATCTAAGAAAAATAATAAAAATATTCCACTTTCAAACACACGCACACTCAAAGTTCATATTCATACAAACAGATTACAAAGTGGGAGTATGATTAAGCAATTTTAAGTCCAATAAAATTATAACATTACACAGTTCTCGAAGGTTGGTGACTTGGCTGGCTTCAGGATGAACTTAGTGGTCCTTCTGGATTGGCATCGAGGTAGTTTGAAGGCATAGGTGATTTACAGAGAACCCACTCAGGGTTTTGCTCCTTCAGTGGCTCAGTTGCTTGTCCTGGTCTGCAGAGAAAACAGTTGCTTAAACACACAAAGCATGGTTTGTCACATGACCCTCTCCCTCCAACTGTCCAGTGACCCAAATACGGTCATAGATAGTGTATTCCAGTTGTAACTTGATTAGATCATGACTGGGAATTACTTTCTTGGCCAGAGCCTCACTGTCCAAGTTATTATGACTAATTGTTTGTTTCCTCCCAGTTGAGTATCCAGGTGAATGTCTGGATGCTTTGCTAATTGGATAGGAAATAGCGCCTCATTGATACTCCTTCAAGGCAATTGTTCCTGATGAGGCTTTGCAGAAAGCTTGTCTCTATTTCAATGGTTTTAAAACATGGAAGGTATAGGAATGCAAATGTACAACCAACTTTGGCTGTGATCTCAAGTTGCTGGAATGTGGCTTAAGTCTTTTTAACGATTCTATTGGGGTTTTCAGTGAGTACGTTCATAGTCATTTTTCATAAAGCATGGTTTCACATAAAGCCATTCTGCTTATTACATAGTTTAGTAACGTTGTGGATGAATTTCAGTGCCGGTGTGATGCCAGGTACGTAGGCCATACGTCCAAGCTATTGGACAGAATGTTCCCTCAGTTGTTCATAATAGGCAGAGTACAGACCGTACTCAAGCAGTCCACAATTGTAAAATGCAAAACAAAAGTTTACTGTCAGATATGATTCCATGATTGGGCAACATTACTGAACAATCCTGAGTGCATTAA
Source organism: Cetorhinus maximus (assembly GCF_964194155.1). NCBI lineage: Eukaryota > Metazoa > Chordata > Chondrichthyes > Lamniformes > Cetorhinidae > Cetorhinus > Cetorhinus maximus. Next base: position 22,291,768 of record NC_135896.1, read on the forward strand.
TAGCTACACCAACCATTAATTTAGTTGACCTTATAATGTGGCTCATTTACACTTGCTCAAAGCAACATACATTCACACACATGGACCCATTATCTGCAAAGAAAAGGAATATATACAAGCCTTGCACCTTTTTTGAACTACCAGGGAGCCTATAGTTCCCTATTGCTTTCTCCGTGGCAATGTCTTCACCAATCAGAGTCAACTTGCCAACCAATCAGCACTCCTTTTCTATTGTAGTATAAGTTGTTTTGATTGTTTAAAATTTGCCATGTTTGCATTTGTCCTGATGAGTGCAAGATGAAAAACTTTCGCAACATTTCACTCTTTTCAGCAATATTCAAATGTGTAATGGATGAGATATTTAACTGAGTTACTGCTAAATTTCCAGAGTTTCATTTAAAAAAAAAACCCTAATTTTCAAATTCTGGATTGCCCATAACAAAAAAAAATGTTGAGTAGATGCTTAAATAGCAGCTGAGCATTGCTCCAGTTGGGCTGTTTTGTCCAATTATAGTCTACAGAGGTCCCTTTGGTTAGGAATGAAGATAGAGCTACACAATTCATAGCATTATCCTCACAAAAAACCCAAATGCTCCAGTTTCAGTAATTGCCTCACGAATAAACTGAACCTAATTGTGGTCTCAGTCCCACTGTGAAAATCTACTTATGTTTTTTTTTCCCCATAGTAAGCTATATCTGCCCAATAATTAGCGATCCCAAGCTGCAGTGCATTTCCTGAATGTCTTTACTCACTCAAATTGCCCTGTCCTTCTAGCCTTCCTCCCTAGTGGGAAAGGGTTATATAATGAACTAATTTGGCTGCATGAGATAATGAGGGATTATCTATCAAATGAGGAAATGGAGGATTAAGTCTCTTTAGGAGATTTGTAAAGGTTATCCATCTGTGTTAAGATACAGTCAAAGTGACTAAGTTTTGCCAGGTCTTCTTAATTGAATTATATAAGGCTCCACTTACGAAGAGCACAATATTTTTCAGTTGTTGAAGATTGTATAAAACTGAGAAAAATAAGCTTCAAGCTCCCTAAATGGACAATTATGCATTTATAGACTGGAAGAGAGGGAAATAGCACTACACATTCTCTACCTTGAATGTCAGCTTGGACCAGTTGGCAGTACCCTAACCTATTCTAGGCTGACATGTTGGTGCTGTACAGAGAGTGCTGTAGGTACCAGCCTTCAGAGGAGATGTTACGGTGCTGATTCCACAACATTATTTGAAAAAGAGCTGGGAATTTTCTTAGGGGGTGAATTTCCCCACTGTGTTCACTGTATCAGCACATTGAGCAAACAAAGACTTGTATTTATATAACACTTTTCATGACCACCGAACCTCTCAAATCACTTTACAGCTAATGAAGTATTTTTGAAGTGCAGTCACCGTTACAACATAGAAGTGCATAAATGGTGCAGAAAATGGTTTTGATGAGCAGGTTCAGGTGGCAGCCCCCTCTGGTACTTAAGGCACCTTTGCCAAATGCCCTAAGCTCTGGAATTCCCTCCCTAAACCCCTCTGCCTCTTCTCTTTCCACCTTTTAAATGCTCTTTAAAACCTATCTCTTTGACAAAGCCTTTGGTAATTTTCCCTAATATCTCCTTATATGCTTCAGCATCAAATTTTGCTTAACTACACCCCATATGAAGCACCTTGGGGTGTTTCATTATATTAAAGGTGTTGTATAAATATATGTTGTTCTTGTTCAGTTTTCTCATGCTTTTTGGGCATTGTCACATCTCATACATTGAGTCCCCACTGGCCTCATGTGCATTTTTCAAGGTGAAAGTCAGTAACATACTGATAGTTTTAGGCTGGAGAAGACCTTCATTCCATCTAGGACACCTTTCCACAATATTTCTAGGTTCTAATAACCCTGAACAGCCATTTGCTGTAACATCTCAACTGCAGGTTTCCTGAATTTTCTCCACTCTTCTGGGATTATGCCAACTGGGGTATATGAGATGCAACAGCTGCCCTGATCAGTTGATATAAGAGAAAGTGAGGAATCCCTAACACGGAACAATCCAGAGATTGTGAAGACAAATGTTGGTAACTGAGAATTGCTATACGGAGTGGATTGGTGGGAGCAGGTGGTTCCATTCTACCTGGATTTGTTCCTCGTTGCTTCTCCCCATGTCAGACCAATTGCTAAGGCATTCAGCAAAGTTATTAGAAAATGAAGTGAAAGAGTCAGGTACTGTCAGCTTTGGCTCAGTTGGTAATGCTCTCATCTCTACATCAGAGAGTTGTGGGTTCAAGTCCCACTCCAGGGCTTTAAGCACAAAACTTAAGGCTGACACTCCACTGCAGGTCTGAGGGGGTGCTATACTGTCAGAGATGCTGACTTTTTGCATGAGACATTAAATTGAGCACCTATGCATCCTCCCAGGAGTACGTAAAAGATTTTGTGGTGGTATTTCAAAGAAGAGCAGGTGAGTTATTTCTGGTTTCCTAGCCAATATTTACCCTCAACCAACATCACTAAAGCATATTATCTGGTCATTATCACGTTGCTATTCATGGGAGCTTACTGTGTGCAACTTGTCTGCTGTGTTCCCTACATTACAATAGTAACCACTCTTCAAAAGGCTTCTTTAACTGTAAAGCGCTTAGAGATGTCCTGAGTTTATGAAAGGCACTATATAAATGCAAATGTTATTCTTTTACCCCTGTTAGCTGCTTGTCACCCAGCCTGCTACTGGAGACTGGAGCTTGAACTGTCTTTTTAAAGGCTGCACAGAAATCTGCAGGCAGTTCAGCTGCTAATGTACATTTCATATCTGTTTCACACCAAGTTATCCACAATTGAGACTGTGAATGAACACTTCAAGAGTGCCCATGTGTAACTTCTGCTGCAGGCCACATTTTCTTTTTTTGAAGGGAAAATAATGGCATAACACATTTTAAGAAAATTTTCGGTCCCTGTGGCTTGTTGGCTGACGGTGTATAGAACATCATTCGCAATGAGTAACTGATTGTGCACAAAATGGCTGCCGCTTTTGCAGGCCATTCATGAAACACGTACATTGCATATTTTTACTTTCTACATCAAGGCTTTGCACTTGTATGCGTTAAGTATCATTTTCCATTTCTTAGCACATAAACATACTTTATTTAGCTTATACAGTTGCTGGGTCTATTTTTTGTACCATCGCTTCTTCCAGTTTGGTATCTGCAACAAAATTAACCAATTTGCATTGAGTTTCAAAATATAGGTCATTGACATAAATTATAATGACCCCAACACTGAACCCTGGAGTGCCTATGTCTGTGTGCACCTTTTGCTGAGATGAATTCAAAAGAAAATGTGGATATCTTTAGCAGATATCAATATCCATGCAACCTGGTAAGAGTCACAAGAGGAATATGAACTTATATTCATTTAGTTTTTATATGGAAACATTTTTTGTTTGCCTTTCTGACAATTTTCTCATCAGGACTTCAGTTAATGCCAGGATCAAATGCTCCTGTTGAGGAGCAGTACTCACAACAGACATTCAGTGCCCGTTGGCGGCGGGTGTGTTTGGCGGCGTGAGCGGACAATATGGCGAGAAGGCCAAAAATCAGTTTCACGACGTTGTGAAAGCAGTTTGCAATCATCCACTCTGCCCGCCAATGATGGGTCGCGTTTCCCGCTGTCAGACATCAGAAACTCCATTGTAATACATCTGTATATCATTATAAGACCAGCTCTCCGAAATCATCCTCCCACGCTGGATCATCCGAGCACATCAGCGTGATTGCACGCCGACGTATTTCACAACTGTACACCTAAAGAGCTGTACTTCACTCGGGACTTCGAAGTTTGTTTGCCTATCTTGCTTTAGGCATCGCTCATGGTCATCAGCGCCAGGCTTCACAGACAGCACCACATAATTTTTAGGGGGTGCTCGCAGGCAGGTCTCTACCTACCAGGCCAGCCATAAGGCGGGGATGGCTTTTCAACAGCTGAAGGGTTAGGGCTTGCTTGAGGAGGGGTTAGACTTGGCCTCAGGCAAGAGAAGAGGCTGCAGGACGAGGGCTATACTGGGGAAGTGGGGTATCACAGGGTGTGTGCGAGGGCACAAGTTGATCTGTGCAAGTGGCCTCAAAATGGTGAGGGCTGAAGCAGTCTCCAGAAGAGATGAGAGGGCATATGTGAGAGAGTGAACAGTGATGTCCCTTGAGCTGGCAGTGAGCGAGATGCCAGTGAATGTGTGATGGTCTTGAATGCGTGAGTCTAGAGTGATGAGATGGCTGCCTTACCCTCGCAGCACGAATGAGATCATTCGTCCTCTTTCTGCATTGCATGGCCAACCTCCTCTGCACAGCATTGACATTGATCCCCACTGTCATCACCTATCAAGCTGGATTCGTGAGATTGCTGGACCTCCTGCGGCCAAAGCAGGGGTAGAGTGCATAATAGCGGGCTTCCACACCATCCAAAAGGCTTTTCAGGGACATCACTGAATCGGGGCTGCAGTCTTCTTACCTTTTGGGGCCATGTCTTCTGTGCAACAGTCCTGGGCTGGAAGCACTGAGAGGTGTGCATGCGGCTGTAGCTTAAACATAGAACCTGGCATGAGAAAGCAGCAAAGTGACAGTGTGGCGGGCAAATAGGAAGCCCCCTCGCCATTGAAACAGCGTGTTTCCCAGGAATGCATGATTAATGAGGCAGGATGGGGATGATACGGCATGAAAAGCTGCCATTGCGGCTGGTGGGTAAAATGTTCTTTTGCCCGTCCTCCACCGCACTTAGTGCAAATCTGGGACGATTCTGCCCAATGTTCAGGAAATCACAGGGAGCGGTGTGTGATTTTCCATCCATTGACTTAAAGGAACAGAAATTTAAGGACTGTCAGTGTCATGCCCAGTCACATTATGAAGTTTCAATCAATACTTTTAAAAATTGGACACAAACAAGCTGTTAAGATGGCTTCCACAAATTATGTGACTTTTGACATTTGGTCTACAGACCTCATCAAGTCTCTGGTGAATATCTAATAAAATATGGGCATTGGTGGGTATTTGTGGAATTCACTCACCTCATTGTTCAAGGATGGGACAACACATAAAGACTGTCGAGTTTCCAGCCTGCTTGTCTCTATGTTTCATTCTTGACGAAAGGAAAGATTGAAACTCAATGGCTGCTATCAACTTCCCATTGTATCATGATAGTTCCCCCATCCAAACTAGACTGGATGGGCCTCAAAAGTGTTAACCCAGCAGTCATGTGGCTGCAACTGGTTTTCAGGGACTGCATCCTTATTACCGCAGAACCATTAGTCATCAGACAGTCTGAGAACCAGATGCTGAAATCAGCTGCAAGTCATCAAGAGGCTAAAACACTTAATCTGTTCCAGTTTCAAAGTTCACCTGAGAACCAACCTTCTAGATAGTTGACAACAAGAAACCTCAAAACCTGCTGTGAACCCTTCACTTTACAAGACCTTCAATTCAACTTTAAATTGTGGATTTCAAGAAACTATAAGCCTGCCACATGGGAGACCAGAAATCAAATGTCAGAGACTGAATTAACTGTAATCTGCAAAAGTGCACCATCTTTATTTGTATTCTGTGTGTTTGTGTGTGTGCTTGTGTGTGTGTGTGAGATGTTGCAGTATCTTGGGGTAAGTGTTTGAGAATAAATAACCTTATTTATTTTAAACTCGCAAACACTTGCTGCTGAATTATTTAATTAGAATACAAACTCACAAGTGTAAGAAAAGACACACCTCTTAGCATATACAACATACTGATTACAGGCAATAAGAAAGCAGGTACAATTCTGTCTGTGACAGTCAGCCTGTGATTTCCTGAACACGCCAATTGAGAAAATCAGCCCTTTCCTCAGTAAAGAAAGGTCAGTTTAAGGAAAAGTGTCTTCAGTTAACTTTCTGAAGTATTTTTGTTGAAGCTAGAACATCTGTCAGCAACATGGGACATCTAGACATATAACACATTAGTTGTGAAGCTGCTATAATGTGAGTTTGTAAAGACAACATGCCACGAATATGCCCCCATCTGTCAACTGAACTGCAGTGAGGAGCATACACCATACGCCTATGGAGAAAATGTCATGACACAAAACACATAAACCTATAAAAATGACAAGGAAAACAGATACTTTACTCCTCAAGACAACATTTTTTAACAGCCTAATAGAAACATGAAAATGCATTGAAATTTCCAGTCAGCCAGAAGAAGAGGCAGGAAAATAAATTGGTTCTATAGGGAGGTGACATCCCGGAGAGCAACCAATGATCATTTATTATGTGCTCATAGATTATCTCCAAGGAAAAAAAATAATTTGTTGCAAGCAGATTTTGTGGAAGCAGGTCAACCAACTTTATTCAACATTGGAACCTGAGTTTCAATCCTCTCCAAGCTAATGGGTTAGTTATCCTTCTCCTCTCTGAGCTTAAGCTATACATGAAATCTGGGGTGGAATCGTCCAAGATTTGCACTAAAACGATGGCAGGTTTTCACACCGTATCGTCCTAAACCTGCCACATTAGTTACGCATTCCTGGGAAACACGTTGTTTCCATGGCGGGCTGGCTCTCATTCGCCCGCCACGCCATCATCTCATCGCTTCATCATGCCGGGCACCATATTTAAAGTGCAGCCGCACACACACGTCTCAGTTCTTCCAGCCCATGACTACTGCAGGGAAGATGTCCATGAAAGGCAAAGAGATTGCAGCCCCCAGGTTTAGTGATGCATCACCAGAATTCCATTCGGATGCCGTGGAGGCCCGTCGTGATGTCTTCTACCCCCGCTCTGGTCGCAGGATGGGCAGCAGCATGACCAACTAGGCTTGGGAGGCAGCGGCAGTGGTGATCAGTGCCAATGCTGCACAGAAGTGGTTGGCCAACCAATGCATGTGGAGGATGAATGATCTTATCTGTGCAGCCAGGGTATGGCAACCATCTCATCATTCTAAACTCATACACTCATGCCCATCACATGTTCACTGACATCTCACTGCCAGCTCAAGGGACATTACCACCCATTCTCACACACATGCCCTCACATCTTCATCTCGCCTCATCTCCTCTGGAGGCTGCCTCCTCAGCCCTCACTATCTTGAGGCCACTTGCACAGATCAACTTGTGCCCCCACACACACCCTGGGTTACCCTCCTTCCCCAGTACAGCCCTCGTCCTGCAGCCTCTTCCCTTGCCTGAGGCCACTTCTCCCCCTTTGCCAAGCAAGACCGTGCCCTGCAGCCATTGAAAAGCCGCCCACATATGGCCGATCTGATATGGTAGAGACCTACCGTGAGCCCCCTAAAAGTGATGTGCTGTTGTCTGTGGCGCTGATGACTGTGAGTGCTGACTGAAGCAAGGTAGGCAAACCAACCTTGAAGTCCCGAGCAGCCCGCCAGGTGGACGTTGCTTATGTACTGTCATGAAACACATTAGCGTGTTTTCCTGCTGACGTGGGTGGACGATCCGGGGGGCGGCTAGGAAGTTGGTGGGGTGGGTGGGGGGGTGGCGGGAACAATCGATTCCGGCAGGCAGGCCTAATAATGCTATACTGATGTATTACAATGAGGTTCCTGACACCCAATGGCGGTAACCGTGGCCCGCTGCGGGCTGAGCAGACGATCGCGAGCTGGTTTCACGCTGTCATGAAACTGATCACGCCATATTGTCCGCTTAGGCCGCCGAACACACCTGACGCCAGCGGGCACAGAAAATCCTGGCCAGGATTTGTCTTATCACTCAACATTAAGCACTCAACTCTCCTCAAGAGCTAATAATGGCTGCTGGAGTGGAAAGGTCAAAACTAAAAACCTCACTGGAGCAGCAGTGAGTGGTCTTTTGAAGTGGGAGTTGAGATGTTTAGGCCTAGGTTTCTAATTGTGACACTGAGGTTAAGCTGTTAGAAAGAATAAATCTGTCAAAATCTCAAAAGGTAAGCCATGTGGCCTCAGAATGTTAATCGCATTGCATTTTGGTCCACATCTAAGGTCTTAAGTTTAGGGACTCTGCTGAGCAAACAGGTTTGATTCACTTTGTCTTGCTAGGGTAGGGATTTATTTGATAGATAACCCCACTTAATAAATGTTTTCTTTAAGGCTACAGAGTCAGACAAATTATGTTTAGGATTTTCAGCAGTTCCAGTTCATAGAATGGGAATGGAGGTGTCAGCTGTGGCTCAGTTCATAGCACCCTTGCCTTTGAATCAGAGGGTTGTGGGTTCATGTCCCACTCCTGGAAAACCAAGAACTGTGATTGTACTCGAAAGAAGTTGCAATCTGTGACTGTTGATAACTCAAAAGAGTTTCATAGAATGGGAATATATGAACATCATGCTTCTTCATTATTAATATTCCTAAAAGTATTCATTAAAATTAATGGAGTATAATTACCGTTAATGTCATGTTAATTGTATTGTTAAGGTTTAAAGATAAACATTAATTAAACAAATATTGATTGATTAAGTATCTTGAGTACATACGAGAAAGGGCTCACCCAGCACAGAGGGTGGCGGGAAGGGGGGAGGACCTCCTTGTATGCCTGCAATTGGCCTTCTGCAATCGGTGGGCACCACAGGGGGCTAGGGTGCATCATCGCCCCCACCCCCCGGGGAAATGACAATTTGGGTTAGTTTTGTAAGTTTCCTTTCACTCTTTTGTTTTAGTTACAGGGCCTGTTCCCACCCCACCACGCCCAACCCCCTTTGGATTTTAAGCTTAGTTTATTGATTTTTTTTTGCAAATGAGTCTGTAAAAAAGGACTCTCCCAGTATAGAGGGCGGCAGGAAGGGAGGTGGACCTCCTCGTAAGCCTGGTCCTGAGCCTGGCCAATGTAGCCATCAACAGGTCCAGGGTGATCGAAGGGGTCCTCCGACCCAACTGTCTGCCCCTCTACTGTGGCTGTATTTGCAGCCAGGTGGCCCTGGAGAGGGAGCATGCGGTGTCCTCCGGTACGCTAAAGGCCTCCCACGATCGGTGAGCACCGTGGGGGCTGAGGCGCATCATCGCCCCCCGGAAATGACATTTTCATTTGATTTTGTAAGTTTCCTTTCACGTTTTTGTTTTAGTTACAGTGCCCCAGCAGGGGCTGTCACCCCGTCTGATTTATTGATTTTCAGTTTAATTTATTGATTTTTGTTTCTCAAAAGGAGTGAAAAGGGACTCACCCAGCACAGAGGGTGCCGGGAAGGGAGGGGGACCTCCTCATAAGCCTGCTTCTGAGCCTGGCCAAGGCGGCAATCAACAGGTCCAGGCAGCGGGCAGTCAAGGGGCTCGTCCAACTCGACTGCCTGCTCCTCTTCTGCGGCTATGCTCACGGCTGGGTTGCCCTAGAAAGGGAGCACATGGTGTCCACTGGTTTGCTTAAGGCCCTCCGTGACCAGTGAGCACAACAGGGGCTGGGGTGCTTTATTGACCCCCCTAGTCACATTTTAATTAGATGCTTGTAAGTTTCCCTTAAGGTTAGTTTTTCTTTTTGCAGTATCCCTTTAAGGGGCTGCCCTTTTAATTTTTCCCTCGTTTTCTTTAATTTAGTTTAATTGGTTAACTCAAAAGAGTAAAAGAGACCTGCTGAGACATTGGTTGACAGGTAGATAGGTAGGAGCCAAAGATATGTAATGCTGCATTCTGTGAACAAACCAACTATCAAGAAGACGATTTGTGTACAGTTTCATACTCCAACATCTGGGCTTGGGAATCATTTACCAATTACAACTATTTTTGATGAGTGCAAGTTAGTAGAACAGCAGCTGCACACTCCCTTACACCTAAGGTCTGGCCCCAGCACCTGGCCAGCCTGTGTTGCAACTACTGATCTACCAGGCTCACTGTCCCTGGTGAGTAGCTCATTTTTATAATAGTCACTAGTCTGGTTTAGAAAAAGAATATGAAGGCTGACATGAATGGCTGAATTCAGTGTGCACTGCCCTAGCTGTTTAGACTTTCTTTAAAGTTTAAGAAATATTTTAATATAATAAACAAAACAGTTTCAAATACTGTTGTACTCCATTGTTTCTTCATCGCTTCCCTTATCAGGACATGATCTCTGGCAAGTGAACTGAAACAGGGAAAGTCATGCAATTAACTTTTCTTTCTTCGTATGAGATCCACCAAGAATTGTTTCATGGGTTGTTAGCCTCGCACATCTATAATATATACACACGCATTATAAAGATATATTGGTGGAATTCAATGCCCTCCCATGGCAAATTTGGTGGCAGGAGGCATTTAGTCCTGCGGGAGAGTGGCAGGTGGGGACCCTGCCTCCTTATTGCCTCTGCTTTGATTAAGTGCAGGGCAGGAAGCCTAGTGGATTGCCATCCTGTCCCACCATCAAGTGGGAAATTAATGCCCACTCAAGGCCCTTATCCGTCGCTGCTGGCATTCAACCAGCAGTGGGCAGGGGACTCACCATGAGGGAGGCCCAAAAACCACACTCTGTTGGGGGTTTCTTGCTAGCTTCTGGGAGGGGGTTCCTCGCTCAAAGGTTTTCATTGCCTGATCTTGGGACCCAATGTCAGGAAAAGTGGGGCCCACAGAGAGCCACCACCCTGCCTATTCTGCCAACACCCCTTCCCCACAACACCTACCCTGCAACTCCCTTCCTAACATCTCGCCTGGGGCCTCCGGCCACCCTGGGCTATGGGGTGGGTGCATTGCCAGCAGCAATGTCTGGCGGTGCTGCCGAGCAATGAAGAGCTGCTGGCCTCCATTTGGTTGTCAGTTCTTGGCAGGCAGGACTTCCGCAGCTGGGGTCTTTGATCCTGGCGAAGGTCTGCAACTGCCTAGTTAACTGCCTGATTGCAGTTAATGCAGAGGGCCTTCCTGAAAAGAGATGACATGTGGCTCTCCCTCCAGTGGGCAAGACCCCTGTCTCCTCGATTAAATAGTGCTATTATGTTCCCAGCTTGTAAATGAAAGATGCATGTCTTTCTGTCAGGAAACATTCAGTGCATGGTATGAAGGTTAATGGTCACTTTGCACAAATAAAGTTTATAAATAATAACTTGCATGACTGGAGCTTCATTTTGTTGGAGGTCAACACCATTAGCTGTAATACACAGAACATTGTGCCCTATTTCCAAACAGACAGAAAACAAAGCAATAAACCAAATAGCAGTCGTTGGGACTTCAGCATTCTTTCCCTGTCTATGGCACCTATGAGTTATGGATCTGCTATGTGCTGAATCATTGTATTCCATCATCTCTATTGAATTCTCCTTTCTATCTCTTACTGGGAGGTGATCACTCTGAGCTTTCTATACAGAGCCGCAAATTTTTGATTCCCATAAAAATTTCTAAGGTGTAGACTTATGTTATAGAATGAGCAAAATATATTTTAATGTTCTTTTTACTAAGTAGATAACACATTAATTTGTGTGGTTTATTCTTCCTATTAATATCTAAAGTACAAAAAGTGAATATCCTTTGCATGCAGTAGGTTGGAGACACTCAGATATAGATTATTTTGTTCCTTTTCTGTTTGCGTTGAAATGTGTCTTTGTGCATCGACATGTATGTGATGTGCCTGTCAGATATTGATGTCTGCTTCTGATTGATGAGTTTTTCTTGAGCTGACCTGTCTCTTGCTTTGTCCTACATGTTGTAGCCAATTGATCTTGACCAGATATTTAGAGCGACTCTGAAAGTAGGGCACTATGGTCTGTATTTTGTAGTTTTAATGACAGCAAAACTGCCAGCATTCACCATCATTACTCCTCTGAAATTGCCAACTTCTTGAGGCTGTACATCTGTACAGTTGAATGCGTAGACCTAGGAATCATTGTCAGGGATTCAGTGCTCCTGCATAGGGTGCCCTGTTGAAGTTTCCCCCAGAGTAGCATTAATTAGAAATCACAGAAATTATGAGAACTCTCACTTGTATGCTACTAGTCTCATTGTAAAAACCCTTGGAAAAAGTTGCATCATCTTGAAAGAGGTGTGACTGTTGTTAACGACACACTAGGTACAGACTTACTGCTATAAAGTCTCTCTGGGCCTGAAAAACTAATTTTGTGTTAGTTGCATGCCAAAATTCTACATTATGATAAAAATTGAAGTTTGTTTATGATATTTCAGTTTATATCTTAATCCAAAGTTTGTGGCCCAATCATTCATTTCGCTCTGTGGAAAATGTAATTAAATGTGAAGGATGGTCAGTGAGATTTCTTCAATCTGATTAGTTGCTTACCCTGCTTGATAACATCACAGTTGAGAACCTTAAGTTCCCCTTGTCTTGGTGCCAGATTCAAACTGATTTTGGGAAAGGGGAAATCCACACCACAGAGATCACTTGATCTTTGTGGGCAGCTTTCTTTGAGGTCAGTGGTGAGGGCTGCTGCTTTGCTTCTGACAACAAATTCTGTGTCAACGTTCTGTTGAATCTGTGCCCCATCTTTATTTCTTAGGACATCCTAAACAGCCAACAGAGTACTTCTGAAAGAATCTCTCGCTGTTTTGATTCAGCTGTGTAGGATTTTAGTGAGACCACAGCTGGGGTACTGCTCGCAGTTTTGGTCTCCATATCATTTGCCTCGAATGAAATACAGGAAAGGTTCTCTAGATTGGTTCCTGGACTGAGAGGGTTGTTCTGCGATGAGGGACTGAGCAAACTGGGTCTATGTTCTCTGGAGTTTAAAAGAATGAGAAGTGATCTCATTGAAAGGTACAAGATTTTGAAAGGGCTTAAAAGGTTAGACACAGAGGTTGTTTACCCTGGGTGAGGAAACTAGAACACAGGGGCATAGTTTCTGGATAAGTGGTCAATCATTTAGGGCCAAGACGAGGATCAATTTCTTCATTCTAATAGCTGGAATATTTGGAATTGTCTACCCTAGAGTGTTTTGGATGTTCCGACGTTTAGTATATGCTTGGATAGACAGGTTTTTGGTCTATCGGGGAATCAAGGGATATGGTGAGTAGGCAGGAAAGTGGAGAAGATCTGCCATGATTGTATTGAATGGCAGAGCAGGTTCAAGGGCAAAAAGATCCACTCCTGCTCCTTTTCCTTGTCTTCTTAAATTCTCATGAAACATAATTGTTGTGATAATGTAACCAAATGTGACAGAATTCTTGCATAAATACCATAAACATTCTAATATTGTCACAAACATCTTAGTTGTGGGATAAATGTTGCCAAAACATCGGATGTATTTCCCTACTCTCCTTCAATCAGTGCATTAAGCTCTTTTATGCCCACCTAAACAGATAGGCAGGGCCTCAGGTTGACATCTTTTCCAAATGCAATGCAGTGCATGTTCCATAACCTCACAATCCTTTGAGTAAAAATAAAATTTCTCCTACTGTCTGCCCTATATCTCTTATGTCTATCTTTCTCTGTGTTCTATTTGACTGTTTCTATATTGGTATTTCCACACACCCTTAGTTCTTTGCATGAATCTGGATCTTTGCATCTGGTGGAAGGGACAAAGGAAAAGTAGCAGGACCAGTGTCTGCTTATTTTCAAATTATACCTCCCAGGTGAACGGGAAAAGGGGAAGAGCAGAGGAGAGAAGAAAAATGTAGTGGGGTGGGCAGAGGGAATGGACAGAACAGTAAGCAGATAAGGAGGACATAGGGTGATGGACAGAGCCTACAAGGCGCAAGGACCAAGCAGGTAGGGCAGGAGGAGGCCCAAGATAGTCTTAAAGTGCAATGTGCAGGGATGGAAGGAACAGGAAATCAGGAGCAGGAGGCTTTTCTGAAGAGTAGGTTAGAACAGATATGAGAGGATCAGAGCAAAATGTAAAGAAATGGAAGAAATTGTATCTCAGGAGCTGAAGCAAAGGCACTGGTGAAGTTAACAGCAGAGGGAAGCCAACTGGCGGGGGTAACATTTAATCATGCACAAAAGCTATGCATCAAAATAGAGTCAAAAGTCCGTAATATACACAAAGGAACCTGGAAAATAGGCAAAATAATTTTCAATCCAGCAGCAAACCTTTGAATATAGGCCAAATAATTAACCAATAATAATAATAACCAAATAATAACCAATAAAATAACTAACAAATAACCAAATAATAATATAAAACAAAGAAGTGAAAATAAATCAAACTGCAGTCTATAGAGTTCCAAAATAGTTGAATGACTGTGTGCTCCCAAAGGAGAATCCAAATTAATGGCACCTTTATTATTCGCAGGGTTACTCAGGGTCGGAGAGGCATGCAAACGAGGATGAAAAGGATGGAAGAAGCAAGACCTCAAGTGGCCAAGGGAGGCAGAATTTCTTTTCCCAGCGTGTGGAAGAAAAGCTCAATGTGTTGGACTTGGATCAAGACAGGTGAAGAATGGGTCAGGCAATGGCAATCTATGTAAAGATTAGGCCTTAAAACTTGAATAGACCTAAATGGGTAAAAATGAGGCAAGGGGAATGGGAGGTGGGAAGCTAAAAATTTGGAAGACTGGGACAAAACAAATATGGAAGAAAAGCAAGTGAAATTAAAAGATGAGAAGACTTATAAAAAGCTTAACTGCAAATAAGGCAAAGATATTGATGGAGATTACAGCAGGATGACAAACATTGGTGGCATTGCTCCACCAAGCAGTAGAAACATGCAACTACAATGTGACAGGACAGGAAAAATGTTTACAATTTAGACAGAATTTCCCCATTTTAAATATACTTGCAGGCGGGTTTCCAATACTAAATGTTGACATAAAAAGTGTGACTCCAAACTGCTGTGAAGGAATAATGGTTCGTCAGCAGGAATAGCACATCAAATATAAGGTTTTCACTAGAATATAAATGTAGAAGGTTTCTGGGCTTTGGAACAATGAGTATGGTAAAATATTCTGCAGGTAATACCAATACTTGTCACCTCCTCTATGCATAGATTTGCTTATATTGATTTTCCCACAATTTAACATTCTTCTCAAACTCCAATTTTCATTTGTTCTTCCTTGTAGAGCTGCACTGGATGATCAGCAAAAAAAAATCATTGTTTACTAAAGTAAAAATACTCAAGTGGGTTTGTTAGGTGGTATAAAATGAGTTATAAGGAATCGGTGGCCTAATTTACATTTCTCCACACATTTTTTTTTTCCCAATAGATTTGCTAACATCTGTCTAACGCTGTGACACGCAGTCAAAATCGACCCCAAGGAGTTTAGCCAGTCATTAGCTGAGCCCTACCGTCCAGGGCATTTGATTCACAGTCTGTGATGAATTAGCTGATCTGAGCCAATATAATGGTAAGACTGCTACAGCAGGGACTGAGTTTTCCCTCTAAGAAATAGTCATACATTGTGATTTTCATGGGGGGCCTCTGAGCCTGCCTGGAGCATTGCCCTGCACCAGCCTCCACACCCCCACCCCCCCACCACCCAGCCTGCCTCCAGGCAGCTAGCCGGTCCAACACTGCCTGCAGTAACACCTATGCAAAAATAACCCAGAGACAGGATTGAGCCATGAACTGACACACCAAGTGGTGGGGTTAAGTTTTACCTCCCACTCATCTCTGATCCTAGCCTTGGCCTCCATAAATTCAGCTCCAAATCTCAATGCTTCTGCCCTGGGGCAAGAAAACTCAGCCAGACTCCCTTTCCCTGCTTTATATTATCAAAGTACAGATCTGTCGCTGTGTCAGTATTGGGTGAGGACAGGATCAAGCTGGGATTAATATTCACTTTCAGTCGACTCATTCCAAATGTAGAGGCTCACACATCAATAATGGCGCAGTACCAGAATGTGTACAACATCCATGGATGCTGTGAGGAAATAGAGACAGTTTAAGTAAGTTATATTTTTATTTGTGGGTGTTAGGAATGAGTGTTAGCTTTAAAGTTTAAGTTTGATTTATATTTCTGTACTTGTGTGTTAAGAAATGTCAAATTGAGTTTTAGTTTCACTTTAAAAAGATGCTTGCATTTCTAATAAGAGTTTTACGACTGTAAGCTAAGTTAAGCAAACAAGAGTAGAAAAAAAGAGTGCTGTCGGTGAGCAACAGGGGTCCAAAGAGGCAGGTCCCTCCCATAGATGGACACACAAAAGAAGAGAAACAGCAATTTGATTTTGGAAGCTGTTTGAGTTCAGTTGGTTTTGAAAGTAGCTGTCAGAAAGAGACTGGAGCAAAGGGGACAGACAGCCAATCCCAAGCTAAAGAAAAGATCCTAAAATCCAGGGGAGTGGAACAGGGGAAAGTCCTGACCAAACCTTCTAGTCAAAGGAAGGACAGGAACCTGGAAAAGGTCCTGTCACCTGAAGTTAAGAGTGAGGGACAGAGAGAAAGGCTCCAAGCTTCAGATTTAATAGGCAGAAGCTGCAAAAAGCAGATTTAAAGTGAGAACAGCTTGAAAGAGGCAAGAAGGCCAAAAGAGACAACTGAAGGTCTATAACTCTTTACTATGGGCATGTGAAGCAGTAGTGCACAGTTAACGCTGAGTCAGTGAGGGAGAGTGCATGGAAGACAGCTTGAATGCATATGGTGACTCGGGGGGAGGAACATCAGTAGGAGAGTTTGAAACCCTGGGGGTGAAACTTTGCGGAAGACATCTGTGAGAAAGCATCGGTTTGGGAGAAGATTCCAAAGTGGGTTCTTCAGGAGTGAAGATTGGAAACCCTCATGTGAAAGACAGAGTGCGATAAGACTGGTTGGCTCATGGTGTGACAAGCGTCTGGGGGGAGTTGAGGAGAGATTCATAGCATCTGGTTGAGGTGGCATCTGTCACTTGGTTTCAGAGTGTGGTGTATCTGACCAGAAGGTGCCTGTTGTTTTACGTGGACTATGTACTTACTGTGAACATTTAAGTATAAGATAGCTTTTGTAAATTGTGTTATCTTTACAAATCTGTATATATCTGTAAAGGTATAGTTATGGATGAAGGAGTATTGTAATATAGTTTATCTTTTCTTGTTTAATAAATGTTTTATTCTTTTGTTAAAAATTCATCAGCTGACTCCTGTGATTTTGCTCAGTAGCTACTCTCTACATATCTAAACAAACAAACTAAAAGCTGGGATCTATCAAGTTGGGCTCCATTCTGGGATCAGGCTAGTCCAGGGGTAACCTCAGCTCGGGGTCATAACAATGCATACCCAGGGATAGAAGAAATTTGGCACTATGTACAAAAAAAAACATTAAGTGCATACTCTTCTACATTGAGAAGATACTCCTAACAGCATACTTGTGTGAAATATGGTTTACATAAATATGTTAAATGTTCATGAGTAGACAAAACAAAGATTGGTCATGAATGTAATTGCCAGTGACAATACCAGAGTGAATGACTGAAGAAAATACAAATGTTGATTTTCAATGCAAATAAAAGTTAGCAGCAGAGTGTAAACACTGATTATTAGTTTCACATGAAACTCTTTACAGCACAATTCTAGTATTGAGTTTCAAAGGCTCTACTTGTTTTTAAAGAGCATGTTAGGGGTTTCTCATAAATTATGATATCAGGCTTGGGAAAATGATTATAATGGATAGACTAAGTAAAGCATAATCTGATAAGACAATAGATTCAATATTGCAACCTATGATATTGTAGAGCTGAGGCAGTGGCATGTAAAATGATCAATATTTCATTATAAGCCATCAATTTACATTCTATATACAGACTCTAACCATATGTCATACAATATGTAATTACTGTATTACCCTAATATAAAGGTAATTCTAAAAAAAAATTGGTGCAGTGCAAACACATTTATCACTTTCACTTGTTATTTATATTTCAGTCAGTTATAACACACACCTTATGATGAAATGGCAATAGTGGAATTCTGTGTGCTACCTTGGCAAATTGTGAATTGGATAATATTGACAAATTACATTCTCCTGTTATTAAATTTACCCTCAATTTGGAAATGCAGCATTTGTACCATGTACTGCTTCATTTCTTTGACCACATCGAGCATCTTTACCAGAAATTTCCGTCTGCGTATTAACATTAACCATTTAACATGAAAATGTTATCTTAAACATTAGAGCAGTCTTTTTTTCTTTTAAAGAGATGAATGCCTGCTTTCCTCTGTAAGTAATAGCCCACTGATAATGCAAACTTACAGCTTTGAAACCCATGCTTCCATCAAATGCAGCTTCATTAGTGGGGCATTCATGATGGAGAGAAATATTCTCTTATTTTCCTCATCAGAATAATTTCATTCACAGGATTCTTGTTTTGTTCCACTAAAATAGCTTGGCTTTTCCGTGAGTTCTCAGTGTGCTTGGATGATTCTCTCTAGCTTTGATAAATAGCTTATTGTCAGGAGGTGGTCTGTATTTCTGAAGTGTAAGTACTGTTTACCAGCTGTATTCTCTATTTCAATCATAGAATTTTTAAAGTATGAGCAATATATTAAATTAGAGCCTATTAGAATGAGTGCCTCACAAACTTAATCCCATCAATAAATAAAACCACTGGTTGCCTGTTTCTCTGTCTATGCAAATGACAAAAACAAAGCTCAATAACAGACCTATAGATCATTGGATAATGCAAACAATGCCTCTCGAGAATATGTATCATTGTTTTTGAGACTGGAAAAAAAATGAACAGAGAAAACATTCTTCTAAGATCCATTTTAAATGTACTCATTGCTAACTTGGCTGAATATCTTCACATCCTTCAGGCTTGACTAACATTGCAAGCTTCTTATTTATGCTATTTATTACTTTATGCAGCTGATTAAGATTATCCCTTAACATCTCCCTGAAACTGAAGAGCTCAAAGTTGTCTAAACGTTGCTCATAGTTTATCCCTTTTACATTTGGGATCCTTCCTATTATTCTTCTCTGCTGTCTTCCAATGCATGTAAGTCCCACTGAAGAGCAGAAGGCTTGGCATACATGTGAGGGCTCATGAGCTTTTGGAGAAAAAATATTTTATATTAGGGTGATGGTCCCTTTAAGGACTAGGTTTCTTTCGGAGATAGTTTCAGGTAAAGCACCTGGCGTCCAGTAATTGATCATGTGACCAAATTGCCTAGAAGATAAACAATAGCCTAGAAGATAAACAATAGCAAAGTGTCAACAAGTAGTTAAATGATGGGAGGAATAGATTGTGAATTTGGCTCTGGTCTCAAACAAGGTTTTAATTTTAGTTTGTAATGAGCTTGCTGGAGGAAACATTTGCTTCAAGCAGAATTCACTTGAATTTCCTTGTGCTGGCTAAAAGAGTTTAAAGAAATCTTGTTAACTGAAGGATTCTTAACAGTTATTTGAACTTCTAGGGATAGCCAAGCTGAGAACACAGAGAGAGAGAGAGCGAGCGAGAAAGAGTTTAGATGCAAAACTCCAGAGTTAAAGAATATTAGAACCAGGAGAGTTCTGACCCAAGGTAGTTACGCTTAAAACATAATGATGGCTTGTTGAACTTGGATTCTACAACCATGGGATGCTTAGAGGACAACTTTACTGGAAGTAAGCGGAAGGCCCAAGAAATCTCAGCCCTTTTTATGGATTTTTGAAACAAGTGGTTAATCTACCAATTTCAGATAAGTATTTGACTTGCGTTTTTGGAATCACAGAATTGCTACAGCACAGAGGGAGGCCATTTGGTCTGTTCTATTTGCGCTGACTCAAATGTGAGTGGAAAGAAAGTTGAGCTAATAAGTTTGGTTTAAAGTATAAGGAACTGTGTTCATTGTATTTTGAATATATTTAAATTAACTGATTATTTAAGATAGTGGTTATTAGTGTCCATTTTTTGTTTGTTTGTGCGCAGTATAATTTTGATTTAAACCATGAAGCTTGTGACTTCAGCCTTTGAGTAAATACCTGGGCTTTAGATTCGTAAAAAAAAACGCATTGCTGGTCTCTTCCAAGATCATAGCATACATGAGAAGGCAATGAGATGATACTCAACACCAAACTATCATGATTGTCCCAAGAGTGTGTGTGGCATCACTGTTCCACTTGTCATTGAAAAAATAGGTGATATGCCACATTTATAAATTTGACATTTAGTCAAAATCAATGACCCATAACAAAATTGGGGAAATGCACATTTTTTAAATGCTCCCTCCTTGAGAATACAATTGTATTAGTAACAATTTAAAAACAATACGCATGATCATGGTTCAGATTCTTTATTAACACTTTTCAAGCAGCTTAAAAAGTCACTTAACTGATATAAGTATCAGCAAGTTTGTTAAAACAGCTACACCATAGATCATCAGCAGTGGGAAACATCATATTTTACTGGTCAGGTCAATTGAGTCCTCTTAAGCTTTGTGACAAAGTATCTTTAAGAATGTTAGGTGGTGGCAAATAGTGTCAATTATGAAAAGGACCTGATTTTGCTTTCTATTGACTTCATGTTATGTGTATATAAAGACAGTCAATCAATACCCACCCACTGAAATTAAACATTCCACCTACTGTTTGCTGCACCAGAAGCTCTTAGGTGCAACTCCACCTCTATCTAAATGAATACAAGTTGGTATTTATATAGTGGTGTTGAACCTAACAGTACAGCTCAGTATAGCAGTGTGCACTGACTCCATAATGTCAGTAGCAGTTCAGATTAGCGTTCTGAGGACAACCTGTTCAATAAAAAGGCTTGTTTTCAAAGTAACAAATATTCTACAATTGTGTTCTACCTTTAAACAGCAATGGGTGTAATGTGAATATGGCCGCATGCCAGTTGCCAGATCTATTTTATTCATGGGAAAGTCTTTACTTATACTCGTCATGAATCGCATGCTTTTCTGACTCACATGATAAATCTAGTAATGGGCTATATCTAGAATGGCATCTTTCATTTTCCAAGTATGATAAATTACCTGAGCCCGTTAAGGAGGGAAAGTAATTTGCTGACATTCATGCTATAGCCATGATGTCTTTTTCATTCCAGAAATTTTCATTTTAATTTGAGTGCATCTTCTGTTAATCACTTAGGAATGGAGTATATTATCTGGCACAAGTAGGACATCAATATGCAAGTGAATTCATTTTCAAGCACAATAGAATTAGCTTTCATTGAAATAAGCTGTAATCATCAGTGCTACTTTATTTTAACATATAACTGATTGAGATTTTTACACATACCCTAACGCAGTAAGCTTTAGTGCTTCATATTGTTTGATTGTCATGAATATAAACAACCAAATTCTTAGCCTTTGGTAACATGTTCAATATAAGTGTCAATATCAGAACCAAGTTGTGATACTAAAGACAAAATTATGATACTGTAACTTGGAACATCAACTGCATTATCAGATGCCCAACATATTTTTAAAGCAAGTAATGATGAGACTTCAGATACTACACCAAGGTTTAGAAATCATATTGATAAGCTGTTAAGAATTTTTAAGTCTCTTATTGCTCATAAAGGCTTTTAACTATACCAGTACAATACTCAACTGCTTAAAGCATGTATCATAGAAGTCACCTACCATTAAAAAGAAACATATTACCCCAAACCTGATCAATGATCCTGTTTATAACATAAACATGCTAAAGAATGGTAACACTTCCATGACGTTTAAAGTAAATTTGTACCTAACAGTCAAGTAATTTGATTGGCTGTGAGTCAGAAGACATGAAGATATCATATTGTGCAATTGGAATTACATCTGACACATTGGCAATTTTCATAACTGAAATCAAGTTAGCACAAAAGTGCAATTGGTAACTTCATTATATATCACCTGGAGTTTCAGAACTTCCAACATCATTGCTTTCATGAATATTTTAGCACTGATATGACCTAGCAGGTTAATCATGAATTGATCGTTAAATCACCAAAAAAAAAAGGATATTGAAGTAAAACTATGGCAATAAGCTGGGCACAGTTTTCAAGTCTTTGCTCCAGGTGTGGAGCATTGGCAGGAGGAGAGTAAAGAAGGGAAATTAACCCAATAGCGTTCTATATTTTTGCAGTTTTCCTCATCTTCTTAGCCTAGATTTTTTGGGTTCTCATATCTTCAATTGCTCCCGTGGGTGAGTCGCAGCTCCTCATATCCTTGATAGTGTCTATAATTATCTTACAGCTTTTGATGCTATGCTGCAAAAAGCGAACAGCAATCCCTGCTCAGTAATTGCTTTTAGCTACAGGATGTCTCCCATATCTTTATATGATCGCACTCCAGTCTTTGAAGGGCAGCGCAGCATCACAGGAGATCTGACTTTGAGTTGAAATATTAGGCAAATTTGTAACATAAAGGTTGGACAAGAATATATATAACTGGCCCAAAATGTAGGACTGTGTTTACTGTACATACTTTAGAACAAAGCTATTTCTGTGTATGTAACTTTTGAATAATGCAGTCTTTCTAATTCCTTGAATCTTTTACCACAGTAGGAGTCTAATTAATCTATGCTGCTGCTTGGAATTTCAAACTGATTTTCTTTCTCTTTCAGGATGTTCAAACTGTTTGGTTATCTCCAAACTGATGCCTCTAACATTCTCTTCAGGGGGAAGTTTTAACTCTGTTCATTTAGTGGTCATGGAATGAGCTCCATTCCAACAAATGTCCAATTTTAGCACCTCCTGTGTTGGTGGCAGTTTTGGTGCCCACTGAAATTAGACAAGACCCCATCCATAAGGGCCAATGGGGGTCTTGTTGCATCAATGTCACCTGAACAGGGAACTGGCATGACTTCCCTGTGAACCTGAAGTAAAGCTGTGGGGAAGCATAAAGAGTCCCCTCAGTTTCCCCTGTGGGGCCAGCAGGAGACCCTACAATAAAAATCACAGACTCACCTGCAGCAGAATACCTCTCACTTGTCTTACACGACACTGTCACATAACCCCTTCCTCACCTGCAGATGAACAGGTGATCAGGGCTATCTGTTCTGCCTCTGCTGAGCAAGGCTGGGGAAGGGGCCGGGAGGCCAAGAGAGGAAGGGGAGAAGCAGGGAAGAGGATACAAGGAGAGGAGGTGAGGGCCAAGAAAATGTGACTCTTGAGAGGAAGTTGATTAAGAGAGGTGGCCAGTGGTGAGCGGTATGTCCATGAGAGTGGAGGAAATCTGGAGGAACAAGGTTCAGCGTGGCTATTAGAAGAAGGTGGGTGAGAGGTGGCTGGTAGCTTCACATTCAAGGGATTATATTTTAAGCAACATATCTCTTAGATGGTGGCCTGCGGTGGCATCACAGCTTTTAGTGAACAGAAGGTTTTTTGGCAGTAAATGAATTGGAGAATAGAGTGTGAAAAAAGAGCATCTGAATTTGGTAATGAGCTCTGAGCTGGTAACCTTCCTAGTAACCCATTCCTAATGCTCTCTACGCACTTCTTTCTAGAATTTGGAGGACTTTTCCCTCATGTGAATAGTCCTCTAAATCCTATCTTATGTTTGTTTTGGGCTGTATTCTCCTGAAAGATGAGTGAAAGAAAGAAGAACTTTCAATAGTTAACAGGACTCTCAGTATTATCTTCCTTTTTCACTTTATTAAGGGAATGCCATTTATTATGACGTGGCAGGTGATGTGTGCCAGGTGGACCAAATCCACAAAGGAAACTTAGCCATGCTATCACAACACTTTTGCAATTTGTATTTATTACAAGAAGATTTATGCACTAAACTCAGAAGTAATGAGTCCACCAACACCTTAAGATTTTTAAAAAACTAAATTAAATTATTTATTAGCAAAAGAAAAGATTTCAAGCACATACATAAGATTACAGTTACTCAATACTATAACAAATCCCAAAATTCCTAATTAACCTGACTCCAAACTATACACCCCCTTTACGGCAACAGTCCAAAGTAGATTTTATATTTAAATAGCAAGTCAGCAAGGTTACCACAGCACCCACTTGACAGTGGAATTCCAAAGGTTTTTCTCTAACTTTAGCTACCGGACATAGCAGACTTTTGCAAACATGGCTGGAGACTTCCCTGAGACTGTTTTACATGTTACTTTTAGTTCTTATATGGCCCCACAATATCACCTTCCTTCCTTCTTTATATATGTTTCTCCCTTTTTAATCTGAAAATTCCTTTGTTCTATATGTCTTTGAAAATGTACCTTTCCCATAATATAAAAACCTTTCATGTTGCCAAAATGGTCAGTACCTTTTGGGGAAAATGAACATAATAACCTTGCCCTATTTATCGTGTTAGTTGTAAACATCCTACTATCTCTTTGAAAACTAAATAACTCCTTCACTTACCTAAAAATTCATATTTCCTTCACACCCTACATGCGAAGACCTCACCCATGTTTACTCATTAGCATTTCAAATGCCTTTTATCCCTAACTTATTTTGATAATTTCAAGCTCGCAGCCTATCTGACTCTAATTTAATTAAATGACCCAGACAGAACCATCTACACTCACACCTACTTTACAACAAGCCACAATAATGTTATGAAACTTATTGTAGTTTGGTGACACATTGGATTCCTCAAAGGAATCCCCATTCTGAGTACTCATGCAGCCAGAAGCTAGAAGAGCTGATAAATAAAAAGGCAGATGGGCTCACAAATTAAAATCTCATCCAACCTCCAGCAATGCAGCAAACCCTCAGTTCTGCACTGGAGTGCCAGCATAGATTTTCATCCTCAAGTTTTGGAGTGAGTTATGATCAGGTGAGGAGGAGTCAGTAGGCTCTGTTCTATTTCCTCTCCTCGTTTGTCCACAACAGGTTTTCTTTTAAAAATGATACACCTGCCAGTTGTGTGAATATTTAACTTTTTGCATGCTGTGAGCACAAAATATATGATCAGACAGATTTTCTTGAGTTTTTAAAAAAGAAAAGAGAATAGTTTTTATTGTACTTAACCTAGTCTAAGTAAAAATAATAAAAAACACTCTGACTTTCACCTACTCACATGTTTAAGGTTCACAGACACACACACACAAATTGATTCAGAGTGGGGAGGATAAGTTGAGTAAATTAGAGTTCAATAAAATTAAAGGGATATATGACTCTTGAAGATTGGTGACTTGCCTGTTTCAGGCTGAATTTGGCAGTCCTGCTCCTTCCATTCGGTGGTCCTACTGCTTTCGGCATCAGAGGTTGTAGATAGACGGTTTCTCTGTTCTTCTGGAGGCAATGGACAAAATTTTTAACTCAGTGGGCGGGCGCATGCCCAACCCACTCAAGCGTAAAATGACGCGCGTTGACGTTGGGCGAGCGTCCCAACGTCAACACACAGTCGCGCAATATTTCTTTCGGCGGGTGCATTCCAGAGTTGGCAGCCTGTCCGCTGACAATTAAAAAGCCTGTTAAGGCTATTAAATTATCAATGAAGTTGAAATTTTTGCTGCAGTCCAACCTTACAGTTGGCGGGCAGGCAAAAAGGCCAAGCAACCTTTGCACTTTTTAGGAAACAGTGAGGAGAGGGGATATGAAGGGGCAGGTGTTGCATCTTCTGCGGTTGCATGAGAAGGTGCCGTTGGAGGGGGTTGAGGTGTAGGGGGTGAAGGAGGAGTGCACCAGGGTGTCACGGAGGGAACGACCCCTACGGAATGCCACCGGGCGGGTGAAGGGAAGATGTGTTTGGTTGTGGCATCATGCTGGAGTTGGCGGAAATGGCGGAGGATGATCCTTTGAATGCGGAGGCTGGTGGGGTGATAAGTGAGGACAAGGGGGATCCTATCATGTTTCTGGGAGAGAGAAGAAGGTGTGAGGGTGGATGTATTTGTAACTTGATTAAATCATGGCTGGGAATTCTTCTCTCAGCCAGGGTCCCATTGTCCAAGTGATTATGTCTAATGGTTTGTCTCCACCCAATTGAGTACCCAGGTGATTGTCTAGATGCTTTGCTAATGGGATAGGAAATGACCCCCATTCATCCTCTTTCAAAGCAATTGTTCCAGGCCTGGCTGAGCAGACAAATTGTCTCCATTTCAAGGGCTTTTGGAATGCAGAAGAGACAGTGATGCAAATATGTAGCCCTCTTTAACTATGACCCCAAGTCATTGAAATGTGTCTTTAATTTTCTTTTAAAAATTCAATTAGGGTTTTCCAGCCAATAAATTCAAAGGTCATGTTTTATCTGAAGCATGGTTTCACAACAAGTGGGTCTTGAACCCAAACCCTTCTAACTCAGAGGTAACAGTGTTACCACTGAGCCAATGCTGCAGGTGCATACCTCAGAATTTATGCCCCAGTCTCAGAATCAAGTATTCTCACACCAGGTTTAGAACTGGTTATGTGCATTTAACAGCTGCCCGTAGAGAGTGTTAATCTCTCTTTCATCATCTGAGAAACTTTTAAATGTTGATGTTCAGAGAGTCTTTGTGGTCTCCTCGTACAAGAAACAAAATAAGCATGCAGAGACAACAAAAAATTAGGAAGCAAATAGTATGTTGTCTTTTATTACAGGGGGCTGGAATACAAGAGTAAAGAAGTTTTTCTACAATTGTACAGAGCTTTGGTGAAACCACACAGGAGTACGGTGCAAGGTTTTTGTCTCCTTATCTAAGGAAGGATATACGTGCCTTGGAAGCGGTACAGCAAAAGTTCACCAGATTGATTCCTGAGATGAGAGGGTTGTCCTTTGGTGAGAGGTTGTGTATTTTGGGCATATACATATAGAGGAATGAAAGGTGATTTCACTGAAACTTAAGATTCACAACTGGGATTGACAGGGTAAATGGTGAGAGGTTGTTTCTCCTGGCTGCAGAGTCTGTAACAAGGGGCACATTTTTAAGATAAGGGGTTGATCAAAACTGAGATGGGGAGGAATTTCTTCACTCAAAGGGCTATGAATCATTGGAATTGATATCAAAGATCACCCATGGTCTTACTGAAGAGACTCAAAATGCCACACAGGCTTCTCCTGCTCCTATTTCTTATGTTTTTATCTTGTAGTTAAGAGCGTTCACAAAGGGGAGTAATCTTTTCAAGCGGGATGAAGGCTATATCCCGAATGATGTGTTTGGAAGATGAGTAGATTGAAATGATTTAAGTTGAATTTCTTGTTAATAGGGGTTGCTGAAATATGAACTTGGTTGTGGTGGTGAATGGATTCAAATCAACATTTCCTAACTGAAAATCTAGCATTAAGTCACAGCACTTAGGATGCTATTGTAGCATTTCCATTTCCTACCGAGCAATCCTTGTGGCCTGCTAATTAGTGTTAGAATCTACGCAATCTTCATTTTGGCTAAGTACTACTTAGTGAACTCATTTAATCATCACATCTGTGAAAGCGAAGAGGCTTTCATTCCATCTTGTAGTTGTGGATTATAGCTCAGTTCCCAGAAATAGAAAGCCCAGATGCTTTCATAATCCTTTTGAAAAAAATTCTAAATTCCCATACGCATCATTATCATATCACTTGGTTCAATTGGTTCACAACATTTCCATCCAGTATTTATGAAGTTCCCAAAAAATCACCACAAAGGATCATATAACAACAAAAATTTGCATTTATAAGGTGCCTATGAGGCTTCACGGGGAAGTGACAAAATTTGACAATGAGCCACATACAGAGATATTAGAACAGGTGACCAAAGCTTGGCCAAGGTGGTAGACTTTGAGCAGCACCTCAAGGGGAAGAAATAAGTAGAGCGGGACCTAGGACCTAAGCAACTGAAGAACCGCAGTCAATGGTGGAGCGATTAAAATCGGGGATGCCCAAGAGGCCCAAATTGGGGGAGTGCAGAAGTCGTGGAGGGGTGTAAGACTGAAGGTGGGGAAGGATGGGCCATGGATTTATTGGAAAACAAGAATATTTTCACGAAAACCAATCTTCTTTCATTAAAATGTCTCACTAAACATAAAATCCCAATTCTAGGGCATAATACACATCAAACCGTATAATTGCTTTTGACTATAATCATGATATGAATGTAAGTGCAAAGACTTAACCATTCATTTTTTCTTTTATTTTGGTCACATTAATAAAATGCAACATTCACAGTGATGAAAATCTAAATGATAAATGTTACTGTAAATGCAAAACCATACACCGATCATTTGTCACACAACTTGGTGTTAACATAATCAGGGTCACATATTATTGTACATTTTAAACTCATTGAAATCAAATTCGACATTTAGATCTGTAAAGGGAACAGTAATGGGCTCATTATTTTTGTGTAGGTTCAGTGGAATAGCATTAGTACTGTCCAGTACAGAGCTCTTAATAATCCCAGCTACCTGCTATGATTATTCAGTTTTACCCCTTTGTAGTATACAGTCATACCTACTAAACATAACTAACAAACTAAAAACTAATCAACCTTAGACAAGGACATTGTTAATTCTAAAATTCAGCAGTATCGATTTTCTTCAATTATCATTGCCTAGATCCAAATGGCTGGTGGCGGGTTTTAGACAAGTTTAAATAGATTTGTGCTGTTTGCACCCAATGTTCTGAGGTCAGCTTTTTGGATGCAGCTCAGAATGGATGACAGAAGCACACTCGTGGTGGAAGTGGAAAACTCTAAGAGAAATTTAACAGGGAGGGGATGGTTAAAGGGAAGTGCTGCGAAAATAAATTGGGAGAATGGGACTGACTGGATTGCTCTACAGTGAGCCGGCACATACTCGATGGGCTGAATGGTCTTCTGTGCCGTAATAACACTGTGACACTATGATTCTATCAGGGAACAAAAATAGGAATTTTGAAAGCTAAAATTGAACGGACAGGGTACTAAAGTATGGCAGCCAAAATTGGAAATAAGAATATCCAAATGTCTTGCAAGAGTCTGAGGGCAAGTGTTGGAGCAAACCAACCCCATGTTTGATGGCTGCTGAAGCGGAGGTGGTGCAGCATGAACTGGTTGTGAGGATAGAGGCCATCTAAATCATTCCACAGCAGCACCTCCATAGGTTAGTATTTCAGTGGAGCCACAATTTAGGTTACTGGTGGCTGTCACTGTCATTGAATGTGCCACACATGCTATCATGGGAACTGAAAATAATTAAATGTGCTATGTCTGTGTCCTTTAAACCAACTATCACCACATTTAATTCCCTAAAAATCTTTAATGCCTCTTTGAAATGATTGCCCTTTAGAACACTATCTCGCATGATTAAGTGATACCTAGGAACCATCCATGGCAGTACTTGGAATTTCTCCTGACCTCCTGTATGGGCCATTCTGTTTGTGCTGGATCCATGTTCATTGATCTCACTTGCACATGGCTGAAACTTTATGGGCAGAATTTTCTGCCTGTCAGGTGAGCGGGCCCGACCCAACCTCCGGCGGGCAGGAGAGCTGATCCCCGCCGGAGAAGCGTGCCCCGCCGCCATTTTACGTGGGCGGGCCAATTAAGGCCCGCCCAGCTTGACGTCCGGCGGGAAGCGCTATGCACTCCCTGTGCGGGCGGGGGGGAATCCCTACAATCGAGAGTGCGCTCTTTCGCGCATGTGCATGAAAGAGCGCACATCTCCCTGAGGCTAAGTGCAGCCTCAGGGAGATTGCTTCCCCTTTGAAAAATATTAAAAGTAGAAAAAAAAGTTCCCTTACATGTCCCCCTCATGTGACAATGTCACATGAGTTGGGACATGTTCATAATTTACACAATAACTTTATTAAAATTTTTAAAACCCTGCATGAAACCTCATCCCGCCGCTGGATGAGGTTTCATGTTTTCTCTATTTGCCGCCAGGGCTTCTGGCCTGCCGCCAACCTTAAGGTTGGACGGGCAGGTCCTGTAATTGTTTAAATGATCCTGTCAATGGCCTCAGTGACCATTGACAGGTCGGTGGGCCCGCAGTTGATTTGGCTGCGCCCCCGCCTTCCTGAAAATTTAAATGGGGTGCGATGATGTCAGGGGTTCCACCCGACATCATCCCGCATCATTTTACATGTCGGCGAACGGGCCCCGCCCCCTGCTCACCGACGGCAAAATTCTGCCCTATGATGCAGAGTTCCATCAGGTTAGAAGTCCCACCCATTTTCTACAAACTTGCAGAAAATTCCCTTCACAACAATGTGTATTTGTCAGTTTGAACACCTGGTATTTCTACAGGGGTATTGTGTTGAGGGTTTGGTGGATTTTGACAGAGAAATGGCATCAACGGCTAAAAATTGGTAATTTATGCTGTATTTCAGAGGGTTCTGCTAATCTCCTGCAAGAGAAGTTCGCAAAAGTGAGTCTGATGTTTAGTTCAATAGCAGAACATGTTCAGAGCATGCCACCAAAAAGTTGGTAAAAAGGGAAAAAAATAGAATATGAGAGTAAAATAACCCAGAATATAAAAACAGGTTGTGAGAGCTTTTATAAGTATATGAAAAGGAAGAGTGTAGCTAAAGTAAATGTTAGTCCCTTAGAAGCAGAGGCAGGAGAAAGTATCACTGGGAATGGGGAAATGGCGAAGGAAATGAACAAATATCTTGTGCCTGTATTCATAGCAGGAGACATAAGTTCCATACCAGTAATAAATTATAACCTAGGGGCTGTTAAAAAGAGTGAGGAAATTAGGGAAATTAATATCAGCAGAGATAAAATATTGGAGAATTTAAGGGAATAAATCTGACAGATCCCCAGGACCTAGTGGCCTTTACCCTTGGGTTCTAAAAGAAATAGCTGCAGAGCTACTGGGTGTGCTAGCTATGATTTTCCAAAACTCCTTAGATTTGGGAATGGTCCCACTAGATTGGAAGTTGGCAAATGTTACAACACTTTTCAAGAAAGGAGGGAGAGAGAAAACAGTGAACTACAGGCCAGTTAGCCTAACATCAGTTGTTGGGAAATTGCTGGAATCTATTATTAAGGAAGTCTTAACAATGCACTTAAAAGTAAAGCATGATTAGAACTAGTCAACATGGTTTTACTAAAGGGATATTCTGTGACAAATTAATTAGAGATTTTGCAGCTGTAGATGTGACTCCAGGATGGTATGTTGCCTCCCTGGTGCCAGAGACAAGGATGTCACAGAGTGGTTGCGGGACATTCTTTTGGGAGAGTGTGAACAGCCAGAGGTCATGGTCCACATTGCATTCAATGACATAGGCAGGAAAAGGGATGAGGTCCTGAAAGCAAACGTTAGGGAGTTAGGAAGGGAATTAAAACTCAGGACCTCAAGAGCAGTAATTTCAGAATTACTCCCAGTGCCACGTGTTAGTGAGCATAATAATAGGAAGACTGAGCTGCTCAACATGTGGCTGGAGAAGTGGAGTAGGAGGGAAGGCTTAGATTTCTGAGGCATTGGGACCAGTTCTGGGGCAGGTGGGACCTGTACAAGAAGGATGGGTTACACCTTAACAGGACTGGGACTAGCGTCCTCACAGCGAGGTTTGCTAGTGCTCTTGGGGAGGGTTTCAACTAAACTGTCAGGGGGATGGGAACCTGATGGGAAATTCAGAGTGAGGAGGAGAAAAGCTGGCATTGGGAAGCAGAGAAATATTAACTAATAAGGACGATATATCAGAGAGTCATATATAGGTTAATAGAATACTTGGAGACTTTGACAGAATTAGAGTAGGCAATAGCAAGTCATTAGATGGGGTCAGAGTAAGGGGAAAGTAATAAAACCTAAATCAGGGTTAATGTGCATGTATGTGAATGCACAGAGTCTGGTTAATAAGGTTGGTTAACTACAGGCACAGGTTGACAAATTGTATTATGGTTTTATTGCTATAACAAAGACCTGGCTCAAAGAAGGGAGGGACTAGACGTTAAATATTCCTGGACACAGGATGTTTAGGAGTGACAAGAAAGGAAGAAAGGTGAGAGAGTGGCAGTATTGATTAAAAATTGGAATACAGTACTGAAGAGAAAGGATGTTCCAGAGGTGTCAAAGACGGAATCTCTCTGGCTAGAGGTAAGGAGTGAAAAAGATGCAATAACATTGATCTGTGTAGTATATAGACCACCAACTAGTGGAAGTGATGTAGAGAAGCAAATCTGCAAAGAAATTATAGAAAGGTGCAAGAATTATAGAGTAATTATAATGGGGGATTTCAATTATCCAGATATAGACTGGGATAGGAATAGTGCAAAGGGACAAGAGGGGCGAGAGTTCCTTTAATGTGTTTCAGGTAATTTTCTGCAGCAGTATGTTCCAACAGGAGGGCAGGCAATGTTGGACCTGGTTCTGGGGAATGAGTTGGACCAAGTGGATCAAATATCAGTGGGAGAACATTTAGGGGACAGTGACCATGTGCCATGAGGATTAGGTTGCCCATGGAAAAGGACAAGGAACAATCCAAAGCAGGGCTAATTACTTGGAAGAAAGCCAACTTCGATGGGATGGGAATGCATCTGAGTCATGTGAGTTTGAATCAAACGTTGGCAGAAAAGACAGTGGCTGAACAATGGGCCACTTTCAAAGAAAAAGTATTGCAGACAATGTGAAGGTTTATTCCCTTGAAGGGGAAAGATAGGACAAATCAATCCAGAATGCCCTGGATGAAGAGAGAGAGATAGAGATGAAGATGAAAAGGAAGAAGTGTGCGTCCAATAGATGTCAGGTAGAAAATACAATGGAGAATCAGGCTGAATAAAGAAAGACCGAAGGAGAAGTGAAAAAACGAAGAAGAAAAGCAAGGAGAGAGCGTGAAAAGAGGCTGACAGCTAATATAAAGGGGAATCTCAAGGTCTTCAATAAGCAAATAAATAATAAAAGGGTTTTAAAATGAAGGGTAGGGCTGATTAAGAATAAAAAAGGGGACTTGCAAGTGGAGGCAGGAGAAATAGCCGAGTTACCAAACAAGTACTTTACACCTGTCTTTAAAAGGAAGAAGATATTACCCAGGCTGAGGTAAGGAGGTAACCGGTACACTAGAAGAATTTACAATTGAGAAGGAGGAGATTTTAGAAAGGATATCTTTACTTAAAATTGATAAGGTACCAGGACCACATGAGATGCATCCATGTGTACTGAGGGAAGTGAGAGTGGAAATTGCAGAGGCACTAGTGATAGGGAAGAAATTTCCCCCCATCGGGGGGGGAAGTTCAGGAGTGGGCGCGTGTGGGTGTGCCTCCGATCAGTGCCCCCTGTCAGGGGAGCGCCACCATTTTACATGGGGGAACCAATTAAGGCCTGCCCAGCGTGACGTCCACAAGGAAGTGCTAAGTGCTCCCTGTGCAGGCAAGGGGGGGATCCCTTCAGCCGAGAGTGCCCTCTTTCGCACGTGCGCACGGAAGAGTGCACTCATCTCCCTGAGGCTAAGGTGGTTGGAGTCTGCAACAAAGTTCCTGAGAGGGTCATGGAGGAAGTTTCAATTAAGATATTCAAAGTGAAATGGATGTCTATCTGAAAAGAAAGAATGTGCAAGGTTACAGGGATAAGGCAGGGGTGTGAGACTAGGTAAAATGCTCTTTCAGAGAGCCAGTGCAGACTCGATAGGCCGAATGGCCTCCTTCTGGATTGTGAAGAATCTGTGATTCCATAATTTTTGAGGAGGTAGCTAGTAGGGTAGTTAGAAGAGAATCAATGAATGTAGTATATCTGGATTTCCAAAAGGCATTTGATAAGGTGTCACACAAAAGGTTAATAGGTAAGATAAGAGCTCATGGAATTGAGGGTAATATATTAGCATAGTTAGAGGATTAGTTAATGGATAGAAAACAGAGTGTGAACTTAAATGTGGCTTTTTCAATTTGGCAGGCAGTGAATAGTGGAGTGTTGAAAGGATCAGTGCTGCGGCCTCAGCTATTTACAATATTAATGACTTAGATGAAGAGACAGTGAGTAATGTGTATAAACTTGCTGATGATACCAAGCTAGGTGAAATGGTAAGATGCAGGGAGGACACAGAGAGGCTATAAAGAGATATAGACAGATAGTTGAGTGGGCAACAAGATGACAGATGGGAAGTGTGATGTTATTCACTTTGGTCATAAGAATATTTTTTAAAAGGTGAAAATCTTGGAAGTGTTGATGTTCAAAGAGACTTAGATGTGCTTGTACAAGGAACACAGAAAGCTAGCATGCAGGTGCAGCAAGTAATTAGGAAAGCCAACAGCATGTTGGCCTTTTATTGCAAGGGGATTGGAGTACAAGAATAAAGAAGTCTTGCTACAGTTGTACCGGTCTTAAGTGAGACTGCATCTGAAATACTGTGTGCAGTTTTGGTCTCCACATTTAAGAAAGGATATATTTGCATTGGAGCTGCTACAACGAAGGTTCACTAAATTGGCCCCTGGGATGAGCAGGTTGCCCTTTGATGAGAGGCTGAGTAAATCGGGCTATATTCTCTGGAGTTTAGAAGAATTAGAGGTGATTTCATTGAAACCTACAAAATTCTGAAGGAGCTTGAAGGAGTGGACATAGAGAGATTGTTTCCATTGGTTGGGGAATCTAAAACATGGGGGCAAGTCTCAGGATAAGGGGCCGATCATTTAGGACTGAGATACGGAGAAATTACTTCACTCAAGGGGTTGTGAATTTTGGGAGAGGGTTGTGGATGTTCCATCATTAAATACTGGGATAGACAGATATTTGATCTGTCAGGGAATTAAGGAATATGGGGAGCAGGTGAGAAAATGGAGTTGAAGCCCAAGATCAGCCATGATCATATTGAATGGTGGAGCAGGCTCAATAGGCTTTATGGCCTACTCCTGCACCTATTTCTTGTGTTCTTACAGCAAAGGGCAGGCTGAAGAAAGAAGAGGGCATGCTAAATCTCATATTATTATTACAGTAAGCAAAAGCATGACTGAGCGTGATGAAATGTTAGCCTAGAAAAGTTATGTTACCTTCACGGACTGTGAAGAAGTATACTTTCATAACAATGATTTCATGCAGCTGGAAATATTCCACCAAATACTTGTCTTCTGCTAAATATTGATGTTCTGTTCTGTAAAATCTTTGTCGCGTTTCTGACCCATGTGGATAACGTGGAAGAGACATTATCTTGAGTCCAGTGTACATGTGATACCTAAACATCTTGCAAATGTAATGGCAAGAATCAAGAAGACAGATGTCAGACTCGGGGGTATTTTGCTGTTTATCATATGTTATATGATGCCAATCAATAGAATGAATTGGTCTTCATTTAGTGGTGCAGTTTAATTAGAATTAAAATGCCATCAATATTGAATTTAATGATCTATGTAAATCAACCCTGGAAGGCGTATGTATTTTATTTTGTTTTTCGACATGTACTAATGTGGTTTCCATTATTAGAGTATGCAAGATTGAAAAGCCAGCTTTAACCCTAGCCAGAATTATAAATAGGAACACTCAAGATTGCAGAAAGCTGTTCAGTAAGCTTATTTTGAAGCCCAAAAAATATCAAATCTCAGTTTATTCTTCGTATCTTTCAATCACTTTCTTGACCAACCATCCATCCTAGTTCCTTACAAATATACTGATTATCAATCTCCATCACCTTTGGCTCAGCCTTGCATTCTAAATATTTATCAGTAACTGTAAATTAATGAAATCTAAACCATCTACTCACCTTTCCGTGTTTTGAGTCTTAGCCTGTGTCCTCTCATTGCAGAGTATATGATTGTATCAAAAGTATTTAATAAGAGTTGTTTTTGTCTTTAACCCTTAGTTTCCTCAATACTTCAATACAATTCCCCTGTGCCTTGTCATAAACATAAACGTTTCCAGTGTTTACAGCCTTTTCTTGAATCTGGGCTGTTTAGTCTCAAGTATCAATTTATTCACTGTACCTTGGCCAAAGCCAAGGTACGCTATTCCCCCAACTAAGTGTAAACTGTGGCTTACTCTTGCCTCAAGAGTCAGAAAATAAAGTGTCAGGGTCTCAAGGGTCAGAAAACAAAGTGGCCCCACTCCAGGGCTAGCACTGAGGAAGTGTTGCACTGTCGGAGGTGCCATTTT
The DNA here is from genome assembly GCF_964194155.1 of Cetorhinus maximus. Lineage (NCBI taxonomy): Eukaryota > Metazoa > Chordata > Chondrichthyes > Lamniformes > Cetorhinidae > Cetorhinus > Cetorhinus maximus. The sequence continues at coordinate 22,327,340 of NC_135896.1, forward strand.
TCAGATGAGACATCAAACTAAGGCCTACAATCTACCAGAGGCTTACGATCTATCCAAACTCCACAGTGTTTTGTCCATCTGTTCCAGATTGCCACCAACCACAAGCTACTGGCCAAGTTTGGTGGCATTAGCAAACATGAATGGTTACGGACAGTGCACTGATATCTGAGATGCTTTCTTCACTGCCTTCTTCCATACTTATCGACATCAATGTGCTTTTTGGTGCCTCTGATTCAGCTCATTCAATTGTATTTCAGATGCTTCTCACTCTTGCTCTACTCTATGCCCTATCACTCATTTATGGAACTGTATCAACACTTTATAAAATTTAAGAGTGTTGTTTCAGCATCATAAATTGAGCAGTCTTTTTCTGCAGAAGGAAATTAGCATGGAAGTCATTTCCACCCTCTTTACAGAATTAAAACTTTTTGAGCCACCTCAATCCCAGTCTATATAACTAAATTTAATCCCAGTCTATATAACTAAACAGCTAGATCCCCAACCTTCAACCAGGGGCAATCCATACAATAAGTATCCATTAATCTTATTTGCATATGTTAAAGCAAGAGCCAGTGACGTAGAAGCTGCGAGTTTCCTGGGTGTATGCTACTAATATACTCTGAGTAATTTAGATAGATTTGGAAAGAAAAACGTGTTTATTTAGTGCCTGTCATGATGTAAAGATGTCCGAAAGTGCTTTACACCCAATAAAATACTTTTAAAGTGTAGTCACTGTCGTAATGTAGGAAATATTTCAGATAATTTTTGAACAGCAAATTCCCACAAGCAACAATGTGATGATGACCAGATAATCTGTTTTTGATGGCACACAGAACATGGTCACCTGATCTACGTGGTAGTGAGGGGTTGTAAGCCTGAAAAATTGCAAGTTTAAACGTTGATGTTTAAAGCTTGAATATACTTTAGAAAGCAAGTTTCTTGTTGGATCTCCCAGTACAAATTCTTGCACTTGCTCCAACAAATTCTGTTCTACTCCTTTGCATTTCTGTCATCTTTCTACTGACCTTCAGATATGATTCCTGTTTCTAATGATCCACTAAGGATACCCAAAGTACCATGGCCAATTTCATAGGGTCCTTCTCAGTTTATTCAATGAAGCCTATGAATTTAATCCCAGTCTGTATAACTAAACAGCTAAATGCCAGCCTTCAACCAGGGGCAATGTAAGTTTTGGAGACTCACTGCAACTATGCCAACACAGATTATTGCAGGCCCTATAATGCACCATTGCAGACTGCGTTTTAACCTATTTCATATGAATCAACCCTGCTTATGTAATGTGCCAAGCTTTTCAGCTGTATAATTAATAAACAGGAGTTTAAATGTGTTCAATAAAGGAACAAATTATTTTTAAAAAATATACAAGATACTGTGGATGGTGGAAATCTGAAAAACAGAGTTTATGGCTTGGATTTTGTGGGGGGTTTTGACGGTGAACTGTCAGCTTATCACTCTCATTATCACTCTGAAACTGATCACAACTTCAGGGTTTAGCACAAATGCAGATTAATGCAGAACCTGCCGTCTGTCGCTCACTGCTGTGCCACAGGCTGCACTGTGCTCCTCCCCACCATAATAGGAATACATTGAAATCAAATGATTGATGATAATTTTGCCTTTTCTACTCTCACATCACTGCGGGAAACCACATAAAAAATTACACATTGTTCAATCGGGTGTAACAGAGTGCGACTTGGACAGAGTGACCAGCTGGGAGTTTGGTAAGTGAGGGAGTTTGGTGAAGAGGAGAAGGAAGTGCTGAAAGCATATTTTATGGAGTTGGGAAAGACATTAAAAAATGGGACCTCAAAATCTCAGGATTACCCCCAATCCCACATGCTAGCGAGCATAGGAATAAGAGGATTGGGCTATTGAACACGTGGCTGGAGAATTGGTGTAGGAGGGAGGGCATCATATTTCTGAGGTATAGGGACCAGTTCTGGGGCAGGTGGGACCTATACAAGATGGATGGGTTGCATCTTAGTAGACCTGGGGCAAACATCCTCACAGGGAGACTTACTACTTGCTGTTGGGAAGGGTTTAAACTACATTGGCAAGGGGATGAGAGGGAGCTCAGATTTGAGGGAAACAATACTGATTTCTGAAAGTAGAAAAGTAGTCAGCAAAATTAGAAGGCACACGAATTGAAGGTAAGCATCAAATAGCATCAGAATGCAGAATGATGTTAAAAAGATAAATTATCGGTACTCTATCTGAACACACACATCATTCGCAACAAGGTAGATGATTTGAAGGCACAAATAGAGGTAAATAGGTATTATTTAATTATGGAGGTGTGGTTACGGGGTGACCGAGACCTGGAACTGAATATTCAAGCTTATTTCACATTTAGGAAGGAAAGGAAAGGAGGTAGGTTAGAGCTGTGAATGAGGACCGAGGTCAGTACATTAATGAGAGACGATCTTTGATGGAAGGATCAAGATGTAGAATCAGTTTGGGTGGAGATAAGAAACAGCAAGGGGCAGCAAACATTAGTGGGAATTGTTTATAGGCCACCAAACCATAGTGGTAATTTTGGGCACAGTATATATCAGGAAATTAGAACTGCATGTAACATAAGTAATACAGTAATAATGGGCAACTTCAACTTACATATAAGCTGGGTAAACCAAATGAGCACTGTTGCTTGAGGCATGGATTCCTCCAGTGTGTACGAGATGGGTTTCTGGAGCTGTACACCGAAGAACCAACTAGGGATCAGACTATTTTAGATTTAGTATTGCGTAATGAGAAAGGGTTAATTAATAACCTTGCTGAAAAGGAGTCTTTCACAAATAGTGACCATAATGTGATAGAATTTTACATTAAGTTTGAAAATTATATAGTTCATTCTGAAAATAGGGTCTTAGATCTGAACAAAGAAAACTATGAAGGTCTGAGGGACAAATTGGCTGTGGTAGATTGAGAAAATACATTGAAAAATTTGACAGTAGACAGGCAGAATGGCTAGTATTTAAAGAAATGTTACATGGTCTACAACAAATATACATTCCAAAAAACCCAACGGAAAAGGTGAATCAACTGTTGCTAACAAAAGAAGTTAAAGATTGCATTATGTTACGACCACAGCCAATGTTAGCTGCTGAGCAAGCCTAATCCCAGAGGGAAACTTATCTTACTGATCATAATTTTTTTTTTTACATTTTGAAAATGAGGGGAAAACTACTGATCCCAGAAGCATAGAATCCCAGTGACACTTTTTGGATTTTAAAATTAAAAGATTTATTGACAAGAAGGAAAAAAAACACATAAGCACACAAGATTACAATTATACAGTTAAAACAGTCCTATGAAACATTCCCAAAAAACTCACTTGGTCAGAACACACAAGTGAACTACATGGCAACAGCTCCCTTATAGATTTTTAACGTTAAAAATCTAGTAATATTAACCAAGACAATACCGCTGTCACTTTACTAAAAGGTATACCACACAAATTCTCAGGCTTTTCCACTCTGCTGTGGGAATCCTAGAAAGAAAGGTTCAGAAACAGACTGCTTTCTGAAAACAAAGACTTCTCTGGCTTGAAACTGGATGGCTGCATCTGCACAAAACTGGCCTCAGGACATCTCCCCCACACAGCCAACAACTCAACTCAATACCTCCCTTAAATATCTTTTTTCACTTTTCATCCTAGACTCCGTTGTCCTAAGCACCTCTTCAAACTCAACTTCTTCCAAAATATAAAAATCTTTCATATCTTCCAATTGCCTCTACTTTTGGATCAAATAAAATTTAATAACCTTCCCTTATTTACTTATGAAAGCTTTGTAAGATGTAAAAGCCCCTTGTCACTTCTAAACTGTTCTTTGAAATTTAACAGCTGAAAGGCCAAAATCCTACCTATCACCTAATGTAAAGTTTAAAATCCAACCTCTTTACTCATAAATCCACTCCAACAGAGCCTCTCATTACAAATGCATGCATCTAGCACCTTTACCTTTCATCTCTCAGTTCCCACAGGCAAGTTGTCTTTACTAACCTTCCCTCCAGTTTAATTACCCATGGACACACACATAGCCTACTTTACAGAATACCACCATATTCCCAAAAATAACTATAAAAATCTATCTTCACAATTAGATGAAAATAAGTTATAATCAAGAATAAGGTTGCCATAAAAGGTGGTAAGCCCAAGGATTTGGAGCAATTTAGAATCCAGCAAAGAAGGACCAAGAAACCGATAAAGAAAGGGAAAAGAGAATATGAATGCAAGCTAGAGGGAATCATAAAGGCGGACTGTAAAAGCTTTTTTAGGTATGTGAAAAGGAAATGACTGGCAAGGACAAATGTGGGTCCATTACAGGTGGAGGCAGGAGAATTTAGAATGGAGAACAGGGAAATGGCGGAGAAACTAAACAATTAACTTGTGTCTGTCTTCACAGAGGAAGGTGCAGAAAATCTCCCAGAAATACTGGGAAAACAAGGGACCTGCTAAAATGAGGAACTGAAAAAAATTAGTATTAATAAAGAGGTAGTGCTCAAAAAATTAATTGCATTGGAGGTTGATAAATCTACTGGCCCTAGACTGTTGAAGCAAGTGGCTATAGAGATAATGCATATATTGGTGGTTATCTTTCAAAATTCTGTAGCTTCTGGAAAGGTTCCTGCAGACTAGAAAGTAGCAAATGTAACCCCCACTATTTAAGAAGGGAGGGAGAGAGAAAAAGGAGAACTACAGACCTGTTAATTTGATGTTCGTTACAGTGAAAATGTTAGAATCTATTATAAAAGATATGATAACTAGACACTTAGAAATAATGATATGATTGGGCAGAGTCAAAATGGATTTATGAAAGGGAAATCATGTTTGACAAACCTTTTAACTTATTTTGAGAATGTTACTTGTAGCATTGAAAAAGGAGAACGAGAGAATGTGGTGCATTTAGATTTTCAGAAGGCTTTTGATAAGGTCCCACACAGGAGGCTAGAAAACAAAATTGGATCGCATGGAATTGGGGGTAATATACTGGTTTGGACTGAGAATTGGCTAACAGACAGAAAACAGAGAGTAGAGATAATTGGGCCATTCTCAGGATGGCAGGTTGTTACTAATGGGAAACCACAAAGATCAATGCTGGAGGCCACAGCTGTTCACAATATATATAAATGAGTTGGACATGGGGACCAAATGTAATATTTCCAAATTTGCTTATGATGCAAAACTAGGTAGGAATGTAAGTTGTGAGGAGGATTCAAGGCGGTTTCAAGGGGACTTGAACAGGAGAAGTGAATGATCAAGAACATGGCAGATAGAATATAACATGAGTAATTAGTCACTTGGTAGTATAGAACTTGAGTATTACTGAAAAAAAGATTTTTTTTGTTGAAGCTTTTCATCTTGCACTCATCAGGACAATTCACAAGAAAATACCAATGTCAGGGGAAACAACATATTTATACTAAACGAGAAGAGAGTGCTGAGTGGTTGGCAAGTGGACTCTGATTAGTAGAAGCATGACCATGGAAAATGCACCAGTTGCTGGTGACTGACAGTTAACTGCCAAGCATTGTTTGAAATTTAAACCAGGCAGCTTGGCCTTGATTGATCAAGACATTGCCCTGGGTAAGGAACCAGTGAATGGCTGTCACTTATTCTGTTTAGCTGATGCAGGCCTAATGTGAGTACTGCCCAAAACATACAAAAGTGATGTCCCTTTATGCCCTATCTTATCTATGACTGGTTCTGCACAACATGAATTAGCCAAATGGTTGGGCGAATTGTTACAACCAGTTTTGAGCATGTTTTCCTGTTAAACAGTGAAGGATTACTTGACATTTGCAAAGACCATACATGACTTGCATACCGATAGCAATGTTGTCTCCATGTGCTCATTTGACATTGCTAACTTATTCACCAATATTCCATTAAGGAAACCATAGAAATTCGAGCTGCAGCACTATATCAAGGTGATTGAGACCTGCCACCATTGTATGAATCAGTATGCACTGAGCTTATGAACTCGGCAACTCATGCAATGACACCGTGTATGCCCAATTAGATGGTGTTGCCATGTGATCACCTCTAGGCCCAGCTCTTGCAAACATCTTTGTTGGGATCCATGAGAAATGTGTATTCGATGAAATGACCTGCAACCTTCTATCCCTTATTTCTGATATGTGGATGATATGTTTGTAATATTTAAATCTGAAGCTGCATGTAATAATTTCCTTGCATGTCTTAATGGGCTCCATCCTGTGCTAAAATTTACCTTTGAAATGGGGCAGCCAAATGAACTCTCTTTCCTTGCTGAGAAATCTGCGGGGGGTTCTCTACCATGGTCTACTGGTCTACTTTCACTGGTCAATGCATGCTTTGGGGCTTTTACAGTTCCACACGCGCTATAAGATTGTCCTGATTGGCAAATTCGTAAATAGGGCCCAAGCCATTTGCTCACCAGGCAAGCTTGTCGCTGCAATAGGGCACATCAAAGACATCCTGCGGGATAATGGCTACCCTGGTCAGATCACTTCACAAACTATATATTGCGCAAACTCATGAACAGGCCTAAGGCCCAGTGCCCAGTCTACCTCAAATTACCCTAGAAGAGCGAGGTATCTCAAAAATTTAAGCAACAGGTGAAGAACAGGTGTTTCATACTGCTACTAGGCAGTAGCAACATGAGTGGTATTCAACACTAACAGGATGCTGCTGTCAAGCCAAAAAATGTTCTGCTTATCACACAAATGAGTAATGTGGATATGAATTTCAGTGCCAGTGTGATGCTAGGTATGTAGTCGTACGTCCCAAAGACTGGCAGATCATATCAAACAGCATGTCCCTCCTGCTATTTGTAATGGGGAAGGTACGGACTGTGCTAACAAAACTCAAAATACATTGTTCAGCATTAGATGTGATTCTGCGATTGGACAAAATTCATTAAATAATCTTCAATGTGCTAAGAATTACACTGACAACCAATTTAAGATTGTCAGCCGGGCTCACAGTGAGGTGCATTTGCATGTACTGGATGCTACATATAATAATACACAGGGCCTTGTTCCTTGCAGATGAAGAACATGTATACACATTGCCCCTGTTTCAGCTAAACAAAATAAGCAACTGCCATTCGCTCATTCATTCCCCAGGGCAATGTCATGACCAATCAGAGTCAAGCTGCCTGATTTAAATTTCAAGCAATGCCTGGCAGTTAACTGTCAGTCACCATCAACTGATGCATTCTCCATGGAAATGCCTCTACCAATCAGAGTCCACTTGCCAACGACCCAGCACTCTCTTCTAATACAGTATAAATATGTTGTTTCCCTTGACATTGGGTTTTTTGGCAAATTGACCTGATGAGTGCAAGACAAAAAATTTCAACAAAAAAGTCTCTTTTTTCAGCATTAATGTGAATAAGTGTGAAGTTGTCCACTTTGGGAGAAAAAACAGAAATGCAGAGTATTTCTTATGAGTCACCAAAAGCTAGCAGGTAGGTATAGCAAACAATTAAGAAGACAAATGGTATGTTGGCCTTCATTGCAAGAGATTTGAGTACAGAAGTAAAGATATCTTGCTGCAGTTGTATAGAACCTTAGTGAGACTGCACCTACAGTATTGCATCTCCTTATTAAGGAAGGATATAGTTGCCATGGAGGGAGTGCAAATGGAGTTTCATCAAACTAATCCATGGGAGGCTGGGAGTGAGGAGAGATTGAGGAAACTGGGCCTGTATTCTCTAGAGTTTTGAAGAATGAGAGATGATCTCATTGAAACTTACAAAATTCTTACAGGGCATGACAGGGTAGATATAGATAGGATGTTTCCCCTGGCTGGACAGTCTAGAATCAGGGGACACATTCTCAGAATAAGGGGTAGGTCATTTAAGGCTGAGATGAAGAGGAATTTTTTCATTTTGAGGGTGGTGAAACCTTGGAATTCTCTATCCCAGGGGGCTGTGGAAGCTTAATCATTGAGTATGTTCAAGACAGAAATCAAGAGATTTCTGTATACCACACACATCAAGGGATCTAGGGATAGCGTGGGAAAGTAGCGTTTGAGGTAGATGATCAACCATGATTGAATTGGCTGGTGGAGCAGGCTCGATGGGCCAAATAGCCTACTCCTGCTCCAGTGTTCCTGTGTTCCTATGTAGCTGGGCATTTAGCATTGATCAATAACTGAACAACAGATATGGCCGTGAAAAAAAATTATATTTATGAAGTGTTGTTAAATGTCTCCATTATGATTAACTACTAGATTTTTAAAAACTATATTTTTTTAAAATAATTTTTGTAAAGGTATTTTCATGATATTTCAGCTGTTCCCTTTACCTCATGAGCATGTCCTAATCTTTATTTTTCTCCATGCATTTTTTTTAAAAAGTGATTTGATTTTAATGCTTTTCATTTCCTATTTGGCTGTCTGTAAGAATTCCTTTATGTGATCATCTGCTTGGAAACTAGCCCTACGCTGGGGATCTCCGTTGAAGAATGCTGCAATCCACTGCATGATGACGGAAGTAAAGTTCTTACCACAGAGATCGTTATATCAGCGCGGCTTCCTTTGGTCAGTGGTGATTGCCCTTGCTTTGCTGCTAACCGCAAAATTCAGGCCTATTGCCAGAACTTAAATTTAACAAATTGACATTACCTTTGCTAGCCTATGTTTCCCACTCTAGCTTCAAAACTAGCAATGCCACAACTGGAATTCCTGGCTTCTCTTCACACAAGTGCTTGTAGCACATCTATGCTTTGCAGCCCTGTAAGATTTGGAAGCACTTCTAGGTTATAGACCCCAGCATGGTTATTCAGATGATGACTTTTTGCTACAATACATGTTAATATAAGCATTGTGACGATTATATTGTTTTCTTAATATATTCTCATACTTCATAAACATTCAGAAAGCCAGAAAGCACACTTCCCAGAGAGGTGAACCAATCATTCTAGCTAGCTCTGTGACTCTGATGAGGATAATAGCACGGAGCTGACTAGCCTTTAGTACATATCAAAATGAGAAATTATGACATTTATATCTTACTGCATCAGGAGAAATACCGAACATATTAATAACACCTCCTTCTAATGCCAACAGAGCTTACATTCAAGGTTCTTGGTAGCCTAGAGTTTCCCATAGGCAAATTTGCAGTCTGCATTATCTAAAACGTTTGTTTTTCCCCTATGAACTAATTATTTTTCTCTTTCAATGTATGCATCGATCCATATTCATTTACATTAAAGAGTGTATGTCTAAAACATTGAGCAGTTTAAGTAAAACCAGAAAAGGAAAGGAAAATCAACAGGCCAGTTGAAATCTTATTTACCTCCAAACTAATGGAATTTGAACTTAAATGGGAAACATAGCTACAATGATTTCCTGAAAGCTATTCAATCAAAACCCAAACACTTAGAGTTAGAATTGCACTCTAGAGTTGAGAAAAATCAGGCTTGTACACATGCGCAGTGAGCATGCCCGTACACCAATTGTTGGGAAAGGTGCAATTTTCCAATGTTATCTCTGCCTCTTGTTAGAATCATATCTTTCAGGACAATCTTTTCTTTTAAAATATGCAAGGACATTGCATTTTATGGACACTTGGGATGTTGACCTGGATTTCTTTAAAGAGTCATAAGTTCACCTTTGGACTGTGAGCAAACATGCCTTTTCCAAGAAATTACTTGGCAAGCATGGTACTTGAGGGGGAAGGCCTGTTTGCATTTTTGCACTGCAATTATTTTAATGGATGGAATAACAACCTGGCTTAAAGGCAAAGGCTAGTGATTTACTGGAAATTACCTGACAGAGTTGAGCTTTAAGTTTTGAACTTGGTTTTTGAATTCAGTTGGGAATGAACTGAGAAAGTGAAACTGCCCAGCTCGCACACTCCTTACCATGTCTGAAATAGAGTGGTTATCAGTATCCAACTAAGAATACTCAGCTCAGTGGAACTTGTCTGGCTTTGGAAACCTGAGAGGCTAAGACGAGAAGGTTTGATCCGGCTCTATTTTCTTCCACACCACAGCTCCATTGGTGAGAACCTCCAAGCCTCTACTGGGACTAGTGATCTGTTTTCACACGAGGGTGCCCAAGATCAACAGCATCAAAACTCTGTGAACTTTATCGTCTTCTTAGAAAGTCTTTTCTTCAACCGCCCATCTCTGCAGAGACTCTACTTGTTTGTCCTTTGTGTGTGTGTGTGTGTGCTGGGGAATTTTAAAAGGGATAGATAGTTATACTTGCATATTTCAACTGTGTCTTAACAAGTTCTTGCAATTTGTTTTAAAAAATAAGTTTTGTTTTATAATAAATCAATCATTCTGAATTTATTGAAAGAAGCCTGGTTAAAGTCTCTTTTATTCTGGGTCTAACAGTAGCGAAAGTGAATAATTGGCCATTTTGGTGAGTGAATTAAATTTTTAAACTGCTGGTGCAACCTGTGTGGTAGTGGGGATAGATAAATTGCACACTCCTCCTATCCTGGTCGTAACACTCTTTATTTGAATGTGATGGTGAATATAGATGCTTCGTGGGAAATGGGCATTAACAAAATCTACAACTTCTATTTACAAAGCACCTTTAACATGAAACATCCCAAGGTGCTTCACAGGAGCATTATAAAGCCATGTATTACAAGCAGGATTTATGGTTGCTAGCTACCCACATATTTATGGACTGGAACCACTTCCTGTTCAGGTAAATGTTGGGATTCTGGCATGAATGGATGTGTGGGGTCATCTCTTATGTCTTCCAATGGTAAATACCCATCTGGGTGATATGAGTTTGGTGGACTCTCCAGTTGCTGGGTACTTTCCACACAGAGAATGGTGATGGTATCACTCCTGGTAAATACAGATGGAGTTAAATTGGTTAGCCTCTGAAAGCAGGCATGGGGATTGCAATGCATGATTAATCCATGACCATTTAGTGGAATGCAGGCAGCATGCCAACTTTGTGCTTTCTGCTTATTATAATGATTGATGTGTGTAGCCAGTGCTACACACACTGTTCATTGGCTGCATGAATTGGCAGGGGCCCAATATTGTCTCTTGCTAGTAATACTAATTAGCTTGTACAAATTAAAATTATTGCACCTCTTAAAGAGAAGGTGCTTTGTGGTTGCTGAAGTTGCTGAGCTCATGTGGAATTGTTTGCTGTGCAATAATTAGCAATGGCTGACCATCGGCAGGGCTGGACATAAAGGTTCTGCACCGGGGGTCTTGGTGGAAGAGATTAAACAGTTGAGAGATGTCTTGTATTCTCAGGGGAATCAAAGGCCCTCCAGACACAAGATCAGAAAGCAGTGGTAAGAGCTAACGGAGGAGAACATCAAGAAAATGTATGCAGTGTAGGAGGAAGTTCAATGATCTCCCATAACTGATTAAGGTCTATGAATGTAACATCAAATGTCATATCTCACCAACTGCACCACTAAGCCTCACACACTGTTCATTGTGCCACACCTTCATCACTTGCTTCCCAACAATCTCTATCGACCACGACTCATATCTAACATTTATGATGCTGTGATCCCCATAGAAGCAGTTAGCAGTTAAAGAGAAGTTCAACCACCCAGTAATGAACTGAAAAAAAAAATGTCGCTAGATTTCATGTTTTTAAACAAAAACAAATTTGTGTTAATTAAACTTGTATTACTTAAGAAACATGAAAAGAAAACGCTACCAACTATTTGGCCCATTTGAGATTTTGTGCGATATTGCGAACATTGATCTGATCAAGATAGCCATTGTCCCACAGGATAGCTTTGATGAGTTCCATTTCTGTGACAAACTTGCAAGGTGAGCAAATGCTCTACCTACAATATTGCTGATAAGGTCAACTTATAGTGCATGAAGCTATATGAATCCCACATGTACCTTGACCAGTGAAGGTAGACTTGAGGTAGGTAGAGGTAGAAAGCCCATTAGCGCAGGAACCCATTCTCCACAAATAAAAGGAATATGTTCAAGCCTTATACCTTTTTTGAATTACCTGGGAAATTTCTCCATGGGAACACCTCAGCCAATCGGAGTTGATTTGCCAACCAATCAGCACCCTTTTCTCCTCCAGTATAAGTTGTTGTGATTGTTTGAAATTTGGCATTATTGCATTTGTTCTGAACACAAGGCAAAAAAGCTTCAGCAATGTGCCTCTTTTCAGCAACAACAAATGACGTATTACCCTCAATGCAACTCTTTGATTCTGTGATCCACATGATTAATTTAGATCTCTAATATTTTTGATTTCCCTCTCTCCAGACTTGCTGGGTCCATAAAGAAACCCAGGAACTGCCTCTAGCTTCTTTAATCTAGGAACTACATAAACAATTTAAATCTTTTTGAGACAAGTGTAGACCTTCTGACGTAACCAAGACTTTACCAAGAGATGGGTCATCCATTATTCAGCGTTTCCACACATCTAACTCTGATCTTGTAAAATAAACACAGGTTTTCTTTTAACTGTAATTAACCCAGGCTTGTTTGATTTGCATTCACTTTGAGTTGTTTATCCAGTTCTTAGTCAGGTTTTCTATTTATCTTACATTTAATACATTAATCTCCAACCCAAAGCTTGTAGTCCTAAAACTAAAAGTTATACCCCTAAAACACATGAATCATGGAAGCAGATATTCACGATAAAAACAACCTCACCCTCACAAACTTAGCTCTGTGCAAGCATCACACCATCATCTCGAGGCTTGCACACAGTGCCAGCTATTCCACCGTGAAAGCCACATTACCTACACAGATTACACAAGATTCACAATCATATTCCCCTGTCTCTTGCAGGAGGAGGTTATGCTTAGCCAGAGATAGCAGCAACTAACTGGACTGAGAGATACGCCTGCATGTTCTAACCTTGACAGAGAATACGATGCTGGCCATTATGAGATGGGTCATTGATGAGGTAATGGCCACTGGTGGAGCTGAAACCGTTAAAAATTAGGATATCTGCATAGCTAACCCTCCTTCTCACAACCCACTTCTCCCTCAATTCACAGTTTCTCCTGACAGAGAAGTTACTGCTGGTGTAAGCACAAACTTCTTATTTTCTGCTTTTCCCCTGTCATTACCTATAATATAAGAACTGCAAGCTGCCTGGGCAGTAGAGGAAGAGTAGGAAGACAGTGCAGAGAAAGACGCATCATCACTTGGTTTCAAAGTCAGAGCCACCAGCTCAGATACAGGCAATTTCTGCATAAACTCAGAACTGCCTCAAGTCTCTGGAAAGTTCCTAATTGAATGACCATGGGTGGGGTGCCCCTCTACCCTTGAATGGACATACCAATACAAAGCCATTTCTGAAATTCCTTTTGCTTGCGGGCTTACCCTAAACTAAAAATCTGTGAACTCCTCTACTCACTGTCTTCAAGCATTAACAACTTATTTGGGCAGTATGGCCAGTAAGGGAAGGAAACAGGGGTTTCAGTTCTCTCTTATCCCTGCCTGTAATATTGTCCTTCAGTAAGTTCCATTGGTAGTTTGGGAAATTCATCATTTTTAAAAAGAGATCAGTCTTTACGTGGATCATAACAGTATGTGTTCAGCTGTGCAAGGTTAAGAGATAGCATTGGCTGGTACATGGTGGCCCAAATAGCAGCACTAAATTTCAGCATAAAATCTTAAACTACTCTCCCCTGCCTCCTCCACTGTCACCTCCAGCAGGAACAGTGAGGAGTTCATGGTCTCTTTTGTTAAAAAGATTGAGGCCATTGTTTCAGCAGCCTCTCTGCCTCCCTCCCTCCTCCTAACCCAGCTGGATTAACTATTGTTAATGATCCCCCCCTGCCCTAATCGTGAATTTGTACCTTTCTATAGCTTGTCTCTTATCTCCCCTCATGCCCTCTCCTAATTCTCTCATCAATGAGATCCCCATCTTGCTTTCTAGACCTTAGTCCCATGAAACTGCTGACCAACCAAATTCCCTTCCTGGATCTGAGGGACTTGAGTGGGGTGATGTTTGCCAAGGGAGGAAGAGGTCAGCCTTTCAAACCAAGCAGGTGCAGATGGAAGTGGCCAAGGAAGTGAGCAGCAGGGGTGTGGTCCTGCAAATCTGTGCTCCAAGAGGTCCGAGAACCTCCTAAGGACAGGAACAGTGAGTAGCATAACCCTTTCAGGTACCAACTCCTACTCTCTAACTTTCTCAGCATTCTCGTGCGCAACACTCCTCAAACCAACACAGATTGTAGCTCCACTCATTCCCTCTCCCTCAAGATACCTCCTCACATCACCATCTGAATAGTCAACACTCGTGCTCGCCCTTATCTTTGTGCCATCTCACACCCATGGCTCATAGTCACCTCCACAAATATTGTTCTCCCCTCCTCTCCACACAATCCATTTCTCACACTCACAACTCTCTGCTTTCTCTCATTGCCGGTGATTAGAGTGCAGAACTCCAAGACAAAACAGGGATCGAGGGTAGGGGGTCGGGGGATGATGAGTTGCCCTCCAGTGACAGAGGGAACTCACAATGCATGCCAGCCTGGTCCACTGGGAAGGAGGTCTTGTTCCAGGAGGAAAAGCAGTTGATGTTGCTGCTGCTGCTGCTGGTGTTGGTGTTGCAGCTCTTCTTGTTCCTCATCAGACGTCCAAGGTAGAGATGCAAAAGCTGCCCCCATGCTGCAGAGAAGGCTGACAGCACAGAAGTGCAGGTCAAGGAGAGTGTAATCCAAGACAGGTGAATTGACATCCAAGAAGTTGGAAATGGCCTGTCAAACAGTAACAGCACACTCTCAGAAGTGCTGTGAGCACCACCCTCTCAACTTGGCAGGACTGCAACTATTCACTCTATGAAGGCTTCCCAGCCTGCCGGTTTCATTGAACAAGAACTCCCAATTGTGCTTTCACCTGCTTAACTCTGGCAAGCTCCACACATCTTAGGGATTTAAATATTTTAATTACTTAACTGACAGCTCCATGTTGGTCCCCTGCTTGTCAGAAAACATGCCCAGATCAACCCAGAAAGGGAGGGATGTCATATCGGGTTCCTGCTCTGAATACACTTTTCAGGCTTTAACTCTCCGCCCATGCCTGACAACCACCCTTCCCCCACCCCTATGCCAATTCAAATTTTACCCAGTATTCCAGCTAGGGTAAAGCTAGTGACTTAAATATTTTCTGCATAAATACATAGATTTTGCATTCCATGGTTCTATTTCACTTCACTGGTCACTTTCATCCACACCTGCTTAGTTTGAAAGGCTGACCTTTAAACACTCCCGAGTCTTTTCTTCTTGCACCCCCTTTAAAATTGTACCGCTTAGCAAATCCTGCCTCTCCTCATTCTTCTTAACCAATAAGTATCGCCTCCCAGATTTTCTGAATTTCACCTGTCACACGGCCTCCCATTCCACCAGCCTCTCTATGTCCGCTTGAAGCCAACTACTATCTTCCTCAATGCTTACTACTTTTCCAAGTTTCATGTCATCCACTTGTGCCCTTACCTCCAAGCCCAGGTCATTAACGTGTCTCAAAAGCAGCAGTGGTTCTCGTACTGAACCTTGTCCACTGTTGCCTCTCTTGAGTTTGAATACAGCCATTTATCACAACTCTCTGTTTTCTCTTCCTTAGCTAATTTTGTCTCTGTTCTGCTACTGTCTCATTTACCCTTCCCTGCTCCAGCAGCAAGGACAGTAAGGCCTTAGACTTTCTGTCTCCAGGGCTACCAGATAACAAAGAACTAATAAAATTGATTATGTACAAGGGAAGTGCTACGGACCCCTATCTGGCTCTTTTATATATTATGATTTTTACCATGGGAGGTGGAAACCCCTTCATTAACATTAATAGATTATCAATTGTATTCCATTGCATATCAATAGTCAGTCATCACATGGCCCAGACTCTTTGATTTTCGCATGTCTTTTATTACAAAATCCCTGATGGCTTTGGGACAATTTGGAGAAGAAACAACAGAAGACAGCAAAAAAGCTGCTTGACTCTCTCGCTCTCTCTTTCTACTGAGCTGGACTCTGCCTGTTTTTATTGTATTGCGAAAAGCAAACAGGGAAATTCTAAAACAGACTTAAAATTCCAAAGCAGCATTTCCAGGAGAAAAAAACCAAGGAATACAGCTTTAAGAAACTGCCTCAGTGCCGAATATCAGTGAAGGACTCATAATCATAATCATTATATCTTTGCCTTTTATCATTGAATCTTACTTTAGCCAAAAGTTAACATCCTCTACTTTGTAACTTGTATTTTTGCACGTGTGTGTGTGTGTGTTTACCTTTTTTAATATTTTAATATCTTTACCTGGGTAGGTTTTTAGCACAATAAAAACTAACCCTATACTCATTTAAATTCAAGAAAGCCTGTCAGACTGAGTTATTTGCAATCAGCAAATAAAGCATTAAGTACAAACACAGAATTGGCACATTCATCCATATAAATTTCAAAAAAATGCCCTGGTACAATCAACCAAAGAATGGAATTAAAGTTGGAGTCTGTGCACCCGTCCTCACCTGGTCACAACAAGCTTAATATGTGGCACTTTATCAAATGCCTTTTGAAAGCCCATATCCACATCAACTGCACGGCCATCGTTCACCCTCTCTATCACCTCATCAAAAACTCAATCAAGTTACTCAAACATGATTTGCCCTTAACACGTCTATGCTGGCTTTCCTAAACAAGTCCATTTCTTTTTGTAAGTGGAGGTCATTTCCTTTGTCAAGCTAATATTGTGAAACTTCTTCATATCTGTATTAACTGAGTTATTGCTGAGCTGGCTGTGGAGTGCTTATTACTGTGTTTCTTCCCTTTATTCTCCTGAATATTGTTTCTCTGACTCTATCATAAACTCCTTCACTCCTAACGTTTGTCACTTATTTGAAGATCAAGAGAAAATGGAAACAATGACAACTATCAATGTTTTTACACAGTGTTTTAAGCTATTGGATGGGATCTTATCTCGCTTTGCCTGTTGGAAAGAAAGTGGTTGCAGAGTTAAAATTGAGGTGCTTAACCAACCATCACATTCCTGCTATGCTATCATTTTTAGCTCAGCTTTACTGTTGGGATGCCCAGTGGAACTAGGAGGGAGCCTCATTAATTTGGAGGGAACTTCTGGGTGGAATTTGCACCACGGAGTTGCCCCCCAGCTCTGATAGGTCCTCTCAAAACCAAATGTCCAGCTGGTCAGTTGGTCTCCAAGACGTCCAGGATTGTGCTGACCCATAGCTGGCAAATTGCAGTGAGAGGCATGATTAGGCTGTGCAGCTCACTGGTGGCACAGTAATGAGATTTTGAGCCTGGTTTTAACTCTCTGCACATGGGTGGGTTTTGAATGTGTTAAAATTAGGCCCTTTGTCTTCAAAATGTGCCCAGTGCTGGAGACTAAGCAGCCTATCCACATGCCCCAATGACCAGCTGGTTAAAACTGTCTCTCATGTAACTTATTGTGTGATCATCTTTCTGCTTACTGGATTACATTCATTCATAGCAAGTCTAACTGACTTACTAGTATTTATCAATTTTATTTATTAATCGTTGACTGAGTAAATGGAAGTACACACAGCAGATGAAATTTAATGCAGAAATTCTATGATTCTGTGAGAAGATATTTACAAAAATGGTTTCAGGGATGAGGGATTACAGCTACCTGAATAGACAGGAGAAGCTGTAGTTGTTCTCCTTAGAGCGAAGAAGGCTAAGAGGGGATTTGATAGAGGTGTTTAAAATCATGAAGGGGTTAGGTAGAGTAAATGAAACAAAACTGTTTTCAATGGCTGAAGGGGTGATAACCAGAGGGAACAAATTTAAGGTGACTGACAAAAGAATCAAAGGCAACATGAGGAAAATCTTTCTTGCACAACAGGTAGTCAGGACTTGGAATGTACTGCCTAATGGGGTGATAGATATTGAGTCAATAATAGCCTTCAAAAGAGAATTGGATAATTTCTGAAAAGAGAGACATGTTGCCAAAACTATTCGTCTTACATTCATCAGGACAAATGTAAGAATGCCAAATTTCAAACAATCACATCAATTTATACTACAGGAGAAAAGAGTGCTGATTGGTTGTCAAGTTTTTTCTGATTGGCTGAGGAGTTGCCATGGCTCCCCAAGCTCCCTGGTAATTCAAAAATAAGGGCGCAAGGCTTGAACGTATTCCTTTTGTCTGCAAAGAATAGCTCCCTACATATGAATGTACGCTTCTAGCAAGCGTAAATCTTATGAAGAAAGGTTGGACAGATTAGGGTTGTACCCACAGGAGTTTAGAAAAGTAAGAGGTGATTTGATTGAGCCTTTAAGATCCTGAGGGGACTTGACAGGGTGGATGTGGAGAGGGCATTTCCTCTTGTGGCAGAATCTACAACTAGGGGTCACTGTTTAAAAATAAGGGGTCACTCATTTAAGACAGAGATGAGGAGAAGTTTTTTTCTCACAGGGGGTCATGAATCTTTGGAACTCTCTTCCTCAAAAGGTGGTAGAAGCAGAGTCTTTGAATATTTTTAAGGCAGAGCTAGATAGATTCTTAATTAACAAGGAGATGAAAGACTATCAGGGGTAGGCAGGAATGTGGGTTTGAGGTTACAATCAGATCAGCCATGACCTTATTAAATGCCGGAGCAGGCTCGAGGGACCGAGTGGCCTATTCCTGCCCCTAATTTGTATATTTGTGTATATTCGTAAATGAGTCACATTATGAGTTTGGCTAATTATCATAAACTCGTTGTTAGTGTAGCTATTAGCAGACTAAGAATTGTTTAGCACATGCTGCCCAACTGTGAAATCTAACATTTAACAGTAGATGTTTTGTTTTGGGTTTTACAAGCGCAAGCTGGTTGAATGCGGTCTGTCCTCTGCCTGTTACAAACATCCAAAGGAACATGCTGTTTGATTCATTTGACTAAACTTTAGGATGTACAGCCTACATACGTGGCATTGCACTGGCACTGAAATTCATACACAACGTTGCTCAATCATGTCGTAGGCAAAGTGTCTTTTTGGACTGACAGCAGCATCCTATTAAAGGGAAATACCACTCACATAGCCACAACATAGTCGCAGGGTGAAATGGCTTGCTCAATCTGTGGTTCAAATTTTTGAGATACTTTGTGTTTCCAGTGTAATTTGAGGGAGAGCGAGCACTTTTCTGGTCCAAAAGTGATGGAGTTTGCACAATACACAGTGAACAATGATCTAATCCAGATAGCCATTGATTTGGATAAATAACTGAAGGAGAATAATTGCAAAGATATGCAGAAGGGACTATCTGAATTGCTCCTCAAAAGAGTTGGTGTAAGCTTGAAGGGGAAATGGTGTCATTCTGTGCTGTACAATTCTATGATCCCATGAAATGTGTTTACCTTTAACATGTGGGTGGAATTTGGAAATTTACAGGAAATAATTATGCCTTCCCCAGCTTTGTCTCTGGCACTTCATGTAGCAATGTGACATAAAATCTGTGCATACAGTTCATTTGTGCAGACTTGTACATATTGCCCAGCATATTTATACGCGTGCATCACATTCATTAAATTCTAAAAACCGTGAGGAATTCATATAATATAGAGTTGTAAACATCGTTGTTTGCACAGATTTCCTGCCATACCAGGTCTAATTCTGATTTTTCCCCTGAAATCTTGTTGTCTCTTATTAAGTTCATAGCTCCACAAGGAATGAAAACATTTCAGTAAGAATTATTTCTGCATGGCGTTATTTTCCTGGCGGCACAGTGCACCCCATGGTACATTGTCATTTTACAAACTTAGTACACTTCCTACAGTAGAATTGAGTCATCCACATTTTAGCAAATTAATCCAGTCCAGTGGCGAATGGCTGTTTTTAAAGGAATTATATACACTTCACTTCTGATCCCAAAGCAATCCTACTGAGAACCAGCTCATTGTGAATGTAATTGATTGTTCGCAAAATAAAGAGACATGCTAGAAAGTATGAAATAAGCAAAGGACATTGAGCGTATTGACCAGTTCTTTCCAATAGGTCACACGCAATTTTTACAATCAGTCAATTTAGTTAATCTTCCAGGGGATGACTGGAGTTCAGCAAAATATTAAACAAAACTTGGCCGCGTGGTTGATAGTGAGGGAGAAAGCTGTAGAACACAGGAAGAAATCAATAAACTGGTCACGTGGGCAGAAAAGTGGAATTCAATCCAAAGAAGCGTGAGGTAATGTCTTTGAGGAGGATACATAGGTACAGGAATATGTAAGAAATGGGAGGATACTGGGAAATGTAGAGGAACAGGAGGAACCTGGAGTAGATGTGCACATATTCCTGAAAATAACAGGACTGGCTGAGAAGGTGATTAAGAAGAAATACAGGGTACATTCAATTATTAGCCAAGGCTTAGAATATAAGAGTAGGGAGGTTATGCAAGAGCTGAATCAAACACTAGTTAGGCCACAGCTAGCGCACTGTGCAGTGCTTAGGTCACTGCATTATAGAAAGGATGTGACCACACCAGGGAGGATTCAGAGGAGATTTACGAGGATGTTGTCAGGACTGGAAAATTTTAGCAACAAGGGAATATCAGATAGACTGGGGTTGTTTTCTTTGGAACAGAGGAAGTTGAGGGGTGAATTAATTGAGATATATAACATTATGAGGGGTCTAGATGGAGTGGGCATTTCCCTTAGCAGGGAGGTCAATAACCAGGGGACAAAGATTTGATGTAATTGGCAGCAGGATTAGAAGAGTTGAGGAGACTGTTTTTCACCCAGGGGGATGATGGGTATCTGGAACTCACTGCTTGAAAGGACAGTAGATACAGGCACTCTCACTGCATTTTAAAAATACTTAGATCTGCACTGCAAGGACCATAACCTGCAAGGCTACAGACTAAGAGATGGAGAGTGGGATTAAGCTGGATAACCCTTTCTCGGCCAGCACAGACATGATGGGGCAATTGGCCTCCCTCTGTGCCATAATTTTTCTAAGTAGCATTCATTCAGCCTAACAAAGGCATTTCATTGTTCAACATGTTTCATGGGCCTTTTCTATAATATTATTTGAACAATCAAGGCAGCTGGATCACTCCCACATAGTTGTAAAAAGCCTGTGCCAAATTAAAATAAACTTGATTCAGTGCTTGCATGGTTGCTGTTCTATATTTGACTTTTATTGACTCTCCCACTCAGAAATGGATTACAAAAAGCGACAGGCCTCTATTAACACAGCAGCTGGCTTTCAACAGTACCCAAGGCTATTTAATTTTAAGAACCGCCAAGTAAAAATAAAAAATTCATAACTCTGCTAATCTCGAGTAAAATTAGGTACTTTCAATTGGTCATTAGATACAGGAAATGACACTGAGTTGCAGTACGCTTCTGTGATCAAGAAAAGAACATTGAAAAAGTTTCACAATCAGAAGTAAATTGAATGCCAAACATACATTACCACTGGTTCTTCACCTGGTTATACCAAAAGTAGAATAAGAGGTTCAAGCTAGTGAAAGGCAAAATTAGTCTTTGTGTTAGGAACATCTTCACGCAAAGAACAAGTAACACTTGGTAGGGACTGGGGTGGAGGGGAAGGTGAGGTGCTGGTTGTTATTAGAAGCAAAATTGTAAACATAGGTCCCAAATTTCTGAGGTGCATGGAGGATATTGACTAAAAGTTCTCAATCTTAAATCCCAGTTCAATTGTTGTGCCATTAGCAATTAACAATGTGGATGTTCAAACATATGCTGAAAATTCCTTATACAGACCATAAGACAAATGAAGAAGTGCTTGAAATTGCAAGAGCGAAAAGAACACTAAAAAGTGGCGTCCAGCAAAGAAAATGTCAGTACTTCAGCCATTTTATCAGAGCTGACAAGCTACAGAGATCTCGACTAGAGGGCAAAGTGGAGGGCAGCAGGATAAGGGGTCGGCCTAAGTGTAGTTGGATGACAGATGTCACAGAGTGGTTGCAGACAAGCTACAGTGGATGTGTGGGGATGGCACAAGCGTGACATACCATGATAGCAGATCTCCTGGTAGGCGTACCTACAGGCAGTAACAGCAGCCATTAGCATCATTTGACTCTGTTTACTGTGTGTCAGTAATTCGATGCCAACTTTCCGTCAGTCAGAAAATAACACTCCTGTACATGAAACTTGCTTTAACCACTTTGTTGCCATATTGGAGTTTCCAAAACGGTTTTGACGGTAAACAGCTATTGCAAGTAACAACATCACCAATTGAGAGAGTTATTAGAAGATAAATCTAATGTTATATGTAATGGAGATTAATATAATGGCCCAGATCTTCTGGTCTCCAGAATCCCAGGATCCCGATGCAATGAGTCCATGGGAATTGCCTGGGAAGTTTGAAATTGTGATGGGCAATTCACCTGCTCCTCAAGGCCCTTTAGAAAAAGTCTCTGACTCTGAGTTAGAGTCAGAGACTCCAGACAGTTCCGACTTACTTAATTGGTTAATTACCCAGGAAATATTAGACAGAAAAATCATAGACTAACTCCTGCGTAACTATACAACTAACACCCCCGACACCTACATCAAGCCTTCCGACTATCGCCCAAACCCCAGACTCCCCCCGACCTGACCTGAATAGCCCCCACCACCTGACAACCCCTCCCAACCTTACCCAACTACCCCTTGACCCACTGTCCACTCACCTACCATACTCACATCACCCACCTCACCTACCTACCACCCTATACAGCTGCCACCTTCCGCACCTACCATCCTACCCTGCTGCTGCCCTATCAAGCTGCCACTTGCCTACTTACCTGACCGACTTACACCTATACACTTATTCATTCACTCACTAATTCCCGAACACACTGAGAAGTTTGGGGACCTTTAAACACTTACCAGAATACAGCAACTGGTGTCATAAATACTGCTGTGGCATCTGCGCAGATTCTCTTCATTGCTCTGTCCATGGATTCCTACACTGAGGAAGTTCTGCAGGATCTTCCATCGCAAATCACAGCCTTTTCAACGTATGCAGGTAAGTGGGTAGTTTTCTGCCTAATCAGAGTCAAACACAGGGGTTCCAACTAAGGTTGGAAGTTTTGGGCCATTATAATCTAATGTGATCTAATCTAATAATCTAATCTGATGTAATCTAGTCAAATGTTGTCTAACATAACCTCCTGTAATGTAATCAATTTAAGTAATGTTGCCATTTAGTGGTGTGCAATGCTTATTAAACTTTTTTTTTACAAACATTACACAGTTGAGTCGGTAGTTAGGAAGGCAAATGCAATGTTGACATTTATTTCGAGAGGACTAGAATATAAAAGCAGGGATGTGCGAGGCTTTATAAGGCTCTGGTCAGACCACATTTAGAATATTGTGAGCAATTTTGGGCTCCGTATCTCAGGAAGGATGTTCTGGCCCTGGAGAGGGTCCAGAGGAGGTTCACGAGAATGATCCCAGGAATGAAAGGCTTAACATATGAGGAACGTTTGAGGACTCTGGGTCTATACTCGATGGAGTTTAGAAGAATGAGGGGGGATCTGATTGAAACTTACAGAATATTGAAAGGCCTGGATAGAGTGGACGTAGGGAAGATGTTTCCATTAGTAGGAGAGACTAGGACCCGAGGGCCCAGCCTCAGAGTACAGGGAAGACCTTTTAGAACAGAGATGAGGAGAAACTTCTTTAGCCAGAGAGTGGTGAATCTATGGAATTCATTGCCACAGAAGGATGTGGAGGCCAGGTCATTGAGTGTATTTAAGACCGAGATAGATAGGTTCTTGATTGGTAAGGGGATCAAAGGTTACGGGGAGAAGGAGGGAGAATGGGGTTGAGAAACTTATCAGCCATGATTGAATGGCGGAGCAGACTCGATGGGCCGAATGGCCTAATTTCTGCTCCTATGTCTTATGGTCTTACATACATAATTATTCATACATAAAATGTACTTCAAATACTACAATTCCAGGCTTTGCACTGGCACTATAAATCACACTCTGCCCACACTTTATTGCATTCAATACACTCAAGTCAATATTTTCTTACACTAGAAATATTTCCTTATGAATGAATGTTAAAACCCTAACAATATGTATGATGTATTAGGAAGCAGCAGTTACGATTTCTAAGACTGTTGCTGGATTTCTCTCTGTTGTACTTGGGAGTATGTAACCACGAGCAGATGCAGAGTTAGGCAGAATATTGGTTAGGCTCCATTAAGGGCATGTGACCCTGTCTGGTCTTTTAACCTTTAGACTCTTCAAGCGATTATTTGCACACAAACACAGAAAATATTCACTTTCTCCAGTAAATTAACTCGTACTGCACTGCACTTCAACTTTATTCTGAAGCACCTCCTCTCCACTATTTCCAGTTCCTCATTCTATTGCGCACATAGAAGCTTTGACAGCCAATTCAGGCAAAACAGCTATTGCAAGAGATCACAGTGAGCATGATTCTGCCCTTATCCAGTATCAACATGTCCATTAGAAATTGTTTTATGAATATCAGGAGTGGTTCTTCCCTGGATAGGGGAATTGCATCCAATGGTAGAGCCCTTGCAACTGTTGCTATGGATATGCACAGATCAGAAGTTGGGCTTCCAAAATCTGTACCGCGAAGAATCAAAAGGTTAAAAGTTTTGTGGGGTCTCTCCCAATCTACCATTGTAACTTCAGTGGAAACACGCCTATAAAGTGCATAAACACCAAACTCCTGCCGTAGTGACAGCGAGAGCTCAGGAAAACCCTCACAAAATTTTTACTCCACAACCATGACCTCTGAACAATTGAGGGAGTAAACATTTTTAATCTAGGACAAATGCAAAAGAGAAAAGAGTCAAACAATTGAGCAATGGTATTAAAGAAATAGCTTCTTACTGCAGTTTAATTCCATTAGTTAAAACACACAGCACATAGCTCAAAAGGTTCACTGAAACAAAAACTGAATAGAACCTAATTTGTGTGGCAAGATTTTAGAAACTATTGTACCTGGAGCCTATATGTTTTAATGAATCATGTTCATCAAACTGCAGAGCTCCAAATGCCAGAAAGTGTTTTACATTATTAGCATAATTAATTTAATATTCTTATCTAGTTTTATGCACCACTTCTAGGTACTTTGGTGAGCATGCTTTCATTCAATGGGTGGGAGTGCAATCTGCTCTGAGACATTATTGTGACATGCCAGCACACATTGTTCAGTTCAGTGAAAAGCATTGACTCAATGAACCAGGAAATAGGAAAAGAAGCTCTCCTGAAGAACAAAAAAGTGAATTCACTGAAGCAAGAAATGGGAAACAGGCCTTTGGAGAATCAAATGCACATTTACTAAATTTGTTTCAAAAAAAATAATTACCAAGGTAATTACATTTAATAGCTTTTATCAAAACAATAATTAAAGAGGTGAGTTGTTTTTCTTCTATTAAATGCCTAAGAGTGGTGAACATTGAATTTCAATGGTGTCTAGTCTACTTCACGCTTCAGCAATGGTGAACAGTTACAAAGTGGAAGCTCCGTTGGCTTAAACGCAATGGTTTATGGGGTGATATTCAAGCAATTAAATCCAATGGTGTAGTGCTTAAAGCTTGCTCTGTGCCATTATAATTTCAAGGTTGACCCCAATGGCAGCACAATGTGAAGCAGAACAGGGAAATATGGATGAAGTGACACTCCTGGCCTTGGTTTCCTTCCCTCAATCTCGCCCTGTCCTTTAACTCCCAAGCTCACTTTCTGCCTCCTGCATCGGAATCTTCTGTCCTGTCTGGTGGCGTGCTTGGGGGCGGGAAAGGGATTTAATTAGGCGGGATGGTGGTGCACCTGAACCCGGCTGCCCTCCAATGGTCATGGAAGGCCCTGCCCTTGCTGCCGACTCCCTGCACCTCTCTCACCACGACACTCACTCCGCAAACCCCAACTAACCCCCAACCCCTCCACATAACTTACCTGTGGCCTGGGTCGCTCTCCGATCCTAGGATTCCGGTGCCTGTCTTTCTGGCAACAGCTATGGTCACCCCAGTTGCACTGCTGAGCACAAGAGCTCTCAGACAGTGCAACTTCCACCCCCAGAGTCCAGGGGATGGCTCACCACTGGCCCGGCCACTGCCTGATTGACTTGTAGTTTGGCGGACCTTCCCGAAAAGAGGCAGCGCAGGCCTCTCGCTGGCAGGCAAGACCCCTGATGCCTCAATAAGTTCCCACCCCTGATCTTGCCTCCTGACCTCGCCTCCTGACTTACCTCCCAGGTCTCCAAATATGGAGAAAAGAAGTGAGATAATATTGTTGATTTTTTTCTCTCTTGTAAGTAACTGTGGACCTTCCAGAAGTTTTATAAAGGCTTAGCGCTACCTTTTGGATTTTATATTCTGAATCTCTTGAAATAAAACATAGAATTCTATTTGTTTTTTCTTTACTGGCTTATCAACCTGAGGTAATACCTTTAATGTCTATAAAGCTATACCTTCAAGTTCCTCTCTCTCCGCTGCACCAAGCCTACTTCTATTCAAAGTATAATCACTACGATTAACTTAATACCTAAATGTATCCCTCCACAATTACTGGTTAAACTCTATATTCCTAACATTGAGTCTCATTAAATACATATTGAGTTCTATGCATCTAAATAGGCATCATTCATGATGTTGGAAGTACTGAACAGTGAAAGTTTTTTGTCTTTATTTATGAAATTCCTTGGAATACAGAGCTGTCAGTAAATCATGATCAAAAGAATTGATTGCACAGATTTTTATAATATTAATGAAATGCTTTGGAAAAGGTAAGTATATACTGTTCTGAATCGCCTGCCAGATTTGCTCACCAGATCTAAACATCATCAGGAAGCGACAACAACAGGAACACACCCATGACTGACATCAATCCATGAAGATACGGTTTAGAAATAAAGGGTGGAATCATCCCAGATTTGCACTAAGTGCGGCAGCGGGCAGGTAAAACGACCTTTTACCTGCTGGCTGCGATGGCGGGTTTTTAAAGCCGTGTCGTCCCAAACCTGCCACGTTATTTATGCACTCCTGGGTAACACACCATTTCGATAGTGGGCGGGATCTCATTTGCCCACTCGCCATCACCTCGACGCTTCATCACGCCAGGCGCCATGTTTAAAGTCCAGCTGCAAGCATACACCTCAGTGCTTCCAGACCCCAACTGCTGCATGGAAGACATGGCTCTGGAACTGAAGAAGACTGCAGCCCCCAGGTTCAGCGATGCACCCCTCGAGGGTCTTTTGGATGCCGTGGAGGCCCACCTGGACATCTTCTACCCTTGCTTTGCCCATAGGATGGGCAGCAACAGCACTAACCCAGCTTGCGAGGCAGTGGCAGCAGTGGTCAGCGCCAATGCCCTTCAAAAGAGGACAGCCACCCAGTGCCGCAAGAGAATGAATGATCATCTCCGTTCCTCCAGGGTAAGTCACTCTTCTCATCACTCTCAACTCAAACACTCACAAACCCATCACACATCCACAGAGCCCTCACTCACCGTCAGTTCAAGGGACATCACCATTCACTCTCTCACACACACACACCTTCATTGTCCTTATCCCATCATGGGACCACTCACCACCCACGCATGCCATGCATATGTACCATGTGGCCTAGCAGGCATCCTGTTTACACTCCTTCCTTTTCTATTCATGCGGGACAAGCTGGCACACAACAAAAGGGAGAGGTCGCTGACCGGTGGAGGAATGCCCAAGATCAAGGTCCTCACTGACTTTGAAAACAGAGCCATCCAGCTGGCCGGTGACGATCTGGGCCGGTCCTGTGATGACGGTGAGGTCGATGGTGCTCTACCACGTGAAGGTCCAGCAGTGCAACATCCATCAGACAACAATGATGTGAGGCCACTGCCATGCACTAATTATCTCCCTTTGCTTCCACAGACACATCTGGGAAACAACCAAGAGAGTCCATGACTGTAGTAATTAGTTTTGATAAATGTAGGCCTGTAGCTTTAAGAATAATCCTCTGTTGTAAGATCACATGATCTATGTAAACCAATGAGTTAGCGGTGCAGGAGGACAGTTCCTCTTTAGTTATAGAGTTAGATGCACACATGTAGCTGCTGCTGTTGTAAATAAAGTTCAATGCTTTCGCCAAGAGAAGTTGCCTGGAAAATCAACACTATAACAAACTGACGACGAGGATAAATCAGACCTGGTGCTGTCGCTCGCCCAGCGATTGTGAGTACCTAAGATAATTAAAAAGAAAGGAAGATATCCTGAGATGCCACAGTTTGGCAGAATTGTTCCCTTTGAACCAGCCACAGATGACTAGACTCAATATATAGAATGTCTTGCATTCTTCTTTCAAGCCAACTAAATCACGGAGGAGGAAAAGCGATTCTCCTGACTATTTGTGGGAACAAAACCTACAGCTTAGTTCGAAGCTTGATGGCCCCCAGTGCCCTAGATTCGAAGACTTTCAGTGCATTAGTAGATCTCGTTAAGGGACATTTTCAACCCAAGCCCTCAGTCACTATGCAGAGGTTCAGGTTCAATTCACGGAATAGAGCCCCGGGAGAGACCATTGCTCCTCACATGGCAAAAATTAAATCAACTAACGAAATATTTGTGATTTTGGTGAAATCCTGAATGACATGCTCAGGGATTGTTTGGCCTGTGGCGTGTAAAAGGAGGCTATCCAGCGAAGATTACTGGCTAAAGTGGATCTTGATTTTCAGAAAGCGTTAGAAATAGCGCTTGTGATGGAAAGCGCTGTAAGGGATTTACAAGCAATTCAAGGGGCACAAAGGGGCATTGTTCTCCTAGTTGGACAGGAACGGCCAGCCGAAAGTGGCACAAAAAGCCGGGACTCCACCGCGAAGTGGGAAACAGCCTCCGTGAACTGAAAGGTTAGAGGAGACGGCTTAGCAGCAAATTTGAAAAATAATTTTTATCAATGTGGAGACTATTATACTCCTAACGATTGGCAATTTAAAAAGGTGGAGTGTTACTTTTGTCATAAAAAGTAGGCACATATTGAAACTTTACAAAGCAAGATTAAAACAGGCTTCCAGGCAACAAACAAAGTCAAATGAAGTATATAGGGCAGAATCTTCCGGTCGGCGAGCGGGGGCGGGGCCTGTTCACCGACACGTAAAATGACGCAGGGTGGCATCAGGTGGGCATCCTGATGTCACCCCGCGTCGTTTAGATTTTCAGGTCGGTGCACGCCCGCTGACCTGCCAATGGCCTATTAAGGCTGTTTAAAAAAACTAAGGCCATTAAAAAACTAATTGAAATCATTAATGGACTTGCCCGTCCAACCTTAAGGCTGGCGGGCAGGCCGGGAGCCCTGGCGGGCTTCTGAAAAAACATGAAGCTTCATCCATGGGCGGGATGAGGTTTCATGAGTTACTTAAAAATCTCGGAATATTTCAAAGTAAAGTTTATGGACATGTCCCATCTCATGTGACAGTGTCACCTGAGGGGACATGGCAGCAAAATTTTTTTCTCATGTTTATTTGAAGTTTCAAATCTGAGCCGATCTCCCTAAGGCAGCACTTTGCCTCAGGGAGATCTGTGCGCTCTCTCGCACGCATGCGCAAAATAGTGCACTCCCGGCTCAGGGAATCCCCCACCGCCCGCACAGGGAGAACATAGCGCTTACTGGTGGACATCACGCTGGGCAGGCCTTAATTGGCCCCCACCCCACGTAAAATGGCGGCACGCCCCCCAACCGGGGGCGCTGATCGGGAACCCGTCTACCTGTGCCCGCTCCCGCACACCCTTCCCAACGGGGGGAAAATGTTGCCTATAGTGTAGAAGAGCCAAAAACAACCAATTCTGACATTTATTCCTTATGCAATGTGAAAGTTGGAAAGACAGAGCCAATTACTGTCACATTGCAAGTGAATGGTAAACCCAAAAAATAGAAGTAGACACGGGTGTTTCTACTACTGTAGTAAGAGAACACACTTTCCGATGTTTAAAGGTGCTCAACAATTAAATTTGGAACAAACCTCTGCCAAGTGGGTTAAATGGTTAAATCAGATACCAATTAATGATGTTGATAATTGAATGAAACTATTGGCTGAAATAGAATGATCTGAGTCAGCTAGATCATTTTTTTTTATTGAAATGAGTTTTATTTATCCATCAAAATTCATTTACTTTAGAAGAATGAACTTGGAGGAGTGAGTAACATCAATACCCAGTCTACTGTGCTTGATGAGTTGTCAATGGTGGAGTTCTCTGCAACATAATGGCAAATAATTTCTGGACTGATTCCAACCTGGTTATTAGTTTTGCCATTGTCCACACCTGTCAACCATCTCTTGGAGGATAACCATGTCACCAAGGTAGGTCTTGACAAACCCCTGGGCCTGAATCTTCTGGGGGCGGGGCCCACTTGTCGATACGTAAAATGACAGGTGGTGACATCAGGCGTGCGTCCCGATGTCACCGCGCGTCATTCCGATCTTCAGTTCAGCGGGCGCGCACCAGAGTCAGTTGCATGCCCGCTGAACTGTCAAAGGCCTATTGAGGCCATTCAGCTACTTAAACCAATTGTCTGGACTGCCCGTCCAACCTTAAGGTTGGCAGCAGGCGAAGAGCCCAGGCGGCCTTCTCATTTATCATGAAACCTCAACCATGGGCAGGATGAGGCTTCATGAAGGGTTTATAAATAAAATAAACATTTTTATTAAAATTCTTTGACATGTCCCAATTGACTGTCACATGAGGGGACATGTCCAAATAATTTTTTTAAATCTTTCTTTCAGATTTGCACAGTGACATTAAACTCCCTGAGGCAGCTCTGTGCCTCAGGGAGATTACTGCGCTCTTTCGAGCATATGAGCCTTCTTATAAAATATGCCATCAATATTTGCTCCATCACTTCACTGCTTAGACACCAAGCTCTGGAATTCCCACCCTAAACCTCTCTACTCTCTACCTCACTTTCCTCCTTTAAGACGGTCCTTAAAACCTACCTCTTTGACCAAGCTTTTGGGCATCTGACTTAATATTGTCTCATGTGACTCAATGTCAAATTTTGCTTTATAGCACCCTCACGAAGTGCCTTAGGACATTTTATTACATTAAAGGCATTATATAAATGCAAGTTGCTTTTGTTCTCGTTGCATCACAAGTTCAGCTGTTAACCCTCCCAACTGTTTTGTTTCAGTTCTTTTCAATAAGTCAAGATCTGTAGGGAACCATATCAAACCCTCTTCTCAACTCATGCAGTACCCATTTACAACTGCCTTCTGTTTCCATTTTGTGGCACTGCACTGTTTATTCCTTGGTTCCTCGAGCCCTGTCTTTGCCAGTTATCAACACATTCCCATTTTTAAAAAAAAACAAGCCATGTCCTTGCCCTCTTAAGCATTGCATTTGCTTCACAAGGGAGAATCAATTCAGTTCAGTGGTAAAACTCATTGATATTGCCAGTGGCTGCAAAAGGTAAGTAACACCTTCTTAGTAGAAACTGATCAGAGAGGACTGGCAAACATTCAGAGTTTATTATGAAATCAATAGTGATCCCTGGCTCAATTGCTGTTGATGAGCACTGCTGATAGCAATCTGCATTTATTGTGCTTCTTTGATGATTATACTGTCAGTACCTTACCTAGCTGATAGAACTGTGGATATTAGCAATCAGTTACATAGAATTAAGTGTCAGCAAATTTACTTTAGCTATTGGTCTTCATTTTAGTCTCATCAATAAATGTATCTAATCCACATATTTGCAACTTTGCATCACATTAACCATCAAGGTTCGGCAGTCGGGTTGCCAACTGTCGTTCAATGTATTCCTGGGAGGTTTCAGCACATAACTTTCTTCCTCCACTTTCAATATTTTTATATCTGTTAAAGAAAAATGGTCAAAGGAAATGCCAAAAAAAACCCAATGTTTTTTAATGCCCTGATGATTTTTCTCCAGGATTGCACACAGCAGTGACCTGAAGATTGATCATCAATTCCTGGAGATTCCAGGCCAATCCTGGAGGGTTGGCAACCCTATTCAACAGCCTTAATGTTGTCTAGTACAGTTTAATTTAGTGCTGAGTACAGATTAATAGAAAGGATGAAACGATGCAACTGGACAAACTTTAGGAGGCATTCGTTAACAGAATAGTTTAGTGATTGGACTTTTTGGCTCTGTCACCAGAAGAGGAAAGGGAAGTTTTGCAATGTTGCTCATTGCCAAAGAGAGTACTTGCTTCTTAATTCTAAATCTGAAAACATTGCATAAATTTTCATCATTTGATAGCCTATAGTGTTGTCTTCATATTCCGACTCATAACTTAGAATGGGATTATAGAATGACTACAACACAGAAGGAGGCCATTTGGCCCTTTGAATCCATGCCTGCTCTCTGCAAGACCAATTTAGCTAGTCCAAATTGCCCAGCCTTTCACCATACCCCTGCAAAATGTTCCCTTTCAGTTGCTTATCCAATTTTCTTTTGAATGGCACGTTTGAATTTACCCCCACCAACTTTACAGGTAGTGCATTCTAGATCCTAACCACTCATTACATCAAAAAGCATTTTCTCATGTCGTTGTCTTTTTTTTGCCAATCAGCTTAAATCTGTGTTCTCTAACCTTCTGCCAATGGGGACAATTTCTCTCCATCCTACTCTGTCAAGAACCAAGAGATGGAAATGATTGTGTTTTCTCAAAATAATGGGCCAAATTTTTGCTCCAGGGTTGAAATATCCTGACTCTGCAAACCCGACTTAGGAGAAACTGCCCCAAACAGCTGGATTTTTGTTCTAAGGGCGCCAACTGGAGTCGGCCCTGCCACTCACAGAAACAATGCAGAGGTAATCATAGGGACTGTTGGATGCTGAGCTGGGCTGTCTGAAAGGCTCACCTCGGTGCTCTGGGACTTCAGCCCAGTTGTAATAAAAACAATATATCATAATACAGCCCTCTAGCCATCACCCCTTACACCCCCTCACCACCCGCCCCACACACACAACACTCTCCATCCTTCATCCATACCAGCTCATGCCATCTCATGTCTCCCACCCACACCCTGTGGTCACTCATACCTTGCATGCCAACTTATGCTCCTCTACCCACCTCCATGGCCCTTTGTAACCCCTATGATAACTTAGTGTCCACACATGTCAACCCATCACCCCCTGCTTATCCCCATGGCCCTTTATAGCACCGATGCCAACTGAGTGCCAACCCATGCCATGCCACACACCATCCTTTATCCTTACACCCTCCACCTAAACTCACCCTGTATCTATTAAGGGCAGACCTCAGGAGCCATGTTGAGATTAAATAAAATGAAGTTCTAAGTATCCATGTAGACCACTATATTAAAAACACTCTAATTGATAAAAGTCCATTCAATACATTTAAATACCTTCAAGTACTGATAAAACATACATTTGTATTCATAGCCCCATATCAAAGACAACTAATCTCTTTATAACTACGTGGATCTGTCAATCAAACTGTGAACTTACAGGCCCCTCTCTATGATAATGACAGGTTGTGGAAAGCAGCACTAATCCTATAATGAGAGCCCTCAAGTGTATGTCAACAACACCTATTGAAATTGCAAGCACTTTTTTCCACTGCAGGCTGGCTATTTTGTTTTTTAAATTTAAATGACAAGGGATTTAAATGACTTGACAGCTTGACAGTTCCACAAATCTAAACCACTTTTTATGCACATTTATGTCTACTCTTAACAACCCCAAAGGGGTACCTGACCTTTCCCAAAGATGCACCTTACCTTTCCAAATACTTTCTGCAGATTTAGGCCTTTTCCTCAAATGTCTAAACCCATGAGTCATGTTTCAGAAATCTGTGTGACCAAAATTGGGTAGCTTGGGTAGAGGTAGCAACTCAAAGTGTAGAGTCAAGACAGGAGAGCAAAATAATAACATGAGAAATGAGAGTCAGAGAATGGCAGGAAGGGACAGAGAGAAAAAACCTAAGAATGCATCAGCAGTCAAGACTAGATGTTACAAAGGTAACAAAAAGACAAAACTGAAGGCTCTCTACCTGAATGCATGTAGCATTCATAACAAAGTAAATAAATTGATAGTCCACACTAAAGTAAATTAATATGATCTGATAGCAATTACGGAGATATGGCTGCAGACGACACAGACTTGGTCCTTAATATTGAAGGGTACATGACATTTAAGAAGAATAGGAAGCTAGGTAAAGGTGGAGAGGTAGCATTGGTAATCAAAGAGGGTATTGGTGCAATAGTTAGAGATGGCTCAGGAGGTCAGGTTGTAGAATCAGTTTGGGTAGAGATGAGGAATGGTAGGGGAAATAAGTCATTAGTGAGAGTGGTCTACAGGCCTTCTAACAGTAGCCACAGTATAAGACAAAGTATTCAAGAGAAAATATTGTGTGCTTGTGATAAAGGGATAGCAATTATCATGGATGATTTTAATCTACACATAAACTGGAAAAATCAGATTGGCAGTAATAGCCTGGATGTGGAGTTCTTAGAATGCTTTCGAGATAGTTTCTTAGCGCAGCATGTTCTGGAACCAGCCAGAGAGCAGGTTATATTAGACTTGGTATTGTGTAACGTGACAGGATTAATTAATGACCTCAGAGTAAAGGCACCCCCAGGTAGCAGCGACCACAATATGTTTGAACTTTACATCCAGTTTGAAAGGGAGAAGAGCAGATCTAAGATTCGTATCTTAAATTTAGATAAGGGCAACTATGTGGGGATGAAAGCTGAGCTAGCTTAAGTGAACTGGGAAACTAGGCTAGAGGATAGATCAGTAGAGAAGCAGTGGCAGACAGTTAAAGGGATATTTCAGAATATTCAGATTAAGTACATTCCTACTATAAAGAAAAATTCTAAGGGGAGGACCCACCATCCATGGTTAACTAAAGATGTTAAGGAAAGCATCAAACCTAAGGAAAAAGCTTATAACTTTGCAAAGATGAATGGCAGGACAGATGATTGGACAGAATATAAAGAACGGCAGAGAATTACTAAAAGGTTAATCAGGGTTAAAAAATCAGACTATGAGAGGCAGCTAGCTAGAAATGTAAAATGGATAGCAAAAATGGAAAAGAGTAAATAAAGTGAGTGTTGTTCCTCCAGAGAGTGACAGTGGGGAGTTAATAGTAGATAATAAGGAAATGGTGGAAGAAATGAACAAGTGTTTTGCCTCTGTGTTCACTATAGAGGGTACAAAAAACATTCCAGTAATAGCTGCAAATCAGGAAGTGAACGGGAGAAAGGAACTTGGTGAAATTGAAATCACTAGGGAAACAGTACTGAGCAAATTGATGGAGCTGCGGGCTGGCAAGTCTCTGGGTCCCGACAGACTTAAAAGAGGTGGCTAATGAGGTAATCAATGTGCTGGTGTTATTTTTCCAAAATTTGCTAGATTCTGGAAAGGTTCCATCAGACTGGAAAGCAGCAAATATAACCCATCTATGCAAGAAGGGAGGGAGGCAGAAAACAGGAAACTATAGGCCAGTTAGCTTGACGTTTGTCATGGGGAAGTTATTAGAATTGATCATTAAGGAGGTTATAGCTGGGCACTTAGAAGAGCTCAAGGCAATAGGGAAGAGTCAACATGGTTTTTGCAAAAGGAAAATCGTGTTTAACCAATTTATTGGGAGTTTTTTTGAAGGAGTAACATGCACAGTGGATAAAGGAGAGCCTTTGGATGTACTGTACTTGAATTTCCAGAAGGCATTTGATAAGGTATCACAGTAAAGGTTGTTGTGGAAAATAAAAGCGCATGGTGTAGGGGGTAACACATTAGCATGGATAGAAGATTGGCTGGCTGGAAGAAAGCAGAGAGTATGCACAAATGGGTCTTTTTCTGATTGGCAGGATGTGACGAGTGAAGCAGCCCCACAGAGGCCTTTCTGGGGCTCAACTTTTTACAGTTTACAACAATGACTTAGAGAGGGGAGTGAAGACATGGTAGCTAAATTTGAAGATGGCACAAAGATAGGTAGGAAAGTATGTTGTGAAGAGGACATGAGGTTGCAGATAGATATAGGTACGTTGAGTGAGTGGGCAAAGATCTGGCAAATGGAGTTTAATGTGGGAAAATGTGAAGTTGTTCACTTTGGCAGGAAGAACAAAAAAGCAGAGTACTGCTTAAATGGAGAATGGCTGCATAATTCTGAGGTGCAGAGGGATCTAGGTGTTCTAGCACATGAGTCACAAAAAGTTAGTATGCAAGTACAGCAAGTAATTAAGAAGGCTATTGGAATGCTATCCTTTATTATGAGAGAGATTGAACATAAAATTAAGGACGTTATGCTTCAGTTATACAGGGCATTGCTGAGACTACATCTTGAATACTCTGTGCAGTTTTGGTCTCCTTATTTAAGGAAGGATGTAAATGCATTGGAGGTGGTTCAAAGGAGGTTTACTAGATTAATACCTGGAATGAATGGGTTGTCTTATGAGGAAAGGTTGGACAGGCTAGGCTTGTTTCCACTGGAGTTTAGAAGAGTGAGGGGTGATTTGATTGAAGTATACAAGATCCTGAATGGCCTTGACAAGATGGATGTGGAAAGGATGCTTCCTCTTGTGGGTGAGTCCAGAACCAGGGGGCACTGTTTCAAAATTAGGGGTCGCCCTTTTGGGATAGAGCTGAGGAGATTTTTTTTCTCTCAGAGGGTTGTGCGACTTTGGAATTCTCTGCCTCAGAAGGTGGTGGAGGTGGGGGGTCATTGAATATTTTGAAGGCAGAGGTAGATAGATTCTTGTTAGGCAAGGGAATTGAAGGTTATTGGGGTTAGATGGGAATGTGGAAATCGAAGCACAAGAAGATCAGCCAGTAAGTTTAAGAAGGGTAGCAGGGATAATCCAGGAAATTACAGGCCAGTGAGCCTTACATCAGTGGTAGGGAAATTATTGGAGAAGATTCTTCATGACAGGATTTACTATCATTTGGAAGCAAATGGGCATGTTAGTGAGAGGCAGCATGGTTTTATGAAGGGGAGGTCGTGTCTCACTAACTTGATTGAGTTTTTCGAGGAAGTGACAAAGATGATCGACGATGGAAGGGCAGTGGATGTTATATACATGGATTTCAGTAAGGCCTTTGACAAGGTCCTGCATGGCAGACTGGTACAGAAGGTAAAGTCGCACGGGATCAGAGGTGAGCTGGCAAGATGGATACAGAATTGGCTTGTTCATAGCAGTGGAAGGGTGCTTTTCTGAATGGAGAGCTGTGACTAGTGGAGTTCCGCAGGGATCAGTGCTGTTACCTTTGCTGTTTGTAGTATACATAAATGATTTGGAGGAAAATGTAACTGGGCTAATTAGTAAGTTTGCAGACGACACTAAGATTGGAGGAGTTGCAGATAGTGAGGAGGATTGTCAAAGGATACAACGGGATATAGATTGGTTGGAGACTTGGGCGGAGAAATGGCAGATACAGTTTAATCCGGACAAATGCAAGGTAATGCATTTTGGAAGGTCTAATACAGGCAGGAATTATACAGTAAATGGCAGAACCCTTAAGTGCATTGATGGGCAGAGGGATCTGGGTGTACAGGTCCACAGGTCACTGAAAGTGCAACGCAGGTGGATAAGGTAGTCAGGAAGGCATATGGCATGCTTGCCTTCATTGGCAGGTGTATTGAGTATAAAAGCTGGGAAGTCATGCTGCAGCTGTATAGAACCTTGGTTAGGCCACACTTGGAATATTGCATGCAATTCTGGTCACCACATTACCAGAAGGATATGGAGGCGTTGGAGAGGGTGCAGAGGAGGTTTACCAGGATGCCGCCTGGTCTGGAGGTTATTAACTATGAGGAGAGGTTGGAGAAACTCGGATTGTTCTCACTAGAGCGACGGAGATTGAGGGGCGACTTGATAGAAGTTTACAAAATTATGAGTGGCATGGACAGAGAAGATAGTCAGAAGCTTTTTCCCAGGGTGGAAGAGTCAATTACTAGGGGACATAGATTGAAGGTGAGAGGAGAAAACTATAGAGGAGATGTGCGGGGCAAGTTTTTTACGCAGAGGGTAGTGAGTGTCTGGAATTCGCTGCCAGAGGAGGTGGTGGAAGCAGGTACGATAGTGGTGTTTAAGAGGCAGCTTGACAAATACATGAATAGGATGGGAAAAGAGGGATACGGACCCCGGAAGCGCAAAATGTTTTAGTAGACAGGCAATATGATTGGCGCAGGCTTGGAGGGCCGAAGGGCCTGTTCCTGTACTGTACTTTTCTTTGTTCTTTGTCCTTTGTTCTTATTGAATGGCTGAGCAGGCTCGAGGGGCCGAATGGTTAACTCCTGTTCCTATTTCTTATGTTCTTATGGTCCTTATGTTCTTAAATGCTCCTGTTTGAAGGCAGCTGTGCTTTTAAATGTGCAGCTGCCTCCGTGAACCATAGATATGTGAAAAACATCCCACCCACATCTCCCCGCATCCCCAGTGAGAATGGTAGATGTCAGGTTCAGGAGCGGGACTTCTGGATTCAGAGCTCTGTCACCATTTTGGTGAAGGCGCAGAGCCCTTCTGACTTCACAAAAATTTTGGCCTTAGAATTAGACTGAGATGTTTCTGGATAATAATAAGAAGAAGAAGCATACTTTAGGAAAACTTTAGAGGGGGTGCAGAAAAGATTAATGGGAATGGTTCCAGGGGTGAGGGAGTTCAGTTATGTGGATAGATTGGAGAAGCTGGGGTTGTTCTTCTTGGAGAAGAGAAGGTTGAGAAAAGATTCGACGGAGGTGTTCAAAATCATGAGCGGCGTAGACAGAGCACAGAGAAAAATTGTCCTATTGGTGGAAGGATCAAGGACAGGAGGCCACTGATTTAAGGTGTACGGCAAAAGAACCATGAGGAAAAACCTTTTTTATGCAGTGAGTGGTTAGGATGTGGAACACACTGGCTGAAAGTGTGCTGGAGGCAGATTCAATCGTGCCTTTCAAAAGGGAATTGGAAAGCATGAGAAGAGATAAATTTGCACGGAAGTGCCACAGGGAAAGGGCAGGGAGTGGGACTAGCTGAACTGCTCTTCCAGAAAGCAGGCATGGACACCATGGGTTGAATGGTATCCTACTGTGCTGTAACCAATCTATGATTCTAATTCAACTCTAGTTATTTCCAAACAGTGCAATATTAAATGGACTTTTATTTCTCTATTTGGTGTAGGACAGAAAATCTGCTTTCAGATACCATGGCACACCCACTAGAATCAGATAAAGATGTCACTGTCATTTAAATGGAGAATCAGCTGTAACATTTCATCAGAAACCAAAGCAGTGCCCCAGGTTCAAATGTCCTTCACCACTAGCCACTAAAGCTCTCTGTCTGTGCACTGGTATGAATCCAATTCGCCTCAGGCCATTAGGCTCACATTGGTGAGCAGAATCAACATGCTTATGATAGGTGAATCAAGCTTCATCGACTGGGGCAAAAACAGAAATACCTGGAAAAACTCAAACAGAATTGAAGGGTCATGAGGACTCGAAACGTCAACTTTGCTCTTCTCCGCCGATGCTGCCAGACCTGCTGAGTTTTTCCAGGTATTTCTGTTTTTGTTTTGGATTTCCAGCATCCGCAGTTTTTTGTTTTTATTTTTTTTCACCTACTGGGGCATTTGTCTTTTTCATAAATTAAGAGCACTATTTAGCACACACCTGGATGTTGGCAAGTCATGTCAACTGCAAAATTCCACTGGCACTCTGACTTTTGGCACAGTCCAAATTATTACTGTATATGGCCCATATTGCATAGTCAGCATTAGTCAAACAACATTGTTTAATATAATTCACTCACCCCAGCCAATTAAGTGTAAAAGGGGCTTTAGTAATGATATCAATTTAGTGCTCAATTGCTGCCAGTTTGTGTTCTGAACTTAGAGTCACTAGGGACTCATTTTGGATTGGCTATCATTAAGAAGGACCATTCAACCACTGAGGAGGAAGGGAGCGATAGAATAAGGAGGAGGCCAGGACTGAACATTCAGCCTCCAGGGGAGCCACCTTTGGGAGGCCAGGCGCAGGCACAAGGGGCGCAGGGCCGAGAGGTTGTCCAAGGTGCAAAGGGCCGCAGAAGACGCCACTATCCTGCTGCCAGGGTTTACAGGCGGAGAAGCAGCTACCACAATATGACTGAGGTGCAGTGCCGAAGGAGGCTCCGACAGTCAAGGCAGACAGTCAACTATATCTGTCAGATGATTGGCCCTGAGATCTCCCCTAACTTTGTGGGTGGACACCCCATGCCAGAGGCTCTGAAGGTCACAGTTACCCTCCACTTCTATGCCTCTGGCCCCTTCCAGGGGTCGGTGGGTGATTTTTGTGGTGTCTCCCAATCAGCTGTCCACACTTGTGTCAAGCAGGTTACAGACGCTCTGTTCAGACGGGTATTGACCTTAATCCACTTCTGCTGCGACCAGGCAAGTCAGGCACAGTGAGCCAGAGGCTTCGCAGCCATTGCTGGCTTCCCCTGCGTCCAGGGTACTATAGACTGTACACATGTGGCCATCAAGGCGCCAGCAGGTGAGCCCGGTGCCTTCGTCAACAGGAAGGGCTTCCACTCCATGAACGTGCAGATAGTGTGTGATCACAGGATGCTGATTCTACAAGTCTGTGCAAGGTACCCAGGCAACTCCCACGATGCCTACATCCTCAGACACTCCCAGGTGCCGGGGCTCTTCAGTGCTCCGGCCCGGCTGGATGGTTGGCTGCTGGGTGACAAGGGCTATCCCCTGCGAAGGTGGCTCATGACACCTCTCTGCCATCCAAGAACAGGCTGAGCAGCGGTACAATAGGAGCTAGAGCACCACAAGGGCTGTGGTGGAGAGAGCCATCGGTCTTCTCAAGATGTGCTTCCGTTGCCTGGACCGTTCAGGGGGCGCACGCCAGTACCCCCCAGATCATGTCTCTCTGATCGTGGTAGCATGCTGCGCTCTGCACAATCTTGTGCTGGAAAGGGGGGATGCAGTTGACGATGAAGACCTTGACGCCCTGGATGAGGCTGTACATGATGAATCCAGCAGTGGCTCAGAGGATGAGGAAGCACAGGGCGATGATAAGGGGCAGCACGCCAACCCGCTAATACACCAAGGAGGCAGGGACACCCGGGACACTTTAATCCAACAAACCTTCAGCTAGCTCCACGCACATGGATCAGCAGGAACAGCATTGCCTGGCGCTTCCACACGTGGCACTTAGGTGCTACATCTTCCACCTCATCAGCTGCAACTAAGGGCTTAGTACAGAAACATCAATGTCCACTCAAACACTCATGAGATGTCTGTGAAAAAGAAAAATGCAGCACAAAGGAAACACCCTCAGCCATGGTCAGAAAAGTGCACTTTATTATGTCCAAAAAAATTACACAGACTTCCCCATTCCAATAAGAAGAATTTTGTTCCCTATTCTAAGGCCAATACAAAATCACCAGTGACATACCCGTTGAGTGCCTAATGTGCCTTATGCTTTCGTTTGTGGGTGCTACGTCTAGGTGCCGCCCCATTGCTGGAGTGGCTTGTGAGACAGCCTGCTGACTCTGCTGTCCTGTTGGCGTCGATGATCTTGGCGGGCGTCCTCTGGCCCATGGAGCCTGTGATGGCCCCGCCTGGGAGGGAGTGGCCAGTTACAGAACTGGCACCTCCCCAGTTGTCGCAGCCTCAACGGAAGCAACGTTGACTGGCAGAGGGGCGGAGGAGCTGCTGCCCTCATCCGGAGCGCCCTGAGAGGAGCTTGCAGTGACGACAGGTAGCTGCAGCGCAGACGTGAGGTCACAGTCGACCTCCCTGCTCACCGCAGATGAATGGGCACCGAGTGCCAACGCTTGGTGTACACAACATCTCCCACATTGGGAATGACCACCCATGGCCAGTACCACTGTGAGGGCTTGCAGGTCAGAGCGTAACCCAATCAGAAGGATTTCCATCCAATTGAACCTCCTCTCCATGAGAGTCACCAATCTCTCAGTGGAGGAAGCCTGAAGCTCTGCCCTGAGGTTCATGCCATCACTGACACTCTGCCTGGACTCCTCCATCGCAGAGACCAACTGAACCATTCCCTCATGCAACCCTGCCAGATGACAAATCCAGAGGCACATCATCAGTGCCGGACTCAGCATGTGCTTAGTCCCCTGCAGCCCTCCGGCTGCTGGAGCCATCAGCACTCTCTGCCCCTACCATCTCCTCCAGCGATTGTGAAGTGCCCTCTCCACTGTGACCTGGGACGTTAGCTGACGGTAAATTCCACACCGAAGTGTGTGTGTCTGCGCTGGTGCCTGGCTGGCTGAAATGATGTGCCAAAAGTTGCACATGTTGGCCCTCAGGTGTGGAGGGGGTAATGCTGTGTCTAGGGGCGCGGCCATGTGGTGGTGGAGGGGGTGCTGCGGTGTCTTTGGGTGCGGTGATCAGATGGTGATGCTGAAATTAACAACAAGGACAGTGCACCAGTTAGCGTACAGTCAGTTAAACCTTTCATCCCTTCCCCCCCAGCCTCATCAGTCGGTCACCCTTCAAAACCCTAAGGAGATGAACATTGGTGAGGTGGAAAAGAGTCAAGAGGAGCCCCAACCATTAAACGCACATGCAGACAGGCTGGTTAGATGGCCTCAGGAATGCCACATGGCATGTTATGTCCCATTGGAGTGGGGAGAATGCAGAGGTACCTAACCTGGATGCATGCTGGCCTGGATAGTTGCGGTGCTGAGGAAACATTGCAAACACTTGCAACATTTGCCGTGGATCACAGGAGATTGACAGGTCACATTATTGACCTTCATAACATTATGAGGGGCTTAGACCGGGTGGGCAGAAGGCAACATTTCCCCTTGGCGCAGGAAAGAGTAACGTGGTAGCATTTATCTAAGTTGAGTGCCATGAGGTTCACAGCTGAGGTACTGAGGACTGTTTGGACAGAGTAATGTGGGGCGCACTGGCTGAAAGGGTGGTGGAGGTCCCAAACACCCTAAGATGCAAAACATTTTGGCTGTGCAGCAGCGATGCCATGGCATGTTAGTCCATGGGGATAGTGGTCACAAATGGGATAAGGTGACTTTGGAAGGTGGTGGAGACACGAATCCTCAAGGGGACGAGAGTCCTTTCTGTATGACCCACACATCAGAGTGTCTCAGTCTGTGAATGAGGAGTGTCGCAGCATTAACTATTGCAGCAACCAGCAGTGGTTTGGATGGTGGGGAGACAGAGTGGATGGGACTGTGGCCCTCAAATACCTGGCCGCTGCACCCCAGCCTCGCCATCCCCAGCCGCCCTGGCCTCTTGCCTCCTCCCCAGCTCCATGGCCTGCTCCTCGAAGGTGGTGAGGCGCTGGAGCAGGGCGTGCCCACCTCCAGTCCTCTGGTGCTCCCGAAGATTGTGTTGACTTTTTGCTTGAGGAACAGAGAAGAGGATTTATGATTTATTGGGGCTGATCGCTCATGTACTCTGCACGCGCATTCCGCACCCCAACCACAGTGACCCATCTGAGGCCTCCAGCGGCTCCTGTCCACACTACTGGTGATCAGTCCCCAGAAGATAGTACGGCTGGTCCCAACCCCCTCCCACAACGGCCACCTTGGACACATGCGGCGTCCATCACTTTGAATTGCACACGGGTCTTAGCGCCCATGGCAAGGAGGCGCAACTAGGTGAGGCGCTGATGCCAGCAGATGGCACTTGGCCACAACACATTGAGGCTCCCCTTGCACCATCTCATCACCATCAATATGACATGTGTTGGAGTTCTGGGTATGTGTCTAGCAGCCTCCCCTACAGGTTGCCCCCAGACTACTCAAATGCCACAAACACCAACATATGCTGCGGGGAGAACCCATCTTCTCCTCAACCACTAAGGCTGATGTAAGCGTGGTCAGTACCCGTTTGCCTACCCAGCGTGTGCCAAATGCCCAATGCAGTAACGACAGCAAGACGTGGGGGGCGGGAGGGTGCTCAAAGGCTAAGGCTACCTTCTGGGTCAAATGGCCAAGGCCAACATGGTACTCACCCGTCCAGAGCGAAGCAAAGATAGAATCTTTTACAGCATTGAGTGCCAGTGCGCCACATATTATCATGGGCACTCACAGCATCACCAACCTCCTCCCACGCCTGGCTGGTGACATGGTGGGGCCCTCCTCCTCCCATCCTCCGGATACAACAAGTGCTGACGGCTGGACACCTCTTGCAGGAGGACAGCAAGGCATGCATCGGAGAATCGAGGGGCACAGTGGCCCCCCGCTGGCCTCTCCTGCAGCCTGCCCCCCTCCTCCTGCTCCTGCTCCTGTCCTGTGACAGCTCCCTCCCTCGCTCCCCGAGTGGCCATGGTGCACTGCCTCAAGCAGGCTGCCTGACCACTCTTTATACAGACTGCGGGTTCCCCATTGGAACCGGCGGTCTGAGTACGCCCGCCT
Source organism: Cetorhinus maximus (assembly GCF_964194155.1). Classification (NCBI taxonomy): domain Eukaryota; kingdom Metazoa; phylum Chordata; class Chondrichthyes; order Lamniformes; family Cetorhinidae; genus Cetorhinus; species Cetorhinus maximus. The sequence goes on from NC_135896.1 coordinate 22,371,544, forward strand.
CCGCGACTATTTTCCCGTTCTCCACGGGAGTCCCTAACCCGCTGGGCGGGCCTTAATTGGCCTGCCCGCAGAAAATAGCGGCACGGCCCATTTTGGTGGCAGCTATCGGCTGCCCGCCCGCCACCGAGTCGGTGGAGCCCGCCCACCATCGAACGGAAAATTCTGGCCATTGAGTGAGAAATTCCACAAAGACAACTCCAACAATGGAGCAATGAAGGAGCACAACCCTGATCTGCCTACTACAAATCAAATTTTAATAGCTCAATGCTCTAAATTATGCTGTCTCCAAGCATGTGGGACATCAATGGAATAATGCCTCCACCTTTTGAATTATTTCTCACCTCCACATCCTGCCAATGCTGACACTTTCTCCTTACCTGCTGTTTCCCCAGGCCAGTCTCCAGCCAGAACTTGCTTTTTAAAAACTGTGTGCTAATTTCCACAAGGCGTTTCCCTGGCTTTATGCAAGTTTTACACCAATCATTACTCTGGTAAATATGCAAATACAGTCGATTCACAAAATTCTGGTGTAATTGCTTCTCCAAACCACTGGTGGATTCAACTCCATTTTGATTGGCAAAAGAATAATGCAACTCATTGGGCAGGATTTCTTTCATCCTGCGCGCCCGACCGAAATCGTGAAATAGTGCGCGATGACATTGGGTGAGCGTCCTGACGTCATCGCGCACCCTCGCGATCGTTTGGTTGGCGGGCACGCACGAGAGGTGGCAGCACACCCACCGACAATTAAGAGGCTTATTAAGACCCTTAAGTAATTAATTATGCTGCATTTTTCGCTGCCCGGTCAACCGTTCGGTTGGCAGGCGGGTGAATAGGCCAGGCAACCTGTGCATTTTTAACGAAACCTCATCCACGGGAGGGATGAGGTTTCCGGCGCTTACTAAAAAAACAATTTAAAAAGTTTTAACATCCCTTTTCACATGTCCCTCTTCATGTGACTGAGCCACATGTGAGAACATGTTTATCTTTGTATTTAAAATCCGCCAGCTTCCTCAGGCAGCTCTGTGCCTTCAGGGAGCTGTCAGTGTGTGCCCCCCCTCCCATGCATGCGGCACACCTCAGCGCTTGCGCTCCTCTCGCCCCCATCCCGCCAGCGCTGAGGCTCCCCGCGCGCCTTTCATGCAGGTTGGCTGTTAATTGGCCAGCCAGTGTGGAATCACAGTCGGAGCCCAATTGCAGGCAGCAGTCGGTTTCACGACCGCTTCCGGGCCAACCCATCGTGCCCGCCGACGAGGGAAAGATTCTGCCCACTGCGTGGTATTTTGCGACCATTGTTTTAAACTCGGCTTGCGGTTACAGTAAAACCAAAAACTGGAGCTGACTTGTGCAGTAATTTTTCAACAGATACACTTGGTTGAAAATAACATTGTGATTCTAGTTAGTAAGGGTTTCCTGGTTTGCACTTTTATTTAACATTTTATGTACTACACCACCCTAGAGGATACAACTGTACTAAATAATGAATGCAATACAACATTCAAAGGTATAATTGCTACGACTAATGGTACAGTTATGCTAAAGAGCCAGGCTGGCAAAGAGAACTAAATAAATGTTTAATAATCCCCACTGACTTTCTTGAAATTTAGACTTCAGAGACTTCCTCACCCCTATGAGAAGGTAAAGATGAAAGAGACATGTATTCATTTATTTTAAAAAAAATCTGCTGTGTTGGCAGCACAAGTAGATGAGTGCTCATGAAGATCACACTGCTGCGAGTGATGAACATTTGGCAATTTCAGCCATTAACATATTGAGGACTGTCCTGAGAGCACAGAGCATAAAAAAAAAGGAAAGGATGAGTGAAGCCACTCTGGCTACTAAGGCTCATCCTTTCAACCTAACCTTTCCAGAAGCTCAGATATCTTGAAAAGATCCCCTTTTAATCACCTTCTTTCTAATCTGAATACTTTGAGCTCTGCAACTCAAAAAAGACAATGAGATTAAAATTTTAAATGTAACAATAGCAATTTATATTTATAATCCAAGCTTGCTTTTGCAATCATTTATTCAATACATTTTTCTATTACTTGTTATGCTCAGAAAATATATTTTTTAATTTTATATTGTGTATTTTAAATATCCCATATATATGCACAGTAAATGAGTCCCTGGAGCCGATTTTCCAAGCCTGGCGCATGGTCAATGGAACTGGATTACACATGCACTGGTTCAAAGGACTCATGAAATTTTGCAAGATCAGCGCATTTAAATATGACTCGCGAGCTTTCTGTTTTGCATTAACCCTGGGGCTGGTTATGTCGGAGAGGGAATCAAGTCCAGCAGCAGATATATAAGGGCTTGTCCTATTATTCCAGGGCAAGAAGCTTGTGATCCTACAAATTACAATGTAGAACCATGGATTTACCTGTATTCTTGAAACATGGGCATCACTGGAAAGTCTGGCATTTATTTCCCACCCCTATTGTCTGGTTTATGAGGCCATTTCAGGTGGCAGTTAAGAGTCAACCACTTTGGTATTGAACTGTACTCACGTATGGATTAGACTAGCTAAGGGTGGCAGGTTACCTTTCCTAAAAGATATTGGGCCAGATCTTCCATTCCCACAGGGTCATACCCTGGAGGTACCCCAGAAGATGCACTGAAGGACCACCACCACCACCACCACTCCCTCCAGAAGACCCCAGGCAAGGACTGCATGGGAATTGCTCAGGAGGTTTCAACTACAGCAGCTAGGGAAGGTGATGGCAGTGCCGTAGTGGTATTGTCACTGGACTGATAATCTAGAGAACCAGGATAATGCTCTGGGGACCCAGGTTCAAATCCCACCATGGAAGATGGTGGAATTTGAATTCAATAAAAATCTGGAATTAAAAGACTAATGATAACGATGAAACCATTGTCGAACCCATCCGGAAATCCGTTGTACTTACCTGGTCTGGCCTACATGTGACTCCAGATCCACAATAATGTGGTTGGCTCTTAAATGCCCTCTGAACAAGGGCAATTAGGATTGGGCAATAAATGCTGGGCTAGCCAGTGATGCCCACATTCTGTGAACGAATAAAAGAAAACTTCCGGTGGGGAATTTCCCTGTGTTTGGAATCCTCTGAAACTCTGATTTAAAGCCTGATACTTGGATGGTTCTGAATAAATCCTGGGCCAGGATTTTCCATTGGGGGGGTGGGCGCGGACCCAATCGGGTCCACTCTGCCATTTTGCTGACTCCCGTGGATAGCAGGAGTGTGCGGGTGGCGGCGAGTGTGCACAGACCGCTGGGTCCAATGGCGACCCCGCAGTCTGTTTAAAAGAAGGCCTGGCAGCCTCCTGTAGGCTGCTCACAATGGCCTGTTCTAGGCCGCACCAGAGGGGTTCGGGTGTGCAGGTCAGGCTCCAGGGCAGGCCAGGGGAGCAGGGCAGGCTGGAGGGTAGGCCAGCAGGGCGAGGGGGGGCAAAGCGCCCCTCGGTTTTCAGATGAATGCCTTGCTGTCCTCCTTGAGGAGGTGGCAGCACGGTGGGAGGTGTTGGTCCCCCAGGATGAGAGGAGGAGGCCCCCCCACATGACCAAACGTGCCTGGAAGGAGGTGGCGGAGGTGGTGAGCTCCTGCGACGTGGTTCGGTGCACCTGGATCCAGTGCTGCAAGCGCTTCAATGATTTGTTGTGCTCTGGAAGGGTGAGTACCATCTTGACATTGAGTATTAAACCCAGCAGGTAGCCTCACCCTCTAAGGCCCCCCGCCCCCCCAAGTCTTACTGTCATGGCTGCATTGAATCATTTAGGGCATTTTTCCTTTGCTAGTGGCCAAGCAGATAGTGCCCATGCTGAGGTCAGCCTGAGTGGGCCATGAGGAGATGAATTCTCCCCTGCACCATGTGTTGTTCTTAGTCGCACAAGACTAGTTTGCGGGCGACCTGGAGGAGCTGCAGCTGGGCGCAGACTCAGAACTCCAGGACATGTCCTAGTCAGGATGATGAGATTGTGGAAGGGGAGCCTCAAGGTGTCGTGGCAAAGAACCATCTGCTGCCCTCTACGCTGCACGTGTTTGCGCCTCTTTGCTATGGGAGCAAATACCGTGTGGTTCCTAATGTGATGTACACAGCATGTGTCCATGTGGCGGGGTGGGGAGCAGGCCTAGCATCTTGTTCTGAGTGATCAGCAGCAGTGCGGAGAGGAGGCACTGAAGGCCTGATATGCCCCACTCTGGTCAGGGTGTGGCGTGTGCGAGCAGAGTCCATGTGCAATTTGCCCTAATGCAATTTGCCCTAATGAATGGTCTTCTCTCTTTTTCAGGAGAAGAATGCTCATAATGCATCCTAGCGTGCGAGGACTGGAGGCGGCCAGGCACAGCTCTCCATATTAAGCCGTTTCGAGCAGGAAGCCCTTGAGTTGGAGAGGCGCCATGCACCCAGGTCTACTGGTGTTGGTGAGGCTGGGGTGGCACGACCAGGTATTTAAGGCCAACAGTGAGGTCTACATTGTCCTCCCAACAGCCATAGCACTGCTGATTGTTAAATTAGTTATTGTTGCAACGTTGCTGGGCCATTGGTTCTGGAAGGTTGAGCACATAATGAGCCGAGGGGACAGGCATGAAATTTGTCAGCGTGTGCACTGTCCTTGTTCTTCCTTTCAGCATCATCAGAGCACGGCTGGGAGCGGGAGCAGCATGTTCTAAAGGGTTATTACCCATGGAATCTGGATCACTCATCCAGCAACATAACCACTACATTACCATATAAAGTTGTTGCATTTGAGTTGTTTCTGAAACAAGTACAGGAAAGCTGCTTTCTTTGAAGCAAAGGAATAACACTTCTCATCACTCAGCTGTTTGCACAGCATTGGAAACAGTGGCTAGAAGGGTTAATACACTTCCCACATCCGTGGATGCAAATGAAACTGTTTTCCAGCCTCGCCAAGATTCCCAAGGTGAGACCTATCCAGCATTTGCCTACCCAAAATAAATGGGCATGATGCATGCCATTAAAAATTCCATCTCAAACTGGGCTAGCTTGACTGAGGCTGCATGCATATGAAGAACTTGTTCTGCGATTGACTAAGTAAGTAGGAGTGAACAAGGAGTTTCTCTCTGCAATGTATCTCCTAACAGGAATAAAATTATCTTTCAGAATTTTTAAATTACCCCAGAGTATTTACATCTTTTAATGAGGTCATTGAATGATCTAAGTGCTGACCTTAGAATATAAAATAAGGCTTTGAAAGGAACCATTCCTCCATGATTCACAGTTCTTGAGTGCAATGCTGAAAATATAAAGTTGTTACAATTTTACAGAATAAGAAAAGTTTAAAATGGATATTCCCTTTATTCTAATAAGTATAATAATTTGGCAATGCCACCTGTTAAGTTCATTCTCAGTAATACTATTGAAAATCATCATTAAAATCATCCCAGTGTACGAACACTCATGTTTTCATGTTAACCAGCTGGCTGATAGAATGATAGTCAATCTGATAATACATTTACAAGTCATTCTGATTTTGATGGAAGGTTTGTAGAGATTCATAGCCTACACATTCATCAATGATGCTTCCACTTGCAGTACTTTTCACCCAAGTTCATGCCTGATCACATTACTGACAGTAGTAGGCACAAGCTATCTTCAGTCACAATCTGGAGGAGGGAATGGGCCTGCTTCTATTAGTGGGAACTCTTGGAACATGAAATTGTAAAAGTAAATTACACCATTTATTACTTTAGAATTGGTGTTCACCTTGGAAGCTCCTGTCACATGCTCAAAGAAGCAGGTCCCATAGAACATTATTCAAAGCCAGTGGGTTACAATGGAATATGTATGCTGAAGAGGGGGGTGGAGGGGAAATAACATTGGAACCCAATTGAAATGATGATCCAGGAAACAGGCAGACATTATACGCTCATGGGAAATTAAAGCTATGCTTCATGTAGAAACTAGATCATCTGCAAAGAACAGAAAGAAAATAGCTTTGAATGCATTAATGCTGTAGTACTTTATGCATCAAGTTAAGGGGAAACGGTGGCATAGTGGTAATGTCACTGGACTAATCTTCAGGCACAGGCAAATGCTCTGGGGACATGAGTTCAAATCTCACAATGGTAGCTGGTGGAATTTAAATTCAATAATAAATCTGGAATATAAAATAATCTCAGTAATGGTGACCATGAAACTATCATCGATTGTCGTAAAAACCCATCTGGTTCACTAATGTCCTTTAGGGAAAGAAACTTGCCATCCTTAACTGGTCTGGTCTACATGTGACTACAGATCCACAGCAATGTGAATGGCTGTCTGAAATGGCTGAGCAAGCCACTCAGCTCAAGACATTTAATGATGAGCAACAAATGTTGGCCTTGCTAGCAACATCCACATCCCATGAAAGAATTTAAAAAATCAGCTCCCTATTGTGCCTTTCCATTACTTCCTGGCTCCAACTGGAATTTTCCAGGTCAGAAAAAAGCCCTGGACTTGCATGACTGCACAGATCTCTATTCCAAAATATGGCAGTTTCCATTTTGAGATAATAAATTTAAAGGAGTCTTGGCCATACATTTTAAAAAGTATCCTAAAATAGATCACGGAGCACTTTTAACCTGTGTTTGACAGTGACTGAAATTACTGTCCTTGCAGTCATAATACTCTTCCAGAAAGTCTCATCCCCCAAGTGTCCCTGAGGGAGGAAAAGCAACCTGTTCTGCTGACTCAGAAGGATAATACAGCTATGAGATCATCGCCCACACATTCATCAACGACCCTGCCACTTGTTAAAAATTAGAAATATGCTTAGAATAATATTTAATAGCCTGAAACAGGTAAAGGAATAGGCTAGTGCTCTAAGTTTTGCTTTCCTGGAAACTGCTTAAGGTTTCATTTCTCTACAAACAAAATGGAGTGACTGTTGTGAGACTATTGTGAAAAAAAGCTCATGGACAGCCAAGGCCTCTGCAGTAGTGGGAAAGCAACTGGTGGATAAAATAAACAACCAGACTACAAAACTGTGTTAGGTGTTTCATTTAACCTTGCTGAATTAAGAAGTTTACTGGAAGAGATTATTTGGTCATTATCTCATTACATTTCAGTTATGTGCAAATTGACTTACAAATTTCCGATAGTACAACAGTGACTACACTACAATAAAAGTATTTCATTGACTATAAAGCATTTTGGGATACCCTGAGGTTGTGAAAGGTGGTGTTTAAATGCAAGTTCTTTCTTTACTTTTATTCGAGGGTTAACTTGACAGACATGTACAAAGCTTAATCTAAATTAACCTTGGTGAATTTATGTCAGTCTTGGAAATAGAGCACAATATCAACTTGCAATTAATACAGTCCAACAAATACCAAGTTTTGGTGATATTTGAACTCTCTTTGTAACCTAAAATGTTCATCCATCAATTAATAGTGTTTACCTTATTGTTCAGGGTATAATTACTGTTTAACATTAATATGCTTATATTATTCTAGGCTGTTAATAAATAAATATTAGTTCGTTTTATATACCAAATTATGTATACTGATTTTATCATCTGTTTTCTGTTTAATGACTTTAACAAGAAGAGGTTAACTCATCCTCTCAGTTTATACTTTAGTAGGGAGTCATTGTGCAAAGGTTAATATAATTTGGGCCAGTTGACGTATGGTGGTTTGGATAAGCCAAATTCAGGTAGCCAGCAGTCCATTAGACGGGGGGCAGTGAATTGACCGGAAGATAGTTAAAATTTTGTCTGTTGCCCTTTGATTAATATTTCTCAGATGCTTTACTCAATTCACTGAATGACAATGTTCTTATAGTAAATTGTGTTAGATTGGGAGTAATATTTTAGCATGGATGAAGGAGTGGTTAACAGACATAAAATGGTGTATAGGAATAGACGGATCATTTTTGGGAGGGTAAGTTATAACTAGTGGAGAGCTGCAAGGATCAGTATTTGTGCCTCAGCTATTTACAATCTGGGCTGAATCTTCTGACTGGCGTGCAGGTGGCAGAGTCCGCACGCCAGCGCTTAAAATGTCGCACGAGCATCCCGACGTCAGCACGCGGCATCGCGATATTTCAGTTGGCGGGTGAGCTATGCAGCGGGACGCGCGCCCGCCATTAATTAAAGGCCTTGTTAAGGCCATTAACTCTTCAATCGACTAGGATTTTGAGGGGCCCGTGCGAACTTCAGCTCAGCGCACGGGCCCAATGGGCATGCGGGTAAGTGATTTTTTTACAGTGGCGGGATGAGGTTTGATATCGGAATTAAAAAATTGTAATACAGTTTTTGTGTATTTCATTAACATGTCCCATCTCGTTTGACATTTTCACATGAGGGGGGCATATTAATGATTTATAAATTTTTCTATTTTTCATGTTTCACTGCCTTTCAGCAATCTCCCTGAGGCAACACTTTGCCTCAGGGAGATGTGCGCCCTTTCGTGTGCATGTGCAAAAGAGCGCACTCTGGCAGTTGGGGATATCCCACCCCCCCCCCCGCCCCGCCCCCCTGCACAGGGAGCGTATAGCACTTCCCGTTGGGTGTCACGCTGGGCGGGCCAATTAAAGCCCACCCACTTAAAATGGCGTCGGGGCCCGTTTCGGTGGCAGCGATCAGCTGCCCGCCCACCACCAAGCCGGTCGGGTCCGCCCACCCATCGAGGGCAAAATTCTACCCTCTATATCAATGACTTAGATGAGAGAGCCAGGTGTAATGTGCCCAAGTTTGCAGATAATACAATGCTTGGTAGGAAAGTAAGCTGTGAGGAGGATGTAAAGAGGCCCCAAAGGGAAACCAGTTAAGTGATTGAGAAAGAAGGTGGCAGATGGAGCATTATGTGTGAAATTATCCCTTTTGGTGGGAAGAATAAAAAAGCAGGATAATCTTTAAAATTGAAAAATGAGTACATGTTGGGATTCAGAGGGATTTGCGTGTCCTTGCACATGAATAAGGAAGAGTAAGGAAGACTCATTGCAATTATTTAAGGCTTTGATGAGACACACCTGGATCACAATACAAGTTTTTCCAACGAAACCTTGTTACTAAATTCCCCCATTCCATGAAGCATTCTGGTAAATCTCTTCCACACCCTGGCATTGATCTTCACATCCTTCCTAATGTGTGGCGAGCAAGGGCAGAATATTCGTGAAGAAACAAGAGGTTTGCCTGTCAATTGGAAAGCCAATGAGAGGCCAGCATTGCCACATTTGGGGGAGGCCGCAGAACCATGAGACAATCAGGCAGCAGAGAGGCCAGCAACAGGCCTTTTCCTGGAATTAGGACCCCGGTGGCAGAGATCCCACTTACCAAGAACTGTCAGCTAATCAGAGGGTGGCGGCTCTTCTGCCCAACAGTGTTATAGCGGGCGGATGGTAAATGCCAAGCTGCCCAAACCCCAGGGGGAAACTTGAAGCAGCTGCCACAGTTATTTGCTATTTGTACGTATTTTGAGATGAATTCAGGAAAAAGAAGGCTACCAAGTCTTATAGGTTTCTTAAAAAACTAAATTAAACCTTTATTAAATTTTTTTTAATGATTTTAAGCACATACATAGGTTTAAAAATCACTACTATAATAACTTCCAGCTCCCCTGATTAACCTAACTCCCAGTTACACCTCCATTAAGGCAACAGTAAAAACACATAGATTTTAAAAGATCCAGGCAAAGTATCACGATACACAGAACAGTCAAACTCAAAGTGAGTTTTCTTAACTTCAACTTCTTTAGACAGCAGCTTGAGGCTTAGTTGCTGGAGGCTTTTCACACTTGTCAGATCTTAGAATGCCTTCCCTTGCACATGACCTTCTCTTCTTTATACATATTTTCCCTTTTGAATGTAAATTCCCATTGTTTCACTATGTCTTTGGACTTTATCTCTCTAATAATAAAAATCTACCTGGTACCAATTTTACCAGTAATCCTTGGGGAAAAATAAACACACTGTTTCTTAACTTCCCCTGGCTAGGTGAAACATTTCACCTTCTCTTTTGAATTCAAGCTAGTCTGGTTTATTTAAAAATGCAAATGTTCCCTTTACACCTCACATTCTAATACTTCCCCCATGTTTACCTACTTAACATTCCAAACTTAGTTTCCTTTCTGATACATCAAAGCCTTCAGACCAGCTGCCTTCAATTAAGTCACACTCACATGTACACACACATACGTATATACACACACACACATGCGTACACACACACACACACATGCGTACACACACACACATACACACACACATAGACCCATAGACACAGGCCCCTCTATTACTCTACAATAAATTCCAATAACATTGTGAAAATTATTATAACTTCCTAACAGCAGCACCACAGAGGAGGTGCTGGTGGCTGCAGGAAAGACACCCAAGAGAGGCCTGGGATTGAGGAGTGATCCAGGCCATCAGGTAAGTGATAGCAGGAAGGGTTTTGCAGGGTGGGGAAAGGGGGTATAGTGGGGCAGAGGAGGGTTGGCAACGAAGGCAAGGGATGGCTCTCAGCAGGACCCCTGCCCACCCACCCGCTGCCACCCCATTCCTGATGCTGGGTCCCTCAATCAGGCATTGAATGCCTTTGAAGGAGGAACACTACATCCTCCTGCCCGGGGAGGTGACAAGCAGCCTTCAAAGTTTTACTTGCCATTCAGGCCACATGGCAACAGGTCTGCCTGCAGCTGGGTTAATACCAGCAGTGGTGACATGAGGCCCTTAATTGGTTATTAATTGGCCACTTAAGGGCCTCAATTGTCAGCGGGATGGGAATGTTGTCCACGGGCCTTTCTGCCCCAAACTTAATTGGAGTTGAGGCAGGAAAGTGGTGGGGTACTCATCCACCACCTCCCACCCAATTAAATATCCTCCCCATGCCAAACACGCCACTAGAGAGGGCAGAAGATTCCCTCCTAGAACTGGACACAATACTCCAGTTGAGGCCTCACATGAGCTCTGTAAATGTGCAGCATAACTTCTCTAATTTTGAACTCAATGCCTCTATTTATGAAGCCCAAGATCCATGTGCTTTGCTAACCATTCTCTCAATATATCCTGCCACCTTCAGAGATCAATGCATGTGTAATCCAGGTCCCTGTGTTCCCTTCGCAATCTGTAGAATGCTGCCATTATGTCTATATTGCCTCTCCCTATTGCTTTTGCCAAAGTGCTTCACCTCATACTTCTCTATATTAAATTTGATCTGCCATTTGCATGTCTATTCTATGAGCCTAACTATGTCCAGTTGTAGTAGGTTGTTATCATCCTCACTGTTTGCCACTCCTCCAAATATTGGCAAACATTGAAATTTATTCTGTATTCCAAGATCCAAGTTATTTAAATATAGCAAAAAAAGCACTGGTCCTAGCACTGACTCTTGGGAAACACCACTAACTACCATCCAATATATTCTGTGGCACTTTCATGATCCTTTCCCTCCTCTGACATCATGCTGGTAACAACATCACTGCTTTAATACCTCCTGCTTCCTGGTGGTAAAAAGAAAGATTTGAATTTAAATGACACCTTTCATGGCCACTGGATGTCTCAGAGTGCTTAATAATGAAGCTCTTTTGAAATGGAGACAACTGTTGCAATGTAGGAAACACAGCCAGTTTGACAACAGCCAGATAACCTGTTTTCCTATTACTGATTGGCCTTGACATTGGGGCTAATTCCACTGCTCTTCTTTGAAATAGTGACATGGACGGAATTAGACAGCCCCATCGAGGCAGGGGCAGAGTCGTAAAATGTGGCAAGCCATTCGAAAGTCCATCGACTTCGGTGGTGCAGGAAAATCCCGCGTGCCGAGGGGCAGTAAAATTCTGCCTATGGGATCTTGTACATCCACTGAGAGGGCGGACAGGGCCTCAGTATAACAGTTTCACTCCCGCCACATCCAGTTAAATATAGAATTGGGCAATTAAACAACTAACCCAGGGGAGGATGCTCACAAATGCCACTATCCTAAATGATGGGGTAACCTAGCACATCAGCGCAAAAGGCAAGGCTCGAGCATTTGTAACTATCTTCAGCCAGAAGTACTGAGTGGATGATCCATCTCAGCCTCCTCCTGAGGTCCCCCAAAACACACATGCGAGCCCTCAGCCAATTTGATGCACTCCAAGTGATATCAAGAATTAGCTAAAGGCACTGATACTGCAAAAGCTATGGGCCTTGAAAACATCCCAGCAGGAGTACTGAAGACTTGTGCTAACTGCAGCCCTAGCTAAGATGTTCCAACACAGTTGCAAAACTGGCAGTTGCCCAAGTATGTCCTGTTCACGAAAGGCAGGACAAATCCAATCCAACGAATTACAGCCCCATCAGTCTATCATCAGCAGTGATGGAAGGTGCTTCCAAGCAGCATTTATAATAACATGCTCATTGATGCTCAGTTTGGGTTCTGCCAGGGCCGCTTGGCTCTACCCCTCTTCTTATCCTTCCTTCTCTTTCCTTCCTGCACCCCCTCCACCTCCCCCTCCTCCTTACCCCATCTCCCCTTCCTCCACCACTCACCCCCCAATCGCCTTCACCAACTGCACATCCATTTCCTTTTTAGTTCCCCAGTACGCGACTGTCAAGATTATACCAATCAATATCTGATTATGAGAAATTTTGTGCTTGAAGGATCATGTTACCTGGGAAAGTTGAGACCCTTGAAGAATGATTAGACCTTCATCCTATCCATCCGGGTTGGGATTGAATAGCTGAGTACAAGGTCCATCAATTGCAAATCATTATGATGTTCAGTATCCCCGAAACACAGATATTTTATCCTGTCTTGATGATGAAGATTCATAAAATTTATTATACCTAATAATAGTCATATATTTATTATTGCCTCATAATATTTGCAAATGTGAGGTAAGTGTTTGGAGTCTATGGGACCTAAAAGGCTAATAATGCATTTATAATAAAATAATATTTTAGAAGTCAACTGAAGCAAAAATTATGCAAATGGTATGTACCTTGTGCTTTTTCAGAGTAGATTGGCCTCAGTCATTGGCTCCCTGATTTATGGTAATCCAGAGAAACCTATATTTGAAGGTCAGTTGCAGCATATGTCTACCCTTCATGGTCTCTCCACAGTCAACACGAATGATGACTAAAAATAATGGTCAGCACTTTTAACAAGGCTGAATGGATGGTGAGATGCTGTTTAGAAATATGCTCATGAGACTGTCTTTTAAACAGATTGTGACTGTGAAAGTGTGCATCAGGATATCCAGCCTTGGCAACACACACGATAATAATGAATGACTGTAATTGAATACTCATACATTATGAATGGAAGAAAATTGCAGTAATTGTATGACCCGTATATTGTATAATGCATGATAGAATTTGATGGCCCAGGCAGACGAATTAGCCTGAACTAACTGTACTTCCTGAACAAAGAAAGATAAAATTATCGTAGCCTATACTTATTATACTTCCTGAACAATACAAGCCAGCACATGAATATCAGTATTGCTAACTTGTTAACTCATCTGGTTTGCAGTATAATATTCAGGTATCATGTACGATGATGCATATGAATAGGTGAGTCAATGGAGTGAGTCAATAAGTGAACTAATTGTCATGCTGGGTTGATGTACAGTAGTGTGTCAGGTTACTATCTAAATCCCGAACAAGCATAACTGTATCTGTGTGTCATAGGGTGAAAGGTAAAGTGCTGCACTCAGTAACATATGTTCTGTATGAATGCGAACAAAGAAGCAAGAAAAAAACAAATCAATTCTTGTGTTCTGCTATGTGCAAAACATCTGAGTGTTCAGGTCCAATGATGGTGAAACAGGCAGATTAATGTGAGTGGACATGGAGTTAGTGAAATATTGGTCAAGTTAGGAATTAAGTGAAAAGGCATCGGTAACTCCATCAAAATGTCCAACTTATCCTTGATGTGAAAAGTTATATTGAGTTTACAGCACAGAAGCAAGCCATTATGCTACACACAAGCCCCTACCCACCATACTCACCCCGTCAGCGTATTGTGACACCTTTTAGCCCAGAAGGAGTGAGGTAAAGAAAATTTGTAATTTCTTTGAAATATCTGTGCGTTCCACAATTGTTTTTAAGAATGTTTGAAAAGGACTTTTAAGAGTCTGCATCAATTTTAAAGAGATCAGTTTCCCTCTGAGCCACTCACCATCACTGTTGCTGGGTCAAAATCCTAGAACTCCCTTCCTAACAGTACAGTGGGTGTACCTACACCACATGAGCTACAGCAGTTAAAGAAGGCAGCTTACCACCACCTTCTCAAGGGAAATTAGGGATGGGCAATAAATGCTGGCCCAGCCAGCATTGCCCACAACCCGTGAATGAATAAGTAAAAAAAAAATACAATTTGTTTGGATAATAGGAAATCCTAGTCCGTGTGACCTGGCGATTCTTGGCCTGGAAGCAGTACCAACAGGAAGGAAGTTAAGAAAGAGACTATGTGGCTGGCACACTCAAAGAGGTGCAGATATAAAGGAGAGCTACAAACAGAGGAGCTGGAGAATAAAGGCAATCAGTGCAAAAATGTAGACTCAAAGAGAAAGCAGACATAGACAGAAAGTGGAACACCAAGTATTTCTGTAAGAAGGAGAAGCAAATCACTCTCAGGAAAAGGTCTGGGTTTTTTTTTCTGTTTGGCAGAAAAAGGCCCAGGAGCTCTTAGAGGTGCTATATGAGCTGTCTAAAATGTTCTAAAAATTGGGAAGCTGTGTGAATAACTCAGAGATGCTGAGGTGCTTTCCCAGAAGTGGCCAAACCATGAAATGGGGTGTTATTGGTTGCTCATTTGAAAAGGAACTCTAGAAAGCTACACCATCGGGACTGTCATATCCTGAGGATGAAAGCTGCAGTTGGATAGACTTCTGACCTAAATTGCATGAAAAAAGATATTGTGGAACTGTGCAGCCACATAGTGCTACATTTGTGCAGGGAGTGATGCGAATGCTCGTGTTCCTGTAAGATGTATCTTTGTTGTATCGACTATTTAAATTGAAATTGACCTTTTTATGTGAAGTATCATCTGTCTGTTAATTCATGTGTAATTTGTATTGGTTCCGGTTCACGTTAAAGTAAAAGCTGCAAAATGTGGAATTATGTTGATAGTTTCATCATTTAGGGGTCATTCAGTAAATCCATTTATTTTGGTTTAGGGTTCCCCCACAGGAATCGTAACAAAATCCTTCTATTCCTTTGTCCCTCAATGCTTAAATAGCTTCCTCTTAAATCCATCTAGGCTATTTGTCCCCATTACTCAGTGTGTAGTAATTTTTGCATTATAACAACACTCTGAGTAAAGAAGTTTCTCTTGAATCCCATATTTGATTGATTATTATCTTATACACTTACTGCCTCTAGTTTTGGACTCCACCACAATTGGGAACAGTAAACTGTAAGCACTATTCCCACTGTTTCAGCTCCTGCCTTGAGGTCAAATTTAATAAAACTAGTAGCATTGTGATTAACATTGTTCAATAGTCTCCAAACTCTGAAGTTTTCACCACTTTAGGCTATTAAATATTTCGAGCATAGTCCCTTCCTGCCATTTGTTTCAATGCATAGTTCAAAGAAGTAATCTGCAGTAGTTGCATAAATTTATTTCATGTTGCTCCCTTCAAACATGCTCACTATCATCCCACTGAACTACTAAGTAATTAAAATTGTCTTTGGATAGTGCCCGCCATTTCTGTGATATGCTTATTATTTGCTAAATAATCTCATATCAATTTCTCTCATGTCTCCCAGTAGCCTAGAACATTGCTTTTAATTCAGTGACACAGCTTTGCAAGACCTTAACTCAAATTAAATCACTTCTCCAGAACCCACAGTGGCAATCAGATCTCTCTCCCAATCTTTTTTCCAAAGCATTTTAAATATTTAAAACAGTTGCAAGCCTGCTTTGTGAAACTTCTTGCCCAACCTGAGGTTATAAACATGTTTCTACTAACTCAGTGATATTTATGCCCTCTTTCATATATAACCTTCATGATCCTGCACCTTGTTCCTCATGTTCTATGAGCTAGCATAAGACACTTACATTTAATCAATATTATAGTAACTCCCACTACCAGATTCTTGTTTATTGATTTAACCTTCTCATTTAATAACCCACATCCCTCATTATGGCTGTTTACCCTATGGTTATATTTGTTTCTTATCATTCTTCCTGTCATCTTGTTTCCCTTCCACTCTGAACCTAAATGTTTTCCAGTCTTGGCCTATTGTTTCCTTCATCTCTTCCAAATAGTGCAAAATTTCCTCAAAACCTGTCCCACTTTATTTGCTTTTTATTCTTTAAATTAAATTTTGATAAGCCAGTGTCAAAGATACAAATATTTTCCACAATTCACATCCAGCTTTTCAGTGCCTGAATAGGTTTAGCACAGACTGTATGCAGGGAAGGAAAAGAAAATCCTTTCCCACACGCAATATATTGTCCATTGTTGCAGGAAAAATAATGGCAAATTGACAGTGCTCACTCTTCATAGTTTGCAAAACATCCCTCTGTTGCTGGTTAATTAGAGATATCCTGCGAGTTCTGGTTTTCCTTAAATTTCTGGATGATTTGTGCCAATCCACCATTGACCTGGACAAAACTGAGTAAACTGTAAGCTCACCATCTGCAACTCCATTGCAATTCATTGCAATGTCATGGAATTGCTGGATTTGCATCACAATGTGAATTAATCTCATTGCTGCCATTTAGGCAGGTGCAATTTAATGTGGATAAGTGTTAGGGAATATATTTTGGGAGCAAAAATACAAGGAATTGGAGGTACATATCATGGGAAAACACAAAGATGCGGACAAAGAGGGATCTTGGAGTTTGAACTCGCAATTTCTTGAAAGCACAAGTGCTGTTGGATAAAGCCATAAAAGGGCAAATACAATTTTGAATGTCATGCATAGTGGGATAGAACACAAGAGTAAATAAATAGTTAGGAATTTATACAAAACCATTGGTGAGAATTTGAGACTATAGTTGGAGTATGGCATGCAGTTTTTTGTATTCCACTAAAACCACAATGAGCTTGCAACAGAGAATGACCAGGATAATGTTACGAATGGGAAACAATTTTTATAAGTAGAGAGTTAAGGTAGTAGTACTACTGGGGCAAAGAAGGCTAACAGGAGATATAATAGAGGCTTTTCTTTAAAGTATGAAGAGTATTGAAAGCATGAACAGGGACAGATAATCTCCTTTGGTTAGGAGACATTAACAAGGGTTATTCATATTTGAAAATGAATTGTTAACAGGACACTGGAGAGTCAGCTATGTCTTTATATCATTGGTTCTTGGAGCATATGATGCTATCACAGGGAAAGCATGAGATCATACTATTACATCTTTTAATGGGAAAGTGGATAAGTATTAAAAAATACAGCAATGTGGAAAATATGGAGAGACAGTAATTCAGTGGGCTAATTTTGGATTGCTCTAGCAAGAGTTAGCACATTCATGATGGAAAAAAAAATGGACTTCTCCTGTGCTGTAAGTTCCAATTGTAGTCTGCACAAGAATCATACGGTTGAATTTTACTGGGACAGCTGAAGTTCTGGCATTGAGGCTGAGAGTGGGAGGTGACTCCGCCTAGGCCGGCAGCGGGACCCAGAGAGGCATCTTCCTGGTGGTGACCACTTAATTGGCCACCATCAGGGCTGCCGTCCCCACAAGAGTTGCCGGCTCAAATTAGCAGTGGCCGTTTCTGGAGCTGCACTTGCAGGATAAGAGCACATGGATTGCCATGCATTCTCGAAGACAGTTAAGTAGGACCTGGAAACGTCGGGGCCTTGACGACAGGCTCTGGCGACCAGGTGGGGTGGTGGTCACTGAGGGCAGGCAGTGCAGGTGTCACGGGTGATGGCATTGCCACTAGGAGGCCCTTCTGTGTGCCTTGGAGTGCCAAAAAAGGTGCCCCCCCTGCCCAGAGAATGCTGTGAGGCCACCAGGTTTCACTGGATGTTCTCCTGATGCAGAGGCGAGCCCTCCCACTGCTGATAAAATGCCCGCAGAGATGGGAAGAGGCCCTTAACTGGCCACTTAAGCGACTCAGTTGGGATCCTGGCGGGCAGTATGTGTACCAGCTTTCCGGCCACTGTCAAAATGCCACCATGGCAGGAAGACATCAGGCATGCCTTCCCTGCCTCCCAGCCCATTGCCATAGGGCTGGTAAAATTCCAACCATATGTTGTTTTCCAGATTTATAAGCCGGGATTTTACGGTGCCGCCAGCGGCAGGGTTCGTGGTCGCTGGGGTTGGACGATATGTCAGGAGCTGAAAAATCAGTTTCCCGATGGCATGAAATGACGCTGGCAACTTGCAGCCCAGCCTTCAAGGCAGGATACTGGCACATCGCCTTCCCACCAGAGGCTATTGGGAAGCTGGTTTGCATCTCATGGTCAGGATTCAAACAAACACTTGACCAGAAAATCTACCCCACCCCCCGTCTAATTGTCTGTCCCTTCAGTGGGATTTCATGCCCTCCAGAACATGTCCGGACCACCATGGCATGCACAAGTCAGGACTTAGCTGGTTGGATCCCTGAAGCAGCAAGTGGAGCCTATAGCCCCGCAATGTCGGAGCCAGGAGCTGCAGGTGGACCCTTGCACAGCCAATGGAGCCTTGACCAAGTGGAGCATCCAGCAGCAGGTGCATGGCTGCAGTAAGTAATGGTGCACGACATGGGCCTTGGTGAGGGGAGGGGGGAAGAAGATGGGGAGGAGACACACAAAGAGGCAGGGCAGGTTGGATGCTGAAAGAGGGAGGGGGGGAAAGGTGAACGTCTTGCGGGAGCCTTGGATAGGAGCAGTGGGGAAATGGAGCAAGAGTGAAGGAAGGGCACTGGGGGAAGAATGGGACCATGAGTGTAGGGCAGGGATTCAGAGGGAGAGGCCTGAGGTATCAATTGAAGAACCCTGGGGGATAAATGAGGGAATTGGCAGCCTGTTGGAATAGTTACGATTAACGGGGGCAATGCTATGCAGTAGGGTGGGAAGGTAAGGGTCTGCGATGACGGGTGTAAACCATTAGAGTTGTTGGAGGGGAGACAAAATGAAACGCAGATCCTTGGGGTGAGGACAGTGGGGTGGGGTGGGGGGGGGCATTGGAACGGTGACTGGGGTGGGCTCTTCAGGGAGGAAGGGAACTTGGACATTTACTGCTACAGGCCAAAGGGTAATGGGGGGGATTCAAGAGTGGCCGTGGTGTGGCTAACAGTGGCACCAGGGGGATCAATGGTGATGATGGGGGGAAAGAGTGGGTAATGGAGGCAGGGTAAAAGGTGTATGAGCAAGCCTCGAAGGACAGGCGTAGCATGGCTGCTCCAGGCCTACCCAGTGCCTCGAAGGCCAGATACGAAAATGCATGGGAGTAGGGTAATCGGGTGGGTGGAGCTCCAAGTCAGCTCAAGCTCAACTGGACAACTAAGGAGGAACACCATCATGTCATTCTGACTAGGCAAAGACGAAAAGGCATCGAAAAGGCTGTGAAGGGCAAAGGAGCAGCATGAATGGGAGGCTTCTCGCACATAGTTCGCAAGGGCCCTGGCAAAGGTCAATGCCTCCCTACATCCAGAGGGACATAGACCCAGCCAGGGGTGTCCCCTTGAGAATAGTGGGTGTACACAGGCACTAAAGCAAATAGACACAATGAAAAGACAGCAGACCTCCTTAAAGCGCAACTGCACAAATATTAACAGGCATACATCAACAATGATAGTGCACCCGTGCCACCATCGTGAGATCAGTACTTCTTAATATTACATCTCCTGCCACTGTGTCTAGGTGCTTCCCAACAGAGGCAGCTTGCTCACCACTATGCCCTGCTGTCTTTGGTGGGCATTCTCTGGAGCCTTGAGGCCCGGAGGGCCCCAGCTTAGAGTGGGTTTTCTGCGCTGGGACAGCTGCACATTCTGTCCCAGAGGCTGAAGCTGATGGGGTCCCAGACAAAGGGAAGGAGAGTGACAAGGCATGCTGAAAGTGGATGCCCCAGGGGTGTTTGCCTGATGTCTCTCCTCCCTTTCGTTACCCAAAGACCCCTCCCTTACTCCTTGAGGGAAAGGGGCACCTGGAAGAGGTCAATGTTCCCCATCCTACTCTTGCATTACCACTGCAAAAGCTCACTCATGGCTAAAGCGATAGAGTGCTGGTCTGTGTGCATCTCCTGCAGAACTTGGGCATTCTGCTGGACCAGGTTCTCCATGGTGTCTGCCATCTTCTGCATGGAGACATTGATGCGCGCACATGTCGGTACCACTTCATCAGCCAGCAAGCAGATGGATTCCTCTGCCTCATGTGCCACTCTGTTGAGAGCCTTCGATATCTCTGCCTGATGTCTCTCCGCCACTTGCCGCATCTCCAGCATCTTGTCTAGGACCACTGCCAGGGGCTCATCATCTGACTCAGACTTAGCTGAAGCCTCTTCCCCAGCCATCCCCCGAGTGCCAGAGACCTGCCTCCGTCCCTGCCTCCTCCTGCTGCAGACACCTGTCAGTGAGGTGACCACCAAAGAGTGAGGCTCTGCCTGAACTAGATCTAGTACCAACTGAGGTGTGTGTCTCTGGGTTGGTGAAGGTGTAGATGACTGTGATGACAGCTCTTCAGGTGCAATGTCTTCGTCATTCTCATCCACCTCGGTCCTCTGTGTGCCAGAGCTGGTCCTGGTGCTGGACTCAGTTTCAGTGTCAGGCTTCAGCCACTTCTTGCTGACACCTGTAATCGAAAGAGGAGAGAGTGAGTAACTGCATGGGCCTCCAACATGTCACGGAGCATGATCCTCAGGTTTCTTGGTTAAGACAGTAAACATAGTTCCTTACTGGATGGAGGCCGGATGCCAACCTCACTGTCTGCACATTGAATGGTCCTGAGCCTCCTCTGCCAGCTTGGCAGCATGCTCTTCGAATGGTGCCAGAGGGCGGCTATGCCCCATCCCGTCCTCTCTCTCGCACTTGTGCATTAACTTGTCCTGCGCAAGGAGAAAAGGTAATTTGAGAGCAACTGGGATGCAGGTGGCATTCACATGATGCCAATCTTCACCAACAACCCACTGGCTACTGTGTGCCATGTGAAAGGCAGCTAGTCCACAAGGGTTCTTTAGCAGCACCCTCCAGAGTGGTGAGCTCAAGCAGATAGAAGGATAAGGCTGACAGAGACATGGCATCAGCAGTGAATGCTGCTGCCCTCTATGCCAATCCCCTGCCCCATCACAACATGAGCTCTCTGTATGGCACGGTCAAAGACGCGCAGACACCTCTCTAACTGCAGACTACATGAACATCAGGTTGAGATGTGCATTTATGCATGGGCAGCACAGATGGTGGCTTTGCCACTGATGTCCATGTCCCAGTTCCCATTCAGTGATGTTAGTGTGTGGGGTAGAAGCTTCACTTACCCTGGTGGTGCAGATGAGGTCACTCGTCCTTTTCCTGCACTGCAGGGTTGTCCTCTCGCGAATGCAGTTGGCATTCACCACCCTGGCAACTGCCTCCCATGCAGGTTGGTGAGTCGGGCAGGCCTCCTCCTCCCATCCCTCAAGTAGAGGACACCCCTCCTCTCCTCCCCTGCATTCAACAGTACTTCCAGTGAAGCTTCGCTGAATCTGGGTGCCAGTGCTCCTTGGGTTGGAGAAGGGTTTGAGATTTTTAACATCTCACCCGACAGCTACCTACCCATTTTGGGGGTAAGATTCAGCCCAAAGCCTTGAGGAGGTCTATAGCTAGAAAGCAACATCTATTGCTGTCAAATGGTCAAGCATTCTCTTAAACATGCAGAGAGGTTTTGGTCACTAAGTCAGTCCCTAGCCAACTCAATAGGATCCATCAGGATGATTTTGACTTTAGTCGATTGTGTAAAATGGGCAATATCAGATTGGCTGACTTCAATGTAAATAAAAACTGATAAAAATTAAAATTTGCCATCATGGGACTGAGCTGAGGCACATACGCTTGAACTATCCTCTTTGTCCTGGCCTATTGAAAACATTGATGGGCCAGCTATAGGGAATAATAAAACAATGTATTGCAGTAAAATGAAACACCATACTCTGGGATTACTGGCAGACTAGCTCATCTGAATAATTTAAATGTACATTAGGACTTGCATAAATAATCCAATTTCCTTTATTACAACAGTAACTACATTTCAAAAGTACTCCATTGGCCACAAAGCGCTTTGAGACATCCACTGGCCATGAACAGCACTATATAAATGCAAGTTTTCTTGCTCTTTTTAATTGTGGACCACGACTGGATCATAGCCTGTATATCGAGCAACACTGATCTAAAGAGAATGATGTTCCTGTTTGGAAGTAAACATTTTTCTGTTATTCCAACATGAGAAAACCAAACTGTTTTTATCCACTCTCATTTTAATCAGGACGTTACTTGTATATATTTGTAAATCCCAGTTAGCACACTTTCCTGCAGCTTGTCTGCTTATGACGTTTAAATTACAATTGCCTGTAGTGGAAATTTTTATTTTCGTTTTGTTGCAACAACAATAAAGTGCTATATCCAGCCGTGCGTTGCTAGTATCGATGGAAGGTCAGAAAGTACAATGAATGTACTAAAATTTCAATGAGGCTTAATCAGAATCACAAGGTTAAGCTCTGTTATAGTCTGCCCGTTCCATATCAGTGAACCTTTAACACATGATCACTAATCCGATCACAAAAGAAGAAAACCTCAAAATGTTTTCTTAATGTTCTGATGTTTTGATCGGAGCTTATCTTTTAGACAGTCCACCAGGTACAGATAATTATTGAATTGAAGCCAGCTCATTATAATCACATTCTCCAGAGCCATTATCTTATAGTTACAAAATAATAGAAATCCTAAAATATAAAAATGACTCATTCACTATTAAAAACTACATTTAATGTAATTTCAACTGCTATTCCTGTTCTTTTATGATAGTTGTGCCAGTTGTATTCAGTGACAATGCAGCGACATCTTTTCTTGTTATAACAGCAGTTGACAGCAAAGTTATTCATATTAAGAAAAAATGTCTCACCAAATTGTTCGTATTGACTTCTGAGAACACTAAACACCTTGAAATGCTACCTGAGTCACAAAGAAAATTTGTTAAATGCTTACTATTATTGGGGGTAACTGAAACCAACCAGAATGGACAGGGAAAAGTGTAGGGTTCTAAATAAAGTTTCTAAATAACAAAATTCTAACCCCTAAATATGGATGGGTTTGGTTCAGCTGAGAGGTTATAAAGCTACAAATCTGAAACAGGAATACAAACAACTTTGACCCCTCTCACTTCCGGTTTCTAGAGAATTGGGAAGGGGAGGTGTTGCATGTCTGCTCTCAAATGTGGGTTGCTCATTTAAGTATTTTAATGAGACTGCATGCCTAAGTTTTAACACATATGTGGCAGAAGAAACGTCTGCCTGTTCTGCGAGCAATTGAATCTCCCATAATTATTGTTTTTCTGATCCTCTCCCCACCTCACCCATGGGCTGAACCACCCATTGTTCTGTGGGGATGTCTCTAGTTCAACTCCTCAGAGGAACCTCATCAGTATCAATAACTGAATACTGGTTAGAAAGCAAGGCACTACCTGTCTGTCCTCTTTGTCTGTCTAGTGGTCACCTATTCCCTCTCTGCCTCCATACTCTTAAGCTAAGGAGTGACCATCTCATGAAACATGCTACCTCTGTAACCCTCAGCCTCACAGAAGTACTGCAGTGATGTCAAGTGCTGCTAAAGCTCCAAAACCCAGAGCTCTAGCTCTTCCAGTTGATGATGCTTCTTGTACATATGGTCATCCAGGACAGGAGGAGCATCCTCAAGTTCTGACATGGCACAGGATGCACATTTGATGGGACTCATGTACCTTGAAATTTATTAGACTACTATTGTTATGTCACAGTGTATTCTGAACTTCAGACCACTTTTTCTGTTTTAAAACTGGATGCAAAAAGCTGGAAAAGATGGTCACCTGAGGGTCACCTGATTTCTTTTATGGATTGGAACCACTGCCCTGTCTCAAGAGGGAACAAAAGGAACATCCCAAACTAAGGTTGAATCAATGGCCTTTCCTTAAACTAATCCAAAAGGGGTATTATTAAAATGAATGGGTCGTCCACACATAAAGACACTGACTGTCTCAAACGCTCATGGTGTAAAATAAGAACACGGGATTTGTAATCAACATAAACACCACCCGCTTATTTAGAAAATTGCTTTGAACTTATAAAGTCACATGTTGAGACAGCCATTTTGTCGTCTGCTTTTAAAATCAGCACGACGTTGTTTGCTGCATTCCACCAAAAGCCATAGAACTAATTGTAAGTCATCCAAGCAACCACGGTAATAAATAGCAATACCTTAAAAGCGGGAGATCGTAACAGAGAGAAAGACTCCTTTAATCTGTTCTAATTAAAGTTCACCTGAGAACCAACCTCCTAGAAATTCAACTACAAGAAACCTCACAACCTGCTGAGAATTCTAGGAGAGAGATCTATCAAGCTGGGTTCCTACCTAGAGATCAGGCTTGTCCAGGGGTAATCTCAGCTGGGATCACAACACCTTCATCTGCATCTAATTGTTGTGTGTGAAAGTGTGTGTGAGATGAGTAATTGAAACATTGCAATAGATTCAGGGTAAGTGCATGATATTAAATAAGCTTCTTTATTTTTAAATTCACAAAAAGCTTGCTGTTGAAATTATTTAATTGAGACAATTACCCTGAGGGTAGGAAAATGCACATCTCTTACATACAAACATACTGATCACAGGCAATGAAAGGAAACACATAGGCCAGGATATCCAGCTCGGTGGGCAGGCGCGCACTCGACACCCACAAGCGTGAAATAGCGCGCGATGATGTCAGGCGAGCATTCCAATGTCATCGCGCACTCGTGATATTTTGGTCGGAGGGCACATGCAGGAGTTGGCAGCACGCCCGCCAACAATTAAATGGGCTATTGAGCCTGTAAATTCATTAATTTAAGTTAATTTTTCCCTGCCTGTCCAACCTTACGGTTGGTGGGAGGGCGAATAGGCAAAGCGGCTTTTGCTCTTTTTGCAAAAACTCATCCACGGGTGGGATTAGGTTTCAACCAGTGATTTTAAAAAAATAAAAACATTTAAAACTTTTACATGTCCCTGCTCATGTGACAGAGTCACGTGAGGGGAAATGTTTTCCTTAATTTTCCATTCTTTATTTGTAATGTTTAAAGTCTTCAGTCCCTGAGGCAGCTCTATGACTTCAGGGAGCTTTCACTGATCGCACCCCCGCACACACACGCACAGAGCATGCGCTCGCGCTCCTCCCGCCTCCAATGGCAGCGCTGAGGCTCTGAGTGCGCATTTCACACTGGCTGGCCGTTAACTGGGGCCCGATCGGGGGCAGCGGGCAGTTTCACAGCCACTCCCGGGCCCGTCCGCAGCACCCGTCCGATGAGGTAAAACTCTTGCCCGTATATCCTGTTCATGACACTATCTAAACTTACCAGAAGTAAACTTAAGACTTGTCCGAAACACAGGTAATAACAACCAGTTCCTTCCATTGTGATGATGCCATTTTAGGTGTTTTATTACCTGTGTCCCTGATGCTCACACTCCCTTATCAATTAGTTTAAATTTATTTGCAGTTTCCTTTTTAGCTTTTATGTTATTTAATTGTTTAGATAACACCAAAACACAAAAGCTAATCACCATAAACACTAAACATAATATTTATCTTAACTTACCTGTGCCTCTCCATGCTCTGCTGACTGTGATGTTACTTTTTGAGTTTTCTCTATTTCTCTGTTGTCTGCCGCTCTGTTCCTGATACCTTTGCTGATGCGAACATTGACACGCTGTTTAAATCTGCCGCCCTGCTCCCGATAGTTTTTGTTGCTGCTGGCTCCAATGTGCTGTTTAAATCTACCATATTCTGCTCCCGATAGGCCCTGTTTCTGTCAGTCTGGCATTCAGATTACATCTGCCTTTCTGCTCCTGATAGACTCTGCATTTTTATCCAGTGCAATTTATCTATTAAAGGAGGTTTGAATATTCATAGTTGCTCTAAGCTACTGTAATGTAGTGACGCTTTGGAGTATTGCTGCTTTGATTATCTGTTACCCTCATCCTACACAGAATGATAAATATGGTGGACTTTGCACCAATGTGAATTTGTTACATTATCACATTCACCAAAAGTCAAAATTATTTTTACTTCTTAGCATACAAAAAAAAGCACAGTACCTTATAATGTGACCTTAGTCCATTTTAGCTGATGCGCTTTTACAGTGAAGCAATTACTGCTTCAGTCTCCTGAAACAATGCAACAGCTCATGACTCAGTATGAAATTATTGGCTTTGCTGCATTTGCTAAATCACTGTCAAACCACAAGCCTTGTGACGACATGAAGACCTAGAATAATGATGATCAATAGCAGAAACACAAAGAGTAAGAGGCATCAATAAACAATCGACCTTCACTATGCTTGCCCCAAGCATCTGGCTCATACGCCAGGATTGTCTGTGCCCACTGACATCGGGCGTTTTCGGTGGGGTGAGCGGACAATATGGTAAGAAGGCCAAAAATTGGTTTCATGACATCATGAAGCCAGTTTGCGATCGTCCGCTCAGCCCGTCGACGGTGGGCCCCATTTCCCACCCTCAAACGTCGGGAACCTCGTTGTAATACATCAGCCTATCATTATAAGGGCAGCCTGCTGGACTCATCCCCTCCACTGGATCGTCCACCCACATCGGCTAGAAAACACGCCGACATGTTTCACAAACAGCATACATAAGGAAGCACTCGGTGGGCTGCACTTTGCTCGGGACTTCAAGGTTTGTTTGCCTACCTTGCTTCGTGCAGCACTCACAGACATCAGCGCCAGGCTTCACAGACAGCACCACACCACTTTTAGGGGGGCTCACAGTTAGGTCTCTACCTACCAGGTCAACCATATGTGGGTGGCTTTTCAATGACTTCAGGGCACGGTCTTGCTTGGGAAAGGGGGAGAAGTGGCCTCAGGCAAGGAAGAGGCTGCAGGACGAGAGCTGTACTGGGGAAGGAGGGTAACCCAGGGTGTGTTGGGGGCGGGGGGGCTATGTTGATATGTGTAAATGGCCTCATGTTGGTGAGGGCTGAGGAGGCACTCTCCAGAGGAGATGAGGTCAGATGGAGATGTGAGGGTGTGTGTGTGAGAATGGGTGGTGATGTCCCTTGAACTGGCAGCGAGTGAGATGCCAGTGAATGTGTAATGGGTTTGAGTGTGTGAGTTTCGAGTGATGAGATGGTAGCCATACGTTGGCCACAGGGATGAGATCATTCATCCTCTATCTGCATTGGATGGCCAACCTCTTCTGTGCAGCATTGGCACTGACCACCGCTGCCATCACCTATCAAGCCAGAGTGGTAATGTTGCTGCCCCTCCTGTGGCCAGAGTGGGGGTAGAGGACATCACAGCGGGCTTCCACGGTGTCCATAAGGCGCTCGAGGGCTACAGTCCTCTTGCCTTTCGGGGCCTTGCCCTCTTTGCAGCAGTCCTGGGCTGGAAGCACTGGCGAATCAGAGCCCGCCTGCCATGGAAACGGCATGTTTCCCGGGAATGCCTAATTAATGCAGCGGGTTTGGGACGATATAGCGTGAAAAGCTGCCATTACAGCTGGTGGGTAAAGCGTCACTTTTCCTGCCCGCTACTGCACTTAGTGCAAATCTGGGACAATTCCACCCATAGTTGAGAACCTTGTAATTAGTTATGAGGATCCTACAGCACCATTAAACCTTTTTCTAAATATCTCAGGGCACTGGGGAAGAAGCCCAGGACCTTAAGGAAATTATGGACTACCACAATACAGCAAACCATAGGGTAAAAGGACTACCTCGAAGAATTAATCTGATAAAAAATTACGAAGTGATTTGACAGTCAGATATGGAGTGTGTATTTCATTGCTTTTATTCTAGCTGTCCATTAATAATGAATTAACCCTTTTGGTACTGCTGATGTTCTTCATGTTTTCTATATTTTTGAAACAGCTATAATGTGCAAAAACATCTATTGTTAGCAAAAGGCTGAAAATTTTAAACATTTCTCAGAAACCTATGGATAGACCACTTCTCAGCTGCCATGCATTTTGTCATCACACTCACTTTATAGGATAACTGTAAGGAACAAATATATATGCCCATCCGTACATCTCCTTTCATGTCCTCAGGACACTCTAAAGTGCCTCAAAGCCATTCAATACATTTTGTAGGCAGTGGTGCTTGGGAGGCAAATGTGGAAGCCAATTTACAGCCCAGGCCACATCAGCGACAGTGTGATAAATGCCCAGTTAATGTACTTTGGTGAAATTGATTCAGTGATGAATGTTGGCCAAGACTTGTCATAGAACTATAGAACCATAGAACACTACAGCACAGAAAACAGGCCATTCGGCCCTTCTAGTCTGTGCCGAAATATTATTCTGCTAGTCCCATTGACCTGCACCTAGTCCATAACCCTCCAGACCTCTCCCATCCATGTATCTATCTAATTTATTCTTAAACCTTAAGAGTGAGCCTGCATTTACCACATCAGATGGCAGCTCGTTCCACACTCTCACCACTCTCTGAGTGAAGAAGTTCCCCCCAATGTTCCCTCTAAACCTTTCCCCTTTCACCCTAAAGCCATGTCCTCTCGTGTTTATCTATGAAAAAGAGCCATAGATTCTTTTACATTCGATGGTCAGGCAATGAGGCCACGGCTTAATGTTTTCTTCAAAGGCGTCCATTCCTTGTATTAAACACCTGACATATTAATTAAGTTATAAAATTACACAGCACAGTAAAAAGCCATTCAGCTCATTTTGTCTGTGGTGGCTTTTGAAAGAGCAATCCATTTAATCCTAATCCCCTGCTCTTTCCCCATAGCCCTTCACCTGTATCTAATCTTTGTGTGTGGGAAAGAGCGTGCGAGATGAGTAATTGAATCATTGTATTAAATTTGGAGTAAGTGTGTGATAATAAATAAGCTTCATTATTTCTAAACTCACAAAAATCTTTCTGCTGGAATTATTTTTTTCCCCTTTTCAAGTAATTACATTGAAAGTTACCAATGAATCTGCTGCCATTACCCTTTCAGGCAGTGCATTCCAGATCAAAACAATTTGCCGTGTTTAAAAAATTGCCCTCATCTCCCCTATGGTTATTCTGCCAGTTCAGTGAAAATGCAGAAGTTTTAAGCTTGAATACCAGAGCAAAGGACAGGATTTTCCTCTCAGGCGCGTGCACTACACGCTCAAGCATGAAATAGCCCGCGATATTGCAGTTGGCGGATGCGCGCGAGAGTAGGCAGCACGCCCGCCGACAATTAAAAGGCTAATAGGGCCATGAATCAATTAATTAACCTGTATTTTTCGCTGCCCGTCCCTGGTTATGGTTGGCGGGCGGGTGAATCAGCCACCTTTGGATTTTTGAGGAAAGCTCATCCAAGGGTGGGTTGAGGTTTCCGT
Source organism: Cetorhinus maximus (assembly GCF_964194155.1). Taxonomy (NCBI): domain Eukaryota; kingdom Metazoa; phylum Chordata; class Chondrichthyes; order Lamniformes; family Cetorhinidae; genus Cetorhinus; species Cetorhinus maximus. Next base: position 22,400,919 of record NC_135896.1, read on the forward strand.
GATTAACTAAAACAAATTAAACATGTTTGGGTAGAGCTTTTCAAATCTACGTGTTAAGGCGAGTGAGTCCACCGTGTGGACATTGTTTCCGGAATTTTCGAAACTTTATTCATTGGTTTAAAATACTTCAGCTCCCTGAGGCAGCTCTCTGCCTTCAGGGACCTTTCATTGCGCGCTCCCCCCGTCGCCCGCGCTGACTTCAGAGCTGGGCCTCCTCCCGCCCTCACCCCAGCAGCACTGAGCCTCTCGGTGCGCCTTTCATGGTGGCTGGCCGTTAATTGGCCCGCCAGTGTGAAATCGCAGTCGGGGGCCAATCGCGGACAGCGGGCCCTTTCCCAGCCACCCCCCTGGGCCCGCCTGCCGCGCTCACCCGACAACCCGAAGATCCTGGCCAAAGAGTTAAGGAAGCGGTTATGTACCAAAGGTCCTCAAGACTCCAACACATATACTTCTGCCCAACCAACATAAATCCTTTGGGCCTCGAAACGTTGACTGTGTTCCTCTCTGCAGATGCTGTCAGACCTGCTGAGTTTTTCCAGCTATTTTTGTTTGTGTTTCAGATTTCCAGCATCCGCAGTATTTTGCTTAAATCCTTTGTTATTTCTCCCGATACAAATTTAAGCAGCTAGCTTATTTGTGTACACGGAATTACATGTATAACTTAACTCATTAATGGTCAGACCTTGAAATCCAATCCCTCCCAAAAACTAGTGCACAGAAAACGGAGCATGAGTTTCACATGACTGTTCACGTGCACACAGACACCACTAGAAGTTGACGTTTGCAGCTGATTATAATTGGCGAGGCATACAGCCTGTATTACTCATGCTGATTATTGGCTGCACATATGTTTGGGGAGGAAGATATCGGGCAACTCTGACACTACCTATAAGCGAGGTAACTGTGGCTTCAAACAGGGGAAATGCTGGTAAAAATAGAAGTGGAGGCACAACCAGTTGATGGGGCCTCCATGTTTTTTCAATGTTGCTCTGCAGGCCCTGATCCAGGCCTGCTTGATACATTGCCTGTTGTCACAAATAACCTGCACATTCAGGGAGTGATATCCCTTTCTCTCGATAAAAATGTCACGCTGATAATGGAAAACACATTGGGCAATGTATGTGCAGTATGACATCTTGGATCCTGGAGAACTTTGCAAAGAGGATAAAGCCTAATGCTTTCCCATCCTGCTTTGCTCTGGCCATGAGGACCTCTGATGTACGTATTTCTGTTGGTGTCAAGAGACTCGATCACCTACCTGATACAGCAGGACAGAGTACACTGTGATTCATCGCTGACATTACCTCCCACACCCTGGAATGAATCTGTGGTGTGAAAGTTACTGGTCACTTCGACAGCTACAGGCAGTGCTGTCCATACCGTGGATTGGGGCTCTATTTGTGGCTGCAGTAGCTGATGGCGCTTGGTGACAGCCTCCTAAAGCTCAGTCACCTCTCACGTTGCTCCTCAGTGAAACTAAAACAGGAAAAAGTCTTCCTGAAGGTCTGCTGTGGGAATGATTCCCAGTCATGTATCCTCACAGCTGCTCCTGTTCTTCCCTGTTTTCTCCACTGCCCCTCCTCCTTCTCCAGACTTGAAGCTTTCAAGACCGACCAGACCTCCCACGGCAGGAAGGCCAGGATTTTAAGGTCGTCCGGCAGGCGTGGTGGGCGGGTCGTATAGCGGCCGGGAAATGGCCCACCACCCCCCGATTGGCCCCCCTGACCGCAATTTCACACTGGCTGGCCAATTAACGGCCAGCCAACGTTAAAGGCACGCTGAAAGGCTCAGCACTGCCAGGGTGGGGGCGGAAGGAGGGTGAGTGCTAAAGTCAGTGCGGGTGCAGGGGAGCGCGCAGTGAAAGCTCCCTGAAGGTAGAGAGCTGCCTCAGGGAGCTGAAGAATTTAAAATCATCAAATAAAGATTTTAAAAATGTCCATACATCGGACTCACTCACCTAAACATATAGATTATAAAAATTCTGTCCAAACGTCTTTTTTAAATTAATATCGGAACCCTTATCCTGCCCCTTGGATAAGGTTTCCTCAAAAAAGGCAAAGGCCACCTGGCCGATTTGCCTGCTCGCCAACCATAACGTTGGACGGGCAGTGAAAAATCCCTGTTAATTGATACTTTATTGGCCTTAATAGGCCCCTTCATTGTTGGCAGGCGCGCTGCCGACTCTAGTGCGCGGCTGCCGACTGAAATATCGTGATGATGTCGGGACGCTCACCCAACATCATCACGGGCGATTTTACCCCCAGTCGGGTCGGCCCCGCACCCACCCATGGGACATAAAATTCTGCCCAAACAAACTGTTTCCAAAGCTGCTAAACACACTCCAGCACCAGCAGAAAGTTGTTCGCAGAAGTCATAATTCACCTGCGAAATGGAGGAAATTGCCACGAAAAATAAGGCCCAGAGGTGAATGAGCAGCCTGAGAGGACAAAGCAGCAGGTAAGCTGTATGGAGCATGTGCATCCTTTAAATGGTGCTGAAGAGTCATTGCTGTCTGTTAGCGCCTGAGTTGTTGAACAAGTTTATCCTGTGGTAAGTCACCAGGGCAGGCCAATTTCACAAAAGTGTCTTTCAACCAGCTGAGGGCCCTTATTTAAATATAATGAAATCCCCAAATCTTCGCAATGTGCATCCTCGGCTTTGATAGATGGGCCCAATTTACAAATATTGCAAAGCTCTTCATGACCTATCGTCAATGCACAATTAGAATTATATCCCCAAGTCAATAGGCTGATCATCTGCTCACCATTTAAATGCAATGCCAAAAATCTGTAGATAGCTCCCAAACAAAATAAACACATAATTGCAGATGCAAAGTCTCGGTACTTTACCTTTTCCTTTCCTGCTCACCTCCTGTGACTATCAGGGAACAACAACCACTGCACTGCATCCTCTCCAATAACTTACAGCTGCTGTATCCAACTGATGTCATCTCATGTGAAACTATCGACGTATAATGTTCCAAAGCAAATCAGTAGAGGGTAGGTGAAAAACAGATAACTGTTATGTTTAGAAGAAAAACTGAATGGTAAGAATTGTGGAAAGCCTGGACTAACAATAACATTGTATGATGTTAGTATTGGAGCATGGCTATAAACTTACTTGGGGCAGAAATTTCCGCTTGGTGGGCGGGCGGGCCAATTAAGGCCCGCCAAGCGGGTTAGGGACTCCCGTGGGGAACAGGAAAATAGTCGCGGAGGCGGGCGTGCTCAGACCCCCGGTTCCAATGGGGAACCCACAGTCTGTATAAAGAGTGGTCAGGCAGCCTGCTTGAAGCAGTGCACCATGGCCACTCGGGGAGCAAGGGAGGGAGCTGTGGTTGGACAGGAGCATGAACAAGAGGAGGGGGGCAGGCTGCAGGAGAGGCCAGTGGGGGGCCACTGTGCCCCTCGATTCTCCGATGCATGCCTTGCTGTCCTCCTCCAAGAGGTTTCCAGCCGTCGGCACTTGTTGTATCCGGAGGATGGGAGGAGGAGGGCCCTCCCATGTCACCAGCCAGGTGTGGGAGGAGGTTGGTGATGCTGTGAGTGCCCATGATGTAGTGCGGTGCACTGGCACTCAATGCCATAAAAGATTCTATGATTTGCTGCGCTCTGGACGGGTGAGTACCATGTCGGCCTTGGCCATTTGACCCAGAAGGTAGCCTTCGTCTTTGAGCCCCCCCACCACGTCTTGCTGTCGTTACTGCATTGGGCATTTGGCGCACGCTGGTTGGGCAAACGGGTACTGACCATGCTTACATCAGCCTGAGTGGTTGAGGAGAAGATGGATTCTCATATGTTCGTGTTTGTGGCGTTTGAGTAGTCTGGGGACAACCTGCAGGGAAGGCTGCTAGACACATACTCAGAACTCCAACACATGTCATATTGATGGTGATCAGATGGTGCAAGGGGTGCCTCAATGTGTTGTGGCCAAGTGCCATCTGCTGGCATCAGCGCCACACCTAGTTGCACCTCCTTGCCATGGGCGCTAAGACCCCTGTGTTATTCAAAGTGATGGACGCCAAATGTGTCCAAGGTGGCCGTTGTGGGAGGGGGTTGGGAGCAGCCGAACTATCTTCTGGGGACTGATCACCAATAGTGTGGACAGGAGCCGCTGGAGGCCTCAGATGGGTCACTGTGGTTGGGGTGCGGCGTGTGCGTACAGAGTTCATGAATGATCACACCCGGTAAATCCTCTTCTCTGTTCTGCAGGCAAAAAGTCAACACAATCAGCGGGAGCGCCAGAGGACTGGTGGTGGGCACGCCCTCCTCCAGCGCCTCACCACCTTCGAGGAGTAGGCCATGGAGCTGGGGAGGAGGCAGGAGGCCAGGTCGGCCGGGGATGGCGAGGCTGGGGCCCAGCGGCCAGGCACTTGAGGTCCACAGTCCCATCCACTCTGTCTGCACACCATCCAAACCACTGATGGTTGCTGCAATCGTTAATGCTGAAACACTGCTCATTCACAGACAGAGACACTCTGACGTGTGGGTCATACACAAAGGTCCCTCATCCCCTTGAGGAATCGCGTCTCCACCACCTTCCAAAGTCACCTTATCCCATTTGTGACCACTATCCCCATGGTCTAACATGCCATGGCATCGCTGCTGCACAGCCAAAGACTTTTTGCATCTTAGGGGGTTTGGGACCTCCAGCACCCTTTCAGCCAGTGCGCCCCACATTACTCTGTCCAAACAGTCCTCAGCACCTCAGCTGTGAACCTCATGGCACTCAACTTAGATAAATGCCACCATGTAACTCATCCCTGCGCCAAGGGGAAATGTTGCCTTCTGCCCACCCGGTCTAAGCCCCTCCTAACGGTATGAAGCTCAATAATGTGACCTGTCAATCTCCTGTGATCCACGGCAAATGTCGCAAGTGTTTGCGATGTTTCCTCAGCACCGCAACTATCCAGGCCAGCATGCATCCAGGTCAGGAACCTCTGCACTCTCCCCACTCCAATGGGACATAACATGCCATGTGGCATTCCTGAGGCCATCTAACCAGCCTGTCTGCATGTGCGTTTAATGGTTGGGGCTCCTCTTGACTCTTTTCCACCCCACCAATGTTCATCTCCTTAGGGTCTTGAAGGGTGAGCGACTTATGAGGCTGGGGGGGAAAGGGATGAAAGGTTTAACTGACTGTACGCTAACTGATGCACTGTCCTTGTTGTTAATTTCAGCATCACCATCTGATCACCGCACCCAAAGACACCACAGCACCCCCTCCACACCTGAGGGCCAACATGTGCAACTTGCCGCACATCATTTCAGCCAGCCAGGCACCAGCGCAGACACACAAACCTCGGTGGGGAATTTACCGTCGGCTAGTGTCCCGGGTCACAGTGGAGAGAGCACTTCACAATCGCTGGCGGAGATGGCACGGACAGAGAGTGCCAATGGCGCCAGCAGCCGGAGGGCTGCAGGGGACCAGGCACATGCTGAGTTTGGCAGTGATGACGTGCCTCTGGAGTTGTCACCAATGCAGCAGCTGCAGGACAAGCGGCAGGAATCGGGTTTGCATCTGGCAGGGTTGCATGAGGGAATGCTTCAGTTGGTTTCTGCGATGGAGGAGTCCAGGCAGAGTGCATGTGAAGGCATGAACCTCAGGGCAGAGCTTCAGGCTTCCTCCACTGAGAGATTGGCGACTCTCATGGAGAGGAGGTTCAATTGGATGGAGAATCTTCTGATTGGGTTACGCTCTGACCTGCAAGCCCTCACAGCGGTAATGGCCAAGGGTGATCATTCCCATTGTGGGAGATGTTGTGGGCACCAAGCGTCGGCGCTCGGTGCCCATGCATCTGCGATGAGCAGGGACGTCGAAAGGAACCTCACATCGGTGCTGCAGCTGCCTGTTGTCACTGCGAGCTCCTCTCAGGGTACTCCAGATGAGGGCAGCAGCTCCTCCGCCCCTCTGTCAGTCAACGTTGCTTCCGTTGAGGCTGCAACAACTGGGGAGGTGCCAGTTCTGGAACTGGCCACTCCCTCCCAGGCGGGGCCATCACAGGCTCCATGGGCCAGAGGATGCCCGCCAAGGTCATTGAGGCCAACAGGACAGCAGAGTCACAGGCTGTCTCACAAGCCACTCCGAGCGATGGGGCGCCACCTAGACGTAGCACCCACAAACGTAAGCATAAGGCACGTTAGGCACTCCACGGGTATGTCACTGGTGATTTTGTGTTGGCCTTAGAATAGGGAACAAAATTCTTCTTATTGGAATGGAGAAGTCTGTGTAATTTCTTTGGACATAATAAAGTCCACTTTTCTGACCATGGCTGAGGGTGTTTCCTTTGTGCTGCATTTTTCTTTTTCACAGACATCTCATGAGTGTTTGAGTGGACATTGATGTTTCTGTACTAAGCCCTTAGTTGCAGCTGATAAGGTGGAAGATGTAGCACCTAAGTGCCACGTGTGGAAGCGCCAGGCAATGCTGTTCCTGCTGATCCATGTGTGTGGAGCTAGCTGAAGGTTTGTTGGATTAAAGTGTCCCGGGTGTCCCTGCCTCCTTGGTGTAATAGCGGGTCAGCGTGCTGCCCCTCATCATCGCCCTGTGCTCCGTCATCCTCTGAGCCACTGCTGGATTCATCATGTGCAGCCTCATCCAGGGCGTCAAGGTCTTCATCGTCAACTGCATCCCCCCCTTCCCAGCGCAAGATTGTGCAGAGCGCAGCATGCTACCACTATCACAGAGACACGATCTGGGGGATACTGGAGTGCGCCCCCTGAGCGGTCCAGGCAACGGAAGCGCATCTTGAGAAGACCGATGGCTCTCTCCACCACAGCCCTTGTGGTGCCATGGCGCCTATTGTACCGCTGCTCAGCTTCTGTTCTTGGATGGTGGAGAGGTGCCTTGAGCCACCTTCGCAGGGGATAGCCCTTATCACCCAGCAGCCAACCATCCAGTCGAACCGGAGCACTGAAGAGCCCCGGAACCTGGGAGTGTCTGAGGATGTAGGCGTCGTGGGAGCTGCCTGGGTACCTTGCACAGACTTGTAGAATCTGCATCCTGTGATCACACACTATCTGCACGTTCATGGAGTGGAAGCCCTTCCTGTTGATGAAGGCACCGGGCTCACCTGCTGGCGCCTTGATGGCCACATGTGTACAGTCTATAGCACCCTGGACACGGGGGAAGCCAGAAATGGCTGAGAAGCCTCTGGCTCACTGTGCCTGACTTGCCTGGTCGCAGCGGAAGTGGATGAAGGTCAATACCCGTCTGAACAGAGCGTCTGTAACCTGCTTGACACAAGTGTGCACAGCTGATTGGGAGACACCGCAAAGATCACCCACCGAGCCCTGGAAGGAGCCAGAGGCATAGAAGTGGAGGGCAACTGTGAGCTTCAGAGCCGCTGGCATGGGGTGTCCACCCACACAGTTAGGGGAGATCTCAGGGCCAATCATCTGACAGATATAGTTGACTGTCTCCCTTGACCGTCGGAGCCTCCTTTGGCACTGCACCTCAGTCACATTGAGGTAGCTGCTTCGCCGCCTGTAAACCCTGGCAGCAGGATAGTGGCGTCTTCTGCAACCCTTTGCACCTTGGACAACCTCTTGGCCCTGCACCCCTTGTGCCTGCGCCTGTCCTCCCAAAGGTGGCTCCCCTGGAGGCTGATTGTTCAATCCTGGCCTCCTCCTTACTCTATCCCTCCCTTCCTCCTCAGAGGAGCTGCCTCCAGTGGAGATGTCAGAGCCTATACCCCCAGGCTAAATGGAGGCCTCCAGAAAGCTGCAGGCCCGAGAAAGATAACTGTCTGCAGACTGGTTGCAAAGTACACAAAAAGCTCTTGGAAATCGATGTGAACTGCTAACAATCAAACAGGCAGCTTTAAAACACTTTCTGCAATTAAAACTTCGTGGAAAACATGAACAACCCCTCTGAGTCCACATATCCCGCCAGTGCATGACTTTTATTAAAAAATCTCCTACCCGCCTGCCCGTTGGGCCCGTGCGCCGACCCGAAGTTCGCACGGGCCCCTCAAAATCCTGGACAATTGGCAAGTTAAGGGCCTTAACGAGGCCTTATACTAATGGCCGGCGCGCGTCCGGCTGCTGTGCGCACCCGCTGACTGAAATATCGCGATGCCGCGCGCTGACGTCAGGACGCTCGTGCGACGTCAGCGCGCGGCATTTTAACCGCTGTCGTGCGGCCTCCGCCACCCGCACATCAGCCAGAAAATTCTGCCCTTGGCCTGCTATTTTAATGGAGACCTTAAGCCATTTATTTAAAATAACAGAGTTCATTCATACATTAATATATCAAAGTAATATTGTATAAATGTATTAAGTGTTCATGCACTTGACACTGAACAAGATAATTTCTAGGCATTTGTTTGCTAAAATGATATGATGCTGATTAATGACCCTTATTTATTAACTCTGGATGTCAATCTGCAGATTGCTCACCTTAACAGGATCAGCACCCTATTCAGTAGCTTTTATGTACTTTTTATATACCTAGAATATCCTGGTACCAGAAACACTTGCAAAATATCAACATATTCAATTATTTTGCATTCAGTCTTCAGTGCTGTAAATTATGCTGACTACCTTTTATCTAACAGTTGTCTTCTTTCTCTTTACATGATTCCATTTCAATTAAATCTGATTGCCCTGCTTTTTGTTAGCATGGTCTCTGAGAAATAATAACAGATGAACATTCTGGCAGTTATTCATAATTCCCATCACTGGAAATTGCATGTGCATAAAGTGCATAGACATTTATGAGACAGAAAGATCCTAAAGAAGATACTGCAGTCCAATCAAATGTGATTGTGCATCCCTTTAAACAGTTTCAATTATAGCAGGGAGGAAAACCTGATATCGCAGCATAGATAATCAGTCCAAAATCAAATGAATTTTAACTATGACTATCTCAAATCTATAAAATTTTAAACCTCTTCTTCACTTCTCTAATGGAGACTTTAAAGTTTGATGAAAATCACGTTTTATTTATCCTGACACTTGCATTTAATGCAAAGTGACTTTGGTGGGTAGTTTTCCAGGCGTTGCCCTTGACGAGTGCCACAGGGTCTTCACAGCTGACCCGACCCCATCCTACCATTTGCATTACATGTACATGTGTATTTTCAACAAAATTCACTAGAAAACCATCAGGTGTAGGAACCTTGACTAGCCTTTTCTTCCATAGCCCAGAGGCACAAAGTCAGCTGTAGCATTCTTCCTGAGATCCTTATTAAGAAGTCACCACAAACCGGTTCAAGCTGAATTATCAGCTTAGAGTTAAAAATTGCAGACATTTTTACAACACTTAAAATAGCTAGTGTAGAAGTGAATAATGAGTATTAAAATTATCCTTTTAGCTGAAAAATGAACAGATTACCATCTGCAGGGGTAATAATTGGAGACATTAATCAGAGTTTTAAATCTGTCTTAGATCTGTGTACTGCAAAATTATACATGAAAACCAAATTATCTGGCTAATTATATATGAAATGTAAGACTCTTCTACAGATAACTCGAGCTTTTTGAAACAATACCAGCAGGTCCCCCATGACAATGCTCCTGGTGATTCCATAATAGCTTTATAAGAACATTAGTGTTATTATATCTAGTAGTTCGGGGAATTTCTGGCAGTATTGACATTGGCCCTGAGATCTGGAATCATTAGGTGAAGGATCTCGAAAACTAGGAGAATTGGAAAGGGAGATCACAGGGTTTGGGAGCATTGTAAAGCGAGGGGAACTTGGTTTCAGGGTTTGTGAAAATGAGACGGGGGCTGCCCAGTGTATAAAAGTAGCGGTGGGAGGCTGGACAAGAGGGCATCACGGAGCAGGACTAGGGAGAGGGCCAACAGCACTGGGGGCGGTCGGGGGTTGAAGGTGGAGAATGGGGACAAAAACAGGCATGCGCATGGCAGGGGTGTATGCTGTTTGTGCCAACTACAGGCAGCAAGCATTATCTCTGCTGTCTGCCATTATAATCATTTGTGTATGCATTCAACACTATTAATTGGCTGTGCATTTTGTGAGGTGGGGGAAACAGCAACGTCAGGAGGCCAGGTCACTACTTAACGGCAACCAACACCTCTTGAAGGGGAGGTGAAGTCTGGGTCCAAAGCCACAAAAACAAATACCTGAGCAAGTGGCTTGGGCAGGGAGTGGGCCCCAAAGTTTTCCGATTCTGCAATGGAGGTCTTGGTGGAAGCAGTGGAGAAAAGGAGGGCCATCATTTTTTTCCCTGAGCAGATAGGAGTCCACCAAACATCCACACAGAAGGCAGTGGAGGAAATTGCTGAGCAGTTGAATGCCAGGTGCTTTGCTCCAATAACATGATTGCGATGCAAGAAAAAATTCAATGATCTATCCAGGGCTGTTATGGTCAGCAAAGTGCTAAGGTACTTTCTGACCACAGCTGCACCACTTACTTCTATTATCATTAATTACAACACTGACAGCGTTCATAAAACTGCTCTTTCCCATAACCTGCACTGTCCTGCAATTGCTGTATCACACTACACAAAACTCCTACTAACTTTTACACACTATTACAACCCTTATTTACAAACAATTCACACCTCACACATGGAGTGTCATCTATATTCCCCATGGCAGCTGCATTCTCTAAACAGCTCACAAGACTCTCACTGACATATTTTCCTTTTTCTTGGAGGAGAAGCTCAAACACAACACAAAGCCATAGCTGTGACTGGAGGAGGAGGGAGATTGCTGGCCATCCTGGGAAAGCGCAGAGCCCATAGCCACTGGAGACACTGGAGGGGATGTCAATCCAGGATTTCTTTATGCCTGGTCCTCTTTGTATCTCCTCACTCCTCCCTCATTCCGTACACTCAAATAATAAGCTCCAGGTGCTTTCAATACCCATTTCACTCTGTTTTGTCTCATACCACTAGGCTAACTAACCCTCTTTGTTCTCTTTCAGTTTAACTGCTGAGAATACCAATACCCTTCAGCTAATGGAGGGAGGGGAGGGCAATGTTCCTGAAGATGCACCCTCACTCGATTTGAACATTTGAGGCACCTGCTCAGATAGTGATAGCACGTGAATTTTAGAGGCTAGGTTAGAGAAGGGATCTATATGTGGTGACATAGTTGGCACAAATGAAATACATGTGATGGAGCCAGATATTCTACTGATTTCTGACTCCTGGATTGTACTGCCAAAATACTGAGAAAAACCACTTTTAAGACAGAACAGAAATATAATAATTCATATAAATGCAGGATTCAAAATCATAACTGTAATGCATGCTGATGCACTAGTATTTGTACTGCAAGGTAACCGATGCTCAAGATTCCCTCAAGCAAGTAGGAGAAACATGAATTTTCAGAAGAGTAACTGGGGATTTAAAGGCATGAAATAAATCATTAGAATTATGACAGTTAGCTGCCCTGTTATAGCCACTGACACACTAGAAGTGATAATCAGAGCAGTAGAAGAATGATTGTTATTGGCACTTTGTTGATTCCAGTGCAATATTCCTGTGGGCACTTTACAGTAAAATTTCATTTCTACTATAGTTCCATTTAATGACAATATATTGCAGTTTGCAGTCAAGGGGCAGTGGGAGAGAGACTCTTGCTAAAATTTTTGATCATTCAGCAACATTCACTGGTGAATTGCTACGCTACGAAACTAACGTTGTCCCTTTTCTCTACACTTTTCTGATGCTACATCATGATTCCTCAGGTGCGACAGCATCTCTCATTCTGCACTTATTATTCTATTCTTCACACCCAAGCATGAACAGTGCATGGCGGCAGGCTATCCAGGTTGGAAAGGGAATAGCTTCAGAGTGAGGTCTAATCTTCTCTGGATGTCCATGTGCATATTTTACAGCAGAGGTCACTGGATAGCAATCATGAGTAACAGCCCCAGCTCATGTTCTTATTGTAATAGTGGCTCTGCTGGCAACACTGAAAGCACTAGGCTTTTTTTTTTAAATTCTTTTCTACAAAATGATAAACTGAGCAAATAACAGGCTCCTCAGAATTTCTATAATGTGTCAAAACATGGAACCATAAGGCAGTAGATGCAGTTAAAATAGAGATTAACAATGAACCAATTGAATGATGGAACAAGCTTGAAATGGCAAATTCCTAATGTTCCCATCTCATTTCCCATTGGCCACTATAATCTGCAATTTGAAAATTTTTGAACTGAAGCCAGAAGCGGTTGATGCAATCAGTGATTCTATTTAGAGGGTGACAGAGGCAAAAACTGGGAAGGCCAAAGTAGGAGGCGTCTTGTTTCGTGCATCTTTGGAGCTCTCTTCCCCAAAAGGCGGTGGGAGCAGAGTCTTTGAATATTTTTAAGGCAGAGGCAGATAGATTCTTGATAAGCAAAGGGGCGAACGGTTATTGAGATTAGGCGGGAATGTGGAGTTGAGGTTACAACCAGATCAGCCATGATCTTATTGAATGGCGCAGCAGGCTCGAGGTGCCAAGTAGCCTACTCCTGCTCCTAGTTCGTATGTTGTTTGCCTTTAATAGGGTGATGTTCATCCTGATGACCCAGGAACAGTCTGCCTAAATCAGCTCAACCACAAGTAGAACTTGATCAATACAAACCATTGATATGTTTTTGGATTCTTTTTAGAGGTTACAAAATTGTCACAGGAACCAAGCTTTTTCTCTTCAATTCAGTGCCTCAGGCCACTACAGAAGGTACGTCCTCGCTCCCTAAGTGTATCTTACCTATCTGATAACAAATTAATTTATAACAAGGCAAAGAATCTGACAGAAAATCTTTGTTAATGTGTTTTGGCTGCTGATTATATGATATAGCATGATAGGATCTTCTTCAACTTATTTATACAATGTTTATTGGATTGTGGTTTAGATTATAAACTGCTAAACAGACTCATCAGCTAGAAAAAGGATAAGTGAAAAAGAGTGGGACTGCTTAGATTGTTCTTTCAAAGAGCCAGTATAGGCACAATGGGCCAAATGGTCTCCTTCCGTGCTGTGTGATTCTATAATTCTACAAACATTGTAACTTTACATTTGTTACAGGATGAATAATCAGAAGGTAGAAAAGTACCTGCGCCATTGTGCAATATGCAGTAAACTGATATAAAAATTAACTTTTACATGATGGTTTGTGGATGACTATACAGAATCTCTCTGGCCTATTTGTTTGTCTCTGATGGCTGGTGTTTTATTGTGTGTTCATGGTCTGCTTGGGGTTTTTTGGGCCATGCCTACTCTCCCAAAGTAAGCTGCTTGAGACTCAAGTTTGTTAAAACCATTACTCTTTATTTACGGTTACGATATATGTATTGCTGTGTTGTTATAATGATATAAGCACCCATCACTCATAAGGGATAGTCTAAACACATTATGGGTTCATTTATTTAGACTAGGCACATGAGAACAGCGATACATGGATACAAAACTTGAAGACATCGGCAGCAGAACTCTGTGCGTTGTTCGAATCAAAGTAAAAAGTGAAACTAAGATTGGATCACATGGCACACTTCCCTTCCCTTCACGCTGCTATTCTTTAAAGACATATTACAACATCGCCCTTTCTTTTTAAAGATACTTCCCCCCTTTCAAAGAAGTATAACTATTTCCAATACATGTTCATGTTTAGTTATCATTACATAAATGTATAGAACAGATGAACCTATGAATCTCTAAAGCATAGCATAGAGGTAATCTGTTGGGATGCCCAGATCTTGTAATGGTAACCTTGACTGGATGTTTCTCTAATGGCCCACAGTGATCTGTAGGGTTATTATTCTTGGATATTGTTCCTGGTTGCATTTGGGATTTTGTCCTAGATGCAATGGGACTACAGTGGTTGAGGAGTGGAATGGATCTGATTTATCCTTGGTTATGCCTCATCGTTGCGCCTTTGTGCGTAATAAGTTCATAGAACCTTGGTTCTGAACAAATCCTTGTCACTGCCACTGGCGGCTAAATACCTTCTTTGGGACCCTGGAAGTAAACTTGTTGTCCCAACCGTAAACTTGGCAATTTTGTACCTCCGTTTTTATTGTTGGTCATCTTTTGTTGTTTTAAAAGTTGCTCTCTAGTTTCTGAGAGAGTAGAATGGACAAGAGTAGGTCAATTGGTACACACTGTTTCGCCAAACATGAGCTCTGCCAATAATGGAATTGTTACATTTAAAGGTGTCGCTCTCAGATGTAACATTGCAATTGTAGATCTTGCTTTGTCTGTCCACATTTGAGAATTAAGGATTTCATCATGTGAATCATTCATTCATCTAGGCCATTAGATCTAGGGTAATGAGGAGAAGAAATAATGTAATTGATATTCCACTTCTCACACATATTCCACTTCTCCTGAAATGGCTTACCAATAAATTGCAGGCCATTATCCATAATGATCTCTCTTAGCTCACCATATGAACTGAAAATAGCACTTAGAGCATGTGTGACAGTTGTTCTTGACATATCATGCAACTGTTGAATAACGGGGTACTTGGTAAAGTAATTGACAATGACGAAGAGGTCAGTGCCATGGACATGAAAGAGGTTGATGTGATTTTGGAACAAGGATGGGTAGGAACTTCATGTTGAGTGGTTCTTTGTGCTGACTTGGCATATGCTCTTGACATGCCTCACACTTCTTGACGACAATTTCAATGTGAATGCCCATATCTGGGCCAATAACATCTCTGTTGCAAGCCTTCCTGTCCAATCTATGCCCATATGTGAGTGATGAAGTTGTTGAAGAATACCAGGTTGCAAAGGCTCCAGTATGATGACCTGCCAGCCTTTAAAAATGACTCCCTGAGAGATGCCTAACTCATCCCAATAAGGCCAAAACGCTCTCATGTATTCGTGGACATGCTGAATTGAATCAGGCCATCCTTTGATGATGGTTTTCCATAGCTTCTGTAGTACAAAGCCTTTTACCATTTGCTCTTCTAGCTACTGGCATTTGCATTGTGAAAAATATACCTGATCAATTTGGAAAACATCTTAAGATTCAATGTCAATAAAGTCAACTTGTAGATCTAAGGGTATATCTTTTGTTTTCACTGGGTTAGGCAATCGGCTAAATGTATCCGATGTGACCATCAAGTTACCTGGCTTGTACCTGATCTTACAGTCATAAACATGAAACTTTATCAAGAGACATTGCAATCTTGGCGATGCACTGGTCAACGGTTTTCGCCAAATCATCGCCAATGGCTTGTTGTCATTTCTACCACAAATCTTTTGACAAATAGATAGATATGAAAATGTGTAACTCCAAACACTAAAGCTAATGTTTCCAGCTCTGTTGGAATAGTTGGATTCTGTTACAGACAGGGATTTTGAAGCATAAGCAATCGGTTTGCTTTTCTGTATCATGCATGCTCCCAGACCCTTCTGTGAGGCACCGATCTCCAGGATAGTTGTCTCCCTAGGATTGTAAAATGGCAAAGTTGATGCTCCTGATAAGGACTGTTTCAATGTTCCGAAGAGATGTTTGTGGTCTTCGTGCCAGTAGAAAGACAGATCCTTTCTCAACAATTCCCTTAGCAGTGAAAATTTTTGAGCAATTTGGAATGTATGGAGACAGGAAATTAAAGGGACCTAGACATCTTTGAAGATTGTCCTTATTTTGAGGAGTTGGCATGGCTTTAATATCCTCCATTTCACCTGGATCTGGACAAATGCCAGCACTGGAATAAATAGAAGTGAAGAAATCGAGCTACTGCATGTTGATGTCGCATTTCACACTGTTGAACACCAATCCTTCATTACGTGCTTCCTGCATCAATATTTGCAGATTATGGTCATGTTCTTGTTTAGTTCATCCCACCACAGCTATATCATATGCAATACAGATACATCCTGGTACTTTGCATTATGTAATGTAATGCAGTCTATGTGAGCTTGAAAGAGACTCCAACAGATATCTCAAAAGGAATCCATACCCCTTGATCCCTTAATGTCCAAAAATCTCTTGATCTCAAACTTGAACATACTTAAAACTGACCATCAAGAGCCCTGTAGGTTGGCGAATTCCAAATGTTTACAACATTCTGAGTGAAGAAATTTCTCCTCTTCCAAACACTAAATGGCCAACTCTTTATCCTGAGACTATAATCCTCCATTTTACTTGGATAGGAACATACGTACGAGCATATGAATTAGGAGCAGGAGTAGGCCACTCGGCCCCTCGAGCCTGCCCCGCCATTCAATAAGATCGTGGCTGATCTGATTGTAACCTTAGCTCCACATTCCCACCTTCCCCGATAACCTTTCACCCCCCCCTTGCTTATCAAGAATCTAATATATGCCAGCACTGGAATAAATAGAACTGAAGAAATTGATCTGCTGCACATTGATGGCACATTTCAGGCTGCTGAGCACCAATCCTTCATTACACGCTGTCTGCATCAATAAGTGCAGATTATGGTAATGATGGGTGGAATTTTCCCATCCTTCCTGTGGCAGGTTTCGTGGGAGCGAAAAATCTGGAGAGAGGCCAAAAATCGCATTTCCACCAACAGGAAAATAGTTTGCAATTTTCCCCTCACCTCTTTCATGGTGGGTTGATGGCAGGTCGGGTATCCTGCTGGCCAGGGTTGGGAACGGCATTTGCATTCATTACCGCCTCATGAATGCTCATCAAATACACAACTCGCCAGAATTACTTTCCACCTTCCAATCTTGCCAGCAGGAATTCAGACCGGTCGAAAACACGTTTGAAAATGAGTGGCGTGCATCGGTCAGCCCTCGCTTTGCTCATGCCTTCGAGGTGAGTGCAACACTCAAAGCCTACCAGGCAGCTTTGTTCCGGGTTCTTAGCGATGGCAGTGGAACGCCACACTGCTGGGGGTGTAGGGTTGGTCTGCTCCCGGTAGCTTCCTCTCTACTCCGGGAGGACATCGCTGTGCAGTGGCTCTCAGGCAGGGTTGAGTGGGGGGGAACAGTGAAGCTGGTCTCAAAGTAAAAATGGAGCACCACCATCTTGAATCAACAAAGTAATGATGCAGTTTGAAACGATTCTGCACTGGAGGGGTCTGAGGCCATGTGGGAGGCTGGACTAAGGACCCTTTCAGGGGTCACCCTCAAACTTCTTTGAGCGAAAACATTGAAATAGAGTCAGAGCCGAGACAAAAGAGGAAGACTTACTTAAGAATGTGCCATTGGAGCAAATGCCTTTTGGTGTGCTTTAACAAGAGACTGCAGGTGTCATTGGTTTCACAATACAATTGTTCCATTTCAGCATCAACACTCAGTAATGTGGAACATTGGGAATGCAGGCAACCATTAAGGAGGCACAGCTGCTGCATATCTGCCAGGTCATCAATGAAAGCCTCTAATGTGCTTTCTCCAACTGGCATAGGTAATGGGCCAAAGGGCATCCCGTCATTGGTCATTTGCAAGTTAACCTAAATCAGTATGCCAGATCAGAGATTGCAGGAGTGTTTGGTAAGGTAGTGCATTTCATGAATGTGTCCAAACCTCTTCCAACATCTGTGGGATTGAGATCAGGGTTGGCATCTTGGTTACCTAGATCTGTTAGCTTGCACCTCAGCTGCAAGGCTGTATCAGTGACAAGCTAGTAGCACAGACACACCTCTAGGGCGTGACAGTGGTTTTCTGTTTGCAAGTGGGAGATCTACTATTTTTCCCTATTATTTATTAATCTGTGTTGCATCTATCAGTCCACAGGGAGAAGGAGGAAAGAATAATGGAGTCTGGGCTCAATACTGCCTTCTTGAGGGTACTGATCGAATGGAGGAGGAGAAGAAGGGTCCAGCACTGCCTATCGCCGCTTCGAGAGGAGGACCTGCCTGAGGTCCAGGATCCATTGGAGCCCCAGCAAGAACCAGAGGATGAGAAGGTTTGATCCATTTCACAGGGGTGACTCACATGACCAAGGGTCTACCAAGAAGACTCTCCTATCTGGGGATGAGCAAGAGACAATGCCACACACGTCTGTGCTTGTCAAGAGATATAATGGATCATATCTGCTACATTCTGCAGAAGGATCTAATGCCCCATGGAATGGGTGGACATCCCCTGTCAGTGACCCTGAAGGTCACCACAAAGCTCAATTCCTTTGCCTGTTCCAGGTTCCAGGGATCCACAGGGGACCTATGCAGCATCCCATCGTTCTCAACACATAAATGTATTGAGGTGACAGATTCCCCCTCTACAGTAAGGCTCATCATTATGTGGAGTTCACACATGCTGAAGCTAGCCAGGCTGCTAGATTTCTGACAGCTATCTCGGGCTTCCCTACAGTAGAGGGTGCAATGACTGCACACACATGGCTCTGAGGGCTCCATGGCATCAGCCCCTGATGTTCACCAACAGGAAAGGATTCCACTCCCTGAATGTTCAACTGGTGTGTGATCATCAGAAGCTCACATACAGATTTGTCAGGTACCCTGGGAATTCCCATAACTCATACATCCTGAGTCACTCCCAAGTGCCTCACATATCCGAAAGGCCTCAGCGATTACAGAGCTCATTGCTTGGGGATAAGGGATTTACCCGCTCAAATGATGGCTCATGACATCCATGCGTCATCCTTAGAGCGCCCGGGAGGAGAGGTACAACACGGTGCATAGCTCCATACGATCCATCATCAAACAGACCGCTAGCATCCTGAAGATGTGCTTGCGATAGTTGGACCACTCAGCTGAGGCTCTGCTGTAGTGCCTCAAATACCCGTGGTCTGCTGCGCCCTTTACAACCTGGCACTTTTAAGGAGGGGATTCCTTTCCAGAGGGAGAAATGGAGGAGGCTGAGAGCTCCTCGGACAATGAAGAGCAAAAAGGGCAAGAATCTGAAGAGGGAGATGAGGGCCAGCTTCCACGTGACGATGCCGTCGAAGAAGCACGAAGAAAATGTGCCCGTGCCACATTGGTAGCCACAAGATTCCAGGAGGAGTAAGGTGCAGGCAACGGAAGACAGATACATTCCTTCTGTCCCTTAATGGAATTCCAGTGCAGTGAAAGAGATTTACAACCAGTAACATTGAGAATAAGTTCTGCATTAGGACTTGCAACTTCAATGCTCATAATTCAGCAGGTGCGAGCCTTTGAAAAGCTCAGCAGTGAACCTTGTATCTGTGCGCTCTGGGAAGTGAAAGTTGACCCAACAGCACAAAAGCTGCATCAAAGAATTTGATGCAGTCATCGCCACCTTAATGAGAAACTTCAGCGGACACTGAGATAATCATATGCTTGGAGAGATCATCGCAGCGGCAGGTCTTGTGCTTTGGCACTACCAATGAGCAGACACAAATGCAGCTATCCCTCCAAGGCTGTTGAGCAGCCCTCACACAATGTTCTCTCACAAGGAATATAGGTTACAAACACATTTAGCACACACTTCCAATAAAGAGTTTTGAGACATCTCCCTGACATAACACAAGGGCCCAGTAACTATCATGAGTCAGGTAGGTATCACATGAATGTGAGGCTCACAAAGGGAGGGGATCACTGAGTGGGAGGATGGCTCATCCTTGTAATAAGAGGGCACATAGATGCATATGCACAACGCTTGCAAATGACGAGACAGCAAATGTATTTACAAATGTGCAAAATATTTACACTGATTGAACACCCGTGACCCAGAAGTGATGTCAAATATTTCTTAAGTTTCCTAACCCTACTGCTACACTTGGGTGCAGTCCCGACATCCCCAGCAGAGGTGGAGGCAGCCTGCTGACTGCTACACCCTGCTGTCTTTGATGACCTTGGCAGAAGTCCTCTGGAGGCCTGAGTCCTCGAGGGCCCCGGCCTGATAAGGGTCTCCTGCTCAGGGGCATATGCACCCTCCTCAATCTGACCAGTTGGAGTTTATAATGTCACAGAGGGAGAAGCTGTGTGGAAGCCCCTGGGATGTCCGGCTGACACTCGGGGCCCCTCGCTGGCTCCTTGAGGAGAAGGGGCACATGGAGGGAGGTCAAGGTGCCCCAGCCCCTTCTCACCTAGCCACTGATGATCCCACCACTTTCTATAGCCATGAAGTGCAGGACCGAGCACATATGCAGCAAAACCTGCTGAATCAAGGTCTCCAAGGCAGACGCCACCCTTCCCATGGTTACCTCAAGGCACTTGCATGTCAGAGCCCTGACGTCAGGCACAATGCGGATGGATTCCTCCATCGTTCGCTCTAGTCTGCTGAGTGCCTCTCTCATCTCTGCTTGATGTTCCTCCGCTTGTCATTGCATCTCCAGCATTGTCTCGGTGGCTGCTCGCAGAAACTCATCATCTAACTGGGACTCAGCAGGTGCCTGATCTTCAGCAGTCCTTCCAAGTTCCAGAGGCCTGGCGTTTCCCTGCCTCCGACTGCTGTGGAGACGTGTTCTCCAGAAAGTGACCCTGAGCCTAATCTAGAACTATGAGCCACCAAGGTGTGTGTCTCTGCACTGATGGAGGATACGGGTGAACACAGTGACAGACCTTCTTCTGATGGCTCCTCAGCATTCTCCTCTGAGGTGGGCTGGGGGCTGGGGCTTATGTTAGCCATACTCGTCTGCCTGGATTTGCTGGTGCCTGTAAGAGAGAGAAGATATATTTAGTTTGTGAGCAGGCTGAATACGAGATTGCTTGTCACTCGCTGTGGATGTCAGGATGTGATCAACTCATAGAGGGCTCACCCATACTGGGTTGCTGGGAGAAGCTGACCTTCCCTTCCCCACAGGAACAATCCCTCCCCCCCCCACCCCATGCCAGCTCGTCTGCATCCTCCTTGAAGGTAGTGAGTTCCAGTTTTTTGGCCATCCCTCCTCCAGTCTGGAATCTTTCCCCCCTGTTGTGGGCAAGCTTGGCCTGGATGAAGACAAATAGTTGCGATGTGATGAGAAGGTATGAGCAGAGGTTTGGAAGCATGCATGCCTCCTGTGTGTGGTGAGCCCTCCCTGTAAGGGTTGAGGATGGAATTTGTGCAGCATGATAGATGAGATGGTGGTGATGTGAAAGTGTCCGTGAGTGTTATGACGCGGCAGACGATATGTGCCAGGTGGACCAAATCCACGAGGGACACTTGGCCGCGCTATCACAACAGCTTTGCAATTTGTATTTATTACGAGATGTGTGCACTAAATTCAGATAATAAATCTACCAAGACCTTTAGAGATTTTAAAAATTAAATTACAATATTTTTTAACAAAATATAAAAGATTTCAAGCACATACATAAGACTACAATTACTCTCTCTATAATAACTCCCAAAATTCCTAATTAACCTGATTCCCAGTTACACTCCCTTTAAGGCAACAGTCCAAAATAGATTTTAGATTTAAAACAAACTCAGCAAGTTAACACAATACCATGGGCAGTGGAATTCCAAATGGCTTTTCTCCAGCTTCAAATTTGTTAGATAGTAAACTTATGGAAAAATGCTGGAGGCTTCATTAAGTCTATTTCACATATTCCTATTAAGTCTTAGATGGCCTTCTGACACATAACCTTTCATTCTCCTTTATATACATTTCTGTTTTTAATATGTAAATTCCATTATTCTATATGTCTTTGAAAATGTATCTTCCTCATGATATAAAAACTTTCATGTTGCCAATATATATTGTCAGTAACCTTTGGGAAAAAATAGGCACATTCCTTAGCCTTGCTTATGTGGCTAGTTATAAACAGACTAAGATCCCTATGAAATCCAAATATCCCTCCATTTATCTAAAAATGCAAATTCCTTTCATACTTTATATGCTAAACCAGCATCCATGTTTACTCATTAGCATGTCAAGCATCTAGCTTCTCTTGATGATTTAAAACTTGCAGTCTACTTGATCACAAAATGTAATTAAATCACACACAGACCCAACTATACTTACCCCATAAACCTACTCTACAATAAAGCAGAAAAATATTATGAAAATTATTATACTTTCATCACAGTGAGACAATGGGTGCTGATATGTATCTCCCACTAATATTGTGTGAGATCCACAAACAGTGTAGCCCTTTGAGTGACTTCATAGCAGTCTGCCCAAACCATCCAGGGTTAACTCATGTCAGGTAGAATGATCTAAGCCTGTTCACCATGCCATACCTGTACTTAACCTTGCTGCCACCTGTCTGACCACCGCTGAGCATCATGTCATCTTTTTATAATGATATAAGCACTAATCACTCATAAGGGATTGTGTAAACATGTTGTAGGTTCATTTATTTAGACTAGGCACATGAGAACTGATATACATGGATAGAAAGCTTGAAGACACAGCAGCAGAGCTGTGTACGTGTGCTCTCTCAAAAGCAAAAGTGAAACTAAGACTGAATCACATGGCGCACTTCCCTTCTAGTGATGGCAGGCTGCCATCCCTTAAAGGCATATTGCAACACATATTAGCACCTCTACATGAGGTTGCAATCTCTGCTCTCTCCAGATCTCTGTTACTCGATCATGTGATGTTACATCATCAGCATCATGTGCTTCTGGTGTTAAGCCTTTACTCTACATCTCCCACCAAAGTTTCAGATCTCTGAGGTGCCTTGACCAATCTCCCTGACCTTGTTCTGCTCTCTCTCTGAGGTTGAGGTTATTCCATACTCTCCCTTTTTCAATGTGAATGGTTAGCTGGGTGGCTATAGAGCTTTGTCCTGTTTCTTCTCCTTTCTGTTCAGGATCTAAATAGTAAGCCCTAGGATATTAGGTGCTATGGTTTCTCCTTATAGTGCACTGATCTGTCTCAAACTGTATGCTCTCATTTTTGGAGTTCTTTCTTTGTTGGTCTCATTTCCATACTCTCTCCCCGGGCCTCAGCACTGATAACTCATGTACCTATGGTTAAAGTTACAAGCCTGTTTGTTTCTCTGTTCTTCCTCATGCTGTTTTACTCTCTCGTGCTCATTTGAGGTGATATTGTGTTTAAGTTTCTGTGTCAGAGATGGAAGTTGTGTTCTCAATTTCCTAGCCACAAATAACTCCGATGGTGAGAAATCATTTTGTAATGGTGAGGTTCAGTCAATCAGAAGAGTTAGATTAAGGTCTTCATTCTTCTTCGGCAAATCTTTGATGGTTTGGAAACCTCTCAGCCCCTCCATTAGCCTAAAGATAATGAGGTGAACTGTTTACATGAACAAAGCTGTATTCCTTTGCAAAATTTTGGAATAACTCATTAGCAAATTGCAGACCATTGTCCGACACCAAATGCCTGAATGCCATGTATTGCATATATTTTCTTCAGTCATTGAATGACTAACTATTTGTGCCATGATGCTGTGCAATCCATTTACCTCAATCCACCTTGAGCAGTAATCATTGACAATAAGGAATGCTTTCCCCTTAAAATCAAATAAGTCCATTCTCAGGTGGTCCCATGGCCTTGATGGAAAAGTAGAAGGTGATAGTGGTTCTTTTTGCTCTTAGCTGTTCACTGCACATGTAAGACAATTAGAAATAATTTATTCTATAGAATGAATAATGCCTGGCCAGCAGACTGATTGCTGGGCCCTCATTCAACATTTTACTATACCTAAATGACCTTGGTGAAGTCTTTGAAAAATATCAAGCCAAAGTATTCTCTAATTGATGACTAGTAAATCATCAATGACTATGAGGCTCTTGTGCTGTTCAAAGTATTGGCACAGCTCTAGATTGTGGCGGATTCTGGCCATCCTTCCAGACAATATTCTTTTACCTAGAGGCACTTGTCATCTTGCTGCTGTGCTTATTTTATTTCCTACAACATTTTTGCTGCCACTGTTAAAAAATGAGTAATTAGGATGTATATGCTTACACATCCTCGATGAAGTATAAATCCTCTTTCTTTTTTCCTTCTGACAGTGACAGTGCATTTGCTGCCTTTTGATACTTTCCTTGAACACACTCTGTTATGGAGTTATATCTCATTAATCTTAATCTGAACCATTAGATTCTGGGCAGCATTTGTGCAATTTCTTTCATGGTTATAGGTGTGGCTAGTGGCTTTTGGTCTGTTTTAATTTTCAACCACAATCTCATCATGTAGCCTGAGAATTTTTCACATGCCCAAGTTGCTGCCAATGCTCCCTTTTCAATTGTGGCATATCTTTGTTCAGTTTCTGATAATGACTTTGAAGCATTGCAAATTGGTCTATGTTTACCATCTCCCTAAACTTGAAAGTATACTGCCCCCAGGTCTTTTGATGATGCACCTGCTGCTACAATGGTCAGTAACTCTGGGTTGTAATGTGCCAAAATTTCAGGGGAGATTAAAAATCTTTCAATCTTTTCAAAAGCATTTTGCTGGTCCACGTTCCAGCACCACTGTTGACCCTGTCACAACAGCTGCCTCAAAGGCTTATTGACCTCTGCCAAATTTGGTAGGAACTTACATACTTGGTTGACCACCCGAGGAGTCTTTGAAGCAATAATGTTCCTCGGTTATGGGAATTCTCCGGTTACTTCTGTTTTTTGTGGATCAACTGTGACTCCAGAGACTTGTATTATGTGACCTAAAAATTTGATCATAGGTTTAGCAAACTCACATTTCTCATTCAGTGTTAGACCTGTATCCTCTAAAACTTTCAGGACTGCTGTAACTCTGCAGCCATGCTTTTTTCTCATGGAGCCATGTACAAGTGTGTCATCCAAATGACATATTCCTCCTTCTATGCCTTCTAGAGTGTGAGACTTTGTTCTCTAGAAAGTTTCAGGAGTGGGCGCAATCCCAAATTGTAATCCATTGAAACATTAATGACCGAATGGCATCATAAATGTGGTCAACAATCTGGATTCTTTGTCCAGCGGCAGCTGCCAAAATCCACTGTTTGCATCCAGCTTGGTGAATAGAGTAGTCTTGGCTAGTTTGGCATTGAGACCATTGGGTGGGTCTCATGTTCTGCTGATTTGATAAGCTGAGTTAAATCCATACCAATTCTTATAGACCCATTTGGCTTTGGGACTGAACACTATCTTGTTGGCAGGGTGATCAGTGAGACCCCTTGCTGTAGCGTCTTCTCAATTTCACCCTTGACTTTGTCCAAGAAGTGAGGGACTTTCTTCAGTGTGAACAAGCAAATTGGTTTAACAGCAGCTCATAGGGTGATATGAATGATTCATTCTTTAGTTTCCCTAGGCCTGTAAATAATTTTGAAAATCCATCCCTTAATGTACTACTGTAATGCTCATCAGCAACTTTATCCATTTCACAGATTAGCATCAACTTTAAGCATGCATTTTTGCTTAGCAGAGAGCATTGTTGATTTTGTATGACATAGAGTGATTCAAAAATTTCTCTGCCTTTAAACTTCAACTTCACCATGAGTTGGCCATTGACCTTCAATGTAGTTCCGACAGGACCCTGTAATTTGATGAGGGTTGCATTGTAATCTGCTTGAGCCATTTTACTTCATCTAATAAGACAGAAACCCCTGCTACTGTGTCTAAATTAAACTCTCTGAGGTATCCTTCCACTTCAAGTTTAACATTCTGGTATTTATTTGCAGTATCATTTATCTCCCCTAAGAAGATTACTTCCTTTGTTTGTGGCTTTTCCGCTTCTCATATGTGGCATTGGTTTAGAATTTTCTCCACTTTCTTATAAGTTGTCAGCAGTTTTGAACAACACAGCTTGGAGATGGTCTACTTTTCCACATTAATCGCACTCCGCTCCACCTACTGGACATTCTTCTTGCTGGTTCAGTTTGTTCCTACTGCATCGATGACATTTCAAGATGGTGGTTGGTGTGCTTTTCCCTGTTTTGGCAGGCTTTGGTTTTGGCACACTTTCTTTCTTATGGCCTACATACTGAATAGTCCTACTCAACCTCCTCCACCAGACCTTGTCTTCTCCATGATCAAACACCCAATTTTGTTTTCTAAGCTCAGTTTGCCTCGCGATTTGTACGGCTTTTGTTAATATTAAATCCTCTCTTGTCTGTAAGAGATCTGATAATTCTTCATCTAGGACCCCCAGTGAGATTCAATTGCAAATCAGTGCCTCTCTTAAGATTTCATAATCACAGTTCCCTACCAGCCTATACAGATCATTGATAAACGAATCCATGCTTTCGCCTGGTCTTTATTTTCTCTTGTTAAATCTTGTCTTTTCTATAATTAAGTTTCTGCAAATACTGACATATGAATCAAATGTTTGCAGGACTTCTTCATAAGAATTTGAAGTCTCATCAACTCCCTGCCTTGTTATCATCTCGTCAGCAATAGATCAGCATAAAGTAATGTACTGACCTGATCATTTGGATCATTTTTGTGTAAACCAGAAACAGTTCTATATCGCATGAACCTCTTTCTCCAGTTGACCCAGTCCTGGTCCTGTTGTGAGCCTTCAGCGCTCCAAAATGTTTTTGGAGTGGCAGGGTAGATCCCAGGCTTAGACTGAGCCCCAAAATGTTTGTGCTTCACTGATGCAGCTTGTTGCTCTGGGTGTGTGCTCACTGCTGTCTAGACTCTGGGTCTGTGCCTCAGCTTGCGTCTGCTGCACCCGCAATGCTCGGACTGTTTGGTGAGTCTTGAATCTATTCCTTTCATCCTTCTTTCAAGGATCTCTTGATTTGCCAGGTCTGTAGCTCCTTCTGGGTTTTTTACTCACTGTCTGCTACCACCACCTCTGCCACCATATTTCATCATGTTTTCAGGCTCCACACAGGGTTCTTTGGGGCTTGTCTATTCTCCCAAAATAAGCTGCTCAAGATTGTAGTTTGTTAAAGCCATTGCTCTTTATTTATAGCTACTATATGCATATTAATACCTCTGCATGAGGTTGGCCCCTCTCCTTCCTCCAGGTCTCTTTAATTCAATCGTGTGTCATTACATCATCAGTTTTTATTCTTTCATGGGATATGGGTGTCGCTGATTGCCCTTGAACTGAGTGCCTTGCTCAATCATTTCAGAGGGCAGTTAAGAGTCAAACACATTGCTTTGGGTCTGGAATCACATAGAGGCCAGACCAGGTAAGATGGCAGATTTCCTCCCCCAAAGGACATTAGTGAACCAGATGGGTTTTTATGACAACCGATGATAGTTGTTATGGTCACCATTACTGATTTGTTAATTAAATTTAAATTCCATCAGTTCCAACCTATGTCCCCACAGCATTAGCCTGGGCCTCTGGATTACTAGTCTAGTGAAATTACCACTATGCCACCATCTCCCCATCAGTGTCATGTACTTCTGATATTAACCCTTTGCTCTGCAGCTGGTTGGATAGTTCAACAAGACCGGCTGAGACAGGGGACTGGATTTTGCTCTTAGTGGCACTGGTTCAGCATTGCTGGACTTCCACCAGCCCACTTGAAGCCTAAACATCAGATGCAACCACATTTGAAACAATGTGATTCAAACCATGATTGCATTTATTGTTTTCCTGGGATTGCAACAAGCTTGAATCGTATAGCATTGGAATCGAGAAAAAGTGAAAAAACAATCGTCCTCCTACTGCACCGCTTGTCACTTCTAGTGGTTGCCCTGAGACATGTAACTGTCATAATTGTAATGATATATACTGCTGTTTAAAATTCCCAGAGTCTCTTCTGTAAACTAGGTGGTATCTCTTATCTGCCTGAAAGAACATAGGATTTCCTTGCATGAACGTCAGTGTTAGATTTGTCAAACAGATGTGAGAGGTGCTTTGAACCAGCACTGCAATGTGGTGCTTGGTGCAGCTAGATTAATGGATGAATTTAAATAGGCTCTTGCTGTACTTGGGCAGTGAGGGGAATGGTGATGCTACCTGAAGCACTGACTGAAGCAGGCTGCACTCTTAATCGCGAGTAATTCTAATTGAAAAAAAATGAATTGTAGCAGATGGCTGTTGACAATAAGGAAATTGATATTCATTTTATTGTTTTGCCCAAAAAACGATGAAAGTGTGTAGCTCGTCTACCTTGCTGCTATTAAGTTCTGAAAAATATGAACAATAATACCGTTCAATATGT
This sequence comes from Cetorhinus maximus, assembly GCF_964194155.1. Taxonomy (NCBI): domain Eukaryota; kingdom Metazoa; phylum Chordata; class Chondrichthyes; order Lamniformes; family Cetorhinidae; genus Cetorhinus; species Cetorhinus maximus. The sequence continues at coordinate 22,428,719 of NC_135896.1, forward strand.
TGCAGCAATGCATATTGCCATGTCTTGTTTCATCTATCTCTCAGCTTTTTCAATGTAGGCCTTGTCCCACTCATGCTAATTTGCACAACGGAATATAATTACTGACACTTCAATGTAGCATATGTAATCAGCTTGGGTTACAACAAAAGTAACAATGTGGCAGATTTTGCAATGAGAATAATGGTGAGACTAATGTGCAATAAAATGCCAAAATCTAGGAGTTTCTGTCAGAGATGCCCCTCTCCTCCACAGGATGCACTGTTGCAGTCCTCACTGATAGAGTCAGCATTGAAATGCATGTGTGAACTTATGGTACTTGCCCACTAGTTCCACACTGAAAAGAGCAGAAAATATTAGGACTGATGCATACAGGAATAAGTGAGTTTTCAATGACATAATAAATAATCATTACAACTGAACAGCCTCTCTAGCGCTGAGAGTTTAAATTTACAAGTGTGGAATTCCATTCCCTTAAAAGATAATTAACACTGGAGATTTAAAGGCATATACTCTTTTTGCTTTATCTGACTGTCTCTTATATCTCTCGCTTAATTCTTTCCATATTTCCAAGTTTTACTTTGCTTTCTCTACATGATTTGAAATCAAATTTATGTTCCCTGCTTTATTTTTCCTTGTTGTGAATTCTCATGCCTCAGTGAGTGCTGTTCAAACTGATTTCTCAAAGACCCTCACAGCATTTTGTTCTGCTCACATATGGCACAGACTTCAATTACTCTGGAATGCAACAGTCCTAGTTTCTAACCTGCAGATGACACCGGGCTGTATCAGACACCAGATTAGGGCAAGCCTGGGTTCTAAAGCCCATGGAAACTTTGTGGGCAGCAGTAGGTGACGCGAATAACATGTGAGATTCCATCTCTGCTGATGGCAAAATCCAGGCCACTGCATCAACGCACAGAAGATATCCTCCTAGAAATTTGTACAAACGCACACTAGGTGGCCGACAAAGCCCCCAAATTGGTATAGGAAGTTATATTGTCTGCAGGAGCACGGGCTAACACGTTCTAAGCTCAAAATAATGTGTGTAAGCTAGGGACTTGCACTTCTTACCCATTTTCCATTTTCAATCACTCCAGCATTTCAGCCATCACATGCTTACCTCATACAACGCAACAGGATAGTAGCAAGCATGAAGCCCCCACCACCCTCCACCCACCCCAGCCCCATTGCCAGCACTACTGAAAGGGGCCATGCATTACAACTTAATTGCAGGTTTATTAATTCTGTCTGCTGCTTGACTTCTGAGCAGTTTTCAGTGTACTGTCTTGAACTGCAAAATTTTTTGCTTGTACGGACAGCCTGGTCCTGCATTCTTGTTGCTGCAGACATGAGCGGTCTCACATAGCTGCCTTTGGGCCTGGTGGATGATTGGGAGCAGCAAGGAAGGCAGAGCAGGAGAGGCAGCCGAAAGAGGGGACAGTGGAAAAAGAGAGTACTGAGTTACAATAAAAATCCTAAATTGAAACATGAAATAAAATGCTGGAAATATTCAGCAGGCCAGGCAGAGAGAGAAACAGTTAAGGGCTTGTCATTGTCGGCAATGGAGGCCCTGCCCCCAGCTGCAGAGCCGGCAGGATTCCCATCTCGACTCCGTTGAGGAAGGCCTGCCGGGATTAAGTGCCCATCTGGCACTTAAGTGGCCAGTGTCAGGCCTTCCCCAGGATTTAGGACCCCGGGAGGGCAAAAATCCCACCCTCTAAATGCTGTCGGTCAATCTGAGGCCAGCAGCTCTCCATTGACCATCAGTGCCAGTGGGAGTGGTGACTGCTGTCAGTAATGCACCCACCAGAGGCCTCGGATTGATGAGGGATCCAGGCCACAAGTAAGTGAGGGTGGGATGGGGGTCGAGGGAAGGGTGGCACTGGCTAGGTGGTTGGGAGGGGGTCAGAAGCAAGGGCATGGTGGTGGTTTTCAGTGCCACGTTCCCCCTCCCACCCCCGGCATACCCGGATTCTGGGTCCGTCAATCAGGTACTGAATACCTTTAAGAGGGACTCCCTCCCCTAAAAGCCCAAAAGGGTTTCAGGTGCCCTGTGAGGCAACTGACCCCGCCCACCATTATGATTGAATCTCATAATGCATGGTCTACGAATGTATGAAAATGACAATGTAATGATAAATTCTTCAGTGCGACAACATACTCACCAACTCTTAACTACTTTTCTGGTTTCTAGTTCCAAATTTGTAGCTTTTCCCTTTGGAATATAATGTTCCTCCAACTTGTGATAATTATTTTAAATGACACACCTTTTATGCAAATACACTTCTGGGCCAACCTCCATTAGCAAAATTGCTTTTTGTGCTCAAGAATTGTCTCATTCTGACTCTGGATCTCTTCAGTTTCACCTTTGAGTCCCAAGACATAGTTCAGAAAAACTTGTCCGTTCCCTCAATGTATGAACTAAATGGTTTGCGAACTCTATCGTGTGTTCCTAGCCTTCTGACATATGCCATGAGTGCAGTCTTATTGTCCAGTTTCAAATGTAATGGTGACCCAGTGAACACTTTACTGTGAACGTCTGTTAGAGTGATACAGAAGCACAGCTTAATCTGAACAAACTCACAAAGCCAGCGTCATCGGTAGTTGAATAAGATGGATGCTCGGACCCTGTAGCAGCCGATTTAACTGAGTGCAGCCACATGATTCTGGAGCAATGAGGCGCGGCACAAACTGGCCAAAAATCTTCTCCATCCTTGTGGGTAGGTCGCTCCGAGCTACCTTAATGTGTTCATCAAGATCTCTACTGCCATTTGCTGCAAAGAATTTTGCACTTTGATCCCATTCCATGGCCAAAATCTGTTATTTATATGGAGGAGCTTGGAAAGAGAGATGGACATCAAGATGGCCAGATCTCATGTTTAATGATATCATCACACACTGGGCACGCTCACAACATTTGAATACATTACAACGGGCAATTACTATTGCCCGGGAGACCCCTCTTCTCACAGTCTTAAATTTGAACCTGGGCAGGCAGGAGCAGCACTCACCAGAAAGTGGAGGGATCCTTCTTTCAATCTGCATCTTGGACTCTGATGACATCATTGAGGCCTGATTACTATTCAACTACAGGTGGCAGGGGTGATCAGTGCCAATGCTGCACTAGCCTTCCAATGCAGATAGAGGATGAATGATCTCATCCATGCCGCCCAGCGTAAGGCAACCATCTCATCACTCTAAACTCACACACTCAAATCCATCACACATTCACTGGCATCACTCACTGCCAGCTCAAGGGACAACACCACCCTTTCCCACACACATACCTTCACATCTCCATCTAGCCTCATCTCCTCTGGAGACTGCCTCCTCAGCCCTCACCATCTTGAGGCCACTTGCACAGATTAACATGTACCTCCACATACACCCTGGGTTACCTTCCTTCCCTAGCACAGCTCTTGTCCTGCAGCCTCTTCCCTTAACTGAGGCCACTTCTCCCCCTTCCCCAAGCAAGACCTTGCCCTGCAGCCATTGAAAAGCCACCCATCTGCTGTGAGCCCCCATAAGAGTGATGCTTGGTGCTGATGGCTGCGACTGCTGACCGAAGCAAGGTAGGCAAATAAACCTTGAAGTCCAGAGCGAAGTGCAGCCCGCCAGGTGCACGCCTCTTATATGCTGTTATGAAACACGTGGGCAGACAATCCAGCGGGAAGGGGGGAACAAATCAGGCAGGCTGGCCTAATAATGAAATGCAGATGTATTACAATGAGGTTCCCGACGTCCAATGATGGGAAACATGGTCTGCCATCGGCGGACGATCACAAACTGGTTTCACACTCTCGTGAAACTGATCACGCCATATTGTCCACTCACGCCAACCAACGCGCCTGATGCCAGCGGGCACAGAAAGTCCCGGCCTATTACCCAACCAATGTTTTGTAAAAATCCGGTATTATTCCTTTCCTCTTGTACTCATTGACTCAATTGAAGACCATTTTTCAACATAGGCAATGTCAGCAATGAAAGGGCATAAGACCATAAGACATAGGAGCAGAAATTAGGCCAATCGGCCCATCGAGTCTGCTCCGCCATTCAATCATGGCTGTTAAGTTTCTCAACCCCATTCTCCCGCCTTCTCCCCGTAACCTTTGATCCCCTTACCAATCAAGAACCTTGATGGCAGGCAAGCTTGTTAAGTAAAAGTATCATGGCCATGCTTCAGGCTCAACTAAACAATGGTCAATATACACCAATCAGTTACAAGAAGTAAATTACTTTTGTTCCTCACTGCATTCATTATATCAAGGACTTTTGCTTTTGTATACATTTCCTTGCAGTATCAACTGCATTCAAATTCAACCCACAAAATTTGGAAGGAAGCACTGCGCAGATCCCAATCCATCATCACGTGAACATAATGAAACACAATCTGGCAGTCAATGTAGAATTGAGAAGGATGAGGCAAGTTGCAAGCCATATATCACAATAAATAATACAGAGATATTTGTACCATGTCTTGCACCTACTTCATCTTGTTCTGGAGGTTTTCCCTGAAGCAATAACAGCGCTATAAGAGCTCGCCAACTGATAAAGCTAAATAAACTAATTCCTACAACACCTCACACTATCTGCATGACAGAGTTAAAATCAAGCACCATATTAGTGCATCCTCTTCAGCCGTTAGTTTTGCTGGCCACTTTCAGATCCATCCTTTCACAGCTTTAATTTGCCTCCAGTTTCAACTGGTCAATAAATATCTATTCTCTTTTTCATCATTTGTTAATAAAACAGACAACTGAAATATTTAAATTGGCTGAGATGTTCAACGTGACTTTTCAATCCAGTATGAAAGTATGTGCTCAGAATTATGTATGTATAATTAAAGCGAAATTGAGTTGATAAATGTCCATCTAATTTCACTGTCCAATTTGAGCAAAATGATTAAGTCTATGACAACTGACTAATTATGTCAAACCTCTTCCGACTGGTGATATGAGTTTTAGTGATTGTTTGTCTTCACCTCCCCCAGAGCCATATATTCTGCTCCCAGTGCTGCATAAGGAAAGCAGTCGTTAGTCACAGGATGGAAGGCAATATCAGTGAAATGGCACATAATTAAAGAGGGTGCAGGAACAGAGAGATCCTAAAGGTTCACAAACATTAACGGAGACACTAGCCAGAACCTTCCATTCTGGAGTCTAGGTTCGGTGGCTGGCACAGAAGTGAGAATGATTTCTGCTGGGGGGCGCGAGGGGTGCTAACCATACACGATCGTGTGCTGTTCAGCTCATTACATATTCATCCGCAAGGAGCTCGCTGATTCTTGAGGTGGGGACAGGCAGGAAGTCGCCACCCCCACCATTACCACATGGGGTCGAAGGCCCGGGTGCCATATTTAAAAGCCACCCAGGCAGCCAATCACTCACTGCAGGCCAGGAGCATCAGCCTGGCTATCATTCAAGATTCTGCCGAGATCAGAATGTCACAGAGAAGACAACATGTGACCCCACGATTCAGCAAAGCCTCTCTACAGACTCTCCCCCATGCCATCCAAGGAAGGCAGGAGGTGTTGTTTCCCAGGGATGGCAGCAAGAGGCCCTCCTGTCTGACCATTGCAGCCTGGACGGAGGTCGCAGCAGAGGTTAGGGCCCACAGGAGAACTGCTCAGCAGTTCAGGAAAAGGATGGAAGATCTGCTGCACTCCACCAGGGTAAGTGGCATAGTCTACTCACTACAAAGTGACACTTATAAGGGCGTCCAAATCACATACCCCTGCTCCTACATTCCTATCTTCCTATCAGGCAGTGTAAGTGTACAAGTGCACAGGGATGCCACACAGGAGTTTTGGTTGTAGCACTCACCAGCAAATGAGACATGGGCACTGAATATATGGCAGCCATTTCATGCTCTCAATGTCCTTTCTGTTGCAGGACGTCCTGCTTGTTTTTTTAAATTCATTCACGGGATGTGGGCTTCGCTGGCTGGGCAAGCATTTATTGCCCATCCCTAGTTGCCATTGAGAAGATGGTAATGAGCTGCCTTCTTGAACCGCTGCACTGATTGTTGTGTAGGTACATCCACAGTTCTGTTAGGAAGGGAGTTCCAGGGAATTGACCTAGCGACAGTGAAGGAATGGTGATATATTTCCAAGTCAGGATGGTGAGTGACTTGGAGGGGAACTTCGAGATGGTGGTGTTCCCATCTATCTGCTGTCCTTGTCCTTCTAGATGGTAGTGGCCATGAGTTTGCAAGGTGCTGTCGAAGGAGCCTTGGTGAAATCCTGCAGTGCATCTTGTAGATGGTACACACTGCTGCTACTGTGTATTGGTGGTGGAGGGAGTGAATGTTTGTGGGTGCAGTGCCAATCAAGCAGGCTGCTTTGTCCTGCATGGTATCAAGCTTCTTGAGTTTTGTGTGAGCTGCACTCATCCAAGTAAGTGGGGAGTATTCCATCACACTCCTGAATTGTGCCTTGTAGATAGCGGACAGGATTTGGGGAGTCAGGAGGTGGGTTACTCATCACACTATTCCTAGCCTCTGATAATCACTTATTGGGGAGGGCTCAGAAGCTGGCATAGACATGCATGCTCCTAAACTACTCATGCACCCATTGGGGTGACTCCCCCAGCAAGCCAGTGAAGTCTGCAGTTGTCAGATGTGACGAGTGAGCAAGAGATTGCTTTAATAAAGGAGACTGCTTAGGCATTCATTAAATCTTTCTTTTCTCCATTTCAAGTACTGGCAAGAAAAACAGGAGGCCCACAAGGAACACCAACCACAGAATCAACCTCAACCCCACCTCTGAGGATGATGCCTCAGAAGCCTCAGAGGATGCATCACCACAGCATTCACCTGCGCTCTCCACCAGCACAGTTCTAGAGTAGGCTCAGGGTCACGACCTCGTGAGCACATCACTGACACGGGTCAACAGCTGGCGGGTGAAGTGACGGCCCAAGGTCTCTGACACTTAGAGGACTGCTGGAGGCCAGGCCCCTGCTCAGCCAATGCAGATGACAAGCCTCTGGACTTGGCCACAAGAGACCCAATGGACCTGCAGAGACAGACAGGGGAACATAAGGCAGAGATGCCAGAGGCCATACACAGGCTGGACCGAAGGTTGGAGGAGTCTGTCCACATTTTATCCTCTGTCATGGCTCCAGCATTGGGTGCCTCCATGGAAAGGGTCTAGACTCCCAGGTCCAGCAGAAGACACATGGGCTGCCAGATATGTGCTCAGACCTGCACCCCGTCACTCTAGCCATGAATGCAGGGCAACAGTGGCTAGGCGAGAGGGGGAAGGGGCACCTCGACCTCTCTCCAGATGTCCCTTCTCTCAAGGAGTCATAGAGGTACCATTGGGTACTCACAGGGAGGAGGAGCACCAGCCTGTCTCCCCTCTGCCAGTGTCCACATCGACTCCAGCAGGTCAGGCCAAGGATGGTGCACCTGCACCTGAGCAGGAGTGTTATAACGTGGCAGATGATGTGTGCCAGGTGGACCAAATACACAAGGGAAACATGATCACCCTATCACAATGGTTTTGCAATTTATATTTATCTCGAGATGGGTGCACTGAATTCAGAGGAAATAAGTCCACCAAGACTTTTAGAGATTTAAAAAAATGAAATTAAAATATTTATTAACCAAAATAAAAGATGTCAAGCACATATAGAAGCTGACAAATTACTGTTATAATAATTCCTAAAATTCATAACTAACCTGACTCTCAGTTATACCCCCTTTAAGGCAACGGTCCAAAAATAAATTTTAGATTTTATACCGATACAGTAAATTAACACAATACCCTGGACAGTGAAATTCCAAATGGCTTTCTCCAGCATCAGTTTCGATAGACAGCAGACATATGCACAAATACTGGAGGCTTCATTAAGGCTTTTTCATACACGTCTGTTAGATCTCACAATGCCTTCTCCTGACACATAGCCTCATTCTCCTTTATACATGTTTCTCTCTTTTTAATATGTAAATTCAATTGTTTCATATGTCTTTGAAATGATATTTTCCTCACAATATAAAAACTTTCATGTTGCTACTATTTATTGTCAGTAACCTTTGGGAAAAATAAACACATTCCTTAGCCTTGCTTACTTGGCTATCGTAAACAGACTAAGATCCCTTTGAAATCCAATCTCCCTTCATCTATCTAAAAAATGCAAATTCCCTTTACAATTATTAGACCAATTAAGCCCATTAATGGAGCAATTGACTCCGATTTTTCGTGGTCCATCCAACCTTACGGTTGCCAGACAGGCGAATCGGTTGGGCGGACTTTGCATTTTTCATGAAACCTCATCCAAGGGCAGGATGAGGTTTCCGCTATTAAATAAAATAAAAATTCATGGACAGCATTTTTATCATCTATATGTTCAGGTGCCTGATTGTGATGTTTGGACTTTTTTTTTCCTGATTTTCAAAACTTTATTTCATGGTTTTTGGGACTTCAGCTCCCTGAGGCAGCTCTCTGCCTTCAGGGAGCTTTCTGTCCGTGCTGGCCCGCTCCCACGCTGACCTCATCACCCACCCTCTTCCTGCCCCCACCCCAATAGTGCTGAGGTTTTCAGCACGCATTTCACAGTGGCTGCCCGTTAATTGGCCCACCAGCATTAAATCACGGTCGGGGGCCAATCACGGTCGGTGGTCTATTTCCCGGCCGATCCCGGGCTCGCTGGTCATGCCCACCTGCCCAACCTGAAAATTCAGGCTCACGTTCGCTCATTAGTCAAACAACTAGCTTCTTTTGTTGAGTTAAAACTTGCAATCTACTTGACTCCAAATGTAATTAAATCACACACACACCTAACTATACTTACTCCCTTAAACCCACTTTACAATAAAGCGGAAAAATATGAAAATTATGAGACTTTCATGACAAGGAAATTTTTAACAGGCTGGGACCCTTTAGGGTTTGAGTCATCAGAGGACGCCCACCAAAGTCATCATAGTCAATAGGTCATAGCAGTCAGCAGGCTGCCTCCACCTTAGCTGTGGATGTTGGGGCTGCAACTGGACATAGTGATAGAAAAAGAAAGATAAGGAAGTTTTGAAGACACACAGGTGACACAGGTGTACAACCACTATGTATATTTTGGCACATATAAATACACGTTCACTTCACGTGCACAGTTAGGAAGCTTCCTGGATTCCATCTTGCTGCTAGTTGCTTCAATGGTTGGGGGCATTTAAGGGTGTGGAGTTTGGGCCCCTATCAGAATCCGATAATGAACTCCTATAGATTTAATTCTCTCACATTATCAACAGAGTGATTACTCCATAATCCCACATGTGCATAATTAATCACTGGCCATCATTTATGAGTGTGTGGCCTGGGCATGCATCATGCAATCCATTAGTTGCAGCTCACCCTGTTCTGACCTCTGAAAATAATGTCTGTGCAGAGTGCTCAGTGAGGTCATTATATCTCCTGCTGCTGTTGCTGTGATGTGAGATGTGAGTGGATGCAAGGAGTACCCAAGGGGAGTTAAACAGACTATGTGAGAGGCAAGGAACGCTATAGATACAGTTTCAGGGTTGCAAGAGTGAAGTTCTACCCTGTCTTCTTAACAATAGAAAATCAGAGGCTTCCCTACATGTTTGGAGAAAGCTGTGATGGGCACGTCCAACCATTACTGGCCTTCCTTGATGATTTGTCATTTTGAGCTAACATACAGGTAAAGGCTGCAAATAAGGAGGCAACAGGCAAGTTTGCCCTGGCTGTAAGAGGAATTGAGTGTAGGATTAAAGGGGTGTGTGTGCGCAGTTGACTGAAGCCTTTGTGAAACCTCACATAGAGATAGGAGCGGCTCAGAATTTAGGCATCGTGAGAGTTTCCTGGGAACCGTGCACTAATGTGCAGGATTTGCCTTGTGTGATCACTTATTAGCTGCACAAAGAGTGTAAACCTTTCCTATTAATAAATGTGACTGGCTGTCGCTAGGGAGCTCTCAAGGCCACGTGTGTACAGTCAATAGCCCCTTACATTTGTGGGAGACCTGAGATTGCTGCAAAACCCGACTCTCTTGCCCCCTGGCTTTCAGGGTCCAAGTGGAATTGGACAAAGTGTTGAGCTCTCCTGAACAGGGCATCCATCACCTCCCAGATGCACTTGTGTGTCACCTCCTGGGAAATGCTGCACAGGTCCCCACTAAAGCCCTGGAAGAAGACACTAGCAAAGAAGTTTAAGGCAGCAGTGACCTTTAATGACTCCAAGTCCTTGCAACCATATGTCCTCATGGACAAGCTGGCAGCTGTGAGCAATCACATTCGGCACATCCTTAGGTGTCTCCAGTATTGCCTTTCTCTCATCTTTAAATGCTTACGATATACCCGTGTTTAGGCCACTGCTCACCAGACCCCTGGGCACCAGCACCCAGATCTTCTTGAGGCTCTGCTGCCTCTTGCTGCTCAGGCCATTGCTCCTACTGGCCCTGGGCTAACCTGAATCAGTCCCTCCTTTTCCTCATCTAGACAAGAGCCAGTAGAAAGGCAGGGTTGCCCAGAGCCTGTATCATCTAGGCCTCAGTGGATCTGTGAATGAATTGCAGAAATCAAACTAGTGAGCATATTTTTTACAGATTTGCCTCCATCTCAGAGCCACCAAGCTCGTGCTAAGCTCTGTGCCTGGGTTCCATCTAGATATCATCTGTGGACAGAAGGATGTCTTTCTCTCCACAGATGCTGTCAGACCTGCTGAGTTTTTCCAGAAATTTTTGTTTTTGTTTCAGGTTTCCAGCATCCTCAGTATTTTGCTTTTATTCTCCATCTAGACATGTCACCCCACCACCACCCCAACTCCAGGTGAAGGACATCCTAGAGGAACAGCGATGAGTGTTCATCCCATTCATACATGACTGTGCTTGGAGGCATTGCTCTTTGACTGAGGTGATGACAGCCATGTGTGAGAGCCCTCCCTCAGACACTATTCAGCTTGTCTCCATTACCCCCGAGACTCTATAGGGAGACCATTGCCTTGGCAGCATAGAAAGCCTTACTACATGAACCCTTGTCAGCCACGACCATTCACCTGGGAGGATGGAGGTTTGGAGTTTGCTGCCGCCCACCAGCCATGCCCCTTGGAGGCATTCACCTCCCCCCTCCCTGCATCCCTGCCTCTGACTGCACAGAATGAACGGCATCTCCAGACTTTGCTGGAATCTCAATTCTATGAGACCCATGAGTCAGGGAGCAAACCTGCTGCCGTGGGGGCTTCACCATAGAGAGGAGAACACAACTGAGCATGGCTGACATCCAGTTGCCTCATGGTCATTGGGGTATCCTTTCAGTCGGCCAATTGTGCTCACCTTGAACTCCACCCACCCAAAAATGCCCCCCTCCCACTTTGAAGGGGAGCAGCTGCATTTTTGAGGAGCCATTTAAAAAATGGTGCACATCACATTTCAAACATACCCCACCACTTCTGCCATCCCCCTGTCACCCACCAACATCCCCCCATCACCACTGAGCCATTTAATATAACCATTCCTCTCCCCTCTGTCATCCTTGAACCTTCCGCCATTAGCCTTGAACCTATAACTATCACCCTCCACATGCCTCCTCTACCCTCTGAGCCTGCAACCATTACTGTCCCTATGCCCATCCTAACCCTGACCCCTCCCATTATCCGAGACACCTGTTTTGTTTGTTTCTGTGAATCCCCCTCCCATGAAACATTCAGCTACTCCACTATCACCCTGGACCTGCTACCTAACTGAATCCCACTCCCCCCTCTCACTATGACTTATTCCCTTAGTTCAACTGGTACACAGCACCAACCTTGCCCTCTAGGACCATCTCTCTCTCTCTCTCCCATCATCCCCACCCGGAAATCCCCTCCCTCACCCAACTCCAGGATCCCCAGACCCAACAAGCACCTCCTGCACCTTGCATTCCCTCGCTGCCTCCCTCCTTGCCCCAGAGAATCTGCCTTCCTTCCCTAGACAGCCCCCCTCCCTACACCACTGGCCCTCCCTCCCATGTCCTGTCTACACTCTATACTTCTGGACTGGTCCTCCCTCCCCTGTCCAGCCTCTGCTGCAGCCTCACCCCCACCTGCTTAGTCTGCCTCCCTTGTCCAGCCTCCACTCCACCCTTCCCCCTCCCGGCTGGTCCTGCCTCCCATGTCCAGTCTTTGTGCAGCTTGGCCCAGCATCACCCAATCTCAGTCATTGAGGCTGACATTTTTGAGCAGTCAAAGCAATGGCTACTCACTTCAAAGACATGAAAGCAATCGACCTTGCCTGGTGCATGCCACTTATATGCAGCCATAAATGTGAATGTTCTAATTTGTGACAAGTGGGGAACTTAATTCTCGTAAGCTGGCTTTTTAATGGGCATGCATCACTTGCTATTGCATCCAAAATGGTTTTCCGACATTGTTTGTTGGGCAGCTTGACCCGCCTTTAAAGCCCTGAGACATAATTGCAAAAGTTCATCCCACCATCGGAAAAGGGATTTTTGGCCTCCCACCAAATTAAGTTCCCCACCTGCCAAGCTTCCTGCTGCCAGTGGGCCTGAAAGATTCTGCACATTAGTACAAACGTGAGGAGGCTATACTGAACCTTTATGAAACTCTGCTTAGGCCTCAGCTAGAGCATTGTTATCAATTCTGTACACCACGCTTCAACAAGAAAGTCAAGGCCTTTGAGAGGGTGCAGAGATGATTTACAGAAATAGATGGTGTTGCCATGGGATCCCCTCTAGGCCCAGCTCCCGCAAACGTCTTTGTTGAGTTCCATGAGAAACCTGTCTTTGATGGTATGACACCTAACCTCCTACTCCTCGCATTTTTCCGATATGTGGATGATACATTCTCTATGTTTAAATCCACAGCTGCACGTAACAATTTCCTTACATGTCTTAATGGGCTCCATTCTGCACTCAAATTCACCTATGAAATGAACTCCCCTTCCTTGACGTGCTAGTTGAGAAGTCAACCAGGGGATTCTCTACCATGGTCTCCCACAAGTTTATACTCACTGGTCAATATATGTGTTGGGATTCTTACAGTTCCACATGCTACAATATTGGTCTTATAAGCAACCTTGTAAATAGGGCCCAAGCCATTTGCTCACCATGTAAGCTTGATGCTGAAATAGGGCACATCAATTGCATAGTGCAGGATAATGGCTATCCTGAAAAGATCATTTCATGCTGTATATCACACAAACTAATGAACGGACCTAAGGCTGTCACTTTTGTCCCTGAAAAATGTCCACCTCAGATTACCCTGGAAGGGCAAGGTATCTCAAAAATTTGAACAACAGGTGAAGCTCGTTGTTTCACGCTGCTCCTATGCAGTAGCAGCACAAGTGGTATTCACCACTAACAGGATGCTGCCGTCAAGCCAAAAAGACGCTCTGCCTATCACACAAATGAGTAATGTGGTCTATGAATTTCAATGCCAGTGTGATGCTAGATATGTAGGCCATATGTCCCAAAGACTGGTGGATCATATGAAACAGCATGTTCCAGCTGTTGTTCACAAAGGGCAACATGCAGACTGTACCCAACCAGCCCGTGCTTGCAAAACTCAAAACACAGTGTCCAACATTACATGTGATTCTGCAATAGGACAGCATTTACTAAATAATCCTCAATGTGCTAAGAATTACACTGACAGCCAATTTAAGATTGCCAGTCGAGCTTGCAATGTGGTGCATTTGCGTGTACTGGAAGCTACATATATTAATACACAGAGCCCTGTTCTTTGCAGACAGAGAGAACATGTATATATATTGTGTCTGTTTCAGCTAAACAAAATAAGTGACAGCCAATCGCTGACTCATTCCTCAGGGTAATGCCTTGACCCATTGGGTCAAGCTGCCTGGTTTAAATTTCAACAATGATTGGCAGTTAACTGTCTATCATCATCAGTGGTGCATTCTCCATGGCAACGCCACTTGCCAACCAGTCAGCACTCTCTTTGCATACAGTATAAATTGTTGTTTCCCCCCTTATATTAATAGTCTTCAAGTGTCCTGATGAGTGCAAGATGAAATGCATAAACATGTCCCTTTTTTCAGCAATGTTGTTCTTGCAGGAATTTTTGCTTCTGGGCATGGCTTCAAGAAGGACACTAGCACATGTTCAATGATTGAATCCAAAGGATGTAGCGGGGCATCGTAATTGAATTTCTCCTGCATTCTTGTCTGTTGCTAATGTACAATCTAGGTCTCACTGCAGTACAAGAGTGCGGTAACAGCAACTTCTCTGTCCACTAGGACTTTTGTTGACTTGAGGAAGTCTTTGTTGTCAAACACTTGCTGCCACAGTTTGTAGAAGTCTGAGCTGGCGCAGCTGATCCACTGTGAGATCTCCTCTTCAATGGTGGCCTTTCGAGAGAGATGGTGAATGCTGAACATACTTCAGAGTCTCTCCTTCAACATAGATGAGAGGTGGAATATTGGGCTGACCAGGTGTGGGTTGATATATGAGTTTTGTTTTGGCAACATCTAAGGATGGGCCAAGTTTTTTGTATGCAGATTTGAAGAGATCAAGAGTGGCTTGCAGATCTGGTGTAGAGTGGGTCATCTGCAGTCATCCACCAGCTGTAGATCATGTATGTCTCTGGTGATCAGTTTAGTGTTGGCACGGAGGGACCCCTGGGTAGAAGCCTCCCCCCAACCTACCAGGAGCAAGGAGCTTCTGACAGCATCACTCAAGGGATCATTGTAGTGCACAAGCCTCTCCGCCATGTCAAGATGGTGATCCAGGGAGGGCAAACCAAGTTACAGAGTAGCAAAGAAAACAGAATCCTGGAAATACAAAGGGGAAGATCATGAACATCGTAATTTGTCATTTAACCACTCCTGCCCTCTACCCAATTGCAGGCCCCCCCTTTACTCCTTCCTCCCCACTCTCCCCCACCCCCCCCCAACCACCCCCACACACACTCACCCCCTCCTTTTCCCTGGCTCTTCACTTGCTTATAAATGATGAAGGGTCATCAATGTAAAACATTAACTCTGTTTTTCTCTCTCTCCACTGCCTGACCTGCTGAGTATTTTCAGCATTTTCTTTTTCTATTTCATATTCCCAGTAATTTGCTTTTGTTATAGAATAGCAATGGTTAGAGATATCTTGGATTTCCAGACTGCTTATTCACAGACCATATTTATTAAAGGATGGAATGTAAAAATAAGGTTAACTTCTTTATTGTAATTCGAGTTGATATTAATGACCCATGGTACTACTCAAAGAATAGCAGAGGGTTTCCCTTAAATCACTGCCAACTTCCTGCACCTCCCAAACAATATCATCTACAATAGATTAATAACTCATTCAGCTCATTCCTGATTCTATCATCTTACTATGTGCAAAATGGTTACTGCGATCCCCAATAACAAGTATAATAATGACCATAATTTAAATTCATTGTGCATGATGTGCTTTAGGAAACTTCTGAGAGATATGCTAAGAAACTATGTAAATGCAAATTCTTTCTGATAGGATTACTAGGTAGAGGCCATTATTTTGGATTGTGTTTCAAAATAGATTTACAAAATCCATTTATTTAATGAAAGCTCCTTACATTGTAGGTTAAATTGAAAAATATGATCTCCGTGTTTACACTGAGCTTTTTAACCACAGAGTTCAAAGTATAAATTTAGCTAATAATCTGCTTAAATGAGGATAGAAACTATTAGAAATGCAAAATTAACTAATAGACACCACCCTCTAAATGATGCCATGCATGTACACATTGATGCCTGAAGAGACTGAACAATCCATCTAATAATATTTTGCTGTTACATTTCTTTTTTTTTAACACAGTCATAGGAACATAGGAAGAGGAGTAAGTCATTCATCCTCTCAAGACTATTCCACCATTCTATTAGAATATAGCTAACCTGTGCTACAATTCCATTTGCCCACCTTTGCTCCATATCCCTTTATGCTCTTATCTAAAAACAATCTGACGACCTCAGTCTTGAAAATTTCAATTGACCCAGCAACCACAGCCTTCTGGGGGAAGAAAGTCTCGGATTGTCGCCAACTATTGTGTGAAAAAATTCTTTCGGATTTCACTTGTGGATGGCCTTACTCTAATTTTAAGATCCTGCCCCCAAACGACTGGATTCCCTGACCACAGGAAACCATTTCTATGTGCAACTACTCTGCCAACTTCCTTTCTCCTTTTAAACGCCTCGATTAGATCACCACTCAACCTTCTAAACTCAAGGAAATATATGACAATTTTATGCAATCTAGTCTCATAATTTAACTATTCAAACCTTGGTATCTTTCTGGCTAATGTGTGCTCCCAGAAGGAAAAAAAAAACAGTTCGGACCAGTATTCCTATTTCCCAGATTTTACTATTTTTTCCTTCTGGGCCTCCTGTGTTTGTGTGCACAAAGTTGAATGCATGTTCCCACTAGGCTCTGACTACTTGTACAACTGAATCATCACTTACACCTCTTTAGATATCACAACATTCCATTAGTCTTTTTGATCACTTTTTGAACCAATGCATTTGCTTTTAGTGATTTGTGCACCTAGAAACCCAATTCCTTTTCTTCCTCCATACTTCAAGTCTATCATCATTTATAAGATATTCTGGTTTGCTTTTCTCAGATCTAAAGTGGATAACCTCACTCAATGAAATGGATGATGCCCACATTGAACTCCATCTGCCATAGGTCTGTCCATTGAGTTGACCTGGCTATGACTCTTTGAAACAATGGAGAGTTCTTGTGCCAATTTGCACACAGTAAGTTCCCACAAACCACAATGTGATAATGACTCTGTTTTAGTGATTTTGTTCGAGGCATAAATACGAGCTAGGACATCAGGTGGAACTCCCCTGCTCTTCTTCACAATGGTGCTATGGGGCCTTTGTATATGATACTAAAGTCAGGACAAAACTTTGTCAGTACTGCCCCGAAGTGTCAACCAAGATTTTCTGCCCAAGTCCCTGGAGTTCAACTCACAACCTTCTAATTTAGAGGCAAGAGCCCACTGAGCCACTGCTAACACCATGTTGTCAGCTACAGTGAAAAGCTGAGGTCCTAGAAAAGACACTGAAGAATATCATTTGGCACATCCCTCCAATCAGAGTACATTCCCGTAATCCCTTCCCAGCCAATTACCAACCAGTCAAAAATAGTTATCTAATAACAGAAAGAAGATGGTAAATGGGGAAATGAAAGAACAGCAACAACAATTACAAAAACTTGCATTCTTATTGTGCGTTCAATGTAGTATAATGTCCCAAGGCACTTCAGAGCAACCCTATCAAATAAAATATGTCACTGAGCCACATAAGGAGATACTAGGATGTGTGATCAAAACCTTGGTCAAAGAGGTAAGTTTTAAGGAGCATCTTGAAGAAAGAGTGAGAGGTTTGGGGAGGGAATTCCAGAGCTTACAGTCCAAAGCAGAAAGTATTTCTAGGAAGATATGACAAGAAGGAGCCATGTATAAATAAATACTTAGATGGGTTATGCCAGAACAAAGAAACAATGGGCAGAATCTTGTGCCCTCTTCCCTGGTGCATTTGATTGCAGTGGGGCATTTAATCACCTTCCCACCTCCAGCCCAATTAGGTCTGTGGCGAGAAGCCTGTGGATGTGCACCTCATCCCACCACCAATTGATGCAGTTAAGTGGGCAATTAATGCCCAATTAAGGGCCTCATTTTGCCACCACTGGTAACCCAGTGACAGGGGCAGAGTATGCTCACCATGTGTGGAGCTTATGAACACACGAACAAGGAACAGGATTAGTCCATTCAGCCCCTCAAGCTTGCTCCACCACTTAATAAGATCATGGCTGATCTGATAGTAACCTCAAATCTGCATCCCACCTACCCCTGATAACCTACCAGCCCCTTGTTTACCAAGAATCTATCCACCTCTGCCTTAAAAATACTCAAAGACTCTGCGCCCACCGCCTTTTCAGCAAGAGAGTTCCAAAGACTCACAACCCTCTGAGAGAAAAATATTTTGCTTCATCTCTGTTTTATATGGGCGACCCCTTATTTTTAAACAGTGACCCCTAGTTCTAGATTCTCACACATGAGAAAACATCCTCTCCACATCCACCCTGTCAAGACACCTCAGGATCTTATATGTTTCAATCAAGTTGCCTCTTACTCTTCTAAACTCCAGAGGATACAAGCCTAGCCTGTCCAATCTTTCCTCATAAGACAACCCACCCATTCCCAGTATTAGTCTGGTAAACCTTCTCTGAACTGATTCCAACGCATTTACCTCCTTCCTTAAATAAGGTGACCAATACCCAGATGTGGTCTCTCAATAGTGCTCTGTATAACTGAAGCATAACCTCCCAACATTTGTATTAAATTCCCCTCGCAATAAATGATCACATTCTATTAGCTTTCTTAATTACTTGCTGTGCCTACATACTTGCATCTCAGAGCTCTGCAATCTCTCACCATTTAGATAATATGCTTCTTTTTTTTATCCTTCCTGCCAAAATGGGGCATTTTACATTTGCCCACGTTATACTCCATTTGCCAGACCTTTGCCCACTCACTTAACCTATCTATATCATTTTGTAGTTTCCTTTTGTCCTCTTCACAATTCACTTTCCTACCTATCTTTGAGTCATCAGCAAGGTTGGCAACCATCCCCTCCATCCTTTCATCTAAGTCAATTATATGAATTGTATACAGTTGAGGTCTCAGCATTGATCCCTGTGGCACACCACTTCATTACATCTTGCCAACCTGAAAAAGACCCATTAATGCCTACTCTCTGCTTCCTGTTAGCCAGCCAATCCTCTGTGCCAATATGTTACCCCCTTATGAGCTTTTATTTTATGCAATAACCTTTGATGTGGCAACTTATCAAATGCCTTCTGGAAGTCTAAGTACAGTAGACCAACCAGCTCCTCTTTATCCACAACACATGTTACTTCCTCAAAGGTGGAGGCAGGTTGCCTCACATCCTTTAAAAAGTAACTGGTTGAGCACTTAGTGTCATAACATTCAAGGCTATGGGCCAAGTGCTGGCTAATGGGATTAGGTAGGTAAATCAGGTGTTTCTCACATGTCAGTGCAGACTCGATGGGCCAAAGGGCCTCTTCTGCGCTGTGTGATTCTGTGATTCTGAACTCCAATAAGTTGGTTAAACATGATTTCCCTTTCACAAAACCATGTTGACTCTGCTTGATTACCCTGAACTTAACCAAGAGTCCTGATATTGCTTCTTTAATAATAGCTTCTAACATTTTCCTAATGATAGATGTTAAGCTAACTGGCCTGTAGTTTCCTGCTTTCTGTCTCCCTCCCTTTTTGAATAATGGAGTTACATTTGCTATTTTCCCATCTAATGGGACCTTCCCTGAATCTAGGGAGTTTCGAAAAATTAAAGCCAATGCATCAACTACCTCACTATCCACTTCTTTTAAGACCCTAAGATGAAGTCCATCAGAACCCAGGTACTTGTCAGCCCGCAGCTCCAACAATTTACTCAGTACCACTTCTCTGGTGATTGTAATTTTCCTGAGTTCCTCCCTCCCTTCTATTTCTGGGTTTATAGCTGTTTCTGTGATGTTACTTGTGTCCTCTATAGTGAAGACTGATGCAAAATACCTGTTCAATTCATCTGCCAGTTCCTTATTTTTTATCATCAATTCTCCAGACTTACTTTCTACAGGACCAATGCTTACTTAGTTAATTCATTTCTTTCTGAATTTTTATAGAAACTCTTGCTATTTGTTTTTATATTTCTAGCTAGTTTTCTCTCGTACTCTAATTTTTCCCTCCTTATTAATCTTTTAGTCATCTTTTGCTGTTCCTTATATTCTGTCTAATCTTCTGACCTTGCACCTATCTTTGCACAATTATATGCTTTTCTTTAAGTCTGATACCATCTTTAGCCTTTTTAGTTAACCACAGATGGTGTTTCCATGCCTTGGAATTTTTCTTACTCATTGGAATGTATCTATTCTGTGTATTCTGAAATATCCCCTTAAATGTTTGCCACTGCATCTCTATTGACCTATCTTTAATCTAATTTGCCAATTCACTTTAGCCCGCTCTTCTTTCATGCCCTTATAATTGCCCTTTCTTAAGTTTAAAAACATAGCCTCAGACCTACTATCCTCTCCCTGAAACTGAATGCAAAATTCAATCATATTATGGTCACTGCTACCTAGGGGCACCTTCACTGTGAAATAATTAATTAATCCCATCTCGTTGCATAATATGAGATCTAGAATCACCTGCTCTCTGCTTGACTCGAGAACAAGCTGTTCTAAAAAAACTATCCCGGAAACATTCTATGAACTCCTCATCTAGGCTATTTTTGCCCATCTGACTTTTCCAGCATGAGAAGCAAACTAATATGGGATTGCTTCGGGCTCCCGAAATTTTGGGGGGGGGGCAGGGGTTTGGGTCCTTTATTCAAAGACATTCGGTGCCTGATCAAGGGAGCAGCATTGGCAAAGGGGGGTTCACTAAGAGCCACCCTCTTCCATTGGTCCCAACCACCCTCCTGCAGGTGGGTGACATACTGGTAGCAGTCACCACCTCGCTAGTAAACTAGGCTTCATTTATCATATTTAATACAAGCATGGACTGCAGACAGACTGACATTGGTGATATCCTCAATGGTAACCTGGAAGGAACCAGAGGCAAAGATGGCAACAGGCAGTGCTGTGCTAATTCTAGTAGTTGACGGCAAGACTCCTCACAGGAATATTGTTCTGAACCGATATAAAATGCTGGCAGGGAAATAATTCCCTGAGTATGCCTCCTTCTATTAGCACTCCCTCTTGCTGCATTTTTTCTTTTTTCCTGTTCTTCTTCCTCCTCCCAGGGTAATTCCTAGATCACCTCCCTCAAGAAATGACTCCAAAGACAGAAGCTCCATAATAGTTTCGAGGCTACAGTGGCAACTTCAAGCACTAAGGAATTCTTTATTGGTAAAAGGCAAGTGTGAGCTGGCTCAGTTGGTAGTTCACTAGCTCTGAGTCTGAAGATTGTGGGTTCAAGTCTCAGTACAGGACTTGAGCTCAAAACTTTAGTCTGATGCTCAGTGCTGCACTGTCAGGGGTGCTGCCTTTTGGGTGAGATGTTAAATGAAGGCCCTGTCTGCCCTTTCATATGGGCATAAAAATCCCATGACACTATTTTGAAGAACAGCAGGGGAGTTGTCCCCAATGCCCTGGCCAGTACTTACCCCTCAACCAACATCGCAATAACAAATTCTTTGGTCATTATCATGTGATATTGGTAGGAGCTTGCAGTGCACAAAATGGCTGCTGCATTTGATACATTACAACATTGACTACCCTTCAAAAGTAATTCGTTGGGTGTTAAGCACTTTGGGACATGACTATGAAAGGCCCTTTATAAATGAGAGCCTTTTAAACATTATTCTAAAGCTCTAGGTGAATGAAAAACAGCAATAAGTATACATGAGCATTGAAGAAGCAAAGTAGTTGTTGCTGCATTCTGCACATGGGCATTCAAACATTAACTGATGCAAGAACATAGAGGAACTTTGGCCATAGCCTTGCGCTCCTTGTCCTGGTGCCTTCCATTTTAGAGGACACACACCCCACCCCCCATCGAAAGTGTGTCCCCTTCACTCTTACCCTCCTCAGAAACCCCCGCCTCTCCTCAACCAGTAGATCTCACCACCAGATTGCAAGCCAACTCCAAAACATCCTCCTCCATTGGCGTCAGCATGGCCAGATTCAGGACACTACCACCAGTATGGCTGTGTTTCATCGGAAACGCAGTGAAAAATTCAGGCCCTTGTGTGCACTTCCTCCAATAACTTAATAACCTTCTCAAGACAAGGAGACCAAATCTGCACATAGTATTCTAGATGAGGCTCCACCAGAGCAGAGATAAAAACAAAAAGCTAAAAGCTACTGCGGATGCTGGAAATCCAAAACAAAAACAGAATTACCTGGAAAAACTCAGCAGGTCTGGCAGCATCAGTGGAGAAGATAACAGTTGACGTTTCGAGTCCTCATGACCCTTCGGCAGAACTGAAGTATAGTTAGGAGAGAGGTGAAATATAAGCTGGTCTAAGGTGGGGGGCGGGGGGAGAGAGAAGTTGAGGTGGGGGTGGTTGTAGGGATAAGCAAGCAGTGATAGGAGCAGATAATCAAAAGATGTCACAGACAAAAGGATCAAAGAGGTGTTGAAGGTGGTGATATTATATAAGAAAAGTGCTAATTAAGAATGGATGGCAGGATACTCAAGGTGCAGCTGTAGTGGGGGTGGGGTGGAAAGACTAATAAAGTATTAGTTGTAGATTTAAAAATAATGGAAATTGGTGGGAAAAGAAGAATCTATATAAATTATTGAAAAAAAAAGGTGGGGGGGGAAGAAACGGGGTGGGGATGAGGGGAGGGGGAGTTTAAGATATGAAGTTGTTGAATTCAATATTCAGCCCGGAAGGCTGTAAAGTGCCTAGTCGGAAGATGAGGTGCTGTCCCTCCAGTTTGCGTTGGGCTTCACTGGAACAATGCAGCAAGCCAAGGACAGACATGTGGGCAAGAGAACAGGGTGGAGTGTTAAAATGGCAAGTGACAGGGAGGTTTGGGTCTTTCTTGCGGACAGACCGCAGGTGTTCTGAGCAGATATCATTTAAAATTGCCTCTCTGCACTTGTAAGTTATATCTTTAGCTATACATTCTGTTTGCCTGCAGGCACTGTATTAGTGCTTTAGGTGTCCTGGAACCAAATCACAAAACTTTAGTTTTATTTTGACAACCAAGCATATTTCCCTTTAGTGTATAATCCTAGCTATTCTTTCCTTTGCTGATTCTTGTAATTTTACGCTTCTCCATATAGAATCTGTGAACTTCTTTGCCTACTTTATTGGATTTCTGCACATTGCTGATCAGAACATCTGAATAATAGAAGATTACTGATATATCTAGACTTAAAACATTTAAATGGGCTTCTCCCAAATGCCTTTGAAACATTTTCTACTGATATTGTGCATTGAACAGCTCTATTATGAAACTTTCAACAATGCATCAGCTAAGAGTCTCATTATTAGCTACTTAAGAAGTATTACAAGATCACTATAACCTGTACATTTTGGTCAGTGGTTTGTCTTGTTTTGCTTTGCTTTTTCATGGTTTTTTTTACACAAATTGTGAGGAAAAGCTCCTCCTCATTTTCTTGTAAAAACAGGCAAGTCAAGCACTTTTTCCAATCAGTGCACCTCCACTTTCACGTTTGAGCATTCAAATTAAGTTCTCTCACAGTAGCTCTTTAGCTTCATTGATCCTGTACCAAAGCTTTAATTATATTTGTTTTCAATGCAGCCTTTTACTGGACATCAGCCAAATGTGACTGGATTACAGGGTCCTTCACTTCCACCAGAAAAAAAAACTCTAAACTAAGTTCTATGTAAGAGAGAGACGGAAAATAGGGAGTGGCTGTTAAGGCCTGCAGAGATTCTCCTTTTCTTCTTCTGTAACATTGACAGATGACTGTTGGAAACCTGAGAGAAATATCATAAATAGCCATTTGCAACCAATTACATCAATTTGTTGGGGGTTCTACTGGTGGGATATTGGGAGAAAAAGCATAGAACTTGAGATATGTGTATTGAACAATAGCCAGTGTGCGAATTTTCTAGTCCATAATTCTTATGTTTTAGAATATAACTTTTAGTTTTAGGAATTAAAGTTTTAACTGAAGAAAATTAAACTACCTGGTTGAGAAACTGGTAAAATCAACCCTGGAGTTAATGCAATTCAATCAAGCTTGGTGTTTATTTCACTTAAAAGATTGGGGTCATGTTGACTTAAGGGGTTAACAGCAAAAAAGGTAAGATCATAAACCAGCATGTGGGCTTACTTAGCTAAAGATCTGGAGACATAACATTTGCAATTATTTCAGTAACAGATATGTTCTTCATGTGGTTTCCCAGAATTAAGGAAAGCTTTGGAATTAAAGGTAGTAAATTTGCACTTTTCCTTGGGAACAGGCCATATGTGTCACATTGCCATGGAGGTGGGTGGAGCTTAGTAAGATTCCTTGTTTTGAGGTTATCTCTGTAAATTCAGTTAAGGCATAACCAGCAGGTGAGATTAGTTCATGTTTGGGTCTTATGTAACTTGTAGGTCCTTGGAAGTCAAGAGATAAAGCCAGACCTGAAGTAGAGTAAATGCTAGATCTATCATCGATGATGGAAACTGTGATTGGGAACTTGTATTCAGTGTAAGGCAAAGTTGGTATGTGGAAAAACAACCCAAAGATTAATTTAGGTGAAAGGAAGAAATCTGCAGTAATCCTCAATAAAGCTAGTTGCAGTTGGAGTTCGAGAAGTAATCAGCTCGGTTGCAGTTTGAAACCATACCCGGAGGCTATTGGAAACCAAAGGCGCTTTCTGATGTTTTAAGCCGCTGTGCAGGACTCACAGAGAAGCCAATGTTTGAGTTGTGGGATCAGAATTATGAGGTCAGTGAAGAAATTGGAGGATCATTTAGCCAAAAGCTAATGAGAGGACCCCCATGAAACCTTGTCCTTGGTCAATAGCTGGGACACTGAAGAGAAATCAGGTGAATTCCAGACAGCTGTGAAATACCTTTTGAATTGGTCCCAGGGAAAGCGTATGAACCTTAAAGATTTTGTCAGATAAGAGAACTCTTGGGAGGGAAACAGAAAGTAGAACCCAGTTTATAGCATAAGTCTTTATAAGCTAGAAGAAGTTGTAGCTTAAATTTTTGTCTCCTCAAGATTATTATACAATGCAACCCTTTAAGATTAGTCATAAACCCCTTTGACATCATTTTGAAGATGATAAACAGCTTACTGTAATCACCTATATCCAATCTAGTTTGGAAAATTTTGGGAGAAGCCATTTTGCCCAGGTATATACGTCCATCGATTTGGCATTCTACATTGCTTTCAGAGCTGGAGTTTTCTCTTTAATTTTCATAAATTAATTAGTTCAAACATGCTGCTCAGGCATTCTAAAATATAGATTATGCTTTGATGGGTTTTGCCCTCCGTCTTGTTTATTTTGACACTCGTGAACACTGTGACCAACTTTTCAAAAAGGATCAAGAATTTCCACCTATTAAGCTACTTCGTTCGCATCATCAAATCTAATGTTACTTTGGATGATTTATTTTACCACTTGCAGTTAATTAAGATGCAAAAAGTATTGCTAAAAAATACACATTAGTTTCATGCATGTTAATTGTGACTAATTACCTCTCATTTACAACCTATACAGCCTTGTTGACCATACACTGATATTCTGTTGTATATAATTTATTCAGTAGGGACATTTAGGGCTTCCTTTGATTGTTTTGCTTGCTAGCTACAGATATGTTGATTCAAGAGGAGTTTGGAGTTCCTGAGAGATCCAAGCCAACTACAAGTCAAAAAGATCAACTGCAAATACCTAACGGCCTGAACAGTATCACAAAAATAACTAAGGCTAGTCTGCCTGATTCTCCAAAAGAAGCGACTACTTAGGCCACAAATGCTCAAAGCCAGGCTTAGGGCGGAATCGTCCCAGATTTGCACTTAGTGCGGTAACAGGCAGGTAAAATGACGTTTTACCCACTGGCTGCAATGGCGGCTTCTCACACCATTTCGCCCCAAACCACATTAATTATGCATCCCCATGAAACACACCGCTTCCATGGCAGACAGGCTAGGATTCACTCGCTATGCCATTACCTCACTGCTTCATCACGCCGGGCACCGCATTTGAAGTGCAGCCGTGCGCACACCTCTCAGCGCTCCCAGCCCAGGACTGCTGCAAATAAGACATGGCTCCGAAAGGCAAGAAGACTGCAGTCCCCAGGTTTAGTGATGTGTCCCTCGAGCACCTTTTGGATGCTGTGGAGGCCCTCCGTGATGTCCCCTACTCCGCTTTAGCCGCAGGAGGGGCAGCCACATTACCACTCCGGCTTGGTAGATGACCGCAGTGATGGTCAGTGCTAATGCTGCACAGAAGAGGTCATCCAATGTAGGTAGAGGATGAATGATCTCATCTGTCCCACCAGCGTAAGGCAACCATCTCATTACTCTGAACTCACACACTCAATCCCATCACACATTCACTGGCCTCTCACTCACTGCCAGCTCAAGGGACATCACCACTCACTCTCTCACACTCACCCTCCCATCACCATTGGGCCTCATCTGCTCTGGAGGCTGCCTCCTCAGCACTCACCATCTTGAGGCCACTTGCACAGATCAATTTGTGCCCCCGCACAAACCCTGGAATACCCCCTTTCCCCAGTACAGCCCTCGCCCTGCAGCCTCTTCCCTTGCCTGAGGCCACTTCTCCCCCTTCTCCAAGCAAGCCATAGCCCTGCAGCCATTGAAAAGCCACCCCCGTCTTACGGCTAGTCTGGCAAGTAGGCCTGCCCATGAGCCCCCCTAAAAATGCTGTGGTGCTGTCTGTGAGGGCTGGCACTGATGACTGCAAGTGCTCCCCGAGGCAAGATAGGCAAACAAGCCTCAAGTCCAGAGCAAAGTGCAGCTCGCCAAGTGCATGTCACTTACGTGCAGTTGTGAAACACGTCAGCGTGCAATCACACCGACGTGGGCAGGCGCTCCAGTGTGGGGGTATGAGTCCAGCGGGCTGGCCTTTTAATGATATGCAGATGTATTACAATGAGGTTCCCAACGTCCAATGGTGGGAAATGCGGCCCACCATCGAAGGGCTGAGCGGACAATCGCAAACTGGTTTCACAATGTCGCGAAACTGAATTTTGGCCTTCTCGCCACATTGTCCGCTCAAGCTGCTGAGCACGCCCGATGCCAACGGGTACAAATGTTTCTGCCCTTAGTTTTCCTGAGCTGTATCCCTTCAGCTCCTTTGACCGATCATCAAAATTTCAGCTTTACTGGTTCTTGATGCAATTTTTCTTAGGTAGGCTATCATTGGACAAGAGCAACTCAATTAAGCTATTTCAGTCTGAGCATTTTATTACCCTTAGGTAGCTTGATCCATCATTTGTTAAAGGTTCCTCTGAAAGGTAGCACAATGAATCTTTGCACCTCAATTATTACATGATAGAAAGGAATGAACACTGCGGGACTACTTTGACAAATTCATATAATGCTGCTTTCAAATGCTGATTTACTGGCTAAAAATAAAACCTACGTTTTACAATTACTTAGAGAGCTCTTTGCCAAAATGTTTTATTTCTTGACATTGTTGTCTGAACCGACGGACCCTAAATTTCTTCTGGAGTTCTGACCAACGGCCAAAATAACTCGGTACCCCCCACAACCCCCCACCTCCCACTTCCCAAAAACACAGGCACAACCTTCAAGGCCAATGAGATTAGGGAAGCAGGAAGTTTCGACATTAGGATTTCCCATTTGCCTTGTTCAGTTAGGACCTAGTTAAGGAGTGAAGGATAGTGCATTGACAGAGGTGAGGCCTCTCAAAGGGCACAGATGGGCTTCACCAAGGCGACCTGGAGGGGGTGAGAGGTGGTCAAAAGACATTCAATGAGAATTGAGGGAAGGAAGGCTGGGCAGCCTCTTCCAGTGATGAGTAGATAATAGATTTTCTGGCTGCATGGAACAGGCTGGCTTCGAAGACATATGGGCACTAGTTGCCCCATGAAAATTGGTTAAACTTCTGCTGAAGGCACAAGTTCCAGTGAGGTCAATTCTAGAGGGAACTGGTGAGAAAAATCCTTGTCTAAACTTTGGGATTATAGCCCAAGAATTTTTGAAGCCATGAAGATTTTGAACGCTAGTAGAACATTACTACCATCCAAATACTTCATACTGTGGCAATTGTCAGGGCTTTTGTTTGCATCTGCTTAATATTTAGGTCCACATACAAGCAAATTCAATTCTCGTTCTTGTTCTCAAATCCCCCACAGTGGCCTGGCCCCTACTACCTCTGTAATCTCCTCCAGCTTTTCTATTTCTGGCCTCTTAAACATCCCTGATTTTAATCACATCACCGTTGGCGGATGTGCCTGGAATTCCCTCCCTAAACCTTTCCACCTCTCTACCTCTTTCCTCCTTTATGACATTCATTTTGTAGCTCAGTAGTACAGAACTTGAGTATTGCTGAAAAAAAGAGGCATACTGTTGAAGTTTTTTGCCATGTGCTCATCAGGACAGATTGCAAGAATACCAAATCCCAAAGGAGAACAACAATTTATACTGCATGAGCAGAGGGTGCTAATTGATTGGCAAGTGGACTCTGATGGGTAGAGCTGTTGCCATGGAAAAAGCACAGGGAACAGTTAACTGCCAAGCTTCTGTTTAAATTTAACCCTGGCAGGTCGATTCTGATTGGTCAAGGCATTGCCATGGAGTATGAATCTGTTCCGGCTGTCCACCAAGCTTTTGCTTAATTGAAATGTTGTAATTTCTGGCACATTAGTAAAAGCGCAAGTTTTAACAGGTTACTCCTGCTTTTGGATCCTGTGTAGTCAATTGCCATAAAGCAAGTGTATTTTCACATAGGCCTGAATTTTCAGGTCAGTGAGGGGACATGATCGGCAGACCCAGGATCAGCTGGGAACTGGACCTCTGACCGCAATCGGCCTCCGACTGCAATTTCACGCTGGCTGGCCAATTAAGGGCCAGTCAGAGTGAAACGTGCCCTGAAACGCTCAGTGCTGCGAGGGGTGGGGGTGGGCAGAGAGCTGACGATGACATTAACGCACTGACAGAAAGCTCTCTGAAGGCAGAGAGCTGCCTCAGGGAGCTGAAGACCAGAAACTGCAAAAATAAAGCTTTCAAAAGCTGGAAAAAAAAAGTGTGCGTGCATCATAATCAGTCATCTGAAAATTTAGCTAATGAAAACGCTGTCCACTGAAATTTATTTATATTTTATTTCATGACAGAAATCTCATCCCTCCCGTGGAGGAGGTTTGATGAAAAATGCAAAGGCTGCCTGGCCGATTCGCCTGACTGCCCACCGTAAGCTTGGACAGGCTTTATAAAATGACAGGCAATTGCGCTGCTGATGGGCTTAATTGCCCTCTTAATTGTCGGCGGGCTCCCACTGACCGAAATATCACGCGAGTGTGGGATGACATCAGGACGTGCGCCCGACATCGTCTTGCGCAATTTCATGTCCGATCGTGTCGGGTGCGCGCGCCCGATCAGCATAAAATTCTGCTCATAGAATTTAAACGATCAGACTTTTAATTAACTAATTTTTAAAATAAGGCAATGGTAACATATATACCCATTCCAAAATTGATGGAAGTTAAGCTGTCCAGGGATGTTGGCTAGTTAGAAAGCAGCATTGGAAGTGGCTCCACTAACTCCCATTCAGCTGTAAATAGTACAGTTCTACAAGTCCTAAAGAGCCAGATAAAAACACTTGTGAAGTAATTGGACAGAATTTTCCGTGCCCGCCGGAGTTGGGCGTGATCAGTAGCGTGAGCAGACAATATGGCGCAATCAGTTTCACAACGGCACGAAACCAGTTCGTGAATGTTCGCTCAGCCCGCCAATGGTGGGCCGCGTTTCCCGCCATCGGATGTCAAGAACCTCATTGTAATACATCAGCATATAATTATCAAGCCAGCCCGCCAGAATTGATCCCCACCCCCCCAACCCCACAAGTGCACGTCCGTCCATGTCGGAATGCACTTGGCAGGCTGCACTTTGAGGGGAACTCGGAGGTGAGTACACAGTAAAGTTTTTCAGCGCTCGCCAGGGTCACCACTTGGACTTCAAGCTTCAGAGGCATTGAGGGGTAGGGGTTAAGGGCAGCCCTGCTGTTGAGGTGACATGTGGGTGGGGCAGGGGCAGGGTGCAGGCAAAGGCAGTCCAGCCTTTGAATATAGAGCACAACCATTCAGGGTGCTTAGTAGGGTGGGCGAGGGAAGTGGCCAGGCATTAGGGAAACCTATATAAAGTGACCATTCCTCTGCAACTGAGACAGTTCAAGTGCAGCCACATTGGTATAGCAGCACTAAGTGCTCCAAAGCTTTTCACACTACCAGCCCCTGGCACAGACTGGAAATTCATGAGCATTTTAGTGGACTGCAGAATAGTTGGATGACTGTACACATTGTACAATCTCCTCGCTAAAACTGGCCATGGAGCAGTCACTGGTGGAGGCGCTCACAGCCCCTTGCAATGTCTGCACCCTGGTTTGGACCAGTCTCCCCCATGGTTCAAGCTAACAGTGCAGCCTTGCAGCGCGGGTTAGGAGAATGTCTGCATCTGAGCTGAAAGCACAGCATGCAATCCAATGGGAAAAGCTGCCACCAATCGGCCAGGTGGAGTGGGGCAGAGGTGGGTGGGGTTTCGGGCAGCCATGCAGCGCTCTAATCTCTGGCCATCCAAGTGGTGGATGAGGGTGAGGATGTCCTGAAAGGCGACAATGATGGAGGTGAGGCCCTCTCACTGGCTAGATGAGGCAGGCATGCTCGGGAGGCCCTCATAGCTGCTAGATGTGTGGAGGATGATGATGACATGCAGTGAGGTGACCCCATAGTTCATCACATCGCATCTGTGAATGTTTGACTCCAGTCTGGCCTATGGCAGCGTGAATACCCTCTGTGAGAATGCTCCTGTATGGAGACTCAGTGGAGGCCCTACTAGTTGC
The DNA here is from genome assembly GCF_964194155.1 of Cetorhinus maximus. NCBI lineage: Eukaryota > Metazoa > Chordata > Chondrichthyes > Lamniformes > Cetorhinidae > Cetorhinus > Cetorhinus maximus. The sequence goes on from NC_135896.1 coordinate 22,459,204, forward strand.
TTGATTCCAGGAGGAAGATGATGACATGCAGAGAGGACACTCCATAAATCTTCACATAGCCTCTGAGCATGTCTGACTTCTGTCTGGCCGAGGTCAGCTCACCTGCACTCTGTGATCAGGGTCATATCATAGAGATGGAGCCATGAAACTTTAGAAGCATCTGATCCTTTGTCTGCCTTCAGCACCTCAGCCCTTCAGGAGCACAGCATCAGTGGTCACAGGTGCTGAAGAGATGGGGGTCAGCCCCTCCTTAAAGGTGCTGAGAGTACATTGAGAGAATGAGAGAACTCTGTGGTACCTGCCCACTACATTCTGGCAGCAATGACCAGCACCGCCAATGTGCAGGCATCAGTAATGTTTCCAGGGAGTGTGAGGCTGGACCATCACTTTGATCTGAAGGCTGCACAAAGCACAGGGAAGAGGCCCTGAACTGAGACACCTGCCTTTATCTTGTGCAGAAAGGTTTCACATCTGAGTGACACAAACACTGCTCATCAGAACAAGGGGCCATAGGCAGGGAGACATTCTTAGGAGTTTATTGACAATAGTGATCAGTATGTAGAAGTGATTAACACCCGTGCCCAGGCTATGCAACTAATTCTCCTTAACTTTCCTAACCCTGCCGCTACGTCCTGGTGCTCTTCAGACACCCACAGTGCAGGCAGAGGCAGCCTGCTGACTGCAACCCCCTGTCTGTGATGATTTTGGCTGGTGCCCTCTGAACGGCTGAGACTTGGAGAGCCCTGGCCTGCTTTCGGGATCCTGCTGTGTAGCAGTGGCACCCTCCTCAGCCTGTGGAGTTGCAGCTGCTGAGGGGAGTCGGATGGACCAGACACACTCTGAATCACCTGGATGGATGGGCTCGGAGTGTGCACCTGAGGATCCTCCACCCTATGGGTGCCCGGGGTCCCCTGGCTGACTCTTTGAGTAGGGGTAGCTGGAGTGAGATCGAGCTGCCCGGCATCCCTCTCACGTATACACTGTTGGAAGCCAACTATGGCATCAGCGATGGATTTCAGCCCACGCAGTAGTGCAAGAGAGACGTCCTGGACCAAGGTCTCCATGGCGGCCAGTGTTGGTGTGGTGCAATGCCGGTGTTATCACCTCAGAGTGAAGATGGACGGACTCCTCCATCGTTCTTTGCAATCTGAGGAGTGCAGCGGACATCCCTTCCTGATGTTCCCGAGCTTGCCTTTGCAGCTCCAGCAACTGTGACGTGACCGAGTTCAGAGGCTCATCATCTTACTCAGATACAGCAAAATTCTGGCCTCCAGCTGTCCTGTGAATGCCAGAAACCTGGGAAGTCCCTGCCTCCACCTGCTGTGGATCGGACAGTACAATGTGATCGCCAGATTGTGATCCCGGAGCTATACTAAAGCTAGGTCCCACCAAGGTGTGTGTCTGTGCGCTGGTGGAGGGTGTGGGTGAGCGCTGTGACGGAACTTCAAGGAGGATGCCTTCAGAGATTTCTTTGAGCTTGACTGGGGGTCCTGGGTCATGGACTCTCTCGGCTGTTTCCCAGATGTGCCTGTGAAAGCAAGGGGAGATAATTAGTGCATGGCAGTGGCCTGTGAAACAGGACACATCACTCACAGTATGGTTGTCTGATGGATGTTTCACTGCTGGACCCTCACTTGGTAGGGCAGCACCAACCTCACCGTCAGCACAAGACCGGTCCAGATTCTCACCGGCCAGCTGAATGGCCCTGTTTTCAGAGTCCGTGAGGACCTTGATTTCAGACATTCTGCCACCAATCTGTGACTTCTCCCTCTTGTTGTGTGCCAGCTTGTTCTGCATAAATAGAAATAGAGAGAGTGTAAGCAGGATGCCTGCCAAGCCAGATGATAACTGTGCCTGGCCTGTGTGGGTGGTGAGTGGTCCAATGGATGGGATGAGGAAATTGAAGGTGTGTGTGAGAGAGTGAATGGTGATGTCCCTTGAACTGACAGTGAGGGAGGGCCCTATGGATGTGTGATGGGCTTGTGAGTGTGAGTTGAGAGTGATGAGAGGAGTGACTTACCCTGGCAGAATGGAGGAGGTCATTCATCCTCTTGCAGCACTGGGTGGCCGTCCTCTTTTGAAGGGTGTTGGCACTGAGCACCGCTGCCAGCATCTCCTATGCCAGGTTAGTGCAATTGCTGCCCATCCTGCGGCCAAAGCGGGGGTAGAGGACATCCCAGCGGGCCTCCACAGCATCCAAAGTGCGCTCGAGGGATGCACTGCTGAACTTGGGGGCTGCAGTCTTCATCAGTTTCAGGGCCATGTCTTCCGTGCAGCAGTGGTGGTCTGGAAGCAGTGACATGTGTGCTTGAGGGGTGATGCAGCGCATCTCATTCGCCCACCCGCCAGCCATGAAAACTGCGTGTTTCCCAGGAGTGTATAAATAACATGGTGAGTTACGGATGATATGGTGTGAAAACCCGCCATCGCGGCCGGCGAGTAAAGCGCTGTTAGTGCAAATCTGGGACAATTCCACCCATTATCTTTGCTTTGCAAACTAGAAGCTGTAGACTTCTGTTGGCTGTTTGCTTTCACTTAAGGCAACATTTTTCCATTAGATGTTCAATCAGATACTCATGGGGCAGAATTTTGCCCTTGGCGGGCGGGTTCAGTAGGGGTGGGTGGTAGCGGTCGGGAAGCCAAGCACTGCCCGCGATCGGCACTAGACCCCCACTGAGCGCTGCCTGTGCCGGGGAGGTGGTGGGGGGCGGGGGGGGGGGGGGGGGGGGAGGAGGGTGAGCGAGTCGAGCATGAACTTGGCGCATGCGCGCGAGTAAGCACTTTATAATCTCCCTGAGAGGCACAGAGCTGCCTCAGGGAGATGAAGAGATATGAAAAAAGAAAAAAAAAACAACAATGTCACATGAGCAGGGACATGTTATTGATGAAAAATTAAAGTTTTTATTTTTATTTGCTTTTGGAGACCTCATCCCGCTCGTGGAAGAGGTTTCCAAAAGAATCACAAAGGCCACTTGACCTTTTTGCCGTGAAAAATTTAATTTAATTGATCACTTAATGGCCTTAACAGGCCTTTAAATTGTCGGCGGGCGCACTGCTGGCTCCGGTGCTCAACTGCCGACCGAACTATCGTGCGGCTGCATATTGACATCGGCACACTCAGCCAACGTCAACACACCTCATCTCACACTCGAGTGGGTCGTGCCCGCCAAGTGTCAATTTCTGCCCATGTGTTTAACCAAGGCCAGAAGATTACCAAACTTCTCAGTTATTTGTCCTGAATGTTCATCAATAAGATCTATCCCTGTTTTTCCAGTATAAGTGGAAAGCAATTTGTGAGACGATTCACTGAAATCCATCCTCGGGGCTAGGTTAGCAACAGTTGTTTTATGGCATTAACACACTTTCAACGACAACAAAAACTTAGATTTACATAAAGCCTTTAACATGATAAAATGTCCAAGGCACTACATAGGAGCATTATAAAGCAAAATATGACACCGAGCCACATAAGGAGAGATTAGGTCAGATGACCAAAAGCTTGGTCAAAGAGGTCAGTTGTAAGGAGTGCCTCAAAGGTGAAAAGCAAGGTAGGGAGGGAATTCCTGAGCTTAGGGCCTAAGCAACTGAGGGCACAGCCACCGAATGATTAAAATTAGGGATACTCAAGAGTCCTAAGTTAGATGAGTGGAAAAACTTTGGAGGATTGTGGGACTGGAGGAGATTACAGAGGTATGGTGGGGGGGGTGAGGTCATGGGGGCATTTGGAAACAAGGGTGAGAATTTTAAAATTAAGCTGGTGCTTGACTGGGAGCCAGTGTAGGTGAGTGAGCACATGGGTGATAGGGGAACAGGACTTCTTCTAAGACACAGGCAGCAGAGATTTTGATGACCTCAAGTTTAGACAGGATAAAATATAGGAGACCAAGTGGGAGTGCATTGGAATAGTGAAGTCTAGAGGTAACCAAACCACAAATGAGGATTTGTGTGGCAAAATCTGATGATGTTATGGAAATGGGAATGCGTGGTCTTATTGTTGGTGTGAACATGTGGTCAGAAGCTCGTCTCAGCATAAAATATGACACCAAGATTGCGAACAGATTGACTTTATCTCAGACTCTTGCCAGGGGGAGGATTGGAGTCAGTAGTTCAGAAACAGAGTTTGGAGCATGGACCGAAAACAATGACTTCAGTCTTCCCAATATTTAATTGGAGGAAAGTTCTGCTCGTTCAGTACTGGATGTCAACTAAGCAGGCTGACAATATAGCGGCAGTGGAAGAATCAAGAGAAAGGTTAGGATATGTAGAAATTTCCAAGGTAATGCAACAATATTTCACAAGGGACTTGTAAATTCTGCATGGCTCCCTTTTGTGTTTATTTTTAAGGATAACCCTTTTATTTTTGGAATAGTTTTCGTGACTCATTTCAGTTAACTATAGTATTGTCAGCACACAGCTAATATGAGATGTAAATTTGTCTTGAACAATGGAACAAATCAGGTGATAATGAATCAACAGCCAGTTTTACACCCCACCGAACTTTCTCTTCCATTGGAGTCGGACAAGGTGCAAAACAGTCTGCCAATTTGCTATTGCCCATTTTCTCTCTACTGCTCAAGACCAACTTAAACCCCTTATTTGTTTTAGTTTTTTTTCTCTGTGTTTGGAGGAATTGAACATTACCATAAAGAAGCAATTCTGAGAGCACTGTAATTGTTTTACTCTCAACATGGATAAACATAAAGCCAGTTTTCCCAGGCTCACAGTAGCCAAACCAATGGTCTGTAAAGGGATCGCTGGAGGCTACTATCCAATAATAAACTAAAATGTTTTAATGTACCTGATCGTGGAGCCGGGAAGCATACAGATGTCTTTTGTGACTCTATATTTAAACCATAGGCCACTGTTGGCCCGCAATCGCTCTCACCTGATTGACTTCCCTTCCGATATATATATATATATATATTATATATGATCACAACTCTTAGCATCTATTACGCAGCAACATTCCACCAACAAAAATCCAGAGACCATTTTTAGTGACATTGAACCAGCAGGCATGGTCTCATCTTCAACATCTCACCCAAGGGAAGCACCTCCAATAATACAGCATTCCCTCAGTACTGCACGGATGTTTACTAGTTTACTTCCTCTAATGGAGTCAGCAGTGTGTACCATCTACAAGACAGCACCTTCCAAACCCACAACCACCACCACCATATAGAGGGACAAGGGCAGTAGACACATGGGAACACCACCACCTAGAAGTTCCCGTCCAAGCCATTCACCATCCTGACTTGGAAATATATCGCTGTTCCTTCACTGTTGCTGGGTCAAAATCCTGGAACTCCCTCGCTAATGGCATTGTAGGTGTACCTACACTACATGGACTGCCGCAGTTCAAGAAGGCAGCTCACCACCACCTTCTCAAGGGTAATTAGGGATGGGTAATAAATGCTGGCCTAGCCAGCAACGACCACATCGCATGAATGAAGGAATAAAAAAAATCAGAGTGGAAAGTACTGCTTGCTGAATCAAGCTAGCACACAGAGAATCATGCAGCTTAATGAAATGGGTGAAAGGTAGGCAACTTTTTAATATGTTGGTTTGCTAAGACTAATTAATCATATTATGCATATTTTTCAGCAGGCTTAAATTACATGTAATTTTTCTATCATTTTTATGCATAGATAATTACTTTATGCCTACTTTTGCATCCATCGTGGAAATACAATCAGCACAACTTTAATATGACTTCCAAGCACAGATCAGCCTAAACCTCCATGTCTTCCACAATCAAAAGTCCTCTCAAAAACTATGGGCTGAATTTCCCCCCCCCCGTCGGCGGGGTTGTGCAGGGGCGGGCGGGAGTGGGTGCAAACCCAATCGGCACCCCTGATTGGGTGCGTGCAGCCATTTTATGCAGGCGGGCCAATTAAGGCCCGTCCAGCATGAAGCACACCCAGAAGCGCTGTGTGCTCCCTGTGCGGGCGGGGGGGATATTCCCTGAGTCGGGGCTTGTTTTTTGGGGAGAGTTCTCATTGATCCCCAAAGCCTTATTATTCCTGTTTTTGATTGTGCACTGGGGAGGTGGAGGGTGGGAACCAACAATTTATCTTAAATAGCACATCAACAGCAATTTCTGGGCTACTATGAGAAATAATTGTTGTAAATTTACCTGCTGAAAATTGTTTGAATATGAACTACCTTCTGAGATGATTCACCAAGTTACATGCAAGTGAGGAACATAACACCAGGTAGAGCTGTACATCAAAATTATGCATTTTATATATTGTATTTGTTTAAAACACAAGGATGATTAACTGATTTAAAAACTATATATGAACAGAGCATAAAATTTAAAAAGTATTCCTGCATTGCCCATATATATTAACAGTATTGTTGTGATTAAACTGATATGAAATATAGGTTTTCCTATCACTTTCTGTTTTTATTTCAGGTTTCCAGCATCCACAGTATTTTGCTTTTGTGAAACATGGGTAATTGTTGTTTTTGACACCAGGGGAGAAAGACTTCACACAGAGTGAATATGGCATTTAAACCCAGACAATAAATTTATACTCAACACTGAATCAACAGAGAGATAGCAAAATAATGAAGTACATCACTCAAATTCAGACAATGCTTGATGGCTTGATTATTCTGTGACATTAGATTTATTGGTGCTTGGAGAAATACCAACAGTGTCCAGCAAGACAATGCTTTTTGTTTTCGCCAATCAGAATGTAAAATATAACCCGGCGTATTGTAGCTGACAAGTCCAAAATGCAGGCAAGTAGCTAAAGATGACAAAGCTGGCAGCTTTACTGAATGATTACCTGCAGAAGACAGTGTTTTAAAGGTATCCACCTTTTGATATTTTTCATGATTGTTGGTGTAACAATGCCTTGAAGAATCAATGCAGTATTTGACTTGAGTTAAATTTTAAAGCAAGATGTATACTGCACATGCTCAGTACTAAAACATCATACTGATAAATGTATGAAAGTCCATATAAATCAGTCCCAGCTTTGCCTGGAGATTTATAAGTAAAACCTGTTTCAAAAATAGTTGTGTTCTAGCTTATGAAAAATCAGCAGATGAAATCCGTTGTAAAACAGTGAGCGATGAAGTCTGAGTGTTTCTTTGTAATTTGTCCTTTCAATGACATAGACAGTACTTATAATACACTGGGCAGAATTTAATTCTGCCCCCAGGAACAGATTAGGAGACGGAGAAGTGGGAGCTGTAGAATCGGGATGGGAGGCAGGGGTGTAGTGTCCATTGCCATCCTGACCCTCCAACACCATACCCAAGCCCCACCCCCAAGGAGGAAAACAGCCTTCCAGCCCAGAGGCCATGTGAGTCCCTTAAGTGGCTAATTAATGGGTACTTAAGGGCATCATTCTGCCAGCAGTGGGGGCTTTTAAGCCTCATGGGAAGGCCAACCAGTAAAGGCTGGTGACATCCTTCTGGGCTCAAGGGCAGTGCAAGAGTTCCTGATTGGGTACCATGTGGCCCACAAGGCACAAGTCAGGAATGTGATGGAATACTCCCCACTTGCCTGGATGAGTGCCGCTCCTACAACACTGAAGAGGCTGGAGTCCAGGACAAAGCAGCCCATTTTATTGGCACCACATCCACAAACATTCACACCCTCCACTACCGACACACAGTAGCAGCAGTGTGTACCATCTACAAGATGTACTGCAGGAATTCACCAAGGCTGCTTAGACAGCACCTTCCAAACCCACAGCCACTACCGCCTAGAAGGACAAGGGCAGCAGATAAACGGGAGCACCACCACCTGGAAGTTCCCCTCCAAGTCACTCACCATCCTGACTTGGAAATATATCGCTGTTCCTTCACTGTCACTGGGTCAAAATCCTGGAACTCCCTTCCTAACAGCACTGTGGGTGTATGTTCACCACATGGACTGCAGCGGTTCAAGAAGGCAGCTCACCACCACCTTCTCAAGGGCAATTAGGGATGGGTAACAAATGCTGGCCCAGCCAGCAAAGTCCACATCCCGCGAATGAATAAAAAAAAACCTGCTGATGCGTCAAGGAATGAATAGTGTGGTTAGCTCTGGCTGCACACAAAAATCATTCTAATGAGCACAAAGCTCAAAGTTGGTGGATTCATCGCACATTGTGATCCCCATGCCTGTTTTGGGGGCCTATCCAATTTAGCTCCCTAGTTATCTTTACATCCAGAGCCACATTTCTGTCTTGCACAGTATCATGGTCTCTTCACATCAGGCAACATTTTCCCCCCGTTGGGGGGGAATATGCGGCAGCGGGCAGGGGCAAGTGGGTTCCCGATCAGCGCCCCCAATTGGGGGCACGCCAACATTTTACGTAAGCGGGCCAATTAAGGCCCGCCCAGCGTGACAATGTGGGGGTGGGATTCCCTGAGCCGGGAATGCGCTCTTTTGCGCATGTGCGCGATAGAGCGGACAGATCTCCCTAAGGCAAAGTGCTGTCTCAGGGAGCTCAGGTCAGATTTGAAACTTCAAATAAAGATGAGAGAAAAATTTCACTGCCATGTTCCCTCATGTGACACTGTCACATGAGTTGAGGCATGTCCATAACTTTTATTTTGAAATATTCTGAGATTTTTTTAATCACTCATGAAATCTCATCCCGCCCGTGGATGAGGTTTTATGCTTTTCCCGAAGCCCGCCAGGGCTCCCGGCCTACCCGATAACCTTAAGGTTGGACGGGCAGGTCCATTAATTGTTTCAATTAGTTTTTTAATGGCCTTAATAGGCCGTTGACAGGTTGGCGGATGCACAGCCGAGTCGGCTGCGCGCCCGCCGATCTGAGAATGTAAATGAAGTGGGGTGATGTCGGGACGCACTCCCGATGTTGCCCAGCATCATTTTACGCATCGGCGAGCGGGCCCCACCCCCGCTCGTCGAACAGAAGATTCTGACCATCATTTGAAAGCCTACTTACTCTCTCCTATGCATTCAATTAGGACCCTTTTTATTAAAACAAGTCAAGTTTTCTAGTTTAAACATTGTGCGTTTAGATGATACTGGACGTTCCCTCTTATTAATTTTTTTTAAAAACTCTACCATAAATTGATCAATTTAAATCAAGTTCATAGTGGAATTATGAGACTGAAGGCACGATTATCATTGAATTCCAGAATTAACCATAATTAATCTAAAAATCTTGATTAGAAACCCCAAAGAATAGATAATGTGGAAATTCTACATTTGTGGTGGAGGATGGTTTAATAGCTGATAATGATTTTACTACATTATTCAGTTCTGAATATGGAGAAGCTTGTATTGCTTTAGACTCCTGCCTTTCCCAAGAGTGTTTGGGAATGTCACCGGCTGGGAAGCAAGATAATTCTTTTTTCCCAGCCTACCATCTTTCATCTCGGAAAGCAAGTATTCACCCAAAAGAATTGCTAAATTGAATTCTGTGAAGAAAAGCCAAGCTCAGATCAGCGTGTTTTACCAATATAGTAATTCCACAGCTCTCAGGAGATGTTCTGGACTTTGACTCTTTGCTGGGAGACACAATAAATGGTCCCAAAACACTTATCAAGCAATATCTGTATCATAGAAGAAAAACTCTTTATTATTCCTTCTGTGTGGGTTGGATTTGGTTGTAAAAGCTATAAGATGAGACATAATTTCTCCCTATACAGTTTCCTAGCCTTACAGAAGGTTCAGTTTGTAGATCCTGACTTTGACCAATCATGTAAAATGGAGTTGGCAGTCTGTTTTATATCGCTCCTGATTTTTAATTCCATTGAAGTCAATGAAAATAAAAAGCTGGGAGGAATGCAAAATGGATTATGATCCCACTATCACATGTCTTACTCCATCACACAAAGTCAAAACCTGCCCTTAAGCCCTAACTCCTTAAGCATTTTATGCAAACCCCCTGTCCAAATCATTAAAGGTTTAGTCATTTTACCGCATATGTTTGAGACATTCAGTTGTTTAGGTTGGAACTAGTTAGGTTTGTAAAATAGTATGGTGAATGCAAGGTTAAAATTACTTTGCCTATTGACATACATATAGGTTTGTTTAGAAAAATGTCTGACAGCCTGTAACATAATTAAAATGTAAGGTTCTTCATAAAATTAATGATCAAAAGTTAATGACCTGGAAATATAAATTGCCTTTATTGATTGAATTTTAATATCTGGTCACAGTTCCAGTTTTTCAATGATCTAAAGGAATTAATGATGCACAAGTAACATCTTGGTGATGTTGAGCTCTTCTAATTAGCTGAAGGCATGAAATTGTATAAATGAAGTGAGAAGATTTCTTGAAACCTACAACTACAACTCAAAAATCTAATTTTACTGATGTAGAACCCTGTAGGAAAGTAAGTCTACTGTGATAATGCAGTGGTTTCAAAAAGTGACCTTTCAGCTCTGGAACCTATCTTCAAACTCAGCCCAACTTCATCAGATATCCGGAAAAACTCAGCAGGTCTGGCAGCATTGGCGGAGAAGAAAAGAGTTGACGTTTCGAGTCCTCATGACCCTTCAACAGAACTGAGTAATATTAGGAGAGGGGTGAAATATAAAGTTTTTGTAGTTTTGTTTTAAAAGTTTTGTTTTTGTTTTGGATTTCCAGCATCCGCAGTAGTTTTTTGTTTTCATCAGGTATCTGTCAGCCTCATGATCCCAATGCTATATGCCTTTAGTCAGTCTCAATTATTTCTACTGACCAAAGATAAAAAGCACGACACTATCCTAAGCTATTTTATCAATCTCACTCTAGTATAACAGGAGACAAATGAACAATTGATGCAGTAGGGGGTGCTCCACCGAGATTGGGATGTTGTTGAAATATAGTTAAAAAAGAGAAAAAAATCATATAGTGCCTTATCATGTTGCCAAATGTTTGAAGGTGCTCTGGACAATAAACAACCTCTTGAAATGCAGTGGCTGTTGTTATATAAGCAAACGTGGCAGTCAGGAAGGTCTGACTAACAACAATCTGATCAATGATCAGTTGATTTGGTTTTCAAGGTACTGGTTGAGGGAGGAAGGTTGGCCAGAAGACTGGAGAGCTTCCTGCTGTTCTTTAAATAGTGTCAGAATACCCACCTGAGCAGCTGGGGCAATGTTTTAGCATTTTGCCCTAAAGAAAGCTCCATCACTACAACATCGTATCTCAATACTACCTCTTGACTGCCAGCCTGCATTATGGAAACTTTACTTGCCATTTAACTGTGCTGTACCCAACTTGCGATGTCTGTCCCTGACATTGGGTGCCTGAAAAGGAAAAGCTTTTAGTTTCTTAGTGCTAACAATACTCTCCTTTATTGAACACAGAACATTTGAACTATTTTTAAGTAACTCAATATTATAGTTATTAACCTCAGAAGTTTCTCAATGCTGATGACCTGTGCAAACGATTGCAGGACCAATCCTTCAATAAAGTAGCAAGGTCGTTTGACAATACACTAGCTGAGCTAACCAACTACAATGCCATTCATCATCTTCAGGCCAGTTCTGAAAAGACATAGATGAGTTCTTTTCATCTTAGAAATAGATGCAAAGTGAGAATTTAACATATGTTGGCATTGGAGAACTCCAGCACTTTAAGCCAGTTTACCTTGGGGTAATGTTAGATCACAATCTAAGCTTCAAAGATCACATCATCAAAGTAAAGATGAAGGTGCAGCCAGGAACTCCATTTTAAGGAAGTTGACCCAGTCTAAATGGGGAGCTGACCCACGGACACTATGGATAACTGTTCTTTTCCCTGTGCTATTCAGCAGCTGAATACAGCTGCCCAGTCTGGGAACACTCCCACCATGCCAAGAAGTTTTATCCCATCCTCAATGAAGTCTGCAGAGCCATTACAGCTGCCAAAAACCTACTAAAGGGGATGACCTGTGTCTGCTTGCTGGTATTGCTCCACCCAACATAAAGAGGCAAGTTATACCAAGAGTATAATGGACGAAGCAGACCAATGACCTTGGTCATCCTCTCTTCCAGAAAGAGTCAGCAACAAAAGGGCTCAAGTCAAGGGGCAGCTTCCTACATACTGTCCAGCCCCTAGACTGTAAACTCTCCCATCTGCTGCCTTGCTGATTGGTCAACACATCTATAGATGAAGGCACACAATTTGTCTATTGGCCCAGAGGGATCGCTAGCATCAGCAGCAAGTGAACATACATACATACAAATTAGGAGCAGGAGTAGGCCACTTGGCCCCTCGAGCCTGCTTCACTATTCAATAAGATCATGGCTGATCTGATTGTAATCTCAACTCTACATTCCCGCCCATCCCCGATAAGCCTTCACCCCCTTGCTTATCAAGAATCTATCTACCTCTGCCTTAAAAATATTCAAAGACTCTGCTTCCACTGCCTTTTGAGGAAGAGAATTCCAAAGATTCATGACCACCTGAGAGAAAAAAGCTCTCCTCATCTCTGTCTTAAATGGGCGGCCACTTATTTTTAAAGTGATCTAGATTTTGCCACAAGAGGAAACATCCTTTCCCTATCCACCCTGTCAAGACCCCACAGCGTCTTACGGGGAGGATTTTTAGCTCAGTGTGCAGGTGCGCGCCTGGCCTGCTAGAGCGTGAAATAGCATGTGATGATGTGGGCGAGTGTCCCAAAGTCAACCCACGCTCGTGCGATATTTCGGTGACGGGTGCACACAAAAGTCAGAAGCGCGCCCGCCAAAAATTAAGAGGGAAATTAAGCCCATTAAAGTTCCAATTCACTCCAATTTTTTGTGGCCTGTCCAACCTTACAGTTGGTGGAAGCGCGAATCTGCCAGGCGGGCTTTGTCTTTTTTATGAAACCTCATCCAAAGGCGGGATGAGTTTTCCGTCATAAATCTTTTAAAAATTAAAATGTTTGGACAGAATTTTCATCATCTAGATGTTCAGATGACTGATTCTGAAGCGTGGACCTTTTTTTTTGGAATTTTAAAATCTTTATTCATTGCTTTTAAATTCTTCGGCTCCCTGAGACAGCTCTCTGCCTCAGGGAGCTTTCATTCTGCGCTCCCCCACGCCCGCGCTTACGTCAGCGCTTGCCCTCCTCCCGCCCACACCCCAGCAGCGCTGAGCATTTCCACCGAACTAATAATCCTGCCCTATGTGTTTCAATCAAGTCACCTCTTACTCTTCCAAACTCCAGCGGATACAAGTGTGGCGAGTTCAACCATTCCTCATAAGACAACCCAGCCATTCCAGTTATTAGTCTAGTAAACCTTCTCTGAACTGCTTCCAACACATTTAAATTCTTCCTTACATAAAGAGACCAATACTGTACACAGTACTCTAGATGCAGTCTCACCAATGCCTTACAAAACGAAGCATAACCCTCCTTCTTTTGTATTCAATTCCCCTTACAATGAACAATAACAAGCTTTTAGCTTTCTTAATTACTTGATGTACCTGCATAGTAACCCTTTGCAATACACGCACCGGGACGCCATATCCCTTTGCATCTCAGAGCTCTTCAATCTTTAGATAATATGCTTCCTTTTTATTCTTCTTCCCCAAATGGGCAATTTCATATTTTCCCACATTATACTCCATTTGCCAGATCTTTGCCCATTCACTTAACCTATTTATATCCCTTTGTAGCCTCCTTATGTTCTCTTCACAACTTGCTTTTCAACCTACCTTTGTGTCATCAGCAAATTTAACAATCATACCTTTGGTCCCTTTGTCCAAGTTATTTATATAAATTGTAAAAAGCTGAGGCCCCAGCACAGATCCCTGTGGCATAGCACTCATTACATCTTGCCAACCAGGGAACGACTCATTTATGCCTAATCTCCGTTTACTGTTAGCTAGCCAACCTTCCATCCATGCCAATGCATTACACCCTACACCATGAGCTTTTATTTTCTGCAATAGCCTTTGATTTGGCGCCTTATCAAATGCCTTTTGTAAATCTAAGTACAGTACATCCACCAGTTTCCCCTTATCCACAGCACATGTTACTTCTTCAAACATCTCCAATAAATTGGTTAAACATGATTTTGCTCTCAGAAAATCATTTTGAGTCTGCCGGATTACCCTGAACTTATCTAAGTGCACTGCCATAATGTCTTTAAAAACACCTTCTAACATTTTCCCTATGGCAGATGTTAAGCTAACTGGCCTGTAGTTTCCTGCATTCTGCCTCCCTCTCTTTATGAATAAAGGAGTTACATTTGCTATTTTCCCATCTAATGGAACCTTCCCTAAAACTATGGATGCTGGAAAATTAAAATCAATGCATTGAATATCTCACTAGCCATTTCTTTTAAGACGCTCAGATGAAGTCCATCAGGAACAGACAACTTGTTAGCCTGCAGCTCCAACAATTTGCACAGTACCACTTCACTGGTAATTTCCTCGTGTTCCTCCCTCCCTTCCATTTTCTGATTTACAGCTATTTCTGGGATGTTATTTGTATCCTCTATAGTGAAGACTGATGCAAAATACCTGTTGAATTCATTTTTTTGTTTTATTCATTTACAGGATGTGAGCTTCGCTGGCTGGGCCAGCGTTTATTGCTCACCTCTACTTTCCCTTAAGAATGTGGTGGTGAGCTGCATTCTTGAATCGCTGCAGTCCCTGTGGTGTAGGTACTCCCACAGTGCTGTTTGGGAGGGAGTTCCAGGATTTTGACCCAGCGATACTGAAGGAATGGCGATATGTTTCCAAGTCAGGATGGTGAGTGACTTGGAGGGGAACTTCCAGGTGGTGGTGTTCCCATGTGTCTGCTGCCCTTGTCCTTCTAGATGGTAGCAGTTGTGGGTTTGGAAAGTGTTGCCTAAGGAGCCTTGGTGAGTTCCTGCAATGCATCATGTAGATGGTACACAGTGCTGCTACTGTTCGTCAGTGGTGGAGGGAGTGAATGTTTGTGGAAGGGGTGCCAATCAAGTGGGCTGCTTTGTACTGGATGATGTCAAGCTTCTTGAGGGTTGTGAGAGCTGCAGTAATCCTGGCAAGTGGAGAGTATTCCATCACACTCCTGACTTGCGCTTTGTAGATGGTGGACAGGCTTTGGAGAGTCAGGATGTGAGTTACTCGCCACAGGATTCCTAGCCTCTTACCTGCTCTTGTAGCCACAGTATTTATATGGCTAGTCCAGTTCAGTTTCTGGTCAATGATAACACCCAGGATGTTGATAGTGGGGGATTCAGTGATGGTAATGTGACTGAATGTCAAGGGGCTCCCCTTGTTAGAGATGGTCATTGCCTTGCACTTGGGTGGTGCAAATGTTACTTGCCACTTGTCAGCCCAAGACTGGATATTATCCAGGTCTTGCTGCATTTGGACATGGACTGCTTCAGTAACTGAGGAGTCACGAATGGTGCTGAACAATGTGTAATCATCAGCGAACATCCCCACTTCTGACCTTATGATGGAAGGAAGGTCATTAATGAAGCAGCTGAAGATGATTGGGCCTAGGACACTACCCTGGGGAACTCCTGCAGTGGCATCCTGGAACTGAGATGATTGACCTCCGTCATCTTCCTTTGCGCTAACGTGATGAAAGTTTAATAATGTTCATAATATTTTTCTGCGTTATTGTGAAATAGGTTTATGGGTGTGATTATACTTGGCTCTGTCTGTGTGCTTTAATTACATTTGGAGTTGAGTAGCCTGCAAGCTTGAAATCATCAACGGAAGCTAGGTAGAGAAATGTGCTTGACATGCTAATGAGTAAACACGGATGCTGGCTTATCATGTAAGGTGTGAAAGGAATTTTCATTTTTAGATAAATGAAGGGGTTATTGGATTTCAAAAGGATGTCAGTCTATTTACAGCTAGCCAGATAAGCAAGGCTCAGGAGTGTGTTTATTTTTCCCGAAGGATTGACAATATTGGCAACATGAAAGTTTTTTATATTACGAGGAAGATACAGTTTCAAAGACATATGGAGCAATAAAATTTGCATATTCAAGGGAGCGAAACATATCAAAAGGGGAATGAAAGTTTATGTGAGAGAAGGCCACGCAAGATCTAACAGGAGTGTGGGATAAGCCTTCAAGAAGCCTCCAGCCATTTGTACCTTAGTCTGCTATGTACAGTAACTGAAGGTGGGGAAGTCATTTGCAATTCCACTGTCAAGTGGGTACTGTGTTAACTTTCTGGTTCTGTTTAAATCTAAAGTCTATTTTGGACTGTTGCCTTAAAGAGAGTGTGTAACTGGGAGTCAGGTCAATTAGGAATTTTAGGATTTGTTATAGGAATAAGTAATTGTAGTCTTATGTATATGATTGAAATCTATTATTTTGTTAATAAATATTTTAATTTATTTATTTTTTTAAATCTCTAAAGGTTTTGGTGGACTCATTATCTCTGAATTCAAAGCACACTTCTTCTCATAATAAATACAAAGTGCAAAACTGTTGTGATAGCAGGACCAAGTTTAGCTTGTGGATTTGGTCCACCTGGCACACATAACCTGCCACGTCTTAACAGCTAGGTATGACTCCAACTAGCAGAGAGTTTTCCCCTGATTCCCATTGACTCCAGTTTTGCCATCTCCTTACTTTCCATTATTAATTCCCCAGACTCACTTTCTCTAGGACCAATGCTCACTTTGTTAATTCTTTTTTTTTAAAATAACTATAGAAACTCTTACTATCTGTCTTTATATTTCTAGCTAGCTTTTCTTGTACTCTAACTTTTCCCGCCTTATTAATTTGCTTTAGTTTATTAACTTATTTTAAGCAAATACCTGTTGAATGCTAACCGTAGATCAGATTTTTAGAAAGATATTGATACTTAAAACTTACCACTCATCAAACTTGAATCAACTCGTTCTGCTTGCAGTCTGCATTCCATTTCTCCAGCGAAACATGGCTTACTTGGATGTGTCTCAAGTGCCTCAGGACTGGTGTCAGCCACTGCAAGGCCCTTATCCAGAAGCAGGGTCACAGCCAAACAAATTCTGTCGACTGTGACTGTGGAAAGGCATCTCAACATCTCCTGGAATGCCCTCTACTACCAGGGTCACATAGCCCCGAAGATCTTCAACCGTCAAGCCAGAGGAACAGTAGCGAAGTAAGGCGTAGTGACATGATGAGAAGACAACCTCAGAGCCACCCTCTGCTCAACAGTTCTTAGATATCACATAAATAGCCTGATATTGCTTAGAGCCCATTTTCGAGTGGATAATTGATGGTGTGTTTCCAACATGTGCCAAACAGGAGGTTTGAGGTTTGATAGAAATGCCAGAGGGCTCATTGTAATAATGGTGTCAAACTGCCTGGCACCTCTCGCACTTCCAGTGGAAGCTCACCCATTGGTCTGGTTGCAATTTGGGCAGCTGGCTCATCGATTATTAGGGAAAATTTTCCCCAAAGGATTTATGAGGTATTATTAAGCCAGCTAATGAATAAACATAAATTAACCAGTCCGGATAACCACATTTTTGTGGTCAATTAATCGAAAAATAAGCACCCATTACACTCTGGCATATGATTCCATGGAGCACTATCTGCGCTTTGAATGCTAATTTCATCATGTTCAAAGGTGTTTCACGGTACCAATCACTTGAATTACATGATTATGTTGCACATTGCAGAAACAAGTAAGTGAATGCATGCTTTAAATTAAAAACAGTTGAACAGTTAAGTATTAAAAACACAAAAATGAAATTGAGCAGAATGAATAATATTGGTGATCCGATAACTAACCCAAAATTTAAGAGAGAAGTCGCAGCCATTAAGAGGAAATAATCCCTTTGTTTTATTTGGCTGAGGTATTAAAAAGAATGTTGCTATGATTTCCATAAGGCTAAGAATAGAGAATCTGAAAAGAATGAAAAAGAGTGAATGGGGTCGATTTTCATTTGCACCGCCTGAGCGTACAGCAGCACTTAGGCAGGGATCAGGGAGGATAATCATATGAGGAGGATCACACATTCTTCCCAATTTTTCAACGATTTAACAGAATTGAAGGGAAACCTGGCAGGTTTTGTTATAGACGAGTGGGTCTTAATTTTCTTCAGTGCATTTTGCTCATGCAATACAGATATCAAATGTGACCCTCTAACTGGACTTCAGGGAGTAATTTTACCTAAGTGATGTGATTGGGCACAATGCTGAATTTTTACATTCGTCTGACTTTACTCCCCATTGAAGTCAGTGGTCCATAATATCTGAATGGGTGCAAAATTAGCATCCATCCTGATCCCATCAGATTCTTGACAAACAGATTAGGTTAAAATTGCCCCTATAATCTCTCCGATGCTGAAAAAAAATACACCTTCCATTATTTTTCAGAGTAGCTGTAAGACAAAGTTTTGGCATAAAAACAAAAAACTGCGGATGCTGGAAATCCAAAACAAAAAATAAAAAAATACCTGGAAAAACTCAGCAGGCCTGGCAGCATCAGCAGAGAGGAGTACAGTTGACGTTTCGAGTCCTCATGAGCCTTCAACAGAAAAACAAAGTTTTGGCAATTTCCCGCACAGCCCTCGTACTATTTCGCTTGCAGGTCATTCCTTTCCCAGCTCTTACCAAGTTACTGACATCAACACAAATACCTTTATTTCCTTTGCCTGCAGCACACAGCACGCATTGTGTGGATTAAGAATTCTAAATGCTGAGACCAAAGTACTTCATTCTGACAGAGACGAAACATTGAGGCCTGCACCAAAGTGTGATTTTTGTATTGATTATTTCTTTTAAAAATCTTGCCTGCAGTATGTAATGTGGATCCTGCAGGTTCATATGTCTTCATGTGATTAAAAAAATGATACATTTATATTTTCCCCAACTGGCCTTTAAATACTAAATGTCCTGCTACCATTTATAACATATGGGCTAACAAATTCTATTGGACAGCATCCAATGCAAATACTTAGATTTTAAACAAGACCTGCAGATCTTATCTTTGTTCATTCTGAAGAAACAGCTTAAAACCAAATGTTCTACTCAATGCTCTTGATGGTGCTATTTACACGGCTTCCTCCTTTGGGATCTGTTACATTCAGGAGGAGAAATTTCTTCATAGGTATTCAGGGGAATGTAAAAATAAAAGGTAAACATGTAAAGCAAAGAGTTTCAAATGCTCTTTGCCAAAGGAATGCTACTTTTCGTTGTGTTTGGCATTTTGACTCAGGCCAGTAATGTCTCCTGCATAATGAATGAGTGAAAGCACTTACATGTGTTTACCACTTTTCACAACTTCATGACATTGCAAAGTGCTTCACAGTCAATGTAATGCTCTTGAAGCATAGTCATTTTGTTGTGGTGTAGCAACATATAGCAGCCAATTTGCACCCAGCAGTGAAACAAATGACCAGATAATTTGTTTTGGAGTTGTTGACTTACAAATGAATGTTGGCCAGGAAACGAGAACTCCTGCTCTTCTTCAAATAGTGCCACAGAATCTTTGGCATACAGCCGAGAGGACAGACGGGACCTAATTTGAATGTTCTGTCTAAAAGACAGCACCCCAGCAGTGCAGCACTCCTTCAGTACTGCATTGAAGTGTCAGCCTAGATCATATCCTGTTTACTAAGTAGGGTTTGCATGCATAACCATCTACTCCAGAGACAAAATTCTATTGAGCCAAGGTAGGCATGTCAATGCTGCATTGAGACTTATGTTGCATCTTCAAAGGTTCTGCCCTTCAGTTGTGATTTAAAACTGAGACCCTGATGCTCTCACAGTAGAGGGTTGTGTACGCATGTCACCAATGGCTCATTTGATATATATGCCAGGTGGCATGATATGGGGACATAACAACTCAGAAAGTGCTGTGTCTAATACAAGGCCAATGTTGAATTAGTTGATCTCAGAAAATGTGCATTGTAAATCAGCAGTGCTTTATCATTTGGCCTCAGTCCTATGCAAGGAAGGGAAACAATCTGTTGAAGTTTGCACTCTTGGGTTTGATTTTAACACAGTGGTGAAGGCGGGTTTGAAGCTGACTAAGCTGACTAAGATGCTGCAGCACAGTGTGCTGATTGCACAATGTGAAGCTATCTCTGCTCTATTTTTCCAGCGACAGTTTCTCTGGGAGTAAGGCCTCCGCCTGGTAGCAATGGACAGGCAATTAAGACAATTAAGGATTAAGAACAAAAACAGAAAATGCTGTAAAAACTCAGCAAGTCTGACAGTGGAAGGAGAAACAGAGTTAACATTTCAAGTCCATATGACTCTTCTTCAGAGCTAAAGAGTAGAAAAGTGATGAAATTTATACTGTTTAAGGGGGGTGAAGCAGATGAAGTTGGATAGGAGGTCAGCGATAGGTGGGGGCTAAGGAGAGATTGACAAAGATGTCATAGACACAAGACAAAGGGAGTGTTAATGGTAGTGGTGAGGGCTAAAGAAAGTGCTGATCAGTGGCCTAAAGGTAAGGAAGCAGAATGTGTGAATAGCAAAACAAGAGTCAGCACTCTGTGAAAGAACAACATGGAACAAGTAGCGGATGGCCTTTTTGGGGTGGGGTGGGGGGAAGGGGCAGTAGTTGGGAAAAAGAATAGAAGCCTCCTCCCTCTATCCCCCTCAGGATTGCCTGTGTGCCCACTGCACCCCCTGAATGACTCTTCTCTCGTGCGTTGTATGCTCATGTCTGTGCAATGTGAGGTTAGAGAGGTCAGCTGCACTTAACCATCCGATTTGACCACCCAACTCCACTATCTGAAATGATGCTTTTGCCATTGGATTTGCTCAGTGTTTACATTACCTTTGTGCCAAACTTACATCACTTTTGGTGTGGGAAATGGGCAATAATCTTTCAAGCTAATCACTGCCTGCCTTGTTCAGGGGTGTGCTGGCGCTGTAAGATGCTCAGGTATGACAACTTGGCTTTGTTTCCTACTCACCTTGCCAGAATGCAGAAGGTCAAGTGCTTCTGGCACTGGACCCAAGTCTTGCTCACCAACCTACGGATGCTGACCTCACTGGAGACCTCTAGCTATGCCTCCTTTGTTTGCCTGGCTGGCCTCCTCCTGCAGCTCTCCAAAAACAGAATGTTCCTCCTGGCTTTGACCGCCTCTACCATCACCAGCAGAGAGGCATCGGAGAATTTGAGGGCTGCTCTGCCATGACAGGCTGCCATATCCCTTCTCTGGTGTACTGACCCTCAGCGTCGCTTCTCTCTGCCTATGTCCGCTTTGAAGGCTGAGGGGCACCCTTTAATTGGGACAACCCCCCCTCCAGGTTCTGCCATCTACTCCTACCCGCCATCCCTAACTGGTTGGGTATTACAGAGACAACCCACTAAATGGTTACCTCCCGTGAAATACTGATGATCGTGCACTCTGACCTCCAGGGCAGGGGTCGGGACCCGGAAATGGTCCTGACGTTGGGCTGCTGCCAAGATCAGGAAAATCCAGCCCCTGATTACTATTTGGAGATCTCTTCTCTACAGAGCAGCTGTGCAGATATTGGATAAGGACAAAACTGGACTCACAGTGAGGGCCACTACAGTTGAATAGGCTGCCCAGCTCTATCTAAGCTCAACTGCAAAGAAGGGTATACTTGAGTGAGACACTGGAGAACAGCTGAGACCAAGGAGCAGGAGGAGTCAATTGCCTTTTAAAGAAAAAAAAGGGGAATTTGGAAAAAAAATAATGAATGACTTATACTGAAACATAAGATTATTTGAATGCCATGAACACAAAGTTGGGGGATTTTTACAGCTGCTTTTTCCACTTTTCCTCCATAGCCTCAGCAGAAGATCAGTGAAATTTGAGAAGTAGCATAAGTGGGTATTTACACTATTTCTCTGGAATGTCCATTCATCTTCTGCCAAAGACCTAGTAAGAAATTGCCAGGACCCACAGTGCAAATTCCAAGCAAAAGTGTTTATTAAGCAAGGTGAAAAAGCGCTAGCGAGTTTTAATGAAAACTTTAGTGAGAAACGTAATAGTGCTATGTGTCTTGTTGACTTTTGGATCCCTGATGTTGGTAATGATCAAACTTTAAGCTGGGAAAGATCCGAACTCTTTATGTAACTTGCCAGGCTGCCTTGCACAAGTTTGAACTGGTTCAGTTACATTTCACATCAGTCTCTAGTGCAGCTGTGAAATATGGCTCCCTGGAACACTTACACATAACAACTAGTTCCTAGATAATTAGTTCCTAGCTCTTTACAGATATAGAAACATAGAAAATAGAAGCAGGGGTAGGTCACTCAGCCCTTCGAGCCTGCTCCACCATTCAACATGATCATGGCTGATCCCCTATCTCAACGCCATACTCCCACTCTCTCCCCATACCCATTGATGCCTTTAGAGTCTAGAAATCTATCTGTTTCCTTCTTAAATATATTCCATGGCTTGGCCTCCACAGCCCTCTGTGGTAGAGAATTCCACCGGTTCACTACCCTCTGAGTAAAGAAGTTTCTCCTCATCTCAGTCTTAAATGGCTTACCCAGATCCTGAGATTGTGACCCCTTTTTCTACCCCCAGCCAGAAGGAAACATTATCCCTGTGTACAGTCTGTCAAGCCCTGTCAGAATTTTATACGTTTCAATGAGATCCCCTCTCATTCTTCTAAACTCCAGATAATATTTACAGATAATACAACAATATATAACAAATAGGCTTCTAGGAAACATGTCTATGTGTTATATATTGAAACTGGGTAGGCACAGATGGCACACCCAAGTTTGGTAATGCTGAGGAGTATTTTAAACCAACACTCAACACAGGGTCTTTTGTTCAAACGTCAAGCAGCCTTTATTTTTACTCCGGTGGGGAGTCAATCTCTACTGGTAAACCAGGAGACTTCTCCAACAATACAGAGTTTCAAACAGTTTATATACTATTCTAATTGCGTGACAATCACAGTGCCGCCTACAGCAGAACTGGTATCATTAAGACTGGAATTTAGGACATCACAACAATGGCATAGGATAACCACCATCATGTAACCTAATTAAGAAATGAAGGAGGCACTTGACACAACCAAATGGCCCCAGAAAACATCCATTCACCCCTGTCACAGAAGGAGAGAAATCTTTTTACATAAAGATCAACTTTGGAGGCAGGGAGAGTTCACCTTGGTAGTATCCATTGTTTTCAGTTGTGGAAATAACATCAGCACTGAGCAGGTCTGTCCACAACAGACTTGCTGGTTCAAAGTGGGTACTCAGCACCAATCATCCAGCAAGATGCCCTCAGGAGATGTATTTGTGATACTCTATAAGCTTAGTATCCAGGAACCATTTTAACCCTATAATTGCTGCAGAGCTTGAAAGACCCACTTCAGGAGCCTTCTCTTATTGGAAGGTCCCTTCCACATAGGATATTTTCCAAGTTTGAAAAGAGAAACTGAGGGGTGGTGGCCTCCAAAGTAAAGTTCAGCCTCCCTGATGAGAGGACTGAAGGTTCTGCAATCTTTCCATGCTGTCAAATTCATGAGATGCTGGTCCTGTCAAAACTACATCCAGGCGAACACTACTCTTAAATCACCAAATGCAGAGAAAGGCTGTGGTTTGGTGACCTCTGTGTAGAAATAACAATAGGTTTACAGTCAGCTGAAATGTCAACAAATAAACTGTCAGTGTTTAAACATCTAGTTTCCCAGTTTCTTTGTTTTTCAAACAACTTTCTCTCCTTTACTCACTTTTGTGGACTACAATTATAAGAGCCTGGATTATTTTCTGATTTTTTATTTCTTCACAAGTCATTTTTGACAGTAAGTTTTTCCAGGCTATTTAATGTGTTAGCCTGCATAGACAAATCTTAATACCCAATATTCCCACCTACGCATTTCCAACTGTAAACACTGCAGAGTGATCAGAAGTGGTAACTGCTGATTCTTCCCTCCAAAGAAATTTGAGGCTAATTGCAGTACCCTAAGACTCTATTAGCTTGTTTCAACTACATGAATATATGACTATTTAAAACATATAAGATCCTGAGGGGACTTGATAAGGTGGCTACCAGGAGGATGTTTCCACTTATGGGGGAAACTAGAGCTAGGGGATAGTTTCAGAATAAGATGCCTCCTTTTTAAGACAGAGACGAGGAGAATTTTTTTTTCTCTCAGAGGGTTGTTAGTACGTGGAAGTCACTTCCCAAAAAGTAGCGGAGACTGGTTCACTGAATTTATTCAAGGCAGAGTTAGACAGATAGGTAGTCAGGGATTATGGGGCGCAGGCAGGAAAATGGATTTGAGACCGCAGCAGAATCAGCCATGATCTTACTGAATGGCAGCACAGGCCCGAAGAGCCAATGTGCCTACTCCTGCTTCTAATTCCTATGTTTCTATGTACCTCGATAGCTGGTGACAGAAGCTGGGGCTTTCCTGGTCTGGGTGGCACACCAGCTGAGCTCCTGGGGGAACCTGGCCATGCTGTTTCAGGCAAATGTTAATGCTCCTCTGATACTATTTGAAGATTAGAGAGTTAGTCTGGTACATTGGCCAAGATTTCTCCTGCCAATATCATTAAATGGTTATTCAATCCCATTGCTTTTTATAGGACTTTGTGCGCAAATGGCTATTACATTTGCCTACACAATAACACTTGTAATTCACTCTATGTGAAGCACTTCTGTGATGTTCCTGAGGGCAGGATCACCTCTAACTCCATTACTCTCCTTGTCAATGGTGGGAGACTGACCAGCAAGCCAAAGGTGAATCACAACTCATCTGTTGCTTTGTGCTTGAATATGACTGCAATCAAAGGATCAAGCAGAATAAGATTTCCAGTTAAGCTTTTCTAAACATAATCAGTGACACAGCCTAAAATGCAAGTTCAACAACAGCATGAACAAAACAAAATAACTAGGCAAACTAAATGACAGTACAGACCACAATCAATGCTAAACGGCAATCAAAAACTGGTTGTCCTACAGTCAATAATGAAATAAAGAACTTAAGTGCATTTTTCAGCTCAGAAATGTATGTTAATACATGCAGCAGCCAAGGGAATGAATCACCAGATTGATGGGCATTTGTTAGCAGGTGGAGATGGATCAGATTTGTACGCTACAGCAGCTTCTATCAGTAGATTCCCTAGGGAACATCATGGTAGAGACTTTTTGATTTAGAGATGTTCATAAGATTATCTGCTTCTCCCTTCAATGGAGGTAGGCAATGAAAGGGAGGAAGTGGTATCAAGAAGGCTCATCTCTTCTTTATGCTGTACCCAGTGGGCATCAACTGGAAGATTCCCAACAGAATCAAGAAACTGGCAGCCACAGTTGGCACATCCAAGTAAGTAGCCCTCTCTTACTCTGCCTTAATATTGGTGTTTTAAAGTATTCAAAAGGATTCAGTGGCCAGATAGGGGCTAATAAGTACTTAGAAAGCTCGCATTGTTGACAAGCTCCATTTACAACAAAGACTATGATATTATCTTAAGAGGTCAAATCAATTTAGCTCTGGAATTCCCCCCCTTAACCTCTCTGTCTCTCTACTTCTCTATCTTCCTTTAAATATTCCTTAAACCCAACCTCCTTCCTGTCTTAATGTCTCTTTATGTGGCTTGATGCCAAATTCAGAAGTGCCTTCAGGTGTTTTACTGTATTAAAGGCACTATTTAAATGAAAGTTGTAGTCTCTGTTGAATGTAACGGGGTAGACTTTCTATTAATTTGTGTTGGTTCATCCAGTGCAACTTGCCTAAAATAGGCATAACACATGCAAAAGATTGCAGTTTTCAGCAAAAATTACATTCAGCACAAATCATTTCTCTGCCATCTTTGCACTAACTTAAAAATCATTACACCAGAGGCCTACCCACCCACAAAACCAGCCATGCCCCCAGAGTGAATAGTCACCATTGGGAGTCCCTGCTTAATGCACTCATTTGCAAGCCATCTAAAGATTAAGCTCATTTTTTTTGGACACAAGGGCACTATTAACTGAGTTTAAAAGATTTTGAACATCTTTTTTTTAATTTACTAAGAAAATGACTATTGTACCCCAGTATGAATAGCTGATGATCTGTATGGCTTGAAACTTCTGCTCCCCAGGGGGCCATACCCTAGAGGTACCCCAGAAGATGCACTGGGGGAATCCCCGGAAGCCCCAGGCAAGGATGGCATGAGAATTGCTGAGAAGTTTCAAGTTCCAATGGGCAATTATCCTGCATTTCGAATCCTCTGAAACTCTGATTTAAATTGGAGACTTTGGATGGTTCTGACTATCTTAGCAAAATAGTCACCAGGAAAAATTAGAAGGATTAAAACCACTTATAACTCCTGAGTAACTATGATATAACCCCACCCCCAAAACTGCACCACTGGACCCCCCCCAACTATCTCACACCACTATGACTACCCTCACGATCCCCCAAATACCCCCGTGGCTCTCCGACTGCACCCCCATCCTTCCGACTACCCCAACACCCTACAATCACCCAACAACCCCACCAACACCCTCACACTCGACACCCCACACACCCCTGACTACTCCCCCACCTCCCAACAAACCACAGACCCCCCCAACGCACACTGGGTACGTCTTTGGCCCAAAGAACTGAAACTGCTGAATTGCGCATGTGCAGCCTGTTCCTGGTCTGCACATGCACAGACGCTCCGAGGTTTGTTGGGCCTTGGAGTTCCCAACCTCTTCTCTTGATGGGAAAGTGAGTTGGCTTGCATATAACAAGCCCAATATAACTCTTCTTCAAAACTCTTAATGTTAACTGTTTCTCTCTCCATGGATGCTGCCAGATCTTTTGAGTATTACTTCATGTTAAAGAGTTGATCTTCAGAAAATTTTTCTTAGTGGAAACATTTGACTTTATTTACAAGACAATAGCTGCAACTACACATGTGCATCAAACTCCATAACTAAAGAAGTACTCTCTCCAGCAGAGGTCCCCCATGCTGCTAAAACATTGGTTTACACAGATTATGTGATCTTACAGCACAGGATTATACTTAAAAGCTACAGTCCAACACTCCCCAAAACTATAATTACTACATTCCTCCCCCTTTAACTTTTCTGTACATTTTGTATTTACAAGGATATTGATCTCATGATATTACAATATTTACATAGGTCATGAAATTACAAGTTCAGTCTTTCAGGTGGTTTCCTGATCTATGTGGAATGTCATAGCTCCATGACTTCCAAACCTTTGGCAGGAACCACATTCTCTGAACTGCATTAACATCAGATACCTCATTGGGCACATTCAGTTCAGTGCCTTCAACTCCGACAGAGGCATTGGGTATGTCTGTCCTTGGTTGAGCACCTTCAACAGGAACTACTGGTACTAATGATTACAGGTGGAACAATATCTAGTTGTGGTTTCTGTCTTTTTCTTAAATGATCCACATGTTTACGGGTGATCCAGCCCTCCAATTCTACATGGTATGACAATGGTCTAGTCACTGAACTTTCTTTACCAGGTAACCACTTTGGTCCTCCTCCGAAATCCCTTACATATACTGCTTCTCCAACAGTAAATTGCCTCTCACGACTATGCAAATCATGAGTTGCTTTTTGGTTCCCTTGACTTTTCTCCACCTTCCCCTCCAAATTGGGAAGTATTAGGCTTAGTCTTGTCCGAAGACAGCATCTCATCAATAATTCTGCAGGTGTTGCGCCTGTCGTGGTGTGGGGGGGTTGTCCTGTAGCAAGATAGAAAATGAGCAACTTTGGTCTCCAACTGATCACCTGTTTACTTCTTCATTCCCGCCTTAAAAGGTTGTACCGCCCTTTCCGCCAGTCCATTTGATGACGGATGACACGGTGCAGTCCTCACATGGATAATGCCGTTGAGGTTGATAAATCGTTGGAACTCAGCACTCGTAAATGCAGTGCCATTGTCCAAGACCACCACCTCTGGTAAGCCATGAGTGGCGAAACTCTGGCATAGTTTTTCTATTGTAGCAGCTGATGTTGTTGACTTTACGTCATAAATGGCTAACCACTTGGAATGAGCATCTACAATCAGTAAAAACATGGTTCCAAAGAAAGGACCGAAGTGGTCAATGTGTAACTGCACCCTTGGTCTAACTCCCACGGGTGCAATGGGGCTGCCACCGGCAACCTTTGCAGCTGCTGACAGCGCACACAGTGTCTTACCATATTTTAAATATCGCCATCTATCCCCGGCCACCAATAGATAACTGCGCGCTATGGCCTTCATTCGGGAGATCCCTGGATGGGCACTGTGTAGCTCAACTAAAAGTGGTTCCCTTCCCTGTGGAGGAACTGTTACCCATGCACTCCACAATAGAATACCATCTTGACTGCCCATTTCATGTCTTCGCTTTCATTTCATCCAAGACTGGCTCTTGGGACCAACCGTGTATCACTTGATCTCCCACTCAAGATAGGACTGGGTTGCGACTCATCCAGTTTCTTATCTGTATGGTAAAGACTGGTGAGGAATCTAGAAAATCCATCACCAAGATGAGTCCCTGTGGAAATTGGACATGTTCGTCGTTCCCTTGCAAGGGCAGGCGCCTCAGGGTATCGGCATTTGTGATATGAATCCCTGGTCTCTGTGCAAAGCGTATTCATACGCTGCCAAAATTAGGGCCCATCGTTGTATTCATGCTGAGGCTATGGGAGGTATAGCCTTTTCCTCGCTAAACAAACCCAACAGTGGTTTGTGGTCTGATACAACCATGAAATGCCGCCCGCAAACATATTGGTGGAATTTTTTTACACCAAAATAATTGACAGACCTTCCTTTTCAACTTGAGAATATCCTCTTTCAGCTGTGGTAAGCATCCTGGATACATAAGCTATTGGCCCCTCTGTGCTGTCATCCATTTTATGGGATAGTACCATTCCAACTCCATAGGGAGAGACTCATCACAGATTAGCACCAGTTCCTTCATCTGGTAATAATGGACTTACAGATTGAATGAGTGTAAGAGCTGTTTCACTTTCATGAAGGTTTCTTTTTGGGATGCCTCCCTAAACCAACGCTGGTTTTTCCACAGCAGTGAATGTAGAGGGGCCAGAACTGTGGATAAATTAGGTAAAAATCATCCATAATAATTTACCATCCCTAAAAAGATTTAAGTTCAGAGATGTTCTTGGGTGCAGGTGCCTCTTTTATTGCTTTAACCTTCTTTTCATCTGGGTGTAACCACTGAGAATCTACCCAGTGGCCCAAATAGATGACTTCATTTGCTTGAAAAGTGCATTCTTCCTTCTTCAGGCGCACTCCTGCATGTAAAAAGCGTTTCAGGACTTTCTTTATTCAAGTATTCCTTTTCTGTGAACCCAGTTATCCGCACATCGTCTAGGTAGACTTCAACCTGGGGTAGTCCCTGCAGTAAGCTCTCCATTGTCCTCTGATAGATGGCACAGGCTGAGGAAATACTGTAGGGCAAGCATGTATATTGATATAATCCTTTGTGGTATTAATTGTGACAAATTCCCGGGAGGCATCATCCAGCTCTAATTGCTGATTTGCACGACTCATGTCAAGCTTTGTATATGTTGTCCCTCCTGCTAGTTTAGCATAAAGGTCTTCAATTTTGGGAATGGGGTACCTGTCCAATTTGGCTGATCTGTTGACCGTTAGTTTATAGACCCCACAGATCTGGACAGTTGGGCCAGGTTTAAGGACAGGGACTATGGGTGCTGCCCACTCTGAGAACTGAACCGCTTTTATGACACCCAACCTCTCTAGCCAGTTCAGCTCAGCATCAGCCTTCTCTCTCAGGACGTATAGCATCGGACTTGCTTTCAAGAAGTGAAGGGTTGCTTCTGGCTCCACGTAAATCTTGGCTTGCAGGCCTTGGATTTTTCCCAGTTCATCCTTGAAGATGGTGTCATACTTTTTAAGCAGCTCTGGTAGTCCATCTGCTTTCAACTGGAAGATATAGGACCTGTTTAATTTCACCTCCTTTAACCAATCTCGACCTAGACGGCTTGGCCCTTCACCCACTACATCACTGGTAGCTGTGCTGATTGGTTTCTATAATGACCAGTTACTCTGGTGATACCTTTCACTTGGATTTCTTCGCCTGTGTACGTTTTCAACTTGGCAGATGTTTGTTCCAAATTTAATTGTTGAGCACCCTTATTTAAATATCTAAAAGTGTGTTCTCCTATTATAGTGGTAGAAGCATCCATGTCTACTTCCATTTTTAATAGTTTACCATTCACTTGCACTGTAGCAAATATTGGCTCTGACTTCCCAAATTTTATGTTAAATAATGAATAAATGACAGAATTTGTTGTTTCAGGCTCTTCTAAACTATAGATTTCATTGGACTTCATTTGTTGTTTGGTAGCCTTTTTAAATCTCGCTTTCCACTGTCTCATTATCTGTCCATTCTGTGACAAAAATAACATTCTATTTTTTTTAAATTGCCAATCGCTAGAAGACTGATTGTTTCTATATCAATGGAAGTTACTTTTCAATTTAGTTGCTAAACTGTTTCCTCTCATTTTTCAGTTAGTGGGGGCTGTTTCCCACTTGGTGGCAGAGTCTCAACTTTTCATGCTAATTTCGGCTGACTTTTCCCGCCTGATTTGGTGCACAGCACAATTTTTCACCCCTTGAACTGCTTGTGAACCCCTTACAGCTCTCTTCATTGCCAGTGCTATTTCGAACGCTTTCTTAAGATCCACGTCAGCTAGCAATTTTCACTGAATAGTGTCTTCCTGCAGAATACTAAACAATCTTTGAGCATGTCATTGAAAGTTTCACCGAAATCACAATATTCTGTTAGTTGTTTTAATTTTGCCACGTGGTTAGCAATTGTCACACCCGGGGTTCTACTTCATGAATTGAACCTGAACCTCTGCATTCTAACTGAGGGCTTGGGTTGAAAATGTCCCTTAATGAGGTCTACTAATTCACTGAAAGTCTTCAAATCTGGGGCACTGGGGGCCATCGTGCTTCGAATCAAACTATAGGTTTTGCTCCCGTAAGCACTCAAGAGAATCGCTCTCCTCTTCTCTTCTCCCATGATTTTGTTTGCTTGAAAGATGAACATTAAACCAAGCGTCTATGGCTGACTCTGCCAAACTGTGGAAATTCAGATCAGGATAACTTCTATTATTTTAAACAAACTTAGATACTCACAATTGCTGGGCAAGGTGCAGCTCCGATTCTGATTTATCCTCATCACCAGTTTGTTATAGAGTTGATCTTCAGGCAACTTTTTTTTAGTGGAAACATTTGACTTTATTTACAGGACAGCAGCAGCAACTACACATGTGCATCAAACTCCATAACTAAAGAAGTGCTCTCTCCTGTAGAGGTTTCCCATGCTGTTAACATGTTGGTTTATACAGGTCATGTGATCCTACAGCACAGGATTATTCTACCAGCTACAGTCCAACATTTCCCAAAATTATAATTACTACACTTCACTACAACAAAATCCACAGTAACTGAATTTTACGTGAAAAATTGTTTAAGGAAAGTAGTTATTCCTTCAACTGGGGAAACTCCAGTCTAACTTGTCAGCATTAATGAAATATTGAGATTGTGCTATGTTTGTTCTTTTGCATTTTGCTGATGACAAACAGCCTCTATTGCTGTTGTCACTATACATTTTTGATGCTGAATTGCTGCTGGCTTTAGTTTAAATGTGGTGTTAAATTCATAGCACAGCACTGAATGAAAAATCATAACGCCTATACTGTGTCCAAAGGTCAGTATGACTCTGTTGATGTGAGTTGACTTACTCCAAACAGAAGCATAAAGGGGAACTGCTGACAGGCCAGAGTTAATGTGATCCTTTTTTGCTACAAACTAGAAAATTAGACTTAGTATAACTCCAAGTCATGTTAAAATCAAATTGTGTCAATTAAATTTATCAAGGATTATGTTTAAAGAGTTTTTTGTTGTTAATTTGTGCCCAGATCACTGATTCTGCCCAAAGTGAAACTCAACCCCAATATCATCATCAAACTGGCAGTCACCAATGATACAAGGCTGGAGGTAAGTAATTTACCATGTATATGTCAAAGGGAGCCGTACTTTCATAGTTTGCTTACACAATTAAGAGCAGCTTGAACAGTATCTGTTGGATGGAGTTGGGAAGCTATTTGAGGCCAGACTCTGCTTTAAGAATCCTTTAGAGCATGTTTCCCTACATCAATGGTTTTTCTCTGCTTCTTCAACAGTAAAACAAATGCCTTGACACCATTCTTCAGCTGTGTGCTATCCTCTTGGTGCTGTTCTTCTCTTCTGTACATTTTTTTCTTCTTCAGCCGCTGCAAGTAGAAAAAAAGAAAAGGCCGAAATATCTGGCTTTGGCTTCAGCTCCACCAACATATTAATTGCAAAAATAGGATAGTAGAACAAAGTAATAACACAAATATAGGAAATAATTGCAGGCAGCACAAATTCATCATTAGTGCCAAGAAACACATGGGAAATGTTTAGAGTTCCACTGGTGTTGTGTTTAAATTCTCCCCCAAAACAAAAATTCCCCCTATTTTTGGAAAACACAGATTTTTAAAAATGTGATATTCAAATCAATAGAATTCTGCTATATAAATTAAACTCCTGAACATATATGAATTTTCATGCCTCATACATTTGAATTTGATCTATCCTGATACACGTGCACTTTTCAGTTAAAGCTGAAGGATGTATTATTGTTGGAAATAAAAATCTACAATGTAACCAACTGATTGTCTGCCATCAAAATCTGGGAACTCTGACAGATGAAATGCATAAATTCTCTCCATCTCAAATTATAAAGAAAATTGAGAATAACTGAAACCATGTGGTGTATTTATGTATGGCTTTGTAATTAGGCCTGCAAAAAAAATTTGGCATGTTGCTATAGACCACTGAGGTTTTCTGCAGCACATTCAAATGAATTACTTTTTATTGATGTGTATTGATAATAGTGAATTCATCTACTTAGTGTATTGCTGCCATCTACAGGTAATAACTTGCTCAGGTAGGCAGACGTTAATGATAATTCAGCAAGTTAGAATTTCAATGAAACAACTTGATTTTAACATGAGTTGCAGTTATACTACGGCCTGAATTTCTCCCGTGTTGGGCGGGCTTGGTGGGAGCGGGCGGGGACAGTCGCAGAGCCGACGACTACCCGCGATCGGCTCGCACCGCCATTTTATGCGAGCGGGCCAATTAAGGCCCGTCCAGTGTAATAGGCGAGCGGTAGCGCTCAGTGCCAACTGTGCGGGTGGGGGGGAAGAGAGAGAGTCGGGGCCAGCACTCTTCGGCGCATGCGCACGATACAGCGCTTCAAACTCCCTGAGGCACGGAGCTGCCTCATGGAGATTGAAGCACTTTTGAAAATAATAAATTTAATCAATAAAAGTTTAATGAAACATGTTCCCTCATGTGACTGTGTCACATGAGATGGGACATGTTTTTATTTTTCAGGAAAACTTTTAATTTTATTCATAAAACCTCGCAGACGAGGTTTCCTAAAAAATGTAAAGGCTGCCAACCATAAGGCTGGACAGGCAGTGTTAACTTGACATTAATGAACTTGTTAGTGGCCTTAATAGGCCTATCAATAATCAGCGGGCATGCAGCCGACTTCAGTGCGCGCCCGAGGTGTCAGCTGTGGCTCAATCCATAGCACCCTCGCCTTTGAATCAGAGAGTTGTGGGTTCATGTCCCACTCCCGGAAACCAAGAACTGTGATTGTACTCGAAAGAGTTGCAATCTGTGACTGTTGATAACTCGAAAGAGTTTCAGCGCGCGCCCACCGAACGAAACATCGCGAGACAGCACGATGACGTTGGGACGTACGCCCGACATCATCGCGCGTCATTTTACCCGCCAGCGTGTCAGACCCGCCCCCGCACACAGACTGAAAACTTCTGGCCTAAGTCTCATTTTCTAGTTTGATTACACGTAGCAAAAAAAGGATCACATTAACTCTGACCTGTCAGCAGTTCCCCTTTGTGCTTCTGTTTGGAGTAAGTCAACTCACATCAACTGAATCATACTGACCTTTGGACACACTATAGGCGTTGTGATTTTTCATTCAGTGCTGTGCTATGAATTTAACACCACATTTAAACTAAAGTCAGCAGCAACCCAGCATCAAAAACGTGACAACAGCAATAGAGGCTGTTTGTCATCGGCATAGTGCAAAAGAACAAACATCGTACAATCTCAATATTTCACTAAAGCTGACAAGTTTGTGATTAGTTTCCCTCAGTTAAAGGAATAACTATTTTACTTAAACAATTTTTCACTTAAAATTCAGTAACTGTGGATTTTGTTGTGGTGAAGTAATACTCAAAAACTCTGGCAGCATCCATGGAGATAGAAACAGTTAACATTTAAGAGTTCTGAAGAAGAGTTATATTGGGCTTGTTATATGCAAGCCAACTCACTTTCCCATCAAGAGAAGAGGTCGGGAACTCCAAGGCCCAACAAAGCTCGGAGTGTCCGTGTATGCGCAGACCAGGAACAGGCTGCACATGCGCAATTCAGCAGTTTCAGTTCTTTGGGTCAAAGACGTACCCAGTGTGCCAGTGCGGAGAGGAAAATTGGTGCAAAAACTCAGGCTATGTGAAGGAGAGGGGTGTGCCATTGCAAACATGTCCCACAGGCAGGGGAAAGGGCGATGTCCCAAAAGCAGAAGGGCCAGGGAGAGGCCCCAAAGGGAGAGGGGAGAGACGTCCCAAACAAAGGGTCCCAAAAAGGGGACAAGTACAGGAAAGTTAAGTTACAAAGAGAGGAGTAGCGAAAGAGGCTCCAAACAGGATTAGGGATGCGGTTAGCAGACGTTAAATTGAAGAAGGTTCAGGAGAAGCACTGGCAATCAATGTGGACATGGGAGAAGGCCTGAAGATCCAAGAAGGCAGCAGAAGTTGGTGGCTCCGTGCTGTGGGCCGTCGGGGTAAAGGTACCCCTTTAGAGCTTGGCATGGTCAAAGTGCTGAAGCTGTGCTCATAAATTGCTGCAGGAGGGCAGAGTCGGGAATCCAGAAGGACGGAATCTTAGCAGATGAGATTAAAACCCTGCAAGGTGGACCATTGTCGAGGCCATCCAAGTTGGAGCGATTTATTGAGAGAAGGTTAATACTTTACAGGTGAAGACTGGAATCCCTCATAGGGGAGACAGAGTTTCACTGCAACTGGTTGACTTACAGTGTTTACTGACATCTGGGTGGGCTGTTGAGAAATCCGTGGACTCTGGCTTGGTCACATCAGTCATTTATTGTGTAGTGTGGTGTGTTTGACCACAGGTTGCCTGTTAATTCAGGTACACCCCATTTTAACCCTGAATGTTAGAGTATAAGATAGATATTGTAAATGGATTTATCTTTCTGACCTTGTATGGTAAAGTTTATCCTTGTTTGTTCAAAACCTGTGGAATCCTGTGGCTTTATTCTATTAGCAAGTGTACTGAATCTCAAACTACCAAATCTTACTTTCAACTTGGGGGTCTGGTCTAGGTTCATTAAAACTCAAAACGTTAACTCTGTTTCTCTCTCCACAGATGCTGCCAGACCTGCTGAGATTTTCCAGCACTCTCTATTTTAATTTCAGATCTCCAGCATCTGCAGTGTTTTGCTTTTATTATAATATTCAAAGGAACTGACCTGATTGGTTTGGAACACTAGCACAATGTGACTGAAGTCACCCACACTGTGCCTGTTACTTGTTTTAATGGGCAAATGACAAAGTTGTAAAATTGACCATTTTCAAGAAACACTCACGATTAGAAAGGTGTTTGCCCCCATTAGATTAAAGGGTGTATAGCATAGGGAGAACTAAAACAAAGATAATTTCTGCTTTGAAAAGAGTCAGTTTGCTATTCAGCCATGAAATAGATTGAAGGCTGTAGGCAAAAAGTGTACTCAAAGTTTGGATTTTGCAGCAAAGATAACACTGTGGCTGCCAGTACTCACCATTTTTAAGGAGTAAATTGTATAGCAACTTCTAGCAAGTGCACGTGCACAGTTAAATAAGGAAATCAGAAGTTCCTGCACATGTTTTGCTACATCGCTACATCAGTATCTCACCTATAGATATGTGGCATTGAAACATGTATGAAGACCCAAATTTGGAGCAGTTGCCAACTAGATAGCCACTAAACTCATCAGGAAATGTTAGGGATTACCCATTCCAGATCAAGTAAATTTTTAACGCGGCGATAAGTCTTATACTGCCAAATGACCTCCCGGGCTTTTCCTTCAGATTTTAATTATTGTTGAAGGACTTTAAAAACATTTAAATTAAATTGATCTCAGTATATAATTTACCTTAGTTACTACATTCACTTGTACTTGCATCCTGACTTTGTGAGGATGAGCAATAGGAAACAATAAACAGGTCAAAATTGCTTGGACCATTAAGCCAATCTTTTCGTAGAAAATGAAATGGACAAATTGTTATTAATTTAACTTTTAATCAGGAAAGTTATATAAACATTTTACTCCAACTCCAATATTAATTGAAGAAATTCCATGTTTTTAACCTGCATTATATAAACCTGACCAAAACCCAGGAATTATTTTAGCTTCACTCACTAGGCTGCTAAACTGGGAGGATCAGATTGGCCATCTCCATCACACCTCGCCTAATTGTACTTCTCATTGATTTTTGTTGTTAGGTTAAAATTATCTCCCTTGTTTTATACTTGCAATGACATCTTCATTTCCATTGGTAAATGGAACAGAATATTATTCATGAAATATTGGATTCCCCCATACCTATGTTTATTATAAAAATTTTCAATGCACAAGTGGCACAACTGACTGCTTTTTACGTACTTATGTGTAATTGTTGCAATTTAAACCTTGGTATGGGCAAGATATAGTTGCAAAGCATGCCATCCAATTCTTAGAAAAAAAATATGAAATTTTCAGTTGGTTTCAAATACATCTCACTCCACTCTGGTATAAAAAAAACACCAAACATTTTGACCTATGCTGCCCTGACACAGCAAGAAAAATTGGGCATGTTGTTTGGTTTTACTCATTCAGTGACAGAAGGATTTTTTTGTAACATTTATCCAAAAAGAACAATACCTCCTACCACTGCAGGAGAGTTCTCCCTGGTGTCCTGCTTAATATTTATCCCTCAACCAACATCGCTGAAAACAGGTGATGACAATGCTATTTGTAGGAACTAACTATAGCAAAATTGGCTGTTGTGTTTCATAGAGTGCAATAGTGACAACACTTATAGGACTTCATTGGCAGTAAAGCGCTCTGGGATGCCTTATGGTGGGGAAAGCTGCTATACAAATGGAAACTTTACTTTCTTACTGCTCTGACTCAGATCAGGTAACTGAGCGCACAGCAGGGAACAAACCTGTTACCTTCCAGACTGAATGGCTCAGTATTATGCCTAACAATGAGGTTCATCCACTGATCACTGGTGATGTGTTGCTGCTGCAGCATGTGGGTTCTGCTGGATGCCAAGGTGATCCAGAACGAACACATCTGTAGTGACTGTTCTCAGGTCGAGGAACTTTGGATCCGAATTAAGGAACTGGAGTCCGAGATGCATTGCACCACATCAGGGAGGGGGAGAGTTACCTGGATACTTGGCTTTAGGAGGCAGTCACATCCCTCTGATTAGGTAATTCAAATTTGGTCTGTGATCAGAGACAATTTAAGACAGAGATGAGAAGAAATTTCTTCTCCCAGAGGGTAGTGAATCTATGGAATTCTTTACCGCAGAGGGCTGTAGAGGTTGGGTCATTAAGTGTATTCAAGGCTGAGAGAGACAGATTTTTAATCAGTAAGGGAATCGAGGGTTATGGGGAAAAGGCAGGAAAGTGGAGTTGAGGATTATCAGATCAGCCATGATCTCATTGAATGGCGGAGCACTCGATGGGCCGAATGGCCTACTTCTGCTCCTACGTCTTACAGTCTTATGGTCTTATACATTTAGGTTTTGATTTTAGAAGCTGAATGAGTGGATTAGATAACCCAAGGAAACCTTGAAGGAAAGCACCAGCAAATTCAAGTGAGAGCAGAAAGTTTTTGACAAAGAAAAACAGATACGGGAAATCAAAGTTTGACGATTGAAATTACTGTTGTCAGTATACTTGTATGAATTCTTGCATTAAGTTCCTCTCCACTGTTGTAAGGGAGATGTTTATGAGTTAATACTTTTACTCTAAAAATGTTTTTTTTAAGTGGACTGCCCTGACAATGGTCATTTCTGGTCTTGTACACTCCCTTGGCAGGCCATCAACAGCACACATATACTATAGTGCCCTCAACACAGCAATACTTCATATTCATAAGTGCTAATTGGCAGTTGTTATGAATATGAATAATTTATGTTAAATTTACTTAGTTAAGCTGTTTTATTGCCTTTCAGCAAGCCAATTGGGGACTCTAAACATACTCATTATCCATGAATCAGTTGGTAGCACTTACACAATTTCAGAAGGCCGTAGGTTCAAGTCACACCCCAGAGGCTTGAGCACACAATCTATGCTGACACGACAGTACAACACGAGGAGAAAGACACAATATGAATCAAATCCTTCTTTCCTTTAATTATACTTGATCATTGCCCAGAACGCGATCTTTGAGAAGGTAATCACAAAAACAAGAACATTGCTGCAAATCTGAAATAGAACAGAAAACGTTTGAAATGCTCAGCAGGTCAGGCGCGGTCTGTGGAGAAAGATGCCTAGAGTGGAATTTTGCGGCCTCTCCCGCCGGCAGGATTTTCTGGTCCCGCTGAAGTCAATTTGAACGGCTCACCGCATTTTACTGCCCCGCTCCCGCCACAAAGCGGCCATAACATTTCACGCATAGGATGTTTCAGGCTTTCCAGCAGAACTGGAAAAAAATAGAGATGTAACGTTTTCAGCAGAGAAAGGGAAACACAGGGAGGAGAGGAAAGAATGAAGGGGAAGGTATGGGATAAGGTGGAAGACAGGAATAATTAAATGGCAAAAGGGATGAGGGAGCAAAGGAAAGGTAGGTGGTAATAGTACACGGAAAGAATCAAAAGATGGGTTTAAAGGAGACTTGCATTTATACACTTGGTATCTGATAAGGTTTCCCTCCGTATTCCTCCACTAGAGGGTTTTCAGAGGCGATCCATTTGATGGTCACATTAATTTAAAAAGTTCCGCAGATGGTCAAGGCTTCATCAAGGCACTTTATGGCCAATAAAACACTTTCGAAGTGTAGTCACTGTTGTAAAGTAGGAAATACAGTAGCCAATTTGCACAGACAATCAGAAATGTGATAATTACCCTGTAATCTGTTTTTGGGGTGTTGACTGGGGGATAAAAATATTGGCCGGGACAAAATAGGAGCGAGGTAATGATCTGAAACTGTTGAACTCAATGTCGAGTGCTCAATCAAAATATGATTTGTTGTTCCTTGAGTTATTGTTGAGCAGTGTAGCAGGCTGAAGACAGAGAGGTCACAGTGGCAGTGGAATGAAGAATTAAAATGTCAAGCAACCAAGTGTTTAGGGTTGCACTTGCATACTAACTAAAGGTTTTCAGAAAAATGATGGCCCAATCTACATTTGATTTCCCCAGTGTAGAGGAGACTATGAGCAGCAAATACAACACACTAAATTTTAAGAAGCGCAAGGAAATTGCTCGGAAGTAAAATGTTGCAGATACTTGCAAAATAATGGAAGGTCATCAATCTGAAGTGTTTACTCTGTTTCTCTC
Source organism: Cetorhinus maximus (assembly GCF_964194155.1). NCBI lineage: Eukaryota > Metazoa > Chordata > Chondrichthyes > Lamniformes > Cetorhinidae > Cetorhinus > Cetorhinus maximus. The sequence goes on from NC_135896.1 coordinate 22,498,627, forward strand.
TCTACAGATGCTGCCTGAGCTGCTGAGTATTTCCAGTGTTTTCTGCTTTTATACAAGTAAAGTGTTGCTTTATCTGGAAGGAGTGATAGGGGACCTGGATGATGGGAAGGAGGAGGTAAGAGGACAAATATTGCATATCCTGCACTTGCACTGAAAGGTGCCATGGGAATTGTGGGGGTGGATGCTGGGATGATTGAAAAGTGGATTAGGGTGTCATGGAGGGGACAGTCACTTCAGAATGATGAAAGAGGAGAAGAAGATGAATTTAGCTTTAAAATCACACTGGAAATGGCAGACGACGATTCATTGAATGTGTAGGCTGGGACAGGGTGTGGCACGGTGGAAATGAGGATAAGGGGAGCACTGTGGTGGTTCTGGGTGGTAGGAGAACAAAAGCAGAAAAGGTTTAATTCTTAATACAAACACTCTTATTCCTGGTAAATGACAAGCAAACTCTTACATTATCCATATGCTGAATTTGTAGAGAATGAAGTATTGTGTCAATGCTATCAGATCAGCACTGATAAAATATTTTTTTACTTGGCACTTGTTCGTTAAGCTGAAAGATGAAAAAAATTAACATAAATGGCAATTCACAGAAAAATAAAATTGAGACATAATTATAATTAGTTGTAGCTTCCTAACTGCAATTTAATTGGAATCGTTCTGAACAAATCTATATCCTGAACAGAGATCTATAAGATGAATACATATTTCTTCCCACATATAACCCAAGTGGGGAATAAAATGTAGCATATTATTTACATACATTAATAATATGTCCCTGTTGCTACTTCATGAAACATTAGACAATTTACTCAGAAAAGAGAAAAGCTCCAAAGGTAGGAAATGGTTAGGCCCTTTTTCAGGCCTGAGATATTGACCATTTTGATGCCTACACCAAAGTTGAAGGTGTGAGACACGCCAAAATTCGGCCTTCAACCTCGCCTGATCCATTCCAGTGTGATGCATATGCCAAAAGCAGCTTGCCAGAGCACTCCAGATCAATTTGGGAGAGCAGAAACATCGGCAAAAGCCTTTAGGTAGGCCAGGGATAGATGGGTATCGGGGAGGATTGTAAACAGGAGGAGTTGAAGCAGGGTCCAGCAGAGGCCCGTTGTGTTGCTAGGGAGCCAGGAGAAGCGCAAATGCTCCTCCAGCAACACATTATGGTTAGCAGTAGCTTTAGGGATTGCTAGTTGGGCCAAAGAAGAAGCCAAAAGATTGAGCAGTTTTCTCAGTACTGCCGAATTTCAGAGCAGGCTCCTGAAATAGGTGTTAGACATCTCATTAGTATATTCAAGGAGTCAAATACCTGTTTGAGGTTGCCACCAGTCATGCCTAAATATGGTCCAGCAAAACATGGACCTGGAATTTATTTTTGAGGTGGGTATCGGCAATTAGGAAAATTCCTTGCTTTGTGTGCTCAACTCAAGAGAAAGTGCCTGGAAAGATGGGATCTTCATTTCTGGGGGTTGGGGTGGGGGAATGCCGGCTGCTGTTGGGCCAGTTGACTTGGGAAAGAGATCAGAAGCAGCAACAGGGGCTGCTGGGTACCAATGTGGGCTGATTAAAAGGCCCATCTCGGTGCTTTGGGACTTCGGCGCAGTTATAATGAGAAAGGTGCGGCCCGCTCACCCTTATCCTTCACTCTCCCTCACTCCTCACACACTCCCCATGCCTCACCATGCCATGTCAAGCCCCTCCACCCACCCCCCATGGCCCTTATGCCCCCTATGCCAAGCTATACCACTCTACCTGCACCCCCATGCTCCCAATGCCAAGTTATGACCCTCCACCCACCCCCATGGCCCCTCATTCCCCCTAGGTCCCTCTATCCAACCCATGCCTCCTATGCTAGGTTATGTCCCTCCAATCACACCCCATGACCTCTCATGTCCACTAGGTGCCCCCACCCCACCACAGCCAGGGTCCCTCATGCTCTCTATGCCAGTCTATGCCACTCCACCCACATTCCCCAATGGAATCTCATGCTCCCATGTCAATCTGTGGCAGTTCCATGCCTATTGACCCACTATGCACTGTATAGAACCAATAAGCCCTCTAGTGACAATAGGATGTGTAATAATGCTTTAAAAAACAGTAATTAATTCAGAACTTCCCACTATGTTAAAAAGGACCTGTTACTCCAGGGCCATAACCTTTAAAGTTTGAAGAGCAAAAACTGCATGCACTTGAAACCTCTTAACCTTGTGTAATTAAACATTGTGAAATTGACAGCATTGATCATAGAGCCAGAGCTGTCACTCAGGTAACGTTTTCTCTGGAGCTCAGATGTTTTGCTACACTAATGGATTTCTGGGCTATCAGCCAAGAACACATAATGAGGCTTGGCTTTTTTTTTTATTCATTCACAGGGTATGGGCTTTGCTGGCTGGGCCAACATTTGTTGCCCATCCCTAATTGCCCTTGAGAAAGTGGTGGTGAGTTGCCTTCTTGAACCGCTGCTGTCCATGTGGTATAGGTACACCCACAGTGCTATTAGGAAGGGAGATCAAGTATTTTGACCCAGCGACAGTGAAGGAATGGCGATATATTTCCAAGTCAGAATGGTGAGTGACTTGGAGGGGAGCTTCCAGGTGCTGGTGTTCTCACGTATCCGCTGCTCCTGTCCTTCTAGATGGTAGTGGTTGTGGGTTTGAAAAGTGCTGTCTAAGGAGCCTTGGTGAATTCCTGCAGTGCATCTTGTAGATGGTACACACTGCTGCTACTGTGCATCAATGGATGAGGGAGTGAATATTTGTGGATGTGGTGCCAATCAAGTGGGCTGCTTTGTCCTGGATGGTGTCAAGCTTCTTGAGTATTGTGGGAGCGGCACTCATCCAGGCAAGTGGGGAGTATTCCATCACACTCCTGACTTATGCCTTGTAGATGGTGGACAGGCTTTGGGGAGTCAGGAGGTGAGTTGCTCATTGCACAATCCCTAGTCTCTGACCTGCTCTTGTAGCCATGGTATTTATATGGCTAGTCCAGTTCAGTTTCTGGTCAATGGTAACCACCAGGGTGTTGATAGTGGAGGATTCAGCAATGGTAATGCCATTGAACATCAATTGGCAATGGATTCTCTTTTGTTGGAGATGGTCATTGCCTGGCACTTGTGTGGTGTGAATGTTACTTGCCACTTGTCAGCCCAAGCCTGAATATTATCCATGTCTTGCTGCATTTGGACATGGACTGCTTCAGTATCTGAGGAGTCACGAATAGTGCTAAATATTGTGCAATCATCAACAAACATCCCCACTCCTGACCTAATGATGGAAGGAAGGTCATTGATGAAGCAGCTGAAGGTGGTTGGGCCGAGGAAACTACCCTGAGGAACTCCTGCAGTGATGTCCTGGAGCTGAGATGATTGACCTCCAACAACCACAACCACCTTCCTCTGTGTTAGGTATGACTCCAACAAGTGGAGAGTTTTCCCTCTGATTCCCATTGACTCCAGTTTTGCTAGGGCTCCTTGAAACCACACTTGGTCAAATGCGGCCTTGATGTCAAGGGCAGTCACTCTTACTTCACCTCTGGAGCTCAGCTCTTTTGTCCATGATTGAACCAAGGCCATGAGGTCAGAAGCTGAGTGGCCCTGACAGAACCAAAACTGGGCGTCAGTGAGCAGGTTATTGCTAAGCAAGTGCCGCTTGATAGCACAGTTGATGACCCCTTCCATTACTTTACTGATGATCTAGAGTAGACTGATGGGGTAGTAATTGGCCAGGTTGGATCTGTCCTTTTTTTTGTGTACAGGACATATCTGGGCAATTTCCCACATAGCCAGGTAGATGCCAGTGTTGTAACTGTAGTCAAACAGCTTGACCAGGTGCGGGCTGACAGCCCAGAAATCCATTAGTCTGTTGAAACATCTGAGACCCCGGAAAAACATTGCTTGGTTGATTTATCTGGCTATTTGACCTCTGCTGTCAATTGCACAATATTTATTTACATAAGGTTAAGAGGTTTCAAGTACTTGCAGTTTCTGCTATTGATACTTTAAAGGGTTTGGATGATTGACATTTTTATTGCCCTGTAGTTAAATAACATTTTTAATGTGATGGAAGGATATGAATAAATGATGTTTAAAGTTTTTTTCTACACATCCTATTGTCACTATAGAGTTCACTGGTTCTATACCATGTATATTGGGTCAATGGGCATGGAAGTGCCACAGCTTGGCATAGGGTGCATGTGGAGTCATGGGGGTTGGGGAGGCCACAACTCAGCATAGGGGGCATGAGGGCCAGGTGTGTAGGGTGGAGGGGCATAGCCTGGCATGGACATGAAAAGGACTTTTTGAACTTACCTTTCAAAAGGCTCCCACTCATAGACTATGGTTCACAACACTTGAGGTACCATTAATCATGACTCTTTAAAAAGCTGGCCCAACTCCGTGGAAATTGTGGAGGAGTAGGACATGCCTACCTCTGCAATGGAGCCGGCCAGGTCGGGACTGCAGGGTGCGGGCTCACGGCTGCAATCAGCCCTCACCCTTAAAAGACCCTGGTGAAAGCTGTAAGGCCTGTGAATGAGGTTGCAAACCCGTTTGCTGCCATTTTTAAAGGGCTCCAAAGCCATCCAAATTCGGTGAAAATCCAGGCAATGGTGCCTGACATATTTGCACTGCAATTAGATGTGTGGCCTGGCCCTGCAAAAATCGTGGGTTTTGGCCCTGCTTTGCAACCAAACAAAAAATGGGCACACCCAGAGCCCAAATTTTCCCCTCTACACCCAAGTAACCTAAGGGTAACTTACCGAAGATAAATGATTGAAACTGATAAGTACCTCTGAGAATCAATTCTGCCAGTACAGGAGATTTGCATTTGAATCACAACCTGTCACTATCCGTGAAGTTAATGGTACCAGTTCTAAGAGGACTGAAGTGCTCTCTGCTGAGAATTAAATTAGCCCTCAGCAGAATAAAAGGCTCAGTGCCATTGATTATGCACTGTGCGAATCTCGTACTATTAGACATGGAATTCTCCTAGAGCCGGCTTGAAACTTCAAACAGACTAATTTGATAGTTATTGGAAAGATGAAAAATTGTCCTGTTCTGTCTCCGCAGGGGAAGTTTTATTTTTTTCCATTGTGGTTTCGGTCCAAAATGTGGCTGAGATTTTAATCTGCTGACAGTACAGGTGAAGCGTTATTGTTATTCGCCATCAGGGCATTCCCTGATTATTGCACTCAAAGGCAAGAGGTTAATCATATTGCAAGCGTTGGTATCCACTGAAAATTATTCTAAAATAACGTCAAATGTTGGAGAGAAAAATAAACAAAAATCAATCTCAGGGGTCAGGGCGTGGACAGAGGTTTCAGATGGTGGTGGGGTAGTGGGGGGGAGTGAGGTTCACTCCGTGTTCCTACTGCATTCCAGGCCAGCTGAGCTTATTGGCAATCTGTCACAGGAAAGCTGCCTGCCTCAGAGGAGCTGGCTTCGAATTGGAGTCACTGTGAGTGAGTGTAACTGAGTGCGAGTGTATGCATGCACATGATCCCTGGAGTTCCTCATCCCTTGGGCTTCACACGCTGGAGGGTGTCAGGGCATGGGTGGGGATGGGGAGGGGGGTAGTGGAGGGCGGCAAGTGGCAGTGGCTGGATGGATCGCCCTCCACAGGAGGATTTGCCCATGGCACGCCAGATTTCCACCTCAGCAAAACTCATGCCTAAACGCTGTCAGGGACTGGCTGGATGGATTAGCCCGCTTCTCTGCTGTATAGTCCATGAGTTAAATTCTATCTATTCTATATTGTATATTCTATGGGCGGAACTTTCTGTGTCTGTTGACATCGGGCATGTTAGGTGGCATGATATGGCAAGAAGGCCGAAAATCATTTTCACGATGTTGTGAAACCAGGTTACAATCGTCCATTCTGCCCATCAATGGCAGGCTATGTTTCCCAGCGTCAGAAGTCGGGAACCTCATTGTAATACATCAACATATTCTTAGAAGGCCAGCCTGCCGGAATCATCCTCACATGCTGGATCGTCCGCCTACATCAGCGGGAAAACACATCTTGACGAGTGTGACATGCAGCACTCAGGACTTACTGCCAGGGCCTTGCTCACATCGCGGACACCCGAGGAGAAGATGCAGGAGCCCGACAGCAATGGCACACTGGAGGACCGTCCATGGCATGTTGGGTGGATTCTCATGGACATAGCTTCGCCATGAAGCAGCTCACGGAAGGTGGAAAGTCACCTTTGGTCTGCCCGCAGTGGGTGATAGTCGAGGGGATGGGGAAGAAGGTCCAGCTGTGTTTGGGAAAGGATGGTATGCTAGAGGGGGTGGGAAAGGAAGGTCTAGGATCGACTGGGAGAGGAAGAGGTGTCGGGTGGGGGGTTGAGGTAGGGAGGGAGGGGAGCAAAGGTGTTGAGGGTTGAGGTTGGAGGGGAACGAAGATATTGGGAAGTGGGAAGGTGAGGTGGGGGATGTACGTACAAGTCAGGAGGGGAGGTTTGGAGGAGGGGGTAACGGGGGTGAAGACGGCACCTGGGGCAGTAGGTGTAAAGAGGGTGGAAAGTGTAAGGGAAGGATCTTGGAAGGGGGGAGGAGTGTGGAGAGGGGAAGGAGACCAGAGGAGGAAGGAGGAAGGAAAGAAGTGCAGAGAGGGGAAGGAGTAAGGATGTGGAAGAAGTAGGGGTGTCTGAAAGAGTCAGGATGGGGGGGAGGACTATGGCGGGGGAGTCCCGGGGCAAAGGATTTCCCACGGGGGTGGGGAGGAGTTTCAAGGGGGGAATGAGTTTCAAGGTGGGGAGGATTCAGGGGGGAGCATGTCCATGAGAACCCACCCAGAATGCCATGGACGTTCCTCCAGTGTGCTGTTGCTGTCGGGCTCCAGCATCTTCTGCTGATCGATGTCCGCGGTAAGTTCTGACTTCTGCACATCACATTTGTCAAGACGTGTTCTGCACCAACATCTTTTTCCGCTTATGTGGGCGGATCTATTGTGGGGGATGATTTCACTGGGCTGGCCTTATAATGATATGCTGATGCACTACAATGAGGTTCCCCACTTCTCACAGTGGGATTGTACAAGGGATGGCTCTGGTGAGTCCATGGCTGTGTTCTGGGAAGCAAACGGAGAGAGGGCGTGGTAAGGGGGAATGGTGAGAATGACTGAGGGCAGAGTGAGGCGGTAGGATGAAAGGGTGAGTGTTTGATGGCATTGGTAGAAGGGATGGCAAGGGTGGTTTGTGGGGACTTGGAAGCAGACACAATTCAGGGAGTGAGAAGGAGGAGGTCAGGGGAGGTTAAAGTGGATGGGGTGCGATTTTTGGGAATCGGGGGAATGTGCACGCTCACCTGGACATCCCAGAGAGAAAAGGGTTGTGGCTGATAGGTCACAGAGGGGAGGTGGAAGGTGATGCTGGGGGGTCGACAGTGATGGGGGAAAGGAGATGGGTGACTGTGGCAGGGGAAAGGATGGGGGAACCTGAGGACAAATGTTAGATACACCATCTTGCTAAATCAGAAGTAAAACGAGAGCCGTGGTGGGCAAGGACAGGTGCTGCATGGCAATGTGAGCAGTTAGTGGGCTGAGATGCAGGTCGACCCTGATGGCCAACTGAAAGCGAATCCCAGCAGGCAGCATTGAAACTGATCAGGACATTGAGATGAGTGTGATGTGGGAATGATTCGTGTGTGTGGGAGAGTTCTTGCACGAGGCTCTGAAAGATCCTGCCACACACACACATCTCCCTCCAGAGTCACTCGTGGGCCAGCTGCATGCAGCTGAACTGCAGGTGGGGTGGGTGCAGAGGGAGGACTTGCGAAGCCTGTCAATGAAGCTGAAAGACACCATTACACATTATTCAGTGAAAGTGAATATATTTCCAGATTGTAAAGTGACAAAATGTGTTCACCCGTGCAACCAACTGTGATCAGAATTTCTTAACTTTTGAACGCCTTAGACTTCTAATTGCTGCCCTGACATCCGCAGCAGGGGTGGAGACATCCTGTGCAATGGTTGGCCCTCTTGCCTCTGATGCCTTTGACATGGGTGCTCTGGAGAGCCGAGGCCTTGGGTATCCCGGCTTCCTTTGGCTGCCCTCCAGTGTGCCAGCTGTGCCCTCAGCGGTGACAGGACGAGGTTGAGGGGGTCACAGGCAAAAAGAACTCAGGGGGAGCAGACAGCCTCTGAGATTCCTGAATGGATGACCCAGGGATGTCCAGCTGCTGCTCCTCCTCCTTTGGAGTGCCCCAGGGCCCCAGCCCAACTCCTTGTGTGGAAGGAGCCCCTGTGGCAATGTCGAGGTGCCCCGCTTCCCTCTTGCATCACCACATGGCTACTGCGATGGAGTGCAGGTCTGCGCACATCTCCATCTTCTGCTAGACCAGGATCTCCATGGCATCCACCATCCTCTCCATGGAGACCTCCGTACGCGCACATGTGGGCACCACTTCAACAAAGAGCAGGCAAATGCACTCCTCCAACTCACGTGCCACTCTGTTGAGGGCTTCCAACAGTTCTGCGTGATATTCCCTGCCCTCTGCTGAGTCTCCATGATGAGTTGGAAGGCCAAATCCAGAGGATCTTCATCTGACTCAGACTTCACAGATGCCACTTCCCCAGCAGTCTTCCAAGTGCCAGGGAGCTCGGCTGAACCTCCCTCCTCCTGCTACAGACACATGTCCGTGCGGTGACCATCAGATTGTGAACCTGAGCCTGCTCTACATCTAGCTGTGTGTCTCTGCGCTGATGGAGGGTATGGGTAAGCACTGTGACGAGTCTTCCAGGCTGCTTATTTCCAACTGTCCAATGAAGGAGGAGTCCCCTTGGCTGGAGGTGAGGACATAGTTGGAGCTGAGTGACTGCCTGGCTGAGGATGTCAGTCACTTGGCAGATCTCCCTGTGAACAAAGTAGAGGTAATTACTGCATGGAAGAACAGTCAGGAGCAGGAAAGAGAGCACTCAAAGTTGCTTTGAGAGAGGGATGATGTGATGCAGGATCCTCACAAGAGTGTTCGCCACCAATCTCACCGTTGCCGCAGGCACAGTCCACGTCCTCACCAGTCAGCACGATGGCACACTCCTCAAAGTGAGTGAGGGGTCTAATGTGGGCCACTTCACTCCCGGCCTAGGACCTCATCCTGCTGATGTGAACAGGCTTCTCCTGTATGGAAACAAATGGAGAAAGTATGAACAGGACGCATGGCACTGTGTGGAATGTTAGTGTGGTGAGCGGAGACATGGACGGGATGAGGGCGTGTGCTGCAGAGGAAATGAGGCTGATGGAGATGTGAGAGTGTGTGTGAGAGTTAGTGGTGTTGCCCTTGAGGTCCCTGTGGATTTGTGGTGGGTTTGTGAGTGTGTGAGTTGAGAGTGATGAGAAGAGTGACTTATCCTGGCAGAATGGATGAGACCATTCATCCTGTTGTGGCATTGGGTTGCTGTCCGCTTTTGCAGGGCATTGGCGCTGACCACCACAGCCACCGCCTCCCATGCTGGATTGGTGATGTTGCTGCCCCTCCTGCAGCCAGTGCGGGGATACAGGACATCATGGTGGGCCTCCACTGCGTCCAAAAGGCACTCAAGAGACACGTCATTAAATCGGAGGGCTGCAGTCTTCTTGCCTTTTGGGGCCATGTCCTCTGTGCAGCAGTCGGTGTGCACGTGGCCGCACTTTAAATATGGCGCCCAGCATGATGAAGCAGTGAGATGATGGCATGGCGGGAAAAGGAGAGCCCATTTACCATGGAAACGGTGTGTTTCCTGGGAATGTATGATTAATGAGGCGGGATTGAGACAATATGGAACGAAAACCCACCACTGTGGTCGGTGGGGAAAACATTCTTTTTCCCACCCGCTACCACACAGTGCGAATCTGGGTTGATTCCGCCCTATGAGTTAAAATTGAGGCTATAATTAGTCTTTTACAACATGTCATGATGCTACTAATGTATATAATATTATTGGAAAATATTTTTCTTTTAAAATAGAGGTTTAGTCTGTGGGTGTGTCTTAATTAGATTAAAGTCAGCTAGTCTGGTTGCTTTGATGTGTACTAATTCTGGTATGTAAGAGAGATAGAGCATATTTACATTTTTTGAATAGAGCATTCAAGAAGTGGGGTGAAAACTGACGCCGATCTAGCAGATAACAAGCAATATGTTTATATTACTAATAAAATAGGTACAATGAAAAGAGTTTTATTGTTAGAGAGGTTTAGTTCAAAGGTTGGTGTTACAATGAGAATTTACATTCAATGAGCAGTGCTAGGTACAACTTCAGCAGTGTTGTGTGTATGCAGAGCAGAGGCAATATGAGATCAACAGCAGGTGTAAGGCTCCAATTGTCTCCACAGGTACCAAAGTGAAAAGAATCTCATTTTGAATTCGTAAGGTGAAAATGCTTTGCCTGGTGTCTGGTTAAGTCTATGGGTTGCTGTTGACTTAATGGAGATTAGTTTGGAAATTTGTTAAAAGTTATGATAGTAGTAACTTGTAGCCATGTGTATATATATATTTTAACCTGTGAAAGTTAATAAAATGTTTCATTTAGTTTAATGTAAAATCTTGAGAACTGATGGTCTGATTCCTGAATTTAGAGTCGCATCTCAAACATAACACTTAAAATTATAGGTTATGACAGTTGTTTAAAGTTTCCCTCTGGGATTTTTAAATAACTCAGCTTTACCAACTGCACCAGTCATAACAAACAGCATTCCTGGGCACATAGCATGGAGAACATGGGAGAGTGGTTTGAAATAAAATCAAGCAGAGCCACTCCTAAAGGGTAACTGTTCAGTTTTTTTCATTGTTACTTATTCTGTTACACTAGTTTAAATTAATAGCTACACAGCATTTCCTCCAGAAGTGAATGGATTTGAACTTCAGGGACAATTTACTCTGTGATACAGAATTAATGGTGTTTTATTGCTTGCTGAAGGGCAAAGGTAAATGCTTTCCACACATAAAATAATAATGATGCAATGACACAACTGGCTTTCTGCCTTACCTGAAGCAGCTTTAATGCTCAATGCTTATATGATTCAATTATTTCTATGCTAGATCCTGTGCAATTGCCAGTGCCGGGGAGCGAGACATAGCCCAAGGTTAGAAGTGAATTTTAGAAAAGGTGAACTGTTGATTCTACACAAGAAGTAACATGTAGATAGTTTTGTCATAAATATACTTTCCAATGTACATTTGAGTGAAGAAAACAAGTCAGAAAAAAATATGAATTCGTTGGAAGCCCAGCTGCACAGTGTTGTATTGCAATCTGTCATGAAATGGTTGGTCACATGGGCCTAGGTATTCAGGCAGTGTGTTTGCTCGTTCAGGGAATGATTCCTGAGCTTGAATGGTGAGGTCCAGATGCACCCAATAATGGGCTTTATTTCCATTGGGGTGGCGAGCTGGATACTATAATTGGGCAATGCCAGCAGCGGACCTAAGATACATGCTCAAGGCGAGGGAGCAGGGGGAGACAGGAAAAGGGGAAGGCGTGGAAGGGGGGTGATTGGGCAGCTGATGATCAGATTAGGGGTGACCAGGAAGTTGGGGAAATCGGGTTTGTGTGGTTTACATGGCTAGCGAAGAGAAAATCACAAGGTATCTTCCACCTCAAGATAATGGAAATGCCAAAGATCTGCAGTTCACTTTCTTCACTGCTAATCATATCTTGTTTACCACTTGAATCATTGAATCACAGAATGATACAGCACAGGACATTATTCAGCCCATTTTGCTTGTGTCAGCTCTGTAAGAGAGTTACACATTGTTTCACACCAATGTTCATTCCTCATATCCTTGTAAATGTTTCCCTTCAAGTATTCATTCAATCCTCTTTCCAAAATACTATTGAATCTGCTTCCACTACCCTTTCAAACACTGCATTCCAGATCATAACAACCGGCTGTGTAACTTTTTCCTCAAATCTCCTTTGGTTCTTTAGCCAATCAATTAAATCTTTGCCCTCTGATACAGGCCTTCTGTAACAGAAAACAGTTTGTCCTTATTTATTCAATCAAAATCATTCATGATTTTGAACAGCTCTGTCAAATCTACGACTAATCTTCTCCTCTCTAAGGAGCACAACCCCTGCTTCTCCAGTCTCTTCGCATAATGGAAGTTCCCCATCTCTGGTACAATTTTAGTGAATCTCTTCTGCATGTCTTTGAGACCTTGACATTTTTCCCAAAGCTATGCTGCCTGGAATTGCAGACAATACTGCTGAGGTCTGACCAGTGTTTTATAAAGTTTTAGCATAGCTTCTTTGCTTTTGCACTCTCTGCCTTTATTAATTAAACCAGGGCCTGACCTGAATCTTCTGGTCGGCGTGCGGGGGTGGACCCTGCTAGTCAACGCGTAAAATGACGCGTGGTGACGTAGGACGTGCGCCCCGACATCACCGCACGTCATTCCAATCCTCAGTCTGGCGGGCACACAGTAGAGTCGGCTGCACGCCCGACAAACTGTCGAAGGTCTATTAAGGCCATTATTAATCTAATTGAGGTACTTGTCTGGGCTGCCCGTCCAACCTTGAGGTTGGTGGGCAGGCGAAGAGCCCAGGCGCCCTTTGCATTTATCATGGAACCTCAGCCACATTGTCACATGAAGGGACACGTCTGAATTTTTTTTCTTATTCTTTTATTCAATTTTTCAAAATCAAAGTAATCTCCCTGAGGCAGCTCCGTGCATGCGCGAAAGAGCACAGACCCCAACTCTCCCTCCTCCCCCCACCCGCACAGGTAGCACTAAGCGCTTCCGGGAGCGCATCAGGTTGGGCGGGCCTTAATTGGCCCACCCACGTAAAATGGCGGCGCACAGCCAATCACGGGCGGCGACCAGCTACGCGCCCACCCGCGCCTGCTCCCGAACCGCCTGCACGACGGGAAGAAAATTCTTCCCCAAGGTTTCTATGTGCCTTTTAACAGCCTTGACAACCTGTGCTTCCAGCTAAAAAGGCTTGTGTACCTGCACCTCCTGGTCTCTCTGCTTCCATACTATCTTTCAAATTATAGCATTTGGTTTATATTACCTCTCATCATTCTTTCTACTGAAATACCGTTATCCCTCATTTAGCACATCTAATGTGTTCCTAAAAAAACGGGTGCTAAGCTAAAATGTGCTATACGAAAATCACTTTCCTGTAAGAAAGCATATAATAAAGGTGAGTTACGTTCCTGACCTGCAATTTTTGTTAAAAACCTATTGGTTGCCTTGAACCTTACTTGCCCAAAAATACTCTTTCTAACTCTTAATAATTTACAGCTCTAACTCTTTCAACGTACCTCCATCTCCCCGCTTCCAACTCATCTACTCTCCAAACTCTTCTGCTCACTACCTCTCCTGTTTGTCATTTCCCTCCCAGGCCCTCCCACTCGCTGACACTCTCACTCGCCGATCCTCCGGCTGCCCATCCCAAACTTCCCACATGCTAACCCTCCCACCCGCCAATGCTCCAGCTCGCCGTCTCTCCCAACTCTCCAGCTTATTGCATCTCCAGCTCACTGCCTCCCATGCTCACTGACCCTCCCGGTAGCCACTTCCCTCTCCAGAACCCTCGCTGCGAGCAACAGCACAGAGAGGGGCAGAGAGAGGGAGGGAGTGAGCGACATAGTGAAAGGAGACAAGAGTCAAAGGGAGGAAGCAGGAGAGTCAGGGAAATAGAAGGGTCTGTGAGTGGGTCAGGCGGCTAGCAGGAGGATTGACGAAGCAGGAGGGTCAAGGAGGGAGGTGGCAGCAGAGAGGATCGGAAAGCAAGAGAGGCGACAGGTTGGAGTATTAACATGCAGGAGAGTCAGCAAAGCGGTACAGGTGGCCAGCAATGAGGGTCAGTGAAGCGGGAGAATTAGGGTGGGAGACAGCAGACGGGAGGCTCAGTGAACTGCAGGCAGTGAGGGGAAGTGGCAGGGAGGGGGAGGAAATGAGTGGGAGGGTCAGGCAAGGAAGTGGCAGTCAGAAGGGCTGATGAGCAGAAGAGGCAGCGAGAGTTGGGAGGGTCATGGACAGAGGGGGTAAGCAGTACTTTGTTTTAATAAAAACTCAGTAACCATGATAAAATGAAAATGTGGCAGTTCTATTGGGGCACTACCCTAATTTGCAAACCACGCTAAAATGGAAACACACTATTAGAATGTGCTTTAAACGGGGGACACGTATATCTGTCACATTTCTCTGTGTTAAATGTTATCTTCAATGTGTCCGCCTATACCCTTCTGAAGTCTAATACAATCCTCTTTACTGCAAATATGACTTAGTTTTGAGTCACTTTCAAACTATTAAATTATACCCTGTATACCCAAGTCCAGATCATTAATATGTATCAAAAAAAGCAGTGATCATAATACTGATTTTTGCGGATGCCACACTAATATACTTCCCTCCAACCTCAAAATCAACTACTCACCATCACATTCTGATTTCTATTAGCTAATTTCATATCAACATTGCCATTGTCCCTCTATTCCAATCGGTTTTAATTGTGCCAGCAAGTCTATATGGTAGTACAGAAAGTGTTACTTTATCAATGCCTTTGAAAGTCCATATACACACATCAAGCACATTACCCTCATCACTCTCTCCATTACTTCACCAAAGGACTCAATCAAGTTATTCTAACATCTTTATCTGTTTCAAGGCCATACTGGCTATCATTTATTAGCCTATACTTTTGCAAGTGCAAATTTATTTTGGTCCTGGATTATTGTTTCTAAGTTTTCTCATCACTAATGTTAGGTTGATTGACCTCTAATTGCCAAGTTTATCTTTCTCCCCTTCTTCCACACTTATTTTTATCAGCAGACCCAAGAGAAAACCCAACAAGACCCAACCACTTGACTTTGATACATTTTTGTGTGTTCGCTTAGAATTATCAGTAGCATTTCCAGCATTGGGCATGTGCACTATGATTAGCTTTGAGCGCATAAACTAGGGTGGCCTCCCAATGCAATAGTAAAGGATGTTACCTTGCTTTACTTTATTTGGTCAACAGTTGTCCTCGAACCAATACTGCCAAACCACAGATTAACTGATCATATGTCTCATTGCTTGTGTGTGCAACATTCCTGGTCCAAAATAGCTGCCTTATTCTGCTTATATAACTAAGGTCACTGCATTCTAAAAAGTAATTAACCGAGTGGAGCGCTTTCAGATGTTCCAATGTGATCAAGTGTTGTATCAATGCAAATGTTATAAATATTAATTCCCATTTTAATTACCTTTTTGTTATAAACTACCAAAGAAAATATTTTTCAATATGTCATTTTGAAGGTTTTGAGCTATTGCTCCTTCAACTTTCAGTAAGATTCAGGTTTATTAATATACAATCCAGCAAATGCAACTATTATTTAATTGGCTACAATTTGCTGAACAAAATAATGGCATGTGAACAATGCACACCATCATCAATGTTTAAATCATCTAGCAACTTATAAGACCATAAGACATAGGAGCAGAAATTAGGCCATTCGGCCCATCGAGACTGCTCCGCCATTCAATCATGGCTGATAAGTTTCTTAAACCTATTCTACCGCCTTCGCCCCATAACCTTTGATCCTCTTACCAATCAAGAACCCATCTATCTCGGTCTTAAATACACTCAATGACCTGGCTAAGGAAAGATATTCTGTGAATTCCACATTGTCTCAAATTGCAAGGCAATTGGTATCACTCCGTCATAATCTTTGTGAAAACGACATCTTGCACTTAACCTTGTTATGAGTTTCACAACGTTGCAGTATTTGCACATCAGTTGCCCATTTAAAAAATCATCTAGTAATTAGTAAAGTACCCAATAACAAGATGTGGCAGTGTTTCTGTCGTGTAATGGGGATCACGTTTATTTCCCACATGAAAAGTCCAGGTTTGAATCCAGTCAGAAACACTATAACAATATGTTCTTGGGCCTGGCCAAGGTGGCCATCAACAGGTCCAGGCAGCGGGCGGTCGAGGGGTCCTCTGTCCTCTCTACTGCGGCTGTGTTCGTGGACGGCTGTCCCTCGGAGGGGAGCACGCTGTGTCCACCGCTATGCTAGAGGCCTTCCACGATTGGTGGGTACTGCAGCTGTTGGGGTGCATCACCACCCCCGGGAACAATATTTTGTTTTGACGTTGTAGGTTTCCTTTGACATTTTGATTTTTGTCACAGTGCCCCAACAGGGGCTGCCTACCTCCCCTTTTTGTTAGTTTAATTTATTGATTTTTGGTTTTATTTAAAGGGATTATAACAATGTGTTCCCCAATAGAAGGCTGTCTATTCCTTTCTCCATCGGGGATCTGGCATGGAGGGCGTTGCATGCAGCAGTGTCATGCAATCATATGTTAAGATAGTTCACGCACCCCCAGGCTGCATATGTTTTTTGCAGCCATGGGGAGTCCGTCTTCCATGTATACATAGAATGCCGGAGGTTGCAGCCCCTTTCTGTTATTTGGAGGGGCTGCTCCCCAATTTTTGGTTGCATTTCAGCTCCATGCTCCTGATCTTCAGTCACGCAGTACAAAGGGGGTGAAAAGGGAGGAGGAACTCCTCATACGCCCGCTCCTGGGCCTGGCCAAGATGGCCATTAACAGCTCCAGACAGCGGGTAGTCGAGGGGGTCCTCCAACCCAACAGTCTGTCGCTCTAATGCAGCTATACTCACAGCTGGGTGGCCCTGGAGAGGGAGCATGCGGTGTCCACTGGTATGCTAGAGGCCCTCTGTGATCGGTGGTCACCGTGGGGGCTGGAGTGCAGAACAACCACTTTAATTTGATTTTGTAAGTTTCATTTGACGTCTTGTCTTAGTTATAGTGCTCCATCAGGTGCTCGTTACTCCCCTTTAATTAGTTTATTTTATTGACCTTTTTTTTGTTTTTATTTCAAAGAGAATATAACAATATGTTAATTCTTAATGATTGCCAATTGAGTAATTTTAACCCAGAAAGTAAACAATTAACAGTGTGCAGTCTCATTCCTTCAAGTAGTGAATTGTTTTTGGAGATTTTAAAAGCATAAAATTTTGAATTTTGATTTTTTTCTGTTCTTTTCCTTTCTCTCCCTTTTTTCACTCTCAATCCGATCTTTCTTTCGGTCTCCTGATTTCTTTTTCTGTACCTGATTTGACATTGCATTTGCCTTCTGTAATTTACTGTCTTTCTCTGTCCTTCCTCTGTTTATTCCTCAATTCTCAAATTTCAGTGGTTAAAGAGATACACTGTTTTAGCATTTCACTACATTAAAGCTGCTATATAAATTTAAGTTTCTTCTTTATGCTTTCGTGGGATTCGAATGTCACCGACAAGGCCAGCATTTGTTGTTCATCCCCAATTGCCCTTGAGAAGATGGTGGTGAGCCGTATTCATGAACCACTGCAGTCCATGTGCTCTGGGTAAACCTACAGTGCTGTTAGGAAGGGAGTTCCAGGATTTTGACCCAGCAGCAGTGAAGGAACGGTTATACACTTCCAAGTCAAGATGTGTAGCTGGAGGGGAACTTGCAGGTGGTGGCGTTCCCAGGTGTCTGCTGTCCTTGTTGTTTGTCCTGTCATTCACCAAGGTCCCAGATGCCCCATTGCCCTCACTATGCTGTTATTACCTCCCACTTGCCACAACTTACAGGGGAAGACATTTTTGAGCTGAAGTGTGCAGGAATAGGTCTAACTAAATGGGCGTGTCACTGGATGACATCCTCCAGCAACTTTCAATCCAATGTTTATTCAAAGCGGTACACGCTCTGCGCTCCTATTATAGTTTGATAGGATTTGGACAATATATGCTCGTACCTGTTAAAATAATTACTGCAATTGCATTTTATACTCACAAACCAGAAAATTGGGTTACTCATGAACTCTGAGCTGTTGATTCAAAAACTCTCCTTTGCAGATCCTCAGTTTTGAAATGAAAGTGAATAATGGGTGCTCAGCAGCCTATAAATTTTAAATCCCATGAGTTATTTAATTGAGATGATAGTAAAAATAAATTTGGATGTCAAGTGACTCTTAGTAGTGCAATTTTGCAATAATTCAGAAAGACTCCAATTGTGTGTAATTCGAATAATTTCTGCATTCAGATTAATCAAGTCCTTTTAAAACTGTTGTCATGTAAATATATACAGGAGTTATATCTAAGTGTTGTATGCCTTAATTTTACCTTAATTTTCCTGCCAAAATATATAGGGCTAAACATTTCATTGTCCTGTTTTCTGGGCATTGGGGCCCCAATTTGTGACCTGTCCATGCCCATTAAGATTGAGATGGGCAGCATGCAAATTTGGTATACCCACCTTATCTGCATGGTTGCCTTGTCGGATCAAGCGGACCACATACTCCTGTCTTCTTAACGCTGCTGGCTCCTTCTGTTCTCAGCAGAGGAGCCCAGTAGCATTGTTCAGAAATCATAATGAACAACCAGCCTGCTCTTCTTAGAGGTAAGCTATCCCTCTTAAACTGGAGCTGCATTGAAAAATATTGATGCAATTTAAATGATGGCAAAATGAACACCGGGGCAGAAAAAAGATTCCAACATGAGTGCGGCAATGGAGGAGTTAGTAGCAGAGATGGACAGGAGGGAAGATGCCATGGTCCCACAGGGTGCCAGGAGCTCCTTAAGGACCACCCTCAAAAGGAAGTGGAAGCAGGTAGCCGGGAAGGTCAACTCCCTGAGTCTGAATGCGAGAACCTGACAGCAAGAAGACTAATGGCCTTATGTGGGTGGCCAGAGTCAGTGAATGCATCGCCATGTGTTATACCCTATCAATCACACCACCATCCATTCATGCTGCTCAATGCACCCCATTACTCACCCAGCAGCACTCCCTGAAGCCCCGGGCACAGGCCTAGCATCCGGATATTTCATCACAACCTCACACACCTACCAATGTTGCCAGCTTCACACTCATCTTTCACTGCCAAACATGCCCCCCAGCTTTTCAGCTCACATCACCCAAACATAGGGCAGCACAATCACTGACCTTAATGCCCTCTCTAGGTCAAGGGACACACAATAGAAAGAATAGAGCAAAACTGTCAGTAGACAAAGACACCTGCATCTCTTGAACCCGATAGAGAGGATGTTTCTTCAATGGGACCAATGTCACTGAGAACATTGAAGATGACTTTATATTCCTGCCTTATGCCCCTTCTCATCTCCCAGCTCACACTCATCCTTCTATCTGCCATGATGAGCAAACTGCTGATTCTGTGACCATAAACCTCTTGCTTTCCACCCCAACTTCCTTCCTTCACTCAAACCTTCCCCGTCTGACTTTCTGTTTTCAGACACCAAAGAACTGCTGCCTGCCTAGCCACAGCAGCCCAAGGAGGAAGAGAGAGAGAGCAACAGCACAGCAATGATGAAGAGGCACTATCACTTGATTTGACACCCATGCCATCAACTCAGATAATGGCAGTAGTTTTACCTTAGAGGCTAGTATTGAATTGGTTTCAGCACATCGTGCGAAATCCTAACGTGAAGGCCGCAAACAGGCCAGGGGGGAGATGCTGGTTCATTTGTCAGCTCGCTAGATAGTTTGGTCACAGATGAGTTCTGCCACAATGGACTCAGGTGAGGACCTCAATGGTCAGCATACAGGAGGGTGCTGATGGCTACACACACTAAGATGCTGGCTGCATTCTGGACCCGCCAGAAAGCCTCCTGTCACTGTCATGGATCACAAAACAATGCAGCTCCAAGTTGGCAGGAATGATATAAAGTTTGCCTTTTCCACAGCCTCTACCCTATCTTCCTGTCTTCTTTCAGAGCCAGAGGTCCCGCAACTGCTGCTCTCATACCTGTTGCCACCTTTATAAAGACAGATCAGCGTCCCTCTGCAATCCCTGTGAGGATGCAGCCACACACCTGCCAAATCCAGGAACTCACCAAAACACCCCAAAATACTTCCGGACACTTGGCAATAGAAGCGTTTCTTAAAATTCCCCTGATCTGGAATCCGGGTGCCTGGCCCTTTAAATAATGGTAGTGCAGGGCCCACCTAGCAGACTTGCAGCAGAACGGTTGCCGTTTGCAGGGTGATCAACAAAGACACCGCCTGGAACTGCAAGGTCCAAATTTAAAATTTTAGCATCACATCAACCAAAGGCAGTGTCACAGAACACAAATTTGTGTCACTACTGAGGCTTAATTTGAAGGTGGCTTTCCATTATTATTTTTACTTTATAAATATAATAAAGTTCTCATCCAAGCCACACAAGATCCTGGTTTGGACGTAAATCACTGTTCCTTCATCATTGCTGAGTCAAAATCCTTGAAGTTCCTTCCTAACAGTGTTATGGGCAACAAGTAGCTTCATCGCACAGACTGCGGTGGCTCAAGAGGAAGGCACACCACCACTAGCTTCTCAAAGGCAATCATAGGTGGACAATAAATGCTGGACATATCCTGAGAATGAATGGCATTATCCCACTATGCTGCCTTAACAATATATCTCTAGCCTGACAATTCCATGTTGACATGTGATTTCTGACAATTTAGAGCAGGATCCTCTGGTCTATTGAAAAAGAGACCTGATTCCTTTTGCTCCAGAGATGAGGGTGAATTAGATTTGCCTGGCAATCTAATGTAAGAAAATCCAGTTTTTATGTTACTGTGGCGAACTGTGTCTGATTAGAAAGAAAAAAAAGACTTAGGATAATGTAAAGCCTTTCACAACCTCAGGGCTTCCCCCAAGTGTTCTTTTTACTGCCAGTGAAGTACTGTTGAAGTCTATACACTGCTACAAGAAAGGAAACATGGCAGACATATTGGCCAGGATTTTGCCGTCGGCGAGCGGGGGGTGGGGCCCCTCTCGCCGACGCATAAAATGACGCGGGATGACATCGGGCGGAACCCCCGACGTCACCCCGCCCCATTTAAATTTTCAGGAAGGCGGGGGTCGCAGCAAAATCAGCTGCGGGCCCGCCGACCTGTCAATGGCCACTTGAGGCCATTGACAGGATCAATTAAGCAATTAAAGAACCTGCCCGTCCAACCTCAAGGTTGGCGGGTAGGCCAGGAGCCCCAGTGGCAACTAGAAAAAACATGAAACTTCATCCAGGAGCAGGATGAGGTTTCATGTAGGGTTTTAAAAATTGTAATAAAGTTGTTACGGAAATTATGCACATGTCCCAACTCATGTGACATAAGGGGACATGTAAGGGATTTTTCTTTTCTCTATTTTTGATATTTTTAAAAGTCGCCGCGATCCCCCTGAGGCTGCACTTAGCCCCCCACCCCCACTCTGTGCTGACCCTTCGACAGTGCAGCACTCCCTCAGTACTGACCCTCCAACAGTACTTAGCCTCAGTGAGATGAGTGCACTCTTTTGTGCGCATGTGCGAAAGAGCGCACTTTCGATTTTAGGGATTTCCCACCCCCCCCCCACAACACACACAGGGAGCGCATAGCGCTCCCTGGCGGATGTCACGCTGGGTGGGCCTTAATTGGCCCACCCAAGTAAAATGGCGGCACTGCCCCGATCACTGACGGCATTCAGCTCCGCGCCCACCCGCGATTGGGTCAGGCCCACCCGCCCAATGAACGGAAAATTCAGCACATTGTGTGCAGCAAGATCCCACAAACAGCAATGTGACACTGGCCAGAAATCTTGTTCTACTGGTGCTTGTTGAGAGATAAATATTGACCAGGACACCGGGGAGAATTCAGCTACTCTTCACGAGATCTGTCATATTCAGCTGTGAGGGTATAGATGCGGCTTCAGTTTAACATCTCATCTGAAAGTCAGCACCTCCAACAATTCAGCACTCCCTCCATTACTGCACTGAGATTGCTGAGTGAATTGTGCAACCACTTTCCTCAGTGGCCAATTGCAGGGATCTCCGACTCACATCCCTAGGGCAGCATGCGGCAGTGAAAGCTTGTCAATCCTGCCCCCCCCACTTCAAGGTGTAGGGAACTCAACACAGTTTCCCACAGAAAAACAAACACAAGGGCCAGGATTTTACAGTTCCTCCCGCTCGGTGAGATATTACGGTTCTGCCGAATTGAATGGAGATTTAAATGGCTCGTTGCATTGGCCGGCGGGGAGACACACCACGGGGCGGTCGTAAATTCCTGGCCAAGGGACTAATAGCTGTGTATATATCTCCCCAGTGGTATCTGCAAACTGAAAAATAAGAAGTCTACGTCCAACCTTAGCATATGTCTTTTTCCGAAAGGCATGTATTCCATGGTGTTCTTAGAAAACTTGTACACTGGCTAATAAAATCATGATCTGATATTCAGTCGGAGTTATATAACTAGCCAAATATTAGCATTTGCAATGCTCAGCCAGAAACTGAAATCAAAGGAAGCCCAAATTCTCATGCCTATTATTAATCTATGTGGGCTCCGTTAAGATGGGTTGATGGGCAATGGTTCACAAAAATGTATAAATCATGATTTGACCAAAGCAGATTTTTTTTAGCTGATGTTCTTCGTGAAATAATACCCATTAAATCAGCATTCCTTTCTGCATATACGGTATTATATACCATTTAGCTTCACCTGAAGGATGGTGCAGCATTTGTGATTTATTGCCAATTTTACATTCAATTATTCCAACTTGAATAATGACGATTCCTTATGGGATTGTTGTTTTAGCTCTTGCTTAATTTCAGATCTTATTAATGACCAAAGTTCATTGATAGTTATTTACAACAGGCAAAAAAAAAAGCTTGTGTAGCTATTAAAGAATAAATGCTTACCTTTCACGAGGGCAATGCTTTCTTTCATATTCATCTAAGAATACACTCTTTCCAGGATTGGCTGAGCTATTAAATATTTTAAAAGGCTGTTAGTGGCACAGAAAATAAATTAGATCCAAGCATATAGATGACTGACAGAGCAGGTAATTTAAAACACATAGACCAGCAATGAGGATGCAGTTGTCCTCTTAACATTTGCCTTTATTCACAAACTATACCATTTATTTAATTAAACCTTGCTAGAATTATCCAGGCTCGAATTCCGCTCTTTGTCTAGCAACATTTATTTGGGGCTACCCAGTGAAAACATTAGCTTATGGTATATCTAATACAATTTATATGTTATGCTTCACAATATCTCCAAATGTAAACTACAGGGAGATGGACTGTTGTGTGTAGCCTTCTGGTGGATTGGGGGCCAGGAAATACAGATCAAAAGGAAGAGCTTGCATTTAAATGTCATGTTTCACATTTCAAGCGCAGCAAAAACTCATCGCAACCAATGAATTATTCTCTTAAGCACAGCAGCCAATTTGTGTGCAGCCAGATGCTGGAAAGAGGAATGAGATGAATGACCAGTGAATCTATTTTGGAGGCATTGGCTGAAGTTTGGCCAGTTCATTGGCAGAGCTCCCTGCTCACCTTCAAACAAGTGATGTGGGATCTTTCACCAAAACAGAATCTATTCTATCAAGGAAGTGGCTGGAACAATGCAGCATACACACATTACCATACAGAGGTTTCTGTCCAGGTTTATGTACTGTCCTGGAGTGTATCTTAAACCTTTTGGCCCAGAAGCGTTGATGCTAGGTAGCAGCTATGGTCCAGTGGTGGCAATTTTGCCTGTCAGTCAAGGTCGCAGGTTCAAACCCCACTCTAGAGATGATCGTAACATCAGGCTGACACTTCAGTGTAGTGGAGGAAGCACTGTAATGCTGGAGCAATCTATAAAACAGTAATCCAAGCTTGTATCTGCCTCACAGGTTGATGTAAAAGATATCATGGCACTATTTAACCAAAAGCAGGGGAACTGACCTGGCAAACATTTATCCATCAATCAACATCCAAAACAGATCATCTGGTCATTAATAACATTGTTGTTTGCGGGACTTTGCTGTATGCAATTTATCTGCTCTATTTCCCAACAGTGACTGCATTTCAAAAAGTACTTCATTGCCTGTGAAGCACTTTGGGGAATCCTGAAGTCATGAACTGCACTATATAAATGCTAATTCTTTCTTTCTTTTCCACTGAGCCAAGCTGATCAGGAGTGAGTTGTGGCAGTAGAAATCTTTGTGAAATTATCCAAATAATAGAGCAAAAAAAGGTCATTCAGTTTATCAAGACAACTTCATCCAGATTCCATGTGAGAATGTTCTATCATGGACTTTCTTCCCACGCCATTTGATCCTTTACTTCTGGGAATACTTATTTCCCGACCAATCAACCACGCCCCCCCCCAAAAAAAAAGTCATGTTGCATTGTTAATTATCAGCGTAATCCTCAGTCCTGCTTTTGAGAGACATGGATCTAATTTCCTTTTAAAGATGACAGTTCATCCTAAACCAACTATCATCTCTGGGAGTATGTTCCCCTATATCAACTTGGCTCAGTTTGTACCATTATTCCCACCTTTGAGTTAGAAGTTTTGGTTTCTGTTATGTTTTACTATGGGATCGCGAACGGGTTGCACGCTTATCTGTCGGCTGATGAGTCGATTACAATATACTGCAGATGCAGACACCAATATGAAATGAAGCACATACTATTTATTTACACAAACGACAGGACACTAACATGATGCGTGCTTCTCCACCCAGACACTACTCTAGACTAACATTAACATGGTAGCCCATGCTACACAGCTATTGGGTCTTACAGTCACGTGGTTAATCTGCTCGCATTTTCTTAAAGGTGTATTACACCTCAGATTACCACAGGTTCAAGTCCCACTTTGATGCTTCAGTGTGGAAATGAGGGAGTACTACACTGATGCAGTTATCATGTTTCAGTTTGAAGTTAAGACTCTGTTTGTTGAGGTAAATTTAGTCTGTCTCCTTTCTGTTATTTACCCTTGGGATTTTGTGTCACCAGCACATTTAATAATGCCACAATGACACTCCAACATCAACCATTCACGATTAACATTGCTAATTGCACCCGTCTCAGAATAGAGCCCGCTGGGGCTCCACTGCATAATTATTTCACAGGCAAAGCGTTTTCCCTTCATTACCCACCTATCAGAAGTCTGTGGGCCGAGATCAGATCCACCAGTGGCATCCACTGTTAGCCTCAGTGGAGTTGGTGGAATTAGTAGGAAAACATCTCATTTGCTACCTGTGCCGTTACGGCTGCATCTCCAGCACTTCTTAACTCACACTTCATGATATATTACAGGCAAAGAAGGCTGATCACATATTTTATGCCACGTTCATTGGTTACTAACTGGAATATTTATTTTAAAAAATTCAATTGCAGATTCATTCTGTACACATTCCGGGGGAAAAAGCTGTCTTAAAGGAATTATTTATACCAACATCATTGCTGTTTTGTATGCATACTCTTACACACTGCAGTGCCTGAATGGGTATTTTTTTTAACCATTAACACTTCAAAAAAGGATCTTTTTTTTTCTAAATTATAAGCTGCCTGATGGACTTTGTGTTCTGTCATATGAAATGAAGACAAATGGATCATTTTCAGACTTTGGTATTGTCATTTAGTCACTAAGATTATGCTCAGCTTGGCACATCTATACACACACTGTTCAGCTCCCTCACTTTCCAAATTCTTTCCTAGCCGATTAAGAGCTGAAATCTGACTGTCTCTGGGGATGCCAGCAGTAACAAAAGTGGTATTAAAGTGCAGCTGAAGCCTTCTGAGAGTGCCGTGGCTGAAGGTTGCATTATCACAATGCATTTGAGCTGGCAAGCTAAGTGACTCTAGAATAAGTAGATGGACTGAATCCTTTGAAAAGAACATCATTTCATCATTCTTGTTACAATAACAACTTGTATAGCACCTTTAATGGAATAATACATCCCACATCACCCCACAGGAGTGCCCTAAGGCAAAATGTGACACCGATCCACACATGGAGACATTAGGTCAAGTGATCCGGAGCTTGGTCAAAGAGGTAGGTTTAAGGTGCATCTTGAAGGATAAAATAATGGTAGAGAGGTAATTGAAAAATTATAGTAAAGGCCAAAGCTTATGGCCTTGGGAGAGGATGATGATGGGAATTCCATGGTGGGAAGAATTGCTCTGGTTACCGTGTGCAGTAAATTGAAGACAAATGTGTTTAATGATTTTAATGCTTACAGATGCAGTATGTGGGACTTTTTTTATATATATATATGGTGGAGAAGCAACTCACTCACCAAGATCAGTTTCACTAATTATGCTGCAAGTTACTGTGGGGAGAGATGTGCGACAAAGCCCTAGCAAGGTTACTTGATGCTCAAGCAATTTTATTTATTAAAATTAATTAATGGGGGAAACTTTTACCAATAACTGTGCTACATAATGATGATGAAGCAAATGTGGCAACAAGCTTTAGAGCCTTCACTCAGACAGCTATCAATGGAGCTGTTAAAGATTTAGGTTTTCTATAATTCTATAGCGGTCATGGATTTGGAAGGTGCTGTCAAACGAGCTTTGGGAAATTGCTGTAGTGCACCTTTAGATGATACATGCTGTTCCCACTGTGCATCAGTGGTGGAAGGAGTGAATGTTTCAGGTAGTGGATAGGGTGCCAGTCATGCGGGTTGCTTTGTCCTGGGCGGTGTCAAGCTTCTTGAGTGTTGTGGGAGCTGCACTCATCCAGCATGGGCAGACCTCAGCTGTTCTGAGACGAAATAAAATAAAGTGTTAAGTGTCAGTGGGAGACTTTGGGTGGAATTTTCCCAGATTGGCACCAAGTGCGGTAGCGGGCGGGGAAAACAACGTCTGGTGGGCAGGCTCTCATTTGCCCTCCCGCCATTCCATCACGCCAGCCGCCATGTTTAAAAGGCAGCCACCAGCACACCGCTCATCGCTACCAGCTCACCAGCGCTGCCCAGGAGACATGGCCAGCAAAGGAATAAAGATTGCAGCCCCTCGCCCGCCCCCCCCTCCACCCCCCACCGCATTTAATGACGGGTCCCTTGAACAATTGCTGGTTGCCATGGAGGTCCGCCGGGATGTCCTGTACCCCAGCTCTGGCCACAAGATGGGCAGCAACGTGACCAATCTGGCTTGGAAGGCTGTCAGCGCCAGTGCCCTTCAGAAGAGGACAGCCACCCAGTGCCGCAAAAGGATGAATGATATATACTGTTCCGCCAGGGTAGTTCACTCTTTTTATCACCCTTTTCACCACTCTCAACTCATACACTCACAAACCCAGCACACGTCCACAGGGCCCTCACTCACTGCCAGTTCAAGGGACATCACCATTCAATCTCTCACATGCATCTTCATTGTCATTAGCCGGTCCACACATCTATCATCAGGCCCAGCAGGCGTCCTGCTTACACTTTCTCCATCTCTATCCATGTAGGACAAGCTGGCACACAACAAGAGAGAGAGGTCGCAGACCGGTGGCAGAATGCCCGAAATCAAGGTCCGAAATCATGGAATTTGAAAACAGAGCCATTCAGCTGGCCGGCCACAATCTGGACCGGTCCTGTGTTGATGGTGAGGTCGGCTCTACCAAGTGAGGATCCAGCAGTGCAACGTCCATCAGACAACCATGCTGTGAGTGACGTGTCATCTTTCGTAGGCCACTGCGAAGCACTAATTATCTCCCTTTGCTTTCGCAGGCACATCTGCCAAATCGCTGACGGAGTGAATGACCCAGGGGCTCCAATCAAGCCCCGAAGAAACCTCCAAAGAGAAATCTAAAGGCACCCTCCTCAAAGTTCCATTACAGCGCTCACCCACACCCTCCACAAGCACAGAGACACCCACCTCGGTGGGACCTAACTCTGGAATAGGCATGGGGTCACAAACTGGTGAGCACAGCGCTCAGCCTGATCCACAGCAGGTGGTGGCTGGGACTTCCCAGGTCCCCAACATTCGGAGGGCTGCTGGAGGCAAGTCAGATGATGATACTCTGGACTCAGTCATGTCACAGTTGCTGGAGCTGCAAAGGCAAGCTCGGGAACATGAGGAAGGGATGTCCGCTGCACTCCTCAGATTGCAAAGCACAATGGAGGAGTCCGTCTGTCTTCAGGCTGAGGTGATAGCGCCAGCATTGCAACACACCGAGGGGAGCACTGGCATGGAGACCTTGGCCCAGGACGTTGCTCCTGCACTGCTGTGCGGGCTTAACTCCATTGCTGATGCCATATTTGGCCTCCAACTGTGTGTACGTGAGAGGTGTGTGGGGCAGCTCGATCTCACTCCAGCTACCCCTTCCCCTCATGGAGTCAGTCAGGGGTCCTCGGGCACCCATTGGGAGGAGGATCAGCATGTGCACACCCCACGGTCATCCACCCATGTGACTCCAGGGTGTCCGGCCCATCCAAATCCCCTCTTTCTGTGGCCTCCACAGCTCCAGGTTCATGGGCTGAGGAGGGTGCCAGTAGCACACAGTAGGACCCCAAAAGCAGACCGGGGCCCTCCAAGTCTCAGCGCATACCTGCAGGATTTGTTTCTGGTGATCGCACACCAGCTGCACGTTCAGTGAGCAGAAGTCCTTGCGGTTGATGTAGTCCACCATGTGTAGCTACAGAGACCGGACTGCCACATGGGTCCTGTCAATCGTGCCTTGCACCTGTGGGAATGCTGAGTTCCGGGTGCATCCAATGGCTCTTGCATCCTGGCTGTCCCGGTCCCGGGCGAAATGCACAAAGTTGTGTGCCCTCGAGAAGATGGCATTCGTGACCTCATGGATGCATTTCTGGGTGGCGGCTTGTGAAATCCCACAGAGGTCACCTGTGGAGCCCTGAAAGGAGCAATTGGCATAGAAATTGAGCACCGCAGTCACTTTCACAGCCACTGGCAAATGCCCTCTCATGTCCCCTTGGCGACAAGTCCTGCAGTAAGTGGCAGATGTGAGCGACCAGTTCCCTAGACATGCGCAGTCTTCGGCGACACTGGTTCTTGTTCATCTGCAGGAACATCAGGTGGCCTCTGTAGACCCTGGGCGTCGCTTGGCGTCGACCAGCCATGGCTCGCTGTCGCTCCTGGGCAGCGTGTGTGGGATGCCCAGCAACTCCTTCTTCCTGAGGTTGCTGCTCCTGCCTTTGCATGGCCAGGAGCCTCAGTCACTCTCTCCTCCATCTTCTTCACTCTCTGTAGGCCATCAGGCATACAGCTAGGTCACCAAGACCCATTATCCTTATGTGGTCCTCCTGCAGCATGAAAGACAGAGAGAGACGCGGTTAGCCTGGGTGCACTTAGCATCCTTTCCTGGCCCTTCCTGTGAAGTGCTGGCCACCCCTCAGATGGCCACAGATGGGTGCACTGCATGGCTGCCCTGTCAACCTGCGACATGGGGGACACTGGTCCAAACCGGGTTGCTGAGATTGCAAGGGGCTGCGAGTGTTCCCAGCAGTGACTGCTACATGGCCAGCGGCAGCGAGGAGATTATACAGCTTGGGCAGTCCAAATACTGTGCAGTCCAGTAAAGTGGTTGCAGACTCGCAGCCCGTGCCAGGGTGGTGGAGGCTAAGGTCTGGAGGGCTTGGTGGCACCTTGGTGCCTCCGCGTTGCTTGCATGGGTGGGCAGGCTAGGAGCCTGACCCCAATCATATCACTGTGGCTGCACCTGATCTGTCTCAGTTGCACAGGGATGGTTAGTCTCTACTGTGTGGCCAGTCCCCTCACCTACCCTGCCCCCCACCTCGACTGCTTGTGCGCGGGATCCAACACCAGGGCAGCTGTTGCCTCCAGACACCCCAATCCTGAGTGCAGTCACCTCCGGGGCCAGGCCGAAGTTGCCCCCGGACACTAAAATCCCGAGTGCAGTCACTTCCGGGGCAAGGCAGCAGTTGCCCCCAGACACCACCCACCCCAACCCAAAAACAGTCGCCTCCGTGGCAGGGAAACAGTTGCCCCCGGAAACCACCCCCGACCCGAACACAGTCACCTCCGTGGCAGGGCGACGCTTCACCTAGGCCCCGGCTCCCTGAAGCCTGCAAAGCAACAGGCGAACCTGGCGAGCTGTGGAAAACGATGCTGCACACTCACCTCAGTTCCCCCAAAGTGAAGGCCGCCAAGTGCACGGCAACTGTGTGCCGTTGTGAGGCATGTCGATGTGCTTTCCTGCCGACATGGACGGGCAATCCGGCAGCATCCAGAGCCTGGCAGGATGGCCTTTTAATAAGATGCTGCTTTATTACAATAAGCTCCCCGCTGACCGTTGGCCAAGAGAGGCCACAAACAGCAATATGACAATGCCCAGTTGGCTTGTTTTATTAATATTGATTGATGGATAAATATTGGCCAGGGAGCCGCTGATGACTCGCCATCTCTTCAAAATAGAGTCGCAGAATCTTTTATCTCCACCTGATTTAAACTTCTCATCCAAAAGTCAGCACCTCTGACAGTGTAGCACTCCCTCATTACTTTGCTGACAGCCTAGATTTTTATGCTCAACTCTCTGGAGTGCAACTTGAACCCACAATTTTTTGACTCAGAGGCAAGAGCGCTACCCATTTAGTCGTGGATATGTTGGTGTTTGTTTTCAATTTTACCTATAAATGCACTGCACTCAATTCCTTTACTCGCAGTTTTCTGAAATGGTGTCATTTTGCTCTCAATCCAGTTTGAATAGAAGCATGTTCTATCTTCATAATAATAACCAAAAAAATCAAGTTATCAGAAGACAACAATACAGACCCTCTGTGAGCAATAAATCGAAGGCATAAGATATTTAAATATAAATGATATGTAGATCTCTAAGTCCTATAAAATTGATTTTAATATCAGATTATATGCCAAAAATGCAAAGTACAAAGTAAACTGAGCCAAATTCAAGGCATCAGCACTGAAGATCCAATGGAGATTCTCAAGAATACCAATGGAAGTTGTCTCAGAAGGACAAAATGTTGTTTATAATAATGTTAACTCCTACCACAATAAACCAGCAGAGACTGATATTGCTATAGCAGCTTGTAAGATTAAGCAAGATTTAAACTCAGAGGATTCCATTTCTGTACCTTCAAGGCAGGATCAATACATTAACAATCAATATGGTACACAAAACCATTTTATATTTATGAACCAGCTAACAAAAAGTGCCTGTTTACTGGTTTTTAAAAAAAACAGGTTTTTCTTTAAAACTTTTATGGGACCTTAAATGACCTGGTAATACCATGGTGATAGTTGTGCACCTTCAGAAAAGTGACATAATGAATCCATTAGATCTTGCAATAGACAATCTCACGTTGAAATTAAATTGGGATGGCAGCTGCTAGAAGTTGTTTCGTGGGGAGGCCAGATATGAGCTCATTTTTCAGGATTTAGTGGCTAATATATTTTGGTTACAGAGAGACAACCAAGTATTGCTAAATTTCACAGCTCCAACTGTCCAATGGGGCACATAATGTATGGCAATGCTGTGGTTAGAAAAAATGTTGGCAACATACCCAGTCACACAATTTATGGTAAGTTGTGCTGTGCACTATGCCATGTGTGAGGAGCTACTGGTTGTTTGCTGTCCACTTAGAAAGGGCACAACTCCATGCTCTTTAGTTACCTAATAACTATCCTCCCTGACCGTAAGGTAAGCAGGGTATTTTTGGAGTCGTGGTGGTTCCACAATGTCATGATTGCTGATGGAAGTTCAGAACTATGTCAATTCTCTGTAGAGAACTGTGGGCTCAGCAGGCATCAGGCACATTCATAATATGATTGGTTAATCACCAACGGCATCTGCTAGCTTAGCTGATTAATAAAACATGGAAGGAAAGTGATGTCAGTGGGAGCTAGAAGTATTCCCATTGAACACCAGATATTTCCCAGCTGGATGAGTTTACTAATATTCTTTCCTGCTAGGCTATTTAATTTTAGCTTATCAAATTGCAGCCCAAATAGAATGGGAAATATCCTTAAGCCTTAAATCTAGTCAACCTGCACCTAAGCTTTCTGGACCTGAGTAAATTGGACATCCAATGATCAGCAGAAAATCTATGTATGAATTTCTGAGTAGCTTGGCTTGAACAATGTGGAATTTCAATCGGTAGCTTCCTTTGTTCAGGCACGATGAGTGCCATTTTTTGTCCGAAATGGCATCCATATCATGCGTACATTCTTTTGGGGCAACTTGCATCAGATACCATAGTGGTGAGGGCATTAGCATGAGCACTGTGGACATCCTCCAGAAGTATGTAGGGCAGGCAGATCATAATGTCAAACAGTGTGAAACACTGTCAACTATGTCAACCACAAGGGATTCCATTTGCTGAATGTGCAGCTGGTGTGCGACCACCACAAACATATCCTGCAGGCCTGCGCATGATTTCCAGGGTGTGTGCATGACTTCTACATTTTCAGTTAGTCACAGATCTCTGACATCTTCCAGGGTCCACAAAGGCTGCAGGGTTGGCTCCTCAGGTTCAAGAGGTACCCGCAGAGGGCGTGGCTGATGACATCCATGCGGCGGCCTCAAACTGCAGTGGAGTGAGGTATAACTCACACTGCAGCTCGCAACTTGGTGGAGCAAACCATCGGGATGCTGAAAATGAGGTTCCGGTACCTGGACCGGTCTGGTGCAGCCCTGCAATATAGTCCGCAGAGGGTGTCACGCATCGTCGTCGCCTGCTGCCCTTTACAACCTGGCGCTGCAACAGGGAAAGGAGCCGGCTGAGGAGGAGATGCAGGAGCTGTAGGTTTTCCTCCGATGAAGAGGACAGCGACGGTGATGAGGGTGAGGAGGCCCTCAAAGGCGATGATAACAGTGATGAGGCCCTTGCACTGGCTAGACAAGGCAGGCACACTTGGGGGGGGGCCTCATAGCTCCTAGTCTCAGAGAATGATGATGATATGCAGTGAGGAGACAACATAAGATCCTCATATTGCATCTGTGAATGTTTGACTCTAGTCTGGCTTATGGCAGCACACATACCCTCTGTGATAATGCTCCTGTCATGGAGATGTGAAGCCAGACAATCACTTCGGTCCGAAGGCTGCGCGAAACACAGGGAAGAGGCCCTGGAATGAGACATCTGCCTTTATCTTGTGCAGAAAGGTTTCACATCTAAGTGACATGAACACTGCTCATCAGAACAAGGAGCCATAGGCAGGGACGCATTCGTGGCAGTTTATTGACAACAGTGAACATTACGTCCAGCAATTAACACCTGTATCCAGGCTAATAGTGCAGACACTGACCCTGAGTATGATGGGCTAATAGTACATCTTCTTAATCTTCCTAACCCTGCCACTACGTCTTGCTGCTCCCCGGAGATCCTCAGCTCTAGCAACTGTCACATGATCAAGTCCACAGGCTCATCATCTGACTCAGACTCAAATTTATGGCCTCTAGCAGCCCTTCGAGTGCCTGAAACTTGGGAAGCCCCTGCCGCTGCATCAGAAAATTCCATGTGCTCACGAGATTGTGATCAGAGGCTATTCTAAAGCTAGGTCGCACCGAGGCATGTGATTCTGCGTTGGTGGAGGGTGTGGGTGAGCGCTGTGATGGGACTTCAAGGAGGGTGCCTCCAGATTCCTCTTCAGGAGGTTTCTATGGGGCTTGAGTGGAGGCCCTGGGTCATGGACTCTGTCGGCTGTTTGGCAGATGTGCCTGTGAAAGTAAGTAGGGATAATTAGTGCACGGCAATGTCCTGTGAAAGAGGACACATCAGTCACAGCATGGTTGTCTGATGGATGTTGCGCTGCTGGATCCGCGTTTGGTAGATCAGCACCAACCTCACCGTCAGCACAGGAGCGGTCCTGGCCATCGATGGCCAGCTGGATGGCTGTGTCTTCAAAGTCCATGAGGACCTTGATTTCAGGCATTCCTCCAATGGCCTGAGACCTCTCCCTCTTGTTTTGTGCCGGGTTGTCCTTCATGAGCAGAGATGGAGAGAGTGTAAGCAGGGCGCCTGCCAGGCCAGATGACATGTATGCCTGGCATGTGTGGGTGGTGAGTGGTCCCATGAACAGGATGAGGACAATGAAGGTGTGTGTGAGAGTAAATGTGGATGTCCCTTGAACTGGCAGTGAGTGAGTGTGATGGGTTTGTGAGTGTGTGAGTTGAGAGTGATGAGAAGAGTGCCTTACCTTGGTGGAACAGAGGAGATCGCTCATCCTCTTGCAGCACTGTGTGGTTGTTCTCTTTTGCAGGGCATTGGTGCTGACCACTGCTGCCATTGACCTCCAAGTCAGATTGGTGATGTTGCTGCCCATCCTGCATCTTGAATGGGATTAGAGGACAACACGACAAGCCTCCACTGTGTCCAAAAGGCGCTTGAAGGACGGGTCATTGAACCTGGGGACTGCAGTCTTTTTGCCTTTTAGGCCCTTGTCTCCTTTGAAGCAGTCGTGGGCTGGAAGCACTGAGAGGCTACGCTTTAAATATGGCATCTGGCATGATGAAGCGGCGAGGTGATGGCGTGGCGAGCAATGACAGCCCGCCTACCCTTGAATTGGCGTGCTTCCCAGGAATGCATAATTAATGCTGTGGGTTTGGGACGATAAGGTGTGAAAAAGCTGCCATTGCGGCCGGTGGGTTAAACTTTATTTTACCCGCCCACTACCATACTTAGTGCAAATCTAGGATGATCCCACCCTTGGAGAATGAGCTGAGGCTGCAAGGAGCAGGACAGGCTGCTGGAAGTGGGAGGAGGGGGGAGAAGGGTTCTGGAGCAACCTTGCAGTACTTGGCAGAGTGAGTGTCAAGTTTCGACATGGACTTCTACATGCTGCACAATTGCACAATGGTGAGGGCCCAGCTTTCACCAGCAGCTATACAACAGGCAGCTCAAGAGCAGCAGCATGAGGAGGAGGAGGAGGAGGGGAAGGGAAGGAGGAGGAAGAGGAAGGGAAGGAGGAGGAAGAGGAGGAGGATGAGAAAGAGAAAAGAGAGACGTCCTCCTTCTGGTCAAGCTGTGAGGAACTCAGCCAAGTGTAATACCAGACCACAATCCCGCTTCCTCCTTCACCAACAGTCGCAAACTTACCTTCCCTGTCACTGACCAATGCATAAATAAAAACAAACATACTACCGCACTTTGTGAAAATTTGGGACGATTCCACCCAAAGTAAACATTGCAAAACAAATTTATAGAATAAATAATTTCATATTGCCTGCAAAAGTCAACTAATCACCCTTCTGAATTCCCTTAGTGCCTGTCTTACATTTGCTTTTGTCTGCCCCACTGCTCCTACACAATGTTACCCACAGGCTGCAGCATGGCATGTGGAAGGCTGCTGACTTTCAGTGGAGGAGACTGTGGATGGCCTTATGATTTCAAGCATCTCTGAGCTCGAAAGCGCGGGTGCAGACTGCACCACCTCAGCATAGGTGGCAGTGGGGGGTTGAAGCTGGGGAGAGGGGGGTGGGGGGCACCTCAACAAACCTGGTACTATATCAGAGAAAAAATTGCTGGACACCCAGCAAGCCTGTTTGAACACTGTAATCCACGGCTATGGTGGCAGTAGTCTGAGCTTGCGTGACTTCATTCCAAGCTACCACTGCAAAACTAAAACTTCAGTGGAAGTTGTTTGTGCTTCAATGGAAAGGGAAACATTGGTCGTCAAACGCTGCATCATGGATATGTCCATAAGTGTGCTGATGGAGTTGGCTGCCACTTCCACATTGGAAAGGGTGGGCTCCAAGATCTGCGGAAAGCCCTCTGCAAAGTTGGCGATGGATGGGACATGGACCTCTCCATGTTCCTTGACATTGATCGCAGGCAGTCTGGCAGGTTTCTCATTGCACCAAGCGTTTTGGTGTGTATAGCCCCCGTCAGCCTTCTGCTGTAGGTTACTGTACTGAAGTGCTCATCTGAGTCCTCTGCAGCAGAGCCAGTGTGCAATCTCACTCTCTGGCAAGTTGGCACCTGAGCTAGCCTTGCCTCCTCTTCTGGATGCAGGCCACTCATGCCTGGTGTCGAACTACATGCAGATTCCGGCTCTATGCTATCCTCAAAATTGTAACATCAGTATCTGAGCCAGCAGCTGCAAGTGTAAAATCGAGTGAGCATTTTGTATCCTCAACATCACTGACTTCTTGCTTTTCCTTCACTGCCTGGCCAGGTTTCAGTTCTTGAGAATCTTAAAGGAGAAAGACACAAGGGTAATGTGGTGATTTGAGGAGGATGGAAAATTAAACATCATGCTTAAACTATCTGCAGTGTGTAAATCAGTTGAGAGTGTGGAATGGGGAGAAGGTGGGATGTGAGGAGGAGGATTAGGAATGAGGATACTATCATCTCCAGTGGTTAAAACTCCTATGCTGGCTAGAGCTTCAGCAATGACTGTTCAGATAATGGTCAGCACCATCTTCCCCATGGGGTCATGACATGCAGCCTATCCTTTTTCATTTAGATGCTGCTGCCTCCATTTGTGTGCAATATTGTCCCGCAAAAGAGAGCGAAATGTATCAGTCAAAGTGGTGTAACCTGTTTAGCTGATGTGGCTGTCATGGTTGAATAGCTTTCAGCACAGGCAAGATGTGAGATGTAGTTGTGACTCCTTCAACAGGGCTAAAAGTATGAGGGTGCAGTGGAGCATATCAAAGTCAGCTACGAGTCCTGATTTATAGAGATTAGGTGACTGATGAGGATGTGGTGGAGTGAGCAGTGTCTGAGGCTAATGATGCAGTTAGTAGAATGTGGCATTCAAAGATGCATTCACTGATCTTGATCACATGTGTGAGGTCACTGAGTTTATTGCGGCACTGCATCTAAGTTCTGGGAACTTGAGTGCTGACATCGAACTCCAGGGCTATCTGTTCCCCTGCCTTCTGAGCACACATCTGGAGGACCTCTGGCCGACTGCTAGTACAGGAAACCTCTCCTCCTTTGCATCTCTTCAGCATCTCCTCTACCAAGGCTTCCAGTGCAGCAATAAAAGCCCTAGGAGCCGGCCCTCTCCGATCAATCGCTGTTTCCCAGGTCAGATTCAACTCACAAAGGACTTCCCACCTCAATGCAGCACCCCCCACCCCACCCCCAACTCCCCTTTAAGAGGCACAGGTTAACTTTAAGTAGTGCAAGCTAGCTTTAACTGGTGTTAGCCACTCACAATGTTGGCACCCTTCTTAGGTGTCCAGCCAATTTACTGTGCAGTTAGCACTGGCTGACTGCTGTAAATGTGTAAAATAGCTGGCAACATGAAGTTGGTATGCTGCCTGCAAATTCAGTCAATGGGCACGGGTTAATCAATCATCGTCCCCATAACCAGTTTCGGGGGTGATCAAATTAAGCTTGGTGATAGATTTCCACATACATCAAATAATTCAAAAACATTGAATATACTGTTTGCTACTGAAGGGCAATTATTACTTATGCTAAAGATAACTGAGATCTCTCAAAATATTCACTATTATTTTTAAAACAATGAGGGCCTATATTACTAATAGAATATCATTGCAGGTCCTGAGTAATGGAAAAGTAATTAAAATATGTCAAGTGCATTCCTTAAAAATTCAAATGTAGAACAGCTCTAACATCTGGCAAGAGCTTCTAATCTCCCCTATTTTAATGAATAGTGAAGGGCAGATAGCGTGGCCAGACGGACTATCGGGTTCTTGAGTAACAGTGAAGAAATCTCCAGATTTTCTAGCCCTATTTTCTGTACATTGCAGAACAGCAATCTCACAGGATAATCCATATTACCTGTGCAAAATGTATGCATGGTATCAATTCACCAGGAGCATCGCACCTTGAATGAGTGTTTGAGATACTTGGCAGAGTGATCCTTACAGGGTTATCCATTACTTAAAGTTATGGATCTTGGAGACTGACAATTAGTCTTACGGTTTTTTGTACCAGTCAATTGATAGTGTTGGTATTCAAGTCTATTCTCCCTATTAAATAACACTGGATGAATGTAATTCAGAGAGGGAACAATGTTTTAGGGAATAGAAGAAAAATGCGTTGGATTATTTGTCAGCTATGATTACTGGAAAAAATACATGAACGTTTTATGCAATCTTCAAAAGAGAAGAAAGTGGAGAGGAACTTTATACCTCAGTTTTGGGAGTCTGCACTCCTGCACCAACTCACTGGCACCAGCTCCAGCTCTTCACCATGCTGAGCAGACCACCACTGCTCCAAAGGATTACCTTTGCCCCAATGCACAGAGTCACCAACTTGCTGCTGCCATTTTGGCTCTCCAGGGCTTTTCCCAAACCCTCACTACATGAAACCTGCCAACCGTAGCACTTTTTCTGCTTTGAGCCTCTTTCTTTGCTCTTCCCCCTAGTGGTTTCTCTCCCCGGTGGTTCCTACTCGTGGTTTCCTCCTCTCGATGGTCTCCCCTTGTTGGCTCCTTCCCCAGTCCTCTCTCTCTCTCTCTATGGGACCTGTCCCTGTCCCCTGTTCCTGGGTTCCCTCTTTGGGACCTCTCCCTGCCCCCTCTCCCTATCCTGGGACTCCTCTAGTTATGGCAGCTCACTCCTGGGTCCTGTGATCGGACATTCATGCTTTTCTTTATCCCCCCCATGCAGGTGCACACACACGCAGCCCGCTCCTGATTCTCTCGTGTGCAGAAGCCCCCAGAGCATGTCAGGAATGTCATTCCTGAGCTCCGCTCGAAAATCAGGTAATTTGCTATTTCTTGACAATAGCTTGAAGATTTGTACGAAGATTCCACTGCACTTTCCTCTCAATTCAGGTCAAGTAACAGTTCTGCAAGTAATAATATGAAAAATAATTACACTTTCAAATGTAATTTGTGTTAAATGATCCATTCATTTTCTTGAGTGAGCAGTACAGCCCTCTACTTGAATTTTGATTAAACTGAGCGGCAACTTTAATGGCAATCAAGACTTTGCATCATTTTACATCACTGCTGGCATTAGCAGTTGTCTACAGTCATCTTAGGACTTAGGACCAAACTTCTTGAGCAGGCCTAATTCAACCTTACTTATTATGCTGCATCATACATACCTTTCCTTTCAACCTCATTTACCATTCATTCCCACCAGTCAGTTTATGTGTCCCATCACAATACTGAGGTTTCAGGGGCTGCTTATCCTGTTACCATTTATTTAGCTTTTGGCTGCATATAAAGTCCGGAAACCATGAAGACAATGGGGAAGAAAAAAAATCAAGCATAAAAACAGCTAATGATTTTTTATTACCCAATTTTCACTAGCACCAAAGACCAGTCTCATCCTCTGTGTCTTGTATAAGTGGAAAAGATTCTCCCATTGTGATGCGAATTTGACAATATCCTCTGATAAATAGATAAAGGTCATATTTACAGAATATCATACTTGCCCTGGCCAAGGTTTCTGACATTCCAGAATCTCGCTACACTTATGATAACGTTTATGAATTATAATATCAGTTTTATTAATAAATGGGTCCGGATATCATAGTTTATACACTTTTGCATATTTTTGTCTTCTTCAGATGTTTTCACATACTAGTTTTGCATTCCATCTCATCTAAGTATTTATTAAATGAGATATCCTTCTTTTTGACTTGTTGTTTGCTTTTTGACTTGTTGTTTGCGCAATTATTTCTCGTACCATACCTACGCCTGATCATACAGTTCACAATGTG
The DNA here is from genome assembly GCF_964194155.1 of Cetorhinus maximus. Taxonomy (NCBI): domain Eukaryota; kingdom Metazoa; phylum Chordata; class Chondrichthyes; order Lamniformes; family Cetorhinidae; genus Cetorhinus; species Cetorhinus maximus. The sequence continues at coordinate 22,537,922 of NC_135896.1, forward strand.
TCCCTGCCTGGCCCATATTAAGTCGGAATTTCTTCAATCATTAAAACAATGATGATTAGACAGGAATGTATCTGGCATTTGGGTGCACATATATATGTTTGGTTTTCTTACTCCTTTCTACTTCTAAGTGTGAAGTTTCTGATTCGCATTTTGGTCATCCGTTCCTTTTTCCCCCTTCAGCAAAACAATTGATTCAGGAAGTAATGCTTCAAATTATGGAAAGATGTCTGAACACTTACAAAAGGAGCTACCATTAAACTAGATTCTCCAATTAAGTGTAGCAGCTTCTGTTGAATAAGAATATTCGAAACAATTCTGTCATCCATGTTATTGGCTTCGACTTCAGAGAAATGCTTACTGAGAACGTTATTCTCAATTTTGTTAATTAATACTTTGGACTATCCGTCTTTTGAACAAATTAAAACTCATTGGGGAGTGAAATTGGTCCATACCAGCAGGGCAAATCGGGTTCATAGTGAACTGATTTTCACACCATTCGCTTTTCTTTCTGCTGATGTTCAGAGAACGATAATCCAAACTCTTTCTTTGAGACTGGTTTTCTCATCTCACTGTCACTTTTACTTGGTTTGAAATTAAATATCCCCAAAACATTTTCCTAGTCAATGGAAAATAAAGACTGATGCACTGTCTAACCAGGCTGCTGATTCACGATCAGTCTGCTTTTTGCTGCTGCCCTAAACCAATTTCACACCGTTTTACTTTTATTCCTTAGTATGGTACTTGGCACAAATGTTTCTCACGTATCTTTCCCCTCAGTCTCTTAATATTCAGGTCAAACTGTTCATGCATGACAAAATCATTTGCTATATCTGAGTGCTGAAACAATTAGAAATAGTTGGTACCTTTCACTTTATCTTTGTGGAAAAATATATCACACGTAGGGGAGAGCAAAAAGCAACAAAACGCCTTCCAAAAGGCAAAGACTCTGGGCCTGAGATTCAAAGGTGCTGCTCCACTAGCACTGGTCTGTTTGAGGAGAACCTCTTGTGCCTGCCTGTCCCAGCATAAGGTCCGAGACCCTGGCCTCAGTTGGAAGGATGTGGTCTCTTATGAGGTTGGGAGGGCCAGTCTCATCTTCAAGTGCACTTTGCGGTGTCTGCCCTTGTGAGCTGCTCTGCCATTGGGCTGTTAAAAAAACATCCTTTGCTCCGAAGGAAGCCCTCTGTAAGGCATGGTTAAGGTAGCCCAGTTTCTCCAGATTTGATCACCCTGGTCTGTTGAGCTTGTGGGATCTTGAGGCTTCAACACAGCTCTCACTAATTCTCAGCTGGCAAGAGTTCTGTTGCGATCTGTAAGGGAGGAATGGGCAGAAAATAGCAGGACCAAAGAAATGAGAAGTATGCAGGTATAACTGGTTTCTGCTCCATTTTCTCCCCCCCAATTTAGAGATGTTCCAATCTTGGTCATCACTGGAATTTCTGGCCCTCTGTCTCTGAGCTGTATAGACTGGAGAGTTTCTACAACCAACCATCTGTTTCAGTTAAATTAGCTGATCTCCTCTAATGTGACAATAGAGGTGTTATTTTGGCCTTGAGTTAAGGAATAGATCCTGCTCCTGACTGCTATACTACAAATCCTACTAGAAGAGCGTATTAATTATGCTTTTATTTAGTGTGTAATGTACCTTTAAAAATAATGCTTGTTAAGGAAGGTCACATGATCTATAGTAACCAATAGGAGTGTAGTGTGGGCTAGCTCAGCAGTTAGTAGTATAGAGATAGAGTTGGAGTTGAAAGCACACATGTAGTGGCTGCTGAGTACCTTGTAAATAAACTTAATGTTTCCATCCAAGAAGGGTCTGCGGATCAACTCTATCAATAGTACCAACTCAGCCACCTCTCACAACAAAGAGTGAACATTTGTGTGACAAATCTATGCATCCTGTAAACTGCTTAACATGTTCTCAAAAAGGTGTCCAGCTTAAAGCATAATGTAGGGGTCAGTAACTGGTTTGAATATTGTGAAGTTGCTGGAAATCAAAACTAATTCAAACCAGAAGGCTTCTGAGCAACACAAGAATTTTCAAATAATGAATCCATTAAGCTGGATTGTCTGGGCACAGCAAGTGTGCAGGATTTATACGTGTCAGAGCGTATACCTGCAAAGGAACCCACCCGGTTTTTCTCCCATTTTCCAGTTAATCTAATGGACCTAGGCACAGACCCAGCAAGATCTTCCTTAATTTTCAGAAACATAAGCTCCCCTACTTGTCACACACAATGCTGATTTATGCTGCCAATATGCAAAATAAATTTACTGTCGCAACATTCTTGAAAAGAATTGGCAGTTGTTTTCTTCTACCCAAACGGCCTTAAACTCCCACCTTCCCTCTCTCCATGGTACAGAATGACATGACAGCAGGGCTCTATAGAGCATTCCACAGGTTGACAAATTGGACATGCCAGCTCCATCACACTCGGCATGTCTTCATCAGCAAGCTGCCTGTCAACCCCTCTTCAGCGCTGTCGGCAGCAGCAGGAGCAGTCAGCCTCTGACTGTCGATTAGGACTGTGTCAGCAATATTGTGAAGCACCAAGCAGTTTATGCGCCTCTCACTTCCTTTGCTGCCTAGAGGGTAGAAATGCAATGCAGGAAATTACACCGCAACGGAAAAGAGATTTCAAGGTCAATTGACTATACGCTACTTTCCTTTATGTTGCGTGCTGCTGATAGTCTATTATTATTCATTGCCATTGTATGGAACATAGCCTTCTCTGGAACAAAGATAAATATTTTCATAAGTTATTCCAGTGAGCCCAGATTTTTCAGTGAGTGGTGAACAAATGTAACTTAACGTTAACCTCGCTGACAGCTGCCCACAACGTTTTCTTGGGTTTATGAGTGGAGACGTGATCAAAGCCAGCGTCTGATCCAGCTCAATGCCAGCTACAGGAGAACTGTGACATTTGCGAGCGGAGCAAGAAACAGTGAAGCTCTTCAACCGATCAGAATGGAGAATCCTCATTGAGACACGCAGGCCACAAAAATTCAATAATTCACAAGAGCAGCTGCATGGATCGTGATGCATGATTAGTTCACTTTTGTGCTGTCTCCTAATTTAACTTATTGTAGCATGCAGCACAGTGATTAGTGCCTGCACACTTGGGCGAATGGTGCAAAATCGTGAGAAGCTAACATGGGCTAAAGATTGCCAGCGTCACTTAAAACCAGCCTGCACCTCTTAAAGAGGCAATGTATTTTGGCTAGAGCAGGAGCTGGAAGTCATTTTACATATGTACATACGAACAAACGAATCTTTTAACAGATTCTTACCTGAGAATGATGCAAAAGTGGAACAAAACAGCAGAGAGTGGGTTCCAAATGCTTCTGGCACAGCCGAAGGCCTTGGTACAGGAGCTGGAGAACAGGAGAAATGTCATCTCTCCACAGAGGCCAAGAAGGCCCCCCCAGCTAAAATTTGCAAGGACAGTGGGCAGATAGCCAGGTGCCTCGTTCTCTACCTCCAGACAAAGTCAGTGACTGAATCTTCAAATACCAGATCCCATCAACTGCATCACTAGCCTCACATAGTGCTCAACATACCAGACCCTCAAAACCCCCCTACCAACAAACTCTAACAATCACAACTCACACCCCAACATTCATTGCTTCACCTCACCCTCCCACACTTAGCATCACTACAAGCCTCGTAACCACATCTTACTGAGTGCTCACCCTTCCAGCTACTCACCATGATGGTCACATTAAGCACACATATTGCATCATATACACTGACACCCTTCCCCCATTCTTGCAGGATAAGATGGCACATGACAGGAGACAGAGCACCTAATTAACAGGGGTAGTACTTGCATACTTAATCCTCCTTTTCACATTTCACTTCTCCATAATCCCACCACTTTTTTCTGATTTACAAGATGCAGATGGTGCAAGCATGCACGCCTGGTTTTTTTTTCTGCCCCTCCGCTCACCAGCATCCTACTCTGTGCCTTTTTCCTTCCAGATAACCAGGCACTGCAACTAGGCCATGCAGTGGAGGAAGAGCAAGTGGTGGAACAGCAGGAAGACAGTGATGAAGAAGCATCATCTAATTGTTCCCACACCCACAGCCACCAGCTCATATGCTGACACTGCATGTATTTTAGAGATGAGGTTAGAGTTGCTGTCTGCATATAGTGAGACACGGTGAGCATGAGTGGCCTGCAACCAGGAAAGGACAGGGAACAAGGTAGCACAGCTGCTTACTCACTAGAGGGAAAGGTCATACACCAGTTCTGCTGTAGGAGGCACAGTTAGGATTTTGATGGGACAGTTTAGAGGAGAAGGCCGATGGAACGCAAAATGAACAGGTCTGCCAGAAAGGCGGTGGTCACAATCAAGGAGTATGCAGAGTCTGACACCATTTAGCATAGGGCTCCATTCTTTGAGCATGGAAGTGGTGGCTAATTCCATTCACATACTTGCAGACCAAACCATGATGTAGTTTCTTATAGCCAGTGTCTCAGCTTCCAGTGCAGCACAAGCAGACACCCAATGCCTGGGTACTACAGTGAAGGCTCAGACTGAAGTCGTGCAAGGACAGATTGCTCTCATGCATACTTAGGCAAATTATTGACCTGGTTATGAAATTGGCTGAACAATTGTTATGACACAACAGTTTGTAAAGGCTGAGTTGTTTAAATCCCAGCGAGAAACTTGAACAACGGTCATAACCTATATTTTCAATTGGTATGTTTGAGATGCAGCTCTGAATTCAGGAATAAGACCACCAAGCCTCAAGAGGGTTTTTTTTTATATAAAACTAAATTAAACATTTACTAATTTACAACAAAGCAAACACATAGACGTGTATAAAAATTACTACCATAATAACTTTACTACCATAAATCCCCAAATTAATCACTCCCAGGTAAATTTTTACCAAAGCAACAATAACCCATAGGGGAGAATTTTCTCCTCGTTGGTTGGGCTAAGCAGGAGCGGGCGTAGGCGGGCGAGCAGCCAATCACCGCCCTTAGTCGGCTGCGCACAGCCATTTCACAAGGGTAGGCCAATTAAGGCTGCCCAGCATGATGCACACCAGAAGCGCTTAGCACTACCTGTGCGGGCGGGGGGAGGAGGCTGAGTCAGGGCCTGTGCTCTTTCATGCGCATGCATGCGAAAGAGCACAGAAATCTCCCTGAGGCAACTCCGTGCCTCAGGGAGATTACTTTGGTTATGAAAAATTGAAATAAAGAAAAAAAAAATATTCAAACATGTCCCCTCATGTGTCAGTGTCACATGACATGTCAATAAATTTTTTTTAAAAATGTAATTAAACTTATAACCCTTCATGAAACCTCATCCCGCCCATGAATGAGGTTCCATGAAAAATGTAAAGGCCACCTGGCTCTTTGCCTGCCCGCCAACCTTAAGGTTGGACGGGCAGCCCTGGTAATGACTTTAATGAGGGGATTAATGGCCTTAACAGTTCTTTGACAGTTTGGCGGGCACACAGCCGACTCCAGTACGCGCCCGGCGAACTGAAGATCAGAATGATGTGCGGTGACGTCGGGACACACGCCCGATATCATCACGCATCATTTTGCATGCTGGTGAGCGAGGCCCACCCCTGCATGCCGCCCAGAAGATTCAAGCCATAGACTTTAAACAGACACCAGGCAAAGCACATAAAGGGCAGGTACTCTAATTGACAAGATGTGACTACTAGTGGTGTCCTGCATGGATTTGTGTTGGATGGAAAATCAACATATCCAAATTTGCCAATGACACAAAAATAGGTGACATCATTAGTAATGTAGATGGAAGCATAAAATTATAAAGAGATACTGAGAGAATGTGAATGGGCAAAACTGTGGCAAATGGATTTCAATGTAGGCAAATGTGAAGTCATCCACCTTGTACCTAAAATGGATAGAACAGGGTACTTTATATGTGGTGAAATGCTAGAAAAAGTGGAGGTCCAAAGAGACATGGGGGGTCCAGGTACACAGATCATTAAAATGTCATCAACAGGTACAGAAAAATAATCAGAAAGGCTAATGCTAGCCTTTCTATCTAGAGGACCAAAAAACAAGAGGACTGGAATCAGCTGTACGAAGCTCTGGTTAGATCACGCATAGAGCTTTGAGGATATGGAGTTAGGTTGCAAATGAGCAATGATGTCACTGAATACAGAAAAGGATCAAGGGGCTAAGTGGCCTATTCTTGGTCCTGTACTCCTATGTTCAGCTTGCTATCATGCAAGCTCAGCTTATTGCCACACAAGCTCAGATTCCTGCCATTATAGCTGTGGCTACCAATGTTCAAAGTGGCTTACAGGATCTAACAGCAGCCCAGAAAACTGTCCTACTAGGATTTGTTATCCTCATCGGTGTCAGTCCCTCGAAATGAGGATGACTTCTGCCAGGCTTCATGATTTTTGTCTCCTCAGGTGAATCAACAGGGCAATCCTGGAGCCAGAGGTCTTGAAGCAGAGAGGACAAGAGTTGCCCTGAGGGAAAGGGGGTTCTCGAGCCAGAGTTCTGCTTTCTCTCCTTCCACTTGCATCACTTCTTCACAGCAGAGGTTATGTGGTCAGTTTCCGACTGTGTTGCAGCTTATTGGATGAGGCACCACTACATGGTACAGTTTGAGGCAAGTTCCTCCCATGCACCAATGTCAATTTGTCCCCTTTTCAATGAGGTCTTCAGAGTGTCCTCAAAACATTTCTGTCCTCCTTGAGATCGGGTGCCATTCTTAAGTTGTCAAAAGAGGATCTGCTTCAGAAGCCAATTATTTGGCATGTGGATGCAGAGTCCAGTGGACTGATTTCACATGATCTTGGTTGCAATGCTGGGGGAATTGGCTTTGGTGAGGATGGTAGGGTTTGTTCACCTGTTTTCCTAAATGACTTTGTGAGTCCTTTGGAGACATTGCTGGTGGAAATTCTCCAGCACCCAAAATGTGCCTTTGGTAGGTGACACAAGTCTCACTGCCATACAAAAGAGTGGTTTCAACAATAGTAATCTTATGCCTTTGTCCTGTTATGGAGCTCTTTGTTGAAGACTTGGCTGTGCAATTTTTGGAAGGCTACAGTGGCACAGCTGATTCCGTGCTGGATCTCCTCTTCGATGGTGGCCGTTCAAGAAAGGTAGCTGCCGATATACGAGAAGTGTTCAATGACATCTATAATCTCCCCATCAATAACAATAGCTGGAGATGCAGGAGCTTGTCTGGGGCTGGGGGGAGGGCTGGTGGAGGATTTTGGTTTTGCTGATGTTGAGTGAGACACCAGCCCCTTTGTATGCAGAGCTGAAGAGTTTGAGGGTAATCTGAATGTCACTTGCGAGTGTGAGCCACAACTATGCAGTAATTGGCAAATTGTAAAGATTACAGAGGCGCTGGAGTGGCAATGCGGGGTTTTGTGGAGCATCTGTCTTACGATGATACCAATCATTTTCTCGCCACTGCCATTCCACCAGTGTCATTCCTGTTGCCTGTCTGCCAAACAGCGAAGCTACTAATGCAAAAGAAAAATAGGGAAGATACTGAAAGTTTCGAATAAAAACAGCAAATGCTAGAAATATTCAGCAGGTCTGGCAGCATCTGTGGAGAGGGAAACTGAGTTAATGTTTCAGGTTGATAACCTTTTGTCAGAACCAGTTAATCCTGTTTCTCTCTCCACTTGTGTAGTATGCAAATGTGTGTTGAGTACCAGAGTTATGAACCATGTTGTCAAAGGTTAGCCCTTGCTGCCCATTGGTTGCACTTTACTTTGTTGTGGTGGTTCAAATACAGTGGGCACAGTGGATTGCCACAGAATGAAAGCATCATGACTGCTGACAGACTACTGGGCATTGGCCGGCAAGATGTGGCTCATCTGGTCACACACCAGCTGGACATTGAGGGAGTGGAATCCCTGTCTGTTGTGTAAATCTCAAAGTTAAAGTGAGGAGATTGCAAATACAGTCTGCACTATAGGGAAGATTGCAATCCTCGCTAAGCTGCAAGCTGAATCAGCTCTGAAGAAGAGTCCTGCTGACTCAAAACATTAACTCCCTGTTTCTCTTTCCATAGATGCTGTCAGGCCTGTTGAGTTTTTCCAGCACTTTCTGTTATTATTTCATATTTCCAGCATCTGCAGTATTTTGCTTTTACCTCAATCAGCCTGCTGCTGTCTAACAAAGGAGAATGAAATGTACTCATCTCTCTTGGAATATACAGCCTCAGTGACCTCCCTTTTGCAACAGTGAGAAAACTAAGAGGAGATGTTAATATCACCTACTAAGCCTGGAAGGAACCAGGCACATAAAAATTCATGGCCAAAGTCAGCTTCACAATCAGTGGAAATGCAATCCTCACTCTATTCTGCAGCTGCTTCAGGTTTCAGTGGGGCTGCCCAAATACTAAAGAGCACACATTTTACACACTGTTCCTTGCTGATGGCCCAATGGGACAATTGCTTGTCGAACACGCTAGGCAGACATGGCCTCCTGCCGAGAGTCTTTCGCCCCTTATTCTTCCTCCATCTTCCACCATCTTGCCCTGTTCTGTGTCACCTCTACTCATTCTCCCTGTCATGGTATATTCCAAGGGGGATGAATACAAATGAGCCACATCTGGGAGCAAGTGGTTTGAGCATAATTATTGAAGTCAGGACAAAGTCCTTCAGCTTATGCTGCATTACACTTTGTAGACTCAGAAATTTTAAACAACTCTAAAAGACATCAAGCACCTCTATAATTGCAGCAAGAGACAATAAAAATCAATCACCAACTGACCTGAAAATAGTTGATGACTCCTTTAAATAACCCTGCTGGGGGAGACCATCCTGCTGCCGAACACATGTCCAGCTGTGCAAGGTAAAGAGCACGTGTTAGCTGGCCATCTAGTTCAAAATGGCAGTGATTGCAGTGACTTACCTCCTAACTTCAAGCAGACACTTCCTGCTCACACATTATTGCTGTCACAACGATTTTGTCTGATATAGCTAGCACCAGTGTATATGTACACTGAAGACAATTTGAGGCAAATTGGAACCTATATCACTGAAAAACGGATGTTACGGAACTAGATTTTGCCGCCACAGGGTCCAAACCAGAAAGAATGAAGCAGGATGTATAGGTTACATATAAACAATGTGGAGAAAGTGAAATAAAGATTGGGAAAGACAAATATGGTTAAGAAAGAAAGATAAAAGAGCCAAAAACATTTTAAAATGTTAAAATCCCCAACACCAATAACTTCTGAAGGAATGAGACCCCACACTTGTGAAATTAAATTTTCAAGGCTAGGGAGATTGCTTGGAAGAAATGATCATTTAGCACGCTGGCAAAAATTAACCCCTGAATGCACCAACCCTAACTTTTTCTGGCATCTTTAGCGGGGAGCTAGTGTACCTTAAGGCCATAAACTTTCATTGACTTCAGTGCTGAGTCCATTGAAAAGGCCCGTCACAGTGCAGTCTGTGCAGGAGCTCTGACAGCAACTTCTGTAATTCCGTGTATGTACAGACACCAGAAGTTGCTATTCAATTTACTCCATTATAAGAGTGAGCTCCATTAACCTCACTATTATTATTTATACCAATGTGTTTAACCTTATGGGTTTGAACTATCTTTAGCAATGTGCCCACAAAGCACAAGCTTGGCACTTCACAGCTGCTTAAACAGTATTCCAACCTATATTGTAATACAAGATTCAAGAGCCAAGCAAATTGTGGGTTTTAACCAGAGGTATGCTGCAGTGACTTGTCTCATAAACAACTGAGCACGAACAGAAACATGAAAAGTTATGATTGCATAGCTATGAACCTTCAACAAATTTGAAAAGATTATTTTCTTTAGCATCAGTGTCCAATTGCATTAATGCTAATAATAACAATTAAAAAATGCACATTTTATTCAATGGCAGCAGTGAGTTTCAGGGCCACTGAAATGAATATTAAAATTCTCATTTCATTTTTTTTAACAATGCTTTGGTCAATCTCCTATTGAATTGAAGAGGAATGGCAGACAAAATAGCAGACAATAGGCCAGGAAGCAACTGATACTAATAACCCATTTTTCTAGGGATCCATTTATCTTACATTTTAAATGCAGGTTATGGATTTGTTACATGGCAGCACTGCACCGCTGTTATCTTGCCTCTGAGGTGTTTTTGTTACTGTTTCCAGATTATGGGAAAATGAATAAATGTTCAAAAAATTGTCAGCAGGTGCTTTCTCATTGCATTTACTGATAACAGTCTGTTCCACTGGCCCCTGTAGCAGCAAGGACAAAAATCCTGAAATAGCTCAGTACCACAAGCACTGCCAATAGCATTAACACTACACAGGACATCATTGTGCTATCATTTAGCTTTGGTGCTAAAATGATTAGAATTGTACCAAGAGTATAATGGAGGCCATTAAATGTTGGTATTGTGTATAATGTATGAAAAAATTAATACTTGGGAATGATGAAAAGCAGTAATTTCAGTGAAGAGAACAGATGTTGTGAATTGTGTGAAAAGAAACTGAAGAGTTGATTGACAGTTCTACTCAGTCAGTGCTTTTTGTCAGCATTAGGCATCATGACAGACATCGCTGATCAAAGCCGCCATATAGTTCACACTTGATGAAACCTGTACAGAAAAATTAACGGTTATGAAATAGCCACTGCACATTCATTATAAAATACTCTACCATTATTTAAAAGTGGACAAGACAGTCAGCAATTATACGGTGAAACGTTGATCTTGTAAATTTGTTTTAAAAAATCCGCAAAGGAAGCAGCATATATAACTTGCAATGTGAAATCACAGAATCGCGGAATCACACAGTGCAGAAGAGGCCCTTCGGCCCATCAAGTCTGCACCAACAAGTGAGAAACACCTGACCTACCTACCTAATCCCATTTACCAGCACTTGGCCCATAGCCTTGAATGTTATGACGTGCCAAGTGCTCATCCAGATATTTTTTAAAGGATGTGAGGCAACCCGCCTCCACCACCCTCCCAGGCAGTGCATTCTGGACCGTCACCACCCTCTGGGTAAAAAGGTTTTTCCTCACATCCCCCTAAACCTCCTACCCCTCACCTTGAACTTGTGTCCCCTCGTGACTGACCCTTCAACTAAGGGGAACAGCTGCTCCCTATCCACCCTGTCCATGCCCCTCATAATCTTGTACACCTCGATCAGGTCGCCCCTCAGTCTTCTCTGCTCCAATGAAAACAACCCAAGTCTATCCAACCTCTCTTCATAACTTAAATGTTTCATTCCAGGCAACATCCTGGTGAATCCCCTCTGCACCTCCTCCTGTGCAAACACATCCTTCCTATAACGTGGCGACCAGAACTGCACACAGTACTCCAGCTGTGGCCTCACCAAGGTTCTATACAACTCCAACATGACCTCCCTACTTTTGTAATCTATGCCTCGATTGATAAAGGCAAGTGTCCCATATGCCTTTTTCACCACCCCACTAACATGCCCCTCTGCCTTCAGAGATCTATGGACACACATGCCAAGGCCCCTTTGTTCCTCAGAACTTCCTAGTGTCATGCCATTCATTGAATGCTTCCTTGTCAAATTACTCATTCCAAAGTGTATCACCTCACACTTTTCAGGGTTAAATTCCATCTGCCACTTATCTGCCCATTTGACCATCCTGTTTATATCTTCCTGGAGCCCAAGACACTCAACCTCACTGTTAACCACCCGGCCAATCTTTGTGTCATCCACAAACTTACTAATCCTACCCCCCATATAGTCATCTATGTCGTTTATACAAATGATGAATAATGGGGGACCCAGCACAGATCCCTGTGGTACGCCACTGGACACTGGCTTCCAGTCACTAAAGCATCCTTCTATCATCACCCTCTGTCTCCTACAGCTAAGCCAATTTTGAATCCACCTTATCAAATTACCCTGTATCCCATGTGCATTTGCCTTCTTGCTAAGTCTCCCATGCGGGACCATGTCAAAGGCTTTGCTGAAATCCATATAAACTACATCAACTACACTACCCTCATCTACACACCTGGTCACCTCCTTAAAAAATTCAATCAAATTTGTTAGGCATGACCTCCCTCTGACAAAACCTTGCTGACTATCCCTGATCAAACCTTGCCTCTCCAAGTGGAGAAATGAAATAAAACATAGAGTTTCAGATTGGTTGGCTACCACATTACTGAACGTTCTTTGCTTTCTGACTGAAAATGTCAGGAATTCAGGCGGATAAAAATTATGAAGTCGACTCCTTCACAGCATTTTTAAACAAGTACCGTAGTTTAGATAGCGAAAGAGAGAAATACCACCAACCAAATACTTACCTGGTTCCCTGTGATGTCTCTTTTTTTTTTTCAAACGTGCTCACTCTGACTCTCACTGGCTTTTAACTGTGGGCCTCTGGCACTGTTTTCCTTCAGGTTCACTCTCTGAATCCCGCTGACTCCGCCTCATAAGATCATAAGAAATAGGAACAGGAGTAGACCATTCGGCCCCACGAGCCTGCCCTGCCATTCAATAAGATCATGGCTGATCGTCTTGTGTTCCGATTTCCACCTTCCCAACTGAACCCGATAATCTTTTATTCCTTCCAGGGGTGTCTATCCCCACTGCCCTATGGAGAGGCATGCAGCTGAGGAGACGGTTGCTGGTGCTACTGCTGGTTTTGTTCTGGTTGCTGCTGGACCAGTTGGGAGTAGCGTGCGCTCTGCTCCTGAACCTCGGCAGAGATGGAAGGTGGGGCTGCAGAAGCCACTCCCATGTAGGTGTTGAAGGCTGGCGGTAGGAAAGTGCAGCTGAAGGTTAATGGAGTACAAGTTAGTTGAAGTGCCTTCCAAGCAGTTGGCAATCATCTGCCAAGCAGTGAGAGCCCTCTCTGAGAGCAGAAGTGCTTTGAACAGCAGTCTCTCAATGGCCCTGGCTGGAGCTCTTCACTGTAAATGATCAAAGCCTTCTGAGCTTGTCAGTTTCACGAGGAAGCTCTTCCCACTCACCTCGCTGACCCTGGCTAGTTGCTGACAGCTCGGGAAACCAGTCTCCTGGCTGGGAAACCCAGGATTCAGGGTTAAAACTTAAAATAATTGGCTTCTTATCAACCTCTACCACTTAATTACTTACCCAACAGAGCCAGGGGATTTTCCGCTCTCCTTCAATCCCACCTCGGGGAAGGCCTGAAGAGGGGCGGAGTCACATTGGGATGTCAATTTCCGGGAATTTCCTACTCACATGCTCCCAAGCTTCCCTTCACCGGGTTGGGAAAATTCTGCCCAAAGTTTCAGTTGCTTTTTCACCAGCTGACAAGCAATTTCAGCCCTCATCGCTGCAACAGGTTTCTGCTAATTCTCTGCCTGCGCCCAAACATCAGCCACCTGCACACCTGCTGACACACAAACACACAGAAACAAGTCGGCTTGGCTTATATTGTCTGTTGTAAAATTATATGTAAGGACCTATGAGTCTCAAATTAACAGTTGCACTATGCCAAATATGATCAAATCACAAAACAGGTCAGGGAAAAGATTAAACACAGGAGATACAACAACATTTTAATTGCTGACTTGGACAATCAAATCCCAGGTTAAATAATCAGCCAGCAGATTTGTAAACAAACAAAACAAGCTAGCTTTTAAATTGGATAACAATTAATATTCCTCAGAGCAAAACATAATACATGGTTATTATAACAGATTGTAAATGTACCATTTTGCTTCTTGTATTGTCCAGCTTGCCCCTTCTTGTCTCCATATGTTTTTCTGCGGAAAGAGCAGGAGGAGTACTAATCCACATTTCTATGATTAGTGACGAGGTGAGGGAGACAGCATCCATTTCCCTTCCCTTGAGGTGGCCCAGTCTGGCATCACAAGGTGTTCGAGTCTGCAAGATGCCTGAGACCTGACAAAACTCCTGGCAGCTGTGGCAAGTAAATTTGAGCGAAAGGATATGGGGGAGGGGGGGATTTCAATCCTCTCCACAACTGTTAGCCTAGTTGGCTGACCTAGTTTATTTTCACATTCCTCTTGACTGCTTTTTAGGACGGTAGTTTTGGAAGAAATAGGAACAAAATGCTGACTTCTCAGAAGAGACTGAAGCCCCAATTCCACCCCTCTGTGATCTGATCATCTCTCTTCAAGGATTCAATGGAATTAATTTTGAATATCAAAGTTAGGGTCAAATAGTTTTTTCACATCCCCGTTTTTTTTTCATATTTGAATTATTGTACTTCTGTATTGCAAATCTACATCATTAAAATGATTGTAGCATAATGATACACAGCTCATCACTTTAATTTGCTTGCCTTCCTATCAGCATACAAATAACATCGGCAATCATTCTACTGACACAGTAATATTCCAGTTCTAAGTGACGCTTCTATTGTATGGTGTTGCAATTAATCATTAAAATACCATTAGTTACGATAAAAGGTCCAAACAAGTTGTACAAGCCCATTCATTTCCCTTGGTCTTCACATTTAAAATACAGAAAATGCCTGATTTTAAAAGCAATTTTACAAACATTCGTACATACTAAACGATATTATACAGATAGAAATTCAAGGTGTAGAGGAGGGATTTCATGTTCCCCTAATTGAAGAAGATCACAAAGCTGTTAAGTAATAAACTCTCCATGATAATCATGATAAAGCAATGCTAGAAAGAAATAGAACGCCTGTTTTTTTTTATAGTGGCAAACACATCCTCCAGTTAATCCACAGCACAGCTTCACAGTGAATGAATTGCTTTTCGAAATGTAGTCACTAATGTCCCATTTTCAAACAATGACAATAGTTTTCTAATGATTGTTTTGAGCTTAAAATCTAATATTTATGCTGAGTTTGTGGAAAATTACTTACTATTTGGCTAGCCACATGTGGTGGCATCTCCTCTTCCTCCACAGGGGTCGGATGTCATATCGTTTTTCTCTGGGGACTTGGGCGGAATCGTCCCAGATTTGCACTATGCGCGGCAGCAGGCGGGAAAAAGCACATTTTACCTGCCGGCTGCAATGGCGGCTTTTCAAGCAGCTTCATCCCAATCTTGTCTCATTTAACCATGCATCCCTGGGCAACACGCCGTTTCACTGGCAGAGGGCCTCTGATTCGCCCACCACACTGTCACCTCACTGATTCCTCATGCTGGGCGCCATATTTAAAGTGCAGCCACGTGCACACACCTCTCAGTGCCTCCAGCCCAGGATTGCTGCACAAAAGACATGGCCCCGAAATGCAAGAGGACTGCAGCCTCCCCCCGATTCAGTGACACATCCCTGGAATGCCTTTTGGTCACGGAGGAGGACCGCCCTCATGTCCTCTAACCCCACTCTGAGCAAAGGTCAGCAAGCAAGTTGACAAACCCAGCATGGGAGGCGGTGGCCGTGAGGGCCAGAGCCAATGCCCTGCAAAAGAGGACAGCCACCCAGTGATGAAAGGTCTCATCCGTTCCACTAGAGCAAGTCACTTTTCTCATCACTCTCAGCTCACACACTCACAAACCCATCACACATCCACAGGGATCTCACGCCTCAAAGGGCAACATCAGTAACTCTCACACACACCCTCACATCTCCATCAGGCTCATAACCCCCGGAACTCGCATCCTCATCCCGTCCATGGCTCCGCTCACCACACTAACATTCCACACGGTGCCATGCATCCTGCTCACACTCTCTCCATCTGTTTTCATGCAGGAGAAGCTGGCTCACAACAGCATGGAGAGGTCCCAGGCTGGGGGTGGAGTGGCCCACATTAGGCCCCTGATTCACTTTGAGGAGTGTGCCATCACGTTGACTAGTGAGAATATGGACCATGCCTGCAGCAACTGTAAGGTCGGTGGTGAACACCCACGTGAGGATTCTGCACCACATCATCTCTCCCTCAATGCAAACATGAGTGCTCTCTCTCCTGCTTTTAACTCTGCTGCCATGCACTAATAATCTCTACTTTGGTTCAAGGGAGCTCAGCCAAGCGACCATCACCCTCAGACAGCCAGTCCCTCAGCTCCATCTGCATCCTCACTTCCAGTCTTCCATTGAAGAACTGGAAATAAGCAGCCTGGGAGGCCCATCAGAGTGCTTACCCACACCCTGCATCAGCGCAGAGACAGACACACACCTCAGTAGGACCTAGATCTAGAACAGGCTCAGGTTCACATTCAGGTGGTCACTGCACGGACACATGTCTGCAGTAGGAGGAGGCAGGTTCAGGCAAGCTCTCTGGCACTCAGAGGACTATGTTGGAAGAGGCATCTGTGAAGTCCGAGTCAGATGACAAGCCTTTGGATTCGGCCTTCCAACTCATCATGGAAAGTCAGCAGAAGGTGGGGGAGCATCATGCAGAGCTGTTGGAAGCCCTCAACAGAGTGGCACATGAGTCAAAGGAGTGCGTCCACCTGCTCTCTGATGAAGTGGTGCCCACATGTGAATGTATGAGGTCTCTGTGGGAAGGATGGCAGACACCGTGGAGACCCTGGTCCAGCAGAAGGCAGAGATATGCGCTGGCCTGCACTCCATCACGGTAGCCATGGGGGACTTCCTGTAGTGGCACCGCAAGAAAGAAATGGGGCATCTTGATGTCCCCCCAGGTGCACCTTCCCCTCAAGAAGTCAGGCAGCGGCCCTCAGGCACCCGAAGGGAAGAACCCTGGGTCATCCACTCAAGAGTCTCAAAGGCTGTCCTCTCTTTCCGAGACCCATTTGCTTGTAAACCCCTCAACCCCATCCTCTGTCACCCTAGAGGGAGCAGCTGGCCCACAGGAGGTCAGCCAAAGCGAGCAGGGGCCCTCCCCAATGCCTCAGCTCTCCAGAGGATGCATGCCAAAGTCAGAGGCAACAGGACCAATCATTGCAAAAACTGTCTCCACTCCTGCTGCGGATGTCAGGGCAGCACCTAGAAGATGCGATAGGCCTAGAAAAGTTAAGAAATTCTGATCACGATTGGTTGCACAGGTGAACACATTTTGTAACTTTGTAATCTGAAAATACATTCACTTTCACTGAATAATGTGTAATCGTGTCATTCAGCTTCATTGACAGGCTACACTAGTCATCTCATTGCATCACCCCCACACCCCCACCCCATAGCTGTTCAGCTACATGCAGCTGTGTGATTCTGGAGGGTGAAGTGTGTGTGGCTGGGCTTTTCGGAGCCTCGTGCAAGCTCTCTCCCATGCACGCGGATCCTCCCACCATCACACTCACCTCAATGTCCTGAGCATTTTCAATACTGCCTGCTGGGGTTCTCTATCAGTTGTCCATCTGAGCTGACCTGCATCTCCGCCCACCCATTGATTGCACTCCCATGTAGAATCTGTTCCCGCCCAACACGAGTCTCCTATCACTTTTGGTTTTAGAAGCAACGTATATGTAGCATTTGTCTTTAGCTACCCCATCCTTTCCCCTCCCCCAATCACCCATGTCCTTTCCCCCATCACTATGGAACCCCTTCACATCACCTTCCATCTTCCCACTGTCACCTACCAGCCACAACCCTTTTCTTTCAGGGATATCATCTTCCTCATCTTCCCAAAAATCTCACCCTACCCACATTGATCTCCCTGACCGTCTCCTTCTCACCACCAGGTCCATGTCTGCTTCCAAGCCCCCACCAACCACCCTCGCCGTCCTTTCTACTGCTACCGTCGCACCCTCACCCTCCCACCCTACCAGCTCATTCTGCCCTCTCTCATTCTCACCATTCCCTCCTATCAAGCCTACCCTCAATTTGCTCCCCAGGAGGAGGTCAATCATCAACTCCACAGACCCCTCCCTTACACATTCACGTGGGCATCCTCCACCCACTTTACTCTTTCCTCCACAACACCCCTCCACCCCAGATTCCTCTTTTCCCCCCTTACTCTTTCCTCCCTCCAGACTCAGTCTTCCCCACTCCGGACTCCTTCCCCCACTCTGGACTCCATCCTTACTCCTTCTTCGCCCTTCCTCCACCCATTCACCTCCCTCCACCCTTATTCCTCCCCCTTCATTCCTTCCTCTGCCCAGACTCCTTCGTCCCCCTGAAACTCCTTTGTCCCCCCAGAGTCCATCCTGCCCGCTCGGAACTCTTTCATCCACCCGAAGTCCTGCCCCCCTCAGAACTCCTTCCCTTACACCTAATTACCCAGTTGATGTTTTCTCCCAGTTGCACTTTCCTCACCTGTACTCCCTCCCCCCTCCCAATCTCACCCACCCGAAACCAACTTCCTCTCCCACCCCTGGTATACCTTCAACTCCCAGTCAAGCCTACACCTTCATCTCCACCCGCTCGACGATCATCCATTGCAGACCATGGCCAAGAAAGTCCCCAAGCAGGCCCTCAACAGTGGCCTCCCACCTTCCATGAGCTGCTTCATGATGGAGTCACGTCCATGAGAATCCATCCAGCGATGCACATTCGTCCAGTGTCCCATTGCTGTCGGGGTCCAGCATCTTCTGCTCCTCAGATGTCCGTGATGTGAGCAAGGCCCTGATGGTAAGTCCTGACTTCTGCACATCACACTTTCAGACATGTTCTGCACTGGTGTGTTTACCTGCTGACATGGGCGGTAAATGTGAGTTGGGGGAATGATTCCAGCAAGCTGGGTTTATACTGATATACAGAAGACTTACAATTAAGTTCCCAACGTGTGGTGGCGAGAAACACAGCCATTGGCGGGCAAAGTGGATGATTGCAAACTGGTTTCACAATGTCATGGAACTGGGTTTTGGCCTTCCCACCATATTATCTGCTCATACCCACC
The DNA here is from genome assembly GCF_964194155.1 of Cetorhinus maximus. Classification (NCBI taxonomy): domain Eukaryota; kingdom Metazoa; phylum Chordata; class Chondrichthyes; order Lamniformes; family Cetorhinidae; genus Cetorhinus; species Cetorhinus maximus. The sequence goes on from NC_135896.1 coordinate 22,556,605, forward strand.
TTGATGCCCGATGCCAGTGGGCAGGGAAAATCCCATCCTTGGTGTCACTATTTTGACATGGAGTGCTAAGTATCAAGTAGGCTATCAATTAGGAAAAGAGCAACTGAAAACCTAGCCTCGCATTCATGAAAAGCTCTTAAAACTGTCACACGAGGTCATTAAAGCTTCTGCGTCTAAATTTCTAGCATATCCAGACAGAGGACAATGAGGTTTCTCTGTCACCAACTAATCTGATGTTCCAGACTTCTAACAGTTCAATGATTCAACAATCAATACTTTTTTCAAAACGGTGATCAAAGGTCTGGTGAGATTGCAGTTGAATGTAAGCCTGCTTAGAACTTACTTCATGAGTATCATATTTAGTGATGCTGAGAAAAAAGATACAAATGCTGGAAGTAAACCAAAGTTATTTGCGACTTTAATATATGCTGGCGCATTAAATTTTGAATTTAAAAATCACCCTGTGTCTTAAAATGTGAGTTTCTGACATTTAATTATTCAGCGTAATTTAACCGAAGATACTTCACCAGAAGTTTTTAATAAGTGATCCACTTTAATGATTAAGTGTAGCCATTCTGGAACATACATCAACTATTAGAAATCCATTTGTCCTGGGGACAGCTGACACAACATTTTAAAGTAGTGTGAGCTCCTGGTTGATTCAGTTCCAGCCTGGGCAGATAGGATGAAGCCCTTTCATCTTTTGACAGCTCATAAAAGTCCCAAATTAATAAGCAGTAAAATCTCAAATTCATTTTCAGTAGACACAAAATTACAGAACAAAACAGCTTCAAATTCAGCCTAAAATCATGAAACAAAATCTTAAGGTACAATTTGCAGCAAGTGTGAATTATGGTCAAGTGCAGAACCAATACTGCGATCTAAATTTAACATATGATTTTAGCTGAAAAAAAATGGGGTTCACACTCAAAACCGCTTTCAAAAGAAAGAGATGGATCAAATCCAATCTGGAATGTGGAGCATTAGTTAAGGAAATCGCCTTTGCATCAATCTGGTAAGTCTTATTATTTTTAAGTGCAATAAATGAATCAGTGTATTAATCCTTAAATTGAAGATGTCTGCTGAAAGAAGCCCTGAGCATTGACTTAAAGAACATTTGCTGTAATTCGGCAAGATATAAGAGAGAGAGAAAGATTTATATAAGGCCATGGTCACATGATGTGGACTCATATTTATTTGAAATGAACATTTTATCTTAAAACAAAATGGAGAATGGACACTCTGCTTTTGAAACAAAATGGAGTTGAGAGGTCAGGTGACGTTTTACTTTCTGTCAATACACATAGAACTACGCAAAGCCTTGGAAGCTAGCCTACATGTCTGGACAAGAGATTAAAATGCAAATGACCTTTTGGGGCATTTCATTGAGAAGGTATTAAAATGCAACAAACCTTTGTGGATTAATGGCTACCATTATCCAAATAGTTACAACAACTTATTCACAATGAACTTGCAAACTTCTTGGCTTCAGAGTGGAATTCCAAAGAATGAGTGAGAGAAGAATCCCATTCTATTAGAAGGATATATAAATGGATGATATGTGAACATCATTGCACGTCAGAGACCATTTGTAGGACAATGAAAAACAATTACTATGGTCACCTGACAGAAACCAGGGTCTGAATCTTCTGGCTGGCATGCGGGGGCAGGCCCCACTTGCCGACGTGTAAAATGACGCATGGTGATGTCGGGCGTGTGTCCTGACGTCACCGCGCGTCATTCCGATCTTCAGTTCAGTGGGACCACATCCAAGTCAGCTGCGCACCCGTCGAACTGTCAAAGGTCGATTAAAGCCATTTAACAACCAATTAAAAGAATTAACAGAGGTGCCTGTCCAACCTTAAGGTTGACGGGCAGGTGAAGAGCCCAGGTGTCCTTCGCATTTATCACGAAACCTCATCCATGGGTGAGATGAGGTTTCATGAAGGCTTTATAAATGAAGTAAAACTTTTTATTAAAATTCATTGACATGGCACAGCTCAGGTGACACGGTCACATGAGGGGACATATCTGAATTTTTTTTTCAATTCTTTTCTTGAAGTTTTCATAATGAAAATAATCTCCCTAGGGCAGCTCCATGCCTCAGGGAGATTTCGGTGCTCTTTTGCACGCATGCGCACGAAAGAGCGCAGGCCCCGACTTTCCCTTCTCCCCCTGCCCGCACAGAGAGTACTGAGTGCTTCCACGTGCATGTCACGCTGGGCGGGCCTTAATTGGCCCGCCCACATAAAATGGCAGTGCGCAGCCGATAGTGGGCGGCGATCGGCTGCACGCCCACTTCCGCCCAGCCCGCACAACGGGGAGAAAATTCTCCTCCAGGTTTGTGATAAAGGACATTTAATACAACACATTTTTGGACCAGCAAGGCAAGAGGACCTTGCCTAAAATCCATCAGGAAACAAAGAATTGAGGCTGGCCTTTTCCTACCTATTTAAGGAATAAAATCAGGCTTTCACTTCAGGGGTTCTACTGTAACCTGATTGGAGTGAAGCCAGAGAAACTTGCTGCTGCAAGCAGTAAGCCACTCCAAGTCCATCTTCATAAATCTCCAACTTCTATTTTTTTCAGTGGACCAAAAGGGGAATCACAGGCTAACAACATTTCAAGCCTTCATCTCGAAAGAAGCATGTGTGACAGTGAATTTATGGACTTAAGTCCTAAGTGCTTGCCATCTCTTTTGTAGCCACCTTTTCTTGTATGTATTTGTGTGTGTGTGTGTGTATGTGTGACTGTGTGAGTGGGTGCTGCTGCAAATATTACTTTGGTGTTGAGTATTAAACATCTATCCCTTTTTAAACTCTGTGAGAAAACCTGGTCTTGAGAATTACAGCACTCACGGGGTTAAACCACTTTTCTTTTAACACAGCTGTCTTCAGTGAGTTGATAGGGGGTCAAGGGGGGAACCATCCTAGCATCTCTCCCCTGTCCATAACAATAACTCTTATTACAATTTTAGAAACTTTGCAAAGTATTTCAATTATTATGTATTATTTTGATGACGTGACAGGTATCCTGAATTAGATGGTTAAAGTCGAAATGTTGATCATGGTGTTGGGAAAGCCTCTGACATGTATTGAATAGACCACCAGAAAAGACAGTCGGACCTCAGTTTAGGCTTTTAAACCCCAAGTGGGTTTCGAGAGGTGACAGTGAGCCAAGCGCAAAACGTACCTGCGATCAGAAATTGCAGGTCCGGCATAATTTAGCTCTTGGGACGCATCTACCTAGCAACTGAAGTGACGGCTGGTCAGCAGGTGGGAGAGGGGGTAGGGGCAGCCCATAAGTCACCCCCTGATAATTAGGGAAGGTTCCCATGCAGCCACGTGGGCGAGGAGTGGTTTGGGCATTTGCTATTGGACGGCCTGGGGGAGGGGTGGGGGGGTGGGGTGGAGGCCCACACTTTTCGCGTGGGACCCATAGAAGAGCAACTGTTCCACGTGGCCCCACAAAGGATGTTTTATACTTACTATGGAGGCCCTCTTCTGTCTGCAGATTGGCTGAGCACCTGCTTCTGCCTAGTAGGAAAGTCACTGCGGTTCCACGCTCAGACCCAGGTTAAAATGCCAACAGAGTCCTATTGATGTCATAGGACTCAAATAACATTTATGTACGAGGCTCCTACACAATGTTCCCTCGAATTTCCTTTCGCTGTAAGCAGCCTGTTTATTACACTGCGGGGTCCCTTTATGACTGTCACAAGGCCATGCATGCACTTATCTCTAATGCCACTTGTTTGTCCCCTGATCACCGCTTTCCCAGTTGCTGCCACACCGTGCACTCGTGCTGCTTGGAGGGAATATTGCCCCCACCCGAAACCCGAAGGGCCCTATCCCCCTGCCAAAACCCATGCAGCTAAATTCGGAGAGCAGCAAAATTGGAGAAGTTCCATTTTATCTACTTGCCCTTCCTGTTCCTGCCAGGTGGGAGAGTTCAGGCTCCCCCCCACCTGGTGTTCACAAAATGCTCACAATTTTAATCGGAAAATAAACTATCTTGTCCAACTCTGCAGGATGTTTTGTCGTTGCGAAGCAGAGTCAAATATGAAAATGGCTGGAGACTTTCTTCCTCCCAAAACATCTGCAAGATTGCCAATTAACAAAATACCAAGAGGTAATTACAGACTTTAATCATTCATAGGCTATTTAGGGAAATCTAAAGCAATATATACAGCAGCTTTCACTTCCCCTATACAGTACTGTGAATGAGGACATTTAAATATTTAAAAGAGGCCATCAAAGGAAACATTTATGTTCTACATATGTTTCTCTGATCCTCAATTAACTGGACTTCCATGTACTGTCAATGCTTGGATGTAAGTATGAAATAATGGTTTTGCAAGTTGAGAATCACAATAGTTGTGGGAACTTGGTACAAAGGAAAAAGACTGTTTTAAAACATAAAGGATAACTTCAGCTTTATAACAAAGCATTCTCACACTGCACATTTAGATAGAAAAAAGAAAATCAGCTCAGGACAATGTTGGTCCCTGGGGCTCTGAAAATTACTGCTCTGAATTTGTAGGTCCATTTGCGTTACCAATTCATTCGCCGCCATTTCCAAACCATCATAGAAATGGGTTTCTGGAGCATCCACTTGTTTTAGGCAGGAACCTACTCGCACAATGAGTCTTATCTGTTTGAACCTGATGCAGTTTTCAGACATCAGGGATGAGGCATGTGTCAACAATTTTACGTGGAATGTTCCTCCTGCTTCCACAAAATTCTTCCCAGTAGTTCTTTGGCTGTCAGCAACCCACCCCCTGCAATCCCATCTCCCTCTTTAACTCCAAATTTCCTGTTGGCTGTGCAAAGGAGCCACTGGATTTCCTGTCACAGCCAACCAGCGAGCTGCCTCTGAGCACTGACTCAATGTTTATTCATATGTTTTATGTGAACTAGACCCAGTTTGCAGTCATGCATCATCTCTATAGAATGCTTTACAGTCTGCCTTTTGTACAATCCCCAAGTCATGCTATAATTTAAGGAAACACTCGTGACTCCCCAAAGCCTGTCCACCATCTGCAAGGTGCAAGTCAGGAGTGTGATGGAAAATTCCCCACTTGCCTGGATGAGTGCAGCTCCAACAACATTCAAGAAGCTTGACACCACCCAGTACAAAGCAACCCGCTGGATTGTTTCTGGATCGGGTGCCATTCACTCCCTCCACCACCAACACGGTGGCAGCAGTGTGTACCATCTACAAGATACACTGCAGGAACTCATCAAGGCTCCTTAGACAGCACTTTCCAAACCCATGACCGCTACCATCTGGAAGGACAAGGGCACCAGATACAAATGGGGACTTGAATAACTTGAGGGCTAAATCCATTGAGCGGGAAGTGAGAGATCCTCAGTACTGGAGACAGAGTTGGAATGACTATGGGCAGAATTTTTCCACTGAGCGGGCAAGTGCGCCCGACCTGCTCGGGTGTAAAAATGGCACGTGATGACATCAGGCGAGCATCCCGACGTCATTGCACACTCGCGTGATATTTCAGTCGGCGGGCACGCACTAAACTCGGAAGGATGCCCGCTGACAATTAAGAGGACAATTAAGCCCATCAACGGTGCAATTAACAGCGGTGTCCTGTCCAATGTTACGGCTGGAGGGTGGGTGAATCGCCCAGGCAGCTTTGCAATTTTCAGGAAACCTCATCCATGGGCGGGATAATGTTCCCGTGATAAATTAAAATTGAAATAAATTTCTGTGGGCAGCATTTTCATTACCTACATTTTCACGTGACTGATTATGAAGTTTGGACATTTTTGTCCGGATTCTGTGACCTTTGTTTTAGGTTGTTCAGGTCTTCATCTCCCTAAGGCAGCTCCCCACTCTGGCTGCGCTGAGCCTTTCAGCGCCTGCTTCACGCTGGCTGGCCATTAATTAACCAGCCAGAGTGCGTTCACGATCGGGGCCCAATCGCGGTCGGCAGTCCATTCCCCGGCTGACCCCAGACCCGCTGATCGCGCCAGCCTGCCAACCTAAAAATCCTGCCCTATGAGGTTGTGCATGGTGCCAGGTTTCTGCGTGAAGTTATGCGAGTGCTCTTAACTAGGTGAGGTGCATCTGTGTTGTATCACCTATTTAAAATGAATTTTACCTTTAATTTGAAATATTATTCGCCTGTTAATTAATGTTTAAATTATGTCGATTTTAATTAGTATGTTCCGGTAAATTTTTAATACGTGAATTTTTGCCCATTGGTTTTCTTTCCTTTGACATCATGGAGATTCCTTTCCTTTAAAAAGCTCTTGGTCTGTATGGGGACCGTAAGAGTGTATCAGAATCTTATTGCACATTTCTGATCTGAGGTTCTTGAGATAACCATTTCAAGATGTGACTGTAATGCTCCAGAAAGCAGTGTTTTTCTGATCAGATGGGAGACTGGCAGATATTTTGACAATTTAAATAGACAGTGCATTGCTTTAGACTGTACCTAATCCATGTTGTGTCTTCCCTGGGAATGTGCAATGGGAAAATATACAGGGTAGTTTCCTTAGTGTTTAATTGCTGTTGTAAGTGTAGGAGAGAGGCAGCAAGTGAGGGCGCGGGCGAGAGACGGCAATGGTTCAGGAGAGGGACAGTAAATGGGATGCAGCCAGGGCTTGGTAGAGGGCTGGTGAGAGGAAGGTAGTGAACAGCTGGCAAGGGGTAGGCAGTGAAGGTTCGGGAGAGGAGCAGCGAGCAGGATGCAGTGAGTGGCAACAAGGGGTTAGGCCAGCGGCAGAAAGGATGGCGCAGCACAACACAGTATTGCCGCTGGCTAGAGTATGACAACAATGACATTGTAGGTGGTAGAAACTGCGCATGCACCAGCAGACACAGTGAGTTCTGAATGTACAGGCGCAAATGTTCCTGTTCGGTGTTAGGAGTTACAGTGGTAATTTAGTTAGATATTGAGCAGTGAAAGGTGCACTCAAGATCATAAAGGATGCACAGTCCACTTACCAGGGGGACTAGTGATACCGGGCAGAATTTAGTTCCTGTAACGGGTGTCCTCACCCCATCCCCACCACCCCCCCCACCGACCCCAACTGGTTGGAGAACTGGCGGGAGCCCCATGTCACTCCTGTCCAAGATGCCCAGCATTATTTAAGTGTAATCAGGTACTTAACTGGCCAGCATTGGGCCTCCAACGTCATCAGGGCCTCCAACGTCATCAGGGCCTCAGTGTGTCGGGAATTCCGCCCCCAAGGCTGGCAGCTCTCCGTTGCCAGTACCACCGTGTGGGAGCAGCAGCTGGTGGGTAATGCTTTGAGGCCTTCACCAGGAGTCATCACTAAATCCCTGAAGAAAGGCAAGTGGGGCGGGAAAGTTGCCAGTGAGCAGGGGGTTTGGATGCAAGGGCATAGGGGTGGCTTTCAGCAGCCCGTCCCCCTTCCCAATGCTAGGTCCCTTGATTGGGCACCGAGTGCCTATGCATGAGGGATGGCACCCCCTCACCCACCCCCTCCCCACCAAATTGGGTCATAAGCAAATCCAAAAACGGTTTGCTGGTCAGCCTTTGGGAGGCACCAGAGAGCCCTGCAAATCCTATTAAATCCCTGAGGCACCATTTAGTCCCAGTGGCTCAGGGATATTTGGCTTTAAGTGGCTCATTTTTGAGCCGAATCGACACCCCATCGCCAGCGGGTGGGAATCCTGCATCTGGCCCTCCCAGTCCCCCACTAAATTAGGGACAGTTTTCCTGACACCAGGAATCAGGCGTGGGCACAACTGCCAGATTCTCCCGTCTCTATTAAATTCCGCCCACTGGGTCCAAGTGGAGGATAACCTAAAAATTGTGAGGGAGAAAAATTAAGTTTCTACATGTGCTCTAACATTTTGCCTAACCTGAGGCTTGTTTCCTTATTGTTACAGTGATCACTTGCTAAGCAGCTGCCAAGGAAATCCAGGTTGTGCCCAGTCATGTTTTTTCATGGTCTGATAATCTGATGGATAGCAGTTGATTGCTAATAATGTGTCCAAAGGCCAATGAATTTCCCATAGTCCAGGTTTCAGCATGGGTAGTTTTACAGAAACACTGAAAGATAGAAAATGCATGGCACAGAAGGAAGCCACTTGGCATATTATCACTGTGCCAACAGCTAAAGAACTAATCCCACTTTCCAGCTCTTAGTCCATGGGAATTACAGCTCGTCAAATGCATATCCAAGTATTTTTACAATGTGACGTGGGTTTCTGCCTCTACTGTCCTGTCAGGCAGTATGTTCCAGACCCCCCAACAACTGAGTGAAAAAAATTCCCCTCCACTCCCCTCTAATCCTTCTGCCAATTAAATTAAATTTATGCCCCCCGTTTATTAACCTCTCTGCTAATTGAGGAACTTGGTCCTTCCCACTCAGTCTATCTGGGCCCCTCAATCTTATACACCTGAATTAAAGCCCCACCTCCTCTATTACAAAGAAAACAACCCGGCCAACCTAATCTATCCTCATTGCTAAACGTTTCATAAATTTCGCTCGTGTGATCACCCTCTGTACTGTCGGCACCAGAACTGAGTGATAGTGATCCGGAGCTATGTACTGGTTTCTTCGGGTGATGCTGCCACCATGATCAGGTTGAAGGGTCAACATCAACATCCCTGTGGTAAAGAGGCAAGTATGTATCTATTTTCCATGCTATAATAATTAACGTCATCTGTGTTCACTGGCAATGGGACTTTCGGTTATAACAGATACTTTGAAATTCAAAATTGAATGATCTGGTGGTGTTGTAGTGACTCCCACTCAGCAGAAAAAATAGTGTCCTAATTGCACAATTTATGTAAATCAGCTTCAAATCAGAGGCAGTTAATGTAGTATCAGGGTAGTCAGGACTGAAAGGGTTAATGTGGGACTTGGAAACCGTACCACCCACATGAGGATGTAAAGGGAGCTACATGACTAGTAGTCTGAATGGAGATAGCTCATGACTTGAACTGAAGAAGCTTACTGTCTCGTATATCTGTACATAGTTATCTACAAGAATAAATAGTTACTGATCAGACTCTATGCCTCTGAGCCTCTTTCTTCATCAACCACAACAACATGCAACAGTTAACTGTTGTCAAGATTAAAAAGAAATTCTATTGCAAACTTTAAATGCAAAATGTTAACCAGTCCTTTCTCATTTTCAATCACTGACAGTCCTGTTCCAGCATTTCCTGTTAGTTCAGCCTAGATCTGTTTGGATTTTCAATTTTGCTCATTCCTCTCTTATCCACAGATGGTTTGACTGGGTCAAGTTCAAAATCAGTCAATCATGGGGTATTCCAGCGAGTCAGTCAGCTGCAGAAGAAATCATTGGTGATAAAATAAGAGATCTAAATTGGAAAGCTGTCTTACAGATGCATGCCTATCAAGGTGAGAATATCTTCTGTTGGCTGGGTCACGAGCTGGATTGTTATAATGTTTGAGTGAAGTGAACTCCCTTGTTGTTCCTACAGCCTGGGCATGATCCTTCCTGATGACAGAACAACTGAAAATACATTTTCCTTGTGATCAAGTGCCAGAATGCTACCTGAACCTTTTGTCCCAAATGTACTTCTAGTTCCCTCAGAAAGCAATTTTTGTTTCTAACAAAACAGCCTGGTGAGTACAGGAGACTGATGAGGGCTATTAAGGGAATGCTGCTGGTTATTGCAAGAATACATATTCCAAAGCAGCCTGTACTAAGTAAAGGTTTTATTGAAAAATGACAAAATCATCAATCGTGCCAACACTCAACAAGAGAACAATGACAGGTTTACTGTGCCAGGGTCTACACAGTGACCAGCTTTCCTCATGCAGACCTTCTGAATGTCCACAGAAATATTTTGCTGCACAGTAATAGCAACTGGAAAGTTGCCCCTAAACAAATCCTATCCCGCCTTCTGCGGCAGTCCCTCAGGATTGAGGATGACTCACTTCTACTCTGATTCGATGGGTTGTGATATGGCTGATAAGTCCAATGCGTGATCTGCAGGCTCTGCCACATATGGGGCAGATGGTGCTTGAAGGGTCAAGTAGATGAGTTGTTTGGAGGTTTGTGCTCTCTCTTTGTTGCCTTGACTTTGCTTCTGCATGTTCCCGACAAAGTCTCTCGATATGTTCGGCGCCTTCCTAAATGGGCCTTCTCCATTTTGGTCGGTCTCAAACCAAGGGCTCCCTGGAGTTGGCAAGGTTTTTGTCCCCTTAAAAGGTGTTTTGAGGACATCCCTAAATGTTTTATCACTATCCCTAATATAAACACCTGGATTATGTTTTGCAGAGATTTAGTAAGTGTAGTATAAAGGGTTAACACTTGGGACATGCTAATGTCTGAGGTGGATGATGATGTACCACTGACACTAGTCAGTCATGTGCTAGACTCTGTCAAGAGATAGGTTGGAATCATGCCTAGGAGCAACATGCCTACTCTGTAACCTGTTTAGATGTAGTACTAATAAATAAGTGTTAAGGAAATACCAGAGTATGTCTACAGTCTGTCTAAGAACCACTGCCTACAGTCAGCGGCCACATTCATAAAAAAGCCCACTAAACAAACCAAAAATCCTATGCCTAAAGTCCAAGACAGAAGGACCTAATCTCAAAACATGGTGTCAGTGATGGAGACATCAATGTAAAAGACACTGTTGCTCACAATATGTGCTTGTCATGGAAGAATGAGTCCAAAGCTCATCTTTTACTCCAAGCTGGTTTATTCTCAAGGCAGGTCTTCAGTGCTATAGACTTAATTCAATCCTTTCCCGACAAGAGTGTGCTAGCTGTATCCATACTGTTTTAATGGGGGAACCAATGCCCATCACCTGTTTAAATAGCAATTGTCTTTAACAAGGCAATTGCTATGTAATGTAATTACAGATAAATTGGCAGACACATTGGTGTTATCAAAGGTGCGACAGAGTGAAGAAACGTTTGAAAGCAGCTTGAGAAATTTTGGCGAAAGAAGGAGTCACACTGGAGAGAGGTAACGATGACTGTAGCTAGTGAGAAGTCCCTGCCTTTGCCCCACCCATTTGACTGATCGAGGGCCCACATATAGGACAGCAGTGGGCGTTATGGAAACACCATTTTCTCTGGTACCAAGCAGCATCAGGTCTTCACAGAAAAGAGGAAACACTTCCAGTTAGTTCCTTTCTTTATGAAGTAGATCAAGTAGTAGATGACATTCTCTTAAGGCAGGGTGTGCAAGAGTCCACCACAGATTTTGATTCCACTATTAAAGCCTTTTATATCTTTTTTAACCCGCCATGGAACCCCGTTATCGAGCAGGTGGTTCAGTGCGCAAAGCAGGCCCAACTCCGAGCGGCGAATCAGGCTATAATTCGTGGCAACACTGAGACTTCATATGACTCCATAGATTGGGTAGGCCCACGAGCAGTGGCCCCACCCCATACTAAAGCCCACCAAACAAACTGAAAGGGCATGAAACCTCTCACTGGCAAACATCTTGAAGTGCTTGCATTGTGGCGCGAAACGCCAACATAGATGCCAAGATTGCCTAACAGGGGCCACAGAATGCTTCAAAGTGAGGCAAATTGGGCATTGCAAGCGTTTCTGCAAATCCAGCAATTTTAATCGACTTTGCGGATTTCACAAATATTTATGAAACACATTCCTTCCAAGAAACGGAAAGTCCAGAAAATGACGACCCTACAGAGTTCCTAGGGGAAGTAGATAGTCTTCATCCAGGTTACTGGACAGGCACGGTACAAGTTCAATGCTTCAACCTTTTAAAATTTATACTGGAGTAGCTGTTAAAATATTAGCAGATGAACTCAACTGGCTTCAGCAATGACCTTTTATCCATCACCAGACATCAAGTTATAAGATCCAGGCAGCATAGACCTTCCAATTAAAGGCAGGGTTATTACTCCTCCTAGCTACAAGGGGCAAAAGATCATTGATTCTCTATGTTCTTCACAATCCACATACATTCCCATTGAGTGGCATGCCTCTCAGAATCCTTGAAAAACCAGATCATGCTCATCATTTGAATGGCTCACTGTCTTTCATGCCATAATCTTCAACCTTTTATTCAGAAGCAGTGGAAATTCAGCCTTCAGAAGCTGAGGAAGTTTATACACTTTTACCCCTGCTTTCAGAAAGTAGACGGTCCTCCGAGAAAATCATTGGGAAATCATCTCTTTTTCTTTTCCTGACAGTCTTAATGGAAGTTGGTCATTTTTTTCCTTCATCATCTAAGTTCATTGAAATCTCAGATCTTCAATGCCCTTTCAGTCTTTATTACACCAGTGGATGATACAGCTGTGACAATCCTTCCTGGACTTGAAGATCATTCCTCTTCTGAAACTTCTTCCCAGAGTCCTTCAAGGGAACCACAAATTCCCCAGAGCGTCCTGAGTTCTTCTCTTCTAGTCCCAGAGGGTCCAAAGATCAATTCCCTTCAGTCTTCTCTTTTGGATCAGTCTCTCATTGAAAATTCTTCATTGTCCTTGCACTTCAGCCATTCTGAAGCATACATTCAGTTTTCCAGCTATGGTGACAACAATGATGCTAACGTGTTGTCCTATTCTGCAGGTGATGATGTCCTACCAGATGCAGGAGAAAGCTCTCATGTCTCCAAGACGTCTTCCCTATGGGCCGAGAATACTGAGGGAGATTGAATCCCCCAGCACAGTGACTTGGGGAGGGAAAGAGTGGGAGTTGGAGCTAAGTAAATCTCTTGTTGTAAAAAAGGGATTTATAGAAATGTAATGCAAATAGTTAAAGACAGTTTCATGTTGCTGTTAAAAAAACAGGATTGTGCAATTGGGAGAGAGAGGTGTAGTATAAAGGATTAACAGGTGGGATATGCTAATGTATGACGTGGATGATGATGCACCACTGACACTAGTCAGTCATGCATTGAACTTTTGACTGAGAAGTTTGAATCATGCCTAGGAGCAACATCTGTAGATCTGACAGTGTCTGTGGAGAGAGAAACAGAGTTAACGTTTCAAGTCCATATGACTCTTCTTCAGAGCAAAAAGAAGTAGAAATGTGATGAAATTTATACTGTTTAAGGGGGGTGGAGCAGGTGAAGCTGGATAGAAGGCCAGCGATTGGTCGGGCTAAGGGGAGATTGACAAAGATGTCATGGATGGAAAGGCAAAGGGGGTGTTAATGGTAGTGGTGAGGGCTAAAGAAGGTGCTGATAGTGGCATAAAGGTAAGAAAGCAGAATGTGTCAGTAGCAGAACAAGAGTCAGCACTCTGAAAGAACAACATGGAACAAGTAACAGATGGCCCTTTTGGGAGTGGGGTGGGGAAGGGGGTGGTGATTGGGGAAAAAAGGGATAAAAAAGGGGGGAATTAAAAAAGGGGAGAACACAATGAATAATTAAAAATGAAAATAAAAATAAGTAGATAAAAAATAAAAATAACATTTTAAAAATGGGATTTAAAAAGGGGTGAAGATAGAGGAGAGAGTTCATGGTCTGAAATTATTGAACTCAGTGTTAAGTCAGGAAGGCTGTTAAGTGCCTAATCGGAAGATGAGGTGCTGTTCCTTCAGTTTGCTTTGGGCTTCACTGGAACATTGCAGCAGGCCAATCTCTCCTTACTCCCCACCTATTGCTGACCTTCTATTCAGCGTCATCTGCTCCACCCCCCTTAAACAATATAATTTTTATCCTATTTCTATTTCTCTTTAGCTCTGGTCATACGGACTCGAAACGTTAACTCTGTTTCTCTCTCCACAGATGCTGTCAGACCTGCTGAGTTTTTCCAGCATTTTCCATTTTTATTTCACATTTCCGGCATCCGCAGTATTTTGCTTTTATGGCTACTCTGTAACCTGTTTAGATGTAGCCCGAATAAACAAGTGTTAAACAGATACCAGGGTGTGTCAATAGCCTGCCTCAGAACCAAATCCCAAGCCTAGGGCAGAATTTTCCCCCCGTTGGGGGGAAAGTTGATAGGTGGGCGCGTGCGGGCACGCTTCCAATCGGCGCCCCCGATCGGAGGCGCGGCGCCATTTTACATGGGCGGGCCAATTAAGACCCGCCCAGCATGACGTCCGCAGGGAAACGCTATGCGCTCTCAGTGTGGGCAGGGTGGGTGGGGAATGCCTAAAATTGAGAGTGCATTCTTTTGCGCATGCACACGAAAGAGCGCACTCATCTCCCTGAGGCTAAGTGCTGCCTCAGGGAGATCACCTCTAGTTTCAAAAATATTAAAAATAGAAAAAAAAAATTCCCTTACATGTCCCCCTCATGTGACAATGTCACATGAGTTGGGACATGTTCATAATTTCCAAAAAACTTTATTAAAATTTTTAAAACCCTACATGGAACCTCATCCCGCCAGTGGATGAGGTTTCATGTTTTTTCTACTTCCCACCAGGGCTCCTGGCCTGCCCGCCAACCTTAAGGTTGGACGGGCAGGTCCACTGATTACTTTAATTGATCTGTCAATGGCCTCAATTGCCCATTGACAGGTCAGCGGGCGCTCAGCTGTATTTGCTGCGTTCCTGCCTTCCTGAAAATTTAAATGGGGTGCGGTGACGTCAGGAGTTCCGCCCAATGTCACCGCCTGTCATTTTACGCATCGGCGGCCGACCCCCACCCCCACCCCCTGCTCGCCAACGGTAAAATCCAGCTCCTAGAATCCAAGACAGAGGGACCCAATCTCAGAACAGAAAGGTATCCCAATCTTTTGTTTCAGTTTGCTGTAATCAAATAGTTTCACCTAACCAGAAAGTACCATTGAATAGCAACAGGTCTCCCATGGCAGTTCCCATTGTGCAGAAAATACAAGTTTTGCTGTTTGTCAAGAATAAAATGCACGTATTGAAAGGTGTGGTTTAGCAATGTAACAAGATTACACCAGGATTACGGAATATGACAATTAATTATGAAAGATATTAACATATAGTGATAGTGTTCACCTGAAACATAATAAGCCTGCCCAGACAAATGAAAATTGCGCATCTAGATTTTAAACTGGGAGATGGGTTTTATTTTAATAATTTATCTTTTCCTCCGCTCATGGGAAAGATTTCATTTATATTATGTGCATTGATCTGGACAACATTAACAGCAGATTGAACTCATCAATAATAAAACCTAACATTTTTGAAAATAAATATTTAATTGTTACTCAGTCACTGCCTGATATGGAAAATGTATCTTTACATATCAGTTTAACACCTCAGGTGATTTTACTCTCCATTGAAGTCAATGGTGAGTAAAATTAGGCAGAATGTAAAATGGGTGTATGGCCAGAAACAGTACCTTTTCCCCAGTGGGTTAAGTTAAAATTACCACCCAGGAGCCACACAATATAGAGCAAAACAATTAGAATTGTCACCTATCATAGAACATACTCCTCCATAGATTGATAGTTACCAGAGTTCTGCAATGACTTAGAAGTAAGTTATAAGTATAATTAACTTAAGTTCCCCACTTACATTTGGACAAGAATTTTAACAGAAGTAAATACCTCATCACTTTTCATTGACAGGTCTGTCATTTTAAAGAGATCAGTTTGGAATCAGCAGCTGGTATAATGTCATAATAACTGACAAGCTGACACAGATCAAGTTTTCTCTTTATATCAAATAATGGAAAAGACAAACAGGATAGAAGAACCATGAATTAGCCAGCAACTGAGAGGTGTGCTTTTCGACATTTATTTTTAAAAATAAATATTGGTGAAACAAGTGCGAATATTTCAAGTTTGTCTGCAGACACTAGTTAGTAAGCAGCACTGAGAAGCTCCTCAGATGTCCGCGATGTGAACAAGGCCTTGGCGGTAAGTCCCGAGTCCTGCACGTCACACCTGTCAAGACTTGTTCTGCACCAGCGTGCTTTCCCGCCAACGTAGGCAGACGATCCAGCGTGTGGGGATGATTCCTGCGGGCTGGCCTTATAATGGCCTGCAGATGTGTTACAATGAGGTTCCTGACGTCCGACGGCGAAAAACGTGGCCCGCCATCGACGGGCAAAGCGGACAATCGTAAAGTGGTTTCACGACGTCATGAAACCGACTTTTGGCCTTCTTGCCACATTGTCCGCTCACGCCGCCAAACACGCCCGGCACCAGCAGGCACGGAAAATTCCACCCAGTATTTTATTTGATCACCAAAGAGTTTATCCTGCTTGTTCCTGAGTGATAGAACTTAAATCTTAAAAATGTAATACCTCAGCCATTAGATAGGACTCCTTTCCTGTAATCAGTGACCATTTCTTTGAGTTTTATTCATTATTTCATTCTCTGACACAGGCCATTTCCCTCCAAGCAATGACTCCTTTGACCAAGTGATCAAGCAAAGAGGCGACAGATTTCTCTTTGAATTCAAGCACATTCAAGTATATTCGCTGTGCTTCAGTTGAAGATCATCAACAATGGAAAGAGGGTAAGCTGGTTAGCTTCCTCTGCAGTGAAAAGCTCATAAGTCATAGCTGAAGTGCAACTTTAAATGTCTGTGGCTGATTTGACTCAAATCAAAGGCACTGGGATGGAACTACTTAAGATTCAAAACCAGCTAGTGCCTCTGGGTTTGCACTGATCGAGTTGTCTTGATAAGATTGCCTTACGTAGTAACTTGAAACAACTGTTTTTAATCCTTATCTATAGCCTAATATTCAAAGTTTGTTTCTAACTTTCCTCGAGATGAATCGCAGGTATAAGCAAGGATTTATATGCGCACAGAAACAAAGGGCTGAATTTTATGGGGACTGTAGGAGTGACCGGGGAGATGGGTGAAAAATTGGAAAGGAGGATGGGGTTGGCATGCTCATTGCCTTCCCGCCTCCATGACAGTCTGCCAGCAGGGGGAGGGTGAAGGATGGCCCTCCCTCCCGGAAGACAATTGTGCCCCTTAAGTGGCCTCTTCCCAGCGCCGCTGGCTTTTTACCAGCAGCAGTTTGGCCCTCCATTGTGTGGGGAGAGCAGCTGTTAAATCTTGGCAGCATCCCTGCAGGCTGGGGTGGGTGGGGCCCTCTTAATTGGGAACCCTGTGGCCCAGGGAGGGTTAGCCCTGTGGCAGTGGCCATCCCCACGGCAACAAACCTCCTGCCCTTGGCAACAAGGCCTCCCCACCTCGCGGAGGCATGCCTGGTTAGCCCCGGTGCAACCCCCCCCCCACCCCCCTCTCACCCCACCCCCCCACCAACCCTACTTACTTTGTTGCAAGGATGGCGTCCATACTAGTTCTCTTGGCTGGGTACAATCCCAGCAGAAGCTACCAATCCTGGTGACACTACTGGGGCTAAAGAGTTGCTAGTCCTTTGATTCGCCGGCAGCTTTTGGAGGAGGATCTTGTCCCTTCAAGGGATGGGAGCCCCAATGGCAGCTCATTGCCTGATTGCCACAGAATCCAGTCGGGGCTCCTCAAAGCGGCTGAGGCAGGTGTTGCTTCTGGCTTTCTGGCCCACCATTGGTGCCAGAGCCAGCCTGACAAAATCCAGCCCAAAGTCCCAATAAATTACTTTGAATGATTGTAGTAATCTGATACGTAATATACCTTTAAGACAAGTATTGTAATGTAAGGTCACATGATCTTAATATCCAACAGCAGAGTAGTGCAGGCTACTCTATGTGAAAGAGTCTTGAGTTAGTCACTGAGGAGTGAAGACAGAGTTTTATTTGGTGATCACACAAGTGTAGCTGCAGAGTTTAGTTTGTAAATAAACAGCATGTGTTTATTCTAACAACAATCTCCTGATGTTCTCTGTCCCTGTACCAACTCGGTCACCCCAAACAAAGTGTGCAACCTGGATCTTTTAGCCCCAACTAACGACGGGCACTGCATCCAACAATGATTAACTCAGGTCCCTCTATTTCTAAATCCTATTACCATGTGAATTTATTTTTTATTTTCACCTCTCCCGAAGACTGTGAGCATTTTTAAAAAGAAAAGCCACATGTTGATGCCTTACCAAAGTGATAGTGTTACAGTTTTCTCAACATGTACCCCATACCACCCCAACTCCAACCCACCACCCTTGTCAGCAACAACCTCCCTGACCTCACCAACCCAACTCAGCTCATCCACAAGAGTGACCTCTCCTCCTCAGATTCCTCTCTCATTGTTGTCCTACAATGACTCCCCATTGCCCAACTTAAAATGCTTATCCTTGCCTTCAAGGTTGCCCACAGCCTCACCACACCCTACTTATGTAACATTCCCTAATTTTACACCCTCCTGTATACCATCCAGTCCTCCAAATCTACCCTCTCCCCCACCCCTCCCCCACTCCCCCTCCACCCTTCCCTAATCTCTGGAAATGACTACCTGAACCCATCCACCACTCAAACTCACTCTCTTTTTAAAAAACCTTCTCAAAGCCTATGGGTAGTATTTTTGGGTTGTCAGGTGGGCCCAGGAGAGGCCAGGAAATGGGCCACCACCCGTGATTGGCCCCGGAACGCAAAACGCACACTGAAAGGCTCAGCGCTGCCGGGATGGGGGTGGGGGGGGGTGGCGGGGGGCGGGAGGAGGGCAAGTGCTGAAGTCAGCATGGGCACGGGGGAGCGCGCTACGAAATCTTCCTGAAGGCAGGGAGCTGTCTCAGGGAGCTGAAGAATTTTAAAATCAAAAATAAAGATTTGGAAATGCAGGAAAAAATGTCCACACATCAGACTCCCTCACATGAACATATAGATTTTAAAAATTCTGTCAAAACATTTTGATGTTTTTAAAATTAATACTGGGAACCTCTTCCCGCCCGTGGATGAAAAATCCAAAGGCCGCCTGGCCGATTTGCCCATCCACCACCCGGGACGGGCAGTGAAAAATCTCACTGACTTAATACACCAATGTCTTTAATAGGCCTCTTAATTATCGCGCAAGTGCGCGATGACATCGGGACGCTTGCCCAACGTCATCGCGCACTATTTTATGCCTGATCAGGTCATGTGCCCGCCTGCCCACAGAACATAACATATTCAGCCTAGAAATCAACAACCAACTTTTTTTTGGGCGCTGCCTATTTATTTATGTGAGTCGGACCGTTAAATTATTTTATGCGGTCACGTATCAGCTGTCATACTTAAAGAGGCCAACTTGTGCTCAGCCTGCACGGGAGCTTCCAGGTTGCTGCATAGTTGCATAGCTGCACAACTGGGAGGGAACATTGTAAGGCACCCATTCCTTTATCCCATTTATCAATTCTCTCTTTTCACCCATCTGTGAAACCCCTTGGCATATTTTCTATATTAAATGCACTATGTGAATGCATTTTTTTTCCATTGTTCTATCAGCTGACATGTTAAATATAAATTTAAATTTAATATTTAATACAATTTGGTAATTGTTTATGTGTCCATCAAAAGACGAGCTAAATGATACAAAAGAATTTGTAAAGGGGCTGAAATTGGACTTGGGCAGGGAAACAGAACAGGTGGGATACACCAGTTATCATAAGCCAATGGAATTGAATGTCTGGAAGGATGACTAGCATGCAAACAATGCCAACTCTCGTGATTTGATCCACATCTAACTTAACCCCCAAAATCTCCAAAATTGAAGAGAAACGGCAGAAGGAGGAAAGTATGGGAATTTGTGAGAAATCACTACGCACGGGCATAGTTGAAGCCCTCGTTGCAACCACATTCAATCAGATTATGAGAAGCACTTCACCACAACAAACCAAAGCAAAGCAGAATGGTCGAATAACAAGTCAAACCATGAAACGAAGGAATATGCCGACCAGAGGAGGAGTGCCCAAAAGCCGGAGAGCAAGGGAGGAGGTAAATGAAAATCTGTGAGCAAGGAAAACTGTCCCTTCCAGATATGTCAACACACACTGCAGCTCACAAAAAGGGAACAGCTTCAATTTGCTGTAAAAGGTGGCCCTAAAGTTACAAGTAATGTGTCCCATTATTCGAAAGTTAAACCAAATGATCTTGACTTAAGTCAATCTGAGTGAAAACGAGGTTGAGTTAGGCAACAATAGAATCAACAGACTTGAGAGACCCTACATCAAAATCTAATGAACACCAAGAGACTTTCTGTCAATCTAAAGGATGAATATTGTGAATTCATTTATTGAAAAATGAGACTTTCAATACCATGTTTCTGAAAGCTGAGTAATTCACAAGTCAGAAATCTCTACAAAGTTTTCTAAAGTTACGCCTAAAAAGCAGTATCATTTTCTTTGTTGCAGTTCATTCTGAAAGTTTACACATTTTTTTACCTCACTAGCCCAGGGGTATTCCTACCAAAGACTCAACACAGCACAGACAGTCTGCTTTACTCTTTAGAAGCAAACCTACTGGCTTTAAAACTATAAGTCATGGCAGGCGCTTTTTAAGACAAGCATGTCCCCATCTATTAGAAGCACCTTTCAGCCTTTCCTGCCACTTAAAACTGAAAGATAATGAGAACTGTAAAATTTAAGTATTAGCTCACCATTCCATCACAGAAGATCGCTAGCCCTTCTGTAATGAAAAGCCAGATTAAATTGCAAAGCTTAACATCTCCAGGGGGGAAAAGTGATAAGTGTAAAATGTGCTGACACTTATATGAAAGCAGAGTGACAGTGTGACATATCCCAAAGTTCTAAAATGGAAACAGAGATGAAACAGCTTTGGAAAGATGCCTGGACCATTCATTTAAATGCGCCAATTTCTCTTCACATTTTACGAAAGTTTTTAAAAATTCTTAAATGACATTTTGTGCATTTATGTAATTGGATCCAGTTACCTGGTGAAAACAATCTAATAAATGGTAGTTAAAACACCTAAAAATGCTTCCCAGAGCTGATGCTTTCTATCTGAATTGTTGCAATAGAAACAAAGGATACACTAGACAAATTTAAGGAGTAGGATGGTCCCAGATGGATTGAAACCACAAATAGCCCAAGAGAATAGGGAGGAGTTAGCAGAGTTACAGGTAACTATATGTAAAAATTAAATTTTAAAAAAAGGAATTTTGTTTTATTTACTCATTCACGGAATGTGGGCACCTTTGGCTAATCCAGCATTTATTGCCCATTCCTAATTGCCCTTGAGAAGGCAGTGGTGATCAGCTTTCTTGAACCCGCTACAGTCCATGTGGTGTGGGTACACCCATAGTGCTGTTCAGAGAAGAGTTTCAGGATTTTGACCCAGCGACTATGAAGGAATGTTGATAGAGTTCCAAGTCAGGATGGTGTGTGGCTTGGAGGGGAGCTTGCAGGGGTGGTGTTCCCATGCATCTGCTGGCCCTTTTCCTTCTAGATGGTAGAGGTCGTGGGTTTGGAAGGTTCTGTCAAAGGATCCTTGGTGAGCTTCTGCAGTGCATCATGTAGATGGTATGCACTGCTGCCACTGTGTATCAGTGTTTGACGGAGTGAATGTTGAAAGTGATGGGTGGGGTGCCAATCAAGCGGGTTGCTTTGTCCTGAATGGTTTCAAACTTTTTAAGTGTTGGAGCTACACTCATCCAGCCAAGTGGAGAGTATTCCATCACATACTTGACTTGTGGACAGGCTCTGGGGAGTCAGGGGGTGATTTACTCACTGCAGAATTCCTAGCCTCTTGCAGCCATAGTATTTATATTCAGTTTCTGTTCAGTGGTAAACTCCAGGATGTTAATGGTGGGGTTTCAGCGATGGTAATGCCATTGAATGTCAAGATGAGGTGGTTGGATTCTTCCTTCTTGGCGATGGTCATTGCCTGGCACTTGTCTGGCGCGAATGTTACTTGTCACTTACCAGCCCAAGCCTGAATATTGTCCAGGTCTTGCTGCATATGGAAACAGATTGCTTCAGAAGCTGAGCAATCACGAATGGTGCAGAACATTGTGCAATTATCAGCAAACACCCCCACTTCTGGCCTTATGATGGAAGGAAGGTCATTGAGGAAACAGCTGAAGCTGGCTGAGCCTAGGACACCTATCTTGAGGAACTCCTGCAGTGATGTCCTGGAACTGAGATGACTGACCTCCAGCAACCACAACCAAATTCCTTTGTGCTGGGTATGACTCCAACTAGTGGGGAGTTTTGCCTCTGATTCCCATTGACTTCGGTTTTGCTTTGGTTCCTTGACACCATACTCGGTCAGATGCTGCCTTGATGTCAAGTGCAGTGACTCTCACCTCAGATCTTGAATTCAGCTCTTTTGTCCATGTTTGGACCAAGCACAGAAGGAGGCCATTTGGCCTGCCATGTTTGTGCCAGCTCTCTACAACAACAACCCAGTGAGACCCACTCCCTTTGCCCTTTCCCAGTAGTCCTGTATTTGTTTCTTCATAAGGGACTTATCCAATTTCCATTTGAAAGCCCCAAATGTATCTGCCTCCACCATATTCTCAAGTAATGCATTCCAGATCCTAACCACTCACTGCATTAAAAAGCATTACGTGATGACCCTTTCTCTTCCTGCTGCTCCTTGTCATCATCTCCTTCATCTATTCCCCCTGAGGTGGCACTAGAGCTCCAGATAAGCAGGACAAAGTAGTGGAGAATGAAACAGAGAAGGAAGATTCTGGAGAACCTTTCAGGTCCAAAGGACCACCCTAGAGCTATCCAGGCAGTGGAAAGCCAATAGTTTGCTTAGTGTGAGCTCTGATTGAAACGCAGCTTTGGTTGTAATGTTCCTTAGCAATTTTGTGTCAGGTTCCTGAGACATAAGCCAATTGGTCCCTTGACCCCAACCTCAAACCTAATAATTTAAGTGAAAGAGAATGGTGATTGACAATTGACAAACACGGCCATTAAAATGGGCACAGATCTACGTGATTAGTCATTTGTGATCCTCATGTAGTGGACACAATCAATGATTCACCGGGCCTGTGGAAAGAAGCAATTAGGGCGAAGTCCAAAGCTCTCTTTCCTTGTCTGACTGCCTCCAGAGGAAAGATAACAAAATGGTCCCACATGTCACAGAGCACATTGGTGAATGACCTACTACAGGAGTGGACTGCAAGTTGACTATTACAACTTGGTGCAGCCTGACTGACACTGACAGATAGAATTTCAGGGCGACAGTGACCTTTACAGCCACAGGCGATGTTGTGCATTACCTGGTGTTGGAATGCAGTTGCTGTTGTAAGAGGTGACATAGCTCAGTAACTGCTGCTGCGCCACCTCCAGCCCGATGACAGAGCCAGAAACAGACCCAATTTTTAATCATAAAAAGTTGAAGCCCCTGTACAGAGTAAGGAAATGCGAGAACGCCAGAAAGCTCTTTCCACATGTTATTTCAAACAGGTATCTCAGCCACTATAGCCCACAAACAACCTCCAAACCCACCAGCAGCCTAAAAGGATTAACACTTTAAGTGCAGCTTTAAATATTGCATACTGCTGACTATTGGCACCAAAACTTAATAGCCAGGGTTCTTCTTTCAGAAACCAGGCATAAGAATGTCTAAATTTGCTCCCATAGAGATTTAAAAAAATAAACAGTAGCTCATGTTCCTCTTTTATTTCACAAGGCCTTCAATTAGACGGCACATAAAAGACTCATGCCGAAGCTCAGGGTACATAGCTGTCAGCTAGCAGAATATATTAAAAAATGGCTACAAAACAGAAAATAGAGGCGAAGTGTTAAGAAAGGTTTCTTAGGATAGCAGAAAGTGAGAAGTGAGATCTGGATTATATGCTGAGGGTGGGCTCCCCACAATCCAGCCCCAATGTCAGGGGCGAGCCCGTCTCTGGTTGGCCGAGCTCACCCTGCTTTATTATTTTGGCCAATGACCTTTTAATTATTACTAGGTGAGGTTTCTGTCCCTCATCAGGAGAAAGTCCTGCTTTATGAACTGCTGGCCAATCAGAGGCCAGCAACTCTGCAGCACTAGCAGCGCACCAGGAGAGGTGGTCACTGCCGGTACTGCAGCTAAGCCAAGGAGGAGGCATTCATTGATGGATCTGGACTTCCACAGATCTCAGACAGGCACCTTGAGGGGGTTGGGTGGCCGGGCGGTGTATGTTGGACCGGGCAGGGTGGGAAGGGAAAACTGTGGGAGGACACTCAGATTGGCACTAGGAACTTAGGAAGGAGGTGGGATGAGGCCCTTAAGTTGGCATTGACTCAGCACTCATTTCAAATGTCCCACTGATTTCCAGTTTCCCGCCTATGTGATCCACATCTTGTCCCATTCCCCTTGCCAAAAAAAGGGATCTGCCAGAAATGGGGGCAGGACTTCTACATCTGTGTCCCACCCATCATTTTAAAGACCACCAGAGTCAGCCAATTCCACAAAAGTCTGGCCCTTTGTGTCCTCCTCACAGCTTACTTTCCTACCTGTCTTTGTATCATCAGAAAATTTGGCCGCAATACACTCGGTCCCTTCATCTAAGTCATTAATATATATTGTAAATAGCTGTGGCCCCAGCACTGATCCCTGTGACACTCCACTAGTTACAATATGCCAACCTGAAAATGACCCAGTTATTCCAGCTCTCTGTCTCCTGTTCATTAGCCAATCCTCTGTCCATGCTAATATATTAATCCCAACACCATGATCCCTTTTTTAGTGTAGCAACCTTTTGGGTGGCACCTTAGCGAATGATTTGTGGAAATCCAAATTCTCTGCATCTACTGGTTCCCCTTTATCCACCTTGCTTGTTACATCCTGAAAGAACCCTAATAAATTTTCCAAACATGATTTCCCTTCCATAAAACCATGCTTCACAGGAAGGTTACCAAACAAATTTGACACCAGGACACATGAGAAGATATTCGGACTGGTGACCAAAAACCTGGTCAAAGAGCTAGATTTAAAAGAGCATCTCAAATGAGGTGAGAGAAGCAGAGAGGTGGAGAGGCTGAGGGAAGGAATTCCAGAGCTTATGGCCTAGGAACATGAAAGCATGGCCATCGATGGTGGCGTGATTAAAATTGGGGAAGAGCAAGACACCAGAGTTGGAGCAGGGCAGAGTTGTTGGGGGATTGTGTGACTGGCAAAGGTTACAGGTATAGGGTGGTGCAAGGCCATGGAGGGATTTGAAACAAGGTTAAGAATATTAAAATCGGCACATCGTTGGACCGTAATCCAATGTAGAATAGCAAGCACAAAGATGATGGGTGAATGGGACTTGGTGCGAACTATGGTGCTGGTAACAAAGTCATGGATGAACACCAGTTTACAAAACAAAAACAGAAATACCTGGAAAAACTCAGCAGGTCTGGCAGCATCGGCGTAGAAGAGCAAAGTTGACGTTTCGAGTCCTCATGACCCTTCAACAGAACTAAGTAGAAATAGGAAAGGTGAAATATAAGCTGGTTTAAGGGGGGGGGAGGGGGAGAAGGTGGGCGGGGTGGGTTGTTGAGACAAGCAAGCAGTGATAGGAGGAGATAACCAAAAGATGTCACAGACAAAAGAACAAATGGTGTTGAAGGTGGTGATATTATCTAAAAGAATGTGCTAATTAAGAGTGGAGAGCAGGACAAGCAAGGTATAGATAGCTCTAATGGGGGTGGGGTGAAATAAACAATGGGTGGAATACATTTAAAATAATGGAAATAGGTGGGAAAAGAAAAATCTATATAAATTATTGGAAAAAACAAAAGGGACGGGGAAGAAACGGAAAGGGGGTGGGGATGGAGGAGGGAGTTCAAGATCTAAAGTTGTTGAATTCAATATTCAGTCCGGAAGGCTGTAAAGTGCCTAGTCGGAAGATGAGGTGCTGTTCCTCCAGTTTGCGTTGAGCTTCACTGGAACAATGCAGCAAGCCAAGGACAGACATGTGGGCAAGAGAGCAGGGTGGAGTGTTAAAATGGCAAGCGACAGGGAGGTCTGGGTAATGCTTTTGGACAGACCGAAGGTATTCTGCAAAGCGGTCACCCAGTCTGCATTTGGTCTCTCCAATGTAGAGGAAACCGCATTGGGAGCAACGAATGCAGTAGACTAAGTTCGGTAAAATGCAAGTGAAATGCTGCTTCACTTGAAAGGAGTGTTTGGGCCCTTGGACGGTGAGGAGAGAGGAAGTGAAGGGGCAGGTGTTCCATATTTTGCATTTGCATAGGGAGGTGCCATAGGTGGGGGTTGAGGAGTAGGGGGTGATGGAGGAGTGGACCAGGGTGTCACGGAGGAAACGATCCCTACGGAATGCCGCCAGGGGGGGTGAAGGGAAGATGTATTTGGTGGTGGCATCATGCTGGAGTTGGCGGAAATGGCGGAGGACGATCCTTTGAATGCAGAGGCTGGTGGGGTGATAAGTGAGGACAAGGGGGACCCTATCATGTTTCTGGGAAGGAGGAGAAGGCGTGAGGGCGGATGCGCGGGAGATGGGCCGGACACAGTTGAGGGCCCTGTCAACTACCGTGGGTGGAAAACCTCGGTTAAGGAAGAAGTAGGACATGTCAGAGGAACTGTTTTTGAAGGTAGCATCATCAGAACAGATGCGACGGAGGCGAAGGAACTGAGAGAATGGGATGGAGTCCTTACAGGAAGCGGGGTGTGAGGAGCTGTAGTCGAGGTAGCTGTAGACTGTCTATCACCCTTCCCTTCCTTGACCTCTCTGTCTCAATTTCTGGTGATAGACTGTCCACCAATATCCATTACAAGCCTACCAACTCCCACAGCTACCTGTGCTTAGCTGAGACCAGACATCCATTAGATTTTGAAACACCTGAGCCCAGAGAAAACATTGCCTGATTGACAGCTCTAGCTCTCTCATCTCTTCTGTCAATTGTGCAATGCTTATTTACACAAGATGAAGAGGATTCAAGTGCTTGCAGTTTCAGCTATTGGAACTTTAAAGGGTATGGATGATTGACACTTTTATTGCACTGTAGTGAAAGATTTTTTTCAGAAAGTGGAAACTTATCAGTGCATAACTTTTTTAATTTTCTTTTTACACATCCTACTGTCACAATAGGGGTCACTGCTTCTATACAGTGTATAGTGGGTGAATAGGCATGGAAGTACCATAGCTTGGCATGGCTTGGATGAAGATTGAGCCCAATGGGTTGAATTTTTTCAGGAGTTATGAAGTCCAGCTGCTGGGACCGAAAGCGGGAGCTGACTCAATGCCGTGGGCAGCGGGACCTTTACTGACAACAGTCTATTAACAGGCCAACACCGGGAATGACAGTGGCCCACCTCCCAGGGCTGCTGGCCCAATCAGAGGGCCAGAAACTTGGCAACATTGGTAGTGCCACCATTACAGGTGGCAACTGTTGAGGCTGCATGATATAGGAGAGAGTGGTACTATGACCAGGTGCCCTCAAAGAGAAGGTAAATTTATTTTAAAGAGCTAGGGCTAATCAGGCAGGCCCCAACAACCAGGGCTGTCAACGTCAAGTGCCATGGCCACGGGTATGGCCAATGCCGCCTAGGGGCCTCTCTGTGGTCCATGGATCAGCCATTAAATAGGATGCCACTCCATCTCCCACCCCACCTGGGAACCCATTGGGAAATCTTGTGGTCCCCCCACATGACAACAGACCCTCCTGACACCAGCAAAATGGTGGCCAACTGCTGATAGCCGGGTAAAGCTAAGCCCAATGAGTGGGTAATTAAAATTCCTAAGAGCAATAATATTATTCCTACTCTTCTTCCTGACATGGCTAGAGATTATTCTTGAAGCTCCTTCCCTTATTACAATTTATTACAATCCTTTTCTTACATTTTCAATCTTTAAGAATGTTGACTGTCTAAGCCTCTTTATGTGTACATTAACCCTCTATGTTGCATGTAGTCCTTTTTCATTAATAACTTTCCTTCCTTTTCTCTCCCTATTAAAAATATTATAGCCCAATTTGTTTATCTTCAACTCCTGCCCAGTTTACACCTAAGTTTCCCTGGGGCTAGGAAATCTGTAACTTCCTGTCACAATCTTTTAATCTCAGTTTATTTTCCACACTGAGCAGAGAAATATATTTACTTTTGCTTTTTAGTAGTTCAAGTTAAAACGTTGCTCGTATATCTCATTATTTTCCAAGCTCAAAACTGGTCAATTTGAATTTCCTCATCTACTCCCTTTACTCCTTCTGTATGCTCTGCTTTTTGCTAAACTCTTTTTTATTTGTATATGTATGAACCTCATCTATTCCTATCTTCTTCACTTGCACTTTCTGATTGCTTTTATTTTTTTTACTTTGAATGGACATTTCACTTCCCTATTTATCTATTCTGACAGTTTATTAGTTCCCTTCCTTTTTGGATGTAGCTCATCCTTGAGGAATAGATCCCATCTGTCCATCTTGTCATGATCCCAGCTAATGTTACGACTGGACAATCCAGATCTCAGGGTGGAACCCGTCTTGATAGATCCTAACTTTTATTTTTTGTTTAGCAACATGGAGGGTGGCTACTGAACAGAGTTACAGGAGTCAGCTGATTAACTTGTAAAAAAAAGAATAAAACATTTATTAAACAAGAAAAGGTGAATTTATATTACAATACTCCTTCATCCACAACTATACCTTTACAGATATGTACAGATTCGTAAGGATAACACAAGTTACAAAAGCTAGCTTATACTGTCCTGTTCACAGTAAGTACACAGTCCATGTAAGCCAATAGGCAACCTGTGGTCAGGCACACCACATTATGAAATCAAGTGACAGATGCCACTCCAAACAGATGCTATGGATTCCTTGTCAACTCACCCCAGGCACTTGGCAAACCATGAGCCAACCAGCCTCACTGAACTCCGTCTTTCTCACAAGGGTTTCCAATCTCCACTCTCAAGAAACTCGCTTTGGAATCTTCTCCCAAATGACGCTCTCTCTCGGATGCCTTCCACAAGGGTTCAACTCCAAGGTTTTGAACTCTCCTTCCAATGTTCCTCTCCCCTGGATCACCACATGCATTCAAGCCTTGGCTCCCACGCACTCTCTCTCAGATATTCAGCCGTGCCAACATAACATCACTGCTTTACATGCCCATAGTAAGGAGTCACCAGCCTTTGGCTGTCTCCTTGAATCTCTGGCTTCTCACAAGCCTTTTTTGCTTTAAGTCTGCATCCTGCAGCTTTCTCCCTTTCAGCTTGGAGTTTTCCTCTGCTCCTCACTCTTGACTTCACTTAAGAGGACCTTTTCCAGATTCCTGTTATTTTCCTTTGACTAGAAGGTCTTCTTGGGGACCTTTCTCCTGTTCCACTCCCTGGTTTTGGCTTCTTATTTAGTTTGTGACTTGCTATCTGCCCCTCTTCTATGCTGCAGTTCTTTCCAACTGAACTGAAATTACTTTTTCTATTTTTCTCTGTCTCTATGGGTCCCTCTCTCTGGACCCCTGTTGCTATGCAACAGCACAGTTTTTTTCTACCTTGTGTTTGTTTTAACTTCATTTCAAGAGTCAATAAACCTCATTAGAATGCAAGCATCTTTTAAAGTGAAAACAAAGCTCAAGTTCCCTCCTTTTTTAACACACAAATGCATAAATACAAATTAAACTTAAACTTAAAGCTAAAACTCATTCCTAACAGCTACAGATACAAATATAACTTACATAAATATCTCCAGTTCCTAATATAAAAGCAGAATACTGCGGATGCCGGAAATCTGAAATAAAAACAGAAAATGCTGGAAAAATTCTGCAGGCCTGGCAGCATCTGAAGAAGAGTCATATGGACTCGAAACGTTGACTCAGTTTCCCTCTCCACAGATGCTGCCAGGACTGCTGAGTTTTTCCAGCATTTTCTGTTTTTATTCCAGTTCCTAACAATCAGACTTCACTATTTAGAATAGGTGAAGGCAGAAGCCGTGATGGAGAAAAATGGACTATTTATTTCTCCCACGGAACAGACCACCTTAATGTTTTTCGAATACCCATACACCATACCTATTGTTGATTGTTGCACTACTTACATAACGTACTGATGGTTATGCAACCTTGTAAGCAACCAGGCTGTACGATCTCATCACCAGTTACTGGTTTCCTTATCCTATATGGCTAACCACCCACTGAGCAGCTGGAAGCTGGATTGGAGCAGTGGCCAGAGAATAAGTACAGCTCTATCACAACCTTGTTCCACTGAGCTATTCATGGTAGCAAAGCAGCACTACAGATGACCCCACCACACTTGTGCTGCATCCACTTGTAGCCATTGAATGGCTAGGCCTCCATTTCTGGAGCTGTGCCTCTGCAGGAATTTGGCTCAGGAAAAGTCTCAAGACAGTATGCACCTCCCGGATGCTTTATTGTTTCCGGGTGCCTCTGCTCCGATGGACCAGGAGAAATCAGAAGGCCACCATGATTTCACAGCCTGGAAGGGAGACCTTTTGCCCACGCCAGTCCATCGTTTTCTGTTTGGTGGCCTCAGTTAGTTCTGTAGCTCCATATACTTCTCATGTCATTTTGAAAGAGCTTTGGGTGGAGAAGAGGCGATGAGGGGAGGGCAGGAGTGAAGGGAGAGAGAAAGAGAAAGGACCAGAAGAGGAAAAGAGGCCCTGCGCAATCTTTGAGCTGGGAGTGGAGAGAGAGAAATCTTGAAAGGTGATTTTTCTCCAATGACCACACGTTGTCAATGATTGTGGAGAGTTCAGGCCACAAGGCATGGTAGATAATACAGGATATTGTGTGTATATGTCTCTACGCACATGGGCACTCCTAGCTTCAGATGTAATAAACCACGCAATGTGTGTAGTGTGCTTTAAACAGCAGTATGGTTTAAGATCCTGCTTCCCAGCATGAATCTACTTAACCAAAGAGTAAGGTTTGGCTGTTTCATGAATGTTGTTGTGGTACTGCTACACCATGATAAGCACCTGGGCAATGTGTTAGCTCCAGTTGTTATTTTCCATCATCAGATTACTTCTTCTCAGTAGCCTTGAGCTGGAGAGTTAAATCAGAAATAGAAAGGAATTCAGAATCTGTATTACTAATATTTTCTGTTAAAATTCATGTCATCACTTTCATGAGTTCAGTGCAAGAATCCTACTTGCGTTGCAAAAT
Organism: Cetorhinus maximus; assembly: GCF_964194155.1. Classification (NCBI taxonomy): domain Eukaryota; kingdom Metazoa; phylum Chordata; class Chondrichthyes; order Lamniformes; family Cetorhinidae; genus Cetorhinus; species Cetorhinus maximus. The sequence goes on from NC_135896.1 coordinate 22,587,365, forward strand.
AATTTCCTCTGAATTGATCACATTTGATCCTCAGCAAAAGGAAAGAGCATTGTATGAGATTTGTAGAAATTGCTATTAAAGTTTTCAAGAAAAAAAGAATTCGGTACTGTTTACAAATACCTCAAATCATATATTGTGCCTAAGGCTCATACTTAAGAGTATGATTAATCTTTCCCTTGTAATTAATAATTAAATAGCTATTTAATGCTGTGCAATTTGTAATATAACATCATAGCTCTGTCCTCTTGCGATGATTAAATTATCATTCAAATTACCTGCTGCAGACATCCGGCCTTGTTTTCATGGATCTCAGAAAACATTTTTGGGAAAGTCATTAAGCTGTTATTTGAAAATGAGAGCTTTCTTGACCATGTACTTGGCATGCCTTTTCTCCAGGAGCAACCTTCTCAAAACAACCCATTTTGAAACTGTTCACTAAACAGGAAAGTGATTTATTCACTTTCATGAGCCATTTGTTAAATATAATTGAACTTCCTTCAGGCAACATATTGAAATTACATATTAGCTTGTTAAAAGGGAAATGAGCAGTGATCTTACCTGCAAAGGACTGTAGCATAGCGATACATTTTTCTAACTCTCCCACCTGTGCCGTTCCTTTTTCATTATGCTTTCCTTTAATTGTGAACACAAGTGACCTTATAAACTGTATTCCTTTAAAAACAATGACGTCCCCAAATAAGCTTGTTTGTGAAACTATCAATTAAACTTTGTGAAGTGACGATGTCTTCCTTTCAATACTATGGGGTCTATTTTCCTGACCTTTACCCCTAGGTAATGGTCAATTCCCCAGGTACAAAGTCCATTTCACCAGGCGCCTGGCTTTTATGTATCGCCATTATTTCCAGACCTGCAGATTGGCTGAGGGCCTACACTTGAAACTGCCGCAAACCTAACAATCCCATGTAAAGGTGGGAGGGTGTATTCCTAGCTTTCTGCCTAATTCTCCTTGAAGAAACCTCACTGAGCTTCATAGTTCAGAGGCCACCAATGAAACAAGGCACTGCAGGCTTTGTTTTTCATAAAGTTTTCGTATGTGGCCAACTGCAGCCAGGGTGCATTTATTACCCATTCCTAGGCGCCCTGAAAAGATGGTGGTGTGCCTTCTCTTCAAGTCACTGCAATTCTTGTGCTGGTGATGCTTCCAAGGTAATGTTTGGTAGGAAATTCCAGGACACAGACCCAGTGATAAAGAAGGAATGATGCTCTAAGTCCAGGATGGTATGTGACTTGGAGGTGATGTTTATACAGCACTGTTGCCCTTGTCCTCCAAAGTAGCAGAGGTCACAAGGGAGGGAACTGCTATTGAAGGAAACTTGGTGTTTTGATGCATTGTATCCTGTAGTACATCCTGTAGTCACAACACGTTGGGGAACGGAAGGAGTCGATATTGAGTCCTTAGTTCCCTCCCAACCGAAGGGGAGCAGGCGAAAAAAAGAAAGGTATTTTATTTTAAGTTCTTGTTCAGCATCTCCCCGGACAATGTTCAGCAACCCCCCAAATAACGTTTACCCCCCACAATGTTCAACCCCACTTCTGACAATGTTCACCCCCCCTGACAATGTCCCCCCCCCCAACAATGCCACCCCACCCCCACTGACAATGCTCCCCCAACAATGCTCCCCCACAATGTTCAAATTCCCCCTCCTGGCAATGACCCCCCCCAGACAATACTACCCCCCACTTTCTGACAATGTTCCCTTCCAAGAATGTTCACACCATGTCGACAATGTTCAACCCTCCCTCCTGACAACGTTCAAACACCAGCAATGTTCAGCTCCTGCACCCATCCCCGACCACGCCCACCCAACCCCCCCCGACAATGTTCACCTTCTGGCAATGTTCAACCCCCCGCCACCTTCCCTACGGACAATGTTCGCTCCTCCCTCCCATCACTGTTCACCCATCAAGACCACCTCCCAACAATGCTAACAACCCCCATACCCTTCCTGGCAATGTTCGGACCCCAACCCCGCTAATGTTTGGACCCCACCCCTGACAATGGTCGGACACCACCCCTGACAATGCTCAGACCCCAACCTCGATAATGTTCACCCCCAGCCCGCGAAAATGTCCACCACCCCCAGCCCACGATAATGTTTTCCCCATACAATGTTCATCCCCACACCCCCCTTCCCCTCCCACTCCCACAACAATGCTCAAACCCTCTCCTGTTATAAGGAACAGAAGCAGGGGGTAGGCCATGCAGCCTATCGAACCTGCTCTGTCCTTCAGTATATTCAAGCTTGAACTTCCACATCACCTTCACTTTCCTGTACTAAACCATATCTCATGATTTCCTTCATGCCCAAAAATCTACCAAACTCAGACTTGAATATACTCATCTCCTGAACATCCACAGCCCCCGGGTATAGAATTCCTAAGGTTTTCAGCCCTCTGAATGAAGGATTCCTCCTCATCTCCATCTTAAATAGCTGACCCCTGATCCTAGGCCTATGCCCCTAGCTCTAGACTTCCCAGTCAGGGAAAACAACCTCGCAACACGTACAGTCATGCCCTCTAAGAATTTTGGAGTTTCAATGAGATCACCTCTCTTTCTTCTAAACTCCAGAGAAACGTAGGCTCATCCTACTCAATATCTTCTCACAGGACAGCCCTGTCACCCAGCCCTCTCACCCTAAGAATCAACCTCGTGAACCTTTGTTGCTCACCCTCTATGGCGACTTGCACACAGTACTCCAGGTGTGGTCGCACCAAAGCATTGTACAATTGCAGCAAGGCTTCCTTACTCCATACATTCAACAACATTGCAATGAAGGTTAACAAACAATTTTGTGATATTTCACCTTTCAATTTAAAAAATACCTATATAAATAGGGTATATATAGTTTCTGTGGTAATTGTACCACAGCTGGGATCATTTGTCCTATCATTTTTTAATATGATTTCCCTATTTCGGTGGCGGGAATTTACAGTCCCGCTGAAGTCAATGGGCTTTTGAATAGCTCGCCGCATTTGACAGCCCCACCCCCGCCACGATGGGGCCATAAAACTCTGCCCCATAAACCCCTTTCCCACTCCAGAAAGAAAGTTAAATTGATTTTTATTTTGATGTGGGCTAATATCTGTGCGATCATCAAAAAGATCCCTGTGTTAAAAATATCCTTTCATCACCTGGAGTTTAATCATGTATAACAAACTGAGTAATAGACTAAGAATGAAGTGTTTCCACAGATTGGAGGTTCTATGCTTTCTGACCTATTTTGTTGTATCTATTACTGAGATAATTATCAGATTTATTTTGATAATAGAAGATGCAGTGCCTAAAGCAGATTTTTTTTTTCCCATACTGGTCTGTTTTTCCCAGCACTGCTGGGATGACTATGCCTGGTAATTAATGGTGACCGTTATCTGCAACACCATTGGCTTTCTTGTCATTGTTGCTGTTTTGAGAAGATGCCTATAACCAGTTCTAAACTAAAACACAATGGGCTTCAAGTCATTGCTTTTGATTACCTTTATACACAGCACTGACATCCCCTCCACCCAACCTCAGGCTCTGTTGAAACCATTACACCTGTCTGCATTACGTCCAGATTCGATTACTCAAGCACACTCTTGGTTGGTCTCCTGCCTTACACCCCAGACATTCCAACTTGTCCAAAGTTCTGCTGCAAGTATCTTGTTCTGCACTGAAACCACCTCCCTTATCACCCTTCTCTAGTCCTCAGTGTAAGTCCAGTAATGACTTATACTGGATCTCCATTTCTCAACCCCTCAAATTTGAAATCCTGAACTCTAAGTCTTTTCATGGACATGCTCCACCCCCATCTCTGCAACCTCCTATCCTAATGAAAGGTCACAAACCTGAAACATTAATCCTGTTTCTCTCTCCACAGATGCTTCCTGACCTGTTGAGTATTTCCAGCATTTTAAATTTTTATTTCATATTTCCAGCATCTGCATTATTTTGCTTCTGCAACCTGCAGCACTAATCCACCCTCTCATTCCCAAACCTCCATTCCTCGGAATCTGGTGCCGGGTGCATCTCCCCTTCCACCCTCCATTGATGACAGAGCACATAGCTTTCTAAGTCCTAATCACTGGAATTCCCTCTTTAAGTCCCTCCACACCTCCACTTCTCGTTTAAAAACCTCTTCAAGGTGCATCTTTTCAAGCCTTTGATTTTCTGCCTCATCTCCTGTTTTTCATACATCTATCCTTGAAGCACTTTTAGCTGTTGTTATAATGTTGTTGTTGTGATGCCTGTACCACCATCACACTAAGCATCTCATTCTTGCTTGTTGAGGTGGTAGTTTGGAATAATTGAACCATATGAGGCCAGTCCCATTGAGCTAGACACTTACTAACAGCAAGGGGAACTGTTGTTTATTGAAGGTTAAGGTATTACTATTTGGAGAGTTAGTAAAATGAATTCACTGAAGCGTAACTATCTGAAGTGCCTTAATGCTCATGAGTTGTGCTATCAACCCCTGTGTGACAAAGAAAAATGGTGAGTGATGATAGCGAATATAGACAAATTATTGTAAAGATTAAACCTCCTATGTTAGTACAGGCAGTACACATCCATCAGATATCCAGGGAGGTATGAAGGACAAAGCACTTTACAAGAGACCACGGGACAGATTTTGTAGTAGGTAGCATACACACGCAAACACACTAAATCAGCACCTTACAGTGCTTTCCCTGCATACAGCCGACCAATATCATCCTATGCCATGCACATTTTAATTTATAGCCAATGATTTTAAAGGTTAAATAAAAATCACATGATCCTCAAATTGTTTGCGACATGTTAAATCCACAGCAACACCTAAACATTTGATGGAAAAGGAAACTCTCCCAATGTATCTCTTTGCACTGCTTAAAATGGCTCATGGCTTGAAATCCCTGTACCTCTTGTGCCCTAAACATGTTGACCTAAAGCCCCTCAGGTCTACTGTGCCTCTGAGTTTTAAGGGCAGTTGTTTTAAACATTTTCCACAATTACCTGTGCCACCGGGGGTGAACCTTGGATGTGTGCTAGAGGGGTGAGGGTGGAGGGTGTGGTTCCCAAGGTCTGCCTAGTGACAGTATTCCAGACTCTCCCAAACTGGGTATAGCTCGCCAGATCCCTAGACTCCTTTGTAAGAGGGCCTGTGTAAAAAAGAAAGCCAATTCTAGAGTCTTTCAAGCAATGAGCTTGCCTATAGAGGCTCCATTAGGCCCAACATTTACCTCTACTAGGAACTAATCACCAGTTTTACTGCAGCATCCAGGATCAAGATGGGAGTTGCAGGAAAACATGTGTGGAAAACTCACCCTTAGCCTCCTTATCACATCATGGGCCATGGTTGCTGTGGTTAGGACTTCAGGTTGCCCCCAGCGCCAGAGGAAGTGCCTTTGGGCAGACATCCAGTATTAGGTTCCATCCAATTTTTCTGGATTCCACTCAGTTTTCCATGTCCCAATGAATTTTCCTCTCAATCAGGCCTTCCCCTCCACCCCCCGCCTCCCCCACAAAGCCTGATGCCACCATATGCCCCATACACCCTTGAGGTCATTGCAAGGGTGGTTATCACACAGAAAGAGTTCTCCAAAGTGCCAGAAATGCCTTAATCACATGGAGCTTATATCACTAAATGAATCAAAAATCAACATAAGATTGGCCTCATGTGAGCAAAGCCATGGACTCACATAATGTAGACAGTCACATGTACTTCTTCCATTCTGTGTAAAGGGAATAAAGAAACTTCTTTTCTGATCTTAATGCAAATCAATAACACAAAGTAAACCTGAATGTGAAACCATCTGAAACGGATGAAGTTTGAAAGCTTATGAAGTAATTTGGATTTGGTGCTGTTTTCTAACCCCTTTTGAGTTCTAATTGCTTTCAGTGCTCAGTTATTATGCCATCTGGGATTTAAAATTTTAAAATAATTGACTTTCTTAAATTGGAAACTTTATATATCAGATAATTATGCAAATTCAATTTAGCGCAAACAACTTATTTAGACCTAAATTGGAAAATAAGGCTTTAAACCATCAATATAGGTAATAAGTTGCAGAACAAAAATAATCTATAGACCATGAAATGGCAGCAATTTCAGTTGTTTGCAATTTAATAAGGCTGCCAAGGTCTGTTTGTCACCTTGTAATACGTTCAAAGTAAGCCAACACCCAAATAGATAGGATACTATCTCAGTAACACAGATACTTCCATTTTTTTTCTAAACTAAACAACATAGTCTCAAGATAGGGAGTTAAATAATCTACATACTTTGAGCAATGCACTTGTGAGCCATTTCATTTTATCCATTTGTGATATATATTTATACAAATTCAACATTAATAACTTACTCTTCATAATATTAGAAAGTGGTGTTAAATCAATCCTGAAAGTTATGTATTGATTCTAATGAATTGACAGGGTCAGACAAGCATTACAAAATACCATGAATGTTCAAAACCTGAAATGAAAACAATAAAAAGCGCAAACTAAAGAGATGTTGCCTCACCAATCTTGTTTCACACTTTCAGCGTAAGGACTGCAATGGTTTATATGGTTTATTCTACCACTGCCATTATCAGGGCAACTAAGAAGTATTGCCAGTGTGGCCCCTGCCTCAAGAACAAACCTTTAAACAATTTCATTTATCTATCGACTTCTCCACAAACCTCTGTTAAGTTTAACAAATAGGACATGCCTTTAACAAATTTTTGCTGGCTGTACTTGATTATTCCATGTATTTCTAAATATTTCCTAATATTCCCTTCTCAGCTGCTCACTAATACTAAACCCAATGCTAAATCATCTCAGACTCTAGCATATAAGCTGAGATTCAAACACTATCTTTAGTTCATCAACAAAACTGTCTACTTCCATATTCGTGGTATCACTTTGTTCCATCTCTACCCTGGCTCGCAGAACAGTAGAATGCCCTCATCACTTCCAGACTTAAATGCTTTGATGCTCTCCTTGAGTCTTCTAAAGCTGTACTTACACAAACTCCAGTCTCTCTCCAACTACTTCATTTACATCCTATACCATACTGCTATGACCTCTGTGGAGACAAATAACTTTTAAAAAGAAATTCAGACTTCGGGTTAATAGCTGAAAAGATGACACAACAAAATTTCACATTTTAAGATTTTTACTGTAACAAACAGACTAAAAGCTCTATTGACTAAACACTATTTTTGTAGGCAACTTATACTTTAAACTACAGAACAGAACTTTATACACAACTAAATAAACACACTTTGCAGGTATACTTACACTATCTTTGAAGTAGACATTCCAGAATCAGTCCAAAATGATTCTTCGCTCCCAAGGCTTTTGTTCTGTTTGTTTCTTTCTCAATCCGCTAACTTCTAACCCCAGAGCATCCCTCCATGGTGAGAGTATTAGTGGAGAGTATTATGTGTCCGTGAGTTGAGCTCCCTCTGGCTGAAGTTGAGAGAAATTAATTGAGGGTTATGCCTGATCGCAATAGCTCTAGATGCAGGGCTAGGATTGTAAAACATCAGAGGCATGTCCCAAATCTACTTTCGCCAGAAGGGGAATCAAACCCAAGCAGTAGTGCAGTGATTGTGGGTAAAACCTTTCCTACTGTTTTAGGGGTCAATGATTGCACTGACAAATAAGCCCTAAGCGCGGGTAACCCTAGGGGTGGAGCTTTCTAGTCGTGGCCCTAGTTCAAGCAAGTAGCTTCTTCAAGAGCTCTGTAAATAAGGTTAACTGTTTCAAGTAAGAAACCTGTCCGGTTCACTAAGTTTCTGACAACTGGGGACGAGGATAAAGAGCTCCGACAGTGCACCTCACCTCGTAAATGTGAGTACATCAATTCTTAAGAAAAAAAAGATAAGTATACTCACCAGTCATGCCACTCTTTGGCAGAGTTGACCCTTATGACTCATCCATGGAAGACTAGAGCCAGTACATAGAGTGCCTGGGCTTTTATTTTGTGGCAGATTAAATAACAGCAGAAGAGAAGCAGAACACAATTCTTTTAAGTGTCTGCGAGAGCAAGACATATAACCTCATCTGACAGTCCCATAAGCGCCCAATTATAAATCTTTTAATGAGCTGGTAGACCTCGTGAAGGTATATTTTCAGCTGCAGCCATCAGTGATTGTGCAGAGATTTAAGTCCAACTCCGGAGTCGGGGCCCCGGGTGAGTCAATCGCAACTTATAACATGAAGTTAAAACAGTTGACTGAGAACTGCGACTTCGGTGATACGCTCAATGTAATGTTGCAAGGTCGTTTGGTTTGTGACATTAACGACAACGCCATTCAGTGCCGTTTACTTACAGAAGTTAATATTGATCTGAATTGCACCATGGAAATAGCGCTAGCAATAGAGAGCACTGAGAGGGACTCGCAGGCTTTGTACAGTGTGCAACGTGGCGCCGTTCTTCAGTTGGGATGGGAACCTACCACCGGGCGTGGCACGAAAACCAAAGAGAAGTGGGAAACCGTCTCTACTGCCTGAAAAATGAAAAGGTATACTGGAAGCATCTCACTCATGATTCATGAATTAATTTGTTACCGATGTGAGGGTAACCATATACCAGAAACCTGGGCCAGAACTTATATCTCGTCGGGCAGGCGCGTGCCCAACCCGAACGAGTGTAAAATGGCGTGCGATGACATCGGGCGAGCATCCTTACATCATGGTGCACTCGCACAATATTTTGGTTGGTGAGCATGTGCAGGAGTCAGCAACGCACCCGCCGACAATTAAAAGGCCTATTAAGGCCATTAAAGTTATAGTTTAATTAAATCTTTTGCTGCCTGTCCAAACTTACGGTTGGCGGGCAGGCGAAAAGGCCAAGTGGCCTTTGCACTTTTTAGGAAACCCCATCCACAGGCGGGCTGAGGCTTCCAACAGCAAATAAAAGTAAAATAAAAATTTAAACATTTCACTAATAACATGTCCCTGCTCATGTGACAGAGCCACATGAAGGTATATGATTTTTTAACATTTTGAAAACCTTTATTTTTAATTTTCAAAACTCTTCATCTCCCTGCAGCAGCTCTGTGCACAAAGTTCCCCACCCACCTTCCTCCCCCCACCCCCCTACCCCCACGTAGGCAGCACTGAGCGCTGCAGCACGTGTTTCACTCTGGGCGGGCTTTAACTGGCCCACCAGTGTGAAATCGCGGTCTGGTCCCAATCGCGGGCAGAGGTCGGCTTCCCAACTACTCCTGCCCGCCCCCGCTGAGCCCGCCCGAAGAGGGCAAAATCCTGGCCCTGCAGATTTAAGGAGCAGAATGCCAATACTGCCACAAAAAAGGGCATGTAATAAAGCCATGCAGGGTGCAAGCGAGATAGCCAATCAGAGAGCAGACCAAGATGATTGAAGTGTACAACATAACTATGCTGTTTGTGTTTAACATATATGCTTTTTTGTAAAAGGACATTTTAGTTAAAAAGAAGTGCTTTATATAAAACCTGTCAGTAGGGTGTGCTAAGTCCCGGATATATTGCTCTCTGGTGTAGAATAAGGAATAAAGGAACCTTCTGTTTTTTACACAGGAAGCTGGGGTTCAGAGGCAGATAACTGTGTGTGTGTGTGTGTGTGTGTGTGTGTGTCTATTCTTAATTGTTAAGAAGTGACAAAACGCTTCAAATCGCGACGAGGGTGGGATCATCATTATTAGTGGCTTTAGAGGCTTTTGATGCTGCTACTATGGACTTTGTGGTTTATGTCAAACAAATGGAACAGTTTTTCATTGCGAATGAAGTTGAGGAGGAAAAGCAGGCATCAGTTTTTCTTACAATCATCGGATTGAAAAATTTCACTTTACTGAGAAATCTCATTGCTCCTGACAAGCCAGCAGATAAAAACTTTAAAGAGCTTGTGGGTGTTTTGAAAAAGCACTTCGATCCCAGGCCAGCAATTATTGCCGAGAGGTTCAAGTTTCACCGAAGTGAACAGCTCAGAGTGAGTCAGTTTCACAGTTCCTGGCTGAGTTGAGAATATTAGTGGAACATTGTGAATTTAAAGGTTACCTGGAAGAAACGCTGCGTGATGGCTTGGTTTGTGGATTAAGAGATGAAAGAGTTCAGCGTAGATTGTTAGCGGAGCAAGAGTTGACGCTGAAGAAAGTGTTTGAGATTTCAGAAAGCGTGGAAATGGCAGAGAAACAAGCTGGGGTTTTGAAAGCACATTCTAACAATGCCGAAGTTAAAACAGTGAAGTCAGGGAATACGCGCTTCCAAACATGTTACCGTGGTAATGGAACAGGGCATAATACAGCAGCCTGTAAGTGGAAAACCGCTGATTGTCGCTACTGTGGAAAAAAAGGACACATGCAGCGTGCATGTACGTCAAAGGCTGATCACAGCAAAGTAGTGTCACCAAGAAAAGGGCATTACAAGGGGCACACAGACAAGCTGTGCTTGAAAATAAACAGGCAGTTTAAAAAGATGCATTACTTGGAAACAGATAAGACAGAAAGTGAAACTAACAGCGACAATGCAGAAGAGCAATTGTATTGCATTCAGTCTGATCTGAAGCTAGATGAAGAACTAAAAGTTGACGTTGCCTTAAATGGTAAAATGGTTGAAATGGAGGTTGACACTGGAGCATCTGTTCCTACTGCTTCAGAGATGACATGGGAAAAAATTTTCAAGAAGTGTCCATTGGAGAAAACCCTGCTGCAGCTTAGCACCTACACTGGGGAGCCTGTGAATATACTTGGAAAAATGTCCAGTCAAGATAAATATGGGGATCAAATAGCAAGGTTGCCACTTATCATTGTGAAAGGGGATTGTCAATCGCTTTTGGGCAGGAACTGGCCAAAAGAAATTCGGCTGGACTGGAATAAAATGAATAAAGTGCATTGCAACCCCATGTTGCAGTCCTTGTTAGACAAGCATACTGGTGTCTTCAAAGAAGCCCGAAGCTTCTCCAAGGTTCTTCAAACCAAGTTCAGTTCCCTACTTAATGCGACAGAAAATCCTGCAAGAACTAGAACAACTTGAAAACTTTCAGATAATTGAGAAAGTTGATTATGCAGAGTGGGCAGCTCCAATAGTCCCAGTAGTGAAGGATGATGGGTCTATCAGAATATGCGGTGACTACAAAATCACCATTAATCCTTCCCTGGAAGTGCATAGTACCTGCTATTGAAAATTGAGGACCTGTTCACTGCTCTGAATGGAGGTGAATTATTCACAAAGCTTGACCTATCACAGGCATTTTTGCAAATGCAGCTGAGTGAAGGTTCCAGGAAATACAAAACCATCAGCACACACAGAGGTCAATATCAATATAAACAACTACCATTCGGAATTGCATCATCACCAACCTTATTCCAGTAGGCCATGGACAAAATACTGCAGGGCCTCCCTGGTGCAATCTGCTTCCAAGACGACATGCTCATCACTAGGAAAAACCTCCCAACTCATTTAGAGAAGGTAGGCACGGTCCTGAGTAGACTGGAAAAATCCGGCATCCGCCATAAAAAATCCAAATGCTCGTTCCTGAAGCCCTCAGTGGAGTACCTGGGACATGTGATTGACGAAACTGACCTCTCAACCTCACCCAGAAAGGTGGAGGCAGTGGTGAATGCACCACAGCCCAAAAATGTTAAGGAACTTCGTTCATTTTTGGGACTTGTCAATTACTACAGCAAGCTCATTTCCAGTTTGGATACCAAGGCAGCACCACTGAATAATCTGCTGAAAAAGAATGCAAAATGGGATTGGTCACAAGCCAGTGAGGAAAGTTTCAAGGAACTCAGGCAAGAGCTCACTTCTGCTAAACTCCTGGCACATTTCAATGAAAAGTTGCCTGTCAGCCTGACTTGTGATGCATCTGTATATGGTATTGTAGCTGTCATCTCCCACACATTTCCTGATGGCAGTGAAAGGCCCATTGCAAACACCTAACGCACATTATCTAAGGCAGAACAAAATCATGTCCAAATTGAGAAGGAAGCTCTTGGGCTAAACAATGGAATCAAGGAGTTCCACCAATATTTGCATGGGTGTAAATTCATGTTAATTACAGCCCACAAACCTTTGACCTGGTTGCTTAGCCCGAAGTCACAAACCCTGACACTTGCTGCTGCACGCCTACAAAGGTGGGCACTGATCTTATCTGCTTATCAGTACAAAATTACATTCTGCTGAGAATCATGGAAATGCGGACGCACTTTCCAGACTTCCGGTGCACCACAGCCCCACAACCCAAAGTGAAGTCACTGCTTTCAATATGAGCCAGATAGACATGTTACCTATTAAAGTGAATCGAATTGAAACATGGAGGGATGCTGTGCTCTCCAAAGTTTATCTATACACACAAAAGGGCTGGTGTGCACCTCAAGAAGTGACTACTGAGCTTAAGCCTTACTACATGCGTAGGTTTGAGCTGACTCTGCAAGACAGTTGTTTGTTATGGGGAATCAGAGTTGTTATTCCTCCAAAATTCCAAACAGGAATGTTAGAAGAACTTCACCTCAATCACATGGGAATCGTCAAAATGAAAGAATTAGTTCATCTACATGTATGGTGGCCGCGCCTGGATAAAGACATTGAAGGTATGATCAGTGATTGCCTTCCATGCCAAGAAATGAAGTCTTCTCCTGCACCTGCCCCGTTACATCCACAGGCTTGGCCTGACCGCCCATGGCAGAGATTTCATGTGGACTTTGCCAGACCATTTCTTGGACATACGTTCCTGATTGTGATGGATGCCTGCACAAAGGGGCCCCATGTTATTCCAATGAAGTCGACTCCTTCAACAAAGACCATTGATGCTTTCTAGAATGTGTTCACTACTTTTGTATTGCCAGAGCAGGTTGTGTCTGACAATGAATTCGCATCATGTGAATTTCAAACATTCCTGAAAAACAATGGGATCAAGCAGATTCTCATTTTGCCTTACCAGCCATCCTCAAATGGTGAAACGGAGCGCTTTGTCCAGACATTCATAATGGTCATATTGAAGGGGAGGATGCAAACAGATTGGAAGTTGAAGCTAAAGAACTTTTTGATGATGTATTGTAACACTCCACATTCAACAACAGGTGCATCTCCTGCTGAGCTGATGTTTGGAAGAAAACTGCATAACAGAATGGATTTGCTGTGTCCGGATTTGAAAAGAAAGATTGATTCAAGGCAACTTGATCAGAAAAGGTCACATGACATAAGTAAACCAGCTCGTGAGTTTAATCTGGGTCAGTCTGTTTAGATCTGAAATTACTGTGGGACACCAAAGTGGCTCCTGGGAAGAATCATCAAGCGTCGAGGACCACTGACCTATGATGCTGAATCTTCCTGTGGAACCTGGAAGAGACACACTGACCAGATTAAAGAAGCCAAATCCTAGTAACCAAATTTCCAGGCATCTCCAGTTACAGTGGAAGGTTTTTGGGAAACATTTGCTCCAGTTCATGAAACCCGACTTCATTCAGCTGACAAACCTGTAGCACCTGAAACTACAACTGTTAGACCCGAACAGGGACAAGTGGAACAGCAGAACCTTCCATTTCTAAGCAAACAAACTGAGATACCTCAGCCAACAATCCTCTCTAGGCCAAAGAGAATCTGCAAACTGCCTGACTGATTTCTTCCTGGCTGAAGGGGGAGGAGATGTGATGTTTGTGTTTAATGTTTATGCTTTTTCGTAAAAGGAGATTTTAATTAAAAAGAAGTGTGATATAAAAAACCCGCCAGTAGGGTATGCTAAGTCCCGGATGTATTGCCCCCTGATGTAGAATAAGGAATAAAGGAATTTTTACACAGTTTTTTACACAGGAAACTGGGGTTCAGAAGCAGATAGCCGTGTGTGTGTGTGTGTGTATTCTTAGTTGTTAAGAAGTGACAAACTGAATTGAACCAGAAGCTGCTGATACTGATATCTATTCCCTATACAATGTCAAAGGAGTAAAAACTTGCAACCGTTGTCACCCTTCAAGTGAATAGGAAGCCTCTGCAACACATTGTAAGAGCTATTATAAATATATAAAAAGGAACAGAGTAGCTAAAGTAAATATTTCCCTCTTAGAATCAGAGGCAGGAGAAATTATCATGGAGAACGGGGAAATGGCGGAGTCACTGTGCCTGTGTTCATAGTAGAAGACATAAGTTCCATACCAGAAATAGACGATAACCCAGAGGCTAAAGATAGTGAGGAAATTAGGGAAATTAATATCAGCAGAAATAAAGTATTGGAGAAATTTATGGGACTAAATTCCAACAAAGCCCCCAGGACCTGGTGGCCTACACCCTAGGGTTCTAAAAGAGACAGCTGCAGAGATGGTGGATGTGCTAGCTATGATTTTCTAAAATTCCTTAGATTTAGCAATGGTCCCACTAGATTGAAAATTGGCAGATGCTTTTCAAGAAAGGAGGGAGAGAGAAAACTGTGAACCACAGGCCAGTTAGGTTAACATCAGTTGTTTGGAAAATGCTGGAATCTATTATTAAGAAAGTCTTAACAATGCACTTAGAAAAGCATGGTATGATTAGAACTATTCAACATGGTTTTACTAAAGGAAAATCCATTTTGACAAATTTATTTGAGATTTTTGAGGATGTAACTGGTAGGGTAGATAGAGGAGAACCAGTATATGTAGTATACCTGGATACCCAAAAGGCATTCGATAAGGTGCCGTACAAAAGGTTATTAGGTAAAATCATGGAGTTGGGGGTAGTACCTTAGCATGGATAGAGGATTTGTTAATGGATAGAAACAGAGGGTGGGCATAAATGGGGCTTTTTCAATTTGGCAGACAGTGAATAGTGAAGTGCCACAAGGATCAATGCTGGGCCCTCAGCTATTTACAATCAATATTAATAACTTAGCTGAAGAGACAGAGAGTGCTATATCTAAGTTTGCTGATGATACCAAGCTAGATGGAAAGGTAAGCTGTGGAAAGGATAAAGAGAGGCTCCAAAGAGATAAACACAGCTTAGATGAGTGGACAACTAAGATGGCAGATGGAGCATAATATAGGGAAGTGTGAAGTTATTCACTTGGTCATAAGAATAGAAAGCAGCATATTTTTTAAAAGGTGAGAAACTTGTAAGTGTTGATGTTCAAAGAGACTTGGGTGTACTTGCACAAGGAACTCAAAAAGTTAGCATGCAGGTGCAGGAAACAATTAGGAAGGCAAATGGCATGTTGGCCTTTATTGCAAGGGGATTGGAGTACAAGAATGTCGAAGTCTTGCTACAGTTGTACAGGATTTTGGTGAGATCTCATGTGGAATACTGTGTGCAGTTTTGGTCTCCACACATAAAAAAGGATATACTTGCATTGGAGGAGGTACAATGAAGGTTCTGTAAATTGGTCCCTAGGTTGTCCTATGATGAGAGGCTGTGTAAATTGGGCTTGTATGCTCTGGAGTTTAGAAGAATGAGAGGCGATCTCATTGAAACCTACAAAATTCTGAAGCGGCTTGATAAGGTGGATGCTGATAGGATGGTTCCATTGGTCAGGGAATCTAAAACACATGGGCTCAGTCTCAGAATAAGGGGCTGGTTATTTAGGACTGAGATGAAAAGAAATTACTTTAATCAGATGGTTGTGAATCTTTGGAGTTCTCTACCCCAACGGGTTGTGGATGCTCCATCACTGAATACATTTAAGGCTGAGATAGACAGATTTTTGGTCTCTCAGGGAATTAAGGGAGATTAGGAGTGGACGAGAAAATGTAGTTGAAACCCAAGCTCAGCCATGATCTATTGTATGGCGGAGCAGCCTCGACAGGCCTATTTCTTATGTTCTTATGTTCTTATCCACTGCCTTTGGGAATCCAAATAGATATGCTTGTTCCCCTTTACCCATCCTGCTTGGATAAATTGTGATTTCCCTTTCACAAAATCATGTTGAGTCTGCTTGATTATATTATAGTTTTCTAAATGTCCTGTTACTACCCCCTTAATAATCGATTCTAGCATTTTCTCAGTGACAGGCATTAGGCTAACAGGCCTGTAGTTTCCTGTTTTCTGTCTCCCTCCTTTCTTAAACAGAAGCGTTACATTTGCACGGATGCCAGCACTTCTTCGTCCTCATGTGATTAACTTATGACTAGAATGGAGGGTATGAGAGGCCATGGGGAGTGGCTGCAGGGCATGAGTTGGCATTGAGTTCACATGGATGGCATGAGGGGCCATGGGGAGAGGGTTGGGAGTGAGTGGGTGCAAGGAGTGAGGACTAGAGGGCCTAACAACTTTTATTACAACTGAGATGAAGTCCCAGAGAACTGAAGCGGGCCTTCTAACCAGCCTACCTCAGCATTTGCCTACCCCCTAGGATCTGTTTCTAGGGTCATCGGGCCCAACTCCATCCCAAACCCATACCCCCGAAAATTGTGTGTGAAGGGGCCCTTTAAACCAAGGCAGGTCTGCCATGTCAGGAAATCTCCCAACTCAGGCTACCCACCTTGGTAGCAAAGATTCAGTCTGTTAATTCTGCTTCTTTCCAAACGAAACTTCCTAATCTGTTGAGTGTCTTGCAGCACTTTTTCTTTTTAATTCAAAATTGCAAAAGATAGTTTGCTGTAGAATAATGCATGTCATATAGTCAGCTGAGACCAACCTATTCTTCTCTATCCCACCTCTTTCAATTTCTTCTCTCAACTGATGGCTATGATCTCTTACCATCTATACTGTTTCTAGCTGCACAGTTATATCGGCATCTGCTTCCCATAGCACTTTCCACACTTTCTATAGCAGTTTGGGTGCATCACATCAAGATGTTCCAGCTAACCTAATTATTTATTATCCTATCCTGCAGGGAAACAGAAAACATTTGGATTAACAAGGCATAAAATATACTATTATGGTTAATAACAGGTAATTTAATCTCTAAATGTAAACAAGTTGTGACCTAACCCAGAAACAATCCTCTTCTAACCTCTGTACGAAACACTGATAACTATATTGTCAGCTATATTTACAGTCTTTCAATCTTAGATGCTTAATTATGAAGCTCAATAGAAATAGAAACATAATATAAACTAATAATTTTCATACAAGGTTTTTCCTTCCTTTTCTAAATCTTGATCTAGAGATCTAACACGATCACAAAATGTCTCCTGGGATGACCATTCCCAATCCCCACCGCTCATGTCTGCCAGGTTAATTGGCTTCAGATCTTCAGAACTAAAATCATGACTGTGTAATTGGTCCACTGTTCCTTTCTCTTTTCTTCCTTTCTTCTCCATTCCTTACAAATTAAGAAAAATAGTTCAGTGCGGAGGCAGCGTAAGAGCAAAAGACTGACATAAAAAGGTCAAAAAGCAAGCAAAGGACCAACAAAAGACTAACCGTCTCCGGGAGCAGGAGGTGAATAGGAGAAATGAAATGGACAGCCTGCAGCTGGGACGTCCTGCTCTGTACCAAATACACGTTCTTCTTGTTTAATAAACCATCGCTAAAATACATATTGCACTTGACTTTCTTACTCTTCAAAGAGTGACTTTCAATACAGTTATATACATGACTGACCAGCTTAATTCATCCTTCGGCCACAAGCATTGTTTGTTTAAAACTTGTATTTTGAAGGAAGGCATTAGTCTTTGTTTGACTCCTATCTGAATGCTTGTCAGGCGTAGTGTGAAGCATTAGAATCAGTCGCTGTAAAATCAATGACGACATTGATCACTCGGGACCACTGCCCATCAGGAGATAGCAAATGGCAATTATTTTACACTGATGGCAGCTGACAGGCTTCATTTCTGGAGTATAATTCATGAATTACTGGGCACTGTCACTTCCAGTACTTTTGTAATTGTGAAAACCATCTCACTGAGGCCCAGAGCTATTGCAGTTCCTATGTCTCAACAATGAAAATGTCTGTGGCACTTTATCTTAAGACCCTGAACCAGAGCATCTGAGCACCTGTCAGCTATTTAAAAGAAAAAAAAAGAATTATCCCTTTTTACTCTTTTCAGAAAGACATGTGGCCATATGGAAGCCCCATTAAGTCAGGACACAAATCATACATTTCATAGAAATACAATTCCTGTCATCTTCACGTATCCTACAGATTCCTGAGGCATAAGTTTAGCTTACAGTTCATTTCTGTTGAAACTCTTCTTTCAACGAGCTACCTTTTGTCAACTCTATCTTTTCATAGAGCGCTAGTCACCAGGGTCACATTGCTCCTGAATGTCAGGAATCAGGCAATAGTATTGGGAAAATTTTCACTGTTAGCTTAGAAAATAAAGCCTCAGCATTTTCCATGCAGTAATCTGTGCTGTTATTAACAGTTATAAAGTGCTCTTTATTCTTAAATGTGTTTCAATATAGATAAGCAGTGAAAGTAATTGGAGTGGGGAGGGTTGCGGGCCTTTTCTGGCACAGTCCTGCTCTATGCCCAGTTAGAGCGTGACAGAACTGCTGGGCATTAAGCCAGGTTCCCTGGCCATGGACAGATCCTACCACTGTGTTGGTTTATCAGAAAATCGCAGGAGCACTGACAGAGATTTGCTGTTTTTTTCAAAATCAAGGATGGAAAATCATAGGCAGAGTTTTTTGCTGCCAGTTGCTGCATGGGCTGGTGCAGGTGAAACATCCATCCTCTTCTAAATGTGGCTAACCAACTTCAGAGAAGGCCCTCCGCTCCTCATGCCATCCAGCACTGTGTCTTGCAGCTTTTCCAACAAATATTAATCATGGTGTGGACACACACCAAAGATATTTAATGCACTAACTCCACACTTTTCCTAGATACTCCAGCCCAGTCAGGATAATAGGCTTACAGCGGCTGACCCACTGCAGCTATTTTGATGGTTCAAGATCATCACTAAAAGAAAGAAATGAGAGGTTAGGCGATTTTTTTTGTTTCAAAGGGATAAGCATGGAGTTGCCCACCAGAAACTGTGGAGGAAGCACAACCCATGGTAGCTTTTAACAGGGAAGTGGATAAATATTTTGGGAAAAAAACTTTTGAAAAGGTTTGGGAAAGGTCAGAGAAATGGGACAAAACTGATAGCTCTGACAGAGAGCCAATGCAGATACCATGGGCTGAATGGTGTCCATCTGTGCAGTGAAACCCTATAATCCTTCAATTATATCAACAATGCACCATTCAAGAATGCACAAGGTCTGCATTGCACTGTTCCCCCACAATCCACATCAATTATGGAAGATGAATTCTGCACTCCTTTCAAACCTGAAGGGAAGATAAAGCTGTTTTGTAATGTGTCAGAGTCCCTGCTGCAGAACGTGCAAAGTGATAACTTCCAAAATATCTTTCAGTGCATTTGGGTAGTACGGTACTAAGCCATTGAACAGAATCATTAATAATTTTTTTCCCATTATTATTCAGGTCTTTATATCTGTGATTACATCAAAGCTTTTCTTCTGATGTAAATTTCTCAAGTTATGTAAAAATGTCATAAAATTAAATTGTTTGTGGTATAATTAATCTAATAATTCTTACAAGAATGCATAAAAACTATAGAAATTATTGTTGTAAGTTGGCTGTGGCTGCCTAAGGAACAGTTGCAGAGACATAGATGTGTCTGAACAATCACTAGTTATTGTATGAGAACAACTATTTTCACATGTACAAAACTACAGGTGTTGTTACTCAGTCTAAGCCATGGGCCTGGATTTACGGCACCTCCCACTGGGCAGGGTATTACGGTCTCGCCGAACTGAATGGAGATTTAAATGGATCGCCCCCATCCACCGGGTAGGGGAGACATGCTGCAGCGGGACTGTAAAATACTGGCCGTGGGCTTTCTCCCTTTGGACTCCGAGTTACGTGACTCTCTTACATCATCATGTGGCCGTACTGTTTCTGCAGTCCAACGCCTTAACCCCTTCAGCCCTGAATACCCTACTATTACAATTATAATTGTACTCGTTGACATAAATATAAATGTGCCACTACCTGCTTCATTCCAGGCCTTGAATGGCAGTGGCCAGCTGCACGTTTCTTCCATCCTTCTGCGTCAATTCAGAAGTGATGGGGCTTGTTATTGTTGAAATCTGTGACAATGAAAATCTTGGGAGATCGTGGCTGCGTAATTTTCTCTCCATTTGATTGTAATGGGCATAGTTTTCCAACATGCACAGCCAGCAGACAGTTAACTTACCGAGAGTATGCATTTGAATTGTCAGCCCTGATAACTCAAGTATTGGTAATCAGGCAACACCAAGCTTTCATTTCAATAGCTGGGAGATAGCGGGAGGGAGGCAAGCAAAATGGGGTTTCCACTGCAAGATTAGAACGGCAAAGTTAGAGCAATCCAGGAAATTGCAGACCATAATTTATGCCTTGTGAAGATGGTATGTTTTACAAGTGGCGTTGGTGTTAACATTTTGATCTGATATAGAGCTTCTGGAGATTTCCAAAGGGAATCTGTGAAGGGACATGATGGATCAGATACCTCCAGTGTAATTAATTATACAGAATCTTGTACTTCAGGCCTGCTCTTTCCCCACTTGCTCGCACACAGAATCCTGAATTAAGGTGTTCTTGAGATATAAATGAACATGTGATATATAAGTTGCACATTCCTAGTAACTCATTTCCTTCCCCTCCCATATCAACCTCATTTGACAAATCTGAGAAGTCAATAAATTAAGCACAAAATCCACCCCAGCAGCGCCAGATTTAGGAAACAGGAGTGGGTTTATGGAACAGGCAGCTTTGTTGCCTGATTTGTTTCTTCAGCTTTGAGACTCTTTTACACCAGACACTCACAGTACATGGATTGGTTGCTGTATTTTTGAATATTGTTTTCTCACACAAGTTTTATAGACATGCTGAGCCTCCAAAAAGTACTAATCTTCAAAGGTTTAGAAGTATTCCAAATCCTGGATATTATAAATCCATAGATTTAGGTTCATTATGTTGTGCAAAATGGGAAAAAACAACAGGTCTATAAATTTGTGATGGATTTTCTAAGTCGCGGATGAGTGCGAACCCCTTAGCAGATGCTAAAATTCATTATAACTGGAGACTATTAAGGTAATCAGAGAAAATGAATTATGCAAACTATCATACTTAGAATAATTGAATATGCAAGTGATTTTTCTATTCAATGAAGAGACAACAGCTACCAGAAAACTCATTTAGACATCTTCTTGGAATAAACCACAATCACATTATTCGATTCCTTTGCTTTAGCTTTAAGTTGCATTTAATTTTTTTTTAAAGTCCCAGAACCATTTTTTTTTTTAGTTCCTTTTTTTTTGGGTGGTGGGTGAGCAGGGTGCTGAAAAATAAGAACAAAAACATTGGGAAAAACGTTATTAGATGGTACAGCTTGCTTGGAGCAAGAACTTAACGATTTCTGCTCACCCCTATTTATTTTCAATCGATTGCCTAGCAGTTGAAGGATCATTCATTGTTGGTAGTAGGATGGTTATTAATCCATATCACTCAAGCAACCTGGACTTGGCTTTGAACTTTGTATATACATATATTAATTAGCATGCTGTCCCAATATTTCATACATGATAGATTGTGAAATATCTACCCTCGGTACTTAATATTATAGATGAACTACGATAAACTAAATGGCTGTCTGAGCATTGCAGGTACTTTTCATACTTTTTCTCATCATTATTTCACAGCAAAATCATGACTTAGAAGATTCAACTGAAGTTGCCTCAGTCATAACACTCCTGCTTCTCAGTTAATAGGTTATGGGTTCAAGTCCCACTGCAGAGACTTCGACCCATGGGGCAGGATTTTCCCATTGGCATGCGGGCACGCGCCCTACACGCCCGAGCGTGAAATAGCTAGGCAATGGCATCGGGCGAACGTCCTGGTGTCTTTGCGCATTGGCGTAATGTTTCAGTCGGCGGGCACACGCAAGAGTCGGCAGACAATTAAGAGGCCTATTGAGGCCATTAATCAATTAATTAGCATGTGTTTTTTGCTGCCCATCCAATGTTAGTTGATGGGCAGGGAATCGGCCAGGCGGCCTTTGGATTTTTTAGGAAGCTTCATCCACGGGCGGGATGAGGTTTCCTACATTGATTTTTTTTAAAATGTATTGACATAATTTTTATTCTGTTTCAGTTCATGTGAACGAGTCCTATGTGGGGACATTTTTATCCAATTTTCTAAATCTTTAATTTTGATTTTAAAGTTCTTCAGCTCCCTGAGTCAGCTCCCTGCCTTCAGGGAGCTTTCAGTGCACGCTCCCCTGCGCATGGGCAGTCTTTTGCTCTCGCCCTCCTCCCGCTGCCACCCCGGCAGTGTGAGATTCTGAGCGCGCCTTTCACGCTGGCTGGCCATTAATTCGCCAGCCAGAGTGAAATCGCGGTCGGGGGCCGATCACAGGCTGCGGGCTGTTTCCTGGTCGATCCCGGTCCAGCCTGCCATGCCCGCCCGGCAACTCGAAAATCCTGCCCATGATCTAGGCAGATGCTTTAATATGGTACTGAGGGAGGGCTGCCCTGTCAGAGGTGCCATCTTTTGGGTTAGATGTTAAACCAAGGTCGCATCTACCTTATCAGGTAGATGTAAAAGATCCCACAGCATCAGTTGAAAAAGAGCGCGGAGATTGAAAATAAAAGGAGGGGAAGCTGAAGAGGAGCAGCCAGCCTATGAGCAGCCAGTGGGCGAGTGGCCCAGTGAAGGAGTGGAGCTTTGAGGCTTTGGCTCGAGAGGCTTAGGCAAGCAGAGGCTGAGTATGAGCTTGCTCCCAGTGGGGTAGGGCCGGGTAAAGTCCTTCTAAGTAAATTAGGAGTAGGTAATGGAGGCAGCAGTTGGGGCAGTCGAGTGCTCCGAATGCAGCATATGGGAAGTCTGGGACAGCACAATTGTCCCTGATGACTACACCTGCAAAAGGTGCATCCAGCTACAGCTCCTGAGAAGCCGAGTTAGGGAACTGAAGCTGGAGCTGGATGAACTTCGGATCATACAGGAGGCAGAGGCAGTAATAGACAGGAGTTTCAGGGAGACAGTCACCCCTAAAAGTCAGGAGCCAGGCAGCTGTGTGAATGTCAGGAGAGGGAAGGGGAATAGACAGAAAGAGCAGAGCACCCCTGTGGCCGTTCCCATCAACAATAGGTATACCGTTTTGGATACTGTTGGTGGGGACGACTGATCAGGGACAAGTTGTAGTGGTCGCACCTCTGCAACCGAGGCTGGACCCTCAGCTCAGAAAGGAGGGAGGGAAAAGAGGAGAGCAGTAGTGATAGGGGATTTGATAGTTAGAGGGACAGATAGGAGGTTCTGTGGGAGAGATCGAGAATCCCGGATGGTCTGTTGCCTCCCTGGTGCCAGGGTCCACGATATCTCGGATCGAGTTCTCAGTATTCTCAGGAGGGAGGGTGAGCAGCCAGATGTCGTGGTCCATGTAGGGACCAATGATGTGGATAGGAAGGAGGAGGAGGTCCTGCAAAGAGAGTTTAGGGAGTTAGGTGCAAAGTTGAAGGACAGGACCTCCAGGGTTACGATCTCAGGAGTGCTACCCGTGCTACGTGCTAGTGAGGCTAGAAATAGGAGGATAATGCAGCTAAATACGTGGCTAAGGAGATGGTGCAGGAGGGAGGGCTTCATGTTTCTTGACAATTGGGCTCTGTTCCAGGGAAGGTGGGACCTGTTATGACGGGACGGTTTGCACCTGAACTGGAGGGGGACTAACATCCTTGCGGGTAGGTTTGCTAGTGCTGCTCCGAGGCGTTTAAACTAGATTTGCAGGGGGAGGGGAACCAGAGTGTTAGGGCAGATAGTGAGGTGGAGGAGGATAAAGGTCAAGCGAGGAATGCACGTATGGACAGAAATCAAGGGTCCATACGTGATAGAGATGTTCTCAGGTGCATCTATTTCAATGCAAGGAGTATTGTCGGAAAGGCAGATGAGCTTAGGGCGTGGATTGGCACGTGGGATTACGACATTATTGCTATTAGTGAGACTGGTTGCAGATGGGGCAGGATTGGCAGCTCAACGTTCCGGGGTTCCGTTGTTTCAGATGTGATAGAGGGGGAGGGATGAAAGGGGGAGGAGTGGCATTACTAGTCAGGGAAAATATCACAGCTGTGCGTAGACAGGACAGCCCGGAGGGCTCGTTTACAGAGGCCATATGGGTGGAGCTGAGGAATGGGAAAGGTGAGACCACACTAATAGGGTTGTATTATAGACCGCCCAATAGTCAGAGAGAATTGGAGGAGCAAATCTGTAGAGAGATAGCAGTCCAATGTAAGAAACAGGAAGTTGTGATAGTAGGAGATTTTAACTTTCCACATATTGACTGGGACTCCCATACTGTAAAAGGGCTAGATGGCTTGGAGTTTGTCAAATGTGTTCAGGAAAGTTTTCTAAATCAATATATAGAGGTACCAACGAGAGAGGATGCAATACTTGATCTCCTATTAGGGAACCAGACAGGTCAGGTGACAGAAGTATGTGTAACTCTTTCGAGTACATTCACAGTTCTTGACTTTTTTTTTTCCGGGAGTGGGACATGAACCCACAACCTTCTGACTCAAAGGTGAGGGTGCTATGAACTGAGCCACAGCTGACACCTCCAGAAGTATGTGTAGGCGAACATTTTGGGTCCAATGACCACAATGTCATTAGTTTTAAGCTAATTATGGATAAGGATAGGTCTGGTCCTCGAGTTGAGATTCTAAATTGGAGAAAGGCCAATTTTGTGGAAATGAGAAAGGATCTAGGAAGAGTGGATTGGCATAAGTTGTTTTCTGGCAAGGATGTGTTCAGTAAGTGGAAGGCATTCAAAGGCGAAATTTTGAGAGTGCAGAGTTTGCATGTTCCTGTCAGGATTAAAGGCAAAGTTAACAGGCATAGGGAACCTTGGTTTTCAAGGGATATTGGCAATCTGGTTAAGAAGAAGAGAGAGGTGTATAGTAGGGATAGGCAACAAGAAGCAAATGAGGTACTTGTAGAGTATAGAAAATGTAAGAAAATACTAAAAAAGGAAATCAGGAAGGCAAAAAGAAGACATGAGGTTGCTTTGGCAGATAATGTAAAGGTAAACCCGAAGGGTTTCTACAAGTATATTAAGAGTAAAAGGATAGTAAGGGACACAATTGGTCCCCTTGAAGATCAGAGTGGCTGTCTGTGTGGAGCCTCACGAGATGGGGGAGATCTTAAACAATTTTTTTGCATCAGTATTTGCTCAGGAAACTGGCATAGTGTATAAGGAAGGAAGGGAAACAAGCAGTAGTTTCATGGAACATATAGAGATTAAAGAGGAGGAGGTACTTGCTGCCTTAAAGCGAATAAAGGTAGATAATTCCCCCGGGCCTGACATGATATTCCCTCGGACCTTGAGGGAGACTAGTGTAGAAATTGCAGGGGCCCTGGCAGAAATATTTAAAATATCCTTAGCCACGGTTGAGGTCCCAGAGGATTGGAGGGTAGTTCATGTTGTTCCATTGTTTAAAAAAGGCTCCAAAAGTAAACCAGGTAATTACAGGCCAGTGGGCTTGACGTCAGTAGTAGGTAAATTATTGGAAGGTGTTCTGAGAGATCGGATATATAATTATTTGGACAGCCAAGGGCTGATTAAGGATAGTTAGCATGGCTTTGTGCGTGGTAGGTCGTGTTTAACGAACCTTGTAGAGTTTTTCGAGGAGGTTACCAAGAAAGTAGATGAAGGAAAGGCTGTGGATGTTGTCTACATGGACTTTAGTAAGGCCTTTGACAAGGTCCCACATGGGAGGTTAGTTCAGAAGGTTCAGACACTTGGTATCCATGGAGAGGTTGTAAACTGGATTCGAAATTGGCTGTGTGGGAGAAGACAGAGAGTGGTTGTGGATGATTGCTTCTCAGACTGGAGGTCTGTGACTAGTGGTGTGCCTCAGGTATCTGTACTGGGACCATTGTTGTTTGTTGTCTATATCAATGATTTGGATGATAATGTGGTGAATTGGATCAGCAAGTTTGCTGATGACACTAAGATTGGAGGCGTTGTGGACAGCGAGGAAGGCTTTCAAAGCTTGCAGAGAGATCTGGACCAACTGGAAAAGTGGGCCAGAAAATGGCAGATGGAATTTAATGTGGAAAAGTGTGAGGTATTACATTTTGGAAGGTCAAACCAAGGTAGGACATACACAGTAAATGGTAGGGCACTGAGGAGTGAGGAGGAACAAAGGGATTTGGGAGTTCAGATACATAATTCCCTGAAGTGGCGTCACAGGTAGACAAGGTTGTAAAGAAAGCTTTTGGCATACTGGCCTTCATAAATCAAAGTATTGAGTATAGGAGTTGGGATGTTATGGTGAGGTTGTAGAAGACATTGGTGAGGCCAACTTTGGAGTATTATGTGCAGTTCTGGTCGCCTAACTACAGGAAGGATATCAGTAAGATTGAGAGAGTGCAGAGAAGATTTACTAGGATGTTGCCGGGTCTTAAGGAGTTGAGTTACAGGG
Source organism: Cetorhinus maximus (assembly GCF_964194155.1). Classification (NCBI taxonomy): domain Eukaryota; kingdom Metazoa; phylum Chordata; class Chondrichthyes; order Lamniformes; family Cetorhinidae; genus Cetorhinus; species Cetorhinus maximus. The sequence goes on from NC_135896.1 coordinate 22,613,676, forward strand.
AAAGATTAAACAGGTTAGGACTTTATTCCTTGGAGCGTAGAAGAATGAGGGGAGATTTGATAGAAGTTTACAAAATTGTGAGGGGTATAGACAGAGTAAATGCGAGTAGACTCTTTCCACTTAGATTAGGAGAAATAAACACGAGAGGACATGGCTTTAGGTTGAAAGGGGAAAGGTTTAGGGGGAACTTCTTCACTCAGAGAGTGGTGAGAGTGTGGAACGAGCTACCATCTGACGTGGTAAATGCGGGCTCACTCTTAAGTTTTAAGAATAAATTAGATAGATACATGGATGGGAGAGGTCTGGAGGGTTATGGACTAGGTGCAGGTCAATGTGACTAGCGCAATAATATTTCGGCACAGACTAGAAGGGCCAAATGGCCTGTTTTCTGTGCTGTAGTGTTCTATGGTTCTATTATTTGAAGATGGGTCAATACTTAACCCTCAACCAACGTCACCCAAAGAGATTATCTAGCTATTGTCTCATTGATGTTGATGGGATCTTGCTGTGTGTAAATTGGCTTCCTAAATTATAACAAGAGACTTCAGTAAAAACACTGCATTGGCTGTAATGAACTTTGAAACATCCTAAGGTTCTGAATGGCATGGGTATAAATGCAAGTCTCCTTCATTTAAAAGCTGAACACTTGTGACTCAACAGCAACAATTAATGATTTCAAAAGTGAAATACCAAATACGTTTCCCATTGCAAATTTCAGTAAAATTTCAATGCTCGTTACTAAATTATTGAAAACACTGACACACTAAACTCAGCCAAGGAACAAAATATCCCTGTGTCAGATAAGGTGAATACAGCTTTGTTTATGGAAAATTGATCATGCATTTTCTGTTCCACATACAATGAATATGTACCATTGTGCATCTCTTCAACTGAATAATGGATGCTTTTGTTTTTTTGCACTGCTATTCCAAAACTGTCCCTAATTACATTCCGTTTTTGGTGAGATTAGATAGGTTATGCAGTTTCACACTGAATTTGAGTTCATCAGCTGAACAGTGAAAAACTTTTATCTGTCATTAGTGTTTAATTAATCCTACCTATTCTAAATGTTAAATTCAGATGTAAATTGCAAGGAATATTACCTAGGGAGAAAAGCTTTTAAAAGTTTACCGTGTTATCTAATCAGTGTTTGTAATTACCAATTTAAATTACCTGAGGAAGAGTGTCAATCATGGGCCTTGTTTTTGCCCACTGTTTAGAGAAGCTGTTAATGTTTGCTGTTAACTGATGCAGCACAGAGTGATATTATGCAGTAATGAGAAACCAGAGGGAGGACTTTCCCATGTATTAGGTGCAGCAAAAGCATAAATGCTTTATGTATCAACCCAAGTTGTGATCCCGCTGCCTGTAACACGTAGAGGAAGTCTTATGAGTTTGTGATGAAACCACATTGGGCTTGATGTACTTCGGAAAAGAGCCAGATATTTCCTGCTGACTATTTTTTTTTTAACTCAAGTTGGTAGCTGGAGACTTACAAGCATCAGAGAAAAACTATATACTTGAATTGACCTTGAGATGAGTTTAGCCTCTGATTGACTTCAAGACAAACCCATTTACAACATTTGTATCATGTGCTCACACCACTGTTGCAGCAGCACCGTGGTAGATTGGAAGAGGCCCAATAGCCAAGTGTTCCTATCCATACATTGCCAATGGGCCTCTTCCAAACTATCACAATAACCTCAGTGGAGTATTTGTGGGACACCCCAAGGAAACAGTGTGAAAGGAATTTCCCCCAGCCTTTCACCAATGTCATGATGGGAGTTGAGTTAACTCCTGTATCTGCATGTATCTTCCAACTGATTGTGAACATCACTGTGGATATTTTGCTTAGATTCAGCTTAGAACATGCATGAACACCAAGGAAAGCAACAGCTGTGAAAGGTACGCACAAAAAAAGCACTCTACTGGGTTCATGAAGAAAATGTGACCAAAGGTGAGAAAAAAGCAATTATGCAAATTGTGTTATGCATACAACAGAGAAATTGCTGACAGAAAGGATTTCTGAGGATGAAATCCATTCAAATCTTAACATATAATGAAAAACTCACATGTAACCAGAAGACCACAATTTGGAGCCAGGAGTGGAAAATCAACCAGGGTGCAAGTTTTTGCCTTCTTTATCCATCCAGAAGTTGTGGGCATCAGTGGCAGGTTATTGCATAAGACCATAAGATGTAAGAGCAGAAGTAGGCCATTCAGCCCATCAAGTCTGCTCCACCATTCAATGAGATCATGGCTGATCTGATAATCCTCAATTCCACTTTCCTGCCTTTTCCCATAACCCTTGATTCCCTTACTGATTAAAAATCTGTCTATCCCAGCCTTGAATGTACTTAACGACCCAACCTCTACAGCCCTCTTTGGTAAAGAATTCCACAGATTGACTACCCTCTGAGAGAAAAAATCCCTCCTCATCACTGTTTTAAATGGGTGCCCCCTTGCTCTGAGATTATGCCCTCTGGTCCTAGACTCTCTCACAAGGGAAACAGTCCCTCAGCATCCACCCTATCAAGCCCCCTAAGAATCTTATATGTTTCAATAAAGTCACCTCTCATTATTCCAAACTCCAATGAACACAAGCCCAACCTACTCAACCTGTCCTCATAAGAAAATTCCTCCATACCCAGGATCAACCTAGTGAACCTTCTCTGGGCTGCCTCCAATGCCAGTATATCTTCCTTAGATAAGGGGACCAAAACTGTTGTCTAACTAGTGCCTTGTATAGTTTTAGCAAGATTTCCCTATTTTTATACTCCATTCCCTTTGAAATAAAGGCCAACATTCCATTTGCCTTCCCGATTACCTGCTGAACCTTTTGTGATTCATGCACGAGGACCTCAAATCCCTCAGTGCTGCAGCTTTCTGCAGTCTTTCTCTACTTAAATAATATTCAGCTCTTCTATTCTTCTTGCCAAAGTGCAAAGCCTCACATTTTCCCACATTATATTTCATCTGCCAAGTTTTTGCCATCTCTTAACCTGTCTATAGCCCTCTGTAGACTCTTTGTGTCATCCTCACCACTTACCTTCCCACCGATTTTTGTGTCATCTGTAAACTTGGCGATAGTACATTCACTTCCCTCATCCAAGTCACTAATATATATTGTAAATAATTGTGACCCCAACTGATCCCTGTGGTACTCACTCGTTACAGGTTGCCATTCTGAAAATGTCCCCCTCATCCAAACTCTCTGTCTTCTACTAGTTAGCCAACCCTCTATCCGTGAGGCATATGGCCTATCCATTAGGCATATGCCTAATTGCCTTTGAGAAGCTGGTGGTGAGCTGCCTTCTTGAATGGCTGCAGTCCATGTGGTGTAGGTACTCCCACAAAGCTGCTGGGAGGGTCTCCCAGAATTTTGAGCTAATGGCAATGAAGGAAAAGTGATGTATTTCCAAGTCAGGAAGGTGTGAGACTCGGAGAGGAAGTTGGATGTTGTAGCGTGTCGATGCACCTGGTTGGGACCCATAACTATCTCTCCCTCAACTATCCCACAATCTCTAAGATTCTTTGCCGCAACCTCGCCCATCCAATGATCTTGACCTCCTTCCCCCGTCTCTGCTGCAATTCGAGGCTTCCACCCCCCAACAATGAACCCTGATTTTCTTGACTGCTGGGGGCCATCCCCAGGCTCCTGGCTGCTGCCATGTACAGAAGGCCTTTCTACCTGACAGACACTCAGCCTGCCAGTTGGGACAGCTGCCAGATGGGAAATGGATTAAGCAGAACTCCAATGAGGTGCTGCCCTTACATTTAGCAGAACTTCCATTTCCCAGTACTTGCAGCTTTCTCGGCCACTGACAGGTGCCATTTGTCCCCATAAAAAATGGGGCCCTTAATTCGACAGAGTAAATGCAGAAGACGAACGGCAACATTAGCCATAGACTGATCACCTAGGAGGTGCAGCAGAAGTCAGTAGATGAGGAGAACTGCCTGTAGAAGACTTTATCCCATCCCCTCCAGGGCCAATAGGCTGAATGGATTTCCTGGATATCTCTGAGGAACGGAGGTGCACATCTTCAGGCAGCTTATCACTGAAGTGTCCAACCTGCTGTTTCAAGCTGTATTTTGGCTACAGGGTCAGGGGGTCATGCATTGACAGTAGCCGTCATAGTAATCACCACCTTTCAACTTTTTGCCTCAGGCTCATTCCAGGATGCTTCCAAGAATGTCTCCTGCATCTCACAGTCTGCAATGTTCAGGTGCATGCATGTCTGTGCCAGTTTCACAGGCAGTTGTTACAATGCCTTTATCCTACAACAGTTAACCATTCCCAAACTACTCCACCTTGCTATTTTAGAATAAAGGCTACCTTGTGATCAGTTCAGGAAAATGCTTGGAAATTTTTCCTGACTCCATAAGTAATATAGTAAGGTCCAGGAAACCATGGTCACACATTTGTGCCTCACTAGGTTGATGTTACTAATCTGGAAAACCTCATTATCATCGCCACTGAAGGTGAGCAAATGTAATATGGCCCACAGAAGAATTGATTAGTTTTTGGCAAAGATGCAGATCCAGATTCTGGAATTTTTTTTATAGGATCCACTAACATTGGGAGATAGGACTAAGTGATTTTTTTTTTAGAATGTTGCAGGTTGTTTAATTTAGAATGTTGTTAATTGTTTTGGATTGTTGTGGATTGTTACAACTGCTGTGTTGAAAGTTGTCACAGCTGTCAAAATGTGAGCAGAGTTTTTGGAGCAGGTTGTTGGATGTGAATTGGGCTGAAGCCTCTTCAGTGAGATGAGATAATGAAAATATTTATTTTTCAGCATTGTAGTTAAAGAGCATCAGCCAGGCAGGGAAAATCCTCAAGGAAGAGCTGCATAGTTGTGATAACATTGAGGTAACACAACGTGATGGAGGCATGCGCTCTGCTTCACTTCTTCACTTGTTATAATGTGTCCTCCTCCTCCTCCCCCAGGAACATGTCCACCTCCTTTTCTTAGTGGACAATGGAGAACCTAAAGCACCACCTAAAATGGAGTTTCTGGGAGGTATCGGCACAGTGATATACATGGAATTGAAATATTTAAGAGTTAAAGATTTGAATGGCAATTCAAGTATTTAGATATAGTTTAATGAGTTGGAAATATTTGAGCAAACCCTTGTGATCTGACTAAAAGTATCCTAACTGATCAAAATCAGTGAGGAATTTAGGAAAACTTCGGGTATCCAATGGTGCGCCCCCACCCCAGCCCCCGGAGTGTAAAGCCATTAAGATAATAACAGAGGATGTAGATTTAAAAGCAAATAATGTGCTTTATCATGCGCAAAGTATAATTATGTTCCACGTTTCCCAATTTGTCACATCCATCATTTTGAGTGTAACAACATTGTGCCTTGAAAACTTTAATAAAAATTCATATATTTAGAAACAGGCTGGTGATGCAAATTTATCATGCTAATATGACAGTCTTTCTCTGTCCTGGATACAGATGTGCCTTTGTTTCTTATTGCTTGATTAATCTACATTAAAAAAATGACTGACACTACAAATGGTGTCACTGATCTGTTAAATGGGAAAAAAACTGAATGGCAACTTGTCACTGATGTGTTCGCCGGTGTCAAATTTGTATCAACAACCCAACAAACAATGTGAGGATTAACAAGGAGAATGGGATATTCCATGAAACAGCATTGTTCCTGAGAACAAAGGAAACTGTGTACAGGGAAGAAAAGACATCATAGGCATTCTGGAGCTTCATTATTTCAGAGAGTAAGGGAGAAATTTAGCAACGCTTTCCCTCTGGATATTAAATATCTTGAACCCAGTTAAGGATAGATTCACAGATTATGTACAGAGGTGTAGATTTAATGGGGGAATCTGGCTTTTCCAAGTTCATGTTCTTTATAACCTTATTTTGCTAATCAGCATATCAAACCAAGTAACGTCAACCTTTTAGGAAGTATAATCCAGGAGTTATTGTTGCCAGTTCACAGATGCAACTTTACTATGATTGTATGGCATTCCTTATCTGCTATTTAAAACAAGCATTTGAAGGGGTTAAGATTTCCGTTAAAAAAGACAGAAATTTCATATAAATTTACATTAAGTTATCTAATATTATCGCTTACATAATTTTTTTATATTAAATAATATTTTTATGTTTTTGTGTTAAAATAGCGTATCCATTTTGAATAATATTTTGAAACTAACTTTATTTTCCTAACATTACACAGTGAAGTCCATGACATTCACTGGGAAATGGAGGTCTATTGCAATCTGAAGTGAATATTCTATGCTGGAATATATGTGTGAAAAAGTATAACACATCCGAAATAAATATTTGCTTAAACAAATAGTTATTTTATCTCAAATGGATGCATTCAACACATGAATCTCGCTGCTTCATCACGCCGGGCGCCATATTTAAAGTGCAACCGTGTGCACACTTCTCAGTGCTTCCAGGCCACGACAGCTACACAGAAGACATGGCCCCGACAGGCAAGAAGACTGCAGCACCCAGGCTCAATGACGCGTCCCTTGAGCATATTTTTGGATGCAGTGGAGGCCCACCATGATGTCCTCTACCACTGCTCTAGCCGTAGGATGGGCGGCAACATTATTAATCAGGCTTGGGAGGCGGTGGCAGTGGTGGTCAGTGCCAAAGCCCTGCAAAGGAGGACAGCCTTCCAGTGCCACAAGAGGATGAATGATCTCTTCCGTTCCGCCAGGGTACGTCACTCTTCTCATCACTCTCAACTCACACACTCACAAACCCATCATACATTGACAGGGCCCTCACTCACTCTTGGTCCCGGGCAAAATGCACAAAGTTGTGTGCCCTCGTGAAGGCATCCATGACCTCACGGATGCATTTGTGGGTGGAGGCTTGTGATATCACACAAAGGTCACCTGTGGAGCCCTGAAAAGAGCCACTGGTGTAAAAATTGAGTGCTGCAGTCACTTACATGGCCACTGGCAGTGGATGCCCTTCATGTCTGTGAGGCACCAAATCCTGCAGTAGCTGGCAGATGTGGCCGACCAGTTCCCTAGACACGCGCAGTCTTCAGCGACACTGGTTGTCGGTCATCTGCAGGAATGAAAGGCGGCGTTTATAGACCCTGGGTCTCCCTAGGCGCCGACCAATGACGACTCACTGTGACTCTTCAGCAACGTGTGCTGGGGCCCCAGCCGCCCCTTCTCCCGGAGTGTGCTGCTCCTCCCTCTGCACAGCCAGGTGCCTCCGTCATTCTCTTCTCTGTCATCTCCAGTCTCTGTAATCCATGAGGCATACAGCTAGTTCATCAGGTGCCATGCTTCTGATGTGCTCCTCCTGAAGGGTGAAAGAGAGAGACGCATGGGTTAGCATGGGTGTACTAAGAACCTCTCTTGGTTAAATTTGAAGGACCCTTAATGCATTTTGCAGAATGCTGGCCACCACTTGGATGGCCAGAATTTAGTGCCTTGCATGGCTTCCCAAAACCCCAACTGCCTCTGCCTCAGTCCACCTGATTGGTGGCAGCTTTGCCTATTGGACTGCATGCTGTGTTCTCAGCTCAGACGCAGGCATTCTCCAAACCCGCATTGCAAGGCTGCACTGTTAGCTTGAACCATGGGGGGAGACTGGTCCAAACTGGGATGATGACATTGCAATGAGCTGTGAGCACCTCCACCAGTGACTACTCCATGGCCAGCTTTAGCAAGAAGATTGTACAACATGCCCAGATGTCCAACTATCCACTTAAATGTTCATTAGTTTGCAGTTTGTGCCCAAGGGGTGAAAAGCTCTTGAGCGCTTGGTGGCACTTGCATGCCTCTGCATTGCTTGAGTGGGCAGGTAAGCTAGGGGCCTGATTCCACGCATGTCAACATTGCTGCACCTGAACTGCCTCAGCTGCAGAGGAAGAGTCACTTTTTACAAGGTTTCCCTAATGCTTGGCCGCTTCACTACCACCCCCCCTGCAAATACTTGAGCACTACCGTCAGCCGCAGGGCAGCCCTTGTCCCCAACCCCCAAGTGGCCTCAACCACAGGGCAGCCCTTGCTTCTCCCACCAAGTCACATCAACCGCAGGGCAGTCCTCGCCCCCCACACCAAGTCGCCTCAACCTTGAAGTCCAACAGGAGACCCAGGAGAGCATTGTGCAATGTTACTGTGTACTCACCTCCGGGTTCCCCTCAAAGTACAGCCCACCAAGTGCATGCCTTATATATGCTGCTGTGAAACACTTCAGCGTGTAATTACGCCAACGTGGGTGGGGGACGATCCAGTGCGAGGGGGTGGTGGTGGGGAGCAGTGTGATGATTCCATCAGGCTGGCCTTATAATGATATGTAGGTGTATTACAATGAGGTTCCCGAGGTCCGATGGTGGGAAACGTGGCCCGCTGTCGATATACTGAGTGGGCGATCGCAAACTGGTTTCACAACATCGTGAAAACGATTTCTGCCTTCTCGCCATATTGTCCGCTCGCACCGCCAAGCACACCTGATGCCAGTGGGCACGGACAATTCCGCCCAGCGTTTTTGGTCACTGGAATAGATCATGCAAGCTCTTCACCAATTTCTTGTCATGATACAATCATTTAAATTCATGCTAAGACAACTTTTTGATCTGCATCCTGGAAACTTTTGATCGAAATTCATAATCGTTATGCTTCCAGGCTTCACATGATGCAGTTTATGGTTTCAGTGCTTGAAACCCTCTTAGACTGTAGAAATATGTGATGCAACCATTGTGGACATATTGCCAAAGCAACAAATGATAAATATTTTGTACATAAAATTAATGAAAGTAAGCATCTAGCCAGTTATTTGACCTGTGCAACATTTACACTGCTGTGAATCCCTGACCTTCAAAAGACCACTCATTCACGGGCATTAGACAGACAGCAGTGTTGGAGCACCCTGTCCATGACATTACTTTCTCCCGTTGCCTACAGTCAAATAACACAGGTCAAAAATCAGATTCGGATGTCACTCTGAGTCTGTATTTGAAGTGCACTCACAACTTAGTCATCAGAGTGTGAGACCCATTGCTGGAAAGGTTAGCTTCTGTGCAGCTTCCTTTTTTATATATATTTTGGAGTCAGTGAACTAAACTTTATTCTACAGGCTTGTCTGTTTCAACTCTAATTAAGCCAAGGCTATCAAATTTCATTTACCATCGAATAGATGATGCAGCACCAACCTCCTTTCCTCCAACGTGGACAAGGTTATGGAAGATTAGAGCATATAAAAGAACATTTTAGATTCACATAACAATCATCTGAACAAAGGACATGTTGCAACAAGTTCTTCAGCTGTATATGTGTTTGCTGTTGGAGAAAAATTGGAATCCTGGAAAAAAAAGTCATAGTGAACACATTTATTTGACAGTCAATGATTTGAAACAAGGGATAATAGACAGACAGAACAGGTACCGAGGGAAGGGCATTGAGACAAAGTAAAAGATTCAAGAAGTAACTAAATGTTTCTGTAGATGTTCAGATAGACAGACGGACAAAACAAGAACATAGATTTTCCCTTCGGTCACCACGTTGTCCAATTAGATGTTGGGTGCTGTTGGCACAATTGCAAAACCTAAATGAAGCAAGCTCTCTGCGATATTGCTCTTTTTAAAAAACCTAATTGATTCAATGTCGTAAATGACATTTCTGTGTATCAGTTCTAAAACCGTTAGTGCACCATCCTGGCTTTACTCTCTGTATATTTCCGAGGTAGCTGGAGGTAAGTTAAGGCTGGGGTTTCTGTTTCATGTAAGCCCCGCAAGGCATTTTCTAACCTCATGTTTTTTTTTTGTCCTGTAATTGCTTTGCAAATAGCGTGTTGCCTCATGCAGGATGGTGGTATGCATTGAGAAGTGTTTCAAGCGCAGTGATTGAGCTGAGCCTGACCTAAGGCTTAATGGCTTTGCCAACTTGGAGAGGGTGCCTTTGTGCCGTGCATTTTGCAGCAAGCCTGAGGCAACGGTCGGAGCTGATCCCATTAGGAAAGACACTTCAGGGCTGGTGCTGAACCCAGTTCCTTTGTTCAGGTCAGTAAAGCTGCTTGCCATCGGGTAGTTAGTGAGTACATGTTCAAGCCCTGATTTGTTTTCTTTCCTGTCTTGGATATTGTTCATAGAATTTGGATGCACGATGTTATGGACTTGATTTTCCAGACAGGTTTCTCATTAAAAACATCAAACTCTATATACAGGCTGCAGCAGCATTTACCTGCTTCCATCAAGCTAAACAACTAGAAGAACTCCCACCCTAAGGTTCCCCACACTTAGAGCTGATTTGTTCACACTTTCACGTGATGCTATGCAACACAAATAATTCTTAAAGCTACAGCCACTGCATTCCTCCAAGCTGCAATCATCACATTCCTACCCCTTTAAATTTTTTGTGCAGTTTGTATTTACAAGAGCATCTACTTTCATGACATTACAAATATATACATGGGTCATGGAATTATAAGTTCAGTCTCTCAGGCGGTTTCCTGATCTGGGTGGAATGCCGTAGCTCCACGACTTTTGAATCTCTTAAAGGATCCACATTATCTGAAACCACAGCAACACCAGGTACCTCTTTATGCACAGACAGCTCAGTGTTATCTACTCCAACAGAAACATCCGGTCTGTCTATCCTTGGTTGAACAATTTCAGGTTCTACAATGGTTACAGGTGGGACATCATTCTGTTGGGGTTTCTCCCTTCATCTCAAATGATCCACATGTTTGTGGGTGATTCGGCCCTCCACTTCTATATGGTATGACAAGGGCCCGGTCACAGCAACTATTATACCAGTTAACCACTCGCACCTTGGAAAGTTACGCGACTTTTCCTTTTAATGCCTCTTTAGCTTCATTCAGCTGATTCTTCAGCTCTTTGTTTGACAGTTAACTTCACTGAGCTGGCACTGCCTTGGAGTTTCTCCAAACTCCTGTCTCCTGGCTGCATCCAGCGATATAAGACCCAGGGCTTCCTGTGAGCCCTCTCCGATTACCAGGGCTTCCCCTGAGTCCTCTTCGAGTTTCTTCTGCTGCGCTTCCATTCTAATGTTTAAGATAGTCTTTATTTCTTCATGTTGCTGAATGGTTACACATTCCTTTTGCATTTGATCTTGAAGGACAATCAACTGTTCTTTCAACTGCTTATTTTCTGGTTGCCCTCCCTCTGGGGCCTCCTGTTGCCCTTAGCGGAGTTGCCCTCTGGCTGGGGTCTCTTGTTGCCTTCTGCAGAGTTGCCCCCTCTCTGGGGCGTCTTCTTGCCAATAGATCTGTATTGAGATTTGCCCTCTCTCTGTGGTCTCTTCTAATTTTCTGTCTATAGCCATTTTTCTTGTATTTACCACTTCAAATGTATTGCCACTTTAAGAGCAGTCACCATTTTTTTTTTACTGGGGCTGTCTCTGCAGCCGTCAGTTTTTCTGTGCTGTTTTTGAGTTTCCCACACTTTTCACATTTTGGTGGGCTCAACAGCAAATGTGGCTGATTTTTTTTTAACTTTTCGAAACTTCGTTCCTGTTAGAAAAAACACAGCAGTGACTTTTTTCTCCCTTCTCTGGGTGACTCTGGGTTTTTTTTGTTTACTAAATCTGCAGGTTGTTTTGATGTTGGATGTTCTGCACTTTGGGTGACCCAGCAGCCTCGTAGCCCGATCGGGGCCGGTTTTTTTTCAATTTAAAACTGCAGCACAGCTTTCTGCTCTGTTGCCCTTTTTTAACTTGTAAGCTGTCGACTCTGCAACAAGCATTTTTTAAAAACTCTGCAGTTTTTTTTTTCACAATGCCCTACAGGTCGCTTTTAAACCTTTCTTTACTTGCCAGCTTCTCTAACCTACTGAGTCTGCGGGGCTGCCACCTATTTGATAATTTAAGCACAGGCTCTCTTTTTTCTTTCTCTTTTTGCCTCTGCAGGTCCTTTTTTTTAAATGTCAGGAGTGTTTCAGAAGATTTCTCAGCCATTTGGACCGGAGCCCATTTTTTAAACTTAAAACGACAGTGCTTCTGTTTCTTCTGTTTGAACTCTGCAGAATATCTGTGAGTATATTTTCCTTTTCTTTTGCTTAAACAAGATACTCACAGTCACTGGGGGAGGGTCAATGCTGGACCCGATCCCATCCTCATCGCCAGTTTGTTATGGACTTGATTTCCCAGATATGTTTCTCATTAGAAGCATCAAATCTTATTAGTAGGCTGCAGCAGCAGTTACATTCTTCCATCCAGCTCCACAACTAGAAGAAGAACTCCCACTCTAAGGTTCCCCATGCTTATAGCTGATTCATTCACACTGCCAAGTGATGCTATACAACACAATAAGCCTTAAAGCTACAGTCACTACATTCCTTAAAGCTACAATTACTACACACAGCAAACATTTATTTTCCCAACTGGCACCGATTAAGTCTATCTTGTACTGACACCAACCATTTCTGTTCCAAAATTACAATCCACATACATAATTTTTTTTAAATGCAAAAAATAATACAAAGCTGTGCCACAAATTAAATTTTGACCTGTGTTTCCAGTTCCAGAATCCTCAGGTTTGATAACTATGTGTGAACCATAGTTTTAATAACCTAATTGACTGACTCTGGAGGGTGAAATTTTAATCCACTGAAAACCCATTCAGTTACACAGAGTTAAAATTGAGCCCTGGGAGCGGGACTGTTAGAAAGATCTAAGTCCAGATTTTGCTTGAGTTGGGCATCTCAGCATGTCTTGCTGGACTTTGGGCTGAGTTTGGCTTGGCGGCAGGATTCCCACTGGCGATCCTAAAAGTGGGAGCGAACCAAGCTTCAGCTGACAGTGGTACCCGATTGCCCAAATCCACAAATAAATCTTGGCCACGCTATCACAACGGTTTTGCAATTTTTATTTATTACGGGAAGCTGTGAATACTGAATTCAGAAGTAATGAGTCCACTAAGACCTTTAGAGACTTTAAAAATTAAATTAAAATATTTATTAACAAAAGAAAAAAATTCAAGCACACACATAAGACCACAATTACTTACTACTATAGCAAATCCTAAAATTCCTAATTAACCTGACTCCCATTACACACCCCCTTTAAGGCAACAGCCCAAAATGGATTTTAGAATAAAGAAAGCAAACCAGCAAGTTAGCACAGTACCCACTTGACAGTGGAATTCCAAATGTTTTTCTCCAACTTCATTTACTAGACACAACAGACTTATGCACAAATTGCTGGAGACTTCTTAAAGGTTGTTTTACACATTCCTGTTAGATCTTACAAGGGCCCCAACATAGCCTTTCATTCTCCTTTATATATGATTCTCTCTCCTTAATATGTAAATCCCATTGTTTTATATGTCTTTGGAACTGTACCTTTCCCATAATACAAAACTTTCATGTTGCCAATATTGTCAGTAACCTTTGGGAAAAATAAACATACTGCTTAACCTTGCTTACCTGGCTAGTTGTAAACATACTAACATCCCTTTGAAATTCAAACAATCCCTTCACTTATTTAAAATGCAAACTCCCTTCACCTTACATGCCAAGACAGCAAACATGTTTACACATTAGCATTTCAAGTACATTTCTACACCTAGCTTCTTTTGATGATTTCAAGCTTGCAGTCTACCTGGCTCCAAATGTAATTAAATCACACAGACAGAACCATCTACACTCACACCCATAAACCCACTTTGCAACAAACCAGAAAAATATGAAAATGATTATACTTTCGTAACAATAGAGAGAAAAAAATAGATTGAAAGGAAAAGCAAGAAAAAGTTAAAATTTTAAATGTTAAAAATCAGTTTAATACCTGTAGAAATGAGAGTCCTTTGTTTAATGACACTCCCATGTTTTCTGGGCAAGAGTGGTGGAATGGCATTGCAGGAACATAAACATCTTCACTCAAAATATGCTTAGGCTGTGAAGTAGAGGCTGTAACTTTCTGCAGTGAGTTTAATAGGCAATTGATGTGAAAATGCAGCAATTTCATGAAACTCATGCAGAAGTTGAGGACAAGTTGCCATTTTTCTTGAGACAAATGCCAAAGTGGTACAAAGCATCCAGCACCTCATGGTGATTTGAAGTCCATAGGGTGCCTCTTCCTCGTCACAACTTGCTGGACAGTTTATACAATAATAAAGGCAAAACACACTAAACTCACTGTTATTCTGGAAGTAAAATCTGTGCCATTGCGGTAGCAACCCATGCCACAACTAGCTGGCAGCCTAAACCTATTACACTCTCAGTATTTCAATGCTTTCTTCCAGGGGTTGAATTGTACCCCCCCCCCACCACCCCCACCACCCCACCACCCCCACCGACCCCCGCCACCACCCCAGCAGCGTATTGAAATTGGGGAGGCAGGTAAAATAAAGCAGGTTGCCAGCTCACTGGCTTGCTGCCCACCCCTGACCTGTCTCCCATATTACCGTTGGGTACAGGTAAGGTGCCAGGCAGCCTGACCACCCTTAGGCCAATTGAGGCCTTTAAGTGGACAATAAACTGGCACTTCAGGGCCTCATTCCTCCGTTGTCGCAATGTTTCAGTCTACAGGGAAAATGGGGGATGGCAAACAGCTGGGCAGCCCTTACTGCATGGCCAGCTTGGGGGCAGGAAGGGGATACCTTCTTTGGGGGCACACCACTGCCCTCCCCATGATGGTCCCCCTGCTTTGTCCCTACCCTCACCTCTAGTCTCTCAAATCTGAAATCCCCATCCCCCTCCTCCCCCTCGCTGGAGTCTCCCAGCTGTGCCCTCCCAAAATCCCTGGATATGCCTGAGGTCCAAGAGACATCTTCAGCTCTTCCTTGGGACTTCTTGTAGTCCCAACAGTAGCCACTACTCTCTTCTGGTGCCACTGGGACTGCAGAGCTGCCATCCAATCAGATTGGCCGGCAGCTCTCTAGGTTGGGCCTTCCTGTCCCTGAGGGGCGGAAGACCCATTCTGATCCAATTAATGCTGCCTCCCCCCTCCCCCCCACCCCCCGTCCCCCCGTCCCCCCACCACCACCACCGCCGACCCAGTGTATTATTGTTGCCGGACAGCCAGATTTAATGTTTTAGTCAGGGAGGTGGTTGGGTAATCCACCCCCCTATAAAATCCAGCAAGAGGACTTCATCAGTGAGTGAGGCAATCTATGTACAAGTTGTTGTTCAGCTTGGGTCAGCTTAACATTAATAAGCCCTTGCTTTCCCAATTTCTCCGATTACCTGCTAATGACATACATTACCTTGTTATCAGGATTGGAGTGAACTGAAAGGATAGGAGCAATGCTTTCTATTTGTGATACTCCTCTTTCTCTCTTTAAAACTAAACACAATAAATTTCTTCCCATCTATCAGGAGGATCCTCCCTCTTTTAGTGTATTCTTAGCCCCATGAAGACAAGTCATTTTGAGCCCCTTCTCTCCTCTTAAGCCTTTATGATGAGGCAGGTTATATCTGTGTCTCAGAGTGGTTCTATTTCTTTTACTGAGAAAATCAGTGCTTCAGGCCAGCCTGGGGCTTAGTACTGTCAGTAATAGTTTTTGTCGCCTTAAGGCAGGGTGAGCATTTTATGTAATTATGCAATTGTCCTGTCATTTTACTGTTTGTCCCGCATCCTGTACAACCTGTCTCCAGAATGTGTCCTGTATTTCTGGGGTAGCTGGGAGCCTCACCTCTGCCTCTTTGTTTTTGCTTTGAGCATGCGTGCTGTGACTGCTAGCACATTGGCTTATCTTGGTACCACCCCCCTCCCCCACTGCTCACATCCCTCCCCCTACCTTCAACCACAGTCTCATGCATCTTCAAAATGTCCATTATTTTATTTCTCAACAGTTGGTCACCCAGGTTTAAGGTGGTTCAGGATTGGCAACAGAAATAATAGTCTCCATAAAGTTGAAAATAATTTGTAAAAATACGAATTCGTCAAGATGTAAAAGTTTTGGTAAATGGTGACAGGCTGAGCTTGAAAGGGACTTGGGTGTTCTTGTTCATGAGTCACTGAAAGCTAACATGCAGGTGCAGCAAGCAATTAGTAAGGTAAATAGTATGTTGGCCTTTATTGCAAGGGTATTTGTGTACAGGAGTAAAGATTATTGGTGCAATTGTATAGAGCCTTGGTGAGACCGCTACAGTTTGGGGCTCTATATACAACCCCCACTAACGTTTTTTGCCCCTTAGTGTTTTTCAGCTCTACCCTTACAGATTCCACATCGTCGGAGCTAATATCTTTCCTCACTATTGCGTTAATTTCCTCTTTAACCAGCAATGCAACTCCACCACCTTTTCCTTTTTGTCTGTCCTTCCTAAATACTGAATGCCCCTGGATGTTCAGTTCCTATCCCTGGTCACCCTGCAGCCATATCTCTGTAATCTTGACTATATACCTGTTTACAGCTATTTGCATGGTTAATTCATCCACTTTATTGTGAATGTTCCCCGCATTAAGGCACAAAGCCTTAAGACTTGTCTTTTTAACATTACGTGTCCCGTTCCCACTATTTTTCACTGAGGCCCTGTTTGATTCTTGCCCTTGATTTCTCTGCCTATCAATTTTCTTATTCCCCATTCTGTCTTTTGTTCTTGTCCTTGATTCCCCCTCCTCTGACTCCTTGCATAGGTTCCCGTCCCATTGCTATTTTAGTTTAAACCCTCCCCAACTGCTCTAGCAAATATTCCCCCGAGGACATCAGTCCCGGTCCTGCCCAGGTGTAGCCCATTCAGTTTGTACTGGTCCCACCTCCCCCAGAACTGGTCCGAATGTCACAGGAATCTGAAACCCTCCCCCTCACACCATCTCTTCAGCCACGTATTGATCCGATATATCCTGCTATTTCTACTCTGACTAGCATGTGGCACTGGTAGTAATCCTGAGATCACTACATTTGAGGCCCTACTTTTCAACTTACTTCCTAACTCCCTATATTCTGCTTTTAGGACCTCATCCCTTTTTTTAACCTATGATGTTTGTACCAATGTGTACCCATTGGCTGCTAATCCTCCCCCTTCAGAATGTCCTGTAGCTGCTCTGAGACATCCTTGACCCTAGCACCAGGAAGGCAACATACTATCCCGGAGTCTCGTTTGCGGCCACAGAAACGCCAATTTATTCCCCTTACAATTGAATCTCCTATAACTATTGCATTCACACTTTTTACTCCTCCCTGTGCAGCAGAGCCAACCATGATGCAACGAATTTGGCTGTTGCTGCTTTCCCCTGAGAATATCCAAAGCAATATATCTGTTTTGCAGGGGAATAGCCACAGGAGATTCCCACACTGCCTGCCTAGTCCTCTTGCTCTGCCTGGTGGTTACCCATTCCCTTCCTGCCTGTGGACTCTTAGCCTGCAGTGTTACCACCTCTCTATACGTGCTATCCACAATACTCTCCACCTCGCGGATGCTCCACAATGTCCCCAGCCACTGCTCCAGCTCTGAAACCCGGGCTTCCAGGAGCTGCAGCTGGAGACACTTCCAGCTGGCCCCGGGCACTGGAAATGTTCCTGGCTTCCCACATAGGGTAGGAGGAGCACACCACAGCTTTGAGCTCTCTTGCCATGACTTACCCCTTTAAATTAAATCAAACCATTTGGAAGATACTTAATATCAAATAATATCAATTACTCTAGGGCCCTTCTTCCCAGCTCCTCGTTGTTATAGAATATAGCCCTTACAAATGATGAACCACAAAATAAGACCTTAAAAACTATAATCAATAAAAGTAGTAAATATTTACCCGAACATACTCACGGTACTCAAAGGATCACCTCGTTCCCTCCTCACCGAACTCCCTCAGTCACTAAACTCCAACTTAAGCATTCTACTGCAGCCCAAAGCAGCACTCCAGTGCAGGCCTATAAAATTCTAAACAGGACTAGACAGGGTAGATGCAGGAAGGATACTCCCGATGGTGGGGGAGTCCAGAACCAGGGGTCACAGTCTGAGGATTACAGGGTAGACCATTTAGGACTGAGATAAGGAGAAATTTCTTCACCCAGGTGAGCATGTGGAATTCACTACCATAGAAAGTAGTTGAGGCCAAAACATTGTATGTTTTCAAGAAGGAGTTAGATAAAGCTCTTGGGGTGAAAGGGATCAAAGGACATGGGGAGAAAGCGGGAGCAGGCTATTGAATTGGATGATCAGCCATGATCATAATGAATGGTGGAGTAGGCTCGAAGGGCCGAATGGCCTGCTCCTGCTCCTATTTTCTATGTTTCTATGTGTGCAGTTTTGGTCTCCTTACCTAAGGAAATATATACTTGCCATAGAGGGAGTGCAACAAAGGTTCACTAAATGAATTCCTAGATAGGGGGATTGTCCCATGAGGAACAATTAAATAGATTGGGCCTTTGTTCTGTGGAATTTAGAAGAGTGAGAGCTGATCTCATTCAAGCATCCAAAATTCTTACAGGGCTCGACAGGGTAGATGCAAGAAGGATGCTTTCCTTGGCTGGGGGCGTCTAGAACCAGGGGACACAGTCTCAGAATGAGGGGCAGGTCATTTAGGACTGAGATGAGGAGAAATTTCTTCACCCAGAGAGTGGTGAACATTTGAAATTCTCTGCCCCAGAGGGCTGTGGAAGCTCAGGTGTTGAGTATGTTCAAGACTGAAACCCGATGGATTTTCACATCTTAAAGACATTAAGGGATATGGGGACAGTGCAGGGAAATGGCATTGAAGTAGAAGAGTAGCCACAAACTCATTGAAAGGCAGAGTGGGCTCAAAGGGCTGAATGGCCTACTCCTGCTCCTATTTCTTATGTTATGTTCTTAAGCGCAAGGGAAAAATCCATCTTTTGTTTTTAAATGAGGAGTATTTAGAATAGTTGGAAGACCCATAGCCCTTTTTTGTTTCGGAGCTTGTGAGACTTTCATTAGCTCCAAAAAAGTGATGTTCTGAATCATGATACGAAAAATTGGATGCTCTTGCCCTCTGCTGGTTAAATTTGAATAGGGTTTAAAGAGGTTGGCAAATTGTGCCAATTAGGATCAACTGATCTTTTCTAGGTCATTTACTGTTTTCTCTATAATTATTGATATGAACTCCATAGCGCTTTGAGACTGGCAGATAAAGCTGACCCACAAAGGAGTTGAAAAGCCTAACTTAATACAAAACTGATTTACAGCAGAACTCTGTGGTAAGATTTATACATGTAAAAAAAATAGAAGATCGAGGGATCAATTTTCAAATTGCTGTCAACAAATGGACAACAGTTCATGAACATTAGAGTATTTTTGTAAATTAAGTCATTTAATTGCAGTATACAGTTTTTTTTTTCTCGACATAAAGGTTGCATTATTGAGCTAGATAGGAAAGCAAAAATCTTTGGCTGAGTTTTAACATTGCAGCCTGCTCAGAGCGTGGGAGGTCAGCAGTGGGCCAGAAACCCCAGAGATTCAGCAGCTGCTTTTTCTGTAGCTCTTTAGTGTCATTTGTGGCTCTTGCCCCTGCTTCACAAGGTTGTAGGTTCAGGTCCCACGTAGGGCTTGAGTACAAAAAAAAAAGCACCATGGCTCTAAGTCCAGTGCTGCACTGTTGGATGTGTTGTCGTTTGGGTGACCTGGTAAAGCAACAGTTGCATCTGCTCACTTGAGTGGATCTAAAAGATCCCATGGCACCATTTTGAAGAGGAGCAGGGGAGTTATCCCTGGTGGCCTTGTAATATTATAAAATCAATCAACATTATAAAAATAGATTATCTGGTCATTATCACATTTCTGTTTGTGGGAGTTTGCTATGCTCATATTGACTGTGTGTTCCCCACATGACAGCAGTGAGACTTCGAAATGTAATTCATTTGCTATAAAGTGCTTTGAGATGTCCACCGGTCATGAAAATCATGGCCATGAATACAAGTCTTTTTTTAAAAATTAAACCGTTACATTAGCATCCCACTTATTGGTTTCCCATCCAAATTGAGTGGGTGGTTGTGATGATGATCCACATCTGACTGTTAAAACTTTAGTATTTCAAGGGACCCCAGTGATGATAGAACAAAACCATTCTGCAACTGGCAAGTGAAAGACAGCAAATCGAGTGATGGGCGGAAACAAAGGAAGGCTGCCCGTCTACCACACCACCCCCCCCCCAACCTCCCCATCCCCAACTAGTTTAGTTTTCTGAGGGACATCTGGACATCATGCTGTAATATGTAAGAGCCTACAGGTATAACTTTTTCCAGCAGAAGGAAGGAAAAAGCTTACCTCGAAAACCAACCAGAGGTAGAAGAGGCTGAGGAGGTGAGCAGCAGTGGCGTGGTCCCTTATTCATGGATATAGTGCCACAAGAGGTTCAATGAGCTCAGCAGGGCAGGAGAGGTGAGTGGCATTCCACATTCAACTGCAAACCCCCACACTCTGACCTCCCCAACCTTCCCCTGCATAGCACTTCTCAGGCCAATACCCCTTGCAGATCCGCCCATTCCCCTCTTTTTCACATCTCCATTTGTCCATCCACCACTGACGTCCCCATCTTATTGCCATCTCACACTCACCCCTGACAGTCAAGCTGCACAAATGATGTATTTCAATCTGCTCTACATATTCTATTTTTCACACTCATGACTCTCTTCTTTCTCGCCTTGAAGAAAACTAGAAAGGGGCAGAGAACGGTTTGGGGGCCTTTCAGTCAGCACAACCCTGACCGCTGCATAATACTGGAGATAAGCAGAGCCTCAGAACGCATGACCATTGGTGATGGCGAGATGATGGTCTCCCAGCTACCTGGGAACTGATTTAGATGGCACACAACGGTGCCCACTCAACTTGCACAACACAACTTGATGCTCAACAAGAACAAATGCACATTCACGGCATCTGAGATTGACTTTCTAGGGCACAGAGTGACAGCAGCTGGAGTAAAACCTATACATGACAACGTCAAAGCCAATTATGTGATTCCAAAACCATCTAATGTGAAAGAGTTGGCATCACTCCCTGGTATGACCAACTTTTATCACAAATTCGTTCCTAAGTACGCTGAGATCACAGAGCCTCGTTCAAAACTACTGCAAAAAGATGAAAGAACAATCACACAACAAACAGCATTTGACATGTTAAAGACCAAGATTGCATCTCCACCAGTCTTCACACATTTCAACCTATAGACCAAGATGTATGTCACAACAGATGCATCAGGGAATGTGATTGGAGCTGTACTCTCACAGTACATTGAAGGAAGAGAATGACCAATTGCTTACACGTTATGTCCATTGTCAGAAACTGAATGCAAATACTCTACTGGAGAACGGAAAGCACTATTCTGCATCTACACTTGTGAACATTGACACATGTATCTCTATGTTGGAAAAGTTCACTCTCTGCACCAATCATCAAGCACTAACTACATTGTTAGCCATGTCAGGATCTGGTCATCAACCTCTATACATCTACAGATGGTCAGATTGTCTTCATCAGTACAACATTGTGGTCGCTTAACTTGCAGGTTCATGCAACCAAGTAGCTGATGTCCTCAACTATACTGCTATTGCAGACGGTGTTAGCAATAATGAAGTGGCTTTCAGCATCGAAGACTACATGATCGTAGTGATTTCACATGTGTCCACGAACCTTGTGACCTGAGAGGAGCTGAAGACAGACAGCGTACTGCAGAAAATAAGCCAGTACCAAAAAAACCAGTGGCCTCCCAAAATAGAGGAAGAACTGGTCCCAGAGTACACAATGACTTACATTGTTTGATGACAACTGCACCACATGTGGAACTCAAGCAGTTATCCCAAAAGCACTACAACAGCGTGTACTGCATCTTGCCCATGAATGACATCTTGGTTTCATTAAGATGATAAAATGATCCCATGAAGCAGTCTTGTGGCCAGCAATAGATTGTTGCATTGAAGAGTTCATTAGAAACTGTGTAGCAAGTACACTCAGTGAAAAATCTGTTAAACCATGACCCGCACCTCTTACAATCAATTCCATGGACAACAAAACCATGGCAACAACTCCAAGTAGATATTTTTGGAGATGTGCAAGCAGCCCCTAGGAAACATGAACAACTTTTAGGAGGCACCTCAAAGCACTGGAGTCATACCATCAACGCTGCCTGCAGAAGATCTTACACCTTAAGTGAGAGGACAGATGCACCAAAGTCAGGGTCCTCTCACAAGCAAGCACCACAAGCGTTGGAGCTTTGATCATCCGCCATCAGCTTCGTTGAGTTGGTCAGATAGTTCAGTTGTCAGATACCAAGCGCCCAAAGCAGGTCTTCTTCCCCTTATAACATTGACATCTACTCCTGGGAGACCATTGCCTTGGACCGCATCAGATAGCAGCAGAGTCTGTGGGAAGTATCCCAGCATTTTGAAATACAATGATGACAAAATGAAGAGGAAAAGTGAAAGTGGCGAAAAGAACACGCCATGACCCAAACTGATAATA
Organism: Cetorhinus maximus; assembly: GCF_964194155.1. Classification (NCBI taxonomy): domain Eukaryota; kingdom Metazoa; phylum Chordata; class Chondrichthyes; order Lamniformes; family Cetorhinidae; genus Cetorhinus; species Cetorhinus maximus. The sequence goes on from NC_135896.1 coordinate 22,636,002, forward strand.
CACAACCAGACATCCCACATGACAACAAATGCCCTACATGCCATAAAACCGCAGATCTCAAATTGGCCTCAGCAGCATTCTTCTAAGAAACAAATGTATGCATTGCAACAGTTATACCTTCCTTTCCAGTATAGAAACACAACAGAGAAAGTGTCGCAACCATGGCTAACAAAAGAAATTAAGGATAGTAATAGACCCAAAGTGGAGTCGTATAAAATTGCTAGAAAAAGTAGCCTGAGGATTGGGAGCAGTTTAGAATTCAGCAAAGGATGACCAAGAGATTGTTTAAGAGGGGAAAAATAGAGTATGAGGGTAAACTTGCAATGAACATAAAAGCAGACTGTAAAAGCTTCTAAAGTATGTAAAAAGAAAAAGATTAATGAGGACAAATGTAGGTCCCTTACAGTCTGAAACAGGAGAATTTATAATAAAAAACAAGGAAATGGCAGAGCAATTAAGCAACTACTTTAGTTCCGTCTTCATGGAGGAAGACACAAATAACTTCCTAAAAATACCAGGGAACCAAGTGAGAAGGTGGAATTGGAGGAAATTAATATTACTAAATATAACAATAGTGCTGGAGAAATTAATGGGGCTGAAAGCCGATAAATTCCCAGGGCCCGATAACCTACATCCCAGGGTACTAAAGGAGGTGGCCATGGAAATAATGGGTCCATTGGTTGTCATCTACCAAAATTCTGTAGATTCTGGAACAGTCCCAGTCGATTGGAGGGTGGCAAATGTAACCCCACTATTTAAAAAAAGAGAGAGGGAGAAAACAACGAATTACAGACCGGTTAGTCTAATCTCAATAGTGGGGAAAATGCTAGAGTCTATTATAAAGGATGTGATAACAGGACAATTAGAAAATATCAACGGGATTAGACAAAGTCAACATGGATTTATGAAAGGGAAACCATGTTCGACAAACCTTCTGGAGTTCTTTGAATGCGTAACATGCAGAATAAGGGAGAACCAGTGGATGTGGTGCATTTGGATTTTCAGGAAACTTTTGATAAAGTCTCACATAAAAGGCTACTGCGTAAAATTAAAGCACGTGGGGTTTGGGGTAATATGTTGACATGGATTGAGAATTGCATAGCAGATAGGAAGCAGCGAGTAGGAATAAATGGGTCTTTTTCAGGGTGGCAGGCGGTGACTAGTGGGGTACCACAGAGATCAGTGCTTGGACCCCAGCTATTCATAATATATATCAATGATTTGGATGAGGGAACCAAATGTAACATTTCCAGGTTTGCGCAGGAGTACAGCGTTGAGATAGAGGATCAGCCATGATCATATTGAATGGCGGAGCAGGCTTGAAGGGTCAAATGACCCTACTCCTGCTCTTATTTTCTATGTTTCTAAGACTATCATTCTCACTAGCAAGGGATAGACAATAATAAAAATAATAATATAATAATAACCTAGCAAATGGCTGGAAATCGCTACAACAAATTCCATAATCATCACTTTGGTCATTGACATTTTAGAAAAGTTGTTTACAAAATGGAGTTTGCCAGAGAATTTCCCAACAGACAATGTACTGCAGTTAGTTTCCAGTCAGTTCATGGAGTTCCTAGCAAGCTAAGGAATTCACTGTGATACAACCCACAAGGGAATGGCAGCATTGAATGTTTCAGCAGTGTAATCAAGGACAGTCTGAGATCCAGCATGCCAGAGGGGAAGACATTTGAAAAACCCATTCATATTTTACTTTGCACATATCGATCCATCCCACATTCACTGACCAGAAGACACCGGCCAAACTTATTACTGGTTGTAACTTCCATATGCCAGTCACCATCCTTAAGCCATCACCATCATCCATTGAGAATATCAGAGCAAAAGTAGAAGAAACCACAAAGCAACAGGGTAAAGCAGAAGTGTACTTCAACAAGTGAACACACGGAAGGAAACCATGCTTTGAAATTGGAGATTGGGCTAGCTTTAATTGGCCAAATCACAATGACAAGCACACATCATCTCTGTCAGGACTAAAGCAGATCAAGTTGTTGCTCAATACCAACTCTTATCTGTTTCCAAGGATGGCAACACAAAGCAGAACGCAAGATGCTTGATAGTAGACCAGGATATGTCAAGGACAGCGATTACGAGGATACATTTCCTTTTCTGGTGAGTGATTGCAATATTGATTATCTGCCTTATCAAGGTGATCACACAAAACCACAACATCAAGTTTGTGGACCTCAGCGCCATTATCAGAGACCTTCACATCTCATAGAGCATTTCTGTACTTAGCAAAAATGGAAACCCTGCACTCTAAGAAATGACTTGATACACATAGGCTTGTTGTTCATGATGGTTTAATTTGAAATAAGCTTTAGCTTTACCATGGGAAAATATGTTGTATTCAATTGTTCAATTGACCAGTGTTTGACTGTGCATGTCTATTGCCAGTTCACTGTGCTGAGTGCTATTAGTCAAGCTTGTGGGTGTGGTTTCAGAAAAACTGAGAGCAAACAGCAAGTGTGAGAAAGCAGACAATTTTAAAAGCGTTGAAATAAAGCTCTTGCATGCCTAAACCTGGTGTGCATCATAGAATCAGAGAATCACAGAACCGTTACAATACAGAAGGAGCCCATTCAGCCCATAATGTCTGCACCAGCTCTCCGAATGAGCAATTTACCAAGTGCCATTCCCCCCGTCTTCTCCCAGTAACCCTGCATTCCCACATTTCAAATAACAGTCTCATTCTCTTTTGAAAGCCTCGATTGAACCTGCCTCCACCATACTCTCAAGCAGTGCATTCCAGATCTTAACCACTCACTGTGTGATAAAGGTTTCGTCACTTTTGCTTCCTTTGTCAATTACCTTAAATCTGTGCCCTAACATTCTCGAGCTTTTCACAAGTGGGGACAGTTTCTCCCTATCTACTCTGTCCAGGTCCCTCATGATTTTGAATACCCCTATCAAATCTCCTCTCAAGCTTCTCTTCTCCAAGGAAAACAGTCCCAATCTCTCCAATCTATCTCCATAAGTTCCTCAACCCTTCTGGAACCATTCTCATGAATCCTTTCTGCACTCTCTCCAAAGCTTTCACATCTTTCCTAAAGTGCGGTGCCCAGAACTGGACGCAATACTCCAGCTGAGGCTGAAATGGTGTCTAATACAACTTCAACATAACCTCATTGCTCTTGTGCTCTATGCCCCTATTAATAAGGCTGTATGCTTTATTAACCATTCTCTCATCCTGTCCTGCCACCTTTAATGACTTATGCACAAGTACACCCAGGTCCCTCTGCTCCTGTGTCCCCTTTAAAATTGCACCCTTTGTTTTATATTGTCTATGTAAACTCCCCGCGGCTGAAGAGTAAACCTCTGCTGCTTTTGGATTTTATGTTTCCTCTAACTTCACCATCATCTTTTTGACATGCAACTGAGGCTGTACATTGCTTGGATCTTCACTCCTCCGAAAATCCCTCCATCAGTGCAAACTCCAATTCTCTGCACTAAAACAACTTCTGGACTTCACTCGTTTCATCTGTCCCCAAACTTGGGCAAAAGCTCATTGATGCTCCATGATGATTCTACCCTACCTAAATCATCATTAGTCCACAGTGGGACCTGGAAAGAAACTCCCTCCCAATTCACTTAAAGCTGCACCTTCAAAATCCCAACTCTCTAGCCTGCCTGACCTGCTGTGTATTTCCAGGACTTTTTTTTTTTCATTTTTGATATTCAGCATCTGCAGTATTTTGCTTTTGTCCAATTGTCTAGCCTTTGACCATCCATTTGCCACAACAATTCTGCAACTGCTGATATACTCAACCACACCCTCACTTCCACCATTGATGTCCTAGTCCCCAGTGATACTATTTCTGTCATGTTGGTCCCCAGTACAACCCTCATCTCTGCTCCCTTAAATCCAAGGGACACAGGCTTGAAAGGATATGGCAGATAATAGGTTTATCCATTCATCACCAGTTCTGGCTGGACCACTTTAAACACAATTGAGCTCTTCTCTCGTTGTCTAAAACTGTTCACTGTTCCAGGATAATCCTGGAATACAGAGATAACCCCTGGCTGTTTTTCTACACTACTTAAACCCCTCTCCCCTGTCCCCTTCACCTTCACCTCTGACAACAAGTGCAAGGTGCTCATGGACTTCCCAATAAAATTGAGTCAATCTGGTCAGCTAACTCTGCTGCTCCTTTCCACTCATCCACCTGGCCAAATTGTCTTTAACGGTCCCCCCTGCTCTACCTTGAACTCACAACTTCTTCTAGTTTCTTTCCTATCTTCCCTCATGCCTTCTCTGAACTCATCTTGTCCATGAGACCCACTTCCTGTTCCCTCAATCCTATTCCCACTGAACTACTGATCACCCAATTTGCCCTCCTGGCCCCTATGATAGCTGTTATTTTAAATGGTCCTCTCATTTCAGGTGTTTTCCCCCTCTCCTTTAAATCTGTCGTCATCACCCCCTCCTCAACCCTTGACCCCACCATCCTTACAAACTACCACCCCCTTTCCAACCTCCCTTTCCTCTCCAAAGTCCTTGAACACAATGTCACCTCCTAAATCCATTCCCATCTTTCCCGGAACTCAAATTTCGAATCCCTTCAATCAGGTTTAGGCCCCTGCCAACGTACTGAAACGAATCTTATCAAAGTCACAAATAACATCCTATTTGACTGTAACAATGATAAGCTTCCCCTCCTTGTCCTTCTGGACCTGCCTGCAATCTTTGACGCGCTTGGCCATAGCATCCTCCTCCATTGTCTCTCCAATGTCATCCAGCTGGGTGGTACTGCTCTCACCTGATTCCATCTTATCTACCAATCAAGGTTAGAAAATCACTTGCAATGGCTTCTCTTCCTGCTCCCGCACTGTTGCCTCTGGTCTTCCCCAAGATTCAATTCTTGGCCCCTCCTATTTCTCATCTATATGCTGCCCCTTTGAAGACATCATTCGAAGGCACAGCATTAGTTTTCACATGCGCACTGACTAGCTCTACCACACCACAATCTCTGTCAACTCCCCCAATGTTTCTAATTATCAGACTGCTTATTCGACATCCAGGATTGGGTGAGCAGAAATTTCCTCCAGTTAACTATTGGGAAGACTGAAACCATTGCTTTTCGTCCCTGTTTCAAATTCCGTTCTGTAGCTACCGACTCCATCCCTCTCCATGGCAACAGTCGGAGATTAAGCCAGTCTGCTCACAACCTTGGTGTCATATTTGATCACAAGATAGCTTCTAACCACATATCGTGCCATCACTATGACTGCCTATTTCAACTTCTGTATCATCACCTGATTTCGCCCCTGTCTCAGCTCATCTGCTGCTGAAATCTTCATGTATGCCTTTATTACTGCTGGACTTGACAATTCCAATGCATTTGTGGACTGGTCTCCCATATTCTCCCATAGCCTCCGTAAACCTGAGGTCATCCAAAATTCTGCTGCCCATGTCTTATCTTGCAGGAAGTCCTATATCACTATTAACCCTGCGCTCACTGACTTACATTGGTTCCTGGTCAAGCAATGTCTTGACTTTAAAATTTTCATGCTTGTCCTCAAATCCTTCCATGGTCTCACCCCTCCTTATATCTGTAATCTCCTTCAGCCCCACAGCCTTCCAAGATGTCTGCACTCCTCAAATTCTGGCCTCATCTGCATCATGTTCCAGTTCAGCGGAATGAATTACTATTCCCCCAGAGCATGTAAAATTTTAAGTTTGCTGCTGGATCATTAGTTTCCAAGGATACTTGATTCGAAATCTTGCCTGTAGACTGCTGTTAAAGATATTGATCAACCCCATCATAGCATGCCACAAAGGTTTCAATCACATGGGTGAATATAATCTCATTTACTACAGCTTCAGTAAAAATTTTATTTGCTCATGTGGTCATGCCTTCAGTTGCCTAGGCCTCAAGCTCTGTAATTTTCTCCCTACACCTCTCTGCCCCTCTACCTCACTTTCCTCCTTTAAGACACTTCTTAAAACATAGCCTATTTGACTGAGCATTTGGTCATCTGATCTAATATCACCTTATATGGCTCAGTGTCAAACTTTGTTTTGTAATGCTCCTGTGAAGCACCTTGGGATGTTTCAATACATTAAAGGCACTATATAAATATAAGTTGTTGTTGTTTCTGAATGGCATATCTAAAACTAGGCGCTTGAAATCTGTGGTTAGCTTTTCCACAGACACTAGTTAACAATCTGCCACCAAGATGATCCTCCTTTCCTTAAGAAGTACTTCAGTCCAAAGAATTTCAGAAGTGATGTAGCCAGGCATAGGCAATGCATGAAATTACATACACGTTCCTTAGGCAGCAAAAATTAACACTGTTCCCCATTTCGTTGCTCAGTGTCGCTCCTGCCCCAACTGCCTGATGCTGTGAAGAATCAAATGTCACTGTGGGAGGAAATCTTGCCAAGGTTTTGCCAAGGTTAGGCTTCTTGACCTTAAGCAGTAAAAGGTAAGAGTGAGGAACAACATGAGGAGGGAAGGGTTATGAAAGTACTTCTCTGGAGCTAAGAGAGAATGAGGGTTGAGAATCTGAGGGAATAGGACTGTAAGCATTTGCTCAGCTATTTTAACTGCACTGAAGTCATGTTCCAGTTCAGCGGAATGAATTACTATTCCCCAGAGCATGTAAAATTTTAAGTTTGCTGCAGGACCACTGGTTTCCAAGGATACTTGATTCGAAATCTTGCCTGTAGGCTGCTGTTTAAGATATTGATCAACCACATCATAGCATGCCACAAAGGTTTCAATCACATGGGTGAATATAATCTCATTTACTACAGCTCCAGTAAAAATTGCCAAACTTCACGGAAGGAACGTCAGACCCAGTGAGATGACAGGTTGTCCCAAAGAACACACATGTTCATAAAATTGAATGCAAATTCACAATTCATATCCATATATCATTTACGACCAGATATAACCATCACTTTCTGAAAGTTTATCATTTATATATGCTGCACCTCCACCTTGATAAATTCCAACCGTTAAAACGTGTTGCTATCCTGTGTTAGGAAGCTTTATTTGTTTGTAAAGAAGATTGCAAAATCAAGTCATTTATTGGGAATAGTTAAACAGAACATCATACAGTCATGAAAAATGTTTTAAACTGAACCATAAATATGCATGGAAGCTTGCAAAGAATTTGTATGTCTTTACTTGTTGTGGAAGAAAAGGAAATTGCATTTATGTAGTCTTGGATGACCTTGGGACACGCCCAAGTGCTTCTCAGCCAATGAAGTACTTTTGAAGTGTAGTCACTGTAATGTAAGAGAAGCAACAACAATTTGCACACAGCAAACTCCTGTAAGTGAATAAATGATAAGAAACGTAATAATGATCAGTTTATCTGTTTTTTTTTTATTGTTGCTAGAGAACACGGGGAAACTTTCCTCTACAATTCTTCAAAGTAAAGCTCTTGGGGTCTTGGGGTTTACCTGAGAGGATGGATGGGGTTTAATGTCTTATTCAAAAGGCATCACCTCTGACAGTGTAGCACTCCCTCAGTACTGCACTGAAATGTCAGTCTGGGTTATGTGCTCAAGTTTCCAGAATGGAACTTGAACCCACAACCTACTGTGTCAGAGGGGAGAGTGCCAGCACAAAGCCAAGGCTGACAACTTTCATGACAAGGACAATTATAGTTAAAGCATGAAAGCAATATCTGCATCAGCTGCATTCCAGGAAGTCACTTCTTATTCTATTTTGATTTCTTTTACATTACTTCCAATTGCTACATTCTGTTTCTGCCATTAATGCAAAAAGTTATAGCTCTTCCCTGGGAATTTAATTAATATTCATTAAATAAACAGTGTGTTATCTATTATTCATATATCTATGACTCAATGAATCATTAGACCTGTGATCTCATTCCTAAACTTTATGAATATGCAAAGTTGCATTTTGAGGTATCTGATATTTTTTATTCATTTGTGGCATATTGTCCTCTGTATAACTGCTATATCCTGGAGACATGTCACTTTTTAGTACATAATTAGAAGCACAGTGCAGTTATGGATCACTGCAAAATCAAGTTTCACAATCATTCCTAACAAAATGCCTAGAAATTTGGTGGTGCCACTCCTGCTTCTCAGGTTCTAAACATGTGGCTAAACATTGAATATTGTGGCAGGGCAATCAACCACATTGATAAAGGCAGATCAAAACTAGGCACCCATGAGGTGCTGTGGGCCATCAGCAGCAGCAGAATTGTACTTCACCACAACCTGTAACCTAATGGTCCGGCAGATCCCCCACTCTACCATTACCATCAATCCTGGGAAAATCAACCCTGGTTCACTGAGGAACGTAGGGGAACGTGCCAGGAGCAGCACCAGGCATACCTAAAAATGTAATGTCAATCTGATGAAGCTACAACACAGGGCTACATGCATGGTAAACAGTAGAAGCAACATGCAATAGACATCGCTAAACAATCTCAAAACCAACAGATCAGATCAAACCTCTGCAGTCCTGCCACATCCAATTGTGAATGATGGTGGTTAACTAAGCAATTAACAAAATGAGAGGCTTCAGGAGCATTCCCATCCTCAAGGGTTGTGGGTTCATGTCCCACTCCTGGAAACCAAGAACTGTGATTGTACTCAAAAGAGTTGCAATCTGTGACTGTTGGTAACTCGAAAGAGTTTCCCATCCTCAATGCTGGCAGAAACCAGCACACGAGTGCAAAAGGCAAGGCTGAAGGTTTGGAACAATTTTCAGTCAGAAGTGCCAAGTGGATGATCCATCTCAGCCTCCTCCTGAAGTTCCCACCATCGCAGATGCCAGTCTTTAGCCGATTCGATTCTCTCCACGTGATATCAAGAAATGGCTGAAGACACTGGATACAGCAAAGGTTTTGGGCCATGAAACAACCTGGCCGGAATGCTAAAGGCTTGTGCTTCAGAACTGGCCACATCCTTAGCCAAGCTGTTCCAGAACAGCTAAAATACTGGCATCTACTAAACAATGTGGAAAATTACTCAGGTATGTCTTATCCACAGAAGGCAGGACAAATCCAATCCAAACTGATTACACATCATCAGACTGCAAAGTGATGAAAGGTGCCTTTGAGAGTGTTAACAAGCAGTAATTACACATGAATAATTTACTCACTGATGCTGACCTCAGGTTCCACCAGAACCGCTTGGCTCCGGACCTCATTAAAGCCTTAAAGCAGATTTGGACAAAGAGTTGAATTCCAGAGATGAAGTGAAAGTCATACTGAGCAAAAGGAAAAATGGCTGCAGTTGTTGGAGGCTAATCATCTCAACCCCTGGATGACATTGCAGGAGTTCCTCAGGGAAGCTTTCTAGGTCCAACCACCTTCAGCTGCTTCATAAATTACCTTCCCTCCAATAAAAGGTCAGAAGTGAGAATGTTCATTGAATGCTGATTGCACAGTTCCATTCAAGTCCTCATTTAATGAAGCAGCCCATGCCCGCATGTAGCAAGACCTGGACAACTTTGATGCTTAGACTAATAAATGGCGAATAAAATTCACACCACGCAAGTAATGTACCATATACCAGACGCAGAGCAGCAGCTCACCAGGCCTCCTTCAACAGCGCCTTCCAAACCTGCAACCTCTACCAACAACAAGGCCAGCAAAGGCATGGGAGCACCACCACCTGCAAATTCCCCTCCAAGCCACTTGGTGCTACATCACCATTCCTTCATTTCTACTGGGTCAAAATCCTGGAAGTCCCTTCCTTACAACACTATAGGTGTACCTACAACAAACAGCTGCAACAGTTCATGAAGACGACTCACCACCACCTTCTCAAAGGCAATTAGTAACGTGTAATAAATGCTTGTCTTGCCAGTGACACCCACATTCCACAAACAAATTTTAAAAAGGCATCTAGATACGACATATGAAATAGGCATTGGACCCTCTACATATGCAAATTTGGGGCTTCACTCCTGTTTGATGCACCTGTGCAAAATTGAGCTGAAGTAACCAGCACTAAGCTGGCTCTGTTCCTTTTGGAAAATATAGTCTACTAATAAGACGTCCTTAGGTTGCCATCAAAAAAGATATATTTCTTCTCAACTAAACAGTGCTGAAGGCATCTGCCAACTCTCCCCCCCTTCCTCTCTTTCAATTACTTACCCCCTCCATTCTAGACACCCGTCTTCCTCCCAATTCCTTCCCCATCTCCCACTCTCCATTGCTTCCCCCTTACCTAACCATCTCTTCCCCACTGATTCATTGCCTCGTTTCCCAGCTGTCCCCCTCCCAATCGCTCTGGAACTTACTCAAGAGCCGATCCCAACCAACACCGCAGGCTGAAATTGAAATCCTCTTTGCTGACTAGCTGCCAGCGAGCGGGGGCATCCAGCCAGCATCTGCAGTTCACCACTCGCATGCAAATGAGTGAATGCTTTAGACCAACCTCTTCCAGTTAAGGGCCAGGACAAATCAGTTTCTAGGCCAATGTTTTCCAGTTATTTGTTTCTCACTATTCTGCTGCTGCTTTATAATTTTTTGCCCTTAGCCTCAAGGCTTTCAAAAATGCCAAGTGGAAAAGAAGCTGAATTGGTATGTAGCATCTGCTGATATCTCTGTTTAAAGGGAGAGGTGACATTCATTGGATAAGCCCCAAAGGTGGATGTGGGGATCACGTTATGTGACCAGCCTGCGCCCATTCATTGTGATGCAGGTAGCTCAGAACCGTTGTGCTTCCTGCCGCTAATTTTAATATGTGTGCAGTCCATTACTAAACATGCTGATGGGTGGCTGCACACCTCAGCAGAGAGGCCACGTTCAAGTGAGGCTGGCACCACTTGGAGCCAGCCTGCACTTTTAAAAGGGGAGCGGCATTCTGGCCACATCAGAGGCTGGGGAAAACTGCCTGGCATGCAGGAAGAATGAAAATGGTGCAACTGGTCTGGAAATAAACTGAATTGTTTGCATGAAATACATTCTGACAGTTTCTCTGAGAAGTATTGACATGCGGCATGAATAAAAATAGAGACACCTCTTGACTCACATCCCTCCTCAGTAATTTGTGAATCTGCCACTGAGGCAGACAGCAGTGTTCTGTACTTCAGGGTATTCCCTGTGATAAATGATGGAACCACTCAGCAGGTCAATCAGAATCTGTGGAGAGAATGGACAACTCAAAATTCAAGAGGGGGCTCTTCATCAGAACTGTTGTGATGATCCACCCCTGTACAGCTTGCTTGATCTCTCCATGGGTATGACTGAGATGCTGAAGGTTTCCAACATTTTCACATTTTGTTTCAGACTCCCGGCAGCTGCAGTTTTTTTTTGTGTTTTGTTTCTGAGCTTCGCTAAGCCAGAAAAATAGTTAAACTGTTTGCAAAGAGCTTGTCTATGATATTCACCATGTTTTGCATGCAAGAGAAATCTTCTCTGGTCCCATGTACATGCCAATCTAGAAAACTAGAAAAAGATGACCAACTTCAGAAAAGCTAACTGATCAACATTGGTCCTACATGAGGCACCTATGGCATAAGAACACAAGTTAGGTTGAAAGCAGCGTGGAACATGGATTTTTTATGATGTAAGCTAAATGTGAAGATACCTATATCAAGCTGGGTGAATTTCTACTAGGGCTCTCCTGTCCATCCATGGTTCAGTAGAAAACATTTTAAGACCCCCTTCTCTCTGGTCTAAAGGCTCTTGTCTCTACTCTTGATATCAATGGCACACAACAACTTGAGCACCATTTCACTAAATGTGAAACACCTTCATTAAATCGCTAAGCAATAGTACATACTCAGAAGGACACTGGTTGTTTAGGGATTCCCCAAGCTAGGGTCCGTCTCAGGTCATCAGCCCTTCAACAGATCTCCCAGCGCGACTTCAAAATGACTGACCAAACCACTCTACCGACTGCGATAACAATGTCCTTGAAGCCTGTTTCTTTAGACACCTTCCTGACCCTGGCACTTGGCATATAAGGCAATACCTTAAATCAGACCATCCGATTGGATTATTAACCCCACCCTGGCCACCCAGGACCACCTCTAAAGTCCACCTCTATCTTACCCTCAGCAGGGGGGATGTCTCCAGGTGCATGTCAACAATGGGTGCGCTCACATATTTTGAGCTAGGAAGAAGGTCATTCACACATTCCCGAGTGGCCATTGCCTTATTCAGTTTCTGTAGACAAAGTGTCTGTGGCAAAGCACCGCCTCAGAGTCCTGCCCTGACGTGTGTGTTTGTGTGTGTGTGTTTTTAGTTGAAACTGTCTTTATTTTTAAAAGTTAATCATGACCCTCAGCAATGCCTTCGGTCAAAAACTCTTCTCCGTAGCTCCATCTTCTTATCAGCATGAGACAAACTCTGTCCACAGGACTCTGCCACTTACATTCATTAACATGAAAGAAATAAAAGCACAGTTACATGGTTAGAAGCAATTAATACAATACCATTTAAATGATGCATTGGCCGACAACACCCAGAACTCTGGTTAAATATCATTGCTGAGTTTCCCATAGCCCTTCCACCAAAGTTACTGGGAACAAGTGAGGCTCATTGAATAGGAGGGTCAGTGTGCAATTGGATAAAAAAAATGGCTTAAAGACAAAAATCAGCGAGTTGTGGCTAATGGTTGTTTTTCAGCCTGAAGGATGGTAGACAGTGGTGTTCTGCAAGGGCTAGTGCTAGGACCACCGCTTTTTTGCTGTATATAAATGACTATAATTTTGGAATACAGAGTAGAATTTCAAAATTTGTCAATAATACCAAACTTGGAGGAGTGGCAAACAGTGAGGATGATACAAATCACTTGAAATATGACATGGGTAGGCTAGCAGAATGGGCAAGCAAGTGGAAAGTGGAATTTAATATAAAGTGTGAGGTGATGCATTTTTGCAGGAGGGATAGGGAGAGGCAATATGGACTTAATGGCACAATTCTAAAGAGTGTGCAGAGACAGAAGGACCTGCAGGTGTATGGGCATAAATCTTTGAAGGTGACAGGGCATATTGCAAGAGTGGGCAGCAAAGCATATAGGATCTTGGGCTTCATAAATAGAGGTATCTGAAGAATCTTGCTTTAGACACCATGGAGTAAGCTTCCAGTCTGGGGTACGTTAACAGCAAGTCTTTATTAACAACTATGTACTTATTTACAGTAGAAGTTACAGTCCTGGAGCTGACCCCATTCTAGGTCTTAACCCAACTGTGTCCATTTCCACTGACCCTGGCTCTGGGCAAGGTGTCTTTTTACATCACTGTGTGGGCTTTACTGTGCTCAGTCCCACAGTCACCCTTTATGTATCTGACCCTTCTACTACACCTCCCCACCTCCCTCCATGTCTTTATCCCATGGATATAGAGTTACTTTATTTTACTTTCAAGTCTTACATTGTAATAAACCTTATTGTCACAATCTTAATGCTATTCCAACAATTTTACTATTATAGTATTAACATTAGCAACATTATTAACAACGTTCTCACTACCTCATTTCCCCCAGTCAAGTCCTTGAAATTAGGGATTCAGGTGACCTGGAGGCCCTATAACCCTTCCACATCTCATTCGCCGCTCTGTTGGGAGAATGGTAGGTTCTGGTGTTGCTTGTTCTCGTTGTTGGCTTAGATGTTGGATTAATTTTCGGGTATGGTTTCATCCATTTCTTCCATTGTTTGACGTTTAAGCATGCCTGGTTGGTCTGCCTGGTTTGGCTGTGTATGGCTGTTGTTAATTTTGACCATTTCTTGCAGGGTGGACGAAAATGGTATTCGTCTACTTGGCAGTGTTTTTTCTTGGATCTCAAGTTGAAATAGAAGTCGGAAAGTTTCAAAACATCATCAAATGTGGAAGATGATTCCTCAACAGCTGTTGTGCAATGATGTCTGCTATTGACCCAATCGAGTAAAGAAGCGTACTAACTTGTATTTTAAAAACCTTCTCCTCCAGAGGCTCCAATTGTGTGACTGCTCTGGACCATGGGTGCATTCCAGTGGAGCTGGGAGTGTGGAATTGCAAGACGTTTTTGATGATTTTAGAAAGTGTGGGTACAGCTTTAAAAGATTACAGCCTGCCAAGATGGCGTCACCGGTTACTGCTGAACAAAGGGTCTTCCTACGCTTGTAGGTTTTTGCCGGGCTTTTCAAAATGGCAGTGGCATGCTTCTGCCTGAAGAAGAAGGGACCACAATGGCAGAGGAGGTCAGCCAGCTGCCAACTTAGTTAATTTGGCAGTATCGTGTTATGAGTCGGGGCTCTTGGAGAAGAACCGCAGGCCTGCTGTTTCTGAAACTGAATGGCCGCGAGGTACCCAGAGCAGATAAGGTTAATCATTAATCATGATTTTTCTTTCTTACCGGTCTCGGGAGCCGTGCGCCAAGACTTGGAGTGTGGAATTGGGTTTGGCAACAAGTTGCTTTCAAATGGCACTTCCGACTGGACTGCTTAAAAGAGGTTTCTCAGGGCTGGCTGCCCTGAAATTTTAAAAAATGTATCTCCCCTTTCAGGATGCGAGCACTGCTTGCTGAAGCTGGACTTCCAAGGGGGATGCAATAGAGTCTTCAGCTTCACTAAAACTTCTACATTTCTTGCCTGCTTCCAGGCTCTTGTGTCTCTGGAGCTGTTCTTTCTGGTGGATTTTCTCAGCGTCTGTAGCTTTGGTTGGGAGTTACATTCAGTGAAGAATCCATTGAAGGTGTCCTTTTTCTTAGTTTCTCAGCATTCTTGTGAAACTGGGGGTTTTAATCCCAAGGTTGCCACCATGAAGAATTTTGCTTGAGACACCATGAAGTATGCTTCCAATCTGGAGTATGTTAACAGAAAGTCTTTAATAACAACAGAAACTATGTACATATTTACAGTAGACAGTACAGATATGGAGCTGACCCTATTCTAGTCTTAATCCAACCGTGTCTATCTCCACACTGACCCTGGCTCTGGGGCAGGTGTCTTCTTACATCACTGTGTGCGATGTACTGTACTCAGTCCCACATTAACCCTTTATGCACCTGACACTTGTACTATAGTATTGAGTACAAAAGCAGGGAAGTTATGTGAAACCTTTATAAAACCGTCCTAGTCCGTAACTAGAGTATCGCATCCAGTTCTAGTCACCACACTTTATGAAGGATGTGAGGGTACTTCAGAGGATGCAGAAGAGGTTTACCAGAATGGTCCCAAGGGTGGGGGATTTTAGTTACAGGTTAGGTTGGAAAAGTTCTGGTTATTCTCTTCGGAGCGAAGGAGGTTGAGGGAGTTGTAGAGGTGTTCAAGATTAATACTAGGCTTGTGTAAGGCAGACAAGGAAAAACTCTTTCTATTAGCTAATAGCACAAAGACTAGGGTTTAGGATTTTGGGAAAGAGGTGAAGGGGGAATGTGAGGAGGAATCTCTGTTACACAGCATGTTGTTGGGATGACATGAAAAGAAATCCAACACTGTATGTTTAAAACTTTGTTCTTACTGCTACTTTGCTTAATGGATTTTCTGCAGAATCAAACAAAAGATGGCTGCTACAAATCACATGGCAGTAGGACTGGCCCTTTGCTCTAGCAGCAACAATCAGGAGGTACAAGAACAAAATAATTCCTTTCTCAGCCAGTGGAATCTCACACCTCATTGTATGGATCCCTTGTAATCAACAAAGGCAGAGGAAGTGCAGACGAACTAGCTCCCCAACCAGAATGATCACAAAAGAGAGAGGTCGAAACTCATTATACCAGAAGAGATATTAATAACCACCTCGTCTCTCTCCTAAGGAAGAACAATGGGATCCTGGTCAGAAGCACAGAAACTGATTGTTAAACTGTAATTAAACATTAATGCAACATGTCACATGACCGAAGCCTCTGGCATTTTTTGGATAGTTATAACATTACATCTTAATCCTCACAAGTAGTCTGCTGTTTAACATTCAACTGGTAAGCCACCAAGATGCAGCCTTCCAGGAAAAACAGCAACCTACTCTTCAAGCCTGCCTCTGCTGGAAGATTCCCTACCATCGCTTGCAGAACCAACCCAGTCTCTGTGTACCTACTTCATCTTGCACTATCAGCAACAACTGTAAAGCAAGTTCTACAACTCCAGTCTTCAGCCAAATCCTGTTTGGACTCTGACCTTTAGAAATCATGTGAATTAATAATCATTTTCTGTGGTTGTTGTACTATTACTATCCACAGTTGTAAAACTCCTTTTTCTATCCCCTCCTACACTGTGTGTGTGTGTATGTGTGTGTGTGGTGGAGTGGGAAGTTACAAACACTCTTCCCTCAGGCTTTCCATGTGAAGTAAACTATCCTCCTGAGTTAATCATAATGCAAGATTGCTGCCGGTTATTAGTAAATTAGATCACACAATCCGAGGATTTAGGAAAACACGCCACCACATTAAAAATAATTCAAAACACCTGCTTATGGCCACCTGGTGAGAGAAAGTGAGAACCCATTTGCCTGTCTCTCCCCTGTCCATAACAATGTGGTAATAACCCGGAACTCACTGCCCATGAGGGTGATGGAAGCAGAAACAATCAATGATTTCAAAAGGAAATTGGATGGGTACTTGAAGGAAATAAACCTGTAGGGCTATGGGGAACAAGCAGGGGCGTGGGACTGATTGGATTCCCCCCTGGAGAGCCAGCATGGACTTGATGAGCCGACCGGCCTCCTTCTGTACAGTAAACAACTCTATGACTCTAAGTAAGAGAATCCACAAGGAAATCTACCTCCTTGTGGCTCTCAGAAACTATCTGCTCATCTTAAAACCTTCTTGTGTCCACCAATTGTGAGAGAAATTAAAATCTGGTTAATTGGTTCCTTCGGCCTTTTCCAACCGATTTGATTTAGTCAATGCTGAGAGCCTCTAATCTCAGTGAAAGGAAAAATTGATTTTTCTTGGGGAACACTAACAGATTGACACATTGATTGAAATGTTGACACGATCTAAGACGCTCAGGATGCAAAGGTTTGCTCCACAGCAGCCATAGCTTCAGTGTCATAGATGCTGTTTTGGTTAAAAAATGGTTTCCATGCTATGGGTGCACATTTCTGGTACAGACAGCACTGCATAACATTTTGGTGAGGACAGTAGCACAGGTATTAGGAACGTGTCCTGGTAGCATGCAGAGTGAGAAGATTGTAGCGTTGAATATTGCATAATGCTAATTTGACACCATACCGACATTTTCAAGCACTGCTCCAACTACCACCCTCTCTTAAGCGCGCACAATTGAACATGCATTCAGCAGCAGAAGGACACCCCAACAGTGCTACTTAAAGGGGTCATCAACCACTCCTAAGGAAGTTGCTGATTAATTTCTCTTGGCTCTGTCTCGGTTTCTAGAAGTGCTTGTGGTTTGCAGAATTGTTTATAAAGTTGGCGAAGTCAACAGGGAATGGTGCTGCAATTGGAAATGGCCTTGGTTTCGAATTGGATCAGGGGATGCTAGTGATTGCCATCCCCCTTGACCCGCAGAATGAGATTGAGCAGAGGCAGCACACTGGAGGATGAGCTGCTTCTAGAGGGTAGAGGAACTGGGTGGAAAAGGCTCTAAGCAGAAGACATTGTCTACTAAGGGTCTTCTGAGAGCAATTCTCCTACCTCAATCTGAACCAAAAGCAGTGTGTGTGTGTCAACTCCATCTTACAAAGGAGGTGCTCACAGAAATCTGCTACCTATTGCATGAAGGCTTCAGAGCAGGGCTGGGTTGGCACTGCTATTAGCTGTGAAGGTGACCGTGGCACTGAATTTCTTTGTGTCACGATATTTTCAGGCTGACGCAGGGATAATAAGTCTCATTTCACCACTTTGGGCATGACTATTGCCTGTATAACCTGTAACTAATGAATACATCACAACTGATTAGGATTGATCACCAGTTAAACCAATTACTAAGTGATGGACCTGACTCAACTGAGCCAATCAGCTTTGATGTATTATTAAGGCATGTTAACAATAGGGTTCAATGTTACTCACAAATTACAAAGTATTTTCCTGCATACATACTTTGTATTCAAGATGAATTGTTTTAATGTATGTGATCCTTTATTGTTCACTAATCATAGAGGATTTTCTGTTTTTGCCAACAGTGTGTGCCTTTTAAAACTTTTATATTAAATATTGTGTTAAATATGAGCCACATGCAAACTGTACTCTATCTTCTTCATGACTGCCACAAGCAAGTTATCTATTTTTTTCATTCTGGGGATTTGAACATCACTAGTAAAACCAGCATATATTATATTTAGGAGGTGGTGGCATAGTGGCATTATCACTGGACTAGTAATCCAGAGACCCAGGGTAACAATCGGCAGATGGTAGAATTTGAATTCAATCAATAAAAATCTGGTATTAAAAGTGTAATGATGACCATACAACCATTGTTGAAAAAACCCATCTGGTTCACTAATCCCCTTTAGGGAAAGAAATCTGCTGTCTTTACCCAGTCTGGCCTACTGTGACTCTAGACCCTCAGCAATGTTGTTGACTCTTAAATGGCCTAGTTGTGTCAAACTACTAGAAAAGCAATAAGGAATGAAACCGGACGGGACCACCCGGCATCGACCTAGACACTGGAAATGACAACGGCAAACTCAGCCCTGTCGACCTTGTAGAGTCCTCCTTACTGACATCTGGGGGCCTGTGCCAAAATTGGGAGAGCTGTCTCACAGACTAGTCAAGCAACAACCCGACATAGTCATACTCACGGAATCATACCTGACCGGTCATGTCCCAGAAACCACCATCACCATCCCTGGGTATGTCCTAGCCCACTGGCAGGACAGGCCCAGTAGATGTGACAACACAGTGGTATACAGTCAGGAGGGAGTTACCCTGGGAGTCCTGAACATCAACTCCAGCTCCCATGAAGTCTCATGACATCAGATCAAACATGGGCAAGGAGACCTGCTGATTACCATGGACTGCACCCCTACCTCAGCTATGAATCAGTGCTCCTCCATGTTGAACACCACTTGGAGGAAGCACTGAGGGCAGTAAGGATCAGAATGTACTCTGAGTGGGGGACTCCAATGTCCATCACCAAGAGTGACTCAATGGCACCACTACTGGCCAAGCTGGCCAAGTCCCAAGGGACATAGCTGCTAGACTGGGTCTGCGGCAGGTGGTGAGGGAACCAACAAGAGGGCAAAACATACTTGACCTCATCCTCACCAACCTGCCTGCCACAGATGCATCTGTTCATAACAGGATCGATAGGAGTGACCACCACACAATGGAGACAAAGTCCAGCCTTCACATTTAGGATGTTTCCCGCTGTGGAGGCCGACGGGAAACCACGCGGTATCTTGGGGCCTGGCATTATTAATTATGCAGTCAGGGGTTTCCCAACATCCTGCGCGACGGGGTGGGTTGATCGTGCCATATTTAAAAAGCACCTGGACATCCACACTGTCAGTACAATCTACTGAGATATCGGGAAGGGGAGATGAAGGCCCAGCACCGAAGTTCAGTGACACCCCCCTGCATGCCCTCCTGGACCATGTCAAGATCTGGAAGAATGTACCGTATCCGGCTGATGGGAGGAGGAGGCCAAGCAGGGAAACCAAGCCTGAATGGGCGCGGCTGGCTGATGGTGTAGGTGCCCAGGGTGTCCAGAGCAGGTCAGCAATACAGTGGCGCAAAAGGATGAAAGTAAAGCTTCAGCTGCTCACACGAAACACAATGTGACCAATATGCCAGGGTACATGGGCCTCAGTGGCAATGGCATAGTCGTGCCTCACAGCCCCACTGCAGTGCATCCACTCTGTGGTAGAGTGACCACTGTGCCTCCTTCACTTTTCCACATACAGGACGACTGTATGGAAGGTGGGGGGGGGTGGTGAGTGAGGGTTTGGCGGGGAATGGGCTTAGATGCAGAGGGCACCAGCAATCTCCGCAAATCAGATGCTTGTCTGAGCCTTCTCCTTGCATGTGGATGGGCTCAGTGCTCTGGAGGCAGCTGGCCTATAACACTTTGCGCAGTAATGTCATTCCACGTAACAGTGGGCTATGTTAAGAGTGGAAGTATGAGAATTGAGCGCCGAATTGAAATGTACAAATGCATGCAACATACAACCCTTCTCAAACCCATCTTTTCTGTCATCTTTGAGCAGGAGAAGATGAGGCACAACCATCGAGAACGGGAGAAGACGGGGATGGGGGGGTGGGGGGCGGTGGTGGTGCAGGAGCGGGCACCCACACCTAAGGCCTCTCATGGAGATCGAAGAGAAGGCAGCTCAGCTAGCAGGCGTGGAGCGGGACTGGACAGCTGGCAATGGGGAGCTTGGACTTGGGCGTCCCACCCAGTAAAGATCCATCCATTGTATAGAAACCTGGGGGTCAAATGTGCTTCCATGTTGGAGACAGCTCATGCTGTCACTCTCTCTCTCTCTCCTCTCTCACTTGCAGGTGCCACCAGGAAGAAGCCAAGGACCGAGGATGAGGACTTCCTGTCAGGCCTCAGCAGAAGCCCTAGCCCAGAAAGGAGCCAGGAGAGAGGACAAGATGGGAGGTGTACACCTGTAGAAGCCTCACCGTGGACACCTGCACCATCCACCAGCCCAGTGGTAGGCCACAGAAAATAAAGAAATTTAAAGATCACAACTGGTTGCACGCGTGAACAAGTAGTTGTCACAATTGTAACTTCTATAAATATAATCACCTTCATTGTATAATGTCTACTTTTTCCTCAGTGTGGTTCTTAAGGCTTAGCAAACGCAGCACCCCCACCCCCAAGCACCTCTCCTGCGTGCACCAAACCCCCCCCAAGTGAGTCTGCAGGAAGATGAGTATGTGGCAGGGCCTTTGTGAGCCATGTGCAAGCTCCCTCCCGTGCACGCTGAGCCTTCATCCATCCAACTCATATTGAAAGTTCCTAGCATTGTCAGTACTGTCTGCTGGGGTTCCCTTTTAGTTGTCCAACTGAGATGACCTGCATCTCCAACCACCTACTGACCCTACTCCCAAGCAGCTTCTCAGGACCTCCTACTTGAGGCTTTACTTAGTTTTGACCAGACCAGCATGTTGGTTGTGACATTCTGCCTGCACCCTGATACCGTTCCCCTCCCCCAGTCACCCACGCCCTTTCCTCCATTACTATTGGCCCCCCTGGCATTACCATCTACCCCCGCACTGTTACCCTCCAACCAGAACCCCTTTCCTTTGATAAAAGCAAAATACTGCGGGTGCTGGTAATCTGAAATAGAAACAGAAAATGCTGGAAAAACTCAGCAGGTCCAGCAGCATCTGTGGAGAGCGAAACAGAGTTAACATTTTGAGCCTGTATGACTCTTCCTCAGAACCTTTCACAATGTCCAGGTAAACGTACGCATTCCCTTCCTCCCTGAGAATCCCACCCCCGTGCACATTGTCCTACCTGACCTCCTCCTGCCCAACCCTGGAGTCCATGTATACCTATTCGACCCCACCAACGAACCTCACCACACCTTCATGCAACCTCGTCAATCCCTCACCATCCCCCTCTACCGGCACCTTCTGCCCCCTGAACCCTGACCATTCCCACATACGTGTCTACCCTGAGTTCAGCCCTCAGGATTCAACAGCTGACTCCACCAACCCCTCCCTGTGAGCCCCTTCACACCTGGACATAACCCCCCACTCCTCACATCTGGACCTAGCCCCCCCCCCACCTCTTCACATAGCTGGAGATAAACCCCCACTTCATACCTGGACATAAATCCCCCCCACCTCACACACCTGGCGATAACCCCCATTCACAAACCTGGACATAACCCTGCCCCCTTCACACAGCTGGACATAATCACCCATCCCACCCGCCATCACACACCTGTACATAACCACCACCCCCCTACCCCCCTCCCAACCGCAGCCCCCCCCCCCCCCCCACCCCCAACCCCTTCATACACCTGGAAATAACCCCCCCATTCACAAAACCTGGACATAACACCGCCTCCTTCACACACCTGGACATAATCCCCCCACCCCCACTGCCCCCCCCTCCCCCCCATTCACCTGGCTACAAGCCCCTCTCCCTGCCTGATAACCAACACACCATCACCTCACCGCTTCCTCATACCGGGCACCATATTTAAAGTGTAGCCACGCACGCACCTCTCAGTGCTTCCAGCTGAGGACTGCTGCACAGTGGACATGGCCCCAAAAGGCAAGAAGACTGCAGCCACCAATTCCACTATGCCTGTTCTGACCCATCAGTGTCATCACTCCGGCTTGGGAGGCGATGGCAGTGGTGGTCAGTTCACAACATCATGAAACCAATTTTTGGCATTCCCACCATATTGTCCGCTCACGCCTGCCATGATGCCCCACGCCAACGGACATGGAAAATTCTGCCCTATATCTTGGCTCAATTGTCAATTTTCTCTATTTCTACTTTAACAACCTTTTTAATAGCATTCCCTCCGACCTTGCCTTATTCTTTTTTGTAGATCTTATCTTGTTGTCAATAACAATAATAATACACTCAGAATTATTTACATTTATATGCACCATTAAGGTAGTAAAATATTCCCAGGAGCTCCACAGGGGCATTATAAAACAAAATTTGACACCAAACCACATAAGCAGATATTTGTACAGGTTGATCAAAGCGGTAGGTTTAAGGAGCATCTTAAAGAAAGTGTGAGAGGTAGAAAGTCAGAGAGGGTTAGGAAAGGAATTTCAGAGCTGAGGGCCAAGGCAACTGAAGGCCTGAACGCCAATGTTGGAGCGATCAAAATCAGGGATGCACAAAAGGCCAGAATTGGAGAAGTAGAGAGAACTCAAAAGCTTGTGGGGCTTAAGGATAGGGAGATACAGGGATAGGGAGTGACAAAAATCTGTAAATCAAGGCATTGTTGGACCAGGAGTCAATGTAGGTCATTGAGCAGTATGGTGATGGATGAATGGGACATGGATGCTTTCTCTGGAATCCTCTCTGGATCGGCTGTGATGGCAGTGAAGAAAAAAAAAACAAATGTATGTTCCTAAAATAGATGCCAAGATCGAGGCACGATGGCCTTCCTGTTTTCCCAGTTGCCCAAGAAATAATGACTGTCTAAGATATATGTCCAGTGCTCCAGAGAATTGAAAAGGAAAGCCTTTTCAGTTTGGTGAAAATTTAAGAACTTTGCAGAACTCCAGTTTGTGGAACTTTAGTGTTAATTCATTGACTTTATTAAAACTAATGTACAAGAAGGTGATAGTAGGAATGTTGATGATGTCTGCATGTTGTAGGTGAGAGTGACCATCCTACTAGTGGTGATGTTAATTCCCATGGAAATGCCTTTCCCTCATGAAGATGTTCTGAAATACAGGAGTGGAATGGAAATCATGGAGTTGTATATGATTCAGACCAAAGTTCATTCAAAACTGTTCATTCAGTGGAACTAACTAGGGATAAAGCTATTTTAAATCTCATATTGTGCAATGGGGTAGTTTAATTAGTAACCTCATAGAAAAAGATCCTCGGAGAAAATGTGATCATAATACAATTGAATTCCATATTAAGTTTGAAAATGACATATTCCAATCTGAAGCAAGAATCTTGAACTGATACAAAACCAATTACATAGGGTATGCGGGGAGAACTAGCTATTGTTGATTGGGTAAATAGGCTAAAAGTGGTAAATAAACAGTGGGAAACATTTCAAGAAATAATTCAAAATGTTCAACAAAACATGTCCTAAGAAAAAAAAGTCTCGGCAAGAAAGATCGACCCATAGCTTACTAGGGAAGTTAATGATAGTTTTAAATTGAAAGAAGAAGGTTGTAATGTTACAAAGATTGAAGTATGCCTGAGGATTGGGAATGTTTTAGAAACCAGTGTTAATAAAAAGGGGAAAAAAATAGAATGTGAGAGCAAACTAGCCAGGAATATAAAAACAGATTGCAAGTGTTTTTACAAGGTTATAAAAAGGAGGAGAATAGCTGAAGTAAATGTTGGTCCTTTAGGCAGACAGGAAAAATCATCATGGGGAGTGAGGAGATGGCAGAGATGTTGAACAAATACTTTGTGTCTATCTTTACAACAGTGACACAAATTGCATACCAGGAGTAGAGGCTAATCAAGGGGCTGATAAGACCGAGGAGCTGGAGGTAAATAATACTCAGGAAAGAAACATTCAGTGAGAAAGAGAGACTCTAAGGGAAGGATGCACTATCTGTAGCAAACTAAGATAGTATCAAGTTGAAATTAAAAGCATATAATTTCTCAAAAGTGAGTGGCAAGTCAGAAGATTGCACAGAATATAAAGAACAGCAAAGAATGACTAAAAGATTAATAAGGAAAGGCCCCATCAGATTGGAAAATAGCAAATATGACTCCTCTATTCAAGAAAGGAGGGAGGCAGAAAGCAGAAACTACAGGCCAGTTAGCTTAACATCTATCGTGGGGAAAATGCTGGAATCTATTATTAAGGAGATCATAGCGGGGCACTTAGAAAATCTCAATGCAATCAGGCAGAGTCAACATGGTTTTGTGAAAGGAAAATCATATTTGACTAATTTATTGGAGTTCTTTGAGGAAGTAATAAGCAACATAGATAAAGGGGAACCTATGTATGTGCTGTACTAAGATTTCCAGAAGGCATTTGACAAGGCGCCACATCAAAGGCAAAATAAGAGCTCATGGTGTAGGGGGCAACATAGCATGGATAGAGGATTGGTTAGCTAACAGAAAACAGAGAGTAGTGGTAAATGGGTAATTTTTGGGTTGGCAAGATGTGACAAGTGGAGCGCCACAGGGATCACTGCTGAGGCCTCAAGTATTGACAATTTATATCAATGACTTGGATGAAGGAACTGAATGTATGATTGCTAAATTTGCTTATGATACAAAGATAGGTAGGAAAGTAGGTTGTGAAGAGGACGTATAGTCTGCAAAGGGATATAGATAGTTAAGTGAACGGGCAAAAAATTGGCAATTGGGGTATAATGTGGAAAAATGAGAACTTGTCCACTTTGGCAGGAAGAATAGAAAAGCACCATATTATTTAAATGGAGAGAGATTGCAGAACCCAGTGGTACAGAGGGCTCTATGTGTCCTGGTATATGAATCATAAAAAGTCCATTTGCAAATACGGCAAGTGATTAGGAAGGCAAATGGAATGTTGTCATTTATTCCAAGGGGAATGGAAGATAAAAGTAGGGTTTTTTAACTAAAATTGTACATGGTGTTAGTGAGATCACATCTGGAATACTGTGTACAGTTTTGGCCTCCTTATTTAAGAAAGGATATAAATGCATTGAAGCAATTTGGATTATGGGGGTGGGGTGGGGGAGGGTTTGTTACCTTATGAGGACCTTATTAAGGTGGGACAAGCTGGGCCTGTATCCATTGGAGTTTAGAAGAATGACAGGTGATCTTATTGAAACATATGATCCTGAGACAGGGTAGGTGCCGAAAGAATGCTTCCACTTGTGGGAGAGACTAGAACTAGGGGACACAGTTTAAAAATAAGAGGTCTCCCGTTTAAATCAGAGATGAGACATTTTTTTCTCTCAGAGGGTTGTGAGTCTTTGGAACTGTCTTCCCAAAGCATGGTGGAGGCAGAGTCAATGAATATTTTTAAGGCAGAGGTAGATAGATTCTTGACTAACAAGAGAGTCGAAGATTATCGGGGATGGGCGGGAATGTGGAGTTGGGGCCACAATCAGATCAGCCATGGTCTTATTGAATGGGAGAGCAGGCTCGAGGCGCCAAATGGCCTACTCCTGCTCCTAATTCATATGTTCGTATATCAGCAGAAAAAAGGTATCAAAGAAGCTTAAGGGACTAAAAGCCCCAGGACCTGATGGCCTACATCTAAAAAAGATAACTGGAGAGATGGTGGATGCACTGATTATGATTTTCCCAAATTTCTAGAACAATCCTAGTGTGCTGGAAGCTAGCAAATGTAACACTACTATTCAAGAAAGGAGTAAGAGAGAAAATGGGCAATTACAGACCAGTTAGCCTAGCATTAGTCATTGGGAAAGTGCTGGGATCTATTATTAAAGAAGTCTTAATGTGCTTAGAAAATTAAGGTATGATCAGACCAAGTCGGCATGGTTTTAGAAAAGGGAAATCATGTTTCACAATTTTGTTAGAGTTTTTTGAGTATGTAACTATTTGGGTAGATAAAAGGGAGCTAATAAATTTAGTATATTTTGATTTTGAAAAGGCATTCGATAAGGTGCCAAACAAAAGACTAATACACAATTTAAGGGCACATGGAGTTGGGGGTAGTATATTAGCATAGATCGAGGATTGGTTGATAGACAGGAGGCAGAGAGTAAAGACCAACAAGGCAGTTTCAAATTGGCAGGCAGTGAATGCTTACAAGGATCAGTACTGGGGTCTCATCTATTTACAATCTATATTAATGACTTAGAAGAAAAGACTGAGAGTAATGAACCTATGTTTGCTAACAATACAAAGCTAAGTGGGAATGAAAGCTATGAGGAGGACACAAAGAGGCTGAAAAGAGATATAGACAGGTTAAGCGAATGGTTAACAAGGTGGCAGATGGAGTATGATATGTCAAAGTGTGAGGTTATTCACATTTGAATCAACATTTAGCAGTTGCACACCTTTAAAAAAAAAGTTTTCTATTCTTACTACCAGAGGGACTTGAGTATACTCATATTAAGAACACATGTACCTAGCATGTAGGTACAGCAAGCAATTAGAAAGGCAAATAGCATGTTGGCCTTTATTGCAAAGAGATTGGAGTACAAGAATAAGGAAGTCTTGCTACAATTGTACAGGGCTAATGAGATCACACCTGGAGTACTTGCGCAGTTTTGGTCTCCATATTTAAGGAAGGATATATTTGCACTGGAGGCAGCACAATGAAAGTTCACTAGATTGGTTCCTGGGATGAATGGATTATCCTATGATGAGAGGCTGAGAAAATTGGATCAATATTTTCTAGTGTTTAGAATTATGAGAGGTTATCTCATTGAAATATGCAAGATTCTGAAGGGGCTTGATAGGGTGGTGCTGAGTGGTTGTTCCCTCTGGCTGGGGAATCTAGAACAAGGGGGTACAGTCTCAAAAGAAGGGGCTGATTATTTAGGACTGAGATGAGGAGAAATTTCTTCACTCAAAGGGTGGTGAATCTTTGGAATTGGCTACCGCTGGGGGTTGTGAATATTTCATCGTTGTGTATATCCAAGACTGAGAATGATAGATTATAGGGAATGAAGGGCAACGGGGAGTGGGTTGGAAAGCAGATCTGAGGCAGAAGGTCAGCCATGATTGTATTGAATAGCTGAGCCGGCTCGAGGAGCCATATGGCCTAGACCTGCTATGTACTTATGTTGTTACGTCCAGCAAGGTGAAGGGAAATGGTCTACCTTTTCAGATGACCTGAATATAGGATTCTTTATCCTCCCTCTCAGTGAGATTCAGTCTTCTTTTAACCTTGAGACTGTCTCCTTTTCGCTCCACTCAAATGTATTCCAGCATGTTCTTAACTTATTTCCTCTTAATCTCAGACTGCCTGACTTTGAGGAAGTGTTGGTTAGGGATTTTGGGTGAGGATCAGAAATAACTTCTCATTGCCTGTTGTAACTTCTATCACAGGAACACACTGAAGTAAGCCTTACTTCTTCCTGGGGGCCATACGCTACAGTAACAGCTGCTGCTATCTTCAGCAATTTGGGGTTAACTATATTCATATTACATGGACACAGCCTCAAGGAAGACTGTTTAGAATTTCATGTGGCTAATTTGAATACATTAGTGCATAACTAGCAGTTTATTTAAATCTCCAAGTGATTAATGAACAGATTTCCCCACAATACTTATTTTTGCACAATGTGTGTTCACTAAATGAGGACATGAAGTATTGCTAATAATCTAAATATTATGCACAAAAGTTATATTATGAATTGAAAAAAAATGCAATCATTTTTATTCAAGAGAAAGTTGGCCAAATATGCTAATAAAAAAGGGATTTGGTCAGTCATCCTAGCTTTAGGTTATATCGATACACATTCCATTTGCTTTTTTCAAGGTTCCAGGTGATTAATGTTTCTGGTATTTCTTATGCTGATGCATTCTTGAACTGCATATCAAACCTTCATTTCCACACCAACAAGCAGAGCTATATTTGGATTGCTGTGAGGCTTTTATACATAATTTTTTAAAAAAGATATGGAAAGTTTGGTCACCATGATTCTGGACCCAGTAAACCTACTGCTCAAAAATGTTACTACCCTCTTCCAATGCTTTAAAGGAAAACCAGTCAACCATTAGTTTGCAATCAATGATTTAAACAAAATGAACCCATTGTAATGTTAGTCACAGCTCAATCATTATTATTCATATCAGTTTCAGTTGCACATGCACTCATTTCTGCAAAGAAAGGATTTACTTTTGCACAGAAAATTATATTAGGGTGATAGCCTTCTAGAAAATAGCTTTTTTTAGTCACGTAGGGCTCTGTGTTGAAAGCTGAGGCGGACTTAATTATTAAAACAAAAAAAAAAGCACGAAAATTTGAAATAAAAACAGAAAATGCTGGAAATGCTCAGCAGGTCTGGCAGCATCAGTGGGTGTGGATTTTGTCCCTCATTTCCTTTACTTTGCATTCAGACAGCAGCTAACCTGCCATTCACACCTCCTCTAGACATATAATTTTACCTCCCGCGGGCAGACGCACGCCCGACCCAATCAGGTGTAAAATCGCGTGAGATGATGTCAGGCGAGTGTCCCGACGTCATTGCACACTCATGTGATATTTCACTCGGCGGGCACGCACAAAAGGCGGAAGTACACCCAATTAAGTGTGAAATTAGCCCATTAACAGCGTAATTGACTGCAATTTTTCATGGCCCGTCTAAACTTATGGTTGGCGGACAGGTGACTAGGCCAGGCGGCCTTTACATTTTTCATCAAACCTCATCCAATGGGGGGATGAAATTTCCATTAGGAGATAAAATAAAAATAAATATCTGAGGACAGAAACTTGAAATGTGTACAGGAGAACTTTTTAGGTCAATATGTAGAGGGTCCAACAAGGGACAGCGCAGTGCTGGACCTAATTCTGGGGAATGAAGCTGGACAGGTGGCTGAGATGGTGGTGGGCGAGCATTATAGTGATAATGACCACAACATGGTACAGTTTAAGTTTGTTATGGACAAAGAAATAGACAAGTTGCAAAAAAATGTTCTGGACTGGGGGAGAGTGGATTTTAGTAAAATAAGGCAGGATCTGGCCAAGGTAGACTGGGAACAGCTACTTGTGGGGAAATCTACAGAGGAGCAGTGGGAGGTGTTCAAAAAGGAAATGGGGAGGGTACAGGCTCAACATGTTCCCTCTAGGGTGATAGGAAGGAGTAACAAGCCCAGAGAACCATGGATGACCAGAGATATTCAGATTACGATGAGAAGGAAAGGAGGGGCTTTTAGCAGGTACAAGGGGAGCAAATCAGCAGAGGCATTAATGGAGTACAGAAAGTGCAGGGTGGAGCTTAAGAAAGCAATTAGGAGAGCAAAGAGGGGATACGAGAAAGCTCTGGCTGGTAAAAGTAGGGAACATCCCAAGATATTCTATAAGTATATCAATGGGAAGAGGATAACCAGGGACAGAGTAGGGCCCATTAGGGGCCAAGGAGGCAATCTATGGGTGGAGCCAGAGGATATCGGTGGAGTGTTGAACGAATACTTCACCCAAGAAAATGAGGATGAAGGTATGGAACTCGGGGAGAGAGACTGCGAGGTTCTTGACCAAATTGATATAGGGAGTGACAAGGTATTGGAGGCGTTGGCAGGCTTTAAAGTGGACAAATCTCCAGGTCTGGATGATTCGTGTCCTAGACTGCTGAGGGAGGCAAGGGAGGAGATCACAGAGGCTCTGACCCAAATTTTTGATTCCTCTCTGGCCACAGGGGAGGTGCTAGAGGACTGGAGAACAGCTAATGTGGTTCCGCTATTTAAGAAGGGTTGTAGAGAGAAGCCAGGGAATTACAGACCAGTGAGTCTCACATCAGTGATAGGGAAAATATTGGAGAAAATTCTGAAGGAGAGAATCTATCTCCACTTGGAGAGCCAAGGTTTGATCAGGGACAATCAGCATGGCTTTTTCAGCGGGCCTAACAAATTTGATTGAATTTTTTGTGGTGACCAGGTACGTAGATGAGGGTAGTGTAGTTGATGTAGTTTATATGGATTTCAGCAAAGCCTTTGACAAGGTCCCACATTGGAGACTTATAAGGAAGGCAAATGCACATGGGATACAGGATAATTTGATACGGTGGATTCAAAATTGGCTTAGTTGTAGGTGACAGAGGGTGATGACAGAAGGATGCTTTAGTGACTGGAAGCCAGTGTCCAGTGGCGTACCACAGGGATCTGTGCTCGGTCCCCTATTATTCGTCATTTATATAAACGACATGGATGACTATCAGGGGGGTAGGATTAGTAAGTTTGTGGATGACATAAAGATTGGCCAGGTGGTTAACAGTGAGGTTGAGTGTCTTGGGCTACAGGAAGTTAAAGACGGGATGGTCAAATGGGCAGATAAGTGGCAGATGGAATTTAACAGTGAAAAGTGTGAGGTGATACACTTTGGAAGGAGTAATTTGACAAGGAAGTATTCAATGAACGGCATGACACTAGGAAGTTCTGAGGAACAAAGGTACCTTGGCGTGTGTGTCCATTGATCTCTGAAGACGGAGGGGCATGTTAGTGGGGTGGTGAAAAAGGCATATGGGACACTTGCCTTTATCAATCGAGGCATAGATTATAAAAGTAGGGAGGTCATGTTGGAGTTGTATAGAACCTTGGTGAGGCCACAGCTGGAGTACTGTGTGCAGTTCTGGTCGCCGCATTATAGGAAGGATGTGATTACACTGGAGGGGATGCAGAGGAGATTCACCAGGATGTTGCCTGGGATGAAACATTTAAGTTATGAAGAGATGTTGGATAGACTTGGGTTGTTTTCGTTGGAGCAGAGAAGATTGAGGGGCAACCTGATCGAGGTGTACAAGATTATGAGGGGCATGGACAGGGTGATAGGTTCCCCTTAGTTGAAGGGTCAGTCACGAGGGGACACATGTTCAAGGTGAGAGGCAGGAGGTTTAGGGGGGATGTGAGGAAAAACTTTTTTACCCAGAGGTTGGTGACGGTTTGGAATGCGCTACCTGGGAGGGTGGTGGAGGCAGGTTGCCTCACATCCTTTAAAAAGTACCTCGATGAGCACTTGGCACGTCATAACATTCAAGGCTATGAGCCAAGTGCTGGTAAATGGGATTAGGTAGGTAGGTCAGGTGTTTCTCACGTGTTGGTGCAGACTCGATGGGCTGAAGGGCCTCTTCTACACTGTGTGATTCTGTGACAGCATTTTTATGAGTTTTGCTTTCAAGTGCTTGATTGTGATGCATGGATTTTTTTTTTGCAGCTTTTCACAGCTTTATTTCATTACTTGCAGGTCTGCAGCTCCCTGAGGCAGCTTTCTGCCTTCAGGGAGCTCTCTTGCAGCGCTCACCCACGCCCACAGTGATGTCGCCCCCCCCCCACCCCTGCTCTCTTCCCACCTCCCCCCCAG
Source organism: Cetorhinus maximus (assembly GCF_964194155.1). NCBI lineage: Eukaryota > Metazoa > Chordata > Chondrichthyes > Lamniformes > Cetorhinidae > Cetorhinus > Cetorhinus maximus. The sequence goes on from NC_135896.1 coordinate 22,667,456, forward strand.
CATCACTGAGCTTGTCAGCACGCGTTTCACGCTGGTTGGCCATTAATTGGCCAGCCAGCGTGAAATCGCAGTCGGGGGCCAATCACGGCTGGGGGTCCATTTCCCAACCGTACGTGCCCGACGACCGACAAATTCAGGCCTTTGTTTCTTCACTTGTTCCATCATCACTCCTTCTGGCCTTGCGTTATTAAACCTTTTGTCATTTAATCTCTGCTGCCCATCATCTTAGCACAAAGACTCCCTTTACTTTTTCTCCCGACCCTGCCCTCTTTCACTTGCTCAAAACCTATTACATTCCCAACTTTTCCCAGTCCTGATAAAAGGCCACAGGCCTGAAATGTTGCCCAATCAGATGTTACTGGGCAGCCTCCCCAAGTGCCAATATGCCTGTCCACAACTGGTAAAATACCAGCGGCAGCTGAAGCAGCCCTTTAATTGGTCACTTGAGGGCCCAGCCTAAGGTGGTGGGGGGGGGAGGGGGTTGCTCCTCCTCCCATCCTGGGGGACCAACACCTCCCACCATGCTGCCACTTCCTCGAGGAGGGCAGCAAAGCAGTCATCAGAAAAACGAGGGCTGGCCTGGCCTACCCTGCAGCCTGGCCTGCTCACCCGGACCCCTCTGCTGCGGCCTGGAACTGGCCATTGTGAGCAGCCTACAAAAGGCTGCCAGGCCTTCCTTTAAACAGACTGCCGGGTCGCCATTGGACCCCGCGGTCTGTGCACTCCCGCCGCTGCCCGCACACTCCCGCTATCCACAGAAGTCGGGAAATAAGCTAGGTGGGCCCGCCCGGGTAAAATGGCGGCGCGGACCCAATATCGAGCAGCTATCGGGTCCACGCCCGCCCGCGCCCGTTCCCACTACCCCCCCAGCCAAACGGAAAATCCTGGCCTAAGGATTTGAATGAGGAATTGAGAAGCTAATTTTAATGAATAAGAAGGATGGAATTCGTTTCTAAAATATAACTTCTGCAATCACTTTAGTTTTAATGCACTTGCAGAAAATTAGCAGAGCATTTAATCACAGGAGTATTGTGAACCAAACACAAACATTGAGAAGGTGAGGTTAATGAAGAGTAGCGTTAGGCTAGGCACAAAACCCGCATTCCCTCAAATCCCATGTGTTTCCCACTGAGCAACCCAAAACAGTATTTGTGTTTTGCTGTCACATAGTAGTATTTCATTACAAGAAACTAAATCCATACTGCAATATTTTTGAAAAAAAAGCTTGACTTCCAGCGGTAAGATAACCCGGTTGACTGTTTAAGTTGGCAGCTTAATTATGCCAATTCTTAACTGAAAATATCCTAGCAGAGTCCACAAATTCACCAGACAAGCCTTTGAGTTAAGCAGCCTGCACCAGGATCCCAAAGACAAATGGATGGACAGGCATCAAATGGCTCCAGCACGTCCCAAGATGAGACGTAGGAAAAATCCTTCAATTTCAGTTAACCTTGAATTTCAGTGAACATTATCCCATCTAAATGGTTGGCTCTCATCCCATCACCTCCAAGATTACTTAATTTATTCAGAATCCATACTGTAGATCCCAATCTCTAGAATCAAGGGGAGTCTTTTTCAATAATGGCTGTACATTTTGAACAGCCAGCCTTGCTAAACATAGATATTCAAACTATTTGCAAACTTCAACAGATATTCTTCTAACCACTTGATCAGCTGGAAGCTCTTTGAATTGTTTCACAGCTGTGATTGCTTTCTGGTGAAACTAAGGAAGTAAGTTGGTGTTATAGATGCAACACGAAGAGTAGAAAGTAAATTGGAATTGGATTTCACTGTGTGAAATAAAGATAACAAAAATTCTTACAGAAAATTGCCTTAAGAGCCTGGATTAGGTTTTAAAGCAAAAACAGTTTGGCTTCCATACCTCTAAATGGATTCTCTATGGATCAGCTTGTTTTCTGACCTTGATCGATACTCATCTCTACTATATCTTCAAATGTTTTTTTAATGACTCTAGAAATTCTAAGGCCACTATTCAACTAATAAAAATCATGTTGGGTATGAAAGCTATCCCAGGAGAAAAAACCTTATATGTTCAGCCAAATTGAACCTTAGTTAAATCTCAAAAATATATTATTCATATATTTCTGCTAATTTCAACATGCTTCTGGTTTAAAGGTCCCGTTACCATTTCCTAACTCAGAAAGCAGTCAACTGGGCTTCATGATGCTTCTACCAATCTCAATTATGACTTGGCCACTTCCTGGTTCATTGAAGAGTGTTCTAATTTTCCTCCCTTCACTCTGGGGAAGTTACTTATCTCTATGCCTCTCTATCATAGTTTAGCAATGATTAGCAACTTGCCATCTATGAAATTATAAACACAAACCTGCATACTGCCCAAATTAGATCACTCCAATCACTTCCATTTCTTCTCATCAATGATCCAGATCCCTTTGCTTAATCTCACTCCTGCCCCTGCCAACATAGAGACTCCATAGTTGCCTCTAGACTACCATATCATTTAATTCCTCCCTTTCCTCATTTACATGCTGTCCTTTGAATACATTATGCACAGGAATAGCATCAGCCTCTTATCCATTCTGATGACATCAAGCTTTACCCCTGTAATATCCTTGATGTCCAGCAACCTCTGTTTTATCTGACTGCCTATCTGATGTCAAGCCATGGATCAGACAGAACATTTTCCAAATTAACTGTGGAAAATAATTTAGCAGCTAGCAAAAATTCAGTACCCATGCCTCCAGTTCCATTCATCTGCCTGCCTACTGAATTAGATATGGTGTAGCTTCAGTGTCCCTCTTCACCATGGACAAACCTTCAATCTCCAAATCAATGGACTCCATAGCCTCCTGCAAGAATAAAATGCAGAACCAAAGAATGGAGGCAGAATCCATGTCAGGAGAGTCATGGTTATCATGTTGCATATTGATCCATTCCATGTTTTTTATCTGACATTTGGTGAAGTGTCCACTCATTTTGGATCGGTGGTCAGAAGTGAAAGACTGAGGGCAGAATTTTACAGCCCCTCCCGCTGACGGGATTTTCCAGTCCCACCAAAGTCAACGGGCTTTTGAACGACTTGCAGCATTTTCCGGCCCCATCTTGCTGCACCGGGGCTGTAATAGTCTACCCTGATTGGCAGAAACCAGTTAGTGCAAACTGTGCTGGTGATGGGAGGAAGGGAAGGAGGTAGAAAGAATGGAAGGGAGCGTGGCAGTAAGGAACTAAATAAGTACATAATGTAAATATTGAAGGGTTATGATTTGATTAATTTTGATTTATAAGGTGCCAGCCAGGTTGGGCTGCCAGTGAGAGTCAGGTAAGATCAGAGCTGGGGTAGGGGCAGGGTGCCAGCTGGAATTGGGTTAATAAGAATGATCGCCCATGCATTTCTATGATGTTGTCTGACTGGATTTATTTGTCCCAGTCTATACCCAGGATTTGCTAAATCCTCATAGGATTACTTCAATAAGCTTTGCATGTTTCACAGAATAATCACCATTTCTATCAATTGCATGCCAATTTAGTGGCTTGATGAGTGTGAAAGTAGCAAAGTTACAGATTGGTTGGTTTGTTTTCAACTTTGCTAATAGGCTTAGATTGAACAGAAACTTTGGAAGCAAAATGATGCACACCACTATTTTGATTTAGGTTTTTAATAATCCACAATATCTGGAAAATTAACCATTTATTGTGAAAAGACAAAAATATATTTGAAACTTCATGTAAATTCATCTAATAGTAAATACCAGTATCAGGTTCGGAACATTTTCTTTATACTCAGCCCAAAGCTCGATGCTACCATTGTATTTTGATGCCCGGAGCTCATCCTGTGGGCTAATGTTTTCTTTCAGCAATTTGTTCATAGGGCAAATTGAGCAATGCCAGGTCTGGAGAATAAGCCTTTCTTTTTTCATTTAGACGTTGATTAATGATTCGCTTTGTCACGATTAGCATTTACAAATACCTTGAAAGCAAAATAGATATTTCGTTTCCTCACAATTTTTCCCAACCCTCATTATTATACTGAGCTCATGGAAAGTAAGGAAGAAATTGTGGGATCATGTATCTTTAGCATCTTAATTTTGAAAGGAAACACATGCAGGTTATAAACGAGGTTAGAAACCAATGATTTGACATTATGTAATGGATTTGAAAATATAAACAAATTAGTGTAGTTGACGGTGAGGTTTAGACAAGATCCTTGAATGGGACAGAGACTAATGATCAATGTGCTTTCAACGGACATTATTTTCACAGCAGTATTCAACAAATCAATAGTGTATTAAAATAAACCTCCTTCAGCTTAATGTATGGAGCAAAGCATTGATAAAGAACAAATACCTAAAAGTTTGATTGTGTTGTATCCATTTTGCAGGCACGGAACTGGTAGCTCAGCCTCCAATATGGCGAGTTGTGCTTGTGCACATATCCTACGCCACAAATCTGCCACCTGCCATATTGGATCAGGTGCCCCTTAATCATTCTGACTGTATGCTGGAAGTATGTATATAGATTACGATAATATACAAGGATATTGCACTGATTCCCCCAGTGCCTGACTCCCATGTGATAAACAGGTCCAGAAAATCATGGTCAAAGGGCCCTGCAGGAAGGCAGTTTAAAGAGGTCATCCTCTCCATACAAGTTAGTTGTGAGTTTGAAACAAAAACAGAAAATGCTGGAAAAACTCAGCAGTCTGGCAGCATCTGTGGAGGGAGACACAGAGTTAACGTTTCGAGTACATATGACCAAGAGTAGTCGGAACGTTAACTCTTAACTCTGTTTCTCTTGCCTCAGATGCTGCCAGGCTGCTGAGTTTTTCCAGCATTTTCTGTTCTTGTTTCAGATTTCCAGCATCCGCAGTATTTTGCTTTTATCTCAGTTGCGAGTTTGCTCTGTTAGGCTGCTGGTAAACTCTTGGCTTTTTGCTTGGCAATTTTTAAATCCTACAACTGAATTGTATGTTTGAGAAAATCTTTTTTTTTTGGTGTTAAACTGCCTGGCAAATATGTTATTTCCCTCATGTGTGTTCTGCCTTTGGAGCTGGAGGAGGAGGGGCAGCAGCGAAGATGATTGGAGTGGGCAGGATGAAAGAAGAGGGGAGAGCTGATGCAGGAGGCCCTGCCCACAGCAAGTCTTCATGAAACACTGTGATGGAGGAGAATATGAGGTGCATGTGCTTCACCAAGGAGATTGTCATCCCCTACGGCCACAAGTAGAGCTCCACAGTAGGTCATGGGTACACAACCCCTGACTGTCAAGGTCACCATGGTCCTGAATTTCAACACCACAGGGTTGTTCCAAGCTGCAGCAAGCAACATTAATGACAGCTTACAGTTTGCTCTACACTGCTGCATCAGGATGGTAACCAAGGCTCACGACTCCAGGAGGATCAGCCAAACTTCCTTCATCATGGAACAAGTGAAGCTGAGGGTGCCTGATGCAACTGGTTGTGTGGTAGTGACAAGGACAATGGTGAACTGGGTAACAGGTAAGCAGGTATACAGTCATGCTGACATAGGACAGCAAGTGCCTCCCCCATGGAGCCGATTCAATTCTCCTGAGAGTACGTTTCAGCATTCCTACTGCTCTGTGTGAGAACAGAATGCAGGGGTGATGCGATGGCCTTGAGGAAATGACCCACACTATCCTTCATGCTTTGAAAGCCAGGAGGCACATCGGCCTCTAGAGTTTTAATGACAGAATTCTGAGCTTCCATAAGGGTGTGGAAGCTGTCAGAGTTTGCACCAGAAGTTCTATGATGATGACCCCCAATACAGTGTTCATGGAGCTATCCACCTGTCCCTTGGTTGATAACATGATCATGCTCTGCTCAAAGATGAAGCTGGACTCTCCATGGCCTCAGTCATTTTCTGCAAGCTCACTGACAGACAGCCCAGTTCATTCATGTTATGATGTGGCAGATGATGTGTGTCAGGCAGATCAAATCCACGAGGGAAACTTGATCACATGGTCACAACTGCTTTGCAATTTGTATTTTATTTTGAGATGCGTGCCCTGAATTCAGAAGTAACAAGACTATCACGACTCCAGAGGCTTTTAGAAAACTAAATTAAACATTTCATAGAGTCATAGAGGTCTACAGCACAGAAAAAGGCCCTTCGGCCCATCGAGTCTGCGCCGGTCAAACAAGTACCTAGCTATTCTAATCCCATTTTCCAGCACTAGGCCCATAGCCTTGTATGCCATGGCATTGCAAGTGCACATCCAAATACTTCTTAAATGTTATGAGGGTTTCTGCCTCTACCACCCTTTCAGGCAGATTCCCACCACCCTCTAGGTGAAAAAATATTTCCTCACATCCCCTCTAAACCTCCTGCCCCTTACCTTAAATCTATGCCTCCTGTTATTGATCCCTCCACCTAGGGTAAAAGTTCCTTCCTGTCTACCCTATCTATGCCCCTCTTAATTTTATACACCTCAGTCATGTACCCCCTCAATCCCCTCTGCTCCAGGGAAAATAACCCCAGTCTATCCAATCTCTCCTCATTACTAAAACTCTCCAGCCCAGGCAACATCCCGGCAAATCTCCTCTGCACTCTCTCTAGTGCAATCACATCCTTCCTATAATGCAGATTCCAGAACTGCACTCAATATTCTAGCTGTGGCCTAACCAGCGTTATATTCAGTTCCAGCATAACCTCCCTGCTCTTATATTTTATGCCTCAGCTAATAAAGGCAAGTATCCCATATGCCTTCTTAACCAACTTATCTACCTGTCCCGCTACCTTAAGGGACCGGGGGACATGCACACCAAGGTCCCTCTGATCCTCGGTACTTCCCAGGGTCCTACCATTCATCGTGTATTCCCGTGCCTTGTTTGTCCCACCCAAGTGCATCACCTCACACTTATCCGGATTAAATTCCATTTGCCACTGATCAGCCCATCTGACCAGCCCGTCTATATCCTCCTGTAATCTAAGGCTATCCTCCTCACTATTTACCACCCCACCAATTTTCATGTCATCCACGAACTTACCGATCAACCCTCCTATATTCAAGTCTAAATCGTTTATATATACCAGAAACAGCAAGGGGCCCAACACCGATTCCACTGGACACAGGCATCCAGTCACAAAAACACCCCTTGACCATCACCCTCTGCTTCCTGCTACTCAGCCAATTCTGGATCCAATTTGCCAAATTGCCCTGGATCCCATGGGCTCTTACCTTCATTATCAGGTGGTCTCCCATGAGGGGCCTTATTAACATTACAAAAGATTTCAAGCACATACATAGGTCTACAATTTACTACTGTAATAACTCCTAAAACCCCTAATTAATCTGGCTTCCAGTTATGCCCCTGTTAAGGCAAATGTAAAATGTAAAAACAAATAGATTTAAACAGACCCAGGCAAAGCAATGCAATACTCTGGATAGGTGAATTCAAAATGAGTTTTCTCAGCTTCTGCTCCTGTAGACAGCAACTTGATGCACAGACGCTGGAGGCTTTTCACATTTATGTTCGATCTTAGAATGTCTTCTCATCTGACACATGGGTCAAAGTTTTCTCCCTGTTGGGTGGGCTGGGCAGGAGTGGGTGTGGGCAGGCGCACAGCCGATTGCCGCCTGCGATTGGTTGTGCGCTGCCGTTTTACATAGGTGGGCCAATTAAGGCCCGCCCAGCGCAATTCGCATCAGGAAGCGATCAGTGCTACCTGTGCAGGTGGGGGAGGAATGAGAGTCAGGTGCGCGCAAAAGAGCGCAGAAATCTCCCTGAGGCACGGAGCTGCCTCAGAGAGATGAATTTGAGTGTGAAAAATTGAAAAAAAGAAATTTTAAAAATTATTCAGACAGGTCCCTTCATGTGACATTGTCACATGAGGTGGGACATGTTTATCAATTTACATGAACCATTTTATTAAATTAATAAAGCCTTCATGAAACCTCATCCTGCCCATGGATGAGGTTCCATGAAAAATGCGAAGGCCTCCTGGGCTCTTCGCCTGCCGCCAACCTTAAGGTTGGATGGGCAGCCCTTACAAGTGCCTCAATTAGTTGATTAATGGCCTTAACCAGCCTTTGACAGTTCAGCAGGCGCGTAGCCGACTCCTGTGCACGCCTGCCAAACTGAAGATTAGAATGACGTGCGGTGACGTCGGGATGCACGCCCGACATCACCACGTGTCATTTTATGTGTTGGAATGCAGGGCCCACCCCCGCACGCCAACCAGAAGATTCAGGCCATAGTCTCATTTCCTTTATACATGTTTTTTCCCTTTTTAATACAAGTTCCATTGTTCCAATATGTCTTTGGAGCTTTACATTTCTCATAATATAAATCGTTTCATTATGTTCATATTGTTAGTAACCTTTGGGAAAAATAAACACACTGGGCTGAATTTTGCCCTTGACGGGCGGGAGGGCCCGACCGACTCGGCGGCAGGTGGGCAGCCGATCGCCGCGGCTGAAACTGGCCCCACCGCCATTTTACGTGGGCGGACCAATTAAGGTCTGTCCAGCGTGACGCCCAATGGGAAGCGCTATGCACTTCCTGTGTGGGCGGGAGGGGGGATTCCCCAACTCCGAGAGTGAACTCTGTCACGCATGCGCATGAAAGAGCGCACATCTCCCTGAGGCTAAGTGCTGCCTCAGGGAGAACACTGAAAGGTGGTGAAAGATTAAAAATAGAACAATAAAAAAATCATTAACATGTCCCCCTCATGCGAAAATGTCACACGAGATGGGGCATGTTAATAAAGTGCACAAAAACTTTATGAAGCTTTTTTAAATCCAAAATCAAACCTTATCCCGCCAGTGGTTGAGGTTTGTTAAAAAATCATTTACCCGCCTGCCCGTTGGGCCCATGCGCCAAGCCAAAGTTCGCACGGGCCCCTCAAAATCATTGTCAATTGGTGACTTAATGGCCTTAACAAGGCCTTTAATTAATGGCGGGCACACATCGCACTGCATAGCGCGCCCGCCAACCTAAACATCGCGATGCCGCCACCCGCACGTCAGCCAGAAAATTCAGCCCACTGTTTGGCTTAGCTTCTTCTAGCCAGGTGTAATATTTTACCATCTCTTTGAAATTCAAACTACCCTAATTTATCTAAAAATGCTAATTTTCCTCACACCTCACATTCTAAAACTTCAGCTGTGTTTATGTGTTTAGCATTTTAAACCAAGCTTCCTGTTGATGACTAAAAGCTTCCAGACCCGCTGTCTCCAATTCAATTAAATCCGCCCCCCCACCCACCCCACACACACACACACACACACACATATACACAGAGAAACTATCCAAAATCCACCATTAACCCACTTTTACAATAAATCACAATAATTTTATGAGAATTATTATATTTTCATGACATTCAGCATTTCCTGGTGTATTACAATGAGCCAAGTTTTAGTCCACTCCGAGGCCTTGAGCGCAAAATTTAAATCAGCAACTCAGTGCAGTACTGATAAGATGTTATACTGTGGCCCTCTCGGCCTCTCAGGTGGATGTAAGTGATCCAATGGCAATATTTTGAAGAAGCGCTGAAGAATTCGCCCCAGTAACATGGCCAACATTTTTCAAAATAAATCATCATGATGTCATTATCATGGGCAGAATCTTCGGCTCGGCAAGCCCGGGGGGGGGGGGCGCTCGCAGAAGTGTAAAATGACGCACAGTGACGTCGGGCATGCGTCATTCAGATTTTCAGTTCGGCGGGCGCGCACCCGGGTTGTCTGCGCGCCTGCCAAACAGTCAAAGGCCTATTAAGGCCAGTTAACTCTCAATTAAATCAATAAACGGAGCTGCCCATCCAAACTTAAGGCTGGCGGGGCAGGCGAAGAGCCCAGGCGGCCTTGGCATTTTTCATGGAACCTCATCCACGGGCGGGATGAGGTTTCATGAAAGTTTTTAAAGTCTTGTAAAAATTTTTAATATAATTAATGGACATGTCCCAGCTCATGTGACAATTTCACATGAGGGAACATGTCTTAAATTTTTTTTCTTCCTTTATTATATTTTTTTGCACTTAACCTAATCTCCCTGAGGCAGCTCTGTGCGTCAGGGAGATTTCTGCGCTCTTTCACGCGCATGGGCGAAAGAGCGCAGGCCCCAACTCAGGCAACCCCCCCCCTAATTGGCCCGCCCACATAAAATGGTGGCATGCACACCCACGCCCACCCCCACCCAACCCCCCTGACGGGGAGAAAATTCTCCTCCATGTTGCTGCTCCATGCAGTGGGTAAATTGGCTGCTTTATTTCCTATATTACAACTGTGACCCCTCTTCAAAAATGCTTCATTGGCTGTAAAATCCTTTGAGATGTCCTGATGTCGTGAAAGGTGCTATATGAATTCAAGTCTGCCTTTCATTACAATAGAACTGAGAGGAGGAGGTACAGAGTGTGTGAGTAGTAACTAAAGGAGGTGGAGTGGAGTGATTATAAGAAAGTGAAATGAAGGAGAGACGGGGGTGGGGTTACAAGTAGTGTGGCTACCGTCTTATTCATCCTTGTGAGGTGGGCATCACTAGTATGGCTTGCATTTTTTCCCCAACCTTAGTTGCCCTGAGAATCTGGCCAGATTGCCTTTGTTTCAATTAAGTGGCTTGTTAGGTAACTTCAGAGGGCAGTTAAGAGTTAACCATATGATATGACACTGGAATCACATGTAAACCAGCCTGGGTAAGGCCAACAGGTTTCTTTCCCAAAAGGACTTTAACTTTCCTGCCTTTCCCCACCACCCCACCAAGTCCAAGCAGGTGCCCGGCTTGTATGGTTGAACATAAATCATGTATTGATAACCCATAACTTTATACATTATACCTATGCTGCCATGCATGGGTACTGACTCCATGCTGGCTCTTTCCAGGCTCTACCCCACTGTGAGAATGGATGTTATTTTTTTATATTTTGGGGAGTGTTGTGTTACTCTGTAAAGAAGGTTGGATGTCTGTATCTGTGTGTGTACGCTTTAATTAAGTTGGGCAAGAGTTTGATAGGACTCAGGTTGTTTTTGAAACATGAAAAGGATAAAGGTGTTAAGTTTGAGGTACAAGTGAATAGGTTAGATCTACCATATGCATTTTTAATTAAGTTGAGAAGTTGCTTGAATATCAAAGGGGAGTCAGGAGTAACAAGAAAAATGTTTGCATCTTGCAGGAGTTCATAGGTAAGTAAGTAGTGGGGATATTTTTTTTATTCATTCAGGGGATGTGGGCTTCACTGGCTGGGCCAGCAATTTATTGCCCATCCCTAGTTGCCCTTGAGAAGGTGGTGGTGAGCTGCCCCCTTGAATCACTGCAGTCCACCTGGTGTAGGTACACCCACAGTGCTGTTAGGAAGGGAGTTCCAAGGTTTTGATCCAGCGACAGTGAAGGAACAGCGATATATTTCCAAGTTAGGATGGTGAGTGACTTGGAGGGGAACTTCCAGTTGGTGGTGTTCCCACCTATCTGCTGCCTTTGTCCTTCTACATAGTGGTGGCCATGGGTTTGGAAGGTACATATTTTATTATAAACATTTTATTGACCCAAAAGTAAAGAGAAAATGGAAACACCAGGGAGGCGCTGGCATAGCAGTATCCTTATTGGACTAGTAATCCAGAGACCCAGGGTAATGCACTCGGGAACCAACGTTTGAATCCCACCATGGCAGCTGGTGACATTTAAATTCATTTTTTTAAAAATGTGGAATTAAAAGTCTGATGATGACCGTGAAACCATTACCGATAGTTGTAAAAACCCATCTGGTTCACTAATACCCTTTAGGGAAGGAAATCTGCCATCCTTACCTACTCTGGCCTACATGCGACTTCAGACCCACAGCAATGTGGTTGACTCATAACTGCCCTCTAAACAAGGGCAATTAGGAACGGGCAATAAATGCTGGCCTAGCCAGTGATGTCCCTATCCCACGAATGAATCACAAAAAACATGAAAGATTTTATAGTTCGGTTTGAGTTTCAAAGCAGTGTGTGAGAACAATGGAATGAAGATGAAAGGGAAAAAGGTATAGTGTAGCTGTTGAGAGAGATGGCTATATAGCTGTTAAGCTGGAGATGGATAGCTGGTGCTGTTTGAGTTGTTGAGAAGTCGTGGGCTGCAGCACGCAGTTTTATTCTGAAGCGGATTCCATAGCAATGTGGAAGAGGGTAAAGGTCATGTGGTACACTTTTATTGAAGCTACAGCAGTTTGCCTTGTGTAATATTGCTGGATTTTTCATATTTAAACATCCATAAGGGAGTGTTGGCTGGAAGGTGTTTATTTGTGGGTTTGACCAAGTGGAGAGTTTGCGGGGAATGTTTTATAAGACTAACCTTCACTGTGTAACTGTAAAGTTGTGTGCTTAAGTTTTCTTTTATTTTTGATAATAAAACTTTTACTTTTAATTAACAAAACCCAGAAGTGTTACTGGGCTTCTTACTGTCGAGATCGGTACGTCTTCTTCTCGTTATCAGAAACCAAGTTTCCCTCTGGGATTTGGTTTGCGCAGCAATTGGCACCGGCTGTGGTCATAACACCCACACAGTCTGCTACTATGTGACTCTTTACATCATACCATTGGTAGTACTGTTCTCCAGTCCCAACTTCACCCTTACTCTGCCGAGCACCCTTATACTACAATGGCATGCTACAACACCCAGACAATAAGCAATGCAGTAGCACTGGCTGTATGCCTGTCTAAGCATTATAGGCAGGCTGCCCATAGTCCCTGTGAATATGTGAATGGATGCCTGTTGTCCCTGCATGTCGTTTCTCAGCGTAATCAAATTTCTAGATCACAGGGTGTGTTGTTGTCAATGTTGCAGTTATTGGTTTCAAAAAGACACAAAAGGAAGACAGAATTTGGCACAGCCAGGTATATTAAAGCTTGTATTTTGTGGCTTATCCAACGTGTATGAGTTTCATGATTTCCTTCAAGTGCAGAAGTTCAAGTGCCATTTGCTCAAACCTCATTGCAACATAGTCCTAAGGATCAAAACATATGTTCTATTACAGCGATGTGATTACAAATACAGAATGAGAAAAAGCTATTATTTACTCCATTCAATCTCCCAAGGCATGTTGGCTAACTGCAGGTATGGTTTCCAAGCAGAGAAAATTGCAACATTTCTCCTTGAGGCGTTTGACATGGTATCACAGACAGAGGACATTGACCATAAATCAAAACACGTTATTGTAACCTTAAGGTAAATTCAGCAACCCAGCACTCACCAATAAAAGAAGCACATTAAAATGGAGTGCAAATCAGAAATAAAGCGTCCACATTATAAACCCAATTTGATGGCCCACACTCCCTTTCAGCTGAGATTCACTATTAAGAGCACAGGATTGTTGAATTTAGTATTTAGACCGTTTGTGAGGTGCTAAAATTTGAAATATATATACTTGCTGCGTCATGTAGATTTGTTCAGTTTGTTTGAACTGCCCTCTCAAAAATAAGTCAAATAGGAAATGAGTTTTGTGGGTTAAATGAGCCTTAGTGGGTTAAAATTCAAAGCAGTAAAGAAACTATCCTTCCTGGTTAGTTGCTAAAGTTTGTAAAGTTACTAAACATTCCACTTAATTGTTTTGGATATTAGCTGTGCCACAACTCAACTCATATCGAATAGAAACACAGATGATTCTGGTCCAAAGATGTGGAAATCTTAGCTGAAAATTTTATGCATTCATCGCATACCACTTCTGCAGAGCTAGGCACAGTAGAGTAATTTTGCATTCAGCTCTCTGTTTCTCAGCATGTTGGCACTAATTGGGCTACAAAATACCCGAAAAAAGCCCTATTCACAATACAACCAGACAATACAGTATGCCTGAGACACTTACTGATAGCTTATCCATGACTGGTTGCCATGTTAGCTTTACGGTGCACAAAGAGGTCCGTGAATTGCAGGTAATGACCATGATTTTTCCCTCCGGCAAGCAAATCCAGTGAATGCATAATGGATCCTATCACAAAATGCACTCTACTTGTTAAGCTGTAGACTTCAGCAAGTTTTATCAGGGTATGTTAATGCCTGACAGCCAGGAAAGCTGAGCTGCAGCAGTTACCTTTCCATAGCAAAACCACAATTTACTAGAACAATATCTCGCTACTGGTGACACAAAACTAATTTCAAAATCTGAAGATGACACAGAATTTGGAAGTATAATGAGCTGTGAGGAGGATAACATAGACTTTAAGAGAATATAGACAGGCTGGTGGACACATGGCAGATGAAATTTTATACAGATAAGTGTGAACTGATGCATTTTGATAGGAAGAATGTGAAGAGGCAAAATAAACGAAAGGGTGTCATTCTAGGAGGAATACAAGAACAGAGACGCCTGGGGGTGTATGTGCACAAGTTGTTGAAGGTGGCAGGGCAGGTTGAGAAAGTAAAAAGGCATAGGGAATCCTGAGCTTTATAAATAGAGGTATATAGTACGAAAGCAAGGCGGTTATAATGGGTACAATTGTTCCCTTGGCGGGGATGGGTAGGGGCGATTGGGATGCTGACCGCCACCCGCGATCGGCTCCGCACCGCGATTTCACACAGACGGGCCAATTAAGGCCCACCCAGCGTGGAATGTGAGCAGTAGCGCTATGCGCTGCCTGTGCTGGGGGGGCAGAGGAAGGGGAGCCAGGCCTAGAGTGCCACGCATGCACGCAAAAGAGCACTTCAATCTCCCTGAGGCACGGAACTGCCTCAGGGCAATGAAATGCTGTATCAAAAATTAATAGAGAAAATAAAAATGTCATAAAACATGTCCCCTCATGTGAATCTGTCACATGAGCTGAAACATGTTTTCAGTTCAAAAATAAAATTTTTATTTCACGTTTATTTGCTTTAGGAAACCTCATCCCACCCGTGGATGAGGTTTCCTAAAAAATGTAAAGGCCGATTGGCCTTTTTGCCTGCCCGCCAACCGTTAGGTTGGATGGGCAGCGTAAATATGACTTTAATTAGCTTCTTAATGGCCTTAATAGGCCTTTTAATTGTTGGCAGGTGCGCAGCCGACTCCAGTGCGGCCCACCGAGCGAAATATCACGAGACTGCACGATGACGTCGGGACACTCGCCCCAATGTCATCGCACGTCATTTTACACTCGGGCATGTTGGGCACGCGCCCGCACACCGAGCGTAATATTCTGCCCAGTGAACCTTTAGAAAACACTGGTTCAGCCTCAACTGGTGTATTGCATGCAATTCTGGGCTTAGCACTTTATGAATGATGTGAATGCTTTAGACAGGGTCCAGAAAGGATTTGCAAGAATGGTTCCAGGGATGAGGGACTTCAGTTCAATGGATAGATTGGAGAAGCTGGGCATGTTCTCCTTAGAGAAAAGAAGATTGAGAGGAGATTTGATAGAAATGTTCAAAATCATCAGAGGCCTGACAGAGTAAATAGGGAAAAACTGTTTCCATTATTGGAAGGATCAAGCATCAGAGGAGATAGATTTAAATTGGTTAATCGCCCAAAGAACCAAAGGTGACATGAGGAAAAATGTTTTTACATAGTGAGTGTTTAGAATCTGGAATACACTGCCTGAGAGGGTGGTGGAGACAGATACAATTGTGGTTTTCAACAGAGAATTAAGTAAACATTTGAGGGAAAATAATTGCAGGCATACGGAGAAAGAGCAGAGGAGTGGGACTAGCTAAATTGCTCTTGCAGAAAGCTGGACTCAATAGGCTGAATGTCTTCCTTCAATGCTGTAACCATTCTATGACTCCATAAAATGGCTGTACACGCAGAATAAACAGTGGCTGTTCCCTTATTCAGTCTTACACACTGTAAATGTCAAAAAGCTCGAGCATCAGCGCAGCCTGGGGTGATCCAGGATCAGCTCCAGGTATATTAGATAATAATTCTGAAGAAAATATTTATTGTGACTCTTCCAAGTAAAAGTTCTGCTTTTAACAGATCTGGCTTGGAAACTGGGAGATGACAGCTGTTCTGTGCCTAAAATTGTGTTCACTGTGCCCACGCACTTTCTGTGCCCATAATCAGCAAGCAGTTGTCATCCAATCTAAATCCCACACACCAAACAACAAACTATAAACCCTTTCATCTACTTTTGTTAACTTTTAACGTACAAAGCACTGCGAGATATTAATGTGACCTAAATTCTTGCAAGAACACTTTACGCATTAATTGAAGTCCAATGATGCCTTCAAAAATTTCTGTCAACCAATCTATAAATGCTGACTGTTGAACATTAAATTTGGACCAAAGTAGAAAATAGAAGTATGAAATGATATACAATTTTACTCACAGCATTCGGGAAATAAATACTTGTCAAATTGTAAGGAGCATATCTTATTATTTCTGTTGGACTGTTGTAAAGAACATATCTTTTTATTTTCTGTTGGAATGGGGGATTAACATTTCAATGGCTGCAGATTGAAAAACATGTCCACTGGATCAGGATGAGAGATACATAAAATGTTGGACTCCTGGAACAGAGTGTGCTATGAAAGACAGGATAGTGCCAGAAAGAAGTCCTGGACAAAGGGAGCTGCCTGATAACAACATTTTAATTGACTCCTAACCAGGTGACCAGGGTTTTGTGCGAAGAGCAGTGTAGCTGAATAGCTCCTAGCCTGACAGGAACAAGACCTGAATCCTCTTTCTCCTCTGTGTCTGGAAGATTCCAATAATAGCTAGCTGACTTTTTCTTCTCATATCTCTATAACCTGTTCTCTCTCTCTGAAAACCCCTGTCAAGAGGCAAAGGGGGAAATCACTGTTAGAGACATTGAAAGGCAAGTGCTCAACCAGTGAACTAAATATTGAAAGTGCTGGAAGACCACCCCGTGTCGTCAACAAGAACTGAACGGAATTTGGAAGACATTGATCAAAATCAATCCATTGAATCCTATACTCCAGAATTGGTGCTATTGAATGTTTTATCCCACCCTTAAAATCCATGTTTTTGTGTGTCTTATGTGTCTTGTATGTGTGTGTGGGTATACAGGTTTAAGAAGGGGTAGAATTCAGGTTATAGAGTTAGAAATTAGCAGTTCATATTTCTTTCTTTTGTCACTGGTTAACGACAGTCTGTTTGATAAATAGTTATTTACTTATTAAGTTTACAAACCTGGTGCTCGTATTCTGTTAACCTAAATTAAACAGTCAGGCAGAACTGGTGGTTTGATCAAACTTTTCACATTTGTTGCAGCTGAGGGAGCAATGGGGCTTGATATTACAGCACACCATCCCCAGTGAGTTGTGAAATTCTCATATTTTTTGATACTGAAACCCTTCATCAGCACTTAATGAGGAAGGCAAGCCTAGTGGAGTGTATTTTGTTCAAAAAGCTCTTTTACAGAGAAAAATAATAGCTACTTAATTTTTCCTAAATGTCTATTTTCTGAGTTGCTTTGTGTATGCTATTGGGTTTACACCCCTCTAGACTTCTCCATACATCACCACTAGGGGTTACCCAATGCATCTTGGAGCCATTTTACTCATAACAACAGAAATTACACCTTTAAATAAGCTTGAGAGCCAAATTAGAGTCGTACAACCCTGGGGAACCACACTACCAGATGGCTACTAACCAATGGTCTAAGTAGGGGATCCCTGAAGCGCAAGGTTGGAATCCAGTTGACTAGTTCCTACAAGATCCCAGGCTACATATTTCCAGGGGTCAGGTCTCAGATGTCACTCCACTATTTAAGTAGGGCAGGAGAGGGAAATTAGGGAATTATAGGCCAGTTAGCCTAAATTCTGTTGTCTGGAAATTTTTTGATTTGGTTGAATTTTATGTGCCCCCAGCAGCCGTGTTTCCTGTGGGGGGGGTCATGTAAAATGGGGTGGCCCCCCCCCACTCCACCACCGCCCCACCCACCCCGGAGCTCATTACCATAATACGGGAGCCCGGGCAGGTGCCGAAATCAGCAGCCAGCTCGCCATATTAAAATGAGTAATTGAGAGTCGATTAGGCTTGTTATAAAAAGCCTATCAACCCTAATAATATGCTGCCCACGTCACAATACGTTTGGCATGGACAGCAGAGCGAGAGCAGGGAGCCCAATTTTTAAACTGAAAATGGTTAAAGGGTGGGAAGGAAGGTCGCTCTTCTTTTCCTTTGCCATTCGTTGCTTGGCCCCGCCTTAGACTGAAACCCCCCCTTCCTTCCTACCCACTTCCTCAAACTCAACCCTTCCCCTCCACTGCCCCGCGCTCTAACGATCCCAAACTCTCCTGGCCCAAGACCCCGGGGAATCCTAGGCCTTGGACCCCAATACAAACCTGCTCTCCCGGTAGCTTCCACTGGCGCCTTCTTGGCATTGCCAGGGCTGATGGAGCTGCCGGCCAAATCTGATTGGCCAGCAGCTCCAGAGGGCAGGTCTTCCAAAGACATGAACAAATCTCGCAGTGCTTTATTGCTCTGGGCTGGTCAATGTGAAGGTGCATCGACTCCACGCCAACACGGTTTCCAGGGGGGTGGGGCGGGTTGCTTTCTGTCCAACAACCCACCCCCATAAAATTCAGTCCAATAATTAAGGATAGAGTGATTGAAAATCTTCAAAATTTTCAACTGATCAGATAAAGCCAGCATGGATTTGTAAAAGGTAGATCATGCCTGAATTTTTTTGAAGAGGTGACTAAAGTTGCAGGCAGGGGAATATCTCTGAATGTTATTTATATGGACTTCCAGAAGGCATTTTATAAAGTCCCTCAAAATGGACTGTTAACTTAAGTTGAATCTCATTTAATTGAAAGCAAATTATTGTCCTAGTTGGCTGAATTGGAGGAAAGTGAGAGAGAGTATGCTAGGAGTTACTCTAAATGGCATAATGTGGTCAGTGGTGTCCCACAAGGAACAGAGCTGGGTCCTTAACCATTCACCATATTTATAAATAATTTAGATAAAAAGCCAAGTTTGTCAATGATACAAAGATAGGTAACATTGAAAGCATTGTTGGCAGAAGCATAACACTACAAAGAGATATCGATAAATTAAGTGAGTGCATGGGCAAAACTGTGGGAAATGGATTTCAATATAGGCAAATCTGAGGCTTAAAAACCATAGAACACAGTCCTTTGTAAATGGCGAAAAGCAAAAAAGAGTGGAGGCCCAAAGGGACTTGGTGATCCAGGAACATAGATCATTAAGTGCCATGAATTGGCAGAGAAAAATTTCAGAGAAAGATTAATGGAATGTTAGCCTTTGTATGTAGAGGATCACAACACAAGGGGGTAGAAGTCATGCTTCAGCTATATAAAGCTCTGGTTAGACCAGGCCTGGATTACTGTGAGCGGTTCTGGGTACCACACTTTAGGAAGGATAAACTGGCCTTGAAGGGAATGCAGAGTAGATTTAGCAGAATGATACCTGGACTCCGAGGGTTAAATTACTAGGAGAGGTTACACAAGAGCTGTATTCCCTGGGATTTAGAAGGCTAAGGGGTTATTTGCTCAAAGTTTCCAGGACATTGGGCATTCGGAGGACTGCTGGAGGCCAGAAATTTGCTGTGCCCAAGTCAGATGACGAGCCTCTGGACTCGGTCATGTCACAGCTGCTGGAGCTGCAAAGGCAAGCTCAGGAACATCAGGAAGGGATGTCTGCTGCACTCCTCGGATTGCAAGGCATGATGGAGGAGTCTGTCCACCTTCAGTCTGAGGTTGTAGCGCTGACATGCCAATGCACCAAGGTCAACATTGGTAGGATGGTGGCCGTCATGGAGACCTTGGTCCAGGACATCGCTCCTGCACTGCTGCGTGGGCTGAACACCATCACTGAAGCCGTAGTTGGCGTGTGAGAGAGGTGCGGGGCAGCCCGATCCCACTGCAACTACCCCTTCTCCTCAAGGAGTCAGCATGGGGCCCCTCGGGCACACATAGGGAGGAGGATCAGCAGATGTACCCTGGGGCTGTCCATCCAGGTGACTCTGGGAGTGTCTGGCTCATCGGTATCCTCCCTTCCTGTGACCTCAGCAGCTTGAGCTCCACAGACCAAGGAGGGTGCCACTGCCACACAGCAGGACCCCGAAAGCAGACCGGACCCCACCAGGTCTCAGCCCTCTAGAGGTCACCCACCAATGTCATCACAGGCAGGGTGTAGCAGTCAGCAGGCTGCCTCCACCTCTGCTGTGGATTTTCGGTGGAGCACCATGACATAGCGGCAGGGTTGGGAAGGTTAAGAAGATATAGTTGCACAGCTTGGACACGGGTGTTAATTACTTGTACATTATGTTCACAATTATAAATAAACTCCCAAGAATGTCTCCCTGCCTATGGCTCCTTGTCCTGATGAGCAGTGTTTGTGTCACTCAGGTGTGAAACCTTTCTGCACAAGATAAAGGCAGATGTCTCATTCCAGAACCTCTATTTTATTTACAAACTAAACTCAGCAGCTACACTTGTGTGCTCACAACTCAAAACTCTGTCTTCACTCTTCAGTGTCTAACTCAAGGCCCTCCCACAGAGGTAGCCCGCACTACTTTGCTATTAGGTATTAAGATCATGTGATCTTACATTACAACATTTGTCTTAAAGGTATATTACACATCAGATTACTACAGGCCTCCACTGCATCTCCATGACAGGAGCATTATCACAGAGTGTAAGTGTTGCCATAAGCTATACTGGAGTAAGACGTTCATAGATGCAATTTGAGGATCTGTGGTGTCTCATTACTGCATGTTGTCATCATCCTCCACAAATCTAACAGCTATGAGCCCTTCTGAGCGCACCTGCCTCATCTGGCCAGTGTGAGGGCCTCATCGTCATCATCGTCACCTTCGAGGACTTCCTCACCCTCATCACCGTCGATATCCTCCTCATCAGATGAGACCTCCAGCTTCTTCCTCAGTCAGCTCCTCTCCCCGTTGCAGCGTCAAGCTGTAAACGGCTCAGCAGGTGACGACGATGCGTGACATCCTCTGTGGACTATATTGCAGGGCTCCACCAGACCAATCCAGGCACCGGAACCTCATTTTCAGCATCCTGATGGTTTACTCCACCAGGTTGCAAGTTGCAGCATGAGCCTTCGCTCTGCTGCAGTCTGAGGCTGCCGCACGGGTGTCATCAGCCACGTCCTCTGCGGGTAGCCCTTGTCCCTGAGGAGCCATCTCTGCAGCCTCTGGTTACCCTGGAAGATGTCAGGGATCTGCGACTGACTGAGAATGTAGGAGTCATGGACACTGCCTGGAAACCATGCACAGGCCTGCAGGATGCATTTGTGGTGGACGCACACCAGCTGCACATTCAACGAATGGCAGTCCTTGCAGTTGGAATGGATGACTGCTTGTTGCCATGGAGATTTGAGTACCCAGTGAGTGCAGTCGATCGCACCCTGAACCTGTGGGAAATCCAAGATCTCTGCAAATCCAATTTCTTTTGCATCCTGGCTCTCTTGGTCCCGGGCGAAATGCACAAGCTGTGTGCCCTCGCAAAGTGGCATCCGTGACCTCATGGATGCATTTGTGGGTGGAGGCTTGTGGTATGCCACAGAGGTCACCTGTGGAGCCCTGAAAGGAGCCACTGGCGTAAAAATTGATCACCATGGTCACTTTCATGGACACTAGCAGTGGGTGCCCTCCATGTCCATGAGGCGCCAAATCCTGCAGTAGCTGGCAGATGTGAGCGACCAGCTTCTTAGATGTGCGCAGTCTTCGGTGACACTGGTTATCAGTCATCTGCAGGAATGAAAGGCGGTGTCTATAGACCCTGGATCTCGCTAGGTGCTGACCAACGACGGCTCGTAGTGGCTCCTAAACGGTGTGTACAGGAGCCCCAGCCACCCCTTCTTCCTGAGTGTGCTGCTCCTCCCTCTGCGCAGCCTGGCGCCTCCATTGCTCTCTTCTCCGTCATCTTCGCTCTCTGTACGCCATGAGGCATACAGCTAATTCACCAGGCTCCATGCAGGATGAAAGATAGAGATGCATGGGTTAGCATGGGCTGTGCAAAGAACCTGTCCTGGTTAAGTCTGAAGGCCCCTTAACCCGTGCCGGAGAGTGCTGGCCACCACTTGGATGGCCAGAGTTTAGAACGTTGCATGGCTGCCCGAAACACCACCCACCTCCGCCCTCCTCCACCTGACTGATTGGCAGCAGATTTGCCCATTGGACTGCATGCTGTGCTCTCAGCTCAGGCACAGGCATTCTCCTAACCCACACTGCAAGGCTGCACTGTTAGCTTGAACCATGGGGGAGACAGGCCCAAACCCGGGTGCTGACACTGCAAGGGGCTGTGAGCACCTCCAGCAGTGACTGCTCTACGGCCAGCTTTAGCGAGGAGATTGTACAATGTACCCAGTCATTAAACTGCTCTGCAATCCACTAAAAAACTCATTAGTTTGCAGTCTGTGCCCAAGGGGTGAAAAGCTCTGAAGCACTTGGTGACACTTTCATGCCTCTGCGTTGCTTGAGTAGGCAGATAAGCTTGAGGCCCAACTCCACACATGTCAATGTGGCTGCATCTGAAATGCCTCAGTTGCCAAGGAATGGTCACTTTCTACAAAGTTTCCCTAATGCATGGCTACTTCCAGCCCCGACGCCCTGCACATGCTTATGCACCACCTTCAACCGCATGGCAGTCCTTGCCCCCCTTCCTCCAATGCACCTCAACCACAGGGCAGCCCTTGCCCCCACCCCCAAGTCACCTCAACCACAGGGCAGCCCTTGCCCGCACCCCCAAGTCACCTCAACCGCAGGGCAGTCCTTGCCCATCCCTCCAATGCGCTTCAACCTTGAAGTCCAACAAGTGACCTGAGCATGAGCTGCGCAACATTGCTGTGTACTCAGCTCCGAGTTCCCCTCAAAGTGCAGCCTGCCAAGTGAACGCCTTATATATTCTGTTAGTGAACACTTTGGCGTGCAGTCACACCGACTTGGGTGGACGATCCAGTGGGGGAAGGGTGACCTCATAATGACATGCAGATGTATCACAATGAGCTTCCCCACATCCGATGGCGAGAAACGCGGCCCGCCATCGACGGGCTGAGCAGACAAACGTAATCTGGTTTCATGAAGTTGTGAAACCAATTTCTGGGCTTCTCGCCGTCTTGTCCGCTCACGCTGCCGAACACGCCCGATGCCAGCGGGCAAGGAAAAATCCGCCTAATAAGGGGAACAGATATGGTGGAAACTATTTCCACTGGTTGGGGAGTCCAGGGCTAGAGATAACACCATCTCAGCAAGGGCGGCAGCAGTTTGGGCTGGCAGCCTGACAGGCAACAGCAAAGGCACTACCGGAGGGCAGTGGCGGAAGCATGAACACTAACATCCTGAGAGAGGACAATAGGCTCCTGCTCCGTGGAGCCACTGCCAGTGTCTGGCACAGCAACCCTAGTAACCTGTTGGAGGACAATTTATGAGACTCCTCTGGCAGCCTGCAAGACCCTCTGAACATCCACGGGCATGATGGCAGTAGCCTGTACTTGAGGGAGAGCAGCCTGAGCAAGCTGACTTCCAAATTTCCACTGTAGCATTCAGAATTCTGCTTGCATGTTCTGCAATGAAAGCTGAGATATCCACCATCAGATGCTGCATCATGGGTGGCTCACTAATTCCATGTTGAAAAAAGATGGGCTCCAAGCTCTGCTCAAAACTCTGTACCAAATCATTGCCAGACTCTCCCTCGCTCCTTGACAGTGAAAGCAGGCTTTCTATCAGGTTTCCCAATGCACTTTGCGGTATGCACCTTCTGGCCCATCAAAGTCCCGATTGGAGTCATCATCAGCAGAACTCAAGTGCTACCATGAGCTCCAATAAGCTGGCACGTGCGCTATTTTTGTCCCCTACCCAGGCTGCAGTGCACTTGTCCCCATGTGCAGAGGCTGCCTCTAATCTTGGACACGTGATGTGTCAGTATCTGAACTGAAAGCTGCCAATGTGGAATCAAGTGACTCCGTCATTACTCTCTTCCTGATGTTGCTCCACTGCCCGGCCAGTTTGTACTTCTTGGGTGCCCAAAAGGAAAAAGACACAAGGCTAAGGTTGTGGTGAGAGGTGAGGGAGTAAGTAAGAAATGCATGTACACTTTGTAAGTCTGAATAGATTGTGGGATGAGGAGGAAGTGGGATGTGAGAAGGAGAACTAAATATGCGATACTCTCACCTTCAATGGTTTCAGCTTCACCACTGGCCACAAGCCCAGTTCTCAAACTGTAACAGTTGGATTTGAACTCATGATTTAGCTGAATTATTAGTCCTGGCTTCTAGGGTTACTCATCCAGTCACATAACTATAACCCACTATAGCTATATTCGTATTAAAGTGAATGGGCGAGAGTTGGGGAAGTAGCCAGTTGACGGTCCACAAGAAGAATTTCTTCATATGCAGTCACGGGATCAATATTTTCATTACTTAAGATAGTTACAATGACCTTGACCAGCTGCTGAAGTAAATTGCTACGTAGCAGACTGAATTAGCTATTAGGTTGGACAAATAATATTGAGAAGGTACATAAACCAGAGCCAAACGCAAAGAATGTGCCCAAAACAGTTTAAATGAGCCTGAAAGAACATTTCTTCAGGTGATGACCACCGTGCATTTTTATCATCTTAGGAGAGGGTATTTATACATATTGGACCAGAATAAAACAAAGAACAGTCCTCTTGCCCTCACCCCTCACCCCCTCTCAACCCCCACATGCTCCCCATGCCAACCTATGCCACCTCATGCCCCAAACTCCCTATGCCAACCAATGCCCTTCCACCCACCCTTCATACCCACTATGTCAAACTATGCTTCATTATACAACCCCTAATGCCCCTCATACTGCTATGCCCCCCCACATCCCCATGGCTCTATATAGCCCCTATGCCAAATCAGTTCCAACTAATGCCAACCCACGCCCCCCACCCTTTATCCTTTGCCCTTACCCCTTCCATACCAACGCACCTAGTATCCTTTGACAGCTTTATCAGTTCCTTGCCAGCTTCGGCAGGTTTAACAGTTCTGACAGTTCCTTGACAGATTTGGCATTCCAATGTGTTTATGCACTTTATATGCACTATCATGTTCACTTTTAACAATCTCAAAGGATGCCTTGCCTCTCCCAAAAAGTTGTCTTACCCCTCTCAACAGGGGCCTTACTTATTCCAAAGGGTGCCTTTCCTCTCACAAAGGTGTCCCAGGACCCTATCCAAAGGAGTGCCTTACTCTCCAGAGGGCTATCCAAATGAATCCACCAAGTTATGACCAGCTCTTACCTAGACTAACCTGCACACTCCGGGTTTCACACTCCTGGCCGACCAAAATCCCACTTCAGTGGAAGCAGCTGGTGATTTAACTGGCTTCCCGATTCCAGTCCTGCCCCTGCGAAAATAAGAAGTGCCGTGTTCAGGCGCAGGGCTTTGAAATTTCGGCTATTTTTGCCACTTTGGCAAACATCTCTTTGGTATGCTGCTTAAAACTGACTACTGTTTGAGCAGAGAACAAGCTCACCATTTGAAGGTGTTATGAGGCCATTATCCAATTTACATATTTCCTGTGGTTGCAAAGAGTTGAGTTCGTAAGAAAAAGAAACAGAGGTGAAGGCATGTAGGACTCATAAATTTAAATTAAAATTCAACAAAAAGCGAAAATGTGATAAAATTCATGGAGCAGTCATTTGTTTGCTTACGCCCTTCCAATAGCTGACTTTTTAACATTCAATTTAAAGGTTAATTGTTACACCTATTACAGCCTGGTGGAGCCAGATCTAGGGATCTATTGTAATGTACAGGGAGAATTTTATCAGCCCGCACGAGGCAGGATCACGACGGTGGGGTGGGTGGTGGGGAGCGGTAAAATCGGAAGGACCCATGTGGATCGGCTCTCCGGCCCTCACAATTTTGTAAACTTCTGTCAAATCTCCCCTCATTCTTCTACGCTCCAAGGAATAAAGTCCTAACCTGTTTAATCTTTCCCCGTAACTCAACTCCTTAAGACCCAGCAACATCCTAGTAAATCTTCTCTGCACTCTCTCAATCTTACTGATATCCTTCCTGTAGTTAGGCGACCAGAACTGCACACAATACTCCAAAGTTGGCCTCACCAATGTCTTATACAACCTCACCATAACATCCCAACTCCTATACTCAATACTTTGATTTATGAAGGCCAGTATGCCAAAATCTTTCTTTACAACCTTCTCTACCTGTGATGCCACTTTCAGGGAATTATGTATCTGAACTCCCAGATCCCTTTGTTCCTCCTCACTCCTCAGTGCCCTACCATTTACTGTGTATGTCCTACCTTGGTTTGACCTTCCAAAATGTAACACCTCACACTTTTCCGCATTAAATTCCATCTGCCATTTTCTGGCCCATTTTTCCAGTTGGTCCAGATCTCTCTGCAAGCTGTGAAAGCCTTCCTCGCTGTCCACAATGCCTCCAATCTTAGAGTCATCAGCAAACTTGCTGATCCAAAAGAGGCAGAGAGCAAATCTAAATATTCAAATGGTCCACTAAGGGCCAGTTTACCTGACCTTGGGCATTTTGCCGATGCTGGATCACCTCCTCCCACCCTCACCCGTCAGTGAATGGAGGCGGTCTCTCAGCAGCAACCGGGATTGACACAACTGTTTTTTATTCAAAGGTGGGGCCGTGGGCAGGGAAAGCAGCTCCCATGATCCCAGTGCTTAGCTCAGATGGGTTCTCCCTCCATCAAAATCATTTTTACATTTCTTTAAAGTTTCTTTGGCCTACTTAGTGTAGACTGCAGGGTCCCTACCTTCCTCAGCAGTGGCCACCCATTACTGGTGGTGCTGAGTTATGGACCCTCTGATCGGGCCCTCTGATTGGGCCCTCTGATCGGGCCCTCTGATCGGGCCCTCTGATCAGGCCCTCTGATTGGGCCAACAGTTCTGAGACACTAGTGGCTGCTACCTATAAAGTCAAGGGTGGAATATTGTGCCCTCCCCCGTGATGAGTTTGGTGGCAGGGGGCATTTAATTGGGTAGGAGGGTAATGGGTGGGGATCCCACCACCTTCCCACCTCCACCCCAAGTCCGTGGTGGGAAGACCCGTGGACAGTCTTCCCGCTCTGCTGGCAATTGTGGCCCTTATTTAGGCAAGTAATAGCCACTTAAGGGCTTCATCGTGCCCCCTCTGCGATTAACCCAGCTGCAGACAGAGGGCACACCATACAGGGAGCACAACAAGCAAACCCCGATGTGGCCTTTCAGAGGGTCGCTCGTTCAAAGGCACTAAGTGCCTGATTGAGGGGCCCAGCATCAGGAAGCGGGAACCAGCTGATAGCCACCCCACGCCCTTGCTGCCGAATCCCCCCTTGAGGCCCTTGAGCCTGGGGCAAAGCCCGCCGCTGGCCTCTCAAGTGCCTGAATGGCACAAGTTGTGGCGGTCCTTCCTGAAAAGATGCAGCGCGGGAGTCTCACTGGCTCTCTAGCCAATGGCCAAAACCCCTGTGACAAGTATTGCAGGCTGTCCTCATAAATCCAGTCTTTTTGGGAAAACTCTGCCCTTTGGCTTTATGTTGCTTGACTACCCTGGAGCTATGCTTCTGAGCTGAGCTGTGCGAAATCAAACATGAGAGAAAGCGCAAAGAAAAGAAAAGATTTGCACTAAGTGCGGTAGTGGGCATGAAAGATGTTTTACCCGCTGGCCACAATGGCAGGATTTTGCGTTGTATTGTACCCTACCCAGCATGTCCCACCTCATTAATAATGCATTCAAGGGAAATGCTTCGGATCATTGGTGGGCAGGCTCTGATTTCCTGACACGCCGTGACCTCAGCTCTTCCTCACTCCGGGCGCCATGATTAAAGCGCACCAGAGCGTTAGCCCACTCCACCAGGACTGCTCCAGGCGACAGATGGCCTCGAAAGTAAATATGACAGCAGGCCCCAAATTTAGTGAGGCCTCTCTGGGGTGGACACATGGAAGACCACCGTGCTGTCCTCTGCCCCCCGCTCTCTCCGCAGGAGGTCCACCAGAATCATCAATCCAGCCTGGGAAGCAGTGGCAGCAGCATCAGCACCACTGGAGCACAGAGTAGGTCAGCCACCCAGAGCAGGAAGAGGGTAAATGGTCTCAACTGTGCTGCCAGTGTAAGTCAACCACCTCATCACTCTCAGCTCACACACTCATAAACCCATCACACATCCACAGGGATCTCACAGCTCAAAGGACAACATCACTAACTCTCACACACACCCTCACATCTCCATCAGGCTCATATCCCCTGGAACTCACATCCTCATCCTGTCCATGGCTCCGCTCACCACACTAACATTCACGCGTCCTGCTCACAGTCTCTCCATCTGATTTCATGCAGGAAAAGCTGACTCACAACAGCAGGGGGAGGTGCCAGACCAAGGGTGAAGTGGCCCACATTAGGCCCCTCACTCACTTTGAGGAGTGTGCCATCGCACTAACTCGTGAGGACGTGGATCATGCCTGTAGCAACAGTGAGGTCAGCGGCGAACACCCATGTAAGGATCCTGCACCACATCATCCCTCTCTCAACACAAATGTGAGTGCTCTCTCTCCTGCTTTTGACTCTGCTGACATGCACTACTTTGGTTCACAGGGAGCTCTGCCAAGCAACCGACACCCTCAGCCAGCCAATCCCTCAGCTCCATCCAGGAGGACTCCTCCTCCATTGAAGAGCTGGAACTAAGCAGCCTGGGAGACTTATCACAGCGCTTACCCACACCCTCCACCACACAGAAACACACACCTTGGTGGGACCCAGATCTAGAGCAGGCTCAGGTTCACAATCTGGTGGTCATTGCACAGACACATGCCCGCAGCAGGAGGAGGAATGTTCAACCAAGCTCCCCGGCACTAGGACTGCTGGGGAAGAGGCATCTGTGAGGTCCCTCT
This sequence comes from Cetorhinus maximus, assembly GCF_964194155.1. NCBI lineage: Eukaryota > Metazoa > Chordata > Chondrichthyes > Lamniformes > Cetorhinidae > Cetorhinus > Cetorhinus maximus. Next base: position 22,696,172 of record NC_135896.1, read on the forward strand.
GAGTCCCCTTTGCCTGTGACCCCCTCAACCTCGTCCTCTGTCACAACAAAGGGAGCAGCTAGCTCACAGTAGGACAACCAACGCAAACCGAGGCCCTCAAGGCCTCGGCTCCCCAGAGGACGCACGCCAAAGTCATCAGAGGCAACAGGGCCAACCATTGCACAGACTGTCTCCACCCCTGCTGCGGATGTCAGTGCAGCACCTGGAAGATGTGATAGGCCTAGAAAAGTTAAGAAATTCTGATCACAAGTGGTTGCACAGGTGAACAAATTTTGTCACTTTATAACCTGAAAATATATTCACTTTCACTGAATAATGTGTAACGGTGTCTTTCAGTTTCATTGACAGGCTTCACAAGTCCTCCTACTGAATCCTCTCCATTAACAATTCAGCTGCACACAGCTGGAACAAGAGTAACTCTAGAGAGAGAAGTATGTGTGTGACAGGGCCTTTCGGAGCCTCGTGCAAGCTCTCTCCCACTCACACGGGGCCTTCATCCATCACACTCATCTCACTATCCCGAGCATTTTCAATGCTGACTGCTGGGGTTCTCTTTCAGCTGTCCATCTGAGCTGACCTGCACCTCCACCTGCCCACTGATCGCACTCCCATGTAGAACCTGTACCCGTCCAGCATGAGGCTCCATTCACTTTCCATTTCTGTGAAATGGTAGCTGTCAAGCTTATCGTAAGTGCCCCTGCCCTTTTCCCTCCCCCCCAGTCACCCATTTCCTTTCCACCATCACAGCTGACTGCCCTGGCATCGCCTTCCACCTCCCCAACAGCACCTACCAACCAGAACCCTTGTCAATCCAGGATGTCCAGGTGAACGTGCACATTCCCTACCTCCCTGAAATTCCCCTCTCATCCACATTGACTTCCCCAACCTCCTCCTTCCCACCCCTAGGGTCTGTATCTGCCTCTGTCCCCACTAACCACTCTCTCCGCCTCTGCTACCATTACTGAATCACCCTCACCCTCCCACCCTTCCGGGTCCCTCTGCCGCCTCTCATATTCACCATTCCCTCCTCCATCCATCCTCAGTTCACTCCCCAGGAGGCAGTCATTGACTCCACAGACCCCTCCCTTGCATAGTCACCTGGACTACCGCACCCTTACTCCCTCCTCCCCGCCGGACACCTTCCGCTCTCTGATCTCCCTCCTTCCCCCAGACACTTTCCTCTCTCCAAACTCCCTCCTCCCATCCCCGGACACCATCCCCACTGCGAACTCGCTCCCTTACACTTTCCTCCCCCCTTACACCTACCTCCACACTTGCAGCATTCTCTCCCCATTACACCCTCCTCCCCCCTGTACTCCCTCCTCCTCCCAGACACCCTCATTCCCCCTCCCAACCTCCCCTTGACACCTTTGACCACCACCCCCCCTCCAAACCTCACCCACCTCGGCACCTATATTCCCCCAACCAACCTTACCCCTACCCACAGTACACCTTCCCCTCCCACACACAGCTGGACCTTCCTCTCCCCCTTTGCCGATCACCTGTAGCAGCCCATGGCCAAGAACGTGATGTTCCAAAGCAGACCCGAAACATCAACGTAGACCTCCCACCTTCTGAGAGCTGCTTCGCGACAGAGCCATGTGTATGGGAATCCACCCAGCAAGCGCTACCCTTGTTCTTCTAGGGTCCGGTAGCTGTAAGGCTCTAACATCTTCTCCTTGGTTGTCCATGATCTGAGCAAGGCCCTAATGATAAGTCCTGACTTCTGCACATCACACTTGTCCAGACGTGCTCTGGGGTGATGTGTTTTCCCGCCAATATAACAGTAAATCAGGCGTGATGGGACAATTCCAGTTGGGCCTTACTTTGCATCCTATTAGCGGGATGCAAGGTGGGTTCACATCCACCTCCGAGGGGATTGGCGTTCGATCATGACGGACAACATCGGATGATTCCGCTGTGCTTTCACACCAGTGATTTTTGCCCCTCACACTGAATTGTCCCCCGCCCCCCCTCCCCCCCACCCACCCCCCCTCCCTCCCGCCGTCCGCCATGACACCTGCTGCCAAAGGGACCGGATGATTCCACCCTATTTATCATTACAGCGATTAATCAGATTTTGGTGTCAGTAATTAGCCTTAAGTGAAAGCATCAAACTAACATGGTTTTAAATGAATGATCAGCAAATTCTCAGACACTCATTTGTCATGCCCTGTTTATGAAGTTGGTGAAGAATGATAATTTTTTATAATATTATCTAGGTCACTGACTCACAGTGAATGAAATAGAAACACAATTTGACTTATTCAGAGAATTACAAGAAGGATGGAGGAGTAAGCATTCCATCTGTGTGGTTTCCAGGAAGAAGCAGGCCCAGTCGCTAGAGCAGCCTACTCTGGGCCTCTGCAATATGGGGCAGTCCAACCGCTTGGCCTCCAGGTCCAGGGATGTGTAGGTTGAGGGGTCCATTCTCAGAAGGAGAAGGGGACCTTAGTGCCTCAGTAGCTCAGATTGCTTTTTGGGAGCTTAGAGGACCACTCCACAGGCTGTCCACGGGCCTCTCCACCACAGGACTTAGCCGAGTTGGAAGCAGGAAGGTGTTGGGGCCCCACCCATGACCTTCCTACCCGTGTAGATAATGCATAGCATATCCACCACCCAGTTGAGTCCTAAAATGGCATTCAGAGTCCTATGTACAGCATAGGATGCTGATCTCCACATTAAAATGGCCTACTGCCTCATTGAGGCCACCACCAGTGGTAGGCCCTTGAGAACATGGCATTGGTTACACCATTGTTGGGAAGAGGGGAATAAATCATCACTCCACCAGTTTCAGGCTGCTGCCACCACAGGTGGTCTTATGATCTCCTGTTTCAATTTCTATGATAGCATACCTATTTACTTGTAAACTGGAATGATAGTTTTCTCCTTTACTCTTTGGGTGGTAATCTGACAAGGCAGCTCACCCACGACTGCAGAACCCATCTGATTTTCACCTCATAATATCAGTTGTCCAACCTAAAGGCCCCTTCTCGATGGATGGGTTAGGTTGAGATTGGGCCTTATAGGTACGCATAGAGAGAACCAGTCTAAGTTATTCATCTTTCATTGAATGCATCGATAGGTGCTAGTGATGGTGAACCTTACTACAGATACAACTGGCTCAAGTGGTTTTAAGTCAGTGCTTATATCTAACAAATACATAAAGATAAAATACAGATTTTTTTTATTACAGTAAGTTTGTGAACTTCATAAAGGTGAATACATCTTGTAAGTTTTATTGCTTGATAAGTGTTGTATTCCTATTAGAGTAAAGGTGGTGCCCCAAATGCAACAATGACAAAGTAAAATGAATTGCTGCTCATTTGACTCATAATTGAACTGAACAGGTAGAAAATATAATTCAGCCTTGAACTTACAGTGGCTTGCCATTTTAATTCTTCACCTTGCTCTCACACTGACATCTCTGTCCATGGCCTGCTGCACTGTTCCAGTGAAGCTCAATATAAGCTCGAGGAACAGCACCTTATCTTTCGATTAGGCACTTTACAGTGTTCTGGACTCAACATTGAGTTCAACAAGTTCAGGCCATGAACTCTGTCCCCCATTTTGTTTCTGTCTTTTTTTTTGCATGTGCTGGTCTTAACCTTGTTTTTCATATCTTTGCTTTCAGATACAGCTGTTCATTGTTCTGTCATTCACATCCAATCTGGACAAATCTTTTGCTTCTTTTTGATCTTTACTGCAACCATTCCAACTGCCTTTGCCCTTGGTACCATGAAATATTTTGTCAGTTAAGGCCTCCTCCCCTAACAACCTATCACAGACCTTCCCTTTTGTTCTTCCTCCCTCTCCCCCGCACCCCTTCATTTACTCAAAGCCTATAACATTTCTCTCTTCCTTCAGTGCTGAAGAAAGTTCTTTGGCCTGTAAACATTGGGCAGAATCTTGTGGAGGTGACAGAGATCTCGGCCACTGGCTGGAAACTGGGCGAGAGCACACATCACCTCTTTTAGGGAAGACCTACCACATCCTGTGCCATTCAGGCATTTGACAGGCCAGCAGCGGTCCTTCCCCCAGGACCAAGGACCCCAGAGGCAGAAGGCACTGCTCGCCGAAAGCTGCAGGCCAATCAGATGCTGGTGGCTCTTATATACTCAGCCACACCACCATGGTGATTGCTGCCAGCAAGACACCTACCCAAGGCTTTGGATCAAAGAAGGACCTAGGCATGGCTGAATGATAGTGGAAAGGGAGTCATGGGGTGGGGGCCACAGGAGAAGAGGGGAAAGGGAGTTGGCAGCAAGGACAGGGGAATGGCTTTCAGCTGCCCACTCCCTCCAACATTCCCAATGCTAGATCCCTCCATCAGGCTGAGTGCCATTGAACAAGGGATCTCCTCCTGGGTGCCCACAAACTCTCCAAGGTTTGCTTGCTGTGCTCCCCACATGGTGAGCCCCCCACCTGCCACTGTGTTAATACCAACGGCAGCAGGATGAGTCCCTTAACTGGGCACTAACTGCCCGCTTAAGGGCTTCAATTGGCAGCGGGACAGGAAGGCCATCGACAGGTCTTCCCAACACTGACTTAATCAGGGTAGAGGCAGGAAGGGAGTTGTTCCCATCCACCGCCCTTCCACCTGATTAAATACTCTCCAAACTCATCCCAGGGGAGGGCACAAGATTTTGACTCTGTTTCTCTCTTCACAGTTTTTTTATTCTTTCAAGGTATGTGAGCATCTTTGGCTCGGCCAGCATTTGTTATCCATTCCTAATTCCCTTGAGAAGGTGGTGGTGAGCCGCCTTCTTGAACCGCAGCGATCCACGTGGTGTGGATACACCCACAGTGCTGTTAAGAAGGGAGTTCCAACTCAGAGACCCAGTGACAGTCATGGTGGTGTATGGTTTGGAGGAGAACTTGCAGGTGATGCTGCCAGACCTGCTGAGCATTTCCAGTATTTTCTGTTTTTATTATTAAACCTTTTGCCACTTTGATTCGTATTAATATTTAATTATGCTTTCCATAAGTCAGAAGGTGATATCTAAATTTGGAGTACTGAGCATTTCATTACAATGTCTTAGTTCAACTATAGCTTCCCTGATTAAGATCAATTTATTAAGCGTAAAACAATGAACAGTCAATAATAACTGAGAAATCTCCACTATTAATGCTAAAAGGAAAATATATCCTGAATGATTGCTAAAATCCAAACAATAAACTTGGATAAATAGTTAATTGGTTTATTGAAAAATCATCATGGTGGCACATGACGAATTGACGATACAAATAAAACCAGTAATCATAATTCATAACATAGTTATAGACAATCATTAAACTAAACAGAGTGTAAAACAATAAATGGATTGCACAATTATGAACATTTAAGTATAGAAATAATTATAATATGTTGCAAAATGCTCGTCTCCTTAACTGACAGAATAAAAACAAAAGGCCTACTTTGCACTGCGTTTTGTATGTCCGTAGATCATATGCACTGGAAAGGTTGCAGAGGACATTTACGAGGGTGATGCCGGGACTGGCAAATTGCAGCCATGAGGAAAGATTGGATAGGCTGGGGAGGGGAGATTTGATTGAGATGTACAAAATTGTGAGGGGCCTGGGTATAGTGGATGAGAATGGCCTATTTACTTTAGCAGAGAGATCAGTGACTAGGGGGCATAGATTTAAAGATTTAAAGTCATTAGTAGAAGGAAGGTGAAGAAAACTTTTTTCACCCAGAGTGCCTAAAAGTGTATTAGAGGCAGAAACCCTCAACTCATCTCTGGATATGCACTCAAAGTGCTGTAACCTTAAGGGCTATGGACCAAATGCTGGAAAGTGGGATTAGGCTGGGTGGCTCGTTTTTCGGTCAGTACAGACCCGATGGGCCAAATGGCTTCTTTCTGTGCTGTAAACGTTCTATTATTCTATGAATTTATATGTTGTCAGGTTGAGTTCATTAAATTCTCAATCAATTAAAAACTATATATGTGTTTTATAAAGTAGGGGATTGGGCTGCCTGGGAGTCTATTTGTTCTACAGAATGGTTACTTTTCTTCTGAATTCCATCGCAAATTTACTTTCATATGGTTGTGACAAGAGCTAGTGGGAATGGGAGAGGGGATTGAAGATTTTTCTAGTGAAGCCCAGACAAAGCTTTTTCCACTTTTCAGCAATGAAACACATGGTTAATTGTTTGATTCTGTCAGATGCGTGACCTAGGATCATTGCTGGTTTCTGGATGCTTTTTAGCTTGTTCACATGCTCTTTGGTATTTGGCACTATTATCCATATATACCACGAAGAGTACATCATTGTACTAGGTTGTTTGCTAATTCACATATTTTTTACTTGGACAACTTTCCAAAATAACTTCCAATTATTGGTTACCCTTTGGTAGGATCCATTTTTCTTGCTACATTTGTGGCAATTTAAAGAAGGAAGAAGCAACGTCAAACAAGACAGTGAAACAGAAGTTATTAATTGAAAGATGCTCCACAACCATCATTAATTTATGTATGCAAGCAAATATTGTTCATCATCCCCCCCAACGTGTTAATCACTTTTCAGCTACATTGGGCAGACAATTGGAAAGATCCACAAAAGGTGGTGACAGGGCTGGAGAAATTTTCTAGTTATAGGAAATAATGCCAGGGTTCTGCAAAGGCCGTATATGTCTATAAAATATTGGCAAACAAGTAAATATTCTCAACACCAGAATCAATGCAATACCAATCTATTGAAATTGAAGAGTTTGGTTGACATGCCATTTTCTACACACCTAGGTCGCTGCTCTCCTCAAGGTTCATAGCAAATTGTTACCACTCAGAAGGAGGCTATTTGGCCCATCAAGTCTATGCAGGCTCCCTGCAAGAGCAATTTAGATAGTTCCACTCCCCCATCCTTTTCACATAGCCTTGCATTTCTTACCCTTCAGGTACTTATCCAATGCCCCTTTGAAAGCAATGATTGAATCTGCCTCCACCATACTTTCAGACAGTACATTCCAGATCCTAACCACTCACTACATAAAAAGGTTTTCCTCATGTCTTCAAGAGAAAATTCACTGCAGTTTTGGGTCTTCATGTAAGGCATTCATGCTTATAGGAGGAGCAGAAGCAGGGTTACAATTTCTCCTCACCATTTCAAATCAATCTATCAAGTTTTAGGTATTTTGAGAACTTGAGGCCATGGGAGGTTATACAATCCTCTGTCAGTACTATAATAAAAATTGCTTGGACTTAGTACTGGCTGCATAAAATTGTAACATGCATTTTCCATCATTGGTGTTCTTAGTCGATGGCGATTTTGTAAGATGCCGGCCCTCATTACAGTTGCCTTCAGCGGGACTATGCATTAAATTGCTCTATAAATATCATCACCTTTAGCATATCGGTCTGCTGCAGTAATAACTCCAGCACACCTACAGAAAATTTAAAGAGCAAAAGTCTCCTGTGAATCTTTGTCCTATTTGCTTGAGCAGAGCACTTGAGTTCAGTTTAAATCAAGCCTGTCCCTTTTAAAATGAAATCCTGGTTAAGTATCCCACTTTAAAGATACCATTCTAGGCTTAGTGAAGACTGGGAGTCTTTGTGAATATTGGCACAGAGGAAGAGAGTTAATTGGTAGGTGAGAAGCAATATTATTTGATAAGATCAGCTCTGCCCTGTCTTGAAGAGCCTTTGGCAGCTGCAGCTGGCCCATGGATCAGAAAACTTCCATTGTCGGAATGAGGCCAATAGCTTTCTGTGACTCTGACGTTGTCAGGACAAGCTCGGTGTTTGCAAAATTAGGTGAAGAGAAATAGACTTCACAAGGTTTGAAGTGTAACTTAATGTGTTCACTGACTTTAATAGGACCGAGCAGCATGATTACTGCTAGTATAAAATATGCAGCACAAAATCTGGCACAGGTTAAACAGTTCTTTGACTTCAATTCAGAAAGGTGAAAAAAGTCTTTACACCATTGTAGTTGAGAGAAAATTGAACTTTACAGAGAGAAATGTACCATTCGTTTGAATGGAACCTGTTATATCCACTCAATAATACTGTATCCCCCTAAATATACTGTATAGCTTTGGAAATAACCAGAAATGATTGAAAAAAATATCACATGATAATGTGCAGAGTGCAAACCTGAATTAAAATCAAGCACAAAAACAAAATACTGCGGATGGAAGAAAATCTGGGATAAAAGTAGAAACCAATTACTTATGTTGCTTAAAAAAATATGCCTATAGTAGGTGTTTTCTACTTTTGAACAATGGCATTTTTTGAGTTTTTTGAGGCAAAACTTTGGCCAGAAATATTATCTGTCATAGGTTTGTGAAACCATTGGTTCGTTTTGAGTCACTTTTGAACAGTGGGAATTATAATGTTGTTTCCCTGATAAAATTTAAAAAGAGCTCCAAAGGACTGTTTTCAGTTAGAATTCTCATAAATTTTCCTAACCTTCACACAAAGCAGGGAGACATTATTGGGAATCAGCTTGGTTCTGACAAGTTGTAACATCCTTACATAATGGGCAGGATTTTACCGTCGGCGAGCGGGGGCGGGGCCCACTCGCCAACACGTAAATGATGCACGGTGACATCGGGCAGAACCCCCGATGTCATCGCGCCCGATTTAAATCTTCAGGAAGGCGGGGGGGTGCAGCAAAATCTGCTGCACACCCGCCGACCTGACAATGGGCAATTGAGGCCATTGACAGGATCAATTAAAGTAATTAGTGGACCTGCCTGTCCAACCTTAAGGTTGGTGGGTAGGCCAGGAGTCCCGGCAGGAAGTAGAAAAAAACATGACACCTCATCCACGGGCAGGATGAGGCTTCATGTAGGGTTTTAAAAATTTTAATAAAGTTTTCTTGGAAATTATGAACATGTCCCAACACATGTGACATTGTCACATGAGGAGACATGTAAGGGATTTTTTTTTTCTATTTTTAATATTTTTGAAAGTAGATGCGATCTCCCTGAGGCAGCACTTAGCCTCAGGGAGATGAGTGTGCTCTTTCATGCGCATGCGCGAAAGAACGCACTCTCGATTTTGGGATTCCCCCGCCCGCACAGGAAGCGCATAGCCCACCCACGTAAAATGGCGCCACACCTCTGATCTTGGGTGCCGATCAGAAGCACGCCCGCACGTGCCCACCCATCAACACCCCCCTGCAACAGGAGGAAAATTCTGCCTAATATAAGGGCAGAATTTTGCGTGCCCACTGGTGTCAGGTGTCATGGCGGGCATGAGCAGACAATATGGCGGGGAGGCCAAAAATCAATTTCACGACGTCGTGAAACCGGTTTGCAATCGTCCACTCTGCCCATCAATGGCGGGCCACGTTTCCCACCGCTGCACATCGGGAACTTCATTGTAATACATCTGCATATCATTATAAGCCCAGCTCATCAGAATCAACCCCCCGCAATGGATCATCCGAGCTACATCAGCGTGATTGCACGCCGTTGCGTTTCACAACTGAACATAAGCGACATGCACCCGGTGAGCTGCACTTGGCTCAGGTCTTTGAGGCTTGTTTTCCTACCTTGCTTCAGGCAGCAGTCGCAGTGATCAACGCCAGGCTTCGCAGGCAGCACCTCATCACTTTTAGGGGGGGCTCAGGGGCAGGTCTCTACTTACCAGGCCAGCCGTAAGGCAGAGATGGCTTTTAACAGCTGCAGGACTGTGCCTTTTTTGGGGAAGGTGGAGAAGTGGCCTCAGGCAAGGGAAGAGGCTGCGGGGCGAGGGCTGTTCGGGGGAAGGCGGGTATCCCAGGGTGTGTGTGGGGACACATGTGGATCTGTGCAAGTGGCCTCATGAGGGCGAGGGCAGAGAAGGCAGCCTCCACAGGAGATAAGGCCAGATGGAGATGTGAGGGTGCATGTGAGAGAGTGAGTGGTGATGTCCCTTGAACTAGCAGTGAGTGAGATGTCAGGGAATGCGTGTTGGGCTTGTGAGTGTGTGAGTTTAGAGTGATGAGATGCTTGCTTTGCCCTGTCACAGATGAGCTCATTCATCCGCTTTCTGCATTGGCTGCTGAACTTCTTTTGTGCAGCATTGGCACTGACCACCTCTGCCACCGCCTCCCAAGCCAGGGTGGTGACACTGATGGATCTCCTGCAACCAGAGCGAGGGTAGAGGACATTGCAACGGGCTCCAATGGTGTCCAGATGGCGTCCCAGGGATGTGCAACTAAATCGGTAAGGCTGCAGTCTTCTTGCCTTTTGAGGCCATGTCTTCTGTGCAGTAGTCCTGGGCTGGAAACACTGAGAGGTGTTTGCACAGCTGCACATTAAATATGGCATGAGGAAGCGGTGAGGTGATGGCGTAGCGGGCGAATTGGAGGCTGCCCACCAGCAAAATGCCATGTTTCCCAGGAATGCATGATTAATGAGTTGGGATTGAGACAATATGGGGCGTAAACCCACCATTGCAGCCAGCATGTGAAGCGTCCTTTTTCCTGCCTGCTACCTCACAGCGCAAATCTGGGACGATTTCACCCTAAGAGAAAGGATAAATTGTCATATAGAACCATTTTAAAAGTCTCTCTCAGCAACTTATCTACTTGCCGATGAGCTTTGCTGTGAGGCAGGCTCCTGCCGTTCAAATATAAGAATAGGAACAGGAGTCGGTCATATGGCCCCTCAAGCATTCTCCAGCAATCGATAAGATCACAGCTGATCTTCTACTTCAACTCCACTTACCCACTCTATCCCCAAATCCCTTGGTTTCCTTAGTGTCCAAAGATCTATCAATCTCTGTCTTGAATATACTCAACGGCTGAGCCTGCACAGCCCTCTGAGTTAGTGAATTCCAAAGATTCACAACCCTCCGTGTGAAAATCTTTCTCCTCATCTCAACCCTAAATGGCTGACTGCTTATTCGGAGACTATGACCCTTAGTTCTAGACTCTCCAGCCAGGGTAAACAGCCTCTCAGCATCTACCCTATCAGACCTTTAAAAATATTATCAAAATTCCTCTCCGCCACCCCTCCCCCCGCCACTCCCCTCGAGCTGGTCACCTGCAGTGGTTTTCCTCTGTGTTTCAGGCAGGCAGTTGACCAATGGCAATGCAGGTCAAGCCTAGGGCCTAAATTTACCCTGGGCTAACCCAGCCATGGTTAAAATATAGGCCTGGATTTTGGGTGGGTTTTTTAGTCAGTGAACTGCTCTAGCATTTGCTGCATTACCCTTCTGAATCTGGCCGCATTTTCGGGATTTAGTGCAAGCACAGGTTAACGTGGAAATTCTGGGCAGAATTTTTCGTCCCCCGGCCGACTCGCTCGGGAGTAAAATAATGCGCAGTGACATCGGGCGAGTGTCCCGACGTCATCGAGCATTCGAGTGATACTTCAGGCGGCAGGCACGCACGAGAGCCGGCAGCACGCCCGCCGACAATTAAGAGGCCTATTAAGGCCCTTAAGGAAATAATTGAAAGACTTTTATCGCTGCCCTTTCAACCTCACGCAGCCTTTGCATTTTGTACAAAACCTCATCCACGGGCCGGGTCAGGTTTCTAACAGTAAATAAAAAAACAAAAACTTTTTAACATAATTTTTAACATGCCCCTCATGTCACATGTGGACACGCGTTTATATCATTTGTTAAATGTTTATTTTTCATTTTAAAATTCTTCAGCTCCCTGAGGCCGCTCTGTGCCTTCAGGGAGCTTTCTGTAAGCGCTTACCCGCGCCTCCGCTAACTTCAGCGCTCACGCTCCTCCCGCCCTCACCTTGGCAGTGCTGAGGCTCCCAGCGCCTGTCTCACTGGTAATTGGCCAGCCAGCATGAAATCGCAGCCAGGGCCTGATCACGGGCGGCAGACTGTTTCCTGGCCACTTCCGGGCCCGCCCACCACACCCGCCCAACGAGAGGAAAATCCTCCCCTCTGATATTGTAGTCTGACAATCACGCTTCATCACAAGGCTGCACTGTGGATCCCACAACACTCCTGCACACCATCACACCCAGCAGAGTGCCCAATCAATGAAATCAGTTGATGCACAGACAACTTTCCCTTTTCCACTCCTACATTGCTGTTGAACACCATAAAAAGGTTAGCCATGTTCAATGAGTTGTAACTGTGTCTTCAGCTGAGCTCAAATAATAGCTATTGTTGAACAAGAGGGAATACCTTGAAAAAATATATGGAATGATATTAGATGTCTCTGCACTGATTAATTATTAGCTTCTAAAACTTAATTTTTTAAAAATAATAAATAAAATCAAAGTTTTTCATGATATTTCAGGTTCTCCCTTCACCTCATGAGTATGTCCCCAACTTTATTTCACTCTCTGTAAATTTTTAAAGAGTAATTTTATTTCCCTGCTTTTCATTTCCTGGTGGTCTGCCTGTGAGAATTCTTTAATGTGGCTGCTTGGACAGCTTGATAGTATCACTGAAGCCCTATGCTGGGAATTCTCATTAAGGAACACTGCAATCCACTGCACAGCAAGAGAGATAAAGTTCTCACCCTGGACGTTACTAGATCTCTCAGCGAGGTTTTATTGGAGGTCAGTGGAGACCACTGTTGCTTTGCCGCCGTCTGCAAATTGCAGGCCTTGATTAAACAACAAGGTCTTCAGTTATAGCTTCTATTTATCGGGACAGACCTGCAGTTCCTTTCGTTGCATTGGATTACAAAGAAAGTCTGAAGATTTGCTCAGAACGGAAGCCCCTACCAGCTTCAATCTACATGTCATTCTGCATAGTAACACCACAAGCTTCCATATCTCAGTTACTAGGGAACTAAAAAATGCAAAATACAATTGCATGGATTTTCGTCTAGTTGCAGAGTTGCAGATGTTATATTTCCAGCTGTGAGCAGTATTTGGGTGCTCTGAAAAAACATTAAAGTAAGCAACATGAATATTATTTTCTTCTAAACAGCTGCCCATGTTACTTGTTGTGAACTCAATTATTTTATTTACATTTTGCCATCAGCCCTGTAAAGCGAAAGCAGATGGCTTAGTTACCTGGAATTCTGTTGAATCCGTGACCATAATATATCGATCAATTAAAACACAGGATTCTCCAAAGAATTAACAGTAGATTTTATATGAATGGGCCAAAGATAGTAAAGATGTTGGCAATGACCGCAAAGTCATGTTACACAAGGCGTGTCGCAAAATAAAAATCGAGACTTTCTGGGGTAAACGTAAGATGCTAACATATCTTCATTACTGATGCAAGATTGTCAAAGCAGACAACATCCTGTGACATCGGGGGCATTTTAGTCCCCGATTTAGTTTAGCTTAAAGCGGCAAAAGTTTGAAATTGGACTCCAACCAGTGCAAATGGCAGTTTAACTAAGACGGGTTTGAGGAATCCATGTCTCAAGAGGTGGATCCATCTTTATAATATTTAATAATATAAACGAGGCTCCATTACTTAAATTTTGACCACCATTTGAATTGATTAACTGTGGGTCGGATTTCCCATGCCCTGGGAAACCCGCCTGCTAAAGGGAGGCAGGAATGGTCAGATCCAGCAGGTAAGTGCTTTATATACAAGTACCGCAATTTCCGGGACCAATAGGATAGTGGTTATGATGCTGGACAAGTAATTCAGGCATCTGGACTAAGATCCAGAGACATGAGTTCAATTCCCACCATGGCAGTTGGGGGATTTAAATTAAATTAATTAAATAAATCTGGAATTAAAAAGCTGGTAACAGTGATCATGACCATAAACTACAGGAGTGTTGTAAAATCACACCTGGCTCACTGATGTCCATGAGGGAAGGAGATCTGCCACCCTTCCCTGGTCTGGTTTATATGTGACTCCAAGTCCACAGCGATATGGTTGACTCTTAACTGCCCCCGAAATGATCTCACCACCACTTTTATAAGGGCAATTAGGGATGGGTAATAAATGCTGACATTGCCTGCGACACCCACATCCTGTGAATAAACTGAGGTACAAAGGGTTGATGTTGAATATGTAAATATATAGTCTACATGCTCAATGATATAAGATCATATGATACCGAAGACAACAGAACATGGAGAGAAATGGTCTCTACACAATGCTCTACATAGAGCTACCTTGTAAATAGTTAGCATAATGTTAAAGAAAAGCTAGAGTTTGCTAACAATATTGCCTCCAGCCTGATCAGTAAGTCCAAGACCATAACTACCACAATCAACAATAACAGATGGTGGCAATGGTTAAAAATGATGAAAGGAGCAACCAGTGGCGAGCCCAGAAACTGAAAGAGGCAGCAAGGGAACCAACTGCAGGACAAGGACATTGTGGGAAAATCTTCATCCGTGCTCCAGAAGAAACAACAGTAGGAAGAAGAGATGAAAAAAGTCCTACCTTTACCAGAGTGCTTCAACCACATGGAAGGCCCAGATCAAGTGGAGAAGCAGCAGAACTGGCATTGTAGATTCACCAGATACAGACCAGCACTGGGACTAACAGAAAAGTCTAGCAAGGAGCAGATCAGTACCTCCCTCTAGAGGGTATGATTCTGCAATCCTTCGCCAAGAACACAAGAACCTTTGATGGTGTCATCATTTCCATCCAGATCCTGGGAATGTTTTGGAATGGACCTGTCCGATCTCATGGGAAATACATTCCTCATAGTTGTTGATTATTACCCCAGATGGATTGAGGTTAAGTGTCTTCATGGTTCAACCTCAGAGGCAGTCACCAATTCACGGAAAGAAATTTTTGCCATACATGGCATTCCAGATCTTGTCATTTCAGACAATGGTCCACAGTATGTGAATGAAGGATTCAAGAACTTTACAGAAAACTATGGATTTGTCCACATAATTAGTTTGCCCAGATGCCCACAAAGGAATGGTAAGACTAAGCGAGGAGTAAGAACAGTCAAAGCTTTGTTGAAAAAGAATGATGGTCTCAATTTAGCACTATTGAGCTACCGTTCCACACCACTTCAGAATGGGTTAGCTCCTTCAGAACTACTGATGGGAAGAAGCTTGCGCACACAACTTCCTTTTCTTCCACACACACTCATACCATGTCTGAAAACCTCTGACAATGAGAGAGTAAGTGAGAGGGAGGATGAGTATTGTGCAAATCAGACAAAGAATTACAACCACCACCATAGAGTGCAGGAGTTAACAGAACTCCAAACAGGTGAACTTGTCTGGATTAGAGCCCAGAATAGAGAAGGCCAAAAAGGAAAAGACACTGAGTCTAGGATCTTATCTGGTTGAAACACAGAATGGGATAGTGAGAAGATATAGAAGTGCACTCATATCAACAAGAAGAAGACCATCAATTGAATGGACTAAGTATCCATACGATCAGGAAAGCAACCTGGACATAGAACCAATAGTCTCTGAAGGTTCACAAGCTACTCAACAGAGATCAGGAGAGAATAGTTAGAACCTGAGTCCTACACAACCGCAGGGAGAGATCCGAACAAGGTCAGAGAGATTGGTGAAACTACCACAACTTGTCTCTGTGAACCAGAGATGAAGGCAGAGTCTTTGGCGGGAGATGTAGGATAATGTAAATAGTATTTATTGAGTCAGAGACTTAGGAGATGTATTATAAAGGGTCAACGTTGAATATGTAAATATATACTCTACATCATCAGTGATGTAAGATCACGTGATAACCATGATAACAGGGAATGGAGAGAGATAGTTCCATGTAGAGCATTGTGTAGAGATTACCTTGTAAATAGTTAGCATAATATTAAAGAAAAGCTAGGGGAGGATTTTCTCCCCTTCGGTGGGGTTGGGCGGGAGCGGGCTTGGGCGGGCGCGCAACCGATTGCCACCCGCGATCGGCTGGGTGCTGCCATTTAATGTGGGCGGGCCAATTAAGGCCAGCCCAGCGTGACACACACCTGAAGCGCTGAGTGCTCCCTGTGCGGGTGGAGGGCACAGGCTGAGTCGGAGAGTGCGCTTTTTCACACATGCACAGAGCTGCCTCAGGGAGATTCATTAAAGTTCTGAAAACTTTAATAAAGAAAAAAATATTTTTAAGACATATCCCCTCATGTGAAAGTGTCACATGAGCTGGGACATGTCTATGAATGTTCTTAAAAATTTCTATAAAAGTTTAAAAACCTTCATGAAACATCATCCTGCCCGTAGATGAGGTTTCATGATAAATGCAAAGGCCGCCTGGGCTCTTCACCTGCCCGCCGACCTTAAGGTTGGACGGGCAACTCAGTTTATTGTTTTAATTGATATTTAAATGGCCTAAATAGGCCTTTGACAGTTCGGCAGGTGCACAGCCGACTCCAGTTCGCACCCACCGAGCCGAAAATCTGAATGACGCGCAGTGATGTCGGGACGCTCGCCCGACGTCACCGCGCGTCATTTTACGCATCAGCGAGCGGGCTGCGCCCTGAGCTGAAGATTCTGGCCATAGAGTTTGCTAACACTATTGCCTCCGGCCTTATCAGTAAACCCAGGGCCACGACTATCACATACTAGACCAAAACCAACAATAACAGATGAACATAAAAGAAACTGACTGAGCATTCACTCATAATCTCCAGAACTGCCTAACAATCTTTAGAACCCCGTTGGATTACCCATGATTCCCTTCATGATGCCCAAGCATCACCACGCGCACCCCCCCCCCCACCTATCACAATGTTCACACTCCCTCACAATCTCTCCCTTGTTCCCTTCCAGCAAAACCGCCAACCAACACCATACCGCTCCACCCCTCCACCCTCACTTCCCTCGATCTCTCCCTCCCCATGATCAGCCAATTAAAGTTAAAGAATGCTCATAAGGCCCTGCTATTGAATTTGATAAGACCTCTGCCTTCTACACCATGCCGATAGATAATGAGGCAATTTTGGCAATTTTGCTGTTTGAAAATTGACATTCTGAGCCAAAATGGCATCGGAGCCCTGGTTCCAGAAGTCCTACCCCGCAAAACCTGGCACCCACCATTTTTTCTGGAGAATGGAGAATGGAGGCTAGTTGTAATTTGCATATCTGTGGTTCACAGAGGACGTGTGCAGCTGCTTTCAGGCAGAGCCAATCTTCATTACTGGCATTTCCAAAACATGATTCCTAGGTTTAGACATTTGAGTAAAATGTCTAAAGCTACTGGAGTTATTTGGAGAAGTCCAGATACCCTTTGGGAGACATCAAGTACCCTTTGGAAGAGGTCAAGTACCCATTTGGAACTGTTAAACTTAGTAATGAATGTGCATAAAAAGTGGATAAGCTCTGTGGAACTGTCAAGCTATCAAGTCATTTAAATCTCCAGGCTCTTTACATTTTTTAAGCAAAAACATCCAACCTACAATTGAAAAAAATCAGTGCTTGCTATTTCACTGTTTTTTGACATGTGGGTTAGTGCTGCTTGACTGCTTCTGCAAACTATCATTATCACAGTTGGGGACTTATAAGTCCACAGTTTGATTGACCTTCAAGTAGTTATTAGGAGATTAGATGTCTTGATTTGGGGCTATGGATATAAGTGTTTATTTTCATAAAAGAGTAAATACCTGAAGAAAATGTTTATTTTTATAAGGGATTAAGTTCTTGGAGCATTTTAAGTGTTATCAATGAGATTGTTTTTTTAAATATATTGAAGACATAGACACTTGGAACGTTATTTTATTTAATCTCACCATGGCTCCTGAGGTCTTCCAGTGTTGGCTATTGGTGTGGTTGGTATGGAGGATGTAAGGGCAAAGGGTGGTGGGTGAGGGGCATTGGTTGACATGAGTTGGCACTGTTAGTATAGGGGCTATAAAGGGCTATGTGGATGAGTGGGGGAGGTTGAGCGTTGGCACAGATGAGGAGCCATGGGGGTGGATAGAGGGGCATAGCTTGGCATGGAGAGTATGAGGGACCATGGGGGTCGGAAAAGGAGCATAAGTTGGCATGGAGGGTGTGAGGGCCCATGGGGAGTAGATAGAGGAGCATAGGTTGACATGGAGGGTATGAGAGGCTAAAGGGGTGGGTGGGGAGCACAATGTGGCATGACCTGGCATGGATAGGGCATGGGAAATGTGTGTGGAGTGAGAAAATGTAATTGGTGTGGGCTAGAGGGCTGTTTTTTGTTTTGTTGTTTTTATTGTAACTGGGACAAAGTCCCAGAATACTGAGGCAGGCCTTTTAAACAACCTTTGTGGCTGCCACCAAACTCTTTCCAGGGTCGGCAGGGCCAACTCCTGTTAACACCCATGCTGCCCCCTCCACCTACCCCCAACACCAAAAATCTGGATTCAGTGCACTTTCTCCCAACTCGAGTTTGGAGATTCGGGAACTTATCTGAAAAGGCGCTCTCAACTCAGGAATGAAAATTCAGCCCCATGAGGACTGAACAGTGGCCTGGCTCTTCTCAAAATTAATCGATTGTCTATTAACAGATTACACTCTCTCACTGCTGTTTTGCCCAGTCTACTTCAGTTTGTTAAGTACCACGTAATTACAATTCTGCCACTACCACAAACCTCCCTAAATTGCCTTCAAGTCTCCGTCTCTTATTTTGCAACATTCAGTGGTCCGTATCAAGCCCCAGAATAATAACAAATTCCTTATTATTTCTTTATTCTACATAGACAGTGTCTTCATTAAAAACTTCTAATTCCATAGATGAAATGGGCCTTTTATAATAATTTATTCAGGCTGCCGGCACCTAGCACACTTCCTGAGGTAACGTAGTCATTTCCACAAAGGATGAATTTCAGGACACATGCCTCACCAGAATTCCTGGAAGGAGGTGGAGAACAACGAGGGGGAGATTGATCACAGGTTGGCAGTTCTTCCTCAAATTTTACACACAAAATGTCTTTACTTTTTTATTGGCAGCTACTACTTGGTGGCAGCAATCGCTGAAGATTCCTGAGCGGAGTGGGCCCAGCGTCTTCTCTAATGAACGACAGCCAGGTTAGCAGAGGGATTCTAAAGTATACATTAGAGGTGATGGTGCAGTGGTATTGTTGCTGGGCTAGTAATCCAGAAACCCAGGGTGATGCTCTGGGGATCTGTGTTCAAATCCCACCGAGGCAGGTGGTGAAATTTGAATTCTATAAAATCTGGAATTATAAGTCTGATGATGACCATGAAAACCCATTTGGTTCATTAATGTCCTTTAGGGAAGGAAATCTGCCATCCATGTGACTCCAGACCCACAGTAATGTGGTTGACTGTTATGTACCCTCTGATAATGGGCAATAAATGCTGGCCTAGCCAGTGATGCCCATATCCTACGAACAATAAAAAAAAGGTCCCTCATTTACATGTGTAAGGAGCATAATACCTATTATAGGTATTTACCTGTATGGAATCTTTCCGGTGCCCTTGGGAGCACATAGCAATCGCCCCCAAAACAGATATTATTTTGTTTCTATTTTCTGTCCAGACAATCGATACCTTGAGGACCAATTCCACTCCCTTGGTCGTCCATCATAAAGTATCCCTAATTCCCCAGATTTGTGCTAAGTGTGATAGCGGGCAGGAAAAATTATGTTTTACCCATCGGACGCAATGCCGGCTTTACACATCATATCGTCCCAATCCCACTGCATTAATTATGCACCCCCAGGGAACATGCTGGTTCAATAGCGGGCGGGGTCTCATTCGCCCGCCGCAGCATCGACTCTCTGTCTCATCACACCAGGCACCACATTTAAAGTGCAGCCGCACGCACAACTCTCAATGTTTCCAGCCCAGGTCTGCTGCACGGAAAACGTGGCTCCGAAAGGCAAGACTGCAGTCCCAGGTTTAATGAGGCATCCCTCGAGTTCCTTTTGGATGCCATGGAGGCCCATTGTGATGTCCTCTACCCTCGCTCTGGCCACAGGATGAGCAGCAACATCACCAATCTGCCTTGGGAGGCGGTGGCAGTGGTGGTCAGCGCCAAGGCCCTACAAAAAAGGACAGCCACCCAGTGCCGAAAAAGGATGAATGATCTTCTCCATTCCACCAGGGTAAGTCACTCTGCTCATCACTCTCACCCACTCACAAACCCATTACACATCCACAGGGATCTCACACCTCAGAGGACAACACCGCTAACTCTCACACACACCCTCACATCTTCCTCAGGCTCATGTTCCCTGGAGCTCAGGGCCTCATCCCATCCATGTCTCCACTCACCACACAAACATTCCACATGGTGCCATGCATCCTGCTCACACTCTCTCCATCTGTTTTCATGCAGGAGAAGCTGGCTCACAACAGCAGGGAGGACTAGACCTGGGGTGGAGTGGCCCACATTAGGCCCCTCACTCACCTTGAGGAGTGTGCCATCACGCTGACTGGTGAGGATGTGGACCGTGCCTGTGGCGACAGCGACGTTGGCGGCGAACACCCACATGAGGATCCTGCACCACATCATCCCTCTCTCAACGCAACTGTGAATGCGCTCTCTCCGCTTTTGACTCTGCTGCCATGAACTAATCATCTCTACTTTGGTTCACAGGGAGCTCTGCCAAGCGACCGACGCCCTCAGCCAGCCAGACCCTCATCTCCATCCAGGTCCTCACCTCCAGCCAAGAGAACTCCTCCTCCGTTGAACAGCTAGAAATAAGCAGCCTGGAAGACCTGTCAGGGCTTACCCACACCCTCCACTGGAGCAGAGACACACACTTCGGTGGGGCTTAGGTGTAGAGCAGGCTCAGGTTCACAAACTGGTAGTAACCGCATGGACACATGTCTGCAGCAGGAGGAGGCAGGTTCAGCCAAGTCCCCCGGTACTTGGAAGACTGCTGGGGAAGTGGCATCTGTGAGGTCCGAGTAGGATGATGAACCTCTGGATTCGGTCTTCCAACTCATCGTGGAGAGTCAGCAGAAGGCGGGGAAACATGCAGAGTGGCACGTGAGTCAGAGCAGTGGGTCCTCCTGCTCTCTGATGAAGTGGTGCCCACATGTGCGTGTATGGAAGTCTCCATGGGGAGGATGGCAGACGCCACGGAGACCCTGGTCCAGCAGAATGCAGAGATGTGTACATACCTGCGCTCCATCGCGGGAGCCATGGATGAGTTCCTGCAGTGGTGACATGAGAGGGAAACAGGGCACCTCAACGTACCTCCAGGTGCTCCTTCCCCTCAAGGAGTCAGGCCAGGATCCCTGGGCACCTGAAGGGAGGAGAAGCGGCAGCTGGACACCCCTATGTCATTCACTCAGGAATCTCAGAGGCTGTCCTCTCGCTCCAAGACCCTTTTGCCTGTGACCCCCCTCAACCTCGTCCTCTGTCACCGTGGAGGGAGCAGCTGGCCCACAGGAGGGCAGCTAAAGCAAGCCAGGACCCCAAGGCCTTGGACCTCCAAAGGACCCACGCCAAAGGCATCAGAGGCAACAGGGCCAATCATTACACAGGATATCTCCACCCCTGCTGCGGATGTCAGGGCAGCAAATAGAAGTCTAAGGCATTCAAAAGTTAAGAAATTCTGATCACAGTTGGTTGAATGGGTGGATACATTTTGTCACTTTACAATCTGGAAATATATTCACTTTCACTGAATAATGTGTAATGGTGTCTTTCAGCTTCATTGACAGGCTTTGCAAGTCCTCCCACTGAATCCCCTACCTCCACCCCCACCCCACCGCGGTAAATGTGGCCCGTCATTGACGGGCTGAGTGGACGATCGCAAACTGGTTTCACAACATTGTGAAACCAATATTTGGCCTTCTCGCCGTATTGCCCATTCACACCACCGAACACGCCCGAGGCCAGCAGGCAGGGAAAATTCCGTCCTTTGTGTCTAATAATCTGCATATCCACATATAAACACTGCAACCCAAAAACATTCATACTCATTGATATTCTTCCCTTTTCTATTTGTCCTCATTTTATCTCTATTCTTCTCCTTAACCTGTCTCCCTTCTATCCTGAGGTACATTTTTTCATATGGCCAGTCTCTTGTGCTTACCGTTTTAGGCTCCTTTGCCTCTTTAAAATCCCAATTCTTAATCCCCCCCCTCACCCCATAGTTCAAAAGATTTGTCTTTCTCCTTGTTATAAGTAGTCTCCCCACGACTCTATGTATTGTCTCTGTGAGGACATTGTTACTGTTTCAGTTTCGATGACACCCCGACGCCTGTGGAGCATCTTCCTGCCCAAGAACTCATGTCAATGCCCAAGAAATCAGAAACACCCCCTTTTGCATCATATGTCAGGTTGTGCATCAACATGGGTAATCCTATTGCCCAACTGGCAATAGGATGGCACCAGGGCTAACTTTGAGATTAAAACCCCTGGAGCTCCAGCTTTTACCTGTTTCAAGTGACTTCTCAAGCTCATTTTGCAAGACTTCCATCATGTTCTTTCTTCATCAGTAATGAATCATAACTTTGGGCAGCCTGCCATGTCTTTCCAGAATATTCTAGGGCTACTCCTTTTTTTTTCTTACCCTGGCACCTGGGAGGGAATAAACCATTTTTAACTCACAGACAACATTGCAGAAAAGACTACCCCATGATAAAATCACGTATGACTATCACTTGCCTTTTCTTCATATTATAACTTCTCTTCTCATTTGCAACTTACCAAAGTTAACCACTTTTTAATCATAAAGCAGTGATTCTGTTTGGGATTTTGCATTCAGTATCTAATCTTTTCATATCCAACATGCTGAACAAGTGGAAAATCTGACTCAGGGTCTCACTCCATCTATGTTATTGTCATAACTAGTGGTGTCAGCTTCCCTGTAACCACCAACTCAAGGCATTTAATGGTATCTGGAGACAGCTTTGCTGGCAAAGTCCATTAAGTTTTATGAAGAAGAATATAGCCCAGTTATTTTCTGTAATATCTATGCTTAAAGGTTGAAGTTTAGTAAGTGTCACACCTCAGCCAGCCAATATTGGGCAGCATCTAGCAATAAGAGCCAAACTCCTTAATAAGAAGAGGAATGCTTGCAATTTGCTTTTTTTCCCTCAAGAGACACATTTCAAGACTCCTCATGCAGGTAATTGAGTCTAGATAAGAGAGCCTGGAGTTAAAGAATTTTCTAAATCTCTTTGATGGTACCTCTGGGGAAGCAGAATGAGCTTCATCGAGTTCAGCGAATGCAACGAAGACATTTCATTGCACTGAATAGACAAGCAGTTTGGAAATTAAGAAAACCTTAGGCATGCATTTTGGGCAGCATTTGCTAGGCAAAACAAGAGAAATTATATTCAAGGGAAAAAAGGAACAAAAGATCTATGAAAGAATGTGACCACCAAAGGTTTACAACAAAGTAGAGGAGTTAGCAGAGTCATTTTACAAAATTAAAATTTCAATCATCTGGTGAGTCACCCATTTTACTGTTCATGGTAATCAGTGGGCTGAGGGAAACAAATATCTTTCTAAAAACCTAATATTGTTTGCATTTAACATTTAACTGCAAATTCTTAAATTTAAAGAAACTTAAGTTTAAATTCTAAGTCTCTTTCAGGGTCTAAGCAGGGAGGGAGAAGCTATCCACTGGCAGCAGTTGAAATAGTTAATTAAGGGAAATAGCTTAAACTGGTAAAAATAAAAATACCTGGAAAAACTCAACAGGTCTGGCAGCATCTGCGGAGAGGAAGATGCTGCCAGACCTGCTGAGTTTTTCCAGGTATTTTTATTTTTATTTTTGTTTTGGATTCCCAGCATCCGCAGTTTTTTTTGCTTTTATCTTAGCTTAAACTGGTCTTGCTGTACCTGAGCTCAGCTAGTCCCTTTGTTTAGAACATATCAATTCTAACATTCTTAATGTGGCCAGCTGACCGAGTTCAGTGAGGAAAGGAGGGGAGGTGCTCCTTTCGTTTTGCAAACTCTTTCACCCTGTAGGAACTCATTCTTGCTCTACTGCAGGGAAGAAGCTAACTATTTGGTGAGCATCTGTTAAGTGATCAAGGTCTATTCTATTCCTAAGGTTTAAAATAGTACAGCAATTTGTGATAGGATTAATAAATATATAAAATGAAATAAGTAATTAAATAAAATAATTAAGTAATTAATTAAAGCACGTAAGGATGGTAGGGCAGGTGATGTGTCATGGCTGCAGCATGTGGGAGCTTCTGGATACCAGTGTTATCCAGGGTAAGCAAACCTGCAGTAAAGGTCTACGGCTTGAGGAGCTTCGGCTCAGAGCCACTGAGCTGGAGGTTGAGCTGCAGACACTGCGACATCAGGGAGGGTGAAAGTTACCTTGACGTAGTGTACCAGGAGGTGGTCACACCTGTTAGGATAAGATCTTCTGATTTGGAAGGTGGTCAGGGACAGGAGGGTGTGACTGTGGCTGCAGGTAAGGGTACCCAGAGGGTAGGGGTGCAGGAGCGTCAGCCTTTGCAATTGTCCAACAGGTCGGAGATTTCTTTCAGCTCGTTTGGATGAAAGTGGTGGCTGCAGGGTAGATGAGCTGACTGACCATGGCACTGACCATCGTACAGGAAGCCATTCAAGTGGGGGGAGCACAAAGGAATGTAGTGGTAATAGGAGACAGTATAGTGAGGGGATTGACACTGTTCTCTATAGCATGGAGCAAGAGTTCAGATGGCTATGTTGCCTGCCCAGTGCCAGAGTTTGGGACAGTTGCTCAGGGCTGGAGAAGAACTTGCAGTGGGGGAAGGAGGAGGAGGATCCAGTGGTCATGGTCCATGTAGGTACCAATGACATGGGCAGGATGAGGAAGGAGGTTCTGCATAGTCAGTATGAGGAGCTAGGCACCAAATTGAGAAGCAGAACCTCAAAGGTAAAAATTTCTGGATTATTACCTGAGCCATGGACAAATAAGATTAGAGAAATTAATGTGTGGCTCAAAGGCTAGTGTGGGAGAAGTGGGTTCCAGTTTGAGGAGCACTAGCACCAATATTGGGGAAAGTGGGATCTGTACTTCTGTTGGAATGGGCTACACCTGAACCTGTGTCCTTGTGAGCTGCATAACTAGGGAAGTAGAGAGTAAACTAAATAGTGGTGCAAGAGATCAACTTTTGGAAGATGTGGTAAACCAAAGAGTAGAGACAAGGCAAGAGAGGAAGGTATTAATATGGGAAATGATAAATCATGACAAGAAGGGACAGTGTACAAATTTGAGTAAATCAGCAGATAAGGCTAGATGCTCCAAAAAATAAGAAAAGGACAAAACTAAAAGGCTCTGTACTTTGTAAAGGGAATATCATTTTTAAAAATATTACTGTGGGATAATGTAGCAGGTTTGTGGGGTGTGCATGCGTACGAATTATTTAAACTGAAGACAGTCAAACGCAAGGTTTAAATCATCAAAGGAACTGGGGTAAAGACAGGCATTTTGAAATAGAGATGGGCAAGCTAAGATGAGATCCCAGCAGATAAAGTGTGAATGGGAATTTGCATCAGGAGATAAATGGGGAGTGAAGTGTTAGCTGTTTTAATTTCAAAGAGGCATGACCGGAAGCTTTACAACTGGCAAAATCGTAAATAAACAAGGCAAAGTTAATAAGTTTATTTTTCCAAAAAGTGCTGACCATAATGACATGGGAGATTTTTATATTCTGGGCAGGTGACTTCCAAAGAAAGTTTAAAACAAGGGGCTTTAAAGATCAAAAGGGAGAAAATATATTTAAGGAAAGATTGAAAGCTATATGGTGAGTGGCCATCTGAGACCTTGAAAGGTGGGCTGTGTGAACACAGACTTGTGAAAAGCAGCCTTTAGCCACCCCAGAGAAGTGCTTGCTTGTTCCAAAAAGCAAGGTTTTGTTACAAGCCTCGGATTTCCAATGTCAAGTGAGAGGAAGAGAGAAGCTATGAAATAATTCCCTTACAGGCCAAAGTCAATATAGGCCCCTTAGAGAATGAGGCTGTGGAAATAATTATGGGGAATCAGGAAATGGTAGAGGAGTTCAATAAATACTTTGCATCAGTCTTCACAGTAGAAGACACTAATAGCATACCTAAAATACTAAATAATCAAGGGGCAAGAGATTGGGGGGGAGGAAATAAATACAACAACTATCACTAGAGAAAATGTACAAGGGAAACTAATGGGGCTAAATGCCCCCTGGACCTGATGGGTTGCATCCTAGGTTATTAAAGGAATTATCTGCAGAGATAATGGATGCACTGGTAGTAATCTTCCCAGAATCCTTAGATTCTGGAAAAGTCCCAGGGGATTAGAAAACTGCCACCTCCCTTATACAAAAAGGGAGGAAGACAAAAAAACAGGCAACTATAGGTCAGTTAGCTTAACATCTGTCATTGGGAAAATGTTAGAGTCTATTATAAAGGATGTAATAGCCAAGCATTTAGAAATGCATAATATAATCAAGCAGAGTTAGCATGGCTTCATGAAGGGGAAATTATCCCTGACAATTTTTTTTGAGGCGGCAATAAGCAGGATAGATAAAGGGAAACCAGTAGATGTAATATTTTGGATTTCCAAAAGGCGTTTGATAAGGCACCGTGCATAAGGCTACTTA
This sequence comes from Cetorhinus maximus, assembly GCF_964194155.1. Classification (NCBI taxonomy): domain Eukaryota; kingdom Metazoa; phylum Chordata; class Chondrichthyes; order Lamniformes; family Cetorhinidae; genus Cetorhinus; species Cetorhinus maximus. Next base: position 22,722,456 of record NC_135896.1, read on the forward strand.
ATAAGATAAGAGCCCATGGTGTTGGGGGTAGTATATTAGCATGAATAGAGGATTGTCTCACTAGTAGAAGAGAGTTGAGATACAAGCAACATTTTCAGGATTGCAAACTGTAACTAGTGGAGTGCCACAGGGATCAATGCTGGGTCTGCAATTATTTGCAATATATATAAATGACTTGGATAAGGGAAATGAATGCACTATCGTCAAGTTTGCAGATGACACAAAAATAGGTGGGAAGGCAAGTGGCAGAGTCTACAGAGGGATATAGACAGGCTAAGTGAGTGGGCAAAAACAAGGCTGATGGAATTTAATGTGGGAAAATGTGAGGTTATGCACTTTGGCAGGAAGAATAGAGGAGCTGAATATTACTTAAATGGAGAAAGACTGCAGAAAGCTGCAGTACAGAAGGATTTGGGGGTCCACGTGCATGAATCCCAAAAAGCTAACATACAAGTTCAGCAGGTAATGGGAAAGGTAAATAGAATGTTGGACTTTATTTCAAATGGAATGGAGTATAAAAATAGGGAAGTCTTGCTAAACTACACAAGGCACTAGTTAGACTGCACTTAGAATACTGTGAACAGTTTTGGTCCCCTTATCTAAGGAAAGATGTGCTGGCATTGAAGGCAATCCAGAGAAGGTTTACTAGGTTGATCCTGGGTATGGAGGGATTTTCTTATGAGGAGAGGTTGAGTAGGTTGGGCTTGTACTCATTGGAGTTTAGAAGAATGAGAGGTGATCTTATTGAAACATATAAGATTCTTAGGAGGTTTGACAGGGTAGATGCTAGGAGGTTGTTTCCCCTTGGAGGAGAGTCTAGGACCAGAGGGCATAATCTCAGGGTAAGGGGTCACCCATTTAAGTCAGAGATGAGAAAGAATTTCTTCTCTCAGAGGGTTGTTAATCTGTAGAATTCTTTACTGTAGAGGTTGGGTTGTTAAGTACATTCACAGCTGAGATAGACAGATTTTTAATCTGTAAGGGAATCAAGGGTTATGGGGGAAAAGGCAGGAAAGTGGAGTTGGGGATTATCAGGTCAGCCATGATCTCATTGAATGGCAGAGCAGACTCGATGGGCTGAGTGGCCTACTTCTGTTCCTGTCTTATGGTTTTATAGTAACAGTGGGTACGTTGTGGTAATATTACTAGATATTTTATAGATTAAGAATTTATTTTCTGTTGCCTGGAAAAAGGGTGTTTATTTGGGAGCCTAGCTAAGATAAATCTTTTGGAAAATGTTGTAAAACTAAATTTAACTTTGTAACTGTAATCTTGTGTGGTTAAATTTTCTTTTCTTTTGTTAATAAATGTGTTAAATTAATTAAAATCTCAGAAGTGGTAGTCTTTACTTCTGACTTCAGTGCACGTACCTTCTTGTAATAAAAATACAAATTGTAAATCATTGTGATAGCTTGGCCAGGTTTCCCTTTGGGATTTGGCCAGCTCAGCAATTACCGCCAGTCATATCACAACAATCTAAACACATGTAGCATTCGAAACAAAACAGATAAACTGATAGTGCAAATAGAAATAAATAAGTATGATCTGATAGCTATTACAGATACATGGCTACAGGATGACATAGATTGGCACCTGAATATTGAAGGGTATGTGACATTTAGGAAGAACAGGAAGTTAGGAAAAGGTGGAGGGTGGCTCTGTTAATTAATGATGGTATTAGGGATGACCTAAGTTCAGGAAACCAGGCCATAGAAGTGGTTTGAGTTGAGATGAGAAATGATAAAGGCGAGAAGTCACTTGTGGGAGCAGTGTAACTACATGGTGGGACAGAGTATAAAAGAAGAGATAATGGGAGCTTTTCAGAAGGTACAGCAATAACCATGGTGGATTTTAATCTACCATATAGAGTGGAAAAATCAGATGGGCAAAGGTAGTGTAGATGAAGAGTTCATGGAATGTTTTCATAATAGCGTCTTAGAACAGCACATTCTGGAGCCAACCAGAGAACAGGCTATGTTAGAGCTGTTATTGAGCAATGATATAGGATTAATCGAGAACCTCATAGTGAAGGCACCCTTAGGTAGCAGCGATCATAATATTATTGAATTTTACATTCATTTTGAGGGAGAAATGAGTGCGTCCAAGACTAGTATTTTAAACTTAAATAAAGGCAACTATGAGGTTATGAAAGTGGAGCTAGCTAAAATGAATTGGCAAATGAGGTTAAGGGATAGGTTAATAGAGGTTCAGTGGCAGACATTTAAAGGGATATTTCAGAATACACAGAATGGATAACATTCTAATGAGAGCAAAGTTCCAAGGGGAGGGCCCACCATCCATGATTAACTAAAGTTAAAGACAATATCAAACTTAAAGAAAAAGTATATAATTACGCAGAGATGGGTGGCAGGTCAGAGAATTGGAAGAAAGCAAAGAATGACAAAAAGGTTAATAAGGAGGGAAAGTATGATTGAGAAAAAGCTATATTAGGACAGATAGTAAGAGTTTCTATAGATATTTAGAAAATAGTTAACAAAGTGAGCGTTGGTTCTATAGATAGTGTGTCTGAGGAATTGACAATGGAAAGTAGAGAGATGGCTGATGAATTAAACAAGTATTTTGCTTCAGTCTTCACTATAGAGAACACAAGTAACATCCTGGAAATAGCTGTGAATCAGGAAATGGAAGGGAGGGAGGAACTCAGGAGAAATTACAATCACCAGGGAAGCGGTATTGAGCAAATTGTTGGGGCTGCGGGCTGACAAATCTCCAGGTCCGGTCGCACTTCACCCTAAGGTCTTGAAAGAAGTGACCAGTGAGATAGTTGATGCACTGGTTTTAATTTTCCAGAATTCCCTAGATTTGAGGGAGGTCCCATTGGATTGGAAAATAGCAAATGTAACTCCTTTATTCAAAAAGGGAGGAAGACAGATAGCAAAGAACTACAGGTCAGTTAGCCTAACATTTGTCGTAGGAAAAATATTAGAAACTATATTTAAGGATGTTATAGCAGGGCATTTAGAAAAATTCAAGGCAATCAGGCAGATTCAACATGGTTTTGTGAAAGGGAAGTCATGTTTAACCAATTTATTGGAATCCTTTGAAGGTGTCACATGAGCTGTGGATAAAGGGGAATTGGTGCACGTACTTAGGTTTCCAGAAGGCATTTGATAAAGTGCCATATCAAAGGTTATTGCAGAAAATAAAAGCTCATGGTGCAGGATGTAACTTATTGGCATGGGTAGAAGTTTGGCTAGCTAACAGGAAGCAGGGAGTTGGCAGAAATGGGTCATCTTCTGGTTGGCAGGATGTGATGAATGGTGTGCCACACGGATCAGTGCTGGGGCCTCAACATTTTACAATTTATAAAAATGACTTGGGTAAAGGGACTGAAGAAATGGTTGCTAAATTTTCTGATGATTAAGATAGGTAGGAAAGTAAATTGTGAAGAGGAGACAAGGAGGCTGCAAAGGGACATAGATAGATAAAGTGAATGGGCAAAGATCTGGCAAATTGAGTATAATGTGAGTAAATGTGAAATTGTCCATTTTGGCAGAAAGGATAAAAAAGAATCTTATTATCTAAATGGTGAGAGATTACTGAGCTCTGAGATTCAGAAGGATCTGGGTGTCCTGGTGCATGAATCACAAAAGGCTAGTATACAGGTACAGCTAGTAATTGTGTAAGCCAATAGAATGTTACTGTTTATTGCGAGGGGAATTGATTACAAAAGTAGGGAGGTTATGCTTCAGTTGTGTGCACGGCACTGATGAGACCACACCTGGAGTATTGCATACAGTACTGGTCTCCTTATCTAAGGAAAGATGTAAATGTTTTGGAAGCAATTCTGAAAAGGTTTCCTAGACTAATACCAGGAATGGGTGGGTTGTCTTATGAGGAAGCGTTGGACAGGTTAGGCTTGTATCCACTGAAGTTTAGAAGAGTAAGAGGTGACTTGTTTGAAACCTTTAAAATCCTGAGGGCTTTTGACAGGGTGAGTGTGGAGAGGATGTTTCCTCTTGTGAGAGAATCTAGAACTAGGGGTCACTGTTTAAAAATAGAGGGTTGTTCATTTAAGACAGAGATGAGGAGAATTTTTTTTCTGAGGGCCATGAGTCTTTGGAACTCGCCTCCTCAAAGGCAGTGGAAGCAGACTCTCTGAATATTTTTAAGGCAGAGCTAGATAGGTTGTTGATTAACAAGGGTGTGAAAGGTCATCAGGGGTAGGCAGGGATGTGGGGTTGAGGATACAATCAGATCAGATTGTGGAGCAGGCTCGAGGGGCCGAGTGGCCTAATCCTGCTCCTAATTCATATGTTCATAAGGGCCCCTATTTTAAAAGGACAGACGCATGATACTATGTAAAAAGCAAAGCTTCCATTGACTTCAATGGAAATAAAAATGATAAGAGATGTAACACAGGCTGCTGTCTCGCTATCACCTCTTTAATGCTATTGCTTAAAATCAAGATCTACCCCAAAGGGAATGATTCTCATTCCTCATGCCAGCCATTGGAGCCTACAGGTATACGCAATATAGGAGAGGGCCACAAACTTCCCAGTAATGGACAGGGCCTTTCTTTCGGGACATTCTTTTCAGTGGCCTCCAGCAATCCCTCTCCCAACTGTTGGTTAGGCTATTTATTGCTTGGTAGAACTGAGCAGAGCATGCATTGCAGAATTCATCAGCTGTATCTGAAAACTTAAATCAGCTCCCTACATCCAGACTTAATACTGAGTTCAACAATTTCAGATCATGAACTCTCTCTTCCATCCCCACCCCCTTTCCGATCCCCCTTTTTCCATTAATTTATAATTTTTTTATGAATATATTTTTCTTTCCCCTCATTTTAAAAAATTGATTTCAATCTATTGTTTCATCTCCACCTTTTAGCCCATTTCGATCCCTTCCCCCCACCCCACCCCCACTAAGGCCACCTGCCACTTGCTCGTCCTGCATTCTACCCTTAATGTCCCCATTAGCACATCCTTTAGATAATATCACCACCGTCAACACCCCTTTGTCCTTTTGTCTATGACATCTTTGGTAGTCTCTTCTTGGCTTCCACCTATCACTGGCCCCCTAATGAGCTCTACCTATCCCACCCACCCCTCCTCTATCAGCTTATATTTCATCTCATTTTTCTATGTCTTAGTTCTAATGAAGGGTCATACAGACTCGAAACGTCGACTGTATCCCTCTCCACAGTTGCTGTCCAACCTGCTGAGTTTTTCCAGGTATTTTTGTTTTTGTTCTAGATTTCCAGCATCCGCAGTATTTTGCTTTTATCCCTGCATCTAGCATTGGACTCCAATTAGCATATTTCAGGCCCCTCTTAAAATTGCGTCTGGCGGTTCTTGGGTGTCAATGGGATGGATGAGGTACCCCAACACCACCACCCCTTCCCCGCAGCTCCGAGATTTTCCAATGATAGCTGCCCATTTTCCAGCAAGAAACAGGTTACTGGCAGAGGAAAATCGTCCCACTGTGTCTTTTGTTGTTATATTGTTGAGGTCCAAGTCCCTGCAAGCATGTGATTTCCATCAAGGTTCAAGTAAAAGCTGCACACGTTGTGGAATAAAAATTGGTTTTATTTTTGTCCATTGCTCGGGATCAAAATAGGGATCACAAAGTCTATTTCAGTAGGATGATTCTCCAAGCTGAAACAGTTCTGGAAGTACAGACAGTGCCATTTTGGTTGGGATGCTTGATAGATGTATTAGATGGTCACCTGAAACAAATGCAGGTTGCAATATGTCAGTATAATTTGTTAACTAGCCGTGTCTGTAATAGTCACTTCCTTAACCCATCCAACATATCGCAAATCCAACAGTGAAAACCAAGCCACCGCACCACCACCAAGTCTTCTCTGAGGAAAAATGGTCAAAAAATTCAAGTATCTAACAAGGGATGGCCTAATATGCAACTGTCTGTAACCTCTTTAGAACTGAAAGAGGGGAAATAGCAGAAGACAAAACAATAAAAGACATAAAACAATCAAAAACATTTTAAATGTTAAAATCAACTGAAAATTAAGCATTTTATGATTTATTTTAAGCCTGCCGGGTCCTCTCAGTCAACACTGGAAATTATAATGATGGTTGATATTCAGCATTAATAGTGGGGCAATCAGGCATAAGTCTTCAGTATATCATCGCTGGCTACTTTAAATGGGGACAGGTACTGTTGGCACCATCTAAGTTTAGAAAATCACTTGGGCAAGAAGGTGAGTGAGATAACTGGTATAACAGGTTTTCTCTCCAACTCCTGCCCATTAGCTGATCATCATTTGCAACAAAGCCTGGAAAGCTATGCTTTGTACATTTCAGGGGCATTTCACCCCTCTCCTAACTTTATTCAGTTCTGCTGAAGGGTCATGAGGACTCGAAATGTCAACTCTTTTCTTCTCCGCCGATGCTGCCAGACCTGCTGAGTTTTTCCAGGTAATTCTGTTTATGCTTCGTACATGTGCTGTTGAGATTCTCAGCCTCAGTGCCCTTTTGTGTTTTACTTTCTGCCTGCTTCTTCTCTTTTGCTTCTTTATTTTTCTTTGTTGTCTTGTACTTGTGTCCATCTGTTTGTATGATAGCACACATTACAACACCTAATCTCAACAAGCTAGAAAAAAGATATTACTCACCTTCAGTAGTAAAGTGCACTGTAGATATTTTTAGTACACTCCTGAATCCCATGATGTTGACCCTCCTATTACTAAATATGAATCCTTGTCACTTGCTCCTAACAAAATAATCTAATATAGCCTTGATATACCTGTCCAATTTGGTTACATCATAGATGCTGTTTGTTCTTGTTCATTTCTGGTCTGTCAATGGGGAACACGAGGGTTGCCCGGTACACAAAAGCAGTGACACCCCAACCAAATCCCGTTCAACAAATTGTGCTGCAGATTATCTACGTATCAATACCTTAGCAGGTGGAATGAAATTTCAACTCTCATGCCTCCTGAAGAGGAGCTCTGAATCGGGTTTGCCCTCTGTCATTAGAGGTGCACAATTAAGGGTAAAAAAAAAATCTTTTTTTTGTACGCCAATTAGTTTATGTATAATACTTCTGGGCACATTTAAGGCTACAGTTCTCATCATTGTCATAATGCAAATTCTCTCCTCGCAGTCGGCTAATTGGCATTTTAGATACAGAACTCGAATAGAGGAAGAAACCAGAGTCACCAGCAACGTTCCCTCTAGCTTTTTTCAGAGCGCACAGGTGGTTTGTTTAAACACACACAGACAATTTAAATCTTTTTGCACGGCCACACATGGATGGTAATTTAAAGGGGCTGATTTGTGCCTGGCCTGCACAGGGATTTGTGACCATGCGGTGTAGAGGGACAATTGGTCACCAATGATTAAAGCCTTAGGGCAGAATTCTCCCTTCGGCTGCTCTCACTGCGCAAGAGCTTCAGGCGATCGTCCAGCCCGATGATACATCAGCGAGTTCACACTGGGGAGAGGCCGTTCACTTGCTCTGTGTGTGAGAAGGGATTCATTAATTCATCCAATCCGCAGATACGCCAGCGAGTTCACACTGGGGAGAGACCTTTTAAATGCTCAGAATGCAGTAAGTGCTATAAAAGTTCCAGAGACCTGGCACACCATCAACCAGTTCACACTGATGAGAAACCGCTCAGGTGTTCTCACTGTGGGACTGGGTTCAGACAATCGTCTGACTTCTCTGTACATCAGCGAGTTCACACTAGGGAGAGGCCATTCACCTGCTCTGAATGTGGGAAGGGATTCACTCCTTCATTCACCCTGCTGATGCACCAGCGAGTTCACAAGTGACTGCAGATGTTGGACTCTGCTACTATTGCTGCTGTTAACCACATCCAGGACAGAACCCTGTTCATTCTGAGAGTTGGGATCTGTTTCTGATGATTTTAATAAACTCCAATCCAGTCCCAATTGTTCAAATTCTGGATAAGTGACAAATCAGCTTTGTATTAAACACAGTGTGTTGTGTCTTTTTAAAAAAGCACCCAACACACCCACCTCAACCCTCGCCCCCACCCCCACTCCCACCCCTCCCCCAATCTTATTTTAGGACTGACGCTGAGGAACAGCACTGGTGTAATTGCAACAAAAAATGCAAATCAAGTTGAAAAGGTTTCTCAAATCAATGAATTCAGAATCCTCAGTTCTGCCACTAGTTTGCATTGAAAACTTCATTTTAATGTACAAGCCCAGAAATTATGCTCTGCAATATTAGCATACGAATACTTAAAGGCTTTATACACTCTTTCAGCAGAGCAGCAACCAATTAAAAAGAAACAGGTTGATGCTTTCCTTAAAATAATGGCCAATGTTATTCAAAATGAATGAACTTAATATTTGTACACTCTAGCTAGTCATATAAATCAGTAAATATCTGGGGTTCACAGATTAAAAAGAGGAGATTTTAACCCAACACTTTATGTCTTTATCAACCACTTCCATTCAAGTAGCATAATATTGTTCTTTATTTGTACTTAATTAAATACAGTTCTCCCCTTGTGGGGCTGATAGCATCAACTCAACCATTTGATGTGTTCATGCCTTAGAACACACTGCAGACTACATGTTATGTTAATGTTAATGCGTCATTACCAAGGCAGCTTTGTGCAGTACAGTGTGATATGTGTCACCATGGTTTTAACACAGTGGCTACTGAGATTACATCAATGCATGTATTCATTTATAATTAGCCTTAAGGCCCCTTTTACTGGAAAACTGTATTATTTTAAACATAAAGCAAGGATTTCTGATTTTCAGTGGTGCTTTGCATCCATTTTAATGCAATGCTAGAGAATTCAAACTTATCACCCAAATTGTATGGGTCATTATTTTTGTATCAACGACAACTTCAATTGGCCTGTTAGGAATAACACTCTGATAATGAATTAGCACAAAACAGATGAGGAAAGAAAGAAGAATGAATGTATTTCTTCATGTCTCATACCTTTGAGGGTTGGCAGGGGAGGGTGCCGTGGGGGGATCACAGTAGGACATTCTTTCTTCAAAAATAACTGAAAAATGCAAATGTTTGAGTGCCTATATTTTGCTTCTGTGTTGATTAAGTTTACATTTGCCTAAAAGGCCAATAACCTTTGGGATGTAAAACATTTGTAGCACTGGAGCACTTGAACGTCACAAAAATAGAAATAACTCTCCTGTAGATCTTGGTCATGTGTGATTTTGAAGACAATGGAAATTAAAATCGAGAAAGATGTAAATTGGCTGCTGACTTGCAATCACCTATTTTACATTACCTCACAAAGTCAAGATTTACTTCACTGATTTTTGGTTAACTTAAAAAGAAATTATTTATTTATTTTATTTCACCACAGAAACCTCATCCCGCCCATGGATGAGATTTGAAGAAAAATGCAAAGGCCGCCTAGCCAATTCACCCATCCACCAACCGTAAGGGCAATGTAAAATTAAAGACAATTGCAACTCTAAAGACCTCAATTGACCTCTTAATTGTCGGCAGACGCACTTCCGACTTTTGCGTGTCCAGTTATCAAGTCCATTAAGTCCAGTTGCCAAGAATGCTATGATAGAAAATGCTACAAATAAAAAAGTTTCATTCATCACTTGCATCAAGCTTGACTCTGTATGAGCACTCATACTTCAGAATGCAGAGGGTGTGTTCAAAACCCTCCTTCAGAGACATCAATATCCATTGAATGGATATTGAATGGACAACTCATCGACACCAACACCCATCTAGGACCCTTCACCCCTGCCTGTCCCTCCGTCCCCACCCCATTTTCCAATCCCAGCTCCGGCCGTGTAATCTCTGTACCCCCTGACCTTCCCCTCTCCAACGCTGAACGTTCAGTGCTCAGCAAAGGACTTAGTTTCATACCCTTACGCCATCATCTCAATGAATTTTGGACTCGGCACGATGCTGAACTCTTCTTCCGCCGCCTTCGTCTCTGTGCTCACTTCTTCGGGCAGGAGTCCTCTCCCCGTTCAACGGATCCTTTTACCCACCTCCAATATTCTCCCTCCACCTGGATCCCTCCCTCTGGATTCTTACCTCCTCTTGATCTTTTCATTGAGAACTGTCGGCGTGACATTAGTCGTCTCAATTTCTCTGCTCCTCTCACCCATTCTAACCTGTCTCTCCTGAACTTACTGCACTCCGTTCTCTCAGGTCCAACCCTAACATTGTCATCAAACCCGCTGACAAGGGTGGTGCTGTTGTTGTCTGGCGCGCTGACCTCTATCTTGCGGAGGCTGAGCGTCAACTCGCAGACACTTCCTCCTACCTCTCCCTGGACCATGACCCCACCACTGAACATCAAGCCATTGTTTCCAGGACTGTCACTGACCTCATCTCCTCTGGAGATCTCCCTCCCACAGCTTCCAACCTGATAGTCGCCCAACCTCGGACGGCCCACTTCTACCTCCTACCCAAAATCCACAAAAAGGACTGTCCCGGCAGACCCATCATATCAGCCTGTTCCTGCCCCACGGAACTCATTTCTCAGTATCTGGACTCCCTTCTCTCTCCCCTTGTCCAGTCCCTTCCCACCTACATCCGTGATTCCTCTGACACCTTACGTCACATCAACAATTTCCAGTTCCCTAGCCCCAACTGCCTCCTCTTCACCATGGACGTCCAATCCCTCTACACCTCCATCCCCCACCAGGATGGTCTGAAGGCTCTCAGCTTCTTCCTCGAACAGAGGCCCGAACAATCCCCATCCACCACTATTCTCCTCCGTCTGGCTGAACTTGTTCTCACACTGAACAATTTCTCCTTTAACTCCTCTCACATCCTCCAAATAAAAGGCGTGGCTATGGGTACCCACATGGGCCCCAGCTATGCCTGTCTCTTTATGGGGTATGTGGAACATTCCTTGTTCCAGTCCTACTCCGGCCCCCTCCCACAACTCTTTCTCCGGTACATCGATGATTACTTTGGTGCTGATTCATGCTCTCATCGGGACCTGGAAAAATGTATTAATTTTGCTTCCAATCTCCACCACTCCATCATTTTCACATGGTCCATCTCTGACACTTCCCTACCCTTCCTTGGCCTCTCTGTCTCAATTTCTGGTGATGGACTGTCCACCAATATCCATTACAAGCCTACCGACTCCCACAACTACCTCGACTACAGCTCCTCACACCCGCTTCCTGTAAGGACTCCATCCCATTCTCTCAGTTCCTTCGCCTCCGTCGCATCTGTCCTGATGATGCTACCTTCAAAAACAGTTCCTCTGACATGTCCTCCTTCTTCCTTAACCGAGGTTTTCCACCCATGGTAGTTGACAGGGCCCTCAACCGTGTCCGGCCCATCTCCCGCGCATCCGCCCTCACGCCTTCTCCTCCCTCCCAAAAACATGATAGGGTCCCCCTTGTCCTCACTTATCACCCCACCAGCCTCTGCATTCAAAGGATCATCCTCCGCCATTTCTGCCAACTCCAGCATGATGCCACCACCAAACACATCTTTCCTTCACCCCCTGGCGGCATTCCGTAGGGATGGTTCCCTCCGTGACATCCTGGTCCACTCCTCCATCACCCCCTACTCCTCAACCCCCACCTATGGCACCTCCCCATGCCCACGCAGAAGATGCAACACCTGCCCCTTCACTTCCTCTCTCCTCACCGTCCAAGGGCCCAAACACTCCTTTCAAGTGAAGCAGCATTTCACTTGCATTTCCCCCAACTTAGTCTACTGCATTCGTTGCTCCCAATGCAGTTTCCTCTACATTGGAGAGACCAAACACAGACTGGGAAACCGCTTTGCAGAACACCTTCGGTCTGTCCACAAGAATGACCCTGACCTCCCTGTCGCTTGCCATTTTAACACTCCACCCTGCTCTCTTTCCCACATGTCTGTCCTTGGCTTGCTGCATTGTTCTAGTGAAGCTCAACGCAAACTGGAGGAACAGCACCTCATCTTCCGACTAGGCACTTTACAGCCTTCCGGACTGAATATTGAGTTTAACAACTTTAGATCTTGAACTCCCTCCTCCATCCCCACCCCCTTTCCGTTTCTTCCCCCTCCCTTTTGTTTTTTCCAATAATTTATATAGATTTTACTTTTCCCACCTATTTCCATTATTTTTAAATCTATACCTTTTATGCCCTTTTAGTCTTATTTCACCCCACGCCCACTAGAGCTATCTGTACCTTGCGTGCCCTGCTATCCATTCTTAATTAGCACATTCTTTTAGATAATATCACTACCTTCAACACCTCTTTATTCTTTTGTCTGGGACATCTTTTGGTTATCTGCTCCTATCACTGCTTGCTTGTCCCTACAACCATCCCCCCCACCACCCCCACTTCTCCGCCCCCCCCTCTCCCCCCAACCTTAAACCAGCTTATATTTCACCCCTCTCCTATTTTTACTTAGTTCTGTTGAAGGATCATGAGGACTCGAAACGTCAACTTTGTTCTTCTCCGCCGATGCTGCCAGACCTGCTGAGTTTTTCCAGGTATTTCTGTTTTTGTTTTGGATTTCCAGCATCCGCAGTTTTTTGTTTTTATCCATTGAATGGATGTTTTGTGATTAGTTCCTAGATCTGTCCCTCTCCCTCTCTCTCTCATTCACAGCTATTAGAAAATATAAATATTTTCATCACTATGAACAAAGCATGGGTTGTAGTTGCACCTTCAACTCAGTTACTTTTTATGTTGAAATAAGATTAAATAAAAAAAGACATTGAGAGAAATTGGTTTCACCTCTGATCCCAGTGTGGAGCATTGATGATGAACGTTTGTTTGAGGCTTGCTCAAGAATACCAGCAAGCAATGAATATTAATCAGGCATCCTGATCCAACTTGTCGACCGAGGCCTTCTCGAAATTGTCCAGGTCAGGTAAAGTGCGAGAGAACCCTTTGCCACCAGCAAAAGACATGGGGCAGAATTTTTAAGTCGGCAGACGGGCGCGCGCCCGACCTGATTGGATGCAAAATCGTGTGAGGTGACGTTGGGTGAGTGTCCCCAGTGTCATCCCGCGCTCGTGCAACACTTCAGTCAGGCACACGCAAAAGTCAGAAGGGCTCCTGCCGATAATTACCTTAATTGAAGTTGCAATTGTCTTTAATTTTACGCTGTCCATCCAACCTTACAGTTGGCAAACGGGCAAATCAGCCAGGCGGCCTTTGCATTTTCTTCAAACCTCATCCATGGGCGGGATGAGGTTTCCGTGATGAAATAAAATATGAATAAATTTCTTTGCACAGCGTTTTCAGTAGCTAAATTTTCAGGTGATTTATAACGATGCATGGACGCTTTCTTTCAGCTTCTGAAACTTTTATTTTAGATTTTTCAGGTATTCAGCTCCCTGGGGCAGCTCTCAGCTTACAGGTAGCTTTCATTCAGTGCTCGCCCGCGCTGACGTCAGCGCCCACCCTCCTTCCGCCCCCACCCTGGCAGTGCTGAGCGTTTCAGTGTGCGTTTCACGCTAGCTGGCCGTTAATTGGAGGCCAATCAGGGTTGGCGGTCCATTCCCCAGCTGACCCCAGACCTGTCGATCACGCCCGCCCGCTGACCTAAAAATTCCGCCCATGACCTCACCACCTACCCTTGATGTTTGGCACGTCCTCCTCAACTTGGGAGAGGTGTACAAGTCACATCCACCTTTCCCCATCCCATGTGCTGCCTCGTGTTGTGTGTGGACTTCCTCTGCAGGAAATAAGGGAGTGTGTCAGTGAACAGTCTTGTAAGCTGTTTTGAGAGTGTGCATGTCATGATCAAATCGTGCAGATGTTGTGTGAAAGGTGTGAGGCTTGGGCAAGTTCCGAGAGGCGAAATGCCGGGAGGAAAAAGGAAACAGGCCATTGGGAGCAGAAAATAGCTTTGGACTTGCTTTTGACAAAGTGCGGCACCAAGGGGCCCAAGTATAACTGAAGCCAATGTGAAAGATGGGGAAAACTCTCTGTTAGCTGGAGTCATAGCTAGTTCAAAAGAAGATGGCTATCATTCTTGGAAGCCAATCATCTTATCCCCAAGGCATTACTGCAGGAATTCCTCAGGGTAGTGTCCTAGGCCTGACTATCTTCAGCTGCTTCATCAACAACCTTCCCTCCATTGTTCAATCCCTGTAGAAACTGATAATTGTCAAAAAGATATTTGAATTTCCAACGACTGACTGGAAGGATCTCACGATAAGATTTCAAGTCTTATGACTCCTACTGTAACTAACAAACCAAAAGTCAACCTTGACTAAACACTATTTTTGTAGGCAATTTAAACTCTAGAACTACAGTAAAGATTCTCCCATTTAACTCTTAAAACAATCAAAATCCCCTGCCACAATGATACCTTATGCTGTGCCTTAAGTGGGCATTTTATTCTCCTGGAACCAATCCAAAGCTATTTTCTACTCTTGATGGCCCACTTACTTTTTCCTTTCCCAGCTAGGTAACTTCTAATCCTAGGATTTACTTTCACTGTGAGGGTCACCCTGGAGATTCCTCTCTCTAGCCAAAGCTGGTGAAGTTCCCAGCACCGGTTAAACCCTCATGAACTTGGTCTCTTCAATCTGAGTCTGAGCTCCCACCTGCCTTTTGCATGGTGAATAATAAAGATAGCATTTTCTCTTCTCTAGATGCAGGACTGGCTGCATCTATCTTCTCTCTCTCTCACTCTCGATCTCTCACTCTCTCTCTCGCTCTGCAACCTGGGCTTCCTTTTGACTTTTCTTTCCTAAATCCCGTCCCTTTGGCAACGTGAATCACATGGGCCTTGTATCCAGGAAGAAATGCTAATTACCTATCTTCTAGACCACCGCAATTCCATTCTATCTTGGAATTAAATAGACAGCTTAAAGTATAACCATTCATAAAACCTGACATTCTAACACCTCCCTGTGGGACCTGGAGACTAACAGTCTATCCATAGCAAGTACAGAGGCTCTTGCCATTGTCTACAGCTATGAATATCTTGCACCTTCTTCCCAGTAAATCCACCCACCTACCCGCACTCCACCTTTAACTCCCAAGCCTTCTTGATGAGCTTCTTGTTGGCAGAATGCAGAGCAGGTCACCTGACCCACATCATTCCACCATTTTACCTTAAATTAAAAATACAGTCCAAAAATATAATAATCTTATAAACTTGGTATTTGTAACACCATCATCAAGGTCAAAAGTGGGGATGTTTGCTGATGATTGCACAATGTTTAGTGCCATGTGCGACTCCTCAGACAGTGAAGTAGTCCATCCGGACAAAACTCAGGCTTGGGCTGATAATATGCAAGTGACATTTGTGCCATAGTAGTGCCAGGCAATGACTATTCTAACCATCTCCCCTTGATATTCAACAGCATTATCATTGCTGAACCCCCCATTATCAACATCCTGGGGATTACCATTGACCAGCAACATAACTGGACCAACCATATAAATACTGTGGCTGCAAGAGCAGGCCAGAGGCTGGGAATGCTGCAATGAGTAACTCATCTCCTCACTCCTCAAATCTTGTCAACATCTTCAAGACAGAAGTCAGGAGTGTAATAGAACACTATTCACTTGCCTGGATGAGCACATCTCCAACAATACTCAAGAAGCTTAACATCATTCTGTATCTACATTCTATCCACCAGCTTAAACATTAACTCCCTCTACCACCGATGCACAGTGGTATCTACAAGATGCACTGCAGCAACTTGCCAAGGCCCCTTCGATAGCACCTTCTAAATCCATGATCCCTACCACCTAGTAGGTCAATGGCGCAGATGCATGGGAACACTATACCTGCTGAAGATCCCCTCCAAGTCACACCCAATCCTTACTTGGAACTATGGCGCTCCTTCACTGTCACTGGGTAACAATCCTGGAACTCTCTCCCTAACAGCATTGTGAATGTACCTACACCAGATCGACTGCAGCGGTTCAAGAAAGAGGCTCAACGCCACCTTATCAAGGGCAATTAGGAAAGGGCAACAAATACTAGCCTTGCCAATGGTGCTCACATCCCAAGAACGATTAAAAAAACTGAAGCTCACCTAATTGGCTGAATCACTTTTTCTCACTCCAGCTTACTCGAAGTGTTTTTACGAAATATATCACATTGTGGTTGCCAATGGATGCTGAGAGGAAATGTGTTTGTTTTGAATTTCAGAACAAAGCTGATACTTCATTTTTATCGAATGCCTTCACAATGGCATTTGCAACGCATTTCCCCAAATTCAGATATTGTATTTTGAGTACTCTCTTACTTACAACTGCATGGGCGGTATCGTCCCAGATTTGCACTAACTGTGGTAACAGGTGGGAAAAATGACGTTTTACATGCCAGCTGCAATGGCAGCTTTTCACACCATACCACCCCAATCCCACCTCATTAATAATGATTTCCTGGGAAACGTGCTGTTTCAATGGTGCTTTCGCCCGCCACGTCATCACCTCGCCAGTTCATCACGCCAGGCACCATGTTTAAAGTGCAGCCGCACGCACACCTCTCAGTACTTCCAGCCCAAGACTGCTGCACAGAAGACATGGCCCCGAAAGGCAAGAAGACTGCAGCCCCCCCTCCACCCTTGGTTTAATGACGTGTCCTTCAAGTGCCTTTTGGATGCAGTGGAGGCCCGCCATGATGTCCTCTACCCCCATTCTGGCTGCAGGACGGGCAGCAACATCACCAATCTAGCATGCGAGGCGATGGCAGAGGTGGTCAGTGCCAAGGCCCCACAAAAGAGGACAGCCACCCAGTGCTGAAAAAGGATGAATGGCCTCTTCCATTCCGCTATTGTAAGTCACTCTTCTCATCACTCTCAACTCTCAGACTCACAAACCAATCACACATTTACAGAGTTCTCACTCTGCCAGTTGGAGGGACATCACCATTCACTCTCTCACAATCACCGTCATTCTCCTTATCCTATCCATGACATGCCATGCATATTTATCACCTGGCCTGGCAGACGTCCTGCTTACACTCTCTCCACCTGTTTTCATGCAGGATAGGATAGCACACAACACCAGGGAGAGGTCATAGATTGGTGAAGCAATGCCTGAAATCATGGTCCTCACGGACTTTGAAAACAGAGCCATCCAGCTGTCCGGTGAGGATCTGGACCATTCCTGTGCTGATGGTGAGGCTGGCGGTGCTCTACCAAATGAGGATCCAACAGTGCAACATCCATCAGACAACCATGCTGTAAGTGATGTTTCCGGTTCCCCAATCCCCTGCCAAGCACTAATTATCTCTCCTTGCTTTCACAGGCACATCTGGGAAACAGCCGACAGGGTCCGTGACCCAGGCTCTCCAATCAAGCCCCGAAGAAATCTCTGAAGAGGAATCTGAAGCCATCTTCTTTGAAGACCCATCACAGCGACCAGTGCAGAGACATACAACTTGGTGGGACATAGCTTTAGAGTAGCCTCGGGATCACAACCTGGTAAGCACATCGCACTATCTGATCCACAGCAGGCAGCAGCAGGGTCTTCCCAGGTCTTCGGCACTCGGAGGACAACTGGAGGCCAGAAATCTGCAGAGCCTGAGTCAGATGATGAGCCTCTGGACTCAGTCATGTCACAGTTGCTGGAGCTGCAAAGGCAAGCTCAGGAACATCAGGAAAGGATGTCCGCTGCACTCCTCAGATTGCAAGGCACGATGGAGGACTCCGTCCGCCTTCAGGCAGAGTGACAGCACCAACATGCCAACGCACCAAGGACAACATTGGTAGGATGTCAGCTGCCATGGAGACCTTGGTCCAGGGCATCAGTCCTGCACTGCTGCACAGGCTGTACTCCATCGCTGATGCCATAGTTAACCTCCAACAGTGTACGCGAGAAGGGTAAGGGGCAACTCGACCTCACTCCAGCTTGCCCTTTTCCTCACAGAGTCAGCCAGGTGCCCTCGGGCACCCATAGGGAGGAGGATCAGCAGATGCACACCCTGGGGCCATCCACCCAGGTGACTCTGGGAATGTCCGGCAGGACCCCGAAAGCAAGTCAGGGCCGTCTAGGTCTCAACCCTCCAGAGGAGGCCCACCAAGGTCACCACACACTGGGCATAGCAGTCAGCAGGCTGCCTCCACCTCTGCTGTGGGTGTTCGGGGTGCACCAAGACGTAGCAGCAGGGCTAGAAAGGTTAAGAAGATGTAGCTCTTTTCAGTCAAAGCAATTAAACTAAATTAACAAAATCAGGGATAAAGTAAAAGCAGCCCATTAAAGGGAAACTGCAAAAACAAAAGATGAATTTCAAAGGAAACTTACAAACATCAGACCAAAATGTGATCAAAATGGTCTAAGAAGCACCCAAGTCTCTGCAATGCCCACCAAGCATGGGAGGCTTTGTTGCTGCCGGAAGTGCTCCCTCTCCAGAGACACCCAACCACGAGTGTAGCTGCAGAAGAGGGGCAGACAGTCGGGTCGGTCGACCCCCTCAATCGCCCGCTGCCTGGGCCTGTTAATGGCCAACTTGGCCAGGCCCAGGCGCAGGTTCACGAGAAGGTCCTCCTCCCTCCTGGCACCCATCTGCACCGGATGCCCGTAGATCAGGGGCGTGGGACTGAAGTGCAAACAAAACAGAAGCAAAAGGCTTTTCAAGTAACTAAAAAAGGGGCGCAGTCTGAACAACTTACATACGCGTGGTCCACAGTTTCCACAAGGCCACAAAAAGCGCAGGCATCTTGGGAGTCCGTGAACTGACACATTCTACGGTTGTATGGGACCTGCTGCATGCAACACCCTCCACCCCAGGGAGGACAGCGCGGCCACCTGGGTGGTATTGGCAGCCTTGGAGGCGGGGCAGTTCTTCCTTACGTGCCCCACCCCCTTGCAGGCATGGCACCGCACGCCGTCCACTGACCAAAAAATACGGTAGGCGGCCTCGCAAAGATGACATCAAAACCCCCCTCAGTGCACTCCTCCTGGGCCAGGCGTACAAACACCTGGCGCCGGAAGGAGTACACGTGACAGAGGGGGGCCTCCTTCAGGCCGAGCGGGATCAGCGCCAACCCCGACCTCACCTCCCCCAGATGACAAAGGCGGGGAGGAGGAGCCCATCGGGGACGAACATGATAATATGAGTCTCTGGGCGGTGGCCTCCAGGGGGTCCACCGCCAGGGACATCCCACCCACCGTGAGCCCCTTATCGAGGGCAAGGTGCACTGCCCGCTCGATCTTCAAAAAGAACACGGCCTTGCCATACACCTTGGAGGCTGCTACTATGGCCAAGGGGCTGACAACACCGGCCAGAGCCTGCACCCACGCCTCAATCGTCAGGGTGGGGTGGGTGTAGCACATCACCCCGAGCTTGCAGGTCAGTAGCCTAAAGGGCAACGGGGCCATAGGGGAAGCAGGAGCCGAAGAGCTCTCGCGTAGGTGGCCCAAGTGGGCCCCGCCACCGGCAAAGTCATTGACGCTGTCAGGGAGTGCTACACCCACCCCGATGCAAGCAAAATACACACAACTAAAGAGCAAAGGGGAGTGGGAGTAGGAGGAGAGAAAGAGGGAGGGGGAAGGGGAGACAGAGGGGACAAAGGCAGGCAGGTGGGGGTTTCTTGAGTTGGGGGGGTTCCGATGATCCGCTGCAGAGGGAGGAATCTTCACCTGGGCAGCTAGCACTGCCCAAGCACAGGTCAGGAACAATGGTAAATGTCCATAGATGCAGCTGGCTCTGGGCAGTGCTAGCTAATCCAGGCGAGGGAGGGCAGAGTGGGGTGCAGGTCTTCTTCCCCTCAAAGTTCAGTCTCTCATAGTCCTCCCTGCTCAGATGTTCTATTCCTCCCCCTGCACACAACCAAACAGACAAAAGGCAGATCTTTTCTCCCCCTGGCATCCACCTCTGGCAGCAAAAAGTCCTCCCCTTTCAGCCGGAGTCTGGACCTCTCCCTTCCAGCTCTCTCCAAACTCCCACTCTCAGGCTCTTCAGGCCTTGCTAGGCCCCACCCTGTAGCAGTAGCACCAGGTAGTAGGAGCCTCCAAAAAGAAGAGAGTCCAACTCCCAAACTCCTTTCTCCTCCCAGTGGGCAGCAGGCTTCTTCCTCCAGTTGAAGGCCAAAAAGAGAATCCCCAATAGCAGCAATCCACAAGCAGAAACAACTATCCACAAGCAGAAACCACAGGAGCACCGAACAGCAGGCAGCAACACACACTCCCAACTGCAGCTCAGGCAGCAAGTAGCTGCACCTGAGCCCAATCAGGAAGATGGAGTTGCAAGCCTTGGCACGGGTGTTAATCGCTTGTACATACTGTTCATGATTGTCAAAAAACTCCTAAGAAAGTCTCCCTGCCTGCGGATCCTTGTTCTGTTGAGCAGTGTTCATGTCACTCAGATGTGAAACCTTTCTGCACAAGATAAAAGTAGGTGTCTCTTCCTTGTGCAGCCTTCAGACCAAAGTGATGGCCTAGCCCTGGGTACATTACTGATGCCTGCACCTCGACAGTGCTTGCCATTGCTGCCATAATGTAATGGGCAGGCGTCACACAATTCCATCATTCTCCCTGAGTACTCTCAGCACCTTTAAGGTGGGGCTGGCCCCATCTGTTCAGCATCTGTGACCAGTGATGCTGTTCTCCTGAAGGGGTTCAGGTGCTGAAGGGAGACAAAGGATCAGGTGCATTTAAAGTTTCACAGCTTCATCTCCATGATCTGACCTTGATCACAGAGCGCAAGCGAGCTGCCCTCGGCCAGACAGGAGTCAGACATTTTCAGATGCTATATGAAGATCTATGGAGTGTCCTCACTGCATGTCATCATCATCCTCCTAGAATTGAGTGACTATTAGGGCTTCCATTGCATCTCCATGACAGGAGCCTTGTCACAGAGAGTGTGTGCATTGCCATCAGCCAGACCAGAGTCAAACGTTCATGGATGCAACGTGAGGATCTATGGTGTTTGCTCACTGCATGTCGTCATCATCCTCCACAAATCTAACAGTTATGAGGGCCTCCCAAGCGGGCCTGCCTTGTTTGGCCAGTGCAATGGCCTCCTCACCTTCACCCCCATTGACATCCTTCTCATCAGAGACCTCCAGCTCCTCCATCTCCTCCTCAGCCAGCTGCTCGCCTTGTTGCAGCACCAGGCTGTAAAGGCCACAGCAGGCAACAATGATGTATGACACCACCTGTGGACTTTGTTGCAGGGCTCCACCAGACCAGTCCAGGCACCGGAAACTCATTTTCAGCATCCCGATGGTCTGCTCCACCAAGTTGCGAGTTGCATCATGAGCATCATTATACCTTTGCTCTGCTGCAGTCTGAGGCCACCGCACGGGTGTCATCAGCCATGTGCTCTGCGGGTAGTCCTTGTACCCAAGGAGCCAACTCTGCAGCCTCTGTGGTCCCTCAAAGACGTCAGGGACCTGAGACTGACTGAGAATGTAGGAGTCATGGACACTCCCAGGGAGCCGTGTGCAGACATGTTTGTGGCAGTCGCACACCAGCTGTACATTCATGAAATGGAAGCCCTTGCAGTCAACACAGTTGACTGCATGATGCGGCAGAGAACTGAGCACCACGTGAGTGTAGTCGATGGCACCCTACACCTGTGGGAAACCTGAGATCTGGGTTAATCCCACCGCTATTGCATCCTGGCTTTCCTGGTCCTGGACGAAATGCACAAAGTTGTGTGCCTTCGTGATCACAGAATCACAGAATTACACAGTGCAGAAGAGGCCCTTCGGCCCATCGAGTCTGCACCAATGGTGGCATCCAAGACCTCATGGATGCATCTGTGGTTGGAGGCTTGCGATTTCCCAAAGAGGTCACCTGTGGAGCCCTGAAAGGAGCCACTGGTATAAAAATTGAGCTCCGAGGTCACTTTCACGACCCACTGGATGCCCTACATGTCTCCGTGGCACCAAATCCTGCAGCAGCTGGGAGATGTGACCGACCAGTTCCCTAGATACACGCAGTCTTCAGCGACACTGGTTCTCGGTCATCTGTAGAAATGAAAGGCCCTGTCTATAGACCCTGGGTCTAGTTTCGCGCCGACCAGCAACAGTTCGCTGTGGCTTTTCAGTGGCGTCTGTGGGAGCCCCCTGCCCATGGACGATTGCAAACAACGCCCTGAAACCAATTTTTGGCCTTCTCGCCATATTGTCCGCTCATGCCACCGAACATGCCCAATGCCAGCGGGCACAGAAAATTCCGCCCCATGTGTCTTTTGAAGGCCAAGTTGATGTTGGTGTACCTTGGTTGTATTGTCCTCAGGCAAACCGAGTAGAGAGATTGCACTTGTATATATTCAGGCTTAAATGAATGAACACAACAAAAAACTGCAGAGCACAACAATGTGGAGATTTGCTCTGAACCAATTTTCAGTCAATTGGCAATAATATTGCAGCTCTACAGGTAAGCAACTAGACAATAAAAACCCCAGTGGTATTTGTGCAATTTTTTTCGATGGAATCTTGCAAAAACCTGAAAACGCAGCCTAGAATGACTAATGGTCCAGAATCTTGTGTTTATCAATTCTGCTAGTGTTGCGAAGAACAAATGCTCCAAGTCACATCTCTGTATCTACCAAAAAACAGCCGTGCACTTTCCCAATTTTATCAGCAGAAAGGAAGAACACTCGATTCCTTGGTGTCAGTATCAAAATTTTGAAGAACAACAGCAGTTTATCTGCTGATAAGTTACAGAATATATGGTAAGAAACTTTGTGTCACATTGCAGAGGAGATAATATTCACCAATAGTAAAATGTTATCAAGAAGTGCGATTAAGAGGCTGAGTTATTTGATTCTAGGGAAACATTTTCCTAATGTTTTCCTTTTTCCTTTTTTATTGGATTGGTTTGTTCTATATTTACATTAATAGAAATCATGAATATATTATTATTTGGGGATAAGGTCATAATGGTGCAGAATTTTCTGTCAATTTGTACCAAGAAAAGACATAATCATAGCTTAACGTTGATTTCAGGTAAAAAAAAAGATTGAGGAAATTCTAGCCTAAGTGATTTGTGCCTCTTTTTACTCTAGGCTCAAGTCTACTTGATCCTTTGCACCATTTCAGTAAAACCTCTGCCAAAATCCTCACCACTCATTAACATTGTATTGCCCCTTGCAACAGCGCAAACTGCAGTTCTAAGTTCTTAGTTTATGCCCATTGTAAACAGGCTGTAAATTTCTAACAGGACTTGAAGTTAGATTTATGGTGCTTTATGATAATTTGTTTCAGCAATTATTTCTTTATTTATCACCAAGACTTTTCCGCATCTCTGAATGCATTGTTATGGCAAGAGAATGATTTGCATTAAATATTGAAACACTTCAACAATTGCAGTTTCTTTAGGAGGAGAAATTGGCTTAAATGGCTTCTTTGTGGTGGGGGGGGGTGGTGGTGTCTAGAACCAGGGGACACAGTTTAAATTAGGGGTCTCCCACTTAAGACTGAGGTTAGGAGAAATTTTTTCTTCCCGAGGCAGTTAGTCTTTGGAATTCTCGTCCCCAGAGAGCAGGGGACGCTGGGTTATCGGTGTATGAGTTGGATGGATTTTTAATCAGCAAGGGAGTCAAGGGTTATGAGGGATAGACAGGAAAGTGGAGTTGAGGCCACAATCAGATCAGCTATGATCTGATCAAATGGCAGAGCAGGCTCGAGGGGCCGAATGACCAAATGACCCTAACCCCGACCCTTGCTTCAAATTCTTGTGTTCTTATGTAAGTTGACCTGTTATAGCAAAACTAGGGAAAGGGAACAATTGCACTTCTGTCTTGGAGCCACAGCTGCTAGGAATGCAATGATCAGGAATTTGGCTTTTGCAGTCCCACACTTATCCATCACAGGGAGCGTGCTTTCAAATTCCGCATAGGAAACCTGGCAGGCAAGGCTCAGCTAAATGGTAGGCAGCTGAAGACATAGCCACAGATAAGTCATCAATGTCAGTCTTTTCTGACTGAGAGACACAAATTTGTGGGTTCCCAGTGGACTATTTCTGCATTATGAAAAAATATGGGCAGTACATTAATTTGAGAGTACCTCTCAGAGTAATGCTTTTTGGATGAATTATAGAGCAAACACTGTTATTTAATTCAATTCAATGAGACACTCAAATTCTCTTTATTGTAGACATAAGGATTTCTCATAGATTAGAATAATTGTATGGTTTGCAACAATCCCAGGATTTTCTTTTTGGTAAATCCATTCTGTTTTTTGTTAAACCTATTGCAAAGTGCTCATGTTACGTTGTCGCTTGAATTATCCAAATCTTAAGCAGTCCATATTTCGTTGATCAAGCAATATTCTTAAGCTTCCCTCTTTATGTTTTTGTTCTCTTTCATCTATACCATTGCAACGTCTTAAGTCTGTCCTTGGTTCTTTTCCCCATAATTTTTTTCCTGACCTTATTAAGAATGTACTTAAATCCTACTCCAGTTTGTCCCAGCCTGCCTTTTTTATTTGTTATTGACCTTATTTCAAATTTATAAAGCATTTTGCTTATTCTTTCCAATTTGCTCAAGTTTATGTAATTCTCCTGTCAATATTTCCATACAGTACAGCTTTTCTCCAAAGCCTCCTCAGTCTGCCGATTAGGAGATAAAATTGTTTTATTTCCTCAGGATTCAGTAATGAGATTTACCACCTCCCTATCTTCCTGCTACCTCTACATCTCTGACTCATTGCCAGAGCATTTCTGATTTCCAACATCACATTCCAAAGTATCTTCACGCTGCCATTGACATTGCATTTGCTGATTGATTATTCTGGATGCTTTATGCTGGGACAGATGTTTAATTACATTACGTGCACTACTTGTAGCTCATAATTTTAAATCTTCATCATTATCATTATCTCGGTTGACTTTATCCTGTTCTTTTACAAATAAAAACAAAGAGTGTTGGAAATACTCAGCAGGTCAGACAGCACCTGTGGACAGGGTAACAGAGTTAATGGTTGCATGTTATATCCCCTGCCAGTGTGTTTGAAGGTGGTGGGAGGCACATAAAATCCAGCTGGTGGCTTTCCCACTGCCTGCCTGTTCAACCCCGACCTGTCTGAAACTTTACATGGGGTGGGGGAGATGTTGGGTGACTCACCCAACTTTGGGCCTATTGAGGCACTTAAGTGGCTAATTAATGGCCTCATCATATTTTACTTATGGCTGGGGGAGACCCACGCTATGGAGAAAGCCTAGTAGCTTTAGTTGCGCAGGCTGGTGTCACATAAGAGCGGGGAGACATCATTTGCAGACCCACTGGACCCATTTGAGGCAGCCCCCTAGAGGTTATCTCCCTCACCCTTTAATCCTCCCCCTAAATCTCTTGAACATGACCCACACAACCCCTGCCCTCAACCAGAGCCCCAACCCTGGATTTATCTGGGCTCTTCAGCATTGTGGGACTGCCTGTAATCCCAGCTATGAGAGATTACAGATCTTCCGACCAATCAGGTTGGCTAGCAGCTTTCTAAAGCAGGACTTTCTCCCGTGATAGAGGCGGAAATTTCACCTTAACACAATTAATATTGCTCCCAGCATTAAGCTGCTGTGGGGCAGCAATCGGAATTGAGGGCAGGCTCCCCACTGACTTTTTAGTTGGCAGTGGTGGGGACCACGGCCTGTAAAATCCAGCCCAACGTTTCAGGTTGATGCCTTTTCATCCGAATTTTATTTCCTCCAACTCCTGTTATGTTATCTCTGACACATTTAGGTAAACTGCAGGAATGTTATCTCAGGTTGTAAATGCCTTACTTTTACACTTTAAAGGCTTGTTTTATTGGTGTTGCAATCCTTTTACATGCTTGGTCCATCAGAGCTAAGATATTAGCTTATCCTTGCTTTTTTTAGCACAGAGACAGAGGCTGGGATTTTTCGTGCCAACCGGCGTCGGGCGTGCTCGGTAGCATGAGCGGGCAATATGGCAATCGGTTTCAAGATGGCGTGAGGATGATGACAACATGCAGTGAGATCGCTCCATAAATCCTCACATAGGCTCTGAGAATGTCTGACTCCTGTCCGGTCGAGGGCAGTTCGCTTGTGCTCTGTAATCAGGGTCATCTCATAGAGACGCAGCTGTGAAACTTTAGAAAGACCTGATCCTTTGTCCAACTTTGGCATCTGAGCCCTTCAGGAGCACAGAATCACTGGTCACAGATGCTGAAGAGATGAGGGCCAGCCTACCCCAAAGGTGCTGAGAGCACACTGAGAGAATGAGAGAACTTTGTGGTGCCCGCCCATGATATTCTGGCAGCAATGACACCACCAAGGTGCAGGCATCAGTAATGTGTCCAGGGAGTGTGAGGCCAGACTATCACTTTGGTCTGAAAGCTGCACAAAGCACATGGAAGAGGCCCTGGACTGAGACACCTGTCTTTATCTTATGCAGAAAGGTTTCACATCTGAGTGACATGAACACTGCTCATCAGAACAAGGAGCCGTAGAAAGTTTATTGACAATTGTGAACAGAATGTAGAAGTGATTAACACCCACTAATTCTTCTTAACTTTCCTAACCCTGCTGTTACGTCTTGGTGCTCCCCGGACATCCACAGCAGAGGTGGAGGCAGCCTGCTGACTGCAATGCCCTGTCTGTGATGACCTTAGAGGGCATCCTCTGAAAGGCCAAGACTTGGAGGGCTCTGGCCTACTTTTGGGGTCCTTCTTATGTGGCAGTGGCACCCTCCTCAGCTTGTGGAGCTCGAGCTGCTGAGGTCACAGCAAAGGGGGATTCAGATGGGTTGTACACTCTCGGAGTCACCTGCGTGGATGGCCCCGGGGTGTGACCCTGCTGATCCTGCACCCTATGGGTGCCCAAGGACCCCAGGCTGACTCCTTGAGGAGAAGGGGTAGTTGGAGTGAGATCGAGCTGCCCCGCACCCCTCTTGCGTACACACTGTTGGAGGTCAACTATGGCATCAGCGATGGAATTGAACCCGCGCTGCAGTAGAGGACTGATGCAGCCAGCATCCTACCAGTGTTGACCTCAATGCAATGGCATTCCAGCACAATCACCTCAGCCTGAAGGTGGACGGACTCCTCCATCATGCCCTGCAATCTGAGAAGCACAGCAGACATCCCTTCCTGATGTTCCCGAGCTTGCCTTTGCAACTCCAGCAACTGTGACATGACTGAATCCAGAGGCTCATCATCTGACTTGGACTCTGCAGATTTCTGTCCTCCAGAAGTCCTCTGAGTGCCAGAGGCCTGGGAGGTCTCTGCCGTAGTCTGCTGTGGATCAGACAGTGCAATGTTCTCACCAGATTGTGATCCCGAGGCGACTCTAAAGCTAGGTCCCACCAAGATGTGTGTCTCTGTGCTGTTGAAGGGTGTGGGTGAGCGCTGTGACGGGACTTCAAGGGGGATGCCTCCAGATTCGTCTTCAGAGGATTATTTGGGGCTTGTTTGGAGGCCCTGGGTCATGGTCTGTCGGCTGTTTCCCAGATGTGCCTGTGGAAGCAAGGGGAGATAATTAGTGCATGGCAGTGGCCTGTGAAATAGGACACATCACTCACAGCTGGAAAAACTCAGCAGGTCTGACAGCATCTGCGGAGAGGAACGCAGTTAACGTTTCGAGTCCGAATGACTCTTCATCTTCATCAGATTTCCAGCATCCGCAGTATTTTGATTTTATCTCACATCACTCACAGCGTGGTTGTCTGATGGATGTTGCACTGCTGGACCCTCACTTGGTAGAGCACCGCTGACATCACCGTCAGCACAGGACCAGTCCAGATCCTCGCTGGCCAGCTGGATGGCTCTGTTTTCAAAGTCAGTGAGGACCTTGATTTCAGGCATTCCTCTGTGACCTGTCCCTATTGTTGTGTGCCAGCCTGTCCTGCGTGAATAGAGATGAGAGTGTAAGCAGGACGCCTGCCAAGCCAGATGATAAGTATGCCTGGCCTGTGTGGTTGGTGAGTGGTCCCATGGATGGGATGAGGACAATGAAGGTGTGTGTGAGACAGTGAATGGTGATGCCCCTTGAACTGGCAGCGAGTGAGATCCCTGTGAATGTGTGATGGGTTGTCAGCGCGTGAGTCGAGAGTGACAAGAAGAGTGACATCCCTGGCAGAACGGAGGAGATCATTCATCCTTTTGCGACACTGGGTGGCTGTCCTCTTTGGGAGGGCATTGGCGCTGAACACCACTGCCACCGCCCCCCAAGCCTGGTTGGTCAAGCTGCTGCCCATCCTGTGGCCAGAGCGGGGATAGAAAAGACGTTCCAGTGACGCATCATTAAACCTGGGGGCTGCAGTCTTTTTGCCTTTCATGGACTTCTTCCCTGCAGTAGTCCTGGGCTGGAAGCACTGAGATGTGTGCACACAGCTGGACTCTAAACATGGCACCCGGCATGCTGAAGCAGCAATGTGATGGCGTGGCAGGCGAATGAAAGCCCACCCACCATGGAAACGGCATGTTTCCCAGGAATGCATAAGTAAGGTGGGTTGGGATGATACGGCGTGAAAACCCGCCATCGTGGCCGGTGGGTAAAACATCACTTAGTGCAAATCTGGGACAATTCCACCCAGAATACCACATTGCTCGCAATAGGGACTTGTGTTTTTAAGATATTTACTCCAGTTAATTACATCTGAAACCAAGCTTTATTCTCTTGGATCTGTAGCGGCACAGAATTTCTAATCTATTTAAGATCAGGCAACATAGTTTTCCAATCAATCATAGTTGGTCTAGAGTTAATGTTGACCATCAGTTTCTCTGCCAGTTCTCTGGATAGAATGCTTTTAAATATGTATTACAGTTGGTTGATGCTGCATGCATGGGGTGAACACTAATGAACCCTTCATTTATCTATCTTAATTAGTGCTTCTTCTATACCTTGTGAGAATAATTCCAGCTGTATTTATTCCATCAACATTCCACTTGGAGAATATCTCCTCCTCATAAACTGCAAAGAGTAACTTTCTCATGCATCACAATCTGAATCACAATTATCTCAGGTAACATAATGTATTACAATTTTGATAAATAGTATAAAGTGCTAGGTGTTCTGGAAGATTCTTAAGAAATACTAAAAGCTGCTTGGTTATTAATAGCTATAATTGTTTGGTATGTATTCTGTCATTCGAGATAAAAAATTAAGGGCTTCCTGAGTGTAATTGCGCTCTTGTAGATGTTACTTTTTTTTTGCAAAAATATACTTTATTCATAAAATATCTTCAATCACATTCCAAACCATTTCAAAAACACCATTACAAGGGTACAATCCAGGTTAAACTTTTACAAAATGTATCACCAGGTGCATCAGTACAAACAATATTACAATCATTTACAGCCTTTCATTTTGAGCTGTACAGCCCGAGGGGCTCTAAACAGTTCCCAGTCTCTCGGTGCGCTTTAGTGCGTCCCTCAGTACGTAGTCCTGGACTTTGGATTGTGCCAGTCCGCAACAATCGGTCGAGGACAACTCTTTGTACTGGAAGACCAACAAGTTTCGGGCAGACCAAAGCGCGTCTTTCACCGAGTTGATGATCCTCCAGCTGCAGTTGATGTTTGTCTCGGTGTGTGTCCCTGGGAACAGCCCGTAGAGCACAGAGTCCTGTGTCACAGAACTTCTCGGGATGAACCTCGACAGAAACCATTGCATCTCTCTCCAGACCTTCTTTGCAAAGGCACAATCCACAAGGAGGTGGGCAACGGTCTCTTCCCCACCACAGCCACCTCGAGGGCAACGTGCAGAGGGGGTGAGACTCCTAGCGTGTAGGAAGGATCTGACGGGGAGGGCCTTTCTCACCACCAGCCAAGCCACGTCTTGGTGCTTGTTGGAAAGTTCTGGCGATGAGGCATTCTGCCAAATGACTTTGACAGTCTGCTCGGGGAACCATCCCACAGGGTCCACCCTCTCCTTTTCCCTCAGGGCCTCTAGGACGTTACGTGCTGACCACTGCCTGATGAACTTGTGGTCAAAGGTGTTTTTCTGCATAAATTTTTCCACGAGGGACAGGTGGTACGGCACGGTCCAACTACTTGGAGCGTTCCGCGGCAGCGTGGCCAGACCCATCCTTCGCAACACCGGGGACAGGTAGAACCTCAGCACGTAGTGACACTTCATGTTTGCGTACTGAGGGTCTACGCACCGCTTGATGCAGCCGCACACAAAGGTGGCCATCAGTATGAGGGCGATGTTGGGCACGTTTTTTCCCCCTTTATCTAGAGGCTTGTACATCGCGTCCCTGCGGACACGATCCATTTTCGACCTCCAGATAAAGCGGAAGATGGCTCGAGTGATCGCCATCGCGCAGGAGTCTGGAATGGGCCAGACCTGCGCCACGTACAGCAACAGCGAGAGTGCCTCACACCTGATGACCAGGTTCTTACCCGCAATGGAGAGGGAGCGTCGCTCCCACATGCCCAGTTTCCTTTTCACCATAGACACTCGCTCCTTCCAGTTTCTAACGCATGCCCTGGTCCCTCCGAACCATATCCCCAGCACCTTCAGGCCGTCAGCCCTGACAGTGAAGGGGACAAAGGATCGGTCAGCCCAGTTCCCAAAGAACATGGCCTCGCTCTTCCCACGATTTACCTTGGCTCCCGAGGCCAGTTCGAACTGGTCGCAGATGTGGATCAGTCTGCGCACCGACAGCGGATCTGAGCAGAAGACGGCGACGTCGTCCATGTACAGGGAGGCTTTTACCTGAGTGCCTCCACTGCCTGGGATCGTCACTCCTCTTATGCCCGGATCCTTCCTGATGGACTCGGCAAAGGGTTCTATGCAACACACGAAAAGAACAGGCGAGAGAGGACAGCCCTGCCTGACTCCAGATTTAATCGGAAAGCTATCTGTTTCCCACCCATTGATTGAGACTGCGCTACTGATGTTAGTGTAGAGCAGTTGGATCCAATTTCGAATTCCCTCCCCAAACCCCATTTTGGAGAACACATCCACCATGTAGGTGTGCGATATTCTGTCAAAGGCCTTCTCCTGATCCAAGCTGATGAGGCAGGTATCCACACCCCTTGTAGATGTTACGAAATATTAGAATGTTTTACTGCTGACTAATTACCTTAGATTATATGAAATGTAGTGTAGGCCCCTTAGGAGAATGCCTAATATAGTAGCAGTGACCATTTCTCTGAATTTAAGTGAGACTGTTATGGATCTAATCCAGTAATTCTGGAATAAAGGCAAGATCTAACTCTTCCTATTTGACCTCCTTAATGGAAACTTTAATATTATTATTATCATCATTGGCAACTCCTCATGTCAAGAATGTTACAATAGTTTCTCCATAGTGTTCATTCTTTGGCCGCAGGTTACCAGCCATATGCTAATGAGGCACACTATTAAAAAAGCCCGGGCTCCCACCGCCAATGTTGGATGGGTTGCTTATGGCTGGCTGGGTTTAAGTGAGATTTCAGTGTTGGCTATGGGTTCACAGATGGCTTATGAGCATCCTTTCTTAGCATTAACGACTCTCCCACATTGAGGATATTGGTTGTTTCTGGTACAGCTGGTGGCAAATTGTTAGTTCGAGCAGTTTTCCATCTCTCTTGCCATTCTCTCTCAGTTGCAGTCCTTGTTAATTGGCAGGTCTTGACACCATTTTGGATGATGGATCATCATTTTGATCTCAATTGGATATCTGATTCCTGATTCCTATGTGTTGATGTTAATAGAGCAGACCTTCATGGAGGTTTTGAGATTGTCTTTGGAGCATTTCCTTTGGTTCCCGTGGGAATAGACTCCCCGGCTCTAAGGTGTTCTGAGTAGAGCACCTGTCTGGGCAGTCTTGAGTCAGGCACACTGACAACATGTCCATCTCAGCTGATATGAGATTATCGTGGCCTCTATAATTGGCATGTCCATATGGAGGACACTCATGTTTGTCCTTATGTCCTCCCACATGATTCGCAAGATCCTTCTAAGTCAAGGCTGATGACGCTATTCTAACGGCGTAATATGGGGACTATAAATTGTCCATGCTTCAGCAAGAAGCATGGGGAAAACCACAGGCCGATAGACTTTGAGTTTAGTGTCAGGCCTGATATCATGATTCTCAAAAACCCAGGTACTTATTTTACCATAGGCTGAGATAGTACATTGAATTCGGTGGTGGATATCTTGAAAGCTATCTATCCAAAAATATTAATATATAATAGCGTCCAAGTAAGAACTGTTCAAAAGAGTAAGTTTGCTTAGTGGAGTTGATCTTAATTGTAAGCAATTTGTTGCATTAAATAAGTAATTAATCAAATAAAAACCGTAGTATTAATGTACCCATATGTACGCCGAGCGGGTAAGGAGTTTCTTGACATGATACAGAAGGCATCGCAACTGCATAGGGCAGACTAGAAGGCTGGTCTTTCTATGTTCAATTTTTTGCGCATTTATATATGCTACTCCAGATGTAGCTAACATTGTGTCCATTCAGATTAGCCTACTCTTACAGCCCGAATGAGCAGAGTGTGTAATGAGTGGCTGATGCATCATCACTTGCTCCCTGCCTCCTCAGAAGATAAATTTAACCATTGTCTTGCCAGATAACAGGTAACTTGACGATCTGCTTCGTACTACTTCCTCTTAGAGTTTTTCTTCCCATGCTTAGTCTTCTTCCATTTATTCTCCACGTTTTCAGCCTCAGCCTTTTCACTGCTCCCCCTCCATAAATGGGGATTTAAACTCCTAGGCAGAAATCCAAAGGGAGGGCAAGGAGCCTCTGAACTTCCTATCTCAGGAGTCTCTCCGGGAAGTCCCCCCAATATTAATGACTGGGACTCATTAACAGCCTGCCACTCATCTGCCTGGCACTCCAGTAACTCAAGGTAGATTTTCCCTTGGTGCAGCATGCTGGTAATCACCCAAATGATCATGCCAGCTGGCCATCCAACATTGGCAGTGGGAGACCGGGCTCTTTTAATTGCATGCCTCATTAGCATATGACTGGTAAGCTGCGACCAAAGAATGAACACTATGGAGAAACTGTTGTAACATTCACAGCACACAAGTGCCAGGCAATGACCATCTCCAACAAGAGAGAATCTAACAATCGCCCCTTGACATTCAATGGCATTGCCATTGCTGAATCCCACACTAGCAACATCCTGGGGATTACCATTGACCAGAAACTGAACTGAATCACAAATATAAATACTTGCCTACAAGAGTAGGTTAGGGGTTAGGAATCCTACAGCGAGTAACTCACCTTCTGACTCCCCAAAGCCTGTCCACCATCTACAAGACACAAGTCAGGAGTGTGATGGAATATTCTCCACTTACCTGGATGAGTGCAGCTCCAATAACAGCTTGACATCATCCAAGACAAAGCAGCCCACTTGATTGGCACCCCATCTGCAAACATTCACTCCCTCCACCACCGACGCA